>NC_088099.1:28912500-33712500 GCF_036370855.1 Dromaius novaehollandiae
GAGGAAACAAACTTGAAATTGAAAATAGACTGTAGGTGTAAATAAATAAGAAAGTGGGTACAAATAAATTTGGTTCTAGTGTTCTTTAAACTGATATAAGGTATTCATAAAAAAGCAAAACCAAAATAACATAACAAACAAAACCCACTATGCTCTATTTTTATGCATAAGAGTTTATGCATATGTTTATATAAAGGACTTTTAAAAATTCATGGCCACCACTTAAAAAGACATTCCAGTCATCCATTTCAATCAAGTCATATTGTTTAAATAAATCTTTAAGAGAGATACAAAAAGACACTACTCGCTATACAAGTACTTCCAGTTAATTATACTAGTTTTGTGTTATTAAAACATTTCATCTTACTCACATGCACAGGGCAGCCTGCACTTGTATACCAATCCACTGACTTCAACAATTTAAGGTGTTTTGCAAGTATCTGTACATATGGATGCACTAGGCATCAGGATTGCCTGTAGGCAATATGGAAAATGTTGTCCTTTGTCCAAAAACCAAAACAGCTAATATCCTGAGCATATAAAAGTGCAAGAATTTTACCCAGCAGCATGCATCTTTCTCAAAGCAATAAGAATTTCAAGCTCATACTATAGTATTGCTTGGAGTGTGCATGCTGGCATATGCAACAGGTGGTACATACACACTATTTGACCTAATAATGATCTTAAGTTGTATTTGCGCAATGGTGCTTTTCTTATTTCTATTGAGTCATCTTTGGGGAATAACATTGTATTATATCACATTGTTTATGGATTCACAATGTCACTGCAGTGTTTTTTGTTGTTTTTTTGTTGTTTTTTGTTTCTTAAATGAGTAGCCAAAGCACAATCACATCACACTCATTCAACAACCCAGGTTCAGAAACCATGGTTTCCACTCAGCTGTGAAAGAATCACTGCCTTGGTCTGCTTAAATCTGCAATCTCTATCTCCAAACTCAAAAGTAAAATTAAAACAGATTTTTTCCCAATATTCCAGGGTTTAATATATCTAAAAACTTCTCATGGCCAGCGCACCCTTTCTAATCAAACTGCAGAGCTACTACCTCAAATCCCAGTTTCAGAGACACATGAAAGTAGTATTTTACAATGGCTGAACAGCTCATACAGATTTGCACATAAACATTCACAGTATCAGGGCCACAGTTTGCATATATACCCAAAGAAAAGAAAAAGCTTAAAAAACTCTGAAATAATTAATAAAACAGCTGCAGAATGACTCAGCATCACAACTACTACCAAAATTGTCACTGACAAGCTGATTAAGTATTACCAAAGACACAACAATAATAAAGGACATAAAATTATATACAGATCCATATTCACATGCAGACATATAAGGACATGTGTACATGCACAGGAGTCTGTTAGAAAAATAAAGATGTACTTCAAATAGCAAGAAGAGAGATTTCACTCTAAGAAGTGTGTCTAAGAAGTGTCTAAGAAGTCTAAGTAAGAAGAGCTTACATTTCAGCATATACAGAGAGGAGTTGCTCATTTATTTTTCTACTGTGAAGACACTGGAATTGCTTGATTTTTGGTATCAATGCAAAATTAAAAATCAAATGAAAGCATATTCTGAGAGTGTGACATGTGCAAATACCTTTCTTGTCACTTCTCTATCTCCCTCAACTTTCATTTTCAGGTTTCAGCATTCAGTATTGTTTGCGTTAGGTTTTCTTTCCAAACCAGCACATTCTGTTCTCTCTGAAATGAAGGCCTCAAGAGCTGAGTGTTTTGAATGCTATAACCAAAATGTGCGTATAATGAGGGTAAATTAAATACAATTTAATACAGTTGAAAGGCCGTGAGATTTTGTTCAAACACTGAATATTGTGATGAGGAAACAGTACAATACAGAATAGATTCAGTTCTTCTTTATCTCTTTGTTTGTGTTCTAATAAAATCAATGCAAATTAACTGCCTAGTGGAGCAAGGCTGGCACGGGTACTTAAATGACTTTTTTTTCAGATCACTTCTTTTCCTGGATTAATTCCATTGTCACTGTGTTTAGAGCTGTAGAACACTCACAGTGGCAAATAAATGGATGTTTTCAAAATACTCCCTGCACAGGGTTTTAAAATGCCTAACAGCTGATTAGAGTTCGGGGTGAACTGCAACAAGGCAAATAGTACATTTAATAAATCAGCTTCATGAAACTGCCTGCACATAGCCTAACAGTCTCTCTCCCAAGGAGGTCACAAACATTAAGATAAGTAAAACAAAGAAATTCAAAAATGAAAAGATTATAAGTCTACACACCAAAATGAGCAAGGATAAAAAACCTTTTAGAACAAAGCACAATGTACAGAATAAAAAGAAAAACAAGTACAAAACTTGAGGGAACGGGACAGGAAGGGGAGAAGACCATTTCCAAACCAAACAATCCCTATGAAACATACTCAGTGTATAGTGACTCTTTTTGCCAGATACCAGAAAGAGTCTGGCTGCAGACTGATGCACAGCACCAGAACATCGAGCTAGCTCCTTTTCCTCTTGTTCACCTACAAACCAAATGCTAAAGCACTGCTATTTTACTTTAACTGGTTCTTCAAGTTATATTGTTATCAATGATACTGCTGTTGATACCCATGATCATTGTGGTCTGGTTACCCTGTAGTCCCAACCGGAGACTGGAAACACCCAGCTTCCCTTTCTTTATCAATAAGGAATCAGTAAAATATAAAAAAAATTCTGCAGAGACAAAGAATTAGGGTGCATCATAAGGTAAGTGTAGCTCTGGAAGAGCAACCCATTGCTTACTATAGTGCATAAGTACATATTCCTCTTTAAATAACCATCCACGAAGATCTCACTCCCAGTGACTAGCAATCAGTTAGCATGTGGATTGGAGGTGTGTGTGAAATTTTCCATTTAAATAAAAGAGGTATGGTTTTATGGGACAATCTTCCTAGACACATGAAATAAGAACAGATCATGCCTCAAGGAAAACACACAAAGTTCAGTTTGCACTAGACTGACAGTGCAAAAAAGAAGTAGCTCATGAACTGGTAAATGAGATCCTAGCTATTGTGAAGTGAGCAAATGTATCTTACGGCACTGAAGGAGGAAAATGCACTGCAGAAACTTCTGCCAAATGTTTCTTCTTAGAATTAATGGAAAGTTCTGATTAGGAGCAGCAGCAGATCAAAACAGTAGAAGGTTAGTGATCAACATTACACTACCAATTGACTAAATTTCCTTTGTTTTGCTTAGTAAGTCGGTCTGCATAAAATGTTGTTGCTTTGCATTTTCATGGACAAGAAAATTCTGAACTACAGCTGAACTGATCCACTCTGCGGCAGCGAACCATATTAATCCAACTAGGACACACCAGATACAACAATGCTGGATGCGAATGCAGATGCTGACTACAATTTTGTGAGGCAGTATCAGGCAGAGCAGGTAATGTGGCTACAGGCTGGACTGACAAACTAGCTGAGTACTAGCACAGTCTGCATCATGATAATGGAGCCACAGGCATATTCTGTTCGTCAGGGTTTTCAAGACCAGCAGGATACAATGTCCAAACAACATCTGTAACAGTAAAAGAGGGATTTAGTTTAGTTAAATGTCTGACAGGTACAGAGGTTCCAGCTTAATGTGGTGATGAATACTTCAAGTCCAAAGCAAAGTGCTTTTGGACAGAGCAGAACCGATACTACTCCTGATTTGTTTGGATAGTGAACATCTGTAGTGTACTCTACCAGTGTTTGGCCTATGGAACCCATGGAAAGAAGGGGAATGCTTCTGTACATGCGATTGTGTTGCAGATTTGACTGAAAACAAGCTCCTTGTGAAGACCCTATTCCCTGAGAAGGAAGGTATTCTGAACCATCTCCCCCATTTCCGGGTAGAACAAGTCTTTTAGAACAGACAAGGGATGAAAAAGAGCATTCCTTTGCAAACCTGAACTGAATCTTACCAGTAATTTAAGGAGAAGAGAACATCTGGTAGAACTGTCACCTATTATCTATTATATAGTCGCTAAATACAATAATTTCAGCCATTTAACCTGGAGTACACGTGAAATCTGGCACACTGTCAGGAAGGCACTGCAGCTATCTGACCAAAGCATGAGAGTCATGCTTTTACTGCTACCATTACATGATGCTTCAAAAGGTGGAAAAGGTTTGTTATCATCAAACACCTTTTGGTCTTGCTCTTAAATGGTGCTGGATTAAAAAGGCCTCAGCAGATTCACCCTCCTCTCCTTTTTTCCTAGAGAAATATCAGTGCTTCTCTTTGCAAGGGAACTTTCAGAAGATTTTGCTAGCAATGTCAAAAAGCTAACAGAAGCTGAGCCACAATTCTCTCTTTTCTAAATCAAAAGGAAAGAAATGCTTAAATCAGACTGTGCATAAACAACAGGTCACTCCCAGGGGGCCTAAAACTCCCCAGTGCTGAAAATTGTTCTACTGCATGTAAGTTTTAGCATATGATCTGCCCTTTTAAACTCATGCTCACTTAGTAAAAATAAATTTCAATTGATTTCTTATGGCATTTGACTTTTCTTCATAGAAATCCTCCTATTACTTTTGAATATATTCATAAGTAATTTAATTCAAAATTGTTGGTACTACCGTAGATATAATTCAAATACACATTTTCTAGTTGTGCTCTCTGTGTTTTTTTGCTGTAATTGGTCTTGGGAGAACATCCAGTGAACTGTAGTGTTGGAGAACACTTACGTAATGTGCTTATACATGTTACATAATGTTCATATACTATGACAGCCAAATGATCTCCAGGATATTTGACTATCCGACAGCTCTTCCTTTCCAGCTCTCTCACTATCCAGCTTTTACGGAGATATTAGAAGTGGGGGGAAAACAAAAAAAAAACAGAAAAAAACAACACCCAGCTCCCTAGATAACGTACAATAACAGAATCACATTTCCTAACAGCAGAAGCTGATGAGGTTTCTGGTTTTCACATGTTCTCACATATATCCCCTGCAAGTAAACCCAACTTTAGAAAAATCACATTGCTTACAATACAGTCACTGTTTCAGAGTGGGAGATCCCCTACTTTTTGCAAATGCTTCTTCTTCTCACTCCTCAATAATCCAATCTTCAGCTGAATGGATGACCAACATTATCCAAGAGCATTCTTTGAGGAGGAAGGGAAAGGAAATTTCTTGTATGATACTAATCTTTTTAACAACTAAGCCACTACTTTTGAAAATACCTTGTGAGAAAACATATCTTATCAACTCAGTTATTTTTCTTGGCCAATATCAATGCAAAAGACAAGGTACTTTACTCTTAAGAATATTAGATCTATTTGTCTTTTCTAGAGTAGTTATACAGTCATAAAGCTTTATTTTTTCAGCCACGCTTCCTTATAATTATTTATAACTTGCAGACAACAGAATCTGTAAAATATACTTTCTCAGGAAAGTAAAACAGTAAACAACCTGATATCAGACCTTCTGATTAACAAAAATATTAACTCTTAGCATGCTTTTGTAAAAGAATCTCCTTCATAATGAGCATTATTACATTAACACTGACAGAATACAAAAAGCATAAATAATACCGTATTTTTAAGTATAACATAACCTACCATTTTTTTTAAACGTCAAGTATATGAAAGTAGAACCACTATCTTATTCTTATGATTGAAGCCAGGGCTTTAATTGTGAAATACTCTCTCTTTAACCTTGTCAAAAACACAACATAGAATTTGAATTTAAAAAGTAGCATTTAGCTGTAACATGCCTGCAAACATCGACAGAGGGTGTAAGATAGATAATTTGACCTAAAAAGCTAAGAGGCTTTAGGCATTATAGCAGAGTCTCAAATGTTTATCTTGGTGCAACAGTTTTACCCTCAAAGCTACCCAGTACTATTAGTATTTGTCGGAAAACATTATGTACACAGAACGCTGGTAGACAGGAACTTTTAAATATATCTACTCCAGGGAAAAGTGGCTGCTTATAATCAGCTGAACTTTTCAAAAACTGCCTCTTGTGACTATAAAGATGCCTTTAAGAAAACGAACACACAGAGCAGTTACAAAGAAAATGCATAGCTCAGAATTATTATGTAGAAAGTGTGGGCTGCAGAAATCTGGCTATTCATTATGGAGGTGCTGGCCAGAACTCCATAAACAAAGTGCCCCTGCAAACTCAAAATATCCAACAAGAAGAAGAAAGATTCAACCACTTAACATTTCTGAATGGTAATTAATAAGGGAATAACCATTTTAAATTTAAATTTCTATTTAAAAATAAAATAAAATTTTAGACACAATATGTTCTTACGTAAGAGTCACAGATGAAAATAACTACGTATATTAAGTAATAAAAAGCTATTCTGCATTAATGCCAAATTTTTTCTGATACAAAGTTACTAAAGTCTGGAAGGTGTACTTTTAAATATCCTGGTCCCAAGCGCGAAAATTGACTTTAGCCGCCTTCTTCATTTTCTTTAAAAAAAAAGAAAAGAAAAGAAAAGCTACTTGCTATGATATGGTATAACAGATCTGCATACTTTAAAGACAGAACAGGCCAATATATCAATCATCATCAGCCCCTGCATATTACGTCTCATGAGACATTCCAGTTCCACTCCCCTGAAGTTCTCAGATTTTTCAGTTCTTAGTGGATTAAATAATGTCCCATAAGAAAAGAACAGGAAAGACCAAAGTAGACAAAAGGCCTAATATTCATGTGCCATCCAGTAACAGAAAACCAGAAAGTCTCAAGAAGCTGGCTAATTTGACTTTTCCCAAATTTGGTAATCAGTCTGGCTTTCATTATGTAAGCTAGATGTTAACCTGGCCTCCAAAAAGCAGGATTCTTTGCACCATTTCACATTATCTGGTCATCTAGACACAAGGAGGAAAAAAGGTGATTAGGTGAAAACCTGAGGTCCGATGGTTGAAGCTTCAACCCTTGAAGCACAAGATTGTGTTAACTGACTTAAAGCAAATCTGCAAGTATCACTAACAAGCTAAAAGTGAATCAGGCTGCCATGTTTCCCCATAGCCCACAAAATAAAATTAGGAAAATGCAAATTCACAGATTCCAGAAGTCAAAAGGATCTCCATGAAAATTCAGCCAAATACTTCCACTCATATGTAAAACTTTCATATGTAAAAACTTTCCCAATAAATCTGATTAGAATATATTTAAAAGACTGCAAATAATAATGAACCCATGTCCTTTACACAAAGAAAAACTGAGTTGTAGGAATTCTTGCCAAAGGACGTCATGGCTAAAGCTAAAGCTAAAAATGGTTCAAAGGGAGACAGGACAAGGTCATGGAAGAAAAAAAAACCCACCAAGAATTACTAAATACAAAGAAACTGCATTTGGATTAGAAAATCCAAGCTGAAAATGACTGTAAAGTGGGAGTGTATCAACAGGAAGCACAATACCTCCTTCCATGTTTTTGTATTCTTCCCTAGGCATCTCTTTGGGGCTGCTAGTAGATACAGCATATCAATAAAGACAGACCTTTGTTTTGCCCCAGTACAGGCACTCCTGGTACATCCCACTTTTAATCAGTCCAATATTCAGATATTTTCACAGATACAAAATTGTGTCTGTTTCAGACTGAATGTATCTAACTTCCAATTTCAACCATTGTGCTACATTTTGCTTTTATCAAGAAGGTTAAGAAGTCTCCCCCTGTCTTTCCCATGCGTAAGTAAATATATATATATGACAAGGCATCTCTCAACTCTGTCCTTGATGAGCTATATAGAGTCTTGTAAGACACCATTAAGAAACCTCACTTACATTATGGCAGGAAAGGCCACAAACCTCTGGTTCAGACCATCAGGTAAATCAAGTGAATCATTTGTATGTGTAAAAAAAAAGAACTGCTGACATCAGGGACAAAATTCGCATAAGTGTACCAGCAGATAGAGATTTGTTCCCATACACACATATTAAATGTGCACTAACCAGAAAAGCTAACAGAACTTAATCTCTGCAGAGGTTACAATCCTCCCTTCTCCTCCATGTCATCTCCTGCATTCTTGGTGTGGCATCACAGCTCCTTTCTGACTCCCTAATCCTACGTATCAGATTAAAAGGACCAAAAGAAGTTCTTTTGGGAATACAAGCGCTGCCAGTCCTCTGCTAAGGAAGATGGCAGGTTGCTTTAATGGCAAATATATGAGAAATGGAAAGAAAAATAAGGTAAAAACTTTCTAGCTGATGCCCATGTCTGCTTCTGGCTGTGTGACTCAACACAGGGACATAATCCTGTTGCCTGATCTGAAATATAGTGAAAAGGAGACTGGATCTCCCTTCCCCTTCACACGCGGAGGCTGCATCTGCTTGTTCCTTAGGAATTGGACATCCTTTTGCACTCTGTCAAGGGACAAAAGTTTCTGCAGGCCCTCATCAACTATCAGTTTCATTTCAGTCAAGTAATGCCTATCACTGAACTTGTATCTCCAGTGCGGTCACATAATAATGAGTGAGAGTGTTGCTTTCCTCATTTACAGTATCTGTGAAATACATAGTCCAAATTTTGTTGGTGCTATCATGCCACACACACACTTAATTTAGAGTTAGAGCTCCCACTTTTCTACCAGTGACAGAGGTGGGTCTTTTTGTTTTTACATATTCACACAGAAGCATCTTGTATATAATTTAATGTGGCCCCAAAAGCAAATAATGAATCCATATCCCACAAGGAGCTTTAGCTACACCAACTAGCTCAACAGGAGGATGTTGGACTAGATAAGTACTGGAGGTCCCTTCTAACCTATGCGACCTTATGTTTCTATCAAATCTTAAACTCTTGAAGGTTGTGTTCAAACTTAGTCTAGATATCAGTCTCGATATGGGCACAGGACAAAATGATTTAAGACATCATAGCAAAGTTCTTTTCATTATGGATGTAGCAGGTCTTAAAAACTGGGTGTTGACACAGAACAGCTATTTGCTAATCATCTATGGAAAAATGGGCAGTTTCTATTCTGATACAATGGAGATATGTCAGACATAATTACTTGTTAACTGGCACAGATGAACATATGTAGAGTTTGCAGAAGCCTTCTAATCCACTGCAGTTAAAACAAATAAAAACACCTTCATTGCACTAAGCTGCTTCACATCCATCTGTTCACTTGGAAGGTTTTCTTCTGCACAAATTTTACTACATTCAAATTTGTGAATTATCACAGATTTCAAGAGGCAGCAAAAATATAGCAAGTGCATGAAACTGAGCTGCCAAATAACCTGCATATAACATGACACAATGTGCATGAAGTGAAAGAGTAGATAATTTGTTCTAGAAAATGATGAGCACCACAAAAATTCCAAACAAAAACCCAAATGCTACCATATGTTGTTCAGCTATGGGAACCAAGTGGCTTCTCAGGGACAGTAAGACATCCAAGAATCAATCACTCACACCACCTGCCAGGCAGGTGTCTCCAATGAGGCACCTTAAAAGCCAGAAACCTCCTGCAATGCAGTCTATTTCTGCCCAGTTGTGAAGGAGAAAGAGCAACAATCCCACCCATCCTCAGAAAGATTGATTACTGGGAAGAGGCGAGTTAATACTTTAAGACAATTCATTGCTAACAGTAACAGGCTTCACAGTTTTTTCTTTTTTTTTTTGGTCATCTTAATGGACATCAATAATGCAGAGAAGTAGTCAGAGAGCTAACTGCATAAATTGTCACTGCCTAGGTGTTACAGGGACCCAAGTCATACAGGACAGGGTGCAGCCCGTGATGGCCAAAGGCCCATTCTCTGCAATCAAAGATGCCTTAGCAGATTGAATCTCAAGCTGTAGTTGCAGTGGAAAATATCAGGAAAGATGGTGGTAGGAGTAAATTCAGAAGAGGAGGACATATCTAAATGCCTAAAGAGCATGTCTCCTCCTTTCCTATGCAACGCAGTCTTTGACTGGGCTGAGGAATTTTGCTTCTGCTGTGAATTATAGGAAGACGTTCTGTATGTATGTACTCAACGCTGTTTATGCCTTGTTTATTAGTACTTATCTCTGATTATAAAAAAAAAAAAAGCTGTGGCCCACCATTTAAACTCAATACCTCTTTAACTTAAATGTCTAGATCAACAACATGGACTGAAAAATAAGGAACATAATACAGAACGAACATAACAAGTGTTAATTTTTTTCTTGTCTTATGAAAATTTCCCTCTCAATACATTTTCAATTATATCAGCCCATTAGATGCTGCAGGGAAAGTACAGAATTAGATACCAGAGAGCGCAGAAAGCAATGGTCCACAAAGCAACCTTTACAAAGTACTCCATGGTAGAATTTCGAAAAGCATTTACATAAGCACTACTCTACCATACGAAGAGCATGTGCTACTTAAGACCTAAATATTACATATTTTAGTATGCATGATCATTGTGCAGTTTGAACATCAAATGTACACATAAAAAACACTATGCTATTTTTATGTTATTCAGCCAAGCAATTGCATTTCATTTCAGAGAAAAAGAGATCTACTGATATATAGCACAGACGTGTGCACGTGACATGCATATTACACATCTGACTGATGTGCTACTTCTTATACAACAAAAAGTACGAGTATTCAATAGGCACAGAGATTTTCCAAGTTTAAAATGGATAAAAATCCCAGTGACTACATAGGCAACATGTATCACATTTGACACTTGTTCTTAGAATCACCATGATCAGGCTGTATAACAAGTGTAAAGATTTAGTAACAGTGCAAATGTCATCATTAGTATCACATGGACATCAACACTTTTTAAAAAAATTTTTGTCCCTTTTTCAGGAATTTTCTGGCTTCCTGCTTTTTGATCTCCAGTTATTCTCAAAAAGAATTCTCCCTGTAGGCAGGATGTCAGGGAAGCAATTAAAAAAACCCTAAGAGCTGTTGGGGGGGGCGGGGAGGGGCAGGGATCAGGTAGTATTTAAACATCTAGAATTTGACTACAATCCATTATCTCTGAAAAGTTAAGACATATCCTATTTATTGACTTCCAGCTCCTAGAGCAAGCTTTCCAGTGTCTAGTTAAATATTTCAATTAAACTAGCATTTCCTTTAAAGGCTTATTGTTCTCATTGGTGTTTTTTAATGTGACATAAAGAAAAGGATACTTAAAATGCGATAGGCATATACAAGTCCATAGTTGCTTGCAACAAATACTACTTCTTGTAACACCTCAAGTTCTATTTAGGCTTACCATGATTCGATAATGAAATTTCGTTAAGTGTAATCTTTTGAGTTTTTTCTTTTGAAGGAATTTTAGCAAGATAAGAGATTTTATTTTGTCTCTCACTCTGCTCATTCACCTTCTCAGTAACAGGTGCAACCATTATTTAAACATCTGTAACTACAGGCATATAAAAGTCCTTCTGAAAGTTGGTTATCAGACTTCCTTAAGATCAACCTCCTTTCGCACTTTACTCTCATTTGTATGGGAAGTGGAATAGACTCTTCCCTTGTATTTGAGCCAGTTCAAATATAATTGGGATCCCTTCTGGGTTCTGAAATCATGAAAGCCTGATGCAACTGCAGCATTCCTACAGTACAAACAATTTTAATGTAGTTTTATCCTATTCCCTTACTCCAGGTTTCCTTGTTGAGATGATATCTTGTCATGATCTGAGATGCTAAGCAAAAAGAAAGGACTGAATTGTCCTAATTCCACCACCAGGCTCTAGATCAGGATCTGAGAAAGGTAAAACAGGTTATCTTTCCACTGTGATTTAGCTGTTTTGGAAACCTAACCTAATAGGCAAATTCACCCTTGGCAATAGTCACAGAGAAGGAATGAGTTGTTTGGAAAAGAAAATTGCACTTTCTGGAAATCTGGTGTTTGTTTTTTTTCCTCTATTAAGAGTATGCCACACTTTCAGTTACCATCACATAATACTCATTTTTATTTAAAGGTTTTTATTTATGCTGTTAGCTCTCAACAAGATTAAATTTATCTCCAAACCAGAGAGACTTGATATCATCGCACTTTCAGTTGAAGCTGCAAAATGGGGACACAAAAATTTTCTCTCCAAATTAATTTTGGGGTTTTGATTCTATTTTGTTAAGGGATCATCATTTATTCTGGGTTTGCCAGCACTTATACATTGAAAGTAAGTTTCAAAAACACATTCTCAAGAAAGGTCTAGTATTAAGACACCGATGATTAAAATATATTGGCAAAACTATGTTTGAACGCAGCATATCCTTCTATGAGAGGCTGCATTTCTATTTTTAAAAGCTTACTATGTTATGAAAATCTAATTAATCTTACTTGCATTAAATTGCTGCTGCTACCAAACACATGCAAAATGTTATATTAAAACATGCCTAGAGGCATTCTGACTACTCACTAGGGAAGAATTGTACTTGCAAAGTTGAATTAACAGGTTTGGACTCTTAAAAAACACAATAAATATAAATGATTAGTAATCATTCTATTTTAACATCATCTGCAAGTTACGTACTGATTACACAAACCACTAGAGCCTATCAAAAAATTAGCCACACATTTTTACTGGAAAAACAAGATTTCATTAAAAATAATTTTTTGAGAAACAATACTAATTTTAAGTAAAACTTTTGGCAAAACACAAAGCAAGTGTTTAATTTCATTTCGTTCTAGCATAACCTAAATTCAACATTCTGGCTCAAGTTTCAACACTGTTTCTGACAGGTTGCCTTGCAAATCTTTGACAGGTTGAATGAATTCTTTTTATTTCAGCCACTTGCCTCTCCTCCATACTGACTGCAGGTTTGCGTTTGCTCAACCTTGCCAGCAAGCACAGAACAAGCTGCTGCTTTTCGTATCAGCAGTGTTTTGAGGGTACTGCTGAAGTTACAGTTAGTCCTTCGCTGAGTTCTCCAATTCTGGTAATTACAATACTGAATGAGGCAGTTATCCATTCAGTTTTAGATTCACAAAAACTGTTTTCTATTCCCATTAGGCAAGATGAATAAGCAGGATTTTAAGCATTAAAGACCAGCATCCCCCAAAGTTAAGTGGTAAAAAAAGATCCTGTTCTCTTGCTTGCCCAAAAAGGGAAGGGATATTTCTAAGGTTTATTGTCAGTCCGAGCAGCTATGTTGGCCCATCGCACCCACAGTCACATTCTGAGACATGTGCCAGTAAGTAGAAAACCTCTGCAACAAGAACAGCTTGGAAGGTGGAAGGAGCAAGCATAAATGCACTTTGCTCAAGGTAGAAAATAGTAAGTTAGCCGTACTTCTCTGTTTAGTCCAGTGCTACACTAAGTTCTTCTCAAAGAAGCTACGCACTCTAACAGGAGAGTGGCTAAGAGCAGTCAACACACTCAAACGTAGGGTATTTCTTCTGGAAAGGATGTGGTTAGTGTTAGTGGGTACTATTCCCAGGGGAATGGCTAGGTGCAACCATTGCTCTCAACAGCTAAGAAGCTTAACAATTATTTGAGGTGGTGCAGTGAAGGGAACTGCAACGTTAAAAGTACTGAAATTACTTGAAGCATAAGGTTATTAGAGAGAATAGCAACTTTTAAATGCCAGAATACCTGTATGAGCAGGGAGAGAGTGGAAACACTCCAAATGCTTGCAACTTGGCAAAGAGACACCAGCTTCTGTCTGTCATTTACTTAACACCTCTTTCAAAAAGAAGCTAATTAATGCACTAGCATGTTTTGAGGAAGCCCTTTGGTCAGCAAGGATGATGCAGGGATCAGCCACAACATTCTCCAGTTCTTGCACTTCCTGGAGAGAGAACTGAGAGGCATCCAACTCACTTTCAGGAAATGGATGATATTGTTGCAGAAAACCCAGCAAGTATCACCTCAACTATTGTTTTGGAATACTTGTCATTCTGCTGGAAATCCTTAAGGCGGTGCACTACTGACTTAAATACCCAGACCTGATTCTGAAGTGACTTAAGTAACTGTTCATGGATATTCAGAATACACTGCCACCAACAAGCAGTTGTAATGCAGATGGTATGACCACCATGAGAGATGCTGTACAAAAGAACAAAAGGTCATTCTCCACTTGGGCCAGGCTGAATGACTAGATTGCTTTGTCCCATTCTGGCAAGAAATACAACAGGGAGGATAAAGGAAGCATATTTTCAAGCTACATGGCAGCTGTTTAATGAGCTTGACCCTTTTTATTACTGGTAGTTGGGAAAAATATATGCTGACTGTGAACCAGCTGACTGTGCCACTTGCTCATGAGTGTGTATCTACCTGGAATCTCTTTCTGGTGGAGCAGGTACCATAACATCCAATAGATGGACACACTTCTTCAGACAGTACAGAAAGATTTTCACTTATCAGAAAGAAAAGGTGTTCCTGTTAGAAGATACTGCTTACCACCCTGAAGAAGGAAGCTAGGGCACAAGGATGAAGGGATTTTTATATAAAGGTTCCTTTGGAGGAAAGGGTGGGAGGGTGGAGAGAGAACTGGGAAGGGGTGCACAGAACAAACAAAAGCCCCCCAAACACACTTCTGTTCTTTTTTATGTTTAAGGACAGCTTTTTCCCCCCTACAGTTACTGCGAAAAAGCAAGCTTTTTTGCATCAATATTTATTTCTCTCTTTATTGCTGCTATCACTGCTGTGTATATTCTGCTCTTCAGTGCATAAGAAAGAACCCAAATAGGTCACAGGGCCAGAAGCTGTAGTCTGGCATGTTTCTCTCTCTGTGGTCTCAGCCTGTCACAGGACAAAGTCCAGCCTCTCCTTTGAAACTGGGTCATTTCTGCTTGCTCCAATGCTACAGCATCCTCACACTAGTACTACAGCATGGGAACTCACCTATAACCCACTGTCATTCTTGAGCTGCTCAAGGGTTAATTGACTGCTCCCTTGCTGCTTGCAGGCACATCTATAGTTGGTCTCACTCCCTCAAAACGGGATTTAGATAAAACAGTGTGGCATGCTTCCACACTTGCAAGAAACAGACACAACAGAGCAGAGCACTGATATGAAGCATGGCGGAAGAGTCTCTGGCATCTCACCCCACTTCTACCAGTTAGCTACTTTCCTAAGAGGCATCACGTTTACTGGAAAATGGTCCATCATCCTAGTAGCAGACAGTACCCATTTCTAGTTGCCCAACATCCAGGCTTGCTTCTGGATAACAAAAACTGACAACAATTTGGGGATTGTGAATGGGACTCCTCCTCCTCTTCCTCCAACAACCTTGCCCCCTATTCTCCTTAATCCTCTATTATTGAGTTCATTACGCTTATTTCCCCCCTTCAAATCAAAGTCCTGCCAGTCTCCTCCACCATTTTCTGCCCTGAAGGACAGCATGAAAATCTGAATCGATGTCCACAAATTTAGCATATTCCCTGATCTGGATTCAGAAAGGTTAAAATACTTTGCTTCGAGGTATGCCAAAAAACACACTGAATACATCAAAACAAAATATTTTCAGAATATAGGGAATTACTTCAACCTATTTAATAAACTATTTCCTCTTAACACAAAACATGTAATGTTGAAAAGAAACATTTCAGAATTTTCTAAAGACCTTCCTTAAAGTCTGAGAACTCCCAAATGATAGACTGTCATTCCAATATAAAATGAGCTTTTCTGAGATTATAGCATTTTTTACCACATAGGAGTTTTTAAGCAAGCTCTAATTACCATCGTTCATGTCTGTCAGGGAAGTAGGACGCCGTATCCCCTAAAATCACTTTCAAAGGGACACTACCTCAGTTTGCAAATGGATTTGAACACAGAATAGTTATAGCCCTTCTGCACCAGGTCAAAAAGCAATTATCTTAGCAGTAATGAAAATATAGATGTGTTCACACTGTCTAAAGTTAAGGATCCCAAACGTAATCAATACGACTGTTCAAAGTAGCTATATTAGGAGATTTGCTTTACGTGCAATATATAAGGAGCTTAATATCCTGTTTTGGCATGTAACAGAGGATTACAGTCCAGTTGTGTTAATATCCCCTTAGTATCTACATCCCACGAGACTGATGGTCGAAAAGCATTGAAAAAATAGGTATCACTTTTAATACAAATCTCACGTGGCAGAACACAACAGCATGTATGTCTGGATGGCATTAGAGAGGGATGTGAAACACTTGCATAAAAATATATAAACTAATTTCTATATAATATGTGATCACACAACATGTTTGCCCTGGGGTATTATATCTACATTGTATTGGAAGTTGGGGGAGGGTGGAACAACCGGCAGGTGGGGGACATTGTTTCAAAGTAAGATATATGGTTTAAATTACCATGACGACTCTTAATAACAAGAGATGCATCTGTAACAATCTGCTTATATTTAGCTAGAAGAACTTGAAAACATGCTCCTAAAATAAATGCTTCAATATCTTTTTGTACTGCCAATGTGTTATTTTTAAATGCAGATGCTTTGCCTTCATGTACTCAAAAAACTAAGGCACTAGAAAAATATCCCAAATTTCTATGCATCTGTGGGATACATAGGATAGAATCAATCAGAGGAAATCCAAAAAGGTGATGGTGGGTACTTGTGTTTAGACATCCTAAAATGAGACAATACTCTTCCTGAATCCTGTAAAAAGGTTCAAACTGAAAGTATGAGAGAACTGCCAGGGTTCAGGTTCTTAATGAAATTCAGACTAACCCTTTACTATGGACTATGGACTAACCTTTTACTTTTATTAATGAAACAACTCTGAAGATCAAGGGATCAGGCATATACTATTGCAGTGAATGCACGGATGCTTGGATAGGAGATTAAGTCCTCACTGTTGACATATAAACTCATACTGGAACAGGCTCTGTGTATTCCAGCTGGCATGTTATAACCAAAGGTGACTGTATTCACTTGAGCTTAAGGTTCCAGTGGATGACCTAGTTTTGCCTGTCTACAAAATAAAAACAGAGAAGGAACAACTAAAACAGAATTGCAGTCCCATTCCTTTAAATATTTTCTAAAAAGTACATGAGATCCATGACCAGCTCCTGGTAACTTCACACAGAAATATTAGAGAAAGGCAAAACAAAACTATCAGGTGGTAGCTTCAACTGTAATTTGGATTTTATTTGTTATGGTTGATTATGAAAGACAGTGTTGACCTAGATAGGGATGTTCTACCACATGAGACTGTGTGGGTTTTTCCTAGAAAAGGCAATGTATTATTTCTGGGCTCAGTTTGCCCAGAATTAACAGAGTATTTTGTCACATGTAATTATGGTAGATATTTTAAAAAGTGATCTCCAATTCTACACAAATATCAAAGAATACAAAAGGTTACACATCTGCATCTGGAACACACAAAGGATATGTTCATGGTAAAACAATGCAGCCTAGTGTAAAAATATCTGAGCTAGCAATAAATAGGTGAATTACTCTTTGCAGTTCCATGCTATTTTGTTTCTGATATCTAAGCTAGTTTAGAAATCCCTATCTAGCATCATACAGTTACAAACTCCTAAAGTATACTACCATTGCAGAACCACCTTTGTAGAATCCCTGTACTTTACTGAAGCTAATCCCATACATTTCTTCATCTCTTGTGATCTCCATCATTATCTCTATGGAAGCATTTGCTTAAACAGGTGTTTTCAGAAGAAAAATCTACCACCCTATTTTCCTAAATTGCTTTGGGATGCTTGTTAAATATACTGTAAAACATTTATACAATCAAATGAGAATATTGTGTGGACTGGAAATTAAGGCAATGTTACACTTTCCACATGCACACTTAGTTCTCAGTGCAATTATTTCAATAATTTAAAAGTTCATGTCAGTGTGTTTATAATCCTTGTTTATGTGACTTACTGTTTACTTGTGATGGTATTTCAGCAAGAAAAATAATCATAGCGTTGCAACAACAAACACTTCCTGGCTTATTCATTCATAGAGCCCCAAGTCCTTTAAAAGTGACATTATAAACAAAGTATGCATGCGCACACAAGGACAACATACATTACAAGTTCCTGTATTACTTGAGAAATTTCAAACTCTTTGAAAACAAGACTATCTTCCTGGTGCTCACTTGCATACATTGCTGGGTTAAAAGGACAGATGAATCAGTTCTAACTTCCAACTATCTGCCCCATGTCTTAAGCCATGATGGCTTAACAGAAAGTGAAGCAGTATCAGAAATGCTACAGTTCACAGTCCAGCATGCTGAAGTAAACCAGTGCTGATTTCTATTTATTAATACCATGGGCTGTACACTGTTCTACACCCCATTCACCCATCCCAGCTGTGGGCACAGCAACCTCCAGGGCAGAGGAGGAATAGCTTTAATCATCTAAGTTTAATACAATGTTACAGGAATTTCAACATCCTTGGTATTTATTCACCTAGAACTGAAGTAGATAAGCTTCCTGATTTATCTATCTTTAAGGCCCCCAAAGCTTTTACTGCTTTACAAGCTGGTTGTTCTTACCTGTTGTTTGAGTGCCTCCAGAGATTCAAATTCCAATCTAGCCAATTTTATTTGGATATCTCTTGGTTTATCAGGAATTACAAATGCCATGACAAACTTCATTGCCAGTAGCATATGCTGGAAAAAAGTAAGAAGAAAAATACCATTTTATATAGTTGAAAACATGGAAAGAACAGCATAATAGTTTTGCAAATTTTACTCATGTACAAAAAAATTATTTCTTGTGACAGGTACAACAGTGATGATATACTACAACAACGTTGAGCACCATCTACTCTGTATTTTTTCTGCTTACTTTTATTCAGACTTTGAGCATAAGTGTAATTTGGTTGGTTTATTTTTTATAATAATCTTATTTTCACTATGTACTGTAAAATTCTAATTTTGTATTTGTGATTCCAGATAAACTACCAGCTTTTTAAACATGTTACCATGTAACATGCCCAGAGAATCTGAATTACGGCACGCAGCACACAGCGGAAAATATAAAATCTATATATGACAGTACAGGCACAGCGTAAAGCTATGCTGAACAAACCCCAAATTTCTGCATTAGAAAAATTATTAAAACCTAAAAGCACTTCCGAGTAAGCATCAGGAGAGTACAAAGCAAAATAAATATGAGGTTTATAATGAGGATCTTTAAAATGGGCAAACTCATGAACAGAAACTTTCCACGAACCAAAAAAATGCTCTAAATATAAGACGCCAAATTAACCATAATTTGTGCCAGAAGATTATAGTCTTATTTAAGAGAAAACGCAGTTACAGTTCTGCTGAACCTAGTGCTTGGTGACCCATTTTTAAATTTCACTTGAACATGCAGCATCACGATCATCTCATCAAAAATAATTGCCAAACTGTCAAGTCAGTGTTTTGGTTTTGTTTCTTCATGTATGTAAAATATAGACATCACTTAAAGAAGAATCATTAAATGCTTGTTCTATCAAGGGCTAACAGTATGCCTCATATTTGCTGGCAGGAACTTGCTCCTACTTGAGGAAACCTTGATCAATAAAAGGGAATATTTTGTGTGTTTAATTTTAAGTAGGCACTTAGGTTCCACTGACATGATGGTACTTAGACATGTGACTACATGCCCAAGCTATTTGGATCCTGAATTTTCATGAAGTGGAACAGAACATTGCTTCTTTCTGAAATAGATTTTGCTAAACTATATGATCTTGATGCCGTTGGGCCCATGAATAACAATGTAACACACCAAAAATCCTGAGATTCTGGAATTAGGTGGGCAAGAGGATAGCAAAAAGAGTACAGCTTTCCAAACAACAGAGGTAGTGAAACTCTAAATACACCAATTCCAATAAGAAAGAGTTAAAATAAGAAATCAGGAACCATAACATTAATAGAACAACAAAAGGTTAAAAAAGAACCATGGATGAAATTATTTTAAAAAATCTCTTACAGAGAAAAAGCTAGTAAGTTTAGGAAATAAATGGATAGTGCAAGGAATAAGCATTTGCTAAGGGGTGAAAGGAAGGCTGAAAATTAGTTTAACATTAATACATCAACAGAGAAGGACTGTATACAGATCAAGAGGTTAATGAAGGGATTAGCATGTCCGCTGCATAATGCAACATGTAATACCACATTATTAAAAACAGTTATGTCAGCAATGAAACATTCTCCTAGTTGTATAAAAGTATTCTTTTCCCACTCAACAGTATCTGCTCCTAAGGAGCATTTCTTGTATATTAAGGGGGGGGGGAGGGGAAGAGAGTGATAGCCAGACAGCAATCAATGTTTTATACTGCAAATATATAAAAACTTCAAAAAGAAGAATGAGAGAGCGCATTGGATGGATCTCTTAAAGGGAAAAGGCAAATATTGAAGAAAAACGACAATAAAAAATAAGACAATATTCCTATGCAGGGTAGAATCATAACAGATCACATCTTGAGGGGGAATAACTAATTTACAGATAATGCTTTGGTTTGAAAAGAGGAAAATAATCAGATCAAAGTTGTCGTAAATCAAAATAGAGATAATAGGATTTGGTTAAAATCTTGCACTTAAGCCAAAGGACTGACAGAACTAGCAGAAACTGAGGGATTTGGACATGGAAACCGGAAAGTAAAAATGGAGGTATCAATAAGATGACTCAGCATCACAAAAGGTAGCTTGTAGCTGCCCAAAGTCCTTTGCACCGGGGTTCATCCCATTTCGATAAACGAAAGAAATAAAGAAAACCATATATTAAATATCAGAAGAGTAATTGTTTAGGCATTGCCTCTTGAAGACCCTTGAAAAGAAAGTAGATACATTAAAGTTACCATGTACAGAAAGTATCTCCAAGTCCAAAGACTTTTTCAGAAAATAAATCAACATTTCAGGGACATGTAAAAAATACGAAACAGAAGACAGAAACCTATCGACAGAGTTTTCACTATTTCTGACATGGTGAGGAAGGAATGGGAGAAGAGACATCTGGGGAGACCAAAAACAAAGCGACAAAAATGCTGCAGCTGACCCTGCAAAACACTGTAATTTTTAAAAGAGAAGATTCAGGGGGGCAATGTATTTTAATTGCTTTTACATGTGAAGAGTTTTACTGCTGCATCAACTAAAAGGAGCCCTGTATTTAAACAGTACTCCAAAGGCTTTTTGCCAGCTTGTTACCCACGTATACTGAAAATCTCCTCTGACCCAAAGTAACTGCTTGTCAGAGAAGTCAGTTTTCTGGTTAGCGCACAACCTTAAGCATGAAGGCAGAAGCTGACTCAAAGCCCTCGGGCCAGAGACTGCTAATGAGCGGGAGCACAGACTGGAGAAGGTCACTGTTGTTGTTTGCCCTACTGTCACACTCTTTCCTAGGCATCCACCACGGGTCACTGTGAGAAAAAGAAGATTCAGTGAGACAGACCTTTGGTTTCCCCCTCAGAGTGGCTCTTTAATATTCTTTCATCTCCATCAAAACAAAGATTTATTAGTTATACACTGTTCCAAACTAAGTGAGAAGTACACTTGATGTGGGATATTTTAGTGCATAAATGAAAGCTTGTGACCTCAGAAAGTGTGTTGGACTTAAAGACAGTAAACTCAATCCAATTCCACCTCCTAATACCTAGTGAACCTGTTCTGAAATACTGAGGGCTTTCAAACAAAAACAAACACCCTGACCTTAGAGCAACAGCTTTCATTTGATAACATCTTTCAAAAAATGATTACTGAGACCTCTTGCACTCTATTTGTGAAACAGGAGTAACACTAATAAAACTGGGAAAATAGCTGGAAGAAATGATGAATGTGGGTTGTATGATTCAAACAACCACTTTAAAGGAAAGTGTACCTAATTTTAATAGCAGTTTGTGTTGCATTTTACAGTTGTCATTTGACCAACAAAATACAAGTAATCATTCAAGAGAAACTGAAGAAAAAGTAGGGACATGAGTAGCTGTATTATTTTATCATCCATAGTATGTATAGATTTCTTAATCTTGTTTTAGTATAATTCCTGTAAATCAGATCCAAGAAGAGGAACCATCTGTTTTCAGAAAAGAGATGTCTTAAGAGTACAATGTAAATCAGCAGAATAGACATCTAAATTCTCCTCCATAGTGTAAGGTTACATGAACACAAATATGCATATATTATAAAACAAAAATACTTAAGTTTATCTAAATTTACTACACTAGTGAAAACTTATTTGTCTAATATTAAGATTTCCTCAATTTTTTTTAAAACAACAGCTACAAACCAAACCATTTTTTCTAAATGCAACCATTAAAAAGGGATGTTGTTTCCAAGAACATGCCCTTCATAATGATTATGAGATGACTATTCCACTATGAACAAAACCTAGGATAACATTAACACAAGCAGTACGCTACCTGATGCCAAAAACAAAGTACCCTCCCATTCTGCAATCTGCCAAGCGGGTAGACAGAGAGATGGCAATGAGTCTTTCACCCTTGCTAAATGCAAGGCCAAACTCCTTGTGGTCTTGTGCCAGGTACCAAGTGCACCAGAACTATTCCATTCTGCAAAACTACTGACTAGAGCAGGAAGAGCAGCTGTGTTTTGCAGCAGTGTCTCCAACCTTGTCTCTTCTACAACAGAAAATACAAATTAGGGTTGAATTCTTCAAATTTTGAAGAGCTAATTTGATTTCTATAGTGGTCTGCCTGCAGCAATTCCTGTCACAGTCTCCTCACACTTGAGAAAAAGACCAAAAAGCAGTAGTTGTATTGCTGATCAGCAGATAAAGTGCATGCCAAGTGTCAGCTTAGAAAGATTTCAACAGAATTTCGTATCAAAAGTCTGTTGTAGAATCTAATATTTACAAATACTTTTAACTGAAATAAGAAATCTGGACCTAGTCTAGAACCAGGATCTACTATAAAACCAGATGGACATTGGTCACTAACTCTTCACAGATTAGAAACTCTGCACAAGACTACCTATGAGAAGGGTAGATGACTTGGAAACTCTATGCTCTGCTGGTGTACACAAAATACCTTTGTGAGTATTAAGGAAAGTATCAGCACAGGATTTATGTTATTGTCAGAACAGAAGACAGGGAAATCATAGGATTCTATGCTAGGACTCTGGATCACAGGATTCTGACATTAAACTAAACTAAGATCAAAGACTAAGAACAGACCAAAGAATAAATTAATCTTCCTGTGGCAACAGTTTTGAGGGTCTTGTAGCTTTCTGAGAGTAAAAGAAAAGAGGGGGAGGGAAATCAAAAAGACATCTGTTGAGGGAGCAATACAGGCGAAGAAAAATTTCCATTAAACTCAGGAAGTTAAATTCAATTATCTTTAATAGATAGCAATAAAATAAATTTATGAGAAAATATTCCTGCAATATACATAAAAAGAAAGCATGACTAAACTTTTCTTCCCACTTTTAGACTCAACTGTTTTCATTATAGAGACTTGCTAATAGAGCAGAATCACCAAAGTGGCAGGACTTTAATAAGGGCCTTTCTTCTGCTACTCTGATAAACGCTGCTTTTAAAACCTCAAAACCCATATGTCATTACGGATTTTTTTTAATAAAATGTGAACAGAAAATGCCTTAGCAAAAATCTCTGATATTCCCTTCAAAACTCCAGGGCAGGGGAAGAAGAGAAAACCAAAGAGATTATTTGATTTTGGCCCTACTTCAAGGCTTCTTCATATCCGCCATTCAGTTTCAGACTTTCCCTCCTCTTCCCCCTCTCATACGCATGCACGCACTTAAAGTCCAGATTTCTGACCCAATCTGCACCCCCTTCTACCCCTTGTATCCCCAAACCAGCATAACCCATCTCTTCTGTATTTCAGGCAGGACACGGCTTTCTCCTCCTCCTTGCCAAAACTCAAGGGGAACACAAAGAACGAAGTCCAAATTTCCATGCATCTGATCTCATGACTCTTGCCATGTAATACAAACAGAGCCTCAGCTCTCAGCTGGAACATGCTCACTACAGGTGAAATTTTTATGCACCTAAACTTGCTGTCCTCCGCTATTTACGAGGCACCTAAAACAAAGAGCTTTCAGAAGCCTTTACCTTTGCCAACTTTGGGTGGTTTTCTCATACCAATCCATTATAAAACCTCACAAGTAAAACTGAACACTGAAAACAATACCAGGTTTAGTATGTAGTTTTGAGGCATACTTCAATCACATAAAATTATTAAGTACAACATGAGACCCAGGGTTTGTTCTGTTACCGTTAAACTACATTAGCAGCACTGGCCCCTGCTATCACTAATATACCACCCTTTTCAGTTGAGTCTTGGCCTTATATTTCAAGGCTATTGATTTGGTTTCTTTTAGAGACAGTCTTTCTTTCAGACTATTGATTTTAGTTTCTTTCTTCAGGAGTAAATTTCTCCTAAGTACTACAACTACTTCAAACAACTATCACTATTGAAAATAAGCCAAGTCCAGACTTGAACAGATAAGCCAGCATAAAAGATGAGAAATAAAGATAACCTTGTTGAGAAGAAAAAAGTGGAAAAATTTTCAAACATCATCTTTCAGTGAGGGAGTGGGGGATAGTCTCTTCTGCCCATACATAATTTTGTATTCACTTCCTGTCCCCCCCCCCCCAAAAAAAAGCTATAAGAGCACCAGTTAGAAAGGAAACAAAACAATCCAGTACTACGTCTGAAAGTTAGTCCTGTTCTTTGAATGTCTTAGGAGATGTTTAAACCAGACTTTAAATATAAATCAGGAGTTACAACTAATTTGTAAATCACAGCTGCAATACATCACATACATTCAGTCACCCATGAACTGAAGCAGTATATGGTTTTATTAGTCTTTTAGAAAAAAAGATACACAACTCTTCTCTATGATTTTCTCCAACAATAACAGGTAAGAAACAAGGCAGACCTGGCCTTATTCTCCACCAATGAAATCTACAGAAATTCCATCACTGACTTAACTGATGCTGCAATAAAGCCACCAGCTTTATACTTCTCAGCTTTTAAAGATCTGTTCAATCTTTTTATAGATAATTTACACTGGAATTTTTAGGCCTACTTTCACATGACTTTTTCTGTACTCTCTATGAATTAAGTACTTTTTGAGACATTTGAGTATGAAAAAGGAGGGGCAAGGGCTGGTAAGGCAGGCAGGCAGCTGTTCCAATATACCCAAGCAAATCAACACTGCCAGTCCTTTCCAAGGATCCCTTCCACTATGCAGTGAAACCAAGTAAGTTCTCAAAAAAAAGCATGAAACCTTTATCAGTCACAATGACAGAAACAAATGTACAAAGCAGTGCAAGCAAACTTTGATTCACAATAGCTACAGAAAGGTAAGGTTAACAATAAAATAAAGAACATTCTTAAAAGAATTATAAGGAAAAGAGTTTTTGATACAAATCTCATACACACAGACTTCTGACTGATTGCAACCCGGGGGGGAAAAAAAAAAGTTACAGGTATGTAAAGTCAAACCCTAGTTACTCTTGTTGTATAAACATAGCATGTTCTGTGACCCAAAATATTTTACAATACAGCACGCTTGCAAAGCTGTTTTCTCAAAGCTGTCTATAAAAATAGGAGGCACACAAATGAGCCTTTTAGAAATGTTCTAAGACATCATTTTTCTCACATTTCATTCAATGTACAGCCAAATCAAAAGACACATTAAAAAAAGCACTGTAGGTGTAAATTTTCCTTTCTCAGAACTTTTAAGTAGTTGCTAATAGTTAACTTTGCAGCAGTCCAAGTCTTTAAAGCAGTGTGATAATGCAGCCATCTATATGTTACCATTTGATAATCTTGAAATGTTTTGGCACAACCCTTATCTAAATTTATGGATAGTGTTTAATAGGAACTGGGATAAGAATTGCCAAAAGCCAAATTAGCTAACACTGAATGTAATGAACAGTAAAGCTTTGATCATGCTCTGAAATAATTTCTAAGCAAAAAGTGGAAAAAAAGGATGCCCACAGAATTTGAAATTGGCATTATGATTAATACCAAGCGTTATGAAGTGCCTCTTAGCTGATTGCTAACATTACATATTGGCGCCCATTCTGACAGGCATACTTTATTGTCAAAATGCCCTAATGACCACATCAAGGAAAAAAAAAAGAAAAGCCTTTACCATTTTCTATTAATCTGCAAAACTTACACTTCTTTCTACCTCTAAGCCACACATTTTTCTGCATGAGAAAAGATGCAAGTAAATACAGTACATCTAATTGTAATTACATATTCTAAGAAATTCAGTTTGTCAGGGGTCAAAAATTCATCCTCAATTACATGAGTGGATGATCTCGGATTAGTAAGGACATATAAAGCACTATCTCTGCCAGAGGTTTGAAAGTACTGTAAATCAGTTCAGTGCTAAACAGAAATTCTCCCCTATGGTAGGCATCGTTGTTCCTGACAATTCCTTTCCCCTACCCCAAACAATCCTCATATATCCTAGTCCACACCAAAGTGGACAGGTACAAAACTCCCAATTTATTTTGCTTACTGATTTTTGGACAGATTCAAAGAAACCAAAACATACAGAAATGGAAGTAAAACTAGTATACTTTCATCAGCCTTACAGGCTGTTTTTTCCCAGAATTCTACTTTGGTTCTGGAGGCTGTGAGATTATTAATAGACTTTTCGATCTGACGTTTTTCTTCATTTATATCAGGAAAAGGTGAAGTTGGATGTATATTAGAATTTCAGCTATTTTAACCATTAAAGTCAAGGCTTTCTGTGTGTCCTCTTGACAGTAATTAACACAAAAAGTATCTGGGGTTTTGTTTTAAGAGAAAAGTCTCAGTCAGTTATTCTTCAGAGATGATATACAGACAAGTTTTTACCTTTCTCTGTGAACAGTAAGTTACTTGACTAGATGCAGCTCATATTTTATTTAGAGATGTTTGCTTATTTTTCCCACAATCATCTGGCTTTACATACATCTGCCTTATGATGCTTTGAAAGCTAACTCACAAGAACATTATTATTGCTTCTGAAAAATCCGTTCGTCACACAACACTATGAAAAGATAAGTAAGTAAGTATATCTGAAAAAACACATTTAAAACGAAACAGAGTATTTTACACTGCAAATACATCTTCATTGAATGATTCATACTTCGGATGTACTGCACAGTTTTCTTCTTTGTATTCTCACTATTGTAAATGGCTTGCTTCGCTATACTTCTATTTGAAGTTATGAGTATATTCTGTAGGACACAGCACATTTATTATCTGGACCAAAAGGTGATCATGCAATCTTAAATAAAGAACAAAATGTCATAGCCATGACTCATTAGAGAAAAAAAATGGTACTGCAATATATCACAAGATAAGCTGCAGATTAACTGTTGTCTCTGTTCCTGTGGAACTTTAACAAAAACAAATTAATTGAAATGGGTACAGTAAAACTAGCTCATCTGAAGCAATGGGATTCTGTAGGGAAAAGTTAAATTAACAATTTCCATATTGGAAACCCACCAGCTGCATTTTTTTTTTTTTTTGTCAGAATGTTACAAAGCCAAATAATCTTTCTGGTTTTCAATAAAGGTCAAAAGAAAAGCCATCTATTCAGCTGAAGTATTTTAATTAAACATTGCAGCAGGTGTTTGGATATGCTGCCAACTCCTGAAAAGCTCACATAATAATTTTATCTCTAAAATAAAAAGATCGGTAAGCCCTCAGGCTCTCTTCTTTTGCCTTTTCTGTAAACCTGTATTCACAAACTACCTAAGATCTTCTCAGTTTTGGAACACCAGTACCTGTCCTAGATAGATAAAAGTTCTTCATCAAGGCTGCCGGAAACTAGCCATGCAATTCTTAAGTCAGCTTTTATGGCCATGGCTGACCTGTGTAAGAGAGCACAGC
This sequence comes from Dromaius novaehollandiae, assembly GCF_036370855.1. Classification (NCBI taxonomy): domain Eukaryota; kingdom Metazoa; phylum Chordata; class Aves; order Casuariiformes; family Dromaiidae; genus Dromaius; species Dromaius novaehollandiae. The sequence continues at coordinate 28,940,166 of NC_088099.1, forward strand.
CATGAGAGTTTAGCCTTAGCTGCTGACCTGCTTGAACTTATTGGGAACATAACTGGTCTGCTCAAGCTGATTAAAAGACAACCTTAAAACGTGAGCAGAATTTCTTGTCCAGCAACTGTCACTTTCAAGACAAAACACTGCAGTCAATGCAGATCCCTTCATAGGTATGCATGTATGATATGCACGTGTGATCATGTTTTTCAGTAGTCACACATCTCACGTATGTGGCTGTACATCTTCATACACTCATACAAAAGCAGGCTATGAAATGTTCCCATAACTGCTTCAGTTCTTAAGGAACATAAAGCCCATCTTAGGTGCAGACACCAGAAGAGCAGCAGGAACTGGGAGAAAAAGAGAATGCAAGAGAGGAAGAACAAGCTGCAATCTCCACACCAGTTGCAAGCTATAGGTAGCAAGTCATTCTATCAACCTAGAATGAAAATCAGAATGCGAATGTAAAGACTACAAAACGATAACCTTTCTATACAGCAGGATATATACAGCTGCATCAGTGCAGTACTGTTTTTCAAAACTAGATTTCTACCAGCATAAACCAAGGCTTACTTCCTGACAAACTCAGTGAACACCTGGGACATACCAAAAAATGTCGCATTTCTGAAACAGGAAGAGGTTCTCAATGGAATTCTGATGTGCAGGACAAAGGAATAACAGCAAAAATGATAACGTAGCAAGACAGACTGTTATTCACTTCTCCCCCTCCCCTCCCCGAGACTTGATAGTTTGGCCTTTAGAACTGCCTGCTATAACAAGCAGAAAACCGCCAAAAGTTTAACCTTACCTACATAACAGCTCTGACAACATACAATTAGCACAAGCTGTTTTCTCTCTACAAGTAGCACAGCTGAAAAAAAAAAAAGAAAGAAAAGAAAAGAAAAAACCCCAAAACAGAAATATTCATGGATTCAGTTAGAATTTTAAGACCCTTGCGGAGTCAGCTTACAAAAAGGGCTAAGCATCACTTGGATGCTGTGAAACTTTATCACATAGGTATAATCAGCCATAAAAAACTGCAGCTGGCTCATTCTCCAGCTGAAGTTATCTCAGTTAAGAAGACCATTTTCAGTGTGAAATGAATTAGGTAGCAACTCTGAATATGGTCTGAAAGAGACCGCAAGCACGCAATGCCAAGATGTCAGACAAGATCTTGGACCGGTGACTAAATCTGAACACAGGTCTTTAAGCAGCCATAACATAACATGTTAGAAGAAACATGACTGCAGAGGTGGATGGGAAACGGAGACTGTTCAGACACGAACATCAACAGACCTGATGAGTGCTATCACAGAAAATCTGAAAATCCAGAGACTGAAGGAAAAAAATCACCTCTGTCTGCGACTGGTCTGCTAGTCATAACTGAAACAGGTAACATGCTGCCAAAAATGACTGCTTGTCTCAGTTTCAAAAATTACTCTGGGAATTAGAGAAATCCACTGAAGAGGTACTACCTCATAACAGGAGTAACTTCTAGTATTAGTGATTTGACTTTGCTGTGAACCTGGAAGACTGCATTATGGAAGTATATATCCTGCAGACCTTGAATCCTGAACCACTCCTGGACCTGCACAGATGGAACAATGGAAAGCAAAATACTTATTTCCTGAATCTGGGACCAATTTGTACTTACTCATTTTACCTATGACTAGACAGAAAAGTGATTCTCCTTTAAGTCAAGGAAACACTGGATATGCAAGTATTTCTACAATGCCTTTTCTTCAGCTTCTAGGTGAAGTAGAAATGCTATTCATTTTTGTACTAGCATCAAGTAAGGAGAGTTCTCCAGAAAGGAGGAGGAGAAAGAAAGGAAAATTAGAGAGCGAGCGAGAGAAAGATACGGAGAAATGTAACAGTATGGAAATGTATAGGACTGACTAAGTCTCATGCCCAAGAGCAAGGCTGTTCCTGAAAAAAAGAGACAGCCTTGGAACTGGTTCTGATAAAACACATACCATCAGGTTGCTGCCCCCAATGGTAACAAGAGCCAGCTTAGTATCTCAAAGATGTGTTGTCTCCGAAAAGGCCAAGAGGACTCTTGAGGGTAGATAGTCAGGTAATCACCTCAGAAAATAGACCAGATAGTCCTGATAAATGCAAATAATTTCTGTCTTAAAAGATAAATGCTTATAAAAGTGAAGTGATTGACTTCCCACAACACAGTCACCTGAATTTTAACTAGAAACAAATTACTAGACAGCATAATAAAAAAGCCAAAACATGAGCAAAAGTTTCAGTGTTTAAGATGATACTTTGCTGCAATCTTGCCTTTCCTTTAGAAGTCCCTTCAGAGCTCTTACTCAAGAGAAGAAATCCCTAAGACTTCTTGGCCTAGATTTCATCTTTTTTTTATATTCACAACCAAGTTTTCTTTGGTAATCCAACACACACATTCCTATGCATAAAATACACTCCCAAGATGTAAGAAAATTATACGGCGGAAGAACAGCAGTACAGGAATGTTTGTACGACCTGGTGCTATTTGTGGTTATGTGCTTTTTTTGTGACATAACGAATAAAGAATTATCTTCTAACATAGTAAATTGTAACATAAAACCCTAAAAGGTTAAACTGATGGTGGATAACAGGCTCATACATCAGTTTTGCTACTTTATACTTTTTCCCAACTTCTCATTCAATATTTTTACTGAGAGAAATGGTGGTATGCCACAAATGTACTTGGAAAAAAAAAAATCAGTCAAACAGCATTTAAAAGTAAAACCTTCTAGCAGGACATATGAGTATTGTGAGAAAAAAATTGAGTATATTTTTCTTTCAACTCATAAAAACATTACCTTTCTTTGATAATACTGAAGGATTTTGGGTTAGACAAGATGACTTTGCTGCATATAGCAATTTAAAATCCATTTCTATAATGAACCACTTCAGCATCACAGAAACCTAGCTCTCTCCAGGCAGAGACAATCTCTTTACTAGTCAGCAGACATACAGGATCAGGTTATATTGCTTTGTCCACTTTCACTGGGAACAATCACATTACCATGACCTCAAAACTGAAAAGTATCTGAATCCTTTTCAGAATTTGCAGAAATGCCAAATGCAAAGTACAGAAGTACCACAAGCTGTACTGCTTCTATTTTTGTTTTAAATTTTCATGCATGCAACATTTTTCTTTACCTACTTGATTTTTTAAATTAGTTACAGTATTCCAAACAGTGTATCATTAAACACTTTACACAAGTATATCCCTATGTTTAAGTTTTGGCTTGGGTTTTTGAAATTTGGGGTTTTTTTGTGCTTGATGTTTTGTGTATGTTGGTGGCAGGGGGTTAAGTAACTGGTGCATCTTTCCATGTTACATTTAACTTATTTTTTCCTAACTTCTCACACACAGACAAAAATGGTGTTAGGTAACATGGTTCAAAACAAGAGTCTCTTGCAAGATGTAAGCCAGTCTGCATCATCATTGTTCTCCCCTCACTTCATTTATGATGTTAACATGCTTTATAGAGAGACGCATTTCTAAAAAGAAGACCATCAGTTAGACTTTGAAAGCAAGTGAATTGTGAGAGTTTCTTTGTAAACTTCAGTTGCTTAAAGTGAACAGAAATCACGCACGAGACTTCTAAAATTTGGTTTCTGAAGGAAAGGATGTGTTTAGTAAGTTAGTAAAAGTAAGGTTTACTTAGTTTTATTGCTGTAACAAAGGGAGAAACATCATAGGTTAGTTTTACAATACAAATGTAATACAGTCATATTGATCAGAGAGGCACTCTATTATCCAGTTCTGTCAGAGCTTTGATTCCTTGATCTCATTACGGACATGTTTGGTTGTTAGCAGGTGTAATTTTTCTGAGAACCTTTGCTTTTAGAGAGACACAAGCTTCATTTATCCATTATTGGGTTAAAAGTTCAGATCTCTCCTTCTTTCCCTTCTTTTTACTCCTCATCATGCCAGCAGTCTTAGCTTCACATGGCCTATCCAATTTGTTGCCCCCCCCCTTTTTTTAAAAAGCATAAGCATATAAAGCTGACCTTTAATATAATATAAATTTTTCACATTTTTAGAATATGGTCATACTTCTTATCCATAGGTGAACTTGCTGTTGCACAGTAAAAACTAGTCTTTTGTGTACTGTCGGCAATAGGATGTGCTGAACAAGGTAAGTTACTGGGCTTTTCTGATGAATCTGTAACTCGCACAGCCAATCCTGAACATATTGCCTTTAAAAATGCACTCTAATGATTTTTGTTGTGAACCAATTTTCCTAATATGCTAAATCTCCAGAGCTCTGCATAATTCATTACCAATATCAGATATTATGGTGAAAATAACCATTCACACAGGTATTTTCCAAATTTCATGTAATTAATGTGCCATTCCCGTGTAATCTGAAAGACTAATTAACAAGAGCATTCATTTGTATCCAACACGGCAATGTCCCATTCCAAACAGTAGACAGTAACAGTTTAGCCTCTAGGATTATTACGAGGAAATACTTTTGTTCCGGCTAGAGGCATTACTCCATTTCTGCAATAGGGCAATACGGAATCTTATTCCAAGACAGTAAATAAAGAAATAAACTTGATCTTTGCAAATAAAAGCTTCCAACTAAATAAGACTATTTATAATCATGATTATGACCAAAGTTTTGCGTTTGTTTTAATGTTCTTTCTTTTATCAGGCTATGAGATCATGTTCAATAGCTTAACTAACAGGTCAAAAATGCCTGTCAGGTAAGCAATGCAAAAATGCACATTGTTATTCTCGATCCATAATTGGTCTGGAAGAGATGACTGCACAAATTGCAATATCTATGTTACATCATATGTCTTCCTCGTATGCAATTAGCAACTTTCCAGTGGACAACCTGTTCTTCAATGACCTATATAATTTTTTCTTCCAATTTTCTAAACAAAAGATCTTTTCACAAAGTAAAGTTATTTTATGAATTCTGTTTTCATTACCTATCTGCATGGAAAAGTAACCCCTTGTATCTGATTTACATTAATGTGCTTACAACTGAGCAATCCTTTATTATAAAAAAACCCCAATGTATTAAGTAGACCAAAAGCAATTTTGAAAATATTATTTTTGTTTTTACCTTGAATGATTACCAATACATTCACAATAACGAGGGGGCAGACTTGGGTCTTGTTCACTAACCTGCTTAAACAGTGCCAAATGGCCTTTGCTGACTACAGAAGATTAGCAGAACATTCTCCCTATGCAGCACACCTGAAAGCAGCAGCCTTACCATGAAGCATGCACTTCCCCATAGTGTGCAGGGCTGGGCCTTGAGCTGTGTGAAAATGGAGAGGAGCATAAGGCAGCATGACTGACACAAGGTTCCTAATCCACTTCCAGGGAAGGCCATCCTACATCAGTGCCCAACTACATCCCTTCATGTTCTTCAGTCCCTCAAGCATACACATTCCACTTACAGTAAAGACTCAAGAACAAGAGCTCTTGCTCCAAACAGCAGCATTTTGATCAGTCATGATGCCATTAACTGTCAGCTCTAAACAAGCAAGAGGGCAAAGACTTAGGATTAGAAAGGAAGGATTAGTGCTGAATGGTGAAACACAAGTGCATCCTGATGGCTCCTGTTAAGAACTCAAACACTGTTAATAGAAGACTTTATTTTTTTTCCTGCAAAACTCATTTAACTATGAGGCCTACAAGGAAGAATTAAAATATGGCAAGAAAAAAAACAAAACAAAAACTGTGGCCCACATCTCTATTCTTATGCTGACTATAGAGGCAGAGCAAGACCAAAGTGGAATACGCGGCTTCGCCAGTACAACGGAATACCAAGCATTATCAGGATTGGAACAATAACTTTGGAAATTTAAAATGAAAAGCAATCCCTTATCCCCAAATCTCATGCTGAGTAAGAGCTCCTAGAGCATATGCTGAAAACCAGATTCTGAGAAAACATCAGCATGTTGTATCTCTGCTGGCACAACCAACAGTGCTGTAGTTCTGAAAATCAGGTCAAGGCTACTTTCATACCTACATGTAGATGCTTGAAATTAGACATCTATAATTGAAAAGTTCTGTCTTACTGTACTATACTTACAGGTGTCCAACTACTTGGGTTACTGAAACAGACAAAAAATTATGAATAATTATCCTGAAATTTAAGGCTAGACAGGCCAGGTTGAATCAAGAGTGGTGTTTTCTTTTTTTTTTTTCTTTTTTTTTTTTTAAACCAAAAGTATGAGGTTTTCTTTCATCTAACTTTAGCCATCTAAGAAATCCAGTGTAGCCAAATCTAGCAGACAGATGTCCCCCAAGCATAAATCATCCCATTCTAAACTAAGTGGCACAAATGATTCTCTGGAGATGCCCATACATTCTCATTGAATGTACAGTAATCTAGACAAATACCTTATAAGAGACTTTTTAGATAGCCAAAGTTCAGGGAGATTTATGTTTCCCAATTTTTCTAAATTTAAGAGTAAATACCACAGAAAACTTCACAGTTAATTTCAGTGGGACAAACACAACAGTGCACTATCTTGAGTATAAGAAATATTCAAACAGCTTTCCATGATACTCTGTTTCTGCTGAAAAGGCACTTTAGAACATTTAAAAAAGATCCAAATGTAACTGCAGTGTAAAATGTGAGGTACAGTTTCTAATTACTAGTGATTACTGAAGCTAACTACTAAAATTGTTAGATTGTTTAGGCTGCAAAGCTGTTGCATTTAAACATTTATTCATATGTGAGGGCTGCGGATAGAGGCCTCCCATTTTAGAATTTAGGAAAAAAAGACATCTCCTCGTACTTCTGAATAGTTTTAAGCATAATAAGAGGATTCAATAGCAATATGACTTCACAAAACCTTTAACCTGTATATGAGAGACAGAATATTCAAAGAAGTTTTGTGAAATGTTTTCATTTAGATAAAGAATGTTGAGACTAGAATATTGGGCAATGTTTTAGAAAAGGTGTTTGTGCACATTTTGATGTGTTTCATCATTTTAAAATTACTGTATTCTGATTACAGGTCACTGGATTATCAGGAGATAAAATTATAACCTTTTTCTTATTTTTCTGACTTCTGCAGAGGAAAAAAAAAGATGTCTATCTTCACTAACTCAAGCACCATTCTTGATAATACTAAACACATGCAAAGAAAAAAAAATCTTTAAATTTGAAGATAAAAAGTCAACTGTCTAAGAAAATATAAACAGCTTTTGGGGTTTTTTGCAGAAAACGCTAGTTCCAGCCTTTACAGCTGGCGAAGTCTCCAGACAATAGAGCAAAAAAAAGTGGTATATATCAGACACTGAATGGAGGCAGCCCATACAATGCATTGAAAACTACAGAGGAGGAGTTACTTGATTTTGAGTAAAGCACTAGGTCATAGAAAACAAGATGCTATTCCGTGGGAGGTAGCTGGAGAAGTCTAATAAACTACCCTCTCTTAGGAATAAAAGAGTAGTTAACAGCAAGGCCATACAGAGTCTTTGGAAGTACTGTAACCTCATAGCTCCACCAACTAAACCTAGCACAATTCACCTTTTCAGCTCCTGACACTATCATAGTGACTTTAACTAGGCACCAGTGGGTAACTGGGAAGACTTTAAATGAATTAATATATTATTTTGACAATTTCAGTCATGATTTTAAACCAAGATCCCAGATTGGTATATCCCAAAAATTCCCACAGGCATCTCAAGAGAACACCACAGGAACGACATATGATATTCAAGCTTCTGGAATGAAGCTATGAAACACTCATTCCTTCTTCACGTACAGGAAAATTACTGACTTTCTCTGCTTCTCCAAAATATTACAATCCTGTAGCCTGCTGGATCTCCCTCTTCACTCAGGTATGCAGGCTATTTTATTGCTGAGGAAATAACTGCCTTTTCCTGCTAAAAAGGGAATTTCAGTCACACTAGCGTGAGCCCCACGTCAGCATGATTTTTTTTTTAAGCCTAGTTTTACTGGTTGAGTAGTCCATCAGTCACACGGCTAAGGTAACTCCCTCCTTAAATTAGATGCATGTTTACCAAACTCAACCCCTAGAATATTATGCAATAAATCCTTGCAGGACCAAGGCCCAGAAAACAAGAAATTCATTTTATTTAAAAGTAATGAAGAGAGAATGAATTCTGGAGTAAAAACAGTGCTCTAAAATTGTTAAGCCGGTGTTCAGAGGTAATCTTCTTGTCAGATGTGGTCCAGCAATTCCAGATCAAAACAGGTAACTTGGAGCATCCTCACACACTTCCAACCATCCTGCCTTTAATCTATGTACTCTAAGAACTCCTACTCTAGACCAGTATGGTCAAACTTGCTTTTAAATGACTCTGTAAATTAGCAGTCCCACACCTTTTTGGAAGATTTAGGACAATTTATGGGTACAGTCCTTGGCCATTAATTTAGCATTTTCCATCAACAGGCCAAACGTTAATGTTTTGAGCTTCATTAAGCCTTCAGCAATCCCAAATACCAGTTTCTTGATTACCTACTAAGTTTTTGTACAGAATCCTGTTTCTGAAGCTGGAGAGGGATTACAGTATTGTAAAAATGCTTAGAACTTGCATCATAAATTAAACTATTCATATTGTCTATTATAATAGCACTCTATTGCTGAAAAAAATGAGTGTAATCTATGTCCCCAGTGCTGAACAGCAAATCAGAAGAGCAGCGAGCAGCCTGAAGTGCTGAAATCTATGGTTCCCCATTTCATGATAACTCTACATTATTTCTCAAGAACCCAGATGTGCAGCTACCCAGATGTAGCCCAGAATACTAGTTACATGTCCTAAGAATTCCAGGACCATTCTGCTTCTTGAAACTGAGAACCACTTTTTTTTAAACTTCTGTACATTATTAGCATTAAAAATATTACTTCAGTGCTCAGGTAGTTCAGCTGGAGAATCCAGCCTACGCGTGAGATGTTTAAGACTTGGTTATTTCAAGGGCCTCAGGTCAATAAGCCAATATCACTACGGTCTTGTAAATGAGGCCAAGAGTTCTCATGAGGTTTTACCAATAACTTCAGAAATATTAAATTATTCCTTTCATGCTCTTCGTCCTACCTATCAGTGCAGATCACACTGAAAAAAATTTCATTGTGTTCCAAGAGACTCGATGCAGATTAAAAATGCCCAAACACAGCCAGCTGGAAAATGGAACTCTTTCTACATTGCTATCTTATATTGTTGGCAGAATGCAGCGATTTGGTTTAATTTAAAAACAAACAACAAATTTTCATATCAAAATTAAAAACAGAAATCTAACTACAAAAATAGTAAAATATTTTTAAATAGGTGTATTTTATTTTCACATTTCAGTATTTTTTCATGCTTTCTTTTATTTAACTTTTTTTTTTTTAATGCTTAGGCCAAACTCACTCACACTCTCTCAGCCTCCCTCTCCCTTCACAGCTGAATTTGTGATATGAGCACTGAAGTCATGAACATTGGATCAGAAAGTGACTGTAGGATCATTCTTATAAAAATGTGATGTATTTGAGCTCAAACAAAAATATCTAAATAAAATACGAAAAGAAATATAGAAAAACAGAGCAAAGATAACAAGTGTAAATATTCTCTACAAGCTCAATATCGAGTCCCTTTTTAAGAAGTTCTACTCAGGTGCTCAGGCTGAGCTGTCAGGCTGACAGCTCATTTGTCAGGCTGACAAATACCATGATGAAGAAAGAAAAGGAGCAGGCTCTTATAGCCAAAGACAAGACTTTTTATTCTGGGCTCTGGCCTGCTTGTCTGTTCCTTGGAAACCTTGGCAAATATTAGAAATTCCTTGTTTGTGTAAATGGAACGCCTAGCCAGTTTCACATGATGCTGCAAAGTTGTTTTTTTTTTTTAAATCAAAAAATATTTTTTTAATCACAAAGTGCTTGAAGACTGATGGATGGAGAGAACGTGAGTAAAAAGACTGAAAGATTTCACAGGCCAGAAAGGGTCAAAGGAAAAAACCTACAACTTACAAAAACCTAAATTATCAGAAAAGAAGCATTACAACTTCACTTTTAATAAACAATTAAAGAATTAAATTGTATTTATTATGTGTACTGAAGTCTTAGAATAACTTTTTTCAGTATGATGAAAACAATAAAAAGGCTAACAAAAATATTTAAGTTTTCAACTACAGGCACAGAAAAAATGCAAATTAAAGTTCACAGATGAACACATCTCATTTTTTAACACACACAGACACCTTCTCAGACATGCACAGTCCACAACAGATAATTTTTCTAAGATTCACCTACCCTACCATAAGAAAACCAAATGTAACCTTGGCTTTACCCAGGCTGCCAAATTTCACAGTTATATACAATAACTCTACCTGACTTCAATGCAAGCTTCAAGGATGTAATATCTGGCAGGCATTTCCCCTTTAAAAAGTACAAAACCACTTTAAAATCTTCCTCTTTACTACGGCTGCTTATTCACTTTGTCTACACACAGGTAGCTCTCAGAGGAACATGGGCACATAATCAGGTGGTGATAAAAATCTGGAGCTATCATGCTGTTTACTGTGACTGTACACGAATCAAACCACAGCTTTATCTGAGTACGACAGAATTCCTATGAGATAGAAGCAGCTCAATGAACCATCATACTCTTCTAATAGGTAAATACCTTTCTGCCTGCCCTAATCTTTACGAAAATATCAATTGGTAATTCTAGACTGTCCTCTTCACACCATATGCCACACACAATCCCAAAAAGATAACTGTGATTCTTTGGAAAGAATAAAAGAAGATTCAAAACAAAGAGTTGATATCAGTCTCTCCATAGGAAGAAGCTAGAATGCTTCAGCATTGCAAATGAAAGCTTTTTTTCCAGTCTCAGCTCACCTTCAGGTACACATGAAGTCTCTAACATACAAATTCCATGTTGAAAAGTATTAATTTTTATCAACATCACCTATCTGATGTTGAACAAACTCAACTCAATGCTAAAAAAAGGAAATGAACTATCCAAGTATATATACATACGATTTGAAACTTAATACATAGATCTTCTAGTTTACCAGAACTGTAGCAATGTGTAGCATTGTCTTATACATTGTGCTGATTATGCTGTCCTTTTTAAATCTTTTAATAGTTAAAAAATATATATATATAAATATTTTCACTTCAAAATGTACTGATGGTCCCAAGATTTAATTACAGAATTGCTTGTTTTAACCTCTTCAAAATGTCCTTACTAGCTGAACTTGTAGAATGTTGCTAAGTGTATAAAGTATGCATTTGTAATAACATTAAAAAAAATAATAATACATCAATTACATTATTACTATTAACAAGAATGAGCCCAACAGCAGTTAGTAAATATGTCCAGATAGAGTGAGAGATTTCTACCAAATTTTACAGTAACTTCTCTTTTACGGCAACAGTCTACTTTGAGCTTTCAAAAAGCACAATATACAGAAGTCTACTGCCCTAGCCTTTTACTTCTTAGTTAAATGCAATTTAAGCTTTTGTCTGCTACAATTTTCAAGCTTTAGCTTAACAGCTAAAGACAGCTATAGACTTAATTATTTCTCAGGTGGTTGTTCAGACTCTCTTAGTGTTTAATGGTAAACAAGCAACCCAAAGATTTTGTTATGCGATACATCTGCTTTAATGATGAAACTAAACATGCACCTTCAGTAGTGACAAATCTCAACAAAGAGAGCACATTAGGACAGCGAAACAACTACTGAAGGCTGCTATAAGTAAATTACTGTAACCTGGATACCACAGCACACAAACACACGTACAGCCAAAGCTTCCCTTTAAACACAGAAGGGAGGAGTATAGCAAATTAACATTGACGGGGTAAGGAGAAAGAGTTTTAAAACACCTTCTAAGCAGCACAGTGAATAGGACAATGCTGCGCATTGCCAGAGGTCTGGTAAACCCCAAGATCTGTGTGTCATTATTTTGCATTCTGTTTTTTGTAATTCACTTTGTTTCATTGTGCATACTTCTGTAACAGGATTAAGCCTAGGTGCCAGAACCTGGGATACTGCCTCCTCTGAAACACAACAGTATCACTTTTTCCTTGTGTTAGATAATTACCTTACCAACTTTGCTGACCCTCTCGTGAAGACTTGTTCCCATCTCTGGAAGCACACGAACAGACTGCTTGCTACTCCTCTTACCCAATCAAACTGTCAATACTCCATCTCAGCACATGCGCAAAGGCTAAGCTCTTCTAGACCTGACATACATTACCACCATTATTAGGTCTATTTTAAATACTTTTTTGTTTCTTTTTGCTAATCTGTAATTTTTGTAACATCCCACCCAGCATTTCAACAGCACCTCAACAGCTCTCCCTATAAAACCTAGAAATTACAGAGAGAAAAAAGAAAAAAAACCCAGCAAAATGAAAAGCCACACTTCTCATAGGGCCCTGTTTCTTTTCACTAATCTGAAGCTGAACTTGCGGTCCAAATGCAATGCGCTGGGAACAATGCTACAAGCAGCACGACAGATTTGGAGGTATTCCTGGGTCGAGCATTTCCCACTGAACACGGAAGATCAAAAAGAGATGGTCACCTGGAGAAGGTCCTCTGACAGAAACTTAGCAGCTATAGAGGAGGGACTAACTGTTCAAAGCAAAGACTCCAATAACTTCATTAATTTGAAAATTTCATGAGAAATACTGCAGTTGTCATGGTGCTGAAATATAGGGGTCTTAGTTGCTCTCAGAGTTCTCTGAAATCAATGAATCTGTACTGAATTGGCTTTCAGATGTTTAAAATATATTTGTAAAGCTCTGTATATCAATGGATCAAATGAAAATATTTTTCTTTATACTTCCATTTTATGTTTTGATTTTTTAATCTTTATTTTGAAGAGGACCAATCTGAATACAGGTCAGGTGGTCACAGTCAGCACTCAGGAGATCAGCTGTTCTGACTAAGCACTTACTAGCTGGGAAATGTTTAATTCTCAGTCCAAACAGCACATACCGCTCCTCAGCCCTGACAGGCCAAAAAAATTGCCCAGCAGGACACTCCACAGTCCATTTGCTACACAGGTCTGTTTTAAAAGATAAAAACAAAAAAAAAACAAAAAAAAACAAAAACAAAAAAACCCCCAACCTTCCTGCACATTTCCTAAATTTAAAAAAAAATTATGTTGATATATATATATTCTCATCTTTTGACTGTATTGTATTTCAGCTTCTATTGCAATCTCAAACTAATTCTGAAGATTTAACGTTAGATCTGATCCTTGAAATTAATAACATCTCAATACAGCTGTGTACTGTTTGTTGTTGTTGTTATTTGTTTTTTCTTTTTTAAACCAAACTAATGACACAATCTATTGGAATAGTCTCAGTTGAAAAGAGGAGCCTGGACTTTCTTCAGGGAAGGTTTTGGCTTCTGGGAAAGGAAGTGAGCTTTATTCCAGTGGAGGATTGCATTGCAATCATTATCATTTCTTCACCAGTGAACCAAAACAACCCTCATAAAAAAATTAGCATCTACCATCTCATTTTACTTTTTTCTTTTTTAATGAATAGGTAAATAGGCATAAGTTATACTAGAGCTTCCTGAAAAGAAATCCTTGACACACTACTGACAGAAAAAAAATAGTCTTTATGTATTGTTCGAGTGTTAAAAATGTCTCGTGACACAAATTCACACTATTAAAGAAGGAAAATGCATGTATGGGATTTAATCTACCAAGTTGTTCTGGTATTCATTTGTGTACACAGGTGTCAGCCACACAGAACTATTTTAGAAGGCCACACTTCAAAACACTTTCAGTTTTACTCCCCTAACCTTGAATGCTACTAATGTCACTGGAACTTTTTTTGAAGGTGTTTCAGGATGGCACAAGAAAGTACTTTTAAGTTTATAAGTATGCCTCCTGTGCATCAACGTCTGAGATGCCTAAGATGAAAACGTCAGTCAAGCCTAACCAGCAGCCATATTGATCATGAAAAGTTGCATAACCAACTACTGTGGACAGAGTCATCATATTTAGAAAATAATGTAGTGCAGCAGATTTAAAACAATAAAGCTAGTATACTAAATTAACGTGTGTCTAAAATCGTTTGTGAAAACACACCAAAGAACAGAAACATCTAAATACTCTACGCTTGGAAAAAATATTTAAGAAGCTGAAGGTCCTTTTCTTCCTTCAGGAGGACAAAAGAATCCCAGTACAATAGGGAATGACTGCTTGTTTTGTTTTGCTGCTCTGGTAGCTACAAATACCATGTCTAAGGCACTGTTGCTTTGCTGAAGTGACAGCTGAGAACAATGATGATGCTAAAGATGCATGTTATGAATATACAAATAGGTGAGAGCCAACTGCGGATTCCTGCGGAGAAGAGTCTAGACATTTAAGAAGTACTCCCCTTCCTTAAATTCAGCAGCCCACCAAAACTATAAAGTCTTACCAAATAATACCTCTTAAATGTGCTTCTGGAATTCTTTTGGTAAGTAAGTGGTGCAGATACTACTACAGCCTAAACACAGCCAGAAGCTTTAACACTAGCATTAATCTCACCGTCATAAAAAAAGATCAGTCCAAGGTTTCTAAGCCTACTGAGACACCTAACAGTCGCCCATAGACAGTCTTGCTTTGTCTGCATAGACCAAATGGAATTATTGACAGTATCATAGCTGTTATCTTTTTAACTAAAAATTATAATCAAGAATGCAAACATAGCTATCATGATACAATATTTAAAGAATACAATTTTTGAGAAGTTGCCTGTTTTCAGTAGTTTGAAACTACTGTGTTAAGAGTTTCTGAACAATACTGAAATGTGTTGCATTTCCAGGAATTTGTTTACGTTGGCACATACACTTGCTACAGGAAGAAGCCCATCAAGCAATGAAGGAAAAGGGTTTAGGCTATTTCTGTAAACAAAGAGGAAAGAAAAGGTGTTTTTTGCTTTGTTTTTTTTTAAACATGAGTCAAAAGGCAAATCTACAATTTACCTGTGTATTACAGTGTTACTTATTCACTTTAACCCAAAATGAGATTGTTTTAAATACTTTAATAAGGTGTTCTTGGAGGGTGCTGATGGTAAATCAAAGTGAGAATTATTTTAGCACTTAACAGAAATATATCATCAGAAATATATGGTGCATTCATGCTGTGAACATTCTGGTAGTTTAAGGCTGATAAAATAACATTTTTTTTCCCCCTGGGTTTTGAGGGACAGTTCCCACCCTGATATAATTGCCCCTGAGAAAATAAGAGGCTCTATATGATGGGAAGATTTATGCTGACAGTTTCCAGCTATTTCAGTTTGTGTTGTGTTTTTATTGACTTTCTAATAATCCACTTCAATACAGTGTGGATTTGTTTTTAGCATTTTTTCAAATTAATATTAAAGTTCTACAGATGAAAAAAAAGTGGTATAAAATTATGAAAAGAAAGATACCATAGATTAGAAACAGCATATTAAAAGAGCGTGAACTATTTAAACTAAAATCAAGTATTACTTATCCATAGAACTCTACATTCAATAACTACATCAGTATTTCTAGCACCATCCTAATGCTGTATTATATATTTTAAAGGTAAGCTCACTGTGGCCATTACAATAGGAGGTGCTGTACCTCCTAATACCTGGAGAACCATGCTGCACATGCCACAGCCCATCTCAGAGCTCCGACGTACAATCCAAAAGAAAGAACAAGAACACTGTCTCTGTCATGAGCGTCTCTATTACTAGGCCAGGTTTCATTTCTGAAACATGGCTAGTCTTTCATGGCTAGTTTTTCATATGTATTTACAATCAACACTAAGTTTCCCCAATATCTTCATTCCTGGGCAACACATTTCTTTTTTTATGACATATCATGGAAAAAGACCAGAAAAAATGCATATGCAAATAAAACGATTCCAAGAAGGATTTATACGCAGACACAGACTACGACACAGAAAGTTTTCACTGTCACTGCCTGTTCTATGCCCGAGTCCTAACTTCTTTTCAGTGCTAACAATTAATGAATTGGTGCCAATCAACCTCCATTAAGACAAAACGCATCACATTAACTGGATATTATAAAAGTGACAGAAGACTCCTGAGCTTAAGAAGCCAGAGGTATAAGAACCAGTGAAAAGAAACTGAAGGTAGTCAAAAATCGAAACAGGTGATTTTTCTTTTCTTAAAGAGCAAGGATGATGGATGCTTTAAACAATGTAAAGATCACAGTTTGTACAATTTCTGTACAAGTATGTATAAATTTCAGCAATTTTTTTTAAAAGATTATATTATAAGCTCAGCTACCAGACTTAAAGCAAGAACTGAAAACCTATGGCATAAGTTTTACCAGTGGTAACAAAATTAGAGTGGTTCTTTCCGGCTTTAAAATCTGACATTTGCAGAAACATTCAATACAAACATTCAATACAAATAAACTATGAGTACCTAAACAACACTAGCTTATGTAATAGATGTTCTACACGAAATACCCATTTTCAAGGTACACCTATGCCCCATGTCCAGTACTTTTACAAGTGCAAATGTCAAGACAAAAATATATTTGCCAATCTTGTAGCTTTAGAAGAGAAATCGCAAGATGTTCTATTATCAATAGTCTTTTAGTCTATTTATCACATTTTAAGCAGGGTAAACAGTTCAGAACTTTAATTTTTAGAATGCTATACAAGCAAATACTTCTAAAAGATGTGCTATAGAAGCTCACCAACATAAGGCAAATAGCTAATTTTAAACCAACAAGAATGACTCAGAAAAGTAACATCTTTAGCAGAAATAGTTTTAAAAAACATCCAGTAAAACATTCAATGTATCACATACTCATAGAATTTCCATGAAGCTGAAAGTCAGATTTAAGAGGCTGTGTTACACCTGAAATTGATTCCCAAAGGACTAAAACCAGAAAAAAATGATTATGCAATTTCCTCTAGTCATCTCATTTTACTGCTAATTTACTTGAAATCTACTGTAACTCCATTATATTAACATACCAAACACTGCATACTCATTCACTACATTAACTGCTACAATCTTCAAACAGAAGCAACATAAAATTAAAACTGCAAAGCTGCATGATTCCTTTTTCTAGGCAAGTTTTTCTACATTAGCTTGTGTCATTCTACTGTAGTGGCAAAGGAACTTCTTTTTATTTCAAGAGGACAAAGCATCCCAACAGATCAACACATTGGCGTTAATTAACGAATTAACCAAATGTGTAAAGCCTATGTCTTTGTTACTTCAAAGTGAAGAATTAAAAAAAAATGCAACTGTTAAGAACCATAAAAATAATAATAAAACCCCCTTTGAAACAAGATTGTTTACACTTCAAAAGACACATAAATCAGCTAATTAACAGTGAAATAAACTGTTTTTCTGACAAGGAAAACAGTCAGAACAGACTGAAAATAATGGCAGTAAAAAGGCACCACTAGAAGAGTAGCAGAACAACCAAATATGCCAAGAATTCAGAGGCTCTCTTAATACATGGGTCTGAAACAACTTCAGTTTTTAATTTGTTTTATAATCAACTTTTCCAATAAGGTAAAGGACCTAACAATCCTGTTACCATAAATGAAGTTTGATGATGCAGAGATTCATCTGCCATTTAGAGGAAAACATATGCTGACCTTGAGCTACTGCAATTAAGCAGAAAATAGCAACATTTCAATGATTTACTATGAAATAGGCAGTTGTTGAGTAATGAAAGCGGTAGGGTTTTTTTTATTGTCCAGTTTTGTTTCTGCTTATCATCCCCTCATAGGAGCCAAGTTTCTCAATGCATTTGAAAAGCAGAACCTCACAGGAAGGACACAACCTGTGAAAAAGCACTCATATTGAAGACAGACACTTCATACGGAGAACTGTGAACTCAAGCATAGCTAGCCACCCCTTACTGAAGGGCTGCATACCACAACAAAGCAAAGGTAACAACGGATGCTAACGTGATGGAGTCATTTTAAAAGAGATCATCCTCCAACAGATACCATAGAGCCCTTTTAATATGAAATTAACTGGGAAGGGCTTATACAACCACCTAAGCTTAAATACCACCTGTTCATATAACATAAACATACAAGTAATCAAGGATTGTTTATGTGGAGTTTAAAGGGGATAACATTAGATAACTTTTGATGTTTTCTATACCTTAATGTGGTTAATTCGCTGTTGTAGAGTAAATAAGTATTTAGTTGTACCCTAAAGTCATTGTAACAATTAGAGAGGGACAACATTTCCCAATATGCTTCTGAAGTTCTGTCAATAAAAGATGTGATACAATCTTTCCAAGGAAGAGGTAAACGTGAGTGGATAAGCACCTGCAGTGTTGAAGATCTTACTTTATAGGGTGCTCTGAAAGAGAAGACATAAACAAGACATCCTTTCTTCCCTTTAAGGGAAGTGAAATACTCCCATTCTAAGACTAACTGGAAACCAGGTGTAGCTAGTTGTCTAAGGCACCCTAAAACCAAGATAACAGAAATATAATCAGTTAGAAGAAAAGGATGCTGACATATCCCTAATTTGGAATAAGGGCAAACCATTCTTAGGAGACAAACAGAAGTTTGTCTCAAGATGTGATCAGAGAGGAAAAAAGGAAAAAATGAAAAGATAGGAACTCCCTAGCAAAATTCAGGTAGTATCATGTGCTGCTATAATTGGTGAAGCAATTTTATTTTTAACTTGGGAAATGTGACACTGTTGTCACAGATGAATTTAAGATCATGACAGTGATGAAGAACAGGAAATAAAGCATCTGTGAACAAAAATTATAATTTCTAAATACTGCTTCCATAAGTAGCTTATTCTGTAGATCTTAGATTTGCGTAAAGCCATTAACCACCTTCCTTAAAATGCCTACGGGAAACTAAGCAATCTTTTCCTCTGAAGTAATAAAGTTGAGGTATCCATTCTGTTCTATCTTAAAAGTGGTACTACACAACTGTAGAAGGCTTGCCATGTGTATTCATGGGCAGGAAAGTAACTAGCAACAACCTTCATGGAAGTAAATAATTAAAACACAAAACAGCTTTATGCTTTCTCTTCCATTCTTCTTGGTTTAGCAGAATAAGGATCATTAATATATCAAATACTTTGAAATGCTTAAAGTGTCACAGGTATCTCTAGGAGGTCAGTAAAGATATTTATTCAGTAAGAAAATTACACCATGAAGTGAAGTCTCCCACTCGTGGTGTTCTGGAATGCTTCACTTTCAAATTCATACCAGTCTATGCTCTTCCTCATCTACACTTTCCCCAGAATTCAAGAACAGGTTTATGTAATAAATCAGTTAAAAACTGATAGTATACACTTAAAGATTCAACATCTGGAGCTGTTCAAGCCTTTAGAGATATTTTTACTGCAAATTGCCAGAGGTTAGCCCATGTAATCATTATGCACTATTTACATAGACTAAAATTATTACTTTTCCATTTGGACTAAAACTCAGTCTCTTTTTTGGTACAGCTATAAAAAGTTATAAGATAGATCTGTTCACTTCTTCTCTTGCAAGTATTTTCCATATGCTCATTAATTCTATCCTTGAGTAATTTTAGGTTCTGCTTTATTAGCATTTCATAAAACATAACTAGTAGTAATGCAGGAAATCAATTTAACATATGCATAAATATTTGTTGCCTAGCACCAACAGCTCGCACTTGACTGGATTAACAGTGCCTTGTAAAGATGCACGAAGTCATAGAACATAAGGCTTTTCATAGGTATTTTCTCTTCTGTTTCCTTCCAAGAAACCAAACATGCACATCTAGATAGGGAATTGCATTTATTTTGATGAACGAGATCTTCTTCTGAATTGCTTTCTCTTGACCAATTCAACTACGTATGCTCTACAGTATCTTCAGTTTCTGAAGGCAGTACTAAAGGTCCTAGTCTGGATCCAAATTTTCCAGTAACTATTTCTCCTTTCTTTTAAATCATGAACTTAAAAATGGAGTTACAAAACAATGGCACAAACATTAGCAGTGTTAAAGAAAGGAAAAAAAGAGAGAGAGAGAGAGGGAGGGAGAGAGACTGAGAGACTGAGAGAGAGAGAGAGAGAGAGAGAGAGAGAGAGAGAGAGAGAGCGCGCAGTTTAACATTCAGGCACAAAACTGGGAGTTGCTACCTCTACCAATATTCATTTCAAATGAAATTTGAAATTTGTACCCTCCTGTGGCAGTGTCTTTTTTTCAGTATCCACTGTAACAACATTTTCTATTACATTTTATTGGCTACCAAAAATCCAGGAAAATAAAAGCAATGCCAACTAATTTAGGTGCTTTAAATGTCACATAGAACTGCAGAGTCATACAAAAATAAAAATGTAGATGTTTCAAAATTCTCATCTTTAAACATCGATTCAAATAGAAAATAAGAAAGGAAAGCACTGCTGTTTGCATCAGAGACTGTTGCACTGCATAAAAGTTAACACCTAACTTAGTATGCCTTCAGCTCCTCTGTGCAATCACTGGAGCCCAGATCACATAGGCTGTAAACTTCTTTGACTGTTAGGACAGGTCAGACTTTTAACTTACCTGCCTGCAGTCAGATGGTGCAGATGGTATAAATAACCTCAATGACATAAAATAACATGCATGTTACGTAAAAAAAGAGATCCAAATACCAAACTACTAGAAATGAGTTTGTAAATCCTCATCCATACACCTAAAACTTTTCCTATCACAAATAGGTGAGCAAAATTTAAGTTCTGCCATTTAGCATCATTCCAGAAATGCTCACAACTTTGCAAAGAATGACATGTTCAGTTGTAGTCTGCTTTTGAAAACAGAGCACAATCCATTTAAATAAAAAAAAAAAAAAAAAAAAAACTGGTCCTCTCTATTAGTCACCTTTTCTTACCGCATTAAGTTCTATCTAAAAATTATCAATACTATAAAAAAGCAACATTGAAGTGAGTAATTGAACTTAATTCTATTGACTTTTAATTAAAATCAACTAAATTTCATTTAAGCTCCTAAACAGCCCTTATACTGTCTCATCAGAAGTTTAAATTGTCCTCCTTCTATCTTCAGCTAGGAGAGATGGTACAGTTTTAAAAATGAGAAGAAGATAATCTTCTTAAAAAGCAGGAAGCAATCATACTTAGTTGTAAAATAACCATGCAACTCTGAATAAGGCATAAATTAGCTCTTATGCTAAATTACTTTATGTTTTAATAAGCACTTATAGAATATTTAGGTAAGAATGTTAAATTAACCTCATGGTTAAGATGCATATTTTGAAATAAATTGCTTTCTTAATTTTTCTTGAATTGATGCATAGATACTTAAATCAAAAAGTGACTCTGTCATCTGTAAAGACAGAACTTGTGTGTAGCCCAAAACAAGCATCATTCCAACACTTTGAATGAAATTTAAATTGAATTGGTGATTACTGAAACTCAAGTTTTATTGCTGATTTGGTAAAGTAAGTTAAAGTAAAAATCCACATGTTCATCTACTTAGCTGTTTCACAATAGTTGCAATGGTCCAAACACATCTTAAAGTTAGAGAAGTTCTAGGCTGACAATGCAGGCTGTATTACATAAGAGGCATACATACACTTCTGCAAATGAAAAGTCTTGAAACTAGTTCAACTTTGTACCTGACAATACCTTTTTCAAAACAAAAATCTAAATACCACATGTCAGAAAAGAGAACACTGAGTAGACAGGGAAAATAAAATGCTATTTTTCTGTTTAAATAAAATAAAAGGAAAGAGATAAAATAACAAATTCGCAATTTCTCATTTCTGACAGCTACCACTTAACTATTTCACTTCTGGCATCAAGGATGAGCAAGCAATTCTCAGTGATGGGCCCCTGCGTTATTCACAGAGGAAAACGATTCATTTTGTTCTCCATTCCTCCAAGTATCATGAGTCTCTGCCTGACATCCTGTACCTACATTTACTTCAGCAATAGATGACATGAACGCATCACTGAATCTTAAATTTTTGCTTCTGAACAAAAACAATACAGTTTTGAAGCAAAAGTTATCCACTGAAAAGTCATGCACATACAAAGAAAAGCTTGTAAGTAGCAGCAGAATTCAGAGTATTTGTATGTACACTTATAAATATTCAATGTGGAAAGTCTGTACAGTGTTAAAATATAAAGTTAATCTCAAGTAGTAAAATAAAAAAGTTCAATCTTCCCACAACAGTAGTATTTACCCTGTTAAATAATCCACAATGTGTTCAACAGATAAAAGCAAAGGAATAAAGAGCCCATATCAACATAACTAGAAGGAAATACATTTCAAATCTGAGATCCATTAATACAACTACTAAATTCAATACTTAACAGACTCTAGTTAATGGTCTATGTTTCAAGGAATGATCTGAAATCCCCAGTTTCAGATGACGTTATATAGAATGAAGGGATGCAGTATCATTGCTCTTTTCTTTGCTTAAATCATTTCCTCTTCTTAGGGCAGTTAAAATCCTTATTTATTGAAATTCACTTCATTTCTCTTTTGCAAGATAAGTTAAAGTAAAAACATAATGACAGAGTATACTTGTTAATGACACAGTTACATCAAAACTAACAATACTGTTTCAACATTAGTTTCCTTTAAAAGGAGACCAACTTGTACAACAATGATTTTGTTCTCAAAATTTCTAGACTATGATTAAAAAGACTAATCTATGCTTTAATAAGTAAATATATTAAATCTGAACTACAGAGAAAGAGAACAGCTAAATTAACCACACTGGGCCTTCCAGCTTTCTCATTCTGCCTGTTTTGTTTTTGTTTGCTTGTATGCGATATAAATATTGAAGCATTTGGCTCAGAACACTCCTGAGTATACACACGAGACCTAGAGAGCCAGTTCAGTGTCAAGCAGAGGAAAAGGAGAGCAAACAACATCCCGTCTGCTCATGTAATATTTTTCCAAAGTTTGCTTCCCACAGTTGGGATTCAAAATAGCATCTCAGCTGTATTATAAAAGCAGAGTTGTAAGTTCACAGGAACTTTATCATTTACCACAAAACGAATACAGATCAGATAATGAGAACAAATCAGTCTGTATCAAATTCTAAATCCACCATTACTCATTTTTCCACATACTTTTAATCAACAGGAGAAAACACACCTGCAAATGGAAAATGAAACAGAATGCCTGTCTTTGTTAGACCATTTATTTGTATTTAGGCAATTTACCCAACTGCTGAGATAATACAGTGATGTACATGAGATAGCTATCTACTTCGATACATTCCATGATGAAAATATTTTTCTTCACTTAAAATGCATTACTCAGCCAAAGGACCACCAGCCTGGTGTCACTGTTTTGCAAAACATCCTGTCTCTATACAACAATAAAACAGGTCTTGCTCTGTGTGCGCTATTCAAAAAGCCTTTGACGGTGAGTGTAAAATTCTGGTTAACTGCTCAGATGACCTTCATTTCAAACCATTAAAGATTCCGCCTTCTCCACTGAGCAAAATCATTATTTTGCTTATTCTGGCATCACACAGTTATCTATGTCATTGCTGACAATAAATACCTACCTGTTTGAACGATTTTAAGTCAAATTTCGTTGAGTTTACTTATTACAGCCCAAACATCCTGTCACTAGGGAAACATCTGCAGGCAGGAATGCAAATTATCAATTATGTTTGGGGAGCCATAAAAGAAAAAAAAAGCATAAGAAATTACTTTTGCTTTTTAAAAACTCTACAGTTGAAACATTCCTGAAAACTCTTTTCACAGTTCTGTTAGACAGAAACAGTTCTTCCATTCAGTGTGTTTTATAAGTCCCTTTGTAAAATTATCCTCTACCAGAATTCAAACACATTTTCATAGTTTAGAACTGACCAGGACAAAATGCCAGCATCACAACGACACTAAGGAATTTTTTAAAAAATATCTGGTTCCTAAATATGGTTCAAATGTTAATGTACACTGAATTTCAAGCATTAAGAGTAAACAAGTAGAAACTGCTTGAGTTTTGAGTGCCAGAGTTTTGGTAGCAGAGGGCTGCTATGAAAAAGATCAAGAAAATGTGACAGGGAAAAAGGGCAACTTCCAAAACAACTAAAAGCACGTTTTAAGTGCTTAGGGCTTTGCTAATCAGGAAGCGATGCCACTACAGGATACAGTTAGGGTTATCTCTGTATAGCCCTGTGCAGATACTTTTATTCCAGCACAAGAGCAGTTCACGTTTCTTTCAGTCAGAGCTGTTAGGCTGCTGCTGCGTGC
Source organism: Dromaius novaehollandiae (assembly GCF_036370855.1). NCBI lineage: Eukaryota > Metazoa > Chordata > Aves > Casuariiformes > Dromaiidae > Dromaius > Dromaius novaehollandiae. Next base: position 28,964,297 of record NC_088099.1, read on the forward strand.
CGTCATACTCGCGTAGCTGCGCCAAGTAATTCTAACTTCCTCAGGCTAAAACTGGAAATAAACCGGATCAACAAAAAGAAAAACCAAGCAGCTGTCTGAATTTTTAGGTAACTATTTGTCCAGACATATTTTATTTCTCTCTCATTTTAAGATTCTTTCTGGAGCTATAGATACATGTAATCTCCTGACTTATCCAGCATTACAAGTCAGACAATATACTGATATTTTAAAAGGAGCTTTATAACCAACCTAAAAATCTTGAAATTCCTTTTCATTTAACTTTGTATTTCTACACATAGAAATTATATCTCAAAGTTATTTTGTAGAAAATGCTAAGAGATAACACTAGCTGAAAGAAGAACTAACCAGTTACTGAGCAAAGATCATGAACAATCCTGTGCAGCATAAAATTGCAAGTAAAGATAATGATGTTATATTCCTGGATGTACCCTAATAAACTGTGTAACGTAACACCAAGTCACTCACTATTCTTAAGACATTTTCTAGCTATCTAATTGAGACTGTAGAAACAAGTATACATGGTTATTTAGAAAGAAACAAAAGTATTCTGTGGAGAAGTCTTAAGAGTTCTTCAAATGAAAGATACTGTTAAAGAGCAAAGTGTTACAAGAAAATGACAGGTATGAAAATACATTTAATAAAATGTGTGAAAAGTCCAATTCAGACTAAACCACCTGAGTCATTTCTTCATGTGGTAATACACTCACGAGAAGCTATGAATGTGAAATGGTAGACTAGAACTTCTAAAACTCGTTAAAATTAACTTCTTTTAAATTATTCCTGTTTAGTACCCAAAAAAGAACATGCTGCTATCCAGAATGTATTAACACTTATTTTTTTTTAATCTAATGCTGAGAAAACATCCTGTGTTTGTGGAGACAATCACCACTCTTAGCACAACAGTGTTAAATGCAGTAATGGCTCTGATTATTCACTTAAGAATACTAAGTACAAGAAAATCTATGGAGTCAACACATCCAGAAAATAAAAGATGAAAGACATAGTTTTAAAAAAATGCTGTCAACTTATGTCTTACTCAGGGAGATAACTAGCATATGGACAATAAAATTATCTTTTCCATTACAAAATCCATTTTCATAATTAGCTCTGTCCCATAAAGGGGCTATTCAATCCGACTTGCTACATTTTCATTTCTGCTAACAGACTGTAAACATACTACCTTTCCATTTTATTAACCTTGGCTAATTAACCATCAGCTCGACAATGTATCATCTGTCTTACAGATGCCTGTTTGTAGTTAAAGAAAACACACCTACCATTAGTCCCTCTCTAGAATAGCATCAATCATTGTTATGTAACTGAGAGAGCCAAAGTTTTAACATAATTCTCAATTTTAAATGAAAATTGTAAAAATAAAAGCTTATCAGTTGGGGAAAACAGATTTAACCATTAATATAAGAAACTATGAACTTTTATTTTTCTATTTTGCTTAGCACATACATCATTCTGTTCTATCTGCATAGACATTTTCACAAAGAGATTTATCAACAGCGATATACAGAATACCCAATGTTTAACCCAATGATTGAAATAACTAATTTTGTCGTGAATATAGGGAGGTTTCAATTCAACATACATGATCAAACTGCCACACTAACATATACATTTCCAAACCACTTGCACATGAAGATCTGACACGGACTAAGCTTCAAAACACATCTATGTATGAAAAGGTACCATAAAAAAATATTTCCATGCAATTGGAAGACAGGCACAGTGAACTTCCGTTCTCAGGATCTAATTTAAGAGCTACATCAGCTAGCTAAATTCACTATATTACTCCTGTTAACAACTCTTACAGTCATTAACATGATGCACATTAGATAGATCATGCTCTGTGTAGTGCCTCTTTTGATAAGCAGATATTTTTATGTACTTTGAAGCTCTATTCTTTTCTTTTTCTTATAATAATTTCCCCAATAGTATTGAGATATTTTTATTTTAGTTATTCTGAGTTGATCTTTACAGAATTTTAAAGTCACGGGCCTCTAATCCATTTTGGTTAGATAATCAAATATATATAAATTTAGAACAACTCATTTCTGATCGATATGGATGTAGGATTACTCTCACAACATATTAGTAGGGGTGTTGTTTCTGGCAACAGAGCAGAAACATGCACTGAAGCCAGAAAAAGAAGTTTGTCTATAGACTTAGAGCGAGTGGAAGTGAGCATGAGCTACAAGTCAGGACCTTTGATCACCTGTGGTCAGAGATTCCATTCTATGGGAAGACGACAGCATCAGCTGCAGTACCCTGACCAAATTCCAGATAGGATATTTATCTATATTTACTCTATAATGTAAGTTAGATAAATGAGGAATTTCATTTCCTCCTTTTCTTTCCACCAGCACATGGGCTAATGCTTAGCTTGGGCAAAAACAACCCCATCCCACAACTCCAGTTCCCTAATCCACAAATAATGAATTTAATAGTGCTTTAAATCAATTTTAAGAATACATATCACATGCTAATTAAAAATTTTTCTATAAAAGATACACGTTTAAATTGTGCATTTCCCTCTGTATGCACATACGAAGAGAGCATACTGTGGTCAATTAACGAACTTTCTTGTGATTATCAAATTCACAAAATGTGTTACTTTACACTTTTTCCTTCAATTATACTTCAGTTGATTTAAAGTAATCATAGTTAATATTCTAAAATAAATCAGTTTTACCAACAATATGGCAATTCACCAGGAAATAAAAACAACATCAGGCAGGGACTAGGCAAATCAGTACCTTTGTTTACGACGCGTGAATCCCTGAAGCAAGAAAACCAATTATTAGATAAAAATAGATCAGCACACAGCCAGGATGGCTTCAAGCTCACTCAGGGATTGAATGAGCACTGACACACATGCACAAACTACCACAGTGGTAGAAGGGGCTGTTAAAATTAGGAAAGTGTATATTTGGAATTTCTAACTCAAAATGGTTGCAAGTGCTTTCTGGTAGGCAGCAGGAAGCAGTAACACTGGGGAGAAAAAAAGCACACAAATGAGAAAATACTTTAAACAAAACAACGTTCCTTTGCATTCCCTCAAAGTGTCTCAGATACAGAAGAGGTCTTAAAAGAATGTTCAACATTCACTGTATTTCGCATCAAAAAGGCCTCTCCAGTGCAAATTAAAGGCAGTATTCTGTTACCTGTCTTCAAAAACAGAGCTGGCCCCAAAATGAAACCTAGATTCAAATGTGCACCACCCCAGAGATTCGAACTCTGAAATCATATTAATGGATTTCCAAAAGTCATAGGATCGAGATTTAGGGAATTAAAGGAGTGTCTGGAATCCTGGATCTGAAGGTGGGTTTGGACAGAGCTTTAATTTGGGAACATGTATTTACAACTGGCTAATAATTAACACACAAAAAAACCCAGAAAAATATCAATATATGTTAGAAACTAACACTCAAGTTCTGGCAAAACAATATGTTCATCAAGAGACAAGAATCTTGTAATATTAACTCAGTTCTGGAATTACTTTACACTTACAGTAAAATCTTGGCATTCTTATTTTCAGTATTAACTTTATTCTTATTATTGCTAATGTTTAAACTGTAAATGGTAACAATTAGTGACTACCGTACAGCATTACTTGCTTATGTAAATTACAGTGTATATTTCTGGAGAGATTTAGAAAATTAACAGATGTCTTTAAAATCATGGCTAATTTTTAACTGAGATGCAAATATGTTTTAATAATTCCCAACAGAAGTGCTCTGATCTAGTCCTTTCTTTTTGCTATCCATTTTACAGTTATGCACCTGATGTTCACTATCTATGAAAAGCTCGCAAGTATTGAAATGACTCATACACACATTTCATTTTGAACTTGCTGTATTTACTCCTCTCTCCCCAAATAGCTGAGGCTGACAACATGACAAGCTTTGTTTCTCTCTCCAGTTCACTCACTGAGCAAGGAACATTAACTCAGTATACAGCAGCATCAGAAATTGGTGCAAGAACGAAAAACTCAACTAAGCTGAATCTGAATCTTCTTGCGCTAGTATTTCTGCACACTGCAGTTGGTTTGGATTCTTCTCCAGTTGTTATATGTTTTCTCCTATGCCTTTTAGATGAGGCAGCTCTCCCCAAGAATTAACTCATAAGCAATTGTTGCATAAGCAATGGTGGCCAAATCTGTGGTATGCAAGGCAGCATCAGGACACAGCGATTTAGGATTTACATATTTTAGCTGATGCAACTAGTCACTAACTATCTCAGAATGCTGTGGGGCCCTAAAATACATAAGCATGTGTAACTAGCTAAGTCCAGCTTGCAATCAGTACCCAAACTGTCATTCATATGCATGGTCCTTCGTGTAAGAAATATCTATTCTTTCAATTTCCCCGAGCAAGACTGGACACTGGCTCTTTTAGGTCTCTCTATTTCAAAAAGAGATTTTGGAGTGCTTTGAGGAAGAATGTCCACTTTGTAATATATTGTGAGTAGTTAAGGTCAAACCTGTTTTTTTTCCCATCATGATATTTTTAACCAAAATGCTCAGAAACAGTTTACATTCTTCTACTTGGTATTTATGACTGTCTCTTCCGCTTTGAAATAAAATCACAGGCATTCTGATAAACATACTGAGAGGTTATCTAGCTACTGCAGCTTTTCTTAAAACCCTGCACATCCTCTGCCAAAGTGTAGCCATATAATATTCACTAAAGGGCTTATTTTGCTCCTGCTCTGTAGTTTTGCTTAAGTCACAGACAGCATGTCACCTCTAAATTCATTAGTCGTTTACTTGCATTTTCTCACGTATGATGTTTAAGTCTGGCTTTAATGACACTGCATTTCAATAGATAGTTTTGTTAGACATTCAAACTTTACTTTTTTGTTGAGGTAAAAGAAAAAGGATATGGAACTATTTGTTTCCTTAAAATAGATTTTAGTTGTCTAAAACAAGGTTTTAGACAGTATACCCAGCCCAGCACCCTGTACTCACGCATTTGTTTTTCCCCTTCCCTCTATAAATCTACTGCACCTCTTCCAAACCAGATCAGACTCCCTCCATGTGTAGGCATTGATATTAAATGCCTGAATATGTAATACATGTTTCTTGCTCTTCAAATTGAAAACACATCCCTTTTAAGCTATTTTAACTGCATTCTCAGACATACTTTCTCTTTACAAACCTACTGAAATATTAAGAAAATATTTAATACAATGAAAGTACTGTCATTCTTTTTGTCCAGAAAGCTAGTATCAAACAAAACTGTCAGGGATGGAGAATACTGTTCTTTGTCTCATATATTCATATTCGGTATGTTTTTGCTTAAAAGAAATACAGAATGAAACACATATATACAGTAAGAAAGTTAAAAATCTGTATTTTTACCATAGTAATTTGAGAATTCTCACTCTTAGAATACATTAAAAACATATGGATAATTCTCACTAAGTTAAGTCTAAGAAGTGGCATCACCAACAATAAGGCAGATTCTGAATAAGCTAGTTTTGTATCTCTCTGCTCCAGAGAGAATTCTGCAGCTGCTGCAGCAACAAGCAGAAGAGCCAGCCAAGAGACCAGACAAGAAGCCAAAGAAGAGGTCAAAGCTTGGGAGCCAGAACTTGGCATCTGGGTCTTACAGCTGTCAGGGACACTCTATGAGAGAAGTCACTGTTGTCTACAGTTTTTGCAAACACTTGGGATGACAGGAAGAGGGAAGGAAAAGAAAAAAATCTTTGTCTACAGCATTAAGAGCCAAGTTAGTGCTGAAAGGCAATACCTGCCACCATTTGTTTTGTCACAGCATTGCAATACCAAGATACCATGCCAAATGAGTAGAAAAAGCACTATATGCACAAATACACAGTTTTGTAACAGCCTGGAACATTAGACTTCCAAAGAGATGATTCCTTCTGGAAAAGGAGTATCAGTGAACAAGATAGAAATAAAAAACAGACAACCACTTTTTTTTATATATTTTTGCCTTTCAAAATTAAAAAAAAAAATCACCTTTTTAAGGTGATAATCTTTGCTGTCTTCTTACATCAAACTTCACCTTAACCTCTCCATCATTTACCAGCAGCAGCAATGATAAGAACCCCAGTATGTAATTTTAAACATGTCTACAGATCTGTGGCAAATATGAAATTACACTATCAACATTAAAGATTCTTGCTACACATTTTAGGAAAAGACTCAAATAAAACTTGCAGGACCTCTAAACAAAAGAACAGAATCAGACTAACATCTTCAGCAACAGAACAGAATCAGACCAACACCTCTAGCTTTAAAAAACCTTATTTGAAGCACATACGCATGCAAAAACTCCAAACTAGTAGCAATTTTCAGGAAAGCTGTCTCCACAGATTCTGTGCAGACAGGCCATGCAACTGCCAATCAATGTTTAAAAACAAGAGTGATGCTCTTGAAAAGTGCCAAAAGAGATTATATATACTGCCATTACAATTTAGGCTTTACAAATACGAAGGAGAGGAAACTTGCACTGGGATTCTCATCACCACTATGAATGAGGCACATTCCACACTAGGTAGATTCCCAAGGAAACGTGTCTTACATGTTAGTGGGGACTATAAAAATGAAGGAAAAACATCTATTTTTGATGGAAAGAGAAAGGAGGAAAGAGATACATTACAAAGATAACATAACTGATGTCAGAAGTGAGCTGCTCTCTCAAAGAGGCATTTTGAGCACAGCTCAAATACTAAAATTATTTTAGAACATAATTCGACAGAATAGTTTAAAATTTTATTTTCTCCCATCTTTTCTTACCCTTAACCAGCCTCTATGTCTAGTTGTAGGTTGAGGTACAATCTCTCATTGCATTTGCAGTGTTTAGAAGAACCAGTAATATCAGATTCCTAATTCATAATATTCTTAACTGAGCAGTCTGATATCCGTTTCTTCAGTGACAGTTTTCCTTTTTTTTTCTTGGACTGTACGAATCATCAGAAGGCTGTCTCAAGGTACTCTCAAAGACAATTTTCACTGCTATACAAATAAGCCCTCTAGTGGTAGAATAACATGAGAGCTATCTTACTTAGAGTTTCTATCCATCTCTCCAAGATAAAATTGTATTCTCGTAATATCTCCCAGAGAAAGTTTAGCCACCAGTGGCCTAACTGTAACCTCTTTTGAAAGCTATCCATTGAAGATGACAAGCTTACTTTATCTTAAGCCTCAGTATGTGGCTTAGTCATTACGTCAGGGGATAGAAACATAAGAAAAAACAAAGAATAGAACAGAACTATCAATTAAGGTATAAAACTGATTTAGTATAATGTCACAGAATTCTCCATATTTTAAGCATTTTTAAAAAGCCTGTTCACACATAGATAATACACTCTTTCAAGCATTAGCACTTGATATCTAAAACTTTTGATTACCGGAATCATAAATGAGTATTTGTGTTCTTTTTATCTTAAGCCACTGAATTTTCTTTCACTTACATATATTTATTCATTATTTTTAAACTCTAATCAGTGAACTGAAAACAGAAACACCACTAATTCTGGCCTACGTTGGTGGTAGTGATCTGCACTTCATTATTTCAAAATGTTGCCAACACATCAGAAATCTGATCTCAAATTTCTACTCAGCTTCAAATACTGCTGGACAACTGTCAAATATCCTAAATATTATGTTACCATTTCTTATCCTAAGAAAAGACTAGTATGTGACCTATTTTTAAAATGAAATAGCTACACTTCCGATTAATAAGTATGAGTAAAATCTTCCTATCCGCATGCTTGCTCTCTTCCTTCAATGCAGTAACGCAATAGATAGTTACTATATTAACAGTGGTCCAGATAGATTGTACACACAAAAATAAACAAAAGCTTTTTAAATCATAACAGCTTTTATCACAATTTGTTTTCATAGTTCAGTTGTTTTAAATTGGTACACATTTGCAAATACTCAGCAGTTCTAATGAAACAGAATACATGATGCTTGGACATGTCAGAGCCTTCACTGTATTCTTAAGGACTGATAGTACACAGGCAAGTGATGCAATACCTCACTAACTGTACTTTGGTGTATTTACAATCTCATATGCTGTTCTAATGAATGTGACAATGTGACAAAGGTCACTCATCACCTTCTACAAACCACTGCTTACCTGGGAACCCCTCAAACTTTCTTCCTGTTTTGAACAAAGGCCAGTGCAAAAAAACAATGTGGCACACTATCAGTTCACAGAAGAGATCCCTATTTTTTCTGAGATAAACCTTCAGCCTATTGGTTAGTATTTAAAGGAAGACTTCTTCAGAAATGAAAGTGCCACCAGAATTCTATCAACACTCAGGGTTTTCTTCAAATACAAAAACCAAACAATCAACTTTTTGGCCTATATTAACCTTTTCTGTGTGATCTTATACATCATGAGCATGTTTTTACACAGGCATGCCTTGATGCAACACTAATTGTTTCATACACAAAAAAGTGGCAGAGGATTAATAAAACATACTCTGTTATAATTTGTTAGACAGCTAGAAACCAATTATTAAAATCAATGTATACTTCAGAAATTCCTTGCAAAACCATTCACAAATGAAACTGTAGTAAGGAAATGCATGCAACCTCAAATGGGGGTTGAGAAGCAACAATAAAAGTAAACGTAACTACTCTAATAAGACTGGCAGTAATTGTGTCACTCTGACAACACTAGATTAAATTACCGAATAGGAAAGCACACACCTGATTGGAAAAGAAAAGCCCTTCAATAGTAATCATTAATAAGTGTCAAACTGGAAGGACCTATCCCACGGGGGCCTACAAAGATCTGTGCTACATCAGGCTCTTGTTCAGTGTTTTCAATAAAAACTTTGATGACTGAACAGAAAGCATGCTTAAGAACTGTGCAGATGACATCAAGCAAGGACAAATTCAGGTCTTCTGAAGAACAGTTTTAGAATGCTGTGATCCTGATAAACTAAAAAAATAGTCTCAATGAACAAGATGAGATTCAGTAAAAACAAACACAAAGAGGTGCACATTGAAAGGTGTGTAGCAGCAGCTCAGAAAAGAAATTCAGTGCAATGTTATTGCACAAAATGCAAATAACCTTTTAATGTGTCAAAAAGTATCAAAAATAACATAGGATGTACTTACACTTCTCTACTCAGCAGTGGTGAAGCCCATGCACCTGTATCTGGTTTCAGGTGTGATAATTAAAAAAAAAAAAGTAGAGACAATCCTGATGAGAATCAAAAAAAAAAAATTTGGAAGAGGTTGCTGGGGCGGGGGGGGGGGGGGGGGGGGGGGGGGGGGACCTGTGAGGAAAAGTTGAAAGATTTTAGTCCTTCTGGTCTAGAAAAAAAGACAGATACATCATAGCAGTCTGAAGATTATCATAAAGGAAACAGTGACCAATTATTTTTCTGTCAAGAAAAAAAAACAAGTAGTAGTCAGCTTAACTTGCACTAGAGAGATTTTGGTTAAAAGCTTTCTAACTACAAGAATAGAGAGTTCACGAGAAGGTTACTTTGGAAGCCCGAAAAACTCCAGCTTAGGAAACTTTAAAAAAAGGTGCAACACATACCTTCTATGGTTGGTCAAGATACATGTGATCCTGGTTCAGAGCAGGGAGAGAAAAGTTAGATAAACTAAACTGAAGGGCTGGGTCCACAACACACCCTGAACCTTAATTCCCCAATTAGCCAGACCGGGAGGGATGACAGAACATACAAAAGTGCCTCCATTTCCAAGGCACCCAGGTTTTCTCCTAGCAGAAAACACAGTATAGAGGCGCAGAGGGAAAACACCACACACTCAAGCCCCATCCTGACAAAGTCATTCTATGCGCGAGCTAGATACCCAAACAGTAGCTAGTCCTCTCAAGCTCTCCACAGTTTTGACACTGATTTTCCAGATGTAGCAATAATTCTGCAATATAAGGCACATCAGAATGGTACACGACACAGGGATAGTTTATAGCTGTAAATGAAAGGTGACAGTACACACAAATAATCTCCCTGATATGAATTTGAGTCTTGATTTTTTTTGCCAAAATCCAAGCTATCATATGTTGTAAACTGTATGCATATGCATAAGAATATGTTTGCACTAGCAGAACTGCACCAATATTATTGTACCAAGGCAAAATCTCTAGAGGATGCACTGATGGAAAATGACAAGACAAAAGGCTTCCTTTGTCTGAAATAGAGTCAGAACAGTTGTAAATTTTCTCCCAAACTTTAAAAAGAAGCCTCGATACAACTTTTCACATATTAGCCACAATTCCTTTGAGGGATCGGAAGAAGCACCCATCCCATTTTTTATGGCTTTTAGGATCATGCTCCTATCACTGTATCTCTGCAGCTCAGATGTCTTCAGAGGGAAGATGAGCAAAGCAAGAAGCAGCTGCAATTATTAATACAATGTGACACTGCAAAGGAAGCTAGATTCCCTCCCCCTTTTTTTTCCTTCAGTGTTTGTATTAGGCAATTCGAGCATAGCTTCCTAGCTAGAATTTGAAAAATACATCATACAGCCGGATGTATTCTTATGCTTCAGTTTCAGAAGACATTTCACAAAGTGCAACCTTTGACCCATTGCTGTACAAAGTATTCTTTTTTAACTGCATAATTACAGATCTCAGAGTTTAATCTACAAATTTTTATTGGGGGGGGGGGAGGGGAGGAAGGAAAGGGAGTGAAGTAAGCTGCCACTGCTGTTACTCACTCCACCAACAAAAACAGTTGGAGAGGGAGGCAGGGAGATGTGGAAAATGGACTGAAACACTCAGGAGATGTTGAACCTGTGATTTTAAATACTTAAACCAGAATAAAATTATTTTAATACTAAAACAGAACATCCACATGGGGAGGTATATCCATAACATTTATTCTTCAATTACTATTATGGTTAACTTCTCTGAGTAGTTAAGGCCTTAGTTTAACCTTCACAGCAACTGAAGTTGCCCAGAAAACTCAAGTATCTTGAAAGATTCATACAAAACCAAAAGCCAAAACAATAAAATGCTCTCTATATATTCATCAAATTCAGAACTTGGCATTTCAGCCACACTGATGCAAAGACCATGCAGCTGTCAAAGAACTGCAGTCAATATTACCTAACAAATCAGCAGATACATTGTGGGCTAAATTTGGCTTTCAAGATACACACTAGAATAATCTGATCTGGAAGTAATAGAAACGCAGATTTATCCATTTCTTAAGGCATACCCAAAGTTAGCTTTATGTGGCCATTAAAGGACCATGAATGTTTAGGGAAGACCAATTAAAGAACCTGTTAACATAATAGTGCCAGTGTCATTTTTCAATCTGCTGTTTCTATAAGGAGGAATATAGTCATGTACCATTCTCACTGCCTGCTGTGCTTTTGGCTCTTAAAATACAGTTTGCAGTCAGAATGTAAAAGCAATTTTAGTCTCCTCTAATCAGAGAGTGAACTACTGCAACAGAAGCAGAAGCACTTAGAGAAGCACTCTACAATCAAAATTGTGGATTCCTTATTCACACTTGATTATTTTTAAGGGGAATTTCTTATTCCACATTTAGGGAGTCAACCCTCAAATCCTACCTATACACACATTTTTAGTATGTTTTAAAAATGTAATCCACTTTTCCCAGATTTTGTTTAACTGGCATGAAAACCACTGGAAAGATGGTCACACCAATGCTCAGTCTATTTCTTGTTTGTTTCTGTAGTTCTTATAATTACATAGGAAATGAAGCAGAACAGCAATATGCAACCAGTGCTAGAACAGACTAATAGTTCCACCTTTCCAACATCCGATCCTTCAAGATGCATGGATCCAGTACTGCGTTAGAAACTGCTTGTGTCACCTTTTTTAAAAAAATGAAGCTTTTCAGAAGCTAGAAAGTACTTGAGTTCAACAACTATCTGCCAAACTGTAACTGTAAAAATTAAAAAATTTCTGTCAATAAACTACTTATTTCCATTCCACTGGATTCTAAACCAAGTTCCACTCAGAATAATTTTCAGTGGTTATCAGCTTCTGAAAGAGATACATGAAGATGCAAATAAATCCAAGTATTGGAGGCAATATGATAATATTTCAAGTTTAATAAAAGATAAATCAATAATAAGACATGAGGTATGTGTAATCCCTGTAACACAAACACAGACACACTCACTTTACATCTTATGACAAATCCTCTGACTAAAATTGACCTTGATCAAACATATTACAATTTATGAAATCTCAGCAGCTTCTAACGTTATCTGCTTTGCATTATCCACTGTAGAGATTCAGCCGATTATATGCATACATTGGAAATCTCCCATGACTTGTAATACCTTTAACAGTCCTTTTGAACAGAAAGTAGTGGCATACCATACTCCTTGCACACTGACACAGTTAATGAAAAATGCCTTTGAAAATTGCATATCACTCCATTAATTTCTTCTGATCAGAAGAGCGACATTCTGGACTGACACTTCCTACCAGGATAAGATTAAAAGTCTATGTAAAAATGAAGTAAATAGGCCCCACTTCTTTTGACATTTACTTTACACCATGGCTCATGACCATCTTCAGCCTGTATTTAATAAAACCTTTTCAGAGAGCCTCCAAGAAGAAGAAAACAAAAACAAAAAAAACTCTGAACTACAGCCTTTTAGTCCAGTACTGCATTTACTTGCACAATTTTTAAGTTCCAAAATCAGCTTTCAGTTAACTGTGTAAGGTGCTTCTCAGCACTTTTTTTTTTTTTTTTTTTAAGAGGGGCAGAAGGGAGAAAAAAAATATATATAGCAACTAAATTCATTTTTAAATAAGAGACTCTAGAACAGTTCCACTCCCAGTTTCCAACTAATTATTTTTACAATACTGAGCATGTGTATAACACAGCAACATGAATACAAAAGGTGATCCAGAAGTCTTAACACTCCAAAACTACAGAAAGTTAGACAGCATTGTAGGTAGAAAAAAAAAAAAACCCACCAACCACCACCACCAACAACAAAACTTCTGCAATTTTAAAACTGGAAAACACGTAACATGCAACAATACACATCATGGAGATTCCCTCTGAAGATAGGCATTTACATCTAATAGATAATACAAATAAAAAGGCTCCAACACAGGTATGACTAGCTTTCTCCTGCTATTTGGCGAAAGTTTTACTGATCTCCTATTCACCATTTCTTTTCCAACTGCAGCCAGAAAACCCTTCTTTTCTACCTTTGTTTTCCTGTATCTACTCAGAACTGCTAATTTTCACTCTGAGGATACAAACAATAAAGTAGATTCATCTTCAAACTCTACACAGTTAAAGAAAACATACCACCTTAAATTACACGTAACTTTAGAGACAGGGAGAGCACCACAAGAGATGAGAAGGCTGCCAGTAAGATAAATACAAAAAAAATGCTAGGGCAAATTGCATCACAGATGTACTGAAAGATGGTATCTGGATCCTATGGTTCTATGTATTCCCTAGTAAAAGCCAACATTCAGGCTTGCTACGGTAGCTTTGATTATCACAGTGGCGGGTGGAAAGGGAGAAAAGAAAAAAGAAAAAGAAGAAAGAAAAAAAAAAGCAGCCCAGTTCTATACAACACTGTAGTTTCCAAAGCTGAGGCAAGCTTTCACTGCTAACGACATCTAGACAGATCCTGAACAAAACCAACCCCCAATCCTCATGGTCAATACAGTCCATCATAATTTAAAACCCTCCAAAATTTGTAGAACATTTGAATAATTTCACTGAATAAGTTAATACATTATTTACAAAACAAAACAATTTAGTTCCATGAAATGCTAAACTATCCTTTGGAACTGTTTTGAAACCAGGAGGCCTTGAATGTTCACACTCCACCCTTCTAAAATTAAACCATCTTAATCAAGCAGAAGACAACCAATGAATAGGTATTAATTTGGCCTTTGTTTCACAGTTCAACTTTCAACTGCCAACCAGGAATCTGTACATCCTGATCAATGGTAGGTTCAGGCTTGAGCTGAAAATACTGTATTTATACACAACAGGAGACCTCTTTGTGGGCAATACTAACCAGAGTGGATTTTGAAGAGATCTAGCAGTCTAATGCTTACAAGTTCTTTAAAATGCCTTGTAATTGCCTCCAAAGATCGGTTCTCTTTTCATCTTCCTTTCTAAAGTTTTGTCAGTTTGGCAGCCTCACAAAATCCCAGAAGGGAAAGAAAAGTTATTCTTGTTCAGTCTCCTGCTATTTCTGTAGGTTGACTCTTCTGAAGCATTTACTAGCATAGTCAAGAAATACGCACTCATCTAGAAGACCTCCTAAGATACCTTCCTCATCCAGCCTTCCTGGTTTAAAAATACAGTAGTATCTACCAGATAATGTTATATGCAGGAGGAATGGCACAATCACAGAAAACACACCCACTTCTGCTAAGTACTGAAGGGACTCCCACATGAGTTCAGAGTGCTACTTTGATCCTTCTCAAAAATTCCAGTCTTCCAGCCAACTGGCATCCCATGTATTTGTAGCTTCCTGTTCCTACTGCTGCTTGGCTGACAGCAAAATAAGAGCACTCCCTTCTTGCTATCAGTCCTTCTTCTGAGAAGCCTAAGTTTTCTTTTCCAGTGAGAGTGCTTTCTGTTTTACTCATTTCTTGACCTCCACTATTATGTCACACCCACATGGGCAATGTCCAACTTAGAATTAAAAGTCCTTCTTATATAAAAAAGGCAACTGAGAGTAGAGAAAAATCCAGGTTAGGACCAACATGCTTGATGATTACTTACTAAGCTAAGATTAACATTAGTTGTTTATACTAAAAAATAATTCAAGTTCCTTTGAAAAAGTGGATATGCCATTACATAAATCAATGGTACACTTTCATGTGCAGCTCTGGCTTGTTCATTTCCAGTGAAGAGACACATCCTTAAAAAGGTTTACACCACAGATCATCAGATCCTAGGAAACAATTTTGAGGAGGCATGACTACATATTTGGCTACAGTTACACTCTTCTCTTTGTTGTTACTGGAAAAAGGATTCTGGCCTAGGTCACATGTGATCAAAAAATTCTGATAGAAAAAAAAAATTGTAAAGCTATGTCTTATACACCACAACTGACATTTACAAGCAAGATAAATTTATTTAAAGATACAATCACATTCTGAGCTGCGTCACCCTAAACAAGGAAGGAAAATTATTCTCAAAACACAATGCTCCAGTTGGGGTAGACACGGTAGGAAAATGTATGAAAACATTGCTGTTACTGAATTTGAAAAACTTAACGCGATACAGTGGCTTGCAGCTGTCATATAGATTATTGTGCACACCCCACATATTTAACAGGTTTCAGCATTTCTGCACAGTTCAAACAGCACAATTCATTCATCTATGTGAGCCTTTTTCAACTTCCAATATAGCAAATGGAGAAACTGAAAAAGGAAGAGTTTGAGCAAAGACCAGAAAATTAAGAGGAACAAGTTAAAATGACTAACAAATACTCAAGAACATGAACTACACTTGTAAGTTAGGAGAGTCTGTCAAATTGCCATTGGATTAGTTAAGAGGAGATATATGTTCACATGTATTTTCATTCCCACAATAGCAGAATACAAGGAAGTAGAATCAACATCTATAAACTTACTTAGATATTCGAATTCTTTAGTGTTTGCTTTCATTCTGAGAAGCTTTTGCCATTAATCTTTACTATTTAAAGTAACCAAAAAAATGACACTAAATTGTCATGAATATCTCAAAAGAAACACCAGATGCCAGTGAAAAAGATCCGCAATAAACCTTGAATTTGGAAATAAATACATGCCATGTTAGTGCAAGACCAGTATTATATTTTGTCATGTTTTGACCTTATTGATATGGTCCCAGGGATTTGCTTCAATGACAAACATTTTTAAATTTTAAATGGATAAATCCGTAAATTTTCTCCTGATCTGAAAGGTTAAACCTCTCACTGAGAGGAGGGAAAAAACCTGAGAACAATCTGTTCCCCTGTTACATAGAATACTAACATATCTACAACACTTCAGATCTTTACACTCAAATTAAACCTACAATTTTGAGAATCTTTTGCAAAGTACAGTGTGTATAAAATACACAGTAATTTTTGAGTTGATTTTTATTCTTCAAATGTTTTCAAAGAGTAAACTGACGAATCAGTACACTTTATTAAGTCTTTACACTGCAGTAACCTTTAGAAACTTCCACCAGGTGTTCTACAAACGCAATTGAGCATCTAGTAATAATTTTAACAGGTTTTCAACTTGAAATTAGAATATCAATAAACTATTCTTATGGCTGACAATAAGAATAAACTGAATTGCACTGGCCTACCTGCCTAGCATACAATATATAAATCAAATCACTATTTCGTACTATATTAAAAACGAAAACATACACTTTTTTATTTTTAAAAGAGGATTTTTAGATTTGATTTCTTAAGCATATTAAACTCTTTGCAGCTGAGAGAGATGTATTCACAAACAGTATGTTAACTGAAATCACCAGTGGCTTTGATTAAACGTTCTTAACATTCAGCATTAGTACTACCGCAAAATTATTTTACGTATGTAAACATCAATGAGCCACATAATTACACGATTTCTATAAACTGCATTTTTGGTTCATCTTTCTGCATTCTCCTATTTTTTGGCACATTAGCCAGGACCCATTTGTGCTTGCAAAGATATGCATTGTACTAGAATAAAATACCTGATGAATAACCTTACTAAGTATTTTTTCAAAAAAAGAATTGTAACACTGTCCCTAAGGGTTATAACTTACATGCAACATTTCAGAGAAAGAGCCTCATTTATAACTTTCTAATTAACATTTATCCATTATAGCTAAAGAGTGAAAGATTTTTTCCCTATACAGTTAGCTTCTTTCAGTCAAACCAAACTACTAGATACAACCTTCTAAAAATATTTAGTGACTGTTAAGTTTCAAGTAGGGTATCTGTCCCACCAGCTGAACATGTGAAAGCAATATGTAACCTACCAAAAAAAAAAAAAAAAATTCTTGCATTCCTTAACTTTTTCACACAGCCTACCAAACTGTTGTCAGTATAGCTTAACACACCATAAAATTCTCATCCCATCTGCAGCAGATATCCAAAAGTAAAATACAGTTCACCTATATCAATCATGTATTTCTGTGCAGAATCTCTACGAGATGATCTCAAATGCCTTTGTTTCAACACCCCAGGCCACCAACACACTCCCTATGAACAGAATGCTCTTCTACCTAGACACTGATGTATTTACAGGCACCAGGTTCATGCTAGAGGTTCAGTGTAACGTATTCTATTCATCAATTCCTTTTTTACTACTGAAATGAACAGCTTTAATCATTAATAAAGACAGTAAAGGTATATGGGAATACTGACAATATATAAGATTTGCACTCATCACCTAGTTTAGGGATCTTTCTCCCATAAGCATCATTTCATCTAGAGGATGTCAGTGGTGCTGAAGTCCCATTAGTTGAACCCAGCACAAACCCACAGCACTAACAAAAAGGGCAATTCTGTCTTCTGCACACAGTTGTTTCAGCCTTGCTCCCTTGGTGAACTGGTGAACTGGATCAGACAACTTCTCCCATATCATTTGACTAATCTGATTCATTATGCACCAGACAGAAGATAGTGGGAGTATAAGGGATAAAGTAGAAATGAATACTCAGGAAGCAGAGACAAAAATAGCCCCATATCTTTCACCTGGCATAAATACATGCTGCTGCTGAGACTGATAATAGGACCACAGCATCTAGTCCTCCTCCCTTCTTTCTGACTTTCCTAAGGAGTGTTTTAACCTGAAAAGATGTACAGCATGACTACCAATAAAAAATATTTCATTTCTGTAACTAAGAACATGTTTAATTGCCAACACAATGGAAACTGTCTTCAATAGAAGTGAAAATCATGCTTGTGTTCATTTTTAGAAATAATATTTATATATATTAAAAAAATATATAAAAAAGTACATATATAAAATTTGTTTCACTTGGGAAACTCTTCTGGACTCCAAAAACTCTATGCATTTCATAACTCGTGTCACAAACTTACTGCAAAATTGTATGTGCTATACTATTTTCTGACTCTCAAAAAAAAAAAAAAAATCCTAAAGCTGTGAAGTTGTTAAATACTGTAAGTTTTAAAATATACTGAAAGACTGTCCATCAGGCAACTGGGAAAGCTTTAACTTTCATACTTAACAGTTTTGGAATTGCTTATAACCCACAACATTCCAAAAATCACATGACTTACAATGCTGAAAAGTGCATCCCTAAATGGCATTACAAGATTTTTATGGGGTTTGTCATCTTTTCAGAAAATAAATAGCTTGTAACAACATAAAAGAGTAATAAATAGTTTGTAATAACATAAAACAATAACAAAATTAAAAAGAGCATATTTAAAAGATTGCCATGATACTTATTAAAACTATTCTTTAAAATAAAAAATCTTTTCTTTTTACTGAAGAGAAAAATAAGAGGAAACTTGACTTCTCTTTAAACAAATGGCTGTTTTCCCTCAGGAAACAGCACTTCCCCCTCTTTGCACTGTCTCATTCAGCATCAGCCTCCATCTGTCCCTTCATACAATGTGCTCATTTCTAGATTGGTGGTCTTCTCCAAGATTGCCTCTAGATATATAAGACAACATTCTTGTCTTTCCTCCCCTCAGTACTAATTTAGCTTTTCTCTTCAAATTTTCTTCTCTTCATTTATTCCTTTCTTTTTTCTCCCCCATTCCATAAGTTTTATAGATAATTTGTTTGAAATATGATACTAAAAAGGAATTCCCAGAGCTACCTAATCACCATGCTGCAAGCCCTATCCTCTAAAGGAGTGCATATAAGCAGGACTTAAATTTGGAGAGAAAAATATTGGTATTCTCCTATGGACTACCAAGAGCCAGAGGCCTACCCACAAGCTAGAGAGCCTGCTTGATATTAAAACAAAACTCCACTTACATCTAGTCATATAGCTTTCATACCAAGATTTCTCTGGATATGTTGTCCACCAATGAACTAATTAAAACATTACATTTAAATTACCCGAATTAGTTTTATAGTAAAGTACCTCATTCAGTTTAATGCCAATGTTCACACATGACTGATATACAAATACATCAGATTGTCTGAAGACTTGAACTTCAGTAAACCAGTTGACACTTGATTCATATTTTCAGAGTTAACTCTGCAAACCTTAGAGCTTGGAAAGTAAAATTCAAAGCAAGCTCATAATTCATTGCATAGCCTTGTAACACCTACAACAAAAAGATATGTATGTGCTCCCGTTAGACAGACCTCTGTAAGGCAATTCAGAAACTACACATAGACAAGACAGATTTTGTCACAGAAAAGTAATTCAATTCCTAAAAGCTAAACAACAAGCTTAACGTTTAAAGTCAAGGCAATGCAATACAAGAAAGTTCCAGAAGAAAGATACCTAAGGACAAAGTCCTCTGATTTCGGTTATTACACAGAATAAGTCGCCCACAGTCGTCCCTCCCAGTCTGAAAGGAATGACAGTCAGAAGTCTTTACTGTATAGAGTTAAGAAAAGATGAAATTCAAATGCTGTTACAACTACTAGTGTGTATACACATCATACACAGACTTCATTAACACTGCATTTACATCAATTACTAAACATACATCTAAATAAGTTCTAGCATTTCATAGTTCTGCTGGCAATTTCTAGAAATGCATCTTGAAGGCTTTGAAGCTGACCACATAGTTTCTACTTTCAAAAGAGACCAATTATCTCTCACCGTACACCTGTTTTTGACAAGCCTTACAGGAAACAACTATAAGGTTGATGTAAAAGGGTCCTTATAGATATACTAGGGTCACAGACTAAATAGAAAAACATCCAGTTCACATATTAAATTCTTCTCAAAATACATGAAACAATAAATAGACAGTATTTTGGGAATGTATAAAAAAGTATGGTAACAACAGTTGCCAGCTCACACTACATGAGAACACATAAAACAGATTAAAAAGCAAGACTGAAACACTCTGACAGTGAAATTTTCATTTCTTTTTAATGGAAGAAAACAAATGTACTGCCTGGTATCATTTCAACTGTTGTAAATATTATTTGCTACTAAAATATATGTAGTATTTGAAGTCAGACTTACCTCTACCAGTGCCACAGTCAAAATGAGGTCCATTTTTGAGTCTGGGAAAAGGGCATTCACTTGTGGAGACATTCCAATTAGTATGCAGTTAGTAACTACTGATATGACACTCATAGTTTCAAAAGCCAGCTGAAATTAAGCAAAATTAGAGTATAGTTATGATCATTATCTCTAATTTACCAGTCCCCAGATTGCTCTGGAAAACCCCTCTCAGTTCTTCAAATCCTCAGGAGGCCCATTATTTTAACTTCTTCCTTTCTTTAATCCTTTGACTTCTATAACATAGGACATGTTTCGATAATCTGCCCAGACTCTGTCAACCTTAAGAATCAGCAAGGACAAGATCAAAACAAGTTTTACAAAACCCACAAAGCCCACCTTGGCAACCCTGAGTTCTTCCTCTAATTTGGGGGAGGGGGGGATGCACGCACATGTGCATGTATGTGTGCCTATACACACTGTGAAGAAGTTGAACAGTATTCTTTCACAGTTCCATAGTATGTAAAGGCCTTCAGAAGTTATTTAGAGACCATTAACATACTAGACACGGGTAATGTCAAATCACTTCCTGAAAAAAATCAGGAATAATCCAAAGGAAAAAAGCAGGCAAGAAAGCAATTTTATCCTAGGATCTTCATGACTCAATCTGAAGACATAAAAGGTTGTTCACTCATCTACAGCTGTACTCTTGAACAAAAGTTTCTTTCAAGATAAAGTACAAAAGGCAAAACTCCCAAAGGAACTAACAGCCCCAGCATTAGTTCCAGCATCGCATTTTTGGAGGTGTGGGCTGAATATTAATAGGAAGATGCACGGATGGCTCAGAATATGTTTCTTAAATCACAGTTATACAAGCTGGAATTTGTTTGGAAGAATAAGTTACATTTCAGTGCATGCATATGTTTGTACTAATCAAGCACTTTCCTGAAGAGCTCAGTGAGGTATTTAACTGGCTAGTGCAAAAGCATTATCTAGTTTTTAACAGTAAAAGTCGCCTATGTTGGATTGCTTTTTTATCAGGTCATAAAACTCTGAGATGCTCTTGTCTACAGAACCCACACAAAATTCCTGAAAAATATTACTGCAGTATGACAATTACTTTTGCAATATAAATGGTTACCTGTTCCAAGGACCTCTCTCAAATAAGAAGGACTGACATTAAAATGTACCGATTATCACAATGAATTAGCAGAAGCAACTTTTGCCCTCACAACAAAGTGCTGACTCAGCTCACCTGATAAAATAACTCCCATATCCCTTTAACAGAAATCATTTAGCCAGTGTCCTAACTCTTGCTACCCACATAAAAAAAACTAAAACTTTATGTCATTTTTATTTACAAAGCAAATGCATCTCTACTATTAGTTAAAAATCTACACTACAAAGAAAACAAAGATCGAGATTGTGAGGCACTGTAATTTTTTCAGCGTGCTTTCTAGATTGAAAAAAGCTATACCAGCAAAACTAAATGCTGCTCATGTACCTGCAGCTATGCTTGGGACTCTACAACCACAGCCTCATCAAACCAGTGATCACACCTCTGGTCAACAGAGCTATGTCATCGAGATGTTGACAGCATAGATTTGGACTGACAAAATGCATAAGATGTTAAAACACAATTAGGCTTTTATTTACACATTTTAAGAATAATTAGCTTGCGTTTTTTACAATACGTTTCATTTGACGTTTCCTGATTTCACCTTTGTTATTTTCCAGTTGTTTCATTTGCTACCAGCATTTACATCTCCAAATTAAGGAAAACTTATTGTGCCCTTTGTCTCCATTATATATCATTGGAAGTGTTGCTAAACAGAACTAGAACATGGATCATCCCCTAGATGCCTCCTCCAACCTACTTCACATTCATAATCAGGCCACTGCTGTTGCAGGACACTAAAGTCTCTGGATACGAATTAATATCCTTTCTTCTTGTTAGAAACATCTTTGGTCTTGAAAGGTTTTGCAGGGTTATTTTTAGTCTGATTCAGTTCACTGATGCAATCTAATCAGTGGGCCCCAAACTAGTCAGTGGTAGCATGATTACCGGGGCAAACAACCGGGTATAAGAAATCCTTAACTCAGCACTACTAGCATGAAATTATTTAGAAAGACTATATCTTCCAGGTGTGTCTATAATGCAGTCAAAAGTATAGCTCCTGCTCACAGATTAAAATTAGATTTAAATTATTAGATTAAAGTTAGCTAGCTTAACAACAAAAGAGCACATAGCTCAGCATAGATTAGGTATCCAAGTACTTACCTATCTATGTTCAATTTTTTAAACCCCTGCAGAGCTCCATGCTTCTGAGACTACATACAGCTTACCATCTTCAAAATATGTAGGCTGTAAAGAGCACCTGGTAGCATGTGGCAGCTTTGTCTTCTTGCAATTGCAACAGGAGTACCAAAAATACATATACAGGAACTAAAGGAAGGATTTGTTTTCTTTTTCAAAGACAAATGAAAACGGCACATGGTTGAAAAGTCTATGAAAATCACCACAGTTGGATAGTATTCTAAGGCACTGAAGAAGAAAGATGGACAACAGACCTAACAAAGTTTAACAGACGCTGATGGGTCAAACTAACAGCCTAAACCTATTTGGTGAATCCTGACTTAAAACAAATGAATAAAAAAAACAAAGATCAAAAAAAAAAGTTTACCTGCCAAACACCTATACTTGCTGTGGGTTCTGCAAATGGACGCTTGTAAACTCTACACATTTTTAAGGCATCAGAATATATCTCTGTGACGTTGTTGAGCACTGCAAAGACAGCTGCCAATGGGTAAACGCACGAGAAAAGACTCACATAGCCAAACTGTAAGAACAACTCCAAGTAATCATCAAAAGTACCCTGAAAAACAGAGCAAAAATAAGAACACCTTTTACCCACATCAAAAACATATGAAGAAAAGTAGAATAAAGAATACGGTCATATGCAAGCTTCCTCTGGACTGGTGGCAGAAAACAAAAGATACTACCTCTGGTTAATTTGGAATTATTTAATTATCCTAAACCTCTTAGAAAATGGAGGGCAGGGTTTTTCCTTATGTCTAATGCACTTTCTGCAATATTCACACTACTTGTCCTTATTATATGAAGTAACTGTACAAACAGATTCATCTACTCAGTGAAACAGTTATTGAAGGAACACTGCTGGACAGGAAAACAGCATCACAGATTTAAACTGGCAGAACAATCTCATAATAGCAGCGTGATGAGAAAAGCCCTAATATTTCAGAGTGCCCATGAAAGACCTAACCAGAATGGTAGATTGGTAGATAGGCGACTCTTTTCTGTTATTTCTGCTTGATTATTTCAGAACGGTAGATCAGAATTAGTTGCCCACTTGAAAGCTGGAATGACGGGATGCAGCACTGACATCTAAAAAGAATAATGAATGCCAACAAACTCGCTTTTTTGGCAAATCTGCAAAGCATCTATCACCCGATCTTTGAACCAAAAATGTGGGTACTTAACTGCTAAGTATACACATGTACGTCATAAGACACATTTATGTACTTGTTTTATAGTATTAATAATAGTTCTCCCTGATTGCTGCAATTACTTACAAAAGTAATGAACAAAACTCATTTTTAAAGTAAAGGTGTTTGTTGAACAAAGGAACTGTAGATGTTTTTCTAGCTGGTGAAATACCATCAACGAGTTAAACTGGGATCTAGCTATTTTGTGTTCCCCTAGACCCACACATTTTCCCTCTCTCTCAAAATGAAATATTAAAAATAAAGACTTGATTTTAATGAAGGTTATTACAGGAACTACGTAAGATTGGTTTGGGATTTTTTTTTTTAAACTAACTTCTTTCTGATTCTTTCTGTTAACCTGTCTGCCACCTCTAGCATCGAGTGCTCTTTCTTCAGCAAACAGAGGCAGTAGAAGCCTGCAAGCTCAAAAATCAACACACAAAAGTTGGGAGCTGTCATTAGCTGCATTCTACAGTCAGGCTCACTTTCAAATCACATAATTTGGTCTGATAAACTGATCTGCAGGCTAGACCTTGAGAAGCTACTCAACCTTTAAAACCATTTAGATTTTTCCACAGAAATGTTTTGTATGAACTCTGAATTTTAGTTAGATCTTCCTTAAGGACATTTATGCAGCATCATTCACTGGAGCGGCAGTCATATATTTGTCCCTGCTGTCACTTTCTCAGACATGCGCTGCAAGCAGGGAGCAAAGCTTCCCTTTCTGCTCCTCCTTCTGGAAACCACAGGCTATTCCTACTACTTCCTCCCACTTAATTTCTTTTCATTTCCTTGCCCAGTACATACTGTGACTCTCAATGCAGCAGAGCATACAAAGAACAGGAATATTTACCTTTCCCCTATTCAATTTGTGGCATTTTATGCATGAAAAGAGGAGTCTGATACAATGTTAAGAACAAAATTCAAACTATGCTATTATCAACCTCCTGTTCTTTCCTTCTTCCAATGTGAGAGCAGCATATAACAAATTATGGAAAGAAGGAAACAAAATAAAAGAAATTCAGGCAGAAAATGAACTAGGAGAGAAGCAGCAATAAAAAAATAATTAAAAAAAAGACAACTACAGGATGAAGTTTTCACATCTTAAGCAGGATTAAGGCCTAGAGACATTTGAGAAGTGGGGTAGAAAAAAGACAAATCTAAAAAAAAAAAAAACCCTAAATGCTGAAGAGTAAGTGAAGGAAGGAAAAGAAAAAGGAAAGCGAAGAGACTAAAATACAGAATTCTGTCAAGATGCCTGCAAATATTAGTTACTAAACATAGTCAAATGCCTCCCCCTTGTGACAGATGTAATCCTAGAAATACTATTGCCTGCTGACAGCTCACTGCTTGAGAACAAAACTGCAGTTTTATACTGTCCATTCACAAGCACAGAACAATTAAACTCCATGGATTAAAAATAAAATTAAGGCCTTGAATACACAATACCTTGAACTGAAACTGAGTCTAGAAGTGGATGCTTCCAAGGCCAAGTCATAACTCTACTATCGACCTGTTGTGTCCCCTCAAAAAGCTATTCGGAGCATGGCTATACAACAGGTGCAGATACATTTGATCTGGCTCTGCACAAGAAGCATGAGGCAACGTGACCCAAAGACACCGCACTCACTTTGTATACACCAGCTCAGAATCAGAAGTCAGCTAGGGTCTAAGAGGTAGCGCTTATTAGGTCAGTTACAATCAATGCCAAATGCCAATACATAGCTTTTGGACGTGTGCTGGTATATTTGGCATGTGGCACAGTGCCATTATACATGGCACAGTGCTGGACTGTGCTGATTCGCCAGCTCAGATAGACAATAACTTGGAGATTTCTGCTGTGTTCTCCATGGTGAGATACAGACGTGCTCTTTGTCTCTAAATCTATTTCCTTCTGTATAAAATGTAAGAAATACCAACACCCTCAGAAGAATAAAAGTATTAATATTTGTACAATTTTTCAGCTGCAAAGGTAGTATTTCTTTTTCATCTTCCCATCTCATGGCACTTTATGCAGGAAGAGAGGATTCTGATACGATGTTAAAAACAAATTTCAGACTGTGCTATTCACTACCTTTTACCTTTTACATAAAAGGCAAACTATTAACATATAATTCCTATTCTATGAAAGTATAAATCGCAGCATTAAAACTCTTATGACTATGCTTGCAGCACCTGAACAAGCAAGTCAGTCAGTCAGCATGGCCTTAACGTATACAATGACGTCTATTTTGTCAACTTCTATAGAAAAGGAATGAATGAATTCCACACAGTCAGTTAAACACAATAAAAACACACAAAAACCCAAAACAAAATTCAAAACAGTAAGTAGAGGGTAGAGGGATGATAATTTACTGAGAAATATGTTTTCTGAGAGAAATTATCAGTGTTAACAGGGCAATGTAATTATGTCCTACAATTTTGTGGACCACGACAAGGAGGAAACTAAACTTCTAGCTGCTAAGTCTTAAAAACAACAAAGGCAAGACTGTCTCAGTTTGATGCTGCCAGGTTCGCTGTGAGTTAACTCGTAGGGGGTTTTCCGGAATGCAACCAGGAAGGGGATGAATGCCTAGTCAGTAGTTTCCAGAAGCAAGAGCTTCAAGCAATAATACTGGCTTAAAGAGTTTGTCTCTTCTATCATTCCTATTTCCAGCCCCACACAAGAGTGCCACACACTATCAGGCTGCAGTTCCACTGATAACATGAAGTTACCATCACTGCAAAGAAACAAACTAAATCAGAAGTAGTCCCTTCTTCCCCATGTCAGGTGACTCATTCCTTGTCTCTTGGAGACTCAAGAGCTTATGTTACACACATACTCCTTTCAGGTATAATGCTGGTTTAGGTTCAGCTGTTCATTCCCAGTTTCCTGATCCAGTGCACCATATAGCTGTACAAGCAATACTAACAGCAGAAGAGTGATGAAGCTGGAAATAAGTTGCCAAGCCAGAAAACAGACAAATACTTATTTAGGCTGCACTGGCTCATGCCCGTATCAACTACAGCCCAGAAAACTATTCATTTTTTTAAATGTTAGATTTCTTAATCTTCACTAAGACAACAGATGACTGCCAGGTCTAGCACAAGAGAGGGCCAGAAACATAGCTGGGACCATCAGGACCAAACTGCAGAAGACAGCAAACACAGCAGTTCAGGCTGCCCCAGAACTGCAGCCTCAGTTGTGACAGCACAAATATCTGTGGGACTGAGCCAGAAAGTCAAATTTAAGCAGGGAATAAGTATTCTCTACACCCATGCTAAAGGGAGACACAAAAGCAGAAACTGCTGAGACAGAGTGACAATCACAACCGGGGACCCTAAGTCTTTGGATAGAACAAGCATGCAGGAACATTTCTGTTTAAAAACCTTCCTTTCATTCTTTGTCTTACTCTTACTATTAGGACTAAAAATAATTTAAAAAAATAATTGGCAGAAAAATGATAATTAATGATGATAGACTGTTACAAGCATACTGGAACATGTCAGGCATGCATCTATTACAGACATACAGTAACTGAGGGCACAGTGACAAATACTTCCTCCCATCCTCCTCAACTATAATACAATTATAAGCAGTCCCCATTCCTTTTCCTTACATCATTCTCATCCACTTGTTAGAAACAGCTGGCTTATTTCTGCAGTTACTTTTCAGTTGGATTAGTTCCCTGATCTGATTCACTGAACCCCTGCATCAATAGTGTTTAGCACAAACAAAAGGCAGTGCAAGCATAGGAGTAAGAGTTCAAAGAAAGAAAGTGTCTAAACTAGCACTGCCACAACAAAAAATGTTTGAAGAACTATGGTCTCTGCCTCCAGGAGAAATAAAGATTAAAAAAGCTAGACGATTTTTGAGAAATGCAGGTAGTGCTATTACTGATATAAGTTTCTAATTTTAATAGTGTCCTGACTAGCATATACCTTTTAGTAAAACAGAATATATTTTGTTTCACAGAAGTCTGTAAATGTTCATATATTATGGAAAGGAAACTCTTAAACCTCTCTACCTTTCTGAGCCTGGCAAGTGCCACAGTTGGCATTTGGGAGATGTAACAAAGAAATTTAATTACGAAGTAACGAATCACAAGGTCCCACCCATAAGAGAAGACATGAGGCTTGCACTTGCACTTTCACTTGCAAGAGATAATTTTGGCACTAGAAGGGGGCTCCAGAAGAGTAGCTTACGCCAAAGAAAGGACAGAAGTGATGAAATATTTCAGAAGCAAAAATTGGTATCATACTTCATAATGAGGAGCAAACAACTCCTTATTGTGTTCTGCTCATTGTTTCTAAAGAGCGTATCATGACTACTGCCCAAAACCAAAAGCATTCTCATCATATATTCAAATTCCCTTCAAAAATAAAATAAGTTTTTTCTACTCTAAAGCACCACACTGCAGTTACCTAGAATTAACCTGAGGCTACTTTTCGGCAGCCTATAATCTAACAATCTCTACTGTAATAACACATATGCAACATACAAAATAAGTGCCCATTTCTTTTTCCAAGTTGACTTGCTCAACTAATGAAAGGCCCGTATCTGTTTTCTGAGAATACATTTTTTTCTTCATCCTCTTCTTATGCCTCTTTTGTAGCCAGTAAGGAAGGAAGGCTTCTGCAAACTGATTAAGGATCTGTGAAGTTATCAGCAAAGTGGCCAAGCTCTTAAAAGAAAAAAGGGAAAAAAAAAAAAAAAAAGAAAAGAAAATTAACACAGCTGTGATAAACCTATCATCATTTAAAATTTTGTGCATTTCAATAATGCTGTAAGTGGTTACAGTATGACAAAAGCAGACCAGCCTACCAAAACTAGCAATAGCATACGATAAGGATAGCTGCTCTAGTTCCCATTCTTTGCTATGGGCTGACAAGGGCTAAATAGGAGTTAGATGCCTAAAAATTCTGTGAATCTGGTTTTCTAGTTTCTACAAAGTTCAATGAAGGGTAAAGGTACACACATACCAACAGTGACAACAGAATTACACAAGGAGCTTAACAGTCTCTAAAGCAAGAGAAATTAAGTCTCTTCAAACAAAGGAATAATCACTGTCTAGAGCCTTGGAAAGTGTATGGGAAAATGAAGGTGATTACTTCCAAAAGGCTCAGAATCCACCAGCATGTCAAACTTAAGACAAAATTATTTTAGACAGTATGAAGCACGGTACAGAACTGCCATTTTTTAAAGGAAATTAGAAGTAAAAAACAACTTTTTAGGTTTCTTGGGAGGAAAGGATGCTCCTTAGGAAGTATGAAACAAAAACTTAAAACTTCTTCTTTTAATGTCTTTTCCTCTTGCTTTTTACCATAAAGTACGGGCAACTTCATGTCTGGGTGATAGCTGTTTTGCTGGAGATCTCTTTAGAGGAACAAGGATCGTGAGCTGCACTTTTTGTGGCTTTGTTCATTTATATTTAGAACAAAAATATTTTCCCTCCACCTGATTTTCATGCATTTGAGTTAAAATATGTTAAAAACAGAAAGCTGATTTTAAATACCGACTACAAATTATTTTTCCTCTTGTTTATTCTCAACTCCTCATTGTTGTCATAAACTTAAGCAGTGTCTCAGGAGAAACATCACACAGAAAACAATTTTCTAATATAAAAAGAAAGAATGAGGAAATGAAAAATTTCCAGACTCATTTGTGTGAGGAAGTAATCAATTAATTTGAAAACAATTCCTCATTTATATGGAGGGAAAGAATTCTTTTACATTGTTGTGTTATGCTTCTGCAACTGTGCAAAAGGAATTGAAATA
The DNA here is from genome assembly GCF_036370855.1 of Dromaius novaehollandiae. NCBI lineage: Eukaryota > Metazoa > Chordata > Aves > Casuariiformes > Dromaiidae > Dromaius > Dromaius novaehollandiae. Next base: position 28,993,655 of record NC_088099.1, read on the forward strand.
TGGAAACTGGATTTTAAGAAAATATTAAAATGACAGTGAATATACTGTATACATTTAGAAAAGCAAGTGAAAAATCAAGTCCTAAAACTTCAATCAATCCTTTAGTTTCCTAGATGCACCAATGTTCTTGGAACTCACCTGTCTCAAAAGCTTCATATCAAACAGCACAAAAGCAATGTAGAAGAGAGATGCAAAACAATTTAAGAAGTTGAACTGAAAAATAAAAATATTTGTTATTACTACTCAAGCAAAAGTTCACAGCTTGAGAACAAATGCAGAATATCATCAAACTTAACAGCTACCTTGAGTAAAGAGTTTCTATGCAAATATAAACTGTCCATTAAAAATTTCTTTCCCATTTTTAAAACTTCAGTCACTTAATATGTACAACTGTCTTCCAACATATGTTAGTTGCAGTTTATGTTTATTCACTTTGAGGGCTTTTATGACCAAGAGGAATATTCTCTACTTTTAAATATCACAGAAGGGACCTGAAAATCAGAATCAGGCTCTGAAGTGGGAGAAAACTTTTCCTACTTGCTAGCAGTGTTGAGGCTTCTTTTCTGGAGCTTATGGACAACGGAGATACTATTGTTGAGTGCAGAGAACCGCTTGTGTAGAGCCAAAATGAAAAAACAGGGCTTACATTTGGCATTTTATAATTTAGTGTTTAAATCATTTTATATAAATGTCCTATGGGAAAAAGAAATGGTGCTAATTTTTCAGAAAGGCAAGTGAAGATAAAGGAATAAATGAAACATAGAAGAGCTTTGCCTCTAGAGTTTACCAGTAATAAAAGGTTCATCAAGCAGATAATTTTCTAAATAAGACACTTCAAAATTTTCCCAAAAAAGCAAGCTTTGGGAGTTGAGGAAAAAAAGGAAACAAAGAAAAAAGGATTTGAAAAGTGAGTTAAACAATCTCTCCAAAAAAGACAGAGAAGATTGGCTGATATGGAGACTAGCTTTACAACTGCTTCTACCGAACATCTTACATGAGAATTCAGGATTTACAATACAGTTCCTTAGAATTAGTTAGTTGCAACTGGATATACACCTAAAACAGCAACCAGACATATATATACACGCATGCATACACACACACAAGCAACTTACTCAGAGCCACAAAGTAAATAGATGACTATATACTATAAATTACAGAGCTGCAGACTGAGGGACATGTATATCCACCCTCCTCTCAGCAGTTGTCTGAATGTTAATACAGGTGGAAGTTAATGCACGAACTTTTTACAATATAGTTCCCATAAAATCTTGTAAAAAATGAAAGGAATAGTTCCTACTTGAAGCCAGGATCACATCAATTAACAGAAAAACTCACATTCCCAGAAACCTAATGAAAGAATCTCAACTTACAACATTGGAATACAACAAAAAAACAAAAAAAATCCCTTCCCACTATAAAGAGAGATGTCTAGAACAGTTCAAAAACTACTGTAAGTGCTAAGTGCAACAGAAATTCAATTTTGTCTGATTTTTACACTAGTATTTGGGGTTACACAAAATTGTAGATCAGAGAGGGAATGCTAGGAAAGTGTTAATACGTGTCACAAGTTCTCATTTTAAATAATCTTTAAAAGCTGCTTGTACTACATACTTACTACTAAAACCTTCAGAATTAAGTGATTCTGATATGAAGACTCCAGCCTGTGATTTTCTAAAATATCAACAAAATTACTAATTAGTAAACAGCAAAAGCACATATCATATATTAGACACCAAGTTATACAAAAAAGCAAACAGGCATTTTTCCTCTATCTAGAAACTATTTAAGTAATAGTTTATAGGGAACTGTTCTCACAACATTTCATGGGGAAAAGAATTTATGCTGTACCAGTACCTTGCTTAAACTATTAAGTGCATCTCATAGGCAATACTGACACGCAATCTTCGGCTACAGCTCTAGTGTTTTTCCTACTGCAAAGGTTTTCCCTTTTACAACATCTTTTTCACTCAGAACAGCTGTTTTATAACACAAAAACAGTTGACTATTCTTAGCACTTAACAAATTGTGCCTAGTCATTGATTTTTCTTTGACAGAAATCAAATGCAAAACTAATCAGAATATATTATGAAAAATAACAATACAGGATATGAATCAAACCCCGTAAAAGTTCACAGAAATATTCCCATTCATTTCCACGGACTTTAGATGAGACCCTTAAATATCAAAGCAAAACTAAGTCATATAAAGTTCAACAGATGCACTATTCATTATAAAATTAAGATCTTCAGTTCATTCAAGATAAACTGTCAAAGTTGATGTTTTAAGGGGGAGTTTATTATGGGGGGAGGAAGAAGGAATGGGAAGTGAATGGGAGGTGATTTTCTGTTTCCTTCTGCTATTTTGTCAGATCACACCTTTAAGGCCCTGGCTAAACAGTAACTGACTGAGGACGCAGCATATTAACATCAGCTATGTCAACAGGGCTGAAAGAGAGAGATTGTTACCTACTAATCTTGTTCAGGACAGAACAGCAGAGTTCATCTCTGAAAGAGAGATGAAGTTGGGCGTGACACACAGGTGATGCACTGAAGAGACTGAATGGGATTTATACGTTTAGCTTTCACTTAATGATAGCTTCTCATAATAAAAGGGTGCAAGAAGTATGCTTAAAAACATCCCAGCCTTTCAAATCCACAAACCAAGTCAGTGATTCTGTGAGCATTTCTTCAGTAGCAATAACAACATCAGCAAACTCTGCAACTCCAGGGAGTCACCTACTCCCATAATTAGACCACTTCCTATGCTTTACCAGTTTAGCTGTTTAAACCAGATTTTAGCTCAAAATAGGCAAGGTGAGAAGAGATGGGGGGCAGCCAGATGAGCTCTTCATCCTGTTCACAGCATGGAAGCATAAACACACTGGATAGCACAGAAGAAGAACAAGCTGTCAGTGCAGGGAGCTGCATAAATACCATTGCTGCTGAACATGTTTTTTTTTTTTGTCTTAAACTGCTGTTACAAAACAAAACAAGAGTGCTCTAGTGCAGGATGGCCTGATATAGCTAGATGCTCAGCCAAAAAAGTAATGATAGTTTCACCCTACACAGGCCCAAAAGAACATAAACGCAATCTGCCTCTCTCCTCAACTTCATCAAAACCAAAATCAACTGGTAGACTTGTTAACTTGTTGCAAAACGTGTCAAACTGACTGTGCTTTTCCTTTAACCTTACACTGCAGATGCCCAAAGGCTCTGAGCTCCTGGGGCATGCTTACAAGGACAGTGGAGTGCCACACAGAGCAACGAGTAGAGAGTACGCAAACATTTAAACCAATCTGACTGTTTTCCACTGCCAGAAGTGGAAAAAGCCTCTCATTTTCTCCCTTCCAACAATTCTTTCCTCATATCTCCTGCTCTCAAGCTTGCACATCTCCTGTTGTAACTCTAGCATTTGTCAAACATTTCTATGAGCAAATCCAAATCATTAACCCAAGAGAAAACTTCTTTCCCTTTCTTACCCCACTCTCCCCCAAGTAATTTTTCTCAAGGTGAGCATGACTCACAGAAGACTCCAACAAACATGAGAGCTAATAATAAGCTAGAAGCATGCAGCGAGGAACACAGAAGGGAAGAAAAGAAGGAAGGAACTTTAAAATGGAACCTCCCCTCGTTAGTGAGGGCAAGATGTTAAATCAGCTCATTTTTGTGGGTGACACTGCAGCCAGAGCAATCTTGGGTGTCCGAATCAGTATAGGCATTCTATCACAGTGCTCCTACCAAGTTACTAAGCAGTGAAATGCCTAACTGCCTCAGGTAGGATACCACATCAACAGGACTACTCAAGTTACTTTGGTTACCTGTTCAAGGCATTTCAGTCTGCCTGATCAGCACAACTTGGCATTTTGCGTAAAGGCTTTTCCTTGCAGTATAGTAATAGAAACGAAACAAGGCAGTCAATTGAAATCTACATATGGCTTTACAAGTTAATGTTAAAATAATAACCTTTGGACAGTCATAAATCAAAAACTTGCTTCCTTTTACAATGGCTGCTGTCAAGTTCAACTTGCTGAGCAATTCACTTCGGTACACATAACTAACCCATGCTTCAAAACTTCTTTTCGTTTTGTCTTCTCTACTTATCTCCCTTTTGCTTAATCTTTCTTAGGTTACTTTTCTGGATCTCCATCTTCAATAATCTCGATTTCACTCTGTAAGCGTATGCCATACTGAGCTATACAAACCATTTAAATGCCCATTAACTTCATCTGTTAACTCAGTCTGAAATTGAGAGTGCACATCCATAGAAGTGTTAAGATTCAAAATAAACAGTAACATTTCACTATGGTTATGCTTGATTACAAAACATAAGGCCCAGTTTATTACATATAAATCATGTGCACAGAGAAAAAAGGCAATCTGTTACAACATTCCTCTTCTCAGGGTGCCCAATGGAAAATCTTTTGACAGGGATATGAAATGTTGGTCTTTATCATATGTATCATATACACACACCCTCATATGACAATTTAGTTAATGTTTTTAGATTTTGTGCTATTATCTTAGTGTCTCTGTCCTCTGTGTGGATATATCAGTAAACTAAGATGTACTCAACAAATTCAGATTGTGGTTTCACAACACTCTGGATATGAGCTGTCAGGACAGTCCCTCCTACCATCCAGCTCTGAATTCCCATCCTCACATTCTAACCTCTTCCCTTTTGTCAACACTATGGCTAATATAGCCGCACACAAAGCAAAATCAGGGAAGGTGGACTTCTGCATCAGAGGAAGAGAGGCTGAGGAGGAAGGCAGGATCGCCCCTCTTGTTGGCAGCCTACACTCTAATCAAATTAAAATCAAACATGAAACTGCAGCCTCAGAACACTGGAAATAAGAAATGTAAGTTAAAACATCCCTCTCTTTTACCCCATTCCATTGAACAAGAACTCACATGTATTCTACACATGTATACGTAATGTATTGTACTAAGACATAAATCTTAAACATTTGTGATTCTAAATTTTTATGCAAAAGCAGGAAGAATAAATGAGTTTCTTACCCCATGACGTTAAGAATTCAGCAGCATACCGATAGATACGGTTCATAATTTCAATCACAACTGCATAGATGATGCTGGGCACAAACAGCATCAAGCTGCTGAAGTTAGATTCATTCTCCTTATGATAATCCAGAGCCCACTGTTCCAAGTCAAAGTAAATCATCATGACATACAGTGAGAAGTAGAGGCAAACGCACACAAATGGCAAGGATACCAGATAAATTCGTATCTGTCTTTTAATACTGGAGTACACTGGTTCCTCCCTCCCAGTGACAGGATTAATACCCAGAACACCATGGAATCCTGGTCTTGGTTCTTCAAACTGCCGCTTCATCAACAGGGTCCCCCAACGGTATGTCATCACAGCACAAAACCGCTTCCAAACTTCCAGGATCACAGTGGACCAGAGTAGATTGAATGCAGCAAACATCACGTATTTATCATAGTCTTCCCATGCAAACACATAATAAGGAATCCCAATGACAGCCATCGGAATCAAAGCAAATGTGAAGTATTCTAAGAAGCCAAAGTAGAGAGCAATGGTTTCACCAAAGTAGCAGCGTATTTCATCTGCAGAGAAAAAAACACCAATTAAGCCTACACTTAACACAGATGTCTGTATAATATCAAACTTGACTTTACATGAAGCCCATGGCCCAAATTTCAGTCTTCTCAATATCACAACCAATCTTACTGGTTTTTTGTTCCTCTTCCTCCCATGTTCCAAAAACCTAGAACAGTTATTTAAATTAAATGAGTGTGCATACATGTGTGCATGCCTGTGTACATGCCTGTGTGTGTGTGTGTGTGTGTGTGTGTGTGTGTGTGTGTGTATGTACAGACACGTATACATACAGACATACACACACACACAAATGGGGGTAGGGAAGTCAAATATCTCAATATCTGCAATACCAGCACCATATACCCCGAGAAAAAAAAGCTAGTTTTCTTGAAAACAGAATCTATTAATGAACAGATAGATAGAAAGCAAACTTCAAAAGTCAGCTATCATTCCCTCTTAAAGCTTCTCATTGTTCTAAGTAGAACTGGGAATCAAATTTTTTCTCAGTTTGTTCAGGGCTAAAAGGACTAATTATGCTTTGCCAGCCCTCAATGGAAGAGATGGAAAGGTATATAGAAATCTGAAATCAGGAACATGTCTAATAGTGCACCCAGGCTGAGACATTCTCTTCTAGTAGACGACTGATAACAAAATGCTTACTTGCTGTACTCACCCAGGTTGTCTGCTCAGGTATTCTCAAGACTTGGAAAGTGCACTACTAATGGATATATCTCATGATGTATTCATTATTTCTAAGGAAGAATTTCACTACTAAAAAGCTAGAGGAGTACTAGCCATCATTATCTAGAAATGACACCACGTAAGACATAGGAATGCCTAGCAAACCAAAATTCAGAATGTTGAAATCTATTTACCTTTGCCTCCTTGGAAGACCAGATACTTTATGCTTGTAGGCTGCTGCTGTATATTCACCTATGTAATAAAGAGCCATGGCATGATGACCTCTAAATTGACACTACGAGTATTCCCCACAAAATGCTAGCACATAAAAGCTTGTGTGTAATACTAGAATATTCTTATGGTATAATGTGGTTTGCAAAACACTACAGTAGAAGTTCATAATTGCCAATCCATTAAGTCTCTGAAGGCAAGATGGAAAGGCAAACAGAACAATAATCAGCACTCTAACATCCTTTTCAAGTAATGAAAGATTTATTATCAAATAAGTTTAAGTGTCAGCCATTAGCATCATTTCACACTCCAAAGATATAACATGAAAGAGATCCCTAAATCAGTGCATGTGTAACAGGGTTCCTGCGAGTTACTTTGAAATTTCATGTGTATTCAATACCAGTCAAATAAACTCTCCTGTATAAACAAGAGACAAGCTATAACCAAATACTTTGGAGGCAAGGCATTACTGAACCACATCTTTAACTTTCTATAGCTTAGGAAAAGGCCTCAAGTAACTGGTGGGCCAAGAGATTAAAAGTCAAGCAAACCCCCAAATTTCTGTTTTCTTATTTTTAGGTAAAGTGTACAGTTTTAGAATCCAGAACTTAACTCTTTGCATTGCCAGACTAAAACTCATTTTCATTTTAAGCTTATTTAGTATGTAAAAAACACTCAAGTGAATGTGACAGACAATAATAAACAGCCTTCATAAAGGCAATGAACCTAACTCAAATACTTGTAAACACATTCTTGACAGACCTACAAATCAAAATTATTTTGGGAACACCAAACATTGCTGAACTTGCCTGCCAAGGGTCAGTTTGAAAATACAGTCCTGGCTTGATCCATTACTGCCTTGCTGATGGGAGAAAGATTCTGTTATGTGAAGACTGTTGCTAAAATGGAAGCTTACAGACACTTAATCCGCAGACTTTGAGCCACCAACTTCACAAGTCTTGAACTGCTTCAGGGAATCACATCAGGAATGCTGATGGAGAGGAAGCTTGCCTCACTGAGACAGACCAATGAAACCCTAAAAAGGAAGAAAGCTCAGAGGAGATGGGCAGGAGCGATGTGCCCATGAAGTTCAGCGAAGAATGTAGGGAGTGACTGGCTACAGCTGTAGCAAGGAAAGCTGAATTTATCTCAACACAAAGGAGACCAGAGCATAGCCTTTGTCTTAGATAAATGGCTGCTATAGCACTTGAGTGGCTGAACTGTTGTGTAAATGTTTTTCCCTGAGTTAATCAGAAGATTGTGAACGTTTTATTGAGTTAGCTAGGCCAGAATGGTCTATGTAGACATAGAGCATAAAAACTGAACAACTAACAAATGAACTTTGAAGAGAGCAATGGGTTTGAGAGCTAGCTTCAACCTGCATATTCCTTCTCAGGGCCTGGGGACACCCAGCATCGTGACAGCACATTACAGAGACTCGTGAAGAGAATCACATTTGTATTATGATTCTACTGTATATCACAATTGCTATGTTCTGCTAAGTTACACTTGTATTTGTGTTATTTCAGTACATTGCTGTATCACTCCACTAAATCAAAGTCCTGTGTAACATCAAATATTTTCAAATAATTAAATTGGATATTAAACATTACACCCTCCACATGTGGAATATCTGTAAGAACCTGGTCAGTACTGGACTCTGACATTCACTAGTAAAGGAGAGGAGCAATGGGTTAATTTCAGTAAGCCTTTCAACTTTGAAGACTGCATCTTCCCTGCTCCCCTCCATTCAAGGAAAATGATGCTTAAGATACAAGAAAGATTCAATGCTATGAGAGATGATCACACCGCAGATGGTAAGACTTTGAACTGCCCCCCCAAAACTTGTAAACTATGACCAAAGAGCTATATGGAATAGAAATCCTGTAGCCACAAGAAAAAAAAAATTGTTGAGAATCAATAGACAACAACCTGTACATCCAGTGCTTCTCTCCAGAAGATATGCATTGTCATTACAGCAAAAGACTATCTCATAGTCACCGAAGTTCAGCTATCTTAGAATCAAAGAGAATTTGATGAGGAGACCTCAACTGTGCACATCAATATATCTGGAATTGCTAATGTTTCCTTAATGAAAATCTAAGCTGTCCTGTTGCTTCCAAGATCAGCAAGGCTAGGTGAAATCGTTGGTTCACGATACCCAATAAAGCAACTTGCTGTAGCAAGGTGACATTAGAGGAGGTGAGCTGCAACTGATAAGCTGATGTGACAAAGTATACTCTTAGTGAAACTACAGGCAACAGATTTCTTGGTACAATACTTACCTTCCACACAGGAGTGTCACCTCTATAGTGGCTAAGTGCTGCAGTAGAAGCTGGGAAGGGCTTTTGGCCTTCTCATAGAAGCTGAACAGAAAAATTCTCCAGCTTCAAACCTTGCATTATATTTGTAGTGGAGTAAGTGTTCACATACCTAAAGGTTGATAGCCAATTTTGACTCGACCATACCAGGTATGTCGGAGCTTTTTCAACTCTTCTCGGTCATGCAGTGGAAAAATCTGAACTAGGATACCATTGGTCAATAATCTTCTCACTAGAAGAAAATAATAATTAAAAAAAGTACCTAGTACTCCTTTAAAGCACAATGTAATCCATTTGCATGCATATCCATTTTGTTGTATACATAGCAAGCCCACAATTCCTTTGAAATAAATTAATTGAGCATTTACATCTGCAAAGCACATAAAATGCCTGCATGTTAGTTAAACATTATCTATTATAGAGAGCATGAGCTCTAACTTTTCCTACAAAGACTATGTTGAAGCGCTGTCCACAGGAAGAGAAAGAGTAGTCTTTACACATCTATTAACTGTGCCACAAGCTGGCAGTACGATCAGTTGCAGCCTGAACAACAAAAAGTGCTACAGGTCAAAACTCAAATGCCATGTATAGCTATGTGGGGAAACTTTCATAACACTTATTGTTAGGTCTGGCTATTTCATCTGAACAAAGAAAGCCACACCAAATTAAAATAAAATAGCAAAAACTAAACAAAAACGAAATGGAAAACACCATCATTGTATTTATTATGGGACACTAAAAACATTTTGAATGACCAATTTATACTAATTCTTAAGTTACAATGCATCTCCACTGCAAACAAACCAAATATTCTACAACTTTTATTTAGCTTTTGTTAGCAATATTTATGTTGATAAACCATTAACAAACTGCTCTTGAAGTAACAACTGTGGAAATACTGAAAAGAAAACAAATTCAAAAACAGGAGGGGGGAGGCATTAGAAGTTAGATGATAATTTTTTTCCATTTCTCACAGACATCCACTTGATACATGTAGAAAAACGCCTACCTATATGAAAAGCTAACAATGCAAACTCACCTGCCATCTATATTTACATACATTTCTTGAATCACTGATACGCATAGATCTTCTTACCTAGGCAACTAACACTAATGAATTAAAACACTTATTAAAAGGACATACGGATATTAAGTGATAAACTTGCTCATAGAAAACTGTAACATCTGTGTCAATGGACTATTCCAACTACCCTAAAAATAGCACTAGTTATCAAACAGAAGAGTCCTCAAATCAAAGATGACGATAAATGAAATCAAGTGAATGAAATCAAACTTCGTATTGTGAAATTGGTGGCTCTGAAACACTATTATTGATTCCAATACTTTTATAAGGAGACAATCTAAGTATATCATTATCTAATCATCACCAGACAGGATGGTTCACGGCATGCTCCTTCCAACCTCAGCAGGTCACAAATTTACCCCAAATATACCCCCAATAAATATAGCTCACACTATTAGAATTTTTACTCCAAAAAGAAGCAAGTACAAGTTGTTTTCTACCCACAGAAAAAGTAAATACTTAGTCATGATTGGAAATACTCTTTTTTCCGCTATATCTTGTTGCTTTCCCACTTGTTAAAGAAATTTGTTTCTTTACACAAATATTTTGTATACTACTTATAAAAATAATGGATGATATCAATACACATAAAAATTATACACAGCTGAAAAGAAGCTAAAAACAGAGTCAGTCTCATAGAAAAACTCAGGTTGAAATGACCCTCTGTAAGTCATGTGGTCCAACCCCCCTGCTCAAAGGGGGTACAACTAATATCTGGCTGCTCAGGACCTCATCCAGTCAAGATGTGAATATCTCCAAGGACAGAATTTCCACAATTTCTCTAAGCCCCTGTTCCAGTGTTTGATCACCCTCACTGTGAAAAAGAGTTTCTTAGTGCCTATTTGGAATTTCTCTTGTTAAAACATGTGTCCATTGCCTGCTATCATTGTGCACAGCTCCAAGAAGAGAAAACAAAGTTGATTAATATTAGTGTGAACTTAGAATCTGAAGGATTTCTCTTCACTGCAGGAAAACATTAAATTCTTTTCACCATGAACAATGTCGTAAGTCAAGGAAGTGAGCTACAGACAAACTACATTGCTTACCAATTGATTTTCCTGGATATAGCTTTGCCTGAGGATATCCAGGGATGATTTTTTCATCTTTAGCTCTCAAATTTTCAAGTTCATGTTTGATGATATACTGACATTCTGCCATTGTAAGGAAATTGTGATTATCATCTAAACAAAAAAAAAAAAAAAATTTTGTGGCATAGTAAGACAACCCTGGCAACAAATAGCTACAAAAAATAACCAGAATGAGAAAAAAAAATTACAGCCAACCAACATTTGCTAGAAAAATCTCCACAATTTAAAATAGACATATTAAGAAAAAGTTTTCACTAACTGACTCGCTGCATGTTTGACTGCACAGGAGAATTAAGGGAACATGTCACTCAAGAGACAAAGATGCCCTTGAACTACAAATTGCTGGAGGCTGGGAGAGTATACTAGGAAGTACTACACACTCTTGCCTGTTGCTTAGGTACCCACTATTTGCCACTCAGAAAATCTCCATATCCCTTTCTCCATACACTTCCTGAAGTATTTTGATAACTAAAAACAGTAAGATGTCAGGACAAAGCCACTTTCTGGTAAGCATTTCACACCTATCACAGTATAGAAATATTGTTCTCTACTGCCTAGAAAACATAATGATAAGGCACTTGAGACAATCAGTTGGAATAAAAACATATAAACAAGGTGAAACAGTAAGAAACCTTAAAAAAAAAATCTCAAATTTTAAAGAGCTACAGCAACAACCGTATCAGAAATTTATCATCAAGGAAGCAGAGTCTAGTTTCCTTGAGATAACAGTCCACTGACTTTTTTTTTTTTTTTTTTAAATCCCCTAGGAATAAGGAACTTTACAGATGGCCATAAATATAAGTAACAAGGTAATAAACAGCAACAATTCTCTAATACAGAGAATAGGAATATAATATTATTTAAATTGGGAAACTAGAAATATTAGTAGGAAAATACAGGCCACAGGGTTTCATTTTGCAGATGATAGATGTATTGTTTCATCTAATCTAGGTCAATTACTTATCCTCTGATCAGGTAACATTAGACAGTGAGTGAAAGCCAGCTACCTAAAACAATCTGGACAAGACTGAAGTGATGTTACCATTTTCAAAAAAAAGAAAGAGATAGAGAAAGACTGGAAGGTCTAGCAAAAATTCTCCTTCTGATTTACAGTAGTTAGAAGTCCCAGCTGCTACTAGAGGATCGGGTAGCTATGACAGTCAGATTAGCATCAAGAATGTGAATACATGGAAGAAACAGAGATGGCAGCTTTATATCTGACCCAGCCAGATATATCTAGACTTTCTAATTTCAGGAGAGCAAGGTCACAAAAGAGAACACACTGCAACAATTACTGGGCACAGCAGCCTTTCTGACTGTAGTGCTGAATAAATTGGCATCAAGCAACAATAACAAAAATCAACTTCCAAAAAGCTTTATTGCTGTTTCAGTCAGACCCAAGAACCTTTATACTGAAAATGTGGTGAAAGGCATCACTGAAGCAGGCAAATGAAAAGTATTAGCAAAACTAAGCTGGAACTCCAATATTTACTTGGAGAGCAAAACAAGTTCTACCATTACTGTACTAAGGGGTTAGGTACCTTGCAGGTGGTATCTTGAAAGGAAAAAGATACTATTTTTGGCAGCATCATCAGAATAAAAAGGAAAAGGAATGGTTTCTCTGCTAATCATGCCCCAAACCCAATGAATGCAGATGCCCTGTGCTGTTATTTAATTACTTAGTTCTGTTTGATGTATAAACACAACAGAGAAAAATATGACTATTTTCTCCTGCTAGTCACAATACAATAAACCTCACAACTGGCTCATAGGTATTCTTTTAAGAAATGAAGTTGTAATGTTAATTCATAAACATGGGTACAGGATTAGCAATCCATGCTGTCAACTATTTTTTCTTGTCTTATTTGTATGAAAGGTTTTTGTTGAAAACGAGGGAATACTTAAAACATAAAAAAGCATAAAGTAAAAACAAGCTGAGAGTCATGGGGAAGAAAAAAATACAGATTAGATCTGTCTGAATTTCCAGAGGTAAAAACAGCTATTTAATAATTCCTGGCTTGTTGTTCTTATTTCTGCTTGTGGTCACCATTCCAAGGAATACAAAGAGCGTGAAAGATCTGATAGCACGATTGCTTATAATCTTCAACCATAATTTTGTAATGATACAAGAGCCCTAGAAATGCTTACCTGCAAAACCTTTGAAAGTTTTTCTACTGCTGTATGTAAAAGTTCTCATTGAGTTATCATTACATTCCTTCACCAAACCCACACTTTCAGCTCCCAGCAACAGCCGGAAGTGGGAAGCTCCAACCAGATAAATATTTTGGTCTCCATTTTCTGTGACCAATGGTTTAACCAGCAGCTGTGCACCTGTAAAGAAATGTAAAATAAGGAAGAGAATACATAAAAGTTATGTCTTGAAAAATTACTATTTTAACATTCATCACATAAGACCTAGTTGTCAGAAGCACAGAAGTTGTAACTTTTTATGGGTACAAAGAATTCAGGTTTCAACAACACTTGACAGGAGGCATTCAGAATCTTGCAAGGTCCCCTCCCTAATTCACCCGTTTCTGTGGAAGCACTGACAAGCAGTGAACTGAAATACGCAGGACAGTTTGGATCTATTCCTGCAACCCTCACAGCACATAAACAACTTTACTTCTGTAAATAAACCCACTCATTTTTAGGGAGACTAGACTTCTGAAATAGAAACATCATCAACATATCTACCACAGGCCTGAAAGCAAGTTTGTAGCCACAGACCCAACAGCCACTAAAGTATTACTGACCAGTCACAAGTAGTGCCTTCTCTCAAAAAAATAAACTAAGAAATTACAGATGAATTAGCCTAACTTCAATTCCTGGAAGTATATTGGAACAAGAAGTGATATACTCTCTTTGTAAGAGCCTACAATCTAGCAGAAAGATAATTAAATGCCAACATGAATTTGTCAAGATTAAATTGCTTCCTGCTAACTCAATTTCTTTATACAACATGGTACCAAGCCATGTGGACAAGGCAACAGATGTGATGCATCTTAATTTCAGTAAGGTTTACAACATTCTCATAAGCAACCAGAGAAACAGGCTTCAGACAATGAATATAAAACTGATTACAAAACTGTATTAACAGAGAGGTTATCAGTGTTTCACCACCAAAATGCAAGGATTCTAGATCTCAATAAGCCTGTGGCCTTAACCCAGCACTTTCATTAATGACTGGGTTAACATAGTATTAACTTATTAAGTTTGCATGACATAAACATGAAGGCAAAGCAAGCTTTGAAACATAATACTAGAATTAAAAATTACCTCACCCACTAGGATAAATGGACTGAAATAAATAATTCAATCAAGGCAAGTCCAAAGCGCTAGTCTTAAATAAAATTACATAACTTCAAAACAGCAGAATAGAGTGAGACTGGCTAAACAATAATTTGTAATGAATTATCTGATTTTTTTTTATATATATATCTTGATATTATAATGAGAGCCAACTCAAATTCAAACTCTTGCAGAAGTCATACTTTACTCACCTCCATTTGCCTTTTTGTCCACAATTCTTTTAGTGAGCCATTCTCTGGTTTCCTCTTTGGTGCCTTTTGCAAGCTCAATTACTACCAAAGGCCTGAAGCTTGGCTCAAAAGTGTCAAACGAAGACCAGCTTTCCTTCATCTTTTGAGAGCTTGCTAAGTATCAAAACAAAACAAAAATGTCAGTATTAAAAATAATATTCAACATCAATCTGAAGAGCACAAAACTTTGCCGTAGCCAGTTACAGTCACGTGTTTGTGCTTAGCGAAGGGACAGGTGCACATTTCTGTGGACCTACCAGAAACAACACTGTGAAGAATTTGAGTAACCTCTACAGTCATCATTTGACAAGATAGTGCCAGCCTTTGGTGGCATCTATGTCCTACTCTCTAAGTAGCAAAGTTGTTTTTGTCGTGTAATAGCAAAGTAGTGGTGGTGGCAAGGCAAAGAAATAGATAAAAACAAAACAATAAAGAGGAATTATCATCAAAAGCAACAGTTCACAACTTCCTACAGCATCTTTGTTACCAAGTGAAAATATTAACTGAATGTTAGTCAACAGATATCCAAAAACAATAAGCTCTTCCTGATAAGGGTGTGCAAAAATCATTATACATTTAAGAAGGTACCTTCTCATATTAACCTTGTGAAGCTTTAACTACATATACGAACACAGCTTACAACATCTTTGGTAGGGGAGCAGGATACAGGATACCTATTTCATAGACAGGCAAATTATGCACAGAGCACTTAAATGACTTATTGAAAGCTATAAATCAATTGTTCTGTGACAGAGTCCAGCTGTAAAGAACTGAGCATTAGCCTAGTTTTATACATGAATTATCTAAACCATCTAACTGAACCATTATGTTCACATTGTTCCTTCTACTTTTGGATAAAGGATTCTACAGGGATAATCATATCATGCTTCATGCCTGTCCTTGCTTCATAAAGCATCTTAGAGGGGTTACTGTAAAAAAGAAATCTGGCAATTAACCTACTCGATTAAGGAAAAAAACTAAAAAAAAAACAAACCTAAAAACAAACAAACAAACAAACAAACAAACCCTCCAAAACTTACTATGGATTGAATTTAAAGCTGTGTGGTAGGGTTTGGGTTTTTTTCTGCTGTTAGCTTCACTGAAGAAAGGATTTTATTCATTGCCTTCGATTCTAAGCACTTTTATCCAGTGCAAAAGAACAGAATTACTTATTATCTACATATTTTGCTTTAAGTACACAGTTGAGCTTTTATGACACAGTAATTCACATATGGTTCACAGAGAAATCACAATCTCCAGTATTCTACATAATTTATGCTACAATATATAGTGATTCTTTAAATATAGACTTATCATAATAAACACGTCTATTTGCTTTTGATTAGCAAAGAAGCTTTCATTCCCGATTTCAACTGGGTTTCCAGTTAGTTTCACTTGCAGGCAGATTCATATGCACAGTTCTGCAGCATTTGGATTTACAGCTCTGAACCCAAGTGTGCAGATCTGTAAAAGTAATACATTAACATTAACAAAATATTTAAATTACATTTTAAATGCAAACTTGTACAAGCAGAATGATTTAGACAAATGAAAATATAATCAATGATTAGGCATCATGATTATGTCAATGATTCACTACACTGTCTTGACAAGTCACTCCACCTTACTGATTCACTTTCCATAATCAGTTTTGTTTTTCAAAAAAGGTAATACTTGCCCTGTTGGGCATACTGCAGCTTCTAAAGAATTTTAAAAACAAAAAGCACTACGTAAGTATTAAATATTATTAGTCAACAATATCCCTTTAGAGAATAATTCTCTTCTAAACACAGTCTTTGTATAAAACCTATGTTATTCAGGGAACTTGGCTCCCATTGTTTATTGAGAATCACTGTGCTTGATGTGGTGATTAAGATTTGCTCTTTACTGTTTTTACGGTTGTTAGTATTGAAACCTAAAATAGAGCTGAAGCACTCTTCCAGCTTGTCTTTACGAATTCAGATACCACGAGCTAGTTTGATTAAAAACATATAATATCTAGCACACTCAGTAGGATATAATTTGGCATTTTCTGCTCATGCTTATGCACGAGTTACCACAGATCTAGAAGTGAGGGGAACAGAGACAAAATGACTTTTTTTTTTCCTCCTTTTCGCCCCAACTTTCCAGTCAGAGAGAATAGTTTAGGGCCTAGCGGTGGCGTTTTCGATGCCAAAGCACCTCCTCAGCGCTGAGAGGAAGCACGCAAGAGCAGCACAACGGCAGCGAAGCCCCCTCCCGAAGCAGCGGCTCGCGCAGGCGACTACGCATGGAAACACCGCCCAGGTACCACCGAGCGCAAAGCCCGGTCGCCCTGCCACGAGCCGAGCGCGCCCACGCGGCAAGAGGCCACGGCTTCCTTCGGACTGCACCTCACCCACCGAGCCGCACTGCGGCCATCCCGAGGCCACCCACAAACCAAACCTCGGCACCCTGCGGCACCAAGGCTGGGGCTTTCCTTCCCCGTTTTTAAGGCCCGGCAGACTGGAGACACCAGCAGCGGCGGCGGGCAGCGCGCCGGGCGGCGGCCGGCCCTCGGCCCCCCCCAGGGCCCGGCACCCTCCCCGGCTGGCTCCGTGCCCCGCGGGGAAGGCCCTGACAGGCGGGTGGCGGGGGGGATGGCTCCTCCCCTCGCGGCGGCGGCGCAGGCAGCGACAGCCCCCTTCCGCCCCCTCCCCACTCACCGCGGCCTCCCGGCTCCACGTCCGCGGCGGGGGGTGAAGGCGGGCTGCGGCCGCAGGCAGCCGCCGTTGGCAGGAGGGGCGCTGCGTGCCACCGCCCGCCGGCGCTCGCGGTCTCTCGCGTCTTCCCATTGGCTGGAGTCGCGGGCTTCCTCCCCTCCCTTTGCCGCGGTGCCCACGTGACAAGCGCGGGGCCGCTACGTCGAGGCGTTGTCCGTTGGCCTGAGCGCGGGTGGTTGCGGTTGTCTACCCCTGCCCGGCCCCGGCCCCGGCCCCGGCCCCGCCCGTCTCTCTGCCCGGCTCTTCCCGTCCGCCGCGGTGACTGGCGCCTGTGCTTCGGCGAAACCCCTTTTGCCTCCGTGTTGCCTCAACACTTCCGTTAGCCCTCTTTCATGGGCTGTGAAATCTCGCTTTGCCTTCCATTTTGGTCCCTCTTCCTTCCTGCAATGCTCTGTTAGGCCAAATTTTATTCTGGAGCCCAGTCCTAAAAACTGTGTTCTGCAGCAGAACTATTCACAGTAATAAATCCTGGACTAATGCTAACATCATTTTCTACAGCCTAAACAGGACATTTTTTGCATCGCAATATCAAGATAGTGGTACTAATGTAATTAATTTTCAACATGTCCATTTGTGGCTGAGAAAAAGTGTGACTGCAAAATATCCCTATTAAAACTGAAGAACAGGTTGGCTAGCTAAGGCTTGCTGTCCTGTTGGGCTTTTGGAGGTGGTTTTAAACTAGGTTCTCTGAACATTTTTTGTTTTGGAATATACTAGGGGCTTCAGTATCTCTTGCAAATTTGATCTACAAAATTGTCTTCAAGAGTTTGAAAAGCACTGGCTTGAAGTAGCACAATGTTTACTTTTCTGGTTTTTGCCAAGTAGGAACACTCCACGTTGCCTAACAGAGCAAATGGCTCTGAACTACTAAGCATAGTTTTATAAAGGTGTATCAGGTAAAATGAGCCTAACACAAACCAGTCAGACACGAGTCAATGTCATTTGGCTAATTCACTAGAACCAACAACCACCGAAAAAGCTCCCAGTCTATGTTTCTTTAGAGCCAGTGTGTGGAGCCAGCACACCACATTGAGCTGCCAGAGGGGTGAGCTTTACCCTTCCTCTAGCACCTGCCTATTGGTTAACATGTACTTTTCAGCATATGTACAGATTTAAATTTTTAAATTTTGCAGTGAAAAAGTATGGTTTGTACTCTGTAGCCAGTGTAAAATATCATAATTTCTGGTGATGGATTTTTCTATTTTATAATACCCAATGAGCAGTGAGGGACTAGGACACCCCAGAAGATGGAGAAATGCAGGTACCTGAAATTGCACTGGGGAAAAGCAGACACACACAAGTGGTTCTGCATCAGCTAGTTTGGGCAGAATTTATTAGTCAGACTTACTAAACTGTGTCTCAGTCTCATCCGGCTCGCAGTTGCCTAACCATAAGATAGTTTATTCATGACTGAGTATACCTGGTTGTGAAAACTCTCACTTCCTGCAGAGATAATGTGGCAGTAAGAGAAACATAAGCTAAATAAAAGGGATTTTTAGGCACACTTTATTCTTGAGTTTTGCATGTAGGAAATCTCCAGTTCTGGTGCATCTCCTCAGTATCCTCAGTTTCTTCACAGGTTTTGGTCCTGGTCTTTTAGGAGCCCTCTGACCATCTTGGCCTGACATCTTCATTCTGCCAGTGGTTAACAAAAACTCCTTTTAAAACAATTTCTGACACCTTTCTCACTTCTGAGCCTCCAGAGGGGAACTTCCATTATATAATTACTTTGGCTCTGTGCATAGAATCATTCAAGATCAATGTCTTCACTGGCAGTAAATTAATTGTTATACTTGATAGGGTCATTTAATGCCAATATTCCTTGACAATTCTGTCACCTTTCCTGAATATAGTGTGTCCACTAGGTGTCACATTCTTGCTGTGCTATGAATTCTTATTGTCACACTATCAGTTACTCTCTAAAAAGTTAGCATATAATCCCATGTTCACAAAAGGAAAACAGGATTCATAAGTAGATGGCGGGTGTCTACAAAGCAATCAGAGATACTAGAGCTTGTG
The DNA here is from genome assembly GCF_036370855.1 of Dromaius novaehollandiae. Lineage (NCBI taxonomy): Eukaryota > Metazoa > Chordata > Aves > Casuariiformes > Dromaiidae > Dromaius > Dromaius novaehollandiae. Next base: position 29,012,945 of record NC_088099.1, read on the forward strand.
GAGACAGTGGAAGCAGTCTGACCATGATGGCACAGAGTAAATCATTTTGTGCAAGCACAGCGTTGTAGTAACTAAACTGTTTTATTAGGGGAGTTAGCTAATTTTAAGATTGATCAGGTCTTTAAATGCCCACCCTAAATTGCAAACTGCACTGTGACTATAGCTTAAGAGATACCCCAAGCATGTGTCCATGAGTGACTCCATAGTCCAATCTTGTGATTCTGTTAGCTGATTATAGCATTTTCATGGTCTGTCTCTGCCAGTCACAAAGCAGGCTGTAACCAGAGTATAATGGATGAGCTGTAGTAAGGCAGAAAGAAAAAAAAAAGGCAAAAATAATCTATCAAAATTTCAAGAGCAGAAGATTTTTTTATTCTAGGGTTGACCATCCTTCCACTGGACTATTAATTGCGAATTGTCTTTTATAACTGGTTGAAACTATGTTCACATTTTGGGTATAGTTCAAGTGGCAGCTGAGCCCATCCAGCAGCTCACTGCTACTGAAAGGGTGAGATCTCACTCCTATTCCAACATCCCCATTTCCTTTTGCCCTCATTGACAGCTCTATGACTCTGCACCATACTTGTACCAGCTGTGCCACTCATCAGAACTCACTTAGCCTGAGCCCATTCAATTTACCAGCTCCACAGCACACTACCCCTTTTTAACTTGTCAACACAATGGAACTCTGTTCCATTTTAGTGGTTTAAACCAGTGCAAAGAGAGGCTAGGTAACAGCAAGAGCTGGCACAGGATAAGTGCCTTTCCATACACTGAACCTAGTATTTCAAATACATATAGGCATATGTGTGGTATAACAACCATATAGTCGCATAAATGAGATTAATCTTAACTCTTATCTGAGGTCACATATAAAATAATCATTCTGTTAAGATTTACCATTAGCTAGGTATTTTGAGGCATACTGTAACATTGTGTTATCTTAAAGGTAAGAAGAAGCTGACAGGAAAATATGCTGTTCCATTCACAAGCTACTGCTGTGTCAGTTTGAGTGTAAAGTGGATGATGGGACACAAAGTTTGAGATTAACATGGTAACTACATTAAATTTTTTGTAATTAAGTTAAAATCAGTGCATTTGTCAGACTAATATATTTACCCATGTGCAATTGTGTTTTCAGGTAGATTATACAGGATCTTTCCAACAGTGTAGTAAGCACTACTAAAATGTGTTTACTCTACTTGAAAATTAAAGGGAAATTATTTTTCCAGGCACATTTGGCATAATTTTCATGTCTTGCCAGGCATTTCCACATAAATATGTTCAGGCAGTCCAAACATTGTTCGAGGTCAAAGCATGGAAGTTTTATTTCATAAACACTGAGCAATGAAACTGATCAATTATAATCTGCAAGATACAAGGAAGCTACATCTCTTTCATTTCCCAGTGGGCCTAGCTAATCAGAAACATCTAATTTTACCCCAGAAGTATCTATTCTCAAACTAGGTTGTCAGCAGAAGGCAACTGAGCAGAAAGAACCTGCCTTTCATCAAGCAAAATAGAAACAGCGTGAAAAGAGGACCAACCTGGCTAAGCCTGAAAGAGGAGAAACCACTCTCAAATTATTAACCAGAAGGAGCAGGTAAAACATCTGCATGATATGTTAGTCTTGATTTATACATGAATTCAAGGGAAGTGAAATAAAGGTCATCAAGATCCAAAGTTGATTCCACCTGGGCAGGACATCTTTGGTTTATTTGTTAGTCATTGGCTAGAAATAGTACTGACCAGCCAATTAGTTAATTACTATCAGTTATTAGATAGCAGAACCTGATGCATTTTAAGAAAATATACATAGATTGGACCCAGCTATGACTGGGGCTATGCCTCACAGAGGTACTGCCCCATTTGATGGAGTGTTTCAGTATATTGTATTTTTCAAAGAGCTATTTTAGCAATATCTCTGCCTGGATTTAGGAACTAACAAAGGAAGATCATGCTAACTTTTAACTTGGCTGCTGAATATTGATTATAAGGGAAAGAGCTTAACCAAGGTTTAGGAGAGGCAAGTTCAGGAAGTTAGTGTTCAGTAAAAGACCTTCCAGCAACTACCTTCACAGTAACGCTCTCCAAAGATAATGAAATAACGAATTATTCCCTTATGGTCCTACTCTGAGGGCTCTGAATTATGATTTGGAATAGTCCTGGGAGGGCTTAAGTTAATGATCCCAGTTCTCTTCCATCCCTTGTGCCTGAATGTGTTCAGTTGCTAACAACCACAGTACAATGTTTTAAAACAAACCAAAATCAGCGAGCAGCCAGAGTACTGTTAGCCATTCCAAACTAGGCCAGCAGTGCACATTGTGGTTTTCATTGTACTTCATGAAATTTTTCTTATGTTCTTACAGGCAACTTTATGAAAGTACCTATATAAAATGCTGATACTACATCTTCACCGTCTATTTTAGTCTCTTTTTTTAACTTTTAAGTTGCTTCAAGCATAATTTGGGAATTGGGCTTTTATAGAGCTCTTGACTATGAAAAAAGATGAGTTGTGTAAGTTTTTATAGCTGATTCTTCAAGCTGTCATGAATTGATTTCTCTAGGGGAAATCCATAGGCTTATTCAGTTAGACAAGGGACATAGCACTGGCATACTGCCAGTATGTTTGGCATACTGGCCAAATAATCATAAATTTGACAGCTGTCCAACAGCTTTAAATCTAAAGACTATGAGTTCTGTTTCACTTTCATACAATATACACTGTTGTGTTGTATTATACGTTTGCAAGTTGGTATATAATTTCTTTGTATACCCAGTACCCATTAACATGACATTTACTATTCATTTACTACTTCATTTGACTGTTCTCACCATAGCTTGTGAAAAGATGAAACTAGTTAAATCTATTAAACTATAGATATCCTATTTCTGTTAACTCCTGTTTCTAAGGACCCAAGCCTGCCATTGTAATCAGTGTCAGTCTATTTTACACACCATATCTACATACTCAGCAGCATAGCTTTCCCTTCTTCATTTTCAAATGACCCCCAACTGCTACATACCATTGGGCATTTATTTATTCAAGACTCCAAAACAGAAATAAAAAATGCAACTCTTGAATAAATCATTCTTCACTTTTCTATCAAAACATAAATGTGATCACTGAACTTTGCAAAATTATGCAACTTGCTCCCTTAAAAAACAACAACCAAGAACAAAATCTTAAACTAATGAAAATAGTACCATTTGAAATAACCAGTGAAACACTGCAAATCAGTCCTTAAAGTAGTAATGGCTGATAAAGTAAAATTGAATGAGTCAAGAGAGAAATTCTTTTGCTTATGATCTCTCCATAGGGCTGGCAAGCAAAGCACTGACACAACAAGGAGCTGTGTGTATGCTATTGCTAAAAGACTGCATATACTGATCTAGTTCAACATATACATTTGGTATCTAGTTAGTTTCTTCTTGAAACAAAGTCTAGTACTGTTTTTCACCATTTGAGTCCACGTGGGTCCCAGTGCTATCATCAAATATTCTGAACATGGGTAATAGGGATAGGTGGTATATTCTGTGAATTCAGGGTAACACTAGGCATTTTTAGTGAAACCAAAAAAATGTTTAACCTAACCTGTCTGCTATGGCGATACATTCAGAAATACGAAAGGCATAATATTTGTAAATTTAAAAAAGTTTTCTATAAAGTCTAACTTATTAGGGACTAGTACATTATCTTTAATAATATCAAGTGGTCCACTTAAAATTTGGTACTCTCAGTCTGTACAGAAAATCTTGTCATTGAATTTGTCTTTTATTTCTGTAGTGTATAATTCTATAATCTGATTTGAAGCACACTCAGATGTATCGAACCTAATTTTAAAAAGTCTTTATCCTAGTGAAAATCATCTCCAATCAGCAATTAGAAAAGCAATGTGATAGAAAACAGGAATCCTATTTCTCTTCTCATTTAGTTCCTTCTGAAGCAGATATCTAGTGTTTGTCAAAATAGAACTGAGGAAGAGTATATTATTTGCCACATTTTGAGCCATAGAAGGAACTGCTCCCTCTTGCTAGTACTATAGCGAAATAAGCCAAGCAAAAAAATAAATTAAAAAAGGATTCTTTATTCTTAAAATCAAATGTCAAGTCAAGTGAAAGTCATGAAAAGATTAACAATTAATATTGCCCTTAAAAATCTTTTTCCTAGGGGATCTAAAGGCATGTACTGAAACCAAAGCATAGAATGAAAGTTCTGTTTGGGTTTTCTGTCTCTGTTAGGAAAAAACAGTATTCTGGTGTTATGTTATACAACCAAGAGTCTGTGTTCACTTCAGAATTAGTGAGAGTGACCAGCATCCACGTACAGGCAATCTCAGTCCAGCCCGGGTGCGAATGGGTATATTTAAAGCTGTATGTGAGTCACAGCAGTCTCACTAGCACTGCGTGTGAGGTGCTAGCTCTCCTGGGAACATAATCCTCTGTTATTGCAGTATAGGGACAGATGGAGGTGTTGCATGAACAAGATAGTTGGAGGCTTCTCCCCTCTGTGTCAAGCTGTGCATTGGAGGCACACACCCTGGCACTATGAGTTATACTCTCTCAGAGGTCATATAAGGTAAGCAGCCCCCTGGGTGAGATGCACAGCAGGCTGGACCAGCAGCGCAGCCAGAAAGGCGTATGTTTCTTGGCTGTTAAAGAAAGCCACAGCTTCATTCCAGGCACATGGGATTAAACAATCAGAGAGTAGACACAGTGCTATATGAATACCACCAGTTCCTCGTACTACAGCAGGGAGCTAGGAGATGGAGGCTAATGCTGAGGATTAGGAGGATTAAATCCTCCATTATTTTCTTCATTAAATCCACACCTGCAACAATAGCCATGAATCTCTCCCTCTTGAATGTGGGAGAACTTGTCTGCTTTTCTGGACACATGATGGGAAGCCTGGGAAGTATTGGGCGACTGTCAGCACTCAAAAGATTTCATTTGTGCTGTCACTTCAAAGCTGGCAGCTTAATAACCCAAGTGAGAGCAGCAAGCAGGGCTGGTTTTGTGTCCCAGCCAAACCAGCTTGTCTGGACTGAAATCCTACCTCCTGACTGAAGTGAGACGGATTCATGTGTCCCCAAGCAGACACATCAGTGTAAGAGCACGAGTAACACACGCGGTCAAGACTCTCCCTCAAGCATTTACAAATGGCTGATGGTCAGAGCTGAAAGGAAATAACCCTTTGTTAGTGGCATATCACAAGCATATTTAGGAAGATGGTTTTCCACATGCCAGATAGGTAGAACCTGCTGGAAATGCGGGTCTGTGCAACAACTTACACAACAAGCTATTCTGGGCCTGTTCCTGCTTAGTAAGGTTGTGTACTCTGAAACCACTGAGAATTTATGCAGCTGCAGAGCTTTATCCATCCAGAGTAGTTTGAAACTCACACTAATCTAAGTTTGAGACATCCTAACCTGAAACATTCTGGCTTCTCAAATATTTCTTATAACTAGGAGAATTGGGAAATGGTAATATTAGGATGAGTAATGTCAATATTAGATGATGTAACCTTTCACTACAAGTAATGATCCACTTGGTAACACTGACGAAGTATGCTGCAAGAGTACACATATCAGCATCATCTAGTCAGAAGAGAGACATATTGTAAATATACTTAGGTTCTCCATATCCCTTGCTTAGCCAACTGTTGATAAGAAGTAATGCTAAATTATCAGATACATCATTTTCTTCCTTCATTAACAAAGTAATCACCAGCATATCAAACACATCCCTTTTTCATCTGACATCTTTAAAGAGGACTTTAAGATTCAAAAGTGAAAGGTATTTTGTGCTGTAAATACATATAATGCTTACCTCAAAGAACTCCTGGACTGGTTGAGCCCTAGGCATGGCCACAGAATAAATTAGAAATAATAATGAAAACCAGTGGCTCGTCCTGTTGATTTTAAGGGAAGCAGAGTCAGATCAGTAACTTCTTGCTAAGAATAAAGGTTCTAGTCTCTAGTCAAAGCTTTCCAGTTGCCATCCAGGCAGACTACATCTGTGCCTCATTTAGTTCTATGGTCTTTCAGAAGGTTTCATTATAATCCTGGGATTTTGTTGTAGGACCAAAGCAATGCTGTGCAATAACTACCAGGAAAAACAACATAAAAGGATTAGTTTTTCAAAAATAGTAACATAGATGAAACAAAATGCAGAGTTCTTATGGTGAAGTGTAGTATTATTTGTGTAATATTATTCTAATGATTTTTGGATTGATGGAGATTTTGCAGATTATTCTAGATACTAACATCTTCCTGGATTTTGTATCTAGGTCTGTACTAGCTGTTTTGTTTTTTTTTTTTCCATTTGTTTGACATGGGATAGTTATGTTTAATTGTTGATTTATTCACTATGTGTCAATATTCAACTCTCTGAGGTACACAGTGGATGATAAAAAGAGTTCACCAAAATACTTTTTATTATTTCAGATGTCATAAACATTTATTTGCTGTTCTAAATGTATACATATATTTGGTACAGCACAATCTCAACAGCATCTAAACTTATTTTAATAAGGAGGAAAATGGTAACGAAATGATAGTTCCTAAAAAGATCAGGAAAAACAATCCATTAATATCTAACTGACCTTTCTTAAAGTTTCTTCTATATTTAAAACTCAAATCAAGCAAACATTCTGAACAATCAAGCAAACAACATTCTGAAGATATACAATGTAGAATTTGCTCTTGCAAACACATATACACTTTTTTTTAATGTAATTTACTCATATTGACTCCAATGTGTCCAATTCATGTAGCTAGAGTATAAACATATCTTTTGGAGGCTGTGCCTTAAACCTCTGACGCACCTAGATGAGGAATTGGTTCCCCAGATGGGTTTCCTCCACTTTTCTGCTCCTAATAGTACAACACTACAGATTGTCAGCAAGAGCTTCCTGGGTGACCTTTCAGCTGCCACTCACAGAGATCACCTAGTGCCACTTGACACACCCTTGCGTATCGGAGGCATCTGCAGAGGACTGGCAGATGCAACAAAAGACTGATGATAGACCTGCACCTTTCTGAAGCAGCAGCTGGAGGCCAGGAGAGATATCACATAGCAACTAAAATAGTACTTGACACCTACGTTTTGGCAGCTCAATTGAGCTCCTAGTTTTAGAGGTCCTGTCAGTTTCCAATACATTAACACACAGCTGCTAATAATAGCGTTGTAAGGATGATGGTCCAAGGATACAGGTGAAGCAAGGTTAAGCATTTGTAAACATGTACTAGAAATTCAGTTTCTTTTTTTTTTTAATCTATTTGCTTCTCTTATTAGGTGGGTATTTTATCCTTTTTCCTTGAGAAAACGGTGTTCTGCACCAGCCTAAAAAAACAAGAGTTATTACGCAAGAAGTTACTCAGTCAAGAACAGGGTCATATACATGATTCTCATTTTTATTGTTAACAAGCATATGTATTAATTTTTTTTCACACAGCATACGATAATTTCTTCATGCAAGTGCCTTTTGATAATACTGTTAATAAATAGAATGTCCAAGTACGTAATTCCTTTCAGGCATGTGCTTCCAAAACATGTCACTGGCAATTACTGCTCTCTTCACAAAATTCTAACTCCTTGATGGTAAACAACATACTATTTCAGCAACCATATAAATTATAATAAAGCTTTGGGCCCACCTACAAAGAACACTCTCAGTATTAAACGCTCATGTCGATTATTCAGCTACATACCAGTATATGGAATGTTTTGACAAGAGTAAACCTTAAAAGTTTTCTTTCTTCTCAGAACTGCTCTACATGCCCCAAACCCTACACAGCAAAATGAAGGTGCACCTGTAGCATAGGAAGGCATACATGTGATATCTTTAATCTAGTTAGCACAGTTATAAGTAGCAATGAAGATGCAGCAGCGTAGGCTAGATAGCACATGGTGTAAATGAGTATACAGAATCACAGGATCACAGAATAGTTGGGGTTGGCTCGGATCTCTGGAGATCACCTGGTCCAACTTCCCTGATCAAGCAGGGTCAGCTAGAGCAGGCTGGCCAGGACCACATCCAGTTGGGTTTTGAATAACTCCAAAGAAGGGGACTCCACCATCTCTCTGGGCAACTTGTTCCAATGTTCAACCACCCTCACAGTAAAGAATTATTTTCCATACAACACACACAAAAATACAAAAATCTAGTGACACCTTGATCCTTCCTGTTGTACATTTTCCCAGCTTCCCACAATCAGTGATTTAAGGATTTCTTGAGCTAGGGGTTGAATCTGGCCACTATCTTCAAAGGCCACCAACAGACATCTTCCATTCATTGTACTACTTACTCCCTTTTTTATAGTATTAGCTCTTCAGTTTCCAAACACCATCATGTTCCACAATTTGTGTCACATGGAAAAGTACTTCTTTCTGATTGTTTCATATCTGTTATATGATTCACAGGATGCTCCTATTTCTTGTATTGTGAGAAAAAGGGAATGATTGTTCCTTGTTTCCCTTTCCATGCCTTCCATTATTGTAAAGATTTCTCTGGAGCTGCTCTCAGTCATCACTCTTCTAGGGTCAAGAATTCTAGCCTATTTAACTTCTCTACACACAGTAGCTATTCTTTACCTCTGAAAGCCTCTGTTATCCTTCCTTCAACTTTTTATTGTTCTGGTATGAGCAAAACTGCATGTATGAGTAAGGATACCTCAGCAAAAATTAAAATAATTTATTCCTGTTATCTACTTTTACTAGCCAAGGACTAAACAAAAAGATGAACCCATATACTAAAAGAAAATTAAATATCTATTTATCTATCTATAAATATTAGCATTCCCACAAGTTATTTAGGGGTTGGCCATTTTTTGGTGTAACGGTGTAATTTTTTGTAATTGATTATAAAGACAAGCAAGAGTAGCTAGCTAGTCTATGCTATACAGGATATACTGTCTATAAAACCAGAGAAACAATACCAGTTCAGATCTGCAAAGACAAAGCTCTACTGAAATGAAGGCGTCAGACAAATCAGATACATTCAAGAACCTGAAAAAAATATTCAGTAACAATCCATTTGTATTGCCCAAAGCAAAGAAGAATGCAAGATGAAACCAAGTGCCTCACTTAGATGAGGGAAGCGTATCCAAGCAACAACATTAAGATTCAAAAGAAATAGGTCATGTGAAGAGAAGCACTAAATTTAGTAATCAAATGTATATTCAGCAGGAAAGATAAAAAAGGTTTAGTAAAATTACTTCAACATCAAGAAAAACAGAAAAAAATTAATAGATTCCTCATCAGAATATCTTATGAAGCTGAAAGACATTAGAGGCAAAAACTCTGCTCTCACTCGCAGCAGTGAAACTGAAAAGAAATTCCATGACAATTAATGGAGTTAAATTTGTATGAAACATAAAATAACTCAAAGCAGATTTTGGCCCAGTATTTTACTTTTTATCACCTTTATTCTAGAAGCTTGATAAGAACTCAGGCTGGCTGGGTCTCTGTACACATGCAGATGGAAGTCGGGATGTGATAAGAAGTTGGTACAAAAGTGCAATGGCAGAACTTTCACTGACAGGACTGACAGGGTCCTGCTGGCAGCCATTAGGATTTGCTTTTGATCCCAATTATGTCAATAACAAAACTCCCCTGGATTATGCAGAATCATATCTTTGATTTAATGAAAAGGTGTGGCCATAGCTGCCTTCGGCATCCTCTCTGGAGCTAGTCAGTGCAGCTGCAGAACTTGTTCACCAAGGAGCTTAACTTGAGGTGTGAGTGACAGGTAGCTGAGGCACAGATGTGCTAACACTGCACCCAGAGCGATTCTGCTTCACAGCCAGCTAAGAAAAATGATAGTTTGCCCGTCTCTTGAGGGATTTTTCTTCAGGTTCATAGACTCCATGTCTTGTTAAATCTTTGAATAATCATGGGTGGTATTTATTGTAACAGTGGAGTTTCTGTGACCTCAGAGGCACTAGCTCTGTCATTCGCAGGAGCCATTTCTTCCACTGTTGAACTTCAGGTTTGCCCACCTCTGGACAAGCTCTGAACTCTACGCCGCAGGTGAGCCTGGATCCCCTTTCCAACAAAGATGCAGATCATGCAGCCATGACAGGTAATAGCTGCTGGGTAGCTGACTTTGGGGCTCTGCTGGAGCTAAGAGACCCTGACATGCACAAAAGCAAACACCTGCCTCTGTAACATGGTCACTTGTCCTTTCCTCCTACTTAGCTCAAGACTCAGCAGGAGCTGTGATCCAGGGGTCCCTGCCTCGCTCAGCACCATGTCAGCGCCATTTTGTTGCTGTGTGCCACAGCAGCTCTGAAGGCAGCCTTCTCCTGAAGACTTGCAGGAAGTATCAGTGGCAGAAACAGAGCACTTTTCCTTCAGAAGTGGTAGCATGTTTGTATCCAGAGGAAAAAAATCCACAAATGCAGCATACATGCTGCTATATGCCACTGGATTTGGAAAACCAAGATTATGTAAATACATACTTTTTTTTTTAGTAATATGACTTCTTTCTGTAGGTTTGCTGTCTCTGGGAGTAGCCATTGATTTTGACCTCTTGGCACTGCTGAAGACAATAGACTTTCTAATCATGCTAAATTTGCCTTTATGTATGAATAACTGGCACAGTAAAAACCACTAGCTAAAATCAAAACAAGCATGACAAGACTGGGGTAGGAACAGAGCCATTTTGTGTAAAGGGTAGTCCTGTGGTTTGAATGGAAATGCAAAGGTTGAGTATTGTTTGGAAGGGCAGTGTGCATCTGTGTGTCATAAGTACCCAGCAAGCAAACAGAAGAAGCAGGGAAAAAACAGCCAGAGAGAGAGCAAGAGGAGCAATGTTTGTATGACACTGAGAGAAAGGCAAAAGAATGAACTGTGAGCAAAGAATCTGCCTCCTCTTGTTTGATTCTTCCTCTTTCCAGGGAAATAGGGCTTTGTGTACATTCCTTGTAAATGAAAACACTGTAACACAGAGATAACTGGGTTCTCTGCCTCTAAGTTCCCTAATTTAAAACAATTTGCAAGGCTTTTCCTGGCCAGTAACAGAGGCTAAAAAACAGAAAAAAAAAACCCAGTATGTTTTAAAACTGAGTTTAAGCATTTACTCATCATGACATTGCCTTACAAAAGTGATCATTATATTAAAAACAGCCAAACACCAAGGAGTGAAGTATTTCCCTCTAGTACTTACTACTACTATTTTCTAATAGCTAGAATCAGTACAAATAGCAAATATTTTGTTTTGGCCTTACTAAGCACTAATGATGGATCATTCAAAAGAATAAACAACAATTACAAAATTGTAACCAAACATATGCTTACTAACTTTAAATATTGTTTTCCATATTTTATTGACACATACTTATATAAAACAATAGGTTTCATTAGTAAAGTTCTTTACACATACTGTGTACAAAAATTACTAGGATTTAATATGGATGGAAAATAATATAAGTTATTTTTATGAATCTGGTTAATGTTAGATTAAGAATATAGAGAAGTATGAAAAATATTAAGAGAAAAACCTACAATATGAAATTATTTCTCAAGAGTAATGACTGGAAATTGTCAGGTTTGGAGCTCACCAGATATGAAGTACACACCCACAGGACACTTTCTGCTCCTGTGCCCAAGGCAGATGTTTGGAGATTGTTGACCAATTGTGTATTACAACATAAATTTTGAGGTTAAAAAAAGGATGTAGCTAGATGTAAAAAGAAAATCCCAAAACATTGCACAAGTTTTTATTTACAACGAACAGAGTTAGGATGAGATCGGAATTACACCAGAGAAGTTGCACTGTTGTTTCTTAGGTTAATTAACTAGAAGCAGGAGGAACAGGAGGATTTTAGGCAGCTGAAACCCTGCAACTAGCATCAACTGGAGTGACAAGCGCTCCAGGACACATGATGGGGAGATGGCTGTACTGGTCGGCAGGACCCTGCCTACCCCAATCTGCTTTGCAGCCACAGCTGGCCTTAATGACATTAATGATCACAGGAACATAGGGCTAAAAGATCCTCAGGAAGCCACCTTTCCAGCCTCCCTGCCTCAATAGTCATGCAATTCCAACTTAGAGTATCTTTACATAGCCCGTTCTTAAAAACCTCCAATGACAGAGCCTGACCATGCCCCCAGTATCTTAGTTTGTCCTAATGTCTAACCTAAAATCTCCTTGCTGCAATTTTTGCCCATGACAGACATAGAAAACAGATTATTCCCCATCTCAGCAATAACTTTCCACGTATCTGTGGACTGTTATCATCCCCCAGTCAGTCTTTTCTTCCCTAAATTAACCAATCCAAAATCATTGTGTATGTCCTCTAGGCCCTTCGTCATTCTGGCTGCTCTCATCTAGGCACTCTCCAGGTGGTCCACATCCTCAACATGCAACACCCAAAACTAGACACCATACTCCAACAGCTTTACAATTGCTGAGCAAAGCAGGATCACTTGCCAAGTCTTGCAGACTATAATCCTCATAATATGTCCCAGCAGGACGCTTATCTATTTGTGCAATAACAAAACATTGTTGACTCACACCCAGTCTGTGACCACTCAAAGCCTGAGATACTATTGTACAGAACTGCTACCTAACCATTTTTCTCCACCAGCTGATTATTCCTGCCTAGGTTTGCAGCTGTTTCTGTTGAATAGCATCTCATTTTTTTCATATTTCTAATCTGCTGAGATCATTCTATATTCTGTCCCTGTCCTCCAACATACTTACTCCTTTGCAGCCTGATACATCTGTGAATTCAATAAGCATTTCCCCTTTTATAAGCATCCTTTGGGTCACTAATGACTAGCACCAGATTTGATAGAGAACCACTCTGTTACTCTGGTTTTCCAACAAATTTTGCATGTGCCAAATTGTAGGTCAACGTAGACCATACTTAATTCATTTTCTTATGGGAATCACATGAAAATTTGCCTGAAAACCAAGACATATCACATCTATAGTGCTCCTCTGTCCACAAGGTATGTCATCCTGTCATAAAGGTAATCATATTTTGAGACATGATTCCTTGTTGACAGTTACTCATCCCTAGGTTATTTTTCTGTGAGGTACAAATATTTTTTATTTGTTCCAAAATTTTTCTAAGAATTGAAACTCATTTGATTAATTTACAAATTTATACTTCCTGTTTTTCTCTTATCTCCCCTCCACCATACTTGTCTCTCCACAGCCTCCCTGCATCTCATCTATCATCCATCTCAAAGAAACTTTTTAATGACACTAACTTTCTATCAGCAAAATTTTTAAATACCCTAGGATGAAGTTAAAGAGAGATCTGAGGTGAATTTGAAAATACCTGACTTCAATACTCTACCCTTAACTGAGGCTAAAATTCTACCCTCTGTTGATATTGCATCAGTTTCCTGATCTTGCTAGTCTTTTTAGTGAAGTCTACAAGGCACTGCCTTCCTGACATCCTTTAGTCTTCTCTCTCTACAGTTAGAGAACCCTTTCTATCTTACATTAGTGTGGCTTCTAGAGTGGTTTGTTATTTTCCTGGCTACTGCATTTCGTTTTCTGTCTGTGTCTTTTTGATTTTGTTTTTACATGCTTGTGTTATCGTTTTATTCTGAAACTCACTATCCTAACTTACTTTCTGCTTCGCTGTATGTTTCTTCCTTGGGTTTGAACAATTTAGCCAAGCTGATTTCTTAACTACACTTGGTGACTTTCCTTCACAATGGAAACCCGTGTTTGTGCCCTTAATAGCATTCCTTTAAAGGAGCAGCTCTTGTGAATTCACTCTTTTTTTCTTATTTTTCTGTTAGACAAGCCTCCCAGAGGACCCCTACCCTCCATTTCTCCAAGTTCATTAAGCTTCCCTTCCTGAATTTCACTGGTTTTATTTTGAACCTGCTCCTCGTCTCAGTTGTGCAGATCACTAACTCTGCTATTTCATGGACGGGCTCATCTAATGTCCACCCTGACATCTTCAGCTAGTTGCTTTTTAATGTTTATAATCAGAACTAGAATAGCCTCCTTGCTACTGTGTGCCCCTGACCAAAAACCATAGAAGGCTGACATCTCCAGCTTGTGTGTTCATGTGGGTATTCATATTCACAGCTTAGTAAAAGAAAACAGAAGGTGGTGGCACAGGGGACTCTGCTTAGATGACACGCAGTCTGATGCAGCTGAACGTACCATCAGCACTGGCTCTGGCAGCCTGCACATATGAACCAGGCAGACACAGTACTCAATGGGAGTGCCCTTCCACTCACCTGAAAACATGAGATCTTATCTCTCTCCAGCCACTCTGGTATCCAGGAGGGAATTTCAGGCTAATCACATCTGAGTCAGGCACCCTGTAATAGCCAAGTATGACAAGACAGAAGTTCTGGCTAGCAACACTGCATGTCATGGCCTCAGCTGCTGCCAGTCCATGAAGACATATCGAATTACCCCTCTGCGCCGTTCACTTGCTTCTTGGAGCACTTAGACTTCTTTTGGCCTCCCCACAGCTGACTCTTGCACATGGTTACACAACTTCCTACTGCAACTGCTGTGGGTGATGTTTCAAAATGGTGTTATAGGTGCTCCGGATGCAAACACACTCTGATTTTGTAAACAGCAACTCAGTCAAGATTGCTATTTACTTTGCTTACATGACATGACATGACCCTGAAGTAGCCAGCATGATCCTCAGTCTTCTCTTATGACTCTTTTCAGATACTTCAGAGACTCTTTTATTCAAGCGCCAGGCTTATAAAGACACTTGTTAGCCCCAACCATCCATCCCAAGTAGTGTCCCCTCACTGTCCTGGCCAGTCTGGAAGGTTTCCCAGTCCACGGACAATCTGCTCCCATGGCGGGATCAGACATGAGTCTTAGAAGGGTTACCAGGCAGCCTGCTCTCCTGCAAAGCAGGAAGATGAAGGGACAAGAGGCTGAGATAGATTGTTTCTCCATGCAGGGTAGACCTCAGACAGTAACTGTCGCAGAACACTAGCCTTGTGTGACAGAGGGACTCCCACTCCACTAGTCTCACTTAGAGCTTCCAAGACTTCGGGTATCTGTAGGAACAGCCTGCTCATGCTCACCAGAGGCAGAGACATGTTAGGTGGAAGATGCTGGCAAAATTCTTATGAAGGAGGACCTCCAGGAAGCTCAAGACTTCCACACTTAAATATGGCTGGGGAACAGGATAATACAGAGCGGTCACACTAGGAACATAACCAGCATGCTGCCACTAGTCTCAAACTTCCACTCCAATTTGCAAGGGAGCACTGATGCAGCAGGAAAACCCACCCTCATTCAGATCAGACAAGAAAAGCATGCAATAAGGATGCTCCATTAGCCAGTTGCTTCTCACATAGCAGAGGCACATAGCCTCTCCCCTCGTCCCAGCACTTGTTTGTATGCAACCCTCATTCTTTGGCAGATCACTACAGCTCATCCTAAGGCCATGCCACTTTCCCATTCTCTAGAACATCACCTGTAATGCCTGTGCTGCATTATCATGTATATCCTTCTCCCAGGAATGCTCCTGCTAGTGAATCTGCAAAGCAGTAAGACAGAAAACAGTCGTAAACACTGCCTGTGGGCTGCGCGGCCTCTGTAAACCATCAGGGTCTAAAAGCACCTAGTAACCCAAAGCTCTGGACTCCACCAGACTGACATGGTTACTGCTTTTCCTTTTTCCACTGATTTACCCAAGGCTGACACAACCAGCTGCCAAACTGCCATACTACTGAGGCCTGTAACCAGGCAGCAGAGACTCAACTGATGTCAGGATTCCTCCCCCATCTCAGCAAGACCAAGAGGTCTTCACAGAGAGACATGGACAACAGGGCTCTGAACAGACTTCCTCATTTATACATCGTGAGAGAGACAAGTCCTCCAGCAGCTGTTTGGGTTTCCCTTCAGGCTCAACCATAGCTAGCTCCAACACCTGCAGCTCTGGGCCCTGAGGCAGGTGACACATGTTGGGCTCCTCTCCTGAAAGAGCATGGGAGATAAGCCAAGCCCTCCCAGAGACAGCCAGGCATGGATGGGAGCTCATACGGGCTATGAGGGCTTCAGGGTCCTCTTGCTGTTGCAAACAGGTTTACTTGTGGAGATCAATCAATTTTATTTTGCTTGTTATCCTGAGTCGCAGCAAAATCTCAGAATAATGTGGCTGTCCTTCTCAGCCTGGGCTACCTGGGGTGCAAGACTTAAACCTTGAGCTGGAAGTCATGCCTGAAGTAAAATATGGAGAACATGTGGGTAGACACTCAGAGAAGGACCTGTGGGAGCATGAAACAAAGGGCCTGCAGAGGCTGTGTAGCAGTTAACTACATGCTTGCTGAAGTGCCACAAGTGCCACAAGTGCCACAAGGCTGCAACTGATATAAGCCCCTTCGCTTGTGAGCTGGGATGCTATCTTAGTTGCTGCTACCAAATCAGAATAGGCACAGTATATGATGTTCCTTTCATATAAGTACCAAGCATAAAAAACCCTTTCCCCTTAGTCTGTATGCTTCTTTATGCTGATTTTAGCAAGGTATTTGTGAGAAGTGGCATGCTAAGTGGGTCATTATAAAAAATACTTTGTTATTAAAAGTATGGGTACTAAATACTTGTGCTCTCTTTTCATGCTTCATTAAGTCACAAGCTCTAGTTGACAAGTAACTACATTTTCTGTGGGTCAAAAGTAGGATTTAAAGTGTAATATGCATAATATGGAAATTCTGTGTATTTTAAGTATATTGAGATAGGCAATAGTACAATCCCAAATCTTAAATAGATAAAAACAATGATAGTTATCTGTACGCTGACCTCTAACATAGTTGGCTTCAAAGTTACTATCTGAAATCCAGAGTAAGCAAGATGGTTCTGACACTCAAACTTCTATAATGTCATCTGGAGGCTTTCTCTAGCATAGAGGTTGACTCTTTTTCTCAGTCCAGGACAAGGGGGATATGTGAGGCCAGCTGTATTATTCTTCTTTTCCCAGCCAAGGGAACTTGCTTTTTTCTTCTGATGCTATCAGGAAAATACGTTTGTCTTGAAAAAATGTAACAAAGGAAGCTGTAAGGATAACAACAGTGAGCAGGCATTTCTTCTTACTTTGTCATTGAGAGAGGAAAGTCTTTCTATTTTAACCTTATCTATGCTAGACAATGGGATCTGGAAATAAAATTCAGGCTCATATAGCAACACTGGGTAACATACCTCTTTTAAAGAGAATGGCATTAAGCTAATCCAAGAAAGTCCCACTAAAAATCAATATAGAATCTTATTACTGAAGTGAGAGATTACACAGTGGTAGGGATCCTTTCCCTACAGTCTCAGAGATAGTATTTTCAGTGTCCAGAAATTTCTCTGAAATATCAAAATGAGAAAATTAATCTGAACTATTTGCTTCTCATTATGATATAGCTGTCTTTCATTCTTTCACATTGCAGTATCAGCCAACTGACATTCCTCTTCCTTCTATCAGCATTATCTCAGTGTTTTCTTCATGCACAGGAATGTAACTAATTTATCCATGTAATCAAGTAAAGTATAAAGAAACTGAGCTATTTCTATCAAAGACTAAGAAAGTAATACAGAAAGAAGGACTGTTAAAAGAGAGAAGTTACTTGTACACTTACATTCTTAAACACGTGTAACCAATTAGTGCTTTTGTGAGCACTACTGCATTGAAATCGTGGAGATAACTGTATCTAAACATTTGTGTGTTCCAGGAGTAGGGCCTAAATCTTGCTTATGAGGTTTTAAACTTATTACTCCATTGCAATTAAAAGGAAAGAATCACAGCATTCAAAGCTATTCAGGCTGTGTGCAAATTCCAGAGAGTTTCACTGCAAATGTTTGCCTGTGATCATATACTTCCATATTCATAGATATTCGTATTTTCTGTAAATAAAATCTTTCAGAGAAATAATAAAAAATGAACTCTCCGGAGAAATGTTAGATTGCTGAACAATTGTGACATAGCCAAACAAACTTTAGCTGAGATTGTGTAATCTGCACAATCACTGTTATTAAAATTATAGAATAATTTTAGCTGAGAAGAATCTCAGATACTACCAAATTAATATTATGCAAAGGATTTCAGACAGTTAAATAAACAATCTTCCATAAGATAGCATCTGTTTTTCTAAAGTGCCTCAGCTCAGTGGCAGAATTCAGAAGAAATGCAAGACTTAAACTTCTCACCACTGCTTACACTCAGTGCATCTTAGTGCCTTCTTTAAGGTTTATTTATTGTTCACTATGGATGCAGTTCTTACACAACTGAGTAATAATGCAACCTCTATCGTGACACTGAACGCTGCTTAGTTCAAGTATATCCCTTTCCCTCAGCATTCTCTTCTCCGTGGGTATGGCCAAACTTTCTTTCAAAGTACATACAAGTGTTTCAAAATACTTGAAAATGGAGAGCACGACGTGTGTTTTACTTGTTTACTTCATAATTGTCTTAAGGACAGATACTATTTAAGCTATATTCAGAAGTAATCATTTATTTCTTACATGGAAAATCAAACACAAACCAGCAACCTGAAAATCCAGTGCTGCTGTCTCTGTAGGCCTTGCCAAACAAGCTGGTGAATGATCTCACTTTGTGGAGGGGAGGAGATGTTGGTTTGGGTTCTGCCATCTCTCCTGAATGACTTGTCAACTGCATGCAGGCAAGGAGCTTTCTGCCTCTGATGTAATTTTCTAAAGCTCAGGCTCTTGCCTATTATACAGTACCTTAACTAGGGAGGAAGCAATGGCAAACATACTCATTCAGTAGACATGTATACATATTTCTCTTGGAGACTTAAGTTTCACAGTTCAGAGATGCTTCTGAAGATGATGCGGCTCACAGGCCGCAACAGAGCATCAACCCAGGCAAGACTTCACCCTCTGTCTAGCCTTTCCTCACAGAGGCAGACATCTTCATTGCTAACCTAGGCTTTTACCTCGGGATCGGGCAAGGTCCCGCAGGCACCTGGGCCCTAGGAGCACTGTCCCAGGAGCTCAGCCTGAAATGCCAGCAAAACTGCTTTCGGATGGCAAGAGCCTCGGCCCTCCCCTCTCGGGGGCGCTGGGCAGCGTGTGTTGTTCCCCCTTCAGCCAGAGTCACACGCACACCCGCTGCAGCAGGCAGCCGGCGCCATGTGCCTGACCCCCCGCGGGCAGAAGGCGACGGTTGGCACAGCAGGGCGACGGCGCGCGCGCGCGCGGCCCTTCCCCCTCCCGCTTCCGCCCGGCGACGGGGCGCTCTAGCCGCGGACGGCCTCCCCGCTCTATGCTGTGGGCGGCGGCGGCGGGGATGACGCAGGCGGGCGGGCGGGCCCCGTGATGGCCGGTGCCGCCGCGGTCGCGGTCGCGCTGTCCGTCGCCGCGCTGCCGGCCGCCGCCTCGCTGCCCGCTCGCTGCGCCGCCGCCGCCATGGCCGAGGAGGAGGCCCCCAGCGAAGGGTGAGTGCAGCGGGCGGCAGCGGCGCCGCGCCGGGCCGCTGCCTTGAGGGTGACCCTCGCCCTCCCTATAGGTGCCCTCGGCGCCCGCCCGGCCCTGCCTGTGGCGGGGGGCTCCTCCTCGCGCGGCTCGGCTTACCGCGCCCGGCCGGGGCGGCCCCCCAGCGTGTGCCCTGCCGCAGGGGCTGGCGTTCCCGTGTGAGCGGGTGTGTTTGGTAAGCGGGTCTCTGCCTCTGTCAGGTGCGTATTTTCCTCCGCGGCGTCGCGGTTCGCTGTGCGCCCGCCGTGCGCGGCCTCCCGTCCGGCCTCCCGCGCTGCCTGCCGCTTGTCCTGCCGCGAAGCCCTGCCGCGTCCTCCTCCTTTGCCTGCAGACGCAGCCCTCCTTTGCCTGCAGACGCAGCCCTCCTTTGCCTGCAGACGCAGCCCTCCTTTGCCTGCAGACGCATCCTTCCGCGTGCCGTCTCCAGGGTGATTCCGCCGCTGGGCGCACGCAGAGCCGCCTGGCGCTACCGAACCGTCCTCTGCTGCTTCGGCATCTGTGTGCGAACTTCTCAGTTCCTGTCCCGGGTTTTGTAACCGCAGTAGGTGCCTGCATGCTTCACTCACTGCCTTGCTTCAGCGTATGCACGCAGTAATTCTGCCCATCCTTCCTTTGCACCCCAGTCTCCTCTGTGCACACGTCTGTATATGCAGATGCCCCATGCTTTTGTGTGTCTTTGCAACTCTGTCTGTACAAATAAATATCCTACCTTCTTATTCCACATGTTCTGTGTTCATATGTTCATATGTTCTACCAGTTTTCCATTGTATTATGTGGTTTTAGTCCAAACAGTATTCTATCAGAGTATATCTAACTGTGCTGTAGTCCTACATATGCTGTATCTGCTCAGTCAGAGAAGTGTACGTACTTTGTATGTGCTACTTACAGACATAGGCGCAGAGCAGGCAGTAAAGTTTGTCAGTCTCTCTGCCACTCTACCATTATTCTTCTGTGTAATTCCTGATACAAGGTGGGGATGAGAGCGCATCTTCACAGAGTAAATATTTGCTCTCACTCTGACTTTTCTTCCTTTTTAGTACTGTACACCTACCTCATCTTCAGCTGTCTTCACTAAACTTTTCTTTCTATTTGGTGTCCCAGGACAGTCTCATTGACCAAACTAACTCCTCTGCTGTAGATTGTGCTGCCCTGTTCTTAACATGCATTTGATATCCCTAATATTTGTTTGTAACTACTGACTCACACCCTCATTATGTGCCTTCATTATAGCTATTAATCACTCTTCTGCCTGATGCTACGTAGTCCTGCACTGTATCTTCATACTAGGTACACCTAAATGGTTCCAAAATAAGTTATTAATCACTGCTCTGCTCTTCTTCTGTCCACATATTATTAATTGGTGTATATCTTCTCATGCCTTGTCCTTCAGTGTATGTTTTATTTCTCATTGTATGCCTCAGCTGCCAGGACAGACCTGTTATGATATCTTTCTATTGCTCTGAAATATACTTTTTGTCTTCCCTTGTCCCACTATAGAATATATAGTTATCCTATCTTTGAGTCTTTTTTATTCACAAAACATACTTCTTAATGTATCTACTGGTCACTTATCTCCCAATTTTCCATTGTATTATATGTTTTTAGTCCAAACAGTATTCTATCAGAGTATATCTAACTGTGCTGTAGTCTTACATATGCTGTATCCGCTCAGTCAGATAAGTGTACGTACTTTGTATGTGCTATTTGCAAACATTTTTCCCTTTATTCCTTCATCTCCATCCTTCAGGTAATGTATCACATGGCTGATTCCTGGCCCCCAGAAACCCACTCTTACTTTTTCCTTTTTTCTTTCTTTCCTTTCATAATTTTTTGAGGAAATCCACCTAAAATTCTTTAAGTACTGGCATGAAAATCATGCTGTGTACTCATGACTTCATATCCAGGATAATATTAGTTGCATGTGGTCATGTTACGTGTCTCTTCTGTTATTTTTGAAAGCTAGCTGCACCCTCAGTCTTGTTCTCTATTTAGCCCTTTTTACGAATTCTGGCTTTGATACTTCATCTTGGATGTTTTCTGCTGCCAGCTTAATTTGACCAAACCTGGACTATGCATCTTCTTATGCCTTCAGCTCCCTCTCATGCCTTTATGCCTGTATATACACAGCATTCTCTTTTTTAGTATAAGCTTCAAAGACTTTCCTTGCAAGCCCTGTGCCGTTTGGTCTAATCTGTATCTCTGTTCGGTCCTCCTTTCCTCAAACTTAAAACTGGTGGTTTTTTTAATATCTTTTCTTTACAACATTACTACTTGCATTTGAAACCACATTTCCCTTCTTGGTTCTGCATTCAGATGACTTTCTTATCCATTCACATTCATAAAATACACGACATTTGTAAAGCCTCTTGTTGATGATTTATAGGTTTTTTAAATCAGTCTCTTAAAATAGCTCTGCCTCAACCTGTTTTTGTTTATATGTTCATTCAGCGCATTAGCCTGAACTGTATTAGCTGCCTGATTTGATCACATGGAGTGCTGCTTAAATAGTGCCAAGTGCCATCAACTTCTGTAACCTGTCAGAATTGCAGGATTGTCATGTTAGATAATCTGGGCATAGGGTTAGGAATCACAGGCTAAATTTTCGAAAAGGACTGTGACGAATCTCTCATCATGGTTTGCTCAACTGGATAGCTTTTAAAGGGACTTGATTTTGAAGAAGTTGTCAGTGTCCCCCTTCTGAACAATCAGGGCATTTAAAGTGAATCTTTCAGAGTAAGCTTCCCAGTTCACTAAGACTTCTAAGATCAAAATCTCATGCTTTTTCTCCATAGTTTCAAAAAGTGCATTAGCTACAATGAAATGTTAATGCTCCAGGTTATTAGCACTACTGATCTGTTTC
Source organism: Dromaius novaehollandiae (assembly GCF_036370855.1). NCBI lineage: Eukaryota > Metazoa > Chordata > Aves > Casuariiformes > Dromaiidae > Dromaius > Dromaius novaehollandiae. Next base: position 29,035,234 of record NC_088099.1, read on the forward strand.
TAATATTAGTCAAAATTAGCATTTCTTCATCCTTTCAAGTTGAGCAAAGCTCAGTACCCAGAGAAAATTTATAAATGAGTGAAATGTGTTAAATACTTTTGGATTTAAAACTCTGTGACAATGAGAAGAAGAATTATTAGATACCATTAAAACCCTAGATTAAATTGTTAATGACAAGTATATCTGAAAAATAAATAGGAAGTTTACTTTATCTGCTTCAAAAGTTGGTGTTACTCATCTTGTTTTGCAGCATGCCTGGTTTGTTGAAATGTAGTAGCTATACAGGTATAGTGAAAACGGAACAGTGTCTCAGTAACTTCCTAGATGATCTTGAAGGATACTCATGACATTGTCCTAACTTGGAATGAAAAATTAATTAAACAAATGTTTTGAGTCTTCATCATGGAAGCGATTGCTTGGTTAACGTGTCACTTACTAACAACTCCCGAACCTCTTCACAGCCTTGAACCTTCTCTGTTTAAATTACAGAAGTAGATTTCTGTCTGTGAGGCAATCAGTCTAGCGTAATCCTTTTGCCAATATTGAATTCACTTATATTCACTCTGGTTTCAGCAGGACTATTTATGGCTTCTGATATAAGTAGTAGTAGCAGCTACTAAGTATATGTACATATCTGGGAAAAATCCCAAAGATGGAGCACTGTTTTCTTTCCCTCCGAGGTAAGTGGATTAACTTTCTTTGAGAAAAATAATGTAAAGGGGTCTGCACTTACTCGCTTACATCAAATTGTTTGCGTTTGGCCCGTAGTCTCACAAAATAGTGGTTTGGAATAATATTTAAAATTATATACTGTAAGTGTTACTGCAACACCAGTAATCACAATTATTTTTCCATTATCCTTCAGGCTTGTTTGTATTTTGATTGTTTAGGTATGTGGTTTGAAATCTTATAGTATTCGTTTTACAAATTATGGAAGCAAGTTACTTGATTAAAACAAAGAGGAATGTTGTATCAGACCTAATACAGCCTATGTCTGTCTCGTAGTGAGATGGTTCACACTGATATCATAGTGATATTAAAGCATCCTTTTATGGGGCAGTCTGAATTCAAATTTTTGCTTGCTTTCTTGCTGGTTTCAACATCTAGGTTCTAAAGCAAACCTTAAGCAGGTGGGCTGTTGAAAGCACAATCCTGCTTACTTTCCTTTGTGAAAGGAGACTTTTTCTAAAGGCTTGTCCTATAGCATGTATGACTAGCAGTGGGTCTGGGACTTGCAGCTTCCATTTTTTAAAGAGACAGTGAAACATAACAAATTCATTGTGATAGCGCATGTAAAAAAGGAAAAAGGAATGTTTCCTTCCTCTTTTCTGATTTTGTCTCTTTCACAGGTAGGGTTGTGTAAGTCGTGACCTCAGTGCTTAATGCCTTTTACATTACATTTTTGTAGTCATCTGAAAGTATATGTATGAGCAGGTTTTCAAGTATTTATAAGGTTCCCTCAAACAGTTTTCCTGTCCTTGTATGATTTTTGGAGAGGAGTGTCTGTGGTCATCAGGAAGATCTCTCTTCTCCCCCGACACAAACTCGAGGGAGAAAAGGAGAGATGGCAAAAAGATAGGAGCTATCTTCTCATTCCAGTGACAGAAGAAAGATGATCATGATAGTGTGTTTACTATCCCTATACAAGGAAGAATTTCATGTAAATGCTCCCTTGAGAAGCTTGAATAAGCACATTAGGGAATAGAACAGTAGTGTTCAGGCTTTTAGTCAAACATTACTGACAAAGGGGGGGAAAATTGTAGTGAATATATAGGAGTGGATGATCTGCTCTTTTCTTGTTTTTGACTGCTCTTTGGATTCTCTTGTTTATTGGATATTCCTTGAATCAAGTTTATGGCAGAGATTTAGAAGATAGTTTTTATTTGTTCATTTCTTCATTTTCTTTCCCCTTTCCTGGGTGGTCCTCCACTGTTACATGTGATGTACTAATCTCTGTGAAATGGATTTTTAGATTCAGATGGACCAATTTATATGTTTACCTGCCATCTTGCAAGCTCCTTCAGTGTAGCAGGAAATGATATGATAGAGCTGCTGGCAAGGAGCTAAAGAACCACAGCAGGGAGGAAATAGCAGTCGGTCAAGATGTGTTCATGAGGCCTCAGGGAGGCCCCTGAACTTCCTTTCACAGTTTATTAAAGAAAAAAAAAAATGGGCACGACACACTTTCCATTTATAGATCAGCAAACACATTTTTATGATTTTTTCAGGGAATTCTTTAGTGCTTCATAGTTCTATATGATTCTTAAGGCAGACTGCCTCAGGAATCATAATCTAGAGGTTTGAATACCACGTTACAAAAAAATTTTCTCCTCTGCTCTTTCTGAAATGTGTTCTTATATTAGACAATATGAAAGAAGCAATACCAATGTACTCTGGAGAGCTGCAGAAGGTCTTTCCCCCTCAGCAGTTCTTTTCGAGCAACAGGGAATCTTTCCCATTGCCCCTTTCCAGTTGCATGTGATGAAAACACTGGTTCCCATCCTAGGCGAAGCAGTATTCAAGTGCGTGGTTTTCCCTGTCAGTACTAGGCCTGAAGGTAATCCCAGGTAATCTTCAGCTGTGTTACATGTGGTTCACGCTTCAAATATCTAATAAATGGACACAGAATTCTTATAGATGCCATTACAGAGAACATACTTTTAATATCTTGCCTGAAGTTGTCCATTCCTGCTCTCCTTCAGTGATTATCTGGCTGAGTCATCTGTTGTAGTAGAAATCCCGTGTTAAAAATCCTGCTAGGTTTACCAGTCATCTGGCTCAAGTCTTTACATTTCAGAAAGACGATGAGGAGTGGAGGGGGGAAGACAGCAGTTATACAGTAGCTTTTCAATTACATGTAGGATGTTACTAAAGGGGGGTAATGCAGGATTAATAAGCAACATTAGGAAGTCTGCTACTAACACTGTGGATAAAGTGGAAACTTTTATGTTTACCAAGCGAACAGTCTAGTATGGAAATTACCAAACTGGGATCCCAGCCCCTGTAAGTGAAGTTATAAGCCCAATGGAAATTTAAGTGGACTCTCAAACTGAGAAGGTAAACTAGCTTTGGAGCTACTACTGGAAAGATTTGGGGATAATAGTCTAACACAAACTTTTGCCAGTGTCACATACCTTTGGATAAATTCTAAGTTTTTTAGAGGCTGTTTGAAGATCAGTGTTGTGCCAGAGTTCTGTTCTTTTGTTGTTGACATTATACTAAGCCTTGCCTTCTAGGCCCAGTTGGAAACCTACTCCTTGAAAAAGGACAGTGTCCATGCTGAGCAGATCTCCACAAGCTACAGTTTTTCTGAACATTACTGAGAGAATCAGAAGAACTTTCCTGGTTGATGAGGAGGGGGGAAAAAAAGAGGGTCTAATAATTTATCTGATGGCTTACAAAGATTGCTTGATGAGGAAACTTTGATTTTCATATTTCATAACTTTTCAGTGTTTACTTGCAACGCTGACATTCTTTCAGGATAGGGTTTTGTCCATAATTTGTATTGACAGCAAGAGAGAGGAGGGCATGGGAAGAAGGGTGAGTAGCTCAGTTTATATTGGCACCAAGAGATCCAGATGAGAAGCTGAACAGCAGGAGAGAGGTCAGTGGAGAAGAGAGAGATTTGTGAGTCAGTGAAGCTGTGTAATGGGATGAGGTCACTCTGGAATGAGGTTAAGAGGGTAAAAGAGGAGGAATTTAAGGGTAAAGCCTTGAGTGACAAGAAGAAAACATGGAAATCAATGGTGAAGGAGGAAGACTTTCTGAATGAGTTATAACAGAAAACTGAGGATCATGTGAGACTGCAGAAATGAGCAAAAAGTATATCCCAGAATGCTTTCCCTAATAAAGTCGCAAGAGGATCTATTGTTACTGAGAAAATCCATTCATACATTGCAGTGAGGAAGAAAAAGGTATTAAAATGGAAAAAAGAGATGGAGTGGCCTAATACTAACAGACTATTGTTGAACTTTTTTCTTGATTACATTTAGTAAGTATTATTATACATGAGCCTAAAGGCTTATTAATTGTATATATATATAATACTTTTCCATAGCAGAACATTTGAGGCAATGGCTTTTTAGACTTGTTCATCTTCTTACCTGTTTTTAAGGTTATTTACACTTTTCTTGACATCTAAAAATTTTGCAATGTAGGCATGCAAGCAAAACTATCTTCGAATTTCTGGGAGAATGGGAGGGACTATGCACTTCCTAGACAATATTCATGAGGATTTTCTAAGAAGTGGAGACTAGGCTCAGTAGGCCAAAACATTGAATGCTGCAGCTTGACATAGGAAGAAGTAACACTATGTTTAAAAAAAAAAAAAAAAAAAAAAAAAAAAAAAAAAGGATGATGTAGATGATATTCTAATGGTGTGCAGTGAAAGGCTGTGGTATGAATGTGGCTTGTGTATAGCATGTTTGGAGCTAAGTGAAATAACTGCATGCTTTAGATAGTCTTTTATCAGTGTTCTTACGCAGTTCTTTATGGAAAAATAAAACTATATATCCATCTCCTATGTAAGTTGTGATCCAAATTGTGTGTAGGAATAAGGAATATAGACTAAAGATAAGTGGGGTAATGGGCAATTATGCAGATTTACAAAAGATGCTTGTTACATATATATTTTATTCTTGTTCAGTTTGATGCAATTCAGGGATAGTCTGACATGTGGGCCTCTGGCAAGGTTGGTATTAGAAGGCTGATAAATAAGGTAAACAGTACTTGCTTATTTTTTTAATATGTTATTTATTTATTTTATTTGAGGTTATGCAATATCCGAAGGACATCAAGAGTATATCAATAGGTGAATGAAATGAGAGTAGTAGAGTTGTGTAATACCTGAAAAATATCATTTTATTTATTTTAGTAATACATTTCTTCAAAAGTTCTTCATGTGATGTACAATGTGATATTTGTAAAAACAATTACTGTGGCAATGCCAGGTTCTATCAGATTTGAATTTCCTGTGGTGGAGCTGAAGGGGTGTAGATCCTCACTAGTATCAAAGCTGTGCTATGTGCATGATCTCTGTCACGAGGCTGAGCAGTTGTAGTGTGACTGTGCAGCTCCCCCTTCCCTCTCCACTGTATCTGCATCTTTATCTGTGTATACTGTATTCTTTCTTGCATGGTCTATAGTTGCTAATATGGTTTTTTCCTAGATCATTGATTTTAGCTTTTAAATTGAGATACAATGAATCATTAGAAAAGATGGAAGGCAATAATTGTTAGCAGTTAGAATACTGTAAAGTTTTTAAGGGGAAATGCTTGCGTGTTAGGGAGTATGTTGTAAGTTAGGGAGGAACAGTGTTACTGAGAACTTTTTAGGATTAATTAGTTCTCTGCTCTGTAGTATATTTGTGACCTGGCTTTAACCGGACTATGGAGTTAGGACAGGAGTTTATCTGGTGTTTTGAAGGAAGATAGAACACTGCAATTTGGGGGGGATTTATAGTCAGTTGACAGTGATAGGAGTAAGGAATAGCTGCATGACCACAAGCATGTTTTCCTCATTCCTGCAAGCATTCTTAATGGTTTCTTGCATTAAGCACTAACGCAATTTATTTTGTAAGCAGTATGGGTGTTACAGGGTGTGGGCTTAGGCTTCTTTATTGTGGTACTCACTCAAAGAGCATGTGCCACTTACCTCTGTGTCCTGGAATGTGTACCTGCACATACACCTAGAAATGGGATGGAAGAAATGATAATAAGGTATAGAAAGGATACATGTGGATAAAAAGTGAAAGGCAGTACTGGGAGACAGAGAATAAAATGTGTTCGTGGTGGGAAAGCTCACCTATGGCTGAGGTTCAGCATGGGAGAGAGCAAAACTTAAGTGCTCTCCACTGCCTGAATGCTCAGGTTTCTCAAATTAATTTTAACATCATGAGGAACTTGAATATCACTAAGATAGCCAGAAAATACTTATTGTTCATGATTTACCTTATTTATGTTCTCCGGTTAATTTTAGTGTTAGTCCTGTGTAGCACTGCTCATATAAGTAGAGAGAGTAATAAAATTTGCCTCTGAATTTTTACATTAATTTTGATGTTGAATGTTCTGAATACAGAGTTCAAGATGCAGTAAATACATGAGAAATGCATTGTTTTTGCCTCTGACCTAATGTAGCAATATTCTGCAATAACCTACCATGGGCCTTTTGTTGAAATGGGGCTGATGTACATTACACTTCCTAGAAATATTATGCAGAGATTTTTAAAACATTATTTTCCATTTTAATGTTACTGAAGTAGCCAAGAGTTTCACAACATTTAATTGCATGGAACATCTTGGCTTGAAATTTTTCTAAACAGAACTTTATAGGCAGGCTTATAATGCTATCTGGGGAAAAAAGTGGTTTCCTTTTTAACCATAGAACTCATTTACACCAATTTCATATATTTTTTGTCACTTCATGAAAATGCTGAACAGACATTTGTTAAAGGATTAGGGTTTTTTTGTGTACCTTTCCCACACCCCTAATTCTTACTTCTGTGTCTCACCTTTTTAGTATGCTCCTCAAGGTCTTGATGTCCCTGAGGATTGCAATATTTTTGGTCTTTTTATGGAATAATCATGAAGTGGATCAATGGAATAAGTTTCTTCTCCTGATGTTTGTCTGTAATTGCCAGAACTTAACTTTTGTCCTTGGAACATCTCATTCAAATTACTTTTGTGGTTACTGCATCTGACTTCTACTGTACATGCAAAAGCTGTGCCCCTGGATATGCAGTGTTTGCAATAAGACTCACTGTGCATAGATTATGTATGCTGGAAGGATTCTGACTGCATCCATCATTCTCAGAAACCTGAAGCACTGAAGGACATGTTGTGCTTTGGGGGCAAAAATGAAAGACTACAAGAAGGACTCCTTACAGTGGTTATATTGTTAAAGCTTTCATGAAACCATATCCTGAGCCTTGTCCCTGAGATGTCCCTGGCCAGTTAAATTCAAACTATCTGACCAAGGCCGTGGTTATGTGTTACTCTCTGTCAGTGGCAACTCTGGCTTAAAAGCTTGCCACCTTCCACCTTGCCTCACTGGTCAGGCTTTTTCCACCTTGTTAGGCCATAGCTTTGCCAGTTGACTGTTTCATCTCTCTCTCAGCTGGATATCTGGAATGATCTGGTTTAAAACATAATTTCTCCTTAGGCTGAATCATTTCAGAAATCTCAGTTAGAGAACAGCCACAAAAATAGCCAAACTGGCCAAATGGAGCAACTAGTAAGCTTTTAGATCTGATTTGCTGCCAGTGGTGATGGCCATAGAATCAGGCATTGCATCTCCCAGGTTACCTCATACTGACTGTGTCAGGAATGAAAATGCAGAAATAGGATGCTTCTCAGAATTAGACTAACATACAGACTTCTTTGTGTTTTATCTTCCTCATTTAAAAATAGGCTTTTCATTACTTAACAAACTAACGTCAAAGATTAACGCCAGTCAACTTAACCAGGCAAAGGTTTATGTCTAGTACATCTTTCTTTGCTGCTCCTTGTCATCAGGTTCTTGTGACTGTGGCTTTAAAAACACGTTTTCATGATTTCAAATGCTAGTTTGAAATAGCTTTATTGCATTTTTCTCCCAAGTATTTTTTTCCAGTGCTTTGTTAAACAACCTACAATCAAGGGAAATACTCCTGGGAATAACTAGAGAACACTGTGGAACTTGAGTATAGTGAATGCTGCAGAGAGAAATATTTTTTCTGTACTTCAGATGATAGTGTTCTGTATGTAATAGTGTTGCTTGTAAACATTAACAAAGAAACACTTTTTTATTGCCATAATCAGCCATGTAAACAGCATTCAGTATTCTGGTGTTGCAGGCCATTAAATTAATAAAATGGGGAAGAAAAAGTGTACAACTTTAGCTTAGGCATAAATTAGCCAGATGTAAACTTGTATTGTTTTAGCTTGTTCCATAGCTAAAATCTTGGTAATTTGCAACATTATCTGTAGAAATACAATTTAAAAATATGTTAAGCCCTAATTTTCCCAGTGATATCATTCGTAAGTCCAGTGTTTTACAGCTGCTTCAAGTGACAGGAAATTCTGTTTTCTGCACTCCTGACACAGATAGATGTTTCAATGCCTACTTTTTGGTCTATACTGAGAGTTTTAGTTACTTTACTAATTTCAAGATACTTTGTGAAAAGCAGATTTTATAATCAGCACCATAGAAAAATCTCTGTGTATGTCATCTCAGTAGGTCAGTAACTTGTGGCAGATCATCTTGTAGTAAATGGTATTGCTCTCATTTACTCTGATTCAGTGGAGTTCTGTCACTTTGTTTTTTTGTTTTGTTTTGTTTTTTTAACACACAGGCTTTCCACAGATTATTACATCTAGCTGTACAACAGTTTTGTGCATAGGCCATACATTCTTAAATTAAAATCTTGAAAAGTGAGAGAATGTGCTGCATATATGTGTATTTATATCTCCTAGATAGAGTTATAAACAACCGTTATTGAACATTGAAACTGTCTTTATATGGTAGGGCTTCTCTTCAGTAATCCACATCACAAGCCAGAAATCAGGTGGACTACTCAGCAGTTTGAGTGTCTACTTCAGCATAACAAGAGATGTTCTCAGTCATTCAGTGTTATCCAGGTTTTCATGAGCTTTTTGTTGAGTCTGTCAAATTTTTAACTGGCCATAAATCCATCAATTGTCTTGCTTGTAATTGTTTCTCACCAAATTAAATAGCATTAATCAAACTGACAGAATGGTAGTATGGGGAGTTACCTATTTGCCACATTCTTCACCTGATTTGACCTAATTAGTAGAGGTGGATGGGTGGGTCAGGTTCACTGTGCCTCTGCCTCTGCTTGATTCTTAGTTCTTTCAAAAGTTACCCTCAGGGAATTTTAGTTGAGCTGGGACAGCAAGTATGTGATTCAAATTAACATTCAAGCAGCTAAGGAAAAGAAGTACTATCCTTAGTTGCACTTTACACACTATGCAATTATTCTTTACTCCCTAGATATCTGCAGGCAGTAATCATTATTTATTTTTCACACCTGTATCCCTTCTTATGTTTGTACAGATAAAGAGTATGTTTTATAAATGTGAAGTTGTCTGCTTTGCTGTAAGGCGTTCTGGTATTCTCTAAATCCTACTACTTTCAGCCTGGCCATGCTTATGTATGAGACTCCCTCAGCCAAGCAGACTGTAGTTGACAGCTCAGTCAAAAAACATGTCCACAATATATTTCTTGGTTGAGTGGAAGAAGATTTCTGCAATTTTCTCAACTTAGAATGAACTTGTTTGGATGAATAGATTTTTCCTCTACCTCCAAAAAGCTACAACAGGAGCATTTTTGTGTTTGGGTTTGAGTTGGGAAGCTGTAGTAACATTCCCCATTGCTTTTAAGCCTTAGTAGAAAGAACAGCAGAAGCACACTGCTGCCTGATCATCACCTTCCATTAATTCTTTGATTTTTCTTTTTATATATATCGCCAGGGACTCTTGAAGTCTTAAGCCATTTCAGACTACTTAGAATAATCAGTTAAAAAGGGAGCAGAAATACAATTAAGAATTATGTGCCTGGACACCTTAAAAGAATATACCCTCTCAGCTTTGAAATTTTCCTGTGGGAAAGAGTAGCTGTGAAGTTAGGTCTCATTTTCCAACTTCAAGTTGTGGAGTTTGTGCCTTTTCATACCAATGGAGTTTGATGGTTGTGCTATTTATAGACAGTGTCTCCTCTGAGACTAGTGTATTTGGGAGTCTAGTTTGACTTGCTCCTTTTGGGAAGTTGCTCCCTCAGAACATCCACATTATTCACTCTTGGTTGATTGTCCAGCTCTGGAAACAGATGATGTAAAATCTTTGTGCACCTCCAGAAAAAGGCCTTCATTAACTTATCTGGAGAACCAGAGTGGCATGGTGAGTGCTTTCTAAATGAGGTCTCAAACTCAGTGTCCAATTGATTAAAAATGGAGAGGAGTCTGGCAAAATACACTGAAATCAGTTCACAGCATAGTTAATAAGCATCACACCCTGTGAGGCAAAGTGAGATTGTTATACATGTTGACTAATCATAAAAATTTTGATTTTCATCAGACATCTCTTTCCTTTCATGTATCCTGCAAGAGAATCTCCTGTTTCGGGTGGTTCACAAACATCCAGCTCACCCAGTAAAAGAAAGAATATTGTACTTGATTAAGCAGCGTTTCTCTTTAGTTAAACAACGTCGTATGGTATTCTTTTGTTTGTTTTTGATTGTATATTGAATAATGATGTGATTGGGGCTGTCTGTGACTCATCCAGTGACAGCCTGTCGTGGGGGAATAGACCTTCTCCATATCTAAAGCCATTTAGTGGTTGTCTCTGGGATTTCATATTACATTCTGGTCTTCTGTCCCAAATGAGTACAAGAAGTTTGAAGTTAGCAGCAGTTAGGTAACAACAGTGGTCTGTTACCAAAGCGCGTGGGTTCTTTGAGCACCAAGGGGGCCAGCAAATCCTCTCCTGCTCCCCACTGATTTTACCTGCCTCCAGAGCTCCATGCTTTTCTAGGTGACTGGGAAGGTAAGTGACTCCAGATGGGGAGTGCAGGAAGATTCCTATGGCATGGCTGTGCCCTACTGATTATTACTTATTTTAGCAGGGATGTACAAACTGGTTTATGTTACTGCTCAGCCACAAAAGAAAATATAGGTTACATTCCACTAGTTAAGTACCTTGGTAATGTGATGTGTGACTGCAATGCGTACAATCACTATGAAAATGATAGCAGTGAATGAAATCTTTAGTTTTTTCATATTTTATTTCCATTTTTGGTGGGCAAACTCATGGAAGGTCCATTCTTTACTTTTTGGTATTGCATAACTGGTTTAACTTTATATCATAGAGGTAAAAATGGTAAGTCTTATAAGCAATTAACATTCTTATGTTCATTTAGAAGACACATTTAGCACAGATGTACAAAATAAGTTATACCTTTGGAAGACTGGAATGTGCCTATGCCAAAGAAATTATTCAAATATCAGAATAAATAGTTGATTGTTCTGCACATATAGATAATACCTAGCAATGTGATAAATTGTTTTTGGAAGGTGAGTGTGAGGAAGAGCAAAGGAATAAGCCTTGAACATAGGTAACTAAATATTTTCTACCTAAAATTCTTCCCATCACTTTCTTGACAGGACATCTTCTTCATTTACTCTCTCAGTTCAGAAATTACAGAACCACCAAATTCCCAACATAATTTTACTATAAGCATTTCAGCTTGCTTACTTTATTCATCAAGGTGTACATATGTGATGTCTTCTCTGAATGAAAATCTCAGTATTTATAAATAGTACTGATAACTAATAGATGAGAGTGAGCATCTATAATGTTCCAACCTCCTCATTCTGATGCCATTTTCTGAATATTTTTCTTCAGTATCCATGTGTCTCCCTAGGACTGGGAAATAAAATCTTGGGGCTGCGTACTTTGGATTTAATTTTTATTTCCTTGTGGTCATATCTTTGCACTGTCTTCATGTTACAGTTATACGTTTCTATAAATAAATAAATAAATAGACTTCTTTTTGGACTTTTGGGTAATGCAGGGGTTTCCCTAAAAAGAAACATTTCATATTGTTTTAGTCTGAGGGAATTAGTGACTAGGTTTTGTACTTCTGACTTGGGAATTGTGAAAGAAAATGTGTAATTCAACACATCACTAGAAAAAAAGGTTTGGCTTAAAAGGGTAGTGACATAACTACTGTTTAATATTTTATCTAAGTAGTTCATAAAATTGGACACAGTTATATAACACAATACTGTTAAACTCAGATTTAACAGTTATTTGCTGGCTATATTGCTTTTGGCTGGTATCAGCTTTAATCTCTCAGAAATACTACTTTTAAAGAGATAAGTATGTGGATTAATGTGGAAGCAAATTACTTGGATACCGATTCCTGTAAGATGCTGAGTTTTTTCAGTTCGTAGATTGCATGAGGCCTCTGAAAGAACATATGGCCTTCATTTTCAAGTTCTCAGAGACTACGCCATTAAAATGATTCCAGAATTCTGGTGGTTTAGGAAGATTATTTACAGAAAAGCCAGATATCAGTATGATTCTTAGAGAAGTAAACTGTATTGGATAACAGTGGGTGATTGGTTGATGAATTCTTTTTGCTCAGATGCTTATCTTCTGATGTCCCCTAATATGTTTCTAGGAATCTGAACTGTGCTGCTTGCAATTGCTTTGTGCGTTCTCAGAAAACCTGCCATATTGTATCATAAATTTAAATAGTCATGCAGCTGTGATAGCTCAAGCCCCTGGAAGGGTGGGGGAAAAGATCCTTTGGATAAAGAACTTGAAAGGCCAGACCTGTAATTTGTTTTTAATGTGTTCTGTAAACTCTGAAAATGTGGACATTGGTAACTTTTTGGTCTTTAACATGAACTGTTGTATAATTAATACTTCAGCATTCAATCTTTAAAATATTGTAACCAACTGGAAAGCAATTCAATCTAGGTAAAATGAGCTAAAGAAAGAAAAATGATTGTGAACTCGGTGACCTCCTCTTTTTCTCTGTAAGTAAGGGTCCAGGGTCCTACAGTTGCAACCTTCTCCCTGAAAGAAGTAGCCTGAGCCAGTTTAAGGATAAAAACAGGTGAGAGAGGGAAAAGAGAATTCAATCTTGAAAAAAGGAGTGAATTAGCACCTGGGAAGAGTTGTTGCTCTAAGATGTGGTTACAACATTAGCTTGGAGTTCTGTTAGGGGTACTTGAAATTGCAGTTTTATTTTCCTCTGTGACTTTGTTTCTAAGTTTATAATGATGGCCCTTGTTTTTTTGCTTTGCTGGAATAAACCTGCTTGGGTTTCACCTGTTAAATTTACCTGGTGTATGAGTCAATTCAGATGAAGCTGGCAAACACAAGGTGTATTGCTTTTTTGGAAGTAGTTCATGCAGAGTAGTGTGTGTGTGCAGGCAAACCTCCAAGGGAATTTAAAAGGAGCCTGGAAACTCCAGGAATTGTGTCATATTTCTTGCCAAGCTTTTCGGGTCAGTGTGAGGACCGATGACTCCAGATTCTCAGGAGAAGCCTGCTCTGACGGAGATAGATCAGTGCATTCTGATAAGGAACAGATAATGGAGAGACAGCACACTGTTCAAAGAACAGCCCTGATCATTGCACCACCACAAAAAGGAGAAAGTGAATTCCTTCCTGCAGCTCACTGGTGTCCTACATGATGTGTAACAGTCGTGTTCTTTCATGAAGAGCAACAAATGAAGCTCCTTCAAAGCTTCAGACAGTGTAGAATGTGATTATCTTACTCAAGATATTTATATTCTTTATTGCTATTGTAGGTCAGGATGGCTATTCAGCTGGCTTCCTGCCTGGTGTCCCACATCACTGCTACATCTTAAAGAGGCTGAAGACAGAATGCTAAAATGTAAGTCTGTTTGTTCTTTAATAAGATTTATAGATATGACTTGTTTTTCTGTAGATTTCCATTAAAATAATTTAAAAAATTTTTAAATGTGGCTTCTGCACTGTGATGAAATAAACAGGTTTAGAAATAGATTCTCAGTGTTACTTTGTTTGTGATATTTGATCCTAGCATCTTTGTTTTGAAAGGAATCTCCTATTTCAAACATCGGTTTCCATAGAAAGTACTTTATATTTTGTCAGTCACATCTAGCAACATCAATTTTTTCCCCCTTTTTCTTCAGGTATTGCAAGCACATACAATAAACGGTATGTGTACCTATCTAATGGAAATAAAATATGGACACTGACATTCTCTCCGGACCTTTCACATAAAACCCCGCTCGTTCTTCTTCATGGGTTTGGAGGAGGTGTTGGACTGTGGGCTCTCAATTTTGAAGATCTCTGTGAAAACAGGACCATTCATGCTTTTGACCTCTTGGGATTTGGACGTAGCAGTAGACCACACTTTGACAGTGATGCTCGGGAAGCAGAAAATCAGTTTGTGGAATCCATAGAAGAATGGAGAAGGGAGGTGGGGTTAGAAAAAATGATTTTACTCGGACACAACCTAGGTGGATTCCTGGCTGCTGCTTACTCATTAAAGTACCCATCAAGGTATGTGAAAATAAAGGAATGAAGGAATTCCTTTTCTATATTTGACTAGTGATTTTACCACTGATTTAATTTGATCAGGCTGTCTATAGATTAAATAGATGACGGTGTTGATTAAAAGAAACATGATACTGAGTTTTAAGCCCGAAGTATTAATCATGAGTTTTGTTCCCAGATGACTAGAAATATAGATATATTAGAAATGCTTCAAGTGTACTTTTCTGTACCTTATTGGTTTGATTCCATATCACTTTGCCATGCTGTAAGGCTAAATAGAAAAGATCATATTTACGTGTTAATGTTTCATGGCATCTCTGATCAAACTTAGGTTTGTCAAGGGAAAAGAGGCGTATTTCTGCCAAACTTCCCGTTATCATGGATAACAATGCAACTTACGAACCTGATCCCCCGAAGTAATTCATGCCTGTATGCTGGCAGTCAGCTTGGTGGCAGCATGATTATATAAAAATAATTTTGGCAACTGCTTGATTTAAATTGTCTGTATACCACTTCATATTTCTTTGTTGGAAAATAATCCAGCTGCAGCAGTGTTGTAATTGTATCCATCAGCATTTTCTGCAGACACATCATGGTCAACAGCTAATCCATTTTTTTCCCTAAACTGATAACTTGCCTCTTTTTTTACATAGCCTGGTTATATAGACTCTGACAAACTAGGATCCTACCAGCTGAGATCCTTCTGCATCAAGAAAGGACATTGTTTTTGTCTAGATAAGCTTAATGGGCTCCTGATTCCAGTGTGTAATCTGTGCAAACAAGAAATTTTTATATACAGTTCTTATTAACTTAGTTCAGTACAGTTCTTATTAACTACTCTTTTATCGCTCTGTATGGGTCAGAATGGAAAAAAAATATCAATACCAAAGAACATATTTTAAGACGCATCAGATTTCTGATATGATTTATTTTTTATAATATATGATTGTTGAGTTGGGCTAAAAGTGTGAATATAAGTCTAGCTTTCCAAATGTCATAGCAGATTGTATACTATACAGAATAAATAGCTTATTCTTTTATATACTGTTAATTTACACTATATGCATACCTTTCTCTCTCATTTGGAGATTTTAAAATAAATTTATAAATCATTTTTTCCTAAAACAGTGGCTGCTTCTTTCCAAGTGGGTGACAGCTGGCGCATACTGTTAGAAATGATGTTTGAGAGTAGGTGTGTGCCTAAATCCGGAATTCCAGCGAAGTGCAGTTCGAGAAATGCTGTCCTGTGCTTTGGAGATATAAACATCTTATCCTTTTGGGCATACAACAACTTTAGCTAACTGGAATTAGTTTCCTGTAGGAGTCACTATACAAGTTGCTTGTTCTTTCTTCTGGAGTATTTATAGATGGCCCCTGTAGGATGGAGTATTGTTTCTGTCATCTGATTTAGATTGAAAGGGACACTTCTGTGTTTTCAGGCTTCCCTGTGCTTAAGTTGAGGTTTAACTAATTTGGGAGGGTTTTAGTCTGCGCTCTCGTGTTACTAGTATTGTTTCTCTGAAATTAGACTAACACTCTTTCAAACTAGCACACTTACTGGTAGGGTCTTAAGACAGTGTTGGATCAAGTGATAAATATAGGGCAGCCTTCAACAAGATTATCTAACAATGCATTAGAAGCTTAAAGGATTCTCGATACATATTGTTAGGAAAGTAGATCTGTTTCTCCAAGCCTAGATGATCTATTAATTTACAACGTAGTACTAAAATTGTGCATGGAACATCATCATACATCATTATCTGAGATTGTTAGTTCAAAAAGCTTCCAATGTAGAAGATTCTTGGTGAGGTGGTGGGGAACCATGATTTTCAAATAATGCAACCTCTGGACTATTACTTTTGGAAGTATTTCTCATGGTGAGGTTCCCTTTGTCCTTGATCATCTTTTAGGCTTGATTACCAAAAGGAGGAATGCAAAACAGGGAGGACACTATTAAGAAACCAAAGCTGAAAGGAGCTTACTCTGTTTTTATTTATGTATATGATGTGTTACGTTTAATACTATAGTTTGTGCATAGAATGTTTAGTAGTCCTGAACCGCTTCTCATTGCTTGAACTCCTCAGCCTTCCCGTCTCTCCTGCTTGTTTTATATAGCTAAATTCTACCCTGTCCTCTGTTACCATTCTTGTATACTGCGGTGTGCAAATACATTCGTGGCTGAACTGACAGCTGAGAAACATCTTTGCAAGCTTAATCTTTTTCAACCCTTCATTTCAAGCACTGATTTTTGGTTTCCCAAATGATTATAGTCCAGAAATAGCCTTCAGAATCACTTCTGATATCATTTTAGACATTAAGACAACTCTGCTATATTTAATATCTAATCTCATGGCTTTGAAAGAGAAGGAAGTCATGAAGAAAAAAGTAAAGATAATGAAGCTGTACCATATGCAAAATCACCTTAAATATGCAAAACTGTAGTGAACTGTAGTGTAGTGTAGAGTCACTTTTTCAGAAATCAGCAGTGTCTGGTACAGGCCTCCTACAGTAGGTGTTTTATGGGATTAAATAGAAAAGGATGATTCCAATCCACCAAGATGAAATAAATTTTTTGCTTGAAGGGGACTCACAGGATGAAATGATTGGTAGTTGCTTGTGCTGGAAACTCCTACTATGCTTTCTGTACTGAGATTCCTTTGAATGATAATTCTGTAAATTGTCTCTCTAAAGCTTCTGTTGTGAACTAAATAAATTTAGAAAGCATCTAATTTTGATCTGCCTCTTACTTCAGATTTTACTTTGATAAGATAATTTTTTAGATAAATTTGCATCCTTTCTTAGAACAGAAAGCTTATATAGCTTGGAAAAGAAAGACTTCAAAAAGTTTACTTTAAATGAAACAGATACGATTCTCTTTTGTGTCATGCTGCTGCTGCTAATATTGACTGAGTACATGGAATAGGCCATTTTTAAAGACAGAAGCAAGACTGACCTTTTTTTTTCTAAAAAAATGTGTACGACAGTAGGTATCTATTGAATACTGAGTTTCTCTTTTTGACATGAATTTCCATTTTTCTTAAATCATACTCTTTTTCCAATTTTGATATTCTTTTTGAATTGCAGATTAGCTAAGTTTCTGGTGTTTTTAAATACAATTACTTGCAATTGTGTTTGCAGCACAACAGAATACAAATATTGGCAAGGAGCTTTGCATTCCATCTCTCCTTAAGTAGCATTCAAAAGCAAAATCATCAATGGATCGGATGTTAGGTAATAGGCCACTATGATAGAAGTGACTGAACAGGTTGCGTAATACACAGATAGCAAGTTACCATCTTTCTCAGTCAAAGAAAAATTAATGTCTAAACCTCTGAACCTTTTCTGCCAACAGAGTAAAGCACCTTATCTTAGTGGAGCCATGGGGTTTTCCAGAGAGGCCTGAGAATGCTGACCAAGAAAGACCAATTCCAATCTGGATCAAAGCACTAGGAGCTATATTGAGTCCATTTAATCCATTAGCTGGGCTGAGGATAGCAGGACCCTTTGGTGAGTGTTAGCTACTCTTAAATACTGTTTTTCTTCGAACATATACATGGGGCAGATATGACATTAAAATAAGGTTTGTTGCAAGCTCTTTTCACCCACAGAGAAAAGAATTGGAGGAAGAGGTGTGAGGGCTTGAGAAAAATGAACTCTTCAGGACAAGAGGGAAAATCTTTCTGTTGGAAATACTAATATGATAATTTATAGCATTTATGGTAGGCTACAGTTATAGTGAGATAGATTATGTGGACATCTGTTGGGGAGACCTGACAAAGATGTGTCAGTGTGAGCAGGGTTTTTTTTTTTTTTTTTTTTCCCTATAGTTGCCTCCAGTCACAATCCATTTAGTTTCCCTTCTGTTTGCAGTTTGATTGACAAACAGCATTTCCAAATTAGGATAATGTTAGAATACCATTTCTCATAAATTTGTGTGTCTTTGGCCTGAGTTTAGAGAAATTAAGCTGAAACTTTTTTTTTTCTGTCTGCTGTTTTCCTCTCAGCCATGTGCTGCATTACAGTGGCAGTCTTGCCCTTCTTTGTATTTCTACATCTCTTCAACAGCACTGACGGGATGTTAGATGAACTCTGTATTTGCCCTAATCCTAGGAATAACTACAGGTGACCAGAAATAGTAAGATTTTAGTTTGGGGGACGAGGGCATGGTTAAAAACATCAAGATGCATGCCAATTCTTAAATTATGTGTGTTCCTTCTTGAGGGAAAGAGGTTATCTGTTTATTACTCCTTGTATTACAGGAGTATCTGTTGCGGAGGCTTGGAAAAAGGTATTCTTTAGACCTCTTACAAGTTATAAATAACTTTTTGCTTATCACTTTTTTGCTTGAAGTATCTTCAGTTGCTATCATTCACCTTTCCCTCATTTTTAGTGTTTAGTTTAAAGAGAAACTAGTGGCACTTCAAGTCTTTGTTTACATTTAAACCACATCTGTTTCTTAATTCTTTTTGTATGAAATATATATTTTAATAAGCTGATATATTTCATTTGTTCTCAGAAGCATGACAAAATTAATTAGACAACATATTTTGTACAAACAATCTTTTTTTTAAGTAAAATGCTTTCTAATTTGGTTAACAAAATGACTTGAAGCATACTCAGTGGTAAATACTGATTTATGCATTTTATCCAATAACAAATGCATGCATAAGTCAATTCATGTGGAAGAGTTCAAAGCTGAAGTTGCTTCCCTTACCAAGTAAATGCAGTCATAACCAGACTGCAGAATCAGGCCCTGTCTTGCACAGGTATCCCAAACCTAGCCTTTCCTGTAGGTTGATGTTGAGGGCAGTGTTTTTCATCCTTTTCCGTCCATTTCTCACTTCAGTTTTTCAAAAAGTTTTTCAGCACTGACATAGCATGGAATTCTTGACAGATGAGGCATACTTCTCAGATAGAGAAGTGCAGGTTTAAGACACTGTCCTGGGAGATAGGCATGCATAGGCGTCGAACCCAACTTGATAAAGGCACTGAACCAAATCCAAGTTTCCCCCTTCGTGCTCATGTGCTCACTCTGCTGGGCTGGCATAGCTGTCTGGTCCTCACTGTGGGGCCAGCTGCTCATCTTCAAAGTTATATGTTAGGCATTAAAGTGGGGACAGATTTCTTGTAGTATCATGGTGGTATCACATGCATATTTATTCAGACCAGCAGGCAGTTACCTTAACCTGGGAGAGAGACAGAATTTGAGAGAGACCTTTTTCTTTAAATAGTTTCCAGTTAGTTGGTTTACTTGTTTTCCTTCACTGGAACAGTCAGCCAGTAGGCTCATAGTGTAGGGGGTTTAGGTGCTTAGTTTGGATTTGTGAAGTCCACTGCTAGAGCTGAATGCTTAAAATTACTCAGGGCAACACTAATATCACTGTGACCACATCCTTCTGTAGAACTTCGTCTTTAATGTCAATATTTCATTTATAGTTTCCCTAGATGCTACAGGAAACATCAGCCAAACAATTGAGGGTGTTTTCAGTAAACATTAAGAATAAATCAGTATGATTTCATTCCAAAATTCATTCCAGAGTATCTTGACTCCTTGTTTCATTCTCTCCCTGTAAATTTCCGGGGAAAGAGAACAGTTTTCCAATTTGATGACCCACAGATCAAAACACTTTTTCATTTGCTTTTTAACAAAATGGAAAGTGAATTCTTAAATGGGGATACTTTCAGTCCCTAATTATTGGAAATGGAGATACTGTGGCTTCTATACTGGTAGTAGGGAAGGACACAGAATTAGTCTCTTCCAGGTATTCTTATTCCAGGCCAGCTGCAACATTTATGTTCCAAAGGAAAAAAGAAAAAAAGGACAAAAATAGAACAATTGAACTCTCTAGAGAAAATACAGGCGATAGAAGAAATTGCAGAATGTTTGCAAAATCTTCATCACCTCATGACTTAAATCTCTGTTTCATAAAGCAATTGTTTCCTCTTCTACTGTGTTCATTTTCTGAATTGACTTAAGGCATACATAAGGCATGTTGCAATAGTCTAATCTCAAGGTTACAAAAGCACAGAGCACTGTGACAAAGTCTACATAAATAGTCACAGGCCTTTGGCCTGGAACAGGTAGGAAGAAATGACATCATCATAATTGCATAGATTAACAACAGTATTTTCAGTTGATAAACTTAAGTGGTAAGCTGTGAGGCTACATCTTCAGCAAGAGATGAATAATATTCATAGACTAAAATTAGCCTTTGCTGATACTCCTGTCCCTAAGATCTGCCTGGTCAATTAGAAGAGATGCATTGCTTGAGAAAGTGATTCGGAGCAGGAGCTTAACTTTGGCTGTGAAGAGAGCATGAAGAGAACAGCTTTCTTAAGTTAAATCTTTTCATTTATGCCACTTCTTCTTTACTCATATCAAAGTTTCTCCGCCAGTTCTTCAGCATAGACTTCTGTTCTTTAAACTAAATGCTAGTGAAATGAACTAGCTTCAGAAGAAGACTTTCTTTAAAAGGAGAGTATAGACATATCTAAGGAGGAAATACAACCCATTTTTTTAAGTGCCTTTCAGTTCTGAAAGATGAGATTTTTTTCTCTCACCTAGTGGTGCTGGAGCAATGGGGAGGAAAGTGTTAGCATCATGTAAAACTAAACTAGTGACAGAAAAGTCTGCTTAGCCCATTTGCTGGTCCCCTTTGCATGTTTCTTCTGTTGCTGAAGTGGCCCTTCGCAAACGTTCCCTGAATGTATTTGGCAGGGTTTGAATTGCCACTGTTTCAGTGCAGCATAAAATCATTTAGAGTATTTATATTTAGTTCCTGTTTGGCGCAATCGCGTTTGGCCATCATGTTTTCCCAAGACATGCAAGTGATGAAGCAAAATGTTCTTTAGAAATCACCAAATGCCACAAACTTCAAGGGAGTATGTTCAGGGGATTGTAACGAAAAGCATTAGACAACCTGATCAAGTTGTCTATACCAGCTTCTCCTATAATACTGTTTTCTGTTTAACAGGATTAAGCCTTGTACAGCGTTTAAGACCAGATTTCAAGCGAAAATATTCATCGATGTTTGATGATAACACTGTGACTGAGTATATCTATCACTGCAATGTACAGACACCCAGGTGAGTATGAGTTTGCCAGTGTGTTTTGAAATCTCTCTCATTTACTGAGTGTGTGCTGCTCCCTCCAATGGTCATGGTAACAGTGTGCATGCTTTTTTTTTTTTTTACTGTAACATTGATTTTATTAATTGAAGAAGAAAAAGAAGATTGCACTTTTTCTGAATTTCAGTAATTGATAAGTGTAGAAGCTATCCTAATTTTGTTCCTTTCAAACTACTTGCGTTTTAATTTTGACAGAGCGCTTGGGCACTAATTTTTAATCCAAAGGATGTTTAGTTTGTAAAGACTTTCTTAAAAACCTTAAAAATATATCATTTCATGCTTTTAAGTGTTAGCACTCAATCCTGTAAAAACATAGGCTATTTATGTTGAAAATTACATGCAAATGTTGAAAACTCATGATTTTAATTGTCAAAAATCCCAACTTAATTTATTATTGCATTTTTTTTGTGTTACCAAAAGACACAGATGTGCCAATTTAAGGGTAGTTCAAGGTATGGGGAAGGGAGAAGAGAAGAGACTGAAGAAGATTTTTTTTTTAATTTTTTTTTTTTGTTACCCTTTTTGAATGGCTAAGTGGTGAAACTGCTTTCAAGAATATGACTATTCCTTATGGATGGGCAAAAAGGCCAATGCTGAAACGGATTTCATACATGGATCAAGACATTCCGATCACTGTGGTCTATGGAGCGCGTTCATGTATAGATGGCAATTCTGGCAGCACTATCCAGTCTCTGAGACCAAATTCGTATGTGAAAACAATAGTAAGTTGACTTTTAAGACATTTTTTAGTTCATCTGTGTGGATTTGTTTTAATTATATCCAATTATGCATTTTTCATACTGGTTGTGGGAATGATGGCCCTTTGATTTAAAGCCTTGGATAAAAATTTCTGATTTCTCTAACAGAAAAAGAGAAAATAAGTGTTAGCTCAGAGAAAACTGAAACAAAAGTGTACAAGTTCCCCAAGTAAGCATCAAACTTATTTTACCACAAGAAGCTGAATTAGGTCTATGAGCAAGGTCATTTTTTTCTCTACAGAAAGTTTTACTCTACAGTATGCTAATCCTAATAGTTTTTGTGGTCACTGGTGAGTATTTGGGCATTTTTTTGTTTGCTTTAAACAACAGCTTTCTTAACACGAACATCTATGTATGAAATGGTCAGGAGGCTCTCATATTATAAATTGTTCCAATCCATTTGTATAAAGCTTTTGTTTCTCTGATGAGAGAGTGGTTTGTGCCTGGTGCTAGTGTTCTTGGAAGCACCTTTCTTTGAATCATTACAAAAATACTAAGTTTTGTTTTTCTAGCAAGTACATTCCTTTTTAAAGGTATGGCATTATTTAAAATACGTGCACTTGTAGCTTGCTGCAAATGTGCACACACTGCATTTTTTGTTTGGTTTCTTTAAAAACAAATAAATATTGAAGTATTCTTCACGCATTCTCACATCAGTCAGCCGCGATAATTGGATATGTATATATGTTACAATCTTATGAGGTGATAAAATGCTAGAATACGCCAGCTGTCGTCTTACTGATGTCGAGTCCTAACTGGATAGAAATTTACAGTACATGATGTCTACAGTATACTTGGACAAGTCATTCAAGTAAAATTTGAGAAATGATATTGTTGTGGAACTGTTTATATGTGTTAAAGAACACAAATACCTTTCATAAATGCTAACATCCAGAATTGAAAGCATTACTTTACTGCTTAACCACAGAATAAGTTTTAACAAAAAATCACTGTTAAGAAGTATACAGTAGGTTATTAGGATAGGAATATGTCAGGCAAGCAGGTTTTTCCAGTCTGGTCAGTGGTTTTTAGAAGGCACAGTAGATAATGTAATGTTTTAGTGTAATTCAGGTTAAAATTTTGTCAAGCCAGGTGCAGATTCTAAAAGGTAGTTGGAGTGGAGAAAATTACAGGGACTTTGAAAGAAATTCACAAAAGCAAAGGAATGAAAGGGCTCTCATAACGCTGACACATGGGCTTGTTCCTCTACCATTGGCTTTACCAGCCTTGGTAAAGTGCACAGAGATTTTGAGGGTTTTATTGTGTATGTTTATTTCTAACTAAATTTTACTCGAGAAATTTTCTTTTTTTAACATGCTAACATAGCTATACTTCTATTTAAGGCAATATGTTTCATTTTAGAGACTTAAGAATGAATGTTTTAATCGTGGGGGAGGGGAAAAGTAGATTTGAATACAAATAAATCTTGGATTGGTTATAACATTAGAAGAAAATAGGTCAAGCACCTTTCCCATACAGTACGATGGTGACTTGCTTCATAACAATTTTGGCAGAGAGTGATAGATTACAAAAATACTTTAACGACCATATGTGTGGTTACTTAAGCCCTTAATTTTATTACATGGTTTCAGTGAAATAATCTCGGTCAGAAAAGGCTCACAAATGTAATTTTTTTCCTCCTTCCCATATACTGCATTATTTGGATTTGACTTTTCCCTGCTTAAAATAGTAGTTAATTCAGAGGATTGAAATCTGCTTCCACGAGTCTAGAAAATCCTCAGCAATTTAAGCCTCTAAGTTCCTACTCATTTATAGTAGTACCTTTTAGTCTTTTCCATATGATTCTTTTAATAAGGGAATACAGTGATCAAATGTTCTCTCTAGTACAAACACTTATAGAAGTAAAGAGGCACTTTGCAGATTTTTTTGAGTGGAGAATGAAGGGGATGAAGGCTAACTGAAAGCTTGGTATGTCACGTGTTCTCTTAAGTTTGTTTTGCAGTGACTTCTGTGTCCACTTAAATCTTACTTTCAAGAAGGTGTGCAGTTGAATAAACAGTGTTTTTACCCTCTTTTCCTATGTAACAAAGTCCTTCAACAGGTGAAATAAACTTTCATTTTTCCTTAAGTTGAGACCATTGGCTTTTTAGGTTGCATGATACTACCTCCTGGCAGCAACTGTATTAACTTCCTTAACACAGACTGGATGCAATAGATAGTTTCAATTTTGTAGTTTTTCCTTTCAAATAATTACGTATCAAATTAGTAATGTGTAAAACTCAGTTTGTTGCAGGGATATTCTTCACATATCCCAGTTATATATATATATATATATATATATATATATATATTTTACCTTCTTCTCCTTTTGACTTCTTTCTCCACTTTCATCCTCCAGGCTATCCTTGGTGCAGGTCATTATGTGTATGCTGATCAACCTGAAGACTTCAATCAGAGGGTGAAAGATATCTGTGATTCTGTGGACTGACTGCGTGCTACTGTGTTCTCTTTAGAAATTCTTACTGTAGGTAACATGTAATAGCAATACTCTTTTGGAAATTACTAAAGAATGCAGAGCTAATGGAACAGGCCCTGCTCGCACACTATTTCTTCTAAGAAGTCATTTGCACACTTAAACCACTTAGTGCCTTTTGGGGGATAGGGTGATTTTAAGCAGACTTTGTACAGATTTGTTTGAGATCTGTCTTTAGGTATTGGCCTGTCATATATGAAATTACATACAACTTTTTTAAACCAGAGTTTTCTTCAAATTGTAATTGAATTTTGCATACCTTGAATGTTATGAAGATGTTGCATTCTCCACTGACACAGAGAACTATATCAACATAGATATAATGCATAAAATGCAATTTGGTTTCTTTATAAACTTTCATATTTTCTAGTTGATGTTTCATAGCAAGAATATGAAATTGTTCATACATACTTTATTTTTGGATTGTGGAACTCTATACACCATATTTTAAGATTTGGGGGTTCTTTTCTATTGAAGTTAAAACAGCTTGTGAAGCTGATTTTGGCGTAGAGACAGGGCCAAAATAATGCACAATGTTTGTCACTGAAACGTGTTAGTTTGTAAGGAATCAAAGCTTAATATCAGGAAATCTTTCTGCTGTAGGATGTTATTTCCATTTATCTGAAGGCATTTTCTTCCATGTGTGTAACTTTTATTGAAGCCTCAGTTTCTAAGAGTCAGTGATATCACTGACATTCATGCTTCCAGAAATACTTTGATTTGTAGATTTCAGTGATTTTAAAATACAGAAGATGGCTTGTTAGTTATTCCATCTATTTTTAACACCATATAATTACTGCAAGATTTGTTGCTAGCCTAAACCTAACAATTGTAGATAAGTTGACAAGATTTGGATTAATGCTAGGAAGTGGCCATCTGGATAGTGAGTATAGCTCCCTTTTTCTTTTGATAGAAAGCCTTGTCTGCTTTTTAATAAACTTCTGGGGGGAGGGGGAGAATACTGATGTTCTCTAATTGGGAACTACAGCAGAACAGTGTATTTTAGTTAACATGCAGCCTCCTTATAGGAAGAATTATTACTGGAATAAACAATACCACTGTAACAACTTATAATTACATGTTTTGGAGGTCCTTTATATAGTTATATATTTTAATTGAATATTTTGAAATCAGAGCTAATCCAGTCTCTGCATCTCTTTGAAACTGTAGATTGGTGTTAGTTCTTCGCATGCTTAGTAAATTATATTAAGCAAAATACTTTGTCACTTTAAAGCCAAATTATGTGGTGGTTTGTTTTTTAAAAACAAGTTTACATGAAACTATTGATCTGCTTTGGAATGTTGAATTGACTACTGCAGAGTTCTTGATACTTTTATACATAGGGGATTTGAATTTACAGTAGCACCGTCTTAAGGCTTGAGTGGAATTCTGTGCATTTTTGCTCAAATTAATGATTTGTTGCACATATTTATGATGTGAAAGGCAAAGATACCTAAAAGGTTTAGAAAATACTCTGATTATGTTCCAGGCTGAGCATAATCTCTCTCCCTCAAGGAGATGTTTACGTATATGGTGCTATGTAAACATCAAACAGTCTTTGTGACTGCATCGACTGGTAGCACTTAATATCTAACAAGTTAAATAATTTAATTAAAATAATTTATTGAATTCAGTTACATTTTCAAATAGCAGATGCCAGAATTTTTTTTAAATCTGTGTTATTTGCTAAAATCTTGCACTGAAAATGGAAAATCAGAGTATCGATTATAATGTTTAGCATAAGCTATAAATTATCAGTCATGCCACCATTTACACTGATGCTGTCAGTGTATATTTTTTCACCCTTATCATTGTCTAATTTGCATTAATCAGCTTAAATGACTCATTTAATTGTGGGTAAAAAGCTAACCTAAAACATATTCTGAGTCTCTTCCAAATAATAACAGACAAAACAAACATGGTATTTTCAGATAGCACTTACTGATGGGAATTCCAGATTCCACATCAAAAGATGTAAGTAGGGATAAAAATTGCACACTGAATGTGAATATGCTTTTGAATATCCCCTGCTTTTTCAGCTTATTGTACTAATAAAACTTATTTGCTTAAGTTTTGCACAATAAAAAAATCTTAAATTTTGTGTTTGATTTAACGTTAAGACATGATGTTGCTTTGTAGTAATCTGTGTGTGATTCAGCTCTGGAAATCACAAGTAATTAATAAGTTGTGCTAAACCATCCAAAATATATTAAAAATATAGTAAAGCTTGTTTTCAAATGCCTCTTAAAATTTCTTGTATTTAACTGAGGTAAGCGTTTGTCAACAAGTGGCTGCACGTTCAGAATCCTGATTGTACATACAAAGAAAGTGTGTGTTGGTCATATTTGAAGCAGTACTAGATACTCTAATGAAGGTCAAGGTGGAATTTTGAATATCCTATTGTGTGTAACATAACCTAATAAAGTTACTGTAATAAGTATCATAATAGGTGCTGAACAGATAATGAATAGCATATACTGAAAAGACTTGGAAGCTAGATCTTTTGTGAACAATAGCTCTCAAGGAGTAAGCTCAGTTTCTCCAGAAGTTCTGTTTCAGTACAGTGACTGGCTGCTTAAAATGTGTTGCAGCGAATGGGGCTGTTTTTATTAGAGTGCTGTAAAATAAGACAAGAATCGCAGGCCTGAAAGCACCCAGAGATCTATCCTGTTGTAGCCTCAAAATGAAGACAGCTTTGTATCAGAAGCTACGGCATAGCATAAGAAATCCTAAATATTAATAAAAATCTGAGATTAACTGTCTAAATCTCCAGGACACACTCTTCCTCCTAAGGTTGTTGTGATAAAATTTTATTAAAATAACTTAGTAATATTATGCTTGCATGGCTGACTTCATCTTGTTACGTATTGAACCCCGCCAGCTTAGATTTTAGTTCAAAAAAAAAAAAAGATTTTCAGAGAAGTAATTTATTGATAGGGTGTTAAAATGAAACATTCACAAGCGTCACAAGAAAGTCCCTGTTTGTATTTGATTGTGAAACGGAGCGTGAGCATGTGAATTCATAGGCATTGAGCTTGGAGATGGATCCAAGCAGGAGAAATGCTGTCATCCTGTTTCACTCCAATTAAACCAATGCTGGTATTTGTTTTTAAACCCTATCTTTTTTTAAGGTTGCTGTAACAGTTCATGGTGAACTGATGTGGCAGTCTCCATCTGAAATACTTACTGTGATCCCTGGCTATACTCAAAACTGTTTGAATGAGGCTTTAAATGGGTAATTTCTTAGGGCTTATCCAAGTATCTGACATTTTGTCTTGTTCACTGTTAGCCCATTGCTGCTATTTTTAAGCATGGCAGTGCACCTAAGTTGCCAGAAGGCTTCAACTAGGAAATTACTTTGCAGGAAGCATAGCTCTAAGTGAAACTTGGCAAAGGGTCAGCTTGGGGTTCAGTAAAGGTAACTGGAGAGAGACTTGTTTTAGAGGGATTAGTGAGGTCCCAACAGGACACAGATGCATGCAGCACTACTTTCTGAGATAGTGGCATTAAATGAAAATCAGTTGAGGCTTCAGGCTTTCCAGAAGGAGATGGATGGAGCAATGTGTAGCAGCAGAGGTTTGTAACTGGAACGACACCATATACCACAAGTAAGAGCTAGAAATGAGTGAGACAGCTGAAAACAGCAAAATTCAGACGAAGAGCGCGGAAAATAAACGTTTGTCTTTCCTCAAGAACTGGTTCAGAGCTGACTGAGAATAAGGGAAATGGAAAGGGGAAGAATCAGTGATGCCTGTGGCATAGAAAGTGTGTGTGAGAACTGACAAACAAGGAGAAAGAAGAATTTAACTGAAATCCCTGGAGGTAGGTGTGAAATTGTAAGCTAGAACAGAAGGTAGCCTGTTACTGTAAGGATGCATGCAAGAAGATAACTAAGCCCTAGGCAGCCAACATCTGTAATCCAGTAAGTGCTAAACTGAAGTACTTTCTCTTATAATTAATTCTTCATTGCCTCCCTAAAACACTGGATCTTTGTCTTAACTATAGCTTTTTCTCCGGGCGCTGGAACTAGATAGCAAGCTAGTACTTAGTATTTCTGCCTCCAAGCTCCCTTCTCTTTCATTTTATTTGCACTAAGATTACTGTACAATAATAAAGCTTATCAAGGTAAGGGGATTGCCTGCAGCACTAGCTAGAGGGAAGTCTGGCTGATATGTGGGGCCTTGTAAAGTTTTGGTACATCTACTTTGACTAAAGCTTGCCCTCTGAATGCACGTGATATTCCACGAGCTAGGCAACATCACCTCAGACTGGCATTTGGGTAGGAAACATTTAAAGAATGCCTGCATCCTGCTGTATTTGGAAAATAGCGAGAAATGGTATTCTTATGAGTCAAAAATATACTGGTGACAGAGCATGAGGTAAGGGGGACACTGAACTGCCTGAGGTAAAATGAAAAAACAAGATTAGAACAAGCCTGGTCACTAAGAATCATATGCCACGTTTTACAAGAGGAGTGTGGGGGGGTCTTGGCTGTATTCCAGTTTGCCTAATAGCATTTTAATCATATGAGTATCCTGCCTTCAAATTTACGTGCGATAGAATGTAGGATTTTTTTTTAACAGAACTGCTCATTAGCGCTCAGATCTGGCATTGCACTGAAATTTTTTAAAATACTGCAAACTTTTTACTGTATTTCTTACCTAGAAATTATAGAAATATTTGTTGTATATTTTTAAAGATTAAACAATCACAAGTAGCAAGAACACGTTACTGCCCTGAAATTTAGATTTTTTTGTGTGTCTACATAATTTGTAAGATAAGAGGTGACTGCACTAAACTAGGTGTTTATTGCACTTTACATGTATTTTTTGCTTTGCTTGTAAGGGAAAGTTAGCAGACAAACCCCTCTTTTGGAAAGCTGGATGAAGGCTGTGGGGTGGAGTGTTAACCCTAAATCTACAGTAAGAAGTAGATATGTTTTGAAAATAGCTGCACAAGCAGAATCTCAGTATTTTAACAGGTCCGGTTTTGCACTTTTGAATTCACATAATTAACATGTAAATCTCTGGAGCCATGGGTGGAGCAAGGCGAGACTATCGCTTCCTTTATTACTGCATGATATTTAAATACTTGCTTAATATTCAGCAGCTTTTCTGCTTTGACTTCATTTAAAAACATTTGCATTCACCCAGAGCTCAAATCTAAAACTGAAGCTAAACAGGTCAGTGGATGCAAATCCCACATGTAGAGAGCCCTCTCAGAGGAGATTACTGCTCCCATTTACCTGAGATTCATTATCATCTTCAGCATCCGCCAGCAACGCAATAGCTCTACCTGAGCTCTTCCTGCTGGACACAGAGCTGCTGTGCTTGTCTTCAGGCAAGCGGCCAGTTCTGCCTGGAAAGTGCCCCAGTAGTTGATTGGAAAAATACAGGGTTAGAAAACAATAATCATTCCTATTGTTCCTGTAGAAACTTCTTCCTCAGGAAACGCTCCATTTGGTATAGCTGTGCATGTGGAAAACCCTGCTAGCAGGGCACGTGGGATAAGGACCAGCGAAGGAGGGTGGGTGAGCGCGACGGGGTGGTCAGCCCTCTCCAGCCCTTGGCTCTGGCTTGCTTCCAGGCTGTGATGGTGTCGCCTCTGCTCGTTGCCCCTCCCCTTCTCACAATTTAATTCCCCCCGTCCAGCAGCCCTGAGCCCCCAGATGAACCCTTTGAGCTTCTTGGGCATCTTAAACACCCAAGCAATCCACCTGCAGTTAGTCTGCTTAGGGCTGAAGCCTTCAGGAACACGCAACCATGGCTGCGAAGTGGCCAGAAACTTTGCAGGGCGATAGTAGCTGCCCCTAAGGCAGGGGGAGAGCCTAGGCAACAACCTGAACACAACCCCGCTGGCTGGCTGGAGCTGCCAGCCTGCTCGTCTGCCCACTGCTCAGCTCCCAGCCTCGCCGGGCACTGCTGCAGCGTGTCTGGCAGGCAGCGGGGGCCCCCGGGGCCGCCAGCACCTCTCACTGACTGCAAATCATCATTCTTTTGTTCTCGGAAATTTCCAGTGCTTCAGCTCCCTGTGCCTGTGCATAGTTCCTTGTTCTGTATAGGCAGAGTCAGGCCATGTTTACTACTCTCTTAATTACCCTGTAGCAGCTCCCAGGCTGCATGGTATGGGCTGCGATTCCTGCCAGCAAATGGCTGAGTTGGTACCTGCTGTGGGTTAGGGCCACATCGTGTCCATAAAATGAAGAGTCCAGGTGTGGCACAGAGACAGATGCCACCAAAATGTCATGTGAGCTAGCTCCTATTATTTTTAAATGCTAACAGATTTCAGCAGTAACTTGGGAGAAAACAACTATTAACCACACAGCAGTGTCTGCTTACTGCAGAACAGCTCTAGCTTTTCTAAAAAGCATCTAAAAGTAGTATTGACTTATATGCTAAAGGGATAGTGAGAAGCTGCATGTTGGTTCTTTTTTTTTTTTTTTTTTTTTTTTTTTTCCTGGCAATATCCTGAAACACTGATGAAAATCCAGCCAGGTGAATTATTCTGAACTCTCATCAATCACATCTCTAATAAACATGCAAATCATTGCATTGCAAAGCATTTCCAGGAGCTCCTTTAGTGCAAGCCAGCTCCTGGCTGGGCCTTTGCTTCCCCCCCGCCCCAATGCCTCCCCGCCTGAAATGTCAGCCCTGCTCCAGCATCCCAGGAGCAGCGGGGAAAGCGGAGGCTTTTGCTCCCCTTCCTCCATCAGTTCCGTGCCAAACCCGCTAGAGGGGAGACAGCGCTCTGAAACCGCCGCCGCTGCCCCAGCGGCTCCCGTCAGGCTCCCGCTGCTGCGCGGCGCTCGCTGAAAAAAAGCAGCTGCACCTCAAAATCTTCTTCCACATGCACAACAGATTGATAATTATAGGTGTGGGCAGGGAAAAAGATAGAGGAAGATGAAACAGGAATTTCATGCATTTGGCCCACCCTTTTCATACAGGAAAGAGAGGGCCATGAAATGGGAGAGTGTGGTGTGGTCCCATAAAGTTAGACCTCTCTAGTTCTGTACCATTGTTTTATTTATCTTAATGTCTTTTCACAAAGCAGAAATGAAACCCACACAGAAAGACTAGGTGTTGCAAAGACGAGGGGGAGCACAAATGAACCTCCTGTGCTATTAGAGACCAACCCCGGAATGAGAATAAATGGTGATAAGAGTAAAAATAACTGCGGCAGAATTATTAAATAAGGGGCAACTTTTAAAGTGGCTCCAGTCTGGCTTCTAATTTTGTTCTCGTAATTTGATTGTGGGTTTAAATGGGACTACTTAGACATTAGCTACTTGATCTGCAAGCAACAGCAGGCAAGTAGTGCTGAAGTACGCACTGTGCATGCCGTGGTGCACGGTGGGGTCCATTCATGGGTGTGCTACATGAGGGCTAAACAAAGCTTTGTATCTTGCCAGCCTGCTAAAAGGGAGGGGTTTTACCACCTTAAGAGCCCAGGGAAGAAACTCACTGTGTTTTAATGGACCTGTCTGAGGCAGGTGTCAAGACCCCAAAGACCAGCAGGCAGTCAGTGAGGTCTGCATGGGGTACAGATTTGGGGCAGGGCAGCTGGGACCCCTCCAGCCTGTACCAGCCTGGCTTCTCGGAGCAACCTGCTTGCTCTGGAGGATGCAACATGTCTTCTCTGGCCATGTCCTAGGAAAAGTAGTGGCAGCCTTAATGCTTTTTAGCTGGGTCTCAACAGAAAACTTTGTGGAAGACTGCTGGGTGTGCATGCATGTGCATAATGCAAAGGATGTTTAAGAAAACAATGTTGTACAAAACAAGACTGATATAAGTTATTCATTATCAAGATAATACTAACATAATGAGAATATTTAGTTTTCCGTTGGAAAACAGAAAAGGTGGCCATTTACCTTGCAAAGGATTGTAATTTTCTTGCAATTTTCTTGTAGTTTCCTCCTGCAAACTGCTGTCCGTGCTCAGTCTTAGCCACATACGCACATCTCTGCAAGCTTGGGGAGAGCCAGCAAAATCCTCCCTGGGGGCTACTGTGCATGTGCAAGAATGCATGAGAACCCTGCAATGTGTTTAACCAGTAGTAAAAAACATAAACATATGACTATGGAAACTTGTTACCAGCAATTTGGGCTGAGTGCAATGGTCTCTTAAATCTCCATTGCAGTGTGCCGCCACTGCATGTCACTATTAGGACAGAACGACACAGAAAGATTTTAGTGAGGCTTATACAGCCCTGGTGGGGACAGACTCCCCTGGCCCCATAGCAAAGGCCACCCCTGGGGAAATGCTGTGGGTGAGTGCAGCACCTCAGGTTAGTTCTCTTGTGTGGACAGAGAAACCCAAAGGCTTAGCACTTCCTCCAGCAATAGATTGTCCCCAAAGTAATGGGAATGAATAGACTGAGCTATGTGTTTAATTAGAGGAGTGGAGTTTTGTCTCAGAGAAGCACCAAAGTAGCACCAGGTGGGAAAGGAGAGGAGAAAGTTCCCTGTTGGCCGTGCCCAGTTAGCCCAGTCGCCCACTGGGGTGACTGGGGGGAGACAGGCACCCTCTGGGCTGCATCCCTCGCGTGGGGGATCCTTGCCATGGCTGGCAGCGGCTGTCAGACACCCACTCTCCGAGACCCGACGCGGCCAGCACTAGGAGAAGCGGTGGCCCTTCTGTCCCTGCTGTTCGCTCCAGGCGCCTCCTCCTGCAGCTCGAAGGTAGGGAGCATTTCAGAGGCAGGAGGCCACATGACGGATGAAGCGTCCACCACGAGGAGTGTGTTACAGAAACAGGGCATGATTCATCGTTCAAGGGGAAAATTGAAATTCTACTGCATCCTGGGCATCAATCATCGGGGGACATCTGCGTAAATAAAAAAGAGGCTCTTGCTCTCTGTCTTCTCACTCCCACATGCTGCAGGACACCCTCTAACACCAGCTAGAGACAACAATTTGTGCCAAGGAGGGAAGGAGAAATACCTTGGGCAGGAGTGCTTTGATGGAAGATATAAAAGGAGAGGTGACATTGCCACATCCTGGACCCTTTTTATGATGCAGACTGTGGCCAGCAGCAGCATCATGCATTGAGCCAAGAGTCTCACCTACCTACTGCCTGATTCATCTCTGTGCTTGCCAGCTTCCACCCTGGGCTGAACAAAAACAGCACAGTACCATCCAGGCACTTAAAATGAGTTTGCTACACCCCTCCTGCTTTCAAAGTAGTCCTTGAGCCCCTGTATTTAGGGCAAAAGCAGCCCATTCCCAGTTGGCTCAGACTTGCCAGCGCTTGAATTCTCTGAGATTTGCAGCATGTCTCGGTGAGCTCTGCCATGCGGTGGCAGAGGCGGTGGTGGGCACGTGGGGCTGGGGTGCTGAGGCTCCCCGGGGCTCTGTGGGGCACCCAGCCCTGCTCCTGCCACCCGGGGTCACCGTCCCACTGCTGTTATGGGACATTTGGGGGTCTTTCAGGCTGGGATGCTTTAACCACTTCAGTGCAAGACTCCCCTCTCACTGGAAGTCATCACTTAAAATTTCAGCTGCAAAGAGGAAATTGCAACATGCGTAAATTAGCACTGGCCCCGGTGCTGCAAAGCTGTTGAAGGCGCTGGATGGAGTCACAGTGGCATCCCGGGCAGACAGGGTCCACAGTGATTGGACTCTGTGTTGGGAAGCTCCCTCTCCCAGAGGGAGAAACTCATTTTGCTGCTTGCGGCCATCCTCTTTGCAGCCTGCTGGTGACCAGGGCTCCATCTCTGCTTCCAGCGTGCCCCCCCCCCCCCCCGCCCTTGCCAGCCTTGCCCAGGCAGCTGCAGACCACGCGGCTCTCTGGCCATGAAGCGCAGGGCTGGAGCAGCTTCCCTGGCACTGGCCAGGCGCTCGGATCTGCTGCCCTAAGCGCTTCGGACAGCACCGAGCCTACGCTCGCCCACCAGCATATCAAACTGCCCACTTGCTGACACGCTGCTGCGACCACCACAAAATCGAGCCTGATGGAGAGGCCTAAGAAAGGCTCTTAGGGGCGCAGAAAACCTGCCTTAGCCGGGGGAACGGCCCGTGCAGACGGAGCGCAGTCTGGCCACCCGCGCCGCTCCCTCCCCCAGAGACCCGGCAGGAGCATTGCCTCCCTGCAATTTCTTACTGATACTTCAGCAATTACCAAGCAGTGCTGCAGATCGCTATCCGCAGATTAATAACACCATTGCATTAGGTACGGTGCCAGGGCTAGGGCCCTGCTGTGTGCGGCTGGCTGGGGTCCAGGCGGGAGCTAACGCGTCCCCGGCCCTCCGCGCGCAGCGTCAGTGCCCGCAGCGTCAGAGCCCGCCGCCTTGGCTGGCGCTCCCTCCTGCAACAGAGTGGATGTCGCCGGGGAGGGCTGAGCGGGGCCGGCTCCTGCATGCAGAGCGGCTCCCGCGTCCCCTTGTGCTCTGGCCACTCGCCGCCTTGCGGAGCACACGGAGACGCCTTTGGGAAAACGAAAGCCCCCTCGAGGTGTTTTATTCTAGTGTTTTTCAGCTCGGTCCTTGGGATGCTGCTTGCGTGATGGGAAGTGCTAGTGCAGATGCTCTCTGGGCGCGAAGAGGCCGGTGTCACACCGGGCTCCCCGGCGTAGCTCTCTGGACACCTGCCAGGGGACGATCTGGCCCGGCGCGTCTGCAGTAGTCATAGATCAGAGTCAAGGGCGAGTCACTGCAAGCAAGTATTTTTCATCCTCCTTGATCCTGACCTCGAGCGCTCACTTCCCACGGCGCCGAGAGGGGCTTGTGGAGCCGTCGCTCGCGATCGCCGCCGCTGGGGACAAGCCGTGCGGCCGGGCGCGAGCGGCCGCGGAGGGGGGCTGCTGGCCGTGTTGCACACGGGGCGGCTTGCGCTGGCAGTCCCTCCTGGGGCAGGCGGTCGGCTCCAAAAAATAACAACTCCTTTGTGCTTTTCTTCAGGCCTCCCTCGCAACGCCGCACCGATGGGAATTCAGCTGCTCGGCAGGTCTGCCCAGCGCACATGCACGGGCTGTTTGTCTCAACAGGATATTAAAAAGAGGAGATTATAAAAGCAAGGCTTGATATGAGATGAGGCTTAGCTCATAGCGCCGACATTTATCTTCCCTTCGCAGCTCGCGTTTCGTGCGCAGGAAACATCTGCAGTGCTGCTCTGCTCCTCCTCCTCCTCCTGCCCCCAGGGCACTGCTGCCGCGATCAGGGAGAAGTAACCCGGTCCCACCTGGTCTGCTTTTAATGGGGGAGCAGGAGGGTCGGGGAAGGACTAAGCCTCACCCCAGGGTGGGAAGGCTGGGCAGAAGGACCGGCAGCCGGCCGACGCTTGCCGAGTGGTATGCGATCAGCTCAAGCCATGACGTGGTGCATTTTGGTGACCTCCAAATTTACAACCCGAGTCCTCGTAGTGCCGGAGGGTCCCGGCCCGGGCCAGGGTAACAAAAGGTAGAAAGCTGGCAAGGCAGATGGAGCAATCCCGTGCTGTGGGCGACCCCATACAGCACCATGCCTGAGACAGAAAATAGCATCTCAAAGTTTTCATATAAAAATAGCTGGCCATACTTTCTCAACATGTGCAGGGACAACTTAAGACAACTTGCTGTCCACCTCATGAGCTTGGTGGTCGGGCACATGTGCTCTCAAGGTTTCTTTCTATCACTGTTGCTTGGTCTACTAGTTATTTGCTCCTATTCTCCCCCACCACCACTTCTCTCCTTTCTCCTCCCTTCTGACTTTACAATCCCTGGATAGACAGGCTCGCAGAGAACTATTTTTAGGTCTCGAAATTACTTTTCAGATCTAGTCTAAATTTATCTTCCAATAATCTGAAGCCTTGAAATCACAGGAGTAGGAATTATATATAAAAAAAGAAGGAAAAAAGTTGAATGTATGGGCTTACTGGTCTGGGCTCATTCGTGGTAGCAACTCCTTAGTCTGCACTGCTATAATGATTCCTCCTCCTTGGCTGTCACCTGTAACACTACGCATGCCCTGGCCTTGCACCTGCGCCGCTGGCCAGGTGGCCACCACCGCCCTCCGTGGGCAACCCTCCCTCACCGAGCGCTTGCAGGATGCGCTCGGGCCCCTTCCCACGCCTCCACCCCGGCTCGTCCGGGCGGCAAGCTGTCCTCCTGCTCGTGGCGGTGACAGCGTATTGGAGCAGAGGAACCCCACTCGCTCTGGCTCTGGCTCTGGCTCTGGCAGTGAATAATGAACCTCCCGCAGATCCGGGCTAGGCAGGCTGCGATGCTGCTACCAGCCCTGAGCCTTCCTTTGTGTCACAGTGGTGGAATGTGAAATACCTTGGAAAGGGGAAAAATCAACCCTGTTGGTGGTGCCAGCTGTGCAGCTGGTGATTTGTTTTCCTCCCCAGGTTCTTGGTTGGGCCAGCGCAGCCCCTGCTGCAGGCGGGGCTGGGCCTAGCTTGCCCCTTTACGGGCAAAACTGGGAAATCTGTAATTTGCAGCTGGGCAGCTGCCGAGCCTGCAGCAGGATAGCAGCTGGGCTGCAAAACCCGGTGCCCGGCTGCGCCGTGGCCTTGGAGGTGCCTGGGGAGGGTTTCAGGGTGTCACGCCTCCAGGACACGGCAGGTGAGCGAGGCTGCAATCGGCGACCGCGGCGGGGAGCACGCCGGGGCCAGCGGCAGGGGGTCTCCCGCGCAGGGCGAGCGGGCTGCGGCCCCGCTCTCCGCCCCTCGACGCGGCACCTCTGAGTGTCAGCTGGGAGGGGAGCAGGGAGCCGAGTCCTGATTTGTTAATAATAACAAAGTATCTACCTGGGAGTTGCTTTGGTCCCCTCACTGAGGCAGTTTGTTCAGTTTCCTAATGACCCAGATTCCTGGGAAAAGAGCAAAACCCGTCTATTTTGGAGAAGACAGGCTATGGAAGGGCAGGCAGAGAAAGGCAGAGGAGGAGCCGGGCAGGAGCCGGGAAGCGGGCGCCAAGCCCAGGGTAAAACTTGGGGTGCGAACACTCGCTGGCCCCTCTCCTGGTGTCTCTGTACCCCGACTCAGGTGCGACTCAGGTACCCCTCACGTCCGACAGCACCGGCTACCTAACCGGAGCCACAGCCCAGGGCAGCCTCTCCCACGGGAGGACGGTGGTTTTTTCTGTCAGTGCAGCATTTATTGCAGCGCCTTTCAGAAAGCTCCAATTACAAATGTGCCTTGATTTCCCCTGCCCCATCGCTCCTCTCTTTTCCACTCATTCTCCCGCAGGGGCTCGATCTGTCTGCGATGCTGCCCCGGTGGGGCCGCGCCAAGAGACTGGCGCCTGCCGGGAAACGCTGCTGAACGCGAGCAGGGGCAGCTCCGCGGCCGTGGGTGCCGCGGGACCGGGGGCAAAGGCAGCAGATGTGGCCGACTCCCGCCAGCAGCCACATGCCCTTGCCTGGCTTCCCCTCCGCTGTAGGATGTGGGGACGCCCTCGCCTTGCGCCGTGGGGCGCTCCGGGGAGCCGCCGCAGCAGCAGCCCAGGGCGAGCTGTGCCCACGAGGTGGTGGGAGAAGCCAGGGAGAAGCGCACGGCTCTTGCATTGGTTAACTGGATTTGCAGCTGCAGTGCATTTAACCCCACCGTTTTTTTGCACCTACAGAGTTACATGTGAAAAAAAGTTATCGTTTCTACCATATCATTATCATATAATTTCCATCATTTTCCTATTTCTGCCCAAAGCGAAAACAGGAACAGGACCCAGGAGTCCTGGTTCCCCGATGCACAACTCTGGTAGGCTGCTTTTATGCAGAGCCAGAAAATATTAGAACTTTCAAACATCCTTTCAGAGCCTGGAGCCATTCGATCCACTTCCATCCCATTGCTACAGTGTGTGAAGCACAAACCTCATCTCCCCACTTCTCCATGTTGCACACCTCCCTCATCCAACCAAACAAAAAGCCTCAACAATTTTCCTTTCCGAATATCGTGTGTGAACGATTTTATCTAGTGACCTCAAACTGATGAAACTTCAGCACAGGGCTGTGCTCCAGTCATCCTGAGTCACAGGGCTGCGAAAACTAAATGCTATTAATTTTATTTCCTCCTCCTGTCCTTCCCAGCTGCCCATTCCCAGACAAATCA
The DNA here is from genome assembly GCF_036370855.1 of Dromaius novaehollandiae. NCBI lineage: Eukaryota > Metazoa > Chordata > Aves > Casuariiformes > Dromaiidae > Dromaius > Dromaius novaehollandiae. The sequence continues at coordinate 29,073,685 of NC_088099.1, forward strand.
GCAGGATGATGTATCGGGGCAGGGAGAAAGCAGAGCAGGAGGGTAGGAGGGAAGGGGTTAACGCCATTCCCAGCTTCAAGCACTGAGGCTGCGTGCCAGTTTTTACGAAAAGCTGCAAGTCATTCTGCCAGGATGCAAGGAGGAGGATTTGAAGTCTCGGGGATGCTCTAATGAAAGTGCTGCAGTACAAACTCAGCCTAACTGGCAGGGCATGTGGGGGGAGGGCGAGGAAGAAAGAGAGCTATCAAAGCTGGCGGGGAGGGGGAAAAAAAAACAAGCAAGAGCTTCCTGGCAGGGTTTCGAAGCACTCTTATCTTCAGGTTTCCCATTTTACCTCCTGGCCCTCGTCCCTCCCTCATGGGTGCCCTGGCCGGCAGTGGCCCAGCTCACCCTTCTGGGAGCCCCGGGGCTCCCGAGAGAGATCGCGCAGCCGGTCCGTGGCGGGGACGGGAGCAGGCCCGCGCAGCCAGGCTCCTCCACGCACTGTCCCATGCAGGTGCTCGAGCTGGAAAATATTAAAACTTTCACATGCCCTCGGACAGGAGGAGGAGTTTCCCATGCGACACTGCCTGGGTGTTTGCCCCCTTTCCCAGGCCAGGAGGGCGCAGGGACAGTGCGGAGGGATGGTAAAAGACGATTACACCTGCTGGACGATTAGCCCCGAGGATCAGCCGGCGCTCATATTCAGGCTGGAGCATGGCAGACACCGGGCGCTTGCGGGGCTGCAGCCGACTGAGCCCCTGCCACTGCCAGTGGCACCAAACCTGCTGGCTGCCCTTCTTTGCAACCACGTTCACCCAGATGCTCATCGGCATGCACAAAACATCGGAAAAGAAAATCAAAGAGACTAGGAACTGGCTTGCCCCGCAGAAATGGGATTATTTGTGCAATTTCAGTCCCTAAGCAGGCCCTCAAGGACAGCATATGGGAAGGAAAGGAGAGGTCCCCTCTTCCTTCAGGACGGGGGAACGCCTGGACCAGTGTTTGCCTGAAGAGCCAAAAAATTGGCCATCAGCTGCTTGGGGAGCAGGAAACGCGGCCGCGAGGCTGCTGGGGTGCAGTTGTACCGGGCAGAAGATGAAACCCCAACGAGGCGCACAGCTCCTGAGCCCTGCTTTGCTGTTGTAGCCAAGCAGGCGCCGACGCACGAAGAAGCAAGAGGAGGCTGCCGAATCCTTGTCCAAGTTGCCTCGATGCTCGCTAGTGCTGGCTGAGGTTTCTAGAAAGCCTGTGTGAATTTTCTGTGAATTCCTCCACGAATTTCCTGCTTCCGGATTTTGTACCCGCAGAGCTGCGAGGGGGGAAGCTGGGGCTGTCGCACCCGGCTGTTTCAATGACCTTTTCTGTGGTGCAAAGGAAAAGGGAGACTTTTGCAGTTTCCACTTCAGGGGAAAAAAATCTCTCTCGTAACTGGATTCCACTTTGATTTTGTTGCTTGGCAGCATAAAAACTGTCCAATTAAAGGCAAGTAAAACCACCAATGTAATTTCCTGTCTTATATTTTTACATTTAGAGCATATTATATCTAGCAAGACCCAGGCTTTTGAGGGAAGCTTTGGTCAATTAAGATTAGCTGTCATTTTGCATTTATTACCATCATTTATGAATACTGCTTGTTGCCAACAGGCAGGACGAAAATATGGTGCGCAAAATAAATAGATAATTGACGGCAAAGCTCATCAGGGCCCTGATTTCTGTCCCCTTCTCACCTTGGGCACGGCTCTGTGCTGTCCTGTGAGTCAGCAAAGGGTGCTGGAAAACCATCACCCACTCAGCGCTGCTCGTAATCCCTGCACATATTCCCTTATCAGCCCCGGGGGTGAGTCAGGGGAGCATGAGCAAGGTGATGGCTGGCAGCTGGGGTGTCACTGCTGGTGGAAAATAGCACTTTTACCTCTTTTCCCACCTGCTAGCAGTTTCTGGCTAGAGCTACACAGCGAGCTCAGGGTGAGATCAAAGCAGATGCCGGCAGCCTGTGCCTCTCCCCGTGCTCTGGACTGGTGGGAAAGCGACATACATTTACGCAGCGCCCTCCTTGCACAGTCCCAGCCTGGGCATAGGGAGAGCAGGACCTCAAGGCACCCTGCAAGTGGGATGCAGAGGGCATTTCTGTGCCACAGACTCAAATGGGGCTGCAAAAAATGGCAAAAACAAGAGGAAGCACGGGGAATATTTAAAACTTATCTATTTAAATGGACAGCCTTAAATCAATCTGTGCTCCTGGGAGCATTCTTTGTCTTTTTAGCCTTTCAGTGCTTGCCTTGGTTGTGCAATTGCATAATAACAAAATAACCTTGAGAGAGAAAAATGAGCCACTCCTCAGATGCTGGTTCAGAAGACAAGAGCTTGTGTAATACTGTATTTCTGGCAGGTCGTCTCACCAAAAATGTATGTCCCTAATCAAAGGTAGATTTTTAAAAATACTTCCCCTCACTGCTACCACAGCACTATCTCTGAGATATTAGCAGTGTATTGTTGGGACAAAAGGGTTAAATCTATACATCTTTTACATTGCATGATATGTGCCTATCATCTCTACACAGATCTAGAGTGAAGATGAAATAGCTCATTACTCGTGAGTGGCGAACAAAAAGTACCATGAATCAAATTAACAGTCAAGGGGAAAAAAGGAAGATTATTGGCTTCCCATTGTTTAACATCTTTCTTATCGTGCAGGAGCACTGAGGAACAAACAGCCCCTCGGGAATGTGCTGAATATCTTATCCGAGTGAGGTGCTCCGCAGTAACACGCGCAGTAAATGCTGAGCCTTTCTGCGCAGTTAATAATTAGAGAATCTGTTGACAGCAAAAGAAAGCAAACACCATTTAATTTTTTACTTAAGAGGAAGGTTAGGGCCGTTCTTTATGCTCCCGGCCAATGGGTTTTGCAAAGCTCAAAGGGGCAGCGCAGTTTGGTGGGAAGATGCCGAGGGCCCCTATCACCTGGCCTTAGCTGGTGACCCAAGGTATAAGGTAGGGAGGCCAGGCAGGTCTTCTGCTTTTCCTTCCACTGTCTGCATTTTGCTCTTCAGTTGCTGCTTGGCGCAGGGCAGGAGGGTGGCAGGGAGGAGGGAGGGTATTACGGGTCTGAGCCAGGGGGATCTGAAGGCAATGCAGCAGCTCCCCGCCAGCGCTGGGTCACGTCGTCCCTGCAGGTTGGACTGGCCAAAGATATGCTCGATATGTGGAAAAGCCAGACTGCACACCCCCGTGAGCACTGTGTCCCTTCTCCGCATGTGCCCCACACCTGTATCTGGGTCTGACTATGGGCCCAGCTTTTATAAGGCTATCTTACAGCGTACGTGTGCTCGCCACATGTTTCCTGGCATCTCCCTTACGTTAATTGTAAGGCACGCACATCACAAGCGTAGCTACAACCTCCCCACCCCACAGCAACTGCCACTTAAGCCAAAGGGCTTCCTTTCTCTTCCTTCCCACAGCTGGTGACTTGCATAATTATCCTTCAGTGTCCTTCATTTTGGACATCGATTCATCACCGAAGTCTCAAACAGCTGTCGACAGGACAGACAAAACTATGGCTGGGCATTACACTGACTCCTCGCTGATTCCTTTTCTGCAGTATCACTTCTTCGGGGTCACAAGAGTCACTCGGGCTGCCAAGCATTCATGTGGGCAAGGACTGCTGCCCTTGGTCTGAATGTGGTTTCACTGCTAATGAGAAGCCCTCACACCCTTTCCTTGGAAAAAGAGTTTCCACAAAGTATAGTCCAAGAAAGAAAGACTTTCTCCTTGGTGCCGATGATTAAGTTGTATTATGTCATATCTATATATGATGATTGCCTTTAATTGCATAGGCTAAACAATAGTAATAACCAGCTGAGCTGAGCCACAGAGGGTGGCTTGCAGCAGGGCCTGTGGGGCAATTGACATCTGGAGGAGGGCCACTGCCAGAGCTCAAGCATCTGCCGTGTTTCCCCCCATCGTAGGACCTGCTCTATGTTTGATGGAGATGGAGACGCACATCATTTTCAAAACAAACTCCCTTCTATCATTTTTCCCCTCTCAGAAATGCTTCTTGCTTATTCTCTCTCCCCTCCCAGGAGGCTCTCAGCCACACCGAGATGTCGCCAGTGATTTCCCCAGCCTCACAGCCGGACCTGGCATGCACTGTCCTTCCTGTTCCTCCAGGGCCCCTCAGCTGTAGGTGGCTCCAGGAGACCCTCTGCTTGTGACACTGGGGAAAAAAATCAGCCGGAACAAAACGGTTTGCATGATGGGATGGCTGCTGACAATGACAGCATTTCTTTGCTTTTAGAGAAAGTAGTGAGTGACTGATATGGATACAGTGAATCTTCGGCAAAATTACAGCACTTACTCTTCTGAGTAGAGGATGAATTTTCAAATAATTTGCAAATAAATTGGATAATTAGGTTGAGTTAAAAGTACTTTGAAAATGCATCCTCTAACAAATTTAGCACCCGTCTTCAGACTTTTCCTTTCGCATGAATGTTGCAGAGGAAATGGGTAGATGTTTCTTCAGCCTTCGCCTGCAGTTAAAGTGTTTTGTCCAGGCTGCATTTAGGGGCTTGCAAAGGACAGTGGGTGAGCTCCTCCACTCTTGTTCATCACTGAAATGTCTTTGGGAAGGGACGAGCAGTAACTGCTGTGTCACAGGTTGCCCCATTTTGTAAAGAATCCAGCTGTCCCCACAGCATCCTGCCACTGCTCTTGGGAGAGCTGAGGCTGCAATTTAGCACAGATCAGTGACCCTTTAGAGAAGAAGATTCTCCCCAAAAAGCATAACATGGAAGCAGGTGTCCATTTTGAAAATGGGCAGGAATAGCCTTAATGTAATTGAAAATAACTGGGACTGACGGACATTTCAGAAAAACACGAGAACTGCACATGTGAAATGAGGATGATGGAGTATGTGAAAGCACACACATGCCTGTGTGGTAAATATATGTACAAGATATACGGGGGAGAAGAAGTGAATAGGAGGATGGTGCAGGGGGATGCAAGGTGGCACAAGCCCCGGAGGCAGCGTGGAGGTCTTGGGGGGCAGCTGAATTACCTGCTTCAGTAGCTTTGCTACAAATGAACATGGTCAGAAAAATTAAGACAAGAAATTTAACTAACACCGGTGTTCTCCAGCTTTAAATCATTTCTCGTTCTGCACAGCAGCATTGTTTTCTCATTTCATGGTCACTGTACAAATCTAACATTTTCAGCATGTGGAAGAGAGGAAGCTACTCAAACAAAAATACTTACCATGGAAGCATGGCTAAAAAAAAAAAAAAATCAATATTGCACATGCAGCAATCCTCCCCTCTCCCACCACCACCACTAAAATCTGAAGAAATGCAAAGAGGAGTAAAACTTAATAAAAAAGGAAAGCCATAGTTAAGGCATCCCCAAACCTCTGACTTTGCCCAGTGTTGATGATAACATCAGAAAAATTAAAAAGGGGTTAACTAGGTTATGGTTTGCAAACCAGACTCATCCAGTGTTGGGCTAAAAGCTTAGTGAAAATGTCATAGTCATAAGGTTATTGCACAGTGTTGCTGATGAGCAGAGTTAAGGCTTGTTTGGCTCTATCAGATATATGACTCCCTACTGTGAACATGTTTGGTTCCTCCTGAACTTAACCATCATTCTGGATTTCCAAGATTTACAACATTTTGTTCTGGCGTAATCAAAATATGCCAGTGATATGCTTTCCCTTAAATTACTGATATGCATGTTGTGCCCTATCCCACTCAATGTCTTGAGCTTTTTGGTTTTGCTTGTAGTCTGGCCGTAATAACAACAAAGCATAAAACTGTACTTAGAGAGTTAGCTATTAAGATGATATGAAGTATTTTCACACCTTTTTGCATTTCCTGGGTGCTCATACCCTCCCACGTGGGAGCAGCGGCTGGCTCAGAGACGGGCTCCAGGCTCTCCCTCTCCCTTAGCCGTGGTTCTCCACTTCCCAGGAAACTGCAGCATGTGGCTCTGTGGGCGGCTGCACCGGAGAGGTGTGGGCCAGCTGGGCTGGGTCCTCGTCTCTCCCCTGTACGGATGCACATGCAAACGCACACATGTTTGTGTGCGTGACTGCGTGAATGAAACAGCCTTGTTACCCTTCCCGTGTTTCACTTCCCCTGTGGGACTGCTGCTTGTTACGTGAGCCAGGGAGGCAAACGGGATGAACCACCTCGAAGCTGTCTGGATTTAAAAGGAAATGCTCCATGAGGAACCACCCCACCTGCAGCTGTCAGACTCCTCTGCACAAAACGATGGTTTTGGCCCAGTTTGGCCCAGCTCGGCCCTGCAATTCTCATGCGCGCTGCCTTTGCCCCGTCTGTACATGAGGAGAGCGAGGCCCATGCTGCACTCGCTGGCGTAAGTCAGCCTTGCCGTCACGGTGGGGCCAAATGCAGCCTCGCGGCCGGCCCCGCTGCTCGCAGCGCCTCGCCCCGCCAGTGCAGACTGCAGCATCTCCAGCCGTGTCGTCCCACCTCATGTGCTTCAAGAGGAGCAGAAGACGCCTGGCTTCTTTTTGGCTGCGTTTCCCCCTTGGGCTGGGGATGGCTGCTGTTGAGGATGCTTTCAGCCAGGGAGGTGGGCAGCGCAGGGCTGTGGCAATCAGAAACAGCCCTTGTACACCTGCCCGCTGCATGTGGGCGCCGACCTCCTGACCAGGCAGAAGTGCTGACCACGGTTCTTCTCTTCCTCCTCCTCCGTTTGCTCTCCAGCAGTAATGCACATGTGCTTTGTCCATAAATATATTATTTTGTGTTCCTGCCAGCCCAGACTAATAGGGCTAATGTTTCCTGAGGAGCAGCCCAAAGCTACATTAGCCGCAGATGTTTGATTGATTTAAAACAAAGAGCCCGACCGCCAAACTGCTCCATATGGTTTCTCTTCCTGTCACTTTGCCTGCAGGGTTATCTCTAAAATGCAATTAAGGTGCTTAAAAGTACATTTTCAGGAAGATGCAGAATTGATGAGGGTGGGTTTGCCGATGGGTACCTCCAAATTGTTAGAGCAAGAGTGAGGAAAGTCATGCCCCACTCTTTGCAGCTGTACACATCTTTCTTCCACTTACATGAAGGTCTTAAATAGGAGGGCAGGCCAAAGGAAAAAAAAAAAGCCCCCATTGTAAAGACTTTGCCGTAGATGTACTTTGCCAGTACTTGTGTCTCCTGATATTCTGCTCATTTATTATTGAAGTCAAATGTTTCTCTAATTAGATATTTACTTTGGAACTTAAGTGCTGCAAAGATTTCATTCAATCCTGCTTCTCCCCAGCCCCTGCTATTTAGGCACCAGAGACAAAATCCATCCCTTGTGTAACTCTGCTGAAGTCCCGGCAATTACACCAAAGATGAACTCGGCTCTGTATATTATTTTCTGTGAGAGGGGTGCCATTCGCACCTGAGCACCCAGAGACAGCAACCCTACCCACCAGCACTGGCCAGAGGCCCTGATGCCTGCACTGCAGGCTGGGCGTGCCAGGCAGGATGGGTGAAAGCTCCACCTGGTGCCTCCTGGCAGGCCATCGGTATTGAAAAACTGGAGATACCTCGTCCTTCCCACTCCCACCGGGAGCACAGCTTCACCTGCCACATGGCTGTGGCAAGGCTGGAGCCAACAAATAAAAGTTATGGCCCTTTGTTTTAAAACACAGTGGAAATGTTTGTGGGTGAGGAAGCACTTTTTTTTATACCGACCCTTCACGTTCTCCTCAGCCCAGCTATTACAGACAAACAACGGTCCCTTACGCTGCACTTTGAAGAAGTTAAATGCTTTGGATTCTGGAAACAGCTTTGCTTAAATCCTCTTCCATGAAAATTCCAAAAGTTGGTTCCTGACATCTGGCATCTTAATTCATGTCTTGGTGCCTAAGAAAAGGAGAATGGGATGAGCCATCTTCAGTGAAGCGAGGGACTACCAGTACCTCTGAAACTTTTGCCCTTCTCCGGACTGAAACATTGACAAAAAAATATCCATGAATCTGAGCAGGGAATCCCAAGCCATCATGCAGAATCAGTTTGGTTTGTATTTTAAAAACCAGAAATAATCACATTGCAACAAGTCTGAAAATTCATGACAGCAGTACCTGTTGTAAATAAACAGCAACTTCCCTGTAAGCACAGGATAATTATCTGATGCTTTACTGTCTTCAGACAAGACCTCCGTTAACCTTGCCCTCACCTTTTTCAGAATTAAAATGCTAAGGTATGTGGTAATTCATCATAGAAATTCTTGGTAACTTCAAGTATAATTGCTAAGTAATCTTCAAGCACATGTAATTACAGTGCCCGATTAATCTCATCATGAGTCTCAAAGCCAGGTTATTTAAGGGACTTTATCTCTAAATAGATTCTAGTATATGTCTGTATATATGTATATATGCATGTATGTGAGCCTGTGTGTATAGGAGAGAAAGTGATAGAGGCCCTCAGAAATGCATCTTTCTCAATAGCCTGCTTTACTCCCTAATTAGGCATTTGTAGAAATATTACCCTGGTTGTTTCATTGTCCTTAAATTCACATGCACGAGCAACATTATCCAGATCCCCATAACCATTAAAAGTGAAGTTTTCCATGGAAAACTGATCGTACAAACACCACCATATTGCACTGTGCTTGTTTTCTTTCAAAGGCTTCCAGTGCAAATGTTCTTCAGCTACAAACAAGAAAAGATGCTTTTTTTTTTTTTTTTCCCATATTGCCCATCCTACAAATCAACCGGAGATCTGAAACTTCAGCTATTCTTCTCCTCTTGGCTTTCGTGCCCCCCTCAGTGAGTGAGCTGAGCTTGCCCACCCTTCACTACCTGGCCTGGAGCATCAAACAAACAAATTTAGCCACTTTCGGATTGATTCCTACATCACTGCTCAGCAGCAGCAGTCTGCTGGAATATGTACTGCACAGCCAGGCCTGCAACACCAGCAAACCTCAATGGATGGCAGGCTCCTACAGCAGCAATGTCCACATGTATTTGCTGTCCCCAGGAGACAAGGGTCTTTACTAGGGCCACTGCAAGACCAGTCTTTCAGGGCTAATAATGACGTGTCCATTACAAACTCCTTGAGGATAAAATTCAACAGACAGTTTGTAAACTCAGAGAAATTTCCCCTGAAAATATCTAGTTGGTCATCATGAATGTTATAGCAAGAGACTGAGCAATGAAGGCCTTTGGTGCTTGGGAAATATGTTAGCATAACATGACGGGTAGTGGGAATCATCCATCTGTCACTCTAACTCAGCACAAATTTCCCCACAACAATTTACCACAGCTATAACCTGGAAACTCTCTCTCTGTATTGAGGACACCTACAGGGACCCAAACACAAAACCCAGAAACCTCAAAGCAAGAAAACTGTTACTGGCCTGAGGCCCTTAGAACTCAACGATTCCTTTAGGCTTTGAATACATTTTATAGAAATCATTCTCAGAAAGCTTGTTAAAAAAAAGAGAGAGCAAGATTCACTCTATGAAATTTGAGAAAAAGGTCTATAAAGACCTCTATAAAGAGACAGACAACATTTTTTCCCTTGCATTCTGCAGCCTCAGATTTCCAAACAGGTTTGCATCTGCAATTTCATGCTGCTTTCCTTTTCTTCTGAAAAATATTCTTTAAAGGGAAGTGCCAGGAACACTGTCAGCCAGGCAAAGTAAGAGGTTTTATTTGCAAAATGCCTTCCCAACACTTGCAGACAACTTTGTCCCCTCCCTTCTCACCTTTGCAGACCCTGAGCTTCAGCAATACCTGTCCATAATTTTTTGTTGCCCTCGGCATCTAACGCACCTCATGCCAGCACTGCCAGCTGGAGCTCTTTGCAACAGGGCATTCGGAGGGCAAAGCTGGAGGCAGCAGGTCTCAAAATTATGAAGAAAATAGAGATTCTCCATTGACCACTAGGTCTGCGAGGATCCAAGGGATCCCTCCTCCCTGGGACAACCCTGCTGCCTGTTTTATACAGGGATAAAGCCTGTTCCTCCCCCGTCTCTCCATCTCCCAGCAAAAAGTGCAGAAAACTCTGTGCGAGAATCTCATTTTCACTTGAGTGGCACTGACTAGGCCCTAGGACTAGACTGCTTTGAGTAGCAGGAAATGCTGATATCTAGGGAGACTTGTTAATAGGAAATAGCCATGGCACCGAGCCAATGCCAGCTTTGGACCCTTCTTTTATTCCTCTTTAAGCTACAGCAAATTCAGCTGGTTCTCAGAGCTATGCTTTATCTCCCCTTTGGGAGGTTTCTGGGTCAGCTGTATTAAAATGCATTTATTCTTAGTGGGGTCAGTAATCTGACACAATAGTGATGTATGAGTGAATGAGGAGAATACATAAATTTCCAGCAACGTAGAAAGAAGAATCCCAGAGTTTTGCTATCGGTAAAAAACGGAACATGGAATCTGTCGCTTTGTGTCACGACAACCAAATTAAACAAATGGAATCTGACAGGAAGAAAAGAAACAAAGGACTTCTGTCCAATTACTTCCAGAAGAATATTAAATTATGGAGACACTTGCTTTTGTGCTAGTGAATAAGCATTTAAATGGATCTAAAGTCCTTCATATTCTGAAAGTTGGATTTATCTACACAGAAAAAATGGAATCCATGGACACTGACCCCTGAAAGGAAAGGGGAAGATGGACGCTGAAAGTTGCAAGCTGGCACGTGGAGATTCACCCCATGTGGCTGGAAATGGCATTTCTCCAGCTGTTGAGACGAGGGGAGGAGGGCTGTGAGAATACCTGATGCATCCCATTTCAGATGCCTTCATCAGAGCTGCTGAAGCAATGACTCTAGGGTCTTATGAGAGCCGAGAGCCCTTGAGAGGGAAAAGCCTCTTAAGTGATAGCTCAAGCTTTCTTTTTGTAGTACATCGCTAATTGATTTGGGTGACCAATATCATGGAGAAAAGAAGTCCACTGTCTTCTCAGACTTTACATATTCTTCATTAAAGCTGGCAAACTTTGAGAGCACACCAAGGTTCAGAAGACTGCAGGCCACAGATATTTGAAAGTGTGAAGAAGATTGAAAGTAAGATGTAAACTCTGACATACGGTGAGCTGGAGTAGCAGTTTTGCTACCATGAGATGCGATGGAGGAGGGACTCCGAGCATTGCTGGAGCAAACACAATGGACCAGGGCTTTTTGTGGCAGAGCTCTGATGGACACAGGGAGGACATAGTCAATTACAGTGGGCCACCTTTGGGCACCGGCAGGATGCACAGCCTGATTGCAAGCCAGGGGGAATCACCATGAAGGAGCCACTGCCAATGGCATCCAAGTGTCTGCAAAACTCACAGTAGCAGGGTCTCTACATGTCCATGGAGCAGGACATACCTCCGGCATGAGCAGGACACAGGGGGTACAACCCAAGCAACTCAACAGAAGAAAAGATTGACTCTACCAACCTTGTTGTGTGACTTGGCCTCTCTCACATGAGGCTCCAGGCAATCCTGTGAAGTGCTGAACGGGATAGTGGTGCAGGTGAGTTGGAGGTGGTAAATCAGGGCTGGCCAGACTGCAAGGACCCGGCATCCTATGCTACCTCCAGCATCAGAAAGTGATGAGCAGTGTGTACAGAACGGGACTTTGTTTAAGACAGACTGCTCAGTAATGCTAGCAAACTGAAGAGCTGGCAGCATGAAACAGATAAACATTTCTCTTGTGGAGCCAGGTGAGCTGCGCATAAGCCACAGCGTACATATCCTGCTCGAATGGATGCCCAGTGGGAGGGTGAGAGGCTTGCAGAGTCATAGGAAAAGCACAACCTTCAGCCAAGTGAAAATTCCAGCCTGACCCGAGGAAAAGGCCAGCATGGACCTGCAACCTTTTGATGAGGAGGGCTATGAGATCAAACTCCCCACTTGACCGATCTGTGAGAGGTGGACTATGCAGAGGCTGCTCTCATAAGAAATGTAGTTAGGAAATGGAAGACAAACCTTTGTGAGCTCTGGCGTATCTGACATGCTAAGCTCAGACAAGGGATCAGGGCAGGCTGTAGAAGAATTGAAATGAGTCATCATGGAGTGGGAATGAGAGTCAAAGACTCTTTCCCTGCGGTAGGCACAAGGAAGAGGAAGGTGAAATTGTCAGGAAGTATCAAGACACTCAGGACAGAGAGAAAACAGACACTGCAAGATAGCTGTGAGCAGCTGCAGACAATAACCATGTGCTTTCCTAGAGTCCAGGCAGCAACCCACCGAATGCGCGGAGTCTGCCCAAGTAGCTTGTGAAGATGGTTGATGTGAAGCGGCCGCAGTCGGACTTGCACAGGCAATCCGTGGGACCCCAAGCCCAATGGTCAGTACCTGGGGCCCAGACTGAGTCAACAGGGGCTGGGAATCGTGGTCTTTGCTGGGACATGGGTACAATGCCAGAGAGCAGGGGGATAAGCATGCCAGAGATAGCAGGACAGCAATTACCTGGTTCGGCCCTTGGCACAACAGGAGCCTTGGTCAAATTTTAGGCTCACAGGGAAATTTTCTGCCATGCACATGCCCAGGAGTATTTCTGTTTAAGGAGAAAGAAGCAGCAGGGAGCCCCTTTGGAGCTGCACTCCCCACAGGGCAGTACCGTCTGGTCCTTATATCATTGAGGACTAAGATGGGGGGCAGAGGGGAAGAAAGGAGGCCAGATTCCTCTGTCACATACCCTGCTGTAAATCCAGAGTAATGATATTAAATGTAATGAGCCTTCACAGTTCTTTCTAGCTCCCGCTCGGGAACAGTCATTTGCCGCTGGCCAGTTCCTGCAGTAAATTATCCCCCTACCCAGCAAGCTGGCAGAAGTCCACTGGGCAGAGAAGAACAGAGCAGAGCAAAGCTCGTGCGGCTCCTGCATCACCTTTCCCTTGTCTGTACCCAACACTTCCCTCTGGCGTGGTCCTGGCCCTGCACCAGCCAAAGCGGGGATTCTTGCACCCTTATTACAGGCTTTAGCAACCTAACCTAAATTTTAACTATGCCTTAGCTTTAAATGCATCTCACCAGTGCTTTCACCTCCAGATTCCCACTCTGTTCTGCTGCTCTACACTATTTTTGCCTCTCTCCACCTGAAGAGGATGTTCTACCTGAAGAGGACGCACGCTTTTCCAGCAGTGTGGCTTGCACTGCACCAGGTGGGCTATTGCTCTTTCACAGCAAAAGCCAAGAGTAGTGTACTTTCAAGGGGGTTGTTTTAAAATCTGTTTCCCAAGTTTTTCTGGAAAATAGAAGCTGCTTCTTGTGTGGAGCTCGATCTGGAACAAAATGAGTACTTTTTATTATGAAGCTGCATCTCCCAAGCTTTCTAATACCTGTTTGTTTGTTTGTTTGTGCTGGTTTTTGCTTGAAGAAACAGAGCTTAGTAGGCTCTTAAGAGCAATGTCAATGAGTTTCCCGCAGTCTGGCAGTGGCCAGCACTTAGCTCTCTCTTGTGACAATCAGGTAAGAAGGAAAAGTCAAGGAAAGAAAGGCTTAAACTCAGTTGAGGGTGGGTGATAATATGAAGAGGTGCTACAGCTGAGAGTAGAGCAGTCTGAACTTTTGGAGGTAGGGAGTAAATGCGCAATGCTTAAGACAACCCTTAGTTTTCCGGAAGGGTTGATAGTTTTGAGCTGTGTTTCTGGCCGGAGTACAGGCCTGAGAGTCCCTCACCTGTGCAGGCTTGGCCCGTTGCAGCCCAGGCGGTGACAATCTGAATGCATCAAAAGTGTGTTGCCAGTTGATTGCAAGCAAGAAAGACGACAGGCAGCAGATAGACATGCTTAACTTTCCCCCTTTGCACCCTGGAAGACCTTATCCATGCAGGACTGGTCTCTGGCAGTCCTTCATCTTCTTGGAGGACCTTGGAGACAGCTCCAGATCCCAGTGGTTTGAATGGTCGGGTCACCAGCTCAGCCTGCAAGACTGTTCCAGGAAGCTGTTAAACTACGCCCAACAATTGCACATATTAATTCGTATATTAATTTGAGGATCCTGAGGCGACAACATGAAGGGCCCTATGGGGGAGCCAAGTAGTTGTATTTAAGCCTGCTGGTTTTACTGAAGAAAGTTGGAGTACTTTGGTGTAACAGCAAAACTGTCTATAGCACTTGGGCCTCCTATCTGCTTTCCTCCCCTGTACAGGGAAACATTTTCAGACGCATAAATCAATTCTTTTGTGCTCAAACCAATTGTGCATTTAAAGCTTCATGACTGTGATACATCTGCACTTAGCACAAAGCAAAGGGGGAAGCTGTATTTGCCTGTATGGAGAAGACGTGATTCCCCCAGAGAGTTGTGTTGCACAGCAGCACTTTGGGAAGAAAATCCTCCAGAAAAACAGCATGCTCTCTGCTTTCTTCTGATGGTTCAGGCTGATTTGTGCTGTCTGTAATTGTAATCAAAGTTAACTGAATCCTGGTGTGTAGGTTGCTGAGCAACTGAAGAAAATTCATCCAGAGGAGACAAGGACTGTAATCACGTAACCTCCAGTAAAGTTGGGAGGGCAGCCACGTAACCCGTGTAATGTCCGGGCTAGAGAACTACCTGTCACAAGAAACACTGCATTTGTGGTGCAGAAGCCAAGGGAAAAGCGTTAGGGTTGTGCCAAGACTGTGCTTTTCTACTGTATTTTGGAAAGATTAGCTCAGACTGGGAACAGGTCCTGGTATGGACATGATATTGTTCAAAGCAGAATTTCCGAGAGGACACAGGTGAGTGGCTGTGAGGCTGGTTTGCCATAAGCAAAAGAGGAGGTGCAACTCCAGAGTTGTCCATCCCACCAATTTGTGGTTTAGGCAGCCTTTGATGTCTCCCTTCCTCCATCCTCTGTGCATTTGTCCACAGTCCTGGGACCGCGAACACCCGAGGGCCCTCCTGCTCTAAAAGAGCTAGCGGAGGCCTGTATTGCCAATGCCAGCAGAGCTGAGTGGAGTTGCACTGATTTAATATCAACATCAAACTGAGCCCAACGTCAAGGGAGCTGTCTGAGCAGAGCTTGTGGCAGGACACCTCCTTCCTGTGAGGAGAAATACCTTTGGACTAAATTAGGAAACACTTGAAGCTACTGCACTTACAGTAGTTTGTGAAACTCGTGTGCATTTATTAAGATAAGGCCTGCGCTTGGCACCTACTGTGCCATCATCAGTCCCATTTGCCAGTAATTAGCACATTGCATGAGGCGGTTTCAGCTGGCATTTGCCGCTTTGAGGGAGACGGACTGCTGGAGGCAGAAGTGGTGGGCTGATTAAGTGCTTTGGGGGAGAAACCCATCATGGAGGAGCGCTGCTGTCATCAGCACGTCAGCAATCAAGGAGAATTTTTCCTTCTTTTTTTTTTAATTATTATTTTCTCTATAAACAAAGAGCTGTTGTGGAGTTCAAAGCCCTTTGAGTGCAGCAAGGGAAGGACGTGGGGTGGCAGCATCCCAGCCAGGGCATGGGCAGCCCACAAGGAAAAGGGACCGAAGTGTGATGGGAGCCCAAGCATGCAGAGCAACTCCTCTACTTTTCCGAAAGCATTGTGCTGTGATTATTTTTGAAAACCTTGCTCTTAAAAGGAGGCTTCTTACCAGGCTTCATCGCAAAAGAGTAGCAACACATGTAGGGTAGCTTTGCTTTTGTTAGCTGCACTGAGTGTAAATGAGGGCAACGAGAGCACATGTGCCACAGGCCAGAGCAAAACTCCTCCCCTGACCATGTTGGCTCTGAAATATGAGTTGCAGAAAAATAAAGACTTTTTTTGTCTTTTTAAGCAGGCAAATCAGATTCTAAATGGAGAGGAGGAGCAGCTTGCTGACTTAAAAGTTTATAGCTGCTTTTCAAAGCAGGACTGTATTTTGGTATGCCTGAGTCACTAAAAAGTTGGGCTAGTAGAGGAAAAATGGCAGTATGCTGAGTAGCAGCATTGCTGTGTGTCAGACCTCATGAAACAGTGACAGATCTAACCAGCATAGCAGGAGAGCAAAAGCAGATGAGGACTAGCTTCAAGCTGGTTTCCAGAACACAAGCTTTAAAAGAAAAAAATTTATCTATTTTTTTCTTGCACTGAAGAGTTTGGTATATTTTCCTTAATTTTGCTTTTGTTCCCCTTGTGATATCTTGGTGCTGTCCCGAAATGGGCAAAGCTGGGTTGTATTTTTCAATCGCAGAGCAGCCATCGCTGTACGCTTCCTCTCACCTCGTTGGGAGGGTTAAGGCAGAGCGTACGCAGTGCAATGGTTATTTGCTTGCCCTCCATCTGGGCAAACACCTCCGAAAATATGCCCTGCCCAGGCAGCTCTGAATCGTTTCCGCTCTGTGAGACTTTGCTTCTGCTTCTCATCCTGTGAGTGAAAGACAGGGTGTTCATCGGTACCTGCTGCCTCCTTATTTTGCTTTAGCTGCTTCTTATTGATGACAAAAGCAGTGTTTTCTTCCTTGCAGGAGCATCAGCCACGCTGTGGGGCTAGGCGCTGGATCTCCGCTCCCGCCCTACCGCAGCAAGGAGAAACGCGCAGGGCAGGCTGCACACAGCTCGGGGCTGGAGGGCTCTTCACCGGGAAATACCGTGCAAGGGCATGAGACATGGGGCAGTACAAAGAAGTGGTCGTCAGAAAGAAAGAGACGGAAAAGAAATCGCAAACAAAATAAAAATTGCCTAAGAAATTTTCATTGTGGAAAAAGAGAGGGTGATTTTTTAAATCAAAATACTCTTTTTGATTAATCTCATACCTCTAGGATTGTCTGTGCTTTAGTTTTGCACATTGGTTTTGGTCGGTGACACTGCTGATGGTTTCAAATGTGAGATATTTAGGTCCCCAGAAAAGATGGTAATTTTTCGTTTTTCCTCTCTCTCTGCTGCTCTGTAAGGTCTCGGTAGACACAACCAGCTTATGAAGGGTGGCTCCCATTTGGCCATAAAGGAGAGTCAGCTGTGGACAAATCTCTATGCTGCCCCGACCCCGTGGGAGCAGAAAGTGCCAGTCAGTAGGAGGTGGGAGCGTGCCAGCTCCGCGGGGTTGGCCTCCGTGTGCCCCACGCCCTGGCATCTCTTGGCTATTTTTCTGTATGTCCTCGCAAGAGAGCGATGCCAGTGAAGCCCCCGGTCCAGTGCGAGGGCCTTGCAACATGCACCAAGGGAGCCTGCAAGAGCCGCACCATGAGAAAACCCCAGACATATGAAGAAATGGGAGACGGCATTATCAGACTAAACCGCTGACACAAAAATGCCCACATATGCACAACCCTGCACCCCATTATTGCACGTTGGTCCACAGAAAAACCTTCAGAGCTAGACCAGCTTTCTGTAGCATTTTTTAACACCTCGTTGCCTGGTGAGCAACGCTCAAAATGCTGCAGGGGGAAGGAGCTGATCTGTTACAAGGATTTTAAGGAACTTCATCTACCTTGCCTATACCTCTAGGGGAACATTTCCTGAGGGGTTGGGAATGCAAGACCTAAAGGTATTTCATCTCGGCTGCACGTCGGATATCAGGATCTAATGACGTAGCATGTCCTAGACCTCTTCTGCTAACCATCTGGCAGCATGTTGTTTAACAGGGATTGACACAATCACGTTGAGCCGGGGCAGTGCCACACCGCAGGCTGGGCAGCCGGACACACGTCAAGCCACAATGTGGCAGCAAGCGGCCAAAATGCTCCAGCTCTTGCAAGGAGCTTCACAGTCTGTTTCCATCTCAGGTTTACATTTATTGTCATGTTGCAGGCTCTTTATTTATTTATTTTTTTTACTGCAAAGGAAATATTAATTTCATGCTTGGCTTGATTCTCAAGCAAAAGCATTCTCTGTCCTGAATCAAGATGTGTTTTCTTTTTCTTTTTTTTTTTTTTTTGCAGTGTCGGGAGCTGCTGAGTGATTACCTGCCTCTTCCTCCTCTTGAGGCCAGCGGGAGCTGAGAGGGTAACCAGCGGGCCGGGATGCCCCCTTGCAAGCCCCGCACCTACCCTGGCCATCAGCAGTAAGCACCGGCTGGCACCGTTGCACGTCAGCGTCTGAATACCTTGCTTGTCGCCACCAGAGCTACTCATACGTTGAATGGATACAGCCCGTGTAGGCAAAGCACCCTGAGCTGCAGCCAGGTTTATGGTCAATGAATGCAAACCATGCACAAGAGCCACAGCAAAGCACATCTCTCATCTCCTTTCTAAGGGGATATGCAGTGTGTATCAGCTTTACTTTAAATCACGTTTGCTGGGTTTACACATTACTGTAAGCACAAATCCGCATTGCAACTGCAGATTGGGTTCTTCACTGTATCTGTGGTGCTAAATCCAAACCAACATCTGAATGTGCTAAAATTTGTTTACACTATTTGCCATTTTTCTGAACGTTTCTCAAACTTCTAATGTGCCTACAGAGCTTTGAATAGTCCATTTGCAAATTTGGCAACAAGAACATAAAGGAATTTATAAAAAATAAGATCTATGCTCTATTTATGCCCAGAAAAATATCTTATTTAGCTTTTTGTTAATTTTTCTGAGTGGCATTTATTCTTAACACCTTTATACCCCTCTGTTTTTCTCACATTTCTTTCTTTATGTAAGTACCTACAGAGAAAGCAAATGCAGAAACAGCAGTTTCAGTGACTGGCTAAGTTACTAAAGATTTATGCTAACGTTCATGCTGTGCCTCTAGCTGAATTAATAATGCCACTGAAGCATTTTTATTTCCTGGTTTTTTCATTCTAACTTTGCGAATGGAAATATAGGTCCAATTTAGTTCTTTTTAAAATACGTATGAGCAGCAACACCTACATAGAAGAAGTATGGATGGAATGTGTTTGTAGTTAATATAGAATTTTTATTTATTCTCTAAAATAGGGTCTCGTTGAGGTTATTGGTCCAGAAATGTGATCAAATTCATCTGTGTTTATCTCTTACATAGGTGAGTGTTTGTCTATTTGGGAAAGTTTTACTTCTGACTTCAGGCTAGTTTTATGCCAAGATGTTTTCATTATCTTCAGTAAAGTTCACCTTAATTCGTATCAGTGTAACTGAGTGGAAAACCTAGCCCAGAACAGAGAATTTTCCTGTTGCCCTAAGCAAATATTTTTGCTCACTTGTTATTTTAAGAAAATCTAAACCAGAAATATTTTCTTCCATTTGCAAGATTTTTTTTTTTTTTTTTTTTTTTTTGGTGTACAGGAAAATAATCCATTAGTTCCATAATTCAGTATCGTTCAGGACCAGCATTAAGCTTCCCAGAATTAAACTTCCAGCTTGCCATGATACAACAATGTGAACAATTCCGAGATTTCGGGCAGTCTCTTCGTTGCTCACATTCTGCTTTGATGGTGCTCAGAGTTCACAGGTAAGAACATATGCTGTCACTTATGTCTGTGAACCACAGCAAAAGAGCAGTGCTCTAAGGAAAAATAAGGAAGAAAAGAAGAGATGTAGGCTGCTAAGTGAAGTTGGGGAGCAAAACAGATGAAACTGATAAAGTGGAAAGCTATATTATTCACTCCAAGGCTCCATTTAGTCCCTCTGCCCTGATAGTTTCAGCAAAGTGAAACTCTCTCTAGAATCAATACTGCTATCATTTCACAAAATTACAGTGGTTTGAACAGAAAACTAGTCATAAATCAACTTCATGCATGGACAGCTGGAGGAAATATTTCTTGCTTTGAAGATTTGGGTGCTTCAGAACTAGTAAAGGGGAATTTGGCTGTTCAGGAATCCACATTTACTGCATTACTTGGAAATATAGGTTGGTATTGTATATTCAAACAACATGTGAGTCAGAATAGCAGTTGGAAAAAGGGAGGTGCCTCTATTTTAATCAGATGAAGAAAGAATTTTTAGACTGTGATTCTACAGCATCTGAGCATGTTTGATTTCAGTGAAACTCTGGCGTTTTGGAGATGGTCCCTTTCTCTGATATTCCTTACGCATCCATCCGCACTGGGCTAAGCACATGTCCTCACTGCTTTTTTATTCACAGAGCTAGCCTAGATCTCACAGATTTTGAGGGATTATTGCAGCTCACCACTTGCAGCTTAGTGACTTAATAGGCCTATAAATGGAGTCGTTCAAGTTATTGCAACCGGAAGAGGTCCAGCCCTTAGCTTCCAGGGAGAGGATTGAGCCTGGAGAATGACCTCGTCCTCTGTGCTTTGGCAACATCTCCTTAGAGATCCTTCTAATCGAAGTGTGAAGAGCATGGCTGCTGACCAGCCCAGGGAGGTTTCACTCTGCTCGTTTGCATTTTGTTAGTATCTCTGAAATTAAACAGTTTCTTGCAGTTCTTCCCTCCCAACAGAGCTATAGTGGACAGAGAGAAATTGTGTCCGTGCAACCTAGAAATTTTACGTGTATGATGTACTGCAGAAAATAAGCAGGGAGCAATTTTCTCTTATGTCCAAATGTTCAGTTAATCACATCAGAAAACAGCCCCCACACTCTTTTGGAGACCTTCAAGTGCAGAAACTTGCACAAAATACCAGCCGTGCCCCAGGGCTGCGTGGGGACCAGGTCTGTAGTGGCATGGCCACGGTCGGCCCCAGCCACTTGACCACAGTGAGCGAATGGCGCAGCCTTAGCACGGGAAGGGTAAGGAAGGGGCCAGAGGGTGTGGGAACAAAGTAGCCCCACTCGCAGAGGCATCAGTGGCTGCACAAGCCCCTGAGGGCTGAGGGATGCCTGTGGCTTCCCGGGCTAGAGATGAGAAATCCGAGATTTCTAGTGAAAAGATTGTTTCACTGTGCCCTATTCTGTGTTGGCAAACTGAGGAGAAAAGCAGAGATTTTCTATTTACTAATTCATTATTATACCTGAGATAATTCTATAGTTGTTGCCACTCCTCTAAGGTACTCGTGAAATACACATTTATGCAGTATCTAACCACCACATAGCTGTAATTATTTATAATGATTTCCAATATCTTATGCATTTAGTACACTGGAATTTTCTTTTAATTTTGATAGATATTGCTGGAAATTACTTAGTTAAATCTGAATTCATTAAGAGAGCAATCATAATTATTTGATAAATAGCATCATTAAATCCATTGCACAATAAAACATCGCAAATACTAGCACAAGTAAATATTTGCGAGAGTATTCACACTGGATTTCCTCTCCTGGCATTTTGAAAAGCTCTTTTATTATCTCACAACAGAATTGCCAAGTAGCTACAAATGTTCATGTATCATCTGCAAACGAAGAGAAAGGAGGTTGCTGCTCAATAAAATTCAGCTCATCCAATCAGGGAAGGGAGGGAATAACATATGCTGTAAATAACCAACCAGAGGGCACACACGCTGACCACTAACACCAGCCAATTTATTAACGACAAACAAATAATAATCTGTAACCAAAAATAATTCAAACAACTGAGGCTAATAGACACGTTTACTTAAACTGTGACCTGTACCTGATTTCACTGACGTGGAAGAATGGGCTGAGTGTGTTAGATAAATTATTCATAGGGCACGGGTCACGGGTCAGTCAGCTCTGTTTCCAGATGCTTGGCAATTCAGAGAAGGGCCCCAGGCCCGTGGGGTGTCCTGTGGAGCTGGAGGGCTGGGGGTACGGCCGCAGCAGGTCTGTGCAAGGAGAAGAGGGGGCTCCTGCCCAAAAGGCATGATGCCGTATGGAGATTTCGACTTGCAGTCTGCTTTTGGCATGGGCCTTTGCCTCGAGAGCGCTCTTCCAGCCAGTTCCCAACTCCTCTCTCTGAAAAGGAGCCAAAAAGGAGGTAGAATGGCATTTTCCAAAGGGAAACACCCAGCCGGCGCACCCCTCTTCTCGCATCTGGTGGCAGAGGAGGCGCTGCCAGGTGTCTTGCTCTGCGGGCTCTGGGCTCAGACATCGCGGTGCCTGCTGGGGACAGAGGCTTGGTAGGGTTAAAATTCAACCCCTCTTCTAGGCTACGCATTGATGAATAACCTGCCTTGCCCATCAGGATCTGCTGCTGTCATCAGGGGTGGAGGCATAAACTGGGAGAAATGTCAGGTAATGCAAGAGTGCAGAGGAGCCCAGGCAGGACACCTCCACGGAGCCAAGTGGCAGGAGACCCACTCCCTGCAGCTCCCAAACGGGCCCTGTAAAAAGGGCTGCGAGACAGCACTGACAAGCTTTTATAGCTTTTTTCAGTCCAGCAGCCACGCACCGGGGCTGAGGCATTAGTAACAGTGGCTGGCCAGGACGCTTCCCTAATGTTTAACAAGTCAAGCTCCATTGCCCTGGAACCCAGTCAAGGAGGCAGGAGCTATTTAATTAGACCAGAGCAACTGACAGCAACGGCGCTGTAAATCTTCCCTTGCTGCCTTTGAGGCCCTCGGTCCTCCATGTCTTAATATTAAATGATATCTCAATGATGGGAGAGCAGGGAGCAAACATGCTGCTGCCTTTTGCTCGCAGGGAGCCGGATGGCAGGGTTTGCAATGGATGAATTCCCAGGCGAGGGCAATGACGCTGGGCTTCCCTTTCTCCTGCTGCTCCAGTTTCATGGGAAGCTACAAGATGATGCTCTAAGGAAAAAGAGGCAATTGCAGACTGAGGCCTCCCTTTGTATATGCAGTATAGGGACCACACCTTTGCCAGCATGTTTGCAAAACCTCTGCTGACCTGAACCAGCCCTTTTCATAGGCTTTTCCCTTTAATACTCCTGCTGGCACAAGTGCTTAAGGAGAAAAATTACATTTGGATAATAATATGTAGCAGCCTGGAATAGCATGCATATCCTGCATGCAAGTAATGCAGGGTTTCTTTTTCCCTGTTTCGCTCATTTCCCAGTCTAGGCAAGTCCTTTGTTCCCTATGTGCCTGTGGAGGAAATTAGGATAGGAATCTAAGGACTTTGACGAAATTTGGTGGATGCTGATATGAGGGCTATTTTCCTCTACGGTAGTTCATTTGAGGTATATTAATACAAATATGTGCACCTAGTCACATAAAACAGTGAGAAATGGGTATTAATTACCTGCAAATTGCAATTAAATTACGTCTACTGTACACCAGGAGTGTATCACAGCTAATAATCTCATAAGAGACAGAAAGGACTGACAAAGTAAACAGAACCTTAAAATGTCTTATCCTTCGCACATGACGGGATTTCGCTCTTTCGGATCGTATTTCACATTTTCTTGACAGAAAGAAGATTAATTGTTAAATATTCACGAATTTACATTGCACACTGAAGCATCATCTTTGAAAACTGGCTTCATGACTCACTTCTTGCCACCACGGAGGGATCCAGGGCCTTCCAGGACTTATGACGAGCTGCATTTTCCATGTGGTTGAGAATAGCAGACTCTCAGCTCTGGCGAGGATCATTTCCAACCACTCTCTTTTCCATGCAGTTGGAGGAAGAAGCCATGGGGATACATGTCCATTTTTCTTCCAGCTTCCTTCTCTTCCTGACACACTTTTCTTAGCTGGTCTGTCCTGGCCCATCTCTTCATGTGGCTGACACCAGCCTAGGCATCTCTTTGGGTCTTAACGTGACGGCTATACCTGTCATTTATGTGGCTGCTGTGCAGGACCACCTCCTGGCTCTTTCCCAGCTGCCTCCTGGCGAAGGCTTAAGAGGCTGCGCTGGGTAAGAAGTCAGCTTTAGAAGTATTTGTAATCACAAGCTCTGTGTTTCCTTGCCTTTCTTTACATATCAGTATGTTATTATCTCTAGCCTATGGACAGGCTCCATCTCCAGGCTGGCTTTAGCTGAAATTCTTATTTCTAGCTCTGACCCCATATGGTATATAAGTGCATTTCAAGGCCTGGGCTCTGTGCTGCCCTTCTTTTTATTTGTATCTCACCACCAGTGCACCGAGGCTGTGCCCGGGACACTGCAGAGGTCCAGCCTTGGAACTGTAGCCGCTGTCGCTTCCCCAAATCGCAGACATTGCAAATAGCAAATAAGTCAGCGGATGGCAGGAATGCCTCGCCGCTGTTTTGTGTGCGTGCCATGCAGCCTGCACCATGCCCTGCAGGGCCCCATGGGCTGCAGCCTCGCTCTGCCAGTGGGCCCCTCTGCTACTGCAGTGTTTTCGTGCAATCAACCTGCAAAATCCTTTTTTTTATTTTCTTGGGCTTGGGGTTTTTTTTTCAGATCTGCTCCCAAAGGGGCAGCTCCGTCACATCTTTCGTTAGCCAGCACTCACCCCAGTGTGCTTTATTTTTGCTTTGCTCCCAAAGTCATTTCCAGCCCGGGGCAGCGTAGCACCGAGTGGAGAGAGCATTTCTAAATGCTCGATACCCAGAGCTGCCAGGCAGCCTTGCAGCCCAATTTCGCTTTCTTAAGGATGGCAGAGGAGTCCTCCAGGAGCAGGCAGGAAGCGCCCGCCCAGACGCATGACTGCCTGCTTGCCCCTTGGCTGACGCGTGCTGCCGGCCCCTGGCTCGCAGAGGGGCAGCATCTCCCCTGTGAGGCTCAGGTTACCCCCCAGCCCTCCTGGCCGGCTGCTTATCACCCACTTGTCTACTCCTCCGCTTGTTTCCGTAATATCTTTCAAGCTTTCAGGGCTTTCCCAGGGCTTGCTCCCCGCTGAAAGCCACCTTCTTATCTATGAGCTCTGGCAGTGTTGGCCCCTTCCCTGGCCCCTCACAACGATGCCTCATCTGAGCTGTGCTCTCTCCCTCTCCTGTGCGGACCCATCTAGCACATCGGGAATTATCTCTGCAAGTCACTGAGCCACTGTTTAAATGTGATATTAAATTTTCCTTTCAACCTTTAGCCTGTGCATTGCCCACACCATAAAGCATTCAGTGGATACAATGCATTCAGCCTGATATATATGTATATGAATGAGGTGCATGACACTGCAATACATAAACCATTACCTCTTACTATTTCTCACAGCATTTTTTCCCACTTGTTCACCATTAGTCTTATATAAAATGATTTGCAATCTGTGTGGGGGTTAAATGACAACCTTTCAAGGCAGCCTAGCTTAGGAGGACACAGAGGGATCAAGTTCTCTGCTGCCGTGCAGTCACTTTTGGAATTCCTGAGATAATATGTGCCTAATACCGCTATAACCAGCCATGCAGGGGGCATCACCCTCGTGTCTTCTGGAGACACACTGCCTCTGCTGCTGGGGAATTAGAAAAACTGGACTTGGCTGAAGCTGAAAAGACACAGGAGGAGCAACTGTCCTGCTTGAGATTTTGATCAGTCCTATATGGCATGGGTTAACACAGTCCCCAAGTTGCAGTATCTGCAAAAAAATAAAAATTGCAAACAAGGAGACAGGGTGCAGGCAGGCGAAGCCCCCAAAACCACAGCAGCAGACCTCAACTCCAATTCTATCAAAGCTTGGGGGCCTTCCTCTTGTCCCCCAGGGAGACAAGAGCCTCTCCCATGTGTTTTGGGTCTCGTGCAGCACCAGGTAGATGCTGCTCTCCAGCAGCGCAAAGGGGGCTGCAGCATCAGCCCGTGGAGAAATCCAGGGGTGGGGGACCCAGTCATGGACATGGCAGACCTAAGCTTTGGTCCCCATGCCGCTTTTTAAGGGCATTGTTTTCCTTGCGCCTCGTCTCCCTGTCTGCAGACAGTTTTATGGTGATTCCCTGCATTGCACAAACATGGTGAAGTCTTTGGACTACTTGAATAGCCCCGGCCAGTGGTCAACTAAGTTCTGCAAATAGCGTTTCTGAATTGACAACCATTTGGTGCGGCTCTACATTAAAATATAGTATGTAAAGCAGTGCAAAGAGGGAGTGCTGGTACAAATCGCCACCGGAGGCACTACATCAAAATCTTAAGGGAGAAAGTTATTCTTCAGCCATTTTACATGGCTTGCCCCGTACAGAGAGCTTTACAATGACAAATTGTTTTTCCTGCAAATGTCAATAAGTGGCCAGCCTTTCAAGTGCAGATAGACATCTTGCCAGTTTGTTTTTGCACAGACAGAAAGAGGCAAGGCTCTGCTAGCAAAACCCATGGCAAGCTATTGACTGGAGTGCTTGCTGCAGCATTTCATATGGCTTCAACCTTTTTTCAATATCAAATTTTAATAGGGCAGTAATTGTGGGGGTGTTGGCCAGACCGCAGCTGTTACAAACAGCATCAGCACTTTCAGTAGATACAGCAGGAGACGTTCCAAGGAATTTCCCAACAGATAAGTCATTTCAAGATGAATTTGGGATGCAAAAGCCATTATTTCAACAACTGTTTTCCTTGAGGGGGTGGGACATCGTTGAGATTTCCTCCCAGCTGTCACCCTATAGTCAGCCATCTGAACGAAGGCTCTGAACAGCTATAATTGCTCATTTTGCCTCAAAAAATGGGCACATTTTGAACGCCTGGGGCCAGATGCACAAAAATGTCCGGATGCCTAACTGGCACTGGCTGGAATGGTGCTACCTGCTCACTCTGCCTGGGCACCATGGCCCCGCATCGCCCACGGCTCTGCCGCCCTCATTTCTGAGATGGCTGCGGGGATCCGCACTGCACCGGGGCCAGGGAGAGCGGCCGCGCTGGCCCCGCAATGCCACCCTGCACAAGGCTCTGCAAGGGAGTAATTCTGACTCTTTTTTTTTATTTTAGTGGAAATTAAAGCTTGGCTTTGGTCCATCTCTGAGAGGTGAGGTGCATGCTCCGGCCTTAAGAAGGGCCTTGCTGAACCCTCTGTCAGCAAGGAGTAGCTGTGCCTGTGGGGCTTGCTTTAGCCGAAGAGACACACCGCCATGAAGCAGGATAAAGGGGTGCACGCAGCCACGATCCCCCTGGGAGGAAAGCAGGTTCTCTCCCTGCAAGTAGCCAAATGCAGTTGCAGGCACCTCTGTCCTTTGAGGGGGATCAACTGAAGATTCAGGCAAAGCGCTGCACACCTTATTTAACAGGGTGTAGGGTGAGGGAAGGATGACCGTCCCAGCCTCAGCCCAAATGAGAAAAGCTGTGTGTGTGGTCTCTGGCTCAAAATGCACCAGGAACCAGGCTAGGTTTCATGCCCTAGCCTGCACAACGACCAAACTTGCCATCACCACAGGATAAAAACTGCAAACACTTCCAAGTCTCCAGGTCCCGTTCGACTTTCTAGTTGTGTCAGTATGTTAGAGGACTCCTAGTATTTCCATAGTGAGAGACTGATACTTATCCGTTTGCTAAGCAAGGCAAATGCTTATCTCCGGGTAATAGACACATTATAGTAAGGCGTTTCCTTTTCTTTAAAGGCTGCTGCTTCATATGGGTTGGCGTGCTTTCTACCGGCTGTCCAGCCAACTCCATTTTTTAAGAAACACCTGAATTAAGCGAATCTACATTCATGCGTTCACTGTGGTTGCTGCCCCGCGCTAGGGCACAAGGCCTGCAGCCATTCCCATGAGGTACCACACAGCAAAACCGCAGCTCCAGCAGGCACAAATTTTTACTTTTGATACTTGCTCTCTCTGGGGCACTCGTGAGCAATCTTTGCAGTACTGCCGAAGGTGGTAAGCAAGGGGAGCAAGCCAAGGGAAGCAGGTGCTCTTCTCTTGCCTGGTGATTTGAAGTAGTATAGGCAGAGCTGGAATATATCTGAAGCACAGTCATTATATTTCCATAACTTTATCTACAGAGGACATAGGAGTTACAATGCAATCAGCACTATACAGTTTAAAGTGTAACTGAAATGCATTATAAAGTCAGCTGCGGCAAAGAACATATGGTACAGCTTGCCACCCTGCTATAGTATTTCTTCAAAAGACATTTTTCTTACAAAAACTAAGACATTATCAGTCAAATTGTAAGTAACCCATTTCCATTTATAGTGTACAGTCTACCCTCTGAGTCACACACAAGATCGGCAGTAACAGCTGTGAGACTTCTAAAACTTCTTTCTTTTTTCCCCCCACCCTTTTTACGTTCTTGAATCCGAAAATGTTTCTGCTCGAGTGGCAGTGGCTAGGCTTCGCTCCCCTCCGGTTTGCCAGCTGAGCATGGCGGTGGCGGGGGCTCACCGTCTGCGGGCTGCCGCATGCAGCTCAGCTGCCTTCAGGCGCGGTGCGCTTGTCCCGGCCAGCATCCCGTGCTGGGGACTGGCGGACTGTGTGGTGCCTCGGTGTTTCTCCTCAGCCAGGGCACGTAACGGATATCCTGCTGCTAAGTGCAGCTTAAGACAGGAAGCGTTTCTGCTGTGGCGGGGCTGCCTTAGTGCATAAAACCCCTTGGGGATTTGGGGGAAGTCCCCTGAAACCATGAATGATTTACCAATGTTACTGAATCCTTCCCTCTATCAACCCATCCCTCTACCACCTGGAAGAACCAAGTGTCCCTTCCCTCTCAAGAGCAGTAATGCACTTTGTCATGCTTAGACTTGGGCACCTCTTGATGCAGTACTGCTCTCATATATAGCATGTTTGGTGTTTGTTCTCATTTCAATATGTTTTCTTTTAGACGCCACTCTCAAAGATTTCCCTGCAAAGAAAAAGGGCCAAGGTTATTTCCTTAGGGAAGGAGGGCAAGAAGAATGTCAGAAAACTATTTAAGCAAATAAATAACACTCTGAATTGTCAGAAAAGTATTGAAGCAGAGCAGATGGGCTGTGTTTGCAAGCTCATTTGCATCATGAATACTTTGGCATTGCCCAGATTTTGCATAAGCCTTCGCTTTAATATTTTGTTATTGTGCAATGGTTTTTGTGATCCCTTATACACACATGCACTCTTTTCAAACAGATCAAATTCAGAACTAGCGCAAGCTGATGCAGCTACAATAAAAATGGATTTTTCAGTATGTTCAAGAGACTTGAGACAGAGCATGCAACTGTCAGCTATAGCCCTAGAGCTGCATCCTATAGGGTGTATTTAAAAAAGAGGTTAAGCTGCACTTTTTATCCAACCTTCTCTCCTTTGAGCAATGCCAGGGTCTGAACCTTCAGTCCCACCTCATTTGGAGAGGGGGGAAAACTACTGAAGAAAAGTCATTTCCTGTTTAAAATGTTGAAATAATCCTTGGTGTAGGAAAAACGTTATGGAGTCCATACTATTTCATTGTCAGGGTGAAAAACTATGAAGATGCATCCAAAAGAAGCCTTCAAATTGGTATTGCAACAATTTGCTGACTCCATCTTTGGGCGTCTCTCTCTGAATCAGCAGAATGAAGTTCCTGTATAATATCAGCATGGCCAAAATAGGATGTCCAAAGCTGGAAAATGAGCGGCGTGCTCTGACCTCATCAAAGACTCCAGTACTGCCAACACTACACTCACAAGTGATATATCCATCCACAATGCATAACTGATAAATATAGAGAGGTCCAGGATTGCAGGAGAGCCTTTGAGTACAGCACAGTTACTCAAATGACAAATACCTGGGGACTAGAAAGTGTGTAAAAAGGAGTATGAGAGGTGTTGAAAATGTTCAGTGTCGTACAAAGCTGACCACTGGGTGAACTTTCTTTCAGTGCTTGAACCTGAAGCAGACATGAGAATCTTCCATCATCCAAGAATTGTGGATTTACTGCAAGTGGGC
This sequence comes from Dromaius novaehollandiae, assembly GCF_036370855.1. Taxonomy (NCBI): domain Eukaryota; kingdom Metazoa; phylum Chordata; class Aves; order Casuariiformes; family Dromaiidae; genus Dromaius; species Dromaius novaehollandiae. Next base: position 29,103,011 of record NC_088099.1, read on the forward strand.
ACACCAAAACTTTGGATCTTGATCCCCTCTTTATCATTATTGGTTTTTAGATCACATTAAACATCACCAGAGAGATGAGCTCCATCAACAGCTGCACACATTTACCTTCATGCTTTTAAAAAGTCTGCTTAAAATGATCTGGAAGCAGACAGTAAAGTGACCCACAGTCTTTCAGCTTGTTTACTTTCTCCATCAGCCTCTGGATAAGCAGGGTGGATGAAGAAAGCCGCATGTTGCATGCTCTGCCCTTCTCTGCAGCATGCCCTTAGCTGCTTGCTGTGCCCACACTTTAAACTGCTTCAGCGCTCCCCATTAGAGAGCCATGCAGCCTGCTCTGCTAAAGAGTAATGATTGCAACACACCTTGCTGAAGCTATCCATTTATTTTTGTTAAGAAAGTACTCAGTGACAAACTTGGCTGCTTCTCAATACAGAAGCAAGGATTTCGAAATGTAATTCACTGATTGGTGAGGCTCCCGAATAAAAAAAAAATCCTTCCTTACCGGAGCAAGGGATGTCCAGTCTTCATGTTATCAGGCTTTTAAGTTCTCCAGAGGTAGCTGTCAATGAAGCTGGGAAATGCTTTTTGCACTTGCTGTGAGTAGAGCTGCATGGACTTTAGGATCATCTCCTTACACGAGCTACTTTCATCTGGATAAAAACATAGTTGGCTGCAAAGCCCCAGCCCTGGATTTAAGATCTCAAGTCTCAAATGAGATCGTGTCAGCTTTGTACAAATGAATTGGCACCTGGATTTGACTGCAGATGAGGAAGAAAACTGCAGAAGGAACCACGGGCTGAACTATGCACATGAATCAATAGAGAAAATAAAGCCTAAAACAAAAGTTTCACCATTGCCCCCTCTTCATGGGACCCATGAGGAGCAGCCATTAGGCAGATTCCTGACACATTCAGTGAAAAAGTGAAGGCCAAAGCTCACACATGCAAATTCTACCTGCCTATGGCAGCTTTGTAGCAACCTGGACAGTCTGCTGCTTGGTAGGCTTGCATCACAGAAACCGCCGGAGAGGTGAGAGAATTTATCTGAAATCTATCCAGCGATGGGACGAGGACATTGGGATAGAGGCTTTCACTCCTGGCTGACTTGTTTTCCAGGTTCTAATACCTCAGGTGATCTCTCCCTGATTTGGAAGTGTAACCGGCATATTTCTGTTTGCAGACTTTTGCATATACGTCCTCCACAAGACTGTTCTCAATTATTTCTTCTCTCACAAAGGAAGGTAGACAATCAAATGAATAAAGCTATTTTGTGGAAAGTATTTTTAATTGAAATATTTGCTGCTGTTTTTACCGTTAGATTAAGACAGCAGACCTTGATTAGCCAAGAACAGGTTAAGTTTGTTTATATTTGCAGTATGGGGGTAAGAGGGGTAACTACAAAAAGAGAAGAAAAAGATATTGCAGGTCCTGGAGGGCTTGCCAATCAGGCATGGGGAGAACGTTTGCACTGCTATTGACACATTTAAGTAGATGCATGAAACGAAAGCAGCCCCCACTGTAAATACACTTGTCATGCACAAAGACTTCCACTTGCACAGCCTCCTTTGGTTTGGAAACAAAAAAGCCATACTTGCAAAAAGTTCCTCTTCATATTGAAAACACCCATTTGTGCTCAGACCTTGCAACTCTAGTGACACAAAACCAAACAAACATACAAAAAGCCTTTTAATGTCATCCCTCAACGTTAAATCTTTATCCGAGCTTTTGTGGCTTGCTAGCTTGTGACTAGTGTATTTTCTTTCAGATGAATAGACTTTGAGGGATTTATACCACATGAGAATCTGAGCCTGTGAGTTTTTACTTAGTCTCTGTGATCGTCATGGAGAGAGGGGCTTTATTCTCTTCTGTAAAGTATTTTGTAGCTAGGTATGGTGCAATCATGCAAAGGTTTGGCACAGCGCTCTGTTCCCTGGTCATACCCAGCCAGGCTGTGCTGGTATTCGCAGATAAAACCCGGGAACAGGAGGTTCTGCTTCACTCTCGTGAGAGGCGTCTTTCCTTCTCTTTTCCTTTCGTGTCCTCCCCCCACCCCCCACCCCGTAGCAGACCGAAGATGTGCTCATTTCCCATTCCTGCCTACTGAACTATTCATTGAAAATGTTCCACTGGTATCTTCTTGTCTGCCAGGGAGCTCATAATCCACCAATTCCTCCTCCGTCTTGAGTTGCAACCAGAGCAATTAGCAACCCATTGAAGACATCCACACGCCAGTCACGGTGAGGTGAGGACACGGGTGTAAGTGAGGGGCTGGCCCTGGCCGACCTGCCCCTCCTGCCAAAAGCGCATGGGCTAGGGTTTGTTGTAAGGGACAAAATCTCCTATGGCAAGAAAGTGGGGGTTGGGTGGTCAGAATAAGAGTTTTCCATTGATGACAGTAAAATTGGTGAAATCAGTGCATTGGCTAAAACTGATTTCAGTGGCAGCAAGATGGAGCCTCTTCCCTCCCAGGCTCTGTTACAGTCTTGGCTTGAAAGGTGAGATAAACTTTTGCTGTGGGTGCTCAGAAAAGCTGCTCTGGAAAGGTTTTTCAACCTCCCAGATGTGTCAGGCTTCCCCCCCCCCCCCCCCCCCCCCGCATGTAACAACCCCCTTTTTTTGCCGGAAAGGAACTGAAGGGGAATGTGAGGGGCTGTTGGGGGGCATCGATTGCTTCCCTCTGCTGCTTTGAAAACAATCAAAAAATGGCAAGAAGATGGCAGTGGAGAGCACTGCAGCAGGGCCAGGCCGCCTGTGGTACAGCGGTACCTCTTCCCTTCAGCAGACTTCGTTGGTTTATCTACGGGCATCTCATAGCTGCTGCCCTTCAGGACCAACGCACTCTGCTGTTGCAATCCCATCTTCTGCTCCTAAAAAACCCTCATTATTGCTGTTAAGAAAAGGGCATACAATTCCCCTCTGCCAGCGCGCTGGCCCCTTCTCCAAGGGAAAAGGTGCCGCACCATGATCCCTCCCAGCCCACTGCCTGCGCTGGTGATTGCCTAGCCAACATGTAACGCGACATGATGCCTGACCCGAGTGGAAGGTCGACACAAGCAGCCTCCGTATAAACACTTCTCATGGAAAACAGGTACATGCATTTCTTATTCTGTCTTCCAATCTGCACCAGGGGCTTCACAGGTCAGGACCAGAGCAATTGATCACCGCTCCTCACCCTATCCCTTACCTTCCCAATATATTGGAGATTCCCTCCTGCACTTTTGGGCTCTGCTTCACTAATGTCTCCGGAAAGATAAGCTGTTGAGAAAGAATGTGAGAATTATTAAATCAATAAACACTGCTAACCTTTCAACTGCGTCCGTCAAAAGTGATCTTCTTGCCATTGCAGCAACTGTGTGCTCTAGCAGATTGAAAGCAGTGTTCTTGCTGCATATGTCAAACAAGATAGGAAAAAACATGCTTTTTCTATCAAGAGAACAGGGGTGTCCACTGAGGCTCATAGTGGATTCTTCCAAAGCCCCAAGTCTAAAAGGCTTTGCATCATTAAAGGGAAACACATGCCCCAAACCCATAGCTTTCTGTAGGAAATTCTCCCACATATATCCAGCTATTGTTGCAGAGGGAAAAGCTAACATGCTCATATATAGCTCAACAAAAATATATGGCCAATGCGTAAAATTATTTTAACGAGTTTTGGTAGCTTTTCTGTGGGCCAAGTGATTTCCTGAGTACAAAGCCTTTGCTTTTTTTTTTTTCAGAATCAGCTGCTGGAAATCAGAATGCAGAAATCTAGCATGTGCTGGAGTTTAAGCCTGCAGGGAGATCCAGTGAGCTTGTTAGGTGTCTTTCAAGTGTTTAACAGTGAGATGATGACTAAACATTTTGCAGTTCTTCTGAAGGCCAAGGTCTCCGATAAGCACATAGAGGCACAGCTTTTTATGAATATCAGTCAGAGTTGCATGTGCTTATCTCATTATGTGTTTTCAGGGAGGCTTTTCCTGGTCTTCACAAGAGGTGTCTGTTCTCAAAGCAAAATACGCAACGTGGAGCTGTAGTAAAGGCCAGAGAAAAGACTTTTGCTCATTCAGGAAATCTTTCCCTCCTGCAAACATCAACATGTTTACTCAGCTTCCTGGTAGACACATGAATGATTTGTTAACAGGTCTTGTCTCTTGTATTAGGAAAACATGATATAATTTTTATCTAAAGAGCATCACTGTTTTGCATGCCTGCAAGAATGAAAAAGACTGTCCAAAAGCTATTTCCTGCTAATAATAGTATATATTCTCCTTACATCTCCTTACAGTATGCTCACTGTTTAAAACACAGAGTGAAAATATTTCCGTGTTTAACAATATCCCAGAAATGTTTATTTTAAGCTGTTGTGAGGGCCACCCAGATCATTCTAAAGCCTACACTATAGCTTTTATCGGAGAAGTGTTACTCTGAAACATCTTTATCTTGCCGTTTGAATGAGCCAGATTCAGATTTTTTGTCTCCACGTATGTGTTGTACCAGTGAGCTTCCCAGCAACTGAAGTAGAGTGATTTTAGGGAAGAGATTTATCAAAGCTAATCCTTTTGGGGAAAAGTACATTGAAATCCACTGCAGCTCTAAATGGTATTCTTGGATGTAAGTTTTAGTAAGAAGTATTTGGTGGGGTTTTTTTTCCCTCACACGTACTGAGGAGCAAGCAAAAGAAAATTCCTCAATCTGTTTATTCTGGAAGAGCTAGCAACATGAGAGTAATGTACACAGTGAACAACAGTGTAACGCAGAACATCATTTACATTACAAGTAGTGTCTTTCCAGCATCTGTTGCTACAAACTGCAATGTACTAAACTGATTCACTTTCCCTGGCTTGGCCTGGCTACAGAAACACATTTATATGACTTAGCACAGTAACTCCTCAAGACATCTTAACAACAAAAAGATGTATCAAGCCCTTAGTCATATCCTGCGCACCTCACAAATAAAAGCGTTTTAGTTCCACAAGCCAGACCAAATAAGCAATAATTTGTTAAATTGGTGAAACATCCAATAAAATGGATTAGCAATTTCAAAGTAATGTAAGCATGCCAGATGTTTCCAATGCTCATTTGTGATAAGTTAATGGAGAAAGTTGCAGAGAGCCCCTGCTGAATCTCGGTTCGGCTTGGCTAAGCCATCAGGGCCACAGCTCAAAGTGCATCCTTTATTCCAGGAAGCTCACGCAGCAGTTCCGTCCCTCTAGGTAGTTTATGGGGTCTCCATCACTGTCATACACTTGAGCCTCCTCCAAGTATTTTAATACAGAAGTAGCAATAACAAAATACTCCCTCTTTCCTCCCGTGACCATCTGTAGGAGACAGCGCCGGTATACGTGCCTGCCTTACTGGGAGAAAGCCAAACGCAGCACAACTGCTGCAAAGTGTTCGAGGCCAGCTCCTGGCCGGCACCTGGGAATGGCACTTCCTCTGAATGGTGGGGAGGAGCGAGTGTGGGAAGAAGCGCCACGGAAGGCAAAGCTCATGGAGACCTGGGTTGCTAAGCAGGTGGGCTGCTGTGGGCTTTTTTTTTTTTTTCCCCACTGGTTGAGTGTTTTTCAAATCTTCAGAGGATTTTCTGCATTCAATTCTGCCACAGGTATCTATAAAAGGATCTTTGGAGGCCATTTGAATCACCTGGGAAATCAGAGACCCTGGAAAAGGGACGAAAAGGAGATGGGACACAAGCAGGATGGGCAACAGTGGGCACTTACCTTGTCAGTAATTCCTGTCTCACACATGAGGTGCTTGAGTGCTCAGTCCCCACCTCAATGGCAGGTACTTGTGTCCACCCTGTCCTCAGCGATAAAGTCCCCGAGACCATTAGCGTCATCCTTTGAGACCCTTTCCCGGAGCTAACTTCACGAACACCTTTCCAAGCTCAGGTTCGGTGACATTTTTCCCAAACTATTGCCTCTCTGGTGTACCAGATGCCCTCTCACAGATACAAAATGGAATAACTCGTCAAGTCCATCGGCTTTGCGGTCTCGGAGTGGAGGGGCTCATTGTGCAGAGCGGAAGTCACAGATTGCTTTATCTCAGACCGAAACCTTTCAAAACCTGCCAAGCAGCAGCACCTCTAGAGAATCCCCTTCAAACATGAGAACAGCCAGAGCTACGTGCAAAGCTGCAATAAGAAACGGAGACTGAGAGTTGTATAATATTTACATTTAATACAATCCACTGACATCTGACATTTTTCTGGTAAATTTTACTTGGGCCATAAACACTTCTGAAACACTAAGTAAATTTTAACTGCTCTGAAGAGCTTTTATGCTGGCGGTATCTGTTGTGAAAGTGCAGTGAAATATTTTGCTGTCTTCCTCCCAAACCTCATCCAGCTGGTTCTGTCACAGATTTGGGAACTTCTGTGGGACTTCTTATGCATCCTCTCTACGCTGATGCTGCCAATGTAGCCCCTTTTCTTGGTGTGGTTTTCCCCGCTCTCACTGCCACATCGGTTGCAAACAGAACAGATGTGGCGCATTCATGTGCAGCAAATCCAGCTTCCCTGAGCTCGGATCCTCAGAAGAAGCTAAATCCCCATTCGGTGGGGAAGTTGGTTGCTTTATACAAACTTTCAGTTCTTGTCTCTGTTGATTTTACATTCTCTTTCAGTGATTTGATTCCAATGATTTTACATCGCCTTTTTGTGATTTGTACACAGCCGCCCTGTGGACCTAACGGTGTCACAAATAGACATCTTTTAAAATGCAATAAAAATTCAAAAATGGGGAAATAAAATTAATAGCTGAATGATCAGTCAACCTCTGGTAATGAAGCAGAGAGCAGATAGACAATGAAAAACTGAGCAGAATGCGATGGCTCCAGCCTTTGTCTGGAACCTCTGTCCCCAAAACCTTGGAAGAAGTCCAGTGGAAAGTGTGCTGTCTGAAACAGTATCCTGCCCCGAAGTTTGGACCAATTTGTGCTGTGCAGCCTATTAACTTTTTGCTAATCCTCCCCACATTATTTTACATCTTGCCTTCCATCATGAAGAAAGAGGGCTTCTTCCAGTGCCCCAGTGGCTAATACGGAGCTGCCCTTTGAAACAGGAGTGCTTGAGTTACAGCCAGGTGCAGGCCTTAATGGGCTTGGGTTATGCTGCCAAGACATAATTGCCCTAAATCAGTCTGAGCCCACATGGAGACAGTTCACTGTGTTTTGAAGTCCATTTGCCCTTATTGCTTGTTCAGCTTCTTAATGAATTAATGATAAGATAGCATGGTGAATGTGTAATACAGTGATCACCCCAAAATCCTGAACTAATGAGTCAATACTGCACTTATCCACTCTGACTACTGGAAAAAAAAAAAGGAATATAGATAAAGCTGAATGCAGAGTGAGCCCTGGAAATCTCCTCTTTTTCCAAAGATTTCTTTTCTGCTGCCAATGCCAGGGAAAAGAGTCTTTAGATTCTGCATCTTTAAGGGCCGTGGGGGCTGGTTTGCAGAAGTACCCGTCAACTCTGCACCTGACTGCCGTACTCCCTGTCTTGCTGTTTATCTGCTTGGGCGTGTTTTTATTTGTGCCTACCAATGTTTTTCAAGTGCCTTTCTTGAATGAAATGTGCTACATTAACAAAAATCTGCAGGAGGACTACAGAGGGACCTGAATACCTTTCCTTGTGTCAGGCAGGCTCTGGGAAACGGATACTTAGTGGTCTGAAGACTAGAAAATACACCCGCTATGGAGCAACCCTTGGAAAGTTGTTGGGCTGGCCTGCCAATGAAAGAACCACACACAGCTTTGTGCGCTGACAGCAGCTCCCTTCGAGCTGCCTGAGTCTTGGCAGGGTTTTCTCCCCTCCACCCCTCTGATTAGTGCATTATAACTGCTTGACAAATCACTATAGCTCTGTTGACACATTGATGCTGCTGCTTTCTTCTCAGCCAGTCAAGAGGATCCTGTTTGCTGATAAAGGATGCTTTTGGGCATTGGAATCACCAAACAATACAAACGTCATCTTGTAACAGTGAAAAAGTTAGATATTCACACAGAGGCTATCATCCCTTTGAAGCTCACATCCTCATATTCATTTTGCTCTATCTCCTTCTTTTTCACATTAGAATTTAGAGGGAGGAAAACTCAGATCAAAAGGGCAAAGAGGTAAAAATCACTGCCCTGGCTTTTCTTCTTTACTTAGTGCAGATTAAGCCAATGAATAGTTTCTACCACCTGGTGATTAGAGCAGTGAACTATCTTTACCTGACTAGCTCTCACAGCATATCTTGTTCCTGTCCTTGTCATTGGTATAAGACAGGGTATGGTCTGACCTGTGTCAGCTGGCTACAGTCTCAGTAGGAGAGCTGAGGTGGATCTCAGTGTGAGCATAGGTTAACTTGCCCCAGTACCCTCTTCCCCAGCACCTATCCCCAGACAGTGGGAAGTGCCATAGGCTTGGGAACTGGTTATTTTCAGATAACAGTTGTGAATCAGTTTATGCAGGGTTTCTTAGCTGGAGGAAAGATCAGCAGTCCAACTCTGCTTGGTTAGCTATGAAAAAATCAAATGAATAATGGAAGAAAGCCTTGCCCTCTCTATTTTTTTCTGTAGTGCATTAGGCAATCCTAATACCCTTGTTATGTTTTGGTTTTGAAAGATTTTTGAACCATTGCATTTTGAGAGACTTTGTGTCCTGCACCACCTTGAGTTCTGAGTATTACGCTGTACCCAAAATGACTCTGCAATCTGATGTCGCTCATAATAAAACTTCTTTATTTACACTGCTATCCTTTACTGAATTGGGTGCATTAACTTCCCTATATATTCTGGGCTAGCTAAGTCGACTGTTCCTTCAGTAGAGGTCTGTGTCTTTGGAAGTGAAGGGCACGAGTTTTGTTCCTGCTGCTGTATGTGTGCAACTGGCTGTCACCCAGTGGTGTCTCCGGACGTATGCGCCAACAGATTGCTACCTCTTCCAGCTGGTGCCAGCAGAACTACATGAAGTAAAAGAGATGCTATACAATCAGCAAGTGACATTTCTTATTGCAGGGTGAAAAGCAGAGAAGCCATCTCATTGCTGGACAGAATCGGTTCATTTTGAGGTGTGACTCAGCTTGGAGAATCTGCTGCATCAGAGCACTGTGTTTGACAGGGCAGAAGCTGTAAATGATAGCAAATGCGGAGGATCAATGGGTTCCAGTCAGCAAAATGCTATAGACAAAGGGACAGTCAGCCCAAATCCACCGAAAAAATCATAAAACCATAGTGTTTAGATATTAAAAAGACTTGTAGGTTACCTACTGCATCCATTGTCGATGCAGATTTGTGCCTTTTAGTGCATTTTCAAGTGCTTCTTCTAGTCCAATGCTAAATGACCCAAGGTTTCATTGGTCCCCTTAGGAAGGGATTTCACAGTTTGAGAGATGTCTCCATAAGGAACAATTTCCTATGCCTCCGCCAAAATTTCATTTGTTCAGTTTCACCTATTTGTTCTAGTTATATAGCTTCCAGCCTTGCATGACCTTGGGGATTCTTCCCATGCCTTGGCATCAAATTCTTCAGTCCTTATATTTCCCCTAGATACCATTTAGCTGAGTGATATGTGTTTAGTTACTTTATTCTTTCCCTATTGTTCAGCTTGTTCAACCTTATCTCTGTTTCTCATTTATAAATTTCCCCCCCTCCACCATCTTTCCAGTATTATTGAGGCATCTTTAAGTGAACTTAGCATTATACTTTCAGCCTTGTGGAGACAACCATCATTTTCTTGTACAATGACATAAACCATATGATAGGTATTTTCTGAGGTATATGACTCTCTAAAACCATGCTTATTTTTGTATCCATTACCACAGCTGGGTGTCTGTCTGCAGTAGAGATTTCCCACTAATAACCCCCCAGCATAGACTTTGCTGCTTGAATTGGACAATGAATTCTGGAATAGGTACTAAACCGTTCTTTGTGTCCTGCACTGGTCTGAATACTAGACAGCTACCTGAGGGGCAGGACAAGATTATCCAGCATCTGCCTATGTTGGTTTTCCTATTCGTCTCTTCAAGGCATCTAGCACTGGATTTGTCCACTATCCTGACTCCAGCAAGGCTCAAAAATTTGGCAGCTCCTGTGAGCTTAACTGGGATGATTCTTTTCACAGATAAATTGATATGTGTATTTTTTCTCCCTCAGAGTGAAGAACTGAGACTACAGAAGGGTCCACAGGTCATCTTTCCCCTCAGTTAGAGGCAGCTGCCTGAAATAGATGCTTAGACTAGAAGAGTCCGCAGAACTTCTCATATATACACATGCAAGACAAGACACACTCCATCACTGTTGCAAGCACAAGACTTGTAGTACAGAAGACCAAAAGCTACGCAAATGGCAATATGCTTCAAATAAAGAGCAATGAAGGACACTGCTAATGTCCTAAATCCCCACACGAGCAGGAAATTTGTTAGCTGAAAATGTCCAAATGAAAGATGAATCCCCATCATTACAGTGTCTCTAACTGTTCTTGGTTGTCTTTTGCCCAGATGACTTCAGTTATTTCATAAATCACTGCAGCTCTGTCGAAGACAAGCAAGGCACCAAGATGTGCCCTTGTTCTGTGATGAGTGATACTGAGTTGTCACTGTCAGCTCAGAGAAAAGGGAAAAGACTTTTCCGATCTGCTGTTCAAGGTGGAAAGTCTAAATTCATGCACTCGAATCTCTGCAAAGGGGTCAGAATAAGTGACCTACTTGTAACCCGGGCAATTGTAATTCCATTTGTTTAGTGCCCTGATCCAGCAAAGTACATGAACACCTTAAGAATAAGCACAGTGAAACCTAAGCAGGTTCATAAACATTGATAGATCCGGGCCTACCTGTCCAAATACGGTTGTAAAATTGTTCTTTCACTTGATACACTACAATGGACTTGACGTCCATGTACTTATTTCTCTTAGCCTGAAATTCTATACAAAGCATCACCACTTATGCGGCAATAAAACCAGTGTTTATTAACCAAAGTACTTTACATTTCACACGGTGCTTTTCACCAAATAGTTGCAAATAAATGAGATGGAAAATGTAGCTTATAAAATGAAATCCTTGGAGCATTGGCAAAGATACAGCCCATTCTGTGGAAATGTGGAATCATGGTCCATATACATATCGTATCATCATTTGGGCTTCAGTAAGCCTAAAAAACACGGAATAAAAATCTGTGTCCTCTTTTGCGGAAAAGCAATCAGTAGAACAATGAAAATAATTCATCAGATTAAAGTACAAATAAATCCTGTCCTGACGATTGAATGTTATCATGTTCAATTTCAACTTAATTATTTTTGTATTTAATTACAGAACAGTTAATTACTTCATTTTAATTATGTATCTCTTTTAATTAGATTGAGGCTAAAAAAAACCTGATAAGGTTGCTACTACTCCACAGCCCTTGCATTTTTCATTTTATCTTACGCTGTATCGGCTGATTGCCCTCACTTTGCTGTTAGTTTGGGTACCTGCCCCATGTCCCTCTCAAAAACCCTTCTTTCGATTTACCTTCACTTAACCTCGCTTCATCAAAGCCCTGAAGCATAAGCTCCTTTGCAAGCCTGCGTGGCTCCCTGCTAGTCTGAACGAGACTGTGCCCATATGCTTAAAAAAAAAGTTGTGTTCAGTACTTTTGATTTGCCTCGGCTTTCCCACCACGCTGTGAGGCCGGGGCCAGTTTTGACCATCGAGGTCCCCTTCGCCGGGGAGGAGACGCCGCTCCTCTCTCTCACCTACTTCCTTGCGGGGTGGGAAATTCGTGTGTGTGTGTCTGTCTGTCTGTCTGTCTGTGCCACTCTTGTTCACACAGTTTGCCAAGTGCTTCTTCAATACCTTGAAAACTTCAGCTATCCCCAGCAAAACCGTGAGGGCCCTCCCGTGCGTGGAGATACAGTGACCTGGAATTAGGGTGGTGAAAGGTGGCGAAAGGGTTAGGTGGCTTTCCACGTGGGAACAGGCCACTGAGCGGGGGTAAGAGGTTATGTGCCTACGCAGTCTATAAAAACTGTAGACCGGCATTCACATTACCAATCAACCCTTTCCAGAGCAATAAATCAGCCAGCTCAGAGCTCTCGGCTACCACGGCTGATACTGAACGGCCGTGGAGGGGAGGTGACTAGTGCCCCTAGGGGCAACCAGCCGCAGCGAACCGCAGCCCCCCAGCCCAACCAGCATGCTGACAGCTATTAAATTGCAACCCAGCCAGACCATCCCTACTTCTCTATTAACTCGTATATTAGCATTGTAACTAATTAACCTTACTTTTTTATTAGTATCTCCTTATAAATGTTGACTTTTCAGTGTAGTCAGTGAATGCTAACCTCTGTATAAATGCCAAATAAAAGAAATGTGTGTGGTAGAATGGAAAGTCCCTTTTTAACATGTATTTCTGCAGCATTTCTTTTCTGCTTGCTGGGATAAAAATGTATTCCTGAACTTACAGAACAGGAGAAAATCATAAAAGCTTATGAAGCCACAGAAACACACTTGGACTGAAACACAGTAAGAGGACTGTTCAGCTGTATCTGTAAAAAAAAAAAAAGATACACAAACTCTGGTAATTCATGTTACTCCTACATGTTCAGAACAGAGAAATACAAAAATATTGGTTGATACTTATTAGGACTCAGCCTTATGCTTCTCAGGTTTACTACAAAGTCTTCGGTACAGTCTCAGTCCATTACAAACTCTGTTAATTTTTCATTTGTTTTTTGCAGGACTTTGCTTGCTAACTTCACACCTGCTCCTGCTAAAGTTCACCACAGGAGCACAACATTTTTTGATGTGAATAGTCCTATTACATATAAACAACTTTACTGCACTCAGCAGTGGTGGAAGAACGGTGCCTTAGTTAAGATGAGAATAAGGGAAGGGGTAGGTTAGGCAGTTCACCTTGCTCGGAACTATATCGAATTCCAGCAAGATTATTATATACACTCTGAGAAAAAGACCTAAACCTGCCAATTTGCAATACCACTAAATAAGCAAACACTTCCCTCTCTTCAGTTCGGTTAAAATGCCTATAAATATTAACAACAAAAAAAAAGCAGGAAATGTACAGGAAAACAACATTAACCCAACTAAATGTTACAAAATAGTTAAGTATTAATAAAGCTTTTACTTTTGCACTAATCCCATTCCCTTCAGCTATAAAGCCCTTTATAAGACCCTGGCACTTTCTCCCTCTGTTTTACGGCCATTAACATTAACTACAGTGTGAACAGCTCTCTTAGGGAGACAAAAAGCTAGTTGACTTGGGAAAGAGTAGCCAAGGCAGTAAACTAGCCCTGTTGCTAGAGCTGACTCTTGCTGCAAGCTTGCTGTGTGTCTCCCAGGGGCAGGTAATTTTAGCAGGAGCTCTGAGACCTGGCAGAGTTGTGTCAGTCTGGGATTTTAGAAAACATTGCTTCCAGGTGCTTATTTGTGCTGAAAGCCCTGTCAGGTGTGCACCAGCCAGTCTATCTCAGGAGGCTGAAGACACCAGGAGAAGCACGGGCCTGGTTTTTATTTGTCTGTCAATCAGACCTGACATCCACTTCCCACCCGGATGCGTCCCACCTCTACCAGCTCCGTCCTTCAATTCCCAATACCAGGTCTCTTTGCATTGCTGGCAAGCTAAGAAGACCCTTGAAATCAATGGAGAAGTTTAGCATAATGGAAGAACTTAAATTCTTCCCTCCTAAGGGATTACCTAGCCCAACATTTTGCTTCTAATGGCAGACAACGGGCACAGAGAAGGAATACACAAAAACGAATGTGTATACCACGATCCTTCTAGTATATTTCCCCATCTTCTGGCACTTACTAACTGAGGGATTTCCTGAGCCAGAGCTTGTATTCAGCCATAGCACTGATCAACACATTCACTGGGTGTTTGATGATGTTTTTTAATTCACTTATATTTTTAGTGTCCACATCATCTTGTGCCAGTGAATTCTTTAAGTTAATCAAGCACTGTTGGAAAAGAGGTATGTTTGTGTGTGTGGGGGGGGTGTTATGTATTTAGTTTTCATCAATCTGTTCTCTAAATATTTAATTCTGTTTTAAGACTGGCCATTTTTGGTCTGATGATTCCACAGGCTTCTTTCACAAGAGCTGAATGGGTGAATAATCAGCCCCTGTGTACCTCTTCCCACTGCCCATGGGTTTTCTAGACCTTCTCTCTTGTCCCCTCATGGTCCTTTTGTGCCTCTTACTAGCTGCAGAGTCCAAGGCTGGTCCCTACCATGAAGAGAAGCTGCTCCGTGCTTTAGCCTTACTCTCTTGCCCTTCTGTGAAGCTTTCTAATCTCTACCATGAGCTATTCTTTCTGAGCTCTACTTCTTCTCAAACCTCAATGACCAGAACTGCATGTACAATTCAATGTGTCATTCATTTTCTTTTTATCCTGGCTGTCCTTTCCCACCTTAAGGTGTTTATTCCTGGGCTGCTTCGTACTTTTTCTATTTTGCTTATGAGAATTGATACATTTTATTTGTTTGGGGGTTTTTTTCCATTTCAGCCCAGCTGGGTAATTTTAATTTCAGAAAAATGTTGCATATTATTGAGGTATTTACACTCTGCTTTTGAAGAAATGCATTTTACATTTTAAGGTCCAGATTTATGCTGACTGTTTAAAGTCATGACTCTTCTTTCCCTTCTAACTGCGAGAAGAGAGAATTTTCTGAAAGCTTGAAATCTCTCTGAAGGTCTCTGACTGCCAAGTCCTGGAAGTTGGGTTAGTGGTCTGGGGGGGGGGGGGTATCACATGTGCTTCCCCTGCTCTTTTCTCTCTCTCACATCCTCAGTCAGAGACTGAGCAAAATAGTCCTTGGTCTGACCTGGCATGACTGCTTTTGTAGCTTTTAAACTCAGCAACTAAAGTATAGGATGGGCTAGAATATTACTTGAGCAAAACCATACCAGGTAACTAACTTCTGCATTATGTTAATCTTAAGGCACAAACTATCTGTTAGCTGTGCCCAAGAAGCAGTCTAATAGATTGGAAGGAAGTGCATATATAAATATAATATCGTTATCCTCACTCATCAAAGGGCAGAGGACGATTATAAAGGCGATCACACTGGGAGAGCCTGGCTTCATCACAGGACATCTCCCTTTCCTCTGAAGCTGAGCAATAGACTCATTTTATTTTTAAAATAGAAATCCCAAAGGAACTGAGGTGTCACCAGTTAAAAATTTCAGGGAGCATTGCAGGCTGAAAAGGAGGTGAAAGTTTCCAGTTTTAGGTCAAGAGAGAGCCATTTTTGCACAAACGCTTTAGGCTTTACAAGCCCTTTTTTTTCCCCCCACATGTCAAAGGGGCCTACTCCTGACCAGGCAGGACTTTTTGGTTAAGTTGCATTGATATTCCTTGTCTGCCAAGATGAGGTTGCACCTTTTTAAATAAACCTAGCTTTTTAAAAAAGACTTCTCTTTGTGCTCTTTGCTAAGCCTGCCTGCAAGACTGTGAATGAGCTGATGATGATAGTGATCCCTGCGATGTACCTGCTTGCCAACAGCAGTGATGATGGGAATGAAGGGGGCCGCAGGTGCTCAGCCCCCAAGCCTGAGAGCTCCCTTAGCCCAGAAGGGCTCCAACAGTGAGCACAAAACCCAGGCTTGAACTAAAGCTGCGTTTTTTGTTGCCAACCCGCAACCTCCACAGTGGACCAGGTGGTGGGTCTTACTGCCCTCATACCATCCCTGGTGTTTGCATCAGTCCTTGAAGAAAAGAACCAAAGTTCTTTACCACTGACAGATCAATGTCATAAAATTCAATATTCAAGGGTCCTTCCCTGGTGACTTGATCTTTCTCATCTGTGACATAAACTTTATTGCAGCACATCGTTCAGCACGGAGTCAGAGATCATGCAGCAAGCTCATTTCGGGGATCAAAGGTCAGAATAAAACAGGGTGGTTCTTTCATTCATAGCCTAAAACTGCGTAAGCTCTGCAACGTCGGGGCATACTAGTCCTTGGTTAACCGGGCTGGCTTTGCAAATAACTATAATCCAATTAATTGAGGTGACAGAGGAGGAAAATGGGGAGAGGGGGGGATGGTGCTGTCAAGAAAGAGTTTGAGTGAAACATTTTTTAGCCACCATTTCAGAGAGCTCCTATCAAGTGCTTTATTTTTAACGCTTCAATTTTCTTTCCTCTTCTTGATTGTAATACCCTTCTTGAACTTTGCAAATAAAATGTGCTTTCCCTTTTGATTTTTGTCATCATCTGTCTGGCAAGCTATCAGACTTTTAATTCCAAGCTTCTTCCCCCCACCTGCCCGGCCCCCCCCCCCCCCCCATCTAGACTTCCAACAGGGTGAGACGTTAATAAAGTATTTCTCGTGGATTCCCTGCACTATGGTGAATCAGTGCTGTGCCTACAGCCCCAGGTAAGGGATATTAGATCATTCGTATTGTCTCTTCTCTTCAGCAGAAGAGGGATGAGACATTAACCTAAGTCCAGGACTGCATTAGTCTATTACAACCTGGATTATTCTAACTTTTGTCAAAATTCCACTTAAACTGGGGGAAGGTCATAACAGAATATTCGCAAATTGCAAACTGTTCCTTTGGCCCAGGTGTCTCAAATGACTAGGACTAGAAAAGGCACCTTTGGGAAAAAATGGGCAGCACAGGAAACTAATACGTGGCCCTCAACAACGATTTGCGAGGAAGCTGGAAGTGCCAGGATGCTATCTACTAGAAACTGCAATCTAAAATCAAAACTAAGGATCCTAAATTCTGGGTCAGTAAAGACATTTGCAATAAACAGGATGCCCTAGAATAAGGCTGGCCTGAAGAGAAATCTAGGCTAACTGGGCAGCTCTTCTTCAAGCTACAGAATCAAGGGGAGACCTTTCCTAGGTCTCGCCTGCTGCCTCTCCCCTGCATGCCCTGTAGTGCAAAACACAGCTCCCAGGCTCTGACTGGACCCAATGGTCAGTGAGAAACACTGCTCAGACAGCTCAAGCAAACAGGGCAAGACAGGACTCAGAGCAAAGCTGTCACAACCACTTAGTAAGAGGATGCTAACCATGGGGTATCGGCTGCTGGGAAGGATAGACCAGAGGTTTAATTTCTGAGCTGACGGTGAAACTCTGAACTGGGGATGGCAGCTCAGAGGAGGTGTGAGTGCCCCAGGCCTGGCAGCACACAGCATGCGGCCCATCACGCAAAGTGAAGCTGCACAGGGCCCCTGATGGTCTATAACACTGGCCCCAGTATCGGTCTGCCTGAGCCCAGCACTCACTCCTTTTGGGGTCGGAAAGAAATCGGAAGCGATGATGCAGCGTGTCAGCTAGACTACTTCCCATGACATTAGGAGTAGCAAAGCTGGGCCCAGTCCTTCAGGAGAGCTCCTATAGGTCCAGGCAAATGCAACTCCATTCTCGGGAGCATGAAGACATCTGTGAGGACAGTTAATTGAACCAGTGTCATTTAAAATGATTTAGATAATGACAGATAATGTCAGCTCCTGCTACTGTTTCAGTTACTGGAATAAATGGGAGGACAAAAGGGCAGAAATAGAAATAAATGAAAGGGAAATTTCTACCAGATGTCGGGGGAGGTTTTTATTTTTATCTCTCTACCTCTCTTCATTCAGAGAGCAAGCAACATGTGCCGTACAAGAGCCTTTATCAGACCAAGCAGCCGGGCACTAGTGCTACACTTGCTCTTGGCGGCAGGTGGGGAGCAGAGTAACGGTCCCTGTACAGTGTGCTGGGCACCCTCTCTTCCTCCCCCAGGGTCTTCCTCTTCATGCCTTGTCTGGCTGGTGAAGTAAGCTGATCGTCTATGCAGGCTGCATAGACAATGGGTAGGACAGTGATCCCGAGGAGAAGCAGCACAAGTCACACAGCACAGGCATATATGCCTGCAAGATACTCACATCTAGTGAGGAAAATGGGGTAAAATTTGAGCCCTGCTGCAACCCCCGCCTAAATATTTCTTGCTTTCCAAGGATCCAGGGGTTCACTGCAGGACTGTGCATTTCCTTGGCTGATGCTCCTGCGCACGGCAGAGGCCAAGGCAGCCATCGGTGCCGGAGGCTGCAGGGTGCAGCATGGGGAGAGCGCAAGGCCTGCTCAGAAGTCACCAGCAAGACACAACAAGACAGTGTGGTGACCATCTGACTGAAGGGCCTCTCTCCTCTCAGTGGTGTTGAGGATTAGCCCATTTCTGACTTATTTGTGATAATGCAGCTTGTGTTTTGGATGCTTGCTTGCACTTAAACCTTTTAATCACTTGTTCATTAAGAAAAGGTTTTCAGGACACCTTGCTGAGAGGCAGCATCTCATATACTTCTGAGGAGAAAAAGCAGCCACTTAGCCAAACACTCAAAACACTCAGATCCTAATGACAGAATAGTAATGAGGGTGAAGTGTATTATCAACTTAATGATAAACTAAGAGATTTGGCACCCATTATATGGGTTCACTCTGTAACACCCATAGCTGATTCATGAAGGATAAGTGGAATGCAACTGATTGATAGAAACTGGAAATTGTATTTCCTGTTGAGAACTAGACCAACAAAACTGCGTTTTAAAAATGACTTAGTGATATGTTGGAGGAGTGGTGCAAGAAGGTGAGAAAAAAACCCTAGACCTTTCTTGTGGTGACCCTTGACAAGAGAGAATCAGAAATTGAATTTGCAGAGGCAAAAATCCTTATGAGATGCATATTATTTCCAATTTACTTCTATGCACATCCATCTTCATGAGTAAATCAACATTTCTTAACTCTCTCACTGGAAGAACCAATAGTTTCTGACAGATGTGCAAGCTGTGGCAACAAACAACCCCACTTCACCCAAGTATCCAAGACTTATACATAGGGCAGAACCTGTCTAGCTGCCAGTGGCAGAGGAAAAAAGCTGCATCTCCTAAAAATAAGACCTGAAGTATCTAATCCCTGAAAAGGAGGTTGTCCAGAGGGGCAGTCACTTTGGAAAACAGCCGTCTCCTGGCTGAGAGAAGAGGTGAGCACACAATTGCCGTTTAATATGCCAGGACACGAGTATGAAAATGTGGATTGCAGTACACACAGGGGAAAGAGGACTACTGGAAATCTATGGAGGACATGATCTGTGTTAGGGCTACCAACATTCCCCAGCACAACATTAATGCTCCCTGCACCTCTGACCCGAGCCTGTGTGGCGCCCAGGGGTATGCAGGTACATGAGCTTAAGGCAAGCGTAAAACAAAGTAACAGACAAGCCAGGGAGCTGAATTATTCTGCACTAACTGTGGTTTTTAACAGATTGGACTTAGGAAAAGCAGCAAAAAGGCTGTTGCAATGATCAAGCCTCAAATTAAGCAAGGGAGACACTGGATATCAAATAGCAGCTGGCAGGAAACACAGAGGGATTTTAGCAAGTGTCAATAAATGGCTCCAACAGGTCCTTAGAGCAGGGTGAGAAGGCAACTGAGATGACAAGTCATATCTGACAGCTACCACCAGATGCCATCAGAGAGGGTCACTGCTGCATATGCTGGGTGGTTCTCAACATCCAAAAAGAAGTGTTTGGTCCAAAACCCAGATCATTAACTGGCACATAGTGGTATGCCTCAGCAAAGTCTTGCTCTACAGTGCAAGCTGAAAGCAATGACTGGGCCAAACCCTCAACTTTTTGCAATCAGATAGAGGAATGACAGAAGGAAAAGCTCTGCTCAGTTTAGAGCAACAGAAATAGCAAAATCCTTAAGAAAAGAAAAAGGCATCTTCTGGGGTGGTGGCAGTGAAAAGTAGAGATTTAGATTCCTAAAAACCAGCACTATCAGATTGAAACAAGAAGTTATGGGAGCATGTAAGAGTTACCTGTGAGGAAGGTCTAGCTGCAGTTTTTGTACTTGAATACATGTGGAAGGCTATTTTATTCTGAACATGTAGGCTGTGTGTTTCTATGCACAGACAGATATAAACACACAATGGGAAGAATCGCTAGTGGAGGTGACCAGTGAGCAACCAAGGAATGAAATTCCCTCTTTCCATACATCTCACTCACTGCACTGGGACTGTATTTACTGTCACACCAAATCACTTGGAGCATCTTTGTTATGTTACTGCACAAAAACAGGTTGCAGATTCTGTGAGGCTATCGAAGTCATCTCGCTAGATCAAAATTAACTTTCCCAAAGGCTGCACTGAAGTTTCCACTTGCTGTTGCTAAGTGCCACCACTGGCAAAGCTGGTAAACAGCTCTTTTGCAGGAGTCAGATCACTGCTCTAATTGGAATAGATACTGATCTTTTTCCTGCCAAGCCATCACATATTGAATTTATCAGTACTTTCCTGTTCTTTTCCTGGATCATCATTACAGGCAGCCAAGGTGCAAGATATGAGATTGCCTCTCTTGTGTTTACCACAGGCTTTGCTCTGGTCATGGTGAAACAGGGAGAGATGCCCATGGCACCACACCTCCCTGAATATTGCATTTGCTAAGAATTGATGCCGTTTTACATACTTATATGCACAAACATATTGATCAGTCACACATAAAGTGCAATCTAATGCAATGCCATGGCAGACACTGCTCACTGAAGCAATTTGTGATTGTGTTAAAAGATTCCTTTTCTGACAAAGTGAATAATTTCTAATCCATGTAGGCACAGGCCATTTAGTGTGCTTTACCTTAAAGAGTGCTTCTCAGCTAGACCAAAAAGCAAACTAGAGATGTTGCTGCTCTAGTGGAGGTGAGAGGAGTTTGGAGACAGCTAGCAGAAAAATCTGGGATTTAGAAATCTCTGGCTCCGCAAATATGGTACAGTTTTTCAGGTAGTTTCATTTAGGATACTTGGAAGACTGGCCCATCCATTTCTGGACCCTTCACGACAGATAGCGTGCTTTAAAAGCAAACCAAGATACATATAGCACTTCCTTGAACACAATTTTATGAGTGCATGGGTGGCTGCCCAGGATTGAGGGCAATAGTTAGGAGGGGGTAGGCTCAACCTTAATGCTGATTAAAATACAGATTAAACTGAAATAGGCTCCAAGCATGAGTCTAAAATTCTTAGCATAACTCTAAAATGCTTAGATAACTGCATTTTTTCCAGAGAGGTTGTTTCAGTTTTGTCTGGACCGCACTCTTACAGGGCCAAAACAAACCTTGTGAAATTTCCCCGGTTAGGGGAAAAAGTATGGTTCAGTCAAACCAGCCTGCTGTGCCTATGGGCAGGGACAGCTTTGGAGGAGCCTGTTTAGAGGCGAGGCTCCACCTCGGGATGCCTCATTTTCAGTCCCATTGGAAAAGGCTGGCTGTGTTTAAGACTGCCACCTCAGACCTCCTGAGGGAAGGCAGAGGGACATGGTTGCACTCACATGCCTCTGTAAAACACAGGAGCATTTGATTTGCTACCCACACAAATTTGCTGTCTTGCTGCCAAGGAAGATAAGCTGTATGTGATGCCCTGCCTAAAGCACTAGACATCAATATACCCTGCTGGCTTGCACACCTCCTTACGGGGCCCCAGGAATCACTTCCAGCAGCCCGGGACTGGCTCAATCGCACAGAGAAATCCTGCTGCTCGTGGCAAAGCTGCTGGGGGACAGGAGAGCTGGGGACTCAGTGCAGCACTGACAAGATGCTGTCTTCCATTGCAAGATATCAAAATTAGAGATATTTTCTGCTCTGGTTTTGACACACGCTGCTCTGACGTGGAGCCAGGGGCATGACCGGCATCCTTCCTGGGAGATGGCCACACCATACCTGTGCTCCCGGGGCATCATCAGCACCAGGGTCTGAGCATGTCAGCAGCTGTCACGCTAATTCTTGTCTCCCAAGACATCTTCCCAGGAACATAGTTGATGTCTAATAGCACCCTGTCATCTCTCGTCTCTGTGATTTACGCCTTGCAAAACCCTGGCCAGTACCAGAGGAGTGATGTGCACACCGGCTATATGGCAAAAAAGGGGGGTTTCCTTTGGGCAGTGCGTGCAGCCTTCCCGGGCATGCCATTCACGCAGGCAGCGCCTGCTCCGAGGCCATGGGGACGGTGCAGCTCCGCGGGCAGCTCCCGCCAGCTCCCTGCACCGCACGGCCATCTCAGGCAAAGGCGGCCATGGCACTGCTGAGGCCTGGCTCCGGGTGACCTCATCACTTGTTTTGGAGGTCTGGAGCAGGAGCTGGCAGATAAGCACATCATTATTGCCATTAATAATAAACACAACAGCCATTAATTTTGTTCTTTAAGGATAAAAGGGTTCACCTTTCACGAAGATTTATTTTTCCCCTCAAATCTCTTGCATGTCTAAATTCAGACCTCTCAAAATCAGTTCTTTCTACAATATAAATTGTTTTAGTATATTAGAAGGGTTAAAAATGTTTTCTACCATCATGAACTGTGGGCTAATGTGCATTTATCTCTTGCTTCAGTGTTCTTCTTCTGCATACTCTAGGAGGACATGATGTTCAGAGATTGGTAGCAGATGCAGATAATATTTTAAGTTCGTCAAAGAAAAGTATTTTTTCCATTTCTTTCCTATTTGTTTTGCATAATTACCATTACTAAAAATTTTTTTTTTAACTCTATGTTACAAGAGGTTCTCGACCCTTCTTTCCTTTTCCCATGGAAATCTGGCACCTTAAAGGAGCACCAGCTGCCCAAGACAGTCCCTCCTGCAGTGGGCTTGTTGCTTGTGATGACTCTGCATCAACTGCCTGAACTAACCATACACTACTGCTGGTAGCCTGATAGCACGCTTTTCTGGGAATCAGGCCTTCAGTTTAAAAATCTGGATAAAGAATATTGGGTATTAATACCTAGCTCCACCACTGGCTTCAGGGTGGGTGTGTGGGGAGAAGCAGGGAGGCGGGGGCACAGTGAGAAGTACCCAGAGTCAGCGCAGGCCAGCAGCTTGCTTGGCGGCTGGAGCAGCTTATGGCCTCAAACCCTGCCTGTTCTAGGACCTCCTTCCAAAACTACAGGGCAGGGGAAAGCTGCAGTTCAAGTTTGTTTTGTGATCGGGGTGTTGTCATTATTTGCTCTTATAGATAAAGCAGTGGAGCAATAATTAATGAGAAAATATGAGGATGATGCAATCCGGCACGAAATCCCAGCTCAGCCAAAGCGGCGGGGGTTTGCTGCCTGCATAGTGAGAGTTCATGTGACAGCAGGGAAATGAAAGATGAGGATGAGGCAGCAGTTAATGACTGTGCTGCTCTTCACTCCAATCTGTGAGCCGGCCAGTCCTTTTCTGGCTCTTTCTTTGCACCTATATTCTCTCATTGCAGCCGGAGGTGTCATGCTTACAGACAGACAAACAAACCGCTACGACGGGGCTCTGCCGAAGGACTCTGCAGCCCAGAGAAGAGTCTGTTTATAAAGCAGATTGCAGTGCAATGCTAGCTCAAATACCAGAAGGGATTTCACCATCAGAGGCTGATTTTACACTTCTGGTCACCATGCATAACAGGGGAAGAAGGAAAGGAAGGACTGCAAGGTAGATGTGCCTGGGACGAGACATCTCTCCATGGTCTGAGTGTTGATGTACCAGTAGATACCCATAGAGAATTTGCTCCCCCATCTGTTCCTCTGTAGATCACTTTAAAAACTAACTTACTGTATTCAGAAGAAAATGTGATTGTTACAGTTAAGTGGCTGCAGTGCTAGAGATAGTTCTTCCTCCCCTCTCTTAAACTATATCAAAAAAGGCACAATTAATAATACATTAGCTTAGCCAGAAACTAGTGGGCATAAGTAAAAGTTTTGTTATAAATACATTTTGTCTTGTGTAATAAGCAGGGTTTTTTTCCTGGCCTATAGTATTGCAGAACAGATAATTCCTCTCTGCGAAGTATTTCACACTTTCCCAGTTTCAGACAGATTAGCACAAATTAAATTTCGTCTCAGCTCATCTGATCTTAGAAAGCACTCCTCCATTAAGTTATGCTGCATTCAGATCATTATTCTATAAAAATATTCTTAAACTAATTGTGTGAATGGAGCAAAAATACAGTTGCATCAGTTAGAAACTCTCTCCGTGTCCAGCAGATAATGTTGAGCACAGTGAGCTTCCAGGGTGCTTTCATCAGTGAAGGGACTGGACATTTGACAAGGTCAATATTTATGCAGTTCGTATGTGAGAGTAAAATTGTTAAAATCAAGGTAATATAAATAAAAATAGGTAATAATGTTTTTAAAAGCTCAAAGGACATTTATAAATCCATTAATTTTTCAGCAAGAATGAATCCATCAGAGCCCAGATCCTTCTTTCTAATAAATTCAGTTTTCAGACTCTGAGTCATTTATTGCAGATGCTGACAATGCCCTATCCTGATCCAGGTTAGTCTATGCTTTTGTTAGTATTTTCTTTCTATGTCTTTAAATTGACTGTACGATACCTTACACCAGTCAAGCCACTTAGTTATTACATTTTTCCATGGCTAAAAATAATAAATGGCTATGGCAGCATTTTGCTGTCTTCAGAGTGATCTGGGATCAGTTCTCTTCTAAGAAAAATAGTGCCTGAAATTAGATGCAAGCTCTGCCTTGTTACACTCCAGAGGGCAAAATAGCATAGCATAGTATAGCAGTGCTCTGGAGGGCCATTTTCTCAAATAGTTTCCTCATAAGCATTATATAGGTTTCTTGGGCAACAGGAAATGTGGAAACATCTTAGTAAAGCTGGCCTTTGAGTGCAGAGTGCCCAGCTCTGTTTCACAGGACATTTTCACCACTTTTGGGCCAGTTCTACATGAAGGTCCCCAGTAGCACTCGTCCTAGCTGACTGTATATTAAAACTTTCTCTAAAAGCCTTTTGGCAACATATATCTGGGTTTCTAACTTCTCTGATGCTCAGTCCAGATGATATCATGTAGCTCTTGGTGGGGAAGTCACAAAAACATTAGACCTTTTGGTATCAACCCTTGGCCTTACTTGGGTTTGCAATATAAGGGGCAGAATGGTTTTCCAGATATGATAATAGATGATCAGCAGCCAGTAGCAGTCAGAATAACTTTTTGTTTTCCAGGCTGTAAATATGCAGAAGGTTGTTCCCATTCCCTTTTCTTTCTGTGATCACACCTCTGTGCCCTTGTGCATCAGCTATTGTGCTTCACACAATGACATGCCTTAAGACCAGCTAGATGATCAAGCTGGTGCAGAACTTGGCAGTCAGTATCTTCTGCTGTAAGCAAAGTTTGCACTAAGAAAAGCTGCCCTGGCTCCCTGTTGACTTCTGAGTGGCTTATATGGTAAGAAAATTAACCTTCAGACATGCCTTGGCACTGGTCTAGCTTAGGGATATCTGAAAATTCAACCAGGGAGGGTACTTGGTATGGAGTCTTCATCCACCCAAAGCAAAAACAAAGAGAGGCTCTCAGTGGTAGCTCCTCAGGTCTAGGACTCAGCCCTCTCTGCAGCTTGTAATAACCCAAAGTGGTTACTCCCCAAAGATTTTTTTTTTCACCTTATTTGATGTGCAAAAAGAAAAACAACATGGTTGCTGAGCTGACAGGTTCTGACCCAAAGCAGCAACTCCATCTCTGACTAGAAGCCTCTCATACAAACCATTGCTTCTGGTATAAACAGATGATGCATAGAAATAGCAGATATTATTTCCGCAAGAGAGACCGGAGAGATGAAAGCCACATCTATGCTGCAGCTACATGTTGCAGCAGGACAGGCTGTGAGTCCAAGTTTCCAGGATTCTGTTTAATACCTTGGCACCAGAACTGTCCTTACACCCTAATAAAGGATACTTCACTTGGAAAACACAACTTTAAGCCTGACCTTAAGGCCCTGCCATTTGTTAGCCAAGACTCAGAGCGACCAACTTTCCCAAGTAAGACTTTACACAATCCAGCCCTCTAGGTCCTTCAGTTTCTTCCTTAGCAATGTTTTTCTTAGATGTACTGGTGTGATGTGATTGCCATGTTGCAATTCATGGACTGAAAACCACTTCTCTACTAAGCTTCCTTTCCTATATCAAAAAAATGCATTGCCTGCCAGTCTCAATTTGACTGTTTGCTGTGTCTCCTTGCAAAATACACCACAATGGGCTTTGCAGTCCCCCGTCCCTTCAAACTTGAGCTTCGAGCAGCCCTAACACAGGTGACCTCAATGAACAGCCATTCCCGCCTCATCCAGTCTTGCCTGCAGAGAAATTACAGCCTGAGTACAGCTCTTGCCCTGTGTTTTCTGAGGGGTCCCATCCCTCTCCAGCAGTCCTTGCTCCTCAAAGAGGGTCCCATGTGCATAAAACCCATCCACAGGTGTCCCAACCCCCCTCCTTGGTGCAGCCCCCAGCACATCTCCTCCCAGGCCTTGAGCTTGTTCACCTCTTTGCCAGACATTCAATTTTTTTTTTAACACATTTTCTGCAGACAATACTTACAGAGGCAAAAATGGAAACAGTCAAAAAATTCTCCTTAACAAGAAAGGGCAAAAGAAGAGAGAAAAAGGTTTCAGGGAAATATTTTCAGTAAGTCCCAGTGCAATACTTCACTACAGACAACTGCGTTATGGGGCTTAATGCCACAGGGTAGTATGACATCTCAGTGAGTTTAATAAGAGTCCAGAAAAGGTTAGATCTTTATTTAAATGATGGGAACATTCAGAATGACAAGTTCCATTTTAATCACCAACTAATGTACTCTTCTAAGGTAAGCCCTCACACTTTAGGACTTACCTTCCAGTAGTTATCAGTTAGTCTAGGAGGAAATGTCTTTGGTGGGAGGGGAGGATTATTGCATATTGCCTAGATTAAATATTCCACAGTTGCATCTAACACCTTGGACTCTGGTGCTCGCAAGTATTGGGAGGGAATGCAATGAACAGACCAGTTTTCCTTTCATTTTAACAATTCTGACAGCTACTCACCAGCTGACCATTTTCCATAGCTCTTCCCTTATGTAGTCTACATTTTCACCATCAGTAACTGTATGAAGATGCCTCTTACATGCTATACTCCTACTTACATGGTAATAGAATGTGAAGAATATTCAAGCAATAAACACCAAAAGCTATGTCAAATAAAGATGGAAGGGATAAAAATCCCTGTGAATATTTAATATGAGAAATACAGAACATACTGTTAATACAGTGTAGCTTTTCCATTAAATATTTAAGATATCCCTTCTATACTAAATCTGTATTTTAACAAATATCTGTTCTGTTTATAAATTTGTAACACATTTTATGAGCATTGCATACTGCCGGTAGAAACTGCCTCAATAAAAAAACCTTAATCTTTACGTATTCATCCTCTTGATCAAACATTTCCATTTCCTATCAAGATGCATTTGTGTTATATCTTAGTTTTGTAGGGCATCTTACATGTGCCTCATTCTTTCAAAACAGTGGACAAGTCTGTAAGAAAGTCCTGCTGGGAAGGAATGCTGCTCAGCTGCACATTATCTCAGTAATGACATCCATGCAGTGCTCCCTTTTATTTTTATTTATTTATTTATCTTTTTTACTTTTTCCATTTACATTTAATGAAAGTCTAGATTATGTGGGGGGAACAGAAGCAGCTGAATAATGAATTAAAATAGGCTATAGGCATACAGCATCTATATAGTACAGCCACATGCTTCCACAGAGTTTTGGCCTTTTTTAAGGTGTGTTTCAGATTATTCCCCTTTCCTACTCATTAAAATACATATGGAATAGTAGTTGCAGAAGGCTATGTAGCATGGGCTGATACAGGCAGAACTGGTGTCCCAATGCTCCTCAAAACACAAGTGCCAAAAGGAAATGTCAGGTTTGCATCTGATATAAAATATTGAAGTTGATTCAGTTATACTGTCTTAGACCAATGGGATGTGCTCACACCTTAGTTCTGCCAAAACAATTAAGTGTATTGCCTTAACACTAAGATCTCCTAAACCGAGTGCTTAACTTTGCACAGTTTTCTAAGCTAGTGTTATTGGTTCCTTTTTGGTGTGAAAATTAGGAAACAACTTTAATTACCTGACAATGTTACTATCTTTTCCTATTGGACCCGTTCTTCATTAATTGTTACTCAAAATCCTGCTCCTCCTCCTCATCAATGCATGACTGTCTCATTTACTGTGCACAGTTTGCACTCTGCTCTGAAGACAGAATTATTCATATCTTCCTGGGCTTTGTTGCAGCATGTGATATCAGTATTTCACATATGTTTAACTTACTCCCACAGTGCTTCTGGTGGGATGCATTAGCAGTAGAGATGGTTATACATAGAGAACGGAGACACAGAGAGCGTATGGTCAAAACTGCCCACTAATTCAGGATGGAAGATTTCAAATACATAAGGTTTATCATTTTATAGTGCATCATATTTTTAACAGCACTTTGGATGCTCAAAAAAGAGCTTCTTTTCGTTTCAGATAGGATTGTGCATGCTAAATGCTCCTGGAAGCCCAGTCCCAGGCTTTCAAGCTGGGTACCACAGAATGCAAATGATGTTCTCTGAAAAGTTTGGTTCATGTGGCTCTCTAGGATCACAGAGGGATTTTGTGGCAGAAAAAAGTCTGGACTGAGACGCCAGGAGGGGACCTGGCTTTCTCTGTCCACCATGCCCTGCCCTGTTTGCTACCCATGTTCCAGCTGATACAACAAACAAGTTGCAGAGAACAGTTTAATTTGTTCCACTGTTCTGATTCAGTCCAGAAGCAAATTCAGGCTGCGCGCTCAATGCGAACCCATCTGGCTATCTTTTAGATAACACATTTTGGCCATAACAGGCTATGGATGCACAAGAATCCAATTAAAACTGTTTGGACAGCTTTAGTTCTGGCAGTTCTGAATGTTCTTGATGTTTGGTTTGTCTAAAGATGGTAACCTTTGCACATAGTCTTCCAGATTTTTTTTTGAAGAAAGGTGATAAAAATTAATCCCATCATTTAGCATCAAATAGCCATGTGATTCATTCGGGTTGGCTGAAGTATCTATATTCACAAGGGAAACTTCCAACACTTGAGCCAGCCAAGTACCTGATAACAGTATTAAGTGGACCGGCTTTAAGTGGTTTTGTGGACCAGCAGTAGAAGAGGATGAGACGAGTGAGGTTCTTGGTTGATGCACGTATCCAGGGAATGGCAGAAGACATGGATTTGGGAGTCCATTGCGGGGTCTGGATGCCCATCTGGCCTCCTTGGGGACCAGCAATGGGAGCAAAGCCACTGAAAGCAGAGGGCAAAGAAGCCATCTGTTCTTTACCCTGTGGCCTATCACAATCTAGTTATTACAGGAAAGCATCAGGTTAAGCCCATCAACCACTGGTAGCTCCTGAGTGTGGGTACACTCAGCTGCTCTGTGCACGTGCACTCCAGTCAGCGAGGTCCTGCAGAGGTGAGAGATTGTAGCTTCTTGTGTGAGGTTGGTCCCTGGAGAGATTTTTTTTCAGCTATTCAGCTTGGATGAGGACTTAATGAGCATATGCAACCCACAGTGTTTTTTTCATATTCCTGTACTCAGGACAAGTTTGGAATGGGGATGGTGAAAAGCATGTCCTTGACCCAAGGTCTTGGTTATAATAGAATTCTCAGCCCCTACCGCAAAGCAAGGATAGTGCAGAGCTTTTGCGTTTCAAAGGAGAGATACATGTCTTTGCCCAACCTCATTCTGAGAAAAAAAATCAATGGGCAGTGACCATCTGCTACAGAAAACTTTAATGAAAATAGTTAACACTTTCCTGTATTCTTAGAAACAGAAAGCCGTGTCTTCTCACAGCAAATACCAAGCCTTTCAGTAAACAGTAATGTCTCCAAAGCCATCTATAATTAAAATAATCTCTGTAGTCCAAAATAGTCATTTCAAATAATAACATTTTCCAAGTATTTTAAAATGATTAAATAATGAAGCACAAGCAGAAATCTAGAAAGAGTAATCAAATAATCATTAATGACTTGATATGTAATCTTGAACCTGTGAACAAGTGACTGTATGCTGTTCTGTGGTGAGAGGCCAACACCTTCCAGGAGCATAGCCTTAAAGTTATAATCTAAATCCTTTCTTTCTGATATTTTATTTTTTACTTTTTTTTGTTACAAGTGGCTCTGTGACCAACAGTATGAAGGAAGTCAGATTTCCTATAGATTTGCATCTTCAGATTTAGCTGTAAAGAAGACGTGACATAAGGCATGAACAGATGTTGACTTGCCTGTGTAAGGTACTAATAGGATCCCTCTTCCCTTTTTGGTCACCTATTTTCATGAAAATTTACAGAATCTCTCTGTGAGACCTATATCAGATTTTGTTGGAAAAGGTCTGTAAGTTCAAAAGCTTGCAGGGAGGGCAAATTGACATGATATGGTCATATAAACTTTTCTTTTTTTAAGGAAGTGGAGCTGAAAAGGTGTATGTGTATATAATCACTGTATGTACAAAGGCAGATCTGCAGAAAGCACATACAAGCGGAGCACAGCTGAAACAGCTGGAGCCATGCTAGCTGACATGAGTTGAAGATTTTGCCCGTGTTATATATTCTAGCCTTTCATTTGTATAGCGTGTTGAGAGTCTGAATGGTTTGCATTTCTTAAAGTAATGCATCACTTGAAACAGATTTCTAGGATATAATTGCTGTAGCTACTGCATGTATTTATTATCTTTGCACAATAACTGGCTCCAAAGCTTAATAGAATGGTATATCATTTTTTGCACAATAGTGGTGTCTTTTTAGATTATTCACATTAGTTATTTGACAGATACAAATAACCATTACTTCGTATTTAAGAGAGTGACAAAAATGACTATTTGTTACATTCCTCCATTATCTAATATTCATAAAATGAATGTGATGTAAAATGACTTTCTGATGGATGGCTATCTAGGATGCGCTTAAATGTTTCACATTATTAACAGTGAGAACAGATATTGAAACTTGTTTACAAGTGTTCCCAGTCACCTAGGTTAGTAAACTTCAGTCCTAATCAGTGATCTCTTGTTCTGGGTTAGAAAATGTCCCAGCCTGGAACATATCACACTCCCGCACACCTCTGCCTTTTGCTATGTGCCTGCCAAACAACTCTCCATTCTGTTAAAATGTTGGCAACGGATTTGTGCTGTGACCCTCAGCACACAGCTGAGATCCCTCAGGAGGTCTCGCTTATCCTGGAGGTAAATTGATGTTGACATTTTTCTTCAGAGATGAAAACCTATTATATTAACATTCGTCATGTTTCCCACCCCAGCCAATACCCCACCATGAAAACATACCATTCATAGACTTGATTCATATAGATAGAATGGGCTGCAGGTGGGATTTATGTTCCTATTGTCGATTCCCATTGAGCTAAGGGGTATTTACATGTGTTAATAGACATTAGCCATACAAATTCCCAGTTCATCAACGGGAAAAAGGACTCTGAAAATTGTTAAATCTGATTTTCTGGAAGATTAAAAGCAAGCCGCACTTAATCATATGCTCCTTTTTTGTTTTTAAGAATGTTACTCTGATTATTCAAATATAATGACCCAAATATATTCAGTAATGCAAAACAATGAAGGAAAATCAAGTGTCCTTGATTCCCTGACATGTTCCTATGGAAATAACTGATTAAATCTTTCAGAGCAATGTATTTTCTCATCTTCCATTTTAATCATCACATTATAGATCACTACTGTTCAAATGCAGAAACAGAAGTTTAGTTTTAAATGCACATCCAGCTTACTTGCTTGATTTAATTTTTTTAACCCTACAAACAAGTTATCAGCTGATTCTATAACCTCAGACAATGGGCTTTTACTCTAACTGGCAACCAGGACCTCAAATCCTGGCAAACAATAACTGTTACATGCTTCATTGCCTGTATAACCTGTTCAAGGCCCAGCAGCCATGCTTTCAGCTGTAAGATGGGAATTCATCAATTGGAAATGAACAAGGTAGAGAAACTAGGCAAATGAACAAGGTAGAGGAACTGGTTGGTTCCAATTGGTCGGAAGATGGCTAGGAACTATCACCAACATGATGAAACTTCAATAAGATGAGCACAAAGCTGGTTTAGAAAGTTATGTTCAAACAGTAGTTGTCAATTGCTCCCTACCGAAGTCAGGGACATACAGATTTGGGGTTCTGTGAAAGCCTGTCATGGGTCCAATAACTTTCAATATTTTCATGAATAACTTAGATGTTTATTTTATTTGAAATGAACCCAAACTGAATGGGTTTACAGGTAAACTGGAGGTGCAGATTAGAATTTGAAATGATCTTGATAAATCTGAGATCCTTTCTCCAGGAGGAGATGCAACCCAATAAATACAAACACAAGGTAGGAATGATCCACTGTACAAGCAGATGATGGCCAGACAGCAAAAGATGTAGGTTAAGGGGGCTTTGTACCAAACGTTAGTCTGGAACAGCTACAACATGAAATGACCCTTAATGGAAGAAGCAAGTCCAGTCTCAGATATCGTCTGTAGGCCTCTATTGTTTGTTCTCTTAAACTGTAAAATTTGGGGGCAAAAATTCTCTTTTACTTTTTATTGTATCTGTACAACACGTATTACAATGGGGTTCTTATTAAAGCTAAGGCATTCTATCAGTGATGACAATGACGACATTGTTTACAGAGTCTGCAACCCCATCTGCCATTGGTAGGAGACCCAGGAGCTACGGAAGTTTGACCTGTAGGCATATAGGAGCCACAGAGCAGATGATCCACCTCTCCCTCAGCCCTTGCAGAACTCAGCCATCTGACACACAAGAGGGAGAATATAATTTGGCACGTTGTCAAAACTGCTGTTAGAGAGCCACACTTGCATGTTTTACTAAACAACACGAAGCAGGTAGTTTGACATTAAACTGCTTAGATTTTCTTCATCCTATGGACACAGTAAGAGACAGATAAAATGCAATGAAAAGGCCTGTATTGACTTTTCCTTGTTTGAAGCCACTTCACTCGTGCCTTGAGCTCTGCGTGTTGTCAGAGTCTAGAGTTCCTCCAACACTTCTCTTTGTGCCAGTACTCACTTTTCCCCACCTCTGGCCACTTATTTCCTTGCTGGCAGCTCCTATATCTGTGCCCAGACCATTCTCAGTCAGTTGAGCAATTAGCCAGGTTCAAGAAATGACTTGGGTTAAAATGAACTTTTTCAGAGCCCCTTGTGAAGGATCTGTCATAAGCTTTTGGAGGAACCAAATATATTGAGAGGGTCACCCTCACCCGCAGACTTACCAGCTCCTCCAAAGGTTTCTAAAAGATCTGTGAAGCAGCGCTTCCCTCTGTATCAATTCAGCCTATATGTCTAGTCTGTTTCTCACCACGGTGTCTGACAATTTGCTTGGTATAGCAGACATACAGGACTATGGTTTCCCAGAGCACTTTTTAAAAATTGGTATCTTATTTACCACCTCCATTTCCTTTTGTGTGACTGACTGAAAGCATAGGTTACACATCACAGTTGGTAGTTCAGCAGTCTTGTAATTGAGTCTCCTTTGGAGTTCAGCTGGCCCTGGCGATTTGTTGCTATTCATTTTATCAGCTTGTTCTAAAACCTCCTCTACTGACAGTTCAATCTAAGGCAGTTTCTCACTCATCTCCAGTAACAAAATGTTCTGGAGTGGGAAGCTTCCCAAGCTCCTCTTTAGTGAACATTAGCACGAAGGATTCATTTGCCTTTTCTGGTGCGATACTGTCGTCTCTAAGTGCTTCCATCACACCGTGGTCATCTATTGGCCCTGTGCGCTCACTAGCAAGCATCTTTTGCCTGCTGTAGTTGAAAAAGGCTTTATTATTGTTTTTTATGCCTTTTAGTATATTATTCCTCAAAGTCTGGTTTGGCTTGCTTTATTATGGTTTTGCATCTGATTTGCAGAACCTGTGCTCTTCCTAATTTCCCTAATCTGGACATAAACTATACTTCTTACGGCTGTGTTTGACAACCTTCTGTACTAAGCTGCTTAACCTGTGCCTGTTTTATTTTCTTTTTTTTCTAAAATATTTTCTAACAACTGGTAATAAATGCATTTACTACGACTCCTTGGTAAGGTTGCTTTTAGATAACCTCCACGCCACCTGCAAGCATTTCTTCCTCTTGGCTGTTGCTTTTAATTTCCTTTTAACAAGCCACACATCCATATGTCACTGGTCCCTACGTGAACTATGAACACTGATTTCTCTTGAGCACCCAGATGCTTTACAGACTCTTATCGCTGCAGCTGGTGGGCATGACCAAAATGCTCCACTGGCTCCAAGAGCCCTACGGGCTTGATAATTGACTCATCTGCTATATAGACTAAATATGGACATCACCACATTCCTGCTGGACTCCTTCCTTCACTCTCCTCTACATATAGTCTTTGTGGATGGATATGGGGAGAAAGGAGGAGACTCTCTGTTTCTTGTTTACCTACCCTATTTTATTTCATCTGATAGGGGCTCTGCGGTGGGAAGGGGCCCCCTCCTTTTGCAGAGTTAGAGACCTTCTCCATCATCTTGGCTCACTCAGCTTGAGCAAGGGAAATGACTGAGGGCATTTTAAAACACAGTACTGAGTTCTCCACAGCTGGTACTCCTCCTTGGGAGCACACCAAAACTCAGCACATGAATATACTGCAACATAGCACTAAGTACTGAAAAAGACCTATGCCATTATAAAGTATATGATCAAATTGAGTAATTATCTCTTCTTGGCCTTTAGTTTTTGACTCCTGTAAATCCCTCTTTTATGATTCCTGCTCACTCAATATTAATCTTCAAAATGCAATGGCTCATCTCTTAATAGGCACTTGACTGGATTCACCCTTGTGTTCAGAAATGTTCAGTGGCTTCCTGTACATTTCACAATCCAATACAAAATCTGATCACCACTCTTAATGACTTTGTGATTTATTGACCTGTCCATCTTTCCTAACTTCATCTCTTTGAGCTTTATTTATTCCTTTCGTACAGCGAACGGGAAATAAACAGCACATATCTTTACAACCAAATAAATGCATGATGATGATAGAACAACAAAACCATCATTAAGAAAAGTCCCTCCTACAAGGTACTCACATTCACTACTTTTTCTGCAGCTTGCATAACCAGGCCTACTAAACACTAAGCAATTATCCCTGCTAGGGATTCTCCCTAATGCCATTATCCCTAATGGCACTAGCAAAGATTTTGCTTCATATGCAGCCATCATTGATTGTATAATCACACACGCATTCATGCAAAACGTCTCCTGCACGTACTGTACTGTAGGGAAGAGGGTCTTGGTGTAAATTAATGGAATTTGAAAAGCTCTCAGCATAGAATTTATCAAAATTTGTTCACTCATTATTATAGTTTTCCACAAAACAAAATATTCCTTTTTTCCTGGAAAGAACTGCACTTTCTAGCTGTGATTCCAAGCTACATTCCAAATATTCCCCTGAGACTCAAAGACCTAAATCAGCTCTGAATCCACCAGCCCCACAAAGTCACTCTATCCATTCAGGAAACCATGTTTGTTTAAAAAGATCCTTCCTTGGGTGACAGGGTGGAATGGTGTCTATACTCATCCCTGCTCTGACTATTTATGTACATGTCAAGGAGAAAAGGTATTAAAAAAAGGGTAAATTCTACATATGTCCCCAGTAACCCCCAGCTTTCACAACATAGCAGGCACCAAAAACAAATGGCTGAGACTCGATAAGCCATGGAGCTACTCACTGAACTGGCCTCACAGTGAACATTAGATGAGGCAACCCCAAAGTCTGAGGAAGAGGGATCTGTGTCCTGAGAATGACCGGAGGATCCTGGGGGACAAGCAAGGCCAGGTAAGCTCCAGTGAGCTCCTGCAGGTGAGAGGGCTATCATATCCTCCGTGTGAATATGGCAAGGCCAAGTGGAGGGCTCTCCTCGAGGCTCACACACCCATATCATGGCCTCAGAGGGCCAAAACTGGAGTGAAAGGGTTACTCCTGTTAAATGCTCTTCTATCAAAATTGCTTGTGTCAGCCTCTTAATTGCTCAGGGCAGAGTATTGATGTAGGCAGCTTAAAAACAGACAACAAGCCAAGAAAAACAGCAACTATTCCTTTCTTTTAAAAACAATCTCTGGCTATTTGACAAATTTTGAAACTGTTGAAACCACTCCTATACTGAACAGAAGTTACTTGGCCTTGATCGTTGGATCAAGCAGAGATGCACTTAACCCTTGAGATCCTCACTTGCCAAAGTCCTGTGCTAAGTATACCATCCTCACCGCCTTCTCCCCATGCTGCTGTTGTGTATACCACACTTTGCTGGAGACACTAAAATCGGCAGGGTAGCAAGGAAAGCGAGGATGGTCACAAAATAGTCCAGGTGGCTTGGAGTGCAGGGACTCAACAAAAAAGGCTTGTAACATCCAGAAGCAGCAAATACTGATGACACTTAGAAAATAGAGGTCTGTAGCTTGGGAAGTGGGTCTTCCAAGCAATCCGGATTGCCTACTGGTTAAGCAAAAAAGGCCTATTGCAGTCTGGGTATATCTTAAAAACACCCCAGTAACCAGGCACATCCATATGCAGCACTGCTGAACTCTAACTAAGAATACGAAGTGTAGTTCTCATATTCAAATCACTAGAAGCATTTTGAAAAATCAGAAAGCATACAAAGAAAAGAGCAATTCAACAGCTAAGAAGCTATCCTCTGATGAAAGACTTGGAGTTCAATCTTTTTAGCTCATCAGAAAGAAGACTGAGGGATGATTTCACAGACAGCAGATAAGCACCCTAACAGAGGAAAAATCTTGGGTATTAAAGAGCTGTTTTAACCTCATGAAGGAAGGGATAACAAGTATCAAACACTGGAGGGTGAATTCAGGTCCATTCAAATGGGAGATGTGGCACACTTTTTTAGCATGAGGGTTGAGCACTGGGGGAAAACTGCCACAGAAAGTTATGGATTTCTTCATTCTCAATTATTCCAATTATTCCAATGACTTATTAAAGCCTTTCTGAACAATATGCTTCAGGCAAACATGAACATCCTGTGCTTCATACAGAGATAAGTATGTTAAGCAGAGGGGCAAAGGAAGCAAGATATCAGAGTAGCCGGTCCTGGCCTTAGACACAACAGCCAAGACTATTCCCCCCATGCCCTTAGGGGTCCTGGTTGCCACCTCAGAGGAAGAAGACAGGTGTTTCCAGAGAGCAAGTCAGATCCTGGTGCCTGTTTCTCTCCTGTGCAGGGGGTGTCTGATAACTCTGCTCCTGGACTTACGTCAGTGCTTCGCAATCTTTGACAGCCAGTGAGGCTCCAGGATTTTGGCCTTTCATTACCTTTGAAAGAGAGTGCTGTGAAAAGCATTTGGCTTGTCTATGATAGAGGATGCTCTTCTTTTTGTTCACATTTTGTTTTTTGCACACGTGATTCTTCAGCTAGCCTCTTCTTCCAATATATCTGGTCAGCAGCCACTGAATTATTGGCTTATGGGTTTTGCTTCCTGTTTTCTTTTAAATGTCTGTTTTGTATCTGTACCTTGCTCTGTAAAACTAGCATTACTCTGTGTTGCTTTTACTGATGTTTACTTGATTACCCTTTAAAACTCCACTAACCACAAAACCATGTCAAAATTAGTGTCCACACACTGCTCACTACTATTGGATGCACTTGATAAACATTAACCAGTGGCACCAGGTTTGCTGCATACATAAACATATTAGCCTATAAAGTTATTCATATCAAAGAGCATTTCTGCTGTCAGTTGAAATCCTGTCATCTTTACTCTTGAAAGATTTTGCTTGGCTCAAGATGTAGTTGTTTCTGTCATTTCCTCACTGGGCACAGCACAAAGGCTTTATTGACTATTCTTGCTTGAGTAAAGGAAGATACCAAGAATGGTTTTGCTTATCTCAGGCTCCAGTGCATGAAAGACTTGCATTGATACCACTTTCAGCACAGTGGAAGCCAGGCCTGCTGAGAGCCTGGGTTAGTCATATTAATTTTTAATTCTTTATTTTTCCACCTAATACATTTACAAAAACAGTTCTTCATATACACATTTTCTATCTTTCTACTTCCACCCTTGGGCAGCCTGTGTCCACAAACCCGGGTTCTGCTCTACTAGGGCAAACACACCCAAACAAGCCTGCCATCGTGTGAACTGGGAACTGCCACCAGGAACAGAAATTTTCACTTCCATAATGCTAAGCACACTGAGCCCGTTTCTCATTGTGCTGAGGGGAGCAATCTGGCAAAAGGAGTGCCAGAGCTGTGAGCAAGGCAGTGGCCTTCCCACATGTGAGCTCTGGCCTGAGGTCCCTGTGGAGGCACCTTTACACTTACTGCAAGCCAGCTTGGATATCCCCGTGCACTGTTTCACAGCAGACCCACATTAGGGACAACCCTAGTTACAGATCTGTGCTGTCTATCACCCAGGTGTTGTCCCATACAACTTCCTTATCCATACATAAAATCTCCTGACTCAAGCTCAGTGGCATTTCCAAGCCAGGCTGGCTGGTCTGCCTGGAATGTCTGCTTCCCATTGAGCTGGTGGGTTAAAACCATCTGCAGTGTGCTAGTGTTCCAGCATCTGCGCAAGGATGGGTACGATTCATCCCCTGCTGAAGGGAGGAGGGAGGGGGGAAGCTCAGCTTACAACACCAGGAGCAATACGGGGTATATCCTGGCAGTCTAGTCATTTGCTTACTGGGATGCAGCCACAGTGAAAATATTGTAATTGGAGCTGGAAATCATTGGTCTGAGCTCAGAAGGTGAGGGCAGATATGACAGGTCACAGGAAGGCCAATGTGGCTAGTAGCAGATGCCAAAGGAAGAAGAAAAGTTGAGGAGCAACATAGAGTAGTACTTCCCCACTAGACACACTCAGCTCCAGATATTGGCAGCTCGGAGGGCACCTAGGGATGAGGTGCAGCCTTCATATCTAACAGCCTTTGCTGGAATATCTTCCCAGTAATCTTATTTGCAATACATATAACTTCAGCTGCAAAACATCCTGTGGTAAGAGTTCCTCTGTGTAACTGGATGCTGTGTGAGAAGCATCTTCTTCCCCTGTTTGTTTTGAATTACGTCTATTTGCTTTGAATTGGTGCAGTCCCGCATTTCCTTTGGCATGACCTTGGCACCCCCACTTCACAGAGGGCTCTTTGATTTCTCACTCTCCCAATCTGAAACCTAATTTGCCCTTTCAGATCCAGGTCACAACCATGCTGAGGGTTTGGCTTACCATTTAGAGAGTGATAAAGAGCAAAGGTCCCCATCAGACGGGGCTGCAAAGGGCATTGCAAAGGACATGCACCGCTACACCAAGTGTGCTCCCACGGCAACTTTTGTCTCTGGGACTTCAATGGTGCTGGTACATTGAGGTCCAGGCCATGCCCATACTGAGCCTCAGCCTTTGGGTTCGGGTTATGGTTAGGGTTAGGGTTCAGAAAGTGATACAGTGCAGAGCCCCGTGTGGAGTAGGGCTGCAAAGGGCATGCCAAAGGACATGCACCACTACACCAAGCATGCTCCCACGGCAACTTTTGTCTCTGGGCCTTCAATGGGGTTGGTAGGTTGAGGTACAGGCCACGCCCATGCCGAGCCTTAGCATTAGGGTTAGGGTTCGGAAAGTGATGAAGCGTAGAGCCCTGTGTGGAGTGGGGCTGCAAAGTGCATTCGAAAGGACGGGCACTGCTACACCAAGTGTACTCCCAAGGAAGCTTTTGTCTCTAGGCCTTCAATGCGGTCGGTAGGTGGAGGTCCAGGTGACGCCCATGCTGAGCGTTAGGGTTAGGGTTAGAGTGAGGGTTAGGGTTAGGGTTAGGGTTTGGTAAGTGAAGCGTATGGCTCCGTGCTCAGAAGGGCTGCAAAGCGCATGCCAAAGGACATGCAACGACACACCAAGTGTCCTCCCACAGCAGCTTTTGTCTCTGGGCTTTCAATGGGGTTGGTAGGTTGAGGTCCACGCCAAGCCCATACAGAGTGTGAGAGTTAGGGTAAGGGTTACGGTTCGGAAAGTGATGAAGCGTAGAGTGCCATGTGGAGTGGGGCTGCAAAGGACATGCCAAAGGACATGCACTGCTACACCAAGTGTGCTCCCACGGCAACATTTGTCTCTGCACCTTCAATGGGTTTGGGAGGTTGAAGTCCAGGCCACGACCATATGGAGCGTTTGGGTTAGGGTTAGGGATAGGTTTAAGGTTAGGGTTCGGAAAGCGATACAGCGTAAGGCCCTGTGTGGCATGGGGCTGCAAAGGGCATGCCAAAGGACATGCACCGCTACACCAAGTGTGCTCCCACAGCAACTTTTTTCTCTGGGCCTTCAATGGGATTGGTAGGTGGAGACCCAAGCCATGCCCATGCTGAGTGTTAGGGTTAGGGTTCAGAAAGTGATGAAGCATAGAGCCCTGCATGGAGTAGGGCTGCAAAGGGCATGCTGAAGGACATGCAACGATACACCAGGTGTGCTCCAACGGCAACTATTGTCTCTGCGCCTTCAGTGGAGTTGGTAGGTGGAGGTCCATGCCACACCCATACAAAGCATCAAGGTTAGGGTTAGGGTTCGGAAAGTGGTGAAGCGTAGAGTGCCATGTAGAGTGGGGCTGCAAAGGACATGACAAAGGACATGCACCGCTACACCAAGTGTCCTCCCACGGCAACTTTTCTCTCTTGGCCTTCAATGGCGTTGGTAGGTGGAGGTCCAGGCCACACCCATACGAAGCATCAGGGTTAGGGTTAGGGTTCGGAAAGTGGTGAAGTGTAAAGCCCCACGTGGAGTGGGGCTGCAAAGGGCATGCCAAAGGACATGCACCGCTACACCAAGTGTGCTCCCACAGCAGCTTTTGTCTCTGGGCCTTCAATGGGGTTGGTAGGTTGAGGTCTGGACCACCCCATGCTGAGCGTTAGGGTTACGGTTAGGTTTAGGGTCAGGGTTCGGAAAGTGATACAGCGTAGGGCCCCACGTGGAGTGGGGCTGAAAAGGACATGCTAACGGATATGCACCACTAC
The DNA here is from genome assembly GCF_036370855.1 of Dromaius novaehollandiae. NCBI lineage: Eukaryota > Metazoa > Chordata > Aves > Casuariiformes > Dromaiidae > Dromaius > Dromaius novaehollandiae. Next base: position 29,143,784 of record NC_088099.1, read on the forward strand.
ACCAAGTGTGCTCCCATGGCAACTTTTGTTTCTGCACCTTCAATGGGTTTGGGAGGTGGAGGCCCAGGCCACGTCCATGCTGAGCATTAGGGTTAGCGTTAGGGTTAGGGTTAGGGTTAGGGTTGGGGTTCGGAAAGTGATAGGGCATGCCAAAGGACATGCATTGTTACACCAGGTGTCCTCCCAAGGCAACTTTTGTCTCTGGGACTTCAATGGGGTCGGTAGGTGGAGGTCCAGGCCACGCCCATGCTGAGAGTTATGGTTAGGGATAGGGTTAGGGTTAGGGTTCGGAAAGTGATAGAGCGTAGTGCCCTGCGCGGCATGGGGCTGCAAAGGCCATGCCAAAGGACATGCAACCACACACCAAGTGTCCTCCCAAGGCAACTTTTCTCTATGGGCCTTCAATGGGGTCAGTAGGTTGAGGTCCAGGCCACGTCCATGCTGAGCGTCAGGGTTAGGGTTAGGGTTACGGTTAGGGTTAGGGTTCGGAAAGTGATACAGCGTAGGTCCTCGTGTGGAGGCGGGCTGCAAAGGGCAGGCCAAAGGACATGCACCGCTGCACCAAGCGTGCTCCCACAGCAACGTTTGTTTCTCCGCTTTCAATGGGGTTGGTAGGTGGAGGTCCAGGCCACACCCATGCTCAGTGTCAGGGTTAGGCTTCGGAAAGTGATACAGCGTAGAGTCCCGTATTCACTGGGGCTGCAAAGGGCATGCCAAAGGACACGCACCGCTGCACCAAGTGTGCTCCCATGGCAGCTTTTGTCTCTGGGCCTTCAATGCAGTCGGTAGGTGGAGGTCCACACCACAGCCATGTTGAGCGTCAGGGTTAGGGTTAGAGTTAGGGTTAGGGCTCGGAAAGTGATAAAGCGTAGAGCTCCGCGTGGAGTGGGGCTGCAAAGGGCATGCCAAAGGACATGCAACGACACACCAAGTGTCCTCCCATGGTAACTTTTCTCTCTTGGCCTTCAGTGGCGTTGGTAGGTGGAGGTCCAGGCCATGCCCATACGGAGCATTAGGGTTAGAGTTAGGGTTAGGGTTAAGTTTCAGAAAGTCATGAAGCGTAGGGCCCCACGTGGAGTGGGGCTGCAAAGGGCATGCCAAAGGACATGCACTGCTACACCAAGTGTGCTCCCACGGCAACTTTTGTCTCTGGGCTTTCAATGGGGTTGGTAGGTTGAGGTCCAGGTGATTCCAATGCTGAGTGTAAATTTTAGGGTTATGTTTGGGAGAGTGATAAAGCAGACAGTCCTAACTCTGACCATAAGCCTAAGACTCAGCATGGCTGTGGCCTGGACCTCCACCTACCAACCCCACTGAAGGCCCAGAGACAAAAGCTGCCATGGGAGCACACTTGGTGTAGCTGTGCATGTCCTTTGTCATGCCCTTTGCGGCCCCACTCCACATCATGCTCAACGCTTTCTTTCTCCCCTAAGCCTACTCCTAACCCTAACCCTAATCCTAATCCCAGGTCGGGTCCCACCCTGAGACCACCAACCCCGTTCCTCGCCCAAGTGGAGAAGTGGCCCTGGAAACACTCTTGGTGCAGCCCCGCATTTCCTTGGGCATGCCCTTAGCAGTCCCACTCCATGTGGGCCTCAACGCTTTCTCTCTTTCCCATCCCTAACCCTAATATCAGTCATAGCCTAGAGTTCACTTTTCATAGGAGAGCACAACTTTGGCTTACAATCAAGTTGTGCATCACAAAAAATGTGAGACCTTGTACATGTAACTCTTTTGAGCAGCTCTTACTACTGAAATAAGCCCTTGCAGGACACTGAATTTTCCCCTGAATAAGTTTTGCCTTCATGAGAAAGTTTGCAGTTTCATGCTCTGATTTGTCTGATAATTTCTTTATTCTGGTAGTCAAAATTCTAAAAAAGTATTTATTCATGAAAAGGATAAAAGCAGCAAGTATTCCATGTGCAAAGAGATCAAAAAAATCCGTAAACGGCAGAAGTAATTGAGAAAACACGAAGAGCAGCATACTATATTACCCCTGCCTTGTGGTCACTTTGGTGCACCTTTTATTCTATTTATTAAACAGTTTCTGGACAAAGTGTGTTTTGCTCTACTAAAATATCATATAGTGAATACTAAAATGGTGCTGTAAGTCTTAAGCACTGCGGTGGGGGGCAGGGCAGAAATGCCCCTTTTATTCCTCGAGTTATTGTTTTAGAAATAAAAGATACTGATGACATTGTGTGTACAACACAGATAGGGCATAAAGAATCGCTGCGGTGGTTTGATAGGGATGATCTGTCACTGAAAATCCATTAACACAGACTGTAGGTGAGGTAAATGTGCTGAAATTTCAGGATGTGGAATGCTAGGAGAACAAACCTTAAAATAGTTCCACCAAAAATAGTCCATGTGGACAATAGGAGAGGTTTTTTCCTTCATTTATTTATATTCCCAGCTCCTTGACACATTGTCCCTTGAATGCTCCCAGAGGGAAACAGAGCAGGAGCCCAGGAAAAGGGCACAGTTTTGTCCTACGCACACATGCCACTGAACATTGCTGCAATCTGCTTAGGAACAGGAACACACCTAAAAAGGCAAATCTCCCCCCGCCACCCCGGCATGACAGAGCCATGGCAGTGAGGAGAGCAAATAACTGCCCTGAGTGGCTGAAAAACACCCTGGGCAAACTACTGCTCCTCAAATGCCTGAGAGCAGCTCCCTGCGAATAGACAGCAAATCTTGCCATAGACTCCAGAGGAAAAAAATTAAATATTGCCTAGGAGCCAATGGCCTGCCTGAGAGGAGGGTATGAGCACAGGTGTGTGGTTTAATTTAGATTTATATTAGTTTAGTGGTGGTTAGAATTAAAATCTATTGACAGCCCAGAGTGTCTTAAACTGGAATGCATGTGCATTTTTCAGATTCAGTTAACTCTTTGCACAGGGGCCTCTCCCAGTCCGCCAGGCCCCCAAGAGTTCAGGAGGCCTTGGCTGTGTCTCTGGTAGGCAAGCAGACTACACTGGTCAGTCGTTCCAAGCACCCACCTATTTAACAGCCTGAGAAAAATCACCTGTGCCCAGTGCATGTGTTACCAGCAAAGCTGGACGGGCCCTCAGGGGCTCCAGGCAGTGCCCACACAGTCTTCATTTCCCTGTGTAAGCACCTCTTATGTGATTTTGGAGGAAAAATCATCATTCAAGAGGTTAAAATAGTACAAAGCTTCGGTGTGACCCCAGAGATGCTCAGCATGACCAGTGTGACTTTAGCTAGGATTAAAGGGAAGGACCAAGTGATGTTTTGAGCCACCAGGTGCATGCTCCAGCTACATTTCACCAACAGGTGAGACCTACGTTCCCTCACCCATCTTTGGTTTCTGCAGGAAGAAAAAAAGAAAAAAAGAGAGAGGGAACCAAAACCAGGTGTTTAGGCTAGAACTAAGTCACCATGTGTCCCTGAGCATGACAGTCAGAGGATGAGACATGCTTTGCACTTGGTGCACACTAAAGGTATAACACAAGGCAGACAAAGGAAGCCTCCAGGCAAGGAAAACCTTTCTGTAGGAGAAACTCATGTTTTGGCATGTGGTGAAACAGAGCCATGTCAGCTACGTTTCACTTACAATATGTGCAGTGAACATAGGTGGGAAGTCAGTGCCTGGATTTGCAATTGGCAGCTTGCAATTCAGTGCGATGACTCAGGACTTTCGGTTTCACTGCAGGGAAAGACTTCTCAGCCCTTACTCAGGCAAAATTCCCAATTTTTTACAAGAAGAGGCTATGTCTTGCTTGCCTAGGTATTGTCCAGTTAAAGTTAATACTGCTAACTCCCAGCATTCAGAAATTTTTTCAACAATGGTCCTGAAAAGTGTTGCAATCATTGTTTTTTATTGGCTTTATAATCATCTTTTCTGTGCTTAGAAGTGATGTTTTCAAACTCTTCCTGAAATCCACAGGGCCTGGAAATTCAGTCGTATTTGTTCATTCAATGAAAACGGAGCTTATCCTGCAGTCACATGACTCCCAAAGCTAGGGCTCTACAAAAAACCAACAAATCCTGACAACTTATCTGCCAGATCTCCCTGGGATCTGCAGGGGAAACAGCCATTCCTGCATCTCCCTCCGTAGCGTATGTTAAAGGCAACTTTCGCTACTGTTGTCTGATGATGTAATGTGGCCACAGTGCTCAGCAGCAGGGTACTTCCACGTGCCGCTGGGCAGCATTGCCCTGCGTGACACTAGGGTCCATCCTCTCCTCCAGGCAGAGGACATCGGCGCTTCCGCCACCTCTTCTGCCTGGTTTGTAGGTTCTGTAGGTTCTGTAGGTTCTGCAGGTTTACAGCAGAAGGTGGGAGGAAGACTTACACCTACATCAGGCTTAATTAAATAACATGGGATCTGGAACAAATAAAGTAAAAACAATGCATGTGAGGTGTTGGAAAGAACAAGGTAGAAGTAAATCTAAGTGAAGCTTTGATGGTAGAAAGAGCTGAGCGGACACAGACATTCTAGCACTTGTGAAGGTATAGAAAGGAGGCAGATGGTAGTCTTTGGTAACATATATCAAAGAACTTATAGATCTTCTCCAGTCATTAGAAGGAAAGAATGAATGACAGAAAAAGAAAGAGGAGAGAAGGTCAACAGAGAAAGGTTAAAGGTTAATTTCCTGATTGCCAGGATATGAAAGGTAATGGCCTCAGATGCCTGTGAATTTCCTTTCAAAAGAGGTCACATTATTTAATGCACTCTTCTATTACTGCTCTGATGTCAGCTTCCTAGCGTTCCAAATTGCCTTTTTTCACTATTAATATGATAACAATTCACATAACATGGTCTTCTGATGGACCTCGAAGTTTCTGACATGTCAGGTAAGGGCAGTAAATCTGTTAGAAACATAACCTGCTCTTGCCAAAGTCAATGGGAACTTTGCCACCAATGTCTATGGCAATGCGGACAGTCCAATTACGATGACTAACGGTATTAGTCACATCTTTACTGGAACCTGTTGTTTATGAACAATTCCAAAATGTTTGTTCAGAGAGCTCAATTTAGATGCAAACATTGCCAGCTTGTACTACATTTTTTGCTATCAGGAGCTCTCAAACTCTGGTGTGTGTCACCCACAGTCTGTAGGCTGCCCGCTTCTATCATTTTAAGCGTGGGATTTGGATTTTGGAGGGCAGGTAGCCTACAAGGAGCACTTTCTTATAGGAAATATTGTACAGGATGGGAAAGCTGGAGAAGTGGTCTGTGTCTTAGACCAAAAGTTTTAAGGTTGGATGGTTATAAGGAGGTGGTGGGAATCATGGTCCCTCTCCATTCCTTTTCCATTCCACAGGAAGACCCAGTGGAAAGGCTCAGTGCCTTACATTCAGCCAAGCACGAATGCCAAGCACTTGGCCCCACTTGGATATTTGATGGGAAAATAGTTGGTGTGCCTTGAGGTCTCAGCTAAGCTCAGCGCCCCGTTTGATGTACGTGTAGTCTGTGGCCACAAGTGTTTAGGACTTAAATAGACAAGGTGGAAGAAGGTAATATTATCCCTCCGTTGGACTGATGAAGGACTGAAGGCTGATGGGATAGGAAGGCAAGGGCACCCACAGCTCAGGATAGGAACGAAAACTTACCGTCAGAAGCCTTGCCCCTGGCACAACCACAGGCTCATCCTGCCTCCTCAGGCTTCTCAGGTCAAGCTGCACTGGTCAGAGACACAAGTTCATAACACTATAATGGGAAAATGGAGTTTACCTGCTTCTAACTGGGGTGATACAGCACTTACTTACCCACTTCTCAAATACACCAAATAAATCAAAGATTATCTGCTTGTTTCTGAAGTGGAGCTTGAAGTGCCTGAGCAATCAGAAGGCGTCTCCCAAGTTCTAAAAATGTAGTGAGAGTTGCCTAATTGCTCAACTACTGTATCTCCATGGCCTCAAAACATTTTAAAAACTGAAATACAGATCCAGTGCATGTAACTTATTTTTGTATCCTCCAACTACGCCAAAAGATTATTTTATTTTACACTTTAGCAGGAGAGCTATTCTCTACATAAATGGGCCACTAAACAGAGTTATGCCATATCAGCACTTCTCAGAACATCAGACACATATATTGCCAGTTTTCAAGATGTGGGATGTTAGATGAATAGATTGCATACCATGACTTCCAAGCCTGCATACTGGGACTTCTGTTTCAACTTCCCTCTTCACCACAGTGATGGCAGTTATTTTTGTTAAATAGATTAAAGGCTGAGCAACTTAGATTTTCTCCAAGTGATGTGTTATTTCAGCTTCTTTTACATTAAAGTTCTTTTGCATTAGGGAAGAAATAATCATACTCACACATACCTGGAAAATAATTTGCTTGGGCATTCAGGTTTATCCATTTCTTGTTAGAGTGGAAATATCTTCTGGTTGGTGGCTGAACGAGGTAGTTCTTGGTGACCATTACTTATTAAAACTCATAATTCTGCCTGTATTTTGTAAGGAGATCTTTATTGTAGCTATAGTGGGAAAGACTTTGTCACCTCTCATAAAAATAACTCCAACATATTTTTGGCCCAACTATTTTCCCACTAAAGTCAATAACCTAATTCCTAGAAATGCATTCTATTAAGCAACTGATACTTCTTTACATACCATAAATTACAAGATCTAAAAGTAAGCAACCCTTTATGTTAGTTGCAGCTTTGGTGTTTATTGGGATTGGAATTCAAATCTTTGGAAACACTTTCTAGCACTGTTTATAGACTTTCAATTTTCTGTTTTATGTCATTTAACCACTTAGAAGCTTTTGTTCAAAAATAACTCTGTGAGTATTCTTATAACATAAGTACAATGGGACGATTGCGTTACTACAGAAATTCTGGAATTTATATAAATACGATGACAAATCTCCCTGTTTCATTCAGGCTGCTTGAGTATACGCGCTCTCTCTCATATATTGATCCGTGCTACTGATGAACTGTTAGATTTCTTTTTATTTTGGTACAATTACCAAAACTTCTGTTCTTCCTGCAGGAATCCTTTAGATAAGGAAGCTGAAACTCCATGGCATGTATCAAACCACAGGGGTATTCATACTCATACTCAAGAGGGGATGCAGTCCTCAATCTTCAGCTTTTTTGCCAGACCCCAGTGTCCACAGCATGGGCAGATGTTTACTTCTGCCAATTCTGCCCCAGGGCTGGGAACTTCTGGTGGCAGGGCAGAGTGAAGAGCCAGCTAGCAGGAGCGCCGTAAGTGGTGTTTCAGGTAAACATGAGCCGGAGGCTTTATCTGAATAATGTCAGCAGCAAAACAGAGCAAAGGTTTGCTTTCTACTCCATTTGCAACCTGCTCCTCCTGCACTTCACTGCTTCTTTACAGCAGCGAAGGGTTCAGCATATCTGTGCATGAGAAAGCTTTCCTAAATCAATAGTCTCCTGATGCTACATAAATACCTAACTGGAGCAAAGATGTTTATTTTCAAAGTAGGAGATGTTGCTCCTGTGACGATGTTTTATTATAATGATTCTGATCCTGAACCTGCAATCTTTACGCTGAGACAAGACTCCCCTTGATTTCAGCGCAAGCTTTGTCTAAGGATTTCAGAATTAGTTCTTTGCTTTTATTTTTATTGAAAAACAAGCCCTCATTTGACAAGGAAAAAGCAGTAAGTGGATCACGTCAGGGCAGACAAGCTCCTTGGAGAAATTTATAGCAGGAAAAATACAGCTTTACAATTACATGGTAGTAAGTTACAAGGTTAAAGTTTTAAGAATATTCCAGGAGAAAGACAACAATGCGCTGTTGGAAATGTACCTTTTCCACCAGAAAAGGCCCAATCAGCGTACCCCTCAGGTACTTCTCAGGATGGAGACTACACAGATGGATACAGGCTGAAGTACTGAAACCAAGAATAGGAACATACTTCCATGAAAATTTTAAATGTTCATATACTTGAATTAAGTTCATTTTGACCTCAGGATTTTTGAGGGAAGACTGCATATCAGTCTGGCCGCGCTTCCTGCCACCAAAAGGCCACAACTCCAAGGAGGCCAGGAGCTCACACAGGCGCTGCTCTGTGGAGAACTACCAAAACCCACAGCCAGCACACACGCACGGTTTGCGGAGGAGAACCACACAGCACCCGAACCCTGCAGGGACAGGCACTGCATGAAGCGCAGCAGCTAATAATAATTGTAGAGGCTGGAAATGCCGTCCTGCTGCCCCCAGGGTGGGGGGGCAGAGGCGAGCCCCCACAGCGCCATATGGGGAGGCAAGCCATGCCGGCAGAGCGGGGTGGGCACAGGAGGCCGGGGCGCTCAGCTCAGTGCAGATGAAGTGGAGCCAGTGCATCATTGGGCACTTAAGCCCCCAGGGATGCAGGCAGGAGGGTCCGGGCCTCTAGAAAGCCTGGGGCAAAAGGCCACTGGGACAAGGGGTGGTCTGGCATGGCCTGAACCCAAGAGGGTGTTTGGATGGGTCTGGGGATTTGGGGCAGTTGTTTGCTGTTTTTTTCTTTTTTTTTTGGGGGGGGGGGTTAACCAAAAGTTCCCACCAGGAGCACAGGGTTGCCAGCATGGGTCAGGTTTGCAGCCAGTTGCTGAGCACCGGGGTGCATGCTGGTGCCCTGCTGAAGCAGGTGGGTGCCTCCAAAAGTTGGCTGCGGTTTAATCAAAATTCGGAGGCTAGTACTGCACGGTTTAATCAAAATTCGGAGGCTAGTACTGCAAGCAGGGATACGGCGGGGGGGGGGGGGTATTCCCCAGGAGGGCCACTGCATTAAAGAGCAGCAAGTATAGGGCAACCCCGGTGCCTAAAAGCAGGGAGTAAGAGCCCAAATTAGAGTAACTCAGGTGCTTGAGGCTGGGACATTGCATTTCAAAGACAGGCAGCAGTGGTGGCAACATGTTAGCTGGCCCTTTGGCCCCTCTGGCTCCCTGCCCAGGCAGGGTCTGGTCCTCTGGCAGGATCCTGGCCACCAGCGGGGCAAGGTTTGCCCCTAGCTAGGCATCAGCACCACTCGTTCAGCCCTCACCAAATATTGATCTTTAGAAATTGAGGCACAGCCAGCATCACTCTATAAAAATTAGTTTTCAGAATGGCTCATTCTTACAACAGGCTGCCAATATGTTTTAATGGGATTGTGCAGCCCCCCTGCTCATGTTTTTTAAAAAGAGATAACACCAGGGTCAATAGTTTTAATTAAACTCATTTCTTTATAGGCGTGAACCACAACCACCTTCTCCCTGTGAGCAAAATACGTATGTACATAGGTGTGCTCGTTGTGAAAAGTTGGGAGGAGGCAGCTTTCCCTGGCGTGACTCCCAGGCCTTCTCATCCCCCGCCGTGAGTGGGGGCTGCGAAGACAGCCTGTGCCCTCCCTGCCTCCCCCACGCAGCCACCGCTTCCAGATCCCCCGGCCCCCCACCTGCCTAGTCCAAAAGACCTTTTCCCATTTTTTTTTTTAACCTGCAACTACAACCCGAGTCATGACTATTTCAGACAACTGGGAAACTTGCTAGAGCGCCATTATTTTTTTAATGCCGGGGCCCGCTGCTTCTGCAGCGTATGAATGCTCCGCCGCCCGAGCCGGGATCCCTCGGGGGATCCAGCGCAGGACCTCGCTGCGGCGCCTCGCTCCAACGAGATTTTCCTGAGACACTTCCAAAGTTATAGGCTGGCAGATGTGCTCCCCCCGGGCCTACTCGGGTGTTACGCAGGGATGCCCCCTCCTTCAGGGCAGACGGGAGAGCAGCGAGGACGTAGTGCGTGCGAGCTGCTGGGATTAGGGGAGCCCTGAACGCGCCGGCGCCGGCGGGACACGGGCGGCAGGGCGCCCCACGCGCAGCCTGCTTCCGCGCAGCGCCCGCACTTATCTCCGGGGAGGGGGAGGGGGAAGAGCTCGGTGCGGCCCCGCCTGCCAGCGCGCCCCTGCCCGCACCGCCCGCCGCCGGCCCTGCCCGGGGCGCCTCGGGCGGCGCCTTCCCCTGCGGGGAGCCGCGGCTGCCGGCGGCGGGGGGCGTTTCCGAATGCCGGCGTTCTAGAAGGCGCGCGGGGGGGGGGGGTCCAGAACGCGGGGCGTTTCCGATTCCCGGCGTTCTAGAACGCGCCGGGGGGGGGGGGGGGCGTTTCCGATTCCCGGCGTTCTAGAACGCGCCGGGGGGGGGGCGTTTCCGATTCCCGGCGTTCTAGAACGCGCCGGGGGGGGGGGGGCGTTTCCGATTCCCGGCGTTCTAGAACGCGGCGCGCGCCCGCCCGCCCCGCCGCCGCCGCCGCCGCCGCCACCCGGCGAGACCCGCCCGGCTCCGCCGCGCTCCGCAGTGTAGGGGGCTGCCCCGTCACCTGACCGCCGCGCGCGCGCACGCCGCCCCCCCCGCGAGCGCGCGCGGGGGCGGGGGTGCCCGGTATATACGGCCCCGCCGCCCCCGCCCCTGCCTGCCTCCTGCAGCAGGGGAGGCTGCGAGGCGCCGCCGCCGCGCCGGCCCCCGGCAGGTGGGCGAGCCGCGCCGGGGCTGCCACGGGGTGAGTGTGCGGGCGGCGGCGGGCGCGGGGCTCCGGCCAGCCGCTCCCCCCCTTCGCCGGGTGGGGGGCCTGGGGGAAGGTGGCGGGGAGCGGCGCCGTCGTGGGAAGGTGCCCGCCGGGGCGAGCCGCTGCCCGCGGGAGAGCCTCTGCCGGGCGGCGCGGGGCTCGCCCGGCCGTACCTGTTGCGGAGCCCGGGGGCTCGGGCAGCCCCGTCCCGGGGCGGCGGTGTGGGAGCGCGGGCCGAAACAGCGGCCGGGGGGCGGCGGGGCAGGGCAGCGCCGGGGCGGGGAGAGGGTGTCTGAAGTTGAGGGCGGCAACGGCCCAGGCGGTGCCGGGGGGGCCCAGCCCTGCGGCGGCCGCGCCGCTGCTGCCCGCGGGGCTCGCCCGCCGGAGGGGCCGCGGCAGCTCCGTGGGCACCGGTGGGGCGGGCGCTGCTGCGGGGCGTCGGGAGGCGCCCGGAGCCGCGGTGCCGGGGTGGGGGGCGCCGGGGGCCGTGCCGGGCGCGCTAGCGGGGCTGGGGCGGGGGGAGCCAGCCTGCGCCGTGTGGCACCTGCATTATGTCAGTTTGTGGTCAAAGCCTCCGTCTTGGACTCTGCGTGGAAAGTTGCTAGAAGTCCGCAGATGTGAAGTTCTTTTACCAAGCGGCGTGCCAGAAGGCCAGGCGCTGATGCTGCCATTGATTTAAAAGTCTGCTTGTACGGAAACTCTCTCCAAAACCTGTCCTCCTTGCACCATTGTGCAGAGGTTCCTTATAGCACTTAAGTGTCGCCATAGTTAAAGTCTGTGGCCTTAATTCAGCCTGCTGATAGTCATGGAGCTGTACGTAGTAGGTGCCAGATTAGCTCTCCAAGCTGTGTGCCGTATTTTAAAACTCACACAGCTGAGGGTGGAAAAGACTCCGCTTCCTACAAGTAGTTGCAGGAGAAATGTTTTTCTAATACTTCCGTTGTGTGTTTGCCTTTTAAAACAAAGTTTGCAAGCGTCACATGCTAGCCGCTATTCACCTTACGAGGTATCGAGCAAAAGCAGGCTTCAGGTTTTTTCATCTGTATTTTTGTTCGGAGAGCTGCTAGACAAAGTGACGAGCAGTCAGCGTGCTTGGAGGAGAAGCTTCTCCGCAGGCGCGCACCCGTGCAGGAGCTGCGGCGTTCTGGCGTGGCCGCGCCCGAGGGCTGCTTGCGCGCCCGGCAGCCGCCGCGCGGGAATGTTCCAGAAGCGCCACGCCGCCCGCTCTCGCAGCAGCACGGGCGCCGCCTTGTCTGTGGGAGTGCTCCGGAGCACCCACCTCTTGCTAGCGACCGCACAAGTGGAATAAGCAATCAGGTTTTGACACTGATACAGCAAATCTCATTTTAACTCGGGAGGAGAAAATATAAAGCTTCTGCGCTAAGTATTTGTAATGCAGAGGAACTGCAAGGAGAGCTTGGCTTTCCTCATGTAATTGTTGTACCAAACTGTACTTGTAGCTCTGTGCAGTCATTTATGTTTAACAGGGAGCCACTAGAAAATATTTTTGCTATGCTGCTTCTACTGAAGTGGTTTTGTGAAATCCAAGTTGCCACAACCTGAAAGAAGATAAGAACGGCAATATTTGTTGATCCTTCTTTTTAACAAACCCTTTTTTCCTGTGACATGCCAATAGCTCCCTTTGTAAAATAGATATTTAAATACTTTGTGTGGCAGGATGGAGTCTTTTGCTTTCTAACAAACCGGGCAAATAGCACAAAATCGGCTGAGAAGAGGCAGTCTCCTCAGAACGACAAAGGAAGAAGAGTGCTTGAAGAGACCTTGATTTCAAGCGTTACCTTGCATGTCCCACCATTTGTCTTCCCCAAGCAAAATTATTACCTTCTGAAGGTGTGAAATATGTGGATTTAAAAAAGGCTTTCTTGCTTTTCTTGGGCGTACCGGGAGGGAAATGGCTACTCATGAGCATGCACCTTAGGCATTTCAAATGTTGTTCCATTGTAACTATAACTTCAAGAGGTTAAAATACCTAGAACATTTCTCCCATCTAGTAGCTGCATCTTGCATAACATGCTTAGGGTAAGCATATTGTTGGCAAAACCACAGGTAGCTCTGGGGAAGGGCGACTTTTACGGTTGAAACTCACAAAGCCAACAAATAACATCTCCGCAAATACCTGGGTCTTGCAGGTCTCCAGCATGGTTGACACCGCTACAGCTTCCTGCATGCGGCTCAGTGCAACACGTGAGTACAAGAGGTGTTCCTCCAATTTTTTTGTGTGGCTTTCAGTAGACTATCCTTTTTTGATTCCTTCCCCCTCCACCTGCCTCTTTAGTCTAAATGAGTTGTTTGCAGCAAACTGGGAAGTAGCATATTGCGGATGTTTTTGGTTGAGAGGCATTATGGGTAATATCTGAAAGTCTCTGCCTTTGCTTGCGTGATTCGGTCTGTTTCTCACACAAAAATACATAACCAGTGAAGAATTTGCCTGTGTTTCCAATCCTCACTTCACTGTCACCTATTTATTATGAAAGAATGACACACATTTCTCTTAATCTGTGGCAACGTTATGGCCTTTCTTGATTTATTGAAATATCTGAAGGTAAGTACCCTAAGGATTTCATTAATACCACTAAGTGCTCAATGAATAGATGAAAACCACAAAGCAAAACTAAGGTATGGTAATATATGTGACTTGGCTTTCATGTGAAAATAGTGTTTTTGTCTAATAAGAATACTCTCTAAACTGTCTTATCGGTGTGAAACATCTGCCTATTAAATTCCTATTCAGAAAGGGAGGGTTGGCCACACTGCCACACAAGTTAAGTAATGGTTGATTTATAGGATTCTGTTAAATACATGCCTTGGAGTATTAGTGTAAGGAATAACTGTTCTTAATATGCCTGTATTTTGACTTCAGAGTAAGTCCGTGTTTCTGGGAGCTCTTCAAACTGTATAGGTGCATCACTGTTATTTGGAGATGCTGAATAGGTCTTAAAGATCTTAAGAACATCAATTTTTTTTCCCCTGTCCACAGCATCAATTTTAGAAATGAGGGGGGAGGGGATTTGGAAATTAGGCCTTCCTGGGGGGAAAAAAAAAAGTCATACCTGATTACTTTCCCTTTAATACATCAGGCTAAATGATACTCCATTTTGACTTGCATTAACGTTATGTTGTTGGCTACTGTTAGGCTTGCATTTTTAAGAAACAGATGAGGATTACAAATTTCTTTTTAATTCAACTGAGTGCATATACCAAGTCCTAGAAGGAGAACATGATATTACTTACATTTTCTGTTTTCAAAACAATTTTTATTTTCTATACTTGAACAGTGCATCTTCAGTATTTTTTTCATAATATATATTTGATATTTAATATTAAGCTAAGACTACCTAAAATCATTTATACAAATAATGATTAAGTGAGCGTAATGCAAATTCTTACATGAGAAGCTTGATATTTACCCTTGTTAGAAATTAGGTGGTTAAATCCATGTATTTATTGCAAATTGTATAACTTGGGTTTCATAAACAAGTGTAAAGTTTTCTAACAAATTCTCTTCATATTATGTGTTTGTGTGTCAGTGTGTATGCATGGTGTGGGGAGAGAAAGCAATAACCTTTCTTCATCTTATTTTAACCATTATGTTGACCGTATATGCAGACAGAATGAGGTTGATGCAGGCTGTGTTTTAAAAAGGTAGGGGAAAAGATCCTTTTCTCAAAATATTTTTAGGAAATGTAATTAACCAGTATAGGTTGCTGGAGGGAGAGGGGGGGAGAGAGGGGATTTGGAGATGGGTTATTTTTGTTTCTTCTGGTATTTTTTTCATTTGTTAAGAATTGGTTTCCTAGTTTGGGAATCGGCAAGGGAGGGAGAGGTGGGAGACATTATTACAGAAAAAGGTCAGTACTGTTCTCTTCATCTATTGTTTCATCCTTGGGTTTTTCCTCTTCGTGTGTGACCTGCCGAACGGTAATTTGGGAGGGGAGGAAAAGAGGAGAGTATATTTTTAGGATATCCACATGTTGTGGATGGGATGTCTAATTGGAAAGCTGTGAGAGCCCGGCAGTGTAACGGAGTAGCAACACGACAATTCTCCGTCAGATGGGTGGGGCACAATGCAGTGCTAACTGTAAGCCTTTTGTCTAATAAAAATGTCTGAAACAAAGTGATTGTCTGGCCATCAGCATCCTGCTTGACCTTTTTAAAGACATGAAAACAAAGTTAATGAATGTATCTTTCAGTTGCCATGCAATATGCTGGGGTTTTTGAGCATTACTAGAGAGCCATGATTCTTGCCGCTTTGGCTGGTATCACAGCATGACAAGTTGGAGTTTGAGAGATGATTTATAAAATAATTCCTGTTGAAATTATTACTAAAGCCTTGGGCAAAAAAAAGCCCTGCGTACAGTTCTTAAACTGTTTTGCCTGATTATTTTTAAGGTTTCTTTTCCTTGTAAGTGTAATGAATTAACTTCCTGTGAGTTTCACAGAACAGCTGGAAAATACAAATCTTGCTGTTCCTAAGCTGCATTTTAAGTCTCCTGTATTACTGAGTGGATAGAATTACTAGATAATTACAGAAAACCTGCTGCATTATCTGAGCTAAATGTAGGCATTGTTTAAAATGTTAGTTTAATGAGATAAAGCATTATTAAATAGTCCTGGTGGAAAAATATATTTGTGCTTTTTTTAAATGCTGAAAATGCTACATGATCATTTAAGAATCTGTGGTTTTACACAAATGGGATACCTGCAAGATACTGTTCATTTTTAAAGCTCTACCATGTAAAATCAAGTCTAATAATCCCAGATACGTGTAAGCAACTATTCATGTTTTGCCAAGCTTGAAACATTTTAGTATAAAATGTATAGCTTGTGCAAGACTCTAGCAAGCCTGAATCTATTGAAAATTTTGTTGTGCAGGAATCTGCTGCAATAGTGAATTTGGGGGGAATTACATATGATTGTGAGGTATCTAAGAAATAATAAAACTAATATTTGTGCTGGTTTGCTAGTCCATTAAATGCTTAATTATTTCCTTTAAAAGGGATTGAGGAGTTTAAAAACAAGTGTTAAATTGTAGATGAATGCTAGATGACAGTATCACTGCTGAAATGCAGAATTCTCTATGGTTTATACTTTGTGGAGACTAATAGAATTTAATTTGCATGTGTTGAAAAGAAAATGGTGGCTTCTCGTCATCGCTCGGTGAAGACTGGATAGAAAACTGATGTGGTGAAGTGTTAACAGTAAGACGCTATTTTGCAGAGAATAATACATATACTGAGGTATCATCATAAAACTAGTCAACTTTTAAAATGAGCAGTGAATATTTGAGGTGTGGTTCTTTTCTGCTGTGCTTAATATGTTATAATGGATATCTGCATTAATAGTACACGCTCAGACTTACGTACTGTATTGTAGATAAAATTAAAATAGGGAATAGGCTAAAGAGGGAAACATTAAGTGCTATCCAGGAATTGATTTTTTTTTTTCTTTTTTCCTTAAGCTTGTCTAAGATAATCAATGGTAAGATGAAAAAGTGTAAATGGTAAACAGTACATATTTATCATCTGTGCAGTATTGATCTAGATGAAAAGGAAACAAGTAAAAATCAGCATTTTAAATAGAACTTAAAAATGAATCTCTAAGATTTTGAAACCGGTAATCAGTGTAAATTGGAGGGGAGGAGAAGGAAGAGATTGGGGGAACCATTGTAGGAGCACAGCACACGCTCTGCTACTTCAGCTCTATATTTCATGAGTTAAGTATTGTGATGGAAAAGATAAAGTGACCATCTAAACTTACTGGATTTCAAATCAACTAGTAGCACTTGTGAATTACACAGAATATTTCTGAAAAATCAGTATGTTGCATCTGTGCTTTGTCTGAGTAGCAGACCTATTTGCAGAGCTGTTTGTCACACTGTCATTTTTATTATAATAGAGCTTATATGGAAATATTTCTGCAATGCATCTAAAGAAAAGACAAATGGTAGTGTTTATAGAAGGTGGCAGATTATACTGCAATGTGCATTAGGGAGGAGGGAGTCGTTACCCGCCAGCCTCCTTAAAAGGAGGGATTTACATTATTTTGTTCAAATACAGTGCATGTTACATTGGGCTAATGTAAAGATTAACGCAAGAAAGTCCTTAACCTGGTTAAGGACTCTGGGTCCTGCCCCAAGGTAAATAATGAATACCGTTTTGTTTGCCTGAATGGCTTCCTCCTGCAGTCTTACTGTGTGGAAAATAGTTGGGAGTCTGTTCTCTTGTAATTGCTTGTCTTGCATATAAATGAATTAAAATTAGTTTGTGGGTTTTTTTAAGACCTTTGGCTCTTCTAACACAACAAAAGAATTTGGGGGTGGGGGGACTTTTCACGTTTTACTTCAACTGGAGGTCCTAATCCCATTTTAATATGTCTTTATTTAAAGAGCACAAACATCAATTTCAAAATAAAAAATAAATGGTGACCTATTTAAGTGATGTAAAACAGCAATTGCTCTTGTGGAGTTGTGCTGTTCAACCTCAGTAGGGAATGTGGCCCATTTTAATTCAACAATATGCTGTTAACTTTCATATAAGTTTGGAATTTAATTATTTTCTAAGCATAGGAGAAAAACAATGAAGAAAGAAGGTGAAGGGGAGAAAAATTATTTTTCTTTCCTCATTTGGGGAAGACTACTTTCCCTACTTAATAGATTTCATTTCTTCCTTTTCCCTACAAAGTGGTAACACACAAAAGAGGACAAATCTTAGAGGCTGTTGCGGGTTTTGCATGAAAGAAGGTGCAAAGCTGGGCACAAATTCCTCAGTGTCCTGATGAGTTGTGCCTTCTTCCCGCATGCTGGGGTGGTGCCTGGGCTGGATGGCTGCAGGCTTCCAGGAGCTGCATGCCTGGCCTGAGAACAGGTAGATTTTTGCTGCGTTTTTGACTGATCTTTATTCTGGTGAAAGTTGGTGTTCGTCTCAGAAATTAGCAAATAGGTTACGTTTAAGGACTTACTAAAGTGAGAGCTTATATTTGGGGTTTTTTGTTTGTTTTAAGCTGGTAATTTTTTTAGACTTTGGTTGTTATCTGAATCTAGACTAGAGCCAGTCTGGGTTCACTAGCAAGGTAACAGCCATAGTGCTGTTGCAAATCATGCTGGAGAAAAATGGCTGCTTCCCAGTGGCTCAGCAGCACTGTGCTTGCAGTACCCTGAATCCTTCCTCAGTGCCAGTCCATGTTGCTGTTAGCAAAGCTGAGAGTCCTTTACTTTGAAATGTCTTGCACCCTTCAGCTCCATTAGCATGAGCTCAGTGTTTCCATCATCACTAGAGTCAGAGTCTACCTGTTCATGGTAGACTGTCATCCTTGGCTGTTTGGCCAAGGAATAGCGGGTAGGGTGTCCTCACTCCAGCACATGGGCAAGTCAGCCTTGAGGAAGGACCCTTCCCTTTACTGGAAGCCAGTGGGCATGTTCTTAGCATGCAGTGGTATGTATTGTATTGGTGACAGGTGTTGGTCGTTGTCCCTTAAATCGCTGCTGTTGAATGATTGCGAAGTCCAAAAGAGCTTCCCTCCAACATTGCCTTTCAAAGAAGAATTGGGTAAAGGCAGTGGAAGTTGTTTATCAAGTTCTCGTGGGCTTGCTGTTAGGTCTAATGCCTGTAACTATCTGTGATCCTTTGTGAAGAGCGTGCTGTGTAGTCCTGCCTGACTCTCTTGCTTTGTAACCCCCTTTGTAGCGAGCAGGTGGGAAGAATGGTTTAGATCTTCCCTCCTCAAAACCCTGGGTGTCACAGGCCCCTTCCAAAATGGGGGCAGCTTTCCAGGAGAGAGACAGGTCTCCTGAGCATCTGAACACGCTACCCAGCTGGCTGTCAATATTCAAGCCTGCTGAAATAGTGTACAAGGGGCTGTGCACACAAGCTAAATACCACCTTTTGGGGTGGAAGGGATTATTTTTATCTTGGTTTTGTTTGCTTTCATTTAAAAGAAAAAAAACAAATGTCTAGCAGCCAGAGAAGTGGCTGAGAGGCACCTCAGCAAAGGGGGCTTAGGTGAGACCACTTGGAGCCAAAAAACTGGAGAGTTGATGGGGTTTGCTGCTCTGCCTTGTGCCCTCTTCCCTAAGCAATGTGCTCAGCAGTAAGGCACTGCATCAGTCTGGCTTTAGCCCCTGGACAGCATCACTTGCTGGATTATGGAGGCTGTCATCTATTATCATTGTTGCAGACTGTAAAAGACAGTCCGGTGCTCCTGACAAAGCGGCAGGAGGATTGGGCATGATTGGGAAACAGCTTGCAGGGTTGGCAGGCATTTTTAAGTAGAAAAGTGATTTCAAAGGAAGGAAAGAAGGCGGGGAGGGAGGGAGCAACCACCAAAGACCTACAGCAACAACTTTACCCTTGTACTGGGAGTTGGAGTTTACATTAACCAAGTAGCTTAAATAAGTGTGCCTGAGCACAACTGGAGATGGGGATTTCAGAGGGAGAGGAAAAAGAAAAGGGGGGGCAATATATTTAGGAAGGTCAGAAAGATTCTGACTCCTGTCAGAGAAAGCTGAAGGAAAGCGAGCAGTTTTCTGGGAGGGAAGAAACAGTGCATATCAGATAGGAGAGCTGCGAGGTCCCTTGAACATTGCAGTGCTCCGAGGCGGGGTGTGAGCGTGTTAGACATGCGGCAGAGCTGGGAGCATGCTTCCCATAGCCAGTGTGCTGGGGGAAGGGGGGGGGGGGTTGTGGCAGGTGTCTAGCTGAGCAGTGAACAACCCATTTGAGGTATCCAAAGGTTGAATTATATAATAAGATTAACAGCACGTTTTCAGGCTAAAAAAGAAGCTCACAAGTCATAGTACCTCCTGGCTTGATGCTGTTCCTATTTAAAAATCTGCTGGTGTTCTGTCTTTGGTTTTAGTAGATACAAAGACTAGATGGAGAGAATGTTGCAGTGGATAAGCACCTGTACAAGCTCACCATTTGTTTATCTCAGAAGTGTTAAGCACTCACATACTTGTTCACACTGGGAGCTGTGGTGCTCTGTACCCTTTTTTGTTTTAGGGCTTGTTGCCTACTCGTGCAGCATTGGTGCTCTGGAGACCTGCTGGTCTTCCTGCAGATACGTTTTCAATAACATCAAAATGACTCTAAACATGAATGCAATTTTCCTAAACCTTGATGGTCAGTTTAAAACATAACCCAGTGATGTTAGGAAAACAGTCTGGAGACCACAAGCAAATTCATTGAGCCTTTGTGTCAAACTTGAGTGCAGTGAGCAAAGGGGCACCTAGCATGGTGCAGCATGCTATGCAGACAAATGTGTCCAGAAAGCCTGTGGTGGGACTGGAAAGCCCTTGCTGCCATCAGGTACCACACTGCCCTGCTGACACCTGTGGGACCTCTGGTCACTGCCAGCAGTTGCAAGAGCAGCCACTGACCTTGTGCCATGTGTCTGCTGTTCATTAACTCCTTCCAATGTTTGGCTAAAATGTGTGGCATGCTGGAGCAAGCCAGCTGAGTTGGGCTGTGAGCCCCCCCCTCTCCCCCCCCCCCCCCCCCCCCATATAGCACAGTCTTAATCACCAAGGTGCCATAGAAAGTCACTGATCTGCTCTTGTGGGACATGTGTTCAGGGTTTTCCTGTTCACTGTCAGTTCCTACCTAGCAATAATATAAGCATTGTGTAATCTGCTGGCTGTGTATTTCTCAGTTGACATCCCAGTCTTGATTATTTCCTTTCATTGCTCACCTTGTTGTTCTTCTCTAGCTGCTGCTGTGTCTGCTGCAGATCTTGGTGCTGTCACTTCAGTTGGCATCCTGTTGCAGTGGTGCTGCTAATAACAGATGGTGCCAGAGCTCACACCTTAGATGCTTCCCAGAAGAGACACAGATGCAAGTTCAGGCTCCTTAGGAGCAGGGATTTCTGAAAATGTATGTTCAACAAACAGCAATGGCAACAATAGAAAGCTTCAGCAGGTATCTCACATGTACTCCATTTGTGGTCTCAGCACCCTATTTCAAAATACTGACTACTAATTGCTCCGGTTACTAATCTAATGTGTCCTGGGAGATTATATAGATCTATATACACACACATGCAAGTATGTTTGTATGCACACATATACTACTCTTGGATAGACAAGACATCCAGCTGTAAATATATATATATTTCACATATGTGTAACTAAAACTTAAAGGGGTTTTATTTATCTGGTTCCCTAACACTAAAGAAGCAACTGTTTCTTTGTCCTATTTGACACAGCATCTAGCCATAGCCTGAGAATACCACAGCATACCTTAGTTTGGTGTGTGGCTGTCACGTCGTAACCGAATGTATCAAATAACATGGAAAGCTGGAAAAAAGCTCTTAAATAAATAAACCTCACAAAGTACATGGTAAGGCAGATTCATAAACCATTTTGCCCTGTTGGTCTAGGGATTGGAAAGCGTGTTAGATGGATGTGCTTTGCCAGAGACATGGAAAAGACTCTGACTAAACCTTCTCCTGCCTGCAAAAGAAATCCAGGCTAAGTCAAGCCATGTCTTTAACCCTACCATGTCCTGAAAATTAGAGGAAAACACCATTCTTACAGCTTCCGTTGTTTTAAAGTGTAACTTAAACCTGGAAGAAAGGGTTCCCGTCCCTGGCCATCAGGATGCCTACAGCTAACCTGCTGGTACAGGGCTTTAGAAAACACAACCATGTTTTTGCTACCACCTCATGAAAAAGTTCTTGGGGGTAGTGGTAGAAGCCATGTTTGCATTACTTCAGACTTTCAGGAATAGAAAATTGACTGGCAGCAGGAGGGACGTGGTTTAGTTTTTGCAGGTATCAGTTCTCACGTTGTCTGCATCTTGCTTTATGTTGTCTGCTGACGCTATAAATAGATCAAGTCAGGAGTATGCCTGGTTTATATTAATCTGCAAAAAATATAGTATGCTTCTGGCTGTTCTATAGCTTTTTTTATATCAGTTTCTGGCAGGGGCAGATAGTCTGTCTTTGATCTGGAGTGCTAGTTGGGGTGTTGGTGGAAAAACTAAAGGCCGAAGCCCCTTCACCCGGTGTAGCAGAGGACTAATCTTTCTGTGACACACTTGCCCTTGCCCAGACTGAGACAAGTTTAACCGTGCAAGTTCTGAACTGTTGCAGTGTTGGAAAGGGAGTGAAATGGGGAGCACATGATTTGCCAAATCAGTCTTGGGAATTAATGTTGTCACAAGCATTTTTAACTCTGCTGGCACAGATCTGGGCACTGATGGGGGAGCTGGATGAAGGGAGGAACCCACTGCCTTGAAACACTGGACTTCCTGTCTTGTTTTTACTTTTTTTTTCCTCTCCTTTTCCTTCCCTCTGCTTTCCCCTTTCTCTCTGTCCATCCCAGAATTGATCAGCCTACTCTGAAACCAGGCTCTGGTGGCTGTGCCCTTCCCCATGAGCTTCCCAGGCACAGTAACATCCTCCCTGCATGAGTGGAGCCCCTCGCCCTGTCCCCCTTGGCTCCGCATGCTGGTGCCGGGCTGCAGGGTGCCAGTGTTTCCCACTGCGGGGAAAAGTCCCTGTTCAGAAACTCCAGGCACTGCAGGAAGCACAGCTGTGTGTAGATCCTCTTTTAGTCCCTTACGAACAAACGTGGCGGGGGGGGAGGTGGAATTTAAAAAAAGTGAAGCACAAATATAATAATGCTCAAGAGTGAGAATGGCTAATGTTTTACCATTGCCAAGAAAATGGCTGTCCTTGCAAGTAGAAAACAGGAAAATGCGAGAAAGAGGGTGTTTTGTGAGGAGTGAAGGGTGTGGCTCGAGCATCACTAACAAATGCTGGAAGAAAAAATGCTCTTTGTTCTGCAGTCAGGTGGGTTGACAACTATTCTCACTCCATCCATTGAATGCATAACACCCAATGCAATTAAAAGATTCAGGATGACTTGACACACTGAAACTGCTGCAAATGCAGCAAGCAAAGAGATTCATCCTGTAATCTGCATTTTTTGTAACAATTAAGTCTCAAAGCTCATTAGTATTAAATTCAGCATATCTGTGATTTATATTCCTGTGGTGTTTTAATATAATGTTGTTTTGTGTGTTTAATGCTTCAAATGGCCAAACGGTAAGTTCAAGCTGCTTAGCACTAAAATTTGTACTGGCCTACATGTGACTAGAATTGGACCAGAGTGTGTATTAAAGTATATTAAAAATATGTACATCTGTATATGCATGCAGTACAGCAAATTGACTCATAATGACAGTCTGCTAATTGGAAAATAATTTAAAAGCTGTTCATTTAAAAGTACCCATGTTTGTCTGGCAATTTTAATCACTTTAAAAAAAAATTAAGTAGAAAGCAACCATGAGTGCATTTTTATTTTCTTTTAGATTGTTATAGGCTAAAAGAATATCTTGAGTTTAAAAATATCCTCTTTTTATGCTTTCTTCTCTATCCTGTAAGTTGGTTTGATTAAGAGACTAAAATGCTGGGGGGGGGGGGGGGGGGGATTGCTTGTTTCCTCCCTTCCCTTCCCCCCCCCCCCCCCCCTTTTCCCTTAAGTATCAGAACTAGAACTTAGTATCTCTACAGTTGCTGGTAAGAAATGAAATCTCTGTGTAAGTGAAAACTGAACTAGTTTGTGAAAAACAAGCTGCACTGAACATGTAATGCAATGAAAAGAGAATATCACTGAAATAAGTCTCCTTTCTTCCAATTTTAAGTAATTTTGTTTAAGTTCAGGAATCTGGACAGTTTTATATGTTAGTGTAAATACATGAATATTTTCATATCTTCAAAAAATTTTGTCTCTTTTTCTGGGAAGAAGAGAAATCTACTCGTAAATTTACATCTTATGACATTTCCTTACAACCATGCGCTGGCTTGTGTACTGTTAGAGGCCAGCCCATCATTTCTTGATAAAAAGAACCTTTCAGCTCTGTTACCTCCTGTAGAGAGCTGACTTTCCAGCAGTCAGGCTTGATCTGGATAAATAATTAGAGAGTGCGCGCGTGAGAGAGAGATGAAGATGATCACATCAGTGCTGTCTGTAATTCAGTTAATACAGCCAGACCCTGTGATTTCGTGTCTGCAGCGTACTTGCGTGGTCTCAAAAGCCGCAGAGGCAAGCAGCAACAAAGCCAATCGGTTACATTTGTCTTGGAAGAATTAACGGCACTTTTCATTCATTTGCCGAAAGCAGGCAAACAGCTGCAGCATGCATCTGCAACATGAGAAGGTGATTCTTGACACGTTCTCTCTCCCCACCCCTGTGTACGCAAAAATTTCATCATGCAATTAATTTTGGGTATTATCTTGAAGTACAGCTTTTTTTGCAGTTTGAGACCTTGTGGCATTTCATGTTTGATTTGAAATTGGTGTATCTCTTACTTTTATACGTGAAAGCTGACTAGTGAAGTCTACTATTTCAGCATTCAGCAATTTAAACTTGCTATAATTTTGACCAGCTTTTTTACACTGATAGCAATACTAAGCTGAAGAGAGGGAGATATGCATGTGTCTTTGAGTAAGCTGAAACACTTCACGACTTGTAACTGGACCTCTTAAATAGGTGTTAAAGCAAACTGTACTCTTGTACAGTCTTTTAGAATGTTTAATATTGATGTGAACTGTTCTTCCTGCCTGTGATATAGAAGGGTTAAAAATATATCTTTAGTTCACTTTATTCCCAGTGGTAGATCCATAGCATTTACACACGGATCAGATTAAAATAGGTCAATATCTTTTGTGGAGAGTATTTTGACACTTTGGTGTATGACTGCAGTACACCTACCTTGAGGATGAACGGACCCTGAGGAAATCCATGCATTAACAGAAACACAGCCTAGGGATACTTTAGGATCACATTCTTTTAGTCATCAACTAAATCAAAGCCCTGACATAGGATACTTTGTCATAAAGTCAGTCTAAATAATACTTTTTGAGGTGACAGATAACTTCTGCTGAAGAAATAAAACCATGTATTTACATAGGCAAGAAGCATATAAATGCTGTGGGCTAATTCTGTTCTTCACTGTACATTGTTTGTGTTAAAATATATATGTATGTGCTCTAGCTGAAATTTCTCAGAACCTCATTAAAAAGAAAATCATATATTCAGGAATTGCCTTATGTCAGGAAGTCTTTGTCTGCCTGTTTGCTTTATTGCAGTTGCTTACTGCTTTGGATCGATTTTTAGCTACCAAATCAGTATATTGAGGATGATGGGGAAGGCAGAGTGGGAGAGGAGGGGGGGCAGTTCTGCAGCTTGTATGACCAAGGAGCTGTTTGCAGCCTCATGTTTTTTGTTGTTGTGTTGGGTTTGTTTTTAACTTGGAATTTCCATATTATAAAGAGGAAGAGGCTTCTTCTCGATATAATGGAGCCATTAACATCTATTAATAATGCAGACAGGGTAAGTAGCTGGAGTTGGAGCTCCCTGGGGGCCTCGTAAAACAGATGTGCACTATATCTTCCCGGATTTGATAGCTGCTGGGGTCGAGGGGGTCGCTGTGGTTCCCGTTTATTTCCTCTGGCAGCGGTTTTCTAATTTAAGCACCTCTGTCTCCTGGCTACAGTTGCCTGCCGTGCTGTGGAGGGGGTGTTCGTGCATTGTCATGCCTGGTGCCTGGAAAAGGGCACCAGCGTCTCCGCTAGTGCTGCCGTGCCGCGCACGAGCTGCCTCGCTCTTGGCGCTTTCTTCACAGAAGCGTTCGCCGTCGAGGTGGCGGAGCTGGCTGCTTTTGTTGATTTCTTTTTGCAAAAGAGAGAAGGTAAGCGCTTCCCCTGTTTTGCAGCCGCAAATTTTTTTCGCACTGGAAGCGAGAAATATTTCAGCTTGCAAGAGCATGTACTGTATCATTTGACTTCAGGTCTACCCACTGGTGGAAAATGTAATTGCCATATCCCCTTTTTCAAGATGATGCTTTTCAGGTTTTAATTGAATATATTCATGGCGCTGGCTCTGAATAGATACCGTATGTTCTTTCTATAGCTCTCTGCATTTAACTTGGAAAGGGTGGGGTGTGCCAGAAGGGCTTAAAATATATTCTATATTTGATTGTGACTTTTTATTACAGATTGCTCTTCAAACATGGTGATAAAATAGTAATAAAATATTGGTGGTCATAGTGTATAGTGAAAAATCTGCTACCAAAACCGTATCAGGACATTATGCTCGCATTATGCAGGTTTAGGATTGCCTTCAAGCAAACAGGAGATGTGAATGTCTCTCCTTGTGTGCACTTGTGTTACAATATAGTCTTGCTGTATGCAATTAAATGTAGAGGTATGTATTTCAAGTGAGCTTGTCACAGATGTAAAGGAAGAAAAATCCTGTTATCGGCTTCAAATCCTGTTTAGTGTCCTTTGCCAGCTGAGTATTGTGGTTAAAAGTTTAGAAACATGTAGAGAGATAATATAACTCCTTTGAAAGGAACAGGCGGAATAGATATCCCCTCCTTTTTTCTCCTATTACTATGTATGTAAATGTTCATTAGTATTTCACTGCGAGCAATACTGCATGAAATAAGGAAGCATAATTTCTGTTGTTTCCTGCAGTAATACAGCCAAGAACCGATTGCATCTATTTTCAGAAACATAAAGATACATCAGATAGAAAAAACAGGGATGTGAGCAGGATTTCCCCCCCCCCCCCCCCCCGAAAGTGCTGCATAAGCCAGTTCATGTAATTTTAGAAGGCAGCCCTTAGAATAGGGTGGATGGGCCAAATTCACTTGAAAATTTAAGTTAAAATAAAATTTTTCCCTGACTTACCACATGTTTAAAAATCCTTGTTGTACTGAGCAATTCTTTTTGTGTACTCAGATAACTGTGTATTACCTCGCCTGTCCTTGTGATTGTACACTAAATACACCATGCACTTCCCTTAAAATGGTATCGGGATCATTACTGGACTGCATTAAATTTAGATATGAAGGGCCATGTTAATAATTGACATTATTTTAAATAATGGCATATTTTAAAAGCATGAATATTTATAACACTTATTTTTTCAAATGAATTATCTTTCCCTAATAGTGTCTGATAAATTCAGTAGACAAATAACAAAAAATTGTATGTAAAGCTTAAAGATGATAAAATAAAGGTGTAGATATAAACATGCAGTTTGGCTTTTATTTTTGCCTTTTATTAGATCTAGGCTATACTTGCAGATAGTTGTCTATTTTTAATGTATTGATTATTACTCTTATCTTTCTGATAGAAATTCAGCATGATCCTAGCATCTTTTAGACTTTAAAGAACAATGCACGCATTTTTAAAAATATGTAGATTAAGTAATCAAATATGCCTATTTTTAAAATAAGCAATCTGCAGATAACTTCTTTTTAAATAGACCACTGCTTATTAAAAAACATTTTTCATGGGAGAACTTGCTGTGTTTTACTTCTGGTAGTTTTGTTTGCTGAATAATGTAGAACACTTGCCCCTCATTACAGAAGAGGTCAATAATGCTTGTAACTGACAGATTCAATAGAACAATAAAATACCTTCTGTTCTTAATCGGGTACTAAAGTCAACATTTTATGTGGATATTTTGCTAACTTATAACCTGTTTGGTAAATTCTGGGGGATTTTCGTGTGGGTTTTTTATATATATTACATATTTACATCATTTGGCCCTTTTTTACAAAATCAGTGCATGATGTTACAACTGGTGTTGGGAGCAAAGCGATACCTTTTCTCCTGGTTCTGTACAATTAATTCTGAAGGGATTATTCTAGATCCAAACATTAATCAGCATAAGTTGAGATGGTAGGACTGAGATGTACATTTTACAGTTTCTATCATATGTTAATACACAACCAACGAACCCTAGACACTTTTTGTTTATCTGGTGTCAGTAGGTTATTTTGGCCCCTTTTACATTATCGATGGCAAATTTTACATAGAAAATGCAGTTCAGATATATAATATTTGGAGTTTTAATATTTAATGCATGAGTACAATTGCAATTCATAGAAAATTCTCCTTTGCCCTTGTAAGAGTTTCTCAGTGGAATGAAGAAAGTCTATATAGATTTTTTGTGGTGTTGAGTGCTCTTAGTATAACGTAGGGGAAAATACACACAAAGATGCAATCAGTAATAGGAAGCAGTAATTTTAGTATGAGTTTTATTTTATTATTGTCTGCTAGATGACAAACTTTTTTTAAGGTAGAAAAATAACTAAAACTAGAGAATAAATTGTGTACTTAAAGAACTTCAGTGAATGTGAAATCTGGCTTCCGCATTCTTCAGGAAACAAAGGAGAGAGCCTCTTTCCTTTGTTAATGGTATTTATCATCTTTAACTCATTAGCTGCTGAAGACAGAGCTGAAATTTTGGTGGGATTACAGATTATCCACTGATTAAAATTTACATAGATCCTTGAAGGAATGTGTATGTGCAGGTATTTGGTAAATACATACAAAAATATATAAACTGCAGGCATTATTCCTCCTTAATATTCCTTAAAGAACATAGGATTTTTATACTTTCATGATGTGAACATTTAATGCCCTCTAGATAAAGAAGAACAATTATGGGATTCCTTTTTTATCTAGTGATCCCTTCTGAACTTCAGGTACACCCTTGTGTAAAATGAAATGCTTTGTGAGGCAGCTGGGAGAACAGAACAAAATAGAAGATGTTATGGGGCTGCTGTATATGACAAGCCATAGTTTAACCTTTCCTGGAAAAATATCACTGTAACTTTCTCCATTTAAAAGCAGTTTTAATTTTCTGAAATACTAACGTTTCTTTTAAAGATTGCCTGCAAAGCAGGATTCATTATGTGTTGATATAGAACGGTATATAAAAATAAATCTTAATGTGTTTTAAAACACATTCCTTTTTTCTTTTTATTTAATTTTTCAGGGAAAGGTTATGTCCAAAATGTGAGGAATTCTTTTTTTATCCTTGGGTAGATGTAGCACTGTTATGTGATGCATAGGTCTTTTCTTTTTCTGACTCCAGTGAGTTCTCCTTTGACTGAATTTTGAAGATATGTTTCAGTGAACACTTCAATATATTCTATCATTTAAATAGGACTTGCAAAACCACAAATAAGCTGCACCATTTTTTTATTCCCCATAAATCATGTGAACATGTTCCCCGAACTTTAAGGGAGAAAACTTTCTTCTTTCTGGTGGTGTATGGTGTGTTGTTCTTTATGATTTTGTGTGAGATATTAACAACAGCTTCTATCTGGGATACTTACTATAGTAGCTTATGATAATCTCAAGCATGTTGATATGAGGGGGAGGAGCAGAAATCTAGCAGCTCACCCTCCAAACACCCACACTGATTACAATAGCTGAAACTCTGTACCACAACAAAACAAGATTGTAAATACAGAGTAAGAAATTGTGAATGTGGTGTTATAATTGCAAAGAGAGGTCCTATACAAAAGTGAATTCTGTTTTCTATAGATAGTAAAATTGAGAATGTTGGCAGGCAGAAAAAAAATCCTCAAATTAATGTATTGCATTTACATTTTTATAAATGCATGTTTCTATATCCCCTGACTTCTGATTGACCAGCCTCAAAAGAAGGGCCCATTCTTCTCTGGATTGTGACTCTAAATCATACCCTTAAAAGGTCAGGCTCAGCTGTGAAAAGGTATAGCCTTGGTGGGGAGAGCCGAAAACAACAGTAATTCTCTGAAAATGTAATTTGTCCTATCTTTGTTTTTGGTTCAAATTATATATGCATACACATGTACATATGTGGGAAAGCTGCTGTGAATCCTTCTTGGGGCCTGTACAAATTCAGAACGAAAGTATAATGGATGGATAGGGACAGTGCTTTTAATACCTTTTGAGTTTCAGTATGTAGGAGTTTGGATTACTCTTCCCAGAATCTTTCATCATGAGAGAGAACTACATAGATTACAGAAGAATATAAATTAATTATTGAATGTGCCTAGAAAGATGGGAGACCTTTTGTGTACAGCATGGGAGATGACTACTGATTGATTATAGTATAAACCATATGTAGCTTATAAATGCGCATATGATAAATGCCTTTATTGTGCACCCTTGTCCACTTTATCCATGAACAATGCATTCATTTGTCTCCCTGAGGACTACTGCAAATATTCCAAACATTCATCCCTTAAAAAAAAACAAAAAAACAAAAAAACAAACAAACCCTTCCTGAGGTAATTTTTTTTTCTTGCTGAAATGGTGAATTTTCCTCTCTACAGATTGTGCGGGCTTGATGCTTGTGAGAGGTTTGAGGGCACTTGGCAAGTCCTGAACACTGTGAGTGGGTAAAGGGGGGATGGGGACTCCCATGCTAACTGTGGGATACGGCCACGGCTCTGCGTGAGAGATGAGAGCTGGCCTTCGTGCAGCTGTGGTGTGTGGGGAAAGGGCTGATGGGGGGGGGGGGGGGAAATATGTGAGGTAGCTCTCCACATCCATCTCCCTTTCAAAGCCTGTGCCATTGGGTTGCCCAAAAAGCCAGTGAGGGGTGGGGTTACTGTTGGAGTTGAAAACATGAGTTGGTACTAACTTGCATTGTGAGTCTGCATTTAATAAATGACATTTTATTAAAGTGTAAAGTTGCTTTCCTGACACCGTAGTTTCTTTGCTCTGACCTTTCCTCAAGAATGCCTGTTATCCCAAACATGTGGTTTTCTTGCTTGAAGAAGTAACATAGCTGTCCCTCCCTCTTCCTTTATGCTACTGCACTTTATATCTGTGAGAATCTGCATATCTTCTTTGTGTTTAGACCATGAATGCTGCATACAGAGATTAAACTACTGCTCATGACAATTAAGTGTACATGAAACTCTTCATTAGCCTCTCCCTTTCAGAAAGGAGAAAATAGATGTCATGAGAAAAAATTCTGCCCTATTTTTGCCTCTGTAGCAGATGAGTAGGAAGTTTGAAGTACCTCTGCTGACTCCAGAGCAGCAGCATGTGCGTTTTTAGGCAAACCTTATCTCTGACTCTAGGTGAATGAGGGCTGCAACTGCCCTCCAAGGCATGTGCTGAGCCCTGGTTGCATGGCCAGACCAGGAGCTGGGGCTACCCCTCATGTGAAAGAGGGGTCTTCAGTGCACATGCAGCTCTGCATCAGGTAGTCCATGACCCTTTGTCTGTTATCTTCTGAACTCAGCAGCAAGGACCTCTATGGGAATGCAGCCCCCAGTGGAGGGGCTGGATGTGCTCAGCATTTTGCACGAGGGGCCAGGTTTTCCCTTCTTGCTGAGTCAGTGTAATAAGTTGTGCTAAAAGCCTACCCCAGCTGGCAAGGCAGCACATTGCTGTCTGGCTAAGTAGCAGAGATTTTTCTCAATGTGTTGAAGGCTCCTTGCTCTCTTAGAGTTGAACTTTGGACTATTTTAAATTCATAAAAGAAACATACGCAGATTTTCATATCAAAAGTCAAATCCAAGAGCCTATTAAACACCATAAGTACTCTATAATTGGCTTGATTAGGCTATATTAACTCCCAGTGACACTTCAGTGACATCAATTGTGGCAATGGAAGTGACATTTCTGAATTGCCTTATTTTCAGGCAGCATGTTGATCTTTGCTTTTTCAACTGTCCTTGTAGCATAATGCCCATAGACCAACACGTTTCTCACAAGCATGGTGTCCCTCTGCGGATGGTCAGATTTACTACTGTTCAGTAGTGTTCCTGTGCTCATGGTATCCAGTGATGGAGTTTCTATCAACAGAAATCCATTAGTTCTGTCAATCTATTGAGAATTAAAATGTTTCTTGAGCAGCAGTTCTAGATTAGATATTTCTCATCCTTGCCAAGACAAGGAAGGGGGGGGAGGGGAGAAAGGCTGTTAATGTTAAAGCCTGTAAAGCAGTGACTTCAGTGGTCCAAACATATGACAAAAGAGTATCATCAGTGCATCATCCTTTCTTTTTTTCTCCTCAATAGTAGACTGTTTCAGTTCTGGTTTAGCTTTCAAAGGATAGCAATTTCAAGTACTCGGCATCCAGAGGGTCAGTTTTTACCACTGTCTAGAAACACTGGTCCTATGTAGCCTGCTGACTCCAAAGCTAAATCCAGCTGTAGATAGTGGTGTTGTCAGTGAAGTGCCGTGCAAGCATTTGCTAAACCCCACTTCAGGTCTTAGAGATACTGTCAGCCTTGGTAGTGCAGGTCCGTACTGCTCCTGGATCTCGTGCCCAGGCAGGCCTCGTTCCTAGACCGTTTGGAGTAAAGCCTCTCCTTCTGTCTGGATTTCAGTCAAGCTTTGGAGCATGGTAGGTGCACTGAGACCAAGGTCACGGGGGGGCCCGGAGAGAGAGATGTGTCATTTGGTGTCAAGCAGGCTGAATCCCCTCTGAAAAGGAGCATGTGCGCTAAGGTGCCAAACCAGAGCTGTCCGCTAGACCTGTGGTGCATGAGGCTTGGAGCAAGGTTTGCAGCTGGCTTGCTTGCTGCTGGTTTCATGACTGAGGGAGTATCCTAGAAAACACCTTGCAAGTGGAGGTGCTTGTAACTGTGTAACATTGCTACATATATAAACACTTTCAATGTAAACGTGCAAACATCTTAATCCTGAGGGAGATGGTTTTATTTTTGTTTCACTTTGGTAGATGGCTGCGACTGGAATACCGCTTCCCCAAAAGATTTAATGCAAAATTTTTGGTTTGTGTGTCATGTAGGAGCAGCAACATGGATTACAGCTAAGCAGATGGAGTATGTGATTGTCTCTCCTGATTGACTAGAAATAACTACATCTGTTGTCTTATTATTCTTTTTCACCCTTTAAGTCTTACCTTTTAGATTTGAAGGCCCTTGAGATACAGGCTGGAACTTTTTCAGTCTGTTCCTTGGGCAATAGAGCCCCGGCCTGTTTGGCCAAAAAATTCTGCCATAAAACATATAGTAAATTGGCAGGACCATAGCCTGGGTGAGAACCTAATTAAATTGGCTCGTGTTTCCCTTTGGCTTCCAATCTGTCTACCATTGACTGGATTTTTATCTAACATCTTTTAAGTAACTTGGAGGAATGCAGCTGTCTGTGAAGAACCTATATTGCAATTTTGATAATATATATCAACTTCTTCTAATATACCTAGCCACATATATAACAGTTTACTGTCATACCCTGATCTTAAATACATTTTCTTGCTTGATGTCTTTTTTTTTTTTACACTAAGAGTATTTAAATACTATTTTTTTTCTTATATATTCTTGTTGTCTTTCCTTTCCAGTAGGCTGTTGAAATTAAGCCTGTGGTAAGTCTGTCACTCCTAAAAATCAGATTCTTGTCTGTTGTTCTGCTGAGACAATACAAACACAAGACAAACTCTATAAAAGAGATATTTACTACAGATTTCATCTCATCCAATTACTTTGTTTTGAAAATGGGATATTTTCTGCGCTTTATGGCTTTTGCAGTCTTAAATTCTGACAATGAACATTGCCTGCCTCATTGCCATTATCAATGGCAGAGGAAAAGTGTTTTAATTTAATATTTTGTCTATAAACATATTCCAAACCCACCTTATCTTTAATGCTGTGAATATGACAGGATGAAATCACATGTGATTAACCAGGAGTAATCTGTCTTGTTGCACACCTATCCAATGGCACTACATAAGTTCATTCTGATATGTTGCAGCTCTGAGGCTAATTATCCAAGAGTAATAGCCATATTTAGTCTACCTTTGTGTGATGCAGAGTCTGTTCATTATTGTCTTGTGGTCTTCCAGAAGAACACTTACTATGATAACTTTGTAATTTAAAAATTGTTTAATGTTCAGGAGAAATAGAGCAAATTGCTTATTTTGTGCATCCTGCCTATTTGAAAGTTATTTTCTCTTGCCTAATCAGTGAATCTGTTTCATATTTTAAGCTAAGGCCCTTTTCTCTGGTTTCTACCACAGAAGTGCAAGGCTATATCGTATATGTTATAACAGAGATCTTAGAGGATTACCTGTGTTTTGGTGAATCCAGCTTCCTTTCCAGCTTGTTTAAAAGCATATTGCTGTAAAGCTTGGGGAGTCATTACTGCTGGAAAGATTGTTTTTAATCTGTTAACTCCTGGAAATTTATGTGCTATCCTGAAGCCAAGGGAATGTAATTCAATGTGAGAAGAACCAAAAATAGGATGTTTTTAGCATAGTTTAACATTATAGTGGGGCAGTAGCCTTTAGTTTAGTTGTGTGCTGTTGGTAGACATGGTATGTTCACTGTGCATTTAAACTTAAAGATATTAATCTGTTTGAAGCCAAATAAATTGAAAAAGGATTACCCCTGAAGCTTTGTTTCTGTGTTTTTCTAGTTAAAAAAAACCATCTGGTAACACCAAAGTTCATGTTTGGAATTGTCTGAGAGATTAGAGCACCTGGAGGTAACCATCCAACCCTGCAGAAAACTGCTGTGAATTTTGTTAAAATTTTACAAGTTCCTGTTCTCAGGACTGATCTGTGTTTGGATAAGGAAAGGCTCCTGCTGGCAGAATGGTTGAGAGGTGTAAAACCTGTACTGTATGTCTCTATTATTCAATCTAAAAATCTCCATTTTAAGCATTGCCACCAAGGATCATGCATGATTGTTAGTTGTGCTTGGTTTTTGTTTTTTATATGTCTGTAAAAAGAGGAAAGATAGATCTCTCCTTAAAATGACATAAAAAAACAGGGAGAAGCACATGGATTTGCAGTCACCTGGACTGAGACATTCTCCAGGTTTTTGAATGAAGTGTTTTATTGGTTATTTCCATTGACTTGGGCTCACAAAGGGTTTTCCGTTCCAGCTGTAGCTCTGTAAAACTTCTGACCGTGCTCATGATCTCCTTAATGTATCTGGTCAGTTGTCCTGGTTTTACTTAGATCTGAGAAAATCCTGTAGGAAATAAGGATAGAATTGTGTTCTCTGGTCATGCCCTAACACTTCACTTGCAGAATAATGCAAACTCTTAATTACAAACTCAACAGCATTAAAAAATGTTAAGGGCTGCTATTTGTGCATGAATTAAATGTGTGATGTGTTTGTTGTGGAGGCATGAGGTTGTAATTAAGGTTTTATATAAAATTGTAAAAGGAGATTAATGTTTCCTTATCAGCAGGAAGCAGAAACCAGTTTGTCGTGGTAGCGTGGGGTCTGTCCCCGTCCCTGGAAGTGCACCGCGTAGGCATTCGTGTGGACTCGAGAAGCCTCGCAAAAGGGCTTCCATTAAATGGAGCGTACAGTCACGGGAGAGGCAGCGCTTGGTAGCGTAGGAGCCAGGAGCGCTTCTGGGGTGTGCGGCCGGCATTCGTCACCCGTCTTTTTTCCTCTATGGCTCTGCTGTGATTCTCAAGCTGTGCAGCCCCTCATTCCCCATGGAAATTCCCACTTTAGCCCCATCACTGGCCAGTTGTTCAAAATAATTTGCTCCTACACCTGTTTCCCCCTTCCCATGCCTATGCATGCCTTGTACTGTCTTCCTCTTTACTGCCTTCTCCTAGCTTCTCCCTGTACGAACTAAGTAGCACAAGGAAGGTGGTTATGAAATCTTTTGCATAGAGGCAGTGTTGATGTTTTCAACATCTGTCCTCTGTTGAGTCAAAATGATATTTTTAACTTCATCTGCAAGTCTTGTTTTTTTTGCTTTTAATGTAAAACACAATAGCTAGGACAGGCCCAGTTCTCTGTATGCACACTCTAGTCCATTCTTTCTCTCCACAGACAGGAAGCCCCGATTTCCCCATCTTGTTTACATAATTCCAGGATTCTTTAAAGCCACCCACATACATATATAAATGGTTTACTGAGCTGTGCATAATGTGGCCACTGAATGCTTCTGGAATGCATAGGTATCACATGAAGATAATTGCCCAAATAAATACATTTCCTGGCAAGAGACTCATCTATGGATTGTGTATGTGTAGGTCGTCATTAAGTGTTGGAGCTGCGTTTGCACTTTGTTCCTCTCTCCACTTGCTCAGCTTTAGATCCCTTTTTTTTAGACTTATATTTAAAAAAAGATTTTCTTTTGTTAGCTCTATTAGAGATATTAATTATACTCATGAAAAGCCACAGTAAGGTGCATATGTACAAAAAATCACTGTGTTCTTCCTCCAGAGAAAAATTGCAGATCGCATTCATTAGTGATTGGAGTGGTTGGTTGCTGCTCAGTAGGAGAAGAAAGTAGGACTGTATTTTGTACTTTTCCTCAAAAAAAGGAGAATGTAGAAATTAAGTGTCAAGTTTTTCATGCATGGTTTATCCTGGGTCTACAGCTTTCCAGAAAGGCTGTACTGTTCTTAAGGACCACAGAAACAAAGTAGTATAGATTTGCAAAACTATGGTGTAATTAAAAACAGCTCCAAGAGACTTTTTTTTTTCTTTTTCAGTTAGAGAACTGTATTTTAGCTGTTTGCTGGTGAGGTGTTGAAATTCCTCTTCCTGTTCCTCTGTGTAAAAGCATGGCTTGTCTTTGATGTGCCATACCCCAGGGTAGATTTATCCCATTGGCTCCCATTTCGCTTACTCTGAGACTTTGCATCACCCCTCTTCCTGCTGCACAGCCACATCATTTCCTGCGAACTGTATGAACCATGCCGTGAAGAGTAGTGATGTACTTTGTGTGCCTGAATCTGGAGAGCAATTTCTGCAATTAATGAGGAGTAAAAGGTAAGTATTGGACTCATCATGGCCATATGAAGACTACAGTCTGATGTCATTAGACCTAAATGACCACACTGTCTGGCTGACCCTATCTGCTGATAGATCTCACTTTAAATGGGTTATTTTTCAATGTTGGCCATGAAGAATTGATGAGATAATGAGTACTGAGCCTGTTGCTCTTCATCAGCTGGACTGATGCTTGATGGTGCCTGTGCTGTCGATGTAAAGAGTGGGCTCAGAAGTGATCAGAGCCAGAAATGCACAGGATTTCCATCCCAGAGCTGATTGCTGCCAAAACCCACCTGCAGAGCATCCCTCCACACATCGAAAGACAGAGCCTGAGATCATGAGGTATCACACAGCCTCTCGTGAGGGTAGAGATGAAGTACCTTGAGGAGCAGTCCCCGTCCTCGGGGATGTCCGCTCGTGGTGAGGCTCAGGGGACAGTCAGGTTTCTCCACTTTTACTGAGGTCCTTGGCTCTTGTATTAATGCCTACATGGGAGTCAGGTCTTGGATTGAAAAGAAGTCAGATCTTTGCTTAGCAGATAATATAGATACAACTATCAGGGTCTTTCTAAGGCTTCTTTGGCAGTTAAATGTGAGATCAGACTACTTCAAACATGCATAAACTGTTTTTTCACATAAGAGTGCCATAGTGAGCACCTGCAAAGCATGTCTTGATATCTGCCTTTAACTGTATCTGTTCATGAGGGCTGAGAGTTAAATCTGTGCATCCTACATCTTAGGGGTAGAATGAAGGCACGTGTTAGTTACAGTGCATGATGACTGGTCATTAGATGTCAGTCTGAAAGTGCTTCATTTGAACTATATTGCAAGAAAAATAGGCCAGTTGGTTGGGTGAACCATACCTTCTCTCACCTCCAATCCGGAAGACTATTTTTATTTGTATATGCTAAGAAAAAGCCTACTGCAGAATGAACTTGAGATTTGTGTGAGATTTGGAATAATCTCCAGAGGATATTGTCTCAGTTAAGAACAAAAGAAAGTCTTTAATTTGTGACCCATGTGATCTTGCCTTTATTTTGGAACAATATAACC
This sequence comes from Dromaius novaehollandiae, assembly GCF_036370855.1. Lineage (NCBI taxonomy): Eukaryota > Metazoa > Chordata > Aves > Casuariiformes > Dromaiidae > Dromaius > Dromaius novaehollandiae. Next base: position 29,180,848 of record NC_088099.1, read on the forward strand.
TGTGAAACCCTGCCTGTTGGTCACAAACTAATGCTTTCATAAATGTTAAAAAATGCATTGTTAGCATAAATTCACTTGGAAATGTGAACAGCAATTTAAAATTTTGAAAACCACATTAAAATTATTAATCAGAATTCACACAACAGCCTGCTGACAGTACTGATCTGTGTTCAGCATATTAGTAAAATGAGGGATAAGACTTGTACTCTGAGATCATCTTTATGCTGCAAAGCCAAGATGTATCCATCACATCACTAAATGTCATTTATAATCCATTGTAGAATAAACTCCTGAGTTAACAGTTTGCACTGCAGGTTTCCAGGAAAAGCAGGAAAGCTTTTAAAGCTGTTCATAATTCGAAAAAAGTCATAATTTGGGCTAAATGTAAAAATATTGATAGAGCATCCTATCAGAGTCTGTGAATGAGCAGAGTGCACCCAAGAAAGTCCCTGGCACAGGGCAGATTATTGTGTGTTCTGGAGAGTGAATTGATAAGCTTTTCTCATAGCCAGATAGCCACCAAGGCACTCTTAGGGGGACTGAAATGGCATCAGCACAAAATCAGTTTGTAAATCACATTGCGCAGCAGAATGCTGCCTCTAATTATTGTATATATACTAACTTCCAAATCATCTCTTCTCCAGAGCCTTCAAACACTGTCTTATCTAGTCAAGCAAGACTTTTTTTTTTTTTTTTTAATGTTTCAGCACGTTCACATGTGCAAATGAAAAGCTGTTGTAGGGTGTTCTGTGGCTCCTGAGCAGGCTGAGGTGTTTCTCTACCACCTGGCCCAAGATCACTGAGCTGGAGAAACAGTTGGCCTTTTCCGCCTGTCGAATTCTGGCTGCATTTGTTCTGGTACTACTATGTCAAAGTTTTAACTTTCTCTTGGAAATACTTTTAATGCTAGAAGAAAAGTGCCTCACAGAAAGCAGTGGGAGGATTTTAGTATCCCCCTCTGCTGCAGGAGCAGAGTGCAGGCTGCTTCTAGTCTGTTGCACGGTAAAGGGACTGAAGGGATGAGGATTTCTTCTTCTTGAAAGAGGCAGTTTTCGACTTCTCTGCTGAGGTTGTCAGTAATTTAGGGACAGAAGGGCGCCTGTTTGCTACATGAACACTAATCATCCTGCTTCGTACTGTGGGCTTGCAAACAGCTGCTGCACACTGAAGACTTTTGGTTTCCACAATGTGCAAGAATTACACCTTGTTAGGTAAAAGATGCTAAGCTGTCATCACACACCTTTTTTTAAGTGGTTCTGCAGGATATTTCTTAACATACTCCTGTGAAAAATGATAATCTCTCTTCCTTCCCTCTTGTCCCAGTATATTTATTATTTCGTATCATGCCGTATCCATATCGATAAACATGTTCCCCATTTTAATTTTGATCTGTAGAAGCAAAATAAAAATTGTCTCCTGAAGTATTTGAGGCTAATTCCTTCAGTGAGCATGTGAGGTCAACAAAATTCCTGGTAGATCTTGGTATCAATGAGCATTTGAAGGAAAATTTAAAATACTTCCCTTTAGTAAACTTTTGGGACCCCTGTAAGAGACACAGTAATTCATACATGTGGAAAAGATCTCATTCAAATTATTGGCATGTGATAGAGTACATTAGTGAAGGATTAATATCTGACTTTTGTTAGATCCACAGCAGCTTCCATATGACACTTGTAAATGGAAGAGCTTTGAAATTAAGCAGTGCATATACAATGAGCTGTGTTTGCGAGGTATGATATCAGTATAGATGCTGACATTGGATAGCTTTTGTTTGACCATGCAGTTTAGCCCTCGCTAAGGCAGCAGACTTCCACAAACCAGAGGTGTGGAAGGAACAAAATCTTATATTGATTAACATATCTGGTTGAGGAAAGAAATTACAGGCACAAAAGCCTTGTGAACTGGGCCCATGCAAATGTTATTTCACACAGAAACTGATAGATGAGAAGTGCATTTGCACTACAGCAAGAATATCTTTACAGGTATAGTCTTGAAATTCAGGGCTTGAAAGCCCTGAAATTATCAATACGCCTTTTGGTGTAAAATTAACCACCAAAAAAATAACTTCTGAGAATCATTAATGCTGTTCAACAAACACACAACAGTGCAATGGTTACCTAAGAATAGGCTACCTGGCTCTTTTGTAATGTGTTTTAAGTTCCAGAATCTTTTAAACTGTGCTAAATTTGGTTTGAAATAGTCTTATACTATCTTACATTAGGACAGATACTTGAAAAAGTGTGTTTTACCCTACTTACCTGTCACTGAGTTAGGATTCGGTTTCCTCCCTTAAGGTTAGCATCGCCAGTGTAGCCTAGGTCAGAGCAAGGTGCACAGCCCCACATTACCTATCCATGATGTCATTTGCTGTTGGAAAAGAAATATGGGATCTTAAATGGAGGAGGAAGTGGAAGGGACTGCAGGCTTTAGTCCATAATTGGGAATCTTTACTTGCATTAAAAATGTCTTAACAGAAACTTTGTTGTTCATCTTTCCATATAAGTGTATATATTCTCAATGTCTGTTCTTAAGAGGGATATTTTTAACAGCTATGGAAAGGATCTTCCAGTACGTGTGTGTAATAATAATTTTCAACTTTTAAAGGAAATCATCTGTAAATCCCATTGGTTATCATTTTTCAATTTTCATGTTTCTAAGCATAATTTAACTTCAAGTGTTGCAATTCTTAAATCTCATTAAAGAATTGCCTTTAGTTCCCATCAGAAAGTTGACCTATTGTGGATTGTCTGATTAAACCCAGGAGATCAACAAAGTAAAACCTGTATCCACACTAGCGCCCAAGAGTTTTGGGGCCATTCCCTGATTCTGATGGCAGCAGAAACACGAGGCTGAACCCAGCTGCCTACTACATGTGGGAAACCCAGACCTAATCTTGTATTTGAGCGAGGTAAAAGGGAGCTACTGAACGTGCTGTACATGTGCTCAACCCTACCTTTGTAGGGAGGGGTGCCAGACAAATTTGAGGTGTTTGCTGAAGATATTCTGGGCTGGCTCAGACTGCGCCCCCCTCCCACACCCTTTCCCGCTGCTGGCGTTGTGAGATGGTGCCCCTAGGCTGTTCCTCTCCGCAGGCAGAAAGTGGTTGTTGAAACTAGTACTCACTTACAAATGCTGGGGATGAAAATTAGAGCAATCATCAGCCCCTTTTGCAGATTATATCAAGCTGTAAATGCTGGTTGCTGTGAAAGAAATATAATGGCCTGCCATCATCTTAGGCACTGTGCTTTGTGCTGTTGTCTTTACCGCTTATCCTCAGTTTAATGCCTCTGTTGAAGCGAAAGCCAAGTTTTAGTCTTTGGGCCCATCTAGTTCTCACATGTCTTTGGAAGCTAGGATGGCAGTGGCTGCCTTCCCCTGCAGAAGTGAAATACAGAGCTGAGGGCAGGTGGCTTTTAGGAGGGCACAGTGGGACTGGTGGTGAGGCAACCACGGCGAGGAGGAGGAGGAGGTATATTTCCATCCAGCACCACTCTCATGGTGCGTTCCTGAGAGGTGATGTGTGCTGATGGGACATATAAGCAACCTTCACTCTGCCCCTTTTGCAAACCTGCTCTTGCAGGTCTCCGGTTCGAGGGGTCCATGCCCCAGTCACACTCCCTTGCTCGAGCAGAGCAATGTGGTAACACGTGCGGGCTACCCTTCCCCCCAACTTCTGCAGCGTTTCTTTGTGCTGTGCAATATCCGATACCAGAATCCATGGAAACCACTGCTAACAGTGGCTTCCAAAAGAATTAATTAATTAAAATATTTTTAAATTATAATAAAGTTGCTATCTTGAATCTAACAGGGATATTGCTAGCCATATCCCACTTTGCCCTCACTTTCCAAAACTAAAACGCAGCTAAAGATGAAGTGCCCCTTCACACTCATTTCTCTTTTTCTGTTATCTTAGTCACACAGTGAGAAGGGATATATTAATACTAAAATTTCTGTAGCTGCAGAGGTGAGGGCTTGACCGATCCCTGCAACCACCCATAAACTCCCTTATCCGTCATGCAGCTTAGCCATAGGAGAAGAGAGATTTGTCCCAGTCATTTTTGCAGTGAAGGCTCAGTGGAGATGGCTGGGCAGTGGAGCCCTACCCAAGAGTGAAGAGAAAAGGGAGCAAGTTAAATATGTACCCTCCCTGCTTTCTTTTTGCCCAAGAAGACGCTGTCATATGCATGGAGCCTGGATGAATGAGGTCTCTGCAAGGTCTCTGTCCTGCTCTGCTGGGCTTGTGGCAGCTCTTTGTCCCACGTGGACAGTCTGGGAAATGCAACCCATGCTAGTCCCATTTGGTGCGTTAGGAAACCCCACCAGAGAAGACAGCAACAAAACTTGATAGCCTGGAAAATAGAGCAGAATCAGTGCGAAATGAATGTGAGAATGAAGATCAGACTACTGAGAGGCTGAAGGGAAATAAAAAGTTGAAATCTCATTCAAAACTTGTCAGTGATTGAGCTGAGGAAACGTTATGGGCGCTTAGTGTGTGGAGGCCTCACAGGAAGTAACAGAAATGGTTTTTGTATCTGTATTCAAGAGCTGGATCCACTGTGTGTGAAATCAAACGTCATTTGCTGCCTCCGTGTGCGGGAATCAGGTGGTGTGAGAGGGTGGTGAACCTGAGAAACTAGCCATCCTTGCTAAAAGCAGGTTTAAGTGTCACTTCAGCATTGAGACATTGGTCTTTAAGAAAAGATGCTGTTCTTCCGGTGCTGAACAATATAAAGCAGGAAGAAAGTCAAAGCTGATATAGGAATAATCTTTAGGGTAGAAGAGTTGATGTAGTTTTAATGTCAGCCTCTGGCTGATAACTTCCCTGGAGTAATTAAAGGTGGAAGAGCAAAGGTTATGAGGGAAAGCCTGGGAATAGATGTGTAGAGGTATCAGCAAGGTAGCACGTCTGCAGGAGCTTGTTTGAACAGAGTCTGTGAAATGCAAGTCCTGGTAGCTCTTATGAGACTCCATGTAAGTTCTGAGTACAAGGATTTTTGAAATTCTTGTGGACAAACAATCAGTACGGTAAGCCACTGCTGCTTCAAGACTTCTATACAAAACATTTTTGGCAAATTTCCCCTTCCTTCAGTGAATAGTCTGTGAGTAGTTCTTGACAGCATAAAGCAACTCTGGTATCTGGTATTCAAAGTTGAGAGATTAAATGTGTGACATGCAGAATAGGGAGGGTGAATATATTGGTATTTTCTGTTCAGGTGAAAAGGACCTTTTTCATCTTAGATCAGTATATAACTTTCTCTATAAGAGCATGTAGAATATAGACTGCATTTAAACTTTTCCAAGGAAAATGTTAACTTATGTCAGGTCAAAACATATCAAATTCTTATCCCTGCTATTTTATTCTAATTATTATCACAAATTGTCCTTTCTTCATAGCAGAAATAATTGATTCCAGCCAATTACAAATCCTCATTTTGATTTCATTGTTTTGTATCCTGGGCAACACAAAAGACATTCTGTAACAGCTTAAACTGTCCTTACTGGATTATGCGAGTAGGCCACCAAATTAATACATTTAAACTTTGTAACATTTAAAAGTTAAAAAACCAAGGATTTAGGTGCTGCCCGCAAACAAAATTGGGCACATTCAAATCTTTTTACTATATATCATGTTCACGTTAACATACATTTAAATGAAAATGAAGATTTCTCTAGTTGTTATTTCTGTTTATTAGTGTCATCAAGTGATTAATTTTATGGTTAAAACAAATGCATTAAAATAAAGAAGTGCATCCTAGCACCATACCTACAGTTAAAAAATATTCCCCCTCTGTGTGCTGGGGACTTCATACCAGTCTATTTGTAATCCATTTCCTTACCTCCAGGAGGATCAAAAATGAACTGTACGGAGAAAGAAAAAGAGCGGAAATTGTATTGGCCTGTCTTGTTGAGTAAAGTGATTGATAAAGAGTAATTCTCTGTGAACAGTGTAACTTACTTTATTGCAGAATGAAAGTGTGCTCAGAAAATCCTTGCTCTCGCTTTCTGTCTTTTTGGCAAGGTTGTTTCCACATCTAACACCTACCAGGGCCACTGACAAGGATGCTTATGACAGATGAAAGTTGCATTAAAAGGAATAAAAGCATTTCAAGCTAACTCATTTCAATAAGTGAACAAAACCCCAGATCCTTTGATAATGGCATGTAAAAAGTGGTTGTTTCTGTTTCTACCTTGCTAGCAATGCAAAGTAGGTATATGAGGTTTTTTTCCACAGCTTTTCCTCCCTCTTTTGCATGCCCAGTTAAAGAATGGATGAAGGCAGCAGAGCGCTCCATGGTGAGGTCTGACCTCACTTCAGTCACTATCTACTGCAGATGCCAGGAATGCCTTTTCTTCCTCTCTACAAAAATGAGGCTGTCAGCCGGTAACAAAATATTCCCCAAAACAATATTCCCAAGATATTTTTTTTTAAAAGTGCATTTGAATCATCTACAAATGATTTTATTCAAACTGAACAGAATTTTTTGTTACTTTGTCTAAGATTTCACAGTAGTAAAGTCTCATTCAGCTTTTTTTTTTCCACAAATACCTGTCTGCAGGTATGAGGTACAGGAGAGAACTATTTTGCTACAGGCTCAGACTGGAGAAGAGACTCTCAGTGCTGTGGGCCAGAGAGGGGTTTACTTCCCATGTTTACTGTAAGAGTTGGATGCAAGTCAGAAGCAAAAAATACCCTTTTGGCCAACCATCAAGGTTGCATTTCAGGAAAAGCCATCCCTAACCACTCTGCGGAGCTTCTGTCTCAAATCAGATCACTTAGGTGTCTCATTTTCTTATTTCTGGGGAAGCCTTGAGGTCTCTAGTAGGAGGAAATCTCTTTGCTGTGGGAGTTTACTGCATTGTTTCCACACCTTCTTCAAGCCAGCAGGCTGTGACTAAGTTGGGGACTAGGTTTCTCATTTGTCTTCCAGTTGTATTTTCGTTAAGGATCCAGTTACAGATTGATGATGAAAGATGGAATTAAGTCCTCCAGACCATGCATCAACAAGGACCAAACTGTTGTACAAGTGACAAGAACAGAACTGGGATGAAATTCATTAATGCACAGGTTCTGTACAGGAAATTCTGCGTAACCTGGAAACTCAGGGATGGCTTGTTAGACGCCACAGATGTGTTGGGTGCTGACCAGTGCCCACCCTGAAATGGACACTGGAGCATAGCTGGTGGGAACATTGCTGAGCTGCGCAAGTGGGGTGTGCCATCCCAAACCGGAGGAATTACGCCTGAGTTTCAGGCTGTGCCTTTCCAGGGGCTTGCAGGGTTGTGACTGCCTAGGACGTGCTAAAAGGCTTGTGTAAAGCCTTCTTACAAATTGCCTTAGCCTGCAGAGGGAGGGGAGAGATGGGAGCTGTGGAGCAGTCTACAGGGCAAGATGGCCATATGAGGGTCATTCTGCAGCCATCCAGGGACTGCGCTCTTGTGCACCTCTGCCTTTGAGCATTTGCACAAGTAAATTCATTTGCTTGTTGCTAGTGTGTTATCCAGTTGGATCTGAAAATGGGGGTGGTCTGTGCACTCTCGCAGTCTTTAGGATGCTGAGGCGCTATCCTGCAGGGCTGCACACTCGTAGTGGTACTGTTTATTAACCAGCCAACTTCTTCTATCTTGATGATTTGTTACTTGTTGCAGGAACAAAGTGATTGTGTGTTGTGTTGTCATACACCCAGCCTGTCTCCAAGCAGTGATTACTGAAAGGGGAAGGATCTCAAGAAAATGGAGAAACTAGTCTGAAATAAATAGGATGCAATTCCGTGGAACAAATGAGAAGGATGGTATTTAGGCAGGGATAATTAACTGCCCAGCCAGTGGGCAACTCCTAAGGGGTATCTCTTCTGTAATTTGAAAGTTAGAAAATGTCATAAACTAGATGCAAGTCAACGGTGACATACTGTTGCAAAAAGAAAACTTGTCATATGCAAAGAGTGTTGCAGATAAGATTCATGAATTAATCTTTTTGCATTAGTTGGTATTGATAAGGACTCAGCTGGAGTATTTGTATGTCTGCTTTGGAGCACAACACTTCAAGCAAGATGCAAGAGAGGGCAAAGGTTAGCAGCAAGAACAATCAGGAGCTTAGGAAATATGATGTAGGATGAAAAGTTGAAAGAGTCCAAGCTGTTATCAGAACTCTTCTCTAGGCTGTGTGACCCTGAAATGTGTAAAAAGCTGCTGAAAAGAAGAAGGGAATAATATATTCTGTGTGTCTGTTGTAGGTAGGAGAAAGAGCAGCAAGTTGCAGCAAGGAAAACATAGGTAAGATTTTTAAGAAATAGCTTTACAACAGCAAGTAAAGTACCATGAAGATTGCTTACGGAGGTCCTGGTGTCCCTAGCACTGGAGTGTTTAAGGAGACCTGGACCAACACCGGTCAAGGTGGTTCAGGCAGACAGTTCTGCGTTCGGGGCAAGAGGATAAGGGCAAGATGCTCCCCAAGCTCTCTTCTACCATGTTTCCCTCATTCTTTATTTTCATGATGCTTAATAGGGAAAACTGTCATTGCATGTAAGAAAAGTTGGAAAATGCCTGTGGCAATTAATAGTCATTTGCTGTGTGGGGACAGAGGCGGGTGATACAAGAAGGTAGTGCTCTTCCCCCATTCACCACATCGTGGCAATTGCAGAACACTGCATTAGCTGATAGCTCTGCTTCTCTTGAAGGTATTTCCTTCTTTGCATGTTAAAAATTTCTCCAACACTCCAATAAATTATTTCTCCAATAAAAATTTTTCCAACACTTCTGACTACAGCATTTGTACACATAACAATGTAGCATTGTGCACTGTGTAGGAATAACAGCACATCTTCCAGCCTCAGCTCTGCATTGCCTTGTTGAGTTCTTTTTGTCGTGTGTCAGGTCACTAACATCACTTGAGCAGGGTTTTATAATTGCATTTAATATGTCACTTACTATGCACGCCTCATCTGATTTCTGTGATAATAATGAGATAGTTTATCTTTGCTGGTTTGCATAGTCCGTTCTGTGTTGATAACGCATTTAATTTTACTGAGTTACAAAATCTTGGCTGCATTTAAAAAAGGGTCAGTGCTAAGATAATTTTGTATTTTAAAATACTTATCAACACCAGACCCTTAGCTTTCTCCAAATGTTAGTTTTCTCTTTGTTTTTTTCAGATAGGGCAGCTCCATCTTGATCTCTTGTCTTTACTAGCTCTTACAAAATTTTATTTGCAGAAACACAAAACTTCTATTATTTAATTGATAGAGGAAGTAAAATCAGAAATTTCATGCCAATAAACTGGGCTTATTTTGGCAGGGGGAGAGGATACAGAAGAGAGCCAGCTTTCCAGTATCATAGCTATCAAGCTGCAAGCCCTCCTACCTCACAGCAACAAAAGCAGAGCTAATGAATTAGTGGGTGGGGGGAATATCTTCCATGATTTTTTTTTTAATTTGACAGGAATCACTGGAGCTGCATTTTGTCATTTGAGCCTGAACAAGGGATCTCACTTGTAGGAATAATTTTAGCTTTACCCACTTTTTCAAGTACTGTATTTTACTCCTGTACAACAATTTACTTGTGAAGTTAATTGCTCTTTTATTTTACAGTGACCTTGAGTGTATTTCATATCTGAAGAAAAACGACATTTGGGTTTTCTAATTTAGAAGCACAAAAGAGGTTGAAAGCGACAGTGTTAGTACCTGATTCACATGCTGAAAAAAAGTGCATATGTTAAATTATAGGCTGCTGAAGCTGGGACCAAAGATAACATTATTAGACTTTTGCAATAAATATGATTAATGGGACAATAGAGGTATCATTTAGGCCACCTCTTGTGTATATACCTTATTTATTTTCATGGTTAGGATTTCATCATTTAAATCAAATGTGTGCATGCATTTTTTTTAACCTCTCTCTTTCTCCCTATATTTGTAGGCTTAAAATGCACTGTGTCTAAAATGTTCGTGTTTTCTAGTAGTATCTACATCCACTCTGGCAGAATTTTTGGAAAAGGAGAAGCCTCCCCTTCTGTGTTCCCTTTTTCTCTGATTAAGGTCTTTAAGGTTGAGGAGAATGTAGGTTATTGTTCATAATGAAAAAAGACTCACCTGAGATGGGAAAAAAAGTAGTCAGGTACAGTGAGCTGCCATTTTTTTTAAATATAAAAAGGTACAATAAAATGAGTGCTCTAGCTCATGCTGAGTTCACTTAGAACAGCTGCCATCCAGGATTTCTTCTGAAAACCTTGTCCAAACAAATCATTTAAATACAGAATTTTGTTTTACCGAAGCCTCAATCCTGCAAGTTAATTCACATCTGTACTTGAGATGGGTGTATTGCAGTGCTGAAGCCATAGTCTTTTAACCTCTGCTTAGTATGAGGGGAATGAAAGGATAGGACACGTTCAGCTTGTGCTCACTTGTGTTTAGCAATGACTTGTTTTTTATCAAGCCTGTAAATAAATTTGGAGTCCAGCAGTCACACTTCCCCCTGCCTTACCTCTCCAAATACAGATACAGATTGAATTAAATTTGCAACTCTTTTTAGGACTGAATTAAAGGAAGAATATCCTTTCACAGAAACTAGATTTTTTTAACCTTTCAGAAGCACCAACATGGTAGATATTGAGTGCACAGCGGAATTGGTGTGATGGACTGGCACAGATCCTGGCCTCCCATAGGTACAGCAAAATCATGCAGTATTCTGACACACAGTTTTGGAAAAAAGATCTTTCAGACCCTTAAATCACCTTTTGCAAGCAAAGCTCAGAAAAGGTTACTCTAGCAGCTGAGCTATTCCTCTCAGCTTTCTTACCTTTTGCAATATTGCGGTGCACTTCATTCCTGCTTCCTTGCCTGGACCTCAGTGCACAGGACAGAGCTATAGCTTCATTACATAAATATATATATGTATATGTATGTATACACACACACACACACACACATATTTTTATCCAACCTCTATCATATTTCCGTTTTGAAATTCCATGTGTCTGTCAACCTGGGGAAAAGCTGGTTTCTCTATTCTGGCAAACCAAAATAAAAGCTGAATACAGAATAATCACGTTTTTCAAGTACCAGTGTGCCCTGAGATGCTAAGAGTTTTTGTCTATGCTTATGTCCCTGACCTAGGTGTTAATCACAATTTAGAAAATAAGTTATAATTGCAAAAAGGGGGACTTGGTCCCTCTGAAATATGAAATATTAATGTTGTTTCCTTACAGGTCTGGGAAACTCTTACGTGTTAGCAAGTTTAATATTTTATAATGCATAAGATTTTTTAACAAATGAGGAAAAACATTTAAGGTACTCTTCCTGTTGGTGAAAAAAATACCTTTTACGCCTGTGGCTCCCAAACATTTTCTCTTTATGACCCTATGTGCAGGTGATAATTGAGTATGGTCCAAGTTCTAGTATAAATATGAGCTGAAACTGAACTCTCCTGCTTCCAACACCTCTCTTGCCTGTCGTGACCGCTGCATTGGGGAGTCAGGGATTCACAGGGTGCGGCAAAGGTTTTGGTCTTTTTGCTGTTGAATAATGTTTAATGGATTCTACATGTCTGTAAATCTCACTGGAGTTTTACAAAAATCCTTTTACATCAAAATTTAGACCAGTGCCCATTGCCATTTCACTAACCAGTCAGCAAAAGCCTGTTTGCTCACCAGACAAGCTTTTGCTGAGGTGGTACATCAGCTCCAAAATCCTAAAAATCTGTCAAAAATCCCTTTTCCATCCATTCCTATGCAGTGAATAAAGCAGGAAGTGCAGTTTCCCTAACGTATCTTCATATCTCTGTCATCCAGGGATGCATAAAATACGTGGTGCAGGCACGGGTGCTCTCCTAGTGTGTGTGTGTGTGTGTGTGTGTCTGTGTGTGTCTGTGTGTGTCTGTGTGTTTGTGTGTTTAAAGGTCTTTTCCCTCCTGCAAACCTGGAGTTATGTTTGTGAAAACAATGTTAACCTTAGCACAGTGTTAATACTATGTCAAGCTGGCAAATGGTCTGTCCCAAGAAGCATAGTGGATTGTGGTCCACTGCATAGTGAGTGGTGTCGTCTTGTGGACTCTTGCTTTTTAAGAGAACAATGCTGAATTTAAATAACAAGCTAGAGCAGCTTGGCTTTCTGATCTCTACACAGAAATACATCCTCCTCTGCAAATCAAGGCAACTCTGGAAATTTCTGCAGCCTGAGCTGTTAAAAGATATAAAGACTTCCAAAACGAATATACATACAGTGCAAAGGTGTAAGCTAAGTGCTGAAAGCAGCACAACTGCGTCAGCCCATGCCAGAGCCCAGATGAATAAATCTAGTCCCAGGAACTCTTCTGGGCTCGGCTGAGCTGGCTGAGGAGCAGCGCTCACTGGTTTGCACAGGGCCATGCTGCTTGCTGGTCCACATCTAGCAAAGCCTGTGTTTGGACGCTGGCACTATGGACTTTTCCACAGTCTGGGTATGGACCCTGATTTACATCTGGTATTTCAAGGGGCTACTTGTGAGGAAACCCTTCCATGAAACACCAGGGTTGGGCCACATTTATTTCACTCTCTACTTGGGGTTAAGTGACTTGTGGCTGATGGATGCAATGCTTAATGTCTGTGGTAAATACATATACATTTCCAAAGATGCATCTTTAAAAAAAGGGGGGGGGGGGGCTATAATGTTGTAGAAAATGTGAAATTCTTCAAAAAACATGGAATCTGTGCTTTTTGCTGTCAGAAATGTGCTGCTGATCCCAAACTTTGGTTGCTTTGAAGGGAGATCTGCTGATATTTCTCATTCCAGATACTAGTACAATCCTATACCAGTAACTCAGCAAAAGGCTCAGATAATTCTCCAAAGATGTCATCTAGGTATTTGGGCTTAGCTTTTCTTCTTCTGTTTTTTTCTCTTTTTTTTGGAGAAGAAGCAAGTAAAATATTTTTATTAAACATCTTCACTATTGCCTCATATTAACTGATGAGTGAGTAGATATTTGAATCTGGTTGGTCTACAGGTAATCCAAGAAATATCATCACGTAAGGAATGTATCTGGGAACAAGACTTAGCTCTTGAGTGTATAGCAATAGGAGGACATCGGAATTTTGAGGCATGATAAAATTGAGGAAGAACAGGAGGAAGTTCATTTTAATTTCTGGCACGTTGAGGCAGAGATCCTTACTTCTGTGCTTTGTATGTATCTAAGACGCATGTGTATTTTTGCTTACCTAGGATCTCTGTCAAAAACCAAGTTGGGAAATGAGATGTGCATTGAATTTTGACATCAGTGACAGCCCAAGGAAGGGATCAGTATGATTTTAGTACCAGGTGACATGGCTTTACTGTACTTTAGCAGCTGGCTTAGTGATCTCCAGGGTAAGAATTTCTTCCACTTCATTGCCAGCATCTTCTTCCAAGGAAATCAGTGTGGACTCTTGCAAATAGCTTTGTCCTTTCTCAAATAGACTGTGCTCTTAATGATCAAAATGAGTCACAGGCATTCCATTAATTGTCCAGATAATTAGCTTTAGGCAATCTGGCATTTCATCTTTGTCTCTGACTTAATCTCAGCTAGTTTTTGTTCCGTCACTGGCATGTGTAATTCCTCATCTATTTTGACATTTCTCTGTCACATTAATATTTATCATATTTCAATTCCTCTAGACTTAAACAAGTTTTAATCAGTCTTACTGGTTTGCAACTTACTTATGCTACATAAAACTCCTATAGTTGTAACTTTTTCTGTCTGGGGATTTGATAAACATGCAGTTTCTGTTATTAAAATGCCCTCATAGTCTTAGTTGGCTTTTTTTGTTTCTGTCATTGTGCCTTCATGTAGATTGTTTAAAACATTCTGTAAGACCTCTCTTTCCCTGGGCATGTATGTGGTATTTTAAACCTAACTTTGTTTTTATTAGTCCCTAGAACAATGCCGGATGGTGAAATCCAAAAATATGTGATATGGCTGTGTACCTGCGCCCATGTGTACACATTGTATCTCTGCATGCATGAACACACAGGCCGAGTAGTGTGATAGAAGGTGTTATTAGACAATAAAGCTGCATTTTAAATTATGCAGGTCATTTCAAGTGAGGACTAAAAAAAGGATTTGTTTAGCTCAATAGCATATACAGCTTGTAGAAAAAGATGTTTTAGAAAGCTCTGTTATTACCAGTTGGGGGTACTTGTATTACCTTTTCCCAGAAGTTGGGTGCCTTCTGCTTGAAAAATGAGAAGCTGTTATGCTGTGTCCATTTGGAAAAACTGTGGACTTCCCAGTTAGTTTTGCTGGTCCCAAAGTGCCAGTCTCAAACACTGCAGAGCATCAGAGGCTAGCTTTAAATCTGTCACTGGTTCGCTGGGTATTGCACATTTTGCATTTCAAACAAGTAACTAGGTGGAAAGATGGAAGAGATTTGGCAGTATAAAGGGGGAAGCATCTTTCTGCTAAGTAGATTTTTTTTTTTTTTAAGCTAGCTTTGAAACTGCTCAGAAATTTAGAATATTAAAGCAAGATCTGGTGGAGAGAAACTATATGGGTAGAGGTCAAAGAAAAACAGACAGGTGTGTTACTGATTTGACAATGGGGGAGAAAGGTGTATACAGTGCATATGTATTATTATCTGTTGTGGAAATAAAAATTACACTTTGGATAGTTTGTTAGCTCAATTGTTCTACACTCTGCTGAATTTTCTATCCTCCATTTATTTTTAAAAAGGGAAAAACTGTGGTTTCTTCCACTAAAACCAAAAGAGGTTTTCCACTGTTTTTCTTTTAAGAACAGAAGCAGTCAGGCAAAGAAAATGTTACAACTTTTAAAAGCACTTGTTTCGTGATACACACTTGCATGACAGCATGGCATTAGAATAGGGAGCATCCTTGAGTCTTCTCATCAGCGCATGACCGTCGGAGGGAAATGCCGGCAGCTCGTGAGTAGCGTTGCATCTGGATTCCCAGCATAACACAACCCTCACTGTATGCACTCAGTGATACTACTTTGTGCTGAAGTTGCATCAGACTTTATAAATTAATTGATCGGTGAAATCACTGTGGATATCCAGGGTGCTACTTAATGATATACGCTCAAAGGAGAACATTACCCATTCCTAAGGAACTCCTAAACTGACTTCCCCATGCCCTGTTGGAAATGTTGTACTTAGGTCTTAAGCAGGAATAGACGCTGAGCTCCCTAACATTGAATAGGTCATTAAAAATTAGGTGGATTTTTTCTCAGCAATATCTCTGATTGTTATTTCCATTTCTTGGTGGGAAACCTGCATTTTGCTGCTTGTCTTTTGCCTGGAAGGTCCAAGGGTCTTCGGAGTTGCTGTGCGTTTCTGCTGTGAAACGTGAGACAATGTGGTTTGGCAATGGGTTGGTTCGCCTCAAAAGGTGTCTGCTTCTCAGGGAGGGTGTCACATGCAAACACAGGTTTGGGGGAGAATGATAAATAAGGTGCTGATTTTGCATGTGAAGCACAGATAAATAAATGCCTAACTGTATGCACACAAGTAATCCTGCTTAAGTACATTGTGGAATTGGAACCATCAAGTCCATGACTTAATATATTTCTAGTTGCTGTAGAAATCCCTTACTCTGAATTTAAGTGCAGTTACACCATTTTAAAAATGCTAGTCCCCTTCAGGCTTAGAGGAAAAGGCTGCGACAGCTTTTTTTTTCCTGCTGATCCTGATACAGTCCCTCTTCATCAAGGACACCATGTAATCACTCGCATTTTCATGTTTAGTGTTCGGTTTCTGGAACGCCGTGGTAGATTACATATTTGTAACTTTTAGTAGAGTTAAATTAGTTTCATACTATAGCCTGTTCTTTTTTATGTATAATTTGCCCTTCAAATATAAAGGGAATTTTATGGCATAGTCTTTCAGAGCCTAGTACATACCAATCAAAAGTTTCAGGCATGAAGATTTTGATCTGATTTCCTTCATAACAAGATAAACTTACTATCTATTGACTATTACATGGGGCTTTATTTGATTGGTTTTTAAAAAATGTCTTTTTCAAGGCCAGGTTCATCCTTCCTTTGGTAGAAGGATTTGCCACCTGTTGTGCTCTTGGCTGAGTAATAGGTAGGTTTCCCTAACTCAGAGATTTTAAAGCCAGAAGGGACTATTAAATTATTTAGTCTGCATAAGGCAAGCTGTAAAATGTGATTTAAACTAGGTATTTTCTGCAGTGAATCCCTCATCAGTAATATTTAATGTACCATACCAGGACCTCAGACAGTGAGGGTACTGCTGCAAACTGATGGCTAAGCAAAAGGTGCTGCAGGTGAGGGAGAGGAGGAGTGGCCACAGGTTCCCTCTTTGGCAGTTGGGAGCGTGCAAAGATGGGGTTGGTAGCGCTGGGTGAAGATGGAGAGGTCCAGGCATTTTTGGCAGTCCCCCAGGTCCTCGTGGACGGGCAGAGCTGCTTTTGGTGGGGTCATGACTGCACATGCCTGTCTCAGCCGGGGAGATGTGGGGGCTTTGGCTGCCGTCCAGGCTAGCAGACAGGACTTGGTCATAGCCAGACAGTTGCCCTTTGGCCAGGACACTGCCTGGATGCAAATATGCCTACGAATGCAGCAGCATTTTGGTTTTGCTAGATTTCAGGGACAGGCCGGTAGCAGCAGCCGAGAACCTCAGCTCAAATGGGGTCTCCCCTGGGCACAGCACGGAGGAAGGAGGCCCAGAGAGAGGAAGAGACTTGCTCAGAGTCGTGCAAGATGCGGCAGACCTGGGCAGAGGTCGCACTGCCCATCTCCATCTCTGGCCACAGCGGTGGGAGCTTGTCCTGCCTCTCTGCTCGTGGCCCGGACGTGCCCTTAGCCGCCTCCGCCACTCCCTCCGGTAGCAGATGCGGGAATGGAGGCAGCATTAGTTGCTCGTGTAGTTATTTGGTAAATAGATAGAATTTGTTTTTAGTAAGGATGACTTTAAGTCATATGAATTCTTGTACTCGCAGATGACTCTTTCTCAGCCTCCTCTCACATTTAGCAGCCGTGGGAGGAGGTATTTGAACACAAATATGATTCTGGATTTATGGAGACTGCTCATGTGAGTAGAGATATGCATTTGCATTAGTATTTGCAGGCTTCAGCTCATGCGTTGTGCTTTGCCTTGTCTTTTCCCTCCGTCAATCCACTTCTGTCTTTCGCTGTTCTCATCAGGGAGGAAAACCCGTCACTACCATGGGCTAGCAGGCAGAGTACAAGCAAATGGTGGGGATTTGGTGTCAAGCTTCAACCAGGCTTTTACACCCTTCGCCTTTCAACATCTGGGCTAAGAGCTTTTCTGATTTATTGCAGGTGTTTCTGGAGTAAGAGGTGAGCTGCTGCATCTCTATCACATGTGCTAGCTGTAGATAGGCATTTGTGTAAGATTACATGAGAAATGGGGTAGGGAAACTTTAAAGCCATGACAACGCAGCTGAGGCTGACGGAGCTAATCAGCATCGTGCACGCCTGGTCTGTCAGGCACATCAGATTCACCAGAAGGACAGAAATACTGTGCGCGGGAAATAAGGGTCAGGAGTGGCGGGAGGGGAGGAGAGAGACTCGTTTAAGAACCAGCCAGCGAGAAAATGGAAAGAGTCGGAAACGCATTTCGTATTGCTGCCTGTCAAAAATGCGAAGCTGATGTATGCTTATGCGAGTGCAGATTTTTGTTTTAATATCGCAGATTCTAGATTGTTATTGTCTATTCTGCAGTGATTGGACAGTATGTAGCACAGCTAGGTCCTGCACTGTGACTCTTTGGTTGTCGTCTTAGTGGTAGTCTCCTAAATTACAGTAATAAATGTAATAAATTATAGTAATAAGATATAACAATACATTTTTTCTGGGTGTGACAACAACAATTTGCCTTTAATCAAGAAGTTATGTCCTCCTGAAATTTCATTTATAGGCTGTTTCCTAAAATTAGGAGCTTAGACTATTTCCTGTCAGTCTTAAGTCTGCACTGTTTCTCCTAAATTATTTAAAAGTATTAAAAATGCATAGCACATACACTGTACCAAGTTTAATGAAAGACCAGATTGGTCCTGACTTTACATGGAATTACACATTAGCCATTATTTATTGTTGCACTTTATTTCATTTGGGAAACAGAATTAACTCAGATGAGTACTTTCTGATGGACATTACCCAGAAATACCCCCGTGTTATTTAAAATATTTTGTAGGTCTAGACATTATGTTTCCAAAGAAAGTTCATATTCTATTTGAATTGAAGTGGGCCAAGTCACCTCTTTATCATGATAAATTCTTGTAATTTAAAATCTGGAGGTTTTTTTAATCATCATGTGTATTGTATTTCTGTCCCCAGAAAGGTTGGAGGGAGAGTCAAATGAAAACTTGAGATAAATTCTCTCTCCTCTCCTTTTCGTTCCCTTTCTCTTTCTCCTTCTCCTTTTTCTCTTCTTTCTGCCAGTCTCCTCTGAAATATATTTTTGTTTTAGGGATCTATTTTTTTACCTTAACATTGTAAAAGAATGTCATCAGGAAACAAACTTGGTTGAAATATTGTGAAGTTTAATATAAGTCTCATATGGAGAATGGTTGGTCATTTTATTAGATTTCTGTGATAATTGGGGCCTTCCTTTGATTAGAAAGTCTAATGGGTTACCTAATAGTAAAAGTAAAGCAATCTTATTGGTAATTTGATATGTATTAGACTGGCTTGATACATATATATATATTCTTAGAAAAGCATGTATATCAGTCACAGAAAGGCATAACAATTCTCTCCTGATGTTATCCATGCAGATGTATGCAAAAGTTGGTAATGCTGGAGATGTATGCCTCTGAGTAATAGCTGAACTTTGGGTCTGTAAATCACTGTTACGGGAAGAGTATTTGCATGGACAGATGAACATGATTTGATTCAGTTCGTGTTTTCTTTCTCACCCATCAGCAAGGCTTATATGTGCTGGTTGCAATCTTCCAAATCTAGCACTTCTTCAAGAATAAAGCAAGTCATTTTCAATAACTGCTCACAAAAAAGCTGTAGATTTGTTGCTTAATGGAAAGGCACTGTATGAAATTGTCGCCATGCAGATCTCTCTTCCATGCTTGCTGAGATCCTATTTGTCAAGGCGTGTTTTGCCTGAGGTTTTTATTGGAAAAGTCATACACCTATGACTAGGAGCGAGATGATCATTTCACGGCCTGCTGCCCCGCCGGCAGCCGCCAACTGTGTAAAGCCCCGCTGGACCCTGCGCCCCTCGTTTGGGGTCTGCCAGTGCTCGCACCCCCTGAAAGCTGGATCTCCTCCTTGCTCAGGGATTCAATCCCTGCGGTATTGTGGTCGCAGGCAGCAGAAACCCCAGCGTTAGGCAGTGCAAGGCATCCCCAGCCAACACCACCCATGTCCAACGAGGGCATTTCGGAGAGAAGTGACCTCGTGAGCTGTGTAGGGTGCGGTATCCTGCACCTTAGCATAAATGCAGCTAACTTGTGCTATTGCTTCTCTCTGCCCCGTTTGTGTTGGTGCTCACTTCGTAGAAGCAAAAAACTAAACTGTTAATTGCAGGAGGCAGAGGAGAGGTACAACTGCAAACGTACGTCTGTCGGGGACGTATCAGGCTCCATTTTCTAATCAATGGTTTATTTATTAAAGCATCAGAAACTCTGCATGTGCTATAGCCACGACACACCGCAGCTCTGCTCAGATATTTCATCTGAATCAATGAAAGTAATCATCTGCTTTACATCAGATATTGAATGAGTGCAGGTCCTGGAATGATAAATGACTTTATTATCTGCATGGAATCGACCCAAACAGATAACCGGAGCTTGGAGGCTGGGTATTAAAAACACTCTAAATTCCACTGTAACTTGTGCTTTCATGGTTTTTTTTCTCCATCTTGGTCTGGCTTCTGTGAAGCAAATCAGAGTCTTTAACTCTGTGCGATCGAATCTCAGGCAATTAGGGAAAAGGCTCGTGAAACAGGACCGATGGGAACATGCTGGAAAAACAAAATGGGAGCCAGCAGCAGCTGCCCAGGATTCATGCAGCCGATGCGCAGCCGTCTCCTCCCGTCGCCGCGGAGCCGCAGCGGCCTCACTAAACTCCATCAATTTGGCTCAGCAGCATCGGCAGGCAGGGAGCGCGGTGACAGCTCGGCCTAATGAAGTTGGTGTCGTTAAGATGTATTGCTGTAGTTCAACCAGGCAGCATTCAGTTAACTCTCTGCCTGTGTAAACAGGTCTAATGATGCAATGCGCCTTTTAATGTAGAGAGAGAACAGATTTGTCACCCTTCAAATATGCTAAGAGTCAAGGAGGTGAAAACAAGTGGTGTAGCCACTGCGATGGTTTCAGCTCGAACCTTTCCGGGGCGGTCCTCTCGCGCCAGTGGTCCTGATGGGCCTCAAGGGTACCATGAGGCCCTCCGGCTTTGAGGGGCCAATGTCAGAAAAGGAAACAAATGAAAATGCAGTTGGAACAAAGTAATCCCTGAACCATTGGAGATATCTCTTCAGCTGTTTTTGCTAACATTGACCAAGCCTGGAAGTGGACACTAAGGTCAACAGATCATAAAATTTCAAAACACAGTAGCAATATCCTTTTTGGTTTTCAATTCAAAAGAATCCACATGACGTTTCTCTGCATGCTCCTGGCAGTTAATTCATTCTGGGAGATTGCAGGATGTTGGCTTAGGTGTTCGTTTCCATGCACAGGGCTCTGTTTTTTCTGTTTTTAACCGGGACCATGTGTCTCTGTATCCCTCTGAAATGTGAGGCTTTGGAATTCCCAAGTTTTATATTCATATAGCTTTCATTTTCCTCTTGCCACCAGCCAGTGGCCGGATGAAGAAGTCAGAGTTGCTACAATTCATATCACTTACTGAAGATAGTCCCTATAATGTAAAAGGAGACTACTCATCCAAACAAATTTTGTTTGGAAAATCATTACAAGAGTCATCATTCTTCCACTGAATGGCCATTTTAATTATTACAGCAGCAGAGATTCTTTTTTACGGTTTATATGATACAGTGAATAATTTTGGCTGAATGGCCAGAGACTTGAAAGATGCCCCATTTATGGTACTTTTCACAGGGCCTGTTGAAGTCAGTGGAGGGTGTCCTGTTGTCTTCAGTGAGCACTGGGCTCATGGATGTTAAACGAGAGAAATTTCACTTGCTGTAAATCCTTGGCCTTTGAATTGGGGATAATTTCAGTCTGAACCTGCTTTTTTGACAGATCTAATTCAACCTCACATGAGCTGCTGTAGAGGAGCTCCACAATTTGCATGTTGTATGAGGTCTGTTATTGACATGATGAGGCGTTATTGGATTAAAGGGCTTACCACCAGAACTAATTTTTCAAAAGAATGTATAGGTTTTTATAAGCCTCAAACTAGCCTTCATTAGGTCTGAATTAATATATTTCACTTCCATGCTAGCAGTGACTCAGGTATACTGTTCCCTTTATGTCCAGTACTTACAGGAACTTATACAGTTGTGAAGGAGATATGCACACGCATGCACACAAACTAACATCTTTTGGGGCAATATCATCAAGTTGCTCCTTTGGAGTATTATTCTCTTGTGTGATATACATTCATTTGGTACAATTCCTGCCCTGCTGTCAGGAGAGAGGCACTTGTTCCAAATGTTCCCGTGTAATAGCTTGTTATCTGATAATGCTATATTTAGAGGCTTGGGCCAGTGCATTATAAAAATACTGCATTATATAAGTAGTTTAATTATTTTATTAAATAAGTATTTACAACTTTTATTTACTGAATTGTATCTACAATACGTAATTTGTACTCGGCCACCCATCCTGCATGTAGAAAGGGACAGTGAGGTCATTTTGTTTTCTCCTGGGAATGTGATCTTGTGTGTTTTCCTGGATAGTTCAGTCTAAATAGGCTGCTGGATTGGCTCCTGTTGGTATTGCTAAATAGCAATGAAATAAGGAAGGCATCAAACACTGAAGAAATGAGAAAGTGTTTCCTCACCATGCACTCACTTTCAGCAGTTAGAAGCAAAGCTTTAGACTCGTAGATGTAGCATGTTCAGCACTGCTCCATCTCCACCAGGAAAGCCTGCTTACTGTTATGTTACTTTATTGAAACTCAGTGTGGACTGTTCAAAGCAGATCCCAGCCAGGAATTTAAGACACTTGCTGGGGAGCTGTGTTGGAGTGGTTTTTCTGGAGCCTGCAGAGCAAGCGCAGCCCACACTGGAGGCCGGGTGACCTTAGGCTATATTCCTAGCTCCGCTACTGGCTGCTGTTTGACATGGAGCAGGAAAGGTAACATCAGTGTGTCCATCCTCCCAAGGACTTTGTAAGGGTTATTTGGTGATGCATAGCTGTAAACTTAAAATACGGAGTGGAAAGTTTCTGAGGCAGAAGCCGGGGAGAGAATTAATTTCCCCCTGGAGCTCACAGTTGATGTTGTGTTACGGGACTACCATCAAGGTATAAGCATTAGCTGTCTGGCAGCCCCAGACCAGCTCTGGGCATTTCTGTAACGGACCTTCCTTGGAAGAGCTGCCTAGATTGAATAAACTCTGCCTGCAGGATGGGAGACAGGGGCAGTTACACACCTAAACCACACGGATATATAAGTAAGTATTTGCCTGTTGTATTGTCAGCTGTTACAAAAACCCATTCCCAAAGGGCAGCGCTGAAGAGATACAAGGCAGCTTTTTCAAGGAGCTTCCTGAACTTGCACAGATAAAGGAGAAGTAGCAAGTGTCAGCGTAGAAACAGAAAAGCATGAATATACCTAGTGCTCAAAAATTACTAATGCCTCACGGTCAGCAATCAGTTTTGATACGTTCTTTTTTTCTCCAAATTTACACTTTCCTTCTTCCCATCCTCCCTCCTGGTTCCTGGTAAGCGGTTTGAGAGCTCTGCCCTGCACTGGTGAGTGGTTTCAGCTGCAGGCGACTCCAGCCATGGAAATAGCCGGGTGATTGGCACTTTTGTTTATGCTGCGTGCTTTAGGCTGCTCACTGAGAGCAACCTGATGATGCCAGATCACGGCCGCAGGGAGCTCTGACCGGTGCAGCTTAGCATTTAGGAAGCAGCATCTGCTCTGCCCCCTTCCCGTACTCACCAGCTAATTTGGGGTTGGGGGGAGCACCCCCAAAACGTGGCTAAACAAGTTGGTTCATTTAGGCATGAGACTTGTGTATCCCAAACAGTGCACCAGTCGTGAGCATGCTCCTGCATGGGCTGTCCCCTAGGAACTGGTGAAGGCAGAGGCAGAGTCTCTCGTGCCAGTCGTTTGGCTGAAGATGCTGGAGCTCCAGCAGGCAACAACTGCTGAGGAAATGGCTCGGGCTGCCCCTGCCAGTCTGTGGAGCTATGTAAAGGTTTTTATGAAAGAGGAAAATCCATAAAGATATTTGGTAGCCTGCAGAAGGAAGAAATGAGAGTTCTGGTTTCTTTGCTAATTCTGTGGTACATCAGTGTGACCGTTTTCTATTGCATGTTGCTAGCTTCCAACAAAAAAAGCTTTCTCAGGGAGACCTCAAGTCATTATTATGCTAACTAGCTAACTATAGATAATTGGGAAAATGTTCATAAGCTCAGCTCAGAATTAAGTCAAGTTATCTGATTTATAAAAGGGAGAGCTAGTATTTTCCATTCTAAAGACTCTAGTTCTAGTCATTTTTGGTCCTGTATTATAGTAAGAATTTACATTCAAGATTGAGAGTTACTAACTGATGACTAATACAGTGATATCTTTCACATAACTGTTTACACATAATATGTTTTCTCCTCTGTTAGTGCTGGTAATAAAACTATGGTGAATATAGGAAATGCATATAATTTCATATGTCATCTCCTTTCCATCGACCCATTTTCTGTGTGAAAGGGAAAGTAGCTTTTTACTGCTGAGATCCCAGTGCTTCAAACAAAGCCATGTGAATCTGTTCAATAGAAATGAAACTAAAGTAATGCGTAAATGTATTAATGCACTAAAACCTGCACTTTTTTGTTGTTGTTTTGGTGTTAGTTGAGAGGAGAGAAATTAAATGTCTGACCAGGGAAGGAGTATGGTAAAAGCACATGAATGAAAAATGATTACTCTTTTATACATTTTGTTGGACATCCACTTACACAAAAAGGAGAGATTGTTGCCTCAGAGTTACTATCTAGCTCCACACTTAGGTATCAAATGCATTGGAATTTATACTAGTCATTTCTTTGGTGTGCAGTTTGTATGCATGTTGATAGGGTTTCAAAAAGTGTGGGGTTTTTTTAACCCTCCAGGGACTTTTTATGCACAAGCCAAGTGCTCCTACACGCATGATGGAGCAATTTCTTCTCTCTGGAAAGTGCTGCTAGATAGAAATGCGATAGCAGAACAAACATTGACTTCCTTAGAATTGTTACTTGTTCAAATAAGGATACCATAACCAAATCCTACAGTAGGCCAAAAGTGCTCTCCTCTGTACAGATGAGATATCTCTCAATAATTTTTGGTAGGATGCTAAAGAGAGGGCATAGTTAATTGAAAGTTGATACACAGTATAGAATATAAGCTTATATACACTTAAAAAAATTAATTTAAAATTTAAATCTAATATGTTAAGTATTTTTCCAATGATTTAGGGCTTGTTCCCTTACCAGAATAGATTAGCAGAGTTTTATTTTGGTCAGTGCATTCATACTGATTTACTCTCTTGGAAAATCTGAAGATTGATTTGTTTTTGAAAGTTTAGCACTCTGTCTCACTGGAATTATTTAGTGCAGTGTCCTCCTGAAAAGCCAGCAGATCTTGGAGAGTAAAGGAACTTATATGTATTCCTTTACAGAGTGGAGCACTCATCTGCCTGTGCCTATACAAAAGTCTAGCAAGTAAACTTGAACCTAAACGAAGTATAGAGATGTATATGCTGAGCTGATTTCAAGAGCAGATTTGCAGCGCAGACCAATTTCAAGGAGATTAATAATCTATGAATAATACATATTTGAGACATGTAACAGCAATGTGGATTTCGAAATGGAGAAAACTTCAGTGAAATATAGAGGCTGTATCAACACTGAAAATTGACTAATCGAGTGAGATCTTCTAACAGTGATGAGCCAGCACAAGGTCTTTTGGCTTTGAGAAAGGAATACTGGCATAAAACAAAGGAGTTCAATCTGTGTGGTATACCGCAGTTTCTGTTACTATTATCTATAAATAACACTTTCATGCTAAAATTTAAACTATAACTCCCTTTTCAAAACCATATGCTAATTTTCTTAAAGAGAACCCTAATTACTCTCTTTAAGCTTTTGACTTGGAGCTGCATGTAATTTCTCCCTCCAGTTGGATAATTAAATCATACAATGTTCATCTCTTGTGACTTTTCCTGTCCCAGAAATCTCAAATTCTTGTTCTCCAGCTGTCTTCTTCCACAGAGCACAGCCACTGACAAAGCCTTCACCTTTAATTTACTTGTGCCAGTAAGACAGCAGTTTGTCTCAATTCAGAAGCAAGGCTTCATCTTCTCCTTGAGTTTTACTGGGTACTTCTTTCCCTAGAAAAGAGGCCTCATCTCTCCCACACGTACGTTCCTCAGGCATTATAAAACAGAGATTTTTTTTCTTCTTTGTGACCTGATTCTGCAAACCTGCAAGCAGTCCTATTTAAATCAGCAGCCTGGTTTGCATGGGCAAGGTTTGGGGAATGGATTAACCTGAAAATCGAAAAGTGCAATTTGAGTTCCTTTGTAGCACAGTATGGGGCTTACTCTTTGCAGGCAATCAGGGCTAAAGTTGCAAGTGTAAAGTTGCTGCACTTAAACATGTGATGGTACCCTGATGCAGGGAAGTCCTGGGAGTCACTGATGCAGAGCACCCCACTGAATCAGGCCACAGAAGTATAGTTTTTATCTGATTGGAAAATGGATTGAAGGTCTAGAAGAGTTCATGGTTGGCAAGTCATTTCTATTGGAATTCCTTCCTAAGTAAGGTTCAAGCTCCTTGCTTCATTTCTCTTCTCCAAAAGAAAAAGTTTTCGAAAACTGAAGGGTGCTCAGCTGCGAATCAGGTCCTGAAAACAGCTTAGACCCAGGCATGAGCATCCTGCTAAAGTTAGGGGGACTGTGTGCACACCGAAAATGAAGACCTCATAGTCAGCCTTGCTCAGGGATTTTGCAGGACTGCCACTGAGAAGGGCCGACATCTCTGGAGGGCTTTCCTGTGGCAGGCTAGAGGGGCTATGATTGATCATAGGGCAGTCAGTTCGGAAACCGGTAATTTGATGTTGAACCATTGATTCTAATATTAGTTCTTGGGTCTAACCGTGACTGTTACTGTCATCCTGTTACCTTCGCTTGACCATTTTGCTTTGGGTAGAATTGCTGTGGTGGTGTGTATCAGGGCAAGGGTTCGGTGAAGCAAGGGAATTTCGCCCCAAAAAAGCTAACAAAGGACTAGCTTTGTGTTTTGCTTTGTATTAGCATACCAACATGCTGCTGAGTTTTCACAGGAGAACATGTCTGCTAGTCATGCTGACTTCTATTTACTGGAACTGCAGGTTAGCATCTTATACTTTCCCCATAGATTTCTAAACTCTACTTGTTTTCAGTACGTTTTATCTGCATTGCTATTCAGGGTCAGTATTAAAACGTCGTTTAAAATGACATTAAGCAGATGCTGAGACACTGCTCCCTGTGCTTCGCCTCTTTCCCAGCATCAAACCCGAAGTATCCTCTGTTTCTGCTGTCTCCTACCTACCAGCTCAGGGTGAACCTGCAGGAATTCCTGGTGGAAACACTTGGGTGTTCTTAGTATTTAAAGCGTCTCCTTTTCCTCCTGCAAAGGACATTTACTTGCAGTGATGGAAAAACACATCAGTGCTCCTGATGGCATTCATAGTGTTCACCCGCACAGATAAAGCCCTGAGTGCTTTGAGCCTTCCCGGCTTAAATGGGACTATGGAGATGATCAGAATTTCACTCTCACTGCGGTAGACACGAGAGCAGGGGTGGGGGGCATCACAATTAAGATTTTTTTTCCTTTCTGTTTGGTTCTGTAATTACTCATGTTTGTCAGATTTCAGGTAACGGTGTTTACTTTTGCAGAGGTTGTTGGTTCTTAAGTGAGTAGGTTGAGTGCAAACATGCTACTATTCAGTTTAGAGGTAGGTAGTCTCTTTTTGTCTGGCAGCTGGGTGGCCTTGTATCTGTGGCTGCAGTCTTTAAGCATCATTAACAGTTCTTTAAGTGTTGCTTTATTAAAAAATTGTAGAAGAGTGATGGTTAAAGAAATGATCATGGTTGAAAGAAGAAGCTGAATTACCTGAACTAGTTTCCAGAGTAATGCACTCCATGCTGTGAGTCAGGTTGGCATCTACAACTAGATTTCTTTATGTATTTTAGCCCTAAGACAGCATGGAGCCACACAGGAGGAAGCCCTGTGATACTGGGGCAGCGACTTTGTCAGAGGTCGTGTGCGCGTCTTGAAGGGTCTGCTCCTGAGATTACGCAGAGTGTCGAAGCTGTGCAGGAACGCTGGCAAGGAATCCCTTTGAACACTGACCTTTCGCTTTTCCCTTTTTGGTGATAAAATATTCAAGTGAGCCAAAAGTGACCCATTTTCTGTGCTTCCTGTCAAAGTGAGCAGAGCAAGGAGAGTGTAGCAAGGGCATGGGTGGAGCCCTGTGGATGCAAACGATTTATTGAGCAGTTGCTTTAAGCATTTCAAATTACTTCTGTCATCATCCAGTAGCAGCTATTTACGGGTATGAACTTGAATGTGTCACCTGGAAGAAACAGGTGGCCAAGGCGGCTGGGGAACTGATGCACAGTTAGTGTCTCTCTTTGTCCCTCTGTGAAGGAGGTGTTTCCTAATGACTCGCACAGGGACGAGAAGTCCTGCCAGGCAGCCCTTTCACTTCATTTCCTTGCTGCATCACAACTAACAAAGCAAAGTTAGTTACTTGGTGCATCCTGTGCTCGGAAATGCCTTGTCAGCTTTAACAGGTTTTTTTTTCTTGTAGCCTGGAAAGCAAAGAAGTTCACCTGAGCTGGTCATACACGTTCCCTTCGCTAGGAAGGATGTTTGACGTGACTGCTGGTTGCACGAGGGTGTGCTCCTTGTGTTCAGCCCAAAAGGATCCTTGAACCCTCCATAGCTGAGGGGAACTGGAGCACCCACCCCTGAACCAGGGCCAGAGTCACACTATCGTTAAGGGAGAGCGGCAGTCAGCAGGCAGAGGGAGACAGAGGAGGTTAATTTATCTAGATAGTCTTTTTTTTCTTATGAAAAGTGCCAGGGTATATCCAGTGGTACATGTTTTCCCAGGGATTGTTTTAGCATAACTGAGTATAAAAGTGATTTTTTTTTAATTCTTCTGAGGTGTCAGAGGCTTCATCTCTGATGAAAACCGTGGGAATAACATCATCTTCAAACAGGAGTGTGCAAGGGAAGGAGGTTGGGTTGATCTGATAGTCTGAAGTTGTGTTGCCAGGAAACACCCAAGCTAAATGAATCAGCCACCAAACCACCCATTAAGTTCAAATTTTACACTGTTTCAGAAGGGCTTAGCTTGGCAGATAGTCTCGTAAAGTTGAACAGCTTGGTGCACAGTGGAGTCTTAAAACTTCAGCTTCAGAGAACAGAACACTGCAGTCCTGAAAGCCTTCAAATAGTTTTCCTCTCCAGTGATAGAAGTATGGCCATATGAAGCACATATGTAATTAAAAGTGGTAGGGATATATGTGCAGAAGATATGACCTTGGAAATGCATTTTATAGTTATTCTGCGTTTGTGCCAGATTTCTTGTCCATTTTCAGGAGTGAGAGCTATTTCAGATTGCCATCTTTATCTTCCCTGCCACTTTTTACCTTTTTTATTAAACTGTGTCCTATTTCTACTTAATCCACTGTAAAGCAAGCATTTTGCTGATGACATAGCTCCAATTCATTACTGATGTCTTTAGGAAATGAAAAGTGATCAAATTCCCTTATGAAGAAGGATGCTGGTTTAGAGAGGTTTCATCTGTCTTTTCTTAAAAATATAACCTAGAGATAATATTTTTTTAAACCTTGCAACCCAGATAGTACTGATGTGCAGTTAAAATGTAAGCAGGGACAGATGGTTGTACAGGGCTGTTTATAAGCAATTAGGCTCTGAAAGATCACTGTTTGTACTATCTTTTCTGCGTGGACACTTAGGCCCTATATAATAACTGATTTTATGAAATACTGTATAGCTGTTAACCAACAGAACTGAATTCTTCAGTTGCTTAGTAACTAATCCAATTCAGGGAGGACATAAAAATAGAATATATAATTTTAGAACCTTTAGGCCCTTTGCCAAGCAAAATATTCTTACTAGCAGCAGTCAGATTTGTGATTTGAATGGGTTTTCTTAATAGAATAGATTCTATTTGTTTTATGTAGATAAATGCTACTTGCTTTTCAAATCTGATTAATTACATATCCAGGCCATGAGGTCTTGTAGCTTCTGTTCTCTCCCACAAGTTTATTTAACTAAAAATATAACATCACTAAATATAATATAAATAAAAATGGAAAAATATCTTCGTTGACGGCTTCTTTTCAGCGTTAATTGGGTTAAAAAGCCTAAGACTGCAGTATAACTCAGTAAATCACATTATATTGCCAGGAGGAATATCACAAGCATCTGCTTAATTCATGTGTATTTTTTTCTGTACTTACCTGTAAAACTTGTTGAGAGAAAAAGGATATTTTTTTAAAAAAGATACTATGGCCACTATTGGTAGGAGTTACAATATAATACAGTACCATTTATTCAAGCAAGGGAGGAACCTGATACCTTTATTTTCTCTGAAAAGAATGCTTTGGCTGATGAAATATGCCTCCTGTTTTAAAATACGCCTTCCAAACTCTTAGTGTTTGTTGTCTGCACTTTTTAGAGCCTTGGTCAGTTTATGCACGTACGCTGTGCTTTGACACATTGCATACACAAGTCTTTTGCAAATTATGGTGAGGGCCTGCTTTCTTTTCCCACAAATTTATCGGTGTCACCACTGGATAAAGGATTTGCAGGACTAAATCCTCGCATGTGTGAACAATGTCACTGAAGTCAACTCTTTTGCCCTTATTGCTGAATAAGGTATGCAATACGGGATCCCATATTCATGTAATGCATGTATTCTGAAACTGTCACGGTGCTTTGGGTTATCAAAACAGATAGAGCGCTCCTTTTGCAGAACAATTTGAATACCTACTTGCAAGTACATGAATTTTGATTTAATTCCCCGCTCCTTTGAACCATGCATTCAGGAAGTTCTCAGGTATTCCTTTATCTCTTTCAGTTCAATAAGTATTTTAATGTAGGGCAAAAAGCATTCAGGATTCAGTTTTATGTGGCTGGCACATTTTGCTCGAAGAAGAATACATTTTTAGATGTAGTGATTCAGCAGGTTTTTCATTCCACTTTAGGATTATCAGACTGTAGGGTAAAAAGCTAAATATAGCAAATACATGCTTTACATAGTATTTTAATACTTTTAGTTTAATGCTTTTTTTTTTTTTTTTTTTCTGTTGTAGTTTCAGGCACTGCTATCCTTATTTTCAGCACTGTAATTTATTAATACAGCTAACAGGCTTGTCTGAAGCAAATTATGACTTTACATCACTGTATGCTGAAAGAACAGCATGCCAAATCGAACAGGAAATTTCCACTGGAACATCACTGTAATTAGTTTGCATGTGCAAAACTAGGAGAAATATATTTGGTATGTCTGAAACTGAGAAATACGGGCACAGCAGTTACCTGCAAACACATGATGCAGTGCAGATCTTCAATTCAGAGCAGAAGTTTCCAAATAGAGATTTAAGGGGAAAAAAAAGGCACTAGGTGTGTGCCCACCTCTACTTCAATAATTAATTGTTGCCCTTCAGTTTCTCTTTCCTGTGTAAACTGCAGGTCACTTTTAGTTATTTTGGTAGTGTTTCCAATTAAGTATGACAGCGTGGCAACATACTTGCCATCTCCTTGTGCCAGAAGAGCTCCCACTAGCTAGGTGTTAATTTTTAGGGGGAAGATGAATTTGGATGTGAAAACTCTTGCAAGCAGATGGGGTCACCGAGGACTAGCTGTTCAACATTTTCCCTTCCTCACTGTGTTACTTAACTCTGTACATTACTGCTCCTCCTTGCTGCCTAAATCCCTTTTCGGTGTCACAGCCTTTTGCCTGCAAAGCGGGTTAATTATTGGTGCTGCCCCATCACGAAAAGCTGGTGATCAGGCATCCCTGCACCTGTGAGCCTCCAGCAAAGCCCTCCTCTCCTCAGCGCCCCTTTGCCCCGAGGCCAGGGCAGGAGTGGTGGGGTCTGATTTTGGGGCTGAGCAGAGGGAAATGCGGCCCCGGGGGCTGCTCCTGCACACCAGCCCCACGTGGGTACAGCCTTGGCGAGCACAGCAGGATGGACCCCAGGCCCTGCACTGCCGAGGAAGCCCCTAGGAAAAGTCAGCCTCCGCACAACGGGGTGGATGCCAGTTACGTGGCGCATGGTTTGTGTGTGTGGATATGCTAATGGGGGGCCCTGGGAGTTAGAGGGAAGAACAAGCTGATCCTGCAGGGAGGCAGATGTAGGGAGAAACAATGATCTGTAATGGCCCCGGCTGGTGGCACAGGGGTGGAGAGGGTTGGAGGCGGCAGCTGCCCTGCCAGATGGTCCAACCATGCACCCATGTTGCAGCTGCAAGAGGTGCAGGCACCAATAACAGCTGCCAGCCTCATCCAGCAGTGATGGTATCGACATAGGGTCGGAGCAGCAGGAAGATGAACATATAGCAGTGTCCATCATTGAGCCATGGAGCAGTTGCTAAGTATGGGGTGACACACTTCCACCCCAGGTTGGCCCTGGCAGGGCTGGGTTGTGTCCAGCTTTTCCAGCATCTTTGGTCGTACAGCCTTCTCCCCATCTCCTTCTGTTTCTAATGTAACTTTGTGGGTTGCCCGTGATGTGTGGAGGGGACCAGCACAAAACTCAGTGTCCCTTGAGACCCACTGGCAAGCTCCCCTGAGCACTTTGGAGGCATGCAGACCTTGTGCCCTCTGCAAGAGCATCACCCAGGGCTCTCAGATTGGGGCTAAACGTAGGGTAAGCCTTTGCATGGCATTTTGGGGTGAAACCAGCCAGAAGGTCACTCTTGCTTGGAGCCAATACTCATTTTCTGTCTGGAGTTCCTGGTCTTTCCAGCTCTGGCAGCTTGCCTGACCTCAAAGGTCAACCTGAATGTTTGTATTTTATTGAGGATAAAAAAATATAAGTGCCATGGTAAAATACGACTGGATATGCTACTAATTTTTTCACTAAAGAAGTTCAGGAAACATTGCATAATACAAGGGTTTGTGGCCAAAATGTATTATGCAGTTAATTCAAGTAAATTGCAGTTACTCTGTAGCAAATAATTACCACCTGTTTCACATCTGCCTCAAATCCACTCAAAATACAGCAAACTAGTCATCATTCTTGTACTATTTGTGTAGTTTTATTATTTGCAGTTAGATTTTTATTTACTTATCCGATTTACAAGAATTTTTTCATGCCTTCTGTACACAAAATGGCAAATTTAATAACCTCCTTAGGATTTGTTTATAAAACCTTTCAAAATATGTTTGTAATGCATGACAGGGCTGCTGATACACTGCAGATACTCAGTGGCCTTTTTCATAATGAACCGTGGTTCTGAAAGTACTGCCTACTGCTCTGAGATTTCAACACCTCCATTTCACCTTCAAAAATAGTGCACGTGAACATGTCACACGCTCAAGAGCCTTCTCAATGTCACCTTTGCTCAGTGAAGGCAGAAGCTCTTGACCTGTGTGTCTGCAGCACTGTTGGGACAGACACATGTTGCAGTGAGACAAACAAGGAATTTTAGCAAGAATGAGCACCTCTTGCAAGGATCACCAGTTATGATGGAAATACAGAGGAAAGACAAGGATGAAAGTCAAATGTATGCTCTTTTAAAATATTCAAAACAGCCTGTAAGTGGGGTGTGGACTCTTGGTGCTGATCTTGCAGAGCAAGATGTGTCATCGTAGTGATTCCTTTCAATATTACATTTTACGACATGACTGAGAGCGTGGAAAGGAGGACGA
The DNA here is from genome assembly GCF_036370855.1 of Dromaius novaehollandiae. Taxonomy (NCBI): domain Eukaryota; kingdom Metazoa; phylum Chordata; class Aves; order Casuariiformes; family Dromaiidae; genus Dromaius; species Dromaius novaehollandiae. The sequence goes on from NC_088099.1 coordinate 29,213,866, forward strand.
GGGGTTAATTCCTTGCAGCATGTTTAGGCCATCCCCTGAAATCACTGGAGCAAAACTAGTGGAGCAGTGAGTCCGGCCGGTGCCTCTCCGCGGCTGGAGCAGCAAGAAGCGGAAATCTTGCTGTGCTGGCGTGTGGGGACGCAGGGGCACAAGGCGCCCCGTGCTCCCAGGAGCTGTGGGTCTTAGCTCCTCCCTTGGCCCTTCAAGCTGGGAAATGCCGCCTGCTACTAGTCTGCAATTTAAAACCTTGTCCATTACAGCCAACTCCTATGTACGATTTTGCAGCTCTGGTATTACACTGAGAGAAAAGCATGACCCTGGATGCCTTCGGTCTGAGTTAGGGTCATTGGCCTGCCTGGATGTATTTGTGTAGCAACATCCTATCTGCCTTTAAGTTTGCCACCCTGGGCAAGAACTGGGCTTCCATACAGGCAAAACTGCTTTTCATTTCTGTAGTACAACCATTCTCACAAAGGGCAATGGCATTTACCACCACCACATGCATCTCTGAATTACTGTTCAGTTGCGATGCAGAGCTTGTGCCCAGCATGTATAAATGAGGAAAATGTGGGTTTCTCGTAGACTGTGGATTTGTGTCGTGGGCTGCATCGCAGAATTGGGGATTTTTGTGTATTGTCGTTCTCTTGTGCTTCTTTAGGAGGGGAAGGAAGTGATGGACTGAGATCTCAAAATCTTTGTGAACATACAGAAAACATTTTACAGCTGATAAAAGTTAAACTTGGAGGATGCCCGGGGAATGAACGGGAGGAGCGAACTCAGTGCCCACTATTGCATGTCTCTGTGATGCCTCTCAAAACTGCCTGTCAAAATCCCCCATCCAGGAACATGGTACATTAGTAATTATGCGCATCTATTAGCGAAGCAGCCATTCTTTCTCTAAAATGCTTTGTGGCAATATCTCTCCAAAGAAGCACATATCTCATCTTGCTGTCTGCTAGATGGCCATAACACCTCCCTAAGGGAGATGCCTCTGATAACACTATATTAAAGACAGGGCTTGGTTTTGTCTTTTAAACCTCTATCACACAAGCCAATGCACAAGGAAAGACACCTATTATAATTTTGTAGACAAACGTTAACAAAAGCTGCCTGCATGCGTGCACGCATACGCACGCGCACACACACACACAATTCAATGTTAACATTGCAGGAGGCTATGATGATGACAGGAGTACTTTTATTGTCATTTCTGCTGGGGGAAGAAAAACCGTTTATTTGTGCAAATAACCCAAGCTCAGCTTCATTCCTGAGCATCCTGTTTGCACATATGAGACTGTTTTGTCAGCTGTATCTTTAGGTACAGATTAAAATGCAATACTATGCAGTTCCCGTCTTCAGAATACTTGTGGTTATTTATCTTAAACAGATTAGTACCATAATAAAATGTCCTGTAGGGACATGGATATTATGTAGTAAGAATCCCAAATACTTTTTTTTTTTCAAAAAAAATGCTTAATTGGAATCTCTTACATTTGGTTTTCCTGATTATATTCTGTTCATTAATGGAGAACAAGTTTGAATAAGAACTAAGAGCAAAACTAGAGGCAGAAGATAGCATAATACATTATTATTAATTAAGCTGCAAACCTAAAACATGATTCCTTCCAACTTCTTATCTTCCAGACACTAGATTACTTAGTGTTTTCAGAGACTACTGCCAGACAGACACATCCTGTTGTGATAAAGGAGACCAGCTGGATTTGGGACTGAGGCTTAGTGTTTGTGGTAAAACTGACCGTAGTGATTTGCTGTCAAGTTTGCAATTTTAATGGCAAAATCTCTGAAGTATTTTTGCTTTGATTCAGTTTCTTCACTGGTATGGTAACACAAGAGGGGATGGCTTGTTTGCAGCTGGTTTGCACTAATGTAGGTTGCATTGCAGTCTGTGCAATGTAAAGGAAAAGGGCTTGCATATTTATGCTTAAGAGTTGCTCTAGGTGGGGTTTTTTTGTTATGTTTGGGGGGGGGGGGGTTAGGAAAGAATGACTGGGTGCAGAGATTACATTCCAATAGGGATAACATTTAAAATTCTTATGCTGGTCATGGTTTTTATCTGCCTTCAACAGAACTGAATAGTTTTGTTAATTGTTATTGTCTTCCTGCCTCTTTGAGAAATCTGAGCCTCGAACCTTTGTAAAGTCTGAGAACAGGGAGGTGTCTTTACTTGTGAAAGAAGCATAACAAGCGGCAGGTAGAATGGGGAGGAGCTTGAGGTCCTTCCTTCCTAAGAAGGAGCACTATCAGACTCCAGTCATCCTTTTTTATTTTTCTGATGTATTCTTCTCAGTGTATTTTGATTTTGTTCTCAGTGTATTTTGATTTCAAAGTGTGTAAAGAAAGTGCTTTCCACACTTCTATCTGCTAATATGTCAACCATGTCTAACCCACATTGCTAAAAAAGCAAAGGTCATGTACTTTTGTAAGGCCACACACCTAAATTTCTCATTTATACCTTTTTGATGAATATACCTTGCTGTTCTGTTATGGTAAGTGGCAGCTGGTATCTCTGGCTGGAGGGAGCAGAGGTATGTTGTGCACTCAGCTCTACCCGTGCATCTTCATCCTGCCCTGCAGCATCTTTGCCGCACCCTGAGTATCCATCTCATCTACTTAGGGAAGGCACTAAATACCTTAGCAAAATGCTGCTTGTGTGATGTTTTTGTAGGAATGCAAATAAACAGATAAACCACAATAGGCAGTGGTCTGCCAGAGATGACTAAGCTTACACATGTGCTGTGCACACGAGTTATTAAAACTACATCCTTGCACAAAGGATTTGCAGAGTGGTTTCAGGAGGCAGAAGCCAATGCGCTTGCTCACTGTGACTACTTTTTTACCCATGGGAAAGATTGGTGTTTTGGCTATGGATTTTTAAGGCATGGGAGTCAAATCACACTTCCCTTCCTCTCTGCTCAGCTCGGAAAGCTTGGTGTACCTCATGATTTTTTTTCTGTTTGACAATTCGGAAATACCGTGGAATTCAGTGGAAGAAAAGACAACACAATGAACATGGAGTCACACTTAACATCCCTTTGTAAAAGCCTCTACTCACTTGTCTGCTCTCAGTTTCTCTCACCCTCGCTTTTCTGGTATGCCACACCACTGAAGGAAATCTCAAATTCAAACAGCTTTATTAGACCTTTTATTAATCTGACATATTAACCTATCATGTTAGTATGTTCACTCTCCCTAACCCAGGACTACAATTTGACTGTTAAAGATATGGTGGACAAGCACTGATGATACATGTGGCATTTGGCTGAGGGCAGAAGTACCATTAATATTAGTCTTCAATTTTATTAAGGCAGGAGATGAGAACAGGCCTCTTCTCAGTCACCAGGCTTGAGAAATTAATTGCAGTCTGAAGAACAGCTTGCATTTTATTTGTCCTCCAGACTTCGGAACAGTATGTGTAGGTACAAAGGACAGTGATGGTCACAAGGATATGGAGATAATAATAAGAAAGTTCCCTTCCTTCTTCACTTTATGCAAGTTTTACTCAGAACGTGAGATGAGATTATTATCATTTTTTATGGGTTACCTTCACCTCCAGTCTCTCTGCTCCTCTGAGCTTTCTGGGTTTCAGCCAGAGAAGTCAAATGCCACAGGAAAATCCAATCTTCTAAGATTCGCTGCCTGAAGGTATTTGGAGAGGCATCAAAACTCCTAAGTCAGCCAAGTGTCTTATGTTCTCCATTAAACAGTCATAGAGAGAAACTATGGGTTAACATCCAATACCTGGCCCTGGGCTTATCATTTTCCCTTTAGTTGAATACTTACCATGTTTGTGTTTTAAGTCAATTTAAATCGCCAGTGGCTTGCAACAGGACTATATCTTCTCTGCACCTTAGCGAACACTGAACATTTGAACAGTGCTTTAATTTTAGCAATCAATGTTTGCAACCAATATCTTTTAAGGGAAGGTAGCAGAAAGAGAGATTCTTTTTATCCTGGACTGTCAAAACCTAAAGGCTAAGCAAAGCTGGAAAGAGGGGAGCAGCTCCAAGACGCTCAGCAGCACCACGTTACAGAAGACGAGATCGGTCGGGGGCTTCTCACCGAATTGCTGCACCTTTAGGATTTCCACCCAGGATTTTTGGGGTAAAGCTCACGAGCCCAAAGGATCAGGGCAGAGGTATCCTGGGAGAGCGCCAGTGCGCGCTTGCGAGCAGGTGGCACGCCAGGTGATATACGGGCTAGATTTAGCTGCATTTATGAGCTCCGAGTGCCCTGCTGCTGCGGGGGAGTAGGGAGGGCGGGAGCGGGGCCGCGGATGTAGCTCCCGAATGCAATTTGAGACCCGTCTGTTGTTCGGGTTCGGGTTGGCGTGCCGGCATGGGCATCCGCAGCATCGGCATCTGCAGCGTGGGGACAGCGCCGCTGCCCTCGGACCACGCGGCCGCCAGCAGCCTGCTGCCCCAGGGAGCTGATTAATAGATGCGGAAAGAGTCAGGCCAGTGATTTGTCACTTGATTTTGCTAGTAATTTCTCTAAACAATGAACAGGCAATCCTGTAAGGGGCCATAGATTTCTGAGATGAAAGCCAACTCGCGATTGTATGTATTGTGAGTACTTTCTGACAAAGAGTTTCTAAAATGGAGGCATTGGTATCCCATTATTTATGAAAATCGCATGTATATAATAAATGAAAGCTGTATTCTTTAAGTACATTGAGAGAAAAGAGTACACTTAAGCTTTGTGCGCATATTTAAAATTTATTTCCTTTGAAGCAAAACTTTTTATTTTTCTAAGGCTAAAAGATGTTTAATTTAAAGAGCTGTTTTAGAAAATGGAATGGCACAAAATAAAAATGATCAGCCTTTGTCCCCAAAGAGGCCATGCTGCGTCAGAGCGTTTAGCAAAGACCACATCGCCATCTTCTCCCATCATCTGATGTTGTTGGTCAGAAAGGTGCTTGCAGGTGTTGCAGGCCACACTGATGTGGGCAAATAAAACCAGCCATGTATTTTACTTTATTCTAGAGTCATCATTTTACTGGTGCTGTTCTCAATTGCTGTAAATTAGCCAGTTTCCTAGACTGTATGTTTTTTTTTTCCCTCAGAGAAGTACAGTTCAATACATCAGCACTGGACACTAATCTGCAAGCCTGTAAAACAGGTTTTGTGCACTACAAGACAGTGAGTCCTGTAACGAGCTGTAACAGCCCTGTCCTGCTGCTGCAGAGAGGTTAGGGGAGAGGCTCTTCTGATGTGTCTGTGTTGCATTCAGCAAGCAATTTTTCAGATTATTCCTTTAAAACCAAATATGTAATGACACCCTAGACTAGTATGGTGCCTGTCAGGAGCATACATTTGATGTAAACATGTCTCGGAGACTTGTTTATTTTCTCATGACCAAAAATATGCTGGCCCAATATAAATGTCACTGAGCTCGATGCATTTTGTGCAATGACACTGATAGATTTAAAACAGTGGTAATAGTCAGACCTGAATCCTAGGAATTGTTGAACAGTGCTTGCTTTTTAATTTTTTTTATTAAGTGCTCTACATTTGAGTCCCTCTGCCTACTAGTTTGATTCTCTGTAGTCCTCAGCAGTGTGGTAACTTAACAGACACAGGGGAAGGATGTGAGGGGGAAAGAAATTATTCTTCATTAAAGTGGAAGATTTAGCAGGTGTGTGGAGGGGGGAGGTGGTTAACAAACATTTTTTTAGTCTGGATTTTAATTATTTCCATATATGGTAAGGAAAATGTGAACAGTATGTACTTCTTGATCAGATATATTGGTGGAGGGGAATCTCCTATGCACAGACAGGTCAGTGTACAGACCGAATGGTGTTAAGTTTCATTGTCTGCAATCAGTAATGCTCGGCAAGAGACAGTAAAAGAACTGCAAGATGGGAGACTGCTTTGCAGTGCGTATGCATTGCTTTGTTGAAAACGTATCAGAAAAAAGCCCCCAAATCCTTTTGAACCTCAGTGTGATGAAACAGCGTTCCTCTGTCGGGATGTCTAAAAACAATTCTGAATTCCCCAGTGTTAATGATCAACGTTCATTACAAGGTGATTTTTCCAACAATGAATCAGCTCACTAGAAAAGCACCTCGCTGTGTGTGTATAGCATGCACCAGCCTTTTTTAAGGGATCAGCTGCTTATTATTCTGCTACCCCTTTTTATTTTCTTCTCCCTCTCTCTCAGGAAGACTGCATACAAATACAGCAATCGATTGAGAGGAGATGTTCTGCTTTTACGAGATTAATTACAAACATAGGGATGCTGTGTCTGGCCTGTATGTATGATTGATCTTGTAGGAGGAAATGCAATAGGAAGCTAATGCTTCCTTTTATCCAGTAAGCAAAGTTCAAAGATGTTTACATTCTGCTAGGTAAGCACTGCTGTCTGAGACCCCGAAGATGGATGGACTGTTCAGTCAGCACAAATTCATGCCAAGGTAACACGCTGAGCCATCTCTGCAGACCTTTCTCCAGCCATGAGGCTGTAGGGTCAGAATCGGTAATTTAGCAAATAGCTTAATTGTTTCATGTTTTAATTGGGCCGGATATGCGCGTGAAGCTGCTATGGTACAAGAGGCAGTAAGTGGAAGGTGTAGGTGGACTATGCTGGTGGGGCAGTGGTCCGAGGAGGACGGGCTGCCGAGGAGGAAGGCTTCAGGTTATGCTGTTCTTGGAGCGGCCATCCCTGTGCAGCTCTTCAGAAGTCTTGCAGGTTTTTTGTTTAAAATGTGGCTGGCATAAGGCACGATCTTTGTATTCCCACTCTGTAGTCCATGGGAAGTAGGTGTGGAAGCATCTGCAAAAAGTGCAGTGCTTAGCTGCCCTTGTTTATATTCGTATATAAATATAATCTTACAAGCCGTGGATTTGGCTCAAGGTCCTTTTGAACAGGCTCATTTGTTCTTGGGCACAGTCTGGCACTTGTATTTAGGCTGAGAAACAGTGTCAAGGGTGACAGATCCAGCTTAGTGAGTCAGCCCTCTTCTTCACGGTATTTTAAATAATAGATGGGCTAGTGCTGAAATTTAACTCCTGCCAGAGCTGCTCAAATATATGGTATATTTAAAATATTGATACAACATTGACTCTCTGCTCAGGCAGAGAAGGAGATCTCCACCTTGGATTGGTTTTCTTAGAAGGGAAAAGAAATCGGAGGGAGGAGGAGAGGGGATCCCATGCCATAATATCGTGTAACGGTGTAAAAATGTCCTTCACCTGAGGCAGTAAAGCTTTCAACTCTTGCAGCATGTTCACAGAGAATCCTGAAACCAATGCTGCCGTCTGTGTTGTATTTATATGAGCATATGCACTGAGCTGATGATAGGGGAGAGAAAGGGCTGTTCCCTCTGTTAAAATAATTAGTGTAATAAATATAGCGTGGTGAGCGCAAAAGGAGGTAGAGATCCCTTTGTTCGCATCTCACCGTTTGTAGCTGGGTAAGCAAGCCTTGTGGAGTTAAGCTCTGAATTTACTTATCCTTTTATTTTCTTCCTAGAGGTCTGGAGTAGTATGTCCTGTTGATGCCAGAATTAACAAGTGACACTGAACCGCTGCTGCGTTAGAGCAACATCGAGGAATCATTGGTCTTTTCCTTTTCTCCTTTTTTTTTTTGGACGTTCAAATCCTGCCCGATAAACATAACCCATTTGCTGTTTAGCAGTCAGTTTACTAGGCTTGACAAAGGTTATTGCAATAATTGATGTTCCTCTTCTAATAATTAATGTTAATGAGTCCACTAAAGAGTAAACAAGACAACAAAGAACTGTTAATGAGAGAGTCTTTACTCATTTGTTTAATCTTTTAGTAAGATAATGGGCGATAAATATATCGCTGTTCAGCCATCTTCAAGTCCTTAATGCGTGGAGAGTGCTTTAAAAAGAGATTTGAGCTGATTTTTTACACTTGCATTTAGTATATTCAGCTGACTGGGTAGGTGGGGCGTCTGAAAGAGTTTGGAGACCTATATAATTAAGTGCGTTGACATTCTGTGTCTGAAGGACATTGGCAGATATCCAAATACTATGTTCTGCTCTCAAACCATTTAATTGAAACCATACAAAAAGAGGGGGGGAGGACAAAAGAGAGGGAGATCTTGGCAAAAACCTTATGTGCGGTTTTTCACTATTGGATTGACCAGACAGGGCAACAAAGCAGATAAAACAGGATTAGCAAAATTGTATTGTTGGATATTATATGCTGTGTGACATGTACTACAGCAAAGGAATTTGGCAGGATTAACCTGCAGAGGATAAAGATGTAACAGACAAGAGGGGTGAATTAATAGATTGCTGTGACCAAAGCAAGGAAATCTATTTGCATGGAATATTAACAGCAATAATAAACTTTTGGCCGGGGGAGGTCCCGTTGCTGTCCATAGTCCTGCAGTTATCCTGCTTGGAGAATCTCTTTCACCAGGAGGAAATTTAATGTAGAAAAAAACAGCTCAGTGGCATGGTTTCTCATTATTCTTGCTCTTTCTCTTTAAAAAAAAAAAAAAAAAAAAAAAAAAAAGCAAATTCCCAGGCAGGATTATCTGTGTTGTTGGGTTTTTTCCCCCAAACAGAGAAGTTTATTTTTCTGTTTATAGGAGATGAGATTCTTCTTGTAATGTATTAGTGTCATCCTAAAGTAAATATTCTTTTTTGGTATTTTTCCTCAGGGCTTCTAGACCCAGCAGGCTGGACAGCATGGGAGAACACAGTTCCATAGCTGTGGTTATTCAAATTGTACATGAAATTGCACATTTAAATACATGTAATTTTATCCCTAGCTGAAATCATAAGAAAGCTTTCAAACCACATAGTTTTAGAGAACATGAAAACAATTGCCAAAAGATGACTAAATAAAACCATACTAAGTAAAAATGGGAGAATATGAAAATTTCCAGTTGGACATACTCTTGACTGAGACTATGTCTCCATCTCACTGAGGGGGATAAAGAAGCAGGAAGCCAGCCTCTGTGTCTGGTACTTTAGGGGGATTGAACATCTCAGATTAAGTATAATTAATTTCTCAATTGTAGGGTATATAATACTGTTTCTTACTGGAAAAAGCTTTTAAATTGGCTTCTTCAAGAGAGCAAGCAATGCATGCAATAGCCTGATTTTTTTTAAAGAAGTCTGATATACTTTAGTGCAGATTGCATGAGAGGTTTCAGAAGGTTTTAAACAACCTTGAAACAGGCTCATATCATTTGTTTTTCTTTTCCCACCCACAGTACTAGTGACAGACTTTAGTGTTCCCATGGAACAGAGAATGTACAAAAAGTATTTGGCATTATTCTGTGTGTGACACAATGTGCTTCATCAAGTGTGTGGAGTGCCACAACATGCAGTGAAAGATCTGCTTAGGGGAAACTATTCACCTTCATCCAGCATTATCATGTCACCATTGATCAGTACCAGCCAAAACACAAGTTCAGCTTTCAGCCTCTTCCTTTCTGGGTTGAAGGTTGAATAATAGATAAACATAAAATATAAATACATTGTTTTGTTCAGTGTATCCTGGTGTATTAAAATTCCAGAAACTGCTCTTTAAGTAAAAGCTCTGTTAGTACAACATGACTGAGACTTTACAAGTGCAGACACACGCAGGTGTCAAGAAATTTACTTCCATTTCCTACAGCAACTAAATTATATAACCTGTTTCTCTAGAATATCTTCCGTTACTGCATATGTTAATAGCTTTTCTGCCTCGGGACTAAATGTGACCACGTCTTCCATCTCTGCACTGAAAGGCAGTGTGTGCAGTTTCCTCTGGATTAAGTCGGAGTGGGGATGCATGGGGCAGGATACTCCTGTTGTCAGCAAGGTCAGAAGTTTTGCCTCCACATCTAACCAATTTCACGAGATCTATTAACAGCTTCTCCCTGCAGGTTTGTTGGGCTTCACATCACTTTCTTTGTCTCCTGTTTGGTTAAGAAGTCCTACAATTGGTTCATATCCCAGTGATAGTCACAAAATGATTCACAAAAACTTGGCTGTCTTTCGGGTTTTGGTTGCTGAGGAAAGTCTGTACGTAACAGACTGATTCAAGTTTATTTTTTGCGTATTTTTTCCATGTGTCTAGATGAACTAGCAGGATAAGGCGTTGTTGGTATCCCTGTAAAAACAGCCCAACCATTTTGCACAATTTGTAGTAGTACACGAGCAGCATTTTAACGGGGACTAGTCAGAAACCCATTTGGATTTCCACATTTTTTATTTTTTCTGCTTGAAAAGCTGCCCAGACTCACGCTTTCCCCAAGGCCATTCCCGCAGTGCTGTAGCACTGCAATTTTGAACTCCTCTGATGCCTGAGATGCATGCTGTTTGCAGGCTACCATAGTTCGTGTGCTCACTGATATCAGATCTGTGGGGTTTTTTATCCTTTAACCAATATGGAAGTCTGGGAATCCATAATTCCCTGTGTGATTTGAACAGAAGATCGGCTTTAGCAGTTAGTTGTGGGATGTTCCTCTCAACTTGTGCTAGTTCCTGAGGGGCAGGGGCCATGGAGGGGAATGAAGGGCCCATAGGCTGGGGCGCTGCGGGTCCCCACAGGATTTTGGCGGGGAGGGAGCAGCCATCCTGGACGTCAGTGCACCGAGCAAGTTCTGGGAATGAACCCACGGACGCTTTGGTGTCTCTCCCACCTTGCAGAAGCAGACAAGATGCAGGCCTGAGGGACGCGAGGGTAAACCGCAGCTTGGTGCTGAAGAGGCCATGCAGTCCCTGAGGCGCTGTTCTCCTTCTGACAATATCCCAGGATCCATGAAAAAGCAGCCTGTTTCTTCTGTGTCTCTTAGGGCTTGGCTGAGTTTCTAGGTTACTTCCCTTGCCTGCAAGCCTCCATTCCTTATGAAATCAATGTAGGAAATGAACAGCAAGAAGCCAGCTGTACCCCTAAACCAATATTGCACTACACTGGCCATCTTTACGAAGCAGTAAATCTAGCCTGCAGCACCAGTTTGCTGCTCTGTATTTGGAGATATACACCCTTCACACTTTCATATTGTTTTAAACAGCCTGGCAGGGATAGAGAACCCATGTGACTGATGGACCTAACCCTATCCCTTTGCTTTTTAGCATGCAGCGGTAAGGAAGATGGACCCCTGGAAGAGGATGGACTGTGGAAGACCCAGGCCATGGCGACCCCAGCTGGGTTGCCCTGTCGGTGCCGTGCAGCAGCTGGTGTTGTGAATCAGGCCGTCACCAGTCAGAGAACGGCTACTTCACAACACCAGGGTCGCACCCCACCAAGCTCAACGGCCAGCCACAGAGAAGGGAAGGTTTTCTGAGGCAAGGCGCGTGGAGCACGTCCTCATTTCCTCCACCAAAGTCCAGACCTGCAAAGGTAATCAGGTGCTCAACTCCTATTTAGGCACCAGCCTCCCACTGAAGTCTGAAATAGAAGTTAGGCCCCTAAATACCTCTGCGGGTCTGGCCCCGAGACCCTGCCTTGCTGTGTAATATAGAGCATTTCTTCAGCAGGCACGGAGCAATCCCATCAGAGACTCTGTAACTACAAGACTTACTATTTTAGTGTTAAGAAATGGGAAACTTTTATTAAGTCGTGGAAAACAGTAGGGTGAAAAACATCTCTATGTTCCTTGTGTAGCTCTCCATTACAATAGTCATGTCTGTGGTCATCGCGTATGACTAATCCTGGTCCCTTTCCTATGTAGACACCTAATCACATATTCTCTGCAGAAGATACTATACCTACCAGGAAAAAAGCCAGATTCCTTGGAAATGACACTAGAACAGCCCCAAGTGTGTTGTAATGAATAAAAAAGCACCAAAAATAAATAGTGTGATTGTCTATCATCAGCTGCTGTCATTAAAATAGAGAAAATGTGTGAATTTGCATTGCTTAAGGAACCCCTTATAACCTGCTGTTAGACATAAAGCAGTGAAGCACACACAAACCCACTCTGTCCTGAGTGACCCCGTAACACTTCCCATGTGTTGCAAGTCGCAGCGCAGGCTCATCTGTATCTCTGCCCTCGTAAGGTAAAGCCAATGTGCTGTTAGTCTTAAGAGAACAGGGTATAGCGGAGCACTTGCCACTTGAAGTCATGTAATGTTAATGGAGGTCAGCACAAAGTTGATTGCTATATACAATCCAATAAGTTAAAGGGATGTTACTCAGGTTTGATCTCTGAAATCAGCCATCTTCTTGTGGACTCAGGATGAGTGTTTTACTGCTGACATTTTCCCTTCCTCCCACCCCACAAGTAAGACTGGCTATATTCTTACATATTGGCTGGCTAGCCTCTTGTAGTACTTACAACATAAAATACTGGATATGTTTAAAACTAAGAGTGGAGATACAAAGACAGCAAACAATTAAGGAAATGTAGAACTGATTAAGGATTTCTTGGAAGTTGTCTTTGTTGTCCTAGCTCATCTGATTGAAGCCAGCAGTAAAAATGATTTAAATCCCATCCTTGGTATCTAATTGCTGGCAAGGAGATGGATGTAGGGAGCAGTCAGGATATACTCAAGATCAGAAATAGCATAGGACGGCCTGGATATACATGTGTGAAGAGACAAAGGTTGTCACATTAAACACTTGCTAATCTTTCTGTTCAGGGGGGATTCCTACAGAAGTAACCCTGAATTTCCTTCATGGTGAAAACCCCATAACTAATGGCGTTAAAAACGTAGAAGATGTATGGAGGCTCACTCCAATAGGACATGGCAGTCTGTGGATGCAGGTTAAAATTGGCTTTTTTCATTGATCAGAGGAAAAGCAGGATCCTGGTTTTAACTCAGGTGCTCTGACAAGAATGAGTACAAATTTGTCAGCCTGACATGCAAGAAGTGTGTTTTATTAAACTTGTGCTCTGCTAACACAAAATGTGTGCTCTGTGTCGTGGTTTCATTGTTTATTATAACCTTGTTTAAAGCTTGATACCTAACACTCCAAGGTTTGTTTTATGGAATAAAATATTTGGTTCTTTAGAAACAGGATGTAATAATGAAATAACCCCTGTACACATGCATGCGTGTGCACACCCACTGATTTATGTGAGCAGCTATGCATACGTAGAATTAAATACCCTTTCATATTTTATTATGACCTGGAAACCTGTTTGATCAGGTTCTGTCCGTCAGTTCTGTCCATAAACATGTATAAAATTTGAAATGGGTTAATGCTTAATATCCACTGACAGATGACCTGATAGACTATCTGTGTACTTCTCTAAGTATGTTATGTGGAGACACATCATGGGAATGATTGGTCATTTTCAGTTCCCTTTGTTAAAAAATTTTTTGGCAGTGTCGCACTTCAGAGGTACCTTTGGGGCAATTATTGTACTCCATGTTGCTAACTAGAATCCATCACACTTTATGCTCGTTTAAGGTGATTTCCTAGCAAATTAATGCATACCATAAAATAGCACTGCTACTGAAAATCAAACACTCTTGCTTGCCATTAAGGAATCTAATCTTGTCACCTAGTAGGGTGGATAGCAGGATGAATGGCCAACTGTCAGCTTTAGATGATGAAGTAAGCTCTTTTTGCCCTGTTCAGCAGTTAAAATACTTAATTTTAGCATGTGCTGCAATGAAAGGTGAATGAACAAAATACATAGCTCAATATGAGATTTAAATTTGTGTGCATATTATTCTTAAATAAGCACCTAAAGTTCCTATTCACTTCAACCTGAATTCTGACAGCTGAGCTGGAAAAAAATCAAGCCCCATTGGGTTTCTGGGATGCACCCAAAACCAGAGGGATTTGCAATCTGTAGCTATGTCAGAAGATCTTTTTGGTGCTTTCTGGATCCTTTCTGATGCTTATGTACTATTACGAAAAATGTTAGGTTTTCCCCCAAAGTATTGTATCAGAATTGTTGTGAAAGGCCTAATTTTTTGATCTTAATAAAACACTGTGCTCATTGCTGGAGGAAAAAAAGAGCAATATCTGTTGAAACTGAAATGCTGGACTATAATCCCTTCTGAGTTTTTTATTTTTAAGGCTTTGTTATTCTGAAAGGATTTTTTATATTTAACCAAATAATATATCCTTTCACCCTTCCACCCTTTAAAATCTAAATCTGATGGTTTTATTTTCTCAGTGCATCCACTTTGTAGTACAACTGTTCTTCAGTTATTCTGATGGCCATCTTTGCTTCTTTCCCGGGTTTGCCAGCAGGGCATATAACACTTCTGAGAGTAGAATCCTTGTAAATTTTGCTCTCTTTCTGCTGCATGCAAAAGCCAAGTTGACAGGCACAGTAGGGCTAACCATCTCTCACATTATGTGTTTGTACGCACACTGCTTTGTTTATCATGGGGTTACTCATGAAAAGTGGCATTAATGAATTTCCTCTTTGCTTCTTTAATTGGGTTTCTTTTGCAAACAAGTAATATGAAATTAAAGTGATATTTCAGGCAGGCACAACATTGCAAAACAAACAGTAGGTGGGACTGAAATTTTGTACCCACAAACCCAAGTCAGGTTCCTATTTCAGTAGTATAAAAGCATCTCAATAGGAGGGGAAAAAATATAGAAACATTCTTCAGGCATCTTAACACAATGAGCAAGAGGTGACACTGAGGAGGAAAAAAGGGTTTTGTTCACAGCTACCATTTAAAAAACCAAAGAAGGATTTTGATAGAAAGGCTCATCAGATCAACTAACCTATGAAACCCCTATTTATTTATTCTGACATGTTGCCTGTACTTTGAAATCACTTCTGTTAGACTTATGCTTTATCCAGCGCATGGCAATCAAGATGACCGTTGGCAAAGAAAAGACAAAAACATAAAAAAGGCAAAATGCACAAATGAAAAGGGGCTAAGGAAGCAAGGGAAGGGAGAAGCTCAAGATGACATTGTGACCGTGAGGCCCCTCTGCTTCCCTGAACCCTCTCCCTTGCAGGCTCAGCCAGGAGCAGGCAGGAAGGCAACCAAACTGCAAGCAGAGAGCGAGCGCAGCCGAGGCACGGAGAGGCTCCGTGGGGCCGCGAGTGCCCAGTTAACCTCACCAGATGGACAATTACCTTGCTGGGGGTGAAGCAGATATGAAATGTAGGTCTTGGAACAGACTTCATGCTACTTCACCACTTAATTTACATAGCAGTGTATACATTACTGCAAGATTACCACTCTGCAGTGCCACTTGCCTGGTTGATGCCAAGCTTGTTCTCTCTGTAGTAAATGACTGTCAGTGATTTTTTTTTTTTTTTTGTAGTTCACAAATATAAGAATACATATAGAATATATATAAACATAAATATATTACAGTCCTCCCAGTATATAATCAGGCCTCAAATGTATGTATAAATGGGGCCTAAACATCCCCATTGTGCAGTGAAGTCACATAACAAAGAGCGTAAAAAAAAAAATCACAAAGTAAGGTGGAACAGCCATTATCCTCAAAGGTTAACAGAAATAGCACAAGAGAGGAAACAGTTTCTGAAAAACATATAATCTCCTTGAAAGTTTTATTATGTATCCTCTAAGGGGGTTCTCTCCATTTAAAAACCAAAGCAACAGAGATTTTGCTCTGTCATAATCCTGGGTCCCTGTTTGTTTATATAGGAAATTGCAGAAATTCCAGCAATATTTCTTGGACAAACATTTGCCTCTGTTCTTTAACAAGACTGGCTACACATGCCTCAATAAATGAGATTTTACATTGCATTTCATTAAAACTAGTCTTTCAACCATGCCTTACAGGAAGGCAGTACCGAAGCGAGCTTGCATTAGCAGGCTTTGTGAGTGTTGCTCTCACTGCCACAGAGACCGTTTTTCAAATACGTGCAAAGATAGCCACTCTCCAGTGCCTGCTTCATGCCAGGACAATTCCTCTGCTTGCTGGGGGCAGCAGCACCGTGCCACGCGCCAGGCGGGAGGCTGGGACGTCACGGCTCTCCCGGCGCTGCCGCAGCTTTGCACCACGCTGCTGCCTCCGGGGGCCCAGGGCGGGGGCTTGAGTCCAGCTGGTTCGTTTCTGTGGTGGGACAGCACAAAGCAGCAGACCTGGGACGGGCATTGAGGTCTGTAGTAATATTTTGACTAAGCGGCATCTCGATGATTCAGCTAAAAATTTCGGTGGCACGGGAAGAAAAACCCAATTCTAGCAGAGAATTCCTCAGCGTACATCAAAACGCCGCTTCCTAGGAGACTGGCCTCTACATGTCTTTAGGGATGTGGTTATTAAAAGGCCTAAACCTATATTTTAATTTCATTCTTCACACAGGGGCCTTGTGCCCTGAATAGTTTTCATCCTGGTGTGTCTATCATTTTCTGTTGTGTAGCTCTAGTAGCACGCTGCATCCCTGGCTCTCCGCAAGAGCCGACAGCTCCTCCTTGTGAATAGCAGCCGTGCATTGAGGCAGCTGATAATGTTGCAAATTACGTTTTATTTCAAAAGCTCCAGCTGAATTTCATAGTCACAGAGATGCCAGATCTGGTAGAGATTCAAGGAGGCAGCACTTTGTGTTGGTTTTACCTGTCCCTGGTGAGGTACATTTCTGCAGAAGCAGCTTAGAAATTTCTGTAATTCACATACATTACGATAGTGAGGAAAGCTTGGATCGTATCAGAAAATAACCCTTGTGAACTGGCTTGGAAGTTGTTAGGCCATGAAAGACAGCTGAAGGGCTATTAGCAGATTTAAAACCACTGGAGTTAACTGAGATGGCATTTTCTAGAAGATTTCCCCAAAATGGAGGTTATAAAGCAACATGTTTTCATTTCCTCACTCTCCTGTATTCTTATTTGTGCTGGAAAGGGGCAGCTGTGCCGTAAAGCTCTTTGAAGATTTGCTGGCACTTTCCTTGAGTGGGAACTGGATGGGAACAGTGAGGCACTGGATTTTTTTCCCCCAAAACCAGCAGTTCTGGATGTCCCTGCTGGTAATTCTGAAGTCCCTTTATGTCCAGAGTAACATCAAGAGGCACCAGCTAAAGGGAAGAGGCTGCTCTTCTATAGGCTGAGCTCAAGCATATGGAGCAGGAGAGCTTTCAATGTAAAATGGAGAAAATAAAGCAGTGGAGAAGAAATAAAAGGAGAGGTGCTGGGGCTTGCTGAAGGCCACAGAGCAGGTTAGCAGCAGGTCTGGGAACCGAACCCAGAGCCTCCCACCCTGCCGGGTGTACGGGGCTGCACTCCAGCTCCAGGGACCACAGGATTTGGGGCTTGCTTTCTTCAGGAAGTGGAGTGATGGCATGGGCTCAGCACATTTATAAGAGAGACGCCTCCCCACCCCCATTCAAAGAGTGAAATTAAAATACAGGTTTCCTCCTTCCGATAACCACTTCACCAAAGGTATCTCGCAGTTGCAAATGCCGCATTCAGCTCATAGTGCTCCTGGGTAGGTTTGGTCGCAGCATGCTGAAAGCCTGCGTGCACCTGAACTGTTTCTGTAGTGGCGAAACACAGACAAGGGACCTAAACTCTGCCTGGTCTTCCTTCCCATGTGCCAGGCTTGCAAAATCCAGCCGGGTTGAGCTCAGAGTAGCAGCTGGATGGGATGATACACTCCATATCTGTATTCCTTGCAGCATGGCAAAAGGCGGAGGGCTTTAGCACAGACAACGTACACCAGTTTTACATGACTATTTTTTACAATGTAAAAATACTAGTTACTATAGTAACAGTCACATGGCCAAGTACTTATCCTAACTCTGGAGATACATTACGGAAAACTCTCTCAGAATAAAAATACCAGCACCTCACAGGAACTTTTGCACTTCATCAGAATGTTTCCAAGGGAAGCATTCCTGCTTTCTGTAGCCTTTTCTCTTTATTATATTTCAATATATCTCATTTATTATTCTACTGTTCCACATCATAAACTATGTTCTTCCTCTACCTTAGGGATCTCAAAGCAGATTTGTAACACAATAGCAGCACCCTTTGTGCCATTGCAGTGCATGCTAATTCGCTAGTAACAAAAGGAGGGCTATTTTTCCCCCAGGAATGATTTTTGATCTCTTCCCGCTTTCGACTAGTCTAAAACCTAATGTATTTCATTGCATTCTGATGGCTGCATAGCTGAAAAAGCCCTTTTCGTTTTATTACTCAAATTAAGTACACATCATCTTCAAGCCTTGAATTCAAAATGGCAATTCTGTTGCTGCCTAATCACAAGGTAAGAGAAATGGAGCTGATGACTGCCCCGATCACGTGTTCCCGCAGGCCGGCGGTGTCGAGGGAACAGTATTGCTCATCCTGTCATGGGAAAGACATGTCTGTTGTCAGGGAAAAGTAACCCAGAAATGCCCCCAGGCAAGCACAGCACTATCCAAGTGGGATCCAGAGACAGAGAAACAGTGCTCAGAGTCCAGGGGCTTATTGGCAGGCCGCACATTGCGTGCGCTGCAGTGCTTTACACGCAGTGCTGCCTCCATCAAACACTTCGTGCTGCCCGCTGGTACATTGCTGCCTGCTGTAGCTTGGGCTGATGTTCAGAGAAACACCCGCATGCGCTGTGCTTCACGCCACTCTTCGAACACAGCTTTCTCCAAACTCTTCCTGCCTCCTCACCCATCAGCGGGGTTCTCATACACTGTTGGGACATGAAGGTATAAGAAGCCCATTTTATCTAGACTTTTCATTAAACAGCCCAAGAAAGTGGAAAAAGTGAGAGCGGAGTGTTCCTGAACCTGCAGCCAGCCGCCTACAATGGGAAGGCAGGTACACTGTGAAATCCAGGTGAGAAGAAACCAAGGGCTAGCCCCAGGGCCACACGGACAGAAAGAGCTTTTCATGCTGTAGACTTCAATGGGCTGGTCAATAATGGGGAGATTTTGATGGAATTGGCTTGTTTTTCCCCTAGTAGAGGAAAGAAGCCCACCTAGGCTTGTTTTTTGCCTTTGTAAAACAAACTAGCTATGACTGCATTGGGTTCACCAAAAAAGCATCCCCTTTGAGGCCCAGGATGAGGGAGCAGATTTGAAAGAGCCCAATAATGTTACCACTAACGTCTGCAGCACAGTGTAGCTGAGCTCCTTGCTTAAACCCTTTTTTAAACGCTTTTGCTGCTGATGTCCGAGGCTCTTCACCAATTCAGGCACATTCACAGGGTTGCATTTTCATTCACACAAGCTGAAGACTTACATCCCTCAAAACTAAGATCCAGAAAAATACCAGATTGCAAAATAAAGATGTTGATAGCGATTGAGACACTCAGTGACCAAGAAAACCCTCACATGAGCACTTTTTTAAGAAAACAAATTGCACTAGCTTGTCATGTGAATTAATAACCCTCCAGCATAGCTTTGTGCATTTAATCCTTGCTGATGTTGCTTTTGATCACTCCTAGATGAAAACGAAATCTTGGATGCTTCAGGGCTGCTATTAGGACAGATTCAATGAGATGAAAATGCATTTCAGGAAATACTACTGAAGGCCATTTTTGTTTTAAATTATTTCCGGGTACACACAAGGCTCTAATTCCTTTACCAGAAAACCCTGGAGATATGAGGAATTTCAGTAGAAGAAAGACACACTGAAAGCACACATCAAAAGTCTGTCCTTCCAACCCGCAGAAATAAATGTCACTCAGATGCATTAATGTTACTCCCTTGATCACAAGACTCATCCTTTTCAGGAGAATATTTTGGCACTCCACGTCTTTTTCTTCACAAGCTTCTTGAAGATCAAGACATCCCTGACCACAGACACTGGCCAGTCTCCTCTTGTGACAACCCCACCAGGGCTTGCAGCCGGAGCTGTAGCACCATTGCACGATCCGTGTGCTGGTCCCACAGCATCCAGGTTTTTCCATGATCAGTCCTTGCTGCAGGTTACTCAAAACCCTGCTTTGGTGGGTTCTGAATTTCTGCCTGCCCCAGGTGAAGGCATCGTCCTTCATTTGGGGAGCACGGGGAGTTTAACCGCCGCTAAGGTCCGTTCCTTGCCCTAAATGAGACAATCTCCTTCTCTTTTCTCAAGTTTATATCCCCATTTCTCCATCTGGAAGGTGTACCTGCTTGGGGAGGTGTTGCAAATATTAAATAAGGCATGAAGCACTTCTCTTACTCAATATAAACTTTCTATGTCTCAAGCAGCCACTCTCACAGCACTCCCAAAACTTGTCTCTCCTAAAATCAACTGATCCTAACAGATGCTGATGGACCCATTTGCTTTTAAGTGTGGAGATAAGCAGAGCAAAACAACATTTCCGGGTAAACGTCACTCTGGAGCACACAGTGGAGGTCTCACCCTGGGCATGATACCACAGTGCAGCAGAGGACATGGCTGGTTTTCATGGCAACACCACTGTGCTGGTAAAGTGATATTTCACCAGGCTGGGGCTAGGAAAGGGCAACACATCTGCTGCCTGCCCAGGCCAGAGGCTTTAGTGCTGCAGAGACCCACAGGGTGCCACTCACCGTGTCCAGGTTCCCACTGGCAGGGCAGAGTGCTGAGGGGATTTTGCAGCACCCCCAGCTATTCCCACGCCCCGGCCCACACTGTCACACGTGTGTCCTGACCGCAGGCCCAGACCTGCCACGCTCCTGTGAAGCCTGTTGTTCCTTTCCCTGACTGCAGCGGGTGGGAAAAGCCAATTCGCTCCCTTTCCACAGCAGCCATCCATGCTGGCGGAGCCTGTTTGCTCATTCCCCCTCTTCCTCCTAGATGCTCCATCCCGAAGCCCCCCCATCCTGCCTCGCAGGCAAGGATTAATCCTGTGGGACTTTCAGAGCTGGCAAAACTCACGGCACCCTTCAGACTGGTCTGTGTTAGACTGGGAGCTAATCCAGGCCAACTGGCCGCTCTGTGGAAAGAGCAAATGTCAAGCTTTAGGCTGTGCCATGGAGCTGTTGGATGGAGGGATCAAGGATGAGGGGACAGACAAACTGTGGATACAGTCACTCACTGGGTGGCATCTCTCCATCCCTTCTTGCCCCAGGAAGGACAGGATGGGGAGAGAGGAGAGGAGCCAGCATGTGAAAGGCAGCGCTTCACGTTCACGTTTCACACACTGCATTTCTGGAGTTTGATATAACACATCCTCTCCCTTTGAAGACCAGCCAGTGGAGGAATCGTGGCTGATTTCTAATCACACAACCGGCCCAAGGCAAGCATGGCCATACCACATGATTTACACTGTATAAACAAAGCCATACCATCTGATTTAAAATGTGTAAATCATTGTTTTTCCACAATCTACTTGGTTCAAACCTGACATGAATCAGTTTAACCTACATCTGAAGAATCAGGTCTCTTCTTCTAATTTAAGCACATGATTGGAGTCCACTGAGTCTCACAGTTAGATTTGGTTGGAAAAAATTATGCGAAAAATACAGACTTTCGACCATATTTTCATAGAAGAAAAAAATCCATGTTTGGAAACGTTTAATTGAAAAAGAAAAAAGCAGACATCCAGTTAATGAAAACTACCTATTTTAGCAGAGAAAAACTCCAGGATTTCCTCTGAGGAAAAAAAATCCAAACCATTTCAAGCTGAAATTTTCCCTATAAAAATTAGCACTTAGTGGGAGAGAGCAAAATTTCTGTTGAACTGAAATTGAAAATGAGTTCTGTTGAATTTAATTAAAAGCTTTCTGCTAGTTCTACTCGCAACTGCTAAAGGAATCTATATGAGCTGAAGAGGAGGGAGGGAGAGGCTTCCGCCTGGGAAAAGGCAGGCAGAGCAGGGCTTTGCCCTGCCTGAAGCAGCACATGTAACTGTATCCCTGCTTCACAGCTGCTGAGAGCGTTTTGAGCATCTGCCTGGCAGAAGCATATTCGGTTGTGTTTAATGATCGACTGGTATCTAATGATCGACTGAGATAAACTGAGATTGCATATTACGGCAAAGTTTTCCACTGACTTCCAAATTTCCCTGCATTGGCACTGCCGCCAGATGTTTGGCAGTGGCTGAGTGGGAGGTGGCAGGGGACGGCAGCTGCCCGCGCTGCCCCGAGCATGTCTTGCTGCCATGGGCAGCACGCGACAGCTCTAGGCTCTCTGCTTTCGCAGCCCTGGCCACAGGCTGCTACAGTGAGCCTGGTACAGACGAGGAGCACCTAACTTCCCTGCACGAGACACCATCAAACCTTGCCCTCTCGACCAGCCCTCCGGCAGATGGGCTCCCTTTGCAGAGCCGTGAGCCTTCCCAGGGCGCGAGCAGACCCGGCTGCGGTCGGCCTCCCCCCGGCAGGGCCGCGCGTGGCCCCATGACACGGCCAGCCGGGTCTGGGTGCCAGCAAGTCACGCTGCCAAGAGCCTCTCCTCCAAAGGTGCAGGGTGGGCAGGCACAGCTCCAGCCCCCTTGCGCTCCTCTTACTCCCAGGCAGCTCAATGGGCCAGTAAATCCGCTTCATCTCACATGGCCCCTCTTCGGGAGAGTGTTCCTGTTTGGGATAGCACATAGATATGTGGCACGACAGGCCCTGGGCACAGGTGTGCCTCAGGTGGCTTCTGCTCTACACAGGGTCTCCTTCTCACATGTTAAAAACAGCACTCAGTCTTTGGTAGGCTTGCTTGGCCTTTTCTTTTCCACCTTTAACTTATGGTTGATAACACTTCTGTTCACTCTAGTGTCCACCATCTCTGATGCAGAAATTTTTTATTATTTAGTGTTTGGCAAAATATGAAGAGAAGCCAGAAGACCTTGTGCTTTATCTCATAATAGTGATATTGTTTGTTTACAGCCAAAAGCCTTTCAGATTTTCTTTTAGCATTTCCCTGGCTTTCTCTGCATTTGCCCAGCGCATAACACAGTGGAGCTATGACATACAGCAGGGTTTTCTAAATACTCTTACTAAACCATCCCAATCTGTATATCTTACAGAAATGAATTTAAAGACCTCAGAGTTGATTCTGTGTTACAGATAGGGACACAGGCTATGAAGGGATTGAAAAATCACACAGAGCAGTTGCAAGGCTGTGAGGAGACCCCTGCATCTCCACAACCCAAAACTGGTCCTAAGCCACCCATATCTTCATTTTGGCCTAGTTTCAATCTTGACGTCTACAACTCTCAGCAGATTTAAAGACTAGAAAAGTGAACAAATTAAGTTTGCTGGAACATCAGCCCAAAAACTTCGTAACAAGAAAATAGATCTTCTATCCGACATTATTAGCAAGACCAATGGGGATGTCTGGCCTGTGGCAAACCTGCACTCTGGGGAAAGCAGTTGGATCTGGGCCCAATTCCAAGAACAGCTTTTTATGACTGAGGCCCAGGTCTGTCTGCTGACGCCAGCACATTTAGGAGAAGTGGCAATAAGTCAAACCAAGCTCAACCCCCTCATTTAAAGACCACGAGGACCATGAGCTACAAGTCAGGAGCCAGCAGCAGCACTAGAGAGCAGGAATATGCAATAAAAGCATAGAAATAGCACTCAGCACCTGTGGGTGACCCACTCTATCAGTGACCTGGTGCTGCCTGGACCTTCTGGGAGACAGGGTGCTGGCAGACAGGAAACCTTCCCATTAGCTCACATCATCAACAGCCCAAAGTGAGGAGAGAATGGGGCAAATTCCCAGGGGATATCCCAAGTGCAGGCTGCGAGGTTGCTGAGAGGCGACAGTCACACTTACGAGCATTATTTAATTGTTCCTGCCACAGCAGTGTTTCTGTGGGAAGACCGAGAGCACCAAGATCTTAGATTATGTCATGAGTGTTTTCCAGGCAAGTGCTCAGAGACTTGCAGAACGAAACCCTCCATCACATGTAAGGCTTGGGGCCATGTTTCTATGCACAAACCAGAAATTTGCTGGAAACCACTGCCATCAGTGAGGGAAGCTCAAAGCCGTCCGTAATATGAATTAATGTAAATATACTGGCAAAGCAATGCAGAAATTAATGAATAAAGAAACTTCTGACCTTCCTCCTGCCCAAAACTGTAGGTTGGGAGAGGAGGAGACAGCTGAGAAGAGTCCGGATACCTTGGGAAGCAGGAAAGGTGTCTGGTATTCATTTTAATTACCATGCAGCAACGGTCAGGAAGTGCAGCAGTCTGGGTGAGTCTCCCATTTATCACATGGCAGGGTATTGTTTCAGCATAGGAAAATATAGTGGAAAAAATACAATCTCAGATGGGAGTTTTTGAAGCTTTCTGTGAAGTCTCTCTCTTTCCCCAAAATAACACAAGCTTTCTTATATGGCCACCACGCAATAATTTCACCCTCATTTAGCACAGAAGATTCTGATATGGAAACTTGGGGGGAAAAGCCCTTCCACATTGAAATCAAAACAAATCACTTTTTTGCATATTAATAAGGCTCCTGATTGAAAGTGTTCTGGCTATTCACAGAGGAATATCAACAGTAGATGTTGCTAATTTAAGCCTGGCTAATTAAAAGAAAAAAGAAAAAAAAACCACCACTCCCCTAGAAACAGCCACACGAAAGATGCATTCACCCAGCAAATTTCATCAAGCTCGACTTATTTATATCTGGGTTTAGGAAAACAATCCCATGACTTTTTTTTCCTCTCTTACTAGCTGAGGCTCTCATACCACTGTATGCATTCTCTCCATGTCTCTCTCCCTCTGAGCCATAGCAGCAGCAAGCTGAGGGAGACGCTGGGATGTAGCTGTGAATGGTTTGGAGCTTCAGCAAGACTTCATAAATGGCACAGAGCATTAGAGGTGGCTAAACTGAGACAGTCTCTGTAACATAGCATATAGAGTTTGGCAGCTGCCTATGCACCCAGTACTTTGCCAAAATGCCAAGAGTAGAGGAACTAGAGAAGTTAAAAGGGCTGTCTCAGCTTGGAGGTAATGGATGATGAATACCAACATGCTCCTCTGCAAGACATAGGCTGGTCACAAGATGAGAATTTGGACATGGCTTGGCTCCAGAAACTTAGGTGATAGGGTAAGGACAAAGCTTGAATCACAGTGTAAAATTCTGCCAAATACTCAGACAACACACCCATGCCCATTTTTCTTCCCATGTTCTTGCTTTCCTGTTACTGGGAATTATAAGGGATGGGTCTGGAAGGCTAAAGCACCACCATATCAGAGCTCTTGAATGGCACTGACTATCCATGTCACAGCCTCTTTGTCCCTCAGGCACCCATGATAGATGCTGAGAAGAACCCAGCCAAGTCCTCCTTAAGTCCCTAGAAACCTCAGTGAAACACCATCTGAAGGATCTGGAATCGCTAGAAAATTTTTCCTGGTTTTCTCAAATCTATTCTTTTCTGCTGCTGGATCAACAAGATCTTATTGAAATCTGCTATGACATTTTGTAGAGCACAGGAGTCAGATCTGCTGTGCCCCACTCTCAAGAGCCTTGCCACCCACATGGCTGGTATCGCTATGGCCCTGACAGGAGCTGTGCCCGTGAGGGGATGCAGGGTCAGGGCCAGACCTCAAAATCGTACAGCACAGAGTAATGCAGGTTGGATGTGACCTCTGAAGGTGACCTGGCCAAACTCCCCTTCGACGCAGGGTTAGCTTCAAGATTAGGTCAGGTTGCTCAGGGCCTTGCCCAGCCACAGTCAGGACGAGGATGAAGGCTCTACCCTGGTTGTGTTTGACCACCTCCACTGTGAACACTTTTTTTTTTCTGTTATTTTATTGGAATTTCCTTTGTTGCAATTTATGCAATTCCATCTGCCCAGAAATGGACACAGTACTCCAGGGGTGGTCTCACAGGTGCCAGGCAGAGGGGAAGGCTCATGTCCCTGGACCTGCTGGTTGTGCTCTTACTAAATACAGCCCAGATTACTGTCGGTCTTCTTTGCCCGAGGGACACATTGCTGGCTCATGTTTGGCCTCTTGTTCACCTGGACCCCCAGGTCCTTTTCTGCAGAGCTGCTCCTTAGTCAGTCGGCCCCCAACCTGTACTGGTGCAAGGGGTTATTCCTCCCCAGGTGCAAGACTCAGTGTTTCCCTTTTTTGAACTCCATGAGGTTTCTGCCAGCCCATTTCTCCAGTCTATCAATGTCCCTCTCACTAGCAGCCCTGCCTGCCAGGGAAATAGCTGCTCTCCCAACTCAAATTGCTGTCAATACCAACTTGTCGCAGGGGTATCCTGTCCCTTTGCCTAGCTCATTGATAAAAACATTAAACCATAACAGCCTCAGAATTGATCCCCTAAGAAACGAGTTGATGACGAGCCTCCAGGTGGAGTCCATAGATATTACTCTGAGCCCAGTGGTCCAGATTAACAGACACAACCCCTTAAGCCTGGTGGTCCACCAAGTTTTCCATCCGCATGGTAGTCCACTAAAGCAAACCACATCTACAAGGATACTATGGGTTATTGTGTCAAAACCCTTGCTAAAGTTGGACAAAACACATCCACTGCTATCCCCTCCACCCACCAAGGCAGTCATCTCACTACAGAAAGCAATCAGATTGGTCAGGCATGATTCTGCTTCTCTTCTGGGAGCAGATCAGTAATTTCATGTGACAACAGCACACACAA
Source organism: Dromaius novaehollandiae (assembly GCF_036370855.1). Taxonomy (NCBI): domain Eukaryota; kingdom Metazoa; phylum Chordata; class Aves; order Casuariiformes; family Dromaiidae; genus Dromaius; species Dromaius novaehollandiae. The sequence goes on from NC_088099.1 coordinate 29,240,201, forward strand.
ATGATCCAAAAATTCCAGAAAAAATGAAGTCCAATGCAGGAAAAGTGTAGGAGAAAGGCAGGACATATTCTTAACCATAGAGTGCTAGTGGTGTCCAGCGGGAGTCAGGAGAGTGGATGGCAGAGAGATGCCAATTTCCCCAAGCAGTTTTTAAACGGAACTATTCCAGGAAAAGCTGATGATGGGCTCTCAAAAAGCCACTGAGAGCTTTACATTAATGGTTCAGAGATGTATAGCTGGAATTAGGAGGGCAGCACAGCTGCTTATGTTCAGTAGTTTGAAAGGGATCAAGGGAAACGAGTCAGCAGAGAGATCTTGAACCATCAGTTCTGCTTAGACTAAGAAACAGTGGCTGAGAGTACCTGCTGTTAGACAGTGCCTGTCTGTGGCTGCTTTGCTCCTATAGCTGCTGTGATTTCAGAGCCAGAGCATGCAGCAGCCCCTGCGCTCCAAAGCGGCAGGCAGCTAGACCCATTTTCTCAATACCCCTTCAGGAAGCAGCTCTTTTATGACTGTGCTGGATCTGGACTTTGCAGCCTGAGTGGGGAGGAGAAATGGCTGTGCAAATGTGCTGTCAATCAGCACATTCACTCTGAAATGAGAAGAGGAGTTTTGTTCTTTTTCTTTTTTTATTTTATTTTATGGTTATTTATTGTGCTTCTTTGAATTTGCATCCCAAGGGCTTCTGTATGACAGAATGTAATAATATTAGTCACCATTTTACGCATTAGGGAACATAATATTTAGCACTTATAACAATTTCCTGCTTCAAAGTGCCACACAAACATTTAAGATATACTGCATTTTGCTCTGTTTTTGCCAGAGATAGCTTGTGCTTGCCTGAAGCTGTACAACTTCTCTTTCTATTATCCCGCATGAGAAATGGGGCTTTTCTGTCACCACCTCTGTCAAGTCAAAGGATATCAATTTCCTAGCCTTTTATTCAGAGTAGTTCTGAATGAAAGGGACTTCACTGGCTTCCTCTTTTCCCCATGGATCCACACCTCCCATGGACCTACCATTTTCCTGGCTACTGATGTCCACATCCAGCATTAGACAGGATGAGCAGCTTGGTCCACTCTCTAGTTGCCCTGTAGGATAAAAGCTACAAGATGTTAAATTTCTTGCCTCTTTCCCATCGACACTTGGCTAATAAGCTCATTCTTTATACAGGCCTAGAGGTGTATGTTATACATATGTAATACCTCAGGAGTAACACTCTCATGGCCCCAGGGGCTGACTCTTTACAGTGAACTAGCTGACTTGCAACAAGCTTTTTTGAATAGTGGAGAACTGCAAAGCTCATGGGGGTAGTTGTGATGTTGCTCTGCCTTATGCTGAGGATCGAAAAGATCTTGTTTAGTAAATCTTTACCTTGAGAGAAATGCTGAATACGTTTAATAAAGAAATATATCATGTTTATGTTGGGAATATCCAACTTGTGATATATTCTCATTACTTCTAGTTGTATACTTTTTAGATCGAAAGAAATGCAATTTATATAATCAGTGACAAAATGTTTTACACTGGCATGACATATTCTGAATTCTTGGTCCTATACCATGGCATATGAAAAGTGCTTATTCTTAAGAATTTAAAATCTCTTCTCTTACATCAGTGATTTTTCCATGTGCAGGCTGAAACCCTTGTAGGAGTTGTGACCTTCTTTCAAGTGTCCTACAAAAGAAGACTAAGAAAAATAAGCTTCTCTGTTATTCAATATATGTCTACATATATTACATTTCCAAAGGGCTCTGCACTTCTGCTAGAAAACATCTGGGATCCCCAAATCAAAAAAGATCACTGCTTAATGCTGTGTCTCATGAAACTTTTTTGATCCTTTGCATAACAGGTCTTAATCTCACCTTCAGTTTTACTGTGTATAGACAACTGAGAAAGAAGGATTAAAAATACTGTCTCAGCTGGACACATCACACAGGATGTGTGTTCATTCGCTAACTGTGAGTTGTAGTACAATGAATTCCCAAGAAATATCGTAGGTTGGCAAGTGTATTCTTAGCAAAGAATAATTCAGACTAGATGGGATCTCTCTTGGGTCATCTAGCCTATCTCCCAGTAGTCATGTTTTTTGAAAAAAAATAGTGATATGACATTGGTTGTGTTGAAAGGTCTTCTGTGAAAGAAACAGAGAAGAAAAGTCTGTCATGATATATATGTCACACACGTTAGTTTTGACAAATAGAAAATACCAAATCTAAGAACAATGAAGAATATAAATATGCCAATTCAGGAGTCATAACAATCCACAGTTTCCACAAATTGCATGCATTTTTCTTCCACCAGCCACAGTCTTACATGCCTCATGCATTTTAATGCGCACTTGCTATGCAAATGAGTTTTGAATAACTCCTGTTTATCAGCTGAATAAAACCCAAAAGTCTCAACCACAGAAAGTTTCTCCAGACTCAACAGATGATCAGCTGTGCTCCAAACCTTGGCCTCTGCTAAGTACAGAAGTGTTGGTGCCTCTCCTCCAGCAGGGCTCAGCTGCTGAGACTTTGGGGAGAGAGTGCTGGGAAACACACTGTCCTCAAGCAAACTGTTTTGGGAGAGAGGAAAGACTGGGAACTGCAAGTGGAGGGTTTGTTCTCTCAAATTAAAATACCATACATCCACACAGCCTGGATCTCACTGCACAATTGGCATGTAATAGTGAATTCTGTAGTCCATTTTCAAAGGGAAATAAAATGTAGTGCCCATCGAACCACCATAAAGTGTCTGAAATTTCTACCAGCTTGGTGGTGCCTGTACTGCTATCTCACATAGCATTGCATCATGCCAAGGCCCTGATCTCTATTGACCACTAAGGACCACTCTGGGGTCCTCTTGACAAGATGTAGGTTTGTTTCGTAGTGGTGTATTCATAACCAGAACCAGCCCCTTTGCACTTCTGCAGCTGGAGTAACATAGCTCAGCGTGGTGGCGGCACTCGTATAGCAGTGAGACATCTGCCCTATGTAGCTACTTAGGGCCACAACGAGATTCTTGATCTCCTCCTTATCCAGGAGGAGGGAAGAGGCAGACTATCCTCTCCACAATGTACTGAAACAAACTGATCCTACCCAGCCATGGGAAAGTGGCCAGCCAAGGCTGTTCACTTTTAGCAACAAGCATCAGCAGCTGGAAATGGAAGACTGAAACCGGCTTCAGCCAGAGCTCCTCCTATTTTTCCCACCTAGAAGGAACTGGACAGGATTTTTCCCTTCCCTGGCCCATTTTAGGGAGGACAGTGCTAAAGGCTCTGTCAAGACAGCGCATATCTCAGCTGAGCAAGAATTAGAAATCATTGCCCCTATAAACCCATGTTCTTTCCTTCGCAAGAATTTCCTCCCCCCCTCCCCCCCCCAGCGCAGATAGCCAGGTGGTTAGATCTTTCCCAAGGCATTTTAGCTGGTGTCTTTTGCTGCTCCCCTAATTTCATTTCATGATGGGGAAAAAAAAGTCAAGGCTTTTACTTCACCAAGTGCTTTTTAGAGTCCTTATTTGCAATAGATGTGAGCATGAATTCTGTACGAATTCTTTGTCATATATCCCCACAAAAAATTCCCCAGCCTGATCAAGGACACACCAGGTTTCATATGTCTGTTTCTATACCCCTCCCTTTTTCCTGCTTCTTTGCAATGACAGAGCCCCTACAGCATCTCATGATAACCCTCCAGAGCTCATTCACTCACTAGAAGCTGCCTGTAACTTGCCTTGGTAAGGCTGGTACCTGCTCTCAAACTATCTTTCCTTGTGTCAGATTCAAGCAATGCCTTGTTAAACGAATATGTGCATTTGATGACCTGCAAGGGGAGAAAAAAAGAGGGCTGATGACAAAGGCATGAGTAAGTTAGTTTTCATAGACTATCATGAAGTGCATGTCAGAGTTTCCTAGCACAGCACGCTGCAGGAATAGTCCAGGTACATTGCAGGAATAGTCCAGGGAACGAAATAGCTGCACCACGACAGTGTTCATGGCACCGTGCTTCTGAACCTCTGAAGTTCCAAGCTCTGTTTTGCAGGATGATTGAGCTTATCATCGTAGGAGATCAAAAGGTTACGTGCAAATTATGCCTTGTGTTCTCACTGTTAAAAATGCTTTTTAGCACAGCTCCTACTACAGAGATGCCTCCAGCCTAACTAACCCATGCTCTTTACTCCCAGTCTGGAGGAGATGTGGCAAAATTAATTTTTGTAACCTCTCTGTGCATGCATCATTTCTAAATTCTTCCCAGTGCCCGCAGATGCACTTTTTGCTCCAGTCATCCAGGAAGTTCCCAGGAGGCAGAGCAATCATCTTAGCTCCAGTTTATAAGCTCTTCAATAACAGATGAAAGAATTATACACCAGAATATAGCTTGATCCCATTGGTGTGAGGGTACAAAGGATTTCTGTGAAAAGGACCTTTTGAGTTTTGACACATGGGATCAAGTCCCTCCCTACCTAGGCCATAAAGAGATCAGCTATATGGACATTCCTCATTTGTGGGGATCAGAGTGTCATAAGTGTTAAAGCTACCAAGCCCATGTTTTACGGATTGGACCCAGAGAACCAGTGGCTCATCACAAGCTCACAGCTTTGAACCGTCTTATCAGCTGGGCTTGTACAGTCTTACCCCAAATCACTCCTGTAGTCCCTAAGATTTTGCAGGGCTAGGATGTAACTTGCTGATATTCAGCTGGAGATCTTTAATGCATTTATTTATTTGGCAACTGGTCAGAAACGAACAAGGCAGAAATGAACTTACTCTAAGACCCAGATTTGAGACTTCTCTGCTTCCTGGGACATGCATTTTCTAAACACTTATCTGGAAGTCTGCACTCATTCAGTACCCAACCGTCTTCACAATAACATTTGCAAATGATGCTTTGAAGCATCCTAATTCTTTTAAGGAAGAGAGATTTCTCTGAAATGAAAAACAAGCCAATGAGGACACATTGCTCTCTTCTTTCTTTAACAACTCTCTGCAAAATCTGGATGTCACACTGACTGGCAGCTGGTAAACTGCAGACGAAAGTAAAAAAAATAAATTTTAAATAGCATAGGTTCCTGATTCCAATATGTAAACAGCAGTACCTGTATGACAGAGGCACCTAGGAACTAATATTATGCTAAACTGAGGTCCTAACCTTGCCCAGGTTCACAGTAGAAGCAGAGAATGCAAGGGTTGCTGCCAACAGGGCATAAACTGACAAAGCAGGCAAGGAGGAGGCAGATCTTCCCTTGTGCTGGGTCCTCCGCATGCCAAAACAGCAGGGTCGTCCAGGTTTATGCTGCACCTCTTAAAAAGATGAGAGAAACCGCCCCACCTCTGTTTCTCCATTCCATTCACAAACCTAAAATAGATTCTGGATAAAACCAAGACCTTGTGACCATCTCTTGTGCTGACTGAATTAAAGTTATCATAGAAATTGCCCTACTGGCAAAACTAAATGGCTATGCATACTGGGACTGGACAATGGAAAGAACTGATAAAAGGCATTGAATGGTTTTAGAAATATTAGAAGACGTAACCTTCTGCCCTACCTGAAGAAGACGACATTTAGCCAGAGTGTGCTCATTTGCTGTGACCCAAAAACCAGCAGCAGGGACGCTACCTGGGCAAACCAAGCAGGAGAAGCAGGCAGCAAAGAGGATTTGGAGTGACTGAAAATTAGAATCTGAAGAGAAGCCATAAAATAAATAACTAGATAAGGAGCCAGACATGAAGCAGAGACATCATGCAGAGCATCAAAATGAGCAATTGCCACTGGCCAGCACATCCATCACAAAGACACAGTATGTCAGAGGAATCTCACAGGTGACCGAATGGAGAAAGTGCACGAGGGAAGCTAAGAAGCACCCTGCGCTGCTAGAGCACTCACTTCAAGCAGGGGGTGCAACTCTTCCAACAGAAAAGAGGAGGACGTGAGCAAGACTGGTATCAGTCTTCTTCTGAATTTAACACTACTCACAGCATAAATGAAGTAAGAATGCAGAATTTCAAGTGTCAAGTAAGTAAATTTGTATTAAAGTAACTGCAATTACACACAGCCTGCTCTCACTCCCATGGGAGGCTGTGGCAGTTTTGTGATGGACTTCACTGGAAGCAGAATTAGGATGATAATCGATACAAGCACAGCCATCGTTTTGCATTTTCTTGTAGCTGCCAAAGCCTACGATAGTGAAAAGCAAAGGGTTTTTTAGATTACAGAGCAAAGGCCTACAGAGATTTCAGCTACTCTGTGAATAGTGGCATGTGATCAAGTCCTTTTGTGAACAAAAAAGGAGAATTTCCCTGTTACGTGCACATAATTCCAATGCTATGCCTAGTTATTTGTTTCACTGCTAGTTAGATCACTGTATGGTGTTTAGTTGCACAAAAGGTTTTGCTAAATGAATGCATTTTTCGTCTCTAATATAAATATTGTTTCATGCCTTAACTATGTTAATGGTAAATGGATCACTGGCGTAACAAAAGCAAAACTAATTTTAGTTCCACGAATAACCCACTGTGCTCAAAAATTAGCCACTTCCTTCAATTACACATACAATCAGGTATCTGAAAAAGTCATTCAATATATTGCAAGTTTGATTGCTTTTTCAAAAAAGTAATAACTGAGAAAACAGCCGTTTGCTTGCCCAAGTGGCAGTGGGCGTCTTTTGGAAGCGGGCCAGAGGGATTAATAGGAGGCAACCAGTGATGCAGGTGGGTACATGAGGTTGCTCCCTTGGTGCATCTGAAGTCAGCTGTGAAGAGAAATGCACGTTGAGCACTGCTACCACAGAAAAACTGAGCGGCAAGAAGGAAGGTGTGATTATACTGATGAGTGACAAGTGCAAAACGTGATCAGCCCTTCCCAGATAACTGTGGCTTATTCCACACTTCTGCTCTGAAGATTATAGTAGGAAAATCCTCATTTGGCTGCTGTGCCCAGCTAACCTAAAGAAATAACAAGTTCTCTAAACAGAAATTATTTTCCAAGCAGATAACTCAGCCTGCTTCAGGGGAGCCTGGACAATTCCCATGGATTTCATTCAAGGATGATTCAATGACACATCCTAAATTTCAGCCAAGAGTCTACCCACCTCAGAGCAACCTGATACACGCAGAACAAATGGACAGGAGAAAGGGCAGTACTAAGCACTGACTCTTCTTCCTGGGACATTAACTTTTCATTGATGAAACCTCTAGATCCCAGAGAGTACTTACAGAAGTGTAGTGAGAATTACTTGCAAGAAACCAGAAACTCCCCTTGGCATCCCAAAGCAGAAAATCATTGTTTGCTTTGCTCTCTTGTTTGGCGTCAGAAATGTGACCCGTCAAAAACTTCTGCAGTTATCACAGAAACATACCTGAACAGAAGAAATCCCTACAGACAAAGAAAGAGGCAATGGTCCCTCTGAACATCAAGACCAAACATTTTGCAGCACCCGAGAAAGCCAACCAGGCCTCCATAACAGATATTCCTGACGTGAAAGGCCATTGCTTCCTCCACACTGTAACATCCAGCCCTTCGCACCACCAAACTGTATTTGGAGAACGCACTCATGGGGTATTTCTGTGCTCTGCCACAGATCTGCCAGGCAATTAGTATTATCACTAAAACAGCCACAGGTTAGTCCTACATGTCTGCAGACTAGGAGTGAAGTTTCTAACTTGAGAGCGTGGCTTGAGCTACTAGTAGGTTAGGAGAAGTCTGCTGACAGCAAAGGCACCAGCGCCCCTTGCCCCCTGCCAAAAAAAAGGAGGGTGGCATGCTGTGGCTGTCACTGCAACTCAGTGCGTGCTTTCTGCTACAGATGCTGAAGACCACACACAGCCCCATCTCATTAAAATGTCACTCTAATGACTCCTTGGGGAGCTGCGGCCAAAACTTGCCTGTGCTCGCTCCCTCAGGAGCACAGAAACCAGCCTCCTTGCAGTCACTGCTAACCCATCGGTATCTCCTTTAGGAGCTGATCCAGGAATTACCAGCATTTGCCAGAAACACGAAAGAAATGCCAGAGTCGGTGAAGGTGTACGCAAAGACAGCCTTTTCTTCCCCCCGTCCCCATCTGCTTTTATCCTGCATGCAGTCAGGAAGAAGTATATTTCCGAAAAATGGTTGTATAGTTCTTTCAGTAGCAAGTCCTGCTAGTATTCAGTATGATTGCTGGGATTCAAAGGGTTACAATTTTCAGTACTTTCATCTGTGTACAATCTCTTTTGACAACATGATGTCTTACTGTAGTTATTTTGCAGATCTTTTGATGATCTGGGAAAGAGCTGTGATGGACAGATTTGGCCACTGCCTTGTGCCCTCGGATAGAGAAGGATAAGGAGGGTCATAGATGCTCTCTGGCTTTCCCTGCCCTTGGGTCTGCCAGATTTAATGTTTGCATTTTGTTTCATTCATTCACCACACTATCAGTGTAACCCACAACAACATGGGTTGTGAGCTGGCCCCTTTTTCATTAAGAATTGGCCTAAATCCACACACATTTAATGGTAATTGCCAGGCAGGCAGCACAGAGCAAATACCTTTTATTTCAAATCCAAGACAAGTCAGTGCTGGTTGATAGTTTGTTGGCGCTTTCCTACATTAATTAAGTACCTCTCATCTAATATTACACATGGTCTTTCTGAAAACCTCTAGTGAAAAGTCTAGTTGTTAAAAGTGCCAGTTTAAGTCAAAACAACATCCAATATTGCAAATTAGGATTCCAGATTCCAGGATGAGATCTATTAGTCTTTCCCTGTTTAGGTAATTAAAAACATGGAGGGACAGAATTTGTTCTGTCATTCTTCTATCCGTAGGACTCCTTACAGTAGCTAAGAAAAGAATACCAAATTCCCTTCATTTATCTTAAGACATCGGCTGACTTATCCATCTGCGACCAAAGAAAGTTTTTGCTTAGCTTGCTTAACTAAATGAACCTTGGTTCACTTGCTTGCAGCTGAAGACAAATTAGGCTGATTATATACGAAAGGGCATACAGTACATCTAGGAATTAGACTGTGACTGGGTATTTAGGATGAATGAAATGAACAGGCAGCAATAGCTTTGCATTTCTCTGAACAATCAGCAGTCCCCTTCTCTCACAATCTTTTTAAGGCACTTTCCAAATAATCCTTGGTGTTATTCTTGTGTGTGTTTAAGTTGCTGTTTTGCAGGTCTGGATTTTTAAAGAAACAAAAAAATCCACGTGTGAAGCATTACATAGCTCAGTATCTTACTGTGATGTTGCCTTTCATACCTCAGCTGAAGAATTCTTCCCAACCCACTTCATTAGACTGCTTGGTGTGCATATCACTGAGGCAAGTAACAAAAAGGTTGCCTCCTCCAGCACTGTATTTCCCACACCTCTTTTATCCCAGGGGATGCTCTGGAACATATATCGTATCCAACGTAGAAGTGTTTGACAGGTGGTATTTGACATTCACCAGTCTTGGTTGTATGGGGAGTATGCTGAAATACTGAGTTTTTCACGTGTGGATGGATTTCAGTAATTAGCACATTTTAGCCCAAATCACAATCATCCTCCCTTGTAAAGAGTAGTAATTGGTGACAAAATCTGTGGCATGCAGTTTCATCGAATGCAAATTTGGGCTAATAAAGACCTCAGATGCTAGGCTGCATTAGGAGAATAAAATGAACCATAATTTCGGTAAAAAGTAATTCTTTGCTAACATTTTTGGCACAATGGTTTTTGAGCGAATTTTTTTAATTTTAGTGTTTACATGATAAAAGTGAGGATTCAAAATACACAGACAAAAAGGTTTTACAGGAATGCTCTTGCAGTGTACCATTAACATGAGGCCATCCCTTGTACGATTGCTTCTCATCCATACACAAAACATTGATATATCTCTGACAAACTGGAACTTTAGCTGTCCAGATCCCCTTGGAAGCACACACCTTCATTTGTGCTATTCCAGGTACTTGCTGAGATGCAATAATTCCAGTTTTTGTGCTCTCTCCTCTCAGTGTGGATTCAAAATAAAAGTGCAAGATTGCCTCTGTAGTTGTTTGAGTCAATGCAGACTTAGGCCAGTGATAGCCCTTTGCAGTGGTGGTTTTGCAGCTGCAAAACCTAATCATGGGATTGAGATGTTTGCTTCTGTGGTTGATGTTAACAGGGAAAGGAAAAGCAATTCCCCTAACAACAGAAAACATACACTTCTTGAATACTCGGCATTGCCCATATACTGGTATGAGATAAAAAATGGAAGGAAAACATCTGTGCCAGGGCAGGACAGAGGCTCTGCCCTCTCTTTTGAAAGCAATGTACAATTTCTGGGAAAGATGGCAGAGGCCTGGGCTGACCAGAATCCTTCTGGGGACATTCCCAGGCAAATTTCTCTAAACAAAGAAATACACTAAAGCATTCAGAGTTCATGGACCAAAAGTCTTTCTATTTTATGAGCATGTTAAGGAGAGATGGTCTGTGGGGTACCTTGACTTGTATTTGCAACTATGCATAACTTCTCATCCATCTACAATTGCACTGTCACCCCTAAAGTGCAGATGGGCAACTGAAAGACAGATATTGATAGTGATTTACCCACTATAACATGGGGAACCCATGGCAAAGCAAATACTGAACCCAGGTCCTTGGAGTCTCAGCTCACAACTTCAACTAAAAGCATCTTTCCTTCCTGTCAAAGGTTTTTCCAAAATATGATTGTTCTTTCCATCTGCACCTGCTTTCCTACAGCTTGATTATCTTCTCTCCCTGCATTTGCTTCCCAGCTGACCTCTGCCTGTATTCCCCAGATCATCCTCTCTCCCCGGTGAGTGCTGACTCAACTGCTATGGGCGGCTCTAATGCCTAGTATCATTCCTGGGTTTTCTCCACTCTGTTTTAGTGGTATGGGCAGTCATAGTAGGCTAGCTCTTTGCCTTCTCATTCCAGCGGCTCTAACAAACTTTCAGGCCATGCAGAAGCAAGAGGGCACTGTCTAGACCATAGGCAAGAGCTTTTTTGTCTCACTAATGATACCCAGATCACTGTAAGAACGTTGGACCCAGGCACCCTCTGTGTACTAAAATGGGATTCTAATCTTCTTAAGAAAAGCAGAACAAAGCTTTTCTTTCAAATAAAGGTAGGCTGACATAAACACAGAGAACACACTGCAATATTTGCTTAGCACATTTCTGACTGCAAAAGCATGGGAAGCAAATATAACAAGCCAAATCCAAGACTGAGATAACTTAGTTGATATGAGGCAGGATATGGCTCTTGGTCTGAATTGGATGCTATCTTATTAAATACTGATAGGTACTCATGAATATAAGTTAGCAGTTTCCTTTTATCTAATGTTTTTGTTTTTCCTCTGATTTGACAGGCTGTTGCTTTACTGTATAAAGTTGCTTTTGATGCATTGACATACCAAGAATTTATCAATCATGAGGAAAACAAGACAAACGATCATAATATTGTTTTGTTTTGTTTTGTTTTGTAACACAATTATTGAGTTTTCATGATATACGCCCCATGGTAAAATGATTAACTACATACAGGAGTGCATATCCAGCTTTCTCTTGAAAAATTGCATTCCAAACACACACACACACATACACACATATTTCTGTAAAAGCCATATAAATGGCTCAGTCATATCCTAACTTACAAAACATCTACTACAGGCAATCAGAGAGATAAACCCTTGTCTAACAATGAACAGCTTTGTCTCTTTCCTAGCTACAATTCTCCACCATGCTGAAAACAATTTTGCATCGATGGGTGAATCCAGGCTCTGAATTCTGAAGACTATTATATCACTATGCTGTATAATCACCAAATGGCAGATTAAAATATACATAGGCATCATATTATACGATTATCAGGCAAGCACAAATACATATTTGCCTCTTTTCAGATATTATTTATATAGTTTTAAGATGCTGCATTTCTTTCCAGAAAAGACTGTTTAGGAATTTACATTTTTACACTATTGTGATGTGATAGGTACCTGAAGAAAAAAAAATGCAGTAATTCATTTTATACATATTTTGTACAGAATGATCAGTGTTTCCTAAAAATCAGGACAAAGCAACCCCCATCAGAAATGTCAATATTTTACAAAACAACAGCGCTTTTCTTGCTGACAAGAATCATGAGGAACTGTTTAAAATTTTACATTAAGGATGAAGTATATTAATGTAAAAAAAGATACCCTTATTAACATCAACGACCAGCTTGTTTTAACAGCTCTTAACTAACTGATCCTCTCAATGACTTTAGCAGGTATAGAAAGCTGTAGTATCTCCATAAGTCTATATGCAGGGAAATTTAAAAAAAAAATTGTTGCACAGTGACAAATAAACCAGGATCAGAGCTCGAGCTCAGCATGTATCAGGAAATTCCTCATCTTTTCCGCTCACTGGACTGCAGTTACCTACTGCACTGTGAATCCAGCTCGGGAAGCAGAGAAGGCAGGTTCATTACAGGTGCCTGTGGAGCTGAGGAACACCTGAGAAGAAACCTAGCCACGCTGAGCTCCTACCTCACAGGGACTTAGAGGAGTTTCTGAAGGAAAATTCCAACTTACACGCAAGTGAGATTGTGCCTTTTTTCTATAATGAGTGCAAATGGGGCCACATCACATACAAACAAATATAAACCTACCTACAAGCAACGGAACTGCAGTCTCAGTTGAACTACACATTTTACACTACTGCTGTATGAAGAATTGCATTTAAAAACTGAGATCAACCCTTTTAGACATACAGGCACTCCCCAGGTAGATAACTAAACAAATGCCCCAGGTAAGAGAGGTAAAGAATATTTTCTGAGAATGTATTTGTCTAGAAAGGACCCCTGTGCCCAGATATAAGCTGTGGCCAGAATCTTGGTGTTCAGACAACAGATTTTCAGATGCTGTTTATGCCTTCAAAATAGGACTGTGTAGTGTTAATTTCCCTGCATTCTTGAAAAATGCTGTAAAGAAGTATCTTTTGGACCTGTGGTCAATGGACTCATTTTATGTGATCCACAAATGGCCTGCTTTTAATAAACTAAGATTTCTCATATAGGGTCTTCATCTCCACTGGAAAAACTGAGGGATTTACAAATTAAAAAAAAAAAAAGGCTGACAACTGTAGAATTGGCATCATTGAGATAAGCAGACAAACAGCACAGAAGAACAGTGTCACTATACAAAAGATGGGCTGCACCAGCTGCCTCCACCAGGCAGATCTATATCTAAACAGCAAGTTTCACTGGGGGACTGACTCGCGAAGACATCAGCAGGTTTGTAATGCAATATATAGAAGAAGAGAAAAGCCAGGACAGGGGTTTATTTTAACTGTAATTTATCTACACAATGTCCACTCAGACAGGAGACACCACACCTCTCCTGAGCCAAGTGTATGTCTGTCCACAACACTGATTATGAAACTGATGTTTCAGCTACACTCAATATACAAACCCAGCTTATGAAACCATAAGCCATCCTGGAATGACAACACACAAAACTTTTCTAGGGATAAAACTGGGTTTCAAAACATTTTGGCTTACTACTTTTCTGCATTATTTTTGGTTTTGCATACATTGCTATTTCCTAGTTCTGAGTAAAACTGGAAATAAATGCAAGATCTCTTCCACAGAAACAAGAAACAGATATCTCACAGCACTGCTAACCAAATCTGCAGATTCACTCCATTCCAATAACACCTAAAACATTTGGTTGCTAATTCAAATCTAACAGGCAAACCTTCCATCCAGGATTTCCTGCATTTGACCAATCTATTTAGAATATCCAGCCGCTCCCTTTTCTTTAAGGTTCAAAAGCTCAATAAATGTGTCAAATGAGCATTTTAAAGGAATAATTAATGTAGCATGAAACATGAGGCAAAAATGGGACCTGTACCTACTACCTTCTAATATTTTCCCTTTCATATTATCAAAAGATCAAGTTCTTAAGCCTGCTGAACTACAATAGCTATGAAAACCTGAGCTCAAACAGAAGCTCATAATGAGAAGCATTTCCTAAAGCTGCTTTAGCAGGTGTTTCCTGCTGAAATGGGGAGGGTCATGAATGTAAATCTCATTTTGAATTTTTCTAACCCCAGGGATAATATTCAGTAGTGCTGCCACTCTCACTGCCATCTGCACTAGAAAGTAGTTCAAACTGAACTAGATAGCACTTGATCCCACTGAGTGAGCCCAATTGTTTGCATTCTTGCACAAATGTGTGAATGGCAGCCTTCCGGCGAAGCCAATGCTGGTTCTGCTCCCTTCAAAGGGTTTGTGAGTGATCCTTGCCCTGCTGACTTCATCCTTAATTGGCCTACACGGTGGGGAGCAATTAAAAATAAATGATAGCTTGCTGTGCTGCTGTAAGGGGGAGTTTTGTGACTCCAGGCATGAGCACAACTACCTTAGTCCACTGCATATGCCATGCACTAGGAATAGCAAGAGGGAAAGGAGCTAGGTCTGGGTATTCTGAGTAAGTGCCGTGGAAAATTCACATTGTAGGTTGCAGTAAATCATCGTTAGCCCTATGATTAAAGGTTTGATTGTCTGGGGCAATAACTTTCCCTGATGTTTCTGCAGAATGTGGGAATGGCATTTCCTATCATGCCTGCAGCCCAGGAATGGAATTTCTATATCATCTTAGCAACACAGTATGTTCCCCCTTCCATATGATCTCAGCAGAGAGAGCAGAATGTTTCTTACCCGAGTGGAAAAATGAGGTGTCTCCAAATGAAATATCCACTACCAAAACTTGTAAAACTAGTTTTTTTTTAATGAAAGACAACTGATCTTGAAAAAAAGCAGTGTCCCATAACTGGATCATCACAGATTCTCTGAAAGCTTAATCATAGGAGGTAGATTTTGAACCAACCATTAACTCTCCATGATCATCTGTATCAAGCAATGGGATCTGGGATCAATTTCTAACTACTTATTAATGAAAATCTGCTATCAGGAAGAACTGAAAATCCTTCTCATTTATGGAATTAAAAACTGAATTAAAAATACTGACTTTTGCTAGGGATTCTGTCCTGTTCATTAAATGAACACACCAGCCCATAGCCCATGATATTCAGAAACGGCTTAAACCACAGACAGGGGAAACTGAGACTCACTTGATTCTCCTTTGTTTCTTGGAGACATATAACACTAAAGGGGTCAGCTTCACCCAGGAACTAATCAGCTAATTCAGGTCAGCAACAGCTGCTTCAGGTCAGCAACAGCTGCTTTATAAACACAGTGTGCAGATCATTAGCAAACTGCAGTGCTGCACATCTCATTTTTTATCTTGCTGCTTTACTATAAAGCATTTCAATGCTTCCTGTATCAGAACAGTGTGATACCTCCAGAGAGGTCTCCTAATTTCATGGTGGAATAAAAGAGGACAAAGTCTACACTGGAAAATCTACAGGAAGTAGTTTTCTCTTGTCCGTACTTGTTGATACTAAATTGAGACTAAGAAAAGGCTTTATACAGATGATATCCTAAATAATCTGGGATGTTGCTTATCACAAACTGCTGGACAAATATTGATAAGATGAAGACAAACAGTCCGTTTTTTCTGCCACATCCTTCACAAATGACCACCAGCACAGCACCATCTGCTGGGAACGAACACTCTTTGGACAAAGCTTTCCAGCATGAGTGTTTGTCACCACCTGTCTTCCTAAGCACAGATTCAATAAAAAATACTGTATATCTGATTCTTCTTTTTTTTCCAGCAAAGATAAAATGATTAATCAAGTTAATCAGTTAGACTGTTAATTTAGCAATTGGCAGCTAGCAGGACTTGGCAAAAAGCACAATATGGTCTGTAGAAAGTTTGCATTTTAAAGTCCTATCCGAGAAGTCATTTTGATAGAGTGGTTTCTAACTTCTGTGGGCTGACTTCACAGGCAAAAATTTTCAAGAGACCCAGATGGGCTACTGAAGCCAAGAAGAACTTGAGAACCTGAGGCATGGCCCCTAATTCATATTTAGACAACAAAGTCAGAGGCCTGACATCTGCATGACTAGTGTTATGTTAGCTGACTTGGACTGAGCAATGTTTTGAGGTTTTCACTCCATCCAGGAAGACTGGTTTTGGATATAAGGAAAAAAAAACCACAAAAGGCAAGTGTTAATTCAGCAGGTGGCGGTGCTAGGTGAGAGACCTAAGCTAGCCATCATAACAGTGACTGTGTTATTTTGCCAGTGTTAAATCTGTGGAAGAATTAGTCACATTTCCACAGTCAAAACTAAACTTCATTATGAAGTAGGACATCAACATCTTTATTAGCTATGAAAAACATCATGCCTCCTCTCCACATTAACAGTGAGAGCCAACTGGAAAATTTTTGCTGTTTGTTTTTTTTTTTTTTTTTTTTTTGTCAGAATATTTTTTCTGGTCAGAAAAATGTCCATTGGGAGAATCTGAACCTTTTAATGGAAACCTGAAAAACTTTCACCTTGAAAGGGTGCTCCAGAACAGAATTTCTGAATCTTCAGAAGGGCTGTTTAAAGATATGGGCTATGTGCTGAGGTAACCATACTGCTTCTGCTGCAGGAAATATCTGTTTGCTCTCGCTCAAGGATCCCCTTGCTGCATCCCATTATGTGACACAGGCAGAGACAGAAAGACATGTTTGAAAAATGGCCAAATGTTTTGCTTGCAGAAAGAAATATCATATTTAGTGATACTCCCAAGAGAGTTTGGGTTTTTTTGACAAAAGTTTAATTGTTGGATCTCCTTTAAAAACAGAACAAAACCTCAAAGAGCTAGGATCCCTAATAAGATGCAAGTAAGAGTGAGTTGAACTTAACAATATTATCTTAAGATACAAATTTTTCATTGACTAGAAGATCTAGGAAAAACTCCCAGTAACACCAGACTGAGTTGTAGGCATTATTCAGTATCAGCTAACCGCTTGTGCATGTAGTAAAGCACTTCAGTATGACACAATACGTCAGAGACTTGGACACAGGTGCATTTAGTAGAGTCAATTCATATATTTTGTTGAAGAAACTCTTTTCCACTATTACTGGTAATCCCCGTGGGCTGAGTAAGAACAGACAAATGTACTTGTGTGTTCAGATTTTCAGCGAAAACTAACTGCAACTACTCATTGAGAATATCATCATAGATGAAAGTCAAGAAAGGATCATCCATCATGTTTTCAAATAAATGTTATCTACCTACAGTTATTAACATGTCAAAATATTACTATATTCTCATCACTATTTGTCTACAGCTTTGCAAATTTGCTATGCCACTGTGTCATTTTCCCCACAACAAAATTTGCAAGCAGAGCAACCAATCCACAACCTGTATGTCTCCTAAAACATTTTATGATTCTGGAAAATAATTTCTATTATGAGAATTTCATAAAATAGCAGGGAAAACTGAGCATGTAAGTGCACATAAATACCTAACTGTAACAACCTCAGCCACTTTAATTCAACGTAGTTTAGTTTTCTCCTCATCAAAATGGTTTCATTTCAAAGAAGGTGCTGTTTAACATAAAGATCACTATAGTCTGAATAATCTGAATGACATTTCTGATTAATTATTTTTCCGTCTACTTTTAGTAACAAAAAATGAACAGGAGGGGAGGTCACTGTGACCAACAGTGTTCTCCAAATCCAGCTGGAGACTGCTAACAGTAGCTATTTACTATTTAAGAAGACAAATCTACAAGCCCCAAATATTTTTCAAGTGCTAAATCAATTAATCAATATTTAAAGACTATATATGATAAAATACTTTGGTCAGTTACCCCTCCAAAGACTAGTGCTGTTATTTCACATCTACAGTGCACAGTGGCAACTTGCAGCCTCCACCACATGGTGCCTCATTGTGCTAGTCAAAGATACGTAGAGTAACGGTCCAAGACCCAAAAAACCATGCAGTTTAAAAGGCAAGCCTGACCAACAGAGTAAAATAAATGAGAGGGGATAATAAAAATGTATAGGTTGTGCATTTTAGTGAATACTACTGCAGTGAATATAATTATTTTTCTGAGCAACATCTTTGTGTCTCTACATGACTAATGAGATGTGCTGTTTCATTTTGTTTTTATTTCACATAGGTTCTGTACTAATTAATATTACAGAGCTTCAAGCCTTTGCATATGGTGGAGCAGAAAACAGAAGAGGGAGGAGAAAGGGCTGTGCTCCTTACAAAGCAAGTCAATGTTTGTCTCTCAAAAGCTTCTTCCTTCTCATTTTTCTTGTTCTCCCAAAATGCAGAGGTTTATATGCACATGAATTCTGGCCACGGTGGTTGAATACAAACTCTGTTTCATGGGGGACATCAACACGTGTTGGTCAAGAGGGTTAGCTGTCACTTTGAAAGAGAACAACGGATACAAAACATGAGGTGAGGGTTCATCCCTACAAGTTTTGCATGGAGGGATTTGTTGTATGAATAATAGTTTTCATTCACACTGGGGTATGCCTTTAGCATCTAGTCACACAAAAAAGGAAGAAATAGGTGTCAGGGAAATTGCTGCCAAGCCATTGATTTCATGCAGCTTTCAGGTCATTTTTACATCCCTACATCACTTTGTTGAGAGAAAAATGTGGTCAAATATCAGGAATGTGGGTGTTCATTCAGAAATGAAGCATCAGCTTAAAAAGTCATCCCAGGTTTCAAAGACCAAGGCTATTGCTACTCAGAACTGAGAACAGAGCTTTGCAATAGCCCTCCAGCTAGCACAGGAGTGTGCCTGTAAGAAACAGATGCCTGAGGGTTCTGCCTCATTTCTACATTTTTAGCAACACTGGCATGTTGGTTTTTGTCCTGCTAATATCTAGTCGAATCCAACTAAAATTGCCGTCTCTCTGCCTAGCATCCTTTGCTCAGAACTCTCAGGGACAACAGGGTGTATGAGTGCAAGAGTATTAGACTATGAGATCAGGCAGCTATTTAAATGAGACCTCTTGATTGTTAGTGTTAAGCACTACCAGAAAAAAACATTTATAACACAGCTCTAAGTTACTTCACGTGTAGTCTTTCAACAGTGCAGTACAACCAACTGCATTAAAAAATTCCAAAAGGAACATAAGGACTCAACTCAGTCACTGAACTATTTACAATAACCTCCTTTCCATCTGACTCAACTGAAAACATTTTGTAAAAATGGCAGGCAAAGAGAAGAAAAGGATGAGAGTATCACGAAACAGGACTCTAAAAAAAGTGTCAAAAATAAACACTGTACACGGTGTCCAACTTTGTAAATGAGGCGGTGATGTGTTAATCCACCTTACTGTTTTAATAAATACAGCCTATAAAGTGATGGTACATATTGTATTCACAGAAGTCTATAATTAAACCAAAGTAAAGATGTTAGTTAGACATATCCAAACAGAAGGAAGATTAGCAATAACTATCTGTCTTTGATTACACCTTGGAATTTGCTCCGTATCTACCACTGACAAGAGTGGGGAGACCACTAGGAAGACCACAGTGTAGATTTATGTGATAAACAGCTACCTGAAGATGAAATGTAAAGGTTATGGGATGGTGGGGAGAAGACAAGGTTGCAGTAACAAAAGCATATCTTGCCCCATAGTTAGAAGTTTCAATTCGTCATTTGCCTAGCTCTGATCATCTGAGGCATCTGAGGCATCATCATTCTTAGACAAATCAGGCAACTAAGTGATCTCACTTGTATCTTTTCAAACTGCTGAGTATACAAAATGAACACAAATTACTACCTGATTCTTTTTAAGGTTGAAAAATGAATGTGAAACTCATCGCTGCAAACATTAAATAGGTATTCGATAGCATCTCATATTTACAAGAGCAACTTACACGTATTTTTATATTAATAAATACAGAATTAACATGTTTGTTAATTTTCATCTTTGAGAGTCGTGTTGCCTTCCTCTTTCACTTGTAGATATAACTCAGGGTCTTGATTTCAATTTATAGAATTCCTTGGTCCTGTCTCTTCGGCAGGCCATGCTTTCAGACAGATAAAAGCCTGGTACCTGAGCCCAGGTAAGAATTTGAGCAACGAGTCCACAGGATTAATGACATGCGACTTGTGGTCAGTAGAGGATTCTTGACGCTTTAATAGGTTTACCTATAGTACTCTAGTACAGCTGAAGTTAGCAGACTTTTAGGCTTATCCCTCTTTAAAGCTTCTGTAAGGAATATGGCTTTCGGTAGCAGGCTTTTCATTTAAGTCATTTTTACGGCAAATTTGTATGGATGTCAAGTCCTGAAATATTTTCCAAGTGAATCAATTCTGTGATGAACCTCATCTTCTCTTTAGCATGGAGATACTACATTAGCTTAAAAAACAATAACTACAAAAAACTACAAGTTAAGTTTCTTCTCTAAACTTGACAGTTCTTCTAGTTTACAAGAATTTATGTCTTGTACCTCATATCCTAATTTCATTTTCCTGGAAAATAAACTTTATATCCCTCTTCTCTTATAAAGGCCTAGCTATAGTTAATAAGATTTGACTATCAAAAATGGTCAATAGATATTACTTTGTTTTATTAACATTTTTGTGTGACTCCAGAAAGATACAACAACAGCATACCACATTCTTAATGCACAATGCACGTTGGTAGTAAGAACACAAGTAAAGTAACCAGAAGTATTCAGTGCTGTATCAGTGTCTCTCATGGTGTCCTTCTCCGCTGCACACAGAAAGATTATGAGGAACAAGATGCTGTAAGAAAGCAGAAAGAATCCTTACTCCAGCTCCGTGAACAGGCAGGCCAATAGGAATCAGCATGGACTGCAAGGAGCAATTTTACTAGGAGGTAGCACTAGATAGAAAGGTTGAAGAAGGGTAGCCAGAATAAGAGATGCCTCCCCATGATGCCCAGAGGGAAACAGAGGACAGAATGCCGCTGCTGCTTGCTAATGTAAAAAGTACATAAAACTAGCACCGACTGATACTGCCTCAGGTAAAACTATATATGTACTTCCTTAAATGAAAATTTAGGTGCCAAACTCCAAGCTAGACTTGATTTTATGCTTTTTGTGATCAATACCAATTCCCCACTGTGAGTCTTTTTAAGAAGTTTCCAGCTACAAACGCCAGGCATTTCTTCATATCAGATCTGGATAAACAGAGGAACCCCGTGCAATACATAACACAGGTATTTGTTAATTAATCAAGGCAACTTTTCCATAAAGTACACACATTTTTTGATGGTGGTGCGTATAAACAAAGAATTGCAATTAAAATGAGAGAAGTAGGAAAAAAGCAAAGAAAGGCACTTAAAGAAAAAAACAGCTTCACTGAGAGTTCACAAGAACCACCATCCCCTCCTTTCTTCAGCCTCCTAGAAGCTTCCAGTAATATGCTGAGCAAAACAGTATCAGCCAGTTCACTTAACTTCTTTCAACAAAGCAAAGATTACTCCATTTATGCCAAATCTGAGGGGCAAAATGAGAGATACAGGCAGTCTGAACTGTAGGGGTACCACCAGAAAGGGAGACACCTTAAAATCCCTACCTGTTCCTCAAAAAGCCAGAAAAACAAGACATGATGTGTATGCAGGTTGTAAAGATTAATACTGCTTTGCAGCTACCACACTGTGTGTCCCTATGTTGAGAAACCCTCAAGGACAACCTTTAGGACCCTCTGGTCAGAAGGCTCTGCTATCCAGTGCAATTCCCATGAAAGGTCTCTCCCTTCAAGCAGGTTTTCCCATAAGCAAGATGTCCCCAGACAGCAAGTTCTGCATGAAACCCTGTTCAAGAGATAATAACCAGTAGTTCTGAAAGCATGGAACTACTAAGACCTGATTTCTGACCTCTCTTTTTTCTGTGGATTCTCTGATGCTTAATAAAGGGTGAGCTTATTAGCGTTTCTCTCCATGGACAATCTCTCATCTACCCGGATGTCTTTCTTCATGAAATATGCAGGAACTTAATGGCTCTGAGATCTCTATCCCATCGCTGTCAAATTCAGATGAAATTGCCCAGTGTTCAGTATTTACTGAGAGGTCAGGAAACAATGACGGATATAAACAGGCGCACATACACAGAGGGCAATTCCATAGCTTTGGTTCTTTAGAAAACAAACCAAACTTCCACCATCTATGTAGCCAAGAAGGAAATAAACTGCCTTGCTGTTCTGACTTGTCGTGAAAGTGACAACATTACTATTAATATAAAATTATCACTTACTGCAAGCCTTATTACAGGTGAGTAAACTTTTGAAAGAGAGGTTCCTAAGGTGCAAGGTTATTTCTTCAGCACAGATAAAGGTCAGAGAACATCTACCTTGACTTCTGCACCCTTCACCATCTGAATGTGTAACCTCACTTCTCACCTAAACATGAAGGTATCATTATGTAAAGCACTCCAATTGTCATGCTGAGCAACATGCCAAACAAGCAATGAAACTACAGTCTTAATTACCATCATGAATATAAGTCTTTAAACCATCCATCCTTCAGTCTCTGCTGAGAAAGTCTTAAAAATGAGCAGCTGACCTGGCTCATTCAACTGCCTTAGCTGAGTTACCTGGGCACCAGGAATTCAGTTTAGAATTTTACCAATATAAATAGTAACAGTAGTAATAATAGTAATTGTACGCAGAAAATCTACAGTGCAGTTATGGCTGATTACGGGGTTTGGCACTGTTGTATTAAATAATCAAAGGCATTTTTCTCTACTGAAAGTCTAAAGAAATTGCTCTAGAGAGCAGTAAGGCTAAAGGACAGTCCAACAAATAATTCCTCCTTTAATAGAGAAACATTTAATTTCCTACTAATTTTATACATTTCTCTAATCCTGACAGTTATTGTGACATTCTGATCAGCTCCGTGTAGTCACAGAGTTGCTGTTTGTGGGACACTTACTCCAGAAATAAGGCTCTCCATAATTACTTACATGCTCAGATATGCCCACTGGATTACAGCCAAGCAGAATACTGGACAATCTTGCATTTAACATAGTGTGGAAGCTGGACCATCACAAACACATCTACAGTCCTCTTGCTCTTTAGAAAAATATTTATCTGAATGAAGAGATGAAAAAGAAATTACCCATTCCCAAATGCTGATTAAAAGCAGAGCATATAGGCAAGGAGTATTTAGATTTTAAATAAGCCTATCCTCTTATGTGAAAAATACAAATAGCTGAGATGATACTACTTAGAGGTTATGACTTGGTCACTCAACGCATCAAAATATGTAGACATGCAAGTGAAGTTGATATTAACTGAAGAATTCATGCTGGATCCAACTCCCTATTCAATGAGTGCCTTGCTTTGACTTAACATCAATGAATTTTATCACAGGCCTTCACTGCAGCACCTAGTATGTGGCTGTTTTATCTGAAGATCATTTTCTGTTACTTTTAAACAGCATAATTAACTACTATGAGCAAGTAAGCACAAAATCAAAACTAGGTAACTCTCTGGTCTCCTCTCTCCTTTGCTACACATCAATTTGTTGCACACATGAGCCAATAATGTCAACCTTCATGCAACTCTTTCCATAGATTACCCTGCGTATGGCAGTAAGAAAATGTTCAGTGGTGAAGTCAGCATATGTTTTAAAATGGTTGTATGCTGTTTTTGCTGGAGGAAGCTTCGTAGTCCATCAGTTGCTCAGTACAGTAGATGCAGCTGAAACAATTATGCTTCATCAACTGTGTAAGGGTACTTTAATCCTTACAGAGTAATATTGTCTCAAAGGAAAAAAAAAAGGTAAGCAGCAGCCATTTCCTAGATCTGGAACTATAAAACAGTCACATTCACATTTTGAAAACATATGATAACTGCAAATATACACATTGGGTTCAAAACCAACACAAGCTGTATAATATCCTGGGGGATGTAGCATCTGATGCTCTTGGATGAATCATCAAAGCAAAACAAAACACAGCAAGTTATTCTGACTATAAGGCTTCATATTTTTATGTCAACCACCTTGACATCATTAAACAGGCATAGATATAAAGTGTTAAAGGATGAGCACAGCACAAGAAATTGAACCTAAGAACCAGTCACTGAGGTGAGTTCAATGCCCATTGGCAAGATAAATTTGGATTCTGATTCTAGTCTGCACTTGCTCAGTGCTGCAATTCAAAATTCAAGTCTCTCTCTACTTTATGAGTAACACTGAAGACGACATGACACAATTTTCCGTTGTTTCTTCAGCAAGTCTTAACTGCAGAAAAGTTCCCCGGGACGGTGTTTCGTCTTCATTTCCCCTTTCTTTTGTTTAAGGGTGATTTTTGGAGGCAATTTTCCTACCTTTCTGTCTGATTTCTCTCTAGTACACTTCCTCACATTTACATACTGTTTTACCGCATTCCATCTATACCTTACTCATCTCCTACGGTTTCTAAATCTGTGCCTTTTCTAGCTCTGATTTACTGGACTTCTATTTCCTCTTCTCCTTTCTTTTTTAATCTTCTCATTTAGAAATCACATTTCAAGATCCTTTTTGGCAGTTAGATGGCTTGCTGGCATACAATTGCATGTACTTGCTGGCTCGCAGATGTTTTCTTAAGTCCAGCATCTCTTCCATCCAGCCACTAAGGGAAACTGATTCTGAAGCTGGATTTAGTAGTGGGTACATTCTTATATACTATTTAGATAAAGCAAAGATATGCTTTATTTAGACATATTTAAAATAAATTGAGACTGAACATATAGGCTCCTATTTCACTAGCTAATTCCCCTACAGCACCTGTATTTTTTGAATCTCAAATTCCAGCTAGCTAGTTAGTTTATTCCTTAAACTCCTAGAAGCAGAAGTTAAAAAACAGCCATAAATGAAAGCGAGTAAAATGGAATATGAACCTAATGCAGGAGTTCCCTTGTGGAATCTTAAAAGTGACCAGTGCCACATTCTGTGAGGTTCAGATCAGACGTGATCATCTGGAAAGTAGGTCTTTGAGGATAAATGTCAAGCAGTATGATTACCAAAAAAAGGCAAGTGGTACAGACGACTTTCAAGCTTTTGCAAAGCTCAGTGTGAAAGGTTCTTACCCTTCCTATGACCATCCTTTGATAGAAACTAAAGGAATACAAAATGTGCCAGAGGAAAACACTGATTCAACACAATCAATAATTTTGATTTTCATGCTGTCGCAATTCAGTAATAAATTAGGAATCAGAGAATCTACTAGAAAATGCCAGATGGTTCATTATGAAATACACCAGCTGTCCTTTTTCCTCCAGTGTCTCACTTTAAACTGGTAGGAAATGGAGTCACTTTAATCTACTCTGCATGGCCCTACAATAAAAACTGCCACCAAAATAAAGTTGAAATATCCAGCTACTCACTGGATTCACCTAGTCTACCATCATAATCTCTTGTACTGCAATCATTCACCTACTTTGCAAAGCAAATCACATATTTCCACTGATGTATCTCTGCTCCCAATGCTATACTGTTTGTACAACAGTCAGTAGTTTTTGTATCATATTTATTTCTAGCAATGTCAGCAGCATGCTCATTTGGTTTCCAAGCATGTCTACTGGTTTCCAAACACAACCTCCGTCTCACAGAGTTTGTAGTCCCAAGATAAACTAGTAGACTAACAGCTATTTGTATAAGCTGGATCAACATCTATACATTTGAACAACCAAGGACATGAGTAGAATGTATATATTATAATTCAAGCATAACAACGTCAGTTAGCAAGATTCTTATTAGATATCATGTCAAAGGTGGTTCCTATATTAGGGACCTGGGAATAGAAAGGAAAGGTAGTTTTACAGGGATATACAGGTATGACTTCAGACAAAACTCCTCAGTTCAACAGACTAGCAATAAACTCATTTCCAAAACACCCATATATTTGAACAGAAGGCAGGGGGAAAAGAAGTTACTTAAAAATCACATCTATATTTACTACCCTTGGGTGCTAACTTTGCAAAACTGATACATCTGAAGTGTTAAGAAACAAATCCTTGAGGTTATAGAAGGAAAATTCTGTAGACATTATGGACTAAAACTCTTCCCTGTTTGGTTTCAGTTGCATTACTTTAGGGACTAATTTGGCATGTGGTAAGAATGTAATAGTCCATGCATATTCTTTAGAGCTCAGTCTCAATTATTGTAGCACAGCCAAAGCCTTTCCACTAAGGTTTGCTAGAAGTAACAAATCTATCCCTCAGCCAAAAATGAAGATGTAAGCAATGCAAACAGAAGTAGTCCAGAGGGACATTTTTCACATTGCCTCACAAAAAGGACAACTCATTTTCAAGTTAATTCTATTTGGTTCCCTAGCTAAAAAAGAAAACTCCTGTTACTAGGTGAGTGCATTAGCAATGTCTAAAATACAGTCCAGTAAAATTTGTATGTGATTTTCTTATTTATGTAGCCGTCATTTATGTGTTTACAAATTTAAGTCCCTCCACAATTTTTGGAAGGTTATTAAAATGTATCATTGTTAGATATTTTGCCCTGAAATTGTCACAATTTCCCCACACTGGTAATATAAAGGCCTTTAACAGGGGACTAACCGCACACATATATTCCTCTGGGGGAAGAAACACAGAATAATTTCACAGAGTTTACATAAACATACTCACATAAGCTCCTTTTTCCCTCTTGTTAACTGCCAGTCCTGTCTGAATGTACCATTTATTCTGGAAAAAATGTTTTTAGACATCTCTTCTTACTTTCAGAAATAAGTCTTAGTTTCCTACCTTACTTTCTAGGTTTCCACTTTACGTTTTCCAGATAAAATCCCTCTTTTTGTGGATTCAGTTTTTCAAAGCTAAGATTATTTTTGCCAAATTCATTTTTATTTCTTCTGCTTAAAGGTATATAATCTGTAGGTTATTCTTAACCTGCAATTCAGTATCTGAGATAATTCAGCTCCCTACAGTGTATCAGGAAATAAACTAAATAGAAAGTCCACTTTTTAACTTGACAGGCAAGCCTTTAGTTTTTGACAAAACACTCCGCACTTAATATTCTTATTACTGAGTCAGCATCTAAGATGAACAAGAAACCAGTGACACAAAGAAAAAGATCATCAGCAGAAGTTGAACTAGATCTAAAATTCAGATACTGTATTGAGATACAGCATTTACAAGACTTAAGGAAAAAAGCAAGCATTTATCTTCAGTTCCAAATAAAATTTTCAAATAAAGCTTAAAAATTTCATTGTAGTCTTACTCCTCCAAATGTTGGAATAGGAAAATAACTAATTTTTTCCTTATCTGTTCATTTGATTTTTAAAGTTACTTCCACTTCAATAATCTACAATTTTAATAAATCTGACACAGAATTTCTTTAAAAACTCTATGTATTAAATCTTTGCCTCTTCTTTCAAGCATTTTTAAAACAAAAGCATTGTTAAAATTATGCACTTTGCAAGACCATGTTCCATACTACTTCTTTTTAGCAACTTTTTAAACTGAAGGCAATCTGTTTTTTACCATAATCCATAGTTGCTTCAAAACATCCTTTCAGAGGTTCTAGGCTTCTTCACAAAGGACTTTCATGAAGAATCTCTTTAATTAATATTCATTTCAAGTACTTTTTGATTCAATTCATAAAAATCTGGTCTGACTAAAGTTTTTATTATTGTAACCAACTGACAAAATAATCTTGAAAAGGATACTGGAGAGCAATAAAATAATTCATATCCTATTGTTCCAAATTCCCTTTACTACTGCTTTTTTGGCATTCCTTTTCCTTTCTTGGCTTTTTTATCAAACTTAAAAGCCTATGCTACACACATTTGAACTGAAGAAGGTTGAATTTTGCCAGAGGTGAATGTTTTAATAACAGTAGTCTTGCAGAATGTTGAAGGTGGCAAATGCTGTATAGTTAACTCTCTTTTATTGCATCTTTTTTTTTGTCTTGAGTACCTGAAGCATCATACAGAGCTGACATAAAAACTGCCTAAGAGATTTTCTGTATTTCGTGCTTTGCTTATCTTTATTTTACCACTCACTGATTTTTTTCCTGTACTTAAGCATGCATGTGCAACCTGAGAAGGTCATAAGCAAAAGAAAGTTAACTGCTTCCCAGGCTGCCTGGTTTTTCCTTATTTATGGAGAGCTTTTGCTAAAAAGCCAGTGTTCTCTAACTTGAACAGTGGCATATTATTTCTATTTATAGATGGAGAAATCGAGGTAAAATAAAAAGAGAGATTTAGCCAAGTCACAAAATGGGTCAGCATCAGTTGGTTCAAATTCCAAGTATTCGGGCTCTTATTTTTCACTCTAACTATGCTTTTACATCCATAGCACTGTGTTTCTAGGAAGCAGTGACACAAAAAGCTTTATTTCTGTTCCCAGGTCTTACACTAGGAAGCAGGAAATGTGAACACCATCAGGCGCTAAGTCAGGTTGAAATGAATTTGAATACGGCACTTCATCTCTCAGAGATGACCTAAGCACAGAAAAGGACGGTTTATTGGATTAAGTCATTTATAGGAGTATGTACCATTTTGGTGACTGTATCACCAGTTTTAGTTTGAAAATACCATCTTCATACGCTGAATCATTTGTGATTTTTACAGGAATGATGATTTAGATTATTTGTACAGCATTGTTTTTGCATTGTTTTTGTAAGCGAATTTCTACAAATTCATGTCAGCACTATGTGAGCAGTCTTGCAAATTTTACGCTCACCATTTGTGTTGAAAGTATTACCACATTTGAAGCCCAAAACTCAACTTCAGCTATTTTTCCTAGCTGTAAGAGTCTAACTGCTGGGGTTATTTTTTTTACCTTAGTCCAGCATTTGCTGAGAAACTAATTCTATCTTGCCTGAAACACAAAGCTTACACAAACCACAAATCCCAAAATGAGCCTAACCCTCCCTTAACTCCACAGCAACTCTGAAGAGCTGTGGAAAAAAGCAGTAACACCGCCTCATTTCAGTGGATGAAACACCTAAAAATGTGAAATACGGCAACTATTTTTTTATTATTATTGTTTCTACCTCTCAGGTCTGGGTGGGGGGAGCTGGGTTTGAATTTTTTTCACCGTCTGGTATTTCTGGGGGCCTGTTCATTCAGCAGGAAGATGCCCAGCAGCGCAGGGCGTCGCCGGGCCCCGGCCCATCATGGCGCCCGCTGCCCTCGCAGCGAGGCTCCCAACGGATACGCCGAGGCGCCGCGGCCCGCCGGGGCTCCGGGCGGTTAACGCCCTGGCTGCTCGGCTCCCGCGGCACAGGCGACAGAGTTGCGGCCGGCGGCCCGGCGAGGGGGCGCCCCAGACTCTGGGAGGGGACGGGCACGGCGTGGAAGCGACGCCTCAAACGACACCTCCCCGCCGCGGCACCTCCCGCCCTGCGCCTGCGCAGGCGCCGCACGACGCTGTGCCGCGCCCCGCTGCGGGCGTCGTCGTCGTTGTCGAGGGACGGTTCGGCGGGACCGCGCGGGGCCGGGGCCGGGGCGCGCGCAGCGGGCGGGCGGGAGCGCTGCTGGTTTCTTCCCCTCCTCGTCGGTGCCGGCGCGGCCTTCCGTCCGCTGAGGCGCGGGGGGGCTCGGTGGTGCCTCTTCTGGGCCCCCCGCGATGCCGCAGCTCAGGTCAGGGAAGGCAATAGCCGCCACCAGGGCGGGGCTGGCGGCGAGGCCGGGCGGCGGCCCCGGCTCCCCGGGCGGCGGCGCAGCGGAGCAGCCGCGGGCGAAGCCGGGGGCCAAGCGCAGCCCCCGCCTGGCAGCGAGGAGGAAAGCCGAGCGGCCCTCGGCCCCCTGCTCGCTCCCTGCCTGGCTCCCCGGAGCCTCCCCCGAGCACTTTGCTCTGCTTGCGTCGGTGCAGGAAGAGCGAGGCGAGAGTAGTCAGAGGCTCCCAGGTAAAAAAAACAAGGGGAGACGGGGCGGGATGGCTGCTGGAAGCCCGAAAGATGTGGCAGGTGTCGGCTCTGTTGGGTCTGGGGAAGGTCAAGCAGCAGCGACGCCCGTGGAAGCGCGCTGGGGAAAGGCGATAAGCAGAGGGATAGGGCAGGGCCAGCAGCCATTTTTCACTGAAACCAGCTTGCAAAAGAAATTCCCAGGAGGGCTTGGGAGGAAAGTGCATAGCCCACAAAGACTAAACCCTTCCAGTTTTCAGGAGAGTTCAGGGAGCTCTGGAATAAAGGGCAAATACTCCTTTATGGAACTGAAGTTACAAATCCCATCCTCTGACAAGGAATGCGAGAGCACAGATAGGCAAAGTATTTGCTGTTTGCCAGAACCAGAGGCACTGCAACCCACAAAGGGGACGTGTAGTGCTGAAATGGAAGGTCATTGCTCTTTAATGATACCAAATCTGCAAATCCCAGAGCTTGAGGAGAGTTTGGGGACTCAGAGTGAGGGAAGCACCTTGGTGCAAGTAGGGAGGATGGAGAGCAAGGAATGGCATT
Source organism: Dromaius novaehollandiae (assembly GCF_036370855.1). Taxonomy (NCBI): domain Eukaryota; kingdom Metazoa; phylum Chordata; class Aves; order Casuariiformes; family Dromaiidae; genus Dromaius; species Dromaius novaehollandiae. Next base: position 29,270,432 of record NC_088099.1, read on the forward strand.
CCTGCATACAGCCAAGAGTGCTGATGCTTGAGGAAAGCTCTGAAAGCCCCCCAAACAAAGGCAGAAATAGGTTTTTAGAAACTGAGCCCCAAGGAAAAGTAAAAAGAACTGACAAGGGAGAGAGATCCTCCTTATCTGAAGTGAAACCTCAGGAAAAAGTCGAGGCCCCAGGGAAGAGGGATGGGTGTCCTCTAACAGGATCAAAGGAGCCAGGGACTCCGCAGAAAAAGAAGAGATGCTTAAGCAGGAATGGCAGGGCATCTTTGGTGAAACGAAAGCTGCAAAATCCAAAAAAGACAGGTAGCTCTTCCTTAGTAGAGCTACATGCACAGCATCCAGCGTCCAAGAAAGGAACAGTGATTCTGAGCGAGAGGGATGGACACCCCTTGGCGCTTCCACAGCTACAGAGTCTAAGCAGCCAAGAACAACCAAGAAACCGAGGAAAGAGGCAAAAGCATGCCGTGATAGAACAGCAGCAGAGCTCGTACCCTCAGGAAGGAGCAGGTAGTCTGGGGGAAAGAGGTAAGCACCTGTGCTCCATCGCAGAAATACAGGTGCAGCATATGGGCTTCCAGAATACGGGGAGCTTAAGGGCAAGGGACTGGTGCTGGAGCAGGTTGCTGTGAGAAAGCACAAAGTCAAGGGAGAGAATTTTTCTATTGCATATAACAGGTGTCTGTGTGGGGAAACATAGCACAGGATAGAGTGGTCAGTCTCTTGTCTCAAAGTGGCGTGTGTAGGGCTGCTCACTTAGCCCAAGGAGCGTAGTGAAAAGAACTAGAGACTACTTTACTTAACCGTGGATACTAGTCTTGGAAGAAAAGAAGAGATGAGGCTTTTGTTGAAGAGAATGGAAACCTCTATAACTGGGAGGGGAAAAGAAGTGTTTAGTAGAGAAGAGAGGAGGCCATGTAGTTTGTTTTATTTTTATTTTTAATTTTCCTTGAGACTACTTAGAAATAGAAAAGGGAAGGGGAATCAGCAGCAACAGGCCCCTGAGCAAGAATTGAGTTTTTTCTCAAAGCAGTCAGTTCATGTACATGTAGAAGGTCAGACACAAGCAGGAAAAGAAGAGGCAGTAGTTTCAGCTAAGCTAAATAAATGAAAAATTAACCATCTTTTATTTTGTATATTACTGGATTGTTTTTTATGTATATCATGTTGTCTTGGGTTTTTGATCACCTTCATAGGCTACTATTCTTTATTTTCAGACCTTGTTGCTGCTTTTTAATTGCTATTCTCTGTAAAATCTTAAAAGCTGTAGAAGCAATGATTGTATTTCAGTGTATTAAGAGAGTATTTATCAAACTGACAATTTTGAAAGAGGCTTTTTTTAAAAAAAAAAAAGTGTACTCCTATTTTTCTAAAGACAATTGACCTAAAAGACATTCTTTTTGAGGAAGATATATCTTCCAAATGAGTTCATTCAAACAGCAGGTATTTGCTTTAGGTTGTTATTAATAAATACTTAATATCGATACCATATTCTGAAAAATTGAGATACTAAAACTGTGTATTACTTTGAAAACTGAGATCTTAAAATTTTACCAGTACATTTCTGAGTCCATTCTTCAGATGAAATTCTCAAATGTACAGTTGTTTTAGGTAATCGGCATTTGCTCTTAAATAAAAAATGTTTTATAAAAATGCAAATCCTGCAGTTTTTCTGAATCTTCTTGAACTGTCTGGTGCATTTGACTAGACTATATACCTGAAATAAGATCTATATTCTTCTAAACAAGCTTCATGTAACAGAGAACCTAATATGTAATCAAAAGGTTTTAACAAAAATGCGAAAGGCTGGTTGTGCAAACAGCATCTGCTTTTTCTTGCAAGACTTGCTCTAATTTGGTTTCCACCTATATTTTAAGGAACTTGGTACGTCTGATTTCCTTGTGACATCCTTCAGGTTCTGTTCTTTATCTGTGTGTTTTCGGAAGACAAGACATAAATTGGTTTTGTGAGTTTGCTTAACAGTGCTCACTTATTAGTAAAATGTAACAGTGATTGTTTTAACATTATACAGCATAATGGTTTTAGGTAATCTTGAATGTTCTTTGTCCTTCTTATAGAATACTGCAATATGTCTTGTCTTTTTCCCTTTAAGTGTTCTTTAATGAGACAGTTTCCTTTGTTTTTAACCAGCAAAGGAAAAGTGGAAAGACATTGAGCAAGACTCAGGTACACAGGCTGTGAAGGAGATCAACAGAGATTTGAATAGATCAGAAGATTCCAGTGAGAAGAAACCTTATTCCTCTGAATCTCCTGGAATTGCCACATTGGATGGGACTCAAAGCAAGAGATTTCTATGCCATTCTTTGGCAGAAAGGTCTGGTGTACAGTGTAAAAAAAGAAAAAACGGAATTGATCAAATCAAGTGTTTACAAAGCTTTAGTGTAAGTACAGCTGAAAAAGCAAAAAATATATCAGCAAAATATGAGGCTGAACAGTGTAGAAACACCCTAACCCATTGTAACTGCTTGCCATTTGTAACAGAAAAGAATCCAGTTGTGAGATTAGAGGCCTGCAGTTACATAAATACACTTGTGAAGTCTTCAGTTAACGGAGCTGCCAGCAGCTGTAAAATCAGTGGATTCTTCCATGTAGCCCAAGGTAAGAAGGAGTCTGTTTGTCCTGATGGTACTGTAGAACAGAGGGATATGAACTGCATCACTATTGGAATGCAAAATGAGAGATCACCCCTAAAAAGAGGTTTCTTGTTCAGTAAAGAAGAAAAACATCAAAATAGAGAAGGGTATTTTTCATGCCTTCAGAGTGAAAACAGTAAGTGTTCAAGGGAAAGAAAGTGGAATATTGGTAGACGGCCTAGAAAAAAGTTGCAGATCACTGAGAAGGCAGCAGTCCAGAATGTTCTCACAGACATGGCTAACAAATGCAGTGAGTGTGAGTTACAAACAGAAGACCCCATTGCCACGTCAGACTCCTTAGCAGTGTTTGGACTAAATAACAAGGAAGTGACCCTGTCAGCTTCATGTGATCATACATCAAATCTTAATATTGGAAAAAGTACTCACAAAGCACAAAATACATCAGTCAGCAGAAAGAACAGCGTCAAAATTCTTGCACTTGAAGATTGCTGTAAGGAGATGACAGAGCTCTCTGTAGTTGCAAAAGGAGAAAATTCAAACAGCATGGCACCACAAGATTATTCTGCTAACTCTGGCAGCCTGGGAGTGCTAACTCAGGTCTGTGATGTTTCTAATTGTCAGGAATGCGTGTCAGATGAAAATTTGAATAAAGCTAGTAAGAAATTGGAAAACTCTACCTGTCAAAGAACAATACCAATGACTGGTAAAAATGTTTGGCCTCTGGAGTCGTGTGCAAGGACTTCTGAATGGTTTCATAAAGATCACAGGTCCATCTCAAAAGGAGAAAAACTTTTAAGTTTTGGCTTTGAGGAATCCTCTGATAAAAGCAGTAGTGAAGCTATAGGAGACAATGCTCTAACTGGCAGTTTGAGGCAGTTGGATCTTCATATATCACCAGCAGAAATTAACAAACAATCTGCACATAAAATAATGGATCAGAATACTGAATGCCTGACTTCACTTGAAACTCCAGAATCCTCTTCCTTGGATATTTATGGGACTTTGAGAATAAGTAGCAATGAAAATCTGGAATCATCAGTTAGCACAGGTAAAAGTTCCATGGCTTTTAACATTGATGACGTACAAGAACCCAAAGCAACCTTGAATTCTACAACAAAACAAAAAGACAAAAGTAAAGGAGCTGCAACAAAGAGAAACCCCCCTATGACAGTCCAGAATGGTACATCTGCAGGTAACAATAGTAGAATAAACTTCAGCCATAAAGCATCAGTTGTGAAGCAAACACTTTCTGATTTAAAACTAATGAAAGTGTTGAACACTGGAAACCTGTCACATTTCAAAATTCCTTTACGCAAAAACAAACCTGAATCCAGGAAGTTGGAAACTGTTCTTTCATTTGAAAGAAAACCCTGTAGTCCACTAGAAGTTCTGGACAATGCTAGTGCTTCAAAAAGGCAGAAAAGAGACGAAGAGACTTTTTTGGTAAATTCTGAGCAGCAGCCTCTTTCTGTAGTGAATGATGTCTCATCTACAGCTTCCATGAAGAAAGAAGCTGGCCATATCCACAAGAAGGACTTTGAGCGTGATGTCACTGAAGACCTTTCAAATGAGTTATCCACACTCCCTGGATATGTTTCTTTCTATCCACATGCTGTTGTTGAGAGACAGCTGGAGTCATCTGCTTCTGACTCTTGGACTACTGAATATGTACCAAAGTCTAATCTTCCCGATCATTCTTGGAATGCAGTTGACCACCCTGTTACATTAGAAATAGATGATGATAGCAAATCAAGGGGGAATCTTTCACAGCACAGAAGTGAAAACTTTCCAGATGTTCTTGAAGCTTACAAAGAAGATATTCTTGTGATTGATGTGATCCAGGATGACCCTGACCTCTTTGGAACCAGTGATGATGAGGACCCTTCACTCACAGACTCTGAAAATTGTCCTGTGAAAAAATCCTGTAGTAGCATCTTCATTACAGAAGAAAAGCCAGAGTTTAAGCCTCAGGATCCCGTCATTTCAGAAAACAAAGATTCGGTAGATCATTTTAGGTATGCATATCATTCTTTAGGATGATAATACTCTTAAGTACTTTGATCTTGTATCAGTATACTTTGGTTGTAGTGATTAGGCTTCCTTACGAAATTTCACCAATTTCTGTGTTAGTTTTAAGTGTCAGAATTGGGTTGAGGTATGATAGTATTCTGAATGTAAATACAGTATTTTATGGTATTTTCATAAAAACTAGGATAAAATTCTGAATCAAAGGAAAACTTAGTCTAGAAAATTTGGTCTGGACTAAGTGAAGTGAAATATGAAAGTATAAACAAAGCTAATTATTAAGAGTAGTATTCTTAATAAATAACTTAATATTTTTAAATATCTTGCTTTAGCAGTGTCCACTTGAGGGTAGATTTTTAGTTGTAAAGTGGTATACTGCTTTGAAATATTTCTTGCTTTCTAATGGTAGCTTATTCTTTTGTTGGCTCTGTGTGAGTAAATGATTGTTTCTACAATTGCATTGTTTGCTCTTTCTTCTTCCCTCCTTTTATCCTATCCCCAGACATGTGAATAGTCTTCAGTTCTGTAATTTGGCTAACAGGTTATAGATGTTTATGCTTCTGAATCTTCATTCATGAAGTTTGTGTTGTAAATAATTCAGCATTCTTGTTTTTCTAGGTTTTGAGGAGGTGATAAAAGTCAGTGAAGGAGGAGGAAGAATTTAAAAGTACCACTAAGCTTTTACAAAAGAAGCAGTGGTCCTTTGTGGGATAGATTTACTTGTCAGCTCTGTAGTCTGTTTTCTCTAAATTCTGATCTTTGCATTTTATAAATGAGTTTTAAGATTAAATTCTTCATATTATAAGGAAAAGTATAAAACTTACAGAATTTTCTCTAAGGATCAATCTCATGAGACTTTTTTGTTTTTGTTTTGTTTTAATTTTCTTCTGTGCTTTTCCTGGCTGGCTTTATGCCAACTTTATTTTAAATAATTATTTTCAACATTGCACCATCTTCTAACTGTATGAATTTTATTTGACTCTCTGCTCTCTTTTTCCTTTCCCCTTCATTAAAATCATAAGCAAAAGAGGAAAGGAAGTATGTTATAGTAAACGTATTTCAGATTCAGATGGACACATTTTTCAACTGACTGCATTCAGACAGCTGTTGCACAGAATGAAAGACCAGAACTCCTGAGCCTTTTCCTACCATGACTGATAGACAAATGTAAAGTTTGCTGTTTATATAATACCAACGGAAAAATTTGGCGGGGCTTTTAAGTAGTTTGTAAGGAGGGTACATACTCCCTTTAGTTAGCAATGAGATTGAGTTAAACTAACATTGTCAAAGCATTAGATACATGAATACTGAGCTCATTTAGCTTCTTATCTCATGCATATACGATTTTGCTCCATTGCAATATTAATTTGGAATGCCACTTCCACCTATCAGCATAGAACAGTGAGTCAAATTGTAGTACAGTTAGCCATCTCAAACTTATATAAATTCTAGTATATATGCTTATCTTTCGTAATGTTTGGTTGGAACACTAGATCTTCTCGTGTAGAACAGCAGTACAAATACTTAATGGCCACAGACGTGGTTGTTGCTGAACATTTTCTTTAGCTGTGTCAATACATAGTTTTTGTTATGATTTCCCTTCAGACTAATAGGAACAGCAGATGATGATAGAAAGAATCTATATACAGGTTGCCTGGATCTTTGCTAAAACTCTGTGTTAGTACATGTATGCCTGTGGACAGGCTTTGGTATGTTAATTTTGATGTGCTGATATTTTATGCTGGCATTGGCACAGAACAGTGAGATCTAAACTTCTGCTAGCAGCAAGTTATTGTGAAAGTGCATAGCTTGGTCGTTAAAAGCTTTTAAAATGTGTGCCATGTCATCGATGATTTAATTGTGGTTAAATTCAAATTGTAAAGAAAACCATTGGTGCATTAATGTGTATTCTTCCAGCCTCAAATTCTGTGATTGAGGAGCTTGTCAAAATGACCGTTGGTATGATGAACTAACACTTCTCATTCAAGTTTTGTTGTGAAAGCCAAATCACTGGTACTATATGAAGGATATAACAGGTTGGTTTAATAACTGCACGTGTTCAGTGGCAACTGTTAGCAGTGTGGATCCCTCCCGTCCAATTCCGCCCCTCCCATCCCCCCCCCCCCTTGAATCTAAATACCAAGACATTTTTATCCATTGATGCTTTTCATCTTTGGCTGTTTGTGATCTTAAGTCAGAGGGCTTTTTAAGTTCTGAAAATTCAAGGATAATAATTTTCAGGTGCTGAATTTCAGACAGTGAGAGTGCATCTCCTTGTAAAGTAGAACACATTGGTCACAGCAGTGATTAAGGTCCATAGTCAAATAAATCTCTTTTTAACTAACAAGGCACCTTACAACCAAATGAAGAGGCACCTAACCTTGTTAGATGTCTTTCTTTTCAGCTGATGTCTGTGAGCAAGTAGGTGTTTAGCTCCTATCTGTGACCCACTAAGATTCAGGAAAAGCTGTGTGTGTGCGTGTGTGTCCCCTGAGTGGTTTGATTCAATTAGCACACTCTGACCTCTAGGTTATGTAGGACTGGCTTTTCCTCTCATGGTCACATTTTAAGAGAAGAGTGAGCGCTGCTCACTTCCAGTCATTAGTTGCCTGTTATCAGGAAAGGATTCTGGCCCTGCACCCTGAATGGGCAGTGAAAGTTCTTTACAAGGACTTAAAATTGTTTCCATAAATATTTCACGCTACACAATTAATAGAATTTGGTAAAGATTTGGGAGTGGTTTTTGATGTGAACATGAAGTCCCTCTCTGTCTCTTGACGGTTGTGTACTTTCACTTTTAAGCAGTGTTTCTGAAGGTGACAGCTTTCTGGATCTGTTTGTGCTGCAACTTTACAGAAAAAGTCAATTGTTGTAGGCAAAATGACTCAATTTTTGTATTTCATTTAAAATGTATGGTCATGTGAATGGGCAGTAGGGAGAGAGGAAATCAGTCTACAGAAAGCCTGCCTCTACTAAAAAGCTCTCTCTTCTCTGCAAACTTTCTTTAACTTGGCATGAAACTCTGTTTCTTAATATTTCTTGCAGCTCTACATAGATATCTGTACCTGAATGTGTGTATAGCTTAGAATTACACTTACTGGGAAACTTTTTGCTCTCCACTGAATTGCCACAATTTATCATTGTTCCATTTTAATAGGCAGCTTACTGCCATTACAGTTAGTCTAATTCACCAGGCACGGGCTTCCAAAGTCTGTAGTGATGCCACATACATACCACTCCCAGACACACACACACAGACGCATATATATGTATATATTTTACCTTTTGAGCTTTTCTAAGGAGAAGCACAAGATTTTTTCCAAACTATCTTAAAAATGGGTGAATTAAGAATCTTATTTATAAATGTTTTTGTTCCTGTCTTTGGGATTCATTACTATGAATTGTATTGAACACAAAATTATTATAAATCACATCTTTAGAATGTGGCAAATTGGCTCTTTAGCACAGTATTTCCATAATTTGTTATATAGTGAAGATTCTCTTCCAGTATTTTAGGCAAAGGTGAAATGAGACGATAAGCTAGTACTAGAAATTTCTGAGTTTGAAATGCCCTGTCTTTACTTAATATATTTAAATGTAGATCTATGGAGATGGACATGGGATAGCCAAAAGCGAGAGATTTAAAAACAGTCCAATGAGGATAGTGTGTTTTAAGTAAGGATTCTGTCCATAGCTAAAAATATTTATTACTGAGAACTTTAATTGTGTGCAACTGTTCAGATTATTTTGCTTTTGTGCTAGAAATTTAAAATATAACTTTTTTTCAAAACAGGGACAGTATGGTACAAGAATCTGGAATGCTGAATGATGCTGAAAATTCCTGTCATTTGATGCTAAAACGTAAGAGTTTTTTAATGGACATTTTTGAATGTGTGCTCAGGAGAAGAAGGTAACAAGGGTGTTCAATAGCAAAACCTAGAATTTACACTTTCCGAATAAAATGAGAACCTGTCAGTTCAGTAATACCTTTTTATCATGATGAGGATTTATTTCCAAAATGTATATAAAACGAATGCCTTTTGAAATGGTACAAACTTGATTTTTACAGAGAATATCCACTGTTCTGTGGTACTTGTCTATTGGTAGTCTTTTTTCTTTCTTCTTTTTTCTTTCTTCCCCTCTCTGACATCTGCCTGACACTACAGGCAAGAAACAGCTTCCTGTATTAGTTGATGAGACAATAGGAGGATACTGAGTACTGTCGTACTGCTTTGGAGTCTGACTCATGATCTCACTTGGTTGTTCTCTTCATCATCAGACAGAATTTTATAATAGCTTTTTTTCTAGGTTATATTTTTGTTGTTTGCAGATGCCATCCCTGTTCTTCAGATAAACTATTTCTTTTTAAGGACACTTTTTTTTTTAAATAGGATACTTGGACATATTTCCTTTTCTTCATGTTTTAAGCAGAACTCTCCAACTAGGCAGTATCTGAACATGATCTGTTTTGTTTTCTGCAGCTTGCATACAGACCTACTATGTAAAGTACATCTGATGTGGAAGTTTCTCTTAGATAGACTGGAGGTACAGAATTTTGCCTGTGAACAGAAGCTTATTATTGACCTACTGGAGGAGAGACAGAGTGCAGAGACTGGTTTTGAAGGTTCTTGGTCCTTCTGGTGTCAGTTGTCAAGTGGCTGTTAATCTAGCAGTGTGCTCTTATGTTCAGTTCTGCTGCAGGCTTGAGAGGTGTCTGTGATGGGCAGTACCTCTTCTGGGTTTTTTTTCATTTTAATGTGTTACTCTCCTGCAGAAAGAACGAGTGCTATGGACAGATAGAGCCTCCTGAAGAAAAGGGAGAGACTGAATTTTCCCTTCATAATAGTGAGTGTGTTGGGGGGGGAGAGGTTTTTTAAAACTTCAGTGAGTAGAAGACAAAATAAAAGGTAGTGAGGGTTTAAGAGCTCCTGAAGAAGTTGAAACAGGGAGACTGTTGAGGAAGAATAGGGAGCTAGGCGTTTTAGGATGTAAAGAGACAGGGCCAGAGGGGCCCATGTTGTGGTGTCTGCAGTACAGAGATGTTTGAAACCAAACCTGGAAGCAAGAGCACTGGGAAGCCTCATGATGTTTTGCTTATACTGCCTTTTACTTCTGTTTTGTACTGTTTAATGGCATCTTCATTTTCTTAACTAGTGTGTCATTGTATTTCATATTCTAATAAAATCTTGCAGCTGGTAAGTCTATGGATATTTTTGCAGTGTTTACAATAAGGAAAAAGGTTTAGGCAAGTTGTGCTTCCCAGGTCTGAATAACTTGGGAACCAGTCACACTCTGAAGCTACTGATCTGTGCTTGATGTATGCCTTTTAGAAAACAGAAATGGCCTGTATAGAACAAATGAAGGATGACTATTCTTGGCAATTACTGAGGATTTATGTATGTATTTAGAAATACATGATACTGCTTTGGTGCCTTGTATTGCATAGTGAGGTCATTGCTTCTTGTCTCAGTGGCTTCACAGAGTGTAAAAAGGGCAACAAATGCTGCAATTAAGGTTGAGCATTTTGGATGACATCAACCCTCTTCATCTTTCAAGTAGAAATATTGTATACATAGCCTTTATGCAGATATGACTTCTGCTGATGAAGATGCAGAGACTAACTAAGATAAAAGCTTTTCCAATAATAATCTGATTCTTTCCTCCAGTCTCTAGACAACACAGTGCAGTCAAAATTCGTTCATACGATCCAGTGAAGTAGTGGATTTCTCTTCTATGCAAAGTTCTTCATTTTAGTATGTAAAGAGCTTCTTCAGAATGCTGTAGTCAGGTGTTTTGTTCGTTTCCTGTGGCATCTCCAAAAGGACACCGAGTTCTCATTGATTTTGCTGTATTATGGGAATTTGGAGTTTCTCAGTTGTCTTTATGTAGTTTTGAGTTACATCATGTCACTGCGCTTAGCTAATCTCCTTCTCCAACAAAGTCTAAGTCTTTATTTGCATAGCAAATTACCATGCATGTCTTTGGCTGTGCTTGAATAATAAAACTTAACTGAATTTATTCTTAAAATACTGAATTCAATATTGTGTAAATAAACCTGTTGTACTGTTCTACAGGGACAGTTACAGAACATGCAGCATGGGTAAATTTTTAATTGTAGATTCAATGTAATACTTACTTTGAAATGGTTCATGCTTTAAAGGTGAAATAATTTTACATAAAAATTTCACATTTAGGAAGTCCTTGGAGATCTTAAATGTCATTACTCTTAAGTCTTTGAAATAGCTAGGAAATAAAAACTTTGTCTTGTAGTATGGAAAATGCATAAAGTAATATTTTTATAAATTTTCAGCTCATGAAATTAAAACCCGCAATTTGTCGAGTGGAAGTAGTCCTTTGGGATGTGTTGCCGAGGACTCTTTTGAAGATGGGCAACTGAGTGAACTGGATGAACTTTTAAAGGGTCCTGAGTTGGATGAAGAGGTACTGAGAAGTCATGCCTTCTGTCACTGAATAATTTAGGAAATGATAGTCCATGTAATTGGATAACTTTAATTGCTAATGCTGTTTCATCAATGAAATTTTTAATTTCCTGTACTAAAGAGAGCACTGCTTTCATAGTTGCACAGATTACTCTGTGCTGTTGACAGGGTGAGAGCCTTGTTTGACAGAACTTGTGATTTTCTGATCTGTCACTCATAATTGATCTTCAGATTTGAACTCAAGCAATGTATTGTCATATCAGTTATTATAGTAATTCTGTATTAACAATTGTATGAAAAGTACTGTTCCAGTAGATATCCAAGAGCACTTCTGTGCATCTGTAACATTTTTACATAACATAATTTTGAAAAGTTGGTGTTAAGTGCTTCTCACCCCACAGTCTCAGAAGGGTGGGGGGGTACTGGAAAGATGGGAGAGCTGCACAGCCGGCACGGCAGAGGAGGAACGTTCTGAGGCTGATAACTTGGGCAGAAGTGTCACAGCACAAACATGCTGGCTTCCTGGCAGTTCAGAGAGAACATTAAGCTATTTTCATGCTCAGTGACATTCTCTGACCTTTCTATTTTCCCCTCTCCTCCTTCCCCTAGATAATTTAAGTCTAGGAATTTTAAGACTTGCTGAAATATTTTGCTGCTTCATTCTTTGATCATGTATGGGAGTTTGCATCTCACTACTAGTCAGACATGAGTGCTGACAGCGTTTACTGTTTTTTCGCTCCCTCACGAGTGGATAATGGATTTAACTGGTTAAGCTAAACTGTAAAATTCACATGGCTAAAAATTGGTAAGCGTGCGGAGTAAGTAACTGGATAATAAGGAATCAGTTTCCTTGCTAGAATCATTATTTAAAAGCAGACTAGAAACATTCCTACAGCGAATGAAATTAGGGCTCCTAACATCTGATTCAGAAAGTAAACAGGACAGTTTTGTCCCCTGACCTCACAATAGAAAGAATAAAGGAGTCCAGCAGTGGGCTAGAGGAAGGTTAATAGCATGGGAGGCATTGATAGTAGCTCTATACAGTATGGATTGGTTACTGGAGGAGTAGTACTTGTTGCAAAAACTGTAATTGTTGCCAGGCCACTCCCAGATGGGCTGCTTCATAATGTTCTGGCTTTATAAAATCGGTGTCTTGACGTATTTGCTTTTCTGTGCTGTCTTGAACAACAGTAGATATCTACTGCTGCTGTCACCTAACTTAATTCCACAAACTTGCACCACAACATACATGTTGCAATCCTAAACCTACCCCCACATGTGGATGAAAAACTAACTGTGCAGACTTGGGGAGGGAGTAGAAGGGCAGAACACTTCTTACAAGTATTCTAACAGTCTAATGGGGTTTTTTGTTTGTTTTTTAATGGCTTTTCAGTCTTCCAGTGCTGTGAAAAGGAGAGAAGCTAATAATGGAGAAAATCCTTAATGTATGGGGGAACTGATGAAATGAAATTTGAAAATCTGAGGAGAGCATATCCTTCTCTAATTCTTTGGCTATCATAAATTTGTGATACAATATGAAGTTAAGCAACTTATTTCGTGAATAGTGGAAAAAACAAAGCCAGAATTCCATGAGTTTGCTCTATATCAGTCCCTTCAGATTCTCCCCCATCCCCAAATATCTTAGGTGCTCTTTCCTCTGCATTTTGGAGGACTTTTTTGTGTATTCTCTGATGTGCAGCTGAGTAAGAGCCTCAGATTTCTCCTCTATACAGCTTTAAATTTCCAATGAACTTTGTAGGAATGTCATTTGTGGAATTTCTACACATCCATCAGCTACAGCTAAAATTAGATAGTGGACCTCAAAATTATGGGGAGGAAAGAGAAGTGAGGAACACTCATTCAATCATGTCATCCTTCTTCCCATTAGAAATGACTGTGTTAAAGATCACAATTTGTAAAATTAATATGCCAATTAAAAAGATTGTGTAAGAATAACCCTACAGTCCAAAGAATGTTTTTATAGTCAAGAGTATATTATCAGACTTTTCAACAAAAGGCTTCTAGTTTTAAGTCTGTAGTGTAAAACGTAGCAGGCTTGTTAGTGCTGTGCTGTGTATTATGCAATCTGAAAGTATATTTTAAATATCCTTGCAGGTCAGGTTTGCAGATGGGATGGCTGGTATTAAACAAGAAAAGACAGGTGAAGCTGGAAAAAGGTATGTGTACTTTGTACTTTGAGTAACCTGCGATGTTCCCCAGTCACTGTACAAGCTAAAGGTGATGTTTGTATAGAAACGCCATCAGGCTTTGAATTCTGTTTTTCTATTATACTGCAACAAGGTGTGAAAGAAAATAAATATGTGAAATATGTCATTATGCTAAGTACAAAAAGGAAAATATAGTTATAGCCTGATGCATTAATAGAAGATATTTTGTCCTCCTCTCTGGTGACTAAATACATCCACTTTATGCCAGTGTCTTACCTGTTCTGGCATCTCAAAAGGAGTATAGTGTTTAAGTTATATTTCCAGCCACAATAGCACTTACCAGAACTCTTAAAAAAAATTCAGTAGCCCTTAATGAAACTTTAAGCTTTCTTTGCTGCCTCTTGGGACTTTCCTAAAATTGATGGAAGGACTGAAAGACTCTCATTCAAATTCCCTCTAACAGATCTTTGAACAGCAGTAGGAAAAGCTTAAAAATGCTTAAAAATGTGACATGGAGTTAAACATATGCGTAACTGTTCTGCTAACTTCAGGCTGTGCTTACACTGTTTGTTGTGTGTGTGACTTGAACTGTGAGAGTAAATTACCTCCCTCTGGTATCAAGCCCCAGAAAGAGGCAGAGTAAGACTTTGTAGAAAAAATATACTTAACTGATGGAATAGTTAAGTGATTAGAAAAGAAGCAGACTAACAGACATTCCAGAGTCATTTTCACAGTAATTAAAAGACTTCAGCTTGCACAGAGGAGGGCCTTGCTTTTTTTCCAGCACCAGTCACATTTATGTGACAGAATTCAAATCTAACAGACATCCATTAAGTAGAGAATATTGCATCTGTTCATTAACCAGGCAGAAGCTCCAGGCTCCTCCTGGTAAAATATCCATATGAATTTACTTTAGTAGCATAAATAGCTCTATGCTGTGGCATAGGTAGATTATGCTAGATAAAAATGTATATGCAAGTGATACCACTTTACTTATCTTTTCCCTAACACAGCATCAGAGCAAACATTCACTTCCTTAGCTGAAGCATAGCAATCTCCATGGTTATAGAAGAAGCATTTGTCCATCATTTGGAATCAAACTATTTTCTCTAGTTTATTCAAAAATATTACCATCACAAAGTTTCTTCTAGAAAAAACTGTTCCTATTTAGCAAACTCTGCTTCTAGTGATGATGTTCCTTAGAAGTTGATTGTGTAGCTGTATAGTTTACAGTCTTTGGCAAAATAGTGTGTAGTTTGCCCTGTAGATGAAAAAGAGAGCTGAGGTTGTTATCCTGAAGGTAAGCTGCTATGAAAATCCTGTTACATTGTAAGCTGAAAATTTTGGGTAGCTAGATCCACAAATTTGTTCCTGTGGAGGCTAATATACCAGCTAGATTAAAAATAAAAAAGGATATTGAAGGGATTTGGGCTTATTATTAGATGAAATTTATTCTTCTCTGCAGTGGCATTTTTTGCTTCAAACTATATTAAAAACAGCTCCCAATTTAGGAAGGACTTGAATTATCCTGGCTAGGGAAAGTATTAAGTAAGTATAGTTTACAAGCTAGAACCTTTCCCTCTTGGGGAATAGCAAGTCCGTTTCTCTCTCTAAACACCAAGCAGGCTGAAACGTCCTTTGTGCTGAATTTGGGTACTTAATTGATGGGGGAAAAGAGATCTCATAAATGGGGAATTTTTTTTCTGTGGCTTTAATTACAAATAAGAAAGATACCATTTAAGTATTTTGCTAGCAATGTTTGTATCTTATTTTGGAAAACATCACATTTCAGTAACTTAATCGTCTGTAACATCTATATTTGGGAATAGTTAAAGGCAGAACAGTTTTTAATTGAGGTTTCCTTCAAAATCTTCTAAATCTTCTGGCGAGTATAATAGGTTATTAGAAAAGAAAACAGTTGGCTCCTCAAGTGTAATTTCAAAAGCTTTGTGGATTTCTTTGGCAGAGATTACATAGCAGTTTATTGAAAAGGAGGTGCTTCAAAGACAGCAGAAATCATCTCAACCTTCCTCTCAGTGGAGTGAAAAAAATTAAGTGGTTCATGGGTGCCTTTTCTACTTATTTATTGAATTTGATATAGTTACACTTTAGGACAAAATAATCCCAGCTGATCATAATCCGGTGTGACTAGGCTATGAGAGAAATGAAAGTAAAGTTGTTGGGATTGCTAGCCATTTAAATTTACAGAGAATGTTTAAGTGTTACTTTAACTGTTGGAGAAATTCTCATCTTTTATATACTTAATCTCATGTTTTAGGTATTTAGTATATGAGGGAAGCAACCGTTTAATTTGATTAAACAAATGTGTGTGTGTTTCTTTTAACACTCAGCAGTGACTGTAAATTTAAAGATCTTTTGAACTGCAAACTTCAATCAGGATTGACACTGCCTGCCCTGAAAGTGAATGTCCCCAGTGAATGCACAGTGCTGAAACCCTGGACAAATGGTTCGTATCCTGTATTAGTAAACCCTCCAGAGTTTTTTTACTAGTGTTTTATTTCCCTATAAAATCTTAAAGGATTTCTTCAGTTTCTGAAGACATTGGCTGGAGTTTATTTTTGTTTGTTTGTATAGAAGCAAAAAAGGAAGCTAACATAAGGTAAAGTTAGTTTTTGTTTTGTTTTAGCAGGTTTCCATCTGCTGATGTCAAATGGCAGTCATTTTATCTTGGTATTTGTGGTTCTCAGATACTTCAACAGTACAGTACTGCCCATATTCTTAGTATTTTGACATGCTGTATTTGAGCCACATTATGGGCAAGTAACTTTTTAAATCAGAGAATGTAACTAGGGTTTTGTTTTCTGTCAGCAAAGCTTCATGAAGTGATCTGCCTGCCTTGCCAAAGTTCAGAGCTTTCTTGTTTATGCCAGCTCAAATGTTTGTGAGGCATTCACTAAACTGGATCAAGGAAGTGATCTAGATTTAATAAGCAGTGCTTTGTTTCAACTTGGTGTGTTTCATAAGTGGGGCAGGTAACTCTTTAAGTGTCTCTGCCACCAGAGAAATCATAATGTAATAGAACTGTGTTCAAAGTTTTCTGATTTCTGCTGTTTTTCTTTGCACATGACAGCTCTGATACTCAGCCTTATGTGAATGCATAGCTTTATTTGGCATGCGAGATAGAGAAGTACAGGACTTGATTACTCACAGATAGGTATTGCATTCTTTTTCTGTGCCACAGCTGTTTTGGGAATTCATGTTTTTAGAATGATTGGTTAATGTGGAAGCTTATAAATGAGTGTTTTCTAGATTAAGATCAGTGTCATAGATCCTTGCTTAGTTTCAGATTAGACTACTATTCTGAGCATGCTGGCTAATTTTTATCATCATGTCGGTTAACAATGGTTTTAGGAAGAGCAACAAACAAAGGCTATAAAAAGCAACTATTAAATATGGGAGGAATATGCCTCTCTAGACTACACTGGTTTGAAATTGCTTGTCTTTGGCCTGAAAAGTGTATATCCTTTCTGGAGAGTTTTTCTAAACTTTTCTTAGGATCAATGGAAACAGTCACCAAAGCAGGAACTTTTGTATTAAGAGAAAGTAAAATAGAGCCTGTTCTTTTCCAGAGCTGTGTAGACAGGATGGGTTGTGTCACTGTAGTGCCTGCTGCCCTATGACTTTGGCATACAGTGGGAGGGGAGAGTGCAGACTGCTGAAAGGACGTGACCAGAAGCTCTAGGCCGTGGGGATAACAGGAAGTGGCCAGAGCAAAGACTAGAGCTCCACAAGATCTTGCTAGCGTTTTTCTGCCTGTGGTGGATGATTGTTTTCCTCAGTATTTTTTCCTGTCTCTAGATTTAACCCACTCTAAATTTACCAAATTCCCCACCACCATCACTGCCCAAAAACATGCAGCTATGCCACTAGCTACCATTAACATATTTAATTATTCTGCTTTGTATTTCTCCTTCCCATCCTGTGATGGTCATATCTGTTTAGAAAGCTCTATGGAATAAGAACTATATAGTAGTATAAGTGTCTAGCAGAACAGGATGTTCTTGGATGTTCTTTATTAGCTATAGTTTGTCAGAAAATGCTAGGCACCCTGCCTTTTGAATAGCCAGTTCTCTCCAGGTACCAGATGGGCACCCCAGAAAACAAGGTATTCAGAAGCTCTTATTTCTCTTTAAAACTGGATTTGAAAAATTGAACTCATAACATCCATTAGCATTACTAATTCTTCAGCAAAAAAGGAATCTCTGGTATCAAGAATAATTAAACTTCTAAAACTAAGTTTTTGTTTAAAAGCCAGTAACTTAGACTGGGCTTGAGCTAGATGCCACACTGCCTAAAGGCTATGGATTATGAAAGCTTCTTTTTGATTCTGGAAAAAAAAGTTTAAATTCATTCTTAGTGATTTGGGAATACAAAGATTACTGATAAAGTGTCGTTTTTTTCCCTTTCGAAATTAAAACTCTGGTTATTTTCATTCCATTTATTTCCTCATCTCTATAAATCAGAAAAGAGACTTTGGATAAAGTTGTAAATTTTTTAATTTAAATATTTACTATTAAGCACTTACTCCTGAAGTTTGTTTAAAGATTCAATTTAAGGATAATTAAGAAATTGTGACTTAAATTACTGAGTTTAGATTGTATTAGTCAAATTTTCATTAATCATTGCCCTGAATTGTATTTGGTATGATTTATTTTATTACATGATCCATTTTTTGCCTTTATCCTTATTCTTAGATTTCAGATTTTCAGGAAGAAGTTCTCTACTGCCATTGCAAAATTACGGTGATTCTGAGCCATGGAAGATAGACAAAAACATAAAAGTGAGTTGCTAAATCCTGAATGATTTCTGACGCTACGGCACTAATTTTTTTTTTTTTTTGGATATTCAAACAGTTCTCCATGTGTCTATTCAGAAATTACCAGCCTGTGTAGGCTTACTTCTAAGAACAAAATCAATGATGAGGGGAGAGCTATTCAGTGTGGAAATTGGTTGGTTTCTATTTTCAGCTTAAACAAAATGAAATAAGGCTTTTTGATTTATTGTTTTTGTAGAACTGAAAAGCAGAGAAGGTTTCATATGTTCAGGAGAGATGCATGATTATACTGGGCACTGAGAAGGGTAAAGGAAATTAAGCCAAAACATTCTCAGACTGTTATCCAGAGCCATATAGCGGTTTGTCACCTTTATTCCTCCTGTCTATTCTTTGACAGTCTTATGTAGCTCTTCTTATGTTGTCCTGTCTCATGTGGTCTTCAAGACAGATTTTCGTTGTGTTGGGCAATAAACAGGCATGTAATGAGGGATTAATCCTGGTCTGGTTTGAAATGTTGCAGATATAGTATAGAGGTAAGGGTTGTTCCAAAGGTTTGATTGTAGATCACTTTGCATATTTGCTTTTTATTTATAACACCTATGTATTTTGAATTTCTTTAAAAAAAAAAAAAAAAAAGTATGCTTTGGGATTTTTTCCTGTGGGACTTTTTTGTGTTTTGTTATATTTTGCTTTTTTAGGCTTCCCATTCAATCCCTCAGCTCCTGGAGATGATTGAATTGCCTCGTAAATATTGCAGACTTTATTTCATGACTTTGCGTGGCTGTGAAAGAGCAAAATGTTGGTTTTGGCATGTTCCTGAACAAGGGGATGAAAAGGTAAAGAGATCTATTGAAGAAAGGAAAAATTGTAAGTGAGAACACATTTTTTTAAAACACAAAACAGAATCTTCTGTATTTATTTATGTATTGAGACTGAGTTAATTTCAGAGATTGATGGATCAGAAAACCTCCCAGAAAGTTTTCCTATCAAGGTCTTTTTACAGTTCTTTAAAACTCTTATCCTAGGAAGACAGTAGAATTTTGAACTTACAGAGTTTTTAAGAGAGCAAATATCAGCAAAAGGGCAAGAATTAGGTTATAGAGTAATAGATTTGGGAGACTGAGACATTTCCATCCCAAGCATCAGAGACCTCTGAGCAAACTCAGGCTTTGTGTGTATTCTTAAAGTCAAGAGCGATTTACAATATATTACTTACTGCAAGTTTTGTGTAATAAGAGCTTTTCTATTCAAAGGTGCTCTAATGTCCTATTATGCTGGCTATTCTCATCATATTTGCATGCAACTCTGCATCGTCTGTCATTATGCAATCTCCTGATCAGGTTTCTTTGACAATTCATCACACAGTGCATTTTAACTCATTGAAATACAAGTGAGGCAGTAGAGTTATTTGGCCCCAATAAAATTAAGGTATGTAAAAGGTGTGAACACAAACCTCTGAAGGTAATTCATTTAAAATTGAGATGGTACCCATGGTTAACCAGAGTTCTTTATGAAAAGCATTCTTACTACTTTGTAAGGTATTTCAGGCAGCTGAAAGCATGGAACCATCAAAACTTTAATGTCTGCAAAGATATGATTGTCGCTGAAGGACATGTCAGTGAACTGTTTTGTAAAAGGAAGACTTTGAACAGGCATCAGACTTGTATATTTTTAAGAGGCCATCTAAACAGAAATGCCCTAGCAGCATCTGTTTAACGTCTCTGCATAATATGGTAGGTGATGCGTGTAGAGGGACTAATCTCAAAAAGGAAAAGTACATCTCACTGCTGTGCAAACGGATGAGCCTGCTCTATTTGTGGCGAAGTTTATAACTTTCTCATGATTCTGTTACCGAAAGCATATTTTAGACACTTTTGCTAGAACAGACCACTGAAAGAATATCATCTTGAAATTTTTGCTAAAGTAACGTGTCTACAGCAGAAGCTAGTATTAACTGAAAGAAATGTGCTGTTTGCATTGGTGATGCCAAGTCCATGACCATTAAAAAGAGTGTTTTCAACACTTGATTCTGAAACATTGCCTTAAGTGTTTTGTAGTCTTACTCTTTTACAGCTCCCAAGCTGTTGCTGCTGAAAAGTTGCTTGAAGTATGTCAGATTCTGAATTAAGCAGCAAATGTCAGATATATCAGAAGTTAACCATAAAATGCTTATCTAGAAACCAAAAACACCTCTTTTCATCAACAACTTCGCTGCATACTAGTGGTTACACATTCTCAGCTTTAATAGAGGTTTTCGTAAGGAAGTTTGTTTCCCCCATGTGACAATTCTGAGTCATGGTCTTCATTTTGTGACCTTTTTTCTTTTATCATTGCAATTGACAACTGCTCTAGTGACTCCGGAAGTCTGATGAGTGACTGCTTACAACAGTTTCCAAATCAGCTACAAAATTACTTTTCCAGTGATGGGCAAAGTAGATGCATTTTCAAATCATTTAACAAAGAAATTAAGGGTCTGTAATACTTCCAAGAGCAGCACAAGGCAAGCTAATTGTCTTGTCATGTAATAAGATTTTGGAATTGTCTGTCTGAAACTGAGACGTAGGTGGTTACATAAGTCACTTAAAAGCAAGCAGTACCCAAACTTGGCCTTATCAGGTCTTATGAAGTTTATTTCTTAGCTATTATCTTATGGTATTAGTTATGATTTTATCATTAGTGTCAATAAGTAAGAAATTACAGAATCACAAAGCAGAAAATAACTTACTTTGGTATATTACTAGCTGAAACTGATAGAGCCAAATATTTTAAAAGACAATTAGCACCTAAATGAGCTCATCCATCTCCCTGATATCTTAAATGTACTTTGTCAGAATTTTAAAAATAAATCACTATAATTTGGTTTTCTTTTTCTTAATGTTTCTCTTTTCCTTTTTATGTTTTGGAAAACAGCTGAATTTTTTCTAATTCTTTGCAACTCTTTTGAAATCTTATATAACTTAGCTTAAAAACTAATATAATTTCTTGAGAACTAATTCTCTAATCCACTGTAGGAGAGTATGCTTTCACATCAGCTGAAGGTGAAGAACTAAATCTCTGTCTAAAACTATTAAAAGGCCATTCCCTCTGATTTTTCTTGTGATGCAGCACTCCAGCACGCTTACTTATCTGCCCACAGAGCCTAGCCTGACACTATTTTGGGTTTGGTTTTGTTTGTTTATTTTTTAAAACTGTCCGTTTAAAACTGATAATAGGCCAAGTACCTCATGGTGGCACCAAAGTACATAAATGGAAGATACATAAAGCAGCAACAAAGAAGTCATCTAGTCAAATTATGAGGAAATTAATCTCTTTAGGAACTGTTGTGCAGACTGGTAATCCACTTGCTCAGTAGTATTTTTTCAATGATGATCATTACCAGAATTTTTGGAGAGGAATGTCTTTCCCCATAATGGAAATTTCTTCCTTTTTCTTAAGTAACTGGTGGATGCTTTATAGCCTAAGCTACTAGGATTTAATACTCTTCACAGTTGTGGTTAATCATACAACACAACAGTGATTTAATTTATGAAAACATCGTACACTTTGGAAATC
Organism: Dromaius novaehollandiae; assembly: GCF_036370855.1. Classification (NCBI taxonomy): domain Eukaryota; kingdom Metazoa; phylum Chordata; class Aves; order Casuariiformes; family Dromaiidae; genus Dromaius; species Dromaius novaehollandiae. The sequence goes on from NC_088099.1 coordinate 29,292,021, forward strand.
GGCATACACTTGGGCTTAGCAAGTTCTACGAGCTACCAGTTTTATTTATTTCAAAAAAAGTTGTCTTTAATTTCACTCAATGGCATCACTTTTGTATTAGGCACTAGTAAACAAAGCTGTTAAGACTGTGTTTTAAATAATTCCCCAAAGAGAAAGGAATGTTGTTAACTAGGTATAGACATCTGTTATCTTTCCAAGAATGGCTGTCTTTCACAGTGTTTACAGCTGTGTTCATCCTGTCCATTCAGCAATTATAGGAAATAAGGCTGGAAAATCTTGATCACTTAATATTAAAAAGGCTATATTAAACTGAAAAATTACTGATTCAGGTATCTGAAGTCTGAAGGATTTTGGAGAATCTTTAAGTGTAGAATAATGGTATGCTGCTTCTGAGATTTTCAAATGACTGGACTGTTAGTGTCTCTCTAGCTTTAACAACTTCAGTGGCTGTAAGCATTTGCAGAAAGCTGTTAACTGGAGTTGCTGTCTTTAAAAATAAAATTTTAAAAAAAAAAGTTTAAGTTGTCCAGATACCTAGAGGGGTCTCACTGCAGTTTAAAATTTTGTTAATAAGTTTACAGTCAAAAATATTATTCTTTTAAAATGGCAAAATGGTAAGTCAGGAGTACTGTTTTGGCCTGATCTACTCAGCAGTATTGTCGTCAGTTAAGGTTAAAATTATTATACAGGAATGCAAAACTAGTTGATTAGAAAAAATAGTTACTAATATGTAGAAGTATTTCCTCTTCATGTATCAGTAGTGTGTTGTTTTGCACTACAGGTATATTCATTACTAACACTTAGTGGAGGGAAAAATTATCATTTTTGGAGGAAAAAAGGCACCCAGCACACTTCTTTCTAACCTCATTCTTTGAAGTGGTATGGACTTCTTTCTTAAATTTTATTCCCCTTCATTTTATAAAAAGGATTAAACATTTGCCTGTAGGTACAGTAGATGCATATCACTTCCTGATGAGATAACTTAAATTTGACAGTTGAGATCTTTAGTGTAAATCATCTTCTAGTCCTTCTGACGTGACTGGTCAGATGTGACCAGTGAAAAAAAATCTGTTTTGAGAGTGTAACAAATACATGAAGATAAAATCATTGACATTTAGAGGCCTCAACTCAAACCATACTCCAGAAGGAGGATGCAGCTCTCCAGGTCTCAGGCTGTAGAGTATGCCTGCAACTTCTCACTGAAGCTTGGGCAGGGGGAGAGGCTGTCCTTGTCTGCAGGCCAGGTACAGGTGTGCATTGGTTGAGGACTTGCGTCAGCAAGTAAAGGAGCGGTGGGAGGAAGTCAATAGACGGTACAACAATGTCAGAAATGACAAAGAGATTGATCAGATCCTCTTGAGACCCTGTAGACACGAGACTGAACCCCTAACTATACCAAGGGAGGTGCAGCCAGAGTCTGTGCTTATCAGGTGGGGAAATGGAGGTTTCCATGATGGCAAAGGCTGAAAGCTTGTGACTTTGAGGAGCAGGAAGACAGCTCCTGCTCCACGTGCAGATCTTCAACTGCAGAACAGGTTCAGTGCCCTGGGAACTCCCTGGGAAGTCCCCCTTTGATCTCATGGAGTAAAGAGCTGTAGGGTGGGGTTTTCCCCTTATTAAACATCAGAGTCCGTTCTGAAAGAATTCGTAAATTTTGGTGCTTTTTCTTATAAAATTCAGCACCTTGTTGTCTTGCTGTGGTAAAACTGTGTTATACCAGATAGTCAGTTGCTTTATAAAATACATACCCATTTTGTTACCATTTTCATTAAATTGTCATGTTAAATGATTTGTGGAATCAACTGGTTAGGTTCACAGAGCAGCATGTTCTTTGCTACCCTTTGAAAGTGGGAAAATTGTCACTTTATTAACACGAAGGCAATATTGAGCTCTTTTGCTGATGAATTAACCTAATTGAGTCTTCTCTGGCATTAAATGTTGTCATTAAATTTCTGTGCCAATCTCTTGCAAAGTGTTCACCAATGAAAAAATAAGTATTAGCTTTTTTTTCCAAAGTAGTTCAGTACTGCTTTTTTTTTTTTTTTTTTTTTTTTTTTTTTTTGATTGGCTGCTTTCTGACAGTTAATGTCTGTTTTGGAGTAATGCCACACAGGAAACATTATCTTCACATTCATTGTGTTTTTGCTTACTAGAAGATTCTTTCCTGTCACAGTTCAGAGGCAGGCTTGGGCAAAGTTTCCCACTGCTAGTTTATTTTTTAATTATTATACATGTACCTTCATCCTAAATCTATTATGATTAACTCAGAATTTAGAGACTCACATTTTTACATGGTCCGTAGATTCAATTACACCTTTTATAAATTGAAACAATTAAATCCGCTTGAGCCTACTAGAAGCTGGAAATGAAGCATGCAATTAGGTTCTTTTATGCATGCAATGTAACTTGTCCCAAATTTTTCTACAACTGGATTTTCCAAGCAATTTCACTAATACTTGGAACAGTCGTAGCTCCAGATGCAATCTTGGCTTTTTGGGGAGTCGGTCCAAAGAAGGAGGAAAATAGATTCCAAAAGAAAGCAAATTAATTTACATAGTGTAAGCATGTGCTAAAGTTTGTTTTGGAAATGCCCTCAGCCACCTGGGACTGTAGATTTGGATTAAATGAGTTCACCCATAGCCAGAGAACACCACATTTATATTAGTGATCAAAGATTCTACATGATTTTCTGAAAGGGATGTCTTAGACCATTGTTCAGTGGCACTATGGTGCTGTTTAAAAACAAACACAGTTTTTATTTATAATCAGCATACGCAGATGTAGAATTGTCGTCTTGTTTGACTTGGTGATCTAAACAGGCAGTTGGTCTTAACGAAAGATGTCTTGGCCAGAGCCCAATATCTTGGGCTTTGATGATAATCCACTCAATGTGTAACTAAATCCATGACTGGATCCTGTCTAATTTTGTAGTTGAATTGAAATACAAACCCAACTTTAGTTCTGTAATAACGTGATTACAAATTCAGGGTGGTTTGTCTCTTGATTTTTGATTATTTCACAAAATAGTGTTAAATATAAGACCCATTTAAGTAATTGTGCAGAAAGGTTGTCAGTGTTCCAGAAGTGACAATAGTTACCAGAAATTTCTTTCTTCTAGCTAAGAATTCTAAGATTTAATCCCAGCACTCTCTATTTCTTCATCTGTAGAGCCAAAGCAAAATGCATAAATATCACAAACTAAGGTTATTATGTTTTTTAGGGCAGCTTAAGATGTTAAGATAAAAATGTTCCAGTACAAAATACCATATTAAAATATCTAAATACATACTTTTTGTTAAAATCAAGTGGATCTGGGGTGAAATTGTTCATTAACTCAAGTTCTGAGATTTTTCTTGTACGCCATTATAAGTGGCTTTTGGGGAAGATACAGTGTTAGCAACTTTATTTCTAGATGATTACATAAATGTTCAACTTAGAGTCAGATAATTTTTTCCTCATGTTTTCACTTGTACCCTTATGCTTCCCTTTCTCTGAATGTTTGCTTACAATCTGTCATGTTCATACTAATTCCAAGTAATTGCATTTTCAGTTTCCTTTTTTTTTTTGTTATGAGTGTATACTTAAACATGCAGGAAGCTGTGATCCCTGCAGTTCCTTTCCCAAAAATGCCATTTATATTATTTTTGTACTTTATAAATTTGCTGTGCTTTAACAGTGTCTTTGCCTATTGACCCAATTACGTATGAGTTCAATAATTAGAAGCAGTGTAAACCTTATTTCCTTACAGAACTTGTGTTTGTGGATTGCTCTTTTGTTTGAATATAGCATAAACTGAGGTAATGTCTTACCATTTTTTTTCTCTTTTTCTAGATTTGCATGGCAATACTTCGGACATACATTACTATCAATGAATTAGGCCTTTTACAGCGTGCAAGTATGATATAGTGGTAGCTCTTGATGCATCTCTGATATGTAACTTATTTAAAACATTAAATACAGAAGCAGTCTGGAGAGTAATGGTGAAACTTCAACAGTGAATAGAAGTTCTGATTTAGGAGGAATATGTCCAATCCACATGTTTTCGTGGTGCAACTTCCTATTGAGGTTGGGAGTTTAGCGATGCAGTTATTTCAGGAGGTCGTCGTAGATCTTATTTCCAAGCAAAATGAACTGAGCCAGAATGGAACTAGGTTGGAGATTAGAGATCAATAACTTGAGTGGAGCTTTTAATGGGATCAGAATTTCGAAGACACTTTTATACATCCTGACCAAACACTTTAAGTCCAAAAAGTTTAGGATTAAGTTCTTCCAAAGAAGTGCTGCTAAAGAACCTGAACAGCTCTAGTATATACCATACAGCCATACTGCTACGATTAACACATTTTAGGGGCCATAATTGATTCAGATCTATCTGAGCCTTTTGTGTCCAGCCGAAAAGGGCTAATTCTGACTCTGTACAGTCATTCCTTTTGTACCTGTCCCGAGCAGTCTGGGTTTTTGAATGCTTATTAGAACAGGTGTAGTACCATGCCGACATGGAATTCATTGCACCCTAGTTAGTAATGTTCCCTTGCTGAAGTATTGAGCACTCTAATGCAGACAACACTGAGTATCTGCAGGCTCCAGTACGTTTCTATATCAAGGCTAGCACTGTAACAGCTAGTAAGATCATCCGCTCGGATATAACTGCACTGCACTGTCCAATGCTTCACAGCTGGAAAGGCCTCACTAGCTTAATGTGCTACCAAATCTAAACTGGTTTTGTGCATTGTTTTTTGTGCATTTTTCTTGTGCTGCACCAAATCAGCTAAGCTTTCTTGAAACCTACAGGGCTTATGGAGTTCAGCTCAATGTCATGAGATATTTCAGAATAGTTAGTCTGGGTCCAGTAAGGTTGACATTGTACTCAAACTGGTTCCTTTTACCCATTTTTCTCAATATCCCAGTCCTATAATATTCTGGTTAATTAAAAATTGTTATACTGCTTTTAAAATTTAAGGAAATAACTTGTTTAAATGGTCAATATCAGTTACCCTGAAGTGAAATGATTTTAATTGCTTTTTCAGCACAAATATTTATAAAGTATTACAGAGAAGTTACGCCTGGTGTGGATTTTGCTTCACAAGTCCTGAATGATCTTCTTGTTTCTTTGCTCAAGAACTGTTTGTTTCAAGAAGTATTTCAGATATTGAATGTTACTGTGCTGATTAACATGCTGGTAAGTGACCTTGGAATATTTTGAAAAACTCTTTGATCCATAGTATCTTAGCCTTTCTAGTACTATGCCATTTGTAGTAACATTTGTTTTTACTTTAGTACCCAGTTTTTATAAGAAAAAAAAAACACAAAGCAATTCATAAATTCTGTAATAAAAACTCTAAGCTTTCTAGTTAAACGAAGTTGTAAGACTAATTCTTCTTTTTTTTTTCTAAATTAGCCAGCTGTTGATGTTCTTCTGAAAATTTTTGAGTACACGGCTTCTTTGAATATAAGAGATGCTGTGCCTACGTTAATCAGTATATTTTGTAAGGTATGACATTAATTGTGCTACTATTTGTTGAAATTTCTGAAATGCCTTGCCGTGTTTTAAAACTCAAGTGTATCACTTTATGATTCTTTAAATAGAATTTTTTAAAAGTTGCATTGTGGTTAGCTGAATTTGTGGTATAGGCTTCCATTTATCCCTTAGTTTTTGACTAAGAGTCCTTGTGACATATTTTTCGCACTGATATTTGCTGCTTGCCTTCTGGAAATACTTAAGTGATACCAATTTTGTGTGTGCTTACTTTTCTTCCCCCTGTTTGATACTACAGCTTGTTGATGCTGGTATGTTTCTTGAATTTGAACATTTCAACTTCATTATTAAGTTCCTTCACCAATTGCAAGTTTCAAGTCAGGAAATAAATACAATTCTGAACATAAAATCCAGGTATGTCTTTAAGGAGCTATTTTATAACTAAATTTATCTAGTTCTTTCTTCAGGTTCTATTTCATAAGTTTATGGAAAGACTTAAAAGGCCAATTAGAAAATGCAGACTTAGTGTTTTGGATGGAAATGCATATGATTCTATCGTTTCATGCCTAATTGTACTCCGATGATCAGTATGAAAAAAGCTAATTATAACTGCAGTCAGAATCCAAATCTTGGATCTTTTATCTTTGAAATCCCTTATCTTTGAAACACATTAAACTGATACCACTTTAAAATACAGTCTGATGCAGTGCTGTTCCCAGGTGTGCTGCAAGTTTGTGTAACTATAGTGAAATCAGAGATGTTATGGTTTATTACATATCTTAGGCCAGCATAAGCAAGCAGTGTTCCTGCAATAAATAGCCCTTGTAGGCAATCGAATGGCTAGTTATAATTTGAAGTAGTTTTCTAGTTTCATTTACTGTGAGACTGCATAAATGCTTGTGCCAACACAAGTGGGGAGAAGGGTGGGTTTGGTGTCATTTCCCCCCCCCCCCCCCCATGTTACTGGATAATGCTGGTCAAAGTGTGAAACCACAACCTGAATCTGTTCCAAAACTGTTGACGTCTTCCTATCGCTTACAAGAAAATGGGCCACCTTCGTGCATTATCTGTATCATATAATATTGAGAAACTAATTTGCTATTCATAAAGCAAGTCTTGATTCTTAGAGGAATTGAAACATATTACATATACTGCATAAATACAAGGTATCACTGTTTCAAGAGAAAACACTATAGAAATCAAGTTTGCTGCTCTTCATACTGGTCCCATTAAAAGAACACTTGTCATCCATGGATATCAGTGTTTTACCAATGCAACTAAACACACCTGTTGGAGGTAGTTTTTATCACTTTTCAGATCAGGAATCTGATTCACAAAGGAATGACCCTTTCCAAGTTTCCAGTATGTATGTCCTTTTACCATAAACTGAGAAGCAGTCTATGTCTGTGAAGATAGAGCAGCTGTGCTACTTCCACTATATGTGGTAGCTCATCCATATGTAGGTTAAGTATCTCTATGTGATTGCATCGCACTGGTAGCTGCATTCATTGCTCCAGTGGCAGCAGCAGAATAAAACATTATGCTACTAGCTATGTGAAGCTGAATTGCACAGTTTCATGTAACCAACACATTTTTTTTTTGCCTTCACGTCAGAAACATGTACAATGCAACTCTACTTAATGGATTGCAAGTCTTACCTTTTCAGTTACACTTATCCTGAGAAAAGGGAATATTTTCTGTGAAAATAGTTGTGTTCAATAATTTGCATAATACATGACATGCATGTGCTGACTTTGATATCATTATAAATATGTTTTCAGTGTCCAGTTGGTATAGTGTGTGTAGTAAACCAAGTCAAAAATTGCATCCATTTTTAATATAAACATGATGTTTTGTTAATCACCTCCTGATAGTGTGTCGTTTAGTTCAACAGGGTTAGAAAAGCAAATGGTTTGAATAGAAATAGCTTCATTTGGTGTTAAAATAACATTAATATTTTTTTCTTATTGAAGATTTCAGGAAAAACACTTCAAAAAAACCTGGCATTTTGACTTCAATTTGGCAATGACTGAAATTCAGGTACTGTGTTTGTGCATTCTTTAAGCCTTTTGGGATCCTTTAATCAGTTAAATCTCATGACTTTTTTAAATCTACAGAGAATAGCAATTTCTATGTCATTTTAAATTTTTATTATGAAGTATTTTGAGTTTACGATAATACATTGTTAGTGAAGCCATATTTGAGAAAGGTTAACATCCAGGGAAAACTGTCTTTGGCTTTTCTGTGGTGTGTCAGTATTTATTTTAATTTACATACTTGAGGCTTTTATCTTAGTTTTGACTTTAACTCAAAGATTTTGTAATTTTAAACACCTTGCATGCCGTACATTTATTGTTCTTTTGATCAGTAGTGGTACAGCCTTCCTTACCAAAAATATATTTAATATTTTATTTAACAGAATTCATATCTAGTATAGAAAGACAAAATTGTAAAAGGCTGTAACTGGTAATGGTAAATGGGTATTTCAAAGAATAAGTAAATATTATAACATAATTCCTTTAATGGTTCACTTGAATTTTTCATATTTAAGGGCAAATTACTTTTTGTATGTACAATTGTAGTACTGTTTGTAAATTATCACACACTTACTATCATACCTTCTTAAATTTAGGTCTCAAGGTCTGTAAGAACCAGGACTAATTTTGATTCATTTTCTTTTTTTAATACAAAAGTCATCTTCAAGCCATCTGGCAAGTATAGAGGAAATGACCATCAATTTGATGTGCATCTTGCAAAAAAAGATAACCAAAAAAAAAACCCACTCAGAGACTGAATACAAAAAATTATAGCTGTAAAAAAGTTCCTTCATTAGCTTTCCAAGAGCCTGTAAAATATTTGCAAATATTGGCCTTTTTTATTAATGGGAGTAACATAGTACATTAACTCCTACTACTGATGGCCATGTCTGAGTCCTGCTTATCAAAACATTGCAGTCCTGTCACGTTGGACTTTCCATGCCTCCATCACTGGAAATCGAGAAGCCAAGCTACTCACAGGTTGTGAATCTCCCTGACTACGCCAGGAACCTCCAGGGAGGCTCGTTTCATTTGGGTGCAAGTAGCCTTTGAGAGTATTCCTCTGTGTGCACTGAAGTCAGAAGTATAGCTGCAGATGAAGCATATGAATAAGTTTTAGCTAACTAGGTCATGTGCAGATAGTAGTCTGGTCACAGCATCTTAGCATTAGCTGTAGAAACAGTGCAAGAGTTATGACAGCCAATACCAGATCCTGTGCTGCCATCTACGCAGCGATCAGCACAAGAACTGCCTAGCACAAGAACTGCCTACCTTAAGACTAAGTTGGATACATTTGCATAAGATTCGGTCATATCTTTTGGTCACTCTTAAACACTCATGCAACATAGAGAAGCTAAAGTGGGATTTGATCTATTTTAATAGCCTGGTCTTGGCACTTGAGCTTCTAATCATGCTTCAGCGTTTCATATGCCCAGTCTGTGGAGTCTGACTAGTAAAACTCTTCATCTAGAAGGCACAGTGAAGTACCTGGTGTTGGATCTCAAGATTAAATCATGAAGTCCAATTAGGTTATGTATATAATGAGCCCATTCAGGATTTTTCTGACCTGATAAAATAAGCTTTATTTCTCATGAAAGAAGTAGTTTAAAAAAAAAAAAAAAAAGTTTGTAGAGAACAGAGTTAAAGATCATAAGAGAGAGGTTTGTCTTGTACCTAGACCTGAGAACTATGCTCTATTTTAAGTACCAGTGTTTAGCACCTCATGGCACATATGCGGAAACAGGTGTAATTATACAAATGCTACAGTGTCTTCACTTTGCAGTAGTGACTTAACTATAAAAAGCACTGTGGTGATTTTTTTCCTATAGTTCTTCTCCTTGGATGGATATGGATTATTAGGTAACAGATGTGTCACGATAACATTTCTTTTAATATTCTTTTTTCAGTGCAAACTCAGAAGAAAGATCCTGTACAGGGTTCTAGTAGAATGTATGTAGTTGAATGTTACATGTGACTTTAGTATGTTGTTGTTGGAAACCTGAGTGCTCCAGTTTTCATGGGTTATCAGTGCAACATGATTTTCATTCTGGTTACAGATTAAGGAGTAAGCTAAGTACTATTGAGACTGATTTATTGTGAATTTTATAAAACATAAAGATTCACATGTCAAAAAAGGCTAGATCTCCATTTCATTTCAGAGATATGATTGACCTAAACTAGTTCTTAACTTAATATTCAAGAATAAATGCTAGGTTCTGCGGTCTGTGCTGAACCATGCAATAATTTGGGTTGGAAGGGACCTCTGGAGGTCTCTATTTCAGCTTTCTCTCAAAGCTGGGTCGACACTGAATTTGGAGCAGGCCGTTCAAGATTTTGTCCAGTCAGTTCTTGAAAACCCCCTTAATTTTTTGTCTGCAGTTATCCCTTACAGGTCTTGGCATAAATGCTCAGTTGGCTTACCTGCAGACCCTGCACAACAGCCCTGTACTGCTATCACTATCCTGAGGCAGCTGGTTTAAATTTAACATTTCAGTGTATGTGTGTTTGCATCTCCAGTGCGTCTCTAGATTACAGCACATAAACATAGGCTTAGTCCTGAAACTCCCAGAAAAGTTACGCCAGAGTAACAAGTGTCTGACCAGGGTCGTGTTCTTAGCCTGTATTAATAGGAAGATTCAAGTTAACTTAATCCCAGTGAAACAAAGTGGGCTTGATAATGCTAATAAAATTTTAACAAGCTAGAGAAAAGGTGTCATCACAATATGAACAGTGAGAGAAAATAACATAAAACGCTGAGATTTAATCATAGAATTATAAGAAATGTCTTTATTTGGTTATAGTCTCTTTGGATTAACTGATCTAGATGCTGTGATCTGTTCCTTTAAGAGATAGGAGATAATCCATTGAGGGAAACGTCAGAAATCGGAACGCATTCAGTACTTTCATAGGAGACAGATTATATACTAACTGCGTTTTCTTTACTGCTCTAAGTCTATTCCAGGTGTATCTCTTGAATTTCAATACATTTTCTGTTTGGTGTTCTGGAAGAAGGTTTGCTTATGTTTATCCATTGCCTTCTTCACAGCATTGCAAGGAAAAATGCGATTGGACTGAGTTGGGAAATCTGTATATCAGTTTGAGAACTGGACATGAACATTTTGGTGATCTTCAGAAATTGTCATTATTTATTGCTGAAATACTAACCAGAGATTCTGAGGAAGAAAGACCAGGAGTACCTTTTTGTGATTTTGCTGATGCAGGTAAAATTAAGATACAATAAATACTTTATTGTTCAACTTTATTCTTTGTGGAGTTTTTGAAAGAAGAAAAAACAAAAATCTGTGCTGTTTTCTTGACGTTAATCAATTTTATATGATACAATGTTCAGAATTTCTCTAGGCACAAATGCAGTCAACTGAAATGCTCAATAGATGCCATTTTTTAGTCAAAGTAAAATTCTCTATGCTCATACTTAAAAAGTCAGAGATATTAAATGGGTTTCACCACCTATTCCAAAAGGTGGATGCTTGAGCTTTCTCAGATCAAGAAGAGAAGCCAAGATTGATTTATTAATGAGAATGTCCTGTTCTCAGGACAAAAACAAGCATATTTAAGTGTTGTCATCTGAAGTCCACATTCTTAACTGCATAAATGAAGTTTAGGGTTGTACATACAACTAGATGTATTTGTACAGATAAAAACACATTGAATAGAATCACATCTTGTATATTTCATTTATACTTTCTTTTAGTAATTTGGATTTTCAGAATTATTTAATCCTGTAAAGAACCAAGAATTTCTGCAAGGGCTGCGTGCACAAAACTTTTGTAATAAAAATATTTTATTCCAGTTATGTGATGTGACCTTTCTGACCTCCGACTTTCATATTATAAAACAACTATCACAGCTTCCAGTCATGGAACACACACAAGGTTCTGGTGGGGCCTGGAACTTAGTCTGTAGTCTCTAGTATAGTAACAGTATTTCCAAAGTGGTAGGATATATTGTAAAATATGGTACTATGGTTTGGAAAGAACTTATAATTCAACACAGGTCTGTAATTGCCATCCTTTCTTCATGGTGCCAAAAATTGAGAAGTTCACTTTACAAATAATTATGTTATTATGTTATGCCATAGTATGTTCAAGCATCTTATTGTTATGGATGAACTAGAGGATGAATATGAAATGCTCTCTGAATAAATTGTAGTTATTTATTGTACTTTGTGTTAAAACTTAAGAAATTCTAATTTAATGCCAAATATTCCAGAAAATATATTTAAGATTTACACAGTGACCTTGTTTCTAAAGTGTGTAATTTCTTTAAAACTACATTTACATGTAAAACCAAAAGTAATGTTTTTTTTTTCCTTCTAGTAATAAAAAATTCACAATGTAATGAAGCAGACAGAATTTTCATTGGAAGAACTGGGATAAGCGTAATGTATTCTTACCACAAAGTACTGCAGTGGATAAAGGTATACTGGACTATAGCGATCTGTTTGGAAGACTGAGTCAGTTCTTTTCTAAATGTTAAACTATGTTTCTCTAGTGCTATCTGTCTCACCCAGCCTTAGCCCTTCTCAACTATCTAGCTGCATCAAAGCATTTTGTTATGCCGTTCTGAACAGTAGCCTTCTACATGCATCTCTTGCTTACTTTCGTTGTTAACTAGGGTGGAGGGAGTTGTTTGTGAGAATGAATATGCTTTTAATTTATTTTTCATATCTTGTGTAATTGTGGCTTTCCTGGGAGCAAAATACACGTCGTTTGTGGTAGTTGTTTTCCCTATCGTGGTGGACGTACCAGACATTCATGCTGCTTGGTAGAATGAAGGCTTCAAGACAAAGCACATTAAGGAGCATACTTCTCTCTGGATGGAGCCCATCATGACTTTGTCTTGCAACCTAGAAACTTAATTATTTAGGTTCAGCCATAGTTCTTCTGATCCAAGGATGAATCTGGGTTAACAGACAGGTCTTCCTGAGATTCTGGGACCGGGTACTGATGGGGTTGTTTCGCAGAAATGCCTCCTTCCTCTGGCAATACGGTTGTATCAAGAGACCTCCCAACTCAAGGAATATTTTGAGGAAGTTTGAGTGGGCCCTTTCCTGCACTGATGGCTCTGAACCTGATGTCAAGTGGAATGGCTAAGGCAAGGAAGACAAAAGGGGAGGCAAGGCAGGATACTCCTGTAGCTGGTGAACAGTTTATTCCCCAGATCATCACTGAAAGTGTTTTTCTTCTTTAGAATCTAGAGTTCTTTCTCATTTCACACCTCTTGCCAGATTCAGACCTAGAAGTCTTGTGATTCTTGCAAAGACTTACATGTCACAAAGAAATACCATTTACAATCTTTTCCTTGCTGTCAAATAATAGAAAGGGCCAAGGCTAAGAGACTAGAACTTTCACTGGGTATTTACATTCTTTAGTCCTCATCATAGGTTCAGAAGTTCATAACATCATAAGTTCACTGCAGCAAGCTCTGTTTCACTGATAAATATTTCTTTTTCTTCCTCGAAGGAAGCATTCTAGTGTTTACCAGCTTGAATCCCCTATACAATATAACACAACAAAAAAAATATATACAAGCTAATTAAACCACTGATGCTTTTGGAGCTGTATTTTGGCCAGTGATCCAAATCTGAATTTGCCTTCGTAGCAATGGGCCAAATCCTCATGATTAATAATTATGCTGTACTGGGGAGTTCCTCACCCCATACAGCATGGTTTCCAGCATATATTCTTATGAACACAAGCAAAGACTGTCTTGTCCCCTTTTGACTCTTGTTCTCCTTGTGAATTATTGGAGGAGAACCCTTTCTAATTTGTATCAAGCGATTAAGGTAGTCTTTTTAATATAACTGTCTATAAGGGATGCCCTTCAGGACTTCTGTTACATAAAACTCTTGTACTATTCAGTCTGTTTCCAGGATCAACCCAAGCCCCAGAGAATATCTGATAAAGCTGCTTATTTTAGAGGCAATACACCCATTTTGATGAATTGGTAATTTTGGAGCACCATCTTGTTGAGTTGAGTAGCTTTTTAGCAAGTCCCTACTAGGCTGCAGCACACTTGTTCCACCTGTCACAACAGATTGTCACAGCACGGTATGGCTCTGTTTAGCAGTAGAGGGGACGAAAGCTTTTTGCAATGGCGCTGTTTAGCAGTAGAGGGGAGGAAAGCTCTTTGCATTAACACTTTTGCAGTACTACACTAGAAATTTTTAAAGCATTTTTGTTCCACTGTACTCACCTGTTAAAATAGTTAATAGATTCCTGGTCACAGAAGAGGTAGGCTAAGTTCTTGGCATTGAGTGGTGAGTGCTTATGTGCCCATCTAAGAGCTTAGTTTGGCTTGGGTTTTGGCTCTCTTCAGCAGAGTACAGTCAGTGTTTGCAGGGAAATGCTGTTGCACACTTGCCTGTTTTCCAGGTCTGTTATAATGGGCATCCTGGTATTTGGGTTGCAGGACCTCTGATAGCCCAAGGAGGTTCATCTTCATGTGCTAGTGTTAGAGATGCGAGCTGTCAAAAATGTGTTTTGTTTCTCTTGTATAAAAAAGGTTATTAAAAGCAGGCAGTGCTTATATTACTTTGCTTTTCATGCATAGAGCAAAAAAAATGTCATCCCTCCATTGGGAATGTTGTGTTCGATGTCAAATCCACCTCTCAGCAAACTGTTCACCAAGATCCTCAAATAGCCTTGCAGACAACCTGTGTTCAGAATATTGGAATGTGAATGAGGCACTGCTCTGCGTGATTTTTATTGGAACCGACAGTCCGCAAATTGATCTCTGTTTCAGGGACGAACTAGAACTGTCATTCCTACCTACCTCCAAACAGTTTCATTCCATAACCTGTTTCAGATAAGTCTGAAAAGCAGGAAGCTCAGTCCTTCACCTTATCTTATTTTCTGGACCACTTTTTGGAAGCAGCAAGATAGGGGATCAAGCAGATGCTAGCCCATAACCTCAGGATTAAAGATAAGGTGAAGGATTGAGCTTCCTGCTGTGACTGAAGTAATTTTGGTTTTAGGACATGCTATATGCTTTTTTAATGGATATTTTGGACTGCCTCAAGCGCTGGATGTGCTTTTGAGACATTCAGATCACTTTCCCTTCACAAACATCAAACCCCTTTATCTCATAGCTTTGATGCTTGGTGTCTGCCAGAGGTAAAGTCTGTATGCTCCATGTTCATGGAGAGAATATCCTTTTTAAGAGCTGAGAAATGACACAGAACACATGCACTTTGAAAAACAATGCAGATATGAGACATGAATAGAATTCCATGGAGACAGCTCTCCAAGCAACCTTCAGCTACTTTCTTTGATTGAAAAATCCAACAAACCAGAAAGTTGTTTGGAGGAAGGAAACCAGCATAAAATTCAACGTGGAATCTGATGATCAAATTACTGGTTGTTTTACTGCTAGCCAGATCGGCCCTACTTTTTCCAAATTTTTTTCTGCTGAGTACATTTGTTAGTGTTTTGTTTGGTTTGTGCTGAGATAATTATTTCAGCTTAACACTTGTGTCTCTGCTGCATTATGAAATATCTGTACGATCTTTTCAGAATTTTATAGGTTCTGTAGTGCTAAATGGAATCAAAAGCAGTAAAAACGTTAATACACTAGAGTAAGCAAATACAAATAAATTATAAAGTACATTAGAAATACTGTATGGGAACTTTTTACTGTGGAAATAGTATCATTGGAAATAGTGTGCTGGGAACTATTAAACAGTGGATTTTTTTTTTTTTACCTACAGAGTCAAAAATTAAAAATCTTTTATTTATTTTTTCAAATTCTTACTACTCAAGTCTTTTTCCTTTTCCCCCCTCAGCTTGGATAATGTAGCTAAACTGATCTATATAAATCTGTATCGCCTCGTTAAATCTGCAGTATTTTGTGTAAATATGCTTTGCGTTCATCAATGTCATTATTTTCTCTGATCTTATCCCTGATAGGGAAGGAAGGTTTTGGATAAATTGCATGAGCTAAAGATATACTTTACGGTCTTGAAAGGACTTATTGGTCCGGAAAAGTCAGCATCGAGATGTCAAATTGTTAACACTGCTGCAGAATTTTTTCTTAAAACTGGAAGTTTGGATGGAGCAACATGGGTATTGAGAGGTAAGTGTGTCTTGTAAAGAACTGAGTTTTGATATTTAAATGTGTACTGTCCCCTTATGAAAGACTTGAGCTAAAAGTTAAAAGCTGGTCTATGTTATTAAATAAATTTATTGATACTGAGACAGCAAAAATGTGATCCATCTTACCAGTTAACATTCTTCTTGATATGTATAAAAAATATTATGACTAATACTAGACTTTTTTCAGAAACACTGTTTTCGGTTGACTACCATCACACTGTTCTATTCAAAAACCTACCGTAACAGGGGAAGGGTGCAACTGGGAAAGTGAGCCTGCCCCATGCAGTCTTCCTTTGAGCCCAGGTGAAATTCAGTGTCAACAAATCTTCCAGCTGGGATCAGTGCAGTGTTTCTTTACCCCTTGTAGTAGCCACACATAATGAAGCTAACTTTGGAGTATTAAAATATTTCTATCATAAAATAACACACAATTACTTGCTTTTTGGAATTCTGCTGACCTGATGAAAAAAAGAGAGGAAACTCAGAAGTATGCACAAGAATAAAAGGTGTTCTATAAAGTAATATTGAGGATCTAAATGTTGCTATTTGGCTTTATAAAATATTTATATATAAAACTATAGAGGGCAAGCCACTGTATGAGAGTCACTACCATGATATTTAAAGATGGGGCTATTCAAAATATGAAGGTTCGGGGGGTCTATCTGAGAAGTACTTGTGATAAGGAACAAATTATTAATAACTAGAATTGCATTTTGTGTGAAGCTTTGAAGTTTGTTTTCTATTACATTTTATAATATACTTTTAATAGCCAAAAGTCAAAAGTGACCAGCTGTTTCAGTTAATAGAAATAACACAGCACTGTTCTTTGCTGTAGAGTCAGGATGGATCACAAATGCACCAGTGTGGCCCTGTGATAAAATGGACATCCTCAATCGACATAATCTGTTATGTTCACTGGTACACGAATACTTGAGTAAGAGTTTATACAGGCAGGCATTTGAAGTTCTGCAGAACTTACCAGGTTTCCAAAATTGCTCTGGTAAGTAAAGAAAGGTGCTCTGTTAAGAGTTAAAAATTTAACAGATGATTCTGTACTGTTCCTTTTTTTCCCCCCTATTTCTTGCTAAAATTTGTTGAAAATGGATTTTTGACATGCCCATTTTCTTGCAAAGAGTGTAGATATCAGTTAAAAGTACCTACTGTACTCTGCAACTCCTACTAATTAAGTCAGTAATACACACACACATGCACACACACTTACTTTATACAGCCATCCTCTTTCTCCAGTTGTCCCAGTTACACAGTAGTATAGGAAAGATTCACTAATTTTTTAAGGACCATACAGTCTCCACAGTAGGAGAGAACAGAGATGTCATCAGTGAGATTCATTTCCTCTAACTTCAGTGTAGAAATCTACATTGTTGATTTCTAAAGCTGAGCTAGCCATACTAGGCTTTTTTTATACACCATGGGAAGAAATGAGTGGTTTTTCAGGTTCAGTTTATCTGACAAATTTTGGGTGTGTGCTTTGAGATGGGTAGTTCCTTAGTCTCTGCTGAAGAAACCTCACCTGACTCATTTGTATAAGGCTCAGTCCTATTACCAGTGCGCATTCTTAGGTATACTAGGAGAACTTAGTTGGAACACTGTCTACTTTGAGGATCCTAAAACATGTTTTGCCGTGAGATGGATACTAGGCTGCTGAGTCCTGCCAAGAAGTAGGCAGTTCAGAGCATGGGCAGAAGCAGAACTTGTGGCACCAAGATGACTTTATTGGTGTAAATTTGGGGAGTATGAGACACCAGGTAAAGATTGTATTCTTAAACCTGGGCAGGGAATATATTTTTATCTGGTCATACTGTTTTCAGCAGGAAGTTATGATACGGACTTAACAATTCATCTTTCACCATGTAAGTGAAATGTGTATAGCTATGTGAAAAGACTTTTGAATAAAGTGTCATTATCATAAGTTATCTCAGCCTTGTGCCATTTTGCTAATGGAAGCAAGAGTCCTTATTTAGGTACCGATGCCAATGTTGAGAAGCCACTCTTCAATTAGACTTGCTTTTGATTTGAATTTAGTAATGAACATTCTTCATTTCATTTCAGATACTGTAGATGTTCCCTGGTACAGCCACCTTTTTAACAAGCTGATTAATGCCTGTTTTGAGAGCAAGAACCTTGGGATCTCATCTTCTGCAATAGACTTCATGCTTTCAAAAAATATGCCTATTGATTTTTTTCTGCTTAGAGGATTAATCACAAGTTTGGGGAGAAGTTGTTTGTGGAGTAAAGCTAGAACCTATTACAAGAGTAAGTTGCTTTTTAAACAATATCCTTTGCTTATGCTCTTTGGACAGCATACACTCATAAAAGCTCGGTATGTTGGGGAAAATAGGTAAGAGTATACTTTATAAGGAGAAAACAGTACTTTTTGTGTCACTATCAGCAATTTATTTGTAACCAAAGTACTTATTAGGAAATAGCTACAATTGAAAATAACAATCAGTGAAGACTACCTGGCATGAAAGAAATATAATTCTTATAAAATTAATTTTTCATATTCAATTTCAGAATTTCCAAAATGTGAATGCTGAAAAGATTTAAAAGTGCATCATCTTCACACTTTTATCTAGGCAAACTATATATACTTCCTTATACTCCTGCTTAGAGCTATAATCATCACTGATAATATTCTTTGATGAAAATAACACTTTACAACAGAGATTATTATGAGGATGGAATATTTGTTGTGTCCTTGAATCAGGCCATTTCATTTCAGATGAAATAATAAAGTCTGTTAAGAATTCTTTTTAATTTTTTTTTTTTACCTTTTTTTTCTGCATTCTAAGCCACATACAGATGATAACCCTAATTTCTTACACTTCTGCATTTACTGTCAGGTGCTTTATCACTGGGTTGCTATCCACTGCTGCAGGGAAATTTGTATCACAAACTTCTGCCAATTCCTTCTTACCTGTCTGAAGTAGAGATGCTGTTGGCCATTGAAATATTCCTTGTTTCAAATGCCAGTGATGTTCAAAGTCCAGGTGCTACCAATCAGACTCTTCAAATAATACTGAAAAGGTTTGTTGACAAATACATACCAGTTTGACTGTATTTATCAATGCGATCATATAATATTCATGAGAAACCTTGTTTTCTGTTGGGTGGGAGAGAGAGTCCTTGTTTTTAAATTTTATTCTGGTTATAGAGCAGTAAACATACTCTCTTTTAAATTCTTGTATTTAACAATGTATATAACAGCTACCAGCAGAAAAATAGTTGTTCCAGACTGACACTGGACTGGCTTCCCTAACTGAATGTGTCCAGCATATTACGAACATACTGTATTTCTAAACCAAGATACCTTGATATTTCAATGTATAGATTCTTGTGTTGTGATTAAGCAGTGGAGTAGAAGGGCAGAGTCAAAATGTTACGCCTTTCAAAAGGCAAATCTAACATTTCTTGGCTGTTCTTTGGGGAGTACATGAAGCCATTTTATTTGATTCTATTTGTAGGCAATACTTCAGTATTAAATGTCTTAGTGTGATTTCCCCCTCCCTATGAGACTGAATACCTCCAGATAAAAGTTTATTTTTCCTCTCTTGTTCATAAACTACCAACCACTGTCACTAGATTATACTAATAATTTATTTTTCAAAACTCTATTTTGTCTGAGATTTGGTGGCTCATCATCAGAATGTGAAACTGCATAGAAAAACTGGATTTAAGAAGTGTGAACAGGGGCATCTCGAGCTCAAATACTCTGTGTCTTCCTTCCCCCCATGCTTCCCAAGGAATACATCCCTTATTTCTGCTTTTCAACAAACAAGAAGCTTTTCATCTCTATGTCTTTTTGGAACATCTAACCTCAAAGATGCCTGATATGTTTTCTCTAAGTTTTTTTGCTGTCGTTTAGGGGAATATTGAATTTACATTTGGAATGCTGTTTGATTACTTCATGTCAAAATAATCATTATATTCTATAAAATAAGAAATGTGTATCTTGCTTGCAGGAGAAAAGAAAAATCATACTGAACTCAAAATATGATTGAATTTATTTAGAAAACAGTGCTGACCAGAACAACAGTATAATTAAAAAAAATTTTGTCATCAGAAAATTTGTTGTGATGAGACATGATATATTCTTCAGCTTAATTTGACACAGAGGAAATTTAACTCCATCATGAGATTTTTTTTTTCTGTTTAAGACTATTTGTTGATATAAAAGTTCTAGCCAACACTAGATAGCAGTTGCAGGTGTATGCTGTTGTACCTCTGCTGATTTGGTTACAGAATATGGCCCTGATCATGCAAAAACATAGGCATGTCACTTAGCACATCCTTACTCCAAAAGTGATTACATGCCAAAAATAAGTAATCATTTTGGATTCAAGCATGTGCATAAAATCTTGCAATATCTAGTTCATAAAATGTCTACATTCCTTTACTGAATTTTCTAGCCTAGATTTGAGCATTTCTTGATGAAATGCGCTGCAGTGAGTATTGCAGACCTACTTTGTATTGGCATTAAATCCTATTATTTTCCAGTACTGTGAAATATGTTTAAGAGATCACTTTCTCTAACTTTTTAATTCTTCAGAATAATCAGCTAAAAATTGTCTAGAAATTAACATAATCTATCCTAAGTGAACTGAACATGAGGCATTATTTTAAAGTTTTTTATAATCTTGTTGCCAGTATAAAGCATCATGCAAGTGACACAGGGCCTGTATGTTACATAATTTTGTATTTGTGAAAAATCTCTTACAGATGTGAAGATCCAAAAGGGCAGAATAAAGATGACTATCAAACAGCAGTGGAGAGACTGATCCTAGCTGCTCGTATATCATATCCAAAGCTTTTTCTTAAGCATATGACAATGAATGTTAATATGGAAGAAGTTTACAGCTTGGATCTTACATCTGCTCTAAAGTGGCTGCAGGAGAATATGAAATGGGCTGGAAGGGTCTGGCTGTTTCAGTAGTCATTAATTAGTAAAGACTTTTTTTTTAATGGTTAAAGTAATCATTGCTGAAAATAGTATAAATCAATAAAGGTAGTTCCCATTGTGTTCAGACTGTGCCTTACTGATTAACAGCAAGGCTTCAGATCTCAGGTTGTTTTTAAATATTTATGTTGATGATAATGCAGACAGTAGCACAAAAATAGAACATCTTTTTTCCTAGATGCAAGTATCCCTATATAGATTGTCACACCAGCTTTTATATTATATTGTATATTATTTTTATTGTTTAATTATTTTTTATTTTATTTATTTTATTTTTATTTTTATATTATTTTATATATTTATTTTTATAATATTTTATATTATATATAATGGTGTCATTAGATGATAAAAAAAAGCTGTAACCTCAGCTACATTTCCCTTTTTATGGAGAATATAACACTGTTACTCCTATCCCAGCAATTGATTGGGTATATCTAGTGTTCTTGAGCAAGAGGTTTTCCACATTGCTCCAGAACCTATAGAAGTAACACATTTTCTTTTGTTTTCCTCACAGTATATTGTGAGGATATTGTCCTATCTGTGCGCCCCTTCTTAGACCTTCGTTTTCTTACTCCAAAAAACCACTGAGAACAAA
This sequence comes from Dromaius novaehollandiae, assembly GCF_036370855.1. Taxonomy (NCBI): domain Eukaryota; kingdom Metazoa; phylum Chordata; class Aves; order Casuariiformes; family Dromaiidae; genus Dromaius; species Dromaius novaehollandiae. The sequence continues at coordinate 29,313,220 of NC_088099.1, forward strand.
ATAACTTCAAAAGTCACTTACCATGTGAGACATGCCTGACTTAGCTAACAGGATACCTTCCTTCACAAAGCTGAAAGAGTCTATACACAGAGTTCACAGTGGAAGGTGTAGTTGTGTCTTGATGAGAGTTCAGGTATTGCTTCACACTTCCGTACGTATGTCCCCTTCCACACTGAAAAGGAAAACTTTCTCTCCCCCTTCAAAGTGCTCTTGGAGGGATTGCTTTTACCTTTGCATCCACATGTTGTAATTGACATTACCATTACTTGGTTTCAGTCAACTGCATGATGAGATGGAAACTTCTAGTGACCTATTTTTTGCCCGCTTCTTCATGAATTCCTCTCTTCTACCTGAAGGACCTTAATCATATTTGGGGCATTAATTTCTTAAGTTACACTTCATCCACTGAGCTGCAGCCTGAGTAGGTTTTTCATACCAGAAAATTCTCATGAAAAATCAATGGGAACTTGGTCAAAGTTGATACTTTCCCAAGCTCTGAACTTCTCTAATGCTAGTTACCGTCTCCAGTACCAACCTTCACAAACATGGTGATGATAGAGCTCTTTTGGACCTGTCTGTCCCCACGTGAGCTTTTTGTGCTGAGAATTTCTACTCTCTTGGGCATGGAAGCTCATGGGTCTTTCAGGCTTGTTCCTTTGGTAGTGACCCACAGGATGGTGGCCTCAGCTCTCAGTGCTTGAAAAATCTTTCCCTCCTTTGAGGCAGCATGAGTCTCTTTTCTCAGTTCTAGCAGCATTATTGTGGGTGGTCTCTCTGAATCTGGAGGTCATCATGATCTTAGTGCCAGATGGTTGGGAGGGGATTGGAGGGTTTGGCTATTTTGTTTGCTTGGTTTTGCCACTGTAGTCTTTGGGTCCATGTCATTAAACTGATTCCAGCTGGCTCAATTCTAAAAGCATTCTCTTGTATGTGGCACTGCATTGTTGCGCTCCTGGAGATCAGTGTGGAATCAGGGAGCTTTCCTCTGTGTTCCTACTCACCTTGTTCATAAGATTCAGCTGATACAGAATGATTTCAGTCTCTTAGGAGGATGTGCAAAACTGCCACACTTTAAACACAAAGGGTCTTAAAGGCAAGATATTTTGATACAGATCTTGATGCCTTTTCAGGCTCACCTTCAACTTAAGACCAGCAGGTCTGCAGCTATTAGATCGTACCTCTTCAGTTGATACCACTGCTCTTCCAGTCTGTCTGGAAGTTGCTCCTGAGGAGGAAGGGTTTTGACACTGATGACCACCAAGATCACTGCCTTCCTCCTGCCCCACCTCTATAGATAAATACAGACACAGAAGAAGCCTCTGTCTTGTCTTTTCTGGGGGTATAATTCTTCTGTAGGGATCTCATCTTCCTTCTAAAAAATGACAGGTTCAGTGCTAACAGATAGCATTTCTTTTAAAAGAAAAGCTCCTTACCTCCAATTTTCTCTTGAACAGGTGGCAGTAGTTCAAACAGGCTTTGGATTCCAATACTTGATATTCACGAAGACAGCTCTACTGCTTGCAAGGCTATCCACTTTGTCAAGTCCACTAGTAGTCAGCTGCTTTTTTTCTGAGTAGTTGAAAGACTGGATAAGAAATAATCAGATTTCAAATGAGGAGTCTAAACTGATGTTCTTCCAGCCACTCCAGAATTAGCTGCAACAACTAAAAGTGGCAGCATAGTCAACAGTGAGAAGCTAGGTCATTTTTGCTAATTACTTTTCTAAGATCCTTTGTAGCTTAATCTTCCTTGGAATTAAACAGAAGCTATCTGAACCCCAACTAAATCCCAACTTTCTATAAGCAGTACCAGATGTGACTAATAGTGTATTTTAGAGATGCAGAGGGACAAAATTGTTAGTAATCCTTAAAACTTCAAAGCTTGGGATGTTCTAAGACAGCATTATTTATCCATTATAAGTAGTCTTGAATTTTTATATAGATCATGCCCTGAAAGAAAAAAATCCAAATGTTGCTTTATTTTTCAGTCAGAGGTTAGGCATTTACCTTCCAGTGTAGCTTGGAACTGTGTAAAATTTGTGCAATGTTCTGGCTCCATCTCCTGATTGTCATTTCCACCTGATACGATGCTGTCTCAGTCATGTTTTATATTAACAAGCAAAGCAAGTTCCCTACATTGTTGCTAAGAAGTTGTAACTGGTGTACCAGGATCTAGCTGTATCTACCAGTGTAATCTGTCTACCACCATGACAAACGAGTAGGCAGTCTGAACAACTTAACTCTAAGTCCTATACTTCACACCTTTATACTTTTTGGGTCTTCTTGAAATACCTTACAAATCTGGGCATTTTGATATGTACCAAAACTTCAGAAAAGTTTCCTCAGCAACACTCTCAGTACCATTTTGGTAACAGAAATTCCCCGAGCTAAACAGGACATAACAAGTGAACAAAACTCAAGTGTAGAATGGAAACAAACTTGGAATAAATACTATGAATAAATGTTACAGAAAGTAGAGTTCAGTACAACAGAGATGATGCAGTTTTGTGGTGCCAGCCACTCAGTAGACAATATCCATCTTACTGCTTTTCCCAAGATATAAGTTACTGTTCCTTAGTTGCTGAAGAAGCTTCTGCATTTGAGATTAAATGCCTCATTTGATAGATTTAATTTTTCATAGAGGAAATAAAACTTACACCTTCCTCTTTGCAGACAGACAAAAAATGTGCAAAAACTTTCCTGTGCTGCATGCAATAGCTAAGTCTAGCTAGACAAAGTCAAGTTCCTTCAATATGTTGTTAGATAAGACACATAAGAAATGCCCTCTCTCTCTGGAAATCTGTGTTCAGTTTTCACTGATTACATGGCATGCCCTTAGAAAGATTAGACTTTTGTTAGTTATGGACAGTTTCTTATAACTGAAGCAGAATACTGTAGTTTGGAAGATTTATGAAAATTTTTTATGAAGCATTGATAGTTTGGGGTTTTTTAACCCAGATCAAGGATGAAGGTGAGAGGCTGGCAATAGAGGCTTGACAGTGTATGACTGTTATAAAGTAGTAAAAGAGCAATTAAAGGGATTATTTTGGAGGAATTGTTAAGATGTTAATAAATGTTGCTGTTTATTCTTTGTATGATACATCCAAAATATCTGTGAATCGGTATTGTCATTAAATTATTTAATTCTATTCAGATCCCTATAATTAATATTAATAGATATGTTGAAAGATAGGCTAATGGCAAAGTAGACATGGAGTGTTTAATATCTAGTAACTACTACAAGGATCTAGAGTATGATAAAGTGCATGAAGAGGTGAAGAATGGTGTGAAATCAGTCAGATTATGCAGTTTTTCACCAGAAGACAGCACATAATGTGGCAAATACTCATGAATAAATTGGGCTGAAACTCCCCGCTGTGGATGTGGCCAGCATCCAGTTTTAACTATAGACTGGGTTGGAGTATAAAGTTAGGCCTATGTACTGTGCTCAGTTCTCTGCAGAACTCATATAGCTGCTAGTGAGACTTTTACCTTTTTACTTTTAAATAGTAAAATTAAATATTCCTGGTGTAATAATCAAACTTATAACTAGCAATATCTTAATACCATACTCCTTTGCTTAGTAAAATATGACCACATTAAGGACAATGAGTATTTCACAGTTTTGTCCTTTAAAGTTCTCTGGGTTTATCTTGCATCTTTGCTTCCTTTATGGCAAATCCGAGGTCTAAATTTTTCAGTGTTATCCACTTCTATACAACTCATTTCTAAAATGACTGGTATTTCAAAAATTAGTGTTGACACTATAGGCTTCAGTGTTTCTGTGCCATTATGTGTACTGGGACTGGAGAAACTGATCCCTCTGATACCTGTTTTTGACCATCTGCAAACTCAGGAACAGAATAGAAATAAAGGAGACAGCAGAAACTGGCTCTGTTGCCACTTCTAGCAAGTTTATTGTGATATTTAAAAGTTTTTTTGTGTTTGGGGACAAGAGGAAGTCAAAATACAAACTTTTTTAGATGTTATTTTTATCTAGTATAAAATAAGCTTTCTACTCAAAAATGTTTTTGCGCCACTTTATAGAAATGATTTGAATGTCTAGAGTGCCCATTCTTTTTTATGGACCTCTAGGTCTTTTCACTGAGATACACATGAACGTGAGGTCCATTCTTGCTGAGCCAGTAGGAATTTATCAGGGGAACTGATGGGGAGCCCCAACCTAACCTATAAAGGAGAATGAGATCAGATAAAGCCACAATACGACTCCCATGGAGTATTGCAGCAATACTCATAAACTGTAAGTGTTTAGAATTTCAGCTAAAAAATAGGAATTTATTCCTGTGCTCATGGGGGGGGGGGGAGTTTTTTCTGTCTCCATTTGAAAATAGGTACCTTATGCAAAGAAGCTGGTATCTGACAGTGTCACCTGCTGATTACCTCTCCTAATTTATTTTATTGCTCATAGAGTTCACAGAAATCTCAGGTGAAATGAATGGCACACTTTTCTGTTGAATCAATTAAATTTATTATCCCATCTGCATAATTATGCAGGCAATATGCTTACATAACTGATAGCTTCTATTGGGAGGCAAAAACGTGGCATATTATGAAAATTATGCAAATCTCCAAAGGGTTGTGAGAGTGCTTGATTTAAAGCTTCACTGAACTACAGATAGTTTCTAAACCTTGTCAGTCCTGTTTCTAACCTTTTCTGCCCAGAAACTTAATAGATTGTATGCAAATAACTCCAATCTCTAACAGTTAATCTCTCTTTGAACTCACGAGCAATAGGTAACATTCTTGCTCTGAAGTTGAATGTCTCTGCATCAGCTTCTCGTTGACATGAACTACCTTGAAAGAAAAATACACACATTTCATATATCTAGCATTGGTAACTACAGGAAAATAGTGCTTTTTCTGTATTGACTACAGGTGTTGATTTTTTGTGTATTTGGTATTCTCCTGCAGAATGAAGGAAATTCTGAAATACATGCGAGTACTTCGATAACTCCTTTCGTTCTCTTTGAAAAGAGTAGAGATTTCTCATTTCAGGGATTTCCCTTCAATGTTGCAGAGTAAAAAACTGTAGAAATATTCTACTATTAAAAGTAGAAATTAAAAGGAATAGGTTTTCTCCTACTTTGCAGCTTGTGTTACGTGTTCTTGTGATATGGTTGCAATATTTGCACTCAGATTTACAAAATGGGATGCAATATGTAACCAGGGACGACAGTAATAGGTGAAGCACAAATCAGTGACTACTTATTGTTTGTATTTTACCTAATCCTTGAGTCCCACATGTATAACATCTGTTTGTTTTGTGAAAGCACTCAGTACTGGCTCTAAATCCTCAGAATCCTGATGGGTCCTCTTTTTTTTTTTCTCCCAAAAATGAAGGAGTCTTTTAGTGTGTTTACTTAAAAAAAGGCTGAGTGAAATAGTTGTGCATGTATGTTGGCCAATTTTCAGTTATTGTAATTTATACATTGAATACATTTTAAGGGATTGTTTGCCTCTACAGTTGGAATCACAGGCACTGAAAACCAGTTATTTCTAAGTTGGAGAAAGCACCACGAGGCCTTTAAGCTATCGATTTAAAGACCTTCTCCAGACAGTCCTCGCTGCCTGAAAAGGCTGCATGAAGCTAAGTTGCCATTCTCATTGCGTCCCTTTTTCTCGATAAAAATGCAAGCATCTAGGTACGGCACCGCAGACTTTTAATAAAGTCGCTGGGGGGTTCCGGGAGGGGGCAGACTCCTGGCTGTTCTCACGGCGGCTGAGGAGGGAGAGGCAAGGGGCGCCAGAGCAGCCCAAAATGTCATTTTTTGCCCTCCAGGCCGGGCATGCCCGGCGGGCTCTCGCTGCCGAGACAAGGAGGCCCCGTCCGCTCGCTGACGGGAGACGCTGCCTGGCCCGCTCGCCGTCCCTGAGGGGACGGGCAGCAGGCTGGCAGCTCTCCCGCGGCATGTGACACGGGGGAGGGGGCGAAGGGGAGCCGCGCGTCGCCACCCAACAGCTCTGAGGGAAGGCAGCGGCCCGGTGAGCTGCGCCTGCGCAGCAGAGGCGGTGCACGGCCCCTCCCCCCCACCTCCAAGGAGCCCAGGGGCGGGGCGCGGGGTGCCGCGGCGCAGCGGCCGCCCAAGGAGACGCCGGCGGCGTCGGGAGCGCGCGCGCGCGTGCGCGCTGGCCCCGCCCCCGGCGGGAATTCCCATTCCCGCTCCCTCTCCCGCTCTCGTAACGGCTGTCGCCCCGCCCCCTCCCTTCTGGGGCTGTCGCGGGGTGGCTGCGCCGGGCGATGGGGGCCGAACCCCGGCGGGCGGCCGAGGGAGGGGGCGCTGCCCGGCCGTGGCGGTAAGTGGGGCTGGGGCGGGCCCTTCTGTAAGGGGGGGAGGAAGGGGAGGGAGAGGGAGGCGGGCGGGCAGGCAGGCAGGCAGGCAGCCCGCCCGCCCGCCCGCCCGCCCCACCGCACCCCTCCCCCCTGCGCGGGGGGTGGGGGAGTCCGTTACGGTCGTTGCAAACCGCCAGCGTCGGCTGCCGGAGGAAAGGACGAAGCGAAGCCCCTGCTGGGCGGGCAGTTCCTCGGCTGTGGGGTAAAATCCGGCCGGGCTCTAATACTGCCTCACCCCCTGGCGGGGCCTCCGCCTGGGGCTGTGGCGGCTTGAGGGGGGGGGAAACGGGGGGGCAGCTCCTTGCACAGGGAGCGTGTGCCGACGTGTGCGAGTGCACGTAGATGAGGGACACGCTCGTGTTAACGTGCGTGCATCCGTGTGTGTGTGTGGCTGCAGGCTCATACGGGCATCGGTACGCGCACGGCCGCGCACACGGCCTGGGTGGGAGCCGCGGCGCCGCTCGTCACGCCGGCGGCAGGCCCGACAGGTGGCCGCGCCGGGCGGCGCAACGGTCGCCGGCGGGGGGAGGGGCGGGGGCGCGCGGCCGCCGCGCGACGTCGGTTGGGTCAGCGAGGGCGCCCCCGGGGTGCCGTCTGCCTGCCGCTGCTGTGAGGTGGCTTAAAAACAAAGAGCGGGCCAAAATCTCTCTCTCGCTCTCTTTTTTCTTTTTTTTTTTTTTCCTCTTTCCTCACGTTTTCGTGGTTTTGATGCCTCTTGGCTCGGCTCGTTGCCAAGAAGCTTGGCATATTACTCTGCTGTAATACTCTGCTTCCCCCCCCACCCCCCGACCTACATCTGTTACTAGGATGTTTATGTTGGTGCTCTTTACTGTCTCTTACCTATGATAGCTGCTGTTACTATTTAAGAAAATGGGCAGCATCATAAGTCAAGAATCCAAAATTGATTTTGTCATAAAGTGTTCCGTGAATTTCCTCAGAGGAGTGGTGAGGTTCTTCACGTAGCTGATGGACTATGACTGCCTCTCTGCGCAGCAGGCAGATGCTTTCTGGCATACTTCAGCTCGTGCAGCTTTACGTTTTTTTGCTGCTGTTGTTCTTGGTAGAGTTCTGATCTACCTCTCCGGGTTCAACGTACAACCCAGAGCCCTTAGCATGGCCTTTGTTGAGATCTGCATTCATTATGCATATGCAGGAGCTGTACTGTTGATTTGATGCCTTTTTAATTGGGGGGGGGGGCGGCTTAAGAAACATCTTAGTGAGAGTTGTACAGTGACCTAAGTAACCGTAGCAAAGAAAAAAAAAAGTCTTAAGAGAATTTTAAAGTGATCAATTGCATCAGGGCTATATTTTAAATTGTTAAAATACTAGTGATTGGATTACTAAAGCTTCCATTCTTTTAAGCAGTTAACAAGTTAATTTTAAATACTTTCATTGAAGCTCATTTTCTGAACACAGCTGTTTATCTTATTTACATACCATTGTTTTCATGTTACCTTAAGAACCAAGTGCAGGTTAATACTTGAAACCAGACAATCTGGATTTGAGTTATAAAGGGGGTAACACAATGTCTTGTTTTTGTTTGGTTATATAAAGTGTCATCACAGATTAGTGAGATTCTTGTGTTTTTTTCCATCCTCTGCCCAAATCCCTGAAGCAAAGATTACAGAGAGAGAGAAACTGTTTTATTACCAGCAAGTTTTTTAGTGCACTCAGTTTATGATTTAAGAAAATTTGTTAGGGACACTAAAATAAAATGGCTATCATCATGCCACCTGGTTGAAAATCAGAAAACATAAAATTTGTAAACTATTTTGGGGGTGTTTTGGCTCTGCATGTTGTTTCTCAGCCTGTTTTATTTTCCTCTAGTGAAATATGTGGTAAATAATTTCTATTCTTAATTCAGTACAATCGTCTTACTAAGATGCACTTCTAAAATTCCATGTATTTTGCAAAATAGTCATAGTAACTATCACATTACAGTGGAACAGGAATGTTATTTCTTTGATAATCGCTCACCTGAGTTGCTTCAAAGGAACAAACTTAGTGGGTGCACCTTATTTTGAAGAGTGCAAAGAAAAGTGCACTGAAAACATATTAGAAAACGCTGAGGATAGGGAAATTCCCTCCTAATCCCTAATAATTAGATACGTGTCTGCAGTCTGATGTGCTAGGTGGTTTATCTCCTTTTTCAAAACACTAGATTACAGTTGTATAGTGCAGAAATTGCTGCTCTATTTCTGGTAGAAATTGCTGGTTTATTTTTCTGAATCATAGTAAATTTTTGACAGAGATTCAGGCTTTACTGTGTGACAGAGTCTTTCCCTTTGTTGGCCTGTATTGTGCTCCCATAAAAATAGTTGGTTTGTAATTTTAAAAATATTATCGTTTGTTTGGAAATTTTGAACCCAGAGAAGTGAAAAATAACATAGAATAACACTAACTGGTATGTGTTAGTACTAAAAGAAGCTTCTCTTTTTCTTTTTCTTTCTTTGACAAAAAATTTAAGACAAAAGCTAAACATCAGGAGGAGTGGTAAACATTTTCAATAAAGATTTTTAATGCTTTTTTTCCTAAAATGGAACATCTTTAAATGTTCATCTTCAAGCCGTAGTACAGTAGGAACTTAATATTTGCAAGATTAGCTCTAGAGAAAACTGAAATATGTAAAACAGTATTTTTGTATAATTTCTCAATTTTGTATTATTATTGTGACTTTAAAAGCTATCACTTAGGGTTTGGAGAACACGCTGATAAGTAATAGGGAAAAGTACTTGTGGCCGTTACTAAACAGTTTTGTTTTGTTTGTTTTTAAGTGAATTTAGTGGATGGCGGAAAGTTGGCTTGAGCGTTGAGTTGCTGAAATGTTTTGCTGTTTGAGAGCTGTGAAAAGGTAGGGTATGTTGCTGACCTAATTTAATTTTAGCATATGTATAAATGTTGTTTGCTTGTGACTTAAAGATACGTGAAGCTGACTGTGTTTTTTTGTTTAATATTTATTTCTTTGGCTTTTTCCATCTATACAGCTTTAAGTTTTCAACATAGTATCCACAGTTGAAAATCCCCAAAGCCATATGCTTGTGCTCCAGTGAGATATCAAAAAGGCTCTATACAAAACAAAGGTTTTAAAATGGCTGAATTATGAGAAAATGGTATTCTAAAGCTGAATATGATATCTGATATATTATTGCATTACTGAGTTATTAAAATTCAGCATTGCAAAAGGAGAGGAATATATCTGTAATAATGAGCTTAATTTTAACAAAGCTTTTCAGTGCCAAAGATATGAGCAAAAATGTTAAACACTGGAGAGTTGTGGCAAAAAAAACCAAAGGGAATTATTTAATCAATAAATTAAATCTCTCCTAGATTACGATTGCATAATGCGTTCAAGTAGAGATTGTATTTCATAGCTTTCATAAAGTGAAGATGGCTCTCCTCAAAGAGGTTATGACCTTGATTTTAACATGAATCTTTTCTCATCTCTTTCAATCTGAATAAAGCTCTTAGAACAATCTGTTGCTCATTGTCAGAGAAGCCACAGGCATCTTCTGTGCATTTTCTCCCTCTAAATTCATTTTAATTCATTTATTTTTGTCACTTCATTTGAAGGATGCCTCAGAGTTCTGTCTTTCACCTTCACTGAATGAATTCTTCCTTCTGTCACACAGATTAATTTTGGCCTTTGAGCATTTCTCTTTTAAGCAAGTTGAAAATAGACTTTTGGCTAGAATCCTGAGCCTTCCTACTCCCATGACAGTGTTGTTTAGATACAAAGCAAGGGAACTGAAGTTATCCATACTTGGCCGTTTTTCTGGAACAATACCAGAGGAAATGATTAATATTTTACAGGTATGTTGGAATTTTTTTCCAAACTACTGGAAACAGCTTGCAGTATAGTTAGAGTGTGGATATGGGAAATGATCTAAAACAAGGCAAAAAGAGAACTGAGCTGCTTACTAGACCCAGCAGTTAGAAGGAGGTAGAATGTGGGTTTCTGGCGTGCCTGTTAATCAAAGCCACCATCAAGTAGGTAACTGGTTAATTTTCTTTCTTTTTTTTCTTCTGGAAATATTTTTTTTTCTTTTTACTGCTTCCATTCACTTGCTGCAGAAGAAAAGTATGAAGAGAACTTGGGCTTTTTTTTCCTCAGGAAGATGGGGGTTTTTTGGTCCTTCTGGATCTAAAATAGTAATGGATATGACTGAGTGGATTTTTATGTAGTCTGCCTTGCTTCCTTTCTTGCCAGGGTGGGTAAAGTTTTTTCCTCTGTTGCTGAGGAACTCTGCCATGTTCTTATTGAGAGGTTTTACTCTTCATGAAAGCATGGTGTTGGTGTGATAGTTCACCACCTCCTGCTATTCAGATTAGGATCATGAACTACAATGCTGGCTAGTCCTGGAATCTCTTTCAGATGCAGCTAGCAAAGAAGCAGAGGTGTTTGCCAAAGAATTTTTTTCTTCTATTTAATCCACACTTCTGAAAATTGTCTGTGGTCATAACAGTTCAAAATTTTATCAGTTGTCTTAAATTACAGGTCTTCCTTCCCACCTTTCTACAAAAACCTTTCCTGTTATCAGCAAGCTGACTTTAAAAACTTGTTAAATAATTTGCCTGCCTCTTATGGACAGAAACAGTTAGCTTTAGCTATTTCCACATTTCTAATTGAAGGGCTAGGAAGGTTGACAGGTAAAGTCTGTCAGCCTTACCTAAAAAAAGGTAAAGTAAGGGTTATCACATCCTCTTGACAATTCCATTGTTGTCATTTACCGTTTGCTAATACAAAAAATACTGCTTATTTTCCCAGTGCACATTTTGTTTCTTGTTTTTTGTTTTTTTAATGAAAGGTGGCAGAAGATGTTCGCACATGTTTCTGTGTCTGAGATGATTGCTTGGTCTAGGGTGCTGAGTGAATAGCTTTTTATAAAAGTCTTTCTTACTAGTACTTAATGTAGCCATTCTTTTTGTGTGAATGGGAAGCAGTTTTGCCTCTTACCTGCTATACATTTTCTTGTTTGGGGCTTGCAGTTTGAATGAATGCTACTGTGAGAAGAGAAGCCCTACTCATTTGAGTTGTAAACTAAAATGAATGTAGATCAGAGAGAAAACTGACCAGATGAATTTCTTAGCCTGTGAGATCAGTTAAAAGGCAAAAACTATTATTAAAAAATATATATATATATTTATTTTATATAAATATAAAAAAATTAAATAATCTTTTGGTAATTAGGATGCTAACCTGAACATCAGCTTTGAGCTATGGGAGGAAACCTTCATGATCTTCGCTCCAGAACTTGTTATTCCTTCCATTTCAGTCTTCTCTTACACAAATGTGCTCTTTAAACTGTTGTTTAATTTATACATAATTGGAGTTATTCAGTCTTTTGTACTTTCTGAACTTCCTAGAATTTCTTCAACATAACCTTTCCTTCTACTCTTATTTTAAAACAACTTTTCCTACCCCTGAAATTCCTTTTGTCCTTGTTTTCTTCTCTTTCAATGAAGGTTAAAAAAAAATGTGTTTTCTTACTTGATAAAGTCTTGTGTAAAAGCAAATGCTTGGAAAATAAGATTGAATTTGTTTAGCATGAGTACATGAACCTCAGAAACAAATGTAGGACTACTTCTGATTGAAATACTATTATTACTTCTGGTTGAAAAATAAGGCTCTTTTGACACTTCTCGAGAAATATTGGCAGTTTGCTTTTTAATTTGGAGGTTCAAAAGTATGTAAGCTTTGGCTCTCAGGAGCAGCTTCAGGAATTGTTACAAAAATCTGCCACCAAAACCAGTCTTTGTCATTTTAAAAGAACTACTTGACTGGGGAATTTTCATTTGATCAGACTTTGAGAAGGTAGAGAAAAATGTTATTGTACTTATCTAAATGTCATAAATCAGTCATTAGCATCCACCATCTCTGAAACCTGTTAACTTTGCTCCATACAAACATGGCTTTGTGTGTCACAAGGGAAAAAAAAATCCAGCACTGAGACTGAAAATACCATTTTTAAATGATTATACTTTCAGTTCAGAGTGTTTACTCCATTCCCATATTCTAATGTAATTTATATCAGTTTGCCATTTGATTAGTGGCATCATAGGTAAACATTTTTTATTATTTTGTTAGGTTATGCCTGGAGAAAATACTGCCACAATGCATTCTTCAGTCAAGATCTCTGTCAGGAGCTGATGCCATCAATGCTCTCAGACCTTTCTATTTTGCTGTGCATCCAGATTTCTTTGGCCAGCATCCCAAAGAGAGGGTAAAAATCTTTCAGTGACCTTTTTTTGTAAATGTGGCATATATCAAAGATGGAAGTGTTTTAGCTGTTTTTACTACTGTTAGAGGAACATTAGCTAACTTTAGAATTGAATGTCATTGTTACCAAAGAACAAAAAAAAATTTTTTTTAGTTTATTTTTAACAAGGATGTATCCCTCAAACATCATTTATTTATTAGTCATATTTTCTGTGTAATTTGTATAAAGAAAATCCTGACTCCTTCTAGGCTGGTTATAATACATATTATTTTCTTTACCACTTTGAAATGTGCATTATATTTGAAAACACTGGAGTTTTTTTAAGCTTGAAAGCCTCAAAAATGATGTTTTTGGAGTCTGTTATAGGAATGTACCAGTGTATATGTCATTGCAATTTATTTGGGCAAGGTAATTATTCAGTTATATTGAGAACATGAACTATATGACTGTTCATTAAGAGCAGCTGGCAGTTTTTAAAAACTAAGTCTGCATGTTAGATTAAAAAGGTAAGATGAAAACTCTTGCCAAATTCATCATTTGCAATGTTTTTTTTTAATAGGAGGTAAATGAAAATTCTCTGAAGAGGTTAAATGGTTACTTGGAGAATCTGCAGAAACCGGGATTTCGTTCTTTTAAACCAACTCATCTTACCTTTTATGTAAGAGAAAGTGAACCAAACACTTCTAATGTTCAAGAATCCTTCAGTGCTTCAGGTGCTTTTATGTCGTGTAGAATGTATCTTCCTGTGTTAAAATTCTTTAAAAAGGCCATTCCTTAGTGTTACACTGTCGTACTGACTTTTCAGTTGAGTAAAATCCTGTCAAACCATGAAAATATGCATTAGGCCACAGAGTTAAGACCATCCCAAGTAACTACACATCTTAAGATTTAAATAAAATATTGCAAGAATGAGAATTTATGGTGACATCGAGGTCAAGTTACAGTATGGTAAAGTAAAAAACATACATTGAAGTAAATGATAATTTTACTGCTTTTAATATCATTGTGCATGTTTAACTGGAGCAAAAGTTAGGTCCTTTTTCTCATTGCAGACAATGTGTAGTAATGCGATATCAGTGTGCTGTAGAATCAGTATGAATTTATTCTGAAAGCAGAAATTGTATAATTTTAATTTACCATATACTCTTTTAGCTTTGAGACTACAGAAAATATTGGAGAGTTTGGAATACTTGTTTTGATTAGTTTTATTTTACAAATTTGTCTCTAAATGAACTGGTTTGCCTTACCTGTCACATACATTTTCATTATGTTCTGTATCCTGCTGGTCCAAAACCTTGAGCAAATTTTGAGGGATCCTACTGCTAGAACACAAAAAATACACTGTTCTTCAAGAAAATACTAGTGGTATGTCCACTTTTATTTAAAATAAGACTTGAACTGGCAGCTGTGTTCTGCTTTTGACTGTAAAACTGGCTTGCTTTATAATGGGTCAGTTAGTCCAGTCACGTAACTACTGGGCTTTAGTTTTAGCAAGTGCATGTTTTTGAAGCTTTTGTTCAGTTTGTTAAGAATTGTTACAGTACTTAATTTCTATGGTGAATTGTATCCAAATTGATTATTAGTAATAATATAAATTGTGTGTAGAGCTGTTGGACAAAACTGCCACTGCTAAATGAAAATCATCTTTTTTTTGCTTTCACTTCAGCTGTGGCTAAGCTTCCAACTTGTCCAAAGATTCAGGTAGCTGAAATAGCTCTCTGTTTTTGGACCTGTACAGTTTTAAAGGTTAAACTGTGCTTTTGAATTTTGCAGTGAATATTGAAATAACAGTTTCATCTTAATTTCCACGTGCTTACCTATGCACACCTTTTTGAGCTCTTGTAAGATGAGAGAAGCGTGAATGCATTTAAAAATATTTTTAATTAAATAATGCTAATTTTGTGGGACTTGTATTTTATAGGGTTTCGAGCAGTCAGTTTTACATTACATACCAGGGACCTACTGAGCACAGTATTAGATATTCTCAATTCCTGCAGTTTATCTACGGAGCATGTTCAGAGTTTGAATGTGAACTCTCAGTCCCGCAAGGAAGCAAAAACCGTGCTGAACAGACCTATCAAATGGGATAAGACTTACTATTCATTTACTGGATTCAAAGATCCCGAGGAAGAACTAGAACAAGCCCAGAGAGTGGAAACAACTTTAATGTATGTAAAGCTTTTATTTAATTGATATTTTTGTAGAATAAATCGGTCTTATTTAATACTGTTTTGGGTTCTTGCTGTGTTTTTTTTCTTTTTTTGAAGGCAATCAGTAGTCTTTCTAAACCATACAAAATACTATCATCCAATATGTAATTTCTTCACTTTTCTACTGGTATAATTAAAAAGAGTTCAGATGATCTCCTGGGATAACTATAGTGCCAGCTAAGCCAAGGCATTCCCGTCTCTTTGCCCAGCATTCATGTCTGGTTAATCTAGTTTTTCAGTTTCATGGAATATTACTGACAATTCAGAAGGAGGCAGGACATTTCACTTCCTATAAATAGCTCCTCACATCTTAGAGGACTTCAGTAACGCAACATTATAAGCCTATAATCTTTATCATTAGTATTTCATTATCACAGTCTGCAAAAAAAGAGATAATACACCAACTTTAATGTTTAGATCTAGGCAATTATTTATAATAAACTTGCGTTTAGTGCAACATGTGATTTAGAAGTTGGTTGTTATAAACTGTATCTGCTAATTTGGGGGCAAGATGGGAAATCCTGACCTCAAACCCTTCTTTATAACTGAGAATTATGTGCCATTTAGATTAAATTACAGAATTGAAGTGATAATATCTTCAGAGCAAAGGATACCCATTATCCTACCTAGCATCTCACAAATAAAACTACTATATTATGTGGTGCAGTAAAACATATTTAACCTATTAGACAATCTTATAGAAGACATATTGAGAGTCTGGTTTTAATACTTGACGATTTGGGCTTTGGGCCTCTCTTCTTATTTTTGAGTTTGAATTTTTTTCTCTTACACTATAAAGTAAGAATTGCAGTATTTGTTTTTGTAAAAATAAGAGCAAGACTTAGCTTCCAGGGTCATGCTATGAGCAAGTGCTAAATGTCTTAAAGTAGTATTCTTCTAGAAACAGAACAATCTACTTGTTGAAAGTCTCAAAGTGCTCCATGAGTCGTGCTTCCCTGATTGCGATTACTGACTGAAGAACTGTAAAACTTTGGCCCATGTATCTACGTTCATCCCAGCACTGTAAGAGTTACTTAAGTTGGCCCTTTAGTATTTTCTCTCTTATTTGATAGTCCATTATGATCACCTTGATTTTTTTTTTATTATTATTTTTTAAGACAAGTACAGTACTTCAGTTTTCATTAAAGCACTATGCTTTGATGCTCTCCCCCTAAATCACACTGATCTGCTGCTCTACACCTTTCACACCTCTCAGAAAGGTCTTACGGTTTTAACACTGTCAAAGTATTGCTGTTCAACTTGATTGCTTAGTTCCCCATCAGACGTTAAACACTAGGTTTTCTTTTATAGAATCTCAAGGGGAAGCATTTAGCAGTTTCAGTTTCTGTTCTTTGCTTTTAAAACTTACCTTTACCTGATAACATTAATGTTTTATTTCAAGTTAACATAAGGAGTTCGGTTAGTTGTACTGTTTGCATGACAAATAATATGGCATGCCCTACTTTGTTTTTCCCTTTCTAAGATCCTGGTTAGATGATAATGAAGAAAGTGCAGTAAAAAAGCTGAAGAAGAGTTTACCGCTTAGAAAAGAACTAGAACGCTTAAAATTTGAACTCTCTCATCAACTCCAGCTCTCTGATATCAGGTAATAAGTTAAATCAGATGAACTTGCATTAAAAACTTGTCAAAGCAAGGAATTGTTGTGTAATGTAGTGCCATTGTTTTTGAAAGCTTATTCCAGCAAAACAGCTATATTTCATATATGTTAAAGTGTTGTTGCACTGAGTAAGATTTTCCCAGAAGTTGTCCACGGGGACAAAAGTTTCCAGTTAGAATCCACTCAAAAAGATGTAGCATTTGTAAGGCAAGAGATTGTTTTGACTAGTAACACAAGCTAGAACTGAGGCAAGCATGTAAGCAAATAGGACCTGTGCATTTCCTTTAATTTGCATATTTTGCTGGATTAAATTGCTTTCCCCAAGTTCAAGTGCATGTTTACTAAGATAACTACGTTAGCAGTGAAAAGCAGCTTTGTACGTGGTATTTACTGACACCGTGTGAAGTCTTAATAAAAATGCCCTTCTCTCTGGTATTTTGTTTCCCACATTCTAGAGGAGGAAGAGATTTGTTTGCTTTAGAGGGCAGAGTACAGTTTGTGCTCTTGTTTCTTCAGAGTATTTTTCAGAAAATACTTCATAATCCTCATTTGAAGGGACAAAGTTAAAGAAAGAATGTTCCAAAGTCTGTTCACCAATGGGAGAACAAACTTTGGAGGACTATATCAAAGGCTAACCTGTTAAGTTCTCCTTTTAACCAGGAAAGAATAAGATTCTCCAGAGAACTGGAGCTTCTGAAGTCATGCTTCTTTTCCTTTCACTGTGTAGAGGACCTTGCTTCCTCAGGCTGAAGCCAGTCTTTCTGAATACAATTTCTAATCCTCTGCAACTGTTCTGTGGTGGGGGGAGGGGGGGGTTGTTGGTGGTGGGTTTTTTTTGTTTTTGGGGGTTTTTTTAAGTTTCTAGAACTATGTTCAGTATTAAATGCATGAGTTTGTTTTTATTCATGGCTTATATTCAATTTTCTTATAGTTTGTGCTTTTAAAATGCTCTAAAACTACTACATTCTGTAAAGAGCTAAATATTAACCTTCCACAATTTAGAAAGGAATGCAAGTTGTCAGAAATCTGGCAAGTAACTATATTAATAGGAAACTGCTATTCGTGCAGCCTAATGCTAGTTTTTGCAGAGGTTTGAAAAATAGCGGGATTGTTAGCTTTATTCTATGTATAAATTTAGGACAACTGAAGAGAGGATAGAGTCTGAAAACCACATTTTTACATTCCAGTCTGTACTAGTAATACCACTTTGGCCTTCACTAGGTAATAGTAAATAGTTATTGAAATGACTTATGTTATAATAGACTGAGTTGCCTTATGAGTGTCATGATATAGTGCCATTCTCTGTGTCCCAAAGGTGGCTTTTTGCTAGTTAATGGATTTCTCTAAACAAGAGGAATGATAATTTCCCACTTTGAGGCAGTTTTAAATCAGCCTGAAGTTTAGCTAAAGATCAAGAACATAATTTTTTGATGTATTGGGACAACTTTACAATTTAAACTTTTTGAAATTTAATTACTAGTGCATCTGTTCTGTGTATGATGAAAGAAATATCAAAACAATGTATATTTAAAGTCACCAATGTCACGTAAGTCCTGTGTCGTGCATGGTTTAACAGAGTTATTACAGAAACAAGACAGAAACATTATAGAAACAAGAATTATTCCACTGTTAAATACTGTTTAAAAAAAAACCAGCAAGTTACAATCAGAATCATAGTAATGTCTTGGGGGGGGGGGGGGGGACAACTTCCTTGTATACAGTATTTGCTCCTCTAGACAAACATTACACAGTGTGCAAACAAACTGCATGTCGCATGACTGGAACAAATATTGGGTTGCATATTGCTATTTACTTACTCTTCCCCTTCTTAGTAGGGGAGAGATTTGCTTTTCAAGTTCTATTCCATCTACTAGCTTTTGTATTTATTTTTCCTAGATTCATTTACTTTATCTGTTGTTATTCCATATTGTTCTTGGCACCCACTTTGAGAGATTCTGTTTGTTTTTTTTATTTTAGACTTTTATCTCTTCAAATAGCAGATGACATGGACAGCTTTTCAGTAGGGTCTTTGCTTTTATTACTGTCCAAGAAGTGTTATTCTGTGTGAGATATTGTCTGTGTTTTAAGGCTCTCAGCTGTATCTCAACTTCTGCAATTTTGTTTATGTAATGTTGAGAATGAAGTACTCTCAATTGTGTTTTTACTTAGGTGGCAGAGAAGCTGGGGTATTGCTCATCGCTGTAGCCAGCTACACAGTCTAGGTCGTTTAGTCCAACAAAGACCTGAAGTATTAAAAAATGTTAAAGGTATATTTGTTACTTGTTTCATATATTCTAGTATGGTATTGATTCAAAGATGCATATGAGTCTTCAATGACCAGGCTGCTCTACTGCTTTTCGCAAGTGCTCTTGGTAACAGTAAAAACCTGCTGGACTTAACTAAAATACTGGTGAGAACTCGCATTTTAAACTACAATGTATTTTTTTAAGTGACTTTTCCTGACAGTGTTGCTCATTACACTCAGCTTCTACTTTATTTATTATTACCTGCAAGCCTAAGTACTGCCAATGAAAGCAAAAAATTCAGACTGTTTGTCTGAAAGGGTGGAAGGTAGCAATAGATTTTTACCTATGGTAGAGCCAGCACAAAAGTGCTAGTAGTTCTCCAAAGAGCCAATAATCTGTAAGGAGGACTTACTAAAATCTCTTTAAAATGGTGGTGTTATGTTCCGTTATCACACATGTATCATCTCAGGAAAAACTAAAATATTCTGTAAACCTGATAATTTTTCTCTTGTACCTGTTTGACCTATGGCAGTAGCTCTCTGCTTTAATTGTAACTCCGCATTTATGCCTCTCTTCAGATTCTCGGTTTTGAGTGGCTTTCATTTGAGGATTCATTTAATCCTTTGTCAGAAGGCAGAGAGGTTAGGACAACTTAAACCTATTGCTTATTGTATCAGATTTCAGATTAGTTTTTTACCTGAGTGTGCTAAGGATGTAAAGTGCTAGAAAAGTCAATCTCCATCTTTGAAGATCTTTAATAATATATTGGACAAACACCTGTCAGAAATTATATAGGTACAATTAATCTTGCACTGAGGTAAGAGAATGGACTAGATGCTTTAAAGTCAGTGGTGTTCCGTTGTAAGGATATTGGAAAACTGATTTCTGAGGGCAGGGTAAAATGTCAGTATTTTGATGTAGAGGGGTGTGTTCAACCCTGACAGGCCAGAGACTTCACTTCTGTCCTAGATACATTTTTAACGTATCAGCTGCCTTCACATTCTAGACTCCTGAAGAGAAGTAATTGGTCTTGTATTTGGAAGCCATTATATTCCATTTTATTTCTCTTTTATTTCTGTCTTAGAGCTTCCTGATTAGTTATTTCAACCTCAACTGTGTAATTCTTGCAAAGCTTAACTTCAAAGGTGGAATAATATTCTGTTCTTACAGTAGTCCAATAGTATTCTTTGCAAAGGCAACCCATGCCCTTTTATCTTGAGATTTTAGTTACTGTAGAACTACTGGTAGCATTGCTTTAACTTATGATTTGTTCAGCGTGCAGCATTTATTTAGTAGTTCAAATGGTTATGACCATGCAAGGTTCATGCTGCATAACTTAACCAGTTGTCATCTATCCATTTATGGGAACGGAGTTAAGGATTCATACTTTTTTCTTTCTTTTTTAACTCTTTGGTGGTTTTGGTCCTTGTTACGTTCCAGTCATCCATTTAAGCCTTCTCTTGTAGATTAATACTTCACACTGAGGACTTTGTGGAAGCCTATTGTGGTAAACAGTTACCTGTGCTTTTACCCAAAACAATTTTGAAAACATCCTTGAATCTTTGTTCTATGCTTTTAACAAACAAAAATCTAAACTGAAAACTGATTTCACCTAAGAATAGACCTAGTATTAGCCTTTTATGTTATCTCTATTCTTTCTTAAACAAAATCTAATATGAAGACATTTCTGATTTTACCGAGTTGTCCAGAGCTTTTTGGAAATGGTTTTGAATGGTTGTTCTTATAGTTCTTTGACCAACTTTTACAAATTGGTTCTTCATATAAAATTATTTTAAGTCTATAGCATGTGTTTCTTAGGGTATATATCTCATACAGATTCTTTAAAGAAGCTATCTGCTAAGACTTGCTCTTACTTTAAAATTAGCCTTTGTAATAAATCTAGTTACCTAAAAATCTATTAAATTTAAACAGGGAGAAGGCAAATGCTAATTAAAGTTTGTATGAAAAATCCTTGAACTGGAGTGTTCAAGAATCACTTCTTCAAATTTTGAGAATAACGAAATCACCCGCTCATTTTTGTTTGTGCTGAAAAAAATGTTTTGCCTCTGACATATTAGTAACATGGTTAAATCTTAAATAAATGTGAGAATAATTACAATAACCAAAATTATTAAAAAGTTTTATTTAATCATTAGGACGCACATTGATATTTACAGACCGTTCAGGTATGAGTGCAGCAGGCCACATAATGCTGGGGACCATGGATGTTCATCATCACTGGACCAAAGTAAGAGTTCAAAGTGAATGATTCTTAAGTCTCTTTTTAAGTTGTGACATCCTTTTTTAAAAAAAAAAAAAAAAAAACTCTAACCAAAATATTTTTTAATTTTTGTTGTGCCAGAAGCTGCTCCGGTTCCACTATTCTGTCAGATTTCTCAGTAGATTATTCTGAAATCATTTGACTTACTCAAGCAAGAGTATTTTTGTATGCATAATTGCATTCTAGTAATAACTGGGTAGATGATAAGGAGTGACTGCTAATACAGACTGTCACTTTTCACTTGTTTCCCTGTTCCAGCCTTCTCCTTAGTACCTATCTTCTGTGTCTTGACTGAGAGGTCTGAACACTTCTTAATCTTTCCAGACATAGGTTTGTAAACTAGAGATAGGGAGTCTTCCTCCTGTTTCCCCTCCCTTCAGACTTGAAACAAAACTAGTTATCAACCAAGTCCTTGGAAATAACTAGTTCCAGCCACAGAGACTCTTTGCATTTTGGAGAGTTGATAGAGATTAGTCTGGCAAAAAAAACTTTCACTGACTCTATGTGGTGTACCTCAACCACTCTAACTGTGGTGGTAAACATTTTATGTACACCTCAGCTTAGAAACTCTTTGAATCTGGGACTATAAATTTCTGTATATACAGAGATAAAGGACACCTGTCAATCTTACTACAGCCTTTCAGTTCCTTTGTAGTGTAAGTACTGGAAATGCTTATAAGCTCATTCCATTATATCTTGCCCAAAGAATTCCCATTTGGGGGAATTCTTTGGAACTTTTTTCCCTTGTGTTCCATGTTTGTACTGTTAAGAGTCTCTTTTTTTCAATAGTTTCTTGTGAATTTTTTCATGTCTTAAAATTGTTATATGCTGTGTAACATAGGAAGTGTTTTTGTTTGTGTGTGTGTGTGCGCACAGATTTTTGAGAGATTGCCAAATTATTATAAACTTCAAAAAAGGATGCTGTTCTTGGAGGATCGGATAAGCCAACTTCTGGGAGGCATACAAGTAATATATATTGAAGAGCTGCAACCCATGTTGACACTGGAAGAGTACTATGACACTCTGGACTCCTTCTACAATAAATTACTTGACAGTAGATTACCTTTTCATCCTCGCAGTCTACGAGGCTTGCAAATGATTTTAGAAAGGTACGTATTTGCAGGAAAGCTTTTTTTTCAGGCTTTTTCTCTTTTTTTTGTTACATTAGCTTTCACTAATAAGAAAACTAACCATACCACAGACTTTCATATTTCAGCAATTATTTTGTTTCTAAAGGTTTTAAGTGACTTTTCATGGGTTTGGAAGGGGTCAGATTGAAGGAAATCATGCGTATTTCAGTGAAGTTAGAGTGTCAAAATTCTGTCTATCTCATAGTGCTGTGCTGAGCTAAATCAAAGATTTTGTGCTGTCAGGTCAACAGCTGTGGCTATGGTGTATATATTTTTTGAGTATTGTTGGCAGAATTGCTTCTGAAACATTAAAAACTTAAAATATGTATAACACTTCTGTATTCTCGTGAACCAAATTTGATCTTTTTATCAATTATTCTGATTATGATTAATTGATATTCTTACCTTTGTCTTCAGATTTCATTCTGAAAGTAGTTCATATAAATATTTTAGTGCAAAAATGATACTTTGGTTTTAACTTCCACCATGTTTCGTTACAGCGGTAGATATGCACCAAGCTTGCATGAATTAGGACACTTTACAATCCCAACAGCTTGTGATCCAGCAACTCTTCAATGGTTTATTATTGCCAAAGCACAAGAAGCAAGACGGAATCTGAAAAGAAAGGAAGAGTAAGTGTTCATGTAACTCAATCCATTTAGCTCATGAAAATCTTCTTTTTGTATGTCATATTTTTTATTTGTAGTAGTAAGAGAAGCTTGAAGAATATATTCCTGCTCTTTCAAAACTTCTGTGTATAAAATGAACTTTACCTGTCAGCTTTACTGAGCTAAAAATTTAAGTGTTGAGTGAGCATCAACAGTTGCTAGACAGGACCCATCCTTCAGCTTGCAGAAATAGTTGTACTTTATTCAGAAATAAAATATATTTGCTTATAAAACATTTTCTTCACAACTGCTTTGCAAGAGGAGAGGGTTTTTTTTTTAAGGAAGAGACCTTTTTATTGAGAAAGAAAAGCAACAAACTTCTACTAATGTTACTTACATTGTGGCAAGAAAACTACATAATCAAAACTCTGGTTGGCTTCAATTGTTTTTAGAATTGTTGTTATTACTAGTTGTTAGATGACAGTTAAATGAGAAAAGGATTAGTTAGCACCTTATAAGGGGAAGAGAACAAACTTCAGATAGAATGAGGAGGGAAGTACCTCCTTGTACTCTGCTACTGCCATAGATGGTAGCAAGATGAGAGAGATTACTATAATATGTCATAGTATCAGCGTATAATATTAAGTTCATGACTTTTAGTGTCCAGCAGAGTTGTAAATTTTTGTTCTCAAGCTTGTACGTTGTACGTGCCTTTGAGGCTCAAGAGCATGAAGTGGGGATATTGTGATTATTTTGAATAAAACATTTCCATAGGTAACTGGATGTTACTGTCCTTTAGAGGTTGTTAGTGAAAGCTTATTTTGCTTTTTTGGATAGCTTTTAATGGATTGTTGATACATCACATTTTGCCATGAGCATATGTGTCATGTACAGACCTTGATGGTTTTGTGAGGGTTATTGTGGGCATGAAGCCTTCTGAAGACTTTATGGTTTTAGATCTTGTTCCTTGGGAAGCTTGATCTGGGAGATGGATTTTGATAGAACATGGAGGATTGCTGGGATTTTCCCATAAGCTGTGTGGGTTTGAACCCATACCCAGCTTTCAAGATATGTTGTTATTCCAGTATAGGTTATAATTGTTGAATAGTTTCTATAGAATACCTTTCCTTTGGTACGTGATAGCTAGAGAAGTATTGTCCATGTAGGGGTTTGGGGGGGATGTTGTAGCAAAGGTATGCATTTTTTTCTTGATAACTTACTTACCTTCCCTCCTCACCCAAAAATTACCCATCAAAGACACCTATCCCAGGAAAAAGTCATCTTCAGATTAGTAATGGAAGAATTGTGGTGCTCTCCTTATACTCTAAATGACTTTGTTTTAAGTAAGTAAGAGCTAAGCTAAATGTTTCAGCTTCTTTGTGTGTTGGATGATTGCTGCTTGGTATAAAATAGTTAAGAATAGCTGTACTGTGTCAGACCGAAGGTCTGTCTAAACCTTATCATTCGTTAGCTTAGAGAAAGGCTGTATCAATGGGGCAAAATTATAGTGGGTTTTTTTGTTTGGTTGGTTGGTGGTGGGTTTTTTTGGGTTTTTTTTGGTTTGTTTGTTTTTAAACTCCTTCCCAGATTTTAACACGAGATAATGTTTCGGCTTCAAGTGTTTTTCTCAAGTATAGATTAAGAGCATTCAATAGATTTTTTTTTTCTCTTAATTGTCTAATTACATTTTGAGCCAGTTTACATTTTGTGGCTCTAAAATATCCTGTGGCAGCAAATTATACAGTTTAATTAAGTGTAGTATGCGCATGTGAAGGAGGAGAGAGGTGTTCTTTTTTTATAGACCCATGGCGTGATGGCATTCTCTGGCTGTTGTGCTGTTGGAAATAGTGTGCTCTGTATTTATCACCTCTGCTTTTTTTTATTACATAAATATGTCATATTTCCCCTTAATTGTCTTTTTATTGGAGTTGAAAATTCCTTTCCACTTAATGTTTGCATGGACAAAACCCTTTTAGTACATCTGACAGATTGTTCTTATCCTCCTGTGTACCCATTTAATTCTTACATACTCACTTTGAATAACCAGTGCAGCTCACAGCAGTGGTTGTTACATGGGCTGCAAGTAGAGGAAAATAGTTTGAAATGTACAGGATTTACTTTGCACATGCAGATGAATGTGTTTTACATGCAGTAAATAGTATAGCTGGAATTTTGTATGACCTGTTGCAGTGAAGAGTTCAAATACTACTATTAAAGAGAGAATTGTGTTATCTGTGTGGCAAATGTCAGTGTTTTAGTAATACAAGATTTAGCAAGAATCTACTTTTCTTTTGTAAAGTACCACTTTCATATTGTGATAGAGGTGTAAGTCTCCTTGTGGAAGTGACTGAAACCTGCAGTTCTCACTACGTACAGCTAACTTTCTATTCTTCAAGGGAACGGCAACTTGAGATTTCATGTAACAATCAAACTTGGATCAAAGGTATTAGAGAATGCACTCAGGAGAGTGGCATGGATACATATGGTGCAGAGTTTCCTCCAGTTTAGCTTGTTAACTCCATTTCAGCCCTGACCATGCCAGAACTGGGCTGAGTTCTTGTAAAGCAATCTGAGTGCCTCCATATGGTACAGTGCAGTGCTGCACTGACATCTCATGCTGAGGTCTGGAGAGAGGGGTGTTGAGCCCCTTCGGTAATGCCTTTACCTGAGTCATTCTGAGGTCAAATAGCCACAGCAGCTGTGTCCGTGGTCAGCTTGGGCTGACTCATATCCCACTGGCTCTACAAATCTGCCTCTTGTTTCCAGGTGCTTTCACAGTAGCACTTACTGGATGAGATGTAGCACCAGCTCTGTGTGTGTGTGGTACAGTGTCCAGTTCTCTCTCTTCTGAAATCTGGAGGGCTACCAAATGCGGACAGCATTGTCTCAGCTCCGATGCAGCTAATGCTCATCCACCTAGCTGTATCCAAGCTGACCCCGTGCACAGCTGCTGCTCTGCGCTCTGTGTGCTGCATCTCCAGGTGCTGAGCGTACCCAGGCTAGTTCCACACAGGCAGGTCAGAGGCACGGAGGCCTGTTGGCTCAGATTCCATGTTGTAGGGCAGTGACTGTGGTGTTTCTACAACCAAGCTGGCTCCAGAAGAAATACAGCTATAATGTGGCACAGTGCCTGAGCTAGTATGTCTTGCTCAGCCTGAACTGTCTCTACGTCAAATGGTCCGCAGTTCCAGTGACTCTTAATTCTCTAGATTAACTTTATTTCTGAGGAGCCTGAATTTGCCTTGTGGTCTGTCTTCTTCCTACTTTTTATCTGGGCTGAATGGAAAAAATTCATCTGTAAGTTAGGATTACAATATTCTCTGTACTTCCTGCAGTTGATAAGATATTAATAATATTAATATACATCAGTTGACTGTACCCGACATCCATTGTTGTAGGTGACATACAGGGTCTTAGTTAAGATAAAGGAGTCATTACTCAGCTGACTCATTAACCTGGTTTTATTCTCAAAGTTAAAACTTTGAAGATGAAAAACTTCCATCTCTCTTTGTAAAAATGAAGCCCCAGAGGATTTTTCTTTTGGTATATTATCATTACCTGGTCACCCAAAAATTTGGTCACACAGGTTTTCAGACATGACTCTTCATAGGCATGCTATTGCATGTAGCCATGAAAGCTTGTCCAGTCTAACCTCTGAAGTATACACAGGTACTGACTTGCACAGAAACCTCAACTGTGCCATAACTGTACATGAAGAAGTGATACCTTTGTTTATATGCATATAATCTATGAATATACTTATTTCAAGGGTTTCTTTTGAAGAGAGCACATCCTAATTTTGTCACTGTATGTCATCTTCATTTACTAGGTTGATGATTACTGAAAAGGAGCTAATCAGTACTTCCACTGAAAAATTTTCTTTGGATCGGCTGTATAAGGAACCCAGTGTTTCCAGTGCGCAGATGATAGATTGTTGTAAGCGACTGCTAGAAGAATCATTACCATACCTACAAGGCATGCACCTTTGCATTTCGCATTTCTACTCTGTGCTGCAGGATGGAGACCTCTGTATACCTTGGAACTGGAGAAGCTGAGAACATATCTGATAATCAGATGAATTGTTTATTTTCTGTAAGAGGCTATAAATATGAATGTTTTTAAGAGTAAATTATTAAAATCTGTATTTTGATACCAGTATTCAACCAAAACCCTTACTTTTTACTGCTGCTCAAACAGGATTGGAGTCCTAGACAATCTGCAGGATATGCAGTATTCCCAGTTCTAGGAAAGACATCTGTACATCTTCCATACGCTTGTAGTAGTCCAAGCATAGGGTAGCAGTTGTGGAATCGCATTTCGTAGTGAATTATGAAAGTCTGCAAAAATGTACATGTGGTTTTTTAATATATTTAAGAAAAATCTATCTGGCAATACTTATATATAGGGAGGAGTGTTCCACTCCAACCAAACACTACATATCTTAAGGGATTAATTGAATGCAGAAGTTGAGTACATAATACTGCTGGTGGCAATATTGGCATTTCATATTGCTGCCTCCTACTGAATAAAAAAGAAAACTTACATCAGAATATTTTTACTTGGCAGAAAAAAGCAGTACCTTGAACTTTGGTTTCAGTAGTTTCATATACTGATCCAATGTTGTTGCCTTAGAATTTCCAAATATGCCAGCTGTGCTGTCTGCAGTTACTTTAGAGAAAAAGTCAGTCTATTTTTGGTTTTCATCATTTGTTCCATAAATACAGACCATCCTTTTTATGTACACTATTAACAAATTGCAAGCACTTACTGCCTGAGTGGTTTAATGTGACATCTAAGGAAAGGAAGCATTGATTTGTGTGGGATTGTTTGCAAGAGTAAGTACTTCTCAGTGAGAGACAGGAGTTCACAGTAAGGCTCTACAGAGCAAACACATGGACCTTTACTCAGACTCTGTTCCTTGAATAATATGAAATGAAGGTGTAAATTTATGTTGATATTTCTTCCTTGTAATACATGCCAAAAGAGATGATGTATTTGGGCTACTACTTTGCAAAAAATCCTTTCAGAAAAATCATCTGCTTAACATTTCTGGACTTGAATTTACCTATGAAAACTGGTAAATAAATAAATAAATAAAAATAAAGAATTGCCTAATGTTTACATGCCTTGTATTTACATTTGTCTTTAGTAGGGAATTTGTTGTGGTTATCTGATTCTTCCTGTCAGAAGGCTCAATTTCAAGTTGTTTATTATGTTGACAAACTTAAAACAAAAGAATCTCCACTGTGATCTCAAACACTTATGTCTGTTTTAAAATGTTGAGACTTCTAAAGATCAGCTGATGGAGTTCTGGTTTGTTAGTTAGTTCTGACTAAAATCTCGAAGTAGTTATCCTCTACTGAGCATTACTTCCCCTCATTCCATCTAGTGTTGATGATACTGTCCATGTCCCATTTGCACTGAGCAACTGAGCCAGTCCAATTGTAGCCCAGCAATATTCCCTGTAACAGATTTTCAGAAATGGAGTATCTTCTGGAATAGGAGCTGAGCATAGCAATTTCTCTTTCTTAAACTAAATGACTCCTTGCTGGCATCCAGGCAAAAAGCTGCTGTCCTGTTGAATGTAGAGTAGACACAAATCTGATGAAGGAAGGTGAGTAGACTGGCCCAAGAGCCGGATATGACTGTGACAGGTATCCCACTAGAGAACAAGGGAAGACTGAGACTAATGTCACAGAAATACTGTGGCTGGACATAGGGAGAAGCTAGGATTTGTTGAGATTGGACTTTCTCTTTGAATACTAGATAAGAAAACTAGGACTAGCTGGAGGAGGAGACTTAGCTGTAAAGCGCCCTTATGAAATAGAACCTGAAGAGGTTGGACACATGAAAAGGAGCAGTGGGGACCCAGTCCTGGAATGGTGATGGGTGTAGGCAAGGACAGGCAAATGAGAATGGAACAGGACTTAGATGTGGGAGTTGTGGAAATAATTAGTATTAGACACTTAGTCTGGAATGGACCTGAAGATACTTGCCATGCCTTAATCTGGAAGTAGCCAAAAAAACTCAGGCAAGATGTGTCACCCCCTGTGCAGAAGGCTGACAGCCTGCTCTTCTGACAGTTGTTGCCTGGCTCAGGTCTTGGGTCTGTGCAATAAGCCAAAGAGCTCCGGCCTTGCTGCTCTACCACCAGAGAGGTTGTCAGCTAGCAGCTAGGTGCCATGTGGGGAATATTTGCCCTGCCCCCCCCCCTTTTTTTTCAGATTTTGGGGTTTGTTTTCCTGAGTTCCTAAGGAGGTCCGGGTTAAAATCTCTTAAGTGCTCAAAAGTTGAGCAGTATCAACATTAAGGTTGTCTGTATAATACAATTCAGTACTGTAAGGACTGGGTCTTCGTGGAGTTTTATTTTTGTAATCCTCTCTCTAAATCAGTTTTACTGTAGAGCGGTTGGAATGGCTGACCTTATAAACACAGTCCTCCTAAGATTTTTTAACATATTTAGAGGAGGAATGGAAAAAACAAATGCATAAACTTAATGTGCACTTTATAGGTGTTTATTTTGATAAGTACTGTATGAACACTGTCCTGAAAGTAATGGAAAATTGTCCATTTAGGTAGCTGTATTACTTACAAATCCATTAGAATTATGTTTTACTATCCAGCATTTTAATGAGGCAAAACAAAAGGGTTTAGAATTCTGAAAGCCATGAAGGCCCACTCCTTTCATCACCATGGTAAGGTGAAAATGGAGAACCACTGGAAACTTTATCTGCTTTTAAATGGGGCAGAACACCTCAAATTCTGCTCAACAGACTGGATTATCACCTCATTGTGGGAATAGCTTTAAACGGCTATTAGCATCTACTGTAGATTTTTCAGTACAGAATTCCAGCTTGCTCTGTGGCCAGCAAATGAAAATATGCTGGGTATGAAGTTTCAAAAAGTTTGCTTAAAAAACAAATGCTAATATTAGATTAGGTGGAGTTGATGTCTTGCTGCTTTTGATCATTAATATTCGGCTGAGCTTTCAGTTTTCCTCCTCCTGTTTAGAAACTTGCAATAAACATTTGAAAGAGAAGTGAAAATCTTTACCAGTAATTGAAGACTGAAATGTTTGCTGGTCATCCATCATGCGTTACTGAGCTGTGATACCCAGATCACGTCATTCAGCCTTTGGGAATGGTTTAGTCTTTTAGTGCAGCCGTCAGAAGGAAATGAAAAGATTCAATACAAGAATAAAAGAGACAGAGACTTAGGACAACATTTATCAGGTTAAGCTGTTATTTTGTTGCTGTGTAATAGTGTGACTCTGAGAGGTGTATGCATTGACAAACAGCAC
Source organism: Dromaius novaehollandiae (assembly GCF_036370855.1). NCBI lineage: Eukaryota > Metazoa > Chordata > Aves > Casuariiformes > Dromaiidae > Dromaius > Dromaius novaehollandiae. Next base: position 29,343,182 of record NC_088099.1, read on the forward strand.
TTTCCATTTTGTCAGATGTTTGCCTAATGTTTTATAGTATTGGTTCTGTGTGAGTTCTAATGTTAAGTGTTCTCTCTTGTGGTTTAACATCTTGATAGGCAACTTTCTTTGTGCTGTATATGAAGATTTTGTAAAATAATGCCCATCTTGTCAGTGTTCTTTTGGCTTTTTAACTTTTATGATGCAGCCTCAGGGACTGATAGGTTTGTACTTATGTTCTATAAGACATTCAAAATGTTGATTGCGAATCTTGGGGAAAGAGTTGGAAAATATTCCAAAAGATTGGAGCTTGTTTACTTAAAACATATCCAAAATTCATCAGAACCTTTCTTGGAGAAAATAAATGGTTTTGATCTAGTTTGTATACAGTATAGTTAAAATAAACTTTTTGAGGAAAAGATGAAATTTTAGAGCTTATTAATTTAAACTTCCAATTCTGAAAGTACAGCATTTGTCTGTGAACAGGTTGTATTTGTGATTCCTTGGGCATATGTATGTGCTATGGGTGTGTGTAGTATATGTCCCCAAAGATGAGACTTTCCTAATGTTTTTCTTAAAAAGCTTGGGTAATAATAAGTGTATGGATTGCAACAGAACAGGCTAGTAAAAAAATGCAGTACAACTCAGCTGAGAAGGAGAAAACATGGCTGTGAATACAGTAAAAAGTTAATTAAAAAAAATAGATATAGGTCATGCATATAAGTACTGGGAGAATTTGACTTTAAATTTTTGAGATTAAAAGCTGGGATCTCAGTTTTGCACATGGAAAAAATATTTAGATTTCTCCCTGGAAGGTCCTGTTAAAACTACACTATATACTGAAGTAACATAAAAATGTTCTTGTTGTGCAGTTTATCCTTTACAGCTACATATTCTTTACATGATTGCTTAAGTATTGAATAATTTAATACTTCGTTTTTGCTAAATCCTCAGATGGGGTACTGTATGTCTAAGTAGCCAGACTGATTGATTGGGATCTCAGCAATGTGTTTCAAATGAAAAAGCTTTGGAAGATATTTTATTCAGTAGAGCCAAAATGTATTTTCTTGCTTGCTTTTACATTCTGAAAGTGTCCGTGTAGTGATCCTCTGTTTCCATAGCTTTTGGCTATTGTGTGACTCCATGTTTTTAGCAAGTCTAAATTTTTTGAGTCTGTCCTACATGCAGATTTTCATAACACTTGCTTTTTCTAAAATGTTTACTGAAAGAGAACCGGTTTAAATTGTCTCAGTCTATTCCGTAGACGGTGCTAACTACAGCCCTCCAAATGTGCTTTAAATTGAGATGCTAACCCCCTTATAAACCTCTTTTGTATTTTAACTGCAGAAATGGGTAAGATCTTGGAACCATGATAGTGGCCTGTTTGTGCCAAAGGTAGTGGCTGCAAAAACAACATGAAATTATGTTTGGCATCAAGGTTGGATTAAAAGGGCAGAGTTATAATTTTCTTGTTAATTTAGTCCCAACATCCCTACATAGCTGCTCAGGAGAGCAAAGGGCAGTTTGATTTAGCTTAAGATCACAGTTGGTCAACTTTAATTTCTTTTTGATTATTTTTCTTTAATCATCTGCTTTGTCATTTGATTTTATATGCTGTAGGGGCATAGCTGAGGAGTCAGCTAATGCCTGTAGTAGCTGTGTGTACCCTCTGTCTGTAATAGGATATTCTGGGACCATTTACTAAAAGCAGCAATCGGATGAGAACTCGATGTCCTCCCTCAAGACTGCTCTGTGATCTGGCAGCTACAGTTCAAGATCAAGGCATTTTCTTGATCGTCCAACCCACACATAATTATACCCATCAGTTTGTCATACTCCTGGGAACCTCTCATTCTGGATGGTTTTTTTTGTTTGTTTGTTTTTTTTAATGTGATGTTTCAAGTTCATTAAGTCACTGGGTCATGGATGTATGCTGAGTTTTTGAATCATGTTTGTGTTATGTTCCAAGGGCATGGGTAACTCCTGTTTTCAGTCTTGTATTTGATTTCAGACAGTCTGTCTAGCTGTAGCTTCTACACAATCACAGAATGCTCAAAAAACCAATATTTTAAGAGTATCTGCAAATCCTTCAATCCCACACTTACTAGAATTACTAGAAAATACTTACAGGGAGCACTACAGCTAGTTTTAATTTGCTTTCTCTCACTGTTTTTAAGCCAAGGTGGCATTGTATAGAAGCCGCATGAGTTAGACCAGGGATCTGCAAAGGCAACGTTGGCTCAGAGAAGCAGAGCTTCTAAGGGTGAGTTAATGCTTCCTTCATCAGGACTGCCTACACAACCCCAGGGGAGGAGATTCGATAGTGGTGACCTCTCTGGTGGAGTGGTCTGAAGAACCTTGCTCATAAAAATTAAGTAAGGAATGGCCTTTCTGAAACTGGTATCTGTGTTGTTAGCAGTGATGAGAGAATAACAGCCCACGGAGTTGTGGAGACAATTCTCTGGTGCGACTTTGCAGATTTCAAACAAGGAAAGATTCCCGGATGATGTGGCCATCAAAATGGCCAGTACTTCTAACCACATGGTACTTAAACACAGGACAGTTAGTGTATTACATGATCAGATGCACATTCCTCTCTGTTTATTCTTTGAGCTTGTGAGATCCTTCTTCAAGGGTCACAAAGCTTTAACCTAAATGTGACTAACCAGTTTAGAAAGCTTTTAGTAACAGGGAATCTTGTCTTGGTCTGGTACAATGCCTGGAATAGTGAGGTCATATATAAGAGCTGGTGTCTTAAACTCTGTGATACCACAATAAAATCAAATTAATGAATCAGAATTTAAAAGCCTGTATGGTTGCAGATGGTTCTTTACTGCTCAGATCTTTGCTGTGCCAATGTGACAAAGAGACTTTGGAGGGAAAACAAGTTGTGTTGGAAATCAGGATGGACATGCAATCTAGTTTTAGCCAGAAATCTGTGCTGAAGCTCGAGATTCCCTATCTCAGTTATGAGATAATGAAAAGTGTGTGGACCAAAAGGCCCTGCAGGTTTGAACCCCTGCTGGTCAAGATCAGGACTTAAAGAAATAAAATACTTGTCAAGAGAGATCTCAGTCAGCAAATACAGGGTACTTTGTTGCTAGCCTGTGTTTAATACACATTAATATTCAAAGGTTCATGTATGGGAAGTGACAGCTAATTCATTAAGAAGTTTGTTGTTCATTATGGCTGATAGTTACTGATTTTCTTCACTTTGAATGAGACCTGATGCATCTCCAATAAATCATAGCAACACATTGTGTAGATTCATCAGCCTACAATTCAGTTCAGATTAGACCTAATACAAATCTGTCTGGGAGACTTTGTAAAACATAAGCTTCTACTGACAGTGTTGGTATGTGGCATTCTTCAAAATAAAAATGCAGGTACATAAAAAAGGTGAGAAAGACATGGTGTGAAAATAAATGGGAACAAGGAAAAATTGTGAGGACCATTAATAATAAATATGAGGATGAATTTATCACATATTATATCTAATGATAGTCGAATCAAGCTGTCATCTGTATGTTTCCATATATATACGTTTACATATATATACACACATACACATTGCATAAATATGCTGCCTCTCTGGAATGGAACACAACTATTAAAATATTGTTTAGCAATAATGCATATAACTGATAATCAAAAAAAGATTAGCTATTTTAGCAGTTTTACTTATAAACTGAACAATTTTTTTCTCTGTCACAAAAATGCTGGTGCATTCTCGCTTGTGATTTTGTTCAGATTTTAATTTTGCATATACTGAGACAGTTACATATGGATTCTTTGTAAATCCATTATTCATCTGCTTTAAAAATATCTGCTTTGAAAAAGAAAAACCTGAAAATAATTATTCGTAGTGTGAAATTTTCCTTTTCTGTCTGTGTTCTAGTAGCTGTGATACAGCAAGAGTCTCTTTGCCTTTGTGGCTAATATAATTACATCTAAACTCTGTATTGAATGTTTCATTCCATTTTTGCTGGGTATGGAAACCATTGCTGTAACCTCCCGGCAAGAACCACATTTCATCTACAATTTATGCTCCATTCTAAAAATTAGAAAAGGGAACAGCAAGGTTTAGGGTTGTTGCAGCTTGGTGGTTATTGTTTTTGCCCACCTCCATCCTAATGCAATTTGTCATGACCAGCAAAGAATGGCAAATCTTGAGAACAGGTTCCAGCTTAGATCTCTCATACAATTTAATAAAATACTACTACTCTCTATTCTCTACCCTGACTTTCTACATTTTAGAGGTCTTTCACTTTTGTTACAGTTTCTCTGAACTTTATCAGTCAAGTTAGTGCTTTTAACTCACCCTAGGAGTTCCTTACCCTTGCTTAGTAATAGCCATTCATCTCACCATTGGTTGGCCACGGGGCCGAACACTATATGTATGGCCTTCCAAAAGAGATTTAGTTGATCCCCGTCATACTAATTGCATGGCTAGCCCTTTAAAAGCCCTGGACACTTTACTGCCTTTGTAGATATCTTCAGATGTCTTCAGCAAATCCTAGCAGACCTTCTCTGCACATAGTTCTCTCTTGATTTCAATTTCAAAAGTCACTTTTGAAAGATACTCTCTCATCCAAATAGAGCAGTAGGCTGTATAATGAGCTTAGTATGTCTGCATATCTGTTTAGCATTAAAAATTCCTTTCAAAGAAAATGACCGCTATTCTGACTAGGTGCTTGTGTCCTGAATTTCTCCCTCATCAAATAGTTCTTGGTAGGTACTATTAATAGAACAGTTTATTCTAAATCTCTGTGTCCAGCAAGAACAGAACAGCATTCAAGAAGAGTGAAAGGGATTAGATGTTGAGTATGTCTCTGTATTCCTCCTCCTTTCTCTTCCATTTGCATTCTTAAGCGCTAGTTCTGTTGGACAAAGGCTTCTCCATCTGAGGTGAACATGGACCCTTTGTTGCTATGTAATGCAGAATAACAGAATAGTTGGGGTTGGAAGGGACCTCTGTAGATCACCTCATCCAACCTCCCTTCTCAAGCAGGGTCAGATAGAGCAGGTTGCCCAAGACCATGTCCAGTTGGCTTTTGAATATCTCCAAAGATGAAGACACAACCTTTCTGGGCAACCGGGTCCAGTGCTCAGTCACCCTCACAGTAAAGAAGTGTTTTCTTGTGTTCAGATGGACATTCCTGTGTTTCAGTTTGTGCCTGGTGCTTCTTGTGCTGTTACTGGGCACCACTGAGAAGAGTCTGGCCCTGTCCTCTTCGCACCTTCCTGTCAGGTATTTATAAACACTGATAAGATTCTCCCTGAACTTTCCTTTCTCCAGACTACACAGTCTCACCTCTCAGCCTCTTCTCATATGAGAGATGCTCCAGTCCTCTAATCACCTTTGTGGCCCTTTGCTGGACTCACTCCAGTAAATCCATGTCTGTCTTGACTGGCAAACCCAGAATTGGACCCAGTACTCCAGCTGTGTCCTCACCAGTGCAGAGTAGAGGAGAAGGATTACCTCCCTCTATCTTCTGGCAATGCTCTTCCTAATGCAGCCCAGGATGCTGTTGACCTTCTTTGCCATGAGGGTACATTGCTAGTTCATGTTCAACTTGTCCATCAGGACCCCCAGGTCCTTCTCTGCAAAGCTGCTCTCCAGCAGGTCAGCCCCCAGCATGTACTGGTGCATGGGATTATTCCTCCCCAAGTGCAGGACCCCGTACTTCCCTTTGTTGAACCTCAAGAGGTTCCTCACTGCCTATTTCTCCAGCTTCTTGAGGTCCCTCTGAATAGCAGCGCAACCCTCTGGTGTATCAGACTCTCCTGTCAGTTTTGATTCATTTGTAAATTTACTGAAGGTGTATTTGGTCCCATAATCCAGGTCATTAAGGAAGATGTTAAACAGTATCAGAGCTAGTATCAGCTCCTGAGAGACATCACTAGTGACTTGCCTCCAGCTGGGCTTTGTGCTGCTGATCACAATCCTCTGAGCCCAGCAGTTGGCCAGTTTTCAATCTGCCTTATTGACTACCTATCTAGCCCATACTTCATCAGGTTGTCTATAAGGACGTTATGGGAGACAGCATCCAAAGCCTTAGAAAGGCAAGGTAAACAACATCCGCTGCTCCCTGATTTCCCCTTTATAAATCCATGCTGACTACTCCCAGTCACCTGCTTGTCCTTCGCGTGTTTGGAAATAGTATCCAAGATTAGTTTCTCCATCACCTTCCCAGGGACTGAGGTGAGGCTGACCAGCCTGTAGTTCTCCAGATCCTCCTTTCCTGTTCTTTCTTGGCAAAGATAGTTTGTCAAGAAAATTACAAAATGAGGTTTTCAAAACTGCTTTCTGCTTCTGATGAAATAACTTCTGTGAATGCAGACTATCACTGCATGTCTTAAAAGCTCATGCTCAAAACAATGTCAGAAAACTCTGCCATTACATTACAAAATGTATTCTACTGTACTTGTATTTAAATATGTCCTAGCACTTTTTTCATCTTAGCAACATTCTATAGAAATGTGATGCTTACTGAGTTATTCATGGCACAGGATCACTTCTCTGTGCTTTTTTGTTCTAAAGTTTATGCTGGTTTTGTGGTTCTTCATTGTTACCATGTTTTATTATGTTTGTTTATTCAAATGAGAAGCCAGCCTTTCCTGAGGATAGATTTAATATAAGGTGAAATACTATTATACAACAGTCGATGGAGCCTAGGTGCAGTTAGCCATAACCTGAAATGGGCTAGAATTCCTAATGATTATTTCATTCCATATAAATTTATTTTGCAGACAACTTATTATACTGAATTCTTCTTGGATAATGAATTTTTGAAACATTTCCAGCATCACCCTGAGGCAGTAGCAGAAATTACCTCCTTGCCGAGCGTGTATGACAAATAACTAAAAGGGATGGGATATTGCATGTACCCTGCAAACTTGAAAGGCCTGCACATTTCTAGCTTCTGAAATACAAGTGACCATGTAAGTTAAGAGAACTGCACTGGAGAATGTGTTATCATCATGATTCACTGTTCAGGTTACAGAATATGTCTTTAGATAAAGAGGCATGAACAACTGATATGTGAAAAGCAAATTGGAGTAACTGTAAGCTCTCCTAGTGCTTCCCTTTCTGCTTTATTAGTCATTGTAAACCTTCTACTACCCAGGTTATAACCTTGGGACTTTTCTTATGATGAGTGTAGTTAGAGTCAAATTTTGTGTTCCATAACTTTAACCATAGCATATGTTATTAAAAATTAATTTAATAGTCCTCTAGGATCCAACTCTGGAGGTAGCAAACAAGCATCTCGGTTATATATTGTCTTCAATTATTCATTAAGAGCTATGGGGATTTTCTAGACCATATCTCTAGCAAAGCTCAAAGCCATTCTCCTAATGCCAGCAACAAAGCTCTGCTACTTAGTTTAACAGAAGTGGACATGATTTCCCTGTTGAGTTTCTGTGTTTGAACTGTGTAATATTTTATCGCATTTAATAAAGTTTATTACAAACATGACTTGGTACAAGAAAAAGCCTGGTGATGAGGGTAAAGCATCATTTAATTTTGAATGAACATTTTGCAAACAAGAATTCTAATACATCACTGTGTGTGTGAGCATAATAAATAGTTTAACACAGAGATTACACAATATCATTATGGATAGTTTTCATGTACAGTAGAGCCACCTTCTCAGCTCTTTGTGCTCCCACTTACGTTTCTTATATCTTCATTATTATTCTGGTTTGGGCTTTATTGTTGCTGTTTCTGATTCTTTAAAAAGCAAAGCTGTTTTCCTCAAAGAATGTGCTTAATTATGGAGTTGCCTGTGCTGCAGCCTCACTTTGTAGAAGGGTCCACATTCTATCTTGTGCACCAGATACAGATACGCAGAAATGCATAAGGATTGTGTAGCTGAGAAAATATCACCAGTCTGAGAGCCATAGTTAAATTCAGGGTAGTTAAATTGGTGTAACTTCTTGCATGCATACTTGCTCCAGTATTTCATTTCATTTTCTTTTTTTTGTTGTTGTCCTATTTTATTTCTTTAATCATATATTCTTAGCCAAAACTAAACTAAAAAAAAATTATGTTAACTGTTACAGAACTGAGTTCCCAGTGGAGAATTACAGCAGAATTATCACAACAGTTTAAATGTACACTTCCTATAATGCTGTAACCTTCGTGTGGGCAAGCCCTTGTTTGGCTTCAGTGGAGCTGTTTCCGACTTGCACCTGTAAAACACAGCTGGACTCCAATGATGCATTTTATAAGACTTCTCCATTCCTAAAGCATTGCATTAGTGTTTGTAATACTGTTCAAACAATAGTGCGTCAAATGTCCTGGATATTTTTTTAATTAGATTTTTAATTCCTGCTATAAACAGGTCTAATGCATGAATTTTGTGAAAAATGGATAGGGTTTTTTTGTAACCTCTTATTCTGAAGCTTTCTCTTCTGTAATTTTACAGCCCCAACTAAGGGAGAGCATACGCACAATTTTCAACCCAATTATTGCTGAACTTTCAACACAATTTGTGTGAATTTTCCCTTAATTTAGCACGGTTCAAAAGAGAATATCAGATCCCAGACTTCACACTGGTGATGTGAACTCCCCCTACAAAGGCAGATTACTGATATTAGAAATATTTGCTACCACTTAACCCTGTATTTTCTTCACTGGCATTTAGTGCAAAAAATGTGGCTTTCCCGCAGTATTTCTATTAGACAAAAGTACTTTCCATTCATATTCCCAGTGACATGCTACTTTCATAAAAGAGCAGCTCCGCCTGCTGCAATACCAGAGCACTAAACTGAGCCATGTCCCTTTATGTCTGCTCTGGGTATTTGTTCGCTGATTAGCAGAGAGCTAATACATCCAAAACCAGATTAACTACAGCCCTGCTGGCACTTGCCAACGCTTGCTTCTTTCCCAGTGGCGTATGTATAACTTGAAAGGTGATTGACTAGTGACATTTTATTGCAAGCCTGAGGGGAGTAGATCAACTGCTGTCTTCATCAGAGAGAAAATAGGAAGGACAGATCGATAGCATAGAACAGAAGCTCCTCTGGCCCCAGCTAGCTGGGATATGTATCAAGCCACTAGAGGGTAGTGTGGAGGGTGACACATTTAACGTTTAATTTATTTATGTAGATTTTCTTTTATCAGTGTCCTTTGCCATAGCATCTGCAGATCAATAGACATCAACAAGGTAACAAAGCACAAGCCTTTTAACTGAAGGGAACAAAACCAAAAGCTCTCTCTCTGCAAGAGGTAACAGCTCCTCATTAGGTTTATATTACAGTTCTCTCCAAAGCATCATGTACAAGTAAATTGTGCTTGTGGCCCAAAGCTCACTGAGGGAAAGAAGCAGTAGGGGCAAACCCCTAAAACTTATGCCGGTATCACAAACACCTTGTTATGCTCCAATTTTTAAACTGAAAGATCTGGTAACTAGAAGAGCTCGTAGAATTCTCTCTCACGTGGAGAGTCGTAGAGCATCATTACATGCTCCCTAGGACCCTTCGGCTTTCCGTGCCCTTTCTGCTCTCTGGCTGGATGATTTCTGGCCAGTGATAGTCCCTAACATGCCACTGTATTAGAAGCTGCTAAATAAAGAGGGACCCTACTGTTACAGGGATACCCTCTATGTATGCATACTTAACATACATCTGTGTACCTATATATCTTAAACAAGCTCCAAAGGTTTTTCACCTAAGCAAATGTTTGATGCTTTGTAGTCCCAGTGCTGGGCATCTGTTGTTGAAAGCAGCTCTTCGCTCATACCATATTCCTGGAAGAAGCTGTGAATTTGTAGATCCACATTTTCTTTAATAATCCAGGTTCATATTTGACATTACGATTCAAGACAATCCCCCATCCACTCAGTCTCCCTCTCCCACGTACATCTTTTTAAACTGGGAAGGAGTTTTTAATCTTGCTGCTAGTGGGCCATACTCTGTCCTCTTCAGATTTGGAAATGCTCCTATCTTTCGGGCAGGGGTACTTATCACCTGTCCAGATAGTAAGTATCCTACTAATGACTGTTCTTGTACTTGCCTTATGTTTGATTAATTCATTAACTCATTTTGAGACAAAAATGTCATTCTTTGACCAAGGGGGACATTTGAAGTATGGCTTTTCCACGCACACATTTTCCAGGTATGCCTTTATATTCTGTGCATGCATGTATGTGTGTATATGTATTTACTAATCATACCTTATAAAGCCATGCAACTGGGTAATGCAGGCAGTATATCCCTTTCATTCAAGCTGAGGAAAGATGATTACCAACCACCGTGGGGGGGCAGCAAGACTTCTGGGTTAAGTGAACACATGTGGGCTGGTCATTATGTTTTACCATGCCTATGATTTATTTTTAATATGCAAGCTCCAGGCCTTCTACTTTTTGAGTAGCTGGATCCTCACTCAGATGTACAGAATTTCCTCTGCTGGATTTCCTGCAAACCAACGATCAATGATGGTATTATGGGATATGGCAGCTCAAAAGATTTTGGCCAGCTCCAGCTGCAGAACTGGAGCCAAGCTGGAGGGAAGAGCTGTGAATACACAGGCTGCACCAGAGACCACAGCTACATGTGCCTTGAGACTCCGGTCTGTCCCCAGGGTCACCTCCATTCTCTCTGCAAGGAGAAGGTTTTAATGATTCTTAAGTCCAGTCCTTGTGGGAGGAAATTCATGTATATTATTGTATTTCCCAGTCTTCCTCATCTGTGCCACCTCAGGGGAAAGCATAACCCAGCATTTGAAGTACCCATTGATCCACACAAAAAGATCAAGAAAGCAAAGGCATTGCCAGCTGTTTCTGACCACCATTCAGCTCATGAGCTCTGGCGAGTAACGGTGCTTGGTCCTTTGGTGCACTGTAGAGACCAGATATTTAACAGTCTCTCTACAGGACTTCTGGAGACATCAGAAAGCAAGAGGAAAGCATTTCAGTCATCCTGGCAGCAGCTGAATTGCAGATCCACTTCAAACAGCCCAGCTGCGACGGATAGTACTGCTTGCTCATTGGTTTGGTCATCCACAATGTATTTGTATATTGTTCATTTGCTGTAGGTTACTGCACATACATAGCTGGAGGAGAGAGGGAGCCTGGGAAAGCCCTGAGACAAGCAGGGAGAAGATATGCAGGCAAGCCCTGGAGGTCATGGAAGGAAAGATATTTTTCTGGGGACCCCGAGGGACCAGATGGAGGCTGCTCGACCTCAGACTAGCAGTGACGTTCTCTGCTCTGACAGTAGACTTCTCTATAATCTCTTAATTTTGTTGCCTCTTACACAGCAGAGCTGTCTTTATCTAGCCAAAAAGTTACTTTGGTCCAGATCAAGTTACAATATTGCCTCATGCGAGAGAGAGACTCATTCTGGTACGCTTGCTTGAAGACAAGAGCTGAGGGTATTCTACCTGCTCTGGATGTTGGATCCTGGCACACCAAAGCTTGGGGTTGAACACATTGCAGGCCTTGGTTGAGGATGAAAAGAAAGATTTCTAGACCAGCACTTTGGATATGTTACAGGTTTTTAACCATCTCCATAAGCATGGGCTTTCACTTCAGGTTTGAATTGTAAGACTTCTATTTTGTTATTTGATCTTTTCATTTCTACATGTTAGTAAAGATTCAGGGCCAAGTTCAGCTCAGTCTGGGGGAGATGCAGACCTGTTAATGTCTCTGGAGCTGTTCTGTGTAGCAGCACTTACTATCTTCTTGATGCCAAAAGAACAACAGACTCCAACATAAGCATGCAATAAAATTCGAAAACTCATTTGAAGTCAGCTCCAACAAAGGGTAAATTGTCACTGCTGGAAACTCCTCAAGGCTTCAGCTTAGATTCTAACTTCCAGTGCTTTTTGGCTAAGATTGCCCAGGAAAAATGAATTAGAAAGCAATAGGCTCATCACAGGCAGTTGCTTCTTATGGCCAAATTACTGAGCAATCCTGCAACTTTCAATCAACCGACTGCTCAGCTGAGCCCTTCGCAGCAGAAGAATGGGCGTGATGTTACATCTGCTGCTCCTGAGGGTGGCGGGCCAGCCGGGTCAGGGGAGCGTGGGGTCTGCAATGAGCGGGTCTCTCTCAGTGGGGTGAGCAGCTACCTGGCGCATAACCCGTCACCTAGAGCCGGGGCCGGGAGAGGGCTCTGTCACACTCAGCACACCTGGGAAATGCTCGTCCTCATTGGGGAGCCCAGCCAGCAGAGCTGGAGGCTGCCTGGAAGTGGGGTGAGGGCCTTTGTAGGCAGAAGGCATAGCACTGCCATAGCTCACTGCCCACAGAAGGAGATGAGCAGAGCCCAGTGAGACATGGCCCTTCCCTCCCCTGCATGCCACATCCCCTGGGGCATGTCAGCTGAGCTCAGGGTGAAGGCAGGCACCATGTGCTTGGGGATTTTAGACCTTCTGCAGCAAGGGACAAGCCAGCAAACACCACAAGCCAAGCCTAGCAGTTCCTTTCTCCTTGGGCTTGCAGAGCCAGAGCCTTGCTTTGGGGATGTGCTTGGGGAGCTCCCCCTTCCTCTCGTGGCTTTAGGAATAAGAAATGGCCCCAGGCTGAGGCAGGGCCCCACAGATGGCATGCCTAGGCTGAATGGGGATGCCAGCCCAGCTGTGAAGGGCTTGCCCTCCACAAACAAGGTCTGCAGGCAGCCCTGCCATGGGGCAGCTGGCTTGCACTGCACTCTGTGTGAACAGGAGAGCTGCAGCCCCAATGAAGCTGAGGGCTGTGGAGCAGTGCTAGGCTCACCTGGAGCGCACAGGGGTGGCCAGGCTGCTCCTGCTTGCTGCTTGTAAAAAACACACATCTGTCTCCTGGAAATGCTTCTTTTATCTGAAATATTTGGGTTTGATACAGGGATAACCAAGAGAAGTGCAGTCATCCCAATACAGAGGGCATTGTAGCTGAGAAGATCATATAATCTCTGCCAGCCTGAAACTACTTGAAGCTCTGGTGAAAGGGCTGCTCGCTTGGGTAGAGGGAGCAGTATTTCATGGATGGACATCAAGAGGGCCACAATCTGTTCTCAGCTCTGCTATTAACTAATCCCAGCCCAAGGCATATTACAAACAACTTACCCAGCAAGTCTGTCCCATGTGCAGGGGGCAGCATGTAGGCGTTGGAGGTGAGGTGAGACAAACTCATCAAGGCCATGCAGAGGGTCAGCCTCAGAGACAGGAGCAACGCGCGTCTTTTTCCCAGTGCTGTCGTTACTGCCCTGCACCAGCTCTCCTAACCAAAGCCCACACGGGCCGCTCACCCCAGCTGGCCTGACCGAAACCACAATGCAGTTTCTCCTCACACTCTGCTCCTTGAGTCACGTTGTCTGGTACGTGCAGCTGCTGGTCTCTCCCCCTCGGGCACAGGCCAGGAGTGCCAGCAAGGGGAAGCCCTGGCCATGACCATCCCCTGTGTTCGCTCACATTGTCTCTATAGGTTTGCAGTTTCTCCAGGTCTTACAATTCACTTTCTGCTACCAAGTAACAGCAGTGATATGCATGAAACAGCATCCCTAAAATGCATTATTATTGGTGGAGGACAAAAGGATTTCGAAGAAAATGTGTCGTAGCAAGCAGTAAAGCTGATTGCACAGACCCGGCTTTTCCTTAATGCTTATCGCCCTCTGAGAAAGCCCAATTTAGTGTATTGTCGCCACTGTCACTTTCTGGCATCCCTTCTGCAGACAGCGTTGGACAAGTTAGCTCTTTTTTCCCTTTTGTAGGTTTTTGACTTCTTTATATGTTTTTATCTTTCAGCTCACACCTTCTAGGGGCCTGCCAGGACTGGCTGGCATAGCAAGGTGCAAGTCTCATTTTGCCAGAACCAGCATTTTCCTCCCTTGTCCTTCAGGCACTTTTCACACCTTTCAGTGGTCCTACAGGGAGTGCAGGGGAGACAGGGCTGTTTGGCACCGAGGCGCCCACGTGTCGCCAGTGAAGACACATCCTCTGAAAGGGCTGTGCTGGAAGGGCAGCCTCCGCTCCGCAGGCACGTGGTGCGGGATAGCCCAAATATCCCACGTTACCATCATCCCGATGTGTTGCTTTCCTCAAATTTGAGCAGGGCAGATGTGGCAGGACTGTTCCCATGGTCCAAACACGTGGTTATTCCCCTTCAGTAACTCCCGCAGAGCAAGGCGTTTGTACGCACCTTCACTGGGGCTTTCCCCTTAGGACCACGCGGGGTCAGGCTGGTGGGCTTCAGTGTGCTAAGCTGCAGCTCAGGACTTAGTGTTCAGGGACCACTGTGGCTCCATTAGCCAGTAAAATAAATTATACTGTGTCATTTTTTTTGTGGTGCATTCAAAGAGAGAAATATCTGGGTTATCTGCATATGCTGATGATTGAGGCTTGCATTTAGTCTGTCCTGATGAATTCCTAGGGCTTTTTTAAAATACATAATAGAAACTGTCTATTTTTTAACTTGTTTTTTATTTATTTTAAAGACAAATCTATTTAGAGGTGTGGTCTAATCCAGAATGAATCTCTAAAACCTTTTAACAAAGGAAAACACAGTTGAGAGCTGAAGCTCTGTCCTCCTGGAGAAGCAGCCCAGCAAGTGTGATGAAAGATATTCCACTGGGGGATTTCTGACACACGCTGGCCATAGATTTCTGGTATTTATTATAGAGGGAAGGGAAGACATAAGCTCAAGGGAAAACAAAAATCTAGGTCTGCCTCTGGTTATTATAAACTGAGAATTGATAGGCATTCTCAATTGCCTGTTGCTAAGCAGCCAAAAGAATTGGTTGACCATATTCTGGTCCTTCTTTTTTTTTTTTAAGCAAAGCAGAAAGCTCTCTGTGAGCATGTTTCAGGAGTAAAAGAAATAATGTGTATATCGTATTAGGGTACAGAGCCCCTATTTTTTTTTTGATGAATGTGTTTGTAAGGTGTTACTGTGTGAGTGGTAAGAATCAAGTCAGGTCTTAGATGGACAGAATAAGCTCTGCTTTAAAATAGAAAGAGAGAGAGAGAAAAGAGAGAGAGATTCTGTCATGTCAGCAAAGTCAAACAACTCTTTCTTGGTTTTCAGGGGTCCCTTTAGGCCTTGATCCTGTATTCCCCATCCAGGCCCTGAAAACTCGTGTGCTGATGGTCACAGGGGATTGATTTCCTGAGGGGATTAATTCGTTCCTCCCAGTCAGAGATACCGAGGTGGTTTCGAACATTTTGTTGAAACGCTGATCTGCAGAGCAGCCCAAGAGACCGGAGACCCCACATGCCGAACGCCCGCCAACGCGAGTCCCAGCTCGCTTCTCCCCAGAGCTGTGGGAAAGGCAGGACCCAAAACGCCCTGGGTAAAGCAGAACATGCCCAAGCCTTGCCAGCCCCAGCTGCTGCCGTCCTGGAGGAGAAGGCGCTGCCCCGCGAGGGGCTGGGGCCGAGCGGGGAGCCGGGCAGGGAGCTGGGCAGGAGCGAGGGCAGCGGGGAGCTCGTCCCAAGCCCGCCGCTGCTGCAGCCTTCCCCGGCGAGGCATCCAGCGCCTGCAAAACCCCAAAGAGCAGCAGCGGCGCAACGGCCGCTGGCCCAGGAGCGGGTCTCATCCCGGGCCGGGCGGCCGCTCAGGGACGGCCACGATGCAGCCCAGGTTTACGTGCACGCGGGCGGTATGTACAGGGGGACGGGAAACAGGCGTCGCACTGTTGTGCGAGGTCAGGCCGCCCCGGCCCCACTCCTTCCCCAAGCCCGGGCCTAAAAATAGACATAATCAGGTTTCAAAGAGGAAAAGAAATGGAAAGGTCAAGTGTCACGACCTTGGGCACATGCTGAGGCTGCTTTTCTCCCCAGCTTGGCTTTCCTTTGCTGGGCCCCCGGCAGCCGTTTCCGGCCCAGGAGTGGCCCTCGGTCTTGGCCGTGAGCAGCCAGCCTCTCGCCAGGGTTTTGTTTCTCCTCACTTCCTCCCTCCCCGTCTGCCCTCCTGCGACCGGCTCCTTCCGCGCTCGGGGAAAGCCCCCAGCGGCACGGGCGTGCTGGGCCGCCGAGGCCGCGCAGCCTCTCTGCCCCCAGCTCTTGGCGATGACCGTCTGTCCGTCCGTCCGTCCAGCCGTCCACCCCTGCCACGGTGGCCGGGCGCCTCTCAGAGCCGACCCCGCTCGCCTTGGCTCGCCCCAGAGCTGGCTTGGTTTTGGGGCGCTGGAGCTCCGCTCTGTGCCGGACGGGGAGGCGCAAAGCGAATTTCTGCCGCGAGCCCGCGTGGGCTGGGTTTCAGCGGGCAGCCTGTGACCCCTCGGAGCCGGAGAGCTGAGCGGGCCCCTGCGTCCGCGCTGCTTCGTCCTGCTTTGTGCAAATCACGAGGTGATGAAGTGGCGTGTTTCGTGCGGGAACTCAGGACCCGGAGCTGGGAGCGTAGAGGACGCTGTGTCTTTGGAACTACGATTTCATTTTTCCCGGCTGGTGAAAAATGCTTCCATCCGCCTCCTTTTTTTCCCTCCTCAGATAACTTCTAAAATTTTGGATTTTTTTTTCTTTTTTACCTTATTTTTGCTCTGCACAGGTGTGAATTATAATTCATGCTTTGTCTTGGGTTTCTTTTTGAAGTGGCGCCGTGAGGAGCATAAAATCAGCGAGCTGGGACCAACCAAAAAGCCGCTTGGACCCGTTCTCTGCCTCCACCTGCGGCCAGTCCCTGATGGCCAGATGGGGATAGGAGCAGGGCGAGGATACAGTTATACGGCCCCAAAATAGTCTCCAGCCTCCAGCAGTCTGTGGCTCATAAAAGTGGCAACAGAAGATAGCATATTTCACCATTAATCAGTTTGCAGCAGGTTAGCGTGACAACAAAAATGTGCTCTGTGTTCTCCATTTGCAGATCTTCACGTTTCCTATTGAAAGCATCTCGCTCAGTGATTTGATTTTGCTGCAGCAGGAGAATATAATAGTGTGACAAGAAAATTCCTCGGGCACCGGCAGTTCGGTGCGGGGTGGAGGATCAGATAAAACCTTCACCGCATCCCGACGGCTGCCTGGAGACTGAAGGCCTCCAGCGCTCGCCAGCGGGGATCGGCGAAGCTCCCTCGCCACTGCTGAAGCTGTGATAATGTTTGGTGATACAAAGACCCCAGCAATGTAATTTGGGAATTATGGGAATCCATCTCAAAGACGTGGAAAATCCACTGGAGCCAAAGAAAACACAGGAAAGAAGCTCTTTGCCATGGCTGTGTCTCCACTAAAGCAAATTGGATGGTGGCGTTTTCAAAACCAGACCACAGGTTTAGCGAGTTTGATGCATCTGTAAATCCATCTCTTCTCTTTACTCTCCCTCCATCTCACTCTTCTTGTGTTGCTTTCATCTTTCTCCCATGTAATCTCATTAACACCTGGTCTTGTGTCTTAAAAAGCCAGCCTCTGGAGTCAGATAATTATGGGGAATGGTTTCTTTTTGTATGTTTTGGACTCTTTTTTTTTTTACATTTCTAGCCAGATGAAGTCTCCTCCCAAAACTGGGAGGCAAAGATGGCCCCTGCGCTTTTCTACTGAAAAATAAAATGCATTTTCATTGCATGGATTGCTGCTTGTCAATATATACATATATGCATATGTTCTAAGGGCAAAACATGACATATTAAATAAGCCTAAATATTTAGGAGGCCCAAGTGTTTGTTCTGACTGCTTGACACAGCCATCAGTGTAACGCTCTGCCTTCAGAGCTTTGCTATCCCTCGCTGCTAGTCCCCTGCTTTTATTCTAGAAAGCTGCAGCCTCCATGTACCCAGCGCTTCACTCACTTGCCGGTGCTGAAAAACTCCTCCTGCGTCCTGCATATGAGGACCGTAGCTTATAAAATGCGGCGGAGGATTTCAAAGACGAGCATCTCCATCCCAGTCCACCCATTCTTGCCCAAAATAACTGTGGCACATAGCAAGGGTGATCGTTGTAGAGGAAGGGCCGTTCTCCCGGACCACGGGGAGCCTGGTCCTGCCCGCGGCGAGTGCGCCAGCCGCGGGCCAAGGGCTCCCACCGATTTTCCCCTCCTGCTGGGTCGGGCCATGGCTGAGGTCCCCACAGAGCTGCTTTTCCCCCGGAGGCCTCATCCCCACTCTCACACCCGCGGACAGGCAGCCCTCTTATTTTACTCAGTCTAGAGATTATATCACACCATCCGTATTTTAAGACGTAGACACCAAGCCATACTCACGCTTGTAGGAAAGCTCGGGTTTCTTAGCACTGGCACCTTCTAGGGGAAAGGAGAGGAAATGTGGGAAATAAATAAATAACCAACGTGTTAACACCAACGAACGCATGTGCCTACCCCAGGGGACAGACACGCAGCGCACTCCGCGTGCGCTACAGCGGCCTGACGCTGCGCTCAGCACAGCCGGCCTCCCTGCTGCCCCGGCCATTCATCTCGGTGTCCTGAGGCCGGCGGGAGAGGTGCAGTGTGAGCCGCACCGTGGAAACCGCCTTCCTAATTCGACCTGATTCCCCAGCGTTGCCCCCTTCTTTGCCCACCATTTATGCTAAGGCTGAGTGGAGTTCTGTGCATGATGTGTACAGGGAAAAGAAGCAAATGAAACTGGTATTGCCTGTAAGAAGAGGAGGTGGGAAAGCAAGAATTAAAAGCAACAAAGAAGCCAGGAAGCTCAAACTGAATTTGTGGCTGAGGAGCATAGGATTGGCTTGTTCGGCTTTTCAACTGAACGGTTTTTAAAAAATAATGTAGCTGCTATTTGTTCAAAATCCAAAAAAGTTAATACTACCAAATCTTTCTGAAAGAGAGCGTATTCAGAATAATACTCTTTTTTTTATGCAAGAGGAAATATCTACTAAACAGGAGTATCCTCTGCTTAAGATGTTGACTGCCTAAAAGCCTTAGTTCTGCGTTTTTCTGTTTCCGTACATTTAAAATCTATTGTGGGCACGTGCCTTCCTCCAAAACGACGCGTGGAAACCTCGGTGCATGTCACTTTGCTGCACACTTGCTTCATCCCTGAAACTGGGATCCACTATCCAAGGCAGGAGTTTCCTTGGGCCACTCTAAAGACACTAGCGCGGCAGATGAAGCAAAGAGGTGTTTTAAAAATTAAAGCGGAGCACTTGCACGAGGCAGCTTGCCTGGCTCCGGTGGGGTTTGCCGTGTGCACGGGTGGGCGGTTTTCGGCGGGAGGCTGCATCAGTGCAGCAGACGGCCCGCCGCGGCGCCCCGAGACCAGGGTCATCAAGCGCGACATGCTTCTGGGCCACAAGCGCCTTCAAATCTGTGACACCTCCCCAGGCGGCTCCTCCTGCCCCACGCCCAGAAGTCCGGGAAACCACCGGGGCGGGGGCCCTGCTCCGTGTTTAGCAAAGCGTTTGCCTGAAAAGATGCTGCAACAGATCAACAGCCTGCGAGAAAAGAAGCCTTTTCCTGAGCTGTATTTTTTATTATCAGCGTTTCTGTAGCACTCATCAAAATAGCAGACTAGGGCTGATTCAACATTTGTCCAGGCCTGGGGGTGAGTGGGGACTTGTGAGACTCCTGATTCAGCAAAGGACATCAGGATGTAATTAAGTCCCAGGTATCCTCAAGTAAGCATTAGTTTCCCTATGCTTCCTCTCCCTGAGCCTAGGTATGGGGGAGCTGGTGGTGGTGTGATACCTGCGAGGGGCTGGAGGGGGAAATGCTCTGGGTGAGCTCCGTGGGGCCACAGGGACCAGCCGTCAGCAGTGCCTGTAAAATCCTTGCTGGTGCCTGGGGCCCACGAGGGAGGGAGGCAGCGCTGAGCGAGGGTGCCCAAGCCCGGGGGGATGCACAGTGCAAGGACCACCTGGGCCCTTCGTGGCTGTGCACGAGCTGGGGACTTTGATGGGGATTGGTGGGTGCTAATTGCATCGGAGGTGTTTTTCGCTCAGCTGTTCTTTGAAGGTACTCGCTCAGCGTGTCCTTAAATCTGGCTTTTGTGTGTGCACACGTGTGCATGCATCCAGCCTGCCACTCTTGGCTCTCCTGGTTTCAGGCTAGCAGGAGTTATATCAGCGCAGCCCTCGCTCTGAGGATAACCGGCTCCTAAAGCCTGTCTAAAGTCCGTCGAAAGTGTATCAGCATATAATTACCTGGTTAAGGGGGAAAACACTTGTTTGGAGTGAAAGGATGGCCATTTTTACTTTTCCTGCATTGTCAGAAATGTCGTGCTGTTCTTCCAGTTTCTGTAATTATTTCTGAATGGTTGTTCATGATACTATTAGGTTTTTACCTTCTTAAGTCTGT
The DNA here is from genome assembly GCF_036370855.1 of Dromaius novaehollandiae. Classification (NCBI taxonomy): domain Eukaryota; kingdom Metazoa; phylum Chordata; class Aves; order Casuariiformes; family Dromaiidae; genus Dromaius; species Dromaius novaehollandiae. The sequence goes on from NC_088099.1 coordinate 29,363,323, forward strand.
AAGTACTTAGCCTGTTGTGCAGTGCTAGTAAAATAATTTGTATATTCCTGTTCACCCCCTTTCTTGCTCTCTTTAATACCCAGTGGGATAACTGGAAGATGGAGACAAGTTTTGCTTGAGCATCTTCTCCAAAACTTCCTATTTCATCTAAAGGAGGAAATGTGCAGCAAAGTTATGAGACTGCGGGTTTAATGTGTCCATGCCCCGTTGACCTGAGCTTTGTGAAAGGAGACCTGTTGATTCCTCATTCATGCTGACCAGTGCCTGCTAGAACTATAAATGTTAATGCATTTTTTTTATTTCAACTTCTGGCAAATCAGTAATAAAACCATTCAGTGACAGACCACATGCACCGCTAAAGCACTCAGGAATTTGGTGAGCATTTTTTTCCCATGGGACTGGTGCAGAGCGTATCTGAAGGTCACCTCCCTTCCACAGGTGAGATCAAGCTGTGAGCGCTCCTGGGACTCTCTGGAGAAGTCAGACCCCCAGGCGATTCGCAGGAAGTCTAGTTTATGGGTTTAAACTGCCATTGTCACCGCCTGCCCCTCTCCTGGTGCCTTGCAGGGGCCACGTTTGCTCTGCTGCTTCCTCCTCCCTCCTCTTCCTCCAGCACCACCATCTGCAGGAGTGCTTTATCTGCCGATACGAATCCTCCTGCACGGGGAAATATGAAATCAAGGTGCTCATGAGCAGTGGTAATTTGGGATGTGACGGCAGCTCGGCTATCCAGAGGACTGGAATATTTCTGAAAAAGGAGCTGTGTCCGTTTGGCCCACAGCAAAGCTGCTCCAGGGATTTCCTTGGGGCATAGGGGGCCAGCCCCTGACGCAGCCAGGCTGCAAGAGCTGCTTTAGGTTTGCACAGAGGCACTGTGGGCCACCTGATGCTGAGCAGAAATCCTGGCAGGGTGGCAGGAGGCATGAGAAACCCAGAGGCAGCGGTGAGAAGTGCTGGGAAACAGGGGCAGCCGTGTCAGAGGATCATGGCTGTGCTGAGCCGAATCTCCTTGCCGGGGAGGGCGAGACCTCAGGGCTACGGGACCCATGTCCCAGGTGCCCAGACTGATTTCTCACACATCCTTGAACAAACTTGCTCATTCCCAGTGTCATGATGGTTTGCTGGCTTAGCATGTCCTGTGATAGCAGCCCCATGACACTGCTTAGTGGGAAATGCTGGTTTTGTGACCGAATTCTTGCTCCTACAGAGCTAGGGGTGACTTATCGCAAACTCTCCTTCAGACGGGTGCCAGGGCCATCAGCAAGGCGGGCTGGCACCAGGAGTCATGGGATTATCATGTGTCTGGTCTCAAGCTGTGAATGGATAAAGCATAAATTGTGACTTCTCCTAAAAGTTACTAAAAACTTTTTCCCAATAGTCTGCTTGCTTGTGCAATTAAAATCTCCCTCTATGTCCTACTGAATGGAGCATCTTGCCCAGCTTGGCTGCGGATACTGAGCCAATGTGAGCAGTCCAGACCTGACCTCATGGCACCTAATGTGACCTTCCTGGCAGACAGAGTAGTATGGGTGAGCTGAACGTGGGATGTTTTTCTCAAAGTTTTTTCCACGGCATTGGCTGGCCTTGAGCAGACCCTCGAGGCTACCTACAGGCAGCAGCAATAGCCTTGCGTAGCATACGGCGAGGAACAAGAAAACAGCAGTGTGGTGCGGTGGAGCCTGGCGTACCAAGCAGCAGCCCATGGCGCGTGCTGGTATAAACCCTGTGTCAAGGCTGCTGACCAATCCAGCAGAAGTCGCCCAGGCCTGTGCCTCATCTGCTTCGAGTTTGTGCTCCGAGTAGCGCAATTGCACACAGAGAGGGTCTGCGGCCTGACTCAGCACATCCTGTCGCTCAGCCCAGGGCCTCTACCAAGAGGTTTTCCTACCTCCTCTTATTCTTCCAATGAAACCACATGAGTGCATGGAAATGAAAACTTTCCAGGAGAAGCCTGGTTTAGATAGGACTGAAAAAAGCTGATAGTGCAGGATGAGGGATAAATCGCACTGCCTAAAGGAGAATCCGGTGCACTTTGAAAGACTGGATTGTTGTGAAAAACACTGATTCCTCATGGCATTTTGGCATGAACTCCTTAAGCTCCACCAGCTTCCTAAACTATTAGTTTTGCATCAGCTGTCCTTGAGAAACTTCATATTTCAGCAGCTGAGTGGTGTGGCACAGAGGGTGGCCACTGCTGTGGCAGATGGAGTTAAATTAGTTGATCTGTCATGACCGTGATTTTCAGACTCTTACTACCTCCAACACTTCAAGCCAGGGCTTGGGTCAGGAGCTATCAGCAGGGGTGCTTTTCTCCTACTGAACTGTTTGCATTTGTAGAACAGCAGATTAAAAGCAATGCCCTGGGGCCAGAGACTTGTCTTCCTAGGTTGCGACTGCACGAAGAACATAGGCCAGCTGAATTCCTCCTGGTTTTGCAATCACTCCACTTAAATGAGCGCTAATGCCTCTGTGTGGCTTTACCAGTCGTAAAGATGAGGTATGGTTATTCCCAGTCCCTGGCTAGATTGCTTTTCTCCTGCAGGGGCATTTGAAGCAACTCTGTGGGCAGTGACGAAACAGCAATACCGGCATACCCGGTCTGTCCATGTCTCCATACCCTCCTGAAGGCAATTCAGCCTTTTCATGTACACACACCCTTGCGTAGCAAATTAAAATGTGGCTTGGTGACAGTTTGTTCCTCACATTGGAACAGAGGAATTGGGCGAAGGTTACACAGTGAGTTGTGTTTGAGAGGAAGGGAGAGGCCGGAGAGAAATAAACACTTCGTACGAATGACTCTTTCCAACACTTGATGGAGAAGTGTGATACCTCTGAAACCTGCAGCTCTCGTTTTTGCTGCTTTGCCATTTGATTTAGATATGAGGGACTATCTTCCAGGTTGCAGAAGTACGATTACCTCCCCTAACATTGGGCACCTATAGGACAACACTGGTTAGTTGAGTCCCTATAAGCAGTGGAGGAATCTGCTCTTTCCAGATATGATTCATCAGGACTTGGCAACTTTGCTAAAATTGCCAGCAAGAGCAGGGTCAGTCATGCTGTGTCTTTTTGACATGGACATGTTTGTAATTCACAATGCAGCAAACTGATGCTTCCAAGATGTGTTCGATCCAGCAACACAGACCTAACATTTTTAACTACACTGCGGTGTATGCTGCTGAATTATCAGGAAAACGTATTGCCTGGGCATTCTCGGAAAGTGCAGAGTATCTCCCAAGGTGGATGGCAGATATCTGCCTTCCTGAGCTGTTCAAAGTGAACTGGGGGAAGGAAGAAAAATGTATGGTAGAAAGTAAAAGAATGGCCGTGGTGGGACAGATCCGATGTGCCTCCTCATCCCAAACCTCTCCCTAGCAACAGCAAGTTGCAGATCCTTAAAGAAAGTTGGGAAACTGCCCAACTATAAGGTGATCTTGTGTTTCAGCAGATTTGCAAGTGGGGGAAAAAATCATATATGAGATCTGTTCTGATTCTTATTTTTGTGAAGCATGAATGAGATGTTTTTGTCTCATCCATGAGCTACTTAGCTGCTAAACAGGCTTTTTCAGCAAGATGGCATTATCACGGTAGCCAGATCTTCTATGCTGCTTTCCATGTGCCGGCTACAAAAGGGCAGCCTGCCAGCCCGTCTGAATCCAGCCAGGAAGCCTACGAATTACCACTTGAGAAGTCGCACTAACTCTAGTTTCCTAGTGGCTACATTAATGGTTGCAATGTTGACCACAGGGTGAACGGCGCACCTTTCTCCGTGGTGTGTGAAAGTCAGGTTACACCGGACCTCGGCTGGCAGTGCCAGGAGGGGCACCGCGATCCCCAGGAAACCCTGGGAAGCTTCAGCTTTGGCAGGAGCAGAGATTGGGCCATGATGTACTTTTTTTAAAAAAATTTATTTATTTATTTATTCCCACCTTCAGTGATGTACAGGCAGGTAGGGAAACCAAGTGACTCTTGCTGCTGTCTGCATGGGGGTCATACCTGCTATTCGGTGGACTGGTTTTGTATAAAATGGGCTTTGGGCAGCCCATCAGCACTCACCCACACAAGTGGGGGTGACCACTTTGCAAAAACCACTCCATTTCTGCCCCAGCCTTGGGAATGGTCACCGTGCCCTCGGGGCATCGCGGGCGCCCCTCCTCGTCGGCCGACTGCTCCTGCGCCCTGTCTGCAGGTCAAGGGCAGGAGGCGGCCACCCCGCAGGGCCAGGGGCTGTAAACCACACCGGTGACCGCCTGCTTGCTTTAGCTCATGGAGCCGGTGGTAGGAGAGAAGGGGGAAACTGGGGCAGCCTAATCCCGCATTAAAGTCCTTGTTAATTCTCCGCTTCCTGCAGACACCTGAGATGCGGGGCGGGCGCGCGTGGGGACCGGTGGCTGCGCTCCCAGTTGGCTCAAACAGCTGCGGGGATCTGCTGTCTTCGACCCCGGCGAGGTACCTCTTGCGTGCGACGGACCCCGCCGGGCTGGATTTCGGCTCCTCAGGAGCCACCCTGGATGAGGGGAGGGATACGGTTTTCTGGGCAAAACGAAAGGCGATATTTTGAGTAAACATCCCTCCTTTGTGCCAGGCGGGAGATGCTCAATCTGTTTCCCTCCACTAGGCTTGCTTGGGAGGAGGCAGAAGTGGTAATGGGGTGCGCAGCCCCTGTGCTAGGAGTCGGGACGAACACCCATGTTGCATGGAAAGCCCTGTGCTGGGGACGCAGGAAGGAGGCAGGTAAGTCCTGTCCCACGCGGGGACTGGAGCAGGGCGTATTTTTAGCAGTTAATCAAGGGACTCTTTCCCTGGTTTCTGCCAGCGGCAAGGGAAGCTGTTGAGACCATGAAATGACGAGATAAAGAAGCTCAAAGTCAATTTTAAATGTGTGATTATAAAGTAGTAAAGATTTGTGGGTCACTGCTTTCTAGATTTAGATCTCTCTAATGTGGGGACACACATACCCAGATCAAAAATACCGGTAATATGAATTGACCAGAAAAAAATCAAACCGACACAAACCTAAAAAGGAGAAAAGATATAATAATAATAGTGTTTTGCGTTTCCCTGTCATCTTTGGTTGTTAGACCTACTGAGGCTAAAGCAACTTTCAAAGTGCTTAAATAAATCAAAAGACTACAAATAACACAAAATGATTAACTCATCCAACTGTATATTTACAGGTAATGCTTACTTTTAAAATAATAGGCTCAAGATTGGATTTTCTGAATCCTTGCTATGTTGTTTAAGTACACCATAGATTGTGGTTAGCATATATATCTATATACTTCATCAACCTTGCTTTCTACTCTTTATATTGATTTTTTTTTCTTTTTTTTCCCTATTTTTATTTTCTGCTGCTCGGAGAATGAGACAGCCCAAACATGTTTTCTAGTTCTTCTGCCCTAGTGCAGAGCAGCTGGGCTAGTCTTTACTAGTGTATGAAGGTGTAGTCAGCAGTTTTGACCAGTCCAAGGGGCAGATGTTCAGGCTTCAGCCTAGAAGACCCTTGTGAAGGGCAAGGAGCCACGATCAGAGTTTTAGCATGACTCTCATGAGCTTCGGTACGTGGCTCGAGTGCAGAGTTGCTGAGTGCCCTTGGGGAGATCACATACAAAGTCCTGGGCCACAATTCCCCATCCATGAAATGGGGATAATGTTTCCAACGCTCGCATGGCTATTAGGAGGATGATGACTATTAATGGTCATGAGAAGCTCAGCCATTGCAGAGATGTAGCCCTTATAAGGACTGCTGTCTCTCTCTTGAGAGAAAAGGCTTAAATAAAATCAGCTGTCTCCACTGGTATTAAACGTTATTGCCATTTGTCTTTTGGCTGACTTGGTGTAATCTTTCTCCTTTTAGAACTAAAATTGCATTTTAAAGCTCTAAACTGAAATTCGACCTTCACAGCTTGGCCAGGCTCCTTGAAAATATGGGTTAGAACTTGCGTTTGATTTTCTTCCTCCTAGCCACGGTTGGATTTAAAAACACAAATACCAGCCATGAACATTCAAGTAAAAAGGACTCTGGAGTCCAAGGTAAAATGGAACTGTTATTTGGAAGCTGTACTACAAACTGCTGGTTACCCTGTTTCAGAGTAATAAAACACAAATAGTTTTAGTCAAGAAGTTAAATTAGTTCATGAGTTGCTGGCCCGATACAGCTAGCTTCCTACCCTTGACTGCTATTCCAGACTGCAGCTTAATACAACTGTTTATGTGAAGATGCCCTATTGGGATAACACAGTGAATCCAGCCAATGTTGTGGAGATGAATGCCTTTATTCTTCTTGAAATAAAAATGGTGTCATGGGATCTTTCATTCCTCCCCACAGACAGAAGCTTGATTTTAAAATGTCATCTGAGGGATCACATCACTAGAAGCACTTACTTCCTAACTCCGTGCTCGGGTGTTGACAGAGCGCAATAAAGTGTCCTCAGCCATGACGTGCCGCTAGATGTGGTGTCCCTGAGGCAGATATAACGCTCAGCACCCAGGTGTCTGTGGCACAGCGCCGGAGTACTGGGCTCTGCATCCCCTCCACCAGCATGGCAGGATTGTGCCCCATCACTGGAGAGATTTTTCTACTTTATTTGAGATAAATGCTGTTTTATAAGGAACTAATGAACTTGAAACTTCCCCACGGCAGCATTTACTCAGCTTGGCTTTTGACAGTGTAATTTAGTTTTTCCCCATACACAGTGCTATTTTTCAGACACACTTAGTATTTCAAGTGTAAGGTTCCTTGTTAAGCAGAAAGTTCCTCGTAATTTATCTATTATTTAAACTGTCTCTTGAAATATGTTTGCTTAATGGTGTCAGCAGCCTCCAGCACTGGGCTCCCCATTTAGCGAATCTGGCATCGCATACCTGAGGAGCAGAGTCTCAGACACCAGCAAAGCCCAGCTGCTTGGTCCTGCCCTTTGCAGAGAAATGTGGGGCAGCAGGTGCCACCACTGCCTTCCTCCAGCCCTGGTGGCATGGCGGTGGCAGGACCACCTCTCCAGGGCTCCCGTCCAAACTCCAGCCTCCTCTGCCCCCTTGCCGTGCCAGCACCTGGCATATCTGAGTAACAGCATTTAATCCTGCATAGCGCTGAGAAGCCTGAGCCTTTGCTCAGCTTCGCCTAGTGATAGCAGCGAAGCCTCCTGTGGACTTCAGGTTAACCGTGAGCCTGCAGCTGTGGCAATGCCATTGTTTAAGAAAAAATAAATGCAACGCTGCGACCGATGTAGCGTTGTCTATCCTTTCTGGGAGATCCTCCCTGGCTCATTCTTCTACTCTACAGTAGCCATTTCTAACTAAGCTCTTCAGGTGCAGACCTTGCTGTCCTTGTTGCTGTGGGACACTCTCCCACGCGTGTGGACCTGGCAGGACAGAGACAGTGGGCACTGGCAATGGCAAAGTGCTGGCAGCATTTGGTGTCCCAGAGGCCTGGCATCGCTGCTTGATGTCGCTCCAGTCGCAGAGACCTCTGCCTTCGGAGGGCAAGAAGACATGTCTAGCCAGCGGGATGCCTGTGGCTGCGGGGCGGACCTCCAGGCAGTGGAAGGAGCAGGGAAGTCTGTGGTGGCTCGTCACCCAGCAGAGACCTACAGAAATCTCCCAGGGTCACTCGTTTTTGCTATGGGCTCCCGCAGAGACTCTTGATGGGGAAGAGAAGTGTTTCATGGTTAAGAAGAAGTTAAAGGGAGTGCACAGGGAGTGAGAGGGGCTTAACTGGCCAGAGTGGGGTTGCCTGGAGGACAGCAGGTCTGGGATGGGTATCCAGAGTGGTGCCCCAAGGTGGACAGCCGGCCAGAGGTGGCCCACTTCGATAATAAGCACTTGGAGATGAGACGTGCTAAGCGCTACTGTTAGTGGTTTGCGACTTCCCCATCTTTGGAAAACAGCCAGCTTGGAGGATTTAAGTGTGTGGCCAGTTACGCTTGCAGCAGCAGGGAAATTTTCCCTGAAGTTGCCAAAACATGTTTTTTGAGCCTGGCTCAATTTCCTTTCCCCCTCCTGTTGCTCAGTGTCTCTCGGAGAGATGGGTAACACAGCGCAGCTGGGACATTGCTTAACAGACACTCGGGCACAAGGTAAAAGTCGCTTTAGCCACAACATAGAAACCTCAGCTGCATTCAAGGCGTGTAGCAGTCCTCCCCGCGCACGCACTGCTCCTGGCGTTTTGCCCTAGGAGCCCACGGCTCTTAGAGCAGATCCCTTTCCTGCTCCTGCACCCGTGCCCAATCTCTCCAAGGGAATTGGTGCGTTTAACACTAGCCCAGGGCTACTCTTTTAGCACACGGTCTTGAAGGCAGCTGTGCTTTGTAAAAACTCTCTCAAGCAACCCTCAGAGATAGTTTTCATGACAGTATGGGAGCTGGGTAAGAAACTTCCCCATAAGAAGTCTCCCTCTTTGTGGATTTGCTGCCTTTACAAAGAAGGCGAGAAGTCAATAAAATAAGTAAAAGGGCATATTTGTGAGAGGGGGGAAGCTGAGCTGAGCAGCAAGATGACTCTTCAGGTTGTTACCATCGGAAAGGGCTTTTAATGTCATGGCACTAGCTCCTCAAGCACATGAAATCGGGAGGGGAGTGGTTCAGAATAAATGAAATCATTGCGTTCGTAAGCCCTGGGCAGCACCACCGCCGAGCACTTCTGTAAGCGGGGAAACCCGCTGCCAGGGAGCAATAAACCTGCACAGCTTTGTGCACCGAGGCTGCAGGGACACCTTTCCATCGCCCACCTGCTCCCGCGCAGCCTTGATTGGCCCACGGGAGGCAAAGGGCATCTTTCGCTCCGGGTCCGGTCCCCAAAACAGCTACGTGCAGAGCGTGCTGGCAGCAGCCAGGGCTGCAGACTGTGCTCCGCACTCCTACAACTGGTTTTGCTGAAACACAACCCTCATTTTAAATCAGCTGCAGTGAAACAGAAGGCTTTGAGAAAACAAACTCCCTCCAAACATATCCTTAACTTCATTTCCTCTGATGGCTCTCCATGTTTCTGTGCTAGGTTTCATGGGTCACTTTGCATTTTTTTCTTCTTCTAATTTTAATTCTTGTCCCACCAGGGGTTGTTCTTTCATAGGATCCCAACCATGAATTCTCAGATGGCAACGAGAGTTGAGAAGGGAACTTGACTGTATTCTCTCTTTTTTTTTTTTCTTTTCTCTTTTTTTAATTTTTAAGCTGAGTTCTAAAGTATCCCATATTTTATTCATTTAGGAGGATTATTTTACACCACAAAGAAAAGTAGATTGTCTGGCTGGTCTGTAATCATGCTAAAAAGATTAGAAACAATAATAAATATAGGGGGGTCTTTTAAATCTTTTTCCACCGAGCTCCACTTCTTTTGAAACGCAGTCATTTGAACACCCATTTATTTATCATGTTCTCAAAAACACACTCGGATCATACTCATCTAACCTATCTCTTCTTTTCTCAAAAAGACAGCAGTGCTCAATGCTCTAAATACAGGACAGGGATCTTCTTGCCCTAGTTCAGCCGGGGTAACAAATGTAGAGCCTGGCGTTGTTTCTTTCGGAGTTGTCTTCAGGATCAGACTGGCAGGAGGACCCTGAGCGACGGGTCGGCTCCCGCTCTCCGGTTTCGGCTCTCCTTGCGAGGGCGGGCAGTCTGTGGGCTCCCACTGCTGCTTTTCCTGCCTCAGGCGCTCGCCCAGCAGATACCACCACCACTTGCTGGGGGCTTCGGGGTCGGTTTACAGGAACATGCAGCCCATGGCTTGCTAGGCGTCATCAACAGGGTCTTCGGTAGTCTAAGGCGACGGATTAAATGAGTCCTTGCCAAAATTCTGTTCTCAGACGCAGCAGTCTCAACCCGGGCGCTCTGACAGGACCGGCAGCTCCACCGAAATGCTGCTGGCTGGAGCCGGTGTTCAGCCGTACAGCCTTTCTTTGCATCTCTCTCCTCCTGCCTTGTGCTGGTTTCTCTCGCGCAGTCAAGCCCCAGAGTGCTGCTGTCCCAGGCTTACAAGGACTCACTCTCTCAGAGTAAAGCAACGTGGAGAAACCCTGCTTTTCCATGTTTGTAGTGACAAAAGAAAGGTCCAGAAGTGTGACGCACTCTTCCCCAGCCCCAACACAGCAGTAGCAAGCCCAGACCTTCCCTCTGGCTTCCTTGTGCCTTCTTCACCTCCTGATGTGAGGGACCACCATCACTGTAAAAAAATCGGCTTGCAAGTACTTCCCAGACCCATACCACTGACCCTCCCAGGGCCTCACAGCAGGCTGTTGGCCAGCAAGTTTGAGTATCCCTGGCCAGCAAGAGTCCCCAGCGAACCAGCGCACCCCCAGCCCATAGCAGAGCAGAGTCTGGCCCTGCAGAAGTGGGTCCAGCCTGGGGCCAACCCGCCACAGCCCTCACCCCCGTCACCACCCAGCCCGGAGAAGCACCAAGGAAATAGCCATGTGATGACGTATCCAGCCACTGGGTGCCACTCTTGTCCTACCTAAACCCAGCTGACCCTGAAGGAGCTGCTGAGAAGGAAAAAAAACCCAAAAGCAGGTTCGGGGGACTGCTGTGCTAGGCAGACCCTCTCTGCTGGGCAGAGGCTGCCCTGCGTCCCCACTGCCTTCTCGGCAAGCCGGGCCGGAGACCTCACTCCCGTACAAACACGTCCTCTGGGCACTGCCAAAGCCGAGAGCCGCACAGGGGTTGAAGAGCGTGCCAGAAAGCCGCTGCGTAGCTGAGCAGCGTTGGCGTGATGGACAGACAGACGGGAGCTCCTCTCTGGCTCTCCAGGCTTTGAGGACTGTGCGAGTGAACGTGTCGGAGGTTCACGCGTTAACAGTTAACCCCGATGTAATTTTCTCTGTGGGTCTGCTAACGCTTTGCCTCCACGTGGCCAGTTCTCCCCACAGAGCCCGGGAAATGGCTGAGCGCGGGGAAACGATTTGGGCCCCGCGGCTCCCCGGGGCACCCAGCCCCATGTGGTGCGCGGTGCCAAAGCAGGGCTGGGGGCAACGGTTCCCTTACGGAGAGATTCCCACGTGCGGTTACTGTCCAAAGGGGCCATCACGTGGTAGGGACTGTGAGAGGAGGCAAATATCAGCCAGGATGACTTCTGCTTGTCCACCCTTTTTGCTGGCCTCTGGTGGGACTGGGGATCAGTTACAAACCCTTGGGTGCCTTAGTGACATATCTACAAAATGGGTGTAGAAACAGCCCTTCACCACATGACGATACATGGATTATCTTTCGCAGAGTAAGTAGATATTCATGCTTGATGTCCAGCTGTGCACAGATCCAGCTGCTCCACAGCAGACGCTGCCAGTGCCCGTGAGAGCACCATCGGCTTCACACCTTGCATTTTCCACGTGCAGGAGGAAGAATTTCCACATCTGTCCATCTTCTGCCTTTTACAAACATCCGAGCACTCTGCAGTCACTAACCTTCACCACCACCGCGGGTTACATGTTACCCCAACCCTTCAGCTGGGGGAAGGGACACTTGGAGAAAGTATGTGACTCTATCCAGGGATCTGTTGCAGTGGTCCAGGTTTTCCCATCTTTTCCCCATCAAAAATGTAGGCTATGAAACCAGGAAATGCTGATCAGGAGTCATAGTCAAACCCTGTGCCTAAGCCCTGCCAGAATTATGCACAAGGCAAAGCTGAAAGTCCTTAGCCCAAGCTGTATTTATAGCTTTTAGGTGCTTTGCTCCCACTAGTTGCAATAGGAGTTGGATACTCAAGTATCTTTGTGGATCTGAGTATTAGATTATATTTTTAAAAGCAGGGGGAGGGTAGGAGAAGGCAGCTAATGCAGGTTTTGAAACTTTTAATCTGGCAGCATCATTTTATAGCATACTTTCATAAACTGAGTTCACTTTGTTCCTCTGGTAACTGTGGTTGTTGCATTTTTTGAACTTTTAAATGTAAAACACTGAATTGGGTAGCATCAGGATAATAACATTTTTCCATATTACTGTGGTTGTTTATTTTTAAGTTGACAAACAACAAACTTTGGCAACTAATAGCAAACATAGGATAGTGGCAGGAGCAGTTGGGCAATGTATTAGCTCATGTCTATTTAAAAATACATAATTGAGACTTCAGTATTAGAATCCACTGAAATATGGGAAAGGAATTCACACTACAAGTGTCAAGCAGAATTTCACATGTTAGTCATTGGTGACGTTCAGCTGTACGTGGAGAAGTTTCAGATTATATAGTACATTTACACTGAGAGTTTCCAGAGAAAAGAATAAACAAGACATGGGCCTGACTAAGTAAGCACAGGCTTCAAATTTAACAGCTGCTGAAAAATTCATTAGGTATCTACCTACCTACCTGTTTGACCTCAGGCCCATTAATGCCAGAGCGAAAGCCCCACTAAGCACCTCTCCATGCAGACTTCAGAGGCAGCATTTCTTCGTGTGCCACACAGTTCCCCCGCAAAGGAAGCCCCAACCCACGTGCGCACAGCAGCAATGTCCCTGCAGCCAGTGCTCACCATGGGCCCCGTGCTCCTTTCCTTGAAGACATCGCCCAGCACTACATGTTTGATCTGGATCAAGTGTGGACGTATAGTTGCACTGGTTCAAATTAGCCCGAACTGGCACTGAGTTAGTGTCACAGACACAAATCCAGCATGAAGCCTACCTGTGCAAAATCAACCTGTTTTAAAGCTTTTGAAGAAAAATGATCCACGAGATTGAGTTTGTGGGAGATCAGAACTTTGCAGCAAGTGGCTGCAATGTCTTGGACTCAGTTTGAGGAGTCTCAAAGTTGGATTTACCATATAGTCCAAATACAGACCGAGGGGGAGTTTTGCCATTTATTGCCCTGGGACTATAAATCAGACTGTGGACTACCCCCAAACTACTCATTCTTGTATGGTCATCATGAACCTGAAACAGGTTTATGTGCTTTAATACTGAGCAGCTAGTAGCTAGCCAGGCAGGCCAAAGAGCATTTATCATCCAAAATCTAGGAAATATCTGTATCCATTTTAGTTGTAGTCAAAACATATCATTAGGCTTTCTATTGATTTTTGGTAATTAGAATCTTCCCAAATATCTCTGAGCACTTTCATTACTTTGTAAATTTTCACCAAATAGTTTAGACAAATTATTTTCGGCAGATGGCTTGTTATGAATAGCTTGTGAATTTTTCACTTTGACATCTGTACTGTGTTTATTGGGTGCTTTAATCAGTTCTCAGGCTGAATGACTGAAATGTTTGCAAGGGGGGAAAAATGAACGCAGGATCCTAAATAAGAAACAGTGCATTTCAAGGACAAACACATTAAGCTGACTGTATTCACAAACACTTTCAGAGACTCCCAATGATCACTGACTATTTTATGGATGCTGGATGCCACAATGAATGTACATCTGCAAATCAAATTCATGTTGCTTATTCAAAAATGTAATTGTGAACCTCTTTTCATTATTTAGCAGCCATATTATGTAGTCAGGACTCATTAGCAGAATTTTTGTTTCAATTAGTTGTATTTTAACCACATGCTCAATCCTTACTGTCTCGAAGCTGTGAAGGTATTGTTAAGCAGAGTTGCAAGTCAAAAAAAGCTACTTTATCTCCTTGCTTTGTCTTTCTGAAAGTAATATTGGAAGATAAGGTTATATACTCATTCTTTGATCAGTAATCTCCTTTTCTTGAATGGTGACCACAAAGCAAAAGTATGCATTGAATGAAAGTTCGAATGATCAGCACATGATTACAGTTTAAAGGAATGGGAAAATTAAAGCAGAAAGCTAAAAACCCCAAAACAGGGTGGAGGCTGGAAAGGGGGCGGGTAAAGGACCAGTATAAAAAACTTCAAACATCTTGCAACAGAGCAAAAACATAAAGCAAGCATATGCATTTGCTGATGAGAACTAGCATATTCTTGCTTTAGCTGCAGCCTCTCCTACCTAAAAATAGTTTAATAAGAAAATCACAGTAATAGGTAGCAAATTATTGTGGTACATTTATACGGTGCCTGGCACGAAGGGTCCTTAACACTTCCATCAGGCAAAGAGTAAATAAACACAGTGGTGGGCAGAGGGGCAGGAGGCTTTCTCAAAGCCTTTCTCGCACCACGCCAGAGCCCACCACCTCCGTCACTGCCGAGCCGCCAGGGTGTCCGTGAGCCGTGGCCGGACTCGGCTTCCTTGAAAGGCTTGGGATTTCCTATGCTACGTTGCCATCCCAGTGGTAAATAATAAATCCCTGAATAATTCATAACCAGTCAGTAATATCTTAAATAATTTAACGAACAATTTGTCGTCTTCCCTGGTGAGAGGAGACGCTGGCTCAAGCGTGGTTGAGAGCAGTTCGTGTCTAGCCCCCCCTCTCCCCAAAGCGCACCGCTGTCAGCCATCTCCTCCCATGAACACCCAGGACGGTGGGTCCCTCTCCCGCGCGCTGACCTCCTCCACGAGGCTCTGGCTGCCCAGCTCGGTAACACCACTTTCCCCTGCTCTGGCCTCCTTGCGGAGCGGCGCGAGTCCCTCCATCCCGGGGAGCCCGTCTCACCATCCAAGCTGCGGCACTAAAGGACGGCAGCAGCCTCGGGTGGCCGGAGAGTCCAAGGGTCGCTCCTGCCCCGCGGCCCACACGGCAAGTCCCAACAGGATGGATGTTATCAGCCAAAGGCACAGAGAAATCCTGGGAGCAACGCTTAGTTCAGAGACCCATGTCAGAAGATAAAACCCCGAGAGATCAAACATAGTGGAGTCAAAAACAGTGGCTGTATTTGGTTGGACTCTGGGACGTAATCCTGGCACCACGTACCCACCAATAGCGCCCCAGGCACGTCAGCCAAGCCAAGCCCGCCAGGTGCTTAAAATCACATGAGTACTTAAGATCGTAACTGAGCAAAGCACGTAGGAAACACAAGGACTGTCATGTTAAGCGTAAGGAATAAGTCATAGAGAAACACTGATTTTATTATTATTATAATTTAAAATACGACCGTGCTCTTATCTGCAAGTCGTTCCATCCTGCTAAGTGATACAGTCCCCCATGCGCAGGCTTTTTCAGAAGATGTTGCATTGGCTTCAGCAAAGCTATACTGGCAGAAAACGTGGTTCCCCACAGCATCTCTGCTCCCCAAAAGGCCCTTCAGCTAAGGCATTTGCCACATAAAAACACATATTGTAATTTAAGAAGTAAATGCTGAACTGAGGTCACGACATGGGCACGCACTGCTCCGACCACAGCCAATGCCCACGGAGAAGAAGCTGGATGGCGCTACCAGCTGCCCGGCTACCAAACGCGTTGCAGATGCCCCCAGTGTAGCTGAGAGCCCAGGACTGGTGCCGGCGCACAGCTCGGGAATGCCGCTGCAACATCCAGGCTGCACTTTGGGGTAAAAGCCTGGGCATTTTGCAGCGCCTGCTCTCAGGAGACTGTCTAGCCTGGAAAAGCAGGTGAGACCCGAGCTGCGTCATTCATACCCTGCAAACACATCTGCGGCTAATTGGCATGGCGTAGCATTTTCAAAAGCAACCACAGAGAGGCTTAGGAGCTTCACCCGGCCCCCAAGAGGTGTAAACTTCTAAGCATTAAACCACTTTGAAATTTGCCTCTTGGCTTAGAAGTTGCATTGGTGTTTTTGAGAATTTGAACAAGACCAGAAGCACCTGTTCCCAGGCCTTGGAGATGAGCTTTTGCTCACGCAGAAGGTGCTCGTCCACAGCCTGTGGGGAGGTCCCCGAGACCGAGCTTGTCCCGAGGATGCCCTGGGTGCCAGGCCTGACCCCCGCAGGAAACAGCCGGAGATGGTAGGCAGCCAGGCTGAAGCAGTCTTGGGGCTTTCTTTGAAGCAAAGGACTGGGACTTTGTCCTGTAATGTCGTATTTTTGGTTAACGGGTGACATCTAAATTCACAACAACAAGTATGTTTGCCAGCACGGGCTCTGTCTGTCATTTGCCAACGGAAAGAGAGAGCTTCTTCAGGAGTTTCTGAGTGATCTCATAAATATATGCTCTTGCTCACGCATCTGCTCAGCCACAAACACAAATGTAATGCTAATTAACTCCACGGAAGTGCTCTCGTAGCCCTCAGTTCCTGCTGTCTCTCCCCAGTCTTGCTGATGTTTCTTCCTTGATAGATTTTACTGTGCTCAGGAGAATCCCAGCCCTGCAGACACTGCAAAATGGCAGGGCTGTCCCAAGACTCAGGCCTGTTTTATAATTACAACAGTTTTTGACTGCCTTATTGAGTGGCCCTTCCCCCTCCCTGTAGGTTTTTTCCCTCAACAGTTTCAGAGCCTTTTTCCAAAAGATACAAGTTCACACACTCAGCTGATGTCAAGAAAACTGTCAGTTATTGAATGGGCAGAACTCAGCCTTCTGGGAGACACAATACATTATTCATCATCTTCCGAAGATCATCTAAAGGTCAGGCTATTTTGGCCTCAAGGTGGATAAGATATGTATTCAGCCTTACGTTCTAGCTACAACTTCTATCCCCGAAAGCCTGAGGTATTATGCAATGCACTTTTATCAGAAGCCCATAAAGCAGAGATAGCTTTGCAGATCGCTGTCGTTGGGATCAGACAGTTATTTATGGTTTTTTGGAGACACCCTCAGCCTATCAGGTCAGTAGAGAATCAGCACTTCAGGCTTTGCTAAAAGGTAATGCTCTTTGGTTTAGCTACTGAGGAACTACTGTTGCTAGTTTTTCACCCACCATTTGGATCTGCACAGTGAGAAAACAAAAGTTCGACAAAACTTCATGTAAAAAGGCAAATATGTGAATTCCATGCGGAGCAGCTACATGCCAGGGCCATCATAGCAAGATCGGGGCAAGGCACATATTGCCTGAACGAACTCTCAGCTACTACAGTCAGGACCAGGTATTTTAATTTTCCTGAGATGTCCAGTTTCCTGGAGGTGCTCAGTGTCCTGGGACTTCTGTTTTGACAGTCAGATAGTTAATCACCCCCCAGCCACACTTCTGACCAACATTCAAAGTATCTTTAGAAGGTGTTTAATATTCCAGGAAGTTTAAAACATTTCCATCTTAAAAACAAAATGTAATTCCCCAGTTAGATGGAAGCTTTTAGGGTGCTGTGTCAAGCAATATCAAGTCTTGATACAAAATCAATTCAAAAAATTAAGCTTTGCCATATCTGTGATTTTACAAGACAACAATTGGAAGGAGATTGGTTCCAGTACATCTATTACCAAGTAATAGAAGTGGAAGTATTATTTATTTGTATCCAGGAAATACAAAACACTCCCTGGTATCTCCAAAAATACCACACTATCCTCCATCTGCTCTGTCGTTGCCCTTGTTTTTAGTGACAAAGGTAGCTACACTAGAAGAGCTTAGATTAGACCAGATTCTCATCCAAAATTCTCTCTCTCACTCACTCGGCAACATATGTGCAAGAAAAAAAGAATTCCAAGTACAATAGAAACTGAAACACGTCAGGCTGCTAACTCTAGCAATGGTGTAGGATAATGTGTCTTTTCCTTCTGCTTGAGGAGCATCCGTAAGTAGTTGGTCTAGTTAGTCTCAAATGTAGGTGTTTGAAAGATGGATTGTAACACCATGGGTTGATCTTGGAGAGTTCCCTGCAAAGTTCTGCAATTTTAATTGCAGTCATTACTTCTCCCTGTCCTGTGTTGTCCTCTACAAGCAGCTTTTGGAGCTTTGCTGGGTTGCCATTTTTCGGGCTGCACAACACTAGCTGTGATGCTGTGAGCAGTGGCTTCTCCAGTAGTAGCTATCACCTTGCACAAGGATATTCACTTGCCCCTTTTTTTTCTGCTTGAAGGCTGCTTTGTACACACATCAACTTCAGCCAGGTTTGTGTTTGATCTGCTGATTGATGCCTGACTTGAGATGTGCCATTAGCGTCTTTCCAGGTACTATCCTGTTTGGATTTGGCTGGTGAGACATAAACCACGATATTGTTTCTGCTCTCTGCTCGAGTAAGTGAAAAGTACACTTGGACCTGTCGAAAAATGCAATACATACACATGCACACCACTGCTGGTGAAGGACATCTGTGTCTCCCAAATCCTGACTTAGAAACATGCTGAATAACGTGCAATTATAGTGGGGACGGTTCTGCTGCCCCCAGCATCAAATGCACGCAGCAAGAGCAGGCTGGGTGCTGCGGGACACCCAAGTGATGAATTATCTGGTGCTATCCTGACTTGCTGTGTGAGCATTCACAGTCCATGTAAACTGAGATGTTTTTACTCCACAGCAGCAGCTGCAACTATCATCTGAGAGAAAGGCAGACTTCACCTGGTCAGGCAAGAACTGTAACACAGTTGCTCTGTATTTAAATGACATCTCGTATCCTGGATTGCGTATGGGGCCGTGGCACCATCCCCCCGAGCTGCGATATGCTCTAGCACACAGCTTCCTGCTGGCTGGCACCTGAGGAATGAATGACCTGCTGACAGCAGACTTGGAAAAGGCTCATCCACTGCCTTCTTGTTGGCCATGTCTGCTCTCAGGGTGCCCAGCTCACTGAGCCCAATGCCACAGGCTGGGGGAGAGAGGCACCCCCACCCTGATGGAGGGTCCAGCTAGGGACCACATGGGATAGCTGGACACACGCCAGTCCATGGGACCAGATGGGATGAGGAGGGGACCTCATGGAGTTCAACAGTTCAAATTCCTGCACCCTGGCTGGCATAGCTCCTTGCAGCAGCGTGGACCGACTAACTAGGCAGCAGCTCTGCAAAACAGGACCTAGGGATCCTGGTGAGCAACCAGCTGAACATGAGTCAGCTGGGTGCCCCTGCTGGGATGAAGGCTAACTCTGTGCTGGTTCGGATTAGCAAGAGTATAGCCAGCAGGTTGAGTACTGTGGACACACCTGGAGTACTCTGTCCAGTGCTGAGCTCCGGGGACAAGGAAGATAGGAACAGACTGGAGCAAGTCCAGCAGAGGGTGACTAAGATGATTAGAGGACTGGAGCATCATGTATGAAGAGAGGCTGAGGGAACTGGGTTTATTTAGCCTGGAGAAGATTGGAAGGCCAATAGGAAGCAGCCACAAGTTGCAGGAAGGGAAATCCTACGTGGGCATAAGGAAAAAATTCTTTGCTGCGAGAAGGGGATCAGGCATGGGGACAGGGGCCCAGAGAAGCTGGGGAACCTCTATCCATGGAAATTTTCAAAACTCTCCTGGTAGCCTTCGCCCTGTCTGTCATAAATGCAACAGCCACTCCTCCAGGGGCTACAGGAGGTAAACACCTTCACCTGGCTCATTCTTAAATGTCGAGCAGGAGCCAGAGCAACGAAAAGTACCATTTACCGAGTGAAGGCCTGAACATCCGTTAGGAACAGAAAAGCTCTGACCTGCCTGAGAGCAGCGTAAGGCCGGGAAAGCCAGTGCCTGGGGATGAGGCAGCACGTGCTCTCATCACCTCGGTATGGGCTTTATGAAAAGATTGAGAAAGCTGCTAGTGGCCCCAGCCAAGTTGGAATTTGGCCTTGAGTGAAGTCAATAAGAAAGAAAAAAACCTAACAGTGCTGCCCAGTTTACTCCCTCAAATTGTCTGAGCCAATCTAACAGCCCGCTGCCAAACAGGAGGGAGCTTGCCTGGCTCCAAGGACTCCAGCCCTCTCCTGCTCTCCCCACTCCCTGGTCCCACCACCTCCTTTGCCCAAGCACTCATCAGGCTCTGCTGACAGCTGCCGGGGTGTCTGGCAATGAGTAGCAAAGAGCAGGAGCTGGAGCTGGAGCTTGAGGAAGGAGCAGGACTTGCCCCTTTCTGAAGTGCTGAGCTGTTAGATTGGCTCAGCCACCTCCTGTCACCTCGTGCCAAAACACAATCCCCAGACAGCTGTTTTTTCTGTATCTACCTGAGGCCAAGGAGACATAGATCCTACATAATACAGCCTGGCACACAGACTGACTAGGGCAGATTACTGACTAACCATTTATTTTTACCTGAAAGAAGCTAGCAACATGTGCAGGTCAAATTGTCTCCGCTTTTTGCACCACAGCCTAGAAGGCTGCTTTCCTGACACTACGAAACAACTGCTGCAAATCAAACCTTCAAAAGTGCCCTCGTCCATTCTCCAAACCACTTACCTTTGATTATTTCTAGTTCCACCACATAGTCCGTCCTATCTCGAGGCCGTGGGACAAAAGCCAGGAGTCCTACAGTGCAACTGCTCACTTAATTCCTTGGGTGTCTTCCCTGCTGATACATAGCAGAGATTGGCAACTAATCTATATATAGCCGAGCCCCACAGGCTAGACACAATGGCTGCATTCAGCGTGCATGCATGATGATGTCAGCAGTGGCTCTTTAATTGCATCATGGGAAGTGAGGGGAGAAAAGAATTGCAGGAGAAAGCAAGGGGGCCCCTGGCCCCTCCACTTTACATAATTTCCTTCACCGCCAGATGGGAAGGCATGGGAATGCCGTCCCTGCATCTCGGCAGCTCCTTCCCCTCAGCCTGGCACAGCCACATCTGTTTCCCCGGTTTCCTACGCCTCTGATCTTCTTCACCTGCCCGCACCCCACCATCTTGGGAGAGCTTCCTGAGATGCTGCTCCCGCCATTGGATTTGGCTTCCTGAGGCTCACTCCCTCCTTCCTTATTTTTACTTTGCTGGTTTGCAGACGCATCCAAAGGGTGGTAGCTCTGAAGCCCTGAGGAAGGGTAGGGTCTGCACTGCCGAGCCCCGCACAACCCCCATAGCCGCTTTTATTTAAACAAATGCGCATCTGTACTGTGAGGCAGCAGTTCACAAAAGGGGCTGTCAGGCTCAGCGCAACGCCACAGCTCTGGGGCTAGCGAACAGGAGACGCACAAACTTTGCTTCCCAGTAGCCATCCGTCATAGTAAATGTATGCGTTTTTCATTTGAAAGGAGAGACGACACTCTGCTCTAGTAACCGGGAAAGATATTCAGCGGCACAGAGTTCCCCTGCTTGAGACCTTCGACGCCAGGCAAAGCTGGGCATCCGGGGCCAACGGTTTTAAAATTTCCCTGACTCGTTGCCTTCCCTTTAAAGTCCTCGCTCCTGCCAACAGTATCTATGGTATCCTCCAGTTTAAGAAAGCTTCCCTTTGTCTTATTCCCTGGCCTGTTTATAGCTCCTGTGGCAGAGGTATATTGGAAAGGATTTATACCAATAGGCGCACGGCACTTCTGCGCACAGAAGCGAGGCGTGCTGCAAAGGGACATTTAATAGCTTCCGAGAAACCTGAGGTTCCTTGGGGCACATTTTCTGGGAGGAGGCTCTAACCCAGGGGGATGGAGTCGTGTGTTTTCCCAGCGGCACGTGAGAGGGGCTTTGTGTTGTGACATGAGTAATTGGCTGCCTTTGTAAGTGCACTTTTACAAGGGGCTGCACGGGTGCCGCCGGGGTCCCACGTAGGAGAGATGACAGCCCCTGTGTAGCGCTGGGGACCTCCGGCCGCTCCCACAGCCGGGGGAAACTGCCCAAGCAAGAGCTTCTCAGCTCCCTCATGGAGCAGCGAGGAGGAGAAAGGCCCCTTCGCGGGGCACGGCACGCTCCCCGAGACCTCGCAGAGGAGCCGGGATCTGAGACTCCAACCTCTTGCATCTCCGGCAAGCTCACAAATGCCTCATCCTGTAACCTGAGTCTGGAGCAACTCCATGGCAGAAGGTAGCAAAAGCTTCCTCTGAGTCCATCTTACAGCTTTGCCTACAGGAAAGACAATTATAACCATAATAAATACTCAAGGGAGCCAGACGCTTCAATTCTCACCCTGTGTGCCTGCTTGTTCGCTCTCGTAAAGGAGCATATTACTACTGCATGTACTGTCACTACCAATGTCTGTTTCAACATATAAAACCCTGCACATTTGAGGTCCAGATTAGCTCAAAGCGTTTCCTCCTGAGGCCGTTGCAGAAATACCACGAGTTTTCTCTCTCAGCATTGAAGCTGCATCTCTGGAACTGACCTGCCTCGGTCAGAGCAGCCACAGTAGAGAGCAGCACCTGAATACAGGTCAGGATTAGTGCTACGCTTGCTCATACATGACACAAAATCATCTGAAGGCATGTCCCACTGTCTCCAGGCCACAGTTTGCCAACACTTACGGAGTAACATTCCACGGCCCTGGGAGAGAAGCGGTCTGACTTGGTCCACAGGGCAGTCACAAGGAGGCACGAGGGGCTGGGCAGCATATGAACGCAGCCAGCCTTAAGATATAGATGATATCTCCTCGCAAACAGCTGAAGGGCTTGAAGATATTAGCAGCCCTCTGGATAGGCTATACAAGCGCCTCATCTTTTCCCGCACAAGGTCAGCCATCGTCGTGCTGCAGCACGTTAGGGGACACTCACACGTCCCATTTTAGGGGCTGAACGGGGGGGGGGGGGGGGGGGGGGGTTTGGTAATGAATAGCCGAGGGTGCCAGGGCTTCCAGCTCCTGCAGCCAGATCTGGAGGGGAACAGCTGCCCACTCCCTGAGTTTACACAGCTGCGGGGAAGCATTAGCAGCTGACAAGTTATTCTCCCTTAAGCGTTAGCGTATACCACCTCTAGCAGTTAAAAGCACTCCCCCAAATGAGTAAAAGGATACTGTGGATAGGAACAAGAAGGAAGGTAAGGGTGACTTTTGAGTTACAGCTCAGTTAACAGTGCAGAGAGGATAAATGCTAACTGAGGTATGGGAGCAGCAGCAATGTCATGAAACAGGAGACTAATAACAAAACATTTTTAATTATTAGCCCATAATGTTGGCACCTGCTTTCCACCTCCAGCTGCTCAGAGCTTGTATTTCTTGACCTGTGGAGCAAGTTTACAAGACATATCTACTCTGCCAAGCCTTCTCTTGAAGGGAGAAGTGATCTAATGGGACATTTCTTTCAAGCTGAGTCTGAGAGCCTTTAAAACACATGTAAAAACTGATGCTGGAGAAGTATTACGAAGTCCAACATCCAGTCAGTGAAGTCACTTCCATGTGTCCCAAAACCTGGATTTAGACCATGCTTAAGGGTAGGCATCAAGTTTGAGAGCCCGGACAGGGTTAGGGCAGTCAGGGTGAGAAGAACAGACATTTGCATCTTCTGGCCTTAAGCCTGTCCTGGGAGGCAATAGTTGCACTCTCATCATCAGAGAATAAAGCCAACACAGGTACTTAGTCTAACGGGAGATTTGATTGAACAGATGATGAATGCAGAAGAGATTTGAGAAGTCTGGAAGAGGAAACTGAAGTTCTACAGATAGCCATTGAGGAGTAAAGGTGTTAAAAGTCCTTGTTATGCTAAATCACACTAAATAGTTAGAACAGGACAATTTTCAGCCAGGATTTCTGAAAGGAATAAGAATGAATCATGAGGCACAGAAAAGAAATGTCACTTACTTACCTCTCAGGTGTATACAAAGTGGTAGGAGAGCTAGAGGGAGACTAAAGCACAAGAGGTGCCCTGGGAGACTCTATAGTTACAAGCAAAAAACCTTTACTTTGGCACATCCAAAAATGACACCTCTGCATCAACAGCCTGTAGAGCTCTGTGCCGCTGGGGAAGAGGGTAGGGTTTTGCTTCTCTCTAGGAATGGAGAGTGGAAGACCAATCCCTAAACCTGTCTCTGGCCTTAAAAGCAATGTCAGCTGTTGGAGTGCAAGACCCCCGCTTTCCAAAAGCAGCCCTCCAGGGGTGTAAGGCTACAAAGTTAAAAACACACCAACAAGCTCTATAGATTTTGTTGTACAAGTGTATAGGGGGAAGCGATCTCTGTTCCCCTCTGGATCCCGTCACATCTTAACAAGCACATCTTTAAACTCAAGGTGACCCTGCTGTAGGGGAGATGGATGGGTGGAGGAGGCAGTGTCAAGAGCTTGAATTAATATGCTGTGCAAGCTAGTTCCTGATGATTTATACTGTAGGGACAACACTTACTGCTTCTTTGCTCCCCAGCCCTCTACCCTGCTCCAGATCCAACATACCATATAGGAGCAACAAAAAGCTCAGCAACACATGCAGAAAGTTTAACTTACTACTGTACTTCTAATGGATCCAATGACAGATATACGGTTGAGCAAGAGTCAGTATGCAAGAGCAGGCATGGCAAATTTGGAATCTGAGGCAAATTTAGAAGTTTGTGCTTGCAAGAGGAAAAATGAGAAAAGGAAGGAGAAAAAAAAAAGCACAAATCAGAGCTAAAGTGGCTGGACTTAACTGGTGCAGTTGTCTGTGTAGTCTAACTGTGCTGAAAGCCAAAGAAAAGATGGATATTC
This sequence comes from Dromaius novaehollandiae, assembly GCF_036370855.1. Lineage (NCBI taxonomy): Eukaryota > Metazoa > Chordata > Aves > Casuariiformes > Dromaiidae > Dromaius > Dromaius novaehollandiae. The sequence goes on from NC_088099.1 coordinate 29,387,471, forward strand.
CTCTGAGTGTCATGAATAAGTTGCTAACACTGAGCTAAAAAACAACAAAACCTTCCTGTCTTTCATTTATCCAGGACTATTTGACAAATGTGAAATCCCCAAAGACTATGCCAGCATCAAGGTCTTGCCTATGCTTTTGCCTGCAGAGAGCTCTGTTGGAAGTGCTCCCTTCACACATCGATCTGCCAGTTGAGTTTATCAGCCTAGGAGACCAACGATCCACGTAGGATGCGGTGCTGTGCCTCGTCACTCTTGGTAACTGTTAACAAACAAAAACGGAAGGGGATTCCTGAGGATGACAGGACAGGCAGAGTTGTAGATCTTTATAAGCACTAGAAAATACTATGCAGAAATGATCAACTGCTATCCTGGCTTTTTATGTCTGCAGACTTTTTTCAGGATAGCATGACTGGAGATGGGAATATTTTCTGAGGCTTGACATGCAAAACAGCAACAATGATAACCAAAGTTTGGTCCTGTATGTTTATTATTACCAGTGCATGTTCAAGGATTGAGTCACCAGCTACTCAGCTACTTCTGTTCGCAAGCCCAACCTGCTCTGAGCTGGCACGCTGCCTTAGTGCTGCATGTAACAGGGCAAAATTATCTGGCTGCTGGACCATTTTACACAGGTGGTATAGGGGAGAGCTCCTTATGTTTGCTTCTAAAATTACAGTAAAATATCTCCAAACCCACAATTACTGTACCTGGTTCTACTTAACAAAGCTTTTAACCTTCAGACCCCAGGCTTTTCCAGCTGTATTGCTTTTGGCAGGAACACAGTTCGTTTGTCCTGTAGTGCTGCTGGTGGAAAGCAGATGCTTTCCTTCAAGCAAACGAAGCTTCTCAGTACGGACAGTGGAAAGCACATCCCGACGTTTGAAGCAGATGCTAGAGAGTGACTCAGGTGCAGTCTTCTGTCCCAGTGTCCTATTTTACACTGAAATAAAGGGGGGGGGGGGAGGGAGAAAAAAATACATTTAAATGCACAGTTCAGCTGCAGTAGCTGGACAGTTAGTCAAGGGCAGACAAATACAGATTTTTCCAACTAGATGGAAGTTGGCCTGTATCATCAGAGGTATTTCGATGCTAGTTAGGTGTCTCTGAAGATCTGGGCCATTGCGTCCAGATTTTAACATTATCCAAATCTTTTAACATTCAATATTTTAACACAGCTATGATGTGATCACGACACCATTATGATTTTAACACAGTTTCAATGATGCACTTGCCTATAGAACAAACTTTATATGGTTTCAAATTCAGGCTAGCAACAGCATATGAATGGAGGACAAAAGAAAGATGAGAGAAATGGGAGGGAAAAATACTGGAGAGAAGGCAATAAATGAGAGAAACCTCACCAGAGTAACACAAAGGCAAACGAGCGGAGAATGCAGAGAAATGCCTCAAACACTCACGTAAGCAGTAAGATTTCATTTCTTTGACACTGAGAGACAATAGTCCTGCTAACCGGGATAGCTATTGTTCTTTTGTTTTTAAAAAATAAAAGGGGTAAATGCGAGGTACTAGCTTCCCAGGGAAAAATTATGAAAATAAATTCTCATCCTGCTGTCTACCGAGGAACCTGAAGATTCTCATACTTCATCTATCGCTCTTGCGCTGTTACTCACCAGCATGTTCGTCGGGCTAAACAACAAATGAAATATATCGAGGCCTTGTTCTATCTGAGGAGAGCTAAGAGATTTTTTTTAAAAATAGAACGAGTTAATTGGATCTAAAAACATCAAGTCAACGTGCTAAGCAGAAAAATGCACAATGCTAGCTGCTGTGTAGGTGAGCACACAAGTGCTCCAGTGGCTAACGTTTCAGAACTGAGTGCAATATTGGTATATTCCGTTCAGCTGTATTTAAGTGTTTTTTCACAATGAAGATAGAAAGACATCCGTAATCAAAACAAGCCACTAAATGTTTCATTCCTTTGCAAGGTGGTGGAAGGAGGAGAAAAGAAGACCTTAAATTTAGAAAGACAGAGGTGCTCGAATATGAGGATGATAGCTGGAGAATAAGGACCCACTGTTCAGAGACACTGACTTGCTTATAGGCTTTTACAAGCTCAGGGAGGTGTAAGCTGTGAGCCATAAATGAGGTCCAGGAGCTTTGGCACAAATACAGTGGATCTTGTCAGCAGCAAGGACCTTCCTCAGCATATAGTTAGCCTCGTGAACCTGTTAGAGCCACTTGAAGCATGGAAGCACAAAATTTCCCTTTTCAGCCCGTTAGCTGAAAAGCAAACAGCTGTCGCAGGAGAAGGCAGGGGTGTCAGATATGCCTGGAGACACACATCTGGGGATTTCTGCCCAATTTCAGTATTTCTGAACGCAGATGATGACGGTTTCTATTGAGGGAGCTGGTGGAAAATGTTATCTGGGAAACTCAAGCAGATCAACTGTGCTTTTGTTGTCCAGGGAGTTACTGTTCTTCACAACTAACTGGCTTCATCTGGAAAAGGACAAGCACTACAGCATCATAATCCTCTGCAACAACCACAGTACAAATAAACAGAGTTGAGTCAAGGCTCGATGATTTTTTTTTAACCTTTGCTAATCAAAGCTGTGGTGGGTTTCACTTGCATGCTCAAATGTGAACATATGCATATGTAATATAAAGAGCACAGCCCCTGAGCCAAATCCTTTACTGATATATAAGGCAAGTTCCCAGCTTAATATACTACCACAGAGGGGCATAATAAATATTCACGCTTTTTTATAACTTAATGCACATTAGTTGCCCCACTGGCTTCATCACCTATTCCTGTCGCTTGGTCTGGCATAAGGACATTTGCACTCTTGAGTTTCTCTGTTCTCAGAAAGGCTTTTGGAGACACCCTCACTATTCAGTACCTGCCAGCAAAAGACATTTTTATTTTAAAATTTAAGTAAGTGCGTAATTATTTGTATGTCTAAGGCCCAAGCAGAGGAGAAGCATCATTTAGTATGTTTCAACAACCCGCTTTTCTTTTCTGTGTTTTTCCTTGCTTATTATCATTTGCTGTTAGATCTTTATAAATACTCATTTGTTTTGAGTTTATTTTGCTTAGATACAACACTTTCAGTTACTGTTCTGAATGCACCCTTCCCTACTTTCAGTATTTTGCTTTCCACTCCCTAGGCCAATGTCGTGCTTTTAAACTTTTCAGTATTTCCAGTCTCCTTGATAAGGGCAAAATACCACGCATCCTTGTTTGCTCATACAACCCATACTGAAACGAGAGGTTGGCCATTCACTCGCTCTGAGCTACTGCTGCAGCTGAAACTTTGCTTTCAGCAGCTTAGGAGCGTTGCGTTAAAACAAAATAATTGTGTTTTTCTCTGTAAGTTTGGTTTTGCAACCAAACAACGGGATCAACGCTAGTTTTTGCTAACTTCATCGCGTCAGTTTAAGGGAGAGGAAACGCCTGTCCCTGCCACCCTCCCGTGCAAAGCAAAACCAGCAGCGCGGAGGGGCAGGAGAACCGGCGCGAGAAAACAATTAACCGAGCGGTTTGACGCCGAGCGCGTCGCGAGCGCCCCGGAGCCCCCGCCGAGCGGCCGGAAGGCGCCCCCGAGCCTCGAGAGCGGGAGAGACCCCGGCTGCGAGCCGCCGGGACGCGCCCAGCCGCGGGGCGCCCGGCGCCGGGGGGCGATGCGCGGCGGCGGCCGGGGGGGCCGGTGTTTCCTGCCCCGCCGCCCCGGCGGAAGTCAGCCCGCGCCGTCGGAGCTTAAAAGGCTCCCGCCCGCCGCGCCGCCCCAGTGCCCGGCGGCCGCAGCGGGGCCAGAGCAGCGCCGCCGCCAGCGCCGCGGGCCGCGCCGGGCCATGCGCTCCCCCGCGCCCTGAGGCCAGGGCCGGGCGGCCCGGCTCGCCGCTCCGCAGCGCGATGGCTCTCCGCGGATCCTACGCCGCCCGGGACGGCGCTGCCGCATCAGTGAGTAATTCCTGCTAATTCACCCCCCGGGGCCGGTGGGCTCCGGCTCGGCGGGTCGCGGGGGAGGCGGGCGCTTTGCTTCTTTTGCTGCTGCTTCTCCCCCCGCTTCTCCCCCCCCCTCTTCGGGTTTTATATTATTTTTGTTTTCTCAATAAAACACCACGCGAAGAGGCGAGATGACAAAGGAAATGTGATCCTAGGCGCTGCAGGGGCTCAGAGCGAGCGAGAACCGGAGAGGAGGAGGAGGGGGCGAGCGTAGCGCTCTCGGATAGCATTGCACAGCGGCTCCAATTTGTGCGAGCGAATATAATACACCCCCCATGAATAATTCAGGGCGGCCGGCGGGGACCTGCCGCTGCTCCTCTGCCCGGCCGCGGCCGCAGCGGCGTGTGCGAGCCGCGCCGAGCCCGCGGCGCTGACCCGGCCGCCGACGAGCGAACCGGGCTGGGCCGAGCCGCCCCGCCGGGCACCGCGTGCGGCAGGGCGGCTGCGAGCTCGGCGCTGCGCTCCGGAGAGCCGCAACAAGGCGTCCAGAGCAGCCCCGGGGGCTGCCCTCGCTGGCCATCCCCGGAGCCGGATCCCTTTTCTTCCCTTCCCATCTCCTCCTCCTCCTCTGTGTCCCGCCAGCGTGAGGCTCTAACGCTGGGGTGGGCATCAACGCCGCCCTCCATCCCCACCCCCCAGTCATGCGGTGGTGGAGCAGGCGTCGGCGGGGGAGGACTGGAGCCGGAGAAGTCTGCCTGGCCACTGTGTTTCAGTGCCTCTCTCTCTCCCTCCTAGAGCTGCCCTGGATTGCAAAACCGGGGAGGGGGAACTGAACCGAGATTTCCCCTTCCCCCCCGACAAGCACAGGTTTAAAGGCAAAGAGGAGGAGGAGGAGAAAAAAAACAACCCCAACGCCCCAAGAAGACAGAGTGAAACTTGAGTTTAAGCCGGCTTCCCCCGCCCGCGTCCTGCCGGCTCAGCCCCTCCGCGCCCGGCCGGGGCCTTGCACTGCCGCCCCGAGCCCTCCTCCGGCCCCGCGACCCCGAGCCCAGCCCGGCGGACGGAGGCGCCGTCCCCGCTGGATGCGGGGGGGAGCAGGCGATTGGCGCCCATGCACTTTCTGTTTAGGAGGAAGACAAGTAACCAAGCCACGTTGTCAAACTGCTGACCCAAGGGGGACATGAGAAGACTGTGTCAGGTATAGACTGATCTGGGGATCGATACAATTTGTCTAATGCAACGGGGGATCGGGGGTTAAGTACACGGCGGGGAAGAGAGGATCCATTTGCTGAGAGGGAACGGGACGGCTACACCTTGATACCAAAAATACAGTCCCGGCAGCAGCGAAGTACGAGGCGAGGATCCAGCTCCCTGCAGACCGCCGGATCGATGATACCGTATTTGCAAAACCGGCCCATCGATCCCACTTGGCAAAAGGACTGATCGATGCCAGCTCGCTCGTAAGCCGTTTGCAAAACTACCTTCTCCCCTCTCGGCTCTGAGCGCTCCCCGCCGCCTCCTCCCCCCGACACCCTTTTTGGGGCGAAGGGGGCCCACACGTGTCCCCCCCTCCCCCCCAGCACGCCCTCCTCCCTCCCGCCCCCTGCCCGCGCCAGGCCCGTCGCAAATGGCTTCGTTTCCCGAGTCGGACTTCCAGATCTGCCCGCTGTGCAAGGAGATGTGCGGCTCGCCGGCCCCCCTCTCCTCCAACTCCTCCACCTCGTCGTCCTCCTCGCAGACCTCCAGCTCCTCCGCGGGCGGCGGCGGCGGCTCCTCCTGCGGGGGCCCGCCGCGGCGGCTCCACGTCCTGCCCTGCCTGCACGCCTTCTGCCGCCAGTGCCTGGAGGCGCAGCGGCACCCCGGCGCGGGGGACGCGCTCAAGCTGCGCTGCCCCATCTGCGACCAGAAGGTGGTGATCTCGGAGCCCTCGGGCATGGACGCGCTGCCCTCCTCCAACTTCCTCCTCAGCAACCTGCTGGACGTCGTCGTCGTGGCCGCCGCCGCCGACGAGCAGAAGAACGGCCGCGCCGCCGCCGCCGGCCCCGCCGCCGGCTCCGGCGCGGGCGGCGGCGGCGGCAACAACCGCCACCACGGCCGCCCGCCGCCGCCGCACCGCGCCGGCTCCTCGCCCGCCGCCGCCGCCGCCTCCGCGCCCCCCTCGACGCCCGCGGCGGCGGCGGGCGGCGGCTCGGCGGCGCTGCTGCTGCGGCGGCCGCACAGCCGGCAGGGCGAGCCGCGCTGCAGCTCCTGCGACGAGGGCAACGCGGCCAGCTCCCGCTGCCTCGACTGCCAGGAGCACCTGTGCGACAACTGCGTGCGGGCGCACCAGCGCGTCCGCCTCACCAAGGACCACTTCATCGAGCGCTTCGCCGCCGCCGGCCCCGCCGCGCCGCTCGCCCTCAGCCCGCCCTACCCCGCCGCGCCCTACAACATCCTCTCCGTCTTCCCCGACCGCGCCAGCTACTGCCAGCACCACGACGACGAGGTGAGTCCGCGCCGCGGCGCAGGGCAGGGGAGGCGGCCGCCGGCCCCTCGCCCGGCGCCAGAGGGCCCCCGCCCGCCTCGCGGCCCGGCCCTGGGGGGCGGCGCGGTGCGGGGCGGCGCGGCCGTGCCGGGGCGCTGCCCGCCGAGGCGAGCGGCGGCGGCGCGGGGCGCGGAGCCCGGCGGCGGTTTCCCCGCGGGGGGAGGGGGAGGGGCTCCGCGCGCCCCCCGTAACGGTCGCCGTGGGGGGGCCGCGGGCGGCGAGGTCCCGCGCTGCCGCCTCGCCAGCCCGGGCGCCGCTGCTCGCAGCTGCCCGGCAGGCGGAGGTGAGTGCCCGCGGGGCCGCCTCCCGCGGCGGGTCGGGTCGGGCTGGGCGGCGAGGGGTGCCGGGGCGGCCCGCTGTGGTGGGGGTCCGGCGTGGCCGCCGCTGGAGCCGCCTTTCTCGGGGAGTCCGGGAGAGCAGCGCGGCGTGGCGAGACCGAAACGCCGAAAGTGCCCCGCGCCGCTAACGCGGAGATGGATATTCTTGTGGGGGGGTCTGCTTTGAACCGTGGTTGGCGTGTAAAGCCCATGGGAGACTGAGAAAGCGAAGAAATAGGGAGAGAGATACTGTGCAGTGGGGAAAATGCACTTTTTTTTTTTAAGGAGTCAATAAATTAGCAAAGGACTTCACCCGTGTCTGTACTAGCTACTTTTCCTGCTGTTGGCTAGCACTTCAGCTGCCTCTGTGGTACAAATGAGAGCTTTAATATGAAAACAGGAGCTTGCAGACTTTTTTCCCCCCTCTCTGTGGTCTTTATTGTAGAAAAACGATTCTTGTTTCACAGATCTAAGTGAGGCTGCTGCTTCAGAACATGCTGAGTGTCTTAAGTTTCATTGGAAAGTAGTTTTTTGCAGTGGTCGTTTGTACCTTGGTTTTCGTCTGAAGCTGGGCAGTGCCGCTCTGCTGCCCCCCTTCTACAGCGGGTGTCGAACAGGGTGCCCCCGGTGGGATTTCTCAGTACCTTCGTTGCTGGGGGTGCTGTACTCCCAGCGTGAGACCGGACAGCAAGCAGACTGCTTTAGAGGAGAAGCTCCTTGTCTGAAGACAGAGTAGGAGAGGGAAAACTTTCTGTGGGGTGGATGCTTAATTTGCACCTAAAACCATTTAACCAAGCAAAATGTGCTGATATCTCTAATTTCAGTTTGCAAGGACAGTTTTCCTAACTCCTGTTATGCTACTGTAACTCCAACAGTTTTTTAGAAAACCTGCAAAAGCTGGGTCTTAATCATTAATGACAGACGATAGAATGTGTGTATTTTGGTGGGAAAAGAGAACCTTTTAAAATAGCATTTGGAGGTGGGGGAGTGATTGAGGGACAGGAATTGAAAGGGGAGGGGAAAGCAGTTGGGCTGCTTACAGCCTTTTCTGCTCTAAGTATCTTTTTAGCAGTGGGCCTCCTAAAGAACGTGTAAAAGTGAATATTGGAATAAAATTAAATCTGTCATTTTTATTATAGATAGCTGTATTTCTCCCTTCATTTTGGACTATAATTTTGGATGCGTGGTACTGACTAAGGAGCTTCTAGTTCATACGTCCTCAGTGTAGTCTGTCATGAAACTTGCTACTGAAGTATGTCAAGTGAAATAAAGAGGTTGCTGGCTGTACAGCTTCTCTAGAAGTAACTTTAAAAGTAGCTTGTTTGATTATTTTACATTCTTTTTTTCTTCCTCTCGAAAAATGTGCTTGGAAAAGGGGAAATGTCTCTTTAAGATCAGTTTTGGGTGTCCTCTAAGTCTTGTTTTTAAAAGTAGGCAGTTTTGAGCCTTCTCCCCTGTAAGAGAAAAGATTTTGTTCTGCAAATTAGTGATCTACTATTGTTTTTTGACTGAGTTTTGATGGTTCCTTAATGTGGGTGTGCCTGATTAGTATTTGTAAGTCTTATTAACTCAATGGGAAACTTTCGGGAAGAACTTCTTGACTGTGATACTTAAGAACAGTTTAAGTCTTTAACTTTTGCTAAAAATTGGCAAGGTGTGCAATTTTTGAGGAAAGGGTGGCTGCAAAACAGTGAGGGTTATTGCTTGTTTAATTCTAAATGCTATTTACAGCCTCATAAAAGGAATGGTAATAGAAAGGCAGCCTTCCAAGAGAGTGCTTAAGTGATACACTGAATACTTAGTTTGGCTGTCTAATGGTGTAAAAACAAACCTACAAAGCAAGGCTGGAATGGCAGCTTGAGACCTTAATCATAGTAGTTATAAATGGTGATTCTATTCCCCACAGAAGTGGGGAAAAAAGCTGGTGTCTGACAGAGCAGGAAAGTCCATCCATGTCCTGAAGCTGAGCTGAAGCACAGGCAGATCTAAGCTGTAAGTTGCTACAGTAGTACTTCTCAAATGCAGAGCTCTCCTTTCCCAGGATGTATTCTGTTCCCCCACCCCATTTGAGATAGGCTCCAAGGAGCTTGACTCTGACTCTGGGGCTTCTAAGCTGTAGCAGCCAGCTTTCTTCCATTTTCTGCCTCCTCTCCTAGCACCCAATACTCTGTTCTTCTAACGCCACTGCTTCACTTGCCACCTTTTGGCTCTTGCTGATTCTTTGGTTTTCCTTGGGTCTTTTCTCCCTGCCTCTTGAGGAAGCACTGTCTGCTCTCTCCTCCCCCTCTCCCATTTTGAGACTCCCTCAGGTGAAAGACAAGAATAGCACCATGGATGGTTAGGTTTTGAGTATTTCAAGTCTCAAAAGAAGTCTGCAAGCATAGATTTGCAAAATTGGTGTGGTTGCTCGTCCTTTCAGTACAAAGAAATGAAGGTTTCAACTCTCTACTGGGATGTATGGAGCTGTTTCTTCTAGCTGAGTTGACTCTCTCCAGTTTGAGTTGGGTTGTTGGCTCATGTGAAACAACACTAACCTGTTGTGTGCTATGAGTACATGCAGTCGCTGACAACTTGGCAGCAATATTGGCTGATACTGTAGTGGCAAGTGTTAAAGAATATGGAACTCTGGGCCTTGTTTTCAGGGTTGATAATGTCTGCAAATACTACACTGATGCATGAAAGGAAATCAAGTAAACACTGTATTCCTGCAAAAAAGCAAATACCAATCTTTCTATTCCTGTCATAGATCTGATGTTGAAACCTGGGCCAGTTGCTTACCATTTGGGACCTCACTGCCTGATGATTGTCCCTCCTTTTGGACTGAAAGAGAGCACCTCTATCTTTCTTTCCATAGAATCGTTAATAATAGACTACAAGCCGAAATAAATGCCTAGAAAACACTGGAACTGCTGTAAGCTACTTACACTTTGCATAGATGAAACTGCTTGGATTCAAATGACTTTGCTGGTACAAAAATGGAACAGGCCACGTGTCTTCAGTTAAATAATGTGGGGTTTCCCTTTGTGCAGACTCTCAGCTGCTACATGTTTTAGTTAATATCACTTTTTGGTAGCAGTGATGATCAAAACACTTCAACAGCAGACTTCTAATCCTTTTTAGGAAAAGTGCAGAGTTGCCAAATTCTCGGTGAACTTAATGGCCTGTGATCCCTTAGTATGGGAGCTGAGAACTGTTGCCTCAGAGATTCCATTTTACAGGCCAATTGGGGACCACAAGGCAGAACTCTGTAACAAAGGCTCACAGCCACTGCAAGAAAGGACTTTTCGATTCTTCCTCTCCTTGCCTTTTGCAACACTTAACTTCCCCTTTGGTTGCCTCCATTCTGGCTTTGGTCAGGTTCTTTAATGATCACATTGTCTTGCAAACTCATTAAGAAGTTTGCTGTCAGATCAGTGAGTTGAACTGGCTCACAGAGGCATCAGTGTGTGTAGGGGCAGCACTGGATACAATTACGGAGTGCTGTTGGTCTCCTATTTTGATATCTGTGCTAGTTCAGTTTCTATGTGCTGAAATGAAGATCCTACCCTCAGGTTACCTAGTAGTCCACTCTCCCGTTTTGTAAGCAGTTTGCATGTGGGAGGCAATTTGCCTTGGATGTAGAACTGTCACCTGTGAAAGCTCAACCTTTCTTTTTTTTTTTTTCTTGGTAGAATGTTTAGAATCATCCATGCTGAGTTACTGTTGAAAAGGAAGGAATGAACTTGCTGAACTCTTCTTAAGAGCAACTGTTTCTAGCTATTTTGAATCCTAGTGTTGCATGTATTCAACTTACTGTCCTTTTTGTGGTCTAAAAATCATACTGTCTTACAGACAGAAGACTATTGGAAGTTGTTGAGTTAATTCTGCCCCTTATACGTACACTAATAGCCTTCAGTTCAGCTAACAATCTAGTGCCTTGACTAAATTTGCTGACTGAATTTATACCTAAGTGGCTTTGATGTTGAGTGAAGCTCTGGTTTCACAATAGGAGTGAGCTCTCTTAACATCTCATGGCTGCTGAAAGAGAGGGATCTTGGTGTCTTTTCCCTAAGCTTGGCTGTGTGCACTCAATAGATGCTTCTCTGAGCCAGTTTAACTTGCTAACCTGGTAGAAAACTTCTTTCCTCCCTTCCCCTTCTTCTAGACTTAGTATAAACTTATTCAAATCAAATCTGGACCAAAATGGAACTGGTATGAGGGAAAAGAAGGAACAGCATGCCTAGAAATGAAGCATAGGCAGATATGGTCCCCTTTTGCCTTATGGCTTGCCATCACTGCCAAACATTTAGCTTTGCTTCATGACACGTTTGCATGGTCTACCTGAAAGTCTAACCAAAACAATTGTCTAGCATAAAGGGAATATGTCTGTGTCTGCACTTGTCTGTCTTGCTGAGAAGAGTTGTTTATGTTAAACTGCAGTATGTGATACATCATGCAGTGTCTTGCTGCTCCTTTCTTCTAATGCTTAGATTTTTTTCCTCCAAACTAAATGATTAGAAGCTTTAGGAGTGCATCCTGCAGACACCAGGCTTAATATACAACACTTACTGTGTTGCAGCTGTTGTGGTTGCTATAGCTTCAGCTCTGTAGGAAAACTTATACATGATCTAGACAAATGTGTACTTCCAGTATACTTAAGAAGTTTTGCATAGACTTTGTCAGTTAACTGTATGCAGATGCACCTTTCATGTATCTTACTTATTGTGTCTCTTCTCTCCAGTATCAGAATGCACGTGCAATTCCCAGTCTGAAAACAAAACCTTGGATTCAGTTACTGAGACCATGTGTACGGTGTGGTGGTGGGGTTTTTTGTTTTGTTCTCTCTCTCTCTCTCTCTCTCTCTCTCTCTCTCTCTCTCTCTCTCTCTCTTCCCCCCCTCCCCCTGCCCTCCCCTTCTCTGGTGAAGATGGCAGGACACTCTTGAGTTGCTTCTTACATACATGGTCCATGTAAGATGGACTTAACATCTTCTGAATGATGAAGGGTTTTAATCTCTAATATCTTAGATATTTGGTGTTAAACAGGTTACTTCCTAGACTACTCTGCCTTCCTTTCTTCCCTGTGCCCTGTTCCCTAGCATGCTATTATGGATTATGCCTTTACATCCAGGAAGGTGACAGGATTTATAACTGCTTCTCTTTTGTCAGGCAGACAAGTTTTACTGGTCTCGAAACAGAATTTTACCATCATGCTGGACAGAACCAAACCTTTCCCTTCTCCCCCCAGCTTTAGCATTGCTGACATCCAAATATTCTCAACATTTTAGGGTAAATATCATCAAAGTTTTGCTATAATCCAATATCATTACACTACTGACTTAATTAAGCATGAATTCAGACTGTATCCAGCAAGTAAAAATTGGAAGAAATGGAAATACCTTGGTTGTTCAGGTGATGGTTTTTTGTGGTCTCTTACGTGGGGAACACTTTCTACTGTACTGATACTGTTGGTTTCTGAAATTTATATACCGACTATAGTGTAAATTTTTGAAGTAGTAATAACTTTCCTTTCTTATTTCAGTTTTGTCATTATCATGATGTCTTGAATCTGATATGCTACATCTCATGACTTGAAAAGAGGCTCTGACTAGTGAATTTTGTATTAGTCTTGCACTGTAGTAGTTCTGTGCAAGTCTTGCACTGTATGTGTAGGAGTTTATCCTTTCAGCTCAATCTTCAGGGCATGTAAATGTGTCTGCTAGGCTGTGCTTCCTTAGAGGGGAAGCTACTTAGTTCCACTCTCTTTAAAGTTAAGAGGTATCATTCCTCTTTCAAAACTGTCTTGACCCCATCTTTTTCTAGTTCTTCTCCCATACTCCCTTCCTTCCTGGAAAGTCGCTGGTGTCTTTCCATCAGACAAGGAATTTTGGTGTGCTGGGAGCACAGATTTTAAGCTGTAGAAACAATACACTGAAGGCAAGACCGATGTTACCAGAAGTAAGATTTCAGAGAAGGGGTTTATTGTCTTTAGCTATAATCCACTTTCAATATGGCAGTTACAAGTGTAATACTGGATCATAATTGTGTAGTACATAATTTTTAATAACTTTTACATTATCATTCTAAGTCTTAATAAAGGGCACTGGTGGTCAACAATGCATATATTGGTTAATAATCAGATATTCCTGATTTCAAAAAATATTAAACATATGTCCTTGTACTAGATGTTCCTTGTGCATGGACTCAGCTGCAGCTCTTCCATTGACTGTTCTCTGTTTTCTCTGAGTGCTTGTTGAAGGGACATCTGGGTGGGATGGGTATTGTCTGTCTTCTTGTCTAATGTATTACATATGCGCATCCAAAATCAACTTTGAAAGTCACAAGAATAGAACAAAAATGTATTGGGATTGGAGCACTTCTGTCTGACTTTCAGTTGCCTAACTTGAATTTAAAAGCTTCTTTCCAGTGTAATATTATTTGAATTACTTTGTCCTTCTTTCCCCTTCCATCTTAAAGAAGCAAAATTGTAACTGGCTGATAAAGGAATAAGAGTTCTTTAGATTCTTTCCTAACAAGCTTTCGACTTGAAACTATTTGTCCCTTCTCTACCAACCCTCAACAAAATAAGTTGCCAGCTGTGGAGTCTGTAGCTAATAATCTCTTGTTTAGGAATTAGAAATGGTAGTTGCTTTGAATGGTTTGGCTTTTCGGCGTGGAAAGAAGTAAACTTTGGTAAATTTGCCCTGGAGATGAGCCTCATTCGTGTATGTTTTACTGTGTTGTCCTACTCTGTTGCCTTCTGCATATGTGTACATTATTGACACTTCATAGGAATCAATTCATAGTTAAATGTTCAGCTCTAAGAAATAAGAGCCCCAGTCTTCTAACTGTGGTTATTTCACCTGAGTGTATAACATGCATTTTGGGCGGGGGGGGGGGGGAAATCAAATTGTGAGCTTGCTGGGGTGATGTCTGATCAGTGGTTTTCCTGTGCACACAGGTGAAATATTTTTGATATTACTAAGACTTCAGCCAAAAGTGGTTTTTTTAGGAAGCTTTAATCAGAAGCTTTTCACTTTACAGTTCAGTATGCTGTGCTATGCCTTTACACTGGTCCTGACTTTGAGGAAAATGGTTTATCTTCTAACACTAGGTAAGCAGCTTGAGGCAATCTCTAAACTTGTCTCGTTAGCAGTGAGTGAAAATCTGTCTTCAGAGTTGTTTCAGAATTGAATATTTAAAATGGGGTTGGGGGGAAGAGAACTATGCCTTGATTGCTATTGTGGGAATGGTTTGTATTGACAAAAGAAAAATGGTCTCTACTGACAAAAGGCAAACATATGGAATACCTTAGTCATTTCTGAAATGAACAAGCTAATCCAACCAAAGGCTGCTGTCCTTCTATAATTACCTTGGTAGCTACGTCTTTCTGCTCTCCGTTACTGCAGTGTAATCCTCACCAAGATCACATATAAATAATAGCCAAGGCTGTTTGCAGTACTAGTATTTTCCAGAACTATCAAAATAACTGCCTGCTTTTGGATCTGAGTGCTTTGGGGGGAGAAAGGTGCATGCTGTTCTCCATGACCTAAAGGTAATAGCTAAATTTCCTATGTTGCATTTCCCCCCCCCCCCTTAAAGTTGTCCTTCATACATAATCAAAATATCTAAAGGTATCTTGTCAAGTTTGCTAAACCATATCTTTTCTAGTTGTTTGCTGGTATTACATATCCATCCTATTCATTTTGTGGATAGCCAATGTTCTTAAACTACCATCTACTGTAAATACTTCCTTTCTGCGCTTAAGGTGTAGTCAAGGTACGTGATTTCTAAATGCTTCAGCTGGTTTAAAAGGCTGGCAGGGGCTTGTAAGACTCAACATCCAAGAATCCTGTTTAAATTTGATGTTGCAGCATGCTGCTGCATCTTCCCCTCCTCCCCTGTTGTCTTTTCTTGTTTGTTTGGTTTTTTTTGGTGGGTCCTATTTGTGTGGTCAGGTACTTGCTGTCCAGAGTGGCAAACATGCTAGAAGAATAATCTTATACAGGCTTTTGTTAAGCTGCTCATGGTTAACAAAAAGCAGACTATTATTTAGGGGAAATATCAGCTACCAAACTTCAATGCCCTCACCCTCCTTCCCCCCCTGCCCCCCTTCCCTTCAGTGGTTCTGACTACTGTCTTAACAGTGTGAATGGTGTGAGTAAAGTGTACAATATAAAAATCCCTAGCCTTAAATCTTTGGTGTAAGCAAAACGTGAAAGCTCTCTGCATTATAGATGCCTTTAAGCTTTGTAATCCAACTTAGTGCTGTGTCAAGGGACTTGAACGCTGTTTTCTTATGAGGTTTGGCAGTACAGACTGAATAGCCAGTGAACTAGTCAGTACTGGACCCTGTTACCTGGCAAGGTTACTATTCCTGATCTTCTGTAACCTTGAGTAATGTCAGGTCAGGTGATTGAGGGTGTAAGAGATAAAGATCACAGTTTCTAGGGTTTTGCTATTGCTCTGTTTGTCTTTCTGTGGTTTGGAAGTCAACTATGTAGTTCTAAAATGTACACATACACACACTACTTAACATGTATGTGTGCATCTGTATGAAGCTGCGTGAATCTCTTACTTTGAGGAAAGACTTGTTACAGAACTAAAGGAATCGTCACAACTCCAAGCCTTCATTTTTTCCCTTTAGAAGTAATGTTGGTAAAGAGTTAAATTTCCCCCCTGCAGCCCACCCCGCCCCCACTGCTATATATGGTGTGCCCAGAGGCACTGGAGATTTAATACATTGAAGTTGGAGCGTGAAGGGGGTCTGCAGGCTGCTGGACAAAGTCACTCAGATTTCAAGAATACTTGATCCATACAAGGATGTTACTTGAGAAAGGCATGACTTCTCTGTAAGAAGCTGGTTGCCGAATGAGCAGGCTGAGCATGTCCTAAACCAAAGTTTTTTGTGGTTAGATGAGCAAATGAGAAACCAGATTTTCTTTAATTGATAACTGATAGGCAAGGCAGCCAAAGCTGTTGCCAGAACCATCTCCCTGCAGAGAACAATGTAACCGTTTGTAGGGAAAATTAAATTGTGCTTCTCATTGAAGTGTGTTCAAGTTCTGGAAACTGTTGTGCAGATGACCAAATTCTGTATTGAACTGTAGACTGAATATAAGGCTGAACAAATGGCAAATACCTCCCCCCCACCCCCCCACAGTTAATGTAGAAACAGCTGCAACATGACACAAAGGTGTCCCAACACAATGTATTTGATGTCAACTTCTGTTGAAGGCTTTTTAAGTGGAGAGGCAAATACCTTTTGAGTGGAGAGGAGGGACTGTGGGCTTTTGCTCTGGATGTTTTGTGGTGTGAGGTGGTGCGTGAGGTTTTTGGTTTTTTTCTGTTTTGTTTTTTGTTGTTGCTTTTTTTTAATGCAGAATTAGAGATGTCAGGCAGTGGTCTAGAGTGGATTCTACCCCAAAAGAAATAATCAAAATATTGTTAGTTAGCTAGAGAGCTGCAGGAAATGTAATGCAAAAAAACTATGGAACAGCGAAGTCTGAGTCCTCCCAGAGCTGCTCTTGCACTTAACACAGTAGTAACTTTTATTAAAAAAAAAAAAAAAAAAAAAAAAAGTAGTCTTGCTCTTTTAGCATTACCTGTTTTCTCGAGGAGTTTGAGCCTCTTGCTAGAGCAGAGATAACTTAAGGGTCTTATGTTGGCTATCTGTTGCTGAAGCATGGCTCATTTACTTCAGTTACACTGCATCACTGTTGGTGGGACTGTTAATGTGGAGGCTTGTGGGCAATCTGAGCAGGTTGCAGAAAGTGGAAGCAAGCCTGGAAGGTCTTGGGAGCAGACTTCTGCTACATGTCCAGCACACTGTCCTGGAAGGTCACCTTCTCCGAGCTGCAGGCCACTTCTGAGAGGCATTCTTTCCAGGAACAGCCTGCAAATGTATACAAACTTGATATACTTGATGGGAGAGTTTGTAGACAATTGTGACTAGTCAAAACAAACACTGTTTTATCTTCATGTTACTGCCTCTCTGGCAAAGGGGATGCTAGCCTGTGTTTGCATCTTGTCAAAAAGTGGTTCAGTAAATACCTTGAAAATCCAAACTGTTATTCTCTCAACAGTAGCAGCTGTGTCAAGCCAGCCAGTATTATTAGAGCGTGTCTGATTCTGTATGTGTTTGTAGCAAAGAAAAGGGGAAAACCTTCTGGGCAATCTTCATGTGAGCCTGAATAGTGGGGGAACTTTCCCTCTCATTAGAGGGGCTGCTGTACACTTAGGGTGAAGCAAGGTGACTGAATCTTTGAGGATTACTTGCAGAATACCTGTTTAAGCAACCATTGACTGTAGCCACCACCTTTTCTCCTGATTTAGCTGCTCTTGACTCTCTTTAATTAGGAGAGCACAAACTGTCCACAAAACACTTTGCAACCTGAGAATTACCAGTGTTGACATCTTGCATTATTGTCATTAAGCTTTAGAGCTGAACAATTAGTCAAAATGCATGGGAGTGGTTTTAGGCTTGAAATAATACTTCTGAGGAGCAATTGTAGGCTTTAATTGCATACAGCGCTATTAGTTGTAATTGGCAAATTCCTGTATGATCTAGGAATATAGCTGCTCTTTAGAAGAGCTAGAAAAACTGCTGGAAGTTCTGTGGCAGCGTAGTTAAAATTATCATAGTGCACACTCATTTCCCCTTGCATGAGCCTTTGGCATTGACTGGATATAGGTGAGGTCAGCATGTCTTTGGAAAGACTTGAAGAGTAGTTGGGCTGGTTGGCTGGCCACTTAAGCTTGTAGTGGCATACTATACACTCTGACTTGGATTAGTGCCAAAGGCTCTTCTTACACCTGAATGCTTCATTGTTGGTTCTTTCACTACTACTGCTATGCATGTATGAATCAGTGAAGCGAGTTCAAGTAGTACGTGATTACTGACAGTATTTACTAGTGTTCCTGTCTTGGTCTCATGGCAACACAATGCCAAAAAAGCTTTGCAGGAATGGGAGAGCCTTAGTTTAACGGTGCCAGTGTTAATGTGAAGCTTACTTGCACTGAAACAATTTCACTTTGGACTATGCTTTTTCAGTTAATAGCTTCATTTTCATATTTTAATCTTAGATGCTGAACAGCAACTGTCCTTTTTCTGTTAGAAGCACTGCGTTGTTTTGTGGTGTGGTTTTTTTTTTTGTTTGTTTTTTTTTTTTTTTTTAACAGATGTCATTTAGGTTGCTAAACTACTCCTTAGCTTTTTCATCCTAAATACAATTCAAGGTTAGTGTCTTCATTCTGTAAACAGTGTTGCTTCTGAAACTTATTCCTCCCCCTCCTCAAGGTCAGGCTATGCCATTCAGTGAAGAATGGGGCTGCTACTAAGGAGCTCAAGCTGCTGAATGCAGCTTTCTGTACCTGGACCTCACCTGGAGTCCACACATCATTTGAGTGGATTCATTAGGGGAAGTGGTGACACAAGTGTTCAGGCAAAGCAAGATGGAGAAGGCTTAAACAGAACCAGAGAGCTGCCTCTGTGCCCTTAGCATGGACATCTCCTGTCATCCAAATCTGCATTTCCTGTTTCCGCCTCCCTCAGTCTAAGCCTACCTGTTCTGTTTCTGATCCCTTCGTTCATTATTGGCAACAAGAAGCAGAATGAACTGTCTCAAAACTTAGAGGTAGGAAACAAATGCCAGGCTAAATGAACTCATTGGACATTGGAGGTGGTAAAATTCTGCAGCTGAAATTACTGTATAGAAGAAGAAGGAAAAAGTACAGAAGTTCTGTCTCATTCAAACCTGCTTTTCTCCTCTGCTTTCCCAGTCTTCCCTTCAATCTAATGGCCTAAACTTTGAAAAGGAATTCAACTCAGATGCTTTGAATGAATTTTTGTTAAGTCATAGTTTCCCTCTCATTATTCAATATTCCTGTGACTAAATACTTGACTGTTAAATTATGCTTTAGTTATTCCTAGTGCTAGTTGCTGTCTAAACATGGGGCACGTGTTCTCTCCTCCCAGCTATCTAATAAAAGGTTGTATTTCTCACTTTATTCATTTGTCATCACAATCTAATGCTGTTCATATAGGTATGTTGGCAATTTATGTAGTATTAGAATTTGGCTAACATAGTAAAACTGCTGACTTAATTTTTCATAAATGAAAGACAGAACTTGATAGTATGTTATTCCTAGGCAGATTAACTATATTGAATGAGTATCCCATCAAAACTGCTGTTTTGTCTTAACTAGTGTCCAGTATAGCTGTATCAGAAGAAAATAACAGAAAGCTCTGTGGTATGCAGTTCTAGAGCTACTTGTGCACAAGGTGTCTTTCCATTTTAATTTATTTATATCCTGAATTAGCATAAGAAAGTCTGAAAGAGGCCCTATCTTAAACTCCTTATAATATTTTTCTAATATCAACATGGCTAGAGAAGAAAAGCTAAAAATATAGGCAAAATGGTGTCTGAAGTCTAAATGTCTTTCAATGACATCCAAAGAGGGGAAAAAATGGTAACACTTTTAATAAGCTGGGGGGGTAGATAGGAAAGGAAGTGTTGTATGTAAAAAGCGAAAACAAACACTACAGTAAAAAATGAGGATAGTGATACTTGTCAGCTGAGGTAACTGTGCTATTCAAATATCCTAACACCAGATGAGAGATTCACTAGCTTGATGTGCTGTCTTGGAA
The DNA here is from genome assembly GCF_036370855.1 of Dromaius novaehollandiae. Lineage (NCBI taxonomy): Eukaryota > Metazoa > Chordata > Aves > Casuariiformes > Dromaiidae > Dromaius > Dromaius novaehollandiae. Next base: position 29,406,846 of record NC_088099.1, read on the forward strand.
ATCTTGTTTACTTCAAGTGTTCCTTAGCATGTGAAAGAACAGTTGCTGCCTTTCAGAAATGCATGTGCATTTATATATGGCTTACATTGGGATGAAAATCTGCTGAACTACTTATAACAAGTAAGTATTTGATTCTGGTTGAAGTACTCAAATTTGAAGCAAGAGTAGCTAAGAATAGCTTTGGGGGAACTGATAATGTTTAGTTTATTCCTTACTTTGGGAACCAGCATCTCATTCCATGTTGTGGCTTATGGTTTCCTTACAGACAGCTTGCTGGTGTAAATTTTTCTAAGGTGTGCATAAAGAAATAATTGCCAACTGTATTTAGAAGATTCTCATTTTGGATATAGACTGGCAATTTTTCCATTTGGCTCCTGTGGCAGGGTCTTTGACCACCGTGTAGTCCCTTGCCATAAGGACAGAAATAGGGGAAAAACATCCAAGGTTCCACAGTAGTAGATCTAGTAACTCATTTGGGATGCACATATTAATGAATTAGCACATGGCTTTTGCGCAGCATGATGTCGAAGGATGTAGAATGCTAAATTTGTGATCTTGAAAAGGAGATTCATCTCTTCAGAGAGCCTTGTTTGACTTAGGTAAACTGCTGCTACCAGCTCACTAAGAGCAAATGGTGGTTGTTGAAACTTACTCTCCTAAGTGAGTGCCAGTGTCCTGGTGTGTGCATTGTGGCTTTTTTCCCCTCCTATTTTATCCATCTGTTTTGCTCCAAGTGAGGGAGAAATTCCTGCTAAATGTGTATGGCATGGCTCTTTTTCCACTACAATTAGGTAGAAATGCTTTCAAAATGGTAGGTCTTTATAAATCAAAGTTTAAACCAAAAATAATAATAAAACCAAACAAACAAATTCTCCAAACATCCAGCTCTCATGTGGTCAAAGAAGGCACTTCTTGGAGTAAGCTGACTTGTTTCATGTTTGATCCCATATGGAGTTACGGAGGGAAACCATTCCTTGAGTGCTTTTGTTAAATAAAGCTGTTGCCATGAATTAAGCAACACTGCCCTGGAATGTTTCTGATCATGGTCTTGCAGAGCTTGTGACCTTTGCACTGAACATGTGAACTGAAACTTCATCTTCTAGTGTTCAACAACCATGTTAAAAATTCCAAGGTGAAGCAGCCTTGGGATTTCCTTAGGGTAGCTTAAATGCTGAGCAAAATTTAAGTACTGATTTATACAGCTTCTTTTCCTTTTTTTTTTTTTTTTTTGGTAAGTCTAAGTCAGAATGAAAAAGCTAAACTTAATAAATGCATAAATATTAAGTATTTAAGTGTTCTGAAGTTGAGAATTTTGTCCAGTTAAAATTGAGTGGACAATCTCTCTTGTGGCGCTTTTGTTTCTCAGGGCCTACAAAGTCTTGAATCTGGTCTAGAAGCACCAAATTACTATAAACCTGGATGTTTGTAGTCATATACTGCTACTGTTGAAAGCAATTGCTTTAGATGGAATCACCTGTACAGGTAGTATCATGATCTTGGGTAACTGGGCTCAGTTGAAAGGGGGAAGAAAGCAGTTAAAAACCTGCCCCTCTTGCATTATATAACTACTTGATGTAGCTGAACTCCCTACCTTACAAGAATACTGTAAACAATTTAGTGTTTTTCTTATTTTCTGGATAGAAATACTGCCATCTCTTGGTTACTCTCTGTCCTCATCTCTTATGCTTTTTCTGTTGCCTTGTGATGTGTTCTCATGTTGTATTTCTGTATAGTCAGATGGTTATGCATGGTGAAATGATCGGTCTTGATAGGAAATACATCACATACTGCAGACTTGGGATTCTTTCTGGAGATCTTAATCATTGACTGATCTACCCTGCAACAAAAGGAAGAAGGGTACTACTTGGTTTCAGTGACTCAACTTTTTCTGATCCACCTGTATCTATATGTACCCTTCATCTAAAACTAGATATTAGGCTCAAGTGGACTTCTGTCTTTGCCACATTAGATGGCCAAAGGATTTGGCCACAGTGCTGGCATTTGAAAATAATGATGTCTGGTACAAGGGAATTTGCAGCCTTGTCACCTGAAAGGTGACTGACAGAACATTGCCCACTGCTCTTAGTTTTGACCAAATTCAAATAAACAAAAGTTGATAGTGTTGAATTCTGAATTCTTTGAGATGAGGAAAAGAGGGTCAAGTTACATTACCAGTATATTTCTGCTAACTCTTCACACCAGCTTCACTAAAGCTGTTTCACATAATGCTGCTTCCATGTTGCCTATGCTGTGTGGGGTAACTATGATTAAACCTTTGTTCAGGAAGACTTTGTGACTGAAAGGGAACTTATGCTTCTATCTGAATGCCTTTATTGCTGTAAGCACCTTGTCTTTTCCTGTACATGTTCAAGGTTGTGCTGGCACAAACATGTCTGCACGGTGAACCTGATTTCTGAAAAAGGTGGGAGAAGGGTGACTTCTTCAGCGCAGTCAATCTGCCAAATATGAAACCAGGCTTGAGGAACACTCCTGATGCAGGTTCTTACTGTAACAAGCCAGTCCAAGTGGGAGCTGAAAAGACTTCATGACTAAAATCTACCCAAGTGAGGGAGAGGTCTGACTTTACTCCAGTAGAAGTTTTGTTTAGTGGACTCCAGAAGCTTGAGAAAGAGACAAAGTGAGTATGAGAATATTAGAGGACATCAGTGGCTGGGAGCAGAATAGCCCAGGATGCTGACAAAAACATCCTGACCTCTGAATTAGCTAATGAAATTAATTTCTTGATTTGTAACTTAAGCTCCATGATGAAAATAAAGCATTTGTTCAGAAATCACAGCTCAAAAAAACACTCTCCCAGAAGTAGTTGCCTCTCTTCTTCCCTTCCTTCCCCCCCGCGCCCCCCCCCCCAAAAAAAAAAAAAAAAGCATGAGGTGTGGCAGTGGAAGTTTGGGTGGAAAAGCAGCTTTGCTGTGTTGTGTGCGTCCCTATTGTATGCAATTGCTAAAGCTGAGGCAGACATAATTCCAATTTCTTGTTCCTCTGAATGGACTTTCAAGCCTGTAACTTTGGAGAGGGGGGTCTCTTGTGGGATCTGTGATAGAACAGAAGCTGAATAACTGGCCCAAGAGGGAGCCAGGATGAGCCTGGCTTCCTTTCGGTAAGGAAAAGGGAGCTCTGGGAAGCCAGTCTGTGCTGTAGTGGCTGTTATTTCATATTGTGGAATTCTGTCCTGAGGAAAAAGAGAAACTGAGGATTCTTGTATTATTCCAATAAAAAAAAATTGGAGGCAAAAAAGACTTTCTGAAACTGCTTGAAAACATACTACTGCACAGTGCAAATGGGGTTTCTCAAGTGCAAGTTGTAATAATGATCTTGCAGCTTCCTTTTTGCAGATTTAAAGTGAGGAAATGGAAAAGGCTGAAAGATGTTATGTAAGTTTTACTAGGTCTTCCCTCAAATCTTGACTTTCTGGAAGCACTGTTAATTATTGCCTAGCTTTTTGAATCATACAAGGCTTAAAAGAGCTCTGAAATATCCTTCTTGGATTGAAATGGCAATAGTTATATGACAATCCCAGAAGTTCTTAAAATAGCTGTATTACGTTTAACAGCAAAAAATTAAAGTAAGTTGTGTTCAATTTTGGCATGTACGTTAAAGGTATATAATGTAGAACACTGATGCTGTGTCTTTAATACAACTGTTACCTAATGTCTATTTTCCAGAATCTAAGTATTATTGCTAAATCAATCACTATGTAAGCAGTAGGGACTGGTTTTAAAATGGAGGTTTGTGGAGGGGAAAGGATTGGCAAATAGGGTGCATCAGAGATGTCTGAAAATTACTCCTTCCTGAAGTATTTTTATAGTGAAAGATTCACTGGGATAAATCTTAACTGAATAATTGTTTCACTTGTGATGAAAGTGAACAGATGACAAACTTCAAATTTGCTTGCAGCTATTTTGATGGCTAAGTATTTTGAATGGAGGAATAAACAAAAAAAATCCCTACCTTAAGGGTTTTTGTCTTTTTTCTTTTTTTTTTTTTCTGACAAAGCTTGAGTTTTTAACATCTCAAAACATGTTTGACCTCCCCACCCTTAAGCCATTTTGACACTCTTTACCATTGCATTTCAACAGGAAAGAAAGCTCCTTTTTATAGCCAAATGGCTTCCTCTTCTCTTCTCCCTCTCTTCCCTTCCATCCCCCACGCAAGAGTGCCTTTCTAGTGTTCAGCCTTCAGCTGCTGCCTAGATACTGGCTACATCTGTCTTGTTTAGATGGTCCAAGGGAAAAACAGCACAGAATGTGACCGCAGGGCCAACAACGTGTTTCTTCTCAGATGTGAAAGGAAGCCCTGCACTTGCTTCTGCCTGGCTGTTTCCCTAAACCCTTTCTAATCAATCATGGCCAGGGCTGGGAAATGCCTTCCCTGCTCTCCCCCCCCCCCCCCAAAAAAAAAAAAAAAAAGGCAAGAAGAAATGGTCTTTTCATTTGGAAGCTATAACAAGTTAAATATGGTGGTGTTCAAAGCATTGCTTCCCACAATTTCTAATCTGATGAAATGAACCCCATTTATAGGCTCTTGCTTGAAGAAAGCCACTGGGGGAAGTCACAAACAGAATAAAGTGTTGCTCTGGATAAAATTTGGAGGCTTGCTGCTCCATGAAATGCTTGTACTGAGAGCAAACTGGGCTCCTTAATGCAAATACAAAAGCTTAGGATTAAAAACTAATTTTGGTCTGAGCGGTGCTTGCTGTTTTGCGGGGATCATGGTGTAAGGAAGATAGGGACTGTCAAGGAAAGAATAACTATGTGAGGCTGATAGAGGACAGTAGTTCCTGTTTAGGGAGATGAATTTTCTGGTTTTAAGTGTAGGAATAAAATCTGGAACAATGATAATCTGCAGCAGTCAGGAATGGTGGTGTAATGTTGGGGGAGGGGGTTCTGTGTGGGTCTTTATTTGTTTAAGGTTTGGCAGGGTGGTGATGGGACTCAATTCTGTTTGTAAAACTCAGTTATAGTTAAAATTAACCTGCTCACCTGACAGTCGTGTTGTTGCATGCAAAATGGAAGGAGGCTGTCTTAAGAGAGCCTGCCTCATGCATTTGCATCTCAGTCTGTGTGTTTGTCTGTGGCTCTTCTGAGGTGCTAGCATTTATTTAGCGGTTGCTTCACCCTTTTTTTTCCCCTCCTTCTCCCTTCCCCTCCCCCCCATAATGTTCATTATAGTAAATTGATTGCAGGGAACAGAAGAAGCCAATAGCAGCTGATGAAATAGTTCTTGTGTAAGAACTAATGTTACTCCCTTCTTGCTTTAGAAATAGTCACGTATGGAAGGGTCTACTGTACTGCTCCTGTAGTACTTTCGTACATACAAGAACTTGTTAGCTGACCTCATTTTTGAGTAGGCTTGTAGATTATGGTTCTAGATGCCTGAACTGTGTCATAGTGCTCATTGTAGTGTTTTAAAGTTTCATGGAGTAAGGATGGTGTAAATGCATAGGGTTAGGAGATGCAGCACTAAATAGTTTGCTTCTTGGTGGTTTGACAGAGCTGCCTAAGAACTCAGTATTCTAAATATTGTGGAAACCATTGCTAGCATGAGACTTTCAGGTTTCATTTCAGTATTTCTTCTGCAGTAACAGTGCTTGAACTTTGGAATCCACTTTCCCTGCTTTTGTGTAGGGAGGCAGAGAAAAATGGATGTTTGCACTTAACTCAGCACGTGCACTGAGCTTCAGATAACAATTATTTGGCTTTTAAAACATCCCTGTATTTGGCATGTTGAATCAGCTTGACAGGGTTGTCCTATGTATTAGCACACTGTGCAGAAAGGGTTAGGGAGTTCTAGTTGCCTGTCCAGCTCACAGGTACTTTAGCTTTTGGTAACCGTGTGTTGCTGCACGCTGTTTTGTGATTCTGTGCAGAGATGCATAACCTAGCTCTGAGGATTTTCAGGCTTGCTTTTTGGGAACAAAAATTCAGAATTTTTTGACCAGGATGTGTTAAGATAGTCCATTTCCTTAATGTGCAGTCTGCTTCAAGTGTGTGTGTGGGGTGTGTGTGTGTGTGGGAGGGGGGGGTTAAACACATACTGCAGAATTTGTAGAATGGGTAGCTTAGGGCTAATGCTGAAAGAATTTTATTATTATTATTGGTTTCCCTAGGAAAACATGGATTAACTAGGCAACTGGATTCACAAAAGGTGAATTTAATATTTTTGACTCAATATCCTCCTCACTTGGAGGGGCAAACTATCTACTGATTCTCAGCAGGACACAAAAGAGGTCATAGCGTGGAATAGACTGTGCCTGCACTGATGGGATTTAAGTGGAAAAAGTGCAGATTAAAATGGTACACATTTTAATGATTAGCACTGTGCTTCCATTTTCAATTTAATAGAAATCGAGAGAAGAGATTTTATTTGGAGTTTGTGGCTTACTGAGATCGTGCCATGAGGATTTTGCCAATTCTAGTGGGACATTGGTGCAGAAAACCTGCACTTGGCTAGGCCTTAGCTCTGTGTGCAGCCCTCTTCCCCCTGCTGCCCTGGAGTAGGAGGGAGGGGTTCGATGCCCAGGCTACTGGAGAAGTGGACCCTGAAGGATAAAGTGCTTTCAGGGTTAGTACATACAGAAGTTGCTTATGATTTGAAGGAATTCTGCAGGCATTATTGACAGCCTGTGTTGGAAAGCAGTAATATGAATTTGCCATTTCTAATTCTAGTCACTGGGAGTTGAGGTTTGGCCTCTACGACTGCCCTGAAAGCCTCTAACTTGTTGAAATGGAGGCTCTTTGATAAAAAGGCAATCGGCAATGCTGCCGGAGGGCGTTCCCTTCCCTCCCCACCACTTGGCTCCTTTGGGCTGTGGTTCTGCAGTGGTCTCGGCTGGTGAAGTGCTTGCTGCTGCAGGGAGGAGGGGCAGGCTGGCCCTTCTTACCCTTCAACTGTCTGTTCCCACCACTTGCTTTACGTTGGCACTGATCTTCATACCTGTAGTAGTATTTCCTATTATTTTCCAACAATGATATAGTGAGCCATATCAGGTAAGTGCTGACTTGAGAGCTTCATTTTGTTCTTTAGGGAGTATGGAAAAGTTCAGGGTAGTTTTCAGCCAGATCAGGTCTCTTATGGCACTACAAGGTGCTAATGCTTGTGTGAGGGAGGCCACCAAGAAGTGGGGGGCTACCGCTGGGACAGCGGCTCTTCAGTATGAAGATTGGCTTGGGTCAGCCTTGAACAGGTTCTGAAACCTCAGCTGTGTATTTGCAAGCACATATTTGTGAGGCCATTCTGTGAACTGCATCAAGAGTAGGTAAGTGTTTTATTTAAGTTTTTGTAATCTCTCTCAAAGTAGAGCTCACTTTCCCTGACTGCTTCCACAGTGCCCCCCTAGGAACTGCAACTGACTAAACTGGAGGGGAGAAACAGCATGGGTTTGGGATAATTGCAATCTGGAGTGATTACTCTAGGTATTGTTGCTCTATTTGATACAATGAAACCACAGCATTAAAAAGATATTTTTATAGTAAACCTGAAACCTCATACAGCTCCAAGTCCAAAGTACTGCCTGCAGTGAATCTGCTCAGTCTCTTTGCTTTCTTCTCTTAGGCTCTTAAACTATGCAGTTTACAGAAGAGCTGTCTTTATCAAGAGGAAACATTGGTACACTGTATGAATACACAGTGTTACAACTGAAATTTGTAATGGTGGGTTCTTCCCTCCTTCCTGAGTTTACTGAGGCCTTCTATAGACACTAAAAATGCAGCTCTTGTATGTTTTTAGATTTGGTAGAGTGCTTGTAATCTTATCTTTCAGATTTTCTGCTTGTGTCTGGCACCACAAGTTCTTTCACCTGTCTTCTAATTCAGCTTTTTTTTAAATCTGGCTTTGGTGAACAAATGTAACTTTGGGGTAAGGGAAGAATATTAATGTACAGTGTAACTGGGGCTTCTGTTCACTGTAAGGGTCTTTTGACCTGCTTATTAGTGGGGGCATTGTTCTGGTAAGCCATTCCAGGACCCATCCTGCCAGTCTTCTGCACAGGATTAATCATTTCCTCTTGACCTCCTGCTCTCTTTTCCTAACATGTTGCATTGATCAGAATCCTTAACTTGCAAGTTTGCTCCTGTTCTTAAAAAGAGGGGGGAACGGAGGAATGCAAAGAAATTGGATATAATGTCTGCAGTTAACATTCTTAGTAAGCTTTTTCTTTCCTTCTTGACTCCTCCCCTCATCCCCCAAGAAAAGAAATCCCTTCCTGGTCTGTATTAGCTCCAGATCTCAAGCATCTTGAGTGCCTCTGTTTCACTGGAATTGCTTTTTTTGAGCATGCAACTTCCTGCAAGATCAGCTTTGCTTATAAAGGTCACATTTGAAAGCCTCAGCTAGGCAGAGCTTTAGCTACTGATCTACTAGATTATAGAGCACTATATTCATCTTCTGTCTGCAGCACTTCCACTATAGGTAAGCCAGTATCAAGAATACTGCATGTAACTTTTATTTCAGTCCTCCTAGTGTGTGTGTGTGTGTGGTTTTTTTTTTAATGACAATAGAGAAGGGCATTTATGAGATTGTATAGGGTACCTCTTAGTAGAAAAAACTCATGTTTGTTTTGCTAACAGCATCTTTGTTACCCTTTTAAGGGAGCTGCAGACCTTAAGATACAAAGGTCTGCTGCCAGCCAGTCCTAGGTGTTACCACTGGCAGAGAGGAATACTTACTATGTTTGGGTCACCCAAGGGTGTCCCTGTCCTTTCCATGCTGTCACCAGCCAGCAGCTTAACCATACTTCCCAAGAGCAGATCTTTCTCGTGAGACTTCAAATTCACTTCAGTGTATGAGCTAGTACTTCAGACCTACTGTGTCCTAGGATGACCTAGCTTTTGAGAAGATTGTTGCTACAGCTGTGCTTTCTCTTCTAAGGTGTTAATAGCAACTCCAGGGCTGAAGAAAGCCAGTGGGGTAAAATCAGAGGTCTGTCTCCTGTCAAACCTCTTCCCAGGGGCTGTAGTATCATAGGTAGTCTCAGCCCTTTAGAATGAAAGCATCTCAGCCCTTGCTTGCTACCAAGCAGGAAAGAAGGAATGGTAGACTTTAAATGGTTCATTTGCAGGGGATGTTAATCTGCCTTGTATCACTGAACAGTGATGCCAACTGATAAGTCTTTTAGTTTTATTGCTTGAGATTACACTTAAATCAGAAGTGCTGGACACCTGTGTCTGTTCCCAGGTTTCTTTGTACCCAGGTTTAGACCCTCTAGGGAAGTAGCTCCAAAGGGGACTGAGCATGCGGTTGACAAAACAGACCTGAATACACATTTCTGGAATGGCAGAAATGACACTGTTAGAAATGGATGAGGAGCTGGAAAGCACAGGATGTGATCCTCCTTAGCAAAAACAGATTGGAAACTGTGCTTCTAGGAGAACTGTTACTTTCATGAAGCAGGAGGAGGCAGCCTGACTTAAAAAGTCTGTCTACTAAGCTCATGGAGTCTGCTGTGGCTGAAATGACAATAGCCCTGTGTTCTTGAAACTGTAGGGGTTATTAGCTTTCGTTAGTTATTCACTTTTGAGGAATCTCAATTCCATTTTGCTTCCTGCCCTGAGGTAGGGTTATGGGATCATCCTCCTAGTAAGGAAACTACCACCGTGATGACTGGTGGCATGCCTTCTTACTTCCCAGAGAGCAGCATGTTAGGCCCAAGCAAAAAGACCACATTACAAAAATACTTGTTGCTTTGTGAGCATACCCAAAGGGATTGGGCACGAGAGCCTTGCACAAAAACACCTCTGTAGAGGAGGAAGTAGGCCTGCTGCATGCTTGGTAATAGACCAAGTAAAACAAAATCTACCTGCTCTGAAGGAGAGTTCAAGCTGATGGTTTCAGCACTATGCATAGGGCTAGGCTAGGGCAGTCATGTATTTCTCCTGCTTGCTGTCCTAAAGGTGTTATGTAGTATGGGGCTACTTTCAGCCCTGCCCAGGACCTTGCATTAACTAGTTGTTTTTGCTGCTGTTGGCCACCACACCCGAACATCCAGCCTATTGTCCCAGGGTTTTGCTGCTGGCTGTTGTGTTCCCCACCAGCTCCCCTAGCATCTGGCACTAGTGATAAGAGGCACAGTAGCGAAGATGTGGAGGAACAAGCAGTCACGAAGGAGGGCCTCTTGGTCACCCCTGATCTAACTCCCAGAGGTCTGCCTTCCTCTCTCCTACCTCCATTTTAGAAGGCTGCAAGGTCCCTTACTGTCATTAGGTGATAGCAAGTGGACCCCTTCAGTTAGGGTGTGGAGGGGGATAATTGCATAACTGTGTACCCTTTTCATGCATTATCTTGATTGGAGTGTATTGGCAGTTATTGCCCATCTCAATCCATGAATCCCATGGCCTCCTGCCTTCTTTGACTTACCCTTGTGTGTGTGCAAATACACACTTTGTGTTTTCAACCTTGAGACTAGATGTTTGAGAAAACTATTACATCAGTGATTCTCTGAGAGTTTCTTCTAAACTGTTCAAAGTTTGAGAAAGGGTGGGGGTGTTTTCCCCACTGTGAACTGAGAGTCCTGGCTCCTCTGATCATGATCTGTTCCTAGCGATGAGAATGGAGGTCATATAGAAAACACATTTTTCTAGTGCAAGCAGAGGGTATTTTTCATGTGGCAGCCAGAGTAGGGCTGAGGCAAGATCAGGGCTAGTCAGTCATCTAGATGATTCCTGCCTTGTTCCCCTCCCACTCTAGGTTCCTGTTGGGAGCAAATGACCACCTGTAGTGTGCTGGTCAGGGTTAGGCCATTGGTTATGGTCCAGGAGGCATACTTCTGAGCCCCTGTGGAGCTTTATGGCATAGTCTTGTCTTATTTCTAGCTCAAATGATAAACAGAACTGCCCATTCAGGAAAGGGGGTGTTGAGGTGGTTGGATTTTTACAGGTTTTCATGGCAGAAGTTGGGTCGGTGTGATGCTGAAATCCAGAAAGAGCCTTATTATCCAATCCTAAACTAACACGAGTTGGTGACTGACTCGTTTGTATGAGAAAACCACTAACAGGACTCCAAATTTAGAAAACAGGAATGTGGAGAATGGCTATTTTTAGCAAGGCCTGTTTCTAGCTTTAAGGCTTTGCACCTCTTACACCCTTCTCAGGACTGTTTTTTAAAAAAAGAAAAAAAGGCAGAGCAGCAACAGCTGTAAGCATTCACTTTTTTTGGTTAATGTGTAGCTTGCAGATCTGATGCAAACCTGGGACCTTTCCTCTCCTCCAAAGAAGTTTGCAGTGGTAGAACTTGCCCTCCATCTAGGAACCAGTGGGCTCAAGTAGGTCGCATGAAGTGAATGTAACACTTCGTGGTGTCTCAGTAATGAATTTGAGTTTGTGCTGATGTTGTTAAACTAGAACTCTCAAACAAGCAAACAGCACGTAATTTTTCTCTGAAGGGTCTTGATGAGGAAGTGTGAGTAGTTAAGCCTCTGTAATCTCAGGTTTCTGGCATGTTGTTCAGCTCTTTCAATGCTACCCAAATTGGGTACTTGCAGAAAAAGGGCTGTTTAAGATAAACTGCTCATCTGTATCTTCTGCTGCTTGCTAACTGCACACACTTTGAAGTTGATTCCTCTGTTACTGTATCTGTATTGCCCTTCAGTGTTCTGTGTTGGTAGCATTCATTATTAGAGCAGGGTTAAGAAATACTCCACTGATTTGACCATTATGACATTAGGCCCTTTGGAGGGAGAAGTCGTATTCCTGTGCTCAGCTCAGTTGTGGCAGTCACTGTGTTCAGAATGTGTCTTATTGGGCTGTCTAATCTTGAGCCTTTCCTAGAAAGGAAAGGGTGTGTGAAGACATTATTCTGACCATCGTTAGTCACTGAGATACTTGTTTAGTATAGTGTGCTTTTCACCTTGGCAGTGGAAATCCTGACTGTGGCTAGCCAGACCAGAACTCGGCGTGTTCAACTCTGATATTCAGCAGAGCTGTGTATAAGGACCAGCTCAGGAGCTAATTGCCAGAGGGTAGTAATAGGTGAAACTTAAGATCATGGAGGCTACAAAGTGACAAAATGGCCTTTGCTTTCTGTCTTTGCTATGTCTGCTGTGTGAAACTAATTAATAGGGAAACAAACTGACTAAATACAGTGTTCTGGTCTTCCCTGTTCTGAGGAGTACCATCTCTATCTCAAATGCAGTGTTTAAAAATGCACAACTAAATAAACTGCTTTTAAGTGTAATTTACTGAAGACTTAAGTTATTCCATGAAAGAAAAACAGTATTCTAGTACTCTCTAGAGCACATTCATTATGTTCTTAAATTCCACTTGCTCTCCCTGCTAGGTAAATAAGTTACTTGAACGATTCAAATGCTTGAGCATCTTTTGCTTTAAAGTCTGACAATTTCATATTCCGTAATTACTTTTAGCTTACTTGGGCAAATTTTGGTCTGGAGAGATTGAAAGGCTAGTTTAATTTCTGCCTGCAAGACCTGACAGTGCCTCCCCCCGAACTCAAGGATAATATTCCACTGTGCCAGATTGTCCATATTGCCACCAGAAAATTGCTTGGACCACTTCTTACAAAATCAAAGGTCAACTCCATGCCTTGGTGGCAGCTGGGAAACTAATGATTTAATGCTGCTTTGACCTTTGGCTTCCTAGTCCGTTTGAGTCTGACCCAATGTTTTAATTTTCCAATACTGCTGGGCAGTTGGCTTTTGTCTGTTTCCAGATGTAACTTGCATATTGAGGCCTGTTACTGAAGTGAGAACAAAACATCTTGGCCTAAAAGGGGAAGAAAAAAACAGCACCTAAATTTTAAGCTACAAAATGCAGCTGGCCAGTTGATTTTTCAATAGCCAACAATATCTGGTTTATAAAGGCAAAACCTGAATATTTGTCGAGCATTTAAATCTAGGTTTGAAGTACTTTAACCAGTTCCTCTGAAACGCCCATTTTCACAGGTCTTCTTTAATTAAAAAAAAAAAAACAAACAAAAAAAAAAAAGCAAAACCAGTAGCTCATTCCCCTTGTGCCCTCAGTCCCTCCAAATCGATATTTTTTTTTTCTTGTGGTATTTATTGGAAGCAGGGTCGATCCAGTTTCATCTGGTACTGGGAAGCATATGAGAAACATACCACAGTAGGTTTTTGAAACTGCATGTGCTTGCTGTTGATAGGGGAAAGAAGTAAAGCGAGGTGGAAGGCAGTGGTTGACTCAGACTTTCAGTGTGATTAGGAAGGTGTGGGGGGTGCTTTTCACAATGCAACATTTGATCAGGGGCCAGAGTTCTTTATCATGGATTTTTGATGTATATGCATATACATTGAAAGGTGAAAAGTGCATCACATTTCTCTAGAACCATTGCAACAGCTACATTTTAAATTTGCTATTAATGGTGTGATAACGGTGGGGTAAGTACCCTAAGGTAACTAGCCTTTGCTGAATGAAAAGATTACTGATGGTTTGTAAAGATCCCCCTTGAGTACTGATATACATACGGAAACACCTCTTGGCCTGAATGTGCAAATCTTTTGGTTTTTGTCTGGTGTGTCTGCCTATCAAGTACCCGTCTGACTTGATTCTTGCCTGAACTACAGTGCCGCTCTGAAAGGTCAGCACATAGCCAGTCTTGTGTGTGAGAGGTTAGTTTTGCCGAGCAGATGGGCTCCTAAAACTTTTATGGTCTCCAGTCAAATCACCTCAAGCTGTAATCTCATTAAATCTTAAGTGAATCAGTGGGTCTGGTTATTACTTGAAAGGGGAGTCACAGGAAGCGATGTTCCTGATGCAGTAGGTCTGTCTTGATACTGAGCTACCAGAGGTACTTGCCTGTGTGTGGTTCTTCAAGTTGCTCCATTACTTTGATAGCAACGGAGAGATGAAGGGTGCAGCAAGTTAACCTTTTGGTAGAGGGCGAAGGTGGAAAGCTTTTCTACAAATCCTCATTGCAGGGTTGTGTTAACAGATGGCTTTTTAATTCTCCTTTGCACTTTGACTATGCACACCCATGCCAATAGGCATTTGTGTCTTAGAACAAATTATCATAATACTTTATTTAGAAATGGCAGTAGAGTGCTTAACCCTACGCACATGGTTGCTGAAAGAACTGGATGCCAATGCTGACCAAAAGACTCTTGTGAAATCTACCTTTCCTCCCCTCTCAACTGTTTGTCATCTTTGGGAGTTCCTGTGCTAGGGGGAAGAATAGACTAGAGGTGGAGGAAGATAGGTAGCTTCCTTGAAGGTCTTTGACTGAACAGACAGGAGTCAATAGATGAATACTTTTGTGCTTCAAAATATGGTTAAACATGTTTTCTGGGGAAGGGGGGTTCCCCCCCGGCCTGGATTGCAGAAAATATTCTGTCCACTGCCTCATTAAAACACAAAAATCTATAGCTTCTTCAAAAACCTCTTGGCAAGCAGGAGAAATGTAGAACTAGCATAGCAATACATAAAAAATATATGATTGTGGCTTAACTTCTGTTTAACTTCTGTTTTAGAGATAGCTGCATTTGTCAAAACATTGGTAACTGAGTGCCAATTATGCATGGCTGAAATGCAAGACTTGTGTGTACACAAGAGCATTCATAAAAACTTCCTGCTGATTGTGCTGAGGTAGTAAAATTTCTTCTGCCTTGCCTACCTGCTTCCTCCCTCAGGGGGAAATCCCTACCTTGTGTAAACCTAGTCTTTTGGTGGAAATTGTGTACCCAAACTGCAGTTGAACTCCTGCCAATGCTTGTCAAAAACAGCTTATTTCTAATGTAGATGTTCATGTTGCGTTTTCACTGCTAGAAAGGTCTCTTTCTTAAAATTACAAAGATTTTGTAATGTATATGTAATAAGATAGCATTGTTTTTGTCATGGAAAAGTTTTTTGTAGCAAGACTAGTGCATCATGTCTCTTAAGGCTTTTGAGGCAAGGATTTAGGTTTTAGCCATCCCTTCCCCCTCTAACTTTGGTGAGTCACATTTGATGCTTCCCCTCCTCCCTTTGGCCCAGCCTGGATAGCTTTTGTTTTGTCTTTACTGTTGACTATTGAACAAGCTTTCTATATATTTACACTTGTCCAGATTTAAAGCTCAAACGAGCTGCAGTTAGGATAACGCTAGCTTCCCTGCACAATACAGAAGCAATCTAAAGCTAATAAATGTTATGGAGAACAACTGATGGTGCTATTGAAAAGTTGTTTTTTTTAATGTAAGGATTTAAGGTGCTCAAGCATTTTAAGTCCAAAATGCTTTCACATCTTTAAAGAGTCTTTGCATTATATTGCTGAAGCATGACAGGGTGGCACCGACCAGTTTTAGTTTAGTTAGGCCAAAACTATGAAGCTATACAGCAGAACTTACCTGGTGGCAGTGTGAATACTTACATAGTATATTTGACGCATGGAGGCCGATGGGACAGGTTAAGATGATGAATATATACATACAAATCTCATTTAACTTGAGCCTTGTGGCTGGGATGAAGGATTGATACCATTAGTCTCCCAAAACTGAACCTACTACTCAATAACTGTATCTATGGGCACAAGAACAAAATGTGGTGATTACTGTTTCTTGTAGATCGTTTGTAGGTGCTTTGTTTCAAATCTGCTCTGCAGTTTGAAGGAGTTACTCTGCTCTCCTTCAATTGTCATTTAATTGAATAACTATTCATCCTGGAACTCTTATCTCTTCCCTCTTTTCTCTTTCAAATTTAAATGGAAAGAAACAGTCTTAATGCTCCATGAGGAAAAGGGCTATTATGGTAGGGCATTTAAAAAAATATATATATATATATATATATTGTTTGCCAAAAGTATACTTCACAGCACTTAAATCTATGGAAGAAAATGTCTTCTAGGTACAAAATACTTGGTCAGGAAAAGCCATAGGATTTCAAATTTGGTGACTTCTTTTTTTTTCTCACCAGTTTGGAAACAAGTGCAGAATGTAGTGAGTATTTAATTTAGTGCTCTGAAACTTCTGAGGTCCTGCTTCTAGTCTGTGGTCACAGAAGCAAACACATCTATCAGGGACAAATACTGCAGACTTGTCCTAAATCTTCAGAGGGAAATACAAATGTCTTTAGTTCTGTGTTAATAGTGTACAAACAAAAATTTATCTGTTGTTCTTACTCTTATATAATGATGGTGATAAAACTTATTCTGAGCAAACATTTCTGACTTCCAGGAACAGATCTCCTTATTCTTAGATCTGTTTTTCTTTTATGATTTACAGTACTTTTTTGGCAGTCACTGCAGAGCTGTGTCATTATATGATAGATGGACAAGAATTTACTCATTGACTCACAAGGGATTAAAGAGTAACCTGCAGTGATGTTTGTTATATGATTATTGAAATGCCCTGTGGCTGTTAAGACAGCTAGGTCTTCCAAAACAAACATTAAATATTAGAGTTCAGTTAGATGTAATGGTGCACTAGCGCCCATAGAAAAACACTTTCATGAGGTGTCTTTCATAAAACATGATGGTATAATCCTTAAAATTAAGAGGAGTTGTAACAGGCATATTAATCTGCTAAATTTGGTCTTGGTGCTCTATTACAAGCAGCAAAGCTTTGATTCTCAAGGAGAATGTTTCTGTGGATAAGGTACTTGGGGAGTACGTGCTGAGTCATATGCTAAGAGCAGATAACAATTATTTGATGTGGTACAATTTGATGGTGATAGCTGAGGAACTCTGATACAATATCTCTATAGGATGCCTTTGGAAACTACTGCCTTACTCTAGAACATAGCACTTTTTTATTTCAAGGAAATCCTTTTTCTGCTGCTTTAAAATTTCATAACTAATGATGAGGAATCATAGCTGAAACCTCAACATGTCATAATTTTTATTCTTGCTCTGAAATGTGTACTTAAGCTAGTAGAAATTCTACACTTGCATTTCTAGTGTGTGGCCATCTGACTTGGTGTGGAGGAAGCCTTTGAATACTCTTTGAAAAGTTTTCTTCCAAATGTCTCTTAGCTGCTCTTGGGTTTAGCAAAGAAAACTAAGTTCTTTCAAAGGCCTTATCCAGTAAGGAGTTCATATGTGGGTGTATAACTGTTGTAAAAATAGTGACTGATACAGAGTATGAGGCAAGAACAGCAGCAAAGGCAAAGAACAGAACTGTCTGTGCAGCCGCAGGGGAGGCAGGCCACTTACCGCATTACAGAGGAGCGGGCCCATTCAGTGCTGCCTTTGCTTTCCACACAAGCAGTAACTAAAAATATTGCAGTATAAAACACTTTGTGTGGATTTATATGTCAGTTTTTCCAGACAACTGGCTTGCTTGTGTTTCCTAATAAAACTTTGTAGTTGGTCATATTTGCTGTGACCTGAGTTTGGTGCGCATATGGCATCAGTGGTATACTGGCTGTGTTTAATAGGCATGGATTGTTTCACAATTTTTTAAACAGCTCCTGCTGTTGGGGTTCAGTATCACGGCTGTTCTTGTTACAGCTTTCTTTTAAAGAGCAGAGGAGGTGAAATGCAGAAGCAGGAAGAACATTTGAATTGCTGTTCCCTGCCTGATGCCCAGTCTGCAGCAGTAGCAATGTCTAACACAGGGAGGTGGCTTTGTCATTGTCTCCCCCCCCCCCCCCCCCCCCACACACACACTAAGTGGCCAACTGGGCAGTTTCTCACTGGGAGGAAGTCCTTCTTAATATCATAGGTGATCACCTAAAGCATAAACTTACATTACTGGTCTTTTTATTCTACATAGATACAACTGTCACAGGGTCATAATAAGGTTCAGTTTCTAAATTTAAATTGATAGAGCTATCTTATTTTTGTATATGCAAGAGTACTTATAAGTCTTGCCACAAGGCGTCATTGCAAGCAGCCTAATCCCTTCGGTAATTGGTATCTGAGTGATATTAGCTTGTATAATACTAGGTAAACCTCTGTGCTGAAGAACCGATGCTGGAATTGGGGGAGGGACAGTCTTGTACAAGTATGTGTGGTGATGTTGCCTACCAGGCTGTTACTCAAAGGGAATTACCAGAGTCTAGTACTAGTAGTGTTGGATACAGTTGAATTGCTTAATGATACAGTTGAATTGCTTAATTTTGCTAAGTGTATGTCAATAGTTTTCCCTTAGCAAGGGCTTTGAGTTTGGTTAGCTGAGAAGTTGCCTTTTTTTAATTCCTAACCCTAACATGCTTTAAAAAGGTGTACAGATGCCTTTTTATTTTAGAAAGATTATGTAGCATTATTAAAACCAATTTATTCTAAATGAAGAAGCCAGAATAGAGGCAAATCTCCCCCAAATAGAGTATATACTTTCTAGGTAGAAATTTGGAGTTTTGAGAGAGAGATTTTTCACATGGAAATGCAGTTGACTTTAAAAACATTAAATATTTTCGAGCACTGTTCTGTACTAATTGTTCTGCTTCTGGATTCTTGTCCTCTGCTGTTACTGCAGGTAAGGCCACACAAGCAAGGGGAAAACAACTATATGATAAAGCTGCAAAGTGGACTAGGAAGTGAAATAGGGATGGGAATTTAATTTCTTCATTTTCTAGTATTCTCTCGTTGTTGTGGTTTGAATTACAGGTTAAATTAATGTAGCATTTTAACTTTTGGGTTTTTTCAAATGTGAAAATGTTTACTTACAATGTTCTCCTGTCTTGCAACAAACAAGTGTTAGATGCTGTAACTGAAGCATTACAGTGTGAAAGAGTGTAAGGGCTAGTTCAAAAACAGGAAACAGTTCATGTACTAAAGAACTCTTCTGAACAAAGATTTCTGGTATTCTGTCAAAAACAAAGACCTGGGGTGGAATCTGTTGGGAGTTGAAGTCCACAAGGCCATGGTTTCCCTGGGCAAATGTGTGAGATAAAGGAAGCTTGGGTTCGTTCTTAGCAGAAACAAAACAAAAAAAATCTGTCCTTTCTCTGCATGATCAGTTTTTCTTCCCTAACAAATGAATATTATACAAATTCAAGATACCTAGTCTGGTACGCTCTCTGACCCCCAGTGAAAGAGTTTAGGTTCTAATGCTCTCTAAAAATATTAATGGGAGTTTATTGCGTAACTAGGACTTAGTTTGCCAAAGTAAATTTCTTAGGTAGTGGTGGTTTGACTACAGACCAGCTCTAGAATAAAATTAATCCTACAAAAGAGTTGTTTGTGCTGGGATCAGCAAGCTGATCTGGCAAGCTGCATGCAGTCCATCAGCCTAACCCAGTTGTGAAGCTCATCTAATCTTATGTACAAGGACTAGCTGGGCCTTGAACCAAATCTGGGAATTTTGGAGTTGTAGCTTTGTAGCTTTTTGGGGGTTTGGTTGTGTCCCTGTGTCTGTCCACCATCACCCCACCCCACCCCCCAACACACACCTTTATCGGGTCCAAAGGAATAAGGTTCAGCTCAAGTATATTGGAGGCAATGCTGTTTTCTAGAAATTTGTCTGCTCAGGTCCTGAGCAACTACTGACCTTAATACAGAAAGCTGGCAGCAAGGATGTCACTGCATGGCTTGCAAACAGTGTTCTTTGCAGTGGTGTAGGAACAGGACAGAGTTGATGAATATAGAGTTAAGAGGTGAGGCCTGTACTGATGATACTGGTCACAGACCAGGAAGCAGGAGCCTTGAGTGTCCCGATTCCTCTTCTAACTCTTATGTGTAGAGAAGAAACTTCAAAAGCTCTAGTGTTGAGAGCTGTGCAGGAAAGGGAAAAAACATGTTACAAGGAGTTTGTAGAGATGTTGACATCTAGTGTTCTCTCTAAATAAAACTCCACCATGTGCAATAACAAAACCATAGTCTAGTCCATTAACCTATTACAGCATCACTGAAATAATAGTAAGCCTTTGAGAACCACAAGACAGTATATGCTTTTGAGAGAGCTGAAGAGTTAGGGGAGCTCAGTGGATAGTTTGCCTGGGCTTAGCAGTGGCCTGGGCACATTCACTTGAGAGTAAATATGGGTCCTGACGCAGTCTAATACCTGCCTCTACAGCAGACTGATTTGCTTCCTTGAGCTGTTGAATGTTTAGATTGACCCACAAGCCTTTCTGCCAAGATCACCCTGCTATTTGTCCTGTAGATTTGGCATAGAAGCAGCATTTAGACAGCTAATGAGTTGCATTTTGAAGCACAGTCTGGTCTCCCCTGTTGAAAGCTCTAAAAAAGAGCCGACTTCTTATCACCACTGGTCCTACTAGCTACTGATACTATTGCATCTTTAGATAGGCTATTTACCTCCTTTAGCACTGAGGCAGATGCTATGATTTTTAAAACAAAAGGAATATGGATTTCCTTCCCCCAAATCATTTGTTTAAAAGAAAATCACTACATGTAGACTTAACAGTATGCATTATCTAAGTGATAGCCCACTGTGGGATAATTATACCTATGCTGCCTCAGTATTAGCATTAGAAGTATATTAAATCTTGCTTATCTGTATTTGGGAAGAAGTGGTGCAATGAGTTTATAAGAAGAGGATGCAAAATGTGCTTTCCA
Organism: Dromaius novaehollandiae; assembly: GCF_036370855.1. NCBI lineage: Eukaryota > Metazoa > Chordata > Aves > Casuariiformes > Dromaiidae > Dromaius > Dromaius novaehollandiae. The sequence continues at coordinate 29,427,255 of NC_088099.1, forward strand.
CTCAATCAGTAACCACAATCTTTGAGATAATACATTAGATCAGATGGCCCAGTTAAGTTGCACCCAACAGCATTAAGGAAGCAAGATGATGAGATGTTAAACTTCAAATGCCAGGTAAATTCCAGATGTGTGGTGTGCTGTTAGACCTCTCTCTGTATCTGGACTGGATGAACTTCAGCTGCTGGAGATGGTGCTGAAAGAAATGCCTGGGATGCTGCAGTTCCAGGGCTTCAAGTGGGTGGCTGTAAACAGGAGTTACAGCCATCACGTGAAGCCCTCCTCTTGAGATTTCAATCCAAAACAGTGGCTGTAATTTCATAATATATTGCAGCTAACAGCTCCTTAAACCAACTTTGTCTGAGCTGTGATTTCCTGTCTTCTAGCCACAGTTCAGTATGTTGCTATGCCATTAGAGTGACATTGTGTGGTCTTCACAGCAAAGTGGATCTCCCAAAGGATTTGGGTTAGAAATGATACTCCAAAGTTGCAACTTCCTTTTGCATTGGCAAAGATGATTGAAATGGTGTTTGCTCCACTCCTAGCTGTTACTACCCAGTGGGTTTTCTGAGCTTTATTAATAGAAGCTCTCTTTAATTCTATCAATGCACTTAAAAGCAAACTTTTTGGAAGGTGTATTTTTAATCTAAATTATTTTGCTTATCCACACTGTCATGTCCCTACTCTCCAAAATGTGCAGCTGTTCTTAGTGTTTTAGCACAGCAGGATAATAGAAGGTAAAAATCAAGAATCTTGAGTACAATAATCTGCTTTAACAGCCTGTTTAGTTTACCAGACTTGGCTCTGGTTAGATATCATTCTTGCAGTTAGATCTTGAGGCAGACATCAACTGGAAGTAAGATAAAGATTTCTTACTGTGAAGTTGGCTAAGCATCAGAACTGAACTACATGGCTTTATGTTGCAGCTCAGCCAATTTAATGGATAGTCCTCATCTGAAAACCTCTCTCTCTGACTTTAGTTGTGGATTTTTACCTCTTCCCTTGTGCTGGCTCGACTGCTCTTCTGATCCCAGGGTCAGCTGATTGAGTTAACTCCTTTTCTAAGGTTAGTCTCCTGCTGTTTGAGATCCTCCAATCTGCTCATGGAAGCAATGAAGTGAGTACTAGGAGAGGAAGCAGGAATGGGCTGTGAAGGAGGAAGGCAGGAAGTGTAGGACTTCCCCTTAGAGTAGCTAACAGGTCAGTTTAGTTGTAAGGTGAAATCACAGCCTTGAGGTGTGGATTCACGTTTGGAGCAGTGCTGCTCACATTCAGGTTTTGTAAGTGAGCTTCCTCTCCCACTTCTCTGACTGCTCGGTCTTACCCTGGTGTTACCAGCTGCACTGGGCCAGGACAACTACCTGCATAGCTGAGAAATGGCAACAGTTCCCTCTGGAACATCTAGGGAAGGAAGGACATCAGCATTAGTGCTTTAAAAAATGCATGTGTAATGCATTACAGCCTTGTTTTCTACAAGTAGCAGACTTGCATGAGTCTTGAAGGCATCCATTATCCAGGCTTTTTTATTCAGTATGGACTAAGGGAATGAAACTGAGCCTAATAGGACTGAACGATCTTCTTGCCCTTGAGCTTATAAATGGACCAAGAACCTTCTCCGTTCCTCCAGGTCTCTGTGGGGAGGGGATAAATAGCAAACTGGTGTCCATGAATTCTACTTGATAAACTTGTGCACGCTGCATGCCCTATAGCGAAGGGCTGTAATACTTAAAGGCGCCCACATCTTGGTAGAAATTTTATTGGTCAGATGTTGACTCCAATTTCAGAATTCTTTGGTCTGCTGTGGACACCCTTCTGGAGCAGTGTACCAACTTCCATTACTACTGGATGCAGCCCTGAGCATTTGGTGTTAAGCCAGTCTCTTCACCAAAGCTCTTCATAAATATATTCATTCAAAAAGAGTATTTTGTTATTTTGTTCATTTGGGGGGGGGGGCTGGAATCCTAGGTTTTTAAGTATGCTTGAAAGCTAAAACACTGTCTTGGGTATAGGGGAAAATAGTCTATAGTTCTGATATGTATCATAAGGTTTCCTCATGTCTTCAAGATCTATATTTAGAGTTTAAATTTTGAGTTATACATCACTGTAGGAGTTAAAGTTCCTAAAATGCTACTCTGATCATGGTGACAACGAAGCAAACTGTCACAAGTTGTCCTTAAAGTGGAAATTCAGGGCCAGCTTCCTATGGAGTAAAAATTGCCTCTTTCCAATTAAACTCCACAGTGACCATCTGCACCAAATACTGAACCAGTCATCTTGAGTGGTGTGTTTTTATGCTGCTTTAAAAAAAAAAGTGCTGCTTGAATGATGCAGGAAAGCAGGTTTTTCTCCCACTATTTTGGAAAACAGTGGGGAGAGGGGAAGTTCATTAGAAAATGAATTTATAATGAATTCATAATGGTCTAAGCCTTTCAAACACCAGCAGCTTTGGTAGTATGTGTTATTGTCAAGGGAACTAGATAATAAGATACCTTTGGTAATGGGGGAAAAAAAAATCTAGGTTGGCTAGGTGTGGCGGGGGGGTGTTTGTTTTTTTGGTCATAACCTCAAAATAACTTACGAAAGACAAATTGAGGTTCTTTTCTTTCAAAAATGAAAGGAGGCTACTGTTCTGCGCTTTTTGTTTTCTTTATCCAAGACAACTGGGTAGTTTTCAGAGAATTGGACACTCTAAAATCTGTCCTTGTGTTACTAACTGTTAACACTGTAGGCTTAAATAAAATCTTTACAAGATCCTGAAATGCCGTGGCAGAAAATAAATGCTGAAACACTGTTAGATTCCTTTTGTTTATTGACATCTGCATGCATATATGCTCTTAAATGTGCTCTAAAGTGAGAGGAATCAAATGTTTGGTGCAAGCTGAGAGGAGAAAAGGGCACTGTTAATACTGCTGAGAGGGGTTTGATTTAAACATAGGTTAAGGATAAGCCTCCTCTGCTGCTGCTTTCCCTGAATTTTCTTCTGTCATGGTGCCTGCTACATTCCATTGCTTTTGTCTGGGCTTGGTATTTGGGAAATTTTGGTGAGGGCTGCAAGGTGGGAGGGGGGCTATGCTAGAAGCTGGTCAGTAGTACGGGGGGGAGCGCTGGTGTGGGAATTGCAGAGTGGGGTCAGGGTTTAACTTTAGTGGCCATTCATCAGATGATGATTGATTGCTGTGCAGTCCCAGGGGACGTTTAACAACATCTCCACCCATCCCCCTGCCCGCTTTGAAAGCAGATGGACCAAAAAATGGGGAGAGCGACACCCAGGAATTCCCGCTGTTGTAAAATGTTTTTACGGTACACTGTACAGCCTTTCCTGAAGCAATCACATTTATGGCCTTGCTGTTGTATTTCTTGGGCTGCTGTGGCTGTAAAAGATGAATAGCCCTGTAATATGGTTCACTGATTCTGTTTAAATTGAAGTAGGCTCCCTTTATTGTTTTGTGTCTAAAATTGTATGCCACCAATTCAGGAAATATTTCCTGTTTGGGAAATAATCAACCCATAGCTGATTTATTTTAAAATAAATCACTTTTAACTATCTCTAAAACTACTCCCCTTTTGCTTCTGCCTTTTCCCATCTTTTAATTTTGGTGGAAACTTATATTAATTAATAAAAAGAAAAAAGAAACCTCTCTTATGAATCTCCCCCCCAGTTACTAGAATGATGCTGACTTTACCAAAATGTACGTCGATGTGGTGCCAGTTTGCTTTATCTTGGAACGATCCTATCTTGGTGTAATTATTTATAGATTAATTACTATAGAAAAAATCATTAAATGCAGTTTACACAATTCTGAAATCCTTGGAAAGGAGAAAGCTCTCTGCTGTCCGATCCCTCACTTCATTTCTCTCTCCATCACCCTCCTCTGTCAGAACAGTTGTGCTGTTTGGAAGAGACTAGCAAGTTTGAAGGCTTTGTTCATAAAATGCTTGTTCAGACCTTTGGGAAAATGGTGAATTACCTGGGTGATAGTTAAATTGCAGCTTGACTTCTGCCCCTTCCTGCCCCCTCCTTCCCCCATCACTGTTCCTTCAGACAGTACAGGGTTAAAAAAAAAAGTTTCAGGATTTTTCTTCTAGGTATTGCTTTTTAAAGTTTAGCATCACAAGCCAATCTGTTTTATGGAAGACTTGGTAATTTCCCTTCCTTTCCACTACCCTCACCCATCCGCAGTTTGAGACTGGTCCTCTTACATTTTTTTTAAAAAACATTGAGATAATGAGCATAGAAGGAGCAGTCTGTTGCTCTGTTAATTGTGCTGACTAAAACTCAGGCGGGGGCCTCTCCTCCTTCCTGAGATTGGAAGAGGAGGAGCCTCTGCCACCTTTTCTAGGTATACTGCAAACTTGGTTGCAATTCATTTTCAATAAACTCTTGTATCTTCCCACTTCAAGAAAATATGAAGTCAGTATACTGTTGGTGTGAGGCTTTGGAGGGGGCAGCTGTTCCTGTTGGGTGGAGGGGGGTAGCTTATTTTCTCCCTGCTTCTATTTAGAAACAGGCATAGAAACATCCTCTAACAGTACGTGACCATCGTGGCCAGGACCTATGGCCTGGGCTGCGACAAGGCTTGGGCACAGTAATAAGTGCCTGGCGTGGCTGTGGGCACAAGCGCAGGCCAGCCAGGCGCGAGTGCGAGCCCCGCTCACCCGCCCGGCCGAGCCCTCGCGCCTCCCTGCACGGCCGAGGCTGCAGCTGGATTGCGGGGGAGTGTGGCTTGCTGTGGGCTTCGTCAGCCGGCCCAGCCGACGCGCTGCCCGCTGGGCTCTCCTGCCCACGGAGACCTGGGACTGCCCACAGCAGGAGACTTGCCCTTCTCGCATTTTTTCCAAAGCTTCCATTTTCTCAGCTGAAGTATATTTGCATCCAGAAAGGAGTTTCTGGAAGGTTCCTAGGCCGTCTTGAAGCTGACTCACTCTTCCAGTTTACTTCTGGTGACTGGCGCCCTTCCCCACCGAGCACAGCAGGGATTATGCCTTGTGCTTTCTTACATGTGTATTTAAGATAACTCTTAAATAACAGTGTAAGGATGGAGTATGCAAGATCACTCTTAGTTGCTTCCTCCCCTTTCCTCCCCCAAGCTCCTTAACTCCTTTTTGCTCTCGGATTTGAATCTGGGTTGTGAACTTTGTTTCACTATTTTCTGATTACTAAGAAACAATCAGGAAGCCTTGCCAGTGGCTTCCTAGTGTCTGCTCAAGAGTTGTGTTTTGGGTTGTATGTGTTGGGGGGGAGTGGTTTTGAGGTGTTTTTTGCTTTTATCGTATATAATCTGCACTTCTGAAATGTCTCTTCATTGTAAATTCAAGGGTGATATTTTTCCACCACATTTTGGTGGGTGGAAAGAGGTAATTGCACACCTTCAGTCTAGTTTCTCTTTGGCTTGAACAGCTGACTAACTCTTTACTGCCATATGCAGTCACCTTGCAGCAGGAGTACCTGGGCCTAGGTAACAGGACTGTTTTCTGGTGTTTACCCTAGCTTTTGCTTTTGGTGTTAACTATTGGGGGGGGGGGGAACTAATGTCAGATTTTGCTTGCTTCTGGACTTCTGTTCATATGGTCACCGTTTTCCTTTCAGCTGCTCTACTTGATTGAGGCCCCAAATCCCTACTGTATGTTTTTAAAGTACATTGGATTCATATGACTTAACTTGATACCCTGTCTTGGTTTTCATCCTCTCTAAACTTCTCAGTTGTTTAAGTGGAGTCATTCAGCAACATGTAATAAATGTTGCCTGTAATTTCAACAGTGCAATTACAGAGCTGCACAAGAAAGTGAACATTATAATCAGATTTAGGCAACCTCAGCATAAAGACAAGGAGCCCTCTAGTTGAGGAAGATGTTATATTTGACTAATGCATTTGGGAACCAAGGCAGCACATCTTTCCTAAAGACTATGAAGAATCTGAGATACTGCATGGGGATTTAGTATTTGAACAGAAACAAAAGGAGTAGTTCAGTTCAGATTTCTTTACAACAAAACCTAACTTGCAAAAGAAGGGATTTTAGTAAAACTGCACCCACCCACACACACACACACACACACACACATGCGCGCACACGCACACCCCTTTGAGAAATTAATCCATGTACTGCTTCAGCTGTTGCACTCATAGCAGTTTTGAACATGGCTTTATGCAATTCAGGAAATTTGATGGGATCACCTGTCTTCCTCTCACCCTTTCTTACGGGGGAGGAGGGGAAAGCGGATGTCACACGCTGTACCATAAACTATTAATTGGAAATGGAAGTTGTTGGGTGGCAACCATGAGACAAGCAAAATACCAAGTACTTATACAGCCTGTTCTGTTTTTACTCCTTTCCGTGAGGTAGATGTCAAACAGCTGGTGATGGAAAAACTACTTGTAGTATGAAACCCTACTTGCTATTGTACAGTGGATTTTTAAATCCTGCATGGTAACCTGAGACTTTCTCACAATACACGGTGGGTTTTTTTGTGTGTTGAATTAAATTCTCCTAGCTATGTACACTAGGTTCTGTATTCAATCTTTTGTGTACTCTTTCACTTGCATCTTTAAAAAAAGGCCACACAGCTGACTTCTGACTCTTCTAAGAAAACACAGTTCTGTGAAAGATGTTATTTCTGTGTGCCACTTCCCTCTACTGGGAGGAATGAAAACAGTTACAGCTGATGAATGGATCCAGCTTTCTTTTTCTAGGCTAGCATGTTGTATAAGACTTTCACTGTGAATTGAATATAGGAGTTTTTTTTGTCTAAGTACTTTGTGAATAGACAAGTGTTTTAGTGGTTACCCAGAGTTCACCATAGTATTAAAATGCTGCAATTGTGATGGACAAGTTAATGTTCAATTTTGGTCTCCAACTCCAGTGTCTTCAAGTGTTCCTTGCATATGAAGCAGTGGTATAGCAAAGACTTGCTTTCCTGTTGAGAGTGGTAGAAAGGAGTTGTGCTTAATATTGTCACTGCCCTGAACATAAGGGATTTGCATGTTTTGAGAAGGTAGAGAGGATGGTTCTAAGCATGGATAACTTCTCCTCCGCCTCTGAAGCGGAAGACATGGGGATGGGACACTTCCAGTCCTACAGTGCAGTGATTAATATATGACCCACCTAAGAGAATGTAGTGTTTGTGCATGCAGGAAAAGTCTTCATCTGAAACTTGCCATAGATGACATCTCCAATCTGCAAGTGTTAGCAGATGGCTTCCGTTCTTAGGAGAAGGCTGATTTGGACATTCTTCCTAGTATTGTATTGCAAAGAAAACAATGACACTTCCATCCAACTGTTGGCATGTGATTGGGAACTTACTAGGAGGGATAGCTTTTTCCTCTGAAGAAACTATTGTGAAGTCTTTGCTCATCGTTATTGCCTGTAACATCTCCTTTTATAGTTATGTGCTTGGGCTTCTTTCCTTCGTCACATTTTTAATTCTTTATTATAGGTAGTGATGCAGGTTTTTCTCTTCTAGGTGTTGCATTTCTACTGCGATACCTGTTCTGTCCCCATATGTCGGGAATGTACCATGGGACGACATGTGGGTCACAGCTTTATCTACCTCCAAGATGCCCTCCAGGATTCCAGGACTCTCACCATCCAGCTCCTGGCAGATGCTCAGCAAGGACGACAGGCTATTCAAGTAAGATACACCCAACTTGAGTATTCTGTTTTTCTCCCTTTACTGTCTCTTCTGCACACATACCCACACACCCACCCCAAGCTGTGTCTGTTGCAGGGCAAGGTGTCAGGCAAAAAGCTCTCTCTGCTTCTGCTGTCAGTCTTCTCACTCCTTCTGTTCTCTCGGCGATTTTTGACAGAAGTGTCTGTGTAGCTGAAAACAAAGTGCTGTTACGTGAATTTTGCATTCTTGCTGCATCGTCCTGTCTTGTACATAGCAATATGTTTAAAGCTCTGTACAAATTAATTCGAGTGAAAAGCATTTTAAAGAAAGCTCTGATCTTGTATAGCATTGCCAAGCCCATTTCTGTTTTTACAGCCGAGACTTTAATTTCAGCTGTCTTTCGTGTGTGTACAGCATCTAGCACTAAAAGTATGGGCCACACTGTAAGTGTGGTTCAATTTTGCCACTAAAAGCAAAATACTAATCAGCTATTTAGATTAGCGTGAAATTTCTAACCTGTATCTGTAGGGGATTGGAGCTAGTCAAAAGTATATCATTCTGTGGCTGAAACTGGTTGTGTAGCACCTCTCCATTAAAATCTCCAATGAGTTTAGTTTGCCATCCTCAAATGCTCCAGACTTGAGCTGCACACTTTGCTGAAACTCCCCACTTTTGTATGAAACTGGGTCAATAAGGTGTTCTTTTGAGCGTACACCAGCAAAACCTCAGGTACATGAAGTAAGCTTTCTTTCCAAGATGTATGCAAGTACTTCCATTTTTTTTCTTCCCTTTCCTGACAAACATACACACTACACATGAAAACTGCTGTCATCCCATCATTGCTTATCTCTAGTAGATGAGGATTTTGGTGGGTTTTTAGATTTTTCTTACTAAATAAAATGTTAGGTCTCTTCCTCCAGTGCCTTTGGCAGTGACCTCTCCTTTCAGTTTCTCCTAGCTTACTTCCCTGCTGCATGAGTATTTCTGTGTACTCAGGGCAGGTTACTAGGGATAAGGTTTGTGTGTCTTCATGGGTGTGTTGGTTGAGGGTGGGGGGAGACTTGCTTGTTTTCAAGTTGGATCCCTTTCTGCAATGTGGGTGACAATTTCCTGCCTCACTGATTAGCGAGAATAACATAGTTTGTAAGTTTGTTCAGTGGGACAGGAGCAGCTAACTTCTCTTTAAAGTCTCTGTGCCTGCAACATGAAGCAAGTACTGTGATAGTATAGACACTAAACTGTTGTTGAGGTCAACCTTTAGCTTTTGACGTTAACTTGTTAGTTATGTACATCAGAGCAGCAAACACGTAAGTTCTTGGAACTGAGTGGCTGATTTAAAGCCTCATGCTTACGTAGGATTCTGCAAACCTCAGCTCCTTCCAAGATTTGTTTTTAAATTGTCAGCATGGATCATAAGGCTCTTCAGTAGAAGTCATACTGAAGCATTTAATGTCCCCAGAATAAGCAAGAAGGAAGGGATTATACTAGTTTAAAGAACCTCACTAGAGCAGTGTTTTGAATTTCTCCAAGCTGTCCTAAACAAGGGCTTGTCTGTTAGTAATTAAATTACTGCTTTTGACCTCCAGGGCTCTTAATCATCTAACCGGTGTAGATAAATCATCTAAGTAGTGACTGTCTCTTGGAGCAGAAAGTAGCAGAATGACATAGAGTATCACTCTGCTAGTATTGGCATCAATGCTTTTGTGCCTGGGTACTTCCTGCAGGGTTTACTTTACTTTCTTCCTACTTCTCTTCTGCTTTTTACATTGGAGGCTCCTGCCATTGTGGTGAGCTGACTACTTAGTGATGGTTCAGCTCCAGGGTGAGTGGTACAGACCTTGTTCATGCATTTCAAACAAATAGCTTGCTTGAATTTACTTTGTCCTATTTCATCTCAGCCTAGCTATTGCCTGTGCAGGCTAAGGGACTGTCTTGGGTGTATTCAGTGGGTGGTTTGTCTGAAAGATCTTGTAAAATGAACCAGGCTTTTCAAAAAATTACTCTTATTAGTACAGTAGGTTTTCTTTTTTCTTTAAACCTGAATCACTGTATAAAACAGGTTTAGTGAGCCAACACAAGTGGTGGAGCTGAGGAGGTAGTAACCTCTCTGTGTATTCTTGAGAATCTGGAAAACCGTACAACTCCAGACAGCTGCTACATAAGCAATGTCAGCAAAAACTAGATGAGCTTGGGACACAGTTGAAAGAAAAGCAGAGGTGTTCAAGTCAAAAAGCAACACAGCCTGGCATACAAGATCTGCGCTGTGAAGCTATACTCTCCTTCCTGGGATAAGCGTATGTCAGCATGCATTTAAGACACTCTCCAAATTAACTAGACTCTAAATTAAAAGAAATTGGTTTAGGGGCTTTTCTTGGAGGTTGGAAACAGTTAACACAAGATTAAATGTAAATACCAGTCACAAGCTACAATGTGAGGAATATAGAAGACTTTGGTTCTAAGGGGATTGAAAAGTAATATGGCTCAGTAGCAGTTCTTAGTGGGATTGATTCAAACTGCTTTACTAGTAACTCTTTTTTGATGAGCTATGAAAGTAATAGTTCTCTAAAATGAGCTGTCGAGGATGTGCAAGGAGGGCTAGCTGAGAGAGAAAGGTTTCTCCTGGGCCACTCTGCTTTGCTTGTCAGAAGGAAAGGTGGGTTCTGCTGAAGGGCCTTGCAGAAGGGAGGAAATCAAGCCCTGAGTCAACTTGCTGGAGAGTATCTGGCTAACCAAAGTTGAAGGCTTTTAGGAAGAAATGTTTATTTAAACTCTTCCTGCGGCTTTGGAGGAGAGTGGGTTTTTTTTAGTCTGAAAAACAAAGTTGTGAGTTTGGATCCATTTCAGGAGTGACAGACTAGATCAGGCTTCTGTGGATCAAGCAACTGAAAAGTACAAACCTTATTTTACAGAGGAATTGAACTCTTCTATAACAAATAGCAAGCCTGGTAACAAGGGGCTTGCTTTTCTCAGTTAGATTCTGCAGTAGCTTTTGCTTGCCTGGGCTGCTCTGGTCCTGGCCTGGATCATGCATTTCTAAGCCTGTCCCTGACTTGAGAACTGGTGCTTGTGCAACTGAGTGCTGAGCTGATCCAGCTGAAAGGATAACCTTTCCATAGGATTACTTTTTGGCTGGATCAGTTCACTGCACTGCTACAAGCACTATTTGTGGTGCCAGGGAGTAGAATGGAAATAACCATCTCTGGTCCTTGTAGGACCTCTTTATGAGCAGGTTTATCTCAGTGGAAAGCTATCCTCCTAGCTGGGATAGTTTTCTAGCATTTTCAGTGACTTGAATTGACTCTCAGAGGGGTCTGAAAGCCAAAGTTGATATCAGATTAATGAGGAGGCAGGGGTGGGGGAAGGACCCTTCCCTTTTGACACAGGAGCTTGTCATGCTGCCTTGTTTTACCTCATGGAACTGCATATTTAGCTGTCTTTTCAGGTGTTTTCCAAGGACTGGACCACAAATGGAACATAGATCTTTTATGATGAAAGATACATGGCTTCTTCAAAATGTCATGTTCTTAAAACACATCTATACATGTGTAATTATATATATACATATGTGTATGTGTGTGTAATCATGTTATGTAATGTGTGTTATGCACTTGCATAATAGTAAAGCACCGAGTGCTCCCATTTAGGGTTAATTTCTAGGTGAACAAGTTAAAATACAATTTGATCTCTGTATGCTGGCTGGTTTTTAAAATAATTTTTTTAACTGCTCTTCTAGCCCAAGCCTTCAGTTGCTCTTGCTAGGGTGTTAGCAGGTGCCAGCAGGGCTAGGTCGTTAGCAGAACCTGGAGGAAGTGACTCTGTTATCTTCCAGCATGAAAGGCTTATGAGTTGGTGGTAAGGAGGGCCATTAAAAGCAATGCCTCTTTGTCTTGCAGGAATACACTGGGGATTCCTGTGGGGAGGCAGTAAGAAGCAGATGAATTGGAACCTGAACACCTTAACTTTAGGGGTGTGGGGGGGTACTACAAGAAACTTGGTCAGCCCAAGAAGGAAGCTGTTGAGTTGGCATCAGCCTTCAGCAGAGCTTCCTTACAGGTTTCTGTGTGGATCTGTGCCACGGGGAGGCCAATACCTGAGAAGGATGGTACTGCTGTGCCGCAAAGGATCAGTCTGGGGTTGTCACATAAGTTACTGGAAATGGATGAAAATTAAGTCGTTTCAGGGTGCATGGCTTTGTGGTCAGACTTTGCAGGTTTGAGAATCTGAAATGAAGCTTGGTAGACAAAATGGAAGCTAAGTCCGTTGTCCTTTTATAATGGCCCAGGTGGAAGGCTCAATTAGGTCCTTAATCTAAATCTAGGATTTTTATCAATATGGGTTGAATTTCTTTAGGTATTCATAGTTATTTTTTTGTGCTGTGTTTTAGTGAATTCTTTAGATTAACATATGAGCAGGTGTTTATCAGGGAGAATGGGTTTTACATGTATCACTGTCCAAACTGCTGTTCTGCCTGAAACTTTTAAGGGAGAAAGTCTGTTCTTGCAGTACAAACCAAAATGACTTAGTTTATCAGTTTATGATATTAGTTAACGTAGCCTTTAGCCCTTCCTGCATCAAAGCTGCCTTTTTTTTATTATTATTATTATTATTATTATTATTATTATTATTCTGTTTACCCAGCATAACTGAGAGATCGCTAGCTTTTCACATTTTGGGAGCTGAAGTGTTTAAATTAGCCCAACTATTTTGATTTTTTGCTAAAGCCATGCCTACATTACTGCAAAGCCACTGCTAGGACAAAATCCTAACATCGCTTCTGTAACTTTACTTCTGTATAAGATCTTCCAATTCATTTCTATAGTAGAAAAACTGTATGAAGTGTGTACCCACTCTTTGATGCTGGTAGAAGCTAGCTATTGTCCTGATTGTTTTATCCTGCTCTAAAACAGTAAGTAGTTGCAAAACTCTGTAATTGCAAAATGCTCTCTATATCTTTTTGTTACCATAAGGAACTGAAAATGAACAATATCATGGATGCTGCATATGGAACACCTTTAGCAATGGTGGAAGAGGGCTAACTTGAGACATTTAGATTCCTTAAGGTTTTTGTATATGATGTGCTTGTATTTAACATGCTTTTAAAGTTAGAGAGGGGTTTATCAGAGAATATACATCTCAAGGGTTTCTTGCCTAGATATCCTAGTTAGAGGATAAGTTTCCTCTTAAATTCTTAGTGAAGATCTAAATCCTCTCTATTGAGGTAGGGTAAGTGTATATTTAAGGTTCTTTACACAGTATCTGTGGTCTGTTCATCCCTGAAATGCTGAAGGGAGTCCTTGGAATAAAACAAAGAAAACCAGTTTGCTTTAAAGTTGAACTTACTCTCCAAAAATTTGCACCTTCATTTGAAAATTTAAAGGGGTTAGCGGATTTAAAAGTACTGGGATTAATGTTTGAAGAAAACTATTACACCCCCCCACTTTTGGGAGATGAAAGAAAAAAACCCTTAAAATTGATGCTGTCATTAATGGATTGCAACAGCCTTGCTACATCTCACAGTGTTGCTGCGGTTGTGTTCCACACCGTTTTGTGTTGTGTTGCTGTGTGTTCAAACGAATAATTTTCTGAACTGATACAGATCCAACATCATGACATTGCATCCAGATTAACAGACTGCTCTTTCGGAGGCCTCTCTAAGTAGCTGTGTTATGCTATGTGGACATACTGATTTAACTTGGGTACAGGACTGTAGAAACTGCACAGTGAGGGCATCAGCATCTGCTTTTCTTGTTCGTAGTATCTGTCACCACAGATGCTCTGTAATGATTTTTTTTTTTTCCCTCTCTCCTTTGAGTGGTGCACACTTCTGGCCACAACTTTGTATTAAAAAAGCCTCAATAGTGCAAATTTGGAGTAGTGGTGTTTCCAGAACATTGCCTGACTTAACACTTTCTATTGAATATAAAGATGGAACTGTCGAAGGCTTTTTGCTAACTTGAGGCTTCGGTTTCTAATATCCAATAGAAGAGAAGAAACTGGGAAAATTGTTGAAAATGGCCATTTTACAGAGCTGCAAATCCTGCTTTGAACCACTTGTTTGTACTTCTATGTGTCTGAATTGACTATGAAGGTCTATGATGCTAATTTCACTTGAAATTGCTACTGCTGAATCTTGCCATAAGCTGCTTTGCATTGTGCTGCAGCATCAGTTGCCATTTCAGAGCCACTCTAGCTGCAAGCCCATTACTTCAAGGATTGGGGGGAGGGTTCAGGTTATGAAATGTAGCTGAGGGGGAGTTCAGAGGTGTCCAAGAGGACACCTGGGGTCTGATACAACTTTGTTCATCTTTTACTCAAAGCTGGCTGCAGCCTATGGGAACTGGCTGGGCAGGTCTGGGTCTGCAGGCTTACCCTGGAAAGGAATGTTTGATTTACTGTGTTGTATGCAGGCGCTGACGCCCCAGCCTCCGCTGCCAGGGACGCTTGCACGTGGTGGGTTTGTGTGGGGTGCCAAGTCTTGAATATGTAAAATGCTGTATGAATTAATAGGAATAGCTAGCTTGGAGAGTCAGCAAGGCAATTTTTTCAGTTTGTACAAAATGTCTGGAGAACAAAAACTGAGACTTGCACATGTAGTAATAGTTCTCATTAAACACTCTGAAGTCTGAAAGTAGAGGTAATATTGCATGGCAGTTGTGTCCTCTCCTGTTGAAGTCTGTTTTTTTGAATGTTTTATGTTGCTATTTGGATAAGCTTGTAGAGAACAACCAGGAATTCTGAAATATCCTGGAAGCAGTAGCTAGTGATAGATGTCTGCAGGGCTGAATTGCTCTCCTTCGTGAAAACATACTGGTCTCTCTGCCCTGCTAGAGGCTTGAATTGCAAGGTTTCCTTTGTCATGGCCCTGTGGAACACCTCATTACCTGCACAAACACTGTCATTGCTTAAATTTTAATCTGAAGAATTGAAAGTATCAATATCAATCCTGAAGTCTGCAAGATGCATTAGGAAGTCCTTCCTTAAGAGCAGCAGGACAATAGGATTTCCCCTGCACACGTGTGCACATGGACTGACATCCTGAATGGAAGGAGAAGTGTCTTGTCCATCTTTGGCCACAGGGAAGTCATGCAAGTGAATAGGTATAGCTGCAAATAAGTGATTTACTGTAGCAACCAACAGCAAGGGCCAACATAGTTCGTATCCCTCTCAACTTCAATAACTGAACCAGATGCTTTTGTTAAACTCAGCCCTTGTCTTCTGTTTCCCAAGCATGTGAACTGGCTAACCATCTCATTAACAAGCCCTGGAATAGTTATCACCTGCCCTTAGAGTTCATCAGTACAAGGTGCTTTCCTTTAAGGGTTTGTTGTAGATTGTGCCTGACTAGGACAAGAAATGTTGCTTCTTTATAGAAGATAACTTGCCTGCCCTCCCTTCCTCCCTTCCTCCCTTCCCCTGCTCCCCACCCAGTCACTACCTGCTACTGTGTGTTTGCCTGGTCAGCCTTCCTAGATTGTTCTAGCTTGTTTGGACATAATGAGGGATAGTGCGATCTTGTCCAAAGCTTTGTCAGCATCTTGGGCAGTCCAAAAATAACCTGTTTATTAGCGCTTTAGTGTTTCAGGTGCCCTTCAGTGCCCTTCTGTGAGCTATTCCAGCCTCAGATCTGTAGAGTGAATCAGGGTGGCATCACGAGTTATTGGTAGACAACCTCATGCTACAGAGTGCAGCTTCTAGAAGCTAGTGTGTATGGGGATGTGTTCATAGCACAGTTACTTACCCTGCCGTAACTGTGGTTCCTACAAAGGGAAGATCACAAAATCTGCAGGGATTAATACCTCTCCTGCTGTTACAGAGTCCTTGAGGTGGATTCTGGTTTTGATAAAGTACTGTGAGGGCAGTTGGGATTGCTCTTAGCTATAAGGTATGAAAAAGAACACAGGCCACAGTCCTAATCAATGCTGCTGTTCAGAAAGCTCAAACGAGTAAAACAAGACCTTTCTGCCTCCACAGGCATCCTTGCTGGGATTGGAATATGCATGGGTAGTGTAGTTTTCCCTAGCACTTAAATATTTAAGGAGATACTTATTTCCCTTTGCAAAAGCAGGAGGGTGTTTTGCTGTATGTAGTAAGACTCTTCTAGGTTAGTTTTGAAGCAATGTAAGCTTTCTCCCTGTAGTAGAAGCTGCCTCTGTATTTGAATGGTGAGGCACAGTAATTCTTGCATTTAGACCACTTCCTGCAAGGACAGAGTTATTGGCTTACATGAAGTCTTAATCTGTGCGCAGTTGTGACTTCATCTGTGCTTTGCTAATTGTTGTAATGGGATTTTCACTTTCGGTGGTCTTGAAGCATTGAGTCAGATTTGTCTGCCAGAAGCTTTGCATGAAGACAAGTCAGGCCTGCCTCCAGTGGGAGTGGGGTATTTGGACTGTCTCTGAGTCTAAAGCCTTGTTAAAAATGCAGTCAAGGTGACAGAGCTGGGAGTTGCATGAAGAAGGAACCTGCTTCCCCCCCTACAGAGGGGTCTTGAAGCAGCAGTCCAGTTTTCTTTTACCAAACAGTTTGTTGTTGGCTTCCTGATATTAAAGACCAAAAACACTGCCATTGTCTTTGAGAGTTTTCTCATGGTTGCCTTCATCTCATCTCCAGTTCTCTGACCAAGTTTTATGGTCTTTCTTTTTCCTTTCAGTCCTCTATTCTCACATGACTTGAAAAATACATTTAATTTAACTTAGCTGTTTTAGAATAACTGTCTGAAATGAAAAATGGTCCAAGTGTCAGTGCAGTTCTGCTTTTATGAAGATGCTCTACTGAGTGGTAACACTCCTATTATTGGTATAAATTAGCTACTGTTATATTTGCCAGATCAGATTCTGGAAATACTGATGACTAACTTCCATAAAAGATAACAAAAAAAGCCCTTGTCTGACTTTCTAGACAAAGCTGGGTCACACCAGATAGATTGTCACACGAGGTGGCTCATTGATTAGTACATGCACATGTACAGAATTAAACTGAGGATATTTGCCAGAAGGCCCTAAATGTACTACTGTAAAGCCCTTAGCAAATTACCTTTTTGCCTTCTGTTTATCAAGACTGCATTTCTGAGGAACAGTATCTTGGATAACATCACACGTGAGGCACAGCTTCCTGAAGATGCTTTCTGCCAGAGCATTCCTTCACCATCTAGGCTCAAACAGCTCAAAAGTTCTGAAATGGACCAGTATCTCAGACCAGAATGAGGGAAAGGCATTGTGAAGCCTATCCTGAAATGCTGTATTTGAAAACAAATACCCATGGATGTTTCCATGGCTTTCAGTATGTAATGAGGAGAGCAAAGAAGTAAGTTCTTGAGTTCCTTTCTCAGTCATCAACAAACTAAATTCTTGCCAGCCAAGCTGCTGCAGTGCTGTGTGGTGTAGGTCTGTAGGCAGTTAGATAATTATTTTCAGTATGTTGATGTAAGCAGCTCCAGAATTCCTAAATTCTAGAAGTAAAAAGATACTGTAATGTGTCTTATGAAAGGATGAAAGAAAAATCAAGTGTTTGCTAGTACAGTCCCATACAACCCTTTTTTTTTTTCCCCTTAGGATTCTGTAACTAATGCCTTCTGACTTCTTTAAGGATTCACTACCTCATCTGTGCACCTAATGCTGATTCACTACATGGCAGAAGTATTCAAGGTTTAGTTCTAAAGATCCAGCTAATTTTTGCTATAAAACTTTTTCCTTTGTAGTAGTATTGATCCTTCAGATGTGCCTGCTCTTGTTTTTGTGCTTTTCTGTCCCAATTTGTGAAACTGGGAGCAATTTGAGAAGGAAACAAATTCTGTGATTTTTTTCTCTTTAAATGAGAAAAGAGGTTTAGTTACTGTACATGTTCCTTCCAAACACATTCTGCATGTTTGCAGAGCGCTACTACAGAATGCATTTCAATACTAGTACTTTCAAGTATTAATAAACAAATTAGCAGTTTGGTCTCTATCCAAAGTGTGGATAACTATGTTAATGTGTTTTTAGTAATCACTGTCTAGTTTGTTGTGTGGCAATTCTCTTAGCTATTTATATTCTATTAAGGTATTTCTGTGAAGCTCTGATGCATAGATAAGTCTGTTTGCTACAGTGCCATTTCTTACTAGAAGCAGTTAGTGTTGTGTGTGCTGCAGAACACTGGTCTGAACCATTCTGAAGACCAAGAGAAACTTTGGACCCTCCATACGCAGTAGAACCTGAGCCTGAATGTCTGTATGTGATTCTCTTACATTTGAGTTCACATCAACTGCTTGCTGGAATTGCACCGGAAACTTAATCTGTGGTGGTGATGCAGCAGGGTACCCTGAAGGCTTAAACCCCATGTAATGGACTTTTTTAAATTATGTCAGTTTCCAGTGGTTGATGTATGAAATGGATGAAGGCTTGGTAAAACTTGAAGAGTCACTTTGTTCCTCCTGCTGCAGGCATAGGGTTAAATGTAAGAGACAGTTCTCTAATGCAGTTTTAATTGGTTTGGCTGAACTGTAAGTGTGCTGCCTTTTTTTTCCTCTCCAGCTGAGCATTGAACAGGCCCAGGCTGTGGCAGAGCAGGTTGAGATGAAAGCTAAGGTGGTACAGTCTGAAGTCAAAGCAGTGACAACTAGACATAAGAAGGCCCTGGAAGAGCGGGAGTGCGAGCTGCTTTGGAAGGTATGCACCTAATATTTGTATTTGTACACTGCAATTGCTGGCAGTTTTAAACTGGAAACATGCTCTTTAACTGGTACAGGGTCAGATTCTGATACCATCCGAGGAACACTGTCTCTGAGTTGAAACACTACAGTTTCAGGGGGTTATGCTGCTGTCCTGTAGGGAACAGAGTGCTGGAATCTGTGCTCAGATAGTTTTGTATTGAAGGTGTCTCTTCAATATTGGAAACTGGGGGTGGGGTGGTGGTGGTTGGTTGTGGATTTGCTTTTCAAATAGGGACTGCCATATCCTCACACAAGCTTAGCCCCACAAGAAAGGTAGGCACTCCCCCACTGGCTCAGCTGCAATACCTCACAGCCCTGGAAAAGGGGCAGTCTCCAGTAGTGAGCCTGGGGAAGTGTCTTTGATACCTTGTATTCAAAGAAAATGTCTTTAAAAACTCTTTAATACATCATTGTAGAATTAAGTACGGCTTATATGGTCCACTTTCCTTTACATGCGAAGGAAAGAAGCAAACTTTTTTTCCCCTCTTTGGAACAGCCTAGTAGGAATTCTACAAGACTAACTTTTATTCTCACCACATCCAAAAACGTATTTTACTTTCAGTAAAGGTAGTGTCCTTCTCTTTCTGGTGGAAGGGAGGTAATAACACAGTTTTCTGCTGATAGAGTAAAAAATAGACTGCAATAGGAGCATCTACACAGTTCTAGACTTCTGCATTCACTTCAGTGATGCATATGTGGTACGTACGTTGTTGGCTGCACCCCCTCAAACCCCTGCCCTCGCACTGCAGTAGGGACAATACCAATAAAGTGTCTATTTCAGAAAGGTAACATAGTGGTCATGGCTTTTCTCTGCTTGCCTAGAAGAAGTTGGTTTGGATCAGGCCTTTGGTCCAACTTGTTCAGCTGAACAGAAACCCCCTTAGTCCTTTCAAATCAGTAATGAGTCGAACTGACTTGTCCTATGGCTCCATGATTGCTAAATTTCATACAGGGCAGGGAGTAGAAATGTGTGGTCAAGATGGGAGAAGCTTAGGGATGAGTAGGCAATACTCCTGTAATCTTTGGTTGCACCAGACTAAGTGCAGTAAGAGACCAGGACCCATGTGGCTGCCTGTGCTGGCAAAATGGGGCAGGATGAGTTATTGCAGGCATGGCTGCATGGGCACATGCTGCCAGGAAGCAGTGCCATCCATAAACTGCTTCTTGCCTTCCACTTCTCCAGCAACACTGACTGGCACATTGATTTTCCGGTTTAATGTCTGTTGCCAGCAAAATGACCACTGTATTGGTAAGAGTGTAGTATCACTGTACCTAGAGTAGTTCTGTGCAATAGTCTCCTGATGGAGATGTTTGTATGTTTTACCATTTTTTCTTACAGAATGTGGACTGTAAGCTTAAAGAATGCACTTTATAATTACTGTACTTCTAATGCTTCTTTCTTGAGGCAATTAGATTGAGGGAAACAAGTTTGCTTTCCACTGTTAGCTTTCCTGAGAAGCCTGACAGCCTTCTCTTAATTTATTCTTAGTACAGGAGAAGAAAGTTACCCCTAAGCCACTTGTATCTCTAGAGGCTACATAAATGCACTTTATTGGGATATCTGCATTGAGAACAAGTTCCCTTTAGGTTATAAACAGACCTTTTGAAGGAAAACTGGGTTTTGGTAGTAAATAAAATTTAGCCAGAAAAAAAAAAAAGCAGAAAGCTTAAGCCCTAACATCAAGAGTGATGTTAGTGAATAATTTTGGGTACCAAAGCTGAGGCACTGAAAGTGCCCCAGTTTGCTAATATCCTCTGGAAACTTGTGATTTTTCTGATGAGCTTATGGAGGAAGCATCTCTTCAGTTTTTTGAAACACACAGGTAAAACCTGCATGCTGTGTAACTTTAGTGAAATAGCACGTTTGTGTCTAGTGAATTTCTTCTTTCATCTGCTCAGTACTGTGGCAGGAGTCTTTAGACAGTGAGTTGTTCTTCACTACTGTATTTTGCTGGTTGGTCTGAATATTTGCTTTGCTGCGGAACAATAATGCAATGTATTTTTGCAGCAACAAAGTAATTACATGTTTCACTTACTTTTACAAAGCAGATGTCTTTGCCAGATGGTCTAAAATCTTTTTCAGAAATAAAGAAAAGAACCACAGGCATATATAAAATATGGTTTGTTTACAACTATTTGTTTGAGCTTCAGTCTCCCAAGTAGGACCTAGCAGCAACCTTCTGTGTCCTTTTAAGTGACATTTTAAGGTGTCTTGTAAAGCAGTAGCTTAGCATGATTGTCGGTATTTGCAATGAGGAAAATAACTGAATAATTGGATCCTAAAAGTCCTGGAGAGAGATGTTTGGTATTATCCGGTCACATACAAATAGACTGAATTGAAATCACAATTCTGGCAGACTGGGAAGTAAGGAGAATCCACTTCTATTAGCTAATGCTGACTCCTAGCCTCAATCTAATGTGATAATTGCCCACCTCCTGAAACTCAAATTGGCCTCCATTCTCCTTTTATTAGAGTAGGGTCAGCCTCTGCTTTGTTTTTTTTTTCTTTTTTTTTTTGGGGGGGGGGGAGGATCATCTTGAGAACCCATAGAAAATCCTCTCGAGTCTAAATAAGATGTGCCTTCTGATCTGTTGAGTGCCTTATGACTAGAAGGTAGAATAGCAGTTTAGGAAGGAGATCATTATAAGTTAATAAACAAGCAACTCTTCCTTTCAAATGGCATAACTCCCCCACACACACCCTGAAAGATGCATGTCACAGGAGTGATGTTTATCTGGATAGAGTTGCTTTTGTTCATTTCTCTTCTTCCTCATCATGGTTTCTGAAGGTCTTGTTTTGCAGTTCTGTTTGGTTATTGCATCCTGTGACAACTGCTTAACTGTTTTTTATGTGGAAGAGTCACATTAGGAAATATTGCTGTGTCTTTCCTGATATAAATGTTCCACATCTCTGTTTCCTCTCCTCTTCTATTCCCTTCCTTTCCGCACAAGGTGGAAAAGATTCGTCAAGTCAAGGCTAAGTCACTCTACTTGCAAGTTGAGAAGTTACGTCAGAACCTGAATAAGCTGGACAACACTATTAGTGCTGTCCAGCAGGTCCTGGAGGAGGGCCGTACCATGGATATTCTTCTGGCACGGGACCGTATGCTGGCTCAGGTGCAGGAGCTGAAGAATGTGAGGGGCCTTCTCCAGCCACAGGAGGATGACCGGATCATGTTTACTCCCCCTGATCAGGCATTGTATATGGCCATTAAATCAATGGGCTTTGTCAGCAGTGGGGCTTTTGCTCCTCTGACCAAAGCTACTGGGGAAGGCCTCAAGCGTGCACTGCAGGGCAAAGTAGCCTCTTTCACAGTGATAGGCTATGACCATGATGGTGAGCCTCGCCTTTCTGGAGGCGACATGATCTCTGCAGTGGTGATGGGCCCAGATGGAAACCTGTTTGGGGCAGATGTCAGTGATCAGCAGAATGGGACCTACCTGGTCAGCTATCGTCCACAGATGGAGGGAGAGCACCTGGTGTCCGTGATGATGTGCAACCAACACATCGAGAACAGCCCCTTCAAAGTCATGGTGAAATCTGGCCGCAGCTACATTGGTATTGGGCTACCTGGGCTCTCGTTTGGCAGCGAGGGAGACAGCGATGGCAAACTCTGCCGCCCCTGGGGCGTTAGTGTAGACAAAGAAGGCTACATCATTGTTGCTGACCGCAGTAATAACCGTATCCAGGTGTTCAAGCCATGCGGGACTTTCCATCACAAGTTTGGCACACTGGGCTCCCGGCCTGGCCAGTTCGATCGGCCCGCTGGCGTGGCCTGCGACATCTCGCGTAGAATTGTTGTGGCTGACAAGGACAATCATCGTATCCAGATCTTCACGTTTGAGGGGCAGTTCATTCTGAAATTTGGGGAGAAAGGAACCAAGAATGGGCAATTCAATTACCCATGGGATGTGGCTGTCAACACCGAGGGCAAAATCCTGGTCTCCGACACAAGGAACCATCGTGTTCAGCTGTTTGGGCCTGATGGTGTGTTTCTGAACAAGTATGGCTTCGAAGGGGCACTCTGGAAGCACTTTGATTCCCCCAGAGGTGTGACTTTCAATCACGAGGGCCACTTGGTAGTGACAGACTTCAACAACCATCGCCTTTTGGTCATCCATCCAGATTGCCAGTCAGCGCGCTTTCTGGGCTCGGAGGGTACTGGGAACGGCCAGTTCCTGCGCCCCCAGGGAGTGGCGGTGGATCAAGAGGGGCGCATCATTGTGGCCGATTCCAGGAACCACCGGGTGCAGATATTTGAGTCAAATGGTAGCTTTTTATGCAAGTTTGGCACTCAGGGAAGCGGCTTTGGTCAAATGGACCGTCCTTCAGGTATAGCCGTCACCCCTGATGGCATGATTGTTGTGGTCGACTTCGGAAACAATCGAATTCTCGTCTTCTAATCTGTGTTTGAATTAGGAAGAAACTGTCTCAGGGAAATTCTTCTAAGAGAAAATGAAAAAATACAACGTTAATTCAAACCTACCTCATCTTTAATTTTTTTACAGATGAATGTACTTATCTTTTCTGCAGGGAGTGAGCCTGTAAAGTTAAATTCTATCTACCTCATTGTCCTCCCTTCCCTCCCCTGTTTTTTCTCCCCCTTCCCCTCCCCACATACTCACAGTTCAGAAAATTTTACCTCTCCCCCGGATGGGGTTTCATGCACAAACATGTGTTGCTGTGCACATTAGGTGATTTGTGTGGTGAATTCTGTAGACTAAGCCAAAAAGGCTCTATATAGTTTTTTTTAATGGAGGGAGGAAAAAAAATAAGTAATAGGTATTTTGTAGAGAATTTGTGTTCTTGATCATACTGCAGTTCTGTGGGTTGGGGACATGGGAGGGGGGAATTTTTTTGAATTGCTGCTGCAGCAGAGAACTCTTTCCTGTTCTCCTTTTTATACCTCAGTGTGTTTGATTTACTGGTGAGCAGTGTCTTGTTTCCAGAAGACTAAACGATTTGTGAAAGTGAGTGGGATTCACTCGCCAGAAAGAGCAAGTTCGCATCTTTTTTTTGGCATTTCTGTGTATTTTTCTAAAAAGCAGTAATCAAACAGCACAAAGCAAAGCTGATAAAAATGCACAATATTTCTTTAAGTTTAAACCAAATTATTCATTTTAGTGGCTTAGTACAGTCATTATAAAGTTTAGATAAAAAGCAAGGCTTCCTTTAATGTATCCTGTCCTTTGAGTATTTTTTTTTTTACCACTTTCACCTGAAAGTTGTTAGGTTGTTTGTTTGTTTAGACCGTTGCTATTGTTTTTTTTTTTTTTTTAATCAGTATGTGCAACTAATTTGGATAGCAGCAGAGGTTACAAGGAGCATCGAAGTAGGGAAAATCAAACCCTTGATTTAAGGTTGTTTCTTGTGAAATGACTAGCTTTTATTTTTTTCTTCCCCTCCCTGTAGAGAGACTTTAAGGGAATAAAGTTGAATGGATTTGTTAAAGCAAAGTGGTACCTTTTCCAAAAATAAGAATAAGCACAGCTTTGGAGATTCAGGGTGCGTTTCAGAGAAGTCCACAGCTTTTGTCTTTTAAAGAGGATTGCAATACCTTGATCAGTGACAGAATATAATTCATCTCATCCTCTGCTTCCCTCAAGAGCTGGATTGAAATGTTCAGGAAGCTTTATTTTAGTTTTTAGGGTGGGGCAGGCCTGTGGCCGTATGTACTGTTTTGCTATAGATCTAAGTAAAAAGTTACCAGCATAAAGCAAGCTAGATACACATAAAGCTTTGCTGCTTTATTCCAGGGCAGTACCAAAGAATTCTGTGTAAAATAAATTAATCTGATTCTTTAAAGCTTGGGGGCAGGGGGGACTAGCCTTATTAGGGATATAAACTTTTTCTGAGAAGCAGAGACTTTTTGGAAAGGTTTGGGAGAATGGAGATCATCTTAGTAAAACCATGTTGACAGTGAATCCCTGGAGGTCTTTAGTTTGTTCTTCAGTTTCTTGCATTCCAGTTTAGCTCTTAGTACCGATGTGGTCTCTAGAGAGCTGTTGCTTCACCCTCTGGATAGGACCTTTGGTGGCAAACCGGAATGGTTAAAGTAGGGAACAGAGGGCTTTTCAATCACACAGCAATGGAAGAGTTCACACATCCGTACTCTTCTCCTTGGAAATGCTGTGAGATTTGCATTATTGTTTGCAAGAGAAGATCTCTGAAACAGAAGCAAGGTTATTGTCAGAAAGGCTGAAGTGCCTTACCGCCCTCCAAGGAAAGGGTTCATCTCTTTGCCAGCCACCATGCACAAAAGTGACCTGAGATTGAAAGGCTCTTTACAAGTTTGTGAGAAATCACAAGGTGCACTTTCCTTGTTGCTGCTTTCCCCTCCAAGGAGTGTTAACTTTCTGGGTTTTGTAGAAATCCTGATGCTGTGTGCAGGCAGATAGCTGCTGCTTAGAAGGAGGCTTAAACTAAAGGGCTGGAGAGCGACAGCGATACAATGAGATGGCTAAACCTCTTTTAAAAGAAGGGTGAGAAAAACACCTTAATTAAATAAGATAAAATAACTGTGCTGCCTTTTAGCCAAAGCCTCAAGGAAGCAAACTCTTCAAAGCAGTATGTTTCAGCTAGGCTTAATCTTAGGATAGCATGGTTTAAAAATTATCTTTTAAAGGATGATCTTTTATAGAGATGTCTGTCATTAAACTTGTGTGGCCATTCAAAATATGGGTATGAGAGAAAACTAATTTACATTTAATTCTTTCAAGTTTTACTTCTGTATGTGCCTCCCTTCTTGGTGGTGGCCTGCAGTTGTGACATGTCCATGTTTGTCTTGTCTTATTCAGTCCAAGAATTATTTGTAACTTGGGCTGTGAAAACTAATTAGCCTGCAAGACCTAGATACCAAAGAAAACTGGTTTTAAAAGCTTTAATGTTTAGTTTGCAGTGTCCTTGCATTTATCCTACCATGTCTTAATAAAAATGCCTGGTCTCTTCCTATCTTGACCAGAGTGGCTGTCAGTGCTGGAGTATGGCTAGAAATGCTCTTGTGCTTTAATGCTTATTGGGTCCCACCCCTTTCTCTGAGCTTGGGGAAGGGAATTTTTGGAGAGAAAGTTAAGCATGTTTGGCATCTTCATGCTGAACTGTAGAAACATTCTTGTCTTTCTTCAACCTGTAGTGCTTAGATGATGGCAGACACTGAAGTTGCCCTTTGCTGTTTTGTATGGATCCATTGCCCAAACCACCAGTCCCGTTCTTCTATCAGGAAGAGGAATGACTTGATCTTTAAGTTGCTGTCTATTTAATTTTGGTGAATTTGCCTACAAACCAGATGATTAGGCCTCAAGTTCTTGACCTCACATGTTGGGGAGCTTTTTGGTTTTAAAAACACTACTATTTAGCTACCCAAATTAATTTCTAATCTGTTTGTCATAGATGGTGCTAAGCACACTTGGTCTCATTGATAAGTAGTATAGCTTATAAAATGGAATGTTTTATATGCAATGAAAATAAGTAGCAAAAATATTATACAAGCTTAATGCCAACATCAGATGCCCCATAGGGGCTTTTAAAA
The DNA here is from genome assembly GCF_036370855.1 of Dromaius novaehollandiae. Classification (NCBI taxonomy): domain Eukaryota; kingdom Metazoa; phylum Chordata; class Aves; order Casuariiformes; family Dromaiidae; genus Dromaius; species Dromaius novaehollandiae. Next base: position 29,453,077 of record NC_088099.1, read on the forward strand.
AGTAATACGTGGATCATAAACAAGATTCAAACCTGGCTCTTTTTTTTTGTTTTTTTGTTTTTTTGTTTTTTCCCCCATGCATGTTCTCAGGCTAATGCCCCAGTATCGTAATGTGTGTGGTAAAAGAGGGTACAGAGGAAAAGCAAAAGTGTGAAGTTGGATTGCAGACCAAGTGTACAGAGTAGTCTGAACTAGTGGAAATGGCTGGGAGAAAGGTGTGAGATGAGCTTGTTCCTCTCTCTTAGCTCTGGCGTTGGGGATCAATAGATTTGGATTAGCAGACTTGTCTACTTTGAACTCCCAAAGGAATTTAACTATGCCAAGTTAAACCAGTGGCTCTCAGTAAACTTTTTTTTTGATGAAACATTATCAGTGGTCAGATTCTTGCTTTTGCAGGTTCAGCCTATGGAGCAATCCTGCCCTTTCTCAGAACCGTTTAAGCAGGAATTTCAGTAGCAAATAAGCAGATAATTTTACTGCTTTTATTTAGTACCCTTTAAGTATAATTTATTTGGGAAGCCTGTGAACCTAAACTATAAATAAGGTGGAGGGTGGGATAACACACAAAAACTAATGCATATTTTAGGGCCAGACATAACCAAGTTGGGAGAAAGAAGAACAAGGCACTTGGATATGGCATTCCTGTGGAATTGCTGGAAAATGGGCCCAGTCTCTTTAGCTAAATTTGAACCAAAATTGATTAATCTCTAAAGACAGCAGGTTTATAGGCTTATCTGGCCATATCTTATTTTACTGCTTCTAATGATCATGAGATTTCTGTGTTTAGTTCTGGGTGGGTGTTTTTTTTTTTTTTTTTTTTTTTTTTTAAGTGCCAAAGTGTCTGGTTTTGTGGGTGGTGTGTTTTTTTTCTTTTTTTTTTTTTTAAGGAGTGTAAGCCAAATGGTGCCAAAAGAAAATAGGGTATTTAAAAATAGAGATGTTTAGACAAACAGTTTGGAGCTGTATAAAAAATGAACACTGGTACTTGCTTTAGACAAATATTGTACCTTTGGTCTTTGAGTCCTTGGGAGTTTGAAACCCAGTTTGCTGTGGTACAAAATGCACAACTAGAGATGCCACTTTTTTTTTCTTGAAGTTCTACCTCAATTTGCAGAACTAAATCATCTACCTCAATCATCAGACAGGTTTGAGAAATAATTGAGAATCTGTGTGGGGGAAGGATTCATCCTGCCTGTTGGACAAGCATTTTAATTGAAACAAGATACTAAGTGTGTACAATGTGGTGACTTCTTGCTTTTTTTTAAATTTTCCACTGCCTGCCCATGGAAATATTAAACTGTCCTTGCTAGAGAAACTGTAAATAAAACCAAATGTTCATCTATTGGACTGAGCAAATAGAAACACTTTAGAGTTTGTTCTGCTTTCACTATGAAGTATGAAAATGTAAACTCTTTTCAGTATTATGACACTACTAGCTGACACGACATACTTCATTTTCATTTGCAGAGTTCCTATGTCCTTAAGACCTTTAGGTCTCCTCTCTACAAGAGAAAAATTTACTTTTATGCATGCCTACAAATATGCCCAGTTTGGAAAGACAAAGGTTATGATTTCTGTAAACACAATGCTGTACCAAATGCTTGAAGGGAATAAGATACTGATTTTTTTTGACTTGGTGATTGTATTTGTAGTTTTCTTGACACAATGGGATTTTTTCCACCATGACAGAGCAACCAAGTTCCTATTCCTGGAGAGCAGTTTAGGTTCTGATATTCTTTGGAGAGGCAGTTTAAAACCAGTACGTTGGGGTTTTTACGCGACTTTAATAGTGACATGCAACATGCCCTGTGTTTTACCTGTGGAGTAAAGTTGCAGAAGCACATTATCACAATATTGTATTGAAAATCTTTTTCCTCCCTTAGTTGTATTTGGGGGTGACAGAAGTGGGTACAGGAAATCCCTAATAATGATAGACTGGGTTTGGTAAATGTTATGGTGGAAAACGTACATTGTCTCTAAGTGATCTTACGGGTTAACAAGCCAGATTGGCATCTCTTTCCATCATTGTTTAACCAATAATGGTTCTAAAAATGCTTTGTGTACCTGCATGGTCTTAGACCTTCTATTAATGATTGTATCAACCTACAAACTCAGGTAGATAATTTTTTAAGCTCTTTTCATAGAGCCTTACTGACTGAATGTTAAGTGTCTGTGTAGTGATGTAGTTAAGTATCTTCCTTTTGAACTACCAGACTAGTTTAAAAAAAAAAAGTCCTTTTCTAGGTTTGTAGAATACTTCTCAGACAGCGTAGTAGTTCTCCCTTCAGAGGGAGAGATGTCTGTTCCTGGGTTTTGTTTTTAGTTTCTTTTCTAAAATGACTAAGAAGTTTTTAACTAGTTTGTAAGGTGTGCTTAGTCACCCAAGTTGGTGGGGGTTTCTTACGGTATGTGACTATTGTTTGTACTGTGCATTACCTGCCATGCCCTGCTTTGTTAGTGCACAATTCGCTGCAAGTAGTGAGGGTGCTGGACTCATCCCTACAGTTTAATGTGGTCTTTTTTGTTCAGGTGTTAAATAAGTAGAAACTGGAAGCCTTGAACAAATGGAGGTTGTCCAAATGAAACCAGTGTGACAAACTTGCATTTTCTCACCTTGTCGAAATGACCGTAGATGTATGGCTCCATCTTATACACTAGTAATTAAGTCTTATAAGTTTTGTTGTCTTGATGCAGGTTGGCATCAGGATCCAGAATGACTTTGTGATATTGGGCGTCTTGAACCAACTGAATTGGTTTTGTAGTTTCCTGTTCTGCTGCAGTTGTATTTCTCTTCTACTTTAGTGATTAATCATGCTGCTCTCCTAATAATAATAAAAACATCTCAGCAGGACAGACAGTGCTCTGCTTTTAATGAGCTGCTCGGAGCATTTATAACTAACTGATAATGAAACTGGCTCTGACGAACTCCCATTCTCCAAAAAGGGCATCTCATTTCTACTTGGACAAAGTGACATTTTTAAACTTAAGATGTTGAGTACCACAAAGAAGAAAGCATGACAGGTTTTGTGCAAACTTTTGTGTAGGATAAGTGAGCAAAATGTTAGAACTCTTGTGTTAATGGAGGCTTCTGAATGTATCTTTGTGGTCCATAGGGAAGGCTGAAGGATGTAGCAAGGAGATGACGTATCAGCTACTGGCAGCCTTAAAACAAAGTCAGTGTCTCTCTGGACTTTAAAATGTTCCTATGCAGTTTATTTTATTTTTGTTTAATCAAATAAATGTGAGGAGTTTTTTTCATGGCAAGTTTGTGTTTGCATTTCTGTGTGTGTATTACCCAGCCAAAGTCATCTCTCCTCTCAGGATGCAAGGAGGAGAAAACCTTTCATGAATTTGAACCTGGTTGCTTTCAGTTAATGACACTCTTAAACACTCAGACTAGAGGCTCTTGCTTTGAAAGGGGAGTGGAGGAGGAGTGAGGAGTGTTAGGTACTACAGAGAGAAGAGTTTTCCAAAAAAAAAAAAGTCAAACTTATTTGGTTGTTCTGTGTGTGTGTGTGTGTTTGTGTGTTTTGTGTGTGGGTTTTTTTTAAATTATTATTAAAGAAGCCCTGTTTTCATGACTGGAGTAAGTACTTTGTTACTAAGCTCCCCATCTGTACTCTATGTGATTTTTTTTTTATTTTATTTTTTTTTTTTTGTCCCCCTCCCTTCCCCCCAGTAATTTGCCAGAAAATTCCTGTTAAACTTTGTTAGGCCGACCTATAGGGCTGTTTCTTCACCTTTGCAACTGAAAGCAATGCTTTTTGAGTGACCATGCGAAGCAACACCACACCAGCACTTTTAAAGTGCATCAGACATCTTGCAGCGTGGACTGTTGTGAAGGTTGGTTGAAACTTACCTGTCAGGTAAGCAAAAAGGTGCTCCTTATCCTTACTACTTTGGAAAACATGTTGAAAAGAAATGGCAAGAGGGGGAAGATGCTCTTCAGCAAATAAGGTTTGAGAATGAAGGCCGCTGACTGCATTCGACATGGTGGCAGATAAAACATTATCCAGAAATGTTACCTATACTAGCTTTTAGAAACAGACCTGCTTTCTGGCCCTCGCTGTGTGTGACAGCACTGCGAATGCCCAGCATCCCTGTCTGCTCTGTTCATTCATCTTCCCAGTCCTTGAGCAGAGCCCTCACAGCTCCTTCCTGCTGGAGCAGCAGTGCAGACTGCCTTTGTAAGCTGAAAGGAGAAAGGGATGGAGAAGGCCCTAGGGTGGAGGAGGAGGAGGGAAAAAAGGCTGTTCAGGTAAGCTTCAGAACTGCTGAATTCACAAGCTTTGCAGTATGGCAGACTCTCCTTATTCCCTTGGCATGTCTGCTCTCTCCCTGAAGAAACCCAGTACCTGGCTTTGATGCCATCTGCCTTAACTCAGGTGGGTTAAGGCTAGTTGCCTGGAGCTCACAGAGCACCCTGAGATGGTCCTGGCACTGCTCACCCAGCCCCTCCACCTGCTTGCTGAAGCCTTTAGTACTGTGCCAGCATGTGGGCTGAGGAGGGCTGGGGTAGTAACCGGTTTACCCCTGGGCTTTCCTGGGAACTGGGGGAAAGGGAATGCTGCCCCAGTGCAGAGGGGTGAGATCAGGGCTTGCCAGGCTCCTGGAGACAAGGTGGGAGGCAAGAGGAGAGAGACTGTGCCCAAACCTGCATAAGCACTGTTGACTGTACTGCCTTAACACAGTACCTGTGCTGTGGTGGTACTGCTCTTACCCCAAGAGACCTTGCAGTTTAGTTTGCTCTTCACTTCTTTACCATCAAAGCCTAAAAGTAATGAAAGGGAAAAGACAAGATTGGGATGCAACTCTGTAGGGATGGCAGGAAAGCAGGGAGGTTCCTGACCATGCTCTTCCTAGAATGAATTTATTTATTTGTATGTTGAAACTCTAAACATCCGAAACAGTCACCAGCCCTAACCACTCAGGTAAGTAGCAGCAGTGCAGAGGAGCAGGGACAAATCCCAAAGTGGCTCCTGTCCCTGCAGCCCTGTGGAGCAGGCTTTGTTATGGACGTGTTAAAGATGACTGGTTCTGCTCACATGCAAATACAGCTGCGGTGAGATGTGCTGGTGAGATGTGCGGTAGCTGGGAAACAACTGCAGCCTCCGTGCAGCCCCGAGGGCACTGCTGCATGCCTCCTGGCAGAGCTGGGAACTGCTGAAACAAGGCAGCAGCACTTTTTGCATGTGAATACCCTGCATTCCCAGGGGGACTGGAAAGGGAGAAGAATCTTCTCTATTCAGAAACCAAGACCACACAGCAAGCATCTTTAACCTTTTTGTATTTAATCAGTCAATCTACTTTGACTTGACAGATGCATCAGCTCTCTGTTCTCCCTCCTTTTAGGAAGAAAATATATCAATCTTTCCTGTCTAAATATCATTGTTAAAATTCAGACTGAATTTCTCCCTCCTGCTAGAGGACAGAGTGAGAAGCACTCATACCACTGCCTGCACCAACTGATAGTACAGTCATTGAAACAATCAAGATGAGCTGGTCATTACTTCAAAGCTTTGAAAAGTGGGTGTGTGGGGGCAATTATTTGTCTAAGCAAGGAGGGATGGTACTGATTCTTCAACCTCTTACTGTTCTTTTTTTTCTTTTTTGAGCTCTTCCAAGCAGAATAGTGCTGTTATGTAATTGTTAGTGTCCTATTCAACAGTGACATGGGACAAACAGCTGTAGTTATTAAATATGCAAGTTGCAGAATAAATGTACTATTCCTCTTCTGTCAACTGTGGTTTGTTTGTCCATGCTCTTAGCAGGACCCTTGCCTATATGAATCGGTGAAGGGGGGGGGCTGCAACGCTCAAGTTAAGCTTGGAGAGCAGAACTTGCCAGTGCTGCAGCCCAGGTGGCCTGTGGTGTCCTAATGCCACTTGGGTAAGTGACCTTCCCCTCCAAGGCACTCTGAGGGGCTGGAGGCAAAGTACAATGCTAGCAGCAAGGCAGCACAGTGAGATAAGGCATGATCCCAGCTCCCTAGGAGAGATTATCTGGACAAAGTCTCAGAACAGCTACAACTGCACACACAACCACTAGGGAGGATGCAAGGAGAGTCACTGCATTCCACCCACACCCTGATAGCGCTTTAAGCCCCAAGGCAGGAAGGCTCATTTCTTCTACTGTTTGCTGCAGGTAACCAGAGATTCCTTGTTAATGCTGCTGTCTTATACCTTTTGGGTTGAGCTAGAGAACCTTTCCTAAGAAGATGACCACCACCATCCTCAAAAAAAAAAAAGAAAAAAAAAGAAACACCCAAAACCAATGCATGCTACTGTACCTGCACCACTTGTGACCTCCCTCTTTCTGCACAGAGGCAATCAGTTAAAAAAAATATTGCCCAGCACTGGTCCTGCACTGATGCTTACTGCTGTATGCCCCCCCCCCCCTTTTGGGGCGGGGGGGGGGGGGCACTGACCCCAATTTCAGCAGAAGCTGGCACACTAGCTGCAGGGCCTGCTGGCCAGCCAGCTCCCTCCCTTCTTTCCACTTTTGGCAGGCTGCCTTTTGATTGTGAGCCTGCCTTTGGAGACCATGTAGCAGGAGCTGCACATAAGGGCCCTCTAGTTCATGCTACAGCAGCGCAAAGGTCTGTAAGCAGACAGGGCACTTGGCCTCTCTCACACGCTTGCTCAGCACCTACCCCTCCAATGGTCTCACTCTCAAACTGTATCCATAGATAGACAGAGATAAATAAAAGGCTCTATGCCCCCTCACACATTTCTGAGCTAGAAAGGGGCCTGAATGGGCTCCCTGGCAGCTTAGCTGGTAGCAATTTTGCATGTGTGTGCACCTACCCACCACCCCCCCTCTGTCAGACCTTACAAACTGTAGCACAGCTTCCATTTTTAAGGATGACTGAAAGATACCACTCAAGCCAGGTACTGACAAGCAGGCTGCCTTACAGAGAACTGCACCAGGCTGGTTAGTACCAGGACTTTCATGGGAAGCCCCGGAACTGTGCTCAAGCTTAAAACCCCCCCCCACCCCCCCCAGCCACAACTGGAAGAACAACTGCAGCTTTAGCTGAGCCAAACCATCATTGCTTGGAAACAGGGCATGTGGTTTGCATTCCCAAGCCCCAGTGTTGAAGGAGGTTGGAGGAGGCAGGATTCAGCTTCACATGCGGCAAGAACAGACTCCAGGCTGCTGCAGGTTAGAGCACTAGAGCAAAGACTCTTGTTTGAAGAATGAGTTCAACTCAGATTAAACACAAGGGCAAATACTCCTATACTCCTACTTCAGTTTAGAGTAATGCTGTTTTCAGTTACTTGCCTCTCACCTGCTCCCATGACAAAGGACAGAACTTACTTACATATTTCATTAACCACTTTTTTACTAAGTAAACTGTCATGCCTGTTTAAAAATACAGTATGTATTTTACTCTACTCTAGTCCTTTTAAGAATAACTTCTACAAACACCTCCAAGCATGCCCTTTTGTTCAAGTGTTTTATTAAAAATTTACACAAATAAACACACTCCAGTACTCCTGGTATCTAGGTGTCCTAGGTTAAAAAAAATATACAAAATCCCAGGCCCTCATGGGAAGGCAACAGCAGGTTGAAGCAGGACCTCACTTCCTTTGAACAGTGGTGAAAGCTGGCATCTGAATGGGCTGGATTGAGTGGACTGGCTGAAAAACAGGCTTCTTCCGCATGTCAGAGAGTGTTTTCACAGAAGGGAGAAGCTGGTTTCTCTTGATGATCTGCAATGCCAGCTGAGTGTTACCTACAAGACAACTTTCAGTTAAAAACAATACCTTTAAATGATCTGATTCATTAACTGCTGTCCTCAGAACACAGCTGAAGAGCTGTGGATCCAGTTCCCTGCCAGTGCTGGGTCTGGAGCACATACACCAGCAATCTTCCTGTTCAGGGAAATGCTGATGGAAGTGTTACAAACATATTAAACAAAAGTAAACTTAAAACAGCAGTACTGATTGATTCTACTTAGTCTTAGCTACACTTTACAAGAGACATCAAGCTTTAACTTCAGAGTTAGAAGACACCACAGCACTTTCTGAACTCCTGACAGGCATCTTTTCTCACTCCCATGCCCATAGTGAGACTCTGGATCACCAATTCCTCACAGCTCAACAGTACTGGCACTATTTCAAGTTTCAACTGTTCTTAAAAGGAAAAAAACAACTTTCAACTGCATGGAACATCAATTAAACAACAATATATTTGGAAAAAAACAGCTCTGTTAAAAATTAAACCTATAAAATTGTAGGAGAAAAAGTGGCAAGTTCTGAAAAGAAAATTTCTTCCTCTTATCAAATACTGTCCTTTCACAAAAAAAATTGTCTTTAGCCCCTTTCAGTTTTACTTAGGGGAAAGGAAATCCCACTTCACACACTTCTGCTCTGTATTTTTTGTTTAGAGGAACAGTTTTTTCCAAAAGTTCCAACTTAAAAACATCTGTATAAGAGAACCTTTTTCTTAAATCTCAATTCTGAATCCAACTACTCAAGTCCTCCCCTTCCTTGCTTGTAATGCAAGCTAGCTAAAGGGGAACAAGTACACTGAGCATTTCACAGCACTCAGATACTAAGCCCCAAGGGGCACAGGGACATGCCCATGGAAGCTTCAATGGGACCGCTGTACCAGTCTCCTCACACCACACAGTTCATGTGCAAGGTTTCTAGTTCCTTTTCATATAGGTTTTTCATGAAAACAGGGTGACCCTTCAAGAAAGGTTTTAGAACAGGTAGTTACCAATGTTACAGGCTTTGTTACTGTACTTGCCCCATAACTCTTGGCATGGCTTCTTTGTAAAGCTTGGATTTTAGTTGTTGCCTTTAATAAGAAGCCTTTCAAGCCCTCTTTTTACAGTATAAACCTCGTCAAGGACATGAAAATGCTTAATACTCAATCTTCAGTTTTCCACAACTCAGTAATTGATGGCATTTTACTGAGCCTTTCCGATGCCACTGATTTCTGGAGAGAGATAAAGTATGGAAGATTTCGACCCAGAAGATGAATGTTTAGAAAGTCAGGACTGTATCAGGATTGCAATAAACAGTTTTTCAGGCTTAACAGTAGGAATTGTCAGCCAACTACTACACTTGAGGCCAACTGCCTTGTACCAAAATGCTCACTGTTAGGAAGCCATAAGAAACCAAATATTTGCAAGTAATTACTCTTCCAAAGATTCCATGGAAGCAGGGTGTAGGTACATGCAGCCATGGCAATATAAAGTGGCAACAATGCCTGAAGGCTGTGGTTGAAAATACTGGCACAGTGTAAAGACTATGAATGAAAGCACTACCCTCTTCCCCATAAATTCCAAATCTAAGTCTACAGTACATTTCAAAACTTGAGACTTTGAGTTGTTGCAAACTTCAAAGAGAAAAATCTATAATATTGAAAGTGCCAGAAGTTACATTCAACATTCCAGTTTACATATATTAAAGTTGTATAATGTTGGGGAAAAAATAAGCAAGTTCTTTACCATTCTGTAATTCAAGATACACAGCCAGCAGAATAGCCTCTGGAGGGATCTCTTTGGGATGGATCAGCGAAGCAGCCTATTGCAAAAGAAGGAGGGGATGGGGAAAACAAGTGCTTAAGACACAAACGTTCTGCTTAAAGAAAGAGCCCCTTGACAAGACTGTTAGCATCACTGGGGGGGAGGGGGGGGGGGAGGGGGAAGGGGAAGGGCAGAAATTTAAACTAAGAAAGATTCTTCCAAACTAATACACTCCATCAGGTTCGTGCATGCAAGGAGAGACCGAAAGATTATCTGCCTTGTAAGATTGTTTCACACTAATTAGCAGCACCATCTGCTCTATGCTTATGTCAGTATGAATCAGTAATTCTTGGGCCAATCTACAGGCAGTTTTCTGGTGAGATGACAGGTGAATGTAACCTCCCTTGCTCTGAAGTTCAGAATTCATAATTAACAAGGATCATTCAATAGCTTTCCATATAAAATCTTTTTCAGCTATGAAGTCCAGCAGGCCATCTTCTACATTAGCTCCAGATCTGACTCTCTATCCTACCTACAGTATATGGGGCACATGCTGTGATTTCAATTTGGCTAAGTCCCCAAGCTTCGGCTGACAGGCAATGGGAGCTGAGGGTCTCCAGAACAACACAACTCGGCAGAACTGCCTCCAGTCGTCCCCCCTACTCAGTCTCACCAGCTTCTACACCTGGAGTCAAGCCATGTATCACCAGACTCTGCTTCTCATTCCCCCCATTCAAACAAAAAGGACCCTCTTCACATTTAAGTCTTAGTGGAAATGGGGAGGAGAAAGAAGAAAAAAATGAAAGAGCACTACTAGTCCTCTGAAAGGAAAATGTGATTCCCCTCCTCCTTATCCTTTGCATTCCCTCTTGCCAGGTCACTGATCATCATCATCATATTTGTGGTTAAGTATCACAGTAGTTCTGCTGGGAAATGCCCAGCCATGAACAGAAGCAAAAAAGACAAGATAAGGCAAAGAGGGTGAGACTGTGTTAGAACTCATTTCTCTCCCCCACCTCTGAAACCTGCTGTTTACAACTACATTTTAAATGTGAACATTTGATATTGCCAGTACAAGGATGACTCATGATCTCAGTAAGATTAAATCCTGCAAGTCCAACATTTCCATAAGTGCCCAGTCTAGCAGGCAGGGGGGAAAAACAAAAGCAAAACAAAACCCCCACACACATTTGTCTCTATTGATTTATACAAATAAATTGTGTTTGAGACTGACCCAGCTTCTGAGAAAGAGAGAACACATCTGCACCAATGGCAAAAGGTAACAGTACTTATTCCATATTAAAAACAGGTCCGAGATGGAAGATTTGCTACAAGGATACCTCATACTTGTGCCTACATCTTTCTAAATGAAGCTGATGACAGAGCTGCTCACATTTTAATACCAAAAGAAACCATTTAGTTAACAAGCTAAATAACTATCAGCTGATCTGGCCATCCACTTAAACCTATACATTCTTTCACATCTGGCAGTTCAGGATTTAACACCTATGGACATGGGTCTACTCAAAGGGAGGGAGTAAGCAGCTCCTGACAGACCTGGTCTCAGCAGATCTTAATGGGGACACAATTTGACCATTGACAACAGAGGATCTTTTTCATCCCTCCAGAATATGAACTCTTCTTAAGGGTTAGGGGGAACTATAGGAGCGTAAGAATTAGGCAAACTGAAATCCAAAGCCAATCTGTTTCCTCAGTCCTCAAGACAGACAGACAGACAAGTTCTGGAAACTTAGGCAATCGCTGTTTTTTGTCTCCAAACAATTTTCATGCAAAGGTTAATACCTGCAAGCATTCAGGGCCTGACCTGCTGTACCACCTGGCTTAAGAACTCCAAACCACCATACAAATATTGTCCTTTTAAGAAAAGTCTTTCTCAGGTGACTTTCGGAATGAACAACTGGTAAGTAAACAATTTTAAAACTATCCTTACAAACACTTTTAGACAAATACTGACGAGTATAAGTCTAGAATACCACTCATAAGTTAAATGCTTTATAACAATTCTTTTGGCTTTTATTTGGTGGCTCATCATAGCCCAACTTTACCAGCCAGGTCAGCCACATACCTCCTTCTAGCAATGGATGTGCGTTCTCCATTGTGCCCCCTCATACAATATAGCTGTGTACATGCACAATTAATGTGTGCGTGCAGGACAGAGCTGAGACTTCCCAAAAGCACTGGATTTATTGTAGATGCAGAGACCAACTATGCTGATGGCCTTACACTTGTCTGGACTTTACAGCCTAAGCACAAACACCTGCCCAACCCTAAGAGGCCTTGAGAGGAAAAAGAAAGGAAGACAACTGCCTTAAGCTGTTGCAAAGAGCTTCAGAGAGTTTGAATCTGTTCAGCTATATAGCTACTATAAAGTAATTAGGAAGACTGCTGTTTCATTTAACAGTGCAATAATGTATTTGAGTAGTCTTCATGACAGACAGGTATGACTGCAAAAGAGATGGACAAATTGAAAGAGATCAGTCCCAGCCAGGAGAAGAACTGAATGACACAGAGTATTAAAATGGTGAGTTTCAAAAGCAGTACCTCAAAATTCTTGGGGAAAAAAAAAAAAAAAAAAAAAAGAGAAAAAAGAAAAAAAGAAAAGAGGCAGGTATGAAATTTACCTCCAGCAGAAATGTAGTTTGTTCTCACAGCCCTAAAGTTAACAACTTATACTTTGACTAGCTGATTAAAGAAAAGTACACTCAAGGCCCTCAAGAACTTTCTCCCTTGAAATATGATGATTACTATTGGACCTTTAAAAAAAAGGTTAAAAAAAAAGTGAAATGACTTCTTAGTCGTGTTCCACTACTTCAGTGTGATCTAGGAAAAAAATGCCTTCCACTGTCATACTAAACTGTTTACACAAATAAGAAGTTTGGAACACCCTTGAAGTTATTTAATATAGACTGGTCATAAAGACAGAAGAGAGCTGCCATCACAACCAAGTCAGCAAATAAACCTGACCTATGAAATCAACAGTATTTGCAGTGATGTGAAGGGCACTTTGAAGGAAGCACATTTACCCATCAAGCTGTTGTGAGGTTTGTTTTACATACCTGATGGAGACACTTCCGAGCTTTGTCATATTCGCTCCTCAAGCAGTAAGCGCTTCCAAGGTTAAACAACATCATTGTTCGTGCAGATGTGACTGAACTGGGATAACACTGGGGGGTCTGCTTGCCAGCTGCAATTAAAAAAAAAAATTCACACCTGAGCTGGCCAAGATAAGTTTCAGTACTCTGCTGAATATGATGGCTGGTACTTACAAGATTCCATCGCCTCATTTTCTCCTTTGTCAGACCCTAAAAACAAACAAACAAAAGAACCCACAAAAGCCATTATGTTCTGTGAGCTTCTTTTTGTAAAGCTTATTACAAAAATTATAATTTCATGACAGTAGCTACAAATTTGATTCTCCCTTCAGGGTCTGACATTGAAGACGGAGAATGTATCAGTTTGTTCTAAAGTTTGCATCACTTAAGACTTTCTATCCTTAACGTTTTGCCTCTCTAAGAACTTTTTTACATCTGCAGATGGGAAATAAAGCTTAGACTGCAGACACATCACTCGGATCAGAGCTGCTGTAGAACTAATTACACAGATGAGCTCTGAAGTAGTCTTCCATTATAGAATACACACTCCCAACTGGAAGTGTTGCAAGAAGATTAAGATACAGATTAACTATGTTCTTCCCATTCCTATCAATAAACAGGGTAAGTGGACTTGACTCATACTCCAAAGCCTGGTTTAGGGAATAAAGAGCTGGAAGAGATAAGGTAGGAAGCCCAAGCTTAACTGTAATTGTATATTTAACAAAAGAAGCTTTCAAAAGTGATGCTTAAGCAAGCCAGAACACTACAATATACAGTCCTATTTATATTAAAGCATTAGCCACTTCAAAGGAATGACAACCATGCAAAAGACAAGCTAAAAACAAAGTAGGAACTGAAAAAAGCCTGGAAAAAAAACTTAAGCTTTCACAACAAGATATCTTAAAAATCATTATATTTGTATACAGAAAGTTAAGAGCAGGAAGGCAGCTGAAAGCACAACCAGTTGTAATCAAGTGTGGATTCATTAACCTTGATCTTGCTCATTTGAAGAGATCCCCAGGGAAACATCAGTGACGTTCTCAGGGTTCAAGTGAGTGATGGCATCAGATATTCTGTCTAGAGAGATGAGAGCTTCTGCTGCATACAAATGCCCAAGAAACCTGCAAACCAAAGGGTCAGGTACAGATGTCAGTGCAACAACCTCCTGATTCAGCTACATAAGAGACACTCTGTATGCAATTTTAAATTCTAAGTTTGAATTCAAATTTAAAATTTAAACCATAGAAATTGATACTTAAGACATCTGCACGGAAATCAGTTCACTCACAGAAATATTGCCCTAATACCTAGCTCTGCCATTTGCTGATTTTAGGCCCAAAGTTTGCAAAAGTTCTGCACCTGAATAATGACAAGTAATTCATACACTGGAATTGCCATTCGAAAGAGACAGGACCTTGGTATGGCTTTATATCAGAGAAGTAAAAAGTAATCCTTACAGAAACATCCCTGAGATATTGACACATGTATAAATTGAGATGTTAAGTGACAATACATTCAATAACAACTAAATTAATTATGTAAGATAGCTGCATTGTAAATTTCTAAGGACAGCAACTACACAGGCTTGTCCATACGGCACAAATGCCTTTCCAACTGCAGCTCTTGCAAAAGAATCAAACAATTTTGATGTCTGACATCTCTAGTTCAGCTAATTAGCAACTTTCCTTTTCAACTTAGAAACAGGATTCCTGTTGATTGAGGGCATAGTTAGTTCACAAATATTTAATCTGAAACAAAAGTTGGGTAAAAAAAGTTCACACTTATTCTATGCAGCTGCATACAGTACATTTCAAATTAACCATATAATTTGTTGTAATGAATTACTAAACATTAGGCAAAATAAGTGATCTATGCCACATACAGAAAGGCAAAAGGATCTTTACATCAATCAAGCAGTCATCCAAAATAACTTTTCCCTTTAGATCTGTTGCAGCAAGCGTAACTTCCTATATGCAGTTTATTTCACTGAAGAAAGCAGGAATTCCTGATCTGCAGTGTTCCTGATCTGCACAAAAGCTAGCTTTCTGGGACTAAGATATGTGGCTGTGTTTGTCTTTACAAATAAGATTACATAGCACTAATACTGCCTTCGCAAAATTGTGCATTGCCTTCCAAACTCCTCTAAAATCTTGCTTACAGAACGACTGTGCAAAAAGATGATCTCCTGCAGCAGTCTCAAGCATGGGAGCCAAAGAAATTAATCAACATGGACCATTTTGGAGTATATGCTGCCAGCATATAGCAATAAGCATGCGTTTTAGCTTGCTCTGTGTGGGACCTGCTTTGAAATATATCATTACTGTCATAAAAACATCTCAGATATTTTATCCTGTGTATGACCTAAGATGTGAATGCACAAACAAGGTCAAAAGGATGGGGCTAAAGCTCCCTTTTTTGAATTTTGAGAGATGTCTGAGAACTGGTGAGCAGAAGCAGAACAAGTTTTGAATATCTTCCCAAAAATGCAGAATGAAGCAACAGCAATCATACCCCCAACACCTGGAGCCCTACTGCTTAAACAAGCCTAACCCTCTCAAGATGCCATTTCACGAGCAAGTTCTCAGCAGCACGCTGGCTTATGCAGTTGTCCAACCCAGCTGCTAATTCCTGCTCCCTGTGCTGTACCAGCACAAGCACATGAAGCCCCACAGTGAATCAGGCCAGAGACCTGACAGTCCTGACACTGAATGGGAAGTATGGCTGAAGACTCGCAAACAGCAACAAAAGCAGTGGTAGAATCCAAATTATGTGGCATTCATATACAAACAAGGGGACTCACGTTCCTGTGGGTCAATGAACATTTTGTCAGAGCTTCAACAAGAACAGGAGCAAGCCAAGCAGTTCAATTCTTTGCATCAGATACAGAATTGGCAAGCAGTTACAGACATTGGAAGCTTCAGCTCAGCTCTCTCCAGCAAAAAACAGGGCTGAGAAAGAAGAAATGGTCATGTCAGACTTACTTAAGAGACCCTGACAACTTTGGCTGCTGAAGAAGCTTATCTGCGTGATTCAATGCCATAAGGTTATCACCCAAAGCCAGAGCAACGTAAGCACTACAGGCAAGTATTGAGCACCTGGAGGGGGGAAAAAAAAACACAAAGGGGGGGGGGGGAGCCAATATGTTAAATGGAGAATTCTATGATTCCAAATGCAGCTGTGCAAATTCTTTAATAGGTGTTCAGCAAATCCAGATAAAGCCATACTAATAATATTTAAGTACAGAGTAAAAAAGAATAGGAGCAAGAACATACTGCACACTCTGCTACATTCTTGCTATGACTCAAATCATTTTTAAAGATTTGATTTCATTTTCATACAGCAACATTTCAGACTGGATTTATGCAAACTATAAGCAATAAAAATGCTGTTCAGCTTATATATGAAGTTAATGCAAAGCTAAGATGTTAAATAAATGGAAGGAATATCCACATACAAATGTAAAATGCCATACAGTATCACTACATTAACATTTAGTTCTCAGTGGAAGTTATCTTACATCCAAGGAAAGAAGTATTTTGTATTACTGAATTATTATGCCTCTCAGAAAAAAGCATCCTTGAACTGTGGTCCATGAGCTAGTAACAGCAAACACGCAAAAGATTGTTAGCTTTAAAACACATTTCACTTTAAAAGCAGTCACTGAATGGAACACAGGTTTTCACCAAAACAAAATGTTTTCATCAGCAACCGTCCAGAAACCCACTCACTCAACTCCACTTTCATTTTGGGAAAATGAAATACATTTAAGTGCTAAAGTAATAAATCATAAACCTTCAGTAATGTCTTTATATCAAACTACAAAAGAAAGAAGCGAGTCTTTCTTTACCTGAATCACATTCTCTGAATTAGGAGATACCTACAATGTGTTACACAGGTATAACTCAAGGACCACCAGCGTGCTCTCAGTAAGACTTTGAAATTCAGACCATTAATAAGAGATGGACCGCACCACAAATGACCTGTCTTTCCCCATGAACTGTTTCCTTGTCCCATTCCTTTTTTTTTCTGCCCCTGGTTTTTGTTTGTAGTTCTCTGCCATCCCCTTCTGACCCAACTAAGGGTAACAGACTGTGGATTCTTGTAACATGCAATCCTAAAGATCTTCTTGAGCTGCAGATACAACGATCAATTACATTGTAAAAATATCAGTGTGAAATGTGTTACAATGTTTGTACACAGAGAGACGATAAAGCCTTATAGAGCTGTAGTCACAATTTGAAGTTTCCAGATTTGTGGTAAATTGAGCGCTGTAATCCTCTGCCAAGAGCCTGATTGATAGGTGGCATTTTGTTGCTGTCACAGACTTTTGTATGTTTCCAAAAGCACAAAATCTTTGACAGCTCTTGTAATGAAATCTTAACCACTCACATCTTCCATCTTCAAACAATAATCCCACCTCAGGATGTCATCACTAGGCCAAGCTTTCCAGCTTGTAATAATTTCCCCTCCATATCCCTTGCCTTCCCCTTAACAAAGCACTTGGGGATATTTTCCACTTCGTAAGACATCATTCACACAAGCTGCCTTGTCCTCAGGGCGCAAACCTTTGCCTGCCTTGCCCCGGGACTCCTCGCTGTGTGCACGGACTCTGTTCTGCTCCGGGGAGGATGAAGGGATCCTCTTAGCGAGGTCCCACGTTGGGAGACTTGCAAGGAGAGCCTTCGACTCCCCTGCCAGTAGGTGGGCTATTACAGCCCCAACCTTCTGGCAACTGTCAAGCCCACTTTTGGTCCAGCAGTAAGTCATGTAATTCATGGCAGGACCTGGGGTGCCTTTATTCCTGTTTCCCAGGAGGCATGCACTTTAATTATGCACAAGCAGGATAAGAAACTTCTCCAGCATTTCTCCCTACCCCCCACTTCCTCTTTACCATGCCCAGATGTCACATCAAATCTGAACACATACAAAAGCTTTCAAGAAAGAGAGGAAAGCTTCCCCCCAGCTCAAGTCCTGAACCTAAAATATTTCTGAAAGGTTGCTACTGTGGGAAGGGGGAGGGAATGGGGCGGGGGGGGGGGGGGAATCAGTATAATGGCCTACTTCCAACTGGCCTCTTTTCTTCTCTGCCTCAAGGAAACACAACTTCTAAACAAGCAGAGACGCTAAGTTTCATCAGCTAAATACCTTTATACACAAGTCCAGGCCTGTAGGGATGGCTGCTGCCCTTTAAGTCAGTATTTGTCTTCCATTCATCACAACTTTAAGGCCTATTTTTATTTTTCAGAACACAAACAAAAGACACACTCAAATCATACAAGAAATAGTCCAGCGAAACTGGAACCCACTCCAGCCCTAAGGACTCGCCACCATTTAAGATCCAAAAAGATTCTTTGACCGCAGTCATCTAACGAAGAAGAAAACATTTGTGCTTTCTTACTCGCAATATTATTCTCATCACACACTTGGATTCCTTGCTGAACCAGCTAAACCAAACGCTCAGGCGATGTGACAGTTAATCAGAGCAGAAGAATTGCATCACAAGGGAAAAGACAAACTAGTTTTTCACTCCAGTCAGGATTCTGACAAAACTCCACAGGTTGCCTTTAAGCACGGGAGACTTCCAGCATTACCGAGCCTCTACATTCCCTAAATAAAACTGCCTTTGCCCTAGGAAAAAGAAAAATGTTTTTTTAAACTGCCAGATTATGTCAAACCACCTCTTGTATAGATCTAGGCAATAAGATTTGTCAGCCCACACTGACTCCAAGTTTATAGAACCTAAACTAGACATTTGAATTAGCTTAATCCACAGGAAAAAGGCTAACCGGGGCAAATCCCGTTGCTTGAAATTTATTACAGAAGATACCAAAAACAGCATTTCTAACCCATCTGGAGAGTACCACTAATCTGAAATAAATTTAGAATAGCTAATTAAGCAGGACATTTGATATAAACTACTCTTTATGTTTTGATATAGACACTCAAACCAAAAATATTCAGAAGCAAAAGAACGTAGATGGAGCTTGTATGGAGGGAAAATTCAGCATCACTGAACAGGAGATGGAGGACAACTACACAGTGGCTGGGAGTGAGGAAGAAGAGGGTGAAACAGGGACAGATGATAATCATTGTAAGCTTCCAGTACTGTGCCAGGGCCAAACAGACCACCGCAGCAAGCGGGGCAATGCCGGGTAGGTGGGGGAGACGAGCTGAGACAAATTGGTGATGGTGGTTGTTTTGGTATTAGCTGCGGGTTTGGCAGTGATGTCAACACTCCTGGAACAGCACCTTCAGCACTAGAGTACACACATACACCCCCACCCACCCACACAGACGCTTACTAAAAACAGCAACAACAAAAGCCACAGTGATGGGCTAGTGATGGTCAAGGGAAGAGTCGAAAGAAAGAAAAAAAGAAAGATGACAAAACTGGATCACCTGCCTTATAGCATAGGCTTAGAATTCAAACCTATTGAAGATAAAGAGGCTAATCAAACTACTCCTTTACCTCTATCTGCTTCAAAGGGGAAAATTAACATGTTCATACAGAGTTACTCAACCTGGGGAGAAAGAGGCTCTACCAAGGCCTGTTGCCATCTATCCACCTTTTACAATGAAATAAACAGAACTTTCTGCATGTAGCACTGTGGTCTACAAGAACCCCTTTGGTCTTGATGCATCTTAAGAGAACTGGGTTGTTCAAGCATATTGAAATATATTAAAGGCTGAGAGCAAAACAGTTGAATTGGCTTCTCAGAGAATGAGAAGCTAGGAGAACACTCGGGGGAGAGGGAAAAAAAGAAAAAAGAAGAAAAAAGAAAAACACCCACACACAGTATTTCTATTTCCCATGCAAAAATGTAAGCAACAACAGTTGGTGTCCTCAGATGTCTGCTTTTCACCTTTAAGTACTTCATATTATGAGAATAGTCTGTTCAAATAACTTGTGCGCAAGTACCAAATGAATGGCATACAAATGTGGGCAATTACTAAGTAGGACAGGCATGAGAGAGGACATATAAAACTTGTCTAGATGGTATTTTTACTTTGCCCCCCAAACGGTTCTTAAAAATAAAGTCTATCATTTTAAACTCTTTACTACATGCAACTGTACAAAAACACCTAAAAAAGAGCATTTAAATTTCCCTTATCAGTACTGGAAACAATGGAGATTTTTCAGTCCAGTCATTGTCACCAGGATAAAATCCAAAGTGTATAGACATTTATCCCTCAGGATAATCCTTGTCAATATTCAGAAATTTCTTTTAATTTTGCCTGCCTGGACAAGAGTTTTCATCTTCTCACTTAGCTCCTCACTGAGCAAGACTGGAGGAAAGACACTAACATTTGAGTCTACCAAATGTTGTTTTCCATAGCTATGTACAGAAACCTAGAAATAGTTTTAGTGAAGTCATTCTCCAGGGATGCCTAGTCCTGTGGATTTAAACACTGGTCAGAGCAAGTATTGCAAAAAATAAATCAATGTTTTTCCTTTCCTTTTATGATGTTCTTTATCAGAAGCAGTGTAATTCTTGCTAAACTGACAAGTTTTGCCTGACACGTTGTCAGGTTTCATCAGTAGATAACAATAGCCAATTGTGAAAGAAAAGATTACATACTTAAAAAAAAAAAAACCACAATGTGACACCATGTAATCTTGACATGTGGCAACCACATTTTCGACAATCAAAAAGAAAAAAAAAAACAATCTGTTCTTAACCCAGTGCCTTCCATTTCAAGTACCACACTTTTGCACCACTTCAGAATCAATAACCAAGGTCCCAGAAAAGTCTCCTCACAGATTCCTGCTCAGCTGCCTTTAAACGAATACAAGTAGATCTCCTACCCACACTGGCACAAAGTAAAGGTTAAGCTGGTCATTATAAAACATGGGTTACCTGGGGTTAGGCTGGAACAGAGTGTTTACCCAAGAGTTTAAGTGGGAAATTGCTGTATGCTTTGTCCATAATGGAACATTAAAACGGCTTTTTTTTGTAACAGGTGCCAGCTTTATAGTAGGAGAGATTTTCAACAGGCTGGCAGCCACCTGAAACAATCAACACTGTCAGCAAGTGATAATCTTGCCGCAGAAAACTAAAGGGTTCCAGATAACACGATGCTCATTTGGATGCATGGGAGTAGTTCTGTTTGGAGTGCGCTTTAACTGCTGAACAAGTAGTTTAAGGATATTTGGGAACAGGAAAAAGACTAGAGTCACGTTTTATCATTGTTCTTCCGTGGCAGGAAATCAAGTACCAGGCCAGAGCAGAAGGAAAAATTGCCTCTATGAAAACTACAACTTGTTTCAGGTAGGAAAGCTACCTGCGGAAAGGAATACTTCTATTTTGCCATCATTGTCCCATGTCACCTGTTCTGGAAGGAATTACATATTACATGTGGAATAGGAGTTTAAACAGTGAAAAGAAACAGAAATCAAGTAACAGAACGAATGCTTGCATTACGTGGTGCCAAGAAACTTAAGGCTCAGAGGCACAAATCGAGCTGCAGCACAAGGTATTTTATACTGTGCTCAGCAGTGGAAGCATCTACGCATACTGGTCTGCTACAAAAGCAAAACCCAAAATACTAGCTTAGTCCCATTTTTCCTAATTAGCCCTGTCATCTGCTGTCACACTCACATTTGTCTTAGACCTGTTTTCAGTTGTCTATGCAGTACTGCAGCAAACCAAAAGCAATTTAACTGTGAAGACTCCACAGTAACTTAGGGTTTCTGAGGTGAAAAGGCATTTTTTCCAAAGATTAAAAATAATGGATCAATAACAAAATAACAAGACTTGGACAAACGAAGTTGAATATATTAGGTGAAAAAAACCCACAAACTGTAATACACTCATTGCAAACTTCCTTACTATAAGTATCCCTCTCAAAATGCAAAATCAAAAGAGATAGAGAATTAATGAGATATGACAAACCAAGTATGTCTAGTGTGTTTTTCCAGCTTATAGTACTTCATAATCACTCATGGAAGAACTATACTGAGAACTAAAACATCTACAAGACATATCTAAAAGCTGCCATCACCTCCTAATCATTAAAACTAAGACAATACTGTAGTATCCCTAGAGCATTTATTATCATTATCAATTCTTCATATGTTACTTGCATATTATGACAATTAATAAAACTTTTAGTCCTGGACAGGCTGGTGAGAAGGAAAAAAAGGGAGTAAACAGAGATGGAGAGGCAGAAGGAAACATTAAAGATTATGCCCCTTGGCCAAGTGAGAATTAAGGGGGGTGGGGGGAAGGGGGAGGGAACAAGGCAAAAAACACCCATACCCCCTCACATATACCCATCTCCCCTCCCCCCACACATATGCTAACACCATATTTAAATCCTAGTCTAGACAAGGCTTTAGAAATCCTACTTTAACAGAGTAAAGTGGAAAAAATAGTCATCAATGAGATTATTTTAATAGGTTTTAGTTGTCTTAACACTTCAGTGATATGCACATTTCTTTTTTCTTTTTTAATATTGTGGCAGTTTTAAGTAATGCAAAAAAGTTGGCTTTTGATTCAGTTTCTTTGTGAGCACCCTCCTGATGTGAAAGCAGCACAGCTGCTTTTACCACTTCTGATTCTGTTCCATCCAAGAAGCATGTAATGGGGGCAAACATTCAAACTAGCCTTACCAAGACTTGAAATGAAAAAAGTACCATATTGTAACTCCCATCCCTTCCACCAATTACAAAAGTTATCATCAGATTTTTAGCTTCGTCATTTATGAGACTTGATTTTCTGGTTTTCGCAGGCCTATAAGAATGGGACCACAGACTGATCTACCATCTGAATTAGAATTGAGGGGTTTCTGCTTCTTCTGATTCAACGTCTTGAGAAAGGGAAGCACATACATGTAAAAAAATAGATTAACAGCAAAAATGCAACTTTGAGAGTCCCCTACTTTAAGAAAAGCAGTAACAGAAAGCGAACAATGACTCCAGGATATCATACCGCAGTTGGAGAGGTTCATTTACTTGTGAATATATTATTTACTTGCCTTAAATTTTCTAATTCCTGTTTCTTCAAAGGCGAAGAAGGTGGAGCTGCAATGAATTTATCCCCTTCATGACTTTTATTGCTAGAATAAAAACAGTATGTCAGTTACAAGGAGTGACTATGAAGACTTAATAAAAATTCTTAGTGTAATAACCATCAATATTAATTCACTTCATTTAAAAGGGCAGCAAAAACTGTACTGAGAAACAGGGAACTGAAGCTATTTAAAAACTGAGGCTAATGCTCTTGTCCTAACTTCTATTTGAGAGGGAAGAAGGGGGACATTCGTTTGTCAGTCAAATCCTTCCCAGCAAACAGTCTTCAAAAATAGCTTGAGGCTGTGGGAAGTGGAAGTTCCATATAGGACAAATACTTAAAACTCAAGAGATACAGAACTCCCTGTGCCTGTGCTTGTAGAGTACAGCCTCCCTTCCTGTAAGAAAACCAGGAAACTAGCTACTCTCCCTAGATTTCTCAGTAATGAAGTACATAAATATTCCAGAAAGATATAGATGTATCTGACCCAGAGAGTAGAAGAATCCAAGAAAATTGTACTTGACGCTGTTGTAGTATATGCAGCTCATGCCTTTGCCAAAAATCAGATCAAAAAATAGCCCTAAGCCACGTACTTTATTCACTGTTTCCTTGTGAATAAAAGAAGAATCTGCTTCTAAGTCAGCCTGTTCAATTAGTGGGATTTGCTTCAAGACTACCTTGTTCAGTTAGTGGGATTTTCTTCAAACGTCTTCTACCTTTTACTGCTCTACACCCAACACGGGGTCCCTTGTTAGAAGCAACACACCCTTCCAGGACCTTTCAGAACATAACACAGGAGATCAACAACAGCCTGCTTAGTTGCTGTCAGTTGTTTGACAGTTCGAAGTTAGCAATGACCAGTAGGAGATAGGAGGGAGGGAGGTTTGTTTGTTTTGTTGAGGTGTGTGGGGGTTGTTTTTTAAACTAACGAAGCATCTGCTTTTGAAACCAGAAGGTAATAACATATCTTCCTGTACAGTACATATTTTCCTTCCCTCACTCCTACAAACACACACATACGCACTATGGTTAATAAAAAGACAGAAGGTTGGAGCTGAGTAACAGCCTCTGTTTTTTCATCACTGCCCCTCACCACAAGTAAAGACAAAAAGCTGAGAATTGATATTTCATTTAAATCAGAGCTGCTCCATCCCAAAAGGCTGCATGCAGCTTGCCAGGGGAATTTAGCCAGTTCACAACGACCACCCTCAGTACACAAAAACACCCAGACTCTATCAATCACTTTGGCCAAGGAAACCATTTATTTTTGACCCGTCGCTCCTGGTAATAGCAGTAGCAAGGCTATCACATAAGTTTGCTGGTCACTTGACAGGGAAGATTGTCACTGGGGAAAAAGGGTTATGGAGAACAGCCTTCACAAATTACTGTAGCAGCAGCAGCCACCTCTTCCCAGCCATGGTCTAGCCCTGGGCAACCTCACAACATGCAGGGATGTACCCTGTGCCAGTGCAACATAGCGTATGTGCAGTAAATCCTGCCATGTGACAAATGGTTCTACTATCTTAAAAGTCTATCTGTTCTTGGGTCTGACAAAAACATTGCATTTTCCCCCCCATTATTCTTCCTAAGTAGTTCGAGTTCTAGCATGCCCACCTTTTCCAGATTTATTATAACTATTTTCTTCTCAAAACAGTCATTCATGAAAGTGTACACAATAACCAAAGCTCCTCTCATAAAGAAGGTCAGAATAATCTCTGTAAGCCCAAGATCCATGAAAAAACTAAGCATCTTCCTGATAGTTAATATTTGACTTTTTTTTTTGAAGCTTTAAGGAAAGAAAGATTTTTTCCTCAAGCTCCTTTTGGTAAAATGCAATTTATTAAACAATAACTCTGTACTACTGTCCTTCCTATCTACTAAACCTAGCTTTCCATTTTTACTCCAAAGCAAACACAGCAAACAAAGCACACTAGGGCTGAATGCCAAGGCTGATCAGGGGGAAATATTTACAACTGAGTTGCTAGACACTTATCTATTGAATCAACTACATGGCACAAAGAAAAGAAAAGAAAAAAGAAAGTCACTGTAACAAGTGAAACTTCACTTAGAATTAGAGAAATACCAATATGCACTGCAGGGGTGTGTGGGAAAACAAAACATTCACAGCACACAAAAATACAGCCAGTGAATTAGACAGTGAAGGAATTCCACTGTCTAATTTATTAAAGTGGTTTCATGGTAGAGACCAACTCAGTATTTTTTCTTCTTAAATTAGCATATCAGCAATCAAAACAACAATCAGTTTTACAATTTTCTTGGATATCACAACACCGCTGAGAGAAATTTCGCATCCTTTACTTTTTCTGCTGGCCAAACAGGATAGGTAGCAGACACAGACTTCCAGCCTACATTTACTAAAGAAAAAAAAAACCACACAATTCAAACTATACTATTTTGTTTACCTGCAGGCTTCACTGCTTTCACTGTTTTCTGCATTTCCCCCCAGCTGGTTACTAGCTTTAGACCCATTTTCCTGCTTTGGTTCCTGCTGATCTTCTGGCAGTAACAGCAAGGCATTTCTTAGACAGATTGCTGCAAATTCCATACTGGCTACAGGAATTGCTGAGGACTGCCCATCACTGAAAAGGGACGCAGAAGTTAACCAGTGAGTAACAAACCTACTAAATTAAACAGTAAAGGTAGAACTCTAGAAAGACCTGAATGCAGAAGGAATGTTATCCTAAAATAAGTTAAAATCATGTTTTAATATATCAAAGTATTTAATTTATGAAGCAAGATGTATATATCCTGCTATTCTAATACAGAAAGTACACCAGGAGGCCCAAGTAGAATGAGTAGATTCAACTACATGAGAATTACATGAAAATGTTGTTTTTCTCGACTTCGCTTCTTACAGCAATCAGATTCCTCCCCTACTTTTCTAGAATAGATTACTGAAAATATATTTTTAAATGAGAAATGATTATATTTCTCTGAAATATAAGTGAGAAATCAATTTTAAGTTTTAATGGCCCTCTAAGTTTCAATGAATACACAATTAAGCCCTCTGCTGGCCATCATAAAGGAGGCATCCAAATGATGTTCAAGAAAGACTCACCAAGCATTTTAACATGCCTCTGCACTACAAGGATAATGTCAAAACGAACAAAGTTTTTCCACAACAGTTCAGAAGATTCCTGATAAACAGATACATATTCTTAACAAAGCTGTGATAATGAATCAAAGAGGCCAGAGAAAACACACTTACTTATAAATGACATTCTGTATTGACTGGGATGCCAGGACTATCTTACGGTGGTAGCCTTGACCGACTATAGATTGCACAATTCCCTTTTTGCTGGGAAGACCTTTAGTTTCTTGTTCTGATGTCTAAAAAAAGAAAAAGAGGATTAAAATATTAAAGCGGCTGAATGAGAGCTTGACAAAATTACTGGAAAGTTGGAAGAACACTTCGAACCCAGCTAAACTGTAAAAATTAATAGTTTATATGGGTACCGGTTTAGTTCTTAAGCACCACAAAGGATCAGGCACCTTCTATTGTCTTCGCATTGCAGAGGGATTTTACTGCACACAGTGTAACTGTGATTAAGTCATAGATTACTTCTGAGAGCTTTTCTGATAGCCTACTGACCTAGTTTCTCCTGTTTTGAAAGAGAAAGAACAATGAACCAAGCCATATTAAAGAACTGCTATGACATCTAAAGAGAAGCCATATGATCAGCCAAATAATATCCAGAATTGGTACTGTAATTCATCATCTTCCCTCCATGCTTACACAGTGTTCAAAATACTCTATGAAAACCTGCTCAAACCATTCCATGCAGAACAAACCATAACATATTCACACTTACATCAATTTATTAAAAAGATATTTTGGTATGCAGATATTCTGGAAGTCAAATGAACTTAAAAACTCCTAATCAGTCCCACAAACTATCTCCACACCATATTTATTCTGATTTTTGCCATGAGTGACCTTAATGACATTGCTGGTAAGTAAAGTTAGTGGAGAAGAGTCACAGCTGTAAGGAGAAACAGCAGGCATGTATTTTAATATGTTAAATAGGTATCACTTTCTGGAAAGTTTATCACAATCTGTCGTGAAGAAGAATACAGACCTGATAATGGCAGTAACTGACAAATTAAAACACGTATATACAATAGGTTTGGATATAAAGCATATATTTTGCAGAAAAATATTTAAAAAAATCTGCAGAAAGGGAATCATCACCCATCTATATTTTATATGCTAAAATACCAAAGCAGATGAAAATTTACTTCGGTGAAATTACTTTTCTGTATGAGGTCCAGCACACAAAATGAATACATATTTAGATATATAGAAATATTATTGCAAATTGAGTTGCAAGGTGAAATTAAACACCTTATTGATTTTTAAGGCCTCACTTGCCACATTGTAAACTTATGTTTAACTTAAAAGACACTTCCCCTTCTCTTTAATATTAAACAGTATCCACATTTTTTTTTCCCCCTTAAGATTACAGTCAGGAAACACCAAACTGCTTCTATGACACAATTTCAAACTCCTTGGTATACCACAATCATCAATATTATGACTGTAGCATAACGAAAGCTAGGTTACAGGAGCCTGATGTCATCTACTGCTTCAGGTGGTTTGCAGTAAACAGAGAAGTGCTCCATGAGGGTTGGTCCTTCCCTTTTCCAGACCGTTAAACACTGTCCCTGTAAAGAGGACCCCAGCTTTTTTTTTTTTTTTTTTTTTTTTTTTTTTTTTTTTTAAATCACAAACCATATGCTAATCAACCCTCCCATACCCAGCTTCCTGGTAGAGATCATCAGTTGAGTCTCCTTTATTAGGTGTACTTCGTAATCAGTAGGATATACATCTAAAATTGCAAAATGAGTAGGATGAAAGCTGTCTTTCATGCATTCACTGTGGTCCATGAAACTAAGTAGCCAGATCTATGAGACAACAGGTAACACACTGCACAACTAAAGTCAGTGCATTTTTCAAGCCAAAACTCTTTAAGCTTCAACACTCCACCTGTAAAACAGGGGCAACTGCAATCCTCATCTACAAAGCTGCTGTGAATAGCTTTCTTTGCGTTTCTGAAACGCACAGACCCCCAAAACAATGAGCATCATTGAAAATCCCAAGGGAGAATTATGAATTTTGTGTTTATAAGGTTTTGTGTAGTGCACAGTAAATAAAGGCACATGAGCCACCCACAGAGGGAAAACAGTGAATTCAGAGGAAAAATGGAGCAAATACAGCTGTTTGTTCAATTAATCCCTCCCATCCTGCGCACTAAGTGAAACGGGCATACTGTGAAAATAACTGCATGGGAGCATGTAATTATAGATTACATCGTTACACCCACACACAAGGGAGATGAATTAGAGTTTCAGAGGAAATCAAGTATGACATCTTGTAATTTCATCAACTGACAATTTTTGTGCTGTTTTCTGTTCAAAAGAAAGAGCAATCCCTTTCCACAGCCCTCCGAATTTTAACACGTGGGATTATCCTAAGCAGACACGCATCAACATGCTGAAACCAACATGCCCCAACAGGTATGCAACACCTCTACTGTCAGTGGTTTCCACAAACTTCGCCAAAGGAGGAACGACAAACCTCAGCCATTACGGATTCACTTCCCCAGTGGCTGTGACCACAAAGACTTCAGGGGAGAATATTGGTCTCAACTTCCTCAGCCTCTGCCCCTTTTAGACTAGCCACACTACAGTCTTATCCCTGTCTACCTTCAGCAGCAACTGAGAGAAGAAATAATGAAAGCTTAAATGAGATATTTGGCTGCATGAAAAGAAGGAAGATCGCATGAGAAGATCTCAAAGGAAATCAGACTGCATCTTGTTACTTACATCCAGTCCTATAAGTCATATTTGAATTTGGATGGTGTATTTATTGTAGACAAAAATCAAACGAGAAGTTTGTATTACCTGTACATCACAAAAACTTTAACTGAACAAAACTTTAATTGAATAATTAATTGAGAGTCACAGGAAGGAAACTTCTCTATAATCAAGTATTGTAGTAGTCCTCTGCAAGATTCTTTGCATCCTCCAATAAAGTTCTGGGCACTGGACATACTGCTGTATTTTGTTTTTAAATAAAATTGACCACCAGTCTGATCCAATAGCCACATATATAAAAGCATTAAAAAGTTAACCTTAATGAGTGCTAGAACAGTAACAGCATATTTTCAGTCATACCTTACATACTAGCATCTGGCCTTAAAGTAGGATAGGCATATGCTTTCTCCCATTACTCTAACTAAATTTCAAGGTAGAACCTCATCGTTTCAGAAGCTGTAATGCAATTCCTGAAGACTAAACATAAAAATCTAAGATGCTTCAGTCAAACACTTTCCAAGAAAGAAGAGAAATCCTTCCTTGTCAGAGCAGCAGCAACAAAAGCTGTTACAGTTGTTTCTGTGCATCAAACCTCCAAGAGGACATCAAACCTTCAAGAGTAGCCATGAAAATTTTCCTTCCTTGGGTATTAGTCAAATTGGTCACTGACTCCTATCTCATCTTGCTATTTCTGCAATCCGGTAACAGAAATGCTTGGAAGAGCTGAACTTAGTACAGAGAAGAGAACAGATCTCATACAAGTTTAATTCATCTGTTCACACCAAAAAGACAACTTACATCAAATATATGTAAGCCAGGATTTTACCACACATATAAAATAAGTGTGGAAAGCTAAGACATTATTAAATATCCGTAAGTAATAGGTCACACAATGTTAATATCTACATCTTAAGTAGAGCGCATTCACTACAGAGAAAGAACATGTTGCTTCCTGTTAAAAGGTAAAGTCTCATTAGAGAATAATACAAGTTTCTCTCCAAATAGTATCTTTATTTCTAAAAATTATTTCAAGACAAAAGTTAAATCCTCAGACGATTTGAAGAAATCTAATGTGCTTAAAACTAATTTAGGACTGCCCATTCAAATTATGAGTTGGAATAGCCTAAAGGGAGTAATGGTAAATTGCCAAAGAAAAATCATGTTAAACCAGTCTCTCCAGCAAAAAACCTGTAACTTAGAGGAAGAGCTGTAACAGCCACTTACGTGCTTTTGTTTTATCTCATGCTAATCTTTAAAATAGCCCCCTCAAATTCTTCTGATCTTAGAAAAGTCGATTAAGCACTGGGCCTCAAGTCACTGTTTCTATGGAACAAAGAGACGGTGTTTTTCTTCCACCTCTGTTGGAGCTTCAGATTAAACACATGCACACACACACAAAGAATTAATCTGGACTTACATAGAGCATCAGGCCTATAAAATACATAGATCAACTCAAGGTATTATTTCTTCTCTTTCGTGATCACATGTATTTCAAAACCACCATGGCATCAACAAAAGGAATTTGCAAATCTACTTACCCCTTTATTGGCAGCAATGCAGCATTCTGCTATTCTCAGCCAAAGACGAGGGTTTGAGTGATAAACCTGGACTGCCTCTATCAAGCATTCAAAAGCAGCTAAGGGCCTCCCAATATGTAAAAGCTGTATTCCACAATTGTAGAGTAATTCGTACCGTTTATTAGTCAATAGTGTACACATAGGTCTTCCTGAAAACTTTTTACCTGCAGAAAAGGATTAGATAGTTTTGGATATGCAGCTCAGGAGGGCTGAAAACACAACCCTCTGTTGGGGGGGGGGGGGTGAAATACAACCAAATACTGTGAAACCACTTCTTTCTTTACACAAATTCAATAGCTTCCCTCTGTAAATACCTTCCTTCCACATCAAAGCTGATCCCCAAGACAAATTCATCATACTATTAATAAAAGTTAAAGTAAATTAAAAACTATTTGCATACCTTGTCACTCAAGCTAAACATTATAAACACTATGCTATGAATCTGGAATTGAATACACATCTCTCTGTCTTATAAATTTTTTAAGAAATCTGTTTTACTGTTAACGAGTATAAAACATCTGTCTTTGCACTGGTATCTAAGATTGCACTATAAGGGCAGGGCAGGTGGGGAAGCAGCAAAAACAAAGTATTGTGATAGGAACTAGATTTTAGAGAAAGTGAAAAATGAACAAATTATCACTTCATCATGAAATCCCTTACTTGGAAGGAAAAAGAATGAAGTATTACTAACCAAAGCAAGCAAACTTTTTATAATGTTTATTTTCTTGTGGTTGACTACATCTAAAGCAATAGTAGATGGATAAAACCAGACAGTAGATGGATAACTAAACAGTGGGTAATTTTTTCCTCATACAAGCTCCAGCCCCACACCACGCCAAAGTAAGCAAAAAGGGACACATTTTATCATCATCTGTTTCTCACAACAGCAACTCATACACTGAAATACACTGAAGTTATATTCAGAGTCCTTATCCACTTTATCCTGTCCTCTGCAAACAAATGGAACAGGATTTTTTCTGGTGATTACTGAAAGCTTATGTCATCTGTTTTCTTGATTTGCTCACCCCTCTTCCACCACCTATTTTCATCTCTTACAAGTCTTACCTGGATCTGAACTACCTGTTCCTAGCTGTGCACATGCATTATCGTTTTCTTGCAAGGCTTTTTTGAAGTAAAAAATTCCTAAATTGTGCTTTCCCATAGCAAAGTGGATGCAGCCAAGATTGTTCCAGAACATGCACCGTAAGCATTCACCTGAGAGAACAGCAAAAGATCATTTTCATAAACTGAATCAGAAAAATGTCACTGAACCCACAAAACACATCCTCCATTCTCTCACAGGTTGGAGTATTATGGTATCTAATTAAACATGTTCTTCAGCAAGATGTTCAAGGATTATGAAGTTACTGTCCTACACAGAAATGTAGGTTATTAAAAAAACTGTATCATTCCATTTCTCTTGAACAGTTCATTTGAAATGACTTAATAGGTAAGCAGCCAGAGATTTTCAGGTCTTATGCATCACGTTCCATAAAATCCACACTACAAAGTCAATTTGACAGACTGCAAGTTGAAGTAAATTCATCTGGAAGATTTCATAGTGTTTCATATGCAAACACTTCCAGTTTTGTAACAGATGACTCTTGTAAAAAGGCAATTCTTAAATGACATTATCTGGCTAAGTTTTACAAAACAAACAAATATGTTAACCCAGTCACACAAGCAGGAAAGAATGAGCTTCAAGATTGAAAATGCGCTCTTCTTCTTAAACACATCATATGCAGGTAACTGTGGGCAGTTTCTTCTAAATAATAAAAGACAAAAATTAAACTTTTGACTTATTTGCTGGTAATTGAAGTTTCTCAGGGTTACCACTGATTAAAAAAAAAAAAGCTTTTCCAAACAAATTAACCAGATGTTACTGTAACTGCAACCTAGGTGACTAAGTGAACATTCTATTGTAGCTCACGCAAAAAAAGTTACTTGAAAATATAACTTTCCACAGTACGTTAAGTTACAAAAAGGACTTTTTAAGCATAAAATATTATTAGAGAGATAAGTTATAGAACATTCTAAAAGCAGTTTGAAAATATGGAATGATTTGCATTCTGGCAAATATTTTGAATTCATGTTTTCTAAATCAAAAAGACTAATCTGTAAATACAGAAATTTCTTAAAATATTTACTCAGTCTTGAGATATTCCCAGCGCATATTCTATGACTGCCATCATCTAGTTACAGTCTATGCACCTGCATCTATTAGATAAAAAGTTCTCATGGCACAACAAACTTAAGAGTACTATCGTTAAAACAGTAAGCATTGAACCAACTGAAGTAGAGAAATTCAGTAGCTTCACAATGTAAGGATTTTTAGAAAGCTTAACTCTCTACTGACCCAAGACACAGCTTTCGCTCTAGACTTTCCAGTAGTTTTCCACTGATGTTTTAAACAGTCAACTACAATCTCAAATGTTTTTAAATAAGAGCATACAAAAATACACACACACACTTTCTGGGTATGAAAGTAAATTAAAATAGTGTACAGTAGAAGTCAATCCTTGACATTTCATGAAACATTTCAGTTTCCTCACAATCATTACAACTGCTATAATATCCTCTCTGGGTACAACTTGAAATTTCATTCCAAGATCTAGGAGGCTGCTTTTTTTAAACATGTCTTGATTCACTAACCCAAGCAAGAAGCCCTGAAAATATTACATTTATATCATCACAAAGCCATTTTCCTAGACAGTCTTTACATTGTGAAAAAACACACTCAAGAAAACCCATACCATGATTGCATAGCTGGAGAATGACAAGAATGAAGAAAACATATACAGGACACAAAACCATGACACTTTGGGCCTGTTCCTTTAGGTAACTATTCATTGCTTAATACTGACATCAGTGAGTAGTCCCATTTGTACCACACTTTCACGTGCTTGCAGGATGAAGGTTCTCTCTTATTTTACCTGTTTTCATGAAGCCTGGATGTTCAGCAATATTTGCACTGTTCAAAAGTTTGACCGCTTTCCGATAATTGCCTCTCAAATATTCAAAATTGCTCTTTAGAAAGAGAGAAGGAGCTGACTGTGAGGGAGAAAACAAAAAAAAAATCTCTTATTTTATGATTTCTACTGTGAGCATTAAATCACTCCATAGTCAGTTTGGCCCCTGCTGCCACTTTAAAAAAACAGATGGGCTTAGGCCCTAACCATTTCATGCAGTAGCATTTCTTTGTTAAGCACATGATTAACACTCGTCTCCCTTGAGCTTCAAAACCATACGTATTTTTTGTCATTGCTCTAAAACCAAACATTATGCTAGAGAACTCTATCATGGCAATGCCTGAGTGCAGAGGATCTCCTTTTTGCTTAATAGGATCTTTCTCCAACCTGTCTTCTAGTACACTCCTTCCCATGCTTCCCTCCCTGAGGAGTTCAACAGCTTCCTCCTAGACTGTGATCTTCCTGGTCTGTCCACAGACACCTCATGATCCAGAAGGATTTCTGTCAAACTAGCAGCTGTTGAGACTGGCAACAAGAGGGAAGTGCTGTCCTCCCATTCCCTGCTCCTCAGTTAATGTAGAATATATCTGGAATGGTGGACGTAATTCTTTGAGTTGAGAACTCCTACATAAAAAAAGTAAATTGCTTTCCTGCAAGAGGCAAGCCTCCAAAAAGACTTGAACACAAAAAAAAAAAAAAAAAAAAAAAAAAAAAAAAAAAAGGAGCACCCCAAAACAAATCTCCCATAAAGTGGTTTAAACCATCAATGATACCAGAAGATTTTAATTCTCAATGCATAACATTTCTAGTAAACTAAAACTATAAAGCAAACTCGACCTGCTTAGTATAGTATTTCACTGTTATTTTTATATCATTAACAGTGAAGTGCAATTTTCTAAGCAACTGCAAAAAACGCAAGTGAAATTCTGTATTATTTACACTCACAGAAAAGAGATTACAAACTCAACTGAATACACAAAGCACTTGAGACATCCATCCTCAAAGAGACTTTTCTTTACAGACGAAGTTAGCAAATTCAGTTTTAAGATAGGAGAACAGAACTAAATTACAAAACCAATATCCTTAGGAATACCTACATTCCCAGCTGTATTCATAACAGATTTGATCTCCCTTTTGCATGCTTTTAGTGACTTCATCTGGATATAGGCTCTCACCTTATACTGTTAAAAAAAATAAGTTTGTTAGATAAAAATGAATTGTTCCACTTTGTAAGATGAACCATAACTAGATTTATTACAGAACATTATACACACATCTTAAAAAGAAGTTAAAAAAAGCTGTTTAAAAACATTCTAAAGAAGAAATTCTATTCATATTCATAGAAAATTTTATGCAATAGCTAACAGCAACTCTGTATTCAAACCCCAAAATACTGGTAACTAAAAATCACAAATTAGTTAAAATAATTTAACTTCCTACCCCCACACATTTGCCTACTAAACTCACAATACCAATAAGTGAAAGATGATAGAGAAGGGTGTTTGCTCACATTTGTTCCACAGAACAGAAACCTCATAGTTTATAACATGAAATGAAACCTCAGCTGATTTAAACTGTTGGAGATCTAACAGATAAAACAGTGAAACTAACTGCAATTTAACAAAATTACAATAGATTGCAGGGACTTAACTTGAGCTTTTTCATGTTCAGACAGTTTCTCCTGTACATAGATCTTATAAAAGAGATAAATAAATCAATTTTTTGTTTGTTTTACAAAATGAAATTCAAGAACAGATAGTATCACAATCCATGTGAACTATATTAGAAGAAGGTTGTACTTGTTTTTAAGACAGACTGAACTAATGTTCTTGTATAAATCACATGCAGACACCTACCTGATGTATCTTAGATTTGGCAACTTCTATTAAAGCTCCGCTCTCAGCTTTCTGGTTAGAGGCATCTTTATTTGTATTACCTGACTGAAGTTTAAAAAGAAGTTAATATTAATTACCTTCTTGAATTTGGTTTACAGATTTTTTTTTTTTTTAAGACTATGAGGAAGAAAAATAAGTATCTTGCAATCCAGAAGAGTATGTACCCACTAAATATTGTAACTTGAGGTTAACAATCAAAATCCAGGAACAACTACATCAGTCTATGAAGAACAAAGTTCTACATTAACACGAGTGTTACGCTGTACCACTCCAGCATTAAGATATTTTAAGAATTCTCTTGCCCAAGAGGACACTATGCACACTCTAGGTTCTCTCACTAAGATTTTCTTCAGTAGAATTATCTACTATATATTTAAAATAAAATGTTTCATCTTAAATGTGGCATTTCATCAACAGGGAAGGATGAAAGACTTCCCTTTTCACTTACAAACCACTATTCATTCTACTAATATTTCAAAAGATACACACAAAAGACTTCATTCAAAAGTACACATCAATCAGGTGCTACATAAAACAGATGCTTGATTTCTCTCATACCACGGGGCATGGTTGCAATTCCTCTCTGACATGGAGTTTCATTTCAAACTTGAGGTTTCACATGGTCATAATCCGAGGCAAATATGAAAGACTAAGTATATTTGACCATGAAGACAAACTGTCTTTCTAAAACAGCTCTCAGACTTAAGACAAACTTAGCTCCCTGACAGTAAGAGACAGGGTGGAACAGAGGAAATATACACCTGCCACATACAATTAGCCCAGTTACTAACACGTAAGTTAGTGTCTAAAGTTACAGATGCTGCAATATAGATTTATAATTCAGAGGTATCTAAAAAGAGTAATTCTGAATCAAGTTAAAGCATACTGCTATAAAGACTTCAATATATTCATAAGATTTTAAGCTTACCTCATTTTTTCCATTCTTGCTGTTATTGTTGCCCTGTGAAATCATTTTTTCTAAAACAGCGAGCAGATGTAAGGCTTTCTCAGCTTGGTAAGTTAGCAGGTATAAGTCTACAAGCAAGAAACACACAGCCTGGGCAAACTTCTCTTCTACATAAAGCAAAAGAAGGGAAAAATAATTTTGCAGTTTTAGTACTAATCCTTCCAAACCTAACCAAAGGAGAAAAAAAAGCATCCATGCAACATTATGAGAAAGAACAGTTACTAGCAAAAAAACCAAAATGCAGACATCCACATAATGCACACAAGTACATATACACAAAAAAGCAATTAATTCAAATGGCATTAGCGTAATAGCATAGACTAAAGACAAAGACAGTTTAACATCTATTTCATCTCTACAAATTTTATTTTCAGAAATACTGAAAATCCAGTGTCTAAAAAGACAGATGGAGCTATAAGCCTAGAGAGAATCTCATGGAAGTTAAGAGCATTTCTGTACAAACACTTCTCTGCATGGCTGCCTTGGCAGACTGAGCTCCAAACTGGCATATCAAAATTTGGGAGGAATTAAAGAAACACAGTAAGATTTATTGGATTTACACTGTGGGTACACACACACACACACACACACACACACACACACACACACACACACACAGATACAAGCACGCTTCACTGTGACAGGCCCTGTCACTTTTAAAATTCAACAAAGATTATGAAGTTGTTTAATGCAAGTATGACAACTCCACTACATAGGGTGCCACAGCTCATAAAAGCTGGAAACTTCATATTCAAATATGACCACATAGAATTATATGCAGCCTAATGCAGGCATTCAAAAACGCAAGCCCACTGACAAATTTGCACCCACCCATGTAGTTATATGATCGTTTAGATTATCAAAATTTAGATCATTTAGTTACTTTTCAAATACTAATAACTTGTCAAATACCCATTCCAGAGTCATAATACTTCTCTTCTAAACATCTCTGAAGTACCACCGCCCAATTTAATTGTTGTCCCTGATATAAAGCATGTTCTTCATTTCTAAGTCTAACCACTGCTTTAGAACTGTATCACACAGATTTAAAACCAACTTGCATGAGAATAAGAAAAAGTGAAGGATCTTTCTTTAGTTTTTACATGAACAAAACTTGTCTACATACCAAAAGGTTCTATAAAT
Source organism: Dromaius novaehollandiae (assembly GCF_036370855.1). NCBI lineage: Eukaryota > Metazoa > Chordata > Aves > Casuariiformes > Dromaiidae > Dromaius > Dromaius novaehollandiae. Next base: position 29,490,073 of record NC_088099.1, read on the forward strand.
TGATAGAGCTTCTCTCCAACTGATATAGCTTCAGTATACTGACGCAGATGATACAAAATAACAGCTTGATTGTAGTAAAGCATACTATTTTCAACATCATCTAAACCATCCATTTCTTCAACAGCTGAGTGAACCTTTAAAAAAAGAAAAAAAAGAAAATACTCACTTGTTTCATTTAAAAGTGTCAAGTAATTTTCAGAAATTAGATTATTAAAGGTAGAAACTGGTCTAAAGGTAGGTCAATAAAGAATTCTGTTCACTAGTTATAAGCTAATAAACTTCTGTGTTGTTCAACAGAAACCCAGCAAAGGATTTAAATCATGTCACGAACTAAAGTTAAGAAGCTTTCTATTGAAAGAATGTCAGTTTTTCCTACAGTTGTAATTGCTGGAAGAGTTAAGCTTTAGATCCATTTCAATAAAAATATAAAAGCAGTATCCTAAATGACTAAATGGACTCAGAGGTTTAAAAGTAACATTACCTTCCTGTTCATTTACATTCTTCACAAGAGAGGAAGGCATGGATTTTTTCCCCTATTTCACTAGAAAAGTCTAATCATCATTAACAGTATTTGAAACCAAGCAGCATATCAATGTTTGCATTACCTGGTTCTTCAGCTGGTTAAGAGTTTGTCTCAGGTTGTCCGTTGTAGTCTGGTTGCTTTTACAGAACTCTGCAACAGCAGTATTCAAAGTTATTTTGTAGTCATCTTTGTTTATGTCTTGAAGGGTATTTAGGTGCTGTAAACAAACATCGTAATTCCCAGCCTGGAAATCGCACACATCAGAAACATGCATTAGAAAATACAAAGTCTAAATTAACAGGTTAGTAAGTTTTAATGAAAGTATCCTCTGTAAGTTTACAGAACAAAGTAGTATTTCCATTATCAACAGGAAGTGAACTAAAACTAAATGGCTACACATGCATAAGTAACAAAGTATGAGAGTGAAGTCTAACAGCTATGATAATAACCAAATTTAAAAGAGAATTCTGTGGAAGAAAGACAAATGGAGTAGTTTATTATAAACAGAAGATTCTATGAACAGTGCTGTTCTGCTTTATTTTCATCGTATAGAATCTTGAAATTCAAAGCAGTATTTCCTCAGTTTTCATAATTCCTCCCCATCACGTGCATAGAGCAACTGGAACTGCTTATGTAGCTCCCAGACTGTAATTTCGTGTTCATTCCTCACTCCATTTTTGTAGAGGTGAGTTACAATGTAGTCTGTGGAAGTCAGCTTAAGACATGTTGGCAAAAGAGGGTCTCACTTTCCCAGTATGGGTTTAAATAACATTTTTACAACTTATTTTAGTTGTTGAATGAATTATTCAAGCATTTGGTGATTAGGCATGTCAAGAGAGAAACCAAACACCTAGGCATGATACTCCTTGGAGGTGTGGTTTAATCATGAAACCACTTACTTTGACATCAGGAAGAAGAGGGACTATTTTTAAGGACTTCCAGACAACTCAGCTCCTTCTGCTTTCAGTTTTTGTCTTTTGTGTTTAGACAGGAAGAATTTAGTGGCACTGCAGAATGAAAGAGAACTCCAAACTCTTTCAACTGAACCAAGCCTAAATAAATGATCCTTTGCTCTCTGCTGCTCAACCCCTATACAGGAATAATCACCTTCACCTCTTCCATATCAAGGCTACTTCCCGTTTGGTCAGTCAGATATGCAGACTCATTTCTACCTCTGTCACCAGTTCACAGACAATCAAGTATCAAGTACCACTACCATTCTCTACTGACTCTTACTTCTCCTATTTTAGATGCTAGTCCACAGAGCTTCTTCTGGGCTCCTGCCTAAATTCCTCTGTTAAGGGAAGGGTTACAACAGAAATTACAACTCTGTAGTACTTTGCCGGAACCACAACCTTACGCTTGCTGTAGATAGTTGCTATTCCGCAGCTACTCTCAAGAGAGCCACCTTCAGCTCTACCAAGAAAGTAGTCCCACAAGTTACAGAGATGTAGCAGGATGCTGACACACAGTATTTCCACAGTTCTGTGGAAGTATCATCATGATGGGTTGCCTACTCATCACACACACAAAGATGGGAATTTACAATTCAACTGCTGACATTCTCTGTAAGTGACACAGTTCACCTTCCAACAATTTTCTTCACGTGTTCACACTCAGAGCTCCCCTTCAACAGAAGCAGCTTTCAGATTACAGCTACAAGGCCTCTAACCGTGGTTAGACTGAGAACTTTAAACTTTTGTATGCTCACCTTATTTTGTGATTTTTTTTTAAAAAAGTCTAAACAGTCCTTTCCTCTACTCCATTAAGCAGGATCTATAACATAACATACACTTATTTCAAGTTACACATAACTTGAAAGTGCAACATGATAAAGCAGCACACAAAGAAAGACCAGAGGAACAGTCCACAAGGCTACTTATAGCAACTCAATACTAAGCAAAACTGACAACCTAGACACCAGGTTAATCCTGCTCACATCTGTTGCCTCGTGAACATTGTAAGTGTTCTTAATGCAAGAGAAAGACCATGAGATAAGCAAGGTACATCAGACCAGCATTAGAACTAAAGACAAAGGTATCAGCAGACCAAGTGTCTTTCAGGCATGAATAACTGGACACAAGCAGGAAAGCAGACAACCCTTTCCTGTACCTTTAGTTCTCAAATAAACTGACAATGAGTAAAGAAATACTGAAAGAGAACAATTGGACTAGAAAGCACTCAAGAATGTATCAGCAAACACCATCAGCTGTAGTCAGTTTAAGGAACAACTACACACACTTCACACAGCAAGAGTGCAGGAAAAAAAGTAATAATGACTGAAACAGAAAAGAAGGAAATATCAAAAGACAGTATTTAAATTCTTCCCCCTAATCTATTTAACACATCCAAAACTAGCTTACACAAGTCATTGTGGAGATAGAGATGCAAAAAAGAAGAGGCAAAGCAGTTATACTTCCAGTCACATGCTACATTAAGTAGAATCAGGAGACAATGCAAAGAAAGTAAACAACTGAAAGACCTACTGCCTGAATTCTACATGAGAAATCTTCCAAGAAACACAAAGGTGGTAATTAATACAATCCATAGGTATTATGTGTTGAAAAATACATCTTAATGTAAAGTAAACCAAAAAATCTTGTAGACTATTTCATATCTTGCTATATTTTTTTTCCACAATGTGAAAAAAAGGTTTGGTTGTTGTTTTTTAATACACGTGGTTCTTTTAAGCCCTTTAACACCACATTTTTAGTTTTAAATGACGAATTCTTCAGAGAGTTCACACATCCCAATACTGCCACGAAACAGAACAGCAGCCTGCTTCTTTTAATTAACTCATTATACAGCTTTTATGGATACTAAGTTTTGAAAATCAAGATTAAAACGTGCTCTTGTACACTCAGTGCCAGTGTCCTCTTCAATCGTCTCATATCACAATGGACAGAAAAGGTATGCGCTGGCTTTATAATACAATTGGTACTGCTTTTGACCTAATATCATATTAATATATTTGCAACTACACTAAGAAAAGAGGAAAAAAATTACTACATAACTGCTACCTAGCTTATACAATTAGAAGTCTCATAGTTTGGCTTTTCCTTACCAGAAAGGCTTGTAACGCGCTGCTTGACAATTCCTTTTCCTGATCAGTAATCCCAGAAGAAGTACCTGCTCCTTCATGTTTCTCAGTAGCTTGATCTGTAAAATACACAGACAGTTACAAGAAAGTTTGCAAGTGTGATGAAAGCTGTTCAGCTTAAAAGTTTAGCTTCTTCCATTTCTCAAGATCCTCCTGGCAGTACAACGAATAATCTTCCATGCTACTGCAACACTACCTCCCTACTACACTAACACCTCTCAAATTATCCTACACTCCTTGTGAATTTCTCTCCATAAAATACAAACGTAATAATCTTAGTTATCCAAGCAACTTGTACAATACTTTCCAAGTGTGCTTGCAATCAATAACAAAAGTCCCACAAGTTAACTGACAACATTTTAGATTTCTCTTTTAAGTTGTAATCATACACTAGGAAGAGCTTTTGTTTTCACAAAAATTAGTAGTGAAGGCCAAACTTCATGAAATGAACACAAGTGCCACGCTTGTTAGACCAAAAGTCCATGCATCCCATATGCCGCTTCCTAAATAGCGAGTAAAGGGTGATCTAGGGAACAACACAAAAAGCAGAGCAAACACTGGAACTTCTGCCCAGTTCCTACTTTGGAAGAGTAACTCTCCTCTAAATGAGAAGCTGCACCTGAACTTTTTTTTTTTTGTCCTCCTCTTTTTTTTTTTTAAACTCTTTATACTTTGGACTCCTCAAGATATTCTATCAAATGCTATCTAGGTGGTTATGTGGCAAGACACAACGAAAAAATGCTGCCTATTCACTTTTTCAACCTTAGGATTGATCTTACAGATCTTTCTTTGAATCATCTCTCTTCCTAGGTGAGCAGTCACAGTTTAAGATCTTCTTCACACATGCCTTTTTCAGCAACTTCTCCAGTTCTACTACATCCTTTTCCAGATTGCAACAACAAGAACATCATATGATTTTCTTTCTCACATTTATGATGCTGACCCCTCTGAGGATTTATATAGCAACACAACAAAGTTTTAATTGTTTTCAATGTCTTTTACATATTATTCCCAACATGTTTTACCTTTGGGTCACTACTGAGACTTTTTTTTGAAAGCAGTCTCACTGAAACCTTTTGACATCATGTAATTAAGGAGTCAGTGAAGTGATATTAAGAACTACAGCACAGAGGTTCCATACTTAAGATGTAAAAAAATGAAAACAAGAAAACCCACACACCTCCACCTTCTACCAAACACAAATTAATGGGTCAAAAACATTAAGCTCTTATGGTGAAAAAAAACACCAGCTTGTTTCTAGAAGCATTAGTTCTAGAAGCATTAACCTATGTGCTGGAACATACACAAGTCACTGATATATTTTTGAAACAAAGACTTTATAAACCATCAATACTTTCTAGTTTTGGAGATAAGGGCTTCTTGAATTTCACAATTGCAGCTTTGGTCTAGCCTATGTTTTGCTATTTCAATAGGCTAGGTAGACTCTGCATATTTAAAGTCTTCTTTCTCTTCCTAGAATTCAAGGATCTAATGCAAATTCTACTAATTTCGTTTTCACTTCAAATGAACCAAAACACTCATCTGCGAGCTCCACTGCAAAGTCCATTCCCATCACCACCAGTATATCTTGATCATCTGCTAGTGACCAACTACCATGCTAAGAAAAGCTATACGTACACAAAGATAGACAACAACAGTTAGGGGTAACCAAACCTCAGAAGATTCACCCATGCTAGAAATAAAGCATACTTAGTTATCTATTCATAGTTTGTGTTTGTTGCTGAGAAGATAGCAAGATCCCTTCTGTTGTCTTATCTAGTAACACATTCGAGCAAGAACTTTAAGTGTTCAGTTGTGACCTTCATTCTGCATCAAGATGCTGGCAGTGTTGAGGTTTTAAAACCTCAACAGTCTTACACCAGAAAATAGCAAGGAAACCTTAACTCACTATGATTTCAACAAAATTCAGGGTTACTCAGCACTCTAGAGGGGATCCTTAGCATGCTGAAGAACTACATGCACCTGCTACAAAATCTGACCATGCAAAAGACATTGATCAACCCCATTTGCATTGCCTTTTACTTAAGAAGAAAAGACAGGATGGGAGAAAATTTAAAAAACAAAACAAAACAAGCTTTTGACAAGCCAAAATAAGTAAAGTAACTAAAAGTTAGTAAGTAACTACAAAAAGGAACAAAAGGTACCTCTTCTTCAAGCTAAGAATATAATAGATTCAATTCCTGCTCTAAATCTTGTGGCTGTACAGCCAAGCAGAAAGCTATCACTCTTCAAGGAACTCCAGAATGGGAGTGATTAAGTAAACGTATTTGCTCTCAAACTTTCATGCCAAAAATTGTATTATCTGCTTTACTTGCTCAGCATGCCTTTCAGATCATGCTAGTAAGAATAACAGTAAAGCAAGGAGTTGAGAATCTGCAACTTCTGAACATTGATACATATCAGTCAGGTCAACAGGTCCCTCACAGTTTTGAGGCAAGGGCTCCTTAACATCTTGGAAGAAGGCACTGAATGCACCTGTATGAAAAGGGGGTTCATAGTTTTGGGAAAACACTATATGCAATAAAAACACGTTCACACAACGCTCCATGGAGTCAGAGTTCACACAGGGAGTTGAATATTGTTGAAGGTGTCATTAACAGCTACTTGTCACCTCACCATAAGCACTTTCACAAGCCTGCTCAAGCACCATGAAAACCCACATAAGTAATCATGGTATGCGAGTTCACAAAACAAGCATCTCAAAGGAAGCTGGGCTTATGGAATTCTGAATCCTAAAGTAAAGTGCCTTTCTTTCAATTAAGAGAAACTTACGTCAAAGAGACTGCAAATTAGTTGTCTAAGAAAAGCACTCCTAAATATCTGCTTTATGCATATTTCCTGGGAAAGAACAGGACAGGTCTATAAATAGATTACACTACACCTCTAAGTCTCCTAGTATGAAACTGGGGACTATTTTAAGCAAAAACAGGTCTTCCTCTTCTCCCATAAAGTTAGTTTTACAGCTGCAAACTTCATCTACTATGACTCACTAAGAAAAAAAGTTTGTGAAACCTGAACTGGAAGCTTATCAAGAAAGAGCAAAAATAAAGTCCAACTGAAGTCATTTACAGCATAGCTCTTTCCCTTGGGAAAGAAACAAACCACCACCAACAACAAAAGTTTGGCCATTCTCTAACACTTTGACCCAAACACGCTTGAAACCTGTTAAAGAGCTGAAGGACCCTCTAATCTACTGTAATCCTCCCACCCTTGTTTAAATCAGGATCTATTGCTTCTGTTGATCTTAATTACTGAGATACCTCACAAACAAAACTCATCTAAAGGAAGGCTGGCCCAGGATACCGAAAAGAACCCTCCAACACCACTTATTAATTGAGGAGAAAAAGTACTTAGCCTCTTGACTGCAAACGGCTATCAACTGCTTGCTAATAAAAGTATTATTTCAAAATTTCTTGAGGCATTTGAAAATGAAAGAGTACATGGTTCACTGGCAAAACATACAGCATGCTACTTAGATCTGTGATCTTTGGCATTCTTGTAGGAGCACGTGGTCCATGAAGTACAAGGCATGCTAGTTATTATCAACATGCTCCTATTTGTATAGTAGTTACAATTTTCAGCTGAGCTATTTGAAACAGCGCAGATTCTGTGCTTTACAAATGACAGGACTCAATTTATCTATGCAAACTGTATTTACACATGGAGCTGTTTGTTTTTAAACTTTTCATGTTGTCTAACTTTCCTAAGTACAAAGCATCTCTAAAACTAATAGTTCTCAGACTGGTGGTGAGGAGCAGAAAGTGCATCCAGGAAAAGGGAAAGTATGTAAAAATCATCTGCTCACACTTTGATCTGGAGAAAGCTGCTGCACTGGGTTTGATGTAAAAGAAAGCAAGTCAGGAAATTATCTTCTTGGTTAGCAACCTGTATCACAGGGGTCTGAGCAGCAGAAACACTGTGTCACGGAGGCATTTCTTTTTGTATCAGCAGGTAGGTGTTCCTACTGGAGAGGTTGCACCAGGTGGATAGCAGAATCTGCTTTGGGGGAAGTGGTTCTACTAGAGGAGAACGAGGAAAAGCATGAGATTGCTACCTACAAAGGGAGATTGTCCTTCTCTTTGGCCTGCTGCCACAACATCATATAAGCAATGAGAAGTCACATCTCCCACATATATAGATCCAGATACTTGGACAGTGACTGCAGTCATTATCCTTCTCCTACCTGTTATCTCCAAGGATTGCTGTTCCTGAGCTCTCTAGTTTCCAGGCCCTTTAAATTACACCTTGCATAAACTGTGCTGTTGAATGCCAGAGCATCTCTGGAATTATTTTATACTTCCAAACTCTAGAGGCAGAGGGATAATCTCTTCCTGAGAAGGAGAGGAATCTATCACAGCAGTCTCACTCCAACAAAATTCTGAAAGCTATGCAGCTAGAACATTCAGCCCTTATAAGAAGACAGCAATAGTTTGTGGCACAAAAAGTACATTTTTCTATGAAGCACTGTGCCACTAATCTCCATATATTAGATTTAACACTGTACAATAAAAAGGAAACACTTTTCACTCAGAAGTTATAACTTTACTACAAACAAGTATATGTAGATATGTAAAATATCTTGCCATAGCTAATGTGTTTGCTTCCATTTGGACAAATACTTTTCTTCCAACTTAAAAAAAAGTTCCTGACTTCACAATTTCTAAGAAGGGGAAAATATATATTATCTCCTAATGCCAAACTTTTCCTGTAGTTTGTAATCACTGTAAGCTTCTTTAAAATAAACACAGGATGGTTTAGTACACATCACTTAGCAAGGTACACTGATTTTTCCCACAATGATCTTCAGACACTGAAAACAGGTTTTGTATTCAGCATGTTAAAAGAAAAAGAAGATTTTTAGAGGCGATTTCAAGTCACAGTCCCATGGCATAAGCCCAGCTGAAGGACTTGAGGACAGAAGTAGAGTCCTTGGCTTTCCCCCACATTGTCCATTTCTTTCCCACCGAGCCACCATGGAAGAGAAGGAACCTCGCAGCCAGGAGGGCTTCTTGCATCAAACTGAGTCTTAGGGGAGATGGAAGCGCAGCAGCTATCAGCGCCAGTAAGTCATACAACAGCTGTAAATCAGGTTTATTTTGGCCGCGTTCCTCGAAATCTCCTGAACACCTTCGGAAGGCCCCCGTTTAACAGACTCGGCCAGCCCCAACTTCTGCTGCCGTTACCCAGCGCCGGGGAAGCCGCCCGCGGGTCAGCAACGGCGAGGGCACGGGGCGCCGCCGTGCCCCGGCCCCCCGCAGCGCTGCCGCGGCGCTACTGCCTCGGCGGAAGGACACGGGGACACGACGCCGCGCAGGCCGCGTCTCCTTCCGCCCGGGAGAGAGGGCCGCGCCGCAGCGTCTCCTTCCGCCCCGCGCGGCCCAGGCGCCCCGCGCGCGGAGCGGCCCGATGGCGGCTCGCCCCGCACTCACCCGCAGCCTTGTCCGCTGCCATCTCCGCCGCCTCCGAGCTCCGCCCGAGCGCGCTGGTGCGGTGCCGAGGCTCTCCCCCCGTGCCAGGAGCGATAGCCCCGCGCGCAGCCCCCCCGGGACTACTTTACCGCTGCGGCTCTCAGCGGCCTGCGCCTCCGCCCCGCTAACTGCGCCACTCGCTCCCTATTCGCCCGCCGCTTCCGGGTTCCCAACAGCCTCGCAACATCCGCCTGTTGCTGGGGGCTGCGCCGCTGACGTCAGGACGCCGTGGAGCGCCCCACCCCCATGCTGCGATGCGAGGGGGCGGGGCGGTGGGGCGGCGCATGCGCATCGCGTCCCGGGCCCGTGCCGGCCGGGCGTGCCGCGGACGCCGTGTTACAGTCGGCGCCCCGTGGCCGGGTGGGGTGTTGAGTGTCTCGGGGGGCACCGGGGACGGACGCGGGCCGGGATAATGGTCCGGGCTGTTCCTAACCCCAGCGGGGAGGCGGGGCGGGGCGGGCGCGTGCGGTGGCTGCCTCGGGCCCTGGCGTTTCCGGAGGCGCCGGGTGTGCGTTGGGGGCAGCGCGGTCGTTAACGCGCCGTGTAACGTTTTCGCGCAAGGCCCAAGCGAGGGACTTCTCTTTGCGTTAGGGTGAGGGCGTTTTAACAAACTACTTCGATTTTACAGATGCTCTCTGATATTTGTGCAGCAGTTAGCTGATGTATTGGCTGCTGCGTCTTGCACTCCCCTCCCCCCCCAGTCTAGCTACGTTAGGATCGTTTCCTGAGCAGCCGATCCCGGTAATGGTTTAAGGCTTGGACTTTTCAAATGTCACGAATTTGGGATGAAGAAAAGATGTTTCTTTTTAGGAAAGGGAAGTAATTTTTGAAAAAAGTACTTGTTACTTTTCTTTCCGGCCTCTTCCTCACCAGAGAGCCGTCCCACAGGATAAAATTTTGAGAAGCTGGGACAGAAACATACTGCACTGCCCTCTGAAACTGAGGGTTTGGATCTGAGCTCAAATACATTTGCTCTGAGAACAACAACAGCACCTCAGTGAAGTGCAAACTACTTCTGAAATAGAAGGCAAACCCCAACACTTGGTTTCCATATAAATGATGGGGAGCACTGTAAAGGGATTTTCCCCTCAGCATCCCAGCATCCAAATCTACTGTGATAGTTACCATTATTTAGTTATAACTTATGCTGAGCTTTCATTCTTTTCTTAAAAGTGCATCAAATAACCGTATTTTCCTGAAAGAAACTATCTTGAGTTTCAGTTTGTCTTTGAATTAATCACTTCAAAATATTCACTGGCTTATATGGTTTTATATGGATTATCAGCCTGACTATCTTAAGTGTTGTTAAGGTGCTAATCACCATAGTAATTAAGGCAGATAAGGTGGCATTGTGTCTGCATCCTAAATTCCTCTCTAAATTGATGTTTGAGCACCAGTTTAATCCCACCAGAAGTATTCCCTCCCTCTCACCCCAGGGAAGCCTTGTTTCACACAATGAATCTGAAGCGTCCTTGAAATTTAGCGTGCTGTGCTGCAAAGTAACCCCCATCCCCCGATCGGATTTAAAAGACTCCAATTAGCATTTGTTATTGTTATCATTATCTTTGTAATTAAAGTATGAGATGTGAGATAAATGACATTTGCAGCATCTGAAATAGTTATAAATATTAAAGATTTTTAAATATTTATTAATGAATTGGGAATACTATATATAGTATATGTAAGCATTCACCTCTGCTAAGGCAGATCTTTGTAGTCTCAGCAGCTGTGTGTTGTCCTGACTCTTAGGTAGGGCTGTCCTATGGATGGGCCTAGGGGAACCACTTCCACTTTTGAACCCCCATTATATATAATCATGGGAGGTGGGATGGGGTCAGGAGAAAGGGAGGTCCTGTCCAGGCACCAAAAGGCTCCCTGTGTTACTGTACCTATGAGTCAGATTCCTGAGACACAGGGACAGCTAACCTTAATTGCCATTCTGTGAATGTGAGTTTCTATCAGTGCGTTCTGTTTGCTTTCCCTGTGGCCCAGTGGGGTTCCTGTAAGACACTGCTTCCATAGTTTGCTCATCGGTTAATATGGGAATAGTTTCACGTATTTTTCTGTATTATTTCTCCAGATGTAGTTCTTCAAAACCTCTTTCTCCCCCCACCTCATTTCATTTCTGTTAAACAGCGACTTGGTTTTCTGTTTGTGATGGTCAGTGTGGATATACCTGATTCTGCTTAATAGATTCTACCTTATATGGTTTTGACCTTGTTGCCAGCTGGCAACATTTGTCAAGAGACACTATCTAAAACATACTGCATATGTTGCGTGTCTCTTGCACATTAGATTAAGGTTTGAGGATGAAATTGTTCCTTGGAGAAGTCAATGGCTAAACTGGTTTAGTGGAAGCAGGATTTCCTTTTACTAGTCTGTTTGTCATAAGCATCCAGCTACTATGTTTTACCTAACAATACTGTGGGGCAGATCGGAGAGATGAGATCTGTAAGGAAAACGATATTTTGTTTAACTAAGGGATACAGTTGGAAAAAAACAGACACACTTTAGGCCTTCCAGCCTTAAACCATCATGGCTTTAATGATCTGAGTCCTGGAACATGAAAGATTTTGGAAACGTTGGTTCAGGAATTTCAAGAGCAGGGTGAATAATTTTTATTTCATAATTGAAATTCTGAATATTTGAAATTTTGTTTGCTGGTTCTCTGAATTTGTTGCATATTCTTTTGCAAGAAATAGCTGCTCACCCAGGCCATTAGGTCATATTTATATTAGCGAACATTTGCCAATAAAGTTGTAATAGCAAGTCTTTCTAATGTGCTTATATTTACCAGTGTAGATATTTATTTATGCTGATGTATTCTTGTTTAGTAAGCAACAGAACCTATAAAGTGGAAAGCACTTTTCTGCTAGTATAACTATATATCCCCTATGACTTTTATCAGTATAAGAAAGTTGCCAGAAATCCATCCTACCTGACAGAACAAAAATGTCTGGTGTGGACCTGATGTGAATGCATGTTTCCCTCTCTCACAGGTTTGCTATAGTATTTGTCACCAGTATCTAAACACTAGTCTGCATGTTCCAGACTATGCTGTGCTGAGATGGACACCACAATGAATTTACTATTCCCTGCTCTAGCTTTTCTTGACAGTCCTGTCAAAGCTCGTTCAGCTTCAAGTATGGCAGCACTGATATACAGCTTCTCTTGATGTCTACACCATGACACCTAGAGGAGAGTCATAAGAGTTTGCTTTATCCGTCATGCTGTGAATTTGCTGCAGGGCCAGTTCACCCAACAGGTAATTATGACAATCTTTGCTATATCTTGCAGCATTGTTTTGGCAAGTTTTTGACTTGTGTTTCTAAAACCAAAATATTTGTTCCATTTCTGTGTCTCAGGCAGTTATTTTTAATGGCTGACCTTTTTTTTTTTCAGTATGGTTGATTAAAAAAGGAACATGAGACAAATAAAATCAGCATTTTTTCCTTTCTGATTAATGACTAAATCTTAATTGCTTATGTATGTAGAGGGTGCTGAAGGGCAGGGAAGAGACCCGTGCCCTTTATTAGCATTGCAGTTCAAGCATACAGTCATGCAATCAAAGATTTTCTTTACGTTTTTCCTTCAGAAAATAAATGTTGTGATAGCTTCACTATCTTCCTCTAAAGGTAGTGGAAAGATTTCCTTTAATACAGGTATGTATAATTTGCGTTCTGCCTGAGGTATAGTAGCTCTTTTCGAGTGAGCAGGTAACAATGATAGCCTCTGGTCTCAGTGAGGCAGGTACGCCATCTGCTGTGGAAGATACAGAATAAAATCAAATACCATTTGCGAGGGTAAAGAACGTTTTGTGTGAAACAAAACATTTATTTTAAAATATTAGTTTTAGTTTGTCAGGAAAGAAGTAGTCACAGTTCAGGTTTTCAGTCCAAAACTCAGTTTGGAAAAACAAAAATGGTCCAGATTTTTCAAGGAGTTTTTTGCCATTTGCAGGCTACGTCAAAAGGAGCCAATTGTAATTTGTAACGTGTAAGTGGGAAAAAAAGCAGTTTCAGGAGGAATAAATCATACCTGCTTGCAGACAGAGGGCAGTTTCAGCATCCCATTCCCCCTTCTTACAGTACCTTTCTTTAGCAGACTAGATTCAGTAGGCCTGTGTTTCCTCTCTGATTTTGGACTCACAAAGCAAATGACTTTTCAAGGCTCTGTTTTAAGTTCTTGCAAACCCAAAAACGTCAGGACAGCAATCCTTTACCCAGTCTTGCAGCAATAGATAACTTCTCCACTGCTCACATATGAGCAAGATCTGGACTATGGAGAAAACCAGGGCTTCCGCCATCCCAAATCACTGCTAGGCTACAGAAGAGAAGGAGGACTATGAGCTGCTGCAAACAGAGCTGTAGAAGTTACAATTCTTTTGTCAGATACAACAGTATGGAAAACTCACCTGAGGTTTACCCACTCTGTTTGCCTAGCAAATTCCAAAATGCAGAGGATACAACACAGTAAATTCTCTCTACTATTAATATGGCCTCCTATGCCTTGCTACTCAACATTTTAAAAGCTTTTAACCCCTAGGTGGCACTACGTAGTAAAGTAAGGCATATTTAAGTAATATATTTTCCCCCTGCAGATGGAGTTCTTATTTAAAATGTAAACTAGTGTGAATTTGAGTACGTTGAATACAGCTATTAGTTTTAGCTTGGTAATCCTTTTTCTCTGAATCTGTCTCTCAAAGTCAATAAAAAATGGTGCCATGAATCTGATTTAAATATGATATTTGTGCTTTCAGAATGTTGTGGAATATATTTTCCTGGAAAATGATGGTGCATCATAACCTATTATAGTTTTTGTTCTGTCTATGAGCAGTGAATAAAATAACATAGGCTATATTTACTTTAGCAATTCACTTGGTGCAAGAGGAGTAGACTGGTAGCTCTAAGCAGCTGGCACTGTAGTTCCTCGCATCTCCAGGATATTTGGCACACAGAGGTTATTTTGGATCAGATAGGGACTGGCCAATTGCCACACACCTCCATTACACATTTTGAAACTCTCTCAAGTGAAGCCATCCCACAAAACTTTACTCCTCCACTGTGGTACTTCTAGGAATCAGCACATTCCCTTTTCGTCTATCCCATCCATGCAGATGTTTTGCACCAGTCTCGGTCATAAAAATTTTACACATAAAAGCTTTACTTCTTATTTTTCTCATTCCTGCAGTTTCTGAGTGACTGTTTTACTTGTTTCTGATCCTGCTTTTCACTTTGACGCTGGACAACACGTGTTGCTTGGTGCTGTCAGGGAGGAATGTTAGACTTCATCCTGCAGCCACAACAGCAGTGCCAGGAAAACACCCTGAGTAAGCCCAGGCCTGCTTTCTTGCACCTTGGTTTCACAGACTAAGAGAAGAGACAGAATATCTTCCTGGGAGTCCTTGTTGCTGTGACAGCTTTGCTTGCAGTCAAATGGAGATGCTGGGCCTGGACCTAAGCTCAGACTGATAGGACCACACCATCCTTGGGATGTGGAACAAGAAGCTGCTGTCACAAAAATTCCAGGTGCACAGGTGCACCGTTGAGAAACATAACAAACAACATGACATAAGAGATTTAGGGGAATGATGCCACAATATCCTCAATAAATTGTTTAGATTCCTCTTTTGAAAAATGATTCTAATCTTTCTCTCACATTATAGTGCCTGATAAATAACCCCTTCAAGTCACCACCTAACTCCCTCTTCCTTCTTTCTATATCTGTACTGATTTCGCTTGTACATAGTATTGTTTTGTATGTTTCCTTCATTTGTCTCTCCCGATATTTCCATTATCTTCTTCTATTAATGAGTTTAATCCTTGGGATCAATCAAATTGTGTTATGATATAAGACTTACCTAGAATAAGAAGCAAAAATTGTTTAATACTATCTTTGTCTTTCTCACTTTCTGGTGTCAGCCAGAAGTTTGCTGCACCCAATTTCAGTGCCTCTGAAAATCAGGGTGGTTGTGGAAGGAAAACTATGTCTTATTATGGTACATTTGTGGTTGTGTACTTTCCTGTAGAGAAGGCTAGCCTAGAGCTTCTGAAACTTTAAGTTTCCAATTAAATGCTCAAATTGACAGAAGCGCCTTTATTTCAACCTAAATTCATTGAGACCCATTCCTTAATTTGCATAGAGGGAGATTTTTCCTGTGTTACACACTCAAGAGCAGAAGGATCAGATCTCTAACTTATTTTGTGATTATATCAGTGCCTTTTATGACAAGCAAGAACTGATTTATTCATAACAGTAGTGTGTCTGCATGACAAATGTGTTTATGTCCAATGCATCAAGTACTAATTTATGCCCTTCCACATTGCACAGTATGTTGACCCTTTCTGAGATGCAGAAATAGAAAGCTAATGTACACATGTCAGATCAGAGGCTTTGAACAAACATACGGTTCTTTCAGCTCAGTCTTAAGAATTATTCCACTGCCAACCTAAGCTCCTAAACTCAGCTGACAGATACACTTTGTACAAAAGTCTAGCACTTGATGTTCTTGGTATTGCAACAGTTAGGAAGCTGGTGTTTGGTGAGAAATTATGTGAAGTCTCCAAGCAGGAATAAACCATAAATGAGAAATGAGAATATATGCAAATTCTCATTTATTACTTGTTTGTGGTGGTAATTATGCTCTTAGCAAATCTCCAGACATTCCGAGATGCTTTCTTTCCTGACAAGTTTCAAGCAATTTTTTTCTCTAAAGATATAAACTTCTGTTCTTTCTTCTGCCACAGTATATTTGAGAAGTTCCCAGTTTTCTTGATCAATAGTGAAGCAAGATAAGCTCTTTCATTTATTTAACTGACAAGCCCTATATGAGATGTTGCAAAAGCTAAGAAATGGATTCAGTACAGTTTTTTGACCATCACACAGTGCAGTAAAATCTTTATAAATGTTTTCATTGTTTCCTTTTTTTAAAGTTTTTAAATGCATTTAAATAATTTTAAAGTATTTTTCTTCCAAATCTTTTATGAACGTAAGAACATACAGCTGAGAGTATTTTAGAAGTCACACAATTTGCTGAAAGATGTTAGATTACTCTGATGAAGTTATTTTTTGAAGCGATAGAAGAACGCTCATTTATTTATTATTCACCTAAAATAGTAGGCCTCTGTAAAATTCACATCTGAATTCTTTCATACCGCACACCTGCAAATCATGTGAAGATACTCAAAATTTTTTATTGTGAAAACCAATAGGAAATACACTGCTGGCAGCTACCATTGTTCTCTGTGTGAGACTGTAAGCTTCTAACTCAGGCAGTCTCCAGTTCAATTTGAAATCTTAGTATTTAACGATACATGATTAAATATAAAGGTTTTCTCTTTTTTGGAGGAAATTTTAACTTGCTGTGATGTGTACTATGAAGAAAAAAATATTGTATATGCCTCTGCATGGATCCAGGACAGAAATCTCAATACATACAATGTTTTCTTTACTTACAAAGGATTAAGGTAGATTTTTATTTTGTTTCAATAGTTTATGTTGACCATTCAAGTTCCAAATATATTTCACTGTAGCAATAATCTCTGAAAGCCATTTTAGCTTGTTTCTATCTGTCCTTTCTGCCTAAACTAAGTCAGTTGTAAATGACCATAGCTTCAGAGGATGGAGGAAAAAGCATAATGCAAGTAGTCATGCCTTCCAAAATGTTGGAAAGATGGAAAGCTATTTAAAGAACAAAACATGTCTCAGGAGCTACAGAATCTCTGTGGACTGACATATGGCAGTCATACGTCAGCATATGCCTATGCTGCATGTACAACATATATCCATTTGCTAAAAATCTATTTGTGTAAAAAGTTGTAGCAAGAAGACCTAGTTACAATGCACTTAGAAAAGTGCATCAGCGTAATGATATGTTTAATTTTTTATTCTTTGCAGAAGCAGTCTTGCACATTATTTATTATTTTCTTGTTCCTTTTCTTGATCTCTGAGGCAATCCTGATGGTTAAAATAAAATAAAACAAAAATTGCTCTCCTTGTTAAATCCTCAGTGTCAGGAAAGATAGGACCAGCACTAAGATCAACTAGAAAACAAGTAATATAAACTTTCTGAAGTTTTGACTTTTGTATGACCCTTATGTAAGAACAAGTCAAATCTTTTGAAGTTGCAGTGGAAAGACTTGAAAAGAAGACTTGAAAAGCATGTGTCTGTTGGGCAAGGCATGTGGAATTGGAGGGAAAGCGAAAATAATTTTGGCTTTCATACCCTAACCACTGAGTCATTCTGTATGCTTGTCTCTGGTTTCTAGAACAGAAATCCCATTCTAGACCTGAAAAATGTCCCTTAGGAAAATTTTGCTGAAATTAGTATAATAGTTTCAAACAGACAAAAAAAACCTGGGAAATTTCCAACACTAGTCAGCTACAAACTAGCTGTGAGATATGGACTAATCCAATCCCCATGTTTCTGAAAGAAACATTCCTTCCTACATCCATAGTTGAGGATAGCTCTTTGTTAGAGTTTTAAGGCCTGTATTGAAACCGATAAACTATATATGTGCCTATTCAGACAACCTAAAAGGCAGGTTATTATGAGCTGCATATAACATAAACAATTAACACAAATAGTAGTGAATATTATATAATATTTGATGAGTTTTATTATTTTCTACATTACTCAAGTGTAAATGGAAAGTGAGCATTTTAGTTGAGAGTGCTGCATGACTGTCAAATAGTTTTAAGGAAGGAGACAAAGCTGTAAAACTTCCAAGTGCAATGCAATGTTGACTGATGTACATAAATAAAGAAAGTGGATTATGTATTTTCTTTCTATCTGGAAACATGCAGTGAAGAATTTAGATTTCAAACCAGAAGGTCAGGGAATAGATTCCCATCTAAGCATAAATCTAATTCTGCCAGCACCAAAGGAATATCACTGACACTGCCGCATGCAGGATGAGAAATTTATCCACGTTTTTGAGTCTCAGGCATGAATGAATGTAGCAGACCAATGAAGCAATTATATAATGGTTCACTTTCATTTAATAGGACCTGTGATACATACATGTGTGTCAAGAGCTAGAAAAAGGAAAGCTGCTTTTAACATGGATAGATCCTGGGATTAGACAATCACCAGAAGAATTTCTGCCCGAAGTTTGATGCACTGAAACCTTTTGGAGGTTATTATCGTAACCAAACAGTTCATGGTGGTAGTGGTTGAGGAGGAGAGACTGTAGCATGTTAACTGTGGTTTCTGCTTCACTGCATTCTTCTGTAATGACATTAGCACATATTTTATATTCTGTGAGGGGAATGCTTTCCTCCTCCACTCTGCCTCTTAGAAACAGTGAAGAGATGAGATCTGACACTTGAAAATACTGTAGTGCTGTGAACTCGTCAGGGTATAAGATGGTTGTACTGGATGCTGAAAAAGCTGCTTGGAGTGTTTTTTTGCTGTGTCCAGCTGGTGTCCTACCTTCTCCAGCACGATCCAAAATACAAAGCTTCTTCCAGACAGTGTTGCTTTGTTATTCACTTGACTTTACTACCCTTGTCAGAGATAATTGGATTTGTGACATGGTCAGATGTTTATTTCTTGATTCCGTTGTCCCTTGCCTTGTAGGGCATATAAGCCAGGAGAAACTACAGTAGAAAAATAAGTGGGATTTAGGAAAGACTAAAAATATTAAGTCATACATGGACATGCTGTAAAAATCTTTAGGAACTAAAATTTAAGGACATGTGTGCTTAAATATATTTTTATTTTAATCAATGCAAATATTTTCACTTAGTTTCTGATTTGTCAAGATAATTAAATACATGCACAGCTCTCTAGACTTTATAATATTACACTGGTTAGTTTGATTAGGCATAAATGCCTAGCTAAACCTTATTGCAGATGAATGCTATTTTGGGAAAGAATGCATATAAATCACAGAAATATGAGATTACACTTCTGGTAAAATCCTTTAGTTTATTAAGTATCAGACAAACAATTACTGTTTATAAAAGCCATTGCCTACAGCCATAATTTTATTATACTTTCCTCCATGTATTAGTTTTTGTTTTGTGTGTGAGACTTTGACACTTAGGCTATAAAAGAGCTCTTATGCAATTCATTTTCTAAAACTTTGCTGCTATCACTAATATTTTTGTAAACATTTTAAATACAATGAAAAACAGAACTGTAATAAATATGAAGTGATTTAAATCAAAAGTCACAAAAGAAGAGGAACTCATTTGCATCTGCTGTAAAAAGCATGAAATTAGGAGCAGATTCACTTGAAATGATTTTTTCTGAAATGCAGTCTATCTGATTACAAAAGTTTTCATCAGACTGGACACCCTATACAGCCTTTGAGAATAAATATGTGTATATATATATATACATATACATATATATACATACACACACAGATATATAGGACCCTCAGCACACCACTGCGGAAGTCACAGTGGATATAGTAAGTCATTTTTGTCAGCCTTTTGTTTGGGCTTGGAACAAGAGTAAATCAACCATGGATTTGGATTCAAAGAACAGAGAAACTGCTAAACATTCACTTGTATGTTGCCATGAAATATGTTTTATACATTGTATATGATCAAGAGTATCAAGGCAAGAGGGAGACCAACAAAGCACATAAGCCAATACTTAACTTTAATTTTGTATTTAAATCCTAATGAAGTCAATATCTATGCAGTTGGAGCTATGCCAGTATGTAGCTGAAGATTCTGAACCCATTATTCTACCTGAGTAGGAACTTCCTGAATGGACCCGCTAACATTAGTGGGATGAGGCACAAAGTAAATTTTTACTAAGTTAGAGTAAATCTATCAGAATCTCATAACTTATAGTATCATTATTCCTATTTAGCAAATTAATGAGAGGAAGCCTTAATTATCTTCTGCCCCAGTGTATTGCATTAATTACAAATTCTGTATTAATTTTCCTTGAGGGTAATTATAAGAAATGTATAATCTCCAGGCAACAGTCCATAAGGATATTTGTTGTATCACACTTACTTCGTTACATTAAGTATGTGTCTTTTTTAATATCTAACTTCAGTAAAATAACAATTTATTTATTTACATGGCATCTAATAGCAATATTCTGGCAATAGTAGCAGTAAAAAAAAAGTTCTTCTCCAACTATACCTACTATTGTAAATAAGAAGAATAAAACAGCAAAAAAGCAAAACTGCTTTGTACGATTTTATTATTAACCTGTTGCAGTAATGGTTAGCTTTTACTTTTATGTAAACATTTAAGAGTCACAATCCCCAAATTTACAATATTGCTCTGTGCTATTAAATCATACTGTTCTCAGCACTAAAAAGACAGAAGAAAATCTGTAAAGGTCAAGAATCATGTATACACACCAACATAAAGCCTATCCACTTTTATTTATTGTTACAATCCTTTCACAATACATTGTTAATACCAAGGTTATATCAACTACCATGAAGTTCTAAGTAACTTAAAAATGCATGTTAATCCACAAGATATTGCTGAGGCTATGGGTCTTGAGGAAGCTAAAATAAGATTAGATATTTGCAGGAGAAACACGAACACTGATAAGATAAAGAGAAAATCCACAAACCCAACAAAACCTAATGTTGTAAATCAGAAGTCAACCTCCAATTTAGAAAGCAACATTCCTCTAGGCATGCTGTTGCATTTTGTGTCATTTCTACATGAACCTTTGAAATAAGACTGCTCCAAAGTAACCTGTGTCAAATGCATACATCCCTCCTTTCAGATCCAGGGTCTTCCTTAGCAACTGGTATGAAAACAATGGGATATCCCCTGTTGTAAACATTTCTTAGAAAACTACCAAAAGCTGGCACAAAATAAAACATTCCCAGACCTGAAAATCGAGCCCTGGAAGACGTGAGTATGGCACATAGCCCCAGGATGACGAGGACCCTCTGGGCAGCACCAGAGGAGGAATCCGTCTGGCCACCGCTCTGGCATCTGCTGCCCTGGGAGTGCTGCCATCCTCGACGCAGAGGCAGCTGCAACCCTTGGAAGGCAACCTGCCAAGGAGGTGCGTGGATGAGCTGGCAGGAGATCAGTAAGTTTCTGAAAAAATCTGACAAGCTTGAGTTCCAGGAAATTTCTTATTTAAAATGTAAGAATACTAGTTTCTGTTCTTGCCAGAGGACTAACTAGTCTATATTAGGAAACGCATTTTGCAAAAGTATATTTTCTCCCTCCAAAACACACATGTTGAGTAAAATTTAACCTAACAAATTTTTTATCAAGTTCAAAGAAAAACACACGTTAATATGTGCCTAATTAGAAAAACTGGCAGTGAAAGTAGGACTATATAATTTACCTGGTATGCCAGTGTCACCTATTGCCTGCATCGTGCAGCATTGTGCTTTATAGAAATACTGAAGTTAGTTCAAAGAGACGTTGCTGAAATCTCACAAGAAAAGTATTTGCTTAACCACGGCACTTCATTCAAGTAAGCTAAGGCCATGGGCAGCCAATGACTATTAAAATGGTTGTGGAGGTTTAAAACTTATCTCCCAAGTTTTTTAGTGATTTCCCTTAGCTAGAACTAGTAGAAAGGGTAATGTGATTTCTCCTAATTCAGCTCAGGATAAAATTGCCTTAGTACAAACTTTAAACAGCCTTCAAAAGTATTTTAGACGTAAAGTAGCCCGTATTAATGTTAATGTGGTTATATTGCTTATCATATCTGAGCTAGATCCTTCAGCTTCAACTGTGGAGTGTAGACAGACCAGATAAGTTTTGCTTACATTTTTAGAAGAGCAGGAAATTCTGCAGCTTTTCAGTCCCCAAAGAGTATAGCAATTAAGTAATTAAGTAGCAACTAAATAGCTCTTGGAGTAGCTAAACTCTAGAGGAGTTTAGCAGCCTTTCTGCACAAAAATGTATTTGAGGAGACTGGAGGCTGAATTCATGTTGATGAATCCAATTTTCCTTTTGTACTTGTGCCAGTGGTCACTCCGACCAGATGACTGACAGACCATGACCCAAGAATGTATTTCTTTACACCCAGGAGCTCATTATAAGTCATGCTGACAAAGTTGCCTCCTGCAAATACTTCCGTCTTTCTGCATTTGGTTTTCAACATTCTGTCTTCATGATCTCACAGCACACTCAGGATTCTTGCCTCCACCTAAGCATTACTTAGCCTGAGGCCTATCACTGGAGAGCAAAGTAGCTTTATGCCACATTGTGTTCCTTCAGTTCTTAAAACTGCTACTTCAATTTGTTAAAAATGAAATTTGTTATTGCTAGATATTATTAGGAAGAGAGCAGAACAGAGGAGATTCACTATAATGGAAGCCTTATGAGGAAGTCACAATTTCTCTTGGTGTTCCTGAGAGTGTATGATGAAGCAGCACACTAAAATGTGCACTGCGTTACTAGTCCTGCTGACCATCAGGGAAGAAGAGCTGGTTTCCAATTTCAGCTGTTAGGTATACTCTAACTTCTGCTTATTTGCAGGGACCTGGCGAATCTGTTATGGAAGGAAGGAATCCCTGCAGCAAAGAAGGATCCAGATCAGATAGTCTGTCCTTTGATAAAACAGAAAGCACTAGCATGTACAATAGCTTTTTGCAGCTTGGAATTTCTGTTGTATCAATACAAACTTCAGAGGGGAAAGAATCTTGCTAAAGAAAATGAGGTAAACCATACTGTGATGACAAATACTCTCAGGTCTTTATTGCGAGCATAGGGGAGAAAGTGTGTTGATTTTAAGAATTCTACTCCTCTGTTTTTGGTAGGGATGTTTATATGTGTGAAGAGTAATAGATTGGCAGTGTTTCAAGAGCAAATTATATTTCTCACCACAGATAAGCATCTCTCATTTTATTTTGGCAATAAAAGGTGCTTCTATTCATATTTGAGTTAAACTTCTCAGGTAGTTTGAGTTCAGTGCCTTTTCAAAAGGGAAACCTCATCTTTTACCAAGAACAGTCTTTCAGTTTTGTTAGCATGTTATGTTTCATGTCCTAGCAAGGAGCTGCGTTGGGCTGGCTGGCGTACCTCTGTCCCAGCACAGTGTCAGCCCAGCTTCCAGGGAACTAAGCCCTATCCAGACTAGTTCTCGAGCACCTGTCCAAGGAAACAGAAGAGGCACAAACACTGCTTTCTTCAGACACTCTTGTGAAAAGCCTTGCCACAAAGCTTCTGTGTCATACATCTCAAATTTTAACTTTTCTGATCAGAGGAAGCAGGTGATGGCCAACTCTTCTTCCCTGAGAGTCAGCAGGGCTAATAAAGCAGTGAGGCACTGCCAGTGCACATTTTAGTATGGTGCTTCCCCATACACTCTCAAGATCACCAAGAGGAATTATGAATTCCTCCTAAGGCTTCCATTATAGTGAATCTCTTCTGCTCTGCCCCTTTCCTAATAATATCTAGCAGGATCCAGCATACATGTTCATACTCTATTAGAATATGATAATACCGCTACACATTAAAGAGCCACTGAGGTCAATGAAAGCAGCTAGCAAAAGCCATATACCTGCAGGACTGTGCTACAGGAACTGGTCAGACCACCTTGTATAAGTTCTGGCCTTTCTACAGAGGAAGACACATTTCTTTCATGTATCAATAATAAGATCAATTTCTTTTTCTACATTATATGTCCTTGGTCACTGGCATCTCCCATGAGGCAAAACAAAAGTTGCTTCTCTGTGGGCTATAAGGGAACTTGGCTGCCTGCTATAACAAGGCTTTCAAGAGCACTTGGTCACCCTGAACGTTCATAGAAGGTTCAAGTAGTTCCAAATGGTATTTCATTTGTCAAAACAGCAACAAATATAACATAAAAGATAGAGCAGGTCCAATTTTTTAGTGTGTCAGTAGAAGCAGCTTGCAGTTATTTTTAACTGCCTCAAAAGCTTAGCAGCCAGATACAGTTAATCCTTTAAAGGATTTGCAGGTATTCATGGCTTAATAAGTAAGCAAAGTGAAGTTAAACCACTAGAAGATTGTAGTCAGTCATCCAAAGACAACTTTTATGTGCTATCATTTTAAAAATAAAAAGAACAGTTTTTATATGCTTTTTCTCACAGTGAGGCTCAATTGTCAATATCTGCCAAAATCTCATATTCAGATTAAATTAAAATGTTAATTAGAATCATTAAACTAAACAACATGTCTGATAATTAAATCATCAAATACCAGAGAATTTCAGTTGATTGTCGTATTTTCACATTATCCTGCAAATCCTTTGAAAGACAGAAGTACATCCTGAAAATGAATTAAAAATACATCCACTTATGCAATAAACAAACAGTGAAACTGTGATGACAACATTTGATTTTGTGAAGAAGAAGAGAAGGATGAGACTGATTTTAATAGCTTAGATCTTGTATTGCTTGTATTCTTTCCATCATAAAGGAATAGAAAGTCTCAGTATTTACTGACATAGGCTCAACAATGGGAGATCTGGTCTCTTCAATATATTCATAAATGATCTGGAAAAAGAGACAAATAAGAAGACAAAATTTTCAGATGACATAAAATTATTAGGGTGAGGAAATCTAAATCTGGCTGTGAAAAGCTGCAGAGGATGGTTCAATACTGAATGGGTGATAAAATGCCAGAGGATATTTAGTGTCAGTAAGTGTAATGCACATTAAGAGAGGAGGGGAAAATAACATACATGTACATACATGTGGTGTTAGATAGTACCACTAGGAAAGAAATCCTTCAGTCATTGACAGTAGTTCTCTGAAAATGTCTCAGTGCTTAAAGAAGCAAACAGAATCTTAGGTATTGCTAGAAAAGTAGTAGAGAACAATGAAGAAAAGTCTTTGCCCTGGATACATTCAGGCAGCAGCCACACTATGAATACCATGTGCAGTTCTGGTCCTTTCATTATCAAAGAGGAGATAGCAGAATTAGAAAAATATCTTAAGGAGGATATGATAGAGAGGTATTAAATCACTAATGGTACAGAACAGGTGAGCTGGGAACAACTATTCACTAGTTGTCAAATTATAAACATTGGAAGGCATTAGCTTTTCTTTTATTGTAATAATAAATGGTGAACACATTTTCATTAGATATCGCAGAGGCCCAAACTATACACGGACCAAAAAATTCAGGAATGATAGGTTCAGCAGCAACTATTAAACAAAACAGTCTTCCAGCCACTGAGGGCTAGAAGAGCATGATGGAAAAATCACTATATGCATGACTGCTTCCTTACAGTTTTTCCCTAAGTATATACTTACTAAGACAGGATATTAGGTTAGATGGGCTTTTCATCTGGCTGAATATAGCAGTTCTCATGCCCTCATGGCTAGACTAAGTGAAGTCATAATTTATTTTATTTGACATATTTTTACAAGAAAATTGACCAGAACCTGCTAGTTCTCTCACTATTATTTACAAAGAATAAAGAATAATCAAACTGTTTCACTAACTATAGAACTGAAGAAGCCTGTTTTCCTATGTATTTTTAGGGCTATCTCAGCTCTGTAAACTGAAATAGATTTACAATGATAAAAGAAGAATGTTACTCCATAAGGCTATAATTAGGACCCTATTATTCCCAGTTATTTGATAGTGGAATTTATTGTTGACTCTGCCATTTGAACAGAACTGTGAAACATAGGAACACAGGACTAGAAAAACATAGGAACATAGGACTAGAAAGGAACTCCTGAGTCACTGTGTCTGATCCATTCTTACCCTTGCAGTCATATCGCTTAATCCCTTTCAGAAACTGAGCAAAGCCCCTTTCAGAACTACCCAAATCGGATGGCAGACCCAAAGCATCTCTGCCTTGATAGAAAATTCTTTCTGATTTCTAGACTCAATGTATTCCTTGCACCAACACCATCCTTTAATTTAAGCAGAGCTTCTACCTCTCTGGTAGTATATTCAGAGAAAGAAATCATATCTCCTATTAACATGCATTTTGCCTAGCTAATCAAGTCAAGCTCTTTTATGGCACATCTATCTTACAACATGGTATGCAATGTGAAGAGCTTCAAGCAGACTAGGACACCCATAAGAGCCAGTATAGCATACTGCCGGTGCTATGTACCTACATATCTGTTTCTAAGAGCAGTACAGATATGTTAGCACGTTCTTCCCGAACTGACATGCCCTGCCAACCAAGAAAGCCCTTCTTCCTCAACATGTATTCAACGTCAACTAATGTGGCTATATTGATAGGTAGTTCAGGTGGTTAGCTCAGGTATTTCCGTACCATACTTCACTGTGTACTGTAATTATCCTCCCAATCTCATACTGTAGACTTCTAATCCCATGGATCACTATACAGTCTTTCTTCCCCGTCCCACTTCTGGTTTTCGTTCTGGAATGCAGAATTTCCATGGAACAGATTCTAATTTTCTCTTTATAGTATATACTAAATTCTTAATGTTTCTGTGATAATCTTAGACATGCAAACTGAAAAGATTGCAGTACTATTTGCCTGGGTCTTCATAGAGTTTGAACTGCCAGCTCTGTAGGAATGCTTAGTTCTACAAGTCACCACAATGACTCTGAGACTTAGAGACAACTCTATTATGAGAATTACCTCACTTCTGACTACTTTGGTAGAAACTTCTTGTTAATATAGTAGTGGCAGATACCACAATGTACCACAAGTATCATCATCACTAAGTTGCTAAGAGATGTCTGAGAAGGGAAGTGCAGTTAAAGCAGTAGGAAATGAAGGTGACATATTTCAAAGTAGTTCTGCATTTTTTTATAATCTATCCTAGTTCCTCCCATATTCCATCCTCTCCCTTATACAGTCCATTTTGCTTAGCTAGCCTGGACTTCTTTCCTTCTTCCTGGTTTCTCTGGCTCTGTTCCAAACTGCAGATTCATTACTGTGAGTTACTCTTACTAACAGATGCTGCACAGAGAACAAGGCTTCAGGAGACCTATCACTTATTCACTGAATGCTTTGCTTTGCTTTCATATTGGCTTGCTTAATATTTCTTTTGAATTGAGGAACGGCAACGGTCTAGGAATGAGAATAACAGCAATTGCTTGGGCACTGGGCTCCATCCTGACACAAGCATGAAGGAAAGACCAGCACAAATCTTAAAAAAGTATTTGGGGAGACAGAAGTGCTCCAGCTTTATCCTGAGGCAAAGAAGATTTGAAAAGCTCTGGAACACTGATAGTCCAGAGTGACCTGGTGGATGAGAGATGAGCTGCATCTGTATGTTTCATGGATAGACTAGAAATAGTGAGAGCAAAAGGGCTGTGAAAGACGCAGTGGATTAGGAGCAGGGACAGACTGAAAGCAAACAGAAAAATGGAAAATGGATTTTTAAAAATGTTGTGGCCTTCTGCACAGATTTAAATGTAATTACGGGCTATAACCACATAACGAGAACAGTATATATGCATATTTATTCCTGTGAAAGGAAGAGAAAATATTACCGGAGTCAAATATGCAGACCATATGTATTTACGAGAATATGAAACCCAGAATGTTTATTTCAAAGCAGTTCATAATGGTTACAACTTCCAGCCATTTAAAAAATATTTGGAAATCTGTAACGCATACTAGAGATCAGACTACATAATTAAAGAACTGTATGTGCTTGGCTGATAGGAGCAGAGGAAGCAGAGCAGTGGTCCTTCCTCATTCTCACTCTGCCAATATGATAGGTGTCCTATTGACACCGTACTTGGCTTCTGTGTTCCTGACATGCAGAAGAAATGAATGAATAGGAGGAAATAACTTGCAGAAAGTCTCTGTGCCTGATTCTCCTTCCACGCGCATTTTCCACTGCAGCAATACATTTTGCCTAAAAGATTCAGTTCCAAATAAAGAAAAGAATCAGTTCCACAATGCATCTCACCACCACTTAAAACCATATACCTATGCAATCATACCTTAATGTTAGTGACTAGCATTTTGAATGTCTGTCCACAGGCAAAACAAAGCAATCACAGAGATTTCAGATGAAATCTGAATGCAATGTGATGCGAGACAGACAAATTCTTCAGCTGAAGTGCCACTGTGAATCTTTTTTCCAAAACACTGAACATTGTATTAATAAACATCAATACTCATTCCAAAGGCCTCAGAGTACCTAGCTAAAATATTTTTACTGCATTGCTACAGTGAAGTATCAGCAAGTTTCCACTATAAATCATCATTTTTTTAAGACAGAAGTTACATTGGCAGCTTGTAAAGAAGTTGGGGAAAGAAAAAGAACCAAATGCAGCCATGCCTTCAGAGAAAGAGAATGCTAGGCAGCTACCCAGAGGGTCACCCATTAGCAAAATGTGAACACTTTTTACCCCCAAAATTGAATTTCTTATAAAACATGCCATGTTCAATAAAACAAAGACATTTCCTTCCTCTGTTTGTTTTGGTACTTTTACTCACGCTGGTATTCTTCTTCTGAAAGAGTTTTATAGCATAATATATTTGCCTGAAGTACGTAGGATTTGATCCTTTGTTTTCACCCTGGCAAGATTCTTGCCAAACTAATGAGATTTTTTTGTTTTGTTTTTGTTTTTGCTTTTTTTTAGCCATGAGATGCACAATTTATAATTTATTGTGAGTAGATAAATTATAAAATATTCTGGTTTTGGTTTGGTTGTTTTTTTCTGAGATAAATGTCTGAAAAGTCTGAACCACATACCTCTAAAAACACTTAATTGCAGATACAAAGTAACATTATTTTAAAAGACCAGTAAATCCTCAGCTACATCCATAGAACTGCACCCATCATATAGTGATAAACAGGCATAACTAAGAGTAGGATATAACAATATATTCATTTTAGGGTTAAACATACGCCTTTCACTTGAATGTAGCTACACTGAGCAAAGGGCTGGAAGAACAAATTGGAGGGTGCTGTGAAAAGGAAAACAACGGCGCATCTGTTGCTGTGTATTTTTCTGTCCTCCCGCACATAAGGGGAGAGATATATATGAAGTGTGTACTGTATCTATTTTTAGCTATTCAGGCAAAGAGCCATCACATGGCCCTGTCCCCTGTTACTCTTTTTATCTCAAGGGTAGCTACAAATGTGTAGTGCTGAGAACTGATTTTCCACTCACGGTTTGATTTCTTTTTCCTTACTTTGCAAATGTTGCCTTATACATTAAAGATGTGTCTGGACAATATATCTAAGTACTCTGGGAGCAGTTCCACTCATACCTTTGCACATAACATCTCTTAACACAACATAATGATAGACATCTTCAAGATTTAAATGAAAAACAAGAAGGCCAGCACTCCTTCCTCTCTAAAGATCCCTTATAATTGTTTATTGAATATGTTCTTTCTTTTAGGTTTCCTCTGAAGTGAGAACTGTTATTGCTAATATTTTCCCTCCCGTCACATTTATAATAATTTTTTGAAAGCATCCTAAGATACAGTGAGGCAATTCTAAAGTAAATATTAAATATTTTTTTCACCAAATTGGCAGTTTTGTTCATTTTCTATTTGGGGCCATATTTTTCTAGGAATTCTCATAGAATGCAGACTGGCTTTACATTCATAACTTGATTGCACTGACCAAAGTCATCCATGTATGTAGTTCTGAGGATGATTTCAGCAAATATCACTCCTACCAGACATACTATTCGCAATTCAGAATGTGAACAGAAATGGAAAGAGGAATATGGAAGAGTATCTTCCTACAACATGTGAAACAAAGCATCAGTTCAAGTAGCAGAAAGAAGTACATGTGTATTTCTGAACTCCATAGCCCTTGAATGACTTAACCTTTAAAAGGAGAAATGGAGATAACTGCATAGGTTTGTATAAATAATAAAAAAAGAATGAAAAAAGTTCTACTGAAAAACCAATATATTTAATACAATACTCACATAACTAGACTATCTGTGTTCAAGCTAAGCACTCTAAAACGCTAAACTTTGGTGGCAGATAAAAATGTTCAGTATCTCCCAAGTAGGACTCAGAATTTTGAAACCTTATTCCCTCGTAAGATTTTATAGTTTTGGAAGTAAAACTTGTTTGAACTAAGAACATAAAACTATGTCAAACTCGTTCCATTGCTGCACTGAGAAATATTAACAGAGAACAGATGCTGTCAAGTACATCTTTGCTTTCCTACGCAGGCACAAGGTGATTCACCCCTTTCATTCACACTGCATAGGAAGAAAAGTTAAACTCCTTTATACCCTGAAGTGTGAGAACAGTAGCAGTAACCACCCAATGGGTGAGCCAGAGGGAAAGAACCAGTTAGAAACAAAGTCCTGTAGATGAAAGTTTCCCAGGCCACACAAGAGAGCAGTTACGTGATGGTTTGGCAAGTTGTATTTAGAAGAGCGTAGCTATATAAACAAATTATTTCAAGGTAGCTAGAGTACAGGTTTACATTGTTTTGGCTCTTCTGAAGTAATTGTCTCTATGAACATTCTTATTCTATAGTAAATGGAACATATCTCACCTGATTCCCACTGAAGAGAAAGCAAATACAAATTTCTTCACAGATATCAAGAGACAAGAACATGCATGAAGAAGCTACCACACTATAAATAAACATCCTTATTTTATAGTAACCTTCCATGTAGCCATGCCATCTGAGAGCCAAAAAGCCAGTATAAAGCAAGCCAGCCACAAGAGAAGCAGTCACTAAACTGTGACACTAAAGAAGCAGAATTGTAAATAACGCACAAGAAGAGCCTGCTGCTGACAGTCTCTACAGTAATCAGAGGATTTTTTCCTTTTGTATTTTTTTTTCTGAACAAAGAGTATTGCATCAAAAATATACCTAAGACTTCTCTTGAAGAAACGCTCCTGCTTGAGCTGAAGGAGCAATCATACTTACACTATGTGGCCCTAAAAGATTTGAACGTGCCTGAGAGGGAATCTGTACCTGGTCTCCCAATGGGATGCGAGGGCATTCAGCTCTTGGCTGATCAGGCCCTGCATGGTTTTCTTCTATGCACACATAGCAAGCATGTATTCTTAACCATCAGCCAGACATGTAAAGCACATGTTAATTCCCACTGATTCCAACAAAATTTAAGGACATACTTAAAATTAACCATATGTTTAAGGTGATCTGCTGCATCAGGTACAGAATGATAGCTACTTTAGATCAAAGAAATAAAACAGTCTCTGTGAAAGAAAACAGTCTCTGCCTCCTTTGCAACAGGCAATAATATTCTATTTCATAAAATTATAGTTATCCCTCCACATTCTTCAAAATTTACAGTGCAGTACGTAGAAAATAAATTCAGATCTGGTCACATACCTGCATGAGCTTGTATTACCAACCAGCAAAAAATGTTATTCGATGCATGACAAGATTTATATTTGTTCAAATGGAAAACAGAGATGTTATAGATGAAGCTGGTCATAGTGTAATATTTATTATGGCCTCATCTCATTAAGTCTCCTGAGATGTATTTATTATTTTTAAGTATTATCCATATATTTATATCAACAAACTTCAGCATACAGGTTGAAACAACATTCTGTGTTGATGTTATCCATCTGCAATTCATGCTATTGTCAATTACTCAGTTAAGTCATACAATATTTTCTTCCATTTCCTGACTGAACTGGAGCATTATAAACACAAAAATAATCAGTAATTCACTTTCAAGAATAAGTTCAGATGACTAGCTGGTAATGCTACAAAAAAGTCAATTAACGTCTTCATGAATGCTCTCTGAATATTCATTATACATGCATTCAGATCAACAAATAATGACAAATCATATTTGTCTTTCTCTTTTTAAGGAGGTTTACTTTGTACTTTTTAATAAGCTATAATCAAAGGCACCAAAACATCTTATTGGAAATGCTACATATTCTGCTTCTTCATTCCTGTCTTTTTAAAGAGATGCCTTCTGCAGAGTGAATGACCAGAATGTATTGAGCACTGTGACCTTTATGATTTTGGTTGCAAACAACAAGGTCAACATTGCTAAGAAGACAGTTTTGCCTTAAAGGCAAAATCTCTCCAACAACCTAAAATGGACTTTTAAAATGTAATTGAACTATAACAATTCTTTTCCACAGGCTTATGAAAAAAATGCCTTGTAAATTCACAACCAAGTTTATAGCATTTGGCCACCGACAATGCATGCAGACAGAGGCTGGCCCATTATCGTTTGGATTTCATACGATGATAATTCAGACAAAAGTTTTTACATTAAGAATGACAGCCAACAAGGGCCCCTATGTTAAGAACAAGCAGAGGAGCACAGAATAATCAAAACACACCAGAAACTGGAAAAGGCTCAGAATTTATAGGACACCATGACCCCGTTCCTGGGCTCAGTACCAGGCTGCACACAGGAGGGGTCTTCCCCTGTTCCTGTTGGTCCCTGCTTGGTCAGTACAGCATAACTACCTCACAGCAACACAACTGACTTGCTGGCAGGGTCTGCACTTTGGCAGCACCCCAGCGCAGCTCACAGAGGAATCTAGATCTTGCCTGCCTGCTTTAGGAAATGACATTATTTTGGCAATGTTGTCCATAGTTTGCCCTCATGCATGTGTACTTAATCCATGGACAACGCTAGTCCAAGTTAAAACTGTTGCTAACAAACAACAGCTGAAATGATGCTATTTCTCAACTTAGTTGAGGGACCTGATTCTTCATTATCTTTGTGTACCTCACATAGTCACATCCTGCAAGTGTCACAGTGACAGGGTACAAGACACTGTCAAATCAGAATGGTAGTTTTCAGGGTGGATATACATAGACACCACAGTATTTTAAGAAAACATGAAACTTGCAACTTTAAACATACAATTTGATACTGGGGGAGAGATCTTATATTTATTGTGCATGGCTAAAAAGTACAGGAGGGGGGAGGTAGCAGAAAATCAGTCTTTTATGTAATGCTGGGCATCATTACCATCAGTTCCTGTTTACTGTCACCTGTAGGGAAAAGGCTGCATGCAAAGGTTGTTCCCATACATTCACCAGATATTCTTTGCCAGACAGAAAATTATTTTACAGAGAAGGATGAGAAAGAATGTCTAATAGGTTTTTTCTCTGTCATATGGTTGCTTCATCTTCATTACAGGCTTTTTCTAAATTTCCTCCCTCTATCATGCTGCACAGCTAATTTTGATAATAATTCTCTCTGTATAGTAGCCTTGCCTTTTAATCAAGATAGTCTATCAGCATACTACATAGCTGATAGAGACTTGATTCTATCACTATTTTTATTTCCCTCCTGATTTTTTTTTTCTGTCTTAAGAGCGTAAGAGTGTATGATGACCAAGCATTTTCCTTTTCACCTACTCCTCTGCAGCTCCTGAGAGAGAAATAAAATGGAGAGGAGGCACAGCAGGAGGGAGGTACTGACTCTGGTAAAGGTAGCAACTATACCAAACAACCATCATCGTCAGTTCTGTCAGGTGTGACAATCTGATACGTGGAACCTCAGAGAATTTTGACTGTAAGCATCTCTTTGAAAGGCACACAGCAAAATCCTCCATTACATGAGAATGAGACAGTGAAAGCCACCTTAAAAACACTCCAGAGTGAATGAATGTCAGGGGAAGGAGGAGGGGAGAGAGAAAAGAGGTGGTCTTTCTTTCACTACGAATAAGCTTTGTCAGGTTTAAAATCACCAGATACATTTGTTTTTTCCAGATAGCAACATTAGCCTCTATGAAAACAGAAGAGCAGGAAAACTGCAGCATCTTTTCTCAACATCAATATGTTCCCTACTCAGCACAAAGCAACATGTTCTTATATCCATCTTCCATGTAGCCTTTTATTTTGTACAGCTTCCACCTATCTAAAATCTTATTTGCTGTCATACAAATCCTGGTTTTAAAAAGAGTCCTAGGGAAACAGTATTTACATACTTTGATTTAATATAGGTAACATGCAAACAATAGGACACACAATTTAAAATAAGCAACACAGTAGTTTACAACTATTTCATTTCAGCGCTTTTGTGAGTGAGCTGTTAAAAGGTTAATCGTTGAATTTTAAAGATTTTTCACTTTTTAATGAAGCTTTACAAGAATTCCAAGACCACACACCAGGACAAACAGCAGTTTATTTGTCAAACAAAATGCAAATTGTGTTAAAATCTATGTTATCCCTTTTGATTGAAGTTCACAGTCAGATTTTTGGCTATTTGAAGTTGTTCCAGTTAGGAAATGTATTATGGAATCTGTTGCTAGTTCTCTTTTGAAATGTTATTTACAAAGAATATGTAGAAAACTGCTTCTCTGAGAAAAGCAGAAATCAGTTCAGTCATTTTCTTACAATTCCAGCCATCTCCATGGGCTAAATCTTGCCCTCAAAGCCTCTTTCCTTTCTCTCAGATCTGCAGTTTCACTTGCAGTTGAGCTAAACTAATGGTCCACTGCCACTGAAAGGGCATTCCCATCTCCCTCCTCTGTGACTTAACATTCACCCTCCCTCTGCCTTCTGCTCTTCCCTCTCAATGTTACTCTCTGTGCAGTCTTGTTCCCCACCTTTTGTTCTGGCTCTGACACTTGTCAAACTCTTCCACAAGTTGATTTAACTCACTAAATTGGAACAATTCTTCTGCCATTCTGGTAGTCAATTTTCTGCTATTTTAGTCATTTAAATCAGCTCACACAAAGGTCTGATGAAAATCAGAGATAACACGAGGTGGGAGTTCATAGCAGGCAATGCGGAAAGAAGGGAAGAGATAGGAGCAGAAACTCCCCTTCCAGGATTGGAAAGCTGCTAACTTGTTTCTGGGTCTTGGGAAAACCTAGGGTCACACTGCAAGTATTTTTACTCGGTAGCTTTTCAGCAGCACCTCCCTGATGGTCACTCTGCTTACTAGACGACACATCACCAAAAAGCAGCCAGTTTTCTGCACCTGCATTTTGTCCACAACAAAATACTTCTGCCCAATAATTTTGCATCTGACATCTGATGCCATGTACCTGTAATTTTAGGTATGGCCCCCATTGGTTCAGATATCTTATACCTAAAGGACCGTAACTGAAATTTACTGTCATGCATGAAGGGTGACCTATGAGTTCCAACAAGATCTCACCTGCTCTTCATTAAAACAACATAAGAAAGGAATGTCCATAGTTTGGGTCACAAAGCAATGGCAAAACTTTGAGAGGAATACATGAGTAAAAAACATGCATTATATTTTTGCCTTGTAAAATACTGCTGAAAAAGCAGTCTTTTCTGGGAAAGGAAAAATAAACACATTAGCAAAAAAACTTCCAAGTACAAACTGCTGGCATATATGAGTTGCTAATACTGGCATTATTTTCAGGTATCCCCATAGAGACTCGGGAAACGTAAGTTCTTTGAAAGTATTGACAGGTACACAAGGAAATGTCCCCCAGGTTGTGTTTTCCCTGATTCAAAGGGACAAAACTCATCCATCACATCTTTATGGAATTTAAAGTGGTTCATGTCTTATCCTAGGAGACATATGTTACCTCTGTATATTGAGGGAAAAGAGCTAAGGTGCTTGTTCGCTTCTTGCAGGACTTGTAGAAAGAGCTGAGTTATAAAAAGGAAGGTGCTCTGACCCATCCTTTTCCAACGCTAAAGGGATACCGATGAGAGAGAACAACGGGCAGACCTCTTGGAGAAGATACGACCACCCTGCCCCCTAAAAAGACCCGTCTTACCCCCCTCCGCACTTCGTTTTCTTGGATGCAACGTGTTTCCTTGGGGGCTGGACCTGGGCAGCGACCGGGGAGCGAGCGGCGCGGGAGGCAGAGCAGCAGCGCTCACCCCACCGCAGTACTTGGCGGCGGTAATCCGCAAGGAGCGCAGGCGTCGGG
Source organism: Dromaius novaehollandiae (assembly GCF_036370855.1). Lineage (NCBI taxonomy): Eukaryota > Metazoa > Chordata > Aves > Casuariiformes > Dromaiidae > Dromaius > Dromaius novaehollandiae. The sequence continues at coordinate 29,525,865 of NC_088099.1, forward strand.
CGTTTCAGGTGCCCTGCCTGCGGGGCTGGAGCCGGCGGCGGAGACAGCGCAGAGGACGGCACCTCTCCCCGCCCTGCACCTCCTGCTCGGAGCTCCCCGGTGTTTGATAAAGACCGCGCAGCGAAGGCCCGCGGGCAGGACAGCTCCCGGCCTCTCCTGCGGCCCAGGGGGGTGCGGACCGTTGGGGCCCCTCAAGGCGGCCGTTGAGGGCGGGGGCGGGAGGTGGAGCGCTCGCGCGCGGGACCCCAACGTCTGCCTCCGCGCGCCACGGCCCCGCGGCCGCGGCCCCGCCCCCTGCCCGCGCCCCGCCCCGCTCCCCACATCCGGGTTTCTGTCAGCAGCCGCGGCGCCGCCGCCCGCGCCGTGTGTCGGGGAGGCGCCGGGGCAGGGAGGCGGCAGCGAAGATGGCGGCGGCGGTGGGCAGAGCCGGCTCCTTCGGCTCCTCTTCGCCCGGGCTCGGCTCCGCTGCCGGTTTTTCTTCGTCGTCGTCTTCTTCCGCTCCTACGGCCACGACGAACAACAACGCGGAGCTGCGGGCCGGTGGCGAGGAGGACGATGGGCAGAACCTCTGGTAACCGCCCGCGCCGGCCGTTACCGCCCTCGGAGCGCTGCCCGCTGCCTCGCGGGGGGGGAGAGGGGAGGGGGCTGCCCAACCGCCCCCCGCACCCCCGTTGGCGTTTGGGGCTCATGCGGAGAGGAGGGGAGGGCTCCTCCCCCGTGTCAGCGGCGGCAGCTCCTGCCCTGCCCCCGTGGCCCCCTTCCCCCCCCTCCGCGGGAGGCGGTGGGGGGACGGGAGGAAGCCGGACCCAGCCGCTGCCCTCCCTCCCCCGCCCCAAGTGCTGTCGTCTCTCCACGCCAGGTCCTGCATCCTCAGCGAGGTGTCCACGCGCTCCAGGTCTAAGCTTCCTTCGGGGAAGAACGTCCTCCTGCTGGGTGAGAAAAGCATCCTGATCCCTTTCTCCTTCCCCTCCTCCCTGGTGCATGCAGACTCGCTCTCAACCCTCTCTTGGGCATCTGGAGCCTCTCTTGTTTAGTGCCCGAAGGAAGGGAGGGGTTTTGATGGTGGCAAGGTGCTGGCTTAACCCTCTCGCTTCTTCCCCTGCATAATGTTTTTGCTCCTTACTGCATAGGGTATAAGGTTGTCCCTGAAATGCTGTAGGTATCCCGCTCATCTTAGGTACCTCGCTGTAACACTCGTGCTGTCTTCCCCGTTCCATCTACCCATAATTTCTTAGGTAAATATGGCTTTGAAAGGTGTCTTTTTTATTTGGTTGGGGTTTTTTTATTGTCTTTCTGCCTCGATGAGTGTGGACTCAGGGGTGTGTGAGGTTCCTTCGGCGTTTTCTGAAATATTCCTCATTCGTGCAACCAGAGGTGCTTGCTCGTCCGTGTGGTGTGTCACGCCAACACAAAAACTGCTTCCGTGGCCCGTGCAGTATGAATGACGGCTGCTGCCTGTTGGCCGGAGGGAGGGGTATACTGTTTAGGCGTGTTGGTTGTGTCCTGCCCATATGCGCGGAGCTTGTCAGCAGTAATATCGTCAGCAAGTTGTGCAGCAACAGCGGCATCGTTTACGGCTGCTGGCTTTCATTGTGTTGTTATCTCCACCCAGTGCGTTAGTCCAACCTTGCATTTAGCATGGTTTAGAAGTTACAGAACAGGACCCTGATGGGGGAATAATGAGAGACACAGCTATTATTCATGGTGTTGAGGGAAAGAAGAGAAATTATAATATGTCAAGCAAAACTAAAAACTTTTAGGAAGAGGAGGGAAAATGGGCACTCAGATATTTTTTTTGGCTGAAAGAGTGTTAAATGCTAACTACCAGCAGTAGACAATCCAGTAAGTGTGAGTGGGTGGATTTGTTCACTAGCTGTTTCTCCCCTCCTTTGCCAGCCTCCTCATTCCCAAAAAGACCTGTGTATTAGTGTTAGGAGATATGGTTGAAAGCCAGTAAAGTCATCTGGACTCCAGTTTATGCATAGTGTGATTCATCTGCTATGTAGTCTTCCTGAAATGTCTTGAGGTTTTTCAGACCATCTCCCCAATCCTAAAGCAATTACTGTGATCTTTGTCCTCTTGTTAAAGAGTTAAGTGGTGTCTTAGAATTCAATGTGAAAGAGAAGAATGTGCAAGGATGGTGGGATGGTTCAGTGAATCTCATACAGGACTTATTACTCTTAATTTGTTGTGATGTAGATCATGTAATTAAGCAGAATATTGCGATTGGAAGTCCTGTTGATCTTAAACCAAAGAAAGGAGAATTTTTGTAATAATTGGCAGCTTTTTACATGAGCCTTTGCAACTAAATTGGACAGCTGTCCTTGCTGAAGTTGGAAGATTCTTCTTCAATCTGTGATCCTTGCCAAAAAGATTATGCTGTGATTTGTTTCTCTCTAGCCCATGGGATACTGGCAATCCTTTATACTCAAGAACTGGAGACTACGCATCCTTCAAAACTAGAGAGGGTGTTATAGAATGTTTTCAAGTGCTAACTTAGTTTGTGATGTTTAATCTGTTACCTAACAAGTTGCTGTTCACCTCTTTATGTGGAGCTTATAGACTAATTTAATGTAACACTTTAAGAACAATTTTTTTAAACAAGATGGATAAATTATAGTTCTTTCTTAAAACTCCTGGTTTCTAAAAGGCCATGATCAAAAAACTGTTTCACATGTGTTTATGAAAAAGAGCATCAGATCTGAGGACTGGGCAATGGGGACCATAGTTGTTGTTTGTGAGAATATTTAACCAGTATATTATACTTGCATGTTCAGCTGTGGGCCAGGATGCTGTCCCTGAAGCATATTGGTGCTGGCAAGGGAGAGGTCTTGTGTATTCTATACTAGACAGCTTCAGGTTTCCAGTGCATGAAGTTCCATCTCTTCAAAGTTTTCAAGCTATCTGTTTGCAGTTTCTCCGTTGTCTCACATTTCTTCTATTTTTAAGCTTTCTTCCCTTAAACAGCTTTGTACTAGCTTTTGTTGCTAATATGAACTGACTGCTCCTTGTTGTGACTATCTTCAATTTTGCCACTTCTCAAATACTTTTAAGCGGGGGCCATAAAGCTGACCAGAGTCTTGCTGGGTTTTACTCATTTATTGATAGAGAAGTTAGAATATAAACAGTATATTGGTTAAAAATTCCCAGGTGAAACATGATATATCATCATGAGTGATGGATGGCTTGTCTTTCACTCAATGCACTTTTCCCCCCCTTTTAAACAACCTTTTACTGCTTCTTTGTTTGCCAGGACAAGATTTTTAGTTTGCCTGCAGCATCTAGGTTTTTCCAAACACTATGTATACTTGCATGCCTAGTTTTTCTGGGAATTTGGTTATGTCTGGCATGCTAATTCTGCTATTTCAGTATTTACTTTTAGCTGTATTAACATTTCAATTTTAAAAACCTGGAAAATGGTTTAAGACATTGCAAAAATAACTGAAGAGAACTGTGGTAGGAGTAGCTGTAAAAAAATGTATTTAGATGCACATGCTTTATCCATGAACACGCCTATAGCTGGCTTTTCGTGAAGCTTCCTTACTCATAATGCCGAATGCTAATCTCTAGATAAGATGCAGTGGTTTGTGGAGTGGGAGTTAGCATATAATAATGGTAACTCTGCTCAAAATTGGCCAAAAAAGTATGCATGGCTAAGCTATAGTTGTACTTCCCCAAAAGTATGTTTCACTTTGAAAAATGTCTAAATACGTGTTTTCCCATGGAGACTTTGAATTTTAATTGGCAATGCATGTAGCGTAGAAGCATTTTTTTCCTGTTACTTTATGAACAAATGATAAAAATGCAGGCTTTCCGAAATGTTTCTCTGGCAGGTATGTTCTTATTTCTAGGCAGTTCAGTAATAGTGACTAGAGCTGCCTCATTTAGTAAGTTATGGTATGGCAGCAGAAAACGTAAGACATCCCTGCTTCCTTAACCATAAGGAGATTGCTTGCTCTCAGTGCCATTTCTAGCTTTCTGAAGATATCCAAAGGAGTGGGGATTTTTTTTATTTTTTGGTTCTTCCTGGACTCTTCTGTTCACTTGTGTAGTAAAGGCAACCAACTGATCAGAGGAGATTTTGGTAAACATCGATGCTTTTTGAGTGTGATGAGGAGTGATGCTTACAACCAGGAACTCTCTTTTTCATTCCCTTCCCACTGTAATTCTACCTGAACCAGCAACTACAATAGAGGGAACAGCTAAGAAGTCCCTATTCTAGGTTATTCTTGTATGGATGAAATCCATAGTGCTGTAGAATGTATGAAAGCTTGAATTCAGAGCGCCATACTAATCATTTATTCGATGAATTGCAGCATGCATTCAAGCAGTAATGTTTGGAGTTGTTCCAGGATGCACAAGAAAACAGGCTCCCTAGCTTGCAAATGAACTGAATAGCTGCTTTCTGTCTGGCTTTGTGTTTTGTACATTCCTCTGTCTCTGAAGCATAGTACGGTACTTTGCCTGCAATTCTAATGATGTCAAACCATCCAGTGACACATACTCCTGACTCCAGGTTTTTGTGTTGCGCACTTATGCTTCTACTGAATCATTAGCATTTTAGTTTTCTTTATGTATTTACCCCATTTAATAAAGGCTTTGAGTGTAGTGGGCAGTGAGTGTTCGACTGCCTTGTGTCCACATTTTCTCTTTACCCCAGGCATCTCACTTTGCAGGGCCAGGCCTGTTTGTTTGAATCTTTGAGCTGTGCTCCTGTCCAGTGGCTGTCAGGAGGCTTGAGAAGAGGGTTCCACAGTCTACAGCTAATTTACAGGTACACTTTTCTGTGTGTACATGTATCGGGAATGGCTATTGTTGTAGAAAATTGATACTTCTTAAGGAGCTATTTTAGTTTGCCACTTTCTTTTGATAGACCCATGAACAATAGTGAGCTTCAAAACTAAGTCCTGACACAACCTTGCAGTTGTCATGAGAGTATATCAAATCAACATAAAATTTGCTCACTTGATTTTAGTGACGAGCACAAATTTACTTTTCCATTTTATTTTTTTTCCTGTTGAAATAGCTGAAAATATTTTGCTGTGATCATTTCATCTTTATAACTGATGAAATGCTGCTTGTTGATACTATCCTGACTGTTCATCTCAAATGCTTCTTGATTCTCTAACACTGAAGAAATTAAGTCAGAAAGCTTCTTTTTCTTTTTCCTTCTCAAATCTAAGCTTGCAACTTCTTCACCTTCTACATGTGATAAAAGCCGTCCAAACATAAGCCAGGTTTTGTTTCGGTCAACAGAATTAATTATGAAGTGTCAATTGTTTTGATGGGACATTGACCTTGAAACTTAACACTTCTTACTGTAATACTCTGAAATTCTTGTTGCCAGCAGGGGATACGCACTTTATTCAGTCAGGAATGAATTGCCAAGGAATTTATTTCTGTAAAGTATAAGGGTTATAGATAACATTCTAATTGCTTGTTCTGCAGCTACTTTATATATATATATATATATTTAATACTATGGAGTACTTCTTGGTGGTGTCCTTCCTACTGTAACACCTTTCCAGAAAGGCAGAATTAAATGAATGCTGTGTAGTAAGCCCTATTTAGTCAGAACCATGTGGGAAATTCTGAAATTTTTGAGTTGTGTTTAATTTGTCTCTGCTTCACCAGAGCTGCTGCTGATTACTGGATCTATCTCTGAAATAGTGCCAAAGGTGAGGAACAGTGAAAGGAATTGTTGTGTTTCTGTGCTCTGCAGGCAGGTAAGAGGCAGGAATACAGATAAAGGTGTCCCTCAGATAGTAGCCTGGGTTATTCTATTTTAGTAGTGAGTCTGGGTAAAACATACTAGATAACTTAATGCTGTGTTAAAGGAGTAAATTTGCATTAGAACTGCACACAGCTTAGATTTGTTGTTGAATTCTCTGCAGTGCTTCACTTTCCTTTTTCCAAGCCCAAGTAACAATGTTATTGCTGTATCTGTTTTCGAAGTTGGGCCACATGTTCTTGTGTTACATGACTTGACAGAAGGCATATTGGAGCAGTTTGTTTATAATCTTAATCTACTTTTTATCATGTTGTAAAGTAGAAGTGCAATTAAGGTGCATTCCAGAAATGTTATTCAATTTTTCAGTGTTACAAAAAAACCCTAGATGAGTAAGATGTGAGAGGAAGATGTATTCAGTAGAGTAAAACTAACTTGGGGGGGGGGGAAGGGGATGCACAATGTTTCTTTAATAGGAAAATTCTACTTTAGTGGCTAGTTATTTAATGACTTGATATGACCTACCTATTCTCAACTTGGATGTTGTTTTGAGGGGTTCTAGACGAGAATCTAATCAACGTAATTTTGTTCTTAGGTTTCCTGAAAGTAAACTGTATTTGGCATATTTTGATCTTGTTCTGCAAAAGGTATTTTTCAACTGGTACAGTGTGTGTAAAGAAGTCTATTTAACTAATATCAGGCTGTGGGAAAAGCAGTTATTAGCCTGTGCTTGTGAAAAGTGTATATATAGCGCTATAGTACTTGCACCCTGGATTCTAGTAAGATGATGATTAATGCTACTGTTACATCTCCACTATTCAATGTATCAAGATTCAGACATTCCACATCATGTGGAACAGAAATCACTTAGTGATTTTGGGGGTGTTTCTTTGCCTTGTTTGATAACTGAAGTTCACTGCTGACTCTGCTTGATGACTTTGTTCTATTATATTGAAGTGAAGCAGTTTTGTTCTCTAATAAGGTAGTGGATTCTTTATATTATTACTTGAAAAATATTATTGAGTATTTTGAATTTTTGTATCCAGGACCTGTCTTTGTTTATAAAAGTACAAAGCTAGTTCACAAACAAACCTTTTTGGAGGGGAGGGGGGCCGTTATCTCTAGTTTTGCTTGGCCTTGTTTGAACATGTTTGTTTTCTAGAAATGAGTTGCATAATTACAGTATCAAACTGGATTTTAAATGACCTGTAGTGTGTGGGTTTTTTTTTTATTTCGTTTAAACCAACCGTGCAAGTTAACCAAGAGGGTTATGGTCACACACAATATCCACGGCTTTTCAAACGACTATTGAGCAAAATCTGAGTCCCTAGCAGAAGAAGAACAGACAGACAATGCTGATGATATAAAAGAAATGTTCCCCTCTTGCTTCTTTGACTTCTCATATTATATATTGTATATTTTATTTGTTTAAACAGATGAGAACAAAGTCTAAGCCACTGTGCATACTGGAGATACTGTCTTGTATGTATGGTTGTTGCATGTACAGACCTATGTGAGAGCTAAAAGATGTCTCTTTTTAGTCTTGTTTTAAGACAAATGAAAAAATTACTTCTGTTTTCGTCTTCTAAACAAAGAAATGTGAAAATAGCATGAGTAGTAAATATTCTTAATTTTAAAATGTTTAATTGACAGTTTAGAGAAGCTGAGCTTTAAGGCCTATATGAAAAGATAATAGCAGAGCTTTTTTAATTAAATTCAAAGTAACTTGCATCTCTCTAATATAGAGCCCAAGTTCTCCTAACTGATTTCATAGTTTACAGTTGACCAGTTTAAGTAGCAGTTCATAGCTTGCCTGTGTCCACAGAAGGCAGTTCACTCATCTCGCTGCTCATCCTTTCCTCCTATGGGTGACTGCTCTGCTAAATTCTGTATTCTAGCAGAATGTTTAGTTATATTCCATTTGCTGCTCAGTAGACATAACTTTCATCTGGAATGGGTGAGAAGGGAGGAAGCCAGGCAGGGAGTTGTATTATGGTTTCTTATATTTCTGTGAGGCCAGGAAATGAGAAGGACTTTCATCAAGCTTCAGTTTGTAGCCAAAATGGCACCTTGGACAGAGAAGCTATGAAAAGCACAAAACTAAATTTAATGAGCATATCAAAGGAATAAAGTGTAGCAGTATGGGGATAAAAAGGAAATGGCCTTTGTTTAGTTGAGTATGAAATTTAATGTTTTGTCACCAAGAAAGTGAAATAGTGTATGTTTAAGCAGATTCTTTTTTCTTGAGTGGTTTTGGCTTTAACTGCTTGCTAGCCTGACTATTAGAAAAGTTAAATGTGTTGTCCTTCTTTTACTTGTCTTCAGTTTTGTGTTGCACTACTTTCTGGCAGCATTGCTTCTGTTTCCTCATTGTAGTATCAACGTATAAGTACAGCTTTACGTAATGGGAATCTTGGATCTTTGAGGTTTACTGTGGGGAAGGAGAATATTTTTACTGAATGTTACTTAAAAAAGCAGGATGCAAAATCTTGAATTTGTGTTGATCTACTTGGTTATTCTAGTCTGCAATTCTGTGTCAAGTATTGTGTATCAGAAATGTCTTACCTTGATCTTATGCATAAAAGTTGAGGGTTAATTTGATTGTCAGACAGTTAGGAGTAAAGAAAAAGCGAAAGGATTTTCCATCTCAGAATTCGGGGGCGGGGGGGGGGAGGAGGATGAGGACTCTTTTTGGATGTGCATGAGGCTCTGTTTTATGTATTCTTTCAGCAGAGTTTTAAAAAAAGTGATTTTTTGAATCGTAATGTTCCTTTTTGTTTGAAACTAAGAAGCACTGCTTTTTCTTATGCTTTAGAGATATCCACAGACAACATGATGAAAGTTAAATGTGTTTAAATATTTTGGGGTTCATCATTTCAAATGCCGTGTGTGTATATTCTTATTGAGAAGTAAAAAATGCATACATGCTTTATACATGTGCCTGGCAATACTTATGCCAATTACATTACTGTGCTGTACGTCACCCCTCAAGCCCAATATAGCTAATAGACTTTAATTTCCTTGCAAATGTTCTTCTCCTCCTCTGCTGGAGAAAAGCTTCTATACATACCAAAAGCATTACAACAGAAGTTTTGAGAAGTTTTAAAGTTGACATCACATGCCATTAGAATTAATTTGCTATTGAGATTTGTAATACATACTCTGGAATTTTAGATAAGCAGTGTTTTAAGTTTGTTTGTTTGTTTTAATACTCATGCTGAAGAGTAACTAGAAGGCAAAATCATACTTCTGCTGTTTCCCAGTATAATTTGATACATTCAAAGCATGTTGGCTTTTCAGTTGTTTAACTACTTAAAATCTTCAGAATAAAAAAAATAGAATAACAGAAAGGATGCAAATATCTGTTTTGAAGCTGTCAAAATTTTAAAGGGTATGTGCAACATGGTGAAAATTGTAAATTAAAAGGGGGGGGGGGCAGGGGAGAAAAGCTAGATGGACCCTCAAGTCTTAGTGCACTCTTGTCCAAAGACACAACCAGCTATTCATCACTTCTTATGATGAACGTTTTTTCCTAATTTCAAGTGATAGAGGTTCCTGTTCATAACTATGGTTACATATTCCTGCTCTAATTTACATATTCTCCACAATTTAAACCCAATACTTTTTGTCCACTTGGAGTGAGATACCATTCGTACATGTTTGAAGGCTACTATGTATTCCCTAGGTTTTATTACTAATACTAAACTAACAATTTTTTCAATGTCTCTTTTGTCTAGGCTTTCTATAATTTATTTAGTTTGCCTATTTTAAAATAGGTTTTCTCAAATCAGTATGGTATTTCAACTGAGGCTTAACTGGTGGGAAGGAGAAAAGGAGGAAGTCCCTATGCCATGTATACAATGGTTCTATTTTTACTTTGTCATCTATTTTCCATAATACCATGATACTGACTCTAATTTGGCTTATGAATCTTTTGATAACTGGACCTTCTGTGAAATAGGGCACATCTGGCTAGGCAGCTGTCTTGTACCCTTGCAGGTGAGTAGTGCTATTCACAGACTACACAGTTCATGCATTGCTTGCTTGTTTTGGGCCACTTGTCAATAGTGCTCTTCACAGAGCTTTTGATTTCTCTGCTGTCGTCTGCAAACTTTAGTATTCTCTATTCATTTATTTGAGTTATTAATGAAAATGATACTGAACCCTTGAAATCCCATTAATGGATCATTCTGGCTTTCTAGTGAATGATGACAGGTACTCTATGGGAGCAGTAACTTGTTATGATAAGTGTCAGAGGTCCACCTACTTGATCTTGGCATTTTGAAATGGATGGATATTTGCTAAGGAGAAGGTAGTAGAGAATTTTGTTCACAGAGGAGGTCAAAATTAACTAATTCCACAATAGAAAGCTAAGATGACTACTGTGTGTGCATATGTGACCAAAGGTACTAGCTTAATATCAAATCAACTTGTTTTATGCTATACTGATAAAAACTTCTTTCTGTGTGGGCTCTGAAGATAATTACTGGAAGACTTTAGGAGTAAAAATAAAATTCTAGCTGTCATTTTGCCCTAAGAAGTTACCTTAACAGCACTGAGCTTTGGTTTACTTTAGGCATTTGGAAATAAGGAAAAAAAATCACACAACACACAGCTGTGATAAGGGGCTTGTTGGATGTATATGTCAAGCTTGTCTATATCATTTAGCATGGATGTTTTTGAACAACAAAGTTGCATAGATATTAGCATTGATATAAGTGTGTTTTCAGTTTAGACTGCTTAAATGTACCTTACAGAAAGTTTTAAACATGACAAAATCATAGATGTCTCCTACCTAAGTTGCAACTGCTTTTGTTAGGAACTGAAAGATATATTTAGCAGAAGATGCTAAACTTTCCCAATGTAACAAGCTGTAATCCTTATTACTACCTATATACTTATATAGTATATACTTATATAGTATATATTACCTATTATACTTATATACTACCTATGTAAAACAAACGAGTATAAAAGAGAACTTGGCCAGAGGTTGGCTATGCAGAGAAACTGGGAAAGCTGTTAAGTACAACTCCTCTTTAAAAAAGAAAACAAGTTTTGTGTTGTCTTCCCTTTTCTGCTTGCACAAATGAATTGAAGCTGCTCCTTCAAAAAGGTAAAATAACAGGATGAATCATACAGAAATGTTGGCAAAAGTAATAGCAATTTCAGCAGCATAACATGCCTGTGCAGCTGCTCTTAATAAAGTCTCCTTGTTTATTTGTAGATGACAAATTTAAGAAGCCTGGATAAGTACTTTAGTGGGGGTAGGGGAAGAATTGTAATTCATCTATGGTGGAAGAGCTTGAATTCTTAACTACTTTGGTGGAATTTTTAAATAAAAGAGAATATGCTCAAAAGAAGAAAAAAGTCTTGGTGTACAAATAAAAAACAGCACTATTTTCTGATGTCTACTTAAAATGACCTATAATCAGATGCATCTAGATTTAATAAAATTAAGGACCTAGAAAAACACTGAGTGTTGAACAGATTAAAATGATAAAAAATTTTAACTCAACTTCTGTACACTTAACTAGATCTTAAATGTCAGTTGTGGTCTTATTTGTCAGGGTTTTTTTGTTTTGTTTTTTACTGCCTTTTCATTCTATTGAGTAAAATCTTCTGTGCTACTTACAGTAATAGTCTTCTCCTTTCTGTTAGCTTCTAGGCTATTAATCAAAGCCGAACCTAAATCCAAACTAAATTGAAGACTTCCTGCAGTAATCTTGGGAATATGTTGGGTAAACTTGAAATCAGTCCATCAAATTAAGTATGTGGTTGTATCTGTAGTCTTTCTAATGTAGCCATAATATTGTCTAGAAGATCATGGTCAACTCCCCTTACAGGGAGAACTGTATCATTAGGTGTAACAGTGAAAATGACTGTCCTTGAACTCCCCTCCCCCCACTACACATAGTCAAAAACAAGTGTTTATACTTTCCCTGTACAGGAGAGACTTGGAAAAAATGTTTTTTGGCATGAAACTGGTCAGATTTTTCTCCTAAAACTGTCTTTAACCTTTATTTTATAACCTGAGTGATTTCCAAGAACTTACTAATGTCAGTCTTAACTGACATGTGCCCATCTTTTCTCCCCCCTGCCCCGCCCCCAAATTAGAGTGGCAAAACCTTGCCTAATGTCCAAATTCAGCTTGAGTACTCCTGTAAACTATAAAATGGCATATGAAGTTCTCCAGCTCCAGGGCATATGCTTAGAAATAGAAACCCTTCAAGAAGATTCTCTGGCAGTAGTTGAGCTGTTTACACTGCTGATGCTATAAGGTTCATTAGTTATCCAAACCCCCTTTGGAGGGAAGAGGATAGGTGGGATTAGGGGTGAGGTGAATGGATCTGGATTGTAGGTTTACCGTTGTGTATGTACCCAAAACACACAAATTTGGGTCAGAATGTAAGACAATGGCTTACTGTTTGCTGGATCTTTTTAAAGCTTCTTTAAAGTTGTAGAAGAGAAAGGTGAGGAAACAATTTGTGTTATTTGGCCTGGCATTCCGTGCCATTTGATGTGAGAGTTTGAAATAGTATTCTTCGGGTTGTACAATAAGTTTTATTGTGACTTGAACTCCATTTTAGAAAGATTTTTGTTACCATTTCTGTTGCAGGCAAAAGACTAAAACTGTGTAAAGTGTTTAACTACTTCTTAAGATATCTTTTAAGCATGTATAAGAACCTTTCTTGCATTCGTAACTACTTAGAAATACAATTTGAAGAGGAGGCATGCATTTTGAACAAATAAATGAGTTGGGCAAAGCCCTCTATATTTCGTGACTTTAATGAGCTCAGTCATCCTGTTAGTACACTGCTCCCTTCTTGTCCTAAGTGGGTTTTGATATGTAACTTTGATTAAAGATTAAGTGATATTTAACTTCTCTCTCTCCAGGTGAAGATGGAGCAGGTAAAACTAGCTTAATAGGAAAAATTCAAGGAATAGAAGAATATAAAAAAGGAAGAGGAATGGAGTATTTGTATTTAAATGTGCATGATGAAGATCGAGATGGTAAGTTTTTAGTTGTAATAATATTTTAAACCAGTTTGAAAGTAATGGTTCAGTAGTGTGATATTTGGAATGAAGGTGGGATGTCTTACTTTCTAGATTACTTGTGGGAATCCAGCTTAGGCCATGAATGATTTCTATCATGAGGAGGTTCTTAGGTTTCTCAATCTAATTAGCCTTTAGTAGATATCATGAATAACCACTGAAGTGATAGAGGAGGCAAGGAGTCAGTGAGAAGGTTGAAAAGACAAGAAAAAGAATCTTAGTTGCACTATTCTGAATTGATGCTTGGCAGAAGTTTTCTCTAGGCTTGACAAATGTACATGTCTAGGCTCTTATCTGGCATCTCAGTTATTGTAGTAAGTATTTATATTTGTGGATGTACAGAGAAACTTTTGTCTTGGTGATAGCAGAGAGAATGTGCAGGGCTACATATAAGGCATTGATGGGTAGGAAAACATATACAGTGATAAAGGAGATATAAAGGACGGGAGAGGTGAAACAGATTTGGAAGGGAAAAGGAGAAGCTGTGATTTTGTTGGCTTGAATTGGCTCATAGCTACAAGATTAAAGATTAAAGATCCAGGCTCAAAATACCTGTGCTGATGGAATGTATAATTGATGCTTGTATATGGGGGACAGGGGAAGAGTATGGCCAGGCACTGTAGAGGTACAATGAATTATCTAGAGGCAATGCTTAGAGGGAACAGGGCGTGAGTAAGGACATACTGGGAGCTATGGGGGGAAAATGGGATTTCTCATCCACATTAAAAGAACAAATACAGGTAAAAGGAGAACCAGAGAAGATAGGTTCTCTTATTTTTTTTTTCCTCCTTTCCTCTGAAATCGTGTGCTTTCCTGACTTCCATGTCTGACTGCTGGTCTCAAAGATGACTTGACAGAGTTAACAGGATTGGGATTTTTTGGTTTAAGTGTGTTCCTCAGAACTCTTGTAGTAAATTTAAACAATAATAATCTGAAGGCAAACTGTAACTGTATTGAGTGCTCTAATTTCAAATCTCCAGCTTTTCATTCACAATGGAAGTTGGTGTCTCTGAATATATGAGTACAGTGTTTTGGGGGAAGAAACAGTGGAGCAGTCTAGTTATGTGGTGGTTGTGGGTTTTTTTCCAGATTGGAAGGAGTAGCTGTGAATAATTTTTTTGCCTGATAACTTTCTATCTAAACCATTAAAACTTGCAATAAAAATATGCAGTTCTACTTGAGTTTTCTAAAGGGCCAAGGTGCACTCTGTTCTCTAAGGGGAATATAGGCATACCATGTTGGAGTTTTGCAGGAGAAATGGCCATCCTTGAGGGCTGAGCAGCCCTTGGACTGAGAAGGGATGGTTGAATTTGTCCAATTTCCCCCTGCACCTTCCCCCTCTGCCCTCCCACAGTTGCATTTTGAAGAGGTGGCAGGGGGGAGATCTCTCTCTCTAAAATGATGAAGATAAATTTTGGAAATGTTGAATGTTATATTTGGGCTTTCGCTTTTAGATAATATATTTAAGATCTTCAGTTATCAGCCATTAATCTGAGTTCTTTAAATTTCAGGGCTTGGGAGAGGAGGGGAGTTTCTACAAGCTGCAGTTTGCTGTCTTGTTATGTATCTGTTCATTTAACTGATACAACATATCTTCATTGTTTCTTGTATTTTACATGTCTAACAAAGATTTAATATCTGTTATGTAGCGGATAATTTCAAATAAGACTCTTCAATTTTTCTCCTTTCATTGTAGATCAAACAAGATGTAATGTATGGATCTTGGATGGTGACCTGTATCACAAAGGTCTTCTTAAATTTGCAATGGAAGCAAACTCTCTAAAGGACACTCTGGTTATGCTGGTAGTAGACATGTCTAGGCCTTGGACTGCACTGGATTCTTTACAAAAATGGGCAAGTGTTGTAAGAGAGCATATTGACAAGTTAAAAATTCCTCCTGAAGAAATGAAAGAAATGGAACAAAAGTGTGAGTATTCTGTATATATATATAGGAACCCATTGAAATCAAATATGCTTAATGCTTTCTGCACCATTTAACCTCTCCATTGCAGTCTCTTTCATGCTTTGGAAATGTGATTTTAAAACTAGGAGTTGGAGATATCCCAGTCAACTTTCAGATAAGTCTAAAGTACTTACATGAACTTAATAATGTCATAGCTCCAGGTTAATTTTGAACAGCCTTTTTTTTGCCTTGGGGGTACTGATCTCAGTCATAACATGAATCTTTTCCATTTGCCTCCCCTTGAATTACTTCAGGAAAGTGTGTTTGGGAAAGCTATGTTTCAAGATCAAATAGCATGATTTAACTTTGTTTGTAAGTCTGAAGTTGCTCTTGAACTGGGATATTTTTAAGCAACTGACTGCCAGATTGCAGAATAGCTTTGTCGGAAATGCAAGTTGTAGCTGTGATTAAAATAGCCCATTATTATTAGTTGTAGATACTCTGGAATTGTATTTTTTTTTTCTTTTGTTTTTTGTGGCTGTTCTTTTAAGACAGATCCTTGTAAGGGGAGTCTCATCCTTGAGGATCTTATCTTCCACTACAGTAACTTGTTTAGGAGAGCAACAGCTTTGGATTCTCTCTGTGTGTGGCTTTTTTTGGTGTGTGTGTGTGTGTGTGTGTGTGTGTGTGTGTGTGTGTGTGTGTGTGTGTGTTTTCTTTTTTTTCTTTTCTTTTTTTTTTTTTTTTTCCCCCCCATATATTAAAACACACACCCACATCCAAAACCAGTTTGAGGATATGATTTTACTGGATGGAAGTACCAAGGAAGCAATATCTTTGTTAATCAAGTAATGTTTAGCTGTTAGTTTAGCTCCTTTGCTGACTGACTGAACAGAATAGTGAGATTCCAGAAAATCCAGAAAACTCAAATGATGAATTGAGACCAAGAGTAACAGCTGTTCAAAGGTTTTATCTGCCATCCTGAGTTCTTTTATCCTACAGATAGTAGGATTACATTCCTACAGATACTGATGGCCTGTGTGCAGGGTATAATAGAAGCGCTGTAAACAATCCAGATAAGAGTTGGAAAAAGTTTTGTTTCGGCCCTCCTATGGTGTGACTTCATGCATGGCTAGGCTAACAGCAGCTTGCAACTGGCAAAAGGAGAGAGAAATTTTGCATGCTTGACTTCTGGCTGCGTGGTCCTGCTCTATTCTTTTGTCAGCTTCAGTGCTCATGAGAGGCTCCTGTGAGCTGACTGAACTCGCTAACAGGGTTGAAATCTACTGAGGGTTTGTGGATGTGGTTTTCTGGGAGTGTTTTTCTGGGTTTATTTTCCAGTTCTAGCAACTTAACTCCACTCAACGACAGACCCTGTGAGGACTGAGACTGGCACAGGGGAAGTGTTAGGGGATAAACAGCAGCTGTTTCTGGGAATGGGATCTTTCTTCCTGTTTTTGAGTTCCACTGTGTCTCATGGCCTGGTCACTTCCACTGTGTCTCAAGGAAGACCTGAGACTGATGTAGTATATTACAGCTCAAAGACTCTGGAATACAATCTTCCTCCTTTTTCCTGCTTTCTCTCCTTGCAGGAAAAACTTATGTTAGAGACACGCGAAGGGAATTTTGGGACTCCATTGGAGGACTTCCAGCCCTGGAGTACTGTGATTTTTATTTTAGTGTGTGACTATCCCAGAACAGACAGGATGCTCTGGGGGAAAGCCTCCCTTGTGTGGCTGGCACATCTCAGTGAGAACTCTGCATTTAAAATGTCAATTTAGGAGGTGCTCAGAGGGTTTATGAACTGACTGTTGAAGTAGAGATGCTAATCTGTTTAAAAAAAAATCTGTTATTGTAAACTCTGAAATCTGTAGAGAAGTTGAATAATTTTGACTGACTAAGCCTTTTTCTCCAGGTTGTTGAAATGGGTCTTTCTCTGTTGATTCAACTAATGCTTTTCTAGATATGAACTCACAGGGTTCCAGTCAGTTCAGAGAAGGTAGGGTTGGATTAACATAAATCAGGGAAGAAGCAATGAGAGTGTACTAGAGAAATTAGCCACTAGTGTGCACAATTCAGCTAAATTGTTTTGCTGCCCGAGGTTTAGCTGAATCAGGCTGTGCTACTCATGGAAAAGTAATCAGTCGTGTTTTCAGATCAAATGTTGATTCTGCTGTGCGAAACGGGACATGTGATAGGAAAGGTATAGGCATTTGACTAATGCTGCATCCTTGACTGCAGGAATAGTAAATGACCATGTAATTAGAGGCTTGGGTGTATGCATTGGAACTGAACAGAAGAGTTACACTTGTAACTTTATCTTTGTTTCTAATTCTTGTTATATTTTAACTTATTCTTCTTTCTAAATTTTAAAGTAGTATCTGATCTATTGTGAAAGCATACCCAATATTTAATACGGTGTTAACTAATAGTATGTTTATATGCTAATATAACAGAGGTGTTTGCTCTCTTACCATTGCATAATAGATGTCCTATTGCTACTGAAAGCTATTAAATAACTAACATTTCTACATTCTATTTTTCTTGCTTATTACTACTGTAGATTCACTGTACAGAGAGAAAGAGAAGTGTGGACATAGGATTTCTAGGTCAAAGTGGCGTAAGGTAGCAGCAAAGCAGTATATGTGAAGCTTACTTCTGTTTATTCTAACAACCTGTTCCATTAATTATACCAAGAAGAATACAAGGAAATTGACTTTCTTTAGGAGATGTATCAAGTAATAATAGCTGATAGCAACTGCCTAGTGGTTCCACAATGATTAAAATACAATTGGGTTAACATCTTTATGTTGACACTCTTTTCCTCTGCTTGTGTTCTTGCACCTGCTGATAAAGAAGATCTTAGATTTACTAGCTCTCTCCTGTGCTGCACAAAACAAATAGGCAAAACTCAAGGCATGTTCAGTTCTTTTCAACATAAAGAAGCAGAAGTACAATACAGTAAACAGCACTAGAGATCAATGGCAGTGGAAATCATTGTTGAAATAATGCAGTAGCTGCTCTTTTAATACAACTTTTTTTACTTTCAGTGGTAAGAGACTTCCAGGAATATATAGAACCAGGCGAGGATTTTCCAGCTTCTCCACAGAGAAGAAGTACTTCATTACAGGAAGACAAAGATGACAGTGTGATTTTACCCCTGGGTGCAGATACACTAACATGTAACTTAGGCATTCCAGTAGTAGTAGTTTGTACAAAGGTTTGTTTCATGTTTTAGGGTTTTTTGCATATTTCATTTAAGGAACTCTGTCAATTGTGGATTTGGGGTGGGAAGCACATGGTTCTTAAGTCATTCTGAATACCTTGGATAAGAATTCTTAAGTGTTCAGTGTTGAAGGTTGCCTATCTTCTGGAAGCCCTGATGGTGTGTTAATTTGGGAGTAGTTTTTCCTGCAGTCATACCAGTTCACAAGAGATTGAGGAATGCCTCAGACCTCGTTTTGCTCACAGAAGTGAGCTAGTCAGTAAGCAACTAAAATACACCTTAGTCTGCTAAATCTTCCTTTCCCACAGACAGTGTTTTGGATTTTACTTTTTTAATATTTCTGATCTTTCTCTGAAGATGACTATATTTTAGGGTTCTGGTTAGTAAAGTGTTTCTCTACTAACTTTCCTTAATTCTTAGCATGCTTCTATGATTGGTTTTGATTTCTGTTAGATATGTAACGGTATTCTCAGTCTAAAGAAGAAGTGGTGTAGTTCCTTTGTGATCTTTCTTTCTGGCTCTTCAGTTCCCATGGGCATTAAGCATACTGCATCAGCAGCCTCTGCTGGCCCACAGTGAAAGAGTAAGCCTCTTGACACAGGTGCTGTTCCTTCACTGCAAGGCTAGCCCTCTCATTTGCTACACACAAGCACTTCTGTTCTCACTTGCTCGCTCTCTATCCCTCTCGTCCCATGCTATACGCCTCCCCCCACCACAACCATTTCTTTTGTTGCTTCTGCATTTCTTGCTTTTGGCTTTCTTTGCAAAGGGTTAGGTAGTCACTCCCCAAAAAGACTGTCCCATAATACCACAGTATGCAGAAGCATCATGCAGAGAATGCTGTTCTCATTCAGTAGGTCAATCTTCAACAGAGACTTTGGGTTATCACATTTTGAGGGGGGGAGGTGGAGAAGAAGTGAATGCGAAATCACAATCAATTCCCAATTTAATGCTGACCACAGTATATGCATGTCAAGTTATATATTTAAAAGAATTACTTGTTCAGTTATAAACTATCTCAGCAGATTTTTGTTCTGCCCTCCCCCTTGTTGTGAACTGGAGGTGTAGCAGTACTGCTGCTTCAGTGATAACTGAAAGCTGATTTTGTGTTTGACTTGACAGTGTGATGCCATCAGTGTTCTGGAAAAAGAGCATGACTACAGGGATGAACACTTCGACTTCATTCAGTCACATATCCGACGGTTTTGCTTACAACGTATCCTTTAACACTTCATAAGTATAATGACTCTATTAAATCTTTGCATTAGTTATGACCAGCTTAAAGGATATTTGTGTCTCTACCAAAGTAGTACACTAAATTCCTTCACTGTAGCAGGAAGTCTGGTTCAGTTACCCTCTGTAGACAATGTTGAATGTAACTTTTCTTTTTTTACTGTTGAGTGCTCTTAACTGTTTGATGGAGCCTCAAGAGTCTAACATGCGCTCTTACAATCAATTTCTTTACTTGCCTTTATTTCCATATTAAGAGGCAGTTTCCCAAATCAGCAAGCCTTAGATGACAAGTTTCCTGAAACAGTAACAAGATGATTCACTTAACTATGGTTGTGCTGCTTCAGATAAACATAAGGCGTGGGGTTTTTTTTTTTCGACCAGAATATTCAGTCTCTCTTCAGTAAATCTATGAGATAATGCAATGAGGGAAGGAAGTACAAATTGCTGTGGGAAAGATCCACTGACTTTTCATTGCTTAGGTAGAGACAGCATGCATAAGCTGTCACTGTGCTGTCTTTGTTCAAGAAAGTGCGTAATATACTGTTTAACTAGACAAGCTAAGATCTAGAGTTTAGATGCCAATAGTATGTCAACATTGTGCCACCTTCATTCATGCTGTGGTAAAGCAAAGCTTAAATACCATTGTAAAGACAGTAGTTGACAGATGAAAAATTAGTTCAAGAACCTGAGACCTCAGTTTAGTTCTGAGATGGCACTTCCTTCAAAATATCTTCATTTTTCAAAATGGAATGATGGGTGATTATAATGAGGATTGCCAGACAGAGGAAGCATAGGAAAGATTAATAGGAATTAGTCACTGTAACTGTATACCCAATATACAAATTGGAGTTCTATTCAAATCATTGCTGAATGTGAATCATACCCTATTAGATAACTTTCCTCTTTCTGAATTTGAATTGCATATGTGGAAATAGGTTAGTGTTTTTGGCATGTTATAATCTCGAGTAAAAATTATTTTAAAATTCCCTGGCTGCTTCTATTAGTCCTGTGTGTAAGCAGTATTATTTTGATATTGACCCGTGTCAGAGTATCAAGTACTCTTGGTCTGTTAGTAACTTAAAAACTGATATACAGTACAACTGGTTTACCTTCATTTGATTGTGAAGGAGGTTGCTGTATAATGTATGAGCTTGCTCCTCTCATTTAAATACCCAGGAGAGGAAGTGGGAGGCTGTTTGGCATTTTTGAAGCTACTAGTGTTAATGCTGGAGTATCTGTGTGACATCTCTGTCTAGTCCTGCAAGATGGGATAATGATAAGAGGTAGGAATACTGCATGAAAACTTTCAGATGATAAAGGCAGAAGACAGTTTTGAAGACGACATAGTGAAACCATTGGTACTGTGGGCTTTGAAAGTGAGACGAGCCTGTAGAAGCAACAGATGAGTTGGCCTAAAATAAATCCTGGAAAAAAAAATGTAAACTACAGAATATTTGTTTTGGATCTAAGTTCTAGAAGTTGTTTGACCTAATTAAATTTGTATTCTCCTTTTAAATTTTACAAAGTTGATATCCTTTAAAAAGAAAAAAAAGGGGGGGCATTCTACTATCTCTTACTAACCACAAAACTGAGTTTTCTTTAACAGCTTTATTCAGATGGGGCAGCACTTATTTACACTTCAGTAAAGGAAAACAAAAACATTGATTTAGTATATAAATACATAGTCCAGAAATTATATGGATTTCCTTTCAATGTTCCAGCTGTTGTTGTGGAAAAAGATGCAGTATTTATGTAAGTCATATGCATTCCTACATATATATGGCTACAGAGTGTATTTGTGCAAGACTCTAAACAGCACAGAGGCCATTTTTTGTTTACACTTTTTAAAGTTCAACATTAACATTCTCATGAGGAACAGACTGGGGGTTTGGTGAGTGCCAGTGGGTCAAGATTGCAAATACTCGCTACCACAAAGAGAAACATTAAACCAGGAGACATTTCTCCTCTGTATTACAGGGAACAAACCCAAATCTTTAACTAGTTATGCTAGCCAAGAACACACTTGCATCGAAGAAGGGGAGTTATTACAGCTTTCATGGCTTTCAGCTCTGTTCAAATCAGGATTGCCCACAAGGATAACCCGAAGTACCAATAGAATTTAAAGCCAAATCTTTATCTAGTCCTGCAGGTTGGGATAATGACAAGAAGATAGGAATATTGCATGAGAACTTTCAGACACTAAAAGTGGAAGACAGTTTTGAAGATATCATAACAAAGCCACCAGTCAGGAAGGTAAATTGAGATGTTTTAAAAATAAAAGTAATTTTGCTAATATTTTTGACATTCAACGCTTTTATTTACCTGTCAATTTTTGGAGTGCTTCATGTCTTTGCTTCCAGTTTATCACAAGACCACTTTGTGTGTGTGTTGCTTATTTTGTCTTTATTTTGTTCTTCAATTTCTTAAATTACCAGAAAATCACTGTGTGTATTTGTGTTCTGTATAGCTTTTCTTCAGCTTACACAGCATCATCTTCTGGCACTATTACAATGTTCAAGACTACAGATATACTTGTTTTTCTCTTAATGCCTACTGTTGGTCACGGTTGATTTAGTATTTTTAAGAACACTTCATTATGCTCTGAATTATGAATAACTTCATGATTTTTTTCCTTATTTTAAATACTTTGTTATGGAAACACAAAGCTTGAGACAGTGTAAAACCCAAAAGTAGGCATGTTAAAACAGAAGAATATGCTGAATGTGTGTAGAACCTCTTTCATACTGTTCAAAGACTTTGACAGAACTACATGAAAACATATGTGGGGTTGTTGAATAAAATGACAATAGCAAGGGACCTATGGGTGGAGAAGTTTTTGAAGGAAAATATCTCTGTGGCTTTTTAGAACTAAGCTAAGAATTTGGGACTGATTATAATTTCCAAGCTGAGAAAACCAATACTATGTCCTTTCTGTAGTCTTTTTAGGGAGAAATAAAGACATAAATTAGTATACAAAATTCTAAGGTGCCAAGGAAAATACAACTAACTTCTTTACATGCTTATAAGATACTGATATTTCCACATTTATTGTGGCAAGGCTTGTTTGTTTTGTAGTGGGCTTATTTGGAAGAGTGTGATTTGATACACAGAACTGGGATCTAAGATATCTCTGTACCGTTCATGTACCAGTATAATGATGCAGGTGAAGAATCACTTTTGCCATAGTTACCCATAAAATAATACCTACCAAGCTTAGGCTAGGATAAGCTCAGAGACAGGTAAGCATGCTGCAGTGCAGTGTATGTGTCTATGAAGAGAGACTTAAATGTATATCAAATGCTCTAAATGCCTGTAAAACGAAGTATTTCCTACAGGTCCTGAGACCCTTTGAATATGCCTTGTAACCACTCACTTCATGCCTTTTTTACTGCATATGTAATGGGTCTTTTCACAAGGACATCTAGAACCTTATGCCAGCCAGGCAGAAGGACTTAATGATCATTTTATTTAATTTCTAATTAATTAGACTTAAATGGAGTCCTCATGTAGCAATCTTAAAAAATAAATACAGAAGATACATAAAATACTATGTATTGCAGACCACATTTGCTTCATTATTGAATGCCTTGGTCATATTCATCAAGAGATATAAAAGGCAAATACTTTTTTTTTTTTTATCAAAATGATATTAATGTTTTTGTGTTGCAGTTTGTTCATGAAAAAGAAATTGTAGCAGAAGATGACCAAGTGTTTCTTATGAAGCAGCAGGTAATTTTCTGTCCGTAAAAACAAGCAGCCAGTGTTTCGCTTAATAAGTCCTGTTAAAGAATATAAAAAACCAAATTTGTATTATGTATCTATCTATTTATTTATTTCTTTTTGCAGTCACAGTTGGCGAAACAACCACCTACTGCTGCAGGAAGGCCAGTGGTTAGTAATAAGAATTTTAAATCCCATTACATGAAAATGATTCATTTTCATATGTTTAGGGGATTGTTTTATTTAACTGCACTACTAAGTATTCTTTGATCTAAAGATTTTTTTTTTAACCACACAGTGATTAAAGTCTACATCTTATACTGCTCTGAAATTACAATATTTCTCCCCAGCTAGGCATGACTGCTCATACTGGCAGCAATGGCTAAATGTCACACTTTACTTCTCGTGTGTTAGAGTGAACCTAAGTAACTAGCTGACTACTCTTTCTGCCCTGAATGCGTGTCAGGGAGCAAATTGTACGTCAGCTGAATTGCCCTGGTCAGTTTTATGTTCTAAATCTGGCACTGCCGCTGTAAGAATATTAGACTCCAGCATAAAATTGAGCTCAAATGAAAACTATGGCATCAGCTATGCTTAAATAATGTATTTAAAATAACTAAAAAGTAACAAGAGTTTAATGGGGAGCATGTGATCTTTTAAGGTGGGTCTTTTTAGATGATCTGCAATTTTGCAGAAACATGACTTGTTATCTTTGAAGTAGTAAGTAATGCTTTTCTCACAGTTTGCCTTTAATCCTTCCCACATGTGCTGGTGGCACATGTTTTCTTTCCAAAGCACTCGATGTAGTTCCTCTGATCCAGTCGGTGCAGTTTTCATTCCAATCAGAGGCACTACTGAGCAACAGAAGATATTTTCAAGTTTCTCACAGAGATGAAATGAAAAGCTTCAGCAGTGTTTTAGCTGTTGGACTAAAGTTAACATTTGTAATAATGTTGCACACGTGTGGGAAAAATACATATGCAACCAATAAAATCAGTCTTCCATCATTTCAATTGCATGGGATGCTATGTTATCATAAAAACCAGATTGAGCTGTGAGAAACAACAAAATGCTTCATTTCACGTGCTCTTACATAGCATGACTTTAATTCTGTGGAAGTTTGACTACTTCAGCTTTGGGTTTTTTGCGTTCGTTTGTTCCTTTTGCATAGGATGCTTCACCAAGAGTTCCTGGAGGGTCTCCTAGGACACCAAACAGATCCGTAACATCAAATGTTGCCAGTGTTACACCTATCCCAACTGGATCCAAAAAAATTGATCCCAATATGAAAGGTACCTCTCCTTGTAAGGGGACAAATACAGTTGGGAAGTAAAATAGCTGCTTTTGCCTGCTTGCTTTACTATGCTTGTTTAGATTGACTGACACACAAGGTCAGTATTTATTTAGAAAATGTGTTGTGTTTTTTTTTTCTCCCCCCCTCCTCTTCTAGCTGGAGCTACTAGTGAAGGAGTCCTGGCTAACTTCTTCAACAGTCTGCTGAGTAAGAAAACTGGTTCCCCTGGTGGCCCTGGTGGTGTTGGTGGCAGTCCTGGAGGAAGTGGCACTGGAGGTGCTGGCAGCAATTTACCACCATCAGCAAAAAAGTCAGGTATGATTAATGATAAAAGATCAACTCATAACCTAAACTGAAAGTGGGGCATCATTTCGGTTAATACAGGTTATCAGGAGTGTGAATATATTTAATTGGATGTCTTATTGGATACGTTTTTTGCTTTTGTTTTTGTTTTCACAATATTGTTAGTATTGCCTTTCTTGTGGCTCTCAGAGGATCAAAGAAAACCTCTTATATGGCTGCTTAAGTCTGAGTTGTGTCTGTGACTTCCTTTTTTTCTTTCTTTTTTTTTTCCTGCCTCACCACCCCCATTAATGGCTTACAGTGGAAGCCATTTTTTAGTAGTCAGATACATTGGGACTTGAAATGAAGTTGAATTTTTTTGTATTTTTTAGCAATACTGTCAGTGTTAAAAATTTTTTTTAACTTGTTAGTGATCTAGCTCTTATGGGATAAAAGTTCTGATTTGATTGATTTTTGACAGCATATAAAACTACCTATGTATTTTCCATTGATTGTTTTAATATGATGTCATTAGTATTTAGTATTCATCTGAAACGCATTTAGCTTTAAAGCAGTCACTATTATACAAGACTGTTCTGGTGCTTCTCATTATTTTGGCGCAAAACGTTCTGCTTTAAGAACATATATACTGACACTCTCCTCCGACCCACAAGAGTAATGCCACCTTTAAATGGGAATGCTTGTGACTCATTTGTACTTGATGTTAGTGTTTACATTTATATGCTAAAAGAAAAAACACCTGGTTTCCCACTAACATTTTGTGTAGACTAACACTTGAATAGGCTTTTTTCCATATGTGCACCTCCCTTTTTTATATGCAAAGCTCAGTTGGTTGAACAAAGTGTGCAAGTACTTCCTAATCTGCTGCAGGCAAAGTCAGCAGGGCTAGTTTGAACAGCTTATGGAGGCTGTTCCAATGAATGCAGCTGATTCAATGTGCAATGGAGAGAGCACCTGCTGAAAAATCTTGTGGGGAGTGGCCTGAGTTGGTTTGGGTGATGCCAGTGAAACAGAGGTAGCACTCTGGATGTGTCCAGGGCCATGATAGAAATTTCAAGAACAGAATTATAATATTAAGGAGGAAAATGTATTCAGAAATTTCCCTACTCTGCAACAAGAATTAGGGTGTGGCCAGTTTAATGTGGCAGAGGACTAGCCTTTCAAGGAATTATAAATCAAAAAAGTTTGTCTTAGATGCGGGCTATAAACTTTCCTTGGTACTTACTGTCTTCTCCTTGTGTTAGCTGTGAAAGTCACTTATCTGAAAATTGGCTGTTAAGACAATGGTTTGGGGCTTGAGGATTATTTTCCTCATGGTAATTATGGGAAACTTCTCTGTTTGTAAGCTGTAATTTTAACTGGTTTGCTTCTGATATGATGTTAGCTTTCTTTAAATGATTTGAAGAACAGCACAGTACACCCAGCAAAAACTAGCTGTGTGGGTAGTTTCCATTTAGTTGCATCTTCAGAAAGGCTGCACTGGACCTTGCTAAAATTACCCAGGCATCAAAATTTTCCTTTACAGCCTGAAAAAAAATGCATACTTGTAATGGCATATACTTTGAAGTCCTGCACTGTCTTTTTCCATGTATTCTTCCCCATTCCTGTGACAGAACACGTGTCTATAGAAGAGGATAGAAACCTAGACTAGGGAAAAAGAGTTAAAAGTAGCCTGGTGGGGAAAAGTGTCTTTAAACTTGGATCAGGTCCCAGTGTGATTGCATAAATGCCTGTGCAGTTCCAGCTTGGTGAGGAAGTAAATGAGTGAGGAGAGAAAGGGGTTTGCCATGCGTGTTTGTGTGTGCATGCACGTGGGCAGTGATGTCAGTTTTATGCTGATCAACTATACGTGACACTGATTTTGAAGGTTAGTGTGTGATGAAACACCTGATTTAGGTTCAGAATTACTTTAAAATACAGCTGATACAGAAAATTGTGTAGAACTATTCATAACTGCTAACCTTTACTATGCTTTTCTGTATGAAGAACCAATATAAGGCATAAAAATGTACTGACAATTAATATGTAATTAGGGAAATTGAGAAATATGGAACACACCAAAATGTGTTTTGATATTTCTTCCCTTTTTCTAGCTGTTGATTTTTAGTATGTCTTCACTCTGCATACAAAGTATGAAATAACAATGTTTAGGATTTGTCTAAAGCAAAAACATAGTTTTACTTCTGTGTTTTTTGTTCATTTTTAAAGGTACTTCTTGAGGAAATAAAGACACTTGAGGCTTTCCCAAAACTGTTTCATAAGTGTGACTGAACTGTATGCTTGTCTTATAGGCCAGAAGCCAGTTTTAACAGATGTTCAGGCAGAATTGGACAGAATTTCACGAAAACCTGAAATGGTCTCTCCTACAACACCTACATCTCCTGCAGAAGGTGAAGCATCTTGAAGACTCCAAATAAAATTAATTATTCAGTTTTCTGGGATAAATTCAAACTTGCCTCTGCCTCTTCCTTCAGTGACTGGAACTAAAGAGCTGAAACTTTTTTTTTTTTTTTTTTTCCCCCAGAGAACACAAACAGTTGATGTCTGTCTTTCATATGCGTTGCCCAGCTTTACAAACAGGAACTGTACAGATGGAAAAGAATATCACACCATGTAGGACTACTGTTCACAGTGCAACAATAGTAAATTAACTTCTTTCTGGGTTTTGTTGGAAAGTCAGTGTAATTCTGTAAATTTGCAAATGCGTCCACTTTATCTAAAGTTAAAGGTTGCTTAGATAGGGAAAACTGATACACACCACAGGCACTTAATTTATATTGATCTCCTGATCTGTTAGTCAAGTTTAACACCATCTTAAATAGATTAACCTCTAAAGGTGAGAACTACTACGAGTTTTATGGAAGAGAAAATGAGAAATTGCACAAAACTGTAACAACAACAACAATAAACTCCAAATATATTTGAACACTTCATTTGGAATATGGTTGCAACTCTGTTTCATCTGCCCTCAGATTTTATACTGTAAAAACCCATCTAAAAACTTCATTCCAGATGCAAGACCTGAAATTAAGGGCCAGCTTGATTTTTTTTTTTCTTTGATTAATTTCAGACACTGAATAAAAGACGTATAAATAAAAAACAGGTTAAATGTACAGATTATCAGTATCCAGATTTGTCTATATATATGGCTCAGCCTTAATGTCCCCCTTTTTTGTTTCCCACACTAGTTATGGTTTAAAATTGGTCATCAAAACTGTAACTGGTTAATAAAGTATTCTCTGCATTCAAATTTAAATAAGTTTCATTGAAGCCCTTGTGTTCTTCTTTGGTTACTGTTAAACCTAAGGATGCAGTCTATAAAGTCTTAAAATATCCTTTTACCTCTCCGTGTATAATATCATTGGCCCAGATTTAAACTTTGTTAACAACATTATTTCTGGAAGGAATTGGATGCAAGTCACTGTCTTTGTTCCTAGGAGTAAAACTAGCTTATCGGATGCATAGGGTTTCGGCTGTAGTGCATTTTAAAAGCTTATTAGTTACACTGAGTATGTTGTATGATAGCTAGTTGCCCAGGGTTGAGGCTGTACCTGTTACTTAAAACTTCCAGGACACAAATTTATCAAGCATCGCTTTACTGTTCTATGTCAAGCTTACAGCTTCTTTCTACTGATAGCCACACAATAGTAAGTATAAAAAGTATATACTGATCAAAAGATTGCTAAGAGACTTAATTTCAGCTTTTTTAGTTTTTGTTTTTAAATCAACAAGTGTAACGGTTGTACCTCCTCTTCTTCAGGGCTTTTCAGAAGTCTGAAATAGTTGGAGAAATTAACTTCTTTAATGTGGACATGCTGGTACTCTGCTCCTCAGATTCCCACATTCTTTATAAATTGAGTTAACTAGTGGTTCTAGTGAACCACCTCTCTTCCTTCAAAATATGTAAGTTTCCTTGAGAACAACATATATATAGGTTTACTTTTCAGGGAGTTTTAGTGCACTTGTTAAAATTAACTCACATTGAATGGTGGACTGACAAATTTGAGTAGAGATCATCTTAACTATGGATCAGTTGTTCAAACTGGAATACCTAAAATGTTGCTTCTGGCAGTGATTCAATAGAGGTATCATATGGATAAATGCATGACCTGCTGATAAACAGCTGCACAGAATAAATTATGTGTCTTGGGGCAGTTGAGGGGAAAGGTTAAATTTCTAATAATGAAAGCATGGCATGCATCAGTATCAGTTATGCAGTTTACATATGTAAACTTCTTGAAACGCAACTTTAAACGTGCTTGAGAGAACCTCTCCTGCTCATAGTACCACCAGTACGCTTCTTCCTACAATTGCAGGGCTATGTGTTAGTAGAGTGAGACTTCAGACAGTAACAGTGTAAAATATTTTTGTACAGTTCAGATTTTAGAAAGAAAACTTTCATTGCTTAAATCTTTAATTTAGTTCATTTGAGCGTCTGTCAAAGCATAAGACCTTTGCAGCTGGAAAACTAAACATGTAATACATTGAGAGCTACTGTGTTAGGTGGGCTGTTTTTGTAAAGGACAGGACAGGGGAAAACCTTACTAATGACTCATTAGAATTTCACTTCATTAAAAAAAAGACCTTGAAACAAAACATCACTTCTGCATCTTTAAAGCTTCTAAATGTGTTTCTTCCCCAAAACTCTGCTAGCTGTTTGTTTTTTAAGGATTCTTACAGAAAGATACATCCCTACTATGCCTTTTTATACTACAAGATTAAAGTTCATCTGTTTGTAGCCCCCTTCGCTGCTGTCTCTCTCTCTTCAGCCTTCTCGTGCTGTTTGAAAAAAGACCATAAGGTACCTTTACCACATAAGTAAAACATTTAAGAATTTGTTTCTGTCTAACTTGTTTGGTTTTGCTGCTTGTTTCCATCTGATGAGACAAAGATTAGTTAGCTGGTTACTTTGTCTTCCTGGGTTGAAATTCCTGTGACTACCACCTTGACAGAGCAGACGATTGAAGTGGAATGTACCAGAACTATTACACGAAATGAGTCTCTGTTAAAGGCCATTTTCACAAAATGTAGGGTCAGTAGATCCTCCCAACTTTTTCCTTTCTTCACCATCAAGTGGGGCCAAAAATAACTGGATAAAACAATGAAGCTACCTTGGAAAAACAAACAACAAACACTATAAAATAAATTAACCAAATAAATTCTCTTGCACTTTCAGGGCTAGTTTTTTGTAGATGAGGAGCTGATTAGCTACTAAATAAATGTTTGAGGAAAATTTTTTTAATGTCTCCTCCCCCTCTTTCTCTCCTGTACTCTCCCACATCAGTTCTTCATCTGTACAGGTTGTAACAAAGCTGTTCTGAAGATCTTAGGCTTGAAAATTTGGGGTGAAAGGCCATTTTATTTCCAGACAGCTACTTCATATTTTTCAGCTGAAATGTGGTGCTCTCTGTAATGTACATAGGCATTTTGGACCATACGGGCTAGCTACCATACTATACTAACCTTAAATTTATACTGATACGTCTGAAGTGTGAGTACCAGTCTGTTGAGCTGCTTGTGTCTCATGGTGAACAAACAATTTGCAGCAGGACACCTGCAGCTTCAGAACTGTTGCTTGTGGAACATCTCAGAGCTTTATGCTTCTCTCTGTGCCACACCGTGTTTGTCAGATAAATGGAGAAAAATAGTGTTAAGAGTTAGCCTAACCCTGCACATAGAAAAACGCGAGAAGTTGAACTTACTTCCTCTTGTGAGAAATAGCTGTTAAAAATGCTAATTTTCACCTTCAGCTGTTTAAAAATCACACATTCTAACATGTCAGTATGGTGATCAGTGTTTGTGAAATTCAGTTGCAATACTGAGCCCAAAAATAGAGCCTCAAGAGCTGAAGAAACTTCAGCAGATGCAATACGTAGAAGTCTTTTTTTGAGTTCTTCGTGGCAGTACTCAGCATATTCCATTTGGTATCTAGTCATCTTACGTTTATTTCATTTAATGCTTGCAATATGCCGGGCTAAAGTCATGATCAAAGGGCATCGTGATGCCTGTGTGGGACTATCAGAATTCTGAACAGGAAAAGAGAGCCTTGCCTCCGACTGGCTGACTGTAGTGGAATTCCCCAAACTGTTCAGTGGCAATAAACCTCAACACCCTTTGGAGGAAACTGAGGCCTTCTCCTTCAGCAGTTTGGGCTTTAAGTTTCCTTCCCATTTCTCTACTTCCTTTTCCCCACCCTCCTAGAAGAAAATGCAAAAACCCACAACTGTATTTGTGAACATGATAAAGTCAAGTCAGTGGAGCTGCTGATTTTGATTGTGAGGGATTTAGGCCATAGTTTAGTCTAGGCAATAGTGTAATATAGCACAAAGCTAATTGCAAAGAGCCACAGGGGCTTCGCTTTATGAAGTGCACAGTGATGCAACCCTGGCCTGCATCCACCATATTCCTGTGGCTAACATTTGCTCAACTGCTTCAAGGAGCTCCAGCCATGCTTTGTTGCAAGTTATTTCAACAAGGCAAAGAGTGATACAGTTACACTGTAATCATCTCCTTAATGAGGTGGCTTTCTCAAACTACTGGGTATTGCTTTTTGGTCACTGTCTGGTGGGTATCTTGGAGAAGATTTAATGAGGAAGAAAACTAGGTCATTCATCACTAATACGCTTCCAACAACCTCCCACTCTTTGGTTGAATGGAGATATTACTGTAGTTTAGGATTTAACTCCAGGGTTGCTTCTCAGCCACAATGTCCTGCCTTTAGCTCTTGTTCTGCCTTTCCATCAGAGGATGTGTGGGTAAGAAAGTAAGACTTTTCATCCTGGAAAACTCTTTCAGCTGTAGCACATAAACAGAAGGAAATGAATAGATGTACATCTGGAGCGGGGTTTCCATTACATCATGGCCAGCTAATTGCAGTTATTTCCATTACACAGACTTGTTAATGTATCATAACTATTGTTTTGATTTGCATTCCCTCTTTAAAGGAGAGTGAGATACTGTATTTGAAAGATGGCTCCGAGAAAAGGATAAAGAACACCTGCAATTTTTTGTGCACATAGCAGCATCTGTATCTTTTAACATAATCCTCGATATTTTTAAGCTATCAGGTCCTATGTTGTTGTTTTTATTCCTGGGCTGTTACTTAGTCTTATACAGTTACTGCAGCTTTTTTGTTGTTCTGCTTTTCATGCATCTCCTTATAAATAAATAAAAAGGCCTAAATACGTTAGGATTTAAACAGCAAGCTAGCCTTCACAATTCATGCATCTTTGATATGTATCTTCTGGAGAAGGCCTGAACAGGAAAAAAAAAACTCTTAAAGACAGCAATAACTAAAAAAGGTTGCAATATATTTTATCTTTTGCAGGCTTGTATTGCATTTCTATGATCCCTTGAAAAGCAGTCCCTTCTCAAGACAGTTGCTCTCAATATTAACATCTGTGTTCCTTAACTAGCAATGCTGTATTAAGACATGGGTAAAGATTCAAATGGGAACAACTGCAAATATCCATAGATGCTAATGAACACCTTAAAAGGAGAATTTTCAACTGCTTCTATCTTTATAAGCCCTGTCCCCCTCAGACCACCATATAGTCTAGTCACATATGAGGCTTTGGCATTATTAAACCAGTTTCGAGATGCTATCAGTGAAGAAAACAAAACAAAAAGGGAAATTCCTTCAGAATATGTTTTATGAAGAGAAATGCTGGCCTCTGCAATGGAATCTTATTTATAAAGCACTAATGTGAAAACTAACAATAAGGGGGGGGGGATTCTTAAGTGGTCATAGTAAACATTACTGCATGCACCTATCTGCTCAGTCCTACATTCGGCTGATACTGCCAACAAAGCTGGTGTTAGACTCATCCCAACACCAAGCAGAAGCTACAGCACACCCATAGTGATACCTCACTTATTTTAGTGGAAACTCCCATGCCTTGGGAATTGTGGGACTTGCCCTACTCATTTGCCTCTGAAACCAATTCCTGCAGTCAGGCATTGCTTATGGCACAAACAAGTCTGTACTACTCTGCCTCTCAGGCTGCCCGGCTACCCGGCAATGTTTACCTAACTTATATTTTCTTACCAGGACAGACTATGCTTATGGTCTGTTGGTGAACATTATAAATGAAACATGACTATACTGTTCTTTTCTGGCCCATACCCTCGGGGCAGTTAAAAATAATGCTCTAGCTCTTAGGTCCTTGTAACACATGTTTTCCTTTAATTCTGCAGGTTCTGGAAAAGGCATCTCTGTTCCATTTCCTAAACACATACACTTCACATAACCAAAGAACACATAAAACTAAGGTTAAGAAAGAAAATTGCCACCTTTTCTATCAGCAGATCGTATCTGACTGAATTTAAGTAAGTACATCTTGACTAGGAAGGACCACAAAACTTCAGTGGATACTATGTTAATAACAAAAGCGAATTTAATACACCTTCACTTACATATAATGGACTTGGTGTACTCCTTCCATGTAGATGCCAGAAGTAATAGCTTCTTTTAAAAAGTTGGTCCGGGCAAAAGTATGGGAGTATACTAGTAAAGAATCTATGGGGATACTGGTTTTATCTTGTTTTTAACAAAGAGTGCAAACAATGAAAACTATGACTAAAAAAATCCTTCTGATATAATCTGAGGTGACAGCAAGAAGATAAATCATCTTTTTAACTCTTAATAACCAGCGCTGATCTGACATACTTCACACAGCTGTGAGCAGCCCCAAGCCTCTGATACCGTTGCACGCCCGCACGCACCATGCACATTGCTAGGCACCGGTGCACACACACGCACGCACCCCCCACAGCCCCGGCCCGCCCGCCCCCAAGAGGGGAGGACCGGAGGGGAGCAGGCGGCGCTGGCGGCCGCCGGGGCACTTCCCAGCCGCGCTCGCTGCAGGAAGCGCCTTTGTCCCGCCGCAGCCGGGCGGGGCCGCCGCCGCCTTCCCTTTCCCCTGCCGCCGCCCTTTTGCTTTCGCTTTCGCACAGACAGTTCGGGAGCTGGGCGACGGCGGCGCGGCCATGGAGAACGGGAACGTCTACAACGAGACCACCGAGCCGCAGGGCAAGCCGCCCCGCCGCCCCTGCGGCTGCCGCTGCACCCTGCAGAACCTGCGCGCCAGGCGGTGGGCGGCCAAGGCGCTCCAGGCGGTGAGTCCCCCCGTACCCCGGCCCGGCCCGGCGGCGCGCGGAGGACGGATGACGGCTGAAACGGTGAAACGCGCTCCCGGCCCGCGCGCACCTTCCGCGGAGGCGAGCGGCGACCGTTGGTGCGCGGCAGGGGGTGGCAGCGCTCCCCCCCCGCGCGCTGCAGGTGTCGGTTGAGCCCCCTCGCGGGGGGGGAGGGGAGAAGCTCGGCGCTCAGTAACGGCCCCCGGCGCCGCCCGAAGCGGGGGGCCGCGGCGCCACGCTGCGGGCAGTTACCCGTCCCGGAGGCGGCCCCTTTCCTCCTCCTGGCTCCTCACTCGTGACTCCGTGGCTTGTGTGTTTTGCAGGTGTCCTTGTTTGCCTTTAGAAGCGCGGTTCTGGTACAGAAGCGACTCTGTTAGGCTGGTCTGCTCCTTCAGGACAAAACCTCTCCCTTAAAAATAAAATTTCAGACTCGCTGAGAAAGTGCAGGCTCGTAGAGATGGATATTCAGTATTCACAGTATTCAAAGGAATTATTTCCATTGGTCAGAAAAGAATTCACTTGATCAGAAAGCCTAACTTTAAATTAAACCTAGAGGAGGGAAAGCCCATATCTGTTGTGGTTTACTAAGCTTCACACAGTTAAAACTAATCTAGAATACTACCACTAATTTAAAATACCATCATTTCAACAGATTGCAGTTGCTTCGTGATGGAGACAGTATGTTCGTCTCTGTTGTTTCTAGCTGCAAGGAGCATGTGCTAAAATCTGACAGTTGTGCCTGTTGTGTGACTGAGGTTAGAGACTGCCATCCAGCGTGGTTCTGCCGCTTGGTACCAGTCTAATTTAAAATTAAACTGGACAGAATTCTCGAGGAAAATTCAGTTTATTCTTCCGAGGGCCGCGTTGGATGAGAATAGGAGGTGGAAACCTTTGGCTGAACTTCAGCATAGGGCTACAAAATTGGGAAGGACTTAACCGGGTCCTCAGATCCAAACCCACCTCCCCCATCGCCCTGACCGCCCATTTGTCAGTGTGGCAGGCTGTGCTAATCCATGCTAAAATTGGTGAGCAGGTTTGCCCCATGCCTTGTGATAGAAAATTGCGCCAGAAACTTGCTGCGTGGATGGTGACCTATTGAGAAATGGGTGTGAGACATTGCATTGCGTCGCTCTGTGTTGGGCAGCCCTGCACCCCCCAGGGAGCACGAGACCTGTGTGCTGCTTGCTTTTTGCTACGGATAACATCGCTCTTAAGCACACTCAGCCCTTGGGCGCCCGTTTTGAATGAGGTGCCAGTGTGGGGTTACGGATAATGATGTGAGGAGCATCGCTCCTATGCACTCGAGGGGAGGTAGTGAAACCCACGGTGGGAAGGGGCAGCCAACTACAAATGCGTGTCAGTGTACTTTTTCCCACCAGCCAAGTGGCTTTTTTAGTCAGATGTCTCATGCTCATAGGAATCATAGGTGATTTCCAGCCCTTTCTTGTTGCTCCACCATTGCAGAAAAGAGGACATTTTGTTTTTTTAAACTTTGTTTTGCACACGGTCAAAAACCTCAACTAAAAACTGCAGAACTAAGTGCTGGTAAAGGTAATGCTAACAATGCCAAAAAAAATGTTTTGTAAGAGTGTTAAAAAAAAAATCACACCCAAGAATGCTTCAAACAAGTATAGGGCATAACTTTTTACTGTATCTACTACAGATTGTTAAAATAAGATCAGCTCAATATTGTTCCCAAACAAATATTTATGTCTGTAGTTTCACTGTCTAAAATACACTATTGTGTAGGCAAATTTACTGATGTACTGAAGTCTTCAGTTGCTTACCTGAACAAAGGCATCATTTAAAAAGCTTTTCTAGGTAGGAAAAAGGAATATTATTAAGGCCTGCCCTTAATAATGGGTAGCTGCTTGATATGCTCCTGAAGGATTAGCAGTTTATGGCCTGAAGCTGTCCCTCAACATGAGGAAAAAGAGAATGAACTTAGAATTGTTCACCCTTGTAATTTCCCAAATGATTTTTTCCCCCTTTTTGTTTCTACATACCAAAATGCACAGATCTTTTGAGTTCTTCATCAAAGCACCTTAAACAAACCTCGGAAACTACTAAAGGTAAAGCCTCAGTATCTCCAATAAGAAAAAATGTTCCCGTTTTAATAAAGAATTGATTTTTTGAATTCTCACTGATGATGGTAGTTGTTACCATGTATTAGTCTTGTGATTAAAATAGTGATTATTAGATATTATTAGGACTGCACACTAATAATCACTTGTGCAGACACTTGTGCTAAACAGGCTATTGCACTCAGAAAATCATCGGTGTTTTCATTATAGAAGTGATCAAATACTTTCTAAAATTCTTTGAAACCACCTGCAGAAAACTTTTCCAGACCTTAGAAATGCTTTTTTCTTCTGATTAGTAACTGCATGTATTGTAATCTTAGCCTGTCTTTTCAAAACTTTTTTGTGTGAGTACAATGAAAATATAACTGCCAAAAGGATGCTGAGAGGTATGTTTATTGCATGGGACTCTAGTTCTGTCTATATAGATAGATTTTTTTTAAGACCGTGATTGGTTTGAATTCTGCACAAAGTTAGATGAGATAAAGCATTAATTTATACCCTAATCTTGGCACAGTATGCACCATCTGAAGTAGCAGTGCTTGTTATCTAGAATTGTTTCACAAAAAAAAAAAAAAAAAAAAAAGCCCTAACTGGAAAGGAAAGCTATAGTTTAGTCTTAAACATTTGTCCTTTTTCTGAGCTGCTCGCGCTCTACAGTAGCCCTGATCGTGGAGAGTGAAAGAATTGGTATGTGCACAGTTCTAAACTAGAAGATGTCATGATGGGAATACCACTGCAGAGCATTTTAACAGCAGTGGTTAACCTATTGCAGGCTTGTTGGAAAGTTTTTTTCATTTGCTTTATTTTTATAGCATTCCTTTATAACCTTTCACTTACTAAAACCAACTTTTGAAACTTGGCACTTGTGCAGAAACTCTTCAAACAGTAATAATGTGCATGTGTACGGCAAGGTGTGGATGTACCTGCCGAACGCGGCGCGCATGGTGCTGCTCTCTGTGTCCGTTTGCATCCCCCAGGGCCACCCCTGCAGCTTTGGACTGCGTGCTGCCCCAGCTGCTGCCTAACCTTTTCTCCTCACCAGCGCTGGGATGGCATCCGCAGCCATGTGGGAGGCAGCGGCGGGGGCTGCCTGCTCTGGTCTTTGAGGGTTACCATCATCTTTGTTGTGAAAGAGCCTCTGCCATAAAGGTTTAGCTCTCAGGAAAATGAGGAACTGAGAGCAGCCGCTCTTCACTCACTATTGATAGTTCAAAAGCAATAGTGACAGCCTCTGCGCGTGCTGCTAGGTGGAATCCGTGTGGAGGAGGGAATTATAAAGATCGAGCAGAGGAAGCTTCTGCTACTTTGTATCAGTCCCTAAAAGTGTGCATGGACCCTAGGACCAATGCTGACATATGAAGCTGGATCTTCTGGCAGGAAAGTTCTTGTGAAAGTGAATAAAACACGTGGAATCTCCTGGCTCTGTTTAAGAAGGCTAGTGTATATATACTGTGTCTAACAGTACAATGTTGTTAAAATGCAAATGAATAATATCGGAGAGACAGTAATCTTCTGGCTAATACTAAAAAACCCCCTTCTTACTATGTTACATAGCTGTAGTTGTATAAACTGAAGTTAGAAACTACTCTTTTAATAGTAATGAAAACGATGCTTTTCTGTGGTAGGACAAGAGAGTAATCCCTTTAAAGTTTTTCACTGTGATACCAAGAAGCAAATTAAGAAACCCAGCCAGAACTTTGGCAGCTTATGAACATGCTGTTGATGTCCCATGTGGGACTCCACTTGATAAATCTCATTTATTTGGTACCAAACCCTTAGTAAATATTCTTTGAGTATGTTGTTTTTTGGTTTTTTTTAAACTTAGTTGTACATTCAGCTGAGAGGCTTTTTTCAGCCATTTAGATCATATTATGGTTATCTGGGCTTCTAATTCTGTTAAGGGCCTATTTCCAAAAAGGCCCTTATTTCTTTTCTGTTCTGTTTTGTCTCTGGTTAAAGTTATGACATTCAGTTTTCAGTGCTGATAAAAGGAGCAATCATTATAAATGAAAACATATATTCTAGCTGACCTTGTGCCAAATGCGAAATAGAAAATGACTGGACACAGCTGTAATCTTTTGAAATTAAGAAAACTCCTCACTTAAGATTTGGAAATTCAGAGCTGAAAATAGTCCTTGGACATCCATTATAATGACTGAACTAGGTGTGAGGGTTCCTGAGAAATGCCTTACCAGCAACTTGCCAGCAGGAGAAAAAGGAAGTCTGCTGAGGCCTGACTGTAATATTTCAGTTTCTCAACTTGTGTGTTCTTTCCCCTTCTGAGCACCTGTTTACTTATTTACTTATTTTTTTATTTGTTTACTTATTTTACTTGTTTACTGTTTATTCAAAATGTGATGTTTTGAAGGGCCCTTCTGAAGTTTGGCTTAGTGGGGAAACTTACAGTTCCCATGTGCTAAATTTCTTTTGTTATTTATACTGTCAGAAAACTGAAACCAAAGGCTTGTCATTTTCCAAGAGCAAGACCCAGACAAAGCATCTGCAGTTCCTTCTACATGCCCGTAACTGGAAAAGGACAATTCTAAAATCTAGAGTTTGATTTTTTTTTTTTTAAGAAGCACTGTTGACCTTTTTATTGCATATGTATGCTTATTAAAAATAGGATCATTTTCCTTATGCCATTCTTGATTTTATGACCAAGTCTGATTCCCACTAATTGTTTTGTTTGGTTTTAATCTGGTGAACTCTTTACTACAAGGATCTATAGCCTGCGTCAACTTCATACCATGAAGGAAACAAGCAAAGTGGCTAAAATGAGAGAACATTTAAATAAAGCACAGCGTTCACATACCATAAAATAGTAGAAAAAACAACAGCAGATCTATAGTGACTATTCAGGAATCCACTTACATCCTTTCTTCAGAAAATATTGTTGCAGGAAGGTGAACATAAGCTTCTGTGTAGATTAAACACTGTCCAATGTAGTTTAAACATAAAAATTTCCTTATGCCATGGTTCCTAGAAATGCTGCCAAGCTTCTTTGCTTACTGAGTCATAAGCACACAAGCAATTAGCTCTATCTACTTTCTCTGAAGTTTATCAAGGGAGGTAACATCAGCAGTAAACTTTCAGGGAGGTGGTTGATTGGATTGGTATTTTCTGGGATTGTTGTTATTGTTATTTTTTAAATGTATTTAAGATTAAATGCAGGTGTAAGTAGTAAGAAGTAGCATTTTTGCTGGTTCTGACTGGCAGTCATGCTCTCCCTGCTGTCTAGCCACTCGGTTTTTAACTGGCAGTTGCAAAACCACAGACCAGGAATCTTCACTACTAGCCAGTCAACAAGCATGGGTTCAGCGGTGCATGCTCAGCTTACTCAAATGTAGTTTATTGATTAACAGCAAGTGTAAATTGTGTTGCCATATAATTTTTGTGCCTGTAATAAAATAGCACAGAATTGCACAGGGTTCTTTTTAGACTGAGGATTTTTCCTACAGCTGCCTTCATTAATGTAAATATCAGAGATGTCTCTTTGCTGAAGATACTAATGACTTGATCTAACTCAGGTGTGTTATTTGTTTGCAGCTTTTCTCTCTTCTGGCTGTTATTTGTGAAGAAATTGTGGAGAATTGTATCAAGTGTGATGGACTTTACTTCTTTGAATTCACAAGCTGCAGTGCACTTCTTTTGAGCCTCCTGATACTGTGTGTGTATTGTACTACTGCATATGAAACATTTGGGAAAGATAAAATAGAGAAAGTGGTAAGGAAGAAAAATATTTTTTTTCCAAGCTTAAAAACAAGCTTTTTTTTAAAACAAACCATTTGATGTAAGTGCTTAAAGACTACTGCAGAATAAAAAGACTATGCAGAAAGATTATTTTTTCTTCAGCCTTTAAAGGGTAAAGTGAAGTTCCTTACATTACAGTTAATAAATAACTATATTATAAACTGTATATTATATCTATTTATTATATTGCACAGTAATATAATAAATAATCCCCCCCCCCCGACTTTAAAGGTCCATTTTATGTTACAAACTTTTTCAAATTTGTCGTGTTGGTTACTGTGAGATATGAGGTGTTTAAGCTGGGGCATGGAATCAGGGAAATAACTGGTCTCTACTGGAAAGAACAAACATGTTTTTCCATGCTAGGGGATGTGTTTTCTTTGGTATGGTTAAGTTTCACATAGTCTCTTCAGAGCAGAAGGAATCATTAGGAACAAGAGACTTATCCTGCTGCATTACACAGACCATAACATTTTACAGTTTAATTCTGGTGTCTGCCTTTCTGGGGCTGGGCCTTTCTTGCAATAAGTTATTTCCTTTGCTATGACAGATTTCATATAACATCATGTTATGAAAGAGCTTTTTCCCTTCTCTGTGACAAAAGAAACAAAAGAAAGCTAATTTTAAAAATATTCATTTCTCCTCCTATCCTAGGAGGAGGATTTTTTCCTCCCTTCCCAAGATTGTACAGCGGGGAGAGTAGGTGCAGAGGGAGAATGACAATTCAGGTTTCATAAAATGTGGGACATATGAAAATATTTCTTTTGTTAAATTCTTGTATTTCAGTGGAAACAGGTTTTTCACTAAAAAAGCAAACTACTGCTACAAAAGCCTAATGGAATTTTGAACCTGAAGTGAACTGATGTGACATCTTAATTTTTCATGACAAGAGCCATAATATAAATAATGCGGAGTCAATTATGATAGTAATGTTTTAATCCCCAATGTTAGTGATGGGGGCAAAGACATATGAGAAACACACATCCCTTTCTGTGTTCCCTGCCCATAAAGGTATGGGAGCTAATAGCCTATTACAATCAATATTTTAGAAACTTTCTGAGAGAATTTCTGGCTCAGGATCTCCTGTGTAGCTAGTCAGATTATTGATACCCATTTTTCTAGTGTATTTTTGAACCCCTTTGTATTTTTGATTACCACTGTGTTCTGTGGCAGTGAATTCACAACATAACTATGCACTGTGGGTACCAGTATTTGCTTGCCATCTGATGATTTCACTAGACAGTCTGTTATGGAGTGAGACAGTGAATTTTTCTTCTGTACTCATCTTCTCCATGGCTTAAATGATTTTTTATGTATCTATCATGTTCCCATCTACAGTTATTTCAAGTTGAAGAATCATAGTATAGTAATCTCTCCTCATACAAAACCTGTGTTGTATGTATGTGTGGTCCTCTGTTGCTCTTCTCCATACTGGATTTTCCTTTATTTTTAACATAAAATAGACAATATGGACCTTCACTTGTGCTTTCTCTATACATACCTTACAAGATCTTTATCTTGGCTGTTTAAGTCTCCATACCTTTTAGTGTCATGGGCTGATGCTAATTAGACCACTGTAATCTTGTTGGTATGAATCAAACCTCTTATCTACTACTATGTGCAAGATTTTAGGACTTGTGTGAAAGTCTTTCACACAAACTAACACTACTACATAGTCACCATTTTATATATTAAAAAAATACTATACGTATGTGTATGTGTGTATGTGTATATATACACACACTCATATACATACATACAAAAGCACATAAGAGAGGGAACACAGTCTACTACCAGCATGATACCTGAAACTTGCCTGTTTACAATGACCTATTTTTCTAGTGCATGTAGCCTACCTCCCTTTTTGATACTAATCATACTCATTACAGTTCATGCTTTTATATTTCAAAAGATGCAGTGGTGGCACTAAGCTGATCTGTATAGCTAGTGAGAATATTATACTTGTGAGTCTTGTGAGTGTCCCTTCCTGTTTATCTGCAGAGCAAACAGTACGGTTTTTAACATGAAGGTACAGATAAGGGAATGCAGTAACAGATTTGAATGAGCACATTTACTTACAGGTTTCTGGTTTCCCAAACACTTTGCATCTAGAGTGATGCCAGGACAATAGACCTGAGCCTGAATTTGATTGTGAAAGAAGTTAAATGGAATGAACAAAATATTTAAAGAAGGCAAACAAAGGGGAGTATATAAAACAGACTCTTTCAAATGGTTGATATGTTCAACATTGTTTGGTATGTAATTGTAAAAAAACATTTTCTGAAGCTGCTGTTAGTGTCAAAGTTTCCAAGTGCAAATTCACTGGCAGATTAACTTGGCTGCTGTTTTGATGTTTGTTCTTTATCAGGTAGTATATCTACAGTTCTTTGACACTCTCTTTTTATACTTGCAGAATTTTGGGGCCATGGCATTCATAGGTGGCATTTTTCTCTTAGCTTCAATAGTGCTTGCTGCAACCAGTTCTGGATCTGGTTTAGAAAAAGCTGCATGTGTAAGTATAAAAATCGTATCATTTACTGTGTATTTATCTTGTTTCTTAACTTATGTGCCCTTTAAACCTCACTACATCTGCAGGCAAGAAACTGGCTAGGGAACAAAATTCAGTGTGTTGCCTGGGCTGGGATGTTTCAGGAGAAGCTAGCTATTTCAGAGCTTCTAGAAACTTCCCTGAGGAAATCCAAAGAGCAGGCATCCCTCACTGTTGCTGGAAAGCTCAGCGTTTTAAAAGAGCAACTGTGCGTGCATCTCCCAGAGGATGCTAAGAGGCTCAGGGCAGGGCACTGAAGATGCTTTGGGGTGCTGTGAAACTCGGAATTCCTTACTTTTATGGCCCTTTTTTGAATAACCTTGGAATTGTGAATGTATGAGTTTGAAAGATCAGATTTGACATTATTCTTGAATGAAAAAAGATGAGTTAGAAAAGTAAAGAAAGGAAAGGAATTCTATTCCTTAATCAGTGTGAGCTATTATAGTTAGAGTTGCACACTTCTGTATAGTTATCTTCTGTAACATTGATATATTCAAATCTAATGG
This sequence comes from Dromaius novaehollandiae, assembly GCF_036370855.1. Classification (NCBI taxonomy): domain Eukaryota; kingdom Metazoa; phylum Chordata; class Aves; order Casuariiformes; family Dromaiidae; genus Dromaius; species Dromaius novaehollandiae. The sequence goes on from NC_088099.1 coordinate 29,568,354, forward strand.
CTTGAGTATAAAATCTTTCAGGTTTTTTTTCTGGAGCTGGAAAAATGAAAAACTCTATCATGATTTAAGACAATAGCATATATTTGCTTTGGGGCAAATCAGCTATGTAAAATTTATTTAAAAGTTAGTGTAAATGCATGTGTTAACAGCTTCTTGCAAGCAAGGAAGTAAAAACCAACCTCTTCATCGCTGTCCTGCCATGCCTAATACTGAAATTTTTCACTAGTAAAATGTCCTTTCACCCATACTTTCACCGTATTCTTCACGTACTTTCACCCAGTAAAGACTTGCTTAGGCCCTGCGGATCATATCTCCCTTCACCTCCCGTATGTTAGTCTTCTTCAGTTAGTCCCTTTAATCAGTAGGTATCTCTTGGATAAATTTTGTGCTATACCACTGATTCCATACATCTTTAATAACTATTTTTCCAATTAAACTAATATTTCTAATGTTAATGGCTGTTCAGGCTATATCGTAAGATTCATGCTTGATTGAAAGAGTGAGAACTGTAATAACTCTTGCATAAATGTGCTGCAATTATGATTTCTGATCAGTTTCTAACTTAAACAGAACCACCAATCTAAGGACGACTCGAAACTTAATACTTGGGAGTTATTAACTTACATAAAAAGTTCAGCAAATTCCCCCCATCCAGTGTTTGAATACCATTAGCATTTATAGATTTTTAAATCACGTGTCTTTCACTTTCACAGGCATTTGGATTTCTTGCAAGTGGTGCATTTTTAGCTGAAGTCATTATGTGTTATTTGGATGGCCGGAAACAAGACACTGAAAGTCGTTCTGAAAATCCTGCCAGCACTCAGACTGCCACAGAAAGTCAGCCACTGAATAAATAAAGCTAAAACTTTGCTCAATTAAAAAAAAAATTGCAAACTAAAATGAGGTTTTAGTGCACTGTAAATAACTTCTTCTGTCTCTTCTAATCAATTTTGTAAGCATTGCTCATCACAAGTTTTTATAGATCCTTAGGTCTAGCAATGGCATCTTGGCATCATGTTCTATTTAATTTTGGAGGTGACTGGTCCTGCTTAAAAACTGCCCAAGTGGCATATACTAAAAAATTTTGTGTCTAATTAGAATAACTTAAGGACGATAGTGTATGCTGGTTTGGTTTTGGTAGGAATGTTTAATAAAGGGTAACTTATGGTGCATAAATTCTGAGTTATGTCCTAAAGATATTTTTCTATATAAATGGATGAGATACTTCTGTTATTAGTTGTAAATTAGTACAGCAGAGTTCATTTTTTTTACTTCCTGGTCAAACTGTGAATGTAAAAGGGATACCTAATTGCAGCCTAACAGAAATGCTTATCCTTACATAAAGGTTTTTTGTTTGTTTTATTTTGTTTTTACTACTCTGTACAGTTCTGTCTGTGGAGCTCATTTTAATGAAATGATGAATATAGGGTTTTTATGGGGGACAGTTTAATGCTATATTAAAGAGACAGTTCTGCATCCCATGGTTGTCAATGTATGCGAGAATCTCCTTTCAGATTGTTTCAAAAGCAACAAAAGCTGCAGGAAAAGCTTGAAAAGATAGCTCTGGGAGGAAAAGGTTGAAGGACAAGTATTTTCAAAGATTAACCTAAAAAGTAGCAATTTGAAAAGGAAAGAACATAACAGCACATTAGCACTGTTCTGCTGAATATCACTTTCAGGGTTAAGGCCAGCTGCAGTTTGTTTATGCATAGTTAATGGTGAGTTTTGCCAGAGTGAGTTTTGCCAGAATGGTTATGGACTCCACCATTTTCTTTGCCTATAAATATGCCACTGGTTTGAGGCTTCTTGCTACTGGCTAGGTCAGTTGGTGAACAGATGAGTAAATAAGCACTTGTATCACTGACTTGTCTGAAAAGCATCAGGCCACAGGACTGCAAGAGAAACTACTGATGTAACATACCAAACAAGTGATGAAGTTCAAACCAGATATTGATGGCCATAACAGAAGGGAAGCGTTGAAAAGACATTTTTCAGATGTCTGACGGAGAAACAAAACTGCTAGACTTCGTTTAGAGGAAAGCAGAAAAGTAGGGCAATTGCCATAAAGCAAGGGATGTTCCAAAATACCGAGGCAAATGAGAAAAATCTGATTATGCAAAAACAGTTCTTGTCTGAATTCTCATGACGTTTGCCCTGTCTTCCAGGCATTAACTCAGTTTCATCAGTACCCTCATCTGGCAGATTTACAGTCCTGTAACCTGTTGTGACAGCACTGAGACTAAGCCCTCTAGAAACTGGCTGTGTGCGCTATATTTGGAACAGGATGAGGAAGTTGTAAGACAAAGAACTGTAGAGGAAGGTCAGAGTCTTTTTTCAGTACTGCTGCTTTCTGATGAACAAGATGATGTGTGTGATGTTTTCTCTTTATGTTCCGAGACTTTAATTCTAACACTACACTTTGCTTGAGGATTTGAGTTCGACAGTTTGTGAGAAACATGAAGTTTAAGCTGTAGGTTGGTTTCAGAGCCATCCATAAAATATTTACTTTCCTTCAAGGAATTTCCTGCTTTGTGAAGAAGAGAGCTCTTCTATGGACTGACATTTTCTCATATTTATTAGTGTCCATTTGCACTGAAACCTGATCTTGGTCTAGGTGTACAGAGCTTGCTGTAGCTCTCTCTGAAAACTGTAGGTAGAGAAGAGAGATGTTTTGTTCACAAGCAGTGTTGCTGGTGATAGGAACTTCCCAAAATGAAAAATTTCTGTTACAGTTATAGTTTCTTACTTTTGGGTTTGTGTCCATATCTACGATTAACATTTTCAGGGTTTTTTTTTCCTGCTGCTTGCCCAGGATACTGTTGGATTTGTGTTCATTTCAAAGTGGCTGCAGGCTCTAGGTCTTGATATGTAATTAAAAGCTGTAAGTATAATGTAACAATAAGACTGTGTTGCTGGTATTTATTAAGCAACTCAGCATGAAGGCAGGACTTCTACCCTCAGTTAACTTTTCCTTCAAACTTTAATTTTTCTCATCTTGAAAATACATGGAGAGTTACAGTTCTCTGTAATTTTCCTATAGACTTCACCTGGCCCAAGTGCTGTTTGCAGTTTCTATTCCTGAATCTCTGATACTGAAAGGGATCTGTAAAGTCATCTCTCTGCCTTGGCCTCCCTGTCTATGTGATATCTACTGCTGATGCTTTACAAGTGAAGAAACTGAAATGCAGAACAAGTTATTTTATGAAAAGGTGCCACAAGGAGTTGGTGTTAGGAGAAGTGACTGTAACTGAGTTTTCCTGACTCTGTTCTGTGTGCTAGGCCTTTTACAATGGAAATACTGCCAGCCTTTGCAGAATGGTTTCATGGATTCTCCTATTACAGATATGGTGGCATCCTTGGCTCATTTCAGGTTGTTTCTTAGGGTGAGTTTTTTGATGTGTTGTCAATTTTAGTTTTAACTGTTCCAAATAGTGAGTTTCCCATTCTCTGACCAACGGATGCAAGTATAGATGTAATAATCAAATTCAGTCTGTAACCAAAAGGGATACAAACGTTGCCATCAGCTAATGAAAGGGACATAGATAGTCTTTTGGAAACTGGTTAGTTCTGCTTTCCCATGTGCAAGAGGAGTTTGCTAATAGGAGTCCTGCTATTCTTTAAAAAAAAAAAACAAACAAAAAACAGTGCTGCATCCCAGATACTGTCTAGCTGGCACTAATCTGTCATGCAGCAAAGTGCTATTAGCAGACCAGCCCCATGTTGGTTATGGGTATAAGGTAATTGCTAACTAGTTGCTTTCAAAGCAGTTGTTGGCTCACAAAGCAGTTTCTGTATAGTGGCACTATTAATACCAGACTTAAGAGCGTGAGGATTTTCATTTAAAAACTGCTGAGGAGCAGGTCTCCTGGTATGTGTGCTCTTCTCTGCTTCCAGGAGGCAGTTCCCTTACCCGCTTTATCAGCTTCCTATGACGACGAACGGGCAGGTATGCGCCCCCGAGCTCCTCTGCCCTCACGCGCTAGGTCAGACAAGCGCAGTGGCTGAGCAGGGTTGTCTCCCGCCACTAGAAATGCCCCTTTTGTGCTTCGGATGTCAGATCCAGGCTTTAAATGTCTATCTTTTCATTAGACTGATCCCAGAGGATGGAGCTGGAGTTGGATTAAACATCTGGTTTTGCAGGAGCTCTGCGCCTGTGGCTAGACGTCTCTTGCTCCTCCCATGCTCTGTCAGCAAAGAAGTCTGCATGTTTCCCAACCTGCTTTTGATGAAATATAATTTCCCCTTAAAAATTTAATTTCCCCTTCTGTTTTCAAGTAAACATCTATGCACAATCTCAACCCGTAGTAAAACCCATGGCAGGAAGCAATTTGGTACAGTAAGTCTACCCATGGATTGCCTTCTCCGTTCTTCGCCACAGTGGTTGGCAGTGGTGGTGTGAGCCTGCGTAGACACACTAAAGGCTTCAAGTCTTTTCCAGCTGAGCCTTTCTAAAAATATTTGAAGACTGCACTGACTTTCAGGCTTTTCACACTTCAGATTTACAGTGCCTTGAGAACCAGCACACAGGATTCTCCAGGATGTGTAAGGGCTGGTTGTAAGTGGCTGGGCTGAGAGTTTCTGCTCTGAAAATCTGCCTGCGTTGTGTAGATCGTGAATGCTATTTTGTTCTCTACATTTAGCCCACATTAAGATCACAACAGTAGCAGTATCCTTTGGATTTTAAATGCGTAAAGGAATTGTGCCTTACTGCTTGTACTCTGTTCTTAAAAATAGCAGGGGAGGGTTGTAGTTTGTTACAGTTCAGTTCTACCATTGCACCCTCTGACTCCAAAATGCACTGAATTATCTCACACAATTCTCAGAGCTCTGCACAAGATGTTTTTGCATAATAGCCATTATGGCAATCCCAGTTCTGTTCAAATTTGTGCAATAAAAATAGCAAGTGTTCTACACTGAAGGGAAATATTTTGTGTGATTTTTGAAAGGTTATGTAAAATTGTAATAAATCAAGATGCTGGTAGTGCCTTTAAGATGGAAATTCATCTTTTAGTTCATTGCTGTAAATGTATAGCAGATATCTAGATTGTACTGAACAGCATAAAATTTAATGTCACTTTCATACCTGTGAGACTTTTAGGTGACTTTTAATGATTATTGAATGATAATACAATAGTTTTATATTATAAAATTTTTATATAGTTCCGTAGCCAATGTTGCCTTGAATTTTCAGTAAAAGCCTTCTGAAATGCTTAAATATTTTTTCATTCTAAACCTGTGGTCTTTTTAATGTATTATGCTTTTCTGGTCTTATGAACTTTCTAAAATATTTTGTAATCATTTTTTAAATAAAATATTAGTAAATAACTCAGAGTGTTTCTCATCTCTGCTGCTAATGATTTGGTGTCACTATATAGTTCTCCCAGAGCAAAATGCAGGAAATAATGTCATTCTGTGTTCCTGGTTTGGAGGAAGGAGCTTGCATTGTGTTTTGTCTGTTACTGGGGAATTGGGCCCAACTTGCAGATCTGCAAAACTGGATTTTTTCACTGGAAGTTTCCGTGAGGAAAGGTCCAGTAAGGTCAGTATTGCTTCATACCACAGGGTTCAAGCTAACTAGTTTATAATAGACTTTATGCCTACCATGGTCTATAGTTACTGTGACAAATGTAATTAAAGTGCTGGTTTCCTATTGTCTGCGTTATTAGAATTGAAAAAATAAAATAAATAAAATGGCAGACTTGTTAGAGGAAGGAGCACAAACCAGAAAAAGGTCTCAAAGTGAAAAAATTTCTTCTGGTGTAGAAAAATGCAGATGACTTGAGTTACTTGGTTGAGGGGGAACCACTGGGTCCTTTAAAAATGTTTGTTTGCTGAGGTGCAGGGAAAGAAATAAACCCACATGCCCTCTGGCTGGGTAGCTTTTTTTGTTTCACAGTCCCGCAGGTTGGTTATTACTTGCTGATCCTCTGACTGGTTGGTCCCACATATAATGGTTTTGTAAGCCAGAGAATAATGACACTTTTTTCATTGTCTGCACTGAAATTGGAATGACACAGTATACTTTTATTTGCATCATAACATTAAAGGTAAAATTCTCTCTTTAATGAAGTTGCCAGAGATAAGTGTAGTTATAAGGATTGATGAGGAATGTTTTAAATTAAATTCAATTAAAGAAGAAAACCTAGTTGTAAGCAAAGAAGGCAAAATATTGTAATAGAAGGGTACATCCAAGGTGGATTTACAGAGCATGAGAAAATAACCTAGAAGTCCTAAGAAAGGTGATACTTCATAATTTAGGGCATGATCACATAGCATAGTTTAGGTCCTGTTATTGCTAGAATTGTGACAACTCCTTTCTTAGCAAAGGAATCCAAATTAGCTTCTGTAGCGAAGTAACAGAATAGTGTAGCAGGGCAAAATACAGGTTTGTAATCTGCTGCTTTCCTTTGTGTGTGCACAGGCAGCACCAGGCTGCTGCTGCCTGTGCAGTTTTGTTCCATGCTCGCACGTGTTTCTTTGCTTTAGCGTGGGCTTTCTTACTAGAGGGAGGAGCACTACTGGCTGCTTGTTCTGTCGTATAGCCCCCTTCAACCTGTAGTGCAGGGACCAAGCAAGGATAACTCCTTGGTTCTGTTTCCGACTTCTCTTTGAATGCAGCATAGCTGGTCTTTGCCTGCTAAAGGAAACACAAGGGAGGCCAGCAATGGTTTTGCATTCTGTTCGCACTGCCTGCACGGCACAGTTGTTCACAGGTGACATAGGTAAATCTGTGGAAAAGCTGCAGTAGAGAAGTTTGCCCACAAGAGGGCAAAGATGAGCCTGTAATGGCAAAGATGAGCATGTATTTGAAAAGATTTGGCGTCGAAGCCTTCTCTCTTCCACTTGTACGCTCACCGGAGATGGAGCCCCATTGCCCTCTTCTTTTCTGCAGCTGTAAATTGCACTGTGTGTTTTAGTGATCTTGTTTTCAATCACCTGCTCATTTCTCAAAATGTAGCCTGTAGAAACTTTGATAACATAATCAGATTGATACTGTCTCAAGGAGGTAGTTTGCCCTTCCAGACTGCTTAGGTAAAGGTTTTCTTTTTCTCATTTAATTTTGTAACCAGTCATAAGATGTTTTTTAATTCCTTTTTATTACAAAGCCAAGCTTCAGCTGCCTGATGACATCTGCATCTGTAAGTCTGTATTGCAGCTCTGAAGATTTTTGTGGTCTGTACCATGCTGTGGTTTTCAACCAATGGTGTCTGTGGCTCATGGACAGGAGGGGAGGGAGAAGAAAGGAAGGGGGAGTACCTGTGCACTTGGACTCTGTGTAAGCTAAATGAGAGAAGCCTATTGGCAAAAATGCAAATGTTACATGCTGGAAAAAAATCAGGGTCCACAAACAGAAATGTTGGCAAACACTGCTATAATGAATGCCAGACAGGGCTTCTTGCACACCAGAGAAACTTGCTTTGACCAGCCAGCATGTCCTGAGCACTCACTCAGTTTGTTTCTTATGACCTATTATCTTTTGGCTGAATATTAGAACAGGACTGGGAAAATAAACAGACGTGGCTGTTTTGAAGTTGCCAAGTCCTGGGGGTGAGAGTCAGGGCTTCACAAGGAGATGACAGCAGAAGCACATTTTTCTGCAGCATGACTCATGTGCAGCCTAATGAGGACAGCATACAGCAAATATCCAGTTGGGCATCTGTTGTTAGATGGCTAGAGGTGCTGCATCAAACCATGTAGTATTCCGTACTGTTCAGTCTGGAGAGCGCTTCACAACTCCCTTTTAAACCCTCACTTGTGTAAAAGTCACTTACCTAAGTCATAATATTATAAGGCGTAGGCATGTCTAGCTAGGAAATAGGCACATCTCCATGGGTGTAACAGCGGAAGAGCTGACAGCTGGAATTTGTGGGCAGTTATTCCTCATTGTGTGTGTGTGTGTATCACCCTGCTTACACTGGCAGTTTTCATTACATGGATGAATGGCAAGTTTTTATTATCATACACCTTACTTAGAGAATGGTCAGGTGAAATGTTGCTCAAAACAACCCAAGTGTGCCTGTCTTTGCTACAGCCCTCCTTTTAACTACCTCCTTCGCACCAGTTGTCGCTCTTCACAAAGCCCCAGGGTACAGGTTGGTCTGGAATCCCTGCTTGCGCTGAGCAGGAGGGAAGGAAGGAGCGGTTGCTTCAGCTCTGCTAACGGCTCTGTGGCCTTCACACGCTGTGAAGTGAGAAGACGGAGCTGCCACCCGGTTGACAGCAACAGGACATTCTTGTAAGGGAGGACAGAATCTCACTGCTTCTATTCTTATTGCCAGCACAACACCCATTTTCACTCTCCCACGTCTGTTTGCTCTGTTTCACAGGCTGCAAGCCATTAACTGTTGATGCTCATGTTGTTAAAGCCCTGCTTCCCATTCCCATCCCTCTAATCTATATTAAACTTTGCTATCAGTGCACTTTATAGCAAAAAGAACTAAAGCTCTGAACACTGGGTTCTCAAAACAGCCAGGATAAAGTGGCTACAGAGGTCTAGCCAAGGGGGGTACAATACAACACTAAAAACAACTGTCTAGTTAATGCAAGTCTGCTTGTTTTCTGCCTAATAGGCCTCTTGCTAAGAAAGGTTTGCTTTTATGAATGAATGAAATGTTGTCCTTGATTTGATATGGGTTTTTTAATCATAAACTCTTGTTTTTGACAATTGTGCATCTCATTTGAGGGTAACAAGGACATAATTATTCAGTTCTCATGCACCACAAACTGCTGAGCATGAGGTATTAATGGAGTGCTTTGCTGCCACCATAGCTTGATAGCTGCAGCTGCAGCATTGTGCTCATGTTTGGCTGGGTTCATGAAAAAGGAGTATGCAGATCATTAAGTTTTATGTTAAAAGTGATTTACTGATGTAGAAATAACAATAGACTGTGCTAGATGGACAAAGCACTTCTGATTTAGAAGGAGCTGTTGTACCAGCAGAGCTGTGCTTCATAGCCGTGGCAGGGAGGCCACCAGCACCGCTCCACCTCATACAACTCCCCCAGCCACCTCAAAAAAAAAAAAAAAAAAAAAAAAAAAAAAAAAGTTGTGCTAGTGTAACTGTGTGTGCTGGCAGAGATGTACTGAGGGTTTTTTTTAAAAAAAAAAACCCAAAAAACATAAAAACAAAAAACAAAACATACCCTACCATCATAGCTAGGCCAGAGTAAGTGCTAAAAGGAAGCTTCAAACTGATGCTTTTGGCTAGCTGCAGGCTTTGAGGTGATAATGTAACACCTAGTCTGGGCTCTTCCCACCCACCCAGCTATCTCTTTAGCTCTGTTAGTGCTGAGAGGCAAGTGCTGGAGTTACATTTTGCTCTAGCTCCACATGGGAAAACAAAAGGGATATCTACTCAGTGCTACCCTGAGCTACACCGGCCAGGAGGTCAAGCTCCCCAGGTAGCTGACGGGGAGAGGGGATGAGGCTCATCTGGAGGGTGAATCAGAGTAGAAGCCTACCTCGTGTGCACTGAATCACTTCTGCTATGATTCACTTTCCGCTATTCTCTTTCTTTGCTGAATACACAAGAGAGACTGGTTGGGTATTAGGGCTAGTCCTGTGCAAATATCCTTCAAGACAGAGAGTGCTTTTCTCTGAGAGAATGGTGTTTACTCCATTTGGGCTGTAAAACCATGCAAAGGCTGAGCGCTGGCTCCAGTTTCCTAGTCTATCCTTGTATGCCTGAGGGTTAGGTGCCTCTAAGTCTACTTCTGTTATTTTTTTTTCCAAAAAGACCCCTGCCACAATTCTCCCTATGACAAGAGGACTGCTTGCCTGGTATTGCTCTTCCTGCATAAGTGCAATCATGCAAGGAAAAAGCAAGTGTTTCAGACATAATTTAGAACTGACACTGTGTTAGTGGTTTGCTGGTATTTTCTCCTGCAGGGAGAAATGTCCCACTAGTCTGCTACTAACTAGGCCTCCCACGTCATCTACACACCAGCTCTACTTCAAAAGCTGGGGTGTTGTCTTTCTGGTAGCCCCTTAATCAGCCACAGAAACATGCAGGTGTTTCCTCCACCATCCTGCCCTTAGTTTTATACACACACGCGCACATGGTGGCTAGGGGAGGACGACACAGTGTTATCAATGCCTGAATCTCACAGGAACTCTCATCAAGGTCAGATAAACCTGACACGCAGGGATAAATCACAGAGCAGTAGGTTTGTTCCTTTTTTCTTCTTCTGCACTCTTCCCCCTTTTCCCCAGGTGCTTCGTTTGCTGCACAGCTGTCTAACTTTGCACAGTCTACAGCATTCTTCTCTAGAGCCACAGGCAACAGTGACTCAGGAGGTGACATACATGGCAATGCCTCTGTATGTGAAGATAGGACCAAAATCATTTTATGACCAGCCAGAGAAAATCTGTGGGCTTTGTCGCACTGGAGGTCGGCACTGGGAGAGCCCTGCCTTACTGCATTACTTCATGCTGCTGCCTCCCACTTCTGCCTGTAACAGTTGCCTCCGTAGGCATCCATAGCACCATAGCCCAGGCAAGATGCAGCCTCGCGGCTGAATTTCCTGTTATAGTGAGGAGGGTAGGACTGCTGCTCTTTTACTAATGCTTTAGGTTGCAGTTTATTCATTTCAAATGGTTGCTTGTGCATTGCTGTTATTCTGGGTCTGTAAACGTCTAAAGAGCAATGTAAGCAATGTAAAATGCGATCAACAACATCGCATTTGTGTGGGCTTCTGCAACACTTTGGGCATTTTATCAAAAATGAAATGTAGCTCATTAGCTCTAGGGCTAGAGTAATTTAACTCAGTTCAAGCTAGGAGCCACAAAAAAAAAAAAAAAAAAAAAAACATTTAAATTGAAATCATTTTATCTACTTCCTAACTCTTCTGCTTCAAAAGCTCTGGCCTTCAAGGCTGGCTATTGCACTGAAAGACATACTGTGCTCAAACACAGGTCTCACCTGAGAGCAGGTTTGCAGTTACCAGTAAGAAACTGCTTTAGAAAATAAATATTTATCTTAAGCTCCTTTCCACAAAGCTGTAGTTCAGCAATATGCAACAGACAAGTGCTGCTGGAGGTCTTATGTTCAGGAAGCGATTTGAAAACACTCACTCGACTAACAGCATTGCTCTGAGCTCCTCTCTCAGGAAATGCCAGGTAGTGGTGCTACTCTGCACAGTGGCCCCTTGGTTTGGGCTTCTTCACCAGAGCTTTCTCTAACTACTCCTGCCCTCCTTACCCCTGCAAATGGCAAGGTCCCTCTCAGCTTCCTTGTTATTAACCCTCCCTATCATACCACTGTCCTTCCCAGCATTTGACAACCAGCCAAAGCAAGCAACGCTTCTGTTCTGCACTGTTATCTCTGCCATAATTTGACTACCCAGCACTGGCTTTTTAAATTCAAGCTTTCACAGCATTACATCAGAACAACGCCAAAGATTTGGGTACCTAAATTCTGTGCCTATGTAAAACTGAAAGCCTGCCTCGGCCGCCACCTCACCCTTGAGGCAGGAAACTCCTCGGTGCTATTTTTTTTTCTTTTTTTTTTTTTTAACTTTCATGTTTCCTACCTCCTTGAAGTGCTGCTTCCAGGCATGGCAGCTTCAATAGCAGCTTTGACAGAAGCTTGGCAAAAGGCAAAAAGCAGACAGCCCTTTGCCAACAGCTCCAGGCAGAAGGGCTGGTCCTGGCAGCTGACGAGAGCTTGTTTGATGGCTTTATAAATTGGGATGTCAGTAATCTAGTAAACCAGTGCAGATAAGAAATGATAACCCACAGGAGGATAGGGCTATTTCATCAGTTGCTTATATGGATGGGCTTTTGTTCGGAGTCAAGCCCCCAGACAGAGGGAACCACTGCATACTGGATGGTCCCCCAGTAGTAAATGATGGTGCCCACTTAACGTGCTGGCTGAGAGAAACCAGAGTGCTAACCCAGGGGACTAACCAAAGCTGACAGATGCTGGGTCCAGAGACAGGCAGGATAGAAACAAACTCTGGAGCAGTCAGTTGTGGGTAACTTGTGGCCTCTAGAAAGGTCAGACTTGAGAAGGAGCAGCCAACAGCACTTTTTGCTCTTCCTGTGGAAGCTGCCATTGTGGTGGAAAATATAATCATGCTTCTCTGGGAGAGGAAGAGACAACAAGCACCAGAGTGACTTTCTGACCTGCAGCCATGCAGCATGGTTAAACAAACCAGGGGCCCAGGGACTGAAAACCAAGAGCTGCCTGTTCCCAGCAGGATGACCTAACGACGGTGCAGCCCTGTGCTTTTGCAGAGCAGTGTAAGGTAGCCAAGGGCACAGAGCCTGCACCTGCACTCCAGTCTGAATGCCAAAAAAACCTTAAACAGGGGAGTTACGCAGAGCCCTTGCTCAAGAATACCGTAGGGCTTTGTGGCAGGGGCACACTCATGACGCAGGGGCTGAAATCGGTGCAGGCAGAAAGAGCAGGATGTGGGCCTCCCACAGACCTTTCTCTCCACCTTGCACAGCAAGTGGCATGGCCTGGACTCCAGTGCAGGAGTCTAAGACCTAGGGTCAAACTCAGTAGGGCCCAGCAATACCCAGCTCCAGCTTTCCTTGGATTTCAGGCCAAACTCAGTCTGAGCGCAGGCCTGTCACCTCTCACATCTAGACTGAAGGCTGGCCTAAGCTCCTCTCCAGCACACAGCCTTTTAAGCTCAGCAGCAGTGTTTTGCTCTATGCTGTCCCTAAGAACAGTGGAGCCATGAAAAAAAATCTCAGTTTAAACAAGACTGAACGTGTGGCAACTAGATGCCATTTTCCTTAGCTTCTGGGTCAAGTGTATTGCATCCTCCCTCAGCTTTAGCAGAACATGAAAATCTGAAAGAGACTTGGAGGATGAAATAAAACCAGTTATATATATAGTGGGCAGGCAGAGAAGAACAACTCTTTTTCCACTCCAGGCAGGTCTGCCCCTTAAGTCCTGACACAGCCACAAACTGTTGATACCTGCCAGCATTTGCATTAGTACATAAGGGGCTCACATTAGTTCCTCCCCTCATAAGTGTTTTCCTAATGTTTGCACCTCTCTTTCCTGTGCCATGTACCTTTTTGTCCTAATAAGTTCCCAGTCCTCTTCCCTGGAGCATCAGCCAACCCCCAGCCCACTTCATTAACACCATGAAATTAATTCATCATTGCCCTAGTGCCCTGCCATTCCCTCCCTACCTCACATAGTGATTTGTTCCCTAAAGCCTTTTTAGGAGGGAAGAAGCCAATCCTTTGTATTTCACATAGTGCAAAACGCAACCATTTCAGAGCAACAGAAAAATTGTGCAAGCTGTCACATAACCTGCAGTGTCTTCATCCAGCACTGTGGTCCTCAAGCTTCTCAGAGCCATCCTTCCTCTTTTCTGTAACAGTTTCATTTCCCCTTCTCGCCTTCCCAGTTTCTACCTGCACAAAAGCATTACCCACTCTCTGCCTTGTCTCAAACCCCCATAGCTCAAACATCAGCTTCCCTTGCAGTATGAAACAGCTTGTACTACCCATTTTCTTCCCCCAGAATTTGTATTTTAAGTTTCAGCAAAAAAACGAACCCCAAACTCCACCTGTATTGGCTTAAAGAAAATACTACACTCACCTCGGGGCTGAAGAGGATGGATAACTTTTGGGTCACATAGTCAGAGACCAGCACATTCACACACACAGGGGAAGGGGAACACAGTTTTTTTCTGTGGCTCCTATCTCTTTTGTCCTCCAGTTGAAGGATATATTACCCCACACACACACTGCTGTAGTACAGGAAGAAAAAAAAATGAGCAAGACAACAATCTTATTCTCAAAGCAGTTACATCATCCAAATAGCAAACATAGTTTATTTTTAAGAAATGCCTGGAATTCCATATTTGACAAAGTCACAGACAGATGGAGCTTTCAGAACGAGACTGATACTAAAGAAAACTCAAAACACTTTTGCCAGTGTAACTACATGAGTGAGGTGCTACAGTCCGTATCGGACAGAGCTGTCATTCAAATACCCCTTGGTAAAGCTCATGATACCAGCAAAATTGTGCTTTTCCTGGTAGACATGTTTCACAAGGAGGACTTGGGGGAAGTGAGGAACCTATGCCAACAGAAATGTCACTTTTCCAGCCTGAAAACATCCTGCATTAAGAGCTTCTGGTGGGTCTTAAGGACCCAGCACTGTCATAATAGCAAGAGCTGCAGATGTGCCTTAGCCCTGTATCTTTGGCACAAAACCAAAAGGGGACCTTGTAGCTTACTTCTCTTGATCCACTATTTACAAGTGCATTTGCATCAAAACATATTCTTTGGGTGATTGCAGAGTGTCATCCAGGAATTCTTTGGTTGCTGGACTGCATGACATTCCCCTAAGGGTTTTCTTCCCACATGGTGGCAAATGGCAGAGTGAAGTGAGAGGTTGAAAAAGTGCTGGGGGGGAGGGGCGAGTGACGATTCCAGCACAGAATGGGAACAGCCTTTTCTTCACCAAAGCTCAGCCTCCAGCTTAAATCCTTAGCAGATGCTTCTCCCCACAGAAACCCCAGCTCAGAGGGCTCAGTAGCATGCAAGCTGTGTGCAGCAGAACACTTGTTTTGCACATGGTTGGCAAGATCAGGGAAAGCTTGTGAAGGTGCCTAATATCTATCTGAACGCTTCTCTCAAGAGGTGAAGGAGATACCAAGAGAAACATAGCATTTCTGCTTCCTCTGGGGGATTAGAAGAATGAAAAGAAGAGGCTGTATCCCTAAATATCTAGCATGCTGATCCAGTTTTCTATAAGAGGATCATTAAATGGTTGACCAGTATTTATGCACAGTTTCAGACAAATAGAAAAATGTACAGCAGACCAGAAAATGCTGCTTACCTCCGCAGTGGATCTAGTAGCCTGCATAAATCTTATTTTTTGCAGAAACCTGCTGCACTGTCATGGCCAGACAGAATAGACTGACTTAGTACTAAAAATTTTACTTCACAGCTAGATACAAAAAGGAACTGCACTAAGGAGAGGCCTGCGCTTCCCTTTTTCCCTTCAAAGAGTTTCCAGTTCACCAGAAATGGATTGCAAAAGGACAGAGAGAGGCAGCTGCTAAGAAGCTAGCAGAATTGTCTCAGCCTCAAAGTGACATAGAAACAGCAGAGCAACATTGCAACAATATCAAGTTGGATTAAACTGAACTGTTCTGGCCTGTTCAGGTTCTGAAATTGCCGAGGAGTGTCTCTGAAAACATGGATCCCAGCAGAGACAGAGGAAGGGACAAACTCCATGTAAGACAGAGAAAGAAGCACACTGTTCTACTCACAAGGGACTCTCCATAAGCACTGTCAGACTCCAAAAAGAATAATTTCTAGGAATTTTACAGAAATTTCCTGCAGAACAGGTCTTACAAACATCCATTTTACCAATGAGTATTTGTGAAAAGGAAAGAAAAAGAGCCCATAAACCATTACACAAAAATTCTTGGATATGTATTTTCCTGTATTTGGCAGAGAAAAGTTTTTAAGAATAATCTTTGATTGTTACTAAATGATAAAAATTCATGAAGAAAAAACTGCTTTCATCACATATAAATCCTACTGTACTGCTGCGTCTAGAAGGGAGCATCTGCAGTGATTTATCCAAGTTGCAGTTCATAATCTTTGATGCTGGCTGAGCTGATGTTAAAATAATCCATGGTTGTGATAGGAAGAGGTAACAAAGACTTGGGTTAACTTATCCAGGCACAAACTGGTTTGTCACAGTTCCTTTGTTAAAGGAATCATCCTTTGAAGTTAAGAACCAGGTAGGAATTTGCAGGATTTCCCTTCTGGTACACAGATGGAGGAAATCAGAAGTAATTTTTCCATCCCTCTGGAAAGAGAACTGGACAGCTCTCCAAATGAGTTTTAAATGCACTTATTGCAAATAGCTGGATATGACCACACCCCAGCTTGTGAGGCAGAAGTAGTCCTTCTCTATAAAGCTCAGTTCTCCATTATAAACTTCGGGGGAACAATGGGGGGGCAACAAACCTTTGGTTCCCAACATTGTTTTGTATAGGCATTCAAGTAGATCTTCAAAAGCTACCAGTTGTTCAGGCTAGTAACAAAACACCCATGCTCTCTCCTCAGTGGTGGATTCTCCTCTTTGGTATCCTATTTAGTAAGGCACAGACGTCTTGCTGAGATGAAAAGAGTCATACAGCTGCATCTTTGAAAAGGAAGCCAGTGTCACTTGGGTTGCCACAAACAAATTCATCTACTAGATTAAAGAACACAGAGGAAACCTTCTCTTGGCTGGGGCTGGGGGAGGGAGAAGAGAGGGCAATGATACATTCACCGCTTACTAGAAGCAAGTTATTTTGCTCCATTTGTTAGCTATTAACAGCTGCCAGTAGTTGTGATACATCTGCGTTGACTGACAGTACAGAATTATTGCTTTGTGAGTAACTTTTAGTAACGAGGAACAGAATGTTAATAAATCCTTCCAGATAGACACTGCCAGAGGAAAATATAAATATTCATTTAGGGAAGCACTTCGCAGGTACTAAGCATAATACTTACCTGTTGACTGAGTGATGCATGAAACTTTGTAGGATGACCATATGCTTAAAACACAAAGGATCGTAGCTAGGAATCCAAAAGTCTGTGTAAAAAAACCAAAAACAAAAACAAAAAAACCCCACAGATATTATACAGAATGTTAGATTATGCATATTCCATGAATGTATGGAGTCTCTTGTATATCAAAATACATATTTTCTGATGTAATCAGATTAAAAACTGATTTTTTTCCATTCTCCCAATATGTTAAAATAAAAAAATGTTTCTGTAGTATAATAGCAGCTTATGTCTTGTCAAAACAATGAGTGAAAGATAGACTGAGAATCACATAAAAGGAGGAAATAAAAATGGATAGTTGCATAAAGCTTCACCTTCTATACTTCTCAGTAGGACTCTAGCACAAGAAAAACACTTTTCCTAACACCTCCCATTCCTGTTCTTTTGGCAAGCCCCATTCAAACTGCAAAGGTCAGTGTAGGCTGTGCCTAGACTGATTTGCAGCTCCTGAAAATCCAGTCTTTGGAGAGTCCAACACAACTTTGACACAGAAGGCATGCACACATTTACTTCTAAGCTAGCAAGAGCTAAGATGCTTCTGAAGGGATAGGAGGACTCATCACACACAAGATTATTATGGGAAATATTTTAGGACCTCTCCAGTGATATCAGTTCTTTGACTGAAGAGTCACACAGTTTTGTTGGCATTATGTTACAGAACATGCACTGAAATGAGTTAGAAGGTAGTTCACCCACTAAGACACAAGCAAGGCAAGTCTCTAAGAAAATAAAATGACAAGCAATAGATTTATAATGCCCTATTTAATATATATTTCAATTTAAAAAAGAAGTCAAGGCTAAAACACAGTCTTACCGCTCCAGCCACGAGTCCAGTCAAATTGTAGCTCTTGGATGCTGCTACAATTGATGCAATGAGAAGCAGAATTGTACCAATTAGATAATGAAGAAACTCCTACAAAAACAAGAGTAGCCTGCTTTAGAAGGAAAGCTTATCAGGAAAGCATTTCAATATTCATCAGAATCAAAACAACTTGGCAGAGGTCACTCAGAAACACAGAGGAAAAAACATCACTCAGAAGAAAAAAGTACAACTGTAAAACAAACAAAGAGAAAAAAAGATTTGTGAGTGAGTTCTGTACTATACATGACTTTCTGTTTGAAAGGGAGGGCCAATCTTCAGGTCCACTGATTTCGCTGGAATTACGTCTGCTTACTGGGTATGGACCCAATCCTTTCAATCCAACATGGCACATCATTGAGGGTGAAAGTTTTATGTTTACATAAGAGGAAAACCAAATGCCTCTACTTCTGATAATCTTAGAAAGCAAGCAGTGAATCTACTGTTGGATTTACTAACACCTTACTTCAACCAAGACAGGAAAGAATCACAAAAGACATAATTCCACAAACACTCATAATCAATATCAAAGTTTCAGGAAATCTGCCTCAAGTCAGGTAAGTGTGCCTACAGGCCACTTATGTAGCAAAGCACAATGCCACAGGTTATTCAGATGAGAGTGCTGAGGCACAGTATTCAACCTCTTCTCTAGCCTGAGAAGTATTGGTCTAGGAGTCAATTCGGTCTCATTATAAGCAGGAGTTATCTGTGGATTAGGATTTCGAATCCCCACAAAGCTTAGAGCAAACAATACTGCTGTTTCATTCCACAAAATGAGCATGGGTTGTTCCCTTTGTGTGATGGGGTGCAGAGGAGGGATGTCTGCTTACTGCATTTGCCTTGCACTAGGAGCATGAGCAAAACAAATGCCAGGGGTAAGAGAGAGGAGAGATTCCTTCTTAAATCAAAGGAAAGGGAATATAGTCTCAAAAGGAAATTGCTGAAGGAAATTCCAGAAGGGAAATGGTCTATTGTACCATATCGTAGCTTCCTTCTGCTAGCTCAGGTGTTAAACAGCTGAAGAGGATCCTTGCCATAAGGTATGTTCTCAGATCGCAACTTGCTTTTCTCTTTTGTAACCTTGTTAGAATAAACTTTTAGTATTTCCATAAGGAGGCTCTCTAGCTAGTCCACAATGTAACAGGCAAACTAGGTATGCCATTGTCTCCCTAGAGACACCAAATAAAGCAGTGTACACAGGCCACTACTTTTGAGGAACCCAAGGAATGGGCCAAGGTGCAGAAGAACTGACAAAGCCTAAATTATGTGGAGGAGCCACCCCTGGCAGAATCAGGACAGTGCCACTCTGGAGAAATACTTCCCAGCTTGAGAAGGATGTCAGCTCTGAGCAACCTCTTGAACAACCGCAATTTTACTGGCTGCAAATCACACCTCCAATTGCAAGGTAGAGATCCTGCCAGGGAGCTCAGCCAAACACTAGTCATAGTTTTACAGTCTCCTACAGGACTTCCTAGTCTGGTCTAAAGACACCTAAATATTCGACTGAAAAGGAGGTTGGTCATAAAAGAAGAGTAATACACAATCACGCCCCTTAAACGTGTCTGAAGTTGAGCAGCCACAAACTCTAGTGCCTTAAACACACTAGTGACTCTAGAACATTTGATGAACAAACACACATCAAAAACCAAAAGCGTTTCAGCAGCATATGCAGAGATCAAAATGGCATGTTAGTCCTGTTACAGCAATGCACACTTTAAATGTAGTTTCCGTTAAAAGCTATCCAATCAGTTCTTGAATTTAAGAATTCCCTCTACATCTCTCTAGTTGGCTTTCCCCAACCCTTTAATCTCCTATCTGTGGGACTAACACACCACTATGCATAAAAGACATATGTTCTAATAGGCTGTTAAAATCTGTGATCCCACATAAACATGAAGGACTCTTCTGTCAGCTGACCTGACCCAAAATTACTGACAAAGTTCAGGTTTCATTTTCTGTGCAGCATGTTAGCTCTCTGCAAGGATATGGGAGGTTGATGTGCTGGGGAAATGGAGGAATGAGGCAGGAACATCCTTCAGGATAACCTAGAAGTGGAGAGGCTACGGCAATAAGGCCTATTTCTTACTATTGTTTAAGTTACCAATGACCATACCCAAAAAGGGTCACATTTGACTTAACACATGTAGACTTTATTTTGGGACAGGACGTAGTACATGAAATCTAATCTAATGATTGGGAACTCCAACAACCACTTAGCTGCTGTAATTCACCCCATTACTCTGGGCTTTGACCTGTTCAATCACCACACCTGAGAAAGCACTACTAGGCTAATCCAAAAGGATTTTACATCCCCTCCACAAAGTGAAGAAGCACTCAAGCATAGCTTTCAAAAGGAGCACGTGTTTAAGCACTTTTCTGAGTTAGGGCCCATCTGCTGAAGGCTTGATTATCAGTGGCCTCTTTTCAGTTGTCTCAGAGTAACACTATTGCCTTCCCTGGCGTAAATCTGGATTTGTATCTATGTAAGGGAGAGCAGGATCAGACTCACATCATCCACATACTTAATATTACAGCACCTGCTGAACTGAATACCAACAACAAAAGCAACCAAAGGATTTGTATGCAAGGCAAAAAAAAAAAAAAAAAAAAAAAAAAAAAAAGTGAAAGAGAGCAAATCAGTGTGTGACAGCATTAAAAAAATGGACTAAGTAATCTTGAGATCAACCCACAAGAGATGCAAGAAACCCAGTCCATCTAACTGACTTACCGCAAGTGGCCAGCTAATGCAAGTGAGCATCCTGTAGATTCTGAAAATGTGGACAATGTAGAAGAACAAAATCATAACCAAGTCGCACATAGTGACGATCTGAAAGTAGGTGTATGCACTGTAGTCAGTCCACTGAGAATTATTTACACTGATGAATCCAACTAGCAGTGAGATCTGAAAGATAAAATGCACATTAAAAATGTTTAGAATGGTGCTCAGTGGAGATTTTAAACACAACAAAATGGCATTTAGAAACTGAAGACAAACAGGTTTAAAGCAAATTGGATGGTCCCAATAAAAGGGAGGACAAAGCAAGAAGTATGATAATTTTAGAAGACTGCCCTTCAATGCACTAAAATAACCATGAAGGGAGGGGAGTGAGGAAAAAGCCAGCTGCTAGAAGGAAAGCAGCAGTCTCAGATAACCTGAATTCCAACCTGAAGAAGTCTCTACGTATAATAAAAGAGATCTCAAACAGAGAAAAGCCATTAAAAATCTGGTGTTGCATCAGTGATCTAAATCCTACAGACTCTCAGCCGGATATGGATTGCTCAATGCAGTCAAAAATCACTGAACACTGTAAAAACGAAGGGGCCTGCAAATGCATGTGCCTTTACTTCCATTCAGTGAGATTTCTCACCTGCAAATTTGGAGGATCTGACTGCAACTGAGCTAACAATGTCACCCTTCCTTTTCTACCGCCTACAGAAGGACAGACTATAAGGTGGTATCATGGGAAAGAATATAAACATTTGATGAACTGATTAATTCATCCCAGCCCTTGCCACAATAGTTGTAAAGCTTTAATAGGTTAACAGTGTCACGTGGAGTCGTGATGCGTTATTGCACAACTTCTGTCAGCAGTAGGCTTGCAAAGGACCAAAGCTCTTCTTTTTTCTTTTCAATCTAAGGCTACTTGTTTATTTTACTGATCTTCCTGCTTTTACGAACCTGGCTAGCCTGTGTGATAAAAATAAATCTGGCCAGGATATACCCAAACATTTTCTTATTAGAGATTTCAGCAACGTGTGCTTTTGGCCTCTGCCATTTTTAGCTCATCCAAAGTCAGCCAGGAGCAGTAATGATTCACACTTCAAGTGTTTATCCAAGATATTCAAAAACTTTCTGAGGAAGCCTGCACTTTAAGACTGCACCTTCCTTTCTTGCACATACATCTAACCAACTGCATTCATTATCATAATAATTCAAGCAAGATTAAAGGAAAAAAAAACCCAAACAGCATAGCTTAGGTTCTCACCTGTCATAGTTTTGAGCGAATTTTACCTGCTAAGTTCCACGTGGACAGACAAAACATAAACACCAAACCTCTATGCACACAAGGACCATCACGATACACTGCCATCTTGGCCAAACTCCATCTGAGCAGCTGCAATGTTGTGACAATGAACCACCTCAAAAAGGTGTCTCCAAAGAAAAAAGTCAGTGCTCTGGGATCCTCTTACACTCCAAGTGGCTAAATTATTGTTAGATCTGGCCGAGCGCCGCTATTTTTACCACGGTAGTCAAAGTAGTTGATATTAGCATTGTAAGTGATGCTTAGCCCAAGCCAGCGACAGGTCTCTGTTGTAAATGTAAGCTTACTCCTCCTCCCACCTTTGAAACAGAGGTATGGTAGAGAAGATAGGACTCTGACATGCAGGGCTAGGTCACACTCAGTACTTCTCAAGAATGGAGGCTACATGTGCCTTTAAAAATGCATTAAATTGCTCTGTTCCTGTCTCCCCAAATGAAAAGAGCTATATTCCTGCCCTCTGGTTTATAAGTGTAACACCTTTAGCAGCATCCTGCATGTTTGCTGCTTCTGCCTGTATTGTGCCTGTTCTCTGGCTCTCAGTCCAGGGCTCACAGCCTAGCCTCTGGGCAATCCTAAATGTAAGAAATCTCACATCTTGTACATGGCAGAGCTTGCTGAGATGCTAGATTTCTTAAAAGACAAGAAAGCAACACTCTCCACAATTCAGAATTTAAACACTTCCAGCCCAGTTCTTCAAATGTGAGATCATTTTAATGAAGTTTTATCTAAGCTATGCCTAACATTAAGTGTTTCGCAGGACATGGCCTTGTCTTCTCCTTCCCATCCTGATCCCACTCCCTGTCATGTACTGGCTCCTGCACTCATCTGAGCTGAGCCATCTTAGCATACTAAGACAGCAGAAAATCAAACTACTGAAAGAGCAAATAGCTTTCTCCTGACTCAGGCACTCCCCCAGGGCAGGTGAGCAAGGCAATGCAAGGGAGAAGGGAGGATTTCAGTACCAGGGAGAGGAGAGGACTGAGCCAGCGGGATAACAGCGGCCAGTAACCAGACTGGCTCAGGCTGCCGCAGACTGTCCATCTCGATTTCTTGAATCCTAACATTAGTCAAGCACAGAAATATCCAAGCGAGCTGTAGAATAACCTGTGCAGTAAGAGGGAGAACAGCAGGGCATTTACCCAATAATCTAGGAGAACACCTGAAGTCATAAGTGCCAATATTTTCATGAGAAACACTGATGAAATTTAATTCTACAGTAAGACTCAACAAAGACTCACAGCAAACTTTGAATCTTTTTCTTGGATAAAGATAGGATAAGGGCAACACCTCTCTAACCATCAAAGGCTAAAAGGGGTCTCCCTTATTCAGGTGCCTTCACAGTAACCAGTTCTCAGTTTCAGCTGCACTGTACAAATCAAAAATGAAGAGCTAATTTACAGAATTGTTAAATCTGCCTATTGGCTCACTTGAATTGTTGACTCTGTCAACTTTTTTACTGTGTACAGAAGATAAGAAGGCCTGGCACCTTGAAGTACAACCACCATCCAAATAATAAGAAACACTAGTAAAAAAAAAATTACTTAGTTTAATTATTATTTTACCAGATCCAGTCCTTTAACTTCATGAAAGCATAAAAGTATTGTTTTCTGTTTGGCAGAAGGTATACAAATTTTAGAACAAACAGAAAGAAAAATGTGAGAAATCCAAGGATAAGATCAGAAAATTCATCTGAGGTGCTATAATCCTTAGAACTAAGAAGATACAATGTACAAGTCAGTGAAGAATCTGCTACAGCTCCTAAGAACAGTAGAAACTTGAATTTGAGCAAGCACGCTTTCCGTTCTAGGTGCACTTCCCAATTAAAACAATTTGAAAAATAGCAAAGATTCTCCTTTCTTTGATTTCAGATGTGCCTCAGCATTCCCCATAGGTAGGAAGAAATCACTGCATGGTAACTGATATCTCTTTCGAAACCTGTCTTTTTTAGCACAAATTTCACATGAGAAGAGATTTATATGCAGTTTCTAAAGAGAGTTCTTTGATCAGAGGCACATAATGTCATTTCACAGGACAGACACAAAGGGGACCAAACCAACAGCTTTACATAAAGCTATACCTTGTTTGCCACAATATATTGCCTGTATGGCTAGCAGGTACAGTCAGAGTTTAAAACTCACCCTTTGAAAAAGAACATTAGCAAAAGTAGGATATGGAACCCCTTCCAAAGTAATGCCACAGAGTATTATTTTTTCTTTAAATGTGGCAAATAGCAAAGTTGCTTCATCAGATATCAGTTTATCATGACATAGCAGGTAATGAGTATATCTTATTCTTTTCTGTAACTTCTGTTTCCAGAGAACTTGATATTGAGTGATAAATCATTAATATTTAACAGTCTGGGATACAATTCACCATACACTTCAGAAGTCAGTTTGTGGTACAGATGTATGGATGCATATAGAGAAAGAAATGAATGGCAAAAAAGTAATAAAATGATCAAATGTTATGATTGTTCTTTATGCATCTGTGCTCAGGGGAGCAGGTTAATAGATGTAGAAATAAAAACTAGAGTCACAAAAATTCAGGGCACTGACATTTCCACTTCAGTATAGTATTTCGCAAACTGTGAGAGCAGCAGACTTGTGACCCATACTCAGCAAGGCAGTCAAACCAGAAGTACAGGTCAAATGATGGTCATTCTCATTAGAAGATTTCAGTGTGCTCCATCAAATGTAACCTTCAGGCTTCAGAGCTGCATTACACAAGGTGTAGGGGAGACACTATAAGACACTACTGCTTAAATGCCTTCTGATTTCTGAAGCAACACAGAGAAAATATGCATCAACCAACTCCAGGGAGGGTTTTTTTGGTTTAAATAAAGCTCCATGTTTACTTTGTTTTACAGAAGTTGGTTGAATTAAACTAAACCACTAGTTGATTTTCGATTGGACCAGATATTTTAAGTAAGTCATGAGGAGTGGTTAGAAATGCTGGGATATTTCAGTAACTATATCCCAGTGAAGCCAACATGAGCTGAAGGCAGGCAACAACTGCGAGGAGGCACTCAGCACCTTAACAAACAGATCAGACTCTGGAAGAAAGATGACAGAAGTCCACATTCTCTTGTTTATTTTGTGCTGGAAACAAGGTAAACATCTCCTCTACAACATGCCTGTGGCAAATGATGGCTCTTCAATAGCACTGACATAAGCTCCTAAGCCTAAACTCCACTGTGGTTTGAGCTGAGCAGAGCCCTACCAAAACTCAAATGCAATTTTCCCTTTGCTGATGCATTCTTCCTTTGAAAGCCAACCCATGGTCCCTAAAAAACGGGTGAACAAGCAGAGATCTTTGAAGCTCCTCATATGTTAATGGGAAGTGGGACCCAGGCTGGGAGATCTCACACCTCACAACAAAGGGAGGGCCAGAGATCATGCTGCTGTTGCTGTCTTTAAGTGACCTCTCTTGAGGGCAAGGCTGAAGATCCTGCTGCCGTGGTTTCTCCCCTGTGCTCTGACACCACTCACTAAATGCAACAGGCACAGACCAGGCCAATGAGTCACACCTAAGGCTGGCAGATGAGAGAGGGACTGCAGCAGTGTCCCAGCCATGTGGGGAATGTGAGGTGTGATCCAGCTAAGTGTCTCATGCTCACAGCAAGAGATGACACCGATCTGTTAAGAATGGCATGCTCTCATTTTGTACCTCGCAGGCTGGAGAGGAGAGGGAGGAACTGGACAAGAGCAATAAATTCTCCTTCCTTGCACTTCAGAACGCTACTTGGAGCGTTCCCTGAAATGCTTTGTAAAAGATCCATTTTGTTTTCCTCCCAGTTTCCTCCTGTTCATGTCAAGAAATGAGCATCTGAAGTCTGCTGTTCCACTGCATTAAAAAAAAAAAAAAAGGAAGATCTCTACCAACACTTTAAGCCAGTTTTTCTTCCACTGTGGGAAAATTCAACATCATCTAAAAGAAAGGAAAGGAATCATGCCTTTAAATATTACAAGGAGATTATATACAGGAGGAAGATCCACCTTCCAGTTATTCCCAGGGCCAATACACACTGGAGAAAAGGCCCTTGGTGTTAGGCCCAGATGCCGCTGAATGCCTGGACTCGGACGGTTTGAATTCCACCTACCTCCCTGCACTTGCTCTTGGCTGACTGTAGTCCAGCAGAAGCAATGACAGAAAAAGCTGGGCTCTAAACACCTGAGCTTCCCAGGACTGGATATGATGCTGGGACCCAGAGCAGCCCAGCAACACAGCCCTCAGCATCTCTGCTGGCTAGATTCCCACCCGCAGGAATCTGCAGTTCCTGTGGGTGCTCAGGACTGCTGCCAGCCCTGCCGCCAGTCACACTGGCCAAAGGAAAACTGCACCAGAGTTATCCACATCTCAAGAGCAATGGGCCTGCATCCTCCACACTATGACAAAAAAACTACATGTGCTGGAGCACACCAGCAAAGATGGAAGAACCTGGGCCAATGCAGCAAGTTTAAAGCAGGCTTACTACAGAATCACCTGCTCTAATGTGGCCAGGCCAGAGTGCACCCTCACCAGTCAAGAGATTACAGGTATTACTTTCCTCCCTAGTGCCCTGAGGATAAAGAAGGAACCATAGCATAAGGAGGACTTGTCACGTTGCCCTCCCTGTCCCCATATGCTGGCTGGCACCTTATCTGACCACAGAACAATTTTATAACCCAAGAATAAATCTGTGCAAGTACTTCACATGATCTCTTTCTACTGTCCTGCTTTAATGGATGTAATAAATAAAGCTCTGGTTTTATTACTGATATTAATTCTTTTGTAATATTTGGAAAGAACTAAATTTTCTTCAGACACAGCTACCTGCAGAAATATAAATCCAGAATGATCCCCAATATCAACAATATCCTGCTCTAAAGGAAAGCCTAATGTTCTGAGCGCTAGAGACACACTTTCATGCACAATGACAGACCAAGGCAAGAACTGAGTAGCAGTGGCTCTTGTGTTCTGACTCCAGTTTTATAACCATTTTATTATCTGAACTTCAGTAATTCACGCAATTTCTCTGCTTCAGCTCCCCCATCCACCAAATGACGGCTAATAAATACTTCTTATGCATTGTGTCAAAGATTTTTACCTTTAAAACACTTCAGATGTGTAAAATGAGGCAAAAATTTTGAGCATTGCTAATAAACCTCTGGGTCAAGATGACTATTTTTCTTTATAGTGTGAATGAGAATAGATGCCCACCAAAAAAAAACCCTATACCACAGATGTAACAAATAAGCAAGGGTGAAAATATTTACGAAAAAATCTTAAAACATCCAAGGAGAGAGCCACAGAACAAGTAAGACAGTAGGAAAAGAAGGTTGTTTTCCTGCAGGTTGCTTTTGGGTTGATTTGTTGCCACTGCACCATACAAGATAAACAGAAGTGAGAATCCCAGCTCACTGTAAGATGGTAAATGATATCTATTGCCACCAATCAGTTATTTACTTACAGTAGACTTTGATATCATGTGTTGCAGAAAAAAACAAAAGACATCCTCAGTAAACTCCTGTTTTCTAACTGGAAGCAAAACATTTAATGCTAAGGCCACTGTTCATCTTATTGACCATTCCCGACTGTCCTTTACTGAACATTATCACTGGCCTGCATCCAGCTGTTCTTTCACAATTCTATTAATGACTATGGAGTAAGGGTTATCCTTTACCTCTGTGTCTGTAAAACACCCAGTACAGTGGTGACCTGCTCCCTGTCTGGGACTCCTAGCTGCTTCCATAGTATTAATAATAATAATAATAATAATCTTCATCTCAGAAGGGAATTGAATGTGGTTTTTACAAATCACGAGATCATATCCTGAACTGAAAGGCTGAAACTGCTACTTCATTCCCATCACTGTGTAACTTTTACCTATGGATAATATTTCTTTTTCTATACAGAAAGCAAGATGTGAAGTGCCAGCTAAACTGGAGGAAGGAAACTACCTAAATAAGAAGCAAAACTGCCTTGAGGTGCCCAGTTCTAGAGAAACACTGTAATTCTTATCTCTAAGAGTTGGCACACTACTCTGACACATACATTATCTTGTATAATCCACTCAGCACTGCATTATCTTTTCATTTAATTATTTTGCTATGGGACTTACAACAGCATTCTTGCTTTTCTTAGAATATTTTCTCTTCTTTCCTGACTGTAGTCCCTTCTTTTTCTGCTTTATTTTCCCAGAAAAGATTGTATTGTGTCTTAGCTCCTGTCTCCAATGTTTCTTTTCCTTTTTTATGCTATTCATTATTCCTTTTTTTCTTTCCCTACTTTATACTCCATACTTCCCCTGTTTTATAACTCTCATCCTCCCTGATCCAAATTTCCCTCTGTACATGCAATCACACCATAATTTCCTCTTTTAATATATACTATTTATCTTCCCCACTTTCTTGCATCAGGATCTGCACTGCAATTAGCTAAAAAAAATATTTCCAACAGTGAGGTACAGTCTGGTCCATTTAACCCAACACTGTCAATACCAAAAGCAATTCCCACCCTTCCTACTCAGCTGCTTTGTGTGGTACCAGCAGAAAGTGCTATATGGTGAATGGAATCGGGGGACTGATGTGGCCACAAAATGAGTGTGTGAGAGTGTGTGCGTGTATGTGTGTGCGCACGCACGCGCGTGGTGTGTGTGTGTGCGCGCGTGGTGTGTGTGCACGTGCATGTCTACCTGCGTGCGAATTATTTGATCAGCTGTATCAGTTCTCTAATCCAGTTCATGGTGCAGCAACACCAACTCTTGTGCCAGTGAAGGAAGAAAGGTGACAGATAGAGAGGAACAAGCAGCTGGGAGAAGAAGAAACAAGGATCCTCTTTTTTGGTGACATTGCCAGGCAAAATGCACATGAAACTAAGAGTCTTAGAAGCCCACTAGCCAAAAGCATCATATAAAAAGCAGGTGCGCAAGCAAACATCACATTATCCTAGACCACCATCTAGAAGAAAAAGCTGAAGGGGCAGGATTCAGCTGTATAAATACTGTAGGCAGGAGCACTGATTTACCAATCTCCAACTTGCAGTTGGCAGTATCTGGAAAATCTGAAAGTGCTTTTCCTTTCCCATCCATCTCTGGCAATTTAACATTCTAGAGACCAGAAATAGCCTTTTTTCCCAGATGCTGTAAACAGCATTGAGAAGAGGGCTTCTTTTGCAACTGCTGGAGCACTAGTGAACCTTTGCACTACTTTAATCCTCCCTCCATTTTCTTGTTATTGAAAATAGGAGGACTTGGGGAACCAGTTATCTTTTGGTATATTTTTTTCTAAACAATCTTGCTTGAGTTTTCTACCAGAAAATAAGTGCACCAATTAACTTTTGAAAGAAAGGAGATTACCTGACAATATGAGTCAAAGTGAATCTGAAAATGATGATCCTGAGTGCTACCTGAGAAACTGATAAAAAGTGGCTGATTTCCACTCTCTTAAAACTTATCTAAGTTCCAGAGCAAGCAACAGCACAAAAGCTGCCTGTCTACAGCCTTGGAGCAAGGAATGGCACTGACTTGCATCCAAATTTTATCATAGCTTTTATAAAGAACAATATAAGGGCTAGATGCTTTTTTTATTTAAAGGAAAAAAGTCAAAGTTTCCAGCTTGTGACAGCCAAGAGAGCAAGTGGAATTTTCCAACCCTAAGCGTGCCAATTGGGATAACCACGCACTGTTTAGGTGTCTCACACAGAGGAGAAATGTCACTGACTTCAACTGTACATTTCCAAATGTTACACCTCAACACAGCGAAGCAACACATGCATATTACTAATTACATATTTCTGGACGGAAACAAACAATTTGTTTGAACAGCTTCCCAAACCAGGAAGACGGGCAAAGCTCAGGCCAAGGTTACAAGTGTAGTTCATGCAACATTGGTTCAGTTCATTTAAACAACAAAGCTGACTGCTGCTGTAATCGATATTTCCTTCTTTCAGAGTGGTGTTGGAAACGTGAGCTGTAACAGCTGAGCCTCCACTAAAAAGAGAAAAAAAAAGATAAAGAACCCAGTCAATTTAAAGGTTCACTAATGACAGATGAAATCAGCTGCCTTCAAGTGCATAGCTCTGTGAAGCAGTCAGTCTTTGGTTGCACAATCATCTCTCAGCCCCCGTGTCTGGGCAGATTTCCTTCTCGTCTGGCTGCTTTGCTAAAATAAGGAGGCTGTCCAGCCTCAGATAAGTGATTTCTCTTGTGCACCACCATCCACAGGCTATTTACTGAAGAGAAAAATGGTGGGAGGGTGAGAAGGCAGCAAACCAATCTTATTCAGATCCTCTAAGATTCAGATAGCAGGTCAATCCTAACTACAGGCAGGTGGTATTCTTTATCTATTAATAAGAAGGGGTTTTTTTGATCTGCATAGACACAGGTCTCAGTGCTAAAAAGGATGTAAGGTAGTCACAGAGCCGGTGTATAAATGACATTCTTAAAGAGCCCTTGCTACGGGATGTTAGCCATGATCACTAAAAAGGCAATCCTTTGTAACGACCAGCTACACTTAAGTCCCCCCTCTTCCCCGCTGCCTCTGCCTCAGTCCCCAGAGCTGCCTGCACCACAACTGCATCACACTGAAAAACACTGTGCAAGACCGTAAGTTATTTACTGAAAGATGAGAACTTTATAGTTCTATTGCAGAGAACATGCTGTATCCTGATCAGGCAGTGCATTAATTAAAAAAACCAAATCAATACAAGTTTGTTACCAACACCAATCTCCTCACTTGACTTCTTTTCTCTCCAATAGAATATTAACAGATTTATATTATATTTTGTTTTATAAACCAACCTAAATTTAAAACATTTTGACTGTAAAATCACTAAGTTTTTCCAATCTATATAAAAAGATACACCCACAAAACTCAAAATATTGCAGCAATATGTAAGAAATAATTCAGTAACATTGAGCCATATACAAGTCATAAACAGTTCCCAAAACACACACAACTCCTTGCAAAACAGTATTAATGGCACAGCTAACTTTTAGCATATCTGCAAAGGATATGAATAGAATTCTAGATGTAGCAAATGCTCTAGTAGGGTTTTAACTTTTGGGAAGAGCTTTCCTTTAATTCTCAAAGAGGCCTTTTCAGATACCTGCAATGCCTAACGAGACTATTCTGAACAAAGCCAGAAGACCCCTATACTTTCTGAATACGTCGCTTGTCCATGTATTTATAAGTTACTTACTGCACAGGCACTGGCCCCTGTGTAACAGCTAGCCTGCCATCCCCTGGTCCCTCCCATCTTCCCAATCAAATCATGATCCCCAAATTCATAGACGAACCTGCAGTTTCAGGTAAGAGCAGGAACATATCTTCTATGATTGGTTTTCTCTGCAGAAGCACAGACACAATCACTAGCCCAGCACAAGATCTCTGCCCTTCCCTCAGGTAAGGTAGTGGCTGTGCTGCTAATTGGAAATCTGTGCCCCACACCACCAAGCCCATTGCCTATTTAGAGAAGACTACCTGATTGCTACAAAGAGCATGAAGCCGTGTTGCTCCTTTTGCATTTCATTCCACTGTGGGAGACTGCCTTTCATGGTAAGGAGGATCCCTATATGACAACTCTGAAAACTATATAGGAAGTAAAAAAATTGTAAAAGACTTGAATCTCCAGAGCTGACTAAGACTAAGATGAGGATCTGGTGACAGCAAATAAAAATGGAGGAATGCATGTAACCAAATCTCTGCAGACTCAGAAATTGCACAGCAAACTGTGATTGTTATTTCTCTCCTCTGCAAGGCAAGCACTTCCAACATCTCAGTCCCCATGGAGGGCCATGTTAACTGCTCCCTTGTCTGGTAAACCTGAGACAGACAAATACAGATGGAATGACAAGAAGAGACAGCTCACAAGTGTGGGAGGTTTGTGTGAACGGAGAAAGACTGCCTCAGTGCCAAAGATGTTTCTGAGACAGGAGAAGGTACAGGACTGGAAGAAAAGAGCAGCAGGCCAACAAAAAAGGGTGTTGAGAGAAGCTAAAAGGTTTGAGCTCTCTTAAGGACTGGCGGAAAAGTGTCTCTTCATCCAGAAGGCAAACCAACAATAACCTAGAGGAATATACATGCCATGGAGATAAAAAGACACACAAGGGATATAAATATTCCTGGAGAACTTCATCCTTTGCAGCTGTTGATGCAGAGCAGCAACAAAATTCACCAACCCTGGGTCTGGAGAAGGAGTCTGCACAGGGGGCAGGAGATAGCCTATCTCGCCTGCCATACATCCTCCTTGTCTGCTGGGAAGAAGAGCTCCTTGCAGGAGCAAAGCACCTCTGAACCCCTACTCTGAAGCATTCTCAGCATACATTGCTTGGGATATTTTATTGGCTTTTTAAAGGGCAAGCAATATAAGTCCCATATTTTAAGTTATATACAATATAGAAAGAGCTTGATCCTCACCTGTTAGCCATAGTGCTCTTCTACACAAAATTTAAGGCTGTCCAAAATAAGATTTACCAACCATGCATGGCAATACCACCTACAAAGAAGGAGCCCAGGTTGGCTGGCCAACCAAGTCCTCAGACTGGCTACGTGCTTGCAGCCCAAGGTATATAATGTTTATAATTAACAAACACCCACAAGCCCTGCACAACAAACTCTGTGGAGTTTCTCCCTTCACCTGGATATCCAATACACATCTAACAGCAGATGGCTACTTAAAACTCAAATAGGAACATATAATACAAAAACAGTATCTCATGGCAGCAAGCATGCTAGTAGTCTATCAAACTAGAGGCACAAAAAAGGCATCTTATCTTCCTCAAAGTTGTTACTGAGACAAAGAATACCTTGCAAACAGCTCACGAAAGTCTCAGTGCCTATGCCTCCAAACCCTCAGCAAGCAATCTGCTCATCACTTGCCCTTACAGATGCTGCTCACAACACAACCTATTCTCACTGTCTGAGGCATTCATCGCTTGACTGATCCAAATCTTCAGTTAACACCTGCCATCTACTCTTCCCTGCCCCAGAGAACACCATGCTGTCATCTGGCAATCGCATAGACAGCAGTTGAAAAGTTCCTACCTGTCATCTCCAGCAAAGGCTTTGTTAGCCACGGCAACAGAGCCTTAAGCAAGGTTTTCTCAGATAAAAGGAAGACTGTTTACATCATGGAAGTCTAAGTTGTTAGCTGTGCTGGCATGGCATGCTTTTCATCAGGGAAAACAGGTGACAGTTCCCAACAATGCAATCCCAAACATCATGGCAATTTCCAGATCAACCAGCATTGTCACTAGCGAACCTGGGCTGATGGGTTACACTGTGCCTTAGTGCACAAAAGAATCACCTTTTCTATGTGCAAACACTGATATTTGGCAAGGAGCCAGAGCAGAAATTAGGGGCAATAAATGAGGCGGAAAATGAAAACAGATGAGATTCCCCAGCGGTACTGGTTGAACTGACAGCTTTCAGTGACCGCCTGGAGACTGGCAGGCCTTACGAACACGCTGAGACAGCACTCCCAAGTCTACTAGGAGCTTCCCTCTGGCAGTCTACAGGCTCTATTAGCCAGCAGGTGACAAACAGCAACTGGGAATTCTGGATTTCCCACATAAATGAGAGAGCTTTTAAAGCGGCCTTCCCAGTTCTGGAGTAAGCTTGATTACAGACTTCCAGGAAAATTTGCTAAATTTTTCTGTAGTTCTGCAACTGCTGCTGGTCATTTCAGGTTAACAGCATACTTCTCCCCCAGCAGTCAATGCATGTTTCTGGAGCCCAGAAACGACACGACGCAGAATGAGAATGTTATAAGAAAAGTCCCTCTTGAAGCAGCTTCTCAGTCTTGTCATTGTCGCATTTCCATTTTCCTGAAGTCAAGCTGTCAGCAGGAGACAGGAAGCCATAAATGTAGCAGCCACTGCTAGTGTTGCAAGAACAGCAGCCAAATTTGCTTTGGCTTTGAAAGCTGCAGTCACCTGCCTTTGACAAGTCAGACATATCTGTACTCACCATTACATTCGTCAAATTACCACCATCACAGTGCAGGGAGTTGTTTCAGCTTTAACAATCCCTTAAGAATCTGAAGTTACACAAAAAAGAGGAAGATTACAGGACAGTGCAATGGAAAACATGGCAATTTTAGAGTTTGATCTCTGTGTACAGAAGGTAGCAGCTTCTGGCTACTGTGCACTTTACATCTCACCACAAAATAGGAGGACAATGCCACAGAGCACATGCCGTGACAACAGCACGGAGGAGGCACCCAGCCACAACACTGAGTGAAGACCTCACAGGAACTCCCCAGGGACGAGGCAGAGGAAACACTTACTCATAGTAAGCAAACACTGTCTGGCTTTTGGGGACGATAGTACTTCACACAGGTAATGTGAAGCAGTTACATAACCAAGGCTCATTCTCAGGTACACTGCCCTCACCGAGATATGTCCGTAGCTTTACTGGGTCATGATGAGACATGAGAGCTTGTTCCAAGATCTGCAGCCATGGAACACTGCAAAGGATCTGCTTCACAAGATCTGTTTTATTGTTTACAGCATCCAAGCTGCTGAAAGACCACACTTTCAAAGGACTCATCCCCTGGTTTCAATTTCTCTGTGGCAGGGGAGGATTTTCAAAGGAAAACTATCTTCAAGGAAAGTGAAGAGAGGGAATGGACAGCACCTGCACTTCTCAAAGGAAAGCCACAGGGCAGTAAGAATCCCTGCTTCTTGCCATATTCTATCATCCACAGACACCATGTACACACAATCAAGATTTTTAAATGGCATTTGCAAATCTAACTTCCTGTAAAACTAATGTGCCAGGAAACCATTGATAATGCATCACTCTGCTCTTTCAAGCATACTAAACATATGTCTCAGGTGATGTGGTAAATTTCTAGGCTTCATTTCCTTTTTTTGGTTTTGGAAAATATACTTGCTAGCCGTCGTTCAGTCACCTCTCTACATAAATGCAGTAAGGTTGCTAATGAGCGTATTGCAACAAACCCTAAAGGATGGGTCAAATGAGCAATGCAAGGTAGCTCCGACTTCACTCTCATAGGAAGCCTGTTCTGGGCTACAAATAAAACATTCACAGACACATTTATGAGATTTATGAGTATCTTACAAAGAGTGCTACTGCCCTTTTACAAAATGTATTGGAGTTGATTCTTAGCCCTCTAGAGTAGTTTAAATATCAGAATAATTATTAGTTTCTTCTTTGCTAAAAGAGACAGAAATTAAACAGAAAGAATAAAATTTTCCCCTGCCCAAGAAAGAAAAGGGACTAAATTCTTAGCTTGTGGTTTGAAGCACACAGAGCCAAATCAGGCTTATGTGGCCCCTGCCCTTTTACCGCAGCCACTTGCTCTTGCTGACAACAGCCTGTATGGCTGCACTGTACCCTAAAAACATCTCAGGGAAAGAAGAAAAAAAAAAAAAAAAAAAGAGGTGAGGCAAAGCTACATCAGTTCCCTGTTTGGTTTACTGTGTAACCTTACAAACAGCTGCATCACCACAGCTGAGAGGAAGCACATAGGTGGGACAGAAAAGGAAAATACCTTAAATTGGTGCTGCCTCTGAAGTTTTAAGTCATCAAACTGTGGCCTTGCCAACCTACCATCAAGCACTCCTCGGTTAAGACAGGGAGCACACTGTTTGCTCCCAGCTCACATGCAAATCCCTGGACAGAAATTGCAAAGTGACCAGGCAGAGCAGAGGCATGGAAAAAACAGAGCTGGCCAAGTCAGTGGGTTTCAATGATCAAAGTGGAAATAACAACAGGACTTCCCAGACCTACTGGTTTTAATTACCAGGAGTGATCATTCCTCACTGAAGCACTCCTGCTTAATTCGGAGCCATCTTAGACTTTAGTGAAACATTTTTCTCTCTCTGACCAGCATGCCAAGGAAGGTCCCCTCATTGCAGCAGCTTCTAGCAGAACAAGGGAAGCAATTAGCAGCTACAACATATAGCTTTCACCTTGGCCTGAAAGAATAACTTTGCTGCTAAAAAGCAAAGCCTCATTTCTTATTGCTTAGACAACAGTTTGTCACACAGTTGCAGACCGAAGATACTCGTCAATTTTTGGATTGGTTTCCCTAAATTATTATCTTCTTTGCAAATGTGAAATTTCTACCTCCTGCATGCCTCAAAATAAGACTTTTTGTATAATACATCATGACTTTGCTGATGGCTACAACAGGCATCATTTTTCATGTTTTCTGTTATCAGTGAGATGAAAAGTCAAGCGCAACACAGAACTGTTTGTATCTAAGCTTTGTAGGTTATAACCTGGCAACTTTCAGGCAAGCTTGTTACTTCTGGTCATTATTTTCCCTTGGAAGAACTACAGACAGAGTGATAGTAAGGGAAAATACTGTCTATATAGGCCCAAGAGATAAGCTTAGAGTTGCAACATCTCTGTATACCCTCAGAATTTCTTTCTTCTGACTGAACAGCATTATTTGCTGTGTGACAAAACCATACAGTCACCGACACACTGCTGCAAAGAATTAGATGATTTATTTGAATCTCCTCCATGGATGGAAAGGCATTTCAGGCTTAAAGTCAAGATAAAAGATTGAGTAGCTCTCAAGTTGTTCCAGACAGCAATGTTTATTTTTGTGAATCGCCTTTTCCTTTATCAATGGTTTGGATCAGGATTTTTTTCTTCCAGTAACAGGTTGTGTTTTCTTTTCATATTTTAATATCTTCTGAATGTAGGTCCCCAGTAAACATGGTTAATCTCATCCAACAGATTCAGAAGTTGATCTTGGCTCCAGCAACTTAACTACCAACATTTTCTAGCTTTCAGTGTTTGACATCTTAATATTCTTTTGAACAGCATTATTTGAATGTACATTAGTATAGGAATAACCCAGAAAAGTTTCGGCTCATGTCTAAGTTACTCACATTACAACTAAAGACTGCCTTATTTGCCATTCAGACATCAAGAATGTAATTGCTTTTGTCAAGACACAACTTGAAAATGAAATATATACTCAGCAGGAAAGCTTTATCTTTAGCTATTGCCTTAGCATCTCTATCAAGTTAAAAATGATGTTGTTAAGTCAACTTCCATTGGTTTTATTCTTTTTTACCCTGCTATCATTTGTAAAATTTTTCACCAATCTTGAGACAGTAATTGCGATTTTCTTCTCTTCTACCTAGTAAACATTGCTCTCTTTCCTGATTCAGACTGAGCTGAAAGTATCAGCACTGTTTTTAACACTTTATAAGCTGAAGCTGTGCTTACTGTGCCAGGACTATCATTTGTTCAGCAACAATAGCAGTATTGTGGGAACAATAGCTTTCGGTCCACACTGTGGCCCAAGTTAGTGTGGGCCAGCCTGAAGCAGGGGAAAGAAAAGCAAAAAAGGCCATGGGCCACCTTTGTGCCTCTCAGAGTCCAGAAGCAAGGAACAGAGTCATCCTCAGTTTGGGAAGTCTGAAAGCCCCGCACGTACTGTGCCACAAATGCTCTCCCTGTGCACACAAGCTCTGAACATGTTTTTTCTCTCTTCAGTCTGTGTTGGTCACACTCTGGTACATCTTTGCATTGGAGACTTTGGTAAGGCGATACAAAGATGGTTGTTTCCACGGGCCAAAAACAACTGAAGAAACCTCTGCCTAAGATGGTGTTGTACCTATATAGGCTCCACTGACAAGGAGACAGGACCGAAAGCGAGACCTACTCCAACACAATGTGGCATCCTCCAGACATTGGTTGCAAGAACGCAAAAGGCACACAAGGGCTCCATATTAAATTCAGCTGAATCAGACTTGTTTAAATCTATAAACACCACCATCTCAGTCATCTTGGCGACAACATGGACACACATTCATATTGCTGTCCCTAAGGCCACAAGAGATCTTGAAAGGCTACCAAGAACCCATCTACTGAGAACATGCCAAGCTAAGTAACACAAGTACCTAGAAAGTCTTACAATAAAACAAGTCAGCAGCAGCACGGACACAGAGCAGACATGCTTTGAACAAATCAGCACAGTTAGTGTGCGATACTGAAGACTGCCACACATGGCAATTTTGCCAAGCTGGCTCAATTTCAGGTTATCCAGCTTCTCTAGTGTATGTGCATTATACACACATACGCACACATCCACAGACTTACCTAATGCACTGCTGCTATAGGACCATGGGACCACAATTGGATCCTGTATATAACACCATGAATATAAAAGATCTCTGCAAAACTGCAAATACCAAAATGAAAAAAAGGAAAAAAAGCCAGCTATATTCATCATCACCAAGTTATATCAGTGGGTTTAATGTCGAAGACACTTGATAACTTCCTGTTAAAACCATAGTGCCAACTCAGAAACTGGACTTTGAAAATGGAGGCCCTGCTAACATTTGTAAGACTCAGTATTTTACTTGTCTGCTGTCTTCTAAAGACACATGCATGAAAAACATCTTCCAAACTGTCTTATTGCTATGTAAAATACACAAGCGACAGAAAT
This sequence comes from Dromaius novaehollandiae, assembly GCF_036370855.1. Taxonomy (NCBI): domain Eukaryota; kingdom Metazoa; phylum Chordata; class Aves; order Casuariiformes; family Dromaiidae; genus Dromaius; species Dromaius novaehollandiae. The sequence goes on from NC_088099.1 coordinate 29,606,223, forward strand.
GTTTTCCCCTCCCTTTTATTTCCAGAATATTTATTAAACATCTCCAAGAATTAGAAAGCCAGGAACTCAATGCATAAAATGCACGGCCTTTTCAAAGGTGTAATTCTTCTGCAACGTTAAAGAAATCCTATAGCAGCAAAGTAAAGGAATTTCCGTAGCCTTATAGGCAAGAAACACATTTTGTACTTCCTTATTTCAGTCTATGTTAGGCACTACTGCCAACCACAAGCTTTTGAAACACTCAGAAGAATTTGAAGAGAAAGCACTTTTGTTACAAGTAGACACTAGCATCAATTCAGTTATCATCAGATATTTCCAGACAACCTCTTCATCTTACCAGAGACTGCTGAACTTTAGTCCTTGTGTTAAGATCTTTCTAACAGAAGAACAGCTGTGACATTTTCTTCTATTTCCTTGGTATAATTTCCATAGCATATTGATATTATCTATTAGAATTATTTCATACACACATATATACAATCAATTTATAGAAATTAAACTTTCTAGCTTGCAAGCACTGCAAACAGCCTGTAACGTTACTAGAAATGATGAGATAATGACTCTTTGTTGTTCTTTCTCAAAGAATTTGCTTCCTGGTAAAAGGGATTGAAGACAAACAAGAAATTAGGAATAGTAATATTCCCTTTTCAAAACCATGACCTTTCAGAAGCCTAGAGAGCAATGAAATGGGATATATGTCTGTCCCCAAAGACCTTACCTTTGTCCTGTGTCAACATAACGGTTTCCCTTCCTAATTAGACTGCGGGCCTACCAGTCACATTAACACTAATACAGGAACATTTCCAGATTTACAATAAAACATTCTTTATAAGCACAGATCCTGCCAACATTTCCTACAAGAAGAATTACTTGCTAATACAAATGGACCCATGGATTGAGTGGAAATGCTCTCTGAAAGAAATAAAGGAGAATTACGAAGGTATTTACCTCACCATATTTGACTGGGTGCAGTTCATCTAGAACTATGCTATCCTGGTTATTTCTACACACTGCTGCATAATTTCCTAAGAAAATTCCAAGTTTATTTCAGAAGACGACAGTATCAGTATCCTGACGTCACATCAGAAGAGAGTTATCTGCCCAAAGCTCCAGGGATAGCTGAATGCATTCATACCAATGTTACTTACAGGCAAACTAGAAAGAAGAAAAACTTAGGAAGGTGAAGCTGAAACAGTGCTGATAGCAACTTAGTAAGTTCTTTTAACTTATGTTAAAGTCATTGCAAACAACTACTAGCTTTAATTCTGATTAACCTGACATTGAAAAGCATTGATAAAGTTATGACATGAAAAGTATGTGCACACACACGTGTGCAACAAAACTAAAACATCAGCACAAATAAGCATGCCTGTGCCAGGTTTAAGAGCCACATGTAATAGCGATAGTGAAAACATGGCAGGATGGACTTCAGAAAGGAGCAGATATTTCTAGCCCATAAAAGGAATTGTTCTTTCCACGGTAGTGAAAAGGAAATGACAAACATACTTTTAGCTACTCAGCAAAGCACAATCTAAAGTCTACGGTTTTAGAACTATAGGTTCATTTGCAATGTAGACACATGCTCAAGAGAATGTCATGATTCTTGTTATTTTGTCCTTTGGAAAGCTACTCCAGATACAAATGATGGTTTGGGAACAGCCCAACCAAAGAGCATGCACCAGACAACGGTTGTCACTGCCACAGAACGGCACTCATAGTGAGAGACAGCTCGGGGATCGCACCAGCACAGTACAAATGCTCAGCTGGTGCAGGTAGCCATGCCCAGTCACTTTCAGTTACATCTCTTGCTACAGAGTCTCATTTCTAAAGGCAGCTGATGCATGAAGCTACATGGTATTAACGGACTGGAAGAAAGTAGGTGGCTTTTAAATAGGAACTTTAGGATTTGATATTACTTCAGTGTAACTTGGAACAAAATGATTCCTAGTTTTTAATTGCAATTTAGGACTTCTGTGCATCTTAATAATTTACACAGGTTCAAAAAATGACTAGACAAATACATGCAGGAAGGAAAGATACTGAGGGCCAGCAAACATGAAGGCAACTTTTCCAGCTCAGAAAGTCACTGAGCTACAAGTTTTTGCAGGATGAGAATATATTGTGAGGAGGTATCTCTGTGTGTTGTCTTCCATACTCTTTCCTAGGCATCTGTCATTATTTGCTGCCATTACTGGAATGAAGCTGATATATCACTCCACGGGCTAAGAATAGCCATGCACCACAGAAACTAGAAAAAGGTATCCATCTGTTAATCCCTTCTGCATCTGGATTGAGCGAAGTTTCCTGTGCTGAGCCAAATTAAGGCACCAGCCCCAATCCTGGTGGCGCTCCACTGTCGATTTTTTTCCCCCCAGTTTGTGCTTTGCAGCCCTACTTCTCCCAGACCCTGCCCCGGGGTGCTGGGGTGATGCCTGGAGGTCCCCGTCGCAGAAGACATGTAGCCAGCCGGACTAGCGGTCCAGCCACCACAGCCAGGCTTGGCTATCCCACGGTCTGTGCTAGCAGCTGGCCACATTTTCTCCTGAAAACTCATTCGGGCTGAAGAATGAGGTATTCCACCATCACTACTATGTGGAATACCTAATGCCTTCATGTTGTCATGTTTTAATTATTATTAATGGTAAAAGGTCGTTAATAGCACAATTACCTGTAATGATCATTACTATGCTAGTACCATTCAGCGCTTCACATAAATAGCATTATTCTAGGCTCATCTACATCCATCTGAACAGAAATCTGCACAGCTGCTTGGCGAAAAAGCAAAGGCTGTTTTTGACAGACGGTGTATTTAGTTTTGCAACAGAAATGGGGACTTTTTCTCCTGCCAGAGAGCTGCAGGAGCTGAAGAGTGAAAACAGCCGCCAAAAACACTACTGAACCGCGACCCCTGCGACCCCCCGGCAACGCCTTAACGACTCGTTTGCCGGAGGGGAGGGGGGAACAGCCCGCCAGAGTTACTGAAACGCCCCGCGCGGGCCAACGGTCCCAACGGTTCCGAGGCCGCGGCGGGAGCCACCGCTCCCCACGCTGGCTCCGCGGGCGCCGGGAGGGCTCCGCCGCCCCCGCAGCCCCGCTCGCCGCCCCGCTCGCCGCTTACCATCTGGGCCACCTTCAGCATGCCGGCGCAGGAGCGGAAATAGGCGCCGTCCATGAGCTCCGCGTCCGCGCCCTGCGAGGCGGCGGCGGGCGGCGGCCCCCCGCTGCTGGCCCCGGTGCGGATCACGCGCGCCCCGTGCGACATGGCGCCCCGCTGCCTCCCGCGCTGCCCTGCCCTGCCCTGCCCTGCCCTGCCCGGCGCGGGACGGCACGGCACGGCACGGCACGGCACGGCACGGCCCCGCGGAGGCGAGGGGCGGGCGGCGCCCCGGGGCTGCGGCCGGGCAGGGCGGAGCGCGGCGCCCGCCCGCCCTCGCTGGCTGGCGCGGCCGCGGGGCAGGGGCCGGGAGAGGCGCGGGGGCGAAGCGCGGCCGCGTGGCCCCCCCGGGCCGGGGCAGAGCCCGCCCCGGCCTTGCCCGCCCCTTGCGCCGCCGGGGGCCCCTCCGGCGAAACCTGGCCCCCGCGGCCCGGAGTTCGTCCCCATCTTTGCCAACTGGCAGCAACGGCGGGGACGCCTGTCCTCTCCCCTCTGCAGCGTGGCTACGTGAAAGCAGAGGTCGAGGCAAACGTTTTCGAGCAGGGCGCGGGATGCTGCGTTATACGTTTTAGGGTCCCCGGAGGTGAGGGCCGCGAGGGAGCGGCCACCACGCACAGCGGTAGTTTTACTCGAGCGATGCAAGGCTCTTGAGCTTGCTTCGTAGGCGATGCTTTGACAGGGGAGATGCTCTCGTGCTTCATAAGTGCAGCTGCAAAAAGCATCTTCCTCCACAAAACTTAATTCTTGCCGAAAAAACAGCAACCCACGCCTCCCGATTCATGATCCCATGAATGATAAATGCTTGTGTTAAACGGGCAACAACAGGCAGAAGTGTAATGCGTGTCCAAATGCCTCAGCCACAGCTCGAATTAAATCATGCAGAGACACTAACAAAACTCAGCAAAGGAAGCTATATATTTCCTCAAGTTTAAAAATAACTTCTTGCTTTGCTTTCTGAAAACACTGGCTATCTGGTCCACAGTAACATTTCATCTGGTTTTGAAAAAAACAGCTCACAGACAAGCAAAGTAATAGGTGACCTCTGAGCTGGTCATACATCGCCATTACGTCCATTGGAAGAGCAACTCCATCTTCTTATTTCTTTTGTTCTGCAGTTAGGATATGCATTCTTCTCATATCTAATTTAGGTATCAAAATATCTCCTTGAGCTACTCAGATTGTCTTAGGAGGGAAGAAAGATAACTGAAGTATGTCTCCACCACAGATAAAGGGCTAGCATAAGTAATTTATGGAAAAAGACAGGGTTTGTACCTGTAGGCAACAGCCTGTATTAAACCGAGTAGTAGATACACTTTGGCTTTTATTAGGCCAGCTAGTAGTTGTAACAAAAGATATTACCTCTCCCACCAAATTTTGTAGTTGTAATAAAAGATATTACCTCTCCCACCAAATTTTATCTCATTAGACATCAAAGCTACAACATTGCTAATCTGCACAAGAGAAATGCTAGCTTCTTCTTTTATCTTCTACTTCTCCCTACTGTTCAAGTTCAGAAACATGTATACACATATAAGGGTTTCTTGCAAGCCCTGTGGAGGAAGGTTCTAGTAACTTCTGCACTTCCTATTAAGAAATGTTCTTTTCTTACTGATTCAGCTTGTTTAGTTCTTAATTTCTCATGAAAGTGCATATATGACTGGGGCTCTATGATGTGAATTCAGCCTCAGTGAAACAAACACCTTTACATTAAAACAAGTAGAATAATAGTGGTATTTTGTACTCACAGAAATACAGGCACCTTCCACAAAACACTGGCACAAACTCAACATCTAAAACACTGCTGAATTTGAAGCTCTGATTATAATTATTCCACTGTTTACTTGCATCTTGGTAAGTGCACTAGGTATGATGATAAGAGGTATTGACAACTCTTTATAACAGAAAACTGATCACCATAAATTGACATGAAGTATCCTTACCATCCTAGCATGTCACATGGGTAAATATGGGTGACTTGGATTTTTCAGAGACACTGTTTGTCTGAAGCAAGTAATTTATAACGTCAAATACTTTAATTTTGCAAGCTGATTAAAAATCTTTTTTATTCTTCTAAATATCTATATTAAGGATTTACCTAATGATTTCATCACTTAACAGTTCTTTTAAATAAGGTTTATTTCTGTCTTATAAATACAAAGAAATGCCTAAGCCATAAAATCTTGTTTTAATTGTTATATGATAATGCATGGCTAGCTTATCTTCTTATCAGTGTTAGAATATACAAAAGCACAGGTCATAGTTTGCAAGTCAGCATTTTTACTAAACTAATACAACTAGAAGAAACAGATAACCTTCTGGGTGCATATGCCTTTCTTCAGGCTTGAAACAGAAGCAGCAAACTTCAAAAGTAATTCTCACCTTGCACTAATTGCTCCAATTTTAACTAGCTATTCAGATCACCTGAAAAATAGACAGTTGTTACCTGGGGAATAGGTGAGAAATGTTAGTAAAAGCATGGGTAATAGGATGAGTAAAGGCAGGTAAAGTTATAGTTTATGAAACAAAGCAAGATCAAGGTAGTGAGGGAAGTACCATAAAAACCAATCTCTGCATAGTACATACTTTAAAAATTCAGCAGAATTATATATTCTAGCTCTCAAATTTGCTTTTGGAAGACATTCTGCATTTCTTCCTGTGATCTGTATTTCTTCCCTTGAGGATCAGGGCCAAAAACTCAGAGATGAGGTAGTTTGCCAGAAGCATTCTCTAGATGGTAATAGTGTGTTTCTGCCCTTCATTAATGGGTGTATTCCAACATGTAGTGGCTGTTTGGTTATAAAATGTTGTCTTGTTTATGAGCTTAGACCAGACCATCACAGTTACCACAAAATCATGAAACATTTATGCAAACAGTCACATTCTTTGGGCTTAGGTGTGCACGTCCAAATATCAGACAGAATTTCTATTACTACTCAGGTATTTTTATTGATGGGAAATCACTGGTGAGATTTTAAATCTGGTTATGTTTCCAGTCACATTTTATCAGTTGACGTTTGGATTTTTATGCCTTTGATTTTTTTCCAGCAATGGAAAAGAGCATATGGGATTTAATGACACGTTTTATCTGTGTAGATAAGATGCATAGTTGGTAGCCCTTCTTCATTCCCAGAACTGGATAATTTTAGCAAGCAGCAGTCAGCCTGACCTTTGTTGTGCAAGCCAGATGCAATTTGCAGACAAATATAGGTATTTAAATAATATCTTGGCTTCCCTTTTATTGAAATCCTGTGACTCCAACAGATAGTCCAGAACAAAACAATGTGATCAAGAACAGAATTATCTGGCTGCTGATAAATCTTCCTAGCTGGAGGGCACACACCATTTACTTACACAAAGAAATAAAGAAGTTTTTTGAAGCAGTAAGACTTCTTTATTACTAAATATATTCGTCAAACTCAGTTTTTGAAGACTGGAAGAGAGTCCAAATTCTCTTAATCCAGGCACAAAGGATTTACCAGTAATTTTAAATGAAGAAACTTCAAGTAATATCGCAAGAAAAAATCATGGTCTTACTCTTCAGATAATTCCTGAAAAAGATTTCTTAGGTAATTTGTATTTGTTTTGAAAGTCATAATCCTCTGTCATACTTTTGCTTGATTCAAAGATATTTAAATATGACAGTCAAATTAAAAACTTTGTTAAACTAACAATTTACAGATGATGCCATTAAAGAGGGAAGGAGAGAGGGAATTCTTCATTTCTGCCGCTGTATTTTGACAATTCTATATATAACCTTTATATCATTTAACAGTATTTAAATATCCTAATTTGAACTGGGACAGATTATTGGCCTAATCTGAGGGCAAAAAACCCCCAGACCTCTGATAAACAATAAGTATTACCTTTAGTAGGTGCTTTGTGATATTTTCAGTACGTTAAACACTGAGCATTAAAGGACTGGAGTCTAGACTTATGCCTTGGAGCTTGCTGGATTTGAAAACCCTGTTAAGATAATGTGTTTCAGAGGCAACACTCTTTCAGTGAACCTCAAACCTACGTTAAGAGGTTCCAAAAGCAATCTCATGCAGATGTTTCCTGCAACAATAAAATCATGATTATAAGAGGCTATTAGGATGTGCAAACTGAGAGGATCATCAGAATTCTTAGTAATTTGTATTTCACTCTGAAGAATAAAAGACCCACCCCTGTACTCCCTGCTTACCAAACACGCAAAGTTGGGTCAATTATTTATTTATTTTGAAACTTGGGGGATTTTTTTGCACAATGTCACTTTTATACATAGTAACTAGACAATATCAATCTTAGTGTTGATTTGTAGCATTCAGTATCAAAAACTATACTTGTAACACTTAAAAAGTTGCATTTACAAAATTGGCACATCATCCAAGTAAGGTTTATTAAAGGTTTAGTCATAATATCTATACAATGTCTAGAAAAATAACATGTTAATTTTAAAAGAAATAGTATGAAATTTTATAATACAGTACAAAGACTATGTTAGCTGTCACTAAAGATGATATTGTATTATAAATACTCATTTTAATCTAAGCTTAAAATACATTATGTCAGTTTTAACAGAAATATCCAAGACGAATTCACCCCTCTTCCACACTTTTGTCATGAGTATAATCCTCAAGGTATTTTATACTACAAAACTCATTTTAACAAAATATTTACTGCAAAGTTCGTGATCGCCACGATATAAAGCTAAAATAGGTATTCCCAGCATAGCAGGAGGTAACCACGAAGGCAAAGAACTGTAAAGAGAGGGAAAACAACAATAAAAAATATCAGAAAATATTTTAGAGCATCCTCATTTCTATGAAAAATTAATTATGGGATTTGGGAAGAGGAGAAATAGCAAACTAAAATGGCACTCTCTTACATCCTAGTCTTTGTGTGGCCATCACACTCAACATTGTGTTATTGGGCTTATGTATCCATAGACGTATGGGCCTAGAAGCAGCCAAAATCTGGCATATCTCAACTTGTCTCTCCACGTGACACTGCCTCAGTGTGGATCTTGCAGCAGAGGCACCCACCAGCCCTACACTTGCTGCTTGTAACATCCCTTGCTGGTAAAGACTAGGGGAGAGCCCAGGGGACAGCGACAGCTCAAGCCAATACTCCCACACTGCTACTGTGCTCCAGGGACTGCCAAAAGCCCACCTATACATCAGTGTGGCACACTTTGCATCCAAATGGTTTGTTTACAGGGAAAACTGGGATTCAAAATGCAGGCCTAAACATGCGCTCAAATGGCAGTACCAATTACATTACTGATTCCAGTGGGCCTCTGCTAATGAATAAAGGTTTTCCTCAGCGCAGACAATAGCGACTGCAACCATGTTGAGATATTACTTTTTTGTTAGATACTGGTTACAGAACAAGCCTTCTATAGCAGACTTGGTTTATTTTACATTTAAAGTCTGTAAAAACTATACAGTATCAGTGGTGTTGCTTCTACAGTCCTTGCAGCATAGGCACACAGAGACAAAAGAACAGCTGTGAACTAATTCAGTTGTACTGATAAAGTCCAGTTCAGTGCCAGCAGTAAAGTTCCTGTTAAACACTGAAGGTTGTTCAAAATAGCTTATGATAAGACCATAATGTTTTGTGCTGGTAGCTGAACAAAATAAAGCTGACACTGCAAATAGGGTTGACACCACTTTTCTTGAAGGTGAGCAGGGATGGCACAAGAGGGAAGAAACACAAGTTATAACAAAGGAAAATTCCAGTTAAATACTAGGGGGACATTACAATGAAATGTAATACAAATTACAAATACATTACAGTGAAAGTAACCAAACACTGAAGTAGGGGCCCAGACAGGTTGTGCAATATCCATTCTTGGAAAAACTCAAAACTCAACTGGACAAGGCCCTGAGCAGCGTGACACAAGTCAGCCCTGCTTTGAGTGGGGGGGTGGACCAGACGATCTTTGGAGGTCCATTCCAGCCTAAATTGTTCTATGCTTCTAATAACATCACTTGCTTATATACCATCATTGGTCTGGATAAGCACTTCAGCGCTGACAACAAGGCACTATTAAGCATGTACGCAGGCAGTAAATCTAAGTTCTCCAGTAGAGGACTCTTGGTGAGTCTTAATCTGTAGCATCAAAAACTGTAGATAGTGATGTAAAATGACTACACTAGGAAAATGTAGCATTCCTAATTTCCAAGAATTTTGTTTCTTATGAAATAAAGCTCTATCTAAAATTTTTCCAACAGAGAATGCCCGTTGGGGGAAAAAGTGATTTGCTAAATTCTCACAAACACACATAAAAATCCATAATGGGTTCAGAGAGCAAGAATCTACATTTAATAGAGCTTATGTAGACAGCACATTAGATAAATAATATTAGGAGGTATTAGAAGAGATTCCAAATGTCCCAGGAGATATTGAGCCTTCATGCATTTTGCATAAAATCTGAATCAGCAAGGAAGCTTATCTAGCAGCAAACAAGCTCCTGTCAACAGCACTGGCCGAGTAATAGATCAATAGCTATGAAGTGCCAAGAGGAGAAGACCCAGAATGCCACAGAAGCAACAGGGATGCAGTTATCCAATCCCAAGACAAAGACAGAGCAGGTGTTCAAGTCTTTGTGTTCATCACTATATAAAATAAGCTGCAGACAAAAGACAGGGCTTGTGAACAAGCCAGAGGGGACAACTGCAGATGCACTAACAGCCAAGAAAGTAGCTGTTATTCAGAGTTACTCTATACAAATGAATTTGAACAGTGTTGCTGCAACAAGCAAAGAGTTCTTCTGCAACTCCCCTAACTAGCTAGAGAAGGTCTTCACTGACTCAGTAAGTGATAAGGCTCTTAAAAAAAAAAAAAAAGCGTTTTTTTTTTTTTTTTACCCACATCAACTGACTGGCTTGGATCTCCAAATTTAAGTAGGAAGGCAGTATATGTCAAACTAATTAATGATTTGCATCCACTTTAAAACACTTGGAAGTTGCATCATTGCTACCCACCCAACCCAGAGAAAAGATTATCAGAAGCAGGGGCTGTAACAGAGAGACCACTGCAGAAACAGCAGCAGCACTTCAGAACCTTGCCGAAAGCGCTGTGTGCATGCTTCAGCTCACAAAAAGGTGAATGCACCTTATCAGCTTCAGCATAAAGTCAGCTGAGTTAGTTTAAACGGCTTTTGAAGTTATTTCAGTGCACTTAAGTGATTCAGTGCTCACTCAATTTGTTAACTCTGATGTCCTGGCTATAACCCCTGCCAGAGAGCTAGCCATAAACAGGGGCAGGGGAGGGGAAAGCAGTATCATCTTCAAAATATTACAGCCTCTTCTGCTGCGACTGCCATGTGCTGGCTGAAGGCACTCAGACCTACTAGTCACCTCCAGGAACTATGAACCAAGTTACACCTATCTGTAGATTTTGTGCATGAGCTTCTATACCAGTCTGTAGCTTTTCAAAATCCAGAACACATGGACTTCAATCCTCACCTCTAGTGAATCTTCTTTTGATATACCTTTATTAGATCTAGAACCAATTTAAACAAAAAATGAACTCACTGAAGAAGCTGCCCAGCTGTTGTAATTGTGACTGTCCAGTTCTTTGGTAACTGCAGATGCATCTACAATGGCAGCAATGAAGTACAAAATGAAGGCACTTCCATTAAAACACAGACCCTGTTGCAAAACAAAACAAAATGACCAACTCATATGCAAATACATATGTTACCATTTTCTTTTGTAACATGACAAAATTGTCCTCTGAAATATAATGTACACATACAATGTGATTCCTAATGATCTTTCCTTCTAGTCTTTATCTATAAAATTAAAATTTAACTGCTTAGTTTTAACACTCAAATACATTAAAGCACCTCTTAGACAAACTCTGTTCTCTTCATGACACTGAACCCAGAAGAGTCTAAAAGCCAGTGTACTGTGGTTTTCCAGAACTGAAAATGAGGACAGAGCTTGGTTATCACAATCTAAATGTTTGGCAGTGAGAATATAACATTATATGAAAAAATGAAACAAACTGTGATTTGATTACCTTTCTAATCTATACAATGATACACTGTTAGAGTGAATGACTTGTGCACACATAAAGAATAATGTTAAAAAGCTTGCAAAACTTCATTTTTATTTTTGAAGGAGATAAACAGGGGGTCACTTTTTCAATTAGTTTTCTTCCACCATTTAGTATCTTTCCTTTCTGTCTTTTTTTGAGAGGAGAAAGAAACAAATAAAAGCAAGGAAAATGGTCTGAATAGACTACATGGGTTGTCAAAAGAGCCATGGTAGATGTTGCATTTTCATATATATATGTATATATATTTTTTTTAGCAGCACTTACACCTCAGGATACCTATGTTCATTACTAAGAAAGAAACAAAGACATTGATCTCCCATAACACTACAAAGTATGAACAAGAACATTTTTTCTGGTTTTGCATGCAAGAGAGAACAGGAAAGGAAGGAAGCAGGCAGGTCAGATAGGAGGAAAGACAGACAAAATGGTATGAGTTTCTTTTTTTAAAGTAAGTAATCATAATCCTTTGCAATTAGTTCCTTGCTACTTCAAAGTCCCGACTACAGGAGGTCTAACACTTAAAAAAAAAAAAAAAAAAAAAAAGTCCACCTTGCTACTTGTCCAAGGGATATGAGTTTGGCCATAAAATACCCTTTTAATGCACTAATGCACTGTCTAAGGGGAATACCTGAGACACATTTTGCACACATTTACAATTGCAGGAATTGGTAATTGTTGATTCAAGCCAGGTCCTACTATTGTACATGATCTGCTCCCTTTAGCTTCTGGCCCTGTGTTTGCACTCCAGAGCATCACACAAGTATCATAGTCCTTAACTGTGCTGTCTCAGTTGTCTCCAAATGCAGCCAGACTGATGCAGCTCCAACTTATCAACTTGCATGGTGTGATCCAGGGGATGCTAGGAATATACATCAATTATTCATTACTGAATTCACCAGTCACCAGCTCTGACAGAATCTAAAAAAAAAGAAGAGTTGCAGCCCAAGAAGAGAAGTTCAAAAGGCAGTGACAGCAGCTGTATCCACATCAGCAATTACAGTGTAAATCAACACTTCAAGTGGTTGGTGTGGAAGCTCCTCACATCTATCTCCAAGACACTTGGTTCAGGCAGACTTAACTTCAGATCAGACCGAGTCTGGCCCACTGCGGCACTTTCCCATGACATGTGCAGTTCAACACTTTCTGAAGGAAAGCCACATGCAAAAAGCCTTCTTATTGTTCCTCCTAGTGGCATTTTTGAGTGTCACTGCAATATTTGCTGCCCAATCCTGGTCCAAGTTTGAACATTTCACTGCAAGGGAGAAGTGGCAGACTAAATCTGGCAGCTGCAGCAGCAGTGCCATGAGAACACCTTGAATAAACTGGGGCCTGTCATCCTGTACCTTGTTTTCCCAGGCAAAATGGAGGGGCAAAACATCTTCCTGGGGTTCTGGCCGCTGCAGCTGCTTTGCTTGACAGAGTCTTGGACCTGGGAGATGAATGCAGACTAGTGGGACCACGCTTTCCTTGGGAGACAAGATGACAATCAACAGACACAAAACTTACAGAGGTAGGCAACCTTTTCAGCAGCTGATGTCATCATTTCACTATCCTCTCCCAATCATCTCAGGAGCTCATATCCATGCCCAAGAGAGCAGCTATCACCAAGGGGGCCCCAGAGTTTCCCTCCTCCATGTGTCAGGAGCAAATCAATTTGGGGTGGGCAAGTCTCTGCAGACAAAGTAGGGATGGGAGCCTCTGAGGCCATCCTCCATTTGCTCATATAACATGTGTAGGTGACATGGATGAAGTCATCCAAGCCTGTGGCTTCCCAGCTGGGAGGGAGATCCACCTTCCCATCCAGCACACAGTCCACGGCAGCGACAGCTACATTCGCTGAAAAGGCTCCCACAGTATTGTTTGGAAACCGTGGATATGTGCACATCTTATCTGTGGCCTGGCCTCAATATCTACTTGCCCAGACCTTTCTGTCTTCATCCCAAGAAATACTAACATGCAGCAGGCTGCCACAGGCCAAGCCCTGGAGCTTTGGTTTAGTTTCCTCTGTAAATAATTTAGTTTGCTTATAACAAAACTGCTTAAAGACCCAAACCAATGTGAAACAAATGGAGACAATAGGAGGATTTGCTTTAAGACTGGTAGTGCTTCAAGCCAAACCACTGATGTACACACAGCCACCATCTGCTGCCATTCACAAAACCTCAGGCTGAGGGCAGAAAGGCCTCTAAAGGCATATTGGGTGGAGGCTGCCCTGCCTGTCCCAAGTACTTCTTGTGAAAGGTACACTGGGAAAAGCCAATCAAGCAGCCTATGCAATATCTGACCAAATTCAGAACAGGTTGGAGGGCACACACAGTCTCCTGTGATTCCTAAGTCCTTGCAACTTCAGGACATTTGGAAAAAAGCCACTTTTACCCATGTTTTCACGGAGTGCTGTGGGCAGCCCCTCACCATTCAGATGGAGCCCAAGGTCTGGGATTTGAAGTTCAATTTATATACTTATGATAGTGTTTTCATCTCACCTACAACAGTTGATCTTAATAAAGAGTACTGTTTCTACTTACAAATCTCACCTCTCTTTGTCTTAGCTGGGCAGTACAGTAATAAACTATGAAAACATAAATTTTAAGACAGGATGCCAACAGTTGGCAGACTGCGGAGAAATTCTGTAAAGCAATGATTTCCAAATCCTTAAATTTGATAGCCTAGAGTATTTGTTGTTGTTATTTTTAAGTTTCCCATTCCAAAAAGTGTCATTTACCCTGGAAAGCTACAAATCCCTGCAATATCTTTTCATGTAGAAAGGAAAAAGGAACATAATTTTTGAGAAGTGCTGCTTTGGGAAATAACACTGTTGGGGAAGATGGAGTGCAATGCAAGCTGATTGGGCCTTTACTGCCAATATACTACTCAAACCAAATGGTTCATGCTAAATTACCATCTGCTTCTTAAATTCAAATTTACCAGATTTTAAAAGCTTCCATTGATTGTTTTAGCAAAGAACTTGTACTATGAAGGATAGTCAGTTTTGGAGCACATCCTTTGGGTTAATTTGCAGTAAAGTAACTGCATCTTAAGAAATGTGGTAATGTGCTTAACTTGCAGAAAATGGATTTACGACAGAGAAGTCCGGATAACTTGGGATTTTGGATACTGCATAAAATAAGTACAGGTTGAACTAACTGTCACCTTAGGAGGCAGAGCAGCAACTAGCAGAGACTGAAAGTCAGGATGCTTTGAAGAACAGTGGGGAGATTGGAGTAAACTCACTGACTCAGAAGGTGCGCATCTTGCCCTTGTGAAGGAAGACATTAACATCATCTCCCTGAAAGCAGACCCAACATTCCTCTTGGCCAGCCAAGAGTGGCAGAAGTCCAATTCACAGGCTGTTCCCAACAGCTCTTCTAATACCTTAGGGCAAAATAAGCTGGAATGCAAGCATCTCTCTTTTGTTTTGAATTTATTTCCTCTTCAAATTACCTTTTAGTATATAGAGAAACTGCCTTTTGGACCTATATTTATGTGATCTTATCTGCAATACCTTTCTAACTCAGAGCAAGAAGTACACTCTGTATCAAGTAAAAACATATCAAATATTCCAGCTTGTCTACCACATAGATCAAGGGCAACTCATTTATGTGCAGCTGTTGCCTGATAATATTGTTAAATTAATAAAAGAGCTATAATGACTAAAACTGGATTCAAATGGATGCAAAGATGTTTTCCCTTTGAATGTACTTACATCAAATGCAATGAAAAAAAAAACCCCTCTAAATGTACCCAGATACATTACTGCTGTAATTGAAATAATCCAACATTTCTGTAACAGTGTTACAGACTTAATGGTAATTGCTGGTCATGAAACTTGAAAACAGAGAAGCTATCTGAACATAATCCTGGTTGTTTTTATTAGCAATTGCTATAGCTGACAGTTTGCTACAGCAACCAATAGGAAGACAGAAGAAAAAAAAGCATATTCAGTTTTAATCACATACACAGTACAGCTGATAATCAGCTGTTTGCAACACAGAAGTCAAATATATTTTATCAGAACAATAACAAACTTCTATATCAGGCAAATGCAAAGCCAGATTTGTACTAATTCTTGGATGGGTCACAAATAGATGTTGACTGAGGTGACAATGATTTTTAGGATTTATTTCCCTAAAAACCAGCATCAGTTACAACAACCGTGTAAGAAATAAACTGTTGAGAGGTATTGCTAGCAGGGATTATTCAAACCACAAAACTTGGACCTGAATTTCAGGTGCCCATGAAATTTTTCTGTAATTTAGTTAGTTGTTTATCTAGTTTTCATTAAGTCTTGAGCTAATATCAAAGGATTACATGGGAGATATTTTACATATATATAACACTAATAATCTGCAGCACCATTTTTACAGTAGGCCATATATAGCTCATAAGACTGCTGCTAACTCTGAACTACCTTTTCTTTTGCCCTAGCAGAGGAAAACTCATGTTTAAGATCCAGGATCCCATTTCCAATTCATGGTGTTGACTCAAGTAGAGATTTCTACTGTTTAAACCATAGGGCCAAGTCTGTCAGCTCAGAGGCAGCAACAGACTCAAAATTCTTCGTGGGATATAATCACTACAGACAGGAAAAAAAGGGGGGAGACACTGTGCATAAATATGAATCACATGCACATTATTAAAAATAAAGTCACTTGTTCAACCAATGAACAAAATGGTGGAATACCACAGGAAATGTTTAAAAAAGTGTCTGGATAGTAAAGAGGTCAAACACTGGAGGTATGCAGAAACAGTCATTAGGGAAAAGGTTGCCAAAGCCAACAGTACAGTGGATTAACTACAGTCGTAGAATACATCAATATTTTATTCTCTCAGCACCCGGCAAAATCCCCAAAGTGTAGCAACAACAAAGACTAGGCATATTTACCACTGTGGTCCATGGCACCTGGGGAATCCTGGTGTACGTCATTGTCATGTAGATGATCAGAAAGAAGACGGTGAGAACCCAGTAAAAGACAGCTACAAACATCACCCAGCCAAAGGCTGGATATAGAAAGTATTCTGTTCCAGCAATCAGGGTCCACACCAGCAGCCCTAAAACCTGCAAAAGTTATGGAGAAGAAAGGTAACTGTAACACAGTTTTATACCTTGTATTTTCATTCTAGTTCAAAGAATGACATCACTTTCGGTGTTTTATAGGGGTTTTGTAGGGATGATGCATACCACAGAAGACATCAACCTGCTACTTTACAGAACAACCAGAAGTATGAAACAAAAGGCAAGCAAACATTGTTTTAAAGAGAGAGTGCAATTCCACATCAGTTTAAGCTGATATAAATCAGCACTGTAATCCCAGCCTCCCCTTTACTCCAGCAGACAAACTTGCTCCCTCCCTTGTGCTAGCACTGCCATTCACATAACTATTTGATGAGCCAATTTGGCATGCCATGCTGACAGAATGCTAAGCCAACAAAAAAGAAGAAAAAATAAAACTTTTTGCTATGGCAGGACATCACAAAGAGAAAGATGAAATTACATGTCTGAGTGTTGATTTAGCTCACCTTTAACTGTTAAGGAACTAAACCTGCAGTGGTTTCACAGCTAGCTCTTGAAATGAGTGCTCATTCTAGACATATAAACCAGCTGGAAAAAAACATCATAGTGATTCTTGCTTGAATACTAGCCAGGTTACATCCATGAATGTAAATACTGTTATTCTGCAGTCAGTAAAGTCACTTGGGAAACAGAAGCCTGGAAAGGACCACTGGGATCTTCAGGTCCCATCTGCCGCAGTCATAGGTGACTGAGCAATCAGGGTCTCGTTCAAAATGCTCCACAAAACACCCACTCTGTGGACTGGCAGGCACCACAAGCATAAAACAATTCCCAGAACCTTATAATAAACATAAGATGAGCAGTAAAATATCACTAGCAATCACTGTAATGTGCTGCAGAAAGAGAGTAAGGCAGGTTGGGAACCCACACTCAAGCAAAGCCCTCGAGCAAATCCTAGCAGACCAGTCTGGGAAAAAATACTCCCTCCTGATTTGCCTGAATTTGGCAATCTGTTCACATGTAGGATATGAATAAAATACATCAGAGATTTTAATGTACTCTCTCCAGTTTTCTCTAGTGTTTCAACAATCTCCAATGGATTTAGAGGGGTGCGGAGCAAACAAAACAGCAGCCAAGTCATGTGCCAAGGGGAGAAAAGGATGTTTTGCAAGCTGTCCAACAATTATAAAATCTCAACTAGAAAGACAGGGATATTTTATATCTTTCATATTATTAAAAAAGAAAGAAAGAAAAGAAAGCTGAATGCAGTCAGATTTTAGAACTAAAATTCTTGCACTTGAAACAAGGCTCAACTCTTTCTGTTACCTGGACTATGGTGAACTTGCCTAACAGTGAGACACAGAAGCAAGACAAAAATAAAAAATAGCAACACACGTATTTAATAGAGGCCAGCCATACCAGGATAGACTAAAGAACCTCCTACCCCAATATCCTGTCTCCAGCACTAGTTAATAACAGATGTTGAACAGACCATGCAATAGCAATATTTCTTTGGTATACTTCCCCAGCTTTCAGGAATCTGCCATGGAGGGACATCCTGAGCCTAAGGTGGTATCTTTGTAATCAATAACCCTTGAGAGATGATGATGGTTCTGCTATAGCTTCATTTGCACAAGAGCTCATCTTATTCCCAAATAAGCAAATTATTGGCCGTAATCCCATTTACTTTGCTTGTGCAGAATTGAGCATGTAATCATTAACATTAAATCTCTAAACATTACGTATAAGACAAAACTAAATTGTTAAACAAAAAGTTACCACAGTTGGTAGCTTACATGGTCCTGCTGACTTTCAGCAGCTTGCTGGTACCTCTTTATTCTGTCTTCAATTCACCTTCCAAACTGCCACCCAAACTACACTCAGCTCTTAGTTTGTTCTCTTCGTAGTGTATTCCTATATATTATTTATACACTCATCCACGTCTGCACCATGCATACATAAAAGCACAGCAAAAAAGTACAGTCCACTTTTTTTGTCTTTTAATAGAGAAAGCACCTTAAGGTCTTTTAAGAGCAATTTTCACCACTTCTCTTTCATATGAAGCCCTGGAACTTGTTCAGATGGGGATAACGATTCCTACCTTCCTCAGCATACCAGGGGAGGGCAGCATTGCCTCGCAACAGTTCAAATAGCATTAAGTGGGTAGTTTAAAATATATGCTCTTTTAATAAAAAGTTACTAGTTCAACAAAGTTGCAGATAGTTCATTATAATCTAGTTCCAATATCATTTTACTAACAGAAGTAATTCAGTTAATAATGCCTCAAATCCGCAAACTACCCATGATTAGATTAAAAACAACCACCCCATTTTAGTGTAGCAACTGTGTCAAAATTAAACAATCCTGATAGACTGTTTAGCTAACAAAATACTATTTTCTTTGGATACAAAGTTGCTTTTCATTGAGTCCATCCACTTTAACACAAAGCTAAACTCACCGTCCATAAATTATATCAATGGATAATTGGTCTTGTGTTCAACAAACAATTATGAAAGATGGATTTAACCTTCATCTGTAGGTCCAGTAAAATACCGAGGACAGAAATTCTGAAGATGAGACAAAGAAACTAAAGAGAGTATCTCATCAAATAGTATAACCTACTAACAACGGTGTTGGTTTCTAGAGAGCTTTTAAAAATAGACATAATTATTTCTCACAAAAAGTACAAGCCTATGAAAAATGCTTAATACTAAACTCAACACAAATAAGACTGATAGTGACACCTCAGCTTGTGCAAAGTGTTATTTTTGGAAAGAGTAAAAATTCCACAAGCAGCAAGTTCTAAAAATTAACATGGAAAATTTTGAGGTTACACAGGACCACTAATCTCATGCAATCACAAAACATAGCTAGCAAGACATTAACTAGAGCACTAGAATACTCAGTGCTCACTGTTTTTCCAGTACTGTCCTAAACTGGTATTGTCACCCCTCTTTCAAGATCACATACACTTTAATATTTAAACGGCTGTACATCTTAATACATGTTTTTAGCTGGGTCACATCAATGGCTGAACAATTTATCTAAGTAATTGAGATGCACCACAGATATTTCAGATTTATATTCTTAGGCAGTTCTTGGTTCGTATACATCTTAACTTTGAAGGGTGGCATATTAGAGTGTGTTTGACATTTTCAGTAAGATCCAGATAGTCTTACTGCATATTACTGGAGCTGACAGGCTGAAATAATATTTCACTTTTCTTGATTAGAGCTGAAAAGGTCAGACCAGCTCATGGTCAACTATTCATTCTGTGTGTAGTTAAGTGAAACAGCAAATCGTTTTGTTGCATATGTAAACACACGCAATAAATTGGTCTGAAGTTCATGTTGGCCGTCAGCATCTACAAAATACACAGGGAGTCAAGGCAACATAGACATCTAGACAACTCTTTCATTATTAGCTTGTCTTCTCAGTGTGTTAAAACCTGAGGTAGCTTTGGCAGTGTTAAAAGCCTCTCTCATAATATTCTGACTGTCACTGACATTATGCACTTGCTGTTCTGCAGACTGGTACAAGCTGGATGACACTTCTGTATCTGCTAGAGCAGAAAATGCTGCTCTTCCCAACGATTCGATTACAAATCCCCCAGCTGGGCTATATTCAAATACCATCTCATGAACACCCAGGGTGCAGAATCTGGCAAATAAGCAATACGCATGCCATATCGCAAAGGAAAGGATAGCAGTCATAGCACCGGTGCAGCGCTCACAGCCATCCAGGGCACAGGGACAGCGCACAGCTGGCTTCACTACTTCACATCAGCGGAAAGGCAAGGGACACAGCTCCGCTCCCGGTAACCGGGAAGGCCGTATAGCTCATAAGGAGCAGGTACACTGGAGTGTATTAGTATCAACTAATTATTTGATTTTAATTTATGAGCAAGTGAAACTACAGAATATCCCTTATTTAGAATTACAGGAATATACCATGATCCTATCACAAATGATTCTGAAAAAAGAAGCATAAAAAAACATCAGGAAGAAAAAAGAAGGAAACGATTCATGCGGTGGCTGAACAGAATGAGATGCTGGATCATAAGACTATAACAGCTTTACCAATTGGGCCCAGTTTTTCAAGACAGATGGGAGATAGGGATTTCACTCATCACAAAAGACAAGCAGTTTCCCCATATTTGTTGCAGTCTATGATTTCACTTCAGACATCTATTTTGTGATCATTTGGCTGCAGCCTGATCAGGTGCCTCCATTACTAGACTGCATTAACATGTCAAGTGTACTAATGCATACTTCAGCAGTTGGCAGATACCATAAAGAGGAAATAACTTTGTAGCAAAGTCCAATACTATTGAGTGTGCAAGTTTCAAATGAGATGCTTAATTGCATATTCAAACACTTAAAGAAGTGCCGTAATTTTTCTGCAGCACTGAGAACTTCCGAAGTATTGAACTGCTTAGACATTAAAAAATAAATACAGGCTTTGTTGCATAGTAGATGAGACACACAGCTTGTCTCATGTTGCTGGTCAGCAGGTAGGAAAGCAGGCATGAGCTTGAATCTGTGTATTCAATTTTGCTTTTTAAAGCAGTTAAAAAATTGCATGACTGAATTTGTACCTGCAAACTATATTAAAAAAGCCTGTGATGGATTTGGCAACACCAGTGTTAAAATTCTGCAGCATTCATCTTGACTGGTTAACTTTGCAATGCAGTTAAAAATGCTTATGCATCCTTTTCAAAGGGGAAAAAAAGTCTCACTGTGGCAGAAGTGACAAACAAAAACCCAAGGCTCATCTAGTTTCATGAAATAAAAACTATTTGGCATGTTTGCCTGAAGCTTTTCATAGCCTTTGTGCTAGAGATGCTTCCTAGGACCATTTCACTTCTCCACATGTATATGTATTGCAGGATTTATACACGGTTGCTACTGGCACAGACGGAAATGACGGCAGAAGGAGACCCGAAGAGCTGTGCATCTATATAAAGAGCTGTCTCTTGTATTCGAGGCGCCTAAACGTGGACAGAATCCAGCATGTAGAAAGCAAGACATCTTGCGTCTCTTTCCCAAGACAAAAGATTCACTGCTTGTAGCGAGGACACCTGCGGAAGATCTGGCGGGGAGCCAGGGGCTGGCAGAGCACCTGGTAGCAGGCCCAGCATGTGAAACTACGCGCTGACCAAATTCCCATCAGGGCCAGAGAGGCATATTCCGGTTTGTCAGCAACGTCTAGCTGCTTCCCGGGCAGTAGCTCCTCAAGGTTAGCACAGCTGAGATAAGGAAGCAGTTCTAGGAGATTTAAGGGGCCCTTAGGAACAACAAGTCGAGTCCTGCCTGTGAGTCCTGCCCGTGCGTCCGATCCATGCGTCCGATCCGTGCCTCTGGCAGCCTCCCGTTGGTGACACCTCCGTGCGGTTCCCAGGGCTCCCCGTGCAGTCTGTAGTATAAATCCTTTATTAAACCTATCCTGTTTAACCCCTTATGAGCCTTGAGTCTCCCTCTCCGCCAGAATCCGACCCTCTCTTGCCCGCCTTGTGGTCACACGACTGGTAGAACGAGAGACCGTTCTAAATTATTGCGCATCATTATTTCACTACTAAATCACAAGCTGGAAACTACCCAGCAGCAGCACAAGCAGCCTATGAATGCCTCAGCCTCCATCTTTTTCTGCCCTAGGCTATTTCCTACATGCAAAAAAATCCCAGGCAATCTACTGTGGGCAGGGAGAGCACAAACGTCGCTCATGCCTGCTCCCTGCTTTCCTAGCTCACTTCCACAGCCCGGGGAAGGGAAGGTTGGAGATGCTTTTCTTCCGGCACCAAGAAGGTAAGCAAGGACCCCTGAGGGGAGCAAGACCAGCAATTCAGCACTGTTAAGGACCCCCTTATTTGATGCTGATTAGTCTACCATCCTGTAGGTAACTGTAAGCATTTGCTAAGACTAACGATTACTCTTTTAAATACTTCATGCCGTGGATCACCCACCAAAACACAGGATCCTATACCATGAAACAAAATATGCAGGAAGGGAGAGAGGGGAAAGGGGCAGTAAAAAAGAAAAAAGAGAGAAAGAGGGCATCCCCTCACTATTGTTCCTGTAAGTTGTGCCCTGCACAGCCAGCTGCACTAAGAAGCAGATGTACTTGCGTCATATACGACTGAAACAGAATGACTTCTTTTCTTTCAGTGGAGACTTAATGGTGCAAATGTTTGCTTTGCATTTAAATAATCTCTTTAATTGGAATGTTTGTGCTCTCATACACTATTAGTTTTATCAAGTGATATATGACAACTTCATCTTCTGCCACGAGAGGGAGCACAGTCACTGCTTTTTGTAGGAAAGTGTTCACAAAGAATGCACTTACACGTTTTTGATGGTCAGTGAAAGAATGGTGGGTTTATTTCCCCATACAAGAATTATCTGGCAGGGAGAGAAAGCTGGAGAGGGAAAAAGAGAAATGTTTGGAGCCCGTTCTTGGAGCATCTGTAATATCAAGGGGCAGCTTGCGTACAATACCAAAAACACAGATTTGAAAGGACATGCACGAAAGAACAGACCTATACCCAAGGAGCTGGCTGAGTCACATATATGAAAACCTTCCTGCTAATGTTATAATAGAGTGTCTGTGCAAAACTACTGTGATAGTTTCATCTTCATAGGGGGCATTATGCACGTAACAACAAAATTAAATGCAGGTTAATCTACAAACCACTTGAAATAAGGATGGATTTGTTTTACTTAAAAAACCCCAGTATTTAGAAAAATATATTTTTAAATATCTATAGAGGGGGAAAAAAGCCTAAGAGAAAATGTGGTGAAAGCCTATAAATACTGGATAAATCAATCTAGTATCAGTCTAGACTAAAATACAGTCCAGCAATTATCTTTGATTAATTCTGAAAAATCTTTTTTTGTGTTGCAGTTAGAGAAAAGGTGATTAAAATATTTTAAAACTACTTTCAGAACTGCAAGGATTCCAATTTAAATCAGTTTTCTCTTACAACTAGGTAAAGATGTAAAGACAACCAGATTCAAAAAAGGTCTCTATCAGCTACACTTTCTGGAGATATAAGATCCCTGCTGAAGCATCTTTGAAATTTCAAAGACCATTTTAGCATACACTTTAATAATCTAAGCAATGCAGTGTCTCAGTCTACTCTTCCCCATTCCCAGTCTTTCATTACATTATTTCATTAACATGAAATATTACAACCGGTTGACAGCAGCCAACCACTACCATCCCTCTCCTCGTTACCTATAACATTATAAATTATTTTTCCTCCATAAGCATTCAGCAGCATCAGCTCTTGGAGGCATTTCTTTTCCTAAGAGCTCCTCAGTGGAGGAAGCTTTGTGATTCACCCAGACTCTCTTCCTGCAAGACAGTCCTGCAAGAAAGAATTTTACTTCTACATACAGACAAAACAAAACAAGAAATCCTTTGAATTGTGTATGCTATGGCATATGGTACACCATATGAAAAGGGAGACTATCTTTGCTAATATTTTTCAGGGCTTTGCCTTCCTAATGAAGTTCAAAAATCCATAGTGCTCACAGAAACATGCCAGTGGTCAAAGTGGACACACCAAAGAAGCACTTCATCATTTATTCATTACAAATCTCAGTTACTGCCAAACTGCATAGCAGCTACAGATCTTACGTCTCTCTCATCTTCAAAACCATTTTTATTAGTAACAAAAATGTGTAAAATTCACTCTCATTTACTTTCATAGAAATTCTGTAAGTTGTCTGAATATTTTTAAAATTATTTTTAAGCAACTGATTTCAGCATTGAATCTTCCCATAAGCCTTTAAACTTTCTAACGCACTCTTGGCTCTGTGGTAGCAGCAACAAGCACCTCTCATGAAACAGGAGGGCTTGAAATACTGCCAATGCTGAACATTACTTAAATGGAGAGCTCCTCCTTTGAGATTTTTTTTTTAGGATTGCTTTCATGAGAAATAAAACTTTACCGGAAGCAGCAAGTGTCAAAATATGCTCTAGAAGTATACCTTCACTATAGAGTTAACGACATATTTTAATCCAAATCCAACCACAACCCACACAGAAATACTTCCTGACCCAGGTTTGAAATCACTCAACTTCAGGCCCACCAGCACACAGCAGTTAGACCCTGGATAGAGATTTTAATTCAATAGGGAACACACCTATTTTGAAGTGGGAGTTCAGCCCAAGTGCTTCAGTTGCTGATGGACGCCAGTGCCTTTCCACAGCTCCACAGAGCAGGCAAGTCCTCCCACAAGCCACTCAGTTCCCTGGGAAAGAATCCAAAAGCACCTTTGTGGGAAAAAACAGGGGCTGGGCCTCCCCACGTATGAGTCAGTACCGAAGCAGAGGGACACGGTAACACGGGCAGGAATTTGCTGTGTGAATGTTGGTACCCAGATTAGGCTAGTCCTGATGTTTAGACCGTGATGCTCATTACCCAGCTCAGCCACGCAGTGAAGATGTACTTAACAGGCTGCGGCATGCGTAAATAAGGGTATTGGCTTGCCATCACAACAGAATTCTCATTAGGAGGCAGAGCCAATTTGCAAGAGCTCCCAAGAAGCTATGAAGTGTCATTGGGAAAAGCACACTGAGCAGTAAGTTAGATGCTTATTTCTAATCAGAACAAGTGCTGCAATACTGCAGTGCTGCCTAGGTGTAACTAACAGTATTGGAGCAAAATGTAGTAGCACACCCTCATTTCATGTTACCTTCAGGAATCTACCAGCTACTAAAGTGAACAAACTATGCAGGTACTCCTGCTCCAGCCCCCACTGTTGACTCCACTGACCTCCCTGCAAGGAGGAGTCTTCTGTGATACCCTGCTCTGGCTCACTGTGATTGACAGAAAGCTAATTTGGGGCCGGGAGACAGTAAAGGAACTGTAGGGTCCATCTCAGCAGCGTCTTACAATGCTAAATTGCTGCCTCACCTGAGAATTATGTGTGGAATGTGAGAGCCTGGAACTAAAACCAGTAACACAGATGAAACAGAGAGAGATTAAACTAAAAAAAGCAGAAGATGTTTTCTAGAAAACTGCACGAGAACTGTGAAATACTTACTCAGTACCAAAGTTACTACTACTTACACTTCTTCAGGAGATTTTGTCTGGGAAAAATAGTTAGAGGTAGAATAGAGACTATTCAGAAGGTAAACAAGAAATAAAATCGTGCTTCGGTTATAAGTTTTGTTCCATGCGATCAAAAAAGTCAGAACAGAACATGAGAAACTGTTAGGGAAGGAATGAAATAAGGAAAGAACTCCCCCAAACAGAGCACATAGAGCTTTGTAAATCAAGGGTGTACCCATACGCTGAATATGTTCTGTTCACCTCTCTTTCCTGTTTCTAAAAGGATTCAGTAGAATTAAGGAAGGCACTGAAAACAGCTCCTGCAAGAAAAGAAACTTAAATTTGGAAACAGATGACTCCAATTTTCTAGTGAAGACCAATGCCAGAGGTCTACAGAATGCTGGGTGGCAAAAAGAAGGCAAAAAGGACTGGATTAGGCCTCATAATACATGAAGCATCCAAATAAATTATCAGGCAAAAGGCTCAAAAACACAAGGAAGCAAATGGTATTTAACACAAAAACAACAAGAAGAAAAAACAATACCTAATCAGAATACAGAATTCATTGCTACAGGATGTCACGGAAGCCAAAAACATAATAGGTTTAGCGCATTAAACAAATTCATGGAAGATGGGTCAACTCCTGGCTGTTACCTATACATGACAGCCAAGCTGCAGCCTTCAGCTCTGGAAACTCCTAAATGTGCAGCTTGCTAGAAGGCAGAAAACCACGGCAGGGAATGATCTGGATATATGTGCTCCCCTTCTTATACTCTTCCCTAAGTTTCGAATATGAGTCATTATTGGAGAGAGAGTACTGGCCTGAAGAGACCACTGACCTGATCCATTAGAACGACCATTCGTAGCTTCTGGTTTTCATTTGCCTTACTTAAACCACGGGAGATCCCGGCAACTGAGTACTGGAAGCTGCAAAGGCATTGACAGAACAGGATGGGCTGCTACATGCCACAGCAATCTACCATTTACTTTTAAAGTAGAATTATGAAGAATAACTTCACATAACGGCAAAGAAACTCACTGGAATGGCACCTTTGTAAAATCCATCTTCTCAACGGGGCAGTGGGCAAATTGCGTTTGATCATTAACAGATCATTACAATGTGTACGAAGCACAAAAATGGTCCTTGTCCCAGGGCACTTTCCACATTAAAGGGTTTAAAGTTTGCTGTGGGCTGCAGGCAGGAGCACACCACTATTCACCGAGGCCTGTAAATTCTGACTTAATGCTTCTGTTTTCGCCCAAAGATCTGCACACACGCAGGCATCTATCGAGGCAGTGTGCACCACACTGTGCTCACAGATACGCCGATATACACACCCTGGCTAATGCAGCGGTAGCAATCATGATCTACATGGCACCAACCTCCGCAACTTTTAATCTCTAAACCTGACCTCACTGCGCAAGAACCGCCTAGCCTCTTATCTAGCGATCACGACAAACGTCAATAAAAGGAATACCGTTACTCCCTTTTCCTTCCACATCCTTGAGGCTCAACGATGGAAGTGATTGCTCCCACCACCTAC
This sequence comes from Dromaius novaehollandiae, assembly GCF_036370855.1. Taxonomy (NCBI): domain Eukaryota; kingdom Metazoa; phylum Chordata; class Aves; order Casuariiformes; family Dromaiidae; genus Dromaius; species Dromaius novaehollandiae. The sequence goes on from NC_088099.1 coordinate 29,633,039, forward strand.
CGTTTCCACCAGAAACACCTTCTTACCGTGCAGTCACGATGTTCATTTAAAATTAATCTTTTATTGTCTCTTGGTTTTCCTGACAGAGTTGGACGCAGCGGTACCACTAAGGCAAACATCGTAGGCTGTAGCTCACAAAAATCACATGTTCAGGAATTATTCAGTGGAATTCTTGCTACGTGTTGCTTTTCAGCAGCAGCAAAATGTAAATGTACAGAAATAGTATATTAGAGCCAAACACAAAATGATCCGCATTTTCAGTTACTTAGTACGGAAATTTTAATGCAGACAGTTACTAAGCAAAATAGTCACACACAAACACACAATAGATGGGATATATTCTTCTTTTCTTTTTTCTAAAGGTTGTTTTTGTGCAGCCACCAGATATGGGGTTTGGGTTTTTTTTTTTAAACTGTATGCTTGAAGATTCAGTACAAACACCTTCAATTTTAAAACCAGCAAATAAATTCTATACTCTAATCATTTTTTCTTTCTAAAATCCTGGTTATAAATCATCAAGACAGGTGAAACAACAAGGTTAAATGCTTTTGTTTTTAACATTCAAGCATTAATGCATCTTGCAGCTCTGGGTAGAAGTTGTAGCTCATTTCTCTAAGGAATAACATTCATAAGTACGGACCTTAATTAATCCTGTCCCCACTCAGGCCCTACAAAAGCAAAATTACATCCTATATGACCCATGTATGAGACAGAGTGGTAATTCATTGAGTTGATTTTCATGAGTATTAACTTCAAATCCATACAACGCCATATGATTTCACTGATTCCCCCCCAGACTTCTGTGCAGGTTTAAGAGCTCCCATTAGCAGGGACCATCAACTAACTATTTGGTTGCAGAAGTTCAAGTGCTTGCACTGCCTCTTTAGTGCAACCTAAAATTAAAAGAAAAAAGAAGAAAAAGGAGATCCACACTGAATTCTAATTTTGAGGTTTGAAACTGAGATGTGGACAAGAGAAGAAATTCGCTCTCTTCACATTTAATAAGAATTGCTATGGATGCTGAATTTCACAAGAATTCATACGGATGCCGAATTTCATGTCTCTTCTTGAGACAGAAGTGTCCCCAGTATTTTTTGGTGCATGCTTTTTGGTAGTTTGGAGGGGCAGGGCCGGGGATCGGATGACCAGCACAACATACTACCTTTTGCTTGTGCATATGTCATGTTTTTTAGCACTGGTTCACAAAGATAAGGGAGCTTTTCTGAGGTGAGCCCAAGGCTTTCAGGTCAGGCACTGGAGAACTATTTCTGGAGATAAAGACCAAGGTATAGCCCCAGTGCTCTGGATATGATTTCTCCTTTATAATGCACACATACAAACTGTGAGTGTGTAGGTTTAACCTGCTGCATGCATTGAATACACCCCTGTCTAGTACTTTTGAGAAGTGCATTGCGAGGAAATGATTCTCCTTAGATGGAAAAATTGAGAAAAAAGAATGATTATTCAATCATCATCATCTGCCAGTAATCTTTCTCTTTTATCTGTTGTTATTATTTAAACTGGAAAAGCTCAAAAGTGAATTTTGCTCTCCTGGAAAGCTACATGGTCATAGGCGTCTAGTTCGATGTGTTTTTTCCTATGTGGCTATTTATTATTAATTGTTATTACTACTATTGTTGTTTCTTAATGGAACATGATGGTAGGAAGGGTTTGTTCTTTTGTCTTCATAAATTCATACAGGTGAAAAGAGGTTTGAGCTACCCATGTGTCCTTTCATCTTGATCTTGCCTCTTCTGTCCATCTACAAACTTTTCCTTGGTATGAACCTTTATAGTACTCAATCTTTCTTCCCCCAGTAGATTTCAATGGATACAGTTCCTGGGGGTAGAAAAATACTGGCTTCTTAATAAATGACAATGATTTGTATAGGTTATTTTTAAGATTTGGTGTATGTGTACATCTGGAAACACACATGTGCACACACCCACAAAGAAAACGGTTTTGCCATCGTTTGTACATTAATAAGGAGAATTATTTTTATAACAGAATTCCTAACAATGGTTACTTATGAATTATGACCCGAGATTATTTATGTAGTTCACTTTGTTTAAATGGTATCTATGTTCTTCAAGAGAACAATGCTGTATACAGCTGCTTTATTAATAACGTCACTAGCTCTTTGTTGCTATTTTTACATCTCCAGCTTCCTGTTAGGCCATGTAAATAGAGATGCCTGTATTTAGCGGACACATTATTGTTTCAGAAATCTTAGCTGTTATGTTACAACAGAAAAATAATTACTTCTTTGGGAAAAACTTGTATTTTGTCCCGACAGTTCTGATATAAAGTCAAAATGCTACATATGAAAGAACGGAAAACCAAAGGCAGTATCTGCTAAGAATGCCTATTGCCGCATTCTGCTTCCATTTAAAGATGAGTAAAAAAGTTAATTGTTCACTCAGAAAGAATTTTAGAATGAAAATATCTTTTTGTTTCCAGGTGAACACCACAGAAATTAATATTTCACGATACAGAATTTTTGCTCCCTGTAAGAGCAAATCCTCTGATCATCGAGAGCTGAAACTGTTGACTTGCCTGACAACAGAAAGCGGAAAACATAAAAATAGGTCTGCATCCAGACCTGTTGTTCCTTGCCTGTGTAGATGCTTACTGACCTCTACTTAAGCACCTGTTGACTATTTCTAGATCTAGTCCCATATACAGAGTCCAAACTCAGGAACCATTATACAGATTTGTAGGTAAATGTTAAAGATTTTATGAAGACCAATTCATATATTGTCAAAGTACCTCATTGAAAAAAATCTTTTTCCTTATCCGGCAAATATGTTTTCCCTTATGAATACATTTTGCGTAACAACAAAGAAGAACAGCATGTCTATAAATATTTTATATTTGCATATGCTTTTCTGGAGGCATTTGTGTTCACAGGTTTCATAGTTGGAAAGGACCATTTTGGCCACCTGGGCAATGGTCCAAAGATTCTGGCTCACAACATGCTTTTTAGAAAGAGATCCTGTCCCGATTTAGACACGGCACATGACAGAAGGATTCACCTTGACTCTACATAAACTGCCGAAATGCCAATTATTATCATTGCTGAAAACATCAGCCCCAGTTCTAATTCGAATTTGTCTAAAATCAGTTTCCAGTCATGCAGTTCCACACATTTCATTCCTACAGTTTCCTGTCGTTAATGCTTGGAAAGCAGTTTTGGGTGCAAAAGCAACTTTAAGATGAAGAATTCTATGCAAGTGAAAATATTAGTGCCAAGGGAATAAAATTAATTGGGCAAGCATGTAAACATACACCATGGTTCCATCATGCTTTTAGAGCTTCCTAGTGACAGTGCCCCATAACTTTATTTTTAAAGTTCTGAAGAAAAAAATCCACAAGCCTGAAGAACTTCCCACAACCAGTCTGCTCCCCGTGGTAAATACCAGAGCAGTGCATATAGCATAAGAGAACAAAGCAAAAAGCTCAGTGGGACACCTGACACTTGAAATTCAAACTACCGAAGTCATAAATTAAGTATATATGCCGGTGTGTGTGCCAGGGTATAATGTTCTGCAACTGCTTCAATGAGCCTTGTGTAAACAAAGAACAGAACAACTGGCTATAAAAGCCAGTTTTCTAGTGTGAGAAGAAGAAATCTGCAATGAAGGAAAAACAAAAAATTAGGGCCTGAGGGCATTGGTTTATTCAAACTAAGTGAGCAGAAATGACTTAATCCCTCAGAGGTCTGCTCTGCTTTTCTGTCAGAGGTTGCTTCCTCGCACGGATGAGAGAACTACACACAAAGCTGCGCCTGAATTACTGCACTCCAATGCCCAGCGTATCAGAGGTAAACAAATCACTGGTTTGGGTTATCACCATACACTGAACTGTGAATTGCAGTGGACAGCGAGGCATGGAAACCTTCTTAACTGTCTGCATGTGACAGCTACGAGCCTGAAATAAGAGTTTCTAAATTTGCTTCCTGTAGTATGTAAACACAGAAAAAACAAGAAACAAGCAGGAACAGGTCCTTCTTAGCTGCTGCTCTCACTGTGTGCACTTACACTTCCTTGTCCCTGCAATACAGGTCACAGATTTGGGGTTTTCATGCATACTCCACTTCTGTCTCTAAATCTGATTTTCCAACACAGCTCAGGCAAGCAGAAGGGGAAAAAAGGCCAATTTAGCCATACCACCTTCTCATAGCATGCCACCAATTTTGGAGCTGCTGCAAACTACTGGCATTACCATGGATTAGTAGATGTCCCACTCCTGAAAAAGAAGCAATTACAGCAATTACACATCACAGTGGAATATTATTCCCCATACGTTCTCTTTCTGGCTCTAGTCAGGCATGGCACTTTCCTGGGGAAACACTATGTTACCAACATGAAAACCAATACAATCCACACACGTATTTAGCAAAGGCTGCTGATGTTCCCAGTGCAAAGTGGCATTTTGTCCTAAAGAAGTCAGGCAAATCTGTTCACCAGGAGATTTAAACGTTGACCTAAAACAAAAGCACTCCTTGCTCTCCACCTCATCCTGCTTCATCCCACCCCACTCCCCCGTTACAGTCTCTGAAGCTGAGCCAGCCGATCAGACCATTTGGTGACGTTGCAGGATATGGCCTCCATAAACAAGTGTAGACTAAGTTGTGAACTGAGTGGGCAACGTTACTACACTGTTAACCATCAGCAGAGAAGCAAGGTAGATAACTAGAGGGCAGTCACCTTGTCACCCTTGCGCACTGAATTTGCAAGTGCTTGCAACTCAACAGCCTCTGGCTTTCAGATCACCTTTTGTCATGGTTTAAGGTATCGGGGACCATGACTGGGTCAACTACTGGGTCAGTGGAGGCAGCTGTGACCTGCAAAGGCAGGCGGCTGGCAGTACCGAAGTCCAAAAAGCAGCAATTAACTTTGTTGAGGGCTGTCTGCTTGTGACCTGCACTTCATTAGCAGCAAGTTTACAGGCTGAGGGTATGCTTTGGTCCATTCCCACCTATAAGTAGTTTTTCTGAAAATCTAACCCTTTTTCTCTAGTATTATTTATATTATTTATTATTATTTATATATCCTCAATACACACAACCAGCTAAAACATATTTACTTAGTTAATTTCCATTTCCACCTTTCCCCTCTCCTTTTCCGCAGATTTGGATCACACCTTTCTACCCAATATTTTCTTCCTTACAATTACAATAGTACAGATAAAACAATTATGTGTCACCAGGCTTTTTCCAAATATTCTTTTTAAGTATTTCGGCTACTTACCTCCCACGCAGAAGTTCCTGTTTTCCCACTGAGCGGGTAAGGGAAGGCCATAAGCCTTAACGGTGACATTGTGGCATTTTGTTTAAAAGCCTGTGTGCAGTCAGTGATATTTAGCACACTTGCCCCACCCCAAAGCATTATATTAGTTGTTTCAAACCAAAGAGGGAAAAAAATCTTTAGAGTGTTTGAAAAAACGACTGCAAAAGTAGCATTTTACAGGTGCCCCTTTCTTCAAGCTACCAACTATTCCTATATCAAAACACTCATATTATATTTTCCTAACCTCACACCTCACCCTTCTATGACAAACGTTGTGCAAACACAGAGACATAAAATATACTTTCCAACTGCAGGCAATATTACAGGTCTCAGCAAACAGAACTATGAAAGTAGAACGGAATTTAACTGCTGAAAGACATCGCTAGCAGGGAGCTTTGCTAGTTCACACAAAGGAAAAGGGAGGACAACAGCATGCATCATGATTTGCCTTCGATACAGAAGAAGGCATACACTGTTTGATAATGCAGTGGTACGGCAGGAGAGGATGCATTCGCTTCTCGCTCTGGAACATGTTCAGATTGACATTTGTGATGCTGAGCTGTTATGACACCTAGGATTTAATAACACCGTGAGGGATATGGTGACACGGATGTAACAAAATGATTAATGTTTCATCCTGAAATGAGATACTTGCTTGTACTGTGGGATACTGGCCTACAGGGAGCTTTAAATAAATATGTAGGTTAGACATTTGGGTTATAAAAGGCCATGTTGAGGAATGGACCTGCAGAGCTTCCCCTTTTGCTATCTATCAGCTACTCTGTTCGAGCCAAAGAAATTTTGCTTATGAAAGGGATAAACAACCCATAGCAAGACAGTGCTCTGCAGGAGTGTTTGGGGATCATAGTAACAAAAGTGTTTTAACTGTGTCATTAATTTTTGCTAAGTCAGTTTTAGTACAGTAGGTCAAACACAGAAAAAGTAAAAAGTCTCAATCTAATTTGACAGTTGCTACTCCACACAGAGGTACCAGAGAAGAAAGGTCTGAAGGGAGGTGATCCCTTTTATCAGACTATTCTGCGTCGGTGGCAAAAGACACAAAGCGGCCAAGCTGGGCACGCAAACTTCTCTTCAGATCCCAACAGAAGAAACAATGGAGCCGATCCTTCCCCAAATGCTAACAGGCGAATAGGAAATGACTGTCGGAAAGAAGCTGTTGATTCTTAAGAGCCGACAAACAATGCGAGTGCTCATTAGCCTATACAACCTTCTTGGAAACTACGCTTTCATGTTCCTTTTATTTCATGTGCGGAAATCTTGGGATGACCCAAGTCAGTGGGAAATTTGCAACAGGTTTTAACAGCATTAAGAACTGATTCGTTATAACCTTATCTTCCTCAGCAACGCTGTTTGTGTACATCAGGTCTGAACTCATTCCCATCAATCCATTTGGATTCTGTTTGCACCTCCTCTCAGCATCGTCTGTTTTGCGTAGGCTCTCTACATAACGTTACAGAAACAGCAGTCGCCGCAAAGAGAAATTTTATGTTCTTTTAAAATACACTTCTCCACAATTTTTATTTAAAATGAGACCTGAATTGAAGAGGCACCCTGAAAAATCAATAGAAAACACTGGGTTTTAAAGTGAAAATGACTTTAGATGTACTAGGTTTTTTGAGGCTAACATTTGATTATTTAGCTTAATAAGAAAGTGAAAAACAGAATGTAACCAAGCTTAGAGAATTCCATCTCATTTATTGCTGTGTGTGTACTCTGTTTAATTTTAACTTGACCTGGTAAAACTCTTTCTAAGAGTCCTCGTCTCACCTTTAACACATTATCTTGCCTTGCTTACTTGAGGCAAACATTTGCTAGATAGTCCTCTCTTACCACATAAAGAGAATGCCAAGTTCTTTGTGCAGATGTCTGGTCATGTTTTATGATTGCCAAAGTCTTAGAAAGAAATCCCAAATGTGAACATGTTTGGAAACCTTATCCTAGCGGCTAAGATTCCTACCCTCACTTTTTTGCTGAGAAGACAAATGAGGAAACTTCTTTAAATATACTGAATGGAACAAAGAAGATGTAAGTAGTAACATGAAAAGTTGTTTGTCATTATTGCACCCTTTGCAAGCCTCATAGTTCAATCATACTTCTATAGGCTTGTGTCATATGCTTAAAACTGGTTTTACACATCTTTAGAGAAAATTAGGTTTCTGCTCTAAGGGAGAATATAAGTGTCCATTCGCTTTACAAATCAGTTGTTTCAAAAGCATGTGTTCGCAGTATACTACCTCACTATATGAATTAAATCCTCCAAGAATGGAAGTCATAAATCAAACAGATGGACACGCCACAAGAGACTCCATGTCTCTTCAAGTGGGTCATTAGTTTCCTCTTGCATACTACCTTTTAAAGTCAAGTACCATTAACTCAAGAATTAACTTGAAACTGTAAAATTAGGAATGTGGATTTTTTTTTCCCAAAACTAAATACAGTAATCTCTCAGCGACAACTATTTTTCTGTCCTACAGGAATTTTATTTGCCATTCAGACTTTGACATTAGCCAAATTCGTATGCTTTATAGGAAGAAAAAAAAAGAACACTAATAATGTATCTATTTGTACTGTACTATATCTTAGTAACACCACAGGCAAGGAGAAATATTTGCATACTGGAGGTCAACCGGCACTCTACAATAGTAAATAGCTGTTGTAACTCTATCATGTAGTCCAATGAGTAATGCTTATGCACACAGCGAGGCTACAAACTATATATCAGAGATCCCAACACAGATCTTTCTTTTCTCTGTATCCTGATTTCGTATATTGAAGAACTTCTTAGCTTTTTTCTAAAATCTTTCATTGAGATCACCAGAAGATAGTGGTAGACCTGGCAAAAAGCAAGGCTGTCCAATCTGCCATATGCCTATGGCATTTATGATTAACTCAGCCAAAAGCATTTGTTTAAAGAAAATCACTTTTAGCAATACAAGAACCTAACATATCAGTTTTCGCTGATTTATTTATCATAATTTTATCCCACCTACAGTTTTACGAAACTATTAAAGACAGAGGTCTTATATCGAGCAGAGCCTGTTCTTTCAGTTGTCTCATACTTCCTATCAAAAGACCCTGTTTGCCAAATTCTTACGGTAAAGGCTGCTGCTTCTGTGTTAATTATTTGCATCAAGTCTGGAGAAGAAGGGTGGTCCGGACGGAGTCCTTCCAAAGCAGGCCGTGAGCAAGTTGCCCAGAGCCGCTGGGCAAGAAGACTTGAAGGAATGAAGGGGGGGCGGAAAAAAGAAAGTAACTAGGAAAAGATAACTGTGACAAACAGGCAGAGGAACGGTCAGGAGAGAGAGACAGACACAAACCTATGTTAAAATATCTTCTAGCTAAGTATGCAGCCAAGATTTTGCTTTCTCCCTATTTACTCGTGTAGCCTGCAGATGCTACTTGCTCCCTGCATGCTACTCAAGCCTTGCTCTCACAGGCTTTATTTCCACATTGGCTCTTTTAAAGTACTTACAGGCCTTTACTAACCTATTAAACATGTTTCTATGAGATAAGGAAGTACAGTAAGCCCATTTTACAGACAGTGCACTAAAACTGAAGGTCAAAAGTACCTACTAATTTTGATTGCCAAATTTTGAAGGAAAACTGTTTTTTTCACCACAGTGCTTAACATGGCACTGTGTTTTGTCTCTTCAGAGCATAGCTCCTACTGGCTTAGGCTGCAGCTGTAAGTAATCATTTCTGTTGCCCCTCAGACCCCAAGTCAGAGATCGGGCAGGGGGGAAGAAAAAAAGGAGAAAAGCAAACACACTGAAATGTTGGGCTTAGTTGCCCTATCTAGCCTCACACAGGAACACTTGCATATGCAGAAGATATAAATCTGTTTTTCCAGGTAAGCAATTAGCTGGGAGACAATCCTTTCTCTTTGAATAATCCCTTGCCTTCCTTGCTACAGGCCTTCCCCCAATGTTATATGCAAATATCCTCATTCATTCCCAGAAAACCTGTCCTGTGCAATGACTGTGATAGAAGTTCCTTGACAAAAATAGCATGTGTTCATGCTGCTTTTGACAGGACTAATGTCTATGCACCAGGCAACACCGAGCCCAGACTGCCAGAGCAAACCTCAGCCCTGGCACTTCTTAACTTCCAAGTCCTTGAGCTTACGACCTAATAATGTTCTTTTAATGGTTTTGTATGTGCCTATACACACATAAGCTCTTTGACACAGCATATGAAATTACTGGCAGCAAGACACATTATGGTTTAAAAATTAAACTAAAACCAAATAAATGCAGATGCTGTCATTTGGGGGCGGGGGGCTCCCCTTCCCTACCTCCCCAAGAATTTAATAAAAACACCACCCTCCCCAGCACATATTGTAGTGGTTCTCAGAGCCTGCAGGACACAATTGTACATTTGTTCATGCTTTCCAAGTCCACAGCAGTAGTAACAGGCATCGAACCATGGCTTCACCCTCTCCTCGCCTGATCCTTGTCAGAGTCTGCCCTACCATGGCTGTCTCCAGTCCGAGACAGGCAAGGCTAATTTTATCAGTGGAAGTCATTTTAAAGACACATGGCAGAGGGTTTTCTTTTGTTGGAGGCTTTTCTTTGGTTGTTCCACTGCCCCCCAACACCTAAATCCTGCCCGCAGCACTGTTTCTCCCCTATTTCCTCATACTTCTGTCAAAACCGCAGCATTCAGCTTATTATCTGCTGCAGGAGCTGCCGTCTTGAGAACAGCATTCTTGATGAATGAAAAAAGAGATAGGATGCCACTAAAATACACATAAAGGGGACTCTTAAATGTAACCAACTACACATACATACACATGCACGTGTACACACACACATGCACACACACATGCACAAAGGAAAAGAAAGGGGACCCTGTTGCTGGCTGCCCAGTTTCCCAGCTAAACAGTGTCACCTTGAGTTGCTTTAAATCCAGGCCCGGACAAAGCAGTCACGTTTGAAACTGATGGTACAGATAAGTCATGTGTTCAGGGACTTGGTATGGAGCAGGGTTCCTGACATGTTTTTCAATTTGTGCACATCAACTAAAGCCATCAAGTGAAAACAAATTGCAATTACCAGGGTGTGATGAGAGAGATTGTTTTCCCCAAATGGTATCTTTCTAATCCTAACTAGGATTTTTTCGATATATCTGTTTTTTGTTACTTGATTATGATATATCCAAAGACTGTGACATCTTGCTGATTTTTATCGGGCTTAGTTCATCAGCTCAGTTCACCTCAGTTCTACAAAATCTCATTCTAGCACACCTCATCCTGGACCAAAAATGTAGCTACACAGAACAAAGTGCTGAAGTGGTACAGCCCCCCTCTAATAATACCAATTTGTTGAAACTCTGTGTGTTTTGCTTTGAAAGCTTTGTTCAGTCAGTGTCATCTCCACACCCACACCTAGCAAAAACAACAGTGTAAACACCCACCATCATGCTCTGACTAACTCAGCAAAAATGTGGTCATGCCCAGACCCCTATAGCAAGGTGATTTGGGAAAACCTGGACATGGTATTAACAAGACTGCAACCAAAACCCCAGCCTCCTTCAGTCACCAAGCCCTCCTTGGACCTGACTCAGCTCCCGCTGAAAGCAGTGACTTGACCCTTCCCTTACTCAGGCCCTCCTTCACTGGAGTTGTACTAGTCTCACATCAGAGCTCCAATTTCAGAGGTAGGTGGATCAGCACCAACAGCTTCCACAGGAGCTGGCTCAGGCTACAGCTAAATGGCACTGCCTTGTGTAAGTCTGATCAACTCTAAAATTTATTTGCTATTTGACCCTACAAAAGAGGGCTTGGTGCCCTCTCCAAGGGCACAATTTCTACTGCTTCCCTGGAACTGAAACAGGAGCAAGTGCAGAAGTATCACACTGTTACAATACGTACTTTATTCAAAAGAAAAATGAAGCTAAAAGAAAGTACACACACACACACACACACACACACATATATAGAAAGAAGGACTATTAGAAACTGAATTTATGGTACTGCTCTTCCCAGGAGAGAAGAGCAGGCTGAATGGGAATGCACACACCAGGCAAGGGGAACATGTCATAATTCTTGCTACGCTTTCAGTTCAGAAGGGCTCTGAATCCCTACGAGAATTTTTCTTTCGTTTTGAGAATTCAATCTTTAAGAAGAAACCTTTTGCCAAGGCTGCTCCAGCTCTGCGCAGCCACTGTGGAATGGAGGACAGAGAGGGCACACTGGCAAACTCTGCAAGCGTACAGGAATGCTCCCAGCATCCCGAAGTGGGAGTGAAGGGCACCTGCTGTTAAGGCAGAAGCAGCATATTGTTAATGGTTAAAACCAGGAGTCAGAAACCCGGGGGCCATTTATGGCCTTGCAGGAGACCTGTGTGACTCAGTCAGTTAACCTTCTGGACTTCCTCCCTCCCCTGCTCACCCTCTTACTACTACTGCAGAAAAATATACTGTATTTCCTTTGTCATACATGGCGTTGAGAAGCTTTTTGATGGGCATACACTACTTAAAGATCCTTTCACTGGAGGTCTTAACAGCATGTAGTAAATCATTCCAAGGGGAAGGGAGAATTTCTAGTGCAGAAAGAGGAAAACAGAACACAACAGGGGGGAATGAGAAAAAAAGAGAGAGAACCAGACAAGTCCAGGATTTGTATTCATTTTAGGACAAAAAGTAGCATCAGAAATTTCCATCTTTTGCTCTGACAATACCACTGTCAGCTCCCTTCACAAGCAGCTCAGTTCCCATGGTACAATTTCCAGGCATGTTGGACTTGTAGTTAAAAAAAAAAAAAAAAAAAAAAAAAAAAACCAAACTATAGCTTCCATAATATTTTTTATTGGACCAGCTGGCATAGTTGGAAAAACGATGTGGTGTTCAGGGATGCAAGCCTAAATTTTTCTAATGATATCATAAGCCTTTGTCCTCAGACCACAATGACTCCAGCAAAATACCTCTGCACTCATCCTCACATGAGTCATGCTCCCAGCCACAACATCACTCCAAAGCCAAGTGCCTAGGAAGCTGTACCTATTCCATTAGGAATAATGGGAGGATGGCATGTTTCTCATCACCAACATAGACCCAGGCGACCAAATGCAAAAAAAAAAAAAAAAAAAAAAAAAAAAAAAAAAGAGATTATTTTCTACAGTTTGGGAGGGGTGAGGGAGAAGGAATGTCTATTGCATTCACCATCCATCCAAGAACAACATTTATGTTTAAGTATGCCTTCAAAGCATTCTTCTCAGGAAGAAATAAGGATGTTTCACGCATATTCCACCTTAATTGTGAGGTATTGAGAATTTTTTGCATTTTTACATTTTGACCTTTTGTAAAATATCTGTTCAATTTGAGAGGCATTTTTGCTGTCTTATCACGTCAATCCTAACATCGTTTTCATGTGCACTTCGAACACATGCCACACAACACTTTTCAAAGCTTCTGTTTTCTTGTGTGTCACCCAAACAACCCTGTCTTTCCAAGGAAACTCCCTGATCTTGTCCAGGAAACCAAAGACCTTTAAGGAAAGAGAACTTCAAACAATGATACAATCCTAAAGGAAGATAGACGTCATATAGATGTGAGTATCCACTCGACCAAGGACAGTGTGGGTTAGTGGGGGAATGACTGCATCCAAAAAAAAGGGAGAATTAACACTTGACTTTGGTGAGAGTTTGGTCTGATCAAGGGTGAAGGAGAGAACCTCGACTTTGTTCTATGTATTTTCATATTCATATGCAGAAAGACAAAGCTACTGGATGAAATGATTGACTCGAACCGGATAACTTTTTTCAGTGAGTAATTCAAAGGAAGGCATTTTAACCCAAGCTTGTGTACGTTTCTTCTAGGCAAAGCACTTTTCAGCACAACAGAAGGTGCCTCAGTGCTGTCAACTTCATGCAAGCAGAGATGCTTCAACTGGAATAAAAACTGAATTATAAAAACAAACAAACAAAACACACTATTGTTCCTGATAGGAGAAAAAGTCTGGCTGCTACTAAGTGGAGGAAAGGGGCTTTGTGAAGTTCCCTCTGTGTTTTTGAGGGCTATTCCAAGAAATTGGGTGCAGGAGGAGCACAGTATCTATAACACCATGTCACAAAACCCTTAACAGCAGTCAGAGAAAGCATAAGGCTAAGAAGAAAATGCTGAATGCATGAAGAGCTTTAAAAATTAAGTACAGTTTTTTCCACAGTAGATGCACCCATTGTATTATTTCTGGTGTTATTAACATTTATATTATTTTGTTCTTAACAAATTTAAAACCTGAGAGCCTGTCAAAGATTTTTTTGCCTCTCAAAAAAAAAAAAAATTCTATTGAACCAAAAAGATAGTTTAATAATCTGAGACTCACCACTCTATTGGAATAAGTGAATCCAACATAATTTCTTTTCTGAATTAAGCCCTTGCAGGTCTTACATTTGAAAATGAAAGAAGCAGTGATATAGAGTTTCCAAAATCATTCTTTCTTGCCCAGAAATGAGAATTTGAACCATAATTTTATGTGGTGCCAATAATTCAAATAACCTGATATCAGGTTTCTAATTCAAGCACATGTCTTATTCTGGGCAGTAGTATATCAAAGAAATGTGACTGTAATAACAATTTACTGAAAATTACACCATCTTAAGTTTTTACTTCCAGCATAGCATAACAACCTTCCATACCTTTTCAAGCTGTGTAGTGTTTGTTTTTGCTAAGGATAAATAGCCATCACAAGCCTTAAAATTACTAGGGCAAGTTTTAAGAGAGACACTGTATCTAGCAACACACGGGTGTGAAGCACTGACCTGGAGGAATCAGTGTAATCATGCTAGAAAGTAAATATTTCTGTAACTACATCCATAGCAACCAGAAAACTCTCCACTTCTGCAAAGTCATCCATAATGCTTGACTGGAGAAGCTGATTTAAAGCTCTGAGGAGGCATCCCTAGCCACCATTTATCTTACCCATAAAATTCCCAGGAAGACAAATACACAGTCTTTCTAGGCCATCATCCTGTACAGAAAAGAAACCCTCAAAAGACATCTGTGGAAATTGCTATACTTGCTTCTTTCGAAAACATAAAATCCTTTCTGGGGGGTTATGCTATGGGAATGAATGTCCATCATCTTCTACTGGACAGGGTTTCACTGCAGTGATCAGTCGGGCAATTGACATCTGAATTAAAGAGTTGATCCACCACCACTTACCTCTTATGTACTATTCACCAACAGATCTCAATTGTCTTACAAAGGTTTGTACCACTCATTTTATAAATGGAAAAATAGTTCAGAGAAATTACAGATATGCAGATAAATTTAGTCAGTTGTCAATAGTCACCCAGACAGCTAAAGCCAGTGAATCCAGGTCTACCGAGGGGCAGGCCACTGCCCTGCTCAACAGGCACAGTTGCTTCCATATGTAGCTAATTTGGATTAGCTGCTGTGCACCAAAGCTGTGTTTTATGCCATTCCCAAAGCCTTTCTTGGAAATCCAGTGGCAATTTCTATGGTTCTTTGAAATAAGCTGACCCCTCTACATTTCTTTCCCAGTGAACAGTGGGACACCCGCCTGTCCTCTCGTCATGGAGGCAGATGTAAAAGGCAATGGAAATCTGTCAGTACCAGGTAATTTAGCCGACGCTTTCGGCTGCCATCCAGTGTTCACTCATATCAGGTGTGCACAGTGCTAGACCAAACAGCACTACTAAAGTTAAACTGAACCAGGCCTAGGCACACAACTGTGATACTGCTGAATAAGCACAGTCAAGCTCATCCCGGATTTATGCTGCATAAGGACGGATAATACCTGACCCGTCATAAAACCCATCTCTACAAAGTTAACTCATTTTGAACAAATTGGAACCAGTAGATGGAATTAAGAGCAGACCAGTGTTTTCAGCATTGCAAAGAATCTCTTACTAGGAGCTGTTAAAGCTGAATTTACTGTGCCATTAAGCCACAGCCTCGGTGCAGAAGTAAGCAGGTTACCAGTCCAAGTTACATCAGCAGTTAACTCATTTTCACAGCACCAAAACTAGGGAGGTAGGGGCAAAATCTGAGCAAGGTCCTCCATTCAAGGGACCAGAAGATTTAATCCATATGGTAACTTAGTGCTTTTCCATTCTCTTTGCTAGAAAAATTCCCCAGAGTTGTCCTTTACATAGGCAGAGAGCTCCAGTTTCAGACCCGGGAGTCACAAATTGTACTCCCCTTGCTGCAAGTGTGCTGTTGACTGACGGCAGCAATAATCAAATATTTATGCAGTCCCACAGTACTAACTGTCAGAACATTTAGCACTCTTGTTTAAAGTCCCTGGCTTAGCTTTAATGTAGCATCCTAATGAATGTGGAGCCTGGCATATGAGCAGCTGCAACAGTAAAAGATGTTGCTAGAAAACAGTCATCTTCCCTATCCATCTTGTTGATATCTCCAGAGTAGGTCCAACAGGAGCAAAGGTGTTGCTCTGACCACAGCTGCTGCAGTGCAGAGCCTGGTGTATAAACTGAAAATGATCTATCAGATCGTGAACTCCTGACACTGAAATATGGATCCACATTTGAGCCTGTCCCACTTACAGATTTGCAGCTTCTGGCAGAAGGACAGCACCGACGACTGAGGGTCAGTGACACTTTAAACAGCCAAGCTGTGCCAGCCAGTCACAACTTTCAGATGTACAGGATGATAAGAACAGGCAGGAACTGACTGCCTGAGTGCCAGTTTTGGTCTATGGAGCTTGTGTAAACCTAGTCATGTTCTGTTAAAGCACATTTCCTCTTGGAAAAGAATGAACATACAAAACTGGTGGTGATGGCTTGACCAAAATCCAACGCCTTGATATACATATACATATGTGCGTGTGTGCATATACACAAACACACACAAAGTCAATCATTTGTTTTTAGTAACTAGTTTATTTCAATTAATTCCACCTCAAGGCATTCATTAGGGTATTTTTATTTTGCCTTAAAATCACAGCACAGTTACTCTACCTCCTTTGAAGTGGGGTTAAGAACCAGCAGTATTGCCTCAAAGGCAATATCTAGTGGTGTTTTATTGCTGTACGATCTGCTTTACTGCTTTTATCTTTATATTTAAACTGTCCTCCATTCTCTCAGCTACATCACCACAAGCCCATATAGGTTCATCTACATTAGAGACTTCTGTCAGCTCAGCTGAGTTGGCCAGGAACCGCACATCTTGACCCTGCTGATCAAGACAAACACACAAGTGGAGTCTGTAGTGGTGACATAACTCTGCAGTTGTCTGTCATGTTGCTCTGAAGCTGGTGTTTTCTCACTGAAGCACTTGTGAAACCCAAAACCAAAACTGGCCCTGCCATATTAAGGGACCCACGCACCTCCAAAAGGCGGCAGAAGAATCATCTTACAATTATTTCAGGAGTCATGAATGGCTGATAAAAAACAAAGTGCCCTTAAAAACCATCATCACTCTGTTTAGAGAGGAAAGCTACTGAAATATCACCACCTGTCAACACAAACTGTAAAGCACAGTTCCAGTCACCAGTAAGCAAGAGCCTGTCCATTTCTAACCATTATGTAGCTCAGGGTTAAGTGCAGTTGATGTAGTATCCAGAGTCAGGTTGAATATATAACATTCCAACAGGGATTGGGAAAAGCCTTGGGTCTCTCCCTACCACTGCAGTTTGGATTACTGTTCAGATAAAGTACAAGAAAGGTTAAGAATTTTGTTGCAATTAGTAGCTGAAAAAGAATGGAGAAGACAGCAGCTTTTCCTCTGAAAACTAATAATTATTCATATATCTACCATGACACAGATATTGAAGCATCCCTTATACTTAACAACCGAAACATACCTACAGACAACTACCTACTAAAGACTGCCAGAATTGCTATCCACGCTGCCGCACGAGTTACCCGGCTGCTAACAGACGCTGACTTCACGTGCTCGCCACTACTCGCCTGCATATCAGCAGGCATCTCACCACACACCCGCTCTTCCCAGCTGCACTGCTCCTGCCACAGGTCCTACACTGCACGTAAGCCTAAGGCTTCACTTGACTCTTTTCCTGGGAAGCCGATGAATAACACAGTCATTCCCCTGCTGTAGGGAACTGCAGTATTTTGTCACCTTGAAGATGTATCTGTTCAAGTTACGATCTTTCCATCACCATCAAAGCAAAACTGTTAAGTGGGAAACTCAAAAGATTAGTCGGGGCAATCAAGCTTTTTAAGATCCTTAATTATTAATAGCGTAGATGCGCAGATTTAAAACAAATGCACTGTTTTTAAGCAGAGATGCTGTATATCTATTGCTTAGCACACCGAGAGGTAGGCATTCCCACAGGATAATCCCAACGCCATAGTAATTTACTGCTTAAGGTAAGTAACTAAACCTCATTTTGGCGGACTGCTTATATAATCACTGACATCCTATATAGGAGGTGCAAAAAATAAAACTGTTAGCGAACCCAAATAGTTCGTCTCCTGCTTCGCACAAGTGTATCTTATCACTAAAAGCACAAGGGAATGTGCTGTATCGATCTGCAAAATGAAGATAAGTTGTGCAATTAACTCTCGTAACACCCTCGGGGAGCAGTTACTAGTGCTCTAATATAAACAATATAGTAAAATAAAAAAAGAAAACTCCCGAAGATACAACCATCAACTCTCGAGCAGCCAAAAGTTATTTTTTCCTGAGTGCGCAAAGTTGGGTTCTGCATGGCAGAAACGGCTGGAAAAAAAAAGATTTTTTTCTTTTTCCCCCAGATGAGGGGCTGGGTGAAAACACGCCCGATGCAGGGACACGGCAGAACGAACGGGGACCGGGGGCAGCGCCGCGGAGACCCCCCCGGCCGGCCCCAACACCTCCCTCCTCGTACCGCCCGGCCAGAGAGGCGACCCCGGCGTTTCGGAGCGAAACTCTCCGCCTTGGCCGTTTTGGGGGCTCGGCGGACCCCCCCCGGTGCCCCCTGCCGCGGGTGACTCACGATCTCGGCCACCATGAGGAGCCCGGGCAGGGTGCGCAGGAACTCCCTGTCGTAGGCGAGGGTGCTGGAGCTGGCCGACAGGTTGGCGGTGAAGGAGCTGCTGGTGGTGGTGACCGTGTGCGAGCGGGGGCGCGGCGGCAGCTGCAGCTGCTGCTGCTGCTCCTGAGGCGGCGGCGGCGGCTCCATCGCGCGGCTGCTCCGGCGCCTCCCGGCCAGCGCCGAGCCCGGCGGCGCCGCCGCGCCAGGCAGCGGGGCGGGGGCGGGGCAGGGCCGGCCGCGGCCGCCGCCCCGCGCCTCAGGGCGGGAAGGGCCCCGCGCCGCGCCCGCCTGAGGCGGGGACAGGGCGGCCCCCGCGGGCGGCCCCAGGGCGATGCGGGGCCCTGCTGGAGCGCTCGGGGCTTTTCAGGCGCACGTGTGCGGGCCTCGGGGTCGTGTCTTCTCCCAGCGCGGCTTCCGAGTCCTGCCCGCGAGCCTCCCGCTGGCAAAACCCCCCAAATCCGTGCGGTGTCCCCCCGGCAAGCTTGGCTGGATGGGGCATCCCGTCGCCCGGCTGCATCCTTTTGGACGATGTGGCCTGGTGGGTGGCAAACGCCAGCGGGAGAGGCGCTGCTGGTTACCCCGGGGGGTCAGCAAGTAGCGGTTGTGTTTCTTAAACACTGCTTCTAAAACGGGCTTTCCTCCCACAAAAAAGTGTGGTGTTGCAACAAAAAGCGAGCAGGTTTCAGTCTCTTTCAGGAATTCTCATTAGCAGAGGGTTTGTGTAAGGCAGCTCGGTACACACGAGGAGTTTTCCACGTGTCTGGTGGCTATTGTCCTTGAAGTGTTTACCGCTGCGCTCCTGCCGGCTGACGCGGCCGGTGTTGGCAGGATTACCTCTCGGCATGGGACGGAGTCAGCCGGGGAAGGAGGAGGACGACGGCAGAGGTTCTCCCACAAACGTGGGAAATGTGAATTAGGGAAAGGAAATGCTCCTCTGCCTCCAATGTAAATTGTGTTACAGCATGGGCTCCGCAGGGCTCGTGAAGGTGTGTCTTGGCTCCTGCTCAGTGGGGCCTCAGCCTGCTCGTGGGCACTGGGGGCTTTGCTTTGGGATGGCAGAAAAAATGTGGCAGAGTTTTTTCCAAACACCGGCTGCGGGGGTCCTCAAAATGAGGTGACCGTCACTCTGCGTGATATGATATGCAGATCTTCACGAAGGGGAAAAAATGAGGCCGTTAGCAAACCACACACTCAAACATTCAGCAAAACGTCTCCTTTCTGAATTTTCACTTTTCACTATTTTTATAGCCTTTTTGTGGAGTTACCAGTGTTTCTGTGTTGGTTGCACCTCTATTTTACCTTTTTTCTTTAATAAGGGCTGAGATTTTAGAGGAAAAGAACACACCTGTGCACTGATGAGAGAGTGCTTCATCTGGCTTGCAAATAAAAAGTGCTTTATCTGATACTTCAGTACTGCCACATTTTCCTCCAAACAATGCCAGAGCTGCTTTAAGATCCCCTTGTTGCTGTGAGTATCCATCAATTTTCTCCTCTGAATGACCCTCATCTCTTTGTGGTTTCCCACCTATAAGATCAGTAAGTAAAAGTGAGTACATGTGGGGATGAAATTCATGTCAATAGCAATCCAGGAATCAAGACAAATTTCAGAGTGGCTTCAGTCATTCACATCACTTTCCCTTTGAGAGCTGATTTATTTTACATTGAATCTATATTCTGACTGTGTTTGCAGGACCTTTATTTGGTGGGCTTAGCTTTGATGCGTAATGCTAAAACTCTGTATCTGTTCTACTCCCTGAACTTTTGGAGCTCAGTTGTCTCACTTTCAGCCATCACATGTCAGACCAATAAACTTCATTGCTTTTGGGCTACATACCTATCCTTGAGCATCCTAGGTCCTCTGGGAAAAAAAGTAAAACAAAAACACGGGTAAGGAAACATCTGTTTTCTGTTTTAGCTGTATTAAAAATACTAAGATCTTATAGCATAGGTGTTTTCTATGTATGTTACAGAGGTTTAGTACGGTGACTAATCCAACAAGAACTGGATGGCTACATTTCTAGGCAACTTCTCTGAGCACTGATCACCCCTCTGACCTCCTTAATTAGCACATTCTTCTGCAGTGCACATACTCTAAAACTTAATTTCACTAAAGATGAGTAAACACTCCTGAAGTTTTCCTAAACTGCTCACATTCTAGGAAACAAATTTCATTCTTTAACCTGGCAGAGTAATAGTTTCCATTTTGAATGTTAACTTTGTGGCTCTTTTTTAATTTGTTTTTCATCCTTGCACTGAAGACTAGAACTGAAAAAGCCTTCAGGGAACATCTGAGCTTGGCTATATTTTCTTACATGTAGATAGCATCAAAAGCAAAATAATTGAATGCTGCTGCTTGAACAATCAACCTTTTATTACAAAACTACCAAGAGAGAAGAAGGGGGCCTATTTTCTGTATTTTAAATTAACCTTTCAAGGAAAGGATTGGTGAGGCTTTCAAACATCAGTCAAGATTCTCACCTGTGTTTGTCAACTATTGTATCTCATCATGAAGTAAACTGTGATCAGGAAAAAAAATTACAATTTGTTGAAGCCTTTCAATGTAGGCATTTTAGTAAAAGCAAAATAGCTGATTCAAATATTACCACATTTCTAAGTTACGGGCTTTTTTGTCTGAAATGTCCTGATATCTGATTAACAGATTCTTCCAATTAGGCTGGTATGATTCTCAGATCCTGAGGTATCATTATTTTTGAGGTTTCTGATTCAGCTCTCTAGAACTGCCTTATTAGCAACAATCTGGAAGTGCTAATTAAAGTAGACCAAGGAGCAGAGCTGACAGGAATTTCCTGAACTGGTTTTGAAATATAGCTCCCCTTCCCCCCTGCCAAATCCCAGAATTTTCAAACATCAAAGTTATTCAGACTATTTTTAGTTAAATAAAACAAGTACAAATATAAAAGGAAAGGTGACTGAAATTTTTTATTGGTCATAAACAGGTTTCAGCCAGCAATAAAACTTCATGTTTTTAAACTACCTAGGAGTGATCTAAGAAAGCAAGGTGAATTTATTCTGAAGAAAAGAAGCAAGGAATTGTATTTTCAGTGGAACCTAAATCATATGTAAGGAATATGGATTGGTGTGAGATGTCCAGGCAAAATATTCCCACTCTTGACATCCCACTGTACTAATCTGAGGAGGAGTTGTTAAAAAAAGATTTTTTTTAGAATATTTCCTGATGGCTTTTTGGAATCAGCAAAGTGTAGGCATTGAACTACAAACACATTTAGAGTAAATAATTAATAAAATATATATTCTTCACCAGTTTACCTGACTGTACTAAACTAGAATAAAGCAATCAATAAAAACTGATTGATACTAACCCAAACCAGAAATACCTGATTTGTACTTTAGTAGTGACTTATGCTATAAACATGCCTAATGATCAACTGAGACAAATGACTCTGTGTACAAACCAGAGTTTCTCAAAGCAAAGATAGTTTAATGACTGAAATACATGGCTGTTCTAATGTTTGCTGCAACTGAGGGAGAACAGATGAGAAGCCCATATTTTCAAAATAGCTGTTGTTCTCCAAGTCTGTAGAAGGATCTGGGTTTCTGTGCAGGGCTACAGAAAGTCAGACTTGTTGGTTTTTCAGTTTGGGCACCCCAAAATAGATGAGCCTGAAATCACTACCTACTGAAAATGTAGTCTGAGGAATGACAGTGCATATTAATCAGATTTGATCATCAGACACAAGTTACTACCCTAATGCTGGAAAATACAAAATTAGCAGTTTATGCTCCATACTCTTTTTCTTCAAACCATTTCTTTCTTTGCATGATGTTTGCTTAAATTATATGGACAGAGACATGACTGTAGACACTGGGACATTTTATCTACCAAATAGCTGTCCTAGAACACCCACACTGCCATACAAAGAACTAATTCCATACTGTGAACAGCAACATACTGACTTTTAAAATTATTTTTTTTTCTTTAAAACCCATTATCATGACACTAAGTAAACTGTTTGCTGATAGAGACTATGCTAAGAATAGAAATTGTAAAGCACGTAAGCTGTGTCTTTTCTGTGCATTAGCCTTTCACCAGCTGTTGTATCAGCTCTGAGAATCTAAAAATCCCTCCCAAACTTGAAACTCAACTATGTCTTAGATATTGTGCTGAGAAAAAATTGCTCACTTTCTCCAGAGCAGATTATTACTTTGAACACAATCCCTGCATGTTATATATGTGCTTAACTTCAGGGCAGAGCGCGCTCCTACTCAAGTGAAGGGGAGAGTTCACAGTGAGAAGTGTTAAGTCTATGCATAAACCTTCTCAGAGCTAGAGTTGTGGTTTTAATATTTTGGGGCCAGGGACCTCATCTTTGTAATGCACATGCAAGAGGATGTCTATATTGTATTTCAAGGGCTGCTGCTCGGTTGTCCTTAGCTCTCCTTTTACAAAGTGAGCCTGCAAACATAGCTGCAAGCACAGCTGGTGGCCATGCCTTCCCCACCCACAAATCACAAGTCACCTGGGTACTCGAGTCTCCAGTGTCGTGTTTTGCCAAAAAGGAGCTTTTTGTGCCCTTGAGCATGTCCAGGCAGGCTGTCCCTGAGGCATGCTCATACATACTTTCATTTGGGTCACCACCCCCAGTAGACCTTTAAATATCACCGTGGTACAAAGGTGTACTAATGATTATAGTGCTTGAGAATACACGTTTGCACTGAAGACTTGTATGTTTTCTATTCAGTGAGGATGGTGCTTGCAAAAGTGTTTATATACATCATAGCAGGTAATGTTTATACAGCACCCAAGCCCAGTGCAAAATAGCTGGAGGAAAACATCACCTTCAATAGTTGTCAATGCCGTATTTGTTTTTAGATAACAAAAGACTGAACGATTCCACCATGGTTTCATCACAGGATCATCAGTGTTTGGGGACACAGTTTATAGACACCTCATAACTTCTGGCATCAACTTGCTTGCAGGCTTTATTTATGGACAGCTGTCTTGTTTTTGCTGTGGTCGATATGAAATGCTGAAACATGTCTGAGACCTAAAGTGTGCAATCTATTATGCTAAATTATTAAGAGGTGACTTGATCTTGCTCTGTATATACATACAGAGAGAGAGGATACCCAGTAGCTGGCAGGCAAAAACCTAACCAGACACTATGGCTGGAAGCTGAAATTAGACAAATTCAGACTGAAAATAAAGTATGCTTTTTTTTTTTAACTTGTATTTTTAAAACATCATAGTTAGCTATTTTAACAGTTTATTAAGAAAGTGCTCTCCATCATTAGAAAACTGTAATTCAAGACTGTGGGTTTATTTAAAATATGTTCTTTTCCAGGTTTACATGGACAAATGTTACGGTCTATATTATACAGAAGATGACAAGAGATCATTGCTAAGTGATGTGAGAATCCATACAATTAATGAGTTCAGATTAATTCCATGAAGTTGCAGTATTGCTAATGCTCTAGTCACCCAGCTATATGATGCATGTGCAGTAGCACCCCCCCAACACATTACCTCCTTGTTGTGAAGAGCTAACAAAACAACAGATACATCTTTCTGGCTGGGCTGTTGTTGACCAGTAGGTAGGCTAAGGAAAGTAACTGCTCTGGGAAAATCAGTTTTATGCAGGTGGTCTGTGAGTTTTAAGAGTAGAAAATCCTTATCCAGTGGAACAGAAAATCCAGGTGGGAGAGATCAGTTCTCCAAGATTTGAGAGGCTCAAAAAGTCAAAGGAAATTGGACAGGAAGGCGAAACACCACAGGCATATTTTTGTAGTGGAGGGATGTGTAGTGTGATTACAGGATCTACTGAGAAAGGCGGCAGCCAGCTGGGGAGGGGTGACAGAGCGTAAATGCTTGGTCCTAGGGGGCTGACGGGAGGGGAGGAGAGTTGGGAACCTGGAAGGATACCCACCCAAATCTTGGTGAACACACCACAGGAATGAGGAGGCAGAGGCAAGGAAATGTAGGCAGATGCCTTAATGTTCTATGCAGCTCTTCATACTGGATGGCAGAGCCATTCTGCCAGAATGCAATAAAGGCATTTAACATCTATCCATTAAAAGAAGGAAAGCAAAATTTTAACAGAGGAACAGATTAGACCATGTAACAGTCTGAACTCCCCAAGTGGCTGAGAAATATGGTATCAGTGTTCAAATCAGCAATTTATCCTTGCAGGTAGACCAGTGCCAACATACTTCTATAAACACAAGGAACAAAATGACCCCATTATTTGCATTCATAAACCAGCCTTAGCCCCAAAACAAAACAAAAATTAGAGAAACCAATCTCCCTAGCATAAAACTGAGTCAAATTCAACCAAAGCAGCACACAGAGGTGCATGCAGTATTTTAGAATGTACAGAACACGTCTCATGACTATAAATGATTATTGGATACTTTCATAGTGTTAGTGTTACAGATACGCATAAAAACATGATGTAAAGCTGCTGATCCTGTATCCGTTAATAAAAAAATAGCTGCTACAATGCAAGACACTTAGTCCATCCTTCTGTTTTTGGTTGCTGAAAACGACTCTTTCAAGAGAAATAGGAGCCAAGAATCCTGGCAGGCAAATAGAAGAGAGAATAATTTTTCAATTATGGTTGTGTATTTTGGGGAACTGTATGAATTCTCTCCTGGCAGTCTTGTAATAGCCGCTGTATTTTTTTCAATTTCTAAAGGAAAGGGGAAAACTAATTTTGTTGGACTTCTTAATTCAGTTAGTCTGCTTTGAGAATTGCTGGCTTTTGGACCACCTAGAAATGGTGCATCATACCAGACTACAGAGCAGTCAGGGGATGGAGCAGGCTGCATTTTGGGGTGGGACTGGAATTTCCTCAGAACAAAGGCTTTATCCTATTGATGACTTGTCTTGAGACAGCTTATCCTGTCAACTCATTTATCACCCTACTAACTAGCCACTGAGCATGAATAATGCTTCTTTGCTAGATCAGTGAGGGAAAAGAGAATTTCAGGAGAAGAAAGGAAGGTTTGCATTTGGGAATTTTAGGAGGCCGGGAAAAGAGTTGATAGGAGTTAGGCTATCTAAGCTCTTTGACCCATAAGAAAAACATACCAGGAAGGATTTTACTAACTGCTCATAGTACAGCAAAAAGACAACCTTTCTATTGAAGGAAACCTCATTACCTGGGTCTTTAAGTTATATGAACTGGCACAGCCTTATGGATTGCAGTGTTATCTTAGGAGTACATAGAGGATGCTCTGAAATGGATGTAGTCCTAATTACTAATAGCAGTGAGAATTAAGTCCATCATATATTTGTGAATGTCTGGCTTAATGCTAAATATGAGACAATTCTGATTTGTGAAATCTGTTATAACATAAACATCCTCATAAGCCCCACAATTAAGAAGCTTGATTTCCTGTGGACTTTGAAGTTGGCTGACCTTAATCTCCAAGAAAGCTCAGACTCCATTTGCTGCATAGGGGGATTTATAAGGTCTCTCTCCTCTGTGTAAATTTTCTCTAAAAGGGTATCCTCAATTACCACATTTTTCTTGACATTTACAATAATTTGACATTTTTTGGTACTCTTCCCTTTGATCAAATTTAGTTAAAATTGACCAACAGGTTAAAAGACTATGAAGATAGCTTAATTTTCATCTCCTTCGCGTGTCGGAAATATATATATATTTATATTATATATAAAATATACCTATAATATATGAATTTATATATAAAGATTTCTGATGCGCTAAAGAGAGGGGTGTGTGTGTGTGTGTGTGTGTGTGTGTGTGTGTGTGTATACAGACACACACATATGTATCTGTATAATTAAAGGGTTGTCTCCTGGATCCAGAGAATTATTCAATAAAAAGATCACTGAATATATCATCTGACAAAATCAGTGTGGTTCTCAGAATATGCCAATCAAGTAACTTATTATTCACCTTCCTCACAAGGATTCAGTCAGAGACTTGGGGACCAAACTGTATCAGCGTGGGCAAATGAAGGTGATCCATCAAACTTCTATGCTATTTTTTTTTTTTTAGAGTGATGTCATGATTACTGTTTCAGTGAGGTACTAAGCAGGAATCAGTTTTGTGATTCATTGTTTGAGCAGGCAGTACAAGGAAAAATATCAAAGTTAGCACAAATATATTCAAACCAGGTATTCCTTTGATGAAAGCTGAAATTATTTCTTGTAGACAATTATTTCTTCTGTACCAGAAGCCTGCTTTTATAGACTGTCTGAATTCACTAGTAAAGGATTTCTTATATAAATCACTAGTGAGAGAAACGCAAGGAAGTTCATCAGTGCTAAAATGCAGGCTTTAATAAATTATCTTCATAAATAATAATGAACAACACTGGGATATTTTCAGGTATATATCTTATCAAAATCTGCGGAATTAAAAAAAATGGCTCCAGCCTGTAAAGTAGTCCTTCGGTAAAGGAACCGAATGTAAGGAAACCAGCAAGAGGAGATAAATGCAAACAGAAAAGAGAAAAAAAAAGATGCTGGTGCAGGCGTATGTACTACAAAGACAAGTGTTCGAACATGTGTTCTTACAAGAGCGTAGAAAGGGGGCTGTGGGGATGCATGGCAACTGCCTCTCTAGAAGAGGGAAACATAGGGGTAGCAGACCCATGGTCCAGCTCATTTGAAGTGAGTGCAAATGATTTAGTTGAAGTTCACCTCCAAATTTTGGGAAGGAAAGAAGAGTCAGGACTCGAAGGACTACATCCCTGCCTTGAAAAAGAAACCATTATTTCACAAGATTTCATAAACAGAATTCATTTGGCTGAAAATGACTTTTAGCTGGCAGCAGCCATGGCAATTGGCAGAGAGGGGTGTAGTCTCTCCGCTAGTACTACAGTGTGGTGGGCACTTTACATCATGGGATGGAGAAGCAGCCCTTTGTGTGTGGTAGTATATCTCCTGACGCAAGCTGTGCCAGAAAAGGACATCAATACATTACAATCAGTCAACAATTCTGGATAAAGCAGATGCAATATGTTCTCTGTGTTTGTTCAAAAGCAGTACGGAAAATAAAAAAAATTGTCGATCCAAGACCACCAACCCCAAAGACTCCAAAACCATATTAAAATGCATACAAAGATCAGCTATTTTTTGAGATCTGCCTACAAGATTTCAATATATTTTACTAATCATCTCAAGACAGATAATGTTTTCAAAATCAAAATCATCTTTCCAAAACTATCTAGCTAAAGAAAAAATTGTGACTCCTTAAGCCCAAGAATACTGCACTGAATAGAAATAGCTTATCACTCTAATAATTCAGAACCAAAAGCAGACTTGGAAATTAAACATTTTCCCTGTTCAAGTGATGCATGTGTGCATGCAAGCATTTCCTTTTTAAAAAAGTGAGCCTAACACATAGAGGCAGGTAGAGAGCAAGCAATCCTTGGGGAATGAAGTCACCTGTTCTTTAGGACACATTCAGCACAGTCAGCAATCCCAAGAACTGAAATAACTTAATCCTGACTCAAAGAGGCTGCCCTGAATAGCTTAGCTTCCATGCTTATTTACCCATTGGATTCTGTGCCAATGAATCAACTGCATTGCCATTTCTAGTGATGCATTCCAGGGAAAGTCATCTCAGGCCCGATCATCTGGTGCAGAATGCCCAGTCATTATGACATAGTGTCAACGACTAATAATCATTGATTTAAATCAATCTAGTCCAAGTCAGCCTGGATCTAATTACAGTCCAAACATTAGAAGAGCAGACACATTCAAACCTTCCAGTATCTGCTCACCACTCCCTTATCCATCTCACATGCTGAAATAATAGATTCTGTCTAAATGTGATCAGTTCATAGAAAGCATTTCTCATGCTCCCATGATTATAATATGCAATAATTTAGAAATCATGTAACAAAGCCCCCTACTCTTCACTATAGGAGCGATTACAATAGCAATGAGGAAAGCGGCTGTGCTGGCCTTGTGCTAGAGGGGAGCTGTCACAAGAGTCTTCAGGTAGAGGGAACCGGAAAGATTGCCAGCCCACTTGTGGGTCAGTACCTATTTTAGACAGATAAAAATTGCATCAGAGAACTTATCTCAGAAGCATTCTAATTATTTGGCTATTAAGACCACATACAAATCTTAATAGCCAGGGTTACAGGTACCTTGCTATACTACAGCTCCCACCTGTAGCTCTGAATCTGCAATTGCAAAACCAAGAAAATGTAGGGAAGAAAACTTTGAGAAGCATTGCTTTGACGGCCCTAATCCTGCTTAGTTTAGCTCCAACAATATTACAAATTCATGAAGGGGTAGCCAACACTTTTTATGATTATTTCTCTCTTGCTAAATGCAGCATGAGCAAGATAGAATGGGGGTCTCTACCCTAAGGAAGTAGCAGTTATCTCTCTGACCATTTCTTGCCAGTCTTTATAGTAAGTGTCTGGGCATTTTTCTGACCTCTCATGATCCCACTGCAAAGTGAGTGAGGTGCATATTTCCTGTGTATAACCGGTCTAGAGTGCATGAACAGCGTATTTCTCTGATCTCAAGAGTTTTCCGTATCTTGGAGAGTGATACATTGAAGGGAGCAGGAACCTCAACAGCAGTTGTTATATCTTAATGCATTTTGATATATCAAGTGTGCTCATGAAATCTCTCATGTTCTTGAGCAACAGCTATCTTCTCTGAGGAGACATTTCTCAGGTTTTAGTTTTGAAGTGAACATTACCGTGTAAAGTTGTTATTGAGAAGCTGTGCCAGGGCTAGAATCAACTCTCCAACAGCTTGGTCTCCACTCCTGTATTTTAGTGCACGTTCTTGCATTGCCAGCACTGATAAAAGCTTTCACTTGCTCTCTCTCCCTATTCTCTAATTAGTGCAATATTTTGATTTCTGTTCCCTCCTCTGCTGCATGTAACGTATGTAAGTTACACTACAAGCAATTTATCTGTAGGGTAGACAGTTCAAACCCATCCCACTCTCTTCTTCTGATACATCTCAGACCCTGATCTGGAAGGGTTGCTTTCAGAAAGGAGGCTGTCCTTGCTAGGAAACACCTTTTTTAACCAGCTACTCTACTGTTCCCAGCACCATGAAGCCAACTGAGGCCTTTATTATAATATAACCACACTGTATTTTGGAAGAAAGGTCACATCTGAAAAATGCCATACTGGATAACTGCACATTCCCCTGCCAAATGGTTATAAGCAGCTGAATTACAAGTTTTAGAGTAAATCTGTAAATAATGTATAGGAATGGCTAAATCAGAAAGTCTGTGAGAAAAATAATTATTTGAATGAGTATTGTAACTGACTACACTAAGCATTAAGTGGGGGATACTGCAGATCTAGAGCAGGAATATACTAGCATCAAATTAAGTAGCTTTTGTTACAAAGCTTAAGCATTCTGAGTGGGTAAAAACATGAACATCATTGCTAGCCTATCAGGATTTTTGTTGGTCACATATTCTAGAGACCTAGAGCAGCCTGAACAATTGGATGTCAGTAAGGGAATGTCACTAAGAAAAATTGAGCTTTTGTCATTTTAAAACAGGGAATATATGAATAAAGATGCAGGTGGCAGAAGGATAAAAAGCAACAGTTTGAAAGTCTGGAATATCTTATTGTACACTGTTAACTACTGCCCTACTGGGCAACAAATGTAGCTCAACAGGCCAAATGGAGATTGCAGCATTCTGATCTTTTTTGCTGTCCTGGCTTACGCTCTGGGAGTAATGAAAGGTATTTCTGCTCTGTAGTATTCTACAGCCTGACATAAACACAGATGAAGAAGAAACCCAGAAGATGACTAAACTCAAACAAGGCCAGACTGGCATGACTAGTGCTATTGCAAAGTTTGCAGAAAATGGTGCTGATGAGGCCTACATTAAAAAACAAGCATCCCTGTCACATTCAAATGCAACACTGCACAGTCAATGGAAATTAGAAAATCCCTAAACTGGATTCATATACCCCATTAAATTGGGCTTGAATTCAAAGCACAGGCACAGCCAAAGTTGGCTCTGTTTAGCTATCACAATATATAGCAGCTTGCTTTGAGCTTAATCAGCTAAAATACTTTCAAGTGAGTACTTCAGCCTTCAAAATTGCATGTCACAATAAATGTTGATTCATTTTTTGATGAAACAATATAAGGATAACATACTGCAAAGGAACAGTATGTTTAAAAAAAGTCTGTCTTACAGTTACCAAGAAGTTGCGATACAAGTACTTTTGTATTCAGGGTTTGCATTTTAAGTATTAGGCTTCATTCATAAATGTCTGTATATTACTATTTACATAGATCAGGAATCATGCCAGTGCTTGCTAACAGATTTGGCTTGCTTTCCAGTTCTCTCTACCCTTCATAAACAGAAAGAAACCTAAAAATCTCCAACAGCATGCTTTGAGCCCACCACATGCCTGTAGCTTAGTAATCACCAAACTGCAAGATACTGATTGTATTGATTAGTAAAGTCCTCAAAACACAGAATGTTCAGGGAAAAAAACCTATCACACTGGAAGCTGGAGTATGTTTCTATGAGGAAGAACATGATGCAATATTTAGCAATTTTTTTAATGGGGTTTAGCAAGAATATGGATTTGGAGAAGGAAAGGCAAACTAGTTCAATATTTTCACCTAAACTTGGAATATGTTTTATTTTCACAAACGTGGCATTTCAGAGCTTTGATGACTGGTAGTGTAGATGTGATACTGCTCCCTAAAAACAGTGGCAGTGTTTAATAAGGGGGGGAGGAGGGGAGAACAAGCTGACTTTCTGCCATAATGTAAAAAAACCGTAGGACGGTCTGGAAGAGATCTGTGCACTAGCTGCCCTGCCAAAATGCTTTAAATGAACAGATGAACAAAGCTAGTGCAAAGGCAGCTGAACATAGATCCTCCTGGCAGCCTCTCTCAGTGCCTGAGCAAAATTCACACAGCCCCACTGCCCCGTACAAGGCGTACTTCTGCACAAGAGCTTTCAATAAAAGACAGGTGTGGCTTTACTCATGTAGATGAGTGCACAGGCACGTGCGCAGACACAGACACACACAGTGTTTCTGATATGAAGAACCCTTCAGTATACAGTGCAAAATAGAGGTGCAGCTACATAAAGAAGAGAGGGAAGCTGGAATAGCTTTGAAGAAAAGCCCTAGGATGAAAGATACTGCAAGATTCCCATCCAGTTAAGGAAATGAAATAGCCAGTGGAGCGACAACACATGCTGCTAACATTACAGGGTATAATATGGATTATAATGAACAGACTTCAGCAGTTGCCCACCTGAACAACAAAGACTGTTCATATGCCACAGCTGTGCTTAATTTATTACTATTTCCTACAGCAGGGGCTCCAAGGACATATATTTAAAAAGAGCAGTTATTTCTGTTTCTAATAACTTAAATAATAAACATACACTCCCCAATGTTTCCAACAGTTACTCTTCACAACATCTTTCTAAAACAGATATTGTAGGTAATAAGTAAATATAACAACTAGGTTAATCCAATTTAGACATGGGGAACTCTGTCAGAGATGCCATTTTGCTAGGTGTCACCTTACAGGAAATCAGCAGTTCTGCAATTGCTTTCAGTAAGAGCAGGACTAGGCTGATAGATTGAGAGTACTTGAGAGTCCCTACCCAAGGCAGCTTGGCATGAATCTGATGTCAAGTTAGAATGGACCTAGAAGAGAACTAAGATTCATTTCATCTGAATGCTAGATACCTCCCCTTTGCACATTCTGGGATTGAAGGCAGATCCTCTTCCCATCCATTATTCAAAATAGAAATGTTATCTTTTTGTGCTCAGATTTCCATCAGCTCAAGACAAATCACAGGAGCAAAAACTCAGTGTGGCCGGGAGACAGGCAAAAAGAGATGTTTTCACACTTTCCAATAATATAAAACACTGGCTGTTTCAGGAGAACGTTTTATTTCAGCATTAATCTGCCCCTGTGATATCTATTAACTTCATTTATATGACTCCTGCCTTACAATGAAATCCAGGCTGGGAGCATTATGAACAAGGCGCAGCTCAGGGCACTTGAAACCAAGTTTTTTTTCTGTCCATGTTTCCATTATCTTGGAGCCAGCCTGTGTGTTACTTACTCTTAGACATACAACAAAATAGCCTGTGCTTAAGACTTGATTAAGTGAAAAAGCATCACCTCTTCAAAATATAACACCCATACGAAAAACATTAATCCAGCCTAATCCCCGGAGTGGTTTTTACCTTCCTATTCACTCAGATTTACTAGAATTAAAAGACCTTTTGCATTTGG
Source organism: Dromaius novaehollandiae (assembly GCF_036370855.1). Lineage (NCBI taxonomy): Eukaryota > Metazoa > Chordata > Aves > Casuariiformes > Dromaiidae > Dromaius > Dromaius novaehollandiae. Next base: position 29,665,542 of record NC_088099.1, read on the forward strand.
ATGTACTGTCTAGATACCTATGTATTTATTCTACCAGTTGATTTCATGCATCCTTAAAATAAATGCTCACTATTTTGAAGTACAATGAGAAATGACCTAATGGCTGAAACTGACTTAAAATTAGGAATAAAATACATCTTCTCACAGGTTTGCTGAGCAACCACCTTGACATGTCTCAGCATCTGTAAACAGCTGCAACCACACTGGGACCTGAGGGCACTCCAAATAGATGTTAAGAAAAATAACTGCAGAGGAGGGGGAATTGGTCACTTACCCACCAGTGCCCTCCAGTGGCTCACACTGTGACTTGAGGAACTGAAGACCGTAATGCTGCAAAGATCTGACTGTTCTAGAGGTCAAACACAACATTTCATTGAAATTGCATCACTAATGGAGAGAAATGAAAATGCTGACATCTGAATGTCATATAGTAATTTTTCTTTTTAAGTTCTAGCATGGCAATCTCATATCTTGCTCTGATGACATAACATCATGTATAAACAACTGCATTCCATGAAGTGTATAAAATAGTAATTGCAAACCATGTAAAGTGACACAACAGAAACCAAAGTGATTCCCAAGACAAAATGTTTATTTGTACTAATTTTTCAAATGGGTATCCATTTGCAATCTTTAAATAAAAAAGTACACATGTCAAGGGCCAGTTGAGTATATATCATTAAAAGATAATGCCATTCCTTAGTGATTAATGTTCTTTAATTGGTCAGTAGTTACAAATTTAGGACCTTGGATGCAAAAATCGTACACAGGGGTTAATGTTTTCAGTAAGACCATCCCAGTACTAGGCAAAACAGAGTGTTTGTAGAATAGAATTCTAATCATTCAGTTCCAATATCGTATCACAGTTTCATAATTAGTAGTAAATATTAGTGGGGAAAAAACACAATGCCAAGCTGAATGTTCTCAAGCACTGAAAAGCAAGTACAAATGTTGAAATATCTATAGAAAGTAAAATAAATTATTGTAGTTACTGAAACCACTTTTTGTCTAGAATATCATTGCAGACTGAAAGAAAGTCCCATAGAAAGCCTTCCTCCAGATTTCTCACTGAATAGGCTTCTGTACAAAACAACAGCAGTTAAGATTTAGGGTTTCAGTGAAAATAAAAGTATTGGAATAATACAGAAATCATCTTAAAATATATATTAATTTACCACATTTAGCTCATATAGCCCTTTACATATCTTACAAAATACTATCGTTCTATATACTGCATGAAAAAGAAAATTATATATATATATATATATGCATATATCTCTAAAGGCAAAGCCAGCCAGCTTGGTTAAAAAACAAAAACAAAAACCACTACCAACAAAAAAAATGTAAGCAGACACACTGGAAGTTATGCCCTAACAAAGAGTGTATGCTCCATGTGTGCGTTAGTGTAACAAAGCCTCCAGCCTTAAAACATCTTTTTAACTAAACAGAGTGCTTTCTCCACACCAGCTCTACCAGTCATTTGCCCAATTGCCACAAATGTCTGATAATACTTAACTTCTGGCCATCTCTGTTATATTTAGCACTAAATTAGAAGGCAGGAATAAGGCAAAATAACCTTTCATGTCCCTGAATATCTGATGACATTCACATGATCTTCCTAAATTACTGCAAAACTCTACAGGAGCTCAAGAAATGGCACTCCTGAGCTGAAGCATCTTCCAGTCTATACAAAGCTGCCCCAACACTTGCTTATTCCAGGGTGACCCACGCTACTCAAGTATGGATGATAATTATTCCCAGGCATCTTCTTTGTTTTAGCAAGTACTGAATGCCATACTAAAGCTTCAGGAAGGGTTTGTGCTTGCAATTTCTGGTCTACGAACATCATCGAGAATACTGAAAAGAAGGTAATCACTTCTGATGTGGCTCAGAAGGCTGGAGTGGATGTTCAGACGGGATGCATGTTCCTGTGACTGGCCCAGTGTTAAGCTCTGTGAATCTCAATGCTAACCCTTGTCTCTCTGCTGCAAGGATGAGTCCACTCGTTATGTGCCTAGCATATATTTTACCAAAAAGTATACAGCTTAGTATACAAACTGTATACTTTGCTATTTGTAAAGAAAAGCAAGACAAAAGATTTCATCCATCTATCTTCTCTTTCATCAACCTTGCTAACAAACCACCCCCCCACCAAATCACAACCCAGTGCTGACCAGACAGTTGAGCATCACAAGTCCTCTAATAATAAATCAAATTAACCTCCCTGATAAAGCAAAAGTGTCTAAAAATACGCAGCTGAGGTATCACAAAAATAAAAGAGAGACGCCTTTGAGAAGCTTTCAGGGCTTGGTCATAGAGGACTTGAACCAGCATCCACTAACTTTTTTCAAATGAAAGAGTAGCATCAGAACTCATGATTTCTCTGTGGAGGCTGGCAGTCCAGCTGACAGGTCAGTCACCGGCAGGCACTTGAATGAATGCACTCAGCACACTGGTGTACGATCTTTTTGACAACACAAGCATGAGCTACCAGGGAACCCCCCAAACATTCTGTGCTGTGTGCAGTTCAACACATAGTACCTGATGGTTAAGGTAGAAAAATAGCATGACAGTTCTGAGCAGTGGATACCCCAAGAGTATCCTTCCCCACCCAAACTATACCAAAGAAGAACCATCACATGTACAGCACTAAAACAAACCCTAAGCGCCAGGATTCAGAACCCCCAGGTCAAAATCTCCCACTTGTTTTTTGGAATGAGATTCTAGAGGAGCATAACAACCAGGAATGGCAAGAGAGAAATGCAGAAATACAAAAATGCAAGGATTAAAAAACAGAAGGGGAGATAATGATCCCCCTCTAGCATATTCCCTTTAAAACAGTATACTTAAAAACTTTAAATTCACTTAAAAATTGGTTTCAAAATAGTCTGATAGTTTGAAAGACTTTCAAAAATCATGATATTGTTCAATGGAGTTCATTAAAACATTCCTGTAGCCTCCTGAATAACTGCTACCACTTGTTTCCATTAATATTGCTTAAAAGAATATAATAAAAAACATGCAAAACATTCAAATTTCAATATGTACGCACAATAAAAATGAGTTATAAAAAAAAAGACTCCTAATACTTTAAGATGACTGGCTTGATTCAGCCTCCATTAAAACCAGTGGGATTCTTCCCACCATGTCCAGTGGATTTTGGACTGGGCCTTCATGAGAGACAACTAAATATTGTTTATGTCTTATATTGTAGGAACACACACGCAGTACACTTGTGTATATACACTATATATGTAGTGCAAGTATTGAACTGCTTATCTTAAAACAGTTGTTTTAGCCAGCAAAATGACAGTCACCAAGCCAACACTACATGCTATGTTGAACTAGGCCAAAAAGCAAATAAACCAGTATCCACTCAGACACATTCATATTGTTACAGCTGCCCAGTGAACAGCTTTGTATGAAGCTTAATGATACAGCCACTTGAACCCAAATATAAATTTGAAAGGCAGAAAGCTGCATTAGTGCAATGGCCTGATTGATTTTATATGTGCTCTGGATGACTTTGAAGGCAGGATATCATCTCTTTGACAGGCTTCCCTTCATAGCAGATTTGATATACAGCAGTGAATAGTGGAAACCTAAGGAAAGAGGAGAGGAAGCAAACGCAGCATATGATTATTTTATAATATTCTGTTAAATGAAGGAAATAAAATAGAAGGGGGGAAAGAAAAATGAACAGAGACTGAAAAATCAATTTCTTTTCGTATTTGTTGGGCATTCATGGTGGGTTGAAAAATGCTGGATAAATAAGACCCTACATAACATCCCTAGAATGAGTCACTCTCTCAAAAGCCTAGCTAGCTATAACAGAGACATTCACTATGTATGGCACAATCACTAACTTCTTTAAAGAAAACAAAAAAGAAACACTTGCATCTTTCCTTGATAATCTTATAGCAGTGCTAATCTGGACAGAAAAGATGCCTGGCCTGTCAGTTAAGTATTATCTCTGAACAATAATTTGATAAAACAACTGCAGAATATGACAAAAAGACACAAGAAGAATTTGAAGATCAAGTTTTTAACGATAAGAGTCTAAAATTAAACATGGATTTTGAAATGTTAAATTCAAACTCTTTTTTTCTTTTTTAAATTGGCTACGTTTCCAACAAGTCCCAAATTATTTAGGCTTCTTTGACAACATGAAGGGTTATTACAGCCAAGACACTTTACAGAAATTTAGTTTATTTTCTGTCCTTCACTCAGCCTGGACAGTGAGAACGAGACAAGTCCAATTTTCAGACAGAGCTTGGTGGATTTTAGGGATTAATTCTCTATTCACCAAAATAAATAAATATGCAATTTCAGTGTGGCTTTATCTACTGATAAATTCTGGCCAAACGCACTAACTTATTTTGAATGAAATAAAAAATAAGGAGCATTGGAGATGCTGAAATAGTTAATTTCCAAGTGATTCAAAACAGATCTGAACCAGGAGCTTTTCCTCAGCAAAGTGATCCCATCGCTCACTCTCATATATATATCTGTGTATCTGTAACGCATAAATGCAACACAGAGTAGAACTCCTAGATAATACTGAGCACTATCCATGCATGCCAGTATACTCTGCCAGAAAGTGCTATACTGAAGTAACTCTGCTATCTCTACATCGCTCTGAGCCATGCCATATAGCAATCCCTCTGTTCACTTGTGTAGATGCCTCAGAGAGCCAGAATTCACAGAAGTCAAGAGCAACCCATTCAAGAGTACCCTTATAGCATACCGATAAGAACACTCTCACAGGCAGATACAGGATTTGTTCTGGGGTGAATGAAGTACTTCTCATTACTGCTCAAAAGAAAATGTGGGGGAAGGGACATGACTGCATACTTAGTCCACTGTTTCTGTGGCTTTTATTACAAGTACTTGAAAAAGAAGTGTTGTATTTTCATTATCAGAAACATTCTGATGTCCTGCTATGAAATGCATGTTCATTTGTTTGTGCATATTTTTGTGGAAAACAAGACAAAAAACAGCAGTGATAGGAAATATTATTTCAGGTCAATTCAACTGACTTTTGATTTTTGTTTTATTTCACCAGTGGAATCAATATTAGCATATAGCCACACAGCTCTTCTTTCAAACCCGCTTAAATGTGGGGACTAAAATTGAATTTGTCATGCCTGTGTGAGATTTCTGCTGGAGATGGCCACAAAACATACTGCACACCTTATGAAACAAAAGCAAGTTTCACATCATTTTTTTTAGATCCGGTACCAGGAAGTCTGCCAGGAAGACTGCCAGGTACCACGACGCTCAGAGAAGGGACCGCTACCACAGACCACATCTCAATACATAATTCTTGCTGTTTATCACAGAGAACATTACTCTGAGCACAGCTCAGAAGCACTTTACTGGAAGAGGGAGAGAGGCTTCGGTGCTAGTTACAGCAATGCGACACAGAGGTCTACCGCACTTCACCCAGCAAACGCAGAATTAAGGCTGACTGTGGGATCACGGCCAGCAAACTCCAAATGTGCCTTACATCAGAGCACTTTAAAAGGGTTAGTTCTACAACTGTTATTGAAATAAAAGACTGAATTGCACTGTAAATACTACTAGGCACCAATCACGTTACGGAAGCACCTCTGCTGAACCTTGTTGACTCTATTTGCAGGACGAGGGTACGAAATTTTACTCTTACTTGACTCTTACCTCTTCACTTCAAAACCACAGCTGTTTTATTGCGTTCTGTGTTTTAAAGCAACAGCAAGCCCTACAGTTTTCAAAAAACAGTTTGAAAGTTACTTTCAAAAGTCTTGTCAAATGAGACCTTTCATGAAAATTTGACAGATATATAGTAGAGGCTTGGTAGACCAAACAGAAATTAGCAACTGTCCTATTTCATATCTTTCATTAAAAGCACGACCAAATTAAGTGCACTATTTGTTATAGGATGGAATGGGGAGGGGGGAACAAAAAACACAGCAACCTATTTTATTTCAGGTATCATAAGCAGGAAGGACCAAAGCCAACATTTTAATTAGATTTTTCTGCAGTTAGCTAAATTACTATACAATGCAGAGACAGGACTTAGGTGCCTTACTCCTAAAGATAACGTTAACGAGTTGGCAATTTAATGCAGATGATGCATTCAAATAGACTTTAAAACTACTTTTTGGGAGAAAAAAAAAAGTATCAGGGCTTGGTCTTCTGACTGGCAAATAATTTATTTTTCCAATTTTGCTTCATCTGAGAAGAGGAAGAGATAAAAAATAATGCATCCCTTAATCTCATAAAAAGACAACTGTGTGCTTGGCTTCAGGAACCATGCATGTGCTGACTAAACTGAATAAAAGACAAAGAAGCCAGGACCACCTACCATATTTCATGCCACAAAAAAAAAAAAAAAAAAAAAAAAAAAGAAAAAAGAAAAAAAAGATCTAGACAAGCAGATGGCAGGTTTATCCTATATAACAAACTGGAAGTCACATAAGGAGAGAGAACTGCAGTATCAAAGCTAGAATCCATATGGATAGAAGAAGCCACTCTATTCAGCAGATCAGCTGTAACAAAGCTCCTGTTCCTTGGAGATAAGCAATTAATTTACTGCTACGAAATGGGCTATAGAGCCTCTTTACATGGCTCTTTAAGAAGCTCAGCTTTTGCTTTCATGTATTTTATTCATTTCACATGTTAAAACACACACTGCTATCTCTCTCTCTGATAGGAGGAGGCCACCATAGATTCTGTAAATGGAAAACTATTCACAAATTTAACACCACACTATTAGTTCAAACAGAAGTGTATAAAGCAAATATTATTTTGAGTTTTTATTCAATTATTTCCTGTGTTTTTAACCAGGGATTAAACTGCTTGTGTTATAGTAATTTGCTTTTCAGCCATTACCTTCAAAATCTCAAGATCAGAAAAGCAAAAGCAGTTAAGAAGATAAAAAAAAAGGGGGATGAGGAACTTGCTCGATTTGTTCTTTCTTACTTTTCCACCATTCCTTTCTGCTTGAGGATGCGATACACTTCTGCAGAAGTCTGTGGTCCTTGCAGTTTCTGACCATTCAGCATTTCTTGCTCCAATTCTTCAATAGACTAAACAACAGAGAGAGGGAAAAAAAAGGAAGAAAAGGAGAGCTTCAATAGTTTATATAAACCTGACATCATAATCTGGATGAAAAAAAAAGCCCTTCAGTAACATCTTTTTTTTTCCTGTGTCGAAAGCTAAACTGGGGAAAAGTCTGTGCCATTGAGTGAGCAGATATAATAGTCTCTCGTATTCCTTCTGTAAACAGTCTCCTTCTTACATCCAAATCTCCCAATCAAATCTCCCAGATCTCCCTTTCTTCCCTGTCTCCTTTTCTTTTTTCTTTTTTATTTAAAACACCTGTCCTTTTTAAATACCTTTCCATGCATTCTAGTCTTGTAACACTCAAAATGAAAGGAAAGAGAAGGGTACTCACTAAGAACAGCTAGTGTGTCTCAGATGGCACTCCTGGTTTGCTGGAGTCATAATATAGCTAATGCTTGCAACAATGGATTTTACCCAGTGGATAAGGTACCTTTCCAGTTTTGACAAATGCTTCTGCTACCCGTCGATTCCGGCCACCATAACACGTTGTGATAAGATCAGCAACTCCACAGCTCTCCAGGAAGGTGGCAGTAGACACCTGTCCTTTGCAAAAAATTCTGGCAAAGGCAATCATCTCCATTAGGCCAAGGCGAATAACGGCAGCTTTAGTATTGTCACCACAGCGAAGGCCATCACAGAACCCAGCTCCTACTGCCACAATATTCTAACGAGAAGAGAAAAAACAAACAGGAAATGAGTCAATTACTGTTTAGGTAATCCCAGAAGACACCAAGAGACATAGTGCAAGTATCCTTCAGAACTGCATATCGAGTTGTTTATAGGATAATCTAAAAAAGTCTTACAATAGGAAAGTATTTCCAAGGATAAAAGCATAGTTAAAGCTCTGGAAGAAGTTGCCCTGCAGGCTGTGGAACTATTGTCATTGACTACGAACAGCTTAAACTATACCCAAACATGGTTTGTCTAGATATAACTGATTCTGCCCTGAGGAGGGCGTAGAGCTACGCTGACATCTCAGATCTCGAGCCTTATTTTCTTTGTGATTAAAGCAACGCTGAATCTGAGAAATGTTTGTTTACTTTCATGCTAATATGCCGAGGGGCTAAATTCAGCTAAGCTAATAGCACTCATCCCTTTTAAATATGCAGAGTTCCTAGAACAGTAATGCTTAATAGAGGCTTCCCTGCAGGTTCATGACACAGTGAGACCTTTCCTAAGCACAAAAAGGTTATCTCCATAGACCTGGCTACACCCTTCTACAAGGAAGGTACTGTTTCTTCATGATCGGAGAGCTGTACGGTCCCTTCTTTGGCTTATGAACATAAAACAAAGATTAGTTGAGAGACTTTTGAGCAAAGTGACTGTAAAAGCTATTTTCTGGCCTGGAAAATAACAAGATGAGCCACCAGAAGACAAAGATTTGCCATGGTTAGCTTGCCCATCCCCCCCAAAACCACTCCAAAAGAGATGGAACTATGAAGCCCTGGTAAAGCAGACAAGGAAGCAACAGATGTAGTAACATTTTTCTGCAACAATAACAGCAGCAGCCCCCTCAACTGAAACCACAGGATAACTGGCATTACGAGCCCCTGCTGCAGAAGAAGAACTGTAACTTGTTGAAGCAACAGCAGCAGCATTTGGAAGTTGCTAATGAAAGCAAGAAGACTATTAACAGCTGTTTTTGTTCTGTATGTTGGATTATGAGACACAAAGACCGCAGGCAGCTGTAGTGCTGCGAGGCTGATCATAGCTAGATGACTCTCACTCAAAAATGGGGCCAGAGGATGAGTCATTGCTTTTTGAACAGCTAGCTGAGGTCTAAATGTGACCCTTGGAAACCGCTCTCAGAAGTCCAGAAATTAGACATGACAGCAGCAAAAGATGACCAGACTTTTAAAGCTGGCACTTTAGATCATCTTGGCTTAAATCTTCACTTCAGTGATTCAGGCAGGGTATCTTTACATGAGACACCTCTCCTAGAGCAACAGGCCATCACCTCCAATATTTTTTCACATGGTGGTTAGAAAATTTTTGGGTTGAATAACCCATTTAACTGGAACTTGTATGTATCTGAAGTCTGAAAGTATTTAGTACTCAGCTAAAAATGAGAACAGCCTTGTTTGTGAACAACCTCTGGACTTTTTCCATGCACTTTTCAAACACTCCAATACTATGTAAAGCTTCCTCTTCCCTCCAACTTTGTCTACTTTGACTTTCCTTTCCACTTTTGAAGCAGCCTATCCTATCACAATTTACAGTACAATTTGGCCCATGGTGTTTTGTTGTACGTTTCTATCTTCCGCAATGTTTGTCTTTGGAGCAATGGAAATATTGTTTCAAGGAAGTCCTACACAGACCAGTTACTTCTGAGAAAATGGAGGGGGGGGGGGAAGGGAGGCTGTGATCTAACTGGGAAACACTCGGCTTCTCTTCTGTACAGTGTCCCCATTGTAAGTTCTTACATACAGTTTGCAAATAATGAGGAAACAAGATGACTGATTATTCTCTAGAACACACACCCATACCTAAGAGACTATTATATTCTGGTCAACGTAACTCTTAGGCCACAATTATAAATTTACATGCTCTATCATCTGGTTTCACTTAAATCCTTGAAGAATCTATGGATCTCTCTCTTTCATTTGACATATTGTAGAGACCTGGATTACACCACATTGAAAGCTACACCTTACTGGAAGGGAAGTCTCTCCTCTTAAAACAAAAGGAAACAGAAACCCCACTAAGTTAATCATCTTTCTGCCCAAAACAAAACAAAAAACATTCCCCAAGCAGCCTGGTACCTGAAATCTCTGGGTGCAGGCACTAAACTGAGTTTGTTTCAGGAAGACGCATGAGCAAAACACATAAGCCTCATGCCACTAGCACTGTAGAGATCCTCTTGAGAACCAGATCAGGGAGGAGGAAATCACATTTCCATCTGGCCAAAACATCTTTGCCGTATCTGATGCATCCGAAGTATATCAGGCCCACAGCACAAGCACAGGTCAGTGCATGTGCAGTTAAGTCAAGACGTGCTTGACTCACCTGAAGAACACAATTAGCATTTGCCAGCCTCATGGACTTACTGCTCCTGCAGGCTTCTCTGACACTCAGAAGCTCTAGGCAGTTCTGGGTCACTGTCTCTTCTTCTGAGGAGTAAGTGGAAAATGAGAGGATGTCTGAGGAAACTTCAAATTTATGGCAGCTACAGCTTCTAGGAGAATAGCTTGAAAGTCTCCTAGATTTCAGTCCCAAATGTCTTTAGCTGTTTGAGCCTCCTTGTGTTCAGAGAAGTAGGATATGCTTACGAGTAAAAAAAGCATTGCATCAAAGATGTCCAACTACATTAACGGTTCTTCCTAAGTGAAATAACCTGCAAGCCCCAAGTTTTCGCTAGTTGGTCAAACTGAAGAATGATAATATTTCATTGTCAACATCTGGAAAAGCCTTTTCTTAAGGCTGCTCAACACCTCCCTTCAGTGTTTTCTTTTTAGCTCCTATAACCTGGAGAAGCTTCAATTATTTCTTGCTGTAGCAAAAATTGTGTTTTGCTGTAGCTTTCCCACATTAGAAGATTTTTAACTAAATTAATACACATATTTTAGAATGAATCTGGGAAAAATATATAGTCTAAAATACATAAATTAGAGGATTCCAAACATCCATTAATGGGTTCTTTTGGGGGAAAATGGGGGAGGAGGGGGGAGATTAATTAAAAGTTTGATTTGGTCACACTATGGGAAGATAGTGAGATTCTGAGATACCATGTTCCCACAGACTAAATTTTAAGAATTACTAATCTAGACTAGTCAGAAGATATGAACCTGCTGCATAAAATTCAGTGGATGATTCTTGCAAGAAGATTAACTGAGCATAACTCCTTCTGGCATTAAAATAAAAACAAACAACTGGGAAATGCAAGTTTTCAACAGCTGGATATTAAAAAAAAACAAAAACCAAAACCAAAAAACTCAGATCATGGGTTCTACATCTCTTTCTGCTTCAGCCTCCAAACCGGAAACAAAACTATCACAAATTTTAGCCCAGCTGAATGTCTTGGTCCATTACATTAAATGATGTGCATTTAATATCATCAGGAGTTTAAACCAGAAATTCAATATTAATGCCATCTCTGATTTAAAGGACAAGTAACATCTTCCCCGTGGCAACATATTTCAAAGCATTTCTCAAGGGACAATAATATAATTGTTTCCATTTTACATAAAAGGAAAACAAAGACACAAAAGGGAAGTGGTAGAGCTGGAAACTGCAGAGTATTCCTTTTTCTCGATACCCCGCTATACCACACCACCTACCTAGGATTAATAAGGTCAAAATAAATGTTTAGACACTCCTGCTGTCACAACAAGAATGATCCTTTTCATATTGTTGACATTAATAACTCCACTTACCCTACTGCTGAGGATGAATTCAATTATTTAAGAGATGTCAGCTTCAGGTACCATCTGCTATCTATAATATTTAATCAGTATTCCTATTAAAGTGAAGCAGAAATATCCTGAACACTGCCAGTGCCAAAGCCTACATTTGCAGTTACAAGAGTTCCTGCAAATGAAATGGGTATACATTTGTGCAAGAAAAGTGTCAAACGCTGACTATATCGGTGTATACGATATGGTGGGGGGACTTGAGGGCCCGGTAAGCAAGGGTGACTGTAGTCTACAAACTTGTTCTAAAGGTTCAAAAATACTGTCACAATGACCCCAGAATAACAGCAACTCAGTGTTCCTTTTGGCCTGTGGGATTAAGAGCACTCAAAACCACTTTACACTCAAGTGAAGACATTTCCCCCACCTTGGCATCAACAGCTTTTTACATCAGAGCATGCATCCTGCACGCAAATGTTTTTAAACTATTAAAACACTCTGCAGGACATCAAACTCTTTAGCAGGTCTAGTATCCAGAAACCAGTGCTAGTCCGAGTACTAATTATTCCAGAGCTAGGACAGACCTCAGTTATTCTGTCGCTGGGGTATTGAAGCTAAACTCCAGAAAAGAAATGTTGATGCCAGGCAGTGCTCAGAATATGCTTCAGAGCAAATGAGAAAAATTGTCTTCTCTTTGCAGATGACCTGGTGTAAGCATGCCAGAGGCCAAAGAGCAAGTTCAGTTGATGACAACAGGCTACCGAGACCACAGACTCTGCTGACAGATTCTCTCACACAGAGTCAGTGCTCTGGAAGATCATTTCCAACTTACAGTCCTACTCAGCTTACAACAAGTTTGTGGAGCGGTCATGCAGACAGCTTCAGAGGCTATTTCTCAGGCAACCCTCACCTCTCCACAATTAAATGGATCAGAGAACTAAGCACAGAATTCACCTGGGACATCCAGCCTTCCTTGAGGTAGTGTCACAGCTCAGCACAGGCTGTTTTCTCTCCTGCTTACAACACAAATTTGGAGGAGCTCCTTGCTTCGCACCATGGCTGAGAGAGGTCAAATGGAGACTCAGCAAATCAAAGACTATCAGCAGGACTGTCAGAGAAGTTCAGCATAAGCTGTTTGCCTACTCCTGGTGAACTTGAACATGAATAATGGATTTCCTTATCAGTTCATCTCAGAAAACAGTAATTACCACAATCAACTTCTCTTCTACAATAGCTGGACTGACTATCCAATAATGACTGCCATAAACACACTTTGCAGGACTACCTTTGTAAATAATAATGCAGGGTTACATAACCTGGTAAACAAGAAAACTGTAGTTATCACGCTGTTGCTTAAGGTTAAGCTGGAGCTGTAATATTTAGAGATGGACCTGAAGCTCTTGTGGGAAAGGCAACCACAGCAGCTGTTCTCTCCTTCCTGCAGTAACTTTCACACCTCTGTCTTGATCCTTGACTGCTACCACTGAGGGCACTTAACTCTCCACAGCCCTCAACAAATGCACCAGGCAGCTGGAGCCTGGCCATTATGCCATACCCCAAACTAGGTTTTTGTTCCTCCTTTCTTCATGCTCATCTGTAACAGCTACACTGGGTAAATGATTCCACTAAAGTTTACACATAAGAATACAGCTACACTGAAACTGCCTCTCAAGTATACGCCTTGGTTCATACACCAGTTCAGTCTTGCCTCCTGTCTACGCTGTTTGATTGCAAGTCTGCATTAGGGCACAGAACTAAGAACTCCTTAGACACCTCAAAAGGGATCAATTTGGGTCTGTGCTACTCTGCAGCACCACATCCGTAAGGACTCAGGAGCATATCCATAGATAAGCTGGGCATACAGCTCTTATGGTGGTGTCTTAACTGTTGAACACTTCCTAGGAGGGCTCCAACATTGGCAAATGGCAGCTGGAATTCGTAGGCAGCCTCAACTCAAAGCTGCCTGTAGAGTCATTTGGCCACCCTGAAGATGAGCTATCCAAATTTGAAGTTTGCTTATTTCTGATCTTAACCCTTGAAAAAAGTCAAAAAATGAATGCAAAATGTGCTTCAGTCCTCAAGAGAAAAATCCCTGATAGAGAAGAATATGCCAAGCACTTTTTCTTCCTACAGCCAACAAGTTACTGTAAGCAGCTGTTCTCCCTCCCCAATACTGTCAGATTGTGTAAAACTACCAACATTCCCTATTGAGCCAGTCTCTGAGCTGATGCAAGACTGCAGTTTCAGTGTTCTGATTTCTATACTTCAGTACATCTCCATCAGCCCATTGTCAGAAAAAATAAATACAGCAAATTAAGTGGATTTTCAGAATATATGCATCTCTGAATAGCAAAAAAGCACATGTTCTTTCATGATCACCCAGCTGCAACACCTATTATTACAGTCTGAATTTAAATATGCCTCAAAAAAAAATTTCAAGCCTAAAATTATCACTAGCAACAGGAAAAGCAGTGTTCAGAACACCCTCTGCTACTCTTCTGTTCATCCATTCCCCCCCCCCCCCTTAGTCAATCATCCACACTGGAAATTCTCCCTGCTTAGAGAGGCTTGCAGAAATAAAGAGTGAAAGCAATAAGACTTTTAACAAACACTAGTCTATTATGCCAGAAATACCAGAAAAGTCTCATTTTCCCAAGCTGACATTTATTGAAAATGCAGAAGCTGGGAGAATATACTATTTCTTATAGCATTAATATTTTTCATAGTACACTATTTCTTATCCTTTAAATACCAATACAGGAGTTGCTTTTACTATTTCCATATAAAAAAGAAAGTCTGGACTGGGACATGTGCCTGCTACTGCTGTTCTTCTAAAATGAGGTCTGCAGTGATGCTTCAGACAGTTTGAACTGGCAATACTATAGAAATTCATGTCAGAAGCTCTTTTTGTACCTGTCTCTTCAGATAACACAATGCTGTCCTCTCCTGAAATACGAACTTCCTCAATTCAGCAAATTAAATACCAGTATATTTTGCAATTTTTCATGAAGTAACTTTCCAGTTTCATAAAGTAACTGTCAGCTGATGGAAGCTACACTTGGGATTTCTCCCTAAAAATGATCACATGAAAATATGCTTAGTTTTCCCCCCACATTTTTATTACAAAGATTACCTGAATAATCACATAAAAGGCAACAAGCACATAAAATGCTTGTTGTTACCATTAATAAATAATTCTCCTGCTAATAAGCATGTATAGCTTATAAGAAAAAAAGCTCGGATTTATGTTTTCATTATTTACATTTGAGTTTTGTGTTTTACTTTGCATAGGCAATAAAAAAAAAAGAGACCCACCCATTTAATTTTAGCTTCTCATCAATGGAATACATGTTCCCAATGAATTAATAAAATTCAGCAGCAACACTTGACTGGCACAAAACTCCTCTGTCAAGCAAGAATTCAAGCTAGTCAGAAAGCATCAGTCTGAGTAGATTTTGAAGAAAAATAAATCTGTAAAATTTTCTGACTCATCCTTTAGGTCTATACACAGGAATTTATTTCCTGCTGACCTCCCACATCACCACTACAGTATTTTCAAGCAATAGCTATGGAGCCAAATTATGAGTTCCAGAGTCTTGAGTATAAATACAGTAACTCCAAAACACATTACACTAATACACAGTCCTTTAGACCAGTTCACAGGCCCATGATCTCCTTCTACTCAGGACTTCTAAAATGACAGTTCTCAATACAAAACTATTTGGAAAACTAGTATGCTAAAATTTATGTTATTATATCTATCAGTCTGCCTCCCACTGATTAACAGGAGCAGAAATCAGAATCTGTTAGGTTAAAGGCGTCATTCATTGGCTCAGAAACTTTGCAAGTGAATGGTACAATTTCCACATAATTTTAACAAAGAAAACAAGCAATGCAAAATAATTATCCAAAAAGTAAAAAAATAAAAAAGCAAACCATATTATCTACTGTATCACCGCAACCATCAAAAAAGGTTTCCATCACAGATATCAGATAATGTGAACTACAGTACTACTGGCCAAAGTCCCAAGCTACTAATAATTTCTCTTCGCAAATGGCCTATAAATTAACCTGAAGAAAATATCAATAAGAACATGTTTAAGCTAGGCTTCACTTCCTGCCAGCATCAATTTTGTTAAGGAAAAGAAGTCCAGACGCTTAACTCTTTGAAATAACCTTTTTTCTCTTCAAGTCATTTCTGAATGTGGTTATCCACATGAACCTTAGGCAGTGTATATCCACAAAATATAACAGTCCTCAAGTCAAGTAAGTCGATGAATAAGGAAATAAATTGGTTAACAGACAAAAAATTAATACTAACTTCATTCTCAATGTTCTTTTGTAAACACACTCTTGCATAAAGAAAAAGGAAAAATGCCATGTCCCTTTGGGAACCGAAATGGATTTAGAAAAATTCTGAACACTTAGACAAAACAAATGCTTGTTTTGTGACTGCATGCAAGCTAAGTAAAAGACATAGGAAGAGAACTTAAAATGCTATGAGACATGGGTATAAATGCCAGCTCTCAGAACACGCTGCTCTGCAATTTCCCGTCTGGTTCTTTCAGAAATTTGTTTCATATGTTAAATAAAATATAATAAATGTAACCCTATAGATAAAAATACCCGCTTGTTGCTATGAGGATCACTGTTCCACTTGTGTACGAAACCACGCCCTGTTTAACCTTACCTTTAGAGCACCACAAAGTTCAACAGTATCTGCATCATCTACTACAGTTATTCGGAAGTTTGGAGTCTGCAGGAGTTCTTTGAAGAGAAGGCCATTCTCCAAGATCTTGCTGCCTGTGGAGATAGAAAATGGAAGAATAAAAAAGCCAATGAATAATTTATTTGGGTATTATTTTGGCTTTCCTTTGCAAGTCAGAATACTTGAAAACAGAGTTTAGGTTGTTCTATCTTTATCCTAAACGGATTCCCTTGTTTTAAGTGATTAAGAGTGTGTCTACATCACATTGAAAAGCTCTGCACTGAGTTACTGTGGGCTTCTTCATAATTCTTTGTCTGCTCAGCAAGAGAGCCTAGAAATATAATCCCATTAATTCTCTATACTCTCCCTTTTAAATCTTTCTCTTTAAACAAACGCTAATAAAACAAAGGTAAGTTAAAAATACAACAGGCACAATTCTACCAATTATTTTAAGGCTGGTGTTCAAGAGAAATACCTACTGATAAAGGCAAGTCAAGGATATTTTAACTGAGCATGCTGACACTGGCAGCTAAGTTTCTGTGTATGGCAATTCAACTATTCAAAAATAAATGAAATGCAAAAGCTGTTGATGAGCTGTTACAAAGCTAAAAATGCACAAAAATGAAAAAAAACCCTCAACACTGAGACAATAACATTAACTCCCTGCTATTATGCATGACTATATGTGTACATATGTGCATGCTTATCCAGACACTGTGAAATCCAAGACTTGGCACATCTTTATGCAACGAAGGTGTGCAGAGACCAACACAGGACTAAAACTATGCCTAGGATTTGGGGGAACTAGTTATTCTGAGAACTTAAAAAGGATCAAAACAAAAAAGTTAAAAAAGTAAAAGTAGTAAAAAAAAGCAAAAAAAAAAAAAAAAAAAAAGTAAGACATATAGAAAGATACCATCTATGACCAGAACACCTGAGTTGGAATATATAATCATTTATCCATATTAAGCACCCAAGAAAAATCTTAAGCACAGCATTAAAATAAAGCAGTTTTATTTGGAGGATGAGAAAAAGTATGCTTAGTATTTTACCTGCTAAGGTCACAACAACCCTAGCGAGACTATAAAATTCCATTCCTCCCTCCCTCTGTTCCCAGTACTCTCCTAGTACTTTTGGAGGTATAAACATTCTAGAAAATTCAACATTAAAACAAGAAGGACCCCACAGTTTCTGATAACAGCTGACTAACGTTGAAAACTGAAACTTGAGCTATTGGATGTGCAATTCTGAGGACACAAGCATATTTTAAACATTTCAATTACTTGGAATATTACCTATTGTGGTTTCACAGAATTTCTCTGCCGCCACCTCATTGGCAATGTTGGCTCCCATCAGCACACTGATGTCTATTTCCACCTTCTCTCGAATAATGTCAGAGATCAGCTTGAGTCCCTCTGGGCCTTCATCTATTCCCTGCAGCCAACATTAAAGTGAATTACTAAAAAGGCATTAGACATAGTGCAGAAGAAGAGCACATCACAATTAGCTTTGCCCATGGACAGGAGCTACAACAAGGTCTCTTCAGAGAATAAAGGTGACAGACTTGTTAGCAGAGAGACAATTAAGTTCCATGAGATGCTTCTGCTCTCGTTCTGACCTCTTTAAGATGCCTTCTTACATGATATGAGGCAGCACCTCAAGAATAAGGAATAAACTAACAAAATCTAGATGATGTTAACAGGCTTTATGCTATGTTCAATAAAAACCTGATTCTAAAAAGTGCCGACTATTCAGCTCTGTTGTTCAGAATCTCAGCTGGTTGTAATCAGTGTGTGCCTACTAAAACCAGTGAAGAATCACTGAAATACCAATTGTGAATCAGCCCTGCACTTGGATCTGAAGCTGGACCAAAACTAACCAGATGGCATCCCAATGGCTTTTTTTGCAAAGAGGAATCTGAATTAAAATGTCAGAGAGAGATTCCCTTGTGTTTAAACCAACAACAGCTTACTACTGGAAAGACAATTTAATCATCTTGAAGAATACTGTAAGTTGAACAACAGTTCACAAATCTGTAGAAAGCTAAACAACTGAGAATACTTTCATGTCTAAGTACATTTTTAACCCATACTTATAAAGCACCCTTTACAGAAGGTGAAAGTAGGGGCAGAAACAGGACCTTAGAAAAGATCACCCCAGAGATTAATGCTGGAACAGACAGACTCCAGTGCTCTGAATCAAAGACTCCAAGGGAGGCCACTTCCTTCTCACAAAACCTTTCTCCCACCCAGCTAAACGCAGATTTTTTCTGTGCTTTGAAACCAGGGGGAAGACAGACAGGAAAGGAGGCACAAGCTACTGAAATGATCTCTCTTTCCCAAAATATGGCTTATATAACCTTCTATATAGTAGTATTTTTTAATCTTTGTGAGGAGGGAAAACATGATAATTTCAAATTATACAACTTAAAGGCAAAAAAGGCAGTGATCCACTACTACTTTGACATATACTCATATACACATATATATGTACATTACATATTACACACATTATATATTTAATCAAGTGACATTTCAGGCAGGCAGGATTTTGGTGTGCACTCCTTAAAGGTGCCATTCCATAAATAACATGGTGCAAGAGACATACAGAAATGCCTGTACAAAATCAATCAGTTAAAATATCAACAAGAGTGGCTGCATTTCTGCATTATTTTTCAACCTACAGTTCTTAACGCCCAGCTCTTTCTCGTCTTTTATGACTTATACGGAAAAAATCTGAAAGCAAGCAGATACACGTCATATTTTTCCCTAACAGTGCCAAAGATATCCCCACAAAATAACTATAAGATTTCTTCCCCATCCTTCTAAGCAGGCAATTAATAATCAAAAACACATACATACCAGGAACAATTCCCAACATGTGACATGCACCTCAATTATTCATCCAAGTGAAAGATCAGATATGCTTAGGTGCCAAATTCAGCTCTGCTATGAAACAGATGCAACTTCTGACAAATTCAAGGAGAGCTGCACCTGTTTCTTCCAGAGTCAAATACAATACTGGATGACAGATGACAGAAGAAAAATAAATAAATGAAAATCAAAGCTTCGATATGGGAATTTCTACCGGGCAGCAATGCTCCCCAAGCAGTGCAAGTCCAATTCTGTGGTCTTACCACCCGAGTCCTAACATGCCTGCCAGAGCAATCCCAGGGGCCTGCATGCAGTTATATGGAAATGAGATTAGTATTGAGGTTGTCTGAAGTGTATTTTGAGTGATGGCCACCTACCCCGAGTCCTGTGCTCTCTGCTGTACTGCATTGTAAGCTGTATACAAGTCAGACTCCATTCTCCTCCCGCAACAAAAGATTTGTTAGGTTTTGACAGATATCGGTGATCAGAACATATGCAAAGTAACACAACTGCAAATGTTTCAATGGGAGCACAGATTAACTAGCAGACAAATGTCTTTATTTGCCAGAGACTGTTTTATTTTCAGACATTAGGCTCTGCTTGAAGATTTGTTTAAAAAAAATTAAAAAAAGAAAGGGACTAAGAGAATACATACTGCTAACTCACCAAACAAGTACATCTAATTTAGAAAGCAGAGAAACAAAGGTCCCACTAATGACATTTTTAGAAAAGAACTGCACTTTAACTGCCAAAGTTAACACAAGCCACTTCAACAGCATTAGTGCCAAGCATAACAAGACAAAGACCACTAAAAGTCTGATGAAAAAAGCATGCATATAAAAGTTGCAAAAGTAGGGGACAGAATGCATTCCTGCCTCTATTAGTTTCATTGTTCTGTTCAACCTCTGCCCTTTCATCTTAAATGATACATATGCAATTATGCCTGTTGATAAAAGCTGACAACATGTACTTCGCATCCTCCTGCAAAGAAATTAAAAGGCCTTGCACCATTTCTTTCAAAAGACCACCTACTGATGCAGAGATGCAACGTGACAGTGGGAGGCTGCCTAATAATCAGTTCTGCTTTGCATGGTAGGTGTCACTACACTCTTAACACTGGACAGAGTGCGGATTTTTTATTATTATTATTATTATTAAAGATAAATGCCCCCCTCCCCCTTTTAAACAGAACCCATTAATCAAGACTCCATTAAAACACCGTAAGCAGTACTCCTAAAGGAATACAGGCCCGGATTCTGATTTCGGATATGCTGATACAAGTCCTCATTTACTCCACAGATTTCATTAAAAGGTTATTCCTAGGATTAGAGGCATGAGAACATAGCTTACATTTAGCAAATTAAAGAAGAATAAAGTTTATCTTGAGCATATAGAAGAAAGGGGCATAAATTGGCAACTTCAAAAGCAATAAAGGCTTTGACATTTAAGGGCATCCAGGACAGTTCTATTGTTTTGATGCTATGCATTCAAGTTCTTTCAGCTCTGCTTTATTTTATCCTTCCACCATACGATACGAAAAGCTTTTCCACAAAATGCAGGAAGTGCACTAGGGCAACATTACGTTTTCATACATCTCAGCACTGCTTCAGGTTAGCACAGACAAAACACAGCACAGCTTCAATGAGCTTAGCTAGCCAAACTAGAGAGACAAGCTTGCAGTCAGTAGCGATAAGGTTTTTTTTCTTTATTTTTAACACATATCTGTAAATGTATCATTTGCCAGAGAAGACAAGGAAATGCGTGCTGAAAAATACAAATGGCCTACTCTCAACAAGTACCAAACAACAACAGTGTCTTCTGAACCTCGTGGGAATAGCTTATCCTTTGCAGCTAAGCACACGGGGCGGCGGGGGGGGGGGGGGTTAACAGGACACGACACCCACATTTAAGAATTCTCTTGCCACCAAAACTACAAAAGCCCCTAGTGAAACACTAATCCTTATTTCCTACACCACTGCCCCTTCCTAGTTCCCATGCTTAAACTGGTTTATCTTTTTGGATCGTGCTGAACAGTCTCTCTTGTTACAACATAATCTTTGACACGAACAAGAGCACTATCATCTCAGTCACATGAGATTCTCTCAGCAGTTCTTAAAATGATCAGCTCAGTGTGTGGGATGTGCATTAACAACTAGACCATTATGCCTGTGCTCTGCTCTCCACCTAACGATGCGTTTGGAAACAAGTAAAAGATTGGAAAACTTGGTGGTGCAAAACATATTCCCTCCCCCTTTCCTTTTAAAGGAGGCCTTGTGAACAGCCTCATTTTCCTCCTACTGCAAGCACTAACCTAAAATAAAACACTGCATAACAATCCACTAATGGCTGAGAAATTCCAGTCGTATTTCTGGGAAGGTTTAATGGAACAATCAAGTGAACGGAACAAAGACTTCTCCTATCAAATTCTAAGCCTTCTGGTTTTAGATGATTCCACAGTACCTTCTCCATATTAACACGTAGCATTTATTATACCTTTATAAGAGTTATACCAAGAGCTTTCCTGGGTACTCGTCCTGTGATTTCATCGCAGATCTTATGAATGAATTGATGAGGAATGACAAAGACCAGCAAGTCTGCATCCTGTACAGCTTCATTAAGGTTTGGGACAGCAACCTGTATAGTTATGGAAGAGAAAGGCCATATAATCTTTTAAAATTAACACTATTCACATGTGTTGTCAAATACATAAAAGCACATTTTGGTCTTACACACAGTGCTACAAATTACTGTGCTTCATCATTGAAAACAAGTACTAACATAATCTTCCCACAAAAGCAAAAGAATTGAAGCTTTCAAACCAGCCACTTTATGCCTTGAAAGGGGCATCTCTACAGCCACCTGTACTGTTAGTGCAAAGAAATGCATAATTAAGTGAAGGAATTTAAAATACCAAATTTGCAAGAATCCAAATTCAAAATGCTCCTTAACATTCAAACACACATATTTTGAGTTAGAAAATATAAAATAAGAAGCTTCTTTCTCTTTGACAAAATAATCTCAATTTTGATACGCTACTGCATGCTGAAAAGTAGCTTCTTTACTTAGTTCCTTGTACACTCAGATTTCTTCTCCACTCCTTTTACACCTGCTAGTTTATACCCTCTTTCTGCGTACTCAGATTTTGTTTACCCTTTAAAGAGGTGACCTATTTCCAAATCACCTGCCAGACTCCACTTTTTCTAACATGTGATGACATGTTAAAATAAGTCAGGTTTAAATTCTAGCAATAAGCACAACCTACTGATAAAGACAACAAACATGAATGGGTAGGTCACAAACAGCAGAAACACCATGGGATTTCAGCTTCATCATTAGAGACAAAACTGCACTTCATGGCAATTTATGTTTTTCCTGCCCAGAATTTCGTACTGAGTTGTCAGCCACTGCAGTTTCTGCCTATAACGTTTTTGGGGCAAGATTCACCACCACCCACGTACCATTCCATTACACCAACCCAAAGTGGATGTGGTCCTATGACTCTGCCCTGGCAGAGTTAGAAACATGCTGGCCTAACTGACTGCACATAGCAAAAGGCAGCCGGGAAATCGATAAACTGGATATAAGCTTGAGTTCATTTGCTCTTGCTCTCATCCTGTAGCACTTTTTAAACACTTCCAGAATATCTGAAGCCTCCTCAATCCTAGTTGACCAGCCTGCAACCTTCCAAAGTCGAGGCCAAATTTTTGTATCAAGCATGGTCAGAGCCATTAATCTCTCCCTCATTTTCACATTTACTTCCATATACAGAAGCTGTAGTAACATAAAGATAACAGCCAGGCAAAAAAAGATTATATGTTGAATATACCCACCTCAGTAATTTTACCTGTTCAAAACTCTGATCTCAACAGTAAAATAGCACACAGTTTGAAATATGGTAAAACCTAAAGATGTCAACAAAACAAATTTCTACCTCAGTTCACAGCATGAGCAAAATTCCCTCAACTCCATAACTAGATCAAATTTAGCTTCTGATCCTTACCACATTATCTGGCAGCTTGTATCCAGGGAGATATTTTACATTTTCATGTTCATTATTTATGATATCTGTCAGTTTTCTCCCATTAATGTTCTCCTCAAACACCCACATCTTCACTGTAGAAGCAAACTTCTGCAATTTTTTTACATTATTGCCTATTATTTTGGCAACTGCAGAACCCCTGCAGAAAAGAAAATAAAAAATGTACATTCTAAAAAATATATAATTTTGTTCTAGAAGAAATTGTCTTTAAGATAAACAGAAATCCACAGGTTACTAGACCAATTACTATTTTGCTTTTCCAATCTAGTAAAAAGAGTGGAAAAAATACACCAGTTATTCACACCTGCTGCTTTCTCTCAAGCAAATATATCTAGAATACATTGGACTGAACCATTTATTGAAAACCTCCTTACATATGTTGTCTGCTTACTGGCTATCCAGTGAGAACTTGGGTAATTTCATTTGCCCAAATGAAATGGATTATATCTTCAACGCAGTGGTAAAAGTTACATATTATGATTTAATTCTTAATTCCTAAATTCATTTTTTAAAAATGGACTATTTTCACCTTTAACAAAGAGGAAGTTTTCTTTGCTAAGATGCCTAACCTATCAATTTCTGCAGAATATTGATAGGCATTTAAAGCCAGGAAGCATTAATATCTTGCATAAATCAAATGCATGGTCACGTTGCCAATCTCACAGAATTTAAGCGTTGTAATGGCATCCTCTGAATTTGCAGGCAGACAATGCCATTGCTGTTAGCCTCATTTTCTCCCCAAGAACAGCACAGCGAGGCTTGTAGGATTGTTATCAATTTTACTTGTACTACTCAAACCTCTAAGCAACAGTGAAATTACTCAGAATTAGTGAAGCTGCACACAAGAGGGATAAACGCAGCCTTCCATTCCAGTAGCCTGGATGCTCTAGACAAGGAAAAGATGCAATTTAATAAAGCCTATTAATCTAACTTCCTTTCTTTGGATCAGAAAAAGGCTTCATAATTACTGATAATCTAGTAGATTATCAGCAGACCAAAAAGATTAGAAAGATATGATAAAGATATGCAGAGTCACTGACCTGACGTTTACCCATTTCTGCATATTTCCTCACTTCTCTCTGTCATTACAACTTCTGATACTGTGACTTTCTAATACTTGCTATGTTAAGAGCAGGAGGGGAAAATGCTGCACACTATTAGAAGGTAAGAGAGCTTTAACTTTACAAACATAGCTATACACAAAACATGCCTCTAACTTTATTCAGGACATTACTTGTAATAAACTCATGGTTGGCAAGTAAACCAAGCGGATCCAGTCTGCCTTCAGAGCTTCTCATATGGCACAACTCATTGTGCTGTATTAAAA
The DNA here is from genome assembly GCF_036370855.1 of Dromaius novaehollandiae. NCBI lineage: Eukaryota > Metazoa > Chordata > Aves > Casuariiformes > Dromaiidae > Dromaius > Dromaius novaehollandiae. The sequence goes on from NC_088099.1 coordinate 29,689,945, forward strand.
ATGTGTGCAATCACAGGCCTTTCTAAGGTCACTAAGTAGTGGCAGAAAAATGTGTAATATCTGAAGTAGGTCTTCAGCTAAACCATAAAAACAGCATGTCTTAGAAGATGAGAATTTATTTCACTAACAGCAGTGCACACACTGCAAAGCTCCCTGGGTTGAGGAGGTGATACAGAAGCCTCAATTGTTTTTCAGACTAAACGTCTTGGCCACAACTAAGGCAGCTTGGAAACCACTCACGCAACTCCGCCTCAAATTAATTTCTTCACAAAACTGAAAGCGGAAACAAAGCAACTGAACCTAGACACCAAGTACATTTTGGCCATTAGATTACATCTCTGCCCATCCACCAAGCTGTCTGAACAGACCCCGCAGGCACTTTGGGCCTATGAGGTTACACTGAACAACCTTAACTTACTAAGCCACAGTTAAGTCGGTCGTCTCTTATCAAGCTCATATTCTAGACCACCACGCGCACATGCTGTGGTTTCCCCTGCAGTGGCAGATGACTCACCAGTTCAATCTGCCAGATTTCAGATCTGCACAAATGCAAAGTATTTTATTCACACCACAGAGGTGCGTTCTGCAGAAAGTGTTTTGAATTCCTTGAACAAAAGCAAATTCACAACTGCAGATTTACACACAAATATAAAGTCTGGTTCCTGGGAAATCACTGTCTTCAGTTTTGAACTTCACTAAGCATTCTGTATGCTTAGAGTTGATACGGAAAGACAGAAATACCTGATTCAGTAACTGTTCAATTGGGATTTTCAAATGGTGTGTCATCATAAAGTTTGACAGTGTGTACTTCTTAAACAAGACATTAATTCTATTATTATTTAATACTTAAATGTCTCAGTTGTCTCTTTTCAGCCTTTAAATTTATTATTTTTAAAAAGTGAGGAACTGGATAGTCCTAGTCCCTGAATTCAAGAAGATTCTCCAGATCCCCATTTTATTTTATGTTGCAAGAGCTGCTGTAGGAATGAATTAGACAAGGTCAAACAACTGACACTGAGTCCAAGACTGCTCTAAGCAAAGTGAAATATCAGCTCCCAACACCTGCTAATCCAACAAACCAGTCTCCATTCTCTTCTGCATCGCAGAACTCCTCAGTACATAATCTGGAATCATTTTCTGGGATTTCTGGCTCGTCTTGCAGCATACTCCTGACACACCGTAAGGCAAAAGAACTGGAATTCTTGCCCGTTTAGTTCTAGCAGTAACAGTTCTAGCGTGACCTGGATTGTAATACTCGGTACCTGCAGCAGCTCAGCTACACAAGAAAAAAAAGAGTGTGACGTTCCCTCATAAACCTTAATAACCCTAACATGCTCCAAGTGAACGTAAATGCTATTCAAGTCATGCAACAAGGTAGTCCCATGCCAAATAGCTGTTCTGCTCCTTGCTGCAAGTACAAAGGTATGCTCAAGTACAATCACATATACGTATTTAACACTGTTGGAGAACTGTATTTGAAGCTCACTGAGCAAGACAATGCACTTTGTCTCCTGCCCTTCACTGTTCACCAACTACTGTTCACCTACACCAGCTGTGTATCACTGTTGGTCTGCTTTCCCCTCATCACTTTAAAAGGAAAACACAAGCCCCAGAAACTCCTCAACTTACTGTGACAGACAGCAGCATCAGTGGAGGCAACAATATACAAGTGCAACCAACACCGTAACTGCAGCCCTGCCACTTTTTTCTTTGAAATCACCTCAGCTAAGCCACAAGCTTTATCCCCTCACTTTTCCCTAGCGGGTTCCTAGCCCTGTGAACCCCTCTGTCCCAATAACTTCCTCTCTCTCCCCAAACTCTATGGTTCAAGTTGAGCAATCAGATTAAAGACTGGTTCCAGCAAAACATACAGGGACAGAAAATGGCTGTGCACTCCTTGTTAACTTGTCATGAAAATATTTTCAGAAGAACAGGCTATGGTACATACGGGAGCCAATGCATGCAGTGTTTAAACTGAATCTAGGCACTGTCCTTGAATCCTGAGGCTTCAAGGCATATCCCCGAAGTGTACCCGCTTCAGGCTGAGGAGGGCCTTAAAGATTTTAATACAATCACATCTGCCAGATGAGCAACTACAGATGGACAAGCAGAGCAAAAAAGCACAGCTCCTGCTCTTCTGTGACTTCTGAACCATCTGTCCTGTCCCATGATCTTCCATGAGGTGCTAAGAGACCTCGCCCAAGTAACTTCATTGTTAAGGTGACCTTCCCCCAGCAAACTGACCAAACAAGTTTGACTGGAGGTAGTTTATCATCTGAAAAGATTAGTGCAACCATTCTAAACTGTCCTTGTTATGCCAAGCTCCTCCAGCCTGTTTTTTCTGTCTGGGACATAGGTTAAAGGGCTGCAGGAAAGCAAAGACACTGGCACTTGTGGGACAAACAATACAAGAGACTCTTGTGGAAAACACAAGTCTCCAAACTGCTAAACATGCAAAGTCCTACTCAGTTCAGCTACTTACATGCTTACAACCTAGGCATCGCCAGTTGTACTCCTGAAATCCAGGCTTCAAAAATATATAACCCAAAATTACCAATTATAAGACGCATGTAAGTGCTTCAATCTCCTTCTCATTCCATGCTTCTGAACCTTAAAGGCTTCTGCTTTAAGACCGCAGGCCCCAACTGAGCGAGACACTTATGCGCACAGATACACACTTCAGTTAACAAAGTCCCGTTTAGTTCAATGGGTACATACATTCTTGAATCAGGCTGCTCTCTTCAGTCTGGATCTGATGTCTGTCATCCCTTGGACTTGGAGTGGAAAAAAACCACCCGCCTCTCCAAGAGTTGTTTTCAGAAACATTCATGGGGGTGGGGGCAGGGAAAGCTGCTACACATCAAATCATTTGCTATTACTTCCTTTTCTTCTCTCCTGCCACATAAATTTTGCCACACTGCTATCAAATATGAAATCAATTATCAGTTATTTAAAGAAATTTATCCCAAAAAGAAAAGAAAGAAAAAAGCTGAGGCCCAGTAACAGCATCAACATTTTCCAGCATCACGGATATGGGCATTTTGCCATTCAGATATGCATCCCATTAGACAGGAGCTTTTCTCATTATTAAACTGATACAGTGAAGTGAAAACAAAACACATACGCACATGTTTATAGCTAGTATGTAACCTCCATGAATCCTGCTGCTTCTGGCAAGCTAGTTTCACAATGGCTCAACTATAAATACGGTTAAATTATTTGTAGAACTTTCTGCTAATTTCAAATATGGAAGAATGACATCAATATTCCTAAAAGACAGACAGGTCTAACTCCATAACTTCCTTTTGATACATACTGAAATGCACTGTATCTCCCAGTTCACCTTACAAAGCTAGACCAAGGCGAGCAAGAGCCGCACCACTGAAATGATGTCAGCCCTCCTTCAACAAGCCATCAGGAAGAAAAACATAACTCTGCAGTGGCTGATTTTTTGAAGTATGCAAAATAGCACCACAAGCCAATTGCGCTTGTGTAAGTAAGCATCAACTCTAAGATCACTTTGACCAAAGACTGTGAAGTTTTGTTTAACAACCCGTAGTACCTTGCTCTTGGAACACCAAACTCCCCTAATGTTAGACTGAATGTATAACATATTATGTCTACCTCACAAAACAGAACATTATCAGAAATAATATGCACTTAGCATTAGTAATTAAAGCAACAAACTGTGAAGATACATTTACATAATACTTTGTACTTAACTTACACCTTGTAAATAAAGATCCAATGCAAAAATAACAAACAGGAATGATAGAGAAATTGAGAAAATGGGACAAAGGAGGATTATGAACATGGTACTGCTCTCAGGAAAACGATTAGGAAAACTTGTTTTCAGTGGACACGACAGTGAGACCATAAGTTTATAAGTCTAATTATAAGCTAGTGATAGACAAAATAAAACCTTGTCTCAAGCCTTCAGTGTGCCTCAACATAATCTACTGAAAAAGAAGGGGTGTTTCGAATAATTTAGTGTCTTGCTACTCTTCTCGGAAAACAGGTAGTACAGAAAAAAAAAAAAAAAAAACCCTAAACTCACACACTGGCATTTCACTTTTGGAGGGTGGTGGGCTTGGTCAAGAAGCCCTACAGCAGCACCCAGTTAGCAATGACCTGCCGAAAAAGCGTTCAGCATCTTTAATGTCCATGTCAGCTGGAGTCAGACAAATCACTCGAAACATACCAGGTTAAGAATATCCCAAAATAACTTCTGTACAGCAAAGACTGGTGCCTACCACACCGCTCAATTCTTTAAGCTTTCTAGCTCCATTTACTTCTTTCTAACTCCATTTACTTCAGGAAAGTCTCTCTGCTCCGGAGAGGCAGGCTGAAAGGACGAGCTCTGGCCGCTGCAGGCATCCCTGGGGCCGCGACCCCACGCGCGGGCTCTTCACACGGCACAGCCCCCACCCGGGCCCGGCACGAACCCCCCGCCGCCGCTTCCCGCCCAAGGGGCGGCGGCAAGGCCCCAGGATACGCGGGGCCTAGGCGGCACTCACCAGTTCCCCGAGCCCACGATGCAGACCTTGAGGGGCGCCGAGGAGAACGCCATGGCAGCAGCGCCGCCCGCGCCCCGCCAACCGCCGCGGCCAACGGCTGCGGGAGGAGGCGGCGGCGGCCACGCGCTGCCCCCGCCCCCGCCGTCGGCGGCTCCCTCCGGGCCTGCGGCTTGCCGGGAAGTGTAGTTCAGTGTCGCCTCCTCCTTCTTCCCTCCGCCCCGTGGCTCTCCTGCTCCTCTCTGTGCTGGCTCTGTGGAGGGGCTGCGGCCGTGGCGGGGGGGGGGGGGCGAGGCTAACGGCCGCGGCCGTTAGCCTCGCCCCCCCCCCCCCCCCCCGGCCACGGCCCTCGACCAACCCCACCGTCCCTGAGGGGACAAGTAGCCTGATTTCGAGCACCGAGTGCTGCATCGTTACTGTCACCGTTTTCTCTTTGACCGATACCACACACTTAAATCACGCGTGCCATGAATGTATTTTCAATTCTTTTGTGAGCGTATTTCGATTCTTTTGTTTGCTCGAGTGTCGCTGAGTAGCCTCGGAGTAGGTCTCTACACTGAGGTGTAGAGGGACAGAGCTATGGCATAATAAAGCAGGCCAGGCCATGGTGGGGAATCTTAATAAATAAAAACGTTTTCAAATACTCCCCGCCACCATTAGCCAAAATCACGTTGTTCTCTGTCTTCCACGAAAAAGTGGATGTGCTGTTCAATTGGTTAGGTAAGGAAGAGTGGGTTTTAGACAGCTGTGATAAACTATTTTATGTCTAAGCTGTATTTCAGATTACCTCTTACAGCTGTATTTCATAATAACCTGGAAGCACTCAAATGCAGTGCCCTCTTCTAGTAGGGTGCACAGAGTTGTTGTCCCCCCTGTCTCTTAATTTTGCCATAATATATCAAGTCATTGCCCATTAGGCTTTTCATTTTAGGGAGTTGTAGCAAACTTCTCTTGCACCTTTTCCAAGTAGCTTGCGCAGGGCCTGACGGTGTTAACTGTTCCGGAAAAGCTCCTTCAGTTAGAGGCTACCGGAGACAAAAAATTGCACTAGATAGGTTGCTTTTCGGAGTCATTGTAGCTGAAGTGGTGTTAACTACCACCTGCTGTTCTCCTTTCTGCTTAAAAGTGGGGTTGTCATTCGCCCTGCTGGCCAGTATGCTATCAAATTAAACAAAAATGAAGGAAGAAAAGCATACCTAAATCAAATCAGCTTGTGCTAGTATCTTCGTGTCCGCTGGTTTCATTTTCTAACATGGAGAAGGCCCTCGTATTATTATTGTTTCAGCCCAGTGAGGGATTGTTTGCTTGTGTTTGCCTTAAGGATCCGGAGTCAAGAAGATGCAGCCTGGCTTTTGGGGGGACTGGGGAAAGGAGAATCCCGTAACATTGAATAAGGACACAGGTGATTGGAGTCTAAACACTTAATGAAGATAGGGGAAGTAAAATGATAGGAAAAATAAATTCTTTAAGCACTTCAGAACCATTTTTAAAAGCTGGACAGAAAAGATAAAAATATTAAGCTATATGGGAAATATAAAAAATACAAATTATAATTGGTATGGATACTCTTATAAAGAAGACAGTTCTTCAGCAGCGTGGAAGGCGGTGGTCCACCACTATGCAGCGTTCTGCGAAGAATTTTGTGTTTGTGTTACTTTTGTGTTTTACAGAGACTTGTAATTGTCTTTCTGGCAGCTTGCAGCCTTAAAACACAACCTCACCATAAACTAAACTGCAATCTAGTTAAACAGTTTAAGCTTATACAAACCGTTTTAACAATCAAATGTAATGTACATGTATATTTAGTGTTTTTCATCTTGAAGAATCATCAAATACAGCGCAGAAGTACATTGCAGAGGCAATGTGCTCATACCATTCCAAATGGAGATTTTTACCTAGGAATAAAGTATTGATTAATTTAAGCTGTCTCTCAAGTAAGAAGTGGCCAATGCTTTAAATAAAAACATTGCAGACAATAGAGAAGAAAGAGCAAGAAAGAAATTTTCTGTTGTTAAAAGAAGTGCTATCAGATTGTTAATGTTAGCAAGGGCAAACTGAAAAAAATACATTTATGGGCCTTATCTGCAGACCGAGACAGACATGTTTGGGCAATCTGTCTGTACTGATTTAAGATATTATCCTCATATTCTAGTAGTTTGTACCAACCTCAGCTGAAGAGTCTTACTTTTTTCTCAATGTTAACAGAAGAAATTACCTTCTGCATCTTGATGGCTTGAGTTCAGAGTCTGGCACCCTATCTTAAATTGTTACTGAGAGGTGCAATAGAGCAAAGGCAATCTAATAGGCAATCTCAGGGAAATCAGGAGGGTAGCACCTTTTGTAGAAGAGCACATGCTCATAATGGAGCCATGGCAGTCCAGGTACACATGTCTACACTGAAAACATCAATGAATTGAAGTGATATATACTCACATGCATATTCCATTCTACTGAACATTACTGAACAGATGGCCAAAAGGGAAGCAACAGACAGCTGGTGGCTCTAATATATCAAGCCAGACAGCTGTTTGCCTGGATCATATGCGTTAAGGCCCTAAAATTTTGGACTTTGTATTGAAGCAGCTGAGGAACAAGCATATGTTCCCTAATGCCAACTCTTCTACAGCAGCAGTATGAGCTCTTCTGACAGGTGAAACAGGCATCTGGGACTTACTAAACCACTGCTAAGATTTGACAGATCCTATCTGTCAACTTCCCTAAAGATTCAGTAAGCATTCACATCTAGTGTGTATCAGAAAGCAGATGGTTTGGTATATGAACCTATAATTCCATTACAGGAAAAAAAGAAGATTGATATAGACAACAAAGATACAATTTGGATGGGGGAGAAAGTAATAAACAATGAGATCACTGCTAAGTTCTTATTTTATGGAATAGGAGTCCAGTTTTTCTCTGTATTTAAGTGGTTCATTGCTCCATTGTCTACAGAGATTAATCCTTTTTTTTCTCCCATTGCTTTATTTGACTCTACATATGCTGATGAAAAACTGCATGCATTAATCATCACAAGATTGAGAAGAACAAAGACAACTCCCCTAAGGGCAGTATAAGGCTCTGATGTTCTCTAGTTGTATATTCTAGACTACTTATATGCAGAGTCACTGCACTTATAGCTTAATCTATTTGGACTATTCTAGATAGTGCTAAGATATCTGTTCCTTTGCTTCTAGGAAGTTCTGTATTCGTCTGACATCCCACCATTTATGAAAACCTGGAAGCTCCTTTTAAAACCCAGTAGCTAGAGATAATGAGATATGTTAGTTCTAATCTACAACTGCAAAGAGTCCTGTGCAAAGCAAAAACATATAGCAACAGGAAAATACAGGAAAGGTACAATAGTTAAAAATTTTTAGTATTAATTGCTAATTTCTGAAAACAGTCCTGATTACCTACCTGGAAAATTTCTGTTTAATATGCTGTATTTCTCATTGAATAGATTATTATACAAAACATTTTTCTTAGGCTACATTTAAAAACAGTCAATAATGTGTTCCTTTCATTTTCTTCTTATGTTCTGTGTGAAAGATAGGAATCTGATTAATAACGAATTAGGTAATTATGGCACTGGAAGCTGTTAAGGTCTTGAACCCCTTGAGTTATCCTAAATTCTCCTGATTTCATAGGAATTTCTTTTACATACATGCTGTTGGGTGAGTGTGGGACTGGCGAAACTATGTGACTTCTTTGTATAATCTCATTAGCTCAGCTATGAGTATGGATTAGGTAGCACAGCTCAGCCTCTCCGAGTAGATGACCTCGAAGGGAAGGAGGTTAAGATTTAGTAACTAATATTGACATAAGATGCCTCAGTTTCTGAAACATCTTATAGACAGATGGGATGAGGTTCCTGCCCAGTTTCAGCACACATAGATGTAATCGAATAACAGAATTAAAAGGGTATTCTGAATGTCCCCCAGTCTTTGACTTTTCGAAGGTGGGCAGAAGGGCAACCAGTTAGGTTTGGCTTTTAGGTGTTTTTTTTTTTTTTTTTATTCCCAGTGACTGGTGGGTAGTCTTAAGGTCACAAAAAAGACAGGCCCACTAAGGCCAGCAAGTGCTAAGAGACCCAAACATCTTTATCTTCCCTCCTAACTCAGATTTCCTCCTCACCACCAACTCCACCCCTTATTCCTGTTCATCCTTTCTTCACATAACCTGTTTGCCCACCTCTTATCTGTGCTTATTCTCTCAGTTCTGCACTCCTTTATCTGTTCAAAAATTTCTCCTTTATACCCATTCTCACCTCAGACTCCCCACTCCAGCTCTCTCTCTGGCTGACCATTCTGCATTTTTGATGATAAAAAGTTATGAGAAAAGGAAGGTGTTTTGAGTATTAAAAGCGATTTTACTTCTTCTTACATTCAGGCAAGTATAATCACTATCTGTAGAGAACTACCCACCTCCTGCAAGGTTGACAGGCACCTTCAATATAAGTCAGTCTTCCACATAAAACAGTTCTCTGTTCCCAAAGGGAAATGATTATTTTCAGCTTTGCTTGGAGATCATACTGCAGCTTAACAGGGATTACAAGATAAATACAATTTTATCCTAACTTGGAACCTAGGTCAAGCACAAATTATAAAGCTTAATGGATAAGGAAAAAATATGGAAAATAGATGTCTCATTTTTGTTTCATAAAGACTTTGTATCTTACAGATCCTGCAGGTGCTATTTTCTAATAGCTTGCCAGTCCTCATCTGTGAAGGCAGATTTTGGTTACCTGACACCTAAGTAAAACTGAAAAATCAAAGAAATGCAGAATAGGATTCATGTATGTGTATGCTTATGAGCCAGGTTCCACCTGCCCTGCACCTTTCAGTATTTCATGTACTCAGTGCTCACCTTATTTAAACCTAAGCAAAACAAGGGTTCTCTATGGGTCAAGCAGTCTGCACAGCTTCCTTTTCTTTTACTCATAACTTGTAGTTAATTGTATCTTAAGTCCATGCAAGAGAAACAACAAGAACCCAAGAAATATCAGCATGTATTCCTAACTTTCATTCTTGAGACAGATGGAGTCTTCCCCCTGCTCCTGCCTGCCATGGTGTACTTCTAACAGGTGACCTATTACTGACAGTCATTTGTGACCAATTATTCCATTAAGCCTTTGTGTTACATCATTATTGCTTAAGGTTATGACATCACAAACCTGTTGGTCAGTAAAAAGGCCTTCCTCCTCCAGCTGCTCATTCCCCTCTCTGTACCTTCTCTTCCCTTGTGTTGACACAACTGTTTGCACAACTGTAGTCCATATAGTGAATCAGTTTGGAGAACTGGCTGGGTTTGCTTGTTTTTCCAGCTTAGTGTTTGCTGGACAGCAATCTAAGCCCATAACATAAGACAAATATCTGACTAAGCAACTTACCACAATTAGATTTTTATTCTAGCATACAAAGCCTAAGCATGAAGAAGAGACAGCAGGAAATGGAATTATATGGGCACAGGGCAATACACCACACTGATTTTGAGAAATACAGGTGTGTACCAAGTAAGTGTTTGTTGCCTACAATCCCAAGGCAGTGGAGAGCTATTTTAGAAGATAGCTACATTCTGTCATTATTCTGTCCTATAAATAAACAGTATTGAAAGATATTCCTCTTAAAAGAAAAAAAAAAGGCAAGCTTTGTTCTACATATGTAGAGAAGAATTCTTTGTTTCTCTGAAGTGCAGAGGGCCCCAAATCTTTCCATTCTTTTGAGCCTTCCATTCTTATCTTCTTAAAGATGAATCAGTCTTCATCTCACCTTATTTATTGAACCATTCTGGGGGCACGGGAGGAATGCTTTCTTTCTAACCTTTCCCCTGCAAAGCAAACAATAAGCGAGACCTTTATCTTTGGAAGCTAGAAGAAGCAGTGGCGAAAGAATGTAGGGCCCATTTACTGCTGTTTAACAGTCAGCTTTAGTAAAGCAGTCAATTTGCAAAGCATAGATCAGAACTTCTGATATGACCCTTACATCTGCTAGAGACAAGCTAGTGTCTCCATTCTCATGCTTGTGGCAGCCATGTCCCACTCTCATCACAGGTCTGCTTTGCATATAACTTCTGCTCGCACAGTTGTCCCATCTTGGACCTGGCTTCTTCCAGACAATGTGGTGACTGGGTCTCTTGCAAATCTCTGAAATCAGCCTTGCACTACTGTGCAGCCCTGATCCACAGAACTGTCCTTTAGTAGCTAAACAGGGCTCTTGCCAAGGACAGTAAAGTATAACTGAGCTCTAGGAGGAGTGAGCAAAATTATTAATCAAAAAAGGTTTGGATGATGTGTCAACTTTTTCATGCAGTACATCAACTGCTAAGGAGATTATCGCAAAAAATGCCAATGAAACTAAAACCTGGATCTTTAGATAACTGTACTGGCTAGTGTCCATGTTACATAACTGTTAGCTGTTAACTGTGTCAGCTAGGAACAAAAAGAATACTAGATCTCTCTGTGCACGTACCATTATCTCATGGAGTGCTGCAATTAGGAAAATTCTCTTTTAACTCAAGTTAAATGGTTTGTGCCTCTTTGTTTATGACTGTGATGCCCTAGATGACTGCAGATCTGCTGCAAATTTGGACTGCAGTTTCTGTGGATTTTACTGGCATCATTGCCTCCACCTTTTGATTTCAGGGAGTTTTGAGTGCCATTGCAAGCTCTTAATAAGCAATAATGAGGATTTTCTTAAAGTTGCTGTTTAGTATCACTGGTTCCTTAGGTTGTTAGGTATATGCTGTGTGCTAGCATCATGTTGATACTGGGCAACTCAGGAGGCATTTGGCCTCGGTACATTATTGCAGTGAAAGATCTGGTAATAACGAAGTTAAAATGACTTCGGGGCTTGAAGTGAAAGCTGATTCTAGCTGGTCAGCTGTTAAATCAGTGTCTGGTCAGTTGAACAATGGAATCAAAAGTTCATGGATATAACTTCATTATTGTGGATAATGGTTAATAGGCTAATAAAGAGGGTTAGCTGGGGTAGATTTATCAGAAGTCCCCCTTATTCCCCATACCTCCCAGTCTGGTATACGCTTCTATTCACATGCCGGGGAAGCACAGCTAAGTGACTCCACAGCTCTCCCACCCATAACAGAATCTGATGCACTCTCAGACTATCTGCAATCAGCATAAATCCTCATATAGTTTTGCTTTACTATGCTCTGGTAACTTTTGCTACATCCAAAATTAAGTTTAACCAGTATGCAGCTACACTTCAGTTTGAACAGGTTCTGAAAAACAGCCTCAGCGCTTTCACTAAAAATTTTGGGTAAATCAAGATGTGAAATTTAGAATTTCCAAAATGAGGACTGAGACAGTGAAGGCAGTTCCATTAGCATGCTGAGTATTGACCTAGATATGTATGCCTTTATTTCTGTCTACATATCAGATATGCAAAGCCTTATGCAGTCTGAAGAAAACATCCAGATAAAGTTATTGTAGAAAGAGATGTATTGCCTGATTTTTTTGAAATAATTATGTTCCACAATTCCTGCTGGATCAGTGGTATGCTGACCTGGTGCTCTCAAGAGGTGTTTCTGAAAGTTGGTTTGTCACTGCTTAACAGCTTTTCATTGACATAGATCATGTGGAATTGCATGTAGTTCACAATTGATTTTTTTGTTGCATTCAAATTTGATTACATGTCATTGTCATTTTTGGAACAAATTTGTGAAGTGTCTATTGAGAGAAACTGAACTGGGAACCCTGGAACATGTTTTTCACAATGTAAATATTTTGAAACAATAAACAATGAAAATTCACTGTGAGCAATCAGTGTAAAATGCTAAAATCAGAGAGTAACTCTTGGTTCATTTTAAGCAAAATGAGAGGTTGAACGTTTAATGTAGCAAGGACAGTAAGATACAAGAGAAAGGTGCTCCATTTTTAAAAGCTCTATTTTTAAATTTTTTAATTTTTAAATGCTTGCTAAAAAGTGTTTCCTTAACATTTTAGCTAAGCTGCTGTCAGGGCCCTCAGTGCATGCAAAAGCTCTAATTGACCTGAGCAGTCTGTAACCATCTTTCCCTGTAACCCTGCTCTGCAACCTCTTCTTGCCGTTCCCCTGGCTTTGGCTGCCTGTGTTCACACTCAACTGTGGTATGGTGCAGCTGTGTAACCTTGGATCAGACTGCTCTGAAAACAGCTAGGTCATGAGAAAGAACTGTGAGAAACCTCATGTGGGACCAAGATGCACACTCCACTGATTGGCTCAGGAGCTGCATTTCAGCTCAGGCCTTGCTGTTGGTCCCTGCCTGATCTATGTTGTAGGTATGTGATGCCTTGTACACTGCCATTCCCCATCTCACCTTCCTGATTTGTCTTCCTGGCTTGATCTTGAACCTGCTGGATGTCTGCAGACTTTTCTGACCATCGGTGAACTTTCGGCTGAACCTGGGTGCTGTCACAAGACCTGCTCGGCTCTTCTTGTTCAGGTACTGTGGGACTGCACCCTTGCTGGGGAGGGTGCTGTTCCTGCCTGCCTTGCTGTCCCAGCTCACCTTTCTTTGCAGAGCAGCTCGTTCATGTTGCTCCCTGATGGCTGAAGCTAAAATGTTTTTCTACACAAGCTTTAAAAAGCTATAATCACACAGGTGTACTTAAAATTCACTTTTAGCACAGTAAAAGCATAATTATTTTCTTAGTTATGTGGATGTACCTGTACTGGTCATGCATAGGTGAGAGCAGAAACAAGCCTAACAACAGGACAAAGATCACCTGCATAGAAAGGCAATTACTTGTGTTCCTGTCTGATTTCTCTCATGCGAGCAGTCACAGAGCCAGCTCATTTGAGTAAAGTTATGCAGGATCAGGGGTTAAGTCCATAGGAAGTAACAATTAATACATGACTCACTCATAACAAGGAAGGTACATACAAACGGCAAATCATTCCAGATTACAAAACTATTTAAGACTGGAAGTGAAAACATGTTCTTATTCCATTGTCTGAGAATTAAAGCAAATCACTCTATTATTATGGAGATCACATTAAAAATAAATAAGGTAGGATAAAGGAAATGTATATCTATAATATATTATATATGAAAAGTACACTATACATGCCAAACAAAACTAATACCAGCATTTAACAAAAAGCAGCTTACTAACTCTTCCTGCAAAATGTAAAAACCCCAGCAACTGAAGCTAGCCAAAGCTATATTAGCTACGAAACACATAACAGACATAAAAATTTTGCCCTAAGAGGCTCTTGAGAAACTTAAGAGAACCGTCATATCCAGTGGCTCCACCTGGGCATTCAGACTGGTTACTTAGTTAAATCTCAGGTGACATGTTTGTAATCTGTGATTCTTCATAGCTGGAAGGATGTTTTGGAGCCTTTGGGCTCAGTACCAAGCCAGACTGGTTGTGGATGAAAACTGGGTTGCGGGATGTCACTTGTGTAAAGCCATATGATCTGTAGGAAGTCTACTCCGTGGGATTACAGGGTGCCAGTGATCCCAGGAGAAAACTATAGGCTAAAGGAGTAAGACAGCCTAGTTGTACTTGGTAGTTGCACTGGGATAGGCATGTCGTTTCTTGAGCTCACTGTCTTAGTCCCCTTATATCTCTATTGTAGAGACCCTCGTTCTCTACGGAGTATATGCTCACTTTGTGCTGTTTTAGCTTGTGCACTGTAGGGACCCCTGCCATGTGGCAAGGTACAGAGAGAAGTATCTTGCCAACATGGATCTGCACAGGGCATGTATATTGTCTAAAGTGGTGCTTTAGAGGTGGCCACCACATATGCTTCAGGAGGGGCTGCTTGTACTTCAGCTTTTAATCTTAAGACTGCAGAGCTGCTGGTTGTTTAGGACCATGTCAGGTGATATAGTGAGATGGGGAGGAAGACCTGACAGTACAGCTTAGTCCATTTCAGGAGGAAACACTGCAGCTATTATGCAAGATTCCTATGTGGGTACATCAGGGCAAGAAAGAAGCACTGGTTGGGCTATTATATAATTTCTTCTGGTATGGGTTGAGAGGGACATTCTGTAATTCCAAATTTAGCCCCAGTTGTCAAACAGTAGTTCTGGTTCCTGCACCATTAAGTCCTGGTACTGCTTTCCTTGATACAGATACTACCAGTACAATGGAAAGTGTGTCTCTGATACATATGGACTATAACAAATGTTAATCACAAGTGGTTCCTTTAAGGTCAATATAGACCCCAGTAATAGCAGAGCTAATTAAGACACCAATCAGAGACGGCCTGCCAAGTGCAGTACTTGCAGGCCCAGGGATTCACATCATATCTCATGCAAGAGGTATTTTACTGTGTTAAACAGAGCAGAAGCTGAGGGAGGACAGGACTGACCTCTACTAGTAGCCTGAAGTAACTGAAAATCAACAGACTAAGCCATAGTGGCTGTCAAAACAGTCTGTGGGAGGCTTAATGACCAAAGCCATGTAGCTGCTGGGAAGTTTGTTGAGCAGGAGGTGTAGGGCCATGCTGACCCCAGACGAAGACTGTCAAGGAGTGATTCAATAAAGCAGTAGTAATTATGGTATTGTTTCTGGTTTCATCCTTTTTCTAGGCAGTAGGTAGTAATGAGTGATCCTACAAAGGTTGAGAAACACATTTGTTTGGATATCAGATCATTTTCTAAGCTTTACAGCGCTTACTTGCAACAGGAATTTCTAGTGAGATCTCTTCTATGAACCCTGTTTCTTTTCCACCCACAGTGCTTAGTGCCCCTTCAGGATGGAGGGGAGGTCTAGCACTGCAGGTTCATCACCTCTCTGTAATGGAGGTGGGACAGTTTCCCTGCTGCTTCTGGGCTCAGTCGGTGGGATGCGATTTTACTTCTCACCAGCAGTGGGCTGTTTTTTACTGTTACCACTTACACTCATGCTGTCACAGGGCTGTACATCCAAAAACAATGTGAGTTGTGCGATCCTGACATGTGCAAAGCCCATCTGCTTTGAGCCTGGCAATCTCAGCAACCCTCGTGTACAGTATGTGCAACGTAACAGTGGGAGCAGCATCCAAACCCTGTTATCAGCATACCGAGCCGGCATGGAATGTCCCACATGGAACCAAGCTGCCTCAGCGAGTTGTTAGCTCAAGGGCGTAGGGCTTTGTTTGTCTCCGCTGCAGATGATAAAAACTCCCATGGGGGTGTTCCAACTTTCCGTTTTGTTATTCAGTGGTAGAGTCGATTCATGCATATTAACCTCCCAAGTATAGACACCTAGGACAAATTTAGCATCCACATGAACTATGACTGATTTCAATGTTTTTGTTTAGATAGAAATTATACACTTGTCATAAATGGTGAAAGGCCAGGAGGTTCTGAAACAGCTTTCAAAGATGGCAGCTAGCCAGCTTTAGTGCCTGTCTGGTAGGGTCTAAGTTTGTAAATCAAAGCTTTTCAGTGTGCTTAGCATCATTTGTTTTGAAGAAAAATTCATCAGTGCCAAGCAGTGGCCTGATCTGCAAGCACAGAAGTGTTTTTCCATTAAACTTTAGTGCCTGCCGACACTTGTGTTAACAGATACAACAAAGCCCAGTAACAGCGGAATAGACTTCTGAGTGCAATTTTCTAATGGGAAAATAATATTAATCTGCAAAGAATGACTTCCACTGGAGACTAATTTAGCATGCTGTGAGGGAGGAAGCTTCTTTCGCATTAGGGGGAGTCACTGCTTCCCAACCACATAACCTGTCCCATGCAGCTAAAATTCAGAATAGGTGGATTTTGCTGGTTTACAGAGTTTGTATGCAAGCTGGCTGAGCCAATGACCACAGTGGAGACAAAAGAGGCATGAAAATAATGTTTTCACTCAGTTTGCATATGTCAGTTGTTATTGCAATTATTAAAGAGGACTAAATGAATTCATCTTCCAGTATGGACTTAATTCAAGTCTCTCCCCTTTACATCTAAGAGACACCTGCATGTTCTTCTTAGCAAACCCAAAAATCTATGGATAGTTTCACTGGTTTTAACGTCTGGCTTAGGTTTCTGCTCAGCACAGGCATTTTCAAGAGAGCTCTGAGTTCTGAATTGCTGGATGATGCCTCAGTTAGTTTCTTGGGTGTGGGAGAAGCAACAGCAGAAAAAACATCTCTGCATGTTTATAGAAAAAGAGTGATGAATCATGATGACATCAACAATTTCGTCACTAATTTTGCTTTCCTTTAATTTTGGATAGATTACACTTCATAGTTTGTTGTGATTATATGTATTAATGTGGTATTCAGACCTAAAATAGTGTTCCAGTGCCTGAACTATTCATCCCCAGAGCTCCTGCAACTTGATCTCCTCGGATAGAGTTGTGCTGGGATAAATGATGAGTGTATAAGATGCAATCCTGTTGATTGACAAACAAGGTGGAAAAGAATTATGTTTGATCTGTGTTGATAGGAGTAACACCCAGTAAATATCAGTAAGCAGATATCAGTAAATATCACTAGAATATCGCAGTAACAGAATTCTAATTTTGAATATGCACAAGGGATAAATCCACTTTTATTTGTTGACTTTCAGAGTCAACAATATGCCACAAATTAATGTTTCAAAATGGTTATTGGCTTTTTTGTATAGAGGAGAGGTTCTAATACTTTTTGACAACCTAATTTGTATTAATTTGGTTAAAGAGGAAAATTCTTGACAAGTGTGAGCAGGAAGAGACTATCTTCCCCATAATTATCCCCATCTCTTCAAACTTGTCTCCTTTGCTCTGATATTCAAGTTTATACCTAATACATAATGATGGATACCAGGATGGTGTAAAAAGCATTTGAATTGAAGAATGAATTAATACAGTACATAATGAAACCTCTTATCCTTTATATTTGTTTTTCTAAACTGCTATGAAACATGCTGTATCTTTTAGAAGAAATATTACAAATTCTCTTGGAGATACAAGCATTCATATTCACTGCTACCAGAGATCATTCATTGTATTTGTTTTTTTGTGCACCCATAACCTCTATTGCATGACTAATTAAGCTGCCATAATAACACTGAACTTAGTAATGTAGTTTATGGCTTTGCTTTCAGGTTTGCAAGACTGTTTATTTGAAAGTTTTTAACTGTTCAAAGTGTTTGCCCTGCAGGCACTAAAATGTGCGTGACACGTGCATGCTTTGACCATTCAAAATTCATCATCAATAATCCAGTCAGAAGTCTTTTGAAGTATATGAGCTGTCCAAATTATAGTGAAATGGATAATTGACTTTGTAGTTATTAATTACCATGTTAGAAGGACATTAACTGGGCACATTCTTGCACCTTAAAACCTTGGAGATTTTATTAGAAAATTGGATTAAAGAAAACAAAATGATTTAGCTTTTTCTGAAAGGGGAAAGTGAAATATATAAACATTTCAAAATGGGCTTTTGCAGAAGTATCTGGAAGATTCTGAGAACAGATTGAGCAAAGAAAAACCCTTGGCATCAGCCGTGTGCCCTAAGTATTCCTTCCCTTTGAGGAAATGGAACAAGTTTGCTTTCTAAATATTTGCTGGATTCTTTGGAACACATGCATAAGTGGATCTTTTTTATGATGTTTGAATGTGTTTGCTTTTTTGGTTCTTCTGTTTGCTCAGTGACTCCCAAAATGGTGAATATATTCAGGTTCTCTTCTTATGCTATGTTACACAAGAGGAACTTTTCTAGAGACATGAAATGTGAAGTGCTTGTACTTCTCCAGCTCTATTCTGTAGTCTATGAAGACTTCCCTGTTCTCTAGGAAGATATGTTCAGAGTATCCTGAATTACTTTGTTTTCCCTCTAACCCTGAGTGTGGCCTCCTTAGAAAGACCAAGGATGTTAGTAACTTTTAATCAAAAAGTTGGGCTTTTTTTTTCCTTTGACACTGTTATAATTTATAGAAAATATAACCTAATTAATATATTATGTCAGTGGGAAGAAGCCTACCACTGTGAGGACTAGGTCCTATTCGATCTCCTATTATTAGTGGCTTTTTATTAGAAACTCTGCAGTTCTGATGATACATTAGTTTTAAGCTGGATGCTGGTGCACAAAGCAATATACACTTCCCATTTGCTTTCTAGCTGATAGTCCATTCATTTCATGGTACAACTCCTAGGAGGAATTAATCAGACTTAATGAGGCTCTCATTGTCTCCTTTTTAATTTTGTCCACCCTGCTGGTGCAGGCAACCCTTGCAAAAGGACCTAATGTATTAGATTTTTTGCTTCTCTTTCTACATGTTTTGTGGCATACTTTCCTAGATTGTGCTGGCTATCACAGAATGTAGGGTTCCTTGTGTTATTTTGTTTGACTTTGATTTTGAACTTTGCACACATATTTCTTATTAGTCTGTGAATGTGAACTGATACCTGAGTTGTGCTTTTTACTGGCATTTTGAATTTTCAGTCACACCTGCAGAATTCAAGTGCTGTCTGTCCACCAGAAGCCTTGTTCTAGAGTGAGTAAATCTTGAATTAGTTCTAAATAATGTGTCCAGATTTGATTTGGAATCTTCCAGTCTCTTAAGTGTTTTCTGAAGGTTTTTATTTTTGTCCTAGATTTCAATCTTCTTTTTTTTAAGAGAAAACGACGTTGATTCTTCATTTTTCACTCAGCCACCCCTAGGGTAACCTTGTACCCTAGATAAAAGCATATTTCTATGTTGCATTTTATGGCAGAGCTGTTGCACTTCTTACATTTATATACTGCAGCTTCACTATTAGTCCTTTGCCTCCTTTGACCTACGTTAGCAGGAGATGTCTAAACATACCATGTGCTTTGGCACCAGCCACCATAAAAAAGACGACAACCTTCTTGATGTCATTTTTTCTTTTAATGTTGCCCATTGCTTTTGTATACACAGTGTAACAGTGTTTGAACTTCCTTCCATTGTCTGCTGTATTTCCAGAGAGTTACAGCTGTGATTGAGTCTTTAGGATATGTATTTTTAATTTTATTTCTGATGCTACGCAACATTAAGAAAACTCTGGGACACAGGATGCTTAGCAGAGATCAGCTACATTAAGTTATTTGATTCCAGCTGGGTGTGAAATACTTGATCTCTATTATATAGCACAAATTTCTTAGAGGCACAGTTCCTCACAAAGGGTGCCACTAACAGTATGGAGAATGCAGGGGAAGTTCAGAAGCCAGTGCAACAGGAAAGTACATGCTTCCTGCTCAGTCCTTCTGTGTGTGCGTTGCTGGGTAGCTAAGGGCAACACTGATAAGAAAAAAAACCCTTTATTCTCCAAGGAAGGAACATCAGCTGCATTGTGCTACAGGTTGTAAATGAAAAATGTGCTACCTTGGTTATAGGCTACAAATGGATTTTTATCTTTTTTTTTTTTTCTGGTAACTGATACTTCATAGTACTTGCTGTTTATATCTACCTGCCCAGTTCAGGTTGAAGCAAACTGCTCTTGGCCAAGGAAAAAGAAGCCAGTAATCTTGGTTTTCATTTTTCGTGACTTGAAATAAAGTGGAGAATTTTCCTGAGTAAAGAGGCTGATGCAAGATTATTTTCCACTTTTCCTCACTTTTATTTTTTCCTTTTGGCAAGACCCAAGCCTGAGGACCTGTATTGCACTTAAACAACTTCAGAGAATTTCCAATTTTGAGGACTGTACTAGTTATATGCTAAGCAAAAACATTGGGAAAAAACAAACTGGAAACAAACTGCTTTGTTTATTTCTTCCCATATTTATTAATTAGCACTTCTGCATACGTGATCGCAGTTCCTATGCTCTGTGGAGAAGAGAAAATTACTTGAGTGCAAGGAATGCATCAGAGGTGTTATGCATACAGTTTATGTAGCTGGGAGTGGTATTTACCCTCAGAACTGCTAAACTAAGGAAAAATAATCTTAAAACCTATGGCATCGGTTTACCTTTATGTACCAAGAAAGCTTTTTTTTTTTTTTCTCTTAAACCCATCTTGCTTCTTGTATGATGGCATGGGTTTGCTTCTTAGTTCCATCTTCCCCTTGTAATATTTTGTTAAGGTTGAAATTGCCCTGAAACGTTGGTTGTCTCTTGGTTATCTCTGGTATCTGGTTGATGACCTTTGACTTTTTTCTGGTGTCCTGCATCACCGAGCAACATCAATTTTCCTTCTATAGTTGTATGAGAGTGCGAAAATCCTCTGGTTAAGTCAGGAGACTTCTCTTCTGTTTCTTCAGTTAACTGCCAGGATTTTGACACGTATGGTTTATGTGCAGCCTCTGAAGACTGCATCTAACCTAGCCTTTTTTGGCAAACTCCCCATTACACTCTTAGGCTGACACTGAAGTAACTCCACCTCCACTGGGAATTATAAAGTAGACCAGCTGCCTGGGTTGCTATCAAAGTGTTGTCTAAACTTGGTTAGAACAGATCTAGCTGGCATAATAAGGCAACAGCAGCTGCCAAAATCCTTGCTGATGCTCCTAATCTGGTGTTACAGTCCGCAAAGAAAAAATCTAAAACTCTTTCAAGCTGTCTGACTGATCCTTCTCTTTGCCTCTGTTTGTGAGCCCCTTTTTTCCCTGTTAGTAACAAAAATCTATGTCATTTACTGCTGAAAGCAGTATGAATTTGATTTCTGCCATGAATGAATCTGGGATCGGATTAACTTGGTACGTGGGCTACATTTTCCTGTAATAAGACCCTATAACAGTTTATGAAGTACATGCTGTGTATAAGTTTATTTATAACTTCTAGATGCTGTTTTTGTTCAAGCAGTCTTCTGAAAAAAAGGAGGTGCATGATCTTTTGAAGACCTTTCATTTTCCATTTGATATTCATACTAATAAATCTTTTCTATTTGTTTTTCATGAAATGTTTTGAAAAACATGTGGACAACTGATAGAATTATTAAATCTGACATCAGATTAAGTGAAGCCTAATTTAGATGGGGAATGTTCTTATTCAGGCTCTTTAAGGTTTTGGTATATTGTTTGTTCACATCTTTAGCTCCAATGACTTACAAATACTTGTGAGAAGATTGTTTTCTTAGAGATCCAGTGCTTGTCCTATCAGTTAGAGGTTGACCTCTCCTGATTGGGATGTCAAGGTCACCCAGAAGTAGTCCCTATTTTCCCCAGTCGAACAGCAAGACTAGACATTCCTTCTTCAGTTTCACACAAGCAGGATATTGGAGAAATTAAAACAAATTTGTCCATTCCCTATTTGTCTTATAAAGAAGAAAGAAAAAATGGTGTGTGTGTCTGTGTGTGGGGGGTGTATGTGCAAACCTCTGGTTTCTTCCTCTTATTGTCATTACAGGTTGCTAGTTTCTGGGACCTGTTTTACCAGCTTTCAAAACTTAATGGTATGTCATTTTCTGCAAGTTTAGCTCTGTTTTTAGGCTGTCACCCAGTATCACTGTAGTAGTGGGAAGTTTATGACTGATTGAAGCTGGCAGAGCTCAGAGTTTAGAAAATCTGGATTTGTGAAACTGCAGCTAAAGAGTTTCAAGCACTCTCTGTGAAAAAGACCCAAGGTCAAGAAAAGTTAAGCTGAAAAGCAGCAGCTTCCTGAACTTGTAGTTTGCTTGCTCTAAAAAATTAACATACGTTTCACCTTTGAAATACAGGCAAATACTCTCATATCAAGCTGGGTATGAATGCACATTCAGTTTTGCAGAATCAATTCTGAAAAATCAAAGATCAAAGCTGACAGCTGGGTTTTAGAAACTGGAGAGACAGAATCATAATTCAGCTCTTTTCATGTATGAGGTTGTCTCCACTGGATACTCCTGTCAAGGCTGAGTATGATATGAGAGAGTAAGTAGTATCAGCAAATTCACTGGAGGAGGGGGAGAAAAAAATTATGGGTATCTTTTGCTTTCCAGCACCCAGAAGAGAATTAAATAAATGACCTGGTCAGGCTTTTATAAACTTCTGTTTCTAGTGTTCTTCAAAAGCAGCCAAGTCAATATTCAATTCTGTGCTGCAGGGTCCTGGTGAACACAACGTGGCATATCTGCTATATCAGCCTTGAACCTGCAGACCACAAAACAAGTAGCTGAGCACTTTCATTAAATAGGTTATATGATGAATGCTGCCTTTATGCATTTTTTAAACTAATCTTAGTTTTTGTAATATGTAAGAAATTTTTGATTTGCATTTTTTGCACAAGCTTATTTGCTGACAGCTGATAATTTGGCTATTAAAAAATCACTCAGAGGTGAACCCTGGTAAACAAAATGTCACTTTGGCTTGGGATAATTGCAGATATCACACATTCTAGAGTTAACTGAAGTACAACCTTCAATACTGTGAATCCCAAAAGTATAAAAAAACAGTTTTGGACACTTACATACTTATGTGACTAAAATAGTTTTATTGGTAAAATAGTTTTACTGGTAAAATGTAAAACTGAATGACTAAAAATATGCCAGGAGTTTATTGAATTTACAAGAGATTTATTTTGATAGTGAAATGCAGTTAAAATATAGGTGTCATGATTTGTTCTAAGGTTCTTGCATTTCATGTTAATATTAGTCATAAAAAATTAGGAAATCTCTGCAATCTGCCCAACTTCTAAAACACTGTTATGGAAAGATGAGTGAACATAGTGATTGATTTAATAAGAGGTTCTGCAGTTTCAGATAGTGTTTCAGACACACTCAGTCGTCTGGCATGTCTCTGTATATTTCAATCATACACATTGAAATACCTATCAGTATTTGTTATACAGACTTGTAGGTTAAAAAGGAGCCAGTCTTGCTGCATAAGAAACTTCTATTTGTTTCAGTTAGGTTTCTATACTGCTTGCAAAATGGAGCCTGAAATTAGTAATCTGAAATACTTTCTGCATAAGTAGTTGTTAGCAAGTTTTATATAAGTTAGTTTTCCTCCCTTTTTCACTGCCAAAAAGTCTTAATGTTTGTGTTTTGCTTTTCATCTCTACTGCATAATTTTCTTTTTTTTTAACTGTCATCCTATTATGGAACAGATTCTAATACTGTTCCAAAATAGTACTTGAAAGTGCTATTAAAGATGTTGTAAATAAAATACAGGTCTGCCATGGGTGAATAAATGAATTAGAGTCAGGTCCAATTTGAATCAGACTGGTTTTTAAGATATAAGATACTGTAAAATATTACCTAATAACTACAGAAATTGCTGGTGGTATAGTATGAGATCAAAACCCAAGTAGCATAAGCAAACATTAAATTATTAATAAATATACACTCTGCAGTGTAATATCTCTATAGCACTACTTCTAGGACGCAAAAGTAGTTTTGAAAATTTGGCATAAGATTATAGGTACATGGATATTTCATACAGAAAGTCGATGGACAACAAGCTGGCTGTTTTTAGAGTGATATACAGCAACATGCATTATGAATAATAAATATTAAAACTTCACAGATTCCACTGGAACCACTCATCTCTCCAAGGAGATAAAAGGGGATAAAAAAAGAACTTGAGCAGTAGTTCCAGATATGATGTAAGAGTGCAGGGACCAAACAGATTCAATGTGGTCTTGAATCTG
The DNA here is from genome assembly GCF_036370855.1 of Dromaius novaehollandiae. Taxonomy (NCBI): domain Eukaryota; kingdom Metazoa; phylum Chordata; class Aves; order Casuariiformes; family Dromaiidae; genus Dromaius; species Dromaius novaehollandiae. The sequence goes on from NC_088099.1 coordinate 29,713,879, forward strand.
AATTTGGCCCTTTGTAGTGAATTTGGCCCATACTTTTCAAATCTCTAAATGTTTAACTATACAGATAGAAAAATGGTAAAAATGCCTGCATCATGTTAATATTTGGTATATTAACATTTTTGTACCCATTCCTGTAAAGGGAACTGTGCTGCTGCTGTCTCATGACAGATAAAGTATTCCTCTCAGGACTTCCCCTGAACTTCCACGTTGATCTATTATAACAAACAAAAGCATTAAGGTAGAGAAATTCATATGTGAAGAAAAGTAAAAATGCTTTGCTTTCAGATTCACAATTTATTTAAAAATCATTTTAGGAAGTCATCTTGATTTAAATATATTTGTAAAGGAGGTGATCTAGCTCTAATCTAGATGATTTTTGTTTTGATGTGGAATTACAGCTTTGCATTTTAGGGTTTCTGTTATTCAGTAGATTACATTAGACAATCTCAGTGTTTTCTTCTGACCTTAGTGTGTGAATGAGTCTATTTTAAGAACTGTATTTGTGATTACCTATAACAACTGTTCAAACATCACTGGAAAAGAATGAGGCTGTTCCCACCAACTATACAATACATACTGTCAGTGATATTTATGCTCAGTTTCTTTATGCGCTGACTTCCTATTTGCTTCCAGTTGAAGTTCAGAAGATTGATTCTAGCTACACGGAAAATTGCTTGCATCATAGTTATCATACACGGCACCTCCCCTGTGCACAGTTAACGACATCCTTTGCAAATATACATAATATAAGCTAGTATGCTCTCCAGCTAACCACCCCAGAGTTTGTGCTTCAGAGGCTCAAGCATTCTGATCAAGATTGTTTCAGCTGGTCTAAGCTGCAAATTACAGAGCAGTGCACTGTAGCTGAGTAAACAAGCTATAAGAAGTCTAGTTGTGGCAGCACAGATCTTAGTCCAGATGAATTTGCTCTGCCTCGTGGCAGAGTGAGTCAACCTGCACTGAGGTCTCTGCTTCCTGGGATATATTGTTTCTGGCAGCCAAGGTAGTTTCGGTATTTTTACACTATGCCATGTTTCTTTTGACTGTTTCCCTGTCACTAGCTTTAAGTTAAGTGAGCTTTAGAGCAGGATGGTTACCCTGCTGGATGAGAAGCTTGGATGAGAAGCTGCTGCTAACAGGATGAAGTGTGGCAAAGAAGCATGTTTACTGTACATTGCAGGCTTATAGGCACCAGAGAGGGAGAGTAAGATGCATACTGATTCAGCAAAGCTCATGCTAAAGTTGGCAGACACCCAAATTAATGGTACCTTCTCTATTTTCTTGAAATTTTCTTGTCAGAACTGTTTTACCCATGGATGTTATGCTGGTTAAATCTGAATGAAACTATTATGTAAAATAGAACATAGTAATTGTATTAAAATTCTTGTGCTGTGTTATGAAAATGGTCAGATTAGGGGGGGCCAGTGCTACTTTTCGACCTTCAAATCCAGGAATCTGTGGAAATAGATCTGAGGAAGGACTAGGAGAATGTGCTGTGGCTCTGCTCTGCTGCAGCTGCTGCATGTGTCCCAGCTGCACTCACTCTCTGGCACTTGCTGTAGATGACTGGGGAAGGATTAGCGAGGGCAAGCTTGGCGCAGGTGTGACTGTGGTGTGGACTGAACCTTAGGTATTATGCCTGATTCATTCCAATGCTGGTGTCTATAGACAGCAATGACAGAGATACACAATGGTATGTTTTTGCTTAAGTATTGCCTGCAGCTTAGTGACACCTGAATTTAGTCTCACAAAGCTTGTGGGAAATGAAGCAATATCTCAGGAGGACTTTGTAGGGCCAAAAGGAGGAGACAATAAAACTGAGGAAGCCTTGGGTTGTTTCCATAGAAAAAGTTCAATGTTTGAGTGTAGACTGGGCAGAAGTAGTTTCTGTAGTTAAATTCCTTCATATGACTATGACTGTAAGAAGTTGTGTGGAAATCTGATGGGAGGAGAGGGGAAGAGAGAGAAGAGGTAGAAAAAGAACCTGGAAAGTAGTTATAGAAAACTGCTAAAGAAGCATTAAAAAGGCATAGAAAGCCAAAGTAAGAGGATCAGGAAATGCTGAGGGGTTGGGAAATGGACTGTGAGCTGGCTTTTTTCTGGAAGCTAAAACTAGGTAACTTAGCAAAGGACGGGGAAACTTCTCCATTTCCTGATAAGGGAAAACACTGTTGAACTTGATATCTTACCAGACCATTTGCTCCCTAGAGGATGGGATAAGTAATGAGTTACTTTCATTTTAGGGGGGGCTTTTAATGGATGAGGCAAAATTTTGCTTTGAGCAGAGAGTGAAAATAGTGTACTTTGGAGGACTATGAAGTTGCAGCTGTGTTACCTTGGAAACAGTGAGAGCCCTCATTAGACCAGTTGCTGTTAATAAATAGCTAATTAAGAATACTTATAACAAAGCATACATCATGCTGGATTGCATCAGACTAAGTCAGCATGCATTATCCTAAAGTCTAGCTCCTCTAGGACAGACTGTTAGCTAGTAAAAGTACAGGTTCAATCATTTTGAAGAACTTTGATGACTTAAATGAGCATAGGGCCTCACTGATATCAAGATTGCCATGAAAAGTTGTCTAACTATGGTAGATTGTAACAGTAGGTTCATACTGGGAAAGGAAAAGGGATGGAAAAGTTGGGTCTAGCATATTCTTGTACTTAAATACAATGCAAAGAGCTAAGTATAGTGCCAATGTTTGACTCAGAAGGACCTTTGCTTAATAAATGGGAAAGAAGCGTTAATATATGAACAGCTGCACTGTAAGTCAAACCAAAAGACTGTCTAGCCCAGTATCTTATTCCTGCCAGTAGTAGATGCTTAGAGAAAGTCAAGAACATGGCAAAGATAAGGGGTTATTGCATCAATAAAGTAAGCACACAGTCTTCTGGAAGTTGGAAGCTTAGGGCCTTTCTGAACATAAAATACATCCAAAACACTGGTGAACCTTGTTTAAAGGTTGTTCACAAACAATTGTCTAATTGCTTTTTTTAAAACTTTCTCGACTTTTGGAATCCAAAAATGTCTTGTAACAATAAGTTCCATGATTACAGATCATGTTAAAAAGTATTTTCTTGTGCTGATTTTAAACCAGCTGCCTCTGTACTTCTTGCTTCATGAGAAACAGTGAAGAATCATTCCAGATTAACCTTTTATAACCATATTAACAATTCACAATTTTATATACCAGTTGCCTCTTTTCCAACTGAAAACCCTATATAGTTAGCTCTCTCCTCATACAATAGTTGTTTTTTATACCTTTTCTTTGTCTACTGTGTCCTATATTCCCTATTGACAGAATTTTATAAAAGCAGAGTATACAGACACTGGGTGTACTATAGATTTATATAGCAGCATGCTGATACTTGTTCTCCTAATGAGCTCATCACAGATGTTTGACTTGATTACCCTTGAACACTGAGATGGGTTTCTCAGAGGACTGTTTAAAAATGACTCCAAGATCTCTTTACTGAGAAGCCACAGCTAATTCATGCACAGTAATTTTTTCCTCGTATGTTTTACTTTGCTTTTTATCAGCGTTCAATTTCAGTTACCATTTCATCAGTGAATTAGCCACTACTGTGAAATCCTTCTCCTATTTTTCGCAGTTGATTCTAGTTTTAACTATGAATGAATGAAGGGATTATGATTTAAGGTGAAAGGGAGTAACACAGATCTGAACTCAGAGTTGTGGGGTCCCTCTATCTGAAAACTGGCTGTGCATTCCTGAGTTTTGTTCCCTATCTCTGAAGTAATTAATCTGTAAGAGGACCTTCTATTTTATCACATCACAGTAATCCTTCTAGCAGCTGTGAAGAATGGTTTGGGATTCTGTGAAATTATCCTGGGGCATAATACACTTACAGTTTATTGTCCCTTCCATTTCAGAAACTCCATAATGGGCATGCCCTTGTGATTTGGGTTTTATTGTATGGAAAGGTATCGAGAGTGTAGAAGGCTTCTCTTCCTGGCATAGTTTTATTCCACTAAATCCTGTGGAAGGTGGGAAAATTCATATTCATTCATAGTGTAAAACATACATAGTCAATGTGTTGCAAAGGCTAATGAGAGACCTTATGATGCTGTCATTTCATTAAACCATTTTGTTCCACTGTTTTGGGCTGTAGTTGTAGCTGATTATGAGGAGAAATGAAGGGAGGGTCTCATGCATATCTCTAAAGAGAAGAGCCTGAGCTTCCTGAAAGACCAAGGCCTTCTTCATTCCAATGTCTTCTGAAAACTGTGGGCATCAGAAGCAATGGAGCTATCCGAACCTGAGAATGGGGATTTCCAGGCTGTGGATGTGGAGTTCCTTTCCATGATAAACAATGATCGGGGAATTTTATGCAAAGTAATAGTTCTGACTTGAACAATTAGTTACTCTGAAATACTTTCTGTATTAGAAAATAACTAGATTTGTAATCTTCTTCATCCGTACTGCAAGAGATGCGTACTAAATGTTCCACCAGTGAAAAACTAAATTAAAATTCAAGTCTCCAGACTGTAATGCCTCAATATTTAGCTACAACATAAGAAGTTTAACTACCCAAAATTCAGGATCAGGCCCAACACTTCAGTTACCCAACTACAACACATATGGCAGGATTTTCAAGAGGTAAAACTGGGAGAATCTGGTTAGGAGCCCTCCTCCCTATGGTGATTTATATAGGGAACTTAGGCCTCTAACTGTGAGCAGATTTGGATAGTTTGAGTATCTCCTGAGGTGCAGAACAGAGGGCACATGATACTTGGTACACTCCAAATATCTCTAGTACACAGAAGTGCAAAACTTCCCACAAGTTTAAAGCGCGGAAGCTAAACTTGGTTCATTTTTTTTTCAGACTCCGTGAGCTCCTCTATTTTTCAGGTCTCCAGTCATAAAAGAGCGTCAATAATAACTACATCTTGGCATGCCATGAAGATGCACTCTAACAAAATTGAGGTACTCGGCTAAGGCAGCGGGGATGGCCGTTGAATTGACTCGATGGGATGTAACCATATAGCTTTGTACCTGGCTTACGGTACGAGGATCTGCAGACCTCTTTACAAAGATCTTAAATGAGTAGTAGAGGTTACATCCTCTCTTTTCAGGAGATGTAACCCATACGGATGCTTTTTGAAAGGCCTGGGATCAGTGGTATGACTGACGTGGCATGGTGATAGACACGTCGCGCAGCGGTGCGTTGGGCAAGGCTGTTGTGCCGTTCCTGACTGTCGGGCACGCCTGCCTGCCGGGTGTTTCACGGGGCTGGCTGCGCTCTGCCTGCCTGGTGTACTGTATCGCGGGCGCTGGTCTCCCTGGTGCCGTGCTTTACGCGGTAACCCCCGCCCCACACCGCCGCCTGTGGGGTCGCCGCTCCGCTCCGCTCTGCGTGTGCGAGACGCCGCCGCCCCTGCCTGCGCGCTCCCCGCGGCCAGGGCCGGGCCGGGCCGGGCCGGGCGGGCGCGCCGAGGGGCGGCAGGAGGCGCCGCAGGGCCCCGCGGCACCAGCCACCGCCCCGCGCCCCGCGCCCCGGCCCCGGCGGGGGGAGGCGGGCGGCGGCGGCCGGGCCCGGCCCCTTCTCCCTCGGGCGCCGCCCCTCTCCGCGCCGCCCATGAGTCAGGGCTTTGCCGGGCGCTGGCGGCAGCCGCGGCCGGAGCGGGCTCGCAGCCTCTGCCGCGGGGCTCCATGGAGAAGGCGGCGGCCGCGGCGAGCGAGGGCGGCGGCGGGAGCAACAGCAGCAGCCGCAGCAGCAGCCGCCCCACGTCGGCCGGCTCGTCTCCCTCGTCGTCCTCCGCCAGCCGCGGGCCGCCGGGCCGGGCGGCGGCCGCGGGGCGGCTGGATGGAGGCGGCGGCAGCGGCAGCAGCCCCGGCTCGGCGGCGGCCAGCCCGGGGGGCGCGCAGGCGCCTGGGGGCGGCGGCAGGCGGCGGGAGCCGGTGCTGGAGGGGACGCTCAGCAAATACACCAACCTCCTGCAGGGCTGGCAGAGCAGGTAAACCCGGGCCCGGCGGCGCCTCCCCCCGCCCGCGCCGCCCCGCAGCCCCAGCCGCCCCCAAGATGGTGCCGGGCAGGTAGGCCGGGCCGTGCGGCAGCGCTGCCCGGGGCAGCCTCCCTCCCCGGCCTCCTCCCGCCGCTCGGTTTGTTTTCAACCGAGAGAGCGGCGGGGCACGGGGAGGGGGGCGGTGGGGCCGGGGCCCGGCGGCGCCCGCCAGTAACGCTGCACAAGCCGCTCCGCCGCCGGGCTCCGTTTTTAAGCTCTTCCCTGTCACGTTAGTTTCCGTCCCCTGCGAAGTTATCTCGCAGGGCTAACGAACGAAAAACAGGCAAGGAGCTGCCAAAATAACTGGGGAAAATGCCAGGCTTCCGACTGCTTTATTTAGATACGGGGTGGGACAGCGAGGAAGCGGTTACCTGTGCGTTTAGTCGCAGCTCTTCTGTTTGTCCGTCTAGTTTGGCAAGTCCTGATTCGCGTCGGTGCTGGTGACGGGCCCCGCTCTCGCAGTGCGGGTGCGGGCAGGCTGCCGTGCGTCCCCGCGAGTCCGGGGCGGGCAGGCGGCGAGTGGAGCGGCTAAGGTCTCGCGCTGGTCCAGGGTTGGAACCGCGTGGTGGGATTTGTAGTGCTGCCTTGGGGTCTGTCCGAGTCGAGAGAGACTTATTTGCGTTTTACTCCTAAACTTTGCCCTATTGGTGGATGGATGGGGGTGAACATCTAGAACTCAACTCTGTAAAGTGAGGTGTCAATGCGATGGTTTGGAAGAGGAGCAACGCCGGCGCGGAGAACGTTCTTCACAGGACTAGTTACAAACTTCTGTACAAAGCATTAAAAAAAAAAGCCAACCCCAAACTACTGTTGCTGGCACTAAGTGGTCCTAAACAGTAGTAACGTAGGAGTGGCTGGGTCCTTCATCTTCTGACAGTAATTTTTAAGTATTTATAAGTGACAGAATTAAATGGCACAAGTGCTCATGATGCCGACTTGTGCGGGGCGAGCTCAGTGGAAGGAGTGCCGTAGCGATGCCCCTGTACGGTTCCAGATCAGTCTGGTTCCGTGCACTGGGAGGCGTGCATGGGTGCACTCGCTGGGGGCGACAACAGATAAGCCTTCCGCAATATGGACAGGCACTCATCCGCATAAAACTAGGCTGCTTCATATAGGGAAGGCCCTTGCCCATCATTTGGGAACGGTAGTTCTGTGCGAGGTGAAAACTCTTATGTGTTTGTTAATTTATACAGTCCTCCTGTTGTTTTGGTAGCATGACTGAAAATTAAAATCACTCTTCTATCCCCCCCTCCATTTTTTTGGTACCTCTATCTCTTTTTGTAGAAACAATAACTTTTTTTTTTTAATCACATGAATGATTTAAGGGTTATTTTCATGTAAGCTGATGAGATTACAAAATAATGGTCTTTGCTTAGAAATCTTTGGGTCTAGACCTGCCTCTGTTGTGTCTGGGCAGTGCTTAGCACTGATTAAATCTCTGATAAGGCTGACAGCTTAAAATAACATGTATAATCCATGTATCTACAAGAAACTTTTTTCTGAAAACATCATGGAAAAACTATAAATGTGACTTAAGTAATTCTGCCATAGCACTTGGAAATTAATGTCATTTACTTTCAGCAGTCTTTTAAATGTTGCTTTATCATACTTTGTCAATTGCCAGTTTTATTTTGTGTAAATCTGGCTGTTTGAGCAAGTGGCTTATGACGGTAGAGCTTCTATGCTTAAGTAACTTTTTTGGTTTGTTCCGTTGTTCTGTTCTATCCATCTGTCAATCTGTATAGCTGTTTTTTAGGATGGGGAATCTTCAACAAATTTTAAACAAAAAATGTTGAAACCTGAGGCTTACAAAATTTGATCTTATTATAATGTCCAATAAGCGAGTAGCAATTCACAAGTTAGAGGGTGGTTGTCTGTTTGGCCATATGAATATTTGCTGTTGAGTCTGTTTCCTGTGAATCGGAGCTCAGTCTATAAGAGCTGATAAGGGATTTTGTAGTTGGCACCTGCACAGTTATCCAGAATGTATGTGTTGTTGAACAATTGTACAAATTCCTTTGAATTTACTTCAACTGAAAAAAAACACAAAATTGTTTAACCTCATGATCAATACAGCCAGATGGCATGAATATAAATAAAATGGAAAAATAAAAAAAAATTCCATAATCACTGAACTCTGTCAGTTTCTACTTTAAGATATCTACTCCTTATCCATTAGCCTAAATAATTTAAATGTATTTAATGTTAGCTGCTGCCATGTGGCATTGAAGTTGAAAGATTTTTCTAGCTTATCCAACACTTGGTGCACAGAGTAGCCTCTGCAATCCTAAAGAAATTCCTGTCTTGTCATTTGGATTATCATCCATTAGTGTTACTCTTTTGTATGTTATCCTTTAAGAGGCATATGCAAGATATTCTTATTTCATAGGAGACAAACAAGTATGGATACTGAAACATAAGCATTGACTGAAGCAATTGGAGGCCTCAAGTTCTGTCAGTCTTAAGGCCAGCGTTGCTTTTTCTTCTAGGAATTTCTGAGGGTTTGTTGTCTGTTACTTAGAAGCAATGGATGTGTCCTGTTCTAGCAGGTTTAGGAACAGCCTTATGTGTAAATGAGTGAGATTCTTCTTTACCTCAAAGCAGGCAGAAGGAAAGGCCTTTTTTAGTCTTGAGGCAGTTTGTTGCATGATAAAGGTGTCGGGGGGCCAGGCATGTGCAATGTCTCCACTAAAGTCAGTAACTTTCTCTGGTTTTACACAAGTATGAATGCAGGGAACAGAATTTAACTGAAAGTACAGACATTTTGACACAATGATGCTTGTGTCTGGCCTGAGACATCAGGACATCTGACTGTCTTTACTCTTTTTACCATGAAATTACAAATAATTATATTTCTGGAATTGAAGTACTCTTACAAAATGTTTCTGTTGGGATTTACTTGCTCTACGTGTGTGGGAGAGCGGTAGCCTGTATTTTAAATGGGAATTGTGTGGGTTTAATAGACAAACAAGTCTCTATAGGATTGTCATGTCATGCAGAGCCTATTTTGCATGAGCTAATTTGATATTAATGAAATACTTATTGCTTGTGGCATTATTATCCTGTTCTTGAATTCAGTTCAGTAGAATGTTGCAAAGTGTCAAAAATCCGTTTGCCCAAGGTAGCCCAAAATTTGCATGTGGACTGCTTCTTCCTTCCTCCCCACCCCCGAAAATGCTTTTAGCACTTTAGTTTTTAAGGTTTTGTCCTGCAAGCATGTATAAACCCCTGAATCATCTGTATCTGGGCTGGGGCTTACATTTGGAATTGTAACAGCAACAACAACAGATGGAGTCCCAGCTGATGGATGTTGCTGCAGCTTTTCTGGGTTGAACTGCTCTTTGTAGATTATTTTGTAGCCTGGCTGTTTTCTAAGGCATTACTTTAGCCTGTCCTTGTTTCCCTTCTCTGTTGAGAAACATAACTTGTTTACAGTCTACGCGAATTGTGCCCTATGTGTTTCTTGTGCTTGGACAGCACCAGACTTCTCTTTGGGATTAGCTGTGTTCCTTGTAGGTCAACAAAAGTGTACTTTGTTTGGGGTAGTTGGGGTATTTTTGCACTCATGCTCCTCTTACTGGGCTCCACAGCACTGTAGTGTGGTCTCTTTGCTTGTTTGGCTGAAGAGAAGAGTTGAGGTCTAGGTGCTGCCACTGCAGAAAGACCTTTATTTCCACTGCCCGTAACAGCAGTTGGATGCTGCTGGAAGAACCAGCAGACTCTGCTCCCTCTGCTCCTTCTGGGGCTGCTCTTTGGTTCCCAGAGGTTGTGCTGCTCTGACTGTGCTGTTACAGGAGGGTTGTTGTCTAAAGATGTTAACAGAAAGTGACCATCTTCTTCTTTTCTTTGTCCATGTCTTACAGAATAGCGTTATGACTGCTCTTGATATACCATCACATGTGCAATAATGTCTGGATTTTTGACTAGGGACACCAAGTCCCAAAGCTGCCCTATTTTACACTATTTATAAGCCTCATGCTCTTAAGTGAGAGTAAGCTAGATATTGGGAGGAAAAATGCTTGTGCCATAAATACCAGGTGAAAAAGGTCCAAGGACAATTTGAAATGAGCAATCTAACATGAGAGGTTAAAGGCAAGAGAGGAAGATCTGTAAGGGAACAATTTGGTGATTGATGGAGAGAAGAAAAGTCAAAATGAATATGGCTGGACTCAGTGGCATTGGACTGTCATAGAGTGTGTTGGGTGGGTTGTGAGGGAGCAAACCTGGGTTTCTAGAGAAGAGGAGCTTGCAGAAGGTGAGATAAGAATGACTGATCTGACTTAAAATTGCTGTGAGAGGAAAAAATGCAGATTTTTGTAGGTGCTGTAGTGCAAAGCAGTGAGTTTTTGCATTATATATAGACATATATGTATTAAAAAATAAATATATAAACATATATGTATGTGCTGGAGAAAGAGATTGTGACCTTTTAGGACAAAGGAAACTGTGCCTTTTTTCCAGTACAGAAATGTAGAAGATAGTTACCAGAGAAACAGATGATCATTGTTGTGTAGGTATGCAACTATATACCTATACAGCTGTTGGGAGGGAAGTCTGTCCAAGAGAAATGAGCTGTTTACTTTATATATAATAAGCCATACTGTCAGCACTCTAACATAGAGAATATCTGGGAAAGAGGACGTACTCATGCATTCTTTTCTTTAACGTTTGTCAAGTTTGTTACGTGTGTGTGTGAGTGTGTGTGTGTGTGTTCTTTCACTAGAATCAGATTGACCACTGATTTCTCCATTGCTTATCATTTTGTCTTTAAATAATGTTTCTAGCCCTGTCTATACAGGGCTTTGTTTAGTGTTGTAATGTCTCTTATCTACAGAGTTCAGGAAGGGGAAGACTCTGTTCTACAGAGCTGGAGATACAACCTTCGCTCTTTCTTCTGTTGTTGGAAATCTGCTTGCTGAATTTGGAAACATTGATTATAATTTGTGTGTTACAATTGGGGAAGCAAACACTTTAAAGTTTCAAGGCATTTTGTTAACCTAAAACAGAACGTTAACTCATTATTTTCCTTGCAAAACAGTTTTTACTAGAAATAATGTGGTCCCTTCACATGTAGGTTCTGTTCACACTAATAGGTAATATGGAAAGGAGGAAAACTACCTGAAAGTAATGTGTTTTATTTCTGTTGAACATATGAACAGGATATGTGATGAACGTTTAAGAGCCGTATATCGTATGTTACTGAAATTGTCAGGATATATGTCATAAATTCCAAATAAATTTGGAATTCAAAGGATCAAAAACCAGTTATTAATAAATTAAAGCACTAATCTTTTTTTTCTTTTCCTAATCCCACAATCTATGTAGCAAAAAGAATCGTGTTCAAGTATAAGCTTTCTTATTCCCTCCTCTACTTTCACTTTTTGTTATTGAAACTTTTTTGCTAGATACGTATTATTGAAGCTTAGTGTTTTGAAAAAAAAGCTTCACCTCTTCAATTGTATTCTACTAATTTATTTTTAGGAACATGAAAACTTTTGGTTAAGATACACGATGCCTTTTTCAGTTAGTGATTTGCTTCATAATTTTGCTGTTGCTCCTAAACCATCTCTGTTAGGGGAATGGAGAATGCTGTTTGAGCAGTGGAGTGAAATTAGAGGAAGAATTTCAACAAGGTAAGAGGCACGCTGAGAAATCTGTCTCGCGCTCTGATCTTTGGTGGTGTTTACAAGGAACATTTGAAAGAAGACAACTTTAAATCTTAGGCTGAAATTGGAAAGGATGGTCTTGTGATTAGTTAAGGGATTGGTCTGGACTGTAGAGATGTGGATGCTGTTTGGAGAACTGCTGTGGACACTTTGTTTGTTCCCAGGGAGGTAACCTGAGTTCTTTGCTCCTCAGCTGCCCACGTCATGTGGGGTCAGTGCTGCTTATGCCAATGTGGAGGATAACTTCACTTAATGCATATAAGATGCTAGATGATTGGCAGTGTAGGAAAAGTCTGCTTAAGACGAAGGAGACTTGAGCATTTTCGCTCAGATGGTATATTTGGGACTTGCAAGTGCGTTTCAGAGCTGAGGAACAGTCTTGTACTAGAGAGAATGAAGTGACAGGCAAAATAGAGCGTGGTCTTCCTTTCACCCAGATGTCACACTTAGCTTTCAGACTGTGAAAAGAAGTGGCAGTTGGCACTAACGCTGAAGCACTTGCATCCTCTTATCTGGGTTTTGTTATTACTGGCGCATCTTACTGCTAGCTTTTGAATGGTGATTTCTGTACTTAGCAATGGAGTGATAAATTTGGTAAGAGGGAGCACATGTGCACTTACTGGCTTAGATTTTTCTTTTTTTTTCTTGGTGGATACAAGATTATGTTCATATAGAAGGAGAAGTGACAGTAAGTAGTTACACTAAGTAATGTGCCTGGATTCCTTTTATGAGTACATAGAAATGTATTAACAAGATTTCCCTACTCATTTTATGCTAAAACCAATTGTTTAATAAGAGTGCATTTGGAGTTTAGCTTCTCTTCAGCTAAGTAACACTAAAGTTCTTATCTGGCTCTTTATGATGCATTTAAAGGGTTGAACTAGTTTCCTAAGTGAAAAGGATGCTGAAATTCACCACAGCTATTGGCTTTTAATGTAAAATGATATTTGCGAACTTCATATTATTGAATTTGGTTCAACTAAAAATACTGAATTTGCTCCTTTGATTTTAACACACTTCCACAACTTCCCCCACTCTCCCCACCTCACCCCACCAAGTATCCTGGCATCACACTTTAAATCTCGTAGGCTTGTTGTTGTCTTACTGACATGTCTGCATGTGTCTTAGAATCCAAACCAGGGAGGGGAAGCTTGCTTTGTATTTGTTAACTATTGCATGTAATAGTGTTTCCAACGTTGTGTAAATACTTCTGCACTTCTCTTTCCAGGACAGCATTTGATCAGTAGGTAAATTAAAGTTGGGGAATGTAGATGCTTGACTACGCAATTATGTAGCACAAGCCATAGGATTTGCCCTGGTTTCCTTTCCACCTAATTTTTTGTTTATCTTTGGATGTCTATCTACGAATTTTTCCTCCAGTGATGGAGAATCCCTCACTGTAGATATTTGAACAATTTGCCCAGTTTTCATTGCTCACTATTTAAAAATTTGCCTGTTGTTCTTAGTGTGCCAGCCCCCCCCCATCCTTGTTATGCTTATTATCTGTGAGATTGAAAATATCTCTTACTGCATTTCTGTTCCTTTTGCAGTCCTTTTGGACTGGCTAGTTTGTCTTTTGTCCATCTTGGAATATGTAGACTGATGGAGTCTTTTTTGCTGCAAGTCAGGTCTCCCAGCAGCTTTAATCATTTTAGTGATAGTTCTGGTTATTACTGAGTATTTCAATGTTTTTCTTCAAGTGTGGACACCGGAGTTGTATATGCTGTTGCGTTAGTGGTTGCACTGGATCCAGCAGAGTAATGCCTCCTGTTTCCCCTTACTCAATATTCCCTGCTTAAAAAATTCAGAAACTTCTTTAGCTTTTTAGGTCTCCATGATTGTTTTTCTAAACCTGGGTTGTTAGTTTTGCCTTATCAGTCTAACTGTTAGTCTGATTACACACAACACCTAAGACCTCACGTTCCCTAGCCTTGCCTGGGTTCCCCAGACAAACGTATTCACACCCACAGTCTCTTGCTATTTCCTTCTTGCCTTGCTCAAGCTCTCGGTAGTCCAACACCCTGGTGCTTGTTACGCTTTCTTCCCTGATGTCCTGGATACTCCTTTATCCAGTCACGTACTCACTTTGGTAGGAGTGCCTCGTGCCCTAAGTGTCAAAAGGCAGACATAGCCCTTAACTTCCTTTCTCAGATGGGAGGGTAATAAAAGGGAATACTGTGGGAGTTGTCTGCCTGCGGTATGCTCTCTCCCGAGTTAGCATGTTTTCTGGTATTTCCTGTGATAATTCTTAGGCTTGCTTATGATGTGTGCACGCTCTCATTTTGAGGGGGAAAAATAGTAAAAAATTATTTGTTTATAAAAGACAATATTTTAAAGATATATTTGGGGAAACTGGTTATTAGTTGGAAGAATCACTCGGACCTAGTAATCAGTAGATTATCCTTACCCTGAATTTTTGGAGTCACTGCTTTTCAGCCTCTATCCTGTAGTTATGACTGTTTTCCTTTCTTTTTTTTGTCACTAGATGTATGATTTTATTTTGACAGTATTGGGATGCATGTTGTTTGTTCAGAATAGCTTATTTTCATGTCATTGGCAATCTTTATAGTTTTTTTTTTTTTTTGTCTTCTAGGTCATTGCTAAGCACTCTAGAGCCAAGAGCTGATTGCCAAGGAGCCCTGTTAGAACTACATTCCCTCAGAGATCCCTGTTTAGTTATATTTTGAGAGTGGCCACGTCAGTTAACTGTTTTCCAACCCATTTAACATGTCTCATGCTGATTTTTGTACTATATTTAAGCTCAGTACTGCATTAGAACATTGCTTCAATGCTGTTAGCAAACTTCTAATATCATCAGAAACATACCAAGTTTTCTGGAGGAAACTTATTTTTTGTGAGCTCATACTGATTGGCATTACCTACCTTGCTTTAAATCTTTTTGTTAAAGATGTCCTGTAGCATTATTTCATTGAGCATTGTGTGGGCCAGGAAGCCTATAATTAACTAGATTTTCCCATTTATGTATATGTTTTTAAATGTTGGCACAGTGTAGTTTCTTCCAATTTGAGAACTTTCCCATTGTCCTTGGTGGAAGGGAGCTGGGTGCATCAAGGAGCTGTACTGGCTGGTCTCAGCAATTTGAATCATTTAGGATATGTTTGGCAAAATCTAACAATTGCATTGGCAGTGTCTTTCTGCTAAAATGCAATCCACGTTTTGGAGTACAGCTGTTTACAGTAATGCTGTGTGTCAGTGTGTTTTAATTGCTATATGCTGGATGCTTGTTTGGGGGCCCTTCAGCAGGCTGACTGGGGTGGCTTTGTGCCTCCAGTGCACCCACTGGACTGCGCGCTGCAGCATTTGCAGGTGCCTTAGGGTGCTTGACTGCGAAGGCCTTAGAGTTTATCAGTTGGATTGATGTAATTTGAAATCCCTAAATTACTGTTTCTCTGTTGTTTTGAGTAAGCTTGTGACTACCAATTCATACATCAAGTATGTATTAGTGACCTGGGAAGTGGCTTTGCTTCAACTACGCAGCCTTTTAGAGACTAGCTGTTAAAATATTTAGAGCTGTGCCTTGTATACTTCACCTTTCGCCGGGTCCCCAAGAGCTTTTGTAAAAAGAAGTCAATATTATTAAACTGAGTTTCTTGAGAATAGGCTTGTAGCACAATTAAGGGTTGTGCCAGAGCAGCTTGTCTAGGTTATTCAACAGTATGCTTAAAAGTTATTGATAACTTTTACAGTGCCTAAATATAGGTTGGGGCTCTGTGCTGATAAAGCTTCAAAGTTTATTTTTTGTATAGAATCATGAATTGCACTGCCACTTACAGCTGTACTCGTTGCTGCATCTTTAGTTGAAGTAGGATGATACTTTTCTGTAAGGGGACGGAGATGTAAGGAGAGGTCTGCGCGCTGGAGTCGGGCGTCGGGAGCGTTTGGCCCCGCTCGGAGCGAGTGTGCGCTTGTGTTACCGAGTCTGGAACTGGGAGAAAACCTTCCTAGTGAACGAGGAATGGGTTAAGCCAGTGCCAGCAAGACTAGGTATTCTGCTGTTGGTAACCTTCAGGCTGTAACAAAATGGGGCAAGGGGGGAAATGGCCTATTTCTTGTGTGTTGCCATTATTTGGAGCTGGCAGGATATTGAAGAAGAGTATCAGTTTCACTATACAGCTTTTATGCTAATCATAGGAGGCAGATAATGAACCTGATTCTGGAAGAGATGCCTTAGTGTAGGAAAAAGGAAGAGTCAAAAAATATCTAATTCGTTGCTGCAAGCATTAAGGCATTTTGGGCTGGCACAAAAATCTCTCCTGAAGGTTGTTTTGTTTTGTTTTTTTTTTTTTTCAGTTGCCTTATCGCAGGGAGCTTTTTATAAAGGCTCCTGCTGTTGAAAACAGACTAAAAAGATTTTTCTCTCTCACCTCGCTCTCTCTCTCCCCCCCACCCCCCTTAAATACTGGAAGGTTTGCCTTCCACACCATAAGGTGGGTTGTTTTTCTTTTCTTTTTTTTTAAATTTTTGTTGCCCACATTTTTATCTTATCTGCTTAGTAGGCTTCTTGGTTTTGTGACTGTTGGGTTTGTGCCAAGCTTTATGTTGTTTTAGTGTGCAAGAAAAGGATGATTTGGCATTAGAACAGGGGAGGAAGGAGAAGAGGTGTGGAATGGTGGGATAGGTTCATGAAGAGGAGTAAAACCTTCTTGGGGAGGACTGACAGAGGAAAAGAGCCACAGAAAGGGAAGAAGTCAAGAGAAGAGAAGAAAGAAGTAGATACTGAAGACAGTACAAGGAGAGACCTTGCACTTTTGTTTTTTGGTATTTAAAAAAAACAAAAGGCTAGTGGAAAATACAACATGAATCTAGAATGATGTCTAGGAACCCAGGTGAGGTAGTTTGCTGTACCTTATCTGTTTTCTGTTTTAATATTGCCATTAGGAATAGCACAGACAAAATAGAAAGTAACTAGTATTTTTCTAAATCAAAAAATGTGTAGTGCAGAGAGGATTTTTTGTTTTCTATTTTCTCTCCTCCTCCACCTTCTCTAGCAGAGCCAGTCTCAGGCTGGTAGATGACTGCAAATAGCAGCCAGAGGAAGCTACTGACAGCGTCCACCTGGATATATATTAACGTGCCAGGCTTACCTTTGCCCTTTTCAACGCAGTATTGTTTGTGTGGGAATTAAAGCATATGTGACGATGAAACTGTCTTCCTGGTAAAGGTCATAAGATTTTTCTTTTTTTTGACAAAAATGAGAATCTAGGTTTTTGTGCATATATAGAACAATTTTTGTTGTTTGTTTGTTTTTTGAAATACGTGTGTATGAAGCAGCAGCGTAATGCATGCAGGTCTTTAGAAGTAACTGTTGCTTGCAAATCAAACCACGCTGTCTGCAGAAGAAGTATCATAGCTAAGACACTGAAGATCTCACAACATATTGATGAAACAGATGAAACAACCCTTTGATGGACTCTGTGAACGCCATGCATACGTTTCTTAGAAACAGTGTTGAAAAGGTACTCTGTTATGAATATGGCTGGATATCAACTGGATATCAGACCACACATAGAAACTTTTCATTTCAGATGATGAATTGGTGGTCTCAAGAATGAACGCAAAGAAGTCCCTGTTAGATTGGAAAGTACTGGCATAGAAAGCTGAAAACTTCCAACTATCCTAAGATGATAGATGGTGTGAGAAAGGTCTGATTTCTGCAAAGCTTTATTTGAACTAGTTGGGGTGGAGAAGAGATGGCAATTAGCCAGCAAGCTAGTAACTTGAAAGCAAGCTTCTGTAGCTTGTGTGTCGTCTTTTCTTCTATATGATCTGTAAAGACAATACTGCATAGTCTTGGATATGTTAATTCTTTCAAACGGGGGATTTTTAGACTAAAAAGAACCTCAAAAGCTAGGAAGAACAAATGGAAGAGAAGGGAGATGTTGAAGACTTCAAAAATTCTGAAAAGCAAGACCTTCTTAAGCTATCTTTTGTATTTTTTGGTTTTATATAAATCTGTGTTTAAAAAAAAATGTATGCAGCTCACCAAAAAACAGTGTTGGTGTAATATAGCTGAGTTCTCAGCCCCCTATATATGAGCATGGAATGAATATTACTTGTTGAACAGGTTCTGTCAGTGAAATAATAATGTAAATGAGATGGTGTTGGGAGAAATGCCAGAGTTCATGTAGTTCAATATTAGGTAATAAATTATCTGCATCTTGAAAGAAAAAATACCAGTTGCTATAAACAGTACAGTAATAACACAATAAATTTAAAATCGGGTGTTTTTATTCCATAAACTTTCACAAAAATTAATGACTAACAATAGATATGTTCAGAAAGCTTTTGTCAGCTAGAAAGTGTCTGATGGTTCATACCTTCACTTAGAAGGTATTCTAATAATTTGTGTTTAGGACAGCTACTGAGGATAGACCCTTAGTCATATATGTAAGAAGTGCAGTGTGGCCTGAGAGACAAATGAGGAGTTGATATGAGGACCATTGTCTCCTGGCATCATGTGTATATCTTTCTCCATCAGGAAATTACCTGTGAAATTTTTGTGTTTACTGCCTCGATAGGTAGTGATCAGCTCTTGTTATTATGTGTTACAGGGTTTGTTTTTAATTGTCTTTCAGACTGTTTCTCCGTCATAAAAATATGTGAGTGATGTACATATCTCCACAAGCCAAAAATAGCTAGATGAACCTGAGAAAGACATCAGGAGCCAGATCCTTGTATGTACAGATTTAATATTGGCATTATTACTCTGATGGCCTGGATTGATGAAGTCAAGCACAGTTCAGGTGAAAAGGAAATGTTATCAATACTTTCAGCATACCACAATAGATTAAAACAAACAAAAAAACCCCTGTTTGTTAACTCTTACGTCCTTGTCAACATTGCAGTGCATTACTCAGTAAAAATAAAATACTGATGTAAAATTAAGTTGTAGCACAACTGTTCTTTATCTTCAACTTGTTTAAATTTTGCCATCGTATTTTATGGAGGCAGTGTTCCCGTATACTGGGAAAAAAAAATTCTGATACTATTTCTACCTGAGAATACCTTAGGAACTTTACAAAATTTTGGCAAGCTTCAAATGTGGTACTTAAGCTGCTGAAGTTAGAGGAAGAGGTGTTTGATCTCTAAGTAAGCATATTTTTCCTCATTAAATTGAACATCGCCAGCTGTAGGGTTTTTTTTATTTTTATATATAATTTTTTTTTCTTGTTTTGTGGAAAACTGAGATCCACCAGTGGCTTCCACTGATTACAAGGTACTGTGGCTTTCACAAGGAAAGATTAGTCTTCCCATTTACAGGAAGGTTATCACATCTTGAGTCTTTTAGGCTTTGACGTTTTTAGCTACAGGTTAGAAAATAATAGTGAAGAGTTGCTGAGTCTCGGCAATGATTCTTGCTGAGGACAGGGCATTACAAAACAAGGGTGAACTATGAAGGTCTGGCAAAGAAATCGGTGAACTGTGGTATAACCTCTATAAAACTTTGCTGACTCAGGGCAGCTAATTGAAAATTTATACTGTATTATTCATTGATGGGATGTGGTTATTCTTTGAACCTTGTAATACAGTACAGTCAATACATTTCTCAAGTTTTTGTTCTTAAAAATTTGACTTGGACAAAATAACTTCTGAATATTGAAAAGATGTCAACCTGAAATCTAGTTGCTCTAAAAATAAACAAACTGGGATTAGTTTTGGATATACTTGTCCCAAAACACTTTCTGCTGTTCTTTTAAACATATGATAATAAAATGAACTGCTCTATACTTGGCAGTCCTTAATATAAAGTATACTGAGAAATACTTTTCTGATGTATCATAATGATCTTTACCTAACACAGTTACTTGCTGTTGTAGAAGAGTAGACCTCTCCTTTTAAAGATTTAGTTTAAATTGACTGTGCAGTCATGCTGTACTTTTATTTTTTTCCCCCCTCCCCATCACTAGTGTCTCTTTATTGTCTTTGGTTCAAGTTTTTTTTGGGCATCCTAAGGCTTTTCCGTAATTCCTTGATATGGCTAAGAATTCTTTGGAAGATATGCATATTGCTTGGTAGATGATGTGACAGAAGATAACATTGGAACTCTTTGTAGATTTGCGGAAAAAGCTTGTAAACTGTCGTAAAGATCTTACAGAGATATATTTTATGTAAACTTCTAGGGAAAAAATAGGTTCCTCCAAGTGCATAAGGAATACATTTATGCTAACTTGCAAAACTGTAAGAACAATTACTGTTAGTTATTTTTCACAGGGTAATCAGAATTGATTCATATTTGTATGAATTTCACCTGCAGATCTACTACTTAATGGCCATTGACAGTCTCATGTTCAGAGCAGCATCTTGACTCTGACCAGTTCACTCCAATAAAATAAGGTGTGTCAGCCTCTACCCATGTTGCTTGTGTACCAAAGAGATCACATACTATATCTGCAAGTAAACTTAACAGAAACAATCAATTTAACCATTTGCCATGGCTGTTATCCTGTTTCTTTGTTATTATGAAGTGTTTTTGTTGTGATGATACAGTTTCTCCATACATGAATCGTCTTACTGTATGCGATGCAGGGCTGTGATGTTTATGCAGGGAAAGAATGAAGCATTGCCTCACAGGTCATCATAGTCTACTTATAAAGATGTCTTCTTTAGTTCCTTTCATATAGTTGTCAAAGCATTTTCCTTTGGAAAATAAAACTGAGCAACACTACATTTTTGTTGACCTGTCCTCCAACTCTTTAAAACGTACGGTTACAACTAGTGCAAGTTCTGTCCAGTTAAGCCTATGTGTATGGTTTACTTAATGCTTACCAGTTTTCGTACAGTACACATCGGCTATTGTTCCACAGCCAGTGGGGAATGCAGTTCAGTCTGCCAAATAAATTTGC
Organism: Dromaius novaehollandiae; assembly: GCF_036370855.1. Classification (NCBI taxonomy): domain Eukaryota; kingdom Metazoa; phylum Chordata; class Aves; order Casuariiformes; family Dromaiidae; genus Dromaius; species Dromaius novaehollandiae. Next base: position 29,734,434 of record NC_088099.1, read on the forward strand.
TATGAGGGAGATAACGAATCCAAATGCAAGGGAACTGGAGGTTGCTGATAAAATGTATGTGTGTGGGGTGGTGTTTTTGGACATGTAAACGACTAAATGTGCTTTTGGGGCTTTTTTTAGAATATCCTCTTCTCTTCTCAAGTTCCAAATTGCCCTGGTAAGGGGGAGATTGGTAATTTTCTCCAGAAGAGAAGCCGGGACACTTTGCCTGAGGCTGCCTCTGCCTAGCTGCATCTCTTCGCTCCTGAATGAGAAACGCTAACCAGAGAATGGAAGAGCAGAAACTTAATTCTTCAGGTCTCTTCTGTGGTTAAATAACTGGCTAACAGGACTGACAGGTTTTTTTTTTTTCCCAGTTGTTATGTTTTGATAGTAAAAATCCTAGTGTAAATATAATTATTCTGGGAAAATAATCCCTTTACTGGTGCTGTTAGCCTTCATTTTTTATTTAAGATGCTAATTTGGACTTGGTAGTGATAAGGAGATAAGATAAAAGCCAATATCTTAAAGCAGAGCCCTTAGATGCAGATCCAAGCATGCGAATTGATGGCAGCCAATAAGTGACTGATAACCTGTCAGCTGCAACAGGCTCCTGCAGCTGCCCAGTCTTTCCCAGGGAGAGGAGGCTCAAATTTCGACAGTTTTTTTCATTCTACAGCTTTCCGGTAATTCTTGTGCATTCCCAGCCCTTACGTCCTCGCTTGCCCTGTGCTGCTTACAGGGTGTGTGGGGTGTTACTGTTTCAGAAAGCTCTCTAACATACTGTTGTGACCGTTTCTAACGCAGCCCGCACCGCTGCTGTGGTACGCTCAGTGATACGCAGGTGGGGGTTTGTGTGTGCGTGTGAGCTGAGGGTGATACTGTTAAGGTAAACTGAACTAATTCACAGTCCGTGGGCCCGAAGGAAAAGGACAGCTTTCAGGTATGGTGTAGCTTACTTTATTCAATACAGTGGTTTAAGAAAAAAAGAACATTCTTTCCTTCAATGTATACTGTATTTTCACCAGGTTGTGGACTAAAGCCTGCCGAAGTGTCCAAAACTAGACAGAGCTCAGGGCCCTGAGGATGTGCTCCCTTAGCACAACTTGTCCCTGTCAATGAGGGAAACCTATGGGAAATGTCCTTCCATGTGTGCAGCTCTTTGTAGGGGGGGTCAGATGACTGTAAAGGTAAGAGGCTTAGGTGGGTGATCCTTGGGCACAGTGGTTCTGGCAGGAGTCCGTGAGTCCAGGGACGAGCCACGGGAAATGGCTAGACCTTCTAAGCAGACTCTGGAGCAGGTTATCACTTTTAAGCAGGTAGTAGCTTAGGTTCTTATCTCTTCTCTGTACTAGTTCTTAAGTGGAAGAATTAAAGATAAAACCTTGAGGAAAAGGGTTGAACAGATGCCAGATAATACTGCTCCTTCTTGGGCTGAACGAACAGATTGACAGTTAAATATGAAACTCTTCTTAAGGAGCAGAAAGGCGGTATGACTCCACCTGTCCTCCTTCCTGTGTTCCAGGGATCTGTCTTGCCTCATTCGCCTTTACTTGATCTTGCATTTGATACCATAGGAGACTAAATACAGGAGGAGTAGTGCTCTGGGCGAAGGACTGAAGAGAGAAAGACTTTTGAAAGTAAAGAGACCAGATATGGAAATGTTGTGTGTACTAAAAATCGGAAATGGTCAAGCTACAAGCTGAGGTCTTGGAGATGAGGCTAATGACATGAAGAAGCTCTTTTTGGTTTTGTTTTCTGTTCCCCTTGAGCTTAAAAATAGATTTTTCAGAAGTGACATTTGAACAGATTGAACACAAGGGATGTGGAATAGGTATCTTGAGCAAGGGATTTGGAAAGCGTAATGGAACTGTCAGTGGTAATAGAGGAGGCAGCTGGTAGAGAAAAAATATAGTGCAGTTTCTCACAGATTGCTTACTTGAGCTGGTGTCAGGATATCGAGAGCAAATGTCTGAGACACTGAAAATACCTATTCTACTCATGTGCTGAATTTTGACTCTCGTTAAATACTCTCAACTGGATTTAATTACTGGAATACTGAATTGCACACTTTTTATTGGAAAATACATGAATTATGAAACTGTAACTTAGTTCTGGACATGTAAAACCTACTAAAGCTTTGCTCTTGCAATTTATTTATTGATAATGATTCTCCACTTGTTTGAGGTGGTTTTTGTGTGTGTGTGTGTGTTTTTAGTAGCATCGTGACCTATTAGAAACTTGGACTGCTGCGATGCGTATCTTCTATTTATAGAGTATTTTACCCCTTTGAGGTCTCCTGTTCCCCCCCTTTCTGTTTGCATTTGCTAATGCTGAGTTCAGGGGTTCAGTTAAGCTGCGGGGTGTTAAACTACTGAAGGAAAAAAATGACCACCTTATTTCTTTCCCTTTTTGGGAAAAGAAATTCTATTTCTTGAAATCCCTCTTACTAAATTTCTTCCTGAAATCCTTTTTCTGCATTGTTTACCTGCTCCATTGTTGTTTCACAGACTGCACAGTACTCAAGTTTGCTATTGCAGTCTCTTAACAGCAAGCACAGTGTTTACTAGAGGGAGCCTAAGGAATCCCTTAGGCTTATTTGCTGGCATTTTGGTCTGTTGTTGAGCACTCTTCTTCTCCAAGCTACTTAGGTTGTTTTTCTTGGTCCTTTTATCATACAGTCCACTTGTTGCTGCTCAGAACGGAGTGAAAAGCAGAGAGGGTGGCTTGTCTAGATGCTGCAGCGCAGGATCCGTGTGAGCACTGAGAGTGCAATGAAGGAAGGTCGTAGGGTACCAAGCAGCACTGCAGAACAGGAAAGACCTTCAAATATCAAATCGCTGTTAGGAAAACAGTTTTTTCCAGGTTGAGTTCTCTAAACTGAAGGACTGACACTTCTTTACAATGTTTTCTTTTGATAAATAAGTGTGCAAAATAATGATTTTAGAAATGGCTGTTAAATGCATCTCTTCTTGTAGTTCCAGTTCTCAACTGGGACTGACACTTCCTTTGGGGAAGCTTTTCTTACCAGCATTTCTGGTTATAGTTTGGATGTCTCAAATACGAAGAGTGAGAGGGGTTATTTTGTCGGAAGGAATAATGGTACATTCTGAAGCTCCCAAATCAAATCTTGTCCATTGGAGGTGGCAGGTAAGAGAAACTAACAGTTAAGGAGCAGTATCTTGTAAGACTGTTTCCAAACAGTTGACAACATTTGAGAAGAAACTAAAAGAAAACTATAAAGAAGTGATTAAACAGAGAAGTACTTACTGCAGCATTGATTTTTGCCATAATTAGGGTCAAGGGAAAAAGCAAGAAAGCTTTCTGAATTGCACTTAGAGGAAAAGAAAATAAATTGTAAGTCATTATTAAAGGGACCTTAGTGCAGTAGAACAATTTTGCTTGCTCCTGATTTTTGAGGCTGCAGGCTTTTGGTAACTGAAGGAAAAACATTGCTTATAACCTCTAGTTGGGGAGATGACTAACCTGCAATGAATTGATCTTTCCTTCTGCCAGATCTCCCTGTAGAGTTTCCTTGTTATGTCTGTGGGCGTTCATGAAGCTATGTTTCTAATGCAGCCTAAATGTTCATGCAGTAAAAATAAGGCTTGGAGTTCTAGCTAGTGTAGGTGGCGTACTAGAAAGTTAATGGAAACCCCACAACTTGAAGTTACCTCCCATTAAATAATAAAAAAAAGCTATTGTATTGCTGTAATATATTTAATACTGATCTTACCAAAAAGATGAGCACAAATCTGACCTGAGAGGATCTGTTCAAATCTGAACTGGAAGCAGGCTATTAATTTTTTCTCTAAAAGATACTTCAGTTGTCTCACTGGGTTGGTTGTTTCCGTGGTTTCGTCTTCTACAGGCAGAGAATTCTGAAAATGTGTAGTTTGAATGCATTAGTATTTTATTCCTAAGTTTGTAATGTGTCAGATGTAGTCCACCCCCCCCCCCCCGACTGCTTGATGCTATTGATAAAAAGTGACATTGTCAGCATGCTTTGCAGACATTGGGTTTGCTATCATATTTGCATTACTGGCAATATAACTTTTAAGGTCTTCCCATTTTTTTCCTTTAGAGCTGACTTTAACAAAAACACTCTTTCTATTGCCAGGAAAGAGTAACAAATAGTAAGTGATGACAGTGAAAGAAAAAATTCTCTGCGTATCCCATAGGAACTCAGCACTAGATGTGTGGAGTGCAAAGGTAACTAAGGTGGTCTTTAGGTTCTCAGTTTCTCCTGTTTTCACCCTCTCTGCCCTTCCTGCACTCCACTGGTGCAGTTGTGTTAGTTTTCAGAGTCTGCAATAATGAAACAAGATTGTTTGGAGGTAGGTGTTTTGCTCTGAAACCCAAATACCTACCCAGGATGCATGCATTAACTAAGGTGTACGCACTAGGAGGTTGAACCTTAAATGCTTATTTAAAACATCCTCTGCCCTCCAAAATCCTTTCAAACACTCAATGTTTAAAAAAACAAAAAGAAAGACCCCCGCCTCCCCCCTGCTCACCCCCCCCCCCAAAAAAAAAAGAAAAGTGGGCAAGTGCAGAGCAGATGTACCTGAACCCTAGTGACCCACCACTTACCTTATCATCAGGTTTTTGCATCTGGAGCATATGCTGCCAACACAAAAAATAATGAGAGCATCTGATAACAGGAGGGGGTCTTGGTCCAGTGTTTTCACAAGTTACAAGAAGAGTCTCACATATGCCCTAGCTCCTATGGCTGTTCAGTCAGCAAGCAAGTCATGGAAAAATCCTGCCTTCTACAGGGTCTCTTTTGAAAGTGAGGGTACATCCTACTAGGTACTCAGAGGAGAGAAGAAGTATCTGTATTTTTCTGTCAGATTAAGGTCAGTGGAAAGTAGAACTTTGATCTTAAATTTAAAACCATTAAAAAAAAGCTTCTTGGGCTAGCTACGTTCTTGGGATAGTTCAACTGGGTAAAAAAAGGGGGAAGCTCTTTCTATGGAATTTCTTTAATATCCATGTACTGGTTTGCTGCAAAAGGTAAAGAATTTAAACTTCGTTTTCAAAACTGTTACTTCATGATTGTTCATAGCTCATGATTAGTTCATGATTTCAGTTATGGTAAAAGAACTCTTTATTTGGAGGATGAATTAAATCAGAAATTTCTGAACTGCTTTGATAACTAATACGACTAACTACAGGAGTGATAGTAGAAATTATGTGGTTTAAAAAAAAGAAGTTAGTGAGTCTGCCTTTTTATAAAGTAAACTGATTACACTTGGATTAAGAATGTTGTCAGGTTTTATTTAAAAGTACCTACTTGCTAGCTGACTAGTGAATATGGGTCTTCTGACCAATTAAGTAAGATATTACAAGGGATTTTGCAGAAATGTGTGTAATATGTAGGCTGATGCAAAATGCACTTTTTTGATAATTTAAAAATGGAAATTGATGTAGGACCTGAGTACAGTGAAAATTATACTTGGTGGGACTGCTGGTACTGAGTGGTAAGAATTGTTCTTCCTATCTGTTTCCTTTTAGCAGCTATCTAAGATTCATATTAGTAAAGTTGTTGTTAGTGTAGGGAAGGCTGTGTTTTCAGTATGGGAGAAAATTGTTGCAAATAAATTACATAAAAGCTTGCTTTCCGGGAGTCTGGACTAGTTGGAAGTAGTTGAAAGCAGCAAGGGAGCTTCTGTTTGTGTATTGGACAAGCTGTCAAGGAAGGACTCCCATGTGCAGTGACTAATACTTGCGACCTACAGCTGAAAATACAAGCCCAGTGTTTTCCAGGTATTGCTAGTAGCGGAGAGAAGAAACAGGTCTCTTTCCCAGTGGATGGGCTACTTTGCAAAATTCCTCTTCTACCCAAAGACTGACCTGGCAAGAAGCATGCCACATTATCCTTTAGCTAACTACTGCTCTTATTTCTGTATGAGCTCTTGGAACGCAGTGCTGAGTATTACTAATGACCAGTGATGGGAACAAAGAAATTAAGACAATGCACCAGTAGTTCTGACTTGATCCTGAATCATGGTAGGTTTGTTTAGAAGAACTGGGTTTTGAAATGCTAGTCAGCAATTTTTTCCTTGAGGAGGAAGAGTGAGAAGTTACAACTAAAAGTATTTTTCACATATGATTTTTAAGGGCAGCTATTTTCACCTTCCCTAATTATGTTGGTTTAACAATTGACTGAGATTTTGGGGGAGAATTGCTGTTTTGGTTATCTTACACCACTGCTGGGGACTGTAGTGTAAATGTGCAAGACATTGTATTTCTATCTAAAAATAAGTAATTTAGAGACTAAAGGAGTGTATTTGGATGTTTAGCCTTTTGCATTTAATTTACTGATAATAAATTGTAGGTACTGATAAATGTCGGAGCTACTTATATAATAGTTGTCTTCAGTGAAGCAGCTTTGGAACGGAGTTGTTCACATAGAACATGAATGTAAGAGGATGTCTCTGCCGATTTCCTAAGTGTTCCTCTGAAAATGTGTGAGATGTAAATCAGATCAAATGTTACATTTGGGAAGGCTTTAACTTTCAGTAGAATGTCATGTTCTTTGAAGTCTCATATCAGTAGCTTGCACAGACTTAGATATCTCTGACTTCCCTCCAAATAATAATGTTGCAAAAGCAGATAAGGACAAGAAAATGTAAACTTTACTGTATAGCTGGGGAGGCAAAAAAGAACATGAATTATCTCTCTTTGTAGGCTTTTATAACAATTTAGTAGTTACGAATTGTTTTGCAAATTCTACCTGCTGCCTGCTGATGTAATAAGCAATAATATAGTTTGTGGTCTGGGTCGAGCTGGTGGGTGGTGTCTGAAAGGACTCCCTTTGCTTTTTTGCAGTAGCTTGTACCAGCCGGTTTCATGAGAGCAGGAGAGGAGCTGCTGGGTCCCCTTCCTGCTGCTCGAGGAGGAGGAGGAGGGTGTTCCCCACAACCGGCTCTTCCTGCTGCTTACTGTGAGCCAGTTCTTCTGCTTGCTGGATCACCTCGTTAGTTGTTTCTACTCATTAACCTTGATAATAGTACTAATGAGGAGAAGGAGGTGGGGAGAGAAAAAAGGTAGTGTTTTTTGTTTGTTTGTTTTTTTCTCTTCTGATTTAGCAAAGAGAATTAGTTCACATGAGGTCTGATGAGCACTAAAGAGGATCCAAGGGATGGAGCAGGACCGCATGGCTGGGGAGGAGAAAGGGAAGAGGAGCAGGACTTCTTAGTGGTGCTGAGCTATGAGTTTGAATGAGGTTTTTACAAACAGTGGAGCTGTAGACATGAAATGAGGTTAACTGCCAGTGTTTTGTGAAGGAAATTTTAGATGTGTAGGTGTAACCCACGGTTGGCAGCAAGCCTAGAACAATAGTTTCTGAGGGAGAGGGAATGGGTCATTCCTCTCAGTGAGGTATTAACTGAGGCTTCATCTTGATTGCTTATTTACCGTTCTTGCTTCTTCCCCACTCATTTAATTATTGTAGCTAAATCCAGTGGAGGTTGAGAGTCAGTGCCATGAGCTGCTGATGCTCATAACTTGGCATAGTGACACCCTGTCATCCACCCACAGTCCATCAGGTTAAGTTTCACTGAGCTGAGAGTGTTGAAAGCGTTGCTTGCTCACCACTGCAGGGGATGGTGATCTCTGGCAATGAAGTGGAGGGGAGCAGACAACCAGAAGACATAACAGCTTCACCTGCCATAGGATGCATTACTGGCAGTTACGATTTGGAGCCTGCAGATGTTCGGTAATAAATGTGACTTTTAAATTTTTATTTTTAAATAGCACCTGTCTGAAGTCTTTCAAGATTTGGAATGCAAAAATATGTTGCGAGAAAGCATGCATGGAAGATGATGTGTCTTTAGCGTCCCGTGTACCTTTTCAATATGTCCCCGTTTGCTCTACATGAATAAATTTGTGTGTCTGGGGGGGGTGTTTTTCTTTTCTCTCTTTTTTTCTTTCTTTTTCTTTCTTTTTCTTCTTGGTAGTTTTTCAGGAAGATTAGGGACAGCTGGAATCAATATTTCTAGGCTGATACTACAGGAGAAGAGCAGCCTAGGTATCTCTCATACCTCCCAAAGAAACAAAGAGGATGCCTTTTCTGTTTGCAGGTCACCTTTAAGCTTAGCAGGAGCTGTATAACTAGATCTACATACGGCATGCTTGAGGGTATAAAAGAACATACAGAATATACTAGAATTTGTTTGCACTTGTAGGTTTACTTTTTCCATAGTAGCTTTTTAGATTAGCAGATGGTAAGACAGAAGCATCAAAACAGATGCTTCAGATGACGGAAGTCAAGATGATGCAAGCTAGAAATGAATGGGAAAAAATAATATTATGGTTACTTCTCAGTAATTGAAAAACAACCCCCCAAATCTCTCTCTTAAAAAAAACAAAACAAAACAAAAAAACCCAGCCCCAAAACCAAAAGTGACAAAAAATCCTACGTTATTCATGATTCCTAGTACTGTTGGAAATAGAAAAAAACAAATCAGAATGACAGAAGCATCAAAATTATTTTCTATAGTTTTATCCCTGCTGTTAAAAACAATACAGCAGTGTGTCACATAACAGCCCTATGAGGGTATGGTTTCACGAGTTTTCTTGAACTGAAATAACAGCATGTTGCCAACAAAAGGGGAGATCTCCTTTCCTGCTCCGTACTGTGCACCCTCCTTCTTACCTTGTCCTGATGCTGGTGTCCTGCTGATCCCACAGTAAGGGAATCCAGCTTACTAAAATGGCAGAAAATGAACCTGGCCAAAATGAGGATAAAATCTTAGACTAAATATTTGGTGTTGACATCTTTCTTGTGCAGTGCTCCAGCTTCAAAGATAAGTTACATCTTTGCTGTTTCCAGTATGTACTTGCTTAACATATTGAAGCTACACCAGGACCATGAGGAAGTCAAATGCTCTATATAACTAAAGAAAGAATGATATGAATGTATGGTCAGAGTGTGGTGTAGTATTGGCTTTTCCCTGTCAGTCATCTGTTGAGGATGCTCTCTGGAAGGAGTGACCAACTAATTCTCATCTTTAAGGATATGTTCTAGATATTAATGAACTAATTTTGGTGAGAACTAGGGAAAATTCCCATCTCCGCTAAGCTAGTATTTAGCCTGTAGCATGTGTAATTCTGTGAAGAGGAATGCTTTGCTCTGGTGGTGGTTGGAAATCAAGGTTATAGGGTGCTTTATTCTTGACTAGAGTATCCAGTGGTTTTGATTACTGCTTGCTTAGTTTTAGACGAATCTACTGAAAACCTTTTGACTCCTCCTCTGACCAAGCTGCTCTGCTTGTCTTCTCTCCTCCATTGCTGTCCCTGCTTTCCTCTGTTAATTGTCCCTCACTTGTTGGCAGCAGAGTGGTTGTAATAAAACTGAAGTCCTTTCTCCATAGGCTTTAGTTAATTTACAGTAACATCTTTCTGTAGAAAGCTTATAGACTGGTGTCTTATTTTTATTAAGAGAGTTTGTGAATCCTATCCAACTTATTACCTTTCATGTTTATTAATTAAAAATGAGCAAAAAGCTAAGTAAGAGTTAGGTATTGCAATTTAGGTATTTTGTTCAATTAACAACATAACATGTACAAAATAGACCAGATTTCGTAGCATAGGATTTATCATTCTGTTGTGTGACTTAAGATATCTGTCCTATGACTTCGGGGTCTTTACACTCTGTCCTAAAGCAACCTTGGCTTCCAGTAAGGAGTAAAAATGAATTGGAAGAAACTTCAATGACCAGTCTGCTTGCATTGACACTTACTGCGCTCTATTTATATGCAGGTCTACTCCCTGTAATTCCCTGACTTACTGCTGTATTGTACCTGTTTAAGTGATAAGTTGTCACTGTTGCACGCGGAAGTGTATTCACCTGTGAAGAACAGAAAGGTTACGATACACCTACACAGAGATTTTTCTTTGGCTCTTAACTCGGAGACATTTCAGCCCAGATGCTTCCAGCTGAAGCATCAGGCTTGTTTTCTTTGGGTAGTGGGTGCAACATAAACTTTAATTTCTGTTCTTTCATTGTTTGAATTAAGCTAAAAGCACTTAAGGTAGCTGAGCAGCACTCGCGTTGAAGCTATGGTATTCTTGTAGTTTGAGCTACTTCTACTTACAGTGTACTTTATAGCCTGATTATCTGAACAGTTTCCCAGAATTCCCACCCGGAGGGGTTTGGTCTGTCCCTTTGTCTCTTGGGCAGAATTTCTCTCTCCCCAGGGTCAGTGTTTGCGCTGTTGCCTGGGGTCACTCTCTGCGCCTTTGGTGTTTCATGAATATTTCAGTCTCTGGAAGTGTTTTATCTCTAGGTGAATCCAAACTAACATCAGGTCTTGTGGAAAAAATTCAGGCCCATATTGGTGGTCCTGTGGAAGGTGCTCTTCTGTATAGAAATTATTTGCTTGGAGCGAAAAAGGAATGTGAAGAAACTGCAGGTAATTGATATATGAAGGTGCATCCCCAGACAAGGTACAATATCCAGTCACAGGAGTCTTGGAGCTGGGGTTAATCTTTACCAGTGAGCAATACGAGTTGTTGCAGAAGAGAGAAGAGAAGTGGGGAGGCACCAGTTAGAGAAGCAGTTTTATCTCTGCAGTTGAAGATTGGATTCATCATTTTTATGCTGTATGAGGGAAGTGATATGAATGCTTAGGACAAGGCTAGTGGAAGATGTTCATGTTACAGAGAGGAGGATCCTGGCTCTTTGCTTCCTGTATACATTTTCTGCCTGCCAGACACAGAAATAGTGTCCGTCTCTGTTAACATAGTACAGAGAGCAGGCTCTAGCTGCTGCGGGCTTAAATAAAGGGTGGTGGTCGGGGAGAGGGAGGTGTGTGTGGGGGGTATTTCTATTGGAGATATATATAGATATTTTAATTCAGCAGCCTGTTTCTGGTCTGTGTGTTTAGGATCCCAAAAACTTAGGAGCCGCGAAGTGTAGAGGATTTGGATTATGGAGAGCAGTAAGGATTTTGAGTTTAAGTCGTGATTCAGAAATGGCTGGCTCATGCAAGTTCAATGGGATGTAGTTTTCTTTAAGTTCTAGAAGGAAAAAGAACCGTTGTATTCTTGGTGTGGGTGGGCTTTTTATGTTTGGGGGGGGTTGTTTTTGAGTCACCCGTCGCATTTGCTGGCAGCTGCACCTCTTTGTTGCATGGTGGTGCTGGGGCAGAAACAGCGATCCTACGGCAAGTTGTAGGCAGCAGTCTCTGGAAGACGCTGCCCTATATCAAGTGTAACTTCATTATTGGTCTGTCTTCATGTCTGGCCTTCCTGGCAATGTGCCCTGAGGGGAATCCCATGTGCATCCGTCCCTGTTTAAAGTAGAGGCTGCTGAAAAAATGATCTGTGGTAGCGTCAGTCGCTGTTGGACTTGTCAGTGCTCGCAGCAGCTGCGTTCACAGTGACTGCATTCACTGCCATCTTCCTTTGACTGCTTTCTTTCAAATAGGTCTGCGAGATGCTTACATTTAAAAAAGGCAGTTATAGTGCGTTTAACGTATGTGGGCAGAGCTGTCTTATTCAATGCTTTAAGCTTCCAGAATATGGTATTTGACTTGTTGAAAAATTGTGTTTTTGATATGTTAGGCCACTTTCTCAGCTGCTTATTTTATATTGTGCTTTGTAGTTGCTTTGTGGAGATGGCTTGACACGAGATGCTAGACGAGTTTTGCAGTGAAGCCTGCGTGCCAAGCCCATCAAGTCGTAGGCATCTCCTTACAGAAAGTAACAAGCAAGCTAGTGACAAGCTATCTTTTTATGGAAGGTCAAATATTTCTGTATTATCTGCTGTTCTTGGTCTGTTATCAACTGCTCTTTTCTGGAACAAAATAAGTTGGCCATAGGATAAAGGCTGGTGTGTATGGTTGACACTGTTTTGCACGATCTTTAAAACTTTGTGGTGATGCAGCTGTTGGGTCAGCAGCAGTTTTAACAACTGCTAATGTGAGCAGAGAGAATTAAAAATGCTAGTATGCAAAAGCTGCTTTCATAACCTAGGGATAACTGAATACCTCATTAAAAATGTATAATGTTTTAATTTCAGGGGAGAAACTCAACTTTTTTCCCTGATTTTTAGTCTTTTGTTTGTTTTTTTTGGTAGGTGATTTGTTATAGTTATGCAAGCAGATGAGGAATTTTCTCTTACTTTTTTCCTCAATTCATTTTCTCATAGGTCCTCCAAACAGTTGTTTCTCTGGAAAGTCTATAGGCACTTCCTGCTTGTAACTTTTTTTTTTTGGTTAAGCAAAGCAGAAGCATTCTGCATGGTTGCATCCTCCTGGGATGACTAGATGAAATCCAAACATCTTGATGTAAAATCCAGTTTAAGTGTATTTTGGGAAAACTGAAAAGATGAAGATAGTTTGATAGCTGGGACACTGTGTGGAGACTTGGAGCAGAGATGCAGTTGTCCGTTCAGGTTCATAAGCAGGCCTCTCTAATTTTACTTTCTCAAAGGAACAAAGTCTTGCTCCACGATCAGATGGAAATGAGGCGTTGAGAGAGGATGATCCAGGCAGCTGCTGCTTATTTCGGTGCCCAAATGACTATTCTGTGGATCTGGCTTCAGTGAGAACTAATTTATCAGCAGAGTCTTGTGTCATATGGAGCAGTGCCTTCCCCTCTGAGTAGGGAATGGCATTTGGGTGTTTAGTGGATTGTGTTATATATGTTTGTTGTATGTTGTTTTAGAATTGCTTAAAAGTATGGCTTTTTAAAGCTTAACTTCCTTTCATTACACTTGAGTTATTAGAAATGACGTGGAGGTATTCTGTTCATTGCTTTGTTTTATATCATAGCTGTTTCTCCTGCACAGGATTTTCCTAACTGCAAGCTCTGTTTTTGATCTGTGACCCCCATCAAACTGGATTAAGATTACGCTTGCCCAGTTATTCCCCCAGTTATGTCCCTGCTAGCCTTTCCTCTGATCTGCAATACAAAAAGTGGAGTCTGCTTTATTTATTAAGTAGTAGTAAACTTGGAACAAATAAAAAGGAAGGTGGGAGGGGCTGCAAAATGGCATGAAGTAGTGTTGGGCAGCCGGCCAGTTCAGTGGCAGGGCAGCGAAGTGCCGCTTATTGCATCAACCTCGGCTCTGTACCTCTTCTTTGTCCTTGCCCGCTAAATTGTTCTCCCTCTGTGTTCTGTCATCTCAATGTGTTCTTACATTTTTTTCATTAGAAAATGACAGATTGAAGAATCTCAGGAGTCTGTTAACAGGAGGTTAAACAGTTACTTAAATGTAAGTGTGGTCTCCCAGCCACCTCTCTTTAAATGACAGCTTTAGAGATTTTTTTTCTCTTTTACCTTGAGCCGTAATATTAATGGAATTATTCATGCTGGTAAAGATAAAGCACTGCACACACATTTGAAAATCAAGAATTTGATTATTAAAAATTAAGTAGTTGCATAAACGTCTCCAATATTTTGTCCTGACAAAACACAGTTTCATAAAATGAAATATTTGTGTGACATCTATTTCAGTTACTGGAACAATAAACTTTGTTTTTCTTTGATACAGTAACTTGCTTTCTATCCCACAGTTTTTTTTAACTACATAAGAAGGAAGAGAATTGCTCAGTAATTTGGTTCCTTATTCTTGAAAGTGGGTTTTCGAGAGGGTTTTTTGAGGGTTATGGAAACACTGAAGAAAATGCAGCCAATACAGTGTTTGGATGAAAATTGGAGCAGTGTGCAAGTAGCATGTTCCTGGAAACTCAAGAGATTTTAAGAACAAAGTGAAAGAAGAGAAAGCAGTGAGATTCTGTTGCTGAATATTTGAGCTAATTTGATGCTGAAATGTATAGTGCAGCATAGAACTTGCCACATTGTCTGGAGTAATAAATTCAGTGGTCTGAGAAGTAATACATGAATCATTGCTTGTCTAACATGCTGGAGAAGATAACTACTGAGGATTTAAATTTGAGTGACGCCCCTGTGCTGTTTCAAATCAAGGTATTTTCATTTGAACAGTTTGCATTATTGTGGTTAAAGCAAAATAAAAAATAGATCATGAAGTATTATTGTGAGACTGATTTAGGAGAAAAGTGGGTCTGGAGAAGAGCTAAAGTGGTGTTTGGAGAGAAACATATCCGTTAGTGGGAAAGTAACAGAAAAATCCTCTAAAAAGCCAAAACCAAGGTCAGCCTGCTGTAGAAATACAGTTTGCTTTTCCATCCAGTAGTAGTAGCTGGGTTAGGTCATTGTGTAACGTTAAACACTTTATTGCTTGGAGATTATGGAAGATTTTGTCTTTAACCAAAGGACTTGCCTATGCTGCTGTGCAATATTCAGGCACCCATGCTAATTTTAAACAAATTAGCTGTGGGATTAGACATAGTCAGTGTAGCATGGATCTCAAGCTGACTAGTTTAGGAACCCAAGGACATAATTAATACAGTTCTGCTTTCCAGATGGGTTGAGTTTTGGCAGATTGTGAAATGTCCATAGTTGAAGACATGAGTGGGATTGCAGTTGTCCAGTGGCAAAAGTCTTTTTATAAACTGTGTCACATTTTGTGCAACCTCCGGTTTGATACCATAATCTGGAACAGAAAACTGATTAATGGGGAGTGGGAGGTGGGATTCAGAGCATTAGAAAGATTTGGCAGCCCTCCCTTGAAAACCTCTTGGGATTAAAGAGTAATATAAAATCTTAATTTAAGATGGTTGTTTAGTTTCTGAAGTGTGTTCAGGATAAGAGGTGAAAAGAAGGAAGCTGTTGTAAAAGATGCTTTCCTGCCAGGAGCGTACCTTCGGGGAGCATTGCAGGTTACGTGTGAGCGACAGCTTCTGTGGGCAGCGCGCAGTGTTATGGATGTGCAGCTGAATGTTGAAATGTCAGGAAATGTTTTGGTTTGTTCTTCATCAAAATAAAATGCGTTTCCATCTGAGAATATTGAAATGCTTCATTTTACTGCACGTGTGCAAATGAAATTTCTTTACCCAGTGAATAGAGAAAACTATATGGGAAAGGTGCACATCATGGTTGCTTCTGTGTTTGTTTTGTTTTTTAAATCGCCTCAAACTGGGACAGCACTGAAAATGTCGGAATTTGCTCACGGAAGGACTGTGTAGCTGTTGCTCTCTGAGAGGTTCTGATGGTAGATCATTTTGATCTCCTAGTACACCACTAGCATTTAGTCACTTAAGCTGCTCTTGAAGGGGAACTCTTTCCCCCGCCCCCCCACCCCCGCCCCCCAAAAAAACAGGCTTAGACGGTGCTTCCGAATGGGTAGTACTTGTTCTGCTTGACTTCTTCTTGTTGATGTTTTTTGAGTAGCTGTCAAGGTGAGTAGGTAACGGGATAGGAGTGAGACTTCTATGACGAGTGCCTAATTGACAGGTAGTTACATAATTCGTGAAACTAAGTTAATTAATTCTGAGAGGGAGCAAGTTTTGAAATATGGCAGGTAAAACAGAAATAAAGTGTCATTAGTGGATCATGTTGACAAGATCATAACTTGCAAAAATTCTGGCAGTCTCAGACTTTTTTTTAAGCTTGATAGAACAGCAATAAAATTCTAGTTGGCGGAAGGTGGCAGAATGCTTTATTTTGTAACTGATACCGTTTGGTAATGTATCTGAATTTGGTTGCTGTACTCGGATAGCTGTCAGGCACTTACAGATATTGAGAAGTTAAATATTTGAAAATATCCTGTCACATCTAGCTAACAGTAATGCAAACTGCCTCTTCCATTGTGTGTTTTATGATACATTTGTAGATGTTCAGTGTCCTTTCATCAATCAATTGAATTGAAAGCAATTCAGGAGCAAAATACAGAAATATAATCAGTTTATTTGGGGGTACTTGATTTACCTTGCTGCATGGTGCTTATGAAGAGAAAATCTGAATGTGAGTATGGATTAACTGCAGATGGTCTCTTCGGTAAATAAAATGCCTGGTAAGAGACCACAAGGGCTGCAGCGAGGTCAGTGGCAAGCACCATGAAGGCAGTGGGAGAGAGGGGCCATCCTGGGAGCATCCCAGGAGCTTGAGGAAACTGGTCAGCTGGAGCCGGAGGCCTGTGTCCTGTGGATGGGCTCGAGGCTGAAGTGAGACGTTCATTGGACAAGGTTGCTCCTCTGTGAAAGGACCTGCTTGGTCTCACATGTCCACATGAAATAGTGCATAATCAGTTTTAGTTTGTTAAAGTAATAACGCTCTAGCTTTAGGTGGACTCTTCTAATGAATATTAGTTACAAAAAATATTGATTTTTGTCCATGCTTGGAATAATAGAAATACTTAGCTGTCAGTCACTTGGACATCTGGTCATTTGGACAGTTGTCAGTTATTTAATCCCTTCTGTGTAACACTGTGTTTGCGTGTATGTCTAGTATTGCATAGCTCAGCTCTGTTACCTCCCACCTGGTTATTCTCTAAAGAGTATATAAAAGTTTTCATCAATGTTAATCTTAAAGTTAATTACAGAAATATGACATCATGGGTAAATGTGTGCTATGGTAGGAAGGGCAGTAGAAAGAGAGAGAATAAGGTGGCAAGATTAATCAGTTATAGAGAGGTTAGTGATGTTATTTCCCTGGTGTGCAGAACAAGTGATTTCTGAAGCTCAAGTTAAAAGATGTCCCTGTTCTTTTGATACAGTTGCATGAGGCTTCTAAAATGTGATACGTGCCATTCTTTTACTTCTGCCCTGCTGTATATATTGCCTTTATATCCTCAGAATGAAAGACTCTAGTCTCCTATTTTTCCTGCGTTTTTGTGATGGTCTGAACTGGGTCATCAGCTGTGACTCAAAAAAATGTTTTTGGAAGCTGCTGCTGCTTCTATCTCTTTCTGATTTTTTTTCCCTCCCTCTGAAGTCTTTCTCTGCTTAGGTTAACATTTAGTGCTTTTTTTCTTCTTCTGCCTTATCCTATCCTTTGAACTATCCTAAAGTGCCTCATCCCCCTGCTTCTGATGTGAGACTATTGGTGTCTGTGCAGTTTCCTGCTGTCCCTCTCTTTCTGTGATACGGCTGTGTGCAAGGTGAAGAGAGGAGCTGTGCATCAAACCCAGGCTCTCGAAGAGCAAATACCTGGTTCTGTGTCATTTAAGCAATGTCATGGTCAAGGTGACTGAAAAATTCTTGAGCTGTTGGCCTCTCCAGAGTTGCAGGAAAGCTGTCGTGTTGACATAGCCAGTTTTTGCTGGGTACTCAGGATTTAGGTTTTTGTAGATGATTCTTTTTTTCCCCTCTTGTGGCTTTCAAAGTTGGCAGAAATACAAACTGATTCATCTGGGACAGTGAAAAAGGTAGGATGCTTGGAGAGGGCAATGCGAAGGCTCACAGCAACTGGTTATTCTTTCTTTCTGAAGATTTGCACTGAAAGTATGTTGCATACTTTTACAGGCAATTAAGACATCATTACAAGTCCTAAAAGCTGAAGGTACAAGGCCAATGAAAATGTTCTGTTTTTCTGCAAGTTACAGCTGGCTGGAAGCTCAGATTAACATCTGTAGCTGTGATGACAGTAATCTGGAAGGATGCTGTCTCTGCGCATATGCGGATTTGCAGAAGTGGCTACTCTAGGGTGTCTTTATACAGGTATGGCTAGTTTACTTCTCTAGGGTAGTTTCATAGCAATGCAAAGTGCACCTTTGTGGAGCTACATTCATTCTGGGGGTGCTTTGCCTGGGGGTGTACACGAAGATTTCTGAGCTGCTGAAGAGCTGGTGGTGTGAATGTAACTTAATAGACTCCTTGCTCTAATAGCCTCAAAGGAACTCTTCTTTCCAAGCGTGTTGCTCTGGAAAGGAGAAGGAAAGATGATTGTTCTTGCTTGCTTTTGCATGTGTGTGTGGCAAAGAGTTGTAAAGTATTAAATAGTTGCTTTGCGTAATAGCGTACATGGTTTCCACTTGGAAATGGAATTTAAGATCTGTGCTGTTAAAGATGAGATTAAAAAAAGAATTGCGTTTCTGACTCTTGAGACTTGGACACTAAGTAGAAGCGTTTTCACTTGTGTTTATTTAGTGCACCTGCACAAGGCAATTAGTTTATTTTGGTCTTATGACTGTGCAGTCCCAGCAGTTGGTTTATTGTGGAACGGTTTGTGCCACTCAAAACGGAGTGAATGAAGACTGACGGAGAGGAGGGGAGGTTGTTTAGGCTTTATTTAGTGAGAGGGATCCATTGCCACTTTGCTTCCCCACAGCGCTACCTTGGGAGCAAAACCTTAGTGCTCTGCAAACAAGAAATGTTACTTAGCTTAGTAAGCCTAAATAGGAATATGGGCATCCATTTGCTTCTAAAAGTATTCTCCGTTTTTGTTACATGAAGCATTTGCTTTCTCTATTTTAACTTCCCGAGACTTTCCTCAAAATCCTATGGAAACGGATTCTAAGAAAACCAATTTAGGAACTAGATGATCATCAAACTCGGTACCTTCCAGTTAGGTGTTATGTGCTTAGTCTGTCAGGTTTTTTTGCTTATGTGTCAGAATAAAGTCGTGGAAGAGTTTTCAGGCAGAGCTGTTAAGCTCTCCCCCTCCTTCTTTCCACCCCCTTTATGCTCTTCCCTTCCCCTCTCTCTCCCTCCTCAGTCTACTGTGACTCTGAATAACTCCTTTTTTTTTTTTTTTTTTTTTTTTTTTTTTCTTAAATCTTGGTGGTTACTGGATTTTTACTGCCTGAATACCTCCTGGTCCTAAATATATGATCATCAGTAAACAATTTTTTCCCTTGTTACTAGAATTTGTTAGCAGAGTGACTGAGCAGGCTGTAGGCTTTTACATCCCTCTCCTCCTAACTGTCGCCTTATGGGTGGGCTCCTGTACTTGTTGCCTAGTGTTTAATGGGAGCTGGATGTTTGTTTGCTTTGGCCAGTCTTCAAAATCCTGCTTATAACAGCTGCATGTGAAATATGATCATGCAGGTGAAAATATTACGCTATCTTAAATTGTGCTCATCCCTCTGTGAAAACACTATCATATTTCAAAAGAGTAGCTGTAGGGAGGAAGCATGTATTTCAGGGTTATATATACCAGAAAAAGTATTAAATAATTGCTTTGTGTAATAGTGTACATGATTTCCACTTGGAAGTGGAAATCAAGATGTGTGCTGATACTTCTTCAATGAAGCCTCTTCAGTTGGAAATTCAGTTCCTTGCTTCACCTCTTGTGTGAACCTCACCATTAATTTAAAGAAATAGGGGTAAAAAACCCCCCTAAAACCTGTCCTTAAAAAAAAAAAAAACAAAAACCAAAAAACCCCCAACCCTACCAAACAAATAACAGTATCTTATAAAACTGAGTTCTTACCAAAAAAAAAGACTTTAATCTCATTTGTTTGTTTGTTTTTTTGTTGATGGCCTTAATATTAAGATCAATCTGTGCTTCTGTTTGAATAACTGCATGTAAAACGCTTTAACAGAAACACTATACAATTGCAATTTCTTTGAACAGGTACTTTGTGCTGGACTTTGAGACGGGGATTCTGCAGTATTTCGTGAATGAACAAAGTAAAAACCAGAAGCCACGAGGAACCTTGTCTTTAGCTGGAGCTATAATATCGCCCAGTGATGAAGCGCCACACATGCTGGTGGTCTACTCTGCTAATGGAGAGATGTATAAGTTGAGAGGTACAGTGCTGCTTCAAGTACCAGCAGAGTTGTTGTTCTGCCCTACTCCTATTTCTGCCTCGCTTCTCTCATTTCTTACTTCCTCCTACTGCCAGAAAGTAGTGATTGTATTGCTATGTTTTTGCATATTAAATTATAAAACACAGTGGAACAGTAATGTGAATTTAAATATGTAGGCATTTACAGTATAGAGAATATTAGAGCTAGATGATGCCTCAAGAATCCTCTTCCCACTAGCTGTTAGAGTGGCATATTGATTGCAGTGTATCTTCTTTGGTCCAAAAGATGCAAGAATTGTTTTTGCTGCTGTCCACAGCATAGCATTTTATTTCTAATATTGTCCCCCCTTCCCATCATCCTGCAGCTAATGTGCAATGATGAATCTGCTGGTGGGTTGGAGAAGGTAAAAATGCTGGTGGAGGGCTGTTAAGATACTCCGTTCTTGTAAGTTTTGGAATCATTTACTGCACTTTTAACATAAAATTTTGCATTCTCTTGCCCTGAAGTGTAAGAGAGATAATATAGGATATCTGAGTTCTCTTGAAGAAAACGTTATAGACTGCAGACAATATTCTCAATAACTTTTACAGCTGACTTTTAAGGGCGGATGGGGGAGACTAGTGTTCATTCTCGTTTCTTTATGTTGCATGAGAATAACATAAGGGTTTAAGGAGAGATTTAGTCAAACTATTTAAAAAAAAAATTGTGAATTTTTCTGGGAACTGGTAGCTTGTTTAATTGAAGAGCTGATTGACAGCTTTAGTATAGGGGTTTCACTGATTTAAATGCTATGGTATGCTCCCTTGCCTTTAGAGAAAGACATGAATAAAGCAAAAGTTGATTAAAAAACACCTTCTTGGGCTTGGGATAACTATGCCTTTAATAATACTTGGAGGAGATGACTGTGAAGGACCCTTGTAAACTTCTCTTCTAATTGGCCACAGCATATTGAATTCAGGTTTAGACATGTTGTTCTTAAGAATTTGTGCATATTTAATTAGTGTAAATTAAGATTTACAATGTGTCCTGACTGATAAATAGCACGCACACACTATATATAATACATGCTTTTATATGCGTGCACTTGCATGTAATAGTATATATAATCTACATTTAAAAACTGTTGCCTTCTCTTATGCAAAAAAGGAGTATCAATTTGTGTGTGATGCCTTCGTTCTCTTTTTTCTGTTCTAGCTGCTGATGCAAAGGAGAAACAATACTGGATAACTCAGCTTCGATCCTGTGCCAAACATCACACGGAAGGTAATTCTAAGGTAAATAATTAGGAGAGAGGAAATAACTATTGTTTTAAGTAGTGTACGTAAAGAACAGCGTTGTCTGGATGATAGATTGGCTGCAGTATTTGGTGTGTACATATTTAGATAGAGGCCTATGAATAAAAATACTAAGAAATAATGAGTTGTCTTTCCTCACCTACTACTCAGAAGGAGCAGTGGTTTTTTTTGTTGTTTTGTTTTGTTTTTTTTTAAGTCAGTCAGGCTTCTTTTTTAGTAAATAAATATTGTATCATAGTGAACTTACGGGAATTAGGCAAAATTCATGAAGTGAGTTTCATAAGTTGTCAGTAGATGGTTATTGCCTGGTTGGATGAACAGTTTATAAACAAATACCTGTGTAATATCCTGATTAATACTTAAAATGTTAACTAATACTAATTTTATTGGGAGTCCAGTTGGTGAGAGTTTAATGGCTCTTCCGTAGTAAGACTCATGTAGTTGTTAACAGTGGACAGCTTTTAGTCTACCAAATCTGAAGGAGGACATCCTATGAAGATTTATATTATTTATCTTTCTGTAGAAGTGATGTCTGAATCTTTTCTCCTCAAACAGATAAATATTTTGGACAGGTACTTTAAAAAGCAGACTGATTGGGGTGGGGGTGGGGGGTGGTTCCTTGTCACCAAGTAGTAATAGCGTAAATCTTGTTTAAGCTAGAATGGACTTTGATAGCGGGAGGGATTTAAAAAAAAAAAAACAAAACAGGATGCTGTGATTAGAAGCAAAGGAATATACTGTTTATTTTATATATGCTTTTAGTATTTATATTAACCTGAAACAGTTACTAAAACAAAATAGAAGTTTTGCTCCTATCTTTAGTCTTCCAGGCACTTCTATTGATATCCTTACCAGAATGAGAATGTTTTCTTTCTTCATGACTGTTTATAAATATTAAAAATTACATATAAATATAACTGCAGGTGGAAAAGGTTCCTTTTATTTCCCCACCTCCCCAAGATGGTGAGAACGTCAATCCTGTGTTAACTGCGGTGAAAGTCATGATTCTGAGTGTCTTTGAAAATTAGACTCCAAGCAGCTAGGTGGTATTTTAGGGAGGCTGGCAGTCACTGAAGTGTCTGAAGTACAACAGAAACAGCCTTTTTTCTCTTTGAGGCAATGTTGAATTGCCAGGAAGCTATTGTATTTAAATAAAGAAAAACCTTTTTTGAGGAGAATAAACAACTCTTAATATTTCAGTAGTCTGTCTTTCAGTTCTCATGCTGAATGGTTAAATGCTATTTTTATACAGCTGTAGCCCAGTGCTATTCATAATACATTTTATTTATATATACTATATAATCCCATAATAATATTTTATAGTAACATTCATAATATATTTTGATCTCTTATGACACTTTGTTCCTTATCTGAAGTCTCTCTGGATTCTTGCAGGCATAAGCAGCTGTATAGCTAAATCTAGATCTGACCTTATGATATGAAGAAGGGGTCTGAAGATCCTTTTCTGATATGAATGTATGTTGTGTTTCTGTTTTTGTTTCACAGATCAGTCTTTATAGTATGCTAATTATTTTGGCCTCTTCTGCAACACAATATTGGTAGTATTTATATTTTAAATAAGCTTTATCAGGATTTCTTAGCATGTTGCTATTTGAATCAAATAAACCAAATTACTATTCAAGTAAAGCTTTCAGAAAAATGCAATTATTGCCATTCTTCTTCTTCCATTTCTTGCATGGCTAGCAGGGTCAGGTCTCTATATGGATACAAGAGGAAATGATACCAATGACTAATGCATACTAAATGAGGTGAGACAGCACTTATGAAAGACCTTCAAATGATACAGAGAGGTTGCAAAACCTGTTAGTACTAATGTAGTAGATGGCATTCTTCCTTGTGATTTAGTGGTGAATCAACAAATAAGCAGAGATTTGCTAAAGAAGTTGGCTTTTGGATGCTAATCAAAATGAAATTCTGGCCAGTCTTAATGGCTGCGTGCTCTAGGCTGCTCACTTCTGTACTGTGGAAACTAGCCATATGGCAGTGGCACTACGTATTTTTCTACATACTTGTCTTTTGTGTTTTATGTTACTTTATACAGTAAATCCCTGCCTGCTCTCCTTTCACTCTGAGCAAGAAATGAACAGAAAATAAATCAAAATCTAACTCCCAAATACTTCATGTTGATTTCTTCTCTTTTTTCCCCCTTTTGAAAAGGTGTAAGCATGAATACATGAAGTCCACTCTGGAGCTTTGTGCTATTGGAGAGTTTTTGCTGTTTTGTATAGAAAGAGGTCAGATAGAGAGATTGGTGGTAGTACAGAAACTCTTAATTGTGTTACAAGAATCATTCTGTAGTTAGTCAGCTGAACCTTTTAGCTAGAGGTCGTTATATGTATACACCCTTTAGGTACTTCAGACTTGTAAAAACTAATGTGATAGGACTCTTACACTGAAAAACCCAAAGTTGTTTCGTTTTGTTTATTGTTTATTAAGTTTGAGTAAACCTCCTAGAACTTTGGTAACATTTTTAACCTAAATTGTTGAAATTCTAACTATATTTTTCTATTCTTTTAACAAATTTGAATTTTTAAGAATCTGCTGGGTGTGGAGTTTTGCTTTTGGTACAGATGGCAGAGTTACAAATCACTGTGGAGTATAGGAAAATGAGAGTCCGTGGTGATGCAGAGGCAATGGAATGTAGTCTGTGGAATATTAAAATGAATTTTGTACTTATTAGTGTACTTTAGATGTACTTTATGTCTTTAGGACCTTTTGGATGCTCTTACTTACCCTTTGAAGTAACTTTGAAATCCTGAATAGGGAAGCTGGATGCTGTAATTAATATCGAGACTATCAGCAGGATTTTGCATTATTAGTTGCAGGCTGGTAAGGTGATAGCAGTTAGTTTTTTGAAGAATTCAGGTGTCTGGCTTGATCTTGGTCAGTCAGTCAAGGTATATTCTCCGTTCTAGAATTAACAAATAAAATCATGATTTTAAAAGGAAAGGGATTAGGAACTTGTTTGTGCTCTAAACGCGATTAACAAGTGTGAATACAGTGCAAATAAATGAACATTAAGCCCTTTCTCATTAGGCTGTAGTGCTAGGATGTAGGTTCAGAGTTTCTCCGGGAGGACAGAGGGATAAAACTAGCAATTTTAAGCAGATTCAAGACATATAATATCCAGAACTGAAATCATAGCATAATGCACTCTTCAAAGCTTTTTGCTACCTACAATTTACAAACTTCAGATCAAACTTTTTATCTGTATGTTCTATATATTTTATTTTTCAGTTTAACAGTACTTTTTGTGAAGTTACCTGAAAGTCTTAATAAATCCTTCTGCAAGCAAATCAGCAGTAGAAAGCCTGGTAGGGAGTCTCTGGGACTAACAGATGATCATAATGTAAAAGACATGCTAAAAAAAAGTGAAGACTATTGCAGAAAAACTGAATTCTTATACCTATGTTCAGTGTAGAGAGACTTGTTGAAATTTTCACACTGGGATTTTGCTTTATGGATGGTGCATCGGAAAGAATAGCCTTACTGGATCAGACCAGAAATCTCTTTACCACAGTATCCTGCATCAAGTAGCCAGCTGGAAGTGCCCGGTGAAGAGCATAAGGGCAGAACAAAGGTGCAACTCTACTTGGTCAGAATACTCTTGCTGTTGATGTGCACATCAGAGACTTCCTGAGGTAGAGGTGGTATCTTTATATATTTAATTTTCATCAGTTATTTCTTCTTTGATAAGTTTTTCTGGTCACTTCTCAAAGCCATTTAAATGTTTAGCACCTAGTAAGTCCTGTGACAAAGCGATAGAACTGTTGTCGGTATGTATGATGTCAGAGACTTGTGCAGTGGCATACTGATGGCTTTACCTTTGTTCTCTGTTCATTCGCTGATATTTCCTAGTACTGGATTTGGTTTTCTTTTTTTGCTTACTACTGATCAATAGTTCTGCGGAACTGTCTATTACAGTACCAAAATCTCATTCCAGAGTGGCAATAATTAAGATGAAGCTTAATCATATGCAGTTTGGATTGCTTATTTTTTCCTTTAGGTAAAACTTTAGTAATAATTTAAGTTTATGTTCTGTTTTTAACATCTGGCCTCTCCATGCTCTCTCTCTGCAGTATCTACATATTTTGAGAGGCTCGGAATTAATTATTATGCCAATAGAAAGATCTTGGTATTATAATAGTGAGAATGTCCAGCAATTGGTAGTGGTCCAAAAAAAGCATGTAGAATATTAGGAATGATCAAGAAGGAAATAGAGAAGAAAACTAAAAATACTTAAATTGTTCTATAACTCTGTCATCTGTTTGTGTCTTGAATATGTCTTATCTGTTCTACATGTCCTCTTCCATTTCTGAAAAGGAAATAAAAACTGGGGAAAGTACTTTTCATCACCTTTGCTATTCTTCTGTACAGAATGAAGTCTGTACGAGGAAAGATTGACTGGACTGGAACCTCTTTTTGATGGTGGAGGGGAAAGAAGGCAATTAGGAGGAGCAAGGAAGGGTAGTGTTAATGAGTGCCATGGAATGGTTCAATAGGAGATATTTGCTGGCTGTTAATATAGGTATGAGGGAACATCAAAGGAAATAATCAGATAAGAGGTTCAAAATAAATGATTGCAATCTGGAGATTGATATGGGATGTTTTGGATGCCGAAAGCCTGTATAGATTTGAAAAGCAATTAGAAGAATTATTAGGAAAAAAATGCTTGACCGGGTGAGTAGGAGGCTATTGAATATAAGGACACAGCTTCTGTGACAGAAAATCTCTGAGCTGCAAACTGTTAGAAACAGGAAGGGCTTGGAAGGGGAGCATCTTTTTAGGCTTGTTCAGGCTTAGACTCTTGGCTAGTAACCTACTACTGCCATGGTTTTCTTCTGGTTCCTAGGCCCATCCTGCAAGAAAATAAAAAGATTTCCGTGACTGAGGGGTGGGTATACATAACTGAGGAACCAAATGAGTGGTTATTTTAAACTGCAGGAGGAGGTAAAGATCAAAAATGTTGGAAGAGGTAATAGTCTGAGGACAGCAAGCAGAGCACCAGCAGCACCCAGAAGGGGCAATACAGGAAAAAAGACTCTGCGGTATTCAGGGAGGTTGCAGGGCACAGCAATGTAGTGCTCTGCTCTGGGTGCTTACAGGTGTTGTGCAAGTAGGCTCTGTAGTTGTTGGGGAGCTGGGGATTTGTCTCAAAGTCTCTTGATATATTTTTTCCCCTATCTTCTGAGACTTGAATAATATTACCTGAGAGGTAGATTTTCCCCTGAGCTTAGCATTACATATAGTGCTAACTTGGTTTTCACCTGGAGGTATGTTTTAAAGCTTCTCTCTGCTTTTATCTGTAAAAGGCAAGTGATCAACAGCTTGATTTCTACAATAATTAGACTTTGGAGATGAGATACTGGTTACAAGGGAGCGATACTTCATGTAGTTGCCAGAAACTAGGAAGAAGAAAATGTGTTTCTGTAACTTTTTTTTTTTTTTTTTCCTCTCCAAGTCTCTGATTTCAAAACCACTGCAAAGTAGGAGGTGAAGGAAGCAGAAATGATGCATTTGTTCATGTTTTTTTTGTTTTCATAGTTTTAATACTTTGAGTGCTTGAGTAAGTGATAACAGCAAATTGTCTGCCTCTCAAACTGTTGTCAGCGAACAGGCAGATGGATACTTATGTCTCTTAACCTTCTAGAGTTTGAACAGAGCCCAAGCACTGTCTCTGCTGGGGAAAGGCATGTTTCAGCATCTGGAAAGTTAGAGCCCATGTATTTGCCGCTAGCTACTTCTACAGCTTAAACTCAGCTTTTAACAGAAACTATGAAAGGCAGAATATTCTAGCTACTTTAGGAATCACTTAAACGTATGAAATGCAGTCTTGCATTTTCTCCCCCTTCCTCATCTCCATCACACTTGGATCACAGCTCACCAGCATAGTCTGTCAAATACATGTCTGAGCTATCATTTAACATGCTATGTGTTATTCTGTTGCTAAAACATTTGCTGATTCCTGACTAGCTAAGTCAAAATTTTGTCATCTTGAGTGACAGGCAGAAAGAATCAGAACAGCAGGACACCAGCGTAAAATACGTTCTCTTTAAAAAAGCTAGGGGATATAGAAATTTCACTTTTACATATTAAAAAAAAATTGATAGCATGCACACGCTGATACACACATGAGAAAGAGATGGAATAGGAAGAGTAAAATATGCAGTGGGGATGGATATATATATGTATGTATATATGTTTCTTCTTTTGCAAGTGTGATTACATGATATCTGGGGGAATATGATGGGATAGCAATGGAAGGGACCACAAGAATACCAGTAAATAAGCTCTTCATACTGAAGTAAAAACACATTTTTGAAGTCTTGAGTAGATTTTACTGGAAGGAGATTCATGGGGAAAATGTAAAAATTTGGAGAACATTCTTAGAAGCTCATGGTATGTCACTATTTCTGTAAAATATTGGTAGGAGAGCATTCCTTCTTTCTGCATGGGATCCAGATCAGGACTGGTTTCCTTTCTTTTTCATAATTATTGCATGCTTGTGAATGCTACTGTATGACTTTCTTTGAAGCTTGGATTGGGGACTGGAGTGGTAGAGAGAGGAAATTAAGCAGGGTAGTGATTAAAAAAAAAAAGCTATTCCTTGCATACTGATGACTGAATATTGTCTAAAGGTGAGCTATATAGCTAACACGTGGATGTAACATAAGCTAAGTCTGTCGCTTTATTTTAATTACATTTTACATCTTAGCAATAAAAGCACTAAGAGGATAATGTTTCCTGGCAAATAATTGCTATGCTGTAAGATGGTCTTAATGTTCTTGTAATTCCTGTACAAGTCTTACATTGCTTAATTAAGGATCCCTCAACCTGCCACAGAATGCCAAATCATACTGTATTGGAAGAAGTCATCCATGTCTGGATAGGATTGGTGGTTTTTATAGACTGTTTTAAGTGAATTTGATTGTCCAAGTCTTAATTAAAGCATTAGTCAAATTGGAATTCAAGGTATAAAACGATTCCAAGAAAAAGTAGGCTTATATGTGTATTTCAGTGGTAAATTCCAAGAATAATTTTATTCCTGTGAATTGTCAAAAGCTTGTTAGTTCTTCTGTTTCATATCCCTTTTTCTTGACTGTTTATTGATGGAGGCTGTGAAAGTAGTACTAAAACAAAGCATAGAGGTTTTTATAGCAGCTCTTATTGCCAACGTATGCAGCAGTTGCTGGATTGGCACATAATCTCACAGATTAAGTGCACATCAGGAATGTGGCAGGGAACAGGAACCTTCAGCTTGCGAAGTGGGTCGTATCTTAAATTGTAGTTAAGTGGTAACTTCCAGTGTGGGTTTGTGCAAGAGTAAGGGGCAGACTTCCCCTTGTTCTGTGTTTGGCTCGTGGAACTGAACAGTGAGCTGCGTCAGGGAGCTGATACTGTTAGAAGCTGGCAGGAGCAATTTTGCAGTTCAGCTGAGCCTGTCTGCTGGTTCCCTGCAGCTGTAAAGGGCGGTCCATCCCCTTCCTTCTGCTGCCACCTTTTGTGCAGGCTCTGGTGTTTATCTGGCTCTGTAGTAGCTTGGGCTTCTGAAACGGGAAAAAACACATCCTGCTTCAAAGGACTTAATTCTCTGACCAGCTCCCTGAGGGGGTCAGATGAGCACTGGTGCAAGGGAAGGAGGGGAGATGATCCTGCTTCTAGCAACCCCAGGTGGGAAGACCCCACTGTCTTTGTCCTCCACTGGTTCCTGTCTTCTGGCTTATTGGTGCAACTGTTAGTATACTGAAACCATCATGGATCCGGCCAAAAAAGCAACCCTTCTCTGGTTTAGGCTGGGGCTTTGTGTTTACAAATGAGCCAGCTAGTGGCTGCTCAGCTCTGTGAGGGGCAAACCTGCCCTCCCTCACCTCAAGCAGTGCTCCTGGTGCAGGTTCTTTTCTTCATCTAGCCCTTTAGGAGAGGCATTTTGAGAGATAAATCAGCAGATAACTCTGTGTGTGTGTGTGTGTGTGTGTGTGTGTGTGTGTGTGTGTGTGTCTGTCTGTCTGTCTGTCTGTCTCTCTTTCTCTCTTTCTTCTGGTTTAACTGCCTGAAATGTTTCTCCATGGGGTCAGACAGGCCTCAGAGTCAGCATGAGGAGGTGGTGGAGAAAGAAGAGCAAAACTGCCTGTTTCAGTGGCAACTGCAGTAGCAGTTTAGCTATAGTGTGAAACAGCACCCGTAGTAATGCCTGGAAATTTGAAGTCAGCAATTTTCTGAAATCTTTACAATGCAGGCATGTAGTTCCTCTCCACAGCTGGAAGAATGGCTATCACAGTGCTGGGACTTGGAGCCCTTCGTCAGTTTTATCAGGTTTTGTTTTGCCTTAGTAATGAATGGCCATGGAGACTCTTTCCAGATGGATTGTTCACCAGGTATTTTGAGCATCCACGATAGCTGCTTCCATAAAGCTAATTTAGTGAAACTTTCACGTCTTTGGCAGTATCGTTTTGGTTCTTATCTCCGTGTCAAACCTCTTACTCCTTTTGAGTAAGTTCACTCTTCCTTACTCTTGTCTGCTTTTTCCTCTTCTTCCTCTCTTCACTGCCCTATAGAAGGCAACTATAAAAGTATGGTGCTTCTAATTAAAATATCTTTTCAGTTTTGGAAATCCTCATGGTGATGAGGCTGAGAAGGAAGCACAGCTTGGCTAGAGATGCATGTTTTTTTGACACTTATTTTTTCCTTTAGAAGTTGCGTGAAGATAGTTGCTCACATCCCTCTGGTTTCAAAATCTTTCTGCAAAAATGAAAAAAAAAATTGATGTTCAGGGTTGAATGTGAGTGTGCTCAAATGCTTCTTGACAAATAAGAGATTTTATGATCAAATGATCATCATAGTCTCTTGCTTAAAAGCAGACACATATATTGCCTTACCTAAAGATGATAAAGCACACTAATAGATTCTGTCTGAAGTTTGGATGTTATATAGATTGTCATTTGCATTTTAATATTTGTGACTGATCAGAATGTAGATTAAACAGATCTCCATGCATATTTTTCTTTTTCGGCATTTATTTACTGAAGATGCATTGGAAAAGATGTAGATGGGAATTAAAATACTGAATGGTGGTATCTCCAAACCATTATTGCTTGCTGATGGTGTGTGACTTCTCGTTGCTCTAAAACTTTACATAGGGGTTGGTGCTGTGTGTATATTAGGCTTACTGCAGAGGAGTAAAGGAATGTAATTTCAGCATTTATAGTTGTGCAGAAAACATCTGTGGCTCAGTGCTTGTGAAGGAGATGATGATCAGCCATAAACAGATATGACAGTCCACTTCAGAAATTAGTTTACTGATCTCTGGAACATTGTATTTACTTTCTGAAACAAACAAAATTGTGAAAAACAGCTTCAGCTTCTATGTGAGGAGGAGGAGGAGTAATCTCCTGGGAGAATGAGTCACGAAAGCATTAGTATAGTTGGAACTTACTGTTCTACAATTACATTATTTTAATTGGATTTTTCTTATTCAAATGGAATCATTCAGTATATTGCTTTTTCATCTTGGAGGTGGACAGTCTACTAAAAATAAGTCTTAACCCAAATCTGTATTAGCTAGGCATGCTCTAAATAGTTTTAGGTCCTCAAATCAAGATGAACGCAAGTTACAAACTATTCTTTTATTAGCTTTTTGTTACACTTTTATTCATTTTCATTTTATTAGCAGGCAAACAGTTGGAGCTATGGTAATGGGAAGCCTTGTGAAAGAATATTTGTAATCCCTTTGGGATGCGTCTGCCCATGGGCTTCTTGACTCATTATTAGCACCTTGTATTACCAATTACTGAAGAGCTCATTATGTCTTCTTTTTATCAGTCCGTCATTATCTCTCTTATTTGTAAACCAGAAAGCAGCAGGGCTAAAGAAAACCACGTACGATGGTACTTGGAGGGGGCAGATCAGTCACAGCAGCAGTGCTAGGGAGAGCAAGGGACTAGGAACGAAGATCCCACGGTTATTGTCTTGTCTTTGATTTTTCTGGAGAAGTAATGTTAACAATTTTTGTAGTGTGATGTATAATTAGATATTTGTTAGCTGTGGAAAACATAACACCGATTTTGACAAAAAATGGAAATTCTTTGGTTTTGCACAGCTGTGTGTCTAAATATGAGAGATGCTTGTCATTCCCAGTATTTAATTTGAAAAAGTTCTGCAAAAGAAAAGTCAAGTATTTGGCTGGGACATAGGTGTTGACAATGTGCTGTGAAATTCCAAAGCGCGTGAGGGTGCCAATATGTAGTTCCAAAAGAGGTCTCTTGAAGTGGCAGCAGAAGTTGGCGGAAGGAATTAGCTGCTGTCCCTGTGTCCTTGGGCTGAGCAGGCACAGTGCTTCCCTGTCATTACTATTCTCTATGGCAGGCTTCGTGCTCCTCAGCCACTTAGGAGTGGGGCCCCGCTTCCAAAGGCTTTGAGTGATTGTAGAAACTGCTTCCTGCAAACATTCTCCAGCCCTTTGTTAGGTGGCCTGCTTCTTGTATCTTCACGTGCTTCCTCCTTACTGGCATCAACTCTTGCAGTCTTGTGTCATTTCAGTCATTGTTAAGTTTTGTAACAATCTTTTCAGATGGTGTGGAACAGAAGGACTTACATATAAGTTGGAACTGGTTAAATTTATCTTAGAGACTTGCCTAGGGAGAGAGAGCCTCATGGGTAGCCAGAGGTCCTATTACAGAGTTCATTCAGTTTAGTATATTATAGACATACTATAAGGCATAATCCCAAATTAGGTGCCAGGGGATGTGTCGTGGGCTGGTAGAGTTTTCTGGCACACAGATTAGAGAAGCTGGATGACTAGCTGGAAGGAAGGTGCGAAGGGGCAGAAAATGAAGAGGTGAGGAAAACTTCCATAGGAGCCATTCATATCGATGTATTCTGCTTTGATGTTTGGTACAGACTGTGGCTGCATGTGCTAATTCCAGTTGGCTGGTCTTTCTGACTTGAAAATTTTTGAGCTGCGCAGGATTGGTAGGTATCTTGTGCTCAGAGGGAAAGAGGAGGACTCTAGGAGAGGCTCACAGGCATACATGATCTCTTCTGGGAGATTATGTAGTACTACTGTGGGGCAAGGTGTACTGCTGAATGCCATGCTCGTGTGGCAGTGTTGATCTACAGAGCCCTTGTTGTGCCATGAACTCACACACCTGGAGAGTCGGGGTCTCCCAGTGCCCCTCTAGCAGTACAACCTTGCTGTTGGCCATCTGACATAATTCTAGTTTGGGATTAGTTTTGGAATCTATTGAGAGCCATGTGCTACTAAAACTATAGATGATCTGTTTTTCCTGACTCTCTCTTCTTGTCTGCTGGTTTCCAAACTCCATACCCTAAATGATTGTCTACCAACAGCTGTTGTGAGCTGCCACATGCCCTTATAAAATGAAATTAAATTAAATGAAAAAATGCAAATAGCTTGATGGGGGGAAAAAGGCTAACTTTTTAGCATCCTCAAACTTGAAGGAAAAATTCTCAACTTTTGTGCTAACGGTCCACTGTAAAATTCATAGGATAAGTGGGGTCTGGTGAAAGGCATGTCATATGTTAGGTGACATGATGAGAAAAAATGTGAAGTGCAAGCTGCAGCCAAGGTGTCTGGGGACACTTTCGAGCTGAGCCTGTTGTGATCCAAGAGTCAGTTGCAGACAGTTTGTTGTGGTTTGAGAAACATTGTTTTGAAGGAAAATAGTATCGAATCACAAAACAACACCATGGACATAGATATTAATTAGAATATATGTACAGGTCAGTTTACTAACATTGCTCTCCAGCTGTGCAAGTTAAATGAGAATATTTTGACAGATATTTTCTGTGAAAGCTAATCTCTTTGAAATTTTCTTCCTGATTCTGTGTTTAGATAGAAGTAGTACATGGATTCTTCAGTATTTGCTTTATATTGTTTTTGTTATTTGCAGATGAACTTATTTTTCCCCCAAAGGAAAACTGAAACATAATACAACTTCACTTTTCAGAATGTTGTTTTCCTTCAGGCAAAACTAATGGCTGGGCTTACTCTTACCTTGTTTCTGTTGGTCTGAGTTCTGTGATAAGTTTTGATGCATGAAGGTAGCAGTGATACTGTTAGTATCTTGGAAGGTTTCCTTCCAAAACCAAAATAACTTACATTAAACTAAGATAAACTGCCAGTGAGTCTCTCTGAGAGTCCTCTCCTTCCCTTCTCAGCACAAGATACCTATTAAGCCTAAGCAGTTCACTGAGTCAGGAAGAAAAATAAAAGTTGATCTTTCTCTCTTTTCTAAGATCTTCCTCCGCATCCTAAATTCCATTTAGAACTATTCTCGTGCTAGTCAGTATTAAAATATATATATATATATATATATATATATATCTGGGCATATATTCTGCTGTGAGATACTAGGGATAGCCCATTTCTGTGAAACTTCTGTTTTAAAAAAGAAATGAAAACACCAGTTCTCTTCAGTCCCTTCTGCCCAAACACCTTTCACTGACTCTCTAGTGCTGTTATTTTCACCTGTAAATGCTGTTATGTCTAAGCAAGGCTGTTTCACATACAAGACAAATTTAAAAAAAGTGTGCGTGTGTGCGTGTTGTTTTTGGCCTTTAGCATGATGCCTGCCTGACTCTAATTCCGGTGCTAATTGGAACTTGTCCACTTTGAATTTAAAGCCCCTTAATGAAATGACTACAGACCTGCAAAGTTTGAGAGTGATCTGTAAAGGGTAAAAAGATTGTTCTTAAGTAACGTTTTTGTGTACTTGCAGACACACTCAAGTACTCTCCGCTTTCTCAGTAACTCTTAGTATGAAGGCTGCCATCTTTACTTCTGCAGAGTTTGTAGGAAAGGAAAATTAGGGTCCTGGTATTTCACCCATAGTGCTATATCTAGTTACCTCACTTAAAGTTCTAATAAGTGTCATTCTGTAATGTGGTTTATGAGGTAAGAATTACTTTGTTTCAATTTTAACCTTACAGAGGTAATGAACAGTTTAAATAGAAGAGCAGAACTGTCATGCTCTTTCATATAAGGTATGTCACACTGTTGTGATGTGCCCCTCAGCTTGATTGAGAACAGCTGTCCTAAAGAGAGTCTCCAGGATAACTCAGGCTTAAGGGTTGCAGTAAACAAACTGAAGTGGCAACACTGATAAATGATTAGATAGGAAGAGCAAAAGTTCCTGAATATTCATACTTATTTTATTGGTTGCATGTTTAGAGTGTTCGTGTTGCAGATGCTGTTGGAAATTTATTTGTAGCCTGTTTTGTCTTATCTGTTCATCCTAAGCTTACTCCAAAACGTGTTGACAGCTTAACGTTTGAAGCAAAAGCACGGCTCTATGTTTACTTGGTATTTGGATTGGCCTTCTAAAATTGATGCCTCTTGAACATTAGGAGAGTTGCACTCAACTGTTTCAGAAGCTAATTAGGTGGAAGCATTAAGATTTATTTATGCTTCCTGCTCATACTAAGCAGTTTGATGAGTTATAGGTCACTGACTTAATAAAAACTATTTGTGTTGGCCTTGTTATTAATCCATCTTCAAAATCTTTTCTAATATTTCCTAAAACATATGGTTGTACAAACTTATCGACAGCATGTTAATATGTAGGAGTGTTTGGAATTTTTGGGGGGCCTCTTTCACACCATCAAAGAAACCAAGGCGATAGCCACAACACTTCCAAGAAGATCCCTGCTGAGCAATGCAGATGGTTCAGAAGGAATAAATCAGTCTTGAGCACGGTTAGCCCTCCATGCTCCGGTTTGTGAGGGAAGTAGAGCAGTGCAAATCTGTAGCCTGAATTGTAAATTACCTGCTTTTATAGTAAAGGTAGTAAAAGTCAACATCCCATTGTTTGTTCTAGAACATTTCATCCTCACGAAGTAGAAGCTCATCTCTTCTGCCATCTGGGACAGTTAATTCTGCGTCGCCTAGTGGCCAGAAACACATGAATCAAAGCGGGCCAACCGTTGTTACCATCACGCATCACAAATCCCCTGCAGCAGCCCGAAGGGTTAAGAGCCAGCGTTCTGGACAACTCCACGAAGTCAGAGAGGTAGGAGATGTCCATGTGATGTTTTGCTATAACTTTAAAGTGCTTATTTTGCTTTAGAATAAGCAAGCAAAGTCTGACAAGTTAAGCTCTCTTTGTTTCCTACTCTGTTTTGTTTGACTGCTTTGTTTTGGTCCCCTCATTGAGCAAAAGGCTGTCTTTAGCTTTGGTTCAGCTTGAGTCATGAGGTATATACAGGCTTCTTAGGCCAATCTTAACGTTACTGTGTGTACATGCTTTAAAAGCTGGAATAGGTTGGCCACAGCTCCCAGACTACAGTGGTGCCACAACAGTGGAGGAGCACTCTTTTAAAACTACATGCTGCAAATCCCTTCAGATTGGTAAGAGAGTCCTTTAAGTATTTATGTGTAACTTGGAAAAAAGACTCAGGTAAGTCTGAATAAGAAAGGATACACAGCTCCCCGTGCTCAGAAGTTTGTTTCTTTATGGCTGTGGTCTTAACTTTGTCCAGTTTTTATTGCTGGCCTTGTGATGGTAGAATGCTTTGTCCTTTTTAAACTCATCAAAAGCAAACAAAGTATATGTTCTTTTCAAGGTTTTTAAATGCTACTGCAGACTTTCACAGAACTCACTTTTACCTGTCTTTTGTCTCGTTATTTTTGCTTTGTCTGAATTTCTCGCTATTCTTTAATAGCGCCTTCCTCCCTCCCTCCCTTACCAAAGAAACCAGCTGTTTTAAAGCATTCTTTTATCATATGCGTTTAAAATTTCTGGCCAAATCCTCTTATAGTTACTGTATCAAGAATCTGCTTTTTAAGCTTATACTTCCTGAATGTTTTATAACCTGAGAACTTTTGTAGTAAGAATTTGAAGACATTATCTTAGTAGCCCTAGCTCACAAGGAGGACTTAAAATATATTGCGATATGATGTCACTGAAGAAAGGTAAATATTAAGGCAAAGCAGGAATGCTGCAAAAGGGCCGTCCTTCACTTGGGGACTTATGGTCTTCAGTAGCTCGGAAAATGTTCTTGGGAAGTGTTGAACCTGGAATTGCTGCTCAGTTCTGGACCAATTTGTCTTGATTTGACAGTGTTATTTGCAAACAGTGAAGTGCATCTGTATTGCAAATTGAACAGATGTGCTCCTGTATTTTACATATTGCAGCGATATTTTGTAATACTTGTTCTTTTCTTTTCCTATTTTTTCCTTTGACAGTAAGAATAAACAACAGGTTGTTTTCTTCTGTTTATTCTGTATGATTTGTTTGTTTCGTAGAGAACGTAGAGCAGAGAATTTTAGTGCAAAAGGACTGATAGCAGAGAGGTTTACTTAGAACCATACAAATGTGCAAAACTTTATGAAGGTAGAAAAAAACAACTATGTGGTTCCCCAAAATGACACAGTAAGTGTTTCAGTTCTAAAAGTAGAACTTTGCCTGTTTTCAAATTCCTGGTAATCTTAAAATTGAACACAAATATGGAGCTTTTGCACTGCTTTAAAAATTAACTTTCAATAGTCAAATTACTTTTGTATAGTATCAAATTGCAAAGGTACTCAGGAGTATTACTTTTCATTATAACGTAGGTTTTTTCCTGTTTAAAATATTGTTCTTTAAATGATATTTTTGCTTATATTAACTTGTTGTTAATAGTCCAGTCCGTATGAATTTAGAGTATAATATCAAAATTGCAATTGACCATAATAATTTGGGAGAGCTGGCATACTTGGTGTTGCACTTTATGCAGGGTTATTCAAAGTCCTACCTCTTTTATTCACTTTAATGATAAAGTAGTGCTTTCAAGTGATTTTTAGTAAGTTGTGCAGTTTTTATGGTAACATAAGTGAGTGTGGTCTTGAAATTGCATTCTGTTGTTTTAAACTATGCATAACTATGCATTTTATTATTCTCCTGGCAATTTTGTGATAAAAGGGTTATACTTGCAGAATTTTCTACTGTAGGTGGTTAAAATTAGCTGGAACATAAAGCCAAGCGGCTGCATCACACTTGCTTACTAAGTTTTGACTGCCACTGAATGATGCATCTCCTTGGAGATGCTCGAAACCCGACTGGACATGATCCTGGGCAACCTGTTCTAGCCAACCCTGCTGGGGCGGGGGGTTGGACCAGACAATCTCCAGAGGTTCCTCCAATTGCAACTATTCTGTGATTCTGTGAAGTGAGTGGCAAGCTTCGTTTCGGAATGATGTTTATTTTGATTGAGAAGGTTTGCCTAGAGTATGACCTGTACCAGTGTTCCCACTTCTGTTAGAGAAGGAAGGCTTGCAATATGAGAATGTTTTGTAGTGACTCATAGTAATGATATATTTATTCATAGACATTTAGAGAAATTAAATACGATTAAATGGAACAAGTCTAGAGAAATATTTTTTCCATCATTTTCCTATTCATATCCTTGTAGACAAGAAGCCAATTTATACAACATAAAAACAGAGGAAGCCATCTAGTATCTTTTGTGGCAGTCTCTTCTGAAGCTATTTGTCCATAAAAGTATGATCTCCTAGGGCTGCTTATTCTAGCTCAAGTTAGTACTGTGAGATCAATTAAGAACATGCCTCTTTATGGGATAAATGGGATATTTCAGTCTCTGCAAGTGTCAGAAAATCTGACAGAAATCTGAGTTATTTTAGTATCATAAAGCAATAATTATTAAGTCACATATGCATGAGTTGAAGACTTTTCAGCGTTCTCTGAATCTTTGCCTTGCTGTTGCAGTATCTCTGAGATCACTAAGAGTGCACGTAGCTTATGTTCTGTATATTTGATTTTTGTATTCATGCAAAAATCAAGTCATCCTGGAATCCAGATACAGCAGCAGGGAGCACTGAGGTTGCTATGGGAATCACAGAGCAAATGTTCTACCAAAATTACACCATTTGTCCATGGGAGTTATGTCAAGAGTGAACTTGGTTCATTGTGTGTGTGTGTGTTAATTCTAAATCTGAACTATTAATGATGCAAATATGACTTATTTTTATTAAGATTTTTTTCAACCTGTAGCTTTAGCAGTAATTGAATACGTGTAAAGATCATTTTCAATCACTCAGAACTTAATACATGGCAATTTATAAATTAGGGATAATATGAAGTGTATGAGAGCCAAATCAGGAGACTGTTGTAGCATTCCTTTTCTTAAGCAGCTGCAGACAAGCTAAGATTACCATTCATAGTTATTAAAGCACTTCATTAAATTTTAAGTGTTTAGTTTCCAAAGGAGCTTGAGAGAAGTGAAATTTGAAGGGAATTGAGTGTCCAACTTTTGCATGCCTTCAAAACTGTCATTTGATTTTGTGTATAAAACAGAATTAAACTATTTTAACTGGTAAGAAATGGTATGAAATATTATAGGGTATAGCATATACTTATCAGTCTACATTTTTGAAAACCTGTACGTCTGTTTTCTTTCACAATATAAGCACAAATACTGCAGCAGTTT
Organism: Dromaius novaehollandiae; assembly: GCF_036370855.1. Lineage (NCBI taxonomy): Eukaryota > Metazoa > Chordata > Aves > Casuariiformes > Dromaiidae > Dromaius > Dromaius novaehollandiae. The sequence continues at coordinate 29,772,739 of NC_088099.1, forward strand.
CAATTTAGAGTCAACAGTTTGAAAATGAAGCATTAAAGAAAACATACTTCTGTAAATAGTTTCTCTAGATGAGAGTATCACATTTCATGGCTTTTTGTCTGGTGGCCATAATTTCAGCACTGCCTTCTCGTTGGCGGGCTGATGCAGCAGCGTTACTCACAGCGAAATCCTAGTGCGACAAGGTGCATCAACCTTCTGCAGCTCTGTTTGTAATGGGATGCTAGTATGTGTGCTGTTTTGTTAACCCACACTTTAATGCTATTTTGATTAAATTAAGTTGACAGTACTTTTGAATGTTCTCAGGGGTAATGGATGACAGTATAATATCAGGTGGCCAGCCAGGTTTCAAATATGAAGTGCAGAAACTGCTTGCTTGTAAATGCCCTCCGGAAGAAAGTAAGCATAGAAATGGCTCCTGCATTTTAAGCGTACCATTCAGCTTACATTATTGTACACAATCATGGAGGGACTTACTACAATCTCCAAATTCTTGTGCGACTCCTGAAGTGCTGCATGCTACAGCAAGAAATACAGGAAACATTTTAATTTTTGTAACAAATGAAGTAGTAAACACCATAGTTCTCATCTGTTGTATAACAAAGATCTGATCTCTGGCAGCTTTAGCTAAAGATCTGATCTCTGGCAGCTTTAGCTAAACATTACTGTGATTTCCTTCTGTAATCTTTGCATTTCAGGTTCTGAATGGGTCAGAACTCCTGTTCTGAGTTTCTTTGGAAACTTCTGATGTGTTACACTGATGCTTTTAAGCATTTCAGTACTTTTGTTTGTTTCTGAATCTTCCCCTTAAACATCAGGTTCTTTCTGCTGTGTGTTTTGGTTTGGAAGGGGGAGATGTTCTCCTCTTCTGATATTAAGAACTGAGAAGGGACTCTCAGAAGAACTGGGGGCAGGGAAGGGGGAGGGAGGAAAGCATTTTTTTTTCACAGTCATGAAATGTGAAGACATTCAAAGGAAGCTGAGTACCTCAGGATATTGATTAAGTTTAAAAGCATTCTGTAGTTCAGAAAAGCCAAGATTGCTCGTCTGCTTGGTTGCAATCCTGACTTCTGACAATAAGCTTTTAAAAATACAGCTAATAACTAAGATGGCTATTAATACTTCATCCCAACCAACAGGCTAAACTGAACAGTATCTGCCTGAATTTGGCATATGCTTTTATGTACTTTTGTATTATAGCTACTAAGTGTATAGCTGTAACTGTTTTTTTTGTTTGTTTGGGGTGTGTGTGTGTGTGTGTTTGTTTTTTTTATTCATATATTTGTCACTCTAGTGAACAGGCTCAGGAAACATTAACTCATGTTTTTGCACATAGTGCTTAGATTGTTCTTCAGATAAGCTGTCAGTTTACTATGTTCTGGGATGACTACTTGTATTTTTTTCCCCAACAGAGCTCCCCTCTTTTCCAATTATAGTTTTACTAGTAGGTGCAGACTGGCAGCCGCAAACACACGAATTTGTGGAGAAGTTGCTGTAGAATTGCTATTCAGTCGTGTTGCAGCGTGCCATAAATTGGCTCAAAACCGTGGTTGTGTATGCTGAATCACTTCAGTGCTCTGAAGTAAATGATGTCAATTTAAACCAGTTGACTGTGTGCTTGGTGACGCTGGAAGTCAAAAGGGTGGCTTTGTCTCCGAGTGGCTTATCACAAGTCGTGGGGTACGCTTTATTCAAGGCTTCCCGTGTGGTCCAGGAATTGCAAGATTAGATAACGTTAATGGGGACAGCTCACTTGCTTCTCGGGAAACACAAGCCGAATTGGTTAAGATAGGGAAGTAATATCTACTCTGAATAAAATGGAGTGTTGTTCCAGTGCACATCTTAAAGTCATTCAAAGCATACTTCGTGGCAAGTAAAAGCAAATCTAGTTCTCCTCTTGCTCAGTGGCCTCCCAGATTATGAAAGTAATCTTGGCTGCGATAGTAGTAAAATCTTACTTTACGCTCGGACACTACAAATTAAGTGGCTAACTGGGAGGAGGGTGAAAGAAAGTAAATGTGAAGTTTGTTGAGGAAGGGGAGAAGTGCTGTTAATACCTGTCTGAAGTTTGGAGAAGTAATATGTGGCATATTGGGCTACCCTTGTATGGCTGTATGGGTGTTCATAAAATTTCAGTGTTGCCCAGGTGGAATGAGATGATTTTTGAAAAAAGGGGTGGGGGAGAACCAAGGATCCAGTTATATATGCTAGCGAGCACATATTCTGAGAGACGGCTCCCCATCCACAAAGGTACACCTCTTGCACTGTATAATTAAGGTTCCAGTGCAATGTGGCCTCTTCTCTTCTGTGGCCAATTTTACTCAAAATGTGGATTTTATCAATAGTATGCCATACAGCGGTAAACTAATAGAATTTTCCTGTGACTGCTGATGTTGATGTAAGGACTAGCAACCTTTTAGGTACACTCTTGAATGCTTAAAATTCACAAATGTGCCTTAACTGCTAATAAGCAAAATACACTTTCCAGCTGTGTGGTATAACTATTAACTTCGCTGAAGTGATGGTTTTGAAATGTAAGGAAAACTGCTACTCTGAAGCGCTCACAGAATAACATCTACTTAGGAGCAACACTTAATCCCTAAAACTAATGGCTTGGCTTGCAGATTTTGAGGTAATCATTGTAATAAAATTGCACAAGAATTATTTCCCACGAGAAGCTTCTCGGAAGCTGTGTTCTCGGTGCGGCGTTCTGTGCCTTAGCATACAACAGCGTGCTTCCTGCTTGGCTGGATGGCAGCCAGTTGCCGTCCAAGATTTACTTGAACTTGCAAGGTCCTTCCTTTGCTTCTCTAATTTATGGCTCTTGATCGTTGGAAGCAACTCATACAGAAAGCAACCTTGGCAGCCACTATTTGCCTTTTTCCTTTGTGCTTTTACCTCAAGTTCCCTATGCCCTGCTCCCCTTGAGTCCTCTTTGAAAGTGAATGGTAAGTCTTACTGGAAGGGTATTAATGGGATAAGATTAATATACCAGGTAAACTAGCAAATTCTCAAGGAAAGAGCTCATGAGGTATAGAGGGAGAGCCTAGCACTTACTAGCTGTGTATTAGTAAAGCTGTGTGCTGGTGTAGGAAATGGTATACATCACATACATGTGTGTGGAATACCTACAGGGAGTCATAATATAGCAGACTAGCAAGCAAGAAAACAGGTTGTATCTCCTGCAATAGACCCTGATCCTCAGATATTTCTTCCCAGTAGCAAAATAACCACTGCTAGATTGATACTGATCTTTTTGCAAAAAATATATTGCCTACTCACCCCAATAGAAGGAAAGAGAAGCTGATTTGTGAGGAAAAATAATGGTCATTGCTACAATCTGTCTGAATCATGCTCTCTTACTTATTTATTATGGCAGTCGGATGTAAGTAAAAAGCTTTAACTTCAGCTCACCTAAAGACTTGCTGAGTGGCTCAATGAAACAGTCTTAAGATAGCTGACACTATCAGAGGAATTGCTTTCCTTGTGTGTTTCAGTAGTTTTGTTTGTTTCTGAATCTTCCCCTTAAACATCAGGTTTTTTCTGCTGCGTATTTTGGTTTGGAAGGGGAGATGTTCTCCTCTTCTGGTATTAAGAACTGAGAAGGAAGGGACTCTCAGAAGAACTGGCAATTGGGGGGGAGGAGAGCATATTTTTTCACAGTCATGAAATGTGAAGACATTCAAAGGAAGCTGAGTACCTCAGGATATTGATTAAGTTTAAAACATTCTGTAGTTCAGAAAAGCCAAGATTGCTCGTCTGCTAGAACATTCTGTTGAGGTTTGAACTTTTCATTCCAGTCCATCTCCATGGACACAAGGTCTTTCTGTAATTTCTCTCTACATTTTTTTTTCTTCCTCCAGTTTCCTTTCCTTCTTTCACTGACTCATTCCTCAGATGAGGAGAAGGGCAGATTGTTTACAGAGAACATATATTTAACCTTGAGTCTGGAGCTGTGATCTCAACCAAATGTGGTAAGGAGTCCTCCTGAGGTAGCAAAGGGAAGCATCTGATCTGTTTTGGCCTGAAGTAGGTGAGCTGTTTTTCTCCGATTTCTGCTAACACTCTCTGGGATCCTATCTACTAATTAGTAGATCTGCTGTACTAACTAATGTACATGTTGCAAAAGATGTGAACCTGTCTGATGTCTCTCCTTATTTTCCTGGTATAAGAAGTAGAGTTTCATGGATACTCACAGTCAGGTTGCCATAGTGCGTTCTGCACCCAAAGAAAGTGTCTGCATAAAGTCCCAGGGAACATTAACAGTTACAAATATTTCATATGCTCTTTGGTATTCAAAGATGAATCTCTTCAGAAGAGCAAAAAACAAGATATTCTTGACAGAGATATGGTTTTGTAAAAACGGATGGTTAGGTCAGCTCAGCAGTTCTTTTTTTTTTTTGCTAAGATTTCACCAGTTTTAAAGCCTTGAAGGAAAGAAGGAATTTTCTCCCTTATGCTTGAGTTGCAACAAACTGAGATTTCTTTGAGGAAAATAGATTACATCTTCTCTGGTGTTTGAAGGAATGTTTAAAGCTTCCAGACCTGTTGCCAGAAGAGACCCCCTGTCCCCCAGTCCCTCACTCCCAATCCAGCATCTCCATAGGCTAAAGCAATACTATGCAGAGCTGCAGAATTCAAAGTCTGAATACTGTAGCTGTGCAACTAACATTAAGGGAGCTTGAAGGTGTAACTGATAAGCTACTAGATACTAGACCAATGAGCAAGAAGTCTGTAGTCCATCAGGTGACTAATGAAGGACTGTCTACACAAAATACGATATTATGTTGAAAGGATATGCAGCAAGTTACAGAATTTAAAGATATAAAGCAGAAATTGAACATGCAGTTCTGGTAGAGAATGGAGCATAGGTTCATACTTAGTATATAAATAACTTTAGTTAAATTAAAAGCCAGTTTAAAAGGTGCATAATAGAAGATGGTAACTAATGGCTGCTTTCTTAAGAGTAGATAATGTGCTGAGATCCCTGGATAGCCAATAGCCTCTGAAAGCGCTGATGGTGACCAATGGAACAGCATCATCATCAATGGAAACAGCAGAATCACAGAATAGTTGGAGTTGGAAGGGACTTCTGGAGATCATCTAGTCCAAATCCCTTGGTTGAGCGGGGATAGCTAAAGCAGGTTGTCCAGGACCATGTCCAGTTGGGTTTTGATTATTTCCAAAGATGAATCTCTAGAACCTCTCTAGACAATGTGTTGCAGTGTTCAACCACCCTGACAGTAAAGTGTTTTCTTGTGTTCAAGTGGACCTTCCTGTGTTTCAGTTTGTGCCCCTCGTCCTGCTACTGGGCACCACTGAGAAGAATCTGGCTCCATCTTTTTTACACCCTATCAGATATTTATAAACGTTGATAAGATCTCCCCCAGGCCTTCTCTTCTCTAGGCTAAGCAGTCCCAGCTCTCAGCCTCTCTTCATATGAGAGATTCTCCTACTCCTTACTGATCTTTGTGACCCTTTGCTTGACTCGCTCAGTAAATTCATGTCTTGTACTGGGAAGCCCAGAATTGGACACGGTACTTATGATGTGGCCTCACCAGTGCTGAGCAGAGGGGTAAGATCACCTCCCGTGACCTGCTGGCAGCACTCTGCCTAATGCAGTCCAGGGTGCTCTTGGCTGCCTTTGCCACAAAAAGCTTATTGTCTAGCAGGACCCCCAGGTTCCCTGCAAAGCTGCTTTCTAGCTAGCCAGCCCCCAGCGTGTGCTTGTGCAGGGAATTAGTGCGCTAGGAGAAGACAGCAAAAGACTCGAAACAAAACCCCGGAGGAAATTTTGTCAGTTGAGAAAACGAATGCATGTAACAGCTAGCTTTTTAGTTGTTGCCTTAAACAGTGATGGTGTGGATTCCTTGTTAGGGAAAGGAGAGCAGAATGTTTTTTGGTTTTGTTTTGGGGGTTTTTTTTGACCCTGCCCCTCCCCTCCCCCCCCCCAAAAAAAGTGAAAGCAGTGGCAGAGGCTGAAAAGAAAAATAGGCCCTGGTGATCAGCTGCCATCCTGATTGTGAGAGGTATAGTTCTGTTTGTGCTGTCACTTTTTGTGGCTCTGTCTGCAAATTATATGCCAAGTGAAAATTAACTTGCTCCTTTGAAGCTTCGTTGATAGGAAGTGTGTGTCTAAGCCTTAATAACTATTATATAACAGAGTCCTTCCAATTTTACTGTTGATTGTTTGCTGCTTTAAAAATGATTGAGGTCAAGCAGGCTGCTACACTGAGGTGATAATAATGGAGAATTACATGCTTTTCCTCTGTAATGGGAGGAAAGTAATAATCAAGAAAGGATAATTGATACGGATGTCATTGTCTGGTTCTATTTTTTCTTCCAAGATGTTTTCGGAATATCTCACTTAATAGTCTAGGATCCTTTCTTAAAATGTATTTTTTTCCTCATTAGCATACTAATGTTCACAGAGGCTAAAGCTGATGGCAGCTTTGAGGATAGAATGCTGTTCTGGCAGTGGCTCTTTTTTGCCAGAAGCTCCTGATTTCATTGTAGGCAAAACGTACAGATGTGTTACTTGTAGTCATGTTTGTAAGTCATCTCTTCTTGTACATGTTTTTATAGCAGATACTGCTAAAGCTGGAGTGCAAAATGCTGTGTATAAGAGACATCTTGTATGCTGCAGTGCCTTTGGCAAGAACCTCTGCGTTTAGCTGTTTCACTTTAGTTACATATTAAGCTCTAATTTTGCCTTCCTAGCTTGCATGCTGTTGATGGAACCTCATTATAAGATCTATGGATGTGACTTGACTGAAGAACAGGGAAAAGCTTGTAAGTCCTTATCAGAAAATTTTCTTTTGTCGAGTACTAAGACCCACCTCCAAGTGACCTCAAATAAGTTTGAGAATGCTTTTCAGAAGTTAAGCCTATGCAGAATTTCTCTTGCTTTGTTATTAACACTTAGCTTGTAACAAAAGTGCATTACATTGGAAAAAATGCAACTTTGACTGCAGCTGTAGAGGTTTTCTTTATTTGGCAGACTTTTCATTAGGAGAGGTGTACCTACTGAGCTGGTGATGGACAGCACTGAGTTCTGCAGCAGCTGAAGTTGAAAGCCAGCAAGAGCAAGCAGGCAATTTTATTAAAAATAGTCTTTCTGCATATTTATGTGTCTGTGCTTTTTCCTTTCTCAGAACAAATAGTTGTAAGTGGGAGAGTTTTGTGGAAATACTGGGAACTGTGAATTTCAGCTGAATTGACAGCCAGTGTGTCAGGTTAATGACTGGTATGATTGCTTTGATGACAGTGGAGTTACTTGTTACATTTTGATATATACTTCGTACGTGTATCTAGATATTATACTTTGATATATAGTTGATTGTCTGTTTTAACTTAATTTTTGCGATATGAAAGTTTTTCTTGTTGATCAAATCTCTGTCAGGAACACATTGCAAGAGAAGTACTTGCTCAAGGTCAGAAATAATGACTCAAAAGGTTTTTATTTTTTTCTGTGTGGATTTTCTTCTCTTGCATCATGCCTCTTTTTGTTTTCAAGAAAAGCCATGTTTTATGTTTTTTTTTAAAAAAAAGCAGTTGTGGTATATGTTTGTTTAAAAAATGTAACAAAGGTCAGGCCTAATAGCATTTATGACTATTCTAGGGTTGTTTCAAAAGCTGGCCTATTTTCATATCCCTTTCTAACCTCTTTCAATATGCTTTTCTTCTGGCATTATATTTTAAAAGCAAGAAACTATACATCCATAAAATGTCTTTTGCTATAGCTTCTGGTTTGTGTGTGTGTGGGGGGAAGAGAGAGAGAAATCGTGTTTTCATGTAACATTCAAAAAAAAAAAAAAAAAAGCAAGTTGACTATTTGTCTGCTTTTAAAGGGAGTAAGCCTATCACAAGAGCAATTTGACACAGGATTGGCAAGAAAGTGAACCTGTTGCTCTTCTGTTATTATTTGAATGTCCAAATCTTTTCCAGCAAAATCCTATGTTTTTACAGATTCTCTGTTCTCATATGAGCACTGTTCTGTTCACAAATCCTGTTTTACAGGATTGCTAACTGCATACAAGTTGAAAACAATGAAAAGGATTTAAAAAAAAATCTTAATACACAAAATCTTTCAGAGGAAATGCACAGAGAGAAGTAGCCAGACCATGTGCTGCTAGTGCTGGTGTTACTGGCAGCCTGTGCAGAGAATGCTATGATAGAGAAGGAGAGTTATGAACTGACACAGCTGAATGTATGTTTGATGAATGCTTTTGAGTGCGTTGCAGAAAACTTGATGATACAGGATGTCTGTGGGTTCCTAGTGCTGAAAGAATGTTTTCATTTCGCTCCAGACTGTATTGGATTTTTTTTTTCCACGCACACTTGTAGGCATGTCTTTAATACCTACTATAAAGGGATTCTGTATGTGTGAAGTTCGGTCGTAAAAAGGAGAATCCCACACATTATATTTTGAATTTCTGAAGTATTCATCCACATTGTGTCTGGGAAGGTCTGAAGAAACTTCCTGAAGTTTTCTGTTCCAAAGAAAGCGTAGGAAGATCTGAAGTACTTAAATCTTTATACAGAAAGACTGAATTGATGACACTACTTATTTTCTTGCCATGCTCCACGTGGCCCGTATGACAAATGGAGAGTGCCTGCCTGCCCTTTCTTAGGTAATACAGCTGATGCCGTTCTTCTTTGCAACAGGGAGCTTAGAGTCACTGTGTCTTAGGATGCCCCTGTGGCTGCTGTGGGTTGGGCAGTTTTGTAGATAGCTCAGGGCTAGTGTTTGCTTTAGGTTATTGTGATGTGCTGTATAGTTGAGCAAAATCTTGTAAGTTTGGTAGTTCTAGAAAGAAAAATGTTCTCATCATTGTAATGCCCATCTGGGCTGGACAAGCAAGACTTAAGTCTGTTAGTCTTGGAGTCTGGATAACAAAAGCACTTCCACTTTAAATAAAATCATGTCAAAAGCAGTCATATGCACCTCCATTTAGGTGTGTCTAATCAGGCTTCTTCGTTTGATGATTCAATTTATCTTTTTTTTAGGATGGGAGGAAAAATCTTTTAAAATATAATAATAAACCCTTTAATAAAGTAGGAATCTCTCTCTTTCTCTCTGTCTCTGTCTCAGTCAGGATTTGTAAGATGGCATCTCTGCATTAGAAAGATTAATATATCATCTAGCACTTTAACAAAATACTGAATTATTGTAATTTCTCTTGATTATTTCTTAAATGAATTTGTAGCAGCCAATTTTAGCTTGCTTACTGTATAGCAGAATATTCTTTCTTCTCATTTTCTCAGAAGCGCCCTAGGTTTGGAAAGAAATGTGTCTTGGAGCTTTTTTCTGGTTTTCATATACTCTGTGGGTGACCCTGAGAATAGAGTCGTTTCTGTTTACCTATTTGTTTGGGGTCTTCTCACATAATCATATGGTCCCGTATATTATTGTTGGCATTGTATTCCCAACACAAAGACCCGGGAGGTGCAAGTGCAGCTGCAGAGGAGTAGCTAGCAGTTGCTTTGACTGGGCTAAGTGGGGAAAGCAATCGCATGGGATTTTCAGATCAGTCAGGGAGAGGAGGAAGCGGGCAGGCGCGTGCGGCTGGGAGGTGGCTCTTTGGGGGCAAGCAGCAGAGGAGGAGTGACCTTTTGATGCAAATATCGGAAACTATTTCCTTGCGTTTTTGGTGTTCTGCTGAAGGTGTCATCAAGTGGCAGGTTTCCGTGTGGGTAGTGTTATCTACAGAAAATAGCAAAAATAATTGAGATTTTCTGGCTGGCGAAAAGGTCTGAATTTTCTTCAGGCTTCAGGCATGTCTGCTGATAGGAATATGTAATGCGGTTTGCTTGCTCTCCTCTTACCATGGGCAGAAGATGGAGGAAGGAGTAAGACACACACACAAACTGGTCTTTTCCTAGTGTGATGCTCCCTTTTACTGAATGTTTTGCAGTAGGTTGGATCTGGCCCCGCTAGTGTTGCATATATGCACACAGATAATTCATTTAATGCATGTAATCCTGATTTAAAAAAAAAAGAAAAGAAAAATCTTTTCATTCTTTTTCTGTTTTGTATCTAGCATACAGTTATATTTCTGAAGTCTAAGTGGTATTAATGGGAATGTGGTTTCTGTTACATATTGGGTGAAGTTGTGTACAGGTGAGCAGGGTGTGCCAAAGCTGAAACAGGAGTGGGAAGAGAAACGGGTTGAGGCTGGGTGAGGAGGCAGGCGCGAGTAGGCTTTGCTGTTATCAAAGCAGAGAGGAACTTCTTTGAGTGGTCTTTGCTTTCAGGTGAGGAGGAAGGGTGGCTGGAAGCCACAAAAACCACCCAGTGTATCTCCATGTAGAGCAAAGTCATTCAGACTCGGACAAGTCACTTAACTCTGGAACAGGAATGTTGCTGTTGAACTTTTCTCCAAATCAAGGCTTTTCATTCTGGTTTTGAAACCAACCAGCTTAAGTGTTGATAAATCATATAACCTAATAATACGTGGTTCTTGGTTTTACTTTGTAATTAATGCCTCAAAGACATACTGTGAGCTACTTCCCCCCCTCCCAGCAAAAAGCAGACTCTCAAATAAGAAGATTTTGCTGTAGCTTGCTATAACTGTCTGGCCTAGAGTCTGTGCTATTAAGGAATAATGTTTTTAATGAGTTTCTTCTAGCATCATTTGGTCCTTTTGTGTTAACTTCTCAATAGCTTATTCCTTTCAGAAAAAAACACCTTGCAAGTCTTTTTAGATCTTTTATCAATGACTTGCCAACAAAAGTGTCAAGCATGTTTAAACAAGTAAAAAACCTGTCAGTTTAATAGTATACCTTCTTCCCTTTCCTGTAAGCCACAGAGATTTGGTTTACAGATCTCTGGAATAGAGGGAGGTTTTTCTTTTTGTTATGTTTATGTAGCATCTTAAATAACGCGGTTTTGATGAGCGTGTGAGCAGTAAACGTTCATCAGGAAGTCGCCATTCTTGGTGTCTGCTGCTGTTTCAGGCCCCTAGAAGAGCTACCAAGTTTCCAAGTATAATGGGAAGCTAGGTGACATAGATAGGATGAATCAAAAGGGCCTCTTAAGACTTTTTGATCATCTAGAGAGTATTGAGACCCAGAGCAATAGCCATGTCTTGGATGGAGGGAGAGTGAACAATTGATTTTTATTTTAATTTACGCCTAATCTAGGAAGACTATAGTTGGCCAATGCCTGTGGAGCTTTGGGCTAAGTGGTAACTGCAAACGGTTAATTTTCCAAAAGTTTCCCAAGCTCTTTGGTTGGTTTAACTTGCACTCTTGTCTTAGCTGCAGAGGAATATATTTGTGCTTTATTAAGGAGGGAGGGAGGGAAGCTTCAGAAAAATTTACTTCTGCACTACTTCTCCTTAGAAATTTCTTACGATGATCTTTAGAACCTCTTTATTATAACATACTACTATTTTCTGGCCATGGATAATGGCAGATCATTCCTCTGCAGGTCATTTTTCCGGACTGTGGGACAAGCAAGGCTGGTGTGAGGAAACTGCTGAAGTAGTATGGGCAAATCAGCATTTCCTAGAAGAAAAGGTTGGTCTTGAGGCAGATGTGTTAAAAGGGAAAGGACTAAATTGTAGCTGATACTTTTAGAGAGGAAAGTGGACATGTTTGAAATTTTCAAAGTTTTATTTTGGATTTTTCTTTCCTCCTATGGAAACATGTTTTTGGAAATGTAAGCTGATTATACGAGAAAATGGAAAGTATGAAAACCGATCACTTTGAACTGAAAATAAAGCATTTCTGTTGGTGTGAAGCATGAGAGAGTCAGCGTTTCAACTTCACACCCTTACTCAGAATGGGAAAGTGGGCGGAAAGTGTTCTTCCATAGAACTGTATTGTGTAGCCTTTTCTAGAATATTTTCCTCCCTTTCATGGCCGTTCCTTCAGTTTGCCTCCCCGAGCATCTTGCCTGGCTCTGCTTTTGGGGGAGGGAGGGAGGGAGGGAGGGAGGGGGAGAGAGAGAGATATGGAGAGAGAGAGAGATATGGAGAGAGAGAGAGATATGGAGAGAGAGAGAGATATGGAGAGAGAGATGGAGAGAGATGCTCTTGTTTTAGCTCTGCCTGTGCTGCGGTGCTCAGTTACCTGGGTTGCAGCTTCTCAAACCTGGAGCAGTGCCTGGCTCCATGAGTAGTGTCTCCTGGGTCTTCCTCGGTGTCTGAGGGATGGTTTTGTTGTCTGACAAATGGAGTCAAAATTGACCATGCACATCTTGCTGTAAGAATTCTCATAAGAGTAAATTTTCAGCAATAATTTGAGAGTACAGTTCATCTCGGTCTTTCTAGCCTTTGCACTTGCTTAATTTATATGTGGTTACTAAAACTAAAAGAGTTTGGCTTTTACTCAAGCTCTTGAATCTGTTTTTAAATGTTGACACTTAAAATGTCATTATTTTAACTTGCAGCAAGAAGTTTAACTATATTTTCTTACTTATCTTCCTACAACAGCTTTTCAGCTAATTCTGCTCTAACTTATTTGTGAGGCTGGTTATTTGCATCTTTGAGTTCCATTTCCTTTTTTTCTGTTCAGTGCAGTCGATGTATACTTTTTTATCATTGTTTTTACCAGCGTGGGGAGACTACAGGAAGCACAAGCTGTACTATTTTTTTTTTTTTTTTTTTTTTAAAAGGGGTTATGGGTCATGAAGTTCGTCATGCCTTTTTACAATATAGTAGTTTGGTCAAATGGGGCTTGAATTTTTATTGCTTATAAAAAGTGGCAGCTTTTTTGAAAGTTTTTAGCATCTCAACTATATGCCTTTAATTATCTTATTAATTAAACTCGTAATTTTCTTTCAAGCCTTTTGTTTATATTTTTTGCAATGAAATTATTCTTTTTAGGAAGACAAGTTTAAAACAGTATGCTTTAGAGAGGAGTAGTTAATTTTTGCGACTGCATCTAGTTCAGTTTTATAGACACGTTTTAGCAAAACAAACAGTCTTTTATCAAGTTATGACTTTGCCTAGAGGTACCTTTCCTATCTGTAACCAGTATATAAACTTCTTGTTGACATACAGCGTCACATTAGTGCCCACAGGCTCCAATCTGGCTGGATTATTATTTGACTGTATTGGAGAAGAGATGATTGTGTTAGATGTTGCATGGATGTAAAATAAGGAGAATGAATACAAGCCAACTCCCAACCTGCTTTGAAAAGTTTGTCATGAATTTAATCTAAAAGTTGTTGTATAAAAGAAAATGTACACGCTTGTTGTCTCATAAACACTGTAATAATTAAGCCAAATGTGCGTGTTTCTTTGTTCAGGCTAAGTTGGGGAATCAATAAGCTGTTACAGAAACATTGCCATTAATGTGATCCATCGTATGGTAAATGTTATCAGTGTTGACACATTCAGTAATCTGGGCCATGTATGAATACAGATAGCTGAAGGAGGTAGGCTTTGATTTATTTATCTCTAGCCGTATTTAAAGTTTGAACTTTAGCATGTGAGATTGAATTTGTATGCTTCAGAAACCTATTAAACATTGATCACTTTTTCTTTAAATAGTTTCCTGCTTAGACTGCCTAAAAATATCAGATTTAGCAAAATACACTGAGAGGGGAGGGAAAGTGACCTAAGGTACTACTGATGGAGTATCCTTCATGTTTTGTTTAAAAATCCCTCACCAGGTACATATAAATAATGTATTTTATTTTTATTTTTATTTTTTCCCCCCAGCCCTTTCTTCCCTTTGGTTGGAGTTTGGGAGGAATGATTGGCACTTGATTGTCCTACCTTTCTGACCTAGGAAATTACGGTTTTTAAAGTGCTGCAAGTCTGAGAGCTTCTGGAAATAGCAAAGAAATTTCTCCCATTGTATCAATCTGGCAGAGAGTTGGTAGGTTATTTTTATTTCACCTGCCATTCAGGAGCGTAAGCCTGTAGATGTACTGAAAGTAGAAAGATTTGAAAATCAGGTTTTTAGGGGAAGTAAGACAATTCAGCACATTGTAACCTATAACCATTATTCACTATGGATGAATGGGAGAGCTTCCACCGGTAATTGAGCCTCAGGTTTTTATTGATAGATCTTAGATCTGCAGGGGAAAGTCCCTGTGAAATGAAGTTGTCTGCCTGGTAGTATATCATCTGTGGCATGTCTTGCCAGGTTGATGACCAGTGGTGAAGAAGGTGAGAGATTTGATGCTGAGTCATTGGAGAAAGTTCTGAATGGTTTAACCAAAATTATTATTTAGATGTTGTAGTCTACACTGTAATTGAACAAACGCTTCAAATTTCCGGGGTTAGGGGGCCCCAATTGCGTGCCCATAGTTTGTTTTGTTTTGTTTTTGTACACTTATCAGATACCATGATAAACTTGTAAGGAGTAAATCAATAACATTTGAGGTTGTCGAGCAGAATGACACAATTCTCGCATTATCCCTCTGAGATTAGATATATAAACTCTAGCTCTTTAGGCATAGGCTGTTAGGATCTCAGTGCTTTAAAGAAAAACATAATCCTGAGTTAATTTGAGTTCTGGCCCCCGTGGTTGTGATTATGGTGTATTTGAAAGACACTCCCAAATGTGGTGTGGTAGATGAAGGTGGCTTCTGGTCTTCAAGAAAGGTAAGTGGAAGAGGAGACTTGTCGTGCATGTATAATTTCCTGCAGGCTGCAAAAGTGGAGAGAGAAATTTTAAATATCTTCCTCTTTCAGCTGTAGGAAGGATTCTGGAAGCTTGCCAATTTGTTTAAAGAGCAGCCTACTCAGATAGCGTTGTTATTTCATCTGCTGTGCAGGCATGCATTTCAACTTCCTCTTGATGGTCCAAATCTAGAAACAGATTAACTTTCTTGCTGACAGCTGGTATTCATATCTGATAGTAAATAAGTACTGTACTCTAAGTTGCATCCTATGATAATGTCTGTAAACTGTAAAATGCCCTTTCTTAGACTGTGATTAAATGGTTCGTAAAGGAAAGAAGGCAGGAGAGCAGCTTAGGTTCCTCTGGTGTCTCAGATCATGCACTAAGGAAAGAAAATCTAACCCTAACTTAATAATGCGGAAAGAGGTGGAATGTTCATCTCTTTCCTTAGGAAGACTTCTAGAAAGTATGAGTGACACAGTTAACCCTATTGTGAACTTATTTTGAGAGATTGTTTTCTTTAACATAGTGTTGAAATTTTTACAGGCCTGTGTCAGTCTCGATCCCTTCGTTTTTGTAGATAAGCATATGGTATGTTTGGATCAGAACATTAATGTTCATTTATGGCAGTTCTTTAAGTTTAGTTACTATATCAATCCATAAGAACTGAACAGCTGCATAGTGTTACTTCATATGACAGCAGATGCGTTTGGACCTTTACAGATCATGAGCCAAGTAGAGGGACAACAGAAGAATCTTGTACAAGCCATTGAAGCTCTTCCAAGTTCTGGGCCCCTTTCTGCCTTGGATCAGGACTTGCTGCTTTTAAAAGCTACCTCTGCTGCCACCCTGAGCTGCCTTGGAGAATGCCTGACTCTACTACAGCAGAGCATGCATCAAGTGGGTCAGCACCATAATAGGACATTGTCATCAGGTGAGCACAAGCTGTCTTTGTTATTTTTTTATGTGCTTTAGAGGGTTGTGTGTGTGTGTGTGTGTATTGGTTTTTTTTTGGTTTTGTTTTTTTTTAATTATGGTCCCAAAGTAGGCAAATTGAACTCTTTCTCAAAGAGGCAGGTTGGGGTGAACAGCATGTAAGCTTCTACAGCATCTAGTATTGATATTCTAGTCTTAGTCTAAAAAAAAAAAAGCTGCAAAATCTGTTGAAATCAGAAAAGAGAAGGAAAAAGTGGTTGTCCTAAGTCTTTTCAGAGAAATCAGGTTCTGAAGAAAGCAAGAAAAAAATGGGGGCCAGAAGGATGGAGAACAGGGAGAAAAGCCTATATTCTCAATGATAGTGCAGAATCTGTTTGGTATTTTTTATAGAGACTTTTTATAGAGACTTAAATGGTGATGTATTTGACTAAAAATACATTTAATATTATGTACTGTGGTAGTGAAAATCGTATTTATAATTTTCTAGATGGAAAGATACTAAGGTAGACTCATTCCAGCCTGTGGTTAGCTTTAAATCTGAGAGATCTTCCTGGTGCTTTTTAAATAAATCTGTAGCAGATTATTATGAGCCTAAAAAGACAGAGTGATTCTACATTTAGATCTGCATCCCTCTGAGTCACTATGTAATGTGTCGTGCCTTTTTATTTTGTTTTATTTTGTTTTAAATTCACCCCATTCTGGGTATGTGTCTACAATATAGGAAGTTTGATCTTCATTTTCCTGAAAGGGTGATCAGTTCTTCCTTATACACAAGCTGCGCTGCTTAATCTAAGAGCAGGATCAGGACTTGATACAAGAGGAGCAGCAGTAGCAGAATTCTGGATCTGGGATGGCTTTTCATCATTTCTGTATTGGCTTCAATAGCAACAAAATCCAGTTTCAAGTAGACACTTTAAAAACAAGCTTCCTTAGTTACAGTAGGCTTACCGTGGGGCAGGATATGCCCTCAAGGGCTGCTGAGACAACAGGTTAGGAAACGCTCTGAAGAATTTCCATTGTGGGGAAAATAGAAATGTGAAAGCATCAGCTGAGAAGTACGCAAATGATGTATTAAAAAAAAAAAAAAGTGAGAGGAAGGGTTCTTGGCAAAACCAGTGTAAAAACTGACACCTGTGCTATGGTGTATTGAGATTTTCCCTAATCCAGATTCTGAAATATTTTATAAATGAACATAAAAAATATTTCTTTTACTTTCTGCATTTTGGTTTTCCTCTAGAAAATGCAAAAAAAAATCTTGCACACATCTGAATAGTAATGATAAGGAACATTTCTTTTGAATTATTTGATATAATTTGATTTCGGAAGAGAACATTTTGGAACAAAGATGAAAAGCATCTTTCAAAGAAAAAAGTCAGTTTCGAGTTACTAAGTCCCTGGAGGTTGTTTTTCATGTCCAGGTGATTTAACTGAGCTGCCAGCAATGGACGACTTGATGAGTGGTACATCCCTTGAATATGTGTCCAAATAATCTTCTGAAAAAATCAGTGTCTGTATTTTGACTAGATAATGCTGTTTTGAGGAGTCTATGCACAATAACAGAGAAAAGCAAGCATAACATTACTAACTGCTATAGGGTAATTCAACATTTGGAAATAAGTTGAAAGCTGCTATTATGAAGTATTTAATTTAATATAAAGTGTTTTTTTTTCTCCCTGAGACTGAGTTTTGTTCAAGAACTCCTATAGGAATCGAAGTACTGGTTTGGTAACTGAGAACCTGAATGCAAACAGTTAATTCTTCAGTGTCTACATGTGCTTACACTTCTGTACGTGATTTAAAAAAAAAAAACAAAAGAAAAAAAAAAGAAATAGAGAACCTAAAAGCTGCTGAAATATTTAGTCTCTTCTCTCCTTGGCTGAAAGAGTCTGCAAAATCTGCAAAATGATTTTTTTTTTTCTTTTTTTTTTTTTTTTTCTCCAGGCCTTGTTATGCAACATAGTTGCCTGAAAGAAGCTGGACTAAAAGTCTTAATTACTGATTTTCCTACATGCTTAATCTTGTTCAGGCCTACTTTGATAGACTTAACATTTCTGCAGTTGGTAGAGGTTTCTAAGTCATCAAAGCTGCATAAACTCGTACCTAATCAGACTAATGCCTTTAAGTAATCCTCTAGCAAACTCTAATTCTGGAAGATAATATATTTAATTTTGATTCTGTATTCTCCAGGTAAACTCTTTTAATTTCAGCCCCAGCAGATGCAACCAAAGGAGGACCTGTACTGTCTCCTCTTGAAGCTGACAAGTCAAAATGACTCTTAGTTTAACAGCCATATGTTCCCCCGATGGGAAGTCTAAAACACTGTCTTTCATGTGTGACGGGGTGGCCCTGTGGCATGTATTACCAAAAGCCAAGTGCTTTTAATGCTGCTGTTCCAGTGCGCTCTCATTACCCGCCCGCGCAGGGTCTGCGACGTTAGTTGAATAACTCCTGAGGGAAGGCAGCAGGCATTGCAGGGGCAGGATCCCCAGGTTTCGTATAGGCAGACAAGATAGAAATCTGACAACTCGCTTTCTTGCCCTCAGTTCATCAAAACTGGTCAGCAAAGCAGGGCAATCCTGCTTACATGGAACAGGAGAAGTAATCAACTATTCAGCCTAGATGAGCTGAAGTTACCCTTGAGTTTACTGTCACGTACCATCAAAAGCTCTCACTGTTATGCCATAAAGAGAGAAAACTGCCTGGAAAGCAGATATGCATGTTTCCTCATACATTTGCTCTGCTTGTGTTTTTTGAAGTCATTATTGCTGATCGGTGCAAGGAATGCTAACTTTTTCTCTGTGCACCAGGGGCCTTGTAACCTTATCGCAGGCTTCTAAAGCAAGGACTTGAGCACTACATCAGAAACACTCAGTTACTTTAGATAATACACCAGAAAGATTATTAAATGCCTACTATTTGAAATGTATTTACTGACCTTTACTGTTTTAAAAAGAAAAAACAAATTACGTCAAGAGAAAGGAGACAAAATTTTTTAGTTTCACTTTTCAGTAGCATGAATGGAAGGGAAGCAGCTTGGCATTCAGCCTTGCAGAATCTCTTCCAGATTCTAGGATTGTATAGGTCTCGACCTTAAATTCCTCCTGACATTGTTTGTTGTGGAATAATTTATGGAAGACATGACTTTTGCTCCTCATTTCCATGTGTTTCATGAGTTGTCAGTCTTAGACCTCAAGACTACAAGCAGTCGGGAAGATTAAACTGAAGCCTTCAATCTTGTCTTGAATGATAGTCAACATATGCTTTCTACTCTAAAGCTTCAAAGAAATTTTTTTATGATGCTGGATCCTCTTTCTGCTGCTAGTGCTTATTTATTTATTTATTGGAACTGCATCAACAAGAACAGTCAATGAATCAAATTCCTGTCTAGGGTTTACTCTTGCGTTTCTATTTTTGAGTCATAATAGTGTCAAATTCATATCTAGCTGTCTTTAGTAAAGATATGTGCATTGATACCTGGTTAAATTGTTGTCTTTCTTACATTGAAAAATGTGCTGGAGAAAGATATTATTTGTGTTGTCTGAAAAGGGTTAGTTACCGTTTACTTTGAATGTGAGATCAGGAAGGAGGATTGTGTTTATCTGCACAAGACTGTTTAGGTTTGGGATTTTGTTCTTTTTCTAGGTGAAAGAAAACTTTCAAGGTATGTGGGCTTCTGGAGTGCGCGCGCGCGCGTGTGTGTGTGTGGTTTTTTTTTTTGTTTGTTTTTTCCTCCAAGGACAGTTGTCATTTGCATATGTTTATAGTATTTGCTATTTTGGCATTAAGTGCTTTGCAAGAAGCTTGAGTTCATTTAGTGTGTAGACAGGAAAAAGGTGCCTTTTTATTAAAAATGTGGAGAAGAACTTTTGTCTTCTCTTGAAACTTTAAAACTTCAGTGTTGTTTTAATCTTGTGTGTAGCCTTGGACAGAAGGATCTCTCTAGCACCTATTGACTGCTATGCTTAACATCTTTCTTTTTCTCCCAGATTAAGAGCACAGCAAACTTCAGTGTCTGGTCTCATTTAAATGTCACTTTTTCACTTTATGTTGCATTTTAAGGCTGTTTTTTATTTTATATTTTGGGTAAATAGAATCCTGTCTTACAGTCAACAGCCTATACAGATAAATCAGTTTTTTAAATTTATGTTTCACGTTAGGCATTCATTTAATGAATAAAGCATCTCCCAGAGAGGAATCCTCTCATACGTTTTTCTTTCTCACTTCTCTGAACTGTAAAGTAGAGCTTTTTTTTTTTTTTCTGAGAAATTTCTTTTTAAAACAAAGAACTAACCCACCTTCACTATGGATTTACTGGAGTTTGGAAATGCTGGAGTGTGCAAATGCCCCTTTTTTGGCTCCCATGACAGTAAATGGACTGAAGAGGATTCTGGAACCACGGCGATGTGCTTGAACTTTGTTTGAGCAGAGTCTCTGGTGCCCTGTTCTCGAGAAAATAAATTGACAGGGGAGACAAGACCTGCATGCTTTCAACTTGGGGTTCTTTTGTAGTTGAGATAGTGAGAGGAGAGAAAAATGAGGAGTCCTCTTTTCCATTAAAAAATAATAGGAGGCAGGGAAGGGTGAGGAAAGGAGAGAGAATAAATTCTTGCTTACTTGTTCAACTTGCTAAATTCTGCATGATCGGTCAGGTCTCCCTTAAATGTGTTAGCACTAGGCTTGCTTCTCTTGGGAATAATTAAAATATGTTTGCTGTTCTTTGTATATACAAATACATTATCCTTTATATGTTCCTTCTTTCTTTTGGAAATAACATTATTTTCTAGTCCCTATGCAGTATTAGCAAATAAAATGGATTGAGAATAGAGCAAAACTTTGGCTTGAAAACGGAATAGTGATAGTGGTTTTGTCTTTTTCTTACCCAGCTCTCTGAAGATACATCTTTTTTCTCTCTTCCATGATATGTTTATTTTTTATATATTTTTTTCTTGAAGTCTTTAAAAGGATAGTAGTGAATTAGTGACAGAAGATTAGAGTGCCGTAAGTCTGAGTGAAATTATTTACTGATGGTGGCTTAGTCTGGATGAAGGAGAGTAAATTCCAATAAAATACTTGGGTTGATAGGGGATAGAGAGCAATTAATTGCTTAGTTTGGTTGTCTTGGAATCGGCATCAATATAATTGAAATTAAGATCCTGAAATACAGAATACAGACAATTTGTGTTTCCTGTTATGTAAATAAATCTCTTCCCCATTGTAAATGCATACCCTACTTTATAGGTTGAGGAAATGCACCATTGTCTGGTAAGAGTAGTTTATGCTGGTGCAGATGAGAACGCTTTGGATATACAATTGAGTAAAGTAGGACCCATGTTTTCAGGTCCTCTCACTTTAGATATGGAGATTCTGTTTTGATTTATTTGATTTTTGTGATGATTTTTAAGGAGTTCTCTCTTAGTACTTAGCACTGTACTTTTCAGACAAAAGCAATACGAGATATATGCCAACTCTTTTTGGATGATACAAGCATGCTGACATCTCAGAGCAAGACTGACAGATTAAAGATAGTCAGAGATTCCCTGATGGCACTTTGAAACCAGGCACGGAATTTTTCGAACATACTCAGAGAGCTGACTTTTAATATTCTTACTTCTTTAGGTTTCTGTGGTGTATGACTGATATCTCTTACTGTCCCTTTGACGGAATATGCCGAAGGAATTTCACTTCTGCTTTGCTGAGAGGCTGCATATGTCCGTAGTCAGGTTCCAAGCAAATACAATATTACGAAATGATTTTTCTCTCATGAAGAGATGCTGGGGAAGCAGATAGACTTTACTCTTTGGACCTTGATTCTTGGCATCCTGTTACTGTTGTTTAGGACAGAATGTGTTGTTAAGACCTATAAAAAAAAGTATTTTAAAAAATCGATTAAGCTGATAGCATTTGTTGTTCTGTGAGGGTAGCAATTGCCCTTGGGGCAGGTGGGAAAACATGCTTGCGTAGTTCTGATAGACTCTATTTCTGTAAGAGAGTTTAAAACGTGGGGAGAATGATGAAGCAGCAAATGATCCTTTTTTCTTTTTCTTGTTTTTTTTCTTCCTTACAAGACATGTTTGTGCTGAAGAAAACTGCTATAGTGTTTTTTTAAAAAAAATGTAAATGTTTGCATTTTCAATAAATTTCTTCTGAAGTGAGGTGTTTGTTCAAGCAGTGGTTTTCTCTTGTGTCTATTTACAGAAACAAGGTTCTAAAAATATATTTAATTAAATTAATTCTGTAGGGTGAAGGCCAAATGTATTATTTTGGAGAGCAAAAAATAGATGGCCTAAGGGAGTAACTTGGATGACTTATTTCCAGACTTGCTTAAAGAGGAGTTGCTTCAATTTTTTTTAGCCTCTCTGTAACTGGAAAATAGCAATAATAATCCAATATTCAGCTGTTTGACAGGGAGGAGCAAAACAATAAATTACGGTTAGTTACTGCTAAGTAATGAAGAATGAGAAGCACAGGTATGTGTATTGTTGAAGGGCTGAAGTGCAAGCATCAAAAGACATTATGACTGCAATCGTTGTGCTCTCCATTCCTTGCCGTGTATACCAGTATCATTTATGTGTTCCTTTAATCCCATTTTTTCAGTGGGGGCAGAGATTGGCTTTCTGATGTGTAGGACCGAAGTGTAGGGCCAATCAAACATGGATATGTTGATAAGTTTTCTCCAGCATGGCTCACGTAACTCAGCCCGGGTTTAAAACATCTTCTGGCGTAGTCCTCAAAGTCATTGAAGCACAAAAGGTTTTGCAGTATGTCACGGTAGAAGCCTGACAGCAGAGCTACAGAGATGTTCTTCCTCTGTCAATGGGAAAATGGAGTAATTGTGTGAAATATGTATTTAAAAAAAAAAACTTTTCTTTTTTTGTGTTTACTTTTCTGATCTTTGAAAATCGTTTCATAATTAACTATTTATTCATGCTTTCTTCAGCAAAAGATGGTTCCAGCAAAATCATGCTGAGCAAGTAGACCTGTTTTTAATTTTGTAATGTCATCAGTTATTGCAGGGAAACATGGAACATTCCTGGTATAGGCTGTCAAGTAAGCACAGGAGAAACTGTTCAATGTTTGAGTTCTAACTCAGTTAGAAATATATTTTAGTAATCTTTATTCAAGATCCAAATGATTTAAGACACTTAACATGTTCTAGAGAAGAGGATTTTTTTTTTTATGCCGCAGGCCTGTACTTGGACACACTGTGGTCTAGAACAATGTGAACCACTGAAATAATTTATGAGCATAATGTACACATTTTTCTTTACAGACCCATGATGTAGGGGATAACTTAGTGCCATGAGATGACGAGAGGAACGTTCTGTGATTATTTTATCTTTGAATTTAGTAAGAGTTCAGCTACAGGATGCATGTTCCATTTTCAAAAACATGAATATTAAGAAATGTACAAAGCATTACCTTACCAGATAAAACCACTGACTTTATTTACTAGGCAACCTCTGGTAACACCTGATACGGAGATACGGAGGGGTGAAATTATGTATCTGTAATGTACTTCCCGTTAATTTGGATTATCTTAAAAAGTTGGCAGTGACAGAGAGAGATCCTCCCTATGGCACTAATCGTATTTTCGTATTCTTATTATGGTAATGACTCAAGAGCTGCAATTTTGTTATCTGTAACTCTACATTTCATAACACTGTGTAAATAATAGCAGAAATTTAAGCCCTGTGCTGAGGGCTACGGATTTTAATGTAGATACTGTGTTATAGAGCAGTGAGGGGGGAATGATCATGTAACCCCTCTCAGCTGATTGATCTTTCTGTATTTGCATCCTTAAAGACTGGCCTGTGCTGCAGTCCAGGTGCCCCCAGAAGTCAGGGTTCTTCTGATGTCTAGTTCTGTTTGATGCATATTTAATACATTAAATACACATCTTTCTGATGAGACCTCTTTTAGACTGTGTATCTGGGGACAGGAGAAGCATTTTAACACTTAATCTAGGAAGAGCTCTTAATGGTACGGAAGGAAATGAAATGCAGCTGCTAAGCTTAAAACTCTGATTTCAGATAGAAGAAATGGAGGGAAAGGCGACGTATTTTCTGACCTGGTCCCTGGGCTGGGGTCTGGTGCAACAGATAGATAACCAGTCACTTTTCTGTACTGATCCATACTTATGAGATGTGGCAAACCTTTGCGCCGTATTAGATTCAAGAGTGTTTACTTGGATGACTTCATAACTGTTAAAATACAGGATAGAGAACACGTGTTGGCTTTAATTACCAAGGTGTGCCAGTTTTTATATTCTTTCAGTATAATTATATCTGGTGGTAGGAATAGCATTTCAAAATGGTATTCCTCAATTGACTCTCTATTTAAAAATATTTATCATAGATAAATTCGTATATAAGATGCAAAGTATTTTTGTTACTGAAGTAAAACTGTACATGGAAGCAGAGAACAGGTAACAGTTCATTTATATTAGCAGAATAATGAGAGAATTGGAAAAAATCTGTAACTTTTGTAAGTTAACACTTGTTTTCTGCTTTAGAAGGTATCCTGGGATGGCCTGGCCCCAAGTCACATTCCACAGAGCAACTGAAAAATGGTGCCCTCAGCTCCTTATCATCTGCTAGTGCGAACATTACATGGGCAATAGTACCATCGGCAGCCCAAGATGGACACATGCTCCAGCCAAATACTGAGGTAAGCATGCTAGGTCTCTGTAGGCCAATTCTGTTGTATCTGAGACTTGTCACATTGATTAGATGCAAACCATGTGTGATGGTGGATGCTTTTATTAATTACTCACTGTCCTTTTTGCTTTACAATACCCTACTTTTTGAAATAGTTGTTAAAATACTAGCCTTATGCAGAAGCACACTCTGAAAACTAGAGAAATGTTTACATATTGCTGTGTGCTTTTGCATCTCTGAGGTCCTTTGGATGGAGACAGAGGACTGTGGCAAGTGTACAGTCTCTTTTCTGGTTGTAAAAGCAATTAACAGACTGTCAATATGTGTTCCTGTCTTCTGGTGACAGAAAAAGCTGTTTGTTTTCTATGCTGGTTTGAAACAGGAGACACTAGGATCACTGGATTTGCTTGCTACTTGATCTTGGTTCCATGTTGCTGCTTGCTCTTGGGCTTCTCCAGGTACAGCTGACTACTCTCTGAGCTGAAAAATTCTGTAGTGTTTTCTGACACCTTCTCCTGTTAAGGGATTAGGGGCAAAAGTTGTGCATGTTATCCTGCACCAGCCTGCTGATTTGTGCGTTTGTGGCATTCACTTGATAAAGGGTACTTCTGGAGTGAGCCTCTGCAAAGGGTTGGCGTGGCTGTGTATTAGGCATTTGATGCACTTAAAGTCTCTCGCCAGACTTTGCTAGCTTCCACCCACTGCTTCATTTATCAGTACCATCTTCCAGGAAAACCCTTCACTCTGAGACCCTGCAGATTGTTGGGCACCTGGAGTGGTTGAGACCTGGAGAACCAGAAGGAAGTTCTGAGAGCACTGCAGAAAGTTTTCTACATGTGAATGCTCTTTGGCAATTGAAAAGGCTTAAATTAAAACGTATTCCCTTTAACAGTGTGTATAATGGCTGGGGACATAAGTAAAGCCATTTGCTTTTTCCAGTTCTTTCATACTATCTTGAGTTTGAATGCAGTTCAAAAAATCCTGGGCTAAACCAGATTTATTTTTATTTTACTCGTTACTTAATCTTTTTCTGGTTCTGCCTTTAGAAAGTATTTTCCAATTCTGTTACTTGTTGTGTCCATTAATCTCAATGTTTAAACTATCTAAATTTGCTTTCTGTTAGGAGGTTGTGTAATTTGTTGTTCAGGTAAGCCATCTGCAGTTCTTGGTGTGTTTTTAAGACAAAAGGATAGTTGAGAATATTGCCACGAGAGTTGTGTCATTATTCATTGATAAACTGCAGCTTGTTTTGTTAGTTTTTTTTTTTTTTAGGTATTTCTTGACCACCTGGTACAACCAAATGTGATGTGGAAGCGTGGGCTTTGCAGCAAGACTGTAAACAGCAGCAGCTGATTTAATTGGTCTCAGTATCATTTTGCAGTCAATCTGAGCCATTTATGATTTGTTTTGAATTGTAAAATGTCAGTTTGAAAAGAGCCAGGAAAAAGAAAAAAAAGCCTGGTCTCCCCCTCCTCTCTTGCTGCTTTAAGATACTGAGTTGTGTGTGTGGCTTGAGGTACTGCTTTGCTCGTGGAGCTCAGGATTTACTGAGAGGGGAGTACCCTGGAGATGACGCGTATGAGTGAGGGAGCAAAACACGGTTTGCAGTACGGAGTTCTGAATGCTTTGTGGGCCATCTTCCTGAAGTCAGCAGCCTGTCTTTGGTGCCCCTGAGGCACTAACCCTTAAAAAAGTAAAAGAAAGAGAAGGAATAAGATTTTTAAGTTACAAAAAGCTTGGGTGAAGATACAGGTTTTTGCTAAAAGTGGTAGCTAGATGTTGGGTTGGTGGAGCAAAGAGAAGCAGCTGAAACTGAGCATGTCATTTTGGTTATGGTAGTGCAATTGATTAAACAGGAAATATGTCCTGTCCTATCCTCCCCCCCCGCCCCGAAGATGGCCTGAATCAGGATTCGTTCAGGTTCTCTAGGAAGCTCTTTCCTCAGTTACGTTCCTTCCAGAGTCCCTGTGTGCATCATGTTGTCTGGCATTGATACTGTTGGCTCACAAATTGAAGCGCTCTTTTAAATATAGCAGGTCCTAGGTATGTTTTCAGTTTAGTCATTTTGATCAAGACATTAATGCCCCATCAGAAGGCTGAAGCACAACGGCCTGAACTGTGGAGGAGGTGAACGCCTGCATCTAATGTAAGTTGGAGCTTTTTTGTTTTTTGTGTTCAGCTTCAGCTCCAGCAAGCTATCTTACCCTGTTAGAGAGGTGACACCTCTCCTGTACCCTGTTAGAGAGGTGACACCTCTCCTGGTTGCTGTGGTCAGATCTTTGTCTGCGAGAGGAGATGAAGTTTCCCTACAGAGCTGCAGGTTCTGCCCAGTAGTCTAAGCTGGGCGACGCGTGGAATCGGAAGCGGGGGCCTGGACTGTTGTGACTAGAGGAAGGAGAGTGGGAAAAGAGCAGACTTTGCAGACGAGGGAAATCTTTTCAAGAAACATAACTGCTACCCTGCCAAAGATGCTGTCTAAGCCAGATAATCACCTTGGAGATGGTGTCTGGCTTGTCTAAAGTTATCAAAATATTTTAATTAATACTCTTTAACAATTTTGTATGCAGGATTTCAACATATTTTCAAAATATATTCTGGCCTGTTCTGTATCTGAGGGAGGAGCCTAGGATTGGCTCTAAGGAGCCAGTTTTATTCAAAGGTATAAAATACTGACTGCGCTATTTACTTAGTGTGTTTAGTTGTGAAATTAGACATAAAAGCAACTGCAAATCATCACATGCTAATTGCTTCCTAGTCCAGATACATCCTTGTAAATGACTGTGGTGGCATCAGTGAAGAATGAGAGTTGTTGACATGTTTTTGGTATTGCAGGCCATGATGGTTTCTTTTATTTGTCAGATAGTTACGTTTAGATGTGGAAGGAAAGAGGAATTAGCAAATGTCATTCAAATGAGACTTCTCTTAATGATTTTCTTCTGATAAAAAGCCCAAAGACTCTTCAGTGATGATCGTCACTTCTGAAAAAGATGGTTATCTGTTAATTGGGCTAAGCTTTCAAAATATACCTGCTGAAACAAGGGATCCTTACTTCTAGGGAGGTTGAGAGACACAAGCTCTGGTTCCTCTTTCAGTAGAAATCAAAATTAAATTGAGTTTCCTCTTTGACTGTGCCTGGGTTTTTATTAAAGAATTCTGTATGTTTTATGATACACCCTGTGTCTCTTAGAAGCTATAGCCCAAAGGAGTAGGAGAGAGCTTTTTGGCTAACGTTCAGCTTAATATATTAGATGTGCGAACTTAACAAAATGTGAATTGACCTGTAGCCTAAAATAGAAAAAGCCCTTGAATTGCTAGCCTTGAGGAACAACCGCCTCAGCGGCTTGTATTACAGAATGCTAGTTGCAAAGAAAAGATTGAGTGTTTTGTTTTCCCAAATGGCATAGAGACTTACTGTATAATTAGAATCTGAGTATCTGCATCTGATTATTACTTAAAATATCCATCCCAACGATAAAGCAGAAAATAAATTTCTTTTTTTTTAAATGCTGTTGCGAAAGGTGTTACATGCTGTTTAGCTACATGGATCAGTAGTGATTTAAACCAAACCAAACCAAAGGTGTGTGTTGTGTTGGGGGGAGCTGCTGAGGAATCCTTCGCTTACAGCAGGCTGCAACTGGCAGCAGTTTCCTGGCAACACAGCCAGGTTGCCGAATGCCTTTAGTGATAGCCGCGTTAATTCTCGGCACAGCATGAAGCCACTTTGCAGTGGTGCATTAAGCAGCGTCATTAACAACCAACGACTTGCTCTCTGCCGTGTTTTATATGTTTATGAAGAAAGCCTGGGTCTTTGTAATTCTCCTCTGGAATAACAAGGCTCGTTTGATGCAATTTTCTGTTAGCGCTTAAACGTTCTTGAGGGCTATAATAAGTTTTGGAGTTGAGTTTGGATGCCATGTGTAACTACAGTAAAAACCACCTCTTCTGGTCTGTCACTGTCAGCATTCAAGGAATGCAAAATTTCTCCTCTGGTGAAATAATGTAGCATCTAAAGAGTCTTATTTTAGATAATGTGACAGTGTTTACTTGCTTTTGCTATTAGAGAACTTCTTTCTCCCAAATGTAGGGATGATATTTGAGATATTTCTTAAACTAGCTCAGAAAATATATAAAATTCCATGACAGAAATGATTTTCCTGCATGTTTGCTCACCTATTTTAGCTTCTTTCTTGATGTTATTGTTGTTTTTCCAAGCTGAGAATTTGCTTTTAGGGTCATGGTGTAGGGCAGCACCAAGTTAAAGCCTGCGTTATTCACTGAAGTAAATACCATTGACAGTGAAATGCCTGGTCAAGTGCCTGTATCCTTCATTTTTTTTTATTTTTATTTTTTTAATATATCTCCACGTTTTAGCGCAATGCCACTTTTGGATGGTTTTTATTTTGCCTGCCTGAAACATCAGATGGAAGTGGGGATAAGAGTTGAACTGGATAGAGCTATTCTTCACTTGATGTGGGTTGACTTAGAATAGTTTTGTGCATCTTCTGATTAAACCAGTTAGAACACTTTGGCTTAAATTATAATATAACTTCAAGGTCTTGCCTTTTAGGGTTTTTCTCTTAAAGCAGAACAGGACAAATCTGGCATAAGATATGCCGGAGGGTACTCTTTCCAGAACTGCCATGTGAACTTGGTCCGTGTTCAGCCTGCAATAAACAGTCACCTGCCCCCTTCGCGTAGTGGTTTAAACTTTTGGGTTCCCCTTTAAGAAATTCTGAAATTAATTAGTTTTAAAATATCGAGGCTCATAGTAGATTCAGTTGTAATAAAGCTTCGTGCTTAAGTAGGATAAAGTCATGAAGCATTTCCACGTGTGAGCTGCTGTTTGGGTTCTCCGAACTGTCCTTTGGGGTGTCCGATTCCCCCTTTTGAGGAGACAGCATATGGCTGCAGGCCAGAGGTTTCCCCCGGCAGCCACGTCCAGATGGGAAACGGGCTCTTACGGAGATCATGAGAGGGAAGGAATCATTTTCTCTTGTTTTAATGATTTGGCTAAGTCGGATTGTAAAAATCGTGCTGCAGCTACAGCTGGGCCGTTGCTCTCTTCCAGGTGACTTTATGCCTTAAAATGTCGTGGCAGCTGATTCCTGCTATGTTGCGGATCCAGGATCTATGCAGTCTCCCTGCTTTCCTGTCTCTAACTTTCCCTCACTTGTATGCGTGAGAAACTGTACTCGTGTTCCATATTGAAGGGCCTTTTTAATAGGATTGAAGCTTTAGCTCTGCAGGATTGAGGCTTTAGCCCTGATTATGTAATGGCTAACCAGGTCTGAACTGTGGTGGTGATTACAAAGGTAGTTAAGTTCAGATCGTTAATAATATTTCTTTCCACTAGTTGATCTGAACCTCAGTGTTTTCACCTGTAAGAAGGGTCTGCTTTATTTGCAAGAGATACTGTGTTTTATTTCATTCTCAGATGTGTTTTTGTCCCGTCTGTTCAGGTGATGGCTTCTTTCAGGCCAAAGTTGTTTCTGTCTGTAAGTTAGTATGATGAGGCTCCAGCCCCTACAGAGTCTTTAGAGCTAGTACAGCATATGTTAGAGATGATTTAAAAAACCCCAAAAAACAACCGCCCCCCCAAAAAAAAACCGTTTGAAAGTCTTTGTGTAAACTTCAGAAATTAAATTGGATACAAGAAATAGTAAAGAACAGTTCTTTCTATTTCTGTCTCCCAGCAGACTTGCCCAAGACACTGGCTTGTTTCCTAGTATTTTTGTACTTGGCATAAATCAGTGTAATTGATGTTTGAAGATCAGCCTAATGATAGACATATAGTGCTAGCCACAAGCACGATAATGGAAAGAGAACAGATCGGGGTGGGAAAGTAACATTTGCAGTATTACAGAGAGTTCCTTTCCACTGTTTAGTACAGATATTAGAGGATTTATAAATGTGCTCTGCTTTTTGCATTCTGTGTGATTAAATACTTTTTGGGCTGAAGAGGACAGTAAATGGCCTGTAGTGACTTGGACAGATAATTAATCTCTAGGCAAAGACGCTACTAGTTAATCCATTCACTGTCAGACCATCCAAAATTAAAATCTGAGATAATCAACTGAAAATTTCCAGGGAAGGTATAGTTAAGGATTAAATATACAATTAAACTAAAAGTAGAATTAAATGATAAGCCTGCTACAGCAACACTGATAGACAA
Source organism: Dromaius novaehollandiae (assembly GCF_036370855.1). Taxonomy (NCBI): domain Eukaryota; kingdom Metazoa; phylum Chordata; class Aves; order Casuariiformes; family Dromaiidae; genus Dromaius; species Dromaius novaehollandiae. The sequence goes on from NC_088099.1 coordinate 29,803,084, forward strand.
TGGCTTATAATAGTCTAACTAATCTTGATTTTTTTAAATGGTTTCAGCAATAGTTACTGTGTCAGCAAACAATCTCTAGTAAAACTGATTATGCAAATAGTTTATACAAATTTACCTCCAGCCAAAGCCCTTATACTTTGAGTCACTCCCACCTCCATAATGTATGCATTCCACCTGCTCTTTAAATAATGTGTGGATATGTATTTGAAAGTAATATTCTACTTATAAAAAATGTAAAGCTTTAATACAAAATCTGCATGTAATTTAAATAAACATGAAGCTCAAATTCATGTGGCATTCCATAATTACTAGTGAAATTCAATAAGGACTTATCATTGGCGTATAAAGTATTCAGATTCCCCTGCAGTAAGGTTTAAAAATTGAATTTAAATGGATCAGTTGCTTGCTTTGTTCATCATAAAGCCTATGCTCTCTGCAAAGCTAATAACTCCAAAACCAATGTTAATTTTATTTCAGGATTGTGTGCCGATTGATTTGTTTTGTGTTCTCAGTTTTATTTCTCATTAGGTTTACATATGTGGGGTTGGCAACACTGCCCGTTAGTAAGCTGACCCAACCCATCTCATTAAGACTGCCAGTAACTTTGCTAGACTTTAATGAGTTGGGCTGAACTCTTCTACGCCTAGTGTTTGTCTCAGGTTGGAATTGCTTTATCCTTCTAAGTAAAAGCATCATCCAGACAGGCTTCAGGTGTTCCAGCTGGTCTGGCTAGAAGAAACTTGGGTTTTCTGCCTGTGATGATGAATGCCAGCAACTCTTTATTTGAAAAGCCTAGATTTCAAAAGAGTTGGGATGAAAGTATTTAAGAATAAAATTTTGCCTCAGCTGAGGAGCTGGGTACGGAGAGGTGAAAGAGACAGGACTCTTCTGCGTTGGAGCGTAGGCTAGAAGAGACCCTGTTTGGGGAAACAGCCAGAAGCGTGTGCCCACAGAAGTGCAGTCTCCTTCACAGTCCGAGGTGGAGTAAGTGATTGATGAGGCTGAGAACAAATCTTTGAAGCTTTTCAAGCAGAGTTTTCTACAGTCTCGAGAATTTAGCCGTATAAAAGATGACAGTCCACTAGGCTCAGTTTATTTCATTTGTAGATTAGGTGTTCTGAGATGATTTATTTTATTTTGAAAGACTTGAGCCTGTTTTTTTTGCGTGTGACAGCAGTGAGAAGGTATATAGTGAATGGGGTAAAAAATTGGAGGATGAGACAGGACAGTTAAATGAGCGTGCTGCCTTGAGGAAGGATTGTTAATACTGCTTGTGTTAACATGGCTTTACCATTTTTCCCCTCAAAAATATTCTGGCATGTGATATTGCATGCAAGAAATAGCACTACAAGAACTGATTTTGCAGTGTAAATACATACAGATGATTGTAAAGGTTAAATTTATAGTTGTCCATCTTTTTTTGTCTTCTTTGCATATGTGAATGGCACGTTATTAGCTGTTCACTAACATTGTGGCTTTTTCTACTATAAATTTGCTTAGTTAGCATACAAAATGATACCCGAGAGAAGAGAATTAAAACTGGCTGAATGACTTGAGATCTATTACTGCCTAACTCTTCAGGTCCTTGGCTTTGCGAACAGATTTACCATAGAATCATAGAATAATTTAGGCTGGAAGGGTCCTCCAGAGATTGTGCAGTTCAGTCTTCTGCTCAACGCTGGTCTAATCAGATCAGGTTTTACAGGGTCGTATCCAGTCAAACACTTCCAAGGATCCTCTGATGAGGTAGTTGCAGGTAGCAATGAGGTCTCCTCTTAGTCTTTTCTTAAGACTGAACAAGCTCAGTGCTCTCAGCCTCTCTTCAAATGTCATTTTCTACAGCTCTGACCATCTTGGTGGTCCTCTGTTGGGCTCACTCCATTATGTCAGTTCTTCTTGTCCTGGGGATCCTGTATCCAGTTTTGGGCTCCCAGGTACCAAATGGAAGGGATGAATCACTTCGCTGGACTGTGCCTTACTAATACAGTCCAGGATGCAGTTGGCTGTCATTGCTGCAAGGGCACAGGCTCATGTTCAGCTTGCCACCTACAGCCCCCAGGTCCTTTTCTAGCTGTTTCCCAGATGGTCAGCCCCCAGCCCGTATTGTTGCATGGGGTTATTCTATCCCAGATGCAAGGCTTTACATTTGCTTTTGTTGGACTTCATAAGGTTCTTGTCAGCTCATTTCTCCAGCCTGTCAAGGTCCCTGTGAATAGCAGCCCTGCCCTCCAGTGTATTGACTGCTCTGCACAATTTGGTGTTGTCAGCAAACTTGCTGAGTGTGCTCTGTCTTGTTATGTATCATTAATGATGATTTCCATTACTGTTTACAGTATTGAGCCCGAGGGGACACCAGTGGTTACTGGCTCCCAATTGGACCTTGCACCAGTGATCGCAGCTCTTTGAGCCTGGTAGTCCAACCAATTTTCCATCCACCTTATTATCCACTCTCACCAATTTGGTGGTAGGGAGACTGGGAGACTGTGTCAAAAGGCCTTGTTAAAGTCAAGGTATACAACATCCACTGTCCTTCCCTTGTCCGCAGGTCCAGTCAGCTCATCACAGAAAGCAATGAGTGATTTGCCCTTCGTAAATGCATGCTGGCTGCTCCCAATCACCTTCTCATCTTTCATGTGTTTAGAAATGTCTCCTAAGAGGATTGGCTCCATTTATTTCCCAGGGACTGAGGTGAGGCTGACCAGCCCGTAGTTCCCTGGATTCCCCCTTCTTGAGGATGGGTGTGACATTTATCTTTTCCCAGTCATCATGAACCTCCCCCAATTGCTGTGACCTTTCACAGATGTTGATAGCATGCTGATAGGTGAGCTTGTAGTGGATTTCTGAAATAGGTGATGAATGTGTGATCCAGCGGGAGCTTGCAGGCAAGGACAGAGAGGTGCAGTGAGCCCCTGGGTCTGTACTATTTCTTTGTTTACTGAAGTAACAAAGTGAATTAGTTTACTTTGAGGAATGAGCTTTTGTGTTGATGCTATGTTACCTACTGTAGTTGCATGGTATGATGTTTTAGGAAAATAACCCATTGTGCTCTGTTGAATCATTGTTGTGAAGTAGGATGAGAATGGAGTTTGATTCAAAGCAAAAATTACTGGGGTTTACTACGTGGTACCTAGCTCTCGCAGCTGACAGATTCCTCCATGGATCTGTGTGCAGTGCTTCTCTTCAACTGTGTTAGTCCTCCATTTCTCCCTTTTTCCTAAGCAACATTTCTAGAAGTAGAGAGAATAGTTGTAGGGAGGCACAAATCCACCTTCCCTGGGTGCTGGGATTCAGAGTAAATAGGAAGCCTGCATTTTTCTTTAAGCATTGCCAAGGGCTGTGTGAACACCTTTTATCAGAGGAACTCATTGGGGGAGTAAGAGGCAAGTTGCTCCTGAGCATCCCAGGGGCCTCATTCTGGAGACGATCCCTTTTCATTCAGGGGCAAGTCTAGGGAGTAGAGGCTTCTGCTCTTTGCTTTCTAGCATACTGCCCTTAATCCCCCACACTGACCTGCAGCTCAGTGCAGTCTTTTGTCTTTGGCTCCTTAAAGGCTGTGGGTATGTGACTTCCTGACCCCTGAGAATCCCAAAATCCTGCCTGGCTGCTGATGGGAATCTGTGCTACCACACTGTGTGGTTTGTAAGCTTATAAATTCCAAGCAATTTATCTTTGGTAGTGTCAGATGCTGTATTTATAGTCATATATTAAAAAAAAAACAAAAAATTTGATTCACAAAACAACACTGAACATCTTTCAGGAAAATTTTCTTCGCTGTTATCTTTTGCATTAGGAATAGGCTTTCTTAAAATTGTTTATTATGTAATACTGAATTACTTTTGTTTGCCTAGGTTAGCATAAAATTTGCTATTGTGATTTATGCTAGGTTTTAAGACTTTTTTGCCTCAATTTAGGGCAAGTCTGTGGGGCTTTTCTCTTTAAGCATTTTTTTTTCCTAATCTCATGTTGCTGTTCCTTTTACTTTTCTCTGATGATACCAGTGATGAAAAAAGCTTGTTCCCAATTCTCACTGAGTCAATGCAGTGCTGCAAAGTCTCCTTGTGTGTTAGCATTCAGATTAAATGGTGCTGTAATTCAGTAGCTCTTATGTTATGAAAGATGCTCACAAGATGTGTGGATGCTGCAGGGCTTTGGGCTGCACTGGTAGGAAGAAGGGAAGCAATGAGAGAGCAAGGTAGGAGCTGTATTTCGAAAGCTGCTGAAACCCCCTGGCAGCAGATCTTCCTTTCTCACCTGTCTGCGCCTATGGTGCTGTGAGCTTAGCGGTTTCCTTTGGGAAATAGGATAAAACATCCAGGCTGGTGAGAAGGCTGCTGGAGCGGGAGGTGGGCCTGATAAACTAGCCTGTATTGGAGGTGTAGCACAGCTTTAGGGGACTGGAGCGAGGGTAGTGAGTCATCTTTTACTGAACGGTGGCACTGAACTCAGATGTGCTTTATGGAGAGTAGGTGGTCTTGCTTATTTAAGGGTAGCTTATGCTAAACGTATATTACTATTGGGCTTCAGTACCGTGTTTTGTGTGATACCACACCGGAAATAATTAAATTAACTGGGGAAGTTTGAAATAATTTAAAGAGTAGTTAGGTAGGTGGTGCTCTACTGAAGAGATGGTAAGAGATGCTAAAACCATTTGATTGTGCTATAGCTATAGCCAGCAGAAGCATTTGAAAGTACAGATCCTCTCTGAGGAGTCAAATGCTGCTATCTGATCACCTTTTGCTGTGGAGTCTGTGCTTGGGAATTAGCTGCTTTTCAGAATTGAGTTTATGAAATCAAAACTTGCAAGAGGAATTTTCTTATCATGATGATTACGTTCATATTGGAAAAAGGGTTGTCTGACGAACATGACTTGGTGCGTAACAAGATTATAGTGTTACAAGTTACCTCGGTGAGGGTCCCTGTGTTCAAAAGGATGCTGTGTCACTAATGATTGCTTTTTTTCTTAAGAAAAAATGATTACTGGTTAGTTTCCACCATGTTTTTGGAAGGCTTCTACAGGCTATACTGCAGCGTAAACGCAGGTATTTTGTGTCTCATGCCACACACATTTTTTCTTGTTCTTTAAGCAGTGAGACAACTCTTTTTCTTAAAATCTCTCCGCTTGCCTGGTTCTCATCCCGGCTATTCTGTGTTTTGTTTTATCTGTGAATGTGGTCATAGGTCAGACTTAAAACACAACTGCAGTGTAGGAAAGGGAATTTTTCTGAACTTGTTTTTTATGTATAAAAAGACTCTGTCCCCAGAGATACTGCTCCAAAACATTAACAAAAATAGGGTCAGTGAAGCTCCTAAAATACTGAATATCCAGCTGAAGTTCTTGCCTTCAGGTGCCTGGCAGACTTTTTTGGGGGGAAGAAAAAAGATTGCTGACCTATCTGTCACCTAAGATACAAGTGTATCGATTATTTTTTCTTTGCTTGCATCATCTGTGTCAGCTTGCCTACATTTACTGAGTATTAGTATCAAGATGTATTTCTACAAAATGGCTTTGCTGAAGCCTTCACAGTGAAGGGTCCACTGAAGAGAGCAAGTTATTAGTGCGTTCAGTAAATGGCTCAGCTGGTGCACATTGTATCCAGTTAATCTCCTGTGGTAGTCAGAGATTGTCCATGTTGCCACGCTTTGATCCTTGTACTTCTCCCTAGCTGGAGAGATTTTCTAAACATCTAGGTGTGTTTAGCATATTCTAATAAAAAAAAAAAAAAAAAAAAAAAAAAAAAAAAAAAAAAAAAGCAAGCTGTGTATGATTTATCCACTGAGATTTGTTTTAGTCGTTCAGGAAACTATTTTGAAGAACTTTATTTTCACTGAAGCCCTGCGTTGTCAAATATGAGCGACAGACTCGTTGAGAAATGACTTTTTGGGCACTTTGGAAGCATTCTTTCCTGATGCAGGCTTTTTATACCAAATACTCTGTGCTTTTACTGTCAGTAATGAACCATGTACCTGGGGTTATAGAAAAGCTTCAAACCTTCCTCTTCCTCTTCCCCCTGTTCCAACCCAGTGGTGGCAGTCACTTATCTATCTGGATAGATATAGCCAGATTATTTTTCTTGATATGTTTAACTTAATAATCTTAGTTTTCATATAGTTAGATAAGTAGAAAATCTGCCTCTTACACCCTTCTACCTTCATGTAGTTGGATGAAGGAGGAACTAAGTGTTGTGCTGATTGGAACTAGATGTAGGTGGCTATAGTTGAGCAAAGAGAAAGGTAATTTTTCTGACGTGCTGTTGTTGTGTGCAAGTTATAGCTTGCTCGCTTCTTGTTGTATATAAGTTATAGCTTGCTCACTCTTTATTTTTTTAAACTGTAAAACCCTCTTCTGATTGTCATCCTCTGTTACCTGCTTTGATACATTAAAAAATTATCTTAGCTCTAATTTTGATTCATTGATATCCTATCTAAGCTATAATGATCGAATACTAGGGAAAGGTTGGTTGCTTTGTTTTTCTTGAGGTGGATTTTTGCATGTCAGTACTGTGGCAAAACTTTTCCTAGCAACTGGAGTAAAAGCTACTGACGGACGTAGTAGAGGAATCGGCTTCTATGAAATACCATTGAAGTCTGAGTACATTGAGCCACCTACTTTCGCTGCCTTTAAGAGACCTTTTTCAGGGTGAAGCCGGAGTGTATGGGCTGTAATAAGTTTTACTTTCTAAATTCTCCTTCTAAGCTCTGCTTGCTAAACCTTCTGTAAAAAAAAAAAATACTTGGACACTGGGGAGCCTTAAGTCTCTTTGAAAGTCATTGGGACTTGGGTTTCCAGGTGCCCACATTACAATTGGAATATGGGATGTTGGTACTTTTGAAATTTTACCTTTGATCTACTCTCTTTGCAGTGATCAATCTAAGGGTTACCAGGAGTAAGGCATAATAAAGCTACAGTAGGATGGAGGCCAGGGCTCAAGCAATGAATGACCTGATCTGAGTTTGCTCTGATGCTGCTATTCCAGCCCTCTCTTTTTTTCTCCTCCTGTGCTTATACTGTGTAATGGGGGGTGGTAAATGCTGAGACAAGTATTTTTGGTTTTATTTGAACTGTTGTTGAGGAGGAAGAAAGCTCACATAAAGAGATATGGGAACTTGCTGAATATAAAGAGTGCTGCTACCTTATGGTTAAGCTTAACTTTGTTAATCAGTTAATGACAAATGCACTTGTGAGTTAAGAGAACTGCATAGGTGGTGGTGATTTCAGTTTTTACAAGTGAGTTTGAAGTAAGTGTGTATCTGAGGTTTTTGTTTATTTTGTTTCAAGATTTAGGTTAATCTCGACTGAAATTTTTTGTTTCCTATATGAGGATTTTTCTTTCTTTAAGAGCACACTAATAAGCTAGTCCACATGTAAAATAATCTAAAGTATTCAACCTACTGGACAAGCTAGACTGGAGATTCAAATCACTGCTGATAAAGGAAGGGGTACTGTGTGCTCACATGTTACTCTTTCAGGTGCCTGCCACAGCTGGGAATAAATACAATTAAATATTTGGAAGGAGTACATGCTGGAAAAGAGAAGACATATGCAAAGTCTGTGCAGTTTTGTCAATTCTGATAGAGTGGCAAGCCCTGCAAGAAGTTAGCAGCTCATTATACATTATTACTTTTGGAGTATTATTAATGTATTTACTGTATAAAGAGAATTCTAATTCTGGGATTGAGATTGGTTAAAAAAAAAAGTACAGGGCTAACATCACATTAATGTAAATGTGCTGAAGCTCTCTGGCCTTCCATGGAGTTATATTTAATCTTACACCCACAGGAAACCTGTTTGCAACCTGTCAAGTTGCACAAGTGCAAGTGTAAGTCATGCTTGCAAACCTGTATCATTAATGAAGGGAATCTTAAAATCAAAATGAAGCCTTTGACTTTTATGTGCACTAGTAGGACTAATTGTAATCAACTGACTACATAAAATGTGGCAATTCTTCCCTACTCCGAAAATGCTAATTACATTTAATGTTGCTTCTGAACAAGCCCTGCAACTCATTTATTTCATCTTTCTCTCAATGGAGAAGTGTTTCATCCAATATAATTTTGCACAATCTTTCCAGTCGTTCTTTGAATAAGGAAAGACTTCTTAAGACTACTCCCCTTGGAATGTTTTTAAATAATATTTTTCTATCTAGATGTTTGAAGCTTGTCAGATTCATTCTGTTCCTTATGACTACAGTCCTTTTTGTACTACATATTAACTTTGCCATGCCTTAACATAAATTCTTAAAGTATTTTGGTCCAATTATAATCCAGGATTGCCTGGCGAGTCCTATATAAGCCCTCCCTGTGTGTGTGACAGGAGGCATGGTCCCTGCTTATTACTCTGGACTTGTGTATTCCTTTCTCTCCCTCAGAACAAAGAAATGAGCTTAGGAGATGCACGTCACAGTTGATAGTACTGTTCCCTGATATGACTTGTGAAATATGTTTGAAAACTGAGCCCTAAGCCTGAAAAGTTCAGTTGCCGAACAGCAGTTAAAACTTGCAAAATTGAAAGTTGTGGGAGAGGCTTTGGAAGAACAGGGGGAGTTGTGCCCTTTGACAGGACCATAGCTTTTAACTCAATTATTTCTTTTAAGGTTTGAAATCATCCTAGCAGATGACCTCTCTAAACTAATCGGTGCCAATTCTATTGAAGCAAATTGTTTAAAATGATGCTATTCCAGAGCGTGTTTTCATGTCTTCTGCCTTTGAACTTTAAACCTTGGAGTGAAAGTAGTAGGCTTAAAACCTTAAATAGGATTCCTAGAGATGATCTGCTGTTTCCATACAGATTTTTTCAAAAACTGTGTTTGAAAGCTGATTTTGATTAAAATGCCTTTCAATATAAGCCCCTTGTTTGATGCGTGTGTGGAACTGCTTTTGTATTTGACTTTCTTAGGGTTAGCATCCAAACCTAGCTGTAGTGGTCATTTCCAGGCTGAGCTGTGCAGCTCAATAGCATTACACCCACGGGAACGGAGCAAATCCCTGCCTGCCTAGTTCAGCTTTGCAGTTGTATTTTACAGGGGGAAAAAGATCATTTGTATGTCTGTCTGTAATAATTCAGAAAAGCTGCCATTAAAGGATAATCACTCAACATAATCTTTTGCATTCTACTGGATTGTTAGGCATAGGTTTATATTAAACTGCATACTATTTCTGTTGAAAGAGAGAGAATTAAAAACTTGATTGGATTTCTGTGACATTTTAAAGATAGAGTAGCTTTTTTAATTTTGTGGTTATATGTACGCATGCCTTATATGGTGGTTACAGTTTTTTTTTTTTTTTTTTGAGAAGATCTGCATTTCTGAAAAAAGAAATCGCTATTTTCTACAGCCTTAACAGGTAATTCAGGTAATTACCTTTAACAGCTAATGGGAAGAGAGGAAAATTTGTAAAGGATATTGCTTATTGAAGATGACTGCTGTTCAGTTCCTGTCATGGAAAATGGTTATTTAAGTTTGCTCTTTCTTGGAAGGTGAGAAGAGATGCAGGCAGCTGAGGTTGCTCCAGGTGCCCTTAAGAGCACTAGTGTGTTGAAACTGCAGCAGTAGAGAGTAGGATTGTGGGTGTGTTGGTGCCTTTGCACATGTTCTTAAAAATAGGGAAAAGTGAAGATGAGCAAAATTAAGGTCTTTATTGCAGAATGGTCATTAAACATGTGTGATCCTAATGTTACAGGTCGTTAACCTCTGTGGTAAGCAGAAAGTCCTTCATTTAAAACAGTGCAAAATCTACTCACCTTTGCACTAAACTGTTCAGACTGTCGCTCCCTCCTGTTGTATTCATTTTGTAGGGAAGCAGTGACAGGCAGTTGATCTTTTTTGTTGGTAACTCTTTAAAAGGCATGGAAAACTTGGTATCTATTTTAGCAAGCAAGAAAGAGGGATTTTTGCCCTTGACTGAATGTGTAGTCTTCAGGAGAGAAAGAAAATTCTCAATATGTTGTTTGCTCATTAGCTTAGTCTCTTACCTAGCGGATTTGTAATTATTTACTGATGCCGTTAACAACTACAGGTTACGTAGCTATTGCCTGTTCACTTACAACACTAGCAGGTGAGAAGCTTTCAAGGGTCGTACACACGCGCGCACACAAGTCAACCTTCAGTTCATGATGCTTTTGCTGCCGGCTGTCAGCCCACGGGCTGCGTGGAGGAGCCAGCGCGCCCTCCCCAGCCCTCCCTGCAGAGCAAACCCCGCGAGCGGCTCGCCAGGATATCCTTTGAGAAGCAGCAGCAGCGTTTTTCCAATTGAAGCAATTTGCGGTTAAGCTTGTTGATCCAATGTCACGTGACTGGAAACGCAGGGAGCAGATTGACATCTAGCACGCTCTCTCAAACTCGCTGGAAATTAAAAAAAAAGGCGCGGGGGTGTGTGTGTGAGGAGGGAGGTTCCCTGGCTTGTTTCTAGCACTGTTAATTCCTGCCGGAGCTCGTTCGCTGCGAGCTCGGTTGGCAGGAGCAGAAGCAGCAGTGCTTATTCAGTAGCTCTCAATGAGGTCAAGCTGGATCAAAGGGAAAACCCCCGTGGAAACGTCTGCTGTGAGTTGTTCTTCCCTTTTGCCACGGTTTCTGCCAGTGAAATGCAGCCTCTACAGCAGAGCTGGGCTTCAGAGTTCTCCATTTCCCTGGCTGATAACTCTGTAGGAGGCTCTCAGGTTTTGTTAACTGGGCTTGTCAATAAGGCATCAACTGGATAATAATGCGGTGCATGTTGGGAGGAAAGGGGTTATCACGCTGTGTATTTTTTGAGGGAGTGGGAAGGGAAGAAGAAAGTGTGGTTTTGTCCTTTTGAAAAGCTCCAAGATATTGAGGTTACAGCTCACAAGATTCTGTTTTATGTAATCTGCATATATAACTTTGTAGGTAAAGTAGTTGCAAAGTACCATTTAAATGTCCTTGGATTTCATCAGATAGGTATTCTTTAGCTAACTCGAGCTTAGGGGGCTAATAATAACTTATTTGGGGGGATACCTGTCTAAATATGTAATTGATGGGGAGGGGAAAAGGAAAAGCTTAATTCAGGACTTGGAAACATCTGTATGTAACTAAATTTCAGGAACAATCAATCTCCTTATGTAAGCAAGCTGCTGCTGTTCACTTGAGGGGTCTCTAATGTGATCACTCAGAAATGTTTTTTCAAAATCCACTTCTGAATGTCAGCTATTTTAAATGAAACTTTTCAGTGGCGGTCTTTCACGATGAGCCAAAAAATTTCTCGTGTAATGAATGAGCCGTTTCTCCAGAAACACTGCTCTTCAGCATGCAGGAATGCTAACTTTGGCAGGTCGTGTTGTCTCCTTTGCAGCATGGTATCTCTGGGGAATAACGAAATGCTGGGCTGTAAATGCGTTAGTGCCGTAGCCCAACAATTTTTGTCAAAAGCAAACAAAGCCCTTTCCTGAATATGTATCTGGAAGGCTTGTGGTTTTATGGACTACTGAAGGATGTGAATTTCAAATTAAAACTGAACAAAGTAATTACCACCTCTTTGGAATATTATTATTAATGTATTGTAATCCCTGAGAGGAAATAAAGTATCACAGATCATTATCCTCTGCTGTCAAGTTCCTCTTGAAGGGAGATGGCATGATGCTTGTCTCTTGATCTTCAGCTAATATGTCTGGAAAATGGTCAGTGATATCACTGTTGCACTCTGAATTACGAGCGGCATAACGTTGCAAATGTCAGAAAGACTCGTGGCATTGCCATACCCCTCCCCCCTCCAAAGCACAGTATCCTTGTATTTTTGAGGTTATGTACTTTAATTTCAGTCTTCTGTTTATCTCCTTCAGTTAATGGTCTTGACTGTGGTGATCAGTGAGCTTTGGTTAACTTTTTTAAGGCTTAGTTAGATTTATAACTTTTGAAGTTGGATGGAGGAATGGAGGAAAATAGTGTGAAATTCATTCATGTAATATCTAGGCATAAAGTATGAATATTTGCTGGAGAGATTTGTGAAACAAACTCCTGAAGACTGATTTTCAATTATATACTTATATTTAATAAATAGAAGAGCAATAATTGCAAAAATGCTGTGATTCTGCCAGGCATCACTGCAATATAAATATAAGAAGTATCAGATGTTAATTTATGCACTCTTATCACTCTTGTTTTGAGGATAGAATAAAATTGCTCTACAAAACCCATCACTGGATTTTTTTGTTTTAAGAGGGACTGTCTTTGTTTCCCTTTAGCCAGCTTCATTTTTAAACATAACGGAAAAAAATCATATTGTATCTTATTGGTCCAAATGGCGATGTTTTTTTTTTCATTTCAGCATTCAGCTTCTGAGTTGGTCCTAGTTGAAGATGAAATGACAGATACTGAAGATAATGAAGAGGAAGATTTAGGAGTCATGGATGATCAACGTAGTGTAATTCTCCATCTCATCTCTCAGCTCAAACTTGGCATGGACCTTACCAGGGTATGGACACTATCTCTCTTTTATAATTGTTTATTCTTCTTTGTGTGTGTGAGTAATTTGTGTGAGCATGTTTTACCTTTGTAGAAAATCTGAATCAGAGACAGCTCTTGCAGGTTTGCTCCTTTATGAAAGTGTGGTTCCAGAGAGCTGTGGAGAGCTCTCTCCTACTATACAGGCTTTCATATGAAGTGACCGCAGCAGATGCTTCAAAAAATAAGGATGAGTTTCTGTTTCCTGTTCTTACAAGTCATATGAAGTGACTGTATGTTCTGTATGCATCCCAGATGTATGTTAAGTCAGGGTGCATAGTGTGTGCAAGGAACCATAATATTAATTTTCTGGATGAAGGAGATACATGCTCGAGTTACTGCTTTAAGGCTTGGATTCCATTTAGTTACTTGATAGCTTCAAAAAAATCTTACAGGAAAGAAGCTACAGTCCTCTGTGCATCACACTTCTTGTCTATGTTAAGCAGCTGACCAGTTCAACCTTCTGTGCATCCTTCTTGTCCTGGAACCGTATCAGTTTACCCACACTGATGTGAGTGGAGAGGATATGGTGTCTGAGAGATTTACCATAAGCCCGTAGAGTTCTGAAAATCACGTAGATGTTCTAGAAATAGGAAATTCATCCTCTTAAGTAGTCTTACGTTCCTGTGATATCTTCTCATGTGGCTCTAAAAATCAAGTGGATTTTTCTAAAGATACGGAATACCTTTTCCTTCCATAGAAATTTTCTTCTTAAAAACAAGCAAACAAAAAAACCCATAACCCCCTCCCTCCCTCCAAATATAACTTACTCTGACTTCCACAAATAAGAATGGTTTGGGATGATTGCAGAATTGCACTTGTGCATGAAGTAGCTTCTGCAAGAGATTCTTCTCATTGGCATTTTTATACTCTGAAGAGTTACCTCTGATTTCCTTTCGATCTTACACATTAATCAAAATTTATTATTGCTTTCTTACAAAATAAAGCTTTCTTAATATAGTCTCTTCTGCTTCCTCTGAAACAACTGACAATATTTAAAAACACTTGCCTTTTTAAGACTGAACAGTCCTGTGATCCATTGCTAAGTATAGCTATTGAATAGCTGCACTGCAATTAATATTTTGTTCTGAATAGAACAAAAGTTTCATCATTTCGTTTGTGAATAATTTATACCTATCACTACTAAGTATCGCCAGGGTTATGTACAGTTCATTTTTGGTTTTGTTTTTTTACATTCCTCAATTTTTCATAGCTCTTCTTCTTTTCTATTTTGGTTTGTTGAGGCTGTCTGGATTCATAATGTTTAAGCTAGGCTAAGACTGTGCATGTGTGTGCATGTGTTAAAATATTTTGTCTTCAGTGATGAACAAGATTTTTTTTCCTTGATATCCAATGTCATCTTTTTGTCACAGCAGAGGGACAGAAATCCCAAAGACACACAATTAATGTAAATAAGAAAAGTGTAAATACTTGCAAGAAAAAAGGAAGGTAAATGTATGTTAACCTATTTCTTATACATTGTTCCAAGATCATAATTTTTGAGGGTAATGCCATGCTACAGATCTGATAGTATTCGTCAAAATATTAGCAGGCATGAATGTGGGTGTATTATACACCCAGTCTGAAAGGAGGTACAGGCATATGGCTAAGTTAGATACATCTGTAGTCTGTGTGATGCATGAATACACATATGATGAGTATTAATGAGACATGCCACATGTGCACATCACTTTTCTGACCATTTTGGGGATTAAAAAAATTGCAAGACAGCTGGCTGCTTTTCTTTTTTTATTATTTTTAATTAACTTTGCTTACTGACATGAGGCCCTCAAGACCACAGACATGAGATGATAAAGCTTGGTTTGTTGGCTGTACCTCTTTCATTTTTCGTTATTCCTCTAAAAGCGAGATTTCAGATAACCTTTGTGTTAGTAAGCTTGTACTGCAACTAGTTGTGACACAGTTAACGTCAGAGGATGTTTTAAATGTTTGCATTTTCCAGTGCCTTTTCCCCTAGGGTTGTTTCTTCAGTTCCTTTTATGAGCTAGAGCTTGTTACATGGTACACACATGGACAAACAGCTCTTCTGAGCCCAGGGTGGCTTTTGGTTCTGGATCCCTAATCGTTATCTTCATGTACCGTATCAGAGGAAACAGCATCTTTTCCTGAGGGGGTACTTGCTTGTGTTAGTGTTGGCCTTGCTTGCCGTGACACACATTCCCTATGATGATGATAGCCGCATTAAATGTTGGAGAGGTGTTTCACTTTTAAAATGTCATGCTGCCGTGCCTTTTAATGAAAAGCTAAACAGTAAAAATCTGCTGTGATGGAAGAGCCACAACGAAGTATCACATCTGCATGGGGATTTGCTAGGACATGCTGCAGTGGACAAAGCGACTTCAGTAGCTGCTAGAGCGCCCTTGGTGGGTTCACAGTAGCAGAAAATAGTACAAAACGGATCCCTTGGACTGGTCTAGGATTGTAGACTTCACTTAGAGTTGCTGAAGAAACTTGCTTCTAATTTGTTGATTCTTTAAACTTTTTTTTTTAATGAGAAATAGTGCCAAAAATCATTGTCAGCCTGATAAATGTATTGGCAATTGGCATCTACTGGATTAATGCTAACAGTTTGTACAGATGGCTGATGACTCTCCCCCATTCCTTCACCTTCCCTACACAGTTACTACTGTGCTAAAAATAAAGGGCTGTTATTGTGTATAAAAATGATGCCAATAATTCTGTAGGGTATTAGCCTGCTGTAAATTAACATTGTAGTTTGCTTCCTGTGTCTGAGTTTTAAAGTTGTGCTTCATACTTTACAATGTAAGTGGGATGAAAATAGTCTGTTTTATTCCTGCAGTGACACAGATGTAAGTGGAATGCTTTTTTCCCTCTAAGGTGGTGAAAATCTCAGCATGGCATGCCCTGTTCAGATTTCTGGAGGAAAAAAAAAAAGCAGGGAGCAGTGCTGACACACATGTTTTGCCTCAAAGTAAATAGTAGAAAAAGGGATAAATAGCTCTGTTCTTAAGAAGTTATGCTCTTACTTTTTTTAGCTACATTCAGGTCTAATTAAGTATAGGTGAAGTCAAGCCTAGAAGGAGATTAAAATCAAACTCTGAACCAATACCCTTTTTCTAACCTCAGGAAAAAGGGAAAAATATGTGTTAAACCATTTTCTTTTCACTTTGAAGCCTGAGGGAGAAGAATAGAGGCTCTTCTGACTTTTTTAGAATGTGGTGGGGAGAGTTTTTGCTGCAAGATTTAAGCTACTTGATATGTGTTCGGCAAGGCTGCTGTTCTAGCCCTTTAGATGTCATTGCCAGCTTTTCCTCAGAGGGGAAAGAGTAGGCTGATTTGTCCTTTTATGCAATTACAAAAAAAGTCTTTGTAGTCCGGAAACAGTATAGAGAATGTAGATCTGACGTGTAGTTTTCCAGGTAGTGTATTCTGTTTGGCTACAGAAGAATTGAAAACCTTGTTCCTCTTGAAGCTGGAGTACTAGCACAAGGATATGATGGTCTAATGCTGGCAAGGAGAATACTGAATGCTTCCAAATTTTATTTGTTTCTATGAAAACTGAGCAAGCCAATTCAAGAGAGGACCAGTTGCCAAAAAAAAAGAAAAATTGATTGGTGTATGGTATGGCTATGGTAGTTTGTGGTGAAGTTACATATTGGCACTTACGGGCTGTGAGGATGTTTATTAATAGGGAATGTTTTCTAGGCATTTTTTGTAATATTGTAATTGTGTAAGCTTTAAACCGCAAGTATTTTTCATATGTAGTTCTGCCTCCTTTTGAGGAAACAATTCAATTATTCTGTTTTGCAGTGGATCCTTTCCCGCTTACAAGCGAGGATGTAGATTCCCTGTTTAGTTGGGCTTTTAAAACAAAGTAACTGAGCTGGAGTTCAAACTTTATTAAAATTTTAAATTGGTGCCTGAAACTGAATAATGAAATGTGTCCAGTGGTTCTTAATGTCTTATTTAGTGACTATGTTGGCATAGCTCTGTTAAGTGTATGGTTGCAAAGCATATAGCTGGTAGTTGAGGGAGTAGATACGAGGGCTGTGTTTCCATGAGCAAGTTGACAGGATGAAAACACTTCAGTCTTTATGTTGTATCATAAAATTTGCATCATCTTAAGTGTGGTCCCTAGTTTCCTTGCTTTCTCTCCTATTTGTGCTAATAAAAGCCACTCTTCATACAGGCAGCCACTTGGGCATGTAGAGAGATGTGGAGCAGAGTTTACTGAAATAAGCTTTCCTACCTTTGCTTGCTTGAAGTCTACGTGGTGAACTCATAGTCGCTTCTAGTATTTCTGGAAACAGCTGCCTTTATTTATTTATTTTTTCCTTCCTATGTTTTGGTGTTGGTTTCCCCTTTGATAGCCCAGTCTTTGAGTACTCAGTTTATATCAAAATGAGATCTTGTATTGAATATTAGTAATGCTGAATTGATTTTTTTTAATTGTATCAGACAAGAAATATTTTGTCAGAACGAGAATGCTACAAGTAAGATCAAAATGGAGTTGTTTCAAAAACTAAAAATACCGTAAGACAATCTACTAGCTTTCTACTTTTCCTTCCAAAGTTTTAGATTTCACTTTCTAAAAGTCAGTCTCCTCAGCTCCTGCTCCATCACTATCATACCATCATGGGCACCATAGCCTCTCTTTAGCACTGAAGAGTTTGTCATACATAGTGTGACATTCAGATGCTGCATCTTTAGGGAGCTCCATACAGATGCAGAGATGCAAATACATGCAGCAAGTTGAATGATTATGGCCTAGGCTAGTAAGACAAACCAAGCAGAGTCCTCAAGGCTTACAGAATCGGAGGAATATTACGGGAACAATTTTGCTTGATTTATATCTAATTTGTAAAAATTACTCATCTACAAAACACTGTATATTTTTATATACACACACATATATAGTATACATATATATACATTTATATATACGCATATATATAATATATACATATGTTATATATATAGTAGGTATGTATGTTACCAAATTGAACAATGACCTGTTTTTATGCACTTGCAACATGTTGACTTACTGTGTAGATACAGATTGAGTTTGGACCATTGTGACTGGGGGAAAAATATATTTTTTATTTTTTAAAGAGCTAAACCTTCAATAAAAGTTTGATACTTTCTTTTTCATTATCCGTGGGATCCGAAAGGATGAAACTGTTCTTTGGTCTGACTCGGAATTGGAGGGAAACAAATTTAAGTTTCAAGGGTGGTTCCTTGCCTGCTGTAAATAGCCCTCACTTTTGGGAAAGGAGGAAGAGTAAATGCAGTGAAGAACTAAAGAGAAGACAGAAGGGAGCTAAAGAGAGGAAAGTAAAAGAATTTGTTTGTGTGACCCTGGTGTCACATTTCTCTGTGACTGTTTTTAATAGAGTGGGGCAGTTCTGCATGGAGCGTCATCGAGCCGCTGGTTTCTAGGTAGATTTTTGTCTGTCAAGGACAGATCTGTTCCTTGTCATCGCTGGAGGGACCTCGGAGCTCCCCTGCGGCTGCCCTGCGCAGGCTATGGAGGGTTGGGGCACGGGGTGAGAGAAGGAATGGGGAGAAAAATTCTTCCAGGTTGCTCAGCCCTTGCCTCTCCTGCAGTGCACTCCATGATGTTTTACTGAAAACTTTTAATAAGGTGTTGTTTCTAAGCAGGTGACTTTGACATCTGCTTTGCTAGATGAACCACTGCAGAGATTGCATCTGGGTTGCTTGGGGCTGGCCCCCTGCAATGTAGACTGCCCAGGGCTCAGTCCCGGCTTTCCTCTGGGCACCATGGGGCCTCTGTAGCCCTAGGACTTAAATGTAAGGGTTTGGGTGCTTTTTGTTTGTTTCAACAAGTCAGAACTAAGGAGAAGATGTGCTGTGGTCCACCACAGTAGTATAGTGTAGTATGAAACCAAGGGGATGTGCTGTCAGGAGAGCATGAGGGTGGCAGGGAGTTTGACAGGGGGACAGTATAGGGCAGAGAGAGCTGAACCTGGAGCATTTTCTTCCCTTGGGTCTCTTGGAAGGGGTTCTGGGGCTGATTTTTATCCTTGGAAACGCACCTGAGACTTGTCTGGGTTGGACCTTGTTGACTTGGCTCACGCTTGGGAGTCCAGTACATATGCAGTGGGTGATCGAGGGTCCAAGAGCGAAACAGGGAGCCTGGTTGTTTGCTGTGATGGGCAGATGTACCCCTGTGTCCTCCACCACTTGGATGCTGGGGATGTGCTCGTTTACATAAAATACCTGTCTTCTAGTGGTTTGGGAGGGCTCCCCTCCCTTTTTTAGAGGGTTAATGATCAGTTGGGTTTGTTGATGTCAGAACTAAATTCCCATCAAAGTATGCTTTTGTGTTCTGTAAACAAGGAGAGCAACTAGAACAATGGTTTGTTTGTGAGCTGCGAGGGGAGGAAAAGGAAAATTTCCATGCGATTGGAACAGCACATCCCTGTTGCCCGATCTACTGTCGAGAATCATAATGAAATAGGAAGCAGTCTGCACAGCTATCAAGGCTGTTGATTTTTCCTTGGCTCATTATTTACCCTGCAAACAAACCGAAATTTGCTGTGGCAGAGGGGAGGAAAATACGCTCTCCTGAAACTTGGCTAAGCCAGAATTGCAGCTGTCTTAACTGTTCCCTCCCCCCTCCCCCTCCGCGCTGTGGTGCGATCTCGGGGCAATCACATCTGCCTTTGTCTGCTTTGCATACAGGTAGTGCTTCCAACATTTATTTTGGAGAAAAGATCCCTGCTGGAGATGTATGCAAATTTCATGGCCCATCCAGACCTGTTTTTGTCAATTGCAGCTGGAGCCACCCCCGAGGAAAGAATTATCTGCTTTGTGGAGTATTATCTCACAGCTTTTCACGAAGGCCGAAAGGGAGCCGTTGCCAAGAAGCCCTATAACCCTATAATTGGGGAAACGTTTCATTGCTCGTGGGATGTGCCTACGGACAGAGTGAAACCGTTCAGAACTAATGGCGCCTCGGCGGTTTCTAAGGAGCCAGCCAAGGAGCTTGGCCCGGACCAGTCCACGTGCTACAAGCTGAGGTTTGTAGCTGAACAAGTGTCCCATCATCCGCCAGTATCTTGCTTTTACTGTGAGTGCAAAGAGAAGAAAATGTGCGTGAACGCTCACGTATGGACCAAAAGCAAGTTTATGGGCATGTCAATAGGTGTTTCTATGGTAGGTGAAGGTAAGAAATACGCTTTTATTTTATTTTTTGAGGAAAATATTGTGGGTGTCACTATGACAGAAATCCATATAGCTAACTGCTTGCTCTCCCCCTGACTTTTTATTTGAACCTCGTGGCATTTGTTTTTGCGAAGTTTGGAATTAAAACTGTAGGGTTTGTGTAACTGTTCAGATTTTGTTGTTGTCCTTTCCACATGTGTATGTGAGACATTACACATGTAAAGATAAGCACGTGTATCTGAGCTGTTTATATCTGATTATATCTGAAATGTAGTAGTGTGTTAGATTGTAATACCAGATGGATACTGACAGTGTATCCTGTAAGCATGTTTTTAATTGTCTTGATCGTTTTTAAAATAGTATCCAATTCAGAATGGAACAGCTTCACAACTGAAGGAAACTAGTAGAAAAATTGCATGTTTGTACTTAAGCCTTTCGCTCTTTTTTCATAGCTTCTGTGAAGAATTGCGGTTTCTGTAGTTTCCTGAATTAATGTATTATCTCAAGCTTTATAGCAAGTCATGTAGGTGAGATAAAAATCATGATTTGTTCTATCATACACCAGCCTGCTTTGTGATAAAACATTGCTCAATATGAATTCAGAAAGGCAGGGAACTGTGACAAATTATTAATGGATGATCTGAACTGATAAATACGCCTGGACCAGTGTGGCTACTGACTGCTAATGAATTGATTTAGCGTTTCTAAACAACTTAGTCCCTATTTGAGGATAGTTTCCTGTGTGTGGTTTTTAGTGTTTTGTCTTAACTACTTTTAAGACTGTGCTCTTAATAAATAATCACAAAAGCACAAGGGTGACTTACAGTAAATGCTTGTCTTGGCCAGTAAAAAAAATAGAATGAGAAACAGTGAATTGGTTTTGGTTACTAAGAAAAACAAAACAATTATTGTGATTTTTAAAGAAAATTTGATATCCGAAAACATACAGAGATATGTTCTGTTATCTCTACTAGGCAGAACTAAAGGACAAGCAGTAGAAAAAGGCTACAGTGGCTTCTTTTCTCATGTCAATATTCCGTCTTCTGTAACTGCAAATGCACGAGTCTTGAAACTTCCTCGTCACTGGGTTTGATATTGTTGTGATAACTAAAGCCTATAACAGCACTGCTGTCTCATTCTCCCTCGGATTTTGATATTTTGCTTTGAATATGGAGTTACAGGAATTGGGAAGAGAGTGTCAGAGAAAGGAAGGAAATGGGTTCTCCTGTCTCTCTCCTTGCTGTGCTGTCTCAAGCCTGAGCCTGCTAGTTTTCACAGTGAATTGAGATATTTAGTGGAAATATAAGGGAGCTTGCATTTCATTTTAATTATGCAGGAGTAAGGAAATTTCTTTTTCTCGCTGCTAGCACACATAATTCCCTGGGATTGAGGGTGTCTACTGTGGGGATTATTTAAGACTGCGAAGTCCTGCTATGTCCTAGTTTTGCAAGATGACGGGTGTAGGAATTAACTGCTTCCCTAGCCCAAAGATTGTTTAATGTGTATTTGTGAGAATAAAATCTTCTTCCCTGCCTCCCCCCTTTTTTTCATGATTTCATGATCCTGGAGGGAGCCCAGGAGTGTAGGCAGGTTTTGGGGAGTCTCTGTAATGGTGCACCCTTTTATTGCAAGGTTTGCCGCTGTCTTTATGATGGGGATTTAGGGAGGAAGTTTGGGCTTACCAATTAGTAGTTGTCACTTACATTTTTTTTTTGTTTCACCTAAGCATTGCGGAAGTGCGTGGCCGTGTTGCAACAGCCCTTCTGTGAAGCCATGGAGAAAGTCTAGTGCCGCCCCAGCATTTCATTTCAGTTGTGTGTTGAGGACTGGAAATAGGAGCGGGAGGTTCCTCCCACTGGATCTTTTTTATAACTTGCAAATGCACAGCCTAAACGTGACAACGTTGGTTTACAAAGATTTGTTCACAGCACAGTTTGTTCGCTCGAAACTATACTTTGTCCAAATATCTGTGTATATATATGTTTTATATTAGTTCTAGGAAAATTTTCCGTTTGGATAGATTTGTCAAGCTATGTAAAAATTAAAAGCTACTGCAGATGCTTCTCTCGTGTTATATAAATATGAATTCTGTAGTAAACTGAGGTCAGCGTGAATACTGGGGAATACATTGCTGAACCCTGGATTTATAATGTGAAAAAGTATGTAAAGGTAACGCAGAAACCTGAAATCTCATTTGGCAGATTTTCTTGGTATTTAAGGACACTTTTCGCAATGCAGCATTTCAAATGGGCTGAGTTAGTCTGGCAAAGATTAGACTGAGGAAGGACGTGGTAGTAATCGGAAAGTACATAAAGAGGTAGTTAAGATAGGTAGAAACTTAAGCTTAGCTACTGGGAGAAGCTTTCTGACAATAAGGTTGGCTGGAGAGGCTGTGGGATCTCCTCGTTAGAAGCCATTAAAACCAGATTAAGCAAGGTTTTCGGGCATGATACAAGTATGGCTGAGCCTGCTTTTGGTAAGAGACAAACTGACGTCTCATGAATCATAGAAACCTCTGATTTTTGTTGTTGTTGCTACTGTGTATTGGATGACCTAACTAGTCATGTTCTATTGATTTACTCCCCCCCCCCCCCCCCCCCAAGAAAAAAAGCCACTCAACTTAATTTTCTTGCTCCTGCTGGCTACCTGTTTGGTGACACTGACAATGCTTAAATAAGCTGTAGAGGTTGCTTTGTATACGCTGATGCCTTTGACTTTTTACTTGGTCTGTATGAATTTTAGATTCGGCAATATGCCCCTTGAAAGGGAAGTTTTCTTAATATTTATAATATACCTATGCCCATCCCAAGACTCAGTTCAAGTCATTCTAGTGGTGGTGTAGTGGTTCCATTGCACATATTCATTCAGTGTGATTTG
This sequence comes from Dromaius novaehollandiae, assembly GCF_036370855.1. Classification (NCBI taxonomy): domain Eukaryota; kingdom Metazoa; phylum Chordata; class Aves; order Casuariiformes; family Dromaiidae; genus Dromaius; species Dromaius novaehollandiae. Next base: position 29,825,580 of record NC_088099.1, read on the forward strand.
ACGTATGGGGAGAAAATACCCGTTCCAAGCAGACTAGTGGACTAGTGCTGGTAGTGACCACCTTGGCCTAGTTAACAGACGTTTCATGGAGTGATTTCGTTTGATCTTGTAACTCTGCTGTGACCTCAGTATCGAATGCAGGCAACAGTGATGTATCTAGAAACTTTGTTCTCTACTAAGTGTTTTTGTGTGGTTGTCTAACAGTTGAATGAAGCTTGCGGTTGGCTATTTATGTAGAGTAGTAGTAAATTTTTGGATTGATATCGTATAAGGAATTTCTGTGGTGCTTCCGAAGCTCCTTTTTTTAAAATTGTCACAGTGTCCTTGGATATATTTGGGATGTTGCTTTTTATGCTTTATTGTCAGAAGGACCCGTGGACTTGCTGAAATAGGACAGACTTGGAACGTACAAAGGTTTCTATAAGAATATAAATAGTCATGAGATTTAAGGACAGTATGGTCCTGTCATACCGGTGATATAGCTCAGTATCTTAATTTTACAATATTTAGTGTATGTTGCTTCTCAAAGTGAGAAAGATTTTTTTTTGTCTTTCTGTGATTTTTGTTTATTAGTTCAAAGTAAGTATCAGTTGCAGAGGTGCAGAATGAGTGGGAAAACACTGCTGGAAATCCATGTGAAAGGTGTTCGTTTTTTTTTTTTTTTTTTTTTTTTTTTTTTTTTTTTTTTTTTTTTTTTGTGCTACCCATTCATCTTTGGATATGTATGATTTACCAATGAAATATGGTAGCTTTTTGCTTACTATATGACAGAAAGTGTTTCTCAGAGTAGTCAGAGTTGAGTTTCCTCATGAGAAAGCCACCCTGAACAGAAAAGAGTATTTTTGCCTTTAAGAATTGATGTTGTATGCATGGTCCCTAATTCTGATTGATGTTAATTATGTACTAATGGGTGAGTGAGGGAGGGGAAGAGGGTGTAATGAATAGAATCATATTAGGATTTAAATTGGCAAGGGATGGGAGAGTTAAAGTAAATATTTAATGTTTTCTACATGATCCAAAAAGTCATCGGACAGATGCTGGTGGTTGTAGTATAGGATGCTTCAGTGGAAAAAGCTGTGTTGAACACACGTAAGTGTGGACTATATGTGTTCCTTTACTGCTACTGCTACTGCTTTTTGCTCCAAAGCGGCAAAATCCAGCAAAAACCTCGATTCACTAGTTAATTTTGTAGAGGACATCAAGTATCTTTAGGTGGGTTGCTCTGTGTAAGCAAGTGGCTAGCTGTGTTGTGTTTTTACTGCTGCTATTTTAAATGTTTTAAAAACTAGTGAGGCATAGGCTTCTAGAAACTATTTTCAAAACTTAAAATCAACCTTTGAAAGATTTGGTAGGTAGGGAGAAGATTTAGTGCATTTTCCAGGGTAAAGCTAAATGAGCCTTGTCCTGTGTGAATCTGCGGCTGAGGACACCCTATGCCCACGTGTGGTTCATCCTCCTATGTAACTTCTTCTTTGTGCCATGCAATGAATAATGTAAATAGTGGGAAGAGCCTGATAAATTGAGAAGCTGCCCTAAGCCCTTTGTGACCCAAGGCCCGTTTGTTGTTTGTATTGATGGCCAAACAGTCAGGGGGAAGCATTGAATTTCACATGCCTCTTCGGCCCGTTTATTGATCTCGAGCCTCCTCTCTGTGTTTTGTCAGTATGTGGGACTGGAAAATCAATTCTCAAAGCTACAACGTCAGCGAGGGCTGTGTAACAGTCAAACAGGCAAAATCATATGGTGCTAACATCACTTCCTTTAACGTAGGCTGAGGCATCACGGAGGGGGAGCATCACTGTTGCCTTAATTGAAGGTAGGCATGATTGGCGTCGAGGACATCTCTGGGGGAATTTCAGAACTCCGAACCCGTTTATCAGATATTCACCCTTCTCTGGGATTCTTTCCAACAGTACACTAGACTACTAAGTCCACTTTTTCTCCTGGAGTGCGTAACTGGTGCATGTTTTCCCTTGCATGACAGCTGCCTGTAAATATTTAGGATTTTTGGAAGGAATCTGCAGTTTCCAACAGAATTCTTTAATGTGAGAGGAGGAAATGTTACCAAAAATGGTACAGTCTTCTACAACATTTCATCTGTGTTTACTTATAGCCAATTGCTTAAAAAAAAAACCCTTACAGTAGGGGAGCAAGGGAAGAAAAATAGCCTGTATATTTTTTTAGCAGGTATTTTTAAAGATTGACTACATACAGTGAAATGATACAAGCAGATGTCACAAGTACACATTACTCTCTAAAATAACTATTAGTGTTTAGTTTTTTGTGCCTTTAATTGCTCAGAATTACAGCTGGGCAAGCTAGGGCATGGATTCATATTCTGGTGGCCAATATAAATGTTGTCCTTCAGTGTCATTTGGGCTTCCTCTTCGCAAGGAGAACGTGAAGCTCAGCTGGGACGTGGCGCTGTAGCTGTAGTCTTTGTGGTACTCCAGTTAAGTTCTGTATGTGGGTTCTGCAAATGGCAGAGCGTAAAATTAACAGACAGCTGTTGTTAATAGAAGTAATATCATGGTAGGGATATTTAAAATCTTTCCTTTATTCTTGAGAGTTCAGCTCGCTAATTAGAATCTAATTTCAAGTGAGATAGCGCTTCATTAAAAATGTGTTTATTCAGGTGTTCAAGGGAAAAAAAACTGCTGAACCCTGCAAATACTGCTCTGCCGTATTTACACCACTCATGGCACTGGGAGGTTTCACCTTTGGTCTTTCTAAGGTCAAATATCTAATTGTTTTTACTTAGAGGTATTACTACAGCCAAGAGAGCTGAGTTGAGTTTTTAATATCTAACTGCTGTGTACGTTAAAAACATTTACACTGAAGGTCGCTGCAGTTTTTTGCTGTGTGCTTCTCAGTGCCTTCGGCACCATTCCTGAGAGCCCCGGGCCATCCCCGGTAGTGGGCACAGCGTCCGTCCACAGTACATTAATATTAGGCCTTTTGTCTTAGGAAAGCCGTCAGGCTGGAAGCTGGTGCCTCCGGGTGGGCCGTGCTTTGGGAGGACCATACGTTTGCGTGGCCTGCTGCGGCTGGGAGGAGCGACTTTGCTGTGCCCTGCCCTCGCGGTGCCGGCACCGCCGCTGGCGCCTGCTGCGGGGCTGCTGCTTGTGTCTGCAATGACGCAGATGGAGAATAAATGGCAGGAAAAATAACGCCCCAGAATCTGGTTTCTCGAGAGCCAGGCTCGCAGCTTCTCAGCTCTTTGCCCCCTGTCGGTGCTAAATGAAGGATGTGCAGCCCCAGCCGACCCGAGCCCGTGCCTGTGGGCTCCTGCCTGGGTGATCTTGCTGCCAGCCCCAGAAGCAGCCATGGTGCAGCCAGAGCCCTCGCTCTTCTTTTTTTCCAGTTAGGAGAAAAACCCAGCTCCTGTTCTTAGTCTTTGAGTGCCCCATCGTTGTCCCTGCTATCAGGCTGATTTCCCTTCGTGCAGCTGGCTGGGCTCAGGAGCGCCCCGGGCCTGGGCAGCCATATGGCCTCGGTGTCAGCGCGCGCGACCGCAGTCCCCGTTTCTGGGAACCAGGGAGCCTCAGCTTCAGCCTCCCTGCTCCGCGTGACAGAGGTGGGTCTCAAACCTGCGGTGGCCCTCCACGTGGAGATAGCCCAAGGGCAGACCGTCAGCTTTCCTTTCTGCATGTTGCATCAGCAGACATTAGCCAGCTTTGTTTCTTTTTTAATTTCACAGTCTAATTGAAAGGTTTCTTTAATAATGTCATATTATAATATCATCCTTTTAATGACTGCCAGGATAAGCAGAGCTTTCCTTTTGAATTTCCTTGCCAAATTGCGTAGTTCAGTCTTCCTGCAGCATCAGGAGCTTGGGTTTGCCTAGACGTGTGGGGCCAAGGAAGCTGAAGGCAAAACATGTGTGTTTGAGCTAGCCACGGCCTGACTGTCTGCTGTACTGGGGGCTCAGCGCACCACGCAAGCAACTTCTGACAGCCCAGGGCGAAATGACTAAAGGTCCTTTTGCGACATTGCTTTTCTGTGCTTTTCTTTTTTGCACTCTTTAGGCCATTTGCATCAAAGCTGCCAGAGCGGAGGCGCTGGCTGTTTCATTATCGGCAGGCTGCCGTTGCAGAAGTCCTCAGCGCGAATCACCGCGAGCAGCGTTGCGCTTTGCCGAAGGCAGTTTCTTGTGGGAGAGGTTCAGTTAGGACAGAAGTGATGAGTTTAGGAGCTTCCTTTGCCTGTATTCAATTCGGTTAATTAGGAGGCCGTTTTTAAAATGATGATGCTATCAGAGCTCTGTGCTTTTAAATTCTGAATGTTGTTTAGGTTTGCGCTTTCTTACAGCATTAAGGGCATATTTTTATACTGGCAGTAGTAGCGCCTTGTTCCTACTTAGTGCTTTTTCATCATTATATTTCACATCATTTTGCAAGATTAGTGTCATTATTCCCTTAAACAGAGAGACAAACTAATAAATACTGCTAATAATGTGTTTCGGTTCTTCCCCTGTCTGCCTGGGGGTGAGGGTAAATTGGCTCAAGCTCATCTTGTAGCTAAACAGTTACTATTACTGTTTGTATGTCAAGATTGTTTTCCTGATTTTTTTTCAACGATCTCTCAGTAGTTCCCATGATGGGTTATTTTTCAATCCCCGTTGTGAAAAATTCTTTTCAAAGCTATAACTTTTGTCCTTAGGCAGTTTTTAAATGGGGCACAAGAGAGTGTAAAGCTCTAATCAAAGATATGCTGCAGATATTCGGCATTACGTAATGCTGCATGCAGAGTTTGCAGGCACTCTTTACCTGATCTTATGCACTGTTCTTTGTCATCCTGAACACCAAACTACAGCTATGGTGGGGACAGAGCTGTATCATTAACCTGGGGAAGATCTTCTGGCCAGGCATGGAGCTTTCTTTGTAGATCCAAGTAATCTTGAAAACTTCTGCTGTTGTTTTTGTTGTTGGGTTTTTTGTTTGTTTGTTTGTTTTTAATTGTAGCCCCATAATGCTGCGGATGGAGGAACTTTTACAGTTTGAAACAGAGTTGCCAGTAATTTGATCTCTGTGATTGAGAGATTGGTCTCAAAGGTAATAGAGCGTTGGCCCGTTTCCATTTTTAGCAATTGATTGCTTGTCAGCAACACAAAATAAGTAGTCCGGCCAGTTTTTCTGGTAAGCCACTTGGTGCCATGAAGGACCACAAAGTAGCCATCAGAACGGTACATTTCTGAGCAGGTTTGCCTCAAGAGCTTTCTTTCAGAGGGCAGGTTTTTTTCTCGGTAGGCGTCCCCTCCTTCCTGGCGAGCTGCACCGTGGGGTCTCCGTGGGGAGTATCTCTGGATGGCAGTAACTGGTCAGTGACTGCCAGGTCTTAAAAGTGAAGTTTTATTATTTCACTTTCGACCTTCTTCCTACCTAGGTGTTCTTTACTTGATGGAGCATGAAGAGGAGTATGTTTTCACACTGCCTAGTGCCTATGCTCGCTCGATACTCACCATCCCCTGGGTGGAACTCGGAGGTAAAGTCAGCATTAGCTGTGCCAGGACTGGCTATTCTGCTACGGTCACGTTCCACACCAAGCCCTTCTACGGAGGAAAAGTCCACAGGTATGGGAATTTCTGTCCAATTCTTACCTGCAGCTGGATTTCAATAAAAAGACTTACGTGGACACCTGTTTAATTCTTCTGTCAAACTGTTCTATTGACAGAAATCTGGATTTCTTTTCCTCTTAGTGTCTGAAGAGACTTGCAGCTTTAGAGCACACTTTATTGCAGTTATAAATTTTGTATTATTTAACCTAATGAAATGTATTTCTCTCATTAAATTAGAGTGAGTGTATTCTTGCAGGCTTTTTCATTTACAAAAGTTGCTGTGAAGTATTTAAATGGCTTGCCCCATATTATGGCTTGTATACTAGTGCACAGCGCAGGATCAGAAAAGCATGTGTAGAAAAGGCAATACTCCAGCTACGCCAGTTGCTGCTTCTATGGGAGCCTTGCAGATGGACTGGTGTGCCAGGCAGAGCCAACTTTTGTTCCTGTAAGGAGCAGAGAAGCACAAGTGCCTTTGCCCATAGTGGTAGCTCCCTGCTGGACACTCCTACTTCTGCGCTGAAATTCCAGATGAAAATATTATTTACCTGTCTTTGGTTCCCCTTTACAATGGAGTGGAGAGTAGTGCAAATCAGTTTCCTGGCTTGTTTCCTCCTCAAATTGATGGCCTCTCAGTCACAAGTGTACACAGACCCTTTTCTTGTTCTGCTGTGGATTATAGCGGTTGCCATAACAAGGTTCTGTTACCTCTAGGGATAGCGTGTTTTTGTATGGTTGCCTCTGTTTTACTGCAGTTGATCTAATTATTCTTCCGTATGCAAGTCAACCATTTTAATGGTTCTTGTGTTCAGGCAAAAATATCAGCATGAGCTGTTTTGACAGGGATTTTACTAAAAGACACGGATTAGTAGTTGGCACCCATCAAAGAGTGCAAATTTGGGAAGGCCATGCTGTATTACTTTAATAATTTTAAAACTTATTTAAGTTTATAAATTATTTGTCATGTACTGTTAAAAGCACATGCACACGTGTGTGCCTACACACCATTCCCCTCTGTATTTTGTTTTTCCCATCCTGCTTCTCTATTCTGCTTGCTCTCAAACTGTGGCACTGTAGCCATTGAGGAGATTTTAATCACTGCCTCTCAGAAGCCGAAAAGTAAACTTGCAGATCTGAGATAAATATCTTTAACGTAAGTATCTAACAGTGTTAAGGTTCAGGTGTGAAACGTGAACTTTAAAATCGTGTACTGAAAATTTCAGACCAATTTTAGGGATTGCTTTTCAGGCCAGCGAGGTAAGAAGTTCTGGGTTAAAGCTGACCGTTAGCATTTTCAGTCGTGTGCTTTAGGAGAGTGGTATAAAAGCTATTGCTGTGAAATGTTAGCAGAGCTTTCTTACGCCAGTGATTCTTTTTAGGGGCAGTCACTACTTTGCTTGAATGTTATTTTGTAGATGTAGAAAGCTACTTGCAGGCTTAGTTGCGATAGCCTTCCCATGTGCTGATAATAAATGGTACCAGTTACTTTTGTGTGTGTGTTTTTTTTTCCCTCTTCTCTTAGGGTTACAGCTGAAGTGAAGCATAATCCCACTAACACTATTGTGTGCAAGGCACAGGGAGAATGGAATGGTACGCTAGAATTTACTTATAGCAACGGAGAAACCAAAGTGATTGACACTACCAAACTACCTGTTATCAGGAAAAGGATTAGACCAATAGCAAAACAAGGCCCGCTGGAATCAAGGTGAGGACAGAGGCATTATAGTATTCTGCTTCTGAACTTCAGGTGAGAACAGAATAGAGAAACAAGCTGCAGTTAAAAATGGTGTGGTTCGAAAAGGCCTTTCTTCATATAGCATGTTGATCTAGGCACAAGTAGCTGAAGCTGTAGGTGCTGGTTCTTCAGTACATAAATTACATTATAATGGCGTATATTTTAATTTTGTACAGGAAAAATGCTTGTATTTATTTTAATAAGCATTTGAAAAAGGTAATGAAGTGTTCTGACTATTCTTTTGAGTGGTTGTAACATGATAGTCTAATTACTCAATTTGTTGTAGGTAACTGCATGTTCACACTGGAGTTTCATGTAATATGCATGTGTTTTTAAAGCTCTCAGCACTCGCATCATGTGCCTGACTCAGTACATCAGAAAAGACTTGTTCCAGTATTCATTGTCAGTATCTGTTTCTTCAGAAATAGACTGTTATCTTCAGAAAAATCAGTATTTTTATTGAATTTAAGAACACTTTATTGAAGGATTTACAGAATCACAGAATGGTTAAGGTTGGAAGGGACCTCTGGAGATCATCTAGTCCAACCTCCTGGCTTAAGCAGGGCCACCTAGAGCACGTTGCCCAGGACCATGTCCAGATGGCTTTTGCGTATCTTCAAGGGTGGAGACTCTGCAGCCTCTCTGGGCAACCTGTTCCAGTGCTCTGTCACCCTCACAGTAAAGAAGTTTTTCCTCATGTTCAGATGGACCTTCCTGTGTTTCAGTTTCTGCCCATTGCCTCTCGTCCTATCACTGGGCATCACTGAGACAAGTCTGGCCCCATTCTCTTTACACCCTCCCTTCACATACTTACCCATATTAATAAGCTCCCCCCTCAGCCTTCTCTTCTCTAGGCTAAACAGGCCCAGCTCTCTCAGCCTCAGGGGACCTCAGGGGAGATGCTCCAGTCCCCTAATCATCTTAGCCCTTTGCTGGACTCTCTCCAGGAGCTCCATGTCGCTCCCGTACTGGGGAGCCCAAAACTGGACACAGTACTCTAGATGCAGCCTCGCCAGGGCTGAGTAGAGGGGGAGGATCACCTCCTTCGACCTACTGGCAATGCTCTTCCTAATGCACCCCAGGATACCATTGGCCTTCTTGGCCACGAGGGCACACTGCTGGCTCATGGTCAACTTGGTGTCCAGCAGGACCCCCCAGGTCATTCTCTGCAGAGCTGCTTTCCAGTAGGTCAACCCCCAGCCTATACTGGTGCATGGGGTTATTCTTCCCTAGGTGAAGGACTTGGCACAACCCTTTGAACTTCATGAGGTTCCTCACTGCCCAGCTCTCCAGCCTGTTGAAGTCCCTCTGAATGGTAACACAGCCCTCTGGTGTATCAGCCACTTCTCCCAGTTTTGTATCATCAGCAAACTTGCTGAGGGTGCACTCTGTCCCTTCATCCAGGTCACTGATGAATAAGTTGAACAATACTGGACCCAGTATTGACACCTGGGGGAGACCTCTAGCTGCAGGCCTCCAGCTAGACTCTGTGCCACTGATCACAACCCTCTGAGCTCTGCCTTTCAGCCAGTTCTCAATTCACCTCACTTTCCACTCATCTAGCCTGCACTTCCTGAGCTGCCTATGAGGATGTTACGGGAGACGGTGTCTAAAGCCTTCCTGAAGTCAAGGTGGACAACATCCACTGCTTTCCCCTCATCTACCCAGCCAGTCATCCCATCATAGAAGGCTATCAGTTTGGTTGAACATGATTTCTGCTTGGTGAATCCATGCTGACTTCTGATCACGTTCTTTTCCTCCACATGCTTAGAGATGACATCCAGGATGAGCTGTTCCATCACCTTTCCAAGGATCATGGTGAGGCTGACTGGCTTGTAGTTTCCTGGGTCCTCCTTCTTGCCCTTTTTGAAGACTGGAGTGACATTGGTTTTCTTCCAGTCCTCAGGCACCTCTCCTCATCTTCAGTCATCTTTCAAAGATGATTGAGAGTGGCTTAACAAGCATGTCTGCCAGCTCCCTCAGCACTCATGGGTGCATCCCATCAGGATTCATGGGCTTGTGGATGTCAAGTTTGCCTAAATGAACTCTAACCCAGTCCTCCTTGACCAAGGGAAAGTCTTCCTTTCTCCAGACTTTCTCCCTGGTCTCCAGAGTTTGGGATTCCTCAGGGTTGGTCTTAGCAGTAGAGACCAAAGCAAAGAAGGCATTCAGTGTCTCTGCCTTCTCTCTATCCTTTGTCACTAGGGCCCCTGCCCCATTCAGTAACAGGCCCACATTCTCCCTAGTTAGTCTTCCTTTTGTTCCTGATGTATTTAAAGAAGCCCTTCATGCTGTCCTTCACATCCCTTGCCAGATGCAACACCAAATGGGCCTTGGCCTTGCTTGTCGCATCCCTGCGTACTCGGACAATGTCCCTGTGTTCCTCCCAAGTGGCCTGTCCCTTCTTCCATCTTCTGTGCACTTCCTTCTTCTGTTTGAGTTTTGCCAGGAGCTCCTTGCTCATCTATGCAGGTTTTCTGCCCTCTTTCCTGAATTTCTTGCTCATTGGGATGCACCGTTCTTGAGCCTACAGGATCCTTGAATATTAACCAGCTCTCTGGAATCCCTCTTCTTTCTAGGGTCCTATCCCATGGGATTCTTCCAAGCAAGTCCCTGAAGAGGCCAAATTATATTCTCCTGAAGTCCAGGGTTGTGATCCTACTTTTTGCCCTGCCTCCTCCTTGCAGAATCCTGAACTCCACCATCTCATGGTCACTGCAGCCAAGGCTGCCCCCAGCCTTCACATCTCCTACCAGCCCTTCCTTGTTTGTTGGTACAAGGTCCAGCAGTGCACCTCTCTTCGTTGGCTCCTCCATCACCTGTGTCAAAAAGTTATCATCAATGCTCTGCAGGAACCTCCTGGACTGTTTGTGCCTAGCTGTATTGTCTTTCCAGCACATATCAGGGTGGCTGAAGTCCCCCATGAGAACCAGGGCCTGTGATTGTGAGGCTACTTCCAGCTGTCTGTAGAAGGCCTCATCTACTTCCTCTTCCTGATCAGGTGGCCTGTAGTAAACACCCACAACAGTGTCACCCATGTCAGCCTGCCCTTCCTTACCCCTAAGCTGTCAGCCAGCTCATTGTCCACCCCTAGGCAGAGCTCGATACATTCCAGTTGCCCTCTCACATAAAGGGCGACTCCCCCACCTCGCCTTCCTGGCCTGTCCTTCATAAGGGACCTGTAGGCATCCATGGCAGCACTCCAAGTCATGTGAACTCTCCCACCATGTCTCTGTAGTCGCAGTGAGATCATAGCCCTGCAACTGCACACCGATCTCAAACTCTTCCTGTTTATTCTCCATGCTGCGTGCATTTGTGTACAGGCACTCTGGGCACTTCAGAGGGGTATTCAGCAGGCTCGTTTCCCAGGAGGGATGCAAGAGGTTTTCCCATAGTCTTGTCATGTAGGTACTTACTTGGCTGCATGCAATTGCTGGAGGTATCCCCACTTGAGCCCTGTTTTTCTGACTGCATGGTTTCTGTAACTCTCCCCTTCCTCTGTCTTTCCTGGTTTAAAGCCCTCCTTATCAGGTTGGCCAGCCTGTTGGCAAAGACACATGTGCCCTGTTTACAGAGGCGCATCCCATCTCTCCCAATCAAGCAAATTAAAAACATGAGTCTGCTGAGCTTTATTCTCTAATCTGTAAATATGTTTTCTTTATTGTACAAATGTGCGTCTTGAGTCATTGTGCAGGGTCAGATATCATTTCCTACTTAAATTTTCTACTTATTACTTACCTCTACTTATTTATGTACTTTCAACTTCCATTTTCTACTTATTTATCACAAACTCATTTTTTCCCCCTAGTTTTCATACTAGTAAGCAAATTACAAATATCCAGTGTTTCTGCAGGATATGCAGTTTATCAGGTTATAAACGGAAGTTCATTTAAATAGCCCTGGAAATATGTGAAAGCTTCACTCAGTTTCTTGTCAGGATCTTTCTGGGCAAAGTTGTTACTAGGCTAATACAGCGTGACAGGGTATTGTATCTGAGTATTGTCAATCACGTGGAAAAAGAAAATTGGTTATAAGCTGATAGTTACTGTTAAGTGGGAACATATAGCACAGATCTAGGAGGGCTGCTTAGGATCAGTGCATCGCCTCCCCTGCTAGTAACCTGGTGGGAACAGTCAGTGCCCAAATTTAATGGCTTTTGTATAACATTTCCTTATAATTTGAAAGTTATCTGCACATAAGTGCAGAATAAATGCTTCTTATTTAGGGGTGGATCATCAATAATGAAAATGTGAAGAGGAAATGATTAAAAACAGAAATCCTCTGTTTAGAGGGAACAGGTCAGGTTGTCAAGAGTCAGGAACATCAACAAAAGAAATTGAGAAAGTTAACTTGCATGGTGAAATACTGGGAGCTGAGCAAGTCTGAAAATCTGGTCCACAAATGCAATGACCATCCTAGAAAAAATGATGGTTCACAAGCTACGTGACTACGGCAGAGAAATTCTTACTCTCTCGCTTGTGCTTCTTATTGATCACTCAGGCACCTTTGGCAACACGTCACCAATTCTCTGAAAGAAGGTAATATTGATGCAGCAACAGAACACAAGCACCATCTTGAAGAGAGACAGCGAGCAGAGGAAAGGCAACGTATGGCTCTTACAACGCCATGGAAACCAAAGTATTTTGCCAAAGAGGTACGTACTTTATCTTTTTGAGACCCAATAGCATCTTTGTGCACGTGGGGATGCTGCTGTAAATCAATCAGCTTGTGGTTTTTACCATGGGCTATTGTTACTATAGATCACTGGATGTTTCCTTTGTTTTGTGTCACCAGAATTTGGTGCTCAGAGAAGAGCAATGGGCTGTTCCTTGTGCGTTTTTATAAACTTTTACACCTTCCCTTAGTTACATTTATTTTAACCTGAATTTTTAGTGGTGTGACCTGATGTTAGGCACCCTAAAGCTATACTTTTTACCTTGAAATGCATACCTTGATTTGCAAACGCTCTGTGCTCACATCTCCTGCTAATCTTGATCTTGGCATATTAACGAGAACATGATCTTGGGATATTTGTCCAGTGTAAATGTGGAGATACTAAACAGAGTCTTGGATTTCATCTACTTTAACTTGGTGAAAGCTATTTCATTTAAGCTTTGCTCTTTCTGAGAGGAAAGGAGAAGGGGAAATAAGACTTAATTAGGGAATTACTGTGTGACCATATTGTTAAGTTATCCAGTATGTACAGCTATTTAAAACAGCAGTTCTCAGACTTGCTTCTCTTCCCTTTTCTTTCCTCCTGCCTAAATTATTTGTAAATGCATTATGCACAGAATTTTCAGATGACAGTTAGGGTTTCTTGTGCCGATTGATACTATTTTAGTTTTTATGTGTACGTACACAGATTCAATATGTATGAATCTTGTTTGTAAACTCTCTCTAATTTTCTTACAGGGTGATGGCTGGCTGTACTTGAATCCCCTCTGGAAGACCCATTGACAAGATAGAGCTGTTGTCTCACAACATTTACCTTAAAGGCATTAAAATGATACAGTATATAACTTTAAGATGTCATTGAATAGTTCCTGTTATCAGAAGATACAAATGAGAAGCTATATACTGTGAATGATGCATCTCAAAATAACCACAAGCTCAAGTTAATTCAGGAGCCATTTTGTGTGTATGTATAGACACACACACACACGCACACTTACATATATACACACATATATATACACACACAGTGTGTGTGTGTGTTTGTGTGTGTATTATTTACACTACATGTAAACAAAGTATAAACACTAACAGTGATTTAAAGACCTTATCCCCTTAAGTGTTAGGGCATAAAACTCTCACTGGAATCAGGTAGGGTTCCCTGAGTTGAGTGCTTGCGGGATCAGGCCCTATGTTAGTATTTAAAAATACTTTTTTATTAGTACTGGTTAAGGTTTTCTATTTTTCACTTTTGCCAAAAAATGTTTTGCACTTAAAATGTGACTTGTCACTTAATGGCAGCCATTCAGTCTCAACAGTCATTGAGTAACTGACTTTGACATACGAGTGATACACTGACTGCACTCTCTTTGGGATGTTGATTTAAGAGCATGTTTCCTATCACTGTAAGTGTCAATTTTCTGCCATCTTATAAGAAGTAGCAATACCTTCTCAAGATCTTTGTTCGCGCTAACCCATTGTGTCCTCGCTCCTTGGTTTGTTTGTACTTCGAGATGTTCAGTAGATCTCTGGTCACTAGTGAGCCACCTGCTCTGATAGTTTTGGTCTAGCCGGGTAACATCCTTGGCTATTGTCATGCCGATGCATTGGGTTAACCTGTCTTATCTGTTCTGTTAAATCACTGCTGGTGGATGGAGCTGTGGTCTTCAACCTTGCCCTCGCCTCAGCTTTCCACCCTCAGATGAGAGGCAGCGTAGCATGGCGGTAGCCTGTGTCTGAGCCACCCCAGTTCGCAGCCTGGCATTTCCAGTGACACTGCTGCTGCTGTGCTCATGTGATGACGCCAGACTGGCGGCTGAGGCTGGGCTGAGTCCTGCTCCAATGGGTGCAAGCCTTCCCCGCTAGTGGAGACACTGATTTCTTATGCTGCTGCTGTGAAATTGGAAAGAGCTTAAACGGTCAGAGCCCTGGATGCCATATTAAAGCTCCAGGCAGAGTTGTGTTTTGATTTCTTGTCTTTGATTTCTTTCTTTTCCTTTTGGCCCAGTTAATTGCTTTCTGATGCTTTCTCATGAAGAGAGATAGAACCAACCTTCCCAGATAAATGATTTTCTGATGTAAAAGTCACTATTCAGTAAATTACTACACTAAAATAAGAACATTATTAATGAAACAAATGAAATGGGACATAATTTGTTTTGTAAAGTAATCAAACAATCTTGTAGTTTGATCTTGCTTTGTAAGCTAACCACTGTGACTCTAGGAAAATGGATTCTAAAAATTTGAAAGCTTAGTTGCATTTTAGTATTTGTTAAAAGATGTTTTTGAAAAAAAGTGACAAAAAGAAACAAATGTAAAATGTGCTGACTTCTGCTCAGTGCTTCTTTTTACAGTGCCCCTTTAAAAAAAACAAAACAAAACACTAGATTTCTAACATACAGTAGCATGGATGCCTACCTTTCTATAGTACTGATTAATTTTGTGCCTTTTGTCTGCTTTCTTAATGCAATAGCTTATGCTTTGTAGATATTACTCAAATATATTTAGGTTGAAGCACTGCTTCTATCTGTTCTGGTGTCTTGCATTTTATAATACTTTATTTTTTGGTAGATATTAAAATCTCTTGTGTAACTGAAAAGGCTATATAGAGGTGTGTACATAAGGCAGCATCCCATTAGCTGTTCATTTGGACATGACATTTAATAGATCTTTAAATTTTGAACTTCAGATCCTTATTAAATGAGCTGTGGTCGTCTTCTCTTCTTAAATGCTATTTTGTCTGCTTGTATATACTTTTTCTTGCACATTAGAAAGATTAGTGTTATTAATGACTTAAATCCTATTTTTAAAAAAAAACACGGACTGTATGAGCTTGGTTTTGTAACTGATACTTTTTTTTTTTAAAGAAAAATTATTTTTAGGTATAGTTAATGTTTTTCTGTAACAACATAAAAATGATGCTCTTGCAGTAAGCACTGAACTACTACCAAGTATCATCAGGAAATCTCATCCTTTATCACCTGCAAGAATTAATTTATAATGGATCCATTCTTGTTTTAGAGCTTAGTCTGGTAAGTAACTAGAACTATTAATACCGATTATAATATCACCACAAAGAACAATCGAAAATGCAGATTTAAACGCATGGAATGTATCCTCCCAGAACTTGGACTTTCATACACCAAAGAACTAGCCACAAATTCATTAAAAATAGCAATTGAAAACCTCTTTTGTCAGGCATGCGGGCCTACACTGCTGAAAGAGTAGACCTCTTACAGCTTTGATGGTCTGACTGTCGAAGCTACAAAGATGCTGTAGCTCTTCTTTTAGGGAGAAATTTGAATAATTTCATGCTTGTAACTTACTGAAGATTTCTGCCTGCATGGTTGGTTGTTTCTGCATGCCGAGAACATTCCACTTGTGCTCTGAGAAATGCTTTGTTTTGATGCTGTGAAGAATCCCCTGATGCTGCCACCGTTTCTTTTCCAAAGTAACTTGGGAGAGGCAGGCATAAAAATAATCCTTTTAAAAAAAATCTTATCAACAAGAGATTCCAGAACAAGATTCACAAGAATTGTCATTTTATTTTTCTGATGCTTATGTATTCAGTAGATTTTACAAGACTGAAAATTAAGTATTCATGAGCCTTATTCTGTAAGTTGTTCCAATAGCTGTCTTAGACTTGCAAGTGAATATTTTCCTTTTCAAGTAGCCAATGTATAGTAATGTAAAAATCTACATGTACTTCAGGTCTTTTTTTTGTGCACACCTGTAGAAAGCCTATGCAACCTTTTTCTTCCTTTCTTCCTTTCTTTCTGTTTTCTTTCTTAAAGTAGAAATGGTTGGAACACAAATTTACACCTTTATCATTTAAAAGATGCTCTGGCAGTCTCTTCTGATTTGCCTTCCTTTCGTAATTTGTGAATTTAAAATGACAATGCTCATGAATAAAAGATTTGTTTCATTTAGCAGTGGGATACCCTTGCTCTTTCCATTGAAGCATTAATTGGTATTATTTACTCAGATGTCCAGAAGTGGTATACAACTTTGATGGTACATGCAGTCTATTTTCATGGTTCTGATATAAGCAACTTGTCAATTGAATCCTTTTCTTGTTTTTCTTCTTCTTCCCCTGGTTATTATTGTCACATACCTTATAGATAAGTTTTTGTTTAATTTGGACAGCACTGGGCAAATAAGGGCTGGGCAGCATCAGAGCTAGGGAGTTTTACAAACATAAAGGAAACTAGGTTACAGTGTTCCCTTGTTGCTGAAAATATTATTTCATTTAAAGTTTGTAATTATAGAGATTCTTGATCAGTGTTGCAATAAGATGCAGCTAAAGACTGTTGTATGGGAAAAAAATATGCATATGGGAGACTTCAATGAGCCTGAGCTGTGTTTTTCAATTTTAGTGAATGCAGTTCTGGTTTATTCTAAATATTTGCCCACACTGTTGGAAACTGTCATGCCAGAACAACTTGTTATTATGCAAAATGCAGAAAACAACACTGGCTGTAAATAGGACAGGAAATGCTATTCAATTGTGTTTGATTGCATTGCTTCAAGGCCATGGCTTGGAGGAATTTAAATTTGGTTCTGGGGCAGAGTAGCCTTGAAGCTTTGGCTGCTGTGGTTCAGACCAGAGCCTGGGGCTGAGCACTGCGGGGCGTCAGGCATTGATGTTGCTGATAGGTGTCTTGTAGCAGCTGGAATTAACACCAGCATCTCCCATGGTCACACAAGGATCTGTGCAATTTAATACACAAATAAGTAATACTGCTAAGCTAGCAAGATCTTTAGTTGTCAGGTAAAAGCCAGGCTGCGGCTACTCTCTACCATCAGAGTAACTTTTCTCAGTGAACAGCACAGATATAGTAAGAAAGAGAGGACAAAAACACCCCACCACTAAACCCTGTACCCTGCATCATCTGGCTGTCTAGCTAGCACATGCTGAAAACATGCATTCTGACATATCAAAAATAGCTTTATGTCCTTACCTTGGAGGAACCTAATCATTAAAATTAATTTGTTAGCAACATCCTCTCTGTTTTCTTGAACAAAGTTGGTGTTTTTAAATGTCCCATATTTTGAGCACTCTGCAGGTCACATTTAGTTCCTCAGGACTACCACCAGCTGCAGAGGGCTTCCATAAAAATGGTGCATGTGGGAGGACAGGGGTGCTAGCAAACTCAGTGAGGAGGAAGCTCTTGCAAAGAGAGCTCCTGGGAGCTTTGATTACATTATGTCAAACAAGGTTACCCATTTGGCCTAGGTACATCACTGACAGTTCTAGTCACAGCAGAGTATGATTTTAGTTTTTATTGATAACAAGGCTGATATGTAGAAAGGGCTGAGTCACAAAGCAGTTAGCTGGGGTTTTTTTTTTTTTTTGTGAGTAAATATATCAAGATACTTAATTTTTTTCCCATTATGGAATTACCTACACAAATCAAGTAACTTCTCCTGGGATAAGCAATAGTACTGTCTGTTCTTTGCTTTCAGCAGGTGATGATTGAGTGACATGAAATTTAGCAATACTGGCTTCTAGACACTTGCCTTTTTACTTTCTTAGCAACTGAAGGCCATAGCCTGGCTTAAGCATTGTCCTTGGCCTAGCAGAACAATGAAGAATGTTCTCTAAGGAAATAAACTAGTGTGTAAGGTAGGTTTGGTATTGATGCAAGATTCAAGTGTTTTCCTTTGCTGGTACATGTGTGGTTGTGGTCTCTAGATGAGCTAGACATTACTTTAGCTGAATAATTCTCAGCTGCAGCTGAAGAACCAGGTAACTTAGATGCAAGGAACCAAGGCAAGTCATATAATACCCGTCATCTTTTCTCTGGAGTATTTTTTTTTAAGTGGTTGCCTTAATGACTCCAAAGCAACTTCTCCTTTCCCTTCAATGCATAACATCTTCAAGCTTCCTCATCAATAGCAGACTTTAGAAGTTTCAAGCAGGTGGTAGGCAACTTTGAATCCAGGCTGACGTAAGAGTCCTTTTCTCAGCATTAGTTTAGCCTTTTCAAAACAACTTGAAAGAAGGCTATACAATCAGATCATATTTACTCATTTTTGGCTCTGTTTGAAAGAACACTTGTCAGCTAAGGTGTAAAACAATTTTTGACAGAACTGTAAAGATACTTAAAGAGAATTTTTTTTTAAAGCAAGGTTATTTCTTACTGGTATTGAAGGGGTCAAGCTGTAGAAGCAAGATATTACAAATTATGCATCACACACTCACCCCTTGTATTTGCTTACATGCAAGCACAACAGCTTGAGCTTCTCCAGATGCTATCAGGAAACACTGCTGCATGCATTTTTTGGGAGAGGCCTGCTGCTCTCTGAAGATACTAGAGCCACCTTGGATTCTCACCATAGTTTGGTCCTACTTTTAACTTAAACTGGGAGGACATTAAGGAGCTGCTGTGGCTGCACTGCAGCAAGCTCATACAAGGTCAGCAAATTTGTATTATGGAGGTTGAGTGACTTAGTCTAGTAATAACTTATTTGGAACATGTTTTCAAGCTAATCACAACAGAAGCAACATGACACCCTTAACACAAAACTTGAATTAACTTTATTTTCCCCTACAGTCAACAACTGGTCTGCATTGAGCTTTAAAGCAACAAAGTAAAAAGAAATCTTCAAATGACAAGGGGCCAGAAATCCCAATTGAGTTACCTTTGTGAAAATGTTGCAGCTGCAGTATTGGTCTGTATAAACCGTTTGAGTCAAAAAATGAGTTCACAAATCAAAAAAAATATTCTACATCTTGGGAAAGAAGTCAGCAGTAGCATTCTCACAGAACATTGTAAATTTACATTTTCTTCATGAAAGGTACATACTATTCTGCATTTTACATCAAATTACTGACGTAAGTTTTGTTTCTATAAAAAAGTTACATCCTGCAGCAGGAAAACAAACTGCAAAACCCTTTCTTGCATTTTATTAAAAGATTTTTCAAGTCTGTATAAAGTTTTCCTATAGCCGGAAAGTGAACATGTTCAATCTCCATTTATATTTTAGTGCATTTAATCTGACAGTTTTCACCATTACAAAAAAAAAGAAAACATTATAAAAGACAGACAGAGCAAATAGCACTATGGCAGGAATTTCTTCAATTGATTTAAGCACTCTAAATAAAAATGCAGAGAAATAGATTTCCAGGAAAACTCTTAACCCTCACAGGAGAAGGTAGGGGGGGAGGAGGTCATGTTGCAAACCCTCTACCTCTGATAGCCACAGAAAAGTGTTTTGTTTTTTTTTTTAAATACCTGTCAACTTTTTTTAAACAGGCTCTATTTACCACTGTAAACATTTAGCTAAGACAGTTTAATTTCCATTCTGAAGCACCAACCACTCTCTGGTGCTCAGTTGTATGTTACTATAGCATTCATTACTGTCTTTTCAGGAGGATACAAATTTAGCCCTTGTGTCTACAATGTGCAAGATTTGCCTTGTCTACCTTATGAAATGATAGTGTAAGGCAGCAATACTGCAATCACATTTTAAACAAAAGCAGCTTGTTCAACTATCAACCAGTTAATGTAATTTGTCTCGTCATCTCTTGTGAAAACTGCAGCTTTGCTTCTTTACACTCCAAATCAAAACCAACCTGCAGCAGAAGTATGTTTAAAGAAACCATTAAAAACAATCATGAGAGCAAATCACTTACTTTAAAAGTTTAATTTCAGAGATCTCTATTTGCTCTTAATTGTTGAAAACAAGTCATTTTAAATGTCACCATTCCAGTTTACATATTGCTATTCAGCTAAACAGTATCTTCCAAAAAGGATTGACAAGTATGCATGTGCCAAGGACCAAATTACAGGGTTCTTTGGTGCAGTCAGTCCAAATTCTCAACAGATTTGAAGGATAATATGTACCAATAAAAATTAAAAAAAACAAAAAAACAAACTGCTGCTAGACTTGGACAGCAGCTCTGTCTTGCTTCACATTACAAATCTAAAACAGCTGTTCTCAATAAGCCAATATTTTTAATCAGACATTGCCTGAAAGTTTTGTACAATAATCTGGACCAATGATGGTTCTGTACCCTCATGTTGCTGTGAAACATGACTTGAGCTAAAGGCAAAGACTGGTTATCTCAAGGACAACTGCTTCGTATTAGCAATCAAAACAGTGTATTTAAACTGTCTTCCTGTTCGGTCTCTTGCCTTTCTTTAAAATTAGTTTATTCTTAATGTAGCCACGCTTCCTTTTGGAGGTCTAAAAAGAAAAACAGAATACAATGTATTAGTGATTTAGTCTTGACCCCATTTTAATAATGTGCATTTCAATGTCTGATCTTTAGATTCATTTAAAGAGCCTAGATGGTGAATCCTGAGCTAGGTATTATCTATTATGTTTAAATTTGGGATTGTTAATTCATGCCCAATATTTGCTTTTGCGTAAGCTGTACTTTTGCAAGCGCCATACACCAGACATTTACAATTATTTTTGAAGTTTGTGCTGAGGCAGAATTCGTAAGTAAGCCAACATAAATCTCTAACATGCCTAAAGAGCAAAAGTGATGTAGAGTGTTGTTTTTGTTTGGGGGTGGGGGGGAATTCTTCCATCTTTTACCCTATTTGAATCTCAATACTGAGCAAGATAGTAATATTTTATAGTCTTTAGTCCTGTGCTGTTCAATCTGTAGACTAGTTAGCTCTTTCTACTCATGTACTCTTATCAGTGTATTTTAGATTTATCTTTTTCTAAATGGTGATGAGGGGATGCATTCATGTTGGTCTTTCCTAATATTAAAGTTAATGTTGCATAGTTACAGTTAATTCTTAGCAGGTAGTATTGTTCATTCAACTTGCCTACCAGAACAAATTAGAAAGTAAGCAACTCCCACACTTGCTGTGCTTACTAGCAGGCTCTCTCTCTTACGCCAATTGGAGATAATTTTTTTCTTTTTGTTATGCTGGCTAATAAACATTTTTTACAAAGTCAAAGACTAATATTTAATACTCAGACATTTTATACCTCTGAATTTTGAGCAATGTCACCCTTAAAATGGAAGTGTGACAGAAGATGGACTGAACTTCCAGTAAGAAAGCGCTATTATAAAACTTGTAGCTACTACAGAGCTTCATGTATTTAAGGAATCCTAGTTTAGACATTCAACCCATGCTATTTGCTGGTTCTCTGCTTTCTTAATGGGAAGTAGAGCTTGTATGTACTGCAAGAGTGGGTGATGGATAAGAATTTGCATCAACTTTTACGCTCTCTTTAGGCAGAGAATTGACACATGCACAGCTTAAGTGTGGTGAATACCTCTATCATTAATAAATGTAGCCTTGCTTGTTACCTAAGATCAGAAGTTACACTGTAAGTGTATGATGGCCACAGTGAAGTTTATAATTTTTTTAAAAAATAAGTCTAGTTCCACTGGCAACTCCAATTCAAAATATTTTATACTATGAACTTGATCAAATTCACATAAATTTGCATCTTTACCAATAGCAGTCCCCTCTAACATTCCTTACTTTTACTTCTATGGAACAGTATAGATTTCATACTATTTAATACTAGTTCAATTTATTAAACATTCATTTCTGACAGGATTCTGGAATTTTTTGCAATATCTATTTGCATATACATGCTATAAAGGACAGGGCTGCTAAGATTCTCCCCAACACCTCCGATACACCTCCTTCTTAATAGGCTGAAGTAGCACACCACAACTAACATATAAAAACATTAAGATGACTTCAAACAGTAAGCAGCCAGACACTTCAGTTCCGTCAACAAGAGTTTCAAATTTAATTTATTTCATACAAAATTGCCATTTTTAAATTTCTAGGCATCACTACTTTCAAACAGTCAGAAAGCTACTACCACATTATTTTACTTAGTGAGCCATAGTTACTGAAACATGAATTGATGTTCTTCAGAGATTATACTTCCAGTTACACGAAGACTTAAGAATTGTAACAGCCAGTGACACACTCTTATTTCCAGTTAGCATTCTCCCTAAAAAAAAAAAAAATCTAGCTTTTTGTCTTCACATGCTTGTAAGTTAAGCAGACAGTAAATTAACAGTTATTACCAGCAGGCAGGTCTGATATTGGACACTAACGTGAACAGTATCCGTAACATTCTGGCTATTGGAAATACATAATTCACCACCTATGTGATTCACTATTAAAAATAAACTGCCATTTCTAGACCCCTTTGAGTTACTTCACTAGGAACCCACCTTCTTTGACAAATACTTCTGTTTCGGTACAATGTTGGTTACTCTAGGTTTATGATCCAATGTCTCTCTGTTGTCTAGTTGTTTCACCTTGTATATTCTAACAAGCCAGTGCTCTGATGTAAAGGCTTCCTCCAAATGTTTAAATTTAATGTCCTTGTTGCCAATCTCAGCATTGCGTGTACGATCAAATCCTGGGGGTGTCCGAAAATCCAGCTAAAAAATTAAAGTTGCTATCAGTTTGAGACAAAACCCAAAACACACATCATGGCAAACTGAGGTATGGCTCCATATCTTGTACCACATGTCAACTGTTTCCTCTGGTCTAGGTAGAGGATGACACTTTTCTTACAACGGTCATTGCCATTAATATAGGAAACACTTTCAGTTAATTTTTACAATTGGAAAAGAGAGAAAAAAAGCCTTATTTCTACAGATGACTCAGGATACAGCACTGTCTCAATAGGAATATAATTTCCTCATTCAGAAGTGAAGCTATTCAAGTGAAAGTCTGAGGTAGAGCAGCTTGTGGTAGCTTTTTAGCATAGCTGCTCACTTGTACTCTCCACTATCTCTTATATGAAACAGCTTGCACTTTCACATTTTTCCATACAGGTCTGATAAATTTAACTGTTAAGCATAAGATGAACTAACTCCTGTGTTAAGTATAAGATCCACTGGACTCAAAGTTTTAGTCAAATAAATGAAATCTGGTGTTAACATGTCAGAATGAAGGGCCCTTTGAGGGGAAAAACAGGAAAGGAAAAAACAAATGGCAGATTTAGCTGCATACATCTGAGCTTGATGACTCCAAAGGGGACTGACAACTCTGAGAATTATGCTGTTACTGTATAGTGTAGTGTTGTTTAATACACTGATGTGACTTGGATAGAAATCCGTTTGACATATATTAAATAAAGACAATTAACATTTCCATTTCTGTGTTGCTATTACAAAAAACAAGCATAAACCCTCCCACAACCTAAATGTTAACGCCTAAGCAAGTGCACTACATAACAGAATTAAGTGGCTTGTCTGAGGCAATGTGAAGGACAGCAAAAAGCAAAGTGCAAGTCTAGGTTGGCAGCACAAGTGCTTTTGTCTAAAGGTTGTCAGGAGATCATGTTTGTCTCTTACCTCTCATTCTGCTAATATAAACACTACTCAGTAATCGAAAGATGGAAAATGCATCAAAATAGCGTTTGTTTGCTTACATTTTAATTGAGATTCAGTAGAATTTTAACCACTAACCTGCATCTCTCCAAATCTGTAATATGACATTTTATACATGAGGCAGTTCAGCAAAGTTGGAGAACCTGCCTTGTCTACCCGGAATTCTCCCTGAGGAGTAAAATAATCACTTTCCTTTGAAAATGAAAAAGAAACAAGAAGTCAATATAAAGTAATCCATCTTCAAACTCATTTCTCATTTCCTTCTGCACCTCCCCCACCCTTTATAAAAAGTATCTAAACTGACTGCTACAGTTTAAAAGTAGATTCAAGCTAGCCTGAAACAAACAAACAAGTTGCCTCATTAAAGGCAAAGTAAAACCACCTGCTTGTAACCCAAAACCCAATGGAACAATCTTCCTAAATCCATTTTATTGTCCTGGTATAAGTTTTGTCACTTCACAGTAAACAGTTATTGGAAAACTAATCTCAATATGCAAGAAAAACATTAGTTTGGCATCTACCAAAATCATTCTTTAAAAAGGTGAAAAGCACTGCATTATGAATATACCAGGTTTGTAATATTACTGTAAACTTAATGTATGCAGAGTATCTAAAGAAGAATTTCCTGCCATTTTCATCTTCTGGCACAAGATGAAACTAATCACCCATGTAAGCTACTCCTTGAAGCCTGTGCTCAATATCTAGAAGTTTTTGTTAGGCTTAAGAAAATATTACTACAGATTTCTGCAATCTCTGAAATATTTGCATAACTTAAATTCTGCATAAGTAAATATTCACACTTTAACTTGTCTCCTACTATTACAGAGTTTGAAGAATTCCAAAATGCCAACTACTTAAACATTCTGAACATTCCTACTTTTTTTTTTTTTTAATGTATGAAGGTGCGTAGTGAGACACACAAGAATTACAGAAGATATCCTGTACTTTTAGTATCATGCAAAAAAGTGAAAAGCTTTTGAGGTTACTGACCTTTCAAAACCATAAATATTGAAAGAAACTGGGCTACAAGTCTCTGCACTCCTACTGTTCTAGGAAAACAACCCATAACACATTTTTCAAATAAAATTGCAGTATGTAGTACAGATTTCCCTCCACTGTGATAAGCACCACCAGAAAAGCAACAATGTAAACAAAAGTTAGGAAAAAAAAAGAAAAGTACTAAGACAAACAACAGAAATAACGTATCCAGCCAAAAACACTCCAGTTATACTGTGCACTTACCCGAATGTCTTTGGGATGTTCCCCCTCTGCTATTCTCACCATCCACAAGAACTTGTTGATATCATCACCAGAGTAGCCAATCACACCACCAAAAATAATCAAAACATAATCCACATCCAGACTCCTCATGATCTCGTATGCTGCTGACTCATTTGATGACATTGCCTTTCCCACCTGTATCATAGCAAAAATATCTTAAGTATCTGTATAGCTGCTACAAGACAGATCCTCTGATCAATAACCTGTAAGACCAAAGTCCAAAAATACATACTTAACCAACCAAAGCCATACTTTAATTCTAGATAAAGAAAGCCCATTGTATCTATTTAGAAACTCAAAAACCCAACCTAAACTGAAATATTTTCTTCTCTATAAGACAAACAGTGCCTGTTCAAGTGATGTTTTGAGTATAAGATGTAGCATTATGGTTTTCTTTTTGTGGCACCCACAGATTTTTCAAATCACAGCTGTATTGCCGGTAAGTTAGTGTGCCAGATAAAGTACCTAATCAAAGGTTTAGACACAGACTAAAGTGAATAAATTATTTGAAATGTTAGTAATTGCTTGTTTTTTTTTCCTGAGCTCTGTCCTTTCCTAATGAAGCAGCCACGTTCAGTACTCAGTAGCATGCAGGCATCCTCAGTGTTGAAATTCAGGGGAAGTTCATGCAGAGAAAAATGCCAGACCTGCAACATCATTTAATTAAAATGTAACTGTTTTGGTCACAAAGAAAAGCTTTCTAAAGCTGTATCCAAAACCTCTTCCATACTGCCTATTTTCCTGAACAGAAGAAAAAATTCTGGCATCAGTTCAGTAATTTCATTTCCCATTGAGGCTCCTGCACTTAAAGGATAACAACATATCTTTGTAGTAAAAGGGTGCAACTACAACATAGATACTATTACATTCAAATTGGTATCGTTCAGTTAAGTTGAGAACTTAATTAGGAAACACTAAGCTTAAATTGCAGTCTGTAAGAAAGACTGGTAACTTCAGTTTCCTGGCCATTACCCGAATCAATGGGAAGTTACTCAATGGATTTCCATTTCTGTGCAGGAAGAGGTCATCTGGCACATATCTTGGGGGCATGCCTCAAGCACAAGCTGAAGCACTTGCTACAAAATACATTTATTGCTTGGTCTTCCTCTTTATGGAATATTTGTTTAGAAACAGAAGCCAACAAGGCCAGCAGTCACACTGGAGAACTTTATTAAAACACCACCTTTGCTAACTGCTGTAATGCATATGGTTACTGTGCTTGTGAATTACAGCTGACGGTTCTGTATTCTCTCGGTTAACCTGATACTCCTCTCCTGCAGGGATCTGTTGGTTTACATTACAGTAAATACTACTTCTTGTAGAAAAGGGAGAACATAGATGGAGATTCAAACCTGACAGGTCTCTAGAACACACTAACATTGTCAGGTCAACAAACAAAATAGGAGGAAAAGTACCTTAGCAGATGGGAAAGCTTCTTGACTAATATTAGCACCAGCAGTGCAATTTCCCAAGCTTCCTTTGTGACTGGTGCTTGTCTCCTACCCTTATCAAAAGCATGTATTAATCTCATACATACGACACTTTCCCCTAGAATACAGTTTTTCACGGGACTTTATATGCTCAAAGACCAGCTCCATTAGTTAGTTAATTTTGAACTCTGGACCATTTGTTGTACTAATGCAAGACAAGAAACTATCCTACTAGATTCCTCAAGTTCCTCCCCCATTCTGCCCTTGCAGTGTAGCAGAGATTCCCTGGCAAAAAACAGCCACTGAGTGATGACTGGCTATTATTACACAGCACCTAATAAGATTTCAGCCCAACTACAGCTAGGAGCACTTATTTTTCTTTTAAAAAGTCTTTAAGTTGCCCAGGATGGTCCCCCTGTAACCACTGGCAATGCTAACAGCCCTGCCTTGGAACATGTGCAAAAGGCTTAAACTTCCTCTTCAGAAGTGACAGAAATTGAATGTACAGACTGCAAATTCAACAAGATGGAATAGCATCAAATCAGCAACACTTCTATTACTATTCATAAATTTTCTCAAATTTCCAAGATGACTGAAAGTTCATTTCAAATGGTCAGCTTATATAGTGCCATTCAAAATCCATTAAACAAAGGGACTGATGAAGTTAATCATATTTGAATACTGCTGGAAAAGTAGCATCAGGTAAGCTTTCATAGAGCCAATCACTGGGAAAATGGTTATACTACTAGATGCTGTCTGCCCTCTCATAAAGAAAAGAAGTAAAACCAAAGTGGTAGTAAGTTTTGGAGACTTAAGGTAAACAAAACAGAAACTCCAGAAGCAAAACTGATTCCCTCCAGGTCCCAAAGCCATCTTTTATACTGGAGTTCTAATAAACGCAAAAAATCTATTCCTTCCACCTCTGTTTCCCACTCCACGTAATTTTTCCTAATATTATACTATTTATAAACAGATGCTTACAACTTCATACTCAACTGAAACGTAAACATTTTGGTGTTTTTACTTCATAGGAAATTACTGTATCACCCTTACCAGAGCTATGTGGCTGTTGTTCCAAGTATTGTTATCAACTAAGGTTGTCCGGTTAGCCATTCCTGCTATCTGGTAACCATAGTCCCACCAAGACATTACTCTGGCATGTTCGTCTGTGTTTTGTCTCAGCCAGTAATAGGCTTCTCTGAAGTCATCTAGAATATTCCGAGTACTGAAAAACAGAGTTTATTTTATTCATATTCATACAAATATTGGCAACAAATTAGCTGCGCCACACTAAATCTGGGTTCTGGAGTAAGACCTTTCAACACATTCAACTCCCTCAGAACAATTTGGTCACCAACCTGCACTCAGAAGTTTCAGCCCACTGAGAGCTGGATGGCCAGAAGCTGAACTATTTTTGAAGATGAGACTAAATCCATTCCTAATTGAATATATATTCATAAACAAGTTTTCTCAACTGACTCTTAAATACTTAAAAACATAGGATCCTTAATGACCTTGCATAGAATTATTATGTATTTATATAAAAATGTTGTTAAAACTTTTTTTTTTAAGAGTATTAAAAAATTTTCATTCAGATGACAATTGTGCCTAAATATAGCTAAAAGTGATTAAAAGAAGGCAAAACAAATCACTAATACCAAGGAACTAGAAATGTTTTTGCCTTTAACATATTATTTTCAAACTTGCAGACCTTACTTACCCATCATGGTTATAGGAAGCAAGAACGACACTAGGGCTGGAGTATGCATTGCTAGTTACCCAAGTACAGTGGACAGCAAACATCATCAACAGCATCAGCATCAGCATAGTAACAATGCTCTTGATATTGGGACCTAGTCCTTCTTCTGTTTTTTCCTGTTCAGATACATGTTTTCTCACTTTGCCTGCCTAAACAAACACATACACATCTGTTAGGGCAACTTTTATCTGAATAATTCTCCACCTTTGACAATGGAACTCATGGCTTTTTTTTTTCCACCACACACATCACATAAATGTTATGGGACACTGAAAAAGCTAGACCAGTTTGTAGTGTAAATTAACTAGGTATGCACAAGAACATTTTGACAATCCAGCAACTTGTAAAAATGGATTCTTCACAGAAAGCCTCCTTCAGAAGATGGTAACTATTATATGAGGGTTGATGCATGACATTATAACATACGGTGGAAGAAAGAAGATACAGATAGCTACTGCTAGGAAAAGGGGAAAGTCTGAGCCTAACTTATTGCCATGCTCTAATATCATTTTTTTCGGGAAGAAGACAGTATGTAAGTTTATGTATAGAAAATCTTTCCATAAAATATATTATCTTTTAATTTCACTGTGTCTCAGAGGAAACACAATAGGCCAAAAGGGGCAACATTCAGGGACACAGAACTGCTATAACTAGTTAAGGAGAGTAAGAAACTGTGCGCCATCTCTGGAAATCTTGGTCAACGTTGTGGACTTTTAGGTTAAAGGCTTATCAGTGGTTAGCAAGAAGGAACCCCTTCCATATTAACATATATATATAAAATACATATATAAAAATAAATAAAAATTAAAAAAACGTGCCAATGTTCAAACACCTGTCAAACCAGCACAGGCAGAAGCCAACTTTTGCTCTCTCCCCTCACCTTATCATACAGGTTGCCTGGGTTTCTTTTGTCATCTTCATCACTGCTGTCTTCTACTGGCGGATTTTCCCTTTTCATATCATCACCCAAATAGTGCTCAAAGACATTGGAGAAGGCAATTGCAGACAGCATACAGACCACTGGAGTCAAAGTGAGCATCAGACGAACCATCACACCAGCAAAGTAAACGGCACTGATTGCATACAGAGCAACTGCAGAGAAACAAATCTGCTGATGACATTTAGAAAATAATATTCTGAACACATGCATACATGCTTGCCATAAAACTATTTTTAGAAGTGGGTTGAGCATGTCTTTATACAAAGATTTGAGTACAGATTTTTTATTTCACTGCTTTTTAATTTCCAGAGATACACTGATGCAGTGTATATCCCTTTTAAGCAAAGCTTTCCTGAAGCTCATCTTGATAACTGTTAACAATACAATAATCTGTCAGAAAAGATGTTATTAGTGAAATTTAATACCACACACCAAAAATAATATATAGTTTCATTTGATTAAAATGGCCAAAAGGCCCTAGACCAAACAAGTTATTGAAACTGAAAAAGCAAAAGAAAGAGTTAGACTTTCATACAAATATCAAATTATAACTTAAGTTAGAGATACCTGTGAACAAACTGGGGGCTTGTCTACATTATAATTCCATACAGACAAATAACATGATTTTGCTAGCCCTATGCTCGAGCAAGTTTTTCTGGACCATGTTATCTCCACTCTCTCAAACCACAAAATCAGATTTTCAGAACAGCAGGAATATTAAGAACACTTTTCTTAGAAGAAAAGGAAAGTCCTATATGCATTAGTTAAGAAAAATCTATTCTTCGAGTAACAGTGGTTATTGCTAGCTTGCTACAGTTTAATAATAGCTTTTTTTGTGAAAGATTTGTCATGGAAATCATCATGTGACACTGATTTATCAGATTACATTTCCTAAGTATTTTCCGCTTCATAATTAAGTAGAAGGGCTCTCCATTCTCACTCACAGGTCTCTTTATGCTCGCTTAAATGGATGATGCAGCAATAGGAGGCCATAAGATCCCTAATCCTAGGTGAAAAGGAGTTTCCTGGCCCTGGTCTTTACCAGGACCCATTGCAAGCCACAGAGAATAAAATATTCCAGGGTCAGAGGATTTAACACGGTAAATGTTCTCACTGCTCACAGGGCAATCCTATGGACAGCCATAGGGTAATCCTATGTGGCAGCCATAACAGACGAGGGCTCCTGTCCCTGCAAACGCCCAAAACTAAGAGCACATATGGTTTGGAGTGATCTTCATTCCCGTTTGGGTAAAATGCCAAATCACATCCTTAAAAGCCTCATTTAAGTGTGCTTTTCATGATACAACTTCATACAAATAATAATTTGTTGCCACTGACCCAGGGAGACCCCACACCAAAACACCAAAATTTTAGACTTCTGCCTTATCTGGCATTTGTTCCATGGCAAGATTCAATTCACTGGAACAGCAGAAAATCTGGAAAGAGAAAGGTGATTCTGCATCACCTTCTGTGCCTGGATGAGTGCCAGAGACTCGAGGAATAATCAGGTGCCTTGGCATCTCCCTTCACAGGTGCCCCGAGCAGTTCACCAGCCTGGGGACAATGAACTGCTGAGCCTGGCTTGCGAGATCAGCACATGGCAAACCACACCACACTAGCCAAAGAGCACAACCACACTTACAAGTAGTTTGATCCCATTTCTTAGAAAAGATATTCTTATCATTCCATCAATCCCTGTTATAAAACAGCTTGTAAATGTCCAGTTTAATTACTGCCTGCTGCAGGTGACTTAAAAATTGTATTTAAACACATCACTTTTAAACTTTTTTTTTTAAATACAAGCCATATCCTAGCTTTGAGCAAACAAAACAAAATAGAATTGAATTGAAGACAAGACTTTTCAAAACAATTTTTAAATATTTTCTCTTACCAAAGACTCTTTCATCATTGATGTTTTTGATACAGAACCACAGCCCTGCTGGGAAAGTACACACGAGAATATGCAGATCAAAAAAGAAGGAAACCCATGTTGTAGGCTGATGCTCAGACACAGAGGCAATGATCGGGATGTGAATTTTCGCATACCTTTTTTAAAAAAAATTCAGTTCAAATTATTTTGAAAAGATGAAATTATTAAAACTTGTAAACATTAGGAATTCTGAAATTCATTTAAAAGGAAGCATTTTAAAGTGTTAATGCTTTATTCAGCATTTGAAATGAAACTGATGAAACTTTTATACCAAAAACAAGTCCCCACGTGCTATTGTATTTAGGAAGTATTTGGTGTACAGAGTTATTTTAAAACGTCAATATAAAGGCTTATTTTCATACTAAGTAAAAGAATGAAAGTCACAGATGTTTTGTTCTATTATGGCTAACAACCAAGCCAAATCCACCCAAATGAAAACATGCAGCTATGGAAGCTATTACTACATTTTAGAGTGATAGCAATCCATGAGAGTAAGTCTCTAAGTTTTCAACATTGAATCTGAAAAGCTCTCCTGTATATAGGAATATTTTCATTTTCTTGGTACAGAAAGTTAAAGTCCTAACTACCAGGCCAGTTACTGTTGCCCCCACATTTTTTCAGATACTGAAAATCAGGCCTTGTCTACACTTGGAAATACATGTTAACTAAACAACATGTCACCCAGTGCGGACGAGGACAAAAACATGTTCCCTATTAAAAGACAGCTATACATACAGACCTAATCTGGGGCGATACCCAACCAAAGGGCAAGGTATTGAACGTGTGTCCTTTTCTTCACTGAGATCTAGGTCTCATTCAAAACTGCATTAACGTGTTTTAAGGCAATATGATTTTCTAATGTAGACAAGCCCTCAAAAGTTTGACGCTTCGTATACATCTATCTATCTATCTATATAGACCACTTCATTTATAGGCAAAGAAGAACATTTTTATGTTCTTCAAATAAATGTGAGGCTTCTGTTACTGACATCTATTCTACCACATTTATCACAGAGTTGGTAGAGAATCCTGCATGAGCTGGACTTCAGAATGTGAGCAAGATACACTGAAGTGGGAAAGGTCTCCTTATCCTTGGTTTTAATCTATAAATTGAAATCCACCTGAAAAAATATTCACCTACAAAATATCTATATCTATATATATAGTTTTATTCAGATTTTCCATTACTTAAGTGGCTAAAGAATCAAATACTGGCTTTTTAAAGGTTAACTAAAAAAACAAAAATAAACAAAAAACCCACCCACAGTCACACACATGAATGAACCAGAGTTGTTCAGAGCAGATAATCTGTATACACATCTGTAACAGATGTATAAACATAGTAAACAGGCATAGTAAACAAGCAAGAACATACATGCAACATCTTTGTGCTTTTGTAAGACACTGCACAATGAAAACAGCTAAGTTCAAGGCTCCTAGTCATTTTTAAATCTGTCCTCAAGTGTTGATGCAACTTTTGGTTATTTTATGCTAAGAAACATTACAGTTTCACATAGAAGAATATACCATTAATGTTCAAAGACCTCCAGAGAAACAAGCAATTTAATAGACAAATTACTGACAAAGGTAAGATGGTGGCAAAAATCTTGAAATTGTTGCTACAAATGCTCTTTTCAGACAACCAATCGAAACCCCCTACATTTTCCTTGACAGAAACAAAGGGTTTGAGAATGAGGAGAACGAAGGAGCATGTATTAGTTTTCAGTAGAATGCTCCTGATAGTTAACAGTTATATCCTTGATCCCTACTTACCCGGTGTCCCACAATGAATAAAATCTGCCACTCCAAGGAGCAATATAACCTGAAAAAGACAAGGAGAAAATCTCTTTCTGCTTAGGTATTTAACTGCAATATTCTTTCTGCTGCTTCAAATTTTGACACCAACTAAATACCCCGATGGCTTGGTAACACAAAAGCAGAAAAAATTTCATTAGATGTTTGGGTATTTGTGAACTAGATTGACCACGCTAGACAGTATACCAGCCACAAACCTAGTTCTATAAGAACATACTCTTACAGGACCACACTGTACCAGTTCAGTATCAAACACACGCACCCCTCAAAAAAAAAAAAAGTGTGATGCAACAATAATTAAAATGTTTCCCAAAGAATATGACACACAGCAACCGAAACTCTTTAAGGAAATGTAAGAAAAAAAATATAGTTGATACAAAATCAATTAATTCTTTTTGAATACCTGAGTCAGAAACTGGGAATGATTTTAGCCAAGACATTGATGCTCAGTTAAACATTTGTTTCACACTGTTTCTCTATTGATGTATCTATTTGTGGCACAGAATACAAAAACTGCTAGTAGACATGCTGATAAGCTTTACATGCATCTTTTTTTTTTCTATTTTTTTTATACAAAACCTCAACATATATGAATACCATAATAAAAAAAAGAATATCATTACAAGATGAAAGATAAAAATTTAGCAAGATTCTTAAACTTTACTTCCACTTTCCTGGCTACTGTTTCAGCTTCTTCTACATACATCTACAGAGAAGCTGAAACATGAAAAAACTAGATCCTGTTATTACCCAAGCAGGCTTTGTGCACAAAGCAGTAACTCTTCCCTCTATTCAAGATTTAAACTTAGCATCAACTGACTGAACATTTTAGTTTAATATCTTGTTTAGATATTTAAAAATTTTGGTTCATGTTTTATGATAAGGCAGCATTTTTTTCTTTCAGTCTTTAGAGGCAAAGCTTGCTCCCAAACTGCTGCTTGCACAAGAAGGAGGAGCTGTCAACAGATGCGGAACAACAGGTTATGGGCTTCTTAGAGAAAGAAGCTGGAGGCATCTAAAACATGAGACCAGACGGGATTCACCAGAGGATGCTGAAAGAGTTGGCTGGTGTGATGACTATCCATATCTTCAACACGAAGAGGGAGGGCCCTGGTGGTTAGAAAATGACTAATGTTACACCTTTATGAAAGGCAAGAGAATAGCCACAGGCCAGTAGCGTGGGTCCCTGGGAAGATCACAGAGCACAGCCTCCTGAAATCTATTTCCAGACATGTGAAGAACGAGAAGGGAATCAGGGATAGTCAGCACGGACTTACTAAAAGCAAATCATGCTTGACCAACCTGACTGTATTCTGTGATGAACTGACTGGCTATGTGGAGGAGGGGAGACCAGTGGATGTAGTATACCTTGACTTTAATAATGCTTCTGAACCATTTTCCACTTTCTCATTTGTAAGCTGAATAAGAATGGGCAGGAGAAACAGACTGTTAGATGGTCTGAAAATTGGCTGGACTGACAGGCTCAAAGTAGTACTCAGCAGCCTGGCATCCAGTTGATGGCTAGGAAGAAGCAGAATACCCCAGATCTCAATACTATGAACACAGCAAAATTAAGGGGAGTGTCTGGCATGCCTCATGGCAGGACTTCAACCCACAGCGTAACTGCTTCCAACCAGGTGCTGACAAGGCTGCACCCAGAACAGAGGGTCTGGATGGGGGTGCCTTGCGGCAAGACAGTTATTAAGAAAAGAGAGATCAACAAAAGCTTAGAATACATGGTATACAAGAAAAAGGCAAGGAAATTGTGTTTTTTCTGCCTGGTGAAGAGGCAGTATCTAAGTGGTGATCTAATAGCAGTCTACAACTGTTTAAAAGGCGTTTAGAAAGGTAATAGAGCCAAACTCTTTTCAGTAGAGACATGATGTAATAAAGAGCAATGGCCATAAACTGTGGCCTGGGAGGTTCAGTCTGAAAATCAGGAAAAACTTCCTCACCAAGAGAGCAATGCATCACTGAACCAGGGGGCCCAGAACCAGGAACATCCACCCTCAGATGTTTTCAAGCTTCAGTTAGACAAAACCTCTGCTGACAATGTCTAGTCCTGAGGAGGAAACCTTTCCGAGCAGAGGCCAGACAAAGGCACCTCCGCAGGTCCCTTCCAGCCAGCATTTCTATGACAGTAAGAAAGAGCAAGTGTGCATAGATGTGTTTTTCCCCCAACAGTATCATCTTTTTTATGCTAATATACGTACACTTTCTGTGGGCTTTTACATTTCTTTTACCTCACATTAATGAAATTACAATTTATCCAGTTTTGCTTGCAATCTTTTGAAAAAGACTGCAGCTTTTAATAAAGCTCTTTTAAAATCAGAACCAGAAGCCTACATATTAGTGAATATTTCAAAAAATAAATTGCAATCAAGGCAAATTTTGCCAGACATTGAAATTAGAAGACAAATTTTATCATGGCATGCTAGTCAAAGTTTTTACTATACATTAGTAGGACTTGTTCATACGTATTTGGAGAATAAGAATGATAATCAAAAAATAAATTAAAAAGTTATATGGACCAAATTGTTAAACAACTGGTAGAAAAAAAAAAGTCTGCACTAGAAGCATTACTAAAAGGAAGAACAAGAAAGCAATGAGTTAAAATATAAACAAGTTAGGTCCCAGGAATTTTTTTTTTTAATAAAACTGACAAAAAGGCACTGTAAATGAGGTATAATATTAAGATCACACAATTTATACTAAGTAGAATTCAACTTTGGCATAGGTAACATATTAAATAAGGAAAATAAGACAGCTTTTTCTTGATGAGGGGAAGGAAGTATGGTATTAGATCACCAAGAAAGTTCGTCCTTGAGCCAGAAGAAGGTAGTAAGGCATCTGGGGACTGCAACTGAGCAAGGATAACCTTGTTTTTGTGAGCTTGGACAGAGCACCTCAAAGACTGGAGGCTGTAAAGTAGAACTGATGGACATAGATGAATTCTAGTCACAGAGACATCAGGTTCAGCTATTTCAGAAAGTAAGTAGTTTTATACTTTGAAGATCTCTGTATATCAGTGCTATTCATAATGTAACAGTTATGCTTATCTTCATAATTGACTGACTATAGTTATGCTCTTCATTCCAATCTAACAATCACAATGTGGATCGTGGACAAGCTTGAAATACTGCAGTGATGCTATAGAGTTATCTATGCAAAATATATTTGCATGTACCCCCATTTATTTTCAGTAATGACAGAATTATTCCCACATATACACACACACAAAAACATTCGTCACCTCTCATTCTTTAATTCTAAATGTACTCTATCTTGACATGAAATTAATCTGTGCTCTTCAGCCAATTTAAAAGCCTTAATTCCTCTAGCATCCATAAAGCTTTGCCTGAGATTAAGTGTCTTGCACTCCGCTAACTTAAGCTTGCATAAAAACTAGAGTCCTGTATCTGCTTTTATTCACGCTGAAGCCCATTACCTTTGCAGAACCAATTTGAGCATTCATTATCTTTCTGTTTTATCAGAGAAATTATGGGAACACCACTAACATTTCTGGACAATTGACAGATTTTTCTTAGGCAAGAATCCTGCAGCCCACCAACAGAAAGCTCTGTGAATTCAGATACACAGAAAAAATAAGTAACATGGGCACAGCTTTGCTGTGGGGTTGCTAACGCGTACTCTAGACTAAGCCAAATGCTGATCACCTGGGTTAGCTGCTCTGAAGAAAAACTAGTTTCACAGTGGAGGTTATTTACCTGTGTATGTCAAATAGATGACACTCAGGAATACAATACCAGCAGCCAGTGACACACCCAAGAAGAACAGTGTCTGAAATTCTTGCTTGGTTAATCTGTCTCTCAGATATTGCAGAAAGGCATACGCCTGCAGCAGTGCAAAAACACCTAAAGAAAAAGGGAAGTTATTGTTTAAAAGCTCAAAGGCAGCGCTAGCTGTTGTAGCAATTGATATACTTCGGCTATATTTGAAATAGAAAAAAATACATGTACATCTTTATGTCTGAAAACCAGTATAAAACCACTCCTTCTGACAAATAGCCTTTAATACTTGATAGGGATTATTCTTCCTTCTAATGACTGAGAAACTACTTTCCAAAACATTCTTTGCTTAGTATCATGAGCTCCAACATCCATTACTTTCTTTGCCTCCAAACTAACTTGGGGTGAGGGAGAAGATCATCTGAATACAGTTTGCTTACATTTTGACAAAAACACAGGTTAACATACCTAGATCTAGTGAAAAAGCATAATACAGCTCTTGGCTAGCTGAAGTAATGAGCTGCAAGGAGAGAACCCAGAAACAAGGCTAATACAGACACATATAGGAATTAAGTTAGTGAACAGTACAGCAAAATTTAATGAAAAAAATCCCAGTAATTCAACAATAGCTTTGTATAATTCAGTTGTCTGTAACAGTGGAATTCACTTGGTATGCACCCTGCACTCTCAAAAAGGCAGCTCAAGTGTTTAAGACTAAACAAAATCTTGGACATTTCAACATATATAACCAGATCAATCCAATGATTAGTCCATTCAAAAGTGAAAATTCACTGGTAGCTGACAGAAGAAAAAAAGACAACTCAAGTTTATGTTCCTTCTCCAATTTCAGAATAAAATTGACGTGCACGCTGTTGAAATCTACTAAGTCCTAGAGAAAGGCACAAATTCTATTCGCTAAATCCACGTAAAATTCTTCAGAATTTGCAAACTATGGTTTGATAATCTTTACTTTTTTCATTATGTTCAGAATATTGAAAGAATCATTCTACTAATAATTTTTAAATATTGTTCTGGTACCTTTTAATAATATGCCAATTACTGCCCCAAATGCAACTTGATAAGTGATTATTCATAACAAAAAAAGTGAGGAGTCTAAAACTAAGCTATAATCACACAAACAGTGTATGGTCTTATTTAAATCAGATTTAGAATCTTGTCATCATTGACAAGAAATCAAGATGTCTGGATGTTTAACAGCTATTGAAAATAAATTTACTTTAAAGAAAAGAAAAATCGAACATGATTTAAATCAGTAATTTAAAAATCTCTTTCCTGAATAGTGATTTAAGTCATTCATATCTAATTAACTTTGTTTTTAGAGTTGATAGTCTTCAAAGTGCCCAGTAAAAACCCTGTTTATCAATAACAAATGTTTCAGTTGCACAATGCTTGAAGGCAACATTATATTGCAAAACAGTAGAGATTATCAACTTTTAAAATAAGTGCTTGTCAGAACGAGTAACTGCTCCAGTGTTACAGAAGTGTTTTACTTCCATTAGCTCACACAAAGAAGGTTAATGTGTCAGCTGGGGAGAAAACCTCCCCACCGATACTAAATAGTGCCTTTTCTTCTTTAACACTTCAGTTTGTTACCACAGGGAACAGAGCCACCAGGGCTTGGAGTTTTCTCCTGCTAAACAGATCGTTTGGAAACAAAGACATTTGGTCTTCTTACCTGCAGCTGCCATGTGTTCACTTGTTCTAATGGGCTGAAATCCTACAAAAGGTATCTGCATCGATAATATTAAACCCACAATGTAGAAAGTGCTATATGCTAGAAAAAGGGGTGGGGAGAAGAGAAAGGTGGGAAGAAAATAAATGAGTACACACATTTCAAAAAGCCTTGGCTCCCTCCATATTAAGAGTCCATCCGCCCGCCCGCCCGCCCCAAACTGCAGTGGCACAAACGGAAACGTATCATTTTAAGTATTTTGGCTGTACTAATTATTTTTCTTTATCCTTTGACTAGCATAAACATATACACTACATTCAATTTTGGAGAAAGGAGCAGTTTTGTTGTTCCTAATCACATTGTTTTCTCTCTCCTACACTTAAGGATATAAACTGTCTACTCAAGACACTTCAGCTTGGAAAGAGTTTCCTCTTCCTCTTTTGCTTTCTTGCTTTGGGCGGGGGAGCAGGGGGAAGAGCCAAAGCAGAGATCTCCGATAACTCACATAACAAATAACAAAAGCAGCTTTCTATGAGGAGAGACTGAAGGGACAGCATCTCAGAGAAGCAAGACAGGTAAGAGAATCTGTTACCCACTTAGGAGATGTAAGAAGGTGTGCTTGTTTTTTTTTAAAATACAAAAACAGAGGCATGCAAAGAAACTAAAAAACAACAGAATTTAAAGTGAATATTATGCATGTGTACTATAAACCTATATCAAGCATGGGGACTCATAACCCAACAGAGGCTAGAAGCCAAGAACACAACAGTATAGTATGAGTAACTTATGTAAGTGTTCATGTACTTTATTTTGATAGGATTTCAGTTCTAATTATTCCAGGGTGAGGAAAAGAGGGGAGAGGAAGTGGGGAGGGAAGAGAGAAACACCAATTTTGAGCAGACATGAGTCCGATTCAGTTCACTGGTTATTTCAAATGTAAAGTCCAAATGAAGTTTTCTTCATTCAGTGACAAATAGCAACAATCTACTTCCTAGCTTTTTAAGACTCCTACAAATGATAGGCTACTGTCTTTGTTATGGCCTCAACTTTACGAGGAGACTCCTGATCTCATACAATCCTTTACCAAGCTCCGCGTGAACAGGCCTGGGGCCGACATCATTTACCAGCGGTACTTTTTTCATAGTACCTGGGTGGTGTCTCTCAGGGATTATGGTCACAGGGTCCTTTATGCTTTGCCAAACATCACAAAAAACAACTGATGATGGTTCCAACTGCTTGCCACCTTTTCTGGTGCATTCTTCTCAACACTGGTATTTCAGAAGTTGGCCTAGCTAGAGATCTATTCCCTCTGATGTCACTGAAATATTTTTGCTATATAAAATTCAATTTTCGAGGAATTCACTACAACATAAATCATTCACTGTTTCTTGAAAGTGCTACAACACTGCCATCCTGTGGAACTCCAGTGATTGGCATCAATCACTACATTTCACATTTGTTTAAGTCAGACCATTGTAAATCACCATTTTTAAGCCTGGTCCCACAACTGTTATTTTCTATTTAATAATTACTTATGCCCACTTTTTAATGCATCCCTTGCTTTCCATCTCTTTCAAATGGCTATCAGATCTGCCTGCCTGGGATTGAAAAAAGACCCAATTTACATAGCAATAAAACTTTGCTAGGAACTTAATACATCAAGGTGACACACCATCACAAACTTCCCATGTTCCTTTACGTTCTACTGTTGGTAGAGTCTTTGAAAAAACACTAAATTCATTTTGCTTCATGCAGTCCACTCTCATGATCATAACTTTAATTAGGTCAACAACAACAACCTAACCTGCTGGATAAAGCCATTTCAAAAACAGATGATAATTTAAGCTGCTC
Organism: Dromaius novaehollandiae; assembly: GCF_036370855.1. Classification (NCBI taxonomy): domain Eukaryota; kingdom Metazoa; phylum Chordata; class Aves; order Casuariiformes; family Dromaiidae; genus Dromaius; species Dromaius novaehollandiae. Next base: position 29,865,332 of record NC_088099.1, read on the forward strand.
TGCACTGCAAAAACATGAGAATAATCCACTGGAAAGCTTATCTAAAGAACATCAGCAAATACTTCACCACACTCTTTCAAGTGATGCATTACAACCACCAGAAATAAGTTTGAATCATCTGAACCTTTAGAACACAGAAGTTGATAAATACATGCCTGAGCACCATTTAAATGATGAAACACAACACAGAGAAGAAATGCATTACTGAAATCAAGTTTAAAATTCTGGAATATCCATAAGCGCTTCTGCTATCAAATACTTTGAAAAGCATACAGAACTTAAAAATTGTACAGGAAAAAAAAATTACAAGTTGATTGAGGTGCAAATTACTAAGTCTCTGAAGTGCATAATCATGACTTAAACCTGTATGGTACCTTTCCAAATGTAAAACCATTTACATTTTAAATGTATGATAAACTACAACAAGAACTACAAGTACAACAATAGAAAATAATATTAGTAATTCCTGCATCTGAATAAGTATGTTATTTTCCCTATGCAAATGTTGCTAATACACTGGAATTGTAAGCTAGTTGATCTTACTTACTAACCCAGTAAGATCTGAATGAAAGATACTGACCACTTCAAGACTTAATAAAAGACAAACCTCACAGCTTGATTTTACGTGTTCAAATGTATTAGCATGGTCACCATTGATACCAAGTGGGTCAGAAGTTACCTGGTTGACATATTCATCTGCCTGCAAGCCATAAAATACCTTAAAATTGGCAATAAGTTCATGTTCTTTTTTCTTTTTTTTTACCCATTAAATGATTCTGAACTACACTGCACAGTAGATTATGTCCCACTAATCTTTGCTTTGGTATATGACTATCTGTATGAAAAATATATCCTATGACACCGTCATTTTTTTTTAAATCTTCACGCTGCCAAATACTTTCTTTTCTATGTATTTTCTATTATATTAGATGAAGTGTTCTTCAGTTACAAAATTAGGATTATGCTAGTTTAGAATAAAATTAAGCAACCAACCTGGAGTTAAGGAAAAAAACCCACTTAATAAAACTACTATAGATGCAGTTTACTAGCCACTGTCACCTGTTAATAGGTTACAAGAAGTTTTAACTGCACATTGGTAATTTTGAGAATTTAGAGACTCCTGCATTCACATTAGCAACTACGTAACACAGACACTCCAAAAATATATTTATTCTCCCTACTTTTGTGAGCTTTTGTAAACTCATCCCCTTATCTGAATAATCTAGAAGAGAAGCACAATTTCATTTCTTCCCAGAAATGCTTGAGCATTCTTACCTATTTTACAAAAACATCCTGTTAAACAAACCTTTCACATATTGACGCAAGATGTACAGACATCTCTGTGTGTAATGCTTCCCATGGAAGTTTAAATTAAGCCAGCAGTGCCATGAAACACTTGAGCATCAAACACATTTTCATCCTAACAACCCTGAACTGCATCTCCCTCACAGATGAAGGAGGGTAACGTCTCAAAACATTGTAGCTATTTACAAAACAAATATGTACCAAAAACTTTAATTTTTATTGAACTGGTAGCATTATTTTCCCCAGATAAGTTAAAAGCCTAGTTCATTAGGCTGAAAGCTGAAAAAGCATGAATACTTATTCTTTTTTGTTTCTAGTTTCCACGTCCCTTTAGGATTTCATAATAGATTTCAGTTTCTCCTGCTTCTCATGCTTCACTCACAGAAACTGGAAAATTAAAATGTTCAATACACCAATTTGGAATCCAAAGCAAGATGAATTACTCCCTCCTTTTGTTATGAAGAACCTAACAAATATTATCATTAAAAATTAGAGAGTCGGCACTTTTTTTTTTTTTTTTTAAGAGTTCCAGTTTCTGAATTACATAAATACATAACTAAGAAGCAAAAATATATATGTTTTGATAATAAAAATGAAAAAGTCCCATAATGAACTTGCATAAATATTATCGTGTATAATTTTTTAAATATGTGTAAAAATAGTAATTTCTATGGCAGGCACTGATAAAAAGCTTAACAAAATTAAAAACCTAAAACATATTTACAAATATGAAACATTGTGAGATTTTACACTTCAACTCATACTATGTTCTCAAACCACCTATTGTAAAGTAGCGAAAAACATTCTAACTTATAAACATTTGAATGTCAAAATTGCTTGTTATTTCATATACCCACCCCCACCCACCTACCCCATGGCCAACTGATTTAACTTGTAAAGTCTATGTAAACTGTTGACAGAGTATTTGAATGTCAGTCAAATCAATTAAAGTTACTTTCTTAAGATCACCATTCACATATCCCTGAAACTGGAAGGAAGACTGATCTATTAAACCAATAAAATATTAAGGATTCATGTGTATTGGACAGACTCTTAAACTGCTTTTAGTCCTGGTTATATAAACATTATACTGGTGTTTAAAATTTCCTATGACTTTTCTCACATATGTCACAATATGTTCTAGTGCTTGTGTAATTTTTGCTGCACATCTTTTTAAAAATAGCAATTATTTCACACACTAGGAAGAGGCAGGAATACAAAACATTATTGTATTCATAGCTATTTTATAAATATATTAAAAGGCTTCTACAAGTATCAAATCATCTAGTTATTTCCTTTTTACCTCAGTGCACTAGGAAGAAGAGAAAAATCAATTAGCAACTATATCTATATCCCTGAGGTTTTGGAAATGTTTCAACTCCCTGTTTCCATGTTGTGCACAATAATCAACTATCTTCTGTAGTCGAACTAATAAAATGCAACCTGATAAGGAATTATTTCATTACCACCTAATACAAAACATAGGTATAATTATTTTCATATATCATGATTTAGCATTTGACAATGACTGCTCAGTGAAGAATATATTTCAAGGAGAACACTTACCGATGTAAACCCTCCTGCTGTATCTCTGCATCAGCAACAGAACAAACACGTGCAGTGGAATAAGGTTGATGATGAAAACATAACCACCCCATGCAGAGACCTATGAGAAATGGAATAGGATATCAGATCATTTAAATATGATCTAAAAATACCTGTAAATTCTTAGGCTAGCCAATACTGGATTTATACATACTGATAGTCTAACAAGAAAACATAAACCCCATCTAGATAAATAGCGAGAAGTACTACTAATACCACTGGAATCTTTCTCAACATTTATTACTAAAAAAGAAAAAAAAGAAAAGAAAAAACCCAATATATGTGGTGTTACCAAATATTAAATTCTTTGAAATAAGCCAGTGGATTTTCAAGGCTATCTTTCTTGCACTTTCCCTTTCTCCCAAGCTAACCTGGTCTTGCTGGTGAACAAGAATGTGTTGCCAGGGGCTTTTCCCATGGTGGAGACTGCAGCACAAGGTAGCAGCAGGACTCCCATCTGGGATCCAAAATTTTCCTGGGACATACAAATTTAGCACTACACTCTGCGCTTTCTGGTGGGGACAGGGAACAGTACCTCTAGCCAGAGAGAGAAAGGGAGCAAGATATACCTCCAGGAGCAGAACTGCTGAGGCAGAGCAGCCAAGGCACATTGCAGCACACAGAAGGAAACAAAAGCAATGGGGTAGAAACACAGGGAAGCAGGGCTCAGTGCTGGGGTTTGGCGTACAGTAATACCATGGATATTGTGGACTAGCAGTAATAGCAGCACTTGAAGTATCGGTACAAGGTACTTAGTATTGAAATACTACGATGTTATCAACATATTACTTGTTGTGAGTTTACACAAAAATTTAATGAGCTACCATTACAATGTGTTAACTAATTTTTTAATGCATTTAGAAGGGCCAGTGTTGACAAGGCAGTCTATATTTTAACACACATTCACTTGTCAAATTTAAGTCTAGACTTCTCCCATATGTGCCATGCCTACCCTAGTTCTTCATTTTCAGAATGCACTAGCCAACATGTTTATTTTAATCATACTTTAAGGCTTAGATTCACGCATATACTTTTAAAACCCTAGCATTCAAAGAGAAACCCAAATGACTTTATGCTCTTTAAAACAAACTTGAAAATAAGGACAAAGCAAAGTACTGGGTTTTGGTACTACTACTAAAAAAGCTCAGTGTTTAAAAACCTGGGGTAAACTCATTCAGACAATCTGGAACATGCAGAAATGAAAATTACTACATTTTCTAGAAAATCATTGTAGATTATCACGATTCTAATGCCAAATCACTAAAATGAAGTACCACAGTATACACAAGTAATTTTATTTATCAAGACAAAATGTTGTATAAAGATAAATAAGACAACAGAATGAGAACAAAAGTGTAATTAGGACACTTGTATTTAGGGAGAGGTTTGAATGACGCAGGTAGCTGAGAGTTTGTATGGACTAAAAACCTACATTTTTAATTAATATCTAGTCTCTAAATATCCAAAGATTAAACCAAATCTATGCACTTAAAGAAAAGAACTGAAGATTCATTTCTAAACTTCAAACACAGCGGAGGCATCCTCATAGACTGAGAAAAAGACAGCAGTGGAAACATGCTATCACTCCTATGAGGACTGCCTCAGTGTATGGCTTTGTATCTATTTTCAACCGTCCTCATAAATAAAAAAGCTATCCCAAGCCAAACTGACGCTAGTCAAATAAATGCTAAAAATATCATGAATGCCTGGAAAAAAAACATTCTCCTTGTGGATGCAATGCTATGAGTCAAATTACCACATCAGTAAGTCAGACATATTTCAAGCAGATTTAGATACCAACAAAGATTTTTGTCAGTCCATGCAATATCCATTCCTCTTTCAAAGAGCTACTCTCCCAATTTTCCCAGTGAGGAATGACTCTTATCACCTCAAAGTTGAGATTTATTTAATTCTCAGCTGGTAATGTAAAGATGCAATGATCCCATCAGAGGAAAACAAATGGGTACTACATAATGGAGAGTATAATTATGTTCTGTACTACAACTTCACTTGAGCAAAATGCCTAGAAGACCACGTTAACAAAATCCTACCACAAAAGGAAATACATTACACAGCAAACCACCACCCAGGGTGGAAGTGAGTACACTTTGTGAAGAATAAACTTCTATTATGTTCAAGAATTGAATGTAATGATGATGACACTGATTTTGTAACTTCTGTCACCATGCACACTCCAGGTTGCATCCCTTCCCTCCCATACAATTCCACAGACCAAGATGCTAAGTCAGACTAAGAAGGGACAATTTTCTCCTGTGATTTTTCAGCAGTAAAATTGTAAAAGTATCTTATTTGCTATCTGTGTATTTAGGAACACCCCTTTCAGAGGAGGCCATCAGATCGGCCAAACATATAAGATAAATAACAGCTTAAAACCTTGTTTGTCTGATTTTGTACTGCACAGAAATCTGTACCACACATACAGGATCTCTTCACTGTAACATAATATAAACGGCAATGCTATGTTGAAGTGGCTGTTTATTTAATGACTAAGCAGAAGAAAAGAAGGAGAAATGCAGGGAGGAAATAAATATACTCTTCATAGGAAACAGCTGCCCTCTTCTGTGACTTGCACAAAATGCTAATATTTGCTGTTAAAACAGAAGGAAAAAAAAAAGTCCCGCACAACCAGAAACTGAACATAAAAGACAGAGAACTCTAGGCAGCATCCAGACAACCTCTGAATTAGTCTTGTATTTTAAATTAAGACATGTAAAACAACTCCTAAGTTCCTTTTTCTTGCAAGTCTACTTACCTAGCTGTAGAAAAACAGTATTCGATACCTTGATCTTAGCACCAAGCAATTATCCTGAGTGTCCTGCCATTAGTCATTTTGAGGCTATTTTTCCTCCCCAAATTATTTTTCAGGTGGCCACAAAAAATGTTCATGAATTAGGGGAAATAAAGGTCTTTGTTTCATTCAGATTGGAAAATTCTTCAAGTCTAAGTTTTCAGACGATAGGGAAGAAACCCAATTCCCCCCCTTCTACTGCTTGTTTTATCTCCCCAACTTTACTACTGTTTTTTTCTCTGTTAGCTTGTAGGAAGATCTCTGCAATAGCCTCCATTCCCATCAGTCAAAAAATGAAAAGGGACTTTATGATAACTTAACCTTCCTGCAGAGCATAAGTCATTGAATTCATTCAGTAGTTCTAATTTGTTCTATTGCTTAATTATATCCAGAGAAGTAGCTTTCAGTTATAAAAATATAGCTGTGTATATAAAATTGTCATCATGTTTCAGTAATAACATACCCACAAGAATATCAATCAAAATGCCACCTTAATTCACCTGGCCCAAACCAATTCCATTGAATCAGAGTTTCTATTCATAATGGAAGAGGAATTTGCAAGTTAAGCTACTATATTTAAATAGTGATTTTTTAAAATTGTTGCAGTTATGTATGCTTAAATTTAAATTATTTAAGTTTCAAAGTATTTATCATGTCTTACTCATATTTAAGTATTTGATAATAAAATGAACAAACAAATTTACATTATGGTCCCATAAGATTAATATCTCATTCTGCTGGGCTTTAGCAACATATGAATTAGGTCAGTCTTGCTCACATAGCTTATCTATAATATATATAAAAAGCTTACCATGTAAAAGTAGGATAGACAGCAGCAGATTGTCCAAAAGACTGACCCAGTTTTCACTGACTTGACCTTTAAAAATAATCAGGTATTTATGAGTGACAAACAAATACTGGACAACACTACTAAATTTCACTCCAAGACAGAAGAGCTAAATTTTACTGAAGCATTTTTACAGCTGTCAAAAGAACTTCTTTAGCACATACCAAATTCTACTCATACGCTTCTAATGTCCATAAAACCAAACTGCAAGTGCAATTCAGCTGACATACAACATGTCACTTATACCCATCTCTCTAGTTAATAGGAAGGCAGGCTGCAATGCAACTGTCTACTTCATCATCTGAGGCACAAAAGTAGCTGCAACACCTCCGTGCTACTTTGCCCAACGTATTACACCACATTATAATTGTATGTGTGGACTATTATAGAGGTAAGAGCTATTCTATAATTTTGGAAAATTCACTTAAGGTTAATGACAGCATCCATATATAACTAAAGGTTTAGTCGGATCCATAAACTGGGCCAGAAATATGATTTTGCCCAAAACTGGCAGTGGCAACTGTGGTGTGGGAAAATGGGAATGAAAAACTGACTTGAAATGAAGCTGTGAAGTTATCTGTAAGATAGATCTGATCCATGTATAATTATACAAAACTTTATGTAAACGTTATTGCACTACGCAGTCTAGTCAAATGAGTTCCATAGGAACGGTAAGTGCTATCATGTCTTAGGTATTACCAAGTAACAACATCAGTTGATTCTATTACTGTTATCAAACACAGCATGAATCTGGAGCTGCAGATAATTCCAAGTCAAGATTAAAAAAACAAAACAAAACAAAAAAGCACCACACACCCTAATAAGAGGACCTTTTTTCAAAGCCTGCACTTCAGTAACATCACTACTCAAACATGAAAAACTTGAACTGCTTTCTCTTCTACTCCTACCAGCAATATCCTGAGTCTGAAATATTCCAAAGCTAGAAAGCTTGTGAGTACATGTCTACTTGTGAAAAGTAGAACTCTTCACAAAATTGTGGGAAAAGCTGTATTGACCATGTATATATCATTCAACAGACATCCAAAATGAAAAGTACATAAATTCAGGGCAGGCACAAGGGACAGTACTATGCTGTGTTGGTGCCGAATTAATGATATGGCTATGGCATTTGTGATATTTCCATATTAGATGTAACAGTCCAGAAAAAACTCTGGCTTATCTATACCCCTTCATATGGAACTGCCTTATGACAGTCAAGCAGTGCTAGTAAGCAGGCTAATTAAAATACATTAGACGAGGTTTTTTTTAAGGCATGCAAACAGCTTTGGGTATTTAGTCTGGATGCTTCAAAGCCTAGACCCTCCATATAGTCAACAGCTCCCCCAGTAGGCAATTCAAAGCACTATATTCAGAGTCTACTGCTTTCCACCAGCTAAATAAGGAGGATAAAAGTTTGATACTCAGATAACGAGTACCTCCAAAATTGAAAAGCAACAACAACAACCATCTGCTTTTTGTTTTAAATTTATAGATCCCTTATTATTAGAGGATACTGTACAACTGAATAATAGTTTTACATAACAAACTAAAGAACATTACATTATTAATGAAGTGGTTCAAATCATGTGAATTCTCAGTACTTGCCTGATCCCAAGCCAAGGGGAAGAGAGATGAGAGGGAGGAAGAAAATGTAAGGATTCAATTTGGATCCTAAGAAAAATCAGTCATTTGGTTGGAAGAGAAACCAAAAACTCTCCCAAAGCAGAAGACTTAGCAAATACTTACCCATAAATAGTATGTGAACTGCAGTGCAAAAATAGCTATGCCTTCATTGTCAAATGATCCTGCTACAGATCGAGATATGTAACCTGGAACTATGGCAATAAAACAGGCAGCTAAAAGCCCTGCTCCCTGGTTCCACAGTTCTCTGGTGAGCAGGAAAGTAGAAATAGCTGTAAGGCCGCTAAAAACTGGTGCTAGGAACACACATACATCTCTTATATGGACCGTCACATTAAGCATATTTAAAATCCAATGTATAAGGCCTGCTGTCACCATCAGTCCTGGGTATACCTGAAAGGAGAATAGAGACACCCAGATTAGTGCAGAAAATGATTGAGGTAAGTTTATTTGCACATAATTTGCAGTGAAATATAGTCATTTCTTAAGCCAATATCAACAGTGAGCAGATAAAGTTAATGAAGTTATTCTAGTATTGCTTTAATCATGTTTTGACAACAACTTTGAACACCAGAAGTTTTTAAAGTTTTGCAATTGAGTAACAATCCTTTTTCTAAACGAAAAAACAGCACAAAAATAGCATTCTATCTTGCCTGACATTTACCATATAATGAAATGAAATTGTCGTTAAGGTATGTAATCAGACGCTAAAGTTTGCAAGTGAATTTCAAGACAGCTAAGAGTTTAAAAGAAAAAAGAAAAAACAACACTCCCAGCCTTACTTGTTTTTCTCCAAAATACACCATGCAGCTCTATTTCTCCTTGCCCATAGAGAAAGAAAATGTATATCAACGAGCTTTCTTTAAGCTAAAAAGCTGACTGACAGCTGGAGAGCTGAGTGTGTGTGTGTGTGTGTGTGTGTGTGTGTGTGTGTGTGTGTGTGTGTGTGTGTGTGTGTGTGTGTGTGTGTGTGTGCAAGATATGTGTAGACATCTTTGGATTTGAAGTATTAAAATAAAGTCCTCTAAAACTGAACTAAGGTATGCTCCAGGAAAGTATAGACTTACACAAATCTACTGAATCTATCAAAGAATACTGGAGAACGTTAAAACACTCTTAATAGTAATTTTACCCTCCCACATTTATCAACATCAGAAAAAACAATATGTATTAGAAAAATTAATAGGGATATCAGGTGCCTTAGTTTCGCTCCAGAATTAGAACAGCTTTTGTATTACATTAAATTCACACAGATGATGGGACGTTCCTCTGCATAGATCTTTGATTTTCAAGATAAACTACAAAAACTTAATATGCCGTAAGACTTCCAAAATAAGGTATGCAATTACAACTTTCATTTTCTTTGCTAAGGCTTTTATTTCAGATAAGACAGGTATGGAAAAATGTTACATAAAAAGGTACCTTACCAGTACCTCTAAGATACTAAAACAAATGGTCATCTGGTTGTTACAACAGGCTTTGTAAATGTACTTACATGGTATTTCCTATAATTAATATAAGTTTTAATGCACTTTCAAAGTCAAATGTGACTGAGTTACTTAATGTTACTAAAGCTATTCTAATGAAATATATTCATATTCTGATCTGATAATGTTGTTTCTTATACCTTTTCTGTTTTGTAACACACATCAACACCAATCTCTCCCATTGATTTAATTTCAAAAGTCTTTTCCCCGTGAAATCCTAACAACATTTTCTAAATACAGAAAAATGTCCACCCCAAATATGCTATGGGATTAAAACTCGCATGCAAAATGAAAAAAGGCAAAAAAAATCCATTTGAAAAATGGCTGTCTAAATCTTTTAAGGCATCACTGTGTAATGATATTTTCTCCACACAAGAAAATTGTAATTACAGGAGTCATAACATCCCTATTTATTACTATTAGAAGTTGATATGCAGGAACATATCACTCAGTTTTGTGCTTCTCATTCACAGTATGCTGCTGGATAAGGACTAATGCATGTTGACTTAGTTACTGCAGCTAGAAATTAAAAAACGTCTTGCTATTCCCTCTGCAGCAACTGACAATGAAGAGCTTATTCCATTAAGATTCTCCTTTTACCCATGTCAAAGTTGTATTTGAACTTCAATAAAATTACTGCAGAGTCATCTTTAAGTAATTATTATAATACTTACAGTTCCACCTACTATTCTTCCCAGTGGATACCATGCTCTTTCATCAAACCAATTTAAAAATTCATAAAACCCGTGGGATGCAAGATGATGTGTTGATCTATAGTTAAACCTAGAAAGAGGGGAAAAAAAATGGGGGGAGGTTTAAAAAAATATGAAGAACCATCTAAGCTTCAGGCATACCCTAATTCCTCTGTTTTCCAAGATATAGAAAGTAGTTAAACACCAACATCTCATGTAGTATATAAACACAATGGTCCGCCCTAAAGAGTTTTAAACTAAATTACCAAGCTCTGAGTCTCCCACTCAGTTATTAATCACTGTATTTCCTTTAGCTCTACAATCATTGCACATATGCAGACAAAATATGACAGCCATTTTTGGTCAATGTTAAAATGTTTTCTGTCACTGACAAACATCCCATTCATTTTCTAATTCCCTTTTAAAGTTAGTTTTCAAATGTAATGTTAGTCAGTTGTTTATTACATCCAGAATATCATTTAAGCAGAATTAGGATCATAGAAGAATTAGTGCAAGACTTCCATTCTGAAACAGGATATATTACCTACTGCATCTTCTGCTGTTCCATGTAACAGTGAAAGACGAAGTAATGCAATAATATGAAATGGAATCAGTCTATTTGTCCACACAGTATCAATCTAATGGCCTTGACATACTCCCTTCTTTTAATAAAAAACAGAATCTACAAAGCAGTTTCATCTTCCAAACTGGTAAACATTCTCTGCAGCAGAACACTCCTTGGAGGTCAAAAGCCCTCCCATGCACACCTTCAGTTCAGTCTTCCACACTGCCTATTTACCCTTAAAAAGGCATGTATGGATTGCCATCAAGTCATTACTCTTTCACTTCTCTAGCAAATAATCAGTTTTCCCTACCTCAAATGGCAAAATCTTCCTCATACAGAAGTCTCATCACTCTTTAAATCGGGTATCAGACTGCTGTGAGAAGAACTGCAGCACACTTTACCCCAAATCGCAACTGTTTTTTCATGATCATTCAAAAGCTAGACCAATAAGGCTACAGGTATTGATGCAATACAATTTTTTTGGGGGGAAAAAAAAGTTTAGTTTTGGAAAAGCCTGAGTAAATGCCAGCTCTAACGCAAGCAACACTCATAAAACTAACCCTCCTAACAGATACTCCAACTGAAATTCAGTTAACGAGAAATTCATTAGCGAAAGCATTAGTAAAGAACTACATTAATTTAAGCACAAGTCCCATAATTAAACGAAATACCATAATAGAGAGCAGATCAGATGAACAAACCAACATCAAAGACCTCTAAATAAAGTTAGCATACAAGACTAAGAGCTTATGTATTTTTCATTTTGTCTGTTTCTGAAAGTATCCATTTATATCAGTAATATACATCACTTCTGACACAAATTTAAAATCTACATTAAATTCTTTCTGACAACTAACACCCCCAAAAATATCATCGCTTTACCTTAAACTAATTTCAACAGAATAAAGCTAATGTTACTCAAGACTGGAAGACCCATCACATTCCTGTTTAATCAGTTAAACAAGAATAGCACCTGAAGCACAACTACACCGAGGTCATTAGCAGATTTGTCTACACCATGAAGGAACAAAGAGAACCGAAATCCAGATGTCAGCAGACTTGGCTGTTTCCACTCACTGAACCATCACAGCAACAGTCAAGGGATACGAAAAAAAAAATATATATATATATATATAATCACACCCCCACACACACAAAGCCTACGTGTGCGAGTGAGCACACGAGAGCCAGCACGTGCGCAGTATTTTTAGGAAAGCTCTCCTTTATGGTTAATAAGCAGTTATATGGGATACATTAACGGATAAAACTGAACTTTCAGAAGTAATTAGTCATGTTAATATATGGAAATTCACACAAACATCCGTCCTGACCTAGAAATCCTTGTATCAAACAGCAATGCGACATTTGTTTCTAATAAGCCTCCAAATATTCCCATTTGACTAGGTTTCCAAATATTAATTAATTCTCCAGTTCCAAATGGCCAACTACAATGATTTGTGAAACGCTGTACCTGTAAAATTAGCCTCTTATCTTGGTATAGCAAGTTTTATTGTCAATGTGTTTAGTGCCAAGTCTGCAGCATTCTGCAGGACCAAGCAGGAGTTGCGCATTCCACAAGAAACCTATGATCTAGGCAGCTATGGACATGACTTAAAATGCACTGCAAACCCAGTCAATGGTGTTAACCCATAACATTAAAAAGGAAACAAGATAACTTATTTACTAACAGGAATTAGTTTCAGTTTTTTAAATCTTGACTCAAATTCACAGAGGCCTCAAAAATATGGCTAATGTTTACTTTTATAGCATTAAAAGATTAGTTAAACAAATGAAGTAGCCAAGAAGAGTACATATTGACATTCTCCTCATGTTTCAAACCAGTAAAGCTTCCTAACTGACTTCAGAGGGATGGGAACAACTGTTGCCTGCTTTGGCAGCAGCACATTAAGTCTTTAATAAGACAACTTGTAAGAATGAATTACCACTCAAAATTGAAACACAACATAACAGCATTTTTACTTTTAACACTTAAGATGGCAAAAGATGGCAAAATTTAATTTTCCCTCCCAATATACTTTTGGATAGACACAAATCTACAAACCCCTCCTTTTAAAAAGGGATTGATTTTTTTGCTGCAGATTAAAAGCCTGCAGAGACAGCTGAACATGCCTTTATAGGAGAAATTGTTATAAATACTACAGGTAAGTTAATTTTTCACTGTGGAAAGAGCTATAGGTGAGAACAAGAAATGGCCTTCTGACTAAACCTTAAGAAAGATTTTGAGACTTAATTACAGCATCTCACTTTGACTTCAAGAAAAAAGTGCTCACCCTCCTCCCACCAGGAATCTTGAAAAAACGAACACGTGCAAAGACAGGGATCCTGCCGAGTTATGTAGCATAACAGGGCCAGCTTCAGGAATCGACAAAGTAGCAGCAATAGGCAGAGTGCACTTAGGGTCAAACAACCACATACCAGTATCATGCTCTGATACTACTTATCCACTTCACAGCACTCTACTCCTTTAAGGACAGGCCTGAACCTTCCAAATGTTTCCCTTTTGGCCAGAATGGGCAGAGCTGCTAACAGCAAAGTCCTGCAAACAATAATTACACAACACTTTCACTCTCTTGGCACTTTTCACACTGTGTTAATAGTATAGTGCTATCATATTTCCACTAGTAGTGTTACAATACCTATAACTAGAAATAGGACCAGAATCTGACAGAGTCTGTAGTTTGAACCGTCTCCTCCTCTGGGCTAAGGTTTAGAGAAACCTTCAAACAAACTTCAGCTGTGGTATGTTTCAGAACTAGAAGTCCTGACTACCAAGTTATAGCCTAGTATTGGACTTCGAACCTTTCTGGGGATGTTTTAATGATCGCAATCAAGATGCCCTACACATGGTGCCATTCATTTTGTGGCACTATGGGAGATACCAATTAACTTCAACTATCTGCTCATGCTTAGGTTTGATTTTATTTTACCCTGTGAACTGCTTTTTTGAGGCTACAAAGTAATGCTGTAAGATGATTACTTAATGCTATTCACTATGGTCACTTGCTATATCTATGAGCTACAGCATTCTGCAACACTTCACAGTGACAGTTACTGCTATATTTATATGGAGACAACTTTGGCTTTGACATTCCTAAGGTTAGAGCTTTCTTGACAAAAAGTGCTATTTCATATGAACATGTTAAGTAAAATTCATCTTACTAAGAAAGTAAGAAAACATTGCGGGGGGGGGGGGGGTGGGTGGGTGGGTGGAGGACAAATACAGCCATGCAGTTACTTCATCTAGATCTTAACAACACTTAAAGCAAATTACACTAGTGGTAATGAAATTCATTTGACCCTTGCCTTACAACAAAGTGCAAGATCAGAGAGAAGTTGTTGACTGCTTAAAATCCTATCAGTTTCATGTTAAAATTGCCTGTTTCATCTAGACTTCTTATCTGGGCATTTCGTACCTAGCTATCTGAGAATATATAATCTCCTTACTAGCGGAATATGTTGAAAGTTCCTAAGCCTGCATTTATAAAGGCTTCTGTGCACTAAAAGCCTTCAGCTGCAGATGCACAAAACTTTCACATCTGCAGACTCAGAAAAACAACATGATATAAACTAACTCTGAACATTACAAACTATCTGAGCAATTCTAGGAGTCAGTTTTTAATGCAAGTGTAGATTTCAGAATCAATTATGCAAGACAGTGTCTAATTGCAGATGGCAAGTCCAGATTCTTGAAAAAGATACAGTCACAGATTGACTCCAAATCCAACTTATTGTTTGCATCCAAAGGAAAATATGTATTCAGTGCAACACTTATATGGAAAAATCTAACGAGAGAGTTCAGTAACTTCCACTGAATGAAGGAACATATATACAGTATTCCATATCAAATTTAAAAACGATATGTAGGCAAGCAGGTGTATGAGCACATCATCCTGAAAATCTTATTCTGAAGTCTGTATCTATGAATTGGAAATTACCACAACATGAGTTTTGCGTGCATTTTTAAAATGGAAGCACAGTACCCCATAAATCATATAATGGATTCAATGCACTGTGGCATTACTTCTCATCATGAAGATACTCACTTGTGTTTAGTTTACAACCTTCAAAAAGCATATGCAGACAGGTAAGCCAGTTTCAACTAAGATCAGAATTCTGTACCAGCAATACCTGTAGGCAAAAATGACAGGTAAAGAGCTGCCGTCCTTCTCCCCAAGCAGAAAAATAAGGTGCTACAGACTTCACAGTAGAAGTGGAGAAAAAGTACACCAAGTTCTACACTTGTAAGAACCAATGAAATGGAGGGTGGTCCTCAGTTCACTTGAGCAAAAGAGCAGCCAGGGAATTTTATTTCAGAAAAACTGATGTTCCTTTCTTTTTAACTTACAACTGATCAACTGATTGTTTCTATTAGGCCTTAAATCTAATAGAAACATAAGATACACTGCATGAATTACCCCCAAGTAGAACATACATACATACACACACACACACTATATTTTTTATATATGTAAATCAGACATTCACATGAACACAGATCTTTTACAGATTTTTTTTCTGATATTTCTCTAGATGCACTCCTACCACAGCTTTACTGGGGAAGATGTTATCACTTTGCACACTCAGCTAGAGCTTTGTATCATCAGCCAACAACCAACCAGAAGTCACGAACACAACTTCCGCCAGTCTTGCACAGAAATTGTGTTTGCAAATTCTTACTGAAGTTGACTGATAAAGACAATTACTGAGCCAAACCTGCCAGAAAGAAAAACAGCACAGCTCTGGCTGAAGTAGAGTTTAACATAGCCTAATTCTGTTCTTTTGGGGGGTTAAATACAGAATTTGTGGTGTTATAGTCTGTGATTTTATTGCAAAGATAAGGATACATAATTACTCTTTGTATTCTGAGATCAGCCTCAACTAATACATGAAAATTAAGAGCATGAAAGCACTCAAGAGAACCCTGTATCAAGAAATCCAATTGATCTTTATACTTTTTTCTTGCAAGTAGAGCCATTTGAAAAGAGAAATGCACATCTTGCAAGCTAATGGCCACCTAGCAGTCACATGTTTTATAACAGAATTGGAAGCAGTATCATTATTCTGGGTTTCCTCAGGTTCAAAGTTGGTCACGATCCTGCTTTCGATTTCAAAATTAGGGAATCTGAAAAAACATCCTCACTCAGAAAAATGCGGTGAAGCCTTCTGTTATTCAAAGGATAAATAGGATCCTGAAGTAATGAGACGGCAAGATGAAGACAAGAACTGCAGTGATGTGGGCCACCTAATTTCAGATAGGATGAAAATTCTGAGTCAGAGGAAGTAGTTTCTGTTCCTGGAATCCAGCTGAGCAACCAGACTCCTCCCGTTTGTAATGCAATGACCGTAATCCCTGATGGGGAAGAAGGGGAGAAAGCCTAGACCAAAAAAGAGCTGGAGGTATGACCAGAGGGACAACTATATTTTTTCAGATACATTCAACCATGCTCAGTGGAAATCCTGAAGAATATTAGAATGGTTCCCACTGTCCCAACAGATCTACCAATGTGTTTTTAAAAAAGGTTACCACGCCAAGAAGTGACAGTGGAAATGCTGTATTTTGACTTCCTGAAATCAGATCCAAGTCCTGAAATCAGGAGCTGCATATTTCCAGTAGGTTAACAACAAAATTCCATGGGGAACACACAGGCACTGCAACTTCTTCTGAGAGCACGGGCCGTCGTCAGTATTTTGCTAAGCAGCTGCAAGCTTTTTAAAGCATTCCACAACCACAGCTTATACTTTTCACATGACACACCAAATCTGAAGCCAGGACACTCTTCACATCATCATTGTGCTGGCATATATCTGTCTGCAGTTTCAGATGCTTCCACTGACGCCTATAAAGCCTCTTCATGATCTTTTTTCTGTCCTGCCTTTGAACTATTTCATCTCTCAAGGAAAACTACTAACAAAAGACTTAGTTTTATCCATATTAAAAATCATACTTGGCTAGTGAAGTCTAGCATTCATAACATTTAACAACATTTTAGACCTAATAAGAAAGTGATGATGCAATTTTTTTCTTGGGCAGTTAAAATTAAGAGGTTTCAATGGTAAGATACAAACAAGATCATTCAAAATTCCCAAAGAGAAAACCTGAATGCTTGTTTTCTTCTCCAATGGATATATACTTCATTGCAGATAGCACACTATGACTGACATCAATACTGGTGGCCATGTTTGTTCCATATCTTCTGATAGCATCAGCTTCTTGAGAGGTATCACTTCCCTGCTCAGTGCAGTACTAGATACCATAAACTCAAAAGGTACTATAATGTTATGTCTGTTTTTTTCCTGAGTGGTGTTGGGCTACTCTGTGGAGCATTAACCTTGCATCCTGCAACTTTGAAGGCTTTGCACTAAACACAAGAACATGTTCAAGGATGTTTCTTACAGATGAAGCAGACTTGTGCTGTTCTTGTCTTTAATAGGATGAAGACAACTTACTTTCAGGAACTTCAAAGTTAAAGGCTGGTAAATGAGGATCTGGCCAGCAAAGCAGAATTCAGAAGCAGTTAGTCAACTAACACATTCTGAACACTAGAATATCCTTTCCTTGAGGAATGTGACACTAAGGATCAGTGGGCTGGACATGATTGCCTCACAAGAAGTGACTGGAAACAGAATAGGTAGCTCCCAAGCCTCTCCTTATGACCATACTTCCGACCTACTATAGAATGAAGCAACCTATAACACCTACACAACTATAATGGACTCTTTTATTAAGCAGATCCCAAAGATACTGCATGCATTCCTGTAGCAAGATCTGATATGCACTCAAAAGAATACTAATTTTTGTAATAGCCTGAAATGTAGAGTAAAATACAGGATATATCTTATTCATTGTAGCTATTTTAATTACTTTTTAACTGTTTGGGAGTATCTGTTACAGTCATCACATCTATTTCATGAACAATCATTTATGTATCAGAGCACAGTGGCAACCAGGTAAGTGCTAACTACACTGAAATACAGTTGAACAACAGAAAGTTCACAACCACTCCCCATTAAGTGAAAGTCTGGATCGAAGGTGACTTGACAGATCCTTCCAATCCTGTAAAACATGTAACATGGTAGAAAGTAATCAGTAGGCTGTGCTACTTGTGTGTTACTTGAACTTCCTCATACCATCAGAAAGAGGAGGCCCAGCCACGATCAGAGATTAGATATCAATCCATTCCGTAAAAACCATTTCCTCATACTGTTTTTCATGATACTGCATGCCCAACAAGCAGTTATGTCAACAGTGAGATTTTTTGTTAGCTCACAAAAATGAAACAATATTTAAAGTGTACATCATCAGTCTAAATCAGTTTAGCAAGTTAAAAGAAGGTAACATTTCATCCAATAGTCTATTCCTTAAATATTTTCTCTTTAGTAAATCCTTTAAAACATTTGTTATTCTTCCTCTTGAGCTCTAATTATCTCAATTCTCTGTGTGCATGCTTTCTTTCGATTGTCCTTTCTGGATGCAGATTGTGTTTAGTTGAAGAAGCTGGACCTCTCATGGTGCACCTGTTCAGCACCATCTGTTGCAATATTGACTTATTGACTTTTTACTACAATGGATGCTGCAAAAATAAAAATTAATGTTTTGGAGTGGATAATACAAAGCACCAGCAGAGCAGAATCAGACAGTCTACCTAAACCTAACTTGAACAGTATCTATCCAGTGATTGAAGTCAGTTTAAAGACCTAAGTTTATATGTCTGCTCAGAAATTCTGTTTAAGCAGTCAGTAATCTAACTGATATAGATGTAAATACTGCATTTGTCAGATTACAGTAGAGATCCAGGCAATTTTCAGCTGTGGGTATGCACATATCTACATAGATATGTATTTAGCTGTCTGCAGATGAAACAAGCCAATATTCCCAGGCCTAGGGGAAACCTAGAAATAAATCTAATTAGGCCCTAATTAAACAAAACTGAAAAGGAAAAGGCATGAATGCAGCCCAAACTACAAAAGGATAAGGAGGGGAAGGAAAAAAACAAAAAAACAAAAAACCCACACAGCTTTATGATGGCTGGCACCGATTTATACACTCTCCCAAACTTAGTTGCAGTAGTTATCCTTCAGCTGGGCTTTGCTGGTTAAAAAGAGCACTTTTTGGGATTGGGAGCATGCTCCCAATCTGCTTCAGTGCAAAGATCAGCTAAATTAGCTTGACTCACAACTAAAAAGCATAGCACTCTAAGGATGATTTAAATTTTTTCACTTGATTTTTCACTGAAGCAGATTAGGAGTACTCACATGATCTACTAATACAGCCCAGCAGAAGAGGTGGTAGCCTCCAGCTGTGGGCAGTAACAGTTCCAGCTGTTTCCAAAGTGACTGCATATTCCCACACTGCAGGGAATCAGCATAGGAATAGGAGCTTACTGATAAGTTAAGCAAAAACCAAGAAAGTAGATAACAGAAAAAAGTGGTCTTCATGCTCCCCTACAGCACACAGGTAAGAATTTACCTTTTAAACTATACTTTGCATTCTTGATCCACTTTTAGTGGCAGATTTGTTCCCAGAAATGAGAATAGTAAGCAGAATTTAAAATCAGTTCTCCAGTACATGCATTCATATCTTTCATACTGTTTTAAGTAAGTCTAAATCAAAAGAAATGCGAATTTTCACTGAATTGAATTCAGCTTGTTAAGAACTACACCTAATGGTTACATTTCTTCAAAGACTAAGTACAAGCATCATAAAAATGTAATAACAAAACATTACTTGTTTTTTATTAGGTATCCTCATGAAAACACTACAGATTAAGTGTACTATGGTGTCTATTGTTCAGTATTTAAGAGAAACAGTACTTATAATTAAGCTTCTGCCATGTACGATGTGAAATTAGAGTTGCATGTTTATTATCTCTCTACAGGATGGTATTTCTGAATTGCTTAGTGTTACTATAGTATAGATTTCAAACTACTTTCAAACTATTTCGCTGTACTGTCATGTCCCTTTAGACATTTAGTAAAAAACAATTTTTTAAAAAAGTATATGGGGGTGGTGTTGGGTAAGACTTAAGTAAAATAGGTTTAATATTACATGCATATGCCTTGAAGCTGTGATGCCCAACCTTTCTGCCACAACATACTGTTACAGAAATATTCACAGAATACACACACCATTGCCTCTTATATCACAAGTCCAGAAGCATGTCCTTTCCACGATACATTACTCCATGACCAGTTGGCTACATCAATGTACTTTTTGACAGCTATAGCCTTCTATCTCTGTTAACGAACAGTAGAAGGGCTGAGTTTATCTTCTAAAGCCATTTTATTAAACAACAAGCACTGACTTGGGGTGCCACGCTTTCCTCTTCTGGCCCACCGGCACTCATTTTAAAGCAAACTGAACATCTGGTTGCCTATGAAAGGAAACAGGGAAAGGGGGATACTAAAGCAAGCAGATCAACTGCAGTTCAGGGAGGGAAGAAGAGCGAGTGGTATACAAGGGGATACGAGAGCTGTTGGGAAGAACCTAGCAGAGGTTGTCAAGGAATATTTCTTAGGCCATTTTATCCTAAATCTTCTTTCCTAGCTCTCCAGAGATGAATTAGATCGGCGTGTTCCAGGACCTTCCAGCCCTGTCAACTCTCCCACCAAATGACCACCTAAATTAGAAAGCTGGAGTTAGCCTTTCTGATCCAGAAAAGGGATTTGGCTCTAAATCCCTGACATCCCATATAATCATTAAACAATGACAAAGTTATTTCTGGCAGAACATTTAAATAGTTACAGCACAGTAGAAGAGCTTTGGCAGGAACCATTGATATGTTTACCTCTGAATAACCAACAGCCTGTCGGTCAGAGAACTAAGGGGAACTTGAGAACAAATCAGGGTACAAGATGTGCCAATATAACAGCTCACTGTCACTGGAAAAGGGGAGTGTTTCCTTCTTGCTGCACCCAGCTTGACATCTGCACTTAGCAAATTTTCGGGTTGCTTCAACTTGTTAACATGGCAGAAAGCTATCCCAGGGAGTGTCCAACAGATGACAGGAACTTCAGGAGAGCTGTCCCACCGGATCGGAGGCAGATAGGGCCACTTGTACTGGTGCAAACAAGCCTAGCAGCACTTCATCACGTTGTAGATATTCAGAGTCGGGTTTTACTCAAAACACTCTGAACGGCCTTCCTATCAGTTAGAACAGATTAGGAATCTTCAGAATAGTTTTCCACATGCTTTCCCACTCCTTCTGACATGCAAGTGATATCCTCAGGTACTCCAGCATAGCGTAACAGATACTGAGCTGGACATAACACTGCTTAATATCCTAGATAAGAGTACCATTCAGCTAACATTTAAAGCTGCCCTTGGCTGCCTCCTCTTGAAGATATCCCTGAAAGAAGACAACAGATGGCAGTGTACAGAGCATACAGTCACAAAGCCATGGTGCACATAAGTAAGATTATTGTGCTGAAGTTACTACAGTATGACCGAAACATAGGGAAAAAGGCACTCTGAAGAAGACTCACTAAAGCAAAAGCTAGAATACAAAATTCAGTGATGGAACTGTTACAAGCATGATGCATTTGACAAAAAACACATTGTTCAGTGTTCTCCACATAAAAATCACCTTCTACTGGTGGGGGGAGGGGCTGGTAAAGTAGCAGCTAATTACAAAATTAAAGCAAAAACACAAAAAAAACCACACCCAAACCCAACAACAACCACAAAACCCAACACAAAACACTTCAGCTCCTGAACATGTTTACCCACAGAATAAAAATACATTTGTCATTACCAGCAGTAAAATGTGTCTGACCCGAGACATCACAAATTAAGACACCATTGCAAGTGTTTAACATTATCTCTTCAGTGTCAAAATCCATTTTCTTTGGCAAATAAAAGACTAAAACCATTACGGAGTAAAACGAACTGACAGACATATGCAGCAGTTTTTCAAATACTACTTCAGACATTTGATATTAGACAAGCTATTCTAGTCACCTGTATAAGATACAGTAGTCAAAGCACATTAGCATTACACAACTTTTTGGAAAGTTCAAAAACTGCATTGGCTTTAATGATTTTTTGTTCTACAGTAAAGCAAGCCACCCATTAACTGCCACTGTCAACATCAATATAATGCAAAAGCTCCAATTTTCTTTTATTGACTTTCTGAATTAGAAAAAAGTGCAACATTTCCTCTATTGCCAATAAAAAAATTGAAGATGTTTTAAAGGCCATTAATACCGAACACAAAACTTGAAGTATTTAAACTGTGCAGACAAAAGTTTCTTTTTCAAAGATACAAAGAGGAGCTATGCAGGACAAGTAGACTTGTTTTGTTCTGTTTTGCTTCTGCACACAAGTGTGGTACCCAACATGTAGTCTTCCTGGTGAGCTGTATCCTCAAAAAGGTGCTTTCCATACCCAGCTTTCCTTAAAATAAACATTTGTTGGAAAGATCAGAATTAAATAAAGCCACCTTTGTGTGCCACCACAAAACCAGACTCCTTGGAACTTAAGAACAAGTTGGTTACCATATATGGTACAATAATTGCAAAAAAAGGGGGGGGGCATAGTTCTCACAAAAGGTAGGCTGCCCAACCATGTGTGCTGTAACAGTTTTAAATTACATAGTAACATCCTATATTTCCTTTCTATAAAATCTATTTGCCATTCAACAAACAGGGTAGACGGTGCCCATGAACAAACAAGAGGCATGCAGTAAGCAATCTTTTTTAAATAAATGTACAGAATACTGTGTAAACCAGTCTAGAAGATAACAGAGATCACATTAAGAACAAACCCCAAAATGAACACATCAAATTCACATCCTCAACTGTAATGCAGTTTCACAGGATTTCTTTTTTTTAGGTGAAGAAAGTTTTGAAAACGTGTTTTGCAACTTTATCTCCACAGATCACGGAGGTGTACCCTTTAATGTGCATAAATATCTGATGCAAGAGTGCCAAGAAGATGGGGCCAGACTCTTCTCAGTGATGCTCAGTGACAGCACAAGAGGCAACAGGCAAGAACTGAAACAAAGGAAATTCCACCTGAACACAAGAAAACACTTCACTGTGAGGGTGGTTGAACACAAAAACAGGTTGCCCAGAGAGATTGTGGAATCTCCTTCCTTGGAGATATTCAAAAGCTTTCTGGACACAATCCTAGGCAACCTGCTCTAGGTAAGCCTGCTGGTGCAGGGAGTTGGACCAGACGATCTCCAGAGTCCCCTTCCAACCCTAACCACTCCGATTTTCAGCTGAACAGGACTCCAACATGCTCTTCAACTAAAAATCTTATTTAACCCATGTAAATCAATTGCTTGTAGAAAGCAGTATGATGAGTGTTATAATACCCAAAAGTAATTCTTATTACAGTCCACATACCCAGTCATTACATTACACAAGCTGTTTAAAAAGTAGCATACAATTGGGTCTTCCGTATCAGACACATTTTAAATACCATTTCCTGCTCTTAAAAATGCCTAATATACAAATGCTCAGTTATTCCTTGTTTAAAATAGACTGTTTCTCTTTCTAAAGCATAGGGATCTGGCCTCACTTAATAGCAAGAACTTTGAAGTCTAAGAGCACTTAATTCTCCCTATGTCAAAGAGCTTATACCCAGGGAAAGTAGCATTAAGTTGAGACACAGAAGCTGATCTATTTTGCTTGTATCTATGTCCCTAAATTCATTCCTTAGGCTGCTTCAACTTCTGTAGGGTGTAGTGCAGTGTTAGGGTCAATTCCATGGTATACCTCAAGCCCAGACCTACTGGCTACCTACATTAAAATGCCTCAGCTTGATTCTCAGCAACAACTCAGATAAAGGTCACAAGCTCTGCTCAGCTATAGCAGCAGAAATCAAGTCTATCTGTTGGATATATTACAGATTTACTGCAGACACAAAGCACAGATACAGCAATGATACCACTGCTTACTTATCCTAACTTCATTTTCTTCTCCAAGTATTAAATATAAGCAAGTTGATAAGACTGTTAGAAAAAGCTGTGCTAAAGGATTAAAAAAAAAAAGTGTGCGCACTGCTACAGGGTGCAGGCTCCACAGGATCCAAAGGCAGCAGCTTTAATGGCTCTGTCAAGTAGCAAGAAGCCCTCAGGTTTAGCCATAAAGGTCAGTACAAGTGTACCTCAAAGGGACTTCAAGGACTGGATTTTCAAAAACTAAGGAGCAAGCTTTCAGCAGCATGTGCACAGACAGACATTAAAGGGGAAATAATTCGACTGAATCAGAACAGAGTTCTGTAGAACAGCAAAGGCATTTCCCTAAACCTGACTACCCCAACCCAGTATTAAACTGTCAGTGCTTACACAAGAGGTTGACTTTTCCTGCTGGCTTTACTGTTCAAAATTTAAGCTTAAAAAAAAGAAAAGAAAAAGGAGGAAAAAAAAAAAAGAGAGAAAGATTTGAAACGTGGACTATTAGGATTACAGTTTGCCAAAATCACAGACAATAACAGAGAGTATTATGATAGAAAGCAAAAGGTAACCTTTATAAACCAACCTGACCCTATGTAATCAAATCAAATTTCTGTTTAAAAACGGAACATATTAAGCTGCTGAAATAGTAGGATATTTGCCCAAAAAGTCAGTTCAAGCATTTTCACCATAGCATTCACTCAGTAACACTTGACTAGCTAGAGCATTTGTCGAAAACTTAAAAAACAAAAACCCCAAAACAAGAAACCCACCAGTATTAAAAACTAAACCAGTCAGTTCAGTTCAACCTAGCCTTCACAAAACATTCCAATATGTGTTCCTTTTCAAGTTTGATTCCACTATCCACTAATTAATAAACGGGACATTTTGCAAGTATTCTGCCTCATCTCCTATGTTTTCCAGAAGAAAGCTGTATGGATAGTCTCATTCAAACATATACTACACATTTTATGAACGCTGTCTCATGCATACCCCCATGATGGCACCCACATGAAGTCTGATGGCGTTTTCAACTCAATTACAAGTTGTGCAAGTGAGGAAAGAAATACTGCCTACTGATAGAAAAAAGGTAGAAAACAATACAGCTTCTAGAAATGGAGCAGTGTTTTGATTCTTACATGAATTATATAATTTCACATGGGGAACTCCACCTTTTATTAGCCTCAGCCTAGCCTGACTAAATTTGAAGTCTCCCTCTTCACAAAGAGTATTCTCTCTGCCATGCCATCAAATTTCTGTCCAATGTTGTTCTTCCAGATTGTCCTCCTTCCATGAACTTTCTAATATTTATTTCTGCAATTTCCTGGAAAGCAGCAGTAAAGTCCAGCATAGTCGGTTTCATAGCTTCTCCATGCTGAGGACACCTTACCGGCCTTCTATAAAAAGTTTACTTAGCTTCAAAATAGCACCCTCAGAGTAGCTGAGCATGGAAAAGCTGTTCAAATCCTTAGACATTCAGGGCTTATGGTCTAGAAAGTACCAAACAGCCAAAGACTGGCCTGTGCTGAGAGTTTCTCAGCATGTATCATATTCCAATAGATGTGATCAAAAAAGGTGCCTAATCTTCCTCATTATAAAGCATGTTAGGGAGGGGAAGATACCTGCTAGGCTATTCTTGGAGAATGTAAACATCCTTAAATTTGCCTTTTATGTACAAACAGGCTCTGTTAACTCAGATTTGTAGACTATGCTATGATTTGTGAAGAAGGCTAAGAATATCTTTCTTACTAGAATAAAACAGCAGAAAGAAGTTTAAGGTATCAGGCTACTTGAGATCCTACTAAAATTATTACTATTACTGGAGTACAGGCATTTTCATCATTCAAATGTAAGATCCCTCTATCTTATATTAAAAAAAACCTCACCAACTATTATAATCCAACTGTTCATTATCAGTGAGAGCATAATCTTTTCAGGTTTTCCAGACTGAAAAATGCTTTCTCATTTCTTATAATCAAAAAGCTTGTTAATGAATGTAACATAGTAAGTTTTTAATATGAGTATCATGATACTTGTCAACATTTCAAGATCAATCCAAAGTGATTATATTCAAACTGGATTGGAACCAAATGTTCTTCCCAAGGTCTGGAAGTTGTCAAATATTATAAACAAAAGGAAGTGGTTAGGAAAAGAATGCTAAAATGGGTGGGAAATGTCTCCTAGAGAGAGCCACATTCATGCGCTTACCTTCAACAAGATTATGCGATGGACTGCGCTCCACAAAGACAGCAACTCGGAGATGATAGTGGCTGCCATCACTAGAGAATAATACATTTATTATGCAGTCTGCTGTCAGTTTGCCCAGCCAGAAGAGTCACTAGCAGTTAACCAATGGCCAGACGAATTACCTGGATGGGACACATCAGACTACAGCCTGCGGACTGCGCATTCTTAATCAAAATTATCAACTATTTATAAACATTATATCATTCTCCTTACACAAAATACTTGCCCCATTATAAACCCCAGTTTAAGGTAACTCTCATTCATTGCCACTGACTACTTCTTTATTCATTTCTGTTGCTCCAGCCTGTTAACATGTTCTTTTGTATATGTATACACATATCTCCACCTCAACACGCACTCTAATTTCAGCCTCTAAAATCAGTTACTCTCTACATTCCTTTTTAACGTTCATACTCTTCCTCAAAAATAAGAGACAAAGCTGCAATATGTAATCTGATAGCAGGCAGGCTCAGGAAACTAAAATGCTACAGCATTCTAACAATTTACCTCATTGAATCAACTCACCATAAGCGCTTAGAACAAGTGCAAAGAAAAAAAACAGGGCTGCACAGCTGGTGAAAAAACTCCCACTCCAAAAGGCAATCATTAGATCTGCTAACTACAATATGAAACTACAACCTTACTCTTTCCCAGTGAAATCAATTCATTTATACAATCTCCAGTATTTGATCATTTCCATACCCGTTCTTCTTGTGTTCACTTGAGTCACACTTGGCATTTTTGATGAAGTTTTCACATCTTATTTGTAAGTATTATAGTGGAAGTTTTCAATAATAAGAGAGTTCCAAAAGCTAAAGAATCCACCCAGCAATTGTGACTTGAACCAAGCAAAACCTGTCTTGCTGGCAGTACTCAAGATAAAAATCCTCATTTACCTTAATAGATGAGCCTGTCTATCTCCAAAATGCAAGCAAACACACTGGCCTTATGTTTACTTCGGCCATTTCATCCACATTCACTAGAATCCACTAACTGCAGGTGATGGTAGCAGTGGAAAGTGTGTTGCTATCACATTTATAAACCATTCCTCCCACTAGCACAGTTATACTACCTCAGTGAGGCATGATAAACAGTGGTCATCCTGATGACAGTTAAAAAAAAAAAAAAGCAGCTGGTTTGAACGGATCAATAATGTCAGTTTGGAAGAGGCAAAGATCTTTCTTAATCAAGAGCTGCATCCTTATGATGCATATGAGACTGCTGTCATGCGATTTAGTACCAGGAGCTGGTAGAAAAGGACAACACATACCTGCTAGCAGTAAGTGGTTCGGCATAGCTGACAAGATCACACTGGTGCTGTCTATCACACAAGCAAAATAGGACAGACGGCCCCATGCTCAGAGACACCAGTTTCCACATTCCACAATCCAAACTGATTTTTTTAAATCTGGTGTTTGGTACGCTGTTAAAATTCTCTCAAAAAAGTGAAAGTTTGATGTAACGTTGCTGGATATGATTAATGATCAGAGACATTTCTCACCCATGGGGCTTAATCGGCAAAAACTGTGCAAGTAGAATGAATGTTACTATTTCAATCGTACTCACTGAGGACACTATTGATGTAACTCTGGTTGTTAACTTTTTACTTAATATCAGTACCAGTGTGTGACAGGGTGCAGCTGTCTTGTTATATGTACATGTGTATGATACGAGTGGCCAAATTAAATTGCATACCAACATGCTGGAGCTATACACTAGACAAACAGTTACGTAAGAAGTACACCGGTCCCTATTCAAGTATTCAACAGTTTTGATTGCCTTGGTTCAGCAGCCACACTGGCATTTAAGGCAATGTTTGAAAGAAGGAATGACCTATCTTGACAACAGAGTTAAATACACTGTTAAACATTCATGGAAAGCTTTCACTGCGCACTTGCATGCCCATACCACAGAAGTTATGGTGTCTTTGGTCCACCCAACTGCCAAACCAGCCAACAGTTTAGCCAACTATCAGACATGAAACCAGCCCATCTCAGTGCAGCATCACCATCCAAGTTTCAAGTTCTTGGCCTGACAATGAAGCTAGATGCTGAACGCTTGTTAATAGCTGAGCATGGCTTGCAGTCAATGCTGATTGACTGTATGTATCAACTCACCCGACCTGAGAGTTGCCAAAAATTCACACACATTTTTCAAAGTCTTTGGGCCAGTTAAAATATGGTAAGTAACAAAGAGATAGGCAATAAATCTAGATAAAGCGGCAATACTATATGAAAGAGGTATTCATCATAGAAGAAAACAGGATGCAAGCTCATAAGGCAGTACAGTGACAACAACATACCCTTTTTCTCCCCCTCACGCAGGCATTGTAATAGAGCTAGAGCAGCTTTTGCTCTCCACTGTCCTGGACTATTGTACTATTATGGTCATTTCTGACAGAAATGCCAAGTAGAATAAGGGTCAGAGATTAGCTCCCCTCCTCGCCCCCCAAAATCAAAACTAAACCCAACCATCAACGGAACACAATTTGAAAGGGATATTAAAAAAAAAAAAAAGTCAAAGGTGGTATTTGATTCACAGAACATACAAAAACCCCAAAGCAAACCTCCCTCTCTCCCTACCCTGCATCTCCTTTCCTACATCCCTATCATTAAATTGAATTCTTAAGCAATGTAAAAAGCTGTCTACACCCTAGAGGCAACAATAGTTTTCCCTTCAGAAGAATTTCAGATTGGCCTAATTCTCCCCATTTTCTCAAATATACTGCAGCCCCCCCTCTTGATTACCAATGAATAATAGAGAAAAGGTGGCATATCAACAGATGCACAGGCAATTCAAGATGGCCCTATACAAGTTATACAACCCTATACAAGTTTGCCTGAAAAAGTCAAAGAAATGGAAAAAACTATGGAACTGTTCTACCAAAGATTATGACCACTGTTCTGAAAAAAATGTCCAGTTTACCTGCATAAGCTGCTAAGGAAGTGGGGTTTTCTTTCTTAACCTACAGCACTGCTTCTAATCTCTCTTCATAAATTCTTTTCTCACAATAGATACAGACTTGTAAGAGCCTTATAACTATGAAATACTCCTATCTAGCTACTAAACAGTATTTAGGAGCAACAACTTTTTTTTAAATCTCTTTTCACTAAGATTACTGCTGCAATAGAAAATGTTGTTTTTTCCACGTTCCTTAGTTTCTACCATTTTAGGTTCTCTTTCCAACCAATTAACTTAAGTGCATTTGCCTTCAGCATTTCTGGCATGCAGCAACATGACACTAGCATGATACTTGACATTTCAACTGCTTCCCACAGATGTGCAGTAAAACCAGTGAGTTTTGTCAACTTCATCTGTTCTCTACTTAGCATAGTTACATCCAGCAGCCTAAGCAACATTGCCTTCTCTTTGCAGACTCAGGAAGATGACTCCGCATTAACTTACATATTGCTCAAAACCAGAAGATTATCTTTACAACCATAATTAAGGCTATGAACTGAACTCTCATAGCACCTTTTTAAACGTGCTACTTTTGTTACCAAGTCTTGAAGGACAACTGAACATTGCAAAATTTCCACTTCTCCGAGAAGGACAATCCCTGATTATAAAAATCAGTTAAAGCTGTATGAAAACATAGGCTGTATGCTTAAGAAAAGTTTTCTCCATGATAAAAATGGAAAGTCTTTTGTTTAAATCTAGATCAGAATAGCCTTAGAAATCACCATACAGACATAGTCCCTAGTTCATAGTCACATTACAGATGCATTTACCTCTGCTCCCCATTGTTAACTTTATCAGTTAAAAGTTTGCATTCCTCCCATTTATTTATGTTTGCAGAAAAACACTTGAGTTATAGGCAATTACTTGAATTTTTGAAAATAATTTTGCTTTTCTATCACGAAGTGTGTATTACTTCATACAGTGTTTAAAAACAAAGCAATCCCTTGTTCTCTATCCACTGTTCTGTGCCATGATTTCTGAATGGATTACATGGAAGAAGAAAAAAAAAAAGAGGAAATTGTACTTTGGAAACTGACTATCAAAGCAGAGTGCACGCTTCACGGAAGTATAATTAGAATAATAATTTTAAATTTAATTTAAGTTTAACAGAGAATACTGTGTACTTCAGAACAAAGCACAACCTTCATGTGACTAACAATACGGCCCGAGACATAAGATTTCGATTAAAAACACAGAACTACTTATTCGAAAGTCATCTTCCACTTACCCTAAAGTTCTTAAAGGAAAAAAAAAAAACCAAGAACAAAAACGCCCATTCCTAGGATTAAGTAGCTAGTAATACAACACTTCATCGCTTCATCGTCACATTTTTGCGTTAAAAAGATTGCCCCACAAGCTCTGTCATCTTTCTCTTAGCCAAAAGCTTTGCTGCAAGGAATTACCGGAGCATTTCTTGATCTTTTGCACGAAATGGTTCCAGTCCCGTCCAACAGGGAGCGAACCGGCAGCTTCCATAGGAGTAAAAGTAATATTTGGGGGGGGGGGGGGGGGCGGGGAATCAAGATGCGTGGGAAACGGCGAAAGTCCTTGGGCTCGTAAACACAGCTTTAAAACACCTGGCGGTATATCAATGTCAGCCGTTTCGCTGTAATCCCTCAAGCCAGTTTTACGGAGATTACTTCCCGCGGCGCATTCCTTCCCCGGCCACGAAGGGCTCTAACGAGCCGCCGGGAGAAGCGGCGCCGCACATCTGGACACCAGCGCTGCGACACCAAGACTTCACGCCCAAGTGTCACGGCCGCGCCTGGCACAGCTCGGGCCGCGGCCGGGCGCTCCCGCCGCCCCTGCCTCGACGCTCCTCCACCCGCCCGCGGCGGCGGCAACTCTCCCCCGAGCCCTCGGCGCCCGGGCGCAGGGTCCCGCCGCAGCTCCGCCGCCCCTAGCCCGCCACGGGGGCAGGACAGCGGAGGAGCCGCCCCGCGGCCGGCGCGCGCTGCTCGCCGCCCCGCTCCGCTCCCCAGCGCCCCTCCGCGGCGCTCAGCCCGCAAGTTTGCCAAGTGGCGGAGCGGGGGGCCGCCGCCGCCGCCGGCCCCGCGGGAGAAGCCGCCGCGTCTGTCCCCCCCCCCCCCCCCCCGCCGGGCTCCGCGCCCCGGCGGCGGCCGCCCCGTCCCGTCCCGGGGCGTCGCGTCCCGCCCGCGCGGGGCTCACCAGGGGTCGAACTCGTGGATGATGCTCTCGAAGCGGATGACGGCGAAGAGCCGGGAGCTGAAGCCAGCCAGCCAGGCCAGGAAGAGGATGGTGAAGGAGAGCAGCGACTGCCAGCCCGCCGGCTGCGACAGGCCCCCCGACAGGCCGCCTCCGCCCGCCGGGGGGCCCCCAGCAGCCGCGGCCGCCGCGCCGCCGCCGCCGGCCCCGGCGCGGCTGTTGAGCAGCGCCACGGAGTTGGCGGCGGGCTTGTGCTTGTTGTCGGGGGCCGAGTGCTCCGCCATGTTGTACCCGGGGCTCCCTCGCAGCCTCTCCGCCTGGCGCGTGCGGGGAGGAGGCAGGGGAGAGGGAGGGGGAGGAAGGGCGGGGGGAGGGAGGCTCGGCAGGGCAGGGCAGGGGAGGGGAGGGGCAGAGCCCGCGCGCTCGCTCTCTCCGCGCTCCCTCACTGCCTCCCCGCCGCCGCCGCCGCCTCCCCGCCGGGCCGGGACCTGCCTCCCGCCGCCGCCGTCACCATGCCAGTGCGGCGCGGGGGCGGGGCCAGTGACGAGTGGGGCGGGGCTGGGCTCCAGGCGGGACTGCCCGAGGCGGGGGGAGGGGGCGGCCGCGCGCGCGCGGGCAGGGCCGGCGGGATGGGGGGGGCTGCAGGCGAGGGACGCCGGCGGGGCGCGCGGTGAGGGGCGAGGCGGGAGAGAAGGGGAGGGGCGGGGACGCGCGAGGGCTCCCGGAGCGGGGCCTCCCGCGCGAGCGGTTTGACATTGCCGCCCTCCCGCGCGGGAGGAGCTACGCGGGGCGGGGCGGGGCTGGGAGGAGAGGGCACGGGTGGCGGGGGAGGGACCAATCCCCTCCGTAGTCGCTCCAACAGGAACTCCGTGACGGCCTGTCACAGAGCGACAGGTACTTAAAAGAGGCGGGGCGAGGCCAGGCAGCCAATCGGAGCGGCGGGGTGGAGGGCATGCGCTCATCGCCTGCCATTGGGGGTAAGTAAAAGGGAGGGAGGTGGCTAGTGGCGGTTTGCGCCAATGAGCGTGAGTCTGCGGGCGTGGCGTACAAGTCACGTGAAGGTGCAGGCGCCGTCAGTAGCGGCGAGCCCCTTCAGCGGCTCCCGGCGCAGGGCAAGGACGCTGCGGTGCGTATGGGCTGGCGGGGCGGCACCGCTCCCGGCGTGCTCTGCGCGAGGTTCCCCCTCCTCCAGCTCCGTGGCGTGAAGCATACTGGGAGTCGTAGTCAGCGGGGTGGAGGCGTCCTTGTGGCCCTCTGCGCTCGAGGGGCTGCTCCAACGGTTCTAACAGCTCTAGCTGCTCTCGCTTGCCGGGTGCTCGTCTTGTGGCACCGCAGGGTCCCGGCTCGCTCGCTGTGGGAGGGCGCAGGGGGTGACGGGAGCCAGCAGCAGTACCTGCCGTCCACAGGGAGTCCTGGGAGCTCACCTCCCTGCCCTGAGGGAGCACAGGGGTGGTGTTAAGCAGTACTCACCTGCGTCCCTGCCCTGGAGCCTCCTTTTGCTTGTCCTTCACGGTATGAACTTACTCTTTCTAGGCTCTGGCTCCTCCGGGCTTACGTACCTTTGATCCATTTGTGTAGTACGTTTAATTACCCTGGCTGGCTGCTGCAGGCCCCAGCACCAGGAATGGGCACTTAGGCAGCTAGGAGGAGTAGCTAAAGGCAAGGCCTGCCCTGTCTGAGGTCTGGGAGGACTTGCTGCCCTCACCCCTGCAAGCCAACATGGGCGGCCTGGGCCTGCCTGCCACTGCTGGGAGCTCTCCAGTTCCAAGCTGGTGCAGAGACTCACAAATGGAAGCTTTGTGGGTTTTTTTTATGTGATTTTTTTCTTGTTTTCTGCATTTTCATAATGAGATGTTATTTGGTAATCTCATAATTTCCTTAAATATTTTGTAAAACCCCAAAGTCATAAGGAAAATCTGAAGATTTCAGAAAACTGAAAGCTAGTAGAGTTTTGAGGCCTCACTCTTACTTTTTGAACAGTCACAATAAGCAGGACTCTTGCAGATGCTCAGCCTTGCGGGCCTTCATTCGAATTAATGACATAGAGATGGCAGGAGACCATGTGCTTTAGAAGCTTTGTATGGTGCTAAGCACATTCAAAATGAAAATGTGTGGTATTAAAACCACTTACACTACAAACTCCTTTTCTGGCTTTACTGCCTGAGCTTTAGACACTCCTCTTGATAGGCAAACCCAGCTTGTCAGAGGTCCTGAAATTTTCAGTTCAATTTTGCTAGAATCCATGGAGACTACACTTTTCAAAATTGGGCCCTAGCGGCCTAAAATTATTCTAATTCTTACTACTCTAGTTGTTTTTTTTATTTGCTGAAAGAAGAAAGCAATATCTTTCTTTGTAAGTGAAGTGGTATCCTTTCTATTATAGATGTTCTTTTTGTGGAAAGCCCTGTTTAACAACTCCTAGATAATGTAACTGCTTTTCCTCAATCCTTGCATTATTTTGCAGCTGTGACCAAACTGCTAAGTTTGAAAGCAAAGTTACTGTACTGTATAGTGTGTGCATGTTTGAAGATGAACACTTGGCTATAATGTTGTTCCTAAGAGATTCCATTTTTATAGTCTTTTACAATAAGATCTGGAAACTTCCAGAAAATTGTAAGGTTCAGTTTTGCTGAATTTGTCTCTTAAAAGGCTATGTTTGATTTTTTTTTTCCAGTATCGTATTCGCCGCTATTCTTGTTAAAATAGGCTAATAATATGTCCAAGAGAAATTGGCTAATAATATATTCAAGAGAAACTTAAGTTAGACATTTGTCCCTTTTCTAGTCTTTTCTGTGAGATTTGTCTAATGAGCTGACCAACTGGCATTTCAAGTGAAGGATTCTTTTTTTAATTGGCTCGTGAACAAAGAGCAAGTGGAACTAGAAATTTGCAAATATCAAGTGTTTTCTGAAATGCTTTCACTGATTTTCCAACACGCTCAATCCCGGTCTACTGTTCTGAAATGATGATGTGGTTCTCCCGTTCTAACAGTTTGGATTCTGTCTTTTGGCAACAGCAGATCAGGTTTAATGCTACAGTAGAGGAACTGCTTTAAGTGGTGGTGGTGGTGTATATAGGACACCTTTATCTTTTCTCTCCCTCCTCCTCCCGTCCCCAACAAAGACCATTTCTCTAGTAGATGAGGAGTCAGATGGGGTTGGTGATGCACATCAATCTGGAAGAACGTGAATATCAGCACTTCTTTTTTACATAAGCTTTAATATCAGTGTTAACTTGTTTTTATTAGGAAATTTTTTATTTAGAAATTATTGCAGATCTTGATATGGATGAAGTTATATAGTGCTCACTCTAAATTTCACTGCTATAACTTTTACTTTCACAACAGTGAGGTTTTATCATTTTAACTATACTAACAGAGTTAAATCAGACAATTTTCTGAGAATAGACGAGCCCAGACAGAGGGGCTTGATTTATTCGAATGCTGACTAGTGGTAAAGTGTTTCCTTGACCCTGGTAACAAATGATATTGTTCCATATTCATTTTCAAGCCATTCAGAAGTCTGTACTGTTGAGTACCTCAGCGTTCAGATAATGAACTTTAGTGGTAGCAAAAGCACAGTTCTAGTAAAAGCTTTTATTAATGTTTCTGTAAATAAACTGTTTGAATTTTTGTATGAAATAAGATTTATTAGTCTCAATAAAATCGATCAGATACACGTAGATCAAAATTCATAGCCTCTTGTAGTTAGATGGAAGGATTCAATGATTTTGTCATTATTGCCATGACAGAAATGGAAAGTTTAGTTCTGTAGAGGACATGCAAAACTTGTCTACTGAACAACTGCATTCAAGCTGTAGTTGTTACAGCTTGATGGGATGGAAATTTTTAATCTCTTTTTCCTCCTATCCTCTTGTGTTCCTACTTTTTGTTTTAAGGTAATTTGGTTTTATTTGTTCTACTGTGTGTGGTGATGTTTTCTTTGAACACAAAAAAACAAAAAATGTCCACATTAGTGGTTGAGGAGTTGAATTTGCCTAACAACCATGAATGATTTTGCACATGGAAGATAACTTCCCTCATCTGAGCTTGCAAAATAATATCCAAATGCCATAAGAAAAAAAAAAAACCCTTATTTAATTTTCAAGCATCCTTAACAGTGGAATTATTAAGGGAATAATGCCAAGTGCAGAATTCATGTTACAGTTGTACAAACTGGAGAATCTTGGAAGTTGTGGATCTGCAAACAGGAAAATGTCAGATGAAAACTGATTTCTTAAGAAAGCAACCATGTATCACTAATATTCAGCCTGCTGTTGAAAGAATGGTAAACAAAATTCATGCAGGAGAAACTAGACACATGTGTAATAAAGTATTAATCAGAAGTACAGATTTATGGTTGGGGGAACAATTCATACTTCTCAGCAGGCTCTATTGGCAACAGTTCAGCATAGTTTATAAGCAGGAGTAGGTACCTCTGTTAAGAAAGCTATAGCTTCAAAAACCTGTTTAGGTTTGAGACGAATAAAAGAGACTCTTAATCCTTCCAACTTGTTTGTCTTGTAGATGAATAAGTTTGTAAGTTTGTTGTTAAAATTTTTGTGGATGGCTTTAGTAACTAATGAAACAATATTTCCTAGACTAAAGGATATTACAGTGTAAGCAGTACAGTGCTGCATAAATTAATGTATTTGGTTTCAGTGATTGTGCTCAGTTCATAGCCTGTATGGTCATTGTTGAAAAATGTATGGCAGTGTTTAAACCAAAGAAAACATAAAACTTGAGATTTTCAAGGGTAATTATGTGCAACAGTATTTAAATAATAGCTGTATATTAGACTCTAAGTAGACAAAATGGCACAAGTTTAAACTAATTTTAGAATCAGTTTAATTAAGCAGGTGCAGCCCTTTGTGGAAACATGTAAATTGCTTAAGACAGTTGTAAACTGATGTAAGATTGTCTACAAATGGCTTTGCACTTGTGTAACTGTAGTAAGTTTTAAAATTGATTTAAATTAAGCTGGCACAACTGTTGCATTTAGACAAGGCCTTAGTCTAGCATGTAATTCAGCAATAACAGTAGAAGCTTGACTTACTGCTGATAGTGTTCTGTCATGATTTCCTCCTTCCTTTCCAAGAATTTAAAAATGTGTTGCTGTACCTCTGCTTCTCCTGTCTTAATTCTGCTGCTTAGTTTCTCTTTCCTGTGACTTGCAGAGCAATAAAAGGTCGCTCCAGTTTACACACATGGACCTGCCAGGAATCACAAAGGAAGTGGCAGGACTCAGTACTTTTTCCTCTCCCTAGCTAGCTCCTGGCATACTCTTCTGTTGCTAGCACCTTTTGCATCAAACTTATCTTCCCTTTTTGGGAGGAAAAACAGGATTTTTTCCTCCAGCAGACTTGTACCAGCTCTGCAAAGATCTCTTCCTTTGTCACAATAACTGAGTCAGAGGCATATACTGATCCTTTCTTTAAATAAATTAATACCATACTCAACATTGTATGTATATATGTGTGTGTGTATATATATTCTCTCTCTCTCTCTCTCTCTCTCTCTCTCTCTCTCTGTCTCTCTCTCTCTCTCTCTGTCTCTCTCTTGCACATGCGCACACGCACACAAACACACCCACACACCCTCTGACATTTAAAACTTGCGGACCTCTGAAGTACCCTTCTTAAAGTGTTGTGTCTTGTCATCACTAATGTTTGCAAGTACCTTAATCAGCACTTGGTTGTTGTTGGCAAATGCTTCAACCAAGTGTTATTGCAAAATGTGCGTTGTGTTTTCCTTCTGCTAAGAAGGAATGTGCTTCTTTTGGATGATCAGCAAATGAAAAATGTAAAGGCCATTTACTTCAGGAATGTCACTACATTGGCCCCATCAAACAGCTGAAGAGTGACATTAAGCACATAAATGCCAAGTCCCCAAAAGTTACAGATACTGGGTCTTTGGGACATCAAAACTGCTAAGGGGCCCAGCTGGAAAATAAAGCTAGCCTCTGGAGAATGGAGTAAGATACATCTCTATTTCAAATATATGGGATCTGGTACTGCTTAGTTGCAATTAAAGTGGATCTTGTCACTATACTGAAGTGAAGGGGGAGGGCAAAATTCAGGAAAGAGGCATTCTGCAGTTAGCTGTAACACCAGTTGCATGTTATAGTGTCAGGATAGATGCCTGGAAACTCAGATGACAAGGGAGGGAGAGAGAAGATGGTTTGGATGGTGTTATTTAAAGCCTGCTGAAATCTGTGTGATTTTTTTGTTAGCAGGACTTCCATCACCCTTTACTGGTATTTTTCTTCATTGTCTCCCTCACCAAAACATTCCACACATTTCGGATATGAATTGAATGCAGGGGAAGGGGAAGAGAAGATGGTATCACTTGCACGTTGCCTGTAAGCTATTGCCATGTTTTTTCAAAGTTTAACGCTTCTGATTTTATTTTGGCTCACAAATTTCAGCAAGTTGTTTACCTTGGAAAGTTCTTTATAGTATTAAAAATATTGTCTTCAGTACATTAACTAATTCAGGTGGAAAAAAGTTGAAGATCATACAGTGTAATGTCAGCAAAGAATTCCCCATGCCTGAAAAAGAATTTGCTATGCATTTTTTCCCCATAATCGGGTTTGTAGTCTAAATGCATCTAGCCTTGAGGAAAGAGAAGTTATTTTGCAAAGGATTGTTTCCAGTGTTTTTCTGTTCCTAGCAATTCAGACTAAATATTTTCTCCTTGCTACTTTCTAGAATCCTTGCAGATACTCTTCTAGTCAATTGCTGCATTAATAACTGCATCAGAATTGCAAAAGGATGTAAGTGCTTTTGTTGTAGAGTGAGCTGTGCCAAAATTCACAATGCCATACAAAGCAGGAGTTTACGCATGCTTCGGCATAGTGTAATTTCAACTGATCCTCACATATAGGTCTGAAGTGAGGACTCTGTCATTGTCAATAAGAGAATTGAGCAATGACTGTAATTTACATTGAGCTCTTAACTTGAATATTTTGGCAGCTGCAATTGCATCAAATATTATGTCTGCTTCACAAGTGCAAAAATTACTATATTGCAGAAAAGTTACTAAGGGGCATTTAATGACTTCTGTATGCATATAGGCTGAGGACACTATACTCTGTAATATTTAATCTGTGGGTCTTCAGTTCTTTCCACAGGAATCTCATAATAAATGACTGTAGCACTTTAATGCCAAATTTATTGCTATCCAGTTGAACTTTCTGGCATGTTTTAAACTTTTTTTTAATTGTAGTTGTATCTAGAATCATGAATGTTAATGTTTAAAATCATATCCTGAGGAAACTGATCTGACAGTAATTAATCCTTACTGCTAAACCCTCTTTCTGTGCATCCCTTTTTTAACTATTTGTTCCACGTTTTTAGTTCTTAGGGCACTTAGAAATCCCTATTGATACTTTATGCCCGTTATTGATAAGTGCTCCCAGAGTTAAAAGCCCAGATAGAGTTTCAGATTAAATTATCAGAAGAAAATTTCTGATTTCTAAAAGAAAGCAGCCATGTAAATCTGAGATAAAAGTAAAGATGCTTTCTTTTGTGATTGTATAAGAAGTGCTGCTGCAAAAACATGACTTTGACCAGAGGATAAACTCTCCTGCCAAAGCAGTTGAGCCATTGATCAAGTCAGACACTTGTGGGACACACCACTCAGATTACATGCCTATTGTGTGCCCTGGTTTCCTTCCTTCAAGTGGCAATCAGCCAGAGTAAGGTACTGTTATGTAACAAGCCATCTCTTAACTTTTAAAAAGCTTTCTTGATGCTTCCCGGTGTGAATTGCATCCTAGAGAACTTTTTCTTGCTATTGTTTGTTCCTCTTATGCTCTCTATACTTCTGCATTTAAAAACCCTTTGGGGTTGCATGAAATTGTCTTTTCCATAAATATGCAAAGATGGCTTACAGATACTGATTTAATAACTCTCCGCCCCTGGCACGCACACACACACGCGCGCGCGCGCGCGTACACACACACACGTTGATATTCTGTCTCATTTTCCATTTTTGTAAAATGGAGCCAGTGTTGCTTGAGACCATCTAAAGTTGCCTAGACCTGTTCAATAATTCTTATCTCATTTTTGCTCTTTTCTGAACTAGCCCACATACACATTGGTTTTGTGCAAAGGGCTATTGTTCGGTGCTGCCTTAGCTTCCTTGTGCCAAGGAGATCTCAGGGTAGGAATAGCTAAACTGTTGACCTTCAGAATCTATGGGTGAGAGGTGGATGAATCTTCCAACTGTTCCCTGTACTGATGCCTAAAGTGTGTATCATTATATATAATATCCAAGTGTTACCCTGCTCAATAGCCTTTTCTGTCCCACAGGCCACTGTGTCAGACATCCAGACTGTATGTCAACTCCTATGCCTGCTCTCAACTTCTGCCATTTTACGTGCAGTGTCATAAGGAGTGTATCAGTGTTCATCTGAGAGATGTGTTTTGTGAGTGTAGGTGTGGGTACTTGATTGTCTATTTTTAGTCTTTCAGGTGTACAGAATAAAGTTAGTGTGTGCCATCTCCTGCCTCTTTTGAATGTGCACTGACATGACTCATGTCAGCAGAGTTCTAATGATGACTGTTAGGAGTTGCTGTGGCAGCAGAGAGGACAGTGCAGACATTTTTTGTTATTTTATTATGATTTAAGGAAAGAAATCAGTGTCAATGTGATGGCATTGTGAAAAAGAAATCTGTGAATATTAAAGGATCTTCCCCAACAAATGATTGTTGCAAAGGAAGTGAAATCTGGGAGCTATATTACTAACTGATGCCACTATTATATAAAAAGGGGCAATTATAAGGAAATTTAAAATTAATGTCCGGACTACTGAAGGACTTGATTCTGAAAGTTCACTTTACTGAGAGTCAGCTGTTCAGAAGTACTCGGAAAGTGGTTGTGAAATTGTTCTAGATTCAGGCCTGAGAGCACAAGCTGCCCTCCGCCCCCCAAAGGTTTGTACCCTCTGTATCACCAGGGGCACTGCAGGGAAGAAGCTTGAACTTCACGCTTGAGCTTGAACAGGCTCTCAGACTATGTTGAGAACTACATTCGGAAAGGATGATGAGAGTTATGGATGAATAAAATACAGTCATGAATGTTAGTGTTTTCTTCTCAGACTGTTTTCTGAAATAAAATTCTGACTACGTGTCTAATCATTGTAGAAGTTCATCATCTTGTCATCTAATAAGGCACCTATGGTTTCCAAGTCCACAGGCAAGGTGGACAGAGAGGGTGACCAAACTATCTGCATCATGGTATCTTTTTGCTGGCTATCAGGAATTTTTTGCTTTACTCAAAAATCTTCCTAATTACGTACTATTCTTGTTTACACAACACCAGAATATTCAGTATTATGCTTAGAAGCCGTACGTGTATATGGTTCACACAACTTTTTTTTTTTTTCAGAGAATGGCATTTATTAATATCAAGAATAAGTTTAGGAATTTCCAGCTTAATGGACCTCTTTATTTAGAGAGAATACTCCCATATGCTTGACATACAAGATTACAAATAATTGACCAAGAGTACTAATGAAAGTATTAGCTGTTAGTCTTAATTTGCTGAATTCATGTGACTTCCACAGATACAAACCCTGATTTTTATTGTGAGCAGATGGTAAGATTTGTGTAGAGATCATATGCAAATTTTACTGGGTTGTTAATTACTAACACTTGAAGTATTAGGCATAGTAATCTTTTCTTATTTCTGCAACAATTACCCTTCTTCTGGAGAGAACAGTGGCATCTTTTAGCCTGTGACTTTTCTGCTTGCTTTATTAACTCAAATCGTGTTAGATAACAAGGGGGAGACAGTGTTCAAATGCCCTTTTAACAGTCAGAGTCTTTTTGTCAGGCTTGGGAGAATGCATTGCATTTTTGTCCCTGCATCCAATGGTGGCCTATAGTGTAGCGTGCACTGTCCTAATCTGAATTGTCAAGTAGAAGTTTTATGTGGTGTCTTCTAATGTGATAGGAGAAAATTCTTATTAACACAGTCACTACTAGTTCTCACAGCCAGAAACTGGGAAAGCTGTGAATACTAAGTATGAAGAATGACTGTATTTTATTCAATACTTTATTTTAGTTGAGATAGAGATAGGCTTCTGAAGATCAGACAGATCTTCCGGAGTATTATAAGCACTGGCTGTCAGCATAATACAATTATGTTTTGGAGTACTATAGAGAGTCCTAAAAATTTTGAAACACAAGGTCAAACTCTGAGTGCTTCTAGCTATACAATTCTGAATCATATTAATTTATGACAGGAAGGATTTTTCTCTGTATCTGTCACACATTAACAAAATCTGAGGAACCACAGATCCCCATTAGGATTAAAAAGTGAAATTTCAGTATTTTAGTTTTTCTGTGTTGATATTCTATTATTATCCTTTCATTCAAACAGCCAACATCATAGCACCTTGTTTCTTGACAAGGAAGCAGTCCTGCTCAGCTTCCTAAGCACCAATGCAAGATAGGGCTGTAAGAAATGTGTGTGTTAAGCTTTCCTTTTCTCCAGAATGAAACGTGTATTATATTAATAACTTTTTCTATCCTTCCTGGCCTGAGAAATGACTGTCTCTCAATGCAGGTTTTTAATTTGGCAATTAGACATTCTTGTGCTTTATGTTAAGTTCATTTTGGAAGCAGTACTCTCATCATTCCTAACCATCGCTTTTTATTAACTGTTGGGAAGCCACCCCTTTGTATATTGGGAGATTAACTGTAATTAGATTCCATCTCACTAAAGCACTGCTATGTAAACCACTTCACCTCTTGTTTAATTGAGTAACAGAAAGTAGAGAGGCTTTATGTTAACAAGGAAAGAATGAATATTTAAATTTGCCCAAATGATATTATGGCTCTTCTGGGCCTCTTCATACAGAGATACTGGTGTTGCCTCCGTTCTTACTCTTACGTAGTCCTTATTTTCAGGCATCCTCAAGGCTTGAGAAATGCTCTGGAGTTATAAATAATACAGAGGTTGCAGAGTTGTGATGTTGAGTGTTCAAAACAAGCTCATCACTGTATATATGTCATGAGTGAATAAACATTGCATATGTATCTAGACAGCTCTGAATTTTTGGAAAAATACCATCTCTTAGGCCTAACATACAGGTGGCAGATCTTTTTCCCATTGCAGGGCCAGTTGCTTTGGTAACAATGCTTACAGATTTGAAAGTGCTGTCTGTGAATCCCTGTCGTGGGTTCTGCCAACAACCTCTAAGGAGTTTGCAAAGGAAAGCCTAATGCCAATGACCTTAAATCAGCTATAGAGAGGTACATCTTCACTGGAAAAATTTTGGGGGTGAACAAATGGAAAACTGTTGAAAATAGCCACTCTGTTGCAATGTTTACTCTCTTGGTCTAATAGTCTCCTACTGTGAGCAAGGAACTGCCCCCATCCTGTCTGCTGGGAAACAGAGTTCACATCTAGACTGAAAGAACTAAAATCCACTATAGCATATTTTACTATTTTACTTTTTAGGTACAGAGTCCAGTTTTCAATGCCTGCCCCTAAAGCTAATACAAACCAGGTTTCTCAGAGCTCTGAAGAAGAGTACTGCAGATTGACAGATGTCCTGGTTTGATCGGAGATGAACTTATCCTTAAACCATTTAGCACTAAGCAGTCCTAAATTTCCTGCACTTCAGCTGTGTAGCAAGGGTCCCTATTGTGGTACCTGAAGCAGAGAGGAAAAAAGCTATGATGACAGTTGCGGGAGACTTTCCTTCAGTTCTAGAGAAACATAAAAAGTGCTTTAAATCCTGAATTGTTACCCAGTGACTATGATGGATGGAAAAGAAAAATGCCTTTGCCTTAAGGATCACATATGAAATCCTAATCAGCAGGCGCATTCTTGGTGCTTAGCTACCTGGTTAATCTAAGCAACTTGCCTACAGTAATAGAGTTAAGCATTTCTTGCTGAGAGTTTTCAAATTCTTTTGTAGATAGAGTTGCTTGGATTCTGAATGGGCTGCCTGAGTCCAAAATAGCAAAATGGGGGTTGTAAGAGGAGAAAA
Source organism: Dromaius novaehollandiae (assembly GCF_036370855.1). Lineage (NCBI taxonomy): Eukaryota > Metazoa > Chordata > Aves > Casuariiformes > Dromaiidae > Dromaius > Dromaius novaehollandiae. The sequence continues at coordinate 29,908,582 of NC_088099.1, forward strand.
ACTGTAGATTTGCTGTTAAGGTTTCCATCTAGGTGAGGTGCTGCCTGGGTACACTTATAGTGACATATGTGTTAAACTAATGTTGCTTCTGTCACATCCTTCCTAGAAGAAGGATGATGACACAGCTGACTGTTAATCAGGGTCATCGTGATAGCTTCTTGCAGAAGCAGTTTGGTTCAGATACTGGTCAAGCAATCATCTCCTCCTATAGACATTTTTCTAGGTAAACTGTTTCAGATCTCCGTTTGCTAGGAAAATTACCAGAAGAGCTATGATTTAAAAAAAAAAAAAAAAATAGTTGCAGTACAACCTCTAGAGTTCAGATTGCCTTGGACATTTGTATTTTGGTTGTATGCCTGGATATAATGAAAGAGCCAAATTTGAAGCTTTCCTCTAACAGTAGATGAGATGAGGCTGTCCCATAAGTGATGGGAGCAAGGCTACCTGCAAGTTGGGAATATTTTTATGCAATCCATTTTTCTAAGATCTATTCTGGCATGTTTTCTTGAAGACTGTCATTTAAAAATTGTTGAAATACATAAGCCTTATGTCAAGCAGTTAAGCTAGTATTTCACTGTAAGCACGTGAATAGCCCCATTAAAGTGCGTAAAGCTAGTCTTATGATGAAGTGTTTTGGTGGATCGAGTCCCTAGGGAATTCAATGTGCACAAGAAAATAGATCTAAATGTGAGCATTGTTTCCAGGTTTGGTGGAAATATCTTTACTTTTTATGTGTACTTTTTATTATACCTTTCCCTTGAATGCACTTTTAATATAATTCAGCTGTTCAATAAGTCAGATATGGGAGCTGTGCCATAGACGTGCCTTGCACCTCCTTTCCTCCCTCCCCTGAAATTGCATTTGATGAGTATATCATTGCTATTTATCCATGTTACTATTTTATTAAGAATTATAACATGCTGAAAAATCGTAAGATACCATTCTTTTCAACAGCCTAAGGGCTGGATTTGTGCACTGTTCCATACTGTTCTATAAGTACAGAGAAAGTGCAAGACATCACCTGCCCTCCTACTCTAACTGAGCATAATACCAGTCATTGTGCTCAAGAAACTCTATTATCTCTCTGCAAATAGGATTAAGTCACTGCTGTCAGTAGGAGTTATTCATAGTTTGTTTTGGAAGAATCAGCCCACAGAAATGGATCTCAGATTTTTATTTTTGGTGAGGGGGGTGTATATGCTCTCAAGAAGATGCATGGGATGTATCCTGAAGGAAGTGAGAGTGTGAGGAACTCAAAGTTACTCAAAGACCACCCAACATAAAACAGGAAACTCTATATGGTCCCAGTGTATGACCCTTCTATTCCCTTTGGAGAGGAGAGAAGGCAATAGCTGAGGCTACATATCATTACAAGGTCAGCCACTGCTCTCTGCTGTAAGGGGTGAGTAGCTGGGGTCATGTAGAGCATTATCTGCTAAGATTTCTGAGGAAGGATTTGTAACTGGATGCCCAGGAGCGTCTCTTAAACTCTCTCCCTGTTGGGGCAGGGGTCAATAGGTGAGGCCTCCCGTTCATTCTGTCATTTCTTTTGGTTTCTAGGTGACCTGAATTGCATGGCAGAGCAACTTAATCTTAAGTGGCTATAGATGGAGTTCAAGGTGACTATGCTAATTTTAGGCATCTCAGTAAATACCCCAAGGTAGGTGGGAAGAATCCAGGCCACTGTGTCGTTTTTCAGAAGTTCTCACTGATACAATGAATCATTTCTCTCTCTAACTTAGTAGATTCACAGTTCAAATTGGGCTTCAGTATCTATTGTGCAACCTTTGTTTGCATGTACAACTTTGCTATTTAATTTTGCTGTGGGCATACAGCAAGTTGTGTTGGACCAAAGTCAAAGGTAAATAAGTCACCAATGTAATATTTAGACGCATAACTGTAATACAGTACTTGTGAAATGTTACTTAAATTTGAATCATTGATTTTATCTTGTTGCAATTTTAGAACCATTAGTGGACTTGTCAAATTACTCAGCCTTATAGTCTTCCAGAATAGTGAAGCAGAGAGTTTTCGTAAGGTGCTGTGGTTGTCAAGAAGCATCTTCATATAATATATGAATCATAGAATTTAGAGATAGGAGACACCTGTTAGGTCACATAGTCTATCTCCTTGCCACCGCAAAATGGTTCTCTACCATACATTTTTCCAGTGCTTTATCCAATCTAGTTTTAAATATCTCTGCAAATAATAAGATTTGACCACTTCCCTTGGGAAAATATTCAACCTTTTTTTCAAAACCATCTCATGATATTTTCTGTTATATTTGGCATGCATATTCATATACATATACTGCTGTCCTTTAAAAAAATGCATATTTTTTTAAAGGTCAGTGATTTGTTATCTGATCTTTTCTGGGGGAGATGGAGAGAAAAACTTAAAAAGTATTTTTCCGGTCCAATGCCGTAGCAGATGTTGAGGTTTCACAATTTTTTTTCATATATATTTTGCTTCAGCAAGGGGCCCTCCTAATGAGCAAGAGAGGATATACTATTGAAAAAATACTTATGAAAACATCCTGACTAAAAGAACCAAGATTCCCCTGTTACCATGCCTTTTCATCACAGCCATTTCATGTACTGCTAGTTGCAATGATAGGTAAATAAAAGAGTAAGCAAAATGAGATTTGCAAATTATATTTATGTTAAAAATATTACATTTATGTTAATTTCATTTCTACATGTCTTTGCTACTGTCCTTAACAGTTCTTACTGCCAACTACTCTAAATCTTCATAGGCATTGCTTCTGAACTAACAATGTTATCTTTGAAACAAGTCTTGCTAAAAGATTAAAGATCAAATAAACAATGTTGTAAAGACACAAAAAGCTAACATTCACTTCCATTTTGTTTCCACCTTTAATGAAGCTTTTACTGTTCCTGCTCAAAGATGCCACAGAAATCATTTCTAGTGTTCTAAAATACATTTTAGCACATCTATTTGTCCATAACTACAACTATCTGACAACTCTTTGGGACAACTTATGTGATAATAATGACTTGCTGTATAAGAGTGTATAGTGAGGTGATTAATAGAAAGCTCAGAAACTAAAACAAGTCAGCTTAAATAAATAAGCTCCAAAACATGACTTGATAAACTAGTTTGTATCAAAATAAAGTGAATATTCCAATTTAATGGAAAAAAAAATAAAACTTTTATTCATTTTCCTAATACTTATAATCCTAATTAAGGACTTCCAGTATTACTATTCTTGGTAGTATATTCATGGTTACAATTTGGCATGCTTAAGGTCCTTAATGAGTTGCGACTTAATAAAATAACATGAATGTCTACATAGCAGTAGGTCAGTTCATGCCGTAACAAAGTGGGTTGAAACGCCTATGGCTTTAATCCCTTCATTACACACAGCAAGTTCCTGATGTTTTCCATCTGTAATGATAAATGCCTTAAGAAACAGGAACAGACTCTCTCCCCTCCCTTCCCAAAGTACTAATGAGACTTATGCCCATGCTAAAATGTGATTCAGTACTTAAGCACTTTTAAAATAATTTGGATTAGGCACATGCCTACATTCTCTTCTAGTAAGGACTTTAGTTTTGTGTGTAGGATGCCTGCGGGGATTTTTTACTTAAAATTAAAATGCGAGTTAAGGTAAAATGAATCCATAAGAAAGTAGTGCTCCCATCTGAGGAAACTTGCTACTTTTGCTTGTTGAAGTCACTCAGCAAAATAAGCAAATGAACAAACTTGTTGTCCAGGAAACTAAAAATAGAAATCTTCAAAATTTGTGTAGCATTCCTGAGAAGAACCTCTTGCACTGGACTAAGTTTCTTCCAAGAAATCTTCCCACCAAAGCTTCAAATGACTGAGGAAATGTCATGTGTTTCACTAGTCAGGAATTTACTGGATAACCAGCACTGGCAGGAGCCAAAACCACCCTGAGCAAATGTGATTAGATTGTCATTAATCAGGCTTCATGTCCAAATGGCAGTTTCCAGAAAGTAAAATCTTATTTCCTTTAAAAAATCAGTCTTTGTCTCCTTCCTGCTCTAACCCTGGGCATTTTTTTAAATTTTTAAAGCTGATGAATATCTCTAGTCATCTCTCATATCATACATCTACACTGCCATCTAGCAATGCAGGTACTGCTCCTCGTGCTATTTTAAAGTTGGCTGAGGTGTGTCTGGCTTGGATACCAAACATAACATAGCCACACAGGGGCCAGGAGCTCCATTTATACTGTTTTGTGAAGTATTTATTGGCTTTTCCAGTCTTTACTGAGACCCATCCTGCTTTGGGATGTACTTTTCTCAGTGCCCAAATAAGTTAGTTAAAAATGAGCTTTGATTGTTACACACAAGCTACACTGCCAAATGTCAAACCAGCGTAATTTTTATTCCACTCAAAGTTTCACAGGGTAAAGAATTAGTAGCATGTCAAGACCCCTCTGGAGGGAATAAAGAGCTTCCCAACATGTAAGTGGTCTGAGGTGGCTTCAAGCTGAATAAATTACAATACAGGATTTATATCACTATCTTGAGAGTTTATAGTATTTGATTTCTCTCCACAAGAGGTTCATAAATGACCATGTTCTGTCAGAGCAATGGATTTGGAAACATCAACCTCAACAGAGAATCTTATAGCAGCCTAGACTATTCAGCCCAATCCTCAAGCCATTTAGCATAAAAGCAATCAAGCAAACCAACTTCTCACAACACTCCTACCCTTTTAGATTACTTACCTGAGAGTTATTTTTACAAGTTTCCATTTTCATAATATATTTTTATTACCTTTGACCAGAAAGATAATTTTTTCAAGCAAGATGCAGCAATAATCCAGTGTGCTGCGCTTTGTTCCAGACTGTATTTTATTGTTTTTTCATAGTAGTAGTAACAAAAATAATATTTAACACTTGTATAGTACCCCATGTATTGAAAAGAGCTTTACTTGCTACCATCTCTAGGATAGCTAGATGTTATATCTCCATTTTAGAAGTAAGCTGAATCAGAAGATGTTTAACAGCCGCCCTTCATAAAGTAGCCGTAGTTGCTGCTTTCTGAAATCTCTGTTGTGCAGCTGCGGTTTCCAGAGGTTCTTGGCACACCCACCTTTTCTGTTACCTTCAGTGGGGGAATTGGTTACTGCTCTGAAAGTGTGAACTAAGGAGTGTAATTGGCAGGGTGCCTGGATTTGAGCAGGCTGTCATTGCCTTATGTTTGCATTCTTCCCTTCAGGCTCCGGCTATTTCATGGCACACCTACGCCACTGTATGCTCCACCCATCTCACAGCCACAGTCCACTGCTAACCTCAGCAAACAACCTCATGGTCTCTAGCCACTCTACCCTTCCTTTCTAATCACCTTCCGTCTATCAATCCTCTCTGTAGTCCTCCTTGTTTACCTTCTGGTTTGTCTATGCAGTCTCTCTAATTCTTGTCCTTGCCTACCATTGTTCTTTTATTCTCACATTCCTGTGCCTGCTTGCAAATGGCTGAAAAATCTTCATGGTATAAGCACAATGAATTTACCAGTCAATAATAATGTTAAAATGGAACTAAAAGCAATGTACTATCATGTATTTCAACTCCCCACCTTGCTGCCACCATCTTTTATATGCAGGAGTTCACATACAGCGCTGCTTTCCTTCCCTCCTACCCTTACATTTACTTCACACACACAAAAACACACATCTGTTTTCCTTTCTCCAATCAACAGTAAGATTTAGCAAATGTGTATGTATTACTGCTCAAGTAAAAACACAGTGAAAATCCCACTGGTCTATCTGTGGATGTGCAGATAAAACATTCAGAATGAAAATGCCATCAGTTTTATCCTTTTGTGATAAATTTTGTACAAGAACTTGTCAAGAAAGTATTTCTAGTGCAGGAAAAGAGCAGAAGGCAGCATGAAAGATTGTCATGTAGGACTCTGTGGTACCTGTACTGGTATTATTTCATAGTAGAAGACTGATCAGTTTCATGTGTGACTATTTAATATGCATTAAGAGGTACTTGTATTTTTAGTATTTCTGCAGATGCTGCTTATGTGTGAATTTATTACACAGGACAGCATGAGAGTTTTTTTATCACTGACTTTTAATCAAAACTGGGTAGAAAATAAAATTGGATAATCCCCTTTTTCATTTTGGGGGAAATTTCTTTTAAAAATAGTTCATCTCTTCCCATGTTGGTTTAAGTACAAAAGTTCTGATCTGAGATGGGCTCTTGAACAAAGGTCTAATTTAAATATAGATAGAAAAGGGCAAAATTTTTCTACATGCAAAGTTTTAGCATATTCTAGCAAAATCTGCCAGTGCATGTTGACTGTTATTTACAGAAAAATCCCAATAAATACCTATACTAAGCCTCTCCCCCAGGTATCTTGGAATGCATCTCGGGAATATCATCATCTCCAAATAGCGGTTTCATGGTTAAAGTTGTAAAACTTTTTCTTTTAAAAGATTTTAATCCCAACCTTCATAGAGAAAAACTCTTTTCTCTTAACTTTTGCAGTGTGATGTGTAGTCAGAAGAAAGTTATTTAGAAAAGACTTAAGTTTAACTGGACAAACTGTTTTTTAAGAGGATGGAGACTAAAAGTAAATTGTTTTCATTTTTACAACAAAGGACCTTGCTTTTTGAAAAGCCATACAAAAGCATCCTGTTTGAGGACTTCATACTCTTCTGATTAGTATGAGAAAACATCAAAGTTTTTATTAAGTAAACAGGATTTTTCCTGTAAGACTGTGTTCAATGCATTGGAGCTACTACAAACTTGAACTCAGTTTAAAAAAAAAAAAATCTATATCTTGTAATACTTAACAACTCATTTTACACATTCAGCAGAGCTGTGCCCCTGGGAAGCAAGGGAAGAGAGAAGGCAGAGAGGGTTGCCTATTTTCAGACATCATACTGTCTGTAAACCTGAGCCCATTTATCAGTTAGCTACCGCTGAAAGGAGTATTTCAGCTTCTGCTCTGCCCTGCTTCCTCTTCTGCCCTCCCTTACTTCTGCCCCCATGGTCCAGCCTCTTTTTTTACAAGCACTGGTACTTATTCAGCCACTCATGAGCTGATTCAGCTCATTAAGTCAGCAGAAAACAGTTTGTTTCTTTGCTGAGCCAGGCAGACTTTTGCAATTTCATTTGTTGTATTTGTCATGGAAGAGTCTATACAACCCCCCCAAAAGGACAATTAGTGTCCTGAAAAACATACGGTATTTTAGAAATCAGTAGGATTTAGATATTGTGCTTCAGCCATTATGAGTTCAGGGCCCAAAAATGAAATAGATTACATGTTCCAGTGGAAAATAAAATCAGGATATTCCAAAGGACAACAGCATACCAGAATCTCAGAAACATGATCAGCAAAGTTCTGTGATTCCTATCACCCCAGAATAATTGAGAAACATGTTTTTTCATTTAAAGCCCTGCTTGGATGTTATGATTTTACAAACACTGGAGAAGTCAAGGTTAAATAGGCTTTCTCTTGGATTTTAAAACTGGCACACTTTCTCCTCCTTAATTTCTCTACTTTTAGCCCCTCGTGATTTCTAGAAAGTTCAGACATGCTCAAACATGAAAACAGCGATCAACAGGGGAGAAGTCAGCATGTGCTCCATACTTTAACATGATGGGCTAGAACTGTTCATGTGGTCTCTGCAGAGGTCAGGCCTGCACAGATTATCCTGTCCACAAGGAGAATTTTTGAGTTTGCCTCTCTTGAGGCATAAGGTGGATGCTTTTAGCCTTAGCTACTACTGCCAGTGGTGTAGACAAAAGGATCTGAGCCAGTGGTTCAGCAGCTTTTTGCCTTGCTCCAGCCTGTTCTTCACCTTTAACTACAGCCATACCCTCTGAACAGCATTAACTACAACCCATCTACAGTGATATGAAGTTCTTTGCTCCACATATCACGAGAGAGATCAGAGGAACTATCTTGTTGTGAGGAAAACCTATTTAAAATGCGTGTTACTAAAATTTAAATGCATATTTTTACATTACACCTCTTAAGGAAAAGGAAGAGAAAACCTTGTATGAGGGAATGAAGTCATATGCACACCCTGAATCTGAGCATTTACTCTGCTGTAGAGAGTACAGGCACAGAGAAAACCCTCAGTGCACAGTGGAAGTCTTGCTGGATCTGTATGTTGATGTAATGATAAATTCCTGAAGGATGACAATGGTAAATTAGCTGAGTTTACAACAAACTAACTGGTGCATAATTTGACTCAAATATCTGTAATATTATAGATCCATGTAGTCTTTCCCCTCTGGAAAGAGGATATTGAGCTTCCCTTAAAGCAGAAAGGTTAGTAATACCATTTGTTCCCCTGGGTTTCTAGTACCATACAAGAAATTGATTGAGTAGAAGTTGTCAACCATGGATTACATAGATTACAGAAACTGAAAAAAGAAATGAGAGAGTCTTGTTTTGTTTAGCTTTGCCTCAAGCAGTTGAACTTGGAATGAAAAAAAAGAAAGGTTCTTCTTTGATAAGTCATAGGTCACAAGCTCTGTAGCTACTGAATTATAAATCTAAACCTCGGTCTGAACATCTTCCCAAAGTGGTCAGGATTTCCTAAAATCTATGGCGTTAGACTAGCTGAACAACAGTTACAGAGCAAACAGTTTTTAGTGTGAGCAGCATGGAAGGAGCCTCGCTTGGGCATTTATTTAAGAGAGCCTGCTTCTAAATCTTGTCCTTCAGTATGCAAATCCAGAGCCATTTTGAATACTTCCTGTTGCCTTTGCAGATAAAAAAGCTCTGTTGTAACTGCTTTTAGAAATGTTTTGTTGCCATTAATTTAGTAGTCACTTTTCTTTTTGTGGGATTTCCTGATTTAAGACCTCGAGATTTATCTATACAGAGCAATTCAGGAAAATTAATGTGAATCAGCTAAAGATGTGACATAGAAATGGAACAGTTAAACGTCATTAAAACCCCCAAGGACCTTCTTATCCAGAATTCAAGTGGTCCCAGTTTAATTTAATTTACTTCTACAGTGAAGTTAGATCATTCAAGTGTAATTCTAAAGGAGAACATCCACATCAGGGTTTAATGCAGTTTTACAGCTTCTCTTTAAAGTAAAGTCTTCAGTTATTTCTCTTTCATGATTGTCCCCATATAAATAAATCCCTAATCCCACAAGTGTTTTTAGTACTGCCTAATCCTTGACACCTCTTAATAACGGACTGCATAATCCAGATAGTGTCTATACGAGTTGCTGAACTGGAAAACATCCACATTTCAGTCCCTGCTGCATCTGTTAAGATTTGGTCCTTGACTATTGGAGGTTTATGGGCAAACTGTAGGACAGTAGTAAGACAGGGTAAGGGTTATAGGTTTTTGTCCCCCACATCAATTAGCTGATCCTAATACAACCAGACCCTCATCTAGCAACCAAGCTAAAAAGCTTTTAAGCTGATCTGTAAGAGAAATCTTTTACATCTTCATTCATATTTTCTGTGAGGGATGAACCATTTTCAGCTAAACATCACTGGTGAAAGAAAGCTTGAATCTAGCTGTAATAGGGATGCGTAATTATTGGATAGAGAACTTGAAAGTCTGCGTAGGGGATGAGATTTAAACTCCATACTGGATTTCTCAGGTATCAGTCAGCAAAGGCTGCCTAGAGGTTGTGTAGAATCAGTATATTTCTCAGCAAGCAGTTCTGTGCCTCAAGTATTTAGATAGTTTTAGGTGCAAATTTTGGTAATTTAGGTGTAATTTTGAGTAAATTGTGCCATTATGTATTTCTCCAAGGGGACTTACTGCTGATAGGGAATGATATTGTTTGAGCTGTGGTGGTAAACCAAATTTGAGATGTTAGACTTCTGCTTTGTTTGCTTGTGAATGGAGCTTTGAAGTAAAGAGACAGAGATGAAGTAAACATACAGTGTGGAAGTATGGTGGCTCTTACGGTATCCAGAGATATGAATTTCAGCCTTGTGACAAAACTGTGTGGTTGACCCTGCTATAAGTGAGGACTTGGTCATTTGGGTTCAAATGCAATCGGCTGATAGATACATCGCTCCTTTGTATACAGCTGGCTACAGAAACTGGTGTATCTTAACCATGCTAGCCTTACGAGCTGCCATGTCCAGAACAGACTTTTAAGCTCAATTACTGTCTGGATTCTGTTAACTATATTGATTAGATCCCCACTAACTACAGTGGGAGTGAGGACACCTAGCTTACATGCAGAAGCTTATGTTTAGGCGTCATAATCTAGAGCTGAGTCCCATTCTGATGCCTTTTTACTGAGCATCAAATTGTTTTTTGATCTGGATCTATGTATAGGCTCTAATGCAGTGACACAGTAAATCCAGTGTTAGAGCTCCTCGTCTTGGATGGAACCCCCCCAGCCACATTACAAAGAAGCACTTACACTGCAGGGTTAGACTTCTTCAAACTTTCTGGTGGGCTAACTTTGTTCCTGCTGACTTTATGCCAGATCGGGTATGTTCTGTATTACTCCAATTTTAGGGGGAAGCAAATATTCCTGCAGTGGCATATGGCTGTCACAAAAGCGTGAAGACAGTATGAGATCCATGTTGTATCATCTAGCAGATTCAATAGAAATATGGTTATGTGCCCACAATTAAACCAGAACAAAGTTGTACCGCTGTGTGATTGGGCACTACGGAGAACTACAGCCTTATATCCTTCTGAAATATGACTACAGGTATCTCCTCTTATGAAAAAAAATCTTTTGAAAGGCTGCTGATAATTACACTTTTTATTTTAGATCTAACTCAAAAGAAGGTAATTCCAGTGGCCAGGTACCTGTTAGCCTTGTTCTGAGTTTATAGTACTGTGACAGTATCATTATCACTTCTTTCTTCAACAGCTAGTTTTCCAAAAAGGTTTCCTTTCCAAGTATTTACAAAGGCCCTCAAAGCTTCTGAGCGTTGGTGGAATCATAGCCTGAGGTGGTCTGGCTGGAAAATGAGAAGCCACTGAATAAAGAAAGTGCTGAAATTTCACTCTCCATAGGGATTACCAGTTTCATTAGCCTCAGTGAAAACCACATTTCACTAAATTTAGACCTGCAACAGAGCTCAGTACTGATAATACATTTAATAGATGCTCTGGGCAGTGAAGTTGAAACTATTTCAAGTGATTTTCTTCAGTGTTGGATGCAGCCATCCTGTAATTTTCCTGATAACTTAGTTTTTTTCTTTCTTTGCACAGCAACTGATGCTCTTCCAAAGCAGCCAACATCCTCCATGACAAAGCTGTATCATCATTTCACAGTCTAATGTTTTTTCACCACTAACTAATATAATGTCACAGTATGATAGCACATACACTGCAAAGATACATTTTTTCCCAGTTCTGTGCTTGTGGTCAAACATTGCTGAAGAATGTAGAGGCTTTTTTTCCCCCATCTTAACGCCACCAAACTAAAGACAGAACCAGGTGGGAAAGCAATAAAAACAGACATATTCGCTTCAAAAAATGAAGATGTAGCTATTGTGTACCATGCAACATAAATGTGCCAACAAGACAAGAAGTGGAGATACAGGATGCAAAATAAAATTCAATGACAAGTGCAGTCTGTTTTCTTCATAGTATTGCTAATTGCAGAAGTATGAAATTGAATTACACTGTATCGAGGGTAGAGGAAACTACACATTTATCTCACTTTTGGTGACATCTGTGTGTTCAATTTTCTGCCTTGAATTGTTACCTTTGACAATGTACAATTAAGCTCAATCACCTCATTTTCCACAGTGCATTTTAGGAACACTTCTTCCAGATTAAATGTGCAGTTTGCTAGGGCAAAAATATTTCTTTCTAAGTAGGTTTTTGGCTATACATTTTAATTAATTTGTCTATATGGTAATGTATCAATATTTAAGAAATTGGGTAAGGATGGGCCTGATTCTTTAATGTGGAGCACCTTGTGTTATTACAGAGAAGGTGTAAAATATTCCAGTCAGTACTGGATGGCCACTTCATATACTCTTTATTCTAATTTAGAATAAGTATAAATGATTGCACAGGGAACAAGACATAAGGGAGTCAGGCCAGATAGAATTAATATCCCAGTGAAAAGATGACTGCTTTCAATGTTATTGATGTGCTGCATTTTACATGGCTGGGTGGTACCTAAAAATTTCGGGACTCTTGTGCACTGTTTCCCTAAATGTAGTATTTGATACAAAGATTTTTAGCAGAGACATTTTTTCTTAGCAGGTACTTGTGTCCCTTGTGATTGCTGTAAGAGGAAATAGCAATCTTTCCCACATTACTAAACAGGTGGGAACATTACATAGAATAGAGTCTTAATATGGAAAAGATGAACTGATCTACAGTATTTTGCTTTCTTTCTAAGGTGCATTTGATTTTCCAGGGCTCCAAGTTGGCTAAAATTAAAAATCTTAGAAATAAATATGTTTTTGGCATCATTGTTCATTAAATGGATTATCTGAAAATAACGCTCGTGAGATCCCTACAATTTTTTAAGCTTTTTTTTTGCACAAAGGAAATGGTAGCCAAGAAATTCAGTTATACTAGAAGGGTTCCCATAAAGCATGTGCTTTCAGGAGCTGTATGGAAGTCTGTGGTCAAACTGGCAATCAGATGATATAGATGAGCATTGAAAAACAGTTCCTGTCTCATAAACCCTGGCATTTTTGGTTCACAGGAATTGTGTTCCAAATAAGCAACTAGTTTGGCGGCAGGGCACCATTCCATGTTTAAAATCCTGCCTAAATTCAGATGGGTGAATCCTAACAGTGTGCAGTCTGACTAGGGATGGTGAAGAGCTATCTAGGAGAGAGTAGGTCTTCTGGGGTGACAGATGCAATAGCTGTTTCCAGCAGGCTAACCATTTAGGAATGTGGTGGCTCACTGCTGGGGGCGATTTGGATTTGTAAGTTGATTAAAGCTGTAGATTTAGTGGCTGAAACAGTGTTTTTTAGTTAATTGCTGAACTGAGTTAATGCAGTGTCTAGTGCTTGCTCCATTCAGTGGATTTCAGATTCTATTAGCAATGCATACAAAGTGAAGATGTTGCTTAAAGGATTTTGGGAGAGGAACTCTATATTCTGCTCTAACGAGTTGCATGAGTTGCACAGCAGAGAGTTTTTCTTGCATTCCTTGACCTCTTTAGAAGAGCAATGACTAAGGGGAAGAAATACACTTAGTATAGGCAGGTAGATCTCAACTGTCTTTCATCTAGCTGAGAGCAAAGTAGAGCCTATTCCCATTTTAGCAATTGTGAGAAGAGCAAACCCCAATCTGAAGTGTAGAGAATTACATGTTGCCTACTAAGTCTCCCAGGAGCTTCAGTTAGATTCTTCTTTATTTTGTTTCCTAGATTGCGGTGAAATGTTATTATTCATTCTGCAACAGATACCACAGTCCCCACTAGGGATAACTGTGTAGTGCAGTGATGCAATGTCAGTGATGTGATCTCTGTCATATCCCCAGTCTACCTCCCAAGGTAGTTGCCAGTCTTCACAAATATTAATGAACCACCTTTATCCCTGGGCCCTGGCCCTCCCTACTCTGTGAGTTTTCCCCATTCTGCTCTATAAAACTCTACTTCCTCCAGGGTTTTCTTGACCCCTATTTTCCCCTCACCACTTCTTTCTAGCCAGCCTGTTTACCTTTACCTCTTCCTTCTATACCTCTCCGTTTGATATACCGCCTCCTCCAGGTGTGGACCTGCAAGGATGAGGACACAGGAGATTAGCATCCTTGACAGCAACAGAAACAGGGGTGGGATATATTTTTCTTCCTTCAGTGTTTCTTTAGAGGCATCCCTGCTTGGTAAGGCTCTGCTTTTGAATTCCCTGGCTGAAAGTGACTATAAAACACAGCTGTTGCTACTTAAAATGCTGTGAAATGCAGATGAGATTAAAAACCACTATATGAAGGCCAAGTGTTATTAGTATTAGTAGAAACAGTTGTTTAACTACCCTTTTTTAAAAAATAGTACCCATCATTCTTCTGTGCTATGCACCTGGTTGTGTCTCTCACAAAAAAGAGCCGGTAAGCTAATATGCTACCATCTTTCTTAGGAAGCCAGTTTAAGGTGTTGTTTTGTATTTCTTTCCCCTCTATGGAGTTGACTATAAATTAGTACATTTTCTCCCTGTAATAGATGTGTTTTCTATTATTATTCTGTCACATCAGAGCTTGTCTATTATTCACTGAGATAATGCTAATATTGTGTCAACTTTATTCCACTGCTTTCCTGAAGCAGATACCTCTTGTGTACAGTGTTGAGATGAATATAGTAGAAACCCTTTAATAGGGTTTCTTAGGATAGTGATGTCCACAATCCTTTTGCTTCAATGGCTTTTTCTTTTGCTGGCTTTGCCAGCATTTCTTATTCAATCACACTTTTATTTATGAATTAAAAGCATCAGTTTACAAAAAATAAATACATCTGGAGATAATTGTTGCAAGGCAACATAAGCAGCAACATACAGCTATTGTTTCCAGAATGCAAACAAGAAACAGAAATGAGACTGGTGATGGTTTGCAAATAAGATTACTCTCTCTTGGAATGTTATAAATACTCTTTTCTTTGTCAGTACTGCTGACTCTGTGGGTTGATCCTGAAGTGAAGATATCATTAAAATGGGCAAGAGCCCATTTTGGGAACCTTCCCAACTCCAAAGAAGAGAATAGAGGAGAAGAATGGGTGTCAGAAGAATGTTTATTGCAGACCAGTAGTCCCCCCTGCCAGTTCCAAGGGATCTCGCTAGTTTGGAGAAATTTGTGAAGGAATCTTTGTAGAGATGGAACCTTCTACTGTTTTTTCATTACAGTGGACTCAAAGACTCTGAAACCCTGGGCACTATACAGACCTGTATCACAAGACAGTCTTTTTTCCAAACAGATTTGAGGGTAAGGCTTGACTGTTTATTGGCATCCTCATGAGAAGACCTTGGAATTATTTGCAAGACTGGGGCCTAAACAAAGAAAAACAACAAGCTAAGGAAGGGCAAATGTGGATAACAGTCATCGGAATGTGTAGAGCAATATTCAGCAGTGACCTTCTTGTTTTATAAAAAACTTAGTAGGTAGATACAAAGATATCACAAATGTTAATAGCCTCTGGCTGCTCCTACATTATGTGTAAGCTGGGTGGCCCCAAAACGCTTTGAAACCTTGAAATGGTATGTCTCTGTTACAAGCAGTTTTCCTTGAAATGGAGCTGAAACTGTTTACACATCCCAGCTGGCTTTGCAGCAGGACACAGTGGCATCCTCATGGAATAACCTTCAGTCATCTCATTTTGCTGACCTCCAAGACATGGTGCCATCCTAAGCACAAATCAGGCACAGCAGCCTGCAGCACATCCATGTAGCAAGTAAGCGTAACATTAAGTACATTCAAAAGTGTGTGGGGTTTCTCTACTGGGAGTACTAGCTGGATTGCTGTGGAGCTGACTGTGAAAGGGCTCATGCAGGAAAGTACTGTGGAGAAGTGACAAATTCAGGTTTGAGTCTGGGCTTAGGGCTGTTCTGCACAGTAGTGTATATACATCTAGTAAACCCAGCTAGCCACTTGATTAGGCAATGCCAGTTAACTGACAAATTATTGTCAGCACCAAGCTAGAAATGAAACAATCATTTTAAAGTTCATAGTTTCTTAAGTCTTTAGACTCCTCAGACCTCATTTTTCTGCCATCCTATTTTGACTGTTATGTTCAGTTATATTCTCTTCTACAATGTTATTGTTTTGTACTTCTGCTCTTTATGTTTGGTCTAGCAGTGCTCAACAAAACCCTTGCAATGACAGTTCGTATTAATGTTAGAAACTGACTTCAAAAACCTGATCTTTTAAAAACCACTCTGTTTATTACAAATGACCCTGCTTCATTTATAATGTAGAAATCAATTTCCCAATAGTATTATGAACATTCCAGAAGACAAAAAGAAGGTCTACTCTTAGGGCTGATGGAAGCCAACATAAAGAGGAAAAGAATTACCTGTCAAATGAAATATATTTGGATGTTGATAATAATTACATGACGCGGCCTACTTAAAACTAGTCATACTCCATCACTCTCATGACGAAACAAAACCACCACGATCAGCGTCAGATATGATGGAGTTATATTGCAAAACATTTATTTAGTTGTAAAGACCTAGTACACATTTTTGATGTATTTGTGTTTTAGGATTATGCCAAACCAAGGAACCTCAAGTTCTCCATGAATTTTAATTTCTACTTCAGTCATTTTCAGGTTGACTGAATATTTGTTAATTTCTAGGTGACTAAAAAGGTGTTTTTCTTTTGTCTTCCATTCACTTCCCAGTGAAGGGCTAAATGTAGTAGGAGTGTGACATGCCTATTTGCATATATCGCATAGTTTCCCCATGAAAAACAGGAGTTCTGTACAGCGCTGAGATTTTCGCTCACTTAAAACCAGCCTGAGGTATAATGCAAGCTGTAGAATTGCTGATATGACACATCATACATCATTGCTTAAGAAGACACAATGTAAAGTATATTCCAAAACTTTATGCTTTTTATTATGTTTATAATTGGCTCTTGCTATCTCAAAACCTAAATCTCTTAGATTTCCCTTTTACTATTTAGACAATTTGGCTACTTGCTGTTAGGTGTGTATCGCTGAAAGAGTTGACATTTATATGCTTGCTGCGTAAAGTAAAGTAAAAAGAATCCAACCAAAACCATTCCGCAATGATAAAATCAGATAGATCCACAATAACTTATGATGCATACACATTTCACTTCCCAGATTATAAATGGGTGTTTTCTTTATTGTTGTTTTGTACCTATACAGCTGTCATTTTAGCAAATGCCTCTTCAGTTGGATAAACTATTGGGTGGGAAAGCTAACCTGGCAGAAGTCATGGAGGTATTTGCATCAATAACCATCTTTATAAAAATGTTTATCATTGGACTTGAAAAGCCTTCCTATTTGTCTATGGTTGAAAGCTGTAAAAAGTTTCTCTCTTGTGAGAGGGAGAAATGGCACCAGGTCATTACTGCTCTTCACAGAAACACTGGAGGAAATATTTACTGTTAATATTTCTTGACTCAAGCTCTAGAAGGATTTTTATAGAAATAGCTGTTCTGGTCATGTTTCTCCAGTAAATTAAAATCCCAGAAAAATGCTAGAAAATAGAATTTGCAAGGTGCAGTGTGTCCTGAGTTATCATTTCTTATGACCTGAGGTAATCTGGGTGGATTTCAGATCAGAGCATATGAAATGACATGAGTAAAGGTCTGTTCTTAGAAGCTGTTATTCATCAATCGATCAACTCAGGAAATTTTTAAAAATTCTAATCTTCCTGCTTCAGCTATATTGAATTAAACTGTGACACCCAGGCAGTTAAATTTTCACCTTGAAATATACACTTTGATACAGTATGTGAACATCCATCTGCTTTCTGAAGTGAGCAGATGTGGCCACTTCTACTGCAGTATGAAGTAAGAAAACATACTGTGCTTTTTTTCTTAGAAAAATGCAATATGCCTGTACATATATATATTCATTTTTAAGGAAGACTGAACATATTTCATTTTAAGTGAAAATTATCTGATTTTTGTTAAAGGCAATGTAATCTTCATTTTGTAATTGGTGCCACATCTTGGATTTTTAGCTGTTTATTTAACTTTTAAATGTTTAATGAATCTTACATGGCTGTTTTAGGCTAAAGAACATGTACTTTGAACACAAGGTCTGCACTGTCATTCATTTTTCAGATTTGCCTGAATTATTGCAGGGTATTTCTAGAGTAACACAGGAGTCACTAACTAAAAAGCCCTCCACACTAGCTAGCACATTTTAATGAACATGTTTAAATGTTCTGTCAAAATATTGCCATATATGTTTCCATGTTTAGCTGCTTGAGTCAAAAACCACAGGATAGCTTAGAGCTTATTTTTAGTAGTTCATATGTTTTAGAACATCTCTGTATACATTTAAATTTAGAAATGGTAACATTTTTATATTAACATTAAATATTTAAATTAAGGTAATTTTATATATACCTTTTATCCTTATCTTGGCAATACCATCAAAGTCTATGATCGAAGAGCAAATCTGAATACATTAAGAGTTTTTCTGTCAGCACAATACACTGCTTTATTAGGCGCAGACTTTTCTGACATCCTGACATTCTGAGTAAGATAAGGTATACAAGACTAGTGATGGATTTAAGAAAAGCTCATCAATACTGAAAATTGGTAAATATATCTGCATATGCCTGTATCATATGTGCAATGTGAGCAAGGAGTTTTGAAAATTTGCTTTCCCGGTACATACCTAAAGTTGCTGGAGCTAATACATAAGACTCCCTTTTTTGAAAGGATTTTGTTTAACATAGATTCAATCTTGCTTAAGTGAATAGGTAAAAATAAAGGCAAACTGGAGAAGACAGATTTATTGGAATAACAGCTGCCACCACTACTGATAAGTGCTCAGCATCTCTAGCTGCTGTTAAATCATGTACAGTTCTTTAGGCTGGGAAAGTCAATAAATATAACTCAGTATAGCAATCTGTGTTAAACCAGGGAGAATAACATGGGTTGCAGGGAGAAGACTTGAAAGAACACCCGTAAACTAATCTGCATGTGCATGGCTTTGGTGTTAATTGCAGCCTCAGCATCTCTGTAAAGATTTTTTCTTATTAAAAAATCAGGTTAGTTTTATAAATGTGGAGTCTTCTTGCATTATTGTCCAGTACATGGTGCAGCGATAATTCCAGAGAAATGCACCTCCCCCTTCAACTATGATTAACTACAAAATAAAGCTAGGAGTAGAGCAAACAGATGGCTTGGAGGGACTTTCACAACTGTGATGGTGTATTTCCAGATAAAATAACCTACACAAACAAAGAAGTGGTTAAAAAATAATTAAGTATATGCACAAAGGGATAAAGATGAGAAAATGACAGTAAAGGGTTTTTTACTATCCTTTTGGGAGAAGTTTGAAGAGAAGTGAATGAGATGCTGTTGTGTCTGAAAGGCTGGAAAGACTGATTAAAGTATTTGATGAGTAATGTGGCCCCACAGAAGGAGATCATGGACAGAGGCTGTGTTGTGCTGTTTTTGTTATTTTCTGCTTAAAGTCAAGGAGAAGAGGAAATAATTATACCAAGAGCTGATAACTCTTGTAGCCCTGTGAAACTCTGGAAACATTAAAGATTCCTTGTTTAATGACAGATTTGTATATGGGAGGCAGGATTCTCACAGGAAAGCCTGTCAAGAGATACATCCAGCACAACAGCATAGCTCCCAATAACTGAGACATGCACTGTCCAGGGAAACTATCAAAGCAATAGAAGCTGCTACAGAAAAATGAGTGTACTGGCTCAAATTAAAGGAAGCCAAGAAGTAGGAGACATTCAGGCTGTGATGTAGGATAGACACTAGAAAGCAGCATGAAAAGCAGAAAGAAAAATGACCAGTCTGTGGGCAAGGATGAGGAAATAATTTTTACCCCAATACTGAAACTACCATAGGCTTACTAAGCAGCAGTGTGGGAGGTAAAAGAAGTCTGTATAAAAGATGTCTGCCATGTGTGTTTGATCCCCAAACTAATATATATATTCATGGCAACTAATATTTGCAGCTATGTTATTAGACTGGCAGCCAGTTAATTTCCAGCTTTGTTATAATATCAGCTGATAAGTAAGACTGATAACTGGTTAGACTTAAGAAGGGTGTCTACAGCATGATGAAAGACAATAAAACCTTCTGAAATCAATGGAATAAGTATAGACTGTCCAAAAGAATCCCACAAAATATGATATGTTATTGGTTAGAATTTGTAGTAGTCCAAATGCAGGTGTATCTCCCACTCTTGAACAACAGCAATGAAATTCTTGGTGAAGGAGAGAAAAGAGGACTTTTTAGCAGCATCCAAATAGGAGGCTGATGTGTATTTTGAGGAAAAAGGCACCTATAGTGCAAGGTAATTTTAGAAGTATATTCACATGTGTAGTTTCTGAGACAATTAAATGTTTTTAAAATTCCCTTGGGAAGGAACTTGCAAACCTAATAGCAAACTACCAAGTGGTTAAAGTAATTACCTACAGCAGACTACAGTGGTAGTCTAGCTCCACAAAGAATAAGAGACTCTTCAGGTAGTATCAGAACCTGCAATGAAGTCACACTTAAAGGAAGTCATTACCCAAGGACTGCAGATATATGATCTGCCTTAGGACAAAAAAACTCATTTTAGGTGAAATTGAGTATGAGTATTGGCCTACTAAGCCAATGCAACAACCTTTATTGATACAATTTAGGTGGCACTGCTGACCATGAATAGCTTTAATTGTTTGTACATCTTCAAAGGAGTTCCAGTGTCAATTGAATAAGCCACTGGAGAAAGTCCTAGGAACAGTACTGATGGCATTCTTGTTGTAGGCAGAGGAGACATCATGGAACAAGCAAAGCAGGATCATAATATCAAGCAGAAACAATTTCTAAGCAAGTGCTGGGAACAGAACATTAGGCTGAATACAGATGAGGTAAAGGTGAGGAGAATCGACCTTTGCAGACTTCTAAGAAATAATGGCCAGACCTTGAAACACCATTAAGAGTATTCAAGACTGATGTATATATCCAATGATCTGTAGGGATGAATAACTACCTTCCTAGATGCTGCACACTATTATTACTGCACACTTAAAAACATAGCTAAGACCAGTTGGAGAGCCTATCTGCTTGGTAGGCCTAAATATCTAATAGAGGGTATGTGTGGAACTGGATGATGAATTCAAAAACTGTACGCAATAGAAAATTTTACACATCTCAGTTCTGACACAAGGTTAAAATAGACTTCACTTCTGGTAACAGTCACTGCTGTAGGACACCACACATTTCTGGGAAGTGCCTGTCTGAAGGAAATATAGGAGAGAGGTCTGATTAGGGAAACAGGTATGTTTTGCAAAGTATATATCTAGCCTGAGATGACTGTGCCTAGACAATGGTCCACTCTGCCCTGCAGCTGCATTTAACCAAGTCAGCATCAACAGGACTTTGAGCCCAAGGGCACCTTCTCATGGATAACACAAAACAATGGCATGGCAGAGTTGGCAATCAAAACAATCGAGAGGCTGTTAATTTAAAGCAAAACAGAAAGGAAGACAAACAGGAAGAGATCCTGACAGATAAACAAGAGAGTGCGTGGGAGTAGGTAAGGGAATGCTCAGCTAAGCAGGCAGACCATTGCAATAGATAAGTGAAGGTTCTCAGGACAGTGTGCCAGATCTGGCTTGGGTCTGTGCAAAGTAGAGGCAAAAGGCAGCAGTACAAGATGTAGTGGGATACCAATTATTTGAGTAATGGATGTAAAATTGAAGAAACCAACAGGATAATGGTAAGTGCATCCAGCACAACTGAACGGGGGGGGGGGCAATCAATAGGATTTGGAAAAAAAACCTCAGGAAACAGCTGGCCTGACACAGAAGAGGCAGAGGAAATGAAATGTGAGCAAAATAGAGAACACACCACTGCACAGAATGCAGGGAGCCTGCTCTCCTCAAGCAGCAGCTGAGTAAGTAGGAAACCAGCTTAAAAATTGGCACTTCAGCTCTTGAAAGGATACACACCAGTGGGCTGGCAGGTAAGTCTACATCCCTGTAGCTGGCTGTATATTAGTAACTTCTGACTGACTGAGTCAGGTAATACTGGCATAAAAGACACAGAAGCTTCAAAAGCAAACTGAAATCAGGGAGCACGTATTACGAGAAGGTGGTATGTGAGTGTCAAGGTTTGAATGCTTGTTGAGGTTGAAACATCTAAATAGATTCCTTAAACCTTAGTTTAGTTTTAGAAACAAGAGTCCTCACACACTGGGTGGCACAACATGCTGTATATTAAGCACTCGGAAACCCTACCAAAGAGGTGGATCAGAAAAGAAAAAGGTAGAAGCTTCTAGTTTGAAGAGTCATTCATAACCATCTGCTGACTTGTTCAGAGGAATGGTACCCACATGAGCTTGATAAAGGAGAGAAATTTCTGTCAGAGTCCTGATCCTAAAGTGCTACCCAGTAATTCGTGCTACAATTGGGATTGCCGAGTATTTTTGGTGATTTAAAAGCTAAGATGTAAATGTGAATGATTAAAAAATACTCCTGCTGCCAGAGCTAGAGAAGACTATGAAGGATTTCAAAAGAATATTAAGAAATATTAGGCAAGTGTGAAGAATGTGATAGTAGGAAAAAAACCTGTTAAATACAGTTTAGGCAAAATAATGGACATTGGAACTGCTTGCATACACTGAGAAGTCCTAAATGGACAGCAGCTCTTCAGATGAAATACTATTCTGTTTCTGTGGCCAGCCCATTGAAAACATCTGCACAGGTAAGAAAAAAGATGTTCTTGAAATATAAAATAAAATGAGTGTAATATAAACATCTTACATAAACCAATGGTAACCTTCCATTTTGAATACATGTTCACTTTGGTCACTTTATTTCACACAGGCCATAGGTGAAATAGGAAATTCAGGGAATAATAATGAGAATGATTAGAGGCATGGAAAGACTTCCATACATGGGGAGATTAAAAAGATTAGGGTATTTACGTAAGAGCGGAGGTGAATAAGCAGTGAAATGAAAGAAGTGTATAAATTATTAATGGTTTAGAGAAGGTCAAGAGGGTACACTGTTTTAACTCTCTCAGAATACGAGAACAAAGAGTTCACAATGAAATCTTAGCCTTCCCATTTAACACTGATAACAGGAAATCCTTTTCACATAAATGTGGCCTCATTGCCTCAAGATTTGAACTTCATAGGATTAATTAAAAGGTCTGACATTTCTCTCTACGTTGGATGATCACCCAATATCATAGTATCTGAATGTTTAATAATCCTGAATGTATTTATCCTTACAAGAGGCTTCAGAAGTAGGAAAGTACTATTATGCCCTTGTTCCAGAGAGGCGAACTGATACCCAGAGAGCATTAGATGATTTGCCCTGGACCAAAGACAAAGTCTCTTGTAGAGCAGGAAACAGAATCTGCAAAACTGATACCTTAATATATGGACCTTTTAGGGTTTTTATGCTCTTATTTATTTATGTTCGTCATGCCCACTCTTACTGACATGGTTGGCCATATACCTTCTTATGGAAGCACTTGAGTCACATGCCATGGCTTTTCCATTATCACATGGCCAGCACATACAGCACTATCCAGAGGATATGCACTGGCATAGTAAATTAGATTAATTCTTACGGCATATGATTTACTGAACAGGAACAAATCAATGGGTTGGAGCATGTTTGCTAGATCTGATGCTTCCCTGATGCAGTGGAAATAATGCTGATGCATTATGTAGCATATATCTATCCATCCATTTCCATCAGGGAAATCCTTGGGTATTCTCAGCTGCCACCTCCAGAACCATTGATTTGTGCCAGTCCCAGCTGCTTTTTTTCACAGCATCCCCTTACTGCCATTTTTCCAGAGTGTCTATCCATCACCTGACCAGAGCTATGACTGCCACAGGCTGGGCTGCTGGAAAAGAAGACTGAGCACAGGCTGTTGTCCCCAGAACTATTAAGGTGGCTGGCTGCTCCCTCCCTACTTGTGCCTTGGAAATAATATGAGAAAAGAGCAGCCAGACTGGATCAGTCATTTTGGCAAGACACATACAGCCCCATGCTCCAAGTTGGGCATTCTCACTTTATATGGACTTTCAGTACACAAGTCACAGTAATGCTAGTCTGTACTAAAAATATTCAAGGAATGGCTGTCCTCCAGGATATAAGTCTTCAGGATGTAATCGAACCTCTGCCTGGCAAAGGTGAGGAAGGAACTTCATGCATCAATATGATATTGAACAGTTTCTTAGCAAATAAAGTTTCTTATCAAAGTTTAAACTCTTGTGTAAATTATCTACTTGTGGCTACTGTTGAAGACAAGATAATAATGGTCCATTATTTTGATTTGTTGCAATTATAAGTAAGCAATTTATAAGTAAGATATACGCCAGTGAAAGTGTAACAGTGAACAAGTATTTGGAGGAATGAATGAAAACCCAGGTTTTAATGTTTTGTTCTGTGCAGCCTATTTTTGCTAATA
The DNA here is from genome assembly GCF_036370855.1 of Dromaius novaehollandiae. Lineage (NCBI taxonomy): Eukaryota > Metazoa > Chordata > Aves > Casuariiformes > Dromaiidae > Dromaius > Dromaius novaehollandiae. Next base: position 29,932,596 of record NC_088099.1, read on the forward strand.
CTGATTTTAAAAAGATGTTATGCAAATACACATTTCTTGCCTTAATGGTCAGAACACAATCTTTTTATTATTTAACTGGCATTTTTCTTTTTGCTTAACCTGGGAAATTTAAGAATGTGAGGCTGTAAAAAGTCTTGGAAGGCAGTATGTGTCTGTGTGTTGGCTCAGGCTGAGAGAAGCTTTCATTACAGGACTACATTATGATGTGGTGATGCATAATTGCCCTTCTTGCAAGAAACAATAAATATACCACTGTACACTTTCGTTACCGTTTTTTTCATTGGTATATGATGCACTCTTCTACAATGGCATGAATTACAAACTATGCAAACAGAGTTGTTACTATTTTTATTCATCTTCTGACTATCTCTGAAATCTTGGATCTGTATAACTCTAAAACTTTGCCAAAAAGACAGTTAAAATACCTATGCTATTGTGAGACTTTTTTTTTTAACTCTGGTTGCTTCTAGTTCAGCACTGTCATTATGTGGTCTTGAGCTTCACCTTCAGTAGAGATAAGCTAACAGTGCAGATTTCAACCCAAGAAAAACTGGCTGCAACTTCAGCTTCAGTGCTCAGCTATAAAGCACTCTTGTGCTTTTCCTTGCACCTTTTCTCCACCTTTCTTTGTGTCTGCCTTTTTTTAAGGAGTGACTGGAGTTGTCACTGGTTACCGATGCCTTCTATAATGGCATACATGTTTCTGTGTGTCCACAGAAAATACCTCAAATAATACATCCTAGTTTTGTCTTCATTTTTTGGACCACATTGCTCATAGTCATTCTGTGATCGGTTCCTGAGCTCGCCCTGATCTGACTGGGGATCAGGCAGCTGAACAGCTGAAATCACATCCGATGTGGTGAGAGTGTGTATGCTGTACTCACTCGCATGTGCTGGTGCAAGAGAGGAAGGAGGTTCTAGCTTCCTGGTAAATCTGTGCCTCACAGCTAAGATAGGTCCTTTTCTTCAGTCATTTTTTGCTAGTGACTTCTACTGCATAAAGATTTGCAACCAGGTCCTCAAGTGATTAGCGCTGCAGTCCACACTCTTTTCTCCATTACTCCTGTCCTCAGACTGTTCCAATTCCTCTCTGCAGTAGTTTGATTTTGTTTTATATTGACAATGCTTCTTCGCTTCATGTCATCATACCCCTCACTTTTATGACAAGATCATTAATGAAAATTTAAAAAGAACTGGCCCCTGAACTGATCCTTGAGTAACTCTAGCAGTAAGCTTCCTCAGGTGTCAAATTGCCCCCGTCAACACTGTCAACTTATAGTTCTTCTCTTACATCTTTCTTCTCCAGCATTATTTATTATTTTCCCACATAGCCTGTACTAGGATTTTACTGAAATCCAGACAGAGAAGATCTAAGGATTGTCTTTTAAAATCACTTCCATTTATAAAAGAATGCCATCAAGTTTAGTCTAGCCTTGTCTCTCCTTGAATCCGTTTTGTATTTTGTCTTTCTGTCTACCAGCATCATTTGTTCCAAAGCACTGTGTTCCACTGAGGTCCAAATAACTCTTCAGTGACTGTTTGGGTCACTTTTTCTGTCCCTGCTGCTTCATAAACACAAGCTCAATAATTGCTGTTATCTGTTCTTATGACAACTTGAGACTTTTACTGAATGTATTTTCTTGTGAATGCATGTGCCAAGTCTCTCAGAATTCCTGGTTTGAAATTGGCAGATACTCTATAGGTCATGTGAAGCCCCCTGAGTTTTATTTCTACCTCCTCTGTGATTATTACCAATTCATGTTTGCATTCCCATTGTTCAGCTTTTCTTTGCCCCCAGGTCAACATCATTGCCCTTTTTGCAACCTGATGGAGTATTAATTTAATTTTAGGCCTATTCATCTTGGTTTTCACCCTTTGACACAGATCAGAGAAACTGCTAACCTTTGAGACTTTCAACATCAGAGGCCGTTTCAAAGGATCCACCCCACTGAGCACTCTCTCATATCTAGTTACTCAGATAGCATTTCAGCCAGTTCCTCTGTAACTGAAAACATGGAAGAAAATCCTTGCCCCAGGAATCATTTCCAATTTTTCTATCCAACACAACTCTAACTTCTTCCAGAGCCTTCTGGGTCCTCAGTACATATACATGGGTTTATATATGTGCGTGTATATATATATATATATATATATATATATATATATATATATATATATAAAATTGATTCCTTGACTCCTGTAAGTCTTAGTGTGGGGCCTCCTGATCCCTTTTTTATCACTTTGTTATCACATTCATTTAAATGGTAAGTAAGCTCCTCTAAGGCATGCCTAACCTAGCCTTTCTTTAAGTGGCTGCTGTCTTGAATGTTGTTTTTATTGTTAGCATACCTAGCACTTTTGCTCATCTTTCTACTGCCCCCCTTCTCTGAGCTCTGAGTCAAACTTTCCCCCATGTCGTTTTCAGTCACAGTGTAATGCTGAGTATAATATTAGACCTATGTGGCTGTCGATATTACCTGTGGTTCACTGTGCTTTTTAATGTTTTATTTCTGTCTTGAAGGCTCTCTGTCATCTGCAGCTGATGTGTTGATAAAAGGAGCTTCCTGCATTGCTAAAGAAACTGAGCTGGGGACTGGCTTATCACAGCAAGAGTTTAGCTTGTCAGGATCAAACTTTGCCTTGGCAACCCTGATGTAGTTCTATGAGCTCAGCATTCCCATTAAAATAAATCGTGCTTTTATTTCCTCTTGGTGTAACCTACACTGAAGAAGTTTCATGCTTCATTGTTATGATGCCTTTCTTGAATCATACTGTATGTGTGTATGTGGGTCTTTAGTACCTTGCTAGATCAGGAGCACTCATATGTTCATTTTCCAAGCACTACAATATTCCCTTCATTTTCACTGTACAAAATTATAAGCAGCTCAAAGTGAGGTAAATCCCTGGAATCTTCATTGGCTTGGCCTCCTTTGCCTCCACCAAATTGATGGTGGATTTCTTCTGTACTGTTACAGACTGATAGCTGTGGAAAAGACCACACCTCAAACTGTCATATAGAAATTCGTAACATTTGTAATAGCCTCATATTTGTCAACTAGAAATCACATGTAGGCATTATCTGGAAACAAACATTTGTTTTCCACTATCACTGGATTTGAAGTGGGTTTGGCATTTAACAGTAAAAGCACATGTATTCTTTCTGCTTTATACTCAGTGATGAGCACTGACCACTGATTACGAGCAAAGATAAACACCTGAACCAATTTTCAAACATTTGTTTCAAAATAATAAACACTTTCACACCACAGTAATAACTAATCACTTGAGAAATTTCCTACTTCATCCTGAAAACAAACCTCGTGTTAAGTAAGGGCTAGCCTACATGCTTTCATTTTGTTTCACAAGAACTAGTTCTTTTTTATTTACAGGTAGAGGGGAAAAAGAAAGAAATGTGGCTTTAGACTTAAACTTACACTGTAAATGTTAGTTTCAATTTGGGGCCAATTCTAAATCTGTATTGATGTGACTCATTAACAGGACTCTTTTCACAAGTCAGGATTACTCACTAAAGTAAATGAAGTAAGATGAAGCCATTATCTTTTAAGGCTAAAACCTGTAATGATAAAATTTATGAATTAGACACTTATAATAGAACTATTAACAATCTTTAATTACAGTAGAGCTACCAGCCACAGCAATAGTATATGGTAATACATACTCATTTTTTGTCTGCTGTTTCAGTGTGACATATCATTATGGAAGGAATGTTTAAGTGCTATTTTTAGATTTTAAATTTTGCAGACAGAGAGCAGCCAAAGCTGGATAAGCTCTATGAACAGCTCTCATATTATTTCAGGCAGCCTGAACAGAAAAGAACACACATAAAAAAGTAATTACGTCTTTTGGTAAGAGGGGCAACCTGTTGGGCCCAGAGGGATGCAGAGTCAAATGCTATGTAGTGTGCATTTGCCACATGGCCTCAGTCTATGGCCTCGTTTATTAGCATTATGGATGTAGTCATTCCAGTTAGGTGCTAAAAAGGATTTGGAACCATATTGTGGCCCACTAACAATGAGAAAGCTATGACAGATGCACAGTATGTCTTGTCTAGGACTGCCAGACCTTTTTTCTCTATGCAGTCTACTTGGAAAAGTGTGAGGTGTGTTTTGGGATCATAGAAGACTAAATTAATTATTGCTCCTAATTTTCCACTTACTGTATAGGGAGCCAAGTCTTACAGACCCAGGATAATATGTAGTATGAATAACCAATTGATCCTGAGCTTAGATGCCTTAGTAGGCACTTAAGTCCTCCTTCATGCACTGCGATAGGCAGTTTTGGATTCCCTATATTGCTTGTGGTGTCTGTCCATTTGTCTATCTTGGAGGACTGTTTTATTAATAAACCTATTATAATTTCTGTGTGGATAGAAACTAATGAAAAATGGTACCTGAAAAATATATTCATTACCATAAGGATGCTCAAGAATTTAGGTCATAAATTTTCTGATGAAACATTCCTTTGCAAAAAATGTTGACTTAGTAAAACTAAGACTTTCTACATAAATATACTGATTTTCATGAAATGTCTGTTGAGTTTTCCAGGGGTAGAGACAGAGAGAGAGACTCACCTCTCCTCTCGCATGTTGCAGTTAAGGGCACTTATCTAGGATACGGAAGACTGCAAGTCAGGGACATATATTGGTTTAGTTATCAGCTCTAAAGACTTACCAGCTATAGTAAAAGGTGTATTGTCTTCATTGGCAGGATATTGACTGTTCAGGGGTGCTTGCTCTTGTCTGCATCTCTTTCTCTCAGAATTCTGACATTTAAATATTGAGTCACTAAATTAATGATCTTGTAACTTGCTCAATATCATGCTTTCTGTAGAGTAACAAAAAGTAAATCAGTTTCCATAAGATCTTAAGTGAAACACCTGGTTTGTTCATGTTTTTGAAGATCACTTGTTTTAGTTCCTTGTCTGATACTGAACTTGTCTCCTATTTCTCATTTTCTCATTTAATTCTTCTCTAGTAGATTAATTGTGGTTTTTGAGTCCCAGATTATGCAAATTATTTTTCATTTGTACTGTGACCATTCTAGGGTATAGCGTATTCTTGTTTCAGTATTATAGACTACTAATAAAAAGGAAGACAGTGAGATATTCTTATAATGTAATACTCAAAGGCTGGGAAAGGCTTTGTTATTCAAGGATGGAAAGCTTTTGGATTTTTAAAAATAAACTGAAATTATGTATGTAAATCATGCAGAAAATTACAACTGCCTTGTATAAATCAAGGTTATAAAATTTATAAATGACTTCTGAATGTACATGATCGTTTTTTGTTATAATAGGAGGTGCTTTGAGATGATTTGCCTTGACAGTGTTCTGCTGAGGAATAAAGAAGAGAATTAAACAAATACAGGATGCCTGAGAATCTGTACAGCTTTTAAAAGACATTAAAGAAAACTTTCATTTATTGGACTTTTAAAAATGCATCTTGAATAAGTGTTCATTTTTTAAGATAAAAATTTTCATCTTCTTAAACAGGCAAATAAAAAAAAAATTATGTAGCTCCAGATACAGCCTTAAAGAAAGCACACCATTTGCACATTTTTTACGACAATAATCTTTATAGCTCTGTTTCCTAATTCTTTATTACCTGGCTTTCAAAATGTTGCTGCTGGATCTGCTGAGGTCCATACAACTCCAACTACAGTGTACTTTAGAATCTGTCTCTTTGATTAGGTTAATGTAGAAAAAAAAAGTGATGGAATGTATGCGAGTATGTTACTATTCCATATGAACCCCAGTAATTGCTCTGTTTGGCCCAGGTTTGAAAGGACAATAAGATTTGTGTCTTTGGACAAAACTGCTAAAAAACACTTCCTGTCCACAGTAAATGTACCTATAATCTTGTGAATTTGTTGCTTAAATGAAAAAATGATGTGAAGGTTACCAGACCTAGACTAGTGCAAATGAAAATTTGATACATGTTCTAAAAATACAGACCCTTTTGGATTTGGTGAATGAGTTTTGTCAGAACTTTACCATAAAAAAAATCAAACAGTTTCCATTGAATCAATCTGATGTTATCTGGCGCTGTTGCAATGCAAAATAGCCACCTGGATGAGTGATATATAGAGCTAGGAAGAACTGTGTGTTCATTGTTGATGGTGGGTATAATGCATTTATATTTTAGGTTCCGAATTGTTGTGGGATATTTAATGTTTAGCTTGTCCCAAGCTTCTCTTATCTTTCCCACTATGTTTTGGTCTTGTATTTGGGGGAAGTAGTACAATCATGTGAAGCTAATATTCTTCTTATTACTTAAGTAATACTTAAGTTTTGGAAATACCAGAACTGTAAATTTACAGCTACTTCCACAAAAATGTTATCTGAGCAAGCAGTGCTTCCTCAGCCATAGACTGGTGTCCTAGAAGTGCCATGTTAGTTTTAGGAGTCACATTCAAATCAGATAAAAATCTTCTGATTGTTAAATTCAATATAATGGGAACAAACAGGATATTAATCAAAGTTGGGCATGCTTCTTCCCTAATCACATATTTTAAAGAAAAAGATAGTGACTAATGCGTTGTCAAGGAAAAAATTGACTTTTCATTAGTGTTTGATTTCTCTTGTGTCTCTATTGCAGTATCTCTGGATAATGCCAGTGAATTCCCCTCTGGAGGAGTCAGTCTAGGATGTTGCTGAATGCATTGCAATATTGTCCTGCACATACATTGCCACATTTTCTAGAGGAAACAGATGTGGAATAGAATCTGATTATTTCTCACCTTGGTATGTGATGTTGTAGAATAGATTCTCTTCTGCACTGAAAATATGAGTGCACGTAAGGATGTGTCTTCTTCCTCCCACTTCCTCATCAGTCACATTTTTGTGCTAGTATTTCTTTGTATCCGAGTGATTCTACTTTGTGTTTCTTCTAATATTTAATTTCCACACAGCCCAATCTCATTTGTTTGGAGTAATAAAAGCAGGTAAGGAAATGACAGAACTTTGCCTTTTCATTTGTTCCATACTGTATGTGTACATATTCTATTATTGAGATAGCATATTGCAGATTTGTAACTTCTTTTGTTTGTTGATTTAAGGCACAAGGTAATTTATTTTCTGGGTAAATAGTACTCCTGTGAATGGAAGGCAGTCTAGGAAGTAGGCATGTGACTTGGGAGGAGTTTCCAGTTACCTTTTTATAGCAGTGGCCAAGCACAACTGTTCTGCATCCCACTTCTTGCTTCCATAATGTACCTGAGTGACCCTGAGCAAATTAGTTAACATTTGTGTTTAATTTGTTCATCTCCGAAATGAAACTGAAACAATTTCATAATTTTCAGAGAAATTATACTGCTTAAGTCTTCATCAATATTTGTACAGCTTTCCAAGGTCTTTAGAAAGAAGTTGCCAGAGAAGTTCAGAATGTTATTGCTATTTTATTATTCCACCTTTTAATTACATAACTATTAATTTTTACTATTTCAAAGGTGGATTTTACTTTGAGAAGATTTCAAAATAGTCTCCTATGACACTTGTGCTCTGAGAAATAGCATCTTGAGAAAGAGAAAGAGTATTTACCATATTTTTAAAGGGGACTATTTTAAGATTTTGGATGTTCCTCATAAAAGTGAGAAGCATTTGGAAACCTATCTATATTTGAACATGATGTTTGTTTGAAAGACATAGATTATAATGGCGTAAAATGTGTAAGGAGTCTACAGGTTTTAGTTCTTCTTAATGAATTCTTATTAGGTATATGATTTCCATTAATTTTAATTAGACCCATGTCACCAAAAACATTTTTTTCCAAAGGGCCCCTGCTTCATTCAGGGCACAGGATGAGCCTTCTCTGGGGTTTAATCAAAGCTGAGTAGCAAGGGAGGCTGTTGTCTCTGACTAGTCTTTTGTTGTGCCACCACTCCTCCGTTCGTTCTATTAGTGATTCCAGCTTTTGATATCCCACTCCTTTGTTTCTTCTTTTTTTTATGGACTGCTGGGCACAGGACACTCTTCTATCCCAAACAGCAGCCTATCATTCTCTGTTCTTTCAGACATCTCACAGAGACATCCTTTCTCAAGGATCCCTCAAATAAGTGAATTTAAAAAGAAAAAAGAATACAAAATTTAAAAAAGAAGGCATGAAGTTAGTTGCTCCTCTGGGTTTCTCACTTTATCTTCCCAGTATTATAGGCTGGATCCTGATCAACTGGGGATGCAGCAGTGTGCCATTAATTTCAGGGACAATGAAACAATTGAAAAATGTTGAACATCTGACCCACTGCTCTTTTAAAAATGTTATCTTTAACACATCAGGAATATTGACATGTTAATGAACAGCAAAAGAAAATGAGAGGAAATTATGGCTGTGGCAAACAAGTCTTAGATGCAAAATAACATGCGGATTCGAAATACTTTGAAAAATCATACCTATGATTTAGGGCAAATTTTCAACATAGTATAGGAGATTTTTAGGATTTTCATTAATGTGCATGAGAAAGTGCCGATGTATCTTCAAATTCACAGAGTAAGTTTACCTCTAAATATGCTGCGGCAAATATAATGAAAAAGGTTTCCAGACAGCATACCAGATGGATGTCAGAATTAGATGCATTCTTGTGTGTAAAATGAGACTACCCCCATATAAACATTTTTGTGGAGAGAGTAATAATAGAAATGTGAAAATAATTGAAAACTGAAATACAAATGGCAATATACATTACTGGTATTATTGGAACTTTATGCCCTTTAACTCAAAAAGAAGCTTTATAAAATATTATGCTGAACTGTGGCAAGACTGAAGTTATTAAAGAGGACCACGGTGGAAGTACTTCTACATTAAAAATTGAATATTTTTATGGAAAATATGGAATAAGGATCTCTAATGATAGCATTAGAATGGACTTGTAAAAGGACATTTGCACACCCTGGTATCTGAGCACAGTTAAGCAGAAATCTGTAGTTAATTCAAGCAGCACTGTTCTTATGTTATTACCAAAGTAGAGCAGTAAAAAAAAAAAAATCTAACATCGCAGATAACAGAATTTATTCCTAAAGTACTCTTTGATGTATAATTAGGTAGATACCGTTATATTTTTTTCTTTGAAGGTTCTTAAGATATGTTATCTTGCACTTCAGCTAACTTTATAATGATTTATTGTACCAAATGAAATTATATAGTGTAGAAAATTTTTTACTGTGCTAAAAATGTGGACTAAAACTAGTCTCCTGTGCTATCCATGGAACCCTTGCTATGGGAAAGAGCGAGAAATGTAAGGAAAAGTTGTTAATGCTCACAAGATATGTCAAATGAACAGGCCAGTAAACAAATCTTGCATTTATTCCCAAGAGGAACAAGAGAAGCACAATTTTCCTCCAAATTGGACATCTGCAATCACTTGAAATACTACTTTGGAGGATTCTTTCTGCTCTTCTAGGCTCTGTTTTCCCTGAGCCCGATTGTGCCATAGCAGTTTATCTGCTAGATGAGTGCATCTAGTAAACCAGCTTACTTCCCACAAGTTGCATTTGCATCAGTGGGTTGTAATTGTCCAGGCCTGGCTAGGTAAGAAGTTGGAAGTTAGAAGTGAAAATATGATCCATCTCCTTCTTACTTTATGATTTTATGCTAAAATTCAGTGATTCTCCTCTGAAGAATGTGTTTATATTAGAAAGTTCTCCATCTAAGGGCTATGATGCCGAATTAAGTCAGAAGCCCATAACTACAAGCAGGGCATGAAAGGAGGTCACTGGTTGTACCTACGTCACACCAATTTCTGATGCTTTCTCAGGAGAGTGGACTCCAGGCCCATGACTAAGACAAACCTGGGCTCTGGGGACACTTCTTTGGTTCTTCTCATCTTCCTTTACTGACAAGAGAAGCCTTTTCTGGTATCTGTATTTGTAATCTGTTATCCTTTTTCTTCAGAAGCCCTATATGGTTAAGACCAACAAGCTGGACAGGTGCAACCAGAGCAACCAGAGCACTTTTAAGCACCTCCTAGCAATTTTGCTTACCTCTGTTGCACTTATACACTAGATGAAGGAGTGCTAAGGATCCAGTAGTCCCCCACCCATGTCACCCTTACCACTTGGTATGGCCTTCATGCCCCTGGCAGGGTAATGGCTGCCTCATTGTGCAGCCCTCCCCTCATTTTCCTAGGAGGAAGAGTACATGCAATGGAATTTAGGGTTAAAATATGTACTATACATATTGTTGTGCGTTGGTGTTAGAAGAAGAGAAGGTCAAAGAAAGTCAACCTGTAGCTAGTGTGGTGAGGTTTAGACTGATTCCATTGAGTGGGCTTGGCTCATGGGATTATATTGACCATAATCTTCATTCTGGAGTTTTTATTGATCCTTTTGACACCCTGCTATCTGGTAGGCATGGACAAGAACCTCATATATTTCTCTTTGAGCAGCCACTTTAAAGTGAGCGGGATAGGCTTGAAATGCTCACAGTAGCATATGTTTCTAGGGGCACATGCTGCTCTGCTCTGTGCCAGCTGGAATTTCCAAAGTGTTAGAGGTTTTGTGTTGAAGTATCCTGCAAGTCAAGAAAGGACAAAGACAGAAATAAATGTGGCCAAGGTCCTCTTTTGTCTGAATGGTCTGGTGCTTCCTAGCCAATGAGATACAGTAAAAAGCATTACTCACCCATCTGCCTTAAAACTGGGGAAGAATCCAGGGAACAGTTCCAGCTCTAATTGAACAGTTCTGCCTGTATGTTCTCAACAAAAAGAGACAGTTTTCTGACTGCAGACTCTTCAAAGGCTTTCCTATGCCTATCAGCATGTTTTACTTCTTCAAATAGCAGTACTTCATCACACTGAAGAGTGAATCATCCTCTCAGCAGTGGTAAAGTCATACGTGGTGAGAGATAGGTGTTGCTGATTTCAGCAGAAGGTTCTGTGTGTTTTAAAAATCTAATAATTGTGCCTAATTTAATAAACTAATATGAATTTTAAAAGTGATTTTAAGGGCCAGTGTTTAAAAAAATCTTTGGCCATTTGTTTCCTGGCATTATTATATTTTAAAAAGTTGCTTTAAAAGAATCCCTTGAGAAATCAAGTGTGCTTATTAAAAATAAAGAAGTTTGCTCTTTTGGTTCTCTCTTTTGTACAACTTGTTCATTTTGATTGTATCTTGCTAGAAATCCTTGCCATTAAGTGCTTATGTACCTTGCAGCATTTGATGTTTTCTTATGAATGGAGTAGATCAGTTCCAGTAGCAGATACTGTAATATTTATAATTGATTTTGACAATGGATTATGTGGAACTGACTGTCCTAAAGCATGAAAGTAAATCACATCAGCCTCAGGTATTCAGCCATTGCTTCTGCTGCTTTGATATTTGGTGCTGTAGTTTCCTTTGCTTGTTTGGTTTGACATTCACCTGCTTCTTTCCTTCTTTTTCCCCTTCTTTCCTTTACACTCCTTCTCACTCACTGACTAAATTCTTTCTTGGGTTTTAGAATTCAGTGGCACCTCAGGATGAAGACAGAAATGATTGACTGCAGGAAAAAAGGAAAAGAGGTCCTCTTGCTGCTTTTGCAGGCAGTTCAGTCAATACAGTATTGCAGATGAGAACTAGAAAGTGAAACTATAAGGAAACAGTTTTTCTTTATTGTTTTTATTCTGTCTCACTACTGGAAGACTTAATAGCAGTTTTCAATATAACCTTTTCCTTTGTGGCACAGCACAACTCCACTGCACTTGGTTGAAGGAATTGTGTGGGGCTCTTTATCCAGACATCTATGCTTTCCCCTCCCTTTTTAATTCATCACCAGGGCCCCTTCATTCCTTGGGCCCTGTGGGAGATTCACGTCTTTCAGGTTTGACAAGTATCTCCCTGTTGTGTCTCCTCATGTTCTAATTCAAGAGCATAAAGATGGAGTGGCTACATTCCTTCATTAAATTCCTTCTAACTTCTTCAGAAATCCTTTGAGTGACTTTGGTTTTGACAGCTGTGATCATATCGATCCATTTTGACCTACTATTGATGAGCTTACTCCTCTGGATGGGCCTACCTGTATTATCATGCTACTCATGGTTACATCTGTTGATACACAGACTGAGAAAGGGTAGCAGCTGTCTTCAAAGGACTTCAAGTACATTAGTATATACCCCAGTCCAGTCTCCTTAGTTGTGTCCGTGATGTGGGAAATTTCAAACTGAAGGAAGTGCACTCCCAGAGTTAAGGGCCAGCAATGACAGAGGAAGAGACAGTAAAGCATGGCCTGCACTTACCTGAAGCCACCTGCCAGTCCCAGTTGCTCTGGAGCTATAGCACAGATCACCTGCTTCACAAATGTCCTACTTTCAAAGATCTACATCGGTACAAAGTGAAGGAACCCTCTCATTTCTGTAAAAAAAACTATTCTGTAGATGTGTCTGCAAGCAAAATGCTGGGCTACATCAGTCCTCCAGTCGGTCATGGACTGATAATCCTGGAACCCCTCACACCCATTTCAGGAGAGACTGCTGGCCAGTCACTCGTAATGGCATCTGCACCAACATGAACCTGAGAGACAATAGTTGTTGTTTCAGATTTTGTCATTACGGCATGACATACTTGCCATTCCTGCTGCCGGAGTCCTCGAGTACTGTGAATGTGAAAGAGCTGAGCACCCTTATGTCAGTCTTGTCCTCACATGGAAACACAAGGAATTGCAGCATGTGTGAAGGGCCCGGACAGAAAGTGTTACCCAAAACTGCGCCATCTCCTTTGCCTAAGGGATTTTTTTTTTTCAACTATAGCAAGGGCCATGGAAACCAGAGTTTAACCAGTAATGGCTGAAACAAAATCCCCAGGGGAACGGTTGATTCACTACTTTGGTAGATAGGCATTCATCAAACATGAGCTAGAGAGTTCAGTGCAGTGGTGACCGGATGAAACACAGTGGATTATGATGTACCTGAAGTGGATGGGATGATCCGATGGTGTCCTTTGATTTTAAACTGTATAAAGCCATGAAATATCTGACTTGTATTTCCTGCTGGGATACATGTCCGCCATTTGCATTTCACTTAATGCAGTGAAAACAGGAAAAGCATACAAGCTCTGTGGTGAATCAGATTGTTTTTGCAATAAACTGTTTTATTAAGCAAATGGATTCAAAACGTAGATATACTGTGCATATTTAAGTACAGTAGGACACTTCTCAATTTTCTCTGCTAATTTTCCCAGGTTAGTATGAATTGCTGAGAATAACTAGCAGAAGAGAGCAATCACCATACATCAGCAATAGTTTCAATAGACGCAAAAACAGAAGTGTTGGAGGATCAGCCTTTAACATAGCACTGGCAATGTTGCTTTATTTTAGAGCCTGTGCCAGCACTTGAATGACAACAGCTCAGAAGGGCCTTTCTCCAAACCACCAGTCTGTACCACTTATACCCACAAGGACATGCTGAGGAACATTTTAATGAAAATAAGAGATTTCTGAGAGTTTGCCTCTGGGAAAGAAGACATTAGAAACATTTTGACCATCTGTTAAGTTGTCACTGAGTATTAGTAATACAGGTGAAATTATTTATTTTAAATATATGTTTTTAAATTCCTAGTATCTCTTCTTACTAATGAAAAGTAATAATAAAACAACTTGGCTTTCTCAGTATCTTATGAGATATAACATCAAAATTTAATGGAAGAAACAACTAAATTGGACTATTGAAAAAATACAGAAGAGGCTTTTTTGTGCAGTTTAAGGAACTTCCGTTGATCTTTTCTTTTAGATTTTTGGCCTTAATCTTGCAAACTGCTCCGAATAAGCCATCTCCCATGTCAACTCCAGTTTTTCTGATCTCAAGTAGTCGCAGCAGGGAACAGTTTCCTGGATCAGGACCTTGTTTACTCCTGTGGGTGCTGAGATGTTTTGCTCTGTTGTTTTAGTGTGAGTGATTCCCAAACCATTGGGATTCCTGTAATGGATGAAACTCAGACTATTAGTTCTTTTATTTAGAAATCAGATTGGACATCTTGGGCAGTTAAGTTTTTTCTGTATAATTTGGCACTTCCAAGCCAAAGCAGTATACCAGATAAATCTCTTTTGAGATGTTCCTGTTCCAAAACACATACAGAAATTCTCTTTTATACAGTTTGACATTAAAGGTTGATGACAGTAAACCCTTTGATACTGATTTGCAAAATCATAAGGAGTTTACTAATTTGATTACTTTTTATTTGTGTTGTTTTTTTCTAGTCATTTAAATACCCTTCTTTAATATGTATTGGTTTTAAGGGAGTATTATGATTCAGTCTAATTAGCTATAGCTAGTCCTTAAGTCTGAGGAGCAAAAGGTTTTACATTTTTAATTTGGATTGCTAAAGCTCTAGAAATATTTCATGTTATCCAAGCATGATAATTTACTCTTTCTGGGTTACCTGACAATTTTCTCAGTAAGATTAAATTTCAAAAAGGAGTAATTCAGATATTTATGATAACCTTAAAAATGCAAATATTTCCACCTTTGAGTCATTTGCAGATGTGAAAGACTAGCACAGTTGAAAGCTTCTTGGCAACAAATGAGAGTCTTAATTGGAAGTTCTACTACATTCTACCACCGTTAATTTTGGCCCATCTAATGAGAAGGTTAGAAAAATTTTTTAAAATATAGATTTACTAGTGAAAAAAGCCTGCTAGTTGTGGTATAGTTGTGGTATAGTTGTGCTATTCTGATCCAGCATTCTAATTGAAGAATATATTAGCTTAATTTAAACCAATTTCTAATCAAGTTAAGCTAAATTAAAATAAACCTATGTTAAACATTATGGTTTGAATTGACCTACCTTCAGTTATTTTAAAAGCACATTTAGTTAAACTAGTGCTACATTTTATGGATAGCTCTGAAGATTTCCATCCAGATAAAGAAAATTGGCACCAGTACCAATTTAGTTTAGACTGATATAGACCCGTGATAACACAGTGACCGGAACAAGGTGGGGTTTATCCCATTTTAGTTTGGTCATTTATTTATTTTCCTTGCACAGAAGTTGAAACAATTTTCTTGTATTCTCACAGTCCTCATGAAGTGCAGTGGCTTGACAAGATACTGCATATCAGCTGATCCACAGTGACTCTGCATCTGCCCAAGACAGATGTGAAATTATTTGAATTAGTTTAGGTTTCACTGAAAAATGGCCAAGTTTTGATTATCTCACTATCTGGTGTATGCTAAGAAAACTCGCAGGGACCATTGCCATGGATCAGCTGATACATAGTAGCTTGTTGCCCTATTGTAATTTTTCTGTGTGGCAATTTCTGACAGTTTCCAAACAGCTTATTTTGTGTGCCTGAGTAAATCCACTTAAAATGTTTGACTAAATTAAATAAAAACTATTTTCTTCTGTTGACATGCCAAATTAAGCTACACTGTTTTAACCACTCTATTGTATGTCTAAATACACACCCTGCTTTACATCACAATAATTTGTCTGTGTGCCCATACTGTAGGAATTTGCACTGACGTAACTAATTTGATATAGCTGCTATTAAACTTGTGTCTTTGCCAGTTTTTAAAATCTAGACAGTCAAGTAAAATAAATAAGAAGAAGGAATTTGATTCTGATTTTGTCATAACTAGCAGGAATAACACTTGTGTCACCATTGTGTAAAAACCAGCAGTACACAGAATTAGATTGTGTAGATGTAAAGAAAGAAGAAATTATGTCTTCTGGTCCTTATTTGTGCTGTAGTCCTGTGTGCTAGGCATCTACTAATAATTAAATTGGATAATTAATAATTGCTAGATTAAACCTGGCATTGCCACCAAACTGCAGAGTTTATTTGGTATGCTTGTCTGCTTTTCCACACAACTGATGTTGCTAAAGTACCTTATTGCTAAGAATGGATCTCTACACACATCTTTTTGTGCCTAAGTAAATAGCGTGGTTCTCGTCTTGTTTTCTTTCACTTGGTATTTCCAAATATAAAACTCATGTAAAACCTTTTATTTTGCCTGGTACTATTTCCAGTGTGAATGCCACAAATATGCAGACATCACGTGGTTTCCCTAGCAAGTGGCTATGATGAGCTTGAAACTGTATGAATAGCAGTGATAAACAGTTGTTGACTTCTTTGTTTTATTATGGCGGAATTGAGATATACCCCATAGTATGGCTCCAAGGTTTTGTTGCAAAGGAAAAAAGCTGAGACAGCTCTGCATTTTAGTGTATGAGCCACCTGCCTCTGTCACAACACCAGTATCACACTGTAGGACCCTTATGAAATTCAAGTTTGCTTGCATTGATAGGGGCCTGCAGTCTGTATTAATGTAATATATATTAATATAGTAACCAATAACAGCGATTTGGGATGTAATAATATTTGAAATTGAACTGTGCCTTTGATTTAAGGATTTCAAAGTGCCTTAGAACAAAATATTTAACTGTTACCTCAGCATCAGCATCAGCTTTAGTTGGAATAGATTATGACGTGCACACCTAAAAAAGCATTAGACGGCAGTAGGTCATGAGAAATGCGATCTTCTAAAAACACTGGTTGGCCACATTTCTTCTATTCACCCCAAATATTTACATTTCCAATGAGGGGAGTGGCACATTACTTTCAGCTCAGAAGATAAAATACCTCACGTAAGTTATTGTTATGGCACACGAGGGAGTGATTGCTCTGCATGTATAAAACAAAGGTGAATCTGAAGAGACTTTCTTCTACCCTCAGAAAGGCCAATTATACAATTAACATTTGAAATTTATAGAACAATCACGTATTTTGGTACAAAAGAAATAAAATCCCAAAGTAAAATATTATAAAGTGTGGTTCACTATCAAGAAGAAAGAGAAGTCCGTGCATCGTAAAAAAATTCTCTGCACTCCTAAGCTGCAGGACACTGTTACTCGTGACATTCCACGATATATAAATGTGATTCATTTTTAAACTTCTGTTTATTACGGAACCATCTATTAGCATTTAATGAGAATACTGTCAAGACTCTGTGTAGGAAATAGTTTATACTTAAAGAGATGTTGCAATTCTAAACATTTTTTAAAATTAATAATTCAGTATACTATTATATCTTGATCCTATAACTTTCCCTGTGTATATGTTTCTTCTGCCTGAAGGCCACTGAGAGAGGGCAGAGGGGGGTTTTTGGTGTGGGGTGCCGTCTGAAACCAGGCTAAGAAATGTGGTCTTAGCACTCCAGGCTGCTTTTGGATTTTTTTGATAGGCTTTGAGTATCTGTTTCCATTGCTTACTGTACCTCTGAAAAATCATTTCTTTAATACTGACCATGAAGTGTCTCCTTCTTCTCTTGGGAAGCTTGTGTACAGATTAGATGAAGATTTAAGAGAACTGAATTCTGTTTTCAAGTCTAATAGTAGCTTGCCAGGTTTTGATGAAGGCACTTCAAATCTCTTTGCTTCAATTTACTTATCCATAAAATGTGTATAATGGTACCTGCCTCTTTCATGTGTTTTTTTGAGATGTACTGAAGAAAAATGCTGCTAGGACCCTTTCTGTAGTTATTATTTCCTCATAAAAGGTCTGATTCTGTTAGATGCTACCTGAATGATAAGACCTCTTAAGGCTTAGCAGCATCAACTGCTGTTCAGCATGCACCCAGTACTGTGCAAAAATGCATCCAAATAACAGTATATTTTTCACGTCAAGTTTGTCTTTATTTTGTCCCATTAGAAGACTGTGTTATCTTTTCTATCTGCATATTTTGGGAGTCTTCAAACAGACGAACAAGAGCGCATACTGCACTGGGTTAGTTTTGCATTCAGTTTTAAAGTTGAGTGCGGCTCAGCCAATGCCACCATTACTACCAATGTTAAAATGCATATGCCTTCTCGTTGTTTGGGGCTAGATTATCCTTGATTCACATGCATAATAGTTAATTCTGACTGCAGCAATGCTCACTAATACTAATGAGTGTGGATCTAATGCATGACAGGATGCCTTTCTGCCAAAAAGCCACTCATTCCTCTGGCAGCTGCTGTTTTTGCCGTTCAGCCTGTAAGGAATTTTATAGGCCTGTTTTATAGACCCAGTGCTTCAGGAGAGAGCTGACACTGAAACTCATTGCAAGTCAAAATGCTGACCTCTTAGTAGAACCCTCTCAGGAGTTTCCTGAGATGACAAGATATCAATATATAAGTATGTGTACAGTAATCTCTCTGTGACACCCCGTCTACCCTTTCCTCCAGGTCTAAGCATGTTTGAATGCACTGACATATAGCACACTTATTCCAATACTTGATAGCCTGTTAACATTTTAGATAACATAAAGCAACTTCTGGAATAAGTTTAGTGCTAGCTCAGGTAGTCAGCTGACAAAGTTTCTCAGGTGGCTGAAATAATTTACTAAATCTAGTATGGAGAAGGTAGCTTGAGATTTCTTCTATCCTAAGGTGAAGGATGTTTTTTCACAGACAATAGTGCTTTGTTGATTGCATATGAAAATAATAATTGTCTTATTCTTTCTGGAGTTGTGGGATAAGGTGACAGTAGTAGGGAATCCAGTATTCCGTCAACTCATTTTATCTGTGAAGAAAAAGAAAGAGTGAGACTGAAAAAGGCAGCAATCTGTTTACTTAGTTAGAAGTGTTTATAATTTGTGTTGCTGTAGGTCAACAGTTGTCTAGAGGATCACATCAAAAGCCTGTTCTACTTTGCTTTCTTTGGTCCTCTGCTGAAATGGATTTTTTTATTTTTTGTTACTTGGCCCTTTTCACAGGTATTCTTGGGAATTTAGCCCAAATGATTTGATATGATTTCTTCCAAGGGAAGAGTGCGTTGTTCTAAATGTACAAATTATATTTGCTTTATTAATGGTTCCTTTATGTGGCAGTCCATTGCCTAAAGGCAACAAATCAGGACTGGAGTCATTCCATTTAGAACTTGGTTGTTTGATGAAGCTGCATCCTTTATTGTAGAAGTGTCTAATTTCATGCATCTAGCAAGCGAGTTATTTCAGAAGGTTTCCAGAATGATTTCTTTAGGCAACAAATTAATGGCAAGTGTCATGAGAGTCAGCACCAAGGAATGGAGACAATCAGTGCAAATATTGAGCAATCTGAAAGAAGCCAATGACAAGGTATGGCTCAGAAGATAATACTTGGAGGATGCAAATAATTTCTGTGCAATTCATGAAGAAGGATACAATTCTTAATCTTAGAAACTGACTTGCTAGTAGGGAAGGAAAAGAAATTATACTATTAAGATTACGGGTTTCCTGAGTTGTGATGCAATCAAACTTTCAGAAATTTATTCTCAGATCTTCTCTGTGGCCACTTCTGATATAGTATGCACAAAATCTTTCCTAATTTTTTCTGACTTGCTTGTTCTCTTTAGTTCATGTTTTATATCCATTAGGTTACTGATGAGAGAGGGAGAGAGAGTTATGTTAGTTTAAATCGGTCTCTTTGTGGGGACAGGGTTTGGCTGAGCAGATCTGTTTATTAGGTGGACTAATAGATTAGATGGCCAAGAGAGTTTTAGTGGTGTTTTATTTAAAATACTCTTTGAAAGTCTGAAATCCTGACTTTATGATTGATTGTATAGCTGGGGCTTACATGTTCAGTGAGGTGATCTCACTGCCTGATCTGCAGAGCTCGGCTTGAGACAAAGTTCAGTTTATAAGGTGTTTTCATAATTAGACTGGACCCAGATTATATCTGTACAGGGATAGAGAGACCTGTCTGTGAAGTAAATTGACAAATGAGGAGCCTAGGGATAAATATTGAATTTTTGTTTTAAGAAGGAGTATCTGTGTTTTCTAGCCTGAAAACCTCTAACAAAATCTTGTGAAGATATCTGTTTCATGGATCATTAGATTAGAGAGGCTCCTTACACCTTAATTTCATGTTTATATTTTTGTGCTGATGAATTATTAAATGCAACAGTGCTCTTTGTAAAGAAGCATTAGCACAAAATGATTTTTTCAATTGAGATCCCATAAATAGAGATGCTTCCAAAGCACATTCTGCTCCCATAAATGATGATTATGAAAAGCAAAGCAGAACAGTAGTTTGATGGTCAGAAGGAACTAGGCCAGCACCATGTGTGTACCACAGGTAGCTAAGATGGGGACTGGAGGCAGCCTAGTCATGTTAGGGTAGCATATTGCCTGGGTTCTGTGGAGAGTGGCTATTTATACTTGGCTACACAGCCCTCCTTCAGCAGAGTCTGCTGGTTCTCTTGCACATAAAGATATGAGCAATAGTGTGACAGAGTGGGCAATATGTCCATGTTGGGACATGAATTCTTTTGTTTTATGGGCATCATTTATGATTGTAACCTTCAGTGTGGAGAAGAATATTCATTTTATAGTAGCACTGGAATGCAGCTGGGAAGCAGAAAGAGGCCTGTCAAGGTCTCAGCAAGTATTTCCAGTGCAGTAGAACGAAAGGGTTTCTACTAGCAGAGCCACTGAACAAGTGTTCCCTGCCCAGCTGCTGCTAAAGAAAGGAAGGCAGGGGGAAAATTTCAAGTAGGGGAAGAGGAGAAAGAATAGTGCTCAGATACTGTAAAGGAGACATACTCATGAAAGAAAGGGATGAGAGGTGCATCCATTCCCTTCTGGGAACAGAAGACAGCTGAAAGAGCTGGGGACAAGTGGGGTGTTGTCTTTCCTCAAGGACATAGACCAAATCCAAATGATCCAAAGGGAGATGTCTTTCAAGTATTTGTGTTTTTTCCAAACATCTCCAGTGCTCTAGCACTATCTGAAATTAAAGTGCATACTTGTAAGAAATTCCTTTGAAATGTCTGTTTTACTTTCTTGAACATAAAACTATGAGCCAGAACAGCTACAGCTAGGTGTAATTCTGATGGAACATGCATAACAGCAGAGTTGAGCTGGGTTTTACCACTGGTCTCAGGCCCAGGGCAGCTGGACTACAGGGTCCCATACAGAAGGCTTCAGACAGGGTTCCTGTTTCTAGAAATGTGTTGAAGAGAACTACAGTAAAGACAGTATTTGGAATCTTGCCATATCCAGCTGGCTTGGAAATGTGTGGGATGCGACTGTTGGGTCCAATTACAGCAGATTGATGGTTGTCTATGAAAGGGACTCAGCCAGGACTGTGACAAACAGTAATATGACTTTCCATTGCTTTTTTTCCAAAATCTTTAATGGAAAATAAAGAAAAAAGATGCAAATATTTGCTGGCTCAATAAAAAGCTCAGGCAATAAATAAAAATGATAATGTGTTTGTGTGTTTATGTTTTTTAAAGAGGAGAAGAGATGGTTCCCTTCCTCTGGTATTTTTTCCTCACTTCTCAGCTTTTAACAGTTTCAGAATGGAAAGAGAAGAAAATCCTAATGTGATATTAGAGATGATCAGTTCAGACTTTTCACTGTTTCTCTGCCATCCACATGTCCTGGCCCCCAGAGCATGCTGTTTGTTATCCACGGAGATTGGTATGTTGTCTGCAAGCAGATCAGTTAAGAAAACATGTTTTCATTTTGATTTTCATTTTTCTCTCTGAGAAGTCAGCACTGTAAATTAATCTTTAATGTGTACTAAGAGTAAGCCTTTAAGGGAGATTCATTTAGTGGATACATTTGTGAGGCAGATTTTTAAAGAGGAAGTATCCTTATATAGTTTATGTCCAGCATTTCCTAAAGCTTCTTCTTCTTCTCCTTCTTCTTCTTCTTCTTCTTTTTTTTCCCCCTTATTCCCTGGTGAATTTGAAATAAAGCCAGCGTCAGTGGCTTGTCTGTCCTTCAGTGATCTACATTCAAGGTCTCTGAGTCCTAAAAGTGAATTGTGATTTTTGCATTCATTTATTTAAGAAACTCAGAGATTTTTAACTTGTTGAAAACCCCATTTATTCTAAAATCTGGCACTGGGCTTCTAGAGAGCTCCAGAACCTCTGCTAATTCCAATCTTTTGTTTAACAGCTTAAAGCCGTGAAGATGGTGTCTCTGCTCAGAAAAACAATGTCTTTGTCCTTTCTATGAGTCTCGTTGCCTATGGTGCATTATACCAGCTAGAGGGTTTTCTTTGATAAGGATGATCATGAGTAGTAATATTTTGTGTTTTAGATTGGTGACTGTTGACGTGCATATTCCATTATGTGTTCTTGGCTTTTAGGCTATTGTCAAGCTAACTTGGATTCTGATGATTTGCTATTGTGTAGGATCTATCCCTTGCTTTTGTAAGCTTTGTACAGAAAGAATAATGTATTGTAAAATCTGTGTTGAAGAAGCAGTTGGAAGGAAAAATAAATTTTTTTTTAACATTCTAAGTAAACATACATTTTGGACTTCTCAGAATGTGATTCTGGCAGCCTTCTTAGGACAGGACACCTCTCAGCATATTCCGTGTAGCTCCATACTCATCACTGAGGCATGCAGAGTATGGATTCTTACTCACACATGAAGTGTAATTTCTATCATTAGACACTCATTCATATTATAGTAGCACTAGTAGATCAGGTTGGTCCCTGGGCTCCTATTGTATTTGCAAGGCTCGTTTCTTTCTTTGTTTTTGTTTAATGCTGATGACACATCCCTTAAGGATAAAGGCATTTTAATAACACTCTTTTAGCAGCAAGGAATTTTGGCACCTGCATCAGTGCTGAGAGCAGAAAGCATCTGTACTGTTTGCTGTGATCATGCAGAGAAAGAGTTGACTTCCTTTCTACAGTTATGACTATAATTTCCCTTGATTGCAGTCTACTTTCATTTAATTTGTGCTCAAGGGTCCTTCACACAGAATGATTTCTAGTGGGTGAAAGATCTTGCTGCAGCTGAGAGGTCACGATATAATACACTCTATTGATTGTAATGAATGCTTGCTATTTGCTATATTCAGGATGCATGAAGGAATCCACTTTGGGTCCTGAAATAATAGTAAAATGTATGTTGATCATACCTACAACTTGCAGCTGTATTCATGGAAACTTACTACCAGGCATGAGAGACCTGTCATCAGCTTGACTATGCAAACTCATCATTTTTTTAAAGTTTACCTTTGTATAAGAGTCTTTTTGTGTGTTGTCATTGCCTCATGTAAATATGATCAAAACTCCGTAGAGGGAATGGTTGCATGACTGTTAGGGACTTTGTTAAATTCTGGAAAAAAAGATTATTTAATGCAATGTGAGAAACAGGATTGTAGTTGCCAAGGAGGAAAAAAGCATATGCTGATTCTAACATGAACACAGCCTTTTCCAGTAGGGGATGGGTAAAAATAAATCACTTCTCAATGGGAAAGAAATCAAATGATCTATCAGTGTCTTCCCAAAAGACAGAGAACAGGAGGAAGATGACAAGGGCTATTCGTTCCTTTCATTTCTCCTTTTGTTCCCAGGACTTATTAAACCATCTGTGGGTTCCCTACATGCACAGGTCACAGGTTCTCCAATCATTTCCAGCTAAAAATCACTGCTTCTGATTTAAATTCAATTGTGTATGCATTTATGAAGGAAGTAAAACAACTGACTGACAGGGCAGGCTGCAGGTGGTCAGTAGCATCCTCCTTGATGTGGTGTTGTGTATATCGACTAGTTCAGCTGGAGACAATGTGATCACTTCTGTGTATACATTTACAGGAGCTGGCAGCACTTGGTGAAGAGGCACGACTGTTTTGTGCTGTTAGATCTAGAGAACAGATATAAAATCAGTGCCCATTGTACAGCAGTTCTTGACATGACTAATATCACCTCATGAAACAGGGGATGTTTTTTCCTGTTTGAGCTCACTAACCTTACAGAAAATCAATCATTACATCCTGGAGTTAATTTGCTAAAGAAGACACAGTTTCATTTATATTTATTTGTTAAAATCTGATGAAGTCCTACTTAAAAAGGAAAAAAACCCAACAAAACCTCAAAACCCAGGCACAACCAACCTGGGACAAATCTATGATGGCATAAATTAATGCAACACCATTGACTTCAGAGATGTATTACATCTATACACTGTGGCTGAATTTGTCCCAGAGCATTTGCCATACCCAATTAGATCCCATATCAATCTAGTCTGCAAGCTTGTCTCTGAAGGTAGCCAGCACCAGAGGTTTCAGAGGGAATGTGGAAGAAGCCACCTGCTTCATAGAGAAATGAGGCCAATGTGTTCTCTACGTTAGGTGCCAGAGATAGGTTTAAGTCTGAAAGCAGAAACTGTAGTATTATTTCTCGAAATTTATGGCAACTCTAGATATTTTTGCTGTTTTTATGAATGGATGTTTGTGTGTATCTTTATGCAAGATTGTTTTTTTTAAAGCTGTTTTGGTATCAATAGATCTTTCATTTCTGGCAAGAAGATAAACCTGTATGTCCAAAAAGGCCAAGTTTGTGACACCAACCTCATGACAATAAAAATGAAAGCGATAACTTTTGGAGCTCTTTTTAATGGGCTCTGATATGTAGGAAAAGTGTTTGCATTTATTTATTTAATGTTTTACAATAGCTGTGACAGATAATGAAATCCTATCTAGCCTTTCTGAACCTTTTGTCAGTAGTCAGGCTTAATTTCATGCTCATCTGAATTAATACAAATTCAGTGAGACTATTAGGTTTCAAAATGCATTTCCTATTGTTGTGGTTTAGGTCAAGACAGACTAAACGCACACATTAATTACTGCACAATAATTGGATCTGTGAGGAGTTTGGATATTTATCGCGAAAGAGTGATTATTAATGCATAGTGGTTATCTCTACTTCCCCTTTAGTTGCTCACAGGAACAGCAGTTGTCAGCAGCTAGGAGGAGTAGGGTATTAAGTGCGTTGGTTTTGGCCGCATGAACCTGGTCCAAGGTGTCCCTGGAGGTCCTCTGTGGTCAGGCATCCCCAAAGGCAGAGTTGTGCCACCCTCCCAACTTTGGGCTGAGGTGGATGAGTCTTATGATGTGGAGAGCATCTTCCAGATTATTTGATCTTTATTGGTTGTTGGACTGCTCTGAGCTGTTGCTCTTTGACTGATGTAGCGATTCACTGAGCAAAGATTCTTATATAAGTTTAGTTCTGCTATTTCTGCCAGTTAGACATTTTTTTCGTAACAAATGTCTAGTTGTGCTTGATTTAACAAAAATTACATCCCTAACAACTGCATAGCAACATACAGGAGGTTAAACCGTGGGCCTCCAACATCAGCCTCAATAACTCAAGTGATATCACCTCACTAGGGCAAAACACCTATTCTTTTGCATTTACAGAGCAGAAAAAAAGAATTATGTCAATTAGATGTGACTACAAATTACTGCAATATAAGATGTACACATTTAAATGAAAAAAACAGACACCAGAGACTATCAGGTGGAATGGCAGAGCTGAGACTCGTTTTTCTCCCTCTCCCTTGTATGTTAAATGAGAATGGATGACTTTGCAAAAACCAAATAGCCCCCTGGAATTTCTCTTTTGTCACTAAAGGCAGGCTGGATATTTGCACTAGCTATGTTTTATGGTTGATGTGACCTTGCCAGTGGCAGTATGTGTTGCCAGTAAGGAAACACCACAGTTCATCAAGTTCAGGAGGTGGTGCAGTCTCAGGGTTTGTAGCCTGATCTGAAGCCAATGGAAGTACTTGTATTGTCTTTGGTGGCTTTAGACGAGATCCTAACAGCACAAGAAGTTTTCTCATTTTGTAGTGACTCTCCTAGGAAGAACTAACAGTATTAGCTAGAAAGGTCCTGAGGGAGTTTCAGTCAGTCAGGTGATTTGGAGGTGCATCTCTGAGTTCACAAATTGGTATGTAGGTTGCTCTTCCAGGATTAAAGAAAAAAAATCTCACTAATAACCAGTTATAACCTGGTTTTGGTTCTTAATGATTTCTAAGGTGGTTAAACTGAGAGATGTACAAAAAAATGCCTCTGAACTTCAAGGACAAATAATGATGATGAAATTCAGCTACAAAACAGGACAAAAGTTCATCATACTGAGGCTTTCCTACCCTTAATTATTCATACTGCCATTTCTTGAGTCCCTTTTTGATTGTTGGATGTATTTATAGCCAACATATGTAAAACTAAGAACAGAAAAACTGTTTCTCCTTTTAAAAGGCTCTTCATGCTTTTTTTTTTTAGTGTTTGTAAGCATCAGGAAAGTCAAGTCTGTTTTTCACTTGTTTTATTAAAAGATATAGTTTAGGTCAAACTTAACAAATTACAGCTTAACACCTTGCCATCCCCCTTCTATGAAATAAATTTTATTTGTACCCAGAAATGAGAGAAGGCATTTACTGCTGGGTCAGGCACACTGCTCTTGTTTTCAGACTAGAGTCACAGTTAGTATAGGCAAAGGTAGCATAAATGCATGGACATATTATTAACTTACGAACTAAGCACAGTATTTGCAAGCTGCAGTTTGGAGTAGAAGATTTTTTTAATTAGGAAATTTGACAAGGCTTAAATGAATTGTTTTTGCCTCAGTGAAAACTGTGGCCTTGATAAATTTCTGTTATTGAAAAGCAAGTTAATTTCCCCTGTTCAATTCTTCTTCTAGTGGCTGTTATACATCATAGGAATTAATTTATTGGGGGAAGCACTGAGTGGGAATTGATGATTATTTTGAGAATAGCTCAGCACAAAACCACTCACATGAGCAAAGAAGGCCAGGACCTGGTTCCCAGTTCAGACTCTACAAATGCTATTATCAGATGCTTCAGAAGTTAGAAGCACTTTTCCCTGCATCTTTGTGGTATGCAAGAATATAGTGTAACCTGGGGGTTTGTGCTTCATTCTAATACCACTGGCTCACAGAGATGCAGACA
The DNA here is from genome assembly GCF_036370855.1 of Dromaius novaehollandiae. NCBI lineage: Eukaryota > Metazoa > Chordata > Aves > Casuariiformes > Dromaiidae > Dromaius > Dromaius novaehollandiae. The sequence goes on from NC_088099.1 coordinate 29,959,256, forward strand.
TTGATTTTGTCCTCTGACTTTTCACATGAAAAAAATAAAAACAGAAAACCTCAAAGATCCTTGTCCACTTCAGATCAGTATTGACTACCTGCTATAGTCTTCAGCATGTCTAGGGCACCAGAGAACATTGCTTTCTGCCAGTGAATCTTGAGTCCAGGGGATGATGAGCCATACCGAGGCAGCCACACAGTTCTCAGTGATAGCCTTGGTAACATTTAGGATTACTACTACCACTACTACTATACAAATCCATTAATGACTCTCTGTGTATTCCCCTGTATGGTACCAGCCCCTTCTTTAGAGCAACTGTGCCTTCATGATAATAATCTTCACCTGTGATTTCTCAGGTCTAAGCAGGTTAGCTTGTAAGCTTATAGAGAGATGCTGTGTTCTGCTTTCAGATACCACCAGTAGCTCACAGCACAACTGCACATCACCATTCTTTGTGATATGAGATGCTATCACTCGTTCAGGGATGCCAGCAATGCCTAACCCTCTTCTGTCAAAATGAATCCAGTTACTTTACATTCACCATGCAAACTGTTCATGTTCATGTGATGATTGTGGCTGAAGCAGGTTAGGGAGTACATAAACAAATAGTTACATGGTACCCTGCATGTAGAAGGCACAATCTGCTTGTTTCTTTCTTTCCATCCAATTCGATTACCATGATCACATTACTATCCTTTCCCAAAGCAGGCTGATGATTTCCCAGACCTTGAAATGATGCTTCGCTAAGTGAGGCAAGTCCAGGAAAAGTTAATCCAGGAGGAGCTATGCAAAGTCAGCCAGCTTTTTCTGCACTTAGGCCTTCTGGCTGATATCTGTTGAAGCCACCTAGCTGGATGGTCAAGTGACCTTTGTTAGGACTTGTCAGGATCACAGCCCATGGCTATATTTCTCCAAGATGGATGGCAGTAATTTGAAAATGACACTACCACAGGAAAGACAGAGGGTTCAAGAAGTGTTGCTAGTTTGGTAGGATTTGCTAGTGCTCTGGTGACCTCTGCTTCAGTATTGCACAACACACTGCAAGGAAAAACTCTGCAATGCATGGAGACAATAGCAAAAAAAGTATATATCCAAGATGTTGGGTGCTTATGTTGTATGAAAATTTAGTGCAATGTATACACCCTGACTTAGATGGAAGAAAGCAAAAGCTGATGGATGAATAACTATTTCTGAATGATTCCCTGCAACAGTTAATATGGAAAAAAATCAAGGAGTGTGCAAAAAGCTTCTTATACAGACAAGCTTCATCTCAAAAGGAGTTAACATGAGTTGACTTTGCAGTGGAAGACATGCCCTAAAACAGTTGATAGAACTCTTTCCAAACTATAGAGAGGTGCTGGGAAAAATCCCCAGGCCAGCACAGATGTCTGGAGAAGGATGGACCTTTTTCATGAAGGATTTTGTTTGAAATATCTTAGGCTTCGTCAACAGTCCAGGTGGAGTTGGGCAGAGGTAGTTCTGATAGTCAACACAAAGACCAGGCCAGGCTGCTACCATTCTGCAAACGTTGCAGATTCAGCTTCTATAAAGACCCATGATCTTCTCTTGAATACACACAGTTGTCAGAGAAGTCAGTGATTTCAAGGGCAAAATCTGGCCCCATGCTCTTATCTTTAGTAACTTAGGCAATTAATTTAAACTAAAGTGGGAAAAATCACACCTTAAATGATTAAACAGGAAGAAATGAACAGTTTTCTTTTTATAGATATATATGCCTAAAGACAGCATGTGTAGTTAAGCTAGTAATGATAATTCCATTTTACCTACACTGTTAGATTACATTCATCGCTGTGGTATGTGAAAGCCTTCTGTTGGTGCATTAAGCCATATAGCTACACATCTCTTACATGCTTGTTCTCAGGTTCTCCTCTTAGGAGGAGAAACTTCTCCAGTGATGTCTCTTATTTTGGTGGACCTGAGGGATTTTATTCATTTGTTTGCTCTTTCAATCTACATGCTTCTACATACATACATTAAATAAGGAAAGATCAAAGGAATTTGTCTTGCACTGGAAACAGAAGATAGAGAGGTTTGCCAGAGACTCTCAACCCATCACATGCTGAGGTTTCCAGGTTACCCTTTGTTGCTTTGTCATATGAAGCCTTAGACAGGGCAATTGGAGAGCAAAAGGAATATGCCTTTAATGCCAGCCAAGTGAAATGGGGCATCTGAGGGGTAAGTGCTAATACGGCTAAGGGCTGTGGAATTGCTGCTGATGTGAATTTCCCAGCACAGAAGTGAGAATATGAGAATAGAAGCCAAATATGTTCAGAAAGAGTCGTACTTTTCTAAAATGCAGCCTCTGTCAGGTGCTGAGAATCTGTGTTTGTTTAGATCATCCATTCCCTTACTGGGAATGTACTAGCAGGTCTCCTTCACTGAGCTTGGGACTCAGTCTCTTTCTCTGTTGCTGTGTTATTCTTTGGCTCTTGCACAGCGAAATTATTCTGACTTTCATCTCTAACTCATCAGAGTTCTGGTTCTGGTATCTTCAGCATCTCAATGTTGTCCATAATGTCCAACCCAGAGTAAGGATGAGGACTTGGAGAATGATTAGAAGTCCTCTTTCCTGTGCTTTTTAAAAAGACACAGCTGTTTTTGACACTGTCTGTGATGTGTCTCAGACAAATAGCCTATCCTACCCCTGTTTACTCTTAGCTGATAGCTTTTTGTGCTACAGTGGCAGCTTTCAAACAAGAATCATTTCTTCTTTCAGATGGCAGGGAAATCTGGTATCTCTGCTTAGTGCTAGGCCGTTTCACAGTGCATGGTTGCTATGAGTGTGTGATTACAAACGGAGTGCTCTGAGTTGCATGCCAGCTTTTAAAAGTAGTGAGGTAGCAGCTGGTCAACCTGATCCTGATGCACTACAGGGCACCAAGGTGATCTGACAGACTAGTCCTAGTGTGAGGCAGCAAAATGTAGGACAGCAGTGGGAAGACTGCCAAAGGCTGAAAAAGGTCATCTGAAACACAGATGCAACCATGTGAGCTTTTCCTTCCCCTGCCCTAACTCATCCTGAAATGAAACTTCTCCCCTTTCAAAGGAGATTCTCCTGTTGGCAGAAGCTTACCAGTTCACTTGGAAGAACTTCATCGTGAGGCTGCAGGGCATATTAACCTGAAAACGTAAAATACCAGAACATCCCATGCATTCATCCCTTCCCCTGCCATACCATGTAGCCCCTAGCCACACTAAAATAGGCTAAACAGAATGATTGGATGAAGAACTGAGCTGCACCAATCTGACCTTGTTCTCCCATCCAGCCTGAGTTAAAAGCTTTTGTCATATATAAGGTACAAAAGAGGTTTGGGGCATGAACAGGAAAGGGAAATGCTGAAGCCACAGCTTGATTTGATTCTGGTGTAAAGAGAAATCCTCTCTTATTCTGTACAGCCTGGGAGAAGCTTACACAGAAGCCCGTCTCTTACCAATGTGATCTGTATTACAGAAGAAAGGATTTTGGTTGGCAGGGAGTGAGGACTCATAGCCACCTTACCTTACACGATTTCTGGGCCAGGGTTCAAAAGAGACCAAAAGTTCAAGGTTTTTGCGGCAAGAATTTTCCTGGCATGTTTTGTCAGCTGTGTGTTACATCTATTGGTGCTCTGAGATAGTGGCAACTGAGCTATGAAAGAGGTATAGCCACATCTAAGTAGTGCTAGACTCAAACAAGTATACACTGACTTTCATAAAGCTTATGAGCATGGATTTGGTGCTGCACTAACTTGGTAAATGCAGATTTTAGTTCAGATCTGTTTCACATCTTCCTAGGACCTCAGTCTCATTCCTGTCTGTCCTTGATAAATCAGTATCTTATACATATGTATATGACAAGTAACTGCTATGTGCCTGTGTCAGATCAGAGATGCTTTCCTGCCCCCAAATCAGATTTGCCCTCAGTCTACATTTTATGGTCTTAAAAGGCCAGCAAATTACACCACAGGCACTATGAAAAATCCTAACCATATAATTTCATGCAATTTAATCAACATCACATAGTTTTTTGAATGTAATAATTTATTTTCAAGCAGTCAGTAATTAAAATCTATCAGAGAACACATTTAGATTTCTTTTAGTATTTACTTCACTGCCACCCTCCACAAAAAGATTTATTTAAAACATTCAAGTATCTCATTTCCACTCCATTATACCTGTGCTGCTTGTTCGACAGAAAATGAGTTTTTCTTAAACACATTTTCCTTTTATCAACACTTATGATTGACTGAAAATCAACAGAATGGAACTGGTTGCCAAAGCCCCACTTCTTGTTGTGAGCCACAACTCCTACACTTTATGCTTTGAAGGTATATTAGTTCTACTTCAGAATCTTACTTACTTCAGCAGAAAGTGGCACTAGCATTCCCAAGGGAGTAATACCTGGACACATACTTTCTTTTACCTTTTCTGAATGTGTTAGCTCATGTTAGAATGCAAATCAAATTACAGCTCCTGGTGGATGTACTGGTTGGCTGGATACATGCCCAAATAGCCTCCCACGCACTTGACAGCCACAGCTGGTACTACTTGCTATGGGACAGAAGGAACATTGTCTGCTGGCAACAGTGGCCTAAGGGATGTCTTTAGGACATCCCCCAAAAGATGTTCTTTATTACAAGTTTGGTTGCTATCTGCATAAAATCTCAGTCTTTTTGGTAGGCAGGATCTGAACCTTTCCTCCTTCTAAGTGACTGAAATGGGGTCTCTATATGCTCGTGGAAGCATAGAGCAGTCTGTGTCCCTATAAAAATACTACAATTATACAGTTAACAGGAGAGTTCAGAAGAGAGACTATTAGGTCTTTTTTCTTGAACTCTGAATAGATTAAAAAAAGAAAAAGGAAAAACGGTGTTCTACTTGTACTAACTAGAAACATACTTGGGCATGAATTTCATGAGCTTACTAATGTGACTGTCATGTCTTTTACACAAAAATGATCATTTGCATTTTCCATTTAAAAACTTGATATTCTTTATAAACTTACTTGAATTCTGTTAAGAGACCTGACAGTTCCTAAAGAGAAAAAAGCCACATTATTATTATGTCACTTATAGAAATGCTAATGGCAGAATATGAAGGACAGCATAATTATAGTGTTGCTCTAGTGATTCCGTGGTTAAGGTTTTCTCAGTACTTTAATTATAAACTACTTATTTCAGCAGTTTAACTTTATAAATTCTCAGTGAAACACCCTTTGGGTTTGATTCACTCTTTGTGGTGCATATTGGTGTAAAAAGATCCTCTTCTAGTCAAAGTAGGAGTCCCTGGCAATCAGGAGCACCCACTCTTATGAACAACAGCTGGACTGAAGAGAACGATCAAGGAAAGAACTAGTGTTTTCTGCTGAAAGACATAAGAACCAAACTGTTGTTGAGAAGTAGGTGCACTGTTATAAACAGCGGCAATAAAACCCTGCTGGAGAGAGTTAGGCAGATGCCAAGCAAATTTGACAAGCCAAGGTGAAAAGCTGCAAAATAGGTAGATGATATCGGATGAGGTCAAAGCACAGCAAGAAAAAGAGAGTTCTGTAGAGTGTAACACTCCAGCCAGCATCTTGGAAACCTGCCACCTCAGTGTATCCAAACTCAGGGAAGGAAACTTAAGAAAGAACAAAACCTTTGAAAGAACATCTGCTTAGATGCTCATCCAGCAGGCACAATGCTCTGTATTCTGCAAAATGATTTTTCAGTTGTTGAATCCATTCTGGGAGCTTTGGTCAGGGAAATTTCCCTTTTGGGCAACAGGCCTGGGCAATCACTTGGGCCCTATTGGAGTCTCTGTGACTACTTATGTGCAATGCTTTTAAGCTCATGCCTAGGTGAATTCCTGAAGAGGAACTGACTTAAGCACGTGGCCAAATACTTTCTGAAGCAGGGCCTAGAGAAGGAACAGATAGTTCTATTAAGCTTTTTAAGAAAGAAATCTAGAGTCAGATCACATAATTTGAACAGCACTGCAAACTTATCAAAATTGTAAAGCACAAATCCAATGATTAACAAGACTCCTTTGTTCAGAGAACAGCAATTTGAGAAACCTGATCTGCGAAGCCTCAAAGACCTCATTAGAAGCTCGTAATCCTTGGTTTGTTTATTGACTGTAATAAGTGTACACTGATAGTTTTGCTTCAAAAGCTACTGCTGCTTGTCCTTGGTGGGGAAGAACATGAAGGACAGTTTTATCTGTTGTGATAACAGTGTGTTGTGATTCATTTCAAAAGAAAGCCGGGAGTGAAATTGAGGGAGGAAAGCAAACACATGCAGTTGTGGAAGAGTTTGCAATAGTGTGTGAATAAGATAGGGTGGTTACCTTGATTTCCCTTTCTGTTGACAAGTTCTTTCTTCTCTCCTCCCTTGCTCATGCACCTTTCTGTTCAAGCAAAGACTTTTGGAAACCTCTCTGAATGGTTCCAAATATCTCCTTTCCTTAAGAGCCATTCTCCTTGCTCCTCTGCAGGGAATTTGGGAGATAAAGTGGGGTTCATTCCGAGAGGCCACAAAGTTCAAGGGAAGGTTAGATCTGTGTCAGCTTCAGGAACATTCATTTTTGCAGGACTGCACTACAGCTGCTTTTTGTTTTTTGTTTTGTTTGTTTGTTTTTTCACTCTCTTGCTGTGAGAGATGTGGTGCTTTAATGTGGAAATAGGAATGTATTTGCATGCCTGTGCGGGGGGGGGGGGGAGGGAGCCAGCATCCAAACAATCTTAACAAAGATTTATGAGGCAAATTATGTTGCTTGTTAAATACCCAGATGGAAAATCAGAAACTTTAGATGTGATGAGTAGTGAGGATATCAGCAAGAAGTTATGATTCAGACAAATAAAAAGCCTCATGTGTTAATTTAAAATGATATACTGTTCCCTTTCATAAATAACAAAGGGGTAGTTTGTCATCCTCTCCCCTCCCCTTACTGAAGCTGGTTCCTTATTCTCCATTTTTGTTCTTTTGCTACTGATATAGGAGGTGCACCAGTGGCATAATGAGGGGCAATACCTTGTGAATCTATAATGATACTGATTACAAAAAAAACCCAAAAAACAAAAACAAAAAAACCAAAAAACCCTCTCCTGTGAGGTATGGCAATACAGTTTAGATTTCAGAACCAGGAATTAGTTGGCCTGGGGAGAAGGACTGGGGAATTTGGATTTGTCAACACAAAGCTTCAACACCTAGAAGCCCACAGTACAGGGTGCAAAAGTGTAAGAACTCCTCCCTCCTCTCCTCTCTTCCTTGGACTTTTAGGTCCTCACAGGCTCACAGGGGTGGCAGAGCTCCCCTGGCATTTTGCCTGGGCCTTGGGAGGAGGGCTGCTAGCTAGTGGGGAGGAAGAGCCATCCCAGCTCCTCTGGCTGCTGGCTGCTAGGGCAGGGAGGCTGAGCAGCAAGTACTGCCCCAGGCTCACATAGGAAGGGACAGGAGCAGAGATACAGGTAGCACTGAACAAGGCACAGAACACCATGGTAGTATCAGCACCTATTAATATTTTAGTTACTTCATACTGCCTATTTTTTGAATCATGATATCACTGTGCCAGCAGAGGGTTGCCCATCACTAAAGTCGTTTTGCTGTAACTCACTGCTGTCTCATAAGAGTAAGGGAGCTGAAAGGCAGCGTAACCTGAAAATGTTTCCTTTTCAAAACTATTTCATTTTCAACAATATTCCATTTTCAGCAACATTTTCAGTGTTACTGAAAATCATGTTATCCTCCAGTTCAATACTGTTTTTTCCCTTTTGAACACTGCTTGTTGCACCTAAAATAAGAATGACATTCAACAGCATGCAGACCTCTAAGCAATTGAGATGCTTCTGGAAATGTTAACCTACCCCTTTTGCTTACTAATAAGAACTAATCATGTCCCTGTATAAATTGCAGCTATTTAAGGGCACAGTGCTGCAGAAGGACTGCTTAGTTTTGAGACCTTCTTTCCAGCAGTGCAATGGCAAATCAAACAGCAGGTGAACACCCCTTTCTGGTAGTCCAGACCAGCAGTGAAGGGTAGATAGAACTTTCTACCCATGCTCTGCTCCCCGATATTGAAGATGTTGTTAGGACTGGGTTCACTACATCTCATCAAGTAAACAGAAAACGAAAAAAATAGAGAGCAAACAAGTAAGTGCCATTGCACGTGGGAGATGTTACTGGTCCAGACAGCTAGAGTTGATGGCTTTTTTTGGCTCTGTTTCTCTGTGAATTGGGTACAGACCATTCAGTTGTTTAATACATATAGAGTTACCCACAAGTTTACAGTATGTGGGCAGCAAATGAGAGCCTGCTGCTGAAATTCATTATTGCTGTGTGCTGTATGTTTTCTCCATGGTATCTACTTTTACCTACTCTTAGCTATCAAGTGACTCTAGCTAGCATCAGTTAACAGGACCTATTTAGAAGGCAGAATGGAATGGCAATTTCATGTAATGCATAAAATCTTCTAAAGTTGTTTTCTTTTTCTCCCTTTCCCCCCGGGGGAAATGTCCAGCATGATTATATAAAATCAAAGTACTTTTCCTTTGATGAATCCAGGCTTTTTTTCCCCCATTTTGTTTTATTCTGCTGTACTCTAAAGTGGAAGATCTGAAATTCTTTAACAAAATAGTTTAATCAGGATTTTAAAGAAAAAAAGGTAAGGTGATTTTTCTTTTTTTAAAGTCTGGATATAAAGTGTTAGGTACCCAAATCTACATTTCTACACCCTGAGTTTCTTGATCTTTAGAGCTACAGCGGGTCTCAAGACATTAATGGAGCAGATTCTCTGCTACTGGCTAAGAAGAAAAGAGGGTGAGAATTTTTCTGCTCACTGAATGAAGGTGAGAGTGTTACAATAGAAACTGCCATAAAGGATGAGAGTAGAGATAAATGCAGTGTTTGAGAGAGAAGGAAAGGCATTATAAAGAAGACCTGAACCACCTAGTGATGTGTTCGTTCAGCGGAGCTTTTAAAAAGTGTACTAATGGCCCATTTTATCTGTCACCCAAAGTCAATGAAAAACGCCCATTGACTTAAGCAGGCTTTGGATCAAGTGCTGAGCTTTTAGGAATAATTATACTCAGCATGCTGAAGTTCCTAGCATTCCTATTCAGAATAAATGCTGCTCCCTCCATTATGTGCACTGACTTTAAACAAACAAACAAGCAATCCCTTTTTCTTGCCCACACAAACTGGAACTGTAGTGCTTCTGCTACTACCCCCAATTCAGCTTGCAGATGTTGAAGAAGTATTTTAGAACAAAACAGTAGTCTAGACCTGGCAAACGGTCTTCGATGGGAAAACTACATTTAAAGGATGTTGTTGTTGCATATATTCTTTGCCTGATAGTTGGAGCATGGCTGGTGGGTTTGGAAACCTTTTGACTTCTGAAGGTGTGTTTTCACTTATTGCTTCCAGACCACTATGTTACTTGGCCCAAGAAATGTGGTAATCCACACTTGCCAAGGCATCTCTTTTAAGATAAGTATGCTGGCAAAAAGGGTAACCATTTTTCAGGCCAGTGCTCCATACTCTCCCTTAGCTATTTTTGCTAAACTGTTTGAACCATTACTTGATTTTGTCCCCCTGTGCTAAGACTACTATTAGGTTTATTTGCTACTACCATTCAGTTTGCTCCGTGGTTCTCCAGTGAAACGCACCCCCAAAAACTACACAACATTGAAGCCCTAAGGAGTATGTTTTATCATTGGAGGCCAATCCAGAAATCTCTAAAAGCCAATGGATAATAAATAAGATGGTAGCTGGAAATCTAACTAGATTCACCCCTCCCACTCTAATAATAATGTAAGAAAAACTCTAATACCAATTCTTACCATCCTCTCATCCCAGCTAAATGAATGCATTGATAAAATTAAAATGCAAAAGCTGATTCTAGAAGGTATGAATTAAGGCACAGGGCACTTTGACACTTTAGCATCTGCTTCATAGGTTAGTACAGATACCACCTCACTTTGTGTGGACAATGGATAACTCTCACTGAAGAGAATGTGACACAGTAAGACAGAGCTAATATAAAGAAGGAGCTGCTTAGAATTTGAAGGTTAGGAGGTTTGTGTGTTGTCTGTGGTGATCTCTCAGAAAAGCATTGCTGTCCACACTATACTATCATCTGTTTTGGGAGCCACAGTATTTTATCAGTTTTTGTGTATATATTTATATCAGTTCAGGACTGGATAGGAACCGAAGCTGAATTACTTGTCCTTATCTGTCTCTGTTTCAAATTCATCTCTTCCTTAGAAACAAAGCCCTTCTATCATAAATAATCCAGAGAAGCATACTAATAGGAGAATGAATTATGGAGTCATGGATTCATAGAATAATTCAGGTTGTAAGGGACCTCTGGGGCTCACCTGGTCCAACACCAGAGATCATCTGTTCCAGAGTGGCATATGCTGTCTCTCTGTAGGAATTAGAGTCCTGTGGGTCGGTCGGAATGTCTTTTTGGACTTTCTACAAACCTACATTTCTATTCTAGAAGGAAAAATGAGGTAAATGATTTAGAGAAATAAGTTTTGAGCCCCCTACAAAATATTTGAAAGATTATTCTTTTTGCAAAATAATATAGGAAGTTATCTTTATGCTTGCTAGGAAAAAGACAGCTAAGGTAGAATATCCTTTTTGTTGCCATTTTCGAGATGGAAAGCTTGATGCACCATGAGTTATTTATACTGACAAATTAGTACTTAAACAAATAAGGTAACCATAGATCCCCAGCTTGGAGACAAGTGCTACAAATAAGCCAAGAACTAAAAACGTACAAGCAAAGTATCTGAATACAGAAAATCCTTGTGAAGTGTTCTACAAAGACATGTGGTAAAAGAAACTAGAACAGTTGTGTTTAGAGGTGAACCTCATAGCTAAGAGACTAAATTCACAAATTTAAAGTAATTTGGATCCAAGAATCCCAAAGCTCTTTGTTCTCCAAAAAAAAAAAAAAAAAAAAAAAAAAAAAAATTAATAAAGCTTCAACATCTATGAAAAGCTAGTGTGGAATGGGACAGTTGTTTGCTGGCAACATTATACCAAGGGTCATGAAATGAAGGGAAGAATATCATCATGAACTAGAAACAAAGTCACATTCAGATAGGCAGGATATTATTATGTGCTATGTAATTTGGCCAGCATGTCTGGCTTACTTCATCCATTACTGTGATGGGTTCTTGGCAAGCGTTCAGAGGTTCTGTTTCAAGCATCACCTGCATTAGAGCCTTTCTAGCCTGTCTAGTGCTCTACCCATACTGTTCTGTTCCTGAGTCAGGCAGAAGTAGGTTTCTTGCATGACTTCTTGAAGCACAAAGTCATTCTTAAAAAGCATTTGAGACAAAATAAAATCATCTTTGTTGTTTTTACTACCAAATGCCGTGTAACAAGACTCTGATATTTGGCTCTCCTGAGCAGTCAAAACTGACCTGAGCCTGACATGTCTGGCCAAGAGAGGAATGTACCTGTGATGCAGTCTCCTGAAATGTCATGAAGTGGCCCGGACTGTTGGCAATTCAGAAAAGAGCAGCATGCTCTTTAAGATGTTAGGCACTGCAATGAGAGTTATCACTTCTTTCTTCCTCAGTCCCTCCTCCTTTTCAGGCAGAGATGTGCATGTATGATTTCTTAACCTATTTTAGAAGACCTTGCTTTCGTGTTCCTCATTATGCTCTGTTGCATGAAATGAAAGAGAAACACTATTGTTACTTTACGAAAGAAGAAACAAATACTTTCATATTTGAAGATAAAGAAGGAGGAAAAACATTAGTGGAAGAGTTATGTACAGGTATGACTTGTTTATAGGTGCTTATTGCAAAGGAGATGTCTGCATTTGCCTTCCCCATTTTGTATGCTATTAGAGGGATTTAAAAAATGTTAACTGTGCAAGTCCAGTGGCAGCTTTGAAGGGGGTCTTTGCCACCATCTATTGGTGAACTAGAGGAAAAGGCAGAGTGAGCTGACCTTACTAGCAATGTTCCCTACTGGACCAGCGGGAGCTTTTGCTCCATTTTGAGGTTTTGGCAGAGGAAATGTTTCTTTATTCTTGCTGTGGGAAAAAGGGCAACGGACTATGGTTATGTCCTCTGAGTGAGGAGCCGCCGTAGCTGAACCTTAGCAATTGGCCAGTTATCCTGTACACCTCTCAGTGGAGAAGGGAGCTCCTCCATCATGTAGAAGAAAGAGTTTCTGATGTCAAGTCTCTTGTCAAGAGTTTCATACTTCACCAAACCTTTCCAGTGGTACAGAAGTAAGTGAACACAAGTACATACTTGTGTTTAAATGCCTTGAACTAACACCACTGAATCCAGCTCCGTCAGTGTAAGGAAATGGGGGTCTTTGGTCTGGCATTGCATTCACACAGCATGCAAAGAGGTAGAACAAAGGTCATGAGATACATCATGATGAAGATTGCAAGAGACAGATGATGCAGGAAAATCTGCTCTTAGGAGGAGGGTCTGTGACACTGAACTTGGGCTCTTGGGCTTTCCCATCCACTTAGCACACTTTGCTGGTTGCACATGAGAGGGGAAGAGGGCAGCAGGTTCCCAAAGGAAGCTCTCCCCACAGGCCAGATAGATCATCCATTGGACAAATTGAGGCAGAGACTGGTAGCCGAAATGATGCAGGAATGGATGTTTCTCCTATTATTCATATTGTTTTTGTGTTTTGCCATATTAGTGCTGTGTTCTCTTTTCTGCTTAATGAATTAAGTTTTCTTTTTCTGATATAAGGTCAGTGTTTGCATGCTGGAATGCAATATCTGTTAAGCACTTCCAGAAAAGAAAACTCATTTCTTCCTGATTTCTGGTAGAGGAACTAAGCCAATTCTGTTTGTTTGTTCTAAGAAAATCCCACTTCAAGTTGGGTCTTGTTGCTGGTGACAAAAAAGAGTGCTGTTCCTGGAAGCATTTCTGCACAGTCCAGTGAGAGGGGCATCTGTGGAATGACATCCCTCACATGGAAAATGTTTGCAGAATCAGCTTATGCCCCTAAAAAGACAGACAAGAAGAGAACTGAGGGGAGCCAGTGTCAGTGACTGAGCTGAAAAAATAAATCTTTTAAAGATGTGTCTAGTTATGAAATGCATCTATTTTATTGGCCTAATCAACACTGCTTGCATATGCAACTGCCTCATGAGTAAAGCTTTTGTAATGCAGGTTTCAAAATGAATTCAGGTAGCGTCAGTGACAGCAGTGAATGAGCACAGAGACAGTTTAAAGAGATTGCTTAGTTTTCAAATCAACAAATTGCTGTGGTTCTACTTAATCCATCAAAAAAGGAGAAGAGAACAATCTGGCAGCCAAGCGGGAAGATATAATAGTAAAGGACATAATGTTCCAGCTATTTTAGGGCCCATTTACACTATGAAACTGATGGCATTAGAGAACAGTTGTTGAACACATTTGAGTAACAGCTGTGCTATTGCTGAAGTGTATAGACTAAAGTGTGTATAGACCTGTAGGGGTGCTCAAGAAGAATAGCTTGGGGAGGCTTCTATTCAGCTTAAGACCGTGCTCTTGCTCAATTTCACTCTGAGTAAAGAAGGACTAGCAGAGTCAAATGACTTCATGAACAGTCTCTTTATTTCAATGAAAGTGGCAGCAATTATATATGATCACTTTGGTAGCTGTATCAATCTTTCTTAAATAAGACTAAATAATACAGATCAAAAAAGTGCCTTCAGTTTTCATTCACAGATAGTCTGGTCATTGTTTAGGTATCTGTTCCATGAATGAGATACTTGCTTTCCCTCCCTCCTTCCCTTTCTTGAGGTGGGGCTGCCATTCTGCTTATGCTTCAGACTGGACCTCCTACTGAGAAGTAAACTGAGAATAAGGAAATGCATCTCATCACAAGCTGATATGAGAAAGACTTTCAAAGTCATTGTGAGGTAAGTTTTATTCCCTTAGAAAAGATTTTGTTCATAGTTTAGCTCACCTATCAAAGCCTCCCTGCCAAACCTGACCCACATGATGTGTTCAAAGTCTGTATGCATTAATCATTTTTGGATGAATAACTGAAGCAGAAGGATAAATAACTTTGCAGCAATTTTAGTGTGTGCCTCATTGGCTCATCTATGTTTGCAACCCTGTATTTGTGCAGTTGTTGAGGAAGTGTTTGCACTAGCCAGAGAACAGTGAATTGTCTGTAATGGTAAGGTGGTGGCAGCTCAGGTCCTCCGGGGTGCAAGTACTCAGATGCCAGCAGTGACAGCTGCTTCTGTCTTCTCCACCCTGGAGGGCCTGAGCTGCTGCAGGCTTTCTTTCTGGCACTCAGGACTCTTTGAACCTTTTTAGGAGCCATTTTCAGGAACACTGACTTAAATGATCTTTACTTTTCCTCCTTTCTCAATATGACAGCTATGACTGCCATTTCTTTATTGTTATTACATCTGAATTTTAATTTCTTTCCCTTAGTGGATTATTGGCAATTTCTGAAAATAACTATTTATTGCAGGCTGCTGAAGCATGGGAAGTATAGCATTGACCTGGAAGTTGCTCAGTAGCTGCTCTCCGTAATTAGGGCTTCTTTTGTGCATAGCACAGTTGCTTGCACTAATTGTGTGTAGGCATGTTGCACATTTTCTACTCTGCTTTGTGAATAAATGCCCAATTTACATAAACAATGATGCCATTTGAATATGCAACTGGGGATTCAAAATCTACACAGGAGCTTAATTTCAATTTATGAAGATCAGAGCATACATTCTACCTCCACTTAGCTTATACTGAGACTGCCAAAATGCCACTGTAACTTAATTTTGAATCATCTTTCTTGTATTTAGAACTGTGCAGTCTGTAACAATTTTTATCTGCCTTTAATTATTTGTAGTGATTTGAATGTCTTTACATTAGATTATGGCTTCAAATTCAGTATCTTCTTACGATGCTAAAAGTTCAGAATAGAAACTGCAGTTCTAGTTCCCCAAAAACAACAGATGTAAGAGAAAAAAGGCAAGAGAAAGAGCCTACCTGTCAAAGTGTGCGGAAAGAGGGAAACAAGCAGTGGATATATTAAGAAATACAACAGATTAAAAAAAGTTGTCCCTCTTTAAGAACTCATCTGGCTGCAGCACTAACACAGGCAAGGAATTTTAGTAGGGTTATTCCTTCAAATTTACTGTTCTCCATCCTCCTCGCAGTATCACACCTTTTCTCACGTTGACTACTCTGATGAGGAAAGCACTTACTGCCTTAACATGTAGGAAGGATTTAGAGGACATGCTTGCTTTATACTGGAGAGTCTCAGGCATTCCCTTTCTGCTTCTCACAGATCCACTTGTTTGCTGTCCTTCTGGGGAGGGCCAAGAGTTTAGCGTTCCCTGGCTACAGTGGCCCTCTAGATTTACTATCCTGAAAACTACCTCGTTTTAGGTACACACATTTAGTTTCCTAAAGGAAACCAGAACAAAGCTGTTTCTTTTGCCAATGGCCCCATTCACAGACATTCCTGTGCAAAATAAATTCTGCCTGAGTAAAATAAATCTGACCTACCATGACTTAGATTATAATAGTAATAATTTTAATAGTGTCATTGACATCAGTGAAATTACTCTGGGTTTGTTGTGTCTAAATTTGGGGATTTCCAGCTTTCCTATAATCAGATAAATCCTTGTTATGGACAACCACTGTGATAGCTGATGGTTCTTCATAGCAGGCAAAACTTTAAAGTAAAGTTGTATGAAGACTTCTAGTTTGTTTTTGTTATCTTGAAAAAAATTATGTTTCTGGCAAAACACTTGAAAATGGAATATTTAATCAAAATCAGTTACATTGTGGATCTGAAAATATTTCCATGTTGCCTCATAATTTCCTTCTAACTTAGACTGGCTTCCTTCTGCCTATAACAGCCTCTTCCCATATAAGAGAAAACGTTTAATGATGGAAGATAAAATCCAGCAAAGGAGCACAATGGACAGGGGAGAACGGGAGCATTTGGAGACTGGTCAATGACTCCCGCAAGGCACTATAATAAAACATACAAATCAAATTATTTTTTAGATATAAACCAAAATGGAGACCTTTCTAGCTTTCGATATTTGTTTTTTAGTTTTGCACGGAAAGTAAATATTTTCTAAGAAGGAAAATTGTTTTGTAAAAATACTGGCTAGCTGCTAAAAATACATCACAAAAACTGAATCTAGGATTTGGAAGAGCTGGAATAAGAATTGAGAGAGTCTTATCAAAAACTTTATTTCTAATTTTATTCATGTAAATTCTGGGCTTTTTAGAGCAACAACATGTGCAGTCCCTTTCCCTTGCAAGGGTCTACGGATTTTTCCTGGCATTTCTGCAGGTTTTGCAGGTTTCTTAGGAACTGCAAAACATTATTGTTCATTCAGTGGAATGTCCTCTGAACACCCCACGACTACTCTAAGGACTTGAACTCAGTCTGGATCTTCTTTGTCTTATATCACCTCTTTGAAAAATTATGTTTATTTCTGGATATGTAAGGAATCCATAATTACCGAGGCAATAGTAAAACTATAGAAAGTTTAATACTCATCAGCAGTCCAGTCATTCATAAAAATTCACCTGAACTAAGACATCCAATTAGCTTAGGTGTTTGGGGAAATCAGAGCAGGAAACTAAATCAAAATAATGTTCTAAAGTGGAGATGTTTTTCTGGCCAACAAGGGAAGGATTAGGAAAAAAATTGGGTTCTTGATTTCATACAAGAAAGTTAATCAAATATTTTTAATCCAGAGGGTTTTTTTGTTGTTATGTGCTGCCTTGTTCAATTGAGGTTCTGCCACGCTGTAGCTTCTGACAGTTCTAGCCTTGACATTTCTAATAATGCTTTCAATACCTCCTGAAAATTCCTGTAAGAGAGGATTTATGTGACAAGTTAATCAAAGCAGACTATACAGCAGTGTGTTTTCATCCCAGACAAATATCCATGTTCCATTACTGAAGTAGATAAAATACTTGATGGACAGCAGTGACCAGCTGCCTACTGTTTTATGCAGTCAGATATTTATTTCTTTTACTTCAGAAATTTATGAGCAGGTTATATATTCAGATTTCTTCCTGGTCTTGCAGCTGATTGCCTAAAACCTCCCATCTGTGGTTTATACTAGTTGAGCGTAGAAGCACTTGCTTTGATAAAATAGATACTGCAGTGATTTGACGTAAATGAATTTTTCATGCGGACTGTTTCTGTGGGGCTGCTGGTGCTAAGTTCACATGAAAAGCACATGCCTGACAAAACTGTCATAATCTGAAGAAACCAAGATTGTAGCTGACAAGGAATGACATAAGATGAATAACAAAAGCTCATTTTAAGGTATAACTCGCTTGGAGAATGGTGGCTTTCTATTCAGACCAGGCAGCTGCAGCCTGTGAGATACAAACCCAAATTACTTTCACATCCAGCTGGTCCAAGGTGTGTCCCACTATACGAATGTTGCAACATTACACAATGTAAATTAGGAAAGAGAGTAGCACAGTAAATCCATTGGCCTCTAGGGCAACATCTGTTCCCCCTCTCTCTTCCCCCCACCCCAGCTGATTTATCTGCAATACCCTGAAGTATTCACTATGAATTGGGATGCTGAAAACCAAAGGCATTTATCACCACTGAAGTGAAACAAGAGATTTCGGCAGTTGCCTTGATTAAAGAAAAAGGATCAATTTATAGTGTATCCAGTAAAGTAATGTAACCATGTGACTTCAGAAATGCCACTGTCGAGTTAGGTAATGGCAGTGTTTGCCTTGCTTCTTTTATATCCTCTTCTGAAATTGTGGAAACAGCGAAAAGGAAAATGAGAACTGAAATGTTCCAGAGTGTGATGCCTCAGGTTTTCTCTAGAGCCCCAGAGTACTGCTTATTCACCTGCTTTTTGCAAGAAAAATGCTGGTTTGTGTTTGCTGCAGAGAACTTGTTTCCAAGGCTTTGCACCAGTGATACCAATTGTAAATAAGGGTCCTTAGCAGCTTAGCAAGAAGTACCCTTCAGCTCTGGGCATCCTAAACATGTCTGCAGGCCTGTGAGGAACATCTTTGCACTGGAGTTAGTATCTCCTCTATTGTTTTTTTTCCCAAATCACCTTGTTGCCAACCTCAGACAAGCTTAGAGGCCAAAGACAAGCATTCTTCAGCAAGCGTTAAAGCCATACTGTTACCTACCAATATGCAAGAGATACAAAACAGAACTCCTTCCACCAGCTAGTCTAGACCTGACAAGTAGATAGCCATGCTTATCCTTTCCAACCAATGTAATTTCCCCCTTATTTTTACTGTTTCAGCTTCAAAGCTGATGACCTAGTTTGCACTGAATAGCCAACAGCACTCCGCCTCTTCTCTCCAGGGACTTCTGCTCTTTCTTTTTTTGAAAGCTTCAGTATCTTCCATCACCCACAGTCCATGTCTGTGAGAGCTGGGGTTCAGGATAGAAAGGTGAGGACTTGATGGCTTTTTCTGGAACTGGGCACTGAGGGCCAGCCTGCTGGCTACCTCTTCTTGTCCAGCCTTGGCTGAGGAATTTATATCTTAAGATCCCGCTGGAGCTATTAATATCATATGTTTAAATGCTAAAAAAGAGATAAATTACATGTACACTCTGTAAGTTCATGTTCTTTCATATATTACCATCTTTCAAAGGAGATTACACATAGCACAATAATGATACAGATGACAGTTTCTGTAGCACAATACCTTGTCCAATATGCATCCCCCATATTTGCTATTAGTTGTTGTGGCTTGAGTGTTACAGAGTCCTTCCTCCACTCATTAGTTAGAGGTGGTGCTGTCTTTATATGACAGAGAGTTCTGTGCTTCAGGAAAGAATTTCTGGTTACCTTTCCTCAGGGGTTCCCTCAGGAAACAGCAGCTTCCTCTAGCCAGGACATTTTGAAACAGCCTATTAGCAGAGGCGCTCCATGGAATTAGTACATCGCCTTTGCTGTCAGGTCGGTTGCTCCCTTCAGCAGACAGTGTTGTCCATTTCTAAGGCCTCATGGTTGCAGCCCTCATGCCTATACTGAATGGGTGTTAGAGTCACTTTTCACTACCAGCATTTCTAATTATCTATTTAATCTCTAGATTTATTTGGACTACTATCACTGTTCTCCTGGACTCCTAAGCCTACATCTACCATGAAGTATTTCTTCAGGTCTGTTTGTAGAGACTTTCTGTTTGCCATACAAATTACAAAACTTTCTAGCCATACTATTAGCTATAACCTTCCTTCACCCTTCTGTTCACTCTTTGCACTACCTTTTTAAGATTTAAATTAATTGGGGCAGGAATTTTGTGCTAATTTTGCATAAAAAGCTCTCAGTAATGGACTAAATAAATAATTAAAGTGTTACCATTTGTCCGTTTAGCATTAGATTTAACAAAATGTTTGAAATGTGTAATACATAAGTGATTGTAGATTACTGAGATGTGCAGTATTCTTGCAGGAACATGCTGCTTTTAAGAGCCTTCTCTTATGGACTGGAAATTTAAATATAGTTTTAAGAGGCCTCCCACTGAATTTACTTACCTGTTGTTAAGGGTTTAACAGGGGAGGGAACACCTCCAGTTAATTTGGAATTCAAAAGACATTCCTAACATTTAAAGTCATGCAGTTTTATACATACCTCTTTAACTTACACTGAAAGGAGTTAGGTGGGTGCCACAAGCTAAGAAGGTGTATATGTGTTTGCAAGATTGGAGTTTTGGATAGTAAATGCTTCAAGGCAGAGATTTTGTGTTTAAGATATAGATTTGTACATGAAGGCTGTTTGAAAGTAATCTAGCATGTGAATTTAAAGCATGCCAGCTATTTCCACACAAGCTCTTCATGTAGCCACTCTTAATCCATACAGAGCATCTTTCTAAAATTGCCTCAAGCTAGTTTGGAAGTGGATTAGTTTAAGCCACATTTAGGTGTCCTTAGTAAGGAATTAGAACAGGTATAAGAGGAGTGACTGTGGAACTCTCATTGTGGAAAAAATGTTCCAGGCTGTTTTCCCACTTAGATGTAGCTCATCGCAGCAGGGTCCTGATATTGATTGGAGCCTTTCTGTGCTATCACACCCAGTAAGCTTCTATGACTGAAAACACTGCAGACTATTGAGTCATTTGAACTATCCGTAGTTGTAATACTTTTTCAAAACGTACCAATAATCTTGTTTGGATAGAGTTCCTCTTAGTAGCAAGCTGTCACTTCCCAGGTTTTTATGCTGTGGTGAGATGAGTCCTTAGGAAGCAGGACACAATGATTTTATTCATAAAGCATTATGCATGTAGTAGAACATCCTGGCTCTGTCTAATTAAGCAATAATTCACCATGGGCATCCACGCCTTTCAGAGTGACTGTTATCTGCCTCAGCTGCGTTGTTGAAAGGCATAAGGCTACAAGCCACACAAGTGCCAGTGCAGTCATCCTCTGGGAAGGCCTTCTCCAGAACACTTTACTAATATGAAGTATGTAGTTTTGTCCTGTCTTTAAGTTTTGCTTGCTTGTGCAATGTTTATATTATAGAGTGAGAGTAATGCCTGGGTTCATGGAGCACAAGAATATTGCTGTAGTAATGATCTGAGATAGAGCCAAAACAGCTGAGAGCAGTTATATCCTGCTCCAGGTGTATTTCCTGATTCAGGGCTATTGGCCCTCCTTAAACTGATAGCAAGGCCATGGGAGTTAAACTTATTTGGAGGATGTATGGAGCTATGATCAGAACTTTCCTTGTGCTTTCTGTCTTTCATATTTTCCTGCTTCTTGTCTAGATCTGTAGGTAGAATATAGCTTCAATATCAAATGTCAGAATGAAAGAGTGGAGGGTAGGCTGAGTGGAGAATAGTGGCTTATACAGCCTGCAGGAGAGGTGAGAAAAGGGCATGTTGAATAGTCTGTGGAAAGAAAGGAGAAAGAGTGTAAGCAGTAAAAAGAACACAGGAGGAAAGGGGATAGGTAGGAAGTGGGTAGCATCATTAAAAAACATGGAAAAGCTGTCAGTAAAGGAAATATAGAGGTAAGATAGGCTAAGAAAGAATTGCTAGTAAGTAAAGCAAGCTATGAGAAAGTCCAAGAGAAGTAGTTTTTGTGCTAGATGGGAAAGGAGGGAGTCTGTCCAGAAGCAATTTTGATGAACTTGTAACTCTGAGGACCTGGAGAGGTAATGGAAGAAGAGGGTCAGAAGCCCCAGTGAGTTACCTGTGGGCATATGTAGAAAGCAGCCTGGTGGCTGTGGAAACCCAGAATTAGGCACTCTAGGGAGCTGTTCTGCAATCCTTGGATTACAGTAAAAAGGGAAGGGCTGGTTAAGGGAGAAAGAGAAGAGCAATTGTTAAGACAGAAGTGGACTAATGAAGATCTTCACTCATGGTAGCTTCAGCAACATCCAGGAGTTGAATCAAGGTTTGACTCTTGTTCATATATCTCACCAGTTGTGTTATGGGTTCACAGTCATGCAATAGTAAGTTCTTGGCAGTTGCTCAGTAGTTTGTTCTTCTGCTCTTTTGTTGAAACAGCACATGATGGATTTGAGCAAAGCTCTTTCTTTTCATTGCTAAGCCTGGTGCCTTCCACAACCACAGGGTCTGCACTCTATCAGGCCTGGCACAGAGAGAAGCAGCAAGCAAATCATCTTCATTTTGTGTTTTGAGTCTATAGTCTATTAAAATCTATGAAAAGCCATAGCTTTTAAGTTGCCTAACATAACAATTTCCCATCTCTGTCTCTCACACTTGCTTAACTCAGTCTTATAAAACTTTGTGTGAATTGTCATGCTGTGTTATATTGTCTGGAAATATCTCATATATAAATCATTTGAAAATGCACACAACCATCATGGGGAAGAAAATGCATAGTGAATTGTCTATCTACAGTAACAGCGGTTCCAAAAGGTTTTTCCCCACCACCTTATTCCTTTTTGCTCTTGTAGAGAAGCTAAATATATGTAAGATAGAATATTCAGAAAATGTCATGAATCATTGAGGGTTTTTTGGCAGGGGAGGGCTTTTAGGGTCAATCTGTTTTGTTTACAGAGCATGTGAGGCTTTTGTTGTGTTGTTGTAATGTCTGGCTAGTGGAAAATACATCTTCTTAAATCAATTTAAAAAATAACATTTATGATTGTGGAAGATATTTATGACAATAAACATTGCTATGCTGTAAAATAGAAAAAAAGGCTCTCCAGGGCTAAATGTAGGTTTTTGCCTGCTTTGGCTGTTTTAAAAATTTAACAATTTCAGAGGAAGCTAACCACACAATTGCATCTTTTCCAGGGTTGTTACAACCTTCTGCTGCGAACTGTCTAAATGATTCTATTTAAAATCATAACTGAGATTACTCTTATCAGTTGAGACTAGGTCATCATGGCTTTATTACTGTAGCAATTGGATTTAGTCAAGATAAGTTAGTCAAAATGTGGATCAGCTGCATCAGTTTTTTCTTTTAGAGACTGCCTAGACAGCGTCTAATGTGAAAACTAGCACCATCCAGAACCATGGTATCTCCAAGGCCTTGTGAGGTGGGAGTTAGGATTAAGATTAGCAGTTTTCTCCCCTTGTGCTTGCTGGTGATGTGCTTGTCAGTGGCTGGTAATGCTTTCAACCATCTGGAGAGAATGTGGTAAAGGTGAGATAGGAGAGCTACTATTCAGAGTGGATTGAGTTGGTCATATACATCTCTGAGCTGGGAGAAATGTCATTAATTGTGCTTTGGGCATCAGCTCATCTTTAGCTTCATGGAGTGGCAGAGGAATGCAGGTTAAGGCCAATAAGAAACACAAAGCTGCTGACATGAATGGGTTTGAAATTATTTTCCTGCTAAGATTAAGTCTAGTTTTGTATGGGGAGAGTTCAGCTGAATGGGGGAACTGTGCTAGCAGCTGTGAAGAAGAGCATTAGCCTGAGGTCATACACTGTACATATGCTGCCTGAAACCTGACAGTTCCTGCTGTCGATTTTCTGAAGTGCTTTAGTGAGATGGCAATTACATGCAGAGCCATACTGAGATATTTCTGCTCCTAGGGCATAATGGTATCTGTACCTTTTCCTAGTACTTCTGTTTCCCTTTAGAATCTGCATTTCCAAATCCATCCTGCTGGATGCCAGAAGTACCATTAGATGGGTTCTCTGTGCCTTGTTCCAAGATGATATTCTCTACCTGGCTTAAACAGTTTCTGTGGAAAGTGACTGGCCCCAGCTGTGCTCGTTCCTGCTTGCTGAGGACAGCATAGGTGCAAGGCAGGGAGAACAGCAGCCCTTCCTTGAGAGAACTGGGACCGTGAGAAGTGTTGAGGCATAAATTCTCCTTGAAGCATAAGCAGCTCCCTCTTTCTAAGACTGCATTTGCAGGTGACACCTGCATGTAATATCTGGGTTGGGTTGACAACAGTAAAACCAGCCTCATTCTCCACCTGCTCCCTGAACAAAGCTTTGTGATACATAGCTGACAAATGCCACAAAATCCAAAGGAGCAGCTGCAGCAGGCTTGACTTCAGCCTCTTTTCCAGGAATTACTTACATCTTGCATTTGTCACGTGTTCAAATTCTGTCTAATCTAGTGGCAATTTCAGTCCTGAGAAGCTCTGTAAATATCATCAATGTGCTTGACCTCCCTTTAGGTGGTAGATGGAAGGCCTTTGAAATGCTGAAAAAGGCTGGTACCAGCATCATCTCCAGGTGATGGATCAGTGCTCCAGGACCATCTGAAAATACGGTGCCTCTGAACATCTACCCTGGTTTCATGTCAACAGCTCTAGGAGGAACTCTTAAAAACCAGGATAAGACATCAGGGAGGAAAGTTCTTTATTTCCTTCCTTTTGAGATCCATTCTCCATATTTTCTATATGCCAACTCCACTGATAACGCAACCTGACCTGTAAAACCTGCCACCAGGTTCAGCTAAAAAGTCTGTTGCTCAACAGGCATCTGGTGAACGTGCCCTGAATTAGGCTACTGTATTTACTGCACACATGACCTACTCTGTTGATCACTGAAGGTGATTAATAGTAATCTCTCTTTTTTTGCAATGGAACTGTATTAGGTATAATCACGTAATTATTTAATGAGGTTTAGCTATGGAGATGCTAACCTGTATCTGGAATGTTCTTAAGCTTTTCTGCCTAGATTTGCAAGCTGAGACTCTGGCAATCAAGATAAAAGAAAGTTTGTCTGCACTGGAAAACTTAAGAATTGAAGTAATTAATGGAGTTAAAGTGGATTAGTTAAATCAGATTAATTCTTGATCATCCAAAGTGAATTAAACTAAACCAAGTTAAGACCACTTCCTGAGTAAGAGCACCCACTTGCTGGCTTAATGCAGTTTAACTAATCTTCTTAGAAAGTGAATTTGGATTACTTTTCCTGACTATCCTCTCATACCCAGTTCCTTAGCATTAAAACAGAAATGGCTTCAAAAGTGCTTTTCCCAAGGCTTTGGGGCATGATCGAACCTGACGTTCAAGAGGATATCCTATGATTAGTACTCAAGAAAAAGCATCTGCATGAGTGCTAGGAATAAAATGAATAGATCTTTATGCAGTTTTATGTGCTAAGCTGAAACAGTTCAGGCTATATGTCATTCATATTTTCCATATGTTTATATCTTGGATGCCGACAAACTGGGTGACAACGGCATCTAATCTTAGCAGCAAACTAGATGGAAGAGGAGCATGAGGGCAGGCAGGTTGAATCAGATGAAATCTTATTGTTCTACAGTCAAAGGACTTTAAAGTTGTTATGACCTTCTTCATATAATCTGATCTTCTGCTATTTAAGGTTAGTGGGTGAGTTTTATCTTAAGCCCTGTGGAGTGGTTGGGAAAGTTTTGGAGCTGTACTCTGTTGTGTCTCTGAGGTAGTGCTACCCAGCTGGAGAGATCACTGTGTGTGCTCAGCTCAAGGGTTTATTTGTGAAAGTGGCAGAACCTTTGTTTCCTGTAGTTTCATTCCAAGGAATGTGGCTTTTCTTGCTTTTTGGTTAAATCCTGATGGAGGCAAAGTACTAGGAACTTCTGCTTTTGATGTGGCTAGTCTGTGGCAAGTCTCACCACTATGGCTTTGCCTAGCTATGTTGTGGTAGAAAAACTGCAGTGCTGTTTCCAGTTTTTTTTGTTTTCTCAGGTTAGCCATCTAAAGCTAGTTATCTTACTTTAAAAAGGAGTCACATGCCTTGGGCATGAAGTTTAAAGTTATGTGTATACTATGCTAAAGAGCTCATAGTGTATCTGTAGCACATATTGTGGAAAATATTTGTGTGATGCAGTTTACCGACTAGAGCTTAGGACCACAGAATTTCATAAGCACTATTTAAAAACATAAGTAGAAGAGTTCTTTTTCCCTCACTGCATATTTGGCCCTATTTGCATATCGTATTACAAGACTGCAAAATGTAGCTCAAATCTAGCAATTGGTAGCACAGAATAGAAAGGAAAAGCTTTAAGCACCTCTACTGATTTTAGTGGGACAGTGCATAGTCTCAGCAGTTTTTCTGTGTGCTGTCATTTGCAAGATCAGTGCATAAAGTCCCCCTGATCTCTCTGATTTTGGTGGGACTTGTCATGTGAAGAAGTCATGATTCCTGTCAGCTGAATTGTAATGCACAACTACATTGCTGGTTTTCAGATCTGCTAAGCCATCATTCACAAAAGCATCCTAAAGCTGTCCTGGCTTTGTTGACTTACATCTCCATTACTGGATATGGATTACTTTTGATTTTAAGAGAGGTTGAAAGGGTAAGAAAGATGTCTGCCTTGTGAAAATTATTGAGAAGACAGGTTGTAGTCAGGGGTAGGTATTTGAGCCAATCAGGCTCTGAAACAGGATGGATGCATTTTTCCAGTGTGGTGCCTGAGCTAACATGTAAATTTGGACACAGCTTTGCAACCCAAGCTAGTCATCGTGCACAGCTCTGTGCTGTGTTGTTTGGTGTTACTGCCTAGAAAATCATGTGCACTACTTCCTTGCATGGTGTAGGTAGGCCTGAAGGAGACACATGAGCTACCAACTAGATGTCTAGAAATGTTTAAGTAAAGGATTTTGAAGACAGGAATGGCCTTATCTTCAGTAATGCCTTTAATATAATCTCTTTATATCACTCAGGCAATATAAAGTAAATTTAGAATTGAGATAAGTATAACTCATACCTACATGAATTCTCTTCTGTACTGCTGGTTGTACAGAAGGGCTGTGGTGTAAAATAACTTATGGTATCTTGGCAATAAAATACCTTCTCTGCAGTGGATGTTAAACAAACAAGAAATCATGATAATTCCCACCTAACAGACAATCTAAATGAGTAACTACTATCTCATAGATCTTTTTTCATGTGACATTGTTTGAAGAGACAGAGTATCCAAATATGAAAAGCAAGGCAGTTTTCCTTGACAACAGGCCAGGTTTTACTCAAGAAAACTGCAGCACAATTCAAATGTTGATCCTTGGTCATTTCCTCTAGCCAATTTAATCTGATTCATCGCCAAATCCCAACACTTTGTAATATAATAAACTGATGGTCTTTGATTATATCTGACACCAGCAAAGGAGCACTGATCAGAAATATTTTCCTTTGATTTCTCTGGGTAGTGGATCAGATGTAGCAGTAAAAGGAAAGGAACAAATGAACATCATAAAATGAACTTTTTTTTAAATCTCTGCCTACAAAGATGTTCTTTAGAACTACAGACAACACAATCTTTCTTTACTCTTAAACCGTGAGCAAAACCTTTCTGTATACAATACCTGGAAGTCCCCAAATACCATGAAATGTCTAGAAGAAATCAGTGCATACATGAGGACAGGTGTGACGTCCGGTGGATCCTTCTGGTATATCATCCTCCACATCCATGTGTTATGGAAATTAGGCTTGTCAGCCACCATAACAGGGCCTGACCCTAGGTTCCCACAAGTAAAGTTCAGAGCCAAATCAAAACAAATTAAATTTTAATCACGCGCATGCCGTAATTACAGCTCGAGCTGGGTGCCTCCAAAGAGGGACCCTAACATAAACAAATCCTGGGCAATTATAGTTTTTTCAACTTACATTTCCCACCCCTCACGTGGTAGTTAGACCAAAAGTAATTTTTTGGTCTGGGGTTTCCTGCTCCTCATTGGGTCTCATCGTCATTCTGAGGTAAGCTGTTTTTCTCCTCATTTTTGTTTTTTGCAGTCTCTGCTGACGGTTGTACCTCTGTTTTTGTTGGGTCTTACTGTTGTGTCTTAAGGTCCTGAGGAGGAGGAGGTGATTCTAAATCATAACAATTAACACTGCCCCAGCAGTGAGCTAAGGCTTTGTCCCTCAAGGTCCTAATGCCCTGCACTGGTCTTATTTCAAAGCCTTGACACCTTCCCTTTTGGAGTGTGAGATGCAGGAATGCAGACTGCTTGTAACTTCCTTATCTTCCTAGCTTGAACCAGCTCTGAGGCCCCCTTTCTTACTGGACTAAGTAAAAGTTCATTATTTTGTCTAAGTGCAGCCTAAGGCTTCAGCAAATTTAGCTGCTCATGCTAAGCAAGTTTTATATAAGTTGTGCTAAGCAGCTACCTCTAGACAGTTTCAGTTCGCTATTCTTTAACAGTTCCCCCCTTTGTTTTTATGAAGCATCCCTGCTAATACTTTAAACAGAGTTCTCGAAGCCTTTCAAGGCGTACTATCACGTTCCATAATCTTATGCATAATATGATCATAAACAATAGGCATAACACAGTTAAAGTTAACACAACTACTACTGGGTGCAACACATGATTATAAATCGCTGTTGTAGTTGGTGACCACCATCCCAGCCACGATGTTCTCCATCCCTTTTTATCCTTTCCGAGACGTGGTGTGTCTCTTCCGCATCATGATGAATGGTGATTAGAGTTTTCTGTCCACTGTTTTGGATGTGTTCTAGCAGTCGATGCAAATCGTCGTGTTGTAGTAGTTTCTTTACCAGGGTGAGATTCATCCCAATGGGGGTAGGTAGTAAATTTTGAATTAATGTATAATTAGATTGTAACAATTGATAAGATCTAATAGGAGCTGAATAATTAAAGTCGCATCCCATAATCTTTGGTAAAGTTACAAATACAAATATTTGAGTGATTACTTGTATCTACAACAATGTTATCTATGAATATAAGATTACAAAGTGTTCTTACACATACACATTCTTTTGCAACATATACAAGTACAGTTCAACTTTAACAGCAAAATAAGAACATAGTATGACAGTATATGGCCTGTTCCATTTAGGTTTTAACTTGGATTTTTGTGAAAATACTTTAACTAAAACTTCATCCCCGGGCTGTATACCAAGCACTTGTATTTCAGGTGGTGTGGATTGATATCATATATATATATATGTATATATATATTTTTTTTTAAGATTTTCAAACCTTTTTGCATACTTAGAACATACTGGGTTAGTTGTTCATCTCTGTCTAACAGGCTGGTCTTAGCTGGAATAATAAGTCCCTAGTACAGCTAAATGTCTCCCAAAGAATTTCTGCTGGTGTTAGTCCTATGGGTTGCCATGGGACATTTCAAACATCCCATAGAGCTAAGTTTAATGCTTCTGGCCATTTTAGGCTAGCATGTGTGCATTTCTTGCTATTTTTTCTTTTAATGTTCTATTCATTCTTTCTACTTGTCCTGAAGATTGTGGGTGATAAGGGGTACATAGGTTTCTTTTTATTCCTAATGATTTATATAACTGAGTGATTATGCTTGCCGTAAAATGGGCAGCCCTATCTGAATCAGTGGCTTCTGGGACCCCATACCTGGGTATGATTTCCTTCAGTAAGGCTTTTACCACTCCCCCTGTGTCGGCCTTTCTTGTTGGGAAAGCTTCTACCCAGCCTGATAACTGATCTGCTATCACTAACAAGTGTTTGTACCCATTGGCAGATGGCAAATCCGCATAATCTATTTGTAGCTTCTGGAAAGGGAAGTAAGCCCATGGTCGCCCCCCCTAAATCTGAGCTTGGCTTGTTATTTGAAAACTTCTGGCAGGTCGGGCAGCTATTTGTTATTCTTTTAGGCAGCTGCATAAATTCCTGGAGCAGCCCATACTTTCTGTACCTGCTTAGCTATTGCCTCGGCTCCCCCATGAGCTTTATCGTGAAACCACCTAGCTATAGTAATTAAATATTTGGTTTTGGTAGAATTGGTTTTCCTCCAATTGTCCATACTCCATCATCACTTTGTTTTGCTTCCCACTGCTCCCATTGTTTTTTCTCTTCCACTGAGCAGTCTTTTTCATACATAGTTTTGGGGTCTATTAAGTTTGGCCACTCACTCTGGTCCATCCTTGGAACTGCCCCCATACATTCTTTCAGAGGCTGTCGAGCTGCAGCTTTTGCAGCAGCGTCGGCTAAAGCATTTCCTCTGCTAATTTCTGTAGTGTCTTTAGTATGGGCTGGGCAGTGTATTACAGCAATTTCTTTGGGCAGTTGAACTGCTTCCAGCAAATTACGTATTTCTTCTCCATTAGCTAATTTCTTTCCTGATGACGAAAAGAATCCTCGTTCTTTCCGTAACATCCCTGTTGCATGACATACTCCAAATGCATATTTAGAATTGGTATAGATATTTACCCGCAAGTTCTTACCTATTTTTGCTGCTTGGGTCAATGCTATTAATTTTGCTCCTTGAGCACTTACTGATGGAGACAAAGGATTGGCCTCAAGTACCTCAAAGACATTAGTGACAGCATAGCCGGAGCGGTGCCTTCCGTCCAAATAATAGGATGATCCATCTGTAAACAGAACTAAGTCTGGGTTCTCCAAAGGTTCATCTTTAAGGTCCTCCCGGGGCTTGCTCGAGCTGACGATCACCTGCTCACAGGAATGATGCGGCTCTCCATCCTCCAGTAGAGGCAATAGTGTTGCTGGGTTTAAGATATTGCATCTTTTTAAAGTCACATTGTCTGCATGCAGTATTATCAGTTCATAGCGGTGAGCTCTCTGTGGGGATAGTGCTTGAATTATGTATTGCTTCATTAACAGTTCTACTTCATGTGGCACAGACACAGTCAATGAATGACCCAAAACTACAGGTCGTGGGTTTTTTTGTTTTTTTGGTTTTTGTTTTTTTTTCCCAATAAGAGCTGCCGTAGCTGCTATTGCTCTGATGCATCCTGGAGTGCCTTTAGTTACTGCATCTAGCTGGGTGGAGTAAATAGGCCACTGGTCTACAGTGAGGACCTAGTTTTTGGGCGAGTACCCCACTTGCTACTCCCTGTCGTTCATGGACAAATAATTCAAATAGTTTGCTATAATCTGGTAACCCTAGAGCAGGGGCTGAAACTAACGCTTTTTTTACAGATGTAAAAGCTTTCTCCCTTTCTGGGCCCCAGGCCAAAGGCTCTATCTCCTCCTTTTTTGTTGCCTGTACTAGAGGCTTAGTAAATTTTGCTAACCCAGGAATCCATGGTCGGCAAAATCCCACAGCTCATAAAAATCCCCTAAGTTGTTTTTTTGTTACAGGACAAGGCATATTAAGAATTGTCTTTACTCGTTCTGAATCAACTAACCTGTGTCCTTCTTGTAAAATATTTGGGTTTTATCTTAACTCTCGTTGACACAGCTGAAGTTTAGACAGAGATGCCCGATGCCCTTTTTCTGCAAGAGCGTTACATAGAGAAACAGTATCTTTTAAACATGTCTCATAATCTTTACTTGCTAATAACAAATCATCCACATATTGTATTAATACAGAATGTCCTGGAAGTTCGATATCTGAGAGGTCATTTTTTAGTATACACGAAAAAATAGTTGGAGACCCAGTAAATCCCTGTAGCAGCCTTGTCCAAGTTAATTGTTGTCCCTTCCAAGTGAAAGCAAAGAGATCTTGGTTATCTTCAGCTATCGGTATACTAAAAAGGCTGCTGTTAGGTCAGTCACAGTAAAATAAGTTGCCCAATGGGGTATCTGTAGTAAGATGGTTGAGGGGTTGGGAACTACTGGATGTGGAGCAACTACATGTTGGTTTATAGCCCTTAAGGTACAAACTGATACTCTGAATCACCATCAGAATCTTGCCTATTCTTTTTAACTGGCAGAACTGGGGTGTTGTATGGGGATTCACAGACTCTAAGGATACCCAGTTTCAGATAATGATCAATTTGTTTTTGGATACTTTTCTCTGCTTCCTTTGGGATAGGGTATTGCTTAACTGCAGGAGGCAATCCCCCCTTTGTTTTTATCGAGACTGGACTAGCCAATTTCAGTAGTCTCACATCCATTCCTGAAGAGCTCCATAATTTTTTAGAAACTGATTCTAAACCTGTTGGAATTTGCAGATTAGTTGACTCTGGTTCTGGTGTCTTAGCCAGAACACATGAACCCATAATTATTAGCTTTATCCCTTCCGGCTGTAAGCAGATCTGAGCATCCAAGGCTTGCAGGAGATCTCTCCCTAAAAGACACATGGGCACATCTGTGGAAATTATAAAACGTCCCCACACTGTTTTACCCCCAATAGTGAGTACTAAGCGCTTAGATAACATTCGTTCACCTTTTCCCGTCACTGCTTGCATCACTATTTTATCTGACGACTTGCATCCTTTAGGCTCAAAATTTAAAAGGGAAAGGGTGGCTCCAGTATCCACTAGAAAGGGCACTTCTAAACCTTCTATATTTGCCATTACCTGCACCTCAAATCCAAATTTATATCCCATAAATTTACCCCAATTTCCACAGTATTTTCTGAGTCTCCTATCTCCCGTCATTGTGGACTGACTGGGAATTGCCTGGTCTCATTCTTAGTGTTTGATTTTCTCATGCTGGCCCCTCTATTCCCAAGTACACAGGGCCTCACTGGGCATTCCTGCTTCCAGTGTCCTTGTTCCCCGCAGTGATAACAAACATCATTAACTCTTAATTGTACACCACCTTCACTTTGATTCCATCTATCTCCCCTGGTTCTTCCGCGCCCCTCCCCTTGCCAGCCTGGCATATGCTCTTTAAAATACTTTCGTGTATTGGGGCTGCTTGATCTATAAAAACACTAATTGCAAGAGCATCATTGAAGTTTTGTGGGGTCATTCCTTCATGTTTTAGCGAGGCTTACCACAAAAGTCCCCAAAGTCATGGGGGTGTTCATCTAATCACTGTCTGCATTCTTGCACTCTAGTCCAATTTACTCCTAACTCTCTGCATGCTCTAATTACTTCTGCTAAATTTCAAAGTCCTGTTTGACACACAGCTCTATCTCCTGCATTATTACAATCCCAATGTGGATCATTTGCTATCCAGAGGTTTCTATTCCCCCGGTTTGCTGTGCTTCTTCCTCATCTTTAATTATCTTATCCCCTTCATTTGGTTGAAATAATTCCCTCAAAAGAATTTGGGTATCACTCCAGTTTGGGTTGTGCCCAGTGCATATATTAGAAAATAACTGGACACATCACTCTGCATCTTTTCTTAATCTCTGCATTCCCCCCCCCCCCCCCCAAGGCGAGATCACCAGGGTTGATTAGTAAATACCCGCAGCACAGGAGGGGGGACTGGACCCTCCCTTTCCCCCTAGCTGTAAAGCGGCAGGGTTAGTCAGCACGTTGGAGATCATAGGATAGAGTCCGGCAGCTGGTAGAGAAGAGGGAGAAGGAGGAGCAGAAGGAGAAGTAATGACAGATAGATCATCAGGCATATAAGGTGGAGCAGAAACTTTTGGAGCACAGTCCGGGGTCCTAGTATCTGCTAACACAAGTGTTACCTTCGGCAGGTTTCTTTCCTCCCTCCCTCCTGGCTCAAATGCTCCCGTGCCCATGCCCAGTTATCCCAAACATACCAGTAATCCATTCGACTTGGAAACCTGTCTTCTAGACGATTTCACAAGAAAGTTAGTTCCTGCTGATCGAAAGTCCCTTGCGGTGGCCGCCGTTCCGCTGGGTTTCCCTCCTTTGTCAGGAATGGGCAATCCTCCTGACACAGTTGAATCAACCTTTTTTCCTTAGATTTTTTTGGTACTCCAGTTTTCCAAAATTTCAGCTAAGGGCGTCCCCTTTCCTATGCCAAAATTATTCCCCATATTGAGTTTCTGAAAAGTGCATCTTAAGCATGTCAGGCAGTGCACTTCCTTACCAGTAACCTGCAGCTGGTGCGATCACACAGTCTCTTTCTCTCACTCTCTGGGAACCGCACTCGCACCACCCGAGTCTTTAACTGCGAGGACTGCTGTCCCTTCGCAGCGGGCGGCTTCTCAGCCAACGGGTGCCCCGATCGGTTCCCAGGCTACACACACACAAACACATACACACAGCACTGTTCACACTCACACCAGTCACAGTGACTCTAGATTTCTGTCTTATAGTTTTGCAGTGCACCTTATGCTGATCAGGCTGCGCACCCCTCCTCAGAAGATGTCTGAGGATGCGTACACATGGAGAAGAGCACACACTGTGGTTCTCAAGCAGCGAGAGTATTTTGAGACTGTGTCCAGGATCTCACACCCCAGCCTCCAGTTCTTCCTCTTCAAAACAAGTTGATACTGTTGCCTGTGCATGTCTTGAACTTGCAGCTTACACCTGTGTCAGTACAGCTGTCCGTAAACCTGTGCAGTTTGCACACTCTTTGTCTACGAATGTTTTAAGAACAATGCAAAGTAATTGTGCATTCTTCTAAGCTGCATTTTTAAATAGAAATATTTCCTCGAGTTATGGATCTGAGCTATAATTTTTTATATTGCCTTCCATATCCACACCGTTCCTATGACTAGGATAAGTGATGATTAGAGCTGCTCTAAAGTAACTGTTTTCATATCAATAGCAGGGCTGAAGTGAAAAAGGACAGACTCATTAATTATACAGCACACTTCATTTCCAATGCCAGCTCCTGGTAGAGCAGGAAGCTTTTCACTGATTACTCCAGAGCTTCTCTTTTGGCTCACACACCTTTCGAAGTGGAAGCCAAGGTATTTTAGGAAGTTTCTTGTTCATTTGAAATAAAAAGTACAGTAATTGGATGAAGCAACCAGTGCCGAAAGCACTGTACCACATATGAAATACTCAATTACAGAGCAAAAATTACGTGTTCCAATTGACAGAGTAATCTGTACCCTAATTTACTTGTCTTACAACTCATTACATCTGAGATATTGATTTTCCAGTAGATGGCTTTAGTGGATAAATAAGTGCATTTTATCTCTGGGACCTTGGTTTGAGTCTGATCTGTGAACCTCTGTCAAATGAGCTTGGAAAGCTCAGACCTCTCTATTAGGTGGTGCCTATGGTATAATCAAAGCAGACATACTTCAGTAGTGCTAGTAATTTGTAAACACAGGGCAGACAGAAATGAGTCACTGAGAACAGTGTTGTTTTTGAGACTTAAAAAATGACGTCCTAGCAGGAAGCTGAAGTGAACAGTAATTAGATTTTAACTACATGTACTTTGACTTCTAGGGTTTAATGTCTCATTTATTTCAATTATATGGTGTAAAACTTGCTACCATCAGCCAAGGGGGGGGGGGGGGAACCCAAACAAACCAAAGTCATTAAGCCTTGTCCTAATGATTCATTAAAAGTTGAATACCTTCAGAGTGTACTTCACTATCTGAGCAGAGCTCTATTATGGGTCAGATCAACTGCTAACCTTGGCTGTGAAAGCATGAGAAATGATTAGGCTTTGTCATATTTACCTAAAGTGCTGTAGTTGCAGAAGTTATTATAAGTCATATTTTTCAGAAGTTTTCAGCCTTTGCAGCTTCTGAACTGATCAGCAGAAGTTATTTTTGCTAAGCAGTTCAAAGCAACAGGACCATCATTGACATGTATCATGCTGCCACCACTTAATTTTTTTGATTTTTATTTCTCTCTTGTGCAGATATTCCCTGGGATGTTATCTTTTAATATAACTTTTTTTTCTGAAGTAAATAGTCAATTTTTAAACTATTTATTTATTATTAGTTTAAATGTTCTTGCTGTTCTGTTTCTTGAGTAACCCAGAGGTGGCTGTAATTGCTCAGACCCAAGATCCATCTAGAGCTGCATTTCCAAAGACCAGCAGTAGCCAATATCAGCTGTTTTAGAGAAAGATTTAAATTTAATCTTACATTGACAATCTTGCAGTAATACACAATAATATCTGGAAGAAAGCAGGTTGGTGTTAGCTAAATGTATTTATTTTAGGTAGCTTCAAATGGAAACTTTCTTGTTCCTCCCTTTTTGATCTGACTGAACTCTTTATTTCAGTATTATCTTATGGAAGCGAGTTTCAGGGGTTATGTATTTATTTCTCTTACAAGCTTTAAAAATCTGTTGTGTTCCAACATGTTTCATCTTTCTTAGCGAGGAGCCCATCGTTATATTCTTCATATACTCTTCATTTTATAGGTTTCTGTCATATTCTCAGGGTTTTTTTCTTTCTAAATAAGGATTATAACCTTTCCTTTTCTTTGTTCTTAACCTCTCCTCATAGGGATATATTTCTGTGCCTCTAATAATTTTTATAGCCAATCTCTGTCCCTTTCTATTTCTGCTTTGTTCTTTCTGAAATTGGATGACCTAAACTGGATACGATCGTACCATTGATTTTCTATAATGGCACTATGATATTTTCCAGATTGCTTGTTATCCATTCCTTAATGCAGGCTGAAAGTTTTTTTGGGGGGGTTATGCTGCCACTGGGCATTGTGCTCTTCAGAAAGATATCTAATACTTTCTCTTACTTGTTATGGGGTACAGCCCATAAGAGTATGCAAGAAGTTCATCTTATTCCTTTCATTATTCTGTATTCAACTCTATCGAAGATGCATTTGCTATTAGGTTATTCAGTTCCCTAATTGTATTAGATTCCTTAGTCACCGATCGTTCGTTAAACCATATAAGTTAGCAAGAAAGCAAACAGGTCCTCTGTCCCCTCTGAGAAGATTGTTTGCTTTAACTTTATCATTAATTTTGCATCACTCGCTTTTTATCCTAGTTCTTTTAGGAAGATGCCTGCCTTTGTGGAGTGCCAGTTCTTTTCAAGGGATGTCCCCACTTAAAGGCTTGGGTGGACAGAATTGAGTGTGGGCTCAGAGCCCAAATTATTCCAGTCCTATTGATTATTCCTAGAACATATATAACTTCTTTTCTCCACGTGATTTTTGTGGCAGTTTTGAATTGCTCATCTTTTCAAGATTCCTGTTTAAGAGGAGGTCTTTTCAGAAGACCTTGCCTTGAGGCAATGTGGCACTTGAATTTTATCTAATTTTTGCCTGTCTGTACCAACTGGAATGTTGGTTTAGTCCAGAAGCTGGCAATCTTTTTGGATGGCTGCTGTACCTTGCTTGGGCACTGACTTGTCCCCACCATCTGGATACTTGTTATGTTGCAATAAATATTATTCAACTAATAGAAAGGGCCAATACTGTAATGAGATCACTCTAAGGATATGTCTATATGACTTATGAGTTACTAGGGCTACTGGAAACAATACAGTCACCTCAGGGTGTAACCTTGCCTGAGCTGTTTAGCCTTGCTGATGTATCTGCACAGAAATAACTCAAGCACTTCTGCACTGCCCTGCTTTGGGCTACATATACATGGCTGCCTAAACTGTAGCAAATCTCTGGATGCTCAAGTTCATGGTTTCAGAAAATTTTTCAGATGGTTACTTGTTTTCCCATATGGCAGACTTAGTAAATCTCAGAATTTGGGAGGAGTTTGAGTGTAGAGAAGTCTGCAGCTCATTTGAGTGGTCTTGATCAGAAAAAGAAAAACATTGCTGCCTTGCAACCAAGTACCTGCAAATCATTGTGTTTTTCATTTTTAACTATCCTTTTTCATTTTACATGTGATCATGTGAAATCGACCTGTACGCCTGGGTGCAATAGGACAGCTAGACTGACTGGAATATTGATGAGAATAACATAACACTAAAAAGCCTGTCATCCTCATATTTGTGCCCTCAGTGTCAATGGTACTTGGCATCATGACAATTCCATTTGTATCTGTTCATTTCCTAAATTGCCTAATTGCTATGTTTCAGCAGTATGCATAAATTTAATGTATCATTAAAGGATCATTTAACAAACGCTTCTTGGAGGAATTCTTTTTTTCCACTCATGCTTCTAAGTCTCTCAGGATCTTATGCTTTAAAACTTGTATATGCACCAGTTTCAGCTGATTTTGGCTGATAACAGTAAAAGGCCACTAAGTAAAAGTAAAGACAAAATAACAGAAGAAATATTGGTGCTTCACACCCTGCCTAGTAGGCTAGGATTCTTGAGCACTTTTTGTTCTTGTTTCTGTTGTGTTTGTGACCTTGGTTCTTGATTAGTCTGAACTTCCTTTTATGCAATGTAGAAGAGTTAATTATCTTCTTCCTTACATATGCCAAGATTGTGGCACTTTATAAAATCTTTTGCTGTCTCTCCAGTCTTTACTCCCTCACTTTCCCTCCAATCAGATTAATTCTTCAAGACACACTTCAACCATCTATATCAGTGGTGAAAGAAATACTATTGATCTCCATGTGCAGTGATCTCACTAGTTTCTTCATGGACCATTACACTAACAGAAGTTGTGATAATAGGGACCTTGCAGTGAGAAACAAAAATCTCAGCAAGGCTCAAGTTCTGACCTTGTGCACTGTTTCCTTAACAAAGAGATGGAGTATGATCTTGACCTAGTCTCAGAAATGTTATATTTGATCTTAGATCAAATAGTGAAGCTAATAAAAAAAGTGAATAACATTCATCCCGTATAAAAGCAACAGGGAGACATACTGCTCTATTTTTTTTTCCCCCCAAGTCTTTTTCCTCCAATCTATAGATTTTCTTAAATGATGTATGTGGGGTATCAACAAGTCTCTAACCTGCAATTTTTGGAAATTATATGGCCAACTTTTACTTAAAGATTTGCTAACAACTATGTAACTTAGCATAAGTAATTTAGTAGGAATTGCACATGTGGGTAGGTCTCTCTAAATATACTCTGTGGACCTGTTCCTGACTAGATTGTGAATAATCTGTGTCTTGTTAACCCTCTGATTTGTAGTCCATACCTGATGTCTCCAATAGTTTGTCTATATGAGAAGTTAGTATGAAGGGTATAAATATAAAATGCAGTAGGTATGTCATGCTGTCTCTGTGAGAGATGCTTCAAGTTTGCACTGAGAGCATATCTAATACGAGTTAGCTGATGAGAATTGGAGAGGACTACCTCATGCTTTGTGCAGGGTGTCTGCAAAGGGAATTAAAAGTGAGTGGCTGCTGTGCTGCAAATTTATACCCTTTTTACTATGCACACTCACTAAAAGTGAGGCTTTTCTGAGAAGCATTTTATTTGTTGTGACCGCAGTCAGATACTAACTTGTCAGTGGCACCAGAGCAAGACTGAACACTCAAGAGAATGGAGATGAGGGTGTATCTGTGTTGCACACTGTATTTGTGTGTAAAATTAGAGTGGCTGGAGTGGAAGGTTACCACAGGCTGCTTTGGCACTATAGCTAGTTTCTTAAAATGCAATGTTGTATAGCACGCTTACTGGGCAGCACAGGCATTTGCTGAACAGCAAAATGCTTTGAAGAGAACGGAGACAGTAATACCCAAATATGAGACTTTACACCAGGTTGTGGGAATAAATAGCACAGATACCTTATAGAAAGACATAGCTGAAGAAATACAACATTTGCATACTTTTATTGTCATAACATCATTATGATATTGTCATATCATAATGCTTACCCCAAATAATTACTGTAAAAAGCATAATGGGAATGATTGTTAATTTTCAAGCATCTGCAATGTGTTTGAGTCATTTAAATGAAGAATATTTCTGAGTCTGGGTTAACTGTGTAGTTAATTG
The DNA here is from genome assembly GCF_036370855.1 of Dromaius novaehollandiae. Lineage (NCBI taxonomy): Eukaryota > Metazoa > Chordata > Aves > Casuariiformes > Dromaiidae > Dromaius > Dromaius novaehollandiae. The sequence continues at coordinate 29,997,940 of NC_088099.1, forward strand.
CATAATCCAGAGCCTGCTTATTTTGAAAAGACATGCCTAATGATTTGTCACAGTTCTAATCAAGTCTCTTCAGTACTGAGACTCAGCAGACTGCTGTGCTGGGTTCTACTCTATTCAGCTCATATGCTCTAAATTTCCATGTATATCAATAGATTGTAGTGGTGTTTCTTCCCTTGTGCCTCTGATGCCTTCCTAGCTTACGTCCTAAAACTGATCCCAATATCCCCAAATATCTGTGTAGCTTTAGCACCCTTCCTCAAAAATTCAACCTTGGGCTACAGTAAAACTCTTCAGGGAACCTGGGGTAAATATAAAATGCAGGCACATGCATATGCCTTCCAGAATATTTTAAAATGCCAATGCTATCAATTGCATGAAAAGAACAGAGCTAGTACAACAATAAATCCTGGATATGTTCCTCTGCCTGAATTTTCTTACTACTCTGAAACAGCCTTTGGGCTCTCAGTTCAGTCCCTTCTGCGATGGTCCAGAATCCCATTCTAGTAGTTTGTGGCTGGTCTCCTGAGCCACTGAAGCTTGCCAGTTTAGCTCATCTTTAACATTGGCTGCTCCTGGAGCTAAACTAGCATCCCTGTTGTAAAAACATGTTCATTTCTTCACCTTCATCTTCCCCTTCACCTTCCCAAAGCTTCCTGTTCATCTCCCTGAGGCTTCCTACATTACAAACCTCCCTTTTAACACTTGCTTTCTTCGGTAACTTTCCATTGCTCACAATTCCCATCTTACAGACAGATAAGCACTGCATTAAGCATTCCCCATTCATTAGCTTTGTCAGTAGGGAGAGATGCACAAAGGCACAGAGGCATTTCACATGGCAGCAGTTGTCTTTGTATTCATTTCAAAATGTTGCACAGAATGTTGTTCTTGGATTCCACAAACCATCTATTTTCTGGTGTGCAGTTTGTCCTGGCTGTTTCTCTGCATAGAATTATTTGCAATTTTAACAAGTGCAGTGCTCAGAACAGGAATTCAAAATACTTGTATGGACATTTAGAAGTTCTGGCACACCCCTGTTTGTCCCATTTCCTTTACATGGAGAGTGCTGGTACACACACTTAACTCAGCAGTTTATGTACTTGTGTGCATCTGCCACACTTCTTGCAAGACTATAAGAGGTAAGGTCAATTCATATAAGGAGTTTAATATGCTAAGAACACTACTTTTAATACTCACTATTGTTTCTTTAAGAAAGGTCTCTGAGGGTCACAGATCATATTTTATTATTTTAATCCCAAACCTGGAAGTGAGATGTGAGCTGTCAGTAAAGTGTCTGGTTATCAACAAATTTACATTCTTCTGCTTGAAGATACCCTTATGTTCAACAGTCCATGAATTTAGTAGTTGTGGGGTCTCTGCCACATAGTTCATTTCACGTGCCACTTTACAGGGACATTTTGAAGGCTGACAAGCCAATTCATACTGTCTTAAAACTCTAATGAAACTTTTTTTTTTTTAGCTCTTATCCTCTAGCTCCTAAAAACTGTACTAGTTCTATACGCACATGAAAGAAAGCTGTAACACAGGTAACAGTTTAGCTTCTCAGATAGGCGACTCACCATCACCCCCCCCCCCATACACTACTTATATTTTCATGATCTTTTGTATTTCACAGCATCCTTTCATTGTGTTTCGAGAAGACAATGTAATGAAATACACAAGGATCCTGCTCTCTGCTGTACTTGTTTCTGACTTCACTTCTCTTCTCCACCATTGCAAGAACAGAGTGAAGCAGAGGCACAATGTGGTGTTCAATCTTGCTTTCCCATTCCATATGCAGCTGGACGATCTAATTTTAGGCCTGTCAGCTTTTGCAGTGATAAGTTAACAATATAGATCACATATAAGTTGCATCACAATGATTTTTAAATGAGATTTATTCATTTAAAGTGGATGATAAATGGTTCTCTTTTATCAGACTCTTGCAAATGAGATTAAAGCAAGATTATTCCCCTAGAATAAGTGAACAGCTGGCACAAAGCTAACCTTTCTGGGTTGTACTGTGCCTGTCTGACCTTGAGGAGGTGTATAATGACACTGGGGGAGATCAAGGTAGCCTTTTCGCTTCCTAAGTCCTGTTTTGTATTACAGTCAGGTGCTACCTGCAGTACTGATATGTTATGATTTATCTGAGTGCTATCAGAGGCTTTGATAGGAGCAGGCAGTGGCCAAGAAAGATGCATATTCTGCTCTGGCCTTTCAGGCAATGATGTGTACATGCTGGGTCATTCCCCAAAATGTGTGCTCTTTCAGCATTTCAAGAGGCCTGCCAAATGCTACAGTGCCTTGAGTGCACTTCCTTCAGGACTAGCCCATCCTGCTTAACACTTGGCCTTAGTCTCTTCTGGACGCCATGTGCCACCTCTGCTTTTTTTTTTTTTCCCCAGTTCGAATGTCATGAAATAGCATAAGGGCTGTGTTACAGCCCATCGGAATTGTGCATTTATAGGATGACACAAAGCATGTATGTTGAATTTCCTCAGCATGAGGTGGTGGAGGAGACCAGATCCCTGTGGACTTGTCCATATTACATGTAAGGAGTGGCTCCTAAAGTGAACCACTTATTTCAGAGGGAAGAGGTCTATTGGGGTCAATATACCAGGTCTCTGTGTGTCCGTATGTGTATACACATACATACATACACACATACATATATATATACACACACACATATATATATACACACAAATACACACATTTACACACATACATGCAATAAGTACTTCAAATTTCCTAGACGGCTCACAGTTCTAATGCATTAAAGACAGAACTTGAAATTCTTTAGTCATTTTGCTTTCTGCGGGTCTTTTATGTATTTCTCCCTTGATATATGTTTGTTTCCAATTTGATCTTTATTAATAGCATTTTTCATAGCTTTCTTTCAAAATTAAATTAACCAGAGGGTGTGTAAAATAAGGACAACATAGATGTGACCACGGGTCCTTCTGCACTCTGGCGTATTTGGGCAATGATGTCAAAATGCAAACAGATTCTGTTTGCTTCTCTCTGTACAGATGCACTCCAGAAGTAGATGAGCAGCCTCCCCACACTGTTCCTCCAAAATGCTTGGATATCTCAGTACTTAGTACCTTGTAATATCATCTCATCATTGGTAATAGACATAGCTCACTTCTTGTGGTTGCCTGGCTATCTTTGGCATTTGTGGCATGACAGAAGATTTAAACACAGAGAGTTCCAAGGGTGTGTGTGTGTGTGTGTGTGTATACACACACATATATATTTGTATAGGTATTAGCAACATTGTTTATTGGGCTTTTTTCATTTTTGAGAGAAAAGGAAAGGATAGTCCTTTGTGAAACACCTGGGGTTGGTAAAACACCTGAAAGCATTAGACATTTTGAAGTACATATATAGATATATTCCTCTAAACAGCCTTGGAAAACAGTTCAGAACAAAACATCCTGCTGTACTTCTGTGCCTGGCGCCCACAGTAAGAGCTCAGTAGAAACAGTCTGTGTTAATCTTCTCTGCTTGGGCACTGAACTCTGATGTTCAGCTCCTCAAAACATTCGCGAAACAAGGCATGTACACTGAGTGACTCTACCAAGCAGACAGAAATCAAAGCCTGAACAATAGAGAAAAGAACTTTATCACTTTTAAAACACTCTTCAGGCTTTCTGGAGAATATCACTACAGGTCTGGCCTAGAAAGGAAGGAAAAGCAATTGGGGATTTCAGAGTGTTCAATGTCCTTGCAGTGCATGCGAGTGCTGTCATTGAAGAGATACTGAAAATAAACTCTTTAATGCTTCATAAGAATTCAGAGGAGGCAATATTTTATAGATCAGATATTGAGATTAGAACAAGTAAAGGTTAGAGACCTCCTGCACTCAGCAGGCTTGATAAAACTCAGTTGACTTTCAGCTTGGATAAATATTATTTATTACTATTTTGTTTTAATAAAAATAGAAGACATTGTGGGCTAGCCTGAAGAAAAAGAAGAATGCCATAAGCCTGAAGAAAAAGAAGAATGCCATAACTTATGCTTCAGAACTATTTCTAAGAAATTGATTCAAGCATGGGGTTACTGGACTGGGAGCACTGGGACTCAATCTATTCATGGGATAATAGTACATCAATGGATATTGTAAGATACAGATTAAAGAAAGTGTAACTCAAAATTAGGAGACATTGAGTGCATCATTATATCTATATGTATTAATTTGTCAGGTGTTTCCAGTGAAAATATGAAAGGAAGAATATGAGAATATGAGAATGAAAATAACATTTTTGACAGCTGAGCCACAAGCAGATCATAGTAAGTGTGGCCTGGGAAGAATCATTTCTGAGAGAAAACAGATGCTGGAGGATTCTTTGACTAATAGTGACCAAAATGATATCAGTTACCTTCTTTCTGAAGTTTGAAACATGTTTTATGCAGCTTATTAGCACAAGTATTATCTGAGCTTTCTAGCCTCTTCTCTCTAGACAATGAAAGGAAAATATTAAAAAGCTGGGGAGCTGGTGCAAACTTCTAGATAGTTTGAGTACAAGCAGATATTTTATCTATTTCACATCATCTCATTGTTCATTAACAATAGAAGTGAAACCTGTTTGCAACTCTGATCTAAATCTGTGTGTTTATGTTTAAATCTGTCCTTTTTTCATTTTTGAGAGAAAAGGAAAGGATAGTCCTTTGTGAAACACCTGGGGTTGGTAAAACACCTGAAAGCATTAGACATTTTGAAGTACATATATAGATATATTCCTCTAAACAGCCTTGGAAAACAGTTCAGAACAAAACATCCTGCTGTACTTCTGTGCCTGGCGCAAAATTTGGGAAACATGAATTTGCAATGGAATTGGGAAGAACAAAATGGGGCTGCTTGGCACAATAAAAATATATAACATTCTAGGCAGAGCAAGGAGTATATAAAACCGTTAGAAAAGAGCCCAGAGGCTGAGGGTTCATGGAGAGGTAAAAGCATTCCTGAAGCTTCATGTAGGTGCATTAAACTGAAAGAACATTTCAAGGGTGGTGTAGTGATGGGCAGGTAAGGCAACCAAAAACAGGCTGAAAGTGCAGTGATGGGCTTTCAACCAGTTGTGGAATGGGACTGTGTTTGAGAAGGGGGGAAGGGCTGGTGAGCACATCTGGAGAGCAAAGCAGAGAACTTGCTTCAGCAACAGGAACAGAAAAAATTACAGGTGGTCAAAGAAGAGCGTAGGAAACATTACTATGTGAGAAAGGTGTCATAACCTATGGTTGTCACGGTCACATGAACCCCAGTTCATTTCTCCTACTGAACATGTAACGCTAAATCTTCTGTTTAAGCCTAATTCGGTTTGCATATAGTTATGGCATATCTAGGGGAAGCTGCAGAAAGTGGTATCTTTTAGGGTTAATATTGCTGTTCCTTCAGGGTCAGACAATTCTTTTGTTCTGTTGATTGTCAGGTCTCCACTATGTGGGGCTGCCTTGTTTGCCCAGGGAGAGTATTGCACTGCTTTCACATATAAATAGATAAAACGGTGCACTTCTATGTCCAAAAAAGATCTGTCATCAGCTGGGTAAGTAACAACTGAGACAACTTTTCTAGATTGTGTATGTTAGCCATTTCCAGTGAGAGGGCCATTCACATGAAACAACCGTCATTAGTTTACGCCAAGCTACAGCTTTGCATAGCGAATGCTTTCATTGCTAGGCATGCTTGCTGCATCGTCTGCTAGTGAAGTAATTAACAAAGCACCTTGGCACTTTAATGTCTCTCAAAGCTCATTTCATGGCACAACTATTTGACAGCTGTCTGAATTACAACAATGTGTGTTAATATTATGTTTTCTTAATACTGGAATTAAAGTTTGTCTTCCAGACCAAAATTACTGTCTCAGTGTGCACTTCATAACACTAATTTTGGCATCAGTAGCCTGATAAATTGCTCAAAGCAATTTACAACCAGTCAGAGCAGATATGATTTTCTTCACTTTGGATGAATATCAAAAGTGTTTAGAGCCCCATCCAAATGCTTCATCTTGCCAGATATTACTTGATAACACAATGTCATTTTGTAGTAACAGACCATAATTTTGTTCATATTCCAAACATTGCCCTTTATAGGATATAGAAGTGATGCTTGAACAATAAAGTGTTCACAGCTTCACAACTTGCAATCTAAAATAGTACCATAAACTCAGATCATACAGAAAACCCTAATGAAGGGTTATTTAATGAATAATTTCAGAAAATATGGTGTGATCTTCTGGTTTTAGATCCAATTTGTAGCTTATATAAGTTCTGATGAGTCAGTCAGAGAGACTGAGAAGTAGCTGAGGCAACTGGACAAAACTTTCAGGTTCCAGATTTTGATATCAACCAGTGATAATTCACAAAGAAAAGATTATCTGCAAGTACTGTTAAAACTAGGTGTCTGAACTGAATAAACAGAACTAAAGGTCATTAAAAATATAAATATAAAGGTCAGTAGTCAGTTATATAGCCTAGGCTTGACAAATATGAATTCCCTGACATCCTACCAGGTGCACTTCAATTTTGATCCTGTGTGATAACAAAAATACCATATTTTTTTGTAGGGATCAAAATGGAAATGCTCTTGAAACTCATTCAAATCTTTGACATTATTAAACCATGCAATATAGTACACAGTTTCTTTATCATTTTCTCTGCCTTTTATTTTTCTTCTTCCTTTCTCTCCCTGTTTTCTCTTTTAGTTTTGACTCATGTTGCAGATACCTGCCAGATCCCTGAAAGCTTGTGTTGATGACAAGAGAATGTCTATAAAGGCAATTTTTTGAGAACTCTAAATATAGATGACAAGATTTTATAGTATTTGACCATCTGAATTCTCAGAGATTTGAAAGGGACTGGCCTTCCATGGAGAAAAAATGTAAAGGCAACTGAGTCATACTTGCAATGATGCTGATGTATTTTAAGCATCCGTTCTTCCTTTTGTCAGTCTTTTATGTAAGACATTGTGTCTCATTTATTTCATTTTCTACATATGGGAGAAAATGATAGGTCAGTCTCTTGAATACTTCTCTGTTGTGTTGGCTGGCCAAAGTTTACTTTGTAATAACTACCATTCAAAATATAATTATCTTTAATTTCGTTTAGGATCAAAGGTGATCATTGGTTATTTAGGAAAGAATCGGGGGATATGTTTAGGGCTTGCTTTCTGTTTTTAATGTATAGCAATTACAAAAAATGGAGGGGTGAAATGTCATGTGACTGTGATAGCTTAGAATATCGCAGTATCATAAAATAATTGCCATTCTAAGAGAGTCATTCTCTACTGTTATTACATTTTAGTGTCTTAGCTTCAGCAGTTTTTAATGCAGGAAACTTACAGAATAACTTAAATATTAAATATGTGGCATATATGTGGCATTTGTTAATGCAAGTTGACTGTTAATCATGGCTAATTCTGTGCCTAAATGGACTGGAATGTCTTGCCAAGACCTGTTTGAGACATACGCAAAATGAACATGCAAGTATCTTCATACCTGTGTTACCTCATGGCACTCTCTTTTATACTTAGTTTTACCTTGCCTCTACTGGTGACTACATATCTGCTCTATAGATCCAGGAGTTTACTTTCAAAGAACAGGAAAATAGCTGAAGGAAATAATACGTACAATTACTCATATTACAGCAACACAAAAAGGTCAGAGTTCTTTTGCAATAGGTGCTTTATATCCATGAGGGTAGAAAGAGACTCTGCCTCAAACAGCTTCCTGTCTAAATAAGCACAAGTGGGAGAAATGAACTATTACTGTCCTCTCTGATAAGAAGTGAATAAAAGAGTAATTGACTGAGTAGCCTTAGGTCATGCAGGACGCTGACAGCAGTGCTGCTGATTGAACATAAGTATGCTCAGTTCCAGTGCAGTGCTTCAACAAAAAATAAGTCCTTATTTGTTAGACATCTGAGAACATCCTGCAATATATTTTGACATTCCCTTTCCCAAAAAACATTCTCCTCGTACTAATCTTAATTTTAGCTTTTTTTTAAAAGACCCATAAAGCTTTGAACTTGTATTAAATTCTTGGAGGAAAGACTGAGAAGTAGTTGAAGGTGGTATATACAATAACTAAAATACTCTTGGGAGTCAGTTCAGTTTTATTGCATTTAGTCTGCTCAGCCAAGTAATATATATCTAGTTCTAGGTACTTGCTTTTTGTCTCAGTTTGTACAGTGTTGGGAGGAAATTGGCACCACAGATATTCTTTACAAGAAGGAATGATGTATGTCCCTACATAAAACAATTTTGAACAGCTCACAGGAGTTGAGAAAATGCTAGTTAATTTTCCTTTTGATTTTCTGCAGTGCTGAGGAGTATTTCCCAGGCTATTTGTTGGCTGACCTTGCAACCCGGAACATCATGGTCTGGTGTTCTTTCTTGCGGACCAGTTGACAGCCTAAGTTTGGCTGTGTTATAAATGTGTGAACACCATCTGTGTGTGTGTGTGCGCACTTGCACATCTCTCTCATCATTTCCCCCCAACATAAAGCCCTAAATCCCTTGGTTATTCCTGCTGTGGTTTGCTGAGGGCTTGATACCTAAAGCGAGATGTTAAAGAGAAGGGAATAACTTTGTCTTGTCCCTGATTCAGTCTGAAGAGAGCTGTCAACACACAATTCAGCAGGCACTTGGCTGCAGGGAAGGGATCCAGGGAAGAGAAGCCACAGTCTGCCCCGGTATATCACCTCACTTACACATCTTTTCCTTCTGAAATGGAGTATCCCGTTTAATCTAACACTTTTACAGAATTAAAAGAAGAAGATGTAGTTTTTCTGCTACCAGACTTGGTAGAAAAGAAGTAAGAACTTTCATCAGGTTGTCATGGGGAATTTCACAGCCAAAACAACCTCAGCACGGAGCATCGCCTGCTTTGCTGTTAGCCAGGAGCGCAGGCTATCGCAGTCATATAACATTTGTGTCTGTTATGCAAATTCTGAAAGAACTAAATTGACAACTACAACTTTACATACATTTTGCCACCTGTCTGATGCTGGGCTTCAGTCCAGGGGGAATTTATTGGTGGATCTTGTAAGCAGGAATGACTTAAGCAATTCTGTTTCCTCAAAAGGAGAGGCTCATGCCAGCCCCATCTTTGGCCTCAGCACTGGCTGGGTAACGAGCATTTGTTAACTTATGACTGTGCATAAAATGAATGCACTCTTCTGCCTGGTTTTATTTGGGTCCTTCTGATATGCTGATCATTGTGTTATCTAATCACTTAATAATTTATGACAGAATTAATAACATCTACCATACTAGTACTAGCTGAAGGGCTGTGGATCTGCCTTATATATAAAATGGGAAGTAATGCAGGTCAATCTCTGTTAGTTACTGGATTGTAGTGATTTGTATATTTTCTTGGATATATGTAAAAATAAGACCGCCCTTAGGAAAGCAAGCATATTTTAAAATATTGTCTAAATCCACTCATAAATGCTGAAATCTTGGTCCTGATGAATTATCTCTGAATTTTTACATGATGAAAACAAGCTGTCTTAACAGTTTTGAGGAAACATTATTGTACCACTGTATAAACCGACATTAGGCTTGGATCGTGAATACTTTAAACAGTTCTGGTTCCTCCCTCTCAAATAGGGTATAGTACAACTTAAAAAATTAGAGAGATGAATAGCAAAGATAATCACGAGTATGGAACAATTTCCATACTATGAAAAAGTAAGTATACTAACACTGTTTATCATGGAGAAAAGCCGACTAAAGGGCAACAGGATAGAAGTCCATAAAGCCTGATGCAGAGGCTGAATACAAAAGACTCTTCATAGTCTTTTCCAGTATAAAACACAGAACACATCAAGTGGAATTAGAAGGTGTCAGGTTCAAAACCACAAGAGGCACTTCTGCATGTAATATGTAGTTCAACCAGAAACTTATCACCACAAGTTTTTATGGGTTCATGAAGCAGCTAGAAATATTCATGAAAGAAAATCCCAGGAGGGCTGCTAAACAGAAGGTTCCTACCTTCGCCTCAAAAGGTCCCTGAGCCACATACTGCAGGAAGCAGGGGCAGTGTCATGAGTAAATATTGTTTGCTTTGTTCTTCCACTCTTCTTTAGGGATTGGTACTGGCTAGTGGCAGAGATGGTGGTACGGCAGGGATCCAGCAAGGTACAGCTGTTTTGTCTGTTGTTTTGTCCCATAATCAATGTCACTGCTACAGTTGAGAATTTTACTGTGTTTCTGAGGTGAAAAGTCCTATCTGGATGCAAATTTCACTTTCTGAAGAAATTTCCTTCATTAAGAATAAGACATTTCTATAGCTAATTAGAACATAGATAACTATTGTATGATTGGAAAATAATGACAAACCTTTGAAGGCTAATACTGAACTGTACAGGCAGCCTTTCCAACACGCCCTTTCAAACCCTTTTATGGTCATACACAACTGAAGTATCAACATTCAGAGTTGTCTGTGTTCCAAGACTGGATCTGCCAAGGCACCTGGTTAAGTTAGGCAACCAACTCTTGCTGAAGTTCAGTAGAAGTTGGCATCTCCTTTGTTCAACCTTCTGTAAATCCAGCCCTGAATGCCTGTGTATGGTGCTTTCTCTGCAAATTAGAGTCATACTATTTCGGGCACCTGTAAGAAAACTTGGTCTGATATTTTAACAAGACAAAGATTAACATTCGTCTGACACACACGTCCTGGAATAATGAATGTCTTTTTCTCACAGAGATAAAGATCTGAACTTTCTCCTCCTGTTTGGATTTGCTGTTCACCTTTCCTTTGATTTTTTTATGTTCTGAAAAAATATTCCAGAAACATTTTTCTCTCTAATGACTAGCTAAGTATAGAGGAAAGACTAAATCTTAAATCAGTCCTGCAAAAAATCCAAGCTATCTCTCTGAATATGTTTCTGGATTAAATAGCTTTTTTTCTCCAATTCATTTTCTCCCAGTCCTGCAAAGTCTTTTATAGTAATTCTAGAGGTACAGCAGCATGATATGCCTTCAGATCACTAATTTTCTACACAGTGAAAAATTGTCAGGGATTTAATGCTGGCAATATCTTTGGAGACCAATTCAGATATAAAATAAAAAGAATCCTGGTTTACAATTGATTTTACTGAAGTAGCCATTTCCTAGGCATCATTATTGTATACAGTGGGAAATAGGGATAGCTATTTCCTTAGAATAAAACTATTTGTGAGGCCTGTCATAAAAGGCTAAGAGAATACCTTCTCTGCTTCACATCCCTTTTAACTACTGCCATAAAAGTTAAGGAATTGCAATAAAACTTGGGAAACTGCTTTCACTGTGTGAGCTCTGTTTGACAGTACTTGGGAGATTATCTTGTGCTCAAGATCAATTGGAATATTTCCACATAAGAAATGCTTTAAAATTGTATTTCTTTTCTGGCCTTTTTTTTTGGCTTAAAAGTACAGATCTCTCTCAATCTGTCTCTCTTGCTCTCTCTCTCTCTCTCTCTTTTTTTTTTTAACAGAAAGATCTTTAAACAGTTCGCTGCCTCCTTGGCATTTCTTCATTCCGCTTTTCATTTCATGTGAAGTCTTCTGGGCTCTGACCAGTTCAAAAAGCAACTTTGTAGTTTTCTATGGTAAATGACTGACAGTATTGGAAACTATGCTCTTTGTCTGACAGAAAACCACATTCATACAGCTAAGCATTTGGACTGGATTTTTAATTTAACTCTACCAACTTCTTTTTCACCTTCTCTCAACATTGTCTGCATTGTATTTCCTACCATGGCGATGTATCTTCTGTTTCTGAAGTAACCAAAGTTTCATCTGTGATCCTAACGCGGCTTTGGTGCACAATTTGGGATCTAAGAGAGGTATGCTTTGTACATGTGCTGTTGCATATGGTAACTGGAAACAGTCATACCAAAGATAGTTAAAAGGTGGTCCATTCCAGTAAAAATGGAGCTTGTTACTATTTGATAGCTGGTAGGTGGCCAATAAGGTGTCGATCTATTTACTAATGAAAAAAAAAATCTACTAGTAAAATTATCGGGTTTGTTGAAACTCTAAACAAAGAGGCCAAAGGATGAATTCAGCTGGCGCTTCAATAACTGTCTTATGTTAGTCCCTCTGTGCCAAAACTGTGGCCTATTCATCAAACAGTCTGGTAAATTTTTGCTATGCTCTAAATACCTTTGGAGGGTCTCACTAAGCAGAATACCTGGGCTGTGGAATAGGCCTCATTAGTGCTTGAAATTACACATGCGCTTAAGTGCTGCCAGTTCAAAAGCAGTGCGATTCAGCTGTTGGCTTGGTGGAATAGATCAAGGCTGTGGGATGTTTCTATGTGGCTGGCCACTTCTTCCTTGGATGAGGTGGGCACTAGCTGTTTGGGCAGCATGTTTTGCTCTGCCGGTCAGACACCTCCACCAGCCGGGGCTAGAATCTGACCTGCTGCATCTCTCTCCGTAGGAATAGAGGGCAGAAAGTGGGTGACGTGTCCTTCACATATGCTCAGACTGGCACTGACTGCCAGGAGGCACCACTGAGACATTGCAGATTGTGAGGAGGTCTGCTATCCAGGATCTAGCCCCAGTGATCACCAATTTTGGGCCACCCAGGTCTAAATAAGAAATGTTGATGCTTATGAAGTAAAGATGACAGTTCTTGGCTCCATGTGAAAGGTACTGGCAACCTGTAACCTTTTGTAAGTGATTGATTCACTTTAATAATTGGAGAATGTGAAAAGGCAGAAATCTTTTAAATTAACAGAAGTGATGAAATATTTGTGTATATATAAAAGAGTATCAATTTAGTATCTTGCACAGACAGCATGCAATATTTTCATTCCAATGTGAGAATATATGGCATTTGAAAGAAATTATTATCTCTTACCCATATGTCTCTTTTCTGCAGCATTCATTTTTGAAATATGTAGGCATTAGAACCTTAAACACTGTATTATATACATTTGTATAAGTTTTATCTGTGCATCTTGCAAGTGGGTGTATAAATATCTGCTGAATGTTATCAGTTACAGGTCGTATCTTATTTTGAAACCGGAAGTACTCTAATACTGCATTAGAAGTTTCAAGTTCAAATATATATTTCACAGAATATGATTCTAAGATGCCACAAAACCTGTTATAATCCCAGCCTTACTTTGCTTCTATATATGCTTGCCTGAACACAATCTGTAGACTACAAATCTCATATCCACTCATATCAGATACATTTCTAATGTAGACTACAGAATGCCTACACAGTGCCCTTCAGTATGTATAGCTCATGTATGTCAAAAGATGCCATAAATATTTTGTTTCTGCCCATCCATCAGTGAATTAGAGATCTGATCATCCTCCATTGTACCTTTCCTTTATAGTCAAAGAATGACTTCTTCCATTATACTTGTACTTGTCTGTACTTGATGATATAAAAAATGATTCTCTACTACACTATAATTAAACAGAAAGCCCAATTTATCATGACATGCCTTTTAAATACAAATGATAACTCTTCTCAGGCTGTGGAATCCTGTGGTCTGGTTGAGATGTGCTGGTCTGTGCTGTGGGGAGTCGAGGGGCAAGAGGTTAAAATCTGGGACTGTGATTTAGAGCAGTCTCACTCACAGCCTTCCTAAGAAAACAGGAGCAGCCCGAAGGGAACACTGGAGGCCATGGAACTGGGTCCCCCATTCTGCTGTATTAGCATGATATATTTTTCTCTTTACATGTAAGCCTAATAGGAAGGACTCACACAAGTGTAACAGTTTTTTTTTAATTCTACACATAGTTCTAGTAAGATACTTTACATAATAACGAAGAAAAATATTTACTAACAGGTGAATAGGCAAAGGCTCGCTGCTTTTATATGCAGCTGCTCTTGCGGGCCTTCTGGACACAGTACAGAGTGAAGATGATTAAAGGGCTCACAGGCTACTTATAAGGATATTACCCTGTTTTTGTACACTGCCTATTGTAGAGTTCACACACCTCAGAATGTGTTATTGGTAAATTACTTATTGATTCTGAATACGGGATGTCAACAAATATGCGAGTCTGCTTTTATTTATGGGGTTGTTTTTGAAAGAACAGTGCAATTTATGTATCTATTTGTTCATGTCAGTGGAGGAAATTTACAGTTCTGTATTCCTCTCTGTAATGGCTTAAAATTCACAAATCTGTGTTTCAAATTTTTTTATTTACAGAAGTTGCATTTCTTTATGCACTGTTTTTCGCTTCAGCTGACTGGATATTAATGCAGAAAATGTCCCTATCCACCCCTTCTTTCTGATCTCCCAAGTAGCACGAAGTAGTACATTTGTTTTCTAAACAGTTTACTACAAGAACTGCAGAAACTACAGTAGATCTCAGAAGGTTTACGGGAACAATAGTGATAGCATTTTGTAGATTGAGCCTATTTATTCAAAGGGGAGAGTAGACATTAGAGGCAGCCTGAGTTGGAGAGGATGCTGGAAAGCCCACAGATTTTTGAGAGTCACCACTTCCCACTTTCCTATTCTGTTATTGAAACTGGTCTCTATCTCTGGCTTCCCGCTTGTCCTTTGCTCTCCAGAGGTGCTTGTGTTTCCTCTCACAGCTCAGGCTGCACTCCTGGACTGAAGGGTTTGATAGGAGAAGGAATGACAGAGGACCAAAACTGGAAGGAGTGTAACAGGTTTTTTTGACTGTACGCATAGTTATAGTAAGATACTTAACATAACTAAATAACCAAGAAAAATATTTACTAACAGGTGAACAGGGATGAAGAGGGATGAAGAGACAATAAGGAACTTAAGAGACATTTTAAAAGATTTCTTCCCCTGCTGCCCTTGCACACACCTTTCCGTTACAAAAACTTGTCACTTCTCTCCCATTTAGTTTTCCTGGGATAGAACATCCCTATTCTGGCTGATATTCAGCCCTGTTCTATAGTCTCACTGATGTCACTGATGTTTACCAAACAGCAGAAGAAATTTCTTCCCAAACTTAAGTTCCCTCTGCTAAGCATGTGGCTGTAACTGTGCTTTATATGAGTGGGTATCAGTAACTTGTCTGATTGTTATAATTGCCCAGAGCCCTGCTTTGCCTTTCCTGGTAAGCCAGTTCATACAGCTCCTTTGCTGTTTTCCCCAAATTCCATAGTTGCCTGCAGGTCCTAGGCATAATTTTGGATGGCAGGTTACAATGTGCCTTTCTGCATAGACTGTGGTAGGATGAAACTTTAGGCTTCTCTTGACAGATAACTACCTCCTTTTACAAGTAGCGTGACCATTTCAGTGTCATATTCAACTTGCTCTTCACCATGTTTGCAAGACAGTCTATAAGCTGGCTTCAACAGCTGTCAGTTGGGCACCTCTTTTTCTTGAAAAATGGCCAAGTTTTTGACTGGCATTATTACATTGGGAAGATCTGAATGATATTTAACTCTACTGTGAATATGCAGAGCTAGAGACAAAAGATAGAGCATTTTGACCATTTTTCATTGTCTTGATTTTCACCCCTTCTAGAAGAAAATTAAATGAAAATCAGTGAACTTCCTTTGGAGGTTGTAAGGTGCTCATATTCTAGAAAGATGAGAAGTTATAAGTAACCAGATAACATAAAATATATATACCTACAAACATTTCAGGAAAGTTTTCTAAAGTAATATTAACAGCACTATTTTAAATATTAATGAACTGTTGAAGATAGTTTTTTGTCATGTGAACTTACATATTGCTACCTTTGTATTGATCTTAACTGATCCCCTCAGAAGAGTTACAGTTGCTAATTATGTATTCATAGTACGTGAACTAGTATGTGAACTGCTTTATTAGCAAATACTTTATGGTTCATTTTAACTGTGAAAGGGCAGTTGCAGTGCATTTTCTTTTCCTTTCTGGTTTTATCCCTTTTTTTCAGTAACACCAATATGGAAATTTCATCACATCAGACTTCTGAGGAGCTCTAATTCTTGTGTCCCACTTTGCCTTCACTCTGTTAGCCAGCAAATGTGATCCAGAGGACATACTGGTAATCCTTGGTTGCAAAGCTAGTCTGCATGGTACTGCTAAGCTACAGATGTCTAAGCATGAAACTCTGAGAGGTTTTGAAGTTATTTTGTTGTCAGAGTTGTTGATGAATACTGATTTCTGCAAGCAAAGTTAGTGGTGGCAGGACAGAAGCACCAACCGACATGCAGCTCATGAAATCATGTGTACCTTACTATACCCTGAGTGTCTCTCTCTTTCTGCACTGTTACGGTAGAAGTTAGGTTCTTGTCCTTGTATGAATAGAAGCTCCCCAACAGCTTGGGAAGGGCACAGCAGCAGAGGCACTGGGAAGGGAGCACACCAAACTGCTCACCAAGAACGTGTGCACAGGAGGGTGTCTGCTGTTTGCTTCTCCCTGAATCATGCAAAATTCAGCAGTCAGAAGTGAGCCAGAGGCCGTAGCTTGGAGCTGTCTGTTGTGGGTTGTTTTTTTCAGTGTTGGGGGGAGGGGGGGAATGACAGGCATTTTCTGGCTTTGCAGCTTATGTAAACAAGGTTGTTGTAAGGGGAGGATGTTTACCAGACGTAACCCAGAGGACCAGCATTCATCTCTTTTCCAGGGCGGGTGGATGGAAGTACACTTTTGCTGCTTTCCCTTGCTTGGGCTGAGCAGACTTGTTGTCCTTGCCACGTGTGCAATGCTAAATGGAATCCGTGTTTGCTGGTGAAAGGTGATGTTTTATGCTGGGCAATTTCTCTCTCTTTTCTGCCTACTTCTTGTCTTATTTTGTCTGATTTCCCTTAAAGCAAGAAAAAAAAATCTGGAACATTTATCTGGTGGTGATTTTTTTTGCTTTCATTGTTTAGAAGAACAGGCTCACTAGCATAGATGTGCAATATGTACCTCTTGTAGACAGAAATGCATCGTCCACATTTCAGTTCATTTTCTCCAGCAAGGAGATTTTTAAAGATCTAAGGAGTTGAAAAGAGCACAGCAGACAAAGCAAGGGATTGTCTTATCAGTACCTTTCATAGTAGACACGTGCCTTTTTTTTGAGCAGTAAGAAATTTGTTTTCAAAAGACATTGTCAAGCTCACCGAGATTCATTGACTCCTGGTAGCAATGTAAGCTTGAGAAAGTAGTGACAGGCTTTCTTCCAGGACACTGCATATCATACAAAATAAGTTTCCTTCAGCTAGAACAATGTTTGAGTTACGGTAACACAATGAAAATCAACAGCAATTTAGATCAGCCAAGCTCAAAATAGGCAGCAGTATGCAACGTTTCTGATCGGTCATGTACAGCTCCTTTCATCTTTGCTGGTGATGCTTTCAATGAGCAGAGTCTGCTGGGGAGATCCTGCAGCCAAGCATCCCTGGCTCCCTCTCCTACCTGTCTTCCCAGGATTTACAGAGAGAGCTCAAAGCTGCAGCAATACTGAGGGATTAATTTTTTTCCAGTTTAGCTGGCCTCTGATTTTGGGGCAGGTTCAGAACTGGGTGTGTTTTACAGACTCACAGGTACAGTTAGCAATTGCAGTGGTATAAAACATCTCTCTGATTACTGGGACTGTTTTTTTTTCAGGATACATGTTCACAAAAAATCTTATTATTTTTTAATACAGTGAGTGGTGTGTTAACATTAATTTGGTGACCTTCACAGGAAATAATTGTGTAAATGTTATTATCGCTGTGTTAAAGGCAGGAGCATTGGGTTTGCATTTGGCTGCATTGGAGGTTTATCTACACTGAGGAGGACTCTGAGGCAGCCCTATACAGACTGTTGGGTCAGTGAGCCCTATGGACCAGAGGCAGCTGGGAGCATGTAGGGCTCCATGGCTGTGTCTGTACTGCTGAACAGACTGGGGCCAGGGAGTGAACTCAGGCCCAGGGCTGCTGATTGTCCCTAATGCTTGATAGTTGTTTCATAGCCTGGAACTTTTTTGGGTTGTCAGAACCAGTTTTTTTTTCCCCACCCAACACAGTCCTCCAACAATATCCTAGAGTGCTTTGCACCTTCATGACTTCTGCTACACCCAGAGCGTGCAACCTGTATGCTCCGTTTCATGCTGTTATGTTATTTTGGTGAGTTATGATACAGCCCTCACATTATTCCAAACTCTCTGAACCAAGTAAAATACACAAACAGATAACATTTATGCATTCAGGCTGCTGGGCTACTAAATGGGACCAAAGGAAAACCCTGGGCCAAATGCTATGTAGAGTAGATGTGGCCAGGCAATACCACTCAGGGCCTTGAGCTTTATTTAGCAGTATAGACATAGTCTGCATCCCCTGCTTAGTGTATCTGAGCCAGTGTAGGACACTGCCTGGTATGGTGGAGTATCCTATCTGTGGTCTTTCTCTGGCAGTCAAAGGAAGTTTGTAAGTTGGGCAGATCAAGGCGAGGATGACCACGCTCACTGCTGCACCTGAAACGACTCTTTAGTAGTTAAGCTGAAATCTCTGATGAACTGGTATGGGAGCCAGAACTGAAATTTAGGACCTCCAGACTCCCAGTCACTGTGCTCATTGTCTCCAGAAAACACTACAGTGTAATACAGTAAAAAAGGAAAAAAAGCATCCAAAGAAGGTAAAATTATGATCACTGATGGTATAGCATTTCTGTCTTCTCAGCAGTACAGAAGTACAGTAGAGCAGGACTGGTTCCACTCATTGGAGCCTGTGGAAACTTTGACTCTATTTCTGGTAGAAGTTGGACCCGATACTAAAGTAATAAGAAATGTAAGTAAGTCAAATGCATTACTAAAATTATGTGTTATGAATGCATGAGAGATTAAAGAGTTTAAAAATAATGATTTATTCAAGTCAGCCTTGAGGATCAAAGCTTTGGCTTCATTGCCCACTCAAGGTGGATTTAGTACCTCATAGGATAGTTTCATGGTTCAGTGCAGCACCAATAATTTGGCATTCAAAGCTGTCAACAGTATGGATTAATAAAGCTTCAACAGTATCTTTAAAGTTATTGTTGCAAGCCAATCCCTATATCTACTACAGAGTGCAGCTGTAACTGTTTGTTTCTGAACGCATGATTTCTGCATGTATTTTCTTATGGAAAATATCCTTGAAAAGATGGGGATAGGCAATTAAAGCCAGCGGGAAGTGTATAAGGGAATTGTTGGTGGTCTAATCAAGGGTTTAGAGACTCCAGCAGGGGAGAAGTATTTTATAAATTAAATACAAGGCTAAATAGCATGATCATCATTTTGTAAATCCAGGAACTGATTCAAGATCATTATTCATAGCTCAGGAGTTTTTGTGTTTCTTAGCTAACTGCATCATGCCCCTGTCTCCAACAGAAGGGCAGGAAGATGCATATAAACTGAGCTTCTTAGCTGGGATTATCTCATAAGGCAACCTTAAGTGTTGGCAGCAAGTCAAAGGTTTACAACACATCAGCAAATGAAACATGAGGACAGTTCATGGTACTGCTATCAACTCTCTCTCTATCAGCTTCAAACAAGCAGAGGTCAGGGTAATTATCTCTTTGTCACTTTTGGGGTCTTATTTTCCGGCAGATAAGCTGATCAAGCTGTGCTGTGGAAGAGCATTATAACGCTTGGGTAGTTCCAGCACAATGCTGTTCCCTTGCAAGGCTCTGTGGCACTCGCTCCTGGCCTGCTCTCAACTTACAGAGACCGGACCCAGTGGTCAGTGTGCCTGGTTCCTCTCACCATACCTTTT
Organism: Dromaius novaehollandiae; assembly: GCF_036370855.1. NCBI lineage: Eukaryota > Metazoa > Chordata > Aves > Casuariiformes > Dromaiidae > Dromaius > Dromaius novaehollandiae. The sequence goes on from NC_088099.1 coordinate 30,017,576, forward strand.
TCGAAGTGAGAAATATCTTACATTCTTCCTTGCTGTGGATTTGCTGGAACTGAGTTCCAGTTTTCTCAAATGTGCCTTTAAGGAAAGTAATACATTGTAAATTGAACAGCTATACTTTGCATAGCTTTGGTGTTTTAAGAAGAAAATACCATAGGCAGACCAAAGTAACTGAGGGATGTCGTATGGATAAAATTTAACTGCTAACTTCTAATGCACATATGAACATTTAGACAAATTGAGAGAAAAGGCAACGTGACTACCTAATTATTATGAAAAATGATATTCATGTTTTGTACAATTATGGCTATATTAAGCCTATTTCAAGCAACTAATATGCAGATCTGATTCACGAGAGATTAATTGGTGATACGAACACTTAAGCTATATAATTTACTCTGATTGAAAAGGCAATACTAAAATGTGGCATTAACAGATGTTGGATGTAGTTTTGCTCTGAATCCATTCACTGGATGTGCTAGGTATAGCACCCCTTATCCTAAACACTTAAATACTCTAATGCACTGGATTTGACTTGGATCTGTATTTTATTTTTTTAAATTATTCTCCAAGTACTATTGGTGTTGCTGTAGCAATAGCCAATTCCGTGACAAAATGAGGCACTTTCCAAATTCAGCTGTTAAGGTCTGTTTGGGTCCTTTGGAAGGACCAGACAGGATGCCTATGAAAAAAACACCTGATCCTTTCTGTTTAATATTCATATCTTTTTTCCCAAAAAACTCACTGATGATCACAGGGCATGTCTCTGGGCACTCCACTAGGTGCTGTGAATTAGTGACTGCCACTCTTCTCACCCCAGAATAGCCAAAGTGCACATTGTGTATTATGCTGACCCTAGCACTTCCCCAAGTCCTAATTTGTGAGGTGGAAGGGAAGCTTCAGGCCATCTCCTTAATTCCTTTGGCAATGAACTAGTTAAATAAAGTTATTCTCACTCAAGCTCGTAGGTTCTGGAAGATCTAGAATTTAATTTGCAGTGTGGATGCTCCTGAAAATTGAAGTGTGAAGTAACAGAAGAGACAGACAAATTATTAAACTGCAGTATCTCAAATAAGCACAATGAAAACTGGCTGTGATCAGAGTTCAGTTGGGGGGCAGCATTTTCTGCACAGTATAGTTCTATTTCATTTGCTGTAAGTACAGAAATTACATCCAGATGCCAGCATACATGATATGCAAATCTGCCTTAATACTGTGAAGTCCTAACGTATAAGCAGAGAAGGATCCCATAAAAGCTGTGTCCAAAATGTCTAAATAAGTGCAGTTAACACAGATATTAAATTACTGTTATAGATGACGGCTTTGCTGTCTTTCTCAGCAGAGTTGTGGCATTTATCCTGTCAGGAAGAATAAGAATAAGATGACCATCTGCATTTCTGTAGAGTTACTCAGAGTGAGTTCAATAAAAGAAAATTATGGCTTTGTGCTTTGCTAGAGCCAATAAATCAACAGCAGGTCTTGTATCAAGGCAAAAAAAGAAAAATAACATTTTGTGGAAAGACTCTTTATAGGGTACCAGCTGAGCAGTGTCCTGAATGGTAATACCCTCCAGTAAACCTCATGCAAAGGTAATAAATAGTGACCTGTTCATAAGAAATTGAGCATATGGAGTTGTTAGTGACACTGGTGGATACATGTCTTGGTAACACTAAGTGTATGCTGATGATCTGTGTGACAGTGTGTGAACACAAGTGTTCAGGCTATTTTCTGATCAGCTCCCATTTTCTTTTTGCAAAATAAAGCTTGTTAATCCTAGTTCAGTATATCATTCATGTCCTTTCTCCTGACCTGGGGTCTTCTGCAGCAGTCTATGCCTCTAGCCTGCAAGATTATTCTCTATTTCTTGGAAATTTAAGGAGGGTAAAAGATGGTCTCAGGGAGCCTTAGAGAGGTCATAAACCTTCCTTTTAAGGGCTTGAATGTGCTGTACCAGAGCCCTTCATAACATCACCAGCCCTACCAGGCATACTGTGGTAGAACCCTGAATTACTTTGTTTGTCAAATAATGGAAGCCTTTCTCAGTGATGGGTTCTCTAAAATCAACAGAAACCTAAGCAGAAAACTAAATTTTTTGGTTTCTTGGATCACTGCATTTTTCCTAAAGGCAGTTGATTTTCTATGTTTTGTTTCCTTTTCTGACTACTTTAAATCAGTGCTTTAAATCTAGTGCTTTCTTCCCACCTAGCTCTAGTGCTTTCAGTTATCTTGAGCAGGGATGCACTGTATGCACGACTTTGCAGATGAACAGAAATATGTGCTCCATGAAGATGGAGTAAATGCTGTAGAAAGCAAGTTTGTAAGTAGAGTCTTGACTGTCCTTTCATAAATATTCATTGTGGTCTATAATACAGTCATATATTTTCAATATAGTAGTAAACTAAATTAGCGTAAATCAAAGAGAGAAGACTTTTTATCATTTAAAGGCTATTTCTAGTATTTTTCTTACATTAATAGGAGAATAATTGTTTAAGACTGAATTCTGATCTGAATTTAGCAGGAATATCTGTGGAGTGTCTCTGATGAAGTCAGGTGTAATACAGATCAGACTGTGGCTTCCGACAGTCAGAACTGCACTCCTATCTATCTCTTTTTCAATTTTACATTCAGTGCTTAAATACCATGCTGACTTTAAGTCAAGAAATGCCTTCAGGTGGGTTTTCCCAAAGGACTCAGCATGATGTCAGTGGGAATAGTGCTTTAGAAAACGTCAGCTTGAACAAATATTGAAAAGGACAATTATCACTTGAATTTGACTAACTATAAACACAGTTAATGCACTGCAGGGAAAAAAGGAGAGACAAGGGAAAATACTTCTTTTTGAATCTGAGACAATTATTCTTTATTGCTAATTAATAAACGTTTGGATGTATTTGTTTTCTAAATGACCACTAGATGTCAGCACATATCCAGGCTAGCACAATTGGAGCAACAACCATCTGGTAGTAAAAAAAACCTCTATCTTGTAATGATGTAGGTTAGCTAGCACACAGTTATTGGCTAAAATTATTTTGTTTGGCATTGTAAAACACTCATGTGCCCAAACTGTAACAGTGATTGTTTATCTATCGAGGTAGGAGTGCTATTATGTATGTTATTTCTTGCACTTGTTCCAGTCTTGCAAACTGTGTTCATTGTCGTCTGTGTTCTGTTTGTTGACTTTCAAGAAGCGTTTCTCATATGAAAGTCTATCAGGATCAGCTTTATAGTGAGGATGGCTGGTGTTTTGCTTTCTAAAGATTTCATGGCCAGACTTGTTTTAAGCATTAAAATGGAACGTAGTTCTGTTGAAAGTGGGGAAAACCAGAAATCTGAATAATATTTCAATCCTATTCATAGTGTAATATGATAAGCATGCATTCTGTGAGATCAGGCAAAAGAACTGTTGTATTTTGAAAGTGTTCAACTCACCTGTGTTGCATATAATGGGCCCATACTATGAAGTTACTACAAAATAATAAGAAAAATATTAGGATATTATGCATTCAGCCTATTTAAAATGCATAGACACAGTTCACTGTTTGCATTATTTTTAAGTTAGATCAAAAACCTTCTTGATCAATTTTGCAACATAGTAGTTAGAATTAGAATTAGGCCATATATATTCAAATGTTGTGTATTCATTACTTAATATATATCTAAACCCAGTCTCAAAACAAAAAAGAGCTTCAGTAGTTTTGACAGTAATCCATTTTTTCTAATAACCATCCCTATCTGCTGGATAATTAGAAAAATAGACATATAAACTCAAAACTGTCATTTAGCAGTTTCCTCTAATGCTGTGGAATCCAGAGTCCTTTGTCAAGGACTAGGGTCCTTAGCTATTCTAGCAATTCAAACACCGCTTCTACTGTCACTGCCAGGATCTTCTCACTTATTCGAATCTGCCTTTGCCCTCTCTCATCCTCAGGTTCAGCAAAATGTCTAAAGCTGGCTGGGAAACTAGAATGCAGATCGAGAGTTAAAGGACATCATGTCAGCACTAAAACAGGCTGTAGGATGCTGAAGCACAACCCTTACAGGGTTATCAGTCCATTAGTTATGAATAAAAGGTGCCATATTCCAGATTGGCCCCACTTCTCAGAGGCACTCGGGCAAAGCACATGTGCTAGCAGCATAGCAACTCACTTCCCTCCAGAGACTGTCTGAGCTGCCTTGCAAAAGGCAGTTACAGAGGAAGCCTAGGGCTTAGATGCCTCAGCTGAGTCCCTGAAGTTAGCTGGGATGAATCTGGGCCCATTCTATGAAGCTACTAGCAAATGACTTGTCCCTTGGCCCAGGAGTGATTTACTAGAAGTAAACCTCCAGTTTCTTTTCTTCTACCGCTTCCCTGTAGTGGCAGTGGCACTGCATGTATTCCTTGCATGGAGTTACAGATTGCTGTGGTCTCTGTGGCCTTGTGTACCAGATACAGGGAGGTGGAGAAAAAGCAGAGAGGTTTTGCAGCAGCGTTGGTTGGCTTTCTTCAGCCCTGTGACCTACGCCTGCCCTGGGATGTGATCCTGTGCAAGCAGATGTAACCTGGTCGAATTGCAGACATCTGATTTGCACTTAGCACATTTTGTCTGCCCCATCCTAGCATCTGCCAAGGGTTTGTATGTTTTCAAAATACTGATGATGGGGTTTCCTGCATTGCATGCCTGGCAATAATCAACCTCTCCCACAATCGTTATATTGGGTGATGAGGGTCAGAGCATCAGCTTATGTAAGGAAGTGCTTCACCCTTGCAGTATTTCAAAGTTCATAAAAAGCTGACAAAGTACAGGGAGGTAGAGATGCAGAGTAAGGGGAAACCTGAAGTCAAGAATGAGATCAAGTGTGCTACCAAATTTTGCTGACAGAAAATATATCCCATTGAGCTACAAACTTGACTAACTCACCTTACTCGTACTGTGCCTCGGGCAGGCTGTCTAGCAGCAGAGATCTTTGCCAGATTTAGCCACAAACAATTTCTTGCCATCCAGATATAACCTGTTATTAAAATTTAGGCTGTATAGGAACTTCTGTGCCTGGGATGGCAGAAAGCAAAGTGCAGTCAGTGTGGACCTCATGCAAGCAAAGCAATGAAAACACAGGTAGATTGACTTTATTGCTCCTGGAAAATGAAGACTGTTTGGATTGCACACACCACCTCATCTTTTTCTAAGGTGAAAGGAAGAGATTGATCTGTCTGTTTAAACAGATTGATGTAAATTCTGTGTATTTGAGCTGGGGAAATAGTGGAGAAAAGTGATACAGAGTTGAGGGAGAGTGACTGTTTGGTTTAAAAGTAAATTTCATTGTGACTACCTTGATGTCTTCCTATCATGTGAATACATAAGAAATCTGTGAGAAACTGGAAGAATAGGTACGAACACTGGAGTCTGTTAGAAATAGTTTGGCTGCCTGAGATAAAAATCAATGATTTGTGCAGTTATCCTGACTTGGCACCCTTATCCAAATGACTGTTGTTCCTGAGCATACCACTGCACATCTCAGTCCCTTGGCCCAAAGCAGAGGCTGATTGTCAGCACTGCTAAAGAATAAATGACAGCGTCCCTTTAGCTGGTCATCTAGTAAGAAGAGGTTCAGCAACTAGGAAGTGAGCCTTGCAGGTTTACAATTCATTCACTATACCCTACGATTACAGCATCAGTCCAGGATGAAGTGGCTACTTTTTGGCTCAGCCTTGATCCTTCTCCTTCTCAAACCTGATCTTTCTGCATGGCTGTTTTTCACCTTTAAGGAAAGCCTTTGGCTTCTCAGAATTTAAATCCAGACAGATAGATAATGCTTAAGAATTTTAAGACTAGTAAAAGGTAGGATGATCATTTTCTATGTTGTTATAGTACCTGGAAGCATTTTTGTTCGTATTTGGTGCAAAAAAATGAGCTGTGGTATGTGCTGGTTGGAACTAGCAGTCTATGCTGTGAATTGAAACAGGCAGATAAATTGGTTGAATAGTTCTGTAAGCTATTGTCATGCAGTATAAAATACATATGTACATTATTTCTTAGCGTTGTGTTTGAGTCTGTAAGGCAGCAGCATCCTCCATATTCATTCAAATACGCCTCTATTGCAGAATCCAGCCCTTTTCTTGTTGAAAGTCTGTGGATTTTTCCTAGTTACCAAATTCCCTGGTACTCAAATTCTGTGTTCAACGTTGTCCGGTTTAGTGAATAATTGTTGTTTAAAAATAAAACCAAAACCCTGTTTTTTCAGGCATTCTGTTCTCCTGCTTAGGACAGCAATATGTCTTCCTTCCTTTCTCAATGCAAGAAGATTATAGCAACTGATTTCCATTCATATCTCTAATGAGGTAAAACCTTTTGTCCCCAGTTCATCCACTGGGCATAAGTAAAGTGTGTAAACTGTGGGGGGATCTATTTTGTCCAGTACCTGACATCAGTTGCTTTTCTTGCTATAGCTTTGTGTTTGCACCCTGGAATGAATCAGAAAAGATAATTTCCTAGCAGTTATCCATGCTGGTGGACACTGGGATTCAGAGAATAGGCAAATTCAGACTAGAAATAAGGTGCACATTTGTAACAAAGAAGATAATTAATCATTGGAACCATTTATGTAGAATGGTGCCCTTGGCAATTAGTAATTTTTAAAATCAGGACTTGATGATTTCTTCTGATGAATTTCTTCTAGTCCAATTACACACATTCATTGGACTTGAAGCAGAAATTAATATAGAGAAATCTTATGGCTTGTAATGTTTTGAAGTTCATTAACGATTAGCTCGAAATCATCAGTCCATTGATGTGAGGAAATAGTTCACTAAAAGTGTCAACATACAATCCTTGTCTTTCCGCACCAAAACCTTAGTGGGAAACATCAATGGAATTGCAAAATCAGAGCTATATTAATTAATTATATATTATTTTCTGAGGTGAGAAAGTTTCTCCATGTAGATCATATTTTCTTTCTATTATGCCATTTTTGTTGTATACATGTTGCAAAGAGGCTTATTTGCTCTAAGTAAAGCATCTAGTTCCATCAGTACCCACCACTGCCATCTTTTAGGACAGGTTTTTTGGGGATACGGTGTGATGCCTGGTGTATCCATAAATCCTGAATCTTTGTGTGTCAGGACAGCCAGGGACTCAGAGTACTTTCCTGTGCTAAACCAGCAAGTTGAACTCTGCAAGTTGAATGACTGTACTAGTGAATCCCTAGTTATTAATGCTAGAGTAGTACTTGTAGCTTTAAATGATGAATCTCACAGAATGAGGCTGGCCATTAGAGTGCACTTCATGTTAACTGAAGCTATGACTCATTCATTTGCACTTTTGCTTCCCACAAAGAATGTTTAAGTAAGACCCCTTGCTCCTTTTAAGATCTTGAAATCTGTGTCTAGCTATATATCAGAGAAGTCACTGATCACAATGGCCTATCAAAAGGTGCTTTAATCTGAAGGTATGCATGTGTATTGCAATTTGAACTCTTTCAGCTTAAAAACTAAACAGACTCTGTGGGCAGCCTGTCTTTTTTTGTCATGGTAGGAAACAAGCTTATGGGTTTGTTTGTTAAAAGGAGTTGTCATCGTAGGAAACAAACTTCTCTGAGGTCACACAAGCAGAGCAGTCCTTGATGGTTCAGTTGCTGCATGGCCAGATCACTAGACCATTCAATACTTGGCACTGGTTGCTCTTTGCTCAGGAAAGAGATTGTCCTGCATCACTGGTTACACAGTGTGTGTGAAAAGTGTCTCCTTGCCCCAGGCTTACTCATCAGTCTAGTTACTCATCGTGTGTGTACGCTGCTGAAGTAAATGGCAATCAAGCACAGTATCATTTTCCATATTTCTCCTATTCTTTTTTCTACTGAAGGTAAAATAAAAATCGAGTCACAAGGAGCGCACCACTAAACTGGGTACTCTAAATACGTGCAATAAATGGCAATCCTCATCTCAGGAAATTTTCAATTTAAATAGACCAGGTATCTGAAAAATAGGAAGTGAAACAATCACAGAGCAATAATGTAATTAGTTGTATGTTACTTGACAGTCAGGGGCCAAATAGAGCTTCTGTACTCATCAAGCTGGAACAGGCTGGCTTGAATTCCCTAAATGTGAAAGTCTTGCAGCAATAAAATGTCTGTGTAGAATGTATCCCTCTTCATACCTTAAAAAAATAAAACCCTGTAGTGTTCTGTAGCAAGGATATAATTTCAACCAAGTTCTGCAGCTTCTGAAATAATCCTTGTAATTTTTTTTCACTTTTCTATTAAATTCTAACAGACTATATAAACTGGGGATGAATTCAGCCTATTAAATGTTAAAAGATTAATGCTTTTCTCATTTTTCTCACATTTGAGAAGCACATTATGTAGTTGCATTAGAGTCATTCCATTTAATTTTACTTTTCATGTCATTTTTCTCCCAGCATTAATTTTGTCCGTGTTGCAGCATTTAGCTTGGGACATATCTCACTGCAGTCCATTATCTGACCAGTCGAGCCTGCAGCAACAGGGACTCTTGCTTAATTGGAAAGATGCACTGACGCAGAAAAGGTACATGTAACTTCTTCTTGCACTAGCTACACCTTTTAAAAATGCATCATTACCAAGATGACAAACCGTCCTGTATTCTTCAATCTAAAAGGTTTCCAGAAGCTGCCAGAGTCAGAAAGTAGAACGATTGAAGCCTAAAATTCCTTCTGTGTCATGTTATGGAATAGATGTGTAAAGAATGACTGCAAGGGAAGCATCAGATGAGATTTTTTAGAAGCTTTTCAAAGCAATCAGTGAAATGTGATTTAAAAGTACCACTTCATTTTGCCCTTAGTAGTGTTCTCCAGAGAAACTGTATTCCAAAATGCTTTACAAGTCAAATAATACAGCTACTGAGATAAATAACAGCAGAAGGAGACAGTCACGGCAAGTTATAGTGAAGGGAACAGCTGTTTTCAGCTGAGATTTAAGGTGAAATGGCATAATTAAAATGCATTATTCTATACTGCAGTGACCAGAGGCTTTCCAGCAAACTGCACTACACCTGAAAGCTGTCAAATAATAAGCAAAGTTAATCAGATGAGAAGAGTGGTTCAGGGACCTGAACCCTGCTGGCTTAACTTCATTTGAAACTGAACCTGAATGACACTGTGAACTGGACTTAGCAAAAAAGATCAGTTGCAATGTGACATTAATTTCCCTCTTTCTGACCTTGCTTGACACAACGCATTGGGGCACCTAATTCTTCACGCTCCCTTCAGAAGGTTGTCCTGTGAGAATCTAGTGGTAGCTAGTTCTTTCTGTGACCCATCGGGAATAGAGTGAACTTAGGCAGTTTATTCCTGGAGTATGGTCCAAAACTATCCTTGACTATTCTTGGCAGTGGGCAATTGCGAAGCCTGCCTAGTCTTATTTTCCTTGATCCCAATACCAGAGCAACATTCTTCTAGAGAAGGGAAAGCAAACCTCACCCTAAGAAATACAATAGAATTACATCATTTTATACTCACTGAGCAGCTGGCTAAGTTACCTGTAGCAGAACAGCCTCTGTCTTCTCAGCTCAGATTCAAATCATAATCAAACTGAGTCAATTTTTAATTTTTTAATAATATGGGGAAAGACAGAGATATGTGCCATAATATTTTATATGAAAAGGTCTTGTATGTATAAAGTCAGCTGTTTAAAGATTTCATCTTTTATATGTCTTTTTCAATTGTCAGTTTATTTCAAAACAGAAAGACTTACCTATCCACTTTGGATCTGACACACTTCAGTCATAGAGGTGATATCACTACCGTACCATATCCCAAGCCTGAAGAAACACAAATAATGTTATAAAAGTGGCACATGTTTTACCACCATCTCAATTTATTACTGCAGGAATGTTGATTTAGTTAGAATCTTAACTGTCTTTTCCCCATAGTACTCTCAGCATCCCAGGAATGAAGATCTAGCTGTTTTTCCCAGCTTCTATTAAACATTCGAACATGAGCAGTTACATTGTGCTCAGCATCCTGAGGGCTCGGGAGGAATCAGTGGGAATCTCTTAAGCCTCCTTCCCAAGGCCTGGCCTAGCAGCTCCGGAAATCAGTGGCAAGATTCACCCTGCCCTTAGAGGCTTGTACATACCAGCCTTGCTCATCTAAAAAGGCAAATTTAAAGTGTGCCCCATATCTTTCATAACAATACAACCAAGATGCACTCCACAGAAATTTGTGGGGAAAAGTCTACTCAAGGTATGATCTGTACTCACTTTGAAGCCTGTTAAATACTGAACCCAACAACTTGCAGTTATTTTTTGCAATTTTGATACTGAATTAATACTAATAACACTGGTGCAAGAGTGGTACAAATATTACGTTGGATGAGGATCATAGAGGAACACCTATTTTTGTAAAACTTAGTGAGCCGCTGTTGTTAATGGCATCCTGGGAATTAGAATCTGTAAAAAAGAAAATAAGTCACCGTATCTGTTGATCTTCTGTAAATATTCACTCCTAAACAACACACACATTATTCAAGATGCTGTGCTTTGCATTCCTGCAGTAGAGCTGCAGTTAGGCCTAATTCATTATTAGTTCAATTTCTCTTAAGTTGAAGAGATTTATGGACTGAATTTGGTTCGTCATCCCTCTCACTTATGCCACTTACATCAGCTTTGAAAATGAAAAAGAAATCAGTGCTGTATGAAAGGAATACAGTGTAATGACTAGAAGTGCTATGTTGCAGATTTTTTTTTAATTATTATGACTAAAAGGATGACTGTTTTCCAGAAATGTGTTTAAAATGAGTATAAAATAAATCATCTCCCCAGAAAAATGATAGAATACAATTGGAATTAAAAGGGTAATTGCAAGGGGGAAAATATCACGGCGAAGCTTAATGAAAACGTCTGATGTATTTACAAGGAAAGACATTAGCAGTATGCTATCTGACAATGTTTCTTATTGCCCAGTATCTCAAAGTCTAACCTAGTAAAGGTATGAAGAAATGAAAGAAACTTGAAATGCATAAATTGTGAGAGTTGAGTGCGTTTATCGAAGGAGAGAAAAAAAATGATGCAAGTGTTCTAGAGAACTGGGTAGGTAAAAGTAAGCTTTTAATAAACATCTGCAAACAAGAACAATGTTGAAATACATGTGGTAGTAACCATTTTGAAATCTGTGCATCTTTATGGACTGCATTCCTATAAAATAATGGAAACAATTTTGGTGTACATTTGGCTGGTGATCATTTGGCAACCCACAAAGTCATCTGCTCAGAAGTGGTGTCTTTGGCGTTGCTAGGTGCCTATGTTTCTGCACGCGTACATATTAGAAGTCAATCTATCTGACAGTTAGTTACATACCAAGATCCAAGAAATCCTTTGCCAAAATCCACCATGGAAGTGTTTATGGTAAGAGAGGTAAAGACTGGAGATAAAACTTAAAGTACATTTTTAAGTGGGATAAGCATAAAGCCCCCAAATTGCCTGGAACTCCCTGGAACTGGCTCGTCATTTGAAGTGACTAGTGAAACGTCAGTGAGATTGCCCTTTTCAAACCAGGGAGCTCACAGGAGAGTGACAGTGAGCAGAATAAGGCCCTGTTTTCTGCATCTATGTTGGTGGCAACAGTGGGAGGATACATCTTCATAGGACTGTGATGTTGTAGGTGATGGAGCTGGACACCGTGCTGGTTGAAGCCTGACGAAAAACCCTGTTTGTCAAAGACATCCTGTTTGCAAGAGAATTAAATGGATATTGAAAGCACCATGAACAATTTGTATTTTTAGCAACTGGAAAGCAGGATAGAAAACTGTGCTGAGAAGACATAATATACATAATATACACTTCTTCTGGAACTAATTATTATTTTCGGAAGCTACTGTAGGGTTGTATGCTACTGTGACTGGAAAGAGAATACTTTGTTTAGTGTTAACGTCAGGAAATAGGCATTTTAATCCTAGCCTCTGCCATGGATTTAAATTGTTTTTATTCCAGTAGTGCTCAGCTTCCACACCAACACCGAACTGGCTTTCAGTCTGCTTTGCCCTCTTTAACATTGCCAGCCCCAAAAGTTCAGAGTGTTTTGCAGGAGTTGAGGAAATGAACACCTTCATGTATTTTTACAGCTGTGAAAACTGAGGCAGGAGAGCATGGTAGTCTGATTTTCTGAGGCCTCCGCTCACATTAATGTGTCTAGTTAAGAGGGATCTCAGCATGTGGAGGAAAGAAGAAGCAAACATCTTCTTTTATGATACCAATAAGCTAAATTTCTAGATTCACAGCAGAATATCAAAGTTTGCTTTCACAGAGTATTTTATTTTCCTCTGTATATTTTCCTCAGCAAGAAGATTGCATCCCTGTGGTACATCCATAAACAACTAAAACAAAGATCTACTGCGGTGTTTGAAAAAGTGCCTAGCTATGGGTACAGATAATTCTGTGACTTTTCAGAGGCTGAACATAGAATGTGCAATCTGGAAAATGGATACTGATGTACTCCAAATGTTAATTGGTGAATATGTTGCCAAAGCAAGCTTGATTTTTCATCATGATGCTAAAAACACTCTCAGGGAGGGGAAGGCACTCTAGATATCAAATTGACAGACTGGAAGATACCTTAGTGCGTCTAGGAAAGCTGCTGAAGCGAGGGAAGCGGGCAGATACAATAACTGCTGCTGTTTGCCAGCGTCAGCTGGAATGTGCCAGGTGACAGAGTATGAATGGGCTCCAGTGGGATGGATGGCCTTTTCCTTGCAAATATTTCCTCAGCTCTTATGCTGCCCCTCAGCAATAATGGTTGGCTTTTTATAGAACACTGTCTGATTCGTCGGCAACCTTTAGGTATTTTATTGATTTAACATTTCTTCAGAGACTCAGTGAAATATATGACCCATAGACAATGTGATTGAAAGCTGGTGCTGATGTCAGGGGCATGTTGCCTGGTTCAAGCTCCACTGTCCCTAGATTTCATTAGAAATTGTTTTAAATACAGTTTCTACTCTGTTTATGAACTGCATTTCTTTTTCCACACTTGGAAAGGGTGCTGTTTTACATTGCCTTCAGCATATATCTCAAACTCACTTGCTGAATTGAGTCATTTCACGGTGAAGTAAGCTGAACGTAATAGAAATATGCCTTGGTTGGGACACTGGTTTATTGTATCAAAGCGATAAAGAGTGAGAAACAGGTTGGGAGCACTTTCAGAATCCACTGTATTTATTACTTAAAAGTAATGAAGCAAAATGTGGTTGTTTGAATGTGCCCTCTGAATGTTAATCTGCCCAGCTGTTGAGCAGTGAAAGGTGGTAACAGGCTCTAAAAGAACTATGTGCAGTTCACCTAAACCTAACACTAGTTGTCTGGCTACTGAATCAGAAACTAATGAGCAGGGAGGGATGGGGTTTGGAGTGTGGTGGAAGCAGGATCACTGTGCAACAGTTTCAGAAATAGAAGCACAGACCTGAGCAGCCAAGTTGGTGTTGAGACACTTACATAAGTGGGCTGCTTTGAAAACTTCTGAGCACACTGCAGCTACCACTGACCATTTTATGCCACTGTCTAAATGTAGTGCCAACTTCAGGTCTCTATTTCTGAAAACCCTGGTCCTAGTTTTCACACGTTTTTAAATTGTGCTGCAAAGGACAAAATGTATAGCAAAATAGAGATAATGGTATTCACTGTCCTTTGGCAGATGCTAAGGGTATTCACTGTCCTTTGGCAGATGCTTTGTAATACCGACACGTTGGGCTGAACATCCTTCAGCTCCTGTTCCTGTACGTATCAGAAGAAGATGTGAGTGAAGGAACTCTTCCTTTCCCCTTCCCCTTCCTCACACCCTTGTTTTCTCTCTCCAGGCATCCCCAGAGGTATCTCACAGGCATCCCCACTGGAGCCAGTGTTGTTGCACAGTCCCCATTCCACATGCTCTCCTTTTCCTTTGGGCGTGTAGAGATGGAGCAAAAACACATTTGATAGGCTTAAAGTTGCTCCTAGTCCACTGAAAGCTTGAGCCAAGAAACTAGCAGACCACATAGCACAGCAGCACCCTTCCGCGCCAGGCAGGAGACAGCTCAGTGGTGGCAGTGAATGAGTGAGCCGTGAGACTGGAGTCGGCACTCGCCAGATTTGGTGGCTGAGGCAGTAGCTGTTGCTGCTGCAAATGAACACACGGTTAGCAACATGTGGAACTAACTCCAAAGGGATTTCCAAAACTGATGAGGCAGTTTCATGCTAGAGCCAGCAGTAGTGTAATACAAACCGAAAGCAGCTGGCCAGCTGGCCTTTCCGAATTCTGGCATGAGCTGTAAAGCACAAGGCACCCCTCTTACGTAAGTAGACCTACTGTAACACACCCGGCTTATATCTGCGGAGCTCTAAATAACCAGGGTTGGAATAACTCCTGTGTCATTCCAGTTTTCTGCAGACACATGATAAAGTTACACTGGGATGAAAATGCCACAGTGAATCAGATTGCAGAACAAATGTTAATGACATTTGCTCATTTGCTTGAAGCCTGGTGATAGCTGGTTCTACAGAAAAACAGAGTATAAGTAAAGTCTTCCTCATCCTGCTCTCTGCAGAAGCCAACCAGCAGCCAACTTTTGTAGCCAGTGAGGACTGCTTATATTGAGTAGCTGGAGAGGGTGGAGCTATATTTTCTCAAATAGTCTGATGAAAAATAATCTGAGGTCTCTGCACATCTCTCCAGTGCAGGCAGCAAAGTTAAGATCTGGGAATTGGCTCAGAAATTTGTGCGGGGACTTTTACTACTACATGCGCCCTCCCCTCTTTCTGACAAACCTGGCATCTTAAAATTTGCTTCTGATGTTCTAATCTTTAAAGCAGAAAGCAATAAGAGCAATAAAATTTCATTAACAGAGTACTTGTTTTATCAAGTTGATGGATAATTGTGACATTAAATGTTCTTCCCAGACTGTATTTCTTGAAGATTTGTCTGAGCTCCCCCTTTATAAATTCTGTTCAGATTCTCGTTTAACAGTTCACCACATAATCAGTTTTAGATTTTCTGAGTCATATTATTATTATTATATAGGGCATTCTCTTGGAAATGTCAAGTATGCTGTCAAATATTGTACTCATTTCAGTTTCCTTTGCAAAAGGAAAAGCCCTGAACTTTATTAAGAAACTACATACTGTGTGTAGATCATTCCAGTAACCAGCTCCATCCTAAAGGACAATGGGAATACTCAGATCAGAGGCTTGGGAATCTCTATATTGTTAAATGGACTCCTCTTAAGGTCCCTTTTAGCTCTTTTTTATGTGATTCTTGAATCAGCCATTAACGGCAGCAGTATCTTTGCAATCCAGAGGCATATTTTTGGTAAGGAATCTGCGTCACCTAACTATAGTTGTCAGAAGTTAGGCATCAAATGTATATACATCAGGCTCCCTCCTAAGTTAGTGGAGGAAGAAACAGGCACCTCCAGAAGGCAATTTATCCCATATCTGTGATACCTGTCTTAGGATGAGTAAAATTTCCCTCTGAATAGACTGTTTCTCCCAGCTGACAGAAAAAAAATGGCTTAGACTAGACATTCAGGATCTAGACGGCTGAAGTTTGGCAAAATTAAGCCTGGCTGAGGGATGTGCAGTTCTATACCTGAAAAGTTTACATGGGTTCCAAAAGTGATAAGATGAATTAATGAAAGAAAAACGTAATGAGGACTAAGAAATAAAAGCATTCACCAATGGTTCAGGAAGCTGCAAACTGCTGTTGGCTGGGATGGTGCTTTGGGAAAGTATCTCTACATGTTTATTGTGTTCTTGTTCCCTTTGCTAAGCGTGGGCCTTGTCAGAGATAGGATTCTGGGCTGGAAGGACCTCTGGTCAGAGCTGCTGTGGCTGCTCTTACATTCCTAAATTCAACATACATTGAATATTTCTTACTATTCTCTCAGGTGTAGTCACAGAAATAGATAATGTATGTGTTTGGAAGATTAGTACAAGGACTGTGTATCATCTAAGTTTCCTTTCTGCTTCAAATAGTCCATAGATCATGTGCTAGCCCTCTACATGAAGTTGGCATTGAGTTCACAGTGAGCAGGTTTCCTGAATGGATGAAAAGGCAGAAGGCAAGCCAAAAAAGCTAGTTTTCAAAGCCTGTGAGTGAAAAATGAAAGTGTAAAGAAAGATCAGTATTATAGACCTAGACAGACATTAATGAGTGTGTGTCCTAAGGATCATATCAAGGTTATAAGCCCCTGCTCATGCATAAGACAAATCTAGTATGTTCAGCTCAAAAACTGGCAGTTCAAACTCTCTCTTAATTACCTGACTTAGGCTTTTGCCTTTATCTGAAGGGCTGATCTAAAGGAATGAAAGAGTAGTTCAGTCTCTAAGTCCCCTTGCTCCTTGCTCTCATTATCATAAAGGTAAAGGTGCCACTTAGAGCTGGTCAGACATTTTTATAATTAAGCTTTAAAATTTAATAGTGAAGCAAATCTATTACACTTTAGCACCTTTGGTTGCTCTATCAAGTACTGTTTGTGATCTCCACAATGAAATGAATACTGCAGCATGCTGAAATACTTCAAATATTTTTTTCTTGGGGCTTCCTCTTCCTGATCTCCCTTTTTCTGTTAAAAAAAAAAATTGCTTTCCTGTGGTGCAATGTTTTGTGAGGTTCTGGCAGTGTCACCCAGTAGTTCAGAGATTATCCGTGGGAGAAGGAGTCCAAGATGTATGTTCTGCATGGCTGCAATTCCTCTGAATCTGTCTGCACCTCTGCCATTTGTCCCAGGGCAGGGAGGGATAAAGTTGGCTCATTTTGTGTCTATGGCAGAACGCCTGAAGCTTTTCATTCATTCAGCACCTGATTTTCCTCCTTTGAGAGTTTACTCATCTATCAGAGGGATTTTGTGAGGGCTTGTCTCACAGCTTCCAATTTATTCCAATTTATTTTTAAAGAGCCGAGGAAAAAAATTTGGCCCCACTGGCCTTGGCAGAAAGAATCTCAAAGATACTCCAAAGCGAGCCACATACATCTCTTCTCTTGTATCTCTGATCCCGCAGATCATCTTGTCCTTTCCCCTCCTCCTCCTCTTTCTTCCTCCTTTTCAAACACACTCACGTTTTCTTGCAGGTATTTCTTCCCTTCAGCAGTCCCTCAAACTGCTTTATGCACTTCGCACTCTCCCGGTGAGTGGCCACTTGGTGGTGTTTTGTGCTGGAGGCGGCTGCTCGCTTTCCAGTATATCCTGGCAGGTGGGGTGTCCTTCATCAGAGAGAGGTGAAGAAGCGCTGCTCTCCTTGCACACAGAGCTCAGTCATTTCCTTACCAGCAGCACAGTGGTTTTAGGGCTTCTTCACTGCCTGCCTGCTGAGACTGACAGTTTAATTGTGTGTGTTCAGAGAGATCTAGGAAGAACATAACAAGTTCCCCGTGCCTCAGAAGTTACTCATTTTACAATACAGCCATTCTGCTAGACAGGCATATACTTTTTATATGAAGAAAATAAATCAATATGGATGTGTTTTGAGAATATCATATGGTAGAATAGATTTAATTTCATTGCAACATTACTAACGTTGGTAGCAAATATCTTTAAGGCAAAAGGGAAGGGAAGTGTACTTCTTCTCTTTCTCTTATTATTTTCTTCTTATTGTTTTCTCTTCTACCTGATCCTGCTGCTAGAGACTGAGACTTTTTTGGAAGCACAGAGACAACTCAGCTCTCACCAGATTCATAGGAAAGACTCAGCATCTAGCGAGACTGGATTTTAATTGGTGCTTTGTGTAATGCTTGATAAACATTATGTTATGCTGCTCCATGACATTGTTTGCACATTCAAATCCTTGGAAAAAATGTGCCTGAAAGCTGATTGGACCAAAAACTGGATCTCATTTTAAAAGATCTGTGCATCTTTTAACAATGGCCTACTGAAAGCATTGATGATACTTACGTTTCTGAAAATAAAAATTCAGCAAAGCTAGCCTGCCTGTTCAAATCAAAACAAATTATGAATGTCTCTTGTTTTATGTAGCACCCATGTGTACATGATACTTTTTGATTCCCATGTGTCTGTTCTGTTCCACCTAAGCAGTCAAATGGAACCAAAAAGAAAATTCTCTGGAGCAAATACCAAAAATTCACATTGCTTTTATGGCTGTGCCTACCAAAGAGTGAAGAGGCATAGCATGGAATACACTTACCAGAAAGTATCCTACACACTGAGGGCACTTCTGCAAATGAGGCTGCAATGGGCAGGCTCCAGAGGAATTTCTCTGTTCGAAAGAAATCTTTGTTAAAACAAATATTGTTCTGCTTAGATGTTGCATCTCTGCAGCTTTAGGAGAGTATCCATATTTATCCAAACCTCTTGGGAGGAATTTCAGCTCGATTCAGGCAAAGCTATAAAAAGAAGATATAAAAGATAAAACAGGAAGAAGTACAGACAACCATTTATGTCTTTTAAGCCTTGTTTTGAGAGTTTAAGTGCAATTTTCTACACAGAGATGAATTTCATTCTCCAGTAGTTGGGTATGCTGTTAAAATAGGCTATATGTTGCAGTGAAGGGAAAACTCATCTCATGGTTCCTATGACATTCCTTAACCTGTTTCACACATACAACATCTGTAAAATGCCTTTTTCTGGAACAGAACTGGATCATTCTTGCTTGCTTGCTTGCTTCCTTCCTTCAATAAAAAAATAGGCCATATGTGCCTGGTCAGAACACTTTTTGAATTTAAGGTGAATTCAGCAAATGATGTTGGCTGAAACAAAAAATGAAGAAATGGAAATGTCGACAAGAATAGTTCTGACATTTTCCAGACATGAATATTCCAGCCTTAGAGATTTGATTCAGAAAGAAAATTAGGTACCACTTGCAACAATAAAAAAAAGGGAGTGATGCATTCCTTTTCCCCAGTAATAGCCCATATTCTGTTGGTTCCTGTTTGGGATGTAGATGATGAAGGTTTAAGTCCAAGTCAAACATGAATCACAACCATGGTTCTCACATCTTGGAACAGCCTAGTCAGGCATCTCAAGGATGCTGTGTGCTGACTTCCTTCTGGTGCAACTTTTCTACTGCATGTTAATATGAAAACATTTACTGGAACAGAGAAGAGATGCGAGGTAGCTTCCTTTACAAGTGAGACCTGAAATATCATCCAGTCATTCTTATTGTCCCTCTCTTGTCAAACAAATATTTAAAGATGTTCAACATTAAAAATACCTTTCAAACTGAAACAAAAAAGTTTGGTGTTGAGTTAAGCTATTTTTTCCCATTTCTTGGTCTGGTGGCTGAACCAGAAAAAATGGATATGTTTGCTTTTTATTTATGACTCAAGACTGGGAAGAGCTTCAGAAGAATATGTTTTTGATAATGTACGTATTAATTATAATGTGCACTAATAAGGGTCAGAGTAGGAAGCTTTTAGCAGGTTAAACAATAATTTAAATACAGCTTATTATGCAGACATAACTATTTCACCCACAAACTCCCACCAAAGGTAAAACTGATATAAAATCTTACCAACTTCTAATTTAGCAGACATAGCTCAATCGCCTTAATGGATTGTGGGGATAATAGGACTGGCCAGTAGAAATGTTTCATGAAGCATGTGTCAGTTTTCCAGGAACGTGGATGTAGTAAACAAGCCAAGTGGTGGACCTATTAAAGCAATTAAGATAAACCAAGTACTGAATAGCAATTTGCCCGCAATTACCGGTTCAGTGAAAATTCTGTCATTAAAGCAACAGACTGGAGGGAGAACTATTAAATATCTAAATGACTAGTCATCCTCTGTTGCAGCTGTAGCTTCTTTTGTGGCTATGGCAATAATAAGATAGAATTCAGTGCTTGTAAAATGGGTTCAGTGATGACAGTTATTGAAATCCAGCTCTGCTATTTCCATTGTTAAACTCCTGTTACTCAGTGACTTTTTCACAGGTTCCTAATAAGAAGTATTACTTTGCATACGAAACCTTAACTTTGCTTGGTGCAGAATCAATACTTTGATGTTGTGAATATGCAAGTTTGCTGAAGTAGGAAAAATTGCTTAGCTTTTGCGTTTCCGTTGTAGGGGAATTCTGGTAGGGGTATTCTGGAAGATCCCTAAAATGATGTTATTTAATATAAGCAAACTTTACCTCTTCCCAGCCTACACCTCCAGCATTTACAACTCTCCTCTCTCCTGCAAGTCTATTATGTTTAAAATTAAATTTCTGCTAGCTAGTTTTGGGTAGCATATTCCAGTTGTCTTATAATAAGTCTTTCCCACATACAAGATGTCCTCTACTTTTGAACAGTTGTATCAGCCATCTTAGATGGAGATTACTGCATAGCAGCTTCCCCTTTCCTGCTTGTCACCCTCAGGAAACAACATTAAGAGCTTCTGCTTGAATTGTTACCATTTCCATTGGGTTGCTAAGCACATTTTAAGTGTAGGCTGTCATTTCTTTCTTTGCTTTCTTCCTCTCCTTTTCCCCCTCCCCACAGGTCCGTTTGTGGTATGCTTGTAGAGTTGTTCTTCTGCTTCATTAGAGTGTTGTTCTTTGTAGATTAATTTATCTAATTCTCAGCCAAATGAGGTCATACTTGTATATCATTTAGTTTCTCATTAATCTCTTCCACTGTTGGCTCTGTTTTTCATCTATCCCCCTATTTACTATCTCTAGTGAAATATATCCACTGTTCCCATCACTTGTCACAAGCAATGTCATGGTTGGTGTGGATCCATTGACCTGAATAATCAACATGGTTTTTTTTATTAGAAATCAAAATATTTGTTGCTGCTGTAGAAAGGAGCATCTTAAATCACATGCAAGGAAGTTCACTAAATGAAATGCAATAAACAGAAGATGTAAAGCCTGCTCTGTTACTTTGTGCTAAATCTTATTCATTAGTGTTTCTTTTAACAATAGCTGTAGAATTTTAAGATGCTCTTTGGAAGAGTAGAAATCCTGATAGCAGCATCCTTATGCCTTGATACCTCTCTGGCAAAGATCCCACTGCGATGGGGAAAATAATAACTTCAGCATTCATCTGAGAGACGCAAGTATCCAGCTACAGTCAAATCCACAGATTAACAATTCTTTGCTGCTATCCTCTGCTAGAAAACACTGGTATCACATCAGACTTGTAAGATGCTTATAGGTAGATTGGCAGGCCAGGGAGGGCATCTGCCTTCACATAGAAAACTAGCAAGAAAATAATTTTCTTCTGAAATGAAGAAGTGCTGTGCAGGGTGATAGATGGTATTCCCCTTTCAGATCAGCACCAAACAGTGCCATAAAAGGGTGGGAAAGAGAATCAGGCTAAATTCCTTTCTAAAGGGAATGGCTTTCATTGCCCATAGCCATTAAATGGTCTATGTTTGTTTGTTTTTTGCTGAGATAGAAGAGACCTTGCCTTTTATGTCCCCTGGCCAAATCTATCCTTCGACTGGATGAGAGGAGTTGTCTTTTGTGTTTCATAACATTGCTCACAGTGGCATTGCTTGCATTTCAGAAATGACTGCAATTCATTTCTGTACAAGCATATATATGGTTTGGGATCTTTAGATCATCACTCTCAGCCACTATTATTATCTTATTTTGAAAAGAAATAGACCTTGCCAATAGGCTCTTGCTTGGTGTCATTCCTCCTGAATTTTTCAATAAGTTTTGTGCAATAGTCAGTGAAAAACACTTCAATGCCTTGGCTATTCTAGTTGCCACTCAGTGACTCATCTTCCACTGACTGTAATGAGATTTAAGGAGCATTTAATGTTCTGTTCCATGTAAGAGGCAGTTACTTAGCCAAGAGGATGATAAGCATCTTAGGCCTACTATAGATAGAGATGTTAGGCTGATGGGAAGGATTAAAATGTGTACATGTTTCATTTTTGAGATGGCAACTAATAAATACTGCTGCTGTAAGAACAAAAGTTCTACATGGGGAAGTTCAAGCCACAGTGTTTCTTTATATGGCAGCAGAGGCAAGAATACCAGATGAAAGGAGTCAGAATGGAAGAAAATTGGTGAAGCTTTTTGTGTAAAGTATGCACCAATTAAATTGCTGCCCCTTGCTGATCAGTCTAAGCCTTTTAATGAGGCTAAGTAAGCAAAAAAGAAGCAGTAAAGATGGTGATGACTCAGAGATTTCTCTCTCTGAAGGAAAACAAACAGAAACTGGCTGTCTAAACAGTACAGCACAGTAACGCTGCAGGTGTCCTACTCACCTATAAAATGGTTGCTGGGTGGCTGGCTGACCACATTCTGAGACTCTTAGTGCCTCTGGGTACAAGTGCAAGAATACAAATCCGTATATTGTGTCAGTGAGAGACTGATGTGTATCAGGCACCCTTCAGCTTGCAGTATGTATTTTTCCTAAGCCTGAACTGGTGTAAGTCCTTTTTGTTTAAAGAAAGATATGGTGGCACAACAGCTCAGAGGTTGGGACCAGCATGGAGAGACACTGGGGTGCAGTGTTCTGCTCTGCCTGGTGGGATTTAACTTCCCTTTCTTAATGAAACTGCCCTGATCTGGGATGGGGGAAAGAGAAGGTATATTCTTCACACCCCCTCCATCTGGTTTGTGTAGAACAATTAAAGATTTGAGGGGTGAAGATGTGCTTTGTATTCATTGACTCCCCCCTGTGGGTCCTGGGACACCTGTCCCTTCATCAGTGTTGATCTCACTGTTTACTGTAACTCTTTATTGCAAAATGTGCAGTCACTTCTATATGACCTGTGAAAGAGACCTCCCTAGGGAGAATCCTGATGACTAGGGGCCAGAGTCAAGCTTCTCTCGCTCCTTCACCCAGTAAGCTTGTAATTTGCCATACACAATGAATCAGGTTCAGCCAGAGAGATGGAGAGGACTCCTGCCCCAGCTTTCTGGAGCAATTTTCTGGAGAGCCAAGTTCGAACCTGATCAGGCAGAAGATGAATTTTGATGTGTGTTTTCTAGACCTCATTTGTTAGTGTTACCACTAGAATGTTGTACAAAAGGACTAGCAGTAGTTAGTTTGTCTGTTACATATGCTTAAAAGGGCAGGAGAGGTAACACCCTTCCTTTAGGCATACTGATAGAGCACCACGTGGATCACCAGCCAACAGGAACACCAATTCCTGGGACCCAGAGGGGCTTGGCATTTGGTTGCCAAGTGCTGTTAAGATTTATGTATCTGTGTGCATGTCCAGAAGTACTTTAGAACTTGGGGAAGTACTTTAGATACTTGAGTCCCTAAGGATTTATGTGCTTACTGGAGATGGTGGCAGCCAGCAGAGACTTTATGTATCTCAGCTTCAGGGTTGGGTGGTGAATACGGAGACAAGTGAAATGTAGATGCCTTAGCCTTTTTGTGAATCTGGTCCTTAGTAGCTTTATCACTTGAACAGCATGGCCTACTATCATTGCAACCTCATACCAAGAAAACCACAGCAGTGTATGTCTGGTGCCAGCTATAAAAGTTTCAGGAAGAAAACTATTTGGGAGAAAGTTTAGAAAATCTGAACAATTTCTGCAGGGATTTTTTTTTCATCTGCAAGGCTTAATTAGTAGGACTCCAGATTGTAACAGGGCAGTGGATGAAAATGTGTTGGATTGCACTGAGAAATTTGCTTTGTATGAGATGCTTTCATAAGCAGGTTTGATGATTCAGTGAGACTTGAAAAATCTAGCAGCGCTTACTTAGACAGCCCCAGCGCATTGCTTTGGATACTAGAACCCATTTTGCTGGAGGTCAGAGAATTCCACATTTGAGTTATTTTTCTTTATACAGTCCTTACAATAGTTTTATTTTCGTATTTGCCACTATAGAAGTCTACATGACCTTTAGTGCAATGTATATTCAAATGTACAAGGTAGGTGAGAATGTAACATGCAGTACAGAACATCTGTGTGCTTTGCTTGGGGAGCTGTGAGCATACCACGAAAAAGAAAGCAGAACAGAGCCCACTGCCCTTCACAAGTATATAGGGCTAGCTGAGCACTTGGTAATATTTTTCATTTTTTATCAACACACCATAAAGCAAAAATGTTAGTATACATTTTTCTAGGCAACAGTGCATTTTGCACATTGGTAAATATCGTAATTGTCTTCTACTTGTCAAGATGTCCTACCTATGAGCACGGAGCTTCAAAGGAGGCCATGTGAAAACATAATTTTTCAAAATGGATTGGCACTTATATGCCCCCCTAAAAAACGAGTCATTGAAACTGTAATTCTGAAACCCTGCTAAAAAAAGGCAGTATCTCTCTCCTGACATATCTGTGCACTTACTGCTGGAAACCAGTTAACCCAAGAGAATATTTATAGCACCAGTGAGAGCACCCTTAACTGTGACAGAGCCCATTTCAGTCCTATTAGCTGTCTCCTTTTTCAGCTGGATGTCAGAAAGCAAGTTCCATTCAGTGGTAGCTTCATGCTGCTCTCTGCTGCTATGAAGCTTCAGCAAGTGTCACTTTGAGTTGGTTATTAGGCCCCTCCTCTATGTGTACTGGTTCCAGCTCCTGCTCTTGATCCCTGATCCCTTATCTCTTGCATCTTACACCTGTTTGCCCCCTTGATTGTGTAATGCTTCACAAAAGTTTTCTAGTCCATCAGTGTGTAAAAAAAATTTAAATATATGCTAATTTTATTGTAAATTATTGACAGGATGAATACGGAAAGTCCTGTTTGTATAATGCTTTTGATACTGGAGAAATCTGATCAGATGTTTTCCATCAAGGAAGCTTCTTGTCCTATTTTTTCCTCTTCGTATGCCTAATTGTGAGTGTCTCCTGCTTGACAAGTGGTCTGAGAAACTAAGAACTAATCCCCACAGTATTCATATCCACAAACACATAAGGGATACAATGAAGGCAGCTTAGGCTGTTTATATTGGTGTTTGCATATTTGGCTCTGTGGTGACTATCACCAATTTCCTTCCTGCAGGTTAGGATGGGGAGGTACAATGAACACTTTCTGAGATATGCTCAAGAAAGCCCAAACTGTTTCAGGGGTTGGATGTCATTAATTAAAACCCTAAATGAGCTTCCTTAGCTAAACCTGGTAATAATTCTTTGACCTTCCAGTTATTGTGTGTTGTTACTATGATTATTTTTAGGATGTTATTAGGATTATTGTTATTAAGATTAAGGGCCCCAAGCTCTTTTCCTCCTAAAAGAATAACATGTTCTTTTTATTTGAGGTTAAGGAAATCACAGACCTGCTAAATCTCATGATTGATCATGAGGTTTCTACCACGGAGTCCCATCTCATTTTCCTCACCTGCCTGACCTTTGTCTTAGCCATTCACAGTGTAACACCCTGCCCATTCTCCTGCTTTGTGGAACCTGATGATGGGTGCTTATGACTAACCTGATCTGCAATCTGCCACTAGTCCTGCTTGCTGCATGGGTTTGTGGAGGGGAGGGGCCATGGTGCTGCTATGAAGCACAGGATATGACTTCTCATGAAATCCAGTATTTGAAAGAACTTTCAAAAGTTTTTCAGCAGGAGTCTTTTGGCGAGATCTCTCCTTGTCATAGGCTTACCAGGTCCACTATCACACACTGAAGGTGTGGGGGCTTGCATACCAGGAGAGGAGAAGCTTGCAAAGACTCATATTACGAAGAAAAAAACCACCAAACCAATCTCCCTCAGTGAAGGCTATGTGAATACATTCTTTACTAGGCAGATGTTAAGGAGTCTGAAGGCACATTACACAGAAAACAAGTGCTTCAGCTGCAAAAATCACAGAATTGAGAATATTGCCAATATCCCTGTGCACATCGCTGTTATTTATTTGTGCTGTAGAGAATATAATTTTTATTTCCCTCCAGCAAATTGATCTTGTACACATTTGTCTGACATACAAACTTTCAAAAAAATTTTTTTGATTTATTTTTTTCAGGTCCAGAGTCTGTAGCTACATTTGCTGACACTCTGAGTTCCTCCAGTTAGCTGCCAGAACTTAAATCCAGGCTCTTTGATTCATGACCATGTCTCTTTTCCATTTTGCCTGAGCACTGATGCCCTAAACATTGAACTCTGGGAATTTGATTCTGAACTTCACAGGCTTGGCCTCTCCATCTAGGTGCACATAGCAGATGAGTACTATGTCCTTATATGCCCTCAACTGGTATCTCTGTTTAGGGATATTGCTTGGTATTGCTTGCTCTCCTGCTTGGTACTTCTGGAACTTGGAATTTGCTCTTTTGGATTCTCTTGGCAGACAGACCTGAACTTGGTCTTTTGCCTTTTTCCTTTGACCTTTAGCCTTTGCAGAGATACGTTCTTCTTTCCTGAGACCTGTCTTCAGCTCAGCTGTCTGGGAGAACTGTCTGTGCCTTTTCTCATCCTTTGCCCTCTGGTTTTGCAGAGACTCTGACCTGCACAGGTCACTGATATTGCAGAAAATATGATTTCTGTGAAACCTTGCTCTTGATGTTCATTTTTTTCCATTTCCTTTTCCAAATACCCATCTTAGCACCTTTGCTTTTCACTTGGCTTTGTTTTAATATTTCATGCAACTTTAAATTTTGCCCACTTCACAGCACTGCATTTACCTGGTAATGTTAAACCAATATACAATGGTTTGCAGATCCCTGATTCAGTTATAACATTATGAAAAAATCAATACCGGGAACATTTCCTGAAGAATATTTTTGAGGAATCAAACCAAAAATGTAGATGCTGTCTTATACTGTTTAAACAAAACAAAATGCTCACTTCCATTGCACTTGGTCATAGACTGCTGGAACAGAAAATGTCCATGTTAGAGTAAACAACATGGAAAAAGTTGACCTGAGGTCATTGATGACTTCAAAATCACAACAGTTATTCTTCTTTACCTTCCTCTCCAAAAAAATGTCATTTTGGTGGTCTAAGCAGTGATAATATGAACTCTTTCAGTAGAACTGTTATAGATTTCCTGAGTAGTGTAGGATGATTTTCATCATAGGAAAAAAATCTGGTTCTATCACTCCTAAACACGTCTATTCTCTTTCAGAGAACTTTTTAAAAATAACTCTTTTTGACCAATTTTAAATTACTAAAATTACTTGAGTTTCAAGGAGGTGGGACAGAGCATCAGAGCCCTTCATCTGGTAGATATACACACGTAAGCATACTGCAAAGCCTGAGATGCATCCAAGGTCTGCTTCCCTCTCTGACTACCAATGAATTAAACACAACCTGATTGGAGGGCCTTCCGGGTGGTAATTAGTGTGGATGTGTGAATTTATCCTTAAGTCTGGCTTTGATGCCTCTGCTGCACAGCACTGTAAAGACTCTGTAGAGGCAGTGCTACGTCTTTACTATTAAATATAATGGGCCAGGCAACATTCTCTGCCTTTTGGGCAAGTGGTGTAGCCTAGCTCACATTCACATGTCTAAATTCTCTTTTTCTGTTAAAACATTATGGTTGTGCCCAAATGGGCTAGCAAGCAACTGCCGAGATTGTTCCATCCCCCAAACTGAGCCCAGGTAGCATCTAGGAGAATGGGAGTTAGCATGGGTGAGAACCGTGCTGCGAGCATGCTAACACCTAAATGGCATTGACGGTCGCAGTCCAGAACTCAGGTCAGTATCCTGGTCCTGCTTAGGTTACAGGATAGATACAGTCACTGATTTCCACTGTTACACATTATAGTGATCATCACTGTGATGGCAGGGTTATAGCAATGGCAATTACCAACAATACTGAACAGCAAGGAAAAGAACCTTTGCTGTTAATGCCTAATGATTTCCAGCAATAGAAAAGCCTAGCAAACAAGTGGTGTGAATACGCTCCCTCTCCACTTACTCCAGTGGCTTTTGATTGCTTTTGTATTCTGTGACTATGACTGTGTAAGCAGGGTAAGCTTGGAAAACCCTTGCTTCCTCAAAGAAAAATAATGGTGACTACATGGTGCCTTTGCTCCGGTTCCAATCCACAGTAATTTCTGTTTGGACCAAAATAGTTTTCTTCTGCATTTGAACATTACTGCTCTGAGTGAAGTACTTTTAGGCTATTGCCTTGAGGTACTCTGTCCTGTACAATTCTGATCATGTCGCCATAATCTGTGCTTTGGCACAAGGCTTCCTTTCCATTTCTAAAAATGCACATTTTCCAGCTCAGTTATAAGATGACCTAAAAAAATGCATCTCTTGTAACCCCATCCATTTGTTTAATGATCAGTGCAGCCCAACAACAAATGTCAGAGAAATTTCATTCTTTCACTTTCAATTAGAGAGAAAAGAAGCAGAAGCTCAACACATGGCATGTCAGGGATGGACAGAGACGTATAGGCCTAATTAGCATTCCCTAGATGATTTTCATCCAGGTGATTTTTTGTATCTTGGCAGGATAATACTGTTTTGATAGGTCTCTGAACTGAAAGTCGTAAATGTCAAAGTGGATCAGCATTCTCTTCTTTGGAGTAGTGACTGTTATTTTATTTTTTTCCCCTATTTTCAGGAGAATAATAATAATCTTCTCACTTATGTTAATAGATAAAGGCATCTGGGAATTCCAGGTCATACTTTTCCCTGGAAAATTCCATGTAATATTTTTTTTCTGATAAACAATGAAGTTGATAATATCGTTGAAGTCTGGTGGTGTTTTCTTCAGTAATATTTGATCATTTCCAGGTAACTTGTATTTATCCAGAAAGGAGGAGAGAATAGCTCACTCTAGATGCAGTTTAGTGTATGAATGTCTTTGGCCCTAATCCTGCAATGTGATCTTTGCAGAGGGACATCTCTGAATGCTGTACAGAGGCATTTGAGGTCATGGAGGATACACACAGACCCCTGGGGTGTTATTGTCCCGAACTCATACATCCAGGTGGTGCAGAGCTGCTAGCCCTGTGCTCTACAGAGCCCTCTGTTAAGCAATACTGCCTAAAAGCTACTGGTTATGATGAGCTGCAATAGGCTTCTTAGTTGACTGAAGTAAGGCCTAGATTAAAGAGACTGGGATTCAGTGATCTACAATGTGCCAAGATAAAGACTTTTGTAACACTTACAATTCTCACCTGAGTTGTTCGCAGAGATGGCCAAAGAGGGTTGCCAAATGCATGAGGACAGTGCTGAAATTCATTTCCGGTTTTGCTTTGACCTGGGCCTCCTCAGCCAGATAGCAAACGTGCCCCTTCTATTCTCCATCCATACACAGAGCCTATATAGCTTAGAAATATGCCCTTCTGACAGGGGAGGAGGCTCCACAAGAGCTGTGTTCAGAGACAAAAATATCCATCTACTTCGGCTGCTCTTGAAGAGAGAAGATGAAAGCAGGGAGCCCTACCGGGAAACCACAGCCATAGTCCTGGCCACAGACCTGGGCTGGATGCTGTGGGCTGTACAGGCCAGCGAGTAAAGAGAGGCAACCTTGCCTGTGTGTCATCTTGGTCTGGAGCTAGGCTGCTAATTTCCCTTCATCACTGGTAGCTCTACTTAGAGTATGGCCAGGCAAGAGAGTGTGACAAGTATTAACAAGATGTCACCATTCTGGTGAAGCTGATAAAACTGTGTGTTTGCAATTAAAGCCAAGTAAGTCACTAAGAAAACAGCTGCACAGGTTTAAAATGTTATAGTCCCATTGCTGTTTGCTACCCTCCCACTGCCAGCAGTTACTATTCCTGTAGGATAGCCTGCAGAAAGAAATAGGTACCTATGCCTCGGCCATTCCCATTCACAGTCTGGCATCTTAGTGGAAACTTTCCTTTTCTGGTTTGCAAGCTATCAGGTGTACTGGGAGGTAATGTGATTTTGTTTTAAACTCTGTGAGCAGGGTTTAAACTAACACACATCATTGTGTTTAAATTAATTTAAATTAACTTAAATTCTAAATGATTCTAAGTGAAGTGAAAATCATACTTTTACTTAAGTGAATGTAACTTCACTGTGAAGCTAAATCCTCAGATTCATATCTGAATACTCAGAAATGTGGGCTGTTGTGTGAAATATTTCTTTAGCATGGAATTATGATTTTGTTTCAGACAGAAGTAACAGTTTCTGGTTACTGCACCATCATAAATATATGTTACTTGAATCTTTAGCACCAGATCAAATGCTTCTATGCAAACCGCGAAAATGAAATCCAAGAAAATTGCCTTCATTAAAGTATAAATGAAACCATTTGCTGTACTTACAAAGACATTCCCAACCTGCTTTTGGCATAAAATGCATCTTTTACAGCCTCTCTTGGCACACACATCTCCTGCCTCCCAATTATGAATGCCTTGGGGTGACCAAGTAAGCAATAATTCCAGCTGCTCCTGACAGAAGAAGACACTGCTGCACTGCATTATTTTTCTGATAAATGTATATTCCCACTAAGCCGAAATAGGCTCTGCATCAGCAACATCTGTAACAACAGAGATTTAAAAAGTGGGTCAGGTATATTGATGGATTGGAGAAGGAGAAAGGGTGAAGGTGGGTGTGTGTGTATGCACATAGATGTGGATGTACTTACGTCTTCGTATTTTCCTTCAAATACCTCACTAATTGATTCAGGTCCTCTAATGGCAGTCATAGAATGAGCTTTCAGTATAACGTGCTTTACTCCAAGCTTTAGTCACCATGGCTGAGAATCACACTCTGTTATAGTTAATAGTAGTTCATCCTTTTGACTTGTACGGGAACAGCATTTTAACCTTGTAACTTCCAAACTACTTCAGGGGAGGATCTAGATAACACAGGTGTTAAACCGTTTGTTCTCACTACCACTCTTTACTATTGCCACTGAAACTGCATAGCTGCCAATGACAATATGTTGTTTGTGAATAAAAAATGCTTAAAATGGGATGACAAATTTCAGGAGGCACGGACTAAAATCTGCAGACCAAGGATTACAATCAGCAAGGGAAGTAGATGGAAAAACTGTTTTTTGTCTGGTGTTAATACATCAGGCATCTAGGGGGGAGGATATATTGTGAAAACATCTGCAGTGCGAAGTTTGATTCCCTGGGGTGAGAAAGGAGATGGAGGAAACAGCAGCATCTGCAGTTAGACTGAGAAATCTCTGCTTTTGTTATTTATTTTAACAGCAATAGTGAGCTTTATGCTGTGCTGATGGCTCTGGAGGTTTTCTACTTTTCTTTTCACTGGCTGGCCAGGGCAGATTCAGAGCATGCTTCCTGGGAGCTGCCCATTAAGTTGGCTAATGCATCGACTGGAAGGGAACAGAGATCTGGAAAGAAGCACCTGAGCCATCAAATTTAGTCCTTTGCAATAGCAGGCAGCCCCGTGATAAATGTTTAGTACACACAAGTCTACAGAAATTGCTACTCTGTGTACATTCCAGGAGCCACAGAACAGTTCTCCAAAACTTGTAATAACTTAAAAGGCTATAGTACAAAGGCCAGAACCACAAAAGCCCACCACACCACAGGAAGAGAGCAGAAGAGATCAGGAGCATCACCAGTGTGCTCAGACTCTAAGGTATCAGGGGAATTTGTCCCCTACAGAAGTCTAGAAGATCCTACAAAGTAGACAATTCTTCACTCTATGGATGGAGATCAAAACCTTCCAGTCAGTCCCTGCCAATCTGCCCTGAAAAAATTTTCAGACCCCAACCCTAGAGACCACCTTAACCCTCTATGTCTGAGCAAGATGCACCACGATTTGGACAGCAGTGCATCCACCATGCCCATTCAGTTCATCTCTATCTTCTGAGAGAGCAAATGAGGTTCTCCATTAGTATTAAATATGGACATTGTAATAATGAGATGAGTACTAGAAACTAACTGGACACAGACCATCAGATCCATTTTATGTTGACAACTCAGCCACCACTACAAAAATCTTAAAAAAGAAAAAAGAAAGGATTGTGAAAATAAGCTAACTTTATGTTTTTTTGCTTTCCAGTTAGTCCTTGCTGCAGGGGATGGAGAAAGGGCTCTTTGCTAGCACAGGAGTCTTGGCTGTTGCTGTCCTATGTTGTCACCATATTTGTCTATCTTCTTTTTCACTGTTGTTCTGTATAGTAGCAAGGATCAGGTGGAAAATCTGTCCATTCTTATGTTTGTTTATAAATCAAACCCCTCCAGGTGGGACTGCTATCAAACTAGGTTAACTTCCAGACTCTGTATCATAGACAATGTCTCTTAAAATTATCCCATTGGGTTTCCAGGCCACTGTGGTCCATATGCTTCTAGTCTTTAGAGAACACAGAAGAAAGCAGATGGGCAGACATTGCAAAAGAGAAAACAAGTGAAAGCTTCAGTCCATTCTTTACACCAAGAGGTTGTACATAATATTCTGGAGCAGTGCACAGTGAAGAGGAGCCTGTGAAAGAGACCACTAGCAGTTACATTGTCCTGGGGCAGAAACTACGGCATTTCAGCATACAAATCACCAAGTACTTTCTAAACCAAAGAACTGAATTCTGTGTTGCAAAACTTCAAAAATCTCATCTATAAATAGATCACTTGTTCCAAATGGGTGGGAATGTATGAGTTTATAATTCATTCATGTAAAAATAGCTTTATATTTTTTGTAGTGCTGAGCAGATTCTGGCAAAACCCTGAATGCAGCCCTGTTATTTACCATTCTGTGGTAACCTTCTTATTGAATTGGGGTTTTCTTTGGACTGGCAAGGGAGAAAATACTAATTAGCTCTCTCCTTTTTTTTGATAGCCTGTCTTATTACAAAACTAATTAGTATCTGACTTTTATTGTTGTGAGAATTAGAATACTGAAAAAAGCCTCAGAGTAACAAAATTAAAAATGTGAGATTTTTCTAATGATTCTGTGCTGGGTCAGAAACATGTATTTCTTCCAACAAACTTCCATTGTCTTTGCAAAAGAAAAGAGAGTACCATTTTGGATACCTGAAGTTCCATTACTGCACTGGATTCTTAAAACTAGCCTCTGAAAAAATGGAAGCAGTAAAGCGTGGAAGATATTCAGGGCTAGACCTGTTAAGTAAAAAAATTGCGTTTGATATCAATAAAGGTCTCTGCTTGAAAACTAGTGACACAATATTTATGACTTTCAGTCTAGTACTAAGAATACTCAGGAATGTGTTTGTTTGACATCTGAAAGGAAAACAAAGCATCCAGAAAGGAGAAAAAGCCTTATTGCCACTCTGTCACTGTAAATAAACTGAGTAACAAGGGACTAGGACTAAAAATATATTAAAGGATTTATGGAGAAGGGTCAAAAATAACAGCAGTGATGTCTTTTGATGTTCAAATGCTTTAATAAAAGGCATCTGGCCTTAAAGCATGATCTTGAAAAATCAGAAGTAATCCAAGATACTTAATTTTTCTGCAGTGGGCTGGTTTATGTTAGGGGACTTCATTAATTGAAAAGCTCTGAACTACAGCGTTTAACCTTTGAGGATGAATCAAATAGCTACATGATCGAGAAGAATTATCTGTGTCAATATAAGTAGCCCCATTTTAAAAGGGAATAAAGCACACTGATTTGAGCTACTGATCTGAGCACTTTAAATACAGTGGTAACAGAATCTATTTCAGTGATTGTATTAGTTTTTCTACGTCTGAACTGCTAAACTGGTACTTAAACTATGTGTAGGCAAACCTGTAGAAATAGGTGATGTGCAGGATGCAACACAGATGATGTAAACTTGCGTATTTTGGTTTTATGTTGCTCCTGACATTAACTGTTTTAAGTCAGTTATGATTCAAGATGGAATGTGACCGGTCTTAATGGACCAGAGTTGGTTGTGAAGTATATAATTTTATGGCATCCTTATGTCTAAATTTGTTATATACCACTATGTATTGCTTTACATAAGTAGGCACTAAAAGAACATGTTAAAATGATGCATTTGCTCTTCGTTTAATTTTTACCAGTGTGCATGTTTATACATTTTAGGATTATATACCTGTCAGATCTTTCCTATACTTGTAAAACGGTACTGGCATCTTTTCTAAAACAAGGGTGGAAGTTCGTTTCAATTTATTTCAGTTGCATTACTGGCCAGCCTTTTATTTAGTGAATTGTTTGGCTCCTTTCTTCCTGATATGACTGTGGAATGAGCCTTTGTATTTATATTCTTCTGTACTCCCCTCCCCTCTCCGCCATGCAGCATTGTCATCTCTACTATTTTGAATACAACTGGTTGAATGAGCAAACGCAGTCTGCATTTCTCTACCTGTGAAATACAAAGAGACCTCAAGAGAAAGGATGTCTTAGCAAAGAATATCTTGAATGTCTGAATGGAGGGCATCCCAGGAGAAAATCAGTGCCAAATATTGAAGTAGAAACATATTCTTGGAAATAATGAATCTTTTTTCCTGCTTGGGCAGCCTGATCCTAGAACACCTTATCAAAAAGAATCTATATAACTGAAAGATGCAGGACTTTGAACCATTTCTTTCAGGTTGTAATTGTTAGTTTTCAACGGACTATAAGCTGTCCTCCAATTTTCTTTCTAGAAAGAATTCTTAAAAATACTGTGTGAATTGCTGTTTGCCAAAGATCAGTTCACATGGTCCTAATATCTAATATAGCTTTTCCCAGACTGTTTGATGGGGAAATGGAATAGCAGCATATAGGCTCCAGTTCAGCTATTCAGTTATGAATATCTTTGCCAAAGTAAAAATGTGTCTGAAAACAGGTGAAGGCTCTGTTGATTGAAAGTTCTCCTGTTCTGTCATTTGTCTTGCCATGTCTATACCAGAAACTCCAATTTCTTTTTTCATTAATATACCAGTCATATTGCAAAAGTTTTGTAGGTATATATGTCAAAACTCTGCTTCAGAATAAAGGTTGTGCTATACTCATTAATTACCACATTCTCTGAGAACCTTTCACAAGTAGTCCTGTCCTAGTGTCTCCTCAGCCCTACCAGCAGAAGCAACCGGTGCTTTTAATGTGTGTCTTCCTTGGAGGAAGCAGTCTTTCTAGTTCTTAAGAAGCAGAGGTTACAATGTTTCAGCAACAAAGATGGGCTTTTCTCCTTGTGAAAAGGTGGGACTTCCATTTGTTTTTCTCCTGTAACAATTTTCAATCATTGGCTTGTTCTCAATCTCAAAACATGAAATATACTCCATGTGCACTGGATGCAAGAGACAGAAGTTCAGATCCTGGCTCTCATTAGTGTACTAGGTAACTCTGAGCAACACACAGGCAGTGACTTGACCTCTCTGTACATTTTATTGTCTAGATGCATACTGTTTTGTTTAATCTAACAATAAGGACTTTTGAAAGTTATGTAAAAGCTGAATATGCCAAAAGAAGTGAGTTACTTAGCATAATTCTTCTCCAGAGAGGTGCTTATATTTGTTTATCACCTTTGATCTCCAAAAGATGCTTTGTCACAAACTAAACTTTTTCCTACTAGAAGTGAGTGGCTAGGGAAATAACTAAAAAAAAAAGTTACAGATATTACATATTCAGACTGTATTGTGTCACTATTATCTGTTTGTTGGTCTTAAACTTGAATTTGTAAGACCAGCTTGTTGCATATGTTGCCTGCTTGTAGCTGATGATCTAATTCAGTGCTCTGAAAGCTATATGAAACCCAGATGAAGCAAGCCAGATTCTAACTACGGTTAAATGTGTGTCCGTTGGAAGTAAATGGACACTTTGCTTTCTGCATGGGGGCCTACGGATTAAAACCGTTTCCAGTTATCATAATAACAGTGATTGTCATAGTCTCGTTTCTTAACCAACAATGTATAAATAGACAAGGGGGCCTTAGGAGTGTTTCATTTCTGCCTCTGAGATCATGGCAGAGCTGACATAGGACAGAAGTGCCTTCTGGTTTATATGGATAACACTGTCCTGAGGAATTTAGTTCACTCCTTACTGCTGTTTCATTTCTCCTCAAAGACAGATGATTGGTAAGCCACCCCACTGAAACTGGCCCTCTGATCTGTATGTAGTATTTACATTATTTAAAATGTGTTACCTTTCAAAAAATAGGCTGTTCTGGGTGTGAGTTGGTGACATCAGTTTCCTTCTTGCCTGTGCCTAGTTTCTGCATCCCAGCCATGGCATCAACCATTACAGCCCGTGCACACAGCAGATTTCCTTTTACCTCAGACTGGCCATAACAGGTCTTGGCACAACTACGAGATAGCACTCGCTGAAATAAATTAGCATCAGGTCACATCAGATCTGAAGGTGGCTCAAAGAGGCATTTTTATTTCTGAATGCAGTTTTATGATGCTCTGTGTGCACTGTACACAGAATACTACATTTGTCAGGAAAGCGAGTGTTGGGCTTATTTCATGTGCAGAACCCACAAGCTCCTTTTTTTGCTAAATGAATAAAATGGCTCAGTATGGTTCTAAAATTGCCCCTCACTTTGAATTCTTCTGAGTGTTACATGGTCTAGGACTCTTGCTTTGCAACAAAAAAAAAGAATTCATATAATATCTGTCTTGAATTGATATAAACCTCATTCTTTTCTTAAAATTAACAGAAACAGGATACTCATGCTTTAGTCCTCCTTACTTAATACAGTTACATGCTCTGGAAGATAATGCAGATGTGTTCCACTTAGCTCTGCAGTATCTGTATCTACTTCCAAGTGTTATCACACAACGCCCGGCACTGGATGGAGTGTTAGACCTGTTCAAGTGTGTTCCTTGGGGTCAAGTTACACTCTGGTGGCTGCAAGTTACAAAAGACATACATCTTGATTCTAAGAACACAATTCGTGTCGTGTCTTCCATTTTATGGTTTGTGATTATGAAAATTATGGCTTTTGCCATGTATGTAGTTCAGGACAGGGTATCCTAACTCTGCTCAAAATTTCCTAGTTTTTGTTTTTTCAGGAAATCATAGCAGATCCATTTTTTTTAGTTGGAATAACACATATGCAAGCTACTATGCAAAAAACAATTATATAGGCCTTTCTTAAGATTCCTGACTCTACAATATGTGAGCATGGGAAGTTTGCCCCTTTTCTCTGTTGCTTCACCCCTACTGTTGTACGCTATAGAGTTTTCTCAGGAGTGAAGCCTGATGCAAAAGCATCTCCAAAAGATTTTGGAAAAGAGCCATCATGGGAGAATCTAATTAATGCTGATGTGGCTGACTGAGGAGTGAAACCCTTTTTATTAATTGCACTTATTTTTTTGCACGTTTCATACATGGACTTTGTGTCCTAACTTTCAAGATAAACCAAGGACTGACATTTGATCTGTTCTGCCAGCACATATGATCATCTATTATAGCCCTGTACATGACAGCACTCTGGTTGTGGCAGTGTGGAGCTCAGTATATGCCAACTGTCAAATATGCACCAAACTTTTATGAAGAGTTTGCAGCTTGCCTGGAGGACTGTGTTGTTTTTGCTCTTTCTCTAACAATATCTAAGCTTGGTAGTTTAAAGATAGCTCATACATGCCCACACTAGCTGCAGTGACCGTAGTAGAGCAGTATCTGTCGTTTAATTTTTCGCTATCCCTCCTCCTTCCTGTTTCTCTTTCTATACCTGAAGTAGTATGTTAAGATTTCTTGCTTTTCCAACAACAAAAAAAGGCTATGTAAGACCATAATGTACACATCTAGTATCTTTTTTGTTTATTAAAAAAATCAAGTATAGACATGTAACAAGGATGGAAACACCTTCCTTTTATTAGCCATTTTCCCCTAGGCTTCCTTCTCTGTCTACAACACAATGAAACAGGCAATTGTGAATTATATGGCTATCAAAAGATTTTGGTAATGTCATAAACCATTAGAATGAAGCTTGTACAGTCTTTTTCTTTGTAATCAACAAGATCTTGAGATGAGATTAAAGCCTGAAATTTAAAATATCCTTTTATTTGTTACAGTACTTGAATGTGATTTCTTCATTGCTTCTGCTTACTCTTTTGTCTGCTTGATTCAAATAGCACACAGAAGCCCTGCTCTAATCAGCTGATCTTCCTATTTTTAATTTGTGGGAGTGATTTAATCCCTTTGAATTACAGAAGAGGCAAGTGACTTCATAAACCTGAGTAATGAGATTTGTTAAGCTTTATTTTATCATGAGGATGTTTTCTAGAGAAGATATCCACCCAGGAAAATATTTAATTAAAACATAATGGGTGAAACAGTATGCTGCTTCCCAGTAAAATCCTGCAAGGTTCCTCCTTCTATGAGGTTTTAAATTCTTTCACCTCCCACCAAAGTCAGCATGAGAGAAGGGCCATGGGAAGATGTGATTTGCCAGCATTGATTAAAGGAGAATGTACAAGACATAAATCAGTTATTCAGAAATAGTATTAGAATTTTGAGATCAGGCACCTTAGGTAGTCTTCCCTTTAATAATGTATGTTGCAAGGCTTCTTTTATTTAATATGGGAATAATAACAGTTAGATCTGTAATTATCATTATTGACTCAAATTAACAAAAATCAGTCTTGAGAGGTTGCATGTTCAAGGGTTAGAAATAGCCTTACCTGGATTTCCCTACATCTTTTTACAAGAAAATACAGATTGATTTGCTAGATAAATATACACAACATAAGTATCTAAACTGGGTCTCCAAAATCATGGGAGACCTGCAGGCAATTCAGATGAGCTTCCACGTGAGAAGCAAGTGGGCATAAAGCTGACAACATGAGGCTGCCATAACCTGAGCTGGCTGCGCAGCCCCATCCTGTAGTGGAATGGGGGAATATCCTTTGCATGCCTCTGGCTCTTTCTGGCTGCTCTTGTTGACTCCTGTTCCTCCTTCCCCTGGGACCAACAGCAGGGACAGCAGCAGGTTCAGGCATTTGATAGCTCCTTGCCCAGCCTCCTTAGGATGCAGAGGCTTTTGCCTATTGTGAACAGCTGCTGGTGCTTTTCTCCTCCTGGACTCTTCATTGTATGTGTGACTTTTGGACATCGGAAAATGTGGTGTCCAAAAGAAGTTGTGGCCTATATGTGTCGCAAGGGTATGGCATTTGATCACCTCTGATATGCATAAAAATATCTCAGGGAAGTCTCCTATAGCCATAGTTTGCTGCTTGAATTAAGTATTCCTTCTGTTGGCTTTGTTGTCTTTGCTGATGCCTTTAGGGTCTGAGCCTCACCTACTGATGTTTTGTTATTCTGAGCCTTGATGTTCTGAACAACGTGTTTTGCCAGCCAGCTAATGTAATATTGTTCTTTTGAAGGCATCAGATGCTGCAACTTGATAGCCTAACTACTTATTCATTTTACTGTATAGAATGATCAGTCTTCACCTTTGGTTGGCTTCCAGTAGTGCAGCAACGTTATTCCTCTAGGCATCAAAAAGGTAATGAATGCCCTTCAACCTGCTAATGCTGCTTCTTCCCTGTCTCAGTTACCTGCACCAGACTACTACTGTTTGAGTTCCACAGGTGATGTTGATACCAATAGAGGTAAGCATGACACTTCAAGTATTTATGCCCCAAGATCTGATTTTCACAAGCGCAGGGATCCTGCAGCTTTTGTTTACTCCATATGGTGTTGGGAATTCTTTGTGTTTCGAAAAATGGAGCCCATAGCTTTTCTTGGGGAGCAAACAAAGAGCCAAGAGCCTACCCCATGCAGCTTCCAGGTTAGATTTGCAAAAGTATCTGGTGATTCTGAAAACTTCTGTCTTTAAGACACTCTAATGGGCCTAGCTTTTTTCTAAAAGTCAGAATCATCCATAGGGTGTTGAGGTTTGCATATCAAAATTAGGCAATTCAGAATCTCTGAGTTCCATTTGGATAATTTTGTTTTCTTGTTTGGAAGATCCTTTTCAAATTTTGGGGTAGCAGCATTGAGAAAAGATTGTATGTTAAGTCCAAAACTCTCCCTCTCCCACTTTTTTCTCTTTCCTCCTTCAGTAAAGGATGCAGTTATTCTACTGTTTTGACTATTTGTTTAAGGCCATTGGTTTTTGCATAGTTTAGAGGTTCCTTATTTGATGAAAAGGTTGTGTCTTCATGTAACATACTTCAGGAAGTGGGACAGCTAATGAGGATAGAGAGGACACCGATGTAAACATGACCATATCAAATTTGTGAGGTGAAGAGAGAAGATGCAGGTTTGTATCTTTCCAAATATGGCCATTTAAGAAGAATGTTGGCTCATTAATGTTTAAATGTAGTTCTCAATAGTTTATGTGCAACATAATTCACTTGTGTGGTCCTGGCTGCTTTCAGAGAGCTAGGTATTACTTGTCAGTGTCAAACCTTTTAGTCTTTGTTGCATACTGTACTGGAGCTCATTATGGGGGATCATAGCTTCAGGTGAGGTAACTTGATTCATTTATGCACAAGTTAAGCATGAAACATATAAATATTTAAAACTGATGTATATTTACTAGTGTAATATTGCATATAGAATTAGTTGTCCAGTTTGTCTGCCAAGAGTTTCAAAGCTTGCAGTTTCATTATCACATTATCTAAGTCTGATGGGCTGGGCTTCTAATGGATTTGTGTTTCTGTCCTTTCCTTCAGCTACTCCTTAAGCTCTTCTGAGCTCATTTGTGACCCAGATGAATTGAAATCTTGTCAGCTTAGTACACTGAGAAATGAAAATAGGCAACTAATGTTGCCTGTCTATTGATGTTTCATTCTCTGCTTACCAAGAATGTCTCTTGTACTGTGATCATTTAAAATCCTACACACTCAGCATAAGTCATGTTTTTCATAGAGACTGATTGCAATCTGTTGATAAAGAATATCATCTTGAGCAGATGCTCACCAGTAGCTACCTCTTCTTATATTTACTTAGTATAACAATAAATAATGAAGTAAGACTGCAAAGGACCATTTAACCACGTGGTCTGACCTCCTCTGTATCTTAGGTCATTAATTTTCATACAGGTACCAGCATGGAGGGCAGTAACTTGCACTTGGCTAAAATGTGGCTTCCAAAAAGACACATTGTTCTGGATGGAAGACATCAAACCAGTAAAAATTTCTTTGTGCCCTTGTTAGTTTGTTCCGTGATTAATCATCACTTTAAGAAGAAAAATCATGCACTTCATTTGAATTTGTCTGACTTCAGTTACCACCACAGCTTCATGTTATGCCTTTCTCTACTAGATTAAAGAGCTCTTCAGAAGTCAGTATTTTTTCTCCATAGAGGTACTCAGATGCTTTAATCAAGTCAATCTTTTTGATACGATAAACAGATTGAGCTCTTTAAGTCTCACTTAGCAGCATTTTTCTTCAATTCTCAAATCACATTTTCAGCTCTTAATATGCCCCCTCTCCGATTTGTCTGCAATTTTTTCAAAATATGGACAGGAACAGAGTATACAGGATTGGTCTCATCAACGATATATCCATAGATACAACTACCTCCCTACTTCCTACTCCCTGATGCAAATTAATCCTTCTTGTTACCAGTATCACACTGAGAGGTTATGATGAGTTGTTGACTACAATCCCTAAATCTGTTTCAGCAAGTGCTGTCTCCCTTTCTATACATAGTGTCTGCATTCCTTCACACTAGTTATAGGGATTTATAGTAAATGTATTTTGTTTTACTAGGCCCAATTTTGCTACTCAGTTCAGATTATTCACCTGACTGCTTGGCCCTTATTACTCTTACCATTCCTCAAATGTTTGTGTCATTTTCGCAAATGACTTCTTTTTCACAGAAACATACCTTTTTGACAAAGGTTACTGTCAGGCAGTTCTTTGTCAATTTAGCATGTGCCTTACTGATATTGTCAGGTACTACATTTTCTTTCACACTGTCCTGAAGAACTAAAATCATAAATATGCACTTACTTCAATCAACAAAACATGCAATCTTGTCAAACAATGAATTTAGAGAAGTTTGATTAGACCTGGTCTTCATAAAAAATTTTTGACAGGGATTATTTTCTTTCATTGAAATCTTTCTTACTTAAAACCATTATTCCCACTATTATATAGGGTTCTGATGTTGGCCTGTAGTTACCTGTCATTCCACTTATCCTTTTTTGAGTAATGGTATAACATGAACACACCTTTGGAACTTTGCAAGTATTCCAAAGTTTATTAAAATGCCAGCAGGTGAAAGAGCTCAAGTATCTGTTCTATAGCTCAGAGTAAAAGTTATATAAGTTTGCTGATAGGAGAATGGTCATGATTTCTATCTTTCTTAATTACTAACAGGCTGGAACAGTTCTCCATAGTCCTCATGAGATCTGTTTCTTTTGTAGTACAGAAGTACTTAATTAACATATTTACATTTCCTGCATCAGCACAAAAACACATACCAACTCCATTTACTGATGGGCCAACATCACTGCTGGATTTTTTTTTATCCTTAACACACTTA
Organism: Dromaius novaehollandiae; assembly: GCF_036370855.1. Lineage (NCBI taxonomy): Eukaryota > Metazoa > Chordata > Aves > Casuariiformes > Dromaiidae > Dromaius > Dromaius novaehollandiae. The sequence continues at coordinate 30,059,622 of NC_088099.1, forward strand.
AGATATCTCATTTGCCTTCGTCTCTTACAGCCGCAGGGTCTTCCTGCCTATTAACTTTCCTTATCAATTTTCTGTATTTTGAAACTTGCAATTTATATCAACTGTAATTTATATCAATTTATTTTTGTTTTCCATTTTATTTCTAACTGCCACCTTTCAGCTGTGAAGGGAGTTACTGCCTTCTGTGATTGCAAAATCATAGTCTTTTGGCCATTTAATAAAGTCTTTAAGAACGCCCCCCTTCTAGCGTTCCCATTAAATGTTTTTCGTTTTGTTAGTTTCACTTGCTGTTTTCTTCAGCTTGAGGAAGCTAGATTTTTTGAAGCACCAGAAATACATAGTTTTCACTGGCACTATCCCTCATTTACCCATGGTGAATGTAATCAGACCATGATCACTTGTTTCCAGGCAACTACTAACTTTTAATTTAACAATATTGCCATTTTATCCATCGTAATGAGGTTCCAGTACTTCTCTGATTCAGGGGAGGATATCTACTGGGCTACAAAATTACTTTCTGCAACTGGTAGAAGTCCTTAATGACAGAACAGTCTGTAGCTGAAGCTAGACAAGGGGTACATTTGTTTTCTAACAAACAAGGAAAGTTAGCATGCTACATGTGACTATATGTTTAATTTATCCCTGATATTGCAGCAGTTTTCAAGAGTCTTCACCCAACTTTAACCAGGCCTGAATTTTAGTGGAAAACATGGGCTTTTGGGGGCTTTGGTAGGAGCACCACCACCAGCCTCGCTGCTTACGGCAGCAGGACAGCTCGCCGGCATTAAAAGCTCTCTCCTTATTTACTCGCAGCATCCGTGATGCCAGCTGCCAGAGAGGAACGGTTTCCCCCAAACCCTGAACCTGGTGTTAATAGATTCGAGCCGTCGTGCCGGTATTGTAATTCATACAGAATTCAAACAGCCGCCATGTTCCGCCCACACCGGTAATTTCGTTGGTTCACCCAAACCACGCGCTTTCCCTCCGGCGGGGCTCCCGGGCGCCTCCAAAAGCCGGTCCCGGTTCGAAGCACGACGCCGGCCGCCGTTAACGGTCGCGCGGCCCGCCCCGCTGCGGCACGAGGCGGCCGCGCGCCGCGAGCGCCCTGCCGCCGCCTGCGGGCGCGGCGCCTCCCGCCCGCCGCCGCTTGCGGGCTGCGCTGCGCTTCCCGCGGCGGTGACAGCCCCGCAGCCGGGCCGGGTCGGGCCAGGCCGGGGCGTCCCTCCTCGGAGGCGATCTCTTTCCCCCTCGATGGGCTCTTCTGTGGCGCTCCACGCTTTTAAAGCCCCCCTCCGTTCAAACCCGTCGTCCCGCGCGACCGGTGTTTTTCCACACCTGGGGAAACAACGGCGCCCGCGTGCGGCAACCGCCGCCCCGGCCCCGGTCCCGCCCGGCGGTGCCCGTCACCGCCACCGCCGGCCTCCCCCGCTCCCCCCCCTCCCCCGCCGGGGCGCGGCTGGCGGCGGGCCAGCGCCGCTGAGGGTATTAATAGGCGGCCTTGAGCTAGTGAGGCCCCGCGGGCAGGGCTGGGCGCGAAGGCTCGGGATCCGCTCGGTCCCGGCTGCGGCGCAGGACGAGCTCGGCGCGGGAGCGGCTACGGCGGGGAGGCGCTTCCCCTCTGCACCGGGCGCCCTTGGCGAGCGGAGGCGAGATGGAGGGTAACCGCTGCGGGCGCAGCCGCCTGCTCTCTTGCGCTCTCCCCCCGCACCGTTTGAGTGCTGGGGGGGGTCGGGCGGCCGGGGCGACCCGCTGCCCTCGGGCCGGGCGGAGGGGCCCGGGTTTGGCGCGGAGCGGTGGGGGGTGGGGTGGGGGTGAGAGGGTGAGGGCTGCCGTCGAGAAGGGCTAGAAGCTTCCACGGTAACGCACGGAGATGAGGGGAAAGGCTGCCTGTTGAATCTCTCTCCCTGTATCAATATATATCCTCCTTTCGTTAAAGTGTGACAGTACTGTATCCAGAGCGCTTTAATAAGGTGTGGTGCTTGCAACAGTTACTGTAAAAGCATTGTGGTACAGTATTTCTTTTTTTTTTTTTTTGAAATAAATAATCATTAAAGAGTGGTGCTTCCCCCCCCGGGCACCAGAATAAAATGGGCATGGCAATATGGTGATTTGCTTTGGAGCAAAACATCTTGGGAAGGGAGAAATTAATCCTGTTTTTAATAAATGTATTGTCAAGTTAACTTGCTTACCTGCATTAACAGGAAGTTCTTGCATCAGTACATAATGAAAAATGTTTGCTATGTTTGTGAAGCTTGGTGATGTGAAAGACCTATGGCTAATAATGAGGCTTCTGGAGAAGCTTAGAAGATGGCAGAGAATAAATTGTACTATGCTTGGGTTTCAAATATGCCATTAACTGCAAGGTTAAGAAATGAGGACTTCTCCAGTCTTGTGAGAGGAAACCTACTGCTAGTCAAAAAATAGTAAGCGTTGGCAGATGGCAGTCCCCTCTCCCACAAGAACATTATTCTTGATAAGAGTTTCTCCACTTCTTCCAAAGTGGGATCTCCTCATCCATGCTTACTGTAAGACCAAAAGAAACATGTTTGGTGAGATTTTTTTTTTTTTTAAGCTGTTACTCCCAGGGTGAGAAAGTCTTCTAGCTTATCTTGTTACGTCTTGCATTCTTGGGGTGGGGGGCAAGTTGTTAGCACTCTATTAGGGAAAAATCTCAAAATAAAATAATGTATTTGGGAGAAGTTCCAGGCACTGAATGTTTAAGACTGATGGTTCCCTCTTGTTTGGTTTGCTGTAAATTGAATTAGCTTTAGTAAAGTTGCATGATACTTCTAGTATGCAGTAAAGCATGTTTTAGTGTGCCCAGTCATTTAAGCCATTTTACCATGTGAGCAGCAGCTCCAAAAGTGTTTAACTTCAAATATAGTTAATCTTAACTTCCTCTGTCAAGACAACACCAAAGATGCTTTTAGTGCTCCATAAAATGGAGATCTTGGTGTTCTCTTTAGCTGAGTATTAGCATTCTTCCTCAAATACTGCCCAAAGTATGCCCCAAGTCTGAGATGCATCTCCTTCCAAAACCTTTTGCTTGTGCTAAAATGTGCCTGGTGCAAATATACTCCCCATGCCTCCTGTTGCAAGCTTTTCAGGCTCTCTCTACCTTGCTTATGAGTAGCATCTAGGACTTCTACATACTTTCTCTCTCATAAGAAATTCTTCAGTCTGTCTCCCCATCCTCTGTTTCCTTTAACTTTGTTGATTTGCTGTGTTTTACCCCAGGCTGTTTCTGGTGAATGTGTTTCCCATCAGCAGGGTGCTGAAGGAAGTTGAGCTGCACTGTAGCCTTTGGTAGTGGTGTTAGCTGTAGCCATTTCATGGATTCAGGTGACTGGGGACTTGGAAAGGTTTTTTCTAATGACATGCTGAGTAGTTGGAGAAATAGGGCTGTTTAGTTCCTGAGGTGGTAAAGCCTTTGCTGCCTGCTGAAAGTTTCTTGCTTTTTCCAGCAAGCATGAACCTACCTTAAAAAAAAGTATCTTTGTGGGCTGCAGTGTGCAGTAGTTCCCCTTTCTGTATGAATTTTTTGTGGTCTTAGCTGGATCCTGTTAAATCTGTGTGCAAAACATCTGGGAGGTGGAGGCTGAAGAGCCACAGAAGCACTATCTTTGCACAACTGAAACAGCTGGCAGAGTGGACACACTTGCAGTGGAGACATGGATGTGCTCCCCGGTGCACAGAATTATCCTTGCAGGGGCTACTATGGTCATGAAAGCAGTAGGAGCACTCCTGGGGAATGACACTTTTTTTTAAACACTTTTTCTGTGTGTGAAATTGCACGTTTGTGAAGTTCATCTTGCTTGTTGCTGATTTAGCCTAACTTCTCTCTGAAATTACCACTGCTATACACAAGAGTAGCCTTGCTGACTGTGCAGGGATGAGTGTGAGGATTCTTTAGGCTATGCCTCTCTGACAAAAATGATAGCAACCCCCCCATATAGATAGGGATCAAGCTGCAGATTCCCACTCCTAGCTGCAGAAGCCAGTTCAGACTGTGTATGTCTTTCAATCATAGGTGTCATTTGGCATCAGTGTAGCTTTCCAACGCTGTTCTGGCAAGGAAAAAGCCTGGAGAACTATGTGCTTGAAAGAGTAGAGATGCCCCCTTGTGGGGCATAAAGGCTGAGTTTATTAAGCAGAGTCTCAGGCAAGTCCTTACTGGCTCATCAAGTACAACAAATAGAATCGGAGCTGAAAAAAGAGGCAAGGAGCAGCCAGCACTTATGCAGTATGCTGCCTTCTGAATCGCTAGCTGCTTTGTGCATATGCAGTATGTTTGGGGAGTTATGTGGTTTAAGTCTGCCAGCAGAATGGGGAGATGACTCAGTAGATGTTTACTTCATATATGACAGTGCCATCTTAAACAGGTGTAATATGTAGTATGGTAAACGTACTGAAAATTAGAGTGATTTTGAGGCTTTGGTATGTGACACTGTGGTTAGTCTTCTGGTCTGAGCAGAGGGATAGGTTCTCTCCTGTATCTTAGAATCGTATTAAAAAAGAATAATAAAATTCCTTCATTGGAAGAAGGGAAACACAGGTGTGCAAGATACAAGCTTGCATCAAACAAAGCCATTCTATGTGAATGCATTCATTGTGACTTAGAACTGATGAAATTTTCTTGTCAGTTAATGAACATTTAGCAACAAAGCTTAATCTGACATCCAAGAAGTAAAACAAATAACTTTTCTTTTTTGATTAAGGCATCTCTTAAGTTGTCACTTTTACAACAAAGAATTGTCACTTTGTAATGCATTAAGGGATCTTGTTAAATGTTAATTCTGTTGTTTTTGCCTATTAGTTAGTTTAGTTTTTGTATGCCTTAATTCCCCGATCTTAAGTACTTAAAGCTGCCTGCTTCTGTAAGGAGCGTTTGTATTTCCGTAAACATTTACCACATGTTCTGAGCACAAAATATGGGCACGTTAAAATACATGGATTTGTATTTTTCTGATTTTTTTTTTTTTTTTCTTTCATGGTCAGATTTGAGATGGTTCAAATGTTCACCCCAAATTTGTATGGAACTATTTGCTCAGGCTTTGCAAAAAAACCAAAAGTTAAATTTCTTGCAGCCATTTTTGTTTTGTATCTTTCTGTCACAAACTCTAGAGGATGTTGGAGACAACTGTTTGTCAAGCATTAGCAGCTCAAGGGGACTCAGACATGGCTAAACTGAGGCCACTTCCCCCCCTCTTTTCATTCTTCAATCAGTTCATGGAGGTTGTCATATTTTAGCGTTAATGGAGTTTATGCATGTGCAATGAGGGAATAATAAATTTAAAGGGTAGACAGTTGGTGTTTGTGGCATGTAGGTGGAGGTTATTTTTGTTGATGGGTGTTGTCAATAACATGCAGTGAATCAGGGTTAGTGTAAGAGTAATAAATGGTGGCTTTGACCTGGTTCAAATGTATGTCTGTCTATATTACTGTTCAGTGTATGTGATCTTGATCTTTTTCCTTGGTGGAAAAACTTGCCAAATGTTGGCAGCCTGAGGTGTGTTTAAAGAAGAAAGTTAGTGGACCAGGGGTTTAACAATGCTGTAAATATGAGGAAAGTAGTTTTTAGTGACCCAGGTCTTTTGTCAGTGAAGCAGCAATAACTCTACAAAGGAGCTGGTTAAATCTACATAATTTGTAACAGCTTTTGGCTGTAAGGCTTGGATGTCCCTGCCCTTTGTTGTATCTCGCCATATGCAATCTGAAAAGCCTCAGAAATATGATCTTGTCCAAATGTCAGTCTCAACAAGAAAGGTAGTATCACAAGCTGCTTGGCTTCCTTCCCCTACTTACACTGGCAAGACAGCTTGCATCTCATTGAGCTGCTTAAACTTACTTTTCTCATGCAGACCTTCTCTGTTGTTCAGGGATTATTGATCCCCCTTTGATGCAATTTAATATGTTAAAAAGCTCTAACTTGGTGAATAGGAAAGAGTGAGCAACAAATGCTTTATATACCTGGTATTTGGTTGCAGTGTTGATGCTGATCTGAAATGACTGATGGAAAGTGATCAGAAAGTTATATACCTTCTGCCTGTAATCACTTAGAGAAAAATGAAAGATGAGTCACAGGTGCAGCCAGACTGCAGCTGGGGCAGTGACTGCAGCTGGGCTCATTTCGCCTGCAGTAGCTACGCAGGGCTTGCACAGCCTCATGGGTGAGCTGTAGTGTGCGTGGCACATTTGGTCTGTGCTACTGCCAGGCATCATCCAGGCCACCGCCCTTGAGGAGGACTGTCAACATCTCGTGCTGGGACTTGTCGGGGTGCGTTGTCACTCCGCAGCTTGGCCTCCACCTCAGGAGTGGTTTTGCAAAGCCTTTTCAGAAAAGCAGGACTGGCGCAAATGCAAAGCAGTATGTCCAGAGCCCTCCCAGGGTCTCATCTGTGCAACTGTTCTGTGCTGATCAGATGAGTGATGTTACAATGGTTTGGGGGTTTGTGGAGTCCTGGAGTGTGTACTAAGCCATACATGACAATATCCATCTTCCAGCCTTATTAGTTCAGACTAGCTTCTACTTCTGCTATTAACCTTCCTGGGAACCCTTGAGCAGCTCATACTGACATGCTGTGCCTTTACTTTTACAAGAGGAAGCCAGAAATGACTGTTGTGTGTGTGTTTGTTCTTGTGCCTGTACTAATCAGCCCATTGTGTTAGGCACTGTATTTGGCTTCTGCCTTAGGAAATTGTCAAAGTATATGTGCATACAGTGGAAAATTAGAGAAAGTAACTTTATCACCATCTTGCATGAGCAGAACCAAGCTACAGAGGTTACATGATTTATTCAGTGTCAAAGTAGGTCTTTAAGCTAGAATACTTTGGATCATGTAAAAATGGAAATTAGAGTGGTAAATTAAAATGTGAATTTACAATCTAGTAACTATATTACAGCAAGAACAGGTCAGTGCAAGGCAGCTTACTCCATTTTGAAAGTGGATTAAACTACCTTGCTGCATATAATGTGCTAATAGATTGAGAACACTTATATAGGAGCTAGCTTAGAGGACCTAGTGGGCTGGAAAGGTACATCCCAATCTAGTATGTGCTAACTTCCTCATATGAGTAAATAAGGGCATATCTATCTCAGAGCAATGTTATAGACATAAATTAGTGAAGAGTTGATCAGAAATGCTTTGTTCTTTAAAAAGAGTGAGGTGGGAGGGGAAAAAGTTGTTTTGACTGTAACTTGAATGTACAGGTAAAACTTCCTAAAAAGAAAATAGACTTCTCATGTATTTTTACATTTTAACTTTTATTGAATCACAGAAAGCTCTATTTTATTAAATTATTGCTTTCTTAGTTGAATTTTCAAAGACTGGAGTTAAAAATTGTTTTTATGTTATGGCTAAAAATATAGTTCTTGCATGAAATTACAGGCTGTCATGCATTGCTTTTAAAACCACATTGCAGGACTTCCATTTGGAAAAATATGTATTTTCATGTTGTTTTTTTCCAGTGGGAAACATAAAAATTTGAGAGATTCTTTATATTTTGTGGGTCACGCATAGACTGATCACTTCCATCACATCTCAACCTCCTGAAGTTGCTATAGACCTTGATATCCCATGCACAGTGCCTGTGATTGACTTGTATGTTGCAAATATACTCACTTTCTCACAGAAAAAGAAGGCACAAAGTGTTTGGTATTAATGTGGAAATTACTAATTAAAATAAAAGCCATTTTATATCTGAGATGCTCTCTATGCTGTTGGCGGATGTTAAAAGTTAGAACATGTGAGCCAGCAGAATCTCATTGGGGTCAGGGATTTAGGATTTCCATTTCATAGTTGGCAACTGCCATTTCTAAGTTTCGTATCAAGATGAATTCCAATTTTCCACAGCCTGTTTGCATAATTGGAAATACTACAGCATGAATCACTCCTTCAATTACTTGGGGCATCTAAATATCATTATTAAATATTAACATCTATTCCTGAGGTTTAGCTGCATAAAGATTTCTGTTTCTTAACTTGTCTTAAAAAAAAAAAAAGTCCTGCATAGTACTGTTGTGTATAGAAAGCACTTGGCAGGCTATGACTGGGCACAACATGCATGAGCATTTGTCTGATACTGCACCCATTCAGAATTCTGGGAACATCCCTGAAGGTAGGACACTGGTCTGATGGGGAATCCAAGGTCCAAGCTATGATATTAATCATTGTGAATTTTGTCCAGGATCCTCTCTATCCCCCCAGCCTTTGCTTTCAGAGTGGGAAATTCAGGTGTGGAGCAGAGACTGATTTGTTGTACTGTTGCCCTTTAGTGCTATAGTCTGCTGGAAGAGCCTGCTGAGGGGCTATTGAGGCCCAACACAAGCACTTCCCTCTCCCCTTCAGGTCCTGCTCTGTAAAGGTCACTCCTGCATTTTTTCAGTCAGAGGATTCCTGTGTGCGGGGGGCTGTTGCAGACCTTTGGAAAGGAGGTGCCCAGTTTGTTCCCTGTCCATGGGCCTTGCCCATAAACCTAGGAAACAGGACCATATAGTAGTATAGGAGCAATTGCATGGGCCCTACCATACCTGTGCATACTTTTTCCACTTGGGTGGCTTTCCTGGGACACCAGATCAACTGAATACTAGATTCTAAAAAAGGTGTATCTGTTTTACATGGCAACAGGCCTGGGAAATTGGTTTGTGGAGAAACAATGTATTTTATCTTAAAAGTAGAGTGACTTTGTTTTGTTTTTTGCTACACAAAGTAGTGATTAAAGAAGCAAAAGTGCTTGTAAAGATTATGTATGCCAAGGAATTCAAGCACTTGCATAGTACAGGATAGTTTTTAATGTTTTGATATACAGTATGGCACTGACAATAATCCATTAAAGATGGTGTGAAGAGTCTGAAACTGAAGTTCACTTGTTTTGTTTTGCTCTACATGCACAAATAATATACTACAGTTTTTGAAAGAAGAGCCATGACTAGATCATGCATCATGAGAAGTTTAAAACCTGCTTCTGGTTAATGCTGGCAATTATTGCATTTGTTACAAAGCAGAAATCAACCTTTGGTCAAAATCAGCCTTTTTCATTTACTTGACTAGTCAGTGGTGCTAGTACAGTGTAAACTGAGTGGGATTTAACTCTGACATTCAAGCACAAGCTATTCTTTTGCAACCCCCTTCTGTTTCTTTCTCTTCCTTGTAAGCAGTAAATCTTTCTGGGCATTTTATTATACTTTTCCAAATGTCATCAGAATGTGCCAAGTACAAGGCTAGAGTTTCTTATTGCAGCACAAGAATTAAGCAGTGAAAGTTTCCATATATTTATGCAAACACAGGTGCAGGTTTTTAAATAGCTGGTAGTGCTTACATAAAGATATAGAAACACCTGAAAAATGTTTATTTTTCTCTATGTTGCTTCAGCTCCAATTAACTCATGTTTTCTTCTGGGAAAATAATATTGATCTTAAAATTGGAATGCTAGTTCAAAATCCTTCAGCTGCTGCAATAGAAGATTTCGCTTGGGATGAAGGGTCAGAATTGTGGGCTTGATCCTGCGTCTGCTGAAGCCAGTGGTTAAATCTGTAATTACCCTCAGCTGGAACCAAGATCAAGCCTTCCCTTTTGGAGAAAGCTATCTTGAGCAGTCAGTAATCCTTAATCTCTGATTTAAAGCACTTCCATTTGGTAAAGTTTCATTTCTGTTTCAAGCCTGGACCTGTTTAGTTGAAACTGTATTTGATACACTTTCTGGATGCCTGTTTTCTGAGTCTGCTTAGGACTTTGCTTCAATATTCTTAAATGCAAGAGAATAAATTTGTTGCTGCTGCATCTCTAGATTGTTTTCACACCATGTTTTTGGAAAACAAGAGCTGCATATGGAAAGATGCTCTTTCTACATGCAGGTTACGTGTGGATCATAAAGAGGACTCTTAATGCAATTAGATGTGTTCGAGACAGATCTGTAAAAGGCCTAAAGTGCTTGAAAAGTAATGTTTTTGAACATTTGAGTTTTTTCTTTGTAAAGGGCAACACTTAGAAATAATCAGATAGTGTGTGTTTCATAGCTTAGATGTTGACCTCTGAGGAAGTGTTAAAAAGCACACAGTTTAACGTGGGTAGTGCAATGCTAAAAGTGAAACTTTAATGTTTCTGGAGGTTCACCCATCTAAAACATAATAAATTTGTCATATGATTTCTTTAAAAAAGAGATAAAAAGGAAAGCAATTTAGACAATAGGTTCTGTTTTAGAAATTCATATTTTCATCTTTACTTGTTTTTTTCCTATTCAAGGTTTTGCTGCAACATAATAACACTTTTTTAAGTAAAGAGTTTGGGACTCTCGTAAGAACTCCAGAAATCAGTTATAAGTAGAACATTAACTATCATTAAGATTTTCAGTAAAATAATGAATTGGGAATGGTATATGCATGTAACAGTAGACTGCGAAATCTGAAGACCTTTACCTCAGAGAAGATACATGTTTAGTGCCAGACTGAGCTGTTGACTGCGAAATAGTTATTCGTTTTAGTTTATGTTAATAGTCTTATGGTATGTTCCCAGGCAGAGTTCAGCTGATCAAGTTCAGATTGAAATAGTAAGCGATAACCAAAAAGTTATGGAGCAAATGATCAAATAATTGCAAGGCACATTATTTCTTGAAATCTTTACTGGGGCCTTAAACAGGCAAATTGCCATTGATGTGAAGGCTTTTTTTCCCCTCTCTTCCCTCTGACACCTCTACTTTGCCTTTTTTTCACAGACTTTGCCTGAGGTCCAAAACAGATGTGTGGGGCATAGGGGTAGGCTATCGACCATTTTTCTGATGGTGTTTTCTTGCTCTGGCTCTGCAAAATGTCTGCTGGAGACTAAAACTGTATTTAGAGGTAAATAGACCTGCTTCAAATGTTGAACTGTTGTTGTGCCCATCACCCAGCGCCCGCCCCCCCCCCCCCCCCCCCCCCAAAGACCTGGTAGAAAAAGTAATCCTTTCCACAGAATCCCTGAAGAGGTTACAGGCATACCCTGGAGATATTGCGGGTTCAGTTCCAGACCACTGCAATAAAGTGAATATTGCAGTAAAGTGAGTCAGAAAATTTTTGGTTTCCCCGTGCATATACATTATGTTTACACTGTACTGTAGTCCATTAAGTGTGCAATAGCATTATGTCTAAAAAATGTACAAACCTTAATTAAAAAATACTTTATTGCTTAAAAAAAAAAAAGCTAACCATCATCTGAGCCGTCAGTAAGCTGTAATATTTTTGCTGATGGAGAGTCTTACCTCGATGTTGATGGCTGCTGACTGATCAGGGTGGTGGTTGTTGAAGGCTGGGGTGGCTGTGGCAATTTCTGAAAATAAGACAACAATGAAGTTTGCTGCATTGATTGACTCTTCCTTTCATGAAGAATTTCTGTAGCGTGTTGCTGTTTGAAAGCATTTTACCCACAATAGAACTTCTTTCAAAATTTGAGTCAGTCTTCTCAAGCCATGCTGCTGCTTTATCAACTAAGTTTATGTAATATTCTAAATCCTTTGTCATTTCAACAGTGTTCACAGCGTCTTTACTAGGAGTAGATTCCATCTCAAGAAGCCACTTTCTTTGCTCTTCCATAAGAAGCAACTCTTCATCTGTTTAAATTTTATCATGAGATTGAAGATGTGACTGAATTGCTTCAGGCTCCACTTCTAATTCCAGTTCTCTTGCTATTTTCACCACATCTGCAGTTACTTCCTCCACTGAAGTCTCGAACCCCTCAAAGTCATCCACGAGGGTTGGAATCAGCTTTTTCCAAACTCCTGTTAATGTTGATATTTTGACCTCCTCCCATGAATCACGAATGATCTTAATGGCATCTAGAATGGTGAAGCCTTTCCAGAAGGTTTTCAATTTACTTTGCCCAGATCCATCAGAGGAATCACTATCTATGGCAGTTATATCCTTACGAGCTGTATTTCTTAACTTTGACTTTCAAGTCTTACTATTTACTCCTTGATCCGTGGGCTGCAGAATGGATGTTGTGTTAGCAGGCATGAAAACAACATTAATCTCATTGTACATCCCCATCAGAGCTCTTGGGTGACCAGGTGCATTGTCAATGAGCAATAATATTTTGAAAGGAATCTCTTTTCTGAGCAGTAGGTCTCAACAGTGGGCTTAAAATATTCAGTAAACCATGTTGTAAACAGATATGCTGTCATCCAAGCTTTGTTCCATTTACAGAGTACAGGCAGAGTAGACTTAGCATAATTCTTAAGGGCCCTAGGATTTTCGGAATGGTAAATGAGCGCTGGCTTCAACTTAGCCAGGAGCTGTGTTAGCCCCTAATGAGAGAGTCAGACTGTCCTTTGAAGTCAGGCATTGACTTCTCTCTAGCTATGGAAGTCCTAGATAGCATGTTCTTCCAATATAAGGCTGTTTTGTCTACATTGAAAATGTTGTTTAGTGTAGCCACCTGCATCAATTATCTTAGATCTTCTGGATAATTTGCTGCAGCTTCTACATTGGCACTTGCTGCTTCACCTTGCACTTTTATTTTAGAGATGGCTTCTTTCCTTAAACTTCATGAATCAACCTCTGCTAGCTTCAGACTTTTTTTTTTCTTCTGCACCTTCTTCACCTCTCTCAGCCTTCATAGAATCGAAGAGAGTTAGGGCCTTGCTCTGGATTAGGCTTTGGCTCAAGGGAATGTTGTGGCTGGTTTGATCTTCTATCCAGACCACGAGAACTTTCTCCATATCAGCGATAAGGCTGTTTAGCTTTCTTATCATTCGTGTATTCACTGGAGTAGCACTTCTAATTTCCTTCAAGAGCTTTTCCTTTGCATTCACAACTTTGCTAACTGTTTGGTGCAAGAGGCCTAGCTTTTGGCCTGTCTTGGCTTTTGACATGCCTTCCTCACTAAGCTTAATCATTGCTAGCTTTCAATTTAAAGTGAGAGATGTGCAACTCTTCCTTTCACTTGAACACTTAGAGACCATTTTAGGGTTATTAATTGGCCTAATTTCAGTATTGTGTCTCAGGGAGTAGGGAGGCCCAAGGAGAGGGAGAGAGGCTGGTTGGTGGAGCAGTCAGAACATAACACAACATCTACTGATTAAGTTTGACATCTTATATGGGCACAGTTGGTGGCACCCTAAAACTATTACAATAGTAACATCAAAGATTGCTGATCACAGATCACCATAACAGATATAATAATGAAAAAGTTTGGAATATTGTGAGAATTACCAAGATGTGACACAGACACAAAGTGAGCACATGCTGTTGGAAAAATGGCACTGACAGACTTGCTTGACACAGGGTTGCCATAAATCTTCGATTTGTAAAAACCACAATATCTGCAAAGCACAGTAAAGTGAAGCAGAATAAAATGAGATATGCCTGTATTGTAAAGTCAAGGAAGTACTATTATCATATCTCTGTGCAACAGTATTAAAAATAGGGCTGATGCAGTTACCCAGGCAAAGCTTTTGCACAGCTCTGATTCTAGTAGAGAGCCCAGGGTAGAGGAGAGCAGAGAGAGGAGTTGGGGTGGGGGGTGGTGGTTCTTACCCTTCACTGTTTCTTCTCTGGGATATTCCTGTAACCAAGGGAAGCATTAATGTCTGTGTTCTGTGAGAGATACTCATTTCCTCCATACAGCTTTTTCAGATCCTGTCCTGTTCTGTAGAGACAAAACACCTGTGATGTACTTGGAGATGAGATGATGAGGCTGAGTTTTCCTGTGTGTATATTAAACTGTGGTTAGCGCTCAAGGGAGCTATACATGCACCAAAGGGAAAACTGACTCTTGATCCAAAAATAGTCCCTGTTCTATCTGCCCAAAGAGCTAATATCTTCCCATTCCTTGTTAATACCTGGTGCTTTAAGTCTTCTAAGGTCGACCTACTAGCTTGTGTTTTCAGAAGGAAACCTCTAAGATTTTTTCAAAGCTGCAATTTCTGTATGATGCCCCTGCTGGGAAGCATGATGGGAAGTGACCTCTCTGATATGCAGGATTTTCCTTCTTTGCTTGTTGAAGATGGAATGCTGCTTACCTGCCAGTTCTGTACCTGTACCACATGAACACGTATGCTTCTTCTGTAACAGTGTGGAGAAGGCTGTTTTCTGTTCATCAAAACTTAGCATATTTGCCGTTTGGCTTAAAATTAGAAGTAGTTTCAGAAAGGCAGAGGCTGGGTATCTTTTTTGTCGCCAGAATTACGGGAAGCCTGAGGTTCCCTCTTATGTTAGAATTTGATCATTTGTTATGTTTGTGCTAATAAGTGGAAGCGAACTAAAGAACTACTGAGTCATCCATAAATACAAGCTGATGGGTTTGACAGAGTTTCTTTAAGTCAGTGGACCCTCAAAAGTTATCAGCCTTTTTAGGCAGTGTTCCTTTCCTTATGTAGCCTCTTCTACATGGGGAACTGTAATTGTGGTAAGCACTGTAAATGTGTTTTGTACTGTCCTGTAGTCTTCTGGAAATTCAGTTGTTTGTGTAGACCCATGAAAAAAAATTAGCTTTCTCCTGCACTCTGTAACTGGAACAAAAAGCAAAGCAGAAGATAAAGGACGTAGACTTTACCCCTTCAGACATACTTACCCTTTCACCATCCTTGCTGTAGAGGCTGGAGAAAACTCTCCAAGACAACACTGCCTGGCTTCTTATATTGTAGCTATTCTAGGGAGAGATCAGTGGACAGATGCTCTCTGTAACCCAGTTAATATTGATATGGAAGTTACCGCTTCTCCTTTCAGCACTATACTGTTTCAGATGTCTCAGCCTGTTGTCTTGATATCTTTGAAGGTCTCACTTTCCTCTTTATCCTCAAGTTGATTAAAATTGGAGTCCTGATCTTGCCTTATGAAATCAATACATGAAATAGATACATGGTTGCCATAGTTGGCTAGTGTCTTACAGACATCTTAGATGAAGTGTACTTTCAGAAGTAATGTAAAGGAGGAAGTAGTAATGTGTTTAGGGAACATATCAGAAGAGTACATCCCATGGATGAAGGTGAGGGGGAAGAAATACATCATCACAGGGGGGAAGTGATAATCTGCACACCAAATTGCTGTAATAGGTGAATGAGGTCACTTAATAGGATAAAGGTGGAAAGGAGCGGAACACAGGTATGTGATATTGACAGCAGTCTGGAGAGGTTTTATCTTTGTGGAGTGGAAAAAGGGGTCAGCGAAACAATATGAGAAGGATGCAGGCAGCTCAGAGCAATAGAACTGGCTGGTAGGAAGGAGCAGCATAAGGATATAGGAAAAGAAGCTGGGAATTATTTCACTGAAAAAAAGGGGAATGGAAGGGATGATATGTGAAAGGAAGTGTTTTCAACTAAGAAGAATGCCTCTTGTCTCACGCTCTCTCTATTTATCCACCTGTACTGTGTTCTAGGGCAGAACTGTATTTTCCTCTGTGTTTGGAAGGTGCCATGCATGCTTTTGTATGCTGCAGAAAGTAGATAGCATACAGTAGGCCATTATTGGGTATATAATAACAGTCTAGATTTAAAGTAATAGAAGTAGCTTTTCTGTCTGTAAAGATGCTTCCACCAAAATCTGAGATGTGAAATGTCCATGTGAGTTTTTTCCTCTAGTAAATAATTAGCAATGAGAGAATATTTTCTAGTTTATGATTAGTCAGCTGGGCCTCACTCTAATGGAGAGTTATTTATCTTACAGTTGGTATTTACAAACAGGAGATGCTCCAGAAGAAGAATGCTGTCTTAGTGGATGGGGTTGTCCTAAATGGTCCAATAATAGACTCTGAAGCAGGACAGAAGTTTGTGGAAGAGGCCTGTAAGATTATAATGGAAGAAGTAATCCAGAAAGCTAATGATGTAACAGAGAAGGTAAAGTCTTTGTTTTTGAAAATTTGTAACAGATATAATGAGCCATAAATCTGATTTTTCTAAGCTGTATTTTATTGCACTTTAAAATGCATCGAAATTGCTTTTAATGTGTCTGGCTCTGAAATGAAAAGAGATGCTTCCAAATCAAAAAAGGTCACATTATAGAACCATCTAATAACATAATTAGCATACATATTTGCAAGAAAACTTTTTTTAATCTCAAAGTACAATGGTCACTTTGAGTTGACAAATGGATGCAGTTTTTTTTGTTTTGGCGGGGGGTGGTGGTGGTGTTTGTTTCTTTATTCCTTAGGAGTAAACTATATTAGAGAAGGAGGAACAGTGGATGTGGCACCACTGTGGAAGGGCAACATTATGAGCTTCCTCTGGGTTTCATGGAACCCCTGCTTACACGGGTATATTTGGAGAGGTGCTGAAATGAAGTGCTCTTGCCTGGGTGTGTGCACTGGTTGCTCTCACCCCTTGGTAGAACAGCATCTGAAAATGCTGGGCCTTCAGCTAAGGACAGAATTTGACTGCAGGGCTTTTGCTCCTAGCTAGGATATACAAACTATGAGTGCGGTAGCTTGGTGTTCAGGTTCCAAGCTGACTTTTTCACATCCCAGCATGCCAACAGGCACACCTTCTCCTCCCAGTCTTCTCCTTCCAGCCCTCCCCACCCCAATTCTTATTCAAGGTCAGGGGATGCCTGAGACATTATAAAACTTGAGATCCCAATTAGACTGTTTTACTAGAGATCTTCTGGTGGCATGCTGTGCTCCAATGGGCAGTTTTCTGAAACCAGTGCTGACTGTGATGCTTATGTAGTACCTTTATAACTCTTCCTCTTGGCTAACCAGTTCATTACTGGTGTCTTCCCCCCTCCCCATCATTAGGTTTGTGAATGGCGGGCCCCTGAAACACTGAAAATGATTCTTGATTTGGAAATGAGGGACACCGGAGAATCTCATCAGAAGCTCTTGCAACTCTGCCAAGATGTTATCCAATACAGCGTCAAAACCAGTAGGAATTTGATTTCTAGTGATGTATTTTGTTCTACACTAATGCTGGAAGGCAGGATAATTTATACAAAGTTTTGTTACCTTTCAGGAAACCAGAGGTGTGAGTGTGTGTTTTCTGCCTGTGTATACACATATGCAAGCATGTGGTTGTGCTTCAGCTGTTTGAATGCTTGTCACCAGAGGTGTCTGTGGTTGACTGGAATGTGTAATCGTGGCAAACCAATCAAAAACTAATTCCTGTAGTGCTTAAGCATTAACATTAATGGTAGATTCAGCCACTCTGAAGTCTTGTGAAAGTTCTCTAGATGGATATGATATAAGTTTAGCAGAACAGACAGGAGAAGGACCACTGTGTGTGACTTTCTGCTGTCTGAGTAATAAGGAGTAAAGTCACCATCACTGCCCTTACACAAATAAGGGTGCATTTTTAGCAGTGATTACTCTACATTTACTGTTGCTCTCTGTTGAGCAGGACTCTTATAGGGCATTAATTTGCTGATAGACAGCAATTCCTGTTCCAGATAGTGTGAGAAGAATATGCAGTATTTCAGAGACTGTACATGATATCTTTGCAGGATTAGCGCTCTACAGCTAACCTTTCTGCAGCATGTACTGTATAATTAGATCTTAGCAAAAAGAGATGCATAACATCTGTTCAGGAAATAGTGTAGTGTATCAGAAGCTTAGGATTTCAAATGCATAGCTTAGGCTGTATTTTGAAAAGTGTGAAGGACCTCTGATATAATTAGTTGCCCATTTCCTGTGTTTGTTCCCTGCCATAGTCACTGTTACTACAAGATAAAACCATAAAATAACTTTGAGAGTGAATGGACACCTCTGAAATCTACTGAACGGTAACATTACTAATCTAAAGGATCAGTGACTAATTATATGCAGGTAGCATTACTGAGGTACGGGAAGATGTTCTGTTTCTTACTTCTGTAAATTGTCTTCAAATTTTTATTTGTTACATTATGTCACCCTAGAAGGGACATTAAAAATAGAAAAATACGCTTTGCACATAGTTTTTAATATAAGTAGAAACATTTATGAAAGCCTCAGTTATAATATGCATTAAGTCACACAGCTTACCCTCTTCTGCATGTAAAAATACCATGCTGTGGGTTAAAATTTGATTAGCGACCCTGTTGCTGAACTGACTTGCTTTAATAGTCAGCAATAGACTAGAATTCTTTCATAGCTTAGTTATATTACAGTGTTTCAAGGCAATTAGACACTTTGTATGAAATTCTCATGTTAAGTCTACAGCAAGATTTTCCAAACTCCTTTACTGCCTCACTCTGTCAATTTTCAGACGTTTGTGGGGATCACAGGCAGAGCTGCCTAGAATTGGCAGGTTCCTGTGTTCTGAAGCTTAGCAAAATTTGGCTGAATGTCCATCATGGTCTCTACAGACCATAGTTAGAAGCCACTGCACGTATTCAGTTGTTGATCACTTTCTTTTTTTAATTTTTAAAATTTATAAACAACCTACATTCATTCTGTACACTAACAACATCTCTCCTTGTTTTGGGACCACAAAACGCTTTTAAATTTTACTTTCAAAAGACTGTCTAACCTAGGAAAAGGAAAGCAGGTCCAGAAAATACTGAGCAAATGATGGAATGAATTGTTGTGCTTTGCAGAGATCTATGTTCAGCTGAGAGGGCTTGTGATATGTTCTCTTTTCATGTTTATATGTATATTCTATCAATGCTTGCTTTTCATGCTTACATTTTCAGGTCATCCAAGATTTTTCAATCAGCTATATGCTGGAATAGATTATTACTCGTTAGTGGCTCGTTTCATTACAGAAGCACTGAACCCAAGTGTGTAAGTGTACTTTGTCATCTTGGTGATGCATCGAACATGCTTTTTGGAATTGCAGCCTTTTTTTTTTCCTCTTCTCCTGATTTGTTTTCAGCGTTACAGAGGAGGTAGGAATTATGCAGGAATCTGGGAAATAAAATGGTCTGGATTGGCTGAATATCTCACCAGAAACTTGGCAAAGCAGATGAGGCCTTTTTTTCTAGTTTGTGAGGTGGGGTTTAAGAGGAAAGATCTGTGTGTGGTTTCCCCCCTCCCCCAGCTCTTTTAAACCTAGACTTTTTTCTAACTTAGTGAATAAAAATGAATTTATCAAACTTATTCAAGTGCTTATTTCTTTTGAAGCACTCTGCACAGTCGAATGCAAATGCTTACTTGTCTACAGTTTACTTGCAGATATAAAGCCTAAACAAAAATGTAACTGTTGCTTGCAATAGGTTAATAAAGCTGAAATTTAAGCATGTGACCTACATTAAAATCCAACTGACACTTCCACTGTCGAAGGAATATGTCAATGTGATGCTGTCAGGAACTGAGCAATCGCTCTACTGCGTCACATCCATAGAATATTTAGTTTAGAGTTTTACTGCTGATGGTCGTCAGCTTTTGATATATCAGAGAAAGGTGCAAGAAAACCTCTTTACTTAATTTTAGCAGCATTCTGTGGCGGGGGTTCTGTAGTCTTAATACCAATAATGATGCTTTTGTTTGTTCAGATATACATATGAAGTATCTCCTGTATTTCTGTTAGTGGAAGAAGTGGTCATCAAGAAAATGATTGAGTTCATAGGCTGGGAAGAAGGTGATGGCATATTTAATCCAGGTAAGAACAGCTCAGATTTTCAACCTGAGTTATAAACCAGCAGATACAGTAATTCTATGAGCATTTGATTCATGTAGAATATTTTGAAAATGCATGCAAAATCCAGTGATGCACAGATAAAACTATTTCATCCAGGCTCTTCTAATGTGTTTCTAGTAATAATTCTATAAATCTTATCAGCAGCTGAATGAAAACACTTCTACACTGAAAAATAATTATATGAATACTAATTCTTTGTAACTGAAGCCCTTCCTGATCTTATTAACAACAAGAGCAACAGCTTTACTGGCCTGAGTCATTGATTGACAGACAGGGAGCTGATTAAAGTACCAGGTGTCAACCAGTGGTGTGTGAAGGCACTCTGTATCCTCTCTATCAGCTGTGGGTGCCAGTTTATCTTAGTGGGAGCATCAGGAGATTAACTCCTTTGAATGTAACTGTGTTTTGAAACTCTGAGACCTGGTTGCTCAAGAGATTTCTTCTGCTCCCTAAGGTACAGCCACAGTTGAGCTCAGCACAGGTGGTTGAGCTGGCATTGCTTCAGTATAAATCAGAGGGGGCTCTGAAGGGTATTCTCTGTCAGGGTGGACAGAGGTCACAGTTCTTACCTCTTTGGAAAGCATCCCCGAAGAGGGTTCAAACCCACTCTGTTTTCATGCATGCTGTAGAGCCCAAAGTTTCTCTCTTTTCTGTAGGCTTTTGTGGGGGAAGTAAGCTATGATGGATGTGTCTCTAGGCTAATTCTATGATCGATCAGCAAAAGAATAAATTAAAAATAAATCAGGCTGTCAGATGGAGGATGGGTGCCAGGACTGTTTAATTAATATGTTGTTTGTGTCTCTTTCTGCAGGTGGCTCTGTTTCTAATATGTATGCTATGAACTTAGCTAGGTATAAATTTTGTCCTGAAATAAAGGAAAAAGGGCTTTCAGGCTTGCCAAGACTGGTCCTGTTCACTTCAGAAGAGGTAAAAACAAGACAAAAAAGTGCTTGTTTTCGTTGTAGAACTTCTAACAAGGAACTTTGTTTTTCAATGGATGCAAAATTATATAACTTGACTGTATATGTCATGGGGCTCTGGTGCAACAAATTTGTCATCAGTGTATGATTTGAAGCATGGGAGTTATGTGGGGAAGTCTGATGGTAAACTTACCTGTCAGAAGGAAAACAGAGGTTCTTGTTCTTGAAGTGAGTTGAGCAAACTGCTGATAGAAAAATAGGTTGTACATGAACCTGAAGTAGAATGCATGTGGGATATTGCGCAGATGTGCTGCACTTGATTTCCCACAGCATAATATCTACCAGCAACCATATGTAGGTTTTGTATGTCAAAGCTTTTTTTCCCCTCACAGCTTTAATTCACTCTGAGCTGAGCATTTGTGAACCTGTGAGATTGCTCTCTGTAGTTCCCACTTTGCCTTATATCTGAACACAGGTTGGCTGTGGTAGCGAACCAAACCCAGCATAAAGCATTTGGGCAAAACCTGCTGGATCTTTAGACAGCTCTTTAAATAATTGAAAATATCTGACTAGTTTGGATAGATTTTATTCAAAAAACTTTAAAACTGCCTGAGGGAAACAATTACATTCATGTATTCCTTCAAGTTAATCTATTCAGAGGTTATTTTCTTTCACTTGTCCCTCCAACATTAAGAGTTTGATTGGATTAGCACAGAGATGTTATTAGTTCTGACTCTACTATCTAAAGGTCCCAGTGGAGATCAGGACCTTACTGTACTAGGAAGTATATAGTTACTGATGTGATCTTAGCTCTTAAATTTATGTCTTGAACAATTTGCAGTGTAAACAGAAAAGAGAGGCTTATTTTGATGAGGTCTGAGAGATATAAGCATTGCATGAGTTGTCCAAGACAACACGTACATTTTAGGAACTGAATCCTGATGTCCTAAATAAAATGTTTTTTTTTTCTGGCAAAACATTTACTTATTTCTTTCTGAAAAGTGCATATATGTAATGACATGACAGTTCATACTTAATCCATCACATTATTTCATCTTTAAAAAAAGCTAACGGGGAAAAATGAGGTTGAAACATCTTACTTTAATGTTTTTAAAATGAATAACATATATTTTTCATCATGAAGTAATAATACTTAATTTCACTGCAAGATTTAACTAAAAAGTACATTCTTACTGCAAAAAAATCCAACAAATTTATTCAGGACAAAAATTTTATTTGACCCTCAAAATGAATTTATTCTGGTATCGTTGCTTCACCAGAAAGACTGAAACTATAAAACGTAGAACTGACGAGGAAAAATAAGTCAATAAATTACTTGCAGATCAAGAGCATCACCCTTACAATATTTTGCTTGACTCGTAAAACCATGTTATTTTTGGTATTCAGTAATCACTTGCTTTATAGCTGCTGCTTCTAGTATGTAGGTATTGTGAATACTGTCTAGGAACTCTAGGGTTTATTCCCAGTTATGAGGAAGAGGATGCACATCTTCATGCATCCTTATTTTAGATCCACTTGTACTGAGTCCAAATTATGTTACCTTTTGGAAGCTGGTTTAGTTCAGATATGTTTTATTACTGAGAATATATTTTAAAAACAGCCTGCAGTAAAAATAAGCACAATTTCTCTTGTCACATTGTCTTACACTTATTTGTTTTTAACTGAGGCTTCTTTTATTTAGCATTTTACATTTCTTTGTACCGAAAAAGTATCTGGAGGACAGAGACCTGCTTTCCACTGGGCAAACCACAATAAAAAATGGTCTCGAAAAAGTTGCATCCTATGTTTAGCTTCAAAGTCGATAAGGAAAATGGTGTTTGCATGGAGAAGCTATGAGGTTATAATTGTCTGAGAGCATTGATAAGAAGGAATCAAAATACACTGGCTGCTCAAGGCCCTCATCTCATTTTAGGGCTTGGTTTCAGCGCTAGGTTCCACAAGAAATTACTTTTGCCTTGAATTGCCAGGTCCCAAAATTTCAGTCTGGCACTTGACATAATACTGTTTCTTGTTCTGCGAGAGGTGTTGCCTTGCTGTAAGGCAGAGGAATGTGTGGACTGGTCAGTGACTTAACTTTGTGATCTGGGGCTTTTTTTGTTTTGTTTTGTTTAAATGTTCTTGGGTAACACAAAGGTGTATGTTTAATATGACCGACCCAAGGTCCTCACATATTGTGTTTGGTCTTCAACAAGAAAAAGGCTCCTTGTTCCTGTGGTAATGAAACTGAAAGAAATTTTAAGTGGTGTCCTAATCAAATGGAAATAAAATGGTTAGCTACTTAAAATTATGGTGACATACAGTGAAAACTGTTTATGCTTCTACTCAGTAGTCTTCTTGCTGGAGCATTTCTGCATGACTCTTCTTGAGATAGTGGCAGTAGTTTTGGAGAAGTTGTTGTACTCTGCTTTCCTGAAGCATGATTAGTATTTCTCTAACACCTGAATACAGATGTAGTTGTAGATGTCAGCCTCCCTTATCACCTTTGACTATATGTGAGTCCCATCTGAACTTTATCCTGATCCAAGGACGTATTGCATTGATCTGAAAAGTAAGAATTGCTCAATTTGATATAACTGAGGGTAGAAGAGGATGTGTAAACAGTTGAACAGTACATGGTAGTGCTGAGCAGTTTTTTAGATGCAAAGAAACTTAATTCCTCCCCAGTGCAACTTGATCATGAAAGTAACAAAGTAGAAGAGCACAATATTAAGTCACCCCTGTCCCTATTGAAGTTACAACAGGCAAAAATGAGTAATAAAGCAATCTCATGATAATGTAATTGCTCTGTGCAATCAGGTTTCTAGGAAACTTTTCAAAATTAAGAAAACTTATCTTTTATTTTGATGAGCACAGGGGAAGATTACCTTGTCTTTGTGAGGCTGTTAGGAAAACTGTCCAACTATAGTTAATACTACAGCAGCATACCTTAAATACACTGTTTTAATTTGATCTTGTGCTTAAAGGCATTCATTTTTTGCTGCAGATGGCTACAGATTTAATAATGTGTCCAAATAAGCAGGTCCCCAAAAGACATGGCAAGAGTAACTTGACCTCTTAATGTTAAAAATTATTATTTAAAATTATTTATATAGTCGAGATAAAACTATTTTTTTCTGTCAGGATATTTTTTTCTCCTTTTTTGGGGGAAGGGAACTGTGAACAAGTGAATTAATTGAAACTCTGACTGGAGCTGCTGTATGTTCTCAGGTATATTTTTGCTTAAAATGGTGTCCTGTAATTTAGCCTAACAGGGCTTCCAGTAATGATAGCAAAAGAGAAATTCTTGTATGTTTTCAATAAAATTGAGAAACTACCTTTTTCATCAGAGTAGGCATGCTCCAAGTCAATGTTGTAGTATAATTCTTGTCCTTCTTCTGTCCTACTGAAGACCTGAACATTTTTTCAAGGGGAGCAAATGTACTCATAAAGCCAAGAAATGATGTATCTTACAACCTGTTCTGTTTTGGTATTCCATTTATTCCTCTCCCTCCCTCTGCTTTTTGGTATCATCTCTTAAATGCTTGAGCCTCATTTGTCTTTCTCCCATTTTCCTGTACCATGTTTCATAATTAAAATGTATGATTTATTGACGGCTTGCTTGCTAGTATACCGATTTTTGCAAGTCTATTGCTTTCTGAATTTGGAGCAATCTGATTATTCCTAGTGATTCAATATAATATCTTTCATCTGAACTTAATGGATAGAAATTAGTGCTAGAGGCTGCTTGCATTTTAAGTTGTTCACAAATCAGTGGAAATTATTTCCAAACTTCTATTGAACAACACACGGCCAATCTACAAACAATATTACCACTTATTGATATAATTAGTCTTACCTTACATCGAATTATTCATCTGTGTATATTATTATTCTTGTAACAATCTAAATGAATGAGTCCTAAAGGCTTTGTGGATATGTCATGTTAGAATATTAAGCATTCTTAAGACTGCCTGATACTGTCGGGTGCGTGATGCATGGGGGAAAAACTGTCAAAAAGGAAGAGTCCTTTGAGATGATCCATCTCATGAAAATAAGTGTGACAGGCTTGAATACCTGTAATATATTCATACCCACACATTAAAATGTTGTACATTTTTCATAATTATGTTCCTCAGTAACTTCATTTGTGTGAACTCTCTGGAAGAAAATGGAATTAATTAACCACCTGGCTTCACCTCCTGTATGAAAAGAAACAATTCTAGATGTCTTCATGGTTGTTGCAATATGAGTTATTTTAACTCCTCAGTAATGTGAAAAAATCATTTTTTTTTCTTTTTGAAAAGAGCAGTGATAACTCAGGCTTGGAAGAGCTTGGTTCTGAGGAAAACTGTGTAGTCCTGTGAGATGCTGAATATTCTCAAAACTGACTCCATTGTATTTGGCATTCTGTTGGTGGTTCATGGTGACTTTAGTAGTAAAGATGAATCCAGATTAAGATGGTTATCATATCTTGAATTCCAGGCTAATCTTAAAGATGGATTAAGGTATGTGAGATCAGGATACTCTTATTCTGGAATAAGTCATGAATTGAGGGGCAGATCCTAATTTACAAAGGTGAATGTTGGAAATACGGTAAAATACAAGACCTTGAATATTTCTTTAATGGAAAAAAGGTTTTATAAAGTACAGAGTGGACATGTGGGCTTGAGTGTCCTTCTTACAAGAGCTATTTTACTACAGTCCAGTTGAGTAAACACACACTTTTAATATCCCTTTGGGCAAACAATGGGGCCTCTGTGCTTTTACACTTGCTTTACAGGCTTCTTCCACTAATGCCCTTTATTCAACGCAAAGTGAGAAGTGGGTTGTGATGTATGTAATCATTCAGTGATGTTTCTGTGATCAGAACTAGCTAAAATTCTTTGCTGAAATAATAACTACTTTCTGGAAAATGCAGGCCGGTCTAAACTGGAACTTTTTACAAAATCAATATTGACTTAAAGCATTTCAAAGATGTGCTGCTAAGTCTTGTCTCAAGTCTGCTCACTTTCATAGTGGCTTCTAAGATCCAAATTCATGTGAGTGACCTTGGTATCTAAACGCTAAGATCTTCAGGTCCTTTTGCAGAGGTAGTAGTCTGAGAGCTTTGGAAGTCCCCATTGTGCTGCCTCTAAAGTTTGGGGCTTGAGTCTTGGGACTCGAGCTCCTTGATCTGTGTGAACAGAGTTGCTGGATCAGACCAGGGGGTTGGTTTAGCATTGTGCCCTGTCTCAGCCAGCAGCTGATATTTACAGAAAGCATACAGAAAAACTGCAAGTATGAAGTGGTAGAGGCTTTGGATATATCATTAGATAGACCCTAGTTAGGGTCTGTTTTCCAGGAAGTGGTGGTTATTCAGAGCTAGAGGTTGCATCCAGGTTGTTGAGTTTAGTAACCTTTGGACCTTTCTTTTTGTGCATTTGCCTAACTTTTACTATCTTGGATAGTTTTAACTTAGTTCGATTAAAACATTTTTCTGCAATGCAACATTTCAATTTTAAAACAATTAGAAATTTTGAAGTGTGTTCTGGAAATAATTTTTATTTTTCATTCTAATCAGAATAAACTTAAATACTGCTATGGAATAGAGCTTTCTATTTTTAAAGCCCATATTTTACATGTGGTGCACACTTTTTTTTTCTTCCATATTTTCTCTGTTCTTTAGTATGTCATTAATTGTTAGATGCAAGATATGTTGTTGCTGCATAGCTTTGTCAGTTTGCTTTTTATTTTAGGATATACTCTTGTTGTGACTTTTCCTATAGTAAATTAACTTTGTCACTGTATTTTATGCTAAAGATTTTCTTTCTTTTTAATTATGTGCTCACTTTCTTTCGTGTCTCTTCCATTTACAGTGTCATTACTCCATGAAGAAGGCAGCCTCTTTCCTGGGTATTGGTACAGAAAATGTTTACTTCATCAAAACGGATGAAAGGTAAGGAAGGAAAAGCCGTGGCTGAGGTCTGAACACTTTAAAATGCAGTAGTGCTGTACATGAACAACCTATTTGAATATAACTGAAAAGTTTTAAATCTGTGTCCCTTAGAGGTAAGATGATACCTGAGGAACTGGAGAAACAAGTTCAACGGGCCAGGAAAGAGGTGAGAGGGGTAGAGAGAGAGAGAGAGAGCGAGAGAGCATGAAGGAGAGAAGGAGTGCATGCAGGCTGTGTGCTTGTGTCTGTGTGAAAGGAAGGCAAGCTAAGAATGAGTGAAAGCTAAAAATAGGGCAGTTAATGCACCAGTGTTTTTATTAAAGGGCGCAGTCTGTTTGCCACAAAACTGTGGAACAAGCCAAGACACTCAGATGTTACTCTTCCTGTGGAATTTTACTCCCCTGGTGTTTGCTACTTTAAAAAGAAGTCCCGAGTACAGCACTCCTCTGAAGTATTTAGCACGCTTGTGTATCTAGTATCTAATTATGTATCTAATTTCTTTTGCCCTTAATCCTTTTTCAAATGGATGCACTGTTTTGCCTTTAAAAGTAAATGAAAATTGTAGGTTTTTTAGTTCTTACAGCAATCATTGCTTTATCCTCTGCAGTGAGCAAGAGCTGTAAGATGCGGCTTAGTCTCTAGAACTATTGCACATACTGTAAATGTTAAATTTGGTCCTATCTAGTGCTGTAACAGAGTGCAGAGATTCTATTCTGTGCCTTTCTTCCCACAGGGACTTAGTCGACCGGAAAGTCAAAGGGCAGTATTTGGAAATGTACTGATGTATTTGAGCAGCAGTAATATCCATTCCCACAATCTGTTGGATACAGTTATTACAGCCAACATAATTTATGCTAGAGAGCTTGGGGGACT
The DNA here is from genome assembly GCF_036370855.1 of Dromaius novaehollandiae. Taxonomy (NCBI): domain Eukaryota; kingdom Metazoa; phylum Chordata; class Aves; order Casuariiformes; family Dromaiidae; genus Dromaius; species Dromaius novaehollandiae. The sequence goes on from NC_088099.1 coordinate 30,086,862, forward strand.
GAATGTGACTGAGGCACAGAAGACATTTTTTGACTTGGTCACCTTATCTCATACCGCTCCAGTCTGTGCATCAGAGCAGTAGGGAGTCAGAGCACTGTCCTTAGACCCTGATCCAGCAATACCAAGCAGCTAGTGCAATGTCCATGGTGTGGACAACACCTTCGATACCCTGCCGTTGCTGCTGATAGAGAAGGCAAGGCAATGCTATCCTGTCTTGCACTGGCATGGCTCAAATAGCTTTTGCTAAGGCTTATTTTAGATATTTCTTCTGCTCAACAACCATCTGCCCTTGAGTTTCATGCTAGATAGAATAACTACTGATATATGATGGGCCTAATTATCTGGCAAACTCTATTGCTTGCCCCTTTTTGTGCCTTGCATTATCAGTGCAAGACAATATGCACTTCACTCCTTTTGAGCAAGCTAGGGGGAAAAAGGGACTGAAATACACTGGAATGAGAGAAAGCAGGCTAACAGGGGAAGTGAGCTCTTTGCTCTTGCAAAAACAAAAGTTTTCTTTCTTGGTCTGATAAATTTAGAGGTTATTTTAAAAAAAAATCTGGCTTTTGTGATCTTTAAAAAAAAAAAAAAGCCTCAGTGCAGTGCTCTGCAATTTAAAAACAAATGGGCTATGTTAAAATGCTCTGCTTACAGAATTGTTACACTTGAGGAACACTTACTATTTCACTTGCCTTTAAGTGGAAGTCACGCACATATTGAAAGTTTTCATTTCATCAAAGCTTCAGTAAGTGGGTCTGTCCTTGATAAACTGCTAACTTTATAGAAGGACACTTCAGTGAATTTCAGCAAATATTCTAATGACTCTTAGACAACAGAGGATGTTTTCTCTAGTGACAGGAGCACAAAATTATCATGGACTATGAATATCAAGAGTCTTAGGCCTCTTTTAGAGGATTTAGTCAAGAAAATTTATTTAACTATAACAGCAAGCAAAATAAAAATATAATTCCTGTCTTTGGGGAAAAACGTAACGGTAACATTACTAATCTTTTGAATTTGTAGAAATCCTGGACTTGTCCCCTTATTTAGTCATGTTACCTGCTGGCTGCTGGGGGAGCTTTGTCTTTGTGATACAGCTGCCGGAGCAAATTTGTGAGAAATTATGGAAGCTGTTAAATGCAGCAGATATCTTTGCCACACTTGCAAGAGCACTTTGCACTTGAGCTTCAGGCTGTTTTGCAAGTGTTTCATTGACTTTTGTTCTAGGTTGTACTAAGAATGAATGACCAAGAAGGAAATTACAGGCTGGTAATTACTGTGGATCTATGGGACTCATTTAAATTTATTCCAAGACTACTTTTCACTGCTTTAGCAATTTGTAAAAAAAAATCTTAAAATTCAATCTTATTTATGCACTCTTCCAACAGTCCCTGCACTCTTAAAGAAGTATAAAACTGTCAGAGTGTAAATGTGAATTAAGCTTATGTGTCCCTGCAGTAGATGTGGCGACACTTTTCTTTTTCCTCTGAAAAGAGAGATCAGATTTCAGCTGAAGTGAAGCTACCTGTCTGAAACGACCTGCATGTAGAGTTGGATCTTCAGCTGATGCCCAATTTCAGTGAAACTATACTGCATTACATCAGCACAGACTTGCATCATATGAGAGGTTTAATAAACTCCAGGGATCCCAGATTATACAATTTAATAACAACTTTAATGCCTGCTCAGTAACTATATTGCCATGCTTGGGCCAGGTATGGAAACAGGCAGATAAGTTATTTCAGCATGTATTTACCAGCAGATGAAACTACACAGTCATTTCTGGGACTGAGACCCTCAATTTCATGAAGTTGCTACAAACTGCTGATTTTTATTTTTTCCAGTTTCTGCTCTCAAATAGGCACAGGCACATACATTCACAACGGTAGGTGCCAGCAAGCACATTTGACCCTGTCTGCTATTGTAATTGCAGTACAGGTATTCGTGAAATGGAAAAAGCAATGAACAAAGTCACTGAAACCAAAATGGGTGGCTTGTGATGGTTGTCTGAGGCTGCAAGCCTGACAAAAGCTGCCTTATCTTGCCTATCTAATCTTAAAGCTCCCTGAGATTTCCAGCTGTCTCCCTGCTAATGTTAAGTTACCACCTACCGCCCTTCCTACATTTTTTAGAAAGGGGGAGGTGAACAAGAATAGCACTTTGCTGTAGACCAGGCATTGGGGTCAGGTAGTGATGACTGTCCCAGATGTAGTATAGGCTGGTGCTGCCTAAGGCAAATCATGTCCCCCAACTAAATGTCCCTCTTCACTAAGCAGACAAAGAATAAAGGCATTGTAGAGGTAATGGAGGTGGCATCCCGAGACAGATGAGTCATTTCCCTTGCATGGGTAGCCTGCTGGCTGAACTAGGAGCTCTATTTGTATTAGGCAGAATGGCGGCAAATATGGTAGTAAGATTGAGCAATGAAAATCAGTGTATAAAGAGAAATGTCAAATATCCGACACGCTTTCATCTTGACAAAACTAGCATGTGTCAAACAGTCTGAAGCTGGTGAAGTCCGCCCTGTGATAGTGTTAGCTGGAAATGCTTTTTCTGTAAGAGTCAGCACTTTTAAACACAGTACCTCCTGCATGAGGCTCTTGCTGCTGAGAAACTAAAATGTAGATTGTCACATCTCTGTCCTACTTTTGTAGACCTTGTTACACTTTAGCTCTCCAAATATATTGAAGGAAATGAGCATGCAAATGACAGTTCTTTTGTTTTGAATCCTTTTGCAGGGGTCAGCACCATTTCTTGTCTGTGCTACAGCAGGCACAACAGTGCTGGGAGCATTTGATCCTCTGGATAAAATAGCCAATATCTGTGAGAAGCATGGCCTCTGGCTTCATGTTGATGTGAGTTTGTATACTGTGTAGTTTATTTAGCATTGCTTTTGTATAACCACTATTTTTCTTTGACTGTCAATGTTTCTATATAGTAGTAAGTTGGACTTTAATAATTTTTTTCATGGAGAACAGAGATGCATTCTGATTCCTCTCTGTTTCGTGTGCTGAAAACCAGCAAATAACTTGGCTGTGACATGCAGTCAATGTTATTTTGTTATCATCCAGTTATGTTTCAAAATGCATTTAAAATCAGTTTCTTATTTCTTCTTGCTACCTCCCCAAAACCACATCAAGGATGTTTACATACAAATATAACTTCAGATTCTTTCCACATCTTATTGGAGAATGGACACATTAGAATTGTAGTGTATGGTTCATATGGTTTAAAATAAAGGTATATCTCTGACTCAGCCATCCATAAATTATTCTGTTTCATATTTACAGGTTTGACTCTCCTGTAGTTCCCCTTAAGTTTTCCTAAGTTGCTTCAACCTTTTTCTTCTCTTATTTCTTTATAGTTTTAGTTTTGGGTATTCAATTCCATTCAGGAACCTCTTTAGAAGAATCATTGAGCCCTTGTAATTACCTGGAAGAGTTAGTTGAAAATGTTTTTTCCTAAAGGTCTTGTAAACTGGATTTTCTTTGTAATTAAAGTAGCACAAATCCAGAATGCCTCGACTAAAGTCCACAGAATTGAACCTGGATTTATATGGATAGAGCAATAAGAGAATCCAGAGCAGCATTAATGGAGATTTTTAGATCTGCTTTAAATTTTGAAGTGTTTATTCAGTGTTGATTATTTAAAGAAAATGACATAGACAATGTGCATTTTAAATAGAAATGTCTTACAGACAATAAATAAAATCTCTGTATGCAAATCAAAATTTTTCTTACTGACTTGGAGAAAAAGCTGCAGAATTCAGCCCTAGTATTTAAAGTGTAAAGCCTCCTGATGCGTGTATGTGGGTTAGAATGACCTAGCAGACTTTGCAGCAAAATTACAGCCTTCATATTAGATGCTAGTCTCTAGCATGTCTGCTTATAGTTAGTGGAAAGATGGGTACATTGAGAATCTGTGTTAGATCTTAGGTGAGTTGAATAGCCACAGCTGGAGCATATCTCCAATGGCTGCAGGAGGACAATGAGTAGTTTCCTAACCTGCTTGCTGTAGCTGAATAACTAAAAATACAGGGGCTGAGCCTAGGCCATATTTTGAACTATACTTTGTAGGCAATTGCTAGTGTTCTGCAAAGAGTTAGCTTGTTCAACTTCAGCCTCCTGTTAAGCTAAGATAAAAATGTCACTGACTCTCTTAAAGATAATTTTCTGTTTGAACAGTGACTGTAGCTGTCAGATGTTAATTGATTCCCGGTAGGACAAATGTATCCCACAAACTGGATAGTCTATGGTCTAGAAGACCAATATTTCTATTAAAATGTGATTCATGTTATGAACCTCTCAATGATTTCTTAACCTTGGATGGTTCTTGGGAGTTCTATTAGTATTTTTGCTTCCTTCTTTTCACCCTGTAGGAAGAGTTGAATGGATGGTTAGGTTTTTTGTTTGTTTTTGTTTAAAGCTTCTCACAAATATTTGTATAGGAATAGGGTATTGGAAAGAGACCGAAAACTTTCAGTGCCATTTTTGTACAACATGAGGCATGCAGGTATATACAAACCTTCTATGATAAAATAAGCAGACTGTAATTCATAGTGTGATAGAATGATATCTGAAAAGCTACAGTGAGCCTAAGCATCTACCATTCAGAAATAGCGTACAAGAAACAACAAAGAGTTGTTGGGTTTTTTGTTTTTAAGCACCCTGTCTCCTTCTAGCCTCAGATGAGAAATAATATTTAAAAGCTTTGAGGATCTGCATTCCTTTGAAAGGAAGCCAGGAATCCTTCCTGGCTTCATGTTGAGTGATTTACATGTTGTGCAGTCTGATTTATAGCAAGTGAGTACTGCTTTTTTGGTGTGCTGTAACTTTGAAGGAAAAAAGATGCAGTAAAATTAAAAAAAAAAAATACAAACAGGGAAAATTCCGTCTAATTTATGACTTTCTTGTATCATTGGTGTGGATCACAATTATCTACTGCAAATGGTCTCAAGAGCTGTTTATAAAGATGTCTTATATGAATGTCAGTGGTGTTTTTTCCAGTTTTACACTGATGTAGCTAATTTCAGAATATTTTCCGTTGCCAAAAATTGATATGTTTGCTTTAGGGAAACTCCTCATTAAATCTGAAACAATAAAGCTCATGATCCTTAGGAAGGGCAAAAGGGAGAACATCAACATAAAATCAGTGGGCTTCAGCAAGATAAACTCAGAGAAACAGCAGATAAGTTCTCATGTGGAGACCATCCTAGAGGGGGGAAAAATAAGTTAGGAAAAATAATTTCAAGAAGATGATACCAAGGGCATAAGCCCAAACTATCCTAGCAGTCAAGCCATTCAACAGTCAGGTCCATATGCAGGGACCATAACTGGGCTCATTTTGTGGACATTACAGTACTATCACACATTCCTGTTGGCTATTGTATTCTGTCATATATCTGTAATGCCTTTCTTGTTCAGCATCATCAATATGCACTCAAGCTCTAGCAATTACATATATCATGCATTGTGTTCATGTAGCTTTAAATACCCTGTATGGGTATTTCGTCCCTGCTGGGCCTCACTTTATGACACTTTTTCATATGGCTAGGCAAGAACAGAAAATCTGATTTGACCTGTTAGCCTGTGCTTAGGTAGTTGGTTTAATCACATTGCAAAACCCTGTCACTTGCATCATTCAGCTGTAAGTAGTTTGTTATATATGAAACACAATCGTTTTCTCAGATCTAGTTACCAATTACATTGCAGTAGGGCACAGCTGATTAATATTAATCTTCATGTGTTTTGAGCTACCTAGCATAGCTCCAAGCTAGATTTTTCATGAACAAAATGCATCAATCAGGACTGACTGATCAATCTACCTTCTTTCTCTAGCCTCATGCTTGGAGGAGAAGCAGTTTACTTTACTGTGTCTTGGCAATATCTCATGGAAAATTCTAGTCCGAATGCCAGGGAAGCACTGCCAAACTGCAACTGTGATAGTGAAAATCTGTCTGGAAAATCATACTCAGAGTGGTTATCAGTGGTTCATTGCTGAAAGAGGAGTATATGTTGAGCAGGATTCCACAAAGGTCCATCCTAGGTTATGTTCTATCCAATATTTTCACTAATAAGTTGGATTTAAGAGTGTGCTTATTAAATTTGAAGATGACATGAAACTGCAAGAGAGTGGGAGAGCAGGATTAGAAATCAAAGCGATCGATCGACAATTTGAAGAAAAGATTGGAAAAAATAAGCTGCAGTTCAATAAGAATAGTGCTCTAGGTTTAAGCTGTAATAATCAGCTGCATAAACAGGCTGGGGAATGTTGGCTAGATAGCAGATCTGGAGAAAATGATTGGGGGGCTGTAATGTATCACACATCAGCAGCATTTGCAAAGAGAGGTAAACATCTTACAGGACTCAATAAAGAAGGTAAATTAATTCTTTCCTTCTACTTTTAGCTCCATCTGTTTTATCAAGACTGTGTCCAAATAAAAACCTGTATTTCAAGAAGATTAAGGACCTTCAAGAGATTGGAGCAGAGCAGTGAGAATACATAGAATCATATCTGGAAGTTGCGACTAATGAGGAAAGACTGAAACTACTGAAGTTATTTAGACTAGAAAAGACAAAGAGACAACATACAATAGTTTATAGATACTTAAAAAGCTGCTGCAAAGAGATGGGGAATAATCCGTTTCCTGTGACCACTGCAGCTATTACAAGAGATAACAATGTTTAGGACTGACATCTTAAATCCATGGGGTTGGTATTCTTAAACACGAGTGACAGGGCCAAGTTGTGCAGCCTCCATCATCAGAGGTCTCTACAAACATGCTAAGCCAGCGAGTCCCAATCTTCCTAGGTGCCCTTTCATTTTTGTTCATCCTCAGCCCTGGATCCTTAAAGACTTGGTCTGTGGATGGGGGGAAAAAAGCACAGAACATAAATTTGTCTGAGAGTCCTGTGGATTAAGGGAGGACAGAAGGGTGGTGGAGGTGCCTGGACATGCAGTATTATCATTCCTCTCCTCCAGATCTCCAACAATGTGTGTGTGTTTTAGGAAAGCAATGCCAGTAGTGTTGTGAGGGCAGTGATTGCTGATGTGTCTTTGCACATTATCTTTTACTTTGATGCTAGCCTAAGCTGGGTGCATTCGCTGCTTGAGAATCTCCACAATAGACAAATGCCTGTTGGAAATGAGATGGGTATGGTTGATGCTGCCTTTGGGGGGAGGGTGCACAGATGAGATGACCCCTTGGGGGTCTTTCTGGTTCCCTTGTTCTGTGGCAGTATGAAAATGTCAGCCTTTTCTAATACTGACATTACACTTCTTGGATGCAAGTTAAAAAAAAAAAAAATTGTATTGCAGTGGGTTGCTTATGAATTATGCAAAGCAGTGACTGTTTTGACTTTACTGTTTGATAGAATGAGAAGTGCAAAATCTGACTATAAATAGAAAGGCCAGTTTGATTGTCCTCCCATCACATAGCTAACAGGATAACTGGGGAAACCCAGTTTCAAGTCATGGTCCTACCACAGGCTAACTGTGCAGTTTGGGACAAATTTTTCTACCTCAGATCCCATCTTTCCTTGCAAAGAGTGTTGTGACCATGACAAAATAAAATATGATGGGGTGCTTGTGTACTGAATTAATGAGAATTACATATGTTAAGACAAGTTATTAACCTTTCATTTCCCTTGTGAGCCTACACCATTCCAGTCTCCCAGAGATGGCAGCTCTTATTCCCCATGTGTGGTGTGTGAAGCAAATGCTGGTGCTAAATTTATAGACCAGCTCTTGCAGCTGTTTCTTTGAAAAGAAAAAAAGTAAAAATCAAAAACCAAGCAAACATATGTTTTCCATATAGAGATCAGGAATCTTCACATCAGTGATTTCTTTTTTGTTACACCAAAATAAATGCATTCTTTTAAAAATAAGCTGAGTCTTGGTGTTATGTGGACTGATACCGCCTGTGCTTCTGTGAGGAGCTTTGCTTATTTCATAGGGAATTTGCTTAAGTAGATTCTGCTTGCATGGACATTAGAAATTCTTTTTTTAATACATCAGTAAGTTATTATGAAATATATTCTATGACATGTCTGCTGTTGTTTTGCAACATGTTTTGTTGTTTCTTCCTCTGTGGGCAAATGTTGTTCTTTTGAGAACTAGAGATTCATTGCAGCTGGTGGGTAAAATCTGGTCCTTGCTGAATTCATGGATAAGAATCACCTTATGTAACTTGAATTGCCCCAAAAGTTAAACTTGTAATATACTCTTGTTGTCTGAGCTTCTTTGGTAGCCCATGGGGAGAGACTGACATCTGCAAAAGGTATTATCCAAATATAGGTATCTAGAATAGATAAGATGACTCTTGAAAAGATGTTTCTGTGGAGAGCAATGACTACAGAGAAGGCCTAAATGACTGTTAGACCACACACCTAGTTCTTAAGCAAGCCAAGGTAGATGTGGTGAGTCTCACTCCATTTTAGCTTCAATTGGATCGCTGGTAGCAGAAAAGCTGCTATTGCCTACTTACTGACTTCAATTTTCATATCAAAACTCCAGGATATATTTGAGCCTGGACTTTGAAATTGGCAGATGTTATCATTCTCTCCTCAGTTTCCTCTGTGAATTTCTCACAAAGGAAGCTGCTAGCATGAGGAAGATTTGCGAAGTGGGGTTTTCTGGTCTCACTGTTTAGGTTTAGGCTGGGGGAATGGAAGCTCCTCTGATTCGGTATCAGGAATGGGATTATGCAGAATCCCTTCAATTCATACCCTTGCTTTCACAGGGAGGACAACAGAGTTTGTGGCTCACTTAACAGCACGCAATGCCACCTCCTCTGTTAGGCATAGCTCCAGGCAGCCTTCTTTATTTCAGTAGGATTGTACTGATGATACTGTAGGCAAATTTAGCCCACTGACCATGTAGTAAACTAACTTTAAGTCACTAAATGAAGCCTTACAAAACTATGCAAAGAACTTCATACAAATAACATTGTCTTGGCTCTGCAATGTTCCAACAGGCATCTTGGGGTGGCTCAGCTTTGATATCGAAGAAGCATTGCAAGCTGCTTCATGGCATCCACAGGTGAGTCAGCTAAATTAATGAGGACATTTATCAGGGACTGAGATGGAGGAAGCATATCATAATGTCCTCCATAGGAGCTGCATTTTTGCAAATACCTATTATTTTTAATTGGAGAGATTTCTAAACTTAGGGTTATGTGGAAAACAAATTGAGAAATCTAATATATCTGCTTGCAATGTGTTTGGGGATTTTTGACCCTCTAGTGCTCTTGACTACATGTACTGTCTCACCTCCTCCTTCCCCCACCCCTTTCCTTCTCCTTTTATAAATTTCATAGGGCTGATTCTGTTGCCTGGAATCCCCATAAAATGCTGATGGCAGGAATCCAGTGCTGTGCTCTTCTGGTGAAAGACAACTCTGTAAGTCTGTGTGTGTGTGTGTCTCATTACTGTAATGTGGTAGTCGAGATGATTAGAAAACAATTGCTAGTCACTTTTGCTACACTGCAGTGCAAAGACCAAATGATCTGGATTTTGAATTTCACCAAGAATTTAGTAAAGGATGAGTAAGGGAGCAGAGCCAAACTGATTCAAGTTACTAAACTCACCAGTAGTCAAACTTTGCAGCTGGTGCCCCTGCTAGTTTAATTTCTGTGCATGATTTGCATTCAGAATCAAGTGTTTTGTCACCTAGATCTGCAGCACTTAAACACTGAGCTCATCAAGGTCTCCCAGGACTGTTGTCATCTGCTGGGACTGCAGCAGTCTGTCTCCTTGCATGGGTGCACCAGGGTGGGAGAGGAGAGTCAGCACATATGGGAGGAGGCTGGGTGTGTGTCCTTTTACAGAGTATGGGGAGGGACAAGCCCTCTGTGCCATGTTAATTTAAGTTTTGGCTTTCGCTATAGAGATGCTGAGCCTTTTTCTCTGCACTCTGCTAGTGTTTCATCATCACCAGGGTTATTTAGGTTTTCCAAAAGCCATGACTAATTAAAAGTTCTAGAAAGCAAACAGCAGAGCTCTGATTCTCAAATGGCACAGTGAGATGAGTCTGTGATGTGGAAAAAGTCTCTGCTTATATCTTTGTGGAATTCTTCTATCTTAATAAAGAAACCAGTAAGAGGTTAATTATTTAAAGCACACTATCAAACTCAGCCGTGCTATAAGTCCTTTGTATACCATCAGGAATGAGTTTTAGCTTATGCTTCATAGGTCGTGAATGACTCTGAACATTGCTGACATATGGAGCCTCTGAAATTTGTACCGCTGTTTTGCGGCCTTGGTTTATAAGTCATTTTTCTAAATCTCTGTCAAAGCAGCTGATAGTTTCTATTCAGCTGCTAGTAGTTAGCTGTTCATGTAATTGGTTGTAACTCCTGGCCCTGAAAACTGATGAGAACTGAATAGCACAGATGTTAATCAGCTTTGTTTTGGAGCTGATCACTCCAAGTCATGGATGAGACAAGGCAGGACAACAAGGGTAAGTGTGCCTTTTCATTTCCTGGGTTGCAGACTCCAAGACTACCCATACATGGTTTTACCTTACTCCAAGAGGATGGAAAACAAGCACCAAAAAAAAAAAAAAAAGTTACTGACTAAGATGAACAAGGTGAACATAGTCTCTCAGTTGCAGGCTTGGGATGAATTCAGTGCTGTGTTTTTAACTAATTAGGTCCAGTATACAGATACAGCCCCAGGTAATGATGGGACTACTTGAGCTGCATATTGCAAATTCCTCTTGAAGAAAGAGGAAAGGCATGGAGAGAGGAAAAAATACCCTAGCTTCCTTGGCATTTAGAGTCACTTTACAAACACTGCTGCAACTTCAGGGCTCTGACAGCCTTTCTGTATTCTCCTTCCATGGAGTGTGATGTCTAGCAGAACAACCCTATTCCACCTCTAAATCACTGTGATGCAATGTTGTGCCAGAAATACATGTAAAGCTGAATCCTAGGCAGTTGAAGGGTGAAAGCACAAAAGTATTGCTCATTGTTAAAGTCAGATCCTGATGAACAGTGAGACATGTTTCAGAAAGTAGAAGACTTGTCTGCATGAGGATCAGTGGGTGTTTTACTGTTCAGTGTTTAATTCTTTGCAAATTGATGTTTATACATTTTGTGCTAGTGTAGGCTTTATGCAAACAGAAGCAAGTGCAATTTTGGGTACTTTCTTACCAGCTTTTTGAAAGTGCTGGAGTGTTATTCTTTAAGAAAAAAAATCAGATGCATATTTAAGACACTGACAGAAAGGCCTTGCTTCACTTTGATCCCCTCCATACAAGATCTGGAGAAGGGAGCTGGACCTAGTCTCCCATTTCTGATTAAAGAATGCTGATCACACACCACTAAGAGTAGGGGAAAGAGTATCTGTGCCAGCTTCTTACTTTGGAACTTGTTCCACTTCCCCTAAGTTACATAAATACCTATGGTCACAGATGAAGCACGCATAAATGTGAACATAATGCTTTCATACTGTGGTTTGGCTGCTGAGATGGGAGCTGGAAGAGTTTGGCATAAATTCTTCTGCTAGTGAATGTTAAAGGAACCTCAGGGGTAGTCCTTGAGGCTGTGAATTCTACTAGGAATCAAAGCAGCAAAACGTTAAGCACTGATGTTAAGTCCCACTTATGAATCAAGCCCTAGCCCCCTTTAAGGGTCTGATAAAAGAAGTTAGCTTGTCTTCCCATTTGCTCTGAGGTTGGTTTGGAAACTGTGGGCTGTCAGAGGATTAGGGTTAGGTGATTATAAGAGGACAAATAACTCCCTTCAATTTGTTTTCCTTAATTCTTTTAAGGTATAGACAGCTTAGCAAGACCAAACTTTGCATTTTACTTTATGTATGAAAAGGTAAGCTTGAGAAGGAATCACCATGTTTCTGGTGAAGTGGTAATTGCTTTCCATTAGCAAAAGTCATAGTGACAGGTTTTTGTTTGGTTTGTGGTTTTTTACCACATAGCATCAGTAAAGCTGTGTGCTTAGCGATGTTATGTCTTAAGACATTGCAGCTAGATTATTGGAATGAGATGTATTTAAATATTTTTTCCCATGAGATTTAAAAAAAAAAAAAAAGGATAAATTGTAGTGAAATGCTGATAAAAGAATGTCTTTCAGCATTAATGACACAAAATTGGAATGATTTCCAGAGATGATAGAGATGGAAATATGTGTTTGACCGTATTAGAATAGAGAAGCATTTCCAGCAAAGGCAAAGGGAGATTGGTTAATCCTCTGTAAAAACTCAGATCAATGACAATAGTTCTTCAGTGCTTAAAGTGCTTAAGAAATGTGCAGCTAACCCTCTTTCACTGCCGTACGCTGAGTAGCTTTCTGCCCTTCTGTCATAACATCAGCTTCCTCAGAACACAGATGAGCCAACATTCTGAAAAAGGTTAGTTAGTGAACTTTGTTCTTAAAATGCTATGAACCAGGTTTGAGTTGTCCATACTCCTTTAAGACTGTAAAGCTACTCCAATTTGTGCTTGCTAGAATGTATGTAAATATGAGTATTATCACCATATAAATAGAGAACTAATGAGATTATCATGCTAGACAGATCTACAGTGTAATTTCTTCCTCATTATTATTAGTATTACAAAGGTATCTGCTTCACTGATTTCTTTCCAGAACAGCTGCAGGAAATAAAGTATTTGCCTTGCTTTCTGTTTGGGGTTAGTACACTGAGAGCTCCTTCTCACCTCTTGAAGTGAATTGCAGGGATGGCCTTTTGTAGCACACTGCTTTCAGAATTTTCAAGTACGCAATTTAGAAGATTGTCCTTATTGCTTCAAATGGAGCAAATCAGGAAGATGTTTGTCTTGGGGTGTGGGGGAGAACTGTTCATGTTTTGTTTAATAAAAATAAAAAAAAAAAGGAAGAAGGAAAAAAAGAACCCCAAACCTGAAATTTACTTATAACTAGCAATGGAAATGGAAGGAGATCAAAAGGCTTGCTGTAGATAAGTGTGTTCAATGAGAAAAGTCTGTTTTGAATTACGTACAGTGAGAAATCAGAGCTCTTAATATATTGATATCAGTATCACTAATTCTTCATTTATTTGCATTAATTATAGCACACAGCAAGTAACGATAGACTTAATCAAAGCCAAAGGTTGTTTGACACTTCATAGTGGACCAGGGTCTATATGAAAATAGTTTCATTTTTCTGAAACTTTGAGTCACAGTATAACGCAGAGCACTACCATGAGCCTGTAAACAAAGTATTGAAAGCAATAAAAGAGGCTGAAGGAAGAATCTCAAATTTGTCAGATTTTCTAATGAAATATTTGGAATTCTTCTGAACAGATGGAACGGGTTAGTTACTGTGTGGAAACTATGGGGTTCTTTTGGGGACTGTGAATACTCGGTTAGAAAGCATACTTTTTCTTCCTGATTTTTTTTTTCTACTTTTCCTTCATTTGACTAGGAAAACTGAGACTGCGTTTTATGTTTTCACCATTTTTGTATCTATTACTTTTGAGACAGTGGCTATCAAGGAGTAACTAGTCTGCTGAATACAAAATTTACCCTGGCATTTTTTTCCTCTGCTGTTATCTCCTCCACCCCAGCACCCTACACTGCAACTCTTCCTTTTCCTTCCCTTGCTTCTCCACCTTGCTCCCTGCATTGTGCTAGTGTATTTCCTTTATATCTCACAAACCATGATGTTTTGTTTCTTCTGCCAGCCCTAGTGATATGTTGGAGGATTTCACTACTTGCCTCTGCAGATTGACAGTAGGCAGCATCTTCAGCAGGATTTTTTGAATGTTGCATTATCAGCAAGTTTAGCAGATGGAAAAGGGGATCTAGCGAGCATGTCGTGTCAGCTTTGGATGCACCGGGAGAATAGGGTAGTACCTGCCTTTTCTGAAAGCTTTTTTTAATGAAAGATCTTCCCTGGAATTTGAATTCAGTCAAAGATACTGAACTGTGTTCAACATTTGTTGGGTTTTAACTTGAGAGCATTTGTTTTTAAACTATAAAGCTCTGCAGCTGCACTGTGCTCTTAAATGAACTTCTAAGTCTTTCGATAGTGTTACCACCTGAGTTTAGGTTTCTCGTGACCAAAAAAAAGGAATTTCCCATAAGACAGACATGAGCAGAACTAATATCCTATGATGTCCTCTATTACGCAGTTACATTACATTCTGATAATGTAGAAGATAATCCCACATTGATCAGCCCTGCTATATGCTGACTGCAGAAACATTATGCAAAATTTAATCAGTAAGAGACAAAACAATTAACTTCAGTTTGTCAATATTGCTGCCCCTTTTGCAAAATACCATGTCAAGTAGACCTTGTATTCATCTGAAAGTTCGAGGTATAGAGATATAAATGAATATGACACAATGGCTTAACAAACATTCCTGTTCCTGGTGTGCAACTGGGAGAACAAAAAGCTGTAGAAACTGGAAAAGCTGGATGTGTCAGTGTTTGAGATATATATAATATATTTTTTTTCCTTCGGTTTCTGATGTCATTGTCTGGCATTTCTCACCACACTTTCCAGCTTTTTTCAGAAAGAGATCCTACAACAAAAGGAGCCAGCAGTGGCTCTTCAGCTACTGCTACAGTGCACTGCTGCAGCAGCACATTATCATTCTGATGATTGCAGGGGCACATCAGCCACTGCCTCTTTTTCCCAAGGTGTCACAGAAATTGTCTTTTTACAAGGCTGAATGTCCTGGTCCTGTGGCTAGGAGTTCGGACGGGATTTGCTGCCTTTTTTCAGATCAGGGATATTATAATTGGACTGTCAACCCCCTGCATAAGTTGTGGAGAAGCCACCTTCACGGTTTCGTTTTTCTCCTTTTGTGCCCTACAATTAGGCACGCAGTACTTCTTGTTTTTTTGTTATTGATGGAGGGATTGAAGAGTGAGGGAGATTATATTCTGTGTATGCCAGGAGTTTATTTGTGTCATTTTTTGGGTTCTTTGGATTTCTTTCTTTTTTTTCTCCTCTTTATTTTATTGCCAGTTCCAAAGTTATCAGTAGTGTATTATAATGTAGATTAAAACCTGTAGCTCCTCTTATGGGTATATGGATGTGTTCAAGAGTGGTGTTAGGCACTGTCTGCCATTTCAAAATCAAACTTGCAGCAGATGCAGAGAAATTGATAAAATATGAAATGGTCTTTCAGATGGTTCCAAATGAAGAATGGAGTTAAATTAAGAAATGAATTGTGCACTTTGAGATACTGTTTAGTGACTTATCATGCTGTCCACTTCTGTCACTTGGACTACTCTGCACAGAAGACTCCTTGTCACTTAAATACACATTTGAAAATCTGAATCTGATATTGTAGCCATGTTCTTTAGCCCATTTGAATTTCTATTCCAGTGTTATCTTATATATATTTTTTCCTCACTCATTTTTAACTTCACTGACAAATCCAGAACTATTCCTGTCTCCCAGACTCCTTGTATGGCCATCCTCATCTCTGCTCTTGTAACTTACTTTTTGCCAGCCCTTCTCTCTACTTCATGGCATTAGAATATACTTCAGGATTTCATTCTTCAGCCACTGGCCAGTCCTGTGCCTCTCTTCCTCCCTTGTACCTTTAAACCCCTGTTTTCTGCTTTCTAGCTCTTTTTCTTCGCTGAAACGTGCCACTGTACTCACTCGTTTTTGTTGGTTTTCTACTGCTCATCTCTGCCTGGACAGACATCTGGGAGTTGGAGCCTACAAATCGCTGAATAAAAGTAATTCCATTAACAAACCGTGATCAGGGTACACTACAGTACCCTTTCTAAGACTTATTTTGAAATGTTAAAAATTGCCAGAATGTTGAAAGAAAACAATTGGGGTTGTACTAATAATCTCATTGTTGTGTTTCCACTGACCCAGTCAGATAATCTATGCTAAATCTTCAGAGGAGATTTCTTTTCTGGTAAGAGTAAACATTTATTTTTGGGGTGGAATCTTCCCTACCTGCAACTTATTTGGGTATGTAGATGTAAAGATCTTTGTCAGATGAAAGAAATGATGGACTGAACCATTTGTGGCCATGTAGGCAGCTCCTCAGAGCCTGTTCTTCCAACTTAGACAGAAGCAGTGGAAGTAGGTTCCCCTTCTCCCTCTTTCCCAGCCATTTTATGTCTTCAGGCAACTGTTTCTGTGATACCCACTCCCATGGCTTCTTGAGATCTGAGCCAGAATTCTTCTTCAACCTACAACTCTTTAGTGACGTTATGAAGTAAATCTGGGTTTCATTGCAGTCAGTGCTAAAACCTGGCTGAGTTCATTGGATCCAGGTTCATCCAGGGTTCTTAAGCAATGACATAAGCTTTGAACAGTTTTCTGCACACTCGGTTCTGTTTTACTAAATCGTTGGTACAGACAGGGGAAAAATGCTTTGGCTTGTGAAGTTGAAAAGGTTTGAAAATGCATATTAGCAATCTAAGCCTTTATTGTGTTTCTAATAGGGCCTCCTGAAGAAGTGTTACTCTGCCAAGGCAGCATACCTGTTCCAGCAGGACAAGTTCTACGATGTCAACTATGACACAGGTGACAAGTCGATTCAGTGCAGCAGACGCCCAGATGCATTCAAATTCTGGCTGATGTGGAAGGCACTGGGAACCACAGGCCTCGAGGAAAGAGTAAACAGGGCACTGGCCTTAGCTAGGTACCTCTTTGAAATTTTGAATGTCTATTCTGTTTAATTGACTATCTGAAACATCAACAGCAGTGACATTTCTTATTTTGGGACAGACAGATTTGTTTCATTTTTTTCCTTTTGTTTCTACAGTATAAAAGAAGGACCTAATTAGCAAAAGCAATAATAGTGTTATCAAATCTGCTGTAATCTTTAATAGTAATTATTATTTGTAGCAATAGGCATAGATGTTAGTATAAGAAGAAGACTGAATTAGGCTGTCAATCTTTATTATGTTTAACATTTATGTTATCTGAAACAGAAACAGGATAGTGGTGACCAGTGCTCCCTATCCTAATTCATAACTGTGTGTTCTAGCATTAATGTAGAAGCAGCTCTATGTGCCAGATTCTGAGCTGCTTCTAGCAAGAAGTGAATTTGCCATTCTTCTGTCCACTTCATTCCTCATGACTGAGGAAACACAGAAGGTCAGTGTTTTGGGGAAATTCCTGTGAGGCCAGTCTGGCTACCCTGATGGCCTCCTATCTACTCTGTTAATATTAGCATGTAGTAGAAGTGCATGAAGGGATAGGGAGATTGTTTTGAGGCACCATTGCTTTTTATTTTTTTCCTCAAATTTGTTTAAATTCTTAATGCTTACAGTATCATAAGTTGTGGGCTGAAGCACTTTTCTGGTCTTTTTCTTCCATTCTTCCCTTTTTCAGTTCTACTGTTTTTGGTCTTGCAGCACTGAGTTTCACAAGTGAATTCTGCTAAATTCTTGTTAGAGGGTGTTTCTAAAGTGATGGTGATGTGATGGATGATCTTCTGGGAAGAAACTTCCTTGGATAAGTTGTTTTGTCTTCTGACAGAAGAAATAATATTGAAATAAGATAATGGGCCATTAAAAATAATTCACTTAAGGTATCTTGTTTATGCAGCATTTACTCAATGTGCCATAATAAATCTTGACGTATGCCTGGCGTAGCTACACACTACTGAAATTCAAGTTATTAATATTTAAAAATGGTCACCCATATCCTATTGCCATTTTATTTTTGATATGAGATACCAACCTGAAAAGAGTAACCAAATGTTTACTCTGGTGAAAACTAAGGGGATAGTCTCACTTAACAGAGTCAGTTAAAGAGAAGGTTCAGATATCCATGACCTAAAACCAACATGGGTTAGAAAGGAATAAAGAAAAAGAAACAAGACCAGAAAAGCCCAAATGAGTTGTAGCTTGTTCTCTCTTATTTCTTCAAGGCCACTCGTTATTCGGCTGGTTAAGTGTTCCTAAAAGTCTTCTGGGTAAATTGCACCTTCTTTTCGTTCCAGAATGGTTTGGTGTCTATACAGAGAATGCAATTCATTTTGCTATCGGTAGGAGAACTCAGCCATATCAAGATCACTTGTCAATGTCCTTTGAGAGTATGGTGGTTAATGATCTTCTGGGACTGATATCTTCTTTGAATGTTAGGATTAGCTGGTAGCACTTCTAAGAAATGTGTTGTCTTTTTTTTTCTTTAGGAAGAAAATTAATTCTCAGTTATTATCTGATAAAGTATATGCTTTACAGTAGCTGCATTGCTATCTTGAGTTTGCATGGGCACAAGCACTTTGTACCTGGGACATCAGGTTCACTGGGCACTATGCCAGGTTTCTTAACTACTCAACAGCTATGCAGCTTTTCTCCAGAGCTGTTACAGTAGGTTTTACTTTGCAAAGATAATATTTCAGTGTTCCTGAACAAACTTGGATTGTTTCTGGGACTAGTCCACTGACTTTACAACTTGCTCTCAAGAATTTTTTCTATGGTTGGGCAGAGTTGCAAAGGTCTTAAGGTAATTGCAGTCATGTATCTCTTTTGCATCAAACATTGCTTATTGGCTATTCCATTAATTTATTCTTGTTTTAGAGGTGATGAATCATGTTTTCAATAGATTAGGTTAGATTAGATAGCTCAGGAATATGGTGATCCTATCTGTCTGGAAAGGCTTATTTTTAAACTACCTTCAGTAGACCATTCTGCTGATCACTTTGGAAAGATGTGTGTGTGTGTGTGTGTATGTGTGTGTGTGTGTATGTGTATATATACACACATTTTTCCTTGATGCAAAGCAGTTGCTTTATGAAGCAGACTAAAAAGAAAATAAAGCAAACTGCTTTTAGAGTATAGCTGTACCTAACTCTGCGTATTATGCTTCAGCATCTTTGCAGTTTTTCTGCCCTATTCATCTTATGATGCCCACTCTTAACAGAGACATCTGTCTACATTCACTACAGATCTCCACCCCTCATTTTCTGCAAGCCTTAATTATTGCAAATACTACTACTTCTCTCCTCTAGTCCTTACCCAGCCCATTCTGACATTCCATGAATGTGACATAATAAAATTCCACTGTCAACTATGGAAAGATGCACAAAGAAAATTGCTCCACTGCTATCAAATGATCCTGGCAAGATAAATCATGGGTGGTGGATTTTTCTACTGGCTGCCTTTTTAGGTCATTGGCAGTGTAGTTAAGAAAAAGATTAACAGTGTTGTGAGCTTGACCGACATTAGCTATCCTATGTCAGATGGTGTTTTTTTTCTTAAAAAAAAAAAAAAAATACCTGGGGTTAGAAGGTAAGATATTAATCATTCTAAAATAGTTCAATCCCTATTTAAGACCATGGGGAAAAAAAAAAAAAAAAGAGATGATTGTACTTAGGTCCCTAACAAGAGTTTCTTTTTTATGATGTATTTAAAAAAAATTGAGGCACACTGTCTGATGAATAGCCTTCTGGTTGTGCTGGGTATCGTTTTTTGTGATGCAAACAAGTACCTTCTTATCGGCAGGACAGAAGCACTGAGCCTGTGTTACCTGAGACAATTCACCTATTAAAAACAGCATCCCTCCTGCTTGCCTGCCTCCCCCTACCCCCAAGATACCTAGCATCTCTCTCTATATCTATCTATCTATAAATATATATATATGTATATAGCTTATGTCTTATATCTAGCTTGTCTATACTTACCTTTCAGTCTGCCTCTCTTTCAACCTAAACATCAGTATGGGCATTAGTGGCCAGGCAATAAATGCACACAGTAGGAGCAAGTCTAAATGATCTTGGCAGAAAAGAACCAGAACCTTGACTTGTTACAGTGAGCATCTGGAAAGATTTTAGCAGTGCACAGTTTGGTGCAACTTGTACAGCTGCACGTTGTTGGAACTGGCACTCCAGCACAGCAGTCTTTTTTTACAGGGATGTATGCTAAGAGGTAATGAGTCACATGCACAATACTTGTTAATGATGAACAATGTGACAACTCCCCATGCTCTGTTTTGAAAAATGTATACCATCGAGGGTATTATTTACCATCTCCCTAGACAACCCATTTTCGCAGCATGTCTGCTGAAATACCAGGCTTTGCTGATACAACTGTGCTAGTGGTTTCCCTGGGGGGAAGTTTTCAGGCATGTGGATAGGACTGAGGGGGGTTATTTTGATAGTACTTTTCTTTCTCTAGTACTGAAAAGAAGAATTCATTGTGTAATGACCAGTAAAGCAGCTGCAGGCAGCAAAATACCAAATTAATGCAATAAAAGAACGTATTTGTTCACAGTCAGTAGTTTAACCAACTCTCTTATTAGTGTTGGACAGAAATCTTCATGGTACTATCTTGTGTGGAAGAGTAAAATTCTGATGAGAAATGGAAATGCAGTGTGAATTTGAGATAACTTCTTAGGAGTTTTCCTTAGGAAGGCTTTGGGAGGGAGAATTAAGGACAGAAATCCTAACTCTGTCAAAATGTCCTCTTTGCTCATAATTCCTGAGCTACATATGCCAGTGGCAAAGTTGAAGTCACGTTTTAAAAAATTTCCATAACTTGAAGCTGTTTGGATCCAAAGTTTTGGTTCAGATCCATCCATGCATTAAAGGCTTTCATGTTTTTCATATTGGCAGGAGAAAGAGGGAAGAAATACTTATTTTAGAGCATTGTTAGCATAGTGATTATTGTATATCAGCAGTGAGTCACTGGATGGAAATGTGCACTGTTGTGTAAAATGTGGAACAAGGACTGGAACTGGAAAAAAGATAGGCTGGAAGTACATGAACAAGTTTGAAGACAAACTAGGGCCAAACTAGGGGAAGCTGGTGGCAATGGGGGAAGCGCAAAACATGTAAGAGTGGCCATGAAATAAGACAGCAGTCAGCACAACATCTACACTTGAAGAAAAGAGATTGAGGAATTAATTTGTAGAGAGCAACATTGATGGAAAACTGTGTCAGGGAAGTCACAGCCTGCTGCAAATAGGGTCAATTTGTACCACGTGGCTCCATTGAAAATCTGTGCCTGAGGACAGAATTTGGCCTCTCCTTAGTGCTCCTTGGCTGGCTGTAGCCTTTGTTTGTTTTCAGAAGCTGATAGCTACTGCAATTTCACAGCAGGTAGAAATGAGGTTTAACTCTGTGGCACTTTTTTTTTTAAAGTCTGTATAAGCATTCAAAAACGGCTTTTGTTGTTGCTAGTATGTATTGTGTTGTTCTGTGTTGTAAAAGTCTGCATTTTTAATTACAGATATCTTGTAGAGGAAATTAAGAAAAGAGAGGGATTTCAGCTTCTATTGGAGGTAAGTGAAAGTGGAACTTAAGTGGAATTAAGTTTGTCAATGGCCAAATTTGTGTGTGGAGTTTCTTTCTTGTTTTTTGTTTTGTTTTTGAGAAATGTCGATTTATATTTGAAGTGTCTAATTTAATAAGCTTTTTACATTGCAGAGGCACAGATGTGCTTGATTATACAACTTGCTCTGTATTCCATCCATATCATCAGTCTACCCATTTCCTCAGCTTCAGGGCCTGTGTTGCCTCAGGATGTGTAGGTGAAGAGCTTTTCTGCAAAAATCGATAGTATGGTTAACAAAAAGCCTGTGCTTGCTAGACCTGTGGAAAAGACTGTATGCTGGATGAAAAAATAGTGAGAATATCATCATTAAAATCCATGCTTCTTTTTTTTTCCTCTTAATTCTGTTTCTGTTTCCATCTTCCTAAAAACTACAAAAAAGTTGGATTTTTCATCTATATTTGCTAAATCTGTCGGCTTATTTCCTGATGACGGTCTTGTTCAGAGGAGAGTGAGTAAAACAGGCAGGACTATAGCTTTCCATTGCTTCCCCTATCCCTAGCTCTTTGGTTAGCAAGACCAGTATGTGGGGACATTGAAAAGACCTGTCCTTTTAGAAAAGGCTTCAGCACTGTTGGAAATGTGTATGTGTGAAAGACAGCTGGGTGTGTAGTGCTGGGAGGGGAAGAGAGCACACAGAGGAAGGGAGAGAGAAAGTGTGACACATGGACAGCTACACAGCACAAATACAGATGAAGATTTGATTTATACTTGCTGATGCAGTGAGCTTTCCAGGTTAGGCTGGAAGACATGCAAAAATAAAATATTCTCTTTAACTTTGAAAACTGCTTATTTGAAAATACATACTGGGAAACTTGACATGGAGTGAAGAATGCAACACGTTGCTGCAGGAAGGTTAGAGTTATCCCTTCTCCATTAATGTAGAGCTTAGCAGAGAGTTCAGGTCTATGGCAGATATGAAAGATGCTGGAGAGAGCTGAGGTTGCTGTTTAGTTTCTTCAGGAACAGGGCACCTGGATTAGGAATGGGACTGGAGGCAGTGCTATAATATGGGCTATGGGAGACTGTGCAAGGGTTAGAGAGGTTTTCAGGAGTGCAGGAGGACAAGGAGTGGGAATTTAAAGAAAGACTGCTGATAGGCAGCTAGGCCCGTTTCTGCGAGCGCTTTCTGAAAAGAAGATAGACTTTGGACAAGAAGCTCGGGAAGATGATTCTCTGATATATGCAGTGAGGAAGTCCTATAACGAGAACCATTCTATGGCTTGGAAATGCTACTGGTGCAAGAGTCAGCTTGAACTCCTCTGTGATACAATTGCTTACCTGCTTGGATAAGAGCTATGGCAAGAGGACCAGAAATCGTGAAGCGTAGGTAGGGATAGTTAGTTTTTTTCTAGAATGAATAGTGTTTTCAGAGGGGGATAAGGTATCTGATGTGTAAAAGGAAACAGATACTCAAGGAAGCAAAGACAATATGGTAATATTAGCCATCTGCCTAGCCCTGTCATCTGATTTTAAACTGTTTTAAGACAAACCATAACAGTCAGCTAGTGCTTGTACTCATGAAGAAATTTCTGCCTTTTCAGGGTCTGTGTTTGTGTGCACTTGATGCGTGCTCGGTGGGAAAAGAAATGGGACTTTAAGAGCTGAGCCTTATTTCATTCTGTGGCAGCAGGTGGCAGGTCTGCCGTTCTGTTCCTGCTGACAATGATATTCTCCTTGATGATTAAATTGTATTTAATGCATTCTTTGAAGCGAGGCAGGAAATGATATGAGCGGTTCCCAATGCCCTTTCATGAAAGAACATGTCTCAGCTGGTGGGCTCTCATTCAGGAGACTGCCTTAGATTGTAATAGCAGCACAATCGCAGTAGGGCAAAGAGATGGTGTGACCCAGCTATCAGGCTCCCTTTTAACTCCTTCCCCCCCGCCCTCCCTTCAACCAGTACTAATGAGGATGGCGTGTGGGAGGGGAGAGGGGCGTGAGTGTTTATAGTCCATGTTATAATCTAGACCCCAGTTAAATACTGAGTTGCAAGCAATGTAGGTCAAGATTAAGTGAGCAGAGTGTTTTCATGGGTAGTATTGGGTGGGTTTAGAACACAAATCTATTCTTCATGCAGTTGCTATCTGTACTGGTAAAAATAAAACTTACTCCAAATTAGCAGGAAATATCAGCAGGCTGCACAGTGGTCTGCTGGGAACACTTTCCCAAGCATATGTGAAACAGAAACCTCATAAGCACAAAATGCTCCTCCTGCCCCCTCTCCCTTTTTTTTTCCTTAATGCATGATGAACACCTATTCTTGTCAGGAAGCTTGCAGCTAACTCTCGGTTGAGTTTAAAGGCAAAATTTCTCTGGAGGGGAGCAGAGATGTCTCGTCTGGCTTTGCTCAAAAGATCTGCTCAGATACGTGGACAAGGTGTGTCAAAGATATGGCAATGTATCATGCCAAGGAGCTTGAGATCCTTATAAAATATAGGAATGGAAAAGGCCAGCGTTAACTCCAGCACTATGTAGTGTATCGTACGTTATATGATATAAAAGGAGGTCGGCGTTATTCAGTAGAAAAAGGCCTAGGTGTACATGTGTTAAATGGTATCAAAAATTAGGAGTTCATAAGGCGTGTTTTCTGGAAAAAGCATCGTAGGAAATCTCCATTTAAAAAAAAAATAGAAAATGCGCTCTTCCTTTTAAAGTTGCTTCAATTTTAAAATCTATCAGGAAAGTTCTCCATACCTCTCTTGCACTTTCTTTCCTAATCAAAATTTTTAGTGAGCAAAGCAGAGTATGTGTATAGAAGAGAAGAAAAGAAAATGGAACCCCAACAGGTTTTCTTCTTCTGACAGCAGGAAGAGAAGCGGACAATGTGAAAACTATTTCTAGCTTCAAAAAAGGGAAGCAGAACATTCAGTGAGTTGGAAAAGGAGGTTTTGATGGGAAAAGAGCTAAGCTCAAAAGCTTCTTTTATTTATTTATTTATTTATTGGACAAAATATAAACTGGAACATTTTTGACGAGCTGTAATGTGTATTTCTATCCCATTGTTACATTTCATAAGCAATCACTTGTTCTCTTTTTCAGCCAGAGTATGCAAACGTTTGCTTTTGGTACATTCCACCAAGCTTAAGAAAAATGGAGGAAGGACCTGAATTTTGGCAGAAGCTGCACCAGGTGAGTGTCACATGAAAAGTATTATCTGTAGGCCACTGATTTAGCTATGTGCCAGATAAGAATGTGAAATAGTTCCTGGCTTTGCCTGCCATTAACCCATCAGTAGAATGCTGATTTAATGCTTAAATAGATGTTAGTAGTATTTTAAGTTTGTTCTCCATTTAGACAAGGCTAATTAAATTTTTTCTTAACATAAAAGATGCAGGCATTTACAAGTATTCAGCTTACTATCAAAGCTGTTAGCAGATGGCAGAACTGAGAGATGATGAACAGTCTTGTCTGTATCTCTTATCTAGACAGAGTATTCATTACCTATTTCAGACATTTAACATTGTCCTTGGGACTTGTCTTGCATTATCTGTAGATAATGCAAGTGAGGAAATGCTTAAGATACCTTTCTGATGTTAAATAACCCAAACAGGAAAACAGAAATGGGAAAAAATTTAATGGTGAGTCTTTTGGTAAGTCTTTGCCATTCTGGTATAAAATCATGGACTTCTTGAAAAAAAATCAGTTAAATTTTGAAGTAACTAGCAGGGACTCAGTAGTGAAGACTTAATTAAGAAAACAATAGACACTGTAGTATTATGTATTACTGAATAAGCTGTTCTGTGAAGAATTAAATTAAGTTCATTGTTTGCCCCTCTGAGCAGATTCAGTGTTTTGCATTTTTTTTCCTAATAATAGTTACTAAAAACCTAAACTTGAACATGGGTGTGTGTACTATAGACAGAACATGTATTCTTCTAGTAAAGTCTGGCTCTTCTAGCAGCTTTTATTTCACAGGAATTGCTTTTAATTTAATGCTCGATACTGTTGTCTTCTAGGGTGAGGTCTTCCTTAACCCCAGTGTTTGTATTGTTTTGGAACGTGTATTTAACCCTTGCAATAGAAAGCCATGCAAAGTCACAGTGTGGACATGGAGGCTTTTCATATTTTCACAAAGCATGGATGGATTATGATCCTTTCAGATGAGGTTTTGCTTCTCTTGTTGCAGTGGAAGGGCTATGTACAGCTGTATACCTGTTCATGTACCTATGAAGGGGTGAGGCTTTGAAAAGGGTCAGTGGGAAGGTGTAGAAGACATAATGTTGCTACTGCCATCTTTGACTTACGTATGCTAGAGAAATGATTGAGGAGGGAAGGGATAAAGCACAGCAAATTCCTTTGGCACATACATGGTGCGTGAGAGAGATTTTTTTGAGCATAATTTTCTTGTTCTTCGCTGCTTCACACTGCTTCTGGTCAGGGTGGGGAATAAATGCTTAGCTTTAGTTTGTTTGCTGAAATAGATGGGCGCATCCTGGAAATGCAGGTTCCTGGCAAGTTTTCTGGGAGAGGACTTAAAGGGAAAGGAAAGTCTTCAGTTTTTGCCAAACAACTGAGCACCACTCCCCAACCGTCCTTTTCATGTGCAATCTGACCTTTCCCCCCCCCCCATCTTGATTCATGTGCCTCTGACAAAACAGTAAACCAAAACCTACTCCCTCCCTCCCCCCAGAACCCCAAACAAAACTCACAAAACAGAGCAAAACTTCCCTAGGAAAGCAAGACACTGGCACAGATTTCTCTCCTTTGGGGGGACAGAAAAGAAGAAACAATGCATGATGACTGTTAGTTGCATTGCTGTAGGCACTGCTAGGGGGGTTGATGGACAGAGATGATACAGCGATGAGCCTGCTCTGGAACTAGAGCATGATATTTCACCTCTTGGGTACTCTACAGGGACAGATCTGGGGCTGCTTTACTTCTTGGCTGCTGAGGGTACAACGTGTATCACAGAGCAGATGCGATGATAGCTAGATCACCCAAAGTAACGCTGTGTGTTTTTTTTTCCCAGCTAGTGTGGATTTGTTCTGTGACCTAATGTTGCTGATGCAAACAATTTAGTCATTACATTAGTATTACATTAATCATTAGTATTACATTAATCAGATAAAGCATTAATCAAATATATAGCCAGGCAAGAAGGAATGCATCCTTCTCAGCAAGGTGTAAGTGATAGGAGGATGAAGACCTGAGAGGTTGTTGCATCATGCTATTGACAGGCAGGTGGGGATGTATACAGTTGTGTGTCTGCAAGTGCTTCCTGAATATTCCCATTACTTCACTAAAATGAGCATTAAAGTGCTTTAATTTACAATCTGTCTTTCCACACAGTATTTTAACACCACAGTTATTCTGTTTATTCAGAGATCAATCATCCATTTTGTTGGCCTGTGTATCTGACAATAATTAAGGAAAGATATGTCTTAAAAATCCCTTGAGCAAGTCATTGATTTTATTCAACTGCTTGTTCAACAATAATGTTCTGAATAATATGCTGTCTTCTAAGGTTAGTTACATGAGTTTTAGTGCTAGTGAAAGCTGTTAGCCAATAGCCTTAGTCTCGAGTTCTCAGCTTCACGAAGAATTTGCATAGTCCTATATGAAATAACCTTGCAGGTGTTCTGCTGTACTGGATCTTCTCCAGCTTTTGTGGCCCAGTTTATGTGGAAATGTGTGAGGGCTAGCTGGATCGCAGTGTAATACCCTGTTATGATGTTGGTCTTCTAGATGTCCTGTATAAACTGTGGCTTTTAGAGAGTTTTGGTAGGTTTTTCGTTTGTTTTGTTTTTAAATTTTGGGGCCTTGGTTATAGGTATAGGATTTGCCCTCTTCATAGTCTCAAACGTGCAAATTGGAAAGGTGATGGGAAAGTGTGGTCTGGAAGATTTGGGACAGCCTGTGGCTGGGCATTTGAGTCATCACCTGGACACTTTCGAGAATGGCAAGCAACACGGTGGGTGAGAGTAAAGGCCAACTGGGAATTCTGTGCACAACCATGAAGTCTTACAACATTTTCAACTGTTTACTTCAGAATTTAGCTATATAGTGAAACTGGTTTTCTATATAGTACAGCAAGGTATTGCAGGTGGTCAGAGGAAGTCTGTGCCCTGAACATTTTGCACTACTCTGAATGCATAGCAAATGGCATAACCCATAAAGGAAGCTGTGATTTAAGGTGGTTTTTTGAATGACATTCTTCACCAAAAGTGAGCAGGGATTTCTTCTTGTAGGAACCATATAAATACCACACTATGGTAAATGGGGAGCGACTGTAACACTCATCTAGAAATATTTGTAAGTGCTGTTGTTTTTTCACTGCGAAATCGGGGCAGTTGCTTCTAATCTCGAATTGTTGTAATTCATGGGCTGAAGGAACAAGCCTTGGAATTGCTTTGCTAGTACTGTATGTGGCTCCTAGTGGTATCTTTGCTTCTCTTCCTTTTCTGAAATGCCATAAAATTGGCAAAGAATTTACTTTGTTTACTGCTGAGGATAATCAATGTGTCACGGAATTGCAATGAGGAAAGTATAACTGGAAATCGTAGGCCAGATATGGAAGTGTATGTGGGGAATAGACATTTTAAACGCAGCCCGTTCCAATTTTCACATTTTATCAGTAACAACAAATATCCATGCATATTCTTACTCATAACAATCATCTCCTTAGAAATTCAGAGGTGGAGGCTGGCTTTCCCAGGTTGTGCTGGTGTGTTCCCAGCTGATGCAAAATTAGCTGGTTAGCAATAATTTTGTCTCCGAAAAGTCTCCTGAAAGCGCAGGATATGCTAAGGAGCAAGGAAGGGTTTGGAGGGATGCATCTGGAACTATTGGCATCCTGTTGTTAGCCCAGCTGGCCATGCCTTGTTTGTTCTGGGTCGGCTTGTAGTCTGCTCTAACTCACTGTGGTCTAGAAGACTAAGAAGCAAACATGGAAGTTTTCTTGGAAAGCTGCCTCCAACAGCCCTTTTCTGCTGAGCCTAATGGAGCCAGGATTTGGCAAAAGATCTGGCACAAAACTGCAGGTAGATTATTGCATAGTGAATGGTGGTACAGTGGAGAAGGCTAGTGGTATGTTGCTAAGTACCACTTCAGTCCTCAAAATGGGGGTTAAATGATTTCAATAGGTTCCTGGTAGGTCTTTTATGCTTTACTAAACTTTGCTTGGTCTGTAGTTCTCAACAGCATATGCTGGAGTATGAGATTTCCAATGGGTCAGTAAAGCTTTTATACAGAGCACTTAGCTTCAATTAGTCATAATTCTAGCATATCAGTCTTAGACTTTTGGGGTTTTTTATGTTTGCTTTCTGACCTTTTGTGGATTTTTGGCCAAATAATATGAAACGTTTATATTAGAAGGCTCAGGAGGCAGCATATTTCACAAGCATAAGGTGGTTATTCTCCACTGGCAAGTAATCTCATAATAAAGCCTATGTAGCTTGGAATGTTATCCTCCCCCTTAATAAAAGATAACCTTATTCCTACCTTTCTCCCCACTTAAGAATATAGCTGTCTGCTACCTGAAGGCATATTTGTAAAATAGCCTGTCATGCTGACTAGTGTTATGATACATTTATATAATGAGAGGCTCTGCATCAAAGCGGAAATGTAAGGAGGTTGAAGCAGTGTTGCCTTGGCAACCTCTGATTCTTGTGGTCTTTGTGGTATAAATCAAACCTTAATCAAGGACCTGATTCAGTATTCCTCCTGTATCCAAAATACCTATTGACTGCAGTGACAAGTTTGGATGGAAAAGGAGAACAGGACCTGCAATGGAGCGTATTAATAGTGTTTGTCCTCTATCTTTATTTTGGAGCAGCTAGAGAAGAATGGCATAGATTACAACCACAGCACTAAATAAAGAGAGCTGAGGTCTTTGCACAAGAAAGGTCCCCAGAATGTCACTGCAAGTATATTTCCACTTGGCATTTGTGTGCAAAATGTTGTCAATTAAGTACCTGACCTCCTTCTGTGCTATACTTCGTATTTTTCTTACACATTAAAATGTTATTTCATTTTTTGTTGTATATTTAAAGAGTAATATTAGAGACTTGATTCTGTGACCTTTGAATTTTTCTTACAGTAAATTAAACAATATTTTAATGTGTATGTTTAAAGAGTAATATTACAGACTTGATTCTGTGACCTTTGCTCACAGGAGTAATTTTTATGGTAACAAATAGCCTTACTGACACTAGTATCTACCTCTGACAAGAGTTTCTGTGGAGGGCTTCATCAAATGACATGAACATCAATGGTAAGATTTGCACTGACATATTTGGCAGTTAGACTGGCAAGATCACTGTGACTGACAGATCTGGAGCTGTTCATCAGTTATTTGTAAATACTGGTGTTGGTCTGATTAGTCTGATCTGGTGTGCTTCCTTGTTGTGTAGAACTAATGTAATGTGACACCCCCCACACACCCTTTTTTTCCCCAGAGGCATTAAGTTTGTTAAGGGATGGTGCAATGGCTTTTTTGCATTCTCTCAAAACCTACAAATCTCTTGATTTCAAAAAACAAAAATCCAGAAGCAGAAAAGATTTGGTAGGTCTGAGAAGAAACACCTTCCAGGGGATGGATCCTTATTTTAGGGAATTGGGTGAGAATGCAAGGTCCTTCAAAGGAGTTGTCTAAAGATATTTGGCTTGTCAGGGAAATCTTCAGCATCAACTAAAGTTCTAGATTCCTCATATATAACTTGAGGCAATTACTCAAGGAAGCTACTTGAGGAGTTGGCATGAGTTTCCCTCCATCTTTAACATAGAGAAGGAAAGTGGGAAACTCTTTGATAGTGACTTGGGCAACTGAAAGTCTGAACCACCCTTTGGAAAGGCTTGTCTGTCTTCATTATTCAGGATCGGAAATTTAGCCAGAATCCTAATTTAGTTGCTTTAGTTCATAAACACAAGTAAGCAGAATCCAGCACTAACTCCTTTGCATGCTGTGTGTGCTATGTTAGGCCCCTATTTTACAGGCTTGTGAAGGGAGGAGCTGCAAAATCTCATCCTAATTCAATGGGCCCAGCTGAATTTTAAGTACTTCTGTGTGAGGGGGGCAGAACTGCAATATTCTGGGAGAAGTGAGAGCAGGCAGCCCAAGGGAAGCAGACAAAGACCATAAGGGGGAGGGGGAGTTAACCCACAAACCACAAAATAGCTAATATAATAATAACCAGAAATAGCTAATATAATAATAACCAGGACTTTTGTTATGTTACCATTTCTTAAAGAACAGTGCTCAGAAGTTCACTAAGAAAGTAAGCAGTCACCTGTTAAAGTAACAACATCTCTTATTTTGAAACTAATAGGATACAATATCCTGCAGTAGATGAATAAAATATTTGTAGTTTAGCTGCATATAAATTGTTATTGTTAAGCAGAGAGATCTGAGCTCCGATAAAATGAGAAGAAACAGTACGATGGCATATAATAAAGGGCAATTATAGCAGTGTTTTAGAACCTTGCTAATGAGAGATTTGCACACTTCCCTTTTAATATGTATTTTCTGCCATTTTATATAACTCAGCAGTACAAAAGTATTTGTGGTTGTTAATTAAAAAAAAAGTATTCAGCAAGACTTCTTAAAATGTCACATCAATTGATTTGAGTTGTAAGAACACAAAACTAACATGCTTCTTTTTAATTTCAGTAATTCAAAATAGAATACTTTGCTTTCTAACTGCATTCTTGCATGTAATCATGGAATTTATGGCCTTGGTCTCTAGACTAAGGCCAGATTGGCTGTTTAAAGTCTCCATCGGTAGAAGCAGGGATCAATGCTTGCTTACATTGACAAAGTCCATCTCACCTTAGCATTAGATCTGGGCTCTAGCTGCACTTTAATATATATTTTATATTGGTGGGACTGTATGCCTGCTTGACTTTCAGCCTGTATATAATGGTTTGTGAGATTGTTGACCTGTTCTCAAGCTTGCTCTTTATGGGAATTGCTGGCACATCAGGCGCGTGTGTCTGCGTGCGTGTGGGGGAAAATAGAAAGGAGGTTTATTTGTGTGACCGTGTTGTAACCTGCAATAGATGTAGTAAGACAAAGCTGAGATGTGAACTGCTTCCTGCCCTTGCTTTCCACAGTAGTCCTAAATGATATTTTAGTAATTCATGATGTGGCAGTCTTTGAGATTTCTATCTTAGTTCTCTCCTTCATCTGTCTACCAGACTGGCTTTTCAGGAGTAGATAGAATTGGTTGGGCTCCAGTCAATCAGTTTTAGGTTCATAATATGGTGAGAATGTAGCTCAGTGTTTTTACCAGAGTGATGCTGGTCTGTTGAAGTTAGATCCAGAGTAAGAGAGAAACTTTGGCTTTTCTTAGGTCACTGGTACTGTTTCAATTGAGTTAAGTAGGCAGGAATCAACGTCAGCAGAAGAGCTGATAATTACCAGCCACCTGATTTTAACTGTTTAGGTTCTCTACTCTGGATAGTTGGGTTTTTTTATTTTTATTTTTATATCCTTTAGTGCCTTCCTAGACTTTCAGTAGGAGTCATAGCCTGACCTGATGATATTTACATTCCATCCAGCGATAACATCATGTCTGGCAGCAAAACATTTCTATTTTAAGTACACTGTTACACAGCTTCTAAAGCTACCCCTTAATTTGCAGAACAAAGAAAAGAAACCCAAATGGTTTTGCTGCTGTGTGGTTTACTAGGCAAGAGTGCAGGACAACATTTGTAGGAAGAGATTTACGTTGAGCTGTGCGTGTTCAAGGCCCACCGGGGGATTGAGGACTATTGATCCCTAGTGCTCAGCCTACAAAGACAGCTGGAGCTGTGGGAAGGGAGCCTGCTGCAGCTCCACATGTTGTGTTCCGGCTGAACAAGGATTTCAGCTTCCCTAAGCCACTGGCAGAGCAAGATTGCTCAGATCTCCAGAGATGAAGTGGATTTCACACTGGTTGTTTCTCACTTGAAATACTTTTAATGATAATGGAGTGGCCAATCACTTCTCTGTGTGGTAACACACATAATGACGTGAAACGAAGCTGAGGGGATAGACAAAGTGGAGGAAAATATTGGGAGGAAATGAAATCATGAGAGACTGGTAGGCTCAAAGAAAAGGGCCAGGGCTAGACCCTCTAGGGAGATCAGTGTAAGATGTATTTTCGTGGCAATATGTAATACTGTATGAAGGCAGCTAGCTTGGGCACTAGGAGCAGTGTAGCCATGCAAGTATGGCACTTCACTCGGGTTAAATACTACCTCACTAGGCCTAGGTAGCTAACAAGACTTTTCTTCCTGGACCCAAGTGATCACACCTACGCCAAGGGGTATGTTTTGTGTAGATACATTCCCTTGCAGGGGAAGCGTAGGCTCCATTTGTCCAATGCCTTACAAATCTTGCATGCTGCCTCCCTAAAACCTGTGTCTCATTCTAGCTTTCAGTTTAGATACAGAAGAAAAAACAGATTTTGAACCTTTGCATTGTGAAAAGCTTTACACATAATAAATCTTTCTGTTTACTGATAGGAAGCATATAAAAAGCCTTATTTTCAAATTGAAAGATCACAGAAACAAAGGACGTTAGGACACACTGGGACTACATTCTCCACTCTGGTATATTTCCACAACTTGTATTGATTAAAGGATGCTTAAGCACTGTATAAGCTACTCTTGCTATTTCTGTAGGAACAAAGACAGTAGTCTTTAATTAGACCACTCTCAAATAGATATAGCATGTTACCCAGATCAGCGGATGTTTTCCATCCATTGTTAGTCTCACTACTGATAGACGGAGCAAGACTGGAAAAGTAAACTCCATTTCTTTTCCAGAAAAGCGAATTTGTTTTAGGATTAAATGAAGGAATTTGTGGCACAGTTCAAATAAATTAAATTGTTCTCCCTGTGTTTGTGAAGAATTGAAAAAGTATGAAATAAGCACCTCTAAGTTGGAGATAATGGCCATTTTGATTAAATTTTGATGATGGTCATCTTGAAAGGCAGGTAAATTAATGATAAATTATCAGTATTTTACAGAAAAAGGAAATGAGACCAAAAAGGCATGTGTGTATGAGTTTCTAGCTTCTATTTTTGCATTAAGAGAGCTCCAACACATCATCCATATTTGTACCTCTTGTCATTCCGGAATAGCATAATAGAAATAAACACTTTTTAAGTCATCTTTCCACACAAAACAGTATGGCTTTTTGGTTCATTATTGCTGTAGAAATGAAAAATTACACATTTTGTAATGCAATTCTGTAAGGCTTCTCAGAATTGCTCATATGCACTTTTTGAATATGAACGTGTGTGCATGCTCGTGCACACGTGTGTGACTGTGTATGTTTACAAATCAGGCTCACCTAAAATAAAATTATTCTTGAAAAGGGGGGGGAGGATAGAATAAGGTGTAGTAATACTGAATGAACTGGATTTTTAGAAAAACCTGTTGAATAGATCTATTGTCTGCATGTTCCAATTTCTGTTAAACACAGTCAGTGCTTTTGCTATTTTAATAGTCTTTGGCTACCTTTAGAGGGGAAAAAAAACATCAAAGGAAAATGCCTCCTTATTTCTCACAGATGCACACTTTCTAAGAACTGGGGACCTCTAAATCTACAGTTTATTTTTTGACAAAAATACTATATGTATTGTTTGCCTATTTAGTGAGATACTTTCCATTCTAAAATTTGCTTATATAAGCATGGCAAATTGATATACTCTTGATGTTCTTTGTTGGCTTTGGCTACTACATCCAGATTCCTGACTACGCAGTACTTGTTTGCCTAAACAACATATATTTTCCTTTGCTTAAATAAGGCTAATTACGCTTCCTTTCCTTTGCTTCCTTCTGGAGGTAGAACATAGCAACTAATACTTTAAATGGCCTTTTGTGCCTGCCTGTGAAGAGAACTACTCTTAATAAGAAAGCTGAGTTTAAAGACACTCAACACAGTTAAATTAGTTCTGGTTGATACTATTGACTACTCTTTTACAAAGCAGCACTGTGCATATCTTTGTACCTCTTCATTAAGCTCTGTCTGTGCCATATGCACATTAATAACCAATGATGGAAGAAAAAAAAAGTTTGAGTTACGGGCTGAACTTCAAAATACAGCTTTTTTGAAAGTGTCATAGATCATGTTCAATAGCCTGTGGATCAAAATGAAACCCAATATACCCTCACAGCATAACTCAATAATTGAGGTATCCCAGGAATGTCTAAGTACTGGAGTCTTGAGGTCACTAGAAGCTTCATTCTGTGCCTGGGTTTTACCTGAATAACAGCTGTCTCTCCCCATTCCCCATCATCTTTTTTTCATTAACAAATGGTAATCAGATATTAATGCAC
Source organism: Dromaius novaehollandiae (assembly GCF_036370855.1). Classification (NCBI taxonomy): domain Eukaryota; kingdom Metazoa; phylum Chordata; class Aves; order Casuariiformes; family Dromaiidae; genus Dromaius; species Dromaius novaehollandiae. The sequence continues at coordinate 30,121,372 of NC_088099.1, forward strand.
TGACTTAAATGATTTTGTCTGGCCTTTTGGGGGAGAATGAACTCCCTCTTCTTCCCCTTCCCCCTCCCAGTTTTCTGTGGAATGAGAAAGACAGTCGTTCAGAGGTGTCAGCGTTTCAGAGCGTCTCTAGTATGCTTGAATCACAGCTCTCTCCTCTGTGTGCCGGGCATCTGCAGAATGGCCCCACAAGGGTGCTCTGTGCCAGCTCTGGATTTACTCCTTTCGCATATGAATTCCCTGGGGCTGTCTGAAGCATCCTAACCGGTCCTGTGGTGATGAGAATGCAATAGTTTGCAACCCTGGGGCTGTACAGGTGGGATTGTGTGGGCAGGGGGAGGATGTACAGGCTTATATCAGGAAAACAGCAGTCACAAAAGGGTTTTGTGGACTCCCTGTGCTGTGGTTTGGTTTGGGGATAAATTTTGTTACTATGTGAAGGAGGTAGAAAGAAAGATGAATGTTGCAGCATCCTATCAACAGAAAAAAACAAAATGACCCTCTGTAGGAAGCCTGGCCAAATGGAGGCCCCCTGGGCTGTTCTGGAGCTGTGATCATGTGTCTCCTGTGCTGGATGTGTGCATTGTATGATTGCAGCAGAGCTGTGCTGGTGCAGGGTTTGCGGCCAGATGCAGGGTCCTAGGTGTCAGAGGTAGGGAGGCAGCTGCGCAGCCTGGATCACTCCTGTCCCGCAACGGGCGATGCTGTTCCCCGAGGAGCTGCTGTTTCACCTTGTGCCTGTTAGCTGCTCCCGGAGCTGCCCTTCCTGCAGCTCTCAAAGCTGCGCCCCCCCCCCTCCCCCTTCCCTGTGAGGATTTTGGTATTTGGTTCAGAGGATCAGGAATTCTGTCTTTTCTGCTGTACAGGAGGAGTTTGGTTTGAATCAGGTTTCTGGCCAAGGAATGAAAATGAGAGAGTAACAAATAATTTGTAGGTGAACACTTGCAGTGAACATTCTGGGATGTGCTGGGGACTGATCAGGTGATTACCCAGAGGAGCCTCTGGCTGGTTACCTGATGGTTATGTGTGTTTCTTAACCTCTCTGGTGCTTGATATTTCAACTATGAAGGATATGTGTAAGATCAGTGTAATGCCTGCCCCTCCCATTGGTCCTATGCATAAGATTAATCTCTCTGAGAGGTAAACAAAGAATGTGACCAAACGAAAATTATTTTCAGCAGTTGCTTAATAGTGAATAATATTTCTTGCTTTTTGCATGCAGCAAAACTGCAATGTGGAGTGGAAGTCACATTCTTGGTTTGCACCTTTTTAAATGCAGCCTCTCCCTCTGCAAGGGTGTGGTAAAGGAGATTCTTTGAATACTTTAAATATTTTATGAAGGTACTTGAATATCAGAAATTGCAGGTGGGCTAAATGACAATCTCATGAATGAATAATGCTAGTGTGGCCTGTTGGTAGTGGCTTTTCAAACAAACCCTTTCTAGAGTAAACAACAAAGTTTCCTCTAGTTGCAAATCTTTCTAGTGGTATTGCAACCATTCTGACCTGCCAGCTGGTACCTGCTTTGGTTTCTGAATGAACCGAGGCTTTCTAGCGTTCTGTTGGTTTTGGCACATTTAATAAATAATAGCAATGAATTGGCTGTAGTGCAATAATAGTGATCACAAGATTGATAGCACAGTGATTTTTTTTCTGGTCACTTTATAGGATACTGGACAGAAGGAAAATTAAAATATTTGAATTCCACTCTTAATTAATGGACTCCCACAGAATGAGTTACCATCTATTTGATGGAAACTAAACAAGACATCTTTTTTCCCTAATCATCCAGAAAGTGGTAGCTGTTTATCTGTACAAGTCTTCCTCAGAGGAAAGGCAAAATTCCACTGTAGTCTGAAATGTGGGCGGCAACTTCCACACCAGCTTAAACCATCTGAGGAAATATTTCATTACATCTGTTATATTGGGTATAAATGAGGGACCTCTTTCATGTGGAGTTGCAATGGATATGGACACTAGGCCATATGCAGCATTTCTAGGGGAAAAAAAAAGACAAACATACCTGGGTTACAAATATTTGGTCAAGGATTGCTTTGTGTCAGGGTACAAATGAAATGTTTATGGTGTTACGCTACTGCCCATGTTGGATGACCTGTGTAGATTTCATGAAGGAATGGTAGTGCGTGGAAGCATTTTTACTTTGTTCCTCGTAGTCCAGAAGATGCATTTTTTGGCACCAGAACAGAAGTGCAAGCAGTACAGAGAGGACAGTACGTTCTGTGCTGAAGTGGTGCAATGGAGCTGTGATGCTTCCCCTGCTGTTCCCCTCTCCCCCTGCACTTTCCTGCTGCTTCCTGCTGCAGCAGTTCTGTACCAGGACAGGGTCTGTGCTCTTGCTCTCTGAATGGACCGTGTGTGCTGGAAGAGAGGTGTCCAGACAGGGGATGCAATTCCTTTCCCCATTCTCTCCTTTGGGCAGACCAGTGAGCCAGAGGCAGTCTGTCCAAAGATCTCTGCAAAGACATCAGTTATTTTTACCTTTCTCCCTTGAATGCACACTGAACTGAGTTGTGCCTGCCGCACAGGAATGCATTAGCCATCATTTTCCAAGCTTTATGCTGCTGCATGTGACCTATGAAAACAAATGAAGAAGCTAATTTACATGTTTGCAACTGATTTGCATCTGACCATAAAGCTACAATCAAAAGAGTTTAAGGACGGAAGGCATTACCTGGTCTCAGTATTATGGGGACTTTTTTCTGCGGAGCCCAGTGATTTATGTTTGGCATCTGGTCTTTGCTGGAAAACATCAAGCTGTGACTAAACTACCATTTTCCTTGGCAGCTTGTTTCAATGGTTAATTACCCTTCCCTATAAAAGGGATTGATTGAGAAGGGAGAAAAAAGGTGGAAGATACCTTTCCACACTGAAATAGCCTTCCAGACTCTATTTTTGCCTTCCTCACAAACTCACAAATTATTACTAGGTCATCTCTCATTCTTCTATTTATAAACTAAATTGATTCAAATCTTTAAGTCTTCATTAGCCATTGAATCATTTTTTGTGGATGTCATCAGCATCCTTCCAGTTTTTCCATTATCATTATAAAAAGAAGAAAGGGAACATCTGAACTGTGTACTGTAGACCAGTACCTGAGTTACCAATACTGCATGTGGAGAGATAAAAATCGCCTCCTTGATGCTTATATGCTTGTTTATGATAATCATGGATCATATTAACTTTTCTACTGTATCTCTTTGGGAGCTGAAGCTGGTGAGGTTTTATAAAATATGTATATTTTGATGATGAATGCTGAAACAAAGACTTTTTTGTGTATAAAAGACTATTTTGAGAAAAAAAGAATTGTCAAGACAGCTTTTTTCCCCCCAGGCCTGGGGAACACAGACTGATATCCCAGAATAACCAGTGGTCCTATATCTAGGGTGGTAGCCTGGGATCTGGGGATCCGTGTTTAAGAGCAGCCCTGACTGATGTAAAGCATCCAGATAAATGACCTAATTACAAAGCTTCGTCGCCTCTGTCTCTTGTCAAACTTCTTAAAGCTGATTTTGGTTCTGATGTAGAATAGAGACAATTGTTGAGAACTCAATTTCCTGCCCGACAGGATTCTTGGTTTCTGGTAGCTCATCTGAATTTTGTTTTGTTGTTGACTGCTACAGTCTGTTCAGAGTCACTATTTTTAGAATAGCCATTTATTCTGAGCTGAGTTTCCACTTCTTTTTTTATTCCTGCATGTGTAACTTAGCTTTTGGTTGTATTAGAAAGCCACTGCTTGAGTGGGTTCCAGCAGTCCAGATCTGTGTGATGGCCTGTCTTCCTCTGTTTATCCCTGTGCCAGTTTCTCACCTACAAATAGTATCAGCCATCATTTATTGACTTCCAGAAAATTAACAGTGGGGATTAGCATAAAGACTAATCTGATCTCTGTGGAACTTCACTAGCAACAACATTTGATTGACTCCCTATTTGCTACATGTGGAGGTATGCTGGTTATTCAAATGTTTTTGGTTTAACTTTATTGCTAGTGTGCAGTCCTAATTTTTTTAATGCTTTGCTGTGTGAATTGTTCCTGCTGTTTTTCGTCTGAATGACTTTTGTAAGGCTTTCTTACTAATCCCCTAAATGTGAGTAAATCATCAAGAAAACTTGCAATATCAGCAAAAGAATAAAGGCAAGCTGCTCTAAGAAAATGGTGTTTGGTAAAAATAAAAATGTAACTAAACTCAAAAGACTAAGTTTTAGATCTGCTTATATCAGTTTCAAAATGACTATGTATTCTTACCCTTTAATTCATTATGAATTAAATCAGGTGTGAGTGTTTCCATTATTTTACCTGGGATTCATATTGTGTTAAACATCCTTATTTCACTAGATTCATCTCTTTGCCATTTCTTACACTGGTGCTTCACTAAAATTTTTCTTGTTTTCAGTAATTTCCCTACTATTCCAAAACATATACAGAGATTTAGTTGGGCTTTTTTTAATTCTTGGGTACAGGACATCCGGGCCTATAGATCTAAAATTTTCACCCCAGTAGATGCTTAACATCCCAATAGTTGTTCCAATGACTTGGGAAGTTCATCAGCATCATGGTAGGAATGCTTCATCTTTCTCCCTCCCTGTAGAAATGAAAAGCTTATTGAACATTTCTGCCTTGTCTGCATTTTTAATGATTAACTGTTACTAGGGCTTCACTGATCCTTCATGTGCATACTCATGTACTTAAATTCTTTCTTTTTTCCTTAGTCCTGTCAATCATGGATTTCTTTTTCTTCTGATAAATTCTCTCTGTGTCACATTTATATTGATTGCTATCTGATCTGTTTCCCCTGTTCAACTCATTAAATGTTGCTTTGCTCTGTTTGCTTTGCCAGTGAACCAGGATGGGCTTTTAGATAAAGCTGTCTTTTTTGTCAGTTATAGGATTGCAGCTTTTGGTCATCTAATCTCTTAAAGAGCTGTGCTTTCATCTCTGCTTTTTTACCTTAAGTTTTTGTAAAATGTCTTTTGAAACATCCTTTGTGATTGGGACCATACTTTTCTTTTGTCTGCACTGAATGTAGTCGGGTTGTGATTACAGGTCCACAGAGGCAAGTGCTGATTTATAGAGGAGTGATTAATTTGTCTGTGCCATAATGTGGTTGAAAGTAAAGATGCATCACATTGGGTACAGTCTGCCCCACCTGTGTCTTGGGACAGGATACATTAGTGTGTAAAATCTGATAAGTTGTCCAAGTTGGGTTAGGCTGGGGACTGGGATTGTCTGGATATGCGAAGTTAGTGTGTGTGTGATAATGCAACGCGGTGGCCGGGGAGCGAAGGGAAGGCGCAGTCATTGCTGGGTATTCATTTATTTTGGCTGGTTGAATGATGCCTCAGTTTGGTTAAGGCCATTTAGTTTTCTTCAGGGACCCTGTAAGCAAGGTCTCTGCCTGTGAATCAAGTTCATTTTTGCAATCAACAGTAGCTATGAGATAGTCGTGTATACCTGGAGGACTCAAGCTGCCAAAGCACACTCTGCTGGAATTGCTTTGGGATGGTGGTTAATACCTGGCTATAGGATTTGCAGAAACCACACATGGAAGCTGGTACTGCTGTAGCTGTGCCTGGGCTTAGAGTGGAGGCATTCTGATACAGCTGAATGGGAAGCTACATGTACATTTTGGGGATTAAATGTAGAACAGAATGTTTCAAATAGACATTTTTAAGTCATAGCTAGTAGTAAACCAAGGTGACCATTGGGGGGCACCAGAACAACAGTAATATGTTTGAACTGCTAATTAGTACACACACTGTTAATGTCTATTTGGTGCAGTCAGGGGAAAAAAAAACTATGTTTGAGGAGAGGAGGAAGTTTCTTCCCATTCTTATGTCAACATAATTTCCCTAGTGATACTGCCTGCTCTGTTTTGAAATCATGAGCTGTTAAAGATTAAACTATAGCAAGCATGAATTATCTTCTACTTTCCAGGCAGCAGCAGCTTTTTTTCTTTTTAAATGCTTTGTATAAAATTACATGTTGCTCACAAGATTTCAACTAGAAAATAGATACTTTGAATAATTATCACTGAGAGGTCAGTTTCTAATAAAATATGAAACTGTGCTTGTAAAAATTTTACAGTTCTCTTCTTGAATGTTTGAATGTCCTAAGTGAGGCCTGAATTCAGTAATGTTAAAGGAATTAATATATGTTTTAAACAGCAGTTCAGTGTTCTTCCTTTGAGTGACAGCTCAACTGATGGTCTAAACTTTAGACATGAAGGGATAGATAAAGACATCCCTGCTGGCTGGTTGTTCTATGTGGATTTCAGCATGGATATGGCTGCAGGCTATTGGTAAGTCATGGTGTCAACACATCTTTGCTTGCTCCTTGACCTGGCCTCCCGAGGGTTAGCGGGAGCATGCCTGCCTTAGAATTGGGGGGAAGGAGAGAGAAATGCAGTGAATTTCTTCCTGAAAAGGAAGGTTCTTCTGCTGCCTACAGGCAAAGGCGTTTTTGCAGTTGTCTTCTGTAATCTTCCAGAATTCCTCCTCCTAACTTTTCATGAAAAAAATTAGACTGATATTTTATATGAAAGATATAACCCTGTTTCAGTAAATACCTGTTTTCTGTTTAATTTTGGCCTTTTTGTTTAAAGTTCTTCAGTGAAGGCATTGAGTTCCTGTGTACTGAGTCACAACATGTTTTCTGAAAGACAAGGCTGTTAGCTGAGATCTGGTCTTGCATGGCCAGTGCAGCTGGAAAGCATTAGCCAAATTGTCCAGAGCCACCTACAGTAATCAAAACTGAAAGCTGCCAGAGATTTTCACTTCCTGTGGTACTGGTAGTCCTCTTCTGCCTATTCGTCTTACTGACCTACTGGCCGTAAGATAGTGTCTCCCATTGCATGGATCAATGTTGAAGCACAATCAAGATGTGGGTTTTAGTCATAACAGCACAATTTTGTAAGTGAAAAATGTTGCAAATAATGTATATTTCTGACAATCTAGACAAAAGATTGGATAACAATAAAACGAATGCAACATGTGGACACATGGAAAAACCATAGATAGAGACTTGGTGAAAGGATACCTAGCCTGAAATTAGGTTGCTTTTTCTGTGTAATTTGGCCTAATAAAAGGTATTGCTTCACTATACAGACCTTGCTTTCCTTATATCCTCAGACCGCCATATCCTTAGACCACCATATCCTCAGTCACAGCACTAGCATTTAGAAAACAGTGTCATTATGAAACCCCTGGCTTTCATTAGGCAGCTAGGGGCATCTGGAAATTCCTGCTTTTTCAAGCTTGCTAAGCCTATTTGACGTCTTCTAAAAATGATGCTGAATTTCAAATCAGGAAGTTACTCCATAAATTTGTGCAGTTCATTAATTCATGCACTAGATGGTGATCAAAAGCAGCCCAAGCTATATGCTCTCTTCTGCCTTCCAAAGTCACAGTTGACAGTGGAAAATGAAAACACGAGACTGACCATTTTTCCTGCCAAGCTTTTAAAGTTCTTTTTCTCTGTCTCAGAATGATTAATCTTTTTAGAAGAATCCTCTTAAAGATTAAAGTAGAGATGAAAGTGTTTAGTAGTGCTACTAAACTCTTACATTCTATTGGAAGTGTGATTTTTCAAATTATTTATTTGATAAACACATGGGAAGTACTTCTCTCTGTGTGATCACCAAATGTTCATAAAATACCCCATAACTTCAAGCTGGGATTAGCGTTGCTTCCACAATGCAGAAATTCAAATATACAAGGTTCTTAAAATAATTGCTACAGACTGAAACCAAATCTCTGGATGTAGAAATTGATTACCAGTGGTTAGTATAAGGTGGTAGATAGGGAAGGGGGAGCACTGTTATGAAAAAATGTTTACAGACTTTTATATGATTAAAAACAAACCAAGGAGAAACCATTTCTGTGCTGCCTAGTCTGACATTATAATAACTGCTCTAATCCCGTACCTTGGGAACATTACTGTGTTCAAAGGGAAAGAATGTAAGGGGTATTTTGGATTGTATTACTGGAAAAATAAATTCCACTGAAGACATTCAGCCCAATGTATTCCTTTTATTAAAAAGTTGGAGGATAATTTTCAAGTATGGAGGCTGGTAGAAAGTCTTAGATTAGGGACATGGACAGGGCTAATAAAACAATACTGCTAAGAATGATGATAGAAAATATCAAAGATGTGGCATTTAGATAGTAAAAGGACAATGTGCAACACTGGACTTGAACAAACAGAAACTATGACCTGTACTATAGCTGTTAGGGGCCAACAGCACAATTCAAATTGTTGGAGGAAGGAAGGTATCACAGAAATCGTAAGTCTCAAGAGCTGAGACCTTCTTTCTGTCCTCCATGTACTTCTGTATGTGAAGCAGCAGAAGCCTGTCTCAGGACTACAGTGCTCTGAGGCACTCTCGTGCAAACATCCTTCCTTTTGGAAGGATTAAAAGCTGGTGGAGCTAGCCCTCCTTAACTCAGCAGCAAGGGAGGTGGTCCAACAGCGGATGGCGGGGGCAAAAGATACAGTGCTGTCAAGCCACTTTCACACAGAGGAAGGAGATCTGATGGTGGATGGAGCAATGGCAGTAGGCCATTACAGGCCCTAAGAGTTGTCTTTTCTCTGTTACTGAGCAGAATGTGGACCCCTCGTTATGGAGGCTTTATCCCAGAAACTGAATAAAGAGATCTCCCTTGAGTAATAGCCTCAAGAGCTGTCTTTTTCACTGCCACGAGGCAAGCAGTCAAGGCACAGCAGGTCAGTAGTAGGACAGTGGGATAACAGCAAATAAGTACGTACTCACAGGCAATTGTGGGGTTAAAAAGGAGTAAAAGGAAATTTGATGCAGCTACAACATGTTTTACACTAGTGATCTGTATAGCAATGAGGAAATGCATGGAGAAGCAAGATTCCAGACAACTGAGCTGATGATATGATTCATACGCTTACTTTTTAATTCAGCCTGGGTATAATGAGAATCGTCTGAGGAAAGTAAAATAACACTTTGGAGCTTGTAGGAGGGCAGTAGCCTGCAGCCATACTAGATTCAGAGGGGCATTGTCTATTGCTCTGTAGCACTCTGGAGAGATGAAGGTTATTCCATATACTAGATGGAGTTTTTTTCTGTGTCTTTTTTGTGCGTTTGGGCTTTTTGGAGGAGTCCAGTGTAATTCTGACTTTTGTTTTAATTTGTGCCTACAAAGCAGCATAGCTACTTGCATGCATGTAACATATGCATGCAAATTGTTTGCGTGTACATGAAATTGGATCCTTATATGTGTGCATAGCCAGCTTGGCAGCTGTGCACTAAAGGGATTTGTATGCAACAAAAACTGGCTCTGAACTTATGAAGGGAAGTAGCGTGAAGAGAGCTGATGCACACCGTTAGTGTGATATTAGCATGTATTCTCATAACAGTTCTTGGTTAAAGATGTCTCTCCCTCAAACAAAATGAGAACTGCAAACTTGATACTGTCTCATTCTGTGTATTTTAAGATTTTGTGTTCAGAGATGTTAACATAATAGGATGATGAAGTAAAAGTATATGTGAAGTTGGAAATTCTCCATATTAAGTTTGTGCCACATGAAACGCCTTCCCCTCCCTTCCCCCAATTTGAAAGGCAGTTTTCTAATGATTAGTATGTGTATGTGGGGCCATTGGGGCACTTCTGTCAAATGCAAGTGAATTCTTATTTATAGAAAATGATCCAAAGCACTATGTCCCCACAACTGCAGTGAAAATAGTCAATTATCAGCCACAGAAAAGGCTTCAGAGCAGTCAGTTTGGTGTATGCAATGTCAGAAGGTGGCTGAATCCAGTGGCCCTCAGGACCTAGGGGATTTTTCCTCTCCCAGTGTGATAAATGAGTCTGCTGTGGTACCCTATCCCCAGGTCCAGTGAGTACCTGTATTCCAGTAAGTGTACATGCACACACTGCACAATATACACACAGCTGGCCTCACAGATCACCACAGAGTGATGCCTTTGTTAGCACCCACATAAACATACAAAGCACTCAGAAAAACATGAACGGCACGAATGACCCAGTTGTGTCCTTCCTCTCCAGCTGATTAGGACTGAAGCCTGCTAGTGGGATAGATATATGCACATCGTGGGTCTCTCTGGTAGCTGCTCTTAGACACCTAGTCGTATCCATTAACTGGATCCTGGGCTCCTCCAGTTGCTGGCACCTGGACCTGTGAGCCCCTCAGGTCTGCATCCTCCCACTCCATTGCTGCTACTCATACCTCTTAGTCTACTTGCTGGCTAGTCCATCTTGAAGTTCACTTGTGTTCACTCATCCACACACTTGGAATAGAGAGCACACCCACACAGAAGTTGGAAATAGGTTTTCATAAGAATATAGGATAGTCTGGGGTGATCAAGTGCAGGGTTCGTGTAGGGCGGTGTACTGACGAGTACTCTTGTTTACATTTCATCAGACCCTTTTATCTCCTTCTCCCTCTATTTTCTGTTTCTTATTCCTTTCCAGTCCACCTTGACTCCTCCCTGTCCACACCTTCAGTCCTTCATCTAAACATCCCGTAATAAGTTTTGTGCAATCCCAAATTTTTCTTTCTTGTGCATCCCATATTAAGTCCTATACCCCTCTCCTGCCATTTCTGGGAAGATTTCTTTCATTTATTCCTCTTGATGGATTTCACACTGGGGCAATTGTTCTCTTGTGATAGTCAGACAAGTAGCTAACGCATGCTGCATTTTCCCTGATGAGGTTAGTAGGGTTCCCCCGCCTGTCATAGTTTCTCTAATGCTTGCTGGGTCTTTGTGTTTGGATGTTACGTTACATGATCAAAGGCTAATCACAGCATCTACTGTGTTAGGTGCCTGAGCACATGGCTCTACTCAGTTCTGTGCTCTGGATGTCCTCCCTCTGCATTGTGACCAATACAGCTCTTGGGCCTGTCCAGCAGTTCCATAGACTATGAACAGTGGAGGAATGTGGATTTTAAATATCTTTGATTTAAGATGAACTGTCCGCATAGGCTTCATCTCACCATACTTTAGCCAACTGAGACTTAGCAGACGTGTTCCCTCTGAAGCCTGTGGAGAATGAGAGGCTTTTTCAAACTGATTCCATCCGTCTTAGATGTCTACTCAAGGATGAGACAAATCACTCTTTGGAGGAGCCTTTTTCTCTCAGTTAACTAAAGGCAAAGCCTAGATGACTAGCTTAGGCTAGATGTCTAACTTTCAGACTGCCCAAATGATGGGAGTTGAATCTTACTTTCTGCATTTTACCTTCAGAGCTGGAGGCCCTGTCTTTGGGTAACATATATGATGTACAGCTCAATGAACCTGATGCTTTCTCTCAAGCTATTACTCCCCCTATGCAGAAGGCTCTTACAGAAATAAGTAACTGCTATCTGCATACAGTGTAGGTCCTGGAGTCAATATAAGCCAATATATGGGGCTGAAACTTGGGACCTAAGGATCCACATTACTGATGTGTGTGACATAAAGAGGGAAGGACCAGGATTGGACTTGCTACGATCCATCATGCTTCCAGGACCCTGTGTCCACACTATACCTTCATAGCAGTGAAATTCACAACAGTTGCCAACCCAAAGCGTGCACAGTGAGTATCTGGAGTACTAACCCCTGGAGGAACTGTCGTCTGCACTGCACCACAGCTGGTGCATGAGTTTAGCTGTGGTTCCTTCAGAGAGGAAACCACAACCAGTGGTGAGCTTGTGCAAGGCTGTTCACAGGCAGATTTGCACTAAAGAAAAAACCCCTCTTGCTCCCTAAATCACTAATGTACTTGAATGATGCTGGTTCCATTCCTATTTTTGGCATAGAGTTGTAGTTAAGATCTCGGTGAAGTTATTTCCTTTCTCTGTGCCTCAGTTCCTTTCAGGAGTTAAGATGAAAACGATACTGCTGCCTTTTACCTATGAAGTGCGCTGAAATCTGTGGATGAAAAGCACTGTAAAACTCCAAAATAAGAGGAATTTTTGACTTGTGCATAGGAGTGCAACTCCTGTTTCCTTTTCCTTTTTCCTGACTACAACTTCTTACTGATTTGTGTCCCTGCTCCCCACCTGCCTGGTACATGACTAGTGAGTGGATGTAGCTTTAAGAATTATCAGGTTTTAAGACAAATGAGTGAGTGTGGTTTTTTTTTTTTTTTTTTTTTTTTTTTTTTTTTAAAAAAAAGGTGTAGCCCAAACAGAGCTTTTGAATCCATAGATATGCTGGTCCTGACTGAAGAATGGAAGGAAGGTCTGCAGCAGCATGAAGGAAGGACCTAATAAAATGTACAATAATATAGTCATGGTAGAGAAAAATAAGTTTCCATCCCAAAGTATTTAGTTTTATTGGGTATTATTTGATTTAATTATCAAAAGCACAGTAATTATGACCTGTGCAGTACTAATGAATATTGGCAACAAGACTCACAAGGACACACAATCTAATTAGCTTTAATGGGTTGGATTTAATAATACATTGGATTAACATCTGTTAGAGCCAAGTATCAAGATTTATTGTTCTCTGAATAAATATTGACCTCTTGCTCTCAGGTCAATAAATCTTAAGCTTGCCTCCACTTAAATGAGTATCTATTTATTACATTAGCACTCTCTTGTTTCCTAGCACCAACTTCAGTATGAGGAGAGGGGAGCTGTACTTCCCTCCTGCTGCATGAAGTACTTAAATTGTAAGGAAACATTGAATTTCCAAATAGAAAAAAAAAAGGATTGGGGCTTAAGCCCTTGGTCTGTCTTCACATAAAACTGCTCTTCCTTACTGTTGCTTGGCAAGTAGAAATTTCAGAAATGTTCAGAAATGATCAACTAATAGTAATGCTACAGAAAAAGTGTGTAGCTTGCATCATCCACTTAATTAGTCTTTATATTTTGTGTCATGTTGAAAGTGGTATCAGAAATAGTCGTGCGGGTGAGTGGGAGGAAATCTTGCTCCTTGATGTGTACTGAGATACAAAGTCTTCTCTAGAACTTCAGATTTCATTTTGTGCTTAGGATATTTAAGCATAAATTCCTTTTTAACTGTAGGCATCTCAAGAGGATTGAAATGGAATATGGTTTTTTTTCATGCCTACAGGGTACAAATTTCTTATTACTCTACAAAGGAATCAGTATGGTCAGAAATCTGTACAATTCTTACAAAAGTTCCTGTAGTTATAACCAAGAAGAATTCTTCTAAAAACAATAGAAAATGTTTCAGATTGATATCCTTTCAGCAGAATATTTAGACCTTCCTTTCAAATTTAATAGAGTTATGAGGAAATGTGTCTTAGTCTAACTGTCCTTCAAGTAGTCAGCTATAAAACTCCCTGTGACTTCAATGGCATACTTCTGTAGGTGAACGTTGATGAATGTAGAAAATCTTTTCTTGAGCCACTGATCAACTGGAGACTTTATAAATTTTGTAGGAAGCTTATTTGTATTTATTGAATTCTGTGGAACATTTTCGCTGAAGGAAGTGAAATTTAGCAGACTTTAATGGACAAATTTTATACAGTAGATCATAACTGATTTCAAAGTTGTTCTTTTTCCCCCTTGTGTCTTTATCTCTCTCTGGTGAAAATATACATGTTCGTGAAGAAATGCAACGAAAACTGCTAAGTTTTTCACCTTTTCTTTCTTCCTGCTGTTCTTTTGCTGAATGATTGCTTCTAATTATACTATCTTTACCTTTTGGAGGTGATTTAGAGGTTGCTGTGGCACTAAGAGAAATTGTGGCATTTGCTGTGGTCCAGAATGAATACCTAGTTCTCAGACTAGGCTGGAGAAAGAGAAACGTTCTCAGAGCAATTTGGTGTACAGCCTTAGAGGATTTAATCTGTCTCTCTGAATGCCGAGCCATATTTACAGGGGTGTAGAGCAGGCTCAAAGTCAGCCAATTTTTTATTTCATAGACTCCTTTTGAGGTAAATATATTATTACAAAACTCTGCAGGGTGGATGCTACGTTTTGAGCCTGGTGTGCCTTTCCCCCTCCAAGTGCTCTGAATTGCCTAGGGATTCACTGGAGTCTGGCTTCATTTAGCTAAAACTTCTATCCAGAATTATATGTATTTTGATTTTTCACTTTGCAGAAAAATTGTGGGTGCAAACCATTGTTTTCCCTGCAATTTCCACTCCTTTGGACTGCAAGAAAACTCACAAATTGTGAAACATTAGGCATCTTGCTGTGTTCTTTCAGTTTCCTTGTTGCTCACCTATTTAAGCACAGAGACTTGTAACAATTGTTGTATTTCAGCTGTGGAGGAGAGAAAAGGAAAAAAAGAAAAAAAAGCTCACTGGGGATGAGGAGAGGAGAAATGCTAAGTTGGAATGAATGAACATTGTCCTGGGATAAAGTATATATGGGTAGAATGTTGTTGACTTTAGTAGGACTCCATGCAGAAGGGTTTGGTAGTCTTTATTCCATGTCCGGATCAGACTCTGAATAAATGAGTAGGCAAAACAATTCTAGTAAATGACAGTAATTGGTCCTGTATTTCATGGGGCAGAGGGGGACAGGGGATCGTTTTCTTTGTTAAGCTGGGTGATCAGATCAGGCAGCCTTGCTTTTATGGTAGCAGTCTGGGTTGTGGCGTGTTGTGTCCCCCCCGCCCTCCAAGAGATTAGGAGCAGCCTCTGTGAAGGTTGTTGTGCTGTTTTTAAGGACAAAGGAAAAAAAAACATGCAAAAGGTATCTAGCTTTGTTGTAATACTCATTTTTCTTTATATCTGGTTAAAGAATAAGAACAAAGGCTCATTACTGTTCTTTAATCGTTACTGTTATGCAAATACCAAAGGTGCTGCCTTATACTAGAAGCTCCCTTGTGCAAATAGGAAAACAAGCTCTTAACAGTAGGGAATCATTCCAAGTTTCTGAAGAGACATTTTACTACACCAAGTGTGCTGAGTTTTTGAACTTAAGTCACTGGATAATGTAATCTTCCTACTCTAATGTACTCCTCTGAGCCTCAGACATTGCACTGTGTTTTTTTTCCCCCCCTCCCAGTGGAGAAGTGGAACAGAAGCTCATCCCTATGCATACAAACTAAAAAGGATATTTTTTTGTCAGTAACTCTTGCTTTCAAGATGACAAGCTATCCTTTTATTCCTGCATGGAGAAGGGGGAGATTTCCTTTGGCAGGCTTGAAAGATGGGAAAACGTCACTAAAATGGGAACATAACAAAATGCTCCATAGAAGAACCTCATGAATGCTATGAAAGCTTTTAAAACAATTGTTTTTATAAAACCAGTAGCACTGAACTCTCTTGGTACTGGTTAAACGAATCAGAGCATTTTGTTCATAGCTTTGTCTGCTAGCCTTTGGAGTTTTCTTAATGCCTAGAATTTCCCTATGGCCTGGTGATAAGACCTTGGTAAAGCAACACAGAAATGTCAGAGAAATAAGAAGGAATCCAAATGAATTGTCTCAAAAAGCACACGTACTCAGGAGTAGACTTGGGACTGTGCACCTGGAAAACTGCATTGTTGTTCAATGCAGTTACAGCTAAGTTTTAGCTGTAAGGAAAGCACACACACAAACATCTGCAAGTACTGATTCATGGGTGTTGTCTGTTCTGCCTCGTTCTTCTCAGAGGCAAATGCCATCAGTGTAAAAGCTTTTATCTGAAGGCTATTTCTTATTGCATAAACAACTGGCTAAAAAAGTCATTCAAGGCAATCAAAATCCAAGCCAACCCGCCGCCTCCTATTAAACAAGTGATTTGTGGGGTTCATTAATATGTCTTATGGCAAAAAGTAACTGATGAGAAGATGATATGCAAAACGTGATACCGTAGATACGGTGCACAGCCCTGAGCTCAAGGTGCACAGGGAATGTCGGTGGCAGGACAAAAATACAGCAGCATCTGTTCTCCTTTGATATGTTAGTTGCTGTGAAGAATGTGGAAGTGGTTACTGCTATTTTGACAAATGCACTTATTTCTCTTTTTGTTGCCTGGTGTGGCACAAGGGGAACACTGGCGCAATAGCATACAGCAATAATTTATTAGTGGTTTAGGGATGTGGGCCCAGAACAAATTCTAGACAAAAGAAAAACATGTTTGGGTTTTACAGAGTGCCTTGGCTACAGGAACAAAGCTGTGATTGGGTGTGCAAATATTTGGTATTTCAATTGTCCCAGTTGGGGTGACAGCTGACAAATGGTCAGAGTTTGTTTTTAATTATCACCAAAAGGAAAAAGGCCTGCTGTTTTAAAATCTGCAACTGATTTTGCAGCACAAGGCAAGAAAAGATATTTAACAATAGAGGATACTTTTTCTTAATGTTAGAATATGTTGAAAGCACTATTACTTCCAAATATTTATAGTATTTAGCTAATTTTGTAATTACACTCAATCAAAAAAGTATTTTGTTCCAATTGTTTTGCATCCAATGATCATTATTAAAAAGCCAGCTACTGTCCTCACTTAATACTAATTGGTGTAATTGATTTCAAAGTTATCTTCTGCATTCACGCATTCACACTAGGAAATACAACACATATACTGTGACAGGTGTTTGTGATATTTGGCAAAGAAGGTTTTTTAATATATATCACATTAGTGTTCAGAGCATCCATGAGATATCAGGGCTGATTATGATAGATGTATGAACATAGAGAAGTCCCTGCCCAGAAAAATGATAGGCATCATGCAAGGGGATAGAGAAACCTGTTACCTAAAAGAAGTTGAGTGATTTGTCCAAGACAACCCAAACAATCTCTGAGAGGGCTGGGGACCAGTCGTAGCTGTTAAGAGTCTGTATCTAGTCCTTCAACCACTATGCTATCATTTAACCAAGGTAAGAAACAATATTGTGAAGACCTGCTGGAATTAGTATATGTACAAGTTTAAAATTGTGTCCAAACTTTTACCTATCTGGCGTTTTGTTTATTTTTGGTGGCAATTGCTGTATGTCGGTTAAACTGATTTAGTTAATAAAGTTTTCTTACGAATATACACGAATCTGAACAGCCATTTTTTGCAGGAAGCATAACTTGTCAGACCTCAAATAGCCAGAATGTTGTCTTTTAAGTAAAAATCATGAACTTCCAAATAAAAATTTGCCCCTTCTGGGGTAGCTAAAGTGGATTCTTGTGGTCAAATGAGAGAGACTGTTCCGCATAAACTTGTCTTCCATTGCAAGAAATAATAGAGGCAAGAACACAAAATGTGTTTTCCATTTTTGTGAGGCCGTGAGTATGTGATCTTCTCCTTTTGTGAAAGGGGAGATTTTTTTTTTTCTCTCTTTTTTTTTTTTTTTTTTTTTTTTTGTCTTCTAGCTAAATCTCTGGTGCCAAGTTCTAATGCAGTATTCAGTACCTCGGAAAGTTTCATAAAGGCGGTATCCACGCAGGAGAAATAGCTTGATCTGCTAATATACCATCGTCCTTCCAACAGTGTCTAGCCTGCTTTTGTGGATTCATATAAAGGTTATAGATTTATGGCAAGTGTGGCTTTCTCTAGTAAAAACTTGAAGGCTGTTTGCAAACTGCCACCTGAAGTAGACACATAGAAGAAAATTTGGATAACTATATTCTCCTTCCATTGAAGTCCATGGCAATTTTGAAATGAATTTCAGTGGGAGCAGAATGAGGTCCGGTGACAATGAGTCACTGCTGCCAGTAGCTGGAATAGCTTTTTGGTTTTACATTGCACAGGTGTTCAGTGAACTGGGAACTGTCCAAAAGATTTGGAAAAATGATTCTAATAGAAGTTGCCAGCATTAACACTAGTTCTTACAGGCATATTCTGACTTTGTAGTACTTGCTGGGCTAGAATGATTAGTTATCTGTACTACTACAAGCTTTCCACATGAGATCCCCAGCCAAACTTTGCGGACAGAACAGGCAATCTCATTAATTTTCTCATACTTTCTGTCTTTTCTGGGGGCAGGAAATTCTGCAGGTGATTTAGTTAAGCAGTTTCAGCGCTTTTGATCCCACATATTTATGGTTTTACAAGTAATGGATTTTTTGGTTTGGCCACTGAATTAAGAAACTGAAAGCAACTTTGGTTTAAGGTGACCAGAAAGAATTTTTGTTTTCAGACAAACAAACAAAAACTTGCTTAGTTTCAGTTTTCTTAGCCCTTTTCTATTCTCTGTAATAAAAATGGGTCAATTTCTAATTGAGTTTAAATTTTAATTGGAAACATTGTTTTGAAAAAAATTCGGAATACTTTTGTTTTAAAAATATTGAAAACGTTTAGGCTTTTCTAGTTTATTTTTTCTGGCTAATACTAGCTTTTAACTTGTGCTATTTGTGAAATTCATACATGCTTTTTTTCCTGAGGCTATGTATTTTTGTATGTTCTATGCTTAGCAAAATAGTTTTTCCCCAACACGGTTATCAGTGCATAAGTCATTCCTCTTGCCTCAGTATTTAATTAAAAAATACAAAATTTACAAAATGCTGGTTTTAAAAAGTACAACCTTAAAACCTCCATTTGGTTTGGAAAAAGTGGTTGTTGGCATCTGATATGACTAGACTTACATGATTAGAGTAGGTAAGAATTACAGCAGTTCATGTAGCTTTCAGATAACAGAGATACAGAGTTAGAGGTATATAAAAAAAAATTCTCTGATGGGACAATTTGAAAATACCGGACTAGGTCAAAAAAGAGAATCCTTGCAGATTAAGGGAAGGCATAGAGAAAGAAATGAATAACCAAGGCTGGACACAGTCTTCCATTATCAGCAGTCTATTGTGTAGTTTTCCAGCCTGAGCTTTCTTGCACTTCCAGTGGATCTGTCAGTTGCACTTGTCAGAGACTATGCTAGAGCAGAAGACTAGGGATCTAAATCCAGTAGTTGCTTGTTACTTTACTTAAGCAAGACGAAAGAAGTACCATACTTGTTGGGAAACTCTGATTCTCCTTAGGACAACTTACTCAGGTATTCATAACGAGCAGCATAACTCAGGTGGTGCTGGGGGCCCAGTGGATTTACCTGATATGGAGAAAAGAGCTGCACTTACTTTTTTCACTCTTTTCTCTTCCTTGTCATCAGAACGTATCAGCTATTTTGGTCCAAATATATGAATTGAACCATATGCTGGTAATAGTGGACTATGTGTTTTAGAAGTTGATGGGACTGAATGATTTGAACAAAGCTAGGAACCTGGTTATCTTATTGTGATTTTTTTTTTCTTTTTTAGTTAGAATAGACTTTTACTAACCATTTTTAAATACAAACTTCCATACTGTTAGACAGGAGGCAGCTCACAGTGAATGAATTCAAAAGCATAATACTGTGACATTAGTAATGGGGTGGGAACATCACCCGTTAAGCTGAGCTGCTCTGGAAATTTCACATTACACAATAAATCTATGTACTAGGAAATTGTTCTTAGCTTAAGAACCATGTTTACATAACATGACCGCTGTGAGAATGGTTTTAGAGGTCTTTCTCGTGAGCAGAAGAATAAATGATCTTAAATGGGCATTTTATCAAGTCCTCTGGAAGGATCTTAAGCATACAAACTTGTGCACTAGCTCTTAGAGAGACTAAGCATGTGCTTTTTCTGCTGAGAAAGTGCTCAGCCCTTTGGCAAGTCAGGTTTTCATGGTAGTTAGTTGCTGAAGAGTGTTATTTAGGCAATCACTGCCTGAGCTTGGAGGAAATCCTTGAAGTGCTGAAGAAACTTCAATTAAGTACCATTAAGCAGTCAACTACAGTAAATGCAGTAGTTTTTAAAGGATCTCTCTATAAGGCGATTGTGCAGAACCACTCTTCTCAAGGATACTTCCAGGGAGATGTCTTGCTTTCCCGATCCTCCTGGTGCACGTACGTACTCCATCTGCAGTGTCCGAGGTGGCCCTGGCTCCTCATCTCACTGCTCTGTTGCGTGCAGGTGCTGGGGAGGAACATTGGCATCTTTCACATGAGTGCAGGAGTGAGGATCAGCAGCAGTCTGGACTCTGTTAGAAACAACTCAGATTTTAGGGCTAAAGTTTTCTGTTGTTTGTAGTGTGGCTGAGTGTTGGCAGGGGGTGGGGAAGGGATTATCCTGGCACCGAGGTAATGGAGAAGGGGCTTAACTACTCCATCGTTTCTGCTCCAGTTTAATGACCTCTACTGTTGAAAGCAAGGGAAGAATCCAGGTAGCATGAGATGTTACAGCATCTGTGTGGGTCTGCTGAGATCAGTTCCCAGGCGAAGCAGATCCCCTGCACTTCTGGATGTGCAGCATAATGTACGCAGGTCTGCTGCACAAGGGCTTTCCACACAGTGCAGTCACTTCCTTGCCCATGGAGGACGGCTGTGTCTTTGATAGCCAATATGCTGCTGAATTGAGCTTCTGAAATAAAAATCTCCAGGCTGGGTTGGCATGGGAGGCCAACAGTGGGAAGGAAGAAGGTGAAGAAAAACAAAAGAGAGATGAGATCTTAGATTTTAGGATGCATTACACTTAAAATTCTGAGACTGTTCCACTGATGGGCAACATAAAGAATTAGTTTTACAATTTGAAGTAAGTTCTGTAGTAAAATAATTGGATTGGTGAAGCAATCTCACTCTCTCTAAATTGCTTTCCTAGGAGTCTATCCTGAATGGGGCTATGCAGCTCTTTCTGATATCTGAGCATCCTCAGTTCTCATTGACTTCAGTGGGAATTGAACTCCTCACTAGGTAATTAGTCCCTTGTAGGTCTGATTTTTCTGCTGCAAACTGGAAGTTGCCTTTACTTTCAGTTAGCAGTCATAGCCAGTACTCTTCAAGTCCAAGCATTAGCATGCTTGCATCATTTGATAACTTTTTTGTGAGACTTGTACTTAAGCATCTGTGAATATGTTCTGTTCCTTGCTACTTCCTGTGGAGAGGATCCATGATAGTCTTGTTACACTGACTGCGTTATGTCAGCAAATAAAGCATGCAAAATACCTGGTGGTAGCCCTTTCCAAAAATAATCCTGTCAAAAGCCAACAAGACAGTATTTTATTTTTTAAAGTAGAAAGCATTTTGCCTTCAAAAAGGAAAGAAGGCACTTCAAAACATATTGAGAGGACAACTTTGTTAGAGTGGAGGATAAAGGAAATAATGAAAGGGAGATTTTCTACCTTTCCTTTCCATGAGAGAAGACCTGCTGAAATGTGATATATCTACAGTCCTCATGTTGCTGAAGCTCTAAATGTTTTTGCTCTCATTCTCTCCATTTGTGCTACTGCACATTTTGGGATGATGGATTGTGGAGCACTGGGTGTTGAGATGAAGAGAATCAATATCATGGTACAAAAGATGAAATAACTCTGATAGAACATCAATAAGGGCTAAAAGTTGCTATAGGGATTTGAATCTTAAAGAAGAGCTTGAGGAAAGTATATTAAGTAGGATTCACTACTTCTCACCTTGCACTTACAGCCTTTATTCCATGAGTAGAGCTCGCTTGGGGGTTCTTGTCAAGTACAGGGCTGGAGGAGTTGTTTCTTTTCAGTGTCTGTATAGAGCCCAATGCAGTGCCGCCTGGGCGCAGGGTCTGCTGAGCATTGTCACAGCGTCATTGCTGTCTAACACCATAGCTGGCGTGAGCAAGAGTGGAAGAGTTGAGCACTGGTAGTCTGGTGTGATGTTAAAGGGGCTCAACCCATGCAAACTGAAGGGGAGTAGAACTTTTATCATGCCAAAGTTATTCACTGTTTAAGAGAACTGGTGTACAGACTTGCAACACACACGGGTGCATAACCAGGCATGCTGCCAGCCAAGAATGTTCCCGTGTAACTCCTGTTTGCCCTAGTGTTAGCACTGTACAGTACCACATTCAGTGATTTGTCAGAATGCAGTCTGGAACATTTGATCCCAAGTACAGAGGATTGTTTGCTGATTAACATACTCTTCAAGATGAAGAAGGGTGTCTCACGCAAAATAGCCACTTCCAAGCAGAACACCAGTGGGTTTTTTTGCTCAGGTATGGACTAAATGAAGTTACTCTCATGTAATTCTGAGCTATAAAACAACAAAACTGGAGAATAATTGAATCATTTGCCATGCAGATGGAAATCCAGGGGGGAGATATTTTTCTTCCCATAGTACAAGGATATATTTGATGACTTCTATTACTAAATGATGTACACCTTGCAAATACACAGTAGAATCGTGATTTCATTGCTAGCTTTCATAAGGATCTTTATGCAGGAGGCACACCTGAAGCACTACATTAGATTTTTATGGTGAAAGATGCTATTGAAGGTGAGTGAAGGTATCACAATATGCCTCCTAACACATCTGCTGTAAATTCTGAATGTTCCTGTCCTCATGGTTATCTTCTTTCTCAAATGTTTATCAGCACTGCTTTCACAACTTATTTCTTTGTTTTTGTTCATAGCATTAAGCAAAAAAAGCTTTCTGGTTGCACATTGCATTCTGAAATTATATTCATGGCTCTCACGTGCATAATCCATACTGATGTCACACTCTGGTTTTTAATTAGAATTCTGACTCCATGACTTTCATAGTTTAAAAACATCACTAAATAAAACAAGTAGCTTTGTCACAAAGAGAAACCAAAATCAGCTGAGGCAAGTTAAGTTAGAGCCATAAACATTCCTCCTCTGAATTCAAAATGCCTAAAAGATCACTGTTTCAAAATGTAAGTACCACTAAACTAGTATGGGGAAGCTAGGCTGTTAGTGTTGAAAACCTCAAATGTTTCTCTCTGAGCAAATTGTCTGGGAATTGCCTAGTAAAATATGCCTTGTAAAAATAAAGCTATTAAAGCAAGGTTGGCATCATCATTTTTCTTCCTTCGCAGGTCAGGTGGTAATTTCCAGTACTAACTTTTAGAGTTGAAATAAATTAAGGCAGAAACCAAGGTTAGATTGTACATCTGTTTGCTTAGTTTGTAGCCAAGCCTTTGCAAAAGGATGCAAAGGAATGCACTGTTTTGAAGTACATTAGCATTATTAGTAAGACATTAAAACGCGACATGTTCTAAAAAATATTACTTCTGCCAAAGTATTTAGTTATGTGCGATTCCATCTTCCAAGAGATAGTGTACTTGATCCAGCAATGCATTTAAATTTATGACTAATTTCAAGCGTGAAAACACAGAAGAACTACTCACATGCTTAAAGTTAAGCACAAGGTTAATTGCACAAGGTTAATTGCCTTGCTGTGAGAGGATCAAGTGTTCAGCCATAAGGACCTGACTTCCAATCTCACTGGTTTGTTCAGCAGTGAGACACCTATGAGGTTTCACCCCATTTACACAAGAGTGGTGGAATCAAACACCGCTTAAGCCTTAAATCTAAGAGATGAAATTTTAACCTCCATGATCAGGACTTCTCCCTTAATGTTGCATCTAACTCCTTTGGCAGCTTAAGGTTCATAGGGATCTATGGAGATCCTCCAGGGACTGCTGCTTTGCAGATGTGGCTGGGGTAGGGCCATCAAGTACAAGTAGTGAGACAGCCTAGTTTAGCACAAGGAGATAAACCATGCCCTTTACCATCAGTGTCAGTGTTCTCCCTGAGTTCAAGCCTTTGATCTAAATCAGAAAGACTAGGGACCATAACCCAAGCTGTCCTATATTACAGATGGATGTACCAAGCAGCAGGCTTTTGAGGGATTTAGATCTTGTACTGTTTCTTCCAAGTTCTCAATATACAGTCTGCATCTAAACCTGCAGGTCTGAGTTTTAATGTTTCTTGGGGCAGGCAAGGGCATGAGAAACTCAGACACTTCAAAAAAGCTTCATAAATCACAAAATCCAGTTCCTGCCCAGATTTGCTAATTTACTGAAGGAGACAAAAACCCTTCTCTGGCTTTACTTTCAGGTTGCTCCTATAATTAAAGAGAGGATGATGAAGAAGGGCAGCATGATGCTTGGATACCAGCCTCACCGCGGCAAAGTCAACTTCTTCCGTCAGGTGGTCATCAGCCCACAAGTGAGCCGAGAGGACATGGACTTCTTGCTGGATGAAATGGAACAGCTTGCCAAGGATTTGTAACACTCTTTCCACAGCACCAGGTGCTGCGCTCGTGTGTGATATTTACGGAGAGAGAGTGGCAGCAGCATTCTGGTGCTATCTTGTGAAAGGTAGTAAAGAGCTTGACATATAGCTTGGAAATTGCCATTTTACGTAGTGATGTTAAAGGTCTTTCAGGTAGACTACCCCTCCACAGGAAGTATTTGCTGACGGGGGCTGAAGATGGCCGGGGCAGGCCAGTGCTGGCAGCACCACTGCCATTCTGGGAAGTGTTTCCTGGACAAGGGAGCACTTCTGAAAATGGTATCTATGTCCCAGGGAGGGCAGCTTATTACAGGGTGCCTGTGCACACCGTAGTTCCAACTGGTGACTTACATATGCAGGCAGTACTCCTCTAAAGTTACTGTTAGGAGTGAATTTAGCTCAGGGAGCTTTAAAATGCTAGCTAATACTCTGACTATTCTCTTGATAGTTTAGTTTGGTACGTGTTTAAGGATAGAGGCCTGGCTGATAATCACGCTGATAAGACTGGAAATTGTGGACACCCATGAAGATTTCCTCAAGGCCTCTAAGTAGGACAATTGCCCAAATGTTTCACCATGAAGACGGTCAGGCAGTGGAACAGGCGCCTGGAGGGGTTGTGCAGCCTCTGTCCTCAGAGATTTGCAGGACCTGGCCGGACAAAGGCCTGAGCAACTAATGCTGACCCTGCTTTGAGCAGGCTGAGCTAGTTGACCTCCTAAGGTCCCTTCCAGCCTGAAGACATGATTGGACTCAGTCAGTGTTTGCAAAGGTTTCCCACCCAAAATTTCACTGTAGCTTTAGTAGAGCTAAGAATGTTGGAATAGTATCTCATATTTCTTAACTCTTTGTTAACAGGAAATACCTATCATTTCTGAACTACTGTTCACCTTCCTCTATTTTTAAATTTATTTAGCAGCTTTTGATGCACTTTAAAATTATAACAGAGAAACAATAAAATATATTTATCTGAAAGATAAGTATTTTTATGCATCATGACTATTTATAAAAAATACAGCAAAATGATATATTTGTCAGGGTCTGTTTGATTTTTCCTACAGATCTAAAATGGCTAAATCTCATGTAATAAATGTATAATTTATATTCTGGTACTGAGATTAAGATGGTGGTGATTAATGAAAGTCTGCCTGTGATTTTAGGATGTGAAATGTCAGAGAATTTTTGGTCAATCTTAATTTGAAAAATTAAGTTCAAACTTTGTATTTATGTGTTAAGAATTACAGTATGTGTTAAGAATTACAGTATACTTTTGATTTATTTTTCATTCTAGCTATAAAATGATCCATTTTATAAAGATAGAAATCATAAATGTATTTTTGGAGTGAAGTTCTTGAAGCAAATTTATGGAAATAATCTTGTCTTTCAACTTGTAAATCAGCACGCACTTACTTTGATGTTTTAGTGTTTGTACCCTACTCTGTATTTGAAGTAGCACCGACCAATATGAACTTTTCTACTGTAATGTTTTCTGTATTGCTAAAGGCTGTCTTTAAACACAATGCTTTTTTGTTTTCATTTCCTACATTGTACCAGGATCCAACATTGCATGACATTCCCACTTTCAGTCTCCAGGATGATGGTATGGAAAGTTTAACAAGGTCATAGTCACTCTCAGAGCAGTAGATAGGAGCAATAGTTACTTCATAGCACTTGACGAATGGCTTTAACAATGTACTGGAAATGAATATTCTTGTGCTATTATAGTGAGCCACTGGATTTTAAGCCAAACACCACATTGATATTAGTGGAGAGTTCTACATAAAAATGAATGGCACAATATAGCTGCTGGATTCTGCCCTGTAATACTCGCAGGATTATGTCATCATTTATTACCTCGTGCTTCTGGCTACGTGAGAGGAAGCACTTATGGCTTGCGGCCGTAAAGCTTATTTAGCCTCCCAGCCACTCTGGATGGAGTGCAGAGAATGTAAGGGGTGCTGAATGGAGGGGATGATTTTGCTGTTGCCTTCTGAGATGCACGTAGACTGTTAACACTTCTTCTCTTTTTCAACCTTGAAGGGAAAGATGGAATACAGCACCAGGATTCTTTGATTATGGTCCAGATTCTTGGTGAATTCTTGATTCAGTGGAAGATAAGCCACCTTCCATCAGCTAAGAATTTGTCCTGTGGTGTTTCATGACACCACTACTAGCAAAAAGTGTTACCGTCTTGTTTCTGCTCATGTTAGTGCTTTCCTCTGTTTCCAGATACTGTGACACTCAGGGTACTTATCGGACTGAAGCAGCACAGTTCCTTTCTGTGGTTGTAGTGTCTATAGTATTTTTAAATGAGAGCGAAATGGAACATTTTCGGTGTTTGCAGAAAACAGATTTCAGATCAACATGTGCACTGTTTTCTTCAAAGGTAAAGGTTAACCTTCCAGCATGATGTGAGTAGCTTATCTGATCTCCATATATTTTCTATTGTTTCTGACTCCTTATCATGTCCAAAGCATGCAGTGTGGTGGTCTTATTTCAGGACTGTACAGTCACTTCCTTATAGTTACTTATTTAGGACTGGTATGTACAAAATGTCTATTTTGTACCTGGTGATTTTAATAAAAAGTGAAGTAAATGACACTCCTATAAATAAAGACTGTGTTTGTCATTTGTCAATCTAAAACTGCAGAGATATATATAAAGAAGGTACAAATGAGCTCTCCAGATGGAGGAACAGCAAGCTGTCTGCACAGCTTTAAAATGTGAAACCTAGTTTAACCGTACTTCAGGATGTGGTTTATCTGTGTGCTGTGCCCATATCATTTTTAATAAACATCTTGGATGAAAATGTGTCACCATTTATCTTGCTCTTGATTCCAAATGCAGAATTTAAATTGTTTTTGCAGAAATGGCCATTTTATTTATTTATTTTTAATATTCTAGCTAGATGGGATTGGCCCATGAGCTACCTCTCCTAGTTACTGAGAGCACCATCTTTCAGGGTGCTAAGCCAAATTCTGGCAGCAGTCAGGCAGAGATATAAATCAGTGTAGAAACTGATCCAGTGGCTGTTTCTGTCTTAGCAATTTCTTGTGTCTAGTTTTAATAATCTTTTTTCAATATGGAGCTTTATGAAATGAACAAAATACTTAGAAGGGACACCGAGGCAATTGTTGCTATTGGTTGGGTGGATGCACCTTGCAAAAACTTTGAGCATATGAGCATTTGAGCAACATCACTCATGCAAGTCATAACTCCCATTGATTAAATCAGCAAACCCTTGCTGGATGGGGCCCTGAGTTTTAGCACTGGGATCTTTCATTTCAACACCAGTAGTTTGGCACTGAGAACATCTCAGTTTATCTACCTTAGGCTCCTGCCTAAAGATTCAGATTTATCTTTATTTCTGTTAGCCTGAATTGAAGTGTGTTTTCACTTACATCCTTCAATAATCCAAGAAGATGCTCTTCAAATAGCATGTGAGCCTTAAAGCATAGGAGTCCTTCTGAAAGCCTGTGAGAATGGGAGAGTTTGCATGCCTAGCAGGTCAGGTAAGAGGGGGTAAAAGCCTCTTACGTGTCTGAGGCCTTCTTGTATGCACAGACCACAACATTATTTCATGCTCAAAAAATGTGTATTTTTAAGTCCTTTGGTAGCATAGTAGGATTCACAAAACTGATATGAAGTGGTGAAAATAGGAGAATAAATCAGAAATGCTAAATGGTATGTCTGCCTCCCCTTACTATATCACATATGAGCTCTATGAAAAACCAATCGTAAGCTGAAAGACATGAGTCTAGTAAGAGCTATGCACAAGAAATACTATATATACAGTTTTAAGTGTGGTAACAATTTTAGTAATGTAATTTTCAGAAGAGTACTTCAGGAAAGAAGAAATGTGTTAATTCAGGAATAAAAGTAGAAATGCAAGTTCTGTGGAGTTCCTTGGGAAGAAAGAGAATTGGGGCTAGAGAGCTGTGGCTAGTATAACCCAGTCCAGTTAACCTTCCTTGAATACCCCACCTTTGTCTTGTACTCAAGCACCTAGCCTTTTGTTTAATGGTAATAAATTAAACCTTTTTCCTCTTTGTTAAACTTGTACAGCAGTAAGAGTGCTTTTATTGTGATCTAGCAGATACTGGGCATTTCACCCCTTTAGGAAACAGTAATTCTGCCTCCAGGGTATATTCGTGGTGTCCCTCAACCTTGGGGTGTGCTTTGGAGCTCTTGGCAGTTGGAAGTGGACTTTTTTTACATCAAAACTCCAAGGAGCAATTAAGGGACTGATAACCTGCAATTGCAGGGGTGGCAAAGAGGAATTGCATTTAGCAGAGCTACTCAGCGGTCCTTTGAAAGGAGATGGCAATGCAAGTGATGGGGGTGTCTTTCCACTCAGGAGGCTATTTTTCCTGTTGTGTTAAGGAGTCCATCTTGTCCTATCATCAGCTAAATAGAAATCACATCAGGACATGTTCAGACAGTGGGGAGGAGATATGAAATTGGTCGGTTTGATGTTGTCATTTGCATGTGTACTTGCATTCTCATGTTGGGAGATGAAGTGGTCTGTTTTGGCCCACAGCCTTGTCATGTGTTCAAAAATTCTTCTGAGCAGTCAGGCCATTTACAATGTTCATCTTTTGCTATAAATATACAGAGCCTTCTCACAGCTACTTAGACTGCAGGAACTGAATGAGGAATGAGGTAATAAGACTTGGAAATAGGGAGAAAAACCTTCCTAGTAGTACTGACTGGAGCAGAGAAGGTCGCTTCAGACATAATAGTATTCATTGGCATCAGAAGCTCTCCCGTAGGCTCTGTTTAATGAATAATTATCTCTCTGTCTGCAGAGAAATTTGTATCATATTCATTACTGCTTTTGAGTACCCATTTTGAACAGCTCCCAAATCTGCATAGCCTCCCTTCCCTGTTTGCTACTGGCGTGGGCCTTCAACAGGAGAGCGGAGCGTGTTCAGCCTGGAAATCGGTTGTAGGTGAGGCCCCCTCACATGCCTTCCCTGCTTCCTGTGGCTTAGTTGGTAAATGTTGATAAACCATCTGAGCTTATGAGCACTATATGCGGTACAGTAACTGCTAAATATTGCTACTGTTACATCCTGAAATAATGCAATTGCAAACATTCATTATGCCTTAATTGCACATGCTAATTGCAGGTTAGATGCAATCAAAGCAGCACTGCCTGGCAAATGCACTGTGCAACCCATGAGAAACCCTGGTGGAGGGTTTTTCTTTCTTTAAATTGAATCTAGTCTCCCACAATTACATGTTTTTGCTTCAGATGTACAATTAGATGTTATTACTCTAATTCTGTAACTGCACAATAATCAACCAAAAATTACATTGATAAGCAAAACAAAACAAGGAAATTTGCGCAGCAAGGTACAATAAAGAGAACGTCAAAGGTTTCAAGGCAAACCCACAAAAGGAAACAACGGTAGTGTGAATGATTAACCTCTGCTAAAGTGAAGGTTCATGAATATGCTGTGTAGCTGGGCTACAGCAGTGGAATGGTGAAGCAGCAGCTGCTCTAAAATCATCAAAGGACTTGCATATACACCAGCACCTCTGCAGTCTGTCCCAGAATAGCGTGGTCTATCCATTCATTCTAGGAAAGCCCTTAAAGAGGACAACATAACTTTGTAGTACAGTAATGATTTTGTATCTATTAGGGTAAAGTTTGTTTTAAAGCATTCTTGATAATAAAAGTGAAACTGAAAAGGCAGTCTTGAAAAAATCCTGTGGAGGTGACCACCTAAAACCAGAGCAGCTCATGTGCAATTGATGTAAAATTGATCACATTTTTTAAAATTCATTAAAAAAAATCCTTACAATCTGCATTTTATGAAGGTTAAAGTCAAACAATATGGAGTGAAAGACAGGGGTCTTTAATAGCTCTGTCAAACACAGATGTTCCATTTTGATGAAGGAATTTATTTCTTCTAAGTATCTTGGAGAGCAGTAACTTCTACACAGCTATTTAAAAACGGAAAGTATGACAAAAGCACTTGCCATGAAATAGTGGAGGCCCATGGAAAACATCTGCCTTTGGGACTATGTGGTCTGTATCATCCTCTGCACAAAGCTGTTCTTCTAAGAAAACTTCCTCCAGCTGGTCTTTCTGGGAATTGGCCCCTCAAATCCAGCAGACACCTGCAGCTGCTGCTTTATCTGAGCCACTACCTTGTTCCAGGAAACAGGGATTTTTACTCTTGGTCTGATTGTATGCCCTCTTTCATGCCCGAACATCATGCCTATTTTCAGAGAGATTTTGAGTATTTGGCAAGAAAAGTGTGAGAATAGCAGAAGGAGGAAGACTGAAAGCTGAAGTGAGGGCAACGTTTAGGTTGGTATCTCAGAGTGGAGTATTGCCTTCTCTTCATCAGCAATGAAGTTTTCTAGATCCCAGGGTGGTTATCACTCACTATTTCTGTCAGAAGTATGATAACACCAAGATCAGGGCTTTGCTGTGCACTGTACGATGCTGGGGACCAGTTTGGCCTTGGGAAACTAAGTAAAACAAAGCGTGGGAGAAAGAAATGTTGGTTGTCCTGTTTTACAGATGATGCACGAGGAAGTTAAAGCTTCCATTTTAGTCAAAACTTGCACTGTGGGTATAGAAAAATTGTTGAAGGAATCAATAACAGCAGACATGGTGGTGAGTGAAAAATGGGATGTTATGTGATATGGGCTTACCAGAGGGAGATGGTGCCAGGCTACCCAGATAGCTTTCTGTGAAATATTGGTTTTCTAGACCACACAATGGAAAAGATGTCATTTTCCTAGATTTCCTTATGGTATTTGATGTGGTATCATTTGGAGAAACCTAGATAAGATGGGGAACAGGACAGAAAATATCAGGTGGGTAGGAGCTTTCTGGGGAGAGATGAAAATGGGCAATGGAGAAAAGAAAGATACCACTTAAGTATTGGTATTGATTCTGGGCTAATTTGGTTTCAGACTTTCATCACTGACCCCCTTCACAGAGATTAATCATGTGCTCATGAAACTTGTTGACGAAGTTAAGCTGGAAGCTTTGGTGTTTGACATATATGGGGACCTCGGGGATTTTAAGAGCCAAGATATTAGGAGAGGGAGCACTCAGTCATGCAAAGTGCAGAGTCCTTGGGGACTTGCAAAAAGCTGCAAGAGCTGTTGGTGAGAGGTAGGATGTAGTAAACCCTCAGGAGACAGGAAATTGTGGGCATGAGTATAATGCTGGCATAAACAACAGCACAGGATCCCTGAACGCCATGTAAATACAGAAAACGAGCCAAGAAAGGAGGTGATAAACATCAGAGTAGAAAGAGCCTTGCACCTGGAGCACAGCAGCAAAGAAACCAGAGCTGGGGCAGGCAGTGGCCATCGCAGGCCTCCGTTGCGCAGCCCTGGTGTTGTGGGAAGCAGGGCTGCACGGTCGCATCTTGGCCACGTCGCACCAACTTCCCCGTGGCAGAGAGGCAATTAGGCCTTTGGGGCATTTTTTTTCGGCTGACGCAGCTTTGTCAGAACATGCCACTTTGCACTAGTCAGAATTTCCTGTGAAAATGTTATATTTCAATGGACTTTAAGGAACTATAGGCAGGGCTTCACTGCATCCTGGGGGTAATTTCTGGCCATCCTACCTTAATACTGATGGGGATGGGACGTGTTTCAGGCATGTGTAACCCCTGATGGCGCTGCCGCATTCAGGGCAGCTGGGATTTTGGCAGAGCAGCGGGGAGCCCTGAGCGCTGCAGCTCCCAGGCTCTGCGCCCCTCAGCTGAGCAGCGCGTCCTCGCCGCTGCTCCCCACCAAGGCTGCAAAGGGGGCCAGGAGCACACACACCACATGGAAGCTGCGTGGCCTCAGAGTGCTGAGTTCCTGTGTTTAAATCTTTTTAAAGCAAAAAGTCTGCTTTTTAATATATTTTTCTTTCCATGAGAAATGCGAGTACTCTGTGGCTAATTATGAAAGAGGATGTTTGCAGCCCCCCCCCCCCCCCATATAGATTTTGGAATTTCCCATTAAACAAAATTTCCAACTTTTTTGCCACTTTGAACTCAAATCTTTGGAAATAGAGACTGAACATAGAGTTTACAAACCATGGGGCAGGGAAGGATCTCGTGATGTCATCCCGACTAAAGGCCGTCTGTCCTGAGAGAGCCCAGAGATCGCAGCCAGCTCACAGCCAGCCGGTGTTTAGTCTGCTCCTAATGACCTCAAATGCTGGCTGCCCTTCGGCCTGCCCATGCAGGCTGTTACCATGTTGAACAACTCACAGAGGGGTTTCCTCGTGGCGAACCTGCATTTTCCTTCATGCATTTGAACTCTGTTGCTACTTGACCTACTGCCCACAGTTACAGTTAAGAGATTTTTTTTTTCCCTCTTTGCAGCTTCTCCATATTCCAAGATTATCATCTGATCTCCCCTTAATGGTCTTTGTCGCTAGCCCTGAACAACTGTCATTCTTTCCACCTGTCCTCATCGGTTGTGTTTGAAAGGCTTCAGCTTATGCTGTTGGCCAAAACAAGCCACGGCAATCCTTGGAAACTGTAGCAGAGTTGAAAAGAAAGGCAAGGCCACTCTTGCAGACCCCGCTGCTGTTGGTACAGTGCAGGGTGATGTTTGCCGCCTTCTGGCACAGCAAGACACTATTGACTCTTCTTAGGTTTGTGATTCACTCTGACTGCTTGAGCCGCTTTGGCTAACTGCTCTGCACAGCTCTTCCCCATTAGATATCTGTACAGTTAATTACTCCTGTTTAAGTGTTCCCACGAAAAAGGATCCTGTTTTTTCAGAAAATTTATTCAATCTGTCAAGAGCAGTTTGAATTCTAAGTCAGTCCAGCTGCACACTTGCAGCCTCATGTAGCATGGTAAAGTTGCAGACTTAATAAGCATATATATTTTAGTCCATCATCTAGGCTATCATTTAAAATCCTGAGTAGGACTAGACATAGGTCCCTATGGCATCCTGCTCAGCACCTCCTAGGGAGCCACATGGTAACTGCTGTGTCTTTCAAGCCAGTTTTGCACCAACTCTGTACTTAAATTTAGACAATCCCTACTTTGCTAATGTCATTTGAGGCAATGTCAAAAGCCTTACTAAAATCAAGACATATGATATTTACTGCATCTTCTCCATTTTCAAGGGCTACCATAGGGAAAAAAACAAACCAAAACAAAACATTGTTTTGGCATAATTCAACCTTGACAAATACATGTTGGCTCCTACCCTGTCCTCATTATTTTCCAGTTGCTTTGAAATAGTTTGATTCCTCCCACCCCCTTGGAAGTAGGGAATGGCAGGGGTCGCCCAGCTCCTCCTTCCTCCTTTTGTAGCGGTAGGTGCCACCTTTGCCACTTTTGCAGGCTTTGGCCTTGCTGCCTGTCTGCCCAGGTTGCAGGACGGCAGCTGGCCTTGCTGAGCACTCCGCGGTCCACGCCAAGGCCTTGGGCCTCCAATAACCAAACTCAGGATTGGTTAAGGAAAGGGATGAGGATGGAGGGTGCTGAGCCACTGGTTGGAGCTGTGTCCCCGGCTGCTAACCTGTGGGAAAGCCAGGGTCCGGGAAGGGAAAGGACGGGTACTCATCAAAGGCTTGCCTCAGTATGGAGGGAGCCAGGATGGGCATTTGGGTGTGGAGTGGGGCAAAGGCTCCCATGCCACACTGGAGAGCCAGGGTAGTCAAAGATAAGCTGGAGCCGAGAGTGCTTCTGGCAGTCCTTTTGGATACCGAGGATGAATTTCATCTGGACCAGCCAGTTTGAAGCAATGTAACATAGCTATATGTTTTCCAGCTTGCTCTTCTCCCATGCCACTTTGAGAAGGACTTCTTCGTCATCTGATGGTGGCTACAGAGAAGACTAAAACAGCCAAGTACTGAATATTTTGGCCTTTTTCAGCCAGCATTTGTTTTGCTGGGTTTCTTTAGAACTGGAAGAAAAAGAGATTGTTCTAGTCCAGGAGTATTCAGCCTGCCAAGACGGTCATGAGGAGAGGGTATTTCATCAGGTATCAGCATAAAACAATAAGTAAAGAAGAAGCCCTGCCTCGTTTAAGAGCCCTTACCCTGCAATTATTGTCTTAATGAGCACACTACATGCAGCTCACAATGTTTATAATTTCTCTTTGATTACTGCAGGAAGACAATTAACTCAGTTATTTAAAAATACAATCCATACTATAGAGCATAAGAGAAGAATGGAGTCACAAGTGTGCACAAGTTATTCATCAGAGCATTTAATATGCTCAAATTAATAATTTTAGTACTGCCAAGATGTGTTGCTCAAGCAAGAAATGCAGTGGTGATGAGTGTTAGAGGAGTTGTTCCCAATATAACAGTCATATGTTCCTACTGCTAATGTATTGGAGGCACATATGGCAAAGGAAATGAAGAAAAGATGGCCATCATAATTTGATCTGTCTGACCTGGTATCCACAGCTCATTTCATGCATTTGTCCATGAAATACATTTCTAGCTCTTCTAGAACAGGACAAGTATTGCAAAGCACAGACACAGGAATTAGCCAAACTACATAGCAATCAAGGCTCAGCAAGGACTGTCAAAATTCTTATTGAAAAATTGAAAGCAAAAATTTCTTTGTAAAAATCTATTGTATTTCTCTCCAGGATTTTTGAACCAAATACTGTATAGCAGTAGCAAAAATGTGAAGACACTTAAAGAAAAGAGGAATTACCCTTTAAACTGTTCTGTGACCAGTCTCCAGTTCTTGTTGGGAACCCCATATTGCCTGTGTTAAAAATCTGCCTCTATTCCATAGATGTTACAGATCAAATTGCTGAACTCAACCCTGTCGACTTCAACAGTGCTGCAGTGGGATGAAGGACCAGTAGGTTGAGTCTTAATGAATGTCTCTCTTAAAGCCAGTCCCTGGAAGCACACCAAGTTTTCACTATCTGAAAATCAGATGTCTGTGTCTAAGGCTCCCTCATGGTTCCCTTTATAGTCCTGGAGAGCAAAGTGCAGCTCCGGGTGGAAGGACCTGCCCAAAATAGGGGCAGAAGCCAATTTTCGACCAATCTGTGAATCTGGTGATGCTGGAGAGAATCTGCTGCACATCCCTCTCGGCAGGGTTTTCCTGAGGATTTTTACATTCAAAATGGATCTTCTTCTGCCAGAATGTTTTCCCCTAGAACTAATAAAACCAAATTAGACTCTTCCCCAGCTCAGGAATGAATTTGGTCTGATTATGTGTATCATGGCTATAATAAACAGTTTATATGTGGGCAAAAGCTGTGTTTAAGTATGGCTGAATCCTGTTTGGTTTACTGTGAACCTAAACAATTTATAAATGGATGAAGTAAGTTAATTTAAATTCTTTCTTCCATTTCCTATGGCTTTGTTAAGATTAGTTACTTAAAAGCAACCATTCCAGAAATGATCTCAAGACAAGCAAATTAATGAATGTTAACATTCCTACATTAAAATGAAATCATCTCCCCCCCCCCCCCCCCCCCCCAATTAATAATGCTTACATGTCCTTTCCAGAAGTACTTGGGCTAAACAACCTGCTGCATAATGGGAAGTGTAGTTAATACCTTAAAACACATGAGCATCTCACTCTACCATTGAAAGTATTACAAGAAAAATTGCAGCCTAATGCCCTGCAAGTTGCTTTTGCAAACTCCTCCACACTAGCGATGCTGAAGTCTTGGTGATGTTGTCATGTTGCAGCCGTATCGCTTCTGCCTGTCACCTGGGGATTAGCTGAACAAAA
Organism: Dromaius novaehollandiae; assembly: GCF_036370855.1. Lineage (NCBI taxonomy): Eukaryota > Metazoa > Chordata > Aves > Casuariiformes > Dromaiidae > Dromaius > Dromaius novaehollandiae. Next base: position 30,156,981 of record NC_088099.1, read on the forward strand.
GGAGCTCTGTCTTCCGATGGGCTGAGTAAATCTGTGTAAAAGTGTGCAAGGCTTAACAACTGGAAAAGCAGGAGTCCTAGTATGACATTTCTGTCCTGTTCAAAACCTTTTAGAAAAATAAAGGCCTGGCTTGCTTTCTTCTGCCTCCACGAATACACCAAGGATGATAGGGAGGGAGTAGCTTAGTTGAAGAGAATCGCTACGCTGCCTTTAATTTCACCACAGGGGGAAAACTTGCCTTTTCAGAAATGAGGCTGGATTCAAATATCAGCCACTCCCCTCCTGCCCTTGCCAAGCACCTGTGCTGTGAATGGGCTGCTCAGGAATACGCTGACTGTTAACCCATGTGCCACGAGTTATCCTTCGCCTGGATGGCAGCACTGGGCAGCATTTCTTGGGGGCCTGAGCAGCTGTTCCTTGTGTTTTCTTTTACTGAAGTCTTCTGAGAGCTTTCAGTTCAGGTTTGTTATTTATAGGACGAAACACTGTTTTTGTCATTCCAGACAGTCACATATCCTGTACAAAAGGCTTTGCTCTTTCAGAAAATGGCATTTTACTTCGCTTCTCAAATGCAATGATTCATGGAGGTAGTCCTGAGTAGGCCTTGTATTTCCATGTTAATCTTTGAAGTGGTGCCTGTTGCCACTCCTGAGTCTGGGGAGGCATTTCTGAAACATTGCCAAATGAGGTAGCCCCAGTTTAATAGCACTGTTTTTTCTAATCTTATAATACTGGGTAACCATAGTGTAGACAACCTTGCTAGATTAGTACAGAAATCCTCTAAGCATTCACATGCATTTATAAGGGAGTTAGTACATAAAGACCAGCCTCTGTGTGCTCTGTATTTGCAGCCGTTGACAGATGGGCAGGTATTTGTCTCAAAGGAAGTTCATGCCTTCTTCTGTTTGAGAAATGGAAAGATAGTTTTCACCTTCAAGGAAAAGCATGAATTAGATGTAATCATTATCATTTGTAAAACATTTTCTAACCTTAAATGGTCTCCTGAAAGGTTAAAGCATGAAGATGTCGGCATATTTATGAAAGAAGTCAGTTTTAGTAAGTGTATTTCTGGAATTCTTTGTATGAGATCGAAAGTGCCAGGTTCGGGCTTTGTAAGAAGGTGGGGTAAAGCGCTCCACTTCTGTGGCTTAGCCTATAGCTCTGCTAATAAATACATCTGATGCCCCACAGCTGTTTAGATTATCCTAAATAACAAACTGCCTTGAACACTTCACACAGTCAGACCATGCCTGAGGTGATGTGCTCAAACCCGGACATTTCAGAGGTCATTTCATTAAGCTGACACTGAGCTGCTAGGTGCAATACAGCAAACGTGGTTGCGTCTGGGCTGTAAATGCTACAGGCGCATTTACAGTCATGGACCGATGGGTGGGATCCCTGTGCAGGTGAGCGCTAAGGGTGTCCGGGTGGGGGTGGGGGGATGGGGATTAATGCAGGCCATCAATGCAGGTGACAAGTCTGCAGCAGCTTCACCCTGGGTAGTGCCAGGAAGGGGCGATTCGATCTTCTTGTTCAGGAAAACAAAAGAGAGAGCTGACAGGAGGAGACAGCCCCAGTCTGGGAAGATGCACAAAGCTACGAAGCCTGATGTGAGCCCTGATTGCCATCTCCATGCAATTTGGTTAGAAATATAGAAGATGTTTATTTCTTTTAGGCTTTTATTTTCTCTAGATTGCTTTTCGTCCAAATAAATAAAGCTATGATGTATTAAACAGGTGTACAGTGTGTTAAACAGTTAGATGGTGTGTTAAACAGTTATCCTTGGCCACAGTCTCTCCAGGAGGACCCAAACCCCAAGGCAATACCTCACTTTTACGCAGCTGGGCGTGCATAACCCAGATTTAGTCACTGGCATGGAGAAAGAGTGAGGAGTGAATTTGCTTTTGTTTCTTCCTCCCCAGCACTTCTTGCTGTGAGGGAAGAGCAAGAAGGAGAATGTTTTCAGCCAGAAGTGGCCCCTCCCGTGATGCTCAGGAGATGGCTAAATCTGAGAAGAACTATGAGGGATCTTTGCTCTACATGGCTTAAAATGGCAGCATCTTTGAGAAGGAGAAATTTCAGCAGTGAGAGGTTAATTGTGCCTTCCTGATCAGATGACCATTTTATTTTATTTTTTTAAAGAATTTAGCTAGGTAAATGCAACTGTCTGAAGAACTTGCTTTGTCACCATTATAACTGAGCAAATAATTCACAGCAGTTAATTCAAGAGCTGCCTTTTGCCAGTCCCTCTTCATGAACTGATTAGCATGGTGCTTAAAGCATTCATTATTCAGGAGTTTTAAATGTATTTCCTGGGCTCAGGCATCCCAAGAGCCTCTCGATTTGGCCATATTTCGACAAACCACTGACTTCTTTGTCCTCAGCGTTATACACGTGAGCAGGGACATTCAGATCCCTGAGATTAAAAAATAGGTGACAGCCACCAGTAGGTCAAGGCACTGCAAGGGACCAGGCTCCAGAGAGCTGGACTGGGACACCTGCGGGCTCAGGCTGGCCGGGTTGTGTGGGTCGCTCAGGGAATTTCTCAGGAAGATGCAGGTGCCTGAAAAACACCAAAATGCTGCTGTGAGGTGCATCACTTGTGTCTAAGCTGTTTGCTGGGGTGAGGCTGGACTTTTTGGCAATGACCAGCATGAGCCGTCTGAACATGCACGCAGAGTGCACCCACTTGCAGGACTGTTTGCCAAGTAGTAAGCAGCATGAACCCAGCCAAACTGCGTTCATGAGCAGCACGCAGGCAGTTTGGAACAGAATTTACTCCAGCTTGTTTGTAGCCAGAGGGAAAAATTGCCATAGGCAGCATTTTATTAAAACAAACAAACAAACAAACAAAAAAAACAAAACAAAAAAAAAAAACAAGAAAGAGAGTGAGAAAGAGCTAGGGATCAGGAAATAACTTCATCAGTGTCCCCTGGAACGAAAACAAGCCCTCGGGTCCCAGCACAGCTGGCTTGACAAGAAGACAATATTGCAGGTGCTCTACATATGGCCCAGTTTGTTTCCAGGAACATTCAGACTAGAGAAGTCCTAATGCCCCTGCCCTCCAGGAGCTGTGTCATAGGTTTGTTTTTTTTTCTTTTTCTTCTATTATTTATGTCTTGTCTGGTAGCAGTTAGGAGTATCCTAGTAGAGCTGTAAGCACAGAGGCAGGCTGCACTGGGCCATTTTGCTATCCAGTTTAGACATCCGTGTGGTTCAGCAGTAGCTGCATGGCCTGTCTTCTGCAGAACGCCGCTGGAGCCTCTTTGCTGTGCACTGCCATGATAAAATAGTGAGTGACATGCTAATTAAGGGCTGTTTACAGAAGGTTTTTTGATACTATATTTAGCCTAGGAAAGGTGGGCAAAAGCTTTAACTGATAAACAAATGTTAAAATGCTATCATGTACTTCAGTTCAAGCCTGAAAGGTCTCCGGAGTTCACCTGACATTGTAAAAGATGTCAGGGCTTGAAGAGCATTGCCACAGTGCAGCCAGCAGCATGGCCTGGTGAAGGGTAGCTGGTGCTGACAGCGCATCAGCAAATGTGGGTGCTGGAAGCACGATCATGGGCTTTCCTGGGGAATGCTGCCCCCCGCCCCCCCCCCAAGGTGTGGGCAGTGAGGTTTTGTAGGCCCATAGGGACACGGAGAGCTCAGTTTTGTAGCAGGCCTTCACTGAAGGAAGAGCAGCGAATGCCACGCTACACTGTTAAAGCTTTATGGGGAAGAAGGAGCGCTGTTAACCTGCAGCTGTCTGCCCGGGTGTGCCCCTAGGCAGGGCCTTTTTCGAAAAAGCCATATTTTTGCCAGTTTTGGAGTGGAGGTGGCTGCCGTACTTTGGCCCACACTTGACATTGGCCACGTGTGTTGCACAGGTCTGAGCACCAAGTGCCCAGTGAGGGCGTGATGTTTTTGGCATTGAGGATATTTAAAATTCACCAAAGTCTTGAGCAAGCTGATCTAAGCTGCTAATCTTGAGCTGGAGCCCAGACCAGATGACCAGAGAGCCTGCCAGCTGGACCAGAGGCCCCTTCCACCCCCAGTTATTCTGCTTGACTGGCCTCCTTACAAACTGAGGCACCTGCATGCCTATTTGGGGAATTCCCACTTGGATATGCAAAAAGAGATACTCAGCTCAGCCAAGCATGACTATTAGTGGAGTTTTTGGCACCAAAATAGACTAACTGAGAAAAATGGTGCTGCTTGGAGAGTCTCAGATGCTCAAGTCAGGTGAGGACTGTAGTGTGTGTGAAGGCTTAGATACAGCCTAAGTTACACTTGAGGGGATCTTTTTTTTGTACAGGGAGGTATCTAGCTCTTTGTTCATGTGGTGCTTGTGCTCACTGCATGTCTTCCATGGAAGAGGTATTTGTTTAAAAGGGGGAACGCTCTGGGTCCAGAACAGTAGCTGGAAGGCAAATTAATCATACCGTCCTGTGTGACACAGATTTAGTGGGTTGTCTTCTGGCTCATTTTAATGCTAGCATCAAAGCACCTGAGGTTTAACTAAGACTTTGCCTGAACTCAGAACTAAGCAAGCTAAAAGGAAGAGAGCATCAGCTGTAACCTCCCAGCTCCCGCTCCCCTTGCGGAGGCCAGTGAAGGTGTCACACCTGGCAGGTTTGGATATCCTTCCCAGAGGTGTCTATTCAAAGGCAGGACTGAGGCTGTTTGGCCGGAAACGCTGAGCATGACATTCAGACTGCTGGTGGGAAGGACTGGGTCTGAATCATTTTAGGGTTGGGATCATTTTCGGAAGAGCCCCCTCCCTATTCTGGCTGCCCTGCAGATGATAGATAAGCCACAGCTAAGAAACTCAAGTCGATGTTATTTTATTTGCTCTAATAAACATTTGATTTTATACAAAAACACTGTTTACAAAGCAAGTTAAGTGCTTGAAACATTTGATAAACAAGAGTATATATTGTTCACATTCCTATTTCATACATGATGTACAGGTGGAGTATTCCTTAAAAGAACAAAAATTTTCCTTTACATGTAGTAGTAAAAAAAAAGGAAAATGTCAGTATTGTCAGGACCTACTGGACTTTATTCCTTGACCTTCGACGTGGAACGAGGGAGAAGCCACCACGAAACCTCCTTCTCCTTTGCAGGCTGTGACAAGGCGGCGGTGCAGTGCCGCGGGCCGGCGCTGGGGGGCAGCGGGCGCCGGCGCTGGGGGGGCAGCGGGCGCCGGCGCTGGGGGGCAGCGGGCGCCGGCGCTGGGGGGCAGCGGGCGCCGGCGCTGCGCCCTCCCCGCTCCCACCTCCCACCCGCAGCGCCGCAGGTCGCGTTTTCTTTTTTCTTTTTCTTTTTTTTCAAATTCCCCCTACAAAATTTGACATAGGGCCCTCCGAATTCGACTGCAGTCATTGAGGTTTTGCACCGCTTCGTTTAAATATTTCTCAGTAATTTAGTTAACCCCCCCCAGCAAATACAAAACTTTTAAATAAAATATTTTTCATCATAAATCTTAACTCCTATTTGAATAAACATGATTTCTATTGATTTACAAGGCCACGTCTTCTAGAAATATTAATGTTTATCCGTCAAAGGCTTTCAATAAATTGCATCGGATATATATTTATCTATGCAGAATTGCTTTGTGCTGGCTGAATTTCTAATTTCTGAGGCCCACTTACACACACTGGTGAAGAAAAAAAAAAAGCAAAAAACACCTGAGGACAACATTGGTAGCATTTATTAAACACAGTGTTGTCATTTATGTAAGTCCAATGTGATATCAACAGTGTCTCTAAACTAATCACTGCTAATCACTGGCTAGCTGAGGGCACTCCTGTATGCGAGCAGTCCTGCGGGCAGGCCATGCCATTAGCTAATGTTATGGAGGTCTCCCCCACCACTAAGGTCCTCCGGCAAAAATCAAGGCACTGGATGTTGTTTCTTACTTTTTTCTGGATGGCACGGCACAGAGTCAGGATGTGGCACGTCAAGCAATTAGACATGCTGTACAGGAGGAAAAAATATGTTTGTTCAAACAGCAGTACAATCAAGGTAAAGGGAAGAATAAAAAGCACCGCCTCTATGCAGAATGCACCGCAAATATAAAACACCTGTTTGGATCATTGCTGGCCATCCCTGGTTTTGTATGGTTTAGAGGTGGGGATGTGAGGAGGGGAAAACTCATCCTGCCGATATCTTGCAACCTGCTTGCAAGCAGTGTAAATTCAAAGCAATAAACATATAACGCCAATGACCTCTGTATAGAAACAAATGCGCGGGATGGACCAAACCTCCTAGCACTCCTATTCGGGGATATTGTGAGGACTTTGGGGTTAACATGAGGGAGCAATGGTAGTCTGACGAGCCTTCTCAATGTGCTGCAGGCAGGACTGCACAGTCACTCACAACTGCAACAGCCACATCTGCCTGTCTGCTGTGACGCTACTCCTGTAACTGCGGACTGCAGGGCCACAACCTGGTGTGTGCAGCATACACTTTGAAAGCCATCTTCTTATTGCATATTATTCCTACCTTTTTTGGCAGGGTGCTTAGTGCACAACTGCTGGTGTCACGATAGGCCACTGTCTCCATTCTCTTTTCCCAAGGGGAAGGGCTTTCTAATGCACCGCTGATTTCCTGGAAGCACTTTAACTCTTTTTTTTCAGAGCATGGCTATTTATAGATATATATATACACACACACTTTATATATATATATATATATATATATATATAGCAATTTCATAGTTATATACAGGCGTTAATAAAGTGCATAATGTTATTAGCTATTCTCAAATCTTGTTTCCTGAGGAAGTGCTAACATACATAGCTCCTCCTGTGGCAAGATGCTGGCAGCCAATGCTATGGTATGACACCTACTTCCCAGCTTTCAATTCCCATGAATAGGTCTCCCCGTCTGGAGCCACAGCTTAAAGGGAGTAGTGACAGCCTCAGTCCTCCAGGAAGCAAGTCAAGGCACTGAGCGAGACTCTTTCCTTGGCCAAGGTGAACATGTTTGGGAGCAACTTCCCTCCGTTAGGGAGCTCTTGGCTGCCGCTACTTGTTGGTGGTCAGGGAGCCGTCTTCAGGGATCTTCTCCTCAGAGCAGCTCCGTCCTGAGAGTTTGTCGTGGTGCTTGAGCTCGCTGAAGCGCTCGGCGACGCATTGCGCAGTGAGCCGTGCCTCGGGGTCGTGGTCCCAGCACTCAATAAGAGTTTCACACACCATCTGGATGCCCTACAGTGAGCAGAGAGAGAGCAGCCGTGACGTCCAGGCCGGGACAGGGTCAGGCACTGAGTCACCACGAACATGCTCGTGGAGGGTTTGTTTTAGTGCCTTCTGAAGTCCAGAGAGTTCTTTGCGTGTGTCAGTGGTTACAAAACTGGTCCCAGAGGTGTTTTATGGGCTCTGCTGTTATTGTAATGTAATCAAAATTCTGATCACCAGCAGTATTGAGCCCTGCACCAGCCCTTTATGAGTTCCTTGCAGACTAACAAAATCTGTGTGCAAATACGGGCCACAATCCCACAGACACTTAAACACATGTCACTCACAGATGTAACTATTTAACCTTCATTTCAATGCTGATGCACATGTTTACAGGAGCGAAAAACAGTTGCATCTTCGTAATGCATTTTATAAACATGAGGTTTTTGCCAGGAAATTGTGTGCTTTGCTTTATGACACTAAAAGCCCATTAAGTAGGATTTATCTTAAACTTCTTATTTAAAAAAATAACATTTCACAACACTTCCTTAATTGCATAATTTACCTAATTGGTGATGTTGACTGATGTCAATGTTAATAGCAGAACATTATTGTCTGTATACAAATAACATTTGTTTTTTGCTGGCATTGAAATTACAAGCAGTAAATTAAATTAAATATTAAACATTAACTTGAAATCAATAGTGCAACAAATCTCATTAAGGGGGAAAAATTGTAATATGTAAATCCATTCCAGAATTTTATCACAATGAATAATGAGTTCATTACAAAAACTCGATTGCAGAGGAAGGAAATGAATATGGAGGAGCCATTACAGTGCGAGCATCATCTATAGAGTTCAAAGCAGATCCTCAGCTGCTGTAAACTGTCACAGCCCTGCTGAAGCCAATGCCTCACTGAATTTTAGAGAGTGCGATACGGGGAAGGAGTCTCTCACACCCAGCGCAAGACACCCAAGTCCAAATCATTTTCCTTGCTGCCCAAACCTGGAGGTGACTAAATTCATGGTGTGTCCTACAGCTTTACTTCAGTGTTCCCTCGGGGCCTAGAGCTGCACCTTTCCGCACGCTCAGGCTTGCAGCTGTGGGACAGCTGCATGCCTGCCTCGTGCCTGAGCCCAGCCCAGGCACGTCACTGCCCACACGCCCTTGGCACGCCTCGGCCGGCCGGTGCCGCTGACTGTGTGCAAAATGCCGCAGGCCTGGCCACTTCCCACCCAGGCACGACCAGCAGCACTGCGTTGCCCCGCTGCCATCCCTCCTGCTGCGGCAGAGCCCTGCGGGGCAGCCCTCTCCCCGACGCAGCCAAGCCGAGAGCCCCCAGCACTGCCCGAAGCCTGCTTTAAGTGCCTGCAGCTTTGGCTGCGCTGGGGCCTTCATCGTCCTCCATTACGTGTACATCAGCTGACTCTTCCCCAAATGCAGAACAGAAATACTTGCGGACCACTTCTGCCTTTGCATTAGCATAAACAATATCTTCCCTTTCTTATCCAGTAAGGGATGGGTAGAGTTACGTTTCCTTTTACTCTTGAGAAAACTTCTACTGTCCTCAAGTTTGCTGACCACAGATCCTCCTATTGTTCTCCTGTTTCCCAAATCAGCTCTCTACACTTCTTGACTTTTGATTTTTTCACATACGAGACCTTGACTTTTGGGTATTCAGGGAAATGCTCTTTCACTGTTCCTAAATATAAAGAATTTTCTTCCATTTACTTTTTTTTCCTCCCAAATGATCTAGTTCAGGATTCTTTTCTGCTTTGTTAACTGGGCTCTTCTAAAATACCACTTATATATTACTGATTTGGACTTCATTCTGCTTTCATGGAAAACAAAAAAATGCATTCAACTCATGATCACTTTTACTAGCTCAGCCATAATTTTTTTTAACTTGTGTAACCTGCTCTTTTCGATAAAGATGAAGATTAGTATACTCTCTCCCAGCTCAACATGTCAGTTAGGAAATGGCTGCTACATCTTTAGCGCCTAGAAATGTTAAGGGCTTTTTAGTACTGGTAAAATAAGATATCCACGTGTCCTTTAAATACAGCTCTCTGCTCGGTTAAAGCACCCCCCCAATAACCCTACTCATTGCAGATGACTACATAAGGAGCTGGTCACTGTGGACCAGGAAGAGGCTGCACTCTGACATAGTCATCAGGCAGAGGATGTGTTGTGCTCGCTTGGAAAGGAGATTGATTAGGGCCACTCACTTGACCTTTCCTAAGTAGGTGTTAGACTATGACTTTAACATCCCAAATGGAATGAAAAAGGGCATATTATATTGCTCCTAATGGAAATATTAACTGATCTGGTATGCACATTTTTTTAATAAATGTCCGTGATCTTTTTGTATTCTACAAAGACCAGTCAACATATTTCATTGACAAGTGGAACCAAACCTCGCTTCTTTTTCCTGTGATATGATTCTCATTTTATTTCTTCTGATAAAACTGCTCAGAGCACAGGTTGAGGAATGCATGCCTTTGGCTCATTACCATTCAGTTTCATCTACTGAGAAATTGGACTGTGACTACTGGCCAGGAGGTGAAATCATGCTGTCCATGAATGGGGAAAGCCAACAGTGCATTTCATGATATGTAATGGAAAGGGACTGTTAATGTGCTAGACTGAATGAAAACACACTCACTTGTTGAAGACTTATTTCCTATTTTCTTAATCCTGTCAACAGCTGGCATGTCATTGTGACTGTTCCCCATAATAAAGTAGTGAGATTTGCTTTCTCTGCTGAAGGGACCCACATGTGAAATTGCTTTGCTCTCCTTGACCTTACAGAGTCTGCACACAGTGTGGCCATCTGGATGACGGTCTAGTCTCCATTTTACTATTTTTTGTTTTGGTGGCTCTTAGATTACACTGGTTGGTAGCAGAAATCCCAGGACTTGGGGGGTAAAACTAATGTGGTGTCTGAACCACAGGCAGCACCAGTGGTACCATGTGACAGAGCTCTAATCTGTGCAAAAGAAAGGTCTGGCCTGTAGGGCAGGACACTGAGTTAAAGCTCGAGGCTTGGGGCAGCAGCTGAGCGTACGATGTGGCTCTCAGCTGCTCATACGCGGTGTTCTTACCTGATGGTTAAGCCAGGAGCTGGGGATCTCAGGTCGCCCTCTGTCTCTTAGGACATTGTCCTTCATGCTTTCCACACAGGGGTGTTCTCGCACTTTAGAGCCGAACGGGGGCTCATACTCTTTCACTTCTGCCAAGAGAAGAAGCAAACACAAGGTTATTCAGCTGGGCCATGCTGGTGCCAAGTGTGAAGGGAGCTGGCTGTTCTCTGAAGGAGTAGGAGCTACTGATTAGCTGCTCAGTGCCATACTGTTCTGCCTGACCAGCTCCAAACAAAGCCAAGCCAGTTGGCATTTTCAAAAATGTTTCAAATGTGTTTCTCCCACACACTCCTTCTCTCCGTTTTTCTTTCCTAGCCAACTAAACAATTTTCATTTAAACCCTTTTGTACATAATCATATTAGCAACAGTCAGAGCATCAGTATAACGGTTAGTGAGCAGTTGCCTTTGAATCTCTACTGAGGCAAAACTCACAGTGGCTTTAAGGACATTTTTACTTGAGCCAGGCTTGCAAGAATTGCTTACTTTGGTCCCTTCTAGTTTCCTTGGGGTTCACACACACTTTCCAGATGAAATTTAAACTGAAACCTATCTAGATCATAGATACTAATGTGCTGCATTGCTAGGAGGAAACAGTTGCTTGAAAAGCACAAAGAAACAGTGAGGAGTGCTGGAAGCTGCTGTACCACCCTTGTCTATTACTGAACCATGTTCCCTGGTAGAAAGTAGTAGGCTGCTCTTATTTTAGGCCTCCTTCCGTAAATGGGTCAGTTTTGACCCATGATACAGTGGGCACAGTTTCCTGAACAGGCTGCTGCCATTCTACTTATTGTTTGTGTGTTGCATATTTTCTTTGCTTTTCTTTGGAGAGAGAAAGGAAAAGGCAGACATATGGGTTGTTTGGAGAAAACTCAAGAACTCTCTGAGAGCGGAAATATTACAGTAGATGCCGACACAATGTAGAAAATGCTGTGGTTTCTTCAGGAACAGAGGGAGAATTTACTCACAGGCCTAATGACTTACTAGTATTAGATAAAGATTTATGAAGTTGGCCTGTTCTACTGCTTCTTATTTCTTTCTAGGAATTAATTGAGGTCAAGAAAAAACAAACTGTAATCTACAAGACAGTCTGAAAAATGCATGTGAGTGCCTAGAAGATGTGTGACAAGTGAGATGAAGGAGATGGGAGAAACAGTCCTGTTGTGTAATGTTACAACCAAAGTTCAAATGCAGTGTCCAGTGCCGTTCACTCATCTGAAAGGGCACTTTACAGCAAAAAGAGGCTCTGAGGAGGGTGATAATAATGATTAAAGGCCCAGAAAAAAATCTCTTGTTAAGGGAAAAATCTCTAAAGCTTGGCTTTGTTTACTTCAGAGAGAGAAAGATAAGAGGTGATACGGTAAAAAGAGGTGGTATACTAAAAATAGCTAATGATTGAGATTATGGGTCAGATCCTTCTGATTGCCCTGTCCCATGATAAAAACGGGTGTATTCAACATAACTAAAAGGTGGAGAATGTGGCTTGCAGGAAAAGATACTTTTCTCAAACACCTTAGAGTCAGGCTGTAGAAGTCATTGCTACATGATGGTCATGAGATGAGGAATTTAGCAGGCTACAGGAAAAGAGAGGGGATTTCTAACACCTAAAAAGAATAGTCCAAGCTACAGTAACAAACATTATGGAAGGGATATTAACCTCTGTACTTCAGATCTTCAGCATTTAGAGATCCAGATGCAGCCAAATGTGTGTACACCAAGGCAGATTACCCTACAGCTGCCTCCTGCAGAGCTCTCCCTCCTCCTGAAACATCTGGTGGTGGCCACTGTCAACACAGAGCTCTGGGTAGTGGTTACAGTCCTGAAACACAACTCTTCTCTTCTCAGAAGTAAATCACTTTCTTTAAGACTCAAGGGCCAACGTCTGCTTTGCCTTTTTCCCTCCACAAGAAGGCATACCAGTTTCAAATGCATTAATCTGAGTTAGAGATTACTCAGCCAAAGTAAATTTACAAGCCTTTAGCCCTAAAAACTAATTGGGAAGTTGCCATCTTGCTGGTCAGGTCTGATTTATGATGCAGCGGATGTATAATGATTACAAAGCAGATACCTACACTTCCAAAGCTAACCATAATGTTAATGATTGCTGAGGAAATCTACGTAGCATGCCAGGCATTTAACCTAGACTGCTGTTTCTTATGCCACCTACATCAGTAATTATTTGATTATGGTAGTGGTCCTGGACACCAGCCAAGGTGCAGGGATCTCTATTGCAATATGCAGCACTAGCACAGATGATGTTCCCTGTCTTGAGGAGCTGTTAGGGCCAGTTGATCAGGACAAAACGTGAGGGGCAAAACAGGCTGGAAAAGAGCAGGGAGGTGAGACGGTAGTGCCAAGCAAAAAATGCTAAGCAATGGCATTCTCCTACTACTGGTTCACCTGACCGCAGCGTGACACTACCATCTCTTTGGAAAGTTCCCAGGACTATACAGTCTACTTATAAACAGGTCATCCTGTGCATGTAAACACCTTTTTCATGAATTCCCTGCAAACCTGGCTCTAGTCTGCCCTTCTGTGTATTTCTCAGAGGAGTCTGAACGTCCAACAGAGGGGAGCCGGTGTTGTCATGCTGATGTTGCCTCTCACTGAGCTTAATCCAAAGGCTGTTCAGGTTCATGAGATGGCTTACAGGAGTAAGGGAAAGCTGTCCTGGGCAACTGATAGCTTTGTAATATGTTTTCCCCTTTTGAGAAATTCTTCCTATGCTATGAGCATTCATCTTCCAAATGCAAAGACTGAATAGTTTTTGGGGAATTCTTTTTTGGTAAAGAAAGAGAAATTGAGGCCAGATGTCAATTCACTGTAATGACTTTGTAGTAATGTATTTGTGCTTTCCCTCAGTTTGAAAAGCAAGCAGCATCTTCTTGCTATTTATTATCTTGCTTCTTTTTCCCTTGGAAAGAAAAGCCCACTGAATCCTCTTGCAGTAAATCAACCTTATGCTATGGAATCTCAGGTGTCAGACACATTTTGCAATAATAGCTGGGGTTATTCATGGATCATGTTGACAGGCTACAGTATATGAAACAGATGTCAATTTGAGGTAGGTTAAGATGTTTGTGGCTAGCTGCTTGTGCACCGCTTTACACAGATACTGAATCTATTTTTCATTCCCTACATGTTTCTTTTGCTTGCTTTTAGACCAGTCAGGCACTAAAAATGACCTGAAGCACCATAAATAGCTGGGGTGTCATAACATCTTCATGAAGTACAGCACCTTTAGCATTCGATAATGGCAGGGTGCCTTCAACTTTAACCTCCAGCATTTAATCCCTATCATCATTGTGAGCTACCTTGCACTAATCACTGTACCTCTGGTTCCCTTTGACACTGGCATGGCCATAACTCTCAGAAAGGCTGGAATCGGATTTTCAGCCCCAAACAGAGACGCTACTGAAAATCTACTTGTTGTGCCTGATGAATGCTTTGGAAAATCTGGCTGTGGGTTCCTCATGAAAAAAAAGTCTCTGTCTTGTGATCTTTTTCTACTCTAGTTCTCTGTAGTGAGACTCTCTTCCTTCGGGTCAGAACTGCGAACCCTGTCGACACTCCCCTATGTGATCAGCCTTGCCGATTTCAGTGGGACAACTCCTCCTGTTGGAAGACGAAGGTTCATTTGTGGAATTAAAGCAGGAATGAGGTGAAAGAAGGCTAGCAAAAATGAATAGTGGAGTGCAGTCCACACAGGTGGGTTTGTGTTCTGAGACTTTTAGGTCCTTTTGAAACACCCCTCATTTTAAAGCTACAAAAGCTGAGCCACAGAAAGGATAAACCAGTGGGGGAGCTACTATGAAAGTTCATGTGCACACAGGCATACACAAACGTGTGTGTGTGGTGTGTGCAGACCGTGTGTTCTCTTCACATCACTGGAAATTGGATGGTGAGTCTTATTTAGCTGGTGTGCAAAGGGATTAGGCAGAGGCTCAAGAGCTATTTCATGACCAAGGTTGAGGGGTTGCCAAATGCTTATTTCACATTTTTCCTAATTTTCTCCATTCCACACCTTCAGAATGTGAACAGTGGCCAGGAGAGTCAGGGATACATTGAGATGGGTGACTGATATTCCCCCGGGAATGGCTGCGGTTGGAGGGAGGAAAAACTCCATCCCTGGTGTGGCAGTTCCTGAAGGTGGGTGCATGTAAAGCTGCTACTGACTCCAACTGGGAACAGTGAACCCACTGTGCAGCTTCTCTTGCACAGACATATTTTAAGTGACTTCACATCTGATGATCAAAGACCCAGCCTCCCTTCCAAAGGTTTGGGGCTACATCAACTCTGCCATAAGGATAAGGTTACAGGCTACTCAGTCACTATGTGCTGGATCTTGAGGTGAGAAAGTAGAGGAGCACAGAGCACATTTAAACACAACATGGAGCATACTGCAGTGATCTTATCTACTGTTACCTGAGCTTGTTGACTTGAACTTACTTGCTCACACGGAGCACTGGGTAACACAGAATTGCTGCGACCTTACTACCATGGGGTGACACTGCGCTGTGTACATCCACCAGCTTGGGGTTACATCCCACCATGTGCTGGCACAGTGCAGACATGCCCTGTCTGGGTTCCACCCCACAAAAGGACAGGCTGAAATCAGACCCTCACTGCATCCGCCTCAGGGCCTAATGCACAGGCTTAGCCCCACTGTGCAGGCTACCAAAATGTGCCGTGCTGCCAGGAACTGCCACCTCTGCACAATTAATATAACGAAGCTGAGCGTTTCATGAGGTACAGGATGCACAAATGGTTAGTGACCAAACTAGGGCTCTTGGCTGACTATTTCCAAGTAAGTGTAAGATTAACCAGAGATTTTATTCATATTAAACACAGCTCTGGTAAAGCAAGGCTGCTATTTCAATCACAGCTCTGCTGCTATACTAAAGCCAGCCACCACTCCAGGCAGCACAATACTGCACAAGCAACGTCGCCATTTTCTGAGGGGTTTCTCCTCTCCCTCTTCACCAACCTTATATATCAAGAAGAGCTCCCTCTGCGCTCCTTCTCCCCTGCCACCCCCAACAATCCCCCGCCCGTAGCCGCTCCAATAAAAAACAGATGCTTTTCATTTCTTTCTAGGAGGCTGTCAGAGAAATTACACTTGCCTCAGTCGCCAAAGCTGTGTCGTTCTGAAAGCAAGTGGTTGAGATGAAAATTATATTTTTTGCAATGTGCAGCATCTGGTGCACAGCTGTTGCACTGAATGAAATACCAAGTTAACGGCAGTGTGGAGCAGTTGAAGTTCTCCCCGAAGTAGTATTGCTGAATTTCTAAATATGCCTCTTAAATTATGCTCCAGTGAAAAATCAGTCAAACTCGATCTTTGCCTCTGTCTCGCTTTCCCTTGTGCCCCATTTCTGCTTCTCCATATTTAGCACAACAAAGTAACAATGAACAGCATGGCCTTTCTCGAAAGCTGATCCCACCTGCTTATTCACTACAACAGCTTCATAGTATGGATTATGCTGCCGGGCATTTTTGTTTAAACGTCTGCTGACTCAAAAGGCCTGGCATACTGTAGAGACTGTGTTTGACAAAGCATCTGTAGTGAAAGGACCTGCCTCCATCACTTCCCACACTCACCAAACACCTGCACATTGGCAAATGAAGCCTGAGAGCTCCCTTTGTTAAAGAAAAAGCCACCGTATCTTTATGCAGCTGAATGGCAATTAACCCTGCACATGCTTCCCTCACTCACGAAAGTTGTTAATGCCATTGTCTTAGCATTAGACTGATACTCCTGCATCCAAAACTTCCATGGACTTTCTCTAGTGACAGAGAGCTAACGTGTGCAGCACAGGCTTGCTGACGAGAAGGTCTCTATATCTTTCAGGCTCCTTTGGAAAGCCTAACTTCAACCACGCCAACCTACTCCAGTGTATACATGAGGTCATTTCTCTCAGTGCACAACAGTTTAGGAAGACAAGAGGGGTTTGCGTGCACTGAGGGAGCTCCTCTGGAAGGCTGTGATCAGAGAAGGGAGTCTCACAATTGACAGATGGCGAGAGAAAGCAGTGAGGGAGCTGTAATCATGAATCACTGTAAGGGTATTTCTCCAGCTGGTTGCAAAGACAGTCAGACTGCACAAACCAAGGGAAATATCTAACAAGGAAATGAGAGAAACCATGCAGTGCTGTTGCAGCTCAGTACCAGACACAAGCCAAGGGAGCTACATCCTGGGAATTATATTTAGCTGCTCTGGATGAAAACACTAAGCTGAAGTTCCACCCCATGGGACTTACAGACTTGCCCAGATATTCCTGTGGTTTTGTTGGGGAGTTCAGCCACCTGGAAAGATGACTGATATATGGAAATGAAATACAAGAAACGTGTTTCTAGAGACAAGGATGACTGAGGAGTAGAATGAATAGGAAAAATCAGGACTAGGGGGTTAAACTCCATCTTGAAAGGGAAGGGGATGCTGGGCCAGAGAGACCTGCTCATTTCCTAAAATGACTTTAGGTCTTATTCTCAAGGTTATCATGGGTCAATCTCTTCTAGCTAAACATGCTGGCTATCTTCCTTCCTTATGAAACTCTGTTTACATCCTCTTTTAGGCAGTTGCCTTCTGAGAAGAGCAGCAATGAGGTTTGCTCTTGCCACAGTCTCTATTTCACTATACTCAGCACATATCAGCAGGAAGGGACTCAGGCATCAGCAAAGACAAAAAGCTCCAGAATGAACAGCACACAGTTATATTAATAAGGTGAGTTGCTAAATACAAGAAACAGAAAGAACTCAAGAGACAGGGAAAAGATCCCTCTTCTCAGGTTTTAAATCTCCTCAGCCACATTTACAAGATGCGAATGAAAGGCTGAGGTTGTGCCAATATATTTAGAAACATACAGTCCCACAAGAGTTAAATGTGGATAGGTTTACCTTGGAAGATGCCAAATTGAGGTTCAGTTCTGGAAAGACCAATTGTTTTTTTTCTTGAAATACTTGACTAGAAAATAATTCTTTTTCATGCTTTTATGCTAGCACTAGCTGGATGAACATATAGTTGCTTTGTAGCTTTCCTGGCAGGGTGCAACTAGGGGCAAATCTGTTACCCACAGTCTAGCCCACCCACCAAGACCAAATGCTGGTTAGATACAGAAGGAGCCTGAGGTAGAGGCATTCCTCCCTCCTGAACACAGCCACCCTGATGTAGCCACACAGCCATCCTGCAGAGCTGCTCCAGAGATCTCCACGGACACCCTTGTGGTATCCCACAGACATCAGCAGAGAAACAGGCAGCAGCTAGCAACAGCTTGTCTTCCCATGGACATTGGTCCCCCTGCTGTATACTGTGTTCCCCACACAGTACTGCTCTGCTCTGCAGGATTGTCCCATCTCTGTGGCAGCCCTTTGAGATGCAACTGGGCCAAGTCTGCAAAAAAGTTAGCCTCTGGTTTTGGAAGAAGGATAGCAAATTGAACCATAGTTTCACATCTATTATAACATCTGTTAGTGTTAGCTGCAACACCCTCCTTCCTTAGTCTGCCTGTGCAAGTCCCAGACTGTGCAGAAGCTTTTGTTAGCTGCAAACACCCAAGAATGTTAGATACTACCATGAGACTGAAGAATTGTGTTTGCAGCTTAGTCTCACTTTAGTCCCTGAATTAAGGTGAAAACCTTCAAATACTGTGATATGTAATGCAGATATCTCAACAGCAAGTTCTAGCACATACCACTGCAGCAAACTGGGAATTTTGTATCAGTGTTACACAAAGCAGACATGGAGATTTTGTTTCCATGAACAAACTCTGAATATGAACAAGCACAGCAGCTCTTCCTGATGCAATTCTGATAGTAAGTTCCACTCATTTTTTTTTAACTGCACTTTATAAAACAAACATCCCTTGGTTTTTCATATGTATGATCTCTTGCAACATCATAGAAAATGATGGGCTGCAGCCAGGCTTTTTGGGAAAGTAGGAACATTTTTGGGTTGCTATGACAGTTCTTACTGAAACGATCAATTAATAAAAGTGACACTCACATTGCCCTCATTACATTTCAGAATTAACATTTAATGAAGGTAAATGGAGGGCAGTTACCACTTCTTGATCCATTTCTGATCATTTTGGATCAGGACAGCCAGATAGAGTCAATCTGTATTCTCAAGATGTTGTAGCTTAAAGAAAAAAGGCCATTAACAATCTCTCAAAGTGGTCTACCTAACAGCAAATTTATCCTTACACCAATCAAGGACCAATTTTTTCACTCTCTCAGATGCTTGCCCTTCAAGCCTGCTCATGAACATGTGTCTCTCACAATATCAAAGGCCTGTTACCTTGCAGTATCCAGGTACATTAGAACAACTGATAAGGTTTAAAAAGAACCATCCATGCCCATTGAGAACTGCAAGTTCACGTCTGTCCAAACACACCTTTAGAGACAAGAAAACTGATGGCACTTACCTCCGACGCCATTACAGCGAGATGTCATTTCCCAGAGGACCAAAGCCATGGAGTACACATCTGTTTGCTTGAAGGACTCCACGTTCTCTAGGTTCATCCTGGACTCCAGAACCTCAGGGGCCATGTACCTCGCCGTACCAACCTGCAGGAAGGGAGGTAGGGGAGTGCTCAAGAGCTGAAACTGTAATTCATGTTTTAGATTTTGCTGTGATTTGACTTTGGCTTTCATAGAAACTGTGCCATTTGATGTGTACCCAACAACGCAGGTTATACTTGGCACAGGCCGTCTTTTCTGCTGCCAGGGGAATCTTGTATTGTCTTGACTACCAACTTACTTGCACCTCCCTTGGTAAAAACAAAAACGCTTAAAAAAAAAAAAAAAAAAAAAAAAAGGAAGCCCTTGGTAGCTTCCTAAACAAATTATTTTGCTACTGACTGAGTTTTCTCACGCTTTGACTGTTCACAGAGATAAACTCTGCCCTTTGGCAATTGCCACTTACTGAGTGCCTTTCAGATGAGTGTGAAACACATTGTATTCTTTTGCACTGCATATTATAGGGTTAGCTATTTCTTTTCACAGTACGTCTTAAAAACAAAGTGGTAAAATGCAGGCCTGGCAGAAGAAAACAAATACACAAATACTGAATGCAGAACCACACATTTGATCCACTGTTTGAAAAATGCTTCTCATAAAGTTTATACACGTTGGGTGATTTTCAGCAATGATTTTAGCAGCATTGTTGTGCTCTAGATTATGACCTTGCATCACAGAAGGCTAAGTTTAAATGTCTGTTTTTATTACAAAAAAGGATTTAAGGAGTAATTATTGGACCACTCAACGGTTGTTCTCAAATGACAAATCGTTCATAGAGTAGAGAATGAAAATGTACTCCCCTTGGAAAACTCCAAACACAATGAGGCTTTGATCAGCAAAGATAGCTTCAAATGGGAGACTAATTAACAACATGAACAAGCACAAGTAGGTGAAGCAGTAGGTCCTGTGATTCAAATGAGCTATTGGACTGCACTACAGCCATCACCGTGGAGCCCAGCAGCAAGCAGGACTGCAAAAGATCATTTCAGTTATAGGGTCTTCAATTGCAGGCAGCCACATTGTAAATGTATAGTCCTGAGAGAGCCCTACAACATCCATTTTAAATGCTTCTGCAAACATGCCTTATCACCTCAGGTTCAGGGCAAATGGGAAAAAGTGCCACAAAAAGTGTAATGCACCATAAGAGGACAGCGGGAGAGATCAAGGACATTGCTTCTGTCATATGGCCCTGCAACAGCAGAGAATTCCCTAACCAAAAATACCCAAGAGTATTCTTTATAAACCGAGGAAAGGGTTGGGGGTTGACCTGCTGGAAAGCAGTTCTGCAGAGAAGGACTTGGGAGTCCTGGTGGACAAATTAACCATGAGCCAGCAACGTGCCCTTGTGGCCAAGGCAGCCAATGGTATCCTGGGTTGCATTAGGAAGAGTGTTGACAGCAGGTCGAGGGAGGTGATCCTCCCTCTCTACTCAGCCCTGGCGAGGCCGCATCTAGAGTACTGTGTCCAGTTCTGGGCTCCCCAGTGGAAGAGAGACATGGAGCTACTGGAGAGAGTCCAGCACAGGGCTATTAAGATGATTAGGGGACTGGAGCATCTCTCCTATGAGGAAAGGCTGAGAGAGCTGGGCCTGTTTAGCCTGAGGAAGAGAAGGCTGAGGGGGGAGCTTATCAATGTATACAAATATCTAAAGGGAGGGTGTAAAGAGGACGAAGCCAGACAATTTTCAGTGGTGCTCAGTGACAGGACAAGAAGCAATGGGCACAAACGGAAACATAGGAAATTCCATCTGAATACAAGGAAAAACTTCTTTACTGTGAGGGTCACAGAGCACTGGAACAAGTTGCCCAGAGAGGCTGTGGAGTCTCCTTCTCTGGAGATACTCAAAACCTGCCTGGATGCAATCCTGTGCAACCACTCCCTGCTTGAGCAGGGGGGTTGGCCTAGATGATCTCCAGAGGTCCCTTCCAAGCTCAGCCATTCTGTGATTCTGTGAAAGCAAAATACCTCTGCAATTGATCCCAAAGTTACATTGATTATAATATAGAGTCTGTGATGAATTTAAGGCCAAGCATGTAAGCAACACCCATACAAGGAAAGGGCGTTTAGGATGGTGATGTCTCAGCACCACTGAGTACACCAGCATCTCTCTGCCCTACAAGACATGAAAACATGAAAACTCTGCAGTGAAGGCTGTTCCTACCCTCCATCCCTTCTCCAACACACAGCTTCTTCCCCAGGCAGATCCTTTCCACAGCATGAGAACAGATACCTGCACACTATGGCCCATAGTTCCCCCTCTCCCAAATCCCACTGATTTTAACAAGAGTTAACGGTGCTCAAATACGGATTCTCAACATTGGCACAAAGTGCTGTTCTTTTCTGGCAACATATCACACCATATTTGTAACAGTGAAAATGATTATGCAGCTTTACAAGACAATGGATGATGAAGCCATATAACTGAAAAGTACAATGGGAAATGCAGAGAAAATTTAAAATGACTTCAAGAATGATATCAGGCCAATCGCATTTCCTTCCCACTTAGGAGTTATCATCTGTTCTTCTCTGCTTCTGTCCTTTTATCTGCATTTAGATTATTAGGTCTTTGGGTCAAAGATACTTTTCCTGTATCTTTGGCAACTCAAGTCCTGAGTCTCAAAGGCATTTTTAAGTACCTCAACTCCAGCAATTGGTTGCCACTCTGGAATCTAGATATGCTTTCTTTTTGCAAAGACCAGACTGCATTTCAGTTCTTTCTTCTCCCAAACTTCTAGAGAAGGACCAGCTCTCTTCCTGTGGTACATTAACATTTTGGGGACTTCTTGATCTTTTTTACTGGAGCCCTCATATTTCTTACATACTGTTAGGGGGTGTTCTGTGGCCTGAGGTGTGTCAGTCAGAGCAGCAGTGGACATCCCTTCTTAGCTGACTGAGGAGACTATGAGGTCACCAACCTTCTTGACATGAGGAACTGATGGCCTTGTTGGCACCTACCAGTCCTTTGAACACAATGGGACAAAGTAACGTCAGCAAGTATTACCCATCATGGATGGGCAGACCACAGAGGTTCTAATGGGGAAAAAGATCATTAACAGCCAGTCATTAGGGGCACTGGTATCCTATAGTCAATAAAGGCTACATTTGCATCATATGGGAGGTATTTGGGTAAATGGGAAATAAGATGGCTTCGTACTCCAAACATTCCGCCTTGAATATTACCACCTACGGCTGACCAGAAAAATGGGAAAATATTTCATTTATTTATTTGATTATTTATTATTTGTGAACCTATATATAATTATATATGGTAATTAATTAGGGATTAATTCACTTAATACATGGTCTGAATTTATAGCACAGGAGTTTTCATCAAAAAAGACAATATTTAGAGATGCACTTGGAAGATTTCATTTCCATAGCATTCATAAACATCCTCCTGGCATCTCTGTGAAATACCGGAGTATTATCCATGCTACTCAGCTGAAGAAGCAACAACAGGGCAATTATTTCTATTTAACATTCTTGCACTTGTTTGCATGTGGATAAAGTACCATAATCTTAAAAAGGCTTATTTTTGGCCTTTTAAAGCAATGATCTCCCTCTACATTTATCTGCTCACTCCTCTTGGGGACAGAGGACTGACCTCACATATGCTGGGGTACACCAGAAGTGGGTCTGCTCACACAAAGCGGTAGCGCAGTCAGGCCTGGACGCTGTGGCACAACATCACAATGTGAAGCACATCCTTATCATATGTGTTTGTGCATGGCAGCAGCATCACAAACAGTAGCTGACAAACCTATATGTACTTCAGTATAAATGTATACAGAGGATGGTTGCACTGTGTATGTACGCGGATCTCTGATCATAACAAAACTTTCCTCGCACTGCTGTCACTGTTGTTCTAATGTTAAGTTTAGAGTTTCTTTCTTTATAAACAGTCACATTTATTTCTAACAATTTTAAATAGATAAGGCAGCATGGTGTTTATTTTCCTCTTTTCTCCACAGCAGCTGACACACCAACTGGTATAACACATACACCTCTTCAAACTTTTAACTTACCTGTCCACTGTTAGCCAAGTCATCCACGGACAGAGAAGGATCCAGCCTCAGGGATAACCCAAAGTCACAGAGACAGCAGGTTAAATCATTTTTCACCAGGATGTTGGAGCTCTTTAGGTCTCTGTGGACAATAGGTGTTTTGGGACGACCACAGGGTGTGTGATCACTATGCAGATGGGCAATCCCTCGGGCCAAGGACCCACCCAATTTCCAGAGGTCCTCCCAGCTGATAATGTGCCGTGTGAGGTATTCCTGCAAGTTTCCTCTAGCATGGAAGGCAGTGATTAACCAATACTGTTTACCAAGATCTGTTTTGCGCTCCTCTGCTGTCAGGAATTGGAGGATGTTCTCGTGTTTGAGGTTTACATCTGAAAAAATGTCTTTCTCCGTTTTCCAGGAGGCATATTCTTCATAGGGGAAGATCTTGACTGCCACGGTTTCATACTGCTCAGATGTGTTTTGCTTCAGTTTGGCTTTATACACTTCAGCAAACCTTCCTTTGCCAACAACAATGTCCAACTCAATGGGCAGCAATTCTGTGTTGTGGTTGATGTTGTTGGCACAAGTAGAGCTGATGTCTGAGCGGTCATCATCTAACATAATGGCACAAACATCACTGCAGTCCTTATGCTTCCTGGGCTTAACATTTTTCTCCCATGCCTTGTTGAGCTTCCTCTTCTTATGAGTGCGGTAGGCATAAAATATAACAATCACAGCAACAGAAATCACCAGTAATGGGACAAGACTTATGATTGTGACTTTGGAAATTTCATCTTTCTCTTCTGGTTTATGGGGGTTCTCTGTAAAGGAAAACAGAAGGAAGGCATGGTTCAAGTTCATACATTAAATTATATCTTAGCCTTATGTATATATGAGGCTGTCAGTAATCTATAATCTGATTTTTATCCAAAGCACAATTCATGATTTCCTCCACTAACAGTAAGTAATAAAAATGATCACTAGTTTCTTACCTCTAAATGCTGTTTTGCAAATAGGCCTCCACTTATCAGCACTTCACTCTCTGCTTATTTTATAAGGAGCCAGAATAGAATGAGTAAGAAACTAATGTAATTTAATAGCTTTGTTCTTCTCTCAGGCTCTTACACATTATGGATGAAACCGTCACTTTCCTGAAGCTGATAGCCAAAGTCTTCTGCACTTACTTTGGCAATGTATTCTTGACAGATATGCCTCTTTAACCAGTAGTTACAAGAAAAACATTAATTTTTTTAAGAGGAACTGAATTGATAAATAAATAGACAATGCAGCACGTGAATTCCCACTTGCCCAGTTACCACTCCAAATCCAGCATATTTGGTAGGATCCACCCAATGACGTCTTCAGCGAGCTTGTACATGCACAACTACGTCATGCTAATACTCAGGCACACTACGTATGCCTGCATACACATCTGAAAAGCATTCTCATACTTAGATGTATGTGAAAGAGTGTTGCTAGAATAAATTCAAATGCTTGCATGTGCACAGCTGTTTGAATCCTGCAGGCACAGTCAGGCATGTATGACACATCTGAGAATTGTCACATCATGTATTATCTGCACAGATTTATGTAACTGAAAACATCCTGTGTGTCATTTGCTGGTTGTACACTGGCTGCCATGCTGCAAAACAACAGGTGGTTCAGTGCAAACTCCTTAGCTACTGCAGTCTATAACATTTTCTTAGGGGACCAAGCATAAGGCATGAGAGCATGTGCTGCCCTTTCACCTCTAGAAGTGACCCTTCTAGGTGAGTTTGGGGTCTATCTTACAGAAGGGAAGCTCATGCAATTGAGGCTTTTGTGCAAAAAACTAAGAACCTAAGTTCTCACTGCTTACAAGAAAACAGTTTTCTTTTGAAAATAAACTAGGAAGGGAGGAACAGAGTTTATTTTACTATGCTTTAATGCATTTCTGAACCTGATTTGATTGGGCCCATGGAAATGCAGTCTCCTAGCCCTAGCCCATTTCTTCCTTTGAGTCAGTGCAAATGTACTATATTGTCTTTCTGGGGGGAGGGAGAGGATTGACTGGAAGAGGCCCTGGGCGGGGTGGGGGTGGGGGTCTAATCTGAAAGGACTAAAACAACTGAAGCGGTAACAAAAGTTAAGCAAGTGGCTCGTGTTGGCAGCATGACACTCTAGGGGATCATCATAGCGATGTCACTGACGCAAGTTCTGCGTATCAGGCCAAATAAGTCAATGTGAAAAAGAAAAGTATAATAAGCTCCGAGGGAAAGTTGCCACTAACTACATCAGACAAAGCCTCTGTTTCCCCTAAACTGTGCAGGAGAAAAGCTTCTCAAAATGAAGGTGAGCCATGCTGAAAGGGATGGGGGAAAAGAGTTTACAATTAGAACGAGCAGTACCTCTGACCCTCCAGTTTCACCTATAATCACTTTTTACATTAGGAACACAGTTGGTTGGCAAGCAGCAGGGGCCATTCAAATGCAGGTGTCAGGACATCTGAAGAGTACATTCTTGAAAGAAGGCATGAATCCTGAACCAGGATTTGCTTCCTCTGTTTGAAAAGTTCATCAATCAGATGTACAGCAAGTAACTCAATCCTAGCCTCTCTGATAGGGTTTCAAGGAAGAGAAAGTGTCTTTGTAGCACTGACATTCCCGGCTAGCACAGGTTAGTGGGGCATTCCTTAACAGCACCCCTGCTTCACCTACAAAGACATGCATTTACTTCTACTTATGCAAATGAACCTTTTAAGCTCAAAACCAGATCAAGCCTTCTCCCACACCTATGCAAACCACAACACATCATTTTTCTCAAGTAATTTACCTTGGCACCAAATGTTAGTAACACGCCTATGTTTAAAAGTTCATCACAGATTAGCTGCGTTCCTTCTGCTTCTCAACATGTTGAAGAGAAGGAGCAAACCCTCAGATGTCTTGCAGCTCTTACTGGAGGAGTAGAATAGTTAGAAAGTCCCATGCCACTACCAGTAAACAGAAGTTTTACATTGCTTATTTCTGTGTGCATTCTTTGCTCTCAGAAAATCTGCTTGGTAAAGATCTAGGGAAACACCCTGGCACGGACGACTGATTGTTTCACTAGAACAGCTATGTTTTGGAGTTTTGGCTGCAAGCAGGCCACAATTTTGTGAACAAAACTGTGATCCGTAACAATCAGATAAGGTAGTTTCGATGAGCATGTCTGGGGTTCTGTTGCTTTTTTTTTCTTTTGACCACAGCCGAGAACGCTTAGTTTGGACTCTGCTGTTGGAACTGAACGATATATCACCTACATCATGCGGTGTAACTGTTAACATAGATTAGCGTGCCATTTTAGGGAACTCTAAGCCCTTTTTCTTTGCCTTAGAGCTTCAATATGTAGTCCAGATATTTGAAATGTAGATATCTTTCTAAATGAGAGAGAAAAAATCCCAGTTCTATTAGTTGTCTTTCAAATTTCTCCTCACGGCTCCAGGTAGCTGGGTGAACATGCAGATCTAACTAAGAAGAAAGAAATTGGCCCTGAGCCTCCACTTCAAGATTATGGCTACCCTGCCTGCCTGAGGGTCTCTGGCCATTTCTGTTAAGTCCGAGTGTGGCCTGTATTACTTTGACCTAAAACTGAGAAGCCTCCAGCAGACTTCCCAGACCCTTTGGCTCTTCCTCTTCTTGCATAAGAGAAAGTTCTGCCTGTGGTACAGGGGGATTTCTGGTGGGAGGGAGGGAGAAACTTGATATTGCAAATGTCACTTGGAAAAGAACAAAAAAAAGAAATGTAATCAAAGCAGAGGCTGAGCAGTTTGGCCACTTCCCCTGAGCCCTGAATCGTCCTGCAGCCCTGCTGCAAAGTGTCACATCCGCTTTGGCAGAGGCCTTTGGAGGAAGTAGGGAGGAAAGGGGTGAAAAGCGTATGGCTGCACATCCTGCACAGCATGGACAAAATGTTTGCTCGTTTTCAGTTTTGTCCAAATCTAAGCTTAGGCAGCGCGGGAATGAGCACCAAACAGGGAGAACTGTGAGTCAGGATTTCCGGTGCTGAACCTCAAGGTTAGAAAGAAGGGAGGGAGCTGCCTGCCAGCAGGATTAAGGGGGGCTGCAGCAGCACAGAGGTGGTGGCACTGACGGCTGATCCAAGCAAACACTGTAACTGCTTATGATTTTGACCACTGATTTGACCAAAACAGTATCAGTCTTTCCAGCACAGCCGAGGCTGGGGTACTTCTCAGATGAACCCAATGTACAGAGTCAGGGCAGAATCAAAATTAAGATTGTATCTGTATGTTTGCATAGTGACTAGCCAACATTTCCTGGCTTGACAGCAGGAATCTAAGAATAAATACGTTCATTTGCTTACAGATAAATGCCTATTAAGCAAAACTCATGATTTTGTAAATGCCAATGCAGCCTCCTCTTTTTGAACACCTTTACGAGCAAAACACGGCTGAACAGGCAGACAAGGAAAGAGTTAAACAAAACAGCATTTCAGGTTTTACAAACACGTTCCTAAATAACTTTCCCCACCCAGAACTATTATTCAGACAGGTCAGTCCTTCTCACACTTCAAAAGAGCCTATTAAAATAGTGTAACAATAGAGAAGTCCAGCTAAAAGAAAGCTTCCTGTATATGGTTTAAACTAAGCACAAGTTATCTGCACAACCCTTAACACTACCTAAGCCTTTAGGGAAAAGCACTCAGGTGCCGAGCAAAATGGAAACCCTGTACAGCCCCTGTGCAGTCAGGAATCTTCAAAGCACATCATTGATTTGCCTGCCAATTCTTTAGGTTGGATTTTGTGCCTTTGATTGAACGCTGGTATCACTGAACTTTGGAAACAAGAAATAAAGCAATGCCAATAAAACTGGCACCCATGCTTTAATGCACGGGGCAGCACAAATGCACAGCTAGTACTGACAGAACTGCTTTAATGCTGTTTGCTGCTTCTGCTGCTTCTCAAGTTGCCACCTCTTCATCTGCTAGTCAAAGCCACATAGCAGAGCAAGAATATATTCCATATTGGCAGAAATCACATTAAACATATCAGTACTGATACATTGCAAGCTTAGTGTCTACTGTCTTAAAAAACTCCAGAAACACAGTCACAAAATATGGGCCAGAACCTGGCCTGTGATCCAGTTATTCTGCAAGCTCCTGAGAAACAAAGCAGCCCTTTGAGCTGACTGGAGGACAACAATTCCATTTTGCAGCAATTCTGAGGTTTCAAAGTTTGGTTTCAATGCCACACTGGAATGAAAACTAAAACCTTCTGAATGTTTTTGCATAAACAGAATTCTGTTCAAATGTTGCGATTTGGCAAGAGATGTGAGTATTTAATCCCCACCAGTGAGAGGACTAGTCTGGGGTATGGGAGCTCCAAGTTCAAGTCCTGCTTTGTCTGATTCAGGGAAGAGCTTTTCATCTCTTATTATTCTGAATTAGGCAAAATGTGAGTTTAAACCTTGAGTGCTTGCTGATTTCTGGGCAAGACACTTGGAAATAAAATGTGAAAAAGTCTATCTGTTTCTCTAGTGCTACTTTCTTGATGAAAACTAATTCCACAAAATGTTTCAATTTCAGTGAAATGAAATTTCACCGACTCTGACTAGCTATTTGGGTTAACTTAGTTTATCTTCATAGAAGAATCGCCAAGTGATGAAGAAACTCTGTAATTGACCCCCTCCTATTCCTTCCTGATTTTGGTCTTACAATTAAACCGGTTTCGAATTATTCAGCAAAACATTTTTGGTTGGCAAATATTCCTGTACTTTAACAAGAAACCCTTCTTTTGGGGACAAAATGGGGAATGAAAGTTGCTCCAACTTTTATGTCTAAAAACTTCTCCTGACTTATGGGAATTGTTTTTTGGGTGAGGGGGTCCATTGCTTTTACTCTTTATGAGCTTTTTCCTTAGGAAAATGGTTGACCTGACACAAAATACTTGGAAATAATCAAATTCAAATGCTGCACCTTGAACCTTGAACCTTTTTATCCTGACAGCACATTTGAAAATTTTTAATTTTCCATCCTTGCTTGAGAGTATGATTTTTTTTTCAACTTAACACTTCCGTGGCGCAGAAAATCAGTTCCATCCTTCCCTCAGCTCTTTGCTGAACCATATGATGGCAGATGCAATAGATTATTAGACTTTAAAACCAGAGGGGATGATTAACAGTCTCTACATTGCTACCCAGTGGAAAATAAGCCGTGGCATTTCTTTTAGACTGTCCTAAAAGTGAAATTCATGGAGCCAGTTCCTGAATTTGACAGAATTTTTTTTTTAAATAGCTAAATCTAGACTATCAAGATTAGTAACTTGTATTTGATCTACACGTCTTTATCTTTTAGTTTAAAGAGGATATTGCCAAGGCATCCAAAAGCCCAGTGACAGGATCTGCTGAAGCAGCCCCTTGGAGAGGCACTAGCACCAGTAGCTGGCAGGTCTATTTGGCTTGTTGTAGGGGCTCAGAGCTAGAAAAGAAACCAGGCAAAGCCACCTCTAGAGCCTATTTCTAAAGCACCGCCATCCTTGTGGCTCAGAATTTGGGCCCAAGGATGCTTGCTCATAGTGTGGGAACTCATTTCTTCAGCCTTTTGGTTATTCACCAGCCTGAACATTGCTCAGCAGTCAGCATACAACTTGCAAACCAGTGCTCAGCCCGCAGCCCTTAATGCAGTCCAGTGCTCAGTTCTACCACTCACCCTCTTTTCCTGAGGGGTGGGAAGGCAGCAGTATGAGCAGTTTTGGAGAGCAGTTGCACAGTTGCTGCTGCTCTCTCCTGGGGGCCAACAGCTCTGCCCTTGACACGTGACTGCCTACACTGGGGTGATCAGGGCTTGGGCATCTCTGTCATGCCCAGGGAGAACCCTCAGCTACATGACCCAGTTACATGATGGAAGAGTAATGCATATGCATGTCACCTGATGGGAATGGCTGCATCTCAGTCATGCCATGGGGGCAGGAAGGCAGGTGACTGGATTGCCTCTGGATGGCCTACTTCAGTGGAAAGGCTGGGCAGCAATGATGCAACGGATATTCAATCTATTGTAAGAAGAATTTTATGTTTCAACTCATTGCCAAGTATGCTATTCAGCACTCTGGAGGTTTAAGAAACTGTTAGGCTCTAAGACAGAACAAATAGTTTGTTGCTGTTTTTTTTCCTTCACTGCTGGCCAGAAAGTATAATTCCTTGGTTTTCTGGCACAGCATCCATTTGTTTAAAATATCCCACCCCTGGTTGCATTTCCTTCTTATCTCTCTCATTCTAATAGGTCACTTAAATGGGTGTGTACATGGCATCTCTCACACATTTTGACATTTGTAGCTGAGCTTTTCTCCTCAGCGATATGAAAACCAACATGATCTAATTTTACATGATATAGCTGTGTTTCTGTGATACATGCCTCAGTTACACAACTCAGTGTCTCCTGCTGTTTGCTAGTGGTTTTCTGGAACAAATCAATCTCTCCAGCTTCAATATGTTCCAACAGATGCCACACATTAACCACTATTTTTATTCTCAGCCTGAGTTTCACCCCTCCAACCTTTCCCAAAATATTATGTTGCCAGTGTTAGTTACAGTTTATTTCTGTCTGTAATTATTAAAGTCTCTTCCATGACAACCTGATAAAAGGTTGGCCACATTCCCACACTTATTAAGCTCTCAAGTGATGCAAATTGTAACAAGTATGCCAACCAGACTCTAAGAGAACTGCCTAGTTTGTTTTTTTACATAAATCTGTAACTGAGCTCTGCATGGTTATTTTCCTAGGAAGCACACAATAAAAGTAAAACAGAGCAAAACAAAAATTTGGCTTCTTTTGCCTCTTTCCCTTCTATTTCCTTTCTATCCCACTAAGTAATCAGACACTCAGTGTTAGGCAGCCTCTCCTTTGGTTACATACAGCTGCAGGCTTTGGGTGGGTCTCTGTGGCTGCAAATACCTAAGGGAAAACATTGCGAACAATGCCAATATACAAGCAGTGAGAGGCTCTGTGCAACATTATGTAATGCTACTGACCTCTTTTACGGGGCAGCAGGAAGACAGTTACCTTCTGAACATGTTAGTTGGATAACAGAAAAGCAGATTAGGGAAAGTCTTTGTTAAAATCCACTTGGATGCAGTCCAGCTGTAATCATGTCCCTTCTGCTGTTCCTTGAGCACTGGAAAATTCATCGCATGAGTATTTATGGCCTGGAGGCTGTTTGTGCACAGGTCTTAAGTCTGCTTTTAAGTCTGAGATCCTTCTATGTAGTCAAGTAAAAAATCACTAAAGCTTTGACTCTAGCAAGGAGAGGAAGAGGAGAGAAAGAAAGGAAAAGACAGGGGCAACATGTTAGAGACAAGTGAGAGATACCAAGTTAAGGAAACTGTAAAACACTATCAGCACTCTGCTGCGATCTCCGCACAGGACAAAGCACTGTGCAGGCATGCCCGCCGTCACTCAGGCAGCCGAACAATACCACGTCTCCCAGGTAACAGCCGCACGCAATGAGCAATCACAGCACTTGACACACAGCTAATCCACAGGCTGTAATTTGCTCAGGCAAATGATTCAGGAAACAGCCACAATTGATTAATCAAATACTTAACATCTCTTACCTCTCAGTTAACAAACTTAGGAAAACTATGATCAATGTGAAGACTGTTAGCAGCAAAACACCCTCCTCTCCTCCAACGCACTTCCCCAAACAGCTCCATTACCCCTAAGAACTCCTGTTGACCAGTTAGGTCATCTCTATCACTGAAGTTTTGCAACTTTAAGGCAACTGCTTGGATGACTCAGGCAACCATTAAAACTTGCATATACAGTTGCTGCTAAAGGTTTCTTCCATGCTGTGACATGACGAGGTGGGAATGCCGCCCCCCCCCCCCCCCCCATGATCTAATCTTGCAGTACATGAGGAATAAAGACAGTCTACCTGCATACTCTCACTGACACCTACTTGCAAACTGCACAGAGATCTGGATGACATAGCAAGACAGGGGAGAATGAAAAATGGTCACCATGTAAAAAAAACAAAAACAAAAACAAAATGAAACAACTCTAAAAGAGCTGGGCTATAGATCTACAGTGCATTTCCAACTCTCTGCATTTTTACTTGGGTTTGAACTGGATGTCCAGGATAACAACTGCGTATATAACAACAACAGCACACATGATCCTGTGGTTTAAGGGACCTGTTTTTTTGTCTGTAGTCTCCAATATGGAGGTCATCCTTTCATATGCAATTGAATGAATGTATCTGAATGAGCCTGCACAAAATGAAAGAGCTGCACTGGTAACAGGCAGATTATGCATAACACTGCATAACACACAGGTATCCCATCTCCTATGCCATAGTGAGGGTGACTGGGCACCTCTGCCCATGGAGAACAGGTCAGACATGAGGCTGGAAAGAGCACAGTCCTCTCCCTTCACATAAACAAGCCTTGACCTCAGCCAACTAGCTTAGGATTGTAATAAAAAACAAACAAACAAACATACAAAAACAAAAAAAACTTTGATAGTGATCTGTCAGGCTCCCACTGGTTGATGAATAAAGGCTGGAAGTTGGTGTGGAAAAGGGAACGCTGAGGAATGAAGCTGGCCAAACACCAAGAGAAGCCTGGCATTGTGCAAACAGCTAGAGACAGCTTTGGTTCTTCACAACAGGTTAAAATATAAGAAGAGAATGCAAAAAGTTTTGTACGGAACAACCGCCAGACACTACTAGACAGCAGGAAGGAAAAAACCCTGGTAGTTCAGTCCTGCACTCACCTTTTCCTTCACAGGAGGACAAGGCCCCTGTGTCTGCCACCTAGCCACCAACCAGGGCCTTTCTCCCCCCTTTTTGGCTAATCTTTTCCTGTGTTTTTACTCTGTGGCTTTGCCTTCTGGTAACACTGACATTAGACATTTGAATAAATAATAATTAAAACAGATTGGCATTGAGTTTTGCTGTGAGAAGCATTTTTCCACCACAGGGGTGTAAGTTGTTTGCCAGTCACCCACAATTATGTTTGGCGAAAAAGAGAAGGATTAAAAAATAAACAGGGTAGCCAAATTTACAATGGCTACCTGTCTCCGGATATTATTTCCCCGAGAACTACAGAACATTGTTTGGAACAGCTATGCACAAAATACTTTCCACCAACTGCTTGTGGCCTGAAACGCCAGTGATCAGAATCAGGGCCAGAAGCACCCCAATGCAGCAGGATTATAGGCATATTTAGGCACATGTCTAGTCTGAGTGTACCTTGTTTATTTTGCAGATTGGCAATTTAAATGAAAGTCCATACAAGAAACAGACATTTGATTTGGATGTAACCACTTCAAATATTTCCAAAGCCACTCTTGAGTGAGTCACAATACCTCACACTACCCAAAATCTTTAGATGTTTGTGTCTAAATATGGAGTCAGGAGGTTTACCTTTCACCATCAGGGACTGATACATGCTGACAGAGCCATACTGCAATTCTTTTATAAGCAACAACAGCTCAGCTGTGAATCACTGGAATGCAGTGACTAACCTCTGGTGGAAATTAGAACCTGTTGCTTCACCCACACTTTTATTTCTTACCTCAGCAACACCAGGAACAAAATAAATCTGGTTTGTCTTAAATGTGCATCCAGCAGGAAGAAGAGCTAGAACACTGGTCATTTATAGCAATAACTTCAAAGGAAAGGTGCTAATTAATGGGTGGAAGAATGCAACCTTTCTTATTGTCTCTGTTTCTGCTAATATGTGAGTACAATCCCATTTTGATCAGGCCTTCTTAGACTAGCTTTTGTCCACTCTGCCTAAATGGAAAAGATATGCGAAAATCTTTCCTCTGGTGTACA
This sequence comes from Dromaius novaehollandiae, assembly GCF_036370855.1. Classification (NCBI taxonomy): domain Eukaryota; kingdom Metazoa; phylum Chordata; class Aves; order Casuariiformes; family Dromaiidae; genus Dromaius; species Dromaius novaehollandiae. Next base: position 30,190,621 of record NC_088099.1, read on the forward strand.
ACTAGAGAGAAAAAAAAGCAAGAACAATGTACAGAATAGATCTGGATGACAGTCATTCTGAAGGCAAAATTATTACAGGCTATTATCTAGTTGTCTGGAGGAGCTGTGGACCAGCTGGCTGTGATGTTCTGCTCAAAGTTAAACACAGACAGGAAACCGCATGTCTGATACTGTAAAAATCGTTTGTCTTCCTGCCATGGCTAAGCAGGCAAGCAACCCAAAGGGGCTGTTTTCGTTTAAAAGTAACACTAATCCACAACAATAAAATAGGAATGGCAAAGCCTCAATCTCCCCCCGCCCCTTCAGAGTTAAGGCTTGTGTTTGTGAATGAACTGGAAATCTTACAACTGAAGCTTTATGTTGCCTCAATTTTTATCTGTAGTTACTCACCACATGTGAATGCAGAGCACAGCTTTCATGACTCACCTACAGTGCTAACAGCACATGACCTGGAAGGAAAAGCTGAACTTACCCAAAGAGTGAAAGGAATGAGATTACCAAGGCCGGGTTTTCATTTACACTACAGATCGTTTTAGGCTGCTTTGGCAGTGTGAGGGGACTGCAGAGTAGATGGGAATGAAGGCACTTAATGTTGGATTTATGGAATGCTTCTCATAAACATTAGCACAGAAGACGCACAGTTTGACAGACTGATTGTATTCGGCTATATAGCCTCAGGAGAAACTGCCATAACATGACTAATTTATAACAAATTAGCCAAAATCCACAAGGGTGTGGTTAGCTTTGTATAGAAACTCCAGACAGCTGACAGACAGTAAGATCTTTTCACTGGGAACATGTTCCCTTTGATAAAATCAAGGCAATCTGTTACAATTAGGTCCTGGGTCTACTGCCTGTGCTCACATCAGTAGCTGTATTTATTTCAGCTTCATTAAAGTCCACCTGAGTGAGGGCTGGTCATGCAACCATGGATCGGCAGCCAGGTTGTTTGGTTTCAAATGAAGCTTGGGGAGGGGCGGAGGAAGAGGTAAGGAGGTGGCACTAGATAGGGACAGCCTGGGCCAATGGGGCAAAGACTTTTTAGCTTGCCCTTGGCTAATCTGGTATGGTTTTGCAACCTAAACTAGTTTGCCCCCTTGGAGGGCTGAGAACTATTCATGTAGTTCACCTCAGCCTCAGTGCAGTTGCGCATCACGTTTCCCAAAAGTGGAAGTACTATCCCAATCTTTTGTTATCTCCCTTTTGTTAAACCCCTTTTCCTGAGGAACCTAGACATGGTAGGCATGAGTGCAGTGTGCCATACTCATTTAGAAGTGTGTGCACACAAAGCTTACCACAGAAGATCTCACACTTGCCTGTGAGAAACCCGATGGAGTCTCAGGTAAAGAATTATGGTAGGATCTAGCTGATGGGAGAAAAGAAAGCAAGGTTCACATGCATTTGTGTGTGCAGCAGAAGGCAGGCCAGGGGCTGTATATGATTATGCTGCCTTTACTGTATTTGTAGTGGTCACTACAGGCACTCATGAACCAGAACAGGGACAGGTTCTCTGGTTACACGTTTGTGAGTCTCTCTGTACTCAAATTTGACTGGCATAATTAAACTCAAATACATGACCCTGAGCTGTAGTAAACATGAGGTAGCTTATCCAGCAGCAAAGGAAACTTCTAGGTACTTCATGCCCATCACAGAACAGGAAAGTGCAGATGGGCAGTTACCACAGAGAAGCTGACTTTACATTCACACACTATCAAGTTAATTAGTAGGAACTGATCTGTATATACAGGTGCCATGATATGGCAATACAGCCTTCTAGACAAGGCTAGACCTTAAATATGGCATTTGCCTCTTGTCTGTGTATTATAATGTAATTAGCCTATGCTGCACTTTGGTGTGTCAACAGCACAACTTTAAGCAGGTTCCTTCCATGATTAAAGCAACCTTTAAGTGCAGCATCTTGGGCTGAGTATCAGAAGTGCTTCAAAAGGAGGACAGCCTGGCAGGAAAAAATACCCCCTGAAAACAGAAAAGAAAGGTAGAGATTTTGCAAGACTCAGAAGAGACCAAAATATCCTCAGCCACTGGAAGTTTTCCAGCAGAAACTGCAACTCCAAAGTTCATTGGTAGGATAGGTTTTATATTGCTTGCAAGGCACGACACAGAAATGCAGGGAAAATTACTAAACCTACCTGATGAAAAAATGAGCATGTCGTTGCATTCTTCTCCTGTACAGGAACACATGAACATCAATCCTCCATCTTCCTTCTTTTCTTTCATTAGACACTTCTCCGAGCTGGAGTCATCCAATACGTGACCGTAGAGTGTTTTCTGGGGATCGTGGCATATTGTTTCTAATGTCTTGTTTTCATCATTCTGTCTCCTAAAAATGAAAAGGAGAAAATTGAAATCAAAGAAGGAATATTTTACAAACAGAGCAGACAGCACTGTGCTTCGCTGAAATTTGCCTTTCTTGAGAACTCAAATGGGATTTAAAGAATTTTGTATGTTTTCCTCTGGCTTTCCTAGATGGGGTAAATTTTCTGGACTCCTCCACACAGAGGCATTTGTACAATGGCACAGCTATTCCTGTATCATGTTACACTAAGCTGTAATGAGTGCCTTTGAAAATCTCACCGAAAATTATTCAAGCTAATGCTGAATGAACTGCTGTGAACCTCACAATATACTTTTGGTTTTTGTGGTCACTGTGGAGACAGTAAAAATTTGTGGGAAATTATGATAAAATCTGAATGATTTCCTCAAAATCTGAGGAATTTCTACTGGGTTGGCTTTTTTGTTTTGATTTTGAAGCCTACTATCAGCATAATTTCAGCACTGAATGAGTTAGACTCAGCATTTTTATTTTGGGGGAAAAAAAAAAAAAAAAAAAAGAACTGGAGCAAACCGGAGTTGCCTGTCAGGGAAATATTTACAGCTTAAAATCTGGCCCACATTCCCAAGTTTTGTTGTGGGCCACAGATTACCTTTCATTTACACAAGACACAGGCAGGAAGGGCAATTTAAATACAGTTCTTAACTCACTTGTGTTCTGGATAATTGAAACATCCAGAATGTACCTTAAATTGCACTACAGCCACTTTGTGGGGCAATAGCAAACACTGAACATTTACTCTAAGAACACAGGAAAAGTGCATGCTGGACTGATTCTGCATTTCCTTCTGCACTATATGGTGTCTGCATCCAATTATGTTGAAAGTCATCAAATCAATGGACACGACTACTCCATCACAAAAAAAAAAAAAAATTAATCATGCCTTTCTATAAGTGGTTCTAATTGTGCTCCTAACTCAGCAGCAATGTTGCAAAAACTTAGTTCTGTTGCTTTTGTCCAATTATGAACCCCAAAAGGCTGTTTTTTGTTTTCTTTGGTAGTATTGGCTTACTGTTTATGGGAGAGCAAAATCCTGGTTTTTAGACTAGAAGGCAAGTTTAGATTCAAGAATCCCTAAAAAAAAAAAAGGTGTTATAAGTCATTTTCATACACCTTTGATTTTTCAGAACCTAGGCACACACTGTATAAAAGTTAATATATTTAAACTAGAGACAGTATATACAGAGAGGATTTTCCCCCCTTAAGAGAAAGCATTTCCACCTCTAAATGGTAAATAAGGCTCTGGTGATAGATGTACATAATCTAGTTTGCTGTTAAACCTAGAGAGAACTGCTTTTCTTCAGCAAATGCCACCATGATCTTCTCTGAGTCTCAATTCTGCTTCTACTCTATGAGAGCTGTGGGTGGATGCAGTTTAATGGTTTGAGCAAAAACATACCGCTTTTCCAATAACAGCATAAGCTGGAACAGAACTCCTTTAAAAAAAAATCCCCAGAACATTTCATATCAGAATTGTTGTTAACCTCAAGTACCTCTCAGTACGCTGAGCACAGATACAAGTTGGAAGCGAAACAGCAGAGCCTGGCGAGCTAGCAGGGAGATTCCGAATATCACATCAAAGGAAGTACTAAGTAATGATGGAGGAGGGTGTGCTCCCTTCCTTGCCTGTATGAAGAAATAACTTACCATATAGCAACACAGACTTCATTATTATTCTCACAGATAGAAGTGATATTGCAGTTGCTCTTGCACTCATGTTGGTTTAAGCAGGTTGTTGCTTTAATGTCACAAAATTTGCACAGGTTGCGCATCTGGAATCCATTTTCCTTATTCCTGTCTACAGGTGACATAATTTCAGCTTATAGAAAAAAAGAGAGAGAGAGAGAGAGAGAGAAGGAAACTCATTAATAATGGTAAATTAACAGATTGTATTATTGCTCATTATGAAGGTAAGTTTTTCATCAGCAGCCCTCCCACCTTAAATTAGAAAATCTCTGATCTTGCCCAGCTACCAATTTTCTTTGCAACAGGGAAAGTGCTACCCTGTCTAGACCAGGATAATCAAAGTGAATTTGCAAAGTGAAGTCAACTTCTATGGAGTGCAGGGGGAGCAGAAGTTGCTCTGTGATCTTCAGAATCAAGCTTGCTTCAAGTTCAGCTTGCACCGAAGAAACTACTCCGCAGCTACCCATCTGCATTATCCACAGGCAGTATGCTGGTCCCGTGTGCAGGATATTGCATCATGCGCCAAGTACCTCAATAACTGTCGATACCACAGTGCAAAGCATGCTGGGAATGCACATTAGGTGGGTGACATCCTTATGACATGGCTCTTGATCAACTTTGCAAACTTGTCTTTACTAACCTGAGGCATAACCTGTGTGTTACCCCTAATCTGATCGCTGCTCACACAGAAAAACGTATAGCTGGGACTGACTGCCAACTTAAGGTAAATATTCTGCCAGAGGCTATGGATGAAACTCCAGCTGGAGTGTCTGTGCAGCAACAGGGCATCTGTGCAACTCATGTAGGCTGCTGCTAGACTATTACGGGGCTAACTCAAGCAAATGTGCAATGAAAGCCTGCCTTGTGAAATTGTACATTGACCCAACAGCTACATTTCTGTACCCAGGCACTGAAGAATTTACTTGCTTACTGGTTCCAAAAAAAGTCTTAGCACTCTCTCTCTGCTTCACTGTGGTAGCAGTAATGGAAGAGATGTTATTTATCCCAACGTATGAACTTCAGGAAACATATTTTTAGTTCAAAAGCTATTTTGAAAAGCCAGCATGACTACAAGGAACAGAAAATGCCAACGAAAACTTTTTTCTAAAGCTAAAATGAATATGCAACTATCTGAAGTGGAATAGACTGACTACAACAGTTTCAATCTGATTCACTCTGTAATATATTTGGAAAAGTGGGTTGAGCCAATGTACGGAGATGTCGGGCTTCGTGTAGTACAACGCTTCCCTGTAGCCACCTGTGTGTTAAAACTATGTTTGTATTGTTCTAGATGGCCAAATGTTGCTGGTCAACCAAAAACACACAATCAGGGATTTGTAATTTTCCCCTTTTTCCTCCATTAGCTGAGAAATCATTTTTTTTCCTTCTAGAACTTTGCTACCATTAGAAATGTTTCATTGCAAGAATTAAATATACATGCTTTTTCCAGAAGGAAATAAAAAGACTCCTTGCTAACACTTTCAATGGATTTCTGAGCCATTGTAAGGGACTGAGAGAAAAGTCTCTCTGTCCCTCCCTCATCCAGATTATACGTCCTTCTCACCGTTAGCATGCTGTGGTACTGACCTAAGGTCTCTGATCTTACTGCCATTTGTAATCAACGGCAAAACTCCCAATGATTTTAATGGTATAGAAGAAGCTCCTGCATGCAGGGGAGGGTTAGGATGAGCTCACTGGGAGCACTTATTAGGGTGGAGAATGCTGGCAATATGCTACAGGCTGGCTGAATTTGAAGCCTGAGGTAAATATTTCTTCTCCTTAATTATTTGTGTTGCAGTAACTCCCAAAAGTGGTGTATAAGAACAAAGCCTCGTTGAAGTAGATGTGGTAGGAACTCAAAAGGTCTTGAATCTAATACTGTATAAAATTTATATTAATAAATTCATCGTGATGGTAAATCACTCCTCTCTTTTGCATGGTACCTCCTATTTAGTAAATGTTCAAGAGACACCGGTAGCCGTATTCATTTAGCTAGTTCGCAATAATGATCAAGCACGTTGATAAAGTGGGCTTTTCTCTGTACCCTGTAAGACACCATCTATGGTCCTAAAAGCCTGCACAAGCAATATAGACAAGTATTAAGGAGGTATTGCTTTCAAAGATGGGCCACAGAGACTGATTCACCCCAGCTGACACAGGGGACCAGGCAGCTGCTGTGTCTACACCACACAACTGAGCACAGTGAACAAACATCTGGTTCTCAAACTGGATATACTTTAGCTGCACCTATGCTGTCTTCAGCTCTGAGCTAATGCGGCTCCATGTTTCACTGTGCAGCTGTAGCACCATGCGCATCTGTCTCAGCCATTACCCATTCCTCTCTAGCCCCCTCAACACTTATGATAGGCACGTGATCCTCACAAATGATGCATAAGTTACTCCATCCCATAAAAAGGGCTTCTTCATTAGGATCCAATATCACACTGGAAAACTGTCCAGCTAATCCAAACCATCTGCACAGCTTAAGTATCGTTCTGCTACATCATTAGTTTTGACTTAAACAAGGTTAACTTGGGAAGGACTAACCAAATGTAAACAACTTGAGCCAAAAGCCACAAGAAGGCAGATCCCTAGGTGATTGCTTTGAGCACATTATGTTTGTTGACAGGCAGGGCTCATTTCTACGCTGTCCCCAGCTATGCCAGGTTCTGCCAAGACTCACCCACTCACAAACAGATGAAAATATGTTTGGATCTCTTCCAAGGAGGGATCTCCAAACCAAGCAACTTGATTAAAAAAACCCAAATGCTAGCTGGAAGCAGGAATCCGCTGCGAGGTCACAAACCTTAAGTTTCTAAGTCAAGAATGGTTGCCTTTAATTCAATCAATAGTACTCAGCAAAATGCTGAGTAGTTAGGACCAGTTAATTTCTAAACAAGTTAAATTAAGGGCAAAAGCTGATGGCGTTTAGGACTTCCGGAACTGATTGTACTTGAATTTTCTCCCCAGAATTCTCATAATAAAGACTGACAAGGCAGTGCCTCTTTTTTCCATTTCTCTGGCAGTTCAAGGTACATGGATGAACTGTCCAGGTGTACAAACCTTTTTCTGCACTTCAGCACCTGATTTAAATTGAGACTGCAGTTTACTTTCCTTGATACTGTCATATTGGTCCAGCAGGTGCTGATGTGTTGTTTGTTACTTCGGCTCTGCTTTGCCCCCTCTGACAACTCAGGTATCCAGCTAGTTCCAAGCTAAGTGAGCTGGTTAAAGCCAAATTTCACTTTCTCCTATGAGGCTAGGGCCTCTCTGAAAAGGGCCTGAGATGTAATCCAAAACCAGATGTGAACCTAATCATCACTGTCTTCTGATCACAGCCTGCTACCAGAATCTGAGCACTTAGAAATCAAGGCAAGACAAGTCTGCTTCCAAGTCACATGAACCTGTCTCTAATCAACTGAAATCCTGTCTGGAAAAAGACAAGTTGGTAGGGCTCTTCCCTAAGGAGGTGTATTCATTCATCCCCTGCTGGGCCCACAAGCAATGAGTGGTCCAAGAACAGCAACATTGCTCTTCGTTTGGTATTTATTTGAATGCCCATCTCTAAAACTACCTGACTACTTTACTGCCTAGTTCACACCACATCAGCCAACTCTTCAAGGCTTTCTCTTATTCAGGTGACCAAGGTCACTTAAACACTTTGGACAAAAGCAATCTTTCAATATGCATAAACCAGACTGTGCATGTAATGGGAAAATCAACTGAGAAAACCCAGATTTGCATGCCTGTAGGAAGTCATTTTAAAATGTGTGTGCTTGTTTCCAGAAATGTGAGTTTTGTTATCCACTCTCTAATGTTTGTTTTCTTATTTTGACGTGTGCAGGATGACTAATTTTAGCTTTCCTTGCTTCTTCGTCCATGTACTGGGCTTGAAATAAAAGACAGTGGTTTCTTGGCTATGAACCTTTCAACCAATCAGTTCAGCATAGATCACTTACCCTGGTTAAAATGCATGGAACACGCAAGGCAACACCTGGGTTTGACATTATGGAAGAGACACCAGAGCAGCCACATAGGAAATATCAACTCCATGGTTTCTGGTGGAGTAAGGCTTGTGGGACAACACTTTTACTCCATGGTTCACCTCTTATTTATGGCTTCTCAAAAGCCTACAAACAGTATACCTCACCCAAAGCCTATTGACTGTCTTGAAGTTGTTTGCTTTGTGTCGGTTGTTTGTAAATCTGTAACTTTCATTGAGACCTCAGGCTATATTTTACATTCCTCATATTTGTTTAGTATCATTACAGGACAACAGCCAACATCATTTAAATAAAGCCAAAACCAACATGTTGTCTTTTTTAAGAATATCTACACTGAAAAACTTTATGTATGTCTTAGGATGGATTTCAGAAATATTGGCCAATCTCTCTCACTCCTGTCTTGTAAAATACAATTACTACATTTCTCTTCTCTCGTCCAGTGCCACTGCCACATGTATACACACAAAACAGCAATGCTGAGCAGAGACACCCCATACCTTAAAAAAAACAAAAACAAAAACAAAAAAACAAAAAAACAAAAAAAACCCACTTGCTGAGGACATACTGGGAGGAGAATTCAAGCTACTCAGCTGCTATAAAATAATTCCACCTGACAGGGAAGGCTTGAATTTAAGACTCCATTCCACTATATCATGAAAAACTGCAAGGAAGAGGATGCCTTTACCAGAAAGGCACAGAGGAGCTTGTCCCTGTTCTTCCAAAGAGCACAGCTCCAGGATGCCATGTCTAAATTGTCAGTAGCTGAATTGCACCATAGCAGCTCTGAGGAAAGTCCAAGCTGTATTACCTTCTCCCCCAATAGAGATACACTAGGCTTTGCCAGGAACAGTACTACATATAGCATTTTTTCTATTGTGCCTCCCATCTCAGTACATAATCTACAGCCTTCACAGAACTTCATCTATACTGATGAGGTCACTACCAGCATCACAGAAGCAAAGAGAGGTTCTGATACAAAAGCAACATTCTTTGCCTTCCAGAAACGCCTTCCAAGTATTGATGATTCAACTGCAGGAGGGAGGGAGGGGAGCAAGGAAAAGGAGTGATCTGAACTTTCGGTTTAAGATCAGGAAAGATCCTGATGATTATTCTTAATTGTACTATGTTCTGTGCAGCAACACAAGGAAGAAAAGACTATACCATAATCACCCCGAATAACATAATCACCCATAATCAACCCGAAGGATTGATAATCCTTCATAATCAACCATAATCACCATAATCAACCTGAAGGATTCAAAAATCGCAAAATGACAAGACTAGACAGAGAGATCATAGAAATAATAAAAAAGAATAATAATTAAAAAAACAACTGCTGGGGTTCTCCTTTATTTCCTGCTGCTCTCTGGACAGCTAGGGTGTGTTTGAGTCATGTTTTGAAGCTTTGGCCACAAGCGGAAGGGTTGGAAACTTACTGTCTGACTTGCGAAAATGAAAAATGTTTTAAAAAAAACCACACATACAGGAATCTAGGAACTTGATCTTCAAGAAAAATGTCAGCTCTCATACGATTCATGATAAAATCACAGGAGCTGGCAACACTGCAGAACACCTCACAACTCCCATGGCAACATCATCAGAGCAACCTTATAAAACAAGACTTTCAAGTTTTCATTTACAGCTCACAATTCTGAGTTTAATGCCATCATGAGTTGAAATGGAGTGCTACTGTAAGAGAGAGAGCAACTCAGCTGTCTAAGTATAAGCAAGCACCTAGTGCCATTTTGGACACAGGGCATCTGAAACATTCTCACAGACCCACAGGAGACCTGCTCCCATGGGACAGACAGATGAAGGTGAAGTGGGATACTCTAGGACGTCTAACCAGCACTTTATACCCACATTTGACATCAGAATCCCATCAAGTGAGACTCCAATGAAAGCTACGTTATTGCATGGTAATTACTAAATTAAAAAAAATTAAAAGATGAAAACTAAACTAAAAATATTTCTTATTTTTTAATTAAAAAACTAAAGTTAAATTAAAAAGGAACTCCTACATATGCAAAGTACATATAACCTTACATGCAAATTATTACACCTGTACAACTATCTGTTGGAAACCAGTTTAGACTTTTTTCCATCTAGAACTCCCTCAGTGATTGCTGTGGAGTTGTCACTTTTGACACAAGCTTTAACAGGACAGTTCTTCCAGTAGATGCCTGGAATTTCCAATTGGGATGTAAAATGTATAGGAAAATTGATGGATAAATTCTAATTAATTTAGCATAACTATTTTGTTCCTTCTGATATTCCTAAATGTAGGTCTGAGTAAAAGGTTTCCCTGCCTTCATGAGGGTCATCGTCATCAGTGTGTGACATCACAATTCACTGGTTTGGAATTCACTATGTCATCAAAAAATGTAGCAAAATCCATGGGGAACAGGCAAGAGCAGATGAACTCTCTTTTGTGAAAATATTTCTAACATTGCACTGAAAAGGGAAGAAAACCATCAGGCCTCATGATATAAGTAGCATTCTTTGAACAGAATGTTCTTCCTCTATGTTTACGCCTTGGAAAATTGGTGTGTAGATACTCATATATTCAGGACAATGAACGATTGTTCTGATCCACAAGCTCGAATCGTATTGCAGCTAGACAGCCGCAAAGGGCGTAATGATCTAGCACTGTAAGACTTATTTGGACATCTTCCACTGGCTTTATCAGGAAAACGTTCAAGCCCAAAATGATGAACAAGATAGCAGAGAAAGCTCACCTTGCTTTAAACTTTTGTTTAATCTCTGAGCATGACTGGGGACAGACTATTTGACATCTTGTGTGATCAAGCCTTGGATTAAAGCCCATTACGCAAACATTTCACACCTGTTGACAGCGGAAAGCAATGGGAAAAAGGTGTACCATTGAGAATGCACCAGAGCACTCAACTGGAGATGAGGTTTTGGTCATCCTTTTATGCATCCTTTGGCCCTTTCTATCTCAATGTTTTTGAGAATGAATGAACTAGTTACTGCCTAGTGCAGAGGACCATGTTTAGTGACACAGCTACCAGAGGAATGAGATCTGTGAAACTTCTTGGCTTTTATGAGGACACTTTCATTATTGAACCTTCTTAATTATCAAGCCTGTACAAGCCATTAGCAGCCATTGCTTGATACTTGGGATAGATTCACATAGTTCGTGCTGTCTTGGACCATGCTTTGGACTGCAGTCCTGCATCGCAACTACGGTTTACCCCAACAGAACCAACACAAGGAAAGGACTTTCACAAGCATTTCCTTTAAGATTAAAAGCAATGATTATCAGAGTGCTGAGACAGCCTCCTTAAAGCCAAATAGGAGCAATCATTTATGTACAACTAAATACGTCAGAGGAAAACAGGTTACATTAACGTTTAGCTCACCAGATATTTAGCTGTCTCTGCAGCAGAGAACTGCAGTCCTGGAGATTCCTTTGCAGACTCTCTCTGCCTCAGCCTGTATCACACAGGGTCATGGATCACTGACAACACCCTGGTCAGTCCCTAGCAACTTCCTTCTTTCCCTTGGAAGGATTTTCAACTCTTGGGTTTCCTTTTGATCTTCAGCCTTCCGGCCTAGAATAACAGCTGCCTTAGTCAGTGGAACCTTTGTGTAGTGATTGCACCTTCTGTTTGCAAAGTGGTTGGGACCATTGTGTTGCTTTCCTGTCTCATCAGACTTACCTGAGGCTCTGCAGAGAATAAAGACCAAAGTAACTTCCCTTTCATGGGCATAATTCTTCATGAAGTACTTGGAAGAGATGTACATCACAGTTCCTCCCTATTATGTAACTGGTCTTGCCTATCATATTAAAAAAGCATTTGTCACACCTAACAAATGACAACAATACAATGACACACACATACAGTTCACAGTCCTGTGATCCGTCTATTACAGAGAAGCCCCTATGAGGTGGGGGGGAAAATGGTCAAGTGGGACCTACAGGCCTTCAAAACTATTTATGTGGACTAAGGCCTACTCTTCACCATGACTGAGAAGACTACCAGGAAAGACAACAGCAGACTAGGTGAACTGTTCTGAAAAGCTAGATCTAGCCAGAAGTAGTTTGGTCACCCCAACTTACTGAAGGAAAGCTAAAGCAGAACTGGTTCTCAAGCAGAAAGCATTCAAAAGCCATTGGATGGACTGCACTGAAATCTAGGAAACCACTGCTGCCAACCTGTAGGCAGGCATGGAGTGGGGGAATTTTTGTGCAGGGACAAAAGGAAAAGGAGCAGGAGTTAGAAAGCTTCATTTAACTCATCTCTGCAGTGGAAGTGTCTGGCTTTTAACAGCACGTGGAACTGGCAAAACTTTGCTTGAGGGATTGCTGCAGGCACTGACACAGAGACAGAATCCAATCTGACAAGAGTGAGGGGTAGGGAAAGAACCAGAGAAAATAAGGGAGGGAACAGAATACTAAGTTGGAGCTCTTGAAGATAAAACTCATTCCTCTATTTAAAGCATTAAAATAACACTATTTTTATCCACTGCTTCCAAATTGAGCTAACATTGGCAGTTCTAATCATGGGCTTGGTTCTCCCACTCTGATGGGGCATGGTACTGAACTGCCTCAAACATACCCGAGCTAGCTGTCTTTAGTGTAGTTACTCCTGATTGACATCAGTGTAGGTGTGAGGAGAATCAAGCCCAGCACTTAAAATGAAAAGTGAATGCATTTTGAAAACAGGCAATAAAAATAATATTATTGTGATGCTTCAAATAATGAAATAGATTTTCATCTGCAGATTTTTAACTTACTGCTCTTTCACATTTTCAGCCCCCTGTTCAGCACTCCCTGGTAGCCCATGGAAGGGGAACAAAAGAACACTGTACCCAGGCAAAAAGGCTGAAAAAAAATCTAAATGATGGCTTCCCATAGGGCACTGAAAGGGACCTTTCATCTTCTCCTGACTTTAACCTGCAGCCTCCCTAACACAACCGGTAAACAGCACACAGTGCTGAAGAACCGTATGTGATATAACATGAAGATCAATTTATTCAACTACGACTACAGGGTCTGCTTTTTCTACATAATGCATTAAGTCTGGAATTTACTGGAAGCTATCTTTGGCGGTTAACTCTTTCTGTGACTTCAGCAGCACAGCGAATATCCAGTACAGCAAAGCTCAGCTGGTCCGCAAGATTGGAAAAAAAAAAAAGGTTTCCTGCTTTGTTGGCATAAGCATGATTCATAGTTTGGGACTGACATTTGCACAACTAACTCTGACCTGTCTATGAAAAAGGCATATCCTGCAACTTCACCTCCTTTTGTATTCCTGCTTGCTCAGTGAAAGCTGCCATTACTCCACCTGAAACAGAGCTGAAAGAGTATAAACAGTTTGGATTTGTACAAACCTTATTTTTTCAACTAAGACACACTGAAAATAGACAGCAGTCATTCAAGTTTTAAACGCTCCTTTCTATGATAGAGAAAGAAGCAAAGATTTTTCAAGACAGGAGCATTTCTGTGGCAAAACAAACAAACAACATTTAAAACATACACAAGTAAGAACACTTCTGACTCAGAAAAACCCAAAGGTGCCTCCACTCTCAGCTACAAACTCTCACCAGAATAAAAACACACTAGTGAATCTTCTGACTAGGCTGAATGGAGTTTCTGAATCCATCCTTCCTCTCCTTTCAGCTATTTAAGAAAGCTTGCTTATAAAAAAAAAGTCTCTTTCCATTCCTGCCCCCTCAATAGTCTCAACAACAACACCAACCTAGTTTAAAGTACGATAGGGCTTTTCATTTTTCACAATGGCTTTGGGAAAGGTGAATCATGTGTCTTGAAAGAGGCACATTTTTCTCCCCAAAACATTAATTGGTATTTCTTCCCTTTTTCTCTCCACTACAAGAGAAATGAGGAATATCCACATTAAAGACAGTTATTTAACCCTATTTTTCAAGGTCTATTTATTAAACTTCCAATTTCCACCACAGCAATTCAGGAATTCAGTACTTTTTAGGACATTCTGCAACAATGTTACAGCCCAGCTATTTCTACTAGCCATGAGGTATTCTATAGAGACATGTTCTGGCTCTGCAATATATCTGTATGGCTACTGGATGTGCTCAGCACCACACACAAACTCAAAACTCCACGAGATCACAAAAAAACAACCATATTCTTAAAATATCAGCATTGCTTATGTGAAGGCATCACTTCATTATTAGCAGTACTAAGCATCTGACTTGCAATATCTGCTTAATATGAAGACAAATAAATCTGCATTGCCTTATTTCTAGGAGTATCCTTGCTGAACAGACTGTATGTGGGAGGAAGGCAGAGAAGTTTTGAAGACTATGACACAGGGCAAGCGACTTCATCTTCCGTTAAAATTTTGGGTAGCAGGACACATTAGGATCTACTGTAGGGGCTAAGAAGCCAACTTCAAGAGGGTTATGAGCTTCTTGCTTTATGGTACTGCCAAACCCCTCCTTCCTTCTCATGGGGAATTGCAGTCGTGGTACCTGTAACTGCCAGCTTTGGTGGGCATATGGGTGCTGCTCCTACTACTGAGGTACCTACAGAGAGCACTGTCTCACCCGTTTGCCACCACAACACCAGAGCGAGCAGCCACAGGGCACGTGGCGCAGATGGAGCCCTGCCCTCGGCTCCCACAGAACAAATCAGAATCGAAGCTGCGCGGTAATCAAAAATAGCAACACGCTGGTACAGCCAAACACTCAGAAGCGACACTCCTGCAGAGCTTTAATCATGTTTAGTATCTGGCCTTGTCATGCTTAACTGTCCAAATTGCTTCCAGTAACCAAGTGCTGGCCTGGCCTCCTCACCACACATCAGTTTAACTGATGTAATTAAAGGGGTGTTGCAGCTTTGTGCGTGAACCTTCACATCAGTCTAAACTTCACTTACCTCAGTTTAGGTTATTTATGTAACGAGTAAAACCAGTGTCAGAACTGAGAATTATCACACACAAAGTTTCTGCGGTTTAACACACACAGTTGCTTTAAAATCAACTACAAGTTAAAGACATCTAAATTCTGAATGTAGAAAAAGCTTATATAATGTTACTTGACTATCTGCAGCATTCTCTATAGGCAGGTATAAGCAAGGTTAGATAGGGGAAAATCATCTCTTCCAATGAGAAATGGGAATGATTTAAAGGCTGACCCCTATGCTGGCAGCATGAAGCAACTCAGATAGCCAAAAGCCAGGTCTTTCCTAAAGGGTCTCCTGAAACTGCAGGTCTAACTGTTGTGAAATATATGCCCAAAGGACTCTAGTGTACCCAGAAAAGCAGACTAAGATAACTTAAATGCGGAAGAAACCGAGTAAATAATTTTCAAAAGCAGCTGCTGTATCTTAAGAGGGGTTAATACAGACTAGCAGACACTGCTCACTCAAGAGACTAGCAAGCATTTGCAAACCCTTGCCAGTCTCAGGGAAGAGCCTCCAGGAAAGGTGATGAAATGTGTTAGCTTGCGGGGAGATTTTTGTTTGTTTTTTAAAGCAGAGAAAATGAAGCACAAACATTATGACTGTGACAAATCACGCAAAACAGGAAATTCAAAGCTAAGGCCGATTCCTCCAGGTTCCCCTTGATACAGCTAGGTTGCTTTGTGGATCAGAAAAAGCATCAGCCTTAGCATTGCCATTTCATGTCTTTATTCTTCATTTTGTTTGTTTTTAGTAATATCCCCTTAAAATTACTGACATGCTTCCCAGATAGTTTTTGGAAGGCATAAGGCCATACCCATCTCCCCCACCTTCGATGCGTTTTGAACGGTAAGCAGCATGGTGGCTGCAGTTTGAATCATATATTCAACCGCAATTTTCTGCGCCTGCAGTGCCCTTTCGATGGGCTCCTGCCCAGCGCAGCTCTCCAGAGCCCTCAGCAGAGCACTCCTTTGGGGATCTCACTGCAGAGCCTTCTGCACGCTCGCAGACCATTTCTGACATCTTACTCTTAGTGTCATGCCTTTTTGACGCAAGGAGGTGCACATTTTGAGAACAGTTGTTTCACTCACAGAGAAATCTTCTGACCATTTTAAGAAAAAAATGACTAATATGTTTCTGAAACACTGTGAACATGAGAGATCAGCCCTTTTCCCTTTCCAGTGAGTCCATAGTGAAAGCATCTGCACAAACAGCATCAGTCAGCATAGAGAAGCAGTCCTGTCCCTCGCCCTGCCCTCCTCCGGCTGTTTGCTCCCACTCTTACTGCACTTTCTCCTCCCTTGCAGAGTACAAGCTTTTTGTGGGTTTGACTGGGGGTCTGATTTGCATTAATATTCATCTGACCAAACCTCCCTCCCCCTCCAACGGCCAGCTTGAAACCAGAACAGTTCTCCAGTCTAGACAAAGCACTTTCAATTAAAAAAAAAAAAAGTAGTGTGAAGAGTGGGAAGCCATGGCCAGGGTAAAGCAGAACTACATATTTCAACAGCAGCAGCACTGCTTATGGCTGAGAAAAGTCCTTGTGAGTGCATGGCTGCAGTTACTTCTGGGCCAAGCACACCGGAGGAAGAAGGCAGCCAGGCTGTCTTGTAGCAGGAAGGGCTACAGGAGGGGGAATCTCGACTTCTGCTATTGCTAGGCAAGCTCCTGTAGATATTTTAAAAGACTCTTAGTCTGAGGGGGTCTCAAGTTCTGAGTAGCTGTCTTGGGGCAACAAGGGCTCGATTTTCTAAGCCAGCTGATCCCTGCAGGGTGCTGGAAATGTGATGGGCTCAGAGCGTACAGCCTGGATGGCAGGGCTGCACCCAAGAATGCAGCGCCCTGCAAACGCAGCACCCTGCTCTCTGGCTGGGCTGCCTCAGCACCTGGACACAAGGAACCTGCTATCGGCCGCTGGCCGCAGTGCAGTCTGCCTTCAAGCGCCCTCTGCTCTGAGGCAGGAGATGTCACAGCCCTTCAAGGGCTGCAAGGGCAGATGGGACATGCCTAGGGTCCATCCACGTGGGTTACAGCGCTGCAGGCAGCACTCTAGTGACTGATGTTTCTCCCCCAAAACATTTGCAGACACCCCGGCATAGACTCCAAAGCTGTTCAAGCAGACTATGAAAGTAGACAGTAGGTTATTTTGACCTTGAAGGGGCCAGTGCAGAAAAAGTACTTTCAGTATCTCAAGTTGGTTAACAAAATTTATGAGAGACATTTGAAAAGACAAGTAGTACTCTCTGTGACCATTTCCTCAGCAGTATGCAGACCTAATAGATGCTTCCTCACAGGATGTTGAAGGAGTCAGAGCAGTCTTGTTTGTAAAATACACTTTTTCAAAGAGAAAGGGACATACAAATGGGACAGTAACACGAAGCAGAGTATCTGAAGTGAAACTTCCGCATTTGCTGCAGATCTGTAACAGGAACACAAAAATAAAATTCAGCCAAATCACCCCAATTCTTTGTTTCAAAGGAAAATCCAAAGAACATTTACCTGAAGCTACCACTGGTCTGGGCAAACTCTCTGCAAATGCAGACAAAAATCTTGCCCAACTCTCAGTTTTTGCTCTGAACTTGAGATTCTTTGCAGAACTTGAGTTCCTGTCCTGTGATTTCAAAGTGCCTGATCCTCACGGCACTTCCTTTGCTGTAAACTGGGAGTAAGACCCTGTCGGCCAGGGAACAAAGAACTTATTTAAATGAAGTCAAACCTAAATAATGGATTTTGGAATTTCAAAAAGAAAAAAATTAAAAGCAGTCTCAAAATATAATGCTGTAATTGGGCTGCATCTGTTCTTTCATTGGTTAAAATGCACACATTCACACATAGGAAATGCTTCATAATTATGAAGCACAGGAAGCATAAATGGCATAAGACATAAAAAGATTTTGGATACAATGGCATGGTTTGAAGTGCATAAATTACAGTCCTGCTGTTGAGCATTTTATTTTTACTGAGGTGGAGGAATTCAAACTTGAGTTCCTAGATCTTCTTCTAGATGCGAGTCCATATTGAGCCTCTGTAAATGGCTCTTCACAAGCGCACCTTTTGCGTTGACTGCTGGAGCACCTTCGAGTCATAAGTTAGGGCGTGCGGTGTGCGTCTGACCAGGACCTGCTCATTCCTGAAGCATGATCTAAGCAATCCATGCAGCTGTGATGGGAAGAGACCGAGCAAAAGGTGTTCAGCCACAGCCCTCAGGGCAAGCAAAGCAAGGACGTGCTCTGCCTGTGGAGGATCTCTCTCTTGTACAATAGAAAACTCTATGCATATATGCAATTTGCTAGTGAACCAGACCAGAACCTCTACGAAAGCTTATAACACACCAATAAGTATGGAGAGAAGTTGTGTGCACACAATGACTCAAAGCTGCCCATAAAAATAAGCATTTAAATGGATTTAAAAGGCTACCATACTTTCAAACTAGCAATGGTTATGGTTATATTATTCAGAGAGATGTATAAGTATTTGTTTTTCTAGATAAAAGGAGGTAATCAGTGGGACTTTTTAATGTGCATTCCCTGACACCATCCCTCCCTCCCAGCCATAAACAAACACAAAAACAAAACAAAAACAAGGATCTGTTTAGGGTGCAACATTTGTAGTCAGAGTTTAAGACTCAGATTTTTGTTTAAGCTTAATATAAAAAGACGAATTAGTGAAGAAGGTAAAAGGCCTCATTTTGTTTAGGATCTGGAGTTCAGGTTCCGGCACATCCCCTGACCTATGGATGCTCCTATAATGGCACTGGTTTACAATATCGTCCCTGCATTCTGCTAATACAGAATCCTGTGCAATGTCTTTCCTTAGACCTCAGCATAACCTATCCTTCTCAGCCTATTTGAAAAACTATTTTCAAATAAGAAGTCTCATTTAATAAGTTCACATCCTTTACACACACAGACTTCTCTGTCAATCACTGATGGGTGAATGCATTTATGTGGTAGCTCTGTTCAGAGGGTTTTTTGACTGTAAGGGGCCATTCTCCTAGGTAAATAATGTTTATGAACCATTCTGTCCCCACATAGCAACATTTGAATGACAGATTCAGGAAAACACTACGAAAAAGAAATTACTCCCTTTCATAATCCATCAGCTCAGCTAAAATAGTAAATCAGAGGAAAGTTAGACTCAAATATAATCCCTTGGGAGTAGAATCACTTTGAATGGATTTGGGGAAAAATACACACCCTTCTCAAATTCAGTAGCTTGGATGGTTATATTTTTCTTTGTCAAGTTACATGTAAAGAGCAGAATAATAGAATTTGATACCCTGGGGATATGTTCTCTTGATAGATGCATCTAACTTCCACAACCGTTAATGGGGATTATATAATGAGTATTGAGAAAAGAACATAACCATAAAAATACACGCTTTTAATGATATCCAACTTTAGAAAAACTTTCTTTTGCAGACTTCTGTTTCAGAAATTCTACTGTTACAGCATGCCATTACAGAGTATAAGATTTCTTGGTGGAGAAGTATGTGGCAATATGTCCTTTATCTGCCAAAGGTAAATTTGCTAGCATGTCCCCCAGGTATTATGTGTTCCTTTTAATGCATTTGCAAATGACTCCCTCCAGTTACCTTTGAGACTGTGAATCAGCAGCTGTAATATCATCCTGCTGAAATACGGGAAAGAGTAAGTTAGCTTCTTAATTTCTCTTTGATGCCTTCTCTTTGATTTTACCAGGGGTAAAGAAAAATAAAAATCATGGGTGAAGCTTGCCCATTCTGAAATAATTAGGTGTTTCACCCATAAATACCACTCTTGAAAGCACACTGACAGGTCCTTGACTTTGACATTATTTCTAACCCACAAATGTGAGGAATTCATTCACTATACTATAAAGCTGAGTATTTTTAGGACACAGTCTCTTCTGGATGTATGCAGAGCCCAGCAGGTAAGCCTTCACATGTAAAAAAGTACCACTGGACAGTAAAGAGTCTGCATGTGTGAATACAGCAATTCTCACCACACGCAACACAACATTTCTCACTGTATGCAGCAGCTATTTTCACTCACTGCCCAATGCGCTTCAGCTATCTCCACCAAAACAGTTGCCATTACAGCGCGAGGACAATCTTACATTAGAGACAGCTTGTGGGAAGGAACTTGCCAGTCTAAAATGTTTAGTCTACCTGCCTGAAGATGTGTGAGAGACTGCAGACTCTTCCAATTTGTTTATGAACAGTAACACTGCATATTTAGGCAGAATAAAACTATAAATAAACTCAGAATGTGAAATGTACTGATAGAGTTGGGTTTTTAGGGTTTTTCCCTCCCAGTTGCTTCTGATACTTAATAAAAAGCAGCCTTTCATGATTGACACTGTTTCCATAAAACCACTATTTTCAGATTTTCAAGATATAGCTTAAGCCCTTCTCCGCACTATACCTTAATGATGCCCCTAACATTTCAGTAGCACTCCAAGTCCACATATACACTTGCAAGCTGCCTTGTCTGAAAGAACCATTGCGAAGAAGAAGCCATTTAAATGTCTACAAAACATTTACTTCTGTTGAAGGAATTGTTTCAGGGAGGAAACTAGGAAGAGATAAGACAAACACAAGAGCAAGCATATCAAGAAGCAGCTCAGATGCAAACCTTCCCTTGCTTCTTAATTTTCATCCCAATACCTCACAATTTCAGCCAATCACTTCAACGATTCCTTGTAACCACAGAGAACTACGAAGAGCAAAATACGATGACGCTTCATAAACTTTTAAATGATGAAATTTGTTTCTGGCAACAGCCTAACATTCTTCATCCTGCTAGCACAGGACACAAGATGTTTACTATCACATATATTAGTTAAATTTAATAAGACAAGATCTTCAGCAGATGTTATTCTGAGATTTCCGAGTGCTGCTACGTCAAATTATACCAGCTGATATTTAACATTTTAGAGTCACTGAATGTTTCTGGACATTGGTCATAGCACATAATCATCTTTCATGTGGTGGGCACTTATTCAACTGTAGAAACTGGTAGTAGTTTGCAGGATGTCTGAAGGCTTCCATGAAATGCTGTGATCATTTTCATCAAATGCCAAGGAAAATGGTATTTCAACAACAGTCATTGAGGAGGCTGTGCATAACATGGACATAGTAGCAACCATTCAGGATCCCTTGAAACGTTAGGAGCCAGCTGAATGCTTTGTTACGGTTTCTGGTGTAACTGTTCAGGGGTAAGGGCAGCTCATTCTCTAAAACTGTCAGTTTGGCATCATTCACAAATATGGCATTCATGTAGAATGAAATACGTTTTAAAAAGTGTTCTTACAAAACAGAACAATTCTAAGCTTTCCAAATGCAATAATATCTTAGTTTATAGCAGAGGAAAGTACTCTATAGGAACAGACACATTTTTTAAATTCCTTGGATGCAAAATTTTATAATTCATGCATATTTGAAATGTCCTTGCACTGGGTTAGTTAGCAGAGTGGTTTAACTGCTTGTTGTTTCTGGAGATGCTAGTCCTAATTCTGAGGAACATGAGTGAAACCAGTCTGGTGGAGGTAACCTGCTCCTTCACAGATTTGCAGTCTTAGGGGAAGTCTACATCAGGAAGAACTGGATGATATTTCCAGCCTGGCCTTCTGCACAGCACAAGTGAAATCATTCCACTCAGCAATTTCTGTATCAAGCCCTAACTTCTTTGGATACATCCTCGAAAAGCAGAACCCAATCTCAATTTAGAGATTCACACTGGGAAGTCCATCACATCCTTGACACCAGTCTTAATAATTAAATGATTCTCTTTGCTAAAAATGCACATCTTGTTTCCAGAGTGATTTTGTCCACCTTCAGCTCTCATTGCTGGAATGGATGTTTGTTCACCTTTCACAATCTTACCCCCCTGCACAATCTAAAATGATCAAGTTGGCATGGCTTAACAACTTGCTCTCCATCAACCAACTGTGGTGAATTTCCATATGTGCTCTCCTACCCACAGTTTAGCATTCTGGCATAACAGACTTAGCGGAGTTACATTACCTTACATTTGCCTTGAGGCAAATGCCCTCAGTTACTTAGGTTTAATGTGATGTGTGATAACTTATTAAGGTATGGCAAACTGCCCACATATCTGATCAAATCTGTGTCCAGCCCTGGAATAGCAGCTGCATGTACAATTCCTAATTCTTTCGTCCTTCAAGCAGCCAAACCCCAAGAGCCTGTCATTTGCAAAAGCCAGGCAACCATAACGTTAAACACATGGCTGAAAAATGCAAAAAGGTTCCCTAAACAAACAGTACCACCTCCTTCATAACCCATCACTGACCTAAGGACACTGGGGTGCAAATTACTTCTCTGGTCAAAGCTACCTACACCTCCACTTCAAAAGCATAAAATGGAAATTTAAAACAAAATCCACCCTTTAAAGAGAAAAGTGATGATTGTTCTGGTACTGTAACTCCTCATGCTAAGCTACAGCTTGGAAAGGCAGGTATCAGTGTCTTCTATTTCTAGAAGTGTGATTATGATAGTGGCAAAGGTGCATTGTCATTAACTTTGAAGGGTAAGATACTACAAATAATTAGTGGTTTGCTTCTAGCATTCATTCCACATCTTCACCAACCAGAAGAGCAATATGTTTCTGATTTCAAACCACCAGTAGGTGTGCATCTGACAATCACACTGCATATCACCAGAATAAAAAAGCCAAGTTGAGGGAAGTGAAAGTTGGCTGTACCATGGATAATATACTTGTAGACAACTGTGTGACGAAAGAGTCAGGCCTTACATGGTCAGATGAAACAAGACAAAGCTACCTTGTGCCCTCCTCATTCCCTGGCACCTCCTAGCACACAGCATCTTAATCAGAGAGGAATGGGGGAAAAAAAACAAGTCCTAATTCTAGCTCGTTTAACTTGGCAGGGTATGCAAGAGAGGAAGCAACATGAGGCTGACGAGGATTCTTGGGTGCCCAGAGGGCTATCATCCAGAAATCCTATTGAGAAATAAGAGTGGTTATGACTCTCTTTGAACCTAAATGTGGTAAGTATCCCAATCACAACAGTCCAGAGTCAAAATAATCTCTGAGTCCATTTCCCGCAAGTTCTATAACTGTCCATAGAAACTGTAATTATCAGTGCATTAATTTTATGATGTGTTAAGCAGGAGAACTAGTCTAATTTTAAGTCTGTATTGTGGAAATTCAAATACAAACAAGTGTCCTGAAATTCAAGACTGACATAAGAAATAGAGTGGAAGAAAACCTGGGAAGCTGGAGATCTGGGTTTGGGTCTCTAATGGCTAAGGAGAGACTGAACCCAGGTTTCTCACTTCCTAGCTAATCGCTTTAACCAGGGGTCCCAATGCAAAAACTTTATCCAGTAACAAGTTACAATCAAGTCTTGCCTCCTCCTCCCATGTAAAAGAATGAGCCTCTAACTCCTTCCATCATCTGCAGAAGGAGCCTTCATGCCTCATACAGATACTTTGAAATCTTCCTTTTGGGGGTAAAGCGACCAGTTTTGAAACATTGCAACATCTACATGGAATATGCCTGGATCCTCGTGCTGGATCTCATGCTCCTGGATTTTGTTGATTTAATTTGAATCACATGTGTATCATTTTTTAGATATACTATAGGCAGGGGGCACATACACACAGCATGCTCTAGGCTGCTTCTGATTGCACTAAGATTCATGGTATGGCCTCAGGGAAGACTGGAAACAGCAAGGCACCCCACCAGGCAGAAACTTGAAGGCAAAGGTATAAAATGTGAGAAGTGAGGAGTGTGTGAGAAACAAGCTGAAGGAGAGGGAAAAACAGTGATGAGGAAACACCTTTAGGTTGCATTCCCTTTTCCAGAATAGTTCACCCATCTCTTCCTGATGAATGTCTTCACATTCCTATCATCCAGAGGCAAACAGAGTGCAGATATGTCTTTAGTTATGACCAGACAATGTGATATTGCTATGCTTACATGCAAATTTGGGCTGTGTCAGCTTTGCAAGCCCAATGGCCTGGCATTATACGTACCGGATGAGGATACTACAAATGCAATAAAAGGATTAGCTTCCCAGATTTTTGACTCAAGGCGTTCCCTTGTGGTAAAGTTGGGTGAAGAAACGGAAGAACAGACTTAGGGTAAGAAGGGAAATTCAATAGCCCAGAATCACATAATGCTGAGCTAGTTACTCTGTGAAAGCTTCAATAAAGTGGCTTACAAAGTCATGACTATTACATGGTCCTCTCTGATCTTTTCATGAGAATGAGAAATGGTTGTTCCCAGTTTAAGAAAAAAAATTCTGTATGTAAAGTCTGGCTTTGTTGTGCTGTGAACTCCCTGGAGAGAGTATCAGTCACCCTGCAGGGGCTGGAATAATGAATGAATCCATCAAGGAACAGGCTTTCTTCTCCTCTGAAATGCTCGGAGGGACCACCCGCACACACTTCAACCCTTTCTCTGCAGAGTGCCACCTCTACAGCCCTGCCTAATCTCAGCCAGCAAGGATCCTTCCTATCAAAGCCCATCACTGATGGGGTTTAGATACCCTGCGGCTGAGGACTGGCTTGCCCATAGGCCTCCCACTTTCTGGGCAAAAGCTCTAACCACTGGAGGAAAAGGAGGCAATGCAACGGTGGAAATCTGTAATGGGAGCTGTGGGGAGGTAGAAGGTAAGCAGCACGGCAGCTGGCCAACTGCCACAGCACAGTCACTGCAAAATCACAGATCTCCTGGTATGCAGGAGATAAATGAGACAGGGTAATTGCTGCACGTTTGCAGGCAGAACCAGCCAGAGGAAATAAAGGATCAGCAATCACCTGCACGTGACAGCTCTTCTCTTGAAATCTTCACGGTTCCTGAATATAGACTGCAAATCTGTGCTGTTCAAAACCTCATTAAATTCTTCCCATTAGTGAAGCACACAAAGATTTACTTCTTCATTCCTGTACCCTTTCTGTGAGTTTTTCAAGAATAGGACACCTTGGAGTCACTACACAGTCATGTTACAGGAGAGTTTAAGATAGTTACGGAGCCAAGGGGTAAGCATCCCGAGAGCAGTGGGAGACCAACTATCATGTGAACTCCAGAAGCAACTCAGTGCTGTCTGGATGCTGAACTCCCACATGTGATTTTTCTGCCATTCCACCTTGTCATTACTGATAATATATTTAAAAAGATACATCCTTAATTGTGTATATTTTTATAATGTAGCGCGTCTTAGGGTAAAAGGTGAAAAAAAGCAGCCTTACAATTATGTAAAGTCTTGCTCAGAATAACAGAAAGTGCTACTCCCTGCTAATAAGTAGCTTTACAGTGAGTTGAAGTGAAATGAATGGACATGTAGCTACAGTCCTCCCTTTAGCAGTGGCCTAAAAATTGCACAGCGGATACTAACTCTGTCTACTGAAGGAGTATTTTAAGAGACTAGACAACTGGAGAAAGCAATTGTGGAAAAGGAAAAAGTATAATTACATCTATCATATTTCCCCAAACATGCACTTAATGGACAGAAGGTATTCACACATATGACACTCTTAGAGCACTCTGAAAGTACACAAGACATGTTAAGCCTTGTTATTATGACTTCAGATTTGCTCCAGCCACAGAGCTCCCAAACAGGGAGCTGGACCACAGGGCTGGTCAGGGCAGCCAGGTAATGCTAAAAACAGGGGATTAATCAAACAAAATGGTGAGAAACTTCAGCTCTTACTGAGCCCTAAGATTTTTCTTAAACTGTTGCCTGTGTATTACATCCATGTTATTAAAACCTCTGCTGCTTTATATAGTGAGCTGTCAATAGCATCTGAGCTACTAATTAGACCTCAAGGATCAGACCAGATTAGCATCTCAAGACACACAAGAACCCTGGACAGCCGCTCCTGCTTCTCTCTCTCTGAAAATGATTGAAAATGATAATTCATCAGTGACCACCTGTGGTCTGTTTCAAAGCTCACTCTCCTGTACAGCAACATTAAAAATGCCCTTATAATAGTAAGATGAAATCTACAAAATTACCATGTTTCCATCCAAAAGGCCCAGGCACAACCTAACGGTGTCAACAGGTGATGTGTACAGTGCGCTTACTCCCATTCAGTGCTGCAGCATCTACAGCAGGTTTAAAACTGGAGGGAGGTGTCTCACCTGTATCTCACATATAAAATACCTAGACTCAGAAGAATTACAAATTAATTCCTGGAAAAACTAACTGAACCCTCCCTTCTTTCAGAGTCAATAAAATGAATACCAGCTTATTTATGATCTTTCGGATAAGACCTTAAAAAATTAAAAGTCACATGCATGTTCTGAGGAGGAGGTTGCCCCTTAGTCCTCATTTCCCACTCTCCACTTCCTTATTAATTATGCCAGCACTAGCAACTTGTTAGTGACGAGGGAGCCTCAGTTTTCATACAGTTTGGGAAATGTACATGAGTGCTTTGGAGCGAAAGGCCTGGTCTCAATGAAAAATCATCCCTTGTACACATTTCTCTTTTTTTGTGACTGCCTATGCACCAATCAATCAATCTCCATCCCCCCAAATTCTTCTCCTATAATTCTGCCTGAGCAAAATTCCTTAATGATATGCTACAAGACTGGAAGCATCCTCTTTCCCTCGACTGTATGAAATCTCTCCTTCCTAAAATTCTGAGCGCTTCAAAATACTGCAGCCGAATGACTCTCTTGCTCCAAAAAAAGAGAACCAGATCACTCTGGCTCCTCTAAGATTGATATCACAAAAGCCCCCTCAAGGGAATTACAACCTCATAACATACAGTTGCCTATTATTTATTCTATGGCCAGATTCTCAGCTGGTATAAATCAGGGCAGGTTCCTTGCCTTCAACAGGGTAGTGCTGATTTATGCCAGCTGACAGTCTGATCCTGCATGTGTTCCACTTGCACAATGCTAGTTTTTAAAGAGACTCATTAAATGCCCCAGGCATGCAAGAACCACACTTGTGTCTTTACTTGGAAAATGCTGCTCTGAGGAGTAACTCTGTGAAACTTTCCCACCGCTCTCTGAGCATGTTCTGTTCAAATTCACTTGCTTTCCTAACAGGAGGAAGTCTCTATGCCCTGCCAGACCACCACAGCTTTGGGAACACAAGATGGATTTTATAATGGCTTTGGCGCAGACCAGGTCTTTGAGTTTAAATGCTGAATTAGACTAAGCTCACAGGTATACCAATGCAATGCTTTGGAGGAACTGATCAAATGCACAGACAGCATAAGTTATCTTTCAGAAGCTGTATTACTGGTGACTACAAAAAAAGCCAGAAAAAAATCTGGTGTGACTTTCAAATCACTGGCTGAGCTTAGGGCTTTGGCTGCTTGCTAAGCCTTTCTTTCTTCCCTTAAAAACTAAGAAATCTACTTACGGAGCAGGAAAACTGAGTTCTTTTGAGGATCTGGGCCAAAGTCCTTGGGTACAAACAGAATGTATGCAGGAAATAGAAGACAGCTTTCTAACACCTCTGGTTTCAAATTACCATTTCAAAGGTGCAAAGTCAACCCTAAGTGTCATTGTAATGCTGTGTCTGCCAGGTTGCAAGTTGAAGGATACTTTAAGTGAGAGGAGGCAGAATCTTCTATCTGTTACTGAAGTCTCTTAATTTCAGTGGGATTACTGCTGAAATACTACTCTGGGTGAGTGGAGAACTGGAATCCTGGAATCAAACTATCAGGGCTGTTAGTAATAAAAATTGTAGTTCCTTTGCATGACACAAAATACTGAACAAGGCTTGTTTATTATTATGGTGTGAAACAAACACTAGAAGACTCCATTCATTCTGAACAATGCCATTCCCACCCAGCAAAGGGAAGATGAACGCATGGTCACAGATCAGCCTAAGTAACACTGGCAGGGAAATGTTTTTCCTGCCCCACAAAACACTGTAACATTTCATGAATTTTCATATTCGCAGCCAGAACGAAACCAACACCATTTGAAGTGCTGGGTGTGGGGGTGTCGTGCATGCATGCAAAGCAAGAGAGAGACTGTCGGCCAGTGTCCTGGAGGCAGTGGACAGGGGGAGCTCTAGATTCAAATGTGCACTCTACGAGTCAGAGGAGGCACTTGATCCTGCCTTTCTTCCATCCTCAACCACTGATTATTCTAATTATTGATTAATGATTATTTCTCTTTCTGTCTCTCATATTATTACAAATTCCACCCTGGGTTAGGGGAAAAAAAAAGTTTCCTGATGAAAGTTTAATGGAAACTGGTACATTTCCACAAATTGTTTCAGTTTTGACAAATCAGCATTTTCCCATGAAAAACAGTGTCAAAAATTCTCAACCAGCTCTAAGTTTAACCAGATTAACTTCAGGGATGAATGCCAGCAGGAAGCTCTTGCTAAATACCAGTTGTCTGAGCAAAGGAAAACTGCTCCTTGCCTAGACGATCTTCCCAGAGGTAGAAATGCTTTAAAACCCATATGAAAACAGGGCAGGTAGATCCATCTGCAACAACTATAATAAAGTTCAGAGCTAGGAAATAGCATATTAAAAATATGCACAAACATGGACAAATGAGCAACTAGTATTTCTCCTGCCAATGTGGTTGTTTCTTAACATTTGAAACAGTTGCTAAACTTTGTAACAATGCAAACAAAGACGTTAGTCCCTGACTCAGGAATCAACCTGGACTGCAGAGATATCACTTAAAACATGCTCAACTTTAAATGCTGCTTAAATCCCTGGAAGTTAATGGGACACAGACGAATGATGACATATTGGCACCAACAGAAATAGAATTAAGCATGTCCTGATGAGAGTTGTTAGTTCTGAATCTTAATTTGGATGAGTCTTCATCACTGGACAGTGTTTGAAATGGTTTGTTTTCTCTACATAGCTCACCCTAAACATTTCCACGCTAACTAAATCTGCGTTCTTTCAGGCAGTAGGATATAAGTGCTTACACCGGACCAACGTCAGTTCTGCCATTCTGTCTTCATGCCAGAATGAAACCCTACCATGAAAAACATGTTTAAGACTTAGCTTGTGTCACCAAGAGCCCAATCATTAAATACTCAGTACCAACCCATTGCTTTACAATGGGGAACAGTCCAAAGGCATTTGCCAAAGCTACAATGCCCTGCCCCAGTGCGCATGCCCACTCCTCACTGTCATAGAAATACATGCCCCACAGTAAGAATTTTCTCCACTATTTCTTAATACAACTTTTGCCACATCTACCTGGCAGCAAAGTTAAACATCAGAAGGACTTCTGACTAATCTGCAGAAAACAAGGCATACGCCTTCTGATGTATTTTGGACTATTTTAATCTTCCAGGATTAAGGTTCTTAAAAAGGCCCAAAGATACTGATGCCACTTGTTATTTTATTCTTGATTACAAAATTTAAAAAATCTGTTCCCATTATCCTGTATGAAAAAAAGACGCCCCCCTCCACCCCCAACTAAATTTAAGACTAAAGTCCTATTAAGCAAACCCAAAACTCAGCACTAAATCTCTTGAACTGGGACTCAACCAAATTTCTTTTTCACAACGGGGCTGGTTCTCCACTACTCTGTGCTGGAAATCCCTTGTACTCCGACAAGTGCACAGAACTGGTCCATTGTACTGAGTTTGCAACAGTCTGGCAACACAAACTAGTCAAAGTCCCTGGGATCTGTCTACCTGGCAATTCCCCGGAGTCAGAGAGCTCCTGCCTGGCAAGGGAGATGCTGCCCCGCTGTTCTCTTGCCCTGCCTCCGCACATCCCTTCGTTCCTCTGCTCGCCAGGATGGCCCGAGAGGCCTGGGCAGACCGCGGGAGGACCGACCGCAAAGTCTCCCCTCTTCCTGCCGAGCCCCAGACCACAGAGTCACAAAAGCAGCTGCAAGCCCTGGCTTTCCCTGTGCCACCGAGCCACACCGCAGCCATGCCAGCTAGTATGGAGACTGTATGGATCACTTTTAGATCAAAATCTGTCATTACATCAGTGCTTATGTTTCATACCTAGTTGGTAAAACACACCTGGCTATACAGGATCTAAGACTAACACATTAGGCCCAATCAACTGGTTTTGCTCATTCTTGCTACCATAAGTGAGAGACACATCTTCTGAGATCAGAGGAATGCCAGTGATGCAAAATGAAGGCTAGCAAACAGAACATGGCACAGACATACAACACAATAAGAAAAAGTCCCTATGCCATGAATGCAAAAATATCAATTTAAAAATATCCTTCAGAGGAAATATGATCACGGGAAACATCAACAATTGGTACCACAATGACACTGTACTCTTTTTTTCCTCCCCTCCAAAAGGGAAGCTCCTTTCTAATTATGAAAAATAAAACCACAAAGAATTTTGCTTTTGGTAAGAGCCTGACACCATCTTTGCTCTTAAGTTCAGAGTTAACCTTGTAACAACGAGGACTCTTATCTGCCGTCTCTACAGTACGCTGCATCTCTGAAGAGGTAACAACTCATCCCAGAAAGTAGTAGTTGATTTTGAAGCAACACTGTTTGGCTAAAGGTAGGTCATATAATAGTAAGTGTTTATAAAATATAAGTGAAAAATAAGATTATGAGTATGAAAAAATGAATTATTTCATTGCCTTTTTTTCAAATTGCTTTTTAAACAGCTTCAGGAAATGTATATAACTCTATGCAACTCTATTGATGTTAATGGAACTATATTAATTTGCAATAGCCTGAGGTTTGGCTCATCATTTTTTAATAGTAACCATTCCTACATGGAATTCACCACCCGAATATTATAGAAGCATGTTAATACTAAAGAGCTCAAAATAGCAATTAAATAAAAGTGATTTTCAAAGTACGAGGTATAAAATACTCTGAATTCAAGGATACACCATACATAGAAGAAAATGCAATAATACCTCAGTCCTGTTCTTACTTCCCTCATGAAATAACTGGAAATCTGCCAGAGCTTTACCAGGGGGTAGGATTGTATTTTAGATCTGAGAGTGTTGCAAACATGTTCCACCACATTATGAAGATATTTGTTCTCATACTTCCCCCTTGCAACTATCTGAAGCTCTTAATTTGATTTTATTTTGTTACTATAAAACCAACTGATTGTAATATGGCATTTAAAAAAATGAGGAGATGATACAAGTAGAGCTTGGTTGAATGGAGAAATTAAGTCCCAGATATTCAGAAAAGAAGAATCATAACACAGATTATTCCAAAGCACGAGTTCAAGTTTTTAATACCCCAAATATAAACTACAGATTCTGATTTCACTAAGACAAAACAGCGTTCATTTCTTATGCAGGTGACTGCTGGTTTGCTCTGCCCTTTATCAGTGTAGTAGTCACAATCATCCAAAAAATACATTCTGTCCCTTTAGTCTACAGAAATATCTTCAACTACTTGTGTCTAGCACAGGACACCAGAGCATCTTTTTCAAAGGAAATACTTGCTACTGGAGCCGCTCATGAATTCATGGTTTTCTTCGGAGTTTTTATGTAAATATACTGTTCTTGTCCAATATTTTGCTAGAAAGAACATTAAGATGAAATTTTAACTGAGGTTCTATTAACGCTCTCACCACTAATGGCAGGTAGTCAGTACGCATGCCTGGGAAGCAAGCTCTCCTGAGACGGCTACCTGTTCTGCCTCATCCTCTCCCAGCTGCAGAGCTAGTGATTATTCCAAAGCGAGTAGCTCTGCCTGGGCTTTGTTTTTTTTCCCAAAAACATTTAGAAGCTCTAGTTTTCACTTTGATGACAACTAACAACCAATATCCAAACCTCACACCTTCCGCCCCCACAGAACTGCTGTTTTCTGACCAATCCTAACTTGTTACACACTTAATCCTATAATAATTATGAAAATGAAATTTTCAACAAGCTTTGGAGCTATAAGATAGATTATCGGTCAACAGGTCAATCTGATTTTGGTTACTGTAGAGCGTAGATGAAGATCAGCAGGAAATATACTGAATTTGAAGGAAATCTCTATTTTTTCCTCACTGGATCTATGATAAGAAAGAAGATATCAAAAAAAAAAAAAGTTAAGATACGTCCAGCAAAAAAATTTATATGTAGTTTCAAACTATCGATACTGATTGTGCAAAAAAAGCATAAGCGATAATAACAGAACAGCAGCTTAATAACAGTGGAGCTCTTGCACTTAAAACTTTGTGTGATAGGAATCTACAGCAATTTTTTTTAGGCCAGGATCAAAATAAAAGCCATCACTAGTTGGGTATGATTTATATTGATCATAAATAATACAAATATATACCAAAATCAAAAAGAAGCTGCATGCCTCAAATTTAAAATAATAATAAAATATTGTGCCTTTGGACAGTACAGTGCCTTATTCTTAAGCTGTTTTTTCATGTGCCCTAAACTTATATGAGTAACTTTACAGGTATGTAAGGCCTGTTGACTTTGACAGGATTACTGATGAAGTGTGAAGTTAGTCATGTACATAGCTACTTGCAGTGGCTATGTGAGAGCTATCTAGTTGATGTTGTTATTTTTCAGCAACCGTTCTGAGACCATCATTGGCCATGAACGCACCACAGGGGAGAACGGGAGCACCAAGCACAGCCTGAAAAGACTCAGGTGCCCGAACTTCTTACCTAAAGACTAAAACCAGACATTCAGTGTCACAAGGCACCTCAGAAATCTGCTTAATACTCCAAACTGTTTCAGATGTAGTTTTGCTGCGATACGATGTTCTCCTTTTAACTTCACCAATGGAGCTGCAACGTGATTTAGGGCCTAACCTTGCAGGCACAGATGTGAGTTCACATATGCGGGTTAGCACGGGTAACACTGGGACCAAAAGCTCCTCAGAGTAGGGACCCTCTTTCCACAGGGGCACTTTAACCTCTCGGTGCACTCCAAATTAGTCCATGAAAAGCAATACGAGCCACAGCCGCAAAAACCTGTCTAGGGATGCTCTGATAAAAACAGCCAGAAGAAGGGATGTTAAGCATCATTAAACGTGAATTAAGCGACATGAGCACTTTAAGATACTGCGTGCTACAAGAATGACTGCTGCTCTCCATGCAGCTGCTCACAACCGTGCCTTAACTCCGCGGCGGGCAGTGCCTCAGAAACTCACGCGTAAAGTTACTTTGCGGTAAGTAAGTGCCGCCCCCCGGGCGCGCACAGGCCCTCAGCCCCGACGGGCGGCGCGCACGGGCTCGGGCCGCGCAGCGCCCACGGCGCTTTCCCCCCGCCGGGCTGGCCGGGCCGGGCCGGAGCCAGCAGGCTCCATCGCCACGAGCGGCGCGGAAGCGGTGCGCGGGGGCGGCGGGAGGTGCGGGCCGGCCGCCCCCGCGCCCGCCGCCCCCAGGTGCGGAAGCTGCAGCAGCTGCAGCGCCGGGCAGCCGCTCCCCCCGGCACGGCACGGCACGGCACGGCACGGCACGGGAAGCAGCTCCCGGGCTGCCCTCCCCGGCTCCTCCGGCCGCACAAGACCCTGTTGCATTTCCTGCCAAATTCTCTCTTTTCTCCCCCACTTCCCTCCGCCGACGGACCTCACTGTCTGCTGTGAGACCCCCAGCCCTTTCTCCCCCGGTAACTTTCGAGCAGGGCAATAAATAAACACGCTCTTCCCCCCCCCCACCCCATTTTGTTACTAGCTTCAAAACTTTCTTAGCAACCAAATCCTCCCCCTGCCTCGCAGCCCTCCTGCCTGCGGCCGAGCAACTGTCAAGTGAAAGCGCCCCGCAGGCTGCACCCGGGCCGGGGCAGCGGCGCGCACTTACCGCGAAGCAGAGCGGGCACCGAGCTGCCCATCAGGAGCCACACGGCGAGGCGCAGCAGCAGCCGCCGCAGGCTCCTCGGCAGACCGGCAGGCATCGCGGAGCCGCAGCCGCATAGAGAGCGAGGCCGGGGCGGGGCGCGGAGCGGCGCTGCGCGGCGCGGAGGGCGCCCGGGCCGGCCGGGCAGCGGAGGCCGCTGGCGGGGCTGGCACGGCGGCGCGGGCTGCGCTGCTTTGCTGCTTGGGACCGCGGGTGACTCACTAAAAACTTCACTTCGGCGCTGCAGGGGAAACAGGAAATCTTAAACTTCGCAAACAGCTGGGCAGGACTTTCGTGCTCTTACGGTAGTTCCTTCTCCCCCCTTCCAGCTCACCCCCTCCTCTGCGCTCGCTCTTTTTCTTTCTCTCCCCCCCCCCCCTTTTTTTTTTTTTTTTTTTTTTTTTAACACGAAACCTCACCCAGTTTGGTGTCAATCATCTGCCAGAGGCCAGCCCCTCGCAGGTCTGGCTCTCCCACCCCGAGCGCGCCGGGCCGGCCCCGACGTGCCGCGGGCGCCCGGCGCTGCCTCCCTTGTGCCCACGAGCGGACGAGGGCCCAGTCGTGGCACGGGGGCTTTCCAGAGCTGCCCCTTGGATCTGTAGCCCTGGCCTTAGCGGTGCTGCTGGGGCCCGTTTCGTGCTCCGCAGGACTGGTATCAGAAAGATGAGATGTAACCCGCCGGTGAACTAACGCAGGGGGTAGGGGAGGCTGAAGTCGGGGTAATAACAGGAAATGTTCACGTGGACTTAGCTGGGCGCTCAGCTTGCAGATGCTCAAGCAGACTGTGACAACTGGCCACCTGCCTCTTTTTTGCATTTTGCTCTCAAACAGGCTGGATGCACACCATTTGCTCCCAAGCCCTGCATGTGTGACACAGATGAAGTTCATCTCCCTTCCTCTCTAGGGCAGGTTCAGCTTTTGCCAGAGATTTCTTCAGAAAGAAGAAATTGCGCAGAGCATTCAGGGAGTAGGACCATACCAGGGATGCCAGTTTTGCATGGCCCAAACAGAGGTGACAGAAACACTAGATCCACAGCAGGTTTACAATGAATAAGGCCTGTGCCTTCTGCCCATATAAATCCAGCCACTGCCTAGCCAGGAATTGTCTTGAGACCCATTTTTGGTTGAGAGTCTTCCTGCCTCTCTGAGTTAAATGGCTGGGCATTGATTGAAAAGTAAACTGCTGCACATGGGGATAATTTCAGAATGCCTGTTCAAATTTTGGTGATTCACTTTTGTCTTGATTACAGCATGAGTTAGAGGTACAGATTTGGGTATTTGAGAAACAGGGCTAAGCCCTCAGGGGGAATATACATAATCATGCTCTGAATGTCCCAGATCAACTCTGTATGAATTTGGAAGTGTTTACATAATGCATTTAATTGGCCTATAACAGGCATAAAAAATCTCATTGTGATTTTATGTAAATTTAGTTTTAAAAACTCCCTAAATGCATGTTTTCACAGTGCAGTCCCAGTTTATTGTGCAAATTCCCATAAAACCCTCCAAGAGTATTTTCCTCCCCCCAGCACCCCTAAATACACTCAAGATTCATTCAAACACAGTTGCCACCTTCCAGATCAGGTAAGAAATATTGGATTCACTTTTGAGTGCAGACCTGGAGTATTCTTATCAGCTCCTGTGCATCGATCCTATGCTAGAAACTGCCTGTGCTTTTAGTAATTTATTTGTATGAAAGCATTTCTCAAACCCCATCAGTGTTTATTGTAGCAACGCAGCTGTCAAGAGCTGCTGTTTGCTTAGGAAGTTGGCTGTATATATCACTTGAGCTCTCCTGTTAGTTTTAGATGACTAACTTCCAATACATAAGGAAGCTAAAAAGCCATTAAATACAGATTTAATGTTAGTATTCAAACCTGTCAAAATTCAGGTATGATTCAGTGAGCTGGCCTCCACCTCACGCTGTGCTGCTGTAGCGCCTGATCTCTCTTGCCGATGTGAGTGCCAAGGCTCTTCTCGCACACCGCGACCTCCTGACCAGCGGAGGAGAGGGGCTCTGGGGAGACCTCAGATCTGAGAGCTCAGGACCCCAGTCGTCTCACATCCCTGACTGCAGCCTAGCAGCATGGCTCTTCTCTGTCATATTGCGTGATGCTGCTCGTTAGATAACCCAATAAGCAAGGAGTCCGTTATATGTTGACTTCAGATGTCTAATTTTTCTGTATAAACATTGCTTTTATTTTCACAACGTCATACAATGAGGATTGCGTACAGTTGCACTTGGGTGTTGAGACAGTACATGCGAGCAGTACCTGCGTTTAGGAACTTTTTTGGGGGGAGGGGGGGATATATCTTACCTGGATATCCTCAGTGGAGAAATAACTTTATCACAAAAAGTCCACATGGAAGTGGAAGTAAACTTCAGTTCACAGACTTGTCCTAGACAGGCTGAATAACAAAGCTCATGTCCTGCCTTTTCGAGTACTATAAGCTGCCCTGTTAGGGCCCAAATGCAGTTTAATCAGGATTTCCTGGACAACCAAGAATATATAAAACAAGGCTAAGTTGATAATTTCTTTCCATTTCCTTATTCATAGTTCCCAGTTCCCTCTTTGCAGACTGCAGTTTATTACTTCTAGATTGAAACTGTGAACCTCAGCCTGACTGAGGTAAGAAAGAGCCAGCTTCGAAGAGCCACAGATTGAAACTGTAAATAATTAATTCCAGCCTGACTGGGTAAGGAAGGGCCAGCTAATTTCAGTTTGCTGCTCAGAAAGGCTAAATACTGAAATACTGAATATTGTGTGTTTTCTTTCTGAGCCTCAAAAATGATCTAAAGAGATACCCAGAACACAAACAAGCTAACACCTCTTGAACCGCAGGGCCTTCTAGCGAAAGACAACACAAGTGCTTCTTGCTGCAGTTTTAGGTACCACTTTTTATAACAGTCCATAAAAACTACAGAAAGCAAATGGTTTCTCTCTTTCCTATTCCGACCATTTCTCAGCTTGCAATATCATATTTCTGTCAAAATTCCATGCAAACTACAATATTATTCTCATATGAAGAACACTTTCAAGCCTCCACAAAACTTGCATTGCTATTACAACTGTAGTTTCACTGTATGTAACATACACTTTTAGCCCAAAGTCATTCTACTTGCAAACCACTGGGTTGCCCATAAAGCCATTATTTTGACTAGTTTATTAGGTCCGGTGTTGCTTAGTTTAAGAATTCCTCAACAAGCTATTTCTGAGATCCACTGACTCCAAATTATAGAAGGCCTATACAGCTGCACCAACACAAGATAGTGTTTATGCCTATATGAAGCTGACGTACATGGCTTGGGGTGAAAACATCTCACTTGACTGTAGCTCTCTAAAAGTTAGCCCCAAAGTGAGGCTCCAGGAGGTGCCTGAGACAACCTAACAGCTTTCCTGCTATGGAAAGGAACAACCACATTTATTCGACTGCATAGTGAGTTAGTCCCAGATCAGGTTCAGGAACCGAAGGATAGAGGACAACAGCTGGAGGAGCAGGACTACCCCTTACAGGGGCAGCAAGCTATTAGGTCACCTAAAGACCCTCTGTCATCAATGGATGGAGAAGACTCTAGCTATTTTAGAAACCTCTAGAGATATGAGCTAGCAATAGCATAATTGGCCCAGACACCTAGCTTTTGGGCAGCTGATCTTGGGTGAGATGAATCCTAATGAAAATGTTCTTTGAACTGTACAGATTGTATAACATAAGCTACAAGATGTTTTACTGATTGGCAAACATTGGGATTTCTGCCTGTGATTTTTGTCTGGAATGAAATGAGGCAATGAGGAACATAGTATGCTGATATTTATGACTCTGAGTAAGTTTTGTCATAATTACCTTCAAAGAAAATTGGGAAATCTTTTTGACAAAGTTGACACATCCCATGTGGACATTTTTGGAATGAAAGATCTTTTTTTGTTGTGATGCAACCAATTAGTTCTGAATTTTTTCTCCCCATTTTACATATAAAAACAAAACACGGGAGCAACATACGACATCTTGATTTCACTAAAGTGAGGGAAGAGGTTTATTTTCAGGGAAATCTTGATATTTCAGTTCAAATCAAAGCCAAATTTTGAAACCCTGTATTCCTCCCAGGCCAAAACTTCTGCTTTCTACAGTGCACTGTTCATGAGGCTGACATCTGCCAGCTAATTTTCAAATTCAGGATGCTTGGCATGGAGTATTGGCCTTTCATCATTCTTAACAAAAAGCCTGCATGTCTTGTGCACCATTTATTGCTGAAGAAGAACATACAGTCATCTACAGACTAAACTACTACTACTAGTAGTTCAACTACTGTGCCTTGTGTGGCTGCTTGCATCTTATTTCTCTCTTCATTTAGGTTATCAGAGAGCACAGAGTTACAGCTACTATTAAATGCAGTTTCCTTCTGCCTCATAATCATTGGTTTGGACTTGTTACTAATAATTTGCACTATTATAAAAACACATGCAGCCTCAAGCAAGGACATTTACAAAAGGTTACATTCATTGCAAAATATTTTGAAAGACTCATAAAAAGTGTTTGGACTTAACACAGCTTATCTCTCAGATATAATCAAATTAAAACATCTGTTGTGTGTAATCATCCATCAGAAGGAGGCAATCAGCTTGTTATCAATTCCTGCATACATCAGAGGAAATAAGAATAATGTTATCTGCAAGTTTTATCTTAATAATGCTTTCTGTACAAATCTCCTGAATGACACTTAGCAAAATAAAGTTTCGGAATATTATTCAAATTAGCACCAGACTCTCAGAGCACTGCTGTTCACATACTTTCTGACTTTTATCCATAATGCAAATCAACCATTTTTAAGGTTCACTGAGTTGGCTCGTTCTGTGTTTACTGTGTATGCATAAATACCCCCAACAGTGAATGCAGAAGTACTGAAGTGTCAGGAGAGACATCTTTCTTGCAATGCTTCTAACCCTGCCAGAAGCAGGAAGTACCATTAATCTCGCCACATAACCATTTTAGATGAAGAATTCCATTCTAATTTTGCAAGTGCAAAGGATGTTGGGAGAATTTTATACTGTTCTCTTCAGTTTCTCATACTTCTCACAGTGGTATCTGAGCTGGGGGAGGAACTTGAAAGTTTCCATGAGCATGTTCTATCTTCCTTCTTTTCTCTTTTACATGCACAAGAAACTAGTAAAACTAAGTCTAGCTGCAATGACATTTTAAAAAGACATTGAACTACAATATTGCAGAAATGTTTGGGAGATAATTTAAGTTGCTCAAAAATACAGTTACTCAGTGGAACTCTTCTGCATTACCACATACTCTGCAATTTGTACTACTTATCATCATTAAAGCTTGTTATCTTAGGCTCTTCATTAGAAAGAATTTGAACACTGGATGCCAAGCCTCAGAAAATCTCTGAAGCTATCGAAGGAACAAAAAGGAGTTGTGAATCAGTAGTAGAGTATATTCCTAAATCTAATCCGAAAGCATCCCAGTACTTCAACCACAAAGTCCAGAAACAGGGAAAGTATCCTCCCACTCTACAATGCAGAAGATCACGTCTGCGCTATTCAGGAATGGAGTACACTGATGATCTTAAACTGACTCATTTGACGAGGATCTTTAAACAAATTTATTTGCAATAGCACAGCTGTTCCCCTCAGGAAGGAAATGCATGCATCCATAATTTTTATCTGTAAGGCAACTTTATGATCTGTGGTCACAGGAGCTGGCTACTGTGCTTTGCAGGTCAGAACCATGCAGTACTGGGGAATTGCCTTGGGAGCTGGATATTGTTGCAATGGAGCTGGAAGCTGACCCTGGAATGAATGGGCTAATTGTAGCTTGCAAATAACTCAGCTAATGTCATCCACCTTTGCTATTTTTCTTTTCTTGTGACCAAAGTCATCACCCATCTAGCTTGTGGGCCCAATTCTCAGGCTGTGCAAGCACCTCTTCCAGCTGGGTGTGACAACTTCCCAGCTGCAAAATGCTCTCCACACAGTCCTACCAGCCATGAATACTGGGCAGACATTTCCACTCCCAGCTCAGGCCAGATTAACTGGGCTACCTTCAATAGTTTCAAGCCTTGGCCAGACCTGGCTGTTATTGGGCTTTGCAAATTAGACAGTGCTCACCTGAAACTTCCAATAGGCCCAAAGGACAGTAACTCCATCTGGTGGATGGGGACAAGCCCTGGGGTTATCAATGACTTCTGCAAGGACCTGGGAGAGGGTGTTTACCCAAGGAGTCAATAATATTCAAGGCTTTCTGCATCACTATAACAATATAAGGGCCATTAGAGCAGGCTTTACTGCAATTTACACCCATTTTATTACTCTTCTGCAATACCATACTGCTATAAATTGTCCTTCATGTAGTGAGGATTAGGCGCTTTGTAGTTAATGATGGAAACTTGATTGACTCCACTGGTTACAGAGAAAAAACACTATCCATTTTCTGTCAGCGTGGCATTTCTGGAGTGTCAGTTCCCCAGGCTCTGTGTTTCTATGTCTAGATATTGACTGCAACTAGGGAACAGATGAAAGGTGCTTTGTTTAAATTCACAGTCTTCCATACAGAGGTGCATGAGATTTCTTGCCTGACTTTGCCCCCATTTGGTAATTATCCTGTCTAGTACAAACTGAGGTGCAATTGAGACTGATGAGGAATGAGAGTTTGAGTATTTGTTGCATCTTCAAATGCTTTCAAGCATAGATAAATACACATCTTGTCCAGTGCTACAACAGTTTAATCTCTGAATCATGCAGGAGTTGGAGCCCTCCTGTCCTGAGGGACTGCTGCCCATTTACTGTGGAAACTGCTTAGAAATTGAGAGTTTGAAGGCTTTGAACAAAAGCCATGTAGAGGTAAACAGGGCAGCAAGGCAAGGGGGTGGGATGTTGTATAGGAAAGTGCAGTGATGCTGATGAGGAAATGAGGAGATCCTATTGCAGTTAGGCTGAGTTTTCTAAAGAGCTTTTGTAACATTTGCTATTTGATGCACATTTTGCTTACTATAAATACTGGCCTGGTTTTCATCTCTTTTTTTTTTTTTTTTGATGATTTTTTTATCATGATTCAAAAACAGGACAGGATTGAAAAATCAACTTCAGTAATCTCCATCACAAATTAAAAATAATTTACAGCTGTCTGCATGACATTGCTCTTGTCTGACTTATTTTCAAGCCTTGCATTTAGTGGTCATGCTGTCCTGAATTGACATCTCTTTCTTTTCTTCATTTTGCTGCCTTTTCTGCCTCTTTTCCTTGGGTTCCTTTCCCTCACTTCTCCAGCTCTCTAATTCTTCTTTCCTTCTATTCTTTCAGTTCATTTATTCTGTGTGTTTTGTTCTATCCTCACTGACTTTCCCTCTGGATGTCCATTACAGTTTGTCATTTTAAAAATAAATCCTTTTTTTTAACCTCTTTGCAATTACTGCTGTTTCAAACTGTGGTACTGTTACAG
The DNA here is from genome assembly GCF_036370855.1 of Dromaius novaehollandiae. Lineage (NCBI taxonomy): Eukaryota > Metazoa > Chordata > Aves > Casuariiformes > Dromaiidae > Dromaius > Dromaius novaehollandiae. The sequence goes on from NC_088099.1 coordinate 30,231,717, forward strand.
AGATTTAACAAGCTGCTTCTCCAAAAGCGTGCCTGTTTGTGTGTTTGTGTGTGCATGGTAACATTTCATTCAGAAGTAATTCCAGACTGTAACAACTAGCAGCAACCACACTCAATTAATTTATCAATGGTAAAACTTTTGAGTCTCAGATAGTGTCTTGTAGTCACAGCCAGAACAAAGGGCACTGTGAAATGGCAGTAGCATAATATACTTTATGGCTCTCTTATTTCCCTGTTAAACACTGTGAAGGATCACAGTCCAGGCTGGTTCCTGTTCTTTTACCTCCTTCAACAATTTCTTCCAGCTATGAAGACAGATGTGCTGACAAGCTGATATGTAATACCCTGCAAAAAGCTGTGATACTCAGATACACTTTTTCTACCAATGCAATCATATATATGTGCGTGTGGTGTTTGCATGATGTAGCTGAACTGGGGTTTACATTGCAGAATGAGCCTGACATCCTCTGCAAAATTTATTTCCACTTTTCTCTGGTCTGCCCACAAAGACTGAGTTTAGTGGTATGGCTGGGAGTATAGGCTAGATCCTGTTTTCGCTGTGAAAAGCTGCTCAATTTGCAGCAAGGACACAAACTGACTCATCTGGGTGCTGACCATCCTCCAGTACTCTGCCACAGTTCCCCCGGCTGGCAGCTCTCGCACTGCTCCCGGGACCAATATTAGCTCAGCTGACTGCCGCCCAGAGACGTCCTCCCAGGCGTGCTTGAGGCACTCTTCCCCAGAGACCCAGGGACGACAAAGCTAGATGAGGCCAACTGACATACGCAGATCCAGGTTACCAAAGCCTAGACTGACTGCAATGAAAATATATTCTCCATGTAACTAAACTGGAAGCTAAAACACCAGGTTAGGACCATAACCCAGAGGTGTAGCAAGGTGTTTTGGCCCCAGAGCACCTCTTTCCTGTCCTGCCTTCCCCTTTGCTGTCAGCGCTTTCTCTCACTGGCTCCTTCCAGTCCCCGAGTCCTCTCTCTCAGCCTTCCCTGCTATTTCTAGCCTCTCTGAACTTCTGCCAGCTGCCACTGCCTGCTTGGCCCCCTCAGCCCACTGTCCGGCTGCCGGGGCAGCAGCCCCAGCTGGCAGGGGTTTGACATACTTGCTTTGGGTTGCCATGCCTTTCAAAGGAATGCCCTGCTCGGCCTGAATGGCTCGGCCTCTAAGGCTCTCGCATAAGCTTTTACACAGTATTTCTCTTACCGTTTCTTAAAACCAATAAAGATTAAAGAAAAAAGAAATCTAAAGCATCTATTAGGTCATTGTTTAATTTCTTTCTTTACTTAACTGCTGCAGACAAGAGAATTTAAAAGGTAAACATGATTTTCAGCAGTGAATTGCTTTTAATACTGCAGTTAAAGTTTTCTGGTGCCATAGTCATGTAATTATTGACAGGAGGCTTTTTATCGCTGCCTTTCAACACACAGAAGTGTGGACCAAGTGCAGTCTTGGACTCTTTAAGGACTTGGATATCTAGCTGCTGATTATTGATTGGTTCTGATGTTGTTCATCCTCTTGGGTGGCGGTGAGAACAATGAGAAACTGGCAAGGAACTAATTTACACAGACAGCTCAAGTATTGTTCCTTCCCTCCCCCACACCAAGCCAGACATGGCTGTCAGCCCAATTTCTTCGCACACAGCATCCACAAGGCTTCAGTCCCACAGAACATTCCCTGAAAGTCACGGCTCCCTCCACGTGCCATGAGAGATGGTGCCAGCTTCAGTCATATTGCCTGGCACAGCTGGGAAGTGGGGCCAAGCTCCATTGCCTTCCTGTTTTCTGCTTACTGTCCACCCACCTCGTGGCAAAGGAAGCCATATTTGTGCAGGGGGTTCGTGGGAAACCAGAAGGCAGGTAGCTCACTGAGGTGATCAATGGAGCAAGGTACCATATTGCTTTTCCACACAGAATTGCAGACCTTCACCTCACTGAACTGCAGCTGCTGTAAGTAGCAGTAAGTAACACATCTAATAACCTTCCGCTGGAAGTAAGAGCTGGAGGCAACCACTAGAGGGACACGACTCTTCAGCACTGCAGCCAAATAAAGGCTGATTTTTGCAAAAAACTATTTTTGCATTGGAATAAACCATTCAAAGCTATGAATTATCATTGTTGCATCACCCATGCCTGTATCTCTCTCTGGGGAGCCATAAGAGCTTCCTAAGAGTCAGAGAAAACTCAATGATTCTCATAGACTAAGAGATGCACTGCTCCCTGTGAAGCACTCAAAGATCCTCAACGGGAACGCATGGTGGAAAAAGAGACCCAAGGGAGGCACAACTACGTTTTTTTTCCTCATGAATGATCATTATGACTTGAAAAAATAGACATTTCATGTGCAGCATCGATCAAAGTTTTAAACCAGGAAGTATTTCCATTCTTATTTCTGTTGTTGACTTTTGTGCAGGGGGCACATGAAAGGACAAGATGGGGGGATAACTCACATCTCTGTGGATTTGGTTTTCTCATGTGCAATATCTAAGCAGTAATTCCTACCACACAGTATGGATGAGGCATATTCATTCGGGTATATAAGACATGCTTTACTTCCCAGGTGGAGTGCACCATAAATAAACTACATGCTTCATCACTCTAGTATGTGTTTTGTAGATGGTCTTCCAGGTGCAAACATCACTCTCTTTGCAGTGTTGATGACTCCTAAGCAAGCATCTGCAGTATCAAACATGATTCATTTGGGGCATGTAACATCATCACCTATTTGTAATTCAACTGGTGCCAATCATGCACTGGCAGTGTGAGCTTCCAGGTGTGAAGGAGAGGTGACAACTGAGAACTGGCAGGTGCTGACAGGGTGTGTAAGCTGATATGCCATAAGCAGGAACAAGTAAGAACTTAGATTTCAAAGCTGTAAGAAGCTGCTCTGCAGAAGCTGCATTTGCAGCCCTAGACATGAACTAGCTGTTGTTTCGCAGCAGCCACAGATTAACTTTGTGCTGTTGCGCTACAAAGGACACACACTGCTTTCTGTTGTTTCAAACCAATTTACCACAGACACCTCCTTGTGGGCTCACCCATGTCATGTTGACGCCATTGTACACAGACAGCTGGTCTATTCAGAGCATACAGTTGGTTGGGGGCTTTCTGTCTGCTTTTACAGCAGGCAGCCTTGTCTGGCCTTCGCCTACGCTATTTTAGGAGATGGGCCCTATGTTGCAAAGTCTGAATCTGGATCTAAACACAATTTTCTTCAACATTCACAGGAGATCTCATCCGAGGTTTGGGTACGCTCCATTCAGATCAGAGCCCGACTCCAAAGCTTGTGCTCCAATTAGAAGTTCCTCAGAGCTTTGGGGTCTTGGGCTGTAGTTTTGGTTTATCTTCATTTCTAGCTTTTTTTTTGAAAACCATTACGCCTAAAAAATTTAAGGACAGATCTTTCTCCCACTGAGGTCAGTAAAGTCTTGCTTTCTTGACATCAATTTCAGAAAAGCATTTAGGTCATAAAAAGGTAAGACTGAGGCCAACTGGAATTTTCAAGTATCTACCCACATGCCTAACTTTTAATTGCCAATTAGACACCTTAGGTCTGTAGAAATCTCCACTTGTGATCATTATTTTATTTCATTAGATGCATGGCCTTCTCTATTTATTATTAACTCACCATACATGTCCCAAAAGATGGCCTTGTTTGGTTTGACCTTATAAATTCAAATCTTGGCTTCTGAGGCGATGGGTTATTTCCTCCCAAAGATGCAGCACTGAGACAGGATAACAGACTAGAGTGGAGAGTTTTTGCTTGTAGCTGTACGTTGTAGTGGTTTTGGAAAGAATCTTGCTCTAGGATAGGGAGGGTTTCTAAAGTGTATGTTATTAGTTATCTTGTTGTTTGTAACAAAATTAAATTGAATGAGTTGTGCTCACTGAGCAGCATAGAAACAGCAGTTGGCTTGAAATGAAATGAGCTGAATTTGAACTCGCTTAGTTTCAGATACATGTTAAGCAACTTCCTGGTAAAAGTGTGATAGAGATTATTTGTAGGAACAGCTGTTTCTCCAGCCATGTAGAAAGAAACACTGTCAGTAGCAGTAGATGGGTGCAGTCCCTGCTTTTTAAGCAGTCTCTTCTCAACGACCTCTGCTTACTAACATAGAACTCTTCCATGACACAGTCTCCAGTGTTCCTGGACTGTACTCAGCCTCTGAAACATGCCAGTGGTTTCTGTTCAGAGTCTGTGTGACCCTTCTTTGTGTTGGATAAAGTAAATCTTCATATATCTGAATTTCATTTCAGAGGCCCCATAATGACAGCTGGTTTTATAAGCACTTAGAAAAGCAGCAAGAGCAAAAGAGACTCTACCAGACTTTGAAGATCAGAACAGAGGCCTAGGAAATATCTGCAGCTGCAGCAGCACCTGTCACATCAAGATACTATGTATGTAGGTTAGCCAGTGAAAGGAAGGAAAGAGGAAGGAGCTCATGTGGTTACTTACGGTCACTTCTCAGCTCTATTATTGCTCTTACTACGCAAGTACAGGCAAGATATTTAAGACTTCAACACACAAAAAAATGTTTCTGCAAGGAATAAGCTACTAAGCACCCTTGTCTCTGGAAAATAAGACACTTCAAATGCTTTCACATTTACGAAGGGGGCAGCCTCACAACCCAATAGTGCTGTAAGGCTCAGATTACTAATGTGGGATACTTTCCAGCAATTAGGAAGCAGACAGCAAAGTACCTGGATAAAGTGAAGTCCTTTATTACCAAGATCATGTTTTTAACTCTTTCCACGTATCGGCTTTTCCATGAGCAGAAGTTCCATAGCACTGCGCCACAGTGAAATGCTTCAGGCTTTCATCCAGAAAACTTCACTACAGTAGTACTGTAGCTTCACTACAGTACATCCACAAGTGGCAAAAATATTTATCACAGTACATGAGGACTCTCTTTGCCATTCAGAGAACTATCATACTTACTACTTAGTCCTCAATTAAGGGAAGAACTGAATTCTGCAAGAAACTGTGATGGTGAGTTGTTCCCTTCAGAGAAACAGCAGCATACCCCTGTGTATCCTTTCTACGGCAGCCCTGTGGGCAAGCTCTGCAGAACAACCCCCAGCACCAGAGGTTGGGGGGGGGGGTCTCTTTCCAGTCAGTGAAGTTTGCACTTCAGTTGTACGTTGCCTTTTCTAGGCAAGTTAGTGTCTCTGCCTCTTCCACCAGAAGAATTTGTTCAAGCTGATGGCAATATGGAGGTATATGTATGCACATAATTCATTGAAAAATCGTTCACTACTTTAAAATTAAAAAATAAAAAAAAGCAGATTTCAAAGTTCTGTGAGCTGCCAGGGTATTTGGGAACAAGCTGATATTTGGAGCTCATTTTTCCCTTTCACAGACCACACCTTGTCTTGCTTTTTACATCGTACGTCTTTTCTTTCCTGTAGAGTACTGTCCAAGTATGCTTTAAAAGTCTTAGTACATCATTTCTCTCAGTCAAATAAGTTCAGGCAAAATAATCTGCAATGGAATTGTTTTAATTAGGGAGAGAATTGTTAGAGGGAATGCCAAGGGAAATGAGGAAAAAAGTCCCACTCCCTTTTAACTGGGTGGAAAGATGTTCTTGGAGAGTTCTGTGCTGAGATTCATTTGCAGCATAATGTTTTGGCACTGTGCAGTATTTTGTTTGATTGCTGTGGCAGCAGACTTACCTACAACAGTTTCATAGACAGATTAAAGCCAGGAGAGCAATTTTTACTGGTGAGAACTAGCAAGAGATGGCTCACCAGTGACAATAAGCAGCTCTTCAAGAACTACCTGCTTACACATGCAAATCAGCAGAATCAGCAACAGTATTTGCAACAGTGCCATCTGGCCTTCCTTTGGAGGACAAGAGAGGAGTGTCACATGTATGGTACAAAAATGACTCGTTCAGATGAAGCGTTACAGAAATGCATTGTTTAAAACTGACTAATATTTGTAATGAAGTTAGTGTTCAAGCTCAAGTTTGCAACTTAGTTAGCACAGTTAATGGAACAAGTGATTGGGTCTCTCTCTGAGCTCTGGCAAAAAATAAAATACGGATACTCAAATTCTAAGGTACTCAAACTCTTTCCTTGAACAAATCATGCTTGTCTCGAAAAAGAGTTTCTTAAATTGTAATTGAAACCAAATAGCTTAAATCAGAGTATTAAAAAAGAGATACGTTAGTTTATTTGACTTTGCTAATGTCAATCTACATTGGACAATCAGGATTCAGTGGGAATCTTTCTGGAAAGAGTGAAGGTGTTAGTGTTCTGTGAGCTTGACTGGCAAGGCACTGCTTCAGTGTCCTTTTAATAGCACAGCAAAATAGTAAACCTTCTTCCAGGGGCTGTAACTGCTTTACTGTTATTTCCTCTGGGAGATTTTATAATTTCTAATCTTGATGATCCTGAATTACTGAAGCCTTACTGGACAGCAAGAACTCTCATGCTGGGAGTGTAGGCAATTCATGTTGCTGGGCTGACCAGGAATGCTGTTTTCTTTCAGGTGTGAACTACAGCCATTGGAGACACATATTCATTTTTTCTGACATCCCGGAGAAATGACTCCTCTGTGTTGCTGTCCCACATAGAAAGGAAAGCAGGGAAGCAGCAACTATAGCACATTTCCCTGATCTGAGGAAGTTGCCCAAGAAAAGCACTTTGTGATTTCCCTAAGAGGATCTATTGAATTAACCAGCTTAATCCCATATTCCCTGGGGAAAGCCCTTGATCAGTGACATTGGGAAGGCTTGACACTTGGTAAAGATTTTTTGGTAAATTTAAAGAAATACATATTTTGCATGCTTTGAAAGGGAACAGTATTTCATTCCCTAAGCATCCTTCATAAAGATCTTTAAAAACTATTTAGAATCTTCACAAGTGTTTTTCTTTCTGTTTTTATTGCCACTCCTCTTCCCTTTGCACACCCCATTTTGCCACTAAAATGTCAGAATGGAGGAATAAATAAAATCAGAAAAAAACTAAAGCGTAACTTCAGGCTGCCCTGAAGAAACTACTCTAGATTTTCAATGAAAAAATAGCAATATTCAAAATAATGCAACTTTCTAATGAAAGCAAGCATACAATTTAGTTTTTTTCGTTAAGCTTTCAAGTTTTAGAAGCACTGGCAATAACTATGGTGACTATGTGATTACTTTTCCTGCTATAAAAAATACAGCAGCTTTTCTGGTAGAGTTCAAAAGATTAATCAGAACAGCTGGAGATGGAAAGAATGACACAGGTAACTGTAAACAACTTGCTACATTACTTTGATTATTTTCTTATTTTTCTTGTTGATGTTTTTCACATCCAATAAAAGTGATTGTATGTAAATGAAAAGGTATGGCTAATGACTGGATCTGAAGAGCTTACAAAGCACTGGAACTGAGATAGTTACCCACCTGCAGAGCCTGAAGAATAGTGGCATTTTCTTGTTCTCATCAGAGGCTTCTCATTAATTATTAGTGTTCACTGTTGCGCAGACATACAAATGAGATCAGGACATTGGCGCTAGCAACCATACAAAACCGTTCAATGAAGTACAGCTGCCATCCCAAAAGGTGATAGTCTTAGAAGGCAGGATGAAAGATGGATGACAGAACAACATGTCCATGGTCATATGTTAGCTTTAATGTAGCAGCGTCCAAAGTCTCCAGGGAGGACGGTGGGGAGGTAGGGAGGAGAGGGAGGGGAAGCCCCCTATGCTCTATGCTAAGCAAAATACAAAACTAAAATCAGTTATTTGAGTTAAACCAATATCATCCCTCCATGAACACTGTTAGATAGCTTCACTCCTGGTTCATGTTTAGTCTAATTAAAGGTAGAAAGTCACCTTCACAAGTAGATGGACAGGGCCACCTATAAGAAGACTGAGACGTCTCCATTAATTACTTCTTATGGAGAAAATACCAGGAAAAAGGTTCATAACCAATGGCCAGAAGCTTAAATCAGATGCCTTGGAAATTAACTGCTTTTTCTTTTTTTTTAATTGTGAGGTTGATTATCACCGGACAAACTGTTGAGGGCCATGGTGGATTCTACATTTCTTGATGTCTTCAGATTGAGAAGATACGTCGTAACAAAACACAAGTTATTAGAGTCGGTCAGAATAGAAAGATGTGGGTCAGATTAAACCTTCTAATAGTCCTTTCTGGCCATAAACTCCAGGAATCTCTGAAAGAGTGTGAGAATAGGAGGCAAAGTGTGGGAGACAGCTCTAGTTGTGAAAATGTCTACCAGTGTAAAGCTTTCCTACTTCTTCTCATTGGCTGAGGGCTCAGGGCTGAACACTCCTCCTTCTCTAATCCATAGCTACTAGGAAGGTGAGGTTCATTAGCTTTCTTGTTTTAGACTAATGTTTCCTCCTCTCTGAGCTACTCTGCCCTCTTCCCACGTTCTTCTTACTTGTTCAAATTTGGATTTCTTGTATAAATGCCTCCTGGTAGGGCAGAAAGGAGCAGTGATGGCTGCAGCCTCATGGGGTCTGCCCTGGAACCCTCAGTCTAGCAGGGAAGTGGAAATTCATGCTGAGGCATTTCTGTGAACTTTATTAATTACCTTCACACCAAATGCCTTGTCTAAACTCTTTGGGGTACCCATTCTTCCCAACAATAATCCCTGTGAACTCAAAAATGGTCCTTTCCATAAATGGCTCCCCCAAGTATTGTCTGAGCCAGATGTGCCTGCCTACTTACCCAATTTTTCAACCACAGTGGCAGATCCGAAAGATTATTTCTCTTTTTGCTGCAGTTGTGACATACATGAAATAGAGCAGACTGTTCATTTAAATTGCTAAGAGCAGACTGTTCATTTAAATTGCTAAGGTGAGTATCTGCTGTGGTAACCTGGAAATGTAGTTGGCAATTGTCACCTGATTCTATGAACCACTGAATGCACAGCACCAAAAGACAGGCTCTGCTCCAAAAACTTTGACAGTCACATGTAAATAACACATATTTTCTACAGGCCTTTACCTGGTCTACTTTGTAGACTATTTGCGTGCATTAAATGCTGAGTTTAGGCTGTCAGGCTGCCCCAAAGTGTAACAAGGCCTTCTTTCAGCCAATGTATGTCCCCTAGCCAGAAGCAAATGCAGCCAGACTGGTGATGGGAAGGAAAAGTAGAAGAGAGCTTTACAGCCACTGCTCTTTTGCCTTACAAAAAACCCAGCCACAATCCCTGACTGACACAATGTGGCTTTTAATCCTCCTCTCCATAGAGATCTGTCTGTTAGCCACAGATTATAGCTGCCTCTCTGTCATATCATGAATTGCACTCAGGTCTATTGTTCTGTTTAATTCAAACTAGCTCCTTGTTTACCACCTTCTACCTGGTGCTTAAATTGAAGCACATCTCCAAAATCTGGGAGTCTGTTCTATATAGCCAGGTAAAATTTTGGCAAAGAGCCTCACAGTTCTGCAAGATATTCAGAACAAAAAAGAATGGAGGCAAGCCAGTTTGCCCTTGAATACTGCTTGTGACAGAAATACTGACTCAAGGGCAATTTATACTTTGAAGACCAAGGGCATTTTTGCCATGTAATTCTGTTTACATACTCATGCATGCATTTTGAAGTCTTGGCCTCAGTGCAGTAACAACCTGGGTATCCTTGTTTCCATCTAAGCCCTCTGTGTCAACCTTTACTGTCCTGCTCTTCCAAAGAATAATGTCCATTTTGGTGGAGTATTCCTTTCAGTTTAGTTTACTTTTATTCACATTCTTTACTATCGTATGAAAACCACCCTCTCTATAGTGGTTTGACCTGTACTCCCTTGGACTTAGTCACTTGTCAAAATAACCCTAAATATTAAACTATTTCAGTGTTTTAGAAGCATGCTGTAAATATTGTCTCCTTCCACCCTCCTGTGTTTTCATTCTAAACAGAACAGTTGCCTTTCCTTGACTAATTTCAACATTTTTGTTATCACATCAGAAACACAGTAGCTTAACAACCTCAAATACAGTTTTAAGCAGCAGAGTACATCTCTGTATTCAGGCATTTTGAAACAAATTGTGTTTCCCACAGATAGCCAAGTGAATAAACCACTTGAACTGATTTTTGTCCTCAGGGGGTCTCATCCACAGAACTTCTGAATTCAAATTGTTTCAAAACTTAGCATACTTAAAATCCTTTATGGCCTCCCTTGAAATAAAAGCAACCTTTTACTACCTGAAAGAGCCTAAGGTGAAAAAAACAAGCAATTAAAACTTAAAACCTAAACAGAATGAGGTACTGTCTGAGCACCTTCCACAGGACATCAGAAGCAATAGTGAAGTCCTTAGTTGCCTGTATGGGAATCTTTGCACTAAGCTCTGTGAGATTAACATTAATGAGGTGGTTTTTTTGGTGGGAGAAAGGTGACAGAAAGGAGGAAGGGAACAATGAATAAAAAAACAGCTGTTGAATTGTGTCACATATGGTAAACAGACCTCCCTCTACCCCAATCACATAGGGAAAATTTTGCAACATTTCATGAAGATGATCAGATTCCAGCAGATCATTCCACAGCAGAATTGCCTTGGCAGGAGGTGCGGATACAGAAAAGCAAAAGCCAAGTCACATTGTGAATAGTTCTCACACATTTTTTTCCTGAGCTTCCTGATCTAAAGCACATTAGAGGTATGCAACTGTCACCGAAGTTCCTTCAGTTGCTTTGAAAATGAGGGCCAAGGCTGTAAACAGGTACTGCAAGAAAGTGGGAGCCTGCTGAGGGATTTGAGTTTGGATATATTATGCTAAAGGCACCTCACCTCACACCACGGAAAAAGTCAGCAGTCACATTCTGGTCCATTCACAGGTTTCGGATTCCTGTAACCCCTCCGGTTACAGGAGTTTAGGCTAGAGGTGACAAACGCATGAATCGGTGGGCTGAGATGCCCATCTACAAGGAAAGGACAGAGAAAGGAAAAAAAGTATTTCTGGAAATTGCTGCAATTTAGTCATCCAAGTCTAGCGAGGAGTCAGTCATAACTTTGATGAATGAGGGCTGTACATCTTTGAGTAAAGGTGGTGAAAAGGTTTTGGCCAGCTCTTCAAAGTGTTTCCCCTTCCAGCCAGACACACTTTGGATTTTTGTGGATTCATTCTGAGCTGACTGCTCCTCATCTAGATAGTTACTGGAAGACATTTTGACACGGTAGAAGCAATAGTGGCCGCATACCCTGACAGCGGGAGCACAGGAACACGAACAAGACTTGGACTGACGGGGATTTGTTGGCAGAGCCTCCTAGTGGAAACCTTCTGTATGACTCCTCATGACACAAAACCTATCAGCCAAGATACCCTTTCCTTTGGCATAGCTATGCCCTGTGCTGTTGGTGAGGTTTTGACAGTATAGCTGTGCTGGCTACCACAGGAGATTTTTTCCCCCACACTTCTTTCCAGTTGAATGCAGCAAAACCCACCTTCCTGCCCATGAGAGCAATGGGAATCTCTAACAGTCTGTAAAAAAGTGCCTCAGAGGAATGTAGTTCCAAGAATCTGGCCCTGCACTGGGTTGCTAACGCCTTCTGGAAATCTGTTCCTTATTGGAGGGGCAGCTGAAGCTGCTAAAAGGTCATTCCAACCTGCCTGCTGCTCCATACCTATGTATGACAAGGTCAGCACTAGATGCATTTAGCTATTTATATGAGATTGATGAAACTAGTGGATTCTCAGATTGTAAATCTGAAACTGCCATCTGCTCAGTGTTCCCGCAGAGTGCTTGCTATTTTTTAGACTGATGCTGCCTAACACACATTCTTGCTGCCATTGGGGTCAAGCAGGGTTTATTGTTACAGGTGGCCATAGATGTTGTACCTACAGAAGATGGTAAGTTGAGCACCCATAGTGCCACTTTGATTCATAATGAATCAAAGAAGCAAAAGCAAGGTTTAAGAACAATGAAATATATGCTTGCCAGTATTCCTCTGTATGCTACTATTGCTGAGCAGATGTATATGAAATACACATAACAAAATGCAAGACTGTTAAATAAATCCATCTTTTGCTTTAGCTGAGGATTTGCAAGCTGAAAATAGTGTCCCTTTTAGAAGAAGAAAAATTCCCTAGGTTGTACAGATTTCCTTGAACCATTCTATGACTCAAGCTATTCCCTACTTTATAGGATCCTAAAGATCAGTTTAAAACTTAAATAATCAAAGCTGAGAAATCCAACCTCTAATGACAAAGAGCTCTCCTTTTATTTATTTATGATTAGATTTTTTTCAAATGCCAGAGAATTTAAATTGGACACTAGAACTATACCATACCAATAATTTCTTTTTCTTGGTGTTTGGGATGTATGTAGGCAAGGAAGCAAGAGAGACGGGGGGACTGGACAGATGATGGAGACTTAAAAATGTTTGTTACATTTCCAAAATTCCTTCCCTGGTAAGACTTTGAAATCTCACAGCTGCTGCCCTTTTGCTTGCATAATTATTTCTCCAGCTGTGTGGAAATGCTGCAAAACCATTCTGTGACCTGTCATAGAAAATATTTTGACTCAGCCATCAATGACATAGAATTTCCTGCTGAATGGTAATGCCTTACGCTGGTGCTGGATTGGATAAAAAATTATTGTTGATTCTTAAATTGTTATATGTGGAATTGAGGTATTTAGGGTGCTTTTTCCCAGAAAAGTTGCACAGTTTATCTATTTAAGAGTTTTGAAGTTTGTTTCTTATGTTTCCTTTATGCTTTAAAGCCCCAGTGGGACAACTTTTACAGCTTTTTGTGGTAGTTAAGGAAAGGGTTAAGAGGGACAATAACTACACCTTCACTGGAGACTCTTTCTGGCCCTGTACTATGCACAGGGATAAAAAGTCTGCAAATCAGAAAGAAGAATTTCTTTGAACAATAGACCTCAGGGCAGCTACTTAAGTGCCTGAGAAAAAGAAATGGGAGGTGATGGAAAATTGGTCCAGGAGAGCTGTGAGGTAAAAAACAGTCTGGAAAAGTGCTAGAGAGAACCAATTCCAGTTGCTTTATAAAAGCTTCCTCTGGCCATTCTGGGTTCTTTTGCAAAATGTCTCTGTTATCAAAACCCCTGAAGAGAAGTGGTTCAGACATTCCTCAGACAGGGCTGACTGACTGCTGGCCACCTAGAAAAGCAGGGAGATGCTCAGTGATGTGGGCTGACGACTGCTCTGCCAAATAGTGTCAGTGGTCTGCGGCATGAAGGGGATGTGAGGCAAGCTCACCTCAGCTCCCCACATCGCCATGAGAGAACACCAGAAGTCTTGGTGACTCTGTTTTCATTCAGATCTTTCATTTTCTTACTTAAACACTTCTTGTTTGATAATCAATAGGTTGTTGTGTTAAAAAAAAGATTCTACTTGCCTTTTACTAGCAGAAGAGCTGAAAGAGCCAAGCTCCCAGCCTCTCTAGCACTAAATATATATCAAACCTTGACAGTGCTTGACAAAACAGTGATTAATCCGTAACAATTACACACAAAAAATACCTGGAAAGAAGCTTAACTGCTTGTCTTCAAAGGCAAGTGTTTGTTTGTTACTGTCTTCTGATACTGCCCCACAAGAACAGGCAATGACCGACAAACGTTTCTTCTCTTCCTAGTCACTCTCCAGGGCAGAAGCTAATGGTTGGAGAGATCAAGAGGGAATCCTGTCTCACACATAACTTGTACTTACAAGAACAACATTATATGCCTGGCTAAGTGCACAGCAGTGTTCATTATCTTAGCTTGTATCTCAAAATGTTGGCTTTATCTGAAGGGAGAAAGCTAGGCTAAAATGGATGGATCATAAGAGGAAAATAGGCAAAATCACTGTTGGTAACAGCTGCCCGTAGATTTCCCAGCCTCCCTATCCAAAGTTGTTGAGGACGAGGTACAAAATTTGGCAAAAGAAATGAGTCTCACTTAAGACTGTCTTTAGAAAGCACCAGTCAAGCCCTTCACAAAAACTGGTATTGCTTGACTTTTGCTTTCTGTAAGAAAGGGCTCTTAAGGGTCACTTCTTTTGACTATTTCCAGTAATACTTGTGCATCTAAGAAAATCCCGGAGTGACTAAGTCCAGACTGATAACGCAAATTCTATGGTTACATTGGATTCATTTCATAGAAAAACAAAACATTTTCTGTAATTTGTTTCATAATTTGGCACTTAAGGTCAACTATTTACCCCAAAAAGAAAAGAGAAAGGGCAGCCAAATTCTCAGATGAATTATACTAAATTCATTGGGATTTCACAAGATATTAGTGAGTGCAGAATTAGGCTGTCATCATCATTTTCAAAACCCTATTTGCATGAAGTAGAACTATACTTCTCAGTTACTCTAGAGGCTCTGTGTAGAGTTAGGGTCTAGGACACTAAAACAAAGGTGTCAGAATCTGACCCATGGTGCTCTTGTCCAGTCTCTCAAGCTTGCACCCAAACCTTCGGACTGGGTTGCATTTTCACTGGAATTGTTGCCAACTCTCTTGTAAGAAAAGTAAAGGGAAACGGGGCTATTAGAGACTAGGAAGTGAAAATCACACACAGGGAAAAGAGGATTTAGTGCTAGAAGTTAGCTAAAATCCTAGATGCATTTCCTTCTGTCAAGCCTGCTATGAAAAAAGATGTTGGGGTAAGGCAGGATGTGGATTTAAGTACACCTGTGGATAACTCCTCCCAGGCTTGTTATTATCCCATGGTAAATGAATGATAATTTGCCTCTCTTTTTCCAATGTCCTGGTGGCAAGTCACACAGTTTATCAAGGAGAAGGTGGGACACAGTAGCTTACTCATCTTTCTACAACTCTTCAGTATCAGGAGCTTATACTGTGTAAAAATTTACAAGGTGAAGAATGGCTGGAGCTTCCTAGGAAGCCTATATGCCAGAGAGGCTGATTCACAGGCTGGCCCCTGCCTGCAGACTGTGTATTTGGCAGTGAGGGCATAAGTCCCTCAGGGAACAGTCCATAGAGAAGAGGAAGAGGGGCTAAAAGAAACCAGTTCAGTTAACTAAACACAGTCAACAAGCTTAATTTAGTTGTCATAGGGTGTCTAAGACATCCTCATATGAGACATGGCCCATGAGAGATTGACACGTTTCAAGACAGCTGAAGGCCAGCTGGGATACCCTTAGACATTGAAAAGGCTTGGGACACCTATGTTTAGATGAGTGAATCCCACCCTCAGAGTCAAATGAAGCTGTGAAAGGGATGTGGTGAGCAGAAGGAGACCCTGAGGTGAAAGGACAAGCCCTACAGAAGAGAGCCAGAGGATAGCCACAACAGCCTCTGCTCAGAAACTCAGAGGTTTAAACAGCCTTTTAAAGGGAAGGAAAGAAAAGATGATGGTGAAGATATAGAGGGGAAAATAGCGGATTTGAGAAAAAAAGAGAGAAAAAGAAGTTCAGAATATGGAAAGTCTTGAAACAAAGGCCAAAAAAAAGGCACTAAGTTAGAGAAACATGCTGGAAGGGGGATGATATGAAGGGTGAGGAGCAAGAAGAGAGTGTAGATCAGATTAGGAGCAACATGTATAATCCACCCTGTTCAAAATAAATAATGTAATACACTCCATTCTATAAAGCTAATTTCAAACACTTTCTAAACAATTTTCCTGGAACATAATAAATCACTGTTTTTTCCAGTAACACAGAGCATGTTCTGTTAAAGCCTTCCCTAATTCTGGCAGAAGATTTCAGAAACCCTCAATTTCTCTTTGTCATTTCCATACTACAGCTAACATATTCCCAGATAATGAAAATAAAAGGACATGAGTCTGACAGCCTTTAGGAAAAAATAAACCATACAAGAGGGAGACGGACAAAATGTATGGGCATTTTAATTCTTTTTCCCAAACAATCCGGTGGACGAAATTCTTTCAGGAGTTCTCTCTCTGAAGTAAGGACAATTGCAGTGTTGTAATTAGGGCAGAATGATTGCCAGTTGCCTTTAATTTCATTTTGATTTCTACTATTTTTTATGGCTCATTTTTGTTTGAAAGCTATTATTCACTGGAATGAGCCTGAATAGCTGTAAGACTTTCTTGGTGATGTGGATTAGGAAATACTATCATTTGAACTGATTAAGTGTACACATTCCACGTGTCTTTATCTCATTAAGTTTAACACAGAATACACTGTACACACTGGAAAACACATAGATCACGTGTACTTGAAGGAGACTAACAGTTGATAACTAGAGACACCAGACTTGCCTAGCAGTCACCTGGGATTAATTCCCACATTGCACAGTACATGTCAGTTTCATAGACCTCATAAAACTAGGATTAAGATTTCAACCCTATATTAAGGTACGTGACATATTTCATTTTGGAGCTATTTTAAAAAGGAAAGAGAGAGTGGAGAAAATTTTCTTAGGAGAAAATATGATGGGCAATTGACACTACAAAACCCTTTTTATCTAGGCAGGCAGGCCAGTATGGTTTTTTTCCTAATGCTCTATGTCAGGAAATAGCAACCTATCTAAAAAGGTGGAACCAGGATGTATTTTCTTTCCCAAATTAGAGGTTGAAATGTGTCTAGTATAAGCCCACCAGACTCCAGGAGATGCTGCATCTCCAAAAGAGAGAAGATGCAACTGACGATGGCATCCTAATTCTCTATGACATGATGGTTTCAGCTCAGTTTAGATATAAACTGAAGCAGGGAAGCATTGCCTCTTAGAAATATCCCTTTTAGGATGTAGCTCCCAGGTCTAGGCCACATACCATTACAAAATGTGTTTGTCCCACCTATGCTTTCCTGCCCTGCTTGTTGATCTCTGTTGTGGACTACTGCAGCTCATAGATCTATTCTTAGGAAATGCAATGAAATAAAGTTTTATTATGTGTTGAATCTCTCATATTTGAATAACAGAAAAAGACAAACTCCTGCTATACTCTGTATCCCTTATGCCATTCTTATAGTTGGTTTGCTGAAGCAATAGGGACTAGTCAAATATTAACAATCTTTAGAGTTTTTACAAATGCCAAGGCTGTTTTGCCTAGGGCCAGAAATTATGCAGAAATGTTTTCTTGGTAAAAAAAAAAGTACATAAAAAAGCCTGATTGAGTGCCACATATATGGAGGTCAGGCTGTTCTCTAGTGAACTGGACTGAAAAAACTCAAAGCCTCATTTAGTAATGCCCAGCCTGCCTCCCTTGGACTGGGTCAGTTGCCATGGCATCTGAGCAGCTCTTTAAAGAGAACCAAAAGCCAATGCAAGCTACATCTGAGTCATCGCAGTGCCTGACCTAATAAAAAAACTGTTACCTAAAACTAGCACAAGGTGCTCCTGGTTTGTGTATTGGTTTCAGATGAAGCATACTAGTTTAAGCCGGATGATAACGCTACCAAGGCAAGATTGTACACGTATCAGTTATGAGCAAAGAAATCATTCATTTAACTGTAGGGCTTGTCAAAAAATTAGAAGGTGCCTCCGTGTCATAACACCAGGTGTCAGAGAAGATGGCAACAAAAGACAAATCAATACACCAACACTCAAACAAGAACCTAATATCCAGAGTAAAAGGACACCTATTTTGTACTGGGCAAGGGCTGCAGTTTTAGTTTCATCTTTGCTCTGATGCTTGCCCAAATACACAATCAGGAAGCACAGGTTTACTAGCAAAGGAGGAGAAGACAGAGACTGTAGCCACATCATTAGTGCTGATGTGGCTCATTTAATTTACTTTGGTCAGGTGATGAAGAGATGCCTGTTAGGGACAGGGCTGCATTCACCTCCAAAGGGAGGTCTGAGGTCTCTTTCTATTAGCTATCCAATTCTTGGCACGTGTGGGATCTCATTCAATGCCCACGCTTATTACAGATTTCGCAAGGGCAAGAAAAAGAGCATGAGAAACAAAGGCCAACAGTTTTGTTTCTCTAGCCTCTGATCAGCCCCTGTCAAACATATTTTCCTTTCAGTAACAGCAAAAGAGTATACTGCTTGACTGTGGAATAGTGGGAGCTAGAATTCATAAGCACATGGAGAAATTCCTCCCAAACTTTTAGAAGCTACAAAAGACTTTGAATACCATGTTATATTTCCTTTCAAAATACCAGACAACTCCTATTTCAGTGCAACACACTATCTTTTCTGGAAGCAACCACTGTTAAACCTTTTTTGTTTTAGAAGAAAGAAAAGGGAGTTTTCCCTTGTAAATTGTCACTTTTTTAGAGTATCTTTTTTTTTAAAATCTACCTTCACAAATTCATAACTAATATAAAAAAAAATAAAACACATATATAGTTCATAAATGAAAGTGGTAGGAAGATGCCCTGGGGCATCTGCTTATATTCCAGACCCATGCCTAGTTTTAAAAAATAGGGAATGGCCACATTCTGCTGCTAATTCTGCTTTGGCTACCATTCCAGTCTATAGAGCTAGGTCTGGGTGACCTCATCTGATAAGTAATTCTCTTCTGCCCTCAAAACCACAGAAAAAGCTGATAGCCTCACAGCCAGGGCCGAAGAGGAAAGAATGTATCAGATGGGCCCCAGGTCCGCAATCTAACGTGTTCATAACCTAGGACTAAGATATTCACATTATGTGAAACAAACACTGCCCATTTGGCCCTGAGATACCCAAGCCATCTGCCACTCCTGTTAATGGAAAGAGCACACAGTCAGATGCATGCAAGTTCCTTTGGAACATTCTGCCCACTGTAAAAGAAAAAATCTGCCTTTCACATGAAGTCATTTTGCCAGTGTTTTGAATAGTATTTTCCGCATGTTTTTTCTATGAGATCAGCAGTCATGCCCTACTGTTCCGCATTATCAGCCTTTTTTTTTCCACCCTGTGTTTTACATTAGCTGAAATCAGCCAGATCTGAGATCATATTACATAAGTTTCTTGTTTTCTTTTTTTCAATTTCTGTGTTTTTCTAATTAATAGGAAGTGGCTCTCCATTATGGCCCAGAGATGATAAACGGCTTCCTTTCTCGTTTGCGCGCTGCTCCGCGACGAGCCCATTGTTCCCGGAGCTGCCCTTTGCAGCACTGCCAGCCCCAGGCTGCAGAGGCTTCGCAGAGGAACAACCACTCCAGTGACGGGACAACCATGCCATCGGTGGGTTTGGCCCTCACCCGCCTGCCGCCCTTGCAACAAAGGACTGTTAGCATAAAGTAAACTCATTTACTGCACTTACGATAAACTTTGACCTGTAATTTCCTCCCTGACCTGCAGGTAGGCTCTCCCGCAAGTAGGATGCATCTCATCTGAATATTAACCTACTAAAAGATCATGGTCTGAACTATTGAGCTGGTTACTGAGGCTTCCTCTGTAATCATGCAGAGGACAATTCAACCCATCAAAATGGATGACTTTTCTCAGAAAGTGCCTCACTTGCCACTGGCTACAGAGGTAACCTAGACAGATACTAAACTAAACATCTAATTTCCAGATGGCTAAAATGAGATGATATAAATTCTGTTTTGCATGGGTTGTTGCACCAGTTGAAGCCTAAATTGTGTGCACAAAGGTTTTCCTTACACTGTCGCCTAAGACATTCAATCCTACTTCTGTTTTCTGTTTGGAAGCTCTTGTAAGACTTTCCTTTTCCTGTCTCTCTCTCTCTTTCTGTTAGTGGAACTGGTAAATAATTTGCAGCAAATCACATACTTCAGTGAAATAGATGCTTTGGAAAAAAGATCTGCTGGTACCTTCTGATTTTTCTCAGAAGCGTATGATTTTCA
Source organism: Dromaius novaehollandiae (assembly GCF_036370855.1). Taxonomy (NCBI): domain Eukaryota; kingdom Metazoa; phylum Chordata; class Aves; order Casuariiformes; family Dromaiidae; genus Dromaius; species Dromaius novaehollandiae. The sequence goes on from NC_088099.1 coordinate 30,251,342, forward strand.
AAGTTCAGTGACCACATCATTTGCAGGCAGTGGGGTAAGGATACTCAATACTTTAAATTCAAACAGTGTTTGGTAGTCTGGTTTGGATACATTGACCACAGAGTATTTTTCATGTTCTGTGACAGAGTAAATACTAGAGGTTATTTTCAATAACTCATTTTGCTCTGCTCAGCACTGGATTAAAAGCATGGCCACAGTCTGTTACCATGACTCAGTTGCATGTCAGCAATTTTGAGCTGAGATGGAAGTATTTAAACTGCTGAAACATGACTGCTTGAGAATTACTAGTCTAAAACTCAGGTTTCATGAGCTGAAAATTTTTTTTCTGCAGGTGATCCCTAATACACACTTAAAATTCAGTTTCTAAGAATACTGTTAGTGAATTTATTTGCTAGAATATTCCAGAAAAAAACAAATACAAAAAGGACAAGGATATGCTGGAAATATATTCAGTACTTCTAGCTGTGAATTAACATTGGATTAGTTACAGGTTTTACAAAAACAACAGGAAATGTTGCATCTTCATTGAATGCCATTTCTTCTCAAAGAAAGTATGGACAATCACTTAGCTGTCTTCGGTATTTCAGATGCTATGTGGGACTGGTCATTTTTAAGCCTAGTGATTCTTGTTTGCAGATAGAAACCTGAAGATAATCTCAAATTTTGCCTTGGGAAACAAACTCTTGAGGTCTGTACTTCTTTTAAAACAAGTCTGGCGTAGCTAGAACTAGGTGGTGTCACAGAACAGAACATCATTGTAGTGACTGTTACAGTGAGATGCCATGTTGATAAAGCTCAGGACATAACAGACTATAAGAAAACAATCTACACCAGTAACCTGAGCTTTTCTTAATGTCTTCAGTAAGTGCCCTTTTCTGAGAGTCCTTTGGGCTGCAGCACCCTTGCAAGGAATCTGTAATCTCTTTTTCTTTCCTTGCCTTGTCTGGAAAGTGATTCCCTTCCAACAGACAGTTCTAATGCATTACTTTTTTGTCCTTCATCTGCTTCCATTTTTATTATTCTATATTTCTATCCCATGTGAGCTGGGACTTCCAAGTCTGTGTTCCTTGCAGTGGGTCACAAAATCCAGAGGGTAGAGCTCTGGAAAGGACATAGTGAGATGACTCGAAGGAAATAGGATGTGTCAGAACTGTTTCTTGGTTCTCTGGTAGCTGGGTGCTATGCTACCACAAGTTAATGAGAGATACTAGACAGAGTATCTGTTCCATGGAGGTTTGCTGTTAAGTTTATTTAGTAACCATGCCTAGACACAGCTCCAAACAAACAGGGATCTGAAAGCTGGCTCCAAATTAGTAGCCTGGTGACCATTATGCTAGGGTTAGAAAACATTTTGTTCTAAGGCTTTTAGTGATTTCTTTTTTTCTACAGGAAAATGCCTATTGAATTGTTATTATATACCTTGCTCTCAATAGGGCAAAAGATGTAGCACTTTTTTTGAAGTCTGAAGAGCTGATCAATACCAAATCCTTATTGGTAATTTGGCAGTGCTGCTAATAAACACCCACAAATTTCAAAAGTGACTATATAAGAGGATTACAAGCATTAGTGTGCTTGGCAAAAAAAACCCACACTGATTTCTCAGTACATTCTTCTCTGTTTTCCTTGTCTGGTTCTCTGGAGGAAGCATGTTGTTACCACACTTACAGAAAGTCTGTTTTGGTTGCAAGACCCTTACCCACTCCAGAGAAAGCTATTCCATCACTGGAATAAAGTTACATCCAGAATTGTAAGGGAAGTAAAATATTCAGGAACATTTCTCTTCCAAAAAATATCTGTAAGAATATCAGTGTCTCCTAGGGTTTGGAAATCCTCTGAAATACCTTCTTCCAAGATTTCTGGTGCAGTATCCAAAGTTCCACCTTCAAGGCCTTGTCTAAATAAAGCAATTCTGTGAAAGTACATATGTTTAAAGATTTTCCTTAAGAAAACTGCACCAAAAATGCCACCCCCATCCCCCTGCCCAAACATGAGCACATGTTAGCTAAAATAAGCTTCTTCAAAACTAATAGTTTGCAGGAAAGTCTAGAAGTAAAAGGCAGGTTGTGTGCAAATATACATCTGGCCCAAATTCCTAGGAAACCAGAAGTTCCTTATTCCATTGAATAGGAATTTCCATCAGCCTGGCCACTGGTCAGGTGCAAGCAAGTCCATCCTCTGCTTGAGGCACGCAGAGATTTCAGGGACTGATAAATTAATTCTGAGGTTTATAAGTCAGTAGCTTTTATCTGGCCTACTTTGGTAATGACTAGAAAGAATTATCATCACTGAAAGTGATTGTGTTCACACTGATAGCCGTGGTGGGTTTATGCAACTTGAACAGAAGAAATTTCGTTTCGTGGACAAAGGTAAGGTCTTATTCCATTATCTGGAGACTGTACAGTGCTCCAACATGAAGAAATCAAGTCAGGCATGAAGAATGATCATAGCGAAGAGAGGAAAAGCCCCAAAATCAGGAATACATATGATCTGTGGTAGGACAAATGACTATCCTTTAGCCTTGTCAGACTAGTACCCCCTACAAGCATTGGAAAATTCAAAATAAAAAGGAAAAGGGGGCTGGGAAAATATCCATTCTTACCATTGTAAACCATGCACAACACCTGGAAATACTTAGGGTTTCAGTAAGGACTCAGAATATAGTTGTTTTTTTTTTTTTTACCAGCAGTACTAGAATTCTTTACTCTATTGTTAATATGAGGGATGTAGCCTGGCAAATACTATAAATATTTCCAGAGATATTCACTCAAATTTTGCTTCACCCAGAGTTACAGCATTTTTATTTATTTTCTTGGGTGACTTTCTTCCCTGGGCACAGAGCCAGCATGAAAGTGAATGTCGCCCTCTGAGAATATTAAATGATTGACACTTAGGTTATGTCTACAAAGCAAGAGAAAAAGAGGTATAAGGCTTAGCTCATGTGGCTATAATGCCCTCGTTACCTGAACTAACTCAAGTATCTCTGTGTACAGCTGAAAAGTTGTTTTGTAAGTCAATGCCAAAATGGGGACTTCAATATCTGCTTCCCCTGGATCCATTCCACATTTTCTTTGTTACTTTGGAAATACTCATGCTTTAAAACAATTATAACACAAAGTAGTATTAAACAATTTATTAAAGACATATCAGAAAATGATGTACTGTAGACTCTTCCCCACAAAAATAGTATTTAAGTATCTTATCTGGGCTGGACTCCTCTGAACTGAAGACTTGCTTGCTTGCTTTTGGACAGTTGGTCTTCTCAAACCTGCTGAAAACTTTCTGTAGCTATAGTGCTCCTAATGGTAGTCAAATAACAGCAGGGCTGCTCAGATCCATTTAGTCGCGTCCTCATGCTCTCCTGCTCATCCACTTCTTGCCTTATACTTTGCCAAAGAGGTCTCAGAGGCCAGGGCTGCCTGTGTTCATGCTGTGTTTGCACAGTGCCTAGTCCCTAGGGGTCCTTCTCCATACAAGTAAACTTAGGTTCTCCAACTTATATAACACATATAATAATAAGATTAAGCTCCTCTTTCTGCTTTCCTGTAACTGGTGAAGAAAAGTAACTGAAATAGCCATCTATAAAATGAACTAAACAGGAAAGATTTAAAATTAGTTTTGAAGACGGACAGCAAGATACCAGTGGAAACTCTCTAAAGAAGTCTAGCCCAAGAGAAGAGCCGGTCTCTAGCTCAGGCCAAGGGAAACAAAATGGTCTCAGTGATACAGGAAGGCTGGCAGTTACACAGGATGGTCCTTGCCCCTCCACACACACTCTAGCCAGGCCAGCTGGATTTCACAGCAACCTGGTCTGGCAAACTGAAAATTCTGTGCCAGCAAATTTCAATAGAAAAATGCAGATTTTTACAAAATGAAACAGAAAAAAGTTAATACCACCAACACGGGTTGTCTTCCTGCTTTAATTACCCCATGATATTGCTGTTTTCAGCTTACTACAGGTTTCTGTACCTATGCCAACTTACAGAATTTACAAGTGAAAAAGCTGGAGGCATTGGTTGCTCACTATATAGCAGGTGGAGTGTCTGGTGAGTAGGGGGGCAGTGCAGCATTGGGCCGCAGGCACAGGAACAGCTCAAATGAAATAACTGGCAATATCGATGCTTACACAGTCACTCCAATGTTAAAAACTACTGAAGTGACTGGAGTAGTTCACATCTGAAACTTTCGTTTTAGCCTGTCTACATACCCAGGAAAACTCAAGTGCTTTGGTTAGATGCAGATCTTTTTCTTTATAACCAAGAGCTGGAGAGCTGGAATTGGATTTTAGATGAAAGCCCTTATTTTGGAAACAGGTTCTGTGCCACTGAAGAAGTTCCACGGCCTATGCCAAGGCTGCAGAAGTGCAGGTTACCTGCAGCTCTGGTATTAGCCTATTAAGTGCTTGTTTAACAACCAAGCATGCTGTGACCATGTCTTTGAAGAAGGCTTTGTTTCAGCATAGCATTTGTTTTATATTTTAAAACAGTTCCGTTCATGTTTCCTTTAGCCTTTGATCTCTGTTTGCTATTCCACATACCTGTTTCTATTTTAGGTCAGAAACAGTGTTTGTATGTATCTAAGAGCACACACATCTGAGAGACTATTTCTGCATGCATAATGCAGAGAGTAATTTTAGGTCTAGAACACATACTGAGAGGTGGACAGGCTGCCAGGAGGATTATAAAACTAGTAGAATGTTTTTCAAATCTAAAGGACAGGTTTCAATTAAGGAAACCTAGGTTCAGTTGTAACAGAAATCACTGCCAGGTAGACAAGGCTTCTCTGATCCCCCTTCCACCTCGTGCACCCTCCCTGACTTGTTCTGCTGGCCAGCTATGAAATGAATGTTTGTTCTGAACCTTGAGAAGCACATGCAGCAAGAAGGTCTATAGTAAGTATTTCTGAGGGAAAGGGTTTCTAGATAGCTGAAAGACCAGATCATTGCAACAGTCCTGTAAGAGGCTGGCCCACAGTCAGGGAGATAACCTACCAGTTGATATTCTGAGGCTCTCTTGCATTACATAGGCAGGAAGATGCTGTGTATTTTACCATTGTATAAGCCCTGATGCTGTGCCAAAATAAGCTCCTGAATTGGATGCACAGTGCAGCATCTAAAACACTGCACTGTCCCAACTGTGGTGAAAGGAAAACACTTTTTTTCCTGTTGCTATGTACTTTGGCAGATATCCCATCCGAAGAATTGTGCTCAAAGTACTCTGGAAACACCTGCCAGGAGACTATTTGGGAATGTTGTTTAAACAAGTGTACCTGCCAACTTTCCAACACTGTTGACTTTGCAGTACCAAAAACGCGTCCTATTTTAAAACAGACTTGAGGGATAACAGGAATCAGGCCATAAGGATGAAGCACAAAATGTTCTTAAAACTTTGCTTGTAATTTTTGAAGCTGCTCAAAGTAACTGTCTAATGCACAGACATTTCATATGTAGCAGTACACGTGGTTGGACTTGAAACTGGAACACATACGTAATAACCGTATGTGTTGACGTTGTGTGAGGAAAGGAAGGATGTGTTTTTCCTATGGTAATTTATTCCAAAGAGGCTTCCACATCATTATGGTGATAAGACATCTTTTTGAGCATGTGTGTGTGTGTGTGTGTAAAATTTTTTCAGAAAAGCTGTACGCATTCTCAGGGGAATAGTGTTTGTTCCCAGAAGAGATCATGCAGAAACAGAAATAAAGCAGTAACCATCTGCCAGATTTGTCCACTGAAAGGAAGAGAAGGTGAAGAAACATAGAGAAAAATGTCCTTTTTACAAGCACAGACTTAACATGCACAAATCGACTAGCAGGGCCAGTGCTACCTGATGAAAATACACTCTCTTTCATTAACACCACTCAATGCAGGGCACATGCCAGATCTTCTGATGGGGAAACTGAACTTTCTGCCCTCCCACCATGCATGTACTTCCTTATATGCCCATATACACTGTGGTTATATCCAGACCTGGGTAGCTCAGTGCCCATTTACTCCTTGAATCCAATCTACTCCCTTTGAGGATTTCAGAGGTCTGTTCACATCTTTGTTTTTGGCCCATTACTGACATCTCCTTGTGCTAGAGAACTCAAATCCTACAGAAACTTTCTCTTGGTGAAGATCTGTGAGGTTCTCCCAGCTCCATAAGTCGTTCTAGTAGCAGGAGCCTTACTCTGTATATTTAATCTCTCCAGGAAACATAAACAAATATGGAAAATGGCTCCTTAATGAATCCTCCAAGTCCAGTCATGTAATAAACTCCCAGAAGGGCCACATTAGACTTCTGCTGGCCCACAGGTGGTGCCAAAATGCTCAGATTCAAAGTCAAACTTAACCCCCCTAGAACATAAAACCATTTAGGGAATGTCCATCAACATGGAACATGGAAAGCACTCTCAAGCTAGTCTATTTTCCTGAAAAATGTTTCACACTGACCCACAGTAGTGTTGAACATATGTGCCATTTCACTCTATCTCCCTTGTTGCACGTGCACAGGTACTGCTAATGATTAGAGCTGGGTGAGTATTATTCGACTAGCTCCATGGACAAGTTGCAGAGCTCTAAGCTTGGGTTGAGGACATTTGGCATTTCCTTTAGCAAGCAACCATCTTTCATATGTAATATACTGTCAAGCAGAAAGTTTATATCTACAACAAAGGAACAGGCCCATGAAAACATAAAAACCTCCCAAATCTTTAATCAGCCATGAAAATCTACAGATGTGTGGCAGGCACAAGCAAAGCTAACAGACTGCTTGTGTATGTTCAGGTTATCTTTTTTATGTATGTGTAAGTTGTCTTTTTTATTCTATGTGGTGGGATTGATTTAGCTTTAAATCTGTTTTCCCTGTCCTAATGTGGCATATTCCCTTCACTGTCATTAAGGTCTAGCCCTGAATAGCTTAGTAATATCTTCCCCTATAGAGGCTTTTTTTGTTTCTGTTTACTTTTCTACAGGAACACTGCAGCCATTTGCCCTGTTTTCTGCTGCGTCAGATTTTCTTTTCTTCTTTTGAACAATATAGAAGCCAATAACACAATTGTGTTTCTCAAAAATATTTTTAGGAGGAATGCTGCTCTAAGTAAGGTATTTATTTTTAAAAGCCTCTGTGGTATTTTAAAATATTTAGTTTAGTGCACAGAAAATATATGCAGTACTTTGATATGCTTGCAAGGTTCAGATCTCTGACTTCATGAGAGGAAATTTTTTTTTTAATTATTATGAGCTCTTTTATCCATTGTCTAATACTCGTTTCCTGTATTTCTAAGTATAGGATATTGAAGAACTAAGCTGGCTAAAATAGGAAGAATGCTATTTTAAAAAAGCTAACCCCATAGTTTCTCAGGTGAATATTCATAAGCCTGTGATTTTTGCACTATGTGACACAGAAATGCTTGTTGTAAGGTATTGTGTTCTCAAACTCTGAAATGTGCTTGAGATATTTGTCTTAGATTTGTCCTGTGTAGTGAAATTATTTAGGCAACATGAGAACACATGGTATATTTCTTCAGTAAATATAACTTGAGAGGTGGATGCAGTATACAGTGCAGTTTGGGATGAAGGTCAGAAACTCTCCATTCACGTTGTATATATCAAGAACTCAAACAGCTATTACGTTTCACATAGTAAATTTTGTATTTATAGTTCTCTCTTATCTATGCATGAACCTGCAGAGTAGCAGTCTTACGCAAAAGCCCTTTCCTTAAAAATGTGACCCATTTTTTTTCCCACAAGGAGCAATATTTTGGAAGCACTCAGTGAAAGACGTAATCTTTCTTGGTAATTTAGTTAAGAAAACTTTAATCTTCAGTACAACATCAAGCTGAATTTTCTGTATGGGGTCTTGAAGAAATAGTAGCTTGGGAACTAAAGGCATCTAATCAAACAGCCTGTCTGACTTTATGAGAGGTTGGGTGGGACCTATTTAAGAATTATGAAAAGTTCCTGTACTTTATTGCTGGGGTGACACTTTTGCTCGATCACAAATGCTTTTATTTTCTTTCCTTCTTCCTCCTCCCTCCACCTTGAATAGTTGAGATGCAGTTCTCAAAGGTCAGGTGTCCTTGTTCAAGCAGCAACCAGACCGTAGTGTTCCTTTCAGAACTGAATATGCTTCATTTTAGCCATAAAACCTAAGTCTGAAATGCTGTCTGAGCATGGCAACTTAAAAGCCTGAATAATAGGAAAAATAAATTCAGCCAGTCAGATTCAGCTAGGAATTATGGAGCAAGTTGCTAAAACTTTGCCTAAAAATAGTGTCAGACCTGTCTGTGCAGGGCAGCTGTCACTTCCAGCACATCAACGTTAAAGACTGAGAGAGACTGTAGAGCCCTGTGGGGTAAATGGGTCAGAGCAGGACTGGTGCCAGTCAAGTGAAAACAGTCAGTTCTATGACAATTTGCTCAGCATGGCAAGACAGAAAGAATACAGAGAGTGGGGTGACAAAACAGGACATATTGCTGATGCACAGGCTTTTCTAATCCTAAACAGAAAATTGTTGGGGTTGCTCCAATGTACACCACTGGTCTGTGTCTACTGTGCACCTACATCATTTAAGAAATCCTTGAAGAACAGGAAAAATCTGCACTAGACTTCGTATCTCCACAGCCAGGAATTAAGGTGAGTGGGTGTAAAACCAATTACTTTGGTCTTATGCCATGTGAGGACTTCTGCATATTAGACAAATTCTTGGCTGACCAGCTTGAGACAATTCCAGGCCCCTAAGTAGTAAAAATGAAAAAGAGCAGTGGAAAAGAACCTGCTAGTGTTTTTCACTAAATAATCAAAAACAACAATAATGAAAAAATAGGTTGTAATATGGTCCACAGAAATGCAGTGATAAACAGCAGGGAACCATAAGTACACAACAGAAGTAACTCTTTCCTCCTACACTATTACTGACCCAGTGTTGTTCTACTGATGCCAAGAAACAAAGGGGCAAAGAATCAGGCCTAAAACCAAGCAAACCTCTAAGATGCGTTCTGGGCCTCTAGGGGTATCCCCAGCCAGCCAAATCAGGTGATAAGGGCATATATGTGAACGGACCAGCTCCCAGTCCCCATGTGTACTGTGCTCCTCCCCATCGCCTTCCTCTGCTCCTGGTTCTGCTCGTGCCGGAGTGGCTGTGGCATCTCGAAGCAGCTGAAGGAGGGAGGGAAGAAGAGCATATGGCCATGCAGAAGCCTTGGGGTCCAGGACTCCCCTTCTCTCCTTCCAGAGGGAATCTGGACAGGGCACCCCATGCCACTGCCAGTGCTACTGCTCTGATTGCAGCATGCAGCCCAGGTGACATCTTGGTGACTCTTTTCATGTTTGATAGTGCTGAAGAGCTTTGCTGGGCTGTCGCACCAGTTTGTTGTTTAATTGGAGAGTGGTAATCAAGTTCCTTTACAACATCTGGCTCCAACAGTACTGGTAAAAATCACCTTTCCATTTATGGCCATTAGCCCTCTTTCTTAAGTACATTTCATTTAGTAACCCGCTGTTTCGTAATGTTCTCTGTTCTATTACACTACAGCTGCAGATGCAAAATTTAATAGTTTTAGTTATTTACAGACTTTACATCTTTAGCACTTCCTCTATGTGCCGTATTCCGACAGGTGACATATTATCATAGTTTACAGGGTATAAAATACTAGTCTTCAAACAATTCTTCCTTCTTTTTTCATGAAGATACTAATGAATGTGGAGAACAGCTTACCTTAATTGGTTCTTTTCAGAGGGACTGGAAATGAAAAGGAAATGACAAAGGAAATAGGTATAAAAATAAACCATTCTTGTGGTCCAAAATTCCTCATACCCTGGACTTTTTCATAAGCTGAAGTAAAGGAAAAACCTGGCAGGTGGTGCATATGCATTTATGCATTTTAGATGCATATGAGTAGGAATATTTATGCTTTAAAGCACCAACATCATTTTTAAACACCATTTTCTAATTGCAGCCAATATATACTTCATGTGTTTCTTGGCGTCTTCATTTGGAAAAGACACAGGGACCTCAAGAAGTGTAGGATTTCATTAGAAAAAAAGCAGCATAGACTGCTATATATATTGAGGAGCTTGCCAAGACTTTGGGAAATCAGAGAAACAGATAGGCCAGCCTCCCTTCCTCAGGCTCCACCTCTATGAACTAAAACCAGGAACATCTGCTGCCTGGGACAGGACTACTTTATTGAAGAAAGCCGTATGTGACTAGGTAAAAAAGAACAGTATGTGCTTAGGCAAAGCCAGTCCCCCAAACTCACTTTCCATAAACAAGACTCTGCTACAGAGACATAACTCTGTTTAATCCTGTCTGGATGACTTCACTTGCTAAGCACTCCAGAGCTCACCAGAGACCACGTGACCCACCCAGCTCCATTCACTCTCTAAAGTGGCTCCCGCTTGGACTCTGAAGCAGCAAAAATGGTCATTTATCAAAGCATTAGAAATGCTTCTCCCATCGGATCCCGAAGACCCTGAAAGGTGTATCTCTCTTCCATAAGAAGTCCTTCCAAACCATTTTATTTCATTCATTTTTATTCTTTTCCTTTCATTTTAAAACAACATCAAACATTTCCAACGAGTAGGTATTTGCAGGTATTTAGTGACTCTGGCTACTAGATACTGTGGTGCAGAGTTTGATTTTGAGTCAAAAAGAAATCCACATTTTCATTTCTTACCAATATTATATTTCAGGTGTATATTATTAAGCTACTTCATGCAGCACATAATTTTTAATTAACTTCCATGTATTTCTTTTTTAATTCGTCCCTTTTCTGTGCCTCTTTACCCACAGCATAAAGTTGTTTTCCCCTCTCTTAAAAAAGTATTTAAACACTTTTGGAGTGAATTTAATGCTTGCAAATGGGGCTGGGTTGGCAGAGCTACAGACCAAAGGCCTTTTTCTGCAGAAAATGTGGAGTTCTGGCAGCAGTGCAGCAAGTTTTCCTGACACCATTCCTCAGGCTCTCTTGGAGGTACTGTGACTGAGGGCGAGGGCGCGCTGGGAAGTGCAGTGGGTTGGGAATGAGGTTAGGAAGTGGTGGCTACTCCATACTAGCTCTCCAGGCAACTGCTCTGAGCTTACCCATTACATGTCAAGTAGCATACTGCAATTTTGAAGCAAAACAAACCGGATTTTGAATGCCTTTGTGCCTCCTGTCCTAACTCACCATGTGCAAGCTCTGTCATGCAGACAACACCTCACCTGAGGAGACAGGTCAGACTCCAGGATAGCTCTGGTTTTGGCCTTGAAGGTGAGGCTTTCAAAGTTGCCAGTGAATGCCAGCTGCCATGTGGGATTTTTGAGCTGAACTTCTTTCCATTGTGTTCCTGAGCACAAAAGCAGACTAGTGACTAACAACCTCCTGATTCCAATTAAATCAGCCCAGCTTGTACCACGGGAAATCTCTCAACGCTATTTCATCATGACTAGCACTTCACTGCACTGAACAATCTGTATAGAATCTATTCCTTAAAATAAAAATACGGATATACTGATTTTAAATTGCTGGTGTGTTTTTGTTCTACTTTTAGTGAACTAAGGAGTCTGGCTAGAAGATGAATAAGAAGCGGGCAAATCTCTGGAACTATACAAGTTTGGCTCCAGCAGTAATCAGAGAGCAGTGACTGTTAATGTAAAAAGAAATCTAATCTGGAACATAAATGATGTGAAACTGAGCTAAATCTTCAGAGCCTGAATTCCTCACATCTCTGCTGTGCAAGAAAGTGCAATGCAGGGGGCCCACAGCTGGGACAGAATAAAACAGCTCAGAAATATTCAGCATGGTGCTGGATCACATATTGCTTTGGAAGGCTTGACTGTGTTTTGCTAATATGAATTCATTCATGTTCATAGTTCACACCAAGAGGCCTGGAGTAAGTTTTCTCTTAGTCCTAATCTGTTATCAGCTTTCTTTATCAGCTACCTTTAGCAGCTTCCACCTGCCTTAAATCTGGGTCAGTCTGTGATCTTGTCCAAATGGGGTTTGTCTTGGAGCAGCCAGTCTCCTGGACCTCTCACCGGGATAGCGCAGGCCAGGACTCTCAGTCCTTGGGTGTCCAGGTCAGAATAGATACAAAATCCTAGACTGAAACAATAATTTATTACCCTCACACTTTAACCACAAATCCCTGGAACTGAAAAACTTGTTCCAGTTAAAATTTTGTCACAAGTGATACATTAATCTTAAAAATTTTAGTTTTGACATTTTTTTGACCAAAAAGAAAAAAATCCATGGAAGATTCCAATCAGCGTTCCCAGGACTGGATTTGGGCCCATGATTCTCAGGAAGGCAGAAGGATGGAGCGAGAACATTGGCACTGATCACTAGAAATTGCTGAACAGAAGCAAGGCCCAGTCTGTAAAGTGCTTTGCAAAATATAAACATATGGTCAGCCAGCACCAAAAAGGTCATATAACATAATGTGTATTCATGTTAGGTGATTTTCTTATAAGGTGCCAATACACTGTAGCTTACTCAAAGTTTCCATGTTTCTGCTGTTGGTTTTGTATTGAAATGGCTTTCCAAATAGTTTTCTCTTCTTTATCCCAGCCACGGTGGGCTTTATTGGCTTTCGTTTGTTTGTTTATTGCTGCTCAGCTGAGCAGATCTCAAATCCTGGGACAGTGTCTCCTGCAGGCAGATCAGTATCTCATTTCCATATTGCCTCCATTTGCAGACTTGTCTTATATTCCATTTTCTAATTTCACTGAGATTGCCTGTAAAACATTCCCATCAGGATTGTTTTTCTCTTTTTCTTCTTTTGTTTCTAGGGTATTTTACTGGCTATCTTCCTTTAAGGAACAAGTCCTGCAGCTAGACCAAAGAGCTTCTTCAAAAGTGACTTATTTAAATGCCTCTAAAGATTGAAAGGAAGAAGACAAAATATTCAAACTTGAAACTGTCTTACTCAGCACAGAAATAAGGAAAGGAAGTAAGAGTTGGAAATGCCTTAGAAACTATGCAGAGCCACTAAAGGGCTGGACTTCTTCATCTCACAGAATACCACCTGTGCTCCCCTTGTATTGGCTGGCGTGCAAAGAAATACTTCAGTTATTCAGCTGCCAACTTTCCCTGGATGTCACAATAGTTAACTGACTAACTTTCTTTTCAGAGCTTACAAAGTAGCCATCAGTACCTTCAGATAGCATATATAGTCTAAGTAATTCCCTATAACACCATGCTTTGTCACACACTATACATGTATGTAACATATACATATATGTATATATATGCATGCTTGTATTGCATATGTGCATATATACAGACATATTTCTATATAAATAAAGGTTTCATCTGAGAAGAAATGTCTCAAGTGGCTAGAAAATGCTACAGCTTGAAAAAATATGTTATATACTAAGATGTGAGCTGTGTACTAAATCTATTCCTCCTACGTGAGTGTTCACAACGGTTCCCCACCCACTGTGTCACAGGCTGAGCATTTTCAGTGGAAAAAGATGTTTTTTAATCAGGTTCTGCAGGTGAAAAAGAAAACACCCAATAAAATCAGTTTTTCTTTTTCACGCTTCAGAAATGAAATTTGTTAAAAAGACTAGTAACAGATGGAAAAATAAAAGGCTAGATTTCTGAAGCTACTAAAAAACATTAGATTCCCAGTTAACCCTGCATTTCAGTGGCAGTACGTAGCAGATTTGCTTAGGCATTTTGAAATTCCCAATATAAATGCTACAAAAAATTATGGTGTATGACCAAGTCATCATCACAAAAGGGATATGAGAAAGAGAGGAGAGAGGGACATAATTTTTTGTTATTCAAATGAAGTGTTTAGATATGCTGTGCATGAGTCAATCACACTCCTCACTGGACACGGAGACAGGGACTCTCTGACCATGATAAACTACTTTTAGAACAACTTAAATGGAGTTACTGGGTTACTCTGAAGGCCCCACAGGAAAAAACTGTAACAGTTTATCCCCCAATTAACACTCTCTCAAACATGTTGTCCAAAATCCAAATTTTAAGAGCTTGGCCAACTTTATGTATTAGCTCATTTCTCCCATCCAGCCTCTCTTACCACTTAAATAAGAAAAAGAAAGGAAAAGACACTTTTTGGGCTAGTGTTCTGTCTTTAGAACAAAGAGGGAAAGAGGAAGACCTGTATCTTGATTAATGTTTATTTATCATTAGGGTTGTTTCTTTGCAACTCTTATGAGTCTACCACACATCAACCTAGTTAAAATATCATGCTATTCATCTTGCTCCTTGCTGCTGCCATGACGTTTTGATCTTAGGAAGAACAATGTCAACCCCTGTCATCTGGTTTGGTTTGGTAATTTCTTTTTTCACTTTTGGTCTGCGTGCCTCTCACTTTCCCAGTGTCTTGCTGATGGAAACTCTTGTACTTTTGCCTTTTCCCCTAATAATTTTTTATTTCCTGTAAGTCTGTTTTTTAATGACACTTGATGTTGCAAAATAAATGAGAAAAGGACATACTGTAAATACCATATTTGGGTTAAAATCATGTGCCTGGGAAGAGCTAAGGTGGTTTCTTATGAAAAGTGAAACTATTCCAGTCCCACAGCTGGAATGAACACTAATGAGACACAGAGCTCTTAGCAATTTGCAGGGCACAACAAGGTGCCATCCCTAGACATTTTCCGAAGTAACTAGAGTGGACCGAGTTTGAAGTCAGAGATTCACCTGCCCCTCCTTCCCTCTCCAGTTTGCTTCCTTCATCTAAAACTAATCTGTATTGCCCAAGGCACTGGGGTTTTATCAAAAGGACTGAGTAGGGACAGGGTGGGGATCCTGTTAGGGCAGGGTGTGGTTTTTCTGCAGTTGAAAAGACTCATCCCTCCATTGTATTTACAGGAAAAGAAAATCAATCTTTAGAGCATGTCCTCATACTAACCCAGTTGCTGCACATACAGATAAGAATGAAATCCAAACTCCCCTCCTTCCTTAGGCTTCATCTAATTTGCTGTAGACCTCTGCATCTGCTAGTTATTGTAACACTGAGATCTTATGAGTAATTTGGGAAGAGGATCCTCAAGGAAGCAAAAACTGTATAAAATCATGGATATCTAGATCAAAGTATTAGATTTTAAAACAGGCTTCTGAGATAGGTAGCAGCAGAAATCTATTTAGTTTCTGATCATTACTGTATGCCAATGAGTAAGTTTATTATCACAGTAAGTTTTATTCTAACACTTAACAATGGGAACAGTATCGGCTCCTCTCTCTCAGCTTTGACTAGGGACTCAGACCCAGACCTTCCCCATTCCTGACATTTACCCAGCTTCCTACTGTAGATTTAAAGGAAAACGTGACAGATTCTCACAGCGGAAGGGAGGGGGAAGAAGAGGGAACCTACTGGGAAAGAGCATGTGCTGGGTCCAAGCTGCAAGGAGGTATTAAAGTTGCAGTTCAGGTCTATCTTCTGGGGAAGGGAGATGCCTATAAAATAAACTGGATTTAGAAGAGCTTTGGGGGAGTGGAGCGTTCTCCCAACCCCTGTCCCCCAAGAAAAGTTTTTAATTATTTAGGGCTAGTCATAATTGGCAAAACCAAGCCTCATCTACAAGTTCGTTCTCCAGCTTCACCAGATTCCTCCCCATCTCATGTCACCCCAACTCACCCAGGGCAAGCAAGGAATCATGTTCTTCATGTCAGTCGGGGTGAGGAGGAGCAGTAGTTCCTCTGCAGGTGACGTGGCTTCCAGCCACTGCCAGCCACACAGACAGACCAGGAGATTAGCGCATGCTGAGACAGCGCGGGGGCCACTGGGCCAGGCTTCTTTTCCTGCCCAGTGCTGCTCATATTGGAGAAGACAGCTTGATTTTTGGACTCCCAAGTGACTAGCTCCACAGAACGACTTTTATGCCCTAGGGGCCCAATTTTCTCAAATTTATACAAAAACCAGAAAATGAATAAATATGCAAACAGCAGTAGGATTTTTACTCTACAGAAGCTGTAAGAATACAGTTTTCCTAGTCCGTCATACAGCCACCATAGCACAGGGTTTAATGGAGCTCCTTGTGGCAAATTTTCCTTTCTTTAGGCTTGCTATTTTAGGGAACTAAAAATACTTTCAATCCTAAATATAAGTTTTAAAGTGTTTTCTGTCTCTGCTTAATACCTTAAAAAGCTACTTGAGTAATCCTTTTTTTACAGAAAAGGAAACTGAAGAAGAGAGATACAGTTCAGGTAATTTTCCCAAGATGCTGGAAGAATTAGAGATAAATCTCCTATTATACAAGACACAAAACCATAGATGCATTATCACAACTAAGGAATAAAGCAAGTGGATGTGACCATTTTTGACAGAACATTAAAAAAAATGTTGTATCCTAAGTTTTTTCCTAAATTTCTTTGCTTTTTTGAAGAAATTAAAATGTATGCCTTTTAGTATCCCTCCCCCTCCTTTTTCCTTTCCAAAATGAATCATTTTGATCAAAATATACTTCTCCTCCAAAAAAAATTCCTTTGGTCAAATAGGCATTTTGAGTTTTGTTGAAAAAATATTTCACAAATACCCTCAGAATAGTTCCAGTCAGGAATTTGGTTTCACTTGTACAGTTGCACTACCACATTATTTCCCCTTGCACTTTGTGAGTACTACCATTAACAGCATGTTTATTAATATGGAAGACACAGTTTCATCCTGTTTCACAGCAGCATTCCTTACGCCACAACTTCACTGCCCGGAATAGTCACAATGGATGAAACATAAGGTAGAAACAGCCAGGTAAATGCTACACAGCCAGAGAACAAAGCAGGGAGGGTTTTTTCCTGAGGCACTGTGCAGATGGAGGAGAAGCAACGTGCTTGGCAGAAAAAAAGTGGTCACATTTTTTAAAGTGTGGGAGGAAGCTTAAGTGAAGGTACACAGCCAAAAGTAGGATGAGAAGATGGAGTTTTCCTGGGGTACAAATATGACTGGTGGCTTTTAGCAGCACTGCTTGACTTGCAAACTCAGCAGTCCACTGGATAGTCCATCTATGGTGCACCTAATAGCACTCGTGTATACACTAGTGACAGTCCCTGGAATACAATCCTTTATCTGCTATGCTATCATGTTAAGCCACCGGATGGACATGTTTTTATACAAACATTAAAACAGCATTGCAAACATGCAGGATTTAGCAGGAGCTGTCAGCTCTCTATCTCCTTCAGCCATCTTGCTTCCTCACATATACATATATTTACATAATTTTTAAAATGCATATTATTAAGCTGACTGTTATGGCTCCTCTGGAGTGGTTACCATCTATTATGTAAACATATCATTGCTACAATTTATAACACTCCCGCTATTTACCCAATAGAATGTGTAACTGTTCCAAGTGAGCCATTAAGGTCTGCCACGTAAAGTAAATCTATCTTCAGCTGCTTTTGCAAGCATGAGTTATAACAACACTTAACATTTCAATAGTGCCATACGCATTGGAAGATCTCAGTGCGCCTTATAAACATTAATGAATGAACTTAGATTTAAAAACAGTCCCATGTGGCAAGAATTAGAGCTAAGCCAATAATTCATGACCCGGCCCCGATTCAGCAAGAAGCTTAATCACAAGCACCGACTTCAACACGGCTGCTTATGTGCCACAAGTTTCACATGTGCCTAAGTTCCCAGGTGACTATGAATCCAAGGGGTCCACTGCATTCATTTTTCATCTCTTTCTGTTTGCAGAACATGTTCAGCTTACAATCTTAACACAGGAGGTCTCTTTGCAAACCAGTCTCTGAATTCTAAAAGACATTTGGTTTGAATTTGATACACACAGAGCACATAGTGTGTTCATTCTTTTTGGGTTCCTTGTATTCTGTTAACCCTTTGCAGAAGAAACATTTCATTCATTGGTTCACCCCGCTGCACTCTCTGTGTTCTCAGAAGCGCTGGGGGGAGGCAGACAGTAAAGTCAACCAGAGTTTTTCCTGACTGGGTAGTGAGACTGTTTGCTGAAGGTTTTGAGTTTTGAAAGCTGTTAATAGAGATGCAGGTATCCAGACCAGAATGTTAAAAACCCACACGTGCCCACTGCAAGACACACAGAAGCAGCGTGAAGACAGGGCCAAGGTAGGGCTTCTGAATTTCTTAGATGTCATGATCAAACGGAATCCTGCTGAACTTATTTCCTTATGGCAACTCATCTGCGGATGAGGTAAAGGGTAATGAAATTTTAAATGAACTTCCCTATTGGCATAAATACAAAAAGTCAAATTGTCCTCTGAATTACACTGGCTGTAATGGAGTTACACTAGTAGAAATGAAAAGAAAATCATAGATTTTTGTCTGACATACCTGAAAAGCCCCAAATTCTCAGATCAATTCTCTTAATGTCTTAGTAAATAGAACCCCTATAATGAATAGTAACAAAGTCATTTAAGAGACCTCATAACTGACTTCAATCTTTGAGCATCTTGTTGGTGCACATATATGCATGTAACTAAGAGCTGAGCTGGTATGACTTACGAATGATAGCATTTCTTTATGAGAGAAGGCATAATAAAGAGAGTCAAGACTGCATTTTAAGAAAGAGGAGGAGTATTTAAGTTCTAAAAATTATCCAGGTTGCTAGTTCTGAGTTATATTGAATTATATTCTGTTCTGACAATCATCTGTTTCTAAATTGTATTGAAGGTACATAAATGCTCTTTAGAGCTTACAAACCACCCAACCAGTCTAAGTAGCAGACACTGTATATAGCCTACTTCTTGAATATGCACAAATGTTAGAACCGGAACTCAAGAGGGATTGGTCCCAATAGCGTTTTCAGGTGCAAATTCTTACAGCTTGGTGCACAGTTATCAGGTGGTTTACTTTGCTTACAAAGATGATAGGCCACTGGAAGTCTACATCAGCAACATTTCAGGTTCATGCATATGTATGTGCCCTCTCAGATGTGTATATGGAACCAGGTTACGTGTATATAGTGCACCAAGTGAATGCTGATTGGAGAACTGACAGATGGGCTAAAACCCTGTATCTTGCAACAGCTTGACATTCTGTGGGCTGGCAAACCAACTGGAGGGGAAGGAAATGTGGGACAACAACTCACAGAAAGGTTTCAGCTGATCTCCCCCTCTTCTTTATCATATTCTCTTCTGTTATTTACTAGTGCTTACAGCTTCCCATTCACTCTGTAATGATATGGGAAAATGCAACATCTGGAAAATTGGTGGAAGTCACTCCCTCAGCACTTAATGAACCTGGTTCTTTTCTGGCAGCTGATCAGCCCTGCTGCACCTCCACTTAAATCCACCGAGTTTAGTTTTGATTAACGCTTGTGTAACCAAAGTGAGCATCGTTCCCATAGTCTTTCACACCTGACATTTAATTTACTGCAGTGACTGACCAGACACTTCTGTACAACTAGTAACCCTTGCATTAAAAGTTAAACTCTGGGCTTTGTGAAGTTCAGGACAAAATAAATGCTCACTGCTCACTGCTTCTGAATTTCTTCTGGCTTTTCAAGGATATCTAAGCCATTGACAATGGACAGTACAAGTGCACAGCCTTACAGTACAGAAAGATACTGACATGACAGATGAAGATGAATGACACAATCATAAAAATACGGAACTCTGAATTTCCCTTCTTCTGTAGATTTAATTTAAGTCAGATCCTTCAATATTGTATGGATGTGGTTTATACTAAAGAGTTTGAGAACAATCCCTAAGCAGTGAATTGAACACTTTATCATTCAAAAATGTAATACAAAAGTGAGTTAAAAAATACAAGATATGAAAGAACTGGGAAAAAAATTAATGTTCATACTCTCATAGCTCCTAATGATAAATGAGGTCACACACATAGATTGAAAATTGCTTGCCTTTTGCTCATGATGAGTTTTTCCATTTTAGATTACTGAAATAGAAAAAGAAGTATTGAAATATTTCTAATTACAGGGAAATTCTGAATTGGAAAATATATCTAATTTCTTTACCTGCCTCTTATTGTTTTTTTGAGAGATACATAAAGTCCAATTTGAAAAAGAGTCAATGTGGATGGATTCCAACTCTCTCCAGAGAGCAGAAGTTTGTATGCAGCCAGGCCTTGTTGTTAGCAAACATGGTTACTTGAAACATAAGTGCATGGATCCTCTGTATTATTTCTCCGAGTATGGTAAAGGACATAAGAAAGATTTACATTTGATCTTTCAGCATGAAAGGTGCTGTAGGGCTAAGTGACGCAGCCTCCCCATCAACATAGGTTGTGGGAATGACCCTTTTCCAGCTCTGCTCTCAGCTCCCACTGCAATAGCACTCCCCTATAATAGGAACAGAAGGCTATAGCCAGAGTAGGGAATGCTAAAACTGTATTTTCTTTCTCATGGCCCATTAACAAAACATACTTTAGTGTGGTCTCAGCTTACAGTGGGAGCCAGGCAGACCTACGAGCACAGAAATACAGGAAAACCAAAGAGACAGCTTAAGCCATCTCTCCCTCCCCCCACTCCCTATACTGACAGCACTAATTGAAATCAAAGAACACGGTTTATGGCACCACCAGCTAAGAGGCTGAAGTTAGAAGTTCTAAACTTTTAAGTTAGCCTGTTCTGAGCGGGAGTTTGACCAGGCGACCTCCAAAGGTCCCTTCCAAATGATTTTTTTTTCTGTGTTTCTATGATGGCTGATAATGGATCTACCAGTGAAAAGAATCAAATGACAACAGCTTCTTGGAACATTTCATCCACTTTAAGAAACTAACTTCATGTGTTTTAGGAAGCAAAGGGGAAGTGAAGTTCAAATGAGAAGTCACAGACTGCAATGGCTTTTGAATGACCAGCTTTCAGAAGTAGACCTCCTTTTAAATGTGTTCTCATAATAGTGAAGAGTGTGTTTTCCTTCCTCTTGCAATCTTAAAATTCCAGACTGAACACTTAGGCATCCCTGAATGGTGCCTTCCCATTTCATTCCTACTCGAGCGACTTTCAGGCCACACCATGGTTTAACTACTTCTTTCAGCCAAATAGTTTTGAACTCTTCATTCCCAGTGCTATTCCTCTCTTCAGACACAGATCATGTTTCTGCATGAGAGATTTCAACAGTATGTCACATACAGTGATGATACCTTACTGTGTTTTTCACACCTGTTGTGGGCATAGCAGATTTGCCTGTAGACTGTACTTCATTGGCTTTTGGTTCCCTCCTGAGAAGACTATGGTTGGGATTATTTCCACCCAACTCCAGGCATTTAAATGATGGCACTAGAGTTGGAGCACAGTCACCTTCTATATTCAGTGAATGACCTTTGGAAGTCCTTACCCATCTTTGCAGACAGGAATGCCAGGTCTTAGTTAGGTGTATAATGTCAGACATGAGGAAGCCAGCCTTAAGAGGCTGCAATTTTAGACTTAATTGTACATTTGAAGAAAATGCCAGCAGTTAATTACTGTATCTTCCACGGGACTACTAATATGTTGCAGCTAGGTGTATCTGCAGATGTTTCAAGGGATCAGAGAGCTTGAAATTAACAAAAGTAGCATTGAGCATGTCAGGAGATAAAAATCTTTCTTCCATTTTCTGTTGCCACACAGTTAGTGGATGTATCAAATACTAGTGTTTATTTACCTGAATTTGGTTTTTGTACCCAGACTAATCATACTTTGCCAGTATAAAATGCAACTAACTGTTTGTAATGAGCTATGCATAGGCTAACCTACTAATCTTACTCACTTAAGCACACTACTGATTTTTTCTTCCAAGGCATTGACTTCATCAGCATACATTAAATCAGCTTAATGTGCATTAGATTTTTTGCTTGTAGTCTCAGCTTGGAAGAATAGATTGAACTTCTCTCCTATTGGTTCCATTTCTTTTCACATCAAATGCATTAGAGTGGCAGGAGGTAATCACCAGAGATGACTTTCGGCCCAAAACTGATAAATGGTCCAGTCACTCTATCCAACTGCCTGCTATTTTATATGGCAGTTTTCTTTTTGGCTGGATGGAGAAGGCCGTAATGGTAGATAGCTTTCTGGCAAAAACTAAAACAAAGGCCAAGTCTAATGACTTTGCATTTGTAGAAGTGGTTGCAGGTAAATTTATTCTTAAAAGTTTTTGTTTAATTATTGTAGTTACAGCCTTTTCTAATCAAAAGAGAAATGTAAAGCTAGAGTAGGATGACCAATGAGAAATGGTAACTATTCTGGGGGAAAAGCATCTGTTTCAAAATACTCAGATTAAGGTTTGCCCAGAAATTACTTCTGTGGATTCTGAGATTCCTAGAAAGTGGGTAGATGTTTGTGAAATGCAGAGCAGCCTCTACTATCTATACTGAAATGAGTAACTCTCCAGTTCTGACAAAGACTAAAGGATAGGGTCTTTCCATGGAATCTGCAAGACTGAATTTTCTTCAGTAAAGGCTGTTACACTGTGTATAACCTAGTAACATTTTTGCAGACACTTGTGACTAGGTGGCAATGAAATCTCCGCTGGAGACAAAGCTTACCCAGTACTTACATAGAGCCCCACACAAGGCCTCTGTATAGGAGGTTTCCACACAGTCTGACACAGCTACCGCTCCCCAGCTTACTCTGGGATCAGGCCACACTATGGTAAATATCACTGGGATCTTAAAGACCCCTCAAAATGGACTGTTCTGGTCATACTACCCTGGCCTTAAAAGGGAAGTTTATCTCATACTATTTCCTTCATAAACTAGGGCTGTAAATAAGCCGCTGATTCTGCAAAACGCAAGCTGCCCTGTGCCTCATTGATTCAGTTGGCATGGAGAATGCTCGGTGACTTGCAGGCTTTAAATCACATATAAATCGCTTCAGCAGTATTGCCTTTACCACTAGGATTCCCAGGATTAAACTACCCAAGCCTCCTCGTGGAACGATGAACCCCACTTTCTCCTCTTTATCAAAGTTACCACTGACATGGGATTATATAGTCACCGAGTCTGGCTCTGCTTTACAGTATGTCTCCTAGAACACTGCTCTGGCAATATAAAGTGATGATTATTGCGGCTCTAGGGCCCTTTGCAATACAGGGATAAATGTTTTGCATTTTATTTCTGCCAAATGCAGACAACTCTTTATAGACTGTTTAATTTCACCGCAGCCTTTTCTTTTTTTCCCCACTACAATAAGAAGAGAGGTGCCACCCTGCAGGGATCCCGCCAACCAATTCTATATCCAGTGTGGAGTATTTTCCCTTCAGTGCTTCTAGCAAAAGCAGAGTAATCAGCAAAAAAGGTGTGGCGGGGGGGAATCCTAGGGTTTCACTTCAGGAAATGGGGCTCAACTCACCTAGCTTCAGCTATCTTGAAGTGAGGCAATCCAAGACAGTCACATAGGACTATTCATCCTCTCTTAAGAGAGGTGAGTTGAATTACTTTCTGGAGGTGCCTGCCTTAGTTTCTCTCTCTCTTGACAGAACTAAGATAATTCATGTAGACTAAGTGGCTAGCTATTAGCTGGCTGAAGTTAAGATGTGAATGATATCACCCATGTATTGAGGCCTACTTCTTGCAAAAACATAAATTTCACTGAGTAAATGACAGGCTTTGTTTTCCTTTTAATGTAGGATAGAGTTTCAAGCAGCTTTTTATAGCTACTGTTTCTAATCTAGGATGTAAGTGATAAATTCTTGCTTGCTTGCCTAATAAATTTTGCTCTTGTTTACAAACTGAAATGTCTCATGCTTGGTCCTAATATTTTGTAAACATAAGGTCTTCAGTAAGGATGTGAACAGACACCAGAGAACCAGCCTTCGGGCTGGAAGGAAAATGAAGCTCTGCAGGGCTGAGGGAATACAACCTGGCAACGGAAACAAGGAGAGAGAGAGACAAGCAGTCTTAAAGATGCTTGCTGATAAATGCTTTTGTGGTCCTGTTAAATGATCATATTCACTCTAGAGTCAGATTTGTGCAAGTACAAATCTAGGAAAAGTGCCAGACAAAATGATTTCGGTTTGGGGAATAGCTTCTCATGCAGAATACTAAAAAAATTAAAGTACCCCTCCCCAGCTTTCCAGTCTCTATTTCTCTGGCATTTTTATGGAATGCATTACAGTATAATAGTAGCAGCATTTTTGTAGCCCTGATGGCTGAGCAATACGAGTTCAAGTGAGCCTGACTGCTGCTTCTCCCTGAGACCAGAAGAAAGGCTTGCGTGTATAAAGACTCTCCTGTTTTCTCCAAATATATCAGCAGGTTTAAGGCAAGCTATTGCCTCTCCCTTCAAGCTGGTTGTTGCTTCAAAGTGAATGCGTAGATACCTTTAGTGTCAGAGGTGACTGAGTAAGGCGAGGATGAACGCTTCCTTGCAACACAGGCCTAGCAAGAGTTGAATGAATGTTTCAAACTGGCAAGCAAAAGTGCCAGAGCAGTGCTGGGGGGGGGACACGACAGCAAGCAAGGAATGTAAAAAAGGATTTGGGGAATAACACCCGACACCTGCAGCCTCACTAGCAGGCAGATTTTCAGCTCTCTGCAAAAATTACTCATGCTAATTTGAAAGCATAGAGGAAAAGCTTTGGCAGCACAGTGAAAAAGAGGCAGCTCTCATTCCATGGAACCAAACGGTTGGTTTTCAGAAAACAGCATATTCAATGCCATTTTAATCTCAACAGGATCATTTCCCAAGACCAAGAAAGGAAAGAAACTGTGAGTTATCAACTAATCAACATCCTCCTGCTTACAAGCATTACGGAGGATCTATAGAATCACTCACTGGTAAACTGATAATTTCTGATTTGTTGAAAAGCTCTAATTTATTTTGTCTAAGTCATGTATGGGAGGAAAAGGTGATGATGGGGCGTTTCAGTGGGGGCAGAGGTGAGATTTCAAAAATGCTCTGCTTTTTTCATAAACTATTATGTGTAATTTCTGAGGCACTGATGCTACTTATTAGAAACAACAGTTGAAAAATCCCAATGTGAGAACAGAGCAACATGTGGGCAAGGTTTGGCAGTATAGATGACTGTCCAAAACTCTCACCTCCTATGATCTGCGGGCAAGTCTCCATCCCTACATTCATTACAGCTAGAGCTTATTGTAACTTTGGCTGTCAAGGCATTAGCACTCTGCTGTTCCAGGATAAAAACAAAAAGACATCATAGAAAATGGGCACTTCAGATTGCTTCCAGCTGTTCTACCCAGCTCCCATCATCCTTAGGGATGCAAAAAAAGGAGGGGGGGGGGATAAGAAATGCAAAGGGTTGCATCTGTAGGCTGCAGCCTCTAGCAAAAATATTCCTTGGAAGAACATTTTAAAAGTTGCAATGTCTTCTCTGTAGGAAATTCCAGAAATTTCTCTTCTCTTTTTTTGGAAAAAAAATTGAAATCTCAAGAATTTCCCATGAAAGTGAAAACCCCTCAATTACTTTTGTTTCTAGTAGTCAAAATGACTGAGGTTTTGAAAAATTTTGAAGAAACTGAAAATGGGGAACATCACAGGCTTTTGCTTAACCCACAGTTCCTTGGGTAACAACAGAAAGTCAAAATGGAAAAGTCTGAGAGTCCATGGATGAGGCAGCAATAGGGGAGTGCAAGAATCAGAGTTACAATGCAATGACAAAGGTGCCCAGAATAGGATTTTACATGGAACAGACTTTTTAGCTGGCTTATTTAGGTATGGCCCCCTAAATGAGCCATCATCAAGAACTGGAAATCAACCTCTAAATCTTTTGTTCCCCCAAATATGGGGAGAGGACTGTTTTGGGTAGAATGCAATGTTGAAGTTTAGGGGGTTGGGGTTTTTTACATTTAGGTCAATTTAAGAAAGAAATATGCTGACTCTCTGTTTCACTCAAAGTACAAATTTGTAAATAACTTGTATGGATATAAATAGATGTTTTTCAGCCCCCCAAAAGTTTATATCTGGAAAATTTCAGCAGTGTCTACGTGAAAGCCCTGAGAGAGACCCCCCAGCATGAGCTCTCAGCTGCACAGCAGTGAGCCAGTCTCCAAGTGGACCAAAGGCTCCCAAGCTTCTGGGATCCCAGTGCCCTGGGAGAGTTCCTGGGAGCTATAAAGGCCCAGAGAAGTCCCATGGTCCTGCAAAAGTGACTGTTGCTGGGGTCTAAAACCTCTTGCCAGGCAAACAAGCATGAAATGGTGAAAACTTCATCATGGTACACTGTCAGTTTGTTAAAACTGACAGAGTTACACAAGTCATTCCAGATGTGATGAGTCACCATTTTCTGACAGAAAAATGCTTTAACTGGAGAACATCCAACCCATTCTATTCTTGGGATGCCTAGAAATTCCATCGTACCAGACTTCCTCTTGTTCTTTGACCTACGACAAAAGACAACCACAGCTAATGGAGGCCAGAGCAACATGCTTAAGCTGATCATGCCTCCAAGCACATTTCCCACAAATATCTCATTTCAAGGAATATCACTAGTTTCAAGCTAAACACACCTGCAACATTGCCAAAAAAATGTGCTATCCCTCTCACTGTGATTGCTAAAAATCTTTGTCCCCAGAAACAGAGCTACAAAGCAGATAACAGGAAGACCAGTTTACATTAAGAGATTTCATCCAAATGCAGTTTACATTTCAGAATGATTTTTGTTTTAGCCATCCCTTAGTTTGTTCTACAATTGAATTTTGGCAGATGAAGAGGTATGTATCAGAGTCTTACAGTAAACTGGAAGAAATTTGACGATTTCCTGAACAAAAGGTATGTCCCATTCATCGCAGCTTTTCCTGTGTCCTGAAATGTGACTCTGACTAACCTATCTACAGGCAACACTGTTTTCTACACTTGTTAATAAGAAACCAAGGCTCATGTGGTTGTGTGCTAGGTAAGCGCTGTGCATCTCTGTCCATCTGGTTCCCAGTAAGAAGCTCAATCAAATGGGGCAGAATATAGAAAATATGCCAGAAAATATGCACCATCGAAAGCCCTAATAAATGTCGCAACAGTTGGAAAGGCTTCAGCAAGACCTTACATCCTCTTGGACTGTGAAGTCAATCACCAAAGAAGTTCTTAGGAAATAAAGTTTCCTTCTCTTTAATCATGAAGGAACTGGATTTTTCTAATAGAAGAACTCAAGCGCATGTTTTAGGAGATTTTTTCTTTTAGGAGATTCTTTTTAGGAGATTTTTTTTTTCAATATTTAGCATACTGGTCTTGGTCATTTGCTACTTTTTCTCTAATACAGGAGTTAATGTAATTAGGAGTTTGATTCCAAGTCTATGACTCTGCCAAAAACTGGCAATCTGGCTGTGACAGTCTGTTTTAGACAGGGTGAAGACAGTTTGTATGGGCAAAAACTCATCTCTATCTTTTAATAACTTTACCAGCTGGTCTAACAAAATATGTAACATCTCTCCCCAGAAGATGCTTCATCAGTCTTTACATAGGCATAGGCACAGTGACTCTGATGGAAATTTTGTAAAAACTATAGATGGCAGAATACAGTACGATTTTATGTACAGAGCAATATTGTCACCTGTGTTGGCTCTACCATATAACAAAGAGTTATATGGAAAATGAATATTCTGTCATTTTTAAAAGGACTGCACTAGCCCAAAGTCTTCTATATTCTAGATTAAGTGATAAACAGATTAATATATCACACAAAGGAGAAATAGGGAAATTTGGAACCTCTTGCAGCAGGTGAGATGAAACCCAGAGAGGATATTGAAAAGACTCATGACTTAAATCATTTCATCTAATTTGGAGAATACAATGTTTGAACTGCTAAATATTAAGAAAGAAAGCAAACCATTCCAAGATCTTTAAGTGAGTTACTGACACATAGCATAAAATCTGGGAGGACTCAGCAGCAGTGTAAATTTGCATTTCCATAGTCATCCCTGCTGAGATGATCTCAGATGAAACAGTAGGATCCACATATGTAATTTAGCACAGGAACTATTCAAGCCTGTTCTAGTGAAATGTATAGTATATTCAATTATTTTTATGCAGCCTTATTTGCCAAATGCTGACGTTCCTTAAAAAAATTCTAACCAATTTAGCTTCATTCCCATCAGTAAATTATTATAAAATAACAACTGGCATATTTAAGAAGTGCTTCCTTGACTGTTCTAATGAACAGGATGGTACAGTGCAGTAAATAAAGTTAGGGCCAAAACAAAGAAATGAAAAGTAAAAAAATCGGGGCCCTGACCTTATGCTTTTGGTTAAATCCATCCTTATTTAGCAAAACATTAAAACACTTGCCTTTCTGATTCAAGATCCACTGGGTGGTATCCATTGTGTATCCAGTACTTGTTCACACAACTCTCTGTTATAATATCCAAGTGCTTCTGAATTATTCAGTTCACAACACGCTTGTGATAGGGAAATATTGTTCATGTCATTCTACCACTAAGGAACTGAAGGAGCCCAGAGTAACTCATGTCATGCCTGCTCTTGCCTTGTCATATCTAGAGCCATCCAGTCAATTCCACACTGCATAGCACTTAACACGAACCCTGACTCCACAGCTATCCCATAAACTTTTGTTTTTTCCTCATCCAAAAGCACCTGTAGCACACTGCTCATGCCATGCACAACACTTGTGGGCCCTGCGCTTGACCAGGCAGGTTCACCTCTCGGACCTTAGTACAGGTCACATTTAATTTCAATGCTGCTTTTAAACTCCTATAGATGAAGCCACCCCACATCTCTATAGGTGACCAGTCTTACAGTCATGAACTCTCCTACTCATGCAGAAAAGCTTGAGAAACATTGGCACAAGGTCCCAACTCACATTCAGGTCACATGTTGTTCCTCTTTTGAGTTGAGACACCTTGAAAACCCTTTAAAGGTTCTCTAAGCATTAATCTTTCCATGCTGTTGCGGGAGGTCATGTGTTAGTATGATGCTTTTTGGGTTAGCACTGGAGGACCAGACTTGATGCAGAGCCAACACCGGAGAACCGTCCTGGACAGTGCAACAATCTTTGTTCAAAACTTAACTACTGATTTTCTCCAAGAAGAGACCTAGTTATTCCATTCCAAAGAAATTTCAGGACTGATCTAGCAGGCAGGCAGTGCGTACAACCGGAGAAACAGGAGGCTGAAACAGAATCAGGAATTAACCACACTGGTAAGTGCAGTGAAATAAATCAAACTGTTGGTATTGATCCTACGCATGCGATTTCGTGTGTTTAACTTCAGACTGGAGTTAACCTGTTTCCCTAGACCAAATGTTCCCATATTTGAAGGTAGCTGTCTCAAGAAAAGTTGTCCCACAAGCCCCAGTAGACCCTGTAAGTATGTCTAAGCTGTAACACCCCCACCAAAGGAGCTAAGCATTGAAGCATTTACTGCCTCATGTTTGCATCTGGCAATAAAAGATTTTCTGCAGATCACTGAATAGGTCTGTGGCAGAGCAGCTCATCAAACTTATATTTCAGTCTAATCACTAGATTATCCCTTCGCCTGGAGAAGGGGGGGGGGGGGCTTAGAGCTTGATCAATGTGTGGGTGGCAAATGGAACAGTTATCTACACAGACACAGTAAAGGTAGAAAATATGGTTAGCAATGACATTTTAAGCCTTTCTGTGAAATGATCCATTACTAAATACACTTTTTCCTTTACATACCAGATCTGAAAGGCGGATTATGATCAAAATGTCATTTTTAATTGTATTTTCTATTCTTGACTTTGCAACATTTAGAATAAACTCTAACCCTTTTGCTCTAAAAAGTGAAAGAACTGTGCTCTTCCCATGCATATAACATAAAATGAATTATTTACATTTCCAGGGGAGATATTTCTTTTTATTTAGTGATATAATTAGTGAACCCTTAGTGTCTGTTTTTACAAATGATCAGTACTTCAATTTTTTAGAAAAACAATTTTTACATAACAATTTGAGTGACAACTATATAAACCTGAGCAAAAATCAGCAGTTTTACAAGACAAAGACAGACATAAAGACAGAGAATACAAACTTTGCCATTGCTTCTTTCAGGATTTCATTCCCCGGGTCCCACGAGGAACTTAGTTACACAAATAAAAAGCTACTTAACATGCTACTTTTACCAATGCACATGTGAATCACAGAGAGCATGAAAAGGAAGCAATGTACCATGTGGTGGACAGTGTGAACAGAAGGTGAATTCCAGAAAAACCTTTTAAAGGAAATGTGTCATTTTCTGGGTTTCAAGTATGTTTATTTTAACTCTAGGAAACTTGCAACTGATGTAATTTTATCAGACATTTTTTGACTAATCTGAAAACCAGCATCCCTAATTTCAGTGCTAATTTTACTGCAGGACAGAATTAGACACAGAAAAAGCAGAATATTTTTATCTTTTAATACAAATTGAGAAGCTGAAGCTGTTTCAAAGGTACTAGAGCTTTCACATCTTTAGTCAAGGGCAGTGATGTGAGAGTTTAAGAACTCAAAAATGGACACAACCATCAGCTGCATTTGGACTGCTTATATGAGAAAGGGATTGTGTTGTGGTCATTTGTATTTTGGCCCTCTTGACTAAGTTTGGGATTAAGTGTGTTTAAGGAGATAATTTGCGGGCAGGTTCTTGACCCCCTTGAAGTCATGACACAGCTGCCTGGATCCATCCTTTATCACAATTGCCAGCATGGTAGGGTCCAGTAGCACTAGATTATATACCAGGGTGTAAAAGAGGGGAAGTGGGCTACTGTCATGACTTGTGCTCTTAAACACATCAAAATTTAGGCACTTTTGCAAATACTCCTTATAGTAATTTATAATGTGCAAAGCAATCAAATCATTTCCTTTAGCACTGAGACCAAATCAAGAGGCAACTGGCCATCCTGTAAAGCTGTTTGTATTAAGACTTATGTGATTTTGTTTGGATTTGCTGAAAGAGCCTGGCTGAAAAAAGCACCAATGTTATTGAGGCAGTCTTCACTCCTTTGCCAGTAGCAGGAAGTATGGGGCAGTGAGGCATTTTAAATTTGAGATGTTAGCAGTTTCAGGAACAGTGAATACGCAAAGATATGAGAGAGAAAGAACTTCATACAAAAGCAAACAAGTAGCGTTTGTGGCAGAGCAGTGGCAATTCTATGTTAGCAGTTAACCATTCTCAAGACAAGAAACTGTAACCTCCAATTACAGACTGGCTTTCTGTTTTACTTCATTCTGAATATTTAATGAACACACACAGCAAAGCAAGTATAGCCTGCAACAAAGAAACAAAATGAAATATTGCAGGAAAGAGAGGAAGTAGCAAACTTACAAATGCCAGATAGCTGATGAATTATCATATTTTTCCATCTACGAGGCACAGACAGCTGTTGAGGTCACCCTCAAAGTCAGCAGGAGCTTTGCTATTCATGTCCAGAGGACAAGAAACTCAGAACCCCATCACATTAATGCTCAAGGTTATTTGGATGCAAGCTTTTGTTTTGATGAGTTTGCATTGTACATCTAGGTAAATTCTGTTTCGAGTCCGGACAGTATTGTCAAGGTGGTGCAAAAGCAATATTGCTACACTCCGATTGTATTTTTCTTAAATTTCAAGATGGATTTGACAGTCCAATCTACTCATCACAAACCTGGCACAAAACTAAACAGCTTTTATTTGTATCATTATTGTTGATACTTAGTGGTTGGGGAATCTGGAGAGATGGGGCTCTACTTATAATTCTAGGTGATGTCAAATATTTTTAAGGAAGTACTAATACTTGCTGCTTTCCACCCAAAAAGCTCTTTATTTTGAAAACGGACTTCTTCCCCTCTGTTCCTCTATTAGCCAAAAGGTTTATCAGTAAAATGTCCACTTGTGTGATCACAGATCAAAATCAGGATCTAATTCGTTAACTCCTTTGTTAGGTAGATATTTACACAGAAAAGGTGGTGAGTTGCACTAAGTCACTAAACTGAGTGATTTTCCTTTAAAGGCACATCATTAGAACTTGAGAATTCTTGTATTTCACTTTGCTTGTTGCTCTACCATGTTGTATTTTGAACCGGGATTCTGGGTCTCCAAGGATTTACACTAGGTCATATGTGGACAATATGATACTGTGAGAGTGAATGTTTTGAAGTTTTTTTCTTGATCTTTTCTTTTTTCAGTCTCAACTCATACACTGACTGGCTTTCACAGTTTTGTAATAAGGAAGGCTAAGCAATACTTTGATGGCTGTGAATAAAATGCAAATCCGGATTTCCACATGAACTGAAATTGAAAAATTCTCCTCAAGTAATCTTGCCTTCAGCATGTTAATTTGCTTTAATAATATATGTGTAGTTGTGTTCTTCCTTCCCCTCTGCATCTCAGTCTCTTTTTGTCCTTTCAGATTTTTCAAATTGATGTGAGAGTGAGAGAAAAGAACACACTGATACTTAAGATGGTCTTCACGATTTTGAACTTTAACAACATCTTCATGTACTTTCCCCTTGTCTTCTCTACAGAACTGACTGAGGAAAACTCACTTGGTTATGATCAACATGAACAGACACGTCATGTTCAGAATCACACTGAGTGCCTATGGCGAAAGCCAGAGCTTTAAGATCCCCGGTACAATGCTGAATCCGCCTTATCCTGCTACTGACTGCAGAGCTGAGGTAACTGCATGGTTTTGGTAAATCAAAGTGATTAATCACTTCCTCAAAACTTGCTTCTAAATAGATGTTTCCTAGTGAAAGATAGGCTCATTAAGTTCCTCCAGCTAACCTCACCATGTTAACATCAGAGGAAACTTCCTGAAGTTGGTCTATATATTCAACGCTCATTTATTTCCGTCACTCCAGTAACAGAGCATGTAAATAGGTTTTCCCCTCACAAACTAGCCACTAACTGGTGACTGTCCTTTGCACTAAGGTGTCATCTATATACTCTCCTCCCCATGGCCACAGAAAGGCAGCTTCCAGTGCCTGGCTGTTTGCTTGTCTCTTCCATCTGAACAAAATCTGCTCCAGCCTCACCTTTTAAGAGATTCCTGCCCTTTGCTGGCCATCTTCCATTTAGAAACGGAGAAACGTGGCAAATACATTTATGTCAGTAAGTTGTGCTTTGAATATTCCACAGCTGACTAGAGTTTTATTTTCTTAATGCTTACAAAGTTTTATCTCTGGAAGCTAGAATCCATTTGAGCATGTTAAGCATTTGGTTATTTCCACTGACATGATCAACTGAACACCAAATTGGATACTGCCTAAACTTCAGCAGTTTGAACAAAATGAGAGCTAAAGAGAGAGAATCTGTACTTGTTGAAGTTGAAATGAATAGCTTTTCTAAACTCCAAGCAACATTTCTGTGCTCGCTGTCTTGCTCAGATTAAACATCAAACATTATGGGTCAGATTTTGAACTTGTTCAACAATATAAAAGAATTTCTGTAGCCTCTTAGAGAATTTTCCCTAATGCAGGATTGATGCAAAACTTGTATGTGAAACTTCAAGCTGCTCACTTAGAATAACTTAGCATAGGAGTGAGGCAAAAGTAGCTGTAAAATTTCAGCTGTTCTAGGTTTCAAAGCAGTTTCTAAACACAAAGTGGAAGAATACTGTAAGTTACTGTTCCCAATGGGCTGCACTAACTTCCAGTGCTGCAACCTTATCACTAGACCAGGCAACGAGGAAGCTGGTGTGTTCCAGGCCAGAACATCATTAAAAAAAGAAAAGCAAAGACAGACAGTGGATTTTTAAGTAAGCAGGAATGTTTGTAAATAAAAAACCCTGCTTTTTGTGGAGTGTGGCTCTTTCTCTTAAAAGGTTTTCTTAAAATCTTTCTGATTTTAGACACCTCTCTTTCCTTCTTTCAAGAATATTCCAGACAAAGGAATATCAAACAATAAAACCCAACATATTTTGTGCTTAGTCAGTTTTAGGAAGAAGGAGAAATTCTGGCTAGTTCTATATGCAGAGCAGCTCTGTTCCCAGGAGGTCAGCTGTGATAAGCATCTATACTGCTTTTTAGGCAGTGCACGTCCTTGATCTTTCAGCACAATCAAACAAGCACAGCTTTTGTTTTTATCAATATGATTTGGCTAAATGTTCCTTGAACAATGCTGTAAGAATGTGCCCACATGCTCAAGGGCCTGGGTTGAACATTATTTCATTTCTGGAGGAGGTATGGCTGAGTCGGAGGTAACATGCACTACTGTGTTTTTGAGGGATTTCTACAAAGCAGTTTTCTCATGCATTCTGACTTCACTCTGGATTATTCTTTAGGAAGCAGCCTCGTTCAGAGGTGCTGAGAATCCTCAATTCTTCTGGAAGTTAGTGAGATTGTGCAATTTTTGCATATCGTTACAAAATGCTAACCTTTTGGATGCTGCTTCAAACCGTATCTATCTCAACCGATTGTGGTTTCTGCTCTGATTTGGGATTTGGCCAGAGCAAAACATTCAGTCCTATCTTGACTTCAACAGTTACTTACATTTCTTCATTATTCCACTTTTACCAGCTGGTCTATTACATTAAAACATGTCTCAAGAGACTGTATCAGTTACATCAGGTTGTGCTACATCTGTGAGCATAATGTAAAACTGGGGTTAGGGGAATGGGGTTTTCTCACAACTGTGATAAGCAAAGTGGCAGTTCTACAAGAATGGGTACTAAACAGTAAATCAGAAACCTAGAGATCTCATGATTTATGAATTACTGTTACTCGAATGAGTTATGTTACCACAAACATATCTTAAGGGAATATGCAGTTAAACTGCTTTCTGAAGATGTCAAGGATGCTCTTTGCTTATTTACCCAGAGGCACTCTGGAAGTTTAGACTTATGGTATGAAGTTAAAAAAAGAAATCCTTAAAAATGCTTCAAGTGTATGCTCTTGTGTATACTGCAGTGAAAAGAAGTCTACTTTTAAAAGAGAGCACCCAGATGGGGTGGGGAAAAATGCACTTAAATTGGTGTGCATTGACTTTGTATCATTGTAGAAGCTGTGAGACTCTCCAGATAGATGAGTCCTGAGCCAGGATGGAATGACTGTGCCAAGACGGTTCCCTGAAACCATGTGGTGGCATTCTACAAAGGAAAGATTTCAACAGATCTGAGTTAATTGATACCAGCTGGGAGTTTGCTCCAAAACTGTTATTTCCCTTCTATTTCTTAAATCATGCAGCTATATTCACATTTTGTTAAGGTGAATTTGGTGCCGTAATATTTTTATGCCCACAGGTATTATAAGACAATATATAGTTGGTGAAAAAAAACCCTTCTCATTTTTACGCATGCATCTTCCATGTCCATGGATGCAGAAGAAAATGGTCCAACATGCAGGACTGTGCTGTGGCAATTAGCCTGCTACTTTTCAGCTACTGCTATGAAGGGAGCTTTTGAGACACTAAAACAATAATGTTATTATTGTCACCAAACAATACTGCTCAAAGAATCAGAGCTATATATAAACTCGTAAGAATGTTTTCATCAGGTTGGGAAGCCAAGTCTTTGTGAGGCTGAAAAGAAGTTTTAGTAACTGAACAAGTGTCCATTCTGCATTGCATTCCCCAGGGGTCAGAAAAAATGGCAGAAGGCTACATAGTTTATGGCATATCAGCATTTTTTTCATATGCAGAACTAGAGAATTAAAAATATATCTTTGTTTTATATGGATTTTCTTTAGCTCTCAGACTGCACTATTCTTCAGATGTCTTTCACTAACAAAGACTTAACATTTACCAGAAGATCGGGCAAATTCCTCAGGCATTAGAAGCATAGTTGATTAAAAAAGCCTGCATTTAGTAATTAAAACAGTGCAACTAATCCATAACTTGAAATATTTTGGAAGGATATCATAGGATGAATAACACAGCTGTCAAGTAAAGAAGAGCTTTTCCCATAAAGGATCACTTCAGAATATGAGCATCTCCAGATACCCTCCAGCTATAGCACACTTATGCATAGTTGGAGATTTTTAATATTTCTTAATAGCCAATATAAATCACAAAATTTTATAACAGTGCGAGGCTTCCTAGGGTTGATTTAACACTTACGGAGAGCAGCAATTTGCTGTACAATGTAACTTATGATAACTTGCAAGTGATTTTGATCAGTTTAGGCAATGTAATGAAGAGGGGTTTTGCACGTTGCTGGTCACCCATTTGTAACAGATTTGCCATTCCATATACTAAGCGGCTTAAAACTTTAGACCAAGCAACTAGTCATGGCAGACACATCACGAGGACTGTGGAACCCCTAATTTATATGGAACAAACCTCAAGGAACCAAATCCTGTGAATGTAATGGTAAGAAAGCCCCCCCCCCCTTTTGTCATCTTGCTGATTGACATGGTCTGCTTTCCTCGTGTCTGTACTCCTAAATCAGAACATGCAAGTCCGAAAGAACATTGGTAGCAGCGTCACTAAGAGCACCTGCTATTCTTCAAGCCTGAACAAAGTTAAAGTATGTTCTTAGGTAGATTTATACCCTGAATTTACAGTCAAGAAAGTAATAGGGGAATGTTATTCACAACTTTTTTTTTTCAAAATTTGTGTTACTTCAGTCAATAAACATGCACACATCTCTCAAGGAAACCACTATAGTAAAGCCATTCCTAACTGAGAGGGCTTTGGGAACTGTCTTGCTGCAACAAAAGGTCACAGGGGAAGGGAGTTCCTGGGTGCAGTACTGCTGTCTGAGCTAGCGTTTGCACAATAGCACCCTGCCAAGCTACCAGCAGGCGCTACTTTGCCAGTTCTCCTGAAGTTGCGTCAGTCTTCATCCTCAGTCACCAGAGGAGAAAGACAAAATGGCCTTAAGGCTCATGTGAAATTCAGACTACTAGATAAATAACACATAACTAGGTGGCTTGTCTAGGTCTGGGTGGGAAGAGAACAAATTATTCAGTTGTGAACCGGAATAAGAAGTTATAATGCATTTGGGGGAGATTTTACATTTAATACCTCTAGGAGCTAAGACTACAGACAGAAAAGTATAGGAGATTTCATTTCTATTATCTCTGTATTATGTATATTTATGCAATATCTACATCGGACAGGTAGTATTTGCTAGCACCTTCTTGCTTAAACCAATCCATGTAAATTATACAGCTCTGTTCACAAAGAGCACATTACCTTTACCGCCTACAAAAACATCTCTGCAGATTTGCTCAACTCACACAGGAATACAAATGCATATAATAAAATTGGATCACATTAAGATGATTATTTCTGCATTGACTGAGAGGCACTACTAAATCCCTCCAAAATTCCTGTAACCCTTCAAAAGAGGTGAATATAATTGCTCAGAGAAATTTGCCTGCACTCCTTGTTGTCTTCTTGGTACTCAGGCTTATCAGAATGGAAATGTAAATAATAGAGCTGATGGGATATGGAACTATAACACAGTGGTTCTAAATGAATAATACAGATGAATCACTAGACTCCTAATTGCTATTAAATATAACCTGGAGTTTTAACAATATGAAAAGCAACCTTTTCATCAGGATTACTTTTGGCCAGTTCAGAGGCTTTTCTCTGTTGTGATATTTGAAGAGAAACAAAGCAGAGATAAATGAATTGCACTGCAATATAATGTCAGCAGAAAGGTAAGTATGGCAGGTCCTAGCTGCTACCAGACAGTGGAAAAACTTAACTGGTATTTAAAACTGCAGTAGATGAAGACTGTTGATCTTGGGTATTACAAAGGACAGAGTGAACATTTCCCTCCTCAGCATATAGTAAATTGTGCATGTGCATGTTTGTGCATATTCTGATAACATTAAATAAGAAATCTTCCATTCTGGAAAAAAAAAAGTATGGCTATCTAGATGCATCTGGGAGAAAACCTCAAGAGGTTGGTGGTCATGGGTCATCTCAGTTTGCGTACATACTCTCTCACAACCAAACAAGCTGCATCATGATGTTTCTGCATTGACTTTGCTATGGAGGCCACACAGCAACTCAACATTAGAGATCTACATTTTCTTCTACTCAAAATGGCTGGCATGGGAGAAGGCTCTATTAGCCTTAACCCAAGTTAACTGCTTTCATCCAGGCAAAGAGCTGGCTCACTAGCCAGGATCAGAGTTTGATTCTTTGTACAGTGCCTTGCTCTTAGCAGCTTGATCCAAGACCTTATTATTACACAGCCCTTATGTTCTCTCCCTTGCCTTTTCATGATATTTGTTTCTTAATTGGCAACCAAGTAAGTCCTTCATGTGCATAAAGTCACAGCAAACTTTGCTTTTGGCTTTGGTGGGAGCAGTATCTTGTGTGAGCACACTATAAACCTCTATCTCCCTTTGACTTACATGTCAACACATTTTCCAGCTCTCTATAGAAAGTACTGTAACTTAAAAGAGATGCTTGTTGTAGGGAATGGGATACTTTGTTAGCTAGTGCTGATTTTAAATTAGAACAGTGCTATCTTC
Source organism: Dromaius novaehollandiae (assembly GCF_036370855.1). Classification (NCBI taxonomy): domain Eukaryota; kingdom Metazoa; phylum Chordata; class Aves; order Casuariiformes; family Dromaiidae; genus Dromaius; species Dromaius novaehollandiae. Next base: position 30,289,517 of record NC_088099.1, read on the forward strand.
CATGAGCTATAAAAAAACCACTTTGGTCTTCTTCACCAATGCCAGCAGCAGTGTAAGAGATACTGTGCTGCCAGCTTAGAAAACTCTCATCTTGGAAAACTCTCTAGTTTCAGAGAGCCAGTATTACCTGCAGTTCTCGTATAACAGTGTTTGCAAGACACAAGAAGGAGAAAGGAAAAACTGAGACTTTTCCTTTGTTCACTGTGGGCTCATTTTAATCCTTGGGAACCACTGAATAAACAGAGAGGGTTATATTTTTCGCCCTGATTCCCAACTTGCTTTATTTTTAAATCTAAAAAGAATCACTGCTTCTTCTCTCTGTGTTGAAATCTAGTGACAGTTTTCAATGCATTATTTTAATTATGTTTCCAAATTTGTTCATAAGCTGTCCAGGTCACAAGGAGAATTAAAAACAAACAATGGTAATGTATTTCTGCATTGCTTCTACAAACAGTGATATTTGACTTGTATCCAGAAGCAAAGTTAGCAGGATTCACATGACTGGAAAGGGCATCAGTGCAGTTTGACATTGTTTAAGCTTCTGGAAGCTCTCATCTGAACTCCACAGTGCCTCTGTTACTTTGGGATTTATACGAGAGATACAGGCTTTGTGACTCTCAAACACCACACAGGTATTAGAAATGAAAAGCTCCCCACTAAACAGCATAAATGATTTAATAGTGGTGATTCCAAGAGACATAGTAGGTTCCTCACTCATATATACTCTTTCTGAAGACCTTACATAAGTAGTGTTTTCATCTACAGTTTTCATGATTACCAGCCGTTTTGCCTTCATTCTAAAATTCACTAAGAAAAAAAATAAGTCAAGTCTCAAAGCAAGGGCTAAGATACAATTTCCCCTAAACTTGTGGTCATGCAGAAAAGAGAATTTCATAATTATTACAATCTTCTGTTCCTTCCAGCCACTCCAGGACTGTCTTTCAGCATTTAATAGCAAAACAGAAAAACAACACTCTTTTCTCAGTTTTATCCATCTCACAGCAAAAACATGGCAAAAGACAGTGATACATCATGATTCTTTGGATATATCAGTCAGTGCTAAATGCACAGAACCAGAGTTTATTAGTGATTAGTTCCCAGCAGCCCATCCTGATATTCTAAATTTGGCTCATCAGCAGCTCTAGGGACAGGAAGAGCCAGCCAGAAACACAAACGAACACACACGCACTCTTTGATCCCTTCCTGGATTTTCTGTGGAAGTACAAGTGCAATGATTTGTTCAAATTTGCTGACTTCTTAAAGTAATTAAAAAATCCTTGATCAATAAACACCATAACCTACAACGTAGCTAAAAAAGAATATGGGGAGGCTGCTATCACCTGTGGGAGAGAGCTGAGTGAGTCTGTGGAGCTTCGCTATGAATTTTCACTTTCAAGTATTTGATGACTTGTGAATTTAATCTTAACTCTGAGTTCCCTGGGCTTTAAAAATCCATGTATAAATACCTTTCTGCTAACTACAATATTCTTGTAGGAGGCTTAATCTATAATTTACTACCACTCACACTGAACCCAAACTTTTTTCACTTAAAAGGTATGCCTGTTAAGGAATATGCCATTTCTGGTACCTTTTGCTTTATTTCTTTGCTCTCCTTTTATGCACACTGAAGGTCTTTCTAGAAAGGTGACTATCTATACCTTTAGTTCCAGCAGTGCCTCAGGCAGAGAGAACAGATTCTTGCTCCTGCTCCCACAAGGTGGTTCTTTGAGGTCGAGGTTCAGATGTGCAGAGGGGTGGTGGGGTTAGAGATCTTGCACCAGCTGCTGCAAATTTTCTGTGGATCAATTAACAAAGACTTCACTGTACAGTGCTGTCAGTCTAGGCCTTTCCACAAGTACTACAATAAACTTTTGAAAATGAACATTCAAATTAAGGCATTTATTGAAGTCCTAGGCAGCGTAGCAGACTATGTTTCAGCCACTGGCCAGATGCTCTGAAGTGTGGGAGCAAAGGGCAACCTTTTGCCTTTTCTGCTCTCTCCATTTCTCAGATTCAACTAATGTAAATACAGAAGTAACTGAACACAACTGTCCTCCATTGCAAATGACAACCATGACAATAATTTTTCTATTTTATAGTCAGTCTGCATATCACAAACCAGCAAACAAGCTATACTATATTTATTACTCACCGTACAGCTAATTTTGTTTTCCAAGTTACCATGATAGCCATCCTGGTATGTGATCATTGAAAAACCCATGTCTCTAGAAGATACCTGAAAAGCTTCCCCCCCTCCCCCCCCGCCCATGTTTTCAGGCCTGATATTGACTGTGAAACAGTAACCACAACATCCAATTAAAAAAAAAGAAAATAACTATTTCAAAATGTATTCAGGCTCATCACTCCATTACAGTGAAGCATTCCTGTATTGACTCATCATTTGTCTGAATGATCTGTCATTTCCTACAACAGTATTTCCTTTTGCAGTGAAATAATATTCCTATTATTTTCTCACTGTGACCTAGAAATCCATTTCACATATTGCCCATTGAAACAATTCAGATCTTTCTGTATGTTCACTAGTTAACGGATATTCAGCATTACCATGTTCACCAAAATCAGACACTACATTTCAGAAATACCATCTACAAAGTAGTCTTTGTGAAGAGCTTGGCAACATCTTTTTTGTGATTAATGAATATATCAAAGAAAAATAATGATAGGGCAACTGAAAGTATTCTACTATTCATGTAAAGTGCGATAAATACGTTTGATTAAAAACTTACAGAAGTGTCAAACATTTTTAAAAGTTTCATTAAAAATATTTTGTTTAAAAAAATTAGGAAAAAAAGCCAAGCAGAGGGCTAAAGAGCGATCAAGAAACACTACAAAGGTAAGAGACTTGACGACCGACCCTATAAGGATGGGAAATGCTGTTATTAGGATGCATCCTAAGGAAAAGTCCATAAACAAAAGCAGCAAAAATAATCAATCATTGTTATTTAAATAAAATTATTTAATACAAAATAAATACCATTGTTAAATACCATAAATGTTTAAATAAATTGTTATTTTTTAATTACTAAAAGAAGTAAAATTTATATCTGACAATCCACAGGTGTAAAGAAAATTACAGTGCAATTTATGTTGCTGCATTAGCAGAAACATTTAGTCTTTTATTTTCTAAAACACATTTATATTTTTTATTATTCTGGTTTGAGACAACAAAAATGACTTAGCATTATTGTAGCTCAAAAATGACTTAGCATTATTGTAGCTGAAGGAGCTACAAGACTTTTCATGTTTTATTAAACAAAGATGCATAGGAAATAACGCAGAGATTTGGAAATTCAGAGAGGGAATTAGAAAGGTAAGGTTAATAATTTTTAACTTCAGTGCTGTCAGGAAGAAATAAAAATTTAATTCTCATAAAACTGCATGTTGCTTTTCCATTTTGAGATCTCATTCATCTTTTAATCTTCATAATCTTAGGAAAAAATAGTGTAATAGCAGCAGTAGAAACAGCACATTTTGAGCAGTAGGGGTTTTGAGAGTCATACCTTTTCAGTATATTCACTTGCAATCAGAATATCTTAAAAAAAGGATTAGCCCTTGGTAGCCAATACACCAGCTGTTCCTGGGATACTCAGAGTTTGAAGGTCTTCTCATGTATTTAGGTATGTACTAACTTATGAAGGCCACTAGGAGTTTCGCATCTGCAATAAGAAATGTCTTAAAAATCACTTTTGTCCTTTCTACTTTCATGTTAGGTGGCATAATGATGAAAAGAGTGAAACGAAAAAGGTATGTTTTAGGGCAGGAGTCTATTGGGAGGTAGCTGCATATATTACATCTCTCAGCAGGCAGCCGGATCATTAAGTCTGGGTAGAGCTGTTTGCTGCTGGAAAGAAAATGGCACAAAGAAATCTGTGCTGTTTGCATCTTGACTCAATCCTCAACACAAGTGAAAACAGCCTAAAAATTTGTCTGCACCAACATTTCCCTCACAGGTAGCTAGTCCTCCTGCAGTAGCAGCTTTTGGGGTGACAGGGTGAAGCCGTTGTGGATCTTTTTGGACAGGAGTTATCTTTCAGTCAGGGCAGGTTTCAAAGTCGCAACAGAACAGTGCAAAGCAGCCTGAAGAACCAGCAAACTGAGTTAAAACTTTCTCCCCTGTGGTGCTGTATGACTGCAGACAAGCTCAGCAAGGGAAAGGAGGAAACGCTATCTAGAAACACAGGAAAACAGCCAAATATACAGAACCACCTCAGCACCTGTAAACAGTAACCCAGCACCTGTTGACACTCATAGGTATTGCATTATCTTTACATAAATATTGTTCTACCAGTGCAGTCAAACCGGGGGGCCGCAGGTCTTAGCTGACTCTGGAAGATGCTGAGAAAGACAAAGCAAATCTTCAGCTCCTCTTTGCAGCAGCTGTGCACAGTGTGAGTAAAGTTTAATATCAAGAACCTCATCCAGCTTTCCCCTAGCTGTGGACTGGTTTGGAGGTGCAGTTTGATGGAATGGATAGAGCAAGAGCCTTCAACAAGAAGCACGTATGGCGCTGGAGAAGCTGGACTCAGTCCAATAGCCTTCTACCCTTTTCCCCCAGTAGTGGCAGAAAATAGCAGCAGGCACAATCAGTGCTGGCGAATCTGAACTATTTTAAATTCACCAGCTTTCACTTCCTGGTGCTCAGTACGTCTCAACAGGTGTCAGCAGCAATATTTGGAAAAGGAAGACAGATACAGCAAGAGCGTCAAATTACAGAAGCGCAGTTAGTGCTCAATCCCAGGAAAATCATCTTTCTCCACACCAAATTAAATCAGTAAAACTGAAAAGTGAAGTCAAAGTTAGGTTTTTTTACTCCAAAACAACAACAAAATCTTCATTGTGATATACAAACTGTAACAGGGAAAGGAGAAGCAAGGGTCTAGTACTATTGTACAATTAAAGAAAAACATGTAAGCTCTGCATAAGTAACCACCGAAAAACCTACTACCCTGGCTTTGTAATGTGCCTGGCTATATGAACACTGAGTTAATTGCTGCCAATCATTTTCACCTCCTGCTATTTAGTTTCAGTTTGTATTAAAAGCAAAGCATGTGCTATTTGAGCAGCTGACCTTGGAAATATTTTTAAGGCAGAAAAACTGATATTGTGTATTAAGTATGCTGACGATTTGTTTGTTTTGAGGGTAGGAAGTGCTCCATATAGGCATTAAAAGCTGAACAACACAGATGCTTAAACCAATCGTAAGGCACAAGCATTTGGGTCAAGAAGCAAGTTATATTTTGAAGCTTTTCTCATAGAAGTCCTTAACTATATCTTGCTCATCTCCTAGAGCTGTTGGGGACTCCAAAGTAGCGTCATCTGCTTCAAGGGCTCTGTGTAATAGTAAAGCAGAGGTTCTAACAATCTCAAAAATAAAATAAATAGCACTTTCACTTCTTTGAATGTTTAAGTGCTTTGTATATGTTGCCCGATCTCCAAACCGTATAGATGAGTTTAATCTGTGTGGCCCCGCCTGACTTCTGGCCATGTCATGGAAGCAGAGTAACATTATTTTAACAGGAAAAAAGAGGAAAAGGGAAGTATTTTCTGAATTGTCCCTTTTACTTTACTTTTGGTCACATTTTCCTCTAGGTTTCATATCAGAAGCTAGAATCTCTACAGCCAGCCACTGAAGACCAGCTTTGAGGAATCGTCTGTCCTCTAACTTCACTATGCAGCTTGCACAGTGATTTGAGGACAGTTTCTGTATAAATACAAAATGGTAACCTATCTGAAGATTTATTCCCTCATTTCAAGACAGGACTCTATCCCATTCCCCTGCAGCTAAGAAAACGTATTGAGAAAAATGTAGTACAGACTTATAGGTTCTCCTTAGGAAAGCCTCACATGGTTTTTCCAGCTGACTTTGCAGTTGATTTATGTGCTGTCACCAAATCAGGGGTCAGAAGCTGACACAAAATGTCTTCTGCAAGCTTCGATTCCTTATTCATTACAGTGTCTTCTTCATTTATATTCTACTGAACTGAACAACACAGGATTTCCTCTCCCTTTGTTGGATAGGTTCCTGTCCCTGCAGCTGCCTCCTGCGACGTCAGAACATACGAGTTTTTAAACGTTGCCTAAGGATTATGTTGCCCAAGTCCTTCAAAATAAATCAGATTTGGGTGTTCTACTCCTTTTAGCATCTCTGAGTATCTCAGTTTAAATAGCAAAACCTGTAACGAGCCAGCTCCTCCTCTTCCCCAGACAACATCTTGACAAGTAAAGATTCAGTATGGCTTGCCTTGAAACTCACACATTACAATACACTGAGAGATTTTTGGTATCTTTTCTCCTTCACTGTAGTAGAAAAATATTTCTATTACATCAAGTTCCGATATAAGCAGGTTTCACTGTAGTAGAAAAATATTTCTATTACATGAAGTTCCGATATAAGCAGGTTTCACTGTATGTATCATTACATATCACTCTTCCCATCTGAGCTAAATCAGTTCTTCTGGTGACAGAGTCTGTACTCTGACTCTGCATTTGAATAAAGCATCAGTTGTATTGAATGTGCTGGAATTGGCAGATGGTTGGTCAGTCATTCAGTTTGATATTAATTGCTTCTTTGAGATCCTCTTTCAGTGAAATGAGGACAAAATGCATAGTGTTTTATTTTGTTAAAATAAATCACATCTGAAATTCTTTGACTGAAAATTCATTTCCTTGGCAGACAGTGGGCTTCCTCCCCAGGAGTTAAAAACTGACTAAGAAATTTCATGATTTAAAGATTACATTCTTTCCTTCCAGTAGGTAACCAAAACCAGATATCATTTTGTTTGGAAGAAAAAAAAGTACAATTTTCTATTAATGTTTGAACAATACTTGTAATTGACAAGCAGATTTTTTTTCTAGAAGTTGCTCATGTAATTTGTTCATTATTAATATTTTTAAAATTCTTCACAATCATTTATGAACATGTTCAACTGTGTTCATATGTGCCTTCTGACAGGTCCTGTTGAAGACCACGATAGCAGGCAGTGACAAGATTAGGTAAAATCATGACTATTTGGCAGTTGTTTTTAATGACCGGGCATCTAAAAGAAGAACTAAAGATCTGGGATGAGGGCTAGAGTTCTGCTCTTCATGTATTATCATGGGTCTACTGCAGGACCCATGATTTTCTTCAGGAATAAAAGGTACTCTCAGGAACTATCCAACATAGTTGTAATCATATTCATACTTCACATCAAAAGCAAACTTTTCCTCAGTATATTAAACACGTGTCTAGTACCTCAAAATCATTATGTCTGATTTAATCTCAAATTCATTACTTCGCAGATATGTAAAATGCATGTTGCATCATTTATTCATTGGCCATTAAAAATACATAAAATAGCTCAAACTTTTTAAAAGTGTGGCACCCTTTCTATCTGATAGTTCTGTTTTGCTATTTCCATCACAGCAATTACAGCAGATGCCAAATAGCACCTTTTTCTTTTTGGTAAAGGGTATCTTCTGCAATATTTAAGTAAGTAATGTTATCTGCTCACCCCAAGTATATTTTAAGAACAGATAATCAGGCAAAACTGGAGGCTGTCTACTTCTGCAACAGTAACATTGCACTGGTTAACCGAGCTAAATGCCTTGTTTCAGAAGGAAGTCTCTTCCTCACATCAGAGGACTCAAAATTCCCATGCCCTTCCCGTGTTCTCCCATCTGCACTTTTCCCTCTCCACAGTTATATTTCCTTTTTTCCAAAGCTGATAGCACAGTACAGTGGCCAGTTTTCTCCTCCTCCGATCATATATTTGAAGATACCATGCATAATATCCAGTCTTCACACTCAGATACATTAGTGAATGTTTTAACAGCTGGGGCCTATTTACAAACAATTTGGAGGTACAACAGTGGCACACCTGGTGTTTCTAATTTCAGTAAAATTCCTTGCTCAGTCTTGGGGATAGATCCCAAGCTAGCAAGAATCACTTTAGCTCCACAAATTTTAAATGGATAGTGTAAATTTACACCAGCCAACACTTTAGTTTCGGAAAATCACAAGGTCTCTTGGCACCTCATGTGCTTCATCTGGAAAGATGGATAAACTTGGGACCAACACTGAAAAAACAGATTTTGCCTCTGTGCTGGGCTTTTTTAGTTAAACAATGAAAATGGCTTAGTGGTATATCTGCTGCGTTTTGTTTTACAACCATATGAAAAATACTCATTAACCAGATATTATTGACATTGGCTAAGGCTCTTCCCTGAAATAATACACTAAGCCCATACGGCGGAACCACCGGAACAGTGCAGACAGCTACTTGGATACTGCGGGCTCCCTCTTTCTTGGCACACGACTGCATGGGAGATGGGCCAGTTCGGTTCAAAGCAGAGGAGGCCTCCTGGACTTCTTCCGAATGTTGTGACCTTGAGCTACCTCTGGACTGGTGGATACCACCATCACTGGTTCTCTTATCCAATCACCCCTCAATTAATTCTGCCCACAGTGGTTTTATCAGAAGACACCAGCTGGCAGAAAACACTGCAGTGAGAGTGTCCAAAGCACCAAAACCAATGTAGAAATATCAGCCCTCCTCCCAGCAGTCTTTTAAAAGTTTGCTGGGTTCAGCCATCACTATCATGCTGTCTTCAGACAGATGGTAGAAGTTGTAAAACTTGTGATGATGACATCTTCAGATTAACCCTGTGATATTGTCACATGGTATTGAATCAAGTCTTTTTTGTGAAAGACAGTTCCACTACTTTATTTGTAGTAGCTTCCTCTCTACAAAGTCTTTTATTTTTTTCCATTCAGATCTACAAAGAACAGAGACTTTTTTGCTATGTTTTTGAGAATGGCTACATTGCATCTCTCTCCTGCTACCTGAGTTAGTAGACTGATTCCAATATCAAGCCAGCCACCAAAAGCAAAGTGTTTTTAAAAATGGAAATCTTTATTACAAAGATCAAGAGGATGTTCCCTAGTAACAGTCAGTAGGGGCACACTGGAGTGATGGCAAGAACGGTACTCAGACATCAAGCAGTTGTATCAGATATTTAGAGAAGGAAGAACATGGTGCAACCAAAGATTCTGAAAAGCCCTGGGTAATGCAGTAAGCTTCTCGGGGGAGCTAATTAGCCTGGGCTTAGTGCTGGGCTGATGCAGCTCTGCTACCTCCATTTCTGCAGGTAGCATCTGCTTGGTGCTGAGCTGTGTTATGTATACAGACCAAGTCATTCAGGGCTATCTGGGTCTCTAACATGGCACTTTAACGCAGAGTATAGAAGCCCTGAGAGCTGCAGTGAAGCTGACAAGACATCCAGGTGGTATTAGTAGGGCATAATCACAATGTTCTGGCAAAAGCTATTAAAAAGAGAAAAACAATCATATCAGCTAACCTGTTCATCATGCAGGTAAAATGACCATTACAAAACTACAGAGGAGGTAAGAGAAATAATTCTTTTCTTAGAAAGCTAGCATGCCCCATCCTTTCAGCATAATCAAGCCAACAAATGAACAAGAACTTTTGTCAGAGTGAAGATATGCAAGGCATATTCCTTAAACAGACAAAAGCCTGTTTGGCCACAGGAGAGCAAAACAGGAGGTTCACACACTCAGCAGGATTTCTAAGCTTATGAATAAAGACGACAACTGAGTGAGAGCAGAGCCAAAACTCAGACTAAAAACTACATAGCAATATTCACACCTCTAATGAAGCCAGGGAATTTCTGGCTCTCCATCTTTTCTGCTTTAAATATGATATTCCTGGCATTTTGCCTCTTTGTGTGTGTGTGTGTGTGTGTGTGTGTGAGTGTGTGTGTTTTGGTAATGAAAAGAAATCCTACCTTTAAAGAATGTTTCATGTCAATAAACTGCTGTGAGTGCAGCAGAGGGCTCCCCAGGGCAGCTGGGGCTGGAGCACTTGCCCCGGGAAGAGAAGCTGAGGAAGGGGAGCTTGGTCAGCCTGGAGAAGCGAGGTCCCCCTCCCTTTCAGGGGACCTACCTGCAGCCCCCAGTACCTACGAGGAAGTTACTGTGGCAGTGGCTCGGAAGAAGGACATTTCTCATTGATTTGGAATCGTCTCACTCAACAGAAGTGCGTGCTAATAGACATTAAACAGATTCTGGATCTCTGAGAAATTTAGCAGTAGGGGAAAAAAAAGTTTCCAGATATATAGCCAGGGGCCAAGGTGTCCTGCAAATGCAAATGCAAAAGCAAGTGGAGGAGGAAACAGCAGTCAATACAGGCCTCTTGTTAGCTGCAGCGTATTCTCCTCCTCTATCACTATTGCTCGTCCTACTACCTCAGCTTATCCAGCTCTGCATGAATTCCTTTTGAGGGGATCTGGCTGGTGACTTATATTAGTTTAAAACAGAATTTGTTAGCAGTGAGAACAAAGGAAGTAAGTTTTGGGAGGAAACATAACAACTATGCTACAGTGCTGAGACAGCAGAAAATAACCACTGCAAGCCTGTGCAGTTACCAGCTGAAATGCTTTGAACTTTGTGATTGGATTAATGGACATTAACTTTGATGTATGTTGTCCATTTCACCTTTTAGAATGAATCTTCATGAGAGAATGTGTTTGCCCACTCTGTATTCACCCATGCTGATGACTTTGCTCATTTCCTTGAAAGGACTTTCCTCTTTATAGACAACCATCCTGTTGAAATGTGGAGAGGAATTTGACCTCCATCCTTTACCTGGGTACTGATAGCTAAACCGCTGATATGGAACAGTTTGTAACAATTTCATTTTAGAAAGAAGTTATAAATCTACAAATATATATCCCACCCTACCTTAAGTCACTGGAGAGCAGTACCCAGATACCTTGTGGATCCTCTAAGAAGATCAGGTTTGACTGTTACAGAAAATAATTAGTTAAGAAGCACTAAATCAGCTTTAATAGGGAAGGAGGCACTGAAAGCATGTGGAAGCTTGTGAATTTACAAAATGGTCAAAATGGAAAGGTATATATCTTACTGTGACAATGGATAAGCTTTTACATTTTCAGTTTAAAATCCTATTTCTTCAGCAGTCCACATCTGAATAATGTCAATATATATGCTTGATATGTTGAAAACTGTTGCTGTGGCATACCTTCCCATAACAGCCCACTTCATTCACTGATTTTACAGATACTTTCCACATAGCACTTGTAGGCTGAATTGCTGAATGTTCTCTGTCAACTCGCAAGGACCAGCTGTCTCTCCTTAAGGTGAGGATAAGTTTGGGATTTCCCCACCTTGCAGTACAGTGGGTGTAGCTTCCTGGGCCATGAGTGTATGGTGCATGTAGCGAACGTGTTGACTGCAGGGCTTTCATTACATACACTTCTCAACAGAATTTCCTGTCTGAGTCAGCCAGAATTCTCCCTGGGGCTTTTACTGTGGTGCGGCTCCTCGGCAAGCACAGACCTCAGAGTCACAGCCTGGCCCTAGCAGATGCTATTCTTATCACTGGTGTAGGCTACGAGATATGGCAAGTACATACAAATGGAAAATCCTTGTGGTAGCTACCAATACTTTCCAGACTAAAACTTGAACCACTAACATTCAAAACATAAAAGACCAGTTTCGGTGTCTGAGTAGCTCAGTTAACTTCTAGGGAATTACACTGACTTATCCAGAGAGGAGTTTTCCCCTAATTCTGAAAGAAGTTAACAAAAACAGCCAAATAGAAGCTGTGCAGGTCATCAATTTTTGAGCTTATTTGACTTCTAGACTATTGTCTTTATTAATTTCACCTAGAAAATTTAATGGGTGTTAAATCAATTTTACTGTTATTTCTTCAGTGGCCCTGAATCCCATAAAAATCTCATAAGGGAAGAGCTCTCTGATTCCAGGTGGTAAAAACCAGAAGCATCTTCATTCTCCACTTGCTTTTCTTTCTTGATCTTGTGCTTTGCTGTAATTTTGTCCAAGAAGTGAAACACAATTTGATACTTACTTATGATTTAAGTAACAAAGAGCTTGTGGGTTTAGATGCAGTTAACAAGACGATCCATAAATTAGAGGTCTGTGAGAATTGGTTTAGCATATTCACTGAGGCTGAGCATTCCAGTTCTTACTGTTACTTAGACTAACTAACTGGAAAATTCAAGCCTCGTTTTCCTAACTGGATTTTCGCTTTTTGTCTAAAACATACCTAATGAGTGGCCTGGGCCCTTGGCTACCAGTCTCTGCAATTGCCAAACTCTCAGATGCAAAATAGTTTATTTTCAGTTGTGTTGAAATTTAAAAAACACCCAGAAACACTTGCACTTTTGCTGCAACAAGACTATTTTGATTGTAAGAGAGAAAGCAAGTAGCGCTGACAAGAAAGATCTGACTGTTCTTCCTCACACAACTCTTTGATGAAGAACATAAAATCTATCTAATTACACTTCCCATTGCAAGAGCCCTCTAGAAGAAAAGGCTGAATGTTCAGTTTTAAAGTTTGGAAGACTGAATAAGAGAGAGGAACGAAGGGTGGAAGGTAGGCACAGAACAGCTTTATTGTGTGCTTTAAGTCCACAAACACTACTTAACAACAAAAAAAGACTTTTGTGTGGATATAAATTTCCCTTTGTAATGTGGCTATGAATCATATGCTAAATGTAAATCAATAAAAGATGAATTCCAACACAAACCCACTGAATAAGCCCCATCTCCACTTCATAAAAGCAACGCTGATATTTAAGAAACGGAGCAGCCTTTTCTTCTCGGAGAGTTTTCAAAGCTGTACTGTTTGCTGTAAACAAGGTAGAGCAACGGCAGCTATGTGGGATGCTGCTTGCAAATTGAAGAACCCACAAAGTCTTTGTTCTCTCTTGTGCCTGGAAGTATCCCCAGAGATGTAACACTGTCATGCTCTACCCTTCATCATGCCTATTTAAATACACCACACTACACTACTCGCTACATTGGTGAGTCCTGCTTTGCAAAAATTTAACAGAATTTGGTTTTTCATTGTGGCCAAGTAACTAAGAAAAATGTTTTTCTCTGGAATAGAAATGAAAACAAAAGAACAAAGTTGTGCATTTCTGAGGTTATGTTTCTGTTAAGATACATTTGTTTTTGTCTCTGCTTGTGGCAGTAATGGTAAGCATGACAGAAACTGTGTTTTTTGACTATTCTGGCACTGCAGCCTACATATTAGCCAGCCTGCTAAACAATACAGACCGACTTTCAGATACTGTGGTGATAAGCATGCTATGCAGAACCACTTTATCCACAGCCATTCCCTCCTAACATCTATGCCCAAACATTGGTAAAATAACAAGGCTTTTCACATGCATAACAGAACTGAAAGATCTCATCCATAAGCATCATTCAAAGTAAATCAAAGGCAGAGGTCTGATGCTTTAGAAAGAGAAGCTGTTAAGCACTGTTCCTTTTCTGATACTTTTCTGTATAGTTAGGTTGTACTGTCCTTGCCTTTCTTGGATTCAAGTACTGAAAAAGAAATATACAGTGTTTATTCATTACCCATGAAATATTTGCAATAAATACCAGTTTTGTTAAAAGACAATAAATAATAAGTTTAAGCTTTCTCCAAATACAAAAATTGAAAAAGTTTTGGCATTTACTTCTTTTCCTGAAACACTCTGCATTCCACCAATTTAACATCTACCCTCCATTTTATTGATGACTGGCATTACTTCTCCATTTTTTGTGAGCCATTCATCTCCTCTTTCTGTGGGCTAGCACAATTTCTTGACCATATAAATAGGCCTATCCACAGGTAGGACCTTAGCTAGAATAAAAGTCACATTTATATAGCATGTTTGTTTCCTACTTAGGGTTTGTTATTGAATTATTGAATATTATAAAAATAACAAAATAACAGACGTTGAAGTAGGTTTGAGATTTCCTTTGAATACAAATCGAAATTACTATTTGCACAGTATCAGTTCTTAAATTGTATTAAAAAGCTGAGTCATCTCATTGAGGATAAAATTCTGGTGGGGCAGATTAATTGCTTTTCAATGAATCCACACTCTTTGTGGGAGCTGTGTTCATTACCAATGTGGTGCTTGATTGTACGTTCATTACCAAGAAAATGTCCTCCTACTGACATCACTGAAACTACTTAAAGATTCCTGTGCTAAGAACTGAACGATTGGATTAGAATTTATTCTCATCCTCTGATAGGGTCTGATTCTGGTTTACAGAAACAATGCAGCTTTTCTGATTGACTTCAGGGAAAGCAGGGAGGAATCCAAAATTGACAGTATGATTAATATTAAAATTGCAGCGACGCTCCAGTCTGTTGCGATAAAAAAGATCCTGACGTTATAGCTATAGCGCTGTTGTTCCCCACTTCATCTATGTCCAATTCCATGCCTCCTCAAGACTGAGTAGCTGAAGAAATTAGCAGAAGATAAAGGCCAGCAGGTCTTTAGCTGGTGTAAGCCATCACAGCTCCACTGAAGGGCAACAGAGCTACAGCAATTCACACCAGCTGAAGCCCAGGGCCTTCCAAATTAAACATTTTTGGGAACCTGGAAGGAAAGGTAGAGGCCACATGCCACAAAGCAGGCTCAGAATCTTTTAGTTACTTTTGCTTTTGTACCTAGTGTTTGTGGAGGGCGTTGTGGGGAATAGTGGGAATGAAGGGAAAAATGAAAACCAAATCATGATTGTGCTGAAGGAAGAAATAATTGAGAAAAATCAAGTCATAATGAAATATCAAATGGAGCAGGAGGGGTGAGCCCAATTATATGTGGTACTTCAGTAAGGCTAATTAGTATGTGAAAAATGTGAAACAGGATGCAGAAAGCAACACATGGCAAATACGAATGAGGTAACTAAGACCATTTAGTGCATTTCCTATCCAAATTTGAGCGTATGCAAAAATAGAATGGCAAGAATCCATTTTAGCGCACATGGTTGTTGCTTATGCATTCTCTTTCATGCTTACTGGAAATTACTGAAGTGCTTTTTGCACAAAAGCAACTTGAAAGGCCTGTGACTATGAATGTTTTAGCTTAAAAAACCTCTGAAAAACACTAGCTGGAGGGGAGATGTAAATTTCACACTCACTGAGTGAGTGTGAAACCTCACTCACTGAGCTGTAGGACCATAAGTTTGTCTCTTGCAGAGGTGAGCATCATTTCTGTGGTGGGTCTCAGAGAGTTTCGTTGCTGAGGCTGCTTTGGGGCTGTCAACTCTCTGATAGGATCCTGTATCATCCTATATAGATCCATCATCTGTTGGAGTTGCCCAGGATTACTGTGTGCCCTGCTTCCTTAGTTATCTTTCATATCTGCAAGCAGCTATCCTGCTTGGGAGCTCTCAGCAAATATGTATGTGTGTGTGTGTGTGTGTGTGTGTGTGTGAGTGTGTGTGTGTGTGTGTGTATTTATATGTTTGCCAACACACTTGGCACTGACAGAATTGCATCTGACTCAGAGAAACTACTGGGTATCTACTCTGACAGCATTCCAGTATTAGTAATGACATTCAGCCGAAGCAGACATATCTATGAAACAATCACGCATTTGTCTGGTCTTTTGAATCACAGATGCTAACTTGAATTGGAAAGGGCAAAGCCCTTTCAGAGCGCTTATGAAGCAGTTGGGAATAGGAGATGTAGAAGGCTAAGTCTTTTTCCATCTTGTTCTTTGGAGCCTGAATATGCAAGAATGAAGTGCAGCCTGAGGGAGGTTTCTCCTTTGCTCAAGCCTAAACCTCTGACATCAAAATGGAGAGCTCAGAATCAGCTAAGTCCCCCTGAAAACAGAGAGAGGGGAAAAAAGAAAAGAATTGGCACTGCAAATAATTCATTTCTTAGAACATAATTTATTTTGCAAGTTGGAAATAAATTGAAACAACAAACAGTGTTAAAAAAGAGATCTCTTCTTCCAATGCAGAACCCCCCGCCCAAAGAACAGAGAGATAAAGCCTGCTTACACTTGGGGGCACGGCGGGCAGCACTGGGATGTGCCCAGGCAGGAAACAGCACTTATCCTGTGGCATTTTTGGGTCTGCTCTGAGCAAGGAAATGCCATCATGACCTGCAGCAGATAAGATAAACAGCTCTAAAGACAGCTGCAGAGACTATGGGAAATCAGTTGTTCTAGTAACTGCTTATATTCTGTGCATTTAGGAGAGCTAGAGCCACCTTCCCTGCTCAGTTCTCACACGCTAGTGATACTCCTAGCACTTCCTCACACCTCTCCAAGATCCCACACCTTCTACTTTGTGTTATAAAAACATAAAAGGAATGCTTGGTAGCTTAAAGAATCCATGGTAAAAACGTAAGCCCTCTCTCCCTCCTCTAGTGCAGTTTCACTAGCTGGTAAAATGAAGAGTTAAAAGTGAAAGGAAATGGAGTATGACATCAGAGCTGAGGCCAAATCCTTCATTTGTTTTTTGCTAAGGCTGAACTCAAGGAAGTCAACTGGATCCTTGCCTGAGTAAGTACTGGGCAGAAATTAAGGAAGGGCTTGAAGACTGGGTCTTTGATGATTAGGTCAATGCCTTCCGTGTAATCCCAAGTGCTCAAAAGAGCAAGAGAAGAAGAGGAAACTGTACCCCTTAACACTTCCCATTGCCAACTCAGGCAGGAGGACTTCAGTACTTCTATCGTAAGTACTGTTTTTTTCATCAGAAGAATTCTACAAAAGAACTGATATAACCCTAACTGAAATGAGAGCAAGGCTGGAGGTGGGCAGTTGCAGCCAAATGACTGGGAAAGTTCAAATAAAACCAGCTACAGTTTTGACTGATTCCCCTCTCTTCAAAATCACTGTTAAGCACAAGACTGTATGCACACATCTCCTCTACAATGCTGAGCACACTACGTGTTTAATTATAGGGCTCCAAATCAGACTGCAGAATACCCTGCAGTGTAATTGCTCAAGGATTCAAATGTCTACAAAACCTATTTCAATGAGTTCTTTGCCTGATTCAGTGAAGTCTAAGACTGCATTTACATCAAACTCTTCTGTCCAGCAAAATCTGCACTGGTTTCTAGGCCTACTTCTACCATGGTCCCAAGTTCAAGAAATATCCTTCAGGCTGGAATTCTACTTGCAGCTCCCCTAGTACTTCCTATTGTTTTTCTTTCGAATTATTCCACCTGGAACATCCCACACATGGTTGCTGCTGATCAGCATAATAGTTCAATGGGTGCTTTGCCCAGCAGTTCCTGGAAACAATAAACTAGGAGAAACTAGCCGGAATTGCAGGAAGGATTACAAAAGAGTCTATTAGAGTTTCTACTAGAAAGAGAATCAACCTGCAACACGCCTGCTTTTTCTTCCAAGGCATGGCAGACCCCCTTTTCCATTCTCACTGGTTGTTAACTACCCACTCTACTGTAACAGGAGCTCAGGGAGTCAGCAGGGAGGATTACTGTAAAAGGAAGAACAAGACCAAAGACGGGGAGACAGTGAGAGAAGGAACGAAGTGGTTGAGTTGAAGAGGAGAAAGGCACGGGATCTCAAAGGGGCTAAAAAGAAAAAAAAAAGGAGTAAGAGTCTTATAGAACCTGATCTCCAGATAACCTCTAAGGCAATGTCAGCAGCTTCCTCTGCTTAATCAGTCACGCAGGAATAGGTCAGTGTGGTCCTAACAAATAAAACTTTACAAGATTTGCCAAGCTTTCATTGAAACTAGTGTAAAACATGCAAGCTGTGCGATTACAATAAAACAAACCATGGCTTTTACCTACAGGCGTGGAACCTGTACAAAGCAGACGCTGGTCCTGCTACACAGAATGTCACGCCAAAAGTTCCCCCAAACAAACCACCAAAATTGTTTAAATAGAACAATAACGCTCAGAAAAAGTAACCAATAAGTGACCCTGCTCAGGCTTCATAGGTCTGAAGAGAACATTTTATTCGGATCCAAATGTCATGGCCAAATTGTGTTTTGACTCATCACCCAGACAGTCTTATGACTCCGGTGGAATTGTACCAATCCCAATCAACCCTAATTGTCCAGCATCCTTCCCTTGACTCCTAATTCCTTACCAGTCCTTTTCCTCCCACCTCATCAAGTGTGCCTTGAGCTAATTCAATGGCAGGAGTACAAATACAACATTGCAGGATGGACCAGCTTTATGTATTCATGGCCATAGGAGCCAAAGAGAGACAGTAATTCTGGAATCAAGTACTGATTAGACTGCATATAAAGCCAACCTTAATTCCATTGTTTTGTTGCCTGCAGCAGCAGTTGGGAGAGGAAAGCTATTAGTAATCCCTTCTGTGTTGCTATCACTGTAAATAAGTGTTTTTAGTGGATTACTCGAGGATGTAAATTTCATATTTTAAAACTTCCTTATTGCTGCATAAGCTATGAGTGTAAATTAAGCTGTAAGAGGTAACAGATATATAACCAAGAGTGTTCAGGGTGTAAGTTCTGCTTCAAAAGGCTTGATTAAAGACTGAGATTATAGCATCAGCAGAGCAGATTTATATTTATACTGTCAGGTTGATCTGAAACAAATAAGATCTTTCCAAATAAGAAAAGAACCTAAGCCAATTAAATCAGCTATCCTTGCTTTATGCAAATATACACAGTTTCGCTTCACCCGATTTTCTCCCAGGCACATCACTTGTTAGCATGATTTATTTATTTATTATATTAAATCAAGGGGAAAAGTTCGGTTGCTTACGACTAAACTCATAAGGGACAGAAAGTGCTGAGGCAGGTACTTGATGGTCTGGCTGGCTCCAATACTAAGCAGGCAGCTGTAGTGCATCCTCATTGCAGACGGTGTCAGGAACTGATGTGCAACTCCACCTAGCATAAAGGGGAATCTCACACCTGCACCCGCCCCCAGTGCTGAGGGAATTTATGTGCTGAGCACATCTGTCACTGAGCTGTTCTCCTCTTGAGCAATAGTGGAGCCAAGGGCTCCGGGATGCCTTTGCATGCCATCGGCTGGCACAGGTGAACAGCTGTCAGCCAAAGGGGTCCAATCTGGGAACTCTGCCAGCCAGAAGGAGGAGGCAGAGAAGAGCATCTCTCTGCTAGCTGTAACTAAGGATGTCATTCCTATAGGGCTCGTAAAGGATGGCTGGCATTACCACAGGGGGTTTCTAACAAAAAGCAAGGCTTTAGCCTTATGCAGTTTAAAAAAATGCCATTTTAATATGCAACTGTGCAGGTTTGACTGAGCATGGCAGAGCCTTCTACAGACATGTTCTGCCATCCCCTTGCCCCCCTCATGAGTGTGTAGCAACATCTTTCTTTTTGCTCACAAGAAAAATGTCCACCAGTTCTTTCCTGCCATGCTCCCAGGAGATGGCTTCATGAATCATTTTCTCAGTAACAGTTTGCTTTTAACACTTGTAGCATGCCCTGAAGCTGGAAAAAGACATGCATCTAGAACATACAACCTCCCTCACTGGCTGGCTGACCTGGCATGAGGTCTGCACGAGATAAGACAGGTAGGCAGTAAGGTTTTGGGAACAGCAAAACTCACAAGGGCAAATAAGGTATGCTCATTTGGCTTCCTGCTGTTTACTGATTGCCAGCAAAGAGATGGTGTTCACACACTTATCCTTTATTTACCCAGCCATGTCAGCTGCTACATTGTGGCTACCTAGCTCTCAGATCTGGTCCATGCCTTGACTTGATGCAGAAATCGGCATCTCTTCACCGGAGAGCTTTGTGTGTGTGTGTGTGTGTGTGTGTGTGTGTGTGTGTGTGTGTAGGGCAGGACCCTGCACTGTACAGCACAAGACTCATGATTCATTCGAGAACCATGTAAGCTGTAAGCAGCATATTTTGCCTTAGCACAAGCATATTCAGCGTAGAATAAATTTCATGCTAGATTAGAATAAGAAAAGGCATCTGGTGTGAACGCTTCAGGTTTTCAAGTGAAAGCTCACTTTCTGAGACTACTTTCCCTTGTCTACTTGCAATTTGATAGCAGAACTGTTTGCTGTTTTCCCTCACACGTTTACTACCAAAGTGAGGACAGCAGGCTGAAAGGCGTACTAATACAGAAAGCACAAAGGTATTTCTTAAAGGAAATGTGATGTTAGGTGAGGGGAAGAAAGAAATGTCTCCCTGTTTAAAGCAGGAACACAGACACAGACCTAAGTATAAATATAGATTCTGATACCAGATTCACTACGGGTTGGACATTTACTGTGTACAAGGGAACATAATTCTAAGAATCTCTCCCACAGACACCTCTGTAACATCCAATTTCAAGGGCAAACAGAAAATAAATTTGAAAGAGTATCATCTTCCACCTTCTGTCCCATATAAAATTAGACGCAGTTAATCAGAGAATTTCAAGTGTTAAAACTACCACATACTAGGCAGAGTCTGACAGCCTCATGTAAGGAAAGCAAACTACAGTCAAGATATAATAAAACAGGATGTTAAAAACCCTTAAAAATAGTCTGTTATTTTATCTCACTCTTTTCAGAAGTTGCTGGATTAACCACTGTGGCAGTCTGCAGAGTCTCCCATTTACATTATTGCAGCCCTTTCTAACCGTAGAGTGTATGAAGAGGACTCAGCAGCTCAGTCTGCTGCAAAGCCCAGAGCAGGCTGAAACGGGCGAGGAACAAGGGGCTGGCATGGCCTGTCTGCTCCTACCTGACACCTCATAGATAAGCAAGTGACAGTCTGTGGGCCACAACAGCCGAGCTGCCAACTTTCATAATTTGTGCGTGATACTGGGGGCTCTTGGAGGGGTAGGCAGAAGGCAAAGCACTTAGTAAAATGCTGCAATAATATCATGAGAATTTAAGCAGGGAGTCTGAAGCTCTAGGTTTTATCTGAAAAACATATGAAAATCTCGCCCAAAGAGTACAGAGCATAACAGTCTCAAGTTCTCTTAAAAAAAAAAAAAAAAAGGCAAAACCAAAATTCCAGTTTATGTATGTTGAAAGAAGGAATTGCATTTTAAAAAGTCTCCCTCTGATATTTCACACTTCGCTTCGCTTTGGTTTCAACTGTTATCCAAATCTGAAAAGTTCTGCATCAGCCTCATCATTTTGTGGAACCAAATTCCTATTCTGCAGAGAAAATGGAATGTAGATTCAATAAAAAGCATAAACTCAGTTAAGAGTAAAAATAGTTTATGTATTGCAAAAGGACATGCCCCTTTCAAAAAAAAAAAAAAAAAAAAAGAGAGAGAGGTATTCTATTGGAAGTATGCAACTGATAAAGTAATCCTATAATATTTTGACTTGGAAGTATTCAAACTGTTGAACAATAACATAGCAGGGTTGATGAAAAATCAAAGTTCATTGGCTAAATTCTGCTCTCAGAAAGGAACAACTAAGATCAGAATCTCTCCCAATTGCTATCTGTTTGCCTATTTTATAATTAAATCTCGCAATCTTTCCTCAGATAAAATCATCCTCTGGGATTGCTGGCATTTTTGTATGACTTCAAAACTTGGCACTCAGTGTTCTCAGGAGGAAAATCTTTAAGAGTTAAAAGAATACAGCTGAACTGCAAAGAAGGAACAGGCCAGAAGTGGCACAACCTCATCCCCTAGCAACAGAAATCAATAACAACAAAGATAACATAATTACACCACAGAAAGGATCCAGAGGGCAGATTATGTCAAGTATTATGTTGTTAAGAAAGAATGACATGTGAAAGAGACAGTATGCTTTAAACATGGAATGAAATACAGAAAATGTGGAAGGTAGATAGGGAAAAGTGAAGTACAAACACAGAATAAATGAGCCTGCAGCCTCTTAAAAGGGAAAGAAAATTATTTCTGTTCCTGCTTTCACTGTTTTATTTATTCAGTACACAGAGTAAGATTCCCAGGGGAGCAGAAGAAGGCATTTTATTTCACCAGAAGCATCATGGCACAGGGAAAATAGATGATCCTATGATGACAGCCTTCTCCTGGAGCTCTGGAGACCCCTGCTCATTTCCCGCCTAGACACAGATCGTTCATGCTAGGCAAATCATGGGTTTCTTGTGCCTCAGTCTCCCATCTGGAAAATAGTGCCAATACAAGTGTACGGATTCAGAATTGAGATGAGTCAGATACTGCTATAATCTGGGAGCTACACAGAAATACCTACAATAGAGAGATTTCTGATTGCATTGCAGGGCACATAAGTTTGCCTCTAGAACAACGCACTCCTCTTTCACTGTTCAAGTTGCTCATATGCTTAGAAGATCCAGGATGTTGTGATATGGCAGCCCTCCATTGCACTGCAATATTCAAAATTTCAGTACCCCACACATGCCAGCACAAAGACTACTTAAGAATATGGTCACTGATACAACTCTCTTCTAATATTATTATAGTGCACTGAAACATTAATTACTATGTGGTGGACTTGTCACAAAAATCTCATTTTTCTAGGAAGATCTGATTTTAGGCAAAGCAGACAAGTACCAATACATGCTTATATGTCTGTTGCTTTACGTAAGACAATGATGTCCTGCTTCCTGATACTTCTTCTATACTTCTGCCAGTTTCTTCCCTATTGTCACTCAAGTCCAATGTCACAGCTCTTTTCACCCCCTCGCTGCACATAGCAATAAGATGTGGGCTGTGCCACTCACTGTAAATTTTGCCTGTGTATTACATGATTGAAACAGTCACCAAACACTCGGGTACCCACTATCCAAGCCTACCACACTCCTCCTGTTAGCCCACTGTCCCACTGCAGGCACAGCTGTGCCAAATGGACCATCCCCCTGCAAGGTCCCAGGCTCTCAGGGACGTGACTCAGCTCTTTGCCCAGGCTTTTATTAATTAACACGTCACCCTGCCTTTTCTTCCATGTGCCAGATATTTGCTAAAATACAATGACTTAAACAACAGAAAAACGCAAAAAAAAGAAAAACAGCAAAAGGAACACTTTGGATTAATGCTGCTCACTCATCGAGATTTCTACTAACAGATACCTGGGCTAAGCTACAACTCAGAGAGCTTGCTTTCCAAGTACATAGGGAACTGAACGCCAGGATCAAGGTGAGAGGATTGTAGTGATTAATTCTTTGGGGTTAGATGCCCACTGAGAGACTAATTTTCACTTATTTTTTTCTGGTGTTTGTGAAAGCAGCTCCTGAACCACAAATATATGCTCAAAAATAGCTTTAAGAGTTCAGCCACAAGTTACAAAGCTACACACATACAGTATTAGGATGTAGATGAGGTGTGACTCACATTGTGGCTTTTGACTCAGTTAAGCACTTTATTCTACCTGTTTTCATTAACCTTGTAGCACTTGGTGTGGTCAGTATTTCTTCCTCTATGCTAAATTTTCAATAGACTGGGTTCAAATGTCGTACATGGGAAACACACGAGCAGATACACATGGACACAGAGGCTATGTCTGCAACAGTAAATGAAGTGGTCCCAGGGAGCAGCCCCGGGCACTGCGACTCAGTCATCCACTTTGTTCAATTGTTATAATGGTCCCTGGCAAAGTTTTGGCCCAGTGCTGACAGCCCCTCTTGCAAACAATTTCTGGGCTGAGTTCAGAAGTTGACACTGGCCAGAGATCATTCCCAATGGCAATTTGGATGCAGCCACCTTGATTTGGAGGATCAGAGAGTTTAACAGTATGGACACAGGCTCTTCCATGCCAGGTGGCCTCACAGCCAGAGAACAATCACATTTAATTTACTAGCATACATGTAATCTGTGAGCACTTATGCCTTCTTACCATCACAGACTAGCCTAAAATGTGTCATTGTTCTCAAAGGTTTCCTAGGTCTTATGATTTTGAGCTAATTCTTAGAGAGCATTGCCTCATGCCCTCAATTTATGCAGAGTCCTACTACATTTTATGAACCTTTGCAGGAGTCGGTACAAATTGGGCACCCATCCAGACCTGCTTTCCTGTGGTACCCATCTTCACATCTCTTTTATAAATAGCCGTAGATGATAACAGGCCAATTATGGTCATTATTCCTGTCATAAGACGTTAAGCTCAGCACAGATGGTATCTTATTCAACCTTAACATGATACAAACAAAAGAACTATTTTAACATACTGTATAAAATAAGGGGACTTTCCACACTCTTTCCCAGGAGTGCTTGAGCGCTGATGATTTAGCTATCTTGGCACCTATCCTAGAACCACCAGCCAAACTAGACTATTTTTCCTTCAGAACAATACATTTTGCAGATATTACTAAATCCTGTTTTTTCCCCAGCTTCATATGGAACTGTGTTAATCACAGCTCCGTGAATGACAGAATCAGTGCAGTTGATGCATTGCATAAGCCCTTCTCAAAGGCTGCAAAGTCAGTCTCTTCTAAAATCAGCTGTTATGGTTCCCCACTTTGAGCTGCTCTTTAACTAGACTGCATTCTCTTTGTGTCATCTTAGTCACCTCTTTTAAATCCAAAAAAGGTTTACGGAAGACTAATCAAGTCACTGATGGCGTCTCCATATGACAAAAATGAGCCAGACTCTTCAACCAGGTCTTTCGTGAATTAATTTGAAGCAATGGCATTACCTGTGTTTATCAGCAGTTTTTTGATATGGAAGATGTTTTTGAGGGATGAGGTTAAAAATCAGGGTGAAATGAGTTAATACATTTTTTCTGTCTGGTAATCCTGCAATCAGCAGGGATGCTGAGTTTACTTGCATTGGCACATAAGCTACTGGTCTTCAGTTAGTTCAATTTATTGATGCATATTCACATGAAGTAAGATTTTCCACACAAAGTAAGAACACTTAGATTTCCTTGTGACAAGTACTGTGATTCCAAAAAGATCAGAAGGCTTTGGATGTCACTGCTAATAAGCATGGAAGGCCATAAAAGAAGTATATAGTAAACAGGTAGAAAATGTAGCCCGTTTACACAATGTACAATAATTCTGCCCTAGTGATAATGAATTTACGTAGCAAATATATCATCCTGTCAATGGCACCATTCATGACTATTATCTGTTGCCCATAATATTGGCATTTCTTAAGGATACTGCAGTTTTTTCATAAGTTGTTAATGGTACATGGTGTCTGGAGGAAAATTAAACTGTGATTGGTCTAGTTGGAGCTGTGGAGAAGAACTGAAAATGTTCAACATTTTATAACTCTAATCTATTATATTTAGCTATCTGTCAGAGACAACAGCTCTGTCTGTGAAAGTCAATTCCTGAAAATGATTGTTTTGGTATTTTTGTTTACAATTCATTGTAAACAACAAATCTCATTAATTTTTGGTCAGTTTTTTAGAAGGACTGCATACTCTAGGTTAACTCCATGGTTTACATGCTTCTAAAAAAACTTCATGGTTCAACTCAGAACCATTTAAAAATCAGCCACTGCAGTGCTGAATATTTTCTATATAAATGGGCACATCATTAGCTTTGATCCAATAAACCACACATTTCAATAGCTACAGGAAGTGGCACCAGCATTTGATGCATCAAATCACTCATACAAATCCCTGCGGTTGATCATCGTATATTGCAAATTCCTCCCTAATCAGAGAAAACACGGTTTAAAAAAAATCCAGAAAACCCTGTCTTCCTCTATATTGTTGCTATTCTTGTTTCTGAATTCCAAAAACATGCTCAAAATCACAAACATTTACAAAGAAGCTAAGTAGCTTTTGATTTAGTTTTGAAGAATGTATGATGAAGTGTGAAGTAAAAATCTGATAGTTTTACGAGGTATGTTTGAAAGAATGCTGGAAAACGTTAACTGATTTGGTGTATAGGAAAAGAGAAAGGATTCATGTCTTGGGCTGATTTGAAAAGTATTTGAGAAGGAGAAGAAAGCACTGTCAAAAACAGTGATTTTAATGTTAATATTCCAATATTTGCTGTTTTCACACTTGCTAGAATCTGAAGATAAACATAAAATCTCAAGTTTCATGTTTTTCTGTTTTTTTAATTAAGGAACCATGAAGACAAGGAATTAATAAAAGCCTATAAATAAACCAAATTTATCAGACAGGGTCAGTGGTCTGAATACAACACACTGCTTCCAAAACTGTGTTTTAAATAAAACCTAGCAATCTTTTAGCAAATCTCATCATTGCAAGGGCTTGACTAGATTCTTCTGGTACGCAGCTGGACAGCACTTCCGGGGGAAGTCTCCAGGTGCTTGCACACAGCTAAAAGGAAGGGAGAAGCTGTAAGAGAACAATCACAAAGAGCCTAAGGGAAAAGACCCTTTAGCCTGGTGTGACAGTGAAACCTACTGAGAACTTAGTAAGAGTCTGATCTTGAAAGAAAAAACACTGTACATGAAGGGCTATAAAAATAGTGTGATAATGTTGATAATTTTATGTCAAATGAGGCCTTGACTTGCTTAGGAAAATGCTACAAGTGTTGCCAAGATGTGGATCTGATGGTCTTCCTAAGTATGTTTCTCAGAGAGTCATGTGAAAAATCTGCCACAAGGGAAAATATGTTGTGATGCCATTCACTTCTGCTGCACAAGGCCTTGCAGGAAGTGAGAGGAGCCATGCAAAACACCAGCTAAATTTGCCTTGGCATCTTTTTCTTAGCAGACCATTCCTAAGCCCAAGGTATTGCATGGGAGTCAAGGCATTGGTATTCAAAATTAAGGGACTGCCCTTGATCCTGCTGCCCCATCTCTGTTCCAAGTCACATGGTGATTTGGTAAATGAAACAAGAAAATGTTTGGAATACACCAATACTTTGTTACAACTGCGTCTTCTTCACTGGGAAGCCAAAAAGAAAAGGCTTGCCCATATTTCACCAGTTGGCAGAATGATCCCATTGAAAGAACAGTTCTTCTTTGCCCCTTAAAACATAAAGGATGTGATTCTTCTGTCTGCAAATGAATAGCAGAAATAACTCTGTTGAAGTTAGTGAAGCTAAACAGTAAGGAAAATGAGAACTACATCCTAAATGTCAGTACAGTCCCTTTAGATTTTCAATACTGCTTGGCACTTAGACAGCACTTTTTATCTGAGGAACTCAAAAGGCCAGTTCTTAGTTCAATCTTATAATACCCCTCTGAGGTTGGTAAAGTTCCCAGATAAAGGAACTTGAGTACAGAAAGGTTAAGTAATTTACTGACAGTCACACAGACTCAGTGGCAGAAACGGGAGGCCCAAATGCCCACATCTGTGCTGTAAATGTAACATGCAATAA
This sequence comes from Dromaius novaehollandiae, assembly GCF_036370855.1. NCBI lineage: Eukaryota > Metazoa > Chordata > Aves > Casuariiformes > Dromaiidae > Dromaius > Dromaius novaehollandiae. The sequence goes on from NC_088099.1 coordinate 30,316,497, forward strand.
GCAAATTCTGGCCACTGTGAGTAGATTTGTGTATCTATTCTTTAATAGAATGCACTGACTATGCATCCTTTGGGGCTTAAATGTTCAGTAAATCAGACTGAGCTATGGCTTGTTTTAAATGGATGTAGATTTCTAAAGCAAATACCAGCATTCACTCAGAAAAGTGGATCATAACTCATGGATAGTGTGTTGTTCTGGAAAGAATAATCAGTACAATGCAAGAATTTTAACTGTGTTGTCTAGTAATGGTTTTCCCTACCATACCACACTACATTTAATAGTCAAGTCCCTGCCCAAATAACTATTCCACAAATCCTTACACACTGCTTTGGGGAAGCTAGGAATTACTCCACTTACTTTCCACACAGAAAAGCTGATATCCATTTGAAAACCGGAAGCGAACAGGATTCAGTTCAAACCAGATCAAATTTCAAATGTCCCAAGTGATACTAGAAGGAATAAAATACTATCTCATTTGAAAATCTTTTATACAGGACTTTCACAAAAAGTTGATTTAAAATCTGGACTTAGAGCTCAGGAATTCTGGGCTTCCAGACCAATAGACAGCCCACATTAAATCCTGTTTAGTAGCGCTCTCATAATTAGTGAACTCCTAGCAATTATCGAAAAAAACAGCAGCATTCATATGAATAGTTAAGTCAGCACTAATTTACAATTATGGAACATCTTCAGTTTCTTTTGTAACCAATATGTATTATAGGAATGTGCTTATTAAATTTGCAAGTGGCATGAAGCTGGAAGGAATTGTGAGAATGTTGGAGGACAGGATTAGAATTCAAAATGATCCTGCCAAATTGGAGAAATTACCTGGGGGGGAAAAAAAAAAAAAAAAAAAAAAAGGATGTAATTCAGTGAGGATACATTTGAGCTTCTACAGTCAGGCAGGAATAATTAACTGTTTAACTATATAACTGTAATATGAAGGGCAGCTCATTAGACAGGGATTCTTTAACAATGATTTAGGGTTTATAGCAGCTCAAAAGCCGATGTGTTAACAATGTCATGCTGTTGGGAAGAAAAAGGTAAATATGCTACTGGGATAGATAAATAAAAATATAAATTACAAGATATAGCAAGCCAACCTTCAATTTCATTCAGCTGATGCTAAATGAATGCTGGGTAAAGTGGTAGCCCTGTGTCCAAATTTGAACTCTGTGCTCCAAGTAAAATGAACAGTAAGAGGAAGAATGTCCATTCTCAGTAATTAATAGAGTCTAAAGTGCAGTATGAAATATTTAGCCCGGATATCAGGAGAAGCTTTCTAACAGCAATAAAGTAAAACACTGCAGTAAGTTGCTGGAATCTCTACAATCTCCCCCATCAGTCATTAGATGTACATCAGGAGGCAGTGACACTGGCACAGGAAGTCAGCTCGATGATTTCCAGAGGACTCACCAGTTCAATTCTGATGAAATAACAGTTACGTTCCTTTAACACTTTACATAAAAGATGTGCAGGATTCATTTTTTCCTGATGTAGGGTGAAAAGTGTGCTTGATCACACCACTTGATCAAACTTTTTACTCATGCAAAGATGGGGAGGACCCACCTGGACCAAATGCCTCTTTAACTATCAGATGCCCAATCCACAAACCACTTAACTACCACAACAGCAACATGCTATGGGGAATCTGAAGCAGACATTACTCTCAGAAGGGCTGTAGCTTTTGGTTGTAGATGTTATAATCAAAAATGGTGAGAATGAGTCAGAACTGAATTAAGATGGCACTTCTTTTTGCTCGAAGCTAACTAGGGTGATAACGAGAAAATGATGACCTAGAGCCATCTCATGTGCAAATACATCAAGCAGAGTAAGTTATGTTGACAGAAACACCGAAGTGCAGAGTCAAAGAGCATTTTTACAGATAAATCATGCCTGGCTTTGATTGGGTATGTGATACATCAAAAACATTTTGATGGGAAAGGGCTAGATGGACATACACGGTGCACTCAAGCTTATATTCCTTCAAAATTACTTTTGCTTTGCTGCTTCTCACAGCTTAGGCTGACAAAGTCTTTACTACAAGGTTTTAAATTAAGGTGAGATTTTAAAACATCTTCCAGCTATTTTTCTCCCTTTTGATTACTGATAGAGGCTTAAAAATAACTCTACTGGAGAAGAAGTAGGCATGGAGGAGCTAGCTGATCCTGACATCAGTTATCCAGAATTATAAAACCCTACTGGAAAGACATTTTCAACTCCAAACAAACAAACAATAAACTATTTCTCCCACTTTAGAATGACTTCTTACTTTTGCACATCTGCCTGTTTGGACCAGAGAGAGAGAAACATGGAGGAGAGGGGAGAAAGAGAGGTGAAAGAGAAGAGGGGAAGGGAAGAAGAGAGGAGAAAGAGGGGAGAGGAGAAAGAAGGGAGGGAAGGCTGGGGAGAAGGAACACTCCTCATCTTTACTTTCAGGAGACTTCAAGTTCAAAGTTGCAGACCCAAGAGGATCCAATAAGCTTAATTTATCTTGGTAAAAATGCTGTCCCCAGATTATACCTTCTCTGAATTCAGTAAGTTTACATCACTGTTAATGATAGAAGAATTTGACCCCTGAAGCTTTAGATGCTTTATTTGAATTTTCTCCCATCAAAGCACTTGAAACAAAAACCTCTTTTTATTATATTTGTGTAGCATTTGCCAATTTAAGGAAGAGAAGACCTGCCCCTGCATTCTTCACAGAATTCCTGGGTTAATTGCTTGATAAAATTATATTTATTGTAGCCTAAGGGCTTCTAGAATTAGGTGCTTAGCAGTAAAATACATACAAGCATTGGGTCTCGTGTATGCTGAACGAAGCAAGGCCAGAGAGTATATGTCTTCTATTGTGCAAAACTGAATGTGTAGTTAAATTAAGAACAATAGGCATTCATAAATCAGCATGAGTGCCCATGAGAAACAAGTCTTCTAATTAAATAAGTAGAGAATCAGTGTTTCTTGTTCCGGGAATTGTTATTTGGTATTGAGGCAGAATATATTGATAGTTGGTAGAGAGACATTTTTTGTCAGAAGAATTATTGAGTTTATTTATATATATAAAAAAAACTTCCTTCACATTATTAAAGTTAATTTATAAAACTGATTTTGAGGGAAAACACATGCATGCTTTTTTAAAGAAACTTTTAAGTGCTTTTATAGACAAAGAAATCTTTGCAATCAGGATAAAACAAAATTGAAAGTAGTGTCTGCATGGAAACTGCTGTGGTACTATACTTTATTTTGCTTTTAAGCTTGGAAAAACAAGAAAGACATTAGTGTCCTTCCTCTGAGAAGAAATTCTTGGAGAAGTTTCTTCAGGAATTTGAAAAGAAGAATTGGATGATTTCTCATCTTGACAATACTTCAGAATTTCAGGGGAAACTACTCAAATTATTCTCTACTCAGTGAGTAAATGTGGCTGTAGGATGGTTTCTAAATTTTCTGATCCTGATGCTGGTTGTCTACAGCTTTTACAACTATAGTGAGTTACACATGTTTTCTCATCATCTCAGCAAGAGGAGAAAGCAAGCAGTGCATTGCCATTTTCTGACTTAGGTCCCACAAACTCAGCTTTTTATCTACCCATTATGATGTCTTCCACCTCTTCAGGATCAAAGAAAAACCTATTTAAGTGATACTTGGCAATAAAATAAAAAATGTGTTTTTTTCAGTGGGCATTAAACACCGTTTTTGCTTTAACCTCTTCAAAAAGAAAACAAAAAAATTCAAAGGAATCTCAAGTCCGTTATTAAAAACATGGAAATATTAGCAATTATAGAAACAATTAACTTTATGTATGCTAGATTGACTGGTTGAATCATATTATTAAAAGACTGAAGAAAGTAACCACATGTTTCCTGAACAAATTGTAAGTATTCAGATCACTAGTCTAGGAATCAGATTCTGTTCTCACGGTTAATCTGAATTCCCCTTTAAATAAGTGTGTCTACACAAGAGATTAATGTATTTAGAGTTGAGGTGGCTTTAAAATACTGCTTATCTGCATTTTTACTCAGTGTCTGCACAAGAGTTAACTCATACACTTTACTTCAAGCTAATTTTCCTTTATGTCCCTCTGTTTACAAGTTCAAAGCAGTGTAATTCCACAAAGCACTAACTTCAACTGTGGCTAGAACTGGATCTTGTGATTGTCCTCCACAGGATTTCCAAGATAATGAACATTAAGCTGTCGGGGCACCTTGCTAGTCCAATCAAAAGCTGACCACACAAATCAAAATCTATAATGTACCTGTATGACAAGTTTGAAATTTTCTACGTCCATGGAGGATGATTTGAATATATTTTGTCGTGGGAGGTGTTTTAAGGCAGAAGGCCACCTGTCTGTTTGTTAGAAGTGAGCTTAGTGTTAGAAGTGGACTTCCACCCCAAATGAGCCAGCTTCTAGACATACATTTAGGTCCTGTGAATTATAGCCCAAAAGATGACACTTTTTTGGTATTTTCCTTGAAAGTCTTCAATAGAAGAAAAAGTTAGTTTTTGAAAAATCTAGATCCAAGCTGGTGTCTCCTAGTGAAGCTTCATTCCCTCCCATTAGACACATTGCATCCCTAGTTTCTGTCCATTACTATCATTCTTCAACTCTGGTTTTAGCAACTTGGAAATGATGTTTCTGGCATTTTACCAATTCTGTCATCTAACTCTGTTTAGACTAGAAGTCTGATGGGATTTCTAAAGTACCCAAGCAAAGTGTTTTCTAATGCCACCACAAGTCAATAGGCTAAGATGTTTCCAAATGGCTTAACTAGGACTTCAGATCAAGAGCACTGCTGGAGGTGAGGCAGTGTAGCAGCAGAAGGAATATTTTTAAGGCATTCCCCTGCTCAAGTTAAAACTCTAGAATAGAAAGTTTGTCTCCATCATCAGGTTATTTGTATCATTCTGTGGCAGGTAGTAGAAGATTTAGTCATTTCATTCATTCATCACCATGCTTTGTGGATTTAGAAATACCTGTACTGTGCCCACAGAACTGTACCTAGTGGTGTTTTGTATATCTTTTCCTTAATATGAGGCAGGCTTTTTCCACAGGGTGCCTTTTAAATGACCTGTAGAAAACTAACTTACATTCTAAGTGTTTATATAGCCTCAAACCCGTTGTAGCTCATTGTACACCTTATTCCATGCAAAAACAATAATTAAGGAAATGCTCCTGACACTTCTTATTGCTGTTTTTCATGATCTTGGTGACACATCAAAAAGACAGAACCCAGAAGCATGAGGAGACAAAAGCACAGTATGATGATGTCCAACTCTGTAATACTGAAAAGCTTCTATGCAGGCCGCTTGTCCAGGACATTCTGTCCCCTTCAAGCTTCCAGTAACCTAGGGCAGTAATAGACAACGTTCCTGTGACCCACAGGGGCACTTGTACCTTTTGAAAACTTAAGACTTTGATATTCAGCCCTATGAACCACATTATTTTGGGGGCTATTGTAAGGCTGGATTTATTCTCTGCCCATAGCATTTCCTACAGAGTAAACTCATAGCCATGTGTGAGAATGTATATTCAATGTATATACAATTCACATAGTATTTTGCCATCATGTCACAGAGGACACACATTGTCACTGCCATTGTACCCAACTCCAAACACAGGATGTTGGTCCCCTGTGTGTGCAGCTGCCACTAACAACACTTCACAAGACAGAGGAAAGCAGAGTCTGAAGAAACTGATTTTAAAACGAAAAAAACCCCAAACCCCAAGCAAGCCTTGCTAAACTGAAACCCATTAAGAAGAAAAGATTAGGACAACATGACTGTTTTTTCCCCCCATTGTTAAATGTAAACTAAGCTAATAGTCAAAAAGTCGTGGAGGATGGGGGAGGGAAGTCGTAGATGATTGCTGCATTCTTTATTACGTCCCCTCTCCATCCTGGTGAGCTGGAACATCAGCGCAGTTCTCATGCCAGCTTCCAAGTAAACAACACGTACTTCCCGGCTATCTCTAATCTGGGCAGCAATGTGTGTGAAGGGAGAGTGGTGAGTGATCTGTGGTTCAGACCAGGTATCCTGTTTTGACAAGGGTGTTTGCCCTTTAATCGACATATTGCAGAAGTTATTCTCAACATTTTTGTGTCATGTTGTTTGGGAAAGGCCTAATTAAGTCTTTTGGGAAAGATTTAATTTGGATTACTAAGAAGTTTAGAGGGCCAGAGGTAACAATTAAAAATAACCCAAAAAAAGAGTTGCACTGATAAAATGTTTTTTGCACTCAACATTTCAAATTACAGCTAATTAAAGACACTCTTTTTCCTCTAATTAATATTTATGCTATATATTTATTTCACAATATGTGGTTGAAAACCAAGTTTTAAATTTGCTTCCAGAGGTTTTTGAGGAGCTAACTGAACTGTTTTAGCATCTAGCTCACCTTTCCACTGAATAAGTAGAGCTGCTCAAAAATTTTTCAGCAAACCATTTTTACTTTGGAAAATGCCCATTAACCAAAAAACCAACAAAAACAGTGTAAGTAATGCTTCCAATGAAACTTTTGCTGGCAAGAGCTCACAAATCTAGAATAAAATTCTGAACAAATTTAAAAAAGAAAAACACTTGGATCATTCTAATGAATTATCTGGTACTTGGATGAGATGTGGTTCAAACCACATCTGGTTTCCTATCTCCCAAGTGAATAGTCTATTCTGTGGGCTAAAGAGAAATCTTTCATTTGACCCAGTGAGTCCTTAGTTATACTGAGCTAAAGAGTTCCCACAACAGAGTTTTCAAAATGGATAAACTCTACTGACCGGTGATTAGGTCACCCATTTGACACTTGGAAGATCTGGGTTGCTATCCCTCTCCTGTCTAATGTAGAGCAAAGACTTCAATGTGCATTTTCCACATCCTGACTAATTGCCACAGCCATCTGCATACTGGCTTTTTCCGTAGGAAAAGAAAAAATCCTATGGTCTTACACAATATCAGATCAGAAAGAAATATTTGTTAAATAGGTTTTTTTTTCCCAGCCGACTTTTATAAAATGTTTTATAATAGGGATGAGGGAAAGAAAATAATAAAGATTACATCATCTATATAGTTTAAGTGGTCTAGTCCTTTGTACTCTTAAGATTTACTGTATTTTACCCCCCTATGGTCCTTTTGTACTTTGCACTAATCTAACAGCTGGGCCACAATTTCTTTGGAACCCAGTTCACTGAATAACATGGACATAACCAGTCCTGCTGTGGCTCCTGCCCTAAACTAATAAAAGCAAAGGTAGGTATCTCACTGTCATCCATGGGAGGGAACCTGGGCCTGCCGGAAGTGTATCACTTGTCATTTGTGAACTTTAATTTCCTGACTTAAATCCAACATAACTATAGATTTTACTCAGGATAAACAGCAGTGGCATCATGTCAGAGAAAGAGACCAAAAGAAGGCAGGTTAGTTGCTTCAAAGGCATTGGAAGGACTTGGAGAAGCTCTGGGATGAGAGGACACTTAGGAACCTAACAATTCTGACTGATCTACTGTGTCCAATAGCCACAGTATTTAATCTTTCTCCATCTAGCATTATCCATTTACTACTTTTTCTGACAAAAAGTATTATTCAAAATGTCAGGGCTTCCAGTTAGCTGCAGAACCTGTTAAAAATGTTCAACATTCAGAAAAAGTTAATTCTTCAAAACTAAAATGTCAAAAAAGATAAAAATTTCTAAGAATTCCCATGTTTTTTATCTTTAAGGAAAAACAGCTTGTATTCCCTTTTTCCTTTTGAAGAGGAGTTGTATCTCTGAATCCTCTAGAGTTGTCAGACCTTTCCATCATAGTCAAGAGAGGGAAAACCAGGGTCATACAGCCCTCTTAACTTCCGTATCATCGCACATGGGTAACCTTGAGCTGAGTTTGCCCGGTTATTTTATCATTCTGGAGTTTTTGCACATAACTTTCCTTGTATCTGGAACCCCACAAAACCAAAGACCTGTGAACATTATGGAAATGTTAGGAATTTGCTATTAGGTCCCAAATTTCTAAAGCACCTTTTTTATTTTTTTGAAAAGCACATTTCCGTGCATGTCTTTCCTATCAGTCCATTTCCTTACCTGAGTAAAGGCAATCTGGAGGCACAATTTGTTCTCACCACTTTAATAGCAAACATGATTTTTCATGGAGAAATATGCAGCAAATGTAGGCACTGAGAGTGATCTCATATATTGTCATGAACTGAGTGAGTCAACGAACAGAAGTCCTCAAACACCATTAGTTTTATTTTTCTTTTTTTGCCTTTTTTTTTAAGGCAAAATTCCAGTTCCCTGAGATGTTGCAATGAATTGTGATTTCAGGAGTGCTTCTAAGCACAATGCTCAAATAAAGACCACTGGAGGGAACTAGTTAAAAGGATTTACTTTGAAATTATCTGGTATGAACTGAATATATTAGAAATAATGAATCATTACAAGCTGATGCCTTAGAATGCTAAATCCTCATTTTAGTTAAATATACTGAGGCTGCACAGGAATGATCTTGGAGGGTAATGAAAGGCAAAATAATGACAGATTAGCCAGTTCACTAACTTCACTGATTAAAATCTTTCTCCATAATGAGCAAGCCAAATTGAATGGAGGTGTGAGGTAAAATATAAAATGTACTTTTTTTGTTGAAGTTTTAAGTACTTCAGTAAATTTTGTGGACAGACTTCAGGTCCAGCGACCAGAAATGTAGCCTGAAGTCTCTCCCTACATTTTACTCAGGATATGATGATGTTCCAGTGATATAGGCTAAATGTGTTTGACAAGGAAGTCTCACAATACTAAATTGCTCAAACTGTGACTAGAAGTCAAGACTTACAGTTAATCCCATAGCTGCAGCAAATCAATAGGGAGAGAGAAGGATTTTAATCAGGTAGAGCTTTCATGTATTTGCAGTGTTCTGGAAACAGCAACTTGCAAACACAGAAAGCAAAAAGTCCAGCCCTGGTGCTGCCATAAGTATTTCTTTTAATTTATATGAAACACACACAAACGTAACTAATTAGCTGAATTGAGAAGTACAATTAACATCCCAATTCCCACTACAGAAAGATATGTTTTCCTAGAAAAATGCAAAGTTATCCTAGAATTGCTTGAAAAAGTCTGAGACCCCAAACTGTCAACATTCTCTTATGACTCTGCCTGGCCTGCACGAGCTGTCTGGTAAGATTTGTAAAACTAGCAACCCAAGTGCATCGTTTTTTATTCTACAGCCCCCAAATGGTCATATTTTAATTTCATTTACAGTGCTGTCAGTCTGAATAAATTAACCGGATAGCATCTTAACATTTTTTAATTCAAGAACAAATCTCCCATTTACTTCACTGAGACTGGGAGTTCTCTCTAAATTCAGTGGAGTTACTCCAGCTCATCTCAATGCTATCGGCTCAGTGTCTAGCCTTTTATATCCTGGGGTTGCAGCATAAATAAGGTAACAATTAGAGATGCAAAACAAGTTTCAGTATCAATCTTGGAAGCAGAATGTGTCACCCTAGGAAAACAGAAATGTGAATCCCAAATGACTTAAGCAGAGCTGCCAAAGGGGATCTCTAACATTTCACTAATGGAAAAGTGAATTTTAGATGGTAGGCATAATTAGAAAAGTACAACAACACTTGAAGCCATGTGACTGATTTATATACAGCATAACTTCAAATACGTTCAATTGCTATCTCCTTTTAAAGGTCTTTGGCAAGAAAGCATTGGTCATTTTTTCCAGGGGTCTCCTAGATAGTAACAGATATGTGGAGACGCTTCTCTGGATACTCCTTCTTTGAAAATTGTTTTGCCACAGTCTTTTGTTAAACACAGAAGTCTGAAAAGTGTCATGCATTCCTATTTTCCTATACCTGTTTTTAGTTGAAGTAATTATCTGGGGTTGTTTGAGGACTCAATAGAGAATAAATTATTTTAAGAAGGGCACTAAAGCAACTCGGTGCTTCTTTGTTAGCAAAATTGACGTCTCCCTATTTCTGTGAAGCTTAGCCTAAAACAAAACCAGCCTCTGGCTGTTAGAAGGGTACCAGCTTGCCATGAGTTGCAAAAGGATAGTGCCTTCAAAATTTCCACTATTTGGTAAAATTTTGTTCCACAGCAAGATGGCTCTAAGCTATTAACTAAAGGGCCAATTTCTGAACCTAGGACATTTACAGAGAATTTACTAGGTGTTTCTAGATTATGAGTTGGACTGCATGCATGCACAAAGGAGAAAGATTTCCTTCAGTGCCTTGCACAGGACTATACAGGCAGCGTGGGTACGTTTGCCCCCTATACCATTGGAGCGTGTGGGCAAGAGTGGCAGGAAGCTAGTGGCACTAGCTGACTGTCACAGCTGAGCTGGTCTGGAGCCTTTATTAGCATTATCTGCTAGGACAGGCCAACCTGGAACAAATCTGAAGCCAGAAACAGGTGGGAGTATGTATTTCCAAGGCACAGTGCCTTTCAGAGCCACTTTTGCTCAAAATTGAGCCTAAAGGCTACAATCTGATCTTTTTTTCAATTTGCTTTTAAAGAAATACCAATAGTCACATATGTTAGAAGGAAGCAGGGTTTTTTTCCTGAGTTCTGCCAAACAAAAATAAATTAGAGACTAAAACACTGCCTCTAATAAAGTAATAAATATTATAGGTGAGTCAACCATGATTTTGACTAAAATCATTTCCAAATGGGAAATATCTCAAATATGCTAAAAGGCATAAAGGTATATGACTGGAAAACACTGTGAAAAGGAGTAATTAATATGAATAAGAAGAGATAACATGTCTTTTAACTGTAAACCAAAGTTTGTGTTGCCTTTAAGATCCTAATTATATTTCTCAGTAGAAAGTAGCTCAAAAAAGAAAGAGCCTTAATCAACCCAAGAAGATTTCTTCTGTAATAGAGCCTGGCAGTCATGTATTACTAAATGTAATTCTGAGAGAAAATACAGTATGAGCTTTACAGTTAGACTGGTAAGGAACTAAAAATCCTCAAGTTGCAGACAAAACAAAACAGCTTCTCTACCTCCCTCTTTATAACAACAGAAACATCTGTCTCATGGTTTTAATACAAAACCATATTTACATTTCTTTCCTATATATCAGTTTTTTAGCTAGGAAATCAGTGCCTTCCTGTTATGTTCTTCATATTTATACTTTTTTCTCTTTTCTGTTACACACTGGAGTCTTTCTTTTCTCCTGTATAGTCCCCTTTCTGTACACAGCTTGGAGCATCACAGGTTTACTTAGGTGTCCTGTCTGCCCTCCTGCAGAGACCGGTAGGTACTTTTGCCTCCTAGTGGATGGCACGTGCGAAAACTGTTTAAGTGCCCTCTAGTGACCGAAACTCACACAAAATTTATGGCTTGCTACAGCAGTCACCACTGTTTGAAGGACCCAGGAATAGCAATAACGTGCATGTGATGTGTTGTGGGCATCGCGCTTTCCCTTTTTAACTTTTGATTTCCTCATTGGCATGACCAACCTGGGCTATCTCACACCGCCATACTGCCACAAGCTATAGGGCAGGGATCATCAACGTGGTATCTTCACATAAACTGACATCTTTAAAATGTGTATAATACTACTAGTTTCCTGGACTATTTTCAGTCTACAAAGAGTAGAAGACAGATGCTAAGCTGATGGGAAACAATGTATGTCTACCAATCCATTTGAGGACTACATAAGAACTGCAAAAAAAAAAAAAAAAGTAATAATAATCTATCAATACTTTCCTGTATTCTTCATGAAGTCGTTTCAGCTACGCTTCATTACTCCCTTCAAGTGAACAATGGTAGAAAAGTAATGCAGTAGTAGCAGTGATGGTAGAGTTTCCTTTTGACTACTCAGTCTAGCAAATGGACTGTAAAAATTATGTTCTTTGAATCAGTTCAGATTTTGAACACTTGAATCATGTAACCAAGCCACAGGCCAAAAACTTATTCTCGGGAATGTACTATTTATTTATCAATGTTTATGTTTATTAATTTAGAAGCTTAGCCACTGGCAACTGAGAACCATATAATATGATACATGTAAGTTCTGAAGTCAAGACATCTTGATAAAATGAACACAAATTTTAAGCAGAAAAATATTAAGAAAAAAAGCATAAGTTTAGCTCTAAATTTCAATCATTTAAGAAATAATGAAAATCTGCAATGACACATAGAAATACATTATTCTTTTTAGGTTTTAAGGAGCCTTTTCATTGTAACCAACCAGTTAAATAAGGGCAACAAGCAATATCGCAGACACATTTTGGATCACTTAAAAGATAGCCTGGTATGTGGGTTGTTACAATAAAAGAAATCTGACTCAGGCATGAGGCCAACCTTCTACGATCTACTGAGAGTACAGGTCTTAGGGAAATAGCAAAAGACACTCAACCTGCCGGTCCTTCCCGGGCAAATCAATTTTGTCTCTCCTACTTACCAGGTGTTTCCTTCCTTTACACACTATTGTTCAAAATCAAAAGCCATGTGGCACCGAAATAGCAAAGTAAAACAGGGGGACATAGTTATTTACAACCATCTGGCAGTTGTTTTATACCAGGCTAAGTTTAATTAAGACTTTCACATGTTTAGAGATTAAAGCCAACTCAAGTTCCAGGAGGCTTAAAGAATGGAGCAAATTTTGAAAATTCATCACAGTGGGGAATTCTGGGGTGTTCATACTGATAAGGTGTTTCTCTGGACACGCTTGGAGGGCCTGGTAATGTCACAGACTGAACACTCTGCTAACAAGGGCATAGTGCTTTAATCAAAGGATCCCACTCTCTAATTTTTTCTCTAAGTAGTTAGTAGTTGGCGAGTAATTTGTGAGGCAGAATAATTGTCTTTACAAAGTGTTTCACACAACATCTGCCTCCTTTACATACATCAGTTTTCACAAGTTATAACAATACAGATCCATCCTTGTGTGGATGTCCTTGAAAAATTCTTTAGTGTATGCTTCAGTAAATCAAGACAGCTCAGCAAAAAAAATGCAAGCAGCCACAGCTGCATGCTTAAAATTATACTAGACATAAAAGTGTGGATGTTTGTTGGGAGAAAATGGATCTGTTGAAAGCCACAATGTGAAAACAGATCCTGTACAGGTGTGACTGTTCTGTGGCTTACTGCTAGTGCTCTAAAGTTTTGCTACTTCCCTTCCTTTTACTTCAAACCCTTTTACCCTGCAAACCATCAATCATGTAAGATTTTCATCTGTATTCTCCTTTTTTGCTGTCCCTTTTATCCCTTGTCAGAGTCCCTCTTAAAACTTTACTTGTAATATTTTCTGGGTTTTCTCATTTTCCCTTTCTCATCCTCCCTTCGCACAATGTGTAAGACAAAATGTTATGTTGCTGCTCTCTTAAAGCACAAACATTCCTGAAACCATATCAAACTTATTTTTAAGACAGGAGAATAAACCTTAAAAATATACAAAAAATTCCCTCTCTAAAAGACCTGCAAGAGAGATAGGGATGTTTAGCGATTTTTAGGGATTAAATAGGGATGTTTTATTGTTGCTGCAATGGAGCAGGATTTTTTATGGTGGTTTTGTTTTTCAAGTTTGCCTTAGAGAAACTCTCTGAAATGCTTTCCATCCCTCTTGAAGGTCTCTCAGAAACAGTCTTTCAGCACTACCAATTTCCTTTAAGCAGCAGGACAAGTTTGCCTGCCAGCAAGCCAGTTCTTTGTCAGAATGAAGAGTTTCTCATCAGTAAAGGTAACATCTTCAACACTGCATTTCAGTCTCCGCAGTAATAATGTAGCCCTACCATTGACTTGAAAATAATTAGACAGCAGTATCATTGGTATTTTCTTTATTGCCAGCACAGCTCTTCAAAGCAGTAATCCATCTCTCTCCAGGAGTATCAAGCTCTTCAATTGAATAATGATGGACTTGAGCAAATACCGGTCTAGCTCTCAGCAGCAAGATTTCTACTGCTGAAACCTGTAATCCAGTTTTCTTATGTAGTAATCCAGTGATTTTAGAACTACAATCAAATCCTCCACAAAAGGGATAAAAATGTGTGCAATTAAAGCAGAGTAGCTGAGATCAAAGCTTCTGAGGACAGTCTCTTCCTCTCAACACACACTTCAACTCAGTCAGCAATTCCCAAACTTTCCCCATGTTACTACTGCCCTGAAGAAGATATTTCACTCATCCCAAGCAATTTTGACCAGCAGGTGCTCTTTCAGCAGTGAGGGTAGAGCAGCAACACTGTCTCAGTCATATCAGCATGACAGTCCCCAAACTGAGCCCCTCTGACCTAGACTGCTATCTTCTGAACAACCTGCCCAATCCCCTACATACATAAAAGATCTATGCTGAAGCCTATCTTATGTCTCCATTCCAGCACTTTGCTTTACACTGCTTCCAAATGAACAAGATTCACAAGAAAACCAGTTCCAATGTGGGTTTTGGGAATACTTAACCTTCACTCTGAGCAGTCCAATCTTTTTCTTGTGTACACACTCTTTTTGCATGTAGGTACAGGATTCATGTGGTGTACCTGTATTTTAGCAGCACTAAACAAGGTTCTCTCCAGCTTCTTCCAAGCCTGCAGCAATACTCTACTCCGACAATTTCAGAATTAGTGCTAAGAAACAAAAACCTTTTGTCAAAGCCAAGCTTAATCTGATAGAAAAATCATGCAGCAAAGCATCATCTGGAAGTAAATGCTACTCGAGTTTTCATGGCACGGTCAGATTGCTCAGCCAAGTGGATGTCTTCCTCTGATTATTGGTAAATTCCCGACCTAGCTGACAAGGCAGGTAAGGGCCGTGGAGGTAAGGTAAAAGACAAGTCTGAGAAAAATAACATGTATTCTGTGAAAAGGCAGTTTAGGTGAACTGTGAAAATATAAGTGCTTCCTATATTTGTTGGTGCAATGGTCTGAGGTAATTTTCTTTACTGTGAGTTAGCCCAATTCTACTTTTTGTTTGCGGAGGGTGATTTTCTTCGTGGAGTGTTAATCAAAAACTCCAGACAAAGTGGCTAGCTATTTTCCAGATATCTTATTTTAAAATCAATCAAGGCTGTGCGTTCATGTATACAAATGTGTTCAGAATATTAACTGTGTAAATCAACAGTTGATTTCCCAATTAAGCTAACTGGTAGCGGCAATTAACATAGCAACTGGTAGGCTGTAACAATATACTGAAAAGGCGATCTCCGTTTTCAAACTAAATAGACTTGTGTTCGCCTTATTAGTAAGTAAGCAAATTGTGGTTTCTTCTACTACAAAGTCTGTTCTGGTTTGATTTGAAAACAAAACTCTTGTTCCTCTTTGCCAGTAAGAATGTCCTTTGAAGCTAGAAGTGAAAACTTCAGACACAGCCTGCACCATTTCTAATCACAAAAGACCACTTAACTGAGTTCTAACACATACTTCTCTGCATGGAGCTCTGTCTTAGATTTGTCCTGCAGTTGCGGCCCTCCCAGCTCATTATTTGCATGACTAAAATCCGCTAGGGCCTCTCCACTTCCCTGCTGATGAACAACTCACTTCCACAGCTGGCTCAGAGAGGGTCCTTCCCCTTTCCTTCCTCTTGAGACTGCTCTGCTCTTTTTGTTCTTGCTCCAGTTCCTCACCATCTTCTGCCTTGGCTGCCTGCCAGTTATTGCTAGGCAGAACCAGCTGAAACTTGTCAGTTTTAAATATCAGCATCTTGAAAACAAAATGAGTTCTAAATGTTCTGTCCACATTTTCACAAGTTTTTTCTCCACTTCTGAACCCTTGAGGTACTGCATCAAAGTACGTAACATGCAAAGAAACTTGTTTAGGATGGGATTCAAAAAGTCACATCCATTTTGAATACATTTCCTTTTCCTCACCTTGCTTCCTGATGAGTAGAGCTGGTCAGGCGATTTTCTAAGAATGCCTTCTCACCAACAAGAATGTTGACTGAAAAAGCTCTGTCCCACTCTAGTGGCTGGCCTCTTGAAGAAAACAGATTTATTCCTTGTTTTTCCAGCACACTACCAGAATGACAGTGTCTCTAACAGTGCTGATTCATGAGCAGGAATGTTCTCAGTTGAGACAGCTAATGAGGCTAGCACACACTGTTCACTCCTTCTTACCCCACCACATGGCGGCTGAAACTCTTGTGCATTCATTTGCCTTAAAATGCTGTGTGGGAAACTTGCACTGGTCCAAGAGCTAACTCACAAGTAGCTTTGCCATCCATGTATTTAGGACTGGCTACTCTGTTAGCCATTTCCCAAAATGCCCTCACAAACCAAATGCCTAGGTAAGAAATTCACTATTGCATGGTATGCAGTAATTTGCTCTTGGACTTTCAAGGTTTGCATTGTACACTGGCCCTAGTCTAATCTAAAGGAGCGTGAAGAGTTCTACCCACTAAGAAGGGTTAAAAGAAACCTTAGAGCAGTCCTTTCCTCAATTTGCCCTTATTTCTGGCTAAGCATGCAAATCTTGAAACATAATTGAAACTTAGAACAGCTTCAAAGTGATGCTTAAACATATTAAAAATGGAACAACTGTTTAATTCACATACAGCTCAGAAGTTTAGGACTATGCACACTTGCTGCAAGCCAAACAAAAAAAATAAACAGACAAGAGTGTCATAACAACAGAAAAATACGATGAAAATGTGTTCTACTACCACAAACCAAACATTTTGATACCAGTCATTCCACCCACAACTCAGTAAAACCAATGATAAATAAATACAGAAATGGCAAATTCACTTTGATTGAAGTCATTTGACAATTCTGAAGTGAGTGAAGTAAGTTGTAGAAAAAAGGGTGTGGAACTGTAAATGCACAAAATTGAAGTTGTCAATCATTTTCTTGCAGGAGTGACTAACAAGGATGTAGGTGGGAGGAAAATCTGGCAAATATTAACAGGAAAAAAGGTAAGACATTGCTAAAAATATTATAAGCTCCAATTCCAAGTTTATTATTTTGTGGTAAATTATATGGCTCACTTACTATTAAGACTCAATCAAGGGATTCAATCAATGTACAAAATGCAGACGAACTATAGGATAAGCACAACTGCACAGGACACATAACCAACCTTTCTCATTTACTCAGTTACTCAAAGATTACTTTCCCCTTGAGCACTCTGCTGTTTATTCCTGTATGTGCTCTCCTTCTTCCATTAACATCTTATACCATTTAACTTGTGGTTTTTCTTTTAAGAAATCAGACTGGAAAATAACTGGAAAATCAGAACTGGAAAATAAGGTTTCTGAAATAAATTTGTATCAGTCTATCTGCAGAACACTTGATACTTCAACAAGAGCAGCCATGGGCTGCCATTGTTTGTTTCTGCGACTGAAAGGAGGTGATTTTCCTACTGTATTTGAGCCTTCTATTTCTTAACTACTGTCAAAATAATCCTTGTCCATAACAAGTTCCTGTAACCGCTTTACATTGGCTTCAAAAAAAGATAGATAGATAATGAGAAATAAATGTCTAACAGCCAATCTTTGATAAGCAAGTGCTTATAGCCACTACAATCTGCACAGTTGAAACATGACTTTGTGTCTTCAAATGTCCTGTCCAATTTACATCTCAACAGCCCTGCACTCTGTGCCTCAATTTCCTTTGCTACTTTTTCAGGTTGCTTGCACTGCACTACACTGTTATGCCTCTCTATGCAACTGTTCAGCTTTGCCACAACTGATATTTAATTAGATTACTGGTAAAAATGATATAAAAATCGAGATTATGTCTAAAACCTACATGACAGCTACAGTGCCATGAAACATATCTTGTCTTCAGGTGGTGGTTTAGCTCAAAAAGGAAGTGTTTATAACCATATTGTCATAGAGAGCAAAAGTGCTGGAGCCTACATCATGAAATAAAGCCTGGCAAGAATTTTTCCCTCTAATATGCTTACAGTTTCAGAGTAGAATTTGCTTACAGTATTCCCTCTTAACGCTAACAGTATGAGAGAATTGGTTGAGATTAGGCACAATGTAGGGTTTTAATCTATCCAGACCTAAACAAAAATTGGGTTAGGGGGAGTAGAAGCTCTGCCAGTAGCATTTACTCTTATGTTCTGTCTCAACTGTATAGATTCAGTTTTATTCAGAGAAAATTTTCACAGCACAGACAGTAGAAATTAGACAAAGAATTAAGACAACAATGGAAAGAGACTCATTAGTCTGAAAAATAGGGGTACTCTAGGCAAAATTAGAATATCTGAGAAGCATGAAGAATTAATCCTCCTTTTACAGAGGTATCTGGAACACAGGGAAAATAGAGCAAAGTTGCAGCAAGATGTTAAGTCTAGAAGGCACCAGAGAATAGAAAAAAATAAATAGCTAATATGTTTACCATGAAGACAGAACAATAGAATATTTAAACTACTCAATTTCAGATGGCCGCCTTGTTATTTTTTGGCAAACCGAGGGTAAAACAAAGTAACCTGACCAGAAGAAAAGTAAAATTTCAGTTTAATCATCATGCTCATTTTGCACAATGAAAAATCACAACTAATCCCCTTCATGAAGTAATGATTGTTTCTCAGATAAGTTTATTGGTTGTCAGTTGTAGGGTGCACTACAGTCATACCTTTCTGACTCATATTAAGGTGGACCCCGGAAAAGCTTATTAAATGGTTGCACTAACGAATGACTCACATGTTCATCACTGGAAACTTTGATGTTAATCAGGAGAATAAATACAAATGTTCTGTAAAATGCCCTGAAGTTGCAGTTAGTCAGAAGAAGGTGAAAACAAAATCTTGGCAGCTTTTCCCTGGAATGGTGTTGAGGTTATCACCGGTGACACATCCCCAGCTCTTTAAAGCTATGACTGCAGAGAAAGTGCAGTTGCGAGACTGACTCACTACATGAAATGACAGGTAATCAAGGAGAAGCACTAAGACTGCAGTGTGCTGTGCTGCATTTGCATATAAACCTGCTGGCAACAAGGAATTCCAGATATTTTTCAGCCAACACATAATTTTTAAGACTGATCACAATCCTAAAAAGTGAATTTGTTCCTGCAAAAAGCAGAGTGCTTTCAGTTCCTATTAAAGGAGCTTCTCATTTTTAAGGCAAATGACCTGATCCCTGGTAGCTTTTGTGGCCTCATCCTATGCCTGTGGAGAATTAGCACTGCTATTAGTTATGGTTTGGAGACAGGACTTTACTGTGTATCAAGCATTAGGCAAACACAGAAAAGATGCTCTCTTCCCAAATTAGCTTGTAATCCAAACTGAAAAATTTGAAATGTGAGGCCAGGCATGATAAACAGCAAGTCTCCAATAAGACAATGAGATGATAAGCTAGATGCTTTCAGAAAGTCAGACCTTCTGAAAGTCACACATGAAATTAGTAGACAAAAGGCCTGTCTCCTAGTATATGGCTCTAACTACACATATATTGAGCTATAGCAGATCTAATAAGGGATATAGTGACCTGTCAGTAAAGAGCTGCAGCACATGATGTTTACATGCCAGCCTCTCTAAGCATAATCTGAACTCCTGATGGAGTAGTTAGACTCCTGTAAAAAGCCAGCAGTCAGAACAGCAATCCAGTGGTATCAAGATGCAAGAGAAGCTTTCCAGAGAGAGTCAGCAGGAAACACCAAACCCCAGGATCTATCTGAAATCCTGCAACTCTCTGATGCTTAAAGCCTTGAACAAGAGCTTGGGCAGTACCTGAGGGCAGAACTCCCTCAGGATTAAAATCCTCTCCTGAGACTAGATGCTTACGAAGTGTTCTTTTGAGCAGGTGAGCGGGGTTCATTTTTGAGGATACAGCAGCCGAAGGAAGTGGTATCAGCTCTCCTATTTTGAGTGACAGTCTAATTTAGTAAACATATCATTCGGACAAAACTTTCAGGCTCCTAGATAAGTGCCTAGCCAGGCAAAGTGTGCGTGAGATGGGGAGGTATGCTTCAGCCTTTTGGTGGCTACCATGTCCCCATGCAGAAAAGAATATAGCAAACCCTGGGCCAGGAGGGAAGCATAGGGGCCAGAGAGGTTGCTGTCCTGCCTCTCAAGACTCTATGTATGTTTAAGCTGTTACTAGGCAGAAGAATGGAAACTCTGGAGAATCAAGAACTCAGAACTCCCCACATCCAGCTGGGCCCTAGCCATAGATATACCCCTCCTCACGCCTCTCCTTGTGCAGTTCAGTGACTGTTTTGAAGAAGCATTGCTTCCAAAGAAGTGGGAAATGGTGCTACACTGCTGTGTCTGGTGTACAGAGAAGTGAAGATAGGTTCAGAGTAGTGAAGATCAGATTCCATTTTCTACTCTATTTGCTCCCCATGTCTCACTCATCCCAGCTTTTGCTCTGATCATTGAGCAAAACAGATGCTTGGCCCAGAGGTTCTAACCAATTATACAGAGTGGGACTAGCAAGTGACACTGATTGCAAAATCATACTGGAGCCCCAGATTCAAGGCCATGCTTTGAAATTAGAGCACGCATTTGAATCCAAACTGCTTATGTTTCAAGCTGATCTACAAGCACGATCAGCTATTCTCTTCCCTTTGGTCCACCATGGACCATAAAAAAAGACATCAAAACCAACAAAGATCCTTAAACAGTAAATTACAGTGAATTAGCATTTTCTGTTGAACTGTTTCTTAGCTGCTGTGTCCCTAATGCTGATTAATGTTAATGGGACTTTCTGTGAAAGCACTAAGGGGACCAAGGCCACTGCTTCTTTGTGCCTAGATTTGTAGGGTTCCTGTTTTCCAAGATTCTTTTCTGCTGCAGGAAACAGCGTGGCTGTCTCAATAGAAAGATCTGAGTCAGTACTGAATCAGTGCCCAACATGATGTGAGGGGCCAGGATTGCGTGCGTGGTTTTTGTTTTGCCTTTTTTTTTAATGATGGTACATTTGAATGTAGGCATAAAATTAAGACCACAGCCATTCTAAGGATCAGACACTCCAAGGTGCTTTTCACACAATTACTCATGATGGTTGCATTTCTAAAGCCATTTCAAATGCATACAATATCCTGTCTTCTGTATAGCATTCCCTTGACAGCTAAAGAGCTCCATAACCTATTGTGGAGGTAGCATATTTCAATAGTGCATAGGAACAGCAGGAGAGGAAGAGTGACCTACTGTTCCAATGCTAGTCAGAAGCTTGAAATTTCTGAAGTGAGAAGATCAAACTTCTTTGGTGAAGTTGGATCAGTTGCTTAGAGACACATTCAAAGGGGGCTTTTCATGTCCAAACATCAGCCTGTTACCCATCGAACTGCAACCCCTAAAACCATGATCTCTATCAGGCCCATCTACTGGGCTTCCTGGAAAGGCTAATTCTCAGAGGACCCTGGATAGGTAACATTGCACAGAACACTGATTTTGATGCTGCTTGTGGAGGAAAAGTAGAGAGCTTTTTATCCTTCAGTTGATAGCTATGACAAATGAAGGAAGACAAAGTTCCAAGTCCAAGGCCTTACTCCAAAACCAGTGTAGATACTTTATCCGATAGCTGTTTTATGTAAAACACAAACTGTGTCCAAGGCATCAGCTTAAACCCAGCCTTCTCCCTTTCCTTGATAAGTGTCTGAAACAATACAACAAAGAGTCACGTTCTCCATTACTGAGCCAGTTAATCTTCAATGAATTCCTGTTAAGGAACAGATTTAACAAAAGGAAGGTAAGTACGGTCAATAGTTATAGTGAGTACTTGCTTTTGGAAGATCTGGGTTTGGAGCCCATCAGATGAAGACAAGAATCAACTGCAATCTCCTCTGTTTTGGACTAGTCTTTTAGCTACTGAGATTACCATATGGGAAGAGTTACCTCTGCACAATTAAAACAGAACAACGGCTACCTCTCTGTTTTGGGCAGACAGGTTGCAGGCGATCTACTTTAAGAAGAGGGTATTTGGGCTGTAATTCCTAAAGAGGGGTATAGGGGCTTTTTCGGTTAAGTTGTATGGATGGAAAGGGTGAGATTTAGGATTTAACAGGATAGTGCATTGCATTGTGACATTAAACAGAACAAGGAACTCCCTGCAGGCCATGCTGGTTCCTAAAGCTCTTTGGAGACATCCAGTTTTCCTCCCTGGCATTGTTTAGAGGGGGCAAGCAGAAACCTCAAAAGCAGTTTGTAACTCTCAGCCTGCTTTGTGCTGGAGGGCAAGAAACAATGGGCTGTGCCTTGCCCAAGGCTTGTAGCAAAACCCTGACTGAATTCACGGTTTGTGAAATGCTCAAAGGTTCTTCCAGGACAAAATATCATCTAAAACACAAGATACTGCTGGACTGATTTTCCCACCAGAAAGGAAGCAAACCATCTCCTATTGCTTCCGCTGGCAAAACTCTGCAGTGTCAGCGATAGCAGGAAGAGATTTCAGGTAACTAGAAAGCCAGTATAATGAGACAGAGTGAGGAACACCACAATAAGCAGCTTTGCACTGTGATTTATTACATTAATTGTACTTTATGATAAAGCTCTGTCCTGTTTTGCAGTCCATGGTCTAGGGAGCTGAGGGTGTGTATTCATTGCCCTGAGCTGGGCACTGTCTCCACTTCTCAGCAATGCTTTTTAACTGGGTGCACCGCCCTGGTGAATCCCCCAGCATATCAAGACCAGGTGCATAACTGGTATCTTAGAAATGGTAGGGAGAGAAACAGAAGGAGTTGCCTCAAATATTGCAGTGGTCAAATACCAGATCTTTTTAACATGAGAAAGACGACTCATTTGTCAGTCTCTCATCTCTTTGAGATGTGTGTGTCACATCCCTCTCTGAAATAGTTTCTCCTACTGCAAACAGGCTGACCAAACTAGGAATGATTACAAAGTAGGCCCTGGACATCAGTTTGCATACTATTTTTACTCTGTGCCCAGAACATGTATCATATATCATTCTATCATTCTACATAAAATTTATCCAAAGCATTTGGATAGAGACATTCTCTAGAAATATAATTTGAAATGTAAGTGGACTGGACAAATTGAGCTACTATCAAAATAGATAATTCCTCCTTCCCCTTCAAAGAAATCCCTAGAAGAGGGATATCAAAAATAACAAGTGATAGCCAAAGTATAAATTACTTTCTGAGTAGCCTGAAAAATTAGTGACAGTAATACATTAAGAAAACATTGGGAACTATTAAAAAGCTGGAACATACACCAAACTAGGAATTGAAAGAATGACAATGATGATTTAAATCCAAATGTGTGAAATTCCTGAGAGATCCCTAAATGATATCCTCAACTCTTAATGACTTCATACATTAGTGTAAATAATAAAAGTTACTGCAAATTATAAACGTGCACATGCCTGCAACAAATTATTCTGGTATAAGTGCCACTCTATAAAATGATTTTAATTTTTAGAAAAGCAGAGAGATTTCAACACTTCAGAGAAACAAGAAAACCCTAAAATGAAATGATCCTGGAATGAAAATTCAAGCAAATTTACTAATGTCAAAAGTGAATGCATCTAGCAAAACACTAAAGAAGTTTATGAAAACAAACAGACCTAATTTTGACAAAATTCCATTTTCTACCTAGGCTGAATGTATGTAGACTATAAATCCCCAGGGCTAATTGAACCTAAGGGACGTGAATAAATTATGAAATCAGCAGTACGATAATGCAAATCCAAAGACTCAGACCTATTGAATTAAGATTTGGACTGATACATATTCTTAAATGGATGAGCTACAAAGCCCTGAATACAGAATTTATAAGGCCCATGTTGACAGACCTGTAACTAGACAGCAGGTGCTATGCTAAAAGAGTATTCCACAATAAACAGAACGAAAACAGCTGAAAAAGACCTGAGTGAGGCCTTGTCCATCACTCAGAAACTAGATGAAATCTTTAGAGCTTTATGAAGGCTCTCTGGCTCAAGACAATTTCACCCAAATAACAGGAGCTTTTCCTGTTAACACAGAGTAGTATGTGCTTTGCCACGGGATAGATTTAGCTATATTTTTAAAAAGCTAAGTACGGACATTCTGCATTTGCAAGCATGTGTTGAGATGACCTATGTTGTGAAGAAGACAGAAAAAGCATATTAAAGTTGGAGGGATGTATTTATCTCCTCTTTCCTTTCCAATCTACTGCTTTTCTGCCACTCCATCTACTGTTTGTTTATTGTTGGTGTTTTTACTCAGCACTTTTAAGTTAGGACATTCATTCATGAATTCAGATATTCAGAAAAGAGCCATATGTCAGACATATGACTTGCACATGTCCCTTAGAAAAAGTCTGACCTTCTCAGGGCATTTTATTTATTTACTAGGTTTTTTACTCTCACAATCACTTTGTTTTACATAAAGATAGGCAGAGCATTATTTTCCACCCACTCCTGGCTCTGCTTGCCTCCCTTCTTAATTAAGTTGCAGTTCTTTCTTTTAATTAGCACTGAAGTCATTTGTTAAGAAAGCAGTTTTGCCCACTCTGCAAAACGGGAGTTGTTGGTTCTTCTGTTTCACCTAATCACGAAGTGGTTTTGGCATTGTTAAGTGCTTACAGCTATAATTTACCATTTCTGTAATAACTACAAGTCAAGGCCCTTATTTTATACATCACAGGGTAGGTATATAGCACTGCATACATCTGCTGTAGGGTCTGTTGCTTTGAAAGACTCCACAGTCAGATTCCATGGTCCAGAAATGAGAAGGGGCTGGTGGAGAGGTGGCAAGGGAGAAGAACCAAGGGGGTATAACACTTCAGCATATCCTTTCAAGACCCAGAGGACTGCCATACTGTTCACAGCATTGTGACAAAGAGTCACCCAGCCTAGCCCCCCAAACTGTAACAACCCAAGCCACATATCTTGTGTGGTGCCCCCTTGAGTCCCTGGCTAGAAGATAGCTATATTCCCCTTCAGAGAAAAAGTAACAAGGAAGGCTTATTTTCCAGAGGAGAATCCCTGTATTCCTTTTCTCCTCCCATCCCCAAATGAGCTAACGTAGTGGACTTGGAGTTTCATTAGCTAGTGGTGGTATCTGAGATTGTTTCCAAAGGCTTAATTAAGATGCTAAATGAAAGCCACTGATCACAAGAAGTGTGATGTGTATATATGTAATACAGCATGCACTTTAGCCTTTAAAAAATTATAGTTTGCTGCTAGAGAGCATTTAGTTCCCTGTGAGTTATCAGAAACCTAACATTTACAGAGAATGGAGAATTTCTTCCCTGAAGCTGGTATTACAGTTCCACTTATCACAGATCAGCTTGCCATCTGTGAGCAATTACCTTTCACTTCCTGCTTTAAAACACAGTCAACACGCTAAGCTAAGTCAGATCACAGTCTTTTCTTGAGGTTTGGATACATTAACAAAGGCATTTATGGTAAGATGAAGTTCAGCCTAAGCCTTCTCCTTGAACTTGGCTATGTCAAGAGTTGCTGCCTCAAAATTGTTCATTCTGTACTCTAAATTCTCCCTGCTTTTCTGTCTCTACTTCAGAGATCCCTTAATTCTCCATCAGAGCAGTAGCAGCTCTTTGGATGGTAGTTTTCTCTTTTTATGAAACATAAGAGATGTTTTTCCTCTAGGGGAAAGTACACTGCAAAATTGGAGTGACTTCTGCCCATTTCCAGGACAGGCTATTAACTTTCTCATCCTGGTATGTTTGTTTTTACACCATCACACTATTGAAAATAAATAACCTTGAGGACCTGAGTGAAATCATAGGTTGGAAGAGAAGAAAGAATATTTTACTTTTTCTTTAGAAGTTCAACTACATCTTAGAAGAAATTAAAGGTGGCTGTCAATATAAGGTCAGTGCTGTCCAGGT
Organism: Dromaius novaehollandiae; assembly: GCF_036370855.1. Taxonomy (NCBI): domain Eukaryota; kingdom Metazoa; phylum Chordata; class Aves; order Casuariiformes; family Dromaiidae; genus Dromaius; species Dromaius novaehollandiae. Next base: position 30,342,157 of record NC_088099.1, read on the forward strand.
GCTTTTGCAGGTAGTATAACAGTGAAAGTACCAGACAACTACTTAAGGAAAGTCCTTTTTGAGTCTTTAATGGTCTGTGACAGTAAAACCAGTCAATCATTTTTCCATATTTTTAAGTGTTCAGAGTACTGCTTCTTTATTGCTACCTACATGGAGGACCAGCACATCTGGAAACAACTAAATACATGCTATTCATTGGTATTTCTACAGCACCTCCACTAAATGGAGGTACTCAAAAGATTATAAGCCAATTTATCAGATCTGAATGCTTTGAATAGCTCAGATAAGTTTTGAAAAGGCATATGTTTTTGGATTCTTAGCAAAAGTTCACCCAAAATTATGTTTTCTGAAATTTCCCCACTCCTGTAATCCCTGTAATCTGTGTTAGACTAATTTATTTTTAATCCTCAACAGTTAGTTACATTATCAGTATTAGCACCAGTAGACACTGCTGCCAACTGGAAGCATTCTCCAAAGATATGTTTGAGTCCTGAATAGGACTAGAAATCCTCCAAAGAGAGCTCATTTACACTGGTTGAGCACTGAGTGGTAACTGACATTCATCCCTGTTTTATTTGCTCTGTGGAGAAATTGCAAATTTTAATTTCTGTAGTCTTCAGTCCAGCACCAACCTCATTTAAGAAGGACAAACATATAACATAAAAAACAAGGTGATATTATGGCAGTACTATGGCAGCCCTTGCTGACATTGCTGTATTTCTAGAATAATCTCAAAAAAATTCCTGGAGGTTTTCAAATACAATATTAAAAATGTTTAATTTCCTCCCAGTTGTTCATCTAGCTGTAATAGCAGTAATATTCTTTGTTATTTTTCTAGATCCATGCCATATTTCTACCACTAGTGCCTACTAGAGGTCTAGTCTGAAGCTTAAGGTCAAGAGAACGGTGAATGATCCAGGCCTGCCAGACAAACATAGATGCTTTCCCACACAGTCAAGAGAGAAGTAATTATGATAACTAAATTAAGCAGATACTAGGTGGTCTAGTTATGGCTCCATGAGCCTTGTTTAATTCAAATACATATAAGTCACTATTTCTGCTATTCACAGTAATTGTCAAAGAAAAAAATGCTAAAATGCTGTTCACCATTCAACTGCAAAGGAAGACAAAATCTCTGCCTCGAGACACATAAAAGCTAATTCTTATTGCTTTAATAACACACTTAATTCACCGAGTACCAACTCCCTTATAAAAATATTATCTCAACTGTGATAGTGGAGTCTCCTGTTGAGCCAATGTGTGAGGTTTCAGCTTTCTCAGCTTCTCTGGTGAGAAATCAGTGTGACTTTATCCACAAATTGATGGCCACAGGTGTCCTAGTATAACCCCTTGTAGTCACTGCACCAGTTGTCCTCTGATTACTTCAGTGTTCCATAGTATCAACCTAATTTTGCTCATAAGATTTGATGGTGCTACTAGATAATTTTTGCCACTATGAAATACCAAACAGAAGATAAGCTTGGAGCATGACATTGTTAATGGATGGTGAAACTGAAACACACTGAACGATGCGACTGGCCTAAAGACAGATAGGAGACTGGTATTAAAAAGTAGCAATAGAGTCCAGTCACGCTGGTATGCATCCTCACAAACTACCACACCCAACAACTCATATAATGATGAAGCATCAAGGGTGAGATGAGGGTACCACATATTTCTTGCAAACACTCACTCTCTCATATACACGCTTTTGACCTGCCATTTCAATCCTACATTAATCGTTCCAGCATCCTTTGCCCATGTCTCTACATCAAGCACTCACGTTCTTACTTCTCAGCCTCTATATAGGACACTTTTAGCTGTTTATGAAAAATATCATCAGCTCTCCCTATACTTTGTCATTAGGCATTTCTTCTGGTTGTCTCAGGAAAAGGACACCTCACACAAAATCTGGAAAGTAGTGAGGTAATAGGTTTGAGAACTATCTGGATAAATATTAAGAATGTAAATTGAGAAAACAGCCAATACTCATTCATTTGGTATATCAATTCCATCCAACAAGGTTTATATATTTAACTGCTAATTTTCTAAGCATGACTGTCTTTGATCCCAGAAGTTGAGGTGCTTTGTTGTACTTCCTAAACAAACTTTTTTGTTTTCCTCCTGATGTTTATAATTCCCATGTAGTCTTATAATTGCTGGAACGCTAGGATATTTTTTCAAGCATTTCATATTCAGCCTTAGGCAACAATCATGCTAGATTCCATAGTGATATTGTCTAGGGTTTCTTTGCAATTCCCAGCATGGTTTCACTGTGTTGGTCTTTGTACATGGGGTTGCACAACTGCCTTTTAAGCTCTGCATGCCATTTTTCAGTGTGTGTCTTTAGTGCTTCCTGAGAAACTTAGCTGCTGCATTTTTACTTAAGCTTAAGAGTTTGAAAGAACTACTGCCAAGAATGACTTCAGAAACCATCATGATGCAAAGAGGCAGCTCTGCCAGGCAGCATCAGCACCCAGTGACTTAGAAAGCTGCATTCACAGAGGGGGGTGGGGGTGAAGAAACCTGAACCCAAGGTGTTCCTTTATAAAAACTGTCACACTGGACATTAAAAATAATAACTGAAAAAAACCCTAACCCCCCAAACCTCTATATTAAGACGTGTTGGCAGATACCCTTATTCTTTATCCTCCTTCTCCCTCCCAAAATGGTCCCCAAACCTTCAGTACTAAAAACAAGCAAACGAACAAAACCACAGCACAGTTGTGAAATGAGACAGTTCAGAAGTCAGGAAATGAGAACACAGCTAGGGTCTGTGAGCCCTTTCTGTATTCAAAATGCAGAGTTCACTGTGGGACATGTACAGAAGAGCCCTAGTTTGCACTAAGTGCAATGCTGTGCTAGGAGCTAGGTATGGCTGTGAAAGCATTTTGCTCAGCAGCATTGTTGGTATTCCTCACAGGGACCACTCACTCATGCTGCCTTATCTGAGCAAAGACGTTATGCAAGTGAAGAAGACCTAACTGTCTGCCCAGGGGGAGTGTGAAAGAGGCTAGTGTGAACGCTGCCTAAGAGTCAAGCATTCTCTTTAGCAACCAATAGTGTAACCAGGTGGAGAGAGCTGAGCTAATATATCACAAACTAGTAACATTTAAGAGGTAATTCCACTCCTTGCTCTTAATTGCCCTGTGTGCCACTTGACTACAGCTATACTCCTGCCTGCTTTATCTCAGCTCTTTAATCTAGTGCCTTCTGAATTTGAACCTTGGCTTGGTCTGACCCTAGGCCTCTCAACGCTTGACAAAACCTTCTCTTGGTTTCAGAGCTTGCCTGGCCCAGACCTAGTCATTGGCCTGCACTCCCCAAATCACAGTCAACAACACAGATACTATATAGGTATATTATACTGGTATACAACACAGGTATTATCTTCCCAGCAAAGCAGCAGTCTCTTGGCTCTCAAGCCCAGCAACGTATCACAAAAGGAACTGTGGTGCATCACACCACTATGTGTAGATCCTGGGAAAATAAGAAATATTGAAGGGTCTGAACTACTGGATTCATGTCAGGATGTGCACTTTCAGGCATATTCAGGGATCAGACTCATTATGCAAGGCCTGTGTTTAGTGAGGCAAGGCATAAAGTACAGGCTATTCCTAAAGTTCATCAGATAGATTGGTGCTGGGCCCCCACCTGCATGGAGGAACTCCTGTGAGGGAGAGGCTGCCCTGTATGGTACTGGAGCTGCCCAGCCATGCAGAGGCTGAAGCCTGGCACGAGCTCTGCCTGGGCTTCCTGTGGCCATAGCCCCTCTGTCTTCAGTCTGAGCTATGAATGCCCACGCATCCCACCAGCCCGTGTGGCAGATGATGTGTAGGCCCTTTAGGAAGGCCGTATTGTCTGCATGGGGTTGCTTTTATGCAATTTCCTAGAGGGGCAATAGACTGCTAGGCCAATCACACTGGATCCAACTGTACTGTACACACATACAAGCTCAGGATGAATAAATGTGTATCACAAAACAAAGTTTTCTCTGGAATTCCCTGAAGGCCGTCTTAGCCAGCACCTGAGTGAAAAATTATGTTCACAGAACTCACTTCCATGCTTAGTACAGACAGAGCCATTGCCCTGGCATGAAGCACTATTTCCTTGTGTCCCTTTGAGACCTGTGCAGAGCTAATGGCCTCTTATAAATGATAGTGGCATCAATGCCAAAACGCACATTAAACCTAATCTTACTCAAGAGATCTCAGAATAATTGCATGTTTTGTAGTATCTATTGAAAAAACAAAGCCTTATATGAACAAACTTTCCCGAGGAAGCTTTTTTCCTGTTGTTCTTTCTCACTTTTTTGTCTTGATCATCACTAACACTCATTCATTTCCTTCAGTGTGAAACAATTTAAAACAAGTTTACACATTTATTTGCCCACAACAACAAACAAACAACTAACCAAGAATGTGTGTAATTCATTTTAAAAAGCTGCACAGTAAAAACAATGCTTTCAAATAGGCTCATACAGAGTATTATTCTATTGGAAACATAATGTTACAGAAATAGCCATTCCAATTTCACTCTTCTTATACTATGCAGCAATTTTCCACATTTAGTTTTATCACCCATGTCTTATTGTATTGCCAACATCTGTAAAAGAATTCGCTTCACCTGCCAACATAAAAAAAACCCAAAACACAGAAAGACAGCAAGTGTGTTTCTTTAGAGTTCTTTTTATTTATTTTATTTTTACCCATTCAACCAATAAATTACGGAAATGAGTAAACAACATTTGACACTCAACTTGTGACATGGACCAAGAGATATGCTTTATTATTACAGCGGAATATGTGGACTAATATGTAAGTAATTTAAAAATCTCGTGTCAACTTCTGATTATGTTAGAGGGAGATTTTTGCTGTCTTACTACTTAATGTCTGACTTTATAATTTTCCTTCTTCAAAGGGCAGAGGAGTTAGCCTCTAACATTGCATCAAATCTTTTTGCTGAGCTCTATGTATACTGATTCGGCCATATAGAGGGCTCCCCTTTTTGTGAGCTATGGATGCAGTGTAGATTCTCTTGCTTATAACACCAGGTATTTGCAATCCAAATCCCCTGATCTTCAGATTTTAAGAGAGGAAGAGAGGTATATGAATTGCATGAAACAGTGTGGGGCTAAATTATGGCCAAAGCCTCGTATCCGTGGTTATATCCCACTCTTCTCACTTCATGCAAAGATGCAGTTACATTCTTCATACCATTATGTGCTGCATACTCTCCATGGCTTCCCTTATGGAGAATATGAGACACAGCAGTCTATTTATTTTGCTTTTTAATCTGTTCAAAGGTACTTCTGGTTTAGTTGCATACCAGTAATTGTTGCTTTGGATCACAATGACTTTGAAGAACTCCTGAGAAAAATTAATAACAATTTACTTAAAGCTCTGATGTTTTGTCAGATTTGGTAGCAAATTTTAAATTTTTATCAAATAACGATACCAAAAGAACCAAAGGTAAAACAACGATGTAATGTCTTGAAAATGGTCATTAGACACAAGCTAATTAGTCTCACTTTGAAAAGGAGTGGCTGGCTAACAAACAAAAGCAACAGTTCAAAAAGGGGAGGATTTTCTGAGTAGAGAGAAAATACACCAAAGTACAAAATCACTAAAGATAATAAAAGAGCTAATTAGGATCAGGGGTAAACACTGATCAAGGTAATCTCTCAGACGACTGCAGCCAGAGTAGTGCGAGACAGTGAACAAAGAAGTGAACAAAGATGTGAACTCTTAATATATAAACTGAAAATTTAGAGGGAATACGGTTGACGCACACAAGTTAACAAAGGCAACTTGAAAGCTGAACCACATGAACATTAGGGAAACTTAGCCAGATTTTTATTAAACATTTTTAAAAAGCCAATAATCACATTTACTTAATAAAAAGACAATTAAATGAGTGCTAAATTATCAAAAAACAATTACCACTTGGCATACAAAACTACATGCTTCCACCGTTTATGCACAGAAGACTAGAATTCTTCAAGCTATACAAAGCAGATACTTTCTTGTCTAATGTTATCAAAAATAAGAATATTAACATTAGCCGTCTCACAGAGTTTTTTCAGGTGTTACTAAAATTGGCAAGATTTTTTCAAACCATGTTCACCACTTATTTCTGTAGCACTTGTAGAGGAGAAAGATGAAGATAAATGTGCATCACAGCAACTCATTTATCTTCTGAATATAGTTTGTGGTTTATGAGCAAGTGTGATCAGATAAAGTGAAACCTTCATACATTCAGTGGAAAGAGGCCACACCAGGTCTTTGCAAAGGAGACAGTTTTGCAGATAAAATCTCATGGATGCTGAGATACGTGGCTGCGTCCAAAAAGGAAAGAGATGTCTTTCCTCCTTGGTGTAAAGAAAAACAGCTACATGGAAACACCTACCAGCTAGGATAAAAAGTCAGAGCTAGCATACAGAGATATACAATCATACTTTATGCAACCCCTTGAACAATAGTTAGATTCAAATAATAATATTCAAACTCCATATTTCTTGGCTGGCTGACTTCATTCCTTTCTCCTCTGGGCTTTTTGGAGCATTGGATTAGAAACAACTGACTCACATGGAATTTAAATAGGAGGGCTTTAAAATGAAGTGACATCGTGGGAATGGCAGTGCTATGCTAATGATTTATAATCTAATTGTGTCTCTTCCCAAGACAATGAAATAAGAGGATCTGATGTCCTCTTTGAATCACAGACACAAATTTCCAATCCATCCAGTAGGACTAAAACATGAAGAACAGAGAAGCCCAGAATCTTCATTTTATTTTAAAGGGGTCAAAATTGTCATCATACCTGTTATTTATTAAAATGGACAACAAAAAAGCCATTGCTTTGAAGTGAGTTATGTCATTCCATTAAATGATATAAAAGCAGCTGTACTTATGCATTAAAAAATCATACGGCTATTTTACTTTCTTCCTCACCTTTCCATTTCAGACCTACTGTTTAGTGTGGTATAATAAAAAAGGACAGTTAATATTCTTGACAACAGGAGACACATCTGGATAGTAATGCATTCCTGGGGAGGAGGGCTTCCTGACTCCATCCTCCCACCACAGAATCTGTGAGGAAGATGGTGCCTACAAACTAGGGTAGTACATTATCTTTTCTCATGCTGGTTGGCTAAACAGGGAAGAAGAATATTGCAAGTAGGCTGAAACATCCTGATCTGAGAAAATGGCACCATAAAAATCACAAAGCTATTCACTCCCTTGCCAAACTTGCTGTCTGGTATAATTCTGTGCAGCCTGCTAGAAATAGAGGCAGGAAGTGAGAGAGTTTGGGCTCAGTGAAGGGATGCCAGAGATTAATTTGGCCAGCTAGGTTCTTAACAACGAAAGAAGAAATTAGTCTGTCCAACCACAAAAAAAAAAATAATAATCAAAAAAACACTTTTGCAGCAGCTCCGCTGAAGAAGCTTTCTAAGTTTCTAGGAAAAATGACAGTGAACAATATGTACCTGCAAGAATAATACCTAGTTGCTGCCAACTGGTAACCAATAAAGAAATCTCTATCAATATCAGGGGATGAACGGTTCTCAGAACACCACCACCCTGTCTCCAACTGTGCCAAATACTAGCATGAGTTTATTTTCCAAACGAGCACATCCCAGACAAGGCATTCTTCCCAGGAAAAATGATATTCTACTAACTTACGTAAAACAACAAGGAAAAATAACAAGTGAGTTCCTGAACCTTGAGTCCCAGGTCATAAAACTCAAAGAAGGAAAATGCTTTCCTCAAGACCAGAAGAAACCGTCAGAAGAAACTGTCAGACTTCCTATACTCTTTCTGGAGTGGGAGCTTGTGTGTACAAGGCATGTTTGTACAATATGGGAAAGAAGCAAGAATAAGCAAGGGAAAATGGTGACTCAAGGGAAACCATTGCAGAAAAATAGTCTGCCATCTTCATAGCCCGAGTTCAACAAGAGACCTTGTGCTTTACGAGACCCTTGACAGGGAGCTGCAGCAGTACTGTATCCTACAAAAAAGAACCGTACATACCTGAGCATTCAGACGTGTACTCTGCATGCTTTTCTCCATACTCATTCATTACAGTTTATAGTTCAGGACTGAAGAAACTTCAGTATCTCATCCCAGCACATTTCACTGCAGTATGTAAACACAAGCGATGTGTTTTAATTGGCAATCACCAAGTGACCTGTGCTATGACAGTACAGGATGCAGCTGGACGTGTCATGAATACAGAGCAACAAATCCAACACACATGCCATTGTGCAGAGACCACGTGCCCAAACCGAGAAATTTAAAATAGACCATAGATGTTTTGAAACCAGGCAGAACAAAATCCGGTCTCCACTCACGCAAGCAAAGTGAGTTAGTGGAGAATGAATACAGTATGCTTTTGCCCTCTACTCCTGTCCCAGGGGGCCGTCCACAGGGATTACAACTTGAGATCCCCTGGAGGCCAGGAAGGGGTTCCAACGTGGAAGTTAGCTTTGGAGGTCTGTCATGCCCCTAATTCTGTCCCCAACACTGTGAATTAGCAGTAGCAAATACACAGTAGCAAACTATTTGTTGCGGAAGAGGGATAACATTTTATTTTCCACGATCCTTTTATCAAATCTGCATTACATCAGCAGAATGAATCCACTGGTTTTATTATTCCACCACTCCCACCCCTTCAAGCAGCAAAGAACTGCAAGCACATGAAAATGCTTCTGAGTGTTTTTTTTCTCTTTAACCATATCCCCCTCCTGTAATTAGTATCGATCTGCCATGATCATTTTCCTGCAAGTACAGTATTTTCAACACTAAAAAAAAAATTAGTATTTAACTCAGTAAAGCACAGACCACAGGCCACAGGTCTAAATCTACCACTCAAAAATTGAATTATGCATCTGTGTTCAAAAACATAATCCTGCTACTGAAAAGCATTCCTGCTTTCATTTTATTTACTGAAGTTACAGTTGTTTTGTTACAGAGCTTTCTTCCTATCTTTTTGATAATGGTTTTACTAGCAATTCTTAAGAACTGTAAAAAACTGTAAAAACTGTAAAAAAATGAAATCTGTTTTTCTTTGAATTAGAGACATTAAAATATCAACAGTTCTTCAAACAAAAAAATGAGTAGGAATAAAAAATTGGTATTTTGTATGTTTTTTACTTTTTAAACACAAACATGAAGAAAATAAAGGCAATTATTTTCCTGATGAGCTATAACTTACAAATTTTTATTTTCAGAAAAACAGAACATGTCAGATGGAATAACAATTTTTATTGAAGATGCTAGTTTCCATTAAATTTTCTTTTTCTTGCTTTTAGATCTAATTTTATGAACTTTTCCAAACTTGATTGGACAAGGCTGTGGGCAACATGAGTTTAGCCCTGCTTTGACCAAGAAGTTGGACTAGGTGTTCTTCAGGGGTCCTTTACAACCTAAATTTTACTGTTTATATTTTATTATTTATAAATTTTACTAAACAGTACAGCCATTTTTGTTTGGTTCTCTACCCAAACTAATTGGTTAAAAAAATCGAATCAGGCCAGGTTTAGAACTAGGCTGAAAGAGCTACACTTCCTGCCAGTGCCAGAACAACTGTAATGACCTCCACATGATGTATCTCATGCTGTAGTCATGTCCTTGTTTTCTTTCCTGCACCACCTTTATGTTTTAAATTAACACCTGTTTAATTCAAATTCCTGGTAAATCCTTGAAGAAAAGCTTTAATTGTGAAATATTCATTATCCGTATCTTTCCAACTAAGGACTGAAAAAGGATCAGTGCAAATCTTTTGGTTCCTTCAGCAAATTATGGTGATTAACTACATTAACAATAGCTAATACCAATTACATCCATAAGGTTAGTATCACTTTCAGCATTCTGTACTGATTTATTTTGGATTGTGACTTTTATTCCTGATTTTAAAGTACCTAAGCTATATGAAACACTAGCATCCTAAAACTAAGAACACAGATATAACCTGAAGCTAATTAAAGTATTATGTTTTGGACTTACAGCTCTGACGACTTGCATATACTTATGCTTTTACTGGCATACAATGGATATATGCCAGCATAGCTTTTTTCTTTTGCTTTTTTCATAAACACAGCTGTTTGCAATGATTCAGTTCCCATAATTTCCCCATTGACCCATAATGAAGGAGAGCAGCCAGCTTTAAAGCACCAGTTGTTAATAGCTTTTCTTAATCTAGGTCTGTGACGCTACATTTTGCAGTAACTGTATTATGTGAAGGTAAAAACTGGAAATGCACTTGTGCATACACACATGCATATGTATGTCTGTGCACACATAAGCAAGTACAGATATTTTCTAAAGAGAAAAGTAAATACATAATGCTCCTAGAAACAGCTGGCAAATACATGAGAATTACCAGAGGAACAGCATCAAAGAATGAGGTCCTGCCTTGGTCACAGAATCACAGGAGTCCAGGAAATGGTATGACAAACATGTCATCATGTTATGCTGTCCACACCATAATCTGAAGATAATTTGGATGCCAGGGAATTAAAAGCTTTTTGCAAGTTCTTTTTAGTAAATAGGCTGCACAAGAAGTTTTCAACTTACTTCTCAGTGAGGACAACCTGGTAAACTGAGGTGCCACCAGCATGGATAGCAGTAGAATCATGATGTCATTGTTTGGAAGAAAACTTGCCTGGATAGTTAGTACCTATTTGGCAGATCCTTTCTGCAAGCACAACTGCACTGCCTGAGATCCTGAGGACACTCCTGGGAACTGAAAATCTAGGTGGCGGGAAAGCAAACACCCAGGATATGTCTCAATTTTACTGCTCTGAGTTGATTTAATGCAGGCCATTGATATGTTCAGAATAGTGTTTGGCTGCAGATTATTATTCTCACAGGTTTTTCTACCTTGCGAAATGAAGATGCGGACACATTTGCTATATTTAACAGATAAAGCCAAATGTTGAGACTCCTGAATAGATTAAGCAACAGTAATAATACAACATTTGTTGAAAAACATTAATATTTTCCTGTGATTAGAGAAAGCATTTCTAAGCTTGTTTATAGAGAAACACCATGCAATATATGCTATAAGTTTAAATAGACACTTAAGACTATGAAACAGATACACAGATACTACATTCCGTTAAAAGTATTTTCAAATGTATATCAGTTTGAAAACACATGTACGTGGTAGGATCTTAATTAAAGCTAGAACACAGACAAATTAGTTATCCATTTTTTGACTAACATTTTGCCTTTGGTTTTCTTTCGATGATAACTGACTAATCATATTTCCTAAAGAGCTACACAGCAGCTCATTTAAGAAACTCTATGAATCACATCCAGCTAGTTATAAATGATGCTTCTTTGAAGCAGACAGAATTCCTCTGAGATTCTCCCTTCTGGAAAAGTTTGGATGCCCGTCAATCACTTGCCTTGGTGTGTAATGATGCAAAGACCAGACCAGTGAAAATGATACCAAGAAAAATTATATGCCATAAAAATCTAACAGACTTGATCCCTACTACAGGTCCAGGTCGCAGTTTGTAATGAATCTGGGTTATAGATATTTGATAATGTACTTCATACATTCTACTCAGATAACTTAGTGGTGGAAGCAATGGCCACCAGCTTTGAACTGAGCATCCAAAGAGGTCTTATGAAAGTCTAAGTAAGAAGAGTTCATAATAGCAAGAGTTAAGTGCACTATATACTGTAAGTAATATAATATTAACTGCCTCAAGAATGGATATTTATTGGTAGCATTAGAGGTGTTATAAACAGGAGTGACACTGTGGAGATCTGAATATGTTGGGTAATACCCATTTTTAATATATAACACACAGCATATTTTTAGTTCAGTTTGGTGAGAATCTGGCAATGTGTTTTCTGAAGGAGGGTGATATACCTCGAGTGGGAAGCAGTACTATATAATGAAAAGGATTTATTGACAAAACCAGCTTTGTTTCTATCTGCATTAATTGGCACGTAATACTGAAACATGGTGCTGTACCGAAAACTTATCACCGTTCTGGTGATATGATGAGCCTTGAAGGTGGCAAAAACATCCAAGCTACATTACACATAGAAACACCTACGGTAGGTTGTTGTAATTCAGCTCTATTCAGAGGGTCTCAAGTAAGTGAAGATGAGGAAGACACTTTACTTTGTATCCCTTTCATAGATGAACTGGAACAGAAAGAAAGAGGTAACAGGCAAAGGAAGGTCCCTTCTTGCAAAATCCTCTGACAAAACTCAGTGGTGAGAAATTACTTTATTAATTTCACATATTTTAAGTCAAAGGTAATTTAGGCAATGGCCCATTAACAGGTGACCTGAGCTATAGCTCAGGAAAAAAAACACAATTTATGTAAAAAGAAAGTAATTCTACTGTTTCCGTTTTAACACTATAATTCACATGAGCTATGCGAAATTCACTCTACAATCTCAGCTATTTTCTAGAGGGCCAAGAAGGTGAAAAGTAGCCTAGAGCTAAAAAGCAGTTTTTAACAGGCAATAATATCTCATTATCTCAGTGCTACAATAATATACATTTTTATGGGAAATAACATTTTTTCATGTGAAAATGCACCCATACACATTACAGTCTTCATTCAAGGAGCTATTTGGGGAGATGCAGATGGCAGGGGTATCAGTCATAATATAGTTACACAAAACCCCTCTAATTTGTCTCCCTAAATATTTGATTACATTAGTTTTATTTACTTTCTGATATTTTAATGTGGACCAATAGGAAGACTGGAAATGAAAAGGGGAAAAAATAGGTAGTTTGAAAATGGTAAGTGGAACTTATCCTTTACCTTGAAGGGGAAATCTTTAAGAGGGGGCATATCTTAGCTAAAGGAAAGCCATCCAAATCCATAAGAATCAATTAGCTGTGGGCTACATGGTTGGTTTGATCATTAGCTGCTGTAGTTGCGTTGTTATACATGTTCTTTCACAGCATGGTTTACTTTATTAAAAAAGAGCTAAGAGAAGGCAATCTGAGTTGTATGACTTTGGAAGTACAAGGATGAGGCCTAAATTTCAGAAGGACCATGTTTCTATCAGGAGAGAAGGAATAATAAGGAATACTTCCAAACTTGTGGAAGAACATATATTCAGAAGACCGGCACAACCAAGAGAACCTTTTACACTATGCATTTCAGTCCTGCAAGACTCCATTTAAGTTCCCTTCCTGAATGCATGGATTAGTGAATGCATGAATGATAACTTTGTTCAGTTTCTGTGGCAGACAGCCACACAAGGACAAAAATAGTAGAATTTGACTTAGAGAATAATATTTTCTATAAGCAATATAGTGAGCGCTTAAAGAAAGTGAGTCTTTTTCATGGTGATTTGATCTCCCTGCCTCTCACACCGTGCCTTGACAAGGTGCAGGTTGCTTCTGTTAGTATGCAAGTTTGTCAGTCCTGCTTTCAAGACCATTTCCAAAGCTGGTACTTACCAGCTCTCTAGAAGAGCTTCAGCAGCTCTAGCTATGCTGGCAAGTCTATGCTCTCAGAGGTTCTTATTGGACACGAGACACTTCCTGACGTTTCCTGCCTCCTCTGTAGCCATAGGTGCATGCATGAGTTTTTCTGCCATTAGAAATACATGATTTTTTTCCCCACTCCTGGCTCAAGATGCAATGCCAGAATAACCTTACTTTATGCCAGCCCTTCTGAAAAGTGTTTCAGTCTCCTCCACAAACTAGTGCAATTGGTGGCCGAGAACAAAGAGAGCAGGAACAGGCCTCCACCTTCTCTTGACCCTTTAGAGGGCTTCATCTTGCTATGAGCATTCAATAGACTTATTCTATTAACACTGGTAATGTATAACTGCCTTAAACATTTCTCCCAGTAACACTGAGAGAGGGGTGTAAAGACCAAGTTTGAAAAATTAGAGAAAGCTGAATCACATGAAAATGTTTATGAACCAGCATCACACGCAGTATCCAGAATACATGTTATCCTAATACTGATCCGAAGCCTTAATCTTTTCCCATTAGATTTTGATGAGAACTTTTATCAAGCTCGGTGTTACCATAATGGGATGGTGGACAAGGAGAAGGGATATGAAGCATTCTTTTGGGGCGTTTATTATTGCAGTGAGGATAAGGAGTAGCAGAATTTCAATAAGGCTGAAGACGTACTATATAGTGTGTCAATTGCTGTGGTTTGTGAGACAAACCCACACATTAAAAACTACAGCTCTACCAAAACAAGTACTTTTCTAGGTCTAGTAATAATTCAAACCATATAACCAAATGTTCCAATCCATTCTGATCTAGTTCTGTCAGACATTCCTAAGCCATACTGTAAAAAATCCAAGGACCCTGAAGGTAATCACTTTGCAAGCTTTATTCATTTTGTTATAAAGTCAGGCTTTTGGAAAGCTTTCAAGACAATGCTTGTTCTTGAAAAAATGCCATTATAAACTTCACAAACATATAGGATACGCAGACCAGTTTCTGAGAAGAAAATGAGAAAGCATTCAGCTGAATAAACCATGGTGCCCCACTCCCCCCTCCTATCCCTTGTTCCACACAAAAGCTGGAAAACAAATTGCGTCTGGACAAAGTGAATGCTTATCAATTGTCTTTTTTTTTTTAATTTGCCACCTTGACAAAACCTGCCCATTTGCTCTATCCCAATGTGAAATGAAGATTGTTTTTCTGGAACACTTTCAAATTACACTTACTGCCAGTGTAACTGAATACTTTATCTATTAGGCTTGAAGCCCCCGGCCATAACATTATCCAAATACTGCTGATACAATGGTCTCCAAATACAGCTGCTTCTGCTAACTCATACGAGGAAGAATTTTACTGTGACAGCTTATGAAAAAATTTACATAATCAAAGGAAATATGGTAACACTTTAAGTGTCCAGTAACCAGTACTTCATCACAGGACAACACCTACAGGAAGTGCATATGACATCCACATGAGTACTAAATGAATCTGTTACGATTAGTAGTATTAAAATGAATACCAGATGCATTAACAAGGGACTGCATAAAACAAAATGCTGCACAAATGTTTGCATCCCAATCCCAGTTTTCAAATAACATCAGCATATTACCCTAAAATCATTACTTTGCTATTCTAGTTCCTTTCCTAGGGAGCTCTAATGATAGTTCTTGCCCTACAGTGAATTCATATTGCATCTGGCACAGGAAATTTGGCATTTCAATTTACATAACTGTTTTCAATTGCACAAATTTGCTGTTCCCTAATTCTCAGCGTACTTTGGACAACAGTTTTTAATGCTTGACTGAGAAAGAGCAAAATTCTGAGCCAAATAACTTTTTTTCCCCCCCTCTCTTCTCTTGGTAAGTTCTCATGCTTTTTCAGATAGAGGTAAAAGGAGGTCAAATGTCAGATTTCAATGAACGGAAGTTGTCCATCATTTTGCCTCATTTAATTCAGATAGCTGAGATTGACTGACAGAGACTGGATCATGTATTACAAGTGAGAACTGCAATCTGGGTGAAAATCCAGACACCAAAAAGTATGACATTTCCCAGGAAATAGCATTCTCATTTATGTCAGAGCAAAATAGACAAAGACAAATGACAGTACTTCTATGAGACCAAACAAAATCAGTGCAACTCTATTATTAACTGAGTTTTAGCTGCAGCTATGGAAGGCAGATATACATCTCTAAGATATGTACCTCTCCAGATCCTACACTGCTAGATGCTGAAGAGTAAACTATGAGCAAACAGTGATAGACACTACACTGTCAGTGTGAAATATCAGTGTGGAATTTAGAATAAAGACAACATAGGACAAGAAGCACAGATAGATTGGAGAGGAAGGAACCTGACACATGTAGAAATAAATCAAAACAAGTTCCAAGAGGCTGCAGACCTTCTAGCTTAATCTAGTAGTAAGGAAAGTCTAGAATAACTTGTAAATTTAGGGAAATGTCTATGCCGTTGTAGTCTGATCCAGGGTTTCAACTCACACACTGAATTACATTTCTTGAGTGAGAAACTAAAGCTGATATGCAGAAATTATGGGAAAATGCTGGTACAGAGAGACTGGCCAGAAGGAGAGGCAGGCAAAGCCTGGTGAACTTTGCTGCTGGTGTGTGCCATTGGGAACAGCAGTCATAAAATTATTTCTGTCCTTGCCTTTCACATCCCATGGTTCACAGATATGTTGCTCAATTTTCCCACATAGGCTGCTGTGATATGTTCTGTGCTTGTCATTACCTGCACATGGCAAGACATCTAGCTTGTTGTAGCAGACCATTCTCCATGGCTGAGTTTGGCATCTGAGATGTGAGAAGGGCAGTTGGGCTTCTGAATAGGGCAGGTCCTGGATAAAGCAGGCCAGCACCATCTTCATCCAAAACAAAGAAATCCGCTTATGAGGAAGAACCTCTCCATTAGAGGTTCCTAATGAGATATGTGCATCTCCTTGCTGAGGCAACAACGTCATATTGATAAGCAGTGGAGCTCAAGGGAATAAGGTTTCCAGAACTATGCTGTATTGATGCTGAGCCATGTCCAGTGCCTTCTGGCCTTCCTGAAGATAGCAAGGGCAGCTGCAGGATGGGCAGGGGGCAAGGAGACAGCAGGAATGTCTAAATGGAGGAGAGAGGAGGGGCTGAGCTCAGTGGTAGTAAAACACACTGCCAAATTTCTCAAGTACATCTCGCCTACAGAAAAGACAGGAACCACTGGTCTATGCGAAACCCTTCTGTTATGCTACAGCTTTTTTGGCAGCCTAGCCTTTCCCTTTTTTTCCTGTTTCCATTAACTACTGCCACCATTCCACCCACTATAGCTGTTCAGCCACCTCCTGCTGCCCAGTCACCAGTGTATCCTACTCGCTTCCTACTCCTGGTCTTCATTGCTACTTCTCATTGCCCAGAAGGAAAATACACCAATCTTGGAGTTGGTATGTTGGGGAGAGGATTAAAAAGGGCAGATATGGCCCTTTGACCATACAATCTCTGTAACAGATTTAGAAAGAAAGCCACAGAAATGCAAACTACAACTGTATGTAGCATAATTATGGCTCCCACAGACCTTTCTGCTTGATTTTCCCTGCTTGTTTACAAATTCACTGAATAAATGACCAATGGCATCTAGGTCAATCAAAGTAAACAGTTTTAAGAGACTTTGAGATAGTAATTTTTAAAAGAAAATATATTGTTTTATTTAAGCACCCTCCAAAAGGGAAGTATGGTATAAATATATATAGATTTTTGTTTCCTAATAATCAGATATAGAGAGAGGTCTATGGAATATATACATATAGATGTGTGTATGTGTGTGTATATTGCTGTGGAGTTACTGTACCCTCTTAAAATAAGTACAAGCTCCAGTTTACATCAGAGAGGTCCTTCAATTATGAAGCAAGAGTAAAAATTCCATCATTAAAGCAAAATACCACAGAGGATGAAGGAATTGAAGCTATATTAGTTGCTTCATCCCTGTAGTTAAAAACAAGAAAAATATATCCAAACCCCAGAGTCTGTGTTGAGTCTACTAATGTCACTGCCAATAAGAGTTAAAATTTCAGTTTCTATGTTTGTCTTCTTTGGATACATTTCAGACTACTTTTACAATATGTGCTCTGACAGGGAGGTCTAAAAGAGAGCTGCCAAAGTCATCTCCCCTCATACACACAAAAATACTAATAATCAACTTTTCCTTAACTCTCCCACTTTTTTGACATTATTGATGCACAAATAAATTAACTAACCAATTTTTTAAGGAAAAGAATAGAACAAATATAACTATGTGTATAAAACTAGAGAAGTTTACAAGTGTTAAATTTTCAGAACTACTAACAAAAAATTAAAACTAATACTTAAAATGGTCACAACATTAAAAGGTGTGGTTCAATGACTGAAATTCAGTTCAGAAGCCTTCTGTAATTCCAGTGAAGTCAAGAGGGTTTGGATATTTATAAGACATATTACGCATACAGATAATCATATTATTATCTACAGCTTAAAAGATTTCTTACAATTTTAGCTTAAAGAAGCTTTGACCTTGTAAAACTGTAAAAATGCAATTTATAATACTTCATTAGTTTACTGATGACCTAGCTTTTTTGGATTACACAATTTCATTTCACTTCATATTCAATAAACAAAATTCTATACTTGATCAAATCCTGACTCAAAATAAGAATAGGGAGAATCCACTTTGAAATACCCAGAATCGAAAAAGTTACCATTTCAAAGAGAGCCTGATGAAATAACCTATGTTTATACCAGTATTTGGGGGGAGTAAGGGAGAAGGTTAAACATTTTCATCATTTTGAACACTAAAAAGCCTATATATTTAAATTACTTACATAATGTGATCATAAAAGGCCTAGTCTACTTTTAGACATTAATTTAAATAGGTTACATCAACTTCAATGCAAGCTGTGTGCAGGCACTCTCAGACAGAATTACAAGGTGAAATGGTCCATCTTTTTTATGACTTGAGAAGAGCAGGTACACATCATGAAAAAAGCATTTGGGTCTTTACATAGGTCTCATTTTCTGAGGTCTAAAAGCTAAATGTCAAGAAGAGTATTTCACAAATCTCTGCTGCATTGCCTGTTGCTTTCTCTGTAGAAAACAGCTGCTAATAGTTAATCCATTTTGGTGTTTTTGTGCTGTCTTTTCTGCAGCTGTCATAAGGGCAGGGTTTTCAGGATGCTTAAATAAACTGTAGGTTTTAGGAGGGAAAAGCAGTATGATTTGAAGGGCATTACATGAGTACCAAGCTAGTCAGAGAGCATTTTCTAGTCCAGAGTCTAAACCAGACATTGAAAAGTACTCTTGGTTTCTGGTTTTGTAATAGTGAACAATTCTGGCTTGACTTCTTCCAAATGGAAACAACATCAGTCATTTAATCTTGCCTTTGGAAGGTTTCTGTACTGTGTAGCAAAACCGTTGCATTGTGTATACCTCTGTGGAGCCTCATAAAAAGAATAGTTAAAGAAACAGAAAGAAATTCCTCATTGCTCTCTATGGCTATCGATTTTATTCCTCATTTCTTGTTCTAGGACTGTAACTATTACTATTTTCTCACTTCTCATATAAGCAGTCTTCCCTACTTCCCACCTGCATTGGATATTATAACAAAGTGCTAGTTGACTTTAGAAGATTTCTAAAATTGACCTTACATAGATGTCACAACATGATTCTTAAAAACCTTTTCAGCAGGTGTCTTCAATAGCTTTTGGTGAGATCATATCCAAGGTGAAGTTTTGGCTAACCTTACCCAAAACAAGCTGAAGTACCTTACTGCAAGACAAAAACTGCAGAAGAATAGAGACCTCTAGTTATAATATATGTTCATCTCAAACTGAGCATTTCTTTCAGGGAAAGCTAAAGGAAAAGGTGTCATTCTAAACAGCAACAAAACAACTAACCAGCTGGGGCATTGCTTGTTCTGGTTACTGTCTGCCATGCCAATGCTACCATTTTAGGAGATAGGAAAGATGGATGGGGAGATTGAGGAGAAATGTAGAGAGGCTCATGAAGAAAAAGAATGGAGCCAAGATTCAGAAACCTGTGAGACTATGAACTGTACAAATTCAGAGACAACTAAATTATGCTAAAAAAAGTGCCTGGTCAAGGGACCAGCTCAACATGTCTGTGCAATCTCCCCTCTTGGATACAGGATTGACAGTCAAAAAAAGCCCAATTCAAGCCATATTGAGGACAGCCCAAAGTCTGAGAGAGCTCCTTGTAGAAAAGAGAGCTCTTCCAAGGAAGACTTAGTGTAACAGACAGTTTCAGCCTTGTTTCCGTAAAGCTCTGTTCAGTTTGTGTGCTTGATTATTCCTCCAGAACTTCTCTTCCTCCTATGAGATCAATGACAATCTGCAGGCTGCTCTTATCTGTGGTAGTTAACATTGACTCAGCTAAAGTCAAGCCAAACAGGCAGCTCTCACAGTCGTGCCAGACTATGGGCATCGTCCCAGTGAAGTGTTCACATGAAGGGTTCAGAAAATGGGATCAACTTCACTGCCCACTTCATTCATGTTCTATCAACTGCAGCAGATGGACTCTTAGATATTTCTGTAGATATGCAGCAAGTACAGGAGAACACAAATATGAACATGACCAAGGAAGGATACGGTAGTCAATTCCATGGTTTGATCTGGAGCCAACAGTGGCAACAGAGCCAATGACTTCAGTGGCAGTCTACAAAATTCAGTATACTTTATATTAGCAAATGTCATTAGCTTTTTGTATTAAGCTGGCTAAATTGTTTACTAGACTTCACTCTTGCTGCAATAGTTCTTCCTGACATACTATCAGTGGCTCAGCACAAGACTAAAACTTGAAGCAGTGAAAAGAACAATGCAAAGTTCCAGCAACCGCTTTGCAAAAGGAAGGTGGTAATCTTGAGAACATTCTGTCTCCCACAATCCCTCCCAATCCCAGTAGAGAATAAACTCTTTCCCACACAAGTTTATATTTACATGCCAAAATGATTCAAAAGAAAAATCTTGCGTCATCTCTTTAGCTATGACATAAATTGGTAGAACAGCCAGTAAATGTAAGAATGAGCAAAATGATTAGCAGCAGAAGGATGCTGACATTCTAGCAGAACACAGCCTCATGGTCAGTAATGGCAAAGTTCTAGTGCTAGAACTGCCAGGATTATAACAATGCATCTACCAATAGTGAATTACTATCTAGGTAGCTATTTACACACTCAGAATGATGATGTCTTGCTTTTCCACTCTACACCATCTTCAGCTTCCACTTCCCCCAAAATTTCAAGAGAATGGAAAAGGAGATAGCTGATAGTCATTAGTTACTCACCAGACCTAGTGATTTTGGCTCGTTACTTTAGATACCATCTTGATTATAGAGAGAGCTTGACTTCTCAACCTACACTGATTAAAACTAGTTCCAGAGGCTCATTTTGGATAAAAAAATGACAAAAAGATCTGTGTAGCATAGTCAAAATGCCAAGATAACTTTGTAATTACCTACTGATGGATTTTATTCTGGGCAAGAAAGAGCAGTGATCCACTCTGGAGAACTCACGTAGGATGTGCCTGTGTATCTTACTAAGCTCTACATTTTAGAGGACTATCTGTAGTTTATCCAATAGTAAACCACAATTGCCTCCTCACTTGCACCTGGATATTTACCTATTTATGTTGATTCTGAGATGTTCCAATTTACTAGGAATAGACAGGCATTGCTTCAGTTATTTTCAGTTATTTACATTTTTCAATTCTTTTTTAAATGTTAAAAAGCTTCTCAGCCATTTTCTAATACTTTTTACCATAAGCAGTCATGCTCAAATACTAAATATCCTTTTGAGATGTTTTTGTCACTTGCGGTTTTCTACTCCGACTTATGAACAGTTTTGCAGATGGTTTTCATTTGGAAGCTAAAGTGAGGTGATCTTTTATATTATTATTGTTCATGCTTGTTCATGACTGGCTTTCTTTCAACAAAATACAATATTTGTGTGCTCTGTTCCACTAGTACATAATGTGCAAGAATTTTTCTTTGTAAGAGTCAGGAATCTGGGCCAATTTCAATCTCTACATATAAACATTTGTCTACACTGCTCTGTTGTTTATCCCACCCAGAGAGATATGAGGTGCAACTGAGTGGGGGGGAATATAAATAACAGCATAGACTATTGTATATAAGTTCATTGATCAAAACAGACACACATGGGTCACAGCGAGGGTGATGGTCAAGTCAGCACCTCTTTTCCTCACGAAGACATTGAAAAAAACATCTTTTCAAAGCAGATAGTTTAGACCAACAAATTACATGTACTGTTGTTTTAAGTAAATAAGCAATTAAAGACAGTGAATCTATTAGCATACACAAACTCAGCACTAGAAATTCAACCATATTCAAATTCAGAGCAATAAGAGAAAAAAACAAGGTTCTGATTAGGAGTGTGGTCAGCCTTAAACAACAGTACTCTACTTTGATTCCCTAGTCCTGGGGTTTGTCTTATCAATATGAAATATGCATGCTAGAGAATATGATAATGCCCCTGAATGATTTGTTTCTTCTACAGTACACCAATCACTAGAGGTGAGAACAGTGAGAGAGTTGGCTTTGTACCACACCCAGAAGCAGTCAAGTTGCTCCTTCTACCTTTGAAAGTCAGAATTTAAGAAATTTGATAGTTGATTCCTGATTTAATATTGAAAGACAAATAAGACATCACTTCAAGGGTTGAAAGGATGTCATATCAGGTGACACTGTCTACAAATGAGTTGATCTCTCCATCGACTTTCAAACCAGGCAGATATTTTGATGGGAGTCATATTCAAGCTGAATATGACTGAATCTGAATCATTTTATCCAACATTTATCAGATAACTCTCATGTTATTACAATTCTGCTCCCCAAGGCCAACTGCAGAGATGTGAGGATTCTTTCAAAAATTAATCTTCATACTGGAACAGACATGCACACTTATTACAGATCAAGCAATTAGTTGTGCACAAAAAGTGAAGGCCAGATTCCCGGTTAAGGGCCCCGAGGGACCAAAACCATCTATTTCTTCTCAGTCATCTCATATACCACCCTCAGCATCAGCTCTTGGGTCATGGGGGCAGACCAGAGTTCCAGCTATCTTTAATTTAACAGCTAAATCCTGTGACCACGGCCAGCAAGGGGAAGGCAGAAGGATCCGTATCTCACTCTCCAGCTGGGTACAGAAGTGTCCGGAGATTCATCAGGATATGCTGGATATGTTGTGTTTAGCTCCACAGTGTGGTGGCTCAGGTCACATCTAGTCCAGTTGCACTCATGGCCCCATTCTGGAAAGATAAAGTCATAGCAAGGGATCATTTCCAGAAAATATCCATGTTTCATCTGTAAATGGAGGGCTCCAGCTTTTCAATAACATCTTTTTCAATGTTCAATCATATGAGAATCAGGTTTTCTAAGGGCTAATTTGTCAGTCATAAAATCACTTTGCAGGCAAAGGTTTCTTATTTTCAGTTTCCTTCAATATCCTAGTATTCAAAACTCCTTCCATTCAGGGCAGTAACAGTGATTTCTAGTCACATATCAGCAATGAAAAAGTTTAATTTATTGATAAGATTCCTTATCTAAGTATGATGCGTGCTTATCCAAAATCAGGCATTCAATAGAAAAGAATCCAATTATCATTAGTGGGCTTTGAGACAAAGCTATTTACACCTATTGTCAATACATCACCGTTTGAAATGGAGAGCTCTTTTTGTATCACACTTCATGGCACAGCTGTTAAAAAAAAACAACAATGGTTCTTGGAGTAGAAAATACATATCAGCAAATGAACACAGACAGGTCTCATTTTCCTGTGGAAATTTCTAAATCTTTAATGTTTCTACCCAGTTGTGCAGCCATGATTTATGGGCTAGTGTTTCATAGCTCAAACACTACTAGCTAAATGGATGCAAATGAATGTCTGGCTTTTCTTCATATACTATCACCACTACTGCATAGGATGCATTCAGTTATTGGGTTGGAACTCTGTTTATCTGTTTCCATTTTCTTTTGAGATAATGATCTGTCATATGGTGCGTCAGGCAGATTTTTTGAAAAGTCACTGTCTTCTGCCTCACTGATCTCTGACTGAAACAGTGTGCAAGCCTAGCAACCAAGATGAGATATACTTGTGTTTTGTCTCAGCCCAGAGTAAGGCAAGGTGGGGAACCAATAGAGAAGAAGCAGTAGGGCTCTAAAGATACCTCTTCAGGTCTGTGGCGCAGTATCCACTGATTGGTGTAGAGCCACAAATGTCATCCTGGAGTGCAGAACCCACAAGGCTTCTTTGACACTACAGTGGCCATTCAGTGGGGTGCCCTTCCTTTCCATAATGCATCCCCATAGACAGAAGGGAGAATGAGCTGGCACTGAATGCTTGGGTGTTAGCTGGAGAGGGAAGATGTGATAAATACTTTAGGCTTCTATTCTTTCTGGCTCCAACCTCAGAACATTGGTAAAGCCAACATAACCAAGGACAGCTAAACAAAATCAAATTTGTTTGTTCAGGACCCGTTCTCAATTTTCAAGAAATGCTGAGCGTGTAGAAATGCTGTGAAGCCTCCCTGAAGATCTGAACACAGAAGTCAAACTGAATTTTATCTACAACCATTCTTCTACTTAATGTCTCTCCACTCCTTCACTTGAAGGAGGTATTTTCAACTTCACATTGTAAATCAACTGTCGTGCTCCACCCCAGAGGCAGAAAGTAGGCAAACCTTGCTGGAAGTCCCCTGGGTGAAAGGTAAGACATTAAATACCTGACAAAGTACTATTATTCAACAGGAAGATCACTATGTTCTCCTATTAATAGGAGTTAAAAAACAACTGGAGAAAATATATCTCCAAGGGGAGTACATTCCATTAACCTCACACAGCATGGCAGAAGCTGTCTCAATTTTTTATCTCTAACTTTGAAGAAACACGGATACATGAAAGCAGTAGCTAATTGTGTCCAAATCAGAACTAAAACTAAACAAATCTCAATGGGGTTCAAGATGTGGAAATTTTGACTTCCTGTTAGCCCAGCTGGTGACGAGGATACATCTGCCCAAAGTACAGTCTGACAACCCAATCATTCCATTGTGGTTTAACTTTTTCTTTTTTTCCCTGAATTCAGTAGACTAGCAGCATGACTATGGTCACATGTTCTGTATGAAATAAAAGAGAGAATTTCCATTCCTTCTATCTTTTTGCATATCACTCCACTCAATGTCACTCACTTCTGTTCATACACCTGAACTCCTGCAGGTTTTCTTATGCAGACTTGCTTAGATAGTTGCCCTGTCATGAAAATGTAATTCATGAAGCATGTTCACCCATCCTTACTTCTTTGTGCTCACTGAGCCTGTATTCATGTAAGACATGCATAAAAACACCAAAAAAGCAGAAAAGCAAAATACCTAATGAAAATCTATTAAAAGTGGAGTTAGAGGTATAAGTTAGAGTTCCACCTACTTCGCTGGTAGGTTACATCAACACAGATTGTTTTAGGTATCACTGAAGCAAGCACCAATAGATCCTAGGAAGCATAGTGAGGTATAACACTGGGTATCCTTCATGCATCTGTTCTGTCTACTTGCAATGATGGCAGAAAGTGTAAGGGTGTGTTTTGGGTCTTTTTTGTTTGTTATTTTTTGTTTTTAGAAGCAGGAGGTCTTGTTTTAGATTTTGGATTTCAAGGTCATTTACAGCATGTCTTGTCACATACTTGATGTCTCGCATTTCATCTTGATCATGACTCTCCACAGCCAACAGTCTGCCTTGTCACAAAGTCATACTGTGAAGGGAACTGTCAAACCTGATTGCGCCCAAGAGAACAGGATGCAATTCATGATATTACAGGCATCATTGTCGATGTCAACAGAAAGAGTCACTGCTAAGATAAAGCTGGCAGATGGAAGCCAGACAAATCATAAAATGGAAAATAATACAGTTGGCTGCTACTGTGAATTACTTTCAGGTGGTCAGGTTCATCCCTAATTAAGATGGCACCCTCAGCATGCAATCCTAATGAGCCCTCAGCAAAGGCATAACGAGTCCTAATTCTCATCTTGCGTAGTTGCGTTTCCAACGTGGCTTGGTTACTATGCAACAAGTCAGGCATATCAAGTGTCTCGCATTTGCTAAGTGAAGTGGGAGTCAGATTAGGTTAAAAATTTGATTAGTTCATTTGCGTGTATCTGGGTTTTTTTTTTAAAAGTGTTGGAATATACTCAATGGGTAAACTGGGCTATTTTTTCTTTATTATCTTTTGGGTGGGAATTTGGAAGATGGAAGTTTATCTTCATAGCATTGGAGTAGGCATACAGTATACATAACAAAGAAGGCTTCCTTTAAGACTTGGGATTATTCAAAAGCAGATCTCAACGCCTTGAGAAAACTAGCTTCAGCATCATTGCCTCATAGTTAAGCAAGCTTTGTAACAAAGCTTCAGGGAGAAAAGTTGGCAAGGTATGCCAAAGGTGGTATGAAAGTTAGGTCTTTCATAAGGATGCATGGTCTAGGGGTTTTAGGGCTAGGAGGAAGAAGACCTGGCCTTCATTCCTAGCTGAACCACAGAATTGTTCTACTGCCTTTAGAAAATTTATTTCCCTCCTGCACAGGGAACCAACTAAGTAAAAATACATATGCAGTCTCAGTTGCTGTTTTCCATCCATAACACCAAGATAGACTCCTTGTCTCGTGGGCATCTTGTGACAGCTGTTGTTTACAACATCCTCGAGCAAACTAAATTTTAAAAGTGTTAGTTAACATGATATGGTTAACCACAGACAATTCTAAGGCACAAATGTTTGTCCAGACCCTGTTTGGCTTGTTTTTCTAAAGAAAGAGCCATTTTGACCAATGAAGTAAAATGTTTCACTTCGAAACCTGTTTTAGGCCTGTAGATGCTACTTTAGTATGAATAAATGATGAAATTAATATTTTTAAAGCTCTGTGGGTAGGAAACATAATAGAAAGCATACCTTCCCTAACAGTATCATGCTAGGTCACATAATAATGGACACATCTACTTTATCTTATCACATAACAGAGGTGGTCATGTAGCACCAAGCAATATGTCTTTAGAATGTAGTGTCCTCCAACATGTTAGTTCATAAGAAAATAATGCATTTTGACAAGTATCCAGATTAATATCTGCTCAAGTCAACTTATTTGGGAGTATCTGGATTATAGATAAAGTAAAAAGATTTGCATTTTGTTAAAAAGTCTTGCCTGCTTCTGATTATCACTCATTAGAGTTTTATTATAGGTACTAATGCTTTAAGCATTTGGTTAAAAAGTTGGTGAAAAATAGCAAGGGGTAGATACTCAGCTAATGTGAATCAATGTTGAAGAAAATTAGGCTGTCAGGGAAAGTTTTATTATTGACTGTGTCTGTGGTGGTACATGTAAAGGTACAGAGCCCAGCATAATGGGGTCTGGAACTGCATGGTAGCAAAAGATGAAAATAAACTGGTTGATTTACAAGAAAAGTCTCCTCCTTTTTTGCCCCCAGTGCCTCAGCAAGTTGTCAATGCAAGATGTCAATGCCACGAGGAGTTTCTAGCATTCACGGTCTTCTGATCTAACACAGATGTGCAAGTTCTGATTTAAGAAGCCCTCATATCTACCAGTGCAACTGATATCTCTTGCAATAGAGAAAAACTGACACAACTATTTCATCCCCATCTCCCCCCAGGCAACTGAATTTTTACATTCCTTTTACATTCCTTTTTTAGTGTTAAGCATGGCCAGATACTAGCACAGACTCTTCTAGGAATCTGTACTGATGTTAGAGCAGTTTGGGAATTTTCTGTGAACAGTCTTTTTTTTTTTTTTTTTAAACTAGGAAATATCAGAACTAAACAAGTCATGAGAAAGTCAATTTTGTAAGGAAAGGTCAGTTTTGATGCGTGTTACACAGTTGCAAAATTATCATCTTGTTTTGATGTTTTTAAAATGAAACAGTTGATTTCCTTGGTCAAAATGACTCTTTGTTTTGAAATTAAGTGAATTTATGCCTAAACTAAAAGTTCAGTAAAACCACCAGCAACACCACAAAGAAGTAAATTGGTTCAGTATGTTTTAAAATAGCTAAATGTAGAGGATTTTTTCTTTTTTTGGCTGGACACTAGTTAGGGAAAGTATTACAACACGGAAGAAAACCTTCCTGTGACTATCAAAGTACTGTGACAGTGCTATGCAGACATTGTTCAGTTCACAAGAGAAGTGTCAGACAGGAAAAACAATGCCAAACTGATCAGAAATCTATTGCACACACAGAGAGCCAAGAACTCATAACCTTGTGAGATTCCAGCCAGAGCTAGGAGGCTTCTCAGAGGGTCCTCTAGCCTACCCCATATCCCAAAGGCAGGATCTAGTGTGCTTAACTAGTCCTGAGAGATGTTTGCCTACCCTGTTCCTAAAAGGCAGCAATGGATGGCAGTTTTCCAGGGTCCCCCTGCCAAGTGATTCTATTCCAGTCTTCAACTATCTCCAGCTCTACATATATGGCTACCAGTGGAAGCCTACAGCTTTCTCAGACCTTGGCCTTAAAGATCAGCCTCAGAAACACTGATGAAGCCTCAGAATTCATGTCAGATGGCTTCTGAACCTACACTCAATCCTTTTAAGGTCTGGAAGGCTGTGCAATAGATGCCAGAAAAGGTCATTCATTGTTTTAGCAGTTTATAAGACTCAGCTGGCCCAAATGGGTTTTATTTGCTGTTGCTAGTAACAGGCATCCTTGTGGTGAATTGTACGCATGGAAAATGTCATTGGGATAAGAAGCTACGGGACCATACTTATCTGTTACAACTAACTTGTGAGGGAAGGCTTAGTGCCTTCACCAAGTTGTGAAGACTGCTTGTTAGGACTGTACTCTTTTTCCCCTTGATTAAAGCCCTACTTTTTTCCATGGTCTTCACCAGGATACCCTCATATACAGACAAAATAAATAACTGTCTAAGCAGTAAGCAGGTAGCCTACACCATCAGGTTGGGGAAGGGTTGAAAGGATTGTTAGAGTACTGAAGCAGCACAACAGAAAAAGCCTTGTCCTCTGTTTTGCCTAGACAGGATCACAGGATCACAAGAAAGCAGGAATAAGGCTGTTGCTGCTGTCAAGAGATTTTAGGGTATGTGAGGTAGCAGCTACTGCTAGCAAATGATATCCCATCCCAGCAGCAGCAATTGTCACTTGTGAGTTCTCTTCTTCCATTTCCCTAACAACAGCTGGAACAAAACTATTTTTTCCAGAACTCTCTGAATCTCAAGTTCATCTTATCCCCTGTCCCTTGCTATGACAGGAAGGATTTTGCCCTTCATTTTCAGGGCAATAGCATTCAATTTTGCCTACTGCTGAGAGGCTCTGAGAAAGACCTGCTCTGAGAGTAGAGGAGAAACACAGGGTAAAAAACATTAATCAATCTCATTTTTATATCAGTTTCAAATAAACTTCAAAGACAAGCTGTAATAACAACACCCTTTTCAAGCAAATAAGTTACTGAATCACATCTCATAAAAATAAAACTCTGTAAATAACTAGAAGAATTTATCTGCAGTAAGTTGTATAATCCTGTATGGTAGAAATGTTGCTGAACATTATCATGTAGGTATCACAACTTAGTATATTTCTCCATGGACAGGGATCCAGTCCAAGGTAGACCTGAATTCCACTAAATGACAAGATAAGGCAGAAAAATCTACGCTCTTTTGGAATCCCAAAGTTTAGAATAGCAAACCTTGTTAGCATCCCAAAAATGGCTTTCTCCCAGCTGTAGGTTATAAAACCAATTTGTGAGTCACATAATTGTAATCTTCATTATTCACAATAATTAACTGCTTTGTTTCCAAAAGTTATTTACTGTTTAAATGATAGGGTTTATTATCAGCTGAGAATATATTTATTCACCAATAGAGAGGGGCAAAACTATAGGTGATTTTTGTTTTGGAAACTATATGGTTATTCTTATCTTGGTTTTGCCATCACAAATCCCAGGCTATTCAGGAATAGACATGTGGCCAATAAAATAACTAGAAAGTTCTACTGCTTCCAGTTTTTGCCTATTCATCTGAGTCTTCTTCTCTTTTTAGAGAATTTTTAGTTCTACTTTTAGGACTATAAGTACAATGAAAACTAAAATTACAGCCCTTGCATTACAATAACACAAACTGGAGGATTCAGAAAAAAAGCAATCAGCAGTGCAGAAATGTATATACAAAGAATGGAGTGTGTTTCTGTACTGCCTATGACAAATACTCTCATCAATATTTCATTACTTCCAGACTAGGAGAAATCAAGCAAAAGATGATTCCAATACATGATTAATTGCACACAGGATCCAGGGTCCCACTACAACTCCTCCGTTTATATCAGACTAATTTGGAACAGCGATTCACCTCATAAGGCTCAAGAGAATTTTAAAGCAGCTGTTAAACTTCCCAGCCGAGGATCATAACGATCCTTCTCAAAGCTCCATGGAAGTAGTCATTTGAGAGAGAACAAACAACAGCTCAGATGGCACATAGGCACTATGAGCTCTTACCAATCAGCATCACTCGCATAGCACCAGCTTCTGCCAAGCTGAATCAACAAACCAAAGCTGAGCAGCAGAGCACAAGAAGCAACAACCTTTTGTGCCTCCAAATCTTTGGCCCTGTGATAAGCACAGCTTAACTACACCTAAAGATCAGCATCTTCATTATCTAGGGAGGGGCTAAAGGACTAAGAGGTGTTGTTCCCTATCTATGTCTTTAAAGCAAAGTAAAACAGACTGGAAGTGTGGTACTGGCCAGGCTGGGAGAATGTATGACACCCAGAATACAACAGCTACGTACGGCATGTCACTGCAGGAAAACATCCAGGTATATTTACTTTCCACACAACACTAAACAGCTTGAAACTTAATTTATGCACCAATATAAAAGAAACACCTGCAAACTGTGCCACCACTCCATTATGTTCACCTTGCAGCAGCGCTGATAATGGACAATACGAAGTTTCAACTGTAGCCTCTTCTCAAGCTGAGAAAACTTTCAGAGGCTCAAAAGTTATTGTTGCAGGAGGAAAGATCAAAGGCGTTGTAGCAGGTGTTTCAGCAGCTGTTCCTGTCCAATTTCTGCCCAAATAATTCACAGCTGGCTGTGAAGGGGGGCGGGGGTGCAGAAGTGGTTCTGAGAGCTCCTCAGAATTAAGGGATGTCTTAGTTTCTCTGACTCAGGCTCTTGGTTTGTTATGGAGGAAGGAGATTATTATTACATGACATTTTCTATGTAATAGCAAGAGGGAGAATTTTTCTGCTCACCACCTGATTAGCTAATGACTCACTCAGGCTCAGCTGTGCTGAATAGTTCTGAAAGGCATCTTTCTGTCTGGCTAAAATGCATAGGTACACTTACCTCCGTTCCCTGCGAGGCAAGTGCAAAAGCTGGGAAGAAAACAGAAGGGCCAAATCTTTACATGGTGCAGGGCATCATAGCTCAGTTGTAATCAAGACAGATCCACTGACCTCTTGATGCTTATTGTAATGGGGTGCTAGAGCAGTAAGTAAATATATGCTGAGTATCAAATTTTGCCTGCCGCTTGCTAACGTCTGTTAGCAAATTAGAAATGGTCCAGAAAACAGCCACACGGAACGGAAAATAAACCATCCAATGAAAACTTAGCTTTTCAGGGCACAGGGCCATTTCATCATGGCTTGTATTGCATGGGCAGAAAATTTCTGATGAACTGCCCCTTAACACACAAAATCCAAAATCTGAAAAATAAAGCCATATAATTTGATAGAATTGTTTGAAAAAAGTGATGCTGATTGAATATTGTTTTCCTATTGAAAAAAGTTTCATTTTGGTATGAAATTTGATATATTTATATTAAAAATGATATATTGATTTGAAATGAAATATTGAATTATTCCATTCCCAGCAATGTCAGCACCACTGAAAGTGCTAGGTAGAGTTTTTCCAAAAGGAAACATCATTGAAAGCTTTGACAGAAAGTTCTGATTTGACAAAGTTGCTTTTTCCAACAGGAGACAAAAAAAAGTGTTAGAAAAATGATTGTCTGCTTTGTGACCTCTGGATTTGAGTTGTACAGTTGTACAGTTTTTGGCTGCAACTGAGGGAATGAAATACAGTCTACTACCCTTTAGCAGGCAACATTTAAAGAAAAACGTACATCTATTTTTTTCTTCCCCTTCAGTTTGTATTTAAGCAAATTTAGTGCACCTGCAACGAGTCAAGGGAACTGTCCTAGAAACCGACCTCCTTTCTCTAGAGAACAATGTGAAAGCAAAACAAAGCAGTCTTTGCTTCCTTTTTACTGTCCTGCCAGAGCAAATCAACCCTCACCTGGACAGACCATCTGGAGTGATGAAAAGATAGCTCAGTGTCCATACCTTTTCAACTTCTTGGTCTCTTTCCTGAAACAGAGTCAATTTTTCAATTCCTTCAAACGCAGGATGCTAAGTGAGTGCCAGTTCAGGCAGTTTAAAACAAACAAGAGAACTTGGCAAAAACCCAAGGGAACTGAGAGTGAGGGGCGGTTTGCTGACCTAAGCAATCCTAAATTCAAGAATGACTCCAAGGGAGCCACCATAATCCAGCAGAGGAAACGCTAGGGTCAGGGACATGGATTCTATCTCCAGTAGCACAATTTCCTAACTATGCTACCTTAGCATTCCACTTAATCTCTGTGATTGAAATAATTTAACCACTTCTATAACACTGAAGCCTACAAATTACAGTAACTTTACATGTTATGCATTATTAATATAAAATGTCAGATATTAGCCTGAGGTTTGCCCAGCTTCCTGTGGTAATTTTACTCTTGGATTGCAACACACCTACACTGCAACTAACCAACTTCAGGCAAATAATTTCAGCAAATTCACTCTCAGTCAAAATGTTTACGAATGTTGCTCTCTTAATGGGCTAAAAAAGAAAATATGGTACCTAAAGGCTCTGATATCTACTTCACTCAGTATATAAAAATTACCTTCGGATTTAAGCCTTGTGTGCAATGAGTTTATATAAGGATATATAAAAATATGCAAGTTCCTGGCACATTTGTATATTTGGAAGAGCTCAGAGGATTTTATGGTTCTAGATGAGTGATATACACCACAGACTGTTTGAGGGGTTATTTTGTGCTTTGTAAGCAAGATAAATAACCATCCTTGAATCATTTTGTCAGACCTAAACAAACATATTATTCAAATATTTCAATAGCTAAAATACCCTGCATTAACGAGGGCTTAGGATACATTTGCTCACAGGAATGTGCAGATTTTCCAGAGGAATAAAGGTGACTGTAGTCTCTGCTCCCGCTTTCCTCGTTACTGTTACTGAGTGTGCCATGTGGTCCTTGGCAATTGACAATGTTAAGAAAAGCAGGTTCTTCCTGCTCTAATTTTGTCTTCTAGCTTCACCATTAGAACGAGCCAATCTTGTAAAGTAGCACAGACTTTCTCCTTTTCACATATGAAGGGATATGGCTGAAACAGGTCCATACTCCTAACCATACCCTCATATTGAAGGTCATACCAGACAGGGGCAAGAGCTAGTTCAAGGTAAAAGCTGTACGCTCCTTCCCCAGCAGTCAGTGAAAATGACTCTTCCTCTTTTACCCTTCTGCTTTGCTCCAGCTGTCTGGCCATCTTGTACCCTACAGACTATTCAATGAATACTTCAAAGGCCTTTTCCACTCTCTCCCAAATCAATTCACTCTGTGCTCAAAATTAATCTTGCTGAATTGGCTTCACTGCTGAACAGTGTAAATACGGCTAAATTATGAACACATACATAAAGGCCGAGGCTATCATTCACCCTGTGGCTATACTGGTCTTGGCCAAGAAGTCAGTACACTCCAATACCATTTCCTAATGGGCTAGAAAAGACAAATTCACAGTCCCATGCCAGCTGTGAGAGGCTAAGCATCTTCAGCATTCTGGACCTTATCTTTAAATGCATTGCCTTCACAGGGCAGGGACAATCATTACAAATTTATAAAGGCCTCCAAGATCCTTAGAGGAAGGATCAATAGCAGTGACAGTATGATTATTATTACAAATGTGTTGCAGCTTGACAGTGCTGTATCTAGTCGAAGTGAAGAAGACACAATAGGCAACTATATGATGACCTAAGGCATAGCATGAGTTACTTAACTGTCAAATTTTAAGAAGTGATGCCTACCTGCACCTCATGCTGAAGTTACCTCTTGGGACTTGACCCCATTTGTAAGGTGTATGGGACTTTCAGGGTTGAACAATGAGAGCAGGGTCAAATAAGGCTGAGAGTGTGAGACTAGAGCAGTGTGCAGGGAAATGCAGAGCATGGCAGAGCTACACAGACAGCTGTAACAACCCTTTTTCTTCTATAAACTCTACTTAGGGCCTGCTTTGTTACAAATCTCAGGGAGTACAAATCTGCAAAGCTGGCACTAGCTGCCATGTAGTGAAAGGGTTGTTTTTGTAAACAAGGTATCTTGTTCCAGTCTATACGAATGAAACATGATGATGTATAGAACAGATACTTGACATCAGCCACACTAAATCCAAAGATAAAATATTGCCAGATTTAAGCCTCAGCCTTGCAATTGGATCTACCTGGCCAGAAAGGCCTTTTGCAGAATTCAGCTACAGTATCAGAGCTTTCCTCTGAAACCAACCCTCCCTGCAAGACATCAGCTATCAACAGGTATCAATCAGAAAACACAGCTTCATACCAGTCTGTCTTCTTTATTCACATGAGTTTTACCTATGTGTAAGCAGGTCATCTGTGTCCAGCCACTTCACTTTCAAGTTCAGTCCTCCTGGAGTTTTATCCTAAGGGAATTGTTCACAGACTAATCCAGCCTTGCTTTCCACATCTCCCTCCAGTGAGCTAATGGAGTCCTAGCTCACTTCACTGTTCAAACAAAAGCGTAAGGGGAGAGATGCAGGCAGGGAAGTGCCTTCAGCTTCCAAAAAGCTGTTCCGAGTTCTCTGTAAGTGAATCATCTTGACTTCTTGAGACAAGATCACCAAGTGGGAGGCTGCTGGGTGAAAGATGTTATGAACTTTGTGGCAGCTTGTCTCTCTCTCTTGCAGAAATCCTGGTGCAGGAAAAGGCTTCACCAAGTCCCTTACCACCACCCACGCTGAAACATAAGCATGTGGTGGGTACAGTTTTAGTTAACTCTTAACACCACGCATGTCCATTCACACCGTCATACTAAATCTCATCTCTTTGATACTCTTGCTCTTAATATACAGTCCTTTGATTTGAACCTGCCCTTACCTGTGTGATAAAATTCTGAGTCCAGCTCTATGGGTCCAAATCCATAGGCCTCCCAAGGTGATCACAAAACCTTCTTATGCAAACTTTTGCTAGACATTTATTTTTCCCCTCATACTCAATACCCTGAAGTCATCCAAAGCCAGCATCTGCTGCTGCCATAGCAACTGCAGCAGGAAGAATGGAGGCAGCATTACAGGCTTCCACCTTACTGCATCTGGATTTTAAAATACCAGGCACAATTATTAACTGCCCCCCCCGGCCATTTCCTTCATCTATTTTGCTCAGGCAAGCAGGCCTTGCAAACCTGAGGTTGAGTTGCCTCAGCAGCACCAAATGGTCAATGATTTATTAAGTCAAGCTGTAGGCACAGTAATGCTCACCAGGTGGCTAATAAACAGTCTTTGTGAAATAGAACTGAGAAAAAAAAGAAAAAGAAAAAAAATCAGGGCCTTTTCTTGGGATAGTTTCAAAAACTTTAAATACGCACCAGAGCAGGCACACACTTTAAAAAAACAAAAAAAAAAAAACCAAAAAAAAAACCAGTTTGATGTGTGCTTTGAATGTTAAACAGACATAAACTTGGCATTTTCTAAGTCAGTATAATTCCACAGTGAAGGAGGGGGAATATATTAATGTAGAATTAGTCTCCCCTTCTTGCAGAATAGAGTTTAAATCTCATAGTGGAATGGTCTTACAGAATGACTTGCATGTATAATCCAAAAGACCAAAAAGGGCTTTGATCTTACTTCAGTATGATTCCCAAGCTGCGGTGACACAAGGTAACCGTGAGGCTGAATAATGCTGCAGCCAATACACTGGAAGTGAAACAAAGATATGCCTTCTTTTTTTCTATGCTAAATACAGTGGAGACAGCCACGAGAACATGCTCCAAACACTCCAGAACTGTGAGCTGAGATAAGGAAGTGTACTCTGAACTGAACAAAATAAAAATATGTATGTTAACAATAAGAAAATGGTCTTTTAAGAAAGATCATCTGTGTTGGGTATAAAAGGAGCTTAGACAAGCTAGTCCTGATAGCTTACTAAGACTGTGGCTGATCCCAAATGTTTAAATTTTGATGCTAAAAGATGTTTTTAAATGGAACTTAAACTTTCCCAGAAAAACAAAACATGAAATCTTGCATTTTGTTCAAGTTTTTCAGCAGCTATAAACTTGACGAAAAAAATCTTTTATTAAAAAGTCCATAGATTAAAAGAATAGTAAAATAAGCAAAAGTTAAAGGTGATAAAGAAAATAACATATTGACAGAGAATAATAGACATTGAAAAATGATATGAATTTTGATACCAGAAATGTATCTAGCTACATACTTTAAACAAAGGAATAAGATAATTTGTTCTACAAACATTACTTTTGCCCTTTCCTGTATATTCTGCATTTTAGTGGTACCTTGTATTGTCACTAACATTTCCATACCCACACTGAGATGTGCATCTACATGCTCCTGTTTGTTAGCTGGTGATCAGGTTGGCATGA
Source organism: Dromaius novaehollandiae (assembly GCF_036370855.1). Lineage (NCBI taxonomy): Eukaryota > Metazoa > Chordata > Aves > Casuariiformes > Dromaiidae > Dromaius > Dromaius novaehollandiae. The sequence continues at coordinate 30,378,392 of NC_088099.1, forward strand.
ATCAGTCCATGACGGGCCATTTGAGAACAGACAGCACCCTCTTTAGATGGCATCTAGACTTACACCCCTGTCTTTGTCCATAGGCCAGGCTCTTTGGTATACTGTGAAGTCCAAGAGATCATTTGTATAAATAACTGGAAGGGAGATAGTTTCAGCATATTCAGCCATAGCATATTTCCATTGCCAACTGTCCCTCCATTTATTATGTTGTTTGCCAATCTGTGCTGAGAGAAAACAGAATGACTATCCTGTGATCATCTGTGTATTATGCATTACATTGTCTGCACAAGGCTTTTCCCACAAATCAAGACCCAGCAGTACTACCGCATTTCAAAGTAACATGTACAGAAAACATGTCTGATTACAACCAGTCAAGGGTCTCTTACTGAGTCTATAAATTGGTCACCTACTGAATTTGCCGATGTATGAAATGGGCACACTCTACAGTAAGCCACACATTTATTTTCAAACCCCAATACACTTTTATTACCTCTTCAGCACAAAAGGTCCTGCTTTCTTTCTCCAGCCACTGGGATTACTTCACCCAACTTCCTCTGGTTGTACAGTTTCTTAACAAGGAGCAAAACCTGAGCTCAAAGATAAACAAAGTCTCTGGCCTCAGAAGCCTACAATCTAAGGCTCTGGCCCAGGAATATGTGGTTAAGATTACCCATATTCAGGAAAGTACTTAGGCATGTGCTGAAGCCTGACTGATCTAAATTAGATTCAAATATATTTAAAATGCTCTTTTGAATGGAAACAAGCAGATTCCAAATTAACATTTCCTCGACCTTCAGGGAGGCCTATATACTTCAGAAAGGACCCACAGATGGGCTGGGATCAACTCAGTTGAAGAATCTTCCGGGAAAAAAATCTTAATGTAAGTAGTATCAAAACAATGTCTTATATTTTCCCATCAGCTTCTCTTCTATTTTTTTAAGTAATAGAACTGATGCCGAATTAGTCACTGCAAATATATTACTTTTGAAAGGTGACAGATCAACGCATTGTAGTAGGAGTGGGTCTTCAGAGAGGATTCAGAGGGGATAGGTAGTGAATCTGTTGAGGGTATAAACTCCAATGCATAGAGTTTAATAACACGAGATATGTATAAATAAAAAGCACTATCCACATCAGAATGACTTCCTTTTCTGGCCTCCACCCTCAGTTGTCAGAGGAATGATGCCTCTCACTGAAGTGCCAAGAAAAGACAACACTGCACCTCCGATTTCAAATAAAGAATACTATCAAGTAACCTGGTTCCCTTTTCAAATTTATGATGCATGGTTAAACAGTGCTGCCTTCTGCCCCTACTAGTCAAATTTCACAGAAGTAGGTTGTCACAGCTGACAACATTTCTTTTGAGAAATGACCTCTTTTCCACTGAAACACCCAAATTACCAGTCCCAGTGGAGACCATCACATCACCCTGGAGATGCGAGACCATCAGGATAAATAACCAGACAAAAGGACACTCATCTTAATTCCCAGGCAGTGCTCTATCATCTTCTCAAACTTCCTAATCCTGGGAGATTTAAAGTACTAACTAGATAAACTATAAAAGATGGCAAGGAATGATCTACAGTGACTTGTGCATCTTCCTCTAACCATAAATAACTTTATATTTCATTTCTGGCAGCATGACAAAGCAAGGAGGTAATGAGCCATTATGGAAAACCCATCTGTTGCTCATAAGGGAAAAGGCTTTGCACTGGCAGATTTATAGAGGAAAATTTTCAGTGCAAGTCCCGTTATTGTTAATGAGAATTGCACATCTAATTGCCCATGCTGAAAGTGCACCCCATTATGTTTCTTCGCTGTCTAGATGGCTATTGTGTGCTTCAGCAACAAGACAAAAATATTATCAAAAGAAAATCCAGTGCTCAAGTGACAGTAACAGTCAGATGATGGGGGAAGGAAACATGAAACAAAACAGGAGATGCTGAAAGAGGAAGAGTCAGAACACACTATTCAAAGTTTCTGGTAATGCAACAAAAATATTAAAAGTTATTTTTGATGTGCAAGCATAGAAGATATTTAAAGGCACAAAACAAACCAGGGAAACGTAGCTTAGTTGGTCTACTCTAAAATCCATGAGTGCTTTTTCTCTTCTTGCCAAATTTTGAGTATTAAACCTGAGATTCCTAGTCAGAATGCCAATCTCTGTATTGCTTTGCTAGATTACTCTTGAGAATTGCTCTAAAGAGGGTACCCTGGGCCAAAACGTCCTGTCTACACTAGCTCTGCAGGGCTTTCCCACATTTCCAGAGTGCTCAAGAAATGTCTGCCTTTTGGTCTTGAACACACTGGCAATGCCTTACAGCTTTCATTTTGCCTATGATTTATTTGGCCCATGCAGGCACTGAGTCCCACCTACGAGTTCTGTATAACAGCTTTGCCCAGCCCCAGCATTCATTACCTTCCAGCACTTCCAAGCAACTGGAGGTAGGTAAGGGAGAAGGAATCTGGGCCAGTGATTCCACCTGGACCTCTGGAGTGTCAGCCCTCTCCATTGTCCTCCATACCTTTCTCTACCTGTACTTGGCAGTGCCACAGGGCAAAACAGCAAGTGCCCAACCCCAGAGGCTTGGCCCTATGGGCATCTGAAAAAATAGCCCCTCTCCTCCACCAAGTCTTTCAGTCTCAGAGACACTGACATACTCCGTGATTTCTTACACCACCCCCCTGGTACGGGATCTGGGGTCTGAATGAGTTATTCCTTGAGGCAGCCAAAAGGCCTGCTCTGAAATCATGAGAATTCACCAGCAACAAGGAACATGACATAGGTAGAAGAGTGAGGAAGCAACGGTAACTGGTTCCCTCTTGGTTTTGTATTTGTGAGGAGGACTGATAAGGATCATGGGAAGAGGAAACATGGAAGTGATAGCCCTCAATCAGGGATGCAAATTAAAAAACAAAAACAACAAACAAGACTTATTTCATCAGGTACCACATATTTTACTCCTGGCATCAGCAAAAAAATTTTACTCTTATTCAGGACAAAATAACTTTGCCCTCCTCATTCACAGAAGAGTGTGCAAGGAGCAGGCCCTGCTGCAAGCCTGAAAGAATAGCACCAGTGTTACCTACCTCAGTGACATCCAGAAACAAAGACCTCATGAAAGACAGGCAGCTTTAAGAGAAGCTTCTGTGACTGGCTACAGGCCTCCAAAGATGACCCTCCTCCTCCAAACTAAGCCTCTGTGCCAAAAGCATTGGGCCCTAAATCACACTGACCTCCTACTTTATCTTTCCAAAATCGAGTACGAGGGACAACCCACCACTTACAGGAAAGCAGAGAGTACTGTAACAGTCCCCAAAGTTTTCTTCACTGGAACAGTAAAGCTCTTGATGCCCCAGGTTAGCTCCAGGTATGCTTCTAATGGCTTGATGACTATCAGAAAATTTAGCCTGCTGCAATGAAACAGCATTGGTACAACTGAAATTATCACTGAACTTAGCAATGCAGGTGTCTAAGTAACATAAACAACCTGACAAACGACACGATGCACATATTTTGAGGAACCGTTGTTCCTGAAAAGCCTTTCCTATTAGGAGACCTCAAATACTCTGCAAACATGCCATTGCTTTGCACAATCTCAATGAGGTAGAAATGACATTCCCTAAACTATCCCTGAAATGCAGTCACATCTGGAATACACAAAATAGTAATACTAACAGTCTGTGAGGAAAGTTTGCTGAATCTAACAAACTGCAGAAGGACTGTAAGTATTTGGGATGTAGTTAGAATTTGGGCAGATGACTATGTTTGGCACAAAGTACCATGAGAGTCTTTACGTGCCATTAGTGGCAATCTTAATTTTCTTAATAATCTCTATCTTAATTTTCTCACCAAGAACAGCTTCAGAAATAGTGGGGTCTCTAAAAGAATTACTCATTGATTCAGTACTACTTTAGATGGATGATTGCAACATCATCTTGAAAGGTCCTCTGTCCAAGTACTAACGCAGGCTAGTCTTTTGAGAACTGGTGATAACAATTCAGTTTGGTGTGCTACAAGTAGTGATTTTAGAAGCACTAGTGCACTTAACTGGATGAGCAGCAAATAGAGTCCCCAGAGGAGAAGGTCTCTAGGCTGATTTAAGAATTTTCCAGTTAAAGGAATATACTGTCAGTCTGTGCAGGTTAAAATGACATTTGGGAAGACCATGTGAGAGCTGCAGCTTTGTGACACAGCATTGAAGGAAATGCCATAAAAAATGAAAAGAGTTATTTTAGTTTTATTTCTCAGCCTGTGTATACTTATGCATATGTAAAACCATGCACAAACCCTGGATTTGTAAAAGCTGGATTTCACCTCAGAGACCTTTCTCTGGGATGTGGTTTAAGACTGAATAGGACGAGGAAAGTTTGGGCCAGCAAAAAGAGACAGAAACAAAAAGAAAGTTGGAAAGAAAATCCAAAAGCAACATAATACAACTTAAAAGAAACCACCTCACAATGCTATAAAGCACCAGAAAAGAAGGAAGAAGCCATGTCCCAAAAGAGTGCATATAATATATAACAAAATGCCTTAAAGAACAAAAAAATAACTGTGAGAAAAATGGAGGAAAACAAAAGACACATGCTAAGCTGTGATTTGGCAGAGCTCTTTGTCATCAGATTTCAAACTGACACCAGAAGGAAGTCTGGCACATACTTTACACAGCATCTTGCAGAGCTCCTATGCACAGAGAGGGAGCACACCTTTTCCTAAAGGCACAAGGCATGCATTTACTTGTATTTACATGCTGCTGCAGAAGAAAAGGTGGGGTAAGCATATGTTTAGGTAACAATCTAGCTGCATGGTAGACCATGAATAGAGAGAGTAATCCTTGTTCTTCACTGACCAGCATACAAAGCTATGTGAAATTTCTCTTTCCTTCCTGTATTTGTATACCGGTACAACATCACCATACTGCCTGGGCCTACAAAAGATCTTGGAAAGAAACACTCTGCCTGGAAAATTCTGTATTTGCACATAGCACATCCATTTTCCTTCTTATTTAGACTTATATCATGTCTAAATTTATGTGCCAGGACATCTATATGACACAGCAAAAATCTTTTGAAGAAATAGTTACAGGAGCATGAAAGACTGTCCCAAAACAGAGCATTCAATTTAAGAGCTGCTTTAAGAATTCCTTCCAGTATAAGCCATATTGCCAGTAGCGGAATTTGCTGTTGTAGTTCTACCAATATAACTGTACCAGCAAACCCCTTCATATTAGACAAGGCCTTACTGCACCAGTACAAGGCCAAAAATTGTTTTTCCTCAGAAGACCTCCTCTCTTTCTTGCACATCTCTCTGACTAGGTTCAATTGCTGTCTCCCTGGGGACTTGCTGTCTGAACAGCTTTTTTTGATCTCTACAGGCCTTGAAAGCAGTGTGATCAAATGGATGATTGAGGGGACTTGACAGGTACGCAGCTGTGTGCTACAGCTCCACTGCCCCCTGACTTCCAAGCTCATCTCTCTCTCTTGTCTCACAGCACACAGACAGGAGGTAACATCAGATTAAAGCCATATTACACGTTACTGAATTACGCAGGAAAAAGAAAATATCAGATAAGGACAGAGATAACACACCCAAGTAATAAAGCAGACAACAAATTGTATGAGTTCCTTTTCTCTGATTAACCTCACAGACTTCCCCCCCCCCCCCCCAAAGGGAAGCCTCCATTTCAATCTTTTCCAGATCTGTACTGGCATTCTTGTTCAGGTTTTGGCAGCCTTGAGTTCTTCAGTTCAAGGCCAAACAGATTAGTTCCTTATTTAAAAAAAGACACTGTAGCTGATAACCCTTCCACAACCAGCATGGTTATCTGTCTACAAATATTAAAAATCACCATCTGAAAAAGAAAATATATTTTCCTTAAGAGCTACTTAAGCTAGCTCTATGGTGAAGAATGCAGTGTAATCTAGAGAGACTTCTCCTGGAATTAAACTAGCTGACTCAACTACCAGATGCAATTTAAGCACACAAGCATAAAGCTCAGCACAGGCTAATTTAGCCTACAGTGGAGGATCCATGCAGGCCTATTATAACTGCCAAATGTTCAAAACCAATTTTCCTGGGACAATTTTGAGAAGATACTGTAGCTTTTTGGCTGCCTGAGGAAAGGGAATGAAGAACTTGACATGCCTTATCAGGAAAATTACATCAAGTTAATATTTATGAAAGTTTAAAAGCTATGTCTGGCTCCAGACTGCTTGTCTATGTTGTATTTCAGCTTCCATTTTGAATGATACCCCTGCAGGGTTTAAATTTGCCTTGGATTTAGGACAGCCAGACTGTGAAATTCAACATAGCAAGAAGAAAATGGACAGGAATCTGTATCTTGAGAGTGAATCTAAAAGATACAGATTTCTGGGGAAACAGGAATTAACAAGACTAAAATTTGTTAATTTATGTGGTTGAGTGCAGTACACGTTCTGGGTTGCATAGCACCATTATGCCTGCATAAGCAGTTGCAGGACTGTATGCACAGTGTGGCTACACAGATCTAGCAAGCTGTAATGTTCATGGACTCCACAGGCTCAGATGGTGTTGCAAACAGGCAGACACCCTCTGGGGTCACTTCAGAATTGGCAGGCTGATGCTTCTAAGAGCATCCTGTGTATCTTCTCTTGTGCTATCAAAAGCAGATGATTAGCTTCTTCCATACCCTTGGCACCCAGCTGAAACACATCAACCTCTGGTGGGCCAGCTTGTGAAAACCCATTTCTTATATTTCCAGCATCTTCAGAGGGTTGCATTTGTGAGACTTGAGAAGTTGTCTCAGAAAACAATACAAAACAAAAAAACCATACTCACTCTCCTCCCAAAACAGACAACTCTGTCTCCTTCCCAAAATGCATAGTGAAAAGACACCCATTTCAATTTCATTTTGTGGGTGATCATTCTGTGATGATAAGCTGACAGTCAGACTACTGAAACTACACAGTAGTGGGAGTGGTATGCTCAAACCAACATTCCTGATGACAATCTGGAAAAATACTTGATTTGTAAAGTACTTCATCTCATTTTACCCAAAAAAGAGGAGGAAAAAGGTATCTTTACAGAAGCAGACAAATTTGGATTAGTCTTCTGATTGAAATCCTATCTCTCTACTGCAAAACATTAGAAAAATCTCAGAAACCAGTTGATTTTCATTTGCTGGCATAAAGCTCAAATTCGACAGGCAAGAAACATCCATAGAGAAAGCACAAAATTATTTGGACCTGACCACACCAGTCTGGTTACTGTACTGCACACTCCAGTAATGGCATTCTAAGCATTCTGCAGGCCAGAACCACTTAGTGCACATAATGCTGGTTAATATGTCATACACATGTATTTACTAGCTTGAAAGAAACTTCGTCATTAGACCTCCCCACTTTTGATATCCAAAGATTTTAATTAAGCAGTGTCACAACAGGGTGTGCGTTAACAGACTATTGGCACATGCCTTTGGTGCATTGTGAAGCACTGGACCAGAGACCAATTACCTTCTACCACCCAAGCAGTACAACAGCAGCCCATTAATGCACACCCTGGTGTGGCCTGTTTCAATTAAAGTATATTTGTAGAACTATGAAAGGGCGGTCAGTGTTGAACCACTAAGGAAGTCAGATGTTTCCAGGCTGGGATCCTGCTGGTTATTCAAACTTTTACAAACATACACACTGACATTCAGTAAACAAATTGCCTAGCTTACTTCATTAAACTATGTAGTAAGAATTGAGGCTATTAACAGTAGAGAACATTATTTCCATCTGAACGTACAGCATGTGAGAAGGAAGTTGTGGGGTCAGCAGTTTCACTGTCTCCATTCCCCCAACGGATGTTCAGTTTCAAGAATCTGGCAGGGAAGACACTGAGGAGAAATAAGTTCTGCTTACCCCTCCACAGGGTTTATCCATGAGAGGAAAGGCTAGAGCTCATCCAACTATGCAGCACAGTTAAAATTTACTACAAATGTAACATCCTTTCTTTCTTTTCTGTTTTCACTACAAACTATTAATGGCTCATGCCTGATTTTATACTCCCATAAAGCCTGCATGCACAGCTTCAAAAAAAGGCATAATATAGTCACGCTTGGTAAAGTATATTTTAACTAAATCTAACTAAAAAGCCCAACATGCACTTTAGGTGAGTCTTGTTTCCTCAATGGCTTCCATTTATGTCAGTGTCTGTTTAAGGGAAGCATGATCTCTTCCAAAGTGCTCATACAGCCCCAGATACAATGCCTCCCACTTCTAATGGGGTGATTCCAGCTACTCTAATGCAAATCACAGATGTATATGTATATATCTGCATATATAAATGTACACACACACACACAAAGCATAAATCTGTGGCCAATTAGCAAAGTATTATCACATGCTACAGAAAAAGAGCACAAAGCTGTATATGTTTTTGAGCATTTCCGTTCAGTCCAATTCAAATGAGCAACAGTAACAAGGGCCAAGATAATCTGCACTGCAGAGTGCACAAAATAAGGTGATAAAAGTTCCTCAGCCTGAGTCTCATTCAATGCCCATAGAAATCAATCTATCCTAATGTGTTAGGAACAGGTACTTTAAAATTATGAGGAAACTATCCCCAAAAATACAGGGCCGAACAAATCCAGTGGAGACATTAAATGTGTGCTGAACCACACCCTATTTTACAGTAAATGCAGCTAAGGGTAGGCTGTTAGCTGAAAGACTGGATGGTGGATTATAAATATTTGGCAACTTCAAGTGTCAAAGAAGGAAAAGAACTAGCTAAAGAGGTAAAAGGGCTTATAACTAGTAAGCAACTATGAATGAAGCCACACAAGTGACGTTCTAGCTGACTGCAAGGCAATGTCTCTGAAGAGGACAACCATGGAGAAACACCCTGTAGGAATTTATGGCAGTTTTACCAGCCAGGACATGAACCTGGTCAAAGCTCTAAGAAACAATGTTCTGTAGGGGGAAGCTGGCACCGGTAGGAGGATGAAGTATATGGTGCAGGGCTTCTTTTTCTTCTTCATTTTGTATGCTTCTAAATGACTCATCAGCCCAGACAAGTAATGAAGTCATACACATCAGCTGCTTCTTTCTGAGTCTCAAAGATACAGCTAGATAAATCTGTGGTACAGCTAGTTAGTTACACAGGTGGCATTATAGCCTCTAGAGATTTTAACTGCATTATTATATGTAGCAACTGGATTTGCCTTCACATTTCAGGATCCACCTGAGCCAAGTCAGAAATGAAAAATGAGCAATGTGATGAAGACACACGGCCAAATGATGAGATAATGCCCCTCCTATTTTGCCTTCTTTCCTCAGGGTATGGTCTAATATGTCTAAAAGCAGAAGTCATCTCAGATCGAACATTCTTCCTTCTTTCTTGCTGTAACAATGGATTTTGCCAGTTCTAATTTCAAAGAAACTGTGACATCTTCTGCTCTTCAGTAAGTATTTAAGAGAACACAGTTCTTTTTGAATGCTGGTCAGTAAAACAGCCTATTGTGAATCAAATTTTTCTTCTGCATTTTCTCCTTGGTCTGAATGCTGTGCATATTCTCAATTCTGTATTAAAAAACTCCCAATGCAGACAATATCCTGCCACAGTGATCTACACGGTTGAAATATTGACAGTTAGATACCGAGTTCTAATCAAACCTGGGAACATCGAATGAAATTCAAACACATTTGAGCTGATAGCCCTATTACTTCCTCTACCAATTCTTGCAGCCTCTCTTCCGTTTTTATGGAAATCTAATCTGTATCTCTTACCTTTCTTCTCTATTTCTTCTTCTCTGTTTCTCCTCTACCACATCAAATAGAACGACCTGTAGAATTATCAAGTTCACTTAAGAACCGAATTCCATATTCTTTTCTCTGTTCCAGATGAAGTGACACCATTATCAGCAATTGCTCTTTACGTAAGTAACCTGTCAAATTATTCAACAAATTATACATAAACTGTGTATACATATAGAAAAGTATGAATGTAATATATAAATATACTTAGTATACTTATGCATATAAACATATATAACCTACAAATGTATGTATATCGAACAAATATTACAAAATGCATTGGAGTCTTCTCACTCCATTTTTCTTTCAAGGATGAGGCTGACTATGAATACCACATTCCAGATATAACAGATTTTCTCAGAGAACACTATAACCCATTTCATTCTTCAAAATGCTTTCCTAGAAGTATTGTATGACTGAAGTTCTGATCTGAGAAATCTGTAGATAAACTTGCTTCAGAATGTATGATACTCCAGAATTTTAATCCAGATTTTACCACTGGAGAAATACCTGGTGTCCTTGGGAGAAAGACTAGAGGAGCACCCTGTGGTGAAGCTACATGTATTTTGGTTGGGTTCTAAGCTAATTTACTGCAGGAATTTCCCTGTTTGCATTAGCAACACTGAGGTTCTGAAGACTTAGAGTAAGTCCTCTTACTAACCTATCTTACCATACATTTCACAATGAGGTTGATGCCTCATTGCCTTTACTGTTGATGCCTATTTGTCTTACCTTTACATAGAGCTTGGAGTGAAAAGAGAAAATTAGGACAAATCTTCCCTCATGAAAACAGATCAGATAATCAGCTGTGTGAATTGGTCTGAAAGCTTATGAATCAGTGGAACTGCACTGATTTATATCAGCTGAAGCTCTAGCCCAGGAAAAGGGAAGTTTGCATGAAGTCACTTCTCCTTCCTCTCTTCAGCTCAAGCTCTCTGATTAGGAGGCAATGCCTGAATGCCACATTTCATGTCTCAGTTCTGAAGAGTCCATTCCATCAAATGGTTCCAAACTTCTGCTTGTATCTACTGACAAAGCATTAGTAGGGGCTGGACTAGACTAATATTTGGATAGAACAAGGTGTAGAACATTCAGAATTTAACTCAGTATATAGCTGAATTTAATTATTAATTATCCTGAATATTTTTTATTTTAATTACAATATGTTGTTATGGTTAAGATTTAAAGTTGTACAAGTCTTATTCAAGGTTAATAATAAAAACTGTACAATCTTTATTGAAGGTTAAGAATATCTTACCGCATCAGAAGAACCTTTGAATAAGTTTATTTGCTCTGAGAATAGGTTTCTGTTGAGGACAAATCAAGGTATTTGTATCTGGCTCACAGTAAACATATCTGATTGAACACTGACTGTACAACTTTGTGCAAATATTAAGTTGAACATTTGTGGATAATTGCTTCATTCATAATGTTTTTCTGTTTGCTTTCTGCAAAGTTCTGTATGATCATGAGTTGTTATGATCAAGAGTTGTTAACATACGGAAAACAAGCAAAATATTCCCACAAAGAGAACTAAAAGTGTTCTTTCCATAAGCATTTGTGTGAATAACACTAAAAGAAGATTTTGAGCAAATTTGCATCAAGTCATATTGGGTGCAGAATATTAGTTATTTTAGAGAGTCGAAGGCTGTTGGAGTGATTCCATTCTAATGCCTCCTAAAACTTTCGAAATGAGACAAGAGAAATAAAGCATAAATTAATCTCATAAATATCATTTTCCCGTATGACCTAGGTTAACCCTTTGAATCTCTTTTAACAAAAGTCCACTGTTAACAAACAAAATTATTAGGTGTTAATCTTTCTCATCAATAATTTTCTTTTCAAGACATCACATGATAAAAGTTGAATTAGTTCTTCATAGTTGAAAAGCTACCTGGTAAAAGTTAATACCATATAAAGTGATATAATGGCACTCATGGCAGAAAAGGGGTATAAAGGCCTTATTGACACAGCCCTGCTGAAGAAAATTAGTCTTCCATTAGGCATGTCTGCTCTCAGCTGCTAATAATTGATTGCTTAAGTCAGTAGTTATCTGCTATACTCCAGCCATACAAGGCTGAAACCCTTACGCTAACAAATACGGGAAGTTTTTTAAGTTAAAGTATTACCTATTGTTAAAAGTTTATTTAAAGTATTAGGAAAAATAAAGAGTTCCTCTATTATTTTCCATGTATTGTGTTGACAGCACTGTTACAGCTCATGAAAGATTTGTCGATTTGGTCTCATAGCTCATGATTTTATTTTGTTTTAATGCTTCAGGGGCTTTTTTTTGCACATCCTAGTATAAAGGCAGGGAGCGCTAGATTTCCATGTGTGTTTTTAAACAGCAGCTCATGGGGCTGATCACTAGTTGGATTGATTTATGTTTTAATTTTATGGATGATATCACACAATTATCTCCAGATGGAATAATTGGGATGAGCCATTGCCAAAGAACATTAGACACTAAAGCAGTCAGCCAATGAAATCCATTCAGTACTGTAATTATTTTTGTTTTGGCTTCAGACATTTGTACAGAGGTACAAACTCTTCTTGGTAGGGACTGATTCAATATCTAACTCAACAGAGAGACTTTGATAGACTTCAAGACATATGGCTCAACACCCCTGCAACCCTCCATTGCCTCCTCACCTTCACCTACTGAGCATCTCAAAGCTCTATTTCCTTTTTCTTCTCTTCCCATCCTTTCCTCTCCCCCCACTTTTTTTTCCTTTCCAGCACTTTGCAGCTGCTATTTGGACCCATCATTTGTGGTTTATTAAGCACAGACAAATGAAATCAAAGTTGTTCAGCCTGGGTAAACCAGAAAAATATTAATTTTTGTAACAATCTATACAGTTCTGATTTGTTTTCATTTGTTGGCTGGGTGAATGATAACAAGACTGATCACGTCAGGTTTCTCAGTGTTGAGCTCAGCCAAACATTTCTTTCTAGATTAAATACGACATGTCAAAGGGACAGACATAATTTTCTCTTTTTCCTGGGAGAACACACACACTGTCTTGCTGAACAGGCCTGCTTTACTGAGTGCCCAACATTTCTAGGAATACAATTAGTTTTCTAGGAGTGCATTTACAAAAAGGACCTGCCTCAGCTAAGTGCAGAAACCCTGTTCCAAATCCTCAAACTCTATTTAGAAACGTATATAAAAGCTAAAAATGGATTTTAAAACATAACTATAGGCTTCAGAGTGTGACTATTTTGGCTGTAGTCCCTAATGCAGAACCCAAACAAGCCCCACAGAAGACCACAGCAGATGGTCCTCTTTTATGTCTTACATGTTTCCATTGCTTAAAGCACTGCCATAGAGCTAATCAGCTAACTCTGGAACTGGGAGCAGTGCAGTGACACCAGTGCAACTTGCTGGAAGATAGGGATAATTACCATGGATTCAGAGATGAACCAGTGTGTTTATAATGCTTTCAGGACTAAAGCCTTTCTTCATGGTGCTGTTCATCATCCTATCTGGATCTGGAACTAAATCAAATATCTCCCACAAGTAAGTCTAAGCTGCCTGTAGATCTAAATGACTCGCCTTCTCTTCATCATCTGCTTATGCTATGTTAAGTGTATTTATTTATTATTTCATATTTATGCCTTGCAGAATAAGGTATGAAAATCTATGCAATGTAATGATCCATGGATATCTACTACTTGTTTTCATGGTAGAGTTGAACAGTGAAGCTTCCAGGCTTGAAGAGCCTGAATCAGAATTCCTGAGGTTCACAGCTTTCTGCTAGATTTTGGATCAGCTGCTGTAATTTTATCAGCATTAATTCTTAGTTGTATAGCACATTCTCTTTCTTCCTACAAATACAACAGTTTGGGGGTGGGGAAGCTTGTTTGTTTATTTCAACTAATTCCTGAAAGCACAGCTGGAACATTACTTTGATGGTCTCGTGGCATCTCTGGGGAAGTCCCTTAATATAATCTCTTTAACCTCCTTTATGGAATTTTCCCTTAAATTTTTTGAAGAGATTCTTTGCAGAACATCATTTATCTAAATATAATTGTGATGCATTAGAAAAATAAACCATGTGAGAGGAGCTGCTATGTTCTTTCTCTTCTCACGAAGTCTTCAAGGATTTCAGATAGCTGCAATGGTTATTTTCTTACAGAGTTCTTAAGGTGTTCTGTCAACAACAGCAGAAAAAAATGTCACTTGCTCTTCATGTCATAGAAAAGAAATTTTATTCTTAGGTTATGGTTACAAAACAAATAGCTAGGATATAACTTTGCAGCTCATGAGCAACTGCACAGTAAGTGCTCCTGTGTATGATCTACAGTATATAGGAGGCAATTTGAGGTGGCTTATCCTTTAATACAACAGCAGTAAGCTATCTCACAGGGTAAAAGTATTCTCTAAAGCTGTTGTCACAGATTAGCTAATGCTCTGTAAATTCCCTGACTCACACTAGACAAGCTACCTCCAAAGGTAATGCAGCCTCTTGGTAACCTGCTCTGTTTCACCATACTGCAGTGGTGGGTTCTCAATCTCTGTAAGTAACTTAGCAGCATAAACCCCATTTAAAAGCCTATTGTGTCCAGGTGCAGTGCATACATAGTATAAAACATAAAAACAGAAAGCTAGGAACTTAAGTATAGAGACACCATAGGCTAAGTTCTGATACCTTTTTCACCTCAAACCTCGTACCGAGTTCAAAAAGTTCTTGCTGAATAAGGTGCTTGCTCTAGCCAGATATAGGCCTTTTCTTTGTGCCAGTGAGTGAATTTATTAAACTGGCATTGAACCTGAGCTAATAAATCTTCTTGGAACCTTCTATGTAGTATAGAGATGTTCAGGTGGCACTTAATTAGCCTGGCTGGCTCTGAACTGCCTCTGCACTGTCCCAGTCCTTCTGAGAAATAGGAATACAATACTGAAGCCTTCCTGTTGACTCCACAAAATCAGCCTGGGTCTGCAGGGCTATTAGTTTGTGTTCTGCACACACAACATAGCTAAACTGCTCACAGTCCCAAGCTGGCTGTGAAGGCAGTACTGCTGTCTTTCTCTGGCACTGTGCCTAAACTAGTAAGTCTAGGCAGCCCAACGCTGACTTGGTAAGGTGAAAGCTCAGGTATCACTGCATCCACGGTATAATTAAACCTCAAACTGGATGAGGTACCCACAGGTAAATGAGCACTGACTGCACATGGTAAGTTCAAAATCGCACAGAAAACGTGGCAGAGCAAAGGTCTGTATCTAGGCCTCCTGTATCTCAATCCAGTGACTTGCTACAACAGTGTTTCCCCTCACCAGATGGGGACATTTTCAGTAGTTTGCCAGTACATAAAAGATTGCTTCTCAACCCAGATTTGTTGGTGGGTGGTACAATCATAATAAACAGAAGACATATATGACACTGCCTGTGTTGCTAAATAAAAAAAAATTACAAGTAAATAAAAACAAGTAAAATAAAAAAGAGCCAGGGACCATCCCTTGGACCTGGAAAGTGGAGTGCATCCACCCTGCTCATGGCTAGTCCCCCGTAGCAAATTGCTCATGCGCAAACTACAACAGCTTTTCTTCCTGTGCCCGTCCAGTGCCTCCATGGCCCTCAGACATAATCACCAGTTAGTGCTTTTATTTCAGACTCTCTTCAAACTGCCCAACATGATTACTGACTGTGTTGCAAGCTACCAGAGTTCACAGCATGAAGCTGAGGATGTGTGTTGTTGCATGAGGGAACACGAGGATGCTGAAAGGTGTAAAGCCTACTGGGATCACGTTGGCAGCTGGTGTGGGGCTAAGACAGCCAGACCTGTGGAAGCCTTGTCCATAGTGCTTTGTGGGGCAGTCCCTCAAGTGAGCTCTCCCCCAGAACTGCATCCAGGCACTGTCTTGGAGAGCTCAGCTGAGCGGCCCAGGGCAGAGTTGGGGGGGGGTGCTAATAACGAAGCATCAGAGACAATCCAGCGTCCAGTGACCGACCTTACTCTCTGATCCCCTTTTATTGAGCAGTCTATGTGCACCTTGATGTCCCCAAACTCAAACAGTTTTGAAATGGATGTTCACATTTAAAAGGTATTTATGTATTTTGGTAGTGATGATGGACAGGAGTTGTACATACTATCTGCCCTCTACATATTTTGTTGCCATCTAAAAAATAGCCTTTCATCAAAAAGCTTGCTAAAGTTTATTTCATCTCACATCCTGAGAGCATGCTTACTGTTAACCAGCCTATGAACAAACCAAGAATAATTCTCTCTTTTTTTTCCTGAATAATTAAAACAAAACACAACATTTAAAGGGTAAAATATCCTGAGACAAAACAGCCAAAACATTCATGTGAACTTTGTTGGAAAAAAATATCCACCCACTGTATTGTGACAACAGATCCCACTGCATTTGTTTGACATATATAATGAGTTTGTACAGTACGGCAACTGAACATGAGAGAAGTCCCCTTTGCTTCCTCCTAGTTATTATCACAGATTGTGCAATGAGCTTGAAAAATTCCATTACCAGCTTGTGATTGTATTATTTGCAGCAAAAAGAAACTGTGCTAATAGAGATAACAAAGGTAAAGGAAATGTAAAAACATTCAGCATACATGGATAGCAGGAAATCAAAATGCAACCCCAGGGGCAACAACAACTTGCAAAGTCCTGCATGATCTCTTAGTGAAGGTCACTGGTATTTTCCTCTGCATTCATGGACTTTTATTTCAGAGGAGTACAACTACAGGAGTGCAAGTGTAGTAGAAATGATAAGACTACAACAAGCCTACCTAGCCCCCTTTGAGTCAATGAAGCTAGACCTACCCTCATCTCAGAACCATTCTAAGAATCCTCAGCTCCACCTTGTGTGACATAGGCAGTAGAGGCAATATACCTTGATTTTAGCATAACATTCTTATCGGCAATCTAAGAAAACAGAGCATGGATGAAGTTACCATACAGTAGGTGAACAACTGATTGATTTGGCTTCCAAATAGGTTATTAAAGGTCTCTGTTCTAGGCTTGATTCCACTCAATGTTCTCATTAATGACCTGGACGAGGCATCAGAGAATATACTTACCTAATCAGGGGTGATAATAATGGTGAGAGCTGCAAACGGTATGATTCATCATAGTGTTGAAAACTGAAAGTGATTGAAATGAACACAAGGATGTTATAAAAAAACAAATGTAACGTACTACATGCTAGAAGGACAGATAAAATATATGATGAGGAATAAAACGCATAAGCTGCTCCACTGCAGAAGAGAGGCTAGGGAGTTACAGTAGATAATAAATACATTTTGAAGCCAGAATATGGCACTACTTCTTTTGGTATGTACCAACAGTGCCCTACCTGAGGCACTACATGTAGCGTTCGTGAAATTTATCTGGCACACTCCATTCAGTTCTGGGCATAACACAAATTGGAGAAGGACAGAAAACAGCAAGAACTATAAAAGTGCTATAAAGCTAACCTATGAGGACATGTAGATGAATTCAGAGGAGGAGTCTTCTCCACATAAAACAGAATAAGAGGATGTATGTTTGAAAATGCACATTTCAACATTCTTCCAGTATACAAAAGGACAACAGTTAAATGTTGCTACGGGTAGCCAAAGGGGAAAAAAAGAAAAAAAAGTCTGTGCTTTTGAGGGTAATTAAGAACTGCAACTGACTATTTAGGGAAAGGGAGTAGCTAAGAAACCTGTTCCATTACTGGTTGTTCAGATAGCTCCAAGATGGTCTGCTAGGCATAAATATGCCTAGCATATCCTGCTTCAGAGCAGGGGAATTGTTCATATACTCCCTGAAGTCACTCCCAGCCCTACACTCCAGAAAGTACTTGTACATGGACAAAGAAGATATTGGTACAATGCTCTCAAAAAAGTATTCTCCAAGCTGGATACAAGTGGTTTCTGTACCCACTGCTAGTGGGTCCACAGTTTGCATCAGCAATAAAAAACCCAAAAACCTTTATCCTCATTGCATGCATTAAGAAAAGCTTTATGAAAAAAGAACATGAAAAAAAACTTTAAAAGAAAAAAAAAAAAAGACTTCCAACAAGCCATTTACTGTCATTTCCCAGAAAGCCCTATACTGACTCTCTAAAGTGCCTTTGAAATGTTTTTGCCAGGACTCCACAGGAGTGTAAGTACAAAATGTTTTTATATTTCAAACCACAGATTTACCAGAAAGCCTGAATCTTTATCTAATCATTAGATTTTTCTTTTTTTTTTTTTAAATTGTGTTTCTATTTTGCTTATATTGGGAACAGCATATAAGGCATAGCATTTCACTCTTGGCAGGCCAGTGGGAGTGCAGTGCATGAGCAAGTGCTTTGACACACCAGAGCAAACATCAGCAAAGGTCAAAACCTAGGTTAATAAAGCACATTGTTTAAGGAAGCAATGCGTCATCTTTGAATGAATTCTATCATCTTCTTTTCAGACAGATAGCCTGATTTCTTTACATTAGGGCAACTCCTGAAGAACTGGCTACTAAGATATGCAAGTAGTACCATAAGGAACAGGCACGAGCCAGTCAGGCACCACTGATACATGAGTGGCCAGAACATTGGTTTAATTTGGTTTAATTCTAGGAAACTTCCCTTTGAATAGCTAAATGAAAAGGTAGCCAAAGGGAGAATTAAGGAAAAAAAAACAAGCAAACAGAAAAAAAGCAAAAAAAGGACTTCTGGATTTGGACAGCAGCAAAACCCACAAAAAGGAAATATTAGAGAAAGAAATGGGAAGAAGGCAGCAAGCAGGAAGTGTTTCTTTACTTTTCTTTTATAGTATCTGCCATGTGCTTCTTCAGTTTGTCTGGAACTTCATGGACACTAATTCATTCATTGGTATCTAGGTATCAACTGCACACAACCATGATCTCTCAGAAAGTAACCTCAAATGTCTACCTTCTGTAAAGCTCTATTCCAGATGCCTTTTTCACCTTAGGGCTAGACTGTCCCTGACTGCTCTGCATTGACTTGAACTCTGTCACCCGCAGTCAGATAAGCTGACAAGGCAAAGTAACAAAACCAAAGCAAAAGATATGCACCCTGTTGGTGATCCAGCAGATTATTCTGACTGGGTATCTTTCAGCCAAGAAATAAGAGAATTTTTTAAGTTAGTAATAGATCTAATGATGTTGACTCTTACTATGTCACATCAGACCAGCCGAAGGCTCTAGCGATTTGCAGGGTTAATTTTGCAACCCCAGGGAAGAGAAGATGGAGTTGTCATCAGTATAGTTTACTCCACTGACTCATCAGAAATTCCCACTGGTGGACAGATACATAGCCCCCTCCTACAAATAGGCTTACAGAGAAATTTCATTCCTGTCATGACTAGAGCCCTTTTGAGGAGAAGCATCCTTGTTATATAGTATATACAGCAGTCCCGGGGTTTGCTGAACCAATCATCTTGATTTTCAGCTTTATTACTAGTGGAGCTTTATTCCAGAAACAAAGGCTGGATCTTTGTTGATGAGTTGGGGTCTGGCTTTGAGATTGATAATATGATCTGACAAAGGGCTAGATGGCAAACACCTTTGGGGGTGGCATAATTAGCATGGGGGAGGGGAACAAGGGCAATAGGCACCTCATTAAACATCTCAAACCCAACTTTGGTGTTTGAGGAGAGCTTATGTAAAAACAGTGGTGCTAAATACAGGATTATCCAGCAGCAGTAGTGTGGAGACAACCGTAGTGACTGACTTGGATTTTATGTAGCCATCTAGTGTTTTCACATGGGATGGAAAGAGACTTTCAACTGAAGGACTGAGAAGAATCCTCCTGCCACAACCCTCTAAATTCAGCTAATTATTGAAGGGAAAGGCACCAGAAAGGGGAAAGTGGGACATAAAATCTTCTGGCACAATTTTTATTTATTTATTTTTTCCACATCTCCTCCTTAAATTAAACAATTACATCCACTGATGCTTGCTTCAAAAAAAAAAAAAAAAAAAAAAAAAAAAAAAAAAAAAAGCCTCAGAATGAAGAAGTACTGCAAGCCTTGTGCCAGTTGCTTGAAGACCCTCTAAGAAGTGAACATCTCATTAGAGGTAATTCCTACCCCTAGTGAAGGCAGAGAAAATCTGAAACAACCTCACCGCTGCTAGAAATTTATACCCAGCTGTCAGGAACATAAAGTCCAGTTCTGGCCTGCTCTGCACTGGCACTGCCCCAATTACTGTAGAAGTACAAGATATACAGCCCTCTACGCTAGCTCACCCTGATGATGCATGCAGAACGGGAAATGCATGCAAGGGTAATTTAATCTATCTGGCCTGTGTAAGGCTCTCTTGATAATCTTGGCTACTATGCCATTGCTCTGAATGAATGAGAACTATGCCTGTTTTTTTATTTTTAATTGAAACTGATTTCAGTGCACAGACTTCCATTACCAGGCCATTCCCTGGAGATTCTGCTGAACCCAGGTGATGACATTATTGCCAGCATTAAGGTTTATTTCTATGCAACCTTGCGTAACATTGCCCTGTTGGGAAAGAGCCCCTGAAAGGGCTTGAAAAAGTAGCCGGTCTGGATAAAGACAGAAAGCAGGTTTCAAAATCTGAATTCTGATTGCCTGCTGCCAGCCAGTCTGAAACACTGCCCGATTGTCCAGAGTAGCCTGCAATCATGTGGGAATATAAAGCCACACTTGTAATCTAGACAAGTGAATTGGCAGCTATTTCCCCACACAATGATATGGATTTAGCTGGAATGCTCTCTATGGCAAACACAACTGAGGTAGAAACCTTTAAAGCTATTAGCCAATAGCTTGCATTTTGTTTTTCTTTTCTCCTTCTAAATGCACAAGCACTGTAAGACTGAACTGAATATGCAGACATTTAAAATTAGACATGTGCCTACTAATACACAAAGCACATTTTGCATCTAAGATGTAGTATCCCCTATTCTAAGCACCTAGTTAAAATACTAGACAAGCTTCTCATGTCTCCCATTCCACTTTCTGCAACAGGCCTTCCTCCAACCTCAGTAAATACAATCTTGCCCTACTCTTATCCAAAGATCATTTTCTTAGCTCATCATTCTGTTCATTTCATGTTCTCTCTTGAATCATTCCCCTTCAACTCAAATCCAAACGGCTTCTCTTCACTTTTTAGATCCATCACAGCCTAACTTCAACTTACCTGTCATTCACAGCAGAAATGCTGACTTTTACCTCACTGTACACATCTGTCATCCTTGGCTGCATTTGTATTTACAGCTGCTCATCTAAGATGCAATGGTGTAAGCTAACTGGGGTGAAAAACAGCTTTAGCATCTAAAAGTATGGTGTTGTACTCCATAACAAAGACTTTCAGTCACTGTAGCAATACAAACTATATATTTTAGCAATAACCTGATATTCTCAAAATCATCTCTAATAGTCTTCTACTGGCCACTGGGTTTAGTTTGTTAGTTACTAAATAGGACTGAGCTTCCTGGTGTCAATAATATCTTTAATATTTACTGCTTTTAACCACTCCAGTTCTTCTCAGCTAAGCTCACTGTTGGTATTTACATAGTCATTATCACTGTAGCATGTAAGCCTGGTAAAACATTTCCCTGGAGGAGCTGGTTTTCCATCTTATCATGGCTGTGATCAAGAACACGTATCTGAATCTTAACTATAACCGATAACTGCTATCACTTCCTATCTTCATTTGCAACTTTACATCTTCTTGTATTTTGCATCCCTGGAGAATAAGATTCTGTAGATAAGAATCTTACAGTGTCACTGCATGGCATAGAGTGTAAGAGTGACTTGTTCACTTTTGGAAGAATTAGCCAGAATATTTGGGCCCCTTGAAAATCTGTATTATATATATAGTGGAATGATGATATATATTGATACACACACACACACACACACACACACACACACACACACACACACACACACACACACAGAGGGAGGGAGAGAGATAAGTGGAATGTGCCTGGATCATGGGCTTGCAAAAGACCTCTGAGATACAGGAATTAACATGATACCATCAACCAAATTACATTTGACGATCCAAGTATTCTTTAGATATTTCGGATTCCTACAATTGCAGAAACTACAGATAAGAAAACTGACAGAACACCTAATACTTACCTAGCCTAAATCATTCCTGCCAAATACTTTTCTAACCTGTTTTGAAAAAACACAGTCCCTCTAGTCTGTCTGCCGTAGTGCTTACCTACTCCTGAGGCTGGCATTCTTCCCTGTTGAAAAGGGATTCACTCACGGAAATCTCAGCCTACCACTTCTTGTCTAATCTATCACTGACATGGAAAGAGGACTTTTCCCTTCCTTTTTTACAGGATGATTTTATACATCTGAAGACTGCTATGCTGTCTCTTCCCACACTTCTCCAGATCAAACAATCCTAATCTTCCTAGATCATTCTTCCTGTTTGGAGATCATGTCTCCAATCACTACCTCAAGACAACCCATTTCTTCCCATCCCTTTGCAACATATGTGTTTGCCTGTATAACATAATAGCTGTTCTTAGGAAACTTTACATGACTTCCCCATAAATCTGCCAGGCATTTAGATCCTGATTTGTTTTGCATGACTCTTCCCATTGCCTTCAGCAGGGGCAGTATCAGATCGTGTTCATGACAGCATATGTCAAAACTTGCTTACTGTAGGTATTCTGAAAGATATAGAATAGGCAAGATTCTATGCACAAAAAAAAAAAGGCAACACGTACTTTGTAATTCCTTTCAAAACTGAAATAACCAATGGAGACAAGGCAGTAATCTTGGCTCAAAAATACACTGCTTTGGCGCTTTAAGCTACATTTCAATGTTCTTTTTCTTCTTCCACAGTGTGGGGTATATACTGCAGTTCAGTATAGTTAACAGATACAGTACCAGTGAGGCTCAGAGCAAGTCACCAACCGACAAGTCAAACTTCCTTGGGGTTCTGGTTAGCAGTTGACTCAGCAGCACATATACAAAGTCTTTAGTTGACAGGAAACCTGGTTTACAGAAACCACGTATTTTCTAAATCATGAAGTAAATTACTTACTACAATTGCAATCTATTCATGGGGCTTAAAAACTTGTACTACAGTATTATCTATGGATGAAAATGAAAAACAAAATCATTTAAGAAAAAGCTAACTTGATTTGATTTAGAGAGTTTAAGCTGAGTTAAATACTAGTGGTTTGTGATTTTTTTTCTGCTGAAGATCAGACAACAAAAGTGGAAGTCAGCTTTAACCTTGATCACATAAAAATCAAACTCATCCTTTTAACTGTACAGAGGCCAATTAAAAAAGTGACATGAAATCCCCAAATACCAAGATTAATGAAAGATTCATTTGAAAGTGACCATGAACAAAAATTGAAGCTAAACAGTTTGCACACATCATTTGATGAGCTACATGAATGAACACCTTATTCTAAGATCCTTATGTTTTTAAATGTTTTTATCTGAATCTGTAGTGGAAGGATTTAATTGGGATGGAAACCAGCAAATAACTTCAGTGGTCAATGAAGCTGATAGCATCTAAAGAGGACCTTTTCTTAGGTTGAAAGATATTTATAAACACAGCACCAATTAATTTATTTTGCTCTCTCTACATAGTTCCTTATTTTAATCTTGTCTTTCACCTGCAGGAATTCATTACATACTGCATGCTGTGAAATAAGTTACTTAAGCTGCATCTTGGACAGGAAGATTCTCTCATCCCAACCAAAGTGCAAAATCAAAATAGCTGGAAAGACTGTAAATGACTTGGAAAAACAGCTATGACTGCTACTTCACTAGTCAGGATGCACCACTCAAGAATTCTCTTTTCAACCACTTCTCATTTAACCACATGGGACAGGGCTACTCATCAGGAATTGATTCCAGTCAGTGTTGAGCCTAGTTCAGGATTAAACTGAAGTAAACATTCATGATTCAAGGTGCTCTGCCATGGCTAAAGTTTTAAGCAGCCAATTGGCCACAGTTTTTACTTGCAGAAGCAACACGAGGCACAGTGCTAGCTTTTTATGACAAAACAGGCATCACAAGAATTGGTTGTAAGCATATAAAACATCCACAATGTCTCTTCTGCTGCAGTAGATGATGCTGTAGGTAGTCACCTCATTCCCCAGATTGGGCAATGTGACTGGGATATGATTAGGATGTGCAGGGAAGGCACTGATTTACCATATTCTTGCAGTAGCTTTTATTAGAGAATGATTCTGTCAGTTCCCCAGCACAGAAACACACCATTTCCCAGAGCCGGGTTTCAGAGACATCAGAGGTAGAAACAAACACCTACAGTCTCTCTAATGGGAATTTATGCTGAGGAAAAAAACTGGACACACTCTCCCAGGGAGACTCAAAATACATCCAGAATTAGACCAAGGGAAGTCTCCATAATAAAGTAGACAAAGCAGTTTTAGTAGAATCTGGGGGTGTCAAAATTATTGGCATATTTGAATAAAATTTAGCACATACACATTTGCACATATATACATACAAGGAAGAAGTGTTGCAGTGATTCCTTTTGACACCTATGAAACAGGAACATCTTGATTTCTTCAGGCTGCATTTGCAAGAAGATGTCGTGCCATTATCCCCCTTCTAATGCATATATTCATGGTCAGGACACCATTTTGAAAGATAAGAGAACTGTGCCAGACTGGAGTAGGGACTCAAAGGGGCTTCTAACTACTGAACTATTGGCTGTTCTGTAATGAATCTTTTCCAGTCTTTCCAGCTGAGGCTGTTGTACTTCATATATGTGCTCAGACATTTGCTGAAACAATGACTTCCATCTCACCCCCAAACAGGAGAGTGCTCTCACAAGCAACCTGTAGACTTATCCACCTTTTCTCTTTCTGTCCTGATGAAGATAGAAGCAGTGGTGGTGACATCTCTAGGGGAAGATGCGCTCTGTGTATAATCCTTTTGCACTGGCACCCAACTCCTTACTCCTAGTCAAAACAGGAGTCAAAATAGGCATCAAAATCAATGACAATTAGGGCTACAGTTCAGAAGACTACCTGAGACTGGCTGTAGTACACTCACTTTTATATTTAAGGCTCCTCTTCTATTACCTTTTCTTAAAATTCACTGCAGTAAGCTTTCAGCTAGCCACTCTCCACTCTTCATTGCTATTCTACCTTCTGAAGTACTGCAAGAATGAAGAAACTTTTCGGAATTTAGGTCAGAATAGCATTCTACTACAAATTGTATTATATTACAGTAGAAGGCTTGCTTTCTCCACCTAGTGGCTAAAATACAAAGGAAATATCCCATGCTGTGAAAGTTCCTCCCCTCAAAAAGCAAAATCGAAATAAAGAAAAGCCCTTATCTCCCAGCATTTTGTGGGGCTTCATTTTATCTCTACTGACAAAGCTTCTTCTGCCCTCTCCCTGCCCCAACGCTCAATAAACGGAGTTTTGTCTTCTAAGGCAAATTGAGGGCAAAATCCATGTCCCTCTATGAAAGCTGTTGGTCTAAGATCCCTAGAGATTCGAGTCATCTGTTTGCTCACAGAAGAGGCACAGTGTGGGCAAATCAGCCCACTGTTAAGACACTTAGATTCTCCCATATGCATGTTCCTCAACATGTGAGGAAGATGAGAGGAAGAAATGCAAAGGTGCTGTTTCTCTTCCATTTGTGCTCTTAAGCTCACTGCGGGTAAGGCTTGCTGACTGGTATAAATTAGAGCCGCCTGAAGCTCATGACCAGGTTGGCAACAGCTCTCACAGCCCAGAAGAGCAGGCTTGAGGTTGTGAAGTCATAAGAAATATCCAGCCATGTCCCTTCTCAGTTATGCCCTTTAGATCTACAGCAAAGGCAGCATACTCTAGAGCTGCACTCAGCGCATACCTCCAACAGGACTGCCTTCCACTGGGATGAGCCTTCTGCTTATGTCGGCTTCGCGAGGACATCGTACACTTGGTCTGGTCCCCAGGATTCAAATGGATTGTTTCATGACTGTAGTTGAAGTTTACCGTGCATGCAATTATTTTCCAAGGCTAAATCAAAGTGACATAAGGAAGCAAGAATGCCAGTGCCAGTTACAGGTCCCTATCTAGAACATAAAGCAATGCAGAAAAGACAGTACCTTGCAAAGTTGTTCTCACTGGCCTGTCTTTCCTTCCTCTCCTGCAAGTAGCAATAAATTATCAACACCACCTACTGGAGTCAGCTTACCAAAAAATAAAACATTAAAAAAAATAAAAAAATTTAAAAAAATAATTAAAAAAAGCCCTCAAAAATCACAAACAAAAAACCCTCTGTCAGGTAAAGATATAGACAGAATACAAACCCATTCATTTAGTCACTGTAATTGCACAGCGTGCACGTCATTTTCTCCAACTAACAAAAGGAAACAGTCCTTCTTCTGATTACTTCAGGTAGGATCTCACTTAAATTTAGGCACCTCAAGCTGGACCAAATGCAGGGTAGTCTCCCAAAACTCTCTTCATAATCAAAAGAGATAAATGGGTAGCTCCAGAGGGTGAGTCATTTTGCCTTTCTGAGAGCTTGCTTTAGGATGAGCTTCATTGCCTTCTGCAAGGTCTGTCTCTCTAGAAGAGGCCTAGGATGGCTAGCTCAGAATTAGACCAGTTCTAATTCAAGATGATAAATTAGGGCAGATGGACACTACACAATGATACTAGGACTGAAATTTTTAAATGCTAACTATATGCCTCACTTTTTATTCTAAAGAGCCACTAGCTTCTCTCACAGTGAGGAAGGCAAGTGTTTTATTTTCAAGCTCAGAAGTCCAGTCAGAGTATTTTACCACTGGGGGAGGGGGGAGTGGGTACAAGGGAGAGAATGGGAAAATTTTCTATTCATTTCCCATTTGCAATCAGCAACAAGTTTCACAAAACTGAGGCAAGCAAGAGACTGATCAAATGCTGTGAGGTTTTTCTACTTATTAATGTTCCAGTCCAATGACCTCTGTAGTAACTTAACCAGTCATTCTAGTCTGGTTCAGCAGCCATCCACTATTTATTGACAGAAGCAGAATCAGATGGAGATTCACAGACCTCTCCCCTTCTGTGTAATAAGGGGCATGCTCTGGAAGAATCAATGGTAATGAGAGATACAATAGGCATAACTTCCTTGGCTCCTAATCATCCCCAATCAATCCAGTCCTATCTAAATGTGTATGTTTGTGCTTTTTCTCAAGTCCCAGAAGATTCAACACACTTACGTTTTACAAAGAAGAGAACCAGAGGAGAGCCTCAAATACATTCTCCAAGCAGAAACAACTTTGCAAAACAGCTGCAACTATGAAGAGCATTTTTTTAGTTGTAGAGAATGTATAAGATTGGTTTGACTTAAATGGAATTTATGTTTACCCCTATAATTAAGCATAAGGTTAATCACAGCATCACAGAATGGCTGAGGTCGGAAGGGACCTCTGGAGATCATCTAGGCCAACCCCCCTGCTCAAGCAGGGTTACCTAGAGCACGTTGCCCAGGACCATGTCTAGATGGCTTTTGTATATCTCCAAGGGTGGAGACTCCACAACCTCTCTGGGCAACCTGTTCGAGTGCTCTGTCACCCTCACAGTAAAGAAGTTTTTCCTTGTATTCAGATGGAATTTCCTATGTTTCAGTTTGTGCCCCTTGCCTCTTGTCCTGTTGTTGGGCACCACTGAAAATTGTCTGGCCCCATTCTCTTGACACCCTCCCTTTAGATATTTGTATACATTGATAAGCTCCCCTCTCAGTCTTCTCTCCTCCAGGCTAAACAGGCCCAGCGCTCTCAGCCTTTCCTCATAGGAGAGATGCTCCAGTCCCCTAATCATCTTAATAGCCCTGTGCTGGACTCTCTCCAGTAGCTCCATGTCTCTCTTCCACTGGGGAGCCCAGAACTGGACACAGTACTCCAGATGTGGCCTCAGCAGGGCTGAGTAGAGAGGGAGGATCACCTCCCTCGACCTGCTGGCAACACTCTTCCTAATGCAACCATTGGCCTTCTTGGCCACAAGGGCACATTGCTGGCTCATGGTTGACTTGCTGTCCACCAAGATTCCCAGGTCCTTCTCTGCAGAGCTGCTTTCCAGCAGGTCAACCCCCAACCTGTATTAGTGCATGGGGTTATTCCTCCCAAGGTGCAGGACCCTGCACTTGCCTTTGTTGAACTTCACGAGGTTCCTCTCCCCCCTACTCTCCAGCCTATCCAGGTCTCTGAATGGCAGCACAGCCTTCTGGTGTATCAGCCACTTCTCCCAGTTTTGTATCATCAGCAAACTTGCTGAGGGTGCACTCTGTCCCTCCATCCAGGTCACTGATGAGTAAATTGGACAAGACTGGAGCCAGTACTGACCCCTGAGGGGCAGCGCTAGCTACAGACCTCCAACTAGACTGTGCCACTGACCACAATCCTCTGAACTCTGCCTTTCAGCCAGTTCTCAATTCACCTCACTGTCCACTCATCCAACCCACACTTCCTGAGCTTACCTATGAGGATGTTATGGGAGACAGTGTCTAAAGCCTTCCTGAAGTCAAGGTATACAACATCCACTGCTCTCCCCTCATCCACCCAGCCAGTCATTCCATCATAGAAGGCTATCAGTTTGGTTAAGCATGATTTTCACTTGGTGAATCCATGCAGACTACTTCTCATCACCTTCTTTTCCTCCACATGCTTAGAGATGACATCCAGGATGAGCTGTTCCATCACCTTTCCATGGATGGAGGTGAGGCTGACTGGCCTGTACTTTCCTGGGTCCTCCTTCTTGCCCTTTTTGAAGACTGGAGTGACATTGGTTTTCTTCCAGTCCTCAGGCACCTCTCCTGTTCTCCATGTCCTTTCAAAGATTATGGAGAGTGGTCTAGCAATAACATCCGCCAGCTCCCTCAGCACTCGTGGGTACATCCCATCAGGGCCCATGGATTTGTGAGGGTCAAGTTTGCCTAAATGATCTCTAACCCAATCCTCCTCAACCAAGCAAAAGTCTTCCTTTCTCCAGACTTCCTCTCTTGTCTCCAGGGTCTGGGATTCCTCAGGGCTGGCCTTAGCAGTAAAGATTGAAGCAAAGAAGGCATTCAGTAACTCTGCCTTCTCTTTATCCTTCATCACCAGGGCACCCAACCCATTCAGCAGCGGGCCCACACTTTCCCTAGTCTTCCTTTTGCTACTGATGCATTTGAAGAAGCCCTTCTTGTTGTCCTTGACATCCCTCACCAGGTTTAATTCCAAATGGGCTGTAGCCTTCCTTGTCGCATCCCTGCATACTCTGACAACATTCCTATATTCCTCCCAAGTGGCCTATCCCTTTTTCCACATTCTGTATACTTCCTTCTTCTGTTTGAGTTTTGCCAGGAGCTCCTTGCTCATCCGTGCAGGTCTCCTGACCCCTTTGCTTGACTTCTTACTCCTAGAGATGCATCTTGAGCTTGGAGGAAGTGATGCTTTAATATTAACCAGCTCTCTTGGACTCCCCTTCCTTCTAGGGATTCCCCCAAGTAGGTCCCTGAAGAGACTAAAGTTTGGTCTCCTGAAGTCCAGGGCTATGACGCTGCTTACTGCCCTGCTTCCTCCTCACAGGATCCTGAACTGATCCATCTCATGGTCACTGCAGCCAAGGCTGCCCCCAACCTTCACATCTCCAATCAGTGCTTCTTTGTTTGTTAGTATAAGGTCCAGCAGCACACATCTCCTGGTTGGCTCCTTCACCATCTATGTCAAAAAGTTATCATCAATGCTCTGCAGGAACCTCCTGGACTGTTTGTGCCTAGCTGTATTGTCTTTCCAGCACATATCAGGGTGGCTGAAGTCCCCCATGAGAACCAGGGCCTGTGATTGTGAGGTACTTCCAGCTGTCTGTAGAAAGCCTCATCTGCTTCCTCTTCCTGATCAGGTGGCCTGTAGCAAACGCTCTTAACAGTGTCACCCATGTTAGCCTGCCCTTTAATCCTTACCCATAAGCTCTCGATTCACTCTTTGTCTGCCCCAGCAGAGCTCAATACATTCCAATTGCTCTCCCACATAAAGAGCAACTCCACCACCTTGTCTTCCTGGCCTGTATTTTGCACAAAGCCATCCATGACAGCATTCAAGTCATGCGAGCTATCCCACCATGTCTCTGCAATTGCAATGACATCATGGCACTGCAACTGCACAGAGATCTCACATTCTTCCTGTTTATTCTCCATGCTGTGTGCATTAGGGTACAGGCATTTCGGGAAGGTAATCCAGCACACAGGTTTCTCAGGAGGGGTGCAAGAGGATCCTCCATAGTCATGTCCTGTACGCACCTCCCCAGCTGCATGCACCCGCTGAAGGCATCCCAACTTGAGCCACATTTTGCTGACTACCCCCTATAACTCTCCCCTTCCCCCATTTTTCCTAGTTTAAAGTCCTCCTTACTAGGCTGGCCAACCTGTTGGCAAAGACACACATGCCCTGCTTAGTGAGGTGGAGCACATCTCTCCTCATCAGTTGTCGATCTTCAAACAGGGTCCCACGGTCGTAGAAACTAAAACCCTGTTGCCAATGCAAGCAGCACAGCCAGTTGTTAACTTGGAAAAATCCATCTATTCGTCCTCTCACCCTTCCCTCTCACTGGCAGGACTAAAGAGGAAATGATCTGGGCTCCCAGACCCTTGACCACCACCCCCAGAGCTCTGAAATCCTGTTTGATGGTTTCCAATTTGCCCTTGGTATCACCAGTGCCCACGTGGAAGTGCACGGACAAGCCTTGGCAGTCTTTCCGTGACCTCTTGTATTCGAGCTGCTGGCAGGCAACAAACCTCTCTAGACAAGAGCTCAGGTCTACAGATAGGTGCCTCTGTTCCCTGCAGCAGTAAGTCACCCACAACAGTCACTCGCCGCTTCTTCTGGGTGTTCCTGCAAGGCATAGGTTCTGTTTGCATACGGCCCAGTTGCTTCCCTTGAAGCCATGCCCAGCTCCTCCTCAGCCTGGAGGGCACTAAACCTGTTCCTCAATTGCAAGTTGTCAAAGGGAGTAAGAGCCTTTCTCCTCCTATGAGAAGTGACCAGTTTCCAGCCTTCTTCTACAGTGTTATGAAGTACCGTTTCACATAGCACAGAGCCCTCGGGCAACTCCATTGGTGTGGGGGGTTGGGACTCCTGGAGCTGTATGGTCTCTGAGAATACCCTGTCTCTTGCTCATCATGTCTATCAGTATATAGTATGGCAGTGTATAATACAGTAATGCATATTAATAATATGCCTTCTGCACTCTGAGACATTGTGGCTTAGAAAACAAGTCATTTAATCTACTCCTAATGTCTTCAAAAAGCCCAGGATTTCTGCCTCTACATCTTCCATTTTCCATCTGTGAACAAGCTTAATACTTAGAACTGGCAATGGCGTGACACTTTGTTCACGACCTTTATTCAGGCTTTCAATATTTGTTTTTATGCCAAACAGGTGAGAAACAACACATTCTGCATGTTTCCACAAAACCAGTACAGCATAACAAGCCCTTCTTCAGCCCAAACAGGTCAAGTTATCACTTCAGGTCTTACCCAGCACATACCCACTGGGCAATGCACTACTAAGCCATAGATTCCAGAACTAGAAGCAAGTGACACAGCAAAGTACAATGCAAATGCACCAGCTTGCAGGTATTTCACGCAGAGACAGAAGAAGTAATCTGTGTTAGTGCAGTACTACACTCAGTTTAATCCACCTTTTTTTACACTCAGATTAATTTCTTTTTTTTAAAAAAAAAATAAAGCTAATAAAAAAGTACTGCTGCAATGCAGCAATACCATTTTCCACACACTTGGAACAGGGTATAGATAAACACCCCATATACAGAAGTGACCACATTACTTTACCTCAGAATCCTTGCTATAAAAAAGCCAAGAATCTGTATCGAAGTAGTATATTAAAAATTAAATCCAAAGCTCCCGAGCATTGCTTTAACAACAGTACTTTTCTATGGCATAGGTAAGATTACAGCAACCTGCTAAACACGATAAAGTTGCTAGTCACACTGCCTTTCCTTCTAAAATCTAGCTTAACATCTACTTTTCAATGAAGGATAATATCAACCCAGTGACGTACAATAGTGGACGTTGCTGGGTTTAAGCTCCTTTTCTATGCTATCAAAACCCACAGTGAAAATTTTGAAGCAGCTCTTTTGTTAAATCCCTTACTAGCAATCTCCAATTTAAGTTCCCTCTATCTGACCAAAGGGACAGAAACATGGATCAATAGTACGGGGAGATACAGCAGGATGACTCTCTCAAGAAATTCATAGCACTGCAGGAAGAATTTTCACTTACATTTCGAGCATGATCTAGGAATTCCTGTGCACTAGATTTGCTTTGTGAATTGTCTTAACAGCATCATCTCAGCACAAAATGGATTCTTTTGCCTATCACTTGGAACACTTCTGCTTTGCGCCAAGTCTACTTTACTAGATCCTGGGCCACTTCTGTCCCCAACAAGCACTCTGAATAATGCCAGGAGGGGCATTCACACTTTCATCTGAGAAATCACCCAAATCTTTGTAATCTAATACAGGTTGACTGAAGTCTTACAGGCAGGCTGCAAGAACAGAGCCATATGCATTTCCCACTCAGAGACACAGGTTATTTTTAGACAATATTGGCTCTCTAGCCAAGCGAGATTTACTGCTATCCTAAAGGTGGGATGAAAGGGCAATGCAACTCCTCACCAATTCAGTAAAAATGAATGTTAGTGCTGCAAACATCTGAGAGATTTTTTTGCCTCCCCCCTTTTTTTTGGGGGGGGGGGGGAGGGGAAGAGATATTATTCTGAGTTGCTTAAAGGAGGCATTTTTGTTTCCTTTTGCAAGGATTGTGCTTAATATCCTACATAGCTACCCAAGTTACAGATGTGTGTATGCTGCAGCCAGCAGTCAAAGGTGATCATGCATTCATGCGCTGCATTTCCACCTAGAAAGACAGTATGCTGATTGTATAAATGACAGCTATTCGCGTTGCATAGTCTTCGAAATTGGCAAAGGTTAAGACTTTTTTTTCGTGCTTAGGGGACTAAAATAATGAAGTTGTTGGCAACGTCTTTTTAAAAGGTAATTGCAGGTAAAGATACATGCAGAAATGAGAAATTTCTGGCTATAATTAGTGAATTACCTATTACTTTTTTTTTTTTCTTGACAAAAGACTCTCCAGCACAGGCTGTCATCCCCAGGCTCTGCTCCTTCCTACACTGTCTCAAGCTACTTCACTCTGCTGAAGCAATTTCACATTGAAGTGATTTGGGCTTTCACAGGCTGATTCCCACACACACCCCTTGTATTTTCTGCAGCAGTGCAATTTCATATGTACAATGTTTTACTTTGATTATCAGCTCAGGCAGACAATTAAAACACAGTGCCACATTAAGTTTATACTCCGCCACCTATTAGGAGGAAATCCAGAAGATGTAAGATTCACTTCAAGTCAGAACTGCTGCAAATGAGGAAGAACTTGTGACAGCAGGACCTTAAGACAGAAAGGAATCAGGAGTTCATCCAAACCCATTTTTATCTCCGAAATATGTATTTTAACTTTCTGAACATCCATGAGATTCAGATCTGTACCTAAGACTGAAGCCACACTTGGATTAAACTATGAGCTTTTAAATCCATTTTGGGTCAACTCACTATTCATATGCTTAAAGCTAGAGACGTTCTTAAGCACATTGATGTATTAGGCCTTAATGCAGTCTAGACGGACCATCTCTACCACATCATCCCTTTTTTTGTGGCAACTGGGGTAGTTTGAACTATAACTTTTTACTGATAGGAACTGTTTATCCTTCAGTTCCTGTTTAATATGACACCAGCTGAGATTTCCAGATACATCTCAAGAGACAGATTGATAGCTGAAAGAGACTGAAACTTGTAGTTACACAGCCTGCCCTACCTGCCCAGCTTTCAAATACAAACTGCTCCTAAGAGTAGCTTGGAGTCATAATTGACCATGACCTGATGGAACAATATATCTGTTCGAAAAACATGCTTCCCACACAGGTAGGCCAGCTCTAGTTGACTGGCACCGTCAACAATGCCATGGCACGCTTTGTGAATGATAAACACACATTTTTCACACTTCAGCCTGGTGTGCAGGTGCTTTCTCAGCCTGCTTCCAGTGTTCACATTTTATGCCTCAGGTATAACTCTTAACATATCCCTTAAGACCTGCTTTCACAGCCTTTGACTCACTCCAAGACTACTTCAAATTCCTTGAGTTCCCTCCTCTCCTTCCTCCCCCAATAAGGACCCAATACTTAAAGTCTGGGTGTACATAGCTTATGCCTAGGTGGAAGCCAGAGTCCTTCCCGACAGTACTGCAGAGCCAGAGTCTTGACAGTCCTGCCCACCAGTGACTTTGTTCAGGGATCACAAGCAGCATCTACTACATTCCTTTTCTGCCCATGTACTCAGGAATGTCTAGGCCTGTCACAGTATGCCTGTGTCTGACACTATAAACAGTTTGAATTACCCTACATTAAGAGGATGAGCCAGATTCACCACAGATTTCCCTTGCTACTTCTCTGATATTAACTGTGTTGCTGAAGCCAGACCAGTAGCTTTAAGTTAAAGTTTCAAAGGTGCAGAGACCTGCCTCCCATGACTTGAGAACAGAGCTGCAAGTACCCTGCTGCCCCATCTTCCTACCTTCCGCCCACAGTAACAGCACCAGTGGGCAGGATGCCAGCATCATTGCCTCAGAGTGGCACCTTGTCCCCTCTCCCCTCTGTGACTTGCTTATACCAGCCTCTTGAAAAACCCACTCTCCTCCCAAGACAAGCATGCTTAGGAATACACCACGCACCTGAAGGAGCTGATTCCTTACTCTAAAGTGGTACAGGCAAATATTATCAATTTGTAAGAAACTGACTACAGAGAATCTTACATTTTTATGTCTCTCCCTCCCCACCCTCAACCTGGTTTTCTAGGGAAACAAGATTTTTCTGTCTAACAGACCACAGATAACTTATGAACCTGTTGGTTAACTTAACCAAATCTGAGAGCAAAACAGAAGTCTCAAGGAAACAACATATTTTACACATTTTTTCCATTAAGAAAGGTGTGGGGGAAGCACTAGCCAGACAGACATCATTAATACCGCACCAAGAGACTAGGGAACATGGACATGCTGGCCATTCAGCATACATCTATCAGGCAGCCAGTCAGACCACATGTAGCTCTGATCCAGCCATAGCATGACAGCCTTCCAGAACTGAAGGGCTTGAGTGGAGATGGACTAGAAAGGTTTTACAAGGGATTAGTAAGAGTGTAACTGGGGAAACAAGAAGACTTGTAAGTATTGCAACAGGAGACTGGTGGGGAGGTAGGGAACGTAGAGGATGCAAGACCTAAATCCACAGCAACTCAGGCTTCATTAACTCAACTGCAACTCATTTATTCTTCTCAGTATTGCTCTTTAGAATTGCAAAAGAGTTTCATTCTTCTGAGTTTCATTATTTCTACGGCAAAGACTCCCATAAAAATAACTAACGCACAAAAAGATTTTCACATGTGCACACACAAATCTAGCACCCCCTCCATCTTCTACCAGACAGCAACCACAGAAACATATATTATGAAAAGGAAGGGAGAGTCATAAAGCTAACGCTTATTGCTTTATATTAGCCTGGTAGAATGAGATGTCTATGTATGCCTTCAAATTCTGATGACACAGTCTTGTACGGTTGCATCCACAAGAAAAAAAGAAGCCTGAATATTAAGCTAAGTGGGAAATGTACTAGGCATTGGTTAAGAGAATGAATTGGTTAAAATGTTCCTTTTTCTTAATAGCTCTAAAGGAAGCAGGCAATTGCATGCTGTTTATTTTGTTCAGAAATTGATTTTAAATTAAAATGACAATTCTGTAAAAATATGGCAGCATTCTTGAGATTCAAAGAACTCAAACTATCTATCATAGTTTTATCTGGGAAGACATACCAAACATGTTTGACCATGTGTTTTATTTCTAGGAAGCATACCATATTGAATAAGTTGACACCGCAATGTAATACATGTATCTCTAAGTAAACAAGAGGAATTATTTATCCTTGGATGCATGCACAGCTTCCACTGGTTTCAGTGACAACACAAGGGCAGTCCTGGATCTGTATTTTCAGTTTAAGTTCAAATGGTACATTAAAAGCCTACAAGCAAGAAAGCAGATAGCGTAGTGGGTCCCTCCCCATCTTTATGTAAACAATGGGCTGTACTTTGTCTGTATGCATTTAATATTTCTTAATGAATAAACTGACAATTAAAGTATAGTCATGTAATTACTAGTTTAGTTAATTATAGGCCGGATTCTCAACTGATATTGGTTTGGCATACTTCTGCTCCTGTTAATGGAATCACGGTAATTTATACCAGTTGAAGGTATGGTTTCTGTTTTCATGGAGCAAGCACTGGCCTTGCCCTATACACTTACAAAATAATTCATTATGATACCAACTGGATTTCATTATGCATTAGCTCTGAGAAAGTTATTATCCAAGTTGTATCTCTGAGATCTTAAGAAAAAGATCTAAGGAATCAGTTTACTATTCAGAATTTTTCTTTTTTTTTTTTTGCTTTTACATTTTCACTGTAAAAATGGGGTGGGGGCAGGCTTTTCTGCCAGGCTTTTGTAATGCATCAGGGAGCTATACACAGGGTTGAAATACACTGCTTTAATGTGATTTCATTTCCTGATTGGAGAAAATACCATGAAAAAAGACCAAACAACACCTTATTTTACCCCCAGAAATAGTTCCCTCGGCTACTGAAAAATGTAAATACGAATCCAGTAACACTACATTTTACACTTATTTAACCAAATACCTCCACTTTGACTTATCTGAAATCAAATCACCCACTGCATACTCTTAACACATCCACCTGCCAAAAGCAAGCTTTCTGGTCATTAAACCCTCCCAAAACCTGCAATAATAAACAAAACAAAAAGAAAAAGAAAAAAGTAAATTCTTGCAGTGTTGACTCTCAGTGTTGCATTATATATCAAGGAGAAAAGTTTTATTCGTATAGGTTTGCTTTGGCAATTGATGTTTCTTCCTCTTGTGTTTTAAAAGCTGGCTTTAACAAAATGACGACTTAAAAGCCCTCCTTATTCACAGCTTGATGTTGAAATGGAATCAAGCCAGAGCTGGAATGGCTTTCCAAATTAGCAAGGGAACCTACTGTTGAAGTAGACTATTACCCTGCATGTGTTTGTGCATAGCCACACTGGGCTAGCTATCATTTACTCACCTCACAAAGCTGCCTCCTTCCTGTTTTTCTTCTCAAAGAATTTAGTTTAAACAAAAGAAAATCAGCATCAAGTCTTGTGCTTGAAATTGCTTTGCTACTTCAAATGGCCAGGCAGCATCACTTTTAAGAAATAATAAAGAAAGAGTTTTGAAGTGTTAAGGAGAACACAGGGGGGCTACATTTTCAGAGGGGCTGCACACAAGCTCCAAGTATCACATGGCTGGTGGAGTATTTACATGGTGTGAATAGGATAGTTGCAGGCAAAAGCCAAGGCTACAATTGCACTAAGGAACTGTACAGCACGAATTGCATAGATCAGGTGCCTTGCTGGTGTGCTAAAGAAGCTCTTAATAAATATGTA
This sequence comes from Dromaius novaehollandiae, assembly GCF_036370855.1. NCBI lineage: Eukaryota > Metazoa > Chordata > Aves > Casuariiformes > Dromaiidae > Dromaius > Dromaius novaehollandiae. The sequence goes on from NC_088099.1 coordinate 30,415,678, forward strand.
AAGAGGCAAAGCTTTCTTTATAGATTGTACCTGATACCGCACCTTCTGGGGAGACCAGTAGACTCAACCATTTTAAGAATAGGGAACCTAAGTCACAGAAAGGCAAAGTTACCTAACAAGAAGTGCCACAAACAGTTAACAACAGAGACAGAATATACTCTTCTTGTTTTATGTTTCATAGCCTTGCACAGAAGGATCTTGAAATTTAATGCAGATTAACAGAAATTACCTAGTTATCAGGCTGACTTGCTTACAGGTATTAGCATTCACAAAGCAGCTCAGCATGCTAAGATGATGGGCAGTGATTTCCCAGATGTCTCTTGATCATTTTATCACTGATTTTAATTCACACTGAAATCTGCACACATGTGAAGTAAATGAGATACTCCAGAGTTTGGGAGCAATGAAGAAGGGCACGGAAGAACAGCAAAGCTCCCTCTGTAGCTCCTGGGAGATGAAGGGAAAATATCACACACTACCAACTGAGTATGCCTAGGACTGCAACCACAGTGTAATCGTACCTTGCAGCTTGAGAGCTCTGTGTTGACACAGTTTAAAAGGAAAGGACCTAAAAGTAGGAATTTCATAACAAAGCAAAGGACACATGGAACGCCTGAAACCACCAGAAAAGTTGCAGTGACAGCAATGGTGAGACCACACATCAAGAAAACTAAAGAAATTGCTGACTATGATAATGAATTACATTTGAAGAAATACAGCCTCCTTCCACCTGGCCAAAGCAGTCTGATCACATATCCGTCCCAAAAGCAGTGGCTATTACTTACGGTTTCCCCTCCCAGCCACCTTGCTGTGCACCTTTGGCATGAGTGATGACCACAGGATGGAGCACTACACAACCATGCACTCCCAGGGCAGCTTGAAGTGAAGGTAATCAAACATAACCTTGGATGCTTAGCTGCTTTCCTAATCAGCTGCAAATATTTTTAATTAGACCTCTGGAAAAGGCAGGGTTTATGGCAGACTCAGCGCAGACTGCCTCAGCTGTTCCTGCAACAGGAGCTAAGCCCCAAAAATCTAAATGAAATTCAGCCTAATCCCAGGTGGTCTCCACCCAAAACATGGGGCCATCAGAAGCTTTCCAGCTATAAGATGTGGCCACCAATTTCTGTGTGCTCCGGTAAGAGCTGTTAGTGCACTGTGTGTATATCCCCAGCTCCCAAACACAAAGCAGCACCTGCAGCCTATGCTGACAGCCATGAATATCATGCCCACACCACTCCCTTGTCTGCAATTTATTGCTTGGCATAAATGGTTTTGTTAAAAGAGAGAGGTGTGGGCAGCTGTTGCCCCTTTGCCTGGCCCAGGGCTGGGGGGGGGGGAGGGGGCAGGATCACCTGGAACCTTCTGGAAAGGGGTGAGGGCACTACTGAGCATGCTCAGTGTGAGGCTTTTGTTGCCCCCCACCCACCCCCCACCCCCACCCCAGCCTCTGCAGTGGGAGTGTGGAGACAGCCAGGTCCTGAGAGAAAATTGACCCTCAAGGAGCCCTCTGGGGACTGGCTGGAGGCACCCAAAACAGCAAAGCTGCTGAGCTGGGGAGGAAGGCTGGAAGGGCGAACCTGGCTTGCCTGGTGGGTGGGGAGGTGGTATCTCAGCTGGCTGTCGGCCGCAGAAGGGAGCATTTTTGCTCTAAAAGCCACTTTGTTTCAGTCGAGGCTCTAATAAAACTTAGGGCTAGGGATCAAAAGCCTGTTTGGTGTGATAAATGCGTGCCCCATAAGGGAGACGTCAGCCTAAAGGCCCTGGCTGACGCAGGTCCCTGAGATTATTGTTTTAAATTGAACCCAGGCTGGTGTTTGGGTCGTATCTGCTGCCTGGGAAGGGAGGTGATGGTCATCCGTAAGCAGCCAGTTGGGCTGCCGGCTTGGTGTCACGCACGGACCAGACTAACTTAGGAGGGATCTAGGCATTAGTTTTGGTAATAAATCCCAGTCGTGTGAATGTTACTGTGCTTCTGATATGGCAGTGGGCATTTTTCATAATTTATAGGTTGCTTTTTCAAAGGTTAACCTTGCTTCCTAACAAAATGGCTTCCCTTTCCATAAATTATTCCAAATTAAACAAATTAGAAAGAAGCATAGGGAAGATGTAAACCCAAGTTTTGTTTTTTTTTCCCTACTCCTAGGTTACCAGTCAGAAAAATGCCCTCCTCCCTACATAGCATGGCCACGTACAATCAAAGAGGCACAGACATCAAAGTCTATTTGCCCCATTTTCTTTCTGGGTAGCTGCTCAGCCTTGAGAAGTAAACTGCTGCTTGAATATTTGACATATTAAAAGGCAAATTGGTTCATAAAACCTCTCTTTTCGAAGTGGTCCTCTTGAAGCTGATTCTCTTTCTGCAGGGGATTTCCATTTACCATAGGATCAGAGGTCAGCGGGCTGAGACAGAGGAGCCACTATGCATTAATATAGAAGTATCAGGGTCTGGAGCTGCTCCTGTCCAATCCAAATAACCTCAGCAAGGAGAGAAGGCAGAGGCTATAGAAATGGTGATGAAAAGGGGATATTGGCCCCTCTGGCAAAAGAGGGCTAGCCAGCACGACGTGGTACCTCATGATTGCAGCACTTATCCAGACACGTGCAAGCAGATGGTTACTGGCATGACAAGACAGCTGTCTTGGTGGACTGGACCTCCTCTTGCGCTCAGACATGCTCTTCAGTCACTCTGATGTGAAAGTTGGGGCTTGTAATAATGTCAGACTTCTCCTGTTTCTCTGGTCTTCCTGTTCCTACTTTTATGCAGCACTTCAATGGGCTCTCCAGTTACAATTCCCTTTAACCCTGCCCAATTACATCATTTTTGCTGATTTATTAAATGGATCTCCTCCCAGTTTGCTGCACAGAGAGTCGTCATGTTACCAAAAAATCACCTTTATGGAAGTTTTAAACCCATGGCTGATGAGAACATTTGAGATCCCAGTAGAATTAAATGGTCAAGGGCAAACAATACAATCTGACTCTCTAGAATGCTCTTCTGATGGGACTTTGTGGAGGGAGAAACATGAGTTGGCAAAGGGACATTAAACATTAATTTTCGTGGTCAGGAAAGTTGGAATTTATATTTAAAAACAGAACTATGAATTAATATATTTTCGTATGGTATAGCATGAAAATGAATGAAAACAATGCTTTTGGTGAAAAAAAGTTTTATTTCTTCTCCCCACTAAGGAGAAAAAATGGACACCTTCCTGGGATTTTAGGGATGTTATCTTTCAGTGGAATCAGTCTTCACTTAAAAGATAGGTACCAGTTCAATGTAGTATTGCTTTCAAGGGACCTATTTGCACAGCATACTGCTACTCGGCATGAGTAAGCCTGCCTGGCTTGTTTTATTTGTCTGAAAAGACCTGGTGCGTTTGGGTGCTCCATCACTGTACCAACAGTTTTAGTATTCACAGCTCCCTAGGCTTTGTTCCCTAACCTAAGTCTCTCTCCTGTTTCTCCTGTTTTCCCTATCTCCTCATTCTGTTTGCAGCCTCTTTCCCTTGTACCGCCCTCCTTTTGTTCTTTTGCATGTATCCCAGCCCCCTGTTGCCAGACAGTGTGTCCTCCGCTGTGCTGAATGGGCACTTCAGAAGGCAGTGTGTCTCCTCTCAGGAAGCGACTGCTTATTTCGCACACTGAGAAGCGCATCAATTCAGCACAGTGGGAGAAATTACAGAACACAGCCTGGAGGGGACATCGATGAGACAGAACACTGTTCTGGAGCATTCTGCCTTCATTTAACCTCTTAATAAAAGTAGGTTAGAGCATCCTGATACTAAGGACCATGTGAAAAGAAGAAAAGAAAAATGATGGGCTAGGGGGGAGAAGGAGTAGGGAGTCCTCATCTAGGAAACATGTCCATGCAGATAATGCACATGGAAATCCTTTCTAATCCGTAGTATATTGAATGGTATTGTGCTCTGCTCACTACAGTTTGCAGGTATGCATCTTTTTGTCGGAGTGGCAGGTCTGAGCAGTCACACCTCTAGCTAATCTCTTTCTGCTTCTGGGCTGGAGTTAGGGGCGAGAGAGGTAGAAAAAGCATAGTCACTCAGAGGTCATGTGAACAATTCTAGAGAAGAATTATGCTGCAGCCTTCCAAAAAATAAAAGAAAAAAAAACAAAGGGTTTTCCCCTGAAAAACAAGCACTAAAGGTCCAAAATACTTTGCAGACATGATCTGTTATGCTCTAAAGCAGGTGCTGAGGAAAGAATTTAAGCCCATTTTTCCAGATGGGGAAACTGAGGCACTCCTCCCAAAGGTTAGTTTGAGAGAGAGCTATGGATTGGCCAGGCACGGGAGAAGGGATGGGGACATTACCATTAAACTGAACTGTAATATTGCATGTTAATAGGAAATATCCGGAGAACCATGATGAGGCCACTGCTTTAATTTCATCAGACTCCTTAATGTAGACTGATAGTGAAGGCAAAAAATAGATCAGCAAGACAGGACAGTTTTTGCCTGTGAATTATGATGGATAGCTGTGATCCAATAAAGACATTTGAGTAGGATTTCATAATACATTATTTCTGTTTTAATCAGGCACTATAAAGCAGCAACAGGACTTATATACTTCACAGCCACTTTAGATTATTGAACGCTCACAGTAGGCAAATTAAGCAAAAATGTACAAATTAAGTACCATCAAGCCTACAAGCCATTGCATTTACAGAGAGTGAAGAAGAAGGGGAAATGGTAGAGAATTAAAGGATGAAGCATTAAAATGTACTTTACAGCATGCTTTTAAGAAATGACATTAATGACTGAAGAAAACAATTAACAAGCCTGTAAGGCCATCCCTTGTACCGAGCTAAGATCTACTTTACATATACCTCCCTGGGCATCTATCTGTCTATCTATTCCTGTCATTGATTATTGCAGTATTTCCAAATACCATGATTTATTTTCTTCCACACATGCTTCAGATGATTGTATAGCATTTGAGGCAGGCTCACCTGGAGCTTAACAACTGCTGCTCTGATACCAAGCTCAGGGTCTTGCACCCAGAGCCTGTTTGTGGGGCGCCATGTGGAGCAGAGGCATTGGTACATTATGCATCGAATTTGCAGCCTTCTGGATTCAGAGAAGCTCTCCAGTGCCCTGCCTCATAGAGGGCAATCCTTGTCCAGGTTTAATGGTCATAGGAATTACTCTTCTTCTCCCTCTCTTTAGATTAAGGGTGCCCAAATGGGGTCTTGAACTCCCCCCTCCCCCCCCCCTTATGAGTTTTCCAGTTGCTCAGACATTGTTCTTTTGCCTATGGTGCTTGGAATCTGCATCTATCATGAAGCAGCTACAGAGTTTTTTTGAGGTGGTTCTCATACAAGCTTTACTTGGACTCAGGATTGCTTAGGTTCCAGGCTAAGACAAATAAGAGGTCTTCAGCAGGAACTAGAGGGACAGTGGGTGTCTCCTCATTTTGCAAAGGCTGGAAGTTAATGCTCTAAAGGAGTAGGATGAGAGGAAGGTGGTTTCACTTTGTGACACCTAATCAGGAGGGAGGGAAGGAACAGCTGGAAACCAACAGATGAACAAAAAATACAATGAACACTAGTTTTTGCTCCCATATACAGTACTTAAAAACTGTCAGTTGTGTTAGGTCTCTTATCCTTGTGATAGCTCATAGGAATTGCTGCAAAGTAATAATAATAATAATAATAATAACACAGGCTAAATATTTTGCCTTAAAGTATGGAGGGAAAACATTAGGAATTATGAAAACATCAGAAATTAGGATAGCTTGGAAATGAATTGGAGATGAAATAAAACTTTAAGGATCTGATAAACTATTTGCAAGAAGATAGTCATATAACTTTAATCTACACTGCAGCATGAGATAGTATTTTCAGCAAGGGTTTATCATTAATGATTAAATATCGTTGTCCTCAAAAATGTTAGTAAGATTTTACATATCTATGCAGGCAAGACGTGAGACCTTAAGCAGTCAGTTAACAAATCCCATTACAGACTCATCAGATAAAGAAGAGGTTTCGTTTGTAAAGCAAGCAACTGAAACAACTGAGAATGCTAGGAAAAAAAGGGGGAGGCACCCCCCCCCCCAAGTTATTTAATATTAGAGTAACAATCAAATTTGTCAAGTGTTTTTTAAATAAATAACCCACAATATAATCAAAGTTTTATGAGTCTGTTATTTGCCAATTTCTTTTATTTTTCCAATTTTATAGATGACTAAAATGGCTTTTCTGTGTGTGTATTAGTATTCATTTCTACTCTTCTTTCAGATGTCCAATGCAATTCTTCCAGGGAAGACATGATCAAACTCTTCAAGAGTCAGAATAGGATAAGAAGGATAACTGATTAGGGTAGCAATAGAATTCCCTTTTCGTTTGCTATTAAAGCATTAGGTATACAGCCCATTTTGCAATATGGCAGTGTGAAACAGTTGAGTTGAAGAGATTTCAGATCTGGATTCCAAGGAATAATCCTTCAGTGACAGCACCAAATTTAAGAAGGACCACACAGCAGGTATTGCAATTTAGAAAAAGCTGGCTACCATAAATTGTGCTAGCAAGTAAAAGTTAATAAAATGCATCATCTCTTTAATTGTGTTTATTTTAAGTAGTACTGAGTGCTGGTACTCCATGAGTATTTCAAGTATGGAAGCACGATTGCTAGAGTGGTCTCAATGAAAGGTGCCAGTTAGCTGAACTTTCTCCTCCTTCTATTGTAGGATAAGAGAGAAGAAAAGCTGGCGAGATTTGTAGGTGTCTAGCACTGGTACATTCGTACCAACAAATATGTGCCTGTAGCTACATTTATACATGCATACATATATATATATATATATATATATATATACACACACACAAATATGTACACACACACACACACACACACACACACACACACACAGTCTATGGAGTACAGTCTGTGGTGCCATCTGGTGGAAAGAAGGCAGTAGCAGCTCTACTGATACATTACCACTTTAAAAGAAGGAAGGAATAGATAAAACTCCACAAGAAGAGGGCTCTGATCCATATGATATACAGAAGCAGCAGTATTAATCAAAAAAAAAAATGCAGTTCCAGTCTGCCTTGAAAACTAAAGCTTCTCACCTTAACTTACCCAGACTGTCAAACTCATTGATGTTGATCAACAGTCACTCATGAGTTTTTGAAGCCACAAAATGCTTAAATGAGTTATGGAAAAATGTAAAGACTCCCTGGCATTTCTGACTGTCCCATCCCTCATGGTATGTCTCAGGTAGGGGACTTGAAGCCTTGCAGATTTAGTAGAAAAGTGGATATCTTCAACTTAGTGCATCTCATAGTGAACCATTTTACAGTGACTGAGTATTTACATGAATACACACTGAGTTTTTTTTTTTTTTTTTCTGATGCCCTGTCAAATTTATCTGGCGTGAAGTTTCGCTATTTCTCTCAGTAAATGCAGTTCTTGTGATGGAAGTGTGCCTCTGGACATGAATAAGGAATCACTTGTTTTAAAGATTACTTAAGAGTAGGTATTTGCCATATAGGCAAAGGAAGGCAGTTCTCGTTGTTTCTTTTGAAGAATTTGGGTTCTGTTTTTCAAAATTCCCGTTAGTTCTTGAAGGGAAAAAATATACATAAATGGACAGGTTACTTTCTAAGAGAAAGCTAGTATCTCCAAGGACAGCACTCTCACCAGAACAGATCAAGGCCCAAGGGAGTCTACACAATAAGAATAAGGTCTAGTTCTGCATCAGGCTATGGAAAACTGGGTTATCCAAGAGCAATTGTTTTACATTTATACTGAATTATTATACACTTATAACTACATATTTATAGTTATACTGAGGACTAGGGATCAGATGCAACATTGTTTATGATTTCCATGGCAGAATATTTGTTTCCATGGCAGAGTGTTACTGAAAAGCAAAGAAAGAGGCAAAATGTTCATCAGTGGGAGTTGCAATGTTAGATCTTACTCCTATTCTTTTAGTGGTAGCTTGACCTATTTCAGTTTTCTTGTTCTGAGGTGAAGATCTTGAAATGAGTCAGTTAATTGAGTGATGATATGGGATATTTCTGAAAATGCTGGAAATTTTGTCAGTGGTTCTGTGTATAACAAAGAAAATACTTTAGGCAGTGTAGACAGGTGAATAAGCACAAATTCCTGTCCGTCTACCAGTTGATAATTAGCTTCCACAGCTGACTCAGCTTCTTGTTCCTTCGTCATGCTCTCTTTACCCTTTGCCTCTTATCACTTCCCTCCTTCCTTCTCAGGCTCTTACAAGGCTCCATCCACCTTTCTGACAGCCATCAAACCACCTCAGTAAGGCAGATAGAAAGGCAGAGGGGAAGAAAGATGATATGACTAAATAGTAATCTCATCCCTGTTGAGATAAAATCCTAATCCAATGGCAGTTTGTCTTGATAAAGATGGAATAAAATCCTGGATAAGATCTTAGGACTTGGGTTATGGTTAAACCAGCTTTCTGGCCAGGAAATGAAATTTATTTCTTGCCCTCCCCAAAGTCAGTGTTGTCAAAACGTGTTCTTAAAGCTCAATCAAAAAAAAAAAAAAAAAAAAAAAAAACAGAAAAAGAAAAGAAAAAAGAGTTAAAATATGAGAGTTCTGTTTCTGCCATCACCTTATTTCTGCTAGCCTGGCTTTTTATTCTTGTGTTCCTTTGTTTCTCATTGCTTATAATATGATGGCTGAATCACAGGCTTCTCCTTGTATCCAGTGAACTCAGCAGAAAAAATCTTTTTGACTTTACTGAGTATAGAATTGTATTTACTGTCCATTGCTCTAATCTGTTAGGTTACTTTCCCTCCTGCTGTTTCTTTCCTTTATGTAAATAAACTATGACTAAAGGGAAGCTGTGCATATTGGATAATGTAGTTCTTGGAAGAGTGCAAGCTAAACAAAAGCAATGAGTATTTTTGAGAACAATTTTTGTACATTTTTAACAAAATCCTTGTTGTGGGTTTGACTGACTGGGGGTGGTTCAAATACAAATGCTCATTTTCTACAGAAAGGAAACCATTTTCCAAAAAATATATTTCTCCTTTTCTGCCTTTCTGAAATTGAGATTCCTGCTCCCCTCCCTCCCCCCATTAAGAACCTTTGGGAGCATATTCCCTTCCCCCTCACCCTCCAGTTTTGCGACCAAACTCTTTGTTTTCTGTCTAGCCTGAGAAACAATTACTGAGAGTGGGGTGTTCGTGTGTAGGACAGTTCAGCAAGTTCAGTAGTGAATGCCTAAAAGATCCTGTGATGTGCATTGTTACTATGATTAATGACTCTAATTATTGATGCGGAATTATAAATATATACAGAATCTTTCAAGAATAAATAAGCAAGCAGTGCATTCAGCTATGAGGAGTTACAGCAGAAAAATAGCAAAGATTTATAAAAAGCAAATCTTGCCAGATAAACAAACACATTAAAAAACTGTGAACATGCTCATGTTTCCTTTGTACTTCTTGGGAACGTTACCAATTCAGTATAATCGGTGGGGGACTAGGCTCTTGGTGACTGTAGGAAAACCAGAATATGGAATAGATTTGGAATTTAACACGTTAGCTGATTCATTTCCTCATAAAACCTTGAAAAATGTCATTTGAAGACAGTTTGGTTATGAGCCCTCACCTGAACTGAAGTCTGCTTGAAGAGACCAGCTAATACTAAATGGGAAGGTGTCACAGTTTCTTGGGGGGACACTTGGTTGGTTGCTTTTTAGCCTCAGTGATTTCTTTGCAGGTTCACAAAGGAGCATTATCACTCGCAGTTGCAGTGTGAATCTTTTCTCTGGGGTGCTGCTGCACATCCTCTTTCAACAATAAACTGTCTGCTCAGATGTGGTGGCAGAAACTTGGAGTGTGGGAAGTGGGGGCTGTTGGATTCAGTTATTCTGGAAAGTCTTTAGGCAATCAACAGTGAAGTATGTATACCTTGGGATATGATAATATCTGCCTTGTAAATTTAGATATCTACTTCTGACTGTGGCTAGCAGAGGGGACCCACTGTAATTTCATTTGGGGCCTGAGGGACATCCGGGGAGATATAGCAAAGAGAAAAGCCTTCAGGGTTTTGAGGATTCCATATGAAGATTATGCTTGGCCTCTGGGTCAAGCTGACTCCCCTTTCTGTGGTTTTTGGTTGTAAAAAGTGTCAGAATGTCATCTGATTTTGTGTCTAATGGAATGTATCTCTGAAGTGATTATAGCATTTCAAAATATAACATGGAAAAAGTAAGACAAAAAATCTCCAGAAAATCTCCAAACTCTGTAAGTAGACATAAAAGTGAAATCTGATATTATGAAAGAGTACAAATGAAGAAAACAAAATAGCCATCTCATATACTGACACTGCGTTAGCCAACAAGGGGGAAGGGATAAGTTCAGAAATGTTTCAAAGCATGAGGGGATATACAGTAGAATTTATTCCTCAATACCCCAAAGCCGTAACAATATACTTTCGTATGCATCACACCTTTCCTTCTGAAATCAGCCCTGGCTTTCCTGTATCCTTGCACTGCACACAAAGCCATAAACTAGGCTCCTCGACTCTTGATTTTTCTGGGCTGCTGTTTACTTGTTCCCTCTGTGGTTAAATGCTGTAAGGTTTCCCATTACATGTAGTGTTTGGTGTAGGGACTCTTTCAGTTGGCTCTCTCACACATTGTTTCTGGCTTCATTCTTAACACACCTCATAGGTATTTCCATTGCATTTTCTGAGCTTTAATTACTGAAAATGTGCCTGTGCAGTATCAACTGACACTGAAATGATTTCCTCTTTCATGTCAATTGAAAAATGAGTTCCTTTCCTTGCTCCAAACATCATTTTCATGTCAGTTATTTCATGAGCCCAGGAGCGTTTTACTAGAGCAGTCAGCTGCCACGGATGGACTCATGCCACTTTAGACTGAGCTCTGTTAGCAGTCCTGACTATTAAGCCCTGAGTTTAAAGCAATAGGGCTCGGTAGGTAGGGTGTAGGTGTAGGTATGCCAGGTATATTAAATAGATCTGCATTTGGTGGAAAGTGGTGACATTGCTGTAGGGTGCTACTGTGCAGACAAAAGGGACGATAAAGAAGGATCAGGGGCTTCTCCAGTAACATTATGGGACAGGCCCAACATGTTGCCTTGTTGCTCGCTGTGGTGAAAAGATTCCCATACTGAGGAAGAAGGTGAAACTTCAGTAATACTTAGGTCTTTCTCTGACCTCTGCACAGGGGTTCATCTTTCCTCTCTAGAGGCTTGCTTTTGTGTACTTTTTATTCTCCATAGATCACACCTATCTGCTGTGGCTGCTGTGCCAAATGACATCTATCCTGCAGCCATTTCAAATAAGAGCCCAAGTTCCCATTGGCACATAGTGGAGTAGATCAAATTATCAGCACGATTTACAGCTATGCCTTGGTACTAAGCAACTTTTATGACTGAAGGTGTTGCAGGAAGAAAGAAACAGGTTGTTGGCTGTACCATTTGCATTTTCATTCAAGCTCTGATGAAAGAGACCTACTGATTTCTAAGAGGAGCTGATGACTTTTTTTTGCAGCAATCTCAGTTTTTAGAAAAATAGCATTATAAAGTTTGTAGTAGAAAGTTCAGTAGGTCAGACCAACATTTGAAAGTTGGCCAGGTCTCTGGTTGTACCTTACTTCTCACAGTCACAAGCACTGGGACCCTGCCCCCACCACACAGCACCAGGCACCGTGACTGCTCTCCAGGGACCAAAGGAAGGATTTCTGAAGGATATTTATAATGCTACAATATATGTAGCAGAGAGGATACTCTCAGTTCAAAAAATAATTGAAGATCTGGGATGTGGTTTAAAGAAGATTACAGATAATGCTCCATAGAATCCTTCTCTCATAAAATTATCATGAATGTGTTTATACAGATGTATATGTCACTATACACAGCACAATGCGTTTTACAAAAGGCATTTTATAAATGGGCAAAATCAAGCAGAACTTTGCAGAGCACCAAAAGCAACCATCTTTCCTGCATCTGGTCATTAACTTAGTCTGCAAAAATCTTACCACGTAAATGTGAATCTTTTAAAGAGTGTAGATTCCTCTTTGTTCTTCTTCTTTTTTAATTTAGGAAATAAGCCATTTCAGGGCACAGTTCTACCTAACCCACTTCAGCAATTCACTTTAACTATTTTTTTACCTTTATTATTTTAAACCAAGTTATCTCCTGTGTGGGTTTTCTTGGAAGAGCAAATCAACTAACTAAAATACGAATGATACCAAGCAAGTCAAGAGAAACAAGTCTGAAACACTCAGCGCTCCAAAAGTCACTCTGCCTATATTTCTACGAACGTCTGTAGTCAGGTATAGCTGTGCTGATGAAATGTCTGGCCACGTGTGCTTAGGGGAAACAGGCGAGGAGTATCTGAAGGAGAAAAGATTTGGGGCTTTATTTAGTAAATCATTTATTTTGGATCACTGCAGGTATCACTACAGGGAAAAGTAATCCTTCCAGAAAATTTATGATCCTGTGTTTCTGAGTATATCATACTAGTAAAGTGAGTGCCTCTCTGGGCCACACTGGGGAAGAGACATTTGTTTTGGCCAGCTGTTGATGTCCTGCTATCTGACATTCTAGTTGCCTTGTTCCCTCACTGCCTGCACACACCTTACCCATCCATCCTCTTTCAGTCCTTTCACTTTCATCTGTGTGTAAAATTAATCAAAATTATTTGCTAATTCACTCACCAGGGCAAGCCATGCTCAGTCTTTCTTTGCTTTACTAAACTATAACTGCCTCCAAGGTGAGGCAAAATGGGGCAGAGCCTCACAAGCCCGGAAAGTTTCTCTCATGAGTTAGGGAACATCACTTCCTGCCTCTTCTTTCCGGAAAGTCTGTCTTTTTTTTCCCTTTCTTCTCCAGCTAGCTACAGCCTTTAATAGTCCTACCCAGCAGACTAACTGGTTTTCTCAGGTAAACACTCTACATGACCACAGTGAGATTTGATGCTCAGATCTCTATTTTTTTAATGAGAATTCTTTTCAAGCCTAATAAAAAAATAATATAATGAGGGAAAAAATAACCAGAGAAGTCCCAGCAGAGAATGCAGTGTGGTTATGGCTTGGCAGTCATACCTTGGGTCCTTGATGGAGGTTTTTGCTAGGTGCTGTACAGGCAAGTAGCGGAAGCCACCTCAGAAAGTTGTCACTCTGCATGCCAGACTGGATGTGCCTCGTGGATGGAGCAGATAAATGAGATGGAAGTGGATTGGGAGGAGGAGGGGGTTATAATAAAATAAACAGGAATTTAGCTGAAGAGCAGAGGGTTTTGCTTTTGCAATTCCCTGATCCTGGGTCACCATGGTTGGAAGAAATTTCTACCATCTTTTTTTTTTTTGGCAGGGGAGGGACAGAGGGGACATGCTCTCTTGTACTTTCTTTCAGGAGGGGCTGGCTAAAAGCACCGAAACATATTACAGTAATAAACGTTTCATGCAGCTGAGGCTGGCAGAAGTGGGAAGATAATTGCTGCAGCACAGGGAAGTCCTTGATGTGGAAGGAATCCCTTTTTGTTCAGGAGCCCTTCGCAGGTCTGTGCAGAAGGCAGATTTCTCTTTGGGAATAGAGACACTTGCCAGTATGTGGTGAACACTGAAGGGGTTCTCTTCAAAGGGAAAGCAAGGAGAAAATGTGCGAGTTGCAGAAAAAGTCTCTAAACTCTCCAATGCAGAAGTAAGACAAAAGAAAGGACAGTTTTATTGCTGGCTGACTGAATTAATCCTTAAAGAACTGGAACAGGTTCCCGTTTCGATTACGTGTTGGTGAGGCCCTCTTCTATAAAGACAATCCAGGTGTCAGGAGTAGTAGAGACAACCCTGTCATGACCATCCTATCTCAATTGTTGCTATGAATAACATTCATCAATATTTAGAGGGAATCGCAGGGCTTGAGAACCATTTAAATCTTATTCAGGCCTCTAACAAGGTTTTTGAACTGAAGAGGTACCTCATCCAAGCCATACAGGGTGAATCATGCACTTCAAGACGATTTTGGTGGCAGCACTTCCACCAACTGAAACTAATGGGTAACTATATTTTTCTCAACAGCAGTAGATGTTACCCCATAAGTTTCTTCTGGACAATTCCTAGAAAAAAACAGGATTGGATATTCTCCAATAGCTGTCATTTGCAAACAGCTCTTTACATCCCAAACCCCTCATAGTACAGCCAAAATGTAAAAAGGGAAATAGATTTTGGAAAGCAATTCTCAAACTCTGCGTTACAGCCAACTATTGCTGTGAGAAGTAAGCAGTAATGCTGAGGCCCACTGTATTCAGCTGTGCCTAAAGGTCTAGCAGAAATATAAATTGCTTAATGGATTAAGCGGATCATTTTTCCTTCACCTCATAAGCCTTGCAGAGCATGTCTCTCTTCTGTATTCTCACAGTACCCAGTGGAGACTGGGGTCTCTGGGTGTTATGCCAGCAAATATTTATTTGCTCATTTGGAAGCATGCATAGGACATAATACCTAAGAGACAAAGATAAGAAACAAAGAAAATAAACTGCAAAGAAAGAAGGAATCTTTTTTTTTTAAGTGGTAACTTTCTGAACCTCTTGAAGACTCACCTGTTCAGCAAGAAACCCAGTCCATCAGGATGCTCATTAAGAAGATGAGAGTTCACTGCAGGAATTTGCAGCACAAACTGAGAAAGGAAGCATTGGATCAGAGCTGCACTTCTCCAGATGGCATGTTCAATTCTGTTCGCTGTGCCATGAGTGTTAAGGCTCAGGTGAGTGTCTGAACAGCTAGGAACAGGGAGACATGCATATGTTTAGTATGCCAATGGCCACATACTGCATCCGAGAAAGCATATATGCAATTCTAATTCCATTGGATGGATGTGCACATATACCATGTAAGAAAAAGAGAGAATGAGGGAAGTTTTAAAGAACTCTGTTCTTTATTGCTTTACCTTCCTCCAAACAAACAAAAAAAACTTTGCTTGCTTTTCTCCAGCTAATGATTGTTCTGTCTTGGTATTAAACTGATGAGAACTGTCTATTCCTCCACTTCTGCCTCCTCCTCCACACTAAAAAGAGAGTTAAAGGTGGCCGAACATCTCTTTCTCATGTCACCAAGATTAACTAGAAAATAACCAGATTATGTATGGAAAGAGAGGCGGAACCGGAGTTCCACTATAGAGTATTTCGTATGAGACAGGCACTGAGCAGTAGTTGTTCTACCTGAGGAAGAGAGTATCCTGTTGGGCTGCTGTGTGGCATAACACAACTATTAATAGGGAGGAAATGATTTCTGAATGAAAAAGAATGGAATTAGATCCCACAGGAATGAATGCTGCCAACTGAAAAGCAGGTAGGCTCCTTGAATGTCAGTGTGTCAATGACTGCATATCACACAGGATAGGGAATATAGTGTCTGGTAACAAACAGTGAAATAAGTAATAGGTGTAAATCATGCTTCCTCAGACATTTCTGTTTTTCAGCAGTATTGCTATACAGCAAAGCCTAAGGCCTCAGTTAGCCACATTATAAACCCACACCTGCTCAACTTTAAAAAACAGCCACATCATTTTAACTAGATCAGCTTTCAATTCCTCTATTTAAAGTGACGCACATATCTAGTAGATATTTAGTCATTATATACCTGTGCAAGATAAACCAGTGAAAGTGAGTATGCTTTTGTCAGGGGTTTGTACCCACAATTTTTTAAAGGAGAGAATTGGTTTGGTAATAGCATCTTTCCGCAAAAGTGAGATTTTTTTCAGAAACATTGTGACATAGGAGCACAAACCCTGCTCACTGTGTCTGTATTGCTCTGAATGGACAGGCTCTGGAATGGCTCTAAGAGCTGCATTTCCTGCCTGCTTCCCATCAACATGACTGCCTGCAAGCGGCCTGCTGCAGCCTGCCTGGCTGCCTGTGCTGGGCAGCACGTTACCCGCCAGGCAGGCAGGCTTGCTATCTGCCTGGCCAAATCATCCTGTGTTCACTGCAGCCTCAGGACTGCTTCTGCCAGACATCAGTTATCACTGGGGCTTGTGCTCTGCTAAGTCATATGGAGGTTTTTTTAATAGCATACAGTCTTTTCTTGAAGACAAGACTGACAAAAATAGGGCAAGGAACCCAGAGAAGTGTGACAGCAAGTTTACCAACAGTCAGGCATATAGTTAGGTTTATATCTTGGTTTGCCGCTTTGATAGTGGCAGTCCCGTCTGGTCCTGAACCTTCACTTCTGTGTTTGCTGACCATTAGCAGCATGAGACCTTGGCCTACATTTGCAATCTCTGATCACTGGAAATAATACAAATAGAAATAAAATGTACTTAAATATGGTGAGGGTGGAAGTATTCTCAGTTTATTCTGCAGCAAATGCGAAAGTGCAGCTGTTTTTTTTTTATTCTTCCTGCACCTGAACTCTCAGGTGGTGACAAGCAGGCCATATGGCTTTTTCCTCATGTAAATCATGGACTTTCATTGCAGACACAGACCACTGATAAACATAACTGCCTGCCTCTGGCAGCAACATACATCACATATTACCATTTGTCCTTGTTATTTTATTTGTTTAGTATAGATGGGGGGCTTAATGATAAAGACAATCATATAATTTCCCAATTAACTTTTTTTTCTGAGGATGGTGGTAGGGATCAGGAGAATGAGATGAGAAAGCTTTCTTACCTGCACTTCTGTGGAAGATGATGCAAAAGCCCCTTAGCCTGGTTCCATGTGCACACAGCCTGCTTCTGAGAAACAAACCCAAAAAACACTAGTGCCATAGTTGTTAGTGATACCTTTGTTAATAGAATCTGAAGTGCAATGATCTTGGAAATAGAGCGGTCTTAGAAGTGACAAATTGGAACCTGAATGCCAGAGCATCAGGTATAGACCGCATTGGCGCCACCTGCATTGACATGGATGAAGTGGCCCGCTTTCACTGCTCTCCCCAGTGTCCTCAGGTACCAGTCAGAGTGACGGGCAGGCTGTAGCTCCTGTTTCCTGCCTTTCTTCTCTCACCCTCATCATGACCAGCAGCAATGCACATTTCAGCATAGGCTGTTAAAAAAACCTCCTTGACTGCCTTCCTTCTCCCATTCCTCCATCTTCCAAAGATTTCTTTGGGTTTCCCTGATTAGGCAGAAGGGAGTGATAACCTCTCCCAAGGATATTTCATTGGGCAGAAAGAATGAAAGGGAAAGTGTACAGACAAACCCACAAAACACAAGAAGTGCTGAAGGAGACAGTCATGATCCTAGTAGTCTGGGAAAAGAGAAGCACTCAGTGATTTCCAGCTTTTGAGTAAAGCATTTGGCTGGGGAGAATTAGTGGAAGCTTCCTGCCCACCCTCGCCTTCATCACAAACTGTCCTCATGGGCAGAAACAACACACAAGTGTCGCCGGCCGAAGCAGCCATGGGGAAGCAGCCATGGGAAACATCAAATAGTTTCTCTCATTCCCCATGAGATGTGGCTGAGGAGCCATTTTGCTTTCCAGTTCCCTTTCAAGATGAAGTATGGCTTGCACTACACTGCCTAGGCAGTCCTTATTCTGTGAATAAGGGTATTCTGTCTGTCTTCCATGCGGCAACTTTTGGACTGAAGTCACTCTTTAAAATAAGCCCCAGAAACAAATTCTTCTAGCTGGTGAGCAAAGCTGACAACCCAGACAGTAGATACCCATTAGTATTAAACACTCAGTCTTAGTGTGAGAGAAACTTTCTACTTTATTTCACCTTCTAACGTGTGGGTGATTGTGCTGTTGACAGGGCAGTGGAGCCATCCTGTCTCTCCAATTCTTTAATGCCCTTTGGTGGAGACGTGGAGGAGGCAGACTTTGCTGAAAATCCTTTCTGGTCCCTCTGTGCTCAACACAAGTGCCATGGCATTGAGAAGCCGCTGCAGGAAGGTTTCACAAGAACACAGAGTCACCCAGCTCTTTTCTTTATTTTTTTTATTGAAAGCTTCATCAAAGAAAACAAAAGTTTAAACCTAACATCCACTGATCTACAGAAAGCCCCAGGAGTCGGAAAATGGCAGCTATTAGGATTGTGATACAAATGGAAAACATCAAAAAAAAATCATAGCAGTACAGATCTTTCAAAGACATTCTGAGACATCAGTACACAGATGCCCATATAAATAAGATTCATAATTTAATGTATGACAGAGGTTCTGTATTCTACATTTTGGCTACAGTGAGGTCTGTAAGGGCTTTAAAGAACCTCTGTCCCATTTGTATGATGCATGTTTTCTTGATAGGAAGTTCATCTGCCTTCAAATCTGCTTTGATTTTTCTTACAGACAGAATCTGTTCATTCTCCTTGAAATAGGAAAACAATTAAAAGTTCCTATATGAATTCTGTATGCTTCCTGGTTTTACATACAATTGTTTTGCCTCCAAAAGATAGCAGAATTTTCTTCCACTCTGGAATACAGCATATTTAATAATACTTTAGTTACATAAACATCATGTTCTCATCTCTAGGCTGCATTTTGGGGCTTTTAAAAATATAACTGACTGTAAATTCCACCAAATTCATAAAATTATTATCCAAGAGAAAGACACTTAAAGGCAGAGAATTAATGTCTGGCAGATACTTTCTTAAGGACAATAGATCCAGATCTTGGAAGGTGCTTATACCTTGCAGGATTTAGCCCTGCAAGAAAAAAAGGATCTGTGAACCTGACATAGGCTGACTTTTTTCACTTCATTACACATTTTTATTAAGGTTGAAAGAACTCAACTGTCACTGGTGGGGAATTAAATCCAGAAGAACTGAAAGAAAAGCAAGATTTTTTCTCATCACGGAAAGCAAAACCAAAACTGAGATTTTTGGGGTTTTTTTTGACAGCTTTTATCTCATAGTTTTCTGTTTAATTTTAACAAAGAACATATTGATAAAGGAGAAAAGAAAAGGTCTCTTCTGCCTGCTTTGAGGCACAAAGGTGAATAAATCTCTGGGGTACATACAACATTCTAGTCTATTTGAGTGACAGGAGCAACACAGAAAGTTGGTGCTTCTTTAAGGGGAAAATAACTCTCCTTACACTGTATCTTTGTTGCTTGCTGAGATTCTAGAAATCTGCTCCACTGAAGGAGAGGAGAAGTCTGCTGCTCACTCATCCCTCCTGAGAAAGTATGCATGCATGATTGTGTGTATGCATATTAGAAATGAAAGGAATCATCATTATTAGAGACAAATGTCATTAAACAGAAAATACTAATATACCACATGTCAGCATGTTTTTGTTGTTTTCTGTTGCATTTCCATCACACCGTGACTGGTTTTCTTGGTTCACATGGCCTACCTAGAAGGACTGGCAAAATCCCTTACCCTAGGGCACTTCTTTTATATCAGGACCAATTTCATGTTAAATAAAGTTTTGAAAGGAAATGTTGACCCTGTCTGTATCAAACATGACTATCTTCAACTAACACATGTGGTCTCATCACTAAAAATGGATTGATTCATTACTTTAAGCACATTATCACTCTTTAGCATGACTCTTACTATAGGTAGAGTTCAGCCAGTCTGCCTAAACCTGCTTCACTCATGTCAACCTCAGCATTAAAATGAAGTGGCATGAGAGGCACCATCAAGCTTAAAATTATGAAGCAAGGCAATTTGTTAAACACAGTATCAGTCTCATCCTTCAGTACCATAAGCAACATAATATAGATCCAAATACTATGACATATTAAAAATAAACTTTATTACAATGCAGGCTTCCTCAAATTTGCTGAGTTTTGGTACACATACATACATAAATAATACCCTTCATTTGCTTTTTACTTGTGTAAAAATCCATTTGAATGCTTAAGCCCATTGCCCATTGCAAGTTTAAGCCCTCACTTCCCTAATCACCAGCTTTTATCTTCCACAGCTGGGCATGCATCCACAGCAGAAGATAATACAATGCAATGCAATTGCTCTTAAATATGCCTCATTCTGCATTATGCTGGATTTCTTGACCAACACAACCAAGGCAGTCTCTTGGTAAACAGAACCATACAAGTAAGCACAAGCTAGGGACATTTCAAGAGTCTGTTTCACTGGAAGGCAATAGGAGGACATTCACAATTTGAGGCCTAACTGTCACAGGTGAAAAGTGCTTACAAAACCAGCAGCAGAGCCAGATAGGAAGAGAGTCCCTCAGCAGTCTCCCTGGGAACAGCGAGACTTTTTCAGTGCCCTGATCTACACTCTGGTCAGCACCTGCTAATACAATGCATTGTTCTCTCTTCAGTTCCACTTTTCAGTTCAGTATCCATTTTTTTCTCAGCTGTTAAGTGATGAGCCCAGGTATTTGAAATTTTCTAGCCATCATTCATATTTTTCTGACACCCCTCCTATATTTATTCTTTAAGGTAAAAACAAAAATACCAAGCCTGAACATCCAGATTTGACTATTTACAAGAATTCAGGTGTGATGGAAAGTACATACGCAGTTCAGCTTATGGATTTGATGTTACTTCTAGACCGCTGGGCCAGGCACCATTGCCTTATAGACTTCTAGAGTTGCTTCTGCAACCTTTCAGGAACCCTCCTGATATTTAAAGCTAAATTGGCAAGACATAGATATTGACTTTATAAATTCAGGTCTTCAAAAAAGGGAAAAAAAAGAAATTCAAACAAATAATAATAAAAAACTTCAAAAAAATCTAATTAGCCAGAACATAAAGAAAACCAGTTTTAGATTTCAGAAGCCACCAAGTATCCCTGTCTTATGACAACACCCATGCAGCAAGCGTGCTGCACTTAAGCTGTTCTCATTTTTCTCATCTTTAAGTTTTACAGATAAGTTCCTGCTTTCTGAGCATTTTGTATGTTCCAAATAAGCTTTTTCTTACCTTATGATATATGACTGCTTATACTCAAGGCTCATATTGTTAATAATTCATACACTTTCAAGTACCAATTCATTGTTTTTTGAAATCAGTAAGATCATCAATTGTATTTAAGGGATCCATTTTCTTTCCTCTTCCTCATCTTCTTCTTCCTTTATTTCTTTGTTTCTTTTGATTTTAAACACTATTAATCATTATAGCATGGCAAAAAAATTGAACAATTCTAACACAGAATGCACTTGACACACTTTAAAGTGACAGGCATCATGATACCGTGTTTCCTGTCTGGCTTAATAAAAAAACACTGAGATTGTTTAACTTTATTTGCTGAAAAAAATAACAAAAATGTTTCTGAATGTATAAATAAAGCAGCAGAGTTCTGAATAGAAACAAGAAGGTACCTCAGCATATTCATCAGCCACATGGTAGCTACCTTGTAGCCTCATTGTTGATAGTAAATGAGACTTTTTGTGTCACATTAGAACTAATACAGAAACAAAATGTGTTTATTTCATATTTAGGTGAATTGTGCCTGGGGTTATCTCTATTGGTACAAAGAATTCAGAGAGAGACAGAAAGAGAGTGTTTGTAGGAAGGAAGAAAATAAGGCTTGATTGACTTTTTCTCCCATATGCCCTCCAAAGAAAGAGGGAATCTTTACCAAGGACAAAACTAAGTGCCACTCTCAAAAAGCAATGAGTAATGAGACAGCATGTGAAACAGAAAGAAAAATATATATTTTTTTCTAAATTAAAAACATGTTGTGAATGTTGTTCTTTTACTTTGGCATCATCTGTTTTTCAGAAGTGACGAATCTCAACAACTACTTTGGAAAAAGCAGCAGTTTTACCACTTCTGAAAATCAGGCCCTCTTCCTACAGTGAATAACCACTTAAGCCCCCACTTCTCTCTTTTATACGTTGCATATCTAGCAGCCATTTACTTGGGAACCCCCTCCCCCCACCCCATGTTAAAAAATATGGTCCTGTTTTATCAATTTAAAAAAATAATTGTGTTTTTTTTCCCCCTAAAAGTCAGGTTAAGGAAACACAGATCTCTTTTTAGAATTGGGTAGCTGAATCAGATTGATCCAATATATATATGTTTTAATTTATTTATTTTTAATGGATACCCTGTCTCTAATGCACCACAATAAATGTGATGAAGCTTCCTCTCTCTTCGGGATGGAGGAAAGTTTAAAGGTGTTTGGTTTAATTTTTATATATAGATATGTATGTATGTATGTATATATTTAAATGCTGCTTCTCTTCTGCCTCCTTAAGGAAAAAAAATCATCTTTTGACTTGCTTCTCACCTTTTGTGTTTGCTTGTGTGTTTGGAAAAAGTAAGGATTATAATCAGGATTTCTCTGTGGAAAATAACTGTCACTCCTAAAAAGGGTTTTGGTGGTTTCAATTTAGTTAGTGTCTTTTTGCCTAATTAGTGATTGTCAGCCAACATATTAAGACAACAGAAATCATAGCAGAGAAGAATCATTTTTAACTTCCCGCCTGCATGACAATACTATCCTAAGTCATTTTCAACATTTCTGCTTGTGCAGGAGAGCTAAATTGAAAACAAAGATCAAGGTTGCTTTCTGTCGCATCTAACTGGCAATTCAAATGCATCACTGAAAAACAAATGCAGAATTAAGGTGGCTATGCATGCTGGACGATGACAAAGACTGAGGTGAAGAAATGAATCTGCGGTATGTTGGAATTCAGAAGGAAGACTGTTGTTTCAGTAGAAATACCAAAGATCAGGCAATTTAACAGAAAAACTCATCAACATTAAAGCCCATCTGGATAGGTTATTTGGTAACCCACTCCCCTTTGCTTTGCGATGTTCTCCAAAGCACACCATCAACAAGCTTCTAGTACCAACTATTCTGAAATTTCCACTATAAACATGCAGTATGTAAAACACCAGTGGAAGATAGTTTAAACAAACAAGAAAGTAAGAACTGGTCCGGCCATGTAGGTCAAATAAAGATAAAAAAAGAAAAAAACTTCTATCTTCTGGACTGCGTTAGGGTGTCACTTCATCTTTGGTATAAAATAGGCCATCCATAGGCTG
The DNA here is from genome assembly GCF_036370855.1 of Dromaius novaehollandiae. Taxonomy (NCBI): domain Eukaryota; kingdom Metazoa; phylum Chordata; class Aves; order Casuariiformes; family Dromaiidae; genus Dromaius; species Dromaius novaehollandiae. The sequence goes on from NC_088099.1 coordinate 30,438,565, forward strand.
CATTTGTTCACAACTAGGAAAGACTACAGAAATTGTCAACAATTTCTTCTATCTATTGCTTTTTTTGCACTTTTTTGACCATAAGCTCCTATCTACTTAAGTTTTTTTAATGCTCTTAAGCTAGGTTTTTGCAATGTGACAAGCAAAGCAGACTAAAAACTTCTTAAAGCTCATAAAAAAGACTGCAGATAAAAAGCACTAATGCTTTTGCTAGCGATCACGCTTTGTAAATAAAAAAATCTGCATTCTGCAAGAAAAAAAACCCTGCATTCTCTATAATGCAGCAAGTTTTTTTCTCAATTCAATAACTTTACTGTAAAATGCTTTAGCCTTCTAGAATTTTTTCTGTCAACACTTAAGACAAAGTTCATAAAAGTCCCAGCATTTTTCCAATCCTTTCAGTTGCCACAGTTCCTTTATCATCAACTTTTCTTCAAAAGAAGAAAATCATTTTCTTTTAAACTGTACAGTTTATTTTTTGTTCACCCCAAAAACTCAGTCTATTAAACTTCTGCACCAGCACCGGTGTGAGCAGTTTCAATTCATTCTCGGGTTTTCTAACAAGACGTTGACAGCTTGCCTTGAGAGCTTTTGACGTCCTTAAAATTAAGGCAATTAAGATTCAAGATAAACCTTACCTAAATATTTCTTTAAAAAAAAAAAAGAACAAAAAACCCAAAAAACCAAAAAACCCACTCTAGATTTAAAACAAGAAGAAAAATGAGAGAAAAAGAGTAGCTTAATTTTTGAGGAAGACAATTGGTTTCCATCTCAACTTGCTCCCTCTTTGACATCATCAGTTTTTCTGTTTAAAAAAAAAAATCTAGCTACACCTCCAGGTAAATTCTGAATTCAAATGTTCATCCAGATGAAATGTCAACCCAGCATTTTTCCTCTGGGTTTTTCCTTTAGTTAAAAAAAAATTATAGCAAAAATAAAACTGTCAGACTACATGACGGAACCATTTGCACAGCACATAAAAACACCGTTTTGTTTTCGTTGGGAAAGGTAGAAAAAAAAAAGCATTCATTTGACGCCTGTGCAAACTGGAAGCCAACTTCTTGTTCAGTGAAGTTTCTCCATTCAAGGCAAAGATTTCAGACCGACATTCTTCAGTCCTGTTTATTGTCTGTAAAAACAATTGAATTAAAGTGGTCATTAAGTCAAAACAACTTTGAAATAGGCTCCTCTCCTTTTTTTCCACCCAATTCCCTTTAAAACTTATCCAAGCTAAACTAACTTTGCAGCTGTTTAAATATGATACCAGCACTAAGCTGAAAATAGGCAGAAATGGGGAACTCCTGCTTTGGAGACGTTAACACATCCTAAGCAGATGAATTTACTCTTGTTAATACCATGCTTAATGGGCAATCTAACTAACTGAAATGAGATGAATACGTGGCTTAACACTGTGTAAATATTTCAAGAGTAATACAATAAGAGAGCGAATATTTTCATAATATTAAGTGGCACTATTTATTTTGGATACTAATAATAAAATGAAGGATAAAATTACAATAAAAGGATACATCCAATTTGCTAATAAGAACACATTTTTTGATGGCAAGAACAGTTGGACTGTGGAGCAGTTTGCTTAATGAGCCAGTTATGGCTAACTCCATAAAAACATTCAAGATTATATTAATTACAAAATATTATTTTTTGAATATACAATGTCAAATAGTTCTAAATTTAGCACAGAGAAGAAGCTAGACTATCAGCTTCTTTGAGATAACTCTCATTTTGTGTTCTTGAGGTTTTAATGAAATTTAGCAGTGTGTCACATAAAACTTGTCTTAGCAAGACTGTATGAGATCTCTGGGGAGAGAGAGAGATCCTACTTATAAATACTATTTAATACTGTTTTATGTATAAGGCTATCAGGAAAGGTTAGCTATTGCTTCTCCTGCAGTTCTCAAACTTGCGTGTTTTGAGAAAAACACATTTAAAAAAAATCCTCTTCCAACTCATGCTCAACACAAGAAAAGCTGGCACTTTTCCTTTAATGTAAACATTAAAGCATTTGCTTTTCTTATTTTTAGATTTATTTTAATATGAGGAGTTAAATTGTGAAGAATCTTGATGGCATAAAGCATTTACCACAGAACTATTTCTCCAGAATGGTGAACACAAAACTAACTTCAATTTTAAATATTAAATTTGCCAAAGAACTTTTTCATTGCACGAAGCATTACAATTAGTATTTTGAACCTAGCAACAGATTTATATGGAAGCAAGATTTATGTATTTTCTTACCGTTTTCTAAAGCAGTTTTCTACGCATAACTTTCAGTAGGACTACTCAAACTGGACTGCTCACCTCCCGAGATTTTACTGCCCCTCAGAGTATAGTGGGCACCAAACACATGAAAGACTGTTTCCATCAGAGGGTCACAGCACACGTTCTTTAACAGGGCATTGAGTTTGTCCACAAAAGGCTCCAGAAAAACTTAATTCTTCCCACATTTAAAAGCAGAGCACTCTGTCCAGCAGACAGTTTTGTTTAGGGGTGAGGGAGTGGAATTTCCAGGAGGAAAGAGCTCCATTTAACTCCACTTTAAAGATTGCACACACTTTTATGTGTAAAATTAAAGATCTGCAAGGGAGAGAGGCATTGTGGAGTCAAAATAATTGAGGCAATTTCCTCACACAGTCCTCTGCTCAGAAACAGAGGACTGTTTCTGCTAGATTGCTCCACTTCTAGCAGTCAGATGTTTGATCCAAAATATCATTTCTGACCATCCCTGGGTGGGATCCGCCATCACAGCAGCCAGCATATTAAATAAAAGAATGTGTACGCTGACTAAAAAAGTGGATTTTTTTTTTAAATTTTGTGGTTTATTTTTACATACACAGGGAGAACAAAATCCTTATACCACCCAGGTCATTCTGAGTAGTTCCCCCTCCTTTGTTGCCTGAAATTTCATGATTGTAGCAAGGAAAATAAATGTAGTTGAATACACTGTTATAACTTGTCTCCTGCCTGATTAACTCTTATGAAACTATTTTACAGTCTGTCCTTTCCTTTGCCTATATATGATAAAATCATTGTCTGGTCATGTTAATGATTTCCTCTGTATTGCTTTGAAAATAGCTGTTGTATATTGGGCATGGTGCTTTCTATTGATAAATGTGCTCTTAGGAAGAGCAGATTAATAAAATTATATTTTAATTGAAAAAAATCTTTATTTGTTTTTATATTACTGAAATATTCAGGCATAGGGACTTCTTTTAAGAGAAACTGTATATAATTTTGTTTGTTTCTATAGCCTCCCAGACTTCACATTTCTGCTCACAACTGGCAGACACAAAAGAGGGCACACTTCAGAAGGAAAAACTGAAATAATCATAATAAAAAAATCTGTAGTGGATCTGCCTGTGTCATTAAAAAAGAAAGAAATTCCTCTGATTGTTAATGCCAATGTCATTAGACCAGTATCCATCATCACCACAAGGCAGTAGCTGACAAGGAAACATAAGGCATCGCATTCCCTGAGAAGCTGGGAATTCACCACACTAGCAAGAAACTCAGCAATCATTTCAGTAACGATTTGCAATATAGTTTCATGTGGGAAAAATATCAGGATCAATTGCTCACAGCTTCCTTATGAAGGCTTCTGAAAATATGTCCTTCTGCTTTGATGCTTAAGTGAAAGGGAACTGGAACATGGGAATGGTCAGATCCACATCCCTTCAGAATGCAATCATAAAATCAAGTGAACAGCATGGTACTGTCACATACACTTCACTCTCTGCACATTCTATTATGTAAGTATTTTGCCATCTTTTTTTTTATAGGCACTAGAGAGACTGATGGCTAGAAGGGATGCACACACATAAAATGTGTTTCCAAAAACAGAATACTGGATGCATCAACAAAAAACCTGTGATCAACTGCTTAGGTAGTATACATATATAGACAAATAGGGAGTGACATAAGAAATAGTGAGGTCCATGTTATGGTGGCCAAAAAAGGCAGCTGTGTGATCTGATGCCATTTGTTATTCATCTGTTAGACAAACAAATGTATCTTCAACTTTCAGAGGTCAAAAAAAAAAGAGCGAAACAACTGACAGAATAGTGTAATTCTAACCTTTTCTATGCCAGCTCTTATCTTACGTCTTTTGCACTGTAAGTACTATGTTACGATGTATTGATTGATATATCTAAAATATATTCTTGTGTGACTATTTGTCTACCCCATTCCCAAGATGAAAACTCTGTAATTCTCTTTTCACAGTGGTGCTGACATTCAATGCATATGTACTAGAAAGGATTGGATTTGGGGTACAGCACAGTTCCTAAAATCTGTCCAGCTTGGACGAGTCCCTGTGAGTACTCTGTCACCTGCCCAGGTAACCTAGCCTTTGTGAGGACCAGTTCTAGTGTGACAAAGGAAGAGAGTATTTGAGGACTACTCTGAAGATGAAGGGTCTCTTTAGATGTTCTATGTCCAGCCATCACTGTTTAGATCTTGAGTTTTCCAAGATATTCCATGGGAAGCAAATAAAGCGAGCAGAAGACAGGAGAGAGAATGAACAGTTCTTTTCCCCCTCCCTTTTGCTATCCCTTCTTCCCTTCCCAGCTCCTGCCCCCTCAGTGTCTACATGGCACCGGTTGTGCATGCGCACTGAATACCAAGTTGGTGCAATTTCTACTGCTTCACTAGCCATCCTTTCAGAAATTAACCTTTAGATGTGTTGCATGCCAACATTTTCACCACTGCAAAATTTAGGCCCTCATTATAACCTCTGACACCAGATGCCAGTTTAGCCCAGCATCATCATTGCTAACGCAGTTGTTGAGATCTTTCAGAGTCCAGAATAAGCAGAAGACATTTAGAGAGCACATTGTTGCAGGCAGGAACTCAAAAACAACTTAACAAAGTGAGGCCATCAGCCAAAACCTTCTACAGTTACATTGCTATATATCCAGCACTCATCTGAACTTAATGAAGCTACTCTGAATTTTATTGTTGAAATAGCAGAATTTGGCCCACTATATTCAAGCGACATATCCTTCAGGTCACAAAGCATATGTCTACTTACTTAGACTGTTGGTAAGAATATGCAGGCGCGTGTTCACTGGATGTTTCCACTGTCATCTGTTGCTGTTGACCACTGGCTTCCTGTGACGAAGATGCTACTGTCTGTGGAGAAGTATCAGCAACAACACCCTAGGGAAGCAATAAGAACATGAAAAACTTACTAATTTTGCTCATATCAGTGAATTCCAAGAAGGAGCTCAGCACCAGCTCACCATCCCTGTATTTCTCTAGATGCACCGCATGGCTGAGAGAGTTTGAGATAGCAGAACCACATGCTAACACAAAACACTCCATCAGTTTAAGGAGAGCGCTAATCTAGCAGTGAGAAGCTTCGTTATTATACAGACACCTGCAGTACTTTGCTCTCAGAGGCAGCAGTGGAAAATACCTGCACATCTGAGGGCAGTTCCCTACCCATTCAAAGCCAAAGGCAAAACTCCTACTGACTTCAGTGGAGCCTGGATTTTACCCCTTATCTTTTTATTACAACATATGTATGGCTTTTCTGATTTTCACTTACCTACCCCAGCTTCACAGTGACTTTGCATTTATTTTGTCTGATGTGCAATGTGGTAAGGGCAGAGTCTAGCCTCATCACTCTCTGCTTTATCACATATCATACAGTATTCTAGCCTTCCTAGAAAAGTATTGCACTCACATGTATAACTTTTTATGTATGTTCCCTTTTAAAAATAAATTTATTTCACATTAAAAATATTTATCTGTTATGTCAAAGCTCCAATGAAGCTTTTTTATGTACAGATTTGCAAAATAAATAAAAAAAACCTGACATGTATGAATTTAACATTGTGCACTATTTCTTATCCTATTCAGACCGTCTGATTAAAATTATTTTTAAGTATTTTTTCAGGCTTTCAAAGTAAGCTGTATTTTCTTTCCTTTAGTTGCATGTTTGGTGTGTTGACCACATTAATAATGCTAGCAGGTCTCTTCTGGGAACATAGTTGATTACTGTATTGCACACAACAGAGCCAGAAGAGGGAGCACAAAGCACTTGCTTTGTTTTTATTTGAGTCCTATGTAAACAACAGGTAGTTTATTTTAAATTATCTGTGAAAAAGTATCAGTTTCATTTTTGAGAAATGTAAATGAAAATAGGTATCTATCTCTGCTTATCTCTTGCTTAACAGAATGCCAGTACTATCTTTTTCTGTCTACTTTCTTTTCTTTATCCCTCTGACACTGGCCATCTCATCTTGCAAGTGTAAGCTCTCTGGGGCAGGGACCATATTTTTGGTCTCTACTGACGGAGCATCTGGCACACTCAGGTCCTGGTTCATAATGCTACATAAATACAGACTAACAATAACAATAATCATCATCACTGGATCAGAACAAGACAGGCTATATATTAAGATAATTAATATTTAATTACTATACCGTCTTACTTTATCAGGCATGAATATACCAGTGGGTGATGGTGAGGAGGGCTCAGGAAGGATTAACCTCACTTTCTTATTGGCACTGGCCAGTACAGCATGCAGCTGCACAGCTGCATGAGTCACTCCCTCTCCATTCCACCATCTCCTTTTAATTTGGATTTGTATCTACCCAGTTGGATACCTAAGAATGGCTATTCAAAATAGGCATCTGTGGTCCATTTGTAACCAAACAATATTTAGGGCAAAACTATCCTCAAGCAAAAAAGACTAAAACATGACCAGCTCAGTATGACAAAACAGTAGCAGCCTTTCCAGCTGGAACTGATTTGGGAATCTCGGTAATTGCAGGGAACCGGCAGAAACCAGGATGAGTCCACTTGACTGCTGGTGGAGCCATGCCAACGACACTGCTAACACAGCATCCTCAAAGCACAGAGTAGTAATAACATTGACTCCAAAGCCAACACAACCAAAGATAAAAGTACTGAGAGCCTGGCCCCCCTCATGTTATCCCAGAGTAGGGGAGAAGCTATTAATGACAGAGGGTAGCATCAAAGAGAAGCACGCACTGAAGAGGAATGCCAAGCCTCCCTCCTCTTGCTCTGCTCAGCTGCCCTTATGAAACTGCACCGTGGTGGAGGCCGGGCTGACGCTCTCCCAGCAGCTTGTGGTCTACAGGGTTGAGTAAATACTTACTCATTAGACTGTCATCAGCATGACTCAGCCCCAAGGAGGGAGGGAGCGAATCCTTCCTCAAGGATGAAAAAGCACTCAGTCAGTGCAGCATCCTCCACGTCTGTATATACAAGAGGAAGGTTTCCATTGCTCAATCACTTTTCTGGTGGCTAAATGTTTCAGCAATTACCTATACTTGCTAAGGATCACATCAAACCCTCTTGCAGGCTTCTCTTCTTGGAATTGCTTTTGAGTTCATGGTCTGCTTGTTGGGTTTCTTTTCCTGCCTTTTCCCATCTCCCTCCCAAATACAAGGGGAAAAAATAATCACAGTCACCGATGTTTTATTCCATGTCCTACTGTACAGCAAAACAAATGCAAAACAAGGGCACTTGCAAATCGTCCAAAAAAAAAAAAAAAAAAGGAAAAAAAGAAAGAACGTGCAGTCCTAATTTTAAAAGCAGGAAGATCTGCCATTCCATAAAGTGACTTTAGGCCCCTTTCAAACAACAGGTACAATGACGTGTAATAGATGAGAGTTGTGTTGCCCCTTCACTCTGTTTTCATGGATGGAGTTAAACTTACTTCAATAGGGACAGCTGTTGGAGGCACAGGAGTGTACTGGGGAATGTAGGTCCCTTGCATAGGTGCAGCAGCAGTCATGTACTAGAACAAATCAAAGGCAAATTAACATTAGGAAACCACAATCAAGCTGCAGAGAGCGTAGCAGAAATATGACACTTTCACTTTCCTGTACAGAGTTTGTTGGTTAGGCTATACTCTTTTAATTAATTAGTATATTTCTTTTAATTAATGATTTTAGTGAATGTAACCTATTAGCTATTAAAAATCATAATCTTGAACTTCAAAATGAGGTCACATCTGAATATAGGCAATAGCAAAAGATCTTTCTGGCAGACTCAGATGATTATATTATTTTTCACCTACTTTTTAAAAGCAAGAGACTCCTACTTGCACTTACAAATAAAACACAAAAGAGCGTGATAGCAGCAGATATATAGTGTGTACAGATACACAAAAGTCTAAACGATTTTCTGGAATCATTTAATGATGCCTACAAAAAATTAAGCATGAAATCTGAGACTTATTCCACTCTCTCTATAACCCTATAAATAAGAGCAATGGAGTTTACAGGGATACAAAATTGCAGGGGGGTTGGAACCAAAACAGGAAAAAGACAGGAGGAGGAAGAGATTTCTGAGAGTGTCTCCTTTTGTACATATAAACCCTAACTAAATTTTTATAGATCATTCTTAATATCCAGGGATCTTTTCTCAGCATCTAGAAACCTCTCTGAATTATTATTATAGAAACACACAGTATTAGCTTCTCTATTTTCTCTCCCAAGCACTGTAAGAAACTCTTTTTTTAATTTATGAGTGGATGTGGATTTTGCTATTGGTATGGCACTAATCTCTTTACGTACAGCACTTCCTAAAAAGCTCTTGAGCTGAATGCAACAGATTGTTCAAATCTTCAAATAAAGTAGCAATATTAAGTTGTCAGATCTATATGTACTTTTCCTTCTACAATCCAGTCCTAACTGTATGTCTTCACTGACAAGAATCTCAGAATGTGCTCAATCCCACAACTGACTATATGACATTTCCACTACATGTTATCTTCAAAGACATGCTGAAGATCTGAATCTACCTAGAATGTATTTGATGAATTTTAAAATGAGGTAAATATAGCTTGGCTTCCTGGCAGAGCTAGGAAGTGCTTGCAAGATTTTATTCCGCTGTTTATAGTAAAATTTACATTTAAAGCACTCTCTCACCTCAATTTTAAAATAACTGGATGGTTTGATGTGCCTGTCACAAACATGCATTATGAAATTGCAAAGTGGGGTGCAGAACCTGCAGCAATGCTGGAGAAAGGGCTTAGGGAATGAGAATGGCATATTTAACAATCCCAGCACTAAATTCTGAAGCCCTCATTCAAGGAAAAGAAAAAGAAGGAATGACCTAAATGAAATTGTTTTCTATAGAAAAAAGCTAGTAGAGAACACAGGGAGGACAGAATGTAAACTTGAATTGTAAGTAGCATATTGTGCTGAAAATCATTACAATATTGTTGCTGAAATTCACAGCGTTTTCTTTAACTTGGGCAAAGAGAGACCGGAGCGCCCCCAGTGTATGTGTGCTTGTATCAGGCCACGACTTTCTGCAGCTCCTTTTTCTTCGTCAGAAAGAGAACTGAATTCAACAGTTTTTAATGAAAGCTAAGCCACCAAAGACATTAGCCCAACTATCCCCATTGTACTCGATACAGTAGGGGTATTCTCCTGCCTCAAGGATTAGGAACTAATGAGACTGTTACAGCACGGTGTTCCAGAACTGCTTCCGTTTTATTCAGGCTGCTCTGTCATGTTGCCATCACATGTCAGGATGACATCTGCTTGGTAGCATTGTTCTAAATATGTCAATATTTAACATCAACCCAAAGCACTCACTCTTATAGTTCTGCAAAGACTTACAAGGGTTTTAAATACCTGTCCAACCTAGTTTCTCCCAAAGGAATATACATCTCTTTAATTAAAAGCATCAATTTAAAGAACAAAGTAGCCTTGTTCAACTTTGATTTCCTCAGACTTCTTCCCTGAACCCAGCAGATGATCAGCATACACTCAAGACTCCTAAGATGCAATTGTCTGCTATTCTTTTACCTTACACAAACACATACAAGTTTTATTATACAGACATCAAATTATTTGACTGCCTTTAAATTCAGGTCACTTCATTTTTTGCAAAATCATTTGGCATGGAATTCTGTAGCACAATAATAGAAAGTGTCCAGGAATTAATTGGTCTCTTTGTTGGCACAGCAAGCATTGCTTTTGGTATTGCAAGAGAATGGATAGAGCATCCCACTTGTGCCAGACACCCTAAAGACCTGCAGGAATCTTACGTCTTCCCTGTGTATAACATTCTGCCTGTGTAAATGTCCACAGTAATAGTGGCTCAACCTTTAGATTAAATTGTTTGGAGTTCTTCTTGGCTTGGGCCAAGTTAATTGAACCAATGGCACAAATTAAATCACAGTTTTTCTGGAAAAGAATTTGGCTCGTCAAAGTTAGCCAAGGTTCAATCCTACAGAGAAGTACTGCTGCCTAACAATTGCCTCTTGACCACATAGTATCAGACTGGTATGTATTCTGGGTACATGTACTGTGTACTTCAGTGGAGTACTGAAGTATCTTTAATGCATTTATCTTTGTGAATTTAAAGAAGATAAGCTCATCATTTCACAAAAGAGTAACCAGGTCAACAATTAAACATGTAGGAAGACTTGGAACTGATTCCTAGTCTCCAGACTCTTGCTGAAGGACTCATTGAGGTGCCTGCATAAAAATGTACAAAACTGTACGGACAACTAGGGCTTAATTCTCAGAGATGTGCAGCTGGTCTTAAGTATCTAAATCCCCTTCACGTTCACGAGTAGTCCCAATTGAGACCGCTGCTGCATCTGTTTTCACCATTGAAGGCCTGTCACTGAGATGCTGCTTTAATTTAGTTTGTTTGCTAATAGTATAATCAAAATGGAAATGGATTCCTGGGCAGACACTGAGCCCACTACAGTCTGTGCGTCTCTCTGGGTCTCCCTGCCACTTCACCTAGCTATTTCGTGTAATGGTGTGCTCTAGATGGTGTGTACTGGCCACTCAGGGATGTGGAAAAGAAATTCAGAAAAAGTTGTGAGATTCAGAAGAAAATTGAACCTTTTATACCTGACCTGCTCAGGACCACCCGGGATGAGGACATCCCTTAGCTGAGGGACTTCGTAGTGACGCAGCTGCAAGTGGACCAGAGGTCCAGTAGAAGCACATAGTCTTCATATGGATTTCCATCGGCCTCAGGAAACTAATTTAAGTTAGAAGCAGGCAGATGACAAACACAGAAGACATCTCTGTTAGAAGACTGTCACTGAGATTTATCTATCTTCTCTGTGAACCACACTCACTAAAGGCAAGCTGTGTGTCCATATGTACGTGTGAAAGAGAGGCAGAAAGAGATCTCACATGCTTAGTTTAGAAGTAATTGGTTAATTCTACTAAAGATGAGTATTGTAAGCACTGAAATGAGAGAATCTGAAAAATCCGAGTCCGTTCTTTCTTCCACACATTTCCATTAGGATTAAAGATTCCTGAGCTGGAATGTGATCGGTCATTCAACAAACTATGCGCAAGGCAGAAGAAAAGATTGCTCATTCTTCCACAACTGTACAGCTTTGTCGGTCTAAAAGTAGAAGCTGCTTATTTCTGACAGTAAAATGAATAGTGACTCTACAGGCACAGATGACAGATCTGGTGCGTATAAAGGGGCTTGTTTGGTACTCTGACCCTGAAAAGCTGATCATTTCTACTAGGGAGAAAAAAAAGAGACATTGCTGGTGGTGCTGATGCTCTTAATTTATTTCTAAACTGCTATTATTTTCTTCATAAGTATACAGAGTGTGCATTCTCAGCACTGCCAATGTGCAATATTTTAATATAAATGCATGCTTTATGATGCTTGATTGCTTAATTTCGGACTTCACTTATCAGGGCACCAATTTAGCTTATATGATACATCAGATATTCTGCTCACACCTTGTTCTAATGTGATTTTTCTTCTATCTTTTTGAAAATGCTTGAAGTATGTGAAAAATATATAGCTAGAAAATGAGAGAGTAGTAATATACACTTACACCTCTGCTGCCCTGTGAGAATCCCCCTACATGGCTACAAAGAGTTAAACAAAAGGAAGTAACAAATGGATGAGAAGGTGGGGTGACAGGGAGAAAATGAAACTGTGGGAAGGATAATGTTTACTTCAGAGTGCAACATCAGTTCTTACAGATCTGTGAACAGTGGGGTATCCCAGCCTGGCTCCAAGCAAGACATTTCTGGAGCCTGCCATGAACACTAAACCCATAAAGGCGGCAGGTAGTGGGAAGAAAAAAAAGAGGGAAGGCAGCTGCCTCTATCCAGCAGAGTGAGCAGGTTGCAGTAAGATAACCCATTTCTCCCATCAAAGGTGGAGTTGAGTGACCAGAAGGGAATTTGCAAGAGCTTTTACATAAAGACTAAGGTACAGCTAATGTCCACTTATTCATTTACCCTAGCAAGTCTCTGGCCTGCCATTGTTGGGCCCAAGTTAACAGAGACTCAGCAAGCGACTACAGCTGCGATGCATAGCAGACACCTCCAAAGCCAGCTATTTGGTGCTGCATTTGAACTGAGACAGCACCTGTGAGACTGAGTGCCTCTTGCAACTTAGTTTAAGCCATCAGAAGACTTTGGCTGCACACTTTGTTTGAATTCTGAAGGTCTTTAATAGATATTATTAAAAACCACCCTAAAGTACAATTCTATTTATAGGCCTAGTTGCCTATAAAATAGCACAGCTGTGATTAGAAGAAGACTACTTGATACACGAATTAATTGTCTTGGCCACCATGAGTATTGTGGGATTTTACAGAATGATTACAGTGTAAATCAGAAAGAATTTATATCATATGGCATTAATAGGTATGTTTGAGGTAGATTTGGAAACCCTGAACAATACTTATTCAGACAACCAGCCTCACTGGCTGGACCTGGACAAGGGGCAATGAGCAAGGAATAAATGTTGAAGAAAAGGCCTTCTATAAAGCAGTGTAAAAATGCTGCTTTCTGGTGTTTTGCTTTGTTTTTATATAAATGTATACCAGTTGCAAGAATTAAAAGTCGCTTTTCTTATTTCATCAACCTGCATGCTCCTGAGAGGCACACAGACTTTTCAGTCACGGTCAGAGCCAAATTGCAGAATCCTGGTATATGCCAGTGAGCATTTATACCACAGCAGCCTGCTGAAGGAAGATTAAATGGGCCTCCTCATATGAGTAAAAGCTAACCCATGTATATTAAATGAGCAAGGATTCCACAGTCTCGTCTTTAGTCACTATATGTGGTTTCATATCACTGCATGTGCTATACTACAGTGATAATGACTTAGCCTTTTAGGATTCTCAGAACTAATGCCAGGGTTTGTTGGTTTTTTTTTTTTTTTTTTTTTTTAACCATCTGAGAAGTCTAGACACTGAATCACTAACAGAATTATGTGAAAACATTTGCATTGCTGGAAAACTGAAGGAAATGACACTGTTGCTGGATTTATTTTTATCACCTTTTTTTTTTCCACAAAGGAAAACCTGGCATCCTACTTTCAAATCTCTTTCCTTGCAAAGAAGAAAACCTGCATCTGTCTTTGACCTTTGTGAAGTGGTGATAACTTTAATGAAACATAGAATAAAACTGCTTCTTTTTTGTCCCTGGTTCCACCTTCTCATTTGAAAATATCCCATTCTCCAATAGAAAAGAACACTGCCTTGCTGTGTCCTCTTATCCTATGGTCTGGCTCACAGATGTAGGAACACAGGAATAGAAAAGGACCATCTAGTTCATCAACGCCAGTGGCAGTTCAATGAAATACAATATCCAGCAGCCACAGTTTTTACTTTAAACTTCAAATATCTTTCGCTACTGACAAGCGTTCTCATTTTCCAGCTCAATCCTGTAATTATTCAATGGCTGTTATTAATCTTAGTTTTTCCCAATTAAAGAATGTGAGAATAAAAGATAGGGAGTTTTTGCATATATTACAATATTTTTGCTAATTATCAGCCTGGCCTAAAATATAATGCTATTTTACCACACAATTACCATAGCACTATGAAGAATAGCACTGTCATTCAACAGAATCCCATCACTGGGCCACTGCACTCTTTGTTCAGGCAGAGAATAGAAATCTTTAAAAGATTTAACCTTCTTTCCCTGCTGCTCAGTAATACAAATGTATTTAGGAACACCAGCTATCACTTCCCTTTCAACGCTCCTAATGAGATGTTACCTAATTCTCTGAGTAAGTTAAATGAAGGTAAAGGGAATAATAACTTCAAGAACTATATTTACAAACTAATCTCTTCTTCTCTTCAGGAGTTTGAAGTATCCTTCACAAATCCATACCTTTGGAAAGCAGAGTAATACAAAGGTACTGAAGAAACAGTGTGGATGAGCTAAAACCTCCATATTAACAAGCCTTTATTTCCAAAATTCAGGCTTGCTACTAAAGGAGAGTGATCAGGGCTAAACAGATAAAGACTACTTGGAGTAAATGAATGTGAGAACAGTCAGGTCACCACATACAGCTGTGCACCACGCTCTCATTAGCATGCAAAATCCAGTGTTTGTAAAAACTGCGGTTAATGTAAACATCACTCCAGGAATGTCTATAGAAGCAGATAACCCAAAAGTTAACACATTCATTTTAACCACTTTTTAAAGTGTAAAGGCTGACATTATAAAGGAACTTAAAGGAACTTACCAGTATCTGAAAAGAGGGAAAATGGAAGAAAAGCCATCAGGATGTGAAACTTAAGTTCCTATTCTGATTATATCTTGCATTATAGCCAAATGAAACTTTTTATAGGAATCCTGTCTGTTCTTAGCTTCTTGGTATCTATTTCTCTGCAGAAAGGGGCTTTTTATTTTTTTTCTTTTTCTAATATCCTCTTTGTACCTGTTCTGCCTATGTACATTGTAAGATCTCTGGGGCAAGCTTTTGAGCATGGGTTTGTACATCATTTATTACAGACTGTCCTACCTGCAGCACCCTATATAGAAACAGGGTACAATGACTGTATCATAACAAAAGAGTGAACTGTATCAGTCTTGGTCAACCAGGATCTGTAATCATTGAGGTCCTGTCCTACTTTTACTCTTTCAGATCTTGTATACTGAAGAATAAAGGCGTAATGCAGCAGAATTATAACTGCTTCTTCTGACACAAAAACTCCCTACGTAACCCCTTGGCTGGAAATTCATATGCATTTCTGTCTAAATACAATTCTTTCTATTAATCCCTGATGAATGGCTGCTGATAGGCAGAAGGAAGCCTGATCCATTATAATATTTTCAACATAAGCAAACAAATATATGTGTCAGTGAAAATACAACTCTCAACACAAAGGCATGTTAAACTATTATTAATAACATAGCCATCTATATGAACATATAATTGCTTTCTAGAGGTAAACATGTCTTCTACAGCCTGTTAAATCTCCATGAATTTGAAGACTCTGAAGAGAAGCAAACTACTGTGTGCGAAATTCCAAACTATGGATGAATTTGTTGTTAAAGCAACATGAAAGAAACCCTCGGACTTGTTAAGTAGCAGTTGCATACACCTTCCATTTGCTCTTTCAAACCAGACTGAAGAGTGGACAGCTTATGGGCTGTTTAAGAATGAAACAGATGGAATCAAGGATAATTAAAAGCTAAAAAATATCACAATAGAAACACACACAAAGTTACCTGAATATTAGTATTTCTAATTATCCTTGGAAGCAGGAGGAGTTTCATCACCTCCTGCATGAAAATGCAGTCATGCCTGATGGATATAATGCAAAAAGATGCTAGCATTACACCACAAAGGTATACCTTGGACTCTCTTAAAAGCAGATGGAGCATAGTATTGCTCAGTCCTTCATGTCTAAAAGATTCCTTGAATCTAAAATATTTTGGTAAATTGTAACAATGAATATTACTGGCTTCAAAAAAAAAAAAGAGCAATAAAAGAAAGAAGGCATCTCAAAGCTTCATCTAGAGATGGAGGACAACTTGCCAATTCAGTAAGCACAAAATATCTTGCAGACTTTGCTTGCATTTCCTGCTAGGGCTTACACTGAAAGCTAATGGTGGCACTAAGGATACCCTGAAAATCAGACTTTCCTCCCATATTGATGGTGAACATCCAGGTTCAGGCAAGGCTCAGGCAAGGGGGAATGCATTCTCTGGGACCTGCTGGGCCTTTGTGTCTGAGTGTGCAAGGAAAATCAGCCAGCTGGCTAGCAGGCATGTGTAGACAAATGTCCTGCAAAGCCACAGTGTAGGTGGCATGGATCCAGCAACCCTCTGCAGGGCAGCGCTAAAGACTCTCCTTTTTATATGAACACAGACTCAGCTCTAGGGAGCCTGGCTCTTGGGCCACCTCAATTTGAGGACCTTCATGTCCTTAAGAGCCCTGGCTGCCACAATGGCATGAGAGCACTGGGGGTTTCCAGGCTGCTCAACATGGAGTTCGGATCTTTAAGCTGGGAGTGGAAAAGCCCCTCTGCTCTTTGTGTCTCAGGTAAAGCTTTGAACCCCCCTTGCCTCCTGATGTCCACCTGGGAACCTGCAGTCCCCACTGAGGCTCCCAGCCAGTGCCCTGCTTCTCCTCCAGGACAATCTCACCAGGTCTTCTGCCCAAAGCAGGCTTGCTGGCGGTTTCGAACTTGTCAGTGACGCAGTTCCCAGGACTCATCTCTTCCTAAGTAAGCAGACCTAT
The DNA here is from genome assembly GCF_036370855.1 of Dromaius novaehollandiae. Taxonomy (NCBI): domain Eukaryota; kingdom Metazoa; phylum Chordata; class Aves; order Casuariiformes; family Dromaiidae; genus Dromaius; species Dromaius novaehollandiae. The sequence continues at coordinate 30,455,060 of NC_088099.1, forward strand.
AAGCCAGCTCATTAGGAAATCTGGAAACCTGCCCAAAGCATCAGACATGGTGGGGCTGCCCTGGAACACGAAATCCTGGGAGTGCCTATGCAGCTGCTGACTGAGAGCTGACATGGAGCAGGAGAGCAACCGAGAGGGATGTTTATACCAGTCGGCAGCTGTCAGGGTCTCGTAGACTATATTTGGATTGGAAAAACCATGAGCCTTTGTTTCAAAAAATTAATTTTTGTTTGGAATTTCTGGTTCATGGGAGAATCTTTTTGAGTTTTTAAAAGATGAATCAGAAAATTTCATAAGATGAATTTCCCACAAGCTGGAAATCATGGATGCTGGTCAGCTAGCTCTCCTTGCCTTTATAACTTAGTCAAAAGTATCAGTCATGTTAATATTTGGTCAGAGTGGGGATAATAAAGTATACTTACCTTCAATAGCTGATGAAAATATTGACACATCTAGAGTACTATGTTTTAAAATAATGCAATACACAACAGTGTTTCTCATTAGAATATGAATTGGGTCGGTTAAAATCTTTAAATGTATTTACATGATCATTAGCTCTGCTTACATGGTGGGGCAGTAGAAGGTTGCTATACTAGGCTTTTTTGTGAGTTTTTTTTTTCCTGCTTCCCACAAAATCTTGCAGCTTTTATGGCATAAAGTTCCCCTTAAAATTAATGTCAATGCCCTACTGTTAGAGTGTGACTGAATAAGAATATTTCAGAATCTGCCCCTAAGTATATTAATTAGCAGCTGTGGGAGGATCTCTGAAACACGTTATTCTGCATCAGCTCCAGGGCTGTATAACCAAAGGAGAAAGCTTTCCTTTTGCCAGGATGCTGGTTAAGTGCACTGAATTATATTGTCATGTCATGAGCTTGTCTATTATGTATGTATTATGAGTTGCTTACAGTACTGAACTCCGAAACTTATTTTTGTGCCAAGAACTGCAACTAATCTCTCCCAGATTAAGTATTCGCAATTTTTTCATCCAATTGAGAAAAAAGGGATAAAAGAAAGATACCAAGTAGAAAAACAGCAGAAGAATAAAATGGAAAATGAAAGAAGGAAAAAAAATCCTGACACTTCAAAAGGCACTCCTCCTTTACCTTAACGTTTCCTGTCTTGTCATCTAATCACTAATTCCCTGATTAAACTGTCTTAAAGAGGCCCTATAGAATGTTTCCCATTTTTGAGTACTGCATGTCTTTCGTGTTATTTCCATGTACCATTTGCTTTGCCTTGTACTGAGATACTTTATTTCGCTGGGAAGATGTGATCAGCATAGCTGATGAAACATAAGACAAACAACCAAGAATGCTGGCTTGATGCATCAGCTCTGAATCTCACTTTGTGCAGGTGGGCAAGTTAAGACCAGAAAACCTGAGTGTTTTTCTGTTTGTTTGGGGATTTTTTTAGAGAAAGCAAGCACCCACTCCCCAGAATACATTATTTAATATAGCTTTTCGGGTGTGCTTAGTATTTCTTTTCCCAGGAATTACATTAGCAATGCTTGAAGGGGCCAGTAAAACAGATGTGTTTTAGTGCTGGCTGAATAGCAGCATTCCAAGGCTGTTCTTTGTATTGCTTCAGTGCTGGCTTTCCAAAAAAGACAGAGTCAGCTCATATAAATTCAAATTATATACAATTACCAATCTGTACAGATTTGTGCTTAAACACCCTCTTACAGTTCTGGATAATATAAGCACAAATATTGGTGGTATGAATTGTAATATTTTTTAGGCCTAATACAGTCCATGCCAAGAGAAAAGCAATTCACTTCAGTAGAAAAAAACCCTCAGTCAGTCTTGTCCTCACTCTCAGTGCATTGATTATAAATAGTTTTAGACAGGGCTAAAAAAAGCATAACGGCTCTCTCAGGTAAACACTTGACAGACGAGTAAAAGTCATAATGGTTGTTCGTGTTACGTATTTTGGGTTAGCACATTCTGAGAAAAATTAAAAACAAAGCAAAACAGAACAGAATCCCCCTCAATTTCCTCCTCTCCTCCAAATCCTGATAGGAAGGGAATTTGAGAACGATAATCCAAGAAGGGAATCTACATTGGGGAAGACATTAATACATGTACAGACACCCATATTTCCTCCTTATGAATGCCCTTTACATGACAGAGCTGTCCAAACAGCACTTAAGGAGTAACAGCAAAATGCTTGACAGACAGATGTGATAAGTTATGGCTCAAAACGTTTGCATGCCAGACAGAAAGGGCGACTTTTTTTTTTTTCCCTGAAAATCTTTTAAGGTAAACTCACTCCATGTCCGCTGGCACGCAGCCATTTTTCTATAAGCTCGTATTACAATGGTGTATTTCTAATGGATTGGGTATGGTGCTTTTCCATTTTGCTAATGAGAAAAGCTAAAGGCCATTACTTGTTCTGATTAAGATCCCGAGGGAAGAAATGTGATGTGAATATTACCAGGCCATACGTAAAGGAAGTATGTGGCATTTCTAATCAATCAGATGAAGGATAGACAAAAAAAAAGTCTTATCCTGTGACTGCAGAGGAAGAAGATATAGGGGGGGAAAGAAACCATAGAAAGTGTCTTTAAAAGGTGACTTACAGGAATCAGTTATAATGATATTAGTATGATCAATGACTATGGCTACTATCTGGGAAGGATGTAATTACCAAAATGAAAACTTTCAAATGGAAAGCCTGATCAAGGGCAGAGGTACTGTCGTATTTCTCAGAGCACTGTCAGCTCTCATGGAGGCAACGTACTACAGTGTCTCCCACGAGCGTTACAATGCTACAAGGTTGAGTTTTGTTTCCATGGGGTGGGAGCAGGCCAAGGGAGGCAGATGTTGTAAAACTTTGCATCCAACTCAAAAACGTGGTAAAGTCTTGGCCCAAAGGCAAATTCAAGATAAGGAAAAGCAAGGCAAGGAAAAAGGAAAACAGAAAAGCCCCTGTCTTGTTTGGCTTTAACAAAAGTTTGCAGTTGTGCGCATTCCAAAACGATTTCAGCAGAAATACACACCATGTTGTAGACCGGTGGGCTTTTCATCCTAAGATCTTAAGATCAAGCCAAAAAATGTACTAAGAGAAGCACTGCTGTATTTGCAGAAAGATACTCTGGAATATCCGCTAAGATTTTTCAATATGCAATTTCCAAACATTTAATCCTGATTGAGTAGAACTTTATCAAAATTATACCTGCTTGAAATATGAAGTTCCTTTCTAAATGGCTTTGTAGTTATTGCTTGAAAATGCTACAAGACATACTCCAAATGGCAAATGAAACCAATAGAGCTTGGAGACGGGTTCTAAGAAAGGACAAGGTCCTTCAAATGTGTCATAATTCGCAGTCAGAGCTGCAGACACATTATTTATAACACATTATTTTCACTGACTATTATAACTCATGGCTTAGTATTAAAACTGACAAAAATTCTAACACACAACATCCTCTCAAATGGAATTTGATGTGACAGATGAATAAAATATTACTGTCTATGATGGCAAAACTCTAACAAGTGCTAAGGCCAATGGGTGGGACAGTCTTGTATACACTCCTGTAACAGCATTAGGTAATCCGGCTTTCCTCTATGGGAAACCACTACTTCTTTGCAAATACTTGGGAATGATTCAAGTAGGTCAACCTTGGAGTAGAAGAAATGGCTATAGCACATTGCCCCATCTACTTTGAAAGAATAGTCACAAGAAACATCATCCCTTTAAATCTGAAAAATTGTCTTCCACCTTTCCTTGCATGAAAGAACATTCCTGAAAGAATATATTCCCTTAAATATCATCAGTGACAAGGCATAGATGCCACTTACAGTCTTGGAAAAAAAAATATGCCTCACAGCTGAGAAAGCCCACCTACTGCTACCAAACTGAAATTCAGTCATCCTTAGCTTTCCTTAGAGGCATATATTTAAAAAAATACTACACAGGCCCTAACAGGAGTTATCAGTGAACATTTCAGATCTCTCTGCTCCACTCATGTGAAAAGGAACAAATGCTGCACAACTGCTCTTCAGCCTGTACGGGCATGTAACCAGAAAGGGTGAAAACATGCCATCCTGTTCAAAAAGCCGCAGCCTAGTTAGTGAACTGTTCTTCCCAGGAGGATCTGGTCGTATCTGTTGGTAAGTTGGCTGCCTTTCTGGTTCTGTGATGCACTTCTTCACTTTGGTACGTTAGCCATTTGGCACACTGACTGACTGAAAAGCTCCGACATCGCCATTTTGTACTGGCACTGGTGGATCTGCAAAATGTTCCCTTTCTGTTTTCCTTCTACATGCAAAAAAAAAAAAAAAAAAAAAAAAAAAAAAAAAAAGATGAAGTGCTGTGCAAATATTTGCACTGGAGAAAGTCCTAATTGCAGGAAAGATTTTCTTTTCCAAGAATGTGACAAAGATAACAGAGTGGCTATTTTCCCATCAAATAAATTTTTATCAACACCTTTAGGGCCATAGGACTTAGCATGATTCACCTTACAAAGAAGGATCACTGCTGACATATGAGCATTACATTGAACTCCCAAGCCTTAAAATACAAATCAGAATAGTTAACATTTACAAGGTGTAAAACTGGCTATTCATGAAGCTGTAGAAGGGAATCTGCAGATTTCTCTCGCTTATTGGCTGGTTTCAGGGGCAATGAATTTAATCTCAGAATAGGGAGTAGGAGGGTGTGATTCTGCCAGCCTGTCCGGCAGTAATATCCCCTACTAGCCTTGATGCAATTATAATTGTGAATTGAAAGAGCATCTGCTTTACTGGCATCCTAGCCTCAGGACTGGAACTTTCTGCTTGCTGTGAGGGATCATGAGAAAGACTACACAGAGCGTGAGGATGAAAACAGAAAAAGACAGATTAAAACCATAAAATACAACCACAAAGACCCAGCTGTCCATACTACTACTGAAGTCAAGGATATGAAAAATGTCAAAACATATTTGATATTCTTGATGTATTTTGACAGTGAAATTTAGCTGAGTGTAAACTTCTAGTTTACAAACTTTTTCATTATTATTACAGAGGATCTGCTGACAATATGAGTTAACGACAGATATTTGGGGAGAAGCAAATCAACTCCAATGGTAGACACACTGAATAGGTAAGAAGTAAAGCCAAATCTAACCAGAATAGGTAAAATCTGTTCTTTTCTTACTGGGAGGAAAGTGCCAAATAGTTCAGCTGCTGTGAGAGGGACAGGCAACAGCGGTCTATCCCTCCGAGAAGCTCGGTTTGCCTGCAGCATCCTTTCCTCATCAGAGGCACATTGAGCCGTCTCTAGGTTAGCAGGAGGATCTGCTGTCCATGATATAAGGAAGAGTCCACTCTACGGAGTTCGTTTTCCTTGAAGGAAACTGAAGCATTACTTGGCTTACTTATCTAAGCAGTACCATCAGATTTAATGTTTTGAAGCACTTTGAGAATATAACCTGTAATATAAGTGCTGCTGTTACTATTTATCAGTTATTTTCTGCCTCAGGATATCTCTCTAAAGACTGAAGTCCTGTTACTCCCAGGAGGAAAAGTGAATGATATAGATCCCCTCTTACATAACTTGTACTTCCAAGAAAAAAACCAGAAGTGTTCAGCAGCTATCTGCGTGATATGGGCCTCTGCTGCTGGAGTTAAAAAGTTTCCGCCGAAATTCCACAGCTGCCTCGGCTGAACTGCTTGCAGAAGAGGTGCCTCAAACTAACAGCCAGTGTTGCGATTTCTTAGTTTGCAACAGGCCTCATTCTGTCTGCAAGGCTCTCTAGAGGCACTAATCCGTTACATGTCTGTGCAAGATTTGTAATTGCAATCATTTATTACCATTCCTTGGAACACATATCCAATAGTGTATGCAATACCATACAATTCCTAATATTAAAAGTAAACTCAAGATGATGCCGTGATGCCCAAGCCATATTTTTCTCTTTTGAAACACATGAAAATATAATGCCAACCATGACATTTATAGGAAAATTAATGAAAAGAGAGGCTGGATTTACAAGCCTTGAAATGTATCATTCTTTTCTTTGCCTTCTGTTGCATGTTAATTAATTTTTTCTATCATTTTTGATTTCCAACACTTTTACATTCAGTTTTAAAGAAAGGATAGAAATTTCAGGAAGGTCAGCAGTCTTCTGCTCTCGCTAGCTCAGGTGCAAGCTATACAAATAATGCTAGGTAACCTCCTTATTCAAGATGTCCATACACAGAATGGATTTTTTTGTTTGTTTCTATTAATCATTTCTTATGTTCTGCAGTTCATCAAGGAAATTTGAAATTGTTGCCACTTGTATAATTTTCTAGTTATTAATAAACTTAATGAATGTGTAATAGGATTAATCTTCTGGAAAGTGTAAGTGAAAAAAAGACATTCCTTTTCTTACATCAAAGTAGAAAACTTCAATTAAAATAAAATAAAATAAAATAAATTATGGCCAACTTGATGAAACAGCCATTTATTTTCAGAAAGCTAAAGTTTCTGAGAAAACCCTGTCATCTTCACAGGAAATCAGCCCTACTGGCTAGCTGGTAGCAACCCTACGTTAAAAGAAAGGCAGCAAAATAATTTTTGCTAGATAATTACCTTTGCATACTAAAATCTTGAGCACCCAGTTGGACTATGTAGATAGACCATAATCTGTGGGAGTATCATCATAGCCAAATATTTACTCTATCTTGTGATTATGCTATTTTTGCCACTCTGATTAACAGTGGCAAAAATGGTCAAAAATGAACAAATACAATTCATTTTTAAGCCCTGTGCAGGTGTTTTAGGTGGAAAGGGTTGGTAACAAAGCAGAATCATGCTAAACAGTATTGAAGGAAGGGAATAGTTAGGTGCCTTAAGGGCTGAAAAAAAAATCAGTTTAGAAATCATAACGATCTTTAGTCTACACTGCCAACCCTGTGTACAATATTGGTTGGCAGGTGAGAGAACACAAACAGAATGACAAGTTTGCATCAGTGAAATCAGTTCGCATCATAAAAATATTATACCGATTTGAGGGAAACGTTCAAGAGAAACACATTCAGCATAGAAAAACAGGGAATTGAAGCTGGGGAATGTGCAATAGCTTGGCCATTTAGCTACTAAGCTTCTAGGAAACTGCCTGCTGCTATAACGGCTCCAATTAAAAAGGCAAAATTGGGTGCATTATATTCAAAGACCATAAAGCATCCCAAAAGAGTAAGGAGGACTAACTCCCTGGGAGTGGAAAAGGATGGTGCCTCTCTGAGACACGATCGCTCCCTGAACTCATCCTGATGTGGTGCAGCTCTCATCTGCCACACAACAGAAATCTGCCGTGTTCAACAATTCATTTACCTTGCTAGAAAAACAACTCAATTCAGCAAACTCCCAAATTCACTCGATGCAGCTGCTCTCTATCCCCTTGTTGCAGTTTAATGAAATGTGCTGACTGAGCTGTTTCATAGTAAATATTAGTTATAGCAGAGCTTGCCTCCCAAATTGAGTCTTTTTGGAGCCAGAGGGTTCTGCAGCACCATGGCACTGACACAGAGTCGCCCATAACTCAAAAATAATAAAATACCATTGGAGGGCACAGAGGTTATTGCCATCAGCAGCTCCCTATGGAAGTGTAAATCATCTGAACAAAGCTTACCCTTTTTTGAGAACTTACTTCAGGCTGAAATCACAATATATACAGGATACCAGTGTCTTACACGGTGTATGAAGATGGTACCTTTCAGCTCCTTCGTTTAACCTTGCTTCACAAATGAGTGAACCCTGAACAGGCTGCTCTTTCCAGATGAAGATAAGAAAGATCCCTCAAAACTCTGACAATTTGTCTTTGAGGAAGTTTAAACCTTTGGGCTATCAGCTTGCTGACCATTTGATAAGTCATGTGGATTAACTGTGAAGTGCACTGTGCACTGAAGTTCAGAGGGATAGACTGTGGGAAAAGACAGTGAAATTCGATGGAAAATCATTTTTCAGAGCAGCAGCAGGTCCAGGCCTTTGCTCTACACACAGGTTATGACATTTTTGTCACTGTGAGTAAAATGTGGAAAACACTGGACAACAAGCAAATTAAATTAATTTTCAATTCCACTGTACATGTTTTCAATAATGTGGCAGTGTGTCACCTTCAGAAATGTCAGAGCATCTATAAACCAGTGTTTCCATGCAGTCCCAGCAACCCTGGCAGTGAAGTTTTTCCTACAAAAGTCACTGGGAACATAATTCAAAGCTTGCTGCTCAGAGCAGAAACATACTGCTTAACAAAATGTGCCCATCCCATCAAAAAAAAGCAGCCAAAAGCTAGAAGTATACTTACTAATCCACACAAGGTGAAATGAGTCAGTTGTGACTCTTGATCCCAAATGTTTTTTCTAAGTGAACTGACACTTCTTCTAAGTTTTCAGACATTGAAGATAAAATGTTATTTCAATGTACAGCTCTTGTCTGAGACCTGGTACATCATGCTCAGTAAATATTTTTAAAAGTTTGTATAATTTCCTGAATTTGCAGAACTTTAATAGAAAACAAAAATTAAATTGTTCTACTTAATTACTTGTTTTGAACTGAAATTACAATGTTTCTTTGCAATGAAAAACAGAGGTTGGAGATGAAAAAAGGCTGTTAGACCACTGTTTGGTTTTTATGGCTGAAAGTCCTTCCTGTGCATTTTGAGGTGTATGGTCCAGCTGAGTTCTAGGTGTCCCAAGTGATGACCTTTCCCTATTTCATTTTGAAGACTAGCCTAGCTCTTAATATACTACCAATTTCTGCAAGATATTTGATTTACACTTTCCCTATTTTACTTTCAGCTCCTTATTCATATTGTTAACAACATTCAAACTATTTACACCTTTCAATAGAAGCCCCTCATATACCTACACTGTGCTAGATGCTACTGTTGTGTATTACTTTTATGCCCTTTCTTCCTACCGGAGTAAGTTTACGATGTCTGTGACGGAAGTTGCTATAATTTAAGTAGCTCGTCTTAGGTGGAATTGATATTACCTGAAAGATTACAACAGTGCTAGGTAGGAACTAGCCACTTTTCCATGTAATATTTGTGGTGTTCTTTTCTGCTGAGGGTACAGCCCATTCAAGGATTTCCGGCTTTCTTGCTGTGCGTACAGCTCAGGTTTCCAGATACCCACGCGTGGGTATCTGGAGCACATGAAGACACGACACAACCACACAATTGTTTCCCAGATCTTGGCAGTGAAGAGCTGTGGAAAACCAGCTTTGGGGAACGTTTCTTCTTACCCTTCACACTACCACAGTTTGGCAAAAAATCTCATCTCTCTAAGACCCTCAAACTTGTCTTGGACTATAGAGGCCTCACAGAGTTTGTCTGCGCCACTGATTAATTTGGATTTATTACTTCTCTGGAGAGCCATATGCTTTCTTTCTGCCATGCACCTGAGTCTACTTTAAACATAGGCAGAATATAAAAAAACAAGATTCATTCTAATAAGGCAAAGAGTTAAGTTCTTGATTACAAAATTGAAAACACATTTACTAAAGGAGAAACACATCAAGAAAATACAGATGACAGACCTGACATTTAGAGTACTTTTGTTTTCCACCTTTTATCGAGTTTGTCAGTTGTAGGTGTGGCAGGATGTTACAAACCTGGAATTATTTTCAGCTTTTCTTTAACCTGTTGTTGGTTCCTCTTTCCTGCTTCCCTATCTGGTAGATAAGCAGCCCCTTTCAGCTAAATCTTATCCAAATCACTAAAAAACAAACCAATCTAAAGCAAAGCAACCCTTCTCTTCCCAAAACCTACCATGTTATCTGTGGCATCAACACAGTTTCATATGAACATGCATGGTTTATACACTTTATCTCTTTTTCTCTTTTCATTTGAAGTTTTTAGGAAAATGATCTACCTACTTGCATAGTCGCTAAGCATATGGGTTTATATGCTTGGTTCATCTCAAATAGACATAAGAACAATGAATTCTGGGAGTATGCCTAAAGGTGAGCCCTTTGGGGATATGCTGCAGACCACTCGCTATATGACAGATCTTATGCTTTATGCCTTTTAGTTTCTTCTGTTTCAGAATAAAAAAGTTCCTTTTATAGGCAGTGCATGCTTATCGCTAAATAACATATATGCTTTGGAAGAGATGGCTTTGAATATATGCCTGTTGTCTCCTCCAATTTTCACTACATAGCACTTCTAAAAATGATGAAATAGTATTGCAGCAGCCATATGTCAAGAAGGTATGGGTGAAACTAACCTCTGAATACTCTAGTTCACAGGTATGTGAAGTCTGCTGCAAATAATTAACTTTACAAATGACATTTGTCCAATGATAAAAATGGAGTTATATTAGGCTGCAACTTTTTGCTTTGCTGTTACATCACTGCCTCTTTGTGCTGATTTCACTTTTTATCACCACCATCAAGGAGCTGGAGTCCTGCCTTGAAAAGGAATCTGGGCTTTGAGAAAGAGTCATTAGCTGATACCTCAAAGAAAGGCAAGGAGTCCTTAACAAAAGCACTAGTTCATTTGGGAAAGTCTCATGTGAAGGTAAAATTTAATGCTGAATAAAACTTTCAGACACACTGGGCTCAGATGAAGGGCTGCTTGGACAAAAAAATGGGATTGCCTCCATCTGTGTTTATGCTCCTCTTACATTTCCCATTTCTGCCTACGGTAGGTAGCGGCTTTGAAGGCAGGCCTACCTGCACATAAAGGCAAACAGTAAGCCACTGCTGACAAATGGCAGGAAAGTAAATGCTGAGTTCCGAACAGAATGGGCAACACTACAGAAATGGGATTTTATAAATTCTATTCGTTCAAACACATCATCTAACCACAACCATGGTCCACTAGTTCACATCTAGACTGCGGAAGCCATGCTGAGGCAGCTAATTACAAAGAGCCTCATTTAAACAAGGGCTCACCAATGCCATTCTCACTGGAGTCCATGAGACTTGAATGTAGATCCTAAAGAAAAAAGATTACATCCTTCCTTGTTTGCCCTACCAACTGATCAGCTGCTACTGTAAACCTTAGGGCTTTTTCCACCCTGCTGTTGCATCTGCAAATGTTTCCTTATAGAAATGTTGAATCTATTTTTTTTAAGATTGCTGCCCTATTCATGTCAATAATAATCAGTGGCAGTAAAATCTACAAATTGAGTAGATGTTTCATCGAAAGCTTACTTGTTCCTTGTTGACTGCTTTAAATTTGGCGTTCCGTTTCAGTTGCGTGTCCCTTCATTTATCTCAAATTATGTAAGAGGCAAACAGGAGCTGCTTTTCAAGAGGCTCTTTGGGAGGAGTTACTTGGTTTTTATAACTCTCATCAGAGCTTATGCTATTCTTGTCCTTTCCAGCTAGAGTAATTTCTCTTTGAAAGGATCTCCTTCCCTGGATTGCTCAGTCCTGTTAATCGCTTGCATTTGCCCAAGACCTTGGCTGAGAAAATGGACAAAGATGATCTATTTAATTTCAACATGAACTATGCTAATTTCATTTGCAATGGGTTCAGTCCTGTATTTTCCACACACACAGTAACTGAAACAGTCAGTCAATAAGCAAAATAAAAGAGCTTCAAGATTAACACCTGATAATGTGAAAAGCACAAGACTGCAAAGAAACTTTGCTCCTGTAGCTCTCCGGGGACCCTGCGATGTACAATTAGAATAACAGACAACGCTTTTTGTATCAGGGCTCTGAACGTCAGGGAAATGCGATGATATTTCAGCTCTGTGTGGCTGCAGTATGTGCAAATAGAACTGCAGTTTAAAAAAAAAAAAAGCCTATCTAACAAAGCAGTTATTCTGTTGAGGCCTTTAGGTGACATTTTAAACCACCAGTGACCATGGGGTATCCAAAGGAAATAAAAGATAAAAAACTTATAACAAGCTTGTTGTTCTATTGAAGGGTTCTGGAGATACCATCGAGCTCTTCTGGCAACAAAAAGAGCTAACAAAGTGAGAGATAAGAATGATGTACCAGCATAACAAGCCTGTTATTCCATTGAGAGATTTCTGGTGATACTATAAACCAGGGAAGCTGAGTTGGAGTGCTTTGCCACTTCAACAGAAGCCCACATTTCATTAATGCAGTTCTTCTACCTGACTGCATTTTTAATTCAGAAGTATCCAGGACAATTAAACTTTTTTTTGGTTTAAAAAGTGGAAAGGCGAGCTTATTTTGCAAGTTGCCTATTATGTTTTTAAATTAGAAACAGAGCTGAGTGAACTGACGGCAAGTATGAAGAACAATTAAGCAGCAGAGTTGAGCTAGCAGTTTTAGTAAAAAACCTGGCTTCTACTCACTCTCTCATTGGAATGGGCCTCAAAGGTTCAAGATGAAATAAGACTATGCCAAGGCAATTTTGAACGAGAAAAAAAATCACTGGAATTACCTATCTACCAACAAAGACTGAGAAAGGCTGCGGCAATCTGTTGGATGAGAGTGGCACTAAGCAGTATCAGAAATGGATACTAACAGCTGGGAGGGGAAAGAAACCCAGAACAAGAAAGTACTAAACAGAAAACTTCCTTCAGGAATGAGCAGCAGAGGAGAAAGAATACAGCAAATCTGCTTTCCACTGAAGAGGCGGATTATTGCTGCTGACAGCCAAACATGCAAGTGCCACAGTAGAAAGGAGCTGAGCCACAGACACTGAAAGCAGTGATCAGGCTGCTCAGTTTTTACATTTCTAAAGGTTTCTGTATTATATCCACTCAGGCCATCAATCACAACTTTATTAAACCACAAAACAGATGTCAGATCAATTGCTGTATTAGAAACATTTTGAATGACAGGTCGATGATGGAACAATTCCAGCTTCCATATATTATTAAACACATACTAATGTTTTTCTTTCAGGGCTTCCCATACAGACCCACTCACTCGGTTCTGTCTCTATGATATCTTTTTTAATAGTAGACCTAATTGTAGATGAATATTACATAAGAAAAGCAAGACTTAGTGTTATAAATAATAATAAACTAGTAAACAAAAGAAAAATTTCAAGGTTAAAACAAGTTGTCTGTGTTCACGTTATGCCTCTGGGCATTAAAATTTCATTGTAATACAATTATGGGAGCTGAGGCTGGATTGTCAGCCTTAATCAAAATACTCAGAGTTATTGCTTTTTTGCTGTAATCTTGACATAATTTAAGCTTAGGTTTCCTTTACTTGTTTGCCCACAGCCAGCCTACCTGTGTAAATGATTTCTGCTCTTTTTGAGTGAAGAAGTATGTATGAAAAATACATATAAATAGGGCCAAACCTGCCCCTCTGGCAGATTCTCTGCTTAACTCCCGATTTCAGGCAGCTTTGGGGAGGTGATCAGAGCAGCACACTTGCCTCCCAGTTCATCAGTATCGCAAACTGTATTTCCACTGGTGGAAGTCAATTTGATTTGCATAAGGGCAGAAAGGAATTAGGTCCTTCACAGATGAAGCACAAAGCACAGCAACTAGGGGATGCAAACACTGTACTTGGGAGATGCTCCCAAAGCACAGGGACGGGGGGACTGAGTTGCCATGAACCACAGTTCCCTCACCAACTCCTCCCTTCACCCTCTGCACTGTACCATCCTTTTGGCAGGATTATTTGCTGCAGCTCTGGCTTCTTCCTGAGGTGGGGAGTGGCATGAAGGAAACAGAGATCTGCTGTTACTCTCTTGGCCCAGCATCTTGATAGCCTTAGTGCCTCCTCCTGATCCCAGGAGTGCTCGGCATAGCAGAGGTGTCTGACTTTACGCAGACAATTCATTAACAGATAAAAATAGATAAAATAAAAAACCAGATAAAATAGATAAAATAATTAAATTAAATTAAATTAAATTAGAGGCATTCTTTGGGGGTTTTAGAAAGAAAGAAAACTTCCTGTTGCTATTCACTGCAAATGATTTCCTAAATCAAGTTTCTTGTGCTCCTTGGGGCCAGTGGCTCGAGGTTTCCCATAGCGCGAGGGGAGCGCGGTTAGCTGTGAGCGCGGCTGTGGGAAACCTCTTCTTTTTTTGGCTGATGAACGCGATGCTCCCAGCTCGAAGCAAGCGGCCCCACCAGCAGTTAGCCCGCAGTCCCCCTCGCCATGTCCCCAGCTAAATAATCAAGTGCCAGGAAGGATGGAGGCAGCTGCCCCCAGAATCCCCCTTGGGGCTTAACACGCGCTTCAGGGCCGCGAGATCAAAACTCAGATCCCACTTCTGGTGTCAAGGCAGGAACTGGAAGAGGTCATCCTTTCTCAGGTAACTGTCCTAAGCAAAGGGCTGGAGAGTGCTCCTCTGTGAAGGGTCTCCCCTCTGGAAATGCTCCAGCCTGGACAGAATATTTTAATCTTTTAGAGAGCATTAGAAGACAGAGTAATTCCCACAAGATATGAGGCATGCAAAGGCCTTTATGGCATTTCACTAGCTCTCTCACTAGAGAATAGATTTTCTGCTGAAGCAATATTTTAGAAACCCAGCATCCATCCTGAATCAGGCAAGTTTGGAAGTGGATTTGAAGTCAATTTTCACTTAGGTGACCACAGAGGTCTGTTTTGGCTGAAAAATATATTATGTTAATTAGCAAAATGGTTTGTCTAAGGAAGTAAATTTATCAAAGCCTTTTAATACAAACCGCTTTGCATAGTGCAAGCTTTTAAATTAAATTGGGACATAGTTGCAGCTGACACTAAGCAGAATTGTTTATGACTTTTTGGCTTGTTTGTTAAAAACAATCTGGCGGTTTCTTGAAAGATAGCTAGTGGCTCTTTATAGCACCCTGTTTCAAAGATTTAAAGGATAAAATTAAAAAATATGCTCATAACGAAAATGTATAGTTTATGTCTTAGATCTCCCATAAAACTTAGCCATGCTGAGGTAATCACAGTAGCATTTTTGGGACTTGGCTCAGTTCCTCATGGCTATATGGTCTGAATGCTCCTCTCTAGATGGGAATTCAGACTTCATAATGAATGAAGTAAAAATATGATCTCTAAAGAAGTCATATCTCTAAACAGGTTGTCCATTTTTTCCTATTTTTTTTCTGGAAGAGGACACTTTAGGAATATTCAATTTCAAGTCAGGATGGATGTGTTCAACAAAACTGCCACAGGCAGCCCAAATCCTGAAGCTCTCCTTTTAATTCGTGACAGCAGGAATTCCCAAAGAGCTCCATGACTGTTTTGCTTGCATAACGGGACTTTAACTGCATATGGTGCTATCAGTATTTTTACCTGTGGGAAATCCTGTATGCAATAAAACAAGTGTCATTTGATATTTAGGGAAAACCTATGGATAGTGTGAAACCATCAATCCTTTATTCTTTCTGCTAAGTTTTCTGTAGAAGAGTTAAAAATGAATTTAAGATAGCAAACATAAACCTGTATAGTATACTTCTGCATGTATTTCAAGAAGTTGCCAGGGAACAGCGTGACCTTTAAAGATAAGACTGTATAAAGAGCTAGGAAAAGGAAGGAAAGATTTTCTTTACTATCAGTTGCATTAAAATAAATCCAGGACCTTATGATTGCCCACTAGATCACCGACTGCCTTTCAGACTCCTTCTCCTGCCTTCCCAAATAAGAAACATCTACATTTACTACTGAATAATAATCCTAGTTTGATGTCGGAGGAGAACATTATCTGGAAATTGTCTAGTTTGCATAAAGATTGTTAGAGAACATTTTTCAAAGAGCAGAAGATTTCATGTCTGTAAGGGTCATAGAGATGAAAATGACAGACAGAAGGAAAAATTCGTAGGAACTGGCCAGCAACACAGGCAGATTTCATTTTCCATTTCCTTGTCTATCTGAATCTTTGAGTAATTATGCATGCAGAAATTCTCACTAGTCATAATATTTCCTTCAATTTCATCTCTTCAGAGGGGAAAAAATCCCGAGATTAACTTTGAGATGTAATTCCTATTTGTTTTGATTATCGAATGAAACATTTAAAATAACAGGAATAAATGATGAGCCATCATATTCAAGTTACCTCAGAAATAAAAACAGAAGTCTGAGATCTAAAGAGAGATTTTTAAAAAGGGGGGGAAAGACACTAGAGTTGGAATTAAATTCAACCCATAAGAAAAAGGGGAAGAGAAGGAAGGGGAAAAGGAGGGAAGGGAAGGAAAAAGAAAAGACAAGACAGAATACAGGGGGTTAAATAACTATGTCAGGAAGTAGCCTTATTCAGTACCTTATTCAATGCAAAAGAAACTACTGGAAAACTCTGTTCCAGCAGTACAATGGTGAAATAGCACACATATATATATTTACATGTATCTATACATATATTGGATAATTCACATATCAAACCACCATATAGTGTGTGTAGGCTATTGGTATTAGTAAAACATTTAAGGAAAGTTTGACAGAGGTTTAGTATTTTTTATTAAAATTATTTTTTGCCTTTCTCTGACTCTGGGGGAATTAATTAAGTCTGACTTACAGAGAAAATAAATATTGAAATATGCGTGTGTAAATATAATATACTGAAAACCCAGATGACCTTGACTCAAAATTGCATTAAAATTGCATTTCTGAGCCTGGAGCAAACTATGTATGGCCGGCTGCTACACGTTAGAAGTGAGTGCTGGATCCTATCACAACGCCAGGAACTGCCACTTCCCAGTGGTGTAAAACTTTCTAGGGTCACAAGTGAACTATCTCTCATTAAAAGCCCAAGTGATAGAGCAGTACGTTCATATTTACATGAGAATTAGTACAGATAATTCCTGCTAAGAACAGAAAAGGTTATGTTGACCTACTGTTTTACTACTTGTACTACTTTGTCAATTCTGTTCCCCATAATCCGTAATGTCGACTGTATGATGGCTGTAGAAACATATCTCTAGCTATCTGTTTGCATGAGGTAGTGATGTTGGGATGCTGTTTGTGTAGTATATCATGTTTGGGTCATGTTGAAAGGCAACTTTGATGTGCTGTCCCAGCCATGGCCAGACATCTCCGGACGTGGAGAAAAATCAAACCAAACCACAGAAATATTAAACTGCAAAAAAGGTAAGGCAGTAAAAATCCAACACTGAGAAATGACCTTGAGAAACTCAGTAATCAATAAGCACTTTGTAAAATAGAAAGGGAATAGTATAATCATCTGTGATCTTACCGTTCCTGTTGTGCCCAAGGAAAGGTGGTTCATCTGTTGGGTCAGAGGGCCCATCATGCTTGCTGGCTGCATTGACATAGTGTGGTCCATTGTTGGTGTTATCACAGCACCCTACAAACACATACCATTTCCAATTCAACATTTCACATTAAAATAAAGCAGCAGCATTGTCTAAATGAGTGAACCTGGCTGAAAACTTGACATGAATCTTAAAAGAGACTAATATATCTGTCAGAGGAAATATGTTTTGTTTCTATTGACAACCAAGCTACACACGTACATTATTTGTAGTACTAATGAGGCCATTTTATGTCAGTTCCAATTAAGTGTCATTTTTTACTTCACTGCTTATGACAAACAAATGCATATGCACTTTCTATGATGAATGCTACTGTACATTGCAAAATGCCTGTCATTTATTTTTATCCATATCCTATATAGAACAATCTTACAGACACAACACATATGTCCCCAATTTTCTCTGACTTTCAAAACCTTCAGTCTCTGAGATCTTCAACCTATTATGGTAATTATCTTGGATTTTTCCAGTCTGAATTAAGAACCCTTACTTATGACATTTTATAGCTGATTAAGTAAGACTAGCTATTGACAGCCATTCTGGTAGCAACACCCATTTAAAACACATACACAGAGTTTAAAAGCATTTTTCTTCTCCGTATGACAAAGGCATCAATAACAAACAGCATATGAATTAAAGCAAGAACAAGACTTTGAACAAAAACAAAACAAAAGAGATGCCAGAGGAGTTTTGGAGAAAGCTTCTTTGTCATATTCCTCAGTTTTTGCTCTCCCATTCCCCAAGGTCCCATGTCAGTAAAGTCATGCCTTTAGTAAAGTGTTGATTTTAGAGGTTCTCCCTTCAGTTCTACGGTGTAAAGCGCTATTTCCCATGTTGGCTATAAAAAGTCACTCAGCAAACGGAGCAATTTATTCTTTCTCTTGCAGAATGTGGACTGTCTTTCATTCTTTCTGCTCTTTAGCAAGTGATGTTAAAGGTGCCCAAGGGTACTAGATTGAAGCATTGGCCATAAAGATAGTGAAATAAGGAGAAAGAACTTCAGGTATTTCTTCATATGAAATAGCTCTACTTTATGCATGTGTGTGCACACATTGTAAATAAGCACACAGAATCACAACATTACAGCTGGTAAAAAGCATGGAAAATGTTCATGAGTATTTTTTGGAAAAAGGAAAAATTGACATATTTTCACTGAGAATACTGACAAAGTCCCCCTATTAAACAAGTGAATTACAAAGGACTATTTCCAAAAACCATAGCACACCTGTTCTTAAGTGTCTGTCTCACATTTATGTAGAGCTATGTGACTGCCATGCCAAGGATCAGATTGGAAGCAAAAGCTTTCGTATTTTCAGTTGCAAATAAAAAATAACCCAAACACAGAAATGCCAGGGAAGTACCAGCTCAACTTTTTCCCACCTTCCCCAAATAGTTTGTCTGTGCACATCCTGTTTGAGAAGCTGAGATTCTGTCGTCTCTGTGAACTCATTACTTGCACGCAATGACAAAGGGGAGGTAGGCTCAACTTAGTGAGTCCTCTTTGTAATAACCCGGCCTACAAAATACACACACGCTTGTTTTTTGTCATGTACTGGAGTACGTTCTTGCACCGACAAAAGTCACTGGAGAAATCTGCCAAGTTACAGAAAACAGCCTCCACAGCATGGCCACCATGATTCCAAATAAATGCTTACAAAATCAGCTGATTGGTGTGTAAGTATTAAACTGCAACACTTGTGAACTTTTCGGCTCTTTTAATTAGTACTGGTGTACAGCAGTTACCACAGGCTAACCAATTCAGAATGAACCACCACAGTGCTAACCTTCACCATTGATGGCATGGGTCTTTTCAAATCAAGATAGTCACAAACTTTCATCGCAAAATTTCTTTTCGGCATAGTAGGGTTAGTATTTTATTCAAAAAGTCCTTACTTCTTCCTTACACGACATTCTTCTCTTTCATGCTGCTCCTCACATTTTTCTGAAAAAGATCTACCCTCTGCTGAAAGAGTCTGAAAGCAGATCTGTGGGGCATACACTCACTCAGCCCATTCTGAAATCACTGGATATTAGATTCAATACAAGAGTCTGAAGTAGCATGGTATTCAAGGAAAATTATGCTTTTGCTGTATGTCCAGCTTCAGTAGCCTAGCAGACCTGGGCTGCTCCTGTAGAGCAGCACGCAGCCAGACAGGGCCCTGGGATGTGGATGTTCTTGGTTATGGTATGAGCATTATGGTCAGAATGATCCACGCTGCACCACAGCACCCTTACTGTACCAAACCATAAATGCTTAAACCAAATTTGTCAGGAAAAAAACCCAGTTCTCAGTTCCCTCTACAAGCAGTTTTCTCCTTTGGCTTAGAGATGGACTATTTCCTCAGAGGTTTCAGTGACAGACAACGTTACATCCCACTTGTGATGGGACAAGCAGTCACATCCACCCCACAGCTTCACACAGCATGTATACAGCTACCAGCTGAAGCTCAGCATGGCACCTGGAAAGACCACGCTGCCAGCAGTAGTGGCTGCAATTAATTTAGGATGTCTTGAAGTCATAAAATCCCTAGCTTTCTTTTCAAAGATGTCTATTACAAAGGTATGGTTGGAGGAACTTGCTGTGATTACAGATGTGACAGACAAATAGCTGTTTCTGTATGCAAATTCAGGAACCTGGAAATGAAGAAAGGACAGCAGTGAAGGAAGTCTTGGGAGTTAGTGTAGGAAACGCACGTACCAGACACACACTGGAAAAATCTGATAGGAAATGTCTTTCAGTAAGCAAGACAGTTTTTGCAAATAAATTATTCAAAAAAAAAAAAAAAAAAAAAGGACTGGAGAGAAAATACAACATATATCAAGGACAAAAAATTACTTGGAGATAGGACACATTATTTTTAAATTGAGAATACATATTTTCTAGCCTCAAAATATATATCATTTATTATGATAGGAAAAGAAGTTGGGAAAACAAATCAAGGATTCGCAGCTTTCTTAAGACAGCTTAAAGTGTTTGAAGCAGACAGTTACCTAGAGCAGAGAATTACATGCATTTGCCAGTCCATTAATTCACCAGAGTTTGCACAATCCTCTAGGATCACACACGGAAAAAAATTATACTTAATTAAGGAAATATCGTGTGGTTGTTAGGGCAACACCCGGCCTCCAAACCATAATGCATTTCATAATACATGCTGTCAAGTCCATTCGCATTCAATTTATTTAGCTGTGGAAGACAAAAATGTCTTGCATCAGATGTTATCATGATATTAAAAGTAATTTGATTCTTTTCAGTATATAATAGGTATCTGCCTATAAAAGTCCACCTGGCTAGTGGCAAAGCCTGCAGCAAACATACTTTTCATCTCTATGCATTTGGATGTTTGATTTTACTGAGTTTGTAAACTGTACAGAGAAACATCTCAATATGGCATAATACTACTACAGGCCAAGCCTAGCTGAAAAACCTACAGGAGAAATTGTGATGAAGTTTTTGCCACTGTCTTTGCCAAAACAAGTAGTTGGCCTGCCAGTTACTTAAATCTGCTCTGTTGCCTCAATATGATTAAATTTTTCACAATCCCTGCAAGAAGTTAGTTACTATAATGCCTTTTAAATTTGGCAAGATATTCTTGGCATATGACTTGTCATACAATTCTGCTGATGCTATACTGGCTTAAGATATATCTTCAAAGAAATGAAGATTAACAGGTCAAATGGCAATGAACTGTTGATAGATATAGAAGAAAATGCATGATTTCTTCAACACTGCAACTTTATCTGAAAGACCTTGCTGTTTTAAAATGCTCTGTCTGTGGACACACCTTTCATATCAGCAAGTGAATATATTTATTTGAGAAGTATTTTCCAGTTTATTTCTTGCAAGAAAAGACAGCCTGACTTTAACAACTATAGGCACTGCACATTTCCCGTATGGTGGCAAACTGAAATCACAGAAGAAAACTAAATACAGCCTGTTTATTAGATTAAGTAAACTGATCTTTAAGTACTTGCCAATACCAAAAGGCATCTGCTGCTTTAGAGCTTATGTTGGGGCAATGACACATACCCCTTATGCCCTTTGAAGAGTGGGAAAGGGACATCAGAAATAAAAAGTTCATTAGGGGGCTTTAGGAACAGAAAGTTCACTAGGTGAGTGATGCACTTGGGTGCCAGTGGGAGGAAGGATTAGCTAGTCCCAGCTTTCTAGAATAATGAGCTGTAGTAAAAGCTTCTGTTTTTTCCTGTGTTGTAATACTGACATTGGATTTAAGACAGAAGTACCAGCTGAATAAATAGTTATTAAAGCTTGCACTATGCATCTGCTTAGCTTACAGTTTACTTCATTGAAAGTATTAATAACTATTTCTTTATTTAGGAATTTTTAATGAGTTAAACATACTTACAGATTCTACCTTCTAAATACTTGCCAATGTAAAGCCAAAAATCATTACAGCAGCAAACTTCTTTTTCAAATTTTATGGAGACACATTATGCAGCTATATAAGTACCAGACCATGCCATTTTAAAAGTTATTACCACACAACCCAGTGAATGTCTTTATGTTATCTAGAACATGTTATCTCTTGAGGTTTTATTAAACTGAGCAAAAGGATGACTTTCCTCATATTTATCAGACCAGACATGTCTATCAAAACATGCATGCTTTTTTTGCAGATAAATAAACTCTCTCTGAATACTGAATAAATCACAACTGTATTTCTTTTGATTTACCATTCTGTTTAGCTTGGCTTTGCTGATCTCCTTGGGCTGCCCATTATAAGCAGCAGAAAAAAAATATGATTCCCCTTGTCAGAGCAGCAAACACGCTGTACTGCTCTAAACTGGGCGATAAATGGCCAAACTTTCATGACTGTAGTAGGAAGACAAAGGTAGCCATGAAAACTTCCATGTCTTTTGTCATCAATTTGTCTGGGTACTTGTTAATTTTTCCATAAGCTCTTATATCTAAAAATCAAAGAAAACTATTGTTATACTTCTTCCCCTTTCTCAGTGAAAAATTGCCAATTGCCTTCCATTTACAAGCTGATCAGAGATTAAGTCACCATTTGAGGATGCTGAGGAAGATCAGCAAAGATCAGTTAACAATTTATATCCTGCAAATCATAGTATTTGATTTCATTTCATTTTATATTTGAATTTAAAAACTTGCTAAAAATGGAGCAAAAAATCCAGGAGGCCCAAACACTGTAATGAATTCAAAGTAGCTTTAACTTTGGAATGATCAAACTCTAATACAGACCTTCACCAGTCCTATTTCTGAGCTGAGTACCGAAACACAAACTCGTATTGTAATATTTCTAATGGGGGGGGGGATAAATTCAAACTCTTATCCAGTGTCACCTTCACACCTTAGTCCAACCTACTTGGAAAAATGGACATATTTGCTTTCCCATGCTCATTTTTTTCTGTATGTTTGTGAGCTTCTTTCCTTAGTTGAAATTGTGTGTCATAGGTCCAACAGAATTACTTCCCAGAAGTAACTTATCTTAAAGGATTTAGACTCCAAATACAGTGTCATAAATTAAGAACGAAGGTGATCCTTTGTGTATGCTCCACCTTTCCTACATCAGCCAATGTTCCTGGTGGTTTCTTTCCCATTGTCCATCTTCTCTGCCTGTAGCTATATGTCCTTGCTCCTAGTTTGAAATACAGTTTTGGATAATGCACAGATACTAGCCTACACATAAAAATGCAGATTAAAAAGGATATAGGAATGGGAACATCAAGAGATGAAAGAAGATGTAGTTGATGCAATAAGAAGGTTTTATATCAGCAGCTGTGTGCACCACAAATAAAGCAATACCTGCAATCATATTGGTACCCGTCAGTATATATTACTTCAGGGAGAACCCGTGTGATATTCTGTCAATAACTTGATGCTCCTACCAGAGCTGAAAAAACAGTTTCATAAGATATGGCTGTCTGATAATCTAAAAGGACTTTAAAAAAAAGTACAGATGGTGCTTCCATTGCAAACAAAAGTTGCCTATGTCACTCAGTGCCTAAAGTGACTTTCACATAGTGACTGAAATTTCTCCACCCAAATTAAGATCCAGAGAAAAAGCCCATTGAACATAAGAACAATATGAAAGAAAAATATACTTGAATTGCTACCAGGAGTTTGATGCAGTTTGACAGCCCTGCTCCATACTGCAGCTCTCATCACCTGTACGTGCAGGCTGGACCAAAGCCCTCTCCCCCTCACCCTCTCTCCGGACAGTGAAAGAAACAGGAGTTTCCAAGCCACTCTCCATCTTGCCGCAGTAAGATCAAGTTACTGATACTATTTACTGGTATACTAATAAATGGGAGCCGTTCCCCTGGGGCCTGGCAAGAGGAAGGGACCCACAGCAGGTAAGAAATGACCTGCTGCTGCACAACATTTGTTCCAGCAAGAGCCGGAGTGGGCAGAGAGGCCTTAGCCAGCTCTCGGCCCCTCTTCTTTCATGTTCTAGAGAAGAACAAGAAATTACATTTTTTTGTTTTCTTCCCACCCTTCAGTTTATAAATGTACTTGACTGTAAACTCGCTTCACAGAGCCAACCCATGTAACCATGCATTTACTCTTTCAAGGATGACCACCACTAACAAGCATATCCTCACAACACTCGCATAAGTCTTAGCATCCCCAGCCAATGGAGAGGAAACACAGAAGTTGTGATTTGCCCAGGACCTCAGCACCAAAACATACAGAACAAATCTTCTCCTCTCCCATCCACCATCAGATTTCCCAAAAAGTTTCCAAAGGTCTTTCCACTCCATGTCAGAATAAGCACAGATTTCAGAAACTCAACACTATTAATGAAAACAAATTTTTATTTCCTGCACAGAACTCCTGATCTATACATAATTAGTACAGGACACACGTGTGTGTGTGTTGTGCTTGACAATTCCACTCTGTTTATGTTCTTCTGCATATTTTCTGATGTGCGTAATTCCTCCAGCCAGTGTCTTCCAATGGCTAACACATCATCTTAATAAGTGGGAAACAGGAGTCTCTTTCCTGTGGACTAGTATTTCTCAGGATTAGAATGGAGTTTCATGTATTAAAGTGAAATCCAGCTAATATTTCCTCTCCAAACAGTTCTGTTGTGTTCCATCCCTTCATGCCTATAACAGGGTGTGAAAACTGACTTGATGGCATATCCTAGTTCTAAAGAGGTGCAAAATGGAAATTATTAAACACCACAATTAAATTAGGAGTCAGCATCTGTGTTCAGCCTTAACTTTTACTTGCCTGCCTTAACAAGATGAAATAAAACTTTCAAAAAGGATGACACATTTGCATTCTCAATAATCTCATTTTTATATATATATACACTTGCAATTGTGTATGGGAAGTAAAATGATATTGCCATTTCTATTACAATTACTCAAGCTAGTGGGCTAGTTATTTAACAGTGGTTTTTCAAAACTTAGATGAATTTTTTGATGTTTGAAACTGTCAGTTCAGGAGTTATATATGACAAAGGAAACTAAAAGCAACAGTGACATGTTTTTAAACTTCTTATTTCTGTGAACCATTTATTAAACAGTGAATAACAATTTCTGTTACTGGCTAAGAGCACTTACTTATTCACCCAAGGATTTTATTTTACTCAAGGAAATATGCTTAATATACAAGACAAATGTCTAACAGAATGACTTGCCTTCAGAGCTTGAGCTTGGCTGTAGTGGGGCCAAATGGGTTGGTAGCATGACAGTATGCGTGGTCCATTTGGTGTGGTAGGAGCCTGGCTTTCCCTGAGTCTCTGGCCTTCTGCAGCAAGGTGAGACAGCCCGGCTGGTCTGTGTGTGTCTCGGTGAAGTCATGACAACAGACATTTGATCAGAGCAAATGTCTGAGACACTGTGCTCTTGATCACTGCCTTTCTAGCAAGATTTAGTATATAGGTCATTTGCCAGGCCAAGAGAGTGGCTAACTGGGTTTAGAGAGGAAATGTCTGTGACATTTCTTCTGAGTGCACTTCTGGACTCAATACTTTAATGGCTGGTGACAGGACAGTAACTGTGATCTGTAACAGATGTGCTGTGTTTTATTTCCTGCCTGAAACCAGAAGGGACTTACTTTGTGTGAACTGCAATCTAGCGGCTGTGCTGGAAGAAAAGACTCACTCATTAGAAGGACAAATACTGACACCAGGAGACATCAGAAATGCTGAGGAACTGGCTACCAACAAGGGGGGGTAAAAAAAGAAAATCAGACAGGTAATATGACCCTATATATCCCCTAGAGGCAAGGTGATAAAATGATATCCTACACAACTGAGGCCAGATGAAAGTGGTACAGTTGTGCAGACCAGAGCATGCTCTGGTGTAGCTCCACAGCACTGAACGGACTTAATCATAGCCAGACTTCCTGGATGGAAACCTCCAAAGCAGCTTCCTGAAGAGAGAGCTAGTATCACCAAGTAAAGCACTGGGGAGATGTATTGAGTGACCAATATGTCAAAGACAGTCGAGTGCTCCTCCATGACATCCCTAATGCTTGAAAGGAGAAAGGGAAGAATATTCAAGGGATAGGTAGGTAATGGTATGTCTCTCTGCAACTACAAGATCAGATAGGCTATTGCAAGCAAGAATTTACCAGTGATGGTCAACACCTGCACAAACAGGAATATTTCACAGTTCCTCACAGACTGCATGGGCATGGTGGCCCTTGCATTCTCAAGACACAGGTAACTCTTGAGCAGTTCAGAACAAACTCCAAGGCTAGGCTTAGATCTGAGCTCCAGCCTCAGAGCCATGCTAATGCAAGGGCTGCGACATAATCCAGGTACGCAGTTGCAGAGCGAAAGAGAGCTACCTTGAACTGCTGAGGCTGATATTGCTGCATCACTCTGGGATTCAGCTGCAAATCCAACCTGCATCCTCTGTGAGAGCACTCTGTGGAGCACTGTCATCTCCTGCCTATGAACTATGCCAAAACTCTTTTTTTGCATGCAACTCCTGCATAAAGAAAGACTAAAGGTACAGGGTTTGTAGGGTTAGAAAATTATGTCCCTTACGAATTAAAATAAATTTGGAGATCTGGGAGGCTGATGACAGGCAGTAGTATCCACATAATCTTCTTGGAAATCCTTCCTGTCATACATATAAGGTAAGACAGAGAGCAGAAGCAGAAGATGCTGGAAATGAATCCCTGAAAAGGGGTAAAGATGTATTTCTAAAGATAAGCATCCATAGATTTTAGACCTGAAGCTGATAGATGAAAATCCTGTACTAAGCCACAGTTCACATTATGTATCAGTTCAGTTCTAGATCATGTATGGTCTGATCTTAAAGTCTAGAACTGCCTCCTTATTAGATGGGACAAATATAGAAATCTGTATCTCATATATTGTGTTAGATTTATAATCTGTTACGTTAAATCTAAACAAAAACTTACCTCATGATCAGTTACTCCCTGCATTTCATGCATCTCTCTGAATACATCAGATTTTACTAAATCAATGCAATACTGCTGATATAACATACATAAAAGCCTTGATTAGTTTCAAATCTATCCTGATGGTAACATTTACTGACTGGTGATCCCATAGATGGTAGTGGTGTTTAGGAAGTATGGCCTTTCTGGCCATATAAAACAAGTATCCAGGTTAAGAATCTGTGCAGAGACATCCTGTTTTCAAAGCACTTGGTAAAACTAACATTTTGTTGCTCTGCAAGTATTAACCCTAGTTCACTCCCACAAGGCAGCAGCATGTGTCACACTTGGGGAAATTGTGTGGGAGAATTCAGCCCGCTGGGCACCAGAGGCTCTGTCAGATGAGATCAGGGTCAGATTCCTTCTTGTACTCTGGAAAAGCCCCTCGGGACACAGTAACCTAAGAAAAGCTATCCTGACCCTGCCTTTCTTCTCATTTAAAAGCACAAGTTCTCAGAGCCTGAACTCACTGTCCCAGATCCCAAACTGTTTTTCAGTTTCTGGACTCTATACCACAACAGTAACCCCTCAAGGCTGATGAAGGTGGACGAAAACCACCCCGTTCTGTATCAACATTTTTCCTTTGATTGGTTAAACCACCAGTTTAACTTGGCAGTGTCAGCCTGGCGATACACCTCAAAACCAAGATTGAGGCAAAAATTTTCAATAATGACTTCATATCTTATATTCCATCATCAGAAGTAACATGACCCTATGCCTCATGTATGCCTTTACAAGTTTTAGCTGTTTTGTCTGGCTTACATAACCAGTCCAGTTGCTGCTTGCACTTAGCTCATACAGTCTGAGCATTGGCTCAACCCTGTACAAGCCAATGGCCATCAACATGTCACTTGTGCTGCACTTGGACAACTCCACTGTCCTCAGCTGAAGCCCTCAGTGACATCTATGCAGCTTTCCCTTGATTTGAACAGTTGAAAATACAGGCACAATCTGGAGAAACCATGGCTGCAAAAATGTCCTTATTTAAAAATTCTGTCCCTGATGCATGGGACCAAACGAATGCAGTAAAGCAGATTGCAGCAAACAAGCAGAGCATGTAATTCAAGGGTAACCACATTTAAATCAGCGAGGTACAACTGATGTAAACGAAATCAAATTCAAGCCCTCACTTTCGTGTCAGAAGTCAGAAAACAGGAGTCTATAGAGGATGAACATATTTTCTAAGCAAAAGGTGTTATTTTAAGTTCCTGTTTGCTTAAAGGTATTGCCAGTGAAATCAGCCTGCATATTACAATAATGCTTGACATTTAAAAGTCTCCCTTCTGCCAAAGAGCTCAAAGTGCTTCACAGACTATGTGATATTTAGAGGACTCTGGAGCTGGCCTGTTATCAGAGGTCTGACATGGATTTGGATCTACATCTGAACTTTCTCAAGTCCACAAGTGTTCAGATTGGTGTTATAGCCTGAGTCACTCCTGTTACAGGCCTGAAGGGAAAAGGTGGTTTGGATCATATACTCCAGTTCAAATTAAACAGTAAGAGGAATCGGTTTACTGCTTAACTGATACTGAATAGATTTGAAGTAAATAATAGAAGACGGTTAGCTTAAGCATACTTTCCTCCATACTTTATTTTTTGCTTTTAAAAGAAGAGGAAAATATTGAGGAAAAGCAGTTTAAAATTGACCTTTGTGAGTAAAACTTCATTGTGCAAGTTGTCCAGCTAAGCTAAAAAACAGACATGAGAAGTTCAAGAAAGTGTGGATTTTTGCTGTTATTAAGCTAAAGAGAAGAAAAAGTAAAGAACTGATCCTGCAAGGATTACTTATTTTCTTTTTAATACATCTGCACTGATTAAGACTGACTAAATTGATATAGTCTTCCCTATTTTTTGTCCAGATAAAGTCATTCTTGGTCTGAGATCCTCCTTACCAAGTTTCAGCCTGGAGCACATTTTTACAGCTGAGTTATTATCCTTAAAATATGAGTTCATACTGGAAATGCTGGCAGCTCTCTAAACTATTGTATAGCAGGGCGCACAGCTGTAACATGTTAAATATGTTGAAAGGACATGGGGGGAACAGAATGGCTCAGAAGACTGGTAATAAAATAGGGAGTCTCAGTCCTAGGTCACTGGGTTCCGTCGTTGCTGACGTTTGCTGGGACTGAAAGTCATCATAAAGCTACACCTGTTCAGTTATGTCCAGGCATCAGCTACCCATAGAGAGATGCTCTCCATCACAACAATACCTCACTGCAAAGGGTGATGTCCAGCAGACTTCCCAAGCATTGTGTCGGGGAGGGGATGGAGCTCCTCCTTCCCCCCACATTGCTTCCTCTGACTCCAAGGTGAAGAGCACCGAGGTCTACAGAGGGCATGCTTCACCAGCCTATCGCTACTGTGTCTTTTCAGGGCACTGTTTTATCAAAAAGTCATTAACTGCTGATGAATGATCCCCAAAGAGCCAATTTTCTACACTGCTGAATGGCCCACATCGACCCTACCACACTCCCAGTTTCAGAGGAATTTTGGTGATGCTGGTTACGTGAAGGTGGAAAGCAGATGACAAAGTACTTCTTCAGCTTCAGCACCTCGGATGACCAAACACTTTGTTACTACCTCTCTCTACACTGATAGCTGGTAACCCATTGCCATTTGCATCACTGCTAGATTACATTACAATCCTTTTCTGCCTACTCCAAAAACAAACACCAATTTTTGCAGAAACAGATAAATGGGGAGAATTCAGCATAACTCAAAATCAGGCTGCCTGCTGGACTGCAGCCCTTTGTTCATAAACCAAAGAGCTCACATTCAAAAAGAGTAGCCAAAGCAACATGGGCATAAAAAGTCTGAGTCTGCTACTTCAGTTTTCTAATGTCAATGGATTTACTGGAGGGTAAGAGGTGAGCTTCCCTGGTACATGTTTGTCCATACATGCACGTACTCTCTCCATAAAAAGGTTTAATTTATTACAGCTTCTTGGTGCACCACCATTTCCTAATAGCCATTATGTGCAAGCCCATGTGCATGCAGAGCAGTCAGATCCTGACATATGATATAGATGATGAAGCTGTTCTTTACTGTGTTACACAGTAAAGACTTTCTGTTCTCCGTGCACAGTCTGATTTGCAGAAATTTAGGTTGAAGTCAGAGATGCTCCTCTGGGCTGCTTTTCTGATCTTTTTCAACTATCTGAATACTGTGGAGGTGCTCTTTTTTCCTCTGGCAAAAATAAAATGTCTGTTTTATTTTCTCTGGCATCTAGAAATCAAACTACTGTTGTGGTCGACACTAAGTTCACAGTTCCTACAAAGCAGCCAAGAAAGAGCAGTTCAAGAACTGTCAATGTCCTTTTCTAAATTCTACATTTACTTTCAGCCAACAGAAGTCAATTCTTCAGGTTAACAAGTGGCTAACAAAGAACTGCCTACCACCATGCTAACGTACTGCTGTGAAAACGTCGCATGCCATGTAGATCACCTAGCTTGGCTGCCAGAGAAAAGTGACCTGGTTGCCCACTACTGCAGGGAATGTATTTGACCTGAGCGCAATGATCTGCCATTCTGGCCTGCACAGGTTGGAGCGCTGAGGCTGCCACGAGTTCAGGGCAAGGTCTGCTGCATGAGGGTAGGAAGACCTCTGTGCTTTGGAAGAATAAACCATAGTATAAGCTAGAGAAAAAAAGGCCAGCTGGACAGTATATAAATATTGCTGAGATGAACAGTAAATTATTTGGGAAAAGCTCTTTGAGGGAAATAAAAACAGTCTGTGAATTCAGGTCACATTTGGCAAATAATTGTGACCAAAAGAATGAAAAAAATGGAACTGTCAAAAAGCAATCTTTCCACTATATTTCAAAATGACATGTCATTTCAGAATTTATCTACATTTGAAAAAAAGCTTAAAATTAGTTCGATAACCCAGAAATGTAAACAGAAAGATTATAGATGTTTTGTCTTTTTTCCTTTTTCTCACCCTCACCCCACTCTCCCAGTTTTCTCCTGGAGTTAAGTCAAAACAATATTTTCACAACTTTTTCCATGTCACTTTCCCCTCCCTCTGCACATTTTCACTTCAGGACAAGTTTTAAAATTATTATTTGATTTTACCAACAAAGCAAAATTTTCATTATTCACAGAGCACTATACATGTAATAGGCTTGTCAGTCCTGGCATAGGCAAGGGGTAGCCTCAAAGGACTAGGAAAGAAGGAACCTCCAAAGGAAGATAAATAGGAACAAGGTGATAGGCAAATGGGTAATAGTCCCATTGTCTTTTCTTGAGAGCTGTGTGGATAGAAGGGAGCGCTATAATTAATTCCAGAGTGATGGGGACTTGAGGGCTGGCCGCTGTGCACTGTATGGTTGTGAATCCTCATCCCACTTGAGCCCCTTCCTCCCAAAGCCAAACAAACCTTTTTTTTGTCTTAGACATCAAAAGAGACAATATAACTAACAACAGATGTGTTGATAAACTCAAATAGGGATCAACATCTTGGCAGCCATATTACTATTCTGCAGTGGGTTTCCCAGGCATCCAGAAAATCAGAGTACATTTCACGTACTAAAGAGTACATGAAATGGTTTTCTTGTAGCAATTCTACTATCTAGGAGCTGAAGTATCATGAAAGACCCTATTTTGTGGTGTTTCAGCCCTATGTCACTGTACATGATTATAAATCCGGAGAAATAATGCATAAATGCACATGCTTGAAACAAAAAATCGGAACTACTTGAAGACATTTTTTTAGCAGAAGACCTTGTGCAATTTCAACAGTTAAAACCTCCATAATCCAACAATCACAGCAACATACAGAACTTTGTTTTGTGAACCTGATAAATTTAGCCTGAAATCCTGGCCCCACTGAAATCAATTAGAGTTTTGTCACTGACTTGAATGCTACCAGGATTTCACACTGTTTTAATCCTCAGAGATAGAAGCAGACTGTACATTACTATGCAGGTGTTCAATAGGTTTTTATACCACAGACAGACTGTCATTAATTAATTATCCCATGTAGAGATGATTTTGGTCTTATTTTCAGATTCAGACCGCAATTCAGAGAATTTTTTCTTCCAACTACCCAATTTTAAACTTTTTGTTACTTCTAACTTCTGCAGTATTTACCATACAGGCAGCCTATGGCAGCTTTCAGACTTGCTTAATCAAGAAACAAGATTTTATTTTACGTCAAGACAATCATCTCGTCTAGATGCTGAAGTAATTAATAAAGATAAGGACGACCAACCTGGGTACAGGAAGGTGGCAGGTCTAATAACAATTTCCAGTAGGAAACCATCTAATAAATACTTGTTATGCGCACTGAGAACAATCTTTAGGCTGAAATGTTGCCATAAATTATTCATACAAAAGTTTTGGACAGTAAACAAACTTATGAAGATAATGATCTCTTTGCAATTCATGAAGAAAAAAAGGGGGGGGAGGGGTCAATCCACAGAATAAACTGCAATGTATAAATCCACCAGCTGTAGGCATAAAGTACTGATGCAGAGATTCACTGCAGTAATTGTAAAATAATCCGTGTGTGTTTTCTCCTTCCAGAAAGACAGCTTTGAAGAGCAACTGCAGATCCGAATAATTTAGCATATACTCATTTGCTGCTCTTGACCAAAGTGCTAATCACAAGTTAGGCATCCAAGTCTTTGGACTATAATGGGTGAATGAATCCGAACTGTGCACAGCATTAGCCCTAGTCTGCTTAAAACTAACAGCAAGCAAGCACAAAACCTTTGTCAATACAGACTGCAAGGGGTTGTTGTAAGTTTGGGAAACACTGATGTATGTTTTTATTTGATGTACCACACTGCTTTTCCTCAGCTGAGGATCCATACTGAGTGACTAGACGGTTTAAAAAGCTGAATGAATTCCACAGTGGTGAAGTTTACTGCCAGTACATTTATTTAATGGCTGAGGCAACTGATGAAAGGGAAATAAAAATCTGATGAGGAGAAAAAATTTAGACTAGAATCTAGACTCCCCCAGGACAATATCTTGTGCTTTGTATCCTCTGTACTGACAGACAACATATTTGCTTTCTAGCTAATTACCAACAAGACTAAAATTTTACATCTTTGATGTGTACAAGATCAAAGAATATTAGGAAATAAAAGTAAGATTAACATAATTGTCTTGTACAGCTATAATAAACTATGACTACATATACAATCAGACGCCTTGCTCATCAAGAAAGCGTAAACTGAAGCAATTGAACTAAACAAAAAACTTGTTAAACTTTGCTTCCTCAGCATCTTCTCACCTCTCCTGACACCCACCACTCAATCACAGTGAAAGACTCACTCTCCCATTGGGGCCACTGGACAGAGGAGCTCCCATTGCATTTGCTGAGCCCTTAAAAAACGTAGCTGCATTGTGCAGACACAGGCGGCTGTCAGCAGGGATTCCAGGTCCAAAATCCCTACTACTTGATCTAAAGGATTAACTTCTATTTATTTCTTTTACTGCTATTGCCCACGTTATGTGCATACCCACAGACCTGGGACAAATCCTGTTTGGGAGCACACTTTGGTAGCGTGGTCTTTTCCTATTATGTACGTAGGATATGGTTCTGATCTATCAAATCTGTGTACTAGTTTGTATGTTTGCTTTAGAAAAGAAGATGAAATGAGTGCTTTTACATATACCTGCATCCTAGTCATACTTACTATGGCTAAAATACTGTGTCAGAAGTATTGCATTTTCTTTAAGCTGTCTAAAAGGTAAGACTGACCTGTAGTAAACAATAAAGGCCTGGCCTTGATTGATCAGTCTTCAACTTGGCCTTTATGCATTCAGTGTGCTTGTTTGGTCCAAAAATACCCAGTATTCTTACTTTCTTATCAGCTTAAATGGTAGAAAAAATAAAAGCCTGGCAAAAGTAATTACCTCTTACGAGTAAAAATCTGTGGGAAAGTTTGGATCACCTCCTGCTCATTAAGGTGATGTGAAAGGTCTACTTCTGGCTAGGAGCTGTGAGCTAATACTCAGAGCAAAAACATTTTGAAGGTTTTGTTTGCCATCAGGTGGCACTGACAATGAAAAATGTCTATTGCACTTCAAGACAGCTGGTAATAAAGAAGTGCGGGGAGCAAGTGACAGAAAAACAGTTATTGTACCAATGTAGCTTCTAAGTTTTTACAGCCACTCAGCTGGAATTATACCATTGTATTAAAAGTGGTTTAGGGTATAAAAAACATTTGGTACCAAAGGGCTCCCTCCCTCCCCATTGCTGTATCAGGAATCAGAGTAACAACACTTGGGAAAAGCAGGTCTTTTGCTTGATTGAATTTAGATACTCTTACAGTGTGGTTTTGCTTTAGTTCATGCAAGGGCAAGCCTGAAAATGTTTCCATGCTGACAACCGCCTCATTCAGCACCCTCGCAAGCAGCTCCCAACAAATCGCAGTCTTCAAAGGCACATTGTTTTTGTTTGTTCTCATTGTAACAGATGTTTTGTATCATGTACTTCAACGAACTAATTCATCTGCAAAGGACCGCCTACTCTGGCTGGTGTGCATCCAGCTGTGGAAATAGCTCAAGTGTCATCTGTGGCCACTTTCATTCCATTCTTCTGATCTCACAGGATCTCAGTGACCGCATCCAAGCCCATAAAAAATAAACAGACCTGAGAACATCCTTTTAAAAAATTTCCAGCGGAGGAGTAATGCTACTCCAGGCAGGAAGCCTTTCTGGAAAGAATGTAACTGATGCTGAAGGAAGATTCACTCAGCTCTGGAATTCTCCTCTACAACATGCTGCTTTTATCATATGAACTACTCAGTCAATATTAAGAGGCATTGGAGCAATGTCATGTGTGATTTTGATGGAGCTGAGAGCTTCTGACTCACTCAGTGCCATATCAATTAGCCCGAGCACCAGGCAATCAATCACTATTTCTTCTCTAAATGTACTGAGCTCCCATTAGGAGCTGCATATACTGTGAGGCTAGTTCATCTCAACACACTGAGCACTTTTATATACTGTGGTTCTACTGTAATATATTTCTGAAGGAGAAACAAAATCAATTTGAATTGCTCTAGAGTGGAGGCATATCCCATTAATAGCTGTGCACCAAGATTAAAATGTATTAGTGGATAAAAAATAGTCTGCATCGGTAAGAAGTCAATTACTGCTTTCTTGAAAGTGACCAAATAAACCACCCAACAGTAACAATGAATAGACTTTCTGAAAATAGCTTGAAATCAAATCAGCTGGGATCACTCCATCAGAAGTCAAAAAGTGTCTGGGATGGTGCAACCATTCCTTGATTAGCATCCTTAGAAGAAGGAGCAACACGTTGTGCTCTGAATTTGTCGAGAGGATGACCAGCTATCACCTCTGCTTTCTCCCTTCCCACAGGAAATAAGTAGTTCCTTGTAAGATGCTGATCAGATACTTCAATATCAGATCCACTGGGCTTGCTAATTACTTTCAAACCACTTACTCAAGTCATCCATTAAGAGGAAATTATTCAGTTTCATATCCACTGACCTGAGAAACTAGGTGACCAACACTCCTTGTGGAGCTGGAATTACCTACCTGTATGAGAGGGTTCACAAAATGTCAAACCAAGTAGTTCATTTCAGTTTTGAGAAGCAACTGTGGCTGCATTTAATTAGACAGCTTGGCAGGATTTTTGATACTGTACAGCACCAATTATTTGAATAGTTCAGAAACATTTCAAAAACCTTTGAAAACCTTCAGGAAAATGAGAGTCTTATATCAATCATTAGAACTGATTCATCAGTTTTAGGAAGTTGCACTCCAAGTCTCTTAACTCTGCAAAGGATATTTTAAAATTTGGTGGTAACTACCCTGTATTTTAGAGATGATGATTCATCTTTTCAGTTCTCATCAGGCACACTTGCTTCAAACTTGCTATTCGGGTATACCTCCGCCACCTCAAGGTCTAACCAGAGCACAGCAACTCCAACTCATGACATTAACTGTATTTCCTGAGTTGGAGGTTGGTAAAATGAACCTGCCCATAGTGAAGTGAAACAAATTCACATTAATCTGCACTGACTTCACAGTAACTAATTAACAGATGATATCTAGGACAAAAAAGGGTGCCTGTCAAAAGACTTGTTAGGGACTTTGAAGTCTCTGCCTACCACACATTCTGACCTTCTGACTATTCTGCTATTGCTTTGCTTGCTTGTCTTGAGCTCCCACTTTGGAACATGTCATAATGATAGATAGCATTCTTTGAAATTGAGAAAATACTTCTCAGAGGGAAACCACCACATTTGAGCAAAACTATTGTCCTTTAGAACATATAACATACAAAAGCAATGCCTGTGACGTGCCTAGGACTTATACTGGATATTGGAATTATTAACTTCAAAGAGTTCCTTCACTTCTATTTATCACAAGAATTTTACCAGCACAAAAGAGTTAACATAGCTCTTTCTTCTGTGAGGAAAAGAATAAACATGGCATAGTACCAGGTTCCATATTGTCCCAGGCTGGCCAAGAAGATGAAATGAAAGTACAAGAGACAGTCAGTCTCATGCTTCATATGACACAACAGTAGTCACTGCATGCTCCTTCAATTTATTCCTTTACTTGTCTGTTAAAAAAAGATGAAAAGCGGCTTAAAGAGGATACAGATACACTGGCATTTTGAGGAGAGATGCAGACATCATCATAAAAGAGACAGCAGCTACAGGGATGTACGTCCCTTAATGTTTCCGTCAGGATGGCGCAAGTGTACACGTTCTATACCATAGCCCTATAAGGTATACACTGTCAATGCCATGGCCCATACAACTGATTTTTAACTGGAAGGCGGATTTTAATGGGAAGTAGAAGTCTAGGAATAATGGCAAATTAAGACTGCTGAATGTCTAGTTCCCGTGCTAAGCAGCTCTCTTAGATTATGGTACCTTAATCTCCTCAAGTTCTCCTGCCAAAGCTTTATAGTGAGCTCAGTGGACTTCTAGCAAAAACATCTCCCATTTTTTTGCCTGAATGGGTGACAGCTACGTACATTGATCTGTTTAAATATTATTCCTGTGGAAACATCTGTAGCTACTGCTCACTGGAGTACAAGACCCAGATTCTCAAAGACATGCACATCACCCATTCAGTCCCAGCAAAAGTTTTCTCAGTGTTGTACTCAAAATTGAACCTTGTTGCCCAAAGCGTAAGTGAAAGAATACTCAAGGAAAGCTGCACTTGCAAATGGCATGAACACTGGTATAGGTAAAAGGGGATTTGCTGTTGTGCATCCCAAGTGCAGTGCTGAGCCCAGTTTCCCTCTTGGTAGCAGCCACAGCACCAAGACCACATTTCCAGGATCATTTTCTTCCCCCGGCACCCTGCTGCTCTAAGCAGCTGCCTAAAATTGGTCCTACACTCACCTCCCATTAAAATCAATGGGACCATGGCAGTGAATAACTGAAGCTGATTTAAGCTGATTTAAGCTGAAGTCATGTGAACTGGCGTTCCTGTCTGCAGAAGACAGCATGAAGGAAGGGGAAATGCAAGAGTCTTTCCCTTCAACTTCTTGTTATTCCTGTGCTGCTCCTGGGGGAAGGCGATGTGGCAGCTTTTGCTATCACTGTGCGTGGCTTTGCTTGCTGAACTCGGGGCAGGTGTTAGGGAAGGAGCTAATACAGCTTTGCTACTTGCGTGCACAGAGCAGGGAGAAAGGTTGCGCTGCATCTGCCTGTCTCTTAGAAACACTCAAACTGCTCCTGACAAATGTCTGCCCCCTCCTCTCCCTGCGGTAAGAGCTGTGACAAGCACCAGGAGACGCTCATTCCTGAGAACACTTTATCCCCATTTAAAATAAGTATACCTACAGCAATCCTCTCCTTTCCGCAGAAATGACATGGCCTGTCAGTGGGAAGGAATGTCAGTGATAGAGTGAGTGCAACCATGCTCTTTCCGAAACCCTGCCGGCCCTCCTGGACCGCTGGAAACCCAGCTTAGCCAGAAGCAATTGTAGCAGCAGCGTAGACATGCCAGCTTCACAACGGCAGGTCTCTTCCCCCTACCTGCCCAGCGGAAATATGCCTCTCGCCTCAGTCCTATCAGATGTGGGACATCTGCAAATGTGACATCCACCCTCTTGGCTATTGGCAGGCTGGTAATTTCCAAAGCTGAAAGCAGGAGTTTTTTACTGATCATGCTAAAGAGGAAGGCTATCAAGCTGGGAGCTGACACAGACTCACATCCTATGTGGATTGGGCAAAGGGGGGGTGCGTAATGATTTACAGATTGTTGTACTGGAAAAGTACAAAGGCTGTTTGAAGGCAGGCTGTTTGCTGTGTGAATCATATGCAACCTTCTTGTCCCACCATGGAGATCAGTAGCAGGGTGTCACCCCTGTGACCCTCACCTTGGAGCTGAAGGAATAGCCCGAGTTATCCTGGACCAAGCCCTGAACAAGGACTCCACACATGTTTTTTCACTCTGAGTTACACAGCTCTTTTGGAGGCAGAAGTAGACATCTGATAATGAGGAACCCAGTTTTCTGCCTGCTTTGGGAGATGTGGGTGATGAGCTGTGTGTAGAGAAAAAATAATTTCCACTCGATTGCTAGCTCTGAAAAGCACAGTGGTGAAGGGCTACACCGAGGATTCATGATGTTGGAGACAGGGCTTCTCCTGGGCAACAAGGCCTGCAGCAACATTACAGAAACTCCCGGGTAACTTATTTAAAAAGCATGAAGTGGGCAGACTGTTCAGCGGGTATCTTTTAACGAGGTAAGTTCAAAGCTGTAGTCAGTAATAAGGAATAATAAATTGCACTTAAACTACAGTTAGAAGAAGTGGCATTTCAACCCCTAATTTCCAATTTCCTTTCAACAACAAGCCGTTTGATAAGAAGGCCGGCCCAACCTGAAGTGCATCTCTCTTTGGCAGGTAGTCCAACAAATAATCGTTCAGTGGTTTCACTAAATAACAACTCAGCACTCTTTCAAAATTCTTTTGCCCTCTTGATCTGTCGTTGGGTTACACAACTCATTTTTTCATCTACCCACTAAGAAACAGTCAAAGACTGTTCAGTGCTTATACTATTATATTTCACTATTTGTTTTTGCAACCAGATTGTAAGAAAAAGAGGTTGAAACCATACTCTCAACAGTGTTGCAGATACCACTGATTCATGACAAGAAGCTTTTTGACACAGTCTGTTAACTGCATGGACTTAGAATGGATTTATTCCTAATTTACTCCAATTTGATAGGAAAACCAGGCCATGAAGTTATAACCTGAAAACTGTAATTAAACAATCAGTCCACTTAACTTCAGTGGGGCTGGAGTCAGTTTAGGAAAGATATGTGTGGTCTGACCTAGATTTGTCTCTGTACTGCGAAGCTTAGGTCAATAGTACATTCTTTAAAAAGACATTTGAACTGAAAAGAAAACATTCGATTAAATAGAATAAAAATGAATGGCAAATACTGTTACTCCTGACTGCATCCAATAATAAACTATTACTTAGGATATCTTGGAAGTTTCTAGCTTCCAGGTTGTTACGTCATAGTGCACATTTACACATTGATATAAAAAACTGTTCATACTTTCGCAGCAAAAATAATTTAACAATAATTATGTTATTACCTCACCTGTTACAGTTGAGGAGGTGTTAACTGGTCAACCACTTACTCGAACACCTCAGTAAGTATAGCAGGAAAAAACACAGAAGAAGGAAAAAAAAGACAAAAAAGCTACATCTTAGAGAACAGAAGTAAGATTTGCTAAAAATCTGAGACAAATCTTGCAAATGATATTCAAAGACCTAAAAAAAGATTCCTCAAATCTATAAATGAAAAGCAAGGACAGAACACAAAGGCAGACTCCCTGCACAGTGAGGATGGCATGCAGATGAAAGGTAATCCAGAGGAAGCCCCAGCACAGAATAAGGACACTGCCTCCGTTTCCTGCATGAGCCATCAGACAGTGCTGCCAAAAGCAGCTTTCTGGGAATCAGATTTTGTGCGCAGGAATGAATACAGTCAAAGGAGATGGAAACCCGAGCAAAATCAGCGAGCTCAAGGTGTGGGTGCAAGTGCAATGAGAAATCACAACTGGATCATCTCCATTCCAGAAGAACTGGCACATGCAATCACAGGTCCAGTGGTCAGGACTAAAGGATATTAATGAAGACAGAAAATAGATAAACTAAAGATAGAGCTAAGTAACCTCATTTTTAAAATAAAATGACCTATTTTCTAGACAAAGGACATGCAGCAGATCTAAGCTCTCTGAAGGCCAATAAAGTATTTTAGGTAGTTTTACACCAGAAATTACTAAATCAGAGGATGGTAAAAAATTAACTAAAGGGAAAATGAACAAGTTGTGCTAAAAGACAAGCTATAATGCTATGGTTGGGGGGGGGGCGGAGTTGCACAAAAGCCCCCAAAAGATTGTTCTCATCAAATATTTTTAATAATGCCCTCGAACAGTAAGATTTGGAGAAATAAGGAGGTTGTGAGGCACTGTCAGTAAAGTGGCAGACTGAACTATCATACAGGAAGAACTGGATTAAACAGAACAAAGTGTACAATCATGCAGTTAATTAGGCTAATAAATGGTTTTGTCTATAATGTGGGAGCTCATCTGCTGGGAAGCTGCAAGAAGGACATACTTATGTATATCAGCAAATCACAGGATGACTGTGCTACCAAGGTCATGTGCACAGGAAAAAAAGAAAATGCTATTTTCCAATGCAGCATATAAAGTATTCTCAGCAAAGAGAAGGAAGTGTTAATGCTACTGTACAAAATTTTTGAATACTGTGAGCACCAGGAACCCTGTGTGGTGCTGGTCCGCTGTCCCAGAAAAATGTATTAGAAGTGAAAAAGATGCAAAGAAGGGTCACTGTGGCAGCCAGAGGTTTCCAAGCCCCTATGCTGCTGCAGATGCATAGTGAACTTGGCATAGCTAGCCTAGCAAATGAAGATGCAGGTAAGACTTTTTCTATAAAATAATGTGGTAAACACCCAGAAAGGAGACATTCAGCTATGGGAGAGTGCTAGACCAAGAACAGATGGATGAAAAATGATTATGAGTACTGTTAGGCTGGAAACTGAAAATGCAGTTCAGAGCCTCAGAGCAAAGGTGTCCTGAAACAAGCCTCCCAATAACCTTAGCAAGAGGCAAAAAAACATAAACTAAATCAAATTTAATTTAATCAAATTTTGGAAGGGATTATATAGCATAGTTCCAGGACACAGCAGGAATCTTGAGTTTTATAAATTGGTCACTACCTCCTTAAAGGCCTACATTATTATAATTTTGTACGCATCTCCTGCACTAGATAAATCATGATGTAATTGTAAGTAATATATAGATTAGCTAAGTCCGCTTACTTATGTAAATTGGCCCTTGAATATGCTTGCATAATACAAGGGTAATTTATGGAAGCTCTTTTGTTCTAAGGATTAGATGGGTGCCAGTGTCTGCTTCCTCAACTTACTGCTGCAGGCGTGATTCTCTTCGCAGTCTCACTGTTTTACACCTATGTAACTCAATTTTCTTAAGCAAAGTTAACTCTTCATTTATACCAGTGAAAATCAACCCAACATCTCCCTTTGGAGCAAGGATAGGCTTATTTTAATGTTTAGAGATTTTTTGTTAAATATTAATGCTATCATTTTGAGGATGTGTTTAGAGATATCAGTCAAGATGGGTCCTTGTTCCACCAGGCTTTTCACAAACATACAGTAAAAGCTATTTAGAGGTGTGACTGTTTTATAATCTAAATAGATGGGATAAATAACAGACAAATGAGAAACTGAGGCTGAGAAGAAAGATGTCACACAATACATGACACAATACATCAGTGGCAAAACAAAAAGTCTATCCCTAAGTCTGAAACCAGTGTGAGGAGAGGCAGGCTCAGTTCAAAAAGCAGCTTCAGCAAAGATGACTATACCTATATGTTACATTTATAAATGAACAGTATGTATGATTTCCATTTAGAATTTGCTTCTAATAATAGTGGAATCCTCTAGGACAAAAACCCATAAGAATACCAAGCTTCAAAAAAAAAAAAAAAAGAACAATAATTAACTTTGCATTTTACACTTCAATTCTAACACGACCAATTATGTAAAAAAAGGACAATTTTATATATATTCCCAATTATATATAAAAGGGCATTTTGGCAATAGTCTACAACTTGATTTGAACCTTCATTATCAGGAATTCATATTTACAATTTTGAAAGGCTGTGCCAGTCTTTGTAATTTTTATTTTGGAGCCATCATTGTGACAGTGCTGTCCCAGCATCACTCTAGTCACATTGCACATCTGATCCTCACCACAGCTGTTCTAGGTTCAAAGGCTGCCCCCTTTTCCAAAGCTGTGCAGCACCTCATCTCTAACGGAAACAATGATTTTCCGCAGTGCAGGGATGGAGTTTGGGAGGCCCAAAAGAGATCCATGCCCCTTTCTGCTGGTGAACTGTCCTGCAACGACATCCTCTGCATCTGTCCCTACCTGCATGTTGGGAACCAGAAGCACATCTCCATCCTGCAAAAGGGGCACTGCAACTATGGAGATGAGTGGAGCAACAGTGGGGCAGCAGATCCTTCCTTGCCTGGTCACCAGCCAGCGTGAGACCTTGGTGTGCGCAGAGCACAGAGCTTTCTCAACGCCTTGCACTGCCTGGAGCAGATGAAAATTGCTGCCTTTCCTTTCCATCCTCACAGGACTGGCACATTCAGCAATTGCCCTATATGGCCATCTGTGTTTCAGGTAGGTTTGTATCCTGCTTTGTATCAGATGCAGATCTACATTAGTTTAAACCAATGCAGCAGAGCTCTCACTGCAGAGGCTGGAACATTAGCATCGCAAGAAAATGGACATTATTGGGCGAAAAATAAGAGAGATGGTCCATGATGGAGGATAAATTAGAGAGGAAGGTAATATACATGGTGACATGTCTCTCTAGTTCATAGCACACATATGTATGTAAAACCATAATGTAACGAACACAGCAAAATATTTGATGGTGAACTAAGCTGAGAAATCATCTGACAAATTTGTATCACATGCTTATCTAATTCACCATTCTTTTGAGCCCATTACTTTCTGCAAACTCATTAATCTAACTCTCAAACTATAATTAACACCACGTGCTTACGTAGCCCATCACTCTCTACTGATCCTGTCACTTTCTGTGTACTTATTAATCCACCAACTGGACAATAACTAACATGACCAGTCCTCACTAAATAAGGAATTTTTGCTCAAAATGGCAAACATGAAATATGAACCTTTCAGTTCATGTTCATGTTTTTGACTTAGTGTGAATTTAAAAGCTGTATAAATGCAAATCCACATGCAGCCAGGGTGATTTTCAGTCTTAGTAGATGTACATGAAGTTGGAAAAGTTAAAACAGACTTGCAGGCTTTGTAGCAAATTAGAGATTGATTTTTTTTTTTAAACGCACTGCATTCTTCCACTGAAGGTACTCTAATGTCTATTGATTAATAACTAGATTTTAAAAAATAGCCCCCTTTGATAAAGTCTACTGCTTTTAAACAGCTGTTGTGTTAAGATTTTTCTTAAGAATAAAGGTTGACAGTTAAGGTTGCATCTCTTCTGTTAAAAAGAAATCAATATTCCATAACCATTATACA
The DNA here is from genome assembly GCF_036370855.1 of Dromaius novaehollandiae. Lineage (NCBI taxonomy): Eukaryota > Metazoa > Chordata > Aves > Casuariiformes > Dromaiidae > Dromaius > Dromaius novaehollandiae. The sequence goes on from NC_088099.1 coordinate 30,498,180, forward strand.
TTCTCAACCAGAAATTCCTGACTTCAAAATCTCTGAGGTACCTTTCAAATTTAGTGTCAGCTTTCTTTCCCAAATATCTTTTCCATTTAGGTTTATAGATTTGTATTAAAAAACACCCTATATATCTGGTTCTGCCATTACTGTAAATGTCTTTAAAAAAATCTTAGACTGATGGTTTATCCATTTAGTATTCATATTATCTGTAGAATATCTGAAAGAAGATAACATTTTACTAGAACATGTAAGTTGCTTTAGGATGAAACAGCAAAGTACAAGTTCCTCAAATGCAAGGACTTGTCTACTGGAAACGCTTTGTGGTTCTCCTGTCCACGTTTCCTAAGTGAATCCATATGTGGCGTGTCTTGCAGTCACCACAAAAATGTCCAGTTTCACTAGGGGGCTCTAGCAGAGTGTCAAAAGGGGCTGGATATCAAACTTGGATAAGGCTTTTCTGCCATTCAACTTCATATTAATTTCTACAAGAGCAAAACAAACAAGTGCAGCAATACTTTGATATGATTCCAGAAGTGTTGAGTAATCGAACATAGAGGCCCCTACACTTGAGTACGATATGTGACTTGGGCAAACTGTTTACACCCCCCACCCCTCTTGCAGAGGCGTGAATTTGGGTGACAGGTACTGCTTTTCTGTCCTCCTCAGGCAGATGCCCTGGTCCTCTCCTTAATATGCCCGCACCTGGCATTAGAGAGGCTCAGTAAACATGGGCTCGGCTGAGTTTGAAACTACCCATTTAATAGCACGGAGACAACTTCTATATATGGGCACTGCTGGGCGAGAGGCAGGCAGGACTGACCGCGTGCTAGCCTGCCTGTCCCCCAGGAACATTGCCAATTACTATCCTGATTATCAGAGTTATAGAATTGGCAGTCCCTGATTTTCTGCCTCGGGAAGCACTGGAATTAAAATTGTTCAGCAGAACTTTGGCATGGGTATTTGGTTAGTTATTTCAACCTCTAAACTCCTTAGCCTTATAAGTTCAAGTAAGTTCATGTTCAAAGGATCGCTTAAAAATACACAGCTAAAAGTTAAAAGAATAGCTGGAGATTCCAATTTCGAAGGATTATTTCCTGTTTACTTTTCATACCATCTAGCTGAACTCTCACTTTTCATCTTGGATACTGGATTCAGCTGTCTACAAAGGACATACTTAGTTCTCTTACATTCATACACACAAATGCAAGATGGACTCTATTTGCTAAAAAGGTAGAGCAACAAATGTGAGGAAAGAAAGCAGTCTTGGGAGACACTGAAGGGAGCACAAGGAACTTCTTTGTTCAAGAGCGTAGGAATCAAAACACTGAAACTGCTGTGGTATTTTGGGTATTATCCAAAACACCAGAGCTGCTAGTGAGAAAATGAAAACTGATATATTTCAGTTGGACAGTTTGTACTTTTTATGCTACATTCATATGCAACAATCAAAAGGCAAGATTCTGGAGTCTTTACTCAGCCCAGCTTCTCACCAAGTTAGGGGTTTTACACTGCTCATGAAATAAGAAATGTTTTTGTTGTTGCTTTTAAAGAAAGACAGATTACATTCAGCCATAGGCTAGAGGAAGGAAGACAGAAAAAAAAAATAATAACGGCGTTTGTTAAGACATTGACCTTTCCAAAAGGAGGGCTGCAAGGGCTTGAGAAATGTCCAGAAGAGAAGTCCTCCAAAATGCACTTAATCGTTAGCAATAGTAGGGTTTTCCATATGCTGCTCTACTTACACCCTTCATGGTGCCACTGGCATATTCCTTCCGTTCCTATTATTCAGAAACTATTCAAGACTGACAAGGAAACCTATTATGCATACACAATGATTACTATGGTCACAGAGTTTTATATGTGAATATGGGAGGGGTAAGTGCAAAGCTAGTTGTGTGCACAAATAGTATTAGGGTAGAATATTTTTGTTGGTTCACCAGATAATTCATCCTTAAAGGGGAAGAATACATGAGCTATTTGTAATAGAGACTTGAATCAAAAAGTTTTGCACAGATGTCATTGTTAATAAAAATGAAAATTATCTATATATGAATTGACTTTAAACAACAAAGTTTTCCTCAACCATCAGAGGGCCTTCAGAGACTGCAGGAAAAACACACTAATACAGCAAATATTCTAAATGCCCAGAATAACTCTTTCGCCATTTATGCCTCGATTCTGTCATCTCTATCCATCCACACTTATCCTAAGGCATTAACGAAACAAAACTTTTTTCAAATAGTGTGAGCACTGTACTTTGAAAGCTATAGTTAATTAAACAGAGCCCTGACTTTGATTAGTGCATTAAATGCTGTGTCTAGTTGAGTCCAAACCTACACTGCCATAATTCTTCTGTATCTTGTCTTCCATTTACAGCTGGTAAAAGTAAACAGGGCACATGGAAAAGCAACAAAACTGGCATATTTGAGACATTCTTACTTGGACATAGGGAAGTCAGTACAACCATCAAGTTGTGAAGGCTTCCTTTAGAAATGGTACATTTTCAAAAGTGTCTGAGTCACACATGAGCCTAAAGGTAATTTTTTCATCATATCCACATGATTCAGGAATCCTGTTTTCCAAAGCACTGAAGATTGTGCAAGCACAAAGATGTCGGTGGTTTTCACATGTGACCCTTCTGAGCCGGCAGAAGGACATTTTTAATACTATTTATTCAGAAACAACAATGCTACCTCAACCTATTTGATAATAATTTTCCATGGCTCTTGGTATAAAGCTAACAAAAACAACTGATAACAAAAAAAAATCAAAATTGAATTTGCAGCTGCTCATTGGCATCAACCTACTACCCCAAAGTTAAAAGTTATGGAGGAAATCATGAGAAAATTCTGACTGACCTGCAGAGTCCTCAGCTGCTCTATCTGACTTGGGAAAAAACTAATCTTTGGCCCTCACACCTCATCTCCCATGAGATTACAGAGCGAGGATGTATCAGGCTTGGCTGAGTAACTCAGCGCCGAGGCCGCACGCTGCCAGCAAGGCATTTGGTGGTACTCGGGGAGGTGCGGGGTGGTTACGCTGTGCAGTGCAGCTCTTCTCCCCTGCCAGTCAGTGCACAAACCTGGGCAAAAACCACCTTGTCCATGTGCAGCAGGTGGCAAACCTGCCTCTGCCTCCTTCTCAGTGTGGTGCCCACTTGCCTCTGTTGTGAGGGACACTACGTGGTGTTAAACTACACACATATATCAAGTAGGACCTTTCCTCTGAAAGGAAAAGCTAATCATTTAGTAACATAATTTAGCCAATTCTTATAATCAAAACAATGAAAGAAGCATCAGCATTTTAAGCAATTCAAACTGTGCTTGCTTTAAGAGAGTTCATCTTTATTCACAAAGAATAACACAGCCTTAACAAAATGTTCTCCTTCCTGTGGCAAGGGGAACGTAGTATTTACCAGCACTGGCTTCCAGTGGGACATCACGCGCCCCAATCAATCATCTCATAGCATATTGTGAAGTAAAGTGGTGACAATCTAGATAATAGCACAGCAAACTAAGTTACAAGAAGAAACAAATAGCTAACTGGAATTGGAAGCTCCCAGTCCCTTTGGGCTACCAAAACTCCCATCTTAAATTCTTAAATTCTGCCAACTTTGTCATCATCTTCTCTTTTTCTTCTTTTTTATTTTTTTTAAGTTGTGTAGGTGCCTAGAATAGAGTGTATAGTTAGGTATGAATCTAACACGATCTTACAATGGATGTGGAGCCTTTATTTTCTTTCAAAACAGGCCTTTAATTCTGATGCCTCGAGTCTTCTGTGTAATGATTCTCTGACTACTTTTCAGACATTTCTAATAAAGAATTGGGCTCTGGATGAAGTCTGGGGATTAGCAGTTCTTTTTCGCTATTACACTTCCTCAGTGCTAGCTGCCTTATGTCCATTTATTAAAAAAACCCCCACAACATATTCTTGGGAAACACGCTGGAAAAACTTTTCAGTGAAGAGATTAGAATTGCTACAGACAATATACGGAGGTAACCCACAATGGCAATGACACTGAACTGAAAAGTTAAACCACTTCCCCACTCTCCCTCTGCTTTCCCACACACAAGCACACATACTTTCTTTGATACAATTCTCTGGCAGGCAACGAACACAAATTTAACTCAGCATATTGAGGATGCCACTCACTTTAAGAATTATTTTTTTTCTTCACAGCCCTTTACCAAACTGTTTTCCCCTAATACATCCAATTATCACACCAGAATACTTACAGCTACTAGTGCTGCAGCAAAATGCTTTGCTGAACAGGGGAAAACCTGGTAGAATAGAACTGGAGTGTATTGATTTATGGTAAACAACAGTTTCAATCAAGGGGTATGTTTTTGCTGGTGCAGCAAATAAGGTACAATATATTGTGTGGCTAAGCTTTTTGTTCCTTGGCTTGTGCAATGTTTTGCCTAATATGTGGCATATGCAACAATCCTAACTTCTCCACAAATACGTTTTTGTGTATTATCATTACAGTTAGTTGGGGATCTTCTCCAAGAATAATTTTTGGCAGAAAATGCTTTTTGTCACACCAAATTATCTTTGGAATAATTTCAGTTTTGTGGAAAAAAAATTGGTTTTCAGTTTGGAAAACTATGTGATAGCTTCCAGTTTGCCCATATGAAAGGCACTCAAACAATTTTGCTTGCTCTGCAACCAAAATATTTCAAGTAGGGCTGCTAGGGGTTGATACCCTGTCTCCTGCCTGAGCATTGGAGAGCTCAGGCCTTCCCCATCTGCTCCTATCCCCTCCCAAGCCCTGTACTGCCCATCCAGATCTGCAAGCTGGAGGGTGAGGCAGTGAGGCTGAAGGCCTGATTCCTTGCTGCTCTGGCAACCAGATTAGGAGGCTCTTTTCCAGTTCCTGCCATCAGATAGAGAGTCTTCCAAATGGGGAAATTACAACTCTGATCCTTTCCAAATTCATTTTCTCTTGAAATTCTTTTGCAGGGAATTCTTTCTTCCATACTAGTTGGAATTGGGATTCCAGCAGACATTCAGTCACACATTACAATCATTGCCTGGTTCGAGAAAACTGAAGAACTTGGCTCTAAAGAGTTGAGGGATGTGGAAGCGGGCTTCAAATCATGATTAGAGTCCTGTGCTACTAAGAAGACATGTAGGGTAATTATGTCCACACTGCCTTCTCCCACCAAAAAAACGCTAGCAGAAGTTACTCTACCATGACATCAAAATATTTGCACACAACTGTGAATAATGGAAATCCTAAACCATACATCTTCATTTTAATTTTACGCTCCTCATATGAATCAGTGCACCTATGCTTATGTGGAATACACATTTGAATTTCAATTAACAAAACTCTTAAGTGGATCCATATCCAAGAAACTGATCAAATCCAGGAAACAAAACTATACACCTAAAGCAATCTGTGCATAGTGGGATTCAATCTGTTGCTTCCTTCTGGTGTATCGCTAATATTTAGGCAAAGTGTGTCAAAACTCTTCTGTGAGGTAAACAAAAATTCACCTCCACTACTTCCAAAGAATGATGCTAAAAGTGTAATGCAGCTTTAAGTAGTAGTTATAAACTGATGAAGGATGAAGAAATTTTACTCAGAAAAAAGAGTTGACTGGCCAAATCATAAAGCAGATCCAGATTTGGCAGAGAATCTGTAAGACAGCTGTGCTTTACCATTTTTTAGTACTTGAAAAACATTAATGCAGCGTTGAGGATCCTTTAAAGTATATACAACTACAAAGGACTTTTTTGATGGATAAGCACATAAGGGAGGGGTAACGTGTTGATCCTGGCAATTCAAAGTATGCAGGAATGCAGTTGTCTTGCAGTCCCTGAAGCAAAGCTTCAGAAGCTACACTTTAGAGCTTGTTATTCGCTTATAATCAATGCAATTAGATAACATATCACCCATCCTCCCCTTTTCACTAAATCAAATAATATTCTTTAAAGAAGCAGAATCTTTACAGCAGACCGTTCTTGTCAAAGGGGGCAGCTGATTGCTTTTATGTGACCTAGGATTTTGTACGTGGCTGACAAGCAGAGCGAGGCTACACTGTGGGCACTTTTAACTGGATATGAACAAGTATCCACTTACTGTTGGTTGCATAACATATGGCGGATGAGGCATCCATGAAGTACTCTGGACCTGCATATCAAAAACTTTTAATTAGCAGAGGAAGGTAAAAAATAGAACTCCAATGATTTATGTGAAATTTTTCTTTCTTTTACAACTATGGAGCTAATTTTGGTAAAAGACTTAAGTAATGTAACTTAAGGCAACATTCATTTGTGTTTCATAAAATTACTGATAAAGAAAAATCCTTTCAAATTGCATTTGATAACTTTTCCACTAAACTCAGAAGTCTGTCAGATTGCACCACCTCTAAGACCTGCATTGTTCTGTCTCATACAGCAGTCTTCAATATTCCATGTTGTCCTACTTTTTCATTTGTATTTTGTTTGCTTTCAGCCATCAATGTAGTCACGAACACACTGTCCAACTGACAGTGTACCAGACATAAAACGTACTAAGCTTATTTTCAAAACTATCTGTATATACTTTCAAAGGTATAATATTTTCAGAGATCCCAGAATAATTTATCTCATTCATTAAGAGCTGCAGATCTAGTTCAAAGCTTTTGAAGCTTATTCTAATTGAAAGCTACCATGTCAAAGCTAGCTTAAGATGTCCCTGCCCCCCAGGGAAGCCCTTACCTTGGCATAGTGGGGTCCACTCCCACCAGAACTCCATCCACCTCACCAAAACCTTTCTTCGTTGTTCTGTCTTACTAGTGACATCCAAAAGATTTCATGGATATATATTTTTTTTTCTAACACTTAAACGCATGCCAGATATCTTGTGCGTTTGTGGTGGCATGTCTCAGTCTCTGTTCCCTCTTCTGCTAAGCACGGATAGCCCACATGTTAGCATGTGGAGGGCATAGCTCAGAGCAACCCCAGAAACTGTGTCTTAGATTCCTTTTGCACCAATCCAGGCACCACAGCACACAGGAAGGATACAAAAATACACCCGTGCTGCGGCCATCAGTGGAGATTTCAGTGGGTGGCCACAAGCTCACAGAGATGGCTGTGTGGCATCTCAGACTGAGCATGAAAATGGATGCATAGGAGAAAGTCACACAGCCCCGACTCTCCAGATGCCCTGCGATTTTGTTCATGAAGCAAGTTTTGAGAATTAATTGTATAATTACAGTGTGCTTCAACACTTCTTTTTATGAAGTGTAATGAAGTAGATTTTTGGTTGAAAAATAAGTTCAGTGCAATAACTTTACAACCAAAATCTGCTACTACACACAGCATGTAGTAGATGCACACACACATCTTCTACAAAATTTTCTACTGTGAATCCCCACAAGAAAAAAAACATTAGAGCTGCCACTGCTTGCTGCTGTTCCTTGCTCCTGGCAGTTCCTCAGCTGTGCCAGAGAAAACGTCTTTGGGCTTCAACTGTAAACTACATACGAAAAATGATCTGGGTTTAAAAAAAAGAATGATAATCAATGGTTTATATTGCTGATGCAGAGAGGGGCAACTAAACTGTGGAGCAGGGAGGGGAATAAGTGGCTGCATATAAGAAGGAGGAATCTCTTGAGCCAGCTTTGCTACTGAGAAAAGTGTAGGTGAGCTGCATTTGGATATTTCTGACACTACCAGGTCTTCTGAAATTTTAGAATTTGTTTTGCCATTTACTGAAATTTATTGAGCTTATCTCATCCAAACAACTTTTGCTTGAGAAATGTTACATAGTCTTCTAAGAGTAATGGACAAAAAATTCAAGGAAAATGCTGAGAATCATTTATCTTTGAAGACCAAGTTTAAAACTCAGTAAGTAAAATGATTTTGGGCACAACCTCCCAGCATTACCTGTAGATAATAGCATACCACCTCAAAAAAAAAAAAAAAAAAAAAAAAAAAAACCCAAAACAAAAAACCAAGCCATTCTTAACATGAAAAACAATCCACCATGCAGTTTGGCAAGTTTGGTTAACTTTTCTCAGGTAGGACTCAGGCCTGGAAGAGCAGTGATGCTACCAGACAGAAATAACTGAAATGGGAAAACATATAGGCAACAACCAGCTTCGCAATCAAAGTGATATGCTCCCAGAGAATGGCTAGTAATAAAACTATACAACCATGTTCTGCCTTCCACCTCAGCAAGCCAGAGCTGAGCAATAATTTCCCAGTGGAGACCTGTGAGTGATATACTCAAAAAAGAAGCTCTGAAAGACAAAATGTGTGGGAGACTGAAGAAGGACATGAGGACCATTATCCCAAAGTATCTTGCTTTGTTAGGGATTATTGGATAAAAATGAATGTTGTTAAAGGATGCTGCTACTAGAACAAATACAGCTGAGGTGAAAAGGTCAAAACACAATGCAGTCAACACAAATTATAAAAAGATGCATTTTATAAAACTTTTTGCCAATGAAAGGAAGCAAAATGACAACATCTCATTAAGAATGACAAGCTTCTACTGTTGTCAACTGAAAATGAAGAAAAATGCTATTTACTGATTGAAATAAAAAAAAATATGATGGGTTATATTGCTTAGTTTAAAGAACACAGGAAATACTCGAAACCCTACACCAAATGATACCTGAATACTACTAAAAAGCCTTTTGTTTAAAGTGTGATTCAAGAGTGCAAGCACTCACACAATTTTCTATGGCATACACTTTGCCTTCATCCACACCCAAAACATAATTAAATGGGAAACATAGCAGACAAGTGCAAATCTGACGTACCTGATATGTAGAGACAGGGGAAGCAGCGATGAATGGCGTTATTGATGTCTGTGGAATCATGCGGTTTGTTGCAATACTGTACGGTGAGGAATAAAATCTGCAAACAAAGAACAAAAGGAGGATTTTTGAACCTTGCGACTGCTAGACTCCGACTGACTAATTCACTGCCCCCAGGCAAAGACAAAAGGAATCTACCCAGGTAATTATGTCCATCTATTTTCAAAACCACAATAAAAAAGATGTGATGGCTCCACTAAGTTAATCTTGAAAATGGAAAACAGGAGGGATATTTGCATAAGCATATTTTTTTTCACTTCAACTAGCACAAATATAGAACTTTGCAATATAGAAACTAATTATCTGAAATGCAAAGACAGCTGATTTTCCAGAGCACTATCTAGTGACAGGAAATTTCTTTCATGATATCAAAGACAATGATACTGATTCATTTATACATGCAATAATGTTTTCTTTTCAGATCTTAACAGTTTAGTGTTTCAGGCATATATATGCCTGAATTATTTTATTAAGGGATGGCTATAGAAACTGGATGAAATTTTCATATTCATCTCAACAGAGAGCTAGACACCTACCTTTCAGAGAAATTCATCAAGAATTATGAGTCTAAATGCCCCAGGCAGCATTGAAAATCTCAAATTTAGTTGTTTTTATTTCCACTGTTGCATGTTATGAACAAAAGTTGTGTTATTTCTTGCTTGATGGTAATAAATGCTATATTTGTTCTCTTTCCCTGTGGGTTAATGATTACTGATAAAATTATAATTTGGAAAATATCACTACTGGTGCATTGTGTAAGTACTTAACATGTGTGTGCTTGCAAAGTTTTTTGTATTTGCTCTTTTTTTCAGTTTTAACTGTAAGCCAATAAAGAAAATTGCTTTAAAAAAGAACATTTGTGGGCTTACAACTACCAGAATGCTAATATCTTTGACTTCTCAAAAAAGAGAGAAACATACTCCTGTGCAATGGTTTCGTGTCCCGTTTAAACTTCATGCAGATTGTTCTCATACAGCATGCACCAGTCTTACAAGCAACAGAAGATTTTGCACATACGCTCTCTCTGTAACAGTGAAGTGGATGCACTCCCTGCCTCCTTTTTTCTTTCTTTTTTTCCTCCCCACACTGAGGCAATCAACAGTAGCTTTCCATGAGAGCCATGCAACAAAAAAATCATTACTGGTGTTTAAACAAGTGCTCTATTTCCTGATCGCCCTGGCATCCTGGATTTAGTACTAATCAGTCTAGTTCAGACTGGATGTATTCATTCTGGATGCAGGCTTAAATAATCACTGAGTTCATCCAACCAATAGGCTTGGAAAAACTGGCTGCCGTCTTTGAAGGTTGGGTGGAAACATTCAAAGTTAGAAGGGGAGAGGGAGACAGAGAAGCAATCATTTGTTCTCTCTATTCCAAATAAGATTTTAAGATGCCAAAAGCAGCAGGTGGTGTCTGAGTGATTTTTTGTTTAACAGAAATATATAGCTATTTTAGGAACATTTATCTGCCCTCACGATGCTCACACGGAGACTATTTTAAAACTGCGTCTTTGTCCAATTTTGTATGCATCCTATTACAAGAAGTTAGCGGTATTTATATCCCACTGCTTGTATCAAATATACCCCCTTCTTTTCACATCAAATTATTTTTGGGGGATATTTTTTAGCACTGGTTGGGTTTGTCTATGGCATTAGCATGATGCTCGTTAACGATACAGTCCTATTACAAAGGTCTGTTCCCAGATGAAGGTTAAGCTGCAAATGAAAACAGTCAATGGCCAGCTGACAGACAGAATTTGCTCTACAGGTAGAACGTACAATAGAATTAACATATAAACCTCTTGAACCGAAGGACAGGATAAAAACAAAACTCTTCAGAGAAAACAGCACATTTTTGTTCCTTTGGTTCTAATTCTACCCATCAGGCTGGCACCGATGCTGCACTCTCCAGGAAGGTGAAACGCTGCCACTCGGACACGAACCTCTCCGACAGTGGACAGTTCAGCAGAGAAACAACTTTCCATTTGAAAGTAATGCTGATGTCTTGGAATAAACTCTCCAATAAATCCAAGCAAATACTACCAAATTTATAGAAAATGTGTGCTAAGCCAAGAACTTGACAGACAGCTAACCATTTCATTTTCAGCTTAGAGGTGCAGTTATCTGAATAGTACATAAGCTCATAGAACGTACACTCTGGTAATGTGAAAAATACAACCCTTCCAACACCCCTGCCAATACCATTTATCTGTCACAGTTTGCAACGCTCTCAAATACGCATCAAATAAAACATATTATCAGGACACTCAGCTATATTGTGAAAATACATGCAACCAGAGAGTCAAAGAAGAGAATGGAAGCAAATGTGAGAACACCCAGTTCATATATTTCAATTTTAATAGTCATAAATCAGTTTTAACAATGTGAGTCACTGTGACAGGGCACAGGTCAAACATTTTATAATCAGAAATCCCTTACGCTCGGAGACAAAGCTTCTCCTCCTGCTACAGTGTCACTCGTGCCATAAGGGATCTAAAAAAAAGGACTTGGAAATTGCCTAGGGGAAATCAACAGCGCAAAAACTGAACAAGTATATTCTGAAGCCCTCTCTGCCAAGCTTGAAGGCTAGCAGTACGCTGAGGACAGGGCAGGCACTGCTGCCTGGGACACCCGGGCTCCACAGAGCCTCCCCAGGAGGGCAAAGCTCAAGCTGCCACCACGCTGCAGGCAAGCATAGCCCAGTGGGTCACGCTCACTACGAGGACTTGAAATGCTCTCATCCGCGAGTCATGGAGACATCCCATCCAAATTCCCTTTACATACAGTTAGGCTAATGTCCAGACACGTAATCAATCTACATTGGCATTAGTGACACGGTGGGCACCTCAAAAAAAGATAGGAGGAGAAAAAATGAAAGTGTAGTAAACACTAGACCGCCCCAACAAGACCTCCGCAGCTGCTGACCTTGCCTTAGCCTGTTTCATGCTTTCTGGCCTTTGGATTACGTCTGCAATCCTTTAGCCTCAGGGAGAGGTGACATGAGGCAAAAGACACATGCTGCAAGCAAGTCCAAGGGCATGCAGGATTCTCAGTCAATATAATATGGACATTGGAAAGAGAAATGGAAAAGGGTCTGAATTATGCTGGCTTTGACTCATTTTAGACTTATTGTTCTACTAGATCCCCAAATCTCTTGGCATTAAAACATGCAGTGTCTTGTACTGTACTTTAAGAGCTGCAGGTTTTGTGGTAGTTGACCTGTGAGCTCTGAGGAGAGCCCTCCAAAAGGCTCGGCCACGTTTGTGGAAAACGTGGTTCGCAGCCGCATGTGGCAGCCTGTGCAAAGTCTTTTGCAGGTGCAAGACAGTGTCCTTGTTCCTCTACTGCAATTGCACTGCTAGAAGCAAAAGTGTAGAAATGCAGGTGACAGGGACGAGGCAAAATGGACGCTGCCCTTGCATTAAAAAGGGACCTTTTTGGCATGTGTGGATTTCATAAGCCCAGGGAAAAAACACTGATCACGAGGAGGCAAAAACATGTTCCTGGATGTTCAGGAAGAGTTTATAAAGGGCTTAAAAGAAAATATTCTTAAGAGACCTTAAAAAAACCACATTCACAGCACATCATTAGGCACACATAGGCAGTGCTGTAAGAACAGTTTCTGTTGCTTAACAGACAGAGCACATACTCCCCCCCACAAACACACATCAACCCTCCCTCCACATTTGGGGACTGCATTATCTGTAGCGTCTGGTCGCTATTTGCCTGCCAAAAAAAAAGAAAAAAAAATCCATATGGTTCCCATCCTATGGGGGAACGTGCAAGCTTCCACACAGAGTCTGCACAAGAGCAAGACCCTATTTGCACAGCAATAAACACCATTTGCTCATGCCTCATGCCTGCAGGCAGTACTGAAAAAGTTAGATTCATAAATAGTATCCTGGGGCTCACATAATGTACGAGTATTACCAAGCGTTATCAGAGCAGCAATTTTCCATTGCAATAAGCCACGGAGTCAGATGTTTGAGATGAAAAAGAGCTATCTGAATATTGAGCCCATTGGCCTGCAAATGCACAGTATAGTCCCCCAGATATCAGATATTAAACTGATACAGTACATTGCAATTTTAGTCAAATGGCCAAGAGGACTCAAGCCTCAGCAACATTTTAAATGAGCATCTTTACAGTGCAAGTACAAGAGCTCTATTTTGTTCTGTGTATGAGTGCATTAAACCACTAAAATAATATTAATATCACAAATTGAAAAATCAATAGCATATTACAACAGGCACACTACTCCCCAAAATAAAACCTGAGTACCTTTATAAATGCAATTCAGGAAAGCCTGATTATAAAACAAAAAGGCACAGAGAGATTGGCATGGGAAAAGACCTTATCTACTGAAGTGTGCTGTTACCACTTCTTCCGTAACTCACGCGTCAGTGCTATGGTACACTACGGGCCTGATTCTCTGCTCCATTATACCAGTTGTACACTGACATAACCCTGCTGGATGCTTAAACAGAGTTACATGGGCATAAAAACAATATAATGAAATGGAGAATCAAGCCTTACGACTTAATAGACTCAGAAGAAAATTATCTATTCCTTTGTGGAGAAAAAGAGTTAGCTATTTTTAGTGAAAGTCTCTCCTGCTCTCTTTTTGTTTTATTCCCGCCACAGATTTTCAAAGAAAATATGCATAATAAAAGCGATAGTACTACACTGTGAGCAATGAGAATCCCTGCCTTTTCATCTGAAGAACATATAAGAGTACAAATTCTTCCCTGAGGTTTGGTTATGCCCCAAACCAAAACCCAATATAATATAAGCCTCTTGAGGAGTTGTTTGGAATTTTAAATATCATCCTGCGATACCTGCAGCTCTCTCTCTAGTGGGCTTCCATATATCCTATGAGGACCTAGCACCTTACATATGTCAAAATGCATCAAAGACATCCATCAATATTATATAGGGTTTTAATAGATGATAGCATGTGCAGTCTTTTTTTTTTTTTCTTTTGGTTTCTAGTAACTCACACCTCACCTGAAACTTCCTCTTGGCTTAGGATGTGGTATCTTCACACATCCTTTCTCCAGCCTTGGTTCACTAAGCTGCATGCTCGTGAGCACCAAGTGACTCATGCGTATCACAGTATGGCAACAAGTCCTTGTCAGCCGCATGCAGTGCCAACACCTGCTCAACCTGACTGAACCAGAGAGGCCTGCTACAAGTAGCCTTACTTTCACAAATTGTTGGGTAACATTGCTCCACGCAAACCTTAGCCTCTTGTTCCACCCTACTGCAGAGTATTATGCAGCATCTTACCCTCATTGGTGCAGAAGCAGCACAGCGGAGCTGCAAGAATCAACTTTGGGCTCACTTCTAGACTGTCCCCATTGTGAAGAGCAACTTCTTTCTTAACTCAGTTTTACTGAGCTTTAAGTCAAACTGTTTTACCTCATACAAGAGAGTGTATGAGAACCTTTAGCTCTCCTATACCATGGCCACACACCTGCTATGATACACATCTATTGTATTTCTGAGCACATTTACACATTCTGCAAGCGAAGCATCGAGCTGCTCCCAGACTGAGCTAAAACAAAACTCATGAGCCAAATTTTTATTGTACTTGCAAGTAAAGAAGCTTATGAAAAATAGTAAAAAACTTATAGGATATATAGATACTATTAAATGAACGCTTGGGAACAAAAAATAAATAATGTAATCAGACAGTCCTGGTGATCCTAAGGTGACAGCATTTTTAAGATGCCACCAGAGGATGGAACAACAGTTGTGTCACTTTCTGTGGGCAAATCGATGTTTTCCACAGTTTCTCCTCATGATACTGCATGCAATCAAAATCTCACCATAAGAGCATTTTGAATGAGATGGTCAAATTGAAAATATTTGGATGATCTAGAAAAAAGAGATATGTCAAAGCAGTAAGTATCATTCTTAGAGCGATATCCAGTGCTGTAGTTTATTTCATGCTTTACAAATGAAAGAACATTTAAAAAACTGCAGAGCTGAAATTCACCACTGGACACTATTTCTTTTCCTGATGATCAGCAACGGCATGTTCAAAAAATGGAGTGACCTAAACACCTGAGCAATGCTGGGTACTCTCTGATACAAGTGATGTCTGGATCTCAGATAATCTTCATAATTTCAGGAAATCATTCTTGAACTAAAGTAATATTAATCTCAAAGGATCATTCAAATTACAATTTCCAAAACATTCATGTAACTGACATACAGGAATTCCCTTGAAATAAAAGCCAGTTGTCTGGATGACACACTAGTGGATTATGAACTAGTGATGGTTTTATTTATAGCCTAAAATGTGTTACCAGCTGAAAAGTATGATGATAGCATGGGAGAAGGGATAGAGAAGGAAGACCTGTTTGGGTGGTCTGACCAGGGAACCAGAACCAGAAGGATTCTGAAGTCACAGTCCTGAAAAAAATTACTCTCTTTCTCTGAGTTGCTCTGCTTTGGCTTCTTGCTCCACAACATGGGAATACAAGTCCCACAAAGATACTGCTTGTAAAGGGCAATTAAGTAAAATATGCTAACTATGATTATTGGTTTTTTTGAAGCTACTGAGAATGTTAGGTTTTTTTGAAATGCTTCAACTAGCAGTGCTACAGTAACAAACACTTAAAAAATAAACCCATTCTCCTCTATGTAAATACATTCTCCTCTTCAGCTGGAGAACACAGATGAGAGTATGCAGGGAATTTGATAATCATATCAAACATCTCTCTGATCAAGACTGACTGTCAAAGAGTTCAGGGCTGAACCTCTTGCTTCTCTTTAAATTATTGTTAATCTATCTGAAAGGATAGCTAGATTTCATGGATCTGTTTTCTTAGCTCATGAAATAATTGGAAATGTAATCATACAGATAAATAATACAATGATGTGACTTCTCTGCTAAAGTTGAAAAAAGTTCTAATTCTTTATGTCGGCAAGCTGAAGATGAGAAATGAAAAAGCGTTGTTCAAAATTCTACCCCTAAATCACATCTGCTCATGCACTAATTTAAGGCTTTCTCCCTATTTGGCATTTCTATTCAGACAATGCAATGGAAGCCATCTGACCAGCAGAGAGAACCCAGACTAAGTAACAGCTCTATTATCCAAAATATGCTGGAATCTTCGACAATCATTTTAACAAAAGCAAAGTCAGTAAAGGGAAACTTTATTGGTTTCCATTTCATGACAGAGGAAGATTAAAAAAACAACCACTAGCATTTGCCGAATAGAGATGGAAACTATTAGGAAAAACAACTTCCCATTCAAATGGGTATTACAAACAATAAGACATAAAAAGAAAAGGGAAACTAAAAGAAGACTTGACAATATACCATTATGTGCTTTAGACAAAATATGACTGAGTGAATTTGCTTCTGAATAAGTTTCACCACAGCAAGAGAAAACAGAAGATGGCATTCAAAGTAATTTTTAAAAAGGCATAAGAAAGCATGCATTCCTTACCCATTCTGTATAGCAGCTGTTGGATCATAAGTCAAAGCCATGCCAGCCTGCACAGAGTTAGGGAAGAAAAACAGATTTTTTACTATTATTGCAGCAAAAAAAAAAAAAAAAGACATTAAATGTATTCTAAGTCAATATGAATCAAAACTGAATGAAACCTAGATGGACAGCTAAAATCCTCCAGGGAAATTCAGATGGTCCAGAGCAGCATGGAAAGTTTGGTTACCTTCCCTGCCTGAGATATTCCCAAGAAATGGGTCAGTTCAGTACGTTGATCATCACCTCCGCATACCACCTAGGCCAAACTGTGTTTTTGTTGCATCAGTATCAACCAATAACTCCACGGAGCTCAATGGATTTACATCAAATTGTGCAGTAAGTATAACATGGCAGGGCCAAATCCTACTATCCCCAGTGAGAGATGTAGTTTGCAAATATTCTAAAACCAGCTTCAGAGGGTTACTCAGGAAGAAGGCTCATCTTTCCTTCAAAGACCACACCCTGTGTGACCCCAGCTGTCTATGATTTCCCTGGGCTGCCATGGGTATTTGTGGTTAATTCATATCTGTGAGACAGGTAACAAAAACTGGGCTGCGAGGCAGAAAAGAGCAACCAAAGGAAAACCTGCCTGAGCTTTTAAACAGGGCTTTTAAAATATTTTAGAGGTCTGGACAGCAAAAGAATTTGTTGATGGGCTACTCAGAGCCTTTCAACTGCAGTTCGCCATCAAGCAGATGGTGACCTGTGTGAAAAGATTTGGCAATGTCAAAACAGCGTCTAGTTAACAACTGTCACCACCACCATTAGCAAACACATCCACAGGTAAAGCCGAAACGGCAGGCACAGAACAGAGATGGAGACAGAATTTCCCACCTACTCCTCCGCTCACGCCAATTGCTCAAAGATGACCAGCGCAGCCGTGTGGAATGTACCAGCACCTTCCCAACAATACATTTTAATAGGACTGACAATCTTTCCTCCCACAAACACAGCATTTGCTTTTCGTCTTCCTTTTTTTCCTTTGTGAAACACTTTTCAATCTATAACTCTACTAAGGGATCTGAAAGTTTCTCTGTTGGCATGGGAGTGAGAGGCTAGAGGAGAGGGGCTTCAGCAGCGCGGGGTGCTCCTCCCACTGCACATCTTCGAGAGACCTTTAGGAGCAGCTCAAAAATGGATATGGCACCCACCTACCCTAAAGCACGGTATCTCTGCTTTTCCTACAGATCACATATTGATTGAGACATCAGACAGAAGCATTAGCTTCAAGGGCAGCTGCTTTACTAACTGCACTGCAGGGTCCATGCTCTTGATGTGAGCTTTTAATGCCCCTGGACCCATCTACCTAAGTACTTTTGAATAATGGCCTCTGCCCCCTTCCAGATGGCTGCTCACACAGGTCACAACAGTGTGGAGGCTTGGCCTGCTACCACAGCCCTGGTGACGGGCAGGTCCAGAGCATGAGCACTCCTGGAAAAGCCAGGCTGACCCAGCAGCTGCCCACCAAGCTACGAGGATGCTGCCTGAGTTTCCAGAAGCCAAAAATCGCTTCTGATGTGAATGCGTAGGCTCCACAGTACCGTATCTAGGCAAAAAAGTGATGTTTTTGTCATTACAAAATCTGTATATTGTTCACATTATTCTTTTAAGCAGATGCTAGGGCAAATTTTTGCTTATTGAAAATGCCATTGTTTTGATAAAATATGTAGCATCTCCCAGGCAAAAGATAGTTCAGGAGACAGGCTAAGAACACATGGCTGTTTTTTAAAAATGTGTTCATTTTATACAAAGAGCAACAAAAATGACTATTTCTGCAACTTGAAATGTCAAAGAATCAAATTTAGGGTAAATCAAATCATTGCTAAGTTTGACCTAAAAAATTAGCTTGAATAATCATAACAGATGATCTACTTAACTTGTCCTTATTTCCTTACATCTTGTGTCTCCACTCTACATTCTCAGTATATTATATTATTTGAAAAAGTTGCATTACCTACAAATGGAAAAGTATACAGTTCATCCCAAAAGAGAGCCAATAAAACTTTAGTATCAGAAATATCTTTCCTGCAATACATTTTGGAGAAAAAGTACTCTTTTATTTTTCTTTCTCTTTTCAACACTTGCAAAGTTTTTTATTCCTCTCTTTTTATATCCCTGTGCTGGTAAAGACAACTTAAATAATATGCACAAGCCCTAGAGGGACAGAAAAATTAGTCCTAACAATTTTGAAATAAAGGCTAAAAATAACTTAAGAGATTCTCTATAAATCAAGGTGTCGACATTTTAACATCTCATTGCACGTCTACTCAAGACTGAGAAAAAAACCTTATAATCCCTCGGGAAAGGAGGGATCTCAGATTTCCAAATAAGGGAGTTTCTAGATCTAACAGTCCTTAAAATTGCTTGGATCAGAGCTCGCTGTATCCCACACTTCTGATTAGTGTAATCTGGGAAAAAAAATTCAGCAAGGGGAGAATGGGGGTGTAAGAAAGGAGAAAATGAACAACTGCTCTCATTTGCTTTGACATAAAAACTAAAGGACATTGAGGGTGCAGAAGGGACAAGTTTCAGAGGCTCTTCCGTTGGAGCTCTAGCAATGAGCAGTGTCCAGATGAGACAGGCAAACGTTCATTTATGACAATTTCAGTTACTTTTCTCATCATGGATATATGAGCAAACTTTTATGACGCAGACCCTCAGCTTGTCCTCGAACACCATCATGCTCTAGATATGTGTACGGACACAGGCAGATAAACGGCACGTAATCAGTTCTGTGTATATTAACATCACATTCTCTACATATTAGCAGTACTTAGAAGGAGTATGGTGACCACTGATGAGGACTGCCAAGTTCAAAATATTAACAGCTTCTCATCTCTTTATCCAAAGTGAATATCCAACTGTACAGTGACCAGAATCTATTCAAATACTTCAGCAGTGACCACTGTAGACACCACTATTACGTTTGCCAGGAAGTGAAAGCGTCACATTAGACAAATATGTGTGGCAACTGTGCATATGGTACACCACCTACAGTTTGCCCAGTAATATTGCTAATATCCCCCAGTGCTGAATAGCCTTAAACAGCTGCTACTTCAAACAGCTGCTAACAGAGGACTATTTACTTCTTTCTCATCAAGTTGTGTAATTCCTCCCTACAAAATTACACTTGCCTGAGGCCCAGGAGAGGCAACAGTTAGCCTGGACCAGTGAAAGATTTATGGTCTGAAGCATCCTCACTCATCAGGAATAAACACCGATGAGCAGTATTAACTTACTGGAAAATCGTTTCCACTTTCTTCCATGATACACAAACAGGAATTCCAAAAATACCAAAAAGCGAATATTAGGGTTGGCCTCAGACTTCTGTGCTTTGGAGGTACAGCTTATTGAAACAACATTGCCATAAACAAAGACAGGAATACAGCTGTCACTGTGCTTAATATGGTATTAACTACACTAAGGCGTTGCCTAATGCCTCAATAGCAGTCCTCAGCTGTGTCGAAGGTTATTTTCTTCCAGGTCTTTTCATCCGTTGTTTTGCTTGTGTTTCAGTGAAAGGACAGGGTCTTATTTCTTCTTCTGACAGGGACACCGCATGATGAAATGCCACCCAAGAGAGTGGCACTGATGATGAAATACTGCTTCAGGAAAATATTTGTCAGATAAACCTTCTACTAAGGAACGGCTGAACCACTGAATTTTTATGTCAGCTTAGCCAGGTAACAGACATAAACTTCGCTATTACATGAAAGTTTGGCATCTCAGCATTCCAATAGGCAATTCTCTAAAGCAATCAATAAGAGGAATATCTGTCATCATTCCTGCACACAATAATAAATAAAGACTGTTCTCAATAATCAGTCAACTAATATGTCCAGAATGTCACAAGTGACACAGAAGTAAAATCAGCTCATTTAAAATAATGATTTTTTTAAAAAGACCATTTAAACTGTGTGTGTGTGTGCATGTGTGTGTGTGTGTGTGTTTGCTATCATTTATTTTTATTGAAATATTTGAACAGGGCAAAGGAATGAACATTTTCACTGTTTTGGTACTGCAGTTTTCTAATTATTGACACACCAGTGAATGAACAGATTCTAATGAAAAGAGTTTCAGTCTGCACCTTTTTTTAAAATTTAAATTTAAACTTTTTCCTTGAAAAAAATCACAGGAAATACTAAATAACCTCTGGAAGGCAAGGGTTCACTCAGAAAGAAAGAAGTTTGAAGACCTTTGTTCAAAATTTTCCATGAGCAAATGACAAGGTATTCTGTTTCCATTTTGTTTCCTCTTTGTTATGATTTGAACATACATGAGCACATTTCCCTCATTAAAAAGACTCTTAGACAATCACATTTGCATTGCTTATGTAAATTGGATTTGTAAATCTCTCAAAGAAATGATTAAATTGTGAAGTGATTATTAAAAAAAATGATCACATCTTCAATATCATGTGAGATAAGATGGATTCGTTATTCTCTTCCAAATCTCTCTGAAGCCTTAGCAAGAACAACATTCATCAGAACGGCATTTGCCTTCCAACAGACACAAGCATCTAGAAATGACGAAGCCTTAGGTCCTGTGATATACTCTGTGTTGCTGGGAAGCAGCTTCTGTGAACAACTTCCCCTGCTCCCACCAGGGGAGCTTCACCAGGTCCCAGGGACCTTTGAGGAGGTCCGTAGACTAGTTCTGAGGAATCTGCGAAAAGCACCTGAGAAAAGCACACTGGCTGTCACCAAGGGCTTTCATTTCACTGTGCAGGAGGGACAACATCTACTGATGTGGTGAGGTTTTCAAGCAAGAGGTTCCCTGGGTTTCTTCTCCTTAAAGAGAGATTTGGAAAAATAATACTGCACGCTGGGGGACTCAGTGAATTACTGTGATGAATCAATGCAGGAGTTAGACCAGAAAATGCCGTCTCTCCTCCCCTTCTCTTCTGGCTCATTCCCTCTTTCTTCACACTAGAGGACTGAACGCTGCAGTCCTAGGGGACCGAATGTGATCTTTGTTACTACAGTTGAATCAATTGAAATTTCAACACTGAAATTCCTGTACTTGTTTTGCTACCACTGCTGTTATCTGCCAGGAACCATAGTGCAAGGATCTTCTCTGCCCTGGCAGCAGATACCCGAAACTAAAACAACCTGAAGAAGGAAGAGAGAGGTGGGAGAAGAAACCAATAACCCAAATGAGATTGTTTAAAATAGTGATGGAATAAAATGAGCTCAGATAGCAGAAAAGTTAACTTGGCAGAGTTCCTTCATTTGATTATTTAAAACAGTTCTGTCAGAAACATTCCACATTATCAGAAATATTTCTGAATTTAAATTCTGAATAAAAATCACCTTTCTTTTTTAAAGAAGGAGAAATCTAAACTATAAATGGGACAACTTTGAAATATAGATGCATATGAAAGAAATGGGGCATTTCCCAGTGACGTGTGTTTGGAAACACTCATTTTCACATGAATGTGCTCCCTAAGCAACTGCAACTTCTAAGAAGAAAGTGGTTGTGGAGAGAAAAATATATATTACATTGAGGTCAAATTGGGAAAATGATTCATGTACCTCAGAGGGCCAAAGGTTGAATTGATAGACATAATCACAAGTTCAGAAGCCCACATGAATGACTAGAAACCTTTTTGTCCTACAGAACTGGCTGGAAGTCTAATCTAGACAACTTTTGTTCATGGTGCTAAGTCACTTTGCTCCCACTTCAATTTAACTGATGAATTAAATGATGAGTGCTGAAGTTTACGTGAGTAAAAAAGGATATTATCTTCCTCACAAAGTCCTATATAATACAATACAATTTTCTACTGTCACAGTCAACTCACATACTTAACCCTGCCATCTTCAGGTCTATGAACCATCTACTTCTGGGGATCTGGCATACTCATTTGGCCATCAGTCTGATCCAGTGTTAATTCATCTGCGGATTACAGTTACAGCTGCACAATAGATTTATGTGTTACAGTAAATTGGGAAAACTTCCAGGGATGGTTGTAGCACTACTGGAAAAGACAGCTCCCCAAATATCTGTCAGGGATATGGAAGAGTGCAGTAAGCTATGTCCTTATCCCATCTCCAGCATCTGTCTTTTTCTACAAGAGAAGACATGGTCCTAACAGCAGGCTTTGGAGGAAAACCCCATTGGGGTAAAATCTCTGAGACAACTGGCAGGAATTTTTTCACAGCAGAAGGAAAGCCAAGGCTAAAAGTGAACACTAAGAAAAATGTTGGTTCTGGTTTCAAAGAGCAGGCTTTCCAAGGCCTTTATCATGAGTGAAAACTGTCCCTTTTTAAAACCTGATCTGATTCTAGGAACAGTGATACCATACAGGTCATTATTTTCAAATCTTTCTATGTGCTTTAGAAACTTGAGATCCAGTCACTCTAAATTGGTCTTTAGTATTTGTGCCACTTAAGCATCTTTTCAAGATGTCACCCACTGCGCCTTGTGTCACGAAGAATTTTTAACTCATTGCTCTGTATGTTCACACTTACTTATCTGCCAGTTACCTTTTCCCCTTCTGTTTTTTACTTCCATGTAAGGCTGCTCTTCAGGTTCAACTCCTCTCTTTGCTAAATTAAGCTTTTGCTGAACATAAGTATGGAAAATACTGACCAATGTCTAATGTCATGCATGCTAAATAGGCAAGAAACGTCTCTGTGCATGGTTTCTGTATGTGGGTACTACTGTGTATCTGGACAGGTCTGGAAACTGTCTCCCAAGGAAAAGAATAATCATTTGTCTAGGTATAAAATGCACCAGCTCCAGACACAGAGGATTATGGAGCACAGCTACATAGTATCTATCTCCCTGGAAGCATAAAAAGAAATCTATGTGTCAGTTATAAATGTGCCCAGCACACATCTACTAACTATTTCTAAATGCTTACTGCTAGTAAAGAAGGGGCAATTGGCACCAGGATCAACTGCCTTCACTGGTACTGACTGTATAAAAAAATCACAAAATCTCCCAAATTACCTTTGTTGTGCTTTTCCCTCTGAATTACTGTTTGCATGGGAGAGAATTGTAATGAGTAGCAGATAAAAAGAGAAAATGCTAACAAAAGTGACATCCCTAAACTACTAGTTCTTTCTACTTTTTAAGAAACAATTAGAAACATGTTTAATTCTTTAGACATTCCACCAAGTGATCTTGAAAGAAAACAAAGGAGAAAGGGGGAAGAGAGGGAAGGGGAGGGAACAGGGGTTAATTTCTTAGCTATTGAGAAAAGAAAAAGTAACCCAGATTACAGAAGCAAGAAAATAATCAACAGAAGAATTACTGGTAGAAATTCAGATAAATGGTTATAGACATCAGACCAAATTCAGTGACAAGGGGGTCACATTTAATGGTGAATGTCTTTACTGGTGATTTTAATGGTGATATTTCCTCACAAGAAACACAACACAGATATTTAAATGGTCTAAATTTTACATCGACTTGCAAATGATGTGTCACAAGGTTTAAAAATATTGTATTGTTCATCTCAGAGACTGAATAAAAACCACTTCACTTTGGGCTGACCAGATACAGAAATGCTACCATTTCCATAACTGCTCTTTTTAGAAGAACGTAAACAATAACAATTAACTTTGCGTTGATACAAAGCATTGCTTTTATTTTCAGTCTATGTGAGATCTTACCCTTTCTACCACATAAATTTCAAATAAATCCTCACTTAAATATGCATATCAAAAGATTTTTATTTCAGAATAATCAAAACAAAGCTTCAGTAAATCTGCAGTAAAACATTAAGTTTACACAATTTAAGTTACAGTTTTTAATCCAATCTGGTCTGAATTCATAACTACTCTTGACTCCCCAGTTGCATTTTTAGCTAACAAATTTTTTTTGGGGGGGGGGGAGGAATGTCACCCACCTCTAGACATGTCAACTGCAATTTAGAGATAAATTAAATCAAATATTTTACAGACAGAATTTGAATATGATTACCTCCCTCACCATCTCTTCAATATGATCTTGTCAGGGAACATTTCAAAACAGAGTGCTGAATTCCCCGCTTGCCTAAACTAGCGTGAATCAGAAATCAAAACATACAAACTTGTGCAGAAATGGTGCCAGTTATTACAACAGAATTTCACAGGAAATATTCCCAACATCTGCAGGCTTGCATTTATCAGACTGTACGTTTATTGCACCTATAC
This sequence comes from Dromaius novaehollandiae, assembly GCF_036370855.1. NCBI lineage: Eukaryota > Metazoa > Chordata > Aves > Casuariiformes > Dromaiidae > Dromaius > Dromaius novaehollandiae. Next base: position 30,522,635 of record NC_088099.1, read on the forward strand.
ATTAGATGCATAATTTGACAACCTTTTAAAAAGCCATCAGTGATCCAAGCCCTCAGATCCTTAGTCTGGAATTGGTTGGCCATCACAAATTCTCAGTCAAATGCCTCAGTCAATCTGCTGAATACTTCCCAAGGCTTCAAAGCAGAGTGGAAGGGTGAGGATTAGAAAACGCTACACAGGGTCGTACATTCTTCACTGATTACAAATGCCCTTTGCATAGAAACCCCAAGTACACAAGAACCAAAAAAACCCCCCAAAGCCCTAGAGAAATTCAGTATATTCTTAAAGATTTCACTCTAAAAGGCATAGAACTAGCTGTACCCAAATTCCAAAGCAGAATTAGGAAATAGCTAAAATTATCAGTCCTGCTTTCCAGATGACAGTGCTCCCCAGCTTACGGCAGCAGGATGTGCAGGTGGCAGAGCAGCTCGCTGGGGGCTTGGGGGGCTACAGGCAGCTTGGGGCGAAATGCTGCATTCAGACACTTGGACCATACCGCTGCCTCTCTAAGCGCAGCAAAAACAATATGTAGGATAAGTAACTTGCCTTTTTTTTTTCCCCTCTCAGCAAAAGACTATTTCTACCCTGAAGTGATAATTTCAGGACAAATTACATTGCTGCCAGGATTTCGGTGGTTGTATTCTGTGAGAGGTCCAGCCAGCCAGAATTTAACAGGCAACTACAGTGTTTCTGTATGGTTATGAAGCAATCTACAAAAATGTATGACAGGAATAAAAATTGCTATTACATTCTGTAGTATGGCCTGAAAACTTTACCACAAAAAGTAACCCTCTCCTATTAAATTCCACAGAAGCTCTCCATAAAAGAGAGCAAAATCTTGGAGAACAGCGTGGCCAGAGAGGTAACGCTGCGGCAATCTGTTCTGCCCGACTAAATCTCCTGCCATTTTCCCCCTGCTTCCAAGCATCCTGCCCAGCTGTCCAGCTTCCACTCTGCATTCTCCAGTTGGAGGCCTGTGACAAAACTGTTCGTGCCATTCCCCTGGAGCTGGCCCTCCCGCGTGGTCATCCTCATACATGTGCGGTGTGAACACTGCCCAAACCGCAGGAGTTTTCCAAATGCCCTTCATGTAACTATCCACGAATGCAAATGCTTATCTGAACAATAGCCAAATACATCTTGGTCTAGATACCATAACACATGGGATTTAGCCCGGGTGGAAATATTGAGATGCAGTCTCTCGGACACTATTTCAATGCTGTTCTCTGGGGAAGAAACCAAGAAAAAGCAGAGATGCAGGGAATATTTTCAGATTTCATCTGTAATCAGACCTATGACACTTGTCTTCTTAACAGTTATTCCTCACTATTCACTGTCTGTGTTTTTTTAAAGAAAATAAAGTTGACAGGAATAATAGTAGGAAGGTTACCTGAGTGCTGCTACAATGAGAACAACTCAATGATACGTCTTGCTTAGAGAGAGATCAGTTAAGGACAAAGAGGTAGAAAAACTCGACTGTATACAAAATACAAGATTAATTCCACAGAAAGATTTTAGTTTGGAAATAAGAAAATTTGACAGTGTGGAAGAAATCTAATAAATGAGTGACTTACAGTAAAAGACAGCATGCATTATTGTCTCCAGTGCTTCAACTAGTAATACCCAATGCACAGAAAAATGTTAACCAAAAGTCAGTACAATCTGTGAAACCATATTTCTACAGAGCACATTCCTAGCTTTAATATTTGAGAGGTCCCATCTTTACAATCTTTCCAAGTTTGCAGATTATACTGTGACAACAGCTTTGCAGTTTGATAGTTGACTGCAAACAAGAAGAAGGAATGATATCTCCCAGCACTGAACAGTAGTTTTTGCATTTCCATACTATTAACACACTAAACACACTCTGCCTCTAGTTCATAAGGATATCACCATCCTTAATATGAGCCATGCCCAGACAGAGCAGCAAATTCACTACATACGGTGCAATAAGTTCATGCTCTGAGGCCATATGGCGTAACAGTGGCTTGGTGGCTTTAACTGTAAGTTCTCTTGCTTATTGATTTGAACTCAAGGAAGTATACAACTGTGGAGATAATGTCTGCAATGGCATTTACTATTTAAATGGGGATTTAGAAGCTGTTTAAAACATGAATTATTGACCTTTTGGAAGGATTGTTACTACCTCCTAGATGCCTTTGTTTTTAGAGCCTTATATGCTACAACCTGAGTCTACTGCCTGAAGTACCTTCGGGGTGCTCATTCTTTGGTAGATCCTTTACATGACAAACTATAATGGCTCCTAAGCAGACGTCTCCATTTTTCGAGTCAACGACCGCAATGAACCTTTGGAGACTACTGCAGTCTCTTGCAGCAAATGTGGCTGCCATGCTGGCACTTTGAGTCCACAGAGCTAAAAATACTTTGGGGCATTTTTGTTGGAACAGTGTAGAAACCACCTTGCTGAAGGGAGCAATTTTTATGCTTTCAAGAGGCCATTCTGTTTGTTTTAGGAGCTCACCAATCGTGCTAGAGTATATATGTCACAAACTAATGGTCCAAAAAGTATCAGCTAGCAAATCAAGTAGTTAGGGGAAAGCAAAAACCCTCTAGAAACAACCAACTTTCAAATACCAAGTCATTTGCTTTTTTATTTGCTTTGTAAAATTAAAGTAAATATAGCAGAAACCTCCGAAAAAAAGAAAAGAAAAGAAAACCTCTGATTCTAGTGGGCCACAACTGAGCAATGTATTTTTTTTTCTTTGAAGTCTCCATCATAAACACAAAGAATGGGTGTTTAGGATGGAAACACTTGTAAGTCCTTCTGCCTTCACAGCTATGATAATGTACAAGAAGGTACTATAACCAGATTTACCTCATTTATTCAAGTGTCTTTATCCTATAATAACATTCAAGAAGAATAAACAAACTCTTGAAGAGTCAAAGAAATTCTTTTCTTATTTCACCCACATTTGGAGTCACTTCATGTACAAGTGCATGGAAAGGAAACTCTAGTAATAGACTATTTACAGCAGAGCAGAAAGCAGCTGTTAGGTTTTCTTTTTTTTTTTTTTTAATTTTGTATACATGATGGAAACAAGCCTACTGTAAACTGTTTTGTCTGGACAGAATGAAGATCCCAGTTCAGATAAGCTTTTGGAGCCCTTTTACATGGACCATGAATCTAGATGGGCAAGTACATCTTTCCATTCTGTAACAGCCCATGTGTTCCCTGATGCTGTTCTATCCCCAGGAAATGTATGGAAAATATAATGTTGCACTGCTCAGGTGTAAATAGATCCTTGGTTTATAACAGGCACAAAACAGGTGCTGACAGCACACCGGTAAGAGAAGATTGGGTTCAAGTCTGGCTGCAGGCAGCGAGTTCGCCAAGTGACAGGGCTGGGGACAACTCCACACCGAGCTCTGAAATTCTCTTTCCTGTGACTTTACACGATACACATTATTATACGCCTCCCTTTGCCCCCCGCTTACATACTACCGCTCACTTTTTCTGTGTGAAGCTATTGTATTTTGTGTGCCACTTGATTCCTTCGCAGCGCAGAAAGGTAGACCTGCAGGTCTGCAACTGACTTCTCCCAAGCCCCTGGGAAATAATTGCCGCGTGGCACTTACCTCTCCTTCTCTGGGCCACGGCCTTCCATTCTGTGTGTATTTGCTTTGATTCTGACGCTTCTTTTGCCCTCCATCAGCAAATTTGCACAGCAAAGGCTCAGTGGGGGCTGTGAAGACAAGAAACCCAGTCTATATTAGCATCCCCCCTCAAAAGAAAGTGATTATACCAGCAACAGTAGTGCTTTGTAATACTGATCTTTTGAAGTAAAATCTTGCCTTCTGCAGATATTTTTTGCCTTTTTTAGCCTTGACTCCACTGGCAGCTGTTCCTACTAACTAAGCTTCAAAAAATATATACTGGCAGCCTTTAAAAGAATTTAGTAAATATTGTTGAAAAAATAATCAGCCTACGCAGAATGTTGAGTTGCTATAGTGGAATAGTGGAGCTAGGCATTAGTTCCAGCTGAGTTAGACACATATTCATGACCAGCACTAATGCAAGGATAAACACTGCTTTACTAAAGCAGATTTCTGCTTTTATTGTAAAAACTTTGCAAAAATCTGTTAAGGGAATGTGTTCTCACTATTTTTGTGTTTCTCGGCACTCCATCCTTTAAAATCTGGATAAACAGAACATAATAAAGACTTTTGCCAAGCACAGTCCAATTAGCTTTCTTTTCCTCTTAACTCCTCTATTAAAAGAGTTGACAGCTGGGAAAACTCCTTTCCTCTCCAACTGAGGTCCGGTCTGTGAGAATACAATAGTGGCGGACGCCAGCACCTCGCTGGACAACCCAGATTTGCAGAGCCCCAGACCCAAACGGGGAGCTCACGCTAGAGCCCCCTCAGGAAGAAATAAACACACATCAAATGGGTACAACAGGAAGGGAACTCGGTGTCTTGGTATCTTTTCCCATCTATCCAGCTTTTAAGAGCCTCCTAAAACACCTTTCAGTCAAAGCCGTATTTAGCTTGCTGGTGGGAGCAAGCCTTTGCTGCCTCTTTCCTCAAAGAGGGGCCAAATTCTAGTCGCTTTGTTAGGTATATGTCAGAATTGTCCTTCATAGCCTAGATCAACTGATAGGTAAATCACAGATGGCTTAGTTCAAAGAAATCTAAGAATAATATTTCACATCAGAACCTTTTCAGGAACTTCGGGGTTTTTGATGGGAAAAGAGAAGAAACCTAGCTTTTCTGTTATTTCCTGCTTCCAGGAGGGTAGAAATGCTGAAAGAATAAAAGCGCAGAGTTATGAAAGAAAAGATGCAGTAAGGGGGTTAGTCGAGCTGCTTACTTATTCATTTGGAATAAAAATAATGATTTGGTTAAAGGATTAGATAAGTTCATGTAGTATTAAAACCAGCTCACCTCCCTTAGCCTCTTAGTTACAACTCAAAGTGGGCCAGCAATTGTAAATTAAAACTGCGATCACTTGAAAACTGTAACCAAGGAGCTAGGCACATGGAGAATCTTGCATCAAAAGCACCATTTCTCATTGGGACAGCATCACTTTGGCTACTCCTGAAGCTTTAACAGCCTTGTTTTTCATTACCATTTTACCAGGCAAGTAATTTCCAAGGTCACTGGAAAGTGAACTACAGGGAACAATCTATTGTTGGCAGAAAGCTAGCCTGTGTGACCCCAGACGTCTTTCCCCACCTCTGACTTGGATTATTATATCCGATTTTGGTAGAAGCAATGCTCAGCCAACCATTTTAAATTTAAAATAGTGAAGGTTTAAAAGCATCCAGGTGGCTATGGAGATTCTCCCTGCAGACGGAGAGATTTTACAGGGCTGATTACCCTGCACTTTCACCAGTTTTACTCCACAGTGCAATGCAGCATGATTTCAAAGCGGTTAGTTGCAATGCACTTTGATATGATTGTGAGGGAGGAGCAGGTGCTAAGACAGCATTAGAGAAAGACCTAATAAATGTCACATCTGAAGCTTCAAAAGCTTTTGGTTTTGAACTGAACAACTCTCAGGCAACGTATGATATCATTAGGAGAAGCAAGCAAAACTCAATCTGAATGTTGCGCATTTACACATGCCAAGATCATCACAACGCACACATGTGGTATTAGCTGTTGTACTATGATGTCGTACAGCAAGCTAGGAGATTATATGGTTTACTACATATCCTTTCTGTATATTAGCGAACCACAAATGGGAAGCTGTTGCCATTTCTGGACTTCCCAGTATCTGGCGTTACTATCTGACAGCCTCTTCTATGATAGCTTGGACCTTCCTAAAGCGGACGGAGAAGAGACTATTAGCCACCACTGAACAGACCTGCGAAACAAGTTTGCTCCCCATCTAGAAAAAAAAGGCAAAAAAATTTGTACTGACTTCTCAGGAGGTAGGGGAGGAGATGGAAAAGGACAAGGCACCATGCCCTTCACAGAGAGATTTCTGCATGGGAAACTATATATTCCTCTCCAGCAAACTGAAAGGAGTTCTGGGGAAAAGAGCATCCCATGCAGACCAACAGTAATATAAGCAAAAGGATCAAAAGAAAAAATTCTGACAAGACAAAAGAGTCCAGTTCATTTTTTTTTCCAAAACACAGATACATAGCGTACTATATCCAGCAAGACAGAAAATGATCTTATTAGCTCTCCAGTGATGTAGATCTTAATCGCTTGTCACTGGGAATATGGTAACCGACCTCAAAATGTAAAGAAATCAAATTAATATCCTTTACTCTTTCAGGACATATGATAGAGAGTCGCAGAGTCTTAGGAGTTCAAACATGTTTCTCTGATCCAAGTACACAGAAGGTCTCAAACCTCTAGTGTACTTCAGCCCTCTTGAAATCCTTTGAAAGAAAAGTTCTCTAGGCTTTGCAAGATCAGGGGCATATGAATACTTGACATGCGTGTAATCGCTCCTACTAAACAAATACATAACTACATAAGATACTGGAAAGAACATACCCTATCCCACTACATCAGCAAAATTATTTCTAAGTAGAATTCTTTTTGAACAGTTTCATGAAATGTCAGTAGTGCTTTAAAGATAATAAAATTTACCTCAGACAAGGAAGGAAAAAAATCACAATTGGGTATTACAGTTATCAATTCAAAAAGAAAATATAGAAGGAACTATTCAAGCTATATCAACATTATGTGAATAATATTAAAGGACTGCAACAGAAGTGGGATATTTTACCCCCAAATACTTAAGGGGGAAGAAGAAAAAAAGGGGAATCTTTTAAACCATTTCTGCTTTTGCTTTCTTTCTTTCCAGACAGATATCTCTGAATTTAGGGACTCAATTTTTACCTTTCTCTTTTTCTTCTGTATGAATACATAGACTGAAAATAAATGCCAATGTCCTAGCCTCTTCTCTCACCTATTCTAGTACTGACGAAATAGAAAACATAATTTGGATATCTGTAAATGTTCATATTTGGAACTGATAAGCACACCTTCTTGTAAGGTTTTTGATATCCTCAAAGTTTCAGGAATGTGTGGCATTTTGAAGTACATCTGGAAAATCTGCTGTTGGCATTTTCCTGTCAGAAAAGTGAGAATTGATTCTCTCAAGACAAACTTCAGGCTATTCCATTCTGATAAACTCTTCAAGATAGAAGGTACTGCTCTTTCTTTGACTTCTACTTGACAGTAACAAATATAAGTATCAAGAATAAATAACAACCTTAACCTGAACAGGCTTCATTAAGCCATAACCTATTTTTCACGGAAAAAAATTTAAATGCTTGCTGTAGTTCCCATCCAAAGTCTGCTCTAGTTAATAAGACAAATAGCCCTGAACTTGGCTTTCAGTCCTGAGAAGGAAGCAGGATCAAATTGATATTGCTTTTAAACAGCATTTGCCAAGACACTCGGGGTTGCTCTAGGAGAGGGCAGCACATGCTAGTGTTTGAATTCTGTTCCCATGGAAGTCAATGGCTAAAATCCCATCTCCCTATAATCAGGCCCTGAGTTCCCTCTAAGAGTTCAGTGAAGGTGAAATAGAGAGACTGGTTTTATGTCAATCAAGCCTGTCGATATTGTTGGAGTTCCCTTAGGAGATCAGCTGCTTCTGCTCCGCTACGTTAGACAGACAGACTGGGCAGGCAGACAGTACTGAGCGGCCAAAAGGCCGTTATCTCACCAAAAGCAACACTGGTATTTAGAATGGGACAAAACCTTTAGATGGAAGGAGATGGGGATAACTGTGCCCCCTTTTCAAATTTCGCAGGCTCTGAAATGTTTCGTGGCAGGAATGCAACTTCAATTAGACTGGAGAATTCAACAGAAAGAAACCTTCTAAATAGTTATGAAATGTCATTTCCTTATTTTTTCATTTATCTGAAAGCAGATACAGTTGAGCTTCTACATATGCAAAAATGTATATATTCATGAACATGTGCTTCATAAAGGAATAAGGAAGATATAAGGTATCGTTTCCATTCAGTAGAATGGAAATGGAATTTTGTTGGATGCTTTCGTGGATCTTTATCAGGTGCTCTGATACTTTTTCTATTTTTAGAGGTTGCTGAGGAAAGCTTGTCCTCCACATCTTCCTATTCATAGTTGAAAAGCATCATCTGTCCAGCAATAGCAAGAATTACTTATATAGAAAAGTGGTACCAAGAACATATTTATATATTTCATCTGGTTTTAGTAGGAATATTTTTGAAGACAGAATACTTCTCAGCATGTCAGGAAGAGCTAAATCTCTTCTTGTCACCTTGGGCAAAAATAAAGATAACACTTTTAGTAGAGAGCCCAGGAACAAGTGCACTGTGAACAGTCACACAGATCTTTAAATACCTTCATTTTGTTAATGTGAAGAAAAATGATGAAGAAATCACTGCTATATCACCAAATGGTCAGTGTGCAGTCAATGATACATTTCAAAGTATGTTTTCAAGAGAAAGTTGGATTAACTTATTATTCAGCCTTGCAAATCCTCCTCACAGTAAAAAGGAGCAGAGCAATAGCTGAGTTCACAGTTACACCAAGCATTCAAACTGATCAAGTCTGGATAACTAATTTTCTCCTTTACTCCCTCCCAAATTTTAAATATTTCGATAACATTTTCAAGTATAAATCACATAAAATATCTGATTGAAACATCCATACAAGAACCAATCCCTTCGCCTGCCACAAATCAATCAGTTTTTAGTCTTTGAGAAAAGCTTCATGCTACACTAAGCTCAAAAGTACTTGGCAAGTTTACTTGCTATTTACTCATACAGTATTTAAGAGAGAGACATGAAATACAGAAAAGCTCTAAACCATGGCAGAACAGAGGAAATTAAGGTTCCCATAATACAACTGGGCTCGTACGGATGTACTCAGTGGGACTGTGCTGTCTTCAAAACCCTCAAAGTTTATTCAGAAAATGAATTTTGGAGTTTAAAGTCTTAAATTTGTAAGAGTTTCAGGATCCCATCAATAGAGCAGCTCTTTGTACTTGGGAGTCTACTTGCTTCAAGAAAAGTTCTGTCACCCATTTAAGACTTTAATACTTATCCATCCCAAAGTAATAAATAAGCAACTCTTCAAGCAAGATTTAAAACACAACTGTGGCTGTTCTGCTCTCAGAAAATTAAGAGCAAGAATTGTAAAAGATGGTATGTGACATGAAAGGACAAAAAGGACACATGAGGACAGAGACCACTAGCCGAGTAAGGAAATCTCAAGAAATCAAGCAAATAAATACATCATCCTATCCTGCATGGAGTGCCTTGACTTGTTGAAGGACAGAGAGTTGATCACTTTGTGGAGTAATAGATTTTGTCCCAGAAGTCCATGCTATTGGATGTGAGATCACCATGGATGGACACTAACATATATACATAGAAGTATAATGAAAGCACACTATTACACATCAGGAATTCCTTGCTGTCCAGGCTTCTGGTATGAGCCAGAGCTTTGACACACACAAGCATCTGTAAATAATGCACTGTGGAAGATGATGTCTTTTGAATTATACAAACAAGGTCAAGCAACGCATAGCATATTTGTCACCTCTTCTAGTAGGTTCACAGTTAAATTTAGCTGTATGTTATTCAGTGGACTTACACAGCTGATTATGAAAGCAAAACAATGAGTTAACATTGCATTTGGTTTCTACAACATACCACTTTCACTACATAATTGTAGAAAATGGGGAAACAGCTTTATATAACAGATAAGTACCCCAAAGCAACAATTAGAAAACAAACATCTGTTTGGCTATAGATGTAAAAAAGTCATTTACTTTTGGTAAACTATATTATAGCTTAAGTAATTACCTCTAGTTCACCTCTCTGTCTTCAGAAATGGGATACAATCCTTTCATCTCTTTGTATAATAATTATTTCCAAAGAGCAAGAATATATTAGAAGAGGAAAGTAAATCCCAGAGGAGAAATAGCATGTCAAGTGTAAAGTTAGTGCTTCTATTTTATGAAACACAAATTATTTAGAACAGGTAAATTGTATGCATATGTTGGAGAAACAGCATGCCAACCGTGAAGTGTGGTCCAGATCTCGTTGCAATCAATGGAAACACTCCATCTACTTCAAAGAAAAGCTATACTTCATCATATCATTGCAGAAACCCCCCAGAAGATTTGTTAGAGCTGATCAGAAACTACAGTTACATTTCTATGAGAAATTGCAATGTGTTAAGGTTTGCTGTTGTTCAAAAACTATATATTTTAAAATTTTTCAACAGAACGTAATTTCTAAAAGTGTCTGATTCAGGTCTATTAAAATCTTCCATTCTAAAGGTGCTGATAAGGGGAAACCATTATGATACAAAATATTAGCTAGATACATTATTTTATGGAGATAAGATATACAAGTATGCTTTAATATGGTATGGAAACTTGAATAAAATGAAATCAAAATAGCGAAGCTGAAATGAAATATTAAAGCAGTGCCGCAATGAAATAATACAATAGTGCATTTTTATTTTAACTAGCTCCATTTCTCAACCAGCACTAGTGTTGGCTTCCTGTAGGAGAACCTGAATGGATGAGGAATGCATCCAGAGCAGAATTAAGTTCATTAACTAACTTTATTAATCAATAGCTAATTAATACACTGTACTTTAATGTTAGATTTTGCCTTTACTTTAAACAACAGGTCAGAATCAGAGCTCACAAAAGTTAAAGAGAGACTCTCAGTGACTTCGGTGGGATTTGGAGTGTAAACACGATGACCTGGATGTAAAAATTCTTTACTGTTAAGTACTTCTATTGAAAGTACTTACATAGATTTTGGCACCAGCCTCAGTGCCATTCAATATAAGAGCTTTCAGAATGCAGCAGGTCCTTTTCTAGCCACTTTGCTTTTGCATTTAATGTTATTCTTGAATTAACAGTACAGCATTAACATCTGTTGTCTGAATATCCAGTGGGTGAAGTTTCCATTTATAAGAGCTAGAAACTCCATTCAAGCTAATACAAGTATGAATCCGGAGCAACTCCCCTGAAGTCAAACACAAATTTGAGGTAACTGAGCAAGAGCAGAGTCAGGCCTGTGATTTTTGCTAGGGAAAGCAGCTTCCAAACCTGATGATACAGCAACGTTCCCTCCTACTGGGGGTCAACTGGCAGAAAGCTAAAAAATATGAGCTGTAATTCATTCTTTGTGCCCATTGATACAACAGCTTTTCACAACTGGATAAAAGGGAAAGGAGGGTCTTTCAACAGTGATTTCTTTTGTGATTTTTAAACTCCTTAAAGATAAATTAATGGCAAAAGAGGATGCCCTTTTATTGAACGACTGTTTGCAGAAATCATTCCATCCATCTTAAACCTCTGTTTGATAGTAATTTAGGACAGGATCCATAGCCAACAGAAATTTTAGGCATATTGTTTTATTGTGCCAGTTATAATTACACAACCTGGAATTTGGCTGTGTTAATACCTCCTGCAAAAATACTATGATACACTCCCTTGGATTCTCGCCTCACTGGAAGAGCCACCATGTACTCAAAAATTTAAACAGTACTGTATTTTGAAGAGGAGTATTGGCTACAAGTCTTTCAAAGTACTTTACATGTTATCTCTGAGGCAGATAATAAACAAACATTGAAACAATAGATAAAAAATGCTTTTGGTTAATTCTGTTAGCCTTGCTCAGCAATGTTCCATGCTGCTTAACCAGCATTGTTAAAGAGTAAATGCTTAAGAAACACCAACTTGCCTTTTCACGTTTGAAGAATTTTTGTGTGGACCCCATGTACCAGACAGAGCTCCACTTTATTGTTTCAAGTCAGAGTCGCTAAGCAAAACACTGAAAAAAGAAGAGCTTACATAGCCCTCCTGGAAATTTTGCACACGATTAGTAGAGTAAGGATATGATAATGTGGTAGGTTCCTATCAAGAGTTTTTGCCCATGGATAATAGTTGGCTAGTGTGATAGTTTTTGAAGAACAAGAAACAATATTACATAGATTTTGCAGATGATCATTATTATAAGGGATTCTGACTTTTATATTTTTTTTTTTCATTTTCACTTCTTTTTTACCATTCTTCTGTCATTGGCTTCTTCTACAGTTACTGCTGCAGAGGCTTATCAAATGACACATATTTGGGTAGGAGTTGATTCCTCCAAGTGAAATGAACTAATGACAAACTTAAAAAATACCCCCAAAAGCATTTTAAAACAGTTTCATTTACTGTGTTTTATTGTGAATTCCTAGAGCATGACTGACCACACAGGCACACATTTCTGCCATGTATGACAAGGAATGGACCTAGGAAAGCTCGTGTGAACAGCAGCCAGCCACCTCCACAACCACTGAAGTTGATGGGAATACTTTCATTACATTCAGTTGGTTTTAGCACAGACCCCTCGTCTATGCCTTGCACAGGAAATAAATAAGACAGCAGTTATGTTGAAATCTCTTCTAAGGAAATTTGCTTTCTCTTCCTCTCTCCCCTCCTCTGTGTTTTTCTTTCAGTGCCAACACTCAAAAATTACAGGTGCTATTGTTTTACTGGGTCTTTAATCTTAAAACTGCAATCCCTTCATATCAGTAACAAAATGCAAAGAAAGTCAAGCCAGCCTCTAGCCTTTCATCAGGAACAAGCTCACTGCAAAAAAAACACACAATGAGGTTCTGGTGCCTTATTGTGTTTAGTGTCATCCCAGACAAGCATTAAAGCTAAAAGTCCATATGTTGTGGTAGTGAAACAGAGGACATCTGTGTTGGCCCATTTGTTTAAGTAGGCAGCACCACAACTTTAGTGCATTCACTTCATATCAGTGTACGACTTGAATGCTACCGCTCCTACTTACACCGTGGCATATAGCTTCTACCTCTAGCTTAACCTGAGGTCCCAGGACTCTGTAATCTGCAGATAGAAGAAGTCAAGTGAAAAAAATCACCCTCTAAATGTGAACCCCAAACCACTCTTTCAGTCCCATCTGAGACTGCTCTATGAGCTTTTAGGAAGAATGTACTTCATATACCTCTTTGCCCTCTCCCATAATCTCAGAATTTATTTTGTTTGGATGAAAATGGAGATCTTGTATTTCTTACTGTTCAATTATTAAGGAACAGCAACAAAGTCAGTCCTATCTGAAGGGCTCAGCGATTTTTAAATGATCTCATGTACTGTAATTTATAATGGAAAATCAGGTACAAATAGTGTGAGATGCTTTCTAGTTCCCCTCTAATGGAAATAAAATGAACCCCTGGTAATGGGTGACCTTACTTGCTTCTGTGGTCACCCATTTTACTTTTTAGTATTCACTTTAGTACTCTCGGGAGAAAAGAGTAAATGCAGAGCTTTTATCCGATGATGCTTCTCAAAACAATAGCTCTGTGCTTCTGCTATAAAATCTATTTTTACTATTCTCATAAACTAATGTTATCGATCACTGAGATTTTGCTATTATCCCACTAAGAAAAACTTATTTGTACGGACAACCCAGAGACAAAATGATTGGAATTTACGCAGTACAAAGAATTAATTTTGGTTACCCTAATACAAGGCTATTTCATGTACCTATTTAAATAGTATTTATTTATATAAACTGGTACATTACCATCACATTATTCCTTGTCTGTGTGACACTGCTAGAACTAATACTATGAAGAAAAAAAAATCCATTTCAAACATATGTTATCAATATAAACAAGGAAACCTGGCCAAATGTCTTATGTCAATACAATGATTTCTTTCCACCAGCATAATGATAATTGCTGTACACAGACATTTATTTTTGACTAATTAAGGTCGAGTCTTGGCATTCCCTGCTCACACTCCAACATATGTATGCCATCAATGTGCAGAACAGCTTATGCAACCCGGCATTGAACTGCATGGGGAAGAAATGCTTCAGTTATGACCATTAGCTTATTTGATTCAGACGTGCATGTTTGAATACTACATTTTGTTTACAGATGGTGGGGAAAGAAACATCTGTTGTGTCTTTGTGAATGGTCATTGCAATAAAAAAGTTAAGTGAACAAATATATAATGCTTCCATTATTTGCAGTTCTACTCATAGGCTATTAAGAAGTAGCAGTAGAAAAATCTTATGATAAGAAGAAAGATTTTGGTTGAGTAAAAATGTGCACGTTCAAAGCAGCAATACGACCTGTCAATATCACAGCTAAAACAGCATATTCCTAAAAGCACTGATTTGTGTGCATGCAATAAATATTCCTGTGTAAATGAAAAATTAATCCCAATTTTTAACGAGCGATCAGCCTGTTCAACAGTTTAAAAATATTCAGAAATATTCAGATTTTTTTCTCAGACTGTTTAATGAAAATCCCTTTATTTAAATCAGTTCTAATTAGCACACATTCCAACAATGATTACTGGGTGCAGAAGCAAAAACTCTAGCCATTTGTAATCTAAACTATAACTGAGCAATATAATTTTGCCACTACTGTGAGAAAGAAGGAAAAGCTGAAGGGAAAATTCTTTTTATTGTTATTGCCCTTCTTCCATTTTATTCCTCTGCATTTGCTAAAAGACATAATGTATATGTCCTAAAATAAGCTAGCGTGCTAGAAGTTAACATACAGCATTGCTAGTTCCATCACTCAAATGCAGGAACACCTTTAAAGGTGTGTTTGACCCTGACTGGTCAGGTATGGGTTACACAAAAAAAGTGTTTATAAGACCCGTGACTGACTGATTCTTAAAGGCAGGAGTTCATTCCACCGTGGGAGAGAACATTCAAATCACGCTGAACACCTTGGACAGCATAATTACTGTGTATCACACAGCCGCACTCACTGCTCTTCCGTCTTCTCCTATCAACCAGCCCAAGACGGAATACTTCAAAAGCAACATATAACTAAGGAGACGGACAAGGGAACTTTTCCCCCTTGCAGAAGAGACGAGCCACAGCTCAGAGCGTGGGCTGCGTGCAGCCACCGGCCACTCAAACGCCCCAGCTCTCTGATTCGGGACACCAGCTGCTCCCCAACGCAACGCCCGAGTCCCAGCTCTGCAGGATGGACTTCTTTTGGGGGCAATGGCAATGGCAGATCTTACTTATACTTGCTATGACATAAGGAAAACTCTAACTCTTCTCACTTAAAAAACCTTTATCATCGTTTGAGACAATATCCTGGAATATTAAATAGATAATGCTAAACCCATCCAAAATTTTTAAGTGCACAGCTCTCAGCTGAGTGATGGCCCAATCTGCTTTGACCCTGTGTAATTCATATCTCAGGGGTTGTATGAAAGTCATGCTGCTTTGCCCCAGGTCCAAAAATTAGAAGAATCTGATTTAAATGGTAAGATTGGAAAAGAAAAAAAAAATCCTCTACCCTCTACCATTTCAGCTAAAAATACTGGTATAATAAGAACAGGAGCAAGCCAAGCACAACAAGGAAGAACATGCGAAAAAGAAAAAATGGTACAGAAATAGGAAAAGAAAAACAGGAAAAGAAGGGAGAGGATTACTTCTGAATTGCCCTTGAAAATGTTCTAGCTTCATGCACAAGCATATGCAACTGATGTCCTTATCCATTTCTGCGTGATGACAACAGGGCTTCACAAGTACAAGGACTTCAGCTAGAAAGCATTATAACTGAAAAAATAAACAGATGGGCTAAATTTATGTCACTGCCTATAGCCAACGGAATGACAGAAGTCTACAAAAACTGTGTGATTTTATTCTAAAAGATAGACTGAAGACCTGTTCTGTTGCATTATCAGGAAGCCTTTAAGACTATAGATGGTCTCAGTGTACCTGTACAGCATCAAAACATGAGTGAAACTGAGGAGACTATTGAGTTTCCCCTAAACACAAAAAGCAAGCCTCTGTTACCAAAGCCAGTCTAAAAGTTTATCTCAAAACTATATAGAAAATCCAACACATGTGCAACAAGAGATGAAATTAGAGCTGACTACACGGTAGATGAAAAAGCGAGAACCTAGCTTACAAATAAATTACATTATGAGAAACAGTAATAGGAGCCTGAGACACTCAAATCCAACCATTCTTTAAGGTTTTGGTTCCCATTTGGGTGGCATCCCTCTTTTGCTCCAGGCGCGCTGATGCAGCCCCGTTTGCATGATGGGAGCAGTCTGGGCGCAATCTCGTTCAAAGCCTGATGGCAAGCGCACAGCGATACCAGAATCCGGCCTGACAAAAGCTGTCTCCAGCTGATATGAAGCTGCAGTTTTCCTCAGAGCAAATGATTGCATGAATCAGCCAGCAGGGAGTGACAGCATTCTGCTGCCAATGACGAAGTGTATGACCTCTGGGTTGCAATTTCCACCAGTTTAATAAGAGTCCATTGCAAACATGATCATATTTTTCACTGCTGTTAACAGAGATGCTAATCTGGCTCTCAGTTTCCTTTTTTTTCCCCCTTTTTTTTGCCAGCTTTATTGCTTACAATTTAGTATTTCCCTGGAGACCGAGAACAAAGAATACTCCACGTTGCTAATAAAACTTGAAGACAACACAGTAGAGTAAGAATTAAAGGGAAACAACTTCTTCCACTTTGAGGAATGTGACAGGCCTAGCAGAGACCTCTGGGCTTTTTTCTGCCACGAGAACGGCAGCTCAGTACCATTCCTATTGAACTTTGCAGCCTTGTGCAATACAAATGGACACAAGTAGGAGGGGGAACCCTTTTTTTCCTGCAACATTTTCTGATACAGATCCAGAGCGGGAAGAAAAATCCCACAGTCATGAGGATGGTCAGAAGAACGATCAAGGTTAAATGTTCAAAATGCCTATCAGGAGTCACGTAAAGAATGAATAATGAAAACACGAACACTACCTAAAGTTTTAAATATTCTCCAAATGCTTCAGTTAGGTTGTCCACACAAAAAAATAAAGCTGCAGATACACAAACTGTAATTCATTCAAGTCAGTTTTAGTGCCACGCCATTAAGCCAACAGTATAATACTGTACTGCCTTATGAGACTTGATTCTACCTCCAAAAAATGGTAGAGAGTGATTTATTTCTGGCTTTAATAGCGGTCTTGAGGAGGGGAATAAAAGAAGCCTAGACTTTGTTCAGCATCACAATCCCAGCCGAATCTAGCTCCTAAAAGAATCAGCAGCAAATGGTTAAAAATGCTGCCGCTAAGCCACATTTGTTATTCGTATGCAGTGCAATTCCTCTTCTTGGCTGTCACCAATGGGGAGGACAGAGCCTCAGGCTCTGCACTGAGAAGGAGAAACTTCTAATGCTGGAGATAAAAAGGATCAGTGCTATTAGGACTCCATGCCAAGGGCAGGGGAAGCTTCACTGAACAGGCCAGCATGGAGTTGCTGGCAGAGCAGAGGATGAAAAATGTTAGACTCTTTGTCTCCACCTTTGTCTGAGGTTCCCAGACAACTGGACTACTTGGACACGTGCCATATCATTACTGCGCATCTGTCCAGTTGGGCATCCAGTGGGACAGAGCCATATTAGACTTCCTGGAAACTTACTTGTCAGCTATACGGTATGTGTGCTGTTTCTTTTTTAATTATTATTATTTTTCTAGCCATGAGTTCCTGGACAGAAATACAAACACATGTGACGTGATGCAATCACAGTGACCCAGGGCTCAGCCCAGCCAGTTTGCATCTGGACCAGACCTGCCCCTGGATAAGCAAAGAATAACAGCGCATCTGGGCAAAAGTTCTTGCTTTAGGGTGCCCTTGTATCTTGTATCTCTTATGCATGTTTTATAAATCCTTAGCAGGAGAGTCTTCTCATACCAACAGAACTATTCATGTTTAACACTATGCAACATGTACTAGAGTTGCAGGATTGGGGTACGAACACACTCATATTTTGCTCCAGCGCAGTTCTCAAGCTGTGCCATGCAACGCGCCTTCAAGGTAAGTTCCGCTGCCACTTTTCGTGCACTTAATAAGGTTTTTATGGGGTTCATCACTGACTTAGTTTGCAAACATCTCACAAGCACTAATAAATACACCGTCCCAGCAGGCAGTGAAGTGTTTTCTTTGTTTCACAAACACATGAACTGCAGCACAGGGATATTGCAAGTTGTCCTATGTTATACAGGAACTGCGTACAGATCTCCTGAGTACTTGCGCAGTGATTTATTCACAAGACTTTCTTCAAAGAGCTTTGCCTAGGTGTCTTGTTTTCTCAGCCTCATTTCTTAATGCGCTCTATTTCAGGGAAGATATCTTTTATCAATTCAAGCTTGCCATGACACCATCAACTCACTTAAATGCTTCATTCTACATTGCCCATTAAAATTGAGCTTGTAAGGATAATAAAGATGTGATGCCATTATAGGTGTGTGTGTGTATATATATATATACATATATATATATATATACACAAAATCTCCCTGTGAGTTTGTGTTTGTGCACATACATATATATATATATATACATATTTGTGCGCATTACCAGATATCTTTCAAAAGTTATCAAATACAGACCATCAAAGCAGTCAAAGTGAACTTATCTAAACCTTCAAACAAATCTTATATTATTTACTGTAATGTTTAGCTATTCCTAGCTCGCAGTCCTATATCCCTAGAGGGCAATGTCACCTAATAGGTTGTACTCGTGTCACAGTCATCCTAATATAAGGCCAAAGATGATGCTATTGCGAGGACAGACAGAAATATGTCTGTATTTAGTATAATTTAATTTAGCTAAATATAGACCTGTCTCTGCTTTTTTTCAAGCAGTTTTAAAGCCTCATTTCAAGAACAGCAAAGCACAGCTGATTACCCAAAATATGCCTACTTTTGCAAACCTCTGGGATTTTCCAGCTACATCCCTATGTCAAACACAGTCTTAGCCACAAGCGAAGAGACAGTTCAAGACACTGAGAACTTAGAGAACAGCATACGCAAATCTGAATATATGTGTAAGAGAAACTCCAAGGGAAAACAGAATGGTCATGTTTTCCTCTGTATTTACTGCCTCACTGCTACCCGATCAATATACTTCTTTGTAAAGTCCAATTTCCCGTTGGCAAGGTCCACTGCTAATGCCAGATCTCACTCCACGTTTAATCTCAGAGTTGTTTAGCTTGCAAATTATGGCTTTGACAACTCTGCTGAACGAGATTTCATCAGTCTTTTCTCCCCCACATGTGAAGTAAAACCCTCATTTTAACAACAATGTGCCACCTCTGAACTGGAAAACATGGTTGGGGAATTAAGTTTTCAAACAAAGCTGCTGACAGAAGGACCGCAATGGAAGCTGCGACTGTTCAACATCTTTTAAAATCAGAATAATGCTATGTAATTGCTTTCTTGATGGATTTAGAAGCCCAGATACAGCCCCTGAAATAAAAAAGTGTAGGCTTCTGCTTTTTGTTTCCTTTTTGTTTTAAATGATTGATAATTATTTCACAAATGTCTTCCCCTGACATTTGATTTGCTAGATAATACATAAACATACAGTTTCTAATAGGTTTTCCAGCCTTTTAACCTAATTTCTTTTCTCATTACTTTTCATTTCATTTCCAATTCTGATATAAAATCTATTTCCCAGAAAATTTTTGCGTGATCCAAAGCTCTCCTACTTTCATAATGTAAGCTATGATATTTTAAAACAAAGTCAAGATCTGGGATAGCAGAGAAGAAAAATCAACCCATATTTTTAACTTTCTTCTTTCACGTTGTACTGTTTAACATACACTGTATCCAAGATGGCTTCTAAACTACGGTTGAAACTGTAATAGTCATTATGTTTATGTGAACCTTTAAAAAACCCTGCCACATGAAAAAGGTTGGGTGGGGACAAAACAAGACAGTCCAGCTTAAGGATATATCTATTCTTCTGTCATATACTGACTGGCAAATGTTACTGTATTGCAAAGATTTGCTAGCTAATTAATGATTGGGCAGATCATGGACATAATCATTAACAAATGCAGATTTCATCTTTCACATCTTTATAACACAGAGGGAAAAATAATGGCTAGAAGTTCGGGGACATACATGAGTATATATAAAATGACACAAAAATTCTCATTTGTGAAGCAAGAGAAGCAGCGATATTCCACTAATTTCAGTATCAGTGACTAAAAAAGTCCGTAATTAATTTTCCATAAGAGCATTTACATTCCTTGAAACAAAACAGGTTCAAATATCAGTTGTTCTAAGTGTATCTTTGGGGCTATATTCATTTACTCCAAGTTCCTCTGAATGAAGAATTAAACTGCTTTTTTGTCTTCCTCAGCTAGTATAAACCTGTTGAAGTCAGTGCGACCACTTGGTTATTTATCTTATGGAACTCAATGTCTGTCTGCCACCCCATTCATAAGTGCATGAAAACACAGGTCAGCTTTCTAGAGAAGACCACTTAATAGTTTAAAATTAAAGGATCTGCCCTTTCTTTCTTGTTCTTTTTTCTTTTTTTTTGACAGGTTCCTATTCCACTAGGAGTAAGACATTCATTTCTTCCAGCGAAGATTTTCAAAACGCCGTCTGTGTATCATCACTCTTCACACAAAGATCCACCGAGATTTCCTAGCAGTACATTAAACAAATTAAACACGTTTTTGTATTGCTACATTATTCAAAGCATCGCTCCCATGTTCGAAGACTAAGAACAGAGAAAGTTTTCTGTAAGAGAAGCCTGAAGAGAACACGTCCAATCTGCCTTTCAACCTGTTTTTCCTTTCTAAAGCCTCCTTTTTTTGAAGGTGTAGCTGTGGGTAGAAAGGATAACGCAATAATGATCTTCAAGCAACAATACCTGTATTGTAGAATTGCAATTTATCCAGATGTCCTTTTCAGTGTAGCCTAAAGAAATAACCTGACACACTAACAGACAGGTTTCTATTTAAACAAAAAAGAAAAGGGAAAAGTCCTTAAGAAAGAGTCTCTAAAAAACATGTTTTTGACTTTCCTTCTTGAATTCCCCTGACAAAAGTAATGAGTGAGGTGACAGGAAACCTGATATTAATTCTGCAAGTTCTAACTAGATGTGCAGGAGATCTAAGCCCAAGGAATCGAGCTGGAATGCAGAGCAAATAGGCAATTATTCTGAGCACAAGAATTCGGTGCCTGATGATGACTTGCCTGTCTCCCTTCTCTGGTGTCTATTCTACAGAGGCTATAATCTTGTATGTTGATGCCCATATTCAATCTTAATGCCTGATACTGAGTGATGGGAAGCTGTAGGGATTCTTGTGAGATTCATCGCTAATGGGTTTAACTCAATTGGCATGTCTGCCTGGGATATTTCATAAATGCGCAACCTACACTACGTGATCAGAATAATTACTTGGAATCGTGCAGAGCCCCCATCTCAACATGATACTTTTTGTTCTACAACTTTTGCCACCTTCCGCTTTACCTTTAGCCACTCAGCTGTCTTCTAAAAATAATAAATGTTAGCAAAATGATATGCAGTGTTATACCCCTCTCTCCCCTTTGCATGCGCACATGCCCACTCACACAGATGGAGAGATAACAGAGTTGTACTGTCTCAGCTTTTTGACCTGAGGTTCTGAAGGAATCCAGCTCTCAGGAAAGCAAATTTTGGCCATGTGCTGAGACGGGATTGGAGACTAAGGTCGTGTGACACTGATTATACTAGTAGCAAAGCAGATAAAAACTGCAGTTCTTTTACTCTACTGCCTATGTGGACCATTTTACACTGATCCAAGTTACATTCAGGACAGAAAAAAAAGTCCCATTAGAAAGAAAAAAAAAGATTTTGCAAGAAATTTTTTCTTGGAGAAAGAAAAAAAATTCTGCTGCAATTATGCTTTTTAGATAGCTTTGAAAATTCATCCAGTTGTTTTTTTCACAACTAATCTTTGGCCTCTTGGCCCTCCCTTTTCCAAATCCAGCATCTGCTACCTTTGTTAGCAAATGACATGTAGCAGATTTATTTGTCCTTAAGATCTCTCAGTATATAATGCAATTGCCATGGTTTCTGACCTATCTGATCACTATCACTCATAGTGGACTGTAATCATTTATAAGAATGGATTCTAGTGACAAAGATCGCAATGACCCACCAGCAGAAACATTTTCAGTATTTGCTCTCACTTACATTATTGTAATAACCACAAAGGGGAAAAGGACATAGGATCCACACCAGGGGAGAGAATTCCAGTATAATGTGTTTTCTAACATATTGATAGGAGAAGACTTGACAGACCTCTAACAAATGATTCAGGCATGGTGACACCATTCATGGCTCCCTGCTGTAGGTCTACCTTCCATTTTTTGGCACTCTTCCCAGTCACTTCAAAATTAAGGAGGCACCCTGAACAAAATACACTTTCCTGGCAATATGCAGGTCAACAGGACTATCACGTGATGCGAACTAATCCCACGCAGCCTGTGAGAGACAGTTCCATGGTTTTCATGCAGCTTGCTAATAGCAAGCATGCTGTAAAATCATTACAATGCCATCTTTGTTTCCAATCCCATCTCAACGCATGGCCAAAAGTTATTTTCCAAAAACTGGATCTCATCAGATCTTCATATTATAGTTTATCTGACTTTTCTGGAGATCAGTACAAACATGCAAACTTTGTCATAGGAATCAAGTAGGGAAATGTTGACAAGCACAAAGACAGCACAGCTGAATAAGGAGAATCATAAGATTTCAGTTTTAAGATCGGATTGAAAATGGGTTGTGTTTGATTTTAATAGTCATGCCTATTTAATTCTCTTCAATTAGTAACTGTAGAAACTTTAGTTAGAATTTTTAAAAAATGATATTACAAAGTAATTTAACAATGGTTATTATCACTTATGTCTTTCAGACGTGCACTTATGCAAATCCACCAAGCACAGTTCTGACTATATTTTCTTTACTTGGTTGAAATCAGTGTTAGAAGAACCAATTTACATAATGGCATCTGCTACTCCTGTTACAATTTGTATTTTAAAAATAAAGTGTGTGTGAGGTAACTTGTACAACTGTTTTCACCATTCCTGATTTCAAATAGTTGCCATTTTCAATTTTTCCCTCCTTGCTTAATAAGGATGTAAACACAGGACTGAGAATGAGCAAGAAATCAAAAATACAGATTAGGATATTTGCCAGTACTGGTCTCATTTCCAAAGCACACGATTTCTATATTCATTCTGTATTTCATTTTAAATATGGCTGGAACATCTATACAGAGCTGGAAATAATAAAGTTCCCATTTTTGGAGTACCATGAAAACACATATCTTTTACAAAACTCAGAGTATAAAAGCAAAGCTTAAAATATTCAGCTCAATACTCTCCGCTGGGTCCCTCCTCTAGTTCTTCTGAGTGGGGTATTTGAAGGTTCTTGGCTCTTCAGGACTTTATCACACGACAAGTTAACAAAATAGTCCTTCAGTCCCTATGATTTCGCTTATAGAATAAAGCAAAAAAAAAATTAAAGACTTAAATTGATCATTTTATTTCTACAATAACCTGATAAAATGATAAAGAGATGAACATCCTATCATCACCCTCACCGTTACTATGGGTTTGAATTATTGGGATGCGAGGGAGTGTATGGTGCTGTACAATCCAAGATCAAAGAGTTTACAACTGAAGTACCAAACGAAAGACAACAGAGACATGAGACAACATTTGGCACCATTCTTTACACAAAAATAATATAGCTTTTGTCAACTTTCTGGTGGTGTCATGGCAAATAGAGTTTTAAACACAGACCAAGAGAAGAGTGATGTGGACTTAGAGATGTTTATGCATTCCAGATATGAACAACACAGAAAAATTAAAAAACCTCTATATTTTACAGTAGAGATGGACCAAGAGAAAGGTGTTAGTCCTCAAATGAAGATTAGTTCAAACTCATGTTCAGGAACATTGAAATACCTGGGGAATTAATGTTCGGTCATGATGCAAGAACTTACTGTGATTTTCTTTCAGGAGAGAAATGCTACAGAATCACATAACTTTTGACATTAAAATAAATATTTTGGAATAAAATAAAATACTGTGCTTTTGTCTTGTTCTAAGTTTTCTGTTTCAAATAATTTTTCTGTTTCAAATTTTCTGTTCTTGTTCTCAGTTTTCTATGTTTTCTCAGTTTTTTTTATGTTTTTCAACATAAAAGTTTCCTTCTCTATTTTAAATGGCACTTCTTTTAGCGGTTGTCAGCTTTCTGAGATCTGTGACATGTGCCCTTGTCTGGAGATATCTAACTTTGTCTCTAACTTCTACTGCTTTGAATGACAAAATGAAAATTAGATCAAAGAAGCTGAAGTTCAGTGTTGGTGTTGTTGACATTTACTTTGTGAATCCTTTTTCTCACCATTTTTGACCTAAAATTTTGCTTTTAGCTATTCTCAATGTTTTCAGTAAAAATTTGATTTTTACATATTTGACACATATTGTCACAAACAAACAAAAGCTGCCATTCCTTGTGTTTCTCTGGAAACACAAAAGCAAAGCATTTCCCACATGGTCAAGAACTTAAATCCAATGTCCATATATCCTCACACCACCAACATTCAGAATGATTCAGAAGTGAAATACTAATTGTGTCATATCTGTACAGTATGAATCATAACAATAAAAAAAGGCAGTAGTGATCATTTAATTATTAGTAAAGTAGTACATACTGGATGTACATACAGGGTATATATATTTTCTTGGAAAGTACCAAGATAATATCTATGCCACAAAGATTATGCAATCTAAAGTAGGGAGGCAATATAATGAGAGAGGCATACAGCCTTTGAATAGCACATTTGCAAATAAATGGATTGAAAATAACACATTTTCCATACAAACGTTTCTTGCTCTTTTTCTGTTAGCTCCTCTCAGTTGACACATCTTACCCACATTGCAGCAAGATTGCTAAATTTGCAGATACTAACACCATAGAAATTCTACGTAGGTGTTTATTTCTGCTTGTAGCATACATTTGGTAACTGTGAGAGTACAATGAGGCTGGGCTAGATCCAGATTTCTCTGGAACTCATAAATTTTATTTTATGTTGCTCTATGATTACTAATTGAGACTCCCCACTCATGTTACTAAACTTTTACACTCAGGTGGGATCTGTCTCACATCAGATACGTGCAATATAGACCTCTACATGTGAGTTGGTCCTCCTGGGATTCCTGTATAACCAACAGAAAAAAAGAGCGGACTTAATACCTGATGCGCCTGACCAACTTTAGATGCCTATTTCAGGATCACATGAATCACCAACCAAAAATGCCTATTGCTCTCTGCTAACTGTAAGAGGAGATCAGGTGATGAAGCAGGATGTAGACATCTACATTTTGTCTGGTAACTGAATTCAATCCCTTGAGCTGAAGACTAGACTGGATATTCACAGAGGTGCTCACCAGAATGTAGTGAGATTTGATCTCTTCTAATCTTTCTGACTGTCAATATTGTAAAGACTACAATATACTTTGATATAATATACTGATCATATTAAAAATAGGTAGAAAAGAAAAAAGGACAGCTCAACCATAAAATCAGCTATCAAAGTAGGAACAGCATTTTACATATGAAAGTTAGTGATTCTGATTAAGAACTGAGTTTGTGGGTTGTTTACTAATGACATGGCAGGAGCTCACATCACTGATCCATATCAATGCTAAGGGCACAGCCAGAACTGTATCAAGTGGCCCTACTGTAAATGGAAATCAGTTTTCAAAGCCAAAAGAAAAATGAATCTTGATCTTATACATTGTGTGTGTGTGTGTGTGTGTGTGTGTGTGTATGAGAGAGAGGGAGAATGTGTATATTTGTGTATCAGCTCTCTTTCATACCATGTGAAGCTGCTTACATACAAGGACATTCTCTTCTTCATTTAAGTTATGCTACTGTTAGATTAATTTATCCTTTAGCTTGACACATCTTATTTCCAGCCTGGTGATGGATGAATGTGAATGAGAGCTCAGGGTGAAGGATTCCTTTCAGCCTTTTTTACTGTGTAAAAGAGAGAAGGGAACCCTATTAAAAAGAGTTTGTTTAAGACTCCAGTATCTCTTTCTTTTTTGACTGGTCTGGTTTTTACTGTGGAAATAGTTCTCACAAAATAGATATGTGAAAAATAGAAATAATCATAAAAGTCACCATTACCCAAATCTCTCAACCTACTGAAAACATTCACATTTGATCCATGCTCTGGGCCCAGTTCTTATCTTCTTCAGAATAGCCTGTCCCTCACTTCTTATTCATGTCTCTCCAATCACGTACAGCAAATGTTTTCATAAAAATGCTGAGAAATAGAGATGCCTGCTCGTCTGGGCTGAAATTTGGAAAGAAACTCAATTTAAAATCAAAACAAATTTAAATGTCTCTGGATCTGGCACTGCTAAAAGAAGCATTGCTGAAACTTTCAATTTATTCCACCAAGAATGTTCAGAATAATATATATTAATGTACTTTTGATAGGTCTGCAATGCAAGCTTGATTTGTTTCTCCTAAAAGCAATGTATGTTTAAATTCTAAAGCTGTAGGTGTTTGAAGAATGCTTAGCTCGACCTAATCATGGCAAACCAACATGCACGGGGATTAAAAAGAGAAGCCAACAGCCTGCAGTCCACTTAGAGAATGGCAGGGTTAAGGTGGGATAAAATAAAACTTTCAACACTTCCAAACAGATTCTTAGATACCGTGGGCCTGACCCTAGTGTCTAATCACCGATGTAACCGATTATGTGCAGCACAAGAACTGAGAGTGGAACAGTATGAAAACGGACAAGGTTGTTTGAAAGCATCCTTTATATGTTCCTGATGCATTCAGAAGCCTACTTTGATCCTTCCCTGAATTAAAGGTGATGGGGGGGGGCAAGAATTTCAGCTGTAATGGGCAAAAGTTGTGACCTCAGAGCTCTCCTCCACATAGCACAGCTTTTTTCCTATCTCTGCAGAGTCTGGACTGGCAGTGACAGCAGCATCCACCAGGACTCTTCTGCCTCCATGGGTGTCTTTGGCATCCAGCCACCAGAAGAGGAGAGGGGAAAGTATAACTATGGGAATAGAAGGAGATGCTTAACCGTAACAACCAGAGGTTATACACAGAACACCAAGCCAAGAAGAAGCACTCCATGGGAAAGTCAGCAAGAAATACATGGGAATGGGACTGGCTTTTTTGAGGTTTGCTTTTCACCTCCTTTCTAAGACCACATTAGTGGATTAGTCCACCTTCCTTGTCAGCAAGGCAACCCCAAGTCTACTTACCTCACCTTGGGTTTCCTCATGTTTATGCAACCACCTTTGCCAATGCTGATGACTGTTCTGATAGTAATTCAGCCATTTACGCACAGCAGACAGCAAAGTGTCAATAGGGAGAAGTGGCAAGTTTTCACATGATCTGTTTTTGTTTCTGCAACTTTTTTTTTTGGTAAAAAGCTAAGAAAAAGATAATAATTTGGCTGGCTTTCACTCTCTTTACTAATCAGACTGGCTAATAAGTGACTTTTTGGTAGCTGAGCAATACCTGTCTTCCAAACTGTACTAGAAGCACTAATTAACACAGCAAGAAATATAAATATTTCTACCATGCAAGTGATCATTTCAAGCCAACTGCACTCTTTGCTGATCTGGGTGAATAATGACTCCCAATAACTGTGCAAGTTTCTACTCTCTAGCACTGGAAAAGAGAATAGGAGAAATGTACCTTTAACCCTTTCTTTTCAGACAAAACCTGCTGAATTCCTCAAGAAAAAGAAAATTTAAAACTGCATTTGTCAGAATGTGAAAATGCATGTGAGCTGTAATGTCTATTAGCTTCTTTTTAGCATCTTCCTCACATCAGAGAACTTTATAAGCAGCAGCAGCTAAGGGGAAATCAATGCTGGCTTCCATGGATGTTCTGTATTCATAGGGATGGCTCCTCTGATTGATTTGTTGGCAACATGAGATAAAAACAATTTAAATTAAAAAAAAAAAAAGAGCCTAATGAGAACTAAAGTCTGTATGAGAAAAGAGTGGGAGACTTAACACGGAAACCAGGAAGAGATCCCTAACAGCCCCTCTGATCTTGCTTTAATAAAGTTTTGTATGCATGGACAAGCACAATAGAAAGAGGATGGCTTCTCCCCTAAATTTGACCTCCAGGGCAAAAAGTAATCAGATCAAAACCATAACACTTCAGACATTGCAGAGTATGAGAGGGACTATTTGGCTGAAATAATAGCAAAGAGCCATTTATTCTTCCTCCAGTTTACAAACAAAACAGCACTGCTCTCATTTCTTAGTGCTTATAATGATGCCTCCCTGCTTGCAGTGCTGCAAAGCTAATCCTACAAACTTCCACACAGCAGTATTTTGACAAAGGAAGAGTACACAGTAGCTGTAAGTCAATCCAACCCTGACTTTGCCTCAATAATATAATCCCCCCCCCACCAAAATGCTCTTCATAATCATTCACTTTGGAATAGCAAATACAGAATGCCCCTTTCCTTCCCCAAATCAGATTCCAGATACTGTACTGTATGCATGCATGCTGGAGAGCCACAGATACCTATCTGTGCAAATGCTAAACAGAGAGCCAACAGCCAAAGAAAGCAGAGGGGGACCTGGAGCATTCGCAGGGGCACAGATGACTGAAGTTTGAAAATGGTATGAAGCACAAATTAGCCTGTAAATAAATTCAGTTCAGTGCCACTCTCCATGTAAAAACCTAACTACATGTTCTTGGTGAGCAATCTTCTCGTGCATATTTTCTCTCCAATCAATGCTGCGCATCTCTCATCTCTACCACAAATCGCTGCTGTATACCCTGACGGTGCCCAGCGCACAGAAACCCTGTTGGGATCAATGAAACTTCTGGGCACAGGAGAAGCACTGAAGGAGCCAAAGAGATCCCCAGGGTAGATAAGAGTCTTAAAAATCAAGTTCAAGGAAGGTGAGTTTGTCCTGAGTGACTGACTAGAAGACCTATTTCGGGCGTTATACAATCCACTGAAATCCAAAGACAGGGCCGGGGGGGGGGGGCTTTTTTTTCCACTGTTTTTTAAAGGAATGCTGAATGAATCGCATTTAGAACCAAACCAGGCAACTCTCTGTACATCACCCAGCAAAAAGCAGCAACTACTATCACCCAGCGCAAACGCAGCGTCTGCATGTAGATGCGCTCAGGTGTAAAACTTCCAAATTGAGTGGGAGGCTCAAGCCTAATGTGCAGCTGGGCACTTAGTCTGAAGTGCTCCTGGCAGAAAAGAATCAAGACATAACACTTCTGCTTAACACCAGAGCACTTGTTCTTGTCTTGTTTCCTGGCGGTGGCTAAGCAGCAGAACCAAGCTGGCTGTAATACAAAGTGCTCTCATCCCTGCAGGATTACACCCCTTCTTTCTTGCCCATGAGCTTTCTTTTGTGTGCTCTCCAGGATCAAGTAAATTTTCCCCCAAAATGACAGAAACATTAGGGAAACCGAGCCCTCATAAGGGCTCATCCCTTATGATGACCGAGCCCATTCTAGAAATTCATAGAGACTTCTGCGGATCCCACATGTCATAAAAAAAAGTAAACTCTAAAGGACACCCAGATTAGATCATCAGATGAAAACAACATTAAAAAACAGAGTAGAGAGGGCTGAATGTTTGCTTTAAAGAGCATCTGTTTATGCAACTGACTTGGCTTCAAAGCTTTGTAGATAGATAAAAGTTCTTTTCTTCATCTAAGTACATTCCAGTGTAACAACACAGTCTCTGCAGCTCATCCTCTGTAACTCA
Organism: Dromaius novaehollandiae; assembly: GCF_036370855.1. Classification (NCBI taxonomy): domain Eukaryota; kingdom Metazoa; phylum Chordata; class Aves; order Casuariiformes; family Dromaiidae; genus Dromaius; species Dromaius novaehollandiae. The sequence continues at coordinate 30,552,216 of NC_088099.1, forward strand.
CCACTATAATCAAAATGTTAACATGAATGACCCAGAAAGCATGCAATCACTCAACATCGACACAAAACTACCTCTGTCAGGCCACATGGGCTTACACGGTACAAAAGAGCTTTTTGCTGTGAATGACAGTTACTCCAGCAAATGTACTTTTCTAAACATCCACCGCCTGCAAAAATTTAAGCTCTTCATCACACAGTTCTGATCACGGGAATATTCCCAAACTAAAAAATACTTTGCCCTTGTATCTTATGCTCTGCAACACAATTCCACACATTGCTAATTCCACCAGAAAATACATCTAGTCAACTACTTTTTTCTTAACTTCATAACATAGCTCATCCCTCACAGTTTAAAGTTATTAAATAAATGCTTTTTTAAGTAATCACCTCCCTCCAGAATGAAGAATCACTGCCTCTTTTGCTCCTGACCAACTTTGCAAGCTGTCATCTACTACAGGGGCATCTCTGTTGTCAGAGTTTTGTTTTAGTACAAGGCACCAGTTTACAATTGCTTCAGCAATCCACTAAATCCTAAGAGTAATCAGATGGTACTGGCAAATTGCTGAAACAAAGAATATGAATCAACAAAACACTGCAAATAAATAAGTTTATACAGATACTGTGAAAAACATGTTTAGTTGAGCATAAGGCTTGTACTGTAATTCTATCCCATCCAAGTTACTAATATGACAACCGTCACTTTGCCATTTGAGCTTATAGTACATGAAATGCGGAAATTTGGAACCCACGGCATGGGACGGCAGAGGGCTCTTCCTCATGTCACAGTCCAAAACATCAAGAAAATTTTCAAGTCTCAAACCTTTTGTGGATCATTTGCATAGCAAACTGCATCCTTATATACAGATGAAAGACAATCTTTCTTGATGCCCACCTTGGCTGAGGTATACCCGCTAGTTTTTTGGAAGATACAGGTATTGGTTTTATCTTCCATAAGCGTGAACGTCTGGTCCTGCATAAGGAGCACCGAGTCATTAGTTTTAATGATTCGGTCAACTCACTTGAGGATACATCTGCTCATGACTGCTAGGCAAACCTTGAAGGTTCAATTTCCAACTTTGGCAGTACAATGTATTTACATATAAACAATGAAAAATCAGCTTAGAAGTTTAATATAAAACAATAAATCACATAACTAGATATATCTGCCTGCCACAAAAAAAAGCATCCCAATAAAATTTTAAACAGAAATGCTCCAAAAGGCATAGGAACTAACTACTTCAACTAAAATCAGTCCTCACTAATACAAAGATTTATACTCTGTTTTAAGAGCCAGAGTAGAGATGTAATTCTCATTAAGAGAATTACAAACATTTGTTCTGGTCTCATAATTAAGGTCCACGTTTGGAAATTTGGAGGTCTGGATTTTGTGCCTGCCTGGCCCTCAGACCATCATGCTGGGAGGCATTCACACTGCCTATGCGGCAAATTTTGTTGCAATTAAGTGAGCAAAATTTATGGGCATCAGGTCCCCACGTATTTCACAGAGAGAGCAGGATTCTTTGGAAGGCCAAGTCAACAGGATACCAATAGTGCAAGGTGTCAAGCCTTCCTACTCACCACCTCACTTCATCCATGCCTCAGTTTTCCTCCTGGGGAGGCTGGATACCTTCCTCACATACAGAAATTGTCGGAAGCTAAAATAATTAATCTTCAGAAATGTTATCCTGAACACGGCAGACTAAAACCAGACAGCACTCTTACCTGTTGAGAAGGTCTGACAGAGGGAAAAAGAACATGTCCCTGTGCTGGTCCTAAATGTGAACAACTTCCTTTTCTCGGACACGAGGCAAACGCAGCCCTTATTTGACACTCCACAGTCACAGGACTGCCACATACCCCATCCTCAGTAACGGCCAGTTTTTCATTCAGCTTGCACCCCACAAAATCAGCTAGATTAAGTTTTTAGAAGCACTCTGTCCCTTCCAATACCCATGCTGATATTTAAGACTGTATTCTTTAAGGATCTGAAAACTGGGATATTTATGCTAGTCCTCAGATGAAACCTGAACACTGAACAAAACATGACCCCAAATCTTCAGTGAGCATCAGCAGCAGCTCAACCACTAAACTCTACATGCAACTGATCACAAAACACCTAGAGGAAGAGGAAATCCTTCAAAGCCTTACAAAATTTTCAACTTACAGCACTGAATTCTTTTGCACCAGCTTCATATATATCTAAAATGTAGTTTCTTTCCCTAGGATGAACAAGATCTTCAAGAATTTAGCAAAAGAAGCATGCGTGCATTTTGTCTTACTCTCTTTGCCAGGCTTCCCCTCTAAACACATAACCAGGTTTAAAGGATGATTAAATAGGTAATGGAATGAGGCATAATGTGACATCTCATTGAAAGATAAGAGGGCAAACACAAGTATTTAAACCCTTCTCCTAGCTCTTGATAGATTAAGCAAGCACCATTACGTAGAATAGTCTTCATGTTACTTTAAATATCCTGTACATCTCCCATAAAGCTTTTGTGTAAAATCCTTCCCTGCACATATAGAAATGAATCATATCACATTATAGCTGGCTATGCATTCTTCCCTGAACACACTATGTTTTAAATTGCAAAATCCATTTTTATTTTCTTTTTCATTTGTCACTTCACCACTGGAAGGAAGGTTTCCTGGAGCGTATTCCATTGCATGTCTGACAACATCAAGTCTGCCTTCGATATATTAGCATAAAAAATTGAGGATAAATGATTACATTTACATGAGGTCAATGAACAAGTACAGGAGACAAAAAGCCTACAGGATTCATTGTATCTTCTGCTATAAACCTCTCAGAGACTTTCTGATGAGAACACAGATGCAGAAAATAAGCAGTCATGGGGGAAATAACTCAATTTTTAGTGCTCTGATAATTTTCAGATAATTTTGTTAATATTTGGGCAAATAAACCTGGTATGAATGTGTCCTCTTTGTTATCTGCTTTCTCGCAGAACAGCAACATGCTGCACAGTGCCAGCCTCTCTTTGTCCTCACTTTAAGTCAGCCACTTGGAGATTAGGCACTGATGGATGTTATCTCTGAGGCATCCTCCTCTTTAATTCTGAACTACTACATCATTCCAATCAATTTATACATTCACAACATGCTAATGCAATAAAGCATTAAAAGTGGTCAGCATAAGCACAGTATAATGCTCTATGTCGCATACGGGTGCTTGAAAAGAGGAGGAAAGAATACACTTGTAAAACCTGCATAGAGTAGAAAGGCATCCTCTGCAGGGCTAAAACACTCTTCAGGATACTAAGGGAGAATCTGTAAATATTTAACATTGCTACAAGCAAAGGGATTAACGGAGTAGAGCTCTTTGATCAATACTTGCAGCACCATGTATTATTTCCAATGGGCATGAACAGCAAAATGCTATTTATTGACTAAAGTATGCTACACATCATTGAAGTTTAATACGAGGGGACGTGAAATTCTGTCTCAATCAGGAATAAGCCACTGACCTGACCTTAGCCTAATCAACCATTTCTTGCACTGCAGTAGCACTTGATAGTTCCCAGCCTCATTTTTCTGGGAGCTTTCCAACCATAGACAAATCCAGTCTCTGACACCGAGAGATTAAAGGATAATGTAATTTAAGATGAAATTAAATAAAGGTGGTGTAACATAACAAGTGCAGCTGTGGGCAGTGGAAAGGCTAAAAGCACAAAAACACTTGGATTCACAGACTAATTAGGTGTTCAAATATTAGTTTTAAATAAGAACCATTTTTTTTCTATTATTTTTCTAGCTTATAGAAGTAATAAGAAAGAGTGCTGGTAGCTTTTGTCCCAGTTTCATCTTACGCAGTGCCACAGAAGCCCAGAAGTGACAGCAGAGGGGAACATAGCAGCCAAACAGAGGTTAGTGCTTATCGCTGCAAAACAGCAACCACCTGAGCAGGCTGACACCCAGTCTGCCCCAGACAATGCTTGGTACCAATACATGAAAAGAAAGTTCAAGAAAGCAAATTGTAGACATCTGTGGAATAAACTGCCTGTAAGAAAACATTATTTGCCTTGTCATTCCGAGTGTCTGAAGATATATTGCAGGATTCTCCCTCATTAATCTTACTGGAATATATACAAAATTACCCTGTATTACTTGGAAAAATCAACCTGGGTACCTAACTGTGCTCCCTTAAATTTTACATTCTTCCAATAGCTGAGTCTTGAAATAAATGGTATGGTTCCCACCTTCCATGAAATCCCTGCTGCACATTTGACTGCAAAAGAAGAGCACAAACAAGGAACTTCCCATCAAAGTCATTCCTACTGCTGAGACCTTTGGAAGATAAATCGTCCTCAAAGTCAGCTCCCAATCTCTGTCCTTTCCGGTGCTGTAACGTTTGTTATATTTGCATGCAAGGTTGGAATAGATAATGCACCATACAGAAAACCCAGGTGCATTAATACAAAGCCTAGCAACATGTATTTACTCAGGGGCAACACAGACAATACGTTTAGAATCCATGACAATCGCTTTTTCTCTAAATGTTTAGCATTTATGAACTCATCCTACAATAATCTGCACCTTAAGGCCGTGCTCCCTGCTGTAGAAGGGATCAAACTTTTAGGGACGTGCGAGGGGAGGCAATTCTGGCACAGGAGAGCCAGCTGCCTCCAGAGCCAGCAAGGGCCCAAGGGCTCAGCTCATTTCTCGCAGTTCATAACCTGCGTTCAATAGTGCTACTCTCGTGCTGAATTCAAACCTATGCTGTTTATTTGGAGCTAGGGAATCTGAATAAAATTAAACAACTTTTGCTCACAAGGACAGTCTCTGCATTTTCCTTTGCCAGCTGTACATTCTGTTACTAAATCTCAAGGAAACCAAAGCGACTGAATACATCTGACCTAATCTTTTTAAAGGGCTCGTATATGACCTTCAGCCTGTCCCTCTGTGACTGACACTGCATCCTATCTAGGAAGCAAAGAGGAGTTTCCCATGTAAACTCTTAGTAAAGTTTTCCAGAACAAGTATTTCAACTCCCATTTCCAACCAGGAGAAAGGTTAGCCAAGCAGACAATGACTATGTATTTCACTTTTAAATTTCCTATATCATATACCTCTCATGAGGCTTCCAAGCAATAAATTCCAAAAACTAAATGTAAAAGACCATGGGAGCCAGGTAGACACCATTATATCCCAGCTTGCATAAAATGTCACATGTTCCTCATGTGACTAATTCTTAAAAGATAATTCCTTAAATTATCCTTTTCTAATTTTCATCTTCACAAATACAGACTTCCTTTTCCTCTCAAAGAATTTTGAGTTTTCTTCTGCAGCTACAACAACTGCTTTTAACAATCTGATCCCTCTTTACTACTATTTTAATCAGAAATCACACATAATCCTAAATACCTATAAGGGATTTCAGAGAAGAATTACAGTGAAGAGTCACTAAAGAAAGAAACCATCAACATTAAAAGGTGGTAGCCACCTCAAGCTACCTGCCAGACATTTTTTTATACAGCTGGTTTAAGAAACTCACCATGGACAATGCTCCAAAGCTAAAATAAATGAAACGAAACCACACACTGCAATCATTAAAAGCACTGATAGAGGAAAAGAAACCTCAAACTGAATGAAATCTGAAAATCAAAACCCTTTCCAGCACTGTAGCCAACTCACAAGAACTTTTTAGGGCATCTGAGCAAATGATGGATATTCTCCTGGCTGATAAGATTGATAAACAGAACACATTGCGTATATATATTATGCGAAGTGAATAAAAGAGGATCAAGAGAAGAGGATGAACACATTTAAAAAGGAATGAAGACATCAGAAAAAAGACAAAGCATCCTGGAGGAAATTTCTAATGGCACTGAAGAGATGACTCATACTTAGAGACATTCAGAGAGACAGATAACAGTGCAGGCTGAGGTAAATGGCTAAAGGCAGACCATGGATATACATTCAATATATAAAAAGCTGAAGGAAGAAAAGAGAAACCGCCATGTTAATGAACCTCCTTGCCTCAAAACCCATGCCCACCTTTTCTCCGTTTTAACGCAAACTTTATACATAAATGAGTGTAAGGAATTTTAATGAGATGTACACTTTAAATGTATTAAAATGAATTATGCAGGAAAGCAGCGGGATAGCAACAGATGTACAGATTCAAGGGTGACATGCTTAGTCTCATTTGATGAATGTTTATTTTGTTGTTTTGAAAAATTAATGTAATGAAATATTTAAAGTGAACAAGAAACTTAAAAATTGACTTGGGGGATGGATTGCTTCCTTACAAGGACAGCCTCAACTATTCTGTGACTGTGTGACAGGTTTTTATTAAAGAAAATATGTCACTGGCATCTGAATCAAGAGCCTCTGTGTAGGAGTTGCACCTTGCACTTCTGAGAGTTATGAGGGAGTCACTTATATATGCCTGACCCCCCACTGCAGTCTGTACAGCATATAGCGAAAAAGTAAAGTACTAATCTTCTAATTCCGCAGCCTGGAGTCACAAGCCCAAAAGCATAAACGAGAGTGAGGTTGTAATGCCCAATGGAAAGTGATTGGGAATGAAGCAACAAACAGGAATTATTAACCTTGCACATAGCGCCTGAGGGAATCAGAAAATTCTTATTATTTTCAAACAGGAAGAATGTTCTTGAGAATATCCAGCCTTTCTTCCATGAAAACATCGTTCATGAGGAGAGTAAAGCAGAACAGAGAAGGAGGTTATGATGGCATGACTTGCATGCTGAGCCTTTGAAATGATAGCCTTGTGAGAAAGAGCTTTGAATCAGATGGATTCTTTGATTTGTCCTTGTTCAAAAAAAATCTCATTGTCCAGTACTATGCTCTTTACCATTTAGAATGGCTGGTAGCCAAGAAACGCAAACTAACCATGTATCAGTGATACTGCTGCAAGGCTGTTTTGTAAAAACAAAATTTTTTGTGGGCTAATAATGTTCCCTAGCTCTAGTCCACCTATGAACAGTTTAATACCAATAACAGCAGCAGCAATGAAAAACCTTCTGGCTAAAAAAACTAAATTGCATAATATTAGGAAGCTTTATTATTTTTACGACAATTTAATCTCAAACATTATCTCTGTATGTCCTACACCCCCTCAAATACACACACACATATCTAGATCCCCTATGTACAGGATCCACAAGAAAATGTGATTTTCTTGTGGATCCTGTACATAGGGGATCTAGATATCACATTTTCTTGTGGACTTTACCAAAATATATTTTAGTTTCTCAAAAATTCAATTAAAACAACAGAGCACAATTATCTGTTTACTGGCAACCAAGCAGTCCACATTAGTTGGCTCTGCTTTGCTGAACTGTGTTCAACTGCTCAAAGCATTCAACTGTTTCATTATGAGATTTCATCAGACACCCCTGGCTCCAGCACCATGGCACAGAAATCGCGATGCAGGATGCCCGCTGCTCTCCACGCTTTGTCTGCTGCTGCTTGAAAGCCGCCCTGGCTCTCTCCAGAATTTGTTTACAAGTATTTCAAAGGTTAGCACAGATTCATGTATATATGGTTTGTATTATGCATGTCTCATCTGGGCTACTTTCTCTCCCCTTTTCCCCCCTCCTCCTTTTTTACCACGGAAAACTGAAAATTGACCGTAGTGGCTTTCCCCTCACTTCAATCACAATGTCTAAAAATCAACAATGATGGTATTTTATACTACATTCACCACATGCAGCCTTACATCCCGTCTGTATGCACAGAAGCCCATCCCGTTCCCAAGCAGCAGAGCTGCCTTCCCAGATGCTGATGGCACAAGGTAAATTGATTTAATAGCCATTTAAACCCCAAGACGCCTGATGGAGTCAGAAAAGGCCTTGATCCTGGGAGACACTTCGTATGAGTTGTCCCCATCCCTGGTGCGGACCGTCACTGACTCATTCACAGATCTGAAACGTCACACACAATTATACTAAAGTCCCCGTACCCGAATCTCTAAACATCTCTCAGCATTACACAGTCCCTCCTCTTCTCCCTGACAGCTTTCAGGAATTGATTGCAGTGGAGCCCAAGATTCATCCTTCTGACGGACTTGCTAAAATGAGGGCCATGACTTTTAACAGAAAAAAAGTGTAACAATTATTCTTGACGAATTAAGCAGCAGAATGTAAGCTTCCAGGAAACAAATACTAAGAATGCCTCACTGTGCAGGCTACCTAAAGGCTTCCAGACTATGTATTATTCAATCCATGATCTGGGACCTCTCTAACTGGGACAAAACCTCTCTCTCCTTTTGCCATGGTGGCACATTTTCAATTGACGGCTGTGTAAGCTACCTCTGCCTTCACTTAAAAGCGAGCCAGAACAGCACACTCTCAGTAAGGGACCGTCGGCTGTGGAACAAGCTTTTGACCCCAGTATAATACCGCTTGACTCTGGTGACCTTCCAGAAATCCTGCAAGGCAAATCAATATGAACAGGTTTGCTGTGGAAGGCAGCCTCTTCCAAGAAGATTCAAAATAGTCTCAGGCGCAAGGGAAAATGTTTTCTGTGGGCTGTAAAAATTACACTTCTTACCATCTAGAGTGCAGAGACTACAAATTTCCCCCTTTTAATTTTTATACAATGAAAATACTAATAATCATAACACAGAACAGAGCAGACCAAACTCTTCTCCTTCAACTAAAGAATAATTGTCAACTAAAGAATAATTGTCCTGGGAAAGCAGTTATGATGCCATTAAGTGCCTATTCCCCAACATCCTCTTCCTCACAAGACCAAAGAAATTCTCAAGACTTTGTCATCTTGCTGTGCATGGAACTGAGCAACTAATTTTAAGGCAATAGACAAAAAAAAAAAGGCCAAAAAATGCATTACAAAAAGGAGGGGAAGTCTTTAACCAGGAAATTAAAACCAGGATCTAACAAAAGCCTTAAGCATGTTTCTAATTTTAGGCAAAGGAGGAGACTCAGCATCTTGAAGGCCGTCTTTCTGCAGAGCGCTGAGATTTCTAAGCAGACAACAAGCAGTGAAAAATTTCAAACATACAGTCAAAAGAATGAAATTGAAGAGAATGTTGCAAAAGAAAAATAGATCAGGATGTCAAATGCATGGGAATATCCTGAGAACTGGCCATGTTTGACTGACACAACCTTTAAAAGCCAGCATGGGAGAGCAGGAACTGCTTTAAGTTGATGCTTTAGAGTTCTTAACAAGAGAAAACAGGAAATACCTAAGGAATTGTTATTTTGGTTTTGGCAGATATTAGGGACAGACCTTTAAAGTGCCAGAAGAGCAAAAGGATATCCTCTTTCAAAGGAACACATGAGTTCTTTTCTAAGAGCTAAGCTCAGTTGCAGGAGCCTGTAAAAAAGAATTGATGAATGTAAATGTTAACATTCATGGCTCAATTCTCTGTCCAGCTCAACTGCGATTTAATTCTAAGAGTCGTATCTTGTCAGGTATTTCAGCACAAAAGCACGTGCCAACAAATTGAAAACAGTATCCAGACGGAAGATGCAGACAGCAACGGTGTCAAAAATCAGCACGCGAAGGTAAAATTTCAGGAAACTTAATTCCATAAAAAGAATTACCTTGAAAAACAAGTTCATAATCTCTAAAAACAAAATAAAACCTGTCAAAAAAAAAATCTGACTTTAAAAGGAGTTAATTAGCTTGAATTAGGATTGAGGATCAGATTTCTTTGAGATACACTAGTGAAAAAGGCTATGGAAGAGCAAAGCTTTAATTATTGTTATTACTCGTAGCACTCTAAATTTCCTCTGTGACCTCAAACAGATCTTTCCTTCTTTAGTCTCAGCCCCCCGTCATAAAGAGTGGCCAAAGATTACTCCTTAAGTCACCCTGAGAACTAACTCATTTGTGAGAGGTTCAAATATTAAGGACAGTGAATTAAATGTAAATAAAAGTATACTGAACAAACAAGAAAGTTCAAAGCATGCGAGGTACAAAAAAGCAGAGCTGTTTTTTATATAACTGGACTTCAATTTGCATCTATAAATTTGGTGATTCAGTGGAGCTCTTAGTTTGTTCAGACAGTTCAGATAAGTTGATTTTGACCTATCCAAAATGATTAACTCTCATTTGTCTTTAGGACAAGGATTCAGAACCGTCCCTCAAACCCTTGGCAGACATTTCAAAATGAACTTTGCTCTCTCACCCAGCTGCTCTTTCACTCTTTGATTACAAGGCTCACACTTGGAAGACCACTGCTTTTCAGGACAAAAATCAAGCATATTCTTAAAATTTGAGAGGGCAATTTAAGCATGTGCTAATAAACTGTCCTCAGTCGAGGCCATCAATAAAATTTCAGAATATTTATGCATATATACACAATCCTACGAGAACCAGCTTTGATGAAAAACGGGCTTGCCAGCAATTCTGGCTTGACAGGTGGGACCACAGCTCAGATGTTCCCAGGTGAGTAGCCTGTGTCCTAATCCACAGAATACAACAGTGCAAGGCATATGCAGTCAACATCTTTCACACACATCAGAACTCAAAGAACCCAAGCAAAACAGACAAAGCAAGATGAGTAACTGTCATGCAGATTTAACTCCAATGATACAAACTTGTTAGCAAAAGAGGTTATCAGACAACAGAAGGTTTTTCCTGTCTAATCTGTCACAGCATAAAACATTAAGCAACTCTGACTCTGTGTTGAGAAAAGGACAGTCAAGGATAGGCTCCAGGTCCAACCGCTTGGCACCCCATCCCGGCACTGCCAAGCCAACGAGGAAGAATCCGTGTCATGTCATCAGCAAGCAAAGCCCTTCCTTCAGGAGCAGAGAGATGACAAGATGCAGACCGTGTCCAACCTAGCGCTGCAGGCAGAGAACATGTAGATGCAGCATTGTATTTACAAGAAGCTCAGCACAGCTGAGGCTGCTCAAAACCCATGGAGGAAATTTTTGAAATGCCAGAATAGAAGAGATGGTGACAGCATGGCAACACTAGCTGCGGGGAAGACACGTAGCCCTTAGCCTGTGGGGAATTAGAGAGAGTGATGGGCAACCACGTTATTAATCAAGATGCTCTCTCTAAGGCGCTCAGCAGGAAGGAAAGTGAGATGCAGTTAGCTGTTCCTCAAGTACTTGCTTGTGCAGGTTAAACATATTCTTACCAAGACAATAGTATCCTAAGAAATGCTAAACAAGTAACAAAATGAGGATTAAAATGAAGAGCAAACCTATGGTATTTCTACAGCTGCATTATCTCATGGAAAGCATGCACTGTGGAGTTTCCATTGTAGTGCATAAGAAAGATCTGCCTACTGATGAGTCTGGCAGAAGGATTTACATCCTAACTAATCCTGTGTCATCTCTTCCCCTGACTAATCTTTCCCTGCCGCATCCCCCTCGTATGGTGTACGTAAACTGTCAATAGACCCACAGCTGGATGTCTGTCAGCAGTGTTTGATAACTGAGTCATTCTCATTTCTTGACTACAGTTTGTAACTTCTGACAGCCAGTTTTAATTTTATTAAATTAAATGGAAGGCTAAAGCCTGTCATGATGCCTCCTCAGGGCTCAGGCTTCAGATTGAGGCTGGACTCCTCAGGACTCACTGTGCTTCTGGAAGAAGGGGTAGACTACAATAGCAATTTTGCACAGCAGCTAGTGCTGGTCTTTGCCAGTATTGTTCTTCTCTTGCAGAAGGTTAGAAACACGAAAATTAATAAAATTAAGTTTGTGTTTGTTATTAGAAGATGAGGCTTTTTGCAGCAATCAGACAGAAGGGTTTTCAAGTTCACTGCTAGGTACAGGATCCGATGCATGAGAAATGGTAATGAGATACCATATCAGCCATTGATTCAGCTCTGCCAGCGGTGACTGAAAGCCATTATGTGGTGACTGCTCTTTTTTGAGGGTCTGTCTGAAGTATGTTGGTGGTCCTCGTCTATTTCCTAGGAGACAAACATCTGCTGAACAAAACCCCCTATCAAAATCAATATAATTAGCATCTTTTTGAAACTCTCGGTTTAAAGGAAGGGCAGATCTTTTTCCTGATCCTGAGAGCTGATCTTTCTTGTGTAGCAAATAGAAGCTTTCAGCTTCCAAATTGTTTTTGTTGGATAAGGAAAAAGTTTTATTTCCCAGGTCTGACAGTGTCATTCTATCTATTAATTTTCATACACTTGGTGATATTAATGCTGATTAATGGTAGAGAGTTACAGTTAAATCTAAAAGACTTCAATACCTAAGTACTAATGCAGTTTAGTGAGACTGAGGTAACTCTCACCAAAACTATTTTTAAAATGCTCATGATGTTAAATTAGGAACAGAAATCCACTTACAAATTCAGCCTCTTGCCTGTCACAACTTTAATATAAAGAAAGATCTTCTGGAATCAAAGACTACGTATGGTGGTCAGAACAGAAGACATCTGAGTTAGTCTTCTCGTTATGTTCAATTTTAGAGGTGCTGAACAACTTTTGCTTTACCAAAATCAACAGAACCAGTAAATATGGAATGTCTTTGAAAAAAAGCTTTAAAATTAAACTTCAGACACTCTCTAATATCTTCAGTATTTTCCACCTTAAACTGTTACTGCCCTACATCTTTTATTTTCTTAGCACCGAAATGAAATCCCCGTGTGAGTGAAATGCATGCATACAATGTTAGAACCAGCCATCTGGGTCATGAGATATGCGAAAGGACTGTGTATCTGGTTGAAGCTACAACCAGGCAAAATATATACTTACATAAATGACAAACTGGCTACTGACACCTAATTCACAACCCCACCCCCCACCCCCCGCATTTAGGACAGTTAATAACTCTTCTTTCTTCCAGGACATGGAGTACGTTGAAACACAGGTAACTATTACGTGGAAAAGGGAAAACGTGATGCCACATAATGTGCCTGTTGGAATAGCAGCCTCCCAAGGCATGGACAAGTTTTTTGATGCTACCATTCACATGCAGGAAGAATACGCCTGGCTTCAATTTTATCCAACCCACTTGCCCCTGGCTTTACAACAAGGCTGCTGGCCTTTGGGGCAAGTATGAAATACAATAAATTTGAGATGAAAACAACCAATGACACTACGTCCTGCATCAGTGAAAGACAGACTCTCACAATATAGCTACTACTATTCTACCATGCTTCTTTTGAATACCCTGAAAGCTGAAGCTTTTATTACGCTGCAATGTGAAACTAAATTGATGGTGAATTTCTTGAGAGTGCTTTGGAAGATAGGAGCTCACTCATGCTGCTTTCACACTGGGTGAGCTTGGAGATGGAAATTAAGACTTAAGGACATAGTCAGCAGGGCACTGGGTCATACTCTGTTTTCTTAATTAGCATATTCATAATATATACTTCAAAACTCCATAGTAGCAGTTCTATACTACAAAACTTTACATTTGATCAAGAAGTTACAGAATTTACCTTAAAAAAAAGGGCAGAGGAAAAAAAAAAAATCACAGTGTAAACGGTAACCTACTTGCTGAAGAGGCTGACTGTATTCAGTAAGACAATACTGTAAGTGAAGAGCCACCAATGACAATTGGAACATTTTTTGTTACAGTTTATTTTTTTGTGCTTAAAATCTGCATTTTTTTTAAATGGAATGTCTTACTTTGACGTAAAGCTGACAAAACGTAGCCTTTGAAAAGTATTTTTCATACCATGTCAGTGCAATCATCAAGTTAAATAACTCCTCTTTTTTCCCTCTCTCATTTTTCTGTGTCTTTTTATTTGCTGAACAGTAGCAATTCTGAAAATACTATATATTCAAGAATTATATCTAAGATGGTGGTGCAAGTGCTCCACATAAAATGCTGTTTTAATGAGCTTTAGAAAAAAGGATAAATATAGAATTAGACATCCATCGCCCTTCCCCTCCTTCTAATGTCTCTTATACTGCAGAAGGTAAATTACAGACACATCACAGACACTAAAGCAGTCACAGTACAGCGTAGGCTGTTTTGCCCCTCTTTCAAGTTCTTGCGATTGAACCTGGAAAAGACCTTTCTGTGATCCTGCGATCAAACACTTCTATTCAAACAAAAAAGCCCAACAGAAATGGCCAAGAAACATGACTTTTTGACCACTGACCATCATAACGACATTGTTGTAAAAATAAAAAAACCTCAACTAAAATGTCAGACTTGAGCTTCCCCAGTGCACTCAGGTTGAATCGCTTTTCTCTGTTGTGCGGTATCGTTTGCGAGGGCGGGGGGGAGAGACTTCAGTTATGCAAGAGGCTCCCAGTACTCAAAACAAAGGGAATCTGCCGCTGTGATACCACGTGTGTTATTTTGGCTAGATGAATCACAAAGGGAAAGATCTTCACACGCTACTTCAGACACTTCACACCACTTCACACTCCCAGGGTGGGAGCATAACAGAAGAGCCCTCAGAGCTCCTCTGGTGGCCAGGGAAAGGTTTTCTTTGGGGGAGGCTGGGAGGGAAAACGGCAGAAAAGCAAGATCGGGAAGGGAGGACAAGCTCCGTCCAGCATCTTCTTGCTATATGCACCTTCCCTCTCTGTAATTAGAGTCCTCAAAGTCACCAGCAGAGAATGTGTCCCAAAACGCTTAAGGACACACCAAGCATCTACAGGCTGACTTCTGTTCACAAAGCACTGAAAAGTTCAGATATCCTCTCTTCTGAACCACTTGATTCTTCTCAAGCTCTGCCAGGAAAATACTTGAAAAAGCTCTCCATATCAGCCCTGATGGAATGAAGCCACCTGAGAGCCTCCATGAGGCCCTCTGCTGCCCCAGTTTGCAAGAAGGCAGCAGCAGTCAGGTCCCCCTTAAGCCCTGCAGGAGGTGCAGGCCACACGCACAACCCCTGGATGCTTGCTCCCTCCGTCCTCCAAAAACTGTGAAAAATCAATGCGCCAATTTTATAGAGATATCTGAAAAGGCTGATCCCAGTGGCTTCCACTTCTGGCTGAAATATGGATGGGTAAAGGAGTTTGTCAAAAATAGCTACTTATACATCGCTAAGCTTCAATAAAACTTTTTTTTCATGTTAGCTGCAATTTACGGGCAATGGCTCAAACTGAAACTTCTCCATACTTTGGATCTCAAAATGTTTAAAATGACTTGAAACCTAGAGGAAAAGTGCAAAGGAAGGAAGGGAGGAAAGGAGGAAAAGAAGAATCTTTCTTTAAAATGGCTGTATTTTGAAAAAGGAAATAATTCCCCTTGGTAAAAAATGATGATGTAAACCACTTGGTGGATGTTGTTGAGCATAATACACCATCAGCTCAAGTGGTTAGTCTGTGTTGAGCTAGACTGATACCATTGCTCAAGTTACCTTTTTAAGTGAGTTTTAAACTAGCTGGCTAAGGTGTGACAACGCTATACTGCAGTAGCAGGGACTGCAAAGCAGATGTACTCCATCATTCAAAGTGTCCTGAAGGGAATAATAAAATAATGCAGCAGGGGGAAAGAACAGGAGGAATTGTGCCACTGCTGGACAGCGTTGGTGCAAAAGCAGAATTCCTCCCCGAAATCTGAATCATGTGCAAACAACTTTGCAATGTTCCACATTGTTTCCTGCTCTGATTTGCATGCTTTTGTTTGCTTTTCTTTGTTTTGTTTTGTTTTAAATTGTCAGCCCTTTAGACTTACACAGTCTGAAATTCAAGCTGTGAATCTTTCTGGCTCATAAATTTTGCCTGCTATAACACCTGCGCAACTCATCTGTCTTGTCTTGCATTTTACAAGTGCATCCAAGGAACAGCACTGTCCCTGGACCTGGAACTTGTTGACTTTTCTACTGCTGAGGCACGACAGAATTCAGTTCACATGCCCTCAGCTGTCTTAGTTATGCAGCAGTAACATATGGGAGAAATTTCCTTTTTCGTTCATAAGCAAATATATCTGCCATTGCATAAAAAAGGAAAAGATTTGCTGAATTAGAAGATTTACATAGTCACTCTTCAAAGCAAAAAATGCACTTTGAGTTAAAAGGAAAAATGTATATATTAAAATTAGTTTACATAAACTGTGACACCGTTCATTACCACTACATGTTATGAATGATAAAGGAATGCAATTTTCAACTGATGCTGTAGACTTCCGGAAATACTAGAAAAGATATGACAGGTGATATTGGTGCAGAAAGAAACATGGAATGATCTTTTCTCATTTGCATGCCATATTGTTCTCTTACTTCAATCTTATAAACCAAGCCAAAGATCTTAATTCAAACTGCATTAATGCAGTTTTATACATTATGACCCAAATTACTGCAGTATCACAAACTGATCTTACACGTTTTTTACTACTTCCAGTTACAAAGTAATAAACATCTGTGAAAGAATTTCTCATTAATTATATGACCAGATTTCAGAAGTGAATATTTCATAATATGGTTATTTAAAATACAAGAAGATATGGTCCTTTGCCTAGGAACCTGCAGACCAGTACCAGTGAAAAGAAAAGACATAAAATATGTAGCCATCAGATCTTTTGATATCTACCCTGTCATCAAAATCTTTATAAATTTAAGGGAAAACAGGCCTTAGACAGAGTCCGTACTAAGTCTTCTCTCACACACATTCCCTGAAGAGCCCAAACTACATGATTTATCACCAATACACATATCCTAATATCTGAAATACAAATTAGCCCAAGCCATGTTCCTGCAACAAATAAGTTCACATCAGCTACTGTGGTTTACTGGGTAACCTCTAATCCTGTATCCTGCTAGTGAAAGGGAGTCTTCTTCTGAGCTAAATGGAAAAGAGATCAAGTCTTGGGTAAGTAGGGAAACTTTTTTCCTAAAACATATCCACTGTCCTTACAAAACATACAATTTTAAATTCCAAGAAGTTTAGAAAATTTGGAATGGATCTTTGCAGCAGGAAATGGAAATCTCTGCTATGAAACCAAAAGCATCTACACCAACGTCAGCAGAGCAAGGACAATTGGAGGTTACATAAACATAAGTCTGGAAAAAAATGGAGCTGAAGATGGAGAAACCTGTCTTACTCAGTGAAGCAAAATGACACAGTTTGCATCTGAAATTCTCATGGATGGCATGAAGCAGCACAAATATTTTCTGACTTTTAAAAGCTGTCTTTGAAAGGAAGGAGACAGTCCACAAAACTCTTGATTTGAATCAAAGTCACAACCTATTCAATATCTATGACTGAAGAGTAAGTGCAGGCTGGATTAACTGCAAGTGATACTTAGCCAGGTACAAGACAGAGGAATGGCCAGGAGCCTCTGCTGGTGTTGTATGAATGGCATGGCTCTAAAAGGGCTAAACAGAAGAAGCAGGACTGATAAAGTTGGCCATACCACTGAAACCTGCTCCCGCCACAGAACGAAGCCGCAGATGGCCAACCATGCAACTGCTTTCTAAGCAAAAGGGCATATATTTTCTACTAATTCTGGACCCATCCTGCAGTTTCTTGGAAATAAAGTCCATCTTGATGACTCTCTCCTGCTGTGTGATTTTAGCATTATGTCATGTCCTAATAACAAAACTGTATTTCCCCAAGGACGCACACATCCAATAGCTGCATATGCCCTAAGGCACCTCCGAACATCCCACGCGACCTCGGTTAGTGGCTCCTGGAGCCCGCGCTGCACCCAACCTGCAGAAGGGACTGCTCCTGGGTTGCCCACATGCCCCCGAGGATGCTGGCAGCACCCGGGGGCCAAATCGTGGCGAGGCACTGCACCCTCGTGGCCAGGAGGACTCAGACGGAGCAATAACAGAAGGAATTAAAGATTTAAACTCTCTGCCAAAGATGAAGACTGTGAACTGACAGAAGTTAAAAGGATGCTTAGAGAGTTCAAGATGTAAAAGAAATTTCTGCTAACAATGAGTTCAACACATGCACTTGCGGAGCACAGAAAGCGAAAGATAACAGTGATTCCATTAAAGATGACAGTTGGGAATTGGACACAGGACAGAGAAATAGAAAATCTGTTAAAACAGTTATTTTTCAATGGGCTTTACATGGATCATATATTCTGATATAGTAGGGACGGATTTATATACTGCAGTCAGCAGATAATAAAATATTTACAAAACTGAATTCTTAGAAGGTAGACAATGTAAAAAATTCAGATAACATTAACATCATGTACGTTAAAGGCAGTGAGGATACAAATAAGGGAATTTTGTTCTTCTCAACACAGATCATTTCTGAAGATAACAACAAGTAAAAGATAAAAACCCTTTTTAAATCAGGTCCACAGAGTATTACCAGTACTAAAATTTAATAGAATGCTGTTTATTCAAAATTCTCTGTAGCACTCAACAAATGTTTTAAGCTAACTATAAACGAATACCTGTTTCTTACCTTCGGCTGTTGTTTTGTCTTGCTTGGAATGCCAAATAATTACATATATGTAGAGAGAGAGAGAGAGAGAGAGAGAGAGAAAGGTATGGATATAGATAGTAATGCACTACTTACCTTGGTAAAGTGAGATTAAACTCCCCAATAAAATCTTTTTTTTTTTTGGAATAGCTTTTTAGTGTTTTATGCATATGAATGAAGAGTCACAATTAAATAAAAAGATGCAGTAGCAAATGAAAAGAAATGAGCAGTTTGAAGCAAAACATATTAAGTTCATCCATTCAGAAAAGCCATATACAGCACCACTAATGACAAACAGGATATCATTTGCTGATCCAGTAAGAAAGAAAGAAGAATAGTATAAAACTTGCTGCTATCCACTGCCCATGTAACCCTCAACTGGAAATACTGTTTTCTGCTATATTCCTGATCTCCTAGAAACAATATTACTTTTAAGTATGCAATTCCATGTTCTAAGACTCTGAAGCCAAGATTAAATAACTGAATTTACTCTCCACGGTTGGAGAAGCTGAGAGATGACCAAGGAGAAATATTTAAACTAATGAGAGAGGCAGAAAATGTAACTATCAGTTCACTCTGGTGAAATGAGTCTTCACAGAAAAGCAGTGCTTCGGCCCTATTTAAGAGAAAAACGCATGACCAATAATGATCATTACTTGAAGCAAGATCTTGCTGTCTGAGGCACTTGCAAATACATCTGTATTGTTGAGGATTTCTTCCTATTGAAGTTTTTGCTCCGCTAAAACTCTGCCCCAAAATGCCACGGCTGTTTGTCACTTGTGGGGCTCTTACCTACATGAAAATACTGCTTCCCTCTTCTTTCTTCTTGTTAGGTATCTGTAACCCGGCATTAAAATTAGTAACAAAAGCAACATATAGTTACCATGAAAGAGGAACAATACAAGATTCTTCAGCATGCATTATATTCATGTGTTCACTTTCTCGAAATTTTCCCAGAGCTAGGAATTGGCCCCGTGGCCTCTGATAACCAAAAGTATTTACAAAGCAAATGAAATTCTGGAAGTAATATATCTACTAGAAAATGCTGTGAGAGAGCATAGTGGAAGCATCAGCAGAGGATAATTACTGCAATTGAGGCATGTTCCTGTGAAATTCCAGAGAGGAAAGTAAAAACTCATTAAGCCTTTGCATTTATTCAAAAAGAGAAAAATTAAGATTTTTAAAGACCTCCAAGGATATTGGGAGCTGAACACTCTGAAAACCCTACACCAAAACTGTACCTTAAGCTTGTCAATCCAAAGAGAAATCAATTTGTTACTGACAGAGAAGGTAGGCATTTTTACTTGAATTCAGTGCTTGCAAAATTGGTAGATTAATAGGATTTCATACTAAAGTCCCCTGTTCACCAATGAAAAGAGAGGCAGTACGGCACTATGGTAAGACTTCTTTATTTCGTCAGACTTCTTCATTTGTTGACTTCTCTTTTCCTCGTGGCAATACGGGGTCTACAGAATCAGCCTCTGTGGGGCTGCACTCTGCAGTGTGAACACTTACCCATTAGGCCCTGTTCTGTTTATTTCGGGAAAACATTCCTAATAAAGGGAATATGAAAACCTAAAAGCCACTAAAAACAATCAAAGCTACTGAGAGCATTTATGAAGTTCACGTGGAATTTGCAGAGCACCAGGAGTTTGGAAATTTCTAGAGACAACTGTAACTTTCTCAGTCTGAAAGAAATACAAAGATATTAACTAGTTATTTATGGGACAGTGAATTATCTTGCACTGTGTATCTAAGACTGAACATCATGAAATGCTTATTAGTTGAGCAAGCAGGGCAGTTGAGCAAGTCCCTTTGGAATGGAGTGAAGCCAAGAAGTTGGACGGAGAAGGACCCTTAGCAAGAATGATTTACTAATACAGACACAATACTGCTCAGTTTACTTAGGTATTACACATCTGACCAGCAAAGAGTTTTAAGTGCCAGCAGATAACCTTTACACTGTCACGGGGTTGAAGCAGAGCAGTCTGGAGCTGCAACTGCCCAGCTCTGCTGTTTTTTATGAGATAATATACAGTAGCTCAAGTCAGAAAGTCAAGCAAGGTGTGATATATTTTTGCCTTGGAAATGTGCAGAATACAGAGCCTTCACGGCACCCTGTCTGCCTTCCTTCCTTGTAGAAGCAGCAACGCTTTACCCTTTCCTCCTGCATTGCTGGCCTGGGCCAGCTTAGATGAGTGACTCTTAGCTGTGTTCACATGCCCAGTTACACAAATGTAGTCTGCTGTAATGTCTATTTTATTTCTAACAAAAAAGTACATCCAACTAAGTCTACATCTCATTTGCCACGGGAACACTAGCTGGGAAAGAACTCTGTATTCAAAATGAATATTTGACGTACACCTTTGGGAGGATATAACAAAGTCATGCTCCATGACTTACTCATTGTGAAAGCTAGAGCTGTGGTGCCCGGCCTTTCTGATGGGTTGTTTGGCATCAGATGAAAACTACCCACACCAGTCCCTCTTCGACCATGACCTGATAACTGGGCACAACTGCCCCACATGTGAACACTTTACCATACACACACAGCACACACACAAACAAATATATAAGTATATACATATCCCATTGCATTGTGAGGATCACACCTGTCATGGTGCAAGGTTCAGACATGCCCTTCTCATGTAATTACTTGTAATGACACACCCTAGTCATGACACCTAGCAAGCGGGCTTCCAAAAAGTCTGTCACCCAACTATCGTGGTCGTGTTTTGGCCCCACGGGGGTATACATTTCGGGGAACACAACTGGGGAGGACAGCATGGAGAGAAGCTAGCTGCCAAAACAGTATGTCTGGTCCGTAATCCGACTTCCTCAGGAAACAGGGTGTTATAAAACGGCCTGAAGCCAAGCTGATTTCTTTTCTGATGGGCCTCATCCAACTAGTTATTAGTTGGTAAGCCTTGAACCTGAACATCAGAATTTGGGTGAGAGGAGATGTAGACAAAAACGTAAAATCTGCCCCACTCACTGCTATACCTGAAAGAAATCCAGCTGAAAATCCCCAATCAATTTAATTTAACCCTGAAAGGATTGATTAGTTTTCCCTTGCAGTAAGATCATGTCTTGAGCAGTAGAGGTTAAGAACAGATAGTGTTGCATACTTCCGCTAATGTTCCCTGGTTCCTCATTTTTTAACTGAAATCCATAAAGAGGACACAGCAATAACTACAGCCAATTTTATTTCTATGTCAATTACTGAGATGCTGGGAGGATAATTTTCAAACTCTGATTGTGATTTTCCAAGTACACTAGGAGACTTGATTCTCCTTGCTTCTCCATGCAGGAAGATAAGCAATTGCCAGGAGGGGGATAAAGCAAGATGCTTCTATCTTGCTGAGAAGCTTAAATACAGGTTCATAACATAGATGTGTAAACCAAGCAGAAGCTGTAATGGTAAACTATGTCAATAAGAAGAAGGTAGGACTGAATATTTTTTGCAGTGGGCAAAAGGTAAATGAATATGAATGGCCAGTATCACTTTGAATCCACTCAACTGCTCAAGTGATCATGTTTGTTCTCTGGCTTCATAGGAAAGGAAGGAAGGAATAAGAATAATCTTTTAAACACAGATTTCAAGAGTACCCTACTCTAATAATTAGGCCCAAAAATTCTCTTTTGTGTGAATGAAATATACTATGATAATTTCTAATTACCTGTGTTTGGAGCTACAAAATCTCTTTCTTAAAAGGACAAAATGGGATTTTACAGATACTCTGTACTTCAGCTAGTCCAGTTACTGATTTTACCTGGCTTTGCCCCAAGATGCATTATGCTTTACTTGCATCTGAATGGCACCCAGGTAAATGACAATTCTCAAAATATTTACTTTCGAGATCATCCCTGCAACCAAATGCTGTATGAGCACAATAAACAAGAGGGAAAAACATCCAACAACTTTCCCACATGGAAACTTTCTTCAGGAGATGAAGAGCTGATTCATGTGCTTTAATTGAGAATGCAGCAATATTTATAACCATTAAAATCCAATTTCACTGTATCTCTTGGAATAAAAATAAGTAATCACGCTATCTTATCAAGACTCCTATTTTGATGTCCCACATTGTTCACTTTGAATAACCAGCTTATTCCTGATTGGACGCTAATTTAAAAATAAAAAACCCAAAGAAAACGATTTTGAACTTTTAGCTTTCATTCTTTATCACGCAGCTCTTTTTGTCTCAAGCACACAATATAAAAATATTCTCCTTCATTTCCTGCTCAAGTGATGTGTCCTGTATGAGACAATCTGGAATTTGACCGTGGAGCATGCAAGATACCGAATCCTTGCTATTCACACTCCTTCCATTGGGTGTTGCTACGATATTAAATAGATTACTCCTGTGACCTAACGTACTCATACAGAGAGCCATACCAAAGGTTTAAGGTCTCTGCCTATGTTGCTCTGCCCACTGTTCTATGTAGTCTGAGTCTGTCATATTTCACACAGGTAATATACATTAGTTGGCACCAACAAAATTTTCAATAGTTGCTTTTTTAAAAAAGAAGTCCATAAAATGGAGTCTTCCTGCCTGTACTAAAAGTTTTACACTCTTACATGAAGGTGATTTGACTATAATTTATATGTATATTGCACCATTCAATTACTGTACACAGTAGTCGTGCAGATGGCTCCCTTTTAATAAGAGTATTAAGTGCATCTTCTGCATTAAGAACCAGGCAATGAATAAGGAGGAATTTAATGAAAGTAACAAAAAAGGAAATAGTTTAATGGAAGTAAAAAAAAAAAAAAAAAGAAAAAGAAAAAGCAGAGAATTACTTAAGATGCAATTCCTGTAAGGATTTCCTGCTCACTTAACTCTAGGAACTACAACTAGTTCTTTACACAATATGAGGAAGAAATCTTTGCAGATCTGTGGCCTCAGGGAGGTCTTGTCAAGCACCAAGAATCAGGCAACTCATCACTAAACTTTGCACAGCTGATGACCACAGAGATGACAGCTGAAGATTTCAAAAGCAAGGTAATGGCTGGAACTGGGCTTTAGATGTGGCAGGGATACACCACTGAATATATTCTATGAATATTGTCAGAAAATGACAAGATTTCATTAAGCTATGGCAAGTACAAATGGTATAAAATCGCTTCATGTATGAACTACCCTCAGTTAGTATTAAGAGCTGCTGCTGTTAAAGGGATCCTGGCAACCTGAAATCCTTGTCCTTTTATAACTCATAACACAGTTACCGATCCAGTTATATTCCTAGGTAATAATGAAAGCACAGGTATTTAATTATGTGATCTTTGCTCTAATTGGAAAAAAAATCTCACAAAATATATGCATTAAAGAGGGGGAAAATTCAGTAAGACAACATGATTTTTGTACACACTTAAACTCACTACTGTCAGACATATATGTTTGAATAATGCTAACTTGGGCAGGGACTGAGTTCTTATAGGTCAGAAATGATCGGCTTCAACCAGAAAAGCTGTATGCCTTCTTAGACGGGCCAGCAATATTGCCAAACCCAACATACATTCCAGCACTCCTGTACTCTAAACTGTTCAGTGAATTTTACATTTCATTAAAGAAGTGATGGCTACACTTACCTGGTAGACCAGGTGGGGTTTTCAGATATTTTCCATTAAAATGTTGAATTACTACTTCACATTTTTCTGTAGACTCCATTCTAGAAAAGAGAAGAGGGTGGGATGGGGGTAGAGGCAAAAATTGTTACTAGAATGGTATAAAAATGTTCAGTCAGCAAAAACAAAAACGAAAAGAAGAGAAAAGGAAAAGTGCAGATGCTGAGAGAAATCTTAAAAGCTGTTGTTGCTGCTTTCTGCAGAGAAACCGGTGGAGCTCATTACAGGATGGCGTGGCCAGCTGTGAGACCTTGCCACCCTCAAAGCCTGCAGCTGCGCTCCTGGCTGTGCCTGAGCTGTGGCGGTGTCAAGGAACAGCTTGCGCTTGACTCTGGGGGTCACCCTGAACAAGGACAGTCTTTATAGTGTCATATGCTGCCTGAAAAGGCAAAGGACTCCTTTCCGGATTCCTTGTGCACTCAAAATAACCTCAAAGGGCATGAAAAAGTACAGGAGTTGGACAA
This sequence comes from Dromaius novaehollandiae, assembly GCF_036370855.1. Classification (NCBI taxonomy): domain Eukaryota; kingdom Metazoa; phylum Chordata; class Aves; order Casuariiformes; family Dromaiidae; genus Dromaius; species Dromaius novaehollandiae. Next base: position 30,576,585 of record NC_088099.1, read on the forward strand.
CAACCCAGAGGATTAAGCAACAATTGCTGAGGTTTACAATGATAAAGAAAACCACCCTGCAAAGACGGACTGTATAGCAAGACAAAGAGAATGCGCATGTGCCTATTACATAAAGCCAAATTCAGGGTGAAGACATGAAGCTGCACATAATACTGGCAGGTGAAATGACCTTCTCTTCATCTTGTATGACCTCAAGCATGACTTTCAGCATTGAGACATTAAAGCTTCGACACAGAACTAGCACATACATTACTGAGGCAACCGTAAAAAACACAAAGCTACTGGCTGAATCCTAAACCATGCTTATATCAGATTAGGAAATTCACAGTTCCTTTAGATCCTGTAAACTGACTGCACACTGGTCCTGCAAACAGTTGACTCTGCTACAGAGTGTGTACAGAAATGCTTGAAGAGAAGAAAGAGAGAAAAGGAAAGCTAAAAGTCAAGCAAAAATTGCACTGTTTTTTCCCTCTAGGAAAACTGTGTATAAAAACCACATTCAATACTCCTTCAATATACTGGTTCTTACCTTCACGTACTCCCTCCAAAGTAACTCCACTGATGTAAATATTAGTTACTTCTTGCCAGTCAAGATCTTTAAAAACAAACCACCTTAAAAACAAACCACCACATATCCACCACCCTTTCTCCCACATGGCTGTGGGGAAGAGTAACATGGCTTCTGTATAGTTCACGGATTAGAGTCCCAACATAGAGCTTAGAGCGGGGGTTTGTCTCCCAGGACAAAAGTTAGAGTTTAAAGGACCACCTCAACCACCGCCACCAAAAAAAAAAAAAAAAAAAAAAAAAAAAAGCCTACTTAATACTTTGAGCAATTCAAAGCCTTTTGTCAGCTTGTTTCTTGTTTCAGATGGAACCATTAAAAATTGTCCCTTCTGAGTTGTATCACCATTTTTACTTCCATATCATGTGGGCTGGGCCATTTCTACAAGCCCAAAGACGGCAACTTAGATTGTTCACTTTGGCATCATTCAAATTTAACTAAGCAAATGCCTGCACTGAGCCTTTAGAGACTCTTGTCTCCAAAAGAATAAATGCAATAAAAGTCTGTTTGCTGTAGCTGCAGGCGCTTAGTGTCAAACCATGTTATGTCGCACCACACAGCAGTGACAATTTCATTTTAATACATGGGGCACATTTTAACAAGGCAAAGCAGCCCCTGCAAAGAATGCAATATATAAGCTGCCAAGTGAAAGAGACTCAGTGCACTTCATGCATTTTATGTGGGAAGAGAATAAGAGTGAAACCCACAGTGTTCTGGAATAAAAAGGCCATCATTCAAATAGCAGTCTTAAAAAGAATGTGCACATTTTCATCTCAAGTTTCACAATTAACAGCTCTCAAACGCCATTGCCAGCTATCTGTAATCTGGCACACGCTTCACTTGAAACCGACACTGGCATTGTCAACTCCGATTGAAAAGACGGCATAATAGACAAAGCCGGCTATACATGTTCCCTTCAGACGTGTTGCTGAGTAACGTGTTGCTGCACCCGCTCGCCGTCTCGGCTACCTGAGTCCCCGTGTGCCTCCTGCGACGCCTACATCCTTCCTCCCAGCCTGGCGCTCATCAGCCCACCAGCCGCCACCTGATCACGTCCATCCCAGCAGTATATATGCATGAATTATAATTTTCACATGTGCATAAGTAATCTCTGTTTTCAGAAACCACTTTTTCAAATTGTGTTCTGCCTTTTAATTCAGCTAGAGTACTGATGGACTAGGAAGAATGAGGACTACAGAGGAGGGAGCCACCAGATATAGTACTAAAATTGTCTGACACTTGCCACCACAACATGCTGGTTTTAGTTTAGTTCAAACACTGACTAACAATAACTGTGTGGGTGGCAATGTCTATGCTGGGTGCCTACCCATAAGCTCAAGCTATCCATCTGCATACATAGACTGAGAGATTCCTCTTTCTCTGTTTATTTATTTTAGCCAAGAAGACCAGTCATACCTGGGAAAGGGCCCAATGAAAAATGTACTTTTGTTTAGCCTACACGAATAAATTCTACCTATGTTTTCTTTGAAAAGCTGCGGAATTCCTCTAGCATAGACTGTGCCTTCAAACTTGAGGGAGAGAGATGCTTTTTGCCATGAATCTATTGATCTTGTCTGAGATACAAATGTTTCAAAACATCGAATGAGTAAGACTGCTACTTAATAAAAATATCACTAACAGGAACCTTATATGTTAAAAGCTAGGCTCCAGGGACAGGTTTCCTACAGCAGAATATCATCAGAGCACAGGTAAACTTGCAGCAAGAGCATTCTTAAACCCGTTTTTTAGGTTTGGGTTTTTGTTCATAATTGAAGGAACAAAAATGTGGCAAATAATAATATTCTGGGGGAAAAAAAAAGATCTTCGATGCTTAAAAAATTTCTATTAAAAGATATGGATATTCAACTCTCCTGCTGCAAAGGTGAGGACATCAGCTTCACAAGGTAATAGAAATTTGCTTCTGATCAGACCACTTGCCAAGTATAAAACTCTCTTCAAGAGTATGTTTTTTGTGCTGATTCCAAAAGGATCTTAGATGATAAGTCATGTTTGAATACGATTTGAAGATAACTATAATGCATAGGAATAATAGTATGAGTAAAGAAATGCATTGCAGAAAAAAATTATCAAAGCCAAAAGCCAGATTCATTTAATATTTTTAATGGTACACAAAGAAAATAACAAAAATACCAGAATTTATTTGTACATGTCTCTATATATCTCCTGGTTCTGGAGACTCAGAAGTAGAGTTCTCAAATACAGTAAGAGTACCCAGACTGAGGATATTCCATCCAACTGCAAAGGAAGGCCATTTAGAAAATCTAAAAAGAAAGGCTCTTCTTTACAGTTTTTCTAGCCATAGTTTACGAAGTTAAGGTGTTTCAATGTGATTGGTAAATGAACGAACTATTAGGGATGTTTAATATTAAGCAAGTATTACCACCAGATCATTTGAGGTTCACATCTTGCTTTAAACATTTATTCTAGGTCATTTAAAAGATACATATTATTCTCTCTATAGGCCACAGTAGTTCCAAAGTAGCCATTATATGTTGCTATAATAGGGAACCTTCACAATGCAAATGCACAAAAAAAAAAAAAAAAAAAAGTAGAAATAAAGCTCTTTCACAGGCTTATTTTAAAGACTGATGCAGTGTCACAAAACAAAGTTTATAAATATACACTATAAAGAATAACATGATGACCACATAATTATTACATAAGAAATATTCAGTATCATTTAATCACCAGTTAGTGGCTAAAAATGTGGTTTGGTTTCCATATGCCCTATAGTCACTTCACTTAATAATAATAATGTAAATGAGAATCAGGCCTATGTTTTTTGTATTCCAAGTGAATATTTGAATTTGATTAAATTGTTACTACCATATTTACATTATAATAAACATATGAATATTGTTATTTTCTTATATTAATAAGAGTAGGAATAATAAATCTTGGAGGAGGTGGCTTTCTTTACCAGTTAAGGCATTTTCCAAAGATGGAAGTAGGCAGGTAGTGGCAGTATTTTACAGAGGAGAAGGCTGAAGAACTGAGGCCATGGTTAGAAGACACACTGGAGAACTCAAATTTCTTTAGCCTATCAAAAAGATGATTAGAGGGGCAGTTTGACAGTGGTGCATAAGTACCTTTGTGGGTAGAATAAACTAGGTGTTAAGCAGTTCTTTAATCTTGTGGAGAAAGTTATGATAAGAACCAGATAAATTTGGAAGAGAAATTACGCAGAAACATTTAACTACAAGGGAGATGATCCGCTGGAACATATTAGAAAAGAGGCGGCATTTTTTTTGGCTGATATCTTCAAATCTCTTCTAAAAGTTTTATTTTAGTCTAAGACAAGTAACACCTCAATATTAGGTAACTGGGAGTACTTTAATGGCCTGTGGTATAAAAGAGATCAGAGAAAATGTTCTTCTGGTCTTAAATACTCTGACGCTACAAAATACTTCTTATTAGTACGAGGTTTCTTAGCCCCCAGTCCTCCTTATACTCTACTCCATGGCGACATGGTCAATGATTTCTTTAATTTATTTTGCCGATTTAATTTCTGGCATTCAAAAGCTGTGCTATAGCTGCAATCTGTGATTTTCTTCCCTCCTGTAACTGATTCAGGCATCTTGTGTCCCCATCTTTCCAACTGGTAAGAGATTGCTTTAAGATGGCTGTACTGTTTGAATTAAACCGTTTTATGGTGGAAAATCTATTCCGTTTCCATTTATAGACTAGGAAGAGATATTCATTTGAAGAAGTTCTCCTTATTTCGCATAAATTCTATCTTTTTCCAATACATCTTGCCTGTATATTCTTCATGTTCATTTCTGTTTGCACGAACAACAGGAGGTTGTCCAATGACTAAATGACACCTATGTTACCCTGAAAAACCCTGAAAGATGCAAAACTTCCTTTAATGAAAAGCATGTACAAATTAAAGGCTAGGCTCTCTCATTTTGCTTCAGTGCAGTCCAGAGCAGATCCATTTCTACTGAAATCCATGCAAAACTTGCATAAATGGATAATGATCCTGTGTGGGGCTCAAAATCTTGTTTCCCATATTCTCTGGCTCGCTTTCAGTCACTGAGTCAAATAGTATTTCCAAAGACTAAACCTAATACATGTAAAATGCAGATAAGCATGAGAAAATTTTAATAAAAAACACATGCAGGCAGAGAAAATCATCCCATTGAAAGCTCTACCAAAAGCGCTTTAACCATAAGACAAAGGTAGAGCCAAAACTCCGAACAACGAAACAGGTGAATTCCCCATTACAGATCCCCCCAGATCTGTCATGAAGGAACAGATGTATCTCCTCAATATTTCCTTTCTCTATGCGGTGACAGAGGAACTAACTGAGACTCTCTCGACTTTGGTCATTCCCTGGAACAGCCTTGTAACATTCTTTTATGACAGTTTACATTGGACACATTCTCTCACGTTTCTGGAAAAGAATGGTATGAACACAGTCATTTCTACCTAGACCCAGGCTGATTTATGCTACTGTCTTCGCACTTTCAGGTTAAGTATTATACTGGTGCCTGCCAGCAGTGCAATACTTGACTGTCTGACTGTCAGCATTTCCATCATAAATTTCTGTTTTCAAAGTTTTATGACTTTGTTGTAAAATGTCGCTTGGGGGGTGAATCTTGCAAGGTCGTTTTAAGTTACAAGACAGAAAACAAAATAAAAAAAGTTAGTGGTTTCTAACACGTTCTTTGCACTTTATCATTTAAAAGGACCTATAAAATGCTTGCTCTGCTGTTCAGTTGAGGGTGGTACATGTATGCATAGCATTATTTATATTACTATCTCTGTAGGGAAGATTCTCAGATAATACCTTAATGGCATTTTACTGTGGGGTTCTAAAGACCAATTTTTATTTCATTGATTCAGTGGTATCAAGAAGTCCCTCCCTGACATACATCTCAACGCCTCTGTGCCCCAAGGTGTGCACGCACTATGGAGTTCTTCGATTAAACTCTCTGTACCAAGGGCTTATCAAAATTTCTCAGCCAAATTACCTCGTGGCCCCTAATTTTCCCTGTTCTTCTCTCTTCACCTTTAACGGCTTCATACCCATTTTCATGTTATGCCTTCCTACTGATATTTGTCCTGAGATCCTGCCTCACTTGTCCCTCTCTGGGGTTTGCAACTCTCCGCAAGTACAGCCCCAGTTTCAGGATTATTTTCATGGATATACTGAGTCTAACAAAATTTGGTCCAGGACGCAGTGCTGGATGGAAATTTGAGGGTCTCAGAGATAACGCTCTCGTTCCACACGGCTCTCTAGCACTTGCGGTGTCACTCTGAGCCCCTTCCAGGGAGGCCTTTCAATGGAAATTTGTCACCACAGGCACTGGAATATTTTACAGATACCACACAAAGTCTTGTGGTATGTTTGGGATTTCCAGCTTCATCCAAGATATCCAATTATAGATCAATTTCCTGGGTAAGATATAGGATTTGACAGATCATTTTTCTGACTGAAAGTAAGAATGTTCCTCATAATATCTAAACCTGCAATACCTTCCCACATGATGGATTTGTTCAAGTTAAATTTATAGCACCTTTTATAGCATCTTTTCAACTGTCTTCAATTAAACCCTCAAATAAGGAAGGAAAAAGCATCTTCCTTCACAAATGCATCATTAAACTACCTGGCTGTTCTCTATCCCATGGTGCTGCTGACAGTTCTCTGCCTCCAAAATAGCATCATCAATGACCCTCAGAAATCTCCCTCTCTAAATATTCCCCCTCTCATTTAGCAGAACTATCACCAGTGCTTTGAATCCACTTTGCCTATGTCACTTAATCTTCTCCCACCTTGACACCTGCAACTCAGCCCTTCACAGGCCTGCTGAAAGCCAGGTCTTCCAGCATATAGTTACCTCTTCATGAGTGACAGCAAAAACATCTTCGGGATGAAGTTAAACATTGCCCTCCATGTTCTTAATTCCCTTTCCCATCCAGTGACTCCAGTCATCCTCAAAGAGACCATCTTACATACTCCCTAGATCTGATCTTTTTACCCTCACCAACAACATTGCTAATGTCCAGTTTGCAAAAATCATGTCATAAGAGATCACAGATCGGTTCCAAAAATATATCTCAGAGAAAGCCCTTCAAATCTAGCTGCTTTGGCTTTTCTTCTTTGCTTTTTTGAGGACTATGCTTTTTAGGTTTTGTTCTAAGCTCTGAGCAACCCACTTACAATTTTCAAATGAAAGATCAGATGCTGAAGTAATTAGATGACTCTCAGCAACAGGGATTTAAGAAAAACACCTACAGAGCTTAGTCTTGTGACGAAATCCTGTGTGAGGGCAACGCTGCGTCATTCCCTTTTTCTACATGCAAGCACCTGCTCTGATGGAGAGCTTAGCCAGGCAGCACCAGCTTTGAAATACAATGTCCAGGCAAGGTGGAGGAGGGTGTCTCGAGCTTATGTCAACTCAATTTAATTTGGAAGGACTTCTAGGGAGCCACAGTTAAAGTTTCCCTTCCCTGGCCCCTTGCTCATGACTTTCCTCCCCAAAATCTCCCCTGGGGATGTGCCTAGGCACAGCTGGGTTCAAGACAGTGAAACTTTCTGGAAAGATTCAGGAAAATCTGTTCAGTTGCTTTTGAGGGAAGCAAAAGAGTGGAAATGCTTTAACAGGTTAAAAAAGAGAGCTAGTTTTGTGTGCACATACTTTAAAAGAGGCTGAACTTCAGTGTGGCCAGACATTACCCAGATAAGTTTAATCCAAGAACATTTGAAGTTACCCAGGTTATAAACAATTAAGTAGCCACCTGCAGTACTATGAAACTGTGCTAATCATAGATACTTAGGAGAACCATCCGACAATAGCTGTCTACAGTAAGTCTTTACTTCTGATTGCTGTTTGAATATACTTACTTTGAGATTGACTATTCACATAATTGGGCAGAATCAAAAAGTGATTTTTAATCATCATAGTGATTAATTAATAACTTTGAAATATCAGATTTCAAAACTGCTGAATGCTGAATGATCTTAGTTTATGCAAAGCAAACTTTTTCTACTGTGTTTCTATGGGTAGTTGAAGAGCATGGGGCAGCTCCACAGGCAGCTACACTGTGAAAAAAGGCCCCAGGTCTGAACATGTAATGGCCAAGATCACCACAGTGTTTGCTGATCTGGGCTTCTGAAATATTATCTGGACTGAAATACAGCTGCCACCCCCTAGCTGTACTGTATTTATAACCACTTAGCGTGTGCTCACACTGTAGGTACACTACAATGAACCCTCCATGACTACAAACAAAGCTAAAGAAAATCATCTATTTTGAGTGACATGCTATAAAAAGATACTGAATAGCACTTTACTAGAAAAAGAAGATCATGTGGTCATGTAATTAAAGCTTGTACTGGTAATTCTAGTAGTGCAAAGGCAAAGTGAAGAGTCAACATTCAACTATGGCTATGAAATTCTTAAGAAATTCTGGCCTCATTCAAATCAAGCTATGCTGTATTCTTCAGCGAAGCCAAGGTTTTACCCATCTCTCGTCTGCCTGTCTTGTCTAACCTTCATGTTAGATTGTTATACGTTTTTTTGAAATGAGTTACATAATTAAATACATTCCCACAAACAAAGCCAACTTTTAAAATGCAAGTTTATCCTTGAGTTATACTAATCTTTATTTAGTGAGCTAGAAAAAAATCATATCATTAACTGTGATAATGCATAAAGAACAGAATGCTGTCTTCCACCACAAATGTTTTGCCTTTTTCCATTTGAATTCAGCCAGTATTATCTTAACATTCTCTGTGCATGATGAGCTTTTACATCAAGGACAGAGGTAACACTACAATGTCAGCTATCTTTGCAAGCTACCTTTTTATTATACAGTACCCCATTTTACTCAGTGGTGTTATGACACTAACAGAAATGCCATGATACACCAAGATACAGCACATTTCCGAGAAATTCAGAAGATGACTCAGTCATTTCACCTCCTTTACAAAGTAAAACGTTACGATGCTCGGTAAAAACACTGATCTGGGTTTTGGGGTTTTTTTTGCTTTTTCTTTTGAAACAGAAGACTGATTTGCAGCACAATTAGGAATTTCTCTTCTCCTTGTTTGCTTTTTCTGTCCCTTTCTATATATAGCTCTTCCTCAGCTTTTGAAATGAAAACTATTTTAGAGTGTTTCTAGCTGAAGAGAATCTATGTAAATATTCCCCGAGAGTAAACATGGAAGCTTGTCTTTCTGAACTGACAATGAAATACACAGTAATAATATGTTGCCCATTCAGTCTAAAATATCTGCCTACTCTGACAGGCCTTGTTGTATGCAAATATTTCTTCTTAATGTTTTCTCATAGGTTTCAGTTCCTCGCCATTTTCAAGGAAGCCATGTTTCTTTCAGTTACTGTTCCTCTCCTTTGCTCTTCCAGCTGTAAAATTTACTTTTTCTTGTCACAAAATCTTTGCTGAACATTTAAACAGTTTCTTCACCAAGTGTGTGCTTTTGACTGTAGGACATTTATTATTATCCAAGCTTGATACTGCATGGATAGCTCACTATTCCTAGAGATTTCTATTTCCACATACATACATATAATGAACTAATTTTTGGAGCAATTAATGAACATCCTTCTGCATTGGTATTCTTCGGCCCAGTGCAAAGAACAGAAGCACAATCTGATAACGCTGCTGCTCTACATTTTCCACGGCTATGAGGCTTCAGAGTTACAGAACAGACAGCATTTGCAAAGGACCAAAGCCAAAAAAAAAATGCATAAATCAAATAGAGTAAGGGTTTCACCTGGCAAAGCCGACTCCTCTGCTGACTCCATTAGCATCTCTTAATATTCTGGTGGAAATGACATGTCCAAAGGGTTTCAGCATATTCTCCAGTTCCTGTTCATCCATGGAAACGGGTAAATTTGAGATGTATAGATTTGTGGGATCTTGCTCTTGTTGCTATGACAGAATAAGAGAAATATTCTCAATTAGACTCAGCATAATAAAACAGCTTATGGCTCCTGCAACGAAGGCTACTCAAAGCAGGACCAGGCCAAGAATTTATAGAAGCATTAGAAGCAAAGCTGGGCAATCTGTTCATGCTGACAACATATTTGCCAAGTTTCTGCAAACTCTCATTCACGTGCTTAACTCCATGCGTGACTGGTCTTACTGAACTCAGTGACACTACTCATTTATAGAAAATTACCCTCATGCCCAAGCATTCCCGGACTGTGTCCTAATTTAGCAATGGATTGTCAAGAAAAGATGATTTCTACAAATATGCTGTTAAATAGATATAATTCAACACATGTTTTATGCAGATGTGTTTTCCAGCCTGCAGACTGCCCATTCAACCTGTTCATCATGAGCCAGGTTGATTGAAAACGTAAAACATTATCTGTGATATCTTTTTTTTCCCTCCCATCAGAAACATCCTAGTAGATATTTTGCAACAAAAGCTAACTGTAGGGGGTTTTCTACAGTCCAGACCAAAGGCTTTGGTGAGATAGGTCACATGTTTATTCTCTGACAGAATTAAAATTTCTTATAAAATAACATTTTCAGTGTGAATAACTGAGAAAATAAATTTGAAGACAGTTTTTTCTTTCTATTTCAGAATTTTAGCCTAAACTTTTCATTTTGGCAAACTTTCCTGCTTCTATTCTTGTTTGCTAACCTACTAAGAAGGAACATGAAAGAGCTATAGAGGCAGCATGTAAAGCAAGTGTATGAAAAACATTAAATAAAAACCTTGTCTACAGACAACCAGGTCCCAATTACATTAAATCAATTCAGTTAAGCCCTTGCAAATTTCCACGGCTGTGGGTCCATGTTCATTGATACCAGCTTCACATACTGTCAGGTCACCTGTCAATACAAGTCTGGTTTGGATTAGGCATGGCTACGTAATTTTAGCTAATGCTAAGTGAGCAAAAACGTATGATAAAACCTTCACGCTGGCTGCAGTAAGATGGACAGTACCTGCTGTGACATAAAGTCTTTTGAGATAGATTTTCTGAGATTTTTTTATTACATATTTGAATGGAGAGAATTAATTTGCACTTGCTCAATACTGAGAGGTTCATGTGGCAACAGAATTGTCTTTTTTTGCTGTGAGGTGTCCGAAAAGCAGATTTACAACCTTGCAACACTACGACCTTACAATGAAGAAACTATACAGAGCCCAGCAGCCATTTGTCCCACTTTAACCAAACTGGCTTCAAATTACACCCTCATTAAAGTCAGTGCAACCGTGCCTTGTCAAACACACAGAATCACAGGCATATTCCCATCTCCAGAAGACGTGCAAAGACAGGACAGAATTGAGATTTCTGCTCTTGCCCTGCCTTACACACTCAAGGCTGTGAAAAGGGAAGCAGAAGTCTGAGTTCCAACCTGTGATTCACACGTCCCATCCTTTATAGGGACATAAATGACTAAACAAACTCTAGCTTAGTTAAATACCAAAATCAGAGGCCAAGGAAAGCTCTCAGCTTTCCTTTCCCTGACCCCCAAGGGTAATTTTAGCCCTTTTGGATGAGAAGAGAAACTTCAAATGTGCACCAATGGGTCCAAAATCAGGAGGCATGTAATGTTTTTTTACTGATAATTTGGATTCTGACCTGAGAGCTGTGAACACTTGCCTTTGGACATACCACTTAATGCCCATTGCATTTCACCTGTGCATCTCCAGATCTATCACCCCAAGAAACAACACAGCACAGCACAGGTTGAATTCACTACCACTTTACAAAGCAGAAAAAGAACAAGGAAGACACATTTTCAGTTGCAATACATAAAAATATACCCAATTATTATCATATCTTATAATAATGGGAGCAGGAGAGGGAAAAAAAAACAAATATGGACAGTAAACAGAAGTTATGAACTCCAAACCTAAAAAACATTCTTTCCTTTTCCAATCCCTGCAGTCATTTTCCTTTCTCTCTCACTTCAGTTTACATTCATACAGATCAGAAAGCTAATTCCTCTTCAATAACCGAAAAATATCAGTGAGGGACTGGGACTGGTGCTGGTATCAACAGTGTGAGGGAAATCATGCAAGCATGCCTGGGGGGAAGGTAGGCAAGTAGAAAGAGCAATATGAGCTTCAGATTATACGTTTAGCTTTGAAAAAAAAAATTCTTTCTCTTGTAATTTTTTCAACGTCTCTCTTGTCTGTATGCAAACTGCTTAAGTTTTCTCACCTCCTACTTTTTTTTTCTTTTTCACACTGGCCAAAGGTAAAGATATGGGAGATTAGGAAACATCTTCACTGCTACTAACTACTTTGAAAGTGCAATCAGTGGAGGTAATTAAAGCAGAGGCATTATAGAAGCAAATCAGGGTAGAAAGGTTTGCAATTCCAACAGGCACAGTTTTTCCAAAATGATCACACTACCATGCAAACCTCTACCTATTTATTAGTTAAGGACTTTGATTAATCAAGCAATCAGTGCTAAAGGATTGATAAAACTTGACAACATTAAGAAAAAAAGCCCTAACGACATTATGCAGACAAGATCCCTACAGCCAGAGGACAGAATAATATGGAAAAAGCAGAGTTATGCATCAGTAACTGCACAACATCCTTTACTTTCACTGAAGCAATTCATTCCAGTAGAAAGAGTATTAAAAATGAGAACTTTTGACTATTCAGTTTTCAAGCTGTGGCAAACAAATAAAATAAATCAGAACTGCCACCAAAGTTTCGCTTCTAGAATAAGAACCCATAAGCCTTTTAACTGTGTGAAGGATTAAATGCAGTCGTTTTAAATATCCATGGAAAGTTTAGCTACGTGCTAAGGATGAATGAAACAGTAGCTGGCCACAGCCACTCTCTCACAAGGATTTACCAATCATATCTTTTATCGGCACGACAAACGAGCAGTAAGCAGACAGAGACAGATGAGGCCATTCACGCCACCTTCACAACACAGCATTGTTTTCTAAGGAAGGAAAAAAAAAATTCCATGTTGTTTTTCCTTACTATACAAATACAACATTTAGAGAAATACTCCTTCCCTTTACAGAGAAATATAACCCCAAAGAAACCATATCTCACACCATAAACTGAAACAAGATGAAATGCCTTCCCAGCGACGAAGCCTTCTGAAGCGTTTTAAACTCCTCGCCAAGCACGCGTTAAAAGAGCGGTAAGAAAACAGCGCGAGGCCACGCTGCCCCGGCACGGCGGCTCCTCGTGATCTTGGGGAGCGGGGCGGAAATCCCCGCTGCCCGTCGGCGGTGCTGGCACGTGCTCCTCATCTGGTCCGACTCCTTTCATCTGACGACCCCAAGTTCCTAAGGGACACGCAGCGCACGCTTTCCCCCAGCCCCAGCCTCGCTGTGCAGCATTTTCGTTCGAAAGAAAGGCACCCTACCGCACAAAACGTGTCTCTCTGTTGACGAGATGAGCCTAAGCAGAGCCATAGGCCCAAGCACCCCGCAAACTATTACTCTTTCAGGATCCCAGCTATTTCACAGTCTGTTTCTTCAGTAAAGGATCACATCCCAAGGTGGCAGGACCAGCGGGGACGTCGACATCCGGATTCAAAGAGTGCGGCCCACGCTCTAATTCATCTGATTCTTTCTGTGGCTTTTCACCAGACTCTAAAAATGCTTCTTCCCACCTTGGGATGCTAAAATCCCATTTATTACTGTGTCCAGTCTTGAACTGAGCAGTTATCAAGATCAAGATTTTCAGGTGAAACAGCTGAAAGCTTTCAACGTGAAAGTCACAGATACTTCAGAGCTATAACCTTCCCTCACGCCTGCACTGTTTCCTGTACAACGTGAAGGGGTTGGGCAGCAGCAAGCCGCACAGTCCCACCAACACCTCCAGCAGCAGGCCCCGTGGCCCCGTCCCAGCCGCCGGCACAGAGCCACAGCAGCAGGCCGCTGCGACGTGCTGCAGAGCCCCACTTCCACCTGCGGTTCGTGGGCCCTGTCCTGGCTTTCCTCTGCCGGACTCTCCTGGGAGGCATGGGACTCCTTCCATCCTGCCCAGGAACAGAAGGGCTGTCAGCATAGCTGCTTTACATGCAACCTCACAGAGGCTTGTGCCAGGGCACGCCAGCCCCTCAGGTCCTTTCATCCCCCACGTGTGAGACAGGGCCATTCCGGCACACAAACACCATACAAAATGCTGATGTGTGCCAAATGTTGCTATTTAACGGACATAAGACCAGGCCAAGGAGCTGTTTGAAGGGAGGGGGGAAGCGGCTGTGTGTGCCAGCTGCGGACACCTCATGCTCCAGGCATGCAAAGCTGCAAGCACAGTCTCAAGACACTCGTGCAAGCCTGCTCCTGGCCGTCCTCGCTGAAGCGCATTTTAGCCAAGGCCTCCAATTCAGCAGCCCGAGGAGGGTCACATTTTCCATGCACAGCTTGCAGTTGCACTGCGTCCCCACAAAAACAGGGGTGAACTCATCCAGCCAGCCCCGCCCCTAATCAGTCCCAGCATATCCTCACATCCCGACTGAACTCTTTCTGGGGTCTTGGTCTGCGTGTGTGCAGAGTCCTACAGAACGGGCTCCCACTTAGAAAAGAAGAAATTAAGACAATTAAAGGTCATCTCGGCACGATTGTGAGGGCTTTTTGCAGCTCCCTCTGCTCCCGCCCCAGCCTAGTTCACCACCTTTGAAGCCAAGTATCTCGCCTGCACTGGCCGATGGGCTCCAGCAGCATCGACAGCAGGCACACGTTATGCCATTCTGGCTGAGGGTGCATGCATGTCACTGATAGGCACTCCAAAACTGGCCAAAAACACAGCTAGGAAGGTTTAAAGGTATTAATACAGGAAATTAAGAATGAGTTTCAAAGAACATTTCGATTAAATCCCAGCACTGGAGCATTTCAGACATTCAGCAGCAGGCGTCTTGCTGTAAGACTTGGGAGTTCAGTAGTCAGCAGCAGTTGTACTGGAGAAATAGCCAGAAATACTGTCACTGCCTTTTAGTGAGAACTGAGTCAGTCACTCAGCTCACAAGGCCTGAGCCAAAGAGGCAGACGACCTTTACAGAAAAGAGGCTTTAAAACGCACTACTCCACCAACATTTGAAAATTATAAAACCCAGTGGAGGGTGTGCTGCAACCCAAATTTGCTGTTTGCTATGCTGGACCCTCCTGCCCACTCTTGAAAGGACAGACAACGCTCAGATGGGATTTTCCCTCTCATCTTGAGATAATATTTGGAAGAATTTCATGAAAAGCCAAAATAACAATTTCTGCTGGCGTGAGAGGAGGCTGAGACTCTATGTAGTATATTCAGTAATGCATTCTTTAAAAGACGTGTAGGGAGGGGCCAGTAGTTTTCGGCAATGTTATTCTTCCCCTAGAAGGACCTCAAACCTCCTGTAATCTCAGTAGGACTGGAAATCAAGTGTATTTGCTTTATTCATGAACCCCATGTATCAATTCTTTTTATTCAACCTACATTATTACTCCCTGGAGCAGTTTGCTCTAGGAAGCTAATCATTGATCCTTAATTCAAAGGCTTCCAAACTTATGCTGGGAACGTTGAGAATATAACATCGTACGTGGATCTGTACAAGATTCTTAAGCCCTCCTTTTACAGATATACTCAAAACTTATGTTTATGCTTTGCTTTTCTTTAATAAATCGAGACTTCCTCATAGTAATATTCATGTAGATCAACATTGGAGCTCACCTTTAGCAGTATAGTCATGTCTTCCTGAACATTTTAGATCCAGGTTCAAATCACTCTAAATTAGTATTTCCTCCAAGTTAGTTCATGTTTGCCTAATGGTCAGTGCCCAAATCTTCAGGCTATCTACATAAAATTTTCTCTCCTTTAAAGATCTGGGTCCAACTTCTGTCTCCCCTTAACATAAAAATAGTCCCACTCTTTATGGAAAAGTCATTTTTGTGGAATCATTTATATGAAACTAGATCATTTATATGGAAACATTTATATGCTATTTCATAAATTTCATATTGTTTGCTCAATATTTTGAAAACTGTTGTTTGGCAGCATCAGTTTCATCTTCAATTTATTAGATTATTTCCAAACTGGATTCTATACAAGCCACCGAGCTTAAATGAAATTTAGAGATAGCATATAATACTTTCTCTCAGCAGATTCACATTCAATATCCCTTCTTGTTGTTTTATTCTTAAAAATTTACCCTTTTAGTACTGGAGATCGTAAGAACTTTCCAGGACATCTGACACAGACATTCACTGGAAAGCTGATTCAACATGCATTTGATCAGATTCATATACCAGAATTCTGAATTAAAAGATTTTTCCAGAGTTCTATTTTTTCCCCATTTATTCCTGCTGCTTTTTCACATTGGATTTAATGTGGCGTATTTTTGCACATATGTAAACGCTGCCTGGTTTTCACCCACAGTAAGCTACTGAATTTAAAATTCAGACGTCTAACTACAGATCTAACACCTAATTTTGGTAGCTAACATTTGGAAAAGTTCTCTCTTCACTGGCCTAGAAAGGATGCCGTGATGCTCCTAACCTAGCTATCACAGTTAGATAGGATGGATATGGGCTGGTGGTGTGAAAGTTAAAAGAAAGTCACCCCAAACTCCCCTGCTTCCCAATATCAGAGAATCGATGGAAGGCAGCCCTTTTGCTCCTCCAAGCAGGGAAAGGCTGGGGTGGTGCTTAATGGTTAGGGACTAGGATTCCTCCAGTATACATCAGCATGGCTCCTGTGAATCAATGAAGATACACTGATCTGAACCAAATAATAGTAGCTCTGTTTTCAAGGATTGTATAAAGGAATTTATGATATTAAAAAAAAAAAAAGCAAAACAACAACAACAGAAAGTATAGCATTGGTCCATACCATTTAGACTTTCGGAATAGTTAATGACATGCTTTGAACCACTATCGCAGTATCACAGGCTGGACAGAAGGAATCAGGTGCCGCTGCCAGGTTTCCTTTTGACTTTTTACTTGTTTATTTGCTTCCCTTTGTCTGGGCACATTTTTAACAGTGTGGACAGCTAAATCAATGGCCAGTTAACTACTGATCCTTGGCTGGTTTCACTCCCTTGTCAAGCTGCACACCAAAAGGCGTACAAGACTGTTCACAACGCCTAAACTCTACATTTTATTAGTGCATTAAGTGGATTTTATTAGTGCATTAAGTACAAACAATCCTACACGTATAGCAGGATAAAAGTATTAAAAGAGATGCAGAGCTTCTTGACAATAGTCTTTCCAAAGCTCTTCCCAGCAAGCACTGCCTGAAGCACTAGCTATCTCCTCAACAGAGACTCTGTCTAAAGACTGACATTTTCACCAGTGAAGTACTACAAAGCAGAAGATACCGGGATATTCAAGATGTTTATTTTGTCTTACAAACCTTCAAAACAGTCTAGGCCTTGTTTGCTGGCCCTTCAAAGGGGGCCACTATGTCAAGATTCAGCATCCTGAGACATACTCTTCAACCCTGACATATTTATTTCATGGTAGTAATTGCGTCTTTTTAGACTGAATGGTGACTACACGTTTCATAAATGAGTTTTCCTCCCTACCCAACGCTACTCTACTTGTACGCTTTCATGGTGCACAATTTATTAGCAGCTTGGTTTTTCCACACCAATGCAGGACATTAGGCCTTGGCATAATTATGCAACTACTGTACAGAAATAGTTAAGCTCAGTCCATTGAATGCTATAAATATATTTAAAACTAAAACTGCTGCCTACATTTTCCATATGAGCTTGATTGTCAGCAGATCAAAGCAGCAGCCTGTCAGCAACAACACGGACACTTTTGGAAGAGAAAGAGTGATTGTCCACATGAACATAAATAAATACCCAGAAGTGCTATTCTGAAGGGAAGTATTTACCCAATGATTTTCAAATTAGTTTTATTATTGCAGAAGTAAATTTGAGCATTTCTGAGCTTTATGATGACCCAAGAAAAGTTCTGCTATTTAAGTACTTTGCCCAGGATCATCCAATCAGAATAGAGAGATGTGACTTAGATATCCAGTCTTACGTGCAATTACTGAAACATGCTTTACAGTTACTTCTTATACAAGCCACAGGTTAAAATTTTTTCTATCAAATTTTGTCAAAAACTTGCAAACAAGCAAATTCAAAAAACCATGACCTATAAAGTGAAAAAGAAGAAAATTATTGAAGGAAATTATTTGCCACAAATGCTTACATTAGCTCCACAGTGAAGTATTATTTATAAGTACTGTTTTAATTAAAAACATGAACTTTAAAAAGAGTTCACAGTTTATATATGCTCAGAATTTCTTCTCACTGTGCAAACTATCAGAGTGCTGTGCCGTGCTGTGTAAGCGGGACTCAGCTTTCTTTTAATTAAGTTTGCTCATGGAAAGCACAGCATTTGCTAAAGCTAAACATCGCTGGAACCAAATTGTTACTGGTCTGTCCACCACAGTTGTTGCAGAACCTTCCCTCATGCATTTTATCTGCCAATGGTGATTTGATTTGCCCTTCATCCTGTGTAGCAAATACGGACCTGAGTCGCTATGCCCTGCACCTTCAGAGCGCTGTGTAAGATACATGGCACCTCCTTTCGTTTGCACAGAACATGATCATAACCAGAACTGTCACAGACTAACATAAAAACCTGTTCTTTATACTTTTACAATTTCTAGGTGAACATTTTTTATTACTCCTGGCTTTCTAATTTTCCTAGAAACAAAATCCCCCAGTTTCCACGTTGTACAGCACACTGCAGCCAAAAAGGCAACACAACCTATGCAGAAATTCCTGTGTCACAATTTTTGTTTTGTCCACAGATTTTTGTGCCTCCACATTCACTTTCATACTGTCTTAAAGATTGCTTTGCTATTCCTATTCCTATTCTATTAAGAATCAACTCATTATCTTGGATTACTTGAAGCTCAACTATAACAATTTCTGAAACACTACATAATCTAAATATGAACCCAAAATCAGAAACTCACTGATAACATCTGGAAGCAAAAGGCTGAGCTGCCAGATGAACTGCAATCTAAGTTTGACACCTAAACTATTTATTTTAATTTGTCACCAGCTGTGTCCTAGTGAACTTAAGACATGGTGTCCTATTGCAAGTTAGACAATATTGCATCAAGTATGTTTATTTGCTTTATACTATACCGGGTTAATGACATGCTGGTTGATGTATATTTTCCAGGATTTTCTTACTGATTCAGACAGGAGTCAAGCCCTTTGCCCCTGCGCAGAGTCAACAAATCTTGCAATTTAACTCCTAGTTTTCACATTCTCACTGAATTGTATTTTACATAATATCCCACATAGAGGGTGTATTTGTTTGCATATGTGCATATATATACTCAGACACAGAAAGGGGAGGGCACAAGAGAGTTTAGATGATTTACAGAAGACATAGCATGAAATCAGGCAACAGCATAAACCTTTCATTATTGCTAACTGAGGAAAGAAAATGAGTTTTAGCCAAACACCATATCCACTAAATCAATGAAATTAAATTAAGGGCTTAATTTAAAGTGCTCTTAAAACAAACAAAAAAGATCATAAACATATGCACAAACACATTCCTCTATCATGGATCATTGCGATTATTTGGTATTTTGAAGAACATGACACACACTGCAAAAAGTAACTGTTTAGCACTACTTACGTATTAAAAAAATTGCAGTGCCAGTAACACTGATCGATTGGAATGCATTTTTTTCATATGTAAACTGTTCAGTGTAAAAAAGTCTGGATATAATAATACTTACAAAGAAAAATTATTTTTGCTCTATTTAAGATCATAACACTCCCAAACAAGTGAAATAAAGGCAAAGAGTTACAACATGAAAATCAGATGATATCAAATTCTCATATGAAGTTTACGGTTGTTCTTTGCATGACCTGAAACATGCAAAATTATGAGAACAGATCCTGAAAAGTAGGATTCATATGGAAAAAGCAAAGATTCTAGAGTGAACAAATAAAATAATTACAGAATTGCTAGAAGATCTCACTTTCTTTGGCTACATTTGCCAAGGCGGCAACGCTTAAGCCATGGCCTCATGATTCTTGTAGCTTCCTGGACTATTTTCTCCCTTCAGAGCTTCTAGCCAAATCTCTGTTCCTACGATACTAACATCGGACCCAACCTATTACAAATTATAGTGGAAATGTATGTTTGCTTCCCAAATCTATCTCAGGATGTGATGGCACCTCCTTCTCAACACAGACATAATAATCCGGCACTGCAGAGGATAACAACCAGGTTGGGTTCCTCAAACTTCAGATTTAAGCAGACAAACATATGGATAAACTACATACTTTGTGGAGATTGTGCCAAGTGTTAGAGCAAAGGCTACATATCACTCCTCAAGCTCAGAAAGAGAAGTTATGAGACTTTCCAAATGGCGGGAGCATGGCAGAGAAGAGGGCTCTGCTGTCTGATCTTCCGGTGGCATAGGATGCTGTAATGAAGCAGCAGGGGCACAAATTAAAGAGGCTTTCATGCATGTGTAACCTGCACTTCGGCCAGGCGGCTGTAGGACCTTCTGTCTTCTATAACTAGCAGGTATGCTCCATAAGGACCAAAGTGTTTGCTCTGCCATGGCTTGATCCTTCTCTCATTGAACTCTACAGCAAAATTTTCATTGGCCTCACTTGGCTGGCTCACTCTGTGCTTGGAAAATATTTTAAAAATATATACAGATGGATGCATCGTAAAGATGCATAAACAAGTGTGTGCACTCTTCTGATGTTTTTCATGTATTTATTGTTTACTTTCAATTTTCCATTTCAAAGCTTCCAGCAAAATGAAGTCATAAAATAGACTTGAAATCCATCCAAGACATATATGCCTGGATACAGTCTTCACAGGGTTAAATTATTGTCCATATTTTATCTATCTGTAGATCAATAGAAACTTTTTTGTTTCTTTCAGAAGCTTCTCTAGGCTGAAAGGGCTAATTCAGGAAATTCATATCTCTTGATGTAAAATTCAAAGAGTTGGCATTTAACTGTCTATATACATAAACTGGAAAGATTGTAGCTACTATTAAGGGTTGTAAATTATTAGCATTGGGAAAGCATTAGAAGCTTCAAGAGGACTTTTTGGGACAGTGTATTGCTTTTTAACATTTGACCTACTGACACAAAGGCGAATTCAAGCAGCATGTAGATCCCATGTGATTCCTTGTGAAGAAAACTGAACGCTTTCTTTTGTCAGGTTTTTACGTTACTTCCTATAAACCATAAATGAAGTCAGAATTTTCTTGTCTGGGAATTCCTGTTGGGATAAAGGTTGAGGTCTACTTAGCCTGAGTCCACACAGACTGCTAGTGAACAGTTATTCATTTTGATGCACATGCCAGAAATGGAAACGTACTAGTCCTCAAGGATGCATCAATTCTCAGGGAGTCTGGATTGTTTTAACTACTACAGAAACGTAAGAAAAAATATACATAGATGCTGCTTAAGAAAAACAATATCCACCATAAAATACAGCCTTGAGAGTATCATTTTGAGAAATTTGTATTTTATACAAACAAAAATACCATTCCCATTTAAGATAAGGCACAACTCATAAAACAAATACTGTAGAAATACTTGTGCTTTTCATAAATGCATTAGATAGAAAAAGGCAACCAAGTCATATTTAAAATGAGACAACTGAGAGTTATCCCTCAGAAGGACGAGAGACACAGCGATGTCACGTTTTCCTAGCACGCAGAATTCTCGATGATGAGCACATCCCTGCGGAAGGTTTAGCACAAAGCCCTTGAAAAATTCACTTACTGCCCTCACAGATGACAACGAGGAAATATTATTAGTAACTGAATGAACTAAAACTTTGTTTCACTTAAAAAAGAAAATATTAAAATAAAACAAGAAGCCAGCATTGAATTCCTGTGATGATCTCTGTTGAAGCACCTTGCGCAGAAGCAGCTGAGCTATCTGTACTCTCCTCACCACTCATCACAGTAACTCTTGCTCCACATGATGAGATTCCCTGGGTAAGTAAAGTTGCCCGTGTTCTCCATCTTGCAGCCCCCTACATAAATGTGCATGAGCTTCTCTACCTCTGACTCCTCAGGAGGGGTTCCCAGGTGAGCCTGTACTGTCCTGACCTCCTAAGCCAACTGCCTGCTCTGTATATCTCTTAGAGCCAAACAGAAACAACAGGCACCAGTTTTGGGGAGGAAAGGAGAGACGATGTCTCTATGCTCCACCTTTCTTTTTCTTTCTTCCATTCCCTTGCTACAACACTGGCTTCCTCTATGCTTCAGAGAAAACACGGCACTGCAGTGTGAACGTGAGCAGGAGCCAACAGCAGGGAAGCAATAAAAAAGGGTTAATGATGGGGCAAAAACCCTGCCCTTTTGCATGATCCCATTCTCTCCAGACTGCAGACTAAGAGCCGCTGGCACTGTCCCACCCAATCTTTGTGGCTGGCAAAGTCCACTGTCCCACAGCTGTGGTCAGTGCTGAAGAGTGGAGCCTCGAGCGCAGGTGGCTAGCAGAGGGAAACCAGGAGGTGTGGGACTGACACCCCCCCAGTCCTCAGCTGAACTGAAGCAATGTCCAGCTCCAGGGGAGGAGCACAGGCTGAAAGCAATGAACAAGAAAAGCACAGCAATGACAGTGAGGGGGGACACATGAATAACCCATGGCTGCTTTCAGGAGAGCCCACCATAAAATAGCAGAAGAGGAGACACCACATCAGTCTCCAGATGGATGAGATAAGGAACGGGTGCCAGGTATTTGTCATTCCTACCAGCCATTAGAGGAGATTGAGATAAGCAAAGTGTCAAGGTTTCCCCTTCCTGAAATAAAAAATCAGGACCACTGAGGAAGAAAGCATCATTTGAGGGTACACTCTGTTTTGCACAGACAGAAAATTGGGATCTGAGTGACAAAATGCATCAGCTAGAAGTCTGGGGAAAGCCAAGTAGAGCAGCAGGCACCTCTGCAGCTCTACAGTATTGGGAGAAAACAAGGATAGAAAGAGCAGTAAGGGAAACATATTTCTTCTCTTGCCAGGAGATGAAAGTAGAAAGGAGAGGGAATTTTACTGTGCTTAGCCATCTACAAAGAATATAACCTCTGTGCAAGATGCAGGGCAGCTAACCAGAAAGGAGTCTCTGAACTCTCTAACTTCTCTATAACAAGGATGAGAAAGAACGCAAAGCTTGAGTTTTTCAAGCGAGTTTTCCTATAAACCTTTTGTTAGTTCCTTCTACCTTTCATATCAGCTAGAAAGGTACAGTTTTCTGAGCAGTCAATGCAGACTAAGTTTTCCAAGCCAATGACTGTTTCAGGTTGCATATCCATGCAGAAAAAACAAAATCAACATTTTTCTGCAGGAGGAAGCAGAAAACCACTCAGAAATTGGAGTAAGCATACCTAGGTATAGCAAGGCAGGCAACATGGACAGTTCTATCTACCTAGAAAAACAAAGTTTTGTTGAGCCATAAGGGGGTGTAATCTGGTCCCACTGTGGATAGAAAAAAGAATTTCCCTGTGGAAAAAGAAAAGGTGCTAAGGGCATGTGTGTTGTTCTTGTAGCAGAAATGAAGAACTTCAAGAAGGCTGATAACCAAGGATGTCTGGCCTTTGAAATGAAGTAATGCATGCAGTCGTCTGCCATCAGCTGCTGAGACTGCACCAGAACTGAGATGGCTGGACGAGAAGCCATGTGCTACAAAGTTGTTTCGGGGCAGTGAAGCAAAGCTCAGGTGCATTGCTGGATGAAGGGTGCCTTCCTGCAAAAACTCTTCAGCTTCTTAGTGATCAACAGACCAGGAGGCAAACAGTATAGGAATGATATAAGATGATACAAGAGAATCGTATAGCAAAGGTGGAAAGATACTACAAGCTGAAATCCAAGACAAAGCACAGCGCTTGAACTGGAGTACAATATGAGACCAGTCCCTATGAGAATGAGGAAAGAAAGAAGGAAATGTTCCAACTCCTGTAACTCTTTTTTTCCTTCTGTTTCAAGAAACTTAGACTTAGCCACTCTGCTCAGTGCACAACTGGCTCCTATTGCCAGCAGTGATAATGATTTGCTGTGCTATATTAAGCTGACCTATGAGAAAATGCATTAGCATTCCAGTATTGGGCTCTCAGCGGCTCAAGCTCATCTGCTTTTCTTATCTCTATGGTATTTCATCTGTGACTAATATAAATAAGTGCATGTATGCACACTTGCATGTGTATATATATGGGAACGATGGGTATAAGTACATAACTATAGTTATATATTACATGTGTAACAACAAAATATGTTATACACATAAAAATGCAGACCAATTTAAGCATGCTTTCAATGTTGAAAATCGGGGTAAACAGATGTCGATGTGTAAAGACATACTTCCAAAAATGGAGGCATATTTCTAATTGCGCATACATATGTGTGTGTGTGACTGTGTATGCAGAGGAGGTATCTATATACATAGAAATATAATGTGCTTTGCTGGTGGTGTGTTATTGCATATATCTGTACGCAATCATATTTTATATATATTTGTGTATGTGTATAAATCATTCATATAAAAATGTCGGATGTATCAATCTAACAGAAGAAGGATGTTATTATCTCCTTTCTTACTTATAAATCATAAGCAACTCTAATAGCTTATTGCAGTAATAAAACTGTGAGACAAGATATATAAGGCATTCCTTAAGTCCCAGACTGGAAAGCAAGTATGAAGATGCTTACAAATTTTTCTAGATACAGTGGATGGTCAGGATCTAAAAGCAAAGGGGAATCTAATGCAGGGTGTAAAAGGGAGCGGGGTGAGTCTCTTCCTAGGATACCAAAAGCTGGACCAAGTTCTTGTGCTGGTTCATAAATGATCCAGTTTCTTTTTTCCTCTGGCTTTAGAATCTTTTTTAATAATAAATAAATAAATAAACAAACAAATAGTACTAAAGGAAGAAACTTCAACTGAAGTACACTTCAGGGCTCTGGATTACCCTTCCCATGTGCTGTATTTACAGCCTGTTTTCAAGCAGGTTTCAGCGAAGAGAAAAGCTGAAAGCCTACAGCTGAGCATCTTAAAATCTCGGCCATCTAATGCTGCACCAGTATGGCAAAGAAGTAGAATGAGAGAGCACCACTTTTTCATGTAAATTAGGAGTGTTTTATCAGAGCCAGACTCCTTGTTCCAAAGCTTATCCTTGCTGATACTAATATCAGCAGTTGATGACATAAGTAGAAGGTTACTCAATACTTGGGGAATGACTTCAAACATTTCTGAGGAGGTAAAATCCAGTTATTCCTAAAAGAAGGAGGACTGAAAGGTATCATTTACAATACCTTCAAATGTATACCTGTGAAATTTGAGAGTTTGCTTGTGAAGTCCACGTCACGATTGTAAGAATTCTTTGTGAATTATTGGAAATTACTTTTATTGGTGGACGCATGTGTTTTTCACAAGCCGTGTAAACACTTCAAACCTAAGGGACCGAACTTGATAGCTTGCAGTCTTGAGATATTTGTGCTCACCTCAACTATGCTCGGCAGACCATGCTAATGTTATATGTATCCTGCAGGCCACATCCAGGAAAAAAAAGGGAAAAGTCCTATGTATGGAATTAGCAGTCTCAGAGTTTGATTTGAAGTTCAGAGGCTTCACAGCCTTCCTTCTTCAGGGAGCGGATGAGGCTGGTGCACTGAGAGAAGCATCAACAAGCTCTGCAGCTTGTTTGCTTTTTAAGGGAAACAGTTTCAAGTTATGTGACCCTATTTTTATAGATCAATCAACATAACCTGCTAGACTGCCTTCAACAGGTTTTTGAGATATTACACTGTGTTTTGAAAGATGAAGCGATTCCCAGAGAAAGGGGAAAGTTAAAGAGCCATTTATATTTATTCTGTTATCTCTTTACTTCAAGACCTAAAATAATAGTATTACAAGAACTCAAAATACTAAAGTGTGGGGAAAATATTTTGAGGGATCCAACCAAATGAGAAGGCCATGCAGTGGAATAGGGAGAAAAACAAGATACATAATCAGCTTCTGCCACTTGAGATACATGTCGAAAATCATGTTGCACTGTCCCAATGTAGCTGATCCTCTTGTAAGTAAAAGATTTCACTACTTTTCAATTCTGCCAATTCTGGCATCCTTTCCATAAGCACTAAAATTAACACTGAGAAAAAGAAATACAATTCAGAGACAACGCACACTTGAAACTAAGGCCCTGACTACTTTGGGACAACTAAAGCGCAGCCTGGCTATATCAATCACAGTCTTCTGGCCCAGTTCCAAGTTGGGCAATTACAATCTGCCTACCTAAAATTCTCCCCAGAGTTTCAAATGCAAGAGTTATTTGTGATTTCCTTCCTATAAAAAGTGTTGTGTAGTGCAGCCAGTAAAGACTGGTTTCATTCAAGTGACGGGTGAATGACCCACACTGACTATAGAAAATGTGTAAAAGCACTTTGGGGTCCTTCAGGAAGAAGGGCACTTATTACATGGTCATTTTAGAGTTTTTTTATTATTACAAGAGGAAGTATTCCTATCTAGATGTTGCTTCACATGCCTTCTAGTAACAAAGTAGTTCAGAGTTTGGACTTGTTTTCTTCCAAAATTAAATTAGGTTAGGTTATTCTTTCTGTAAATTTAAGATGATAGATTTGAAATGCAAGCACTGTATCACTAAGACAGTTTAGAAAAACGTACACAACTTCTACTTTGAAAACTATTCAGATCATTTTTGAGCCAAAAAAGATTAATGATTTATTATGGGGCTCATTAATCAAAAATTGTGAGTGCATGTTTTTAAAGGACCAATTCCACTGTTCAAGTCAATTAGGTCCTCTAAAGCTATTACATTGGGATGGAGCTGCAATATTACCGAGACTTCCTGCAATATTGTTGAGACTTCCCCGAGTGTATTTAGAGTATAAAATAAATGCTATTATTCAGGAGATACTGAATTGCTAAGCTTCTTAAATTTGTACAATTGGGAACTTGAAGTACATTAAAATGCTGAAACTCATTAAGAGCCCTTTTCACAGCTGCAGAATCATTGGCATTCACAGCCCGGCTCCGAACAATACAGCGCTCCCCACACCTTTGAGCAGGGTGACTTCCGCTCCGCCAGCGCCGCTTTAATGAACCACCGAGGCAGAACCGGTATCTAACCTCTCCGTCAACCTCCTCCATTGAATCGGAGAAACAAAAAGCCACAACAACGCTAATATTCTGAACAGAAAAACAAAATGTATTCGCATACTGTACTAACCCTCCAACACAAAAACCGTAGTTAGCACTGGTATTTTGTTAGAATATAATCTAATTTTCTCCTTTTATGAATAACAAATAAAACACCTTCCGAGACAGAAAACAGCACGTGTTTTTCTTCCATGCCACCCAACAAACTGTACCCAAGTAGACTTTGCTTCTTTGGGTGTCATTTTTCTGGGACAAAAGGACAGGACTCTGCATTTTAGTGGAAGTTGTTAATGCTAGTCGTATACAATCACTGAATGCATGCTGAAAACGTCCTCCTGCCCTGCTCCCCCAGGGGCTGGATTTTGCGTCTGCAAAGTGGCCCTGCAACGAGCAGCCAGAGTTCCCTGCAAAACCGCGGCTGCTCCATTTATATTTCCTATGTGTGCTCCAGCAGATGCACAGAGCTGTCTGTCAGGAGACAGCAACTTCCCAAAGTTAGCCAAAATGAAAACCTTCTCCAACTGCATCAGGACGGCCAGTGCTCAGCTTTTCCCAGCTAAAAGCCAGTCACTTCACACACCGAGCAATTGCAAACGGCACTTAAAGACAGTCCTGCTCTCTGATCTGGTACCAGTGCTCGGCTGCACGAAATACCCAGCCTCCGGCTTCAGTAAGGAGGGGCACAACCCCCACTGAAATATCTAGTGTTCCCACCAACCACAGGGTGAAGAAGCACAAGTCTTATCAACTATAGCATGCGTCAGTCTGATTTCTGCAGCTGAAGAATCTGCTTCTAAATAAATTTCCACTGGGCCACCTACTATGCCTCCTTCAGTATTTGAAAAACAGAAGAAAAAAGAATCCAGTAACCAACCAAAAATTAAGTCTGAGTAAGAACTACGAGAGCAGTGACTACCACAGAGATTTCGCAGGATTCCTAGTAAGCTTGGTACTGGATGAAATGGAAACAAACAATCTTGTCGCTATTATTTAGCTTGTTAAATTCCATGTGCAAACTTTATCTATTTATTCCACAGTATTCCCCAACGGCCGGACTGTCGCCCTGAGAAGGGGAAATTGCTCCCTTTCCTGCGCTAAACATTTTTGAAAGGCATGTAGGAAAGTGAAATGCCAGACTGGTGAAGAAGATTATGTATTTCAGAAGTGGGTTTGAAAGATCCACCAAGAGATATTCACATTAAAGATAGCTTTAAATTACAGAATAAGAAGTGGTTGGGTGCCTGTGTGGGTGTTCCCATCTACATCAAACAAACTCAAGAAAAGCAACACTATGAGGGAACATGCGAGTCTGACAAAAACAAGGCATGTGGCTAAAGCAAAAGATGCTTTGATAGTATACAAACTGAGGTGGTTTTGTTACTAGCAACAAAAACAAAGCTTTCAAAGCTCAGTTCAAGAATTATACTCATGCTCCGTGGTTCTTGACAAAGTGTAGTAAGATCGCTCTTGAAATCCAGCTATTTTGGCACCTGATTTTATTTGTCCCTGTGTAATATGCGACCTGTGCAAAGTGAGGAGAGCAAGAAAATCTGGCTGCTGACCAACACAAGCGCGCACATACACACGCACGCACACTCACAGCACCTCAATCGCATTTCTCAACCGCTTCCCGGGCACAGCCCGAGGCTCAGGAACAGCCGCCGCTGGCTCGGGGCTGCGGGCAGTGTGGGCAGTGGAGGCGTCTGCCTCCACGGCAAACACTGCAAGTGCCACAGCAGTGGCAAATTCCACGCTTTTGCCAGAAAAAGGCCAAGCGCGAGAAGGGCTCTGCCAGTTTCAGGTGGACAGTTACTGGAGTTCGCAACTCACTGATATTTGAATGGAGGCAATAAAAGACAGAAGGCAGGGAGCCCTTTCTATCCTTCTCAGTTCCTCAGCATGTAACTTTGTTAGAAGAGTTTGCCATCTAATCAGCAAAACTGTTCCCAGAAGAGAAAGAAACAATTTGAACAGCATTTTGTCCTGTAAGTGTTTTGGGTCTCACTCTTGAAACCATTGCATTCCTTCTATCAGATCATTTCATTAGGATGAACTGGGGTGTCCAAGCTGACAGCTTTAAGGTTTAAAGAGAAGAGGTTGCAACAAGACATTTCCAGGGAAGGGATCTTCATGGAATTCACTTCCTCTGGCTGAGCACAACAGAGCTCAACATCTTTGATCTGCAAGTCATGTTGCAAAAGCCATCCTTCACAGGCAGCTCAGGGCCTTCCTCCTCCTATAATCCAAAGTGTTTTAACTTTTGCCATCTACACTTCGTGAATGCTTTAAAATAATCTTCTAGAGTGATAACTGTCTAATGTGCTCTTAATGACAATCAGAATTTATTTCAGCTAAGCTTTTCATCTCTTTTGGAAAATGACACAAGCATGATTATGTGCACGCAGCACAACTAAGCATCCCTAACTCTGCAGTGTGATCAACCTTCACAACTATGGCAGCCTCATTTATTCTAGAGACCGATTCAGTACTTTTACACAATAAGGACTCTGCTGGAGAGAAGACCTGGCTTAGGCAGATTTTCTTAGAATCCTTTTAATAATACCGAATATTATTTTGTGTTTTGCATTCCAAATCATTATGTTTAAACATTATAAATACCTTATAAACACCCTTAGAAGCCCCCACAGACATTCAGGAGATGAGTGCCCTTTCGCCATGTCTGCTCACTCTTGGACACAGTGGCAGAAAGAAGGTGGAGGAGGGTTGGGAGCGGGTTCCTCATCATATATAGCTTAGCTCCAGCATATGTGAGAGAAAGTTAAGAGCCGTTTTAACTTAAGCAATTGTCATAAGAGACCTCAATTATCCTTATCCAAAACTGCTCTGCTTTACCACCCACATCAGGTGCCAAAGTCCAAATGAACAAGGCAAAGAGGTCAGAGTAGACTGGAGAATCCAATCTAACAATTATGTCTGGTTTTGAAAGTTTTTATGGAAATGAACTGAAGAAATCATCGGCGAGTTTAACCTCTTAGTATTTCTTAGTATTTCAGGTAGGAAAAAAAAATGCTACCAGAGATGGATGGAAAACAATGAAGTTCAAAACCTCATTCAAAGTTTCTGAACTAAATTTAACTTTACTATCTCAAGTCAGTCAGAGTTTTCAGCTAAGGGTTTGGATGGTGTTTGCTCTCACTCCTAGTAAGTGCCAGCTTGATCCTACAAGCTGCTTGGAGCAGCTGAAAGTGGTACAATTGCTTTGGGCCTCATCCTCGAATAGGTCTCAATAGGTCTCACTTAGCTCGGCAATTCCCTGTGGTTTTGTGCACCTGGCCTTTCCTTCCTTAGAGCAACCTCTGGCTGAAATGCCTCTCTGCAATTAGTTCTACTAGAATTAGCTGGAATATATGCAGACTAGAGCCCAAAAGAAATGGAATTTTCTGGTGAAAAAGTGTAGCAACACCAACTTTCTGATGCGGAAATGATTTTAAAGAAAGCAGCTGAGGTGCGAAACAAAGTCCAGTTTGGACATTTAAGCGTCTAAAAACAATCAGATAGCTCAAATCACTAATACAATAACACTAAAGGAGCAAGTGCAAGGCCTAGAGCAGGGAAGCTCAACAGCACTTTTCATGAGTAACCTCTGATGCACAGGTATTGCCTGGAAAGTATACACAGCATGAGAACCTACATTGCTACAAGCAGCAAGCAGAAATTTTACATGGAAAGCAAAATCCGAGCAATGCCTGGGAAAAAAATGGAAAATGTGAGTGCATGAATGGATTTCTGTGTCTGTTGTTTCAAGTACACAAATCAATTATGCCTTAATCAGCTGATGATTTTGTTGACCTAACTTACACTAGCTATTTGAAAACCACTGCCATCAACAGGACCAAAATTAAGTTGTAAAGGAATACCTTTGCTAATCTTTTGCTCTAAATACTATGTACACAACTAAGTCTGTGAAATTAAAGACTTAACGTTTTTGATACAGAGTAGCTATGCTTTGGTCCAAGTTCATTTAAATAGTCCATCAATTACAGAAGTTTGAACTGACAATGCAAATCAAACACAGAGTAACAATTAACTTTGCAAAGCAGGTTTAACACCAAATTATGCTGAATGGGACAAGTTATATACAACCTAAAGTGCAATGCTTGCTTGTGGATCCCAGGATGAAAGGTTACAGAACAGTGTACATCACAGAATACAGCAGTGCACATCACAAATCTCTTAAGCTCCTGAAGAACAACTACTGTTACAAGTAAGGCACATTTTTAGCCAACTTTGGGAACGCGTCCACCAAATGCCATTTTGAAATACTTATGAAAAAGTAGACCTCTGCTTCTTCCTTTTTTTTTTTTCATGCTGCTGTCCGCTCTATTAAAAAAAAAAAAATTAATCTTTTCATTTTTAAACACTGTCAAACTTCTAGCTGTACTGGACTCTCATTTTAACATGGTTTTAATCAAATTCTCTAGTTGACTAGCACAAGAGAGGACCAAATTTAGTTGAAATCTGCTTATGGAAACATGTACAAAGCTAGGAAAGATTTCTGTTCCAGACCAAGTGAGCCAAATTCACAACTGGTAATTTAAGCATAGTTGAAACCCCCGTAAGAACAATTTTACAAGACTGCTCTCTTTCTGAAGATCTGTAAATAGTTAATAGAGGAGCTAACAGTAAGTGATGCTTAGAAATGTGGATCTTAATTCATGAACATTATGAGAACAATAAAGTATAGTGACGGGCTCTTCTAATGGCTTCCACAATTCAGCTATCATCTCTTAATAGGCAGAACCTCAGGCTTTACAATAGGCATAAAAAGGCAGCATATGCCAAGCTGGCTGAGGTTGTTCGTCCCTCTAATCTAGCGATGGCATTCCCTACAGTAGCAGTTTTGCAAAAGCAACGGTGGCTTAGAGTTTAGTCATATATAAGGAAAAATGAAAAGATGACAGTCATTACCGCTTTATGTAGTACATACAAAAAAAAAAAAAGAAAAGAACTTTTATTTCAGACCTGAAGTTTCTTCAGGACTGCTCCTTGTTTGCTATTAAAATCAAAGGGAATTGCAAGGCGGGGCGTGCATGGTGCTGCTGGGTCCTGCACGGCCCCTTGTCCCGCCGGGCAAGGCAGAGGCCATGAGTTTGGCAGCCCATCCCTCCCTCCGAGACCCCTGGACACCACCCTGGCTGCTGCCGCATGGAGGCAGGACAAAATGTTTTCAGCAAAGTGTCTCTTTTAAGTCGACGCTGTCTTTGCAGAACATGTCAAACACAGCCCCTGAAACTGTAACCTACATATGGTCTAGATTAAAACCAACAAACAAACAAACCAACCCTTAAATTATGAGGCCTTCCAGACGCAAGGGACCAAAAGCACAATAATCGCTTTATACTGTACTTCAGGGACTGGCAGCGGAGACGTCAGCGAGCACAGCACTGCGGTGCATCTGGCACCGCAGAGAAAGGGGATTGCTTTCTGTTCGCCTGCAAACAGGGTGGCAAAAGCCCCGCTCCCACGGCAAAAGGACTGCACTGCTCCACTCAGCTCCCCAGCTCACAGACAACAGCCAGCACGCGTGCAGCGACGAGGAAAAGAAACACGTAGCGCTCCTGGGTGCACCCACCCACAGGAAAACCCCTGCCCGTAATGCTGTGCAGCTGACTTCGGCCCCTCGGTCCCTCGGAGCAACGGGGAGCTCGGGACAGTTTGGTATTAATGATGAATACGAAGAAATTAAATTTGCGCTGCTTCCTACGTTTAGCATAGGAAATTATGCATTTCCCACAAAGCCTAATGCCAGCTCCACAGGGATTATATTAGTATTTATTGTTTTGTTTGCTCAAATAAAACACCTGTCGAGGTCAGCTATTCGAAGAATTTTTAATATACTGGCCTTACACTATGGAGAGTAAGAAATGTTTATAGAGGCACTCCTGGTAAGATTGTTGGCTTTTTTTCCCCCCAGGTAGGTGCATAATGATTTAATAACAGAAACAGCATGCCCACAAACCTCTCAACCTCAGATTTAAATAAAAGCTAATATATATGAAATCCGGGTATCGGTCTCAACAGTTCCTTCAGCTTTCCGTGTTATGAAAGGAGGTGTAACCCTAGGATACAGCATCCCTCTTTTATAAAGTCCCATCTTAGAGTGTCAGAAGTCAAGGAATTAAAAACAAAAGCAGCATAAATCGCTGTCAATCATTGAAGTCTTTGATCTGCTCTTTACTTCAAAAGGCATTACGCTTTCTAAATGGAGGCCTCAATCAGCGCCCATTGGACCTGCTGGTAGGCCCTATTCCACTGCACGTCGGCGGCAGGGCCACCTGATCAAGGCACGTTCCAGCTCACATTTAAGACAAACTGAATAAGAATATGCAAGCTGTAAAACAAAAAAGAGCAAAACAAAACGCTTTGTGTGACTACGCCACACAATTTTTCCCCTTTTGGCATTTTGCAGTCTTCTCTAGAAAACGACAGCATGCCTACGTTTTCTGATACGTTCTGCTAGGCCGTTCCACCATTGCTATTCCTTACTCACAAGCACAATTCTTTTAAAAAAGGAAAAAAAAATACATTTTCACTCATTCGTAAGCATATGAAATATTATATGGGCCTGCCTTAGCATGTTTGCTGCATTTTTTTTACAGTAAGCAGCTTCCCTAAGTAAAGAGGAAGAAATCTATTTGCCTCTTCCTCAACAGCAAAAAGCGAAACAAAACAAAAAAAAACAGTGATTTGTTTTGCCAAGAAGAAGCCACAGCTAAAAGAAAAAAAGAAAAAAAAATAAAGGAGATGAATTTTCTCTCTGAAAATTATAACGGTTATTTTGGTATTACATATATAGCTTGCTGACTTAGAAAACCACATTTCAACCGAGATTGGGCCCTGCTGTCCTGCAGGGAGGGATCCTAAAAAAGGCTTCAGATGAAAGCAACTGCAATGCATTACAACTGTGTAGAAGTACGTGCAATGCATGCTGAGCAAATCTGGCAGAATTAGACCCTTAATTATAACGCTTGCTAGTAATACAGTTGCATGTATTCTGTGAAACAGATGAATCATAATGATAGCAAATGGGAGCAACTGCTGGCCAAGAGACAATGTGCACAGAATACCTGTTTAACAGGGATGTATTTGGCCCGTGGCAAGGGTTAAATAATTTCTCACCCTAATTTGAACAAGTTTGTCATTTTAAGGCCGCTATTCTTCATGCGTGCATCGTGGTTGAATTGTGTTGCCCTTACTCAGTTTGAGAAGTATTCTTTTCCATAAACATTCCCTTTAATTTCAGATTATGGTGATCATGGGCACAATCTCCTCTTTATAAACAGGGAATTGAAGAAAAAACAAATGTCAAACAGATAAAAGTAGCATTGTACTTTTAATTATCAAAGTATTTTATTTCATTTAAAGAAACAGACTCACTGGTCTTTTCCAGCTGCCTTGCATCATTGCAGCAATGAAAAGCATTGTAAATCCAATTCAGTCAAATGGTTAAAGTAGGTTAGCAGCTGCTTTACATCACTGGAGCAGTATAAAGCAGCAAGCATTTGAACCTAACCCATACCCTTTCAAGGCACTTCTCATTACCAAAAAAGAAAAAGGTTTTTCTTCTCAGTCATGACTAATGCTTAACTGGGATAGCAGAGCCATCTAATTAGGAGGAATAAGACATACTAGAAAAAATCTGCGCAAACAATTTTGAGGTAGAAGTTGCTTATTTTACCCTCCTTCAGCTGGCAAAAACTCTTCAATCTCATCAGACTGTCACCAATGGGAGGAAACTGTTAAACTAATATGCCTCATTCTCAAACCTGATTTTAGACAGCTCCCAACACAGTGCTTCAACACAAGCTGGAAGGGCAGATTCACTGTTACTTAGGACTGGGAGCACAGAGATAAAGGCAGATAAACTTTGGGCAGATATGAAGTAGAAAGAAAAATACCGCTCTCAAAACCCTTCTTTTTAGCTAATGTGATATAACGGGAAGTGTGGTGTCTTCCACAAGGTGACTGCAATGCTTCTTTCACTTGCCCTCAGCCTCATGTATGTTCAAGGGCTCTCTGTGTTCATGCATGGCACTACATCAGGATTAGCTGAGCAATTAAATATGTCCTACGTTGTTCGTTCTTCATCTAATTATTGCTTCAGCTCATAATTGGATGGAGCTATTGCTCCTCTTCAGCTAAGCTCTTAGGAACCACAACTACTAAGTTTCCGGAAAACATTTTGGCAGAAAACAAATCCACAGCTGAGAACTAGCATTTTCTTTTACCTGAATTCCAGAAGGAATTACAGAATAGCTCGCTGGGAATAGCCTTCTCCCTCACTACCGTGAACGCGTGCTCTGCTGTGGGTGTGCACGTGCACACACACACCCCTACACACACACACGTGCTCACTCACTCTCAGTCGTCTTCTTCCCTCCCACTGTGTTTGGAAGGTAGCTAGAAAAAGAAAAGTAGGCCTGATTCCCATCTCCAGTCAGGAAACAATGTCTATTTTATCCCAGGTCCTAGGGAAATTAGGCTTATACAAACATACTGTCTGCATGTGCCCATCCAACCAATTTCTGAGCACCTTGGCAACTTGCTGCCAAATCTGACAGAAAGCTAAAGGTTTCAAAGATAATTGTAGTTCTACATGTCTTCTGCAATAAAGGAGAAGGAGAAGAGAGACCAAGTACCCACTCGAGATGCAAGGGAAAAAAAAGCAGTGGGAGTTCAGATTTTGTTAGAGCACGGAGTATCCACATAGGAGAAATGCCTTATAAATGCCTTCATCAAGAAACAGTTTCACTCAGATCTTGTGAGCTCCTCCAGCACCACATTAATCAACTGTCCAACCCAAATCTGCAGGAAACTAAGCTTTGTTAGTGCTGGGACTCCGGGAATGATGTGCTAACGATACTGTTGTAGCTACCTGTGCAGCAGACTTTCTGGGCTCCGCTCTTGCACGCCGGCACCACGGCGGGGTTATAGGGATATTCAGGTTGCCAGAGTTACCTCTGGATTTGCATTCCCGTTGTGCTGCGTCGGAGCTGCAAAACACTGACCCTCGCTTACACACAGGGCTGCTGCGCATGAAACTGTTCACCCCTGCGCCTCCCTCTCCCTCTGACCGCAGCGTATATTGGGCGAGATACCCTGACTGCTCGGAGCTCCTAACCTGGCTTACGCGCCACTTCTGGCAGACGTCCCAGAGGTGCTGTACCCGCTTCCCAGCCCAGAAACTGAATACAGAAACTTCAGCACAGATGATACCTTCTTCAAATGACAACAATTACTTGAATGCCTTCTTGCAAGCCATTTCAACTCAATTACTCCAGTGAGCAGTAACATTTAATTTTACAGCCAGTGATTCAGTAATATAAATGTTCCTGGCAATTTCAATCATTCCACGGTTTTCGTGCAATTTTCTGTTCCTGACATCAAGTGCCAGAAGCGGCAGAATCGATGCCACTTGCCGCGGCTGCACACCGCCATCATGGCTCCGTCACAGCAGCCTGGAAGCCCTGTGGCCACGACATCACGTCCCGGCAGCCTCTGTAGCGCTGCTTGGCAAAAACACCACCAAGCAAAGGGGGTGGAAGACGGCAGAGCCCGCGCTAACACACCCGCTGCAATTTCAGAAAGCCAAAGGCAGTAACAATTCACCCTCCAAAAGTCCCGTTTTCTGGATTCCTTACAATACAGGAAAATAAACCTTTTGTGTGATTACAGGCGGGGTGCAGGACGGAGAAGCTCGCTGTGAGATCACCTCTGCCAGAGCATAGCTATTGCCAGCACTCCCAAACACTAATGCACTACATCCCAGAGATGTCAAACCAGTCCAGCACGTCCCCTCTTACAGCCACGCTTTTCAGTTGCTCGTGTTACTCATCCTGAATTTGCTGTGGGAACAAGCAGCATCTCTTCTTCGCCCTGCTTCTCAAGGCAGTAGCTCAGTGTGGTGGGGCGAAGCAGCAGGTCTGCAGCAGACAAAGCAGGGGTGTGGCTCTCACAGTCGCAACTGCTCTCACGGACGGCTGAAGCTCATGTCCCTAGGAAATCAGGACCCTGCCTTCTAAGACAAGTGGAGCTGTTGTCTCATAGATTAGAAAAAGTGTGCGCTCAGAGTGAAAGAACCTACTTTATCATCAGGAAAAAATAACAAAAAAGACAACATCCCCTTTCATGAATGCTCTAGGTTTGAACTCAGGGAAAAAACACGAGTCCTAGACCTTCTTTCCCTTTCCTAGAATTAAAAAATGTAAGGAAAAGTGAATTTAATTTTAATTTTCGTTCTGGATACCATTCCTCTTCCTTTCTCATAACTTTGCAGTATCCAGTTTGCACTTTCTGGACTCCTGGTTTGCCAGTGCTGACACCCCTCGGTCTCTACTTCCATGCCTGAGTGAGCTGCACCATTAGCTGTGTGCGGAAGTACGGCAGTGACGTAGGGGTGTGCGAGGGACCCGTTCAGCACAGGCACCACTCGGTATATTAAGAGTTTCTCCCCTCCTTTCCCCACCAAAACAAAAGGGAACAACATGCCGAGCGCTACAAGACAGGGCCTTGCTAAACTCAACGACAACGGCAGCCACTGCCATGTCCTGCATGCACTCTTCCATCCCCAGCAGCAGCTCTCCTGGCCAACGTGGAGCGAGCCAAGCTGGACGCAAACACAAGGATGGCTGCGCGGTGGTGGAGCGTGGAAAGGGGTGGGCATCACTCAGCATCACTTACAATCGCTACAGCATTCCCTAGGTCTAGACTAGACAGGTCGTAACATTTTCCAGTCTCTCACTTTGCCTTTCCCCGCTTCCTCTGCCCAACTCTTTCCTCCCCAAGGACAAGCATTTAGCACTGGTAAGATCATTTTAGAGACGCAGAGTTTCTCCCTGGCCACGAGTATCGTCAGCCAAAGTTGATGTTAGCACACATAGATAACGTTCAGTGTGCAGACCAGCTTCTATCCAAATCCCTAGCGCTGTAATTACAGTAATTGCTATGTCCAATGAAATAGCTTTAATTTCACAGGAATTTAGACAGGGTGTGTGTTTCCTTTCCGAACACTACATAACAAACCCTCATGGCATGGGATATTTCTTTTGTCATTTTTATTAGTTATTAAAAATTTTGAGGAAAATACCTTAGATGCCAGAGCTATAACAATGATCAAATATGCTGTGCTGCGGAAAACCTGCTGTCTGCCACCAAAAACTGTTATAGACAATCCCTAAAAATGCATTACAGCAAGTCACTTTTTTCACACAAATTTCTAGTCTACCTCTAAATGAATGCTCTGTTTCCTGTGTAGTTT
Organism: Dromaius novaehollandiae; assembly: GCF_036370855.1. Classification (NCBI taxonomy): domain Eukaryota; kingdom Metazoa; phylum Chordata; class Aves; order Casuariiformes; family Dromaiidae; genus Dromaius; species Dromaius novaehollandiae. The sequence goes on from NC_088099.1 coordinate 30,614,529, forward strand.
TACTTAAAGGAAATGTCTGGGACTGGACCAAGTATTTACTCTAAAAAGACAACTAACCTTTGAGTTGTTGGTGCAAAAATAAATAATACAAATTTCAGGATTAGCTGATGAAACCTGAAGCAACTGAAAAGCAAAAGACAAAAAAAGGAGAGAGAACAGGTCCAATGCATGACACCAACACTACTTTTTCTACCCACTGCTTAGGAACTTCTCCTCCTTGGGGACTCCCACAGTTTTCTCCAGGATTTCTTGGAGGGAAATATATGCCCATTTATTCCATAGCACAGACTTGGTAAATTCAGTCTAGGAAGCTTCGGACAGTGTATGTTCTTCACAAATAGTTGACATGTCTGCATGTAAATCCCAACACAGTAAGTGCTGGATTTATTGTTTTGCACAAATCATCTGGGTGACACGGTCATGGCTCAGTGCTTTGGATTTACTGTGCATTGCAACACAGCATAGTATGCATGAGCAGTGACTCCAACCAGGCTGTGAAACATCTGCACATCGTGGACATGGTTACAGATCACACCGCTGCCCCAGGGATTTCTAAAACAGTTGGCAGCAAAACCGGAGATCTCCCTTTAACAAAGGTCCCAAGTACTGCCCAAATAAAAAGCCATCAAAATCCACCCCATTCTTCCATTTGGAAAAGAAAGACATTAATGGGAAAAGGTGGGTAACGCTCCTATTGTGAGACTCCCCTCCCTCCGTGGGTTATCAAGGGTTGCCCATGACACAAGTAGGAGGACTGCTGGGATGGTTACCTGTCTCCCAGGGAGGCGGGATCAATAGGCACAGAAGCTGTCTGCAACGCTTGGATTCCACAAAAATAAACCCAAAACATTTGGTGCCTTTCTTTTCTTTCCTCCCGAAGAAAAGAGAATTTAATTTCTAAGAGCCCTGGGAGAGTTGCTATTGATCGACACATAAAACATCCCCTCCTTTCAGTGCGAGAATCAGCTACTTGATAGAGTTATGTGGAAATCAGGGGGCTGAGGGAGCCGTTTGATAAAAAGGATGAAAATACATTCTCCTCTGGGGCTGTAGTTTCAGTCCAGCTAGACACCATTTCAGTTATTCCTGTCAAATGATGGATGGTCTCAACCCATTCCCTAATTAAAAGGCGACTTCATCAGGAAGGCCCTCATCGCAATCAGCTCCTTTTTTAAAGCAGCCTCAAAACATGGGGTAAAGAGAGATAAAAAAATAAAAAGACACTAGCATCACGAGCACCCATGCACCAATGTGGGGGAGACTCTGTGAGGCTGGATTGTAAGACAGAGAGCTGGGGGCAGCCTGTGCTCCTCCTTTGCAAGCGGTACCAGGTTTGTGGGGACAGGACCGCTCTGTCTCCTCTCACCAGCATCACCTACGTACAAATCCAGGACCCCAAAAGCTCATGCCACCGCTACCTCTATGCACTTCTGAAAATGGAGGTGTTAGCCGCAACAAAGAACCCCCTGAGAAGTTCCTCTGTTGTGTTACTAGTGTCTCCTTCGTTTAAAGGAAAGAAAAGGAAAAAAAAAAGAAAGAACGTATCTCAGGCCTCTTCTACAGGCTAACAGACCTTATTTTTTTTTCCCTTCCAGCATGGAAGGCAATTTTTAAGGCACAATATTCAATGAACACTAATAAAAGGCAGTGGTCTAGGAACCAACCAGTGCAAGCGGAACAGTGGCACTTGAGCTACCCAATATAATGCTGGGCATTCAGGAAGCCAGCTAGTTATAATGACAAGAAATTTCTGTACATTTTATAGTATCATAGTGGTCAACAGAAAAACACTTCATCAAATACTCTAAGAACAGCTACTGCTGAGAGTTCAGCCAAAATCTCTCTCAGGTCCCTCTTCTTCTCCCTGGTGGGTTTAGAACAAACCTAGCCATGCTTTAAATTTTAGTTGAGAGAAAAAGAATTAGGAAAAAAGGAAGGCTATACACTTCTATACAAGCTTACATATATTCCAACCTGCAAAATCATTATGAAACAAAAAATATAATAAATGCCTTTTTTAATCTTTTTCTTGATCATGGATATACTATTTGAAGTACAAATAAAGATATATTAGTAAAATTAGAAAGAAGAGTATTCATCTAAACAAGCAAATATAAATGATTCATTTATACTAGCCTGCAAGATGCATTTCAAAAATAAAAATAATGGAGAGCATCATTGTATTTGTTGTGGCGTGCAATGTTTTTTGTTCTCTAAATTGACCCAGTGCTCCATTTCGTCTTAGGGAAAAAAGATCAATCTTTGCTGGGTGCTTTTGGCCGTAAAATATGCTTTACATGTAGAATACATAATATGTTTACATAAACTTCCGAATATTTTAGAATAGATCTGTCTTATTTGATTCACAACCCTGCAGCTGTTGTTCACCAAACTCACACTCCCTTTTTCGACACACTCAAATATCCCCGATTCTCAGATGGAGAATGACTTTCAAGTAAATCAATTTCATTATAAGTTAAACTATTCAAGTTGATTGCTTTCAATAAACAAACAGGGTATGCTCTGCTTCTTCCTCTGTCTCCTACAGATCATTAAGGACTACCACTTGCTCTAGACATTGTTTACTCTTATTCATGATCTTCCAATAAAAGCACATACTGCTCCACCTCTTCATTCCAATTATGGTTACGGCATGTAGCACATGGAAAATATGACAGGCACACATCAGAAATAATGTGATACAAATATATGAATTATATTTGTATTGCCTGTGAAACTAATATTTATCTGATTTCCAAAAAAAAAAGGGGGGAGGCACCTAGTCCTCTACAGCTGAGGTCTGTCTATGACAGTTTGACCTGTCTCTCAGCTTTGATGTTTTCTGATCTAGCAACTCCCTCTCTCCAAAAATCTTTTCCAGACTGAAGACATTCTTGAATGTGATCACAACTGTGTTCTCGACTATCCTATATTATTACTGCTGCTTCCAAATCGCCTTAAGGGACAGTGGACAACAAATCAGAACTGCTCAGAAAGGGAAGCAAGGGCCCTGCTGTTGCCCAAGAAAATACAGTGAGGCACAAAATTGGAGCTATAATTTGAACTGTCAGTAGCCAAATTTCTAGCATGTCTCTGGCTGGTTTTGTTCCAAAAGAATGAAGGAGGGCTCAGAACATTTCTAGTTTATCTGAAATGGGTTATGTAGTCCTACTTCACATAAAAAGGATATAGCATAATGAAACATAATATTATTTTACCTGATGGTAGCAAAAAAAGAGGAATTCTTACCTTAAACAGTCTCTTGTATTATCCAGATACAACAGAAAACAGACCAAAAATTCAGCAAAATAAAGAAATACAACCCAGCATCTAAAAATCAATGTTTATTCTTCTAGCCATCTTCTTTTTGTCACAGTATTATGGTCTTCTTTATCCATCTTTTCAGGAGGAACAGGGGACTAGCACTATTTGCCAGCGTTACACCACTTTTTCAGTCCTTAGCTATAACATTAAACAAGCTAAGTGCTATTTAGTCATCTCCTCTGTAGCAATGTTTTATAGAATGATTTTCTCCTCTCAGATTAAAGACAGAGTAACGCAAGTAGATATGGTACATTTTTTTAAAGAAAAGAGCACTTTCTCCCTTAAAGTAGAATAAATCCTTAATCCTCTCACAAAGCCAGCAGCTGAATGAGATTGACACGAGCACGCCCCCACCGTCTTCTGAGAACCCACTTAAACTTTTTGTTTTGAGAGCTTAAATAATGTCCTTGTTTTTAATGCACTTCCAAAAAAATGGATCTGCCTTAAATTTGCCTGTTTGTAAATGGGCACAAGCTGGTCACCCAACAGACCAGCTGAACAGTCCTCTATTTGTACCGCTGCCTCGGATACCAAAACAGATTTGAAAAATGGGCAACGTTATTATACCTGAGGATGGTATGATTTTAAGAATGCTGAGACCTGTGGAGTCCAATTTACTGTATTTGCTGAGTTTCTACTGTTTTTAACAGGGGGAAACACTACAAAGAATATTGAGAGGCACTGTTTCCTTTGCTTAAAGCCTAATGAAACATTATCGCTTCACTTCGGATCCCATAGATATTGGTTACGAAGAAGCACTGTTTCAAACAAAGATGATACTGACAATGGTAGACTTTATAATGGTATTGCAGACACAACTACTGCAGGGCACTGGATTTGCAACTCCCTGATGCACTGTACACGTTACCATTAATAGTGATAATTCTGAGTTCAATATGAAAATTTTGAGAAAAACAAATATGTCCTCAAAGGTTTTAACTTAATGCACATTTCGAAACAGATTGCGGGTGTTTAGATTGCATTTGTCAGTATTAGCAGTCCTCCTTTGCACCTTAGTGACTTACTCTCCCCTTTGTCACTCGCCATGTTTAAGTCAAATCCCAAGCACAGTCACATATTTGGAGGTTAACACAGAATCGTAAGATGAGTTTCTAAGGCCTGTTTTGTACAAAAAGGCATTTGCTGCACCAATATCTATGAATACCATGGATACTCATGAGGAGAGAGGCAGCTGCTCCCAAGCATGCACATTTTTTCACAAAGCCTCTGTATTCATTAAAAGGTTCTTTCTCACTTAGTGCTTCCCTCACATCCAGAGCGTATGTGAGGATGCCAACTTTAGCATCATAAATATGGAGTGGCTCTTTTAGGAAGGTGTTAGTGTCCCCAACAAGCATATTCTCTGTTTTGCTGTTACTCAGTGGTTTCCCGTGTGGATAAGCTTTCCTTGTCAAAACGTGTCCACCAAAGTGAGCACACAGAACAAATGCAACTATTTTTTTTGCCTAAGCAGTAACGTCAGGATTCTAAAGTCTGAAGTCATTCGGGGATAAAAGCAGGCATATTGGATGTTTCCCCTTTTACTGAAGCAAAATTCCCCACTCCTAGCTATCATAAAGCATATTATTATACTATTTATGGAAATACCATACTATACTTTCATGGTACTTATTCCTTCTTCTGCAAGCATTTGCTCACAGCCACTCTGATGGGCTTGTGCCTTTGGCCTGATTCGGTGCACCTGGTTTTATGTTATAGTGGGCGACAGTTTTGTTTTGTTGCAAGAGTGAAAATCGCAACTTCCATCCTTCCAAAGTGAAAAAGAGATAAAAAAAAAGAGGGTCTTTTTCATATTGCTGAAGAGATGTGTGCTTAGTGATTTTCAGAAGTTTCAAATACGAAAAACATATCCCAGGAAAGACAAACCAGAGGGGGATATACAGGTCAAGTCATCAAAATTCATCTTGTGCACAAGCCGGTATACTTAATACATTATTTTTGTACATTTGTTTTCCTTTACATGTAAAAGCACTGTCAGAAGTACCTGTCGGATTCTGCAGACAGACAGACAGACGTACATAGTGACGTGTATAGACACAACATGCTCTTTATTGGTAGCTGGCATTACACTCTGAAATACACTCCTATAAATTATACTGTTTAAATAACTCTGCTTGTTGCTTTTTCCTGCTTTTATTAATCCAAATTTTTATCTTAGCGCTAATTTATTCCTGGTTATGAAATCCCTTTATCAAATAAGGAACTGGAAATGGCTCTCTTTACCAGCCCCATAATATCATTAATACACTGAAACCAAACTCTAATAAAAGAAAATGAACAAACTGTGAACGATGACACACCGGCACCGGGCTGCAGCTCACTCGGGGGTTGTCAGGACGAGGCAGACCTCGCTTCCTGTTCAAATATGTTACCGAACGTATTTTAAAACAGTAATGTAGGCAAACACTTTGGGCATATCGTAAAGCGATCTAATGTTGAGATTCGCTAGGCCGTGTTGGAAATTTCTCCTACCTGCTCTTCGTTTAGCTTGTAAAACATGACCGCCGGAGTGCAGCCCGTAACACACTCTGGTAACACGCTTCAAACACCGCTCGGCATGAGAGAAGGGGTAGAGAAACGTGACAGAGGTACTGGAGCTAAGTCAGCCCTGAGGCGCCTGGAGTTCAGCTGGAGCTGAGTCTGTCCAAATCTCTTTGGGCTCAGAAGCAAGGAGAGAAGTCTTGTGTGAACACGGTAACACTTTTCACCCATACCTGTTTGCAGCTTGGCTTCATATACCAAGAAAAGAGACCTCCAAGTGATATCCTGAAAAAACTATATTGTTTGGATAAAAAGAATAATTTTTTTCCTCTTCACTTTCAGTGGCTGAAATTACTCTGTCACCCCACAGAATACTTGATTTCAATGAAATGCTTCACTTCGAAGAGCTCCTACACTATCTTAAACAGGGAATATCAAGCATCTGTTCTTCAAACAAGAGCAAATAGCAATCTAACTTGCTTCTGCATTTTATATTGGGGGTCGGGAGAGACAGTATTAAGCAAAGACCCAAACCATTCCCAAATAAAGTGAAACAAAGCAAAAAACTAAGCAGAAATGATGACTTCAGCCATAAGGAAAAAATTATTTGTGAAAGAAAAGACTCTCTTCGCATTACTGTTTTCAGCGATGAAGACATTTTTCTCTTTAAAACACTGTATCTATTATTTGCCTCTGAGCATTCTGCAAGTGTGTGTGTGGGCACACTTCTCTAATGGGATCGCTAGCTTACAGCAACACGAGTCCAGAAGGGAGAGTTAGCTGATATTAAACGGTTGGACTTTGCTTCAGAAAGAGGTGTATTTAGTCAAACTTTTAAATTTTGCATGAAAAAGCATGCTTGCGTTCAGTGTATTTAATCTAATGAACTTGTGAGAATCTTCCTGTTTGGGACTGAGATCCAGAAAAAAATCAGTGCTGCAGACTTCACAGAATTTATTTGTTTTCAAACATCAACATTAATAAAAATTCAGCAGCAATATCTCAAAACAGGCGTTATCGAACTTATCTCTAGCTATATTGACAGATAGGAAAGTAATGTCCAGCACATAAATAAACGTACAGAGCATTAGTATGGAAGTGAGAGAGTCACATCCAAAAGAAGATTGTTTCAGTAAGTCTTTTTCTATCTTTCTCGCTTAAGTACTACAGGCAATAAAATTATTTCCACAATGTTTCTTCATAAGCTAAGTGTTCAAGTGAATCAGTACTTGTAAACAAGCTCTACTGAGGATTCATTCTGCCAATTTAAGATAAACTATTCTGTATATTCAACTCCATTTCTCTGGTAAAATTTCCCTAACGAAATGTAGTAAAACTCACAAACCATCAGGTCAACACACACCAGCAAAATTAAACCCCTGAGAATATTCACTGCTTTATTTTTATTGGTACTGTTTTAAATATTCAAAATGTATGGGTCATAAAATTATGCTTAGGGCAACATTTTCTCATAAGTTCATTTGTGCATGTTTTAAAATAGATTTAAAAACTAAATAATTTCAGTCTAAACCTCAATACAGAGAAAACAGCAAAAGTAATAATGGGGACAGATCTTAATAATCCCATTCTTAAACTGTTAATTTTAGGGTATTTTATTTAGGGCTAAAAGAATGCCTCAGACAGTAAAAGGAAGGTATTTAAATGCCTGAAGCAGTTTATATAATGCTTCAAATTTCTAAAGCAGTCTCCACATTCCCTTCCTTACAAACACAAGATAAAATTACTTGGAATTTCCTTACATTATTACTTAGTATAGGACAAACAATAACACTGTCAAAAGTCAGACAAGGTGACCCATGATTATTTTTCATGGAAAGATCACAGGATAATATAAAATCTGACTAGCTGTTCAGAAAAATTGGGTTCTGCGTAGTTTACACATGTACCCGTTGGCATACAGTTTATCATGCCATTACGACGGCCACAAAATCCAAGAGGAAAAGTTCACATCATTACTTTCTTGCAAGAGATGTGGCACAATGCTACACTCTGGCACGCTGACCTGTTCGCAGGATACACAGAGATAACAAAGTGCTATCGGCAGCACCCAGGCTTGTCCTCGCAGTCTTGTACTCTGCGTATCTCACAGAGGTATTGATCAGCATCACGGGAGCCATACGCACAGAATAAGCAATGGAAAGCCACAATGTGATTTGAAGGGGAAGGATTTTTTTCTCCAGTAATCCAAGGCAGCCTGCAATATGATGCGGATAACTTCAGGAGATAACAGACGCATTAACTGTAGTTGTTAGGAGAAGGCAGCCCTCATTTTCACCCAGAGAATCAAAGGATGCTAGACCCCTGCTGAATCGCAGAGGACAGCCTGACAACTCCTCACTGGTTTTGTCCAAGTCTGAATGCAAAAGCAAGGTTGATGAAGAGGTAGAGAGAGGTGGCAGGTTTGTAGGGAGCCTGACAAGACACTGGGGGAAGAGAAGCTGCTGCTAGTGGGATCTGCAGGGGATGTGATGCGTCATATTTATTCAGAAGACCTTGGAAGCATGAGGAACAATATTGAGTGCAACCTACCCAGCTCCACAAAGCCAAATCTGAACTCTGCTCCCCAACTTCCACATTATCATGAGCTGGAAGGTAGAAGGGCAGGTACTGAATCCTCATGGTGGGGAACGGACATCATGAGAAGATGGCAATACCTTGTCCCAGGACTGCTTGTGCCATCAGGAGAGGGCAGAGCAGCTTGAGAGACACTTGCAATGGGAAGCATTGCACTGATGGGAAGTTGCAAGGAAGGGCTCTCTATGCACAGCCACCTCAGACAAACAAGACAGCTGAAGTTTCTTTCTTTCAGAAATCACTGTGTTCTCTAGCAAAAGACATTAATTTTCACTTTCTTTTACCCTCTTCTTGCAGGCAGGAGCAGAAGCTTCCACAAACAACAAGACCTCATGCCAATCACTCCTGAGTATGGACACAGCAACTGCCCAATAGTGTAAGGGATTCCCTATGCAAAACAAAACAAAACAAAAAAAGTCATTCTTAATACCTGCATCCTGACCTTCTAAAAAGTGCTGCCACAATGCAGACTGGTTGGAGACTCCCTAGAGCAGAATATTGCCTGGCTGGAGCCATTCTCAGCATTGAGCCAGACCCTGACGTCACCCAAGAGATAACCACAGTCTACAGCCAGAATGGCAGCATGGCCGAGCAATCCTGAGGAAGAGCAACAGCTTGCCTATCAGATCCAGCCTGCTACCACTAGAAGCGTAGAGCAAAACTCAGACTATCCCTTTGATCTCGAGCCGGACCTAGGTACTGAATTTTTTCCTCCCACACTACAAAGTTTCACATCTAAGAAAAGTCTGCCTTGATTCCTCCTGACAACAGGTCCTAAATGTAACTATACGGAAAATTATTCTTAAGGAACGTCTAACAGTGTGTCTATCCCTACTGGCCTAAAATGGAGAAAACAGTGTTTTTAAGTGAAAGGACTGAAATTCAATGCATATCACATAGTACAGGGCCTTAAGACAGACAGATAGACAACATTCAGCTTAAATAACTTTTTTTTTTTTTTTTGGTCCAGACTTCCCATGCTAGAAAAGGATGATAAGCTAAGAATCCAAACTGATTGGCCATACAAAAAACACTTTATTTAACTACTCAGCAAGCTAAGAAGAAATTTAGAAATTTTTTGGCTAAGAATCTAAAAAGTTTCTTGGGGCATCACATGAAGGCACACAGCAGACAGCAAGAAGGAGGCAACACTGGGGAAATTCAGAACATTTCTCTGGAAAGTTGTCAATGTTCAAATCTGACAAGACCCAATCCCACCAGTGAGCATGTACAGAGACTGCTGCAGAAAAACTGTATGAAGTTACAGGCAGCTCAATGGGATTTTTAATAAAATAAGGGCAAATGTAACAGCCAACAAACCACTTAAAGACTTATAACAGATTCTCAGTAGAATATTATTTAAATATTAAGCCTTATAATTGATGAAATTGCTATTATAAAATATTACGTTAGCAATAATATTTCCTGAAACCTCCTCCTTGCATTATACTGCTCTTTATTTTAATTTCAGGCTGCCTTTCTAACATGAAATGCCAACATGGTACACATCCATGGCCTCAAGGGTATAATTAACACTTGTTATTTGCATTTATTTTTTTAAAATAATTAACTAGGAGCATGTCTAATGAATGGTAATGGGGCTTAAATTGAGACACAACATGTCAAATACCTTGCCATTTAAAAGAGAACTCCCATGCAGCTCCACTCTGAGCGGAATGGCTGGGCTGAAGCGCAAACCCTGTGGATAACACAACTAAAGTGTTCAAGCTTCTTTGCCAGTATAAAGTCAATGACATAACATGTATTGGCTGGATACTGGCAACTCTGAAGACACTGATTTTCTGCAGGTGACGCGTAAAATACCAATGATTTCAAGGTACAGGTTTGTTTTTTGTAGGCTTCAGCAGTTAAATCAAGGCTTACCCATAGGGTAAGCTAACACCTCTGTGGTCCTTTTTTACTATGCTCTTTTTGCTTTCCCCTGCTTCCAGGTATGTCCTCAGTTGACACAGTTCACAGGACGTGGCATGAGCAGTTACTTCGGCCAGAATAAGCCTCTGACTCAGAAAGAAGTTATGCGTAAAGAAAATCCTCACACAGTGATGTACTTTCAAAATGCATGACCTCATTCTTCCCCAGTAAGGCTCTAAAAGGCAAACAGACCCAAACAAAACATGTTGTGGAGTGAAACGTGAAACCAGTGTCTGCTATGGCACTTCCAAGAACGAAAGGCAAACTGCAAATGTGTAATCGATGTAACAATGCTCCTGCCCACTTAGCAAAAGAATAAATCCATTTTCCCAGCATCCTGAAAGATTTGGCCATCACAGTACACTTGGAGTAAAAGTAACCAAGTAACTTATAAACACATATTCCCCCAAATCTGATCACTGATTGGCGGTGCTATTACTAATCATGTCCATGACTTAAAATAAAAAATATGCAATTTGCATGTTTCGCTCCTCAGATAGACTCCTAAGGATTTCAATAATCAGTTCAACTCTTTTACAAGTTCAGACAAACTCCCTGGTTTTTCATGTATGGCTTCAAATATATTTTCATTTATGCGTAACACATACATTCCACAGGATGTACAAAAAATCACAACAGACAGAAAAACATGAGGTCCTTGCGTCAAGAACAAAACACCTACCAAATATCAAATAGTCATATGAATGATGATCCACATTGTAAATACAGTAGAAGAATGAAGCAGAAGGAATACAGTATTTTCCATAAGCAGAAGAGTACAATTGCATATGTATATCACTAATTTTCTGTCCCCCTCTGCCTCTCCCTTCTTCCCCTAGGCCTGTCCATTTTCAGGCTACTTTTCCATACAAGAGAGAATTTAGAGAAACGCAGAAATTTATTTATCTAGATAATCATATTATGTTGCATGCTAGATACAGGGTACACTAGAAGCCATCCCAAGTGCTCATGCAGAAAGCCAGGAATGAGTTCCTTAACGGAGCTAGAGCAAAACTGCAGTTCATCAAATTATCACTTAAGACTATAGCAAGTCTACTCTTTTGGCTTACGTAGCTATCCATCTTTCTATGTACATAACTGTGCATATATGTGGATCACCTCAAAGTAAAAACAGAAGAGAAATAAAACCCCTATTTCAATCCTAAATATTTTAAAGTTTCAAAACAGCCAAACACTGTTGAATAATTGTATAAGCTAGGTCAGCTGCAGTAACTGAAGAATGGTTGTTTTGGCTACGCGTGATATACACGAAAGGAAGTGTATCACAAGTGTATATACTGCTGTGTGGATTTGTGTATGGAAAGTAAGAAAATAGCAACCACAATGCATATGCTAAGAGGAACTAGAGGTGGTATTCTAGACAGAAAACGTACTGTACCTGTAATATCTGTCAGTGTGAATAATTTCTTGGCTGCTGGCTAGAATATATTCTGCACTTCATTTTGTTTTATCACATTATTCACACTTTTTTCTGGAACAAGCAGTTCTCTTCTTATAAGACTACAGTCTAGTGGAACAAATGAGCTCAAGCCCATGATTGATTCTCGAACATAGTTGAGATGCTATAGCTTTATTCACTTTTTTAAAAACAGCTTTATTCATTTACTACCTCCAGCATGACTCCAGAGTGCCAGCTGCTGAGGACCTGCATGCTGAAATGTTTGCTCTGCACTCGAGGAGGTGGGGGTTTGTTAAATAGTAAATTCCGTGATAAGGAGCAGGAGAAGTGCCTAATACAGACAGACTGTCTCTGCTCACAAGTTCAGAAAGTGCACTCCCAGAAATACTTTCTAAAAGCTTATCAGTCTACACATTCCTCTTCAGCTCTGCTTCCCCGACGAAATGCTGTGAGAGCCTGCTCAGATCAAGGCAGCAACTCCCTGTTTTATTTCCCAGTGGAGATGACCAGGGATGGGAAATCAGCAGTGTCCTCGCTAGGGCCCCATGAGAAGCTAAAGCCACACTCTGCATGAGAAGGTTTTGCGCAACACTGTTCTGCTGAAGTGTCACCTCGAAATAACCTCTTTTTCACTGCCCATATCTTTTTATTATACCTGTATAACAACACAGGAAAATAAAGGTATTGAGGGGGAACACAGTCTATACAGAGGTCATCACATTTTCCTCTCATGCTAAGAGTAGAATGACTAAGACTAATGTGGATTTCTGTTTCTCTGAAGTTGCCTTTTTTTTCTGCTGGAAGTTTTGTCTAAGGAGGAAAAAAAAAATGGCTATTTGTCCGAGATTTTCCTCAATGTCTCAAACCACAACATATGGGCTGAGTGGCTCATGCACAGATATTTCTGTCCAGGAAATCCCATGAAGAAGCATGGGACAAGTTTATTCATTCTCATTTTCAAAACCAGGCATTCGGAATAATCCTGGATAAATAAGTAATTCCTGAAACATCCCCATAAAGGAGAGATTTCAAAAAGGTCACCAGGAATAAAAGAAATTGTTGTATCAACTGCTAGCTTTACAAATCAAACAAGCAGTAAACAGATTAAAGAAAAATTGGGCTGTTCTTCAGGTTTAGGTATAATCTTAAACTGACCTAGCCACTTTTCTTCATGGGCAATGAAAGCAGCTAAACTGAGCTGAACTCCATAAACTGGAAACAATATCAACTCACTGTCATTCCACGATTTAAATGTTAAGAAGTGTATAAGGGAAATATAATTGCAAATAAAACTGTTTTTAGAATACGTGATGAAAATAATGTTGCACATGTGGAATGATACAATCCGTTGATATCTCATGCTCTACATTTTTTGCCCTAAATCCAGTATTAAAAATATAATAAATACTTTGATAATTATTTGTTCTTTTAAATGCAAGAACTTTTCACTTCATAAAGTAAACCCAGTTTTTAAAAACTGCTTAAGTCCCTAAAATGGAGACAAAATAAGAAAGATGTATGAATTTAAGTCAAGCTTCATGCCACAAAATGACCTTCATAAGCTGCACTGAAAAAAAGGGGGTGGGGGGGAAGCTGCATAATTTACGATGCCACAACCTTTAAAGGGTTCGGAAGGTTGGATAAGGAACTGAATTCAAACATTGGGAACGCAACCACCGGATTTTAGACTCCTTCCTTTTCCAGAATCTTAACTTTGTTTATCAGCAACTCTTCTGCTGTGCAAATAAAATTATAACCACCTAACCTAGGAAGCAACATATGCTTTTAAGTTAAAGGTGCTCTGTAAAAAGAGTGACTGTGTACGAGTAACATGCAAACCTTGCAATGACTAGGAGCAGAAGCAAGCTGAGGAAGTTCATGAGCTCAAAGATCTCAAGAGAAGAAAGAGTTTTCGTCCTCCAAAAGCTCTATCCCCCTCTACTTTTCCAATGGGCGGGAGATGAGAAATGAGCAGGGCAGGACTTCCCAGGGACTCAGGGGCAGAGGCACAGAGACGAAGTCACAGCGGGTTCCTGCTTTTGCTCACAGAAAGGCTCCTTCCTTTCAGAAAATGTCGTATCTCATCCAATTCTCATCTTGTGGGGAGAGACTGTGTCCGCCTCGCTGCTACAAAACTAATACTCTCTGGGTGCTGCAGGAGTGGGAGAAAGCAGAAATAGTAAACATCTCCTTTGTGTTTCTGAAGGACGTAGGTGTGAGACTCACGGACTTCACACAATCTTCTTTAAACTTGACTTGTAAATGGGCTCCAAGTCCTCTGCCCCTCAGTAAGGAAATGGTCTTGCAGCACTACATTTTGCCCCCAGTATTACACACTTACTGCCATTTTGTGCTGTTAAACTTGGTGGGCTTCATCCCAGGTTTGTAATAAACATGAAGCCTTCCTCTTTCTTCCTGTTTTTAAATCACCAATGTTATTTTCAGCTTAACCTGTAACTCTTCCGTACTACCTAGAAGCCATTCTTGATTTGGCAGTTTGTTGTTCGCATGTTTTCTTCATCCCACTTCTTTTGAAGTCCTTGTCAGCAGCTTCAGAAGAAAGGCCAGGAACCAAGAGTCACAGTTACTGCGCTACCCTGTACACTTCCACCCCTAGGAAGGGGCCATCCCGCCTGCCACTGTAGGCTCATCCTCGCTCTGTGTCTGTGAAAGGGGCCAAGACGTCAGCGTTCTTCTGAACGTGTAACTCAGTTACAACTAATACTACAGAAACGGGCGCTTGATCTCAGCCTCCTCACAAGCAGGGACTTCTCGTCTCTCCTCCTACCCCCTCAGCACTGTAATTTAGAGCATCGTTCTGAGTCTGTTATATGCCACTTGGAAGTTATCACTGCTCTAGCTATTCATGGCTCATAAACTATTGTGCTGTCAATCGCATTGTGAGGCTTTGTGCGGAAATGATGGATGAAATGGGATACATATTACTTAATGATTAGACTTCTGCAAAACATGTTCAAACAGATATGCTAGGCTTGATGATACCTTATTATCATCAATGAAACAGAGACAGCATAATGGTGCCATGTATGTGTTTCTCAGCAGTAAATGCAAGTGAAATGTTTCTGTTTCAAACCCCAACAGCTCCTTAGTCTCAGTTATTTCAGTTCAGCTAAAGATGACGTGCTAAAATGAGGGCATTTATTACTAAGTGGCATTAAGAAAGGGGATATTTAACCTACCATTGAAATGCTTACAGCAATGCGTGGAGAAATCATCTAATGTGTGCTGGCAGTAATTTATGACATTGGAAAAAACACTATCATCTTTTTTTCCACCGTCTGTGGTCTGGCTTTGCAAACTGCAAGCCCTGAGGGGCAAGTTTGATATAATACGGCTAATGAGGATAAGTGAGCACACTGCAGTACTCTTAAAGGGTTACACTGCTCAGTCTTTGACTCTTTATACTCTTTAATTTCCTTGTACAAACAGTGCAGTGAAAACGGCAAAATCCATTTGGCTGGTCTGTGCTACAAATTAAATCCTTGATTAAATTTTGGCAATTACTTCTCCGGGTCTTTTTCATTTAAACATTTTTAATTCATTTGAATAAGCTTCTTAATCATGATTCTGGCGATCCATTGTATAGTGAGACAAACTCTAATAAATACTATAATGCAGCAACAGACAAACAGAAAGATAGATGGATGATGAAAAGGAAGGGTCCTTTCTTTTTTCTTTTTATTCTGATGACTGTTGCTTATACCCATTTTTTGTATAAGTTGTATTCCAATCTTCTGTGATGTTGAAATTTATCTTATTGTGTGTTGACATTTCCCTTTGAGATGTCAAAAGCTAATAAAGACTCCAGGTAGGGCTTCAGACCCTCTTAACAAGAAGGTGAAAGAAAGATTAAATCATCCTTAATGCACAAATCAATACTACAGTCAACCCAAGGGTATAAATTAAGAGGGAAATGTGAAGGGCTGCCAGTCTTCTAAGAGGAAAAGATGCTAGATGGACATTTTCAGTGAAGGCACTTGAATTTAGCTACCTGGCCTTTACTGTATGCCATTATTGAAAAAATATCCCGTAACTTGAGCTTTTCTCTGGAGTTCATTTTTCTCAGGTGTGAGGCCAGACAGGAGCTAGCTCGCACCCTGTTCGCCCCCAGTCAGAGAGGAAGGGGCAGGAGCTGGCGAGCGGGGAGAGCGGCACTGCACCCTCTTCTGGGCAAACAGCTTGCGGGAAAGACAGCGGCAGCCGGGTTGACAGAAAAAGGCAGGAAAGAACAGAAGTAAAAATCAACCCTTCAGGATAAGCATAACCAAGTGGAACTAACTAAATGTTGACCATTTCTTTTTAATTACTGTGCTGCCAGTTTACTGTCAGCATAGTGGAAAGAAAACACTGATAAATATGGAGGCTTCAAAAGTTCACCCAACATCTATCAGTGGCTCTAGAAAAGAAAGAGTTAAGGTGTTACGGCAAGGCCAGCTCTCTGTCCTAAGTGAACTATGCTAACGCATAACCTGTGGTACCTGCTCCTGTAACCTCTGGAAACGCTGAATCGCACCAAGAGAGAAAAGACAATCTCTGCGGTCCTGAGAGTAAAAACCAAAGGACTGCAGATGCCCTGGGTTTCCCCTAGGCCAGAAGACACCTTAGGAAAGACATGCTTCCTTTACCCAATCCAGAGGCCTGGCTTCATGTATTTTGGAAAGAAGAAGAGTTAAAAAGCTACGCATTTCTGTACGTGCACTTAAGCGCAATTTCACTTGCATCTTACACTGTGATTTCAGTGTGAGGTAAAGGCACAAAGCAGCCAGACAAATTAAAGACCTGGAAAAGAAGCCATGGATTATACTGAGACTTAAAATAGGGAAGGTGCTAACTCTTGGCAAGCTGCAGTAGTGTTTGCGTGTATCTATCTGCTCCTTCACAAAGACAAGGCGGCTGAATCTTGGGGATTTACACTGAAAGGTGATGGTGCTCAATGCTGGTTAGTCAGCAGGCAGGGTATATAAAAAGCAGGAAAGCTCACCTGTTGGGTATAAAGCAGAAGTTATACTACCCAAATGAGAAGTCTGTAAATGCCAGATATCTGTACTTATACTCCATTTCACCAATACACAGAGCTATTTTAAACTCTGAATGTCGGGGCCACACAATTTGGTCTACAAGTTAATAAAATTGTGGTTTCCTTTTCAAAGCCTGTTCTTATGTCAGAATTTCATTCGCTTGAGTGTTCATATCAAACCTGCATTATGATCCTGAATGAAAAGCTTGTGCCTGAGTACTACCACACTGAAGAGGAAAACATCTCCCAAACAAAGCCCAACAGTGGAAAACCCTTACCAAGGCAAAAACCTTCAGTGTATCACAACGCATCACATAGAGCATGGGTGACAAACACTCAACAGCCATCAACAGCAAAGAAAAATAAGCTACCAGGACACAAGGATAGTGAAAGAAAAGGAACAAGGAAAGAATTCGCAAGGAAATGACAAGCTCCGTGCTTCTTACTTTGTAGATTATTTCCATTTTCTACAGATGTTGGCACATGGAGGTTTTAAAAGCCAACCTTAAGTCTCAGTTCCATCGGAAAATTGAGTAACAGCAGGGGCTGTGAACCTCACAATATTTGATTCAGTATAATCTGAAAACTGAGTTTGGCAGAAGTAGAAGTAAAATGGCATGTATAACTGCTGGTGTGCCAAGTGTTGGGCCTCACATACAAGTCAGATGAGGGAAGGGGGAAGACTCAAAAGTCAAACATAATACCTTCAGGATCAGGATTCTACTGTAAACAGATTTTATTTCTACAGAATCACTTTAATTTAATAAAGACTGGTAGAAGGTGCAAAGACTTTCCCATGATGCTCAGAAACTTAGTGCCAAATTATACTTCTAGATGCACAGGTGTGTCTCCAGACGAAGTGTGGCAATGCGATGGAGACATGAAGATCATTGTCTCCTGTAACGAACCAGCTGATGACAGCAGGAACAACAATCGCAAATTCTTGGCACAGCTGGACTCCTCACACGTGCCTAATGTTTGCCGGTACAATACTTCTCTTTCCTAACCAGTCTGAACACTACCTCAGATTTTGCATGAAAGAAAAGGTCCTTTGTTTAGAAAATGATAGAAAATGTAACTATTGGCTGGTTAATTGGTGCATCAAAAAATGTTTGACAACAATCATTACGTATGGCAGGCTTTGCAGCAGGACAAACGTATGGCTTCCATACCTGGAGGATGGAGAAAGATGGCACTACATTCAGACAATATCCCCGCTAAACTAACCATCACCAGGCTTTTTTGTTATTTTTAAGTAAAACTCTTCCTATGAGCATCCCTTCCTGAACATCACACCCTGCCAAATTCCTCCACTTATAGCTGTAGGCTGAAACATCTTTTCAAACTCAATTTCTGGAGCACCAGAGAAGGCCAATTCATACCTCTGTGTTGCACCCACTCCTTCCCCGAGCTGGCCCTGCTTGCACCCTGTTAACCGCACAGAGGGGCACCCCCAGGACGCAGGCCTTGGCAGACAGACACCCCTGGTCCATAGGCGCTGGGGGCCGGCTGCAGCCCCGTGCTCCTCAGCACATTACCATGCAAGCCAATATGCTACTCACTTCGATTCGCTCCCTAAAGGAATCATGTTTGACAGAACTGAACAGCTGCTGTGTATTTAGAGATGTGAACGCACTGCATTATTTAATGAATTGTGTCATTTTAATATAATTATTACTAAAAGTCTGAACGTAAGCCTATTTTTATTTATGCTTAGAATTTTTACCCACTAAGCATTTTTAGCTCTACTGCAGCCAAAAGTGTTTACTTGCCTTGCCAGATAGTACCAGGACTGTAGCTGCACTGCTTACACTGAAACCAACTCCCTTGCATGCCACTAACACTGCTATCTTGCAGACAGTATTTCTAGGCTCTTAACAAATTACATCTACTCAATGATTCCTCTTCCTCCTCCTTTTTTTGCAAAACTCTTATATTATCGTAGTGCCTCCACCTATATATTCTCTCTTACTTAACACCATGACAGTAATACCTAAGCCTAAATATCTTGTGCATGGATCACTCCTTCATATGCAAAGTGAGTACCTCACATAGAGGAAAGGATGAATTTCAACACGTCACTTGATGCTACCAATATCTGAAAACACTTGCAATCTAAAAGCCAGCATTTCAGTTCAGAATGCCTCACAGCCAAGTCCTCGGCAGAGCTCTGCTCCCATCACGTACAATGACATGGCAATGCAGTTTTAATACGGGCATTCATTTCCCCTTTCCGAGTAATGGTAATAATTATAAAGTCACTGGTTTTCAGAATTAGAGGGGATAAAAAGAGAATGCAGGTCATGATACTTTGCTTCCCTATTACTGAAATCCATAGCATGAATCCAGTTTGCCTATCTGCCACTTAAAATTACAGCGAGGTAAGAAGCTCAGGAATTGCCGTTCTGCGTCTAGCAGGGGATGGATACAAAACTACTGGCCACAAGACTCTGGTGATCACATGCCTTTCCAAGCATCTACTTTCTCATTTTATACACTTAGCAATAACCTCATTTTTGAAAGTCATCTGGATTCTGCCGCTGAGGCCTGGACCCTGGGCCTGACACATGTTCTTTTTTGGAAGGTGTTTCTAGTTTTCCAACTGTTCTTCTGTATTGCTCTAGGGCTTACAGATACTCTAATGCTGTACATAGCCTCACGCCCCATTCACATACATTCATACTGCTACATTACTGGGTGGATATGGAATTACTCATCACCATGGGTCACTGAAATATTCAACTATTACTTCATTTGCAGTAGATGTTCCAGTGAATGCCAGCCAAGTTAATGCTGTTATGTTTTCTACTTGCAGCATTAGACAGAAGATGCCCCTGTTTTTTCTAAAATACCTGTTACTACCACAAGGAAGATCCATTTCTGTGTATCTTTCTATATATGCTGTACAGCTCTGACACTTGAAATCAATCAAATTAAAGAGAGAAATGTTGCCAGCACGCCTTACAAAATACTAGAAGGTGAAATGGATGCACACCAAACTACCCGCCACTGGCTTTTAAGACACCAAGGATTTATTTAAGAGCACTCAGATTGACTGACCTACTTGCATATGAAATCCCATTCAATCTTAAATGGCATGGAGAAGGTGACCACAGAAGGATAATGCACTGCTCTTCTCTATAGAAGTAGAGAACATCCCATGAAACTATCAGGCAACAGGTTTAAAACAACTGCACAAAATTAAATTAAACAGTGGGACTCACTGCCACGGGATTTTATAGATGCGTGCATTCACAAAGTGATAATTACAGAAAAAAATCAAATCAACTCAGCAATTCAACTCAGGGACCTTGTTACATATTATATGTCTGTAATTTGCAGATTGTACCCTTACATGCCTCAGGAGACAGACACAAGCACATTGAAAGGCTGTCACCTTAGTGCATCCAGGCATGATGCAGTTTAATCTATCCCATATTAAGAGTTTTCATTTGCAAATTGGAAGGGGGAGTTCTGGGCAGGAGGGACTCCCAGCTTGCTCTTCCCTGAGGGGTGCTTAAAATCCAACCCTTCCTGAGCAGCCACCAGTACAGAAGGCGGCAGAAGACTCCTGACGGGCTCCCTAATGAAAACAGAGTCTATTGCAGTCCATGTGATAAAGGAAAATTCAAAGAATAAGCAGCAGCTGGTGGGGCTTCACAAGGGACTACTCGGAGGGTTAAAAAAAAAAAAAAAGGTATACGGGAAATAGAGAGGCTCCACACAAGAGTACAGAGAATCAGTTAAGACTTGCAGAGAGCCTAAGAGTAACAGAAAAGCAAAGGGAACTCGTGCTAGCCAAAGGGATTAAGGGGGGTAAGAAAGGCTTTTACAAATACTTTATGTCAGGCAGAAAAAAATATGGAAGAGGCTCACTAATAAACGAAGGCAGGGATGAAGAATAGACAGTGACTCTAAAATGAATAAATCGGCCTTTAACAAGGGTTGTAAAGAAGAGAAAGTTAGATAATAAAATGAAAGACTCAAGAAAAGGCAGGTAAGGCAAAGCCTGGTAAACCTGACTACACTGCGCGAGTACGCGGGGAGCAGACTGCGGGAAGGACAAGCCAGTGGAGGAGCCTCTTTGCAGCCGGTGTCCCGAGGGGCAGCCTGCCCCCCGCTCACAGGTGCCTGCATGGGTCAGGGGATGGCACCTTCCGACCTGGGCTCCCAGGCGTCGTAAAGCACAGCATGTGCTTGTGGCTGTGACAGCTCCTTCTGCCCGCCAGCAAGGAGGGAGTGCAACAGCCTTCCTCCTCCTCCTCCTCCTCCCTTCCTCCAAGCCCAAGGGACAGACTGGAAGCTCCTCCTGGGCATCTTACAGAGATAACTGACTGCAGGAAGCTCGTGAGAGGGGAGCACGACAAACCAATACTTCATAGTTCTGACCCGGAATCCATGCTGTGAAGGAGTTGGCCAGAGGATTAAGTGCAGATTCCCTGTCTGTAATTTCAGTGTACACAAAGGCCTTTCACTCTCCACACACTGGCCCATGCAAAGATATGCTGTTCCTAAAGTCCTGATCTACACACTAGACCTGCTGTGAGACTTCTTAGGCAAGTTCATCAAGAATTTGAAGTTTAACCTGATGATCAAGCTCAGGCCTTTTTACAGGGAAGTACTAAAAAAGCTTAGGGGGCAGCAGAGAAGCAGAGGCAAACGTTCTCTGGTAGGACTTGGCTGCTGGTTGGTGCCTATGGAAGTGGGTGGCTTGTAAGGGCAACCAGCTCACGTAAGGGATTTCAGGTCAAAGCTAATCCATTGCAGAACACGTATAATACCAGCAGCAACAGATCAAGATCACCCATAGTTTCTGAACTGCCCTTCAAGCTTGACCTTGAAAAATGTCTCCCTGGAAAGGATCAGAATTACCTTGATTTCTTATTTTTGGAATCCGCCTTCCAAGGAGAATGCTCTAAATGTGATGGAAATGTATGGGCAACGTAGTTGCTGTGTGGCCCTAAAACTAGACCGAAATAGGGGCAATTCTGTAAGACGCCAGTGCCTAAAGAACCACCCAACAATTTCTGAGAAACCTGGAGAAACTGACCATCAGAGATAACATGATTTAATACATGTGTGGAAGTTTCCGTGATAATCACCTGACCCAATTTCTTGACTGTAAATGCCTTACTGTTGGACTCTCCTCCTGCTGTGTTGAGGTCCACAGCGCATTCAACCAGGCTCTACCCCACTGCCCTTTTCTTTGCACAGTGAGAGGCGAAGCAGTATCCTGAACTCCCTTTCGGTGCCTGATGACTACACACACAGAGGCACCTGCTTTGGAGACATTCCCCATTCTCTGGGGGAAAATTCCGTCTCTTCAAACTGCTAATCAGAAATGATGAATTATGATTACATCCTTTCATTTTGTCCAGCTTTCCCTTGATTTTCCCTGTCATACTCCAGACACACACACTGAATTTGTCCAGCACTTTTATGCAGTTTAATGAGTTCAAAAAGAAGCAAGAATGGATGTAGCCCCCATGCAATTTGCACTGAACTGAAAATAGTCAAAACTGAGATATTGCATTGTTGGAAAATAAGTAAAAACAGCCATTTACACTTAATCTTTCTCCATATATTAGTCTCCAGACAAAAGCATCTGAAACCACTTCTCCTGTTTCAGGTAAGACATAAATTAAATTCACTTTAAACTAGGGTGAATATTTGAGCTTGGGATGGATTAAAACCTTGAAATCTAATTTAAAGTACAAATGAAACCGTCCTAAGTAGTATCGCACTATACATAAAACAACACATGTCAAACACTCCAGAAATTTCCAGGCATTAAGACATGGTGAAGCAAAATGCTGCTAGAGTAGTGACCCAGATTAATTTTTCTACTGGAAACCCAGAAGCGGTCAACATTACTCTATGAATGGACACACAGAACTATGTCAGAGAAATAAAAAATTACCTTAAAGGCTATCTGTTATTCTTTGTTAATACCCCTAACCTTACCCTGGGTTTTTTGATGAGCTAATAACACAGGCTGCTGGGGGAAAAAAAAATCTACCGTGGAGAGAGAATTGGATAAAATCAAAAATTACATCTCATAAGGAAGTCAGAAAATCGAAATTACTTTTTAGATATTTAAACAGACTAATTTATGCACTAACTTGGCTTTTCAGAATATATTTTCTGCTCAGGCCCCAAGGATGGCTCTCATTGAACTAGGAAATTATCAAACAGGAATGAGCGCTTCGATTTCTTAAAATCCCAAACAACTCTAAGAAGAAAAACTGGAGCTTATTTACCAGCATCACTTGTGCACCCTGAGCCATGAGTAGCAGATTTCCACTAACACTATGAAAAAGAGCATTTGATTTATACAGACAAGCTACTGGCTATACTTAACTTCGAATGCAGTCAGTGACCAAGATGGATGCTTCAATGATTAATTTTTATGTGAACCACAATTATTAAGAGAATGTCTGTGATGTTTTCTTCATTTTCTGATTTTTCACTTCCATGCGTTTATGTCAGAGACTTCAACAAAACAGATTTATAAACAGGGACTTGCATTATTACCCTTGACTCTTTCATCTTCTGAAATAATCTAACATCTACTGTAAACTTGGACAAAACCAATATGATGTACACAGTTTATCTGTTCACAGTAAAATTACACAGAATAAAAATGACCTAAAGATTATTTCATCTTTTTTTATCTTTCATGTAAATTGAATTTTGCTACTGTGAGCCCTTTCTGCCCACACAGGGGGGAAAAGCAACTACTTTTTATGGCCTAACGAACCCTTAAATAGCTGCAGAGAGAGGCATTCAATTGCATTTACATTAAGCAATTATTTAATGTCACCTATTAACATCCAGCTACTGTCTCTGGCAGCTCTGCCCTGCAAGGTGGCTAAGCATGCTAAATGTGCTAAAAAGGAATCTCCTTCTCATTTCCATCTTTGTTATGCTTAATCATGGTTTCCATTCTACCCGCACACCTTCCCCACCAGGAACACAACTCTCACATTTAACTGCTTCCTCAGCAGGAAAAGACTGCTTCCAACACACTGCAGTAGATTTGCTGTTTAACTTTCAGCGCTCCTCTTCTTTTCTGCCTGCAGGCTACAGTGCCTTCTTCTTTCTTTCTTTCCCTTCCTTTCTTCCTTTCTCTGCAATCGCTATTCTATTGTTGCCTGGGCAGCTGAGTTCCTTGTTTGCCTTGATAACAAAAACCTAATAGTTTTGAACACCCTGCGTTGCGATCTTGTCTGTTATTTCCACCTAAGCAGAGCTAGAAGACGTAAGCACAACACTGAGACTTGGAGAGCCAAGTTCACATCATGCCGTGCATGTTCCAGAGACAGTTTTCCGAGAAGCAGGTGCTTGTCTAAACTGATCGTGTGGCCAAATTCTAGTTTTCATACTTTGGATTCCTGCACACCTTCAGTTTGCGTACTTTCTTCCACCTGCCTAAAGCACTCAGTGGTACTGCTGTGCCTCAAAAACATCTATGGTGTACCTGTGCAAAGGTGGATGCATTTCACCAGCAAAGTGATCCATATAAAATCTGTGCTCAGAGCATCCTCAAATCCTGCAGCATGAGAGCATTAGGAGAAGGTAGCATTATACTTTCAAAACTTTACCATGTTATTGACCCTTTCCTCTTACTTAATCAGCCATTATAGCTTTAGTTTATTACACACCTTCTTTAGCCAAGGACCCACAGATTCATCAGCATCTTCCTCAGGAGCCCTCATCTCCCCTTAAAATTACACACATGAAGTCAGATCAGCTGATCTGGCAGGTGATTAATCTCACTATGGTTCTCAAGCATCCAGATGTTGACAACTACATAAAGTCCTGAATGCCTCCAGATGAATGGTTAAACTTTAAATGACGTCAGCAGGACCGTGATTTCACCGGTACAGGACAGCTTACATAGAAACCTTGCTACCCTGTGGACCTACTTCAGATTTGAACAGAAAACTTCAGAAGGGAGCTGCTCAGGTGAGGCGTTACAGAGGTTAGTAGCCATAGCAAACATAGGCAACAGCTCTCCCAGCCAAATATACAAGTGCACTCCTAGGTATGCAGCAAATAAGCACCAAAAGCCAGAAAAAGCAACTTTCTTAGTGTCTTTTCATTGCTGATGGCTGTCAACACCTTCCAATTCTCCTCCGTCATTATCGGTTCTAAGTCAGGCAATTTGCTTTACGAAGATTGTGTTAGCAGATTGGGTTCCAGGGCCTGAACCCATGAAAAATAGTGCCCCAAGAGCATGATATGTATAACGCTCTGCAAGGCACACTCATTAATGAAAGCTGCCGCGCAAGTGCAAAGATTGACAGCATTACTGGTGTTGGGAGACAGAGTCCAGACCCCGCTGGGTGAGCTGCTCACTAAGCTGCATAGACAGCTCACTCAGTGTTAGGGCTGGCTCATCGGGCAACTGGGCATCTGTTTGGTGATCAGCTCTGAATAACAAACTTGGAAAAATCTTTCTTTCTGTTCTATTGGCTCAGTGCCTTTTTACAAGTTATGTCAAAATCTGTAAAACAGCCCTACCAGAGGTCCTCAGTATCTTTGAAAATTACTGACCAAAAAATGCCAAAATCAGTATCTCCAAATGTGCAGCAGCTTTTCTCTGCATACAATGGTATGAAATGAGTAAAAAAAAATTAGTCTCTACTTTGCGTGCGTGTACTTCATAAATAACATTTGTTTCTTCCTCAAAACTCCTAAATACTTTTTTCTTCTCCATACCCTGAAGGGATAACAGCATGCTTGAAAGCTCAGCAGATCTACTTAGGATGAATGAGAAACAGAACAGGAGACAGGAGGAAGAAACCAATTCTTACAGAGAACACCTAATAGCAAGCCATCTCTTTTATATTCAAGGAAATTTGTATGTGTCAGCTATGGCAATCTGGTATGTATAAGGTGGGAAGTTTGAAGCCACTTAGCCCAATAGAGAGTAAACTTGCCCAATTTGAATGAAAGTCAAGCTCCTTTGACACCAGTGGCAAAACTTCCATTGGCTTCAGTGGTGGCAGAAATTCATCCTAATCATTCAAAAAGCTACAGGTTCACCCAGTACTTGTAAACTTGTAAACTGATTTTGTCCAAAACTTGCAGAATTCCTACAAATCTACTATCCGTCATGAGTAGCACAGAAAACACATTGATTTTAACATGGAATATGAAAGCAAAACATATAGAGAAAGGCTTCTGTAGATCAATGGCTAGCTTATCCAAATTATGAGGC
This sequence comes from Dromaius novaehollandiae, assembly GCF_036370855.1. Lineage (NCBI taxonomy): Eukaryota > Metazoa > Chordata > Aves > Casuariiformes > Dromaiidae > Dromaius > Dromaius novaehollandiae. The sequence continues at coordinate 30,640,566 of NC_088099.1, forward strand.
ACCAATAAATGTTTGCGCAGCATTAGTGGCATTTCCTTTTAGCTATAAATAACTATTCTAATGCTACCTACTGCAGTCATACCTTGTTTAGCTAAATGCTCTCCACTCATTCTGCCTGGGTGGGAATTTATTTTGATACACAGATCTGGAAAGAGAATTTTAAATCCAACAACAACTGCACACTGTTAGTTCCACATTCACAATTTACACACCTCTTGGTATCTTAAATGCTATTCAGAAGAGTAGTGCCTCAAATTCATTGCCAGAGGGCATATTTTCTTCCTTTCCATTCTAGCTTATCCATGTCTTCGTCTGGACTCTAAACAAATAATATCAAGAAAGAGCCAATCCCAAGCAATTCTTTTTTCCAAGCTCCAACTCTTTCCACAGTCTCTTTATCTGGACATTTTGAGCATGTCTGGATCTCATTCTTCTCCTTACTTCTCTTTATTTTCCACTCATACTTTTTATTTTTTCTATCCATATCTCTAGAGTAGCCTTTTATTCACTAGGCACAATCATTTGCTCTGTTCTTCTAATCTACTTCTAATCTGTGTCACAGACAACACGACAGAGGCAGAAAAAGAGAGCAGGCTTTTCACTTTAGAATTAGCAAACCACAAGTGGCAGGTAGCAGAACAGATAATAAAAACAGATTCATTGTTTAAAAGCCTGAATTACTACAGAGTCCAGTGAATCAAGCGGATGCATGCGTCAACCCCAGGCAATGTTTCAGTCGAGATCTTGGAAGGGCTTATGGGTGCCCTACTTTGTATATCCCCTCTTACTGCTGGGTATTGTAAAAAGTAGTCTGCGAGATAAGCATCTGAAGTTCTAACATTTTTCAAAATCTACAAACCTTCTCCAGATCTCTTTGGAAGAGGACTGGGGAAATGCTGAGAAGAGATTACTTCAAAAGATTTCTGATACTCTGGTTCTACAGAGCACGTCATCAGCCTGCCAAGGCAAAATGTTGAGATGCAGCATATGAAGATCACGAAAGAGCACAAAAAAGCAACAACGGAAGAGTAAAAACGCTGAAGAACTCATTATGTTGGTGCAAGTGACTTTCTGGAACATCAGTGCAGAAACCATTCTTTCTCAATTGCATAATTTTTGGTCATTAAAAGACAGCAGTGTTTCCATAAATGTAAGGAAAATCTGGGAAACACTTTGAAATGAAAAGCTTTCAAGAGAGGTATGGTCAGCAGTACAAAGTCTCCATAATTTTTTTTCTGGGGGAATTGTGCTTCTTTTGTTTCCAGGCTCGGACAAAGCAAGGAAGGAAGGGAAGTTCTCAAAGATTCAAATTTGTGTTTTAGATAAATGTCCCACTGTCTTGTGAGAACCAATCTTTTGTAGAACCAGCATCGTCCCCTTGTACTGGGAGAAAAAAGGGGAGGTTTCAGATCTTTACTAATAAAATGACTCTATGAAATACTGACCAGAGTTACTCCTCCTCATAGAGCTGCCACACAAAGGCCTCATTTTGTGTTGCTGATACCAGAGCAAAGGAGAAGCGGCTTAGCAACGTGCCTTCACGTCAGGAAAAAAGGCGATGCTTAGATTGTGCCAAGAGCGCAGCAGCCCGTTGGGGCCGAACGGGAGGAAAAGCAAACAATAGGCCTTTAGAGCAGCTCCCCGCGCGGCGCTGCGCCGAGGCCGGCCGCCCCAGCCCCTTTCCGAGCACCGCCTCCAGAGCCAGTCGCCCTTCTGCAGGGTCAAAGTAGCTGCAGCTTCCCCTTGTTCAGGCGTAAATGCAAGTTTTCTTACGCACCCTCCCCCTCAAAAAATAACCCAGTAAATCACAGGTTGCCCTTCTTCCTCTGAATAACTAGGTACCGCTATAAAATCAGACAAAGCTCAGAAACACAGCTCTGCCATATTTCAGATTAAGCTTATAAAAAATGAACCTGCTCTTTTAACTTACTTTTTTACTAATTAAAAAATAAATTAAATTGAATTAAAAATTATTTTCTGAAGCTAACCTGTTTACCACTCAACTAAACAACTATCTTGAGACAGAAATGTCTAAAACACAAGTAAAAATGAGTATTAAACTCTCTGCATAAAAATGCCTCCTGTGGATTTCAATTTTGTCCTTAGACTGCTCTTGGGAAGATTATTTTAAACACAGGTGCAGATAAGAGTCAGTTTAGATATAAAACTCTTTTTCAATAGTTCAGTGCACAGGATTAGGGACTAGTAATTCTATAAAGCCACAACAGTAAAGACAGCCTGGACGGGCCCTGAAAGCATATATATGCATCTTATAAATCCTGCACAGTATTAGATATAGCTCTTATGGGTGTTAAGAACCCGAGAAAACCCCCACAGTTATAGTGAGCAGGGCCAAGAAAGACTACTAAAACTTGCAGTTTTGGACACCTTTTCCTCCCACAAGAGGCTGACTTGCCTGAGAGAGAAATTCAGACTATACCTTTAGTCCAAGACTTTGCACAGAAGAATTCTGGGCCCAGATTTTTAAGCAATTTGCAAGCCCAGGAGTTGGGTACCTGCGTGCTTTTAAAAGTCTCACAGAAAGCCTATCTGAATCTTTAGATATCTAAATAAATTTAAAATTCTGGGCAATAGTGTCCCATTTTCTCCCATCCATCCTCCATAACTTAATCAGCCAACTCATTGCTTCGAAAGCAAGAGCAATTAAATCCTTGTATTAGAACTGTGTCCCATTAGATCTCCTTCACCAGAACACCTTCTTAAATGAGATCTGCAGAAAAAAAAGGCATCTGCTTGAAGAACTGGGCTGTAAATTACTATTTGAATGCTGACGGCACTTGAAAAAAAAGAAATCCTGAAACCATTTAAATTTCTATACCTAGAGAGGTGTGCTTTTTAATTAGATGGGACAGCTGACAAAACTTAGAATAAAAATATTTTCATGTGCTGCGCCTACGAAAATAGCTCTCTCTTCAGTTCTAAGAAAACTATCACTTGGACGTGACTGCGTGCAAACTCTATTTATGGGAACCAGTTTAACACGTTCCGCTAATGTGCTCCAAGAGACAGCGCCCTCAAAAAGGTAGCGTCCCTGTAAGCAATAAAAACATCTGCCTGTGGAAGCCATGCCTCACAGCCTCGTGGGAACACGAGGTGTTTGTATATACTGCGCTATAGCATCTATTTGCAGATATTGGGCTCTCTGAAGACAGTTAAATATCTCCAAAATGAGTGCCATGCTAATACTCCACGTATTAAATCAATTTGTCCTGAAGGAGGCTGTGCTACTGACAGCAGCAAAGGAAAGTCTCTCTCTTTGCCTTTTTTCACTTTGGAGATGAATCTGTAGCAAAGGAAACATTTGTACCTGGTCCAAGTAAGTTGTTACTGAATGGGTTTGACAGATTGATAACATTTTCTTTGATGCAGTAATAAACACAATTTTCAAAGAGAAATCAAGATGCCTCCTTTCTATTTTACACAAAGAGCCTGAGAGAGCTAGTAAAGATATATATTCAATTAAAAACATGTCAGTAATAAATATTTTAAATTTGAGCTCTCTTCTTTTCCTCAAGTACTATCATTTAAAGACTACTGTCGAAGGGCACCTTTTACCCACAGACCCTGTAGCTAGCACAGAGATGCCCAGTAATGAGACTGTCGCTGAATATGGTGGCACAAAGGCTAGCAGAGATGTAGACACATATTCAAAAGTTCTCCTACGTACCAAACTGCCCCAAGGCTGAAGCACAGTCATTCACTGTCCTTTGAAGGACAGAAAACTAATTTCAAGTGCTGGCAACGCAACACAGACAAGGTATAGGAGGAACCAAGGCTAAGGAAATGGTTTAAGTGAGAATTATTATGTAAACTGGATCTCTACCCATTTGCCAAACAGTCTGAACAGGGGTAAGGAAAACCATTTGTTCTCATGAATCTGTTCAGGGTTGTAGGGCATCAACTTTCTTGTGATTAGCAATGAGGGATCAGAACAGCATTCCCTAGCTGCAGCGCACAGGAGACCGAACGATCAGAAAGGCCCATGGACCTCTTATATTTTTTAATTCACAGATGCCCAAAGATCTCTGACATGTAAATAATGTGCTGGGGCCTGACAGATAAGTATATGTCAGACAAGCCAAAGCAACAACCTACACCCCCCCCCCCCCCTTACCTGGATTCACCAGATAAGGCGCTGGGAGCTAGAAGAACGGCACAGGCAACTGCCTGTCCTGTGCAACACGGATGACAAGTCACATCAGAGTCATTGCTTGCCTTTATGATCCACATCTAGCCTTTCATCACACTTACACACTTAACCTTTAATAGGAACCGCTCCATTAATTTTGACCATTGATGTATTCAGGATATCCTCAAGGGTCAGCACGGCTTCCATCTTTCTTTCTCCCAGGTTACATTATAGTACAGTCTCACGGGAAGATCGGGCTTCAGCTTATCACACCAGTTTCTTGCACAGGGATCAAGGAGTTCTTTGAAAGGAAAGCAAGCAGCAGCCAGCAGTGAGAGCCTGGACCCTTTCCAGCGAGAGCCTGAACTCTTCCCCACCTTAAGCATTTGTGCTGAAATGGTATGACATGATCTTTGGTTGCCAGTTCACAGGGAGTTCCCAGAAAGGGTTGGCTAACATCAACAGTGTTTTCCTCGAAATAACATGTCACGTGATATTGTTACTGCATCTCAAATTGTCTGAAAATGCCATTTACATAATAAAGCTAACCTGGGATGATAATCACTGGTAGTTACAAATTCTGTTCTTATCATTTAAATGTTTGGCATATTTGGATGATTCAAATTAGCAGAATAAAAACATACTGCGTTTTAGGAAAAAAAACATTTTTTCCCCTCCAAATTTCTGTTTCCTTGTTATATTCTCAAAAGACAAAAAGATATACTTTTTTACATTACTGCATTTTTACTGTGGCCCGTTCATTTGTCAAGGTGTAAAGTCCAGAATTACATGTTTGGGGGATATTCAGCTTCTTTGAACTGACCTCCCAACTTCTTTTACAGAGTTTTTGATGAGGATAGAATATTTTGCATTACAAACATGATGTGACAGCTTTGCACTCCACATTTCTTGCACATTTGAAGTAGTGACAGTAGAGAACAAATAGAAAGCTGACAGAGTAAAATATATAGGTTTATAAAAGAGGATTGCATAGACAGATACATTTAGCAAAGTCATTTTATACCAGCCTACAGGTATCGAACATCTAAATTCTTGGCTCTTTGTTCATTCATCTTTGGAGGTTTTAGTTGCCAACTTGTTTTCTCAGTCTCTCGACTTTATAAATTTTCATTATCTGCGTTTTAATATGAGGCTACCTTCACTCTGGATTCAGAATGGGTTAAGATAGGAGATTAACAAAAAGCAAATGTGTGTCTGCATGTGCTACAAGTAGGGTGAAATGAATGGAAGGAAAAAAGATGATCACAGATATGGAAGACTTAGAAACACCAATGAAAAAAAATATTAGTTAAAAACTGGAATGTAAGAAGGGAGAAAGCAGAAATAAATGGAGTAATGGTAAAAAAAATAGGAGGGGAGGAAATTTAAGTCATTTTAAAAGAATGAAAAATAATATAGATATCAGAGGAAACTATAGGTAAAGGACAGCCTGAAGAAAAGAGGCTGCAGATGTCAAAATGGAGAACACAGAGAGCAGAAGAAGGGTACCCAAAAGGTCAGTCTTTCCATCTATTGCATAAGTTTGACTTTGCCACAAACTTCCAATATTCACAGCATTTTCTGTGGTATGTGCTGACCTTTTAGGTTTGTCTACTGTAGTATTTCCTTTTACTTCAGTATTTTTCTTTAAACATTTTGAATCGATGATTTAATGCCCTGTTAGGTAGATTTCTAGTAAAAATAAACCCACACACAGAACAAAAAAGAAAAACCAAGACAAATAATCCTTTAAAACATTTCCAGCTTTGGCTCTGGAAATGGGCATAATACCTCCACCTCAGAGCTAACCTTCTAGGGTTACGGGGATAACTTTATTACTGTGCTGAAAAGTTGCCTGGAATAAACACCTTTCTGTGCAGCATCTCTTCGGACACTAACGACTTAAGGCTTGACATTGCAAAGGTGTGAGACTGTGCCTGGCTTGGCACGTAACTATTACGCTGGAAGCCAGAAGACGGGGGCTGTAATGCCAAGCTCTGACATCATGGCCTTAAAAAAGTGATTTAACTTCTGTGGGCCTCCTTCTCCTCTTACAGTCTTATAAAGATGATATAAACCATAAACCCTTCGGGGGTTGCAGCCATCTCTCGGTATTGCCTGCTCACACTGTACCAGTTTAGGTATGCACAGGGAGCCAAACAGTGGTCTACCACCAATCTTTAAAAAGAAGGGAAGGTGGACATTTTTACACAGAGCAATGCTATTTGCAATATTGCTATTTACGGTCTGGAGGTAGCATTTAGCAAGTCTGACAAGAACTAAGCTAATTAATGAGGCTGGAGTTTGTGGTCTGGTTAAATACAAATGTCGTACTTCCAACTTGAAGTATTTCCATTCGATGGGGTAAAACAGATTGAAAGACTCTAAGGACTACATGGATAAATCAGTTAGGAATGTGACCACATATTATTAATATAAAAAAAGCAAAGCAAAACAAACGAGTTAAAAATTTTATAAAAATGGAAAGCCCTGTATATTACATCAAGATTGGAAATGATAACCCCATAATCATTTTCCAGAGTTCAAAGTCCACAGTTATTTCCTTGTATAGAAAGGCAGACTGATAATTCACTTATGTCAGTTAAGGTCTTTTTTTTCCCTACTCTTTCCACAAAGCCCTTCTTGTCACTGGGAAATTCCTTAGACAGCACCAGGCCCTCTTGTTAAGAATGAACAAGACACAAAGCTTAACTTCTGCAAAGTACTGCTCATTCAGCACATATTAATTTGAACACTGAAATCAAAGTGTCTGCTGACAAACGGTTCAACATTGCTAGAGAAACGTAAGACCCGAAGTATAAAGCAGTGAAAGGACCTTCAGATTTGTAAATACCTATGCATGGTTGCCTCTTTGTTAAGCAGTAGTTTTAAAACCAATGCTTGGAGTCTCAACATCTCACTCATTAACTGCAATTTGAATAACCAATTAAAATGGACCTCAAAAAACAAGGAAGCCTTTCAAAACCTTTCACTTCTGTATCACCTGTAGCTTGAGTTTGAAGATGCTTTTTTCTACTTCATTATGCTTGTTCCACAGGCCCCTATATGCAGATTGAGGTAATTTTGCTTACAAAAGTACCTTAAAGATAAAAGTAGAGCAAAGCACGTGCATCTTATTTATCCAGGCTGGGAATACTCAAAACAAAGCGCAAATCGCTGAAAGCAGTAACAATCTTGGTTCTTTCAATATGTTGGTTTCATGGTCTCAAAAAGTCAATCACATAAGTAAATTATGCTTACAGGCAGCATATGCAAGATTGGGAAAGACTGGGAATTTAATTTATTTGTACTTTGTTAATGAAAGGTAGTTCCTGAAAAACTTTGGAAGGGGAAACTCGCTAATACTTCTAAAGGTCAAAGATGACTTTTGACCAGGAAGAAATAAACTACAAAGTGAGCATCTGAGGCTCCTAAATATGAAATAATGTTTACAAAAAAACATATCTGCATATTAAATATATTACTATTCATTACAACAATAGAAATATTTTGTGCGTATTAACAGCTGCTTACGTGATTCTACAAGATCCAAGACTACTTAATGTTAGCATCTTAATTCCTTAGAGGTGCTGTGTAACTCCTGCTTCCACTAAGTTCAAATTAAAAAAGACCAATGCTTTTGCAAAGCAGGCTTTTACATACTTTGTTTCCAATCTTAGCAAATGCATTTTTGAAGATCATCTCAGATCTGGTACTCATTTGCAAGTAAAATGCCAAACTTGAAATGATTTTAGCTTGATTCATCTTCCCGGGTCATTTCTTCCCATTCTCCCTTTTGGCAAGTAATGCCTCCTTGTTGACTTCTATTTAGTCACTAGCCTTTCCAAGGGGACATTGGTATCTTTTTAAAAGGAATTATTGTTATTTTTAATTGGAGCCATTTGGTCTTCTGAAATATCCACATCACTGATGCCAACTCCTCCATTTCTGACCTCCACCACCTCCCTGTCAAACTGTAACAGAAAACAACCAGCTCTTCCATTTAAATCAGCTCCTGCTGTCAGTGACAACACCCAGAGTTACACAAGTAACAAGACAGTTAAAAAAAAAAGAGAAAAGATCAAGCTGCTACAGAAACTGCCTTGACTCAGTTCTTTAATCTGAGCAAGGTAAGAAAGATCGAAAGAAATTCAGAGAAAACAGAAATCAAATTGAACTGCAGCATCTGGATCCAAAGCCTTCTTTTTACGTCGCTGTTGGACGGAAACGGGGGGAGTTTCAGGACTGAGCTGACACCCAAATTAAAGTCCATGGAATGGGAAGACCATCAAACTTCAAATATTTTATTAATCAGGTCTCTACTACAGACAGGAAGAAACCCCAATTCTGGCATCCTAAGCTGAGTTCAAGTTCTGGCCTGGCTCTAGGATGAGCGGTTTTGCAGACAAGTTAGATGTGTCTAGCTCTCGCTCAGTTAAACAGTGCTTAGCGAAGGGATCTGACTGTACATTTTTCTGGTTTTTTAATTGAAATCTATTTCTGCTTTACGTATGGGTGTCTTGTGCATGCGATGCTGTCCACTGGCAAACCACTGCAGTCCCACTGGGACGTAACCAAGGCATGAGATGCTTTGCGATATCTAAAGCTTCTGGGAGTTCAGACCCTCTTGTGCAACAGGGAAAGCTGAGGAGCAAGCACATCAATGTCTTCTGACAGCCCTTAAGAATCCTCTTTCAAATGCCAAATGTAGGAAACGCACTTACTTAGAGTATACCTTTCTTCTTCCACAGAAATAAGAGTAAGACATATCTTGCACACTTATTACGAGAACAGTGAGCTGGACTGACGAAATAAATAAATGTATGACAGCACAAGGTCTGCTGCCCTAGCAAAAAATGATGAAACATTCAGGGATCAGCATTTTTTCCCCCAACTACTTACAATCCAAACTAGATATTTCAGGCTGGCAAGTTATACCTCTGAGGACAGAGTTATGAAATAATTTCTCCCCCGGCTCGACAATAAAATGTGGGGGGAGAAATGACAGGCAGGATAAATGTGCCTGTCATACAACTAGCAAATAGTAGAATCAAGCCTTAAGCACTGTTAAATATAAAACATCAAAACAAAAAAACCCAAACCTCTCAACTTTTGTCACAGACTAAATGAATTTCTCTTCCTGAATAATTCCCCCCAACCCACCTTCTATACAATAGATATGTCATGCTGTTTGACACCTGGCCCGAAGATAACTTGACAATCTTTGGCTAATCATTAGGGTGATTTTTTGTATTCATCTAGGCACTTACTTTATCAACTTGCGGACATTAGGTAGAAGAAAAGAAGGATGGAGGAAAGGTAATTTCTTGATGGTGTTAGCAACAGTAGAGGCCAACTCCCCTTTTCCTCCATCTTGGGACACCCAAAATTGAAAAACGCCTCTTGTAGTTAACGACTGATGGTGAACCGAGAAATTATCAACACAGCGTTATCATCTCAAAGCGCGAAAGCAAATCTGAACAGAAACACTTCAGCATAATTAAAAGAAAACCCAAAGACCAGAAAAACCAACAAGACGATGCTTCCCTTGTGTCTACCATGGGCTACGCTGGGCTGAGAGCTCATCGCTAAAAGCTCTGCATGTGCAGTGCTAATGCACAGGAAATGTGATTAACTGCCTGAGAAAGGCCTAGAATTACTCCCATTCTGACTAGATTACCGGATAATTAGATTGGTGACACTCTTCTCTTACTGGGCTGTCAGATTAAATCCTGCTGTTTTTCTTCCGATAACTGTCATGTTCCACAATAACAAACAGGGACCGACACCAAATGCTTTTCATGTTCAAAGGATGTAAATGCCCTTTCTACCTCCACCGGACCAGGAAGAAAAATGCCCAGTGCACTTACTACTTCATTGAAAATGTCATTAAATCTTATTAAAACATACCTAGTTGATAAACCTGGTCAGAAACATTTAATTTGAGTTGATAAATGGAAATCACAAGGCTTTGAAACTTCTCTGGCTGATTTCTTAATGGAAGGGCATGCTCAAATTACACTTTAAAGAGGGAAGGAAGGAACATTTCAAAGTTCTGCTTACCTAGAAACGAGTGTCTCTATTTGGGGGGGATGGAGAGAGAGGGAGGTTTTCAGTCCAAGAAAGGACCTGGTAGATATTTAGATATTTTTGGATCTTCCACTATTGTTTAACGTGAGAAGTGAAAGCATTTTATAGTACTGAACTCCCATAACTGGTACCACATCACACGATGTTAAAAGAGTAACAGGTAGATTTATGGCATTGTATTCCTCTATTCTCTCCTCTAAGAGTTTGACATTAACACTTGTTATCTAAACTGGACTGGAAAATCAAATTACTAGTCCCAAAAATGCATAAACATTGTCACTATTGCCAAATTGTACATTTGAATCTTGTGAGTCTGGCTAACAGGAACCAGGAGAAGAAACAAAATTACAGGAGTTTATATATATGTCAATAAATATAAAACCAAAAAAGGACTTCTTTGATTCTGTGAGTCCTTAAGACATCATACTTTCAATTTTTACTCAGCAACAATGAGGGTTAGAAACATTTTGCCCTTTTTTCTGTTTACGTGAAAGCTGAGATTTTCACGCCAAGGCTTTACAACAAACATCTACAAACCGTAAGATCTGTGCTAAAATTGTAAGAGCCAGCATTAATTGCTTTATTAATTATTGTTTTAGCATAAGCAAAAATCTAAATATATTGCAGCTCTCCTACTTCTAAAAGAATTAACATTAACCCATCCAAAGGTCAAAACCTAGTCTTCATTCAGCTAATCCCCTAGCTTCAACAGGAGTTTTTTCCTGAGTACGTTCTTAAACCTAAGATAAAATTGATAAAACAGAGTTCTCTCTGACAGGACCAGTAAGTTTGCTGTTTCCTCCCAAAGCGATCACTGGATGGGAAAAGTCTTCTGAAAGATAGCAATGGGCACAGACAAAACCTGAGTCACAATCGTGATTCACTTGAAACCAGTGGTGAATCTCATCTCTAATAGCACGAAGGAATAGCCCCTGGGGTCCCCTCCACAGGTTCAGTCCCTTTTGCCCTGTCGCAACCCAATGCCAACATCCAACCACAACTGCAGTTATCCCACTCGGGGGTCCCCACGCACTCCTCCTTCAAGCTATTGCAGTGCCAGTATTTTAAGTACATGTGCTACCTCTGTTCAGAAGACTACTAAAAATACTAAGACCTAGTGTGGGGGGATTATTTAATAGTTTCACAGTCCATGCCAAGCGCCTACCAGTACTTGTACTGACCAAGCTCGGCGAAGTTATTCCTATTTACAGCTGAAAGAAACAGATTGAGGAGGAAACAGTAATGCTACTCTCCACAAAACAGTAATGGCTTCAAATGCATTTGAAAGATGTCAAAGCAGGGAATTCTATTTTAATCAGCATTTTGAAACCATCAATGCTTAAACAGCCCTCTTGTCCAAAAGGTTTTACTGCCGTATTGTTTTTCCTGCAGATTTCAAGAAGGCTGCTAGTTTGGAATAAAGCATAAAAGTTTACATTTTAGACACTTCGATACTTTTCCTTCTCACTTTAAATTACACAGTACTGCCATATTTGGATTCTTTCCACAGCTAGTTAATAAAGGTAAAGTTTTCTGTACATCTGGTTTCACTGGCAACTTTATGCAACATGATGAAAAATTTATCTTTTGAAGTATGCACAAGAAAGAAGAGATAGAGGCCAAAAAAAGAGGTGGAATATCTCTGATAATGTATGTCAGAATACTGAAGCTACAAAGGTGTATCTGCATTTTTTTGTATTCTGATGACTTTCGAATCTTTTTCTGTTTTAGACTGGAGAAGTGGTTTACACTTGTAGGAGACGATTTTCCTCTGGAATGGAAAACGAGTGGAGTTATAAACAACATTGGCAATGAAGTAGAGAACAGATAAGCAGCTTGAACAGTGAGCTATATATGTACAGAGCAAAAGCTAACGTTAAGAAATAAAACACTAATATAGCTTGTATTTACAATAGGAATGTATATTTTCCCTATCTGATATACATAACCATTTCAAGGACGTGCAACAATAATTAGAATGATAAACTTAATCAGGTTAATGATATGAAGATATTTATCTAGAGATTATTCTTCTTTGCCGACAGACTTCCAGTACATTTTGTGCTTTTTTTCTAAAACTAGAAAAGAATTACATTGTCTTTTCACTTACAGCTAAAACAGAGCCACCTCTAAGGGAAAATCAGCTGGCTGATTTACAGGGCCTGGCAGCATCAAGCAGCAAGTTAGGATGAGAGGCGAGTGATACTTTACCCAACAAAAACAGGAGGGGGACTATAACAGGTAAAAAATCATTGCTTGGAATTTGACCAAAATGTTCAAATTCACTCTTTCCAATCTTGCAGAATGGGATGGATGATATGTATTTTGATATCCTTTGAAGCAAGGGGCAATAAAAAGGAAAACATGCTTAGGTATTTTTATTAACTAAATTTATGAATACATGCTAACTCTTTATCTTTATGAGTCAGCCAGAAGCTGAGACTGGCAATGTAATGCCTTGAAGGGACATTGGTATTTACATGTCTTCTGTATGCTACAGAAAACTAAGTTCCTAACAATTAGGAACCATGCGCACATAATGGAGAACTGGTGTCAAAGCTCAAATCTCCACTGATGTCAATGGAATTAGACTGATTTATAGCCACTGAGGGCATGATTTATCACATGCCTTCACCCAGCTGACCTCAGAGCTAAGACAATTCTCATGAAAATACTCATAAGAAAACTGCTGGTGGGCCAAAACTTTGGTTCAGTAATTTTGGGCTACTGGATATAAATGTGTTCCGATTGCTACTCAGTGGAGTGGGATTAAACCCAATGCAGAACAGAGTTTGGAGTCATCTTTTAATAACCAATTCTTCATCTGGAGAAAGGAGGAAAACACAGCTTTGACTACTTGACAGAAACAAAATGGTATTTGTTTAAGTTTGCTCAGGGAATTGGAATGTCAGAAAATAGCCTGTGAGAGATGGATTAATAGAAAGTTAATGCAGACATAAGTACAAATACATTATTCACCTGTCTGTGCTTATCAGATGGATAGATGCATGTACATGCAGTCCAGTATTCATAAAACCTTGACCGGAATTTGAAATACTTGGTTTTCCTTAATTGTATGGTAACTCTTCTCCCTCTGCTGCTGCTTTATAATCCCATTTGAAGGCAACCTTTTCTAGTGGTGAATTCCACTTCTGTGGCCCCTTCCTCCTTGGGCTCTTTTGGGAAAATGTGTATTAGTGGCTCCTGCAGTAGAGGCCTTCTCTGATGTGGACACCTGCCCAACATGAGCGAAATGGAAACCACCAACACCTTTCATCAGGGCTAACAACTACCAGATGTTAATAAATTTTGGCTAATACTGAGTGGGGTGGAATTAAAGCCTGGACAGTGGAAGTAAGATTTTAATGCCGTTCTTAATGCTGTGTGCTGGGGACTGAGCGCTTTTCAATTTGAAGGGCTATCAATCCAGTCCCTTCAGGAGAACGAAACACAGTAAAAAAATAATGCAAATAGTACCCACCACTTCATGTACTTTGGGTGGCCTTATTTTAACAAAAGGCTATTCATGCTGTTATGTTATGAGGATCCCTAAAACCTCATTAGCAGCAATGAAGCAGATCCAGTGGCTGTAATAAACTCTAGTTTAAATTAGAAACAGTTAACATTTTGAATGTTCACACACATGCACACGATCTGTTCGCTGATAACCCAAAATGACCAATTTCTTAAAGTTTACATAATTTGAAGAGGAAAAATAATAACAGACACCCTCTATAACTGGAGGAGTAAGTCCTTTATTCATCATACTATTGAGCCATGCGTCTGATCATTATGGAAAAGCTAATTAAAGCAGTGCCTCACACACCTTTGCAGAAAATTGCAACTCAGGGTGAGACGTGGTAGAGCCAAAGGAGGCTCACATTTATTTGCCGTGTGTGGTCCCGGCTGTGAAAAAACACACAACTAACAAGATTCACACACGTTTTAAGTATTTCCAGTTTGAATGTTCACTGCAAAACATCACTGCTAAGTTTGTACTCAAAAGCTATAGCTTACATTGTAAAAAGTCTTTAAAAGCAAAAGGAATGCTTTTTGTTTTATAGCAAAACAGCCCTCTCCCTCTCCCTTTACTCTACGGAGGAAAACACGACATACTGCAAACCCTAATGGAGTCAAGTTTGCTTTCCTCTGCAAAAACTTCTGTTTCAACTTCAGAACTGCTACTAACTTCAGAGGCAGCTGACAGCTCTCCCGTTACTGTGTTAAGAGATAGCCAAATTTCAGCTGGAGTCACTGCAAATTAATTCTGCCTTACAAGGCCACATTAGGTCATTTCCTGAGCTGACGGTAATAAATAGCCCTTTCCGTAACGTAAGAACAAATGAGTATAGTGAGGCTGTTTTGATGTGAACCCCCACCCCCCGGCACGGGCTAGGCCTGGCTGCGGGCAGCAGCGTACAGCAGCCTGGCATAAAATCCATCAGATTTGTGCTCAAATTCCACTTGCAACATGAGTCCGTCTCAGTGCATGCTGACCTGCAGCGGTACGGCCAGGCTTGAGTGCCACACCAGCTAAGAGGTGACGGCACATCTCTGACAGCATTGCTTACCTTCTCCTTTTCCATTTTGCCTTGTGCCTTGTAACAACGCACTTGCCAGCGAAGGGGCAGACTGGAATCAAAACAGCCCAAAGAAGGCAGGTTTGCTCTTAAAGCCTGATTTCTAACCTGTCCTGAGCTTTGAAGAGCATTTGTTTATTAATGGACACACAGGAAGAGATAGAGTTGGCAGGAATATGCTGTGTAAACAAGCATCGAACTCCTGACATTTTAATTTCCTGCTGAGTAACCTGCCACAGTCATGTAAAAACGTTAGTTAACAAATAGCTTAAGAATCCAGGATTTTCTCTTCTTACTAAACCAGCCTGGCAACTTCATTTTCTATATTGCAGCAGCCTACAGGCAAAATGCTGCCTACAGCACTGGGCAAAATCCTGCCTAAACCTTGCACTGCCTAAAGCTTGTGCAACCCTCTTCCTCCACCTACAGAGACAGCAATGTAGACACCACAACATCCACATAAGGGGCCAATCTTTATGGTATAAGGAGTATCCCACATTTGTCATCACCTGTTGTCTCCCACCTGAGTCTCCTAAATTATTTGCAGCATGGGTTGTTCTTTTTGTTTGATTTGTACAGGACCTAGCAGAGTCCCAATCCCCATCAACTGCCACTCTTAACACAAATATTAAAGTCTCCATGGTGTCTGTGCTGAGGTCAGGATCAAAAGTCCCAAGATGGTGTAGAGCCAGTTCTTAATACTGGAGTAAAACGTATTGGGAATTTTGCTATAAACTTCTGTGAAGCCAACAGTTAACCCAGAAGGTCCACAGCTCACACCGCAAGCTGAATAATAAGAATTTTGTACTGGGTCTCTGACACCTGCCTCTCATTATAGGAATGCATTTCCCCTCTGCAGCATTTCTGCTTTTTATCTACCATACCCTCCACATCTGAGCTCTACGCTGGGTAGGTGATTTCAGTGAAGAAGGCATGGATTAATTCTCATTATGAACATTATTACCACTATGACTGAGTTAGCATATAAAAAGAAAAAAAGCAAAAACTCAGACTCCTTGACCACCAAATGAGTTTAGCTTTAATTATAAACAAAATGGGCTTGATGGTAGGATTTTGCAGAGTCTCAGGCAATCAAAGCTATTAATAAACAATAGGCACAGTTTACGATGGGAATAAACTATTTTTTGCTTGGTACAAAAGAAGGAAGTCTGAGAACTAGGAGTGCAACAATGTGTCTCCATGAATTAAGTAGTATGTATTACAGCACACAAGCTATTAGTAAGAAAATATATACAGACATGGCTACACAGCTCATCATATTGTCTCTTTGAGGGAAAGATGAAAATGCAGGTCAGTAAGAATAGCTTGTGGATTATCCTGCCTCTGTCCAAAGCAGAAAAGAACATTAAAATGCAGGGCACGGTCTGACAGCATGGGGTCCCACGGGGCTCAGGACTTCTCCAGCTGGAGAGAGGAGATCTGGGTTCAAGGCCCTACATCCCTGATATCTAGCAGGTGATAGCCTTAGTCTGTTGCTCTGCCCCAATGATTATTCAATTATTCATACAAGCTAGGAAAGGTCTGGGTGAAGAGAGTGAGAAAGCCTTCTCTCAAGACAGCCAATAATCTGATAGTGGGGCAATCACCTTGCATGTAAGAGACCCTCCTTAAAGCCCTTGCTTCAAATTAGACTGACACAGGACTGAACTCAAGTCACCAAATCGTACATGAGTATTTTAAGCTCTGAATTATTAACTATTGTGAAGAAAAAAAGATTATGTTACTATTAAAAAGCTGTAGTTTTGCCTGAATACATTTCTGGTTTTTTTTGTTTTGTTTTGTTTTTGGTAAGACCAGAAAAGCCCAAACATTTTCACCACCATATTTATGTATTGATAAAGTGGCAAAGGTAAGTGAGGATGAGGTGGTCCACTGAGACCAGTGACGAAGGGTCCTACACGGCAATGAGAGAGATGTAAAACAGGTTGTAAATATGCAGTAAAAAGAAGGAAGAAATGCTGAAAACTGATAAACAACCTAAGTAAATTGAAGTCTCATTGATTCAGCATTCAGAAAATTGCACTTGGAATGACTTCAGCAGGGAATTAAAGCATTAGAATGTTTAGGGTCTTCATAAATAGAATTTCTTCATAAAAAATAAATTCAACTAACATTCTTCAAGAAAGATGACAGCAGGTAGTCAGGTGATGTTGGAAATTAATATATATTTATCAGAATAAAGATAACTGTTCATACAACAGACTGTAAAATAAATCAGCCAGGCTGAAAATCTTCCATTATGCTGAAGTCAGAGATAATTGCTAATACATTGGCATATGTTATTTATCATAATACTCATATCTTTCATCTTAGAAAAGAGCCACTCATTGTCCTTTGCAAGCATTTAGTCATTTCCTTTGCTTTGCGATCTTAATATGCTGGTTATGATATAAAATGCATCATTACTATTACACAAGTCCTTTGCAATCATAGTCAAATTTTCTGAAAATGGAAAGAAAAACAGCGATATAACCAAGTGAACCTTGAGAAGCCTGAAGTCCCAAGAGAGCTGTACAGTGCAGACAATTAGTTTCTGCTTACCAGTAATGTTTCCAGCCAAACACACTGGAATCGAACCAAAAAATCCTCTCATAAACAAGGAAAATGGATAAAAAATCTGAAATAGGCAAAATGCAAAGCATAGGTAGGAAGAAAAAAAAAAACAGAAGAAGATTCTGAGATCATCAAGGCTTGCCTGTGCTTTACCTCTGTGAGGGTCTCTCCATTTACTTCTACCCATTGATACAGATCCTGCAATGATGTTTTGAAAACAAAACAAAACAAAGCAGGTTTATTTGGAATAGCATCTTTCATTATTTATTTATCAGCCACAAAGTGCTATGTAATGCATTTGCTGTCATTGGAAAAAAATACTTATTATTGCAGTCTGAGTCATTTCCCATTTTCTTTCATTACTGACTAATAATTTAACATAATAAACAAATATATACTCTTTAAAGTTTCTTAGCAAACTAAAGCTTTGAGTCAGTGTTCTGGCAAAATTTAGTTATCTGAAAGCTCTTCAAGTGCTTTTTGAGCAATCTTAAACAGGTAACAAATATACCACATGGAGATAAATAATGTACCTTACGTGTTTTAGGACACTGAAAATCCTACAGTGAGCTGCAGAAGAGCTTCAAATACATTAGGTCATGCTCATTTTGCAGTCCCTCTTTGGCAGCTCTCAGATTGGTAATCATTAGCATGGTCACTGGCCTAGCTCCGACCTCCTCTATGTGCTTCTAATTAGCACACAGCTCTGGAAGGCAAAATCTTTCATCTATGGTGGTTACGGAGAAGCTGTAGAATAATGTCACGAGCAGTACATGTGACCCGGTCAACGACTAAACTGCTGCAAATCACAGTAAATTATTTAGATTTACATTTTGACTACACTAATTAAACTTAACACAAGGCAGTGTTCAAACCAGCAGCCTTGAGATACAATGGGGAGAGTGACCAGCTTTGAGGGTCCTGTATCCTGTCTCCAGTGCAAGCACAAGTCTTCATGAGCAAGTGCTGAAAGTATAGGGATCAAGAGGGAGTAAGAGTTGAAAGGTTTTGGTAGGAAGGGGAGAAGAAGCAGGAAGAAATTTTCAGGTGCTGTCCAAGACAACACATGACAGAGACCACTGAAAATCTGAAAGAATTTGGCCTTTTCCTAAAACTTAAAGGAAAAGGCACGTGCACAAACTTCTCATTTAGATCTGTGTTCTCTTCTATGTTTTGGAACTAAGGGAATAATACTTCGGTTTAAGAAAGCTTTTTGTCATTTACGACCGTCACCATTTACGACGCTCCCAGAGGGTAGAGAACTGCAGGTGCTGAGTCCAAACTAGACCTGCTGAGATAATCACCAACACATGTTCCTACTCAGGGTATTAAAAACCAAATATGGAAAAATTGCATAACTCTGTCCCAAGACAGGCAATAACTAGGAGTCTGAAAGCTGAAAAGGACACTGGAAAAAAACAGGAAGTGACAGATGTCAACCTGTGACACGAACGAGCAAAAATCCCAATTATAAAATTAAAAGTTAGAGGACAAATCCTCTCATCCTAAATAAACTTTCAGGTAAGGATAGGAAGAAAATGCACATATATACACCACAAAGTTGCAGGAGACCTTGGCTGAGGGGGCAAACATGGCCCAGCCTGGCGGCTGAAGTTAGCATCCCTGCTCCAGGAGGACAGGCTGCAGGATTACGCTGGAAGCAGCTGGAGAAAAGCTCTGGGGCAGGGCTGGGAAGCCAGGCTGTCTCAGCAGCATGGCTCTGTGCGCACGCACCCGTGCTCTGCCCGTTCAGCACACGGATATTAAGGCTGTTGAGGAATTCTTCTCCAATTTACAGCCAGAGTATTAAAAAACAAAAGAAACCCCCCCCCCCCCAAAGGCATCCAGACATTCTGGCCAAATTCTGTTGTCCATATGGTTCCAAGAAGGATTTTGAAGTCACAAAAGTTGCCACAAAACAGGGCTGCCATCCTACAGGCAGCCCCACTGGAAACGTCTCTCCGTCTCTTCGCGCGGTGGTACAGGAAAGGGCGGTGCCGCGTTTCCAGATCCTCCAGGCATTGTAACCCGAGCGGAAGCAACAGGAAAGAAACCATGGCAACATGTACCCGCGACAGAAACCATCAGCTCCCCAGGAGGAGCTGTAGCAAGGCTCTGAGCCTTCCTGTCACTCCTTTTGTCCTTTTACCATGCAACATACTTTGTACAACGGGAAACAGAGAGCCTCCCTGTGAGCCATCTACTGCAAACAAACACAGCATTAATACTAAAGGAAGACAGCGATCTTCTTACAACTCTCATTTATTTTAGGTTATTTTGTTGCAGGGTTAACACATCTAGTAGACTGAAAAAACAGACACACACTATCACTATCACCCAGCAGCTCTAAAGAAGTTTGGGAGCTCTCAGGTTTTTTTCCATTAAGCATCTGGGAATAGTTTATTTCTCAAATCAGCCTGAAATTTAGCATAGGGCACATCATCTCCCTTCCCTCAACTCTTAGCATAACATTTTTTTCCAAATTCCAATCAAAATTTGTTCAGCAGGTATTTTAGAGTCTGGGGAGGAAGGAACAAGCTGAAAGAGATAAGGAGCAGAAACAACAGGATCTGCAAGTGAGGAGGAGGTTCACACAGGTTTTGCACATTGCAAAATATTTTACATTCTCAGATAGGAGCCTGAAGCTCCAGATGACACAGAGGTCCACAGCCCATACTTTACGCCACGGTAATCTACTGTACTGATATAAAATAGTGGGGGAAGAATGTGTGTAGCAACCAACTATCACAAAGCAAGTAAATATCTGAATTTCATTATCTTTTGCCCAAATTTTAAAAACATTTTATTTGAGAACAGTGGAGTTGCCAATCTTCTTCTGTCGGAAGTGGCTCCAGGGGCTCCTGATCGCCTTTTCTGAAGTCCTCCTTGTCACTTTATCATCTTTTCTACTTTTCCCTTCTTCAGCCTCTTACCTCCCCACTTAATTATACAGGTGTCAATGAGGTTGATTAGAGCACACATTTTGGGAGCCAGCGGACTGTCATGATCGTAAATCTAAGGAGAGACAGCCCTTATAAATAGATACGGTCTGCAAAAAATTTTAGTCTGCTTAGGAAAGGAGGCCAGAGCAAAAAGGCATCTGAATTCTGCTTACTTCTCTGTCATGGACCAACTCTGGCACCATACAAGTCATGTAACTACACTTCATATTCTAGCCTTTGTGTACCAGGAATTACCCATCTTTACAAAACTCCCCAAATCCTTAAAGTGTAAGGTGCAAAAACATTATTGTAATCCTCTAGTAAACGTATATTAACCCTCACTGGGTACAAGTGCCTGCAAGCCTGCTCAGCATAAGCTCTTAGCACCTTAGCTCAAGCTCTAACATACCGTGCTTTGAACTCTGGGGGTCCTCAGCCCAGACCTTATTCTAAGAGACAAGATGGCAGATACCATAATAAGAAAACAACATTATCTCCATAATAATATGAGTTATGGATAAGACACTTAAGTGACAATTTACAAGGCAACAATAGAGGCAAAAGTCAACCCAGCATTTCCATTGAACCTTATTAAAAAATCTACTTGCTCTATTAAGCTCTTTTTCTTATAACGGCTGTATTAAATTATTTACAACATAAATTAAAGCAACATCCTGGCCTTGATTCTCACTTGCCTGATGTGCCATTATTCCTGTAGCATAATCTACTCTCTCTTATTTACTTTACATTCTCGAAAAAGTGCAAGGAGTGTAAACAAGCGTGAAGCTCACTGAGGCTGCAGCTACGTTAGCACTGTAGTGTGGATTAGGAATGCACCTTTGACATGAATTTCCTACCGATTCCCACTTGTCCAGTGCTGGTTCAGCTCGCAGAGTGGTCATGGAGCTCATGAACTTGATATCTGCCAGATTAAATTTACCAGATCATTCTAGGGCTATGCCTCTGTATTTCCACCACGACGGGGCAGGCACTCCACAGGACCAGACTAAAACTAGTCTGAAACACATCCCCACTGAAATGCACAGTGTGGATGTCAGCTCTGCAGCACTTTTTCTCTCTACAGATGTGCTCCTATTAGTCCATATGGCTTTCTACTGCAGACATAGCCTGAATATCGGACCCGGGCAAAGCTCTATGGTTCTCAGTTCAGCATGCGCTACCCAGCTGAAAACAACGGTCCCAATTTTTTGTCCTGTTAAGGAATTTAGCAGGATTGTGCTGATGTAAAACTGAAAAAATTTTTGGTCCCATTGCCTCCCTCAGGCATCACTCTCAGCAGCAACATACACCAAGGTAACATTCAACATCATTCAGTCCTCACTGAGTCTAGTTAAGGGTAGAAACTAGTTGGGTTGTCAACTAGTGCTCAGATCTGGACAGAAATGTTGAATATTATGGAGCATCAGTTTAAGAAAACATCACACTGATCTGGTTGCTAAAAATTCCTTCATATTTTCCATGGGAGTACTAGCAGCTATTTCCAGAGAAGGACTTCAGTATTTATACTCCTCTGATAGTATGAAATTGGATTGGCTAGTCATTCTCTTTTATAAAAGAAACAAAACAACTAAACCTGGTCTTATTAAGGAAAACAGAATAGTTTTCACAATGAACATGCCCTGAAAAGTACCAAAAACATGAAAACCCTTACTGTAGGTCCCACTTTGAACCAGAACAGCAGTGTGGTCCTTGTGGCCACTAACCAAGATCTCCTTCCTTCAGGGGCATGGCAAATGTGTTGCTCAGAGTAATGAAAAACCTACTCATTGTACATAGGGTAGACTTAGTATGTCCTGAACTGATTTGTAAGATGATTAGTAGCACTTGAATTTTCAGAGTCAGCTGAAATTGGTCAGAGAAGTAACATATCTGTACCTAACCTTGCATAAAGATAGTAAGCAAATTCCTGTAAGTTTGCCCACATATTTGCTGTCTACAAGACACAAAGCAGCATCATACCCTCCTGGAAAAAAAATTCTTTTTGACAGGGTTTTTCCTTTTCAGAGACCATAGAAGGACAACATAAAACAAAGAACAAAATTAATTACTTGGGGGAAACCTAACCTATCAAGTCATTCCTCCTTCTGTAGTAGCAAGTGGTCTGTTTAATGGTGGCAGGAGCATATCTTGCCTAATTTGTCAGTTCCATGCCATAATTATGTTAATGCTGTGTGATTCCTGGCAGTTTTACTCTAAGGGATTTGCAACTACTCAAACATTCTTTTTTGGCTTTTGATCTATGTGGGTTCTCTCCCCCAACTCATCCACATTTCTATTTGCCTTTATAGAATGGAATGAAGGATTTGGAAAAGTATATCCAAGAAAACATTTTCATTGTGGTAAATTATGGAAGAAAAATACACTAGTAAAACACTGTTCCAGCAAAAAAATCAGCATATTTTTTGGAAAGGCTGAGCAAGAAAGCAGGTGCACTGGGGAAAACACATCTGCTGGCTTTGCACAATGGAGCGGAAAGTCCAGTTTGTTTTATTACCATTTCAAGCCATTTACAAACTTCAGTATGAAAGAAAAAAAAAAAAAAGAACAAAACCCAGATTTCGTTTGCATATTCTTCAGGAAATTCCCTTGTTAAAGCAGACCAGCAGAGTCTTTTTCTTGTTTCTCTTCCCTCTCTGCCCTTTTGAAAAGACTGATGTGATCTTGAATATATAATCTGGGACAAAGCATCTGGCCTTCACTCTTTAATGACATTTCAATCATCTGAAAGGCTTTCCTGGAGGTAGGCCTAAAAATGGCTTAATGTTAAAGCCATAACAGTTATGGGGCTGCTCAAAAACTGACCAGCTGTAATGGTGAACTTGGGACTAATCAAAGTAAGCACCATCATGCCACGTAGAACGGCCTCTTCAGAAGCGGCGATTGCTTACAAGCAAACGGCTAGTTCTGGACACAGGCAGGACCGCAGTGAGGGGCAGGGCAGGGAAACCAGTGGAGGGACAGCACGGCCGGGGAGACCAGGAGCGGCCAGACCGGAGGGTGGGAGCCTCCTTGCTCTGGCCACTGCCCGAACCTTCCCACACCGGGAGCAGGAGATAGCCCCTTTTAAGCAGCAAATGCAATGCCCTCTGCGAGCATTTGCATTCACCGGTGATGGGGCCAGCGGCGCAGCCGTGGTGGCCGGGCGAAGCAGCTTGCCATGCGGCTGGTGTGTGCTGCCTGCGGCTCCCCCTTCCCAGGTGCTGACACTCTGGAGACCAAGCTGGGGGAGCAGGAGAGCTGTCAAGTACAAGGTGTTATCCCGGACACTAAACTGCCTTGCTGCAGCTCTGGAGCACGCAGTAATGTAGATATGTGAGGATAAGGAATTCGCATTTTGCTTGGGCTGTGATCCAGCAAAAAGCACTTAAGCAGGTGTATCACCAGCAGAGTCAACAACAGGGCTCCATCACACACACAATGTTATGTCCAGCTTAACAACAGCAGGATCCACAGCATGGCAAGGCAGCAGGGGATCACTCTGAGAGAAGTCCTTTTTCTTTTTCCTTGTATCCATTTCCAAATTTCATGTCAACCTGGCTGCAATTTCCCCTAGAGTGCAATGGAAACAGCACTGCCTAACAACTGGGGAGAAGTGCTGCTCTCTTTCTGCTCGCTAATATTTATACTACAGTAACTGAAGCCAAGAACAGAGCTGCTCTGTGCTATGTTCGGCACAGACAGAAGTTAAGAAAACGTCCTAAAGAGAAAATTATCAAACTGAGTAAAAGCTAGAGGGATAAACAGAAAGATGGCAAGAAGAAATGAGTGGGTCAGTGTCACATGGCAGACAAGCAACAAAGTTCAGGACAGGATTGACTCTGCCCCAAACCTGAGTCCAGGAGGCCACACTGCCTCCTAAGCTAGGAGGTCTGTGGTACCCACTGTGCCACCCGAGCCCCAGCAGCCCGGGGAGACAGACACAGACCAGAAGTATCAGATACTGTTTCTACGGTCCACACTACATTCCAGGCTTCAGAAGAGTTTTGATACGACATATCCTATACCTGAGCTCTGAAGCCCAGCAAGCATTTTACCATTTTAAATTATTTAGCAAAAACATGGTTAACAAGTCCTCTTTCTAGTGCTCTGTGTGTGTATACATATTTTTATATATATACATGTATAAAATATTTAGAGATTAAACCTAAATAGTATGTATTGACTAGAGAAAGTAATAGGACTATCTTCAAATTTTTCCTCTGTTCTTTCCCTTGCCTTTTTATGAACCAGATGAGGTTCTGCGAAGAGGTTACATCTCAAAGTACTATCAGTTACAGAGTGGTAAATAAATAAGTGTTTCATCAACACCCCCTTTAAAGACCTTTGCTCACAGTGTCTCTTACTGGTAAGGTCAACCTGACATAAACCAGTTCTCAGCAGGCATCTCTCAGCTTTCAAAGAAGAAACTGAACTTAAGCTCTGCAGATGATGAAGCGCCTTGGGTCAAAAACAGTGCCTTGTGACTTAGCCCTGGCAGTTAAACCTCCAAATATCTGTTCTAAAGTGATGTAATTCACAAATTATCTTTGATCATTTCTGCTTTTATACTTCATAGTGGTGTATAAAGAATATCCTTTAGATTAACAGAAAATCACAACAGGTTAGAAAAATATATATGGGTAACAAAGTTATACCAGAAATGATTTTTAAATTTGCATCATCCTTGCTTGCTATAGATAATTAACAATATGGAAACTATTGATGAATCTGTAAGTAGCTTAAGGCAATGGCATGATAAATAAAAGAGTGGCTATATATTCCATTTTGGTCAGGAAAACAAGACGAGGTAATCTCACAAGTGAGATTACCTCAGCAGTGTGCAGGGGTTGGAGTTTTCCTGGCGTTTACATCCTGTGTTGGCTGTCTGTAGTTTATATGGCCTTTTTGGTCAGATATACAAGAACCGTTAGCCCTGAGGTAGCTCCATTGTTCATTTTAAAGGTTATTTTCTAAGAATGAGCAGCTCTGATCATGTAACACCTTTGCAATGTGATCCTGCCAACATACAAGTTCAGTTGTTCGAGTTATGGTGGCAAAATCCTTCCAAAGCTATTGCTGTTCATCCAGTAGGCTCACATTTGGCAGTGATGGACACTGCTCGCAGGCAGTGCTGTTGGCTTGGTACAGGCATAAAAGGTGGCCATTTGCGGTGCGTATGTGGTTTCTTTCCTACACTGATTAATTTCAGCAGCTTAGATGATACGTGATCTTTATGGGTTAGAGACAGACAGATGTGAGAGGCAAAGATGGGAAACATTTACTTACATTTTAAAACCACCAAGGTTTAACTATGGGATGGGAAAACAGATAGAATCCTGACTTGGTGGGCAACTTGCGTTTCAGATTGCAACAGCCAGAAAAGATGCATGTTTAGACAAGATTTATTTGTATGTACTTAGGGACTGATGAAGAACAGAGCTCTGTGATGTCAGTTCCAAAAAGCTCACCATGAAGTAGTCTGGAAGCCAAATCACATCATTCTCTGTCTTCTATCCACTCTCCCGCTGCTCACAGGTGAAGCTTTTCATGGAAGAACATCAGGGAATTGTCACACTGAACAAGGTAAATGAGTAGTAAATGTTGGCTAAACTCTGTTTCAGATGACACAGCTGTAAAGTTGGGTCATTCCACTGAGGATAAAGGAGATGGGTCTGATTCGTACCAGACAGAAAAGTCTGCTGATCCCGAAGGTGGGATCATACAAGTATTATCTATCTTACTAAACATTTCCTTAGAGAAAGATCCCAAAAATCTCACTTGAAAGGCCTGGGACTGAGGTCTCTGAAACATTTCTTGGAATAAAGTCTCTAGGAATAAAGTGTCCTTCAGAGTGAGGCACTGTTAAGAAAGACAATGAAAGAATCCTAAATACTCAAATTAACTTCAGTATTTTAAGCACTGAATAGTTGACGTAGGGTATTACACTGTAGGAGGTTTGGTGCATAAATTCTATAAAGCTTATTTGGATTTCCATGAAGGAAAACCCTGGGAACAGAAATACAAGCACATTTAACAAGGGTGCATAAAAAGTACAACAGATAGTGAGGTACAAAGATGCCAGCCACACTATAGTTATGCCAGCATTAGGAAGAGTGGCATATGCCTTTTTGTTACTGTAACATGAAAACATACATATAATACTTCTGTCCTGGGCCAGAGAGCCTAAGCTCTACAAGCTTATCACAGGGTGAGAAAGCTGGCACACAATTTCTGACCTGGATGTAGTCTAGACAGCCACACTACTTGGACTGAAGTGCAATGAGGCCTAGTTATCTGCTAGCTCCATAACTTGTTTGGAGGGGACATTCGATTACAGCACAAACAAGGGTAGTGGCTCAAAGCTGCTGAGCCTCCTTCGTTCTCATGACATGTTCCAGACATCAGCTGCTCTTTTCCATACTGCAACACTGGGCCGCCAATTACAATTCTGGCAAACAGCCCTTCAAATGGAAATACATTACGGGAATAGGTTTCATTAGCCTTCTGCACAAACATTTACACATTTCTTTTGCACTCCTTTCATCTTAAAAAACGGAGCTACCAATGCTAACGGCCATTGGCATCTCTCCCTTCTTCTGCATTAATCAGTGTGATCAAACTTGATCCAGCATAAGACAAGTTACCAATACATTTCTATTTCCTTGCAAAAGAGTATGTGGTTTCTAGAAAGAAACAGAAATGAAAGAGACAGGATTCTTGCCTAAAATCTCTGTGGATATTTGTTTTCTCTGGATGACTATTTTCCTACATTTTAGCAAACAGCCTGGCGGTATGACCCTCCCCCTCAGCACCTGCGAAGCACATTGTCAACTCTGGAAGTGTTTATTCTCTGTAGATTAAACAGCATTTGCTGGATGGTGATCACAGAAAGTTGTAGAAACAGATGGACAATGATCTGTCCAGACTTCCAGAGCTCACCATGAGAAGGCTACTTACATAAAAACATTTTGCTGAAGGATCAAAGGATTTTCTTTTTCCCCTCTCTATACTCAGTTTCATGAGGTCTGTTATATAAACATGGGAACACAAAACAACCATCTTAAATAATGCCAAGTCTCTGACTTTTGAAAATACTATTCCAAGTTAGACTACTAGAATTTACAAATTGGTTGAAATAAAATAACAATCCAATGCATAATACTTTTCCCATTTCACCTGCCTCTCGAAGTGCTTCTCTCTTTTGCAGAAATATCTCAACTCCTTGATTTCAGTAGAAATAGAAAAAAGTATTTTTTCCCACTAAAGCTCCAGCTCAAACTCATTTTAAAAGTGTCATAAACATGTGAACATACACACATCTGAACTGAACTAAAAAGCTGCTCAGTCGGTTATTTAGTTCTTTCACCAGCAAAGACACACACTAATGTGCTCTCTTGTCCATCAATATAACCAAAGAGTATGTTATTTAACACTGCCAAACATAAAGGCTTTCATATAGGAATAAGAAACGAAGAGCATTCTTGTAGGTAGTGAGCTCCACCCTTAGTTGTGCCTCAAATAAGTCTCAAGGTCAAGACAAACCAGGAGATGAACATGAATTCCTACAGCAATCCTGTTCCAAGAAGGCCCATGTGATAAAGGGAGACGTAGGATAGGTAAGTATAACACTGGCTCTGCTTTTGGCTCCAGTGTTAGCAAACCAGGAGCTGTGGGGTCCAAGTTCTCACTTCCACGGTGAGGAGTAGTTGCAGGGGAAAACAAGAAGAATGATGAAAGGATCAAAGCATTCTCTTCACAGTGTGAGATGTAAGACCATCAGTTCATGTAACTCATCAAAGAGATGGCTTAGAGGTGACTTGATCACAGCCCATGAGTACCCATATGGGGAACAGAAATTTAATAGAGGTCTCTCCAATCTAGGAAAATATTAGCAAGATCAGAACAGCTACAACCTGAAGTTAGTTCACTTTATAAAATCATTCGCTCACTCTCTGCCATTGATGCCAATTCTACAACCATCTGGTCCTTCGCATACTTCATACTGACAACTAACCAGCAAAATCCAAGCCAACAAGTAAACAGAATAAAATGGGAAACAGAATTCAAGAATGTACGTGAACAGAAATAACAGCAGTGATCTGAGACACATGTAAATACTGTTTTCCAACCTCTGACCTCCCTTCCTTCCCATCTTCTTGCTTTTCTGCCTTCTATGTTTCTATTAATATTATTTAGATCATGAAATCCTCTGTCAGCAAACATTGTCTTTATACTTGACTTCATGCAAGCATGTTTCTATACTAAACAGGAACTACGGAAGAATAGTACCTTTACCTTGCATACAAGGAAGATAGAGCTAATTCCCAGCCTCAAGAGCAGCAGTTTTCAAACTAGGGATGGAGGACTGCCACCCTAGCAACCCTTGAAAAGGCTGTCAAGGGGACAAGAAGCCTTACATTCCTGCTCCGACATAAAATATGGCCTCCCATGATGGCAGGAATTTTGTGGTACTGTTTTGAAGCACCCATGGCGGGTGCATCTTCATGCTGGCATTCAGCCAGAGAAGAGTTTGGGAAATTCTGTTCTAGAGGAACTTAATGCTCCTATTGTCTGGAAGGCAGGTGGTACTGGAAACACTTTTTGCTTTCTTACTAAAGAGGAATTTTGCATAGTGTGTTAAAAGGTCTGAGTAACGCAGGAAATCACCATTTGCACCTTTCAGTATGAAACATTAGTTTTTGACAGTAATTGCTATTGTTTATTATTTGTATTATGATAGGTAAGCAGTAGACCTTGACGGGCGATTTAAAAATAAAGCACAAAGAAGGTCCCAGAATGGTTTTCGGTCTAGACAAGGCAGATGAAAGGTTGGGAAAGGGAACAACCTACTGTCAAGGACACCTTACTGCCCTGCATGCAAAGCAAACAGTGAGATTGTTTGAAACTGCACACTTTCTTGGTCAGATCCTCAATATTATTCTGCCCCGTCCAGAAACACATAAAGAAGCAGGCAATACACCAGTCTCTATCAAAGGAGAATGCTGAATGTTTCACTATTAAAAGCTGTTAACTGAATGCAGCAGTATGCTGTACCCACATAATCCACAAGCATCTGCACTGTGCAAGCTCTTCAGGACAAGCATTTTGCCTTACATTTTGTAAAATACATTTAGAGCAGTTTGTAAGAGTAATAGTCCTGGGATACATACAAAGGGAAGTGTTTGCCATACCAGCGTGTGAAATCCCGGAGCTGACAAGCTATGTTGTAACGCAGGGCAGAAGAACGCAGCACACTTGACTTACCTGGAGAGCTCTTCACAGACAGCAGTCAGACTCAGAGCCCTTAGAGAAGGCTAATTAGGAGCTTTCTGTTAAGAAAAGTTGGAAGCAAACTGCAGAGGTAGAGGAAGGGGCAAGGAGAAGATGAAGGCCAGCCCTCCTCCCATCCGACCCAGGGAGGGAGTCCACAGCACTTCAGTACCCGCTGTGAGCCCACGAGGACGCAGGCTGCTCCCAAGAAAGCGGAGCAAGGAGGGTGGCAGTCTCCCCCTCTGTCTGTACCATCACATAGAGAAAACTAAAACGCTCCCTCTGAATGACTACGACAACAGCTTTTCTCCCTGGCCACGGCGGATGAAGGAGGAGACGGGCTGCTCTCGAGGGCTCCTCAGCGGCTGACTCGCACTGCCACCCATGCTGCACTGATAATGATCGTGCCCCTGGTAAAATCAAAATCAGATGAACAGCCTCAAGGAGGATCAGAGGGATCGACTGCCTTTTTCAGCACTGACATTCACAGATAATCTCCTCCATCTCGGTTCCCAGCTTCGCTCTTCCTGGTCCTCTCCCTGCTGGTCACCAGTGGGAACGCTCCCGCGTGGACGTCACGCGAGGGTCATTCGTTTGCTGCTTAAAACCGTGGAAGCTCTTGAAATGGCTCACGCTGTTGGGCGGGGGGCGTGTACACATGCTCACAAGAAACAGAGCCCAAGTGAAACGCGTGGTCATTTCATTATCAAGGAGTTGTAAGGAAACCCATCGGAGTACAAACCATAATCATCTAACCTACAGGACCTGGGGAGGAATTAACCCTATCTTGGCCTTTTCTAATGAGGTAAACAAACCAGGTTAACTCTTCTTCTTTTCATCTCCATCAGTCTCTGCCCTCCCCATCCCCACTACCGAGTAATGCATAACGCATTAGCCATTAATGCACGTATCAGACGGGGTCCTTGCCCAGGACCCCTCCTTGCTCCCTGCTGCAAGAAAGAGGAGATGCTTGGGTAACTCTACCCTGCTAGCAATTTGTGGGAAAAGCTACAATGCTGACTAGCAATTATAAACAAGATTAATGATTTGCCAAGGAGGCCTCTGTACTTTCAACTACCTATACAAAAGCTGCTTTTTGTTTACAGAAAACAAATAGTGTTTTGAGAAGAAATATGATGCAGTTACCAGTTTGGAAATTTCCCCGAGAAAACCACAGGCTGAATATTTTAAGGTGGCACTGTGGCAAACCCTACTTTGCACTATGTATGTTTGTATCAGATATACCATGCATACACAAAACCCTCCAGTTTACTCAGCCCCTAAGGCTGCAGTGTTTCAGAGACTGAAACCTCTGTCACGAGGTAGAGGGAGCAATGCAGATACAGCCTGTGTCCAACCGAGCAGCCTTAGCAATTGTTAACATTTTTATTCAAGCAACTGCTATTTCAGAAAATGATCAAGATAGGAGTATCTGTAAGTTTTTGGACCAATCATTTATAAAATCAAAGTAAGATATTTTATTAAGTACCTTTTCTCTGTCACGGACAATCTTTTTTAGCAGTTTTGCATGAGACGGTCAGAACAGCCTAGCTGCTCAGTATTACCACAAGGCAAAAGATAGTATCTTTTCTCACAGTCCCTGGAAAGCTCCAGCCTGCCTTCTAGGCTTTACTATGCTCAGCTGTGAGGCCTTCTGAATGTCCTAAGGGTTCCACGCTGAATTTCTCATCTTTGTCTATCTCAACATTTTAAAAATCATCTGCATAACACTGCTTGAAAACAAGCCAGAGGCCTACAAAACGCACCTAGTTTCTATGTTTTCTAAATATGTCTTTCTTAAAGCTTGTTTTTTTATTTATTTAATTTCAGAGAAAAACTATGAGCAATACTGACAAAAAGAAAGAAGAGTTATTCAAAACAGAAAGTCTGGTGCAGAAAGCTAGATTTAAATTCAAGAGAAGCATACATTAAGCACTTAATTATGTTTACCTTAGGAAAGTTAGGTTATTATGCTTACCCTCCATTTACCAAATATGGCTATAACATCCCACATACACATACAAATACAGAGGACATTTTCCCTCAACACAGTGACTAGATCTTGCAAAGAACTGCATGCATTCAAATCCCACTAAAATTGGTTGAGAATTACTGGCACTTAATGACCTGCTGGAATTATTCTGCAACTTGCAAGAATAAGCACTGGGACAAAAGAAATACACTCAGTTACTAATGTAAAAACATGAATGTCTTGCTAATAAAATCGAATACTGTAACACAGGATTATAGTTCCTGCCCACATTTATTTGGTGAAATCTGTGAAGGGAAATCATGCCAGGGAGTCACCATAGACACTGTCCTTGTGACTACTTATCATTTCCACAATAAATCTATGTATTATTTCAGTTTGCCACTGACAGTTTCAGATTACCAGCAAAAGGGTGTCTATATCAGGAACAGCTGCATTTGCTTTCCAGCACACACTGTCCTGCAGCTGCAAGACAAACACTTCTGAATCTGGTGCCCCTAAACACTTCTATCGCAAACCAGGGAACATGTTTCCAACAAAGTGCAGTTTGTGCCATTTTACTTTATGCTGGGCTTTACTAGATGCTTTAGGTAAATGTGTTTTCCTCTCCCTCTTTCTTAAATGTATCTTCTCTTATTACTCTGGGTGGTTATACCAATTATAAAGAAATACATTTTCTCTCACCCAACCTTTGGAGGAACCACAGTCATTGAGGTTGGGACCAGCTTTGGGTTACAAGTAGTGACCAAGAAGTCACCACCCAAAACCGCTACTCAGGCTAACACAATTTATTGGAAATCTCATACCCAGGGCACTGACTGGTCTCCCTGCACAGGACTCGGCTCCAGGGCAGGCTCAGTCCCGTTGGGAGCAGAGTGTCTGGGTTTAGCGGGGAATTTTGGAGGCTCCCAGGAATTTGTCCTGTCCATGTTCTGAGGGAAGCAAAAGTCAAGACAGCTACCGTTAGAAGGGAGCTGAGCTTCAGACAGAAAAACTTGCTGAGAAGTTCAAATGCTTAATTTTAAACATACAGTAAGACTCAACTCCTCCTGAACAAAAATATAGTCTATTATAGCACTTAAATTGCACTTTAATGTTTGGAAATATTTTGCTGAATTAGGGCTTGAATTTGAATTTAGCCTAGACCCTGTAAAGAAGGGTGAAAGGCTCTTCTTAGGAAGAACCTTCAGATGTGACCTGCAAAGGACTAATAATTCAGTTGCAACTAACAATGAAACATGTAAGGCCCTGTAAAAGAATGCAAATGCATAAAAAAGACCCCAAATTAAAATATAACCATAGCATTGCAAAAGCTGACAAAATAGTGACAAAGCATAACCAAAGAGAATGAGATATAATGTTCAAACACAGTGCTATTTTTCAAAAATGCAATCTTTTCTTCTTCCTTTTTCCCCTTCTTTCTCCCAACATTTTACCTGCATCTCAAGTAGGGGAACATGCAGGGAGGGAGTTACCACTGAAATGAATATTTACACAGCATTAACTGTTATTTCCACAGATGAAATAATTAGCCTTAAAATCTGACATTTCAGAAATGACAGGACAAATACTGCTGGTTAAAAATGTTTGACTAAGATAAAACAATTCTAGATTACTTTTATGAGCCTTCGAGTGGAGCTTGCAGAAACCACAGGTAGTTTTTAACTGGTCCGAGAGTAAGACTTCCACAAAGCTCTGCTTTACAGGAAATACACAATTCTAATAAATGAAGGCAAGCAGTCTATTTAAATTCTTCCATCAGCAAATAAAATCCCTTGACTAAGTATCAGTCCTCCTTACAGTAATGCACACTTTCAAAACTACTTCCTGTGTCAATAATAGTTATAGGTTGCCTGGTTGTAATATGGAAGTAATACCCAGACACTAAAAAAAGATAAGGCAGTGTTGTTATAACAGATGGCTTGCAAGCTGATTAGTGAAACACAGCATCTTCCCAATTCTCCCTATTTCTTTTTTTTTTTCATGAAAGAAAAAGAGAATTTACAAAAGAAAATCATAACACATGCCACATATATCTATAATCAAAGGTTCACCTGCATTCCTGTTCGACAGGACAGCAGATCATTTACGTCCTAACATCTTCAAACAGATTAATGTTTCTCCTATAATTACTCTCCTTTCTATGCTACGGCACTGCCATACACTAGAAACGTGAATTTAAACAGGAAAGAGGAAATGTTATAAATGCACGGAAATAATAGAATAAGTTTCACATTTTGGAAAGCAAGGTGCATGCCTTCTCTAGAATACAAAAGGCCAAATTTTCAAAGATGATTCCTCTTAGTTTCTATATGTAAGTTAATATCAGCTTCCACTTGATGTGAAACAATTTATACACAGAGGTCAGTATTTCTCTGCTGAAAAATTCCTATTGCAGGGCTCGATTACCCATGTGCATAACCAGCTCCCACCACTTCTTTACACCGGAAAAAATTTTGTGGATTACGTACACAAGCAGAAATCTTACTGGGAGTGTTGGGAATTACATAAATTTTTGTCTGTCATCTAAAGACCTGACTATTGTCTCTGCATGAAGCACTCAGTACCAGCTCTGCGTTTGAAAGATCTCCTGTCTATAGTAAACCAAAAAGAAAAAGTGTTTCTTTCTTTTCTGTATTAGTTCTTTCTTCCTGAAGTTTTCTTTTCTTAAGTTTCTATTCTTTATTCTCAACCATTTCTTAAACTTCTTTTATGTTCACTTGCATCTTTTTTCGACTTTCCAATAAACATGCTCAGGAAATCTCTAGATAAGAGGGTGACAGATCCAGGAGAAATAAAAAATGCATAGCACCAAAGGCAACCCCCCACCCCACCCAAAACATGAAAGAACATGAAAATCTTAGAGAAGGCAAACAGTCCTTCCTTTCAAAGTTTCCCACAGTCAACTGCACATACTTCCCATAGGTAATACTATCTCACAAATTGCACAGATAAGGAAAAAACCTTATCATATAATTAGAAAAAATCTTGTATGGCCAAAACGTGCACTAAATGTCTGATCTGACACCCAATAAAACATGTGGGAGGCTTTCCATTTACTTCAAAGGTTGCTGGCCTAAACCCTGAATGTGTGGGCTCAGTAATGAGAAACCTGACTTGTGCCCATGAGCAGGACAGACGAGAACTGCAAGAAAATGCAGTCCCTACATCTTGTAGTTGTTTGGATGCTGGAAAATGGACAGCCACACAAATGCCAACTTGATCAAGATACAGTCTGGAATACATTTGCTTTCCATGTAACCTGGCTAATCAAAATGTGTGATGCATCATCTGAAAAATAAAAGATTCAGAACTAGAAAAACATGTTTTTAAATTTGTTATCTGTCGTGGATTGACCAACTCATTCCCAATTTTAACAGGAGAACCCAGACATTCATTAGTGTGAAGACAGCACAGTGGGAGTCACCCTTAGGGGCACGATTACACTGCAGGACCAGAAGCAACATAGCCACAGTAGCAGAGAGCGCTCTACAAGCTAGCCTAACTTGCTGTGAAAATTAGATATAGACCTAATAGGAATTATTTTCCCCGAAAGTAACTTCAGCCCTCTCAGCTCCATTCAGCAGTATCAGTCCAAAGCTTCTTAAAACCGTCACATTTTAAGTCTTGAAAAGATTAAGTTGAATTACAAACTTGCGATTGGCACTTTGATTTACTTTGTGCTAAAATGCAGCCAGCACACAAGACTGGCTTTTTACTGCCTCGTGGAGTATACAATTACATGAAATCCGCATCAAACTCATCTAAATAGCTGGCCATTTAACTGTCTGTTTGCAGCACTTGCATAGTCTGTCATACTATGTGATCTGAAGTACAGAGTCAAGTCTTGCTGCTGGTTATAATTTAAGATAGGTAGCTCTGAACAACAGGGCCTTTCCCCCTCCTTCCTCCCAAGGAACAGAAAGCTCTTAAAAGGTCAGGCACCAATGCAGTTTACTGAATAAAGCTCAAGTTTGAAGAATGTGCCTTCTAAAGTGATTTTACTACCTGGGATGTAATGAGTTTTACAGGCTGTCTTTGTTAAATTGCCCTGACAATTTCCATTTCCACTTGCTTCAATCATATTAACAGAAGCTAAAGTTCACAAGTAGTAAAATATTTCAGTGTACTGAGTTAGGTCTCTATAAAATAGATCATACACTTGACAAACATATAGGGCATAATGTTTGGCATTCCATTTCATGTTTGGCTTGGCATGTCTCATTTAGGGCAGGACAAGATGCCCTACCACAGTATCTCATTACTTATGGAAATAAAACACGGCTACACCAAGGACCTGACAAATCCCATTAGGTACGTCAGAAGGACAAGATTTTCCCAAAGAATTGGTGAGGGAAGGAAGAGGGAACTATTGGAGAAGCTCCACTGAAGGGAAATGTACTTAACATCATAGGACTGAAACAGGAAATCCTGGTAAATACATGAGAATTGAAACAGGATCGAACCCCTCACTGAAATCAGAAAAGTGAACAAAAAAGAGAAGACAGGGTAGGGATAATTCTGTTACTCATTAAAAGAGTACACACACAACTCTGACAATACCTTATTGCACATTTGCCTTTGCCTTTTTAGATCATGCAGTCCTTGGGGTATGGGATGGATCATCCTCCGTCTTTGGCAGGAACCTAGCACACCTTGGAAGGTACCATTATCTAAATCACAATGAACAATAAATGATAGCTGCTTCTTCTCCAGTGCTCAAACAGTTCTTATAGTTTGCAGAATATGAGAAAGGAAAATCCAGTGAATGATTATATGATCAAAAGGAGGGTTTAAAAATGATCCTGCACTAATTCAAAGCAAAGGGTTCTAACGTGTTGCACAACAGGCTCACCCGCACCTTTGTATTTTGATTCACAAATTCTTCTACCCCTATTTTTTTCTATATTCTGATTTTCCTAGAGTGCCAAGGCCCTGATCAATCTGTGTATCAACATTATACTAAGATCTAAATTAATTTACTGTGATTTCAGCCAGTGCAACCAAGAGAAGAACTAGGCCAAGAAATGTTTTTGTTAAGATCACCCATGCTAAAGCGATGCAAGTAGCGAATGGAGCATCTTGGCATATGTGGAACATCAAACAGCAATCTACAAACTCGCTGACTGAGGGAGCCTGATATAGATATTTAGGAAGCTAGTTAATGGACTACTGAGCCTCTTTCGAGGCAAAAAGATAAAAGCAAAACCAAAGTCCTCCAAAAAGGTCTAAAAAAACAATCGGAGTTGTGCATTATCATCCAATCATATTCATAAACATTAATAATACTGAAGCAGTTTCAGGTATTGTCAATACTTAATATAAGGAAGAAGTAGCATTTAAGTAAGGCTGTACTCATCACTCATTGCTCCTCCTGAGTCCCAGAGCACAACAATTGGCTAGCTGATGTAAAAGATCTTTATTATATATACTCAGCTGATGGCACTGACCAAAGGTGGCAGACAGTAGGTGAAGGGGAGCTCAGTGTGTAATCCCCAGATCCCAGCAGGAATAAAAAACCTGTAGCAATTGAGGTAAATCAAAGCTGTATGAAAAGAAACGCTCAGCTCATTTAGATGCAAATATATCCAGACACGACACCACTATGCACCACCTCTAAATAGTACTGCACATCCAGTATCACTTCTATTGTACCTCTGAATGCCTGTCTTCTCTGTAATAATGTTCTCTTTGATCTACATGCTGTGGAAGAGTTAGGGTATATTTACATTCAATCAAAAAACTTCATCGGCACAGCAAGATGAACAAAGATTGTATCCATAACAGGCCTCTGATCTTTTCATTTCTCCCTCTCAGAGTGCATGCGTGTGAGGCATGCAAGTGCACACCTACGCACATACAGAAATGGTACGCAATGTCTGAAATCAACTTCTGGCCAAGGTGTCCCACTATTTTGTCCTATGGCAAGCATTTTATTCAATCTAAGCACTGGATTTTAATTTGCACCATATACAGAGCTGTGCACAGAGTTGGTGCTCAAGTAATGAAAGAGAACAGAAAATACATTTCTTAAATATATGAAATAAATGTTGATGTAAATCACTCTCCCTTTTGAAGCTTGCATACTTATTTATTAATTCACAGTATTCAGCTATGTGCAAGGGTGTGGCCTATACATCATAGGCTACTAAAATGAAGTCTGTGCAAACTGCAGAATGTCAACCCAAGAGCAGGTTATTGCATGTCAGCTGCTTTTCAGAAACCATCCATATGCGTGTTTTTCTCTTAAAAATTATGCAATCATTTGAGGCAGCTCATCCTTCAGTAAAGGAAGGACAGATCACCAATTTACTACTACGAAATAATTTGTCCATTTGTCAAAACCTTTATACTTTTTCACAGTTGCTCCCTGGTCCAATCTGTCATTCACCATCTAGGAATAAAATTTTTACATTTAAACTAAGCCGTACAAGTTAATAATGCTCTTGGTGCTATTGTTTTGGCTTGAACGACAAAGGACTTAACAAAAAATAATGGTCTGACAGTGAACTGGAACACCAGCTTTGTTTAACAATGTTTTTTTTAAAAAAAACTCTGTAGTCTATAAGAAGCTATCTATTTCTAAAATACAGCAAACAGATTAATTGGGGGTTCTACTTTGCTAAGAGTGTTTTTGGAACTCTAAGCTGGCTTAAAACAACTGAAATGCTTGCCTCCATGTACATGGCTTATAAAAATGTGATGTGATCCTCTTAAAAGTGGTCCTTGCAGGAATTGCTGGAACCTTATCTATGATTCAAGCTCCAATGTGATTCAGTTGCACTTCCTTTAAAACCTTTCAGACTTCTGAGGGAGGACGTGTTTTGTGGATTCACGAGGCCAAAGTGCACGTGGTTGCCTGCGGTGGATAATTTGAAAGATTCCCAGAAAGCTGGAGTCTTAAGTCTTGGCGATGTTCCAGCTCCAGGAGCCATCAGAAATCGACCCAGGCTCATCTCTGGGCCAGTTCGATTATTTCATCTTTCCCTTCAACCTACTCAAAGCGACATCCTACTCACGGCAACCTGCAGGACTCCCACTGACAGAAACAAGAATTATGTAGAATGATTAAAGAAGAATATTTTCACCTAGCTGGGATCTGAGTATTAAAGGCAGTTCTGACACCTCATTCCTAAATTTTTCCAGAATAAAATCTTGCAGTGTACCACTCTGCATAAACCATAGTGAAGTTCTAAGAGTAAAAAACACAAAAGCATGATTTATGCAAAGAACATGTTTGTTTGTTTGTTTAAAAAAAAAGGTTTTACCAACATACTAGGTAGAGGTGGTCACATTAGTGATGACTACTAGGTAGAGCAACACCAAAGGTTTGAGGGATTTTGAGGGAAACATATCCTACCTTGGAAAGTCATTTGTAACCCACTAGTAATGATAAACTCATGAAAACCTTTTCTTAACAAAAGTTAAGAATGAGGGCTAATGGAATTAAAGTGAAAAGATCAGCAAAGACAATATATTCTCCTTCTGTAACAAAAGAAGAGAATAAGCAGAGATGATGCAGTG
This sequence comes from Dromaius novaehollandiae, assembly GCF_036370855.1. NCBI lineage: Eukaryota > Metazoa > Chordata > Aves > Casuariiformes > Dromaiidae > Dromaius > Dromaius novaehollandiae. The sequence continues at coordinate 30,679,686 of NC_088099.1, forward strand.
AAGTATTTTACATGGGTGGATATATCATCTTGGAATGCAGGGTGCCAAAATACTGAGGAAAAAAACTACACATCTTTCTAACTGAAGACTTTGTATTCCAGTATTGCATGCTAAATACATCTGTTAACTTTGGGCCAAAATTACAGGTCCATATTCTAAAACAGCAAACTTCAGAACCACAAATCACTGCTGTGTAGCTCTGACCACTATTAATAGGAAGCATGATTAGAAATGGTAGCACAAACAAGGCTGAGGGTCATCTAAATCATTTAGACTTCCAGAGTTGAAATGCTGCTCACAAAAATCAAATTATTTACTTTTTTTTTTTCTTAACACAACTTGAACTGCTTCCCTGGAAAGTATTTGTACATGTTTCTGTCATCAGGATGCTTCTATTGTGACAGCAACATTTCATAGTTGCCTAAAAGAAATATGAGACACAAACGTCTCTCAGGAATGCATCCCTCAAAAGTGCCAATTTGAAGAGAGAAGGTATTTCCCTTAGCAAATGTCTTGCATGTCTGAAGGTTTTTCTGTATATATTTATGTGAACAGTGATTCCGACAACAAATTAATGTGAAAATAGTAAAATAAAATACCCATTTGCATACTACAAATCAAATATCTGTAAAATCAGAAAGGCCTATTTTTCCCCACCACTCTGTCTTCTTGTTAAAACTTTATAACAGTGAAATATCTGCATAGATAACACAAAGCTTTTTTGTTTTTTTCAAGTAATCCCAAAGGCAATAAACCAAAATCTGCCAACCCAATGGAACCTGATCCACATTTTTAAAAGTAGGTGAGATATTAACATGATTGAAGTAAATGATTCTTTAGAATAAAGATATCAATAATTAATGCTAGAGACTCATCTACTGTCTAATGGCATTTTCTCACTTCCACTTTTCTTTGTGAAATGCAGCATTTGAAAAAGCATTTAAAGTTTAGAACCACTTAAATTTAACTGACATTTTAAATCTCCTATTAAGCTGACAATATTTTTGGAATTATACACAGCTAGAAAACGACGCTGGGCAAGACTCTTCTGGCACAGCTCAACATATTGGGCCATCACATTTACTGTGTTAAACAACAGCCAAACAGTTGATATAATAACTAAAGACAAGCCAAAGAATGGAACTTTAACTATGAACATTTGCAAATGCTGGGAGGGTCTTTTAAAACTTGCACTTATAAAACGTAACATCTGCATTTGACTCAAAACCTGGTAAAGCATTCTAAGACTTAACTTTCAGGACACATATGAAATTTAATAGTCGATGCAGTTTATACGCTTGCTAAAAATAAGAGTTTCTGCTGTAAAGGGGTGCTTGTCAGCTGAATATAATGTAGTAAAAAGCACATATTAGGCAAGGTAAAAATACATACTACTTCCCAACTGAGAGACACAAGTATAAAAATTATTTTTGCATAGCACTGCCAAGACCCTCTTGGGAAAATGGCGTACAGCTCCGCTCATTCCTGTGCAAGAAAGATGAATTGTAACTGGAAAAGGCATAGAAAAGGCTATTGATCACTGGAATCTTGTAAGAAGAAACTGTTTCTAGTAGAAACACATTTTCACTTTGCCCACCTCCTGTAACATCCAGATGCAAGCCAGCCTGGATCCAAAATTCATATAACTGCAATAGGATGCTGAAAAGTATGTAGGAACACCCTATAAGAATTTGGTGTATTTTCAGTATCAAATGGACGTGATTATGCTTTATAATCAACAAAGACGGAAAAGACTGGCAGAGGTTAAAGGAGCGTGCTGGCATGTGAACGAAGGGGAGTAAGTTGGCCATTGATAAACTCAGAGGGGGAACATGAAAGGTGAGGCTCTGCATCCAGTACAGACTGCAAGGACAAGAAATGGTAAGATTTTACAACAAATACAAATACTGTTTTAACCAAAAGAAACAATTTTTTTTTATACTTTGCTTACTTCAAGCTACACTTCCCAAAATGAATTTAAACTGGGCTTACTTCAGCTTGATTAAACCACGCTTTTCATGCTTCAACAGATTCACACCTATCTGTACATCATTGCAAACATTATAGAAGGAAAAGGCATTTTGGAAGGTAAAGATCACTATGAAAAACTTGCAAAATCTAAAGCCCAACACTAACATGTAAAGCATTATCAGATAAATATCTGCAATCAGGCAATAAAGAGTATCGACAGGGATCAGTCAATGCCTGGTCTGAGCTGTGCACCATTAAGACCAGGTGACAGAAAAGAGTGCTGTGTTTTGTGAGCAGCTCTTCCTCACAGTATAAAGTGCTTCAGGTCTCAGCGACCAATATTCAAAAGACCTCTGACGAAAGAAAAGAAGAAACCTTTAGTAAAAACCAGTATAATGAAAAGGTGATGTATTAGAGGACGCTACGAGGAGGTAAGCACATGACAAATCTGAAGAGAAGCTGCTACTTGGGGAGACAGTGGCCTTTCGATGAGCCTGCGCTGTGCTTCACAGATGTCTCGAGATCAGAGAGCGCCAGCACGACAGTCACTAACGGGAGCGCGTGCCCTGGTAACTAATCTAATTGCTGATGGACATAAAATGCCCAGCCTCTTCAATGTACTCCTGTAAGGCCATCTGTAAATTACTTCTATACTCAAGAGAGGTAAATCGCATGCAACAGTGCAATCATGCACGATGAAACTATTTATTTGAACTTCAGGCAAAGCAAAGCACAGTCTGTATCTAACAGTTCTTTTTAACGTAGAAAACCCGAGTTCAAGAAAAATCAGAAGACTGATCATATAAAGCAGAGGCATTAAGCATTTCACCTAATGAAATTTTTCCTCTGAGAAGGAACGATTTCCATTACTTAGACCCAGCAGCCAGAGCAGAGAGGGCAAAGCCGCGAGACCCCCACGACCCCATTATATTCAGCATGCTGCACGGTTTCAAGCTGTCCTAGCACCTTTACCAAAAACATGGTTTTAAAATTTGAAGTGCACAGTACAGTAAGAATGAAGCCTGGCACGAATTAGGCCACGCTATTAAGAATAGGGGACATTTCACTGAGGAACAGCTTTTTAAGCAGCACTGAAACACCACGGAAAAACTTTTCTGTGGAAGTTAAGACACCGCAAAGGCCCTCCCACCACTGATTTTGCATGCTGTTTTATGCTGCATTGCTATAATAAAACTACACAGCTCTGTAAATGATGGTTCTGGTTCTCCATAACAAGTTATAATTGGGGTAGGTGACTACAAAAATGTTTAGATAAATGGTGGGATCATAACCTTTTATGCAAAACACAAGAATAAGTTATGGAAATCTCTGGAAAACCCTGAGGCTATGTAACTCTACTTGCAGCCATAGGCACAGCTAAAGTAGACAGCAGATCACTAAACCTCATCTCAGACTCTCCAATTTTCTTGTTGTTTTGGTTTTTGCCAGTTTTTGCTGATAGATGGAAAAAATACCAGTTGAATGTGAACAAGATTTAATTTACCATCAGTTTCCCTCCTGTTTCTACAGCACATTCCTAGAGAACGCACAGCATTTCATTCCCAGGGCTTAGAAGAATTACTATTAAGTAGTCACACTCCACCAATATATACTATAAAAGTCCCACTGTAACACTTCTTTCTACTCAAGAGAACTGTATTACATTACAATAATTTCTCCAGAATATTTCCAAATGGCCATCTATAAATGTGCTATATGTTTATACAAATATAGTTTCTTTAATACCTATCAACTATGCATGCACATATAAAAAAACTGCATGTCCATACACAGAGACACAGAACTGTGATACTGCAGTGAAACACCATCATGTACTGACTGAGCAGAGTAGTAAAGTGACAAGATACCTTTGAAGATGGGGAAGCCCTTCTCCAGGGCGTCTTGTCCCTCTTCACCTGTCTGTCTGCAACATTTAAGAACCAGAAATGGTTTAATTGCATTAGGAAATGATCTCCGAGGGACAGACATCAATGACAGCCCCCAGAAAGGTATGTTCATTTGGGCTGAGGAATTCCAGTTCGAGCTTTCCAACACCAAGCCTTAACTATTCCAAAGCCAAAACTTTCTGACTTTAGGAAAGAAACAATTCATATCTCATTTCTTTAGTATTCTTTTTTTTTTTTTTTTTTTGAATCTTCATAAAAAATACAAGATTGCAGATAACTGAAATGTGGCAATTAGTGGACACTGACCCTTTTGCTTCTTCCCAGCACTCAGCTAAGCGAAGTTTCATCCATCCTAACAAGGGCAAAACATACATCTGGTCAAACATCATGAAAACCCATTCTAAATCCACACTCATTTGGGGGAGGGCTCCAATTTTTCCAGGGTACAAAGAGGCACTTGCAGAATAGCAGAATCATCAAACACTGTCATCGTTCTCCACAGTTTTGGAGACTGCAAATTTACTAGGCATAAAATAGGAGATAACTGTTGTTACCTGAATTACCGCCGTGTAAGGCGAGTATTTGGTAGATGGAAATCCCCCAGAGGTCCCCAGGACATACTTTGTATAGGTTACTTTGGGAATCACATGAGAATTCCTTCTGCCTACACAGCTAGAGTAACTAGAAATCAGTTGTACTTGGGATCTTCCATGTCTCTGCTCTTTTGGACTACAACTCTGCCTCTAAAAACACAGAGGGTCATTTACCTCCATGAGCACCAGGGAAAGTAGAACAGCATTAATACACACACTTCCTAAATAAGGATGAATCTACACAGCATGAGGTCCACTGCACTCCTTCCTCCTTTTAGATATGAGGGCATCTGCTGCGATGTTGCTGGTAACTCCACCCCTTCATGCCCTCACAGCAAGTGCAAAACAAAGTGCACAGGGATACTGAGAGCAACTGCTCCTGGCAAAGCTAATGTCGTAAAGTCTGCTCACAGACTTGGCCAGCCATTGGTCCTCTGCTGACACTGGTTTCAGGTATTCTTCAGCAATGGGAGAGACACTAATCCGATCTAAGATTTAAGGAAAACTGAGATTACACAATCTCAGAATTTAAGCAGATATGTATAACGCCCAATTCATACCCAGAGAGGGGATTTTGGGGGGTATATTTCCTTTTGACACAGCGCTGAAAATAAGTCCTCATACATGGGGTTGTACTTTCTTGACTTGCTGTTGTAAAGGAAAAGTCCTATTTTTTTGACACTTCAGTTATTTATCTTTTGGCTGGCATTTTCGTAAACCTGACATTTCTTATTAGAGAAGTTGCTCTTCCTCAATTTAATCAGATACATGTATTTATCCTTGTAAGGAATTAGGTGCACCTTACAAAATATGTTATATTAGCCAAATGTACCCATCGCCTGTCTGTCTACTTTCCCATTTCACAGGCTGTAGCAATACACAGCATTAGCAATACTCACCTGATAAATACTAACAATATATCCAGCTTATTGATAAAAAGTGACCCTTAAGCTTCCTAGGATCTGTGTTCTCATATCACAAAAACACTTTGCCATGTTTTATGTTCACTACTTAGCAACTGCTCCTTTGTTCTAAGAACTGCATCCTTATTTATGCAGGCACATCCTTGTACATCTCCCTTAAAACAACTAAATAGACTTTCCAAGTGGAAAAAGAACTGGGATTAAGGACAGCTATGATAGCGTTTTACAAAATCATAAGTGGCCTGAAAAAGTGCGTAGGGAACAAGAGTCTCCTTTCTCTTTCAATACCAGAATTAGCAAGCAATCAATGAAATTAACATTTCTGCTTTAAAGCGAGAAAAGCAGATGATCCTTCAAAGAATGTAGAGTTAAGCCGTAGATTTTCTTATAGCTGGATGTTGTGCTGCCAAAATTTTAAATGTTTAAAAAAAAAAAAAAAAAAAAAAAAAGGCTGGATAAGTTCTTTTTTGGGAGGCTGGGGGTGTTGGAGCCACGAAATACAAGCCCTGGGAGCCTCCGGACTGCAAAGGCCTGGAGGCTGGGTGAGCTCTCTGGGCAAGGATCCTCACGTGCTTGCCTGGTCCACTCCTCTGCTGGCAACTGTGATTGTGCACTACCAGAAAGCAAATATGATGTTAGATGAATCTTTGTTCTGACCCAACATGTCCAGTTTTACATTTTTATATCGGTTACATTTATTTCGATCATGTGACTGAAAAAAGAATTTGACCCTTCACATCATCATAACCTCCCTTTCTGAGCACAAATACATCAAGAGAAAGACTAAGGGCTGAAAAAAATAAAATGATCTGCCATCATGACTCAGCTTGCTGCATGTATCATGAGGAGAGTCTAATTTGATAATTTTATACAATGGAAAAATAAAGTGTTTTTTCCAGTGATAAAAATTATCATTCATTAGTGAACAAAATTGCACCTAAGCCTAAATTTATTTAGATTACAGTCGAAACACTCAGACATATTGGTTGAACAAGAGACGTTCATTAATAAGGAAGTAACGAGCAGAGTATTCACTAATACAGTTAACATTTAGATATTGAGAGCGGGATGCACGTGTGCACTGGGAGTATCTATGCAGATCTGTGTTAAGTTGCAGAATAAACACCTGTGTATTTCCAGGCTGATGAATTGTTAAATGGGATCTCACATCAACCCAGAAGAAATGCTACTGAAGTTCACACAGGCCAGTACTATACGCCTGCTTCTCAAACAAAATAATCTGAAAGTCGACTGATTTTCACAAAAATGAATCCAATTGCTTTGTTGAATCTGTGTTTCCAGGCCAGGCTAAGTGGACCCCAGAAGCATGCACATATCCTCCCACTGGTGGTCATGTGAATCATCTCCTTCTCCTGAGGAAACATGCCAGATACAATGATTTTTTGTTTCTCACCTTACAAGAGCATCATCCTCACGCTGAGCAACAAAAGAACATGATTAAATGATATGTCACTGAAGGAAAGGTTACGTATATTCTCTACCACAGTAATATTTTCTAAAACCACAGGTTTTTGATCATTTCAGAGTGCACTGGGTTTTTCCTGGTGAGTAAAGATGTGCTTACTGAATATAGAACATAACTACTCTCAATCTGAGCAGCAGATTCCCAAGCTGCATAGTTGTGGTTGGATAACTCCTCCGTGGGGCGCTTGGAGTTTCCTGAGTGTGGAGGGGAAAAAGAATTAATCTGACTCCAGTGTTTAACTCATTTGCAGGACTCAGATTTCCTGTTCTGCAAACATAAAGAGTTTGCAAGAGTGCATGAGAGCTTCCAAGATGTATAGCTATGTGAGTGCTAAAGATAGGGAGCCCCATTCTTCTCTCTGGCTTACATTGCCAAAGCTCTGTGGATTTTAGCAGTATTATTACCAATTCAAATGTGTTCCAAGTCAGAGGAAAGTCAAGAACAATGTGTATTTATGAAAAAAGTCCAGTTCTTGTTTGGCTGAAGTTCATAACCCTAAAAGAACCCAGCAATTCTACTATTCTCCAGCCTGGAAGCTGGACCTACATCTTTCACTTATCAGCATCTGTTCTGTGGAGCACGGCATTAGTAGCATGGAGGTGGATATATTTAGTGATTATTTACATTGCAACTTTCAAAAGCAGAGGAATGTTTTAATCTATCTTAGATGAAGTTACAGGATGACAAAAATCAAGTCAATCTAGAAACTAAAGCAACGCTTGAAAAGGGAAGTAAAACACCATGGCAAGGTCTATTTGAGGTGATAGCTAGAGAATTAACATCATCGTATGTCCTGTTAGATCTTCTAAGCTAACTTAGTGGTTAGGAAAGGTGCTGAGCTAAGATTTTTGGGAACAGAGCAACATAGCATTGACCTAATGTCTTTCCATTAATCAACAGTAAAGTCCAATTCACTGCTAGGAGTGCAGAATTATGCTAAGTTAAGCACTTCTGAACATGCCATTGGAAATTTTTGTGTACAGGTTTAGCACCTATGGTACAAGCACTGCCAATGCAAGGCCCCTTTCACACTGGCCTGCATGACTGTAGGAGAAACACATGCAAGTGTGTAAGGACAGATACATTTTTATATCCCTGGACTTGCTTGATGTTCTTTCAAGAATGGCTTCAACTAATGCACACTGTTGGCTTATAAACATGTCTAAAAGCAGGAACAGGATCATAAACTCACTTCACACTGGCTACCATATAGTTCTCAGATAGGAGCACAAAGTCGCCACACTAGAGCAGTCTATGAAGTCCTTCCATTACAGTCATGTATCTTTGTTATCACCCCTATCCATCACATCAGCTGTTTCTTACAAAGTTGCTCATCGCTTTAGCGTTAATTGCCTAGGAAGCTCATAAGACACATGCATCTGGTACTTCCGTTTTTCTGAAATTTAAAGTTAGCAGTTTGCTATAGCACGTCTGTGATTTGATACCTGAATCTTAGACAGTGTTTCGTCTCGGAAAGCCTTCTAGGTTTGGGAAGGCATATCTTCCCCAAAACTTCTGTGATAAAAGCTGATCCAAACAAATGATTTAGCATCTCTTCAGTGCCTTTATCTTCTTTGATAACTGTCATTTAGTGAATGACAAAAAACTCAATAGTTACAAAACCAGCACTTAAGAGCCAGCTCCAGCTAGGAAACTGCGATTCCCCATTAGGGGAATGAAAGTCAGTTTATGCAAAACCACCACACAGGTAAACAGGCAAGAGGATGAAGAGGGTATGTCTTTGACAAGGAGCACTATACGAAATTGCTGGGCTTGTGGTTATTGCTCCTAAAGGACTCCTTTACTGTGGTTGATTTGGTAAAAGAAAGCAAACAAAAGAGAGACACTGACATCTCTAATTTACAAATCTGAACTGAACGACCTTTCACTTGCTCCCAGCTATAATTTTTCATTGTAATTTAACCCAGGATTGTTATTGATTCAGGTCAGTATTGGATACATACAGTCCATAAGTACAGGGTGAGATAGTTAACATTTTAGCAAGATAAATAGAGCTGTTTACTGTAGAGTGTTTCACACACACATTCAATTGTGTGAAACTTTGACAACTGGTGAAGAAGTTGCCCAGTACTGGATGTGGGATTTGTGAGGAAATGATGTGGAACGTAGCCAACTTCATTACAACACGGTCCTCAGCTTCGTTGACGTTGCTGGGCATGCTGGAGTTTTCCGAGAGTCACCAACTAGTGCTCCCGCAGCAAACAACGAAAATGACTTTAAAGAGCCAATACAGCTATTTAACTTTATACAACAGTTTGCTTGAGGTGGAAAAAAATCAGATAATTAAAGAATGGCATTAAAATGAAGCCTGAATATTTCAATATTGAACTCTAAATCCTAGCAGCCTGCTTCAGTATCAGAAGCGGAAAAAAAAGTTAACACAGTCAATAAGGCTGATATCCACTAGTTCATATACACAAATAACCACTATCTTGAAGTTTGGCTAGGTAAAATTTTCAGACATTTCAACCATGATTTGAATTAAGAAACTGCTTGTGCGATTCAGAGTATCAGATGTTCACTGTATAGGCCATATTTCAGTTCAGTTTTTATTTTTTAGATTAAAAAATATTTTAGGATGAGGAGCTTTCACCAGAGATTCTTTCCATTTTCTGCAGTTTCCATTTTAAATTACAGCCCTTTAGAGTGCTGGTATATGACAGTGAAAAAAGAGAAATAACTTAAAAAGAAAAGAAAACAAAGCTGAAAAATAAGCAGGCAGAATGGACTCATTTGGTCAGCTGACTCATATAAAAGCGATTCCTGAAACCTACGCAAAAGCCTGGAAAATAAATAACATTCTTCTGTGGGATTTCCTTTTCCTTGGTCCTTTGAGCAAAATTGTCTGTTTAAGTAGGCAGCAACCAGATCTCAGTTGCTCCTCAGAAGCTCTTACACATGGTGCTATTCTGTGGGAAATGTTTCCCTCCTATGTTTCTCCTAACTGGTGATTATTCCCTGGATTTAAGCTTCTGCATGAAGGAGGGATGAGAAAAATATCACACAGGAAGCACTATCACGTTCTGTAATTCCCTTGTCCAGCAATGCACATCAGAGCCTACTGGCACAGTCCTATTTCAGACCCAGATCCTTCAGTGTACCCTCTAGATGGCAATTATTGCAGCGGAGTAGTCAAGAAATGTTCCTTGGATTTAGACAACTGCCAACACTGATTAAATATTTCTTCAATATCCACATTTCTGACACAGGCGCTAAGGATGTCTAAATGCATTATACGTACGAAAAGAAAGACCCTGAGAAGAGAAGACATGCATCACCAAATATATTTACTAATCTTCATAAGTGTGCTAGGTATAACAGTATGATTAAATACACCTCCTTGGTAAATGCATTTGTTTCAACACCCTGTATGGACTGCTAGATATTAAAGAAGCTATTACATACTTTTTGCAAGAACCTATCTTAGCCTTAACTTCCACTGTACATATTCTTACAGCAGACTAAAACTGGAAACAAAAGAAGGTAGAGAGGACCCAAAAATGTCTGTGAAGACATACATTGATTCTACAATTCGTACAGCCCACCAATTTCAGGACTGACACACATTCAGACCCTCAAAGTTATTTAGAGGACCAACTTCTATTGATTTTTCAGATGAGTTAGACTCCTGGGTATCATTAAAAGTTTACATTTAAAACAGATTAGGAAGTCTCATCACAAATATGTAATTTGGCGCAGAGGGATATTGCTAATGGCAAAAATAGATTTGGCTACAGATTTTATTAGAACATTGATATGTTTTTCATGTGCTGTACTAGCTTTCTCGCCTATTTGTGTTAGCCAACTCACATCTTACCAAGATTCTGCCTATTAATTTTCCATGTTCTGTCTATACCATTTCTCTAAAAATGCATGAAACAAGCACACGAACAAACCAAAATATAAATCATGCGCATAAGCACTGCCTTTTCCGCATTGCGTTTGTATAGTCCCTAGCACAATGAGACAAACAAATCCATAATTTCCTGGAGATTATTTTATGGCATGTCCGTTGTGCCATTTTTAGTAGGAAACCAAAAAACAAAAAAAACACCTGGACACTACGAGCCTGGGCAAATAGGTACTATATACATGCAAATGAATCCGCACATCGGAGGTGTTTCCAATGGCAACGAGGAAGCATGTAGCAAAATAAGCCAGGCCAGCCGGGAAACCGTTCCTCAGCAACTCCAGAAGCGTTAATTTCTCTAAATAAATAAAATCATAAATTGGCACTTCTGAAAACGATGGGCAACTTACAGCAACATAACCAGACGTAAGAGAGCGGCAGCAGTCAAAACTGCCATTACGGGTGGCAGCGCGAGGGCAATAGGAAAAGGCAAGCCAGACAGGGCGCAGGTTTAAGAGAAGCCAGGAGGTGGTGAAGCCACCTTCTCCCACCGAGCCAGCAGCAGCGCGCCAAGCCACGACACACCAGCTCCCAGCTGCTGTTGCTGCCTCGGCGCGTCCAGCACCGATACTGCCCTTAGCTGCGTTGCCCTCCTGCTTGACCACTTTGCACAGGGCTTAACAGCATCCAAGAGAACAAAATGGGAGCTTGAAGCACGTTTAATGATGTTTTTCTCTGTGTCGGGCTATGTGGCGCATAAGCCTCGACCGAACAAGCTTTCCAGCAGTGATGGAACGTGGAGCCTCGATCCATCACAGCTTCTTCCCGAGGCAGCGGTACGAAACAAAAGCAGCCAAAAGGGTGTCCAAATGCTATAAAAATGAGGGAGGCGGCTGGATTTAGGCATCAATAAAATGAACAGACTTTTACTCAAGTATCCACAAGACATTTCTGTTAGCCAGCATGGGTGGGGGTTTAATTCTGCTTTTTGTTTTTCAAAGAAGATTCCTGGATTTCTATGAGAAAAATTATATTGTGTTAAAACTAAGAAAGAACCTCTCTTTCCGATTAAGGTTTCTCTCCAGGAAAACATCACAGAATACACCGACATTTCAACATACCTTCTCTCGCAGCTGGAGAAGACCAGCGCACAGCACAAGCAGGCTGAGGCCTCTTTTACCTTTATTCAAAAATGTCCTCGACTGGACTGAGATTTTTGACATTCGCTGAGCATACATTATACGGGGGCAACCCCTACCTAGGTGTGGGTATAATTTATGGTTAGAAATATGTTGTCATAAATAAAAGTGGTAACACTCTATGCAAGTGAAGCACTGTGTTGTCTTTTATTTGGGTGTTGAGTCAACCCTGCACAGGGCTGGATTTCACTGTTTCAGAACAAAGAACAGAAAATACAGTACACCACTGTATTTTTAAAGGAATTAATAAATATGGCATGCAAAAGTTTTAAATAATTTTTTGAGGCATATCTTTTTTCTTTGTTTTTATCTGATAGTTACCATTCACCACTATTTAAAGCAGTTCTTAAAATCCAGCTGTTCTGGATAAATTTTCCAGAAGTAGAGGTGAGGCTAAACCCTTCTTCTGCCTCTTTCTTCAAACCTCTTCAGCCCTCACTGTTAATTCTGACACTGGCAGATAACCTTGTCTTTCGGTCCTGTTACGCAATTTGGCTTCCAGCATTTGCAAGAACTAACATGCTCCTCCAGATCAATTTGCTTTCCCAGGCTCCTGCCTTCCGAGCAATGCAATGTACTTTGTGTGCAGTCATCTTGATTCCCTTTGAATCTCATTTTTTCTAAATACTTTGATTTTTTAAGTGATAGGAAAAGTCAGTTGTGTATTTATCTTGACTTATCAAACACACTAAAAAGAACCTATGCAGCATTCCAGGCACCATGGCTAAATTTTAAAAATGTAGTCAGCCTTATACAAACAAAAGTGTACGCACCAGCCTCCTCCAAATCAGCAAGGGGAAATATTACTCCAGCCACAGATCCCCCAGAACAAAAACCTCAGCTGTTGGCACAGCTCTTCTCACTCTAAAACCATCAGCTGTAGGAGCAAGACCCCAAAATACTGGACAATCCAAAATACTGTATTTTAAGTCACCTTCCCCTTTGATACCTCCACACACGCAAGCGCTGAGGTTGCTCGTGGTTCTGAAGCACGACAGCTATGTCCGCAGAACACCCACTATCGCGTCATCTTTAAATCTTTCACTTTAGATCTGTAACTTTAAATCTGTAACTGTATAGATTTATGAAGTTATAGATTTATCTCTCCCCAGAAATGGCTATTTCAAATCAACCAATAGCACAGAATGTATCTCCTGTCTTTAGTTTCTTTTTCACAAGTTGACTAATGCATCAAATTGCCTATATTTTAACAAGGAGATGCAGTACATCAGAGAAATAAAATAACACAATCCTTAGTAGGTGTTCAGATTCTTTGGCTTGCCATCTTTTATCCATTTGAAGCAAATATATTTTATTGCCACATGTCAATAAAAACTAAGAGCCAATAAAACAGCAGAGCTTGCATTGTGGGGTGCTGTTAAACAGAATGACAGGGAATCGTATCCAGTTACTTTAAGGCACAGTGGGTGAAGTTCAAGGCAAAAGAACCTCATTTATCACAGAGGGACTTTTTCCTTTTTTAATTTTGAGTAGGGTATTGCTGAAAAATAAACGTTTTAAATCATCAGCATTCCTTTCAATGAGAATGTTCAAACGTGGTGATTAGTTATTAGTTGGTATAGCACTAGATATAGTTGACTTTGTTTTCTAAATTACCTGTTTGTTTTTAACGCTTCAGAATCTAGACCGGCACCATTTCTGAGGAGGCTAAATCTTGCAATATTACGGGCTAATCGTGATAGTAAGGCAAGGTATTTGGAAAGCACGAAGCAACAGCTCGGCTTGCAAACCAACACAGTCTAGAGCCCGAAGATGCATGATTACACCTTCCCAAAGGCAACAGCCGGGGCACGTGATGATCATTTACTGTAACCCCCTCTCCCGTCAGCCCCTTTGCTTGGTGCCACAACACAGCTCCAGAAATGGAGTATTTTACCTCACTGCACGCTTGCTGTGAGATTTAAAGCATGACCCTCTCAATCTCTCCAAACAACATATGCCAGTGGCCACCAGAGAGACTCTCTAGCAAAATACACTTTCATATACCATCAGGCGAGTAAGAAAGGAATAACTATTCCGAGGCAAAGAAACCAAATGAAGACTACTCCGAGGCAGAAAACACAATTCTTTCACAATGTGCTCAGCACAAAGGCATTTCCAATTGCTCTGTGACTCCAGCACTTGGATCTTATAAATCTCTCCAGAGAGAAGGGGAGAGAGAGACCAGAACCCATTGCATGATACACAGCTCTGCAGAAATACACACGAGTCACAGGATGAATAAGCCACTAGAGCCAAAGGAACAAAAAAAAATTGAAATAAACAATCCAAAAAGCTAAGAAAAACAGGTGCAAAATGGAGTCTGGGAATTCTCCCCACACAGCTCAGATAAGCCTGTAACAACATGGGTTTTCTTACCTTTGCCATCTGGGCCTGCACGCCATTTGCTTTGAGAGATGCTACTGCTTTCTGTGCTGCTGCTGGACTGTCGAAATCTACAAAACCGTAACCTAAAAAATAAAGAACAGTCAGTTTCATTAGTATCTCTGCATATGTGTGCATAAATATAGATACTTTTTGTTTGTTTCTTCAAATAAAAAAGCCTTCCTCTCACATTGTCTCATAGTCTTCTGCATTGTGCGAGTGACTGCCAGACAGCTCTGGACGATGGTAAGATAACGAAGTCACAACCCAGTTAAGCCACATGCCGTTCACCTGGCCTTCGTCTCTGCTGGAACAAGGGCTGGCTCCCTACCAGGAGCTGCTCAGGGTATCATCTCAGCATCAGCCTGGTGAGGTTAGATCTCAGGGACTGGCTAGGGATAATCGTCCACTTTCAAGTGGCTTTTCTAGTCCCCGTATTTGCAATAGTTTAGTTTTTTAATCAGCCATGCGCTTCCTAACTGCTCTTCTTCTCTCACTCTATCCCTCTCCATTTTTTCCTTTACTAAGCAAGGCTAGTATATTCAAGCAAGGCTGTAAGTGTTAAGCCCCTACTGCATATCAACAGAATTTGGGGGTCAGCTCCTGAAATACTTTTATTTACCTAAAGATACAAAGGAAGACAAAAAGGATACAAAGTGGACTTCTCAGAATTTCTAAGCGCTTCCCTCTCTCTCATCTTCAACAGCATTTAAAAGTCTTGCTCATGAAGATCTCAACAGATTTAGGTAGCTGTAAAAATTTCACCAAATGCTTAGTTAGGCACCTAAATATGTTTCAAAACCCACCCGGGGTACCTGGAATCCTTTGAAAATCCCAGCCAACATCGTGCTAAGCGATCACAGTGCAGGCAGGCATGCACTGCTTGGACAAGCCGTGGCCACAGGTCACCCCTTTGCATTCCCCCTTGGAAGCCATAAGGATGAAACTGCACTGCCTGAGGGCTTTAATAATATTAGCACTAGCGTATTTATAGCATAGCAGCTCCTTTGCAGACATCTGCATTTACTAGGTCAATATGCATAATACAGGAGGCAACCACAGATATGCTTTCCTGCCGTATCCATTTTTATTTCTTTTGCCAGCCTTTCTTCCTGCTTGTGTGAGGCCTCCTGCCTTCCTCTGTGCACCAAATCTATGTATAAAAGGGTGTGTTTGTGATCACCTTGCCCCCAAGTTATAAACGTCTTTTTATTATTATTTTGGTATGTATGCAGGCATTAGTCCAATGGTGAAAAAATTTCGCATGCACAGACTTTCTTTTTTTTTCCAGACGTAAATCTTTGCCAATTTTTAAGAAAATGAAAAAGAAATAAGAAAAAAAAAAGAGATAAGATAGTTAAAAAAAATGCTGATCCACTTAAGGAGTATGAAAAGCACTGTTTTGATAACAAAGTCAAGATCTGACCCTCTGTGTTCCGTTCTTTCCCCAGTTTTGTCTTTTTCTCTGGTGGGGGGTAGAGGGTAGGCCATCATTACAAACTGAAACCACTGGATCAGCTGAGTACAGGGACAGTATGTCCAACAAATGCTTGCATGCAAAAGGGCCCTAGAGTTTGGTTAGCTGTGGGGGTTGTTTTTTGATTTACCTATTCAGTTTTCCCCATGTGATTTTTCTTTTTTTCTCCTGCTCATCATGTCATTTTGAAATCAGCTTGTTCCACATCACAGTGTGCTCTGCAGTGTTCGCCAGGGTATTCACTGTGGAGGAGCAGTGAAGTTTACGCTGCTTTGAACCAAAAAAACCTGCTACAAGAGAACAAGAGTCTTCCCTGAATTTCTGCAATGCCTTTGCCCTCTGGGAGAACAGCTTTTGGGAGGAAGGAAGAGATATGATTAGATAGAGCTTCAGTCTTGCAAAGCAAGAGGTCCTAACAAGAAGGCAGAGCTGCCAAACGAGGAACCTGAAATGCCCTGGGAAGTCAGACACCACCATTAAATCTCCAAGACATGGGATGGCCTGGAACCAACACAGAGCAAATAATTTGGGGGGACAACGACAAGATGCCCTTCTCAGGAGATTACATTTCTTTTTATTTATCATCATGTTTATGCCTGAAAACTAGGAGATGACAGTGCAAAAATAAGTTTTAATACTGACATCAAAAACACATAATAGAGGTAGATTTTGATATCCCTCAGCATACAGTATGGGATTCATGTATGGAACAATATAAGGGAAGTGATTTTTAATATGACTTTCCAGACAGTACTGCAAGGCTATCGAAGTTAGTATTGTTTGCAAATATAAACTGGAATGCATAAGGATACATTCTGGTGTTTTAGTGCAGACAGCAGGTACATCTAACATAGCGAATTACTAAAGATTTACACTAGTCCATAATATTTAAAGCCATGCATAATGGCTATATAACCATATTTTCCTGTTATATTCAATGAGCGTCTCAAGACAAAAAAACTTGCATCTTTAGTTGGCTATTATGCATTCTAGTACTAATACTACTAGCATAGCTGCAAAGTGGCTCTTTTTCCTTTCCCGAGGTTCATTCTCATTCCAAGTATCTTTCTTGCCTCCCCCCTGCTAGCACATCTCTCCACCGCACACACAACATCAGGACAAAATCACTCCGTGGCTGAGCACCCGTCCAAAGAACATCAATCTGCTGCAAGGGAAGCCAAGTTCCCAGGCTGTTTCAGCATTCAAGTATCCTTACAAGAACTTTGCAATGCTATATAACAGACCAAAAAAAAAAAAAAAAAGCATACTGTTTTTCTGCAGAGTTTATGTTCCTCCATTTAGATGTTTACAGCCTATGTTGATGACCTACGCTAGCATATTTCAATTGTTTACAATCTCACTTCATTTTTTTGGTCTCAAGCACTAACAAAGTAGTGTGGGCTTTGGGCGGGGGGGGGGGTGTGGAGGGTTTTTATTTTATTTTTTAAGACTTTTCAGACTAGATCAAGTTCAGTCACCCCAGAAGCTAAAGCTGGGTCTCGGGACATCCCCGCCAGCTTTCCCCGTAGCCTAAGTGACTCTCCAAACACTCCAGGGTGCTTCCCAGTGCCCGTGTCCTGGCGGGGGCAGCCGCAGGCTGCGCTCCCCTGCGCCCCCCGCCACGGCCAGGGCCCCACTGCTGCTGCTGCCGCTGGCAGGTGCACGAGGCTGCGTTTGGCTGCGCCGGCACCGTTCGCTGCTCACATAACTCTTCCCTGGCTCCTCCTGGGAAAAGGCAGCAGCCTGGCTGGAAGCACCCCACGGGACAGGTTCAGACCGGGGCTGCCAACTGGACACCGCTGCTCTAAGAAAACGTCTACATTTCTTTTCCTTCTTCTAAAAACATGTACAAACCCCACCCTCCTCTATCCTCAAATTCCAAATTCCAGGCCTTTTTTCTTTTTTCCCTTTTTTTTTTTTTTGGTGCGCTGCCTTGTAAACATTCTGGTCTGTGGATTTATTTATCTTTTCAGTTTTTGTGCAGAACATCATGAAAAATGCACTCCACTTCTAAACTGGGGCCTCTAGGCTCTACGTGCAAGAATCTGTCACCGCCACAGGAAACCAAAACCAAAACTATTTCCCCTTTTTTTACAAAGCATCTTGCTCTTTTCCTCTAAGAGCACAAAATGCAAATAGGGAAAACTGCATTACCTCCTGCTGCTTAAAGAATTGGGAACCAAGCTCACCACTAACGTAAGTCTCTTAACCCAAGTGTACTTACAGTGAGGGGGACTCAGGCACTTCAGTGCCATAACAAATATTCCCGGATCCCTAGTTTTTTTGTGGAATGACATATATTACTAGTTTGTAAATGCAAACACACACACGCACACAAAATCCACGACAAGACTATCTAGATTAAGTGCTAAACCTTTCCTCTAAGAAATAAAATGCCTGTAATTTTGCTCTGGCCTGGCACCATTAGCACTAAACAATTAAGTTTAAGGAACAAAAACTGTGATTTTGTACCTGTGGGGGAAAGAAAACAGCTAAGCATCAGCAAGCATAAGTTTATAGCTAGCTGCAATAAGTGCTAGCCGAATACACAGGCAAACACTAAACATCTACGCCTCCTATAACCTAAACGGCTGGGTGCCTCCTGGTCTCAGTTTCTCGGTTGCATAATTAAGCTTGGCAGCAGGTTCAAATGAATTAAAACTGAATGTCACTATTTCCTCAACAAATCCCTCATCCTTGTTTTTTCTTACTTGTCAGAAGAAGACCAGCAGAACAGCAATTAGTGGTAAGCAGTGCAGTGAAAAAGAACCAAGTATACACTAATTAGGTCACTCGCCAAACACATTCATTTCATTGGCAGATTTAATCAATGTTTTCCTGAAATGTCTTAAATCTCCTATGCTAATTTAAAGTTTTGTTATTGTTGTTACTCTAAACACAGATGGGACGCCTGGAGATTTTCAATTGCTTTTTGCAAATCCATTTCGAAGTAACAACCCCTCATATAGCATATCATCAATATTTAGGCACAGATTTTAGGAAATGGTCTCTAATTTTATGCCAACATTTTGGTGCCTGCAAATCCCTATGGGTGCAATTTTGTGGATTTAAGTAATTGCAGGTGTGTATCGCTCTTAGCCATCAAACTCTGAATTGCCCTGACTGATCAGGTACTTAAGGTTAACGCCAAATAATTTAAGGCACTGCCTGCTACTAGCAGTTCCCACGGTTACTCCAAAGTGCCAAAGTGGGGGCACAAAGCAAACGTGCTCTCCCACGGCTGCAGATGTATTTCACAGTCAGTCTCCTGAGCGCACAGCGTGAACGGTGACAGGAGAGGGGGCCTCTCTGCTGTTTTGGTGAGTTAAGGCTGTTAGTCCGCTGATGCTGAAAACAGCTTTAGTTATTGCAATTCATCCAGTGAGCTCGGTGCCCAAATTAGCGTTTCCAGCAAGCAAGTCCACGGCGCTTTTTTGCACTGAAGGTTTTCCCTGTCAGCAGACGTGCTCGCTGACGCCGTCGCAGGGGGAGCAGCTGCAGCTGCCCGAACTGATCCACACCGGGCTCTGCTGCCCTTCCTGCCCCAGCTGCACGCTCCCGGGCCCCCGCGGCAGCTCCTTCCCCGCTGGCTCTGCCCTGCCGCAGGCTCAGCCGGGGCTGCCAAGGATGGCACTGAAGGAGGACAACTAGGCAGCCAAGACCATGGCCATCGGATCTGGATCTTCAGCCACGTGCTGCATTCAACAGGCTGCTCCGGCGGCTGCTAGCTGAGAGCCCGAATCACATATTGTCCTGCATCCTGCCCCCGACGCCTCGTGGGCTCCCTGGTGCCCTGAAGGCTCACGCCCGCTGCCACGGCTATTCCCAGGTGGGAATCAAAGAGGGAAGCAGGCCCAGGAGATGGGCGTTTTCGCAGAGGTGAGGTGCAGAGCAAGCTGGTGTGCAGCTGAGCCGGAGATGGGCAGGAAGGAGACCCAGGGTGGGGGGACAAAGGGGAAGCCGTGATGAACGACGGAGAAGCTGGGGTGGGTAAACTCTGCCCTTTGTCCAGCCACAGGCCAAACCTCACGTCTGACCTCTGCCCGAAGGCAGCGGTAAATCACTGCAATTCAAGTCAGCCGGGGCTCCACGTTTCGCACCATCGCAGGCGCACAGAGAGCGGGCACCACGGCCGAGGCACCGGGCAGGGGAGGTCATACGCTGACACGGGGGCAACCTCAGGTGGGTCTCCCTCTGCCAGAGCCCCCAGGAGCAGTGATTGCCCGGTGGTATTAACAGGGCACCGACCTGCTCCTGCAGGAGAGGCAGCGCTGCCCCTTTCTCCTCCCCTTCGAGAAGCGCCGACGGGCCGGGGGCAAGCGCCAGCGGCCGGGCCAGGGCGGAGAGGAGCCTGCTCTCCTCGCTCTCAAGCAGGCGTCTCGAGGTTGGCTGTAAGCTCATTTAGTGTTTTGGCACAGGAAACTTATTCTCCAAATGAATCGTATGAGCTCTTTGTGCCAGCTAGGTCAGAATTGACTTTGCTTGCTTTTTGAGTTTGTTCAGCAATCTTTTGTTTGTTTGGGGGTGGGAGGTGCTAGGCTTTTTCGGGGCAGTGATGGTGCATCTTGGAAATAAAAAACAAAGAACAAACAAAACTGAAGATTAATTAAATACTTAAGAACCAACAAACCGGTAACAGTAAAGGCTCTCCAAGTAATGTTAATTCAACTACAACGTACCTGTAACCTCCTTTAGTTATTTTAAAAACTGTATCTAAATATGTGGAAGTATGCCCAGTACATACTGGGCAATTTTTCTGTTTCCACCGAAGTCAACAAACTCCCATTTCATACTAAGTTTTAATGAGTTATTTATGTAAGTTAACATCTTGCAGAAGTACGAGCACACATAGAGCTTCGAAGATAGGAAATACTGATTGACGGTTGTCCCACGCAACCTTTGCTCTGCTCTCCTACGCATCTCTCCTGCGCCCCGGGAGTGAAACGGGAGCTTCACCAAAGCTAAAGCAAAGGAGTAGCTCCAAATCTACAATTCCCCTACCCTGGAGCGTTTGATTTTGACATACTGACATTTTTCTGGCAACATAAAATTTCCATTATGTAATTGTGGAGAATTTTCTTTTTAGAAATAAAAACTAAATTTGCTTGTGTGTAACTGAGTATTCTTAAACTTAATCTAAAACTGTTCTTCTAGGTCTGATATACAAGACCACTTGGAACTCTGCTTCCCACGAGGAAATCATGTCTCTTAGCGTAATGAAGTTTCTAGTTCCTGGCCCTCTAGAATTCAAAATACCAGATCTGAAATCCAGACCTGCCGACAGAGAGTGTATCATTTGTGATGGGTCTCCAAGAGGTGCAGCCAATCTGGACAAAAAGGAGGATACAGTTGTTTTAAGAGAATGCTTGTTTTTTTCCTTCAATGTATTTGTTGATGTTGCTTGGAGTTGGGAAATTGAAAATCACTCCCAATAGGGACTGTGGAAAGGGAGAGGAATACTAGCCTAGGGAAGAGGCAACAGTCAAAACCATATGATGAATTAGAAAACCATGAAGTAGAACAGATTTATCACAAGTATCTCATTTTTTATCTTTGCGATATCACCTCCAGACATATCTGTATCCAGACAGGCATACATTTGCAGACACCAACACAAAGTGTTTACACAAACACTAAAATATATGCACAAAATACCTATATGCATAAGCACATATGTAATAGTCAGTAAGCTATTTCTCCTTCACACTTAGATGAGAAACGACTAGGACTTCTTGAGGAGCTAAGCCAATTTTAGTTCTAAAGTTCACTTTTGCCTAGCGCTTGCTTAGAGTGTCTCTTAAAAGGTAGTGTTTGTTCTGACAATCAGGTAGTCCACATAAAAGTGATTATCCAATAATTTACTATGCAATTTTCAGTCACTGTTTTATGCTCAGATAAAGAATCAAATTAAAGTCTTATAAGCCTTGGAAAATTAGAGTTAGCAAGCAAAGAGGTTGACTTGCCCTTGAACACAAAATTACAGAAAACAGGATTTTTTTTTCCATTGTTCATATCATGCTACAATATTCTTACAGCTCCAAATGCTCAGAATAATAGTAAAACAGTCCAAGTTCCTACTATATTTAAAGTCCCTACTTCAAAAAAAGGTGTCTGGTGACTAGAAAGTGGTGAATCATCACATTTTAATTAAAACAGCTAATATATAGTTAGAGAAATAAAATGGAGAGTTTTAAATGGAAGAAAGAAAAGATAGTCCCTTCATTTCAGATTACTCCCCAGAGGAACACCTACATTGCTAATGTATGCATATACAGCTGAAATTTTTGTTTGCTTTAGCTCGATATGGAAATACGGCACAAAACTGTCACTTTGATTATGTTCCTGCAGTGATTTCTTTTACCTCTTGCATTACTTGAACCCTCTTTATAACAAGAGAACTGGAGAAAAACACCACTGTAGGTAACCGACAAACAATTTTTAGACATCTGTTCGCAAACACATTCTTAATTTGAACATTAAATTACTTTGATTTAAACAGAGTGTATATGAATGCAGATGATTATTAACCACAGCACTAATTAATAATAATATTTACATGCAAAAACTAAGTATGGAACTTATGACAATCTTCTCATATATTTTAAATTTTAACTAAATTGAAACATTTTGCAATCTCCAGTTAGTAAAGGAAACGGTTCAAAGACTCCTGTAAGATTCTGGTATATGGGAAAGAAATGCTTATTCTATCTGTCTATCTATATGTACATATTATTCTGGAAAGTAATTCTTCAGGAAGCACATACTGCCTGGAAAAGCAGAGGCAAACATGAAAACTGACAAAATCTTTTTGTGCAATACAGTTGCAACAAAAAAGGGGGTGGGTGAAGGGAAGGGAAGTAGTACAAATTTAGCCTGTATGCCGATCAAGAAAATTATACTGCACTTAACTACCCTCACTCAACATTTATGCTGCATAACCGGCAATTCAGAACCACAAAGACCGGCAAAATGAAGAAAATTCTAGAACAAATATACTCCAAATTCTGCAAATAACAGAGCTCTATTTGATTACTGTAATAATAGGTCAGGTTTTGGGGACCTTAAAAGTGACCCTAAATGCAAATAGCTACAGGTAACCAAACAGCAGCACGTGACCAGTGCAAACGGCGAGGTGCAAGATTTCGCGAGGACCTGTCAAAGAAGGAAAATGCTGATGAAGATAAACTGCGAGGAAAGTTAAGAACTATTTCCTGGTATTCTGCTAACAGTGCACTCTTGGATTAATCATACAAAGCAAATGAAGGCAATCTCATTGCTTGAGCTACTAAATATGGACTGAATAAAGAAGAGAACATATTGTAAATCTTGCAGTGGCAGAAGGGCAAGGGAGAAACACACTCTTCCAGCTTCACCTTTTGCAGTTTCTCTCTCTGCAAGTCCCACTGATTCATGGTCAAAATCCCAAGTGCAGATTCACTCTTTTTACGCCAAGAAACAGCTCACATCTAGATTTTCCATATGAACCAATGTATGATTTCATACTACAATTATTTAGTACCATAACATTTCTTATCAGTGTATTAGTTATATAATGTAATCACTATGATTATTTTTACTACACTTTTTTTTAGCACTGTTGTTAAGCGTTGTGGCTCTGTGGCTGAGCTAAAGTTCCCACTTGAGGTAGTGACTGAAGAAAGTCTAATGTTCTCCCCAAAACAAGTACTCCAGGAGCGGTGCTGAGTTCCATATTTGCATAAAAAGGACAGAAGGATACAACAGCAATTTCTTCCCTTGACTCAAGAAATATTCAATGACTCACCAGTGGTAATATTCCACAATACCCAGAACAAAATATTCAGAATTTGCAGATTCAGATTAAGACCTCCTCGTTTCAGTACAGAGAGCTACAGCATCAATTAATATCTTTAGTGAAGACATACATTTGCTGAAAAACTAGAAATGAACCTCGCACCCAAAAGTTAAAAACAATTCACTTTTTAAACAATTATTTTTCATTTTCATAAAGATCTGTCCTCTCTAATTACAGCTATGTCCAGATGCTAAAGTTCGAAAATACCACAAGAAAGACTATTTTCTTGGTATTTCCAGCCAGCAGGAAACACTGACACTCTCATGAGAAAGTCTGTTCTTATGAGGTTTCATGCTCAGTTATGCAGACTCCAGAGCTTTACTTAGCTTGGATAATGTTTGGGTAAGATATGAAATCAAATCTCTTGAGATTTGTCCATCACTTATTTTGGAGCTGAGCGACTGAGAAAAAACCTGGTATATAGAAGCAGTTTAGAAAAATCATTCAGCCTTTATCCCTGAAAGCTTCCAATACCTGTGTAGACGAGCAATTTTCTCTTTTAAATACTGGACCTCAGTTGAGCAGAAGCTAACCTAGTTATCCACCAGCTGTTTGGGCCAAGAGCACATAATGTCAGAAGCTATGACACTAACCCAAGTGCACCACATGTACGAGTTAGAAACTAACGTTACTATAGTCAGCTAATCACCTTTCAGGCATGGTATCTGGCCATCAGTTTGTGCATGACTCTCTCAGAGACCTTCATGAACAGAAATGGAAAAAACAAAATATCAATGGGAATTCTGCTTTCAGTGAATGGCATATACGGAATAGAGCAATGAAATATTGGGAAAAAAATGAAGTCCATCAGCAGTCAACTCTTTCAACATTAAGCTTACGCAACGATACTATTCTAGGAGGCAAAGGAAGGTGTTCTGTATCACTCAACATTCCTTATCAACAGTAAAATATCCCATTCTTTTCCTCCCAATGCTAGATTGCTCCGTAATCACAACATTAAATAACTGCAAATACTCGTGAGTAGGAAGAAACAATCTGACAAGAGAAGATGCACTTGGTGATCACACTGTGATTACTGTACTTTATTAAAAATAATTTTCATTTCAGTGTGTTTTGACAAGAAAATAGAAAGCATCTTGTGCAGGCTTCAGGAAATATTAAAATAACCCAAGGTGATGAACATGTTATTATCCAGCCTGTCCCAGAGGGAGGATGCTCAAGTACTGAAATGGTTTTCATTTCAAATGCATATTCATTTTCAAGACACCACACTTGAAAAATTGGACTGTATATTTGTCATACAGTAAGCAGTGATAAAGAGCACAGCAATTTATGTTCTTTATGCAAAGCACTTGTAATTCAGAAAACAACTATAGTTTCTGAAAGGCAGCAAAGTGGTAGCGCTTTCCCAAGAAGTGAAATATGTTTTCTTCATGCCAGTTGGCCAATTCTGGCACGTCAGCCTTTGCTAAGATAAACATTTTGAATAACATGCAAAGGGCTCCTGTTCCAACCCATCAACACTCATGATGGAGCTTTAGGCAAAGATGAGCAATATGTTTTGAATATTTTATGACACTGATACGAAGAAAAGCATCATGATACCGCCATCGCCTTAAGAGTAAAATACCAATGCTCTTTTGGGCCAGAGAGCAGCGTGATTTCAAGAAACTGTTGGTGGGGACAGGGCCCGCTCCCCCTCATCTTTAGCTGCCTGCTTCCCAGGCAGTCTGGTTTCTCTTCCAGGCGAGACTGTGGAGGAACTCGTATTTTCCAGGAATTGCATGGCAGCATGCTGTGATGCTCAGGAGAGCCCAACCTGCATCACCTATTGCAGCATAACCCCCTCCTCTATCTATCCCCCCTCAGGGCCCTGTGGCGCTATATTGTCCTGGCATTTTGGTAGTGAGCAGTAATAAGCCAAAGGGAGGGAAGCAGAACGCGCCTCCTCCCCAGACCCTCGCCTTTATCTCTGTTGAGGCAGAGACGGAGTTTGCTAGCGTCACACCTGCCCTATGGAGGAGAAGCACAGTGGGGCTGCGTAGTGCAGAGCAGGCTTAGCCAAAGCACATAACACTGGTATCGTGGACACCGTGTAGATTCAGGGCCTGAAGACTTTGGTCTCACAGGGTATTTCAGACATTCAGAATTTGAGTCCCTCTAAAATATTATAGATATATTGCCCATTGCGAGTTACAGGGCATTCTTTTTCTTCTGCAAGAGATTCTTTTGTGGTTAAAATATCAGTTTCCCTCACTGAGCCTGTCTTCATATGTCTGCCACAATTGTCTGTAGCCTGAAGTTCAAAAATGCTATTATTATGGTACCCCAGAAATGGCTATTATTTTTCCAGGCTGAGAAAGAAAAAAAATATGGAGAAGAAAATCACATCAGGAAATCTCTTTTCAAGATCTTGAGTTCATTCTTCAGGTTCAACATAGCTCTACAATCTAGATAAGTACAGAAGATGCAGATAAAGTGTTTGAAATTTTGGTTTTTAATCTAATTTGAATTTCTGAACCTGTAGAAGTTTTCCTATTTCCTTTACAAGTCACATACCTCAGATATATGAATCAAGTAAACAACATAATGTCTTAATCTTAAGTAAAAACCTTTCTTTCCTTGACCTTAAAAAGCCACGCAGCATGTAGGGAGAGAGGGCAGATATATGGGACTGGAAGAGAAATCCTGGGTCTTTCATACGGATGACTATAATCCTGCACTACGTGACCACATGAGGTCACACCAGTGACTTGGAGTTCTCTAATACTATCCTATACCTATTGGAAGGATCTCACCTGATACATCCTAACACAGTATTTGCTGCCTTCATAGCTGTGCCCATCGTTGTCTTATAACCTTACAAGATCCTCTAATATGTCTTTCACCCTTTTTCTTTTCATTTATTCCCTATAGGTAAGCTTCCAACTTATGGAGCAGAGTCTTTCCTATTACTTCCAAAGTAGATGATTTTACTATTGGATTTGTTCCCCATTTCTCACACTCCAGTTTTCAAGATCATCTAATTACCTTTCTCTATAATTGCCTAATGCTACCAAACTCTGTGTGTCTAGCAAGTATCGAGGGAGCTTCAGTAGCAATATCATTAAAGATGAGATGGGAATTCTGGCACATGCAGTAGAAGGAGAGAGGTAGCCAGGTGTTGCCAGCAACGTTGATTGACACATCCAACTCTGCATCCAGCAGGCAGCAATATCAGCAAGAAACTACCTCAGTGGTGACCATCCTCTGCAGCTCTTAAATGTACAGGCATCTTTTGTGTGTAAATACCTTTTGTTTACAGTCTCTTGGGAACCTTAAGGATTTAATAAAAGAGCAAACTCATTGACATATAATGCCAGTGAAAGGTCAAATATACATCAGAGAACAACTTTTACCCCATGAAGCCTGTTTTAGAGAAAGGTATGCATTTCAGAGCTTAATGATAGAAGATAAATAAGTGTTCTTTCTATGTGCAGAAGTCTTTAAAGTGTTCTCTTTTAAAATGAAAGTGAGGATGTTTCTAGTATAATAATAACTTCTTATTTACAAGGGGTATTTTATTTTTAAAAAATCCTAGAATTTTAATGACATTATCCAGAAAATGACTACAGTAGAATCTGAGAGAGTTTGTTTGCAGAAAGTGGTTCTGTATCAGCCTGGAAGATTAAGTAAACCAGGAGGAAAGAGAAAGCAGGGGAGAGTTTTGCTAGGACACACAAACCCAGCAAATACATGTTGTCTAGGAAGCCAAAATGCCTATACAGAGAAAAAGGCATTTTAAGTGCCCAGAAGCACTATCGCTTGCCGTGTAAAGGAAATATCAGACCAGCAACCTAAAATTATTCTTTCGCCTTTCAAGAAACACAGTGCTGTATCTGACATAATGCCAGGTGCAGGCTCGCGGTCAGGCACTCAGCCTGTGGCTCCACCACGTTCGTTTTTATGGGCAATACAGCTAACAGTCAAAGGGACTGCAGTGCGTCTCTTGAGCAGACGCCAAATACATGTTGGTGTTGTCAATGCGAAGATGTGTAAATGTTTTGAGACTGAATGTCTGATTTCTGTCAACAGTAAGAATTAGCCAGATGAATATCCAGCATGCATGGTTGTGCTTTCTTAGCATATAAGTATCGTACCATAAAGACGGCAGGCTGTTTGTTTTCTTACTGACCCATTGCTCTGCAAGTCATTTTGTTAACAAACAAACAAGGAAAGCAACCTCCTGTACCCCTACATAGTTCTGAAAGCAGTTAGGCATGTTGGGAGGAGAAGATGAGATACTAGCTGGCTGAAAAATGTCAGGAAAACTAGAACAGAGTTGCTCAGGGCCCATGAACAGAGAGTCTGTGCAATAGGCAATCAATGTCATTCCCATTACACAGGGACAGCAGCCTCAGCAGCAACTTGTTACCTTACCATTACACCTTCCTAGTCATTATTTTGAATTTCTGAGGCAGATCCACGACTCTTTCTTCCAGAGCTTCCATCAGGTGACACAGGCAAAGGGTACATGAATTGGGAAGCGGCTGCCTCTGTATCTTTTTGCACATAATGCCATGAGAAGATGCCATATTGGGTACCTCTATTATACAGAGAAGATAATATGCCATATAACCAGGGAGCAGGTGTACTTCTGACCACTGATTGGGGGGGGGGGGGCACAGGCTCACTACGTCTGGCTGAGAGAGGTGGAAGCAACCCTCATGTTTGGTGGCAGGTGGGCGACAGGTATCTAATTCAAGTAATCATTCCACAGAGGTGCAGATTTCCTTGTACACTAGGCCTGAAGCCTTCCAAGGAAATGCAGATTTTGACTCTAACCTCTAGTCAAGTGGGGCAACAGTCTTACTTTCCCCAGCTGCCTCCTCTGCCTTCAAATACGATAACATGAACTTCTCACAGCAGACACGGGAAACATTTGGAAAGCGGAAAGCTTCTAGCATCTGAAGATTTTAGCATTTCTCCCAAGATTACTAGGAACAGTCACACAAGGAACCCCCACCTTACCCTCATCATGGGATTTATTTATTATTTCCTGATGCATTACAGCAACATGGCACAATGATATCACATCACCCTTTTCTCTCATTTTACTGTGTTTTTTCTTCTTTCTTCCTGCATGGCTGGGACAAACATTGTATTTGAAACAGAAGTAGCCTTTCTTCTCCATAATCTAGGAACAAGCAGATGTAGCAGATGAAGTACCTCATGCAAAACCTGATGGTGTCATATGATGGGAGTGGCTACACCACTGGGCAGCTTTTGCCTTCCTTTGTCTACATTGCAACTTCATCCAACTTGGCATGCCCATTTCACCTTCCGATTGGGCATTTTGACACTGAGGAGAAGATCTGCATTTTTAGCATCAGAAGATTTTTGTTCCAGATAATGAAAATGAAAATCCTTTCAAACAACCCACCACCACCCCCAGCAAATCATGCGGTTCCAATGCTAAAGCATACATGTGGCACAAGTGTACTGCATTTGTTTAATGCGCTAACCAACAGAATTAAGCTTCGCCCAGGAGTCAACATTTTAGTATACACCAGGAAAACTGAGAAAAAGTCAGCTTCCAACCAAAAAATAAACTCCACATTTAATAGCTTAAAATGAAGCCACTGAAGACTAAACATCTGGGCTTTTTGGATATCATCCCAGATACTGCATGTAGCACTGAGGCTCTTCATCACTGTATCCTCTTAAGGATTTGAATAGAATCATTTCCCCTAATATATGCTGTTTCTCTGCAGAACATCCCCCCAAAAGTGTCTGTTGCAGTAAGATCTTGGGACAAGGCCTGTTTTTTACTACATGTGTGGAGAGTGTGCAAAATCATGGGCTCTGGTTTTCTTTGGGATCTCCAGAACTTCCCATAATACAAATTGTAATTCTGCAGCAGTGGCAACAGCAACTACCCATGTGGACCACAAAAGAAACAAACTGGAGTCAGATTATCACAAACACTTCAATAGATCAGCAGCACTTCTAGAAGTGCCATTGGAAGTCAATGGGATTTTATGCTCCTGAAATGCTAAAGGCATGCTTACAGTGCAACAAACCAGCATCCCTCAGAGATCTTCCAGCTAGCACTGAACTAATATGCCCACACGGCACAGAGAGAGCAGTGCATTGACAGTACAGTCCATCCAGGTTATCTAGGCCTGTTTCTCATCAAGTATAAAGAGGTCTCGCAGAGCATCATGGTGCCCCTGGTTCCAGTGCTAGTTTGGTGAGGTCTGTACTGTATTGCACCATGCCATGTTGGTACCATATGCTCAGGAGCTTTTGAAAACCCCAGTTCCTCTGGGCACCTGGGTAACCTACTTTGTTTGCTCAGCTTTCCTCAGCTGCCATGCTTCCTAACCATACCAGGCGTAGTCTGATGCAAGTGGGATTTACTGGAATTGCTCAGGAATGACTGCACAAAACTCTGCAGGTGATTCTATGCAAGAGGTCAAATTAGATCACTGCATATGTTCAAACTCTCTGAACTGCTGAGAAAGAGTGTATGGAACATGGTCACCGGTAAGCAACTGAACCAGTACAAAACTTCATAAGCCAGAGGCACACAGATTACAACTAGAGCCAAACTACACACTGCAAGAGAGCCACACAAAAGACAAAAGCATTGGATAAGGCAGAAACAGAATTATCCTTAATAGACAGTGCCTCCCTAGAGCTTTTATGATCACAGCCAAGCAAAACGGCTATGAGCAGGAAGACAAGAACTGCAGACTTCTGGCATGGCTCTTGAGACACAAACAATATGAGAGATTTGTTCCCATAATGGAACAAAGAGGTGAAGCAGACCCCCTTGAAACAAACAATTCATGGCCATTGTACCATCAAAAAAGGCATTAAAAAATGAGTTTCATCTAAGTTTTCAGCTTATTTTATCTTATAAATATATATGTGTGTATATATACACACATGCAGACATACACATACATACATATGTATACATACATATATTGTTAGTTTTTTGGTTTGCTTTTTTGCAAAAGACCTTCCTCTAGCGAATCGTACACAAACATTTCTCCCCCACCACTCTTCTAGAAATATATTGCTATTAGCAAGCTCTTTGGTGGGCTTTTCTTTTTGTTTCTTCATTTTTTTCCAGACAGTTTTGTCCATTTTCTTTCCAAAACTGAGATGAGCCTAACTGTTCTTCACCGTCTATCTCCTCTCGCCCTGTTTTTTTAAGATGTTTAAAAAGAGAAAAACTCATGCATAGTCTAGGAAGATGGTTTGATTAATGACATTTCCACTCTTGTAAGTCATTTCAAAGGAATCACTCTATCCAGGGATGACAACAGAGAACATGTTTCCATAAAAACCTGTATGCTTCCAGTAAACGCATAATCACACCAAAGGAGGCGAGTGAAGACTTCATGCTCTGGCAATGCAATTCTTTTCCTTTTCTGTTTGTTTGCTTTTTCACTCCACACTTTGTTTTTCCCACACTTCCTGTTATGTTTCAAAAAGACCTTTCCGTTAGTCCATTCTGTTTCTTTATGTCATTGTCAATTGCCAAAAATATCATGAGAGAGTCTTTCCACTAATGAGACTTCTAGAAAGAGAAAATGCCAAAATCAGGAACAGAAAGTACTAGATACTTGAATAGAAAGGCTTTTTCATGCAAGATGCCAGCCCCGTATCCCAAGAAGAAGAGGTTCGTGAAGAATTCTACTCATCTTTTTCACAGTCTAACATTTTAGCTAAGTTTCTTACCATTCAGCCTAGCTGCCTCAGGAGAGGTTTGGTTATTAAACCCTCCTCAACACAAACAACCACCTGAGTAGCAGTCCTAGTTGAAAGGGCAGTAATGACAGAACAAAGAAAATGAAGCAGGATCTTGATGGATGCTTCAGTTTAAGGTTGCAATACACAGTTTAAGGTTGCAAAACATTTCTATGGCAGTGTGAGGAGGTTGACACCCGGCTGTTGTTGTAGACTTCAGTCCCCTGCTGCAACACGCTGCACGAGCACTCGCTTCTGTCCTGTCTCCAGGACTGGAAAAACCCTGAACATGAAGTTGGGGCTTTGGAAAGTTTTTGAACACTCTTAAAATAACTACATTTTATCCAGAGAACATGCATCAGATGATGATTAGTTTGCTTCTCAAAGTGAGGCTGCTACAGGAGAACGCTTGTTCACTACTGCACAGTTGAAATAATCTAAGCTTCTGATACTGAAGTTCCGCCCAGCTTTAGATACTCTTGACTAATTCAAGAGGGTAGTCACCTTCGATTCTATATGTGTCAATGAAGGTGGAGAAGAGGGTCCTCCACTGGATGTTTCAGAGCACCAAAGCCAGATCCATACTCTAAACTGTCTTCCAAAGGATCTTCTCTCTACAGGTCATATACAGAGTCTAGAGACACTGGCTTTTAAACTCAGACTGTTGTGTTTGTTTCTAAAACCAGGCAGTGCAAACATTTCCCTCTGTAAGCGTCACTATTCAGTCTTTATCAAGTTTACAAAGTGCAGGGCAAGGGACAGCTAATGGCATTCGCCAACAGGAGAAGAAGGGAAGGGAGAGGATGCTGAGAATCTCATGCAAGGATGAATGTACGCAGAGGAAAGGACAGGGCAGCAAGGCACCTGTGCAAGGCATAGCACAGGTGGAGGAGAAAAGAAAAAAAACCAGGAATACTTGCATTGAGTTTTAGCTCTAACAAATACAAACTAGGGCAGCACACCAATTTTTATAGCAAGGCTCCATTAATGAGAACACTGCTAATGAGAACGCAACACAGACAAAAGATTCTCTCATAGCTCGTCCATTCAACACCAAACACTTCCCAGTCAAAATCCAGAAAGATTTCCTAATAGGGATTAGTTCATTTTCATTGTGAGCCAGGGGCCTTTGGAACAAAACCACCAAGTGTTTGGTCAGGAAAACTAATTTGAGCCAAATATTGTTCTCGTTTGCTCTTAGTCCTTTCTTTCTCTCCCTGTGATGATCAAGAGTACCACTGTCACCACTACTTCTTCTAGTTAGCACATAGGACAGTTTCACAAAAAAAGCTCTTGCTCCATTCCATTCATTGTAGTTGGGTCATGCAGGCAAACAAAGCATAGCCAGACGTTAAAATGAAAGGTGAGTATTCAACTGGAAAGCATGAACTTGTTTTGCCTCACGACTCTTCTGTTTTCTTGTGTGTTTTTAAAGCAATGTGCTTCTATATATACTTTAAAGAGCTGAAAAACCTAAACCAAATCAATCCTTTCTTGCAAAGTAAGTGGAGTATACAAACATGCATATAATTATATGTACACATAACAATTTTTAAATATAAGCATTATTGAAAATAGGAGGTCAAGGTATCAATGTAATTTACCATATTGACTACTACATGCATGCACATGTGCGCACGCGCGCACACACACACACACACACACACACACTCTCACTCACCCCACGGAGGATTCAGCTCCCAACTAAATCCTGAGATCCCAACTAAAATTTGCATAATATGTATGTACTGTCATGCAAATCCAAATGGGGGTTGAGACGGACCAAGCCACAAACAGGTCCCTGCATAGATGTAGAGGGGAAATTATGACCAAGACTATAACCATAAGCCTCTTTCACTTACAAGTCAAGTAAGTCTTAAGTGTTAACATTCATTGTCTGATTATGCCTGATGCGCACAAATCAACTAGTAAGTGAAAACAACTCCATATGTACCAAGCTGGCTCAATGTAATGAGCACTTCATTCACCATCAGTGAGTTTCTCTCTCAAAATGAAATAAAAATACATGAACCAAGTGTTCTGGATTTTGGTCTTCTTTTATGTAGCTGGGAGAAAGTGGAAGAAAATATTACAGACTTCAGGTACATCCAGTAAAAGTTTCTTTTTCCCATAGGAGATCAAAGCATTTTCCTTAATCTCTTCTCAAGTAAAATAATTTAAACCCATTTTCATCGTTACTTCCCAAGGCTGTAGCCTTTCAAGGAGAGTAACAGTTGTCTTTCATCTAAGATATAATAACATGCTTTATACATGAGATGTAGAAGTTCCCAAATCTCTTCATGCCAGGAAAGGACAGTAAATTGAGGAAAAGACAATTATAACAACTTCACATTTGTAAAGCCCGGTTCCTAGCAGGGGATCAGTAACAGCTGGCTGCGTTACGGTCACACAGAAACCAGCGCTAAGTTTCCTGCTGGAGGTCACTTCTGGCCTCAGCAGAGAGGAGTCAGAAGGTGCATTTACAGGACACGTAGCAGCACTGTGCAGAGATACTTGAAACAGTGCTGAACAAGGCAGCCCTGGTGCTGGAAGCAATATAGCCGCGATGCCGGTCAACGCAGCACAGGGCCCCGGGACACCGGCTGCTGCAGGCCCCCGGGACACCGGCTGCTGCAGGCCCCCGGTTAGGACAATAAGTGCCTCACAACAACTTCACTGCTCACACAGATAGCCTATCTTTTGGGACTTCTTTTTTTTTTCCTCTTTTGGCTCCACCAACATCATAACTTTACCAGCTACATTCACCTTCCTAGCAAAAATAATAATAAAAAAATCTTTAAAATATTTCTGTCTCAGCTTCCCATTTGGGGAAATTGCTTTTTCCCCTCAGAAAGGAAGGACAAGTTTGTCCAGGTCACAGAGCAACAAGCTAAAATGTGAAATGGAAGATGTAGATAAGGGTGAACTTGACTGAGCTCATCTGGCTCTCAGTGATAGTCCTAGACCACCAAAGAGGTAATTTACCTTATTTTACATTCCTTTCTTATCAAGTGAGTTTATCCTTTTATTTTTCTTCACTACACAAATGCAAAAAGGTCAATGCCCTACTCCTGAATTTACTGCAGACCTTCCTATAACTTAACCTCATGCTGCCTCAATTACTTCTTCTGTAAAATGGAAATAATATAATTATATTTACCTTTTGGCAGTTAGAGTACCTAATCCAATTAACCAGTTATTGTGCACTTGTAAAGCACTATAAGCTCCTTGGATGCAAAGCATTACAGTAACACAAAGTTTTATAGTTATTGTTGTAAAAATAATCACAATTCAGAGGGGAAGGGAAGATGCCAGCTGGCAGATTGAATATTTAGGCTTGCTTATTGGCAGCAGTTTCACTACAATAAGAGCAGGACCACTGCTGATTATGCAGGCTTGTGCTTCCAGCGTTCAACTGGTTAAGAAGCTGTTGTCAGCTTATTTCACAGAAAGCTCCTTGTGGCGCAAAATACTGTCTGATCAGCTTTTTTCCACAGAATCAGGATTCCCAAAAGCAGAAGTCCTTAAGCACATGCTTACAGTAAAACCAGTGTTTAGGTGCTTTGGTTAATCAGACTCACAATAAAAAAGCTCCTCAACTTCAGAAAATGAAAAGGTCCCCCCCGCCTCCCAAATACAGATATGTAAGAGCATTCATTGCCAGACCTCCTCTTGATATAACTCTTCTCTAAAAAACACATTTGCCTAGGGTTTGTTTCCGCTAAGTATATGCATGTATGTGTGAGTGTGCATATATATATATAAAAAATATCTATTTCTATGAGTACATATATATTATATATACACATAAATAAAAAAACACATTTACACACTCTTTATGTTTTTTTTAAATACCTCTCTTCTTTGGGGATTGTGCCTTGATGGTGCAGAAGGATTTTAAGAGTGAACTGACAGCTACACTTTCACTCCTAGCCATGTCACCTAAACTGCACAGGGCAAAGGAGTAGACTCTAATTAAAAAGGAGCCTTCTGGCTACCTAAGAAAAGTTATGCTACCTTAGAATGCAGCAAGACGGATGCGTGGCACAGAATGTATCCAAGTAACAGACTCAATATTGGCAAACAAGGAGACTTGCTGAGAGCTAAAAAGAAACAAAATCTCTGAGGATATAAAACAACTTGTGACAGAGATTTTTGGAACATTAAGACCATGACCACATCAGCAAACGCCAACAAAGGCTATGAAAGAAGTCATCCTCAAGTAATCACTCTTCCTGGAGTAAGCAACAGTTAATAGTGAGGAGCTGACAGAAAGTCACTGAAAAATGAAAATAACGTTACAATTTATTCAGAGACAAGATGGTTACCACTCACAGGAAGTGTCATTAATTATGACTTCTAAAAGAAGATTTCTCATCTTGTTGAAACTTACTAGCAGCTGATTGCTCCAAGGTAGGTTTCAAAACACATGAAAATGACAGTTATGTAATGTTACTAACGAAAAGACAACTGTGATGATGAAATCAAAGATTACTTCTACAATTTCTTATTGGCAAATTCCCAAGAATTAGAAAGGGAAACTTCAGTATAGTTAGGGATGTCAGCAGTTGAGCAGAGAAAATAACAGGCAAGTCTGACACTTGTAACCACTGCCTAACTGGAGAAAGACTAAGTAAACTTGCAGAACACTGTTTCCCAGCATATGGACCTACAATATCACTCAGGACGCATTTACGTATTAGGCCGGTTTCCCAGGATATCAAAGGAACTAATGTCAGAAGTCATTATAATTTCTGATTAGTAAGACTATATATAAATCAAGCTCAGGAAAACCTGATGCTCTCAGAGCATTAAAAAAGCAACAGCAGAAGGCTACAGTATCCAGCAGAAGATCAGATATCACTAGAAAAATTTAAACTGAACTGAAAAACAGACTTCAGGTGTTCTTGGGCTTAGTTCGGATCTCAGGAAGTCCGTACTGACACATCACAAGCTTCCTCAGGTTCCAGGGAGGCTCATCTGAAAGCCCAGGTAAGGAGGGACACCAGCATGAGAAAGCAAACAAGTCAAAGGCAGCATCAATTCCTCCAAAATATCACCTAAAAAAAAAAAAAAAAAAAAAAAAAAAAAAAAAAAAGAGGAAGGTGCAAAAGAACTGTGTATAAAACAAAGGAGAAAGCAGTCAGTAAACAGTAGTATGAGTAACGGCAAAGCACATGATTACAATGTCAAGAAGTAGAAACATTTGCCCAAGGGGCCAACAGTAAAAGTCTTTATCGACTTCGGCACAGTTTTAGGTGGTAAGATTTTGCTGGTCCGTAGGCCTGTTAAAAATGAGCAATGAAAAGCCTTAATAACAAATCAAGACCAAAGCAAGTGATTGGAAAAACTCTTTCCAGAGGTGCCAAAAAGACTAGCAAGAATTTGTAAACTTCCGAACACCAGAATTAGCCAAAGTAATGTCCCGCCTCAGAAAAACAAATAGTGAAATCAAAAGGAGCAATAAAAGCTGAGGGCAAGGCTAAGTTAGGGGGCCATGCCAGCAGCATGCAGTAATGACACCAGTGGTAAAATGACCACATTTTTTCCACAAAACATGGCACTTGAAGAAGTCTCCAGAACAGAGAAAAAAATAAACTAGAGGAAAAACAAAGGTGATGTAAATGACACTGATTATTAGTGACAGGCAAAGCAGATGCCATATATTAGTAAGTCTAAGGCAAGAGCTGACTGGATTTCACAGTCCAAAAAGATCATGTGTCTACCAGATTTTCACCTTCAGAGAAGTTCTGGAGAAGCACAGAAGTGGCAAAACAAGCTCATTAACTCACCCAGGTTTTGATTGCATCTGACAGCCTCCATCACTGTTCACTCTGGAACATAACAGAGGCCTCCGAAGGTCCATCAGGAGCCAGGCAGGTCCTTATTGCCACACACGAGGGACCATGGCTGGGCTGCTTCTCTCATGGGAGGAGAGCAGCCTAAGCCTTGTGTTGCTTTGACTGCCTCAGAAGGCAGGGTTGGGAGGACGCTGCTGCCCTTCCTCCTGCTTCTCCAGTCCTGCTCATCCCAAATCCTCACGGGCAGCAGCAGCGATAAATTTGGTTTCCCAGGGCTCTGCCGTGGGCACCATACACAGCTGGGCCATAGTGATTTTAGTCTAGGCCGCTGCGTACTTTACCTAGTCTCAGCAACTCTGCATCTCTACGTGCCACGGACTGCTATTAAAAATAACTACCAGCCTCCATGTGCGACACCAAAGTGAAACTGGCGCAAATGAAATAAAGGCATGGGAGCCAAACACGTTGTTTATCTCCTGCCTGAAACTTTTGTTCATGAGAGAAGGATAGATGGATAGATACTATCTCAATGTCGCCTTGGCCCCGTAACAGGATACTTAAGGTTTAGATTTCAGCGCCAAAATAGCAAAGTCGCAGTTTGACTATCAGACAGGCAGGCCTCAAAGCATCACACGCAACAACAGTACCACAAAAAAGATGCTGTTAACAATAAGTTAAGAAAAAACAGATCTTGAATCACAAATGAATTTGGAAAGTAAAGAAACAGAAAACATGACAGAATTGACATATGTTGGCATTGGCATGAAAGTTCGGAGGGATATCCATAAAGACCCACCAGCAAACTGTTAAGCCTTCACTCATTTCAGCAAAAGCTGGCCACGAAAATCAACACTTGAGACCAAAACATAAGTACTCTTCACCTCAACAGATTGCTATAGACAAGTACCTACACATCTTGAAAAACAGCATACCTCTGAAATACGTAGTCTCTGAAATTTATCTTGAAAAGAGTACAAAAATACCTAGCTCTCTTGCTAAAAATGAAGCCCAATCATCTGCTTTGGCAGGAGCACCACCAGGCAGCAGAAGGGAGACCTAAAAGCATCTCTTCAGAGAGAGGTAATATACAGGACTTGACATGGCCAAGACCAGGCTGGGGGTGACAACACCTGTACAAGCCCTAAGGACTACTGGAGATTAAAGGATGTATTGCAATTATAATACATCATTTATATATTTTTATTATCTTTTGCAGAATACATCACTGGACCTAGAAGTGTTTCTGGGTTTTTTCCTTGCTATAAAAAAATATATTGGGCTTGTACTGTTGGCAGCTCTTTCACCTCAGATTTCTTGGTATTGGTGATTTATCTAAAAGTTATGATTTTTTTTCCAATCATTTGCTATTTATTTGTTGTGGGGTTTTTTTAACATTTGGGTTTAACAAAAGACGAAGTCTGAGGAATAGGAATAGACAAACCTGACCAAGCACATATTGCTATCTCACCAACCGCTACTTTAAAAGATGATACAAATGGTAGGATCCTGCAATAATCATTGATTATTTGCATTACAGTATAGAAGAAAGGTTTGCACTAAGCTTGGGCCTCACACTGCAAAGCCTTGAAGAAATCAGAAATGGAGATGTATTTCTTGTCTCAAAGAACTATGGATAAAATATGCATGACAGTTTAAGCTTGGGAGGCCCAGCAAGGTTATTTATCTTTCCTTTCTGGGAAAGAGCTATTTGTTTGTTTAATTGTCCTCTGCCTTTTAATAAGGAATGTCAAGGAATCTTCAGTTGACAGGAAAAACAATACAGTCTAAAACATTTCAGCAAGCATGCCTATTATTCATTGGATAGCGTTATTCATATGATGTGCATTGTATCTGCTGCAAACAGGAGAAACATTTGCTGTTTTACTCAGATGAACAGAGAACAGCTTCTCCATGCTTTATGTATTTTTTCAAATATTAAATATTACATCACTGTGAAATAAATTAATTGACCTGTGCTGTGAACAAATAAATTACAAAATTCAATATGCTGCTTTGAATTTGCAGCTCATTTCAGCAAGCCGGTTTTGCTGTAGCTCTAACATATGAGTTAAGTAAGCCTTTCTGACAGGTGTAAAAGACTTTCCTACCACTTGCAAGGTTATGCTAGCGAAATACGACAGAAAATGTGGACTAGTCACAATATCATATGTTCCATATCAGCAAGTATCATAACAGAAGGGCTCACTACACCAAATAAAACGTACTATGTGGTAAAACAATGGGTGTGTAGAAATAATGACATAACTAAGCAGGCACTAGCTGGGGCTCTAATTTGGTTGGGTTGCTTTTCCGTAGGCTTAACCCAAATGAGATCTCATTATCTGGGAAAAATAAAATAACAACCTTATCCATCAGAAGTATTCCACTGCATTTGGCTAGGAGGGAGGAAGCAGCACTTATTTATTTATTTACTTACTTAATGCTACAGTCAGTTATGCAAGATTTCAGCAGTTTTCACATGCATTGCCCTCCTCTGCCATCCTGCTGCATGCCCCTTCTCAAAGGGACTTCCACCTACCCCCTTGTCCCGGATGTTTTGCATTTGAGGAAGTGTCATAAATCACTTGGCCGGAGGCAAGGAGACATTGCTGGCTACGGCCCACACAGTGTTCCCCATACTCGTTTTGATTTTGTTTTGCCTCATTAGTGGCTCACGGCCACTCCTTGGCTCCTGCGCCTGGCCCCAGCTCATGCAGAGGACACGCAGCATACTCTGCAGGGCCATCTGACAGGCCATGGACGGGGGACGCCTCTGGTTGTTCCCAAAGCTGTGCCCTGGCGCTGGGGGACTCTGCTGAGTGCCCCGATTCAGAAGGATCGCTTGCCCCGCTGGAAGGAAGTTATTTAACGACAAGGCAAAAGCGAATCACAAGACCAAAAAGCGGAGGAGCCAAACTTCGTCAAACTACTTGCCTGTGCTCAGCGCTCTTGGAAACAGCTTTATGCTGGAAAAAATGAGTCTGGGTGGAACTGCAGGCTGGATTTCAGTCAGGGTCTCTGCGCTGAGAGGCCAGCTCTGCATTTGGTATCTGTTCCAGAAACTTCTGCAGAAGGTTCATGTGAATTACACATCGCCTCATGCGGACAGTCAGGCAGCCAAAACATATTGTTCTAAACATCCTTGTTCACATGAACTTCGGCCACTATTTACTAGCATTCAAGGAAAAAAAAAAGACATCAACACTGAACTAATGCTTCGATTTTTTACTAGGGAGACATCTGTTTATACCAGTCTGCCTTATGTCTGCGAAAAAGCACAGCTTACCGAGACGGTTTAGAGCTGGCAATGAGCAGGATTGAAAACCAGGTGTTTTGAGTTTTACAAACCTGAATACATGCAAACCAAACAGTTTTTATCTCCTTCCCCCCTTCCTTTAAAAAGGAAAAAAAAATCTTAACAGGTCTTCAGAGAAAGAAATAAGAACAACTGAGGTATCAACAAACACAAAAACAACCTACCAGGATAAATAAACTGAGGATTAATTTTTTTGCTATATGACCATCAACAAAGTCTATCAGCTTGCATCTATTTCTAGAAGTTCCAATTCAAACTACATCTAATGAGTTTACAGTACAATTTTTAAAGGGTCTCGCCTGAGTCATAAAGACTGAAGCAACCATTAAGCCACATTTGTTAACAGCTATGATAACTACACTGCCATTATGCACACTGTAGGACACTATGCTACACAAAGGACTAATGTTATTGCACCAGACTAGAAGCACTTTAAAGTCATCTTGTAAAACTAGTAACACAGGCAAAACACATTTTCTGACCATAAAAAAACATTCTGGCAATTGCTAAAAATTATACATTAGCATCAATTGTACATTTAAAATACTACGTTATTCTATCATTTAAATAGACTGCATTTACCTTCCAAGTTTAGCTTTGCAGTTTCTGTCAGCTACGGTTATGGAAACACACAATTGTTGTGGTTACATTTTTGTTTGTGTCTGATGGTAGTTTCTCCCTTTTATTCCCTTTAAAACATTTTCATTTGGGGTAGTAAACTCCCCCCCCTTCCTTTTTTAAAAAAATTTTACTATTAATTAATGTGTGATTCTTGTTATAACTGTTCACTGACTCTAGACAATGACATGTTGTGTCAGCAGATATTTTAGCTCAAGTGATGAAAGCTGCAGAGCTATACTTGAAG
Organism: Dromaius novaehollandiae; assembly: GCF_036370855.1. Taxonomy (NCBI): domain Eukaryota; kingdom Metazoa; phylum Chordata; class Aves; order Casuariiformes; family Dromaiidae; genus Dromaius; species Dromaius novaehollandiae. The sequence continues at coordinate 30,721,018 of NC_088099.1, forward strand.
CTTGATGGGTAACCAGAGCTTATCTATTTGTAATTAATTTGTCACCACACTGAAGGTCGGAAATTGAAGGCTACTGGCCAGATGCTGGTCTTAATGTATACCTGAAAAAGCCTGAGGATATCTTGCATTGTTCTCATTTACAGTGACATGGCTAAAATTGGATTCTGAGGTTTTGTCTTCAGTTCTAGAAAAATCAGGGTTTTCAACAAAGGAAATACGTTAAAAAACCTACTTATTTAAAGACAATGAAAGGGAACAATGAGACAGCATAGAACATCACAGCTGTGATCCCTCAGGCTGGAAGTTACCCAGGAGGTCTTCTACAGCTCTTTGGTATCAGCAGGAGGTCTCGCCAAGAGTGCTGCCGCGAGGGCTTGCAGGAACACTGGGTTCATGTCGAGAGGACTGTTGGATTGGCTATTGAGCGGTAATGAGTGCTACCCTTCCAGCTAGGTGATAGCCCCAAGAAAATATGTTGCAATCATATCGCCTACGTGTGGCTCAGAAGTGCATGGTTTCCCTTCCAGATTTCACCTCAGAAAGCCTAATGACTTAGATCCAGGGAAAGCAGATGAATTATAGGAGATGAATTACTTTCTAGAGACAGATCAATCACAGCACAGCATTCTACTTAGCATGGAAGAATATGAAAGATAACTTAAAACTAAATTAAAAAAAAAGTCTCCGGAATGCCCAGTTAATGATCGGTTTATATAAAGCTTTAACTATGATATTGCTATGATGTCCCCAGTTAAAAGGGCAGAATAACACACTTTTTATATAGATTTTACAGAAATAGAAAGAAACAAAAACTTGTTCAAATTGGTATGTTAAAGGTAGCCTTTTGCATTCTAGAGAAGGAACTATTGCATTGTTTTTTATTTGCTATAGATGAAAGAAGGCAACACCACAGGGAATGTGTCCTTGTCCCCTCTTCCTTAACAAGTCACCTTACCATAATCATTTTCTGAAATAATTATTTATAAAATAATTCTCCATGGATATTTATTTGAGGGCATAGGCATACAGAGATAGTCGCTTAATATAACGAATATTTTAATTTAAGAGTAAAATTTGACAACACGTTCCTCCTGAAGTTCAGCTGGTAACTATCAAGATTCCTCTGCTTGAAGAAGGACTTTCATTTCAAGGAGGAGGATGGGAGGTGCACAACTTCTAATGGCAGAGCAACGTTTTAATTCCTCTTACCAGTCACAAACCCACTGTATTACAGTGCTTACTTGTTATTATGGCTATTTCATTTCTAAATCAAGGATTTTCTCACATCCTGTTATGATCTCTTGCTAGATATTTCTGCCTGTAAGGTTTTGACTTCTCCTACTTCCCATTGCAGTCAATATACTGTATTTTTTTTACGGCCCCACAATATCAAGCAGTCAGACTCACAACTTGCTATATGCTGGTGGTAAATTCATGTCTAAAGGTGACAGTTTAGTACTTCTTATTAAAGTAAACTTGGGAATAGCAGCATAAAGTTCAAGACCAGACTAGTGAATTTCTTAGCTGTTTGCTTCTAATTCCTTCTAGCGTTACCCTCTTGCTGCCAGTGCGGATGAGGCTGGCCCGCGCCAAGCTTTTCTCATGCAGACTGCAGACTGCAAGCAGCCCTGCACCCAGGCGCTTTGCCTCTCCTGGGCTATATAATCAACTGCTATGGCTCTCCAAGGCATTCAACATTTTGCTCCAACTTGTTCCTAAGGCAAACACAAACATTGCAAAGCTCAACAGTGGCACAGATTGGGAAGCTGCCAGAGAAATAGTTTTCTCCTGGGGGGAAAAAAAAATCAAATTAACACAAAACAATGTAGTGGTTTCTGCAGACCTTTCACCTCCACACTGTAATTTCTACTCAAAGTTGCAACAGTAGTAGCCACCATGGAGCAGTGTGATGGTCAGGACACCCTGCTGCAGGGTGGAAGAGCTATGTTCAGTCTGAACACTGATCAAGAACTTGAGCCCGAATTTTTCACTTATCAGCAGCCAGCTATTTGGATCATGTGTCTCTTTCTGGTAGTTACCACCTCGTAACAGTGACAGTCTAAAGACACAAGACAGGCAGGTACAGAGAGACTACCTTTTATTAGACCTACTGATGCTTGGAAAAGACACTTCTGCACACACAAACTTTCCTTCAGATTTGAAAAAGAAGCAGACTTCCCCCCTCCCTGCCTTCTCCCTTGCCTCCATTTCAAAAAATCTTGGGTTCATCCCAATGAAGACTGGGAAAAAAAATCTTCAAAAAATTTCAACAGATGGAAAGACCATTTTTTGCCCTGTTCCATCCCAGAGTATTAATGCACTATGGACTCCAGCTGATTGAGAAGTTGGACCTCAAAGGGTAAAACATCTTACTAACCCTGGAATGGCAGTCTGAATGGACCTAGGAAAATACTAGGCAAAAGGATGCCTTTGCCTGCAAACAGTCACACTCTCTAGCTTATTTCCAACTGAAAACAAATCAGGGAAGTGTCTTTCTGGCTGACGTCATTGCTTGTATGCACCTTCCAGAAATAAAATAACTAGTAAAAGAGAGCTTGGAATTAGCAGTTTTGTGCAGAGATTTTGGGGTTTGGGTCTGAGAGCTTTTTGGTTTGTTTGAAACTACATCTATCCATAATTGAAATATTTACAGAAAAGAACATTTATGTTTGGGAATGGTCTGCCTCCCTGGCTTTTTAATGATAACGAAGAAAACAGTCCTTCCTCTAGTTCGAATTCTGTATTGGCATATCAACTTTGCCATCCAACTCAGAAACACATCTAAACTGAGCTGCACAGATATTTTCAACTGTCCCAAAAGGCAAACAAACGTGATCCACATCCTATTACCTTAACGTTGTCTCCCCAAGCATTCAAGCACACATCTGTACTGCATATTTCTTCTTCTACCAAAAACATCTAATAAAAAGCAACTAACTTACAAGCTAGCCAGCAGATGCTTCAATATATCACTTGTGTCAAAAAGAAAAGAGATTGCTTTTTAAAAAACACAGCTATTGAATATATCATTGCCTCTTGGACCTGGAAGGCGGGTATCAGACGAGAGGCTTACAGAACCTGCCGAAACCAGGGAATAAAAATGTATTTGTAAAATAGCTTACTGATTTTTTTTAAAGGCGTGTGGAATTTTCCCTGGGTGTAATTTGGCATGCCTAGTCAAAGAAACATTTTATTTGTGTGTGTGCAAATGGAGGGTTTATCCTTTGGGCCACTGGGGAGCCAGTGGCTTTGTGCTGTGGTCTGCCTCGTGCCATTCCCACGCGAATGCTTTTCTCGGCCACTTCACTCCAACTTTTGAGTATCATGCCTGGCGAAGCCAGACTGAAGGCTTCCTCTCACCTGTCTGCTGTTCCAGTATTGCTGCATTTCCTCTGTCATCCTTACAAAAGGCTGACTCCAAAGAAGTCCTCTAATGATTAAACAGAAAACATTCCCTCCTCTCCTTCCTCTTGGCATGCAAAATCACCATGGGCCAACTCCTGCCCTAGTACTGAAAAGATATTTTCAGCCACCATGCACATTGCCTTTTCTCTCCTTCCTTTCCACAACCCAACCCCCCTTTTTTTGCCTCCAGGTATTTCTAGAGCAAATTGGCCCTTTCCTTTTCCCCTATATCGTGGTCTGCTGGTAACTTTACAGACCAGGATTTAGGTTTCACAGTGATTCTCAGGTATCGGCTTCATCCTAAAACCTCAGGTGATGAAGGAAAAAAATGGAATAATGGGGGCTAATATGTCTTTCTGCCAACCTGCAAACCAGAAACATAACATGAAGAACAGAGAAATAATGGCATGGATTGGTGGTCTGGCTCCAAAGAAGTCCTACCATCTGGGGAGAAATTATTTTCCAGGCATAATAAGCTCAGCAGTTTATTAATATAAAATATTTTTTTTCTCTTTTACAAAGGGAAAAGTAGAGAGAAATAAACCAACTGAAAAAAACAGATCCAACAAAATGGAAAAAATCACAGACATTTAAATTTCCCATTTCTAATAATATTTGTTCCCATGAGCATAAAACATTAGTTCTCTCCCTTCATGAAAATGTGATTGCAATACTGGAAATACAATGATACATATAAAGGAAAAAAACTGCCAGCAATAAATTACATTCTATTGATAAAGAATAAGAACTATAAATGGCATTCTCCAATTAGAAAAGTGAGCAGAATTTCTTCTCTTAGTTTTTTAAAAATCTTTGGTATTAAAAATTATTTATGATTTCCCATTCATACATTTTAAAAATGTTTAATTAGCCCATACTTTCCCCTGATTCTCTAGCTGTTGGAAGCAGGTATCTTCATAGTGGAAAATTATTTGCAAGGTTTAAGATAAAAAAGAAATGTGGAAGCTGGGTTGGTTGTGGGATACTGCCCTAGCCTTTCACCTCTCCTATCTGGGAAAAAAAAAAAAAATCTGTCTTAGGTTATAAGTCAAATGGGCTTCGTGGTATCAAGGAGTCCCTCAGGACACAGCTGGAGAAATGAGAAAAAGAGAGAGACTTGCTAGGACTCATAACCTGCCTCCGTGTTGCTGTGAGACTGCTTCCAACAAAAGCCTTACACAAGCAAACTCCTTCCTAGGGAATCTTACCTGGGCGAGTCCCAGGAAATTCTTGCAAAACCTAAGCTCTGCGTCACCGCAGTCACCACAAAAGCCCTCTGACGGTTCTGGGCCCTGCATTCACCTTCGCATCAGGGGGCTGAGCCCTCAGCGTGGCAGACGCCGGGTTAATTCCTCTCACCCCTGCCTGAATAAACACCGCACTTCTATCCCATGCCTTGTCCTGCTTAGCTGCATGACTCAAACAGCGGGGCTGCTGCCGCTTCCCTCGGGAGACAGCTCCACCATCCCGCTGCCAGGAAGTGCCTTTCTGGTGCACAGCCCCATCCTCCTCGTCTCCATGTAATCCTGTAAGCTTTCATCCGACTCTCCCACGTCATCCTCCTGGCTGGGTGCTCAAGGGATCTCCCATTCTGATCCCTCCCTGTTGGCTCAGGATAACAGCAGAAACACCTGCCTGACAGGAGATGGGTGCGCGCCACAGGGATGGAGCGGGCAGGTTTCCTCTGCAAGGCTTTTTCTCACTGCTCTAAGCACTGAAAGTACGGCAAGGCTCATAGTGTTTGTAGGCAGAAGCAGTGGCTTTTTCTAGTTCAACTGATGTCATTAAAAAAGAACAGAAAAGCTTTTGGGCACAAACGGCTTTTTCAGCTCTCCTTGTGTCCTTAGACTGCTAGAACTACAACACTACTACTACTTGCATGCTAAACACTAAAATTAGTATATATTAGTATATATATATTCATCTATACCCACATATATTCATATCTAAGTACATGCATCACACATATATGTATCAGAGGAGAAGAGTCAGAAAATGACACTTTAAAGATAACATGATGAACTTCATACTGCAGAATTAGTATTAAAGGACATGTCAGAATATTTCCTCCAGCTACAAAACACAGCACTTACTCAGGACATACTGCAACAAGATGGAAGCAATGATATTACAATTATATTCTGACAAGTAATAGCCCACTTTCACAAGGCTTTACACATGGTCAAGGACTCAACCCTGCCATTAAAGAGTACAGCCAGGCACTAAATGCCTTGTACTGTTCTTCCCTAGGACGGGTGTAATTACAACCCAGCACACCAAACCGCTCACTCTCTTCCTCACGACCTTTGTACTTTAGAAAAGCCACAAAGGAAAAGAGCTGGCACGCTTGCTCCGAGAGCATCACATACTACTTTTAATCTGCTTCAAGATTTTGCTGCCCTTAGAAACACTGAACTCTATTCTGCGTGAACAACCTGACAACAAGCCAGGCAAAGGGCCATTATTCGGTCAACAGGAAGTAAGCTGGGACAAAAGGTCCAAGTTTAGGAATGCTTTTCTGGGTCTATTTTGATGTACAGCCTAGTCAAACGGCACTTGGGGAAGAGCCAGCATAAAAATGTACTCCGGGTAACTGTGGGCTTTGATTAAAAAGCCACAGTGCTTAATAACAAAACCTGACTGGAGAGAAAATAGGGCTAAAAAAGAAAGATTTGAGCTTATGAAAAACAGCTCGTGCCTTCAGGCTCATTTTAAAAATGTGTTTTATTGACTTTTTACTCGATTAAAGGATATTCTTATTCTCTCCTTAGAAACTGTCCACTGCTTCATACTGCACATCAATACATGGTGAGCCAATGCAAAAGGCTTAGGTAAAGCAATCAAGAGCCACTGTGTGAACTAGTTCATGTTTCTCTCTGCATCTTGGAAAAAATGAGCTCTTGAGCTGTTCAGAAATCCCATTAAACCCACACATGCATAGAAAATAATTGCATTTCCAGAATGTCTGTTTGTGCACTGACACTAAATACTAAATACATGTAGACCCGACCAGTCTCTAAACACTTCTGAGTTAACTGTTGCAGGAGGCAGCAGCTTCCAAACAGCTGAACCAAACGCCATTCCCAGCTCCAGAAGATTTCTGCTCACTGAAAAATCTCTAAGTGGTGACTTCTGAGCACCCCATTTTAACTGGATGACTAAAAATTTCAACTGAATTATTAAAAATAGAAAGATTCTATTAGAATATAGAAATCTATAGAATATAGAATAGAAATATAGAAATAATAGAAAATTTCCTAGTGCCCTGAAGTCAGCTGGCTCAGAAAGTATCACTAATTAATAGAATAAAAAATAACTCACAATTCTAAATTCTTCATTACAATTTTTAATTTTGGTGAGAAACTTTTTCCACAATACTATATGTGACACTTATAAAGGCCTTTACATTTAAAACATGGTTAACTAGCCTTTCTTACAGTTCAAGATGAAACCAAAGTATTGGTAGAGGAACAAATTACCATCTATCAAGTGTCTGGCTACTCCTTTGCAAGTTCATACGCCATGAAAAATGCAAAGCAGCTTATTGCTTTTTTGCTGAAGGTAAGCTGTCCTGAATAACTCACATTTACCTCAATGTATTGGGTGGTGCGTGGACCTGAAGAATTACCAAGGAGCGTGTAAGAACTTGCTGCCTTACAGTAACTTGCTCATATGAGCCTTTACTGACTCCCTTGTAGCTCTGTTGACTTTACCATATAAATAGGAAGAATAAAAAGTGGTAGGAAAATATTTTGCAACAAAAGTAATTTAATATGATGCTTAGGTCATACTGAGGACATACTTTTTAATTAAGAAAGGGAATGACTGCCTGGCAACTGTTTTGAAAAACAGAATCTGAGATTATAGTGCTAGCAAACTGAACAATGTTACACTAGCACCCCCCAAAAAATACTGCTATAGGTGAACAGAAAGGTGGTGTGTAAAACAGCTAAAATAATCCTTCCACTATTCAGTTTGGAGTTTTGTGTCCATCTATGAAAACAACATTTCATGACCAACTGGTTAAGTTCAGAGCAGAACCAGAAAAATAATCTCAAGTCTACATAATATGAACTAAGACAAAAGACTGAAATAATTGGGGTCAGGTACTGGAGAAGGCAGAGGAGAGAGAGAGTATCAGTCCCCTGGCAAATTAACAGTTGCTGCAATGTGTAAAAATAAAACTATTTTTCCATGTTCATGGGGAACAGTAGCTTAAAATGCAGCAAGGGAGAATTAGATTAGACATCAGAAAAACTTTGGCTAACCACAGCATACATCATCTGGGAATGTCATCGAATCTCAATCATGGAACATTTTCGGGATAGAATGGAGCAATAACTGTAGGAAATAAATCACATATTGTTAAGCCTGCCTTAAGATCAGGCGGATGGACTACATAAATTCTTGAGGTCCCTTACCAGCCCTGTCTTCTTTAAGTATTATTTCTATATAGCCCCATTTTCATCTCACTTAAAACTGAAGAATTTATGCTAATATTACACTGAATCTCCCTCACAACAACAGGTTTATACTACCTAGCTGTCTTGATAATTTGAAGCCTGTAATATGTTTTGTAGCCTAATGAAACATCATACAGATTACAGTAACTACCATCTGGAGAAAGACATATTTCCTTGCAATATTTTTTTTACTTTTGAGAAAACCCATATTTCTCTGATGTTAACCTCTCTAAAATAAAAGAAAGATAAGTGTTCAAAAGCTTATGTATGAAGTGCACCTAGAAATCTTGATTTTATCAAAAAATTGCTTAGATATAAATTTCAGGCTATTCAGTCAACCATTACACAGCCGGCACTTCTGTTGCTTTGTCTGTTACAGTCTGGTTGAAATTACATTCATCTCTCACTGTAAAGGCTTTGAGAAAACTTGAGAATGGCTTTTAATCCCTTTTATTTTCAATGTCCAGTAACAAGACCCATGAAGGCCACCTGCTTCTACCTTCTTGACATACTTTCTCTGCAATTGTAATTTGACTGGCAGAAAATCATAAACCTCAAACTTTGTAATAGTGGTAGACAGTTCTGTTATACTGACTTCCTGTAGTTGTCTCCTCTAGAAGTCAGACCTATAGATAGACATATAAAGAAAATCTGAAAGATATTCTGGAGCACAATGTCTGAAAGACAAGGAACACTAATTTTCTGTTTCCTTCCTTTGTGGGTTTTGTTTTGTTTTTCCTCTTGTTTTTCCGTCTGTTACACCAGGAGGCACACTGGAATTAACCAGAAGATATGACCCAGATGTCAGTGCATTTGTAGTGGAAAAAGGCAATTTCAGAGTCTAGTGCTTAATAAAAATTTTTGCATGATTTCCTACAGCTGTTATCCACGTGTTATTTCAGGATAGCTGCATCACTGCACTGTTAAAAAACTGAAACAAACACACAAAACATGCTGAAAATGCAAATCCACAACTTACTTTGGTTTGGGATGCAAGTGCAACAAAGCATTTGGGGCTAGCACTGATAAATAACCACTACATTATCCTTGCCACCATATCCAGGCTTCCAAAACCAAAAACCTACTGAACATATATGTATTTGCCACACGTAATTATAACATCCTGATTTAGTCACTGCAGTCTCTTGTTTCCCTTAGGTTTAATGTTGTTTATTTGCGACATTATGTGCATAGTCATTGCACTCTAGAATCTAAAGACAAAATAAAAATTTGGGGTTTACAACAAAGACTTAATAGAAATCCTTAAGTCTGAACTCAGTGTCCATTGATCTTAAGGGCCAGGACAATGTGCTGTGTTTAAGTTTGCAGGTTGGTCCTGGAGCTTTGAAAAAAAGAAAAAAGAAAACAAAGTTTTTCTTTTTTCTTGAAATGCTAAAGAGAACAGGAATTGTTTTGTCCTGTGTTATGAAAGGGATGTGATCACAACTCCGAAGGAGTTTTGTGCTCTTCACTCAATCGCCTCCAGAAGACAGAGGCTTGAACACAGTTGACTCTTTCTTGCCTACACAGCCCTTTGGATAAAGGCCGCCTGCCTAAATCTATCACAGAACAGTGACGGGAGTTCTGCAAGTGTAAAGTTTATCCTAAAATCCAGAGGAAAACAAACACGCAGTCGGAAGGTAAAAGACATCCTCTACTGACATCGTCAGTGGAATCAAAAATAGGACCCTCGGTATCCAGATAAATAGTTAAAGACAAAAAAAAAAAAAAGAAAAAAAAAAGAAACTTACTACGCTTATGAGTACATTGCTACTGCATATGGGTGGCCATTTGCAAGAAAAGAGATGCTGGGACCAAAGTGTCCTCTGGTACAACTCCAATGACCTCAAACTTGCACTGCGATCAACTTGCCCATTGTATTTACTGATATACATCAGGGTTTTAAAATAAAAATATATCTTGGGTGAGATATTTCCAGAAACAGATGCGCAAAGCCTTAGAAGAGTTTTGTACACAGCATGGTGTAACCAAGTGATCCTGTCCAGCAAAACACCGGAAAAGCTCATTAATCAAGAGCCAAAAGCCCACACTCTGGATTTTTGTGTTTATCTTTGCATAATTTGTTTATGTAAACTTTGCACAATATTTTTCAGCCCACTGTTCCTTTGGTATTTACTTATCTTCCTAGAAAAAGCTTCCTGACAAATAAATAATTAGAAAATAGATTTTCCCCTTCCTAATTATTAATTATTGCCACTAACATGAGTAAGAGAGGATATTTAAAGAGATTTTGTAATAAAGCAGGGCTTACTCTGATATATTCATCAGCAATCCTGCAATTTCAGCCCCTTCGCATAACTTCTCATAAAAATATAACATTAATTTATTAGAAAATGTAAGGAAGATGGCTGAAAAGACTGTTCCAGGTATGACATACTAGGCTGGGAGGCCAGGATTTAAGGAAGACCTTTCTGGAGAAAAGTATGGGCATATACCAGATTTTGCAGAATTTCAGCCAAGCCTACTGTGTAAAGGCAGGCAAGGCTTAGTAGAGCTAAGAGCAACAGACAGCGAGGGAGGGAGTTGGTATGAGAGAAACCAATTTTATATCCTACCCCCTAGAAGGCAGACGAGTATTCATTTCTGCTGCACCAGGAATAGGATCCAGATCAATAGCAAATCCATACTGCATCTGGGAATGATCCTCCCAAACCCGCTGTCTGTCTATAATCCTAGCTAACCACTCTCATGCTGCAGAACAACACAGGATCCCTGAACTCCAAATGCTCTGCTGCTGCCTAAAAAATAATTGTTAAAACTACTGGGAATGCTTGTGTCAAATCCCCTTCTAGCACTTTAATAGTAGTTCTTAGTGATGAAGATCTAAAGGTCCACACAGAAATGGTGACCCACAGGAGTCACTACAGGTGTTCATGATAGAACCTGGTTTTCTCTTTTAAAATTCTTTAAATAGTCACTGAAAAGACACCTATGAAACAGCATTTGTTGTTTACAAAATGGTGGCCTATCAATTACAGAATAGCACACCCCCAAAACCAGCTGCTTCACATTCTGTTCATCAATCTTTTGGCTGCTTATGTCAAACATTGACAGGTTTAATGTATTGAGAGATAAGAGTTTGTCCTTGGCTCTAGTAGGAGGGAGGAAACGAAGGCTGAGCACCTGCCCACAGCACATACATAGAGAAGTCTAAGGAGTAAAAAGGGCCTTGAAAGCCCTCATCTTTTCATGCCATATGATCAGCTAGTGCAGACAAGACAGGATGTACAGACTCGTGTGTCTAAATCTTTGTGCCACTTGGAGCAAGGACAAAAATATGGATCCCTGATCTAGAGTATCTTCTTTTGCATGCACTTTGGGCAAGGCAATAATAAGAGGCATAACCCCCAGAATGACTATATACCAGACAATCCCAAAGAAATTTAAAAAAAAATTACCTATGCAAATGCATATACCAGAACGTCCTGCAGTAACACGGAGCTTATAGCCCCTGCAAACTCAAGCAGCCTAACAGATTCCTCTAATTTTAATTATCTGAACAAAATTAAAGATGGCCAAGAAAGTACAGATATTTTTCAAAAAATGTCCACGTCCCATAAGTCACAAAGGTCTAGAGAAGAAAGACTAGGAGTGAATCATAGTGCCTGTTTCCTGCTGAGAGAGCTGACAGAGGTGAGGAAGCAGGAATGAGTTTTGAGCACTGTTGTCCTGAACCATCCCCACGTGTTAATAAATAAAAGACACCGATGATGCTGAACAAAAGGCCTGTGCCTCCTAATGAGAAGTATGCAGAGAGAGTTAAGGGAGATCATCCCATCACAACTTTACTGGGACTTTGACCTGTCTTGCACTGTCCCTGGAACGAATGCCTCTACCATAGCAGTCTTCTGACTAAAGGAAAGAGAGGGCTGCGAGGCTGAGCTCAAGTCTGGCTTCTGCTTCCCTCAGAGCTGGGAGCACGTCCAACACTTCTCAGGACAGTCCTTGGTTTTGTTGGGATCCTTCCCACTCAGCTTCATTGCAGCCTGCTACGTGAATCAGGACAAGTTCATTTCACTCATGCGCTTCCCCAGGCAGCTCCTTCGGCAATGAGGAACCACTCCAGCCTCAAAGACAGTGATCTTTTCTGAAGGTTTGCAAGACCAACGTGAGCCTCCCTGGTGCTGTAGAAGACGGTGTCAGCACTGCACTCCAAATAAAAGATGCTTATTTTACCCTACACCCTGTTTACATTATTAATTAATTTTATTCATGTTAAACACAGTTGGCTGTATTTTTAAACATTACCAAAACCTAGTAATTTATGGAGATGCTTCACAATATTATACTGGGCACCACTCCCCAGATAAAAAGGAAAGTTATGTTTGTTTTCTGGTATTTCTCCTCCTTAGGTCAGGGAAAGGAGTAGCTACACTATAGTACAAACAGCACCATCAGCCACCCAGTTCAAAACTCAGGAATACCTAGAGCTTACTCAGAAGTATCATTGGCATGGTCAGTGTTATGGTCCATTTCTCGAAAGATTATCAGGATTATAATGTAAGCAGTGTTTATATTGGCTAAGACAGGCAACAGGTTCAGTTAGCCAATTCAACTATCCAACTGACCCGTTCACCCAGGAGGATTAAAAAAAGGCAAAGGCTTGGTACATGCTATGTTCAAGATCCTCTGCCTACTCTGGGTGTTATATACTGCTAACCAGAGGTAGGACTGTGTAATGGCAAACACTGACTTGGAAAACCTGCTCTACCACACATTTTCTTTACAATCTTGTAAAATGGGATTAATGGTACTTCCCCCACATCCTGGGGTGTTGCGAGATCAAATGTATTCAAAACTGTGAGGCATTCTGGTACTTGAGCGACGCAAGCCATAGAGGCGTCCAAGATAGACAGATAATCCTCGTTTATACCAGATGGGGAAACACTGAAGCAGAGAGAACTTAAGCAACCTGTCACTCAAGAAAAATATGTGGAAAGTGCTGCAAAGAGAAATTTCATTCCCCCTCCCCCTCAGTACTTCAGACATTTGGAACAAGCTTCAACACGCAAAATATTACTAGGAATAACAGCGTGGGAGACATGTGACTAGCACAACCCCACCCACACAACCCAGGGAATGCAAAACACTATCTCCTCCATCCCGTCACTGTTGTTAGCATACATTACCGCACAAAATGACTGAGCATAGTATGACTATACTCATTTTGATAGTGATTGTTTAAGTCAGCCAAGGGAAGAGCTGGCTGTCACTTCTAATCCTGGCCGATGAACGGTGGAAGCACAGCTCTACTCCTGTCCTACACCACAAAGCACCACGGGGCCATCTGCTACCAAACCAGTTTCATGGCAATGTAGTAACTAATGACTTTGGAAGAATGACTCTTGATTTCCACTGGCAATACCTCTTCCTGGGTGGTTTCACAAAAAGAGTTATCAGTCAAGGAATAGCTATTTAGAAACCATAAATGTGGGGACAGTGATGCCCGTGGGATTTGCATGTGTTAGCTTTGCTTGCAACAACAGATTAGGAAATCAGATTGAGAGTTACAAAAAAAAGGAGGAGGAAAGAGGGAGAAACTAAAGTTAGACTGATGGGAACTGTTGCAAACGCTGCATTTTTCAGAAGATCGGTCTGATAAGAAGATACTCTTAGATGAAGAGAGTTTATACCTCCTACATTCAATCAAAACAGTTACACAGCCATAGTATTTCCCATCTGCAAAACAGCCACATGTGGTGATCTACAGCCCCCAGGAAACCAAAACTTTACAAAATGATTGTTTTCACTCCCAAATGTTCAAACGAAAGCTCAAGACTTTTCAAAAGTGTTTGCAAATTAGAAAAATCTGTGGCTATATCTGTAAATGAACATGTATCAATATTTCACCAGAAGACTTATTACGAATTTCTTCAAGGTCAGCCCTCCAGAAATGTCCAATTTAAAATAAAACTTTTTTTAAAAAATAAAGGGAGCTGCAAAAATCACAGAATTTATAACATTTATAAATAATTTATAGTCATTTGCTATGGCATTTTTTTAACTACTCCAAAACTGTCATTCTGTAACATTACATTCAGTAGTTCATCTGATTCTCTCTAGAAAAACAAACAAAGCACTGAGCTAATCTACTTTAAATTTAAAACAGCAAAGCATCGTGACCATGCTTCTGCTTTCTGATGGAAAATTCTGATGGCATCCTCTTCCCCTGGTCACTGGAGACTAAAATATGTCTCCCACTAATCTAAATGGTACTTTCCATGAACATTCGCAGCAGTAAAACTCATTCTGTGCAAATATTAATGGAGAATGACCATAAAGATGTATGAAAATGGCCACAGTAAATTCATTATATATACAAATGCATGGTGGCACATTTTTCAGTGTTCATCTAGCACTACTTCTACATTTTTATTTACCTGAATCACTGCAGCTATTATCTGCAAGAGGGACATTGATGCCTATTTTTAGTAGGTAAATTTTCATAGTTATTCTAGCAGTATGCGTGCCCAGAAATTAATACATTTCCTACTATTGTGCAATGTGAAAAACGTGGAATTAAAGAGGCAATCTTCATTTTTAAACTCAGTTTTACTGCTTGGGATTTTAAAGTGCAGATTATAAATATTTATCCAGTAGTCAGTCAGTAACTATTTCACTTGCCAGGACTCTCTGTTTTGGTTTTCTTAATTACACCAAATAGTGTAGTTTTCTTCTGGCCTAAATGGTTTACATGAATTCTCCAGTCCCTGGAGATACTGCGACATTCAGTTGTGAATTTTCTGTGAGATACACATAGAACTGCAAAGAAGACTCAGGAGGTTTAATTCTAGCTTCAACAGCACTTGCCTCTGTGGCTTTGGATAAAAGACACAACCTCTCCCTCCCTCCTCCTGCAGCCTTTGTTTCCCCTTCCATGAAAGGGATCTCAAAATAGACTAACAGACCTCTTGTGCAGTGATCTTAAATTCATTAAACTATTTTAAGGAATAGAAGTTCTGACTATTAATAATTCAGTCTTATTACTGATCCATTTAAATACAGACACTGCAAAATCGCTTCGTATGCCTATTAAGTACAACCTCCCAAGCTAACAGTAGTTCATTATTGTGACAGTTCTCCAGTTCAGGCTTACTGGTTGCTCCTGTTATGTGAATTAGGAGTCTTCCATCATCTCTAAGATAAGGACTAAAAATGCATGACTTTGGAATATCTTTACAGAGTACTCCTTATGCCTAATTTTCCTGTTTATCATTCATGACTAGTCTGTGGCAATTTTCCTCAGGCCAAGCACCAGCCTCACTGCTTTCAGGCAGCCTGGCCTTTCCTCCAAATCGATCTTCCAATCTTCCACAGGGACATTGTCCAGACAGCACTTCCATTTTGTCAGGTGACCAAAAACCCACAAATAGTATTTTTACAGTGGAGCTGAAATGACAAATGGAAAAACCAAGCCCAATGAAAATGTGAAATGATAATTTACAGGGCTTTTTGGAAAAGAGTTGGTCAGTTGGTCTCAACAGAAACAGCCCCTCATCGAGTGGTAATTCATAATTATGAATTGATGATTCACATCAGTCCTACTTTTTGTGATGGTATGTGCTGTATTTGCCAGATGACATGGACGTGCACTTTCTAGCCTTTATTTGTTAACGGGCTGGTTTTGTGGGGTTTTTAGGATGATTTGTAAAGCGTGATGGTGCTGCTCTCCCTTTGTTACTAGAAGGCAGACATTTAAACAGAAGAATGATCGTGGGCACTCTTTTTGGGAGAGGGAAGAGAAGAAATGAGGGTTTGATCAAGATTCAGATAATTTCAATGGGAGACCAAATATTTGCTTCATTAGTGAGTTGCTTAGTTCACCTGCATTCAGCCAAGCATAAAGAAGATAAAGGGAGCATAAAGGGGAAACGGAGTGAGGGGAGATGTGATCACTGTCTATGAATACATGAGAGAACATCAATAAGTAACAGAGAGACTGACTTGCATTACCAGCAAAGGGCAAAATAAGAAAGAACGGCCTTCGCAATGTTTAGAAATCATTCGGGAAGTAGGGCTGGTTGAAAAGGAAAGACATGCAAACTGACTCTTTTGAAAAGTTCATGCCAGGCCACCCACGTATATATCATATTTTGAAAATCATCAAATTGTTAAAATCACCAATGTTCTAAATATTTATAAAATAAGACTTCCTGAATACATTTAAGAAATGTCCAGACTCTTTGATCTGATTCCAAACTTGATCATAGAAAGCATGATCAATCTCACACACCAAAAAATCCAAAAAACGAAAGCAAACAAAAATGGTATAAGGGCACTGATATACAAATTCCCAGTTTACAATGTCACTCATACTTACCTGCAGTAATGTATCTTGTTCTGATCACTTTGATACCAGCAATTTGTAAACAAACCACAGGGTTTGTTCACTGATGAACAGTAACATTGAATAGAGGTCAGCAGGAACAGTTTTACAAGGAAAGACTGCCAAAGCTAAAATGTGTTTGTTGGGCTGAGTAAATACAAGAAAAAAAAGGCACTGTAACATTGAACTATAATATTGAAGGGTAAAAAGCAAAAACCAAAGAGGGAGATGAATTAATTAGTATGGTACCCAGAGTTAGGGGAGGAGGGCTAATGAAGAGTAGTGGGATTAAATTAGGAAAAGCAAAATTTGAGTATAAAGAAAAAAAACCTTACGAATAATGAGATTTATTATTCAGGGAATTAGTCTCTCAGGTGAGATGATGGAAACACCTGCCAAGGATTTAGGACTTTTAAATTCAGGTTGTACAAAGGCATTAACGCTGAATATACAAAGTGTGCACAAAGACACGTACACGCTGGGGAATTAAACAGTTCTGGTGGGGACAGAAAGCGGATGCGGCGACATCCTGTTACATCTCCACAACTGCATTACCCTGGCCAACACCCTCTGCAAGAACTGTGCAAACAGCAGCGTACAGCCGTGCCAGGCAAGCCCTGCTTTGAAGCATTACCCATATGGAAAAGAAATGGGGGCCTGTTCATGCAGGAGCAGGCACAGGTTGCCCCCACGTCGTCCCACATATACCCTGGACTCTTGCTCCTAATTCTCGCATGGATTCCTGCTGCCACGCTCCTGGGCCTCCCTTTGCATGCCCTTACCTATCACAGGCTAAACGGTTTGAAATCTACAGGAAAAAACATCAATAAACAAGGACGGAAAATTGCATCATTCTTATTTGAGCATTTGTTACTTTGGAAATCACCAAGCTCACGCCATGGCCCTCGCTCCCACGTGCTCGGCCAGTCTCAGCAGTTTAGCTACGGCGCTGCAGGCTTTAGCGCTTCCCGGGCTGAACGCAGCACTCAGAGGCGTGATTGCCACCACTGCCACCTCTTCGCTTCAGCTTCCACAGGCGGAGCAAGCCGGCTAACCAACTAACCCCACAAGAAAACAAAACAAAACAAAACATTCCTGAAAGAGCGCTGCAAGATGAAAATGCTCCAGGGCGGCTGGCAAGCTGGCCTCTTGTTTACAGCACAGGTTTCCCGCTATTTAAAGTGGGAAATCTCACCTGGCACTCTCCTGCCACATCTGTGGGTTTTGCTCTGCCTGCCTCACCCAAGAGCCAAAATTAACAAACGCTTTGCAGGCGACACTGAGCGCCCTGCAGAGATCACGACTGGGTCAACGGTACGCGTCCAATAACTGGCAGGTCGTTCACCCGAGTGAAAAAAGGAAGGGTTAAATGTTGCAGCTTTATCAGGAAATTTGAGGCTTTAAACTGGAAGCAATTTGTTCAATGGCTATTTTAACCGTAGGACTTCCTAATCTCAGTTCCCACAAAGTTTGGCTCGGAGCCAGCCAGAATGGTTAGTCTCAGCTGCGCAGATATCTTACACAGAGGAAATAAAAGGATTTTAAACCCTGGAGTCATTTCCTTTGGTTCTCGGCTCATTCAGAAAAAATGTCCTTTTGGTCAGTGATATCTCCAACTTAATTCCTGCAGCATGACTTTGAAAAAAAAAAGTCTTTGTGGGAAACTTTTTCTGAAGCTTTGGAGCTGTTCCCTGTAAGCTCTTTGCCAGTTGGTGTAAAATACCTCCTTTCCCTTCAGGACCTCGCAAAGCCAAAGGCCCGCTACTCTTCTGCCTTAACTCTCAGTTTTCCAGAAACTTCTTGCTCAAATTTGCAGCTCCACTTAAGGTTCAAGTGAGGCAGCCATACGAACTGCTCATAGAAGTAAAGGCTTGTAGGATGGAGCATCAGAATAACTCTTTAAATGTACTATAATCGTATGGTAGCTGTGTGCAGCTTCATGGTAATTGTGCACGCAGAACAAGTAAGCATCTATCAAAATGAGCAATGGATTATTTTCCAGGAAGAACCACAGGTTTTGAGGCACAGTCATAATATATTGTATGCCTGTGTGTTGCACTTTCAACTGACAAACACTTGAAGAATTAGACCCAAATCTGAAAAGTGATCCCAAGGATCCAAGCAGGATATGTTTAAAACAAGCACACAGAGCAGCCAACACAAATGCCAGAAGCGTAATGACTTCTTTAAGTGAATGCTATGCTTACTCCTTGAGGCTATCATTTGAGCATCCTGTAAGGATTTCACTGAAATAATGGAGATAACATTTTTGACACGGAGTCTAGCAGTAATGACCAAATTCCTTCCAAGCGCATCAGACCTGGAACACCACTTTTATATCATTACAAAGAGGGAGGTAGCTTTTTAAATTTAACCTCAGGCTAAGGCCTGTGATATTTCTGACAACACTTCTATAAAACAAAATACTGAGGTGTGAGGCTTAGCATACATGGTAGTTTTGTGGATCCTATAATAGTCAGCTTATACACACTCTGTCCTAAAATGAACTCTGAAGCATCAGGAGGCACCAAAGCTGACATATGTTTACGAAGAAGATTGATATCAGTGAAATTCAAGGCCTCGCTCAGTACTGTGCTTCGGCACATATCTGAAGCTAAGTACACACATCCTAATATGACCCTTCATATATTCAGAAAATTCAGGAGAAGGCAGAGTAAAGGACACATACAAAATGGAAACGTTAATGAGCTCAACCCTACTGTCAACTTTAAATGTCAGTGCTGATCTGGTTGTTGATATTAAATCAATCTTTCTGGGAATGCTTATAACTAGTCCCAAATTACATTTTTAGTTGTTATTTATGAATTAGGACTTGCATAATGTCTGTCTAAATGCTCACAACTGTCAATTCTTGCCTTATAATGATGCAAGGTATTACATGAGATGCACTGATACATCAACTCTGAATAAAGTACTTTAACACATATGTACGCACACTACTGATACTAGTATCACAAGCTCCTTGATAACACTGTCCGATATGGGGCAACTGAAAACTGAAGGCCTTTCTTACCCTATCTCAGAGATCATCTTGAACAGCCTCAGACTAGATCTGCAATCTACAATGGGGACCTCTGTTGGAGAGGAGATAAGCTGATCTCATTTCTGTTTTCTGTCTTAAGGAATTTGGGAAGCAATCTGATTAAAAACTAAAACAAATAAAATAAGTAAAATAAATAAGTACACTTTTCTGTACGCCAATCTAAACATCCTTTGATTGAAAAGTTTTCTTTGTTTAAACCCTTATTTACCAGGATAAAATAACGATGCAGAGACATTGATGCAGCATATAAAATGAAAGGCGTATGTGAAGTTTAAAGAACAGCTAGTGTTTCCGAGGTTAAAGTGGAATAACACTGGAATTATAATGGCACTTTTTTCCTTTCCTTTTTTTTTCTCAGTTGTATGTAAATTCAAACCAAATGTTGACTGGAAAGTTTCTCCCCTTTACATTCCACTTCTCTTCTCCCTTCCAGGAATGCCAAGCCCAGGAGCAGAGTGTCAGTATAAAGACTATCCAAACTGAAATGAAATTTCTGGTTTCACTTAGTCCTGTGGGCAACATGTGCTTTCACTCTTCCCTAAAACACAGTGGGAGCACGGGGCTTTAAAATCATAATCTGAAAATCCCATTTTGTTATGAGCCTTATTAATATGAAATGACTGAGCGATAGCATCTACATCCACTTAAAATAACAGAGGAGTATTTCATATCCATTCCTCTGCTTTATCCGCATTCCCAAAACACAGCAAGCTCACCTTGCTAGGCTTTTGAACATTAATTTGACAAAACCAATTTTGGAGTTATTTTATTTTCTTTAATGTGCAAACCTGCAGGCATTTCCTAGGCCTCACGCTGGCAAATATGCAAGCGATTCCCAAGCAGATGAACCGTAACAGAGCAAGACTTCCGCTCCTCTGCCTCCTGCCCACTGGCACTTCGACACGTTGGGCAAACCGTCACAGCTTCCCTCCCAGCCACAAGCCCAGGTGCCCCAAAGTGCCTGCCCAGCCCCTTAACCAAAGGGGAAGAGATGGCTGCATCATTTTGGCCAGAGAGCTCTCCTTCTCAGAGAAGCTACACCAGGAGGCATCTTCCAGGAACAGATCTGCTTAAAAGCAAGGCAGAGAGTGTGGGAGAATAACACAGCCCGCAAAGCCCTGAGCCAAGATCCACAGGAGCCAGAGTCCTTCATTCACCCCAAAGGCCCCAAAGACACAGTATGCCTCTTTGCTTCCTCCCCACCAGTCCTTATATAAGATTATTATGGCACTCAAATAAAATCATGCGCTGAAAAGCTACTTCTGACAATATCTGCCTCACTCAGAGCTTGCAACATTTTCATAAAAGTGGGGTAATTCTACAAAATACAAGTGCATGGGTCTGGACCAGAACTTGACAATTCAACCCTCACCCCACCTGACTGAAAAGCCGCATGACACAGCTCCTGTCATTAAAAACTGAGCGTGCTTCACCTTCCGTACCAGAACTTTGCTGCTCTGGTCACCAGAAACTGTTACCCATGTTTCACCCTTTGTTTATTTATGGCTCATTTACCCTCACTCTGCTGCCAGCACTGTGCAGAAGTATTTTTTCCCCTGCCTAATACTCACCAGATACTGGATTCTTCATAAACAGTGCCCTCCCTAATTTATTGTGCTCTCCGTAAATCTTATCTTAAATGGTATGTCTTCAATTCCCTACTTATCCTTCCCTACACTCTTTCGAGTAAGGAAAGCCCCAATACATCCAAGAACTAAGCTGAGCCAGCACAGAGTTTGGCTCCATGCGGAAGCTGGAGACTGGACTCTAGTTTTTGTCCTTAGGGCAACAACAGGAGGAAAGGTCAAATAGATTACCTAGATAGAAAGCAACTGAAGGAACTACCCCATCAAACACTCAGAGAAAAGAAATTAAGTAAAGTGGGAGTTACCCAATTTGCTATGCCAAGGATCATACCCATGCCTTCCCCGTGGGAAAACTGCATATGTGTGCACAGCACAGGCAACTTCTGCCCTTCAGCAGGAGAACTGGGGCTCCTGAGAAGAGAGCGGTTAAAGTGGAGCAACTCGGGGACATGGAGGAATTCACCAGCACCTCTGAGACATCACTGAGCAGGGTCACTCCCAAGCAACCAAACCAAATCCTGCTGAGGGAGAGGATGGGGACATTCACAGAAGAGACTTTCAGAAATGTTGTACAACAGAACCAAGTCCAGGTGAGCAGCCCCAATCTCATGGCAGCATTATATCAGGCTGGTGAGGCCAGAAGAGACCCAGTGCTGGATCTTCCCCACTGAAAGCTGACTTTACATCCTCTTGTACTGAAAGTGCCCCTCGAGTAACCAGAAGTAATCAGAAGGAGGGAGCAGGTTGTAGCGATGGCAGTCTCTCTCCCCAGTCTGGGGAGTTTGCAACCCAACAGAGGGTGAGCGCTACATCCAACCTTCTAGCAAACAACAGGCCAGAGGACAGCAGTGGTCATACTGGGATGGAAAGTAAACAGTGACACTTAAATACGGTGCTGACAACAGAACCAAAACTTTAGTATATTCCCAAATGCTTGAAGCCTAAGAAATAAGATGAATGAACTGCAGTATGTACCACAGTATGAAAACACTGAGGTATTAGGGAATAGGGTGAAAGGCAGACAGTGAGAGGACCACTGTAGCACTAAGATATAAACTGTATGGTACAGATATAATAGGCCACGCTTGTGGTGAAGAACTACTATTTGCTACAGAGAACTTAGAATCAAAACAAATAATCAGGCTAAGCCTGATATTAGTGGAGAGTTAAGGCTATATTACGGGCTGCCCAACAAGGATGGCAACACTAACTGCAACATGCAGAGGAAGATGCAGAAAGGCAGTAAGGGCGGAAAGCTGAGTGCTCATAGGGGACTTTAATTATCCAACACAGATTGGGCAAAACAGGATATAATGCAAAGATCACATTTTTTAGGTGCTGTTTCACAGAGCAGCTGCTTAGGAAGCCCAGAACAACAGATGCAACTCTTAATTTGAAATGGCCACAGAAGAGGTTATGAGACAAACTGACAAAAGTGAACAGTAACAAATTGCCAACAACAGATGTTATTCACCCTCCCAGTCCTAAAAGAGCTCCAGGATGAAACCGCTGACTACACACGCTAATAAGTGGTGTGTAGCTTCCTTTTTTAAAAGCAACTTTGTACCTGAGGACTGCAGGGTGGCAAATGTGATGATGGTATTCTGAACAGATTCCAGGCGAGATCTGGGTACCTACTGGTCTGCAAGCCCAATGTCAAATTAGCAGAAATTACAGAAACAGAATAAAATTAATGGAAATATAATATGTGGAAAGAGTTAACCTGCCTTTTGTAGGTTTGCCTCACAAACTTACCAGAGTTCTCTGAAAAGGTCAACAAGCCTGTGGATAGGGGTGATCTGGCTAATAATAGCCTGCTTGGATCTTCAAAAAGCATTTGACAAGGCCCCCACAAAAGGTTTCTTAGGAAACAAAGCAGCCATGGCATAAGAGGGAAAGTTCTTAGATAAACAATTGGTTTAAAGATAAAACCAGAGGGTAGAGGGCAGGGTCTTTCTTACAATAGGGGGACGTCACCAATGGATTTCCGCACAGACCCGTGTGGGGACCCATACCACACACCCTGCTCCTCAACCAACAAGAGAAGGGGCTAAGCAGCAAGGGGACTCAGTTATTCAGGACAGAAAAGAGGGGGTCAGCTGAGAAGAACTGCAGAAGGACCTAATCAGACTAAGTGACTGGGTAATAAAATAGCAGGAAAAATTAAATGTAGGTAAATGTAGAGTGATACACATGACTGAAAAAAATATCCTAGTTTTACATGTTAACATGATGCACTGTCCATAGGTGTATGGCATGATAACTGTCCATAGGCATATCAGCTCAATACTTGGTCAGAAAAGCAACCTGAATTCTAGAAATCATTATGGAAAAAACAAAGTAAAGAACATACTACAGAAATATCTCTATATATTTCCGTCAGCCCCTCTTTCCCTATAACTTTTGAAATGACTGCCTCTTTTCAAACCAATTTGATGGAGGTAGCGACCTCAAAATAGTTCAAAAAAGGCTGCAGCTCAATCACATTATTAGACACTAGAGAAAACACAGCAAAGAGTCACAAATACAAGGCTTATTAATTCCACCAGTCTCAGAATCAGTTGTTCCAAGACACACACTCTCTGCTTTAAGTGCAACTATTATAACACTCCTGTAGTAACAGTTCAAGAAAGTACAGCATGGCAAGTGGTAGCTTTGCAAGTCTTTCTGAGGTAAGACATCACATTCACCTGACCCAATAACACATACTCTATCTACAAAACCTAAGCCATATTTACTTTCTCTTTTGTGACTTTCTTCTCTAATAACTATCTATACTAGCAATAAAATCTAGTTTTGTTAAAAAGGAAATAACTACTAGGATAATGTGCAACAAATATACAGAAAATAAACACTGGAATTTTGAGCACTGATTTGTCCTCAGTTTGGGGGCTTTTATAAAGGGACAGCCCATCAATTACGTGGAATTTACCCTGCAATTTACAGTGAGCTGAAGGGGCTGACAAGAGCAACCAAGACACCTCAGGCAAACCGGGTCGCTCAGACTTTTTCTTGCTGTTTTACAATTAAAGATTGACCACAAAACCCTTCACTTTCTGCAGAATGACATGCTTGGTTGGTTAAATATGCAGCAATTAACATAGAGATAACATGCATTTAAATGGAGGCCCATTGACCCCCCACTCCTGGCTGCAACCTTTGCTCCAAAAGCAGACAGCTTAGCAAAAATATTCAATTAATAAAAAGCCATGAAGGGCAGCAGGTCCATTTTAATCCATTTAAAAATAAATGGTGTTTACTGCTCCATATTTAATAAGTTAATAAACAACAACACCACAATTAATACCACAAGCAACAAGGGCAGGTGGCAGAAAGATCTTTATAGAGATCATATCAAAAAAAAAAAAAAAATTTCTGGTTCTTTCTCCTTTATGCAGAATCAAACAGAATATTTCATGAGCAATGACATGAATATAGCCTGTTCTCCTATGCGTTTGAGTCCTGCCTTTCTTATCTCTGCCCATGTCCTATCCCCACTGTGACACTCTACAATTTCCCCAGTCACTCAAATCCCCTCACCCCAAACCTTCCTTAGTGCTTCTGCCCTCCCCTATGATATCCTTAGCTCCCTCCCAAATTCCTTGTCAGGAAGAAACGGCACAAGTTCTGGCTACACCATAGATGAGCAAGTGCTGATTTACTCGGGTTACATTAAGTGGATAAAAACTCACTCCATCCTGTATTTCCTTCTGTGGGAGCGCTAAGTCTCCACTCTCCATAGCTGCCACTTTTCTGAAAACTTTATTAACCTACTTATATCTGACAGTTCTAGTCATCTTTCACATTTGCTTGAAATCAGCTGATAATTCGAAAAATTGTGTGTGCAGAAAAGATGGAAAGCTTGGAGGCTCTGAAAGTATAAACCAAATTATTTTTTTTTATTGAAGTATTCATAATTTTTTAAGTCAAACTTGTGATTTGGGGGTCCAGGGAAACCACATATCACACCACTGCCATCTAATGGAAGAAAACATCAGCCCATCATTAGTCCTTCTGAAGACTATCCAGTCAGACAAAAACTATTTTGCCAAAAAAGAGAGTTGCTTCTACCACTAACATGGCCTCCTCCTTTTCTTATATATACATTCAGCTCTCCTCAAAATATTCTGGGCTGAAAAAACTCACTAAATATTATCCAAATGTAAGGCTATTCTCAGGAAATCTGAAAGAGAGGTTTGGGTTTTTTTGTTTTTTTTTTTTTTTGAGAATTTAGTGTTTACAAAAATGTTGTTTAACTCGATTCGAAGTCGTAAGCTTATTTATACTACCTAAAATTAACTGTGGACACTGGTCTTTTTCAAAGCCCTGGGCTGCAACGTCTATAGGACAAGGCTGTCTTTTAATTAATTTTTGTAGAGGATGATTGTTGTATGTACTATAGATTAGCATCTAGAGCTTTACTGCTGTACGGCTACCATAGCCTAAATAGATGCAGTAATATTAATAGCACCCATCAGTTCCTTCTCCTGCACTGGTGTGAGTGGGGTTTTTGTTCAGAGTTGAGGGAGCTACATCTTTATTGCCAGAGGTTATGATTTTTCTCCTATGCTGCATATATATTCCTCCTCTAGCAATCATATGCCATCTCTCGACACGCAGTCCTCAAACACCCAGGAAGACAGATTTAATAAAAATGATGGCATGGTCTATTACTGCTTTACTTTCACAGTATATCATCTACTGAGAAGGAGAACGTTTACTTAATTCACTTGGGTGAAGTAATTCTACCGTTCTAAACAAAAGCCAGGAATGTGTATTAATAGGGGAAAAGGCGAATGATGTCTTTTCTGATTGCTGGCATAATGCAAAAGTGAAGTCATGCCGTAATTAACAGATCTGATGCAGAATGGTTCCTGTTGAGTAACTGTGCTCAATAAGAGTCTGTCGATTGGATTTATTATCAAATTGTCACTAGCAAGTGTGTGTTTTGCATATGCAGTAAACTCTCATAGAGTCTAACAGAACAGACTCTAAGGGAATTAAGGAGCAAGGGCAAAATGTTCTCCTGTGGAACTACTGGAGGTGTTTTCCACAGCTCCGCTGTGTTTTGCTGAAGGTCTTGAGACTTGATAAACCAACGTCTCAGCCGAATGCAGCTGCTACTGCGAGAGATGACCGGACTTCAAGAAACTAGCGGCCAAACAAATTTACTGATACATGAGATGTTACATCATGGCATCAGGAAAACAAATAAGAAGTTCAAGTTTAAGCAAACCCATTCGGCAAGACAGGCAAAATAGCCAACGCATTGCAACTGAGTTTTCACAAAAGCTGATTATGAACCCCTGTTCAAAGACTAAAATACCCTCTTCCATGCACTTCTGTGATATGAAATAGATACTTTCAACTCAACTGAGATCACTAAGAGCCTACTAGCATTACCCAGTCCCCAAATGCACTTCAAATGGATGCCAAGCTATTGGCAAAGTTTTATACAGACCAATGAACCAAAACTTTAATCACTGTGTAAAAACAGAAATTTTATTTTTTTACTTCTCTGGAAGGAAAAAAAAAAATCAGTTATTTGCCAGTGATAGGGGCCTGCAAATTTTGGAAGCAGTAAATTAAGAATCCTGGAATAATCATAGATTAGATATGTCACAGAATACTTGAGCATCTTGGGTCTCTTTATAGAAAAAATTTGCTAGGCCATGAGTTCATTTATGAAAAGATAATGACCCAGGAAATGCTTTCCTTAATTGCAATGAAGCTGTTTAAGAAAGCGTCTGGGGAACTAATTAGAAAAGAGTTTCCTCTGTAGAGGACCTGGCTTTAAACTCAATAAGCATTTTTTAGAGAACTTGAGACAGAACGCTGTTTAAATGCAGTAAAGAACATTTCCCGAGGTGCCGTGACACCTTGCAGACATGGAGGTGGCCAGTGGAGTCCTCCCAGCGGCAGGGGAGCGCCAGCGTGGCCGCACTCTCGCCGTGCTGAGTGGCTCAGGACGGCTCAGCAAACCCTTATATCCGACTGCCGCAGCCTCGGAAGGCATTCAAAAATAGACGAATAGCAGAAGCGCTACCTCCAAGCTAACGTGACACTTTCTGACCAGACCATATTTGCAAACCACTCACACACTTGCCAAGACACATGTAATGCCACCGGACATCGCAACAGATGCTCGTCGGGCAGGAAAATAGCTCGGCCGGTATCATCACACGCTTCCACCACGTGTCGTTGTTTCTTTGTGTACCTAACCATCTGTAAACCCATCATCTGCAAGGTCAAAAGGATAGCTACATATATATATTTCTACTATACGTGCACACACTTCTTAAATCCAGAAGCTGGTAACTTCTTAAAATTGTCATATTTGCAGAGCAGCCTGATAGTTCATGAGCCTGCAGAGCAAACAAGTTCTCATGGGTAAGGTGGGGTGAGAACCTGCAACACTATCGCCTTCTCTTCAGTGAATATTTTCACTGTTGTGTAAGCAACCTCATCGTTTCTTATCGGCAATTCTTTTCATTTTATTTTGCTGCACCCCTGCTAGGTGTCTTTCCTAAAGACCTAGTTCCTAGTCTCATGTGGTTACATAATAATAACAGTTTTTAATTCAAAAGAAAAATACTTAGTTTTCAAGCTTTTCTTGTAAGCATCACAGGAGCAGAAACTAAAGATTTAATAACTAGAAAACAAACTAAAAAAGAAATCCAAACATTTATTAATTTTAAACAAACAACCTCGTGATGCTCAAAGGGATCTCATGATTTTCCAAAAAATTTTGGCCTGGCAAGTTTGTATTGTTTTGCTGGTTTAAAATGTTGCAGAATATAAAATCAGTCATACCATATAGAAGAAGAACATTATTTAAAAATATTCATTGTAACAGCTTCCCAAACTAAATGACAGATGGCAAGCAGGTTCTGCGCTAGCAACGAAATTAAAGCAAGTGTTGACGTCCCTTGCTTCCACAAGGACTTGATGCTATACTACCATGTGCTACCCCAGCAGCAGGACTGAACCTGCAACAAAACACAAGACTGTTTTTCAAACTCAGGAGATTTGGGTTTATCAGCTGGTTTGCTTACCAGAAGTGGCACAACTCTGCATAATTTGCACTTTCTGTTCAAGAGACCCAGGACTGCATTAGCAGGGGCTGCGACAGGTCAGTAATGAGATGGGTTAACAGAGCCATACACAAAATTTGCAGAGCACGTGCCTGCCCTCAGCCTCTATCCAGCTTCCAAAAATCCCTCACAGTCCAAAAACTCACCAAATAATTAAAATATTCCATATTGCTACACTTTTAATAACTTATGAACTGTTATGCCACTGATTATGTAAAACTTTGGAATGGATTGGAAAAAAAGGAAAGCAAACAAACAAACAAAACCAATGCACAAAAAAATCACACCTATTGTCTATCCCCGCATCGAAAATAGGATTGATTTATTTTTACACAAAGCTAGAGTTTCAAAATTAAATAAGTCTGTTTTACAAATTATTTACTTTCTACAAGATCCAATTCCCCTTGAAGCACGCTGTGCATGCCCTCCTAGTGTGAACAGTTTACAGTCTGTGATCAGGCACAGACCTACTTGGCTTGATTTTTTTTCTCTCTCAAAATGGCAATTCTGAGAATCACAAATAACATAGCACAGTTATTGCAATTTGAGCTTATTCCCAATAAATAAAATGTATTAACTAATAGCTTTCCATGGAGCTTAGCTGCTTTCTTCACCAGCTTACGATTTTACATGGACTTGTTTCATGTTGATAGTCACTATCGAATTTTGCCATCTCAAATATATTAGGAATAATAGTAATTAATAAATACAAAATGAAAATGAATGAACTTGTATGATCACAAATATGCATTAATCCTCATAGAATATGTGCAAAAATTACTAAAATTTGAAGTTATAAAAGTGTATTGCCTAACATACTCCCTAAGGCGTATCTATTACTCTCTCTAAAGTTTTGTTTAGCAGAGCAGAAGCCTCCTATTCATCAGGCTCCAATTCATTAGGATGCGTATGGATGCTGGTCAATTTAAGCAGATGAGTAGCACCGTTGACTTAAAACACAAGGCAGGACAAACTCCTTGTAGGAGATATGAAGCAGCACTTTATCATGCCATTCCAATTATCTTCCACACTTACAATAAGCCTGCAGTCATCCCACTTTTGTTGCATAAATAAACTCTCAATTTATAAAATAGGTCATGGTAAGATTTAAGTCTTGGTTTAAAAACAGCAGGGCAAATGGAGAAATTAAATTGTATGGGATACATGGTGGATTAACATAGATGACCTAATGGTTTTTGTTGTTGTTTTTCTTTTTCTTTTTCTTTTTTACCATAAACCCACTGCAACCCTATTGAAAGCTTATCTGCATCTACAGTTTTGGTATTTTAAAAATGAACACATCATTGCTAACAACAGGTTTCTTGACAAGAAAAATGTCTTAATGAAATATTAAAATTATCAACAGAGTCTCTATAGTTCCCCTCCTCATGTTAGGCACATTTCTCTCCTAAGGCAAACACTCCTATTCAACAAATCAAGTCGCGCATGGCTTGAAAAAATATACATAAAATGAAGAATATGCAGTTGAAGTGTTTGTCTCCTACACATTACTGTGATTCATAGCTTTTATTTATTAAAAAAAAATTCCCACAGGTGGGATTTAAGACTTTTAGTCATTCTCCCATGCTCATCTTCTCGGGTCCTAGTGAAATGCTCAAAATAATACGAGCTCCTGATTAAACCAGGAAGTAAATCTGTATGCATGCAATTAAAGTGTCTGCAAGGGCAGATGCACATGACAGTAATTCATACTCTAAGAAACGGGCTTGTGTATTTGGCAGATTAACTGTTCTGTATTCCATTGCTATGAGGTATGGAAACTGTACTGTGAAACAACCATTACTCATTCCCTCTGTGCGGAGCACGTAGGTCTATCAAAGGCGAGCCAGTTTGGAGAGGGCGGGGGAGAGGGCTGCAAAGAGAGGAGTTGGCGCGTTTAAGATCAACGCTTCTCCTGAATGGCTTCTTTTATTTAATTTCCCCTACTTTTTAAATTAGCAAATACAGTAGACCCAGAAGGGAAATGCACAAGGGGGAGAGAGAAGGAGGGGAGGGAGAGGGAAAACGCAAAAACAGCCAAAACTCTGCAACTTGTTCATTAGGGTTTTTGTGTTTGAACATCTGAATGAATCGTGTCTGTTTTTCATTATTCTCCATATGTGATTGTTCCCTGCTTTGTTCAGTGATTTCTGGCCATTTTGTCATGACTGTGCTTATTTTGTTTTATATATTGTTCTATTACAGAGCGATTGTTGCTTCTGCAATGCCTCGCTTTGCATTTATGCCACCAACAAAGAACAATCTTGAAATGAGAGGTTACGTCAAAAGGTTTCTCTAGTGAACTCTCTTGAAGCATAGATGATTTCTTTGGACGCGACTGCTTAATTCATACCAGGGAAAAATCCTCAGAGAACACTATTCCTTAGCCCAACAGGAGTAGAGTGGGTATCCTTTTAAAAATCTTTTTTTGTTTGGAGAATAAATTAAAATCCATTTCAGATTGTTTTCCTCATTTTTGGAAGAGGAAACCTAAACAGTAGCCCTGTTTCAACAGATCTGCACATTGATACGTGCGTTGTTTGAAATCATTTCTTTGTTATATTAACCATTTTACATTTTTAGGTTTACTCTATAGCTTGGACAACACACAAATGATGCTGAAACGCAATTTGAAATCTCCAATTCCACGATAACTTCTTTATCATCTGTTTGAATTTAATCCATCCTGCTGCACCCTACGAGCACCACAGGATGATGCGTTCAGTTAACAGAAAATCTTTCACTTTGTGGAAGATGAGTGAGATCTGGAAGACTGCAAAGGAGGACAGAAAACGTCTGGGATTTGTTTTGTTTTGTTTTGTTTTGTTTTTTAAGGCAGAAGGAATGTAGGTCCCAGTGAATTAGAGCCATTTTAACCCAGTTTCAACTTCTGGAACAATCCTAGAACAAATAGTCATATAAATCCATTCACAGACCCTAGAAGATAACCACCGATTAGTAACACCCGGCATGGATTTATCAAGAACAATTAATGACAAATCATCCTTGCTTCTAGAAGCAGATAACCAGTCTTGTGCACAGGAAAGTGCTATACACTTTGGTAAGACCTTGGCTGTCCCTCATAGCACAAACAGGTGGGAGAAATACAATCCAGCTAAAACTGCAGTGACGTAGGTGCCAAATTGACTGGCACATCCAATTTAAAAAGAAGCTCTCTGTGGCTCACTGTCAGAGTATCTGGTGTACCGAGAGGGTTTCCTCAGAAGTCCTTCCCAGGCCTGATATTATTCAGCCTTTTCAAAATTATCTTGTCCAGTGGATTAGAGAAATCATTTATTAACTGTGAAGAGGATACTAAAGAGCTAGGTGCTGCAGGCACTCTGGAGACTTAAGATTTGAGAATAATCTTAGCAAATTAAGGAATAGACTAGAAGAAAAAATTTTAAAAAAGGATAAAATTCAGTACAGACAAATGAAAAGTACTAGCCTGAGGAGGGAATAATCAACAGCACAAAGCCCAGCGCACAATAAGGAATGCCTGGCTAGCGGCAGTGCTGGCAAAAGCCACCGGAGTCGGGGGCTGCAGAGAGTCTCTCTAAGCACAGGAGAGCAGGGCTGTGCCCATGCAACACCCTGTGTCGCACAAAAGTATTTTTTATTTAGATATATATAATATAAACACACACATATACATTATATGTATATAAACAAGAGAGTCGCACAGAGGACAAATGAAATTACCTTTCGACACTGTAGAAAAGGGTAAGATTTAGGCTGCCTGATATTCTGTGCCCGGTCTAAGCACTTCAGGAGAGAGGTGAGCTAATTAGCGAGAGACCAGTGGAATGCAATATGGGCAGAAACGGAAACAAAGCCCCTCCAAGGAAGGAGGAAAATGGCCAGTGTTTAGTCTAAAGAAAAGACATGACAGACACCTAACAGTCTTCAAATACATACAGGTTTGCTGCAAAGAGGAAAGGAATAAACTGTTCTGCATGTCCACTGGGGATAAGACAAGAAGCAATAGGCTTAAAATTGCATCAGGGGAGATTTAGGTTAGACATTAGGAAACACTTTATTATAGTGAGGACAGTGAGCACTGTAATGGATTGCCTAAGGAGCTTGTGGAATCTCCATCTTTGGAGGCTTTTGGGAACCGGTTAGACAAACATCTGTCAGGAGCCGTTTAGGTAGAGCTGATCCTGGCCTGAGGCAGGGGAAAGGACCAGATGACCTCTCAAGGTCCCTTCCAGTTCTGACTTCTATGAGCTCTTTTTAAATTTTTTTTTTTTTTTTTTGGCAAACTTACTGAAGAGGAAGGAAATTGTACCCAGCATTTAAAGAAGCAATACATCCATTCTTTTTATGCCATGAAGCATACTGTTAATAAATCCAATTATGTCTATGATCTTTTAATGGTACTATTTATGTCATAAAGATCCGTATTTGAAAATACAAATAAACATATCTCTCTGCCCTACAGGATAATAACACAGCATGAAAGCAAACTTTCAAACATTCCAACTCACTGTTATATAGCCCTTACTACAACAATATCTAAACAACTACGATATTAATGGCACCAAACCCAGATGTTTCTCTAAATTCTCTCATTCATATTCTTTACACACTTTTCACTTCACATTTTTCTATCTTGCAAACAAATCCATTCCTTATGTTATTACCACGGGCAATGGGAATGGAAAGAAGTTCTGATCACGTGGCACCATGTTTGTAGGAGTGGTTAAGGAGACCAGTAAAATGGAGGGTTTTTTAAAAAAAGCAAGGACAACAAACAAGCACACTTCCCCCAGATTCACTCCACCAAGCTTCAGGTGCTCAGCTGAAGCATATAAGTTTAGAGCACAGTTGCTTTAGACCACCAAGATCAGCAGAGACAAATATATTTCTCTGATGGATTTCCTCTAATTAGTCAACATGCTTTCAAGCCCAGTTTGAGTCCACCCCATTCTCTTGACTGGTGCTGCCCATTTCAGGTAGACAAATTAAAAATATATATCTATGAAAAAAGGATAGAGTTGACACCTGAGAGAAAAATAAAGTACTCCTCAGTCTTCTGTGGTGCTGGGAAAGGGAGGGAAGACCTATGTGTCCCTGTCCCCAAACAAAAGTCTTAGTTGGAGGGCGAGATGGTGAAAAACCACCTTAACCAAGAGCCATCTTACCAACCAAGGTAACCCCAAATTATCCTATTACAGAATTCCCATTTCTTATCTCTCCCATCCAGCAATTCTGGCCCTTCCAGTCTCCTGTTCCTAAGCACCCAGCTCTTCCCTGCCCAGGAGCCCCATCCCCTAACCGCTCTGATCCCAAAGCCCTTCCTATCCCACAGTGCTCCAGCTAACGAAGGCTGTTGCTGGCAGGCAAGAGGTAAAGGCAACACACTTCTACAAACAGCAAGAACATCTCTGCTACAGGTGGCAGGATTTTGCCCCTTCTCATGATTTCCCCAAATGTCTTTCACTGCTGCTTCTCACTATCTTGCCACTGGTGAGATATTCCTGTACTGCAATATTTTTCTTTATACAAAATGATACAGAAATGCTGTCCAGAATGTGCTTCTTATGCAAAGGATCCACTTTAGCAGATCCTATTACTCCAAAAAGATTGTGTATATCACTGGCGTGACATTACAGAGTCATTTCAAAACAGAGCTCCCACGAAATGATGGCTCTTCAGACTAGTAAACAAATAATAATTCCAGTCTTGAGATATTTCTACGTATCTTAGTCAGTATTTATCTAGACAGATATACACACACGTACAAGTATCTAACATGCTGTATTTCACTAAAGAAATGTTTTGATACATTAGCAAAGAACTGAGAATGTGCAATTGGAAGAGGAGTCATTTTTGTATCTTGGTATCGAAACCTGCAAATCTATCTGTGTTACAAGAAATATTTTCTTCCTCCAATAATGTAGGCTATGACATCACAAGATAGAAAAAATAAACCAGGTTTTGCTTGGGAAAGTTTTCCCAAAGGTTTTTTGTTTTTATATAGGAAATCAATTTGCATCACTGATGATATCATTCAAATCAGATGGCACTATGTGGTTAGAAGGTAATTTACTTTTCTGCCGAAGCAATTTGATACTTGTTCTGATTTGTGATTTTCATTTTGTTTGTTAATGAAAAAAATTAATGAGAAATGTTACTGGAAACACAACTCAAAGCACTGGCATTATTAAATATGTTTGCAATATACCATACATTATGTTGATTGCACAGTTGGAGTCAAAGCCTTGGCAGTCAAGCCACCAGTCAATCATTCAAACAGACAATGAACTCACAGAGAGGACTTTTAGCACATACCTTTGCACTGATTTGTGTTTTTGTCAAGAATTGCCTTTGTGGATACAATTTTCCCATACCTAAAAAGAAAACAAAAAACAGAAATTCATGTTATTATATTATAACTATATACATAGATATTATTTTTACACACATACAAGGGAGAGATCTAGTGCTCTTGAAGAATGTTTGCCTGATACTCCTGGAGAGGTTATTTCTGCCACTTCAGTTCAACAAAAACCTTTAGAGTTCGTCTGAAAAGCCCCGGTCATTTGCCATGAGCACCTCTGTCCACCTCTATCACTGCACTCAGGCTCCTGGCATAAATGAGAATTATAGCAGAGGTTTTAGGATGCCAATACTACTAAAAATGTTCTTTTGATTAAGTAAATTAGCCTCACTTAAGAATATATTTTTAATTCTGAGCTGCCAAATAAGGTTCGCTTTAATACTGAGGGACCAGATTTTTCCAGGATTAACAAAAAAAAGAGAGAGATGGTTGTTTACATGCATGCACAGGCACATAGACACGCTTAGTTGTGCTCCTCTGTGCATTCACACACGCACACATACACTCAAGTTCCATTTTAGATAAACAGAAACTTTTGAGTTTTATATGCATCTCCTAACTCTTTCCAAGATAAATACTGGTACTTATTTGAATATAGTCACCGCCCACAGATAATGCAGTACTGCATAGCAAATCCATAGCATTAGCATGCTGAAGGGGCAATTTAGATGCCATTGGGCAGCTACAATTTGTTGCATCAAGCAACTAGACCAAGTCTTCACCTTACAGAGATTAAGACTAAAAAATGCAGATTTAGCAGTCAGTGTCACTTAACCCTGGTAAAAAATCACAGAAAAGGGCTATTTAAAGCTGAATATAAGAATTCAGGAGAAAAAGTAATTTTATTTCTGAAGTCACTGTTATATCTTGGTCTCTGATTCATTGAAGAAATTCTGCCTAGAACTCAAAAACCTCCTTTGCCAGATTAAAAAAAAAATATACGTATATTACAGGTAGTCTGACACTTTTGGCTTTCGTTTGGGAAGCTATTCCCATGAAACACAAGTTTTGCCATTACTGAGAGGCCATGGAGCCTCCATCCTTGGAGATATTCAAAACCAGACTGGACACGGGCAACCTGCTCTAGGTCACCCTGCTTGAGCAGGCGGGGTGGACCAGACAATTTCCAGAGTCCCCTTCCAACCCCAACTATTCTGTGATTCCATATTACTACAAAAGACAACAATAAAATTACACTTCCTAATGGCAAAGCAGCATACTAGATTATTTTCCATAGGTGAATCAACAACACATGGACTATAAACCACCTAGGTATATGACAGACCAATTTTTATTTGGTTAATCTTTATTAACATCAATATAAATTTGGCACTTGTGACTTTTGCCTGAAGTCTAGCAAGCAGGATGTGGAAGGCTTTGCCGCAACTCATATCTCTACCTCAGGAGGAAAGCTGAACCCATATATCCTGCTGTACAGAAGAGGATGCCAAGGGCAGCCAGAGCACTGTAGTGTATATTCAAGGATGTGCCCTTCTCTCCCTTGCCAGTCTGTAGAGCATACCCACTGAAACAGGGGGAAATAAAAACAGGGAGTGAGGCAAAGAGAGACCGGTACCAGCACTCATTTGCTAAATGGCTCCTTTGGGTATTAATCTGGGCTCTAATGAACACTTAAGTATCTCACGAAAGAGAGGGAAGCAGCAACAGGAGAGACCGGAGGCAGCTTGCCTCAAACACTTTGTAGCACCAGGAAAGAAAACTTAAGGCAATTTCATACCCTGGTAGACAAAGTTCTCAGCTGAAGTTTCCATGCAGTAGGTAACACACTGCCACTTAGCTTTAGGGAAAGACCACTGTCTTTTTCTCTTTTTACCCAATTTTTGTGAATAATGCAAAATGAGACTTTCCCTTTCCACCATTTTTTCTTTCTTTAATAACCAGTAGAAGCATTTGTTTCCATTTGATTTTCATTTTGGGGAGGAAAATTTCCTTTTTTGTTTTATTTCAGACGGAAACCAGGCTTTTGAGAAGATGAGGAGGGCAAACTGAACTAAAAATGTTACTGGTTTGTGCAACATATGTTGAGCCCCAATTAAGCTATCTTTTAGGAACAAAAATGGTGCACATCTTTTTTTTTGCCTTGCTCTGTAGATAGGTGGGATCTTGTGCTCCAAAAGCAGGTGTAATTCCATGATGCAATCCACCGTGACGGGTACATGGACAGGTAGCTGAGGCTCTGTTTTGCCAGAGCTGACTACACTTCAAAAACACACATAGCAGATATAATGCGCACCATGAGATCACATGTTTTTCTAACCTCAAGTGTTTCAAGAATTGGGGCCTTTATGCTTGCTTGTGTTCATTTCACTTAGTTATGTAATTCTTCATGATAATACCTGGAGTGGACTTTGGCCTCAAAAACGTTGGAGCACATATCTTAAGAAGGCATAGCCAAACCCTCCACCGGGATGATTTACAACTCTTCTATGGGCCAACTTGCCCAGGAGGAAATTTGGCCCTTGCAGTGGCTCTTCATTTATTTAGATTTAAAATCAAATGCACAAAAAACACGTAAAAACATGCCTGTCTTGTACAGTAAAGGGCCTCTGACAGATACATAGAAAAAGAATCCAACAAAAATCAGCGGCTAACCCACAACAACCTCAAATAAAATGCAACCCCTACCTAAGCTTCCCCCAACAAAAACTAACACCCCGCCTCCATTTTAGCTGGGCCACGCCTAATGAATTGATACGTTGTTTCATCCAAGTCATGTGAGAACTAAGAGTTATCATTTCTTTCTTGCCAGCAAAGACAGACATTTGTGGTTCCACTGCTTTTATTAGACTTCCCAGGGTTATTTGCTGCATGCTGTGATCCTGCAAACACTTAGTTACTTGAGAGATTTTACTCACAGAAGTAATTCTGTTCACTTCAGAGGAGGCTTCCCCGAGCACATAAAGTTACTTGCACACCTAAGTGTTTGCAAAAACAGACATCAGAGCAGCAAAAGGTGCCACAATAACACACAGCTATAGGCAATTAGCTGTACGTAGGCCTTCCACTTTCATCTACAGCTATAAACTTTGAGCTCTACCACAAGAAAGTAATTAGAATTAACTTGAAGAGTTTTCCTTAATATTTCAAGTAATTATTTTACAGTAATCAGAACATCAGCTGTGATGAAGAACGCTAACTTGTATGCTGCATGCAATCAGGCAGATACTTAATTCCTACAAACATATAATACTTCTTTCTTGCACATGTGGAGAGTGGTATAAAGTTACGCTTCCTTTTCAACATTGCTTGGCTTTCTGTTTGTGACATCTTTATAGGTGCGACCTGATCCACTCAGAAATTCCAAAAATGTATTCTTCACTGACAATGCTCACAGAAATAAGAAGAATAAAACGTTGCTTAAGAGCTGGCCTCTTACTCTCTTGTATTTAAATGGCAACTACTATAAAATCCAACAGCCTGCACCTCTGCTCTACAAAGTATTGGCATTACTAATGTAAAAACTTCTAGGCATGGTTTGCATGTCACAAGAAAACATGAGCACTATCTAATTTCCCCCTGAATTACAGTGCATGGAGGTATCTTTCAAAGCTTTTGAATCAAAAGCTCTGGCCAGAAAAAGATAATTGTCGAATTGAGTTCATCTCAATGCCTTATTACCAGCCCTTCAATATAATGACTGTATCATTAAAGTAATCCTACTGCATTACAGTATGAGAGGGAATAGACGTTACGAATTCGTGAGATGGCTACCTCAGGAATATGTCTACAGAAAATCTAAGCTGAAATTTCCATTCAGAGGCTTTCCAGACTAATGTCTTGTTTTTCATTATGTTCTTCCCACACTGCTATTTAAAAGTGTAGTAAAGCACAAATACATTTTTACTTGCTTATTTTTAGTCCTTTTAATCCCTAATATTCAACAATGTTTTTAATGCTCTTGTATGTGATAATTTTCACTTAAAACCAGTTGATCACAGGTATGAAAGTGCTTCCACACCATGAGCAACTACACAGACTAGGACTGTAAAAGAATGAGTCGTGCACTGAGATGGTCATTAGTTGTCTTCACTGTTTCTCATAATACATAGGGAGCACCAAGAAAATTATGAAGTGGCAGGTTTAAAAACCCGCCAAGAAGGCACTTCCACATAATACACCGTTAACTTGTGGAACTCGCTGCCACAGAACGCTGCCGGTGCCCACCAGAGCACACCTGCACAAAAAAAGTTATCAGGCAACTTCTAGGGTGGGAGATCTCTCAGGAAGTTAAACTCAAAAACACATTTGTGGCCCCAGAAGTCACATATTGCTAGAAAGCTGGAGACTAAGCTATCGTCACATGCTGGCCCCGTTTTAACACCAGGCACCTCTACCGACTGCTGCTGGAAACAAAATCCTGGTGTGCACCAGCGTGGCCATTCCTACCTTCTAAGAAAACACCAGTTTTTTGTTTTTTTTTTGGGGGGGGGGGGGAAATAGCTTTTTAGGAACATTAGTATTTCTACTATTTCTTGTGTATGTCAATTTGGGGTGAAACTTTTCCAGTTGTTCTATATCCACTTTTAAAATGATAAAGCTTGTTTTAAAACGCTTCCTCTACAAACGACAGTAATACATAGCACGGCACACTGAGGGTAGGAATAAAGGATGGTAACGCGGTGCTGTGCAGAGAGACACGATATCCATGCGCCCGAGCTCAGTGCTCTGCCTTGGCTGCAGAGCTGGGGCAACAACCACCCTCAAGCGCCCCATCCCATTGCATCCCACATTTACAGACTACTCAGCAGACTGTGCAAAGATGCAAGCCGTGCAGAAATAAACCCTTAACGACAGTCAAAGTTGCAGTATCAATAGTTCATTTCAAGACTTTGCAGGCAGTAGACCAGTACTTATATTTCAGACCAAGGCAGAATGATAGCTCCCATGTTAGTTATTTGATAACTGGTGTCAAAACAGAGATAGTTGGTGGAGGAAGCACTTCAGCTGCAAGAAATACAACTACAGAAAGACAAAAAATTCTTCCCACTGCCTGCCCTGATCCCCAGCATTTAAGCGAGCGCAGGTGACCCATTCCTGCTCCTGCCTTGCCGGATGCAGGAGAAGGCAAGTGGGGCAAGAGGGTCAGGAGGACACCGGGACTCACTCAGGGGACCAGCCCAGAAGGCAGAAGGTCTCCTGCCAGCCACCACCTCCCAAGGTGGCAAGTGGGCAGGGAACAGCTGGTCACAGCAAGCCACAAAGTCAAACAAGGAATTTCTTGGGAGGCCAGAGCCAGTCGAGCTTTTCACCTTTTTGGTGCCGCTAGAGAAAATGAACGATTCTGGGACAGGTACATTTTATTCCATCCTTCAAGCCAGCCTTCAGGCTGGCCATGACAAGTCCCGTAACACGAAACGGCCGTCGGGTCAGACGAGCCAAGTCTCTTACCACTTGCCTGACTCCATGCTACCTGGACACGGCAATTCTCATATATCCGGACAACATGGTAAGGGGCACAGACATGCATGAAACACAGCTTTAACCAGAATGACGGAATTTCTTATGTGTTTTAAATAAAGTCAAAGCCTGAGATTTAAACCCAGGTAACTCGTTCACAGAATTCTTTCTTGCTTATTTAAACAAATGGAGATACCATGTAATTTCCAAGTTTAGAGTTTAATAATTATACCCCCACTGTTCGGGTTCGCTCAGGGCCTTGTGCTTTGCTCAGAGCATAATTCGCCCTACTGAAAACAGCCTGCATTTCTATGCATTTAGGTAATATATACTTTTATCTCTGGAATTTTTGTACTGGAATGAATTATGACCAGAAATAATTGGATTTAGATAAGCAACTTTGAGGCTCTTTCATTCTTCTGAATTAATATATAAAGAGCATAACTGGGTTTATTTTGTTTAAGAGCAGACTTTATTAGGAAAATCACGGATTTATGAAATTTTTTCTCCGAGAGGTGTTGTCCCAATAGATACAGTACCAAGTGAACTTAAGCCATCCAAATATGCACAAAAGGGAAAGTCACTCAGAAAGAAAGTTCTAATTTGCATGATCTTTTCTAGGCATTTTGTCTATCGCATTACATACTCAATGCTTGTATTTTTTCTTCCAAAATATAACAGTTAATGTTCTGTCCACTAAAAAAGATTGGGCTGGTTTGCTGTTATTATTCTGTATATTAATTTAAAAAATGGAAGGTTAAAACCAAATTCTGTTTTCGTTCATACAGAGATACAATAACAAAATGTAAACGCCTCAGCGCACCTCTTGTTTCCACAGACCTGTACATGGTTTGTGTAGCAAAGAGAGCTGGTTGCAGGGAACTTGCTGTTTATTGGATTAATAAAACTGTACTTCTGCCCAAGACAGTAAGAGTTGAACATTCGATTGTTCTTGATTTGTTCTTGTTCTTCAACTTTACAGAAATCACTTCTTCATGGAATATAATACAATAATTTAAAATGACAACTTGTCCAAATTTTCAAAAACACCACAATCCTTTGGTTGTACATCTAAACTGACCCTGGACTTCCAAAGGGGCTCCTCAGTCATCAGTACTGAATTCTGTAAGGGATGGGAGATGCTCAGCAATTCTGAAGCTCAGGGCATGTATTTCGGTTCTTAACGATGAAGTTAGGAGCCCAGTTTTAAGCAGACAGTAATAAATACTGTGGCATCTATGAGGAGTGAATTTTCAAGAGAACGCAAGCTGATTCATATTCAAGACTATCCTCTGGTACCGACTTTTACTATTAGGAAAGACTGAAGTGATTTGGTTCATGTACATGCTTATCTTATTCACCATCACCCCATGTCCAACAAAATGACACTTTTCATAAGTATGAGAGGAAAAAAGCTACATTAAGAACATCAGTTAATTATATGTACATATCTATGAACGCTATTATTACTTTAGACAAATAAAAGACAAGATCAAGCAATTTCCCTGCATAACAGCTCCACGTTCAGGAGAAAAGAACCTAAAAGGTTATTTCAGAGTATGGGTCTTGCCATTTACATTACACTACATTTACAGATCATATTCATAAATTCTGCTTTTCAGGAGAAAATGCAGGCACCATTTAGCTCAAATCACAGGTTACTAATCCAGCACTGGAGCAGCTGTGATCCTTTTCATGTTCTTTTAGCAAAGAACATAGAAAACTGGTAGTTTTAGTGAAGTTCACTTGTAAAATTTCTACAACTTAGGGTGGAGAGTACTGCAAATGGACCTCTTAAAATGTGCACAGAAATACCTACAACCAAAATATCCCTCCATTCTTCCCTTTCTAGTGTCCCTAAAATACTCAGCTATTAACACACAGGAACACGTGTCCTACATGCAAATTAGAAATATATTTACAAGCCAGTATCAGATATTTACGGAGAAACAGAGTCATATTTCCTATTCAAACTAATCTGTATTTACATTCCTAAATGTTGTATGTGCACCCACCTCTGGAAAAACAGTCCCAGATGAAAGTTCACTGCCTCTGAAGACTTACTGTAATTGTTTTCAGATCTTGGGAAGCTAAGTCAGTGCACACAGAAGTTACAGTGAATCAAATTCAAACAGATACTAAATTTCTGGAAATATAAAACATCTGAAGTTTCAGATCTGGATGAAGTATACCACTTCAGTAGCTTAAAGGTAATGCTTCCTATAGCTTTGTTCTTTCCTTTGCCAAAATACAGATTTTTTTGCCTCCATGTAAATGAAATTAAGTAGTTTGATCCAACACTCGAAGAAATCAAAGGTAATTTCTTCATTGCCTTCAGTAGGTACAAGATCAAATCCTACTTACAGCACACATAAGGCTACAAATTTGTCACAATCTTGATACCCAAGACAGAATAAAATGCCAGTTTCCTCCCCATAAAAGTCTGACATTTTACAGTGTTTTTTTCCCAGTGTCTTGCAATCTGGCAAGACATTTGGCTCTTAGTTGCCATTATCATTCTAAATACTGTTTGTTTTGAATTAGTGCTATATATTATATTTATATTATGTCTGTATGTTTGACTTGAAGCTATTTAAGACTATTTAAAACATGATTACATTATTGTATATCATATTTAAATTAAAATTCTGATGTTAATATTTTTGCTTTGATAGAAAGCTATGTTTTTCCCTCACAGTTCTGCCATGACAAATAACCAGTGTTAATAATTAATTAGCAAAATATTTTACAGTTGCTAAATTAAGTATGGAAAATGAAATTCATGCACAAATTAATAACTGTGATTTCATGCAGAACACTTCAGTCCTTCTTCTGGGCCATCATTAAATCTTCAGCTACTAATTATTCCGTATCTGCAAAGATTCAGATGTCCTAAAAAAAATGCAACTTTTGTTTGCAGACACTCAGTAGTACTACTAAATTTTCTGCATAATGATAGGATGCATTATTTGGAAGAAAGCTTAGGGATCTGAAACCCTTCATAGAATGATATGTGGTTTACTGTAGGCTGGCACAAACAGTAATGCCAGGCATATCCTAATTTTCAAAGAACAGAGGGGGGGAAAAAGCTATCTTGTTCTACTATAAAGACATCACTCACTGGTGTTGGAGCAAAAAAATTCAGCAGATCTTCAAACTTGAAGAATCTCCCCTACTCAACAATTTAATTATCTGAGATATTGTGGAAATAAACCCCTCCAACATACCACTCCTGCATGCAAAACTTATTTCGTATGTTCTTGCATGCTGTGCTGTCTTGTATCCGATTTCTCATTCACAGTGTTGCTTACTTACGGAGGATATTCATTGTTAAATTACAGTTGGTATGAACCAGCATGCCAGCATACCATGATATTAATCTCTAAAGTATTCAATCATTTAACAATGGCCTCATTATTCAAGGGAACTCTGAGCATCCAGTTTGGGCTGATTTTCTGACATTTCGCTAAACCAATTTATGCTTAAAAGAGTTATATGACTGCAACATAATGTAAAAAAAATATGTGTCTCAGTCAGATAGTACCTCTCTAATAACAGCCAAGAAACTAAAAGGAATTAAAAAGAAAAGGAATTAAAAAGAAAAGCAAGAACTCCA
Source organism: Dromaius novaehollandiae (assembly GCF_036370855.1). NCBI lineage: Eukaryota > Metazoa > Chordata > Aves > Casuariiformes > Dromaiidae > Dromaius > Dromaius novaehollandiae. The sequence goes on from NC_088099.1 coordinate 30,764,357, forward strand.
GCTACCACCAGGGACTGTGAACTCAAACTGATAATTTAAAGCTGAAGCATTTTATAGAGTTCACACAGAGGCCATTTGAATCAAATGCATGAGTGAGACTTCTTGAGTTCACAGAGCTCCCATTTCATTATTTACAAATTATAAAATTCCAGGTACTTCGGATGTCTTTGGACACAACTTAGTTTCTGGCAGGACTGTTTCTTATGATTTTTACATTTCAAAATACATATTTTAGGAAGTATATCACCGAATTGCTTCTTTTTCTTCAGAGTATTTATTTTAAACTTTTTATTTTCAGGGCTGGAATGTCGGTTATATTCATTTTCCACATGCTGAACTTTGACACAAGTGCTGCAAAGGAGAACATTCTTCTCTGCCTGAAATTTTTAAGGAGAAACAACAGGAGCATAATTGTGAAATTTTATAATTACATGGACAAAAGTGTACATTGCTTGCCCAGAACTTGGCCAGAATAGCTCTGGTTTTGGGTTTCTTTGAATTTTACTTAATTCCGCCAAGTGTGTTTTCAAAAGCAAAGATTCTTAGTCCATTTATTTAGGCAACTGTAACACAAAGACAGCCTCAGGACAGGGTGTGAAAATGGATTTGATAAGCTACTTGTCCATGATATCTTTGAAATACTCATGCACATGTTTGACTTTAGGCATGTAAGAAGCCCCAGTGAACTTAAATGGGACTATTCATGTTTATCGAGGTAAAAGCATGTTTGTAGGCTCATAACTTAACATGCTTATTTGGTGAGGAAAGTCCTCTCTACAGCCTCAAATCAGGAAATATGCTTCCCGAGAACACGTACGTGCATGTTTCCAGTTAGTGAGTATTTTGTTTTCCCCAGTGCAAGGCCTATAATAACTATGATAATTATTTCTAAGAGGACCAATCTGTTCTTGCTGGCAACTTACCGCAACTCCCAGGTCAGGGCTGCAAAGCAGGAATTGTCGAAAACCTTTTCTTAAGTGATCAGTTTGTCAAGAATAAAATTCAAACTAGATGAAGCTGTCCATCAAGCCATACAGATACATAATTTACAAATCATGTTTTAAACTTTTTAATGTTTTCAAAACACTTTAAAAACCTGTGTGTAAACACAGCCTTTAATGAGGACTCGCCCATTACAAAAACGCATTTATAGGTTTAAAAATATATTTAGAGCCACTGTCTATTATACGAATAATTCTTCACTCTTTATTGCCCACACGAAGATGGAAGTAATTGAACGTATTAGCCTCACTGTGTCAGCCTGGTAAGTATTTTTGAAGAGAGAAGGCTTGTTAAAACCTGTGCTTTGGATCAGCCTCTCAGTTGCTGGAAACTGTTGCCGAAGCTGTGAGTCCCAGGGGCTGCACCAGCTCACCTCAACGGGGCAGCTGCCTCGTTATTTTCTGAGCGCTGAAGTGACACTTAAGATAACATCGAGGGGCAGGAACTATGGCGTAATCAGCACATCTCCTAGCACTCTGCTCGACAGGCAACATTTGGGAGAACCAACGAGCCCTAGACCAACACAAATCTTGCACTCAACCACAAACTCCTCCATCAAGCTTTGAGCGGGTTTCTCTTACTGCACATCTTGGCAGTGCATGTCCTAAAGAAGAAAAGCCAGTGTTGGCAGTGCTGAGCTCCTCCTTGGTTCAGCTTGTCCCCAGAAGAAGCCGATACGGACCAGGAAGTGGTTAGAGCGGCCACGGGATTCGCCAAATAAATACACTCTTCGTCTATCCAGCGTCTTCTGTCCGTAAAAGGACACCTAGTGGGTCTGCCCAGGCGGAACCCTGGATGGAGAGCTATGAAAAGAGACACACCACGTAACCCACCCCTTCTGAGATAGACATGGGGCAATCTACAGGAAGGAGCAAGAATTTAAATATTTTATCATCCTGCTGGGAGATTTTTCCCCAGGAAGAAAGCATTCACCAAAAAAGACAGTGACCACGTCTTGAAACCTGATCAGTAACACTGGATTTGGAAGCAAATTAACTTCAGTCAGGTTTGGGAGCCCTCAAGAACAGCCTTTTGTATATTACTGACCTCAGGTACCTTCAAACTCACTAAGTAAATGAGATACAGTACTCAAACCATAAAGATTTACAAAAAAAAAAAAAAGATCTCGTGCTCAGTTATCGGGCATATTTTGTGAGAGAGAGAACTGTGATTCATTTCGATAAACCCGCAGTCTTCCTGTAACGGGCAAAGGAGCACAGCACATGCAACTTCCGTTGTTCACTAATACACCAAAAAGTTATTAAATTAACTTGTAATATGAAAAATAATTAATAAGAAATAAATATGCTTGAGATACTTTGCTTATATATCTTGAGCCTTTGTGATATACTCAGGTCATTTTTTCATGCCTCTCTTTTCAACCATGAAGGAGGGAAACCTATATTTTTTAAAAAATTGAAAGCTGAGATTCCCATCTTATCGCATGCCTCAGGATCTAAGGGTTTAAGAAACAAATACTGTGAACTTTGCAATAAACTCCTGAAGGCTGGCAACACCAAGGGCAACATCTTCATCAAATATTAGTGAACATCCTCAGTTAGGGAAAAAACACTGCTTGGCAGATGCATGTTTTGTGTCCCAGGGAACAACCTTGCAAAGGAAAAAAATAAACAAAATAATGACAGTGAACAAATACATTCTGCTTTCTGTTCCTCGCTTTATAAACAGACCTGGATTTAAAGGTTTATAAAAGCCCCAGTGCTGACACCGCTCACTTTACTGCTGCTATCATGCACATAAATGGCAAGTTTATCCTACGTAGATAAATTATATTTCAGGCAGCTGAAATATAATCTGCCAAATGTGCTGGGTTTAAAAATTAATAACACAAAATTTACTACAAACACCTGTAGTGGCAAGCAAATTGCTTTTTGCACAACCCATCAGAAGCAACGCGGAAGCACAGAAACAATGTAAACGGGACATATGGTCAATCTTCATGGAGTCAAAGAAACAACCTACTAGAAACAGACCTATAGCCTGCAAATATTTATAAATGTGAGCAACTACTCTGCACAGTATGCAATGCACACAATGGCCAACTCATCAGCCAAGCATCTGCAGTATCAGGCCACGTATTTACTCATCCCTGAAACGTCTTATTCATCAGCAGCACTTGCACCCTTTTCTCCCACTTACTCAGACAATGGGAGTTTTCTACCCTTTCCCTTTCTGCTGTTCAAGAAAGGAAGTTCTCAAAAGGCCAACATCTTGAACAAGAAGCTAAAGTAAAATAAAAGGTCTACAACAGCTATTCATTTCCCAGATGCCTCTGCCCTTCGCTTTCTTTGGGCTTGCTCCAGAGACCACTGAGATCAAGAGAAAAACCTACGGATTTCCCCTGTTCTGCAATTTCTGAAAGCCTTTAAATGTTACTCTACATCCAACATTCCATTTTGTAAGACAATTTCCTAAGTTCAAACTTCAGTTTCTTTTTGATTCCCTCATTCTCAGAACAACAGCTCCTTTGTTTAAGCTTCCATGTTTACAGGAATGTTATCTTATCTCTGGGTTAGCCTTTAATACTGAGCATAGTCAGAAAAGAATCATTGTTTGAGATTTAAACGTTTATGTATGCTTAGATTTTTAAGACACATACACACATACAAACATACTTACAAAATCTAAGTAAATTTATTCTTATTAAAGGTGATCTAATGATGATATTTAACACCAGTTATAACTTACTTTCCTTATCTCCTTTCTGAAATATTTTTCCAAAATCCGTTATGAGAGTAAAATGACTGCATCCTAAGCAAGACAATTTTTCTCCAGCTTGTCTGCAAGGGGAGAGCAAGGTTTAAGTAACAGAAGAGGAGAGGGGGAAGCAAACAATTAGAGTATGGGGAGGACTTTTATAACCGCTGAGCCACCCGAAGCTGAGAGAGACACTCAGTGCCACAGCCAAACTCTGCAATTCAGAGAAGAAACAAACCTGAAATAGCGGGGAACGGCAGAAGAAAATGACCCTAGTTCAAATTCTCGAGTGCATGTAGCGAGGGACACAGGGACAGGGCTATGCCACAGTCACACTTGGGCCTGCAGGAGAGCACGGAGCTACCCTGCTAGCTTTAACCTAGCTCAGGTATCACTGGACGGCTCTAAAGCCCAGAAGCCTCTGCAATATAGATGTTCCTTGAGGAAGTGAAGAGCACAGCAGTGTTCACAACTTCATCAGTTCTGCATGTTTGTGCTCCAAGAACGAGTGCTTTATAAAAAAAGAACCGTTTTGCAAATGCCATTTGTCTAAACCCTAGGCAGTCTTGTCCCTACAACCCCCACCTCAGAGCTTCTTCAGCAGGCCATTCTCTCCCTCATCCCCAAGATCAGCATGTTTCAGACCTGACCAGTTTTGGGAACAAAAAAAAACAGTTAAAAAAAAAAAAATCCACCTTGCACAGAAAGCCTTTTGATTTATTCCTCATTTTTGAGGCCTTTGTGTTTTTAATCCTTGCTCTGCCGATTCTGTCTTGCCTCTCTCCTCCCCTCAGTGGAAATTTGCTACTCTTTACAACCCTGGCTCTCTGCAGAAAATTGATTTCCCCTAGGATACAGCCATCCTACTGTTCTATGCATGGTCATTAGTGGCCATCCTGCTCACCACAGAGACAGACATGGTGGCACTCCTCCCTAGCTCCTTTAGCACAGACAGCACACAGTGGGAAAATATGAACAACCTACAAACTTAACTACACCTAGAGTTCACCACAGGGAATGAACTCTAAAATCAAGGTGTACCAACACTGCAGTGAAAGGTGTGCCTGAAGCGCATGTTGGTATGACCATGTTAGCTTTAGCTGATTTTACCTGGGCACCAGCATCAGGGTATTCAAGGGCAGACTGCATTTCAGCACAGCCTGCAAAACCTGAGAATGTGGGAAAATACCTGGGTGCTGCAGTTCTTGCTGTTTTAGCTGCTTTACAGACAGTCTGCCTGCCGGCTTCACCATCTCTGCGAGATCTGTGATCTCACCTTTGATTGCAGTCGAGCCCCAACCCGAGTGACAGGCAGCTCTTCCCTTGGCTCTTGCTTGGCTCTGATGCCAATGGGTAAAACAAAATGTTTTTGCTCTTGAAGCAGCTTATTCATTCTCTATAAACATCCTGTAGATGAACTTTAAATTGACTCCTTGACCCTTGGGGTCCTTGTAAGAACTTCCCCTTGCCCCTGCTGGCACAAAAATGAGAAGAGGAAGGGGCTGAGCAAGGTAGGTTACACGACACCTTCTTCCATTTCCAGCTGGGGATTTTTATAGGCGATGGAGCTAACCTTTCTCACTGAGTTGTTCTACTTGTTTCAGCAGAATTAAATGAGGACAAGGATGAATAAGGGCCAAAGACAGGAATAAGGCTAAAATTTTGGGGAGTATAATTCAGCTTCTTTAGTTGAGGTAAAGTCAGTGGAACTAATAGCAGTGTCTTGAAATCAAAAGGCAAATTAAAAAACAAAGCCTTTTCAGAGAGTGTTGAACAAAGAAAACTCACAGAGGTGAAAACAACAGCTAAAAATAATTTTAAAGGTTAGTTTTGAAGTTAGGAGAGGGGCTTAGCTACTGAATTTCAACTTGGTTTTAAAGAAGTCAATAAAGCTGAACCCTAATGTGGCACATCAGGAAAGCTAGAGTGGGTAAACTGCCTAAGCCAAGAAAGTCACATTTAAAGCTCACATTGTCCAGCAATGCTCTGCAAATTGTGCCAGGATTTCTTTATATAATTCTCACTAATGCTGGCTGATGCTAGACGAGGAAATCCTCCGCAGACGAACAGGGCAATCCATCCCATAGTAGGCTCCATAAAATAACACGCTGCATGGAAATTTCCAAACACCTCGGCACAATATGGGTGAGTTGAGGATAAAGTTTCAAGCCTGAACTCTATAACTTCCTGTCTTTTGCTAGTCTACGCAGCTCTTTAATGTTATGTTAATATCGTTTTTGCGGGTGCGATTGAGTTACCCGCTGCTCTTGATGCCAGCATTAGTGGATTTCTGTGTAACAGGAGAGGGCGGTTTACGGCACATACTGTTGCTAAGCCCCATTAAGCGGCCTAGCTGCAGACCTCCTGATAGTGGCCAGGAGGGCTCCCTCGACAGGAGGCGGGAACGCTTCCCTGCCGCCGTGCTGCGCTGCCCCGTCCCGCGAGAGCGCCTGCCCCACCGGTCCCCTGGCCAGCCAGAGACGCTGCGCCCACCCCAGGACGCCGCCGACAGCGCCGGGACGCCTCCCGACGGCCGAAGGCACCGCCGCCGCCGTGACTTGGCAGTCGCAGAGGATAGAGATGTATTCGCCTGGCGACATTTTGGCTCCAGGTGCGACCGAGGGCTGCTAAATTCTTCGCCGAGAGCCTGCCTCACACACTGGTGACAGCTACTAACTGAGTGGTGCAATCCTTGCAAAATCTCCTCCTGAAGTCGGTGTGGAGAGATTAACGCGCCACATGCGCGCAAGCTGCAGCAATCCTAGGACAGCCACCGCAGGGGGATTTAGCCCAATATTCTCATCGATACCCTCATGCTGCTAACCAGCAGCTACTACACAAGTGATCTGCATTACTATCGGGCAGAAACAGTCCTCTTCAGAAGAGGAATGCATTAGGGAAAGAAAACGGGGGGGGGGGGGGGGGGGGGAAGAAAAAGAAGAAAAAAGATAATGGAAATAAGAAATAGGGAGGACCAGGAATGTAAATCTGTTCCACATAGTTGGCTCAGTGCGCACTAAACTGCGCTGACAAACAACAACATCCAGGGATCTGCAACCTATTCCAGTCCCGCTTCTTTCCACTCCGACCTGCCTCCTCCTGCCCGCACAATGCCTGCTACGCTGGCCGGCGCAGCCACAGTCACCCCCTTCCCGCACCGCTGGGGCGTTCGTCTGCAGGCGTGCGCGCGTGACAGCAGCCTCAGGTCCCCCGTGTGCTATGGGAATGGCACGTCAGACAAGAGATCTGCTCTTGTGATTAGGGGAATTCTGTCTTTTTATCGAAGAGCAATAAAGACAGCCAAACAAATGCAGGAACCTAGCAAGAACTAACAATTCAGATCCATGTTACAGAAAGCCAGGTTTTTCCTACTGCTCACTGAAGATAATTGATGAAATGCCTAAAAGTTAAATACAATAAAATGTGTGTTTCAGTGCTCTTAGTATTTTAGAGCTGTTTCATTACAGTCTGTCTTCCCCTTCTGTAAGGCCTGCAATCACGTCTTTAGTCCAATTCTTACATTAGGTAATAAGGAAAACCGTGCCATGAGTATATTGCCCTTTTTTATTTAAGCCCCACTAATGTCTTGGTCATATTCCATCCTGTTCCATTGCAGCAACCAGTTTTGTTTTCCATTTAGAAGCACTTGCTAGGAGCTTATTTTATTCTGAGACTCAACAGACTGCCCTATTTGAATCCTTCAGCTCCTTGAACTGTCTGTGTGATTATGTATGAATTCATCTGTTATGCAGTTCATAAGGCACTTAATAAACTTTATATTGAAATGTTTGCACTAAGTTACTGTACAGTAATTAAAAAACTTCATAACCATACTCCATTTAATTGACGATCCTAAATTTGGTGTTGATTTAAGTAAAGCTGAGGGGACAAGAAGCATTAAAGATGACTAGAGAAATTAAGTTCTACAGAATTAAGATAAGATAAGGCTTAGATCCAAATTCCTTATTATTTTTAAATAAAGCATCTAGGCTATTGTAATTTTTTTGTCAGATGGTCTTTTGGTACTCAAAGCCAAGGGTGGATAGACATGTGATTTACAATCAAAGGTAAACAAAACCTCGTAGGTAGAGATAAGAGGTTTTGGTTCTGACACACTTCCAGGACCAGTGTACCATGGTCTCTACAGGGTAAATATTGCACCTTGCTCCATTTCTGCCAAGGCACTGTGGCAGCCCTTTCAGCATCGTTTCTCCCGCTCAGGAACATCATCCTGCTCAGGATGTTCCAATTATACCTCTCATCCTTTTAAGGACACATACAAACAGACATGGTTATATAAACAACACGTAACAACAAATCTCCATAAACATGAAAAGGAAACAATTTCTAGCCTCAAATAATTAATTTTAAAAACATTCAAATAACCCCTGACGTCATCTGTAGTCCTTGATGAAATTATCCAAAAACCCTGGCTTATAATCAGAGACTGAAGAGCTCCACCTATTTTGATTATTAAAGAAAAAAGTCTGAAAGCTGACTTGATTATAGTGCATAAGTACATCTGGGAGGAGGACAGGAGGAGAGGGAAAGGATCAGAAAGGTCCTTAATCTGATTACACCAAGAACCAACAAGTAAAAATTCAACACCAGAAGGCTGATTTGGAAGCAAGTCAGAAATTCTGAGCAGGGACCACAGTTAATCAAAGAACAAACTGTTAAGAACAGTGGTAGGCTTGCTACTGCTTCCTATCCTCAAATCCAGAGTGGGTACTTTTCTGGAAGATACTCTTTAGACCCACATAAATTGCTATATTCAGTCCAGAAGCAAATGAGGGAAATTTAAGGACCTGAAACAACCAGGAAATAATACTAGATCATCCCTTGGATTCTCCTCGATCTTAAATTCTATGAATCTGTGAGTCATTTTATCCCTTTTAGGGATTAGGTCCCTACTATAAAGAAGCTAAAAAATTAATGTTCTTCTTGAATCAGTGAATTACAGAAAATAATTGAGGTTTCATAATTGGATTATAATCTCAGGGGTATATGGAAATGCTGAACTGGGAAACTGAAGTGAGGAAAGCACGTCTATTTTATTTTTTTTATGTGATCACCACACAGTAATAGCCATAAATGCTGCACTTATTACCTATATTGCACTGAAACAATAATATGACTCTGATCCTGCAATAAATGCTATGTGAACAGACTGCTGTGCTTCCATGAAGTTCTCGTGTGAGATGCGGCGCCCACCGGCAGAGAGCTTATTTCAGAATAGGACTTCACTAGCCTCATTGCTGTTACCTGTATTATTTTGGGGGAGTTGCCCCAGAACTGTGGGTAGGTACTTTCCAAACAGTGCAGGAGAATAGTCTTTGCTTGCCGTAGCGCTCATGAGGGGGACATAGAAAATACATACCCAGAGAAAGAAAAAACCTTTTGGGATTTCAGTCAGATCAACATCTTTTAAAAATTAAGCTGAAAACATTCCATCTTTTCCTGTCTGTTTTATAATGAGGCAGACATAAAACCTCTGACGTAGCTGCAGAAATTCTGAGAAATGCCTTCTCTAGTGAACATCTTTTTAAAAAAAAAAATGCAGTTTTTAATATAAATCTAGCAGCAGCGCTTGTCACACAAATAATTCTGGGAAGTTACCAAATACTTGGAATGAAGGACATCGCATGCTACATAGCACAGAGCTCTTGTCGATGCTTGTTTGAAACAGCATGGTAAAGTCTAGCAGCTGAACACAATGACATTTTTGTTTTAGTGCTGATAATATTCAATAGCTTTGCCATCAAAGCTGGCCTGCCACTTCCCCTTGTATAGAAATTACAGCCATGCTCTAAGATCCTTGCCTTTAGCTGGAAGCAGTAGCCAGGTTATTCCGGTTTCTGGGGTAGGGGGAAGGGATCGATTGACTTTACTGTTTTTTTTAAGCATGGCTAGTATCGTTTCCTCACAGCATAGCATTAGGACAACGTATTTTTTGAACAGACCAGAAGATTATCTGCATCATACCTTCTAGAGAAAGGTTACCGAAACAGTTCTGCTACACAAATGTCAGAACAGGAACAGTGATCTCCCTCATCTAAAAGTCTGCAGACTCCCAAACTGCATCCCAACTAGAGAACTTCCTATTCCCTTCTCTGCTCTTTCTGCACGTACACGGCCAGTGCATCTGCTTTCCCTCTGCTGCTATCCATTTGCAAAAGACAACCGGTCAGAAAGACCCACTGATCTTGACCCTGCAGAACAAATACCTCAAACGGCAGACAAATCCAGCTTCAAAACAGAAGCAGCAAATATAACCAAAACTTTCCTTGCCACTATTCCCATGGAAAAAAAAAAATCACAATAACATTACTCAGCCTCCTGCCCGGAAAGCAGAAACCTAGCACCTCGGTTTTGCAGAGCACCTTGGGAGGCTGGCAAATTCAGACAGTCGAGGGTTTCACGGTCATAAAGGTCCTTGCACGGAGCAACACCCACATTACAAAACTCAACACTTGGCCGATAGGCACCCACGATGCAGGGCCTCTTTGGCCTTTGGACAGTCTGCAGCCACGAGGGTTTTCAGATTCTGATCATTTTACATAAATAAGAGGAAGAAAGCCTCGTTGACGTATCCAGTGGTGATGCCGCGGTTGACTGGCCGCACACACAAAACATGCTGGAGAACTGGAGAAAGGAAGAGGACAAGGAAAAACTGGAAACACGCACATCTTGGAAGAGATCAGAAGCAGCTCATTCAGTGAGTTTGCCCTCTTTCTTCCTCAAACACCCTTCCTGCACACTCAGCAGAGTAAGTGGCTCTTACAGTCGTGCCCTTCACACAGCTACACAGAAGACTCAGTATTTCTGTTATGAGCTCTGTTTTTTTTCTTTTCCCAAGGACTTTAATTAAAATTCATCAGAAGAAATGTATTCAGCAGCAGCGTCTGAGAATGCTGCCTCCTCCCCTATCTTCCATTAAATCAGGTTCATCCAACTTGAAAGGAGATGAGAAACTCTCACTGACACTCTGTCACACTCCAGTGAAAAGACGGGCACATTCAAAACAGGGAAGAGTGCAGGTGCTCATTTATTACTTTACGCAGATTATTTTTCTGCCTTTCTTCCCGACAATGGGAACGTTCACATCCCAGATGGAGCTCTCTGTAATGCTGTGGGCAACTGCTGACCTAGAGTTTTGTTTTCCCTGATGAAAGAGGATAGGTAAAAAAAGGATCGGTTCATTGCCTACCGGGGCAACTTTAATGTTTGTTTTTTAACAGTGCGAGACATTTGGAGACTACGGTAATGGGAAAGGAATATACAAGTAACTTTTAAAGGATAATAGGTAAAGGAGAAAAAAAAGACTGTGCACATCCATGCCCATATTTACACAGTGTGAAGATGTAATGTTTATATAACCGAGCCCAAAACTGCAAATCAACAGATTTCAGAAGCCAAGATGTAGGCAGTTGAAATTCAAGTTCACTGAGTTGTACCATTTTGGACCCTGGGGAGCAAAGGCAAAATGTATCTAACAGCACTACTAAGCACCGTCACTATGAAGATGTCTCCAATGATAGAATGAACAAACCATGTCCAAGGCACTACATTCCTCTGCTTTTGTGTCTGCTTTAGACACCCTTAATGTTTACTATTTGGCTCTTGAACACAGTCATTTTGACCTAAAAATATTAACCTGAAATTCATTTTTCTTCTCCTCCCTATCTGTCATCGTCTTTTAGGAAAGCCCTGATATAAAGAACTTGAGATAGAAAAAGACAAAAAGAAGAACATAGATTTCTCCAGACTAACCCATCGGTGTGTTTCACCCTGTTCTCAACATACTGACAAAAGAGAGGAACAAACTCACGCAGTCCCCTTACTGCTTTGAATCAGCATGTTTAGTCCAACAGGTCACCTTCGCTGTATTAGGTCAAATCTTTCCTAAGACTTTGCTTTCCTGATTTTACTTGAAATAACAAAGCAAATCTGTTTTCTTCTCCCTCAAGTACGGGCATTCCTCTGGTTCCCGTGAAGACTGATCTCTTCAGCAGACTTCAGAGCCATTCACAATTCTCGTATTACCAGGATACGCTGAACCAAAACATCCACTAAGATTTAAGCAGGAACTACTCTATATGATGCCACATGGTTCCTATATAAGCTAATCCCAGTGAATGAGCACTCTTACCTTCATACCATTGCAGTCTCTACTATATCACAGAGAAACAGTGTCAAGTGGTATTAATTATAAGAGACATTATGTGGTTCTGTTCATATCCATACTGAATCCATAGTACACCTTGCTGTAACAAATGCAATGTTACAGAAACCAGTACATTCCCTTATATCTTCAAAGATTACTCCTTAATTTCTTCTACTTCTAATTTAGAATTTACTTTACAAAACAAAACAAACCTTTTTTTTTTTGAACTCATTATGGGGATTTTATTTTGTTTTTATTTTAATCATAATGCACAGCAATTCTTTTTTAATTAAAATTTTAATACAGGGAAAAAAAAAGAGGAAATTTTCTTTCCCCATCCCTTCCTTTGATTAGTTCTCACATACTATCTATTTGTTGTTATTTTCATGAAAGATAAGAAGAATAAAAGTAGCCACGAATTTCCAAGTCTTGCTGTCTTAACACATGGCAGAAATGGCCATGCCACCATCGTGAACTTGCTATAAAGTTCACTCTAATTGACGGTTTTATACTTGTTGTAGCTACTAGCAAAAAGCTCCTATCCTAAAAGGCACCTTGGACCCACTTGAAACCTCAATGAATTCAGCAGGTTTCTCTTGGGGCAAAAGGAAGACACAGAGTTCGTTTCAAAAATAGTCCTCATTTTAAGTAATGTGTGCATTTTCAACTAATAACCTCAGTTTCATTATCCTCGGGGCTAGCGCTTTAGTAGAACCCAAGTGGCAACAGGCTGAATATTTATTCAGAGGTTCCACAGGGACAAAAACAAGGACATTCAGAGTCGAATGACAGGCTAAAATCTGAAACTTGATGACTTGTCAAGGAGGGAAATTCATGATACCTTCAGCAAGGGGAAAAAAGAAGGACTTGGGTGATTCACACAAAATACGGATCGAAAAACTGTTGAGAGAAAGCAACACTCATGACAATCACAATTCAGCAGGGATTGCGCATACTTGGAAAAACTCTGAACTACGAGATTCTGGTTCATCTTCCACAAGAGTCAGCCTGACTAGCGTACAGACTTACTGCTCTTTAGGTTTAATTCTTTTTGCTACTGTTGTTTTAACTAACTCCTTTAATTCCACCCTGGACCACACATAAGTTGAAACTTGTTGAAGGGTGATAAGATACCTAATCCAAACTTTCTTTTCAAAATTATTTGTTGTTTTTGGGGGGAAAACTAAGAGGGCTTAACTTCTTTTCCCCCAATCCCCTTCTCTTTTACAAAAATTCTTCTATTAAAAAGTTATGGGTTTAAGTCTTCTTCAGTGCACACATATAAGAAAAGGCAGACAGAAAGACAAAAATACTCAGAGAAATTGTGATTTTTTTGAAATGAAAAACATTTCAAAGTAATGAAGCTCAAAATTTTAATTTGTATATGAGATTTCTTTCAGTCAATCTCCACAAGGATTTAGTTAGTAAGAACATGCAAGTATGTGATGTGCCCAGTGTGTCAACAGGGGACTAAGAGAACTGTCTATGTTTTTGAGAAGTTTGGAATTCTTCTGAATGAAATACAGTACTATGCATGAAAATAAGAATGATGGATTGCAATTTTTCCAGAGATAATCCTTTGTATTTCGCTTGCACAGCAAAGACTTTACACATTTTTGTGTCTATAATTTATGAATTTTACATCTTAACACTGACTATCTTTTCTTTTGATAACAAGCATATTTTGGCCAAGAAGATGCATGTGTAATGGTTTGTACCAATGCACGGTACACAGACTGTGTATCGCGGAGATTTAAATCCTAATGGTATAATATTTACTACTATTTTAAGGGAATGCTTAACATCAGAGTTTTAGAATACCTTGTTCAGATGATCAATATGATCAGGGATGGATATAAAATCTCTTTTTAAAAAAAAACTGGAGAAAGGATAAGAGAGGCATAGCTGCATACCACAGGTTCCATATGTATGCACTTATGCCTCTCTTATCCTTTCTTCAGTTTTTTGAAAGCCTTTTTACTCAATTTTCATTGAAAACACAGAAAAAGATACATACATAAAAGAAGAGCCTCTCCTTGCTTGCTAAACATTCCTACTCACTCTTTTTCAACGTAACCTTTGACAGTGTCCTGTATGAAGTCCCAAAAGATACAGTGCAACCTAACAGCTCTCAGCTGCAAAGAGAGTCTGATGCAACTTTGCTGGACACATGTTAAACCAGATATTGAGGATCACAACCATACAAGAAGAAAATCTTCCAGTAGCACTTTTTTTTTTTTATTTACTTGGTTACAGTGCAGCCTATGATGACTTGTTTTCCTTTAGTTATATGAACAGTTTGACAGATTACTGTGACAAGGTTACTCTTAAATTGATAAAAGGTTTGATAGTGTTGGAACATTTGTCAGAAATGTCTGACATCGTGTGTAATGGACTCTGCACTTCAAGCATCAGTGGCACTCCAGTCTGCTGTTTTCTGTTTAGTGTGCAATATACGCCACAGAAAACCTCACAGCAGAAATACAGAAAAGCAGGCAGGATTCACCAAGACGGCCCCTTACTTTATCAAACACTTTTGATAAAAGTTATCTATTCCGTAGCCACAATGACAAAAAAAAAAAACAAATAAAAAATGTTACATGTCACTTAGAGGGTAGCCTTCTTGCTGGAATAAACTTGGAAATGGGAAGTGCTATGATAAATGTACATAGCCACAAGCATTTCCAGCATTCCCTATACTTCTAAAAGAGAAATGTTGAGATTTTAGAACATTCTTCCTCAGACCTGCCAAACTTCAGAAACTGCAAGTGACAGTTGTACTGCTGGCAGCCTTGTCACATGCTTGGGCCAAGAAATGGGTTCAGAAGGGCTCGCTCGAGGTGCTGGCAGCTAGCCTAGGGGAGCTAGTGTCCCGGGCATAAGCTGGCTTTGGTGAATACCCTTCCAAATGCAGCTCTTAAAAAAACTTGTATTGAAAACAGTAATATATTGGTTTACAGATTGGATTCAGGATTTCACTTCATATCTTGTAGTAAATTATGCTAATATTTTTATGCAGGAACCCTAAGAGCTAGCATCTTGTGCTGTTTTGTGAATACCTGTTTAACATATGAAGGCTTTTAGCCATATATGTTATCTTTCCTTTGGGTGACAAAATCCCACTGATCTAAGTGAGAATTGGGCAAGCAAAAAAGGAGCTGTATAGAAGGCACTCATTTCTAAAGACACAAATGGATGCGCAGAATAACTTCCACTGCACTTTAGATACTGTAGAGTGCTGCTATATGTACTGCATTTATTGGAAAATGCAGTTAATAAAACAAGGATCTGGACCTTTATCCATCTCTACTACATAACCATCTGCAAAGCTAAAGAAAATACCTTGCTGCATATTACTTTAAAGAACTGCATGATGTCATGACAAATTCTTGTATTTTCAGATCTTTCAGTTTCCCTATATCTGTCTTCCCTTTTGTTTTGATAAATACTTCTAATATTCTGAAAAAAAAATTATCTATCTGGCTTCTCCTCACTTCCACTCAGCCAAAGGATAGAAAATCAGCAAAAGAAGTGTCAGTATTTTTCTTAAAGAGCATCTGTTCACACAGGAACTCCATGATAGCAAGACAAAACCCTATAATCATAGACCAGATGAAGTTTAGTGGAGCGCATTCAAAATTTTGTCACAGTACTGAAAGGAAGCTATGAGATAGTTGATGTGCATTTCCCACAAGCAGACAGGGAGTAGGGACATGCTCTCTGCACCTCGTGATTCAATACTAGTGCCACAGCTGACTTGTGCCTCACACTGTGACTGTAGCACTAAATAGCAAAGCCATGAGGCTCCTGTAGGAGTAGTTAGTTCATCCCTGATCAACTGCTCAGCTGAAAGCATTTCTCTGAACTTAGAAAGGATCAGGCTATAAGCAGATATATATCAAAATAGTTCTGTGAATGTCAACAGAGCTACAGTCAATTTATACCTACTGAGGATCTGGCCCTTGAACTGGGATTATCTGTCACAAGCAGAAAGTGTCAATGAATATAGATTGTACAAATGTCAGGCAGGTATATTAACAATCCAGCTTGTATGGAATATGAAAAATCACCGGTATCCTATAATCCTGTGAACACTAAAGAAGTTCTACTTGTTGTGATTTTAGTAGAGATAATCATGAAATATCAGTCACAGGGAAGAGTCCCAAGCTCCCATTATTCTGCTCAAATTCAGAAATCACTCTCATGAAGGCTTTCCTTCTATTATCCAGTCCCAGATGGCCATGTCTGGATAAAACCTACTTGGAGTTGTTTTTCAGCACTTCTGGTCAAAATCAGGAAGTGCAGAATGACATAAAATGGAACATCACTTTAATTTTCTACTCTTATTGAAAACTTCAAAACAGCAGCAATTGGAGTTCAGGTCACTAGATCAGCCTCAGACTGTTTCTTATTTTACCAACATCCATTTATTGATCCCTAGTCGAAATGCTGATTTGCAATGAAAAACCTCAGAGATGCTGGTCTCTTTTGAAATAGACTATTCTATGAGAAAAGCACTGCAGAGCTCCATTTCATAGGGTTTTTCTTTTCTTTTTTTTTTCCATTCTTTCCATGTTCTTATTTTACTACAAAAAATGTATACTCCTAAATTCTAGCCAGGCAATCTCAGCCTGGAATCTCAAACTGGATTATTCCCCTCTCACACATTATCAGTAATAATCAAGACTCTGGAAATCAAACCAGGGTCTCATTTCTATCCATATTACCATTACATTCAATCAACAGAATAGGGGTAATTGAGTGCACTGTTTTAGGAAACAGCTCGGCTGAGGATGCACAAGGAGTAAAGAGCTCCTTTCCGCTGCCTCTCCAGTTTTAACAGGAATAAACCACACTAAACCTGGGACTTATCGAGAAAGTTTGCAAATATGACTCTAAAGATATACAGGGAGCTAGAAGGTGATACTTTCTACACCATCAGTTTTCAATGGAACAACAGTTAATTAAATATTTGTGACAAGGCCACCTTTGCTTGGTTTCATACTTTGCAATCCTTTAGCCCAGCAATGTGTGACATAGCAATCAAAAGAGGTGATAAATGACTGAGGTGGGAACATCCATGCTTTGTTGTGCACCAGGTTATGATTTACAAATTATTTTAACTATAAAATCTGTCATTAAGGAGCTTTTCTTGCTGTGCTTTTTTTTTTAGGCAAAAAAACACATAGCCAACGTGAAGGCCCTCCTCACCTCTCTAGCCCCCAAAACTCATTTTCAGAAGGCTTTCGACAGACATTAGCTGCTTGAACCAAAGGAATAACAGTCAACCTTCAAGTGCACCAGGCCTCTATTATCTTTACGCGGACACACATGAGTGCAAACTTAAGGGCCAGCTTTGCCATTTTCCTGCGTTTCTGTGACAGTCAGGCACATTCCAGTCAAACCAGAAGACATACAATATTTTCAGTGCACTTACGGCTGGCACAGCTTGATAAGGTCCTGGTCGGTGGTGCCGGGTGGAAGGCCTCGAATGTACAGGTTGGTTTTACTCAACTGCTCGCCGCTGCTGTTGTTGCTGCTGTTGTTGCTGCTGTTTGTGCTGGGGCTGGGAGGAGCCATGGGGTGGGGAGCGGGTGCATAGGACTGCTGAAAGCAAGCACAAAAAAAAGGCCATTATTGGAAACCAAAAGCATCATGGAATCCTGTGCTTTACTGAGGTAATTCAGAATTAATGGCATTCTTGCCCTGCCCTCCCTCCACCCGCCTGCCCGCAGCACCTATCCCAGCCCTCCGGCTAGTAGTACCCTTCAGAACATGAAGGAGGGCCAATTTTGGTTTCAAGTGCGTTTTCGACTTTTTAATCCAGAATTCAAGTACCTGGATTACCAGCGTACTTTATCCCAATGACAAAACGAGGCTTGGAAGTGACGGCCGCGCAGGAGCAATTTGCGTTACGCACAGAAGTTAAATGCGGTCAGCTTTAAGAATGTTCTAAGACAAATTTAAGAACATTCAAAGCCCGGTAAGGATTTTCTAAATCTGTGGGGCATCCAGCACAGGTGCAGGTGGGTGGCAAAGAGGTAGCAACCCTGAGAGGAGAAAACAAGAAGCCTAAGGACATCCTGGTATTACGGATGGTCTCTCACCCTGGAAAATCGGGCTTGGGAGAGATGATCAGAACAGCACCTCCTGCTCTTAAAAACATACTAGTCTCTGAACGAACGCAAACGACATGCAAAAACTGAGCAATGCCACTTCAGAAGGGCATTGCTGTCACGGGGAGAACCACACACGCTCCCCTACTCGCCGCCAAACACGTGCCAGGAAAGATGCGCTACGCAGACTACCTAAGCACCCCTGCCGCGGGCAGCAATGGTGGCTTTCGGCTGCTGAAGCCGTCCCAGCTAGCTCGCCCTCGGCATCGTTCCCTGCGACACAGGCGGCTTGCAGGCAGCGGGCAAACAGGAGCAGCTGTTAGAAAGCAGGGCAGGACCTGCCCTGTCCCTGTTATCCGCCGGGGAACACGGCTTGGGCAGCCCTGGAAACTGGAGTCCAAGCTCCAGGAAAACAGCCACCTGCTGAGAGCAGGGAAAAGCAACTTTCTGCACCTCCTGTATCAGAACCGTTATTATGCACCTCCTGTATCAGAGCCTTGGTAGATGGATATTTTTAAACCAGTAGCTTGAAACGGTTTCAAACAAGTCCCTTTATCTAGAAGAAGCAAAAAAAGATAGAGCACTTAAGGAGAGCATAACTGATAGGTGAAGCTGGGCTTCACCACAGAAGAGGCTCAGAGGCTTTGATGAAATACATAAAACCGCACACTTGCAGAGATCCCTGGCTTCCTTTTCCATCCTTCTTCCCAGTTTCTCTCATCTGAACCAGGATTAGGAACACCCTGTTAAGTGCCAGGACATAAGAATTCCTCTACGATCTAGCCTGGTTATAACGGGACTGAAGTAGGACCCATTAAAAACAAAAATCAGTCTAATAGACAGCGTGATCGCCATGTTAGCAGGTAATGACATTCACTCTGATCTGCAGTAAGAGTGAAAGGACAAGGCACTTCCTTCCCTGGGCATCCGGGTTGATGCTCTTGCTGACAATCAAAAGCACTTAGCGCACACGGATCGCATTACTCGGCACACACATTTTATCGCTGGGCAATTCCCACCCACCCGAGCGTCAATGTCATTCCCAGAAATAGAGCCGCGAAGCAGCAGGGCCGAGCAGCAGCCCTGCGGGATCGCCTCGGCAGCGCCCCAGCGCCGCGGGCACGTCCTGGAAACGAGCCCTGTGCTGCGGCGCAGCTGCGAAAGCTGCCGGCGACTGCAACCTCCAGCTAAGCCCTGAAAGCATGAATCTTAAAATAACCTGGTTGAAACTATATTTAAATCTCCGGACGCTCCAGGGCCATGGCAGAGGTAAATGCGACTGCAGCGTATGTTTGGCTTGAGCATAGTAAGAGCTTAGGAAATATCCCATGGTCATTTTGCACATTTTGAGCGTTGGCGATATTAAAAAAAAGTCAAGGTAGCATGCTTTACCCCTACACTCCAATTTTAACATACACTGCATGCATGTGAATGACATAAGGCAAAGACAGAATTTTCTCCAAGCCAATACAGTGCCATATACTTTAATTATTAATTATTAGTATTATACATGTCATAGCAGGGGATAATGAGTAAATGGCCTGTTCTCACACCAAGTTAATAAGCAAGAAAAAAAACAAGTGGAAATACACCTTTAGAATATAAAGAGCAATTTTCGCTCTATTATAAGACCTTTATCCTCACACAGAAGAAAGCAGTAAGGTCCTAATTCTAATTTAAGTTTAGGCCACTTTATCCCCCTTGGCCAGCAGAAAGGGGGCCTAGAAGTGAACCTGAATTACACTTGCACTGATTTTAAGACCACAGCTCTAAAGAAGCCCTTCGTATATGTTGAGAATTAGGCCACAGGATAGGGTTTTCAAGCAAGACCTGCTGAGACACAGAGCCAAACAGAAATGTCCAGGCTCTCTACAGCATCCGGAGAGACGCTCTAAGGGTGGCTGAGGGTGGGTAGAGGGGCGGTCACGTTCTGCTTTGGAGGCGACCGATCTGCTCAGACCAGCAAACACCACCAAGCTGAACCCTCTTCACCAATAAATCTCAGCCACTGCAGCCTGTAGTAATTTCCTTGCATATCCAATACCCCAGAACACCATCCGCAGCAGGATTATAAAATTGCCTGCACTAAGGCTGATGACATCTTCTGGCCAGTTGCCAGGCTAAAAGCTTCAGGTCAGAAGAAAGCTTTGAATTCGTGTTTCCTGAACCAATGAGTATAAGACTGATGGCAGAAGTATGTGTTTTGCCTCCAGATGAGGAAAGGGTCTGTTCGTTAATCTCCGCGAAATAACTGGAGTGAAAGAAATGAATGGCAACCTGATGATGATCCCCGGTATAGACCACTTGCTACGGGGGACTGGCCGATGCCCAGAAGGGCACTCGCCGCCCGGGGAGCTGCGCACGCACTTGTGGCAGCAGGCGATCCAGCCCGCCTCTCAACATCGCTCCCTCCGTCGCCTGGGGCAAAGTACTTAACTTCTCCGCCAGGAGAGTCGCAAAAAGCGTATCAGCCCAGGCTGGATCAAAACACTGTGACACCAGTTACAGAAACCCAGGAAAGACACTCTGCCAGCATGGCCAAGCACAGGAGCTGCAACACTGGAAAAACATTATGCAAAATCTACATGCTTTACTTCAAAAGGGAGCTGGAAGTCAGAGCTGACTCCGTTGTTAATTTTTCAAATAACCAGTGCAACCGACTCATTTTTCAATTCCTAAGCTTCATTATTCAGTGCAGGGGGGACTGAACTGGTTTGCAGATCATTCTAAGCAGCCAATTAATTTAGCACGGCTGGCTAATAGGATTTGTTTTCATCTTTGAAAAATGAAAGAAATTTCTCCTTTTTTATTATTTAAAAGTAAGAAGTTACAGTGCCTAATGCTTATCCAGCCCTCGGGAACACACCCTTGCACCGAAACCCTACCATCAAGCTCTCTGAAACAAAGCAGCCCACGCAAGCGCACACAGCTAAGCATACACAAGGAGACACCTTAGTCTTTCTTACTCAATAACCCAGAAATGCTGAACCAGAAGCCTGCTTGGTTACAAAATGAACAACACTCCTCCTTCCAGAATTCACCCTCCTTACGCAAGAATGGTATTTCTCCTCCCATAGCAACCGCAGGATTCTTACGTAGTTTTTCACCTGTTGCAAGTTTAGTCTAAAGCATTTTTCTTCCAGAGCAAAACACTATTTAAAAAGACAAAATTTAGATTTTTTTTTTTTTTTTTTTTTTTTTTTTTCATACAATTCCTTTTGGATGGGAATCACAGGCTTCAGATGCCAAGTTGTAGAGTCCGCTTTATTAGCAGCAGCTGGCTCCTTGGCAGGCTTCTGAGGCGGTCGGGCTTGTGGTTTTGGAGTGGCCTCAGAGCCTCGGATGCAGCTGGACAGCTATGCTGATGGACTAGCCAATTTGTTTGTGTTCACCTTTGGCTATGCCGAGTTTGTACTCTTTTATCCACTTGAAAGTAAAGTCTTGGAAAGATTCTCCAGTAACACTGATATGTTGACTCTTCCCATCAAAGTGCATATTTCATATAAAAATATGAGTACGACACACAGTCCTGCATTAAAACGTGTTACTTAACCAATTGTGAACACACACAAACCATTGCACTCTGAACAGGGGGGCTTCCAGTTGCTAGATTCATCTCACTTAAGAGTCCGACTGCCATACAATTCCCTTAGCTCCTGATTGAGAGGATAAAATAAGGCAAAGTAAATACAAAATAAATTGTGCAAATATCACTTTACAGCTCACACTAGCAAAATACTGTTCTATTTACACCCCACTGTACAAAGGAGTAATTTTTGAGAGCCTGAGGGTTTCTTACTGGCCAATTATAGCAATGATGAGAGGATGCCACCAACTTACAGGCCTGCTCATGGGATTTTGTAGCTGATTGAATGGCCAATCTCATACTAAGCAAGAGAAAATCAGAGTTGCAGAGAAACCAGAGAGGCAGGGCAAATGTAATATAAAGATGGAGATGATAAACACAGCAATTCTTGTGCCTTAGGTTAAAACCTAACTCTGAGTCAGACCTCATCCTCAGTAAGGAGCCGCACCAAAAGATAAGATGTATTTCTCCTGCGTAGCCAGGTGGAACAGAAAAGTGAATAAAAGAGAAACAAATGGAACTGGCAACACAGCAACCTTGCGTATTTCAGAAAGGCTGCAGTCGGGGGCCTTAAGTCCTGGTTTTCTTCCTGAGTTTGCATGGCATTCACTGATCTTGCAGCATCCAATCATGACTATTGTCTAGCTCTCATCCGGCCAACGATGGCCTGGAAGACAGAGCTGCCCTTGGATGCTTCCCTACGTAACCAGATCTTTCCCTAGACATCTAACACAAACCAAACAAATGTATTAGTGTGCATATTTTCTAACCTCTCTGCACAGTGACAAAGCTTCCTGGACTGTTTCTGTAGAAGCAACAACCCATCCCTTGGCAACTTTTTCCATTCGTAAGGAGCAGCATGTGGAAACATAAGTAAACTCAAAAGACGAAGAGAGACAGTAAGGTTCAAAGTCTGCTCAATCACAGTCCTTTCACTTGAGAAAACCAGAACACACCTTAAGAGGATTTTAATTTGTCTGAATCACTTCCAAGCTCTTTAAATGTAATTTGCTGGATACAAGAAGAACGGTGAGTCAGAGCTCCTGGGTTCTGATCTCTCTGCTGCCTTTATATCACTGTGTTACCCCAAGCCAGTCATTTTGACTCCTGATGTCTCAGTTTACCAATCTGAAGTGAATCTTATTTACCTTGTCATACTTTATGTAATGTTCTGTGATTACCAGATGAAAGGTATTATCGAGGACTGCAGTACTACTTTAGAATGGAGAAAATACTATTAAAATTAACAACAGAAGTTAGCCTTAACTTTTGCAAATGAAAATTATTATTCTTTACAATGATTTTACTAGCCTGTACCCAAACTGAATGAATAATTTTAAAAGTAAAATGCCAGTCCAATGAATTTTCTCATTAAAAATTACTATTAAAAAGAATTAGAATTATTGAAACACAGTGCTCTCTTATTTATCCTTCATGTATACATTGAACATTTTATTATATATTATATTATTATATAATTTTTAATATAAAATAATTATATATTATTATTTTATTATATTATATACATTTTATTCTATTCCAAACAATATCTTTAGTCCATAGCAAAAAAAAAAAAAAATAATCAGTTTTGCTCACCTGTGCTTTTCACATAGCAAAAAAAGATTACTAGTAAAAAATGTCAATGAAAAAAAACAGTCCTCTGATAGCTACAGTAGTCATTCAACAGTCATTCAACGGTCAGATTAAATTTGGGAATTGATGGAACAGTAAGATATTTTCTGAGATCTTTCAGTTTCACATATAAAGCTGTTGAAATTAGTAGGCTAAATACTCCTGTGGCTTACAATTCCCCCAAACCCAGCATGAAGCACTACAGCTCCATAAAGCATAAATTCAGGCGGAATTTGGCTCACTTTTCACTTCAAAAAAAAAAAAAATGCTTGTCTTTCAATCACGACTGCCTGGTTTTTAGCATTCGATGAGCGCTTACAGGCAGACGATACACAGGAAGCAAAGCATCCAAGGGAAGAGGAGAATATCACTTATGGAAGAAGATTTGCGAAGTATGAATCATTTTATTGAATTCTCTGCTTTAAAAAACAACAACAAAAACCCAAAACAATTCACTTGTCTTGGCTCTCTGTAAGAGAGGGTTTAGTAATCACTAGACAGAGTGACCCCTACCAGAAGCCTGGAGATTCTGTCATTGATCAGATCATCTTCTGTTTCCACTGAGAGTGACTCCATGGACAAATGCAACACATCAGCCCTTGCATCCGGCAGCCTCTCCCTCTTACCTAGCGAGAAACTTTTAAAGCCAATTAGTCAGGTAGAAAGCAGCAATTTAGTCCTCAGTACTAAAGAGCCAAAGACTAGGATGAGAGCTGTGGCACCAAATAAATTTATTTTCCACTCTGGAAAATAACCTTCACAGCCTTGTCTCCTCCCATTTATTTCATGGCAGGAGGTTCCCGTGACAGACCATTCCTCTGGCACTATTTATTTCTCAGCAAGGGAGAAGGAGAATTCTTTCTTTAGATAAAGTATTTTGGCAGTTTGGCAAACTCGTAAACAATAACCCATATTCTGTGACATAAATTAGTGTTATTGCTTCATTATCCAATCCATTCATGTTTTATTGATGTACTGAGACTAAATGTGAACAGAATCTAGATCTTAAAAATACTAAATCCAGGCAATCTGGACTATAAATCATTGCAATTCCCCTCAGAAGAATATTTTAGAGCACAGATCAAAATATGACAGCAATTACTGCCTGTGATACAACAACTTTGTGGTGAAAAATGGGGGAGGGGGGGAATAACAACTTCAAGTTAGCAGAGATTATTTTTTGTGTTTACATTTCCCGACATTTTGGGGCTACTTGTGTACCAGCTTGCAACAATGATGAGTTCTCAGTCTGCTTGAAGGTTAAGGAGGAAAATGTAGAATCGAAATCTGATATTTAACTTGCCAAATGTGTGCAAAAACAGAATGCATTTTTGGTTCTGGGAGTCTAAATTTACTATCTGGGTATTTGTTTACACATGGCAGACTAAAAGCATCTTGGAAGTGAGACGTAGGAGGCACCTACTTCTTTGCATTACTTTTCTGCACGCAGGCCGCACATACCACAGTATCAGCACCACTGCGAAAGCCTGAACGTAACAGAAACACATCACAGAAAACTGACCTTAAAGCACAGAACAGAACCAAAACCTGATACAATCTATTTCCTCTCCACACAAAAATTTGGTAAACAGAGATCAGAAGATAGGGATTTTTATGGTTTGCAGAAGGAAAGCCCAAACAAAAAAGTTTTTCAAAATCCAACCCAAATCTCCTCAGTTTCTCTTTCTTATAAAAGAATTAAGTGGGAAGACTGCCACTGTTACCACGAGCAGCGAGGATGGAGCGCAATCCCCCAAGAACGGCCTGTGTCGTTTCCCCGTGCGCCCACACGGATGTTTCATAGATGTGCGTGGGAACCTCCGTCCCCACTGCCCGGTCTGACTGTGCCTCTCCTCCGGCGGTCGGAGCAACGCACACAACACCACGTTTGGGAAGGATCTGCCCCAAAGATAACAGCGTGACAACATCTGCCCAGAACCTGGGGCAGCCTGCAGCAGCTGGAGCTGCTTTTTTCTCTGGGCCACGTGAACTGCAGCACTGCACGATCCGCAGGCCTGGAGCCAGTGGATGCCCACAGAAAATAAGCGCCATCACAAACCCTCACCACAGTTTTGCTTCGAGTGTAACGTGTCCTTTTTCAGGCTTGCCTCTTCTCACGAGCACATGACAGCATACAGCCTCTTAAAAAACTGCCCATGTGAGTCACTGCAGTTGAGAAGTAATTCCTTGCCTAGAGAGAAGGTGAGGGAACCAACCTCAGGAGACAGGTGTCTGTAACGTCATCCAGGCTACTGCAATAAGAAGCTCATAGAGGTGATACGAGAGCCTGGCAGCACCGTCGAGGATTTAGGCCTGGGTCTACAGGGGCCAAAAGCTCGTCTTTTTTCTTTTAAATGCCACCTCCAGCAGGAAAGGTAGATGCGTTCCTTTTTATTTGTTTAAATAAAAGCCGTAGAATAAAGACATGCTGAGTTTTATTATACTCGATTTATTCCGTCCTTTCTATCCTTTTCCTCAAAATTCAACTTCCTATAAATGATGATGGTTTTGAGGATTAATTTACTCAAGCATGCTGTGAATGTGTAAAAATACCCACTGTTGTCTTTCTGAATCTATAAAATATTTCTGTATTTTTATTTCATTTCCATTAATACTCTTCTCATTAGGAAATCACACTTAGACTGATTTGAACTCTGAGAGCCAAAGCCAGCTGGCACTCAGGATACAGCCTATATTCACACTAAATGCAGGCTCATAGAAAAGCTCCAAACTGATCAGAGCATCTTCAGGGTTATCTGACCAATTGTAGAACTAGAGACCAGTTGTAGAACTAGATTTTCCTGCCTAGCACACACTTCATTGTCATGGCTGGAGGTCCTGAGAGTGCCCACAGTACCACTGAATGATTCAAGTCTCCTTCTAAATTGTGTAATACTTAGAGTCTTTGGAAGACAGCAACTATTTTTAAAGGAGATTTTGACATCTGTTTTTGCTAGAATGTAAATAAAAATCACAAACATTTTTAAAAAGTAAGATCACACCTCAATGCCCACTTTGCTCCAAAATCCATGAATATATGCTCTCCTGGCTAGATATAAGAAAGATCCATCATTTCTCACCCTGTATTGCAGTACTATTCGGCAGGTCCTTTCTCTTCCAACTCCAACTTCTCTTTGCTCAATGTTCTGGTTTAATTAAAATTTCATTTGGTCAGCAACATTCCACCATCTCTGTTTTTTAGCACTTTGCAAAGCAGGAAAGAAAGATACTAATTTATGACAGTAAAAGTCCTCAGCCTTTTCCCACTCCTTCAACAACAGACTGTGCTTCTGTGCATGTCCAAAGCTTCAAATGTCATTTGACTCATGCGCTCAGAAATGTTGACTCAATTAGAATATCCGTACAAAACTAACTTGTAGTTTCATAGAAATAATCTATCTTTTTTCCCTGATAGGTTTAGAATGGCTCATAACTAACGCAGAAATTTAATTTCATCATTAATTCCTCCTTTCTCAGTTCTCTAAAATCATAATTATTTTCTGCTAAATGTTGTGGGATGATGAGCCAAATGTCTTGCTAACGTATGCAGACCCAGCTGAAGATATTTCGCCCAATACATTTTGGGCTTTGTGCCATATACTTTCTCCAAACCGTGCACAACTACTATAGGAATCTGAACGTCTGCGCGCCGAGCTCAGAGTTGCAGAGCCTTTCAGTGTGGGGATTCAGCTTCTTCATTGCTCACCTGTGTAAAATCCAACACAGCATTAATCGTGATAACGAGGCACTACTATTGCGACAAGCAATATGTACTCAGAACAAGTTTCATATGTTAAAATTCCTGATAGATCTGGAAAGTAAGCACATTCATCTATATTTTAGCACATTTTTCATCACAATTATATATTTCTTGATAAACAATAGCTTAAGGATGCTTAAATGTTTTTCTACACTGCAACAGTACCTCCAATCAGTTTTGTTTGCTTTCTGGCTTTTTGACCTTTTAGTATTCTTCATTCACATATGATTTCTTTTTTATATCTGCATTTTTTCTCCGGAAAGAATATGTATTTGAAACCATTTCAAATGTTAAATCAGGATAAGAAAAATTAGAAAGTCTCCTTAGTAAATTTCTATAATAAACTTTGTAGCAAGCTTCGTAACACAAGCGTGAAGAAGGTTAGCACATAACAACGTTTATATTTTAAATCAGATAAATATAAATATTCTGAAAGTCTTCATAGAGAATATCACCATCTCAGAGGCATATGCAAAAAATGTTGAGCAACAAAAAAAATGAAATCTAAAACAAAAAATAATAATTTAAAAAGAGAGGAGTAAAAAGTACAATCAGTTCTGACAAAACAATAATCCAACTGTAACATACCATATTATCAGCTGCAGTAGAGATTAGTTAGGCATGCAAGGGGCAAGAAGGTTGTCTGTAGGTATGTTGGCAGCAAAAGGAAGATGAAGGAAAACATTTGCCCAGTGCTGAATAGGGCAGGGGACTAGTGATAAAGGAGACAGAAAAAGCAGAGGTACTTGATGCTTTCTTTGCCTCAGTCTTCCCTGGCAAGGTCTGTCATCAGGCCTCTTAGGTCTCTGTGCCCAGCAGCAGAGTTTGGGTGAGAGGTACTACAGCACAGAAAAAGAGCTTTAAATTAGAAACTATTCCTGTAAACTAGTTATAGCTTATTTAACAAAGAACTCATCCATGGGACTGGACAGAGAGCACGTGGGAGAGCTGGCCAATGTCCCTGTGGACTGCGCTCTATCATCTTTGAAAGGTTGTGGTAATCAAAGGAGGTCCCTGATGACTGGAAAAAGGCCAATATTGCACCTGTCTTCCGAAGAGGGAGGATCTGGGGAACTACAGGCTGTCCACACCTTGGCAAAACTGAAGAGCAGGGCCTCCTGGAGGCTATTTCCAATCACACGAAGGACAGGAAGGCTACTGACAACAACCAGCACGGACAAAGCAAGGGCATACAACACTTGATCAACTCAACTGCCTCCGTTTCAAGGTGGCCAGCCCTATAGGTGAGGGGAAAGACGTGGATGCTGTTTACCTTGACTTTGGCACAGCTTGCAACATGGCTCTCCATAGCATCCTGTCAAAGGAGAAACTTTGACTGGATATAAGGTAGAAATTTTCACCACAACAGCAACTTTGCAGTGGAACAGGGATCCTGAGGGGTTGTGCAATCCCCTCCCTCCCTCCAAATTTTCAAAACTCAACAAAGCCCTGAGCAGCCTCAGCTAACTTTGAAGCTGGACCTGACTTGGACCAGGAGGTTGACTACATGACACCCAGAGGTCCCTTCCAGTCTACATTACTCTATGATTCTATGATTATCAGCAAGAAAAGTCTCCAAATAATGATATTGACACCTCTAATGCTATAAGGAAGAATCACTTAGCACAAAACTCTTTCACCTCATGCAAAAAACCTTCAAATTTACTTGCAGAACAAATGTCTACTAAGTTATTTCTGCAGGTACAGATACGAACTATAAACAAATTCAACTGCAGACAAAGGATTTACTAAAATGGATAAATCCAAATTTGACTCCTCTGCTATACTTTGACCTCTAGTTCAGTTCATTTGCTAAAGTCAATATTAAACAAAAATGTCCCACACTTTTCAGCAATAGCAGTATTTACATTAATGCCATATCCTTGGGTTAAAGGAATTAGAAATGCTGAAAATCCTATTCCTCAGATTCCTTGAAGATCTGAAGTGTAAGAACACTGTCTAAGAAAAAGCAGTACTACTGTAAAGGCAGTCTGGTTCTGAACCATGTGAAATGAAATCAACTGGCAGGTCTTTAAAGATCTATGAAACAAAAATTTTTTAAAAATTAATGCCATCGCCAGCTGCCATGAGATATTCAAAGTTCAATTTTGGTAAGATTTTGAAGTAAATGAATTTTGAATTAAATTATTATTAAAACTAAACAAATGCATTTTATCTGCTTTTTTCCTGCTTTTTAAAATGTGGAAGACAATCTTAGGCCACCATCAGGTCAAGGCAAAACTTCAAATTGGCAAGGTACTCAGACCAGGTACTCAGAGCATCTAGGCACAGTCTCCGACATGCGAGGTCACATACACAATAGACCTAAAGCTTAAGCCTCCATTTTTGCAAATTTGGCCCAAAAGAACTTGAAAAATCACTTCTCCAAAACTTAAAATCACAACAGTATACTGAGAGAAAACTGCACAAATATCGCAGGTCTCCGAGGTCTGTCTGAGTACAGCTGCAGGACAATGCAAAGGAAAAAATAACACTAAGCGTCTCTGCAAAGGCTGGGGTCTTGTGGAAAGGTGAACCTATCTGATCAAGTAGTTAAAAGACCGCATGGAAATGAATACTCACAGGAGATCCAAATTCAGACTGCACAGGCATTGCGAAGCTGAGCATTTCCCAACTTCTGAATCTTTGTCTAACTTGAACTCCCGTTAACATAACTAGCAGTGTCTGATAACAGAAGCCACCAGTTATTTCACGTAAGGCCGGCCACATTCGGGAAAACAAAAAGCCCACCTAGCAGCAAGCTCTACAGTTGTGAGTTGCTAATAACAGGTGTTTGGGGAAATGGTTATAAAAACAGCAAGCACAGAGTAATTATTCCCAGTACACCTTTCGCTTTGGGACTTAATTGAACGAGAGGCTGGGCCATCAGTCTAATAGGTACTGAAGGCCCTATCCCTCCCATGATCTGAAGCCATTTAGACTTTATTCCTCCAAAACCTCTCTATGGAAATCAGTTCTACAATTTAATTTGATATTAAATGGAAAAAAATTACTCCCTTTTATTTTAAACCTGCCGCTAAATCATTAAATTGGGTGGCACTCCCACCTCCTCCAGTTCTTGTGTTACAAGGAAGATTTCATAGCGGTTCTTCTTCCCCCTTCCTCCAACCATTCATAACACTGGATATGAAGCTCTGCTCTATCTTATCCTACGTCTTATGTGGATAATGCTCCAAGAACAGGAGGAGGTGGCAGCCACCCAGTCAGGAAGATTTCTATCCTTTTTTTTTTTTTTTTTGCATGGAAACAGGAAATGTTGTTGACACTACGGTGATTCAAGTGCTGAAGTACAGAGTGAGAGAAGATTATTAGAACTGCTAGACATTGTTAATACGTCTTGAAAAACAAAAGACTCCAAAAAGCAACCAACACTTTTGCCTAGTCTCCTTCCTGGAAATGGCTAAATAATTTGTTGCAAAAGAACAATTTGACGTAAGAGAAATTTTAACCCCTTGATTCAGTAATGACACAAGCAATTGAAAAGGAGACCTTATAATAGAAGCTTCTCAGTAAATTCCAGTATAGACAGCACTAAGAGCTCTGCTGACGTTGGACAGATAATACACACTGTTGGCACACAGATTTAACTGGCAAAAACCTGAAAACACAGCCAAGTTCTGAGCGTCAAAGAAAGAAGCATCTCAAACCATTTCCAACACTTTCTATATTCTATGATCACATATTCACAATCTTTACACAATCTATACATATAAAATATTATTAAAGTATAGTTATCTCATGGACTGCCAGAATTAGAAATTATTTATATATTTCACTGAAAATCTGACTTTATTCTACTGTTAAATGTATATATTCAAAAACACATCTTCTTAGGGATTCCACCTAAAGGGAGGAGGGGGAGAAATCCTGGACTAAAAAAAACTGTATTGGTGTTAATAAAAGAATATACTAATATCTGCCTCATCCCTCTATGCCTAATATTCTGTTTTTATTCCCACAGGAAACAATGGCTTGCCATTAAATTTCCTATCCTGAACCCTGAGCTAAAGCAATATTTGCAGGGTGAAGAGTCCACCCATGAAGAAAATAATCCTTTATTAGATTGTCGTGCATTCACTGAGGTCCACTTAACCTTAAAATTCCCTCATCCTACCACCCGCAACAGATGCAACTCACTTCCAGAGGGGGAAATCCATGCAGCAACACGGCATCCCAGGAACGGGCCCCGACGTAGCTTTTTGCTGCCCTACTGAGCTGGGCTCTCACCGCCTCTCGCTGCGGCCCCATCACTCAGGATCTCACCGTGCTCCCAACACATCTGGAAAAGCCTCTGTAGCCACCAGACCCTTGACAATCCGCTGGTCTGGTGAGGATGACCACAATTAAAAAGTTCCTCTGTGGGCTATATAAAAAGGGTTTCTGAGCCGCAAGTGGCCTCACAGCATTGCTCTGGGAACCTCCCTCTGCCCTTTCCTTCCTCCTCCCTTTTCAACATCAGCAGCTGCCTGAAAATGCCTTGGCGCATCTGGAAGGCAAGGAGTTGTTTGGGGTCTGATGGCAAAATGGGCAAGTACAGGTGAGGGTCAAAACGCAGAGGGATCGATGCCGTCTGTATAGCATAGCTCTGAAAAATACGGCAATGGCAATTAAATACACATATGCATTCATTGCATTTTTCTCTCTCCACACACATGTTTCCTGAGCAAAGAAACATTTTTTCGTTTCCGATTGTTGCTTTTTATGACCCTTTGTTGTTGTGTTTTTCTTGGGGGTTTTTTGGTTTGTTTTCAGGAAACTACCTGGAACATTAACGCAACCCAGAAAAGCAAGTCTTTAGAATATTTTTCCCCTCAATGCCATCAAATACACCAACATGCAGCATAGCCTGGTTTTCCTTAAAGCATTACCTTCCAGAAATCTTAACCAGTAGATTTCTGCAGCAAGTCTGCAGAGCTAAAATTAGCAAGCAACACCTTCCCTCGCACCTAACCACGTGATAGGAAACAAACATAAGTAGGGAAATACAATATGTTCCTAAAGGTAAACTCTGAATACTTCCAGCTCCATAGCAGCTAGGATTAGAGGGCACTTGTACAAGCAGCTTCTTGTGATACAGCACTGTTACTAGTACTGTAATTTGCCTTCTGCATAGTTGAAGAGAGGTCCACTTCTAAACATGCTCCTTAACAGCTCAACCTGGCCTGAATCAAATTACTTCATGTCTATGCTTCAGACAAATTATTTTATTAGAAACCACTAGGTTACCAGATGCTTATTTATTCTACTGTGTTTCTGCATGGAGAACAGAAACCTCTCGGTGGATCCATCTCACTGACGATTATTATTTAACATTTCCTACAAGAGGCTCACAGTCTTACAGGCTGCATGCCCCCCTCCTGCGTTACTGAAGTGCAGCTGATTCGGGATGGATGGCAGGACTTGGAAGGTGAAACACCGGGTCGTATTCCTCTCTTTTCTATACAGTACCATGCAATTCTTAACAGCCATGCAAAGCAGCCACGGCCCTTCTTTTTCTAATACCTTGTCCAGAGGACACACAAAATCAGGTGCATTTAAGTCAGTTTGCTAATTCGAACACAATGAAGGGCTGAGAGCTGCTGAATCCGCATACAAAAAAGAGAGTGTAGCCAAATTACCAACATGCAACTGATTTGGTACCTTTATTTCTCCTGAGTAACAGAAGCAGAAATTGTCCTTTGCACATACACACAAAATCAGAACTAAGGACTCTGCCCTGTGTTGCATAAGACTACCTAGCATAAAACACGAGTACATATAGCTATTATGATTGAACTTGCACAAGGATCTGACAATCTTCTTCTAGGCTTGTCGCCTTGCTAGTTCAGTTCTAGCTCAGCTCCGCTGTCTCATCTCCCTGTCCCGCTGCAGCAGTGCACGTGTGGCCGAGTAAAAGGGACAACCCAAGCAACGCTCTGGCTTGTCCACAAAGGCCCGAAGTAGTGCCCTGCGCGTGCCAAAGCCACCATGATTGAAGGAGACCTGAAGAAGGGAGAGTCAGAGGTTCTGTGTACATCAGCAAGGATCTGCCTGCTTTTATTTTAGTATCCATAATTACAAACACAGCTATTTTTGGTCCTAAAATGTTCTGAGGGTTTTTTTTTTTTTTCCTTTTAAAGTCAGCCACAGAATTGACTTGAAGATGCTCCGGCAGCAGGCGATTCTGCAGACTAGCAGGACACTTTTGCAAATGGCATTTATCAGCTATGCATTTGCTCAGGCTATAACATTCCTGACGGTTTAACCTTGAGTCACAATTTGAAGATGTCTTTAAAAATACTCAAGCAGGAAAAAAAGAAAAAAGGCCCTGGATTAGCAGTTTTTGCCCAGCATCCCAAGTTTGTGAACCAACCTTGATGCTGAATAAGAACCTTTTACACCAACAAAAGGGAATTAAAAATAAACAAAAAGGTCCTCCCCTGACACAAAGGCGAGGAGCAAAGGAGGCCAGCACCAGCGACTCCTTCTAAGCCATTCGTCAAACTACTGGCAACAAAAATAAGGCAGAGCTTCCTTACAGATGGAACAATAAAGAAAAAGGAAGTTGAGAATTAAGGAAGAAATGCCCACAGACAATAGATGGTTTTAATTTCTTTTTTCTTTTTTGTCAGCAATCCAGGCACCAGGATTTTTTTTAGCTGTACCGAAAAAGCTCTAACAAAATCATGTGTCCCTTTCTGATTAATTTCATGACTTTGGTTCCTGAAATATTTCCTTATTTATCAGCGCCTTTAAAAATTTCTACAACATGCATTTATGAAATCAGAGTAGCTATGATAAACCACTTTACTCTTTATGAGCAGCAGCTAACCTTACTAAAGCGAATGTCCAAATTATCCCACTGTGATTCACTGTGATCCTAACCTACCATTCCTACTGACAGATTTTTAAAATGAGATCAACTGGCTTAAAAAACAAAACCAGAAGAGCCCTACCAGGAAAAAAATCCACCACTGACAAAAAACTCTCAGCCTTCTCCCTAACCTAAGCGTAGGGTATTTGCCTTTGCCAGCCAAGGGCTTTGAAGCGCTGCAGCCGTACACACGCATCGTGGGGCAGCAGCGATGGGAAGGCGCGCGGGAGCCACGGTCCGGCATGCGCTGTGCCCTGCAGGACGGCCGCCACTCCCTGCGACGAGGGTCCAAAGGCCCGGCCACGCTTTCCATCGCTGGCCGGCGTGCGGGCACCACTCTCCGATCGCGGTCCAGCATCTCACAGCTGCAGCAGCTGCCTTGCAATAGCACCCGAAACCTCTCTCGCACCTCTCCCCTCCCGCTGGGGCAGAGATGAACATGGATACAGGGATCTGATGCTGGCGCTGGCCCGTTACATCCATTAAAAAATTTTGCAACGCATAATACGAGTCATGCGACGAGGCTGGTAAGTGGTTACCTAAATGCCTCATAACACAGTAGCAACTCTCACTCTCTCCATTTTTGATTTAAGAGAATTACGGATATGAAAGGAGAACCTGTCTTCCTGCTTCGGGGAAGGTAAAGCTGGCAGAGTAGAAGATCTCCTGATGACAAGAACGAGTGTTAACACTTTCACGTGAGGCAAGGTAACAGGATAATTATCCTTTCTGAAGACCTAGTGACACTGTTTATGCTAGCCAGTTAATTTTCTCTATTTTCTAAGCTTCCTTGCAGTGATCCACTGACCGCTGCTCTCCTCCTTTAAGCTGCCAGTTTATCCAAATAACTGATGCTATTGTTGTTATTAGAACAGCTTCCATTCAAGCAGCCACTGTTTAACAGCCGCGGTCTGTGGACATAAAAGGGAAAACCCTTTAAAACTCATTTCGAAGATGTCTGTTAGCCTGCGAAGTATTTAATAGCAGCAGTAGCTACGCAACGAGAAGGTTAAGATAGTTAGGATTTGTGACAATTGCAGTTAGCTATTCAGTCCAATGGCAAGAACATCCTCCCATTTATCAAGGGAACAGATTTAGTAAGAAACTGCACACAGCAAGAAATAAATGAGAGATGCAGAGAAAACTCGCATTATTGTGGCATGTGCTAGAGCTATTTTAGAATGGTGTCCCCCTGTGCTGCTCCACCGAAGGGCTTGTGAGTATTCACTAAAATTAAATTCCATTTCTCAGGCATTTATAAATAGGCCACAAAAACTTAGCAAGTCTCAGAGAGTTTTTTATGGTCCCATCTTTATCCATTTATAAAATGCTACAGCCTATGCTTTGCAGTGGCCCCTGTGGCCTGGACTCACTGTGTGAGAAAGGCTTTGCACTGCCTTCCTCTGCTGCCAAGTAAGAGATTGCTTGTGACAGGTCCTCAGCTGTCTTGCATATAGGGTCAGACTCAACTAGTCCCAGAAAGAGGTTGCCCTGAGGACCATGCATTCCTCAAATATGACTTCTAATATTAAAAACAAAATTTTCATACAGATAAACTCTCAATGGCTTTGGGCACCTCATTTCCTTAAACTCATGAGAAAATCCCTGTTCATCTTCTGCTTTGCTTTTGCACAGGTACCCCCCTTGCAGAGGCAATGCCAAATATTTATGTCCTATCATTTTTAAGTTTTTAAAAAGGCTGATTCACTGTCGTATGAAGTAGGGTCTCTATCCAATTCACATTTAATTATGTTTTGTCTCCCATTAGGATGTGGCAGTCTGACCAGACAGTCAGAAAAACATAAATGCAGAAATGGCTTCGAGCAAGATTGCAAGCCCTCCACTCCCTTTGGCAAATCCGAGTTACTCACACATGCAAGTGCACTGAAGTAATTGGGACAGTGAGAAAATATGCCCAAGTGTGAGAGGAAAGGTTGTGCAATCCAGCCATAACTAACTTCTAGAGAAATGTACACCATCTTTTACCCACCCTGATTTTTCATTTTTTCAGTTGGAGTTACATTCTATTGCAAAATCTCTATTACCTCAAAAGCCAAAGAGAGAAAAAAGAAGTATTAGGAGCATGAGATAGAGAAATAAAATGGTATGCCTGAAATCTAAATTAATATGCTAACCTAAAAGCCTCCTTATATCACGGAGTTTGGAACACAGAATCAGAACACATCATGATTTGAGTAAGTCACTCTCAGCAATATGAAGGGTAACTGTGTTGAAACACCAGTTTCTACTATTTCTGGAAAGAAAAAGTTCTTTCTGATCCTGCCTATGACCAGCACATTAACTCTTAATGTTACCAAGCTTCACATATTAGTATCAAAAGGAAGGTTCCTCTTCCTCAGCAGGATGATAAAGGGAAATCCCACTTTTTTAGCTATATAAGCATTCCTGTAAAAAAACAAAAGTGCTGACCTTCCTGTGGATAAAAATGGATCTGTATCATCAAAATGGCCATAGGCTTAGGTAGAGAAAATTATTTGAACACTGAACAAGGAAAGCGCCAAATTGGAGAACAGAGCATCTGCTATGGAGGAGGCTGTAATTATCTCCCATATCTGAGCACCACTGGGCATTAAAGTTACACTAGCTATTTTGCCAGATACTCTGCATTCAGAGTCCCTACCTGACACCAGCAGGAAATCATCAAGAGTTTGAGGGGCCTGTCGATAAAGATTTTACACACTTGGAAAGGCGCAAGTGTCAATGGCGTATGCCTCGCCTTCTTGCTCTAATGCGATGAAAAGTCTGAACTATTTTGCTGTCACTGTGTCATATTACAAAATGCTGCAACATTGCTAACCATGGCACTCGCAGGCCGATGGCTGCTCCCGCACCCGCCGCCCGGGCGTGTTCTCTGCTGCTCAGCCGCCTTAATGGCAGTCTCATACGTTGCAGGAAGAGAGGAAAACAGCAAAACTGCCACTCTGCAGCCTTACCTCCCATCCAGCAGAAAAAGCGAGCGAGCGGCTTCCCACGCACCATTGCTCAGTTACCGCGCAGTAAGCGCTGTTGCTATCGCAGTAACTTTCCCCTGGGGAAAGTTTCCCTTTTGCCCGCGATGAGCCTCGAGCCTCCTCTCACACCTCCGCGCAGGTGCTGCGCCAGGCTGCCACACTGGCCACTCGCGGTCCCCGTTTCCACGTTCAGAGCCCCTCAATGAATGCCTCTCACAGCTGCCTTCTTCGATATTTTGCTAGGTTATCACGCACTTCTGGTCCAGTCACAGAGGATGTATCAGCTACAGCTGATCCACATCAAGTCCTTTTTAATGACCCACCTCGCTCCTGTCATCAGCAGAGCAGATAGGAAGATACAGAAAAGGGTTATGAGACTGCTCCTCTTTCAAGACAATGAATGAGTACCTTCCCCCCACCCTCCCAAAAATCTGTAACGGTTCATTTCTGAAAAAGCAGCTAAAAAAAAATTTTTTTTTTCATTCTTAATTCAAAGTCTATTTCAGCACTTTTCTGAAAAGGGATAGGGGAGAAGAGGAAAGATAAAAATACAAAATGCATCAAGAAAAAAACAATTTCCTTTGATTCTGGGAACACTACAGACTGGAAGAAACTCATCTGTCTGGGTATCTCAAGGACAGATTCCCACGTGAGACTCCAAGCTCGGATGTGTCACAGACAGTGACAGATGGGTTTCCCTAGCCTTGAACAACCTAATGGAGCTTTTAGCCAATTTGCATACTGGCTGTTGCTGGGTGAAATGGGTATGTGTCAAGGACATTAAGCAGGCCAAAACAAAAGTGTAATAGCCTTGTATACAATATTGCTTCTTACTCCTTGCTGTTTTTTTACCCAGGAAATAAAAGAAGGAAAAAAACTCTCCAAGCCTCAACTGAAGCCCATTCTGAGGCAATAAGTTTCTACTCATGGGAATGGGCTAAAGCAACAAGACAGTCTTCTTGCAAAATGAAAGAACAAAAACGCTACCCAGATAATTACTGCTTAGTTTCTTTTCTTTTCTAAAGCAAAACATCATTGGAGTCTCCCAAAGCCTTCCTATATTAATGATCTGGTCCCAACTCCACGCAGAGGAGTGCATGAGCAGACTCCTGTGCCTGAACCGCATCCAAACTAACATCATTCAAGCCGCGCACAGGTAGGAGAGCCCAGCTGCTGCCGCTCTGCGCAAGAGCTAAGCCTAAGGCTAAGCTTTCTCAGGCCTGGGTCCAGATTTTCCTTCACATCTCTTAGCACCTCACACATGGCTGTGTCTTAACAAATTAACAAGGAGAGCAAAAAAAATCAAATCCGACTCCCAACAAAAATTTACAGCCTGGTATGGAATATAAGGGCAAGTGCTGAGGGTGCCTGAGGTACCTGTGGGGTTGCTGCAGCTCGCACTCACTTCAGGGAAAATCACACATACTTCGTATTTGCCCAGCAACCACCACAACCTCCTGGCTCAGTTCTGCTCTCAGTTGTGTTAGAATAACTCGGCTACCAGGAAGTAAGGTGTGACTGAAAAGCGGGGCTGTACTGTGCATTGTACAAAAAAATCCCCCTTAAAATCACTCATAAATCTATTGCTGTGCCTTCTGTTCTACACACCAGCTCCTGTCAGCTCACCGCTAACACACATTGATGGGTCTGCCATTGTTTAAACTGATTTTTTTTAACATCTACTAGAGATCTGATTAAAAATTAAGCATGCCATAAGAGGAATCCCTGAGGAAACCTTCGGCTCCAGCAGTCCAACTCTGCTCACAGCAGTATGAAGTGTACATTGGGAAGAGTCAAACTATATCTTTGTCAACAACAAAAACTGTGCCAAAAAGGCCCAGAATTTAACCCAGTTGAGCCATACCATATCAACACCAAATGAACGCTGTCATACGTGATGCTATCATACAGTAGAGATACTTGGCAAACAAGTATGCCTATAGCCGTGATCTGTTCCTGATTCCCCTACTCCTGCTCAGTAATCATCTATTGTACAAGCACGCGGAGGACCAGGGAGGTATGCCCTGGCTTCATGCACAGCTACCTGCATGCTATTTCCGACTTTGCCATTAGTCTTCAGAGTCATTTTGACTCATCTGTCACTGGGGACTCCAATTTTCTTCTATGCAAAATGTGAACAAAACCTTTTATTTTTAAGGCACTTTGAGATCTTTGGATAGGAAAGTGCTACACATGAACATTACCACCATTAGCGATTGCACTATACCACTCTCATGGTTATTCAAAATCAGGCCCAGAAGTAGTGCACAAAAGAGCTATCTAATGGCTATCTGCAAATCTAGGCCAAAGACAGAGGTCAAAATTGTGTTATCATGCTGTGGGATTTCCAGACAAGCATCTTTAGTTATCATACCATTTCAGGCCCAGTTCTGAAGCCCATTTAATTAGAGGGAGAGAGGGATAAGGCCCAGAAAGTCTTTCTGTTTAGGTTATGTGTACACCCATGTTTGTTTTATATTAAAAAAAACCTGTTACAAGCTTAAGTGAAAATTATTTCAGCCTTTGGCACTACTCAATTAAACATGCTAATTTTAGATCGAGTAGATTGTACTTGAAATAACTGGATTGCACATGAGCAAAGCGTTCTAGGGCTAAATCCTGCTGATACTCTGTCAAATCTCCTTACTTGCTGAGAGCCACCCTTTCTCCCCGTTGATTTTAATCTGCCAGACTTTTATTGTGAAAAGAAGGATTCACACTCAGCATGAAGAAAATGCAATTCAATCCAAAGCTTCTAATTCAGTCCAATTACGTAGATGTGTGCACATATCTTCTCCATACCTAATGACAGATTTTTTAAATACTTTTTCACAAGGCTCAGTCTTAAGGTTTGCAAGGATATCAGAAACATATAATCCCCTGAAGGTTTGACTCACTGCATTTCTAAAGGTGAAAATCTTTTGGATACCTTATAATAAATAATATATGTTGAAAAAAATTTTAAAAACATCTTAACCACTGCAATATAGCATTTCAGGCCTTCCTCATTTCATTTTTTCTAGACACAGATTACACAGCTAGCACCAAAAAGTCTAGGATAGCTGAGGTGGTTGGCCAGAAGTAATAAGGCAAAGGCTTGGTAACAGCAAGTAGAGTTGTAGTGCTGTTAGGACCTGTGTTGGTTGCTCTGCACTAAGTGGCACAGACCCAGCAGCTCGTTTAAAGCGAGTTGAAGTAACTGTAATATAAGGTCACGCTATGTCAGGTAGACAGGCCTTCAGACAATTTAAAAAAAATACACAATGTGAAAAAATGTATCTTGGATATGTATTTTATACATGGCATGAATATGCAGCCCAACAATTTCAAATGTCTGAAAGTCTAGAGCCTGTACAAAAACCCATCTTCCTATTAGAAACATCAGCATAACCTTCAACAGTGCTAATATTATTTTACAAGTGACATTTAAACAAGGGAGATTTCTTGTTTTTCATATACCTGTCCTGAAACTACAAGGAATTAAAGTCAAATCAGAATTGAATCATTCAGGGCTTGACTTTTTTTTTTTTTAATTCAATTGCATTTAATTGATAATATAAATGACAATTAGATCATTTTGGAGTAGCAACGGGATTGTAAAAGTGGAAAAGTTATTTTATTAATAACAGTAGTACTTCCTTCACTAAAGACAGTTTCAGAGTTTTATATCCACAGCAGCATTTGAAAACACTGACCACCTTTAAATCTCAGGCTCGCACCTCAACACAGCAAGGCAGGTTCAAGATTTACAGCTTAGTGACGAGTCTGCCAATTCATCACCACTAAACCATCTCGAGTCCTTTGGAAGCAGCACAGGACACAAGAGGAAGCCACCAGCTGCTGACAAGATCCCTTCCCAAATAAATTCATTCCACAAGCAGCCAGGCTGGCCCTCGCACGTGCACACACGTGTGCAGACTCTTAATATCCCCCTCAAATTTCTGCGCTACAATGAAGACATACAAATTTTGACTTATCCACAGTTATCTTCCAAAACTAAGCGCAATTTAAAAAAAAAAGGGGGGGGGGGAGTACTAAACTGTAAGACAAGCCTATACAGAGAGTCAAGAGAAGAGCAAAGAAATACCACAAAGCTCCATCCTTTACAACGGCTTGTTTTTCTCTAAAGAGAAAAGTGGCCATCCTGTCCATATCTTACAGTGCATCGAATCCCAATGGCTGGATACTTCAGCTCAAAGAGTAAATGAAAGACAAAATAGATTCCTATGAATCTGTAAAGGAAACTGCGAAAGAAATGAAACACTTTGTGGAAACATCTAAAGGCAGGATTTTCTGTGGAGCTAATTCTGTTCTTACAAACAAAGAAACCCAGCCAATTTAAGCTGGTCTGACCAAGAAACGCAAAACAGTATCTATACACTTACATATGTCCTACCTGCACTAAATTTCATCAGATATACTCACAGTTCAGGTTAAGAGTGACTTATTTTACCTTAGTTTAAGAGTGACTTATTTTACCTTAGTTTAATCTTTTGTCCTAATGAATTCAAACCGAACTGCTATAAAGCCAAGTCAGTGTTGACTTAGGCTTATGCATAGAGTCTATTGCATCAGTCCAACCACATCAGTTTTAAATCTCACCATTAGTCGGACTCACGTAATTCGGCGTAAGCACAGCCCTTGCAGCCTCAGCCACCCCAAAACCCACAGAAACGCCATGCCAGTCCCACACCAATTCCTTCAGACGCCTCGGGAAGACCCAGCCTAACCCATCAGCGGGAAGCGGTCAAGCCAAAGGCCCTTCGGGGAGAGCCAGGCAGCTCCCCTCTCTGCCAGGGCCATAGCTCATTTCTCACAGCCCCCATTTAACACAACGCTTCGACCCCACGCTCCCACCTTTCGCAAAGGAGCATGAGGCTGCCCCAGCATCTATGCCGTTCTATCGAAATCCTTTACTGGGGCCTCAGAAATCACCATTTTGTACGCTTCCATAGCAGATTTCTGTACCTCTGCAGGCGGCTGGCGCAGGACGCTGGGGCGGGCACCAGCCGGCCCGTCCCCCCAGGCGGGCTGCCGGAGCAAAGGGGCGCCCGCGTTTCGCCTCGCCGCTGCTGCGCTTACTCAGGGTTGGCTGAGGAAGGACGTCGAGGCCGTTGGCCTCTAACGCCGTGTGCCTCACCGCCGCGCTTTCAGGGATGGTTTTGAGATGAGTAATTTGGCGAGGCTCGCTGTTTGCAAACTGCATACTTGGGCGCAAGAGCACTCACGACCTCGTCTGCAGCGCCCGCGCTCGGCCTGTGGGACTCTGTTTACCCTGCTTTCCGGACCACCTATCTGGCACGTTTCCACACAGTATCGATTGTTATTTAGTCTTTAAAAAGTCCGGTGACTATCCTGCACACGGAGTATTTTTCATAGAAATACAGAAAAATGTTAAAGAAAGCCCAACCTAAACTAAAAAAGTTACTTAATGTCCTGTCACTCTCCATCTAGAAGAGACACTAGCAGTGGGATATAAAAAGAAGAGCTCTATAACTGGCAGCTCTCCACCAGCCTTTACAATTAACAAGCCAGCTCATTGTCTGGGTTGTTATCTAAATTACAGTCTAGGCATTTTCTGCTAACATATTTTCTGACTTTTTAAACACTATACTGTACAGTACCTAGTACAAAGGCATCTTTCTCTAATTCTGTTTAATTCCCTATTTTCCTGTTTTAAAAATTAACTACTGTAACTATAGCCTTAAGCAAAGAAGGGGAGAGAAAATGCGCTTTTATAAAGGAGAGCAAAAGAACCGAAGCTCAGGTATTGGATTGTGGGGGGGGGGGGGTGAAGCAGAGGCAATAAATACTATATGTTTTTTAAAATACTTCAAACCAAATTAAACAGATCTGAACCCTTAAATTTCATTAAAATTGAGGATTCATCTGTTTCTATTTTGGGGCCTGTCACTGTTGTTTTATCAGCACTCATCAACAGCATGTTACCTGACAGCGTGAGCAGAACAGTCCCTTTCTTACAACATTTCTGGGACACATAATATACCTGCACTTTTCCTTTTCTTTTTTGTTTTTTTAATATCTAATCTCATTAGAAAAATAATATTTAAATACTAACAAGGTTCACATAGTAGAGGATCCAAAATAATAAATGCTAAGTGTCATTACAAAACACATATTCCATCACATCCATCAACATATTCACTTTGGCTACGGCAAAGAAAGGTTTTAAAGAAAAAAAAGGTTTTAAAGAAAAGAAGAATATACAAAATATGGAAAAGGTATAGTACACAACTGATTAAATACAGATTTAGGGATTTTTTTTATCAGCCCTCAATAATGACCACTTTTACTATTTTCATTTAACTGTTTTTGTTTCTTGAGATTCTTCTCCCAAATCACCCTTTTTTGTGTGTGTACAATCTTATACGTATAAACAGATATAATTTTCAGCAGTTTTTTTTTCATTTCATACATTTGAACTGCTTGTTTAATATATTAACTACAATTATATGGATTTCATTGCACCCATCTTTTAGCCAAAAGAAAAAGTGAATAGATAAAAATGGCACCTGCTTCTACAACTACTTATTAATTTTGCCTATAAGGAGTCACCAATGTTTCATTCCAAGTTTTAAAAAAATGCTGTTTTCCATTGGTGAAACAAATACGGGAAAAGTAGCCAGTTATTTTTTTTTCTACCATGTATGTCATCAACAGAAATACTAATTATCATATGATTGAAGAATGACCGTAGGCAAGCTAGAAAAAAGAGCTTGCCTTAACTTTCTTGGGTGAATTTACAAGACCAGCCATCAACAAATCTGTTTAAAAGATGAACAAAAATTAAAAACCATTGAACAACTATAAACATGATTCTCATGACATCTTTTGTATTTGGTTTTCAGCGCAGAGTTTTACCAGTGCCAAATCAGGCTGTCATTCTTTAAACTGGAGAGAAACAGAAGTAAAGCTTTCCTTGACCCAGAAAGATTATAGATATGGAAAACATCACAAAATTTACTCCATCCTTTTACCTAATGGTCATCCTGACACACTGAATCATCACACCATGGGAAAATATGTTGAATTCTGAAAACCTCCTTTGTAAGATTCCTATCAGCAAGTCAGTGTTTGCTGAGGAACCTGTTTTCCTTTAAAATCTATACTTCTTCAA
The DNA here is from genome assembly GCF_036370855.1 of Dromaius novaehollandiae. Lineage (NCBI taxonomy): Eukaryota > Metazoa > Chordata > Aves > Casuariiformes > Dromaiidae > Dromaius > Dromaius novaehollandiae. Next base: position 30,808,322 of record NC_088099.1, read on the forward strand.
CAGGTTATTCCATTTTTAAGTAAAGAATATGGATTTGTTTCTGCTCAGTTCTTTAAATTTCTTTTGGGTTGCGCTGCTGTACTGTGATGATGGCCTTCCCTCAAAAGGTACAGACATGCTTGATTTAACATGATTATGCATTGGAACATTTTTCTAATGTAGGTGCTGTGGTTTCAGACCACATTGACACTTCTGCAATTTAAGATATAAAGCTAAGACAAGGCCTGTCACCACTGTATCTATTCAGGTTCACATTACTATTTTTGAGAACTTTTTTCACCTTCACTTTTCCCAAACAGCATTTACACTTTAAAGTCAGGTTTCCCATCCTCTTGGTTATGATTTCCAGCACCCAGACATCAGAGATGCCTCGTATCCAACCCTGTGCTCACCCGGAGCATCAGCAGTTGGATAATACCTGCGAGGTACGAAATGCAGTGACTTTTTAATCTGCTCCATCTGGCACCTGGGACCAAACCGGGCCTCTGATGGAAAGTCATCATGATGTGAAGCTAATTCTGACCTCATCTTCCCAGCCCAGCTTTGGGATCAATAACTTAAAAAACATTTCCACCCTGATTTGGAATCTGAACAAGTATGTGGCAGAGATAGCACGGGAGGACTGAGCCCAGACTCATTTCTTCTGATCTTATACTACCAGCAGTTTGTCCTAGCCATGCATCTACCAATTAGTCTAAGAAATACCTGCATTTTGAAGGTTAAACACACACAAATTGCAAACAGAACACAGCAGACACTAATGCAAATTTCTGAAAGTGAAGCATTAAGATTTATTCAAAGTATAAGGCTTTTATGTGAGAAGATAATAGTAGCTTTTTTAGCTGAAACCTTTTTAAAAGTTCATCTTCTCTAAGGAAAGCAGGAAAATGCAGTGCAGCAGATAAAAATCCTGCACATACCATGTCCACATTCACATATAAAAAGATATTTTCAACATTTCAATTCAAAGACCGGCAATAAAAAACCCCTCTCATATCCTTAGGATGTCAAATAATCATTCCATCCATGTCACAGTATTGACTTAAAAAGACAAAGACACGACTTGCCTTTGCAGTGTAGTTTTCATATACAAATGAACTGACGATAACTCCTTGTTACGGAAGTCAGTGGGATTGTCAGCTTTTTTTTTTTTTAACCAAAAAAGAAAAAGTCAGCAAGATACAGTTGGCGCTGAACTCTGGGAAAAAAAAACTAAAGAAGACAGAAAGACCATGATATTTTGGCTTTTCTGCAGCCATTATGATATTGAGCAATATGCTGCAAAGAGCTATTGCAGTAAAGTGCTGCAAGACCACCTCCTTGCTGAATAAAGGTCACACAAGGACTCTTTTGAATACTCTAAGCTGAATGGCTAATTCTGCATCTTCGGAGTTATTTTTTTATAGATCTTTCCACCAAGAGTTCTGGGCTCTTCACATACTGAAAAGAAATGCTGTGGCTGTGAATAAGCTATTGCAAGTCCAAACATCACCAAGAATCTAAAGGAAGATTTTTTTGTTCGATCTTTTCCATCAAAACCATATTAGCCGTTCTGCTCAAAACAGACAGAAGGGACCCTCTCCATTCCCAACTCCAGCCCAGATGGGCAGAGCCGTCACTCCTGCCTCGGGGAGAGAAGAAGGGATGTCGCTGGGAGCTTGTCTCTGAGGAGCATGTGGGACGTCAGCGGTGCCCATGCCTACCTGTCCCCTCTGCGATCGGTGGGGACGGCCAGCCGCACAGAAAGCGGTGGGCTGTTCCACCTCGGGGACACCCACCCTGCCAGTCCCCACAGCCACCCAGCGCCTGCCCCCCTCACCCAACAGCGTGCCCCACCACGCTCTCAAGACCTCCTGAAGGGGGTCCATGGGGATGCCCATGCATGTGGGCAGCCAGACAGCGCATCCCAGCCCACGGACACATTTCCACCATTCAGCTCTCCCGAAACGCAGCGCAATAGCGCTTAAATCCCACCAAGACCCTGCTGGGCAAGACAACCGGAAAGCGCCCAGGGCTCAGGTTCACTCACATGCCAAGACGACGCTTCCCACATGTCTGCGGAGACACAACTTGGGCGCATTCCCCTCTCCATTTGGCAGCTCCCTCCTCCCTGGTTACCTCTCGCCAAGTGACATCACCTCACATGACATGACCCGTCTTGAGAGCCCAGCAGCAGCCAGGGACCCAGTGGGGACCATTGGCCTGGATGGGCTTCTCAGCGTCCCCTTCCTCCCTGTCTTCTATATAACGTATACCTTATATAGATACAAACATGTATACTTACGCCTACGTAACGTATACAGCATATATACACATGGTACAGAACACATACTTCAACAAAAGGCCTCTTTAAATTACAAACAGGGAGCACATCAGTCACATTAATAGCTGACATGGTAAAACAATTTTGCAATTTGTACTGCTGTCCATATATTATACTTTCAGAAAGGGAAAGCAGAGAAGAGACTGGAATTTCTCCCTCTAGTTTCTCAGACTATAGGGCCAATGTAATTCTGCTGTCTTCATTACATTATTTTTCCCCAGAAACAGTAATACTCCAAAAAGATTAAATTAAATAATACTTAAAAAAAATCAAGCAGTTCTTTAATTTCATTTCAATACCATCTTGCTCTTCCAACAGCCTCTCAGATGTGCAGGAAATGGCTTAATGATGTGCCTTTATTAAAGGGAAGTGCTGAGGTATCTCTGTACGTTGCTCCCATCCCCCTGAAAGTTTGCGCAGCCCTCGCTCAGAGCATATTTATCTGTGAGTGAAAATGGCTTCGCCAGAGCCTCCTTTTATCACAGAAGCTGCAACAAAAACGGCACTTACAGGACATAATCATCTCTACTCACAGTATCTCCTGAACTGTAAACACAGTTTAAAAACTGCAGGCTGCGGAGCTCAGACATGTTATCTAATCCTTTGGAAACTCTATCCTACTACAAACAACTGGAGCGCCGGTGCCAACCAGCACCGCGTGCTCCCGCCAGCAGCCCACTCCCCTGCGGCGGGCGCAGAGCGTCCCGGAGCCGCTGCCACCGCTCAGGGCCACCGCTAACGCTCAGCTCTCCGCTAAAATGAGTGCGACATGCCGCTTTCCCTGTCTCCCCCCAAATTCCCTCTGAGTTAAGAAGGATGACAATGGTACCTTATACAATGTAGCCTGCAGCCCAAGCAGCCCAATTCCTATTTTCTGTCCCCCTTGCCCATACCACCCCCGGCATCACAGCTAGAAGATAAAACAAAAGGAACGAATGGTTTCTCGCTAAAGTATTCAGCACCGCTGCCCTTGCTCTCACCAGTGGGCTGTCTGAAGAACTGCCTACCTGCGCAAGTGGTGCCAGCCTCTTCCAGTGCTGTTTTGTTTCCTTCGCCAAGCAGCCAAACCACTCACACTATTCTGCGTCTGCCTTATAGGACAGTGCTGCAGCAGAACAAGCTTTGACAGCCAGACCTATCATAACAAGGAAGGCACAGATCTTTTTTTCCTGTTTTTCTTTTAATCTTCGTTTACTCAGAATGAGGTAATTTGAGCTAACTAGAACGCAATTCTTTCCTTTTTCACTAACAGTGCTGAAGACTCCTGACAACACATGGGAGCGGGAGCTTCACTCAAAGTGGCCTTGGAAGCGGCAAGATGCACTATCAATTTCACAGCTTTAGAAGACTGGAATGTGAGCATCCCTTCACATGTTTTCATTTCCACCTCCGGTAAAGAGGCAGGATCGCACTCGCTGTACCAACACAGCCAGTCAGCACCGCGTTATCCTCATACCTTGCAATGGGATGCAACTACTGCATAATAAAGAGCAGCACTGGCTGCAAGATGAATAATCCTGGGCAAGACAAGAGTACAACTGCAGGGTGTGTTTCCTACCCCAAATCCTGCCAGATCTCACCGTGTTTGAACAACCTCACCTTCCAGTAAACCTTACTGCGGTGAAAAGCTGTTGCTTTTCAAAGAGTCGGCAGAGTTTCTTTTTTTCTCCTCCCCTTTTTCTCCCCCAATCCGTTCCATTCAACCTAAATTGAGTAATAGGTTCACTGAGGATTTTATCACTTTTTCTGAAAACTGTGTTAGTCATTCCTGTCTCTGTTAGTCTCTGTCCCCACACTCTACATCTCATTTGAAGTGTTGAACCACGGAGCATTTAAGTCGTAACCTGCATTGATTTTTAAAATCTGCTTGTAGAGAAAGAGGAATCCTCCTCTACAGATCAATTTACAAGACTCTCATGGCAGTAAGGTCACACATATGGGAACAACCTTCTGCAGCGCTGTTACTCTGGAGGGCCTGATCCAGCTCTCCCAGTAAAATTAGCTTTGTCATTAGAAACAGTATTGGCCAGTAAACCCTGCTTACGGTTATCCAAGACTCAAAAAATACATTTCAAAATCATATGTAGAAGAGGAGGAGGCTCAAGGGTTTTATCATTTACTATTTCTTTCAATTACACAACACCAGTAAAAAATTGTTTATATGTGACAGACAAGCATACTGCAGAAAATGTTCATTTTTACTCAAGAAATATCTGTGCAAACACAGTACTGATTGGCTTCATTCAACAATTGAATTACATCATAAATCACATATTCAGCAAACGTTACTTTGCCGCCACATCACTTTTCATTCAGCAATTTCAGTGTTCTCTATAAGCTTTACAAGATCTCTGAGACACAAATAAGCATCTATACAGGTATGGAAACCAGGGCAGAAGACATTATATTCCAAATCCAATGTCCAAAATCATATATCAAATCAATGGCAAAATTGGTGATATAATTAAAATTCTAAATCCTACATTTCTACGTAACTTGTAAACCCACCGGCCACAAAGTGTTTAGCATTGCTGAATCCAGATGTTATTCCTTATCAAGTGGCTTATACTGACACACTTATTATTGACATAATTCTGCCACCAAACCATCCTATTTTTTAGTTTCTTATTAACACATAGTGAATTCTACCACAGGGCTGTGAGTCAATAAGTACAGAGATACTGATGGTATAAGGACTGCATGCCACGACCTGACCAAAGTATGAGGCCTTTTGCTTGAGGCTCTGGAACATGAGTGGATGCTCTTTTGCCCCACAAGCTTCCTAATAACATTGTTGCCTCTTGGTTCCTATTTTTGTCTACTCTTTGTTCATTCCAAATTTCTGTCTTGAAAGCAGCATCAGTTTTGAGAGAAAACAAGATACTGTCTCCACGTAAGTAGCAGGATGGTACGCTGGCAGACTGAATCACAACGGTGGCAACAATCTGATTTTGCTTGTGTCTTAAATTTCAGGGATTAAATGTCAAATTTACAATTTGAAAAGAGAATTTTCATATTGTCTCCATATGAATAACTTGCTGCAACACCTAGTAATTTTTACGGCATTGGAATACATTGGTCTAGCATAGGGATATAAAAATTTTCGCTTGCTTCAGGTCAGACATGACTTGTAAACACCACTGGAAGCCATGCACTGGGGTGCACCTTAGCATTAGCCATATGGAGATAAAAGTCATTTTGCATCAGACCATACGAAATGAAATCTCAGGCCACACCCAGCCCACAAACTGTGTCCTAGCAAGCCAGACGTTATGTGGCTGATTAACTACCAGCCTTGTAGGGGAATGTGATGAGCAGAGTGGTAAATGTCCTCTACTCAGACTGCCCCCCTCCCCCCAAAAAATCTTCTTTTAGCTTATGGAACAGTTATGCTGCATTTTCAGTGGCTCACGGGCAAGGTTTGACTCCCATTGACGCAACTTGCAGATGGACTGATCAATAGCAACAAAAGGCAGTACCAGCTTGCAGGAGTGGCAATACTCCGCAAGTCCTCAGTTCGGAGCACTGCATGGATGGGCATACAACATGCACTCACATAATCAGTCAAACCACAAAGTCTTCAAATTAGCAAGGACTAAGAAAGACTGAAGACACCTTTCCAAAGGTAAAGCTATGCTTACTACCTACAGACACAGCACCACCGATCTCAATGGGAACTGGCTAGGGATCTAGTAATGACACTGGGAGTAAAGGGAACACAAGGGGAAAGAGTTGTCACAAAAAAAACTATGTGAGAGGGATCTGAAGCATGAGGCAAACCGGACAAGGAAGAATGGGTAAATCTCTGCAGGCGTTTGCAGAAGTAGAGCACTCGAGGCACTCAAAAATGCTAAATCTAAGACTGAAAAGGCACTGATCTGACATGCTAGTTTTTCAAAATGCCTTTTTGGTTTTATTATTTTGATACAAAAAAAAATTTCTGCAGCACAATGGTTAAAAACAAATTTCTTTAACCTGTTTCTGTGACATAGAGTGTGGGGAAAAGCCTTACAAATCACATTTGTCTGGGATCTAATGAACACCTTAGAGAAAGCTAATTCACATTTTGTAAGAGGGTCTGAAGACACTGCTTTTCATGTTTATCTTATGAACGTCAAGCAGATGACACTACCATAAACGCTGCAGTGTGAAAGTATTGTGAATCTACACCATTCAGAAGCACTGTGCTGTACAGCTGAGGGCTTCAGACAGAGAGTATTGGGGGGGAGGAGGACATTTTTTGGGTTGCTAATTAACTGTCAAGTGACACAGTGCTCTTTACTGTCTGTACGAGCATTTTGGAAAATGGTCCCTCAGCGTGGTAGGTCAGATAACACATGAAAGGCTAAAAGCACAATAAACTCCACCAGATGAAGCTGCTTCAGTTTTCACCAGAACTACTATTCCTGTTTTCCAACCACCTTAATTTCCTCTCCTTTTTTTTTTCTTACCTTCTTAAAGACAAGTAATACCGATTTTTAAACACTCTGAGGAAACTCATTGTGCAATGCACATTAACTGTTTGTCTCACATTTCTCCACCTTCACTTTACGGTCACTTGACATTCCATTGAAATCATGGAAATTTTAAAGCTCTCCAGCAACACAGCAAAACTTTTTATCAGCACATACTCGAAACATGAGGCAGAATATCTAGAAATCTACCAGATACACAGAATAGAGGACATTTAATTGTGCATCCTTGGCAAAAAAAAAAAAAAAAAAAAAAAGGAAAAAAATTTTTTTAGCTGTGCTACTACCTTCTCCCTCCACCCCAACATCAGGTGAATATATGGAAGTTTTTTTGTTGTTCCACTACTTTCTAAAATATTGTTTGAGACTGATACTTCAACTTCCTTAAAAAGTACTGAGCCAGTTTTGCTTGGATTTGTACTAAGTTGCTGGACTGAAGTTATCGAAGCAGTTAGTCGTCTCTGCAAAATAAGCCTCCATCTCGAGGCCTTGTGCATCCCACAGGAAAGGATACCTTGGTCCACGTGGGGACCAGAGCTCACAAGACTGCTACTTAGATGCTCATGTTAAACCAGCAGTTAAGCAGCCTCATGAACCCCTCCAGCTCATTAGCCCCTTGCATTTGGCAATCATTTATACTTCTGGATGAGTTTTGATTGTAGCTCAGCAAATGTCAGACAAAAAATAATTAACCGTAAGCGCATTCGTTACAGGCAGGCACCCACAAACTGCAATATGAACATCAACTATGCTTCCCTAAGTGACAAGGAATCCCTCAAGGCTCAATTAGTTGCCACTATTTGCTCCATTTCAGATGTTAGCAGTCCTAGTCTTTCTAAATGGGTAATAACTACCAATAACCACTTACAAGCAACAGTTAAGAGTTTTCAAACTGATACCAATGACTTCTCTCAAAACTGGGACCAAACTGGAGCACTACTTATTTTTCAATTTCATAGATAATTATTTCAGTCTGTTCCATTTCCATATAATTTCTTTAGTAAATCACCAGTCGCCACACATGTGAATCTAGAAGTTTACAGAAAATGCCCAGCCTGCCATGAGGATCCTGCTTGAAGCCAAGAGGAATTTAGATATGTGCACACTCACACATGCACACATACACACACTTTCGGATAAATTTCTTCTCCGCAGCCTAGATCCAGGAGTAGTGATTAATGATGGATGAGATCATGTTAGTTCAGAATATCTGTTTATACCTAAGTGGAACGCACACAACATGGTGAATGAGCCCTCAGAGCCACAACTTTTCTAAAGCAACTCCTACTCTGTATCAATAATAGAGCTTTGCCTGCCAGATACAACATAAATGTGGCAGATACTGGAAGGAATCGTTATCACCTAATGATTTATTGTGTGTTAATTAATTGTCGGGTGCACATTCCCGTGACCACGTGTGTGGCTTCATTGTTCCAACACTCACCTGTTAACTACACAAACCCAGACAGGGGGAAACAAAAAAAATAAAACAAAAATGACTTGTCCCAGCACACTCAGAAAATGATTAGCCAGAACAGAGCCTGATATCACACTCTGGGTGTTGACAAAACATGCAGATGTCTGACAGTCTGCAAAAGGAACAACCTCCAGAAAACTTCCAGCAGAGGCATCTTAGTTGAACACAACGGTGAAATTGTCATTTTATACTGTTGTGAGTGGGACTAGAAATAGCGAAATTCTGAGCACTGGAGGCCATTAGAATTATGGTGAATAGTAAATATAAAGTCAAGTGTGTCGGAGTGTTCACAAATGCCCTTTAAAAATATTTCCTTCATTCTCTGGATTCTTTTATAAATTATTTTATTTTTAACCTCAACTGAGTGACACTATTGTCTTTCATTTTATTTATTTATTAATGATGGTTTGACTCATTCCAGTTCCATTAACCAGTGTCATTTATATACCAAATAGACATTTTTGTGGACTCATGAAGAAGGTAGTGGATAAGTGCAATGGACAGTATTTTGAAGATGGAGCAAATTTTGCCTGTATTAATACTGAAGGATTTACCTTGCTTAACTTCCTCTGACTTAAGACTCATCCTGGAAGTGAAACCTTGCTCTCCAGACTTGTTCAACTCATTTTTTATACCCTTTTGCACCACCTGCATCCCTCTTCCCCAAGGTTACACAGCTTGCGGCAAAGCATACAGACAGAAATAGAGTAAGTAAAGTCCTTTTACAGCTGTTACCCTGAGACCCAGTCAGGAGCCAGAAGCAACAAAAGTAAAATGAAAGACCATATTTTTAAAAATCATATGTCCAACTCAGCTTTGCAGTTAAAAAAAGAAAAAAGAAAAGCAAAAAACAAGACAAGTTCTCTATTGGAAAAAAGCAATGTAAAACATTAGGGAGGTGGGACACAGCACTTGGTTGATTTTTTGTGCATAGTACTTAGGTACTCTAGTTAGAGAGAGAGAAGGGGAGTGAGAGAGAATAATACTTTCATCTTTCTTCAGAGATGCATGGAGATACACTTGAATAGGGCCAAGGGAAAAGAGGAATAAAAGTGATGTCTGTTTTATATTACGCTCTTTCAAATGCATAGTACTTTAAAATGAAGTATCTAAACGTAGCATCTGTAAGAGCTGACAAAGAACGGGGATCCAGCCAACAAGGCTGTTGTTACCGCCACGCTCTTTGACACTGAGCTCCTGCAGACGCCGACTTGAAAACAATGAGAATTAAAAGTTGTAAGAAGCAGCAGCAGCAGTCAAACTGCTCGGGAATGCTGATCCCTCTCTCGCTGAACGACGGCAGCTCCTGGCAGCCGGATTCAGCCGCGCAAGGTAAAGCGTTTCAATCTGTGCATCCCTTTGGTCTGTCTGCTGCGCAACGTACGACTTCAAACAGCCCTCAGTAAACAGTCTCCTCATCACTCCAGCCTCGACTGAATTTTAATCAAGGTCCTTTAAATGCCATTGAAAAAATCCATATACTATGGATTGCTTCTTATATGCCTCTGGCCAACCGCTATTTGGAGGGTCATTTATTATTTTTAGAAAGCCAAAACAATCCAAAGTAATAGTACAAATTACAGTCCATGTAGAAGCTGGGTGCAAGTCATTTCTGGTGATTTAGTATTCCATGTGAATGAACCTTTTAATTATTCCTTTAAAATGACACAGTGGATGCATCTGTTAGTCACATGAGAGAAGGAGCTAGATTTATCTCATGATTAAGCAGCAGTTAAGTGTTCAGGCCACATGCATGTCAAACCTGGATTCTGAAATTCATGTATTGTGCACTAAAGACAACAAAAGGACAGGGTATGAGAACAGCTCTCAACTATAATAACAACAATAAAGAGTCCAAAATTCAAAAGGGATTCTAGATGAAACTGTTTCTTGCAAGCCCATCTCAGGGAACGTTAGAGACAGTGTATCAATTATCAGACTAGGAGAATGTTCCCAGCTGATTCACAGGCTCAGCAAAAAACTCATTAGAAAGTGGAGGGGGGAAAAATGTGGTCATCATTTGACTGCTCTGTTCTGAGAACTATATTAGGGAGGTGTGAGCCAGCAGACTGCTGACTGCTACAGTTCTTTCCATCTCCCATAGATAAGTCAATTAATCAAACTTTGCCTACTACCTGTCAAAAAGCCTGCCCCTGTCCTCTTGTTGAAATACAAAAAGAATGCAGGGGCTCTTTCTCTGCCTGCAGTTTGTCTCTCATTTAAGGAGCAGCTCCAGTCATTTGGGGAAAACATTATTTCATGCTGTTAAACAGTTTTACAAAAATCTCCTCTTCTCTGTCTTTCTCTCCCTGCCCATCAGCTGTTTTATTTGTGAAAGGAATTTCACCTGAAGAGAAATTTCACCATTTCACCTGGGGCTTAGCACAGCCTTTGAGCACAACCTTCAAAGTCATAGCAGTGTTTCTGACAGCTGACACCTTCTTCCTGCAAACTTCTGCCCGCAGCTTTGGACCAAGCATCACCGTGGGCCACCCTGTGGCTTTTCTAATTAATTGTGGAATGGCATTTTAAGCCATGGGGACCACACCGGGCACACGCTCATTTTGTGGCTTCGCTGTGTTGCTCCATGGAAGAGCATTCCCATTCGGCTTTGAATTCCCTGAAGACCGAGGTTGTGTTCAAGTCTTCAGTGCTCTTCCCTGACTTTCATCCCTGATTCCAGTCTGGCAGCCAGAGTAATGTGGTCCAGCAAGCACAGCAAAGGGATGTGAATCAGAAAGCCTGTGCGTCCTAATCCCTAATTCCCCTCTGGCAGAGAGGGTGTAAGAGACAGACCAAAATCTGGCCCAGAATTTCTATTTCTCCTTCTGTAAAACAGATAACACCATAGCACCCCGACATCCACGAAAGGGAACTACGTGAATGCGAGACACTAATTCTATCAAAACAAGCAATACAAATGATAAGACAAATTCATTCCTCCTGCAACTTCACCCAAATTGATGGAGTTCCAAGGCACAAGCATCACTCTTTGACTCTGCAACTGTTACTTAGTTTGAATTTCAGACTGGATAGGTAGGCCCAGGGCTAGCAATTTTTGTAGTTCTGCAAGCTCAGACAAGGATAACCAAACTGGGTGTTTCAAGAAATGGATGTCTGAGAAAAATGTTCTCTCAGTCTTTTCATGCCAGAAGAACATGATGCAACTCAGAAGAGCAATGTGGGATGGGATGGTTTTTTTTCCTGTACTATTACAGGCATTCCCATGCATTGCAGAAAACACTTGTGTATGTTATTAACTAAAGACTCAAGAAGCATTCCTTAAGAAATATGCCAAGTCCTCTTCCCAGCAGAAAGTAAAAAAAGTGATAGGATTTTGCCTTGAAAAGTCTGAGGAACTGGACTTCTATACATCTGGATCTCAGAAATCTGCTGAAAGTAGTGTAGGCATTTTTGTTCAATTGCTGATAGTGTGACTAGTCAATGTGTGAGTAGCAGCTATTGTTCCTGGCAGGTATCCCAAAAGAGGGATGTTTCCCAAAGATTTAGAGAGGAAGAGAACGGAGTCCCAGTGAATTTGGTTCTCATCCAGATTTGAGGAAGGTATGAAAAGGGATGTGTATATAAAACCTGGAAGCTTTACGTCAAGGATAACAAATGCAGGTTAGGACCATTATAGGACCATTATTGTTATTACTTACCTGGGCCAAAAGGGTGCCAAGGATCTGGGCATATAGTCATCACAGCATGAGTTCAGAATCCACTAAAATCAATGGAAACACTACCAGTTGTCCCAGCTCTGTGATTGACTAGATTGACTTTTACATTAGTTATTTCTTTCATATTATACCCTGATGAAATGCTAAAAATTACCAGTTGTTGAATATAACCAACTCCCAGAATACACTTGTTTTGGATTAGTTTCTGAATTAAGTTTAGACTAAGCATTTTTAGGTCAATTTTTATTTGTGTTGAAATAGATGCTTCAGTGTTTTTAGCTGTTTGAGCAGCAGCTGTTGCCACAGACTACTTTGCTGTAGTATGAACAGGAGTTGGATTCAATGTTATTATTTGGAAAGCAATTTATTTTTATTTATTTATTTTTACAACTCTCATGCATATAGATTTTTCTTCTAACAGTTCCTGAAATTTCTGTAAGAGGGAGAATCAAAATGTTCTTGATAAATTCCTCATACTCAAGTGTAGTGAGAGGCCACAAACTCACAAGGCGAAGATGTCATTTTTTCTGTGTTTGAAACCAATAAACTGAATTTGATTTCAGTTAAAGTTGTACCTCTTCCTAATTTGTATTTGCCAGACTGCCTATTCCTGACTAAACTTATTTTTATTGGCAATCATAGCATAAAGCATCAACTAGACAAAGAAACCTCCAATCAGAAAATCCAGCATCCTCTATAGTCACAACCTCCAGACATTAAAAACAGCCTCAAAGCAAGAAACTCTAAGCCACTCCCTGACTTTTAGGCAGCATCATTCAATTCATCATGATCAATTTGGTGAATTGAATTCTCCCATTCCAGAAAAATCAAAATTTTGGAAGTACAAGAAATTCCTATTTCCATTTGTCAAAATACAAATACTCATTTTCTCTAGTGACCTTGAGGTAATTTTACTGTAACTTAATGAGGGAGTGCTGCACATGAATTAGTCAAGGTATATACCAAATTCTTGACTGGACGATAAAGATTATAGCCTCCTCGCAAACCTGTCTCCAACCCTTCTATTGCTTTCCTCACGTATTTGTTTTCTCTTGAGCATATTGTGCCTCCCATATGCATGGCATTGGCAAAAAATGTACATTGAAAAGCCTTACATAGTTCTGAGAGTAGAAAGGTAGAATTTTTCAGGTCAAGTGACTAATTGTAATGGTTCTAGAAACATTAGCTTTTACTGAATGTGAACTGTAGCCTTTGGTTCTTCCCACTTCATAAACTGGCTGATAAGTACCTTGAAACATCTACGCAAATACAGTCATCAAATGAGGCAATACAATGTAAGCAAGATGTTTTTGGAAAAATCTATAATAAAAAGAAGAGTTAGTCTTTCATCCAGAATCAACTGCAGATTCATGTAGGCAGTACTCTCAAAGGTTTTCCATGAAAGAATTGTTTCCATCGGCTCTTTGACTTTTGGATTCTTAGAGTTATTCTTCTAAACGATGTCTCTCCAGTTACAAAACCTGATGATTTCCATTTGTCATACCGATTACACAATGTATGCAAGGATTTCAGTTTACAATATTGACTAAAATATTAATAGGAAGTCATGACAGGAACCAATCCAAAGTAGCACCATGCACTTTGATATTAGCTGTGTAGTTTCCACCATTAAATAGCCTATTCCCTCAATTAGATTTTAGTTGTTGCAAAGCTAGGAGTCAAAAAAAGAAAAGAACCTTTCAAACCATTAACATCTCAAGCACTGCAACATATTTTAGGAGTCAGTGCACCAAGGAACTCATTATGCACATAAAACTTTGCAGAAGATCACCAATCAGCTCCAAAGTCTCGTTTCTTTACCCCTTGAGTTGAAAATTAGAACATGGCATATAAGGAATTTTCACCTGAAGTTTAAAATGCCTGTACACATAGAAGCTTAATTTATTATTCTAATGACTTTCACAGCTTGAGATTCTCACTGGGAGACATGCCTGTATGCATTTAATAAGGCTGCAGAGATTGGGACTATTCCTGAAGGACTTTCTGAATCATTTCCAAAGCATCTTTTTATAGCTAGCAAAGTATAAATTATGTAAAAAGGCATTTAGATAGATACCATCAAATCTATTTGACTGTTAACCCCTCTTTGTTAGATTAATCTATAAACCTGAAAAGAATCCGCTTTTAGCATTCCAAGACCATGCTCACGTATTTAGACGTGAAGATGTAATCATTCAAACAGCTGGGGGTGGGGGGGGGGGGGAAGTAGTCTTCACACTGTTCTCTTTTACTCTCCAGAGACCTAAACAGCACATTCATAACAAATCTTCTGTCCTATTACTATGGTGTTCATAACCAATAAACACAATTAATGATCCCGGCATTAGATTTTTGGAAATCTAGTAAAGAGATCCAACGTACTCTTCTAGTAAGTGGTCATCTATATCTGCTCTCCTTACTTTTGAAATCCTGCTTTCTTTGGGGAGGCAGGAATACAGAAGAAATGTTCCCATGAACCATACAAATCATCCAGTAACAGAAAATAAAGAGAGTCAATGGCAGAAGACAGAGTTTTGATTAAGCCATATAATTTTTTTTCATAGGATCTCTCTACAGACAACAAAAGATCAGTGTTGGTGCAAGAGCTCTCTGTTCCTTTTCATCAAGGGCATTTCATTGCTTACTTGGAGATCATGTATCACAGCAATGAATATTAAATAAAGGCTAGACAAAGAGGACAGGAGTGTGAAATTCTCTAGACTGGCTACCGGTGGCTAACTCCGAGTCAAAAATCTCTCTTTCCCACACAAAGACATTATAAACAACACACCATGCATTTCTGCCATTTGAGGCCAAAATACTCACGAGAAGTACACATCTCTGGTTTCAATGCCCTTGAAGCCAGACAAGATCATTCAGCCTCAAACATGAACTGCAGCTTGACTGTAATCCAGACTCAGATCTGAACACCCTTCTCTTCAACCATCTCTAATTATGAGTAACCTTGATTTGCTTTTTAGCTTGGTAAACAGACAAGCAGAGTACAAGCATTTCTCACACTATGGCAAAAGACTGGGTAATACATACATCAAAAGAGCTCTCTTCCCCATCACTGCATGACTTCTGCTTCGCAAGGCATGCCCAAAAGTAAAGATCATGTTAATACATTTGACAAGAACACCCCCCTCTCCAAATGGAAAATGACTGCAAGATGCTAGCTACAAAGACATTTTGTCACTTCACCACTCTAAGTGGCCACTTTTCATACGCGCCAGCTAAGCAGAAACAACCTGAGACTTATGAATACTTATCAGATTGTGTGAAAGTCACAGGCATCACACTGCTGTCTGCCTCTCAATAGCAGGGGACTTCTGGTTTTCATTTGGGAATGAAAGGATGCTGTCATTACTCAAAGAGGAGAGAGAGAGCCAAATGAGACTCCTTGTGAAAGCAGTCCAATGATAGAACATTTTGATTAGAATACACGACACCAAGAAATTGTCTGCTGGCAACCATACATTTTCCCATTACAACAACAAGATACAATAAAAGGGAATTTCTTTTCCAACTCTAATTCTACTGGGAGGTTTCTGAAACCTCAAGTTTCATGAGACAACTGCCTCTAGAGAGGGAGTAATAAGGGAGGAAAAGTATTTGCAGCAAATATTCTTCCAGGGAACAATAATAAAAATTTCTTTACTTGTACACACTTGCACTTCTTTCATTCAGCGAATGTTATTCCTCTGCAGGGTAAAATCTTGCATTTCAAAGAAAAGAGGCTATCAAAAATATTCTTTAGTAAAAACATATGCTGCCTGATTTTTATGCAAAAGATAAAACAGTTAATTGATAATATCACTGAATGCTGCTTATGAACAGCCAGCACCACGGATCTTTGCAAGGGCTGGAAGATGGCAGTAGGGAGAATATTTGTGAGCTGTTAGCACTCAACAGCATTCAAAAGCTGAGCCAACTGCAGCTCAGCCCCTCTCAGCATTTCACAAGCTGCATCCAGAACGGGGACCTGAGCTGTGGTGGCTACTATCATCACATGGCTGAGTGGTAGCTGGTGGGTATCTGGCAGGTATTCACCTGCCTGTCTCTCTGCCACTGCTTCTCTCTCTCTCAGATTGTATAAATATCCCTTATATTCACATTAAAAAAGCAGAATCATCAAAACATGTCTGTTTCTATGTTTAGTTGTGCGGTTTAATAGAAAACCATAACTTTTGCCCTTCCTCTACCAGTGTCTTTCCTTCTTGGTCATCGACCAGAAGTTCCACCCTGGCATAAAGAAGTTTTCCGCACTCCCCAAACAAAGGGAAGGATTCAAAAGAGGTCGTTCCACCTTGCGTGCCTTGGCAAGCACCTGAACCACACAGTCGGGGAGTCAGTCAGTCTCAACTGATCTTCTATTTACCCATACAAAGCAGAACCAGTCTGAGAGATGGAAAACGCAGAGGGTTTGGATGTGGGAAGCTCCAACACCAGGGCCCACATCCAACTTGGGAGGCACCTGGAAACTGCACCGTGATCGTCCTCCCACAGGTGACTATCCCCAAAAAAGGTGCTAGCGGCTATTCTGAAGGACAGTCCGACTCTTACCTGAAAACTCACCCTGCATCTTAGAAACATTTACATGATGTGTTTTGTTGAAATTGGTTATGTACTTGAGTGGGAAAAGCTCAAGTTTGGAGGAAAAGGTATTCTGTGACAAAATGTTCAGTAACTTCTGGACCAGCTTTGCCTGCAGCTCTCTCCAAGCAGTCAGTCACAGTGCAAATCGGTTTAAATGCCCAGTGAGAGCCCCAGTCAGCCTTAAAACTGAACTGACCTTGGATTAAGTTGAGTCATGCTTTGTAGAAAGCTAATCATGTACCTGCAAGTTCAAATAAAAATAAGCACATAACACTTTCGGCTAGATCAGGGGAGGTGGAGGAAATCAATACTAAATACACTGGAAAATGTATTTTGTATTTTCAAATAGAGAAACTATCCACAGCTGAAACTCAGGTAATGGTTTCAGTGAAAGAAAGAAAGATTACAGCTGCTGCTTCAACCAAAATGTTTAATTTATAAAATGGTAAATTTTTTCTCAACATTTTGCACTGAACTTTTCAACAGTTCACCTGAAAGGGAACTGTTAAGTATTAAGAAAAAAAAGAAAGCAAAAGAAAACCCAAAACCAGAAGTGAGCACACACACAAAATGTTCCAAGCAGAAAAGGGTTTTGCTGATCAAAACAACACCTATACATTATGGGAAAAAGAGTCATTAACAAAATGGAAAGGTTTAGATTTGTCTGGTTTGACGCAAATCAATTCTTCGGCCAATAGTTCAATCCATCTGCAGATCTGGAAGCCCTGTGTACATCCAGCGCCCCTGCTAACGCATCTGGTACCAGGCCTCCAGCTATCAAGTAGGTGGCTTTCTGGGCGGCTTGCAGCTCCAGCATGCCTCAACCGGGAGGCAACTAACCTCAGCACCTCGTTTAAAAGGAAAAGTGGTGCTACCAGGTCAGCGCTGCAGCGCCCATGGGATGCCACCCGCCTGGGAATTGCGATCTTCCCCTGGGAGCCACCCTCAAACAGTCGAAAACCAAGGTCCCTCAGGTGAGTTAAAGTTGTGGAGATTTTGCACGGCTTAGGTCAAGACCCCAGTGTTCCCTTCAGCTCCCTTCTGCCACATCCCAGAGGTGCAGTGGCACAAAACCCTTGCAGCTGAGCAGTGGGAGATTCCCCAGAGATGCATGAACTGAGAAGAGTTTTAAGGCCAGTCCGAGAAGCGCTTTGGTCCCAGGCTTATGCTTGACACGAAAAGCTGCGCCGCGCTCACCATCGCGAAGGGAGCCACTAAAACGCGTTTATTCCCGTTCCCACCCCCACTGCCACCAGCTCCTGGAGCTACTCACACACGCAGGTCTGACAGCAAACGTGCACGTGACCACAGCCATGTGCTGTGTGTTGTGTGGAATATAACGTGATGCTAAGAAATAAATACCGATAGTAAAAATCAGATTTAAAATTCAGAAATAGTGTTCATCATCCCATAAATGCCTCCAATCCCAGCTATATTCTGTCTTAGGCACAGAGGCCCATTCGAGCACCATTCCAGTTCATCCCTGGCAAGCGCAGTCATACTTGTAAGCTCCTGCTATTATTAAAAATAGCAATTTATGTATTTGCAGACATGCAAGGAAGTGAAATTCTATAATCAGATCAAAATTCATAAAGATGTTCATCTAAAAAATTAACTGCTTGTAATTGAATTTAGATTTTTTATTTTTTAAAAAACAAACTCCCCCAAAGGTGTATTAAAATTCCAGCAGGGTAGTTTTAGTAGCATTTTCTGACCCTCTTTCCAACACATTTTATTACCATACACCATAAATAAATTCTATTGAAAAGCAACTGCAGAATGAAAATCTTTGCTGGCACGATGCAGATATCAAACATGCAAGTAAAATAAAGGTCCCAGACCTCCTGATGTAAAATGTGCAAACAGCAAACTGAAAAAAGGGGGGAAAGGAAAGAGAAAGGAATTTCTTTTTTACATTAAAAAGTAACGTTTGTTATGAAAGAGATCAACTCAAAGAGCAAAAATTCCTGTGACTCAAACTATATTATATTAATGTGGCTCCACAACAAAGCATGTTGATACGCTGTATAAATTAACTTTCATTTTCTGGAGACAGTAAGCGCTGAATGTTTTGTCTAGCTATATGGACCATGAACAATGTAGCAATTTTATAGCATTCCGTTCACGCATTAAAAAAACCTGCATACTATTAATATATCCTGACTAGATTAAAAGTCTTGCAAATGATTTTGCCTGAAATGCCCTAGTCTGAGATCTCCTTTAGGGAAATATCTTCAGCACCAATTAGTTTAATTGACAAGGAAGCCAAGAGAATAGAAGAGAAAAGACAGAGATGGAGTAGACCAGGAAAGGCTCCGCTTCCACAGTCGCTCTCACATCCTGGAGTCTATTTGCTGTTACTATTTGTAACGTTCTCCACCCTAACTATTTATATTACTACCACTTCGTGGATATGTTGAAACTTTAAATCATGGGAGACCTGTGTAGTAAAACTTAATAGGTTATTAGCACTGCTGTCATGCCTTGCATTCTTCTTTTCTTTAAAGGAACCATCTTCACCACTTGCTGTCCCCCAAACAGCTAGCACACTTCTGAACAATTTTAATGCACCACGACTGTTTTGCTCTGTGCTCTGGGGCAGAAACAACGAGAACAAATTTAACCTAGGAAGTCGGATAGAAACTGTGAAATCTTCTGCTTTCCCTCCCGCCTTCCCCACCGTGCCCTCCAGAAGTAAACTGAGCTCAGAGTCCGATCAAATCTGTGACACTTCAGGGCCCCTATGCAAGAGGGGGGGAGGGAAAAAAGTTGTTTCAACCTTGGGAATCATTTGGAATCCACATAATTTACTATTTCCTGTGATTCATCAAACTTCCTTCTTCCCAAGAGTAATTGGTCACCACTTATTTATACACCACAGAGAGGCTTAACTCCAAAGGTCAGTCAAAGATTAAAAAAGGCAGATCATTTGTTTAAAAAAAAAATTGCATTTTTTTTAACATGGAAATAAAAACTAAAATGTTTTAAGCAGGAATTCAGTCTGTCAGAAAATACATGGATTACCATAGCAAATGTGTTGTCACATAATAGATCTAGGATACAGAAGCTTTCATAAGGAAAATTGCTTGCATACACAGTGTTTTGGGGCTCAGCTTCAGGCAAAAGGACTACAAAACTGGCAGCATGCTATGCAGTATCTTATAGTAGGTTTGGCAATTTTTTTAGCACCTTTTGAAAAAGGATGCTATACGTATGGGCCAACCCTGCTTTGATACACAGGCAGATGGGACAAGTTTCACTAGATACCTTTGCAAGAAAAGTGTGTTTGCACTTGTGTGTCTACAAAGCAACACATTTGGTTCCCCTACAATAAAACCTTTCTTTTTCCTTTACCATAATAAGAGGTAAGGAAAAGGCAATTATGAAGCTAGAAGCCCAGAGGAGAGAAATAAAAACTAAAAGCTAGTCCTCAAGCTCTGAATTTCAAACAGAACTGCGATTCTAACATTAAACATTTACTCTATATATACACACTTCTAATATACAAACGCTAAGAGACTATGGAAATTAAATGCTTTCTCTAGCTAAAATTTTGCCCAGGTTTAATTTTCTCTCCACACCTTACAGCCCTATAAAACCCTGCCTATGCAAAGGTGTGAAGCAATATAAAAATAAATACCTGACTACATTAATGCCACATAAATTGCAAAACCCAGGCTGTGTACACAATATTACTCATGCTAAAGTTTTCAGCAATTAAATGTTGATATAAAATCTCCAATCAAAAGGGAAACCTTACATATATAAGGCTTAAATACACATATATACCAGCATACATGACAATATAGCACAAGCCATAGTTTACATTAACAGGGAGACTGACAAATTCAGCCTGTTTAAGAACTAGAAAATATAGCTCAGCTCTTATTTTAGGATATGATCAAAGTATTTCAAATGTACTGAACCACTATAACAGGAAAATAAAATAAACTAATAGAAGTTAAGCTAATTGTTATAGAACAACTACTTTTTTTTCTAACCCTCTTACAGATTCCAAAGATCTCCTTTATGGGGAGCAAAGGAATTCCAAATATCCTGGTAGGCCACTTTGCCTCAGGCTTTAACTGAAATTCCCACCGTGATAAAGGGGGAGGTGGGGGAAAAAAACCCACAGAATTAAAAAAGTGTGTGTGTGTGTGCATGTGTGTGTGTGTGTGTGTGTGTGTATGTTTATTTATCAAACAAGATTTAGTCAATTGCATTTCAGATGTGAGGAAAATAGATGTAATTAAATGCAAAGACCATTTAGCGCTTCGATTATGATTTTAAATATGTTCCTTTCTAACAAAATGGCACATGCAGAAATCCCTAAAGATTTAGGCAAGAAATCATACCTAATTGGTTTTGTTCATATGTTTAGGTTGGGTTTTGTTTTGGTTTTATGTTCTTCATTTTTTATTAGGAAATACTTGAGGTCTGAAAAAACAAGAATTGGAGACAAAAAAAACCCTCCCTAATTCAGCTAAAACACTTCAGTCTTTTCTTTTAGTATTTCTATGTACCTGCCTAACACTGGTCAGATGTATGGTCAAGATCATAGCCATTTTTTCAAATTAGTTCAAAGTACTTCTTCTACTCCAAATTAATCATTTTAATTATGCTGTCAACAGCTGCATCAGGGCTTCAAATCAAATCTGTTTCTTTAATGAGATCCTGTTGCCATACATTTTTTACCCAATACCCTTTTAAATAGCTAAACTACACATTAGGAGATGCCATCGTAGGCAAGTCTTAATACAGACGGTCATTTTAAATAATTTAAATAACATGCTCTGAATTTTCATATGCAGATGGCAAAAAACAAACAAACAAACAAACAAACAAAAACAAACTCCTGGAAGTCCTGTCTTAGGGAGACAGGAATTTTTATGTCTTTCACTGGAATCCTTATACAAGTAATGGGGGGGAAATGGGTTTAAAGAGAACTTCAGAAGAGAAAGAACACAAGCAAGAGAAAACTCACAGTGATAATATACTCCTTTTTTTTCCTCCTCTCTGTGATGAAATGTTCTGCTTCCTGTTTCTGCATTTCCTTCAGTGAAACTGTTCTAAATTGGTAGTATCTTGATGCAACAAAAATATGTAACAGTAAGGTCATGATTTTGCTCAACATTTTTCTCCTCACCCGGGTGTTCCTTTAAGCCTTACAAAAGCGCCTGTAGACAAGACTGTCAGGTAAAACTCAGGGAACAAAAGAATGCAAATTGCCACCTATTACCTCTCAGGCACATTTCAAATAACAGAAAGAGGTCTAGATAAATGATAAGATTCCAGTCAATAGCTCATTGCTGCTATAACCAACCACACAGTCCAGAAAGCAAATACACCGCAGTTAAGCCAGTACTGATTACTGGACAAGAAAAATACAGTTACCTTTTAACCATGTCATAATAACATTTACAGATCAAAACCATGTTGTTAAATGCCCAGACTCACCACTCTCCACACCTTCTCAAAAATATTTCTCAAACTCTAACATGTCTAAAAATATAACACCTTAAAGTATGTACACCTCTGATTTTCTCTACTACTTCAGCTTCCATAAATCCCATCTGCCCCTCTATGCAACCAAAAACAAAAGCTAATACTTTTCTTAAAAGGGTATTTAAAGTTACATGGTTAAATCTGCTGTTAAAGCAAGATGCTTACAAGCTACTTGGTACTGGCCTAATCCATGGCAGTAAAAATACCACCCTCAGGCAACTGAATACTTGGTCTAATTTTCAAAATTGCTGAAGACTCAGCAGTTGCTAATCATTGCACGGGAACTGCCGGGGTATTAGCAGGTTTGAAAATCAGGCCGCTTACTTAAGTCCCTTAACACCAGAGTTTCGGGATGCCTAATTTTACATAGCCACTTTAAAGCAAACCAACCTTCAGTCATACTTTTTGTCTAAAGAGCAGCCAACAGCTTGCTCCTTGTGGTAAGAGGCTAAAATGGCTGGGCCGCCTCAGGCTGGAGAGGAGATGGCTGTGGGGCTCATAGGATCGAAGCTTACAAAAATCATGTTAAGTAGCAGATAAGGTGACTGCAGAACTGTTACTCCCCAAGCCCCGTGATGCTACAACTAGCAGTGGTTGAAGCTAGTAAATAATCAGTTTAAAACATATAAGAGATAGCACCCCACAATATTGTCGCAAGCTTCAGGAGTGCGTGGCCACCAAAGGTCGCGGAGGCAGACAGGACAAGCAAGTTGGAAATGCTCAAAGCACAAGCAACGGGACTGACTGTAGATGACTATGAAAACGAAGCAGGAAAGTCAACTAACAGCAGAAGGAAGAGGCAGAACAGCCCCTCCAGTATTTGGTGTTATCTCCTATGTGTTGTGGCAGTCCAGCTGCAATGCTAGCTGCTGTTATTACTCCAGTTAGGCGCTTCACCACTAACACGCAGAGCAAACGGTTCCCCTGCGGTCTCCCCAGGACTCACCGCAAGTTGTTCACATGCCACATGTGAGGGCAGAGGTGCGGCACTCAGTCCCTCCAGTATGCCGACCTCCAGCATTTACATCGAAACCAGTGTTTTGGCCATCAGATACTAAAACAGAATGACGGGCAGCTCACTCCAGGAAAGGCCATCATCGAAGAGCTGGAGGTTTGAGCTTTCCTGAAATACTCCCTGAGAAGCTTTTTTTTTTTTCTCGGGGGCAGGAAGCAAGGATGGGAGAGAAAACGGACCCATCACAAATCCTTTCTCATTATTAGCTTTCTGGAAATATAATAGATACATCTGTCATATAGGAAGGCTTAAACAGGTCTATAGCCCAACTGCTTAGGCTCCATTCTGGATCATAAGTAAATTTTCTTACGTAAATGCTGCTTCCCAAATGCCTGTAAGACAGTCCATATTTCTTACTATTCTCTGGGTCTCAGGATGCAATACCCCCCGGCCTAGCATTCCTCAAGCTAATTCCTGCTGATTGGCCATCAATAACAACTAGCACAGCACGCTAGTGTTCCTACTGGATATAGACAAAATTAGTCCAGACTTAGTCTATCACTGGGCAGACGAGGTTGGAGGTTCATGGAGCACTGGGAAACCCTCTGTAGAGAACACGGCATTTGCAGCCACACAATGAGCTCTGCCTCACTGCAGCTTAAAAAAAGTTCCCAACTGCTCCTGTACAGTATTTTGCTCCATTTTAGAGGTGCTTAAGAATTAAAAATAACTCATACAGGAAAGGGCAACCTACAATACCAAAAAGCAGTTTTCTTCCTAAACATTAAGCATTTGCAGCACATAAACCAAGAGGTGTGCCTTTTTTTTTTAAACCACCAGATTTCTGATTGAACAGTAATACACGATGCTTTATAATGCTGGTTTGTAAAATCGGCTAGCACCTGAACGGCACTGGAAAACTTGAAAAGGGAAAGCAATTACGCATGAGGTCTAGGGATTTCTGCAACTTTTACGCAGCTCTGCAGTGTCTATTTTCATTCATAGAATAAGCAGTGAAAACGGTAATCAAGGCTGCATAAGTCCTTTGGATATCCCACAGGTAGGTATTTTAGAATACATTGGATCTATTTAGCAGTTTGAGAACATTAGGATCATCAACCAGCCAATAACGAAGTCAAAGCATTACTCGAAGTGACACACAGACAAATTCTTTGCTCAAAGTCTGGGCTGTATTGGAACATTTTCTATACAAACATTATGGGTGTAATCCAACAAATTAGTAACACGTACTCTTAAAAGTTTGTTATCAAACAACATTATTTTATGAATGATGCTATGTTGTGCTTTAGGGCAAGTTTCTAAGGTAAAATTTTATTTTTAATGCATACAGTAAAATGGGCTAAGTATTATTTTGGCAACTTCACTTGTAAGGAATTTGTCACTACTGCAATTTCATAATCTTTTATAATTTATTATGGACTGATGCTGTTCCTAGCAATTATTTAAGAAATGTGACTCAAGAATCTATATATAGTTTACAAACATTGATGAAATGTTTGCCAGCAAAATATAAAAGCCTTTCTACTTTCCCCACAAAATATTTTGACTCCTAGCTTGTTTTTCCAGTGATGGAAAAGAATTTTCCCTTGAGATTAGAGATACAAGTTCAAAGGACCAGTTCTGTCCTGGTTTAGATCAGGCAGTTCTGAGTAAATCTGTTTGACTCAGCTGATGATCCCTCAAAGAACACAACACTTGCTTTTCATGTCACCAAACTACTTTTCCCTCCACAGGTTTCTAGTGCTTCTTTCTTTTGTGGAACATAAACTCCAGCAACAGCCTACATATCCCTTCCATTTCTGTTTCGCCTTCCTTTACTGCAAAGTTTTGTTGGACTCTATTCCCTACTGCTTCTCCCTCGTAGTAATTTCTGGGACTACTTTCTTCTTTGAAATGTCCTTCCCATACAAAAGCTGGGCTTAGCCCCGCTGAGCACTGAAGTGAAGAGGGGTATACTTCCCTCCCCGCTCTACAACAGGAGAAAAAAGCCACCTGATATGATGAATCAGAAGCCTTTTGTGCCATTTCTAATTTTAACATCTCATGTTCAAATAACGCTGATCACAGCCTTTTCTTTCCTAATTATGGTTTTGGATGAACTATATGATTTTTAGAGCTGGTGGAAGAACACCAAAAAAGCACAGTGAGCAAGCGGCATTGCTGGGAGCATAACAAAGGCGAGCACAGGAAAACCAATAAGCACAAGATTGAAAAAGGGAATTAAATGCATGCATCATTAAACGGTTTATTCAACGCAAGATAGTTTCAATAAATCAGTTTTTTAACAAAAAAAAGTTTATCTTTGATGATCATGTAAGTCAAGTTCATGTAATTCCCCATATATTACCTCTTTGTATATTTAGAAAGCATTAACTACTTGTCTATAAAGAGAAAATTAAAACAGTTGACAATTTTAAGAAGCTGTATTCATTCTAAATATTATTTCTAATTAAAATTTAGATCTCAGCAATGCAGTGTAAGATAACAAATATACACATACACACATATATAAAGATGTTTCCCTTCCTACATCATAGAAACACCAGATAAGGAGAGAAAGCTGACAAATTCGAATATTGCGTTTTTAAAGGGGGAAATGAAAACAGAGCAAACTTCATTAGAAATGCATTTCCACCTCAGAAAATTTTCTCCAAGTCTCTCTGCATGCTGTAATTATTATGCAAATAAAAAAAAATGAAAAGACATAAGTGGCCATGTACTAGCACCTGGAAGCAGCATTTAACTAATAACTGGATCCAAGAAATTACATCCAAAAAAATACTTCATCAGAAAAAAACTTCCAGAAACTGGTTTCAGCCAAACAACTGTATTTGTCCTGTCCTAAAACTGAACATGTGCAGAATTGCAGACTACAGCATTTTATGTCTTCCAGCATATCTAATATGCACGTAAACATGTGCATATTCAAGTGTATATTTAATAGCTTAATGAGTTATAATTATTAGCTTTTAACAAAGTAACTATTGATGTATTTCCACACTTCTAACACTACTGCAAAATTCTACTGAGATGGAATACTTATCAGTTACCAGGCACACTTCACTCATTCCTTAATCATCCTTTTTTTTTTTCTTCCTCCATTTGCCAATATCACTGGCCTTTTTTTGTTTTGTTTTCTTCGTCCTATACAATTATTTTCCTCCTCAGACAGTTTAGTGTTATGAAACTTGCTAGATTCATGCCATACATATCATAAATAGAAAAAAAAAAAAGTAAAACTCTAAAAGGTGGATACTTAGGTTATTCATAGTCACCTTATACGCAGCATACCCTAGAAAGCCTAAGTCCATAGTACACCTGGAATTCAAGTTAAGCGAAGTGAGCATCTTTTAGATGTTATCTAATTCAGGGGGAGCTAAGGGAGTTCAGCACCACTCGGAAGAGTCACTTCCATGAATCAGGGTGTAAATAAGCAGAAGTTACGTTACCACTATTAGATCAGTGAATTACGGATTTGAATGAGCTCAAATCATGTGGTCATATTAATTTTCTGCAATCCCAAACAAAATACTCCTCACATATTTAATGTAAGAAGTCATATGTAAGTATGCACACGCCTTTATTGTTATCTTTATACATACTGGCCTAGGTCTGCAGAGTATTTTGATGGGTGTATAATGTTGCTTGAGAAGCTGTGGTACAATGGAAATAATGTAGGGTAACTTTCTTAAAATTAAAGAAGAGTAAATCACTTACTTGCAACTCAGCAAGTCTGATTAAAGGAAGTGTATTGCATTCAGTTCCTCTTTATGGTCATGCACCAAGAACTGAATATCATTTCCCGACTCTGTTACCTAACATAAGTTCTGCAAAATACATTACACTATATCTGCATGGCTTTCTCTAACATTTGAGGCAGGCTCAAACACAGGACTGCAAAATGAGGCAATTGTATAACCATCCACAAAGTTCAAACAGGCTTTTTGCCCTGCTTGAAGAACCAATTTCAGGTAGGGGAAGTGACTAGCAAGGAGTGTATTGAGGCTGGCAGAGCTTTATCTTTTCCATACTGCACTTGAGCTATTTCCAAGGAACACTCAGTAATCCGGAACTGAGATATATCCGAGCCCAAGTCTTAAATCTTGACCCTCAGGAAAGGTTTTTTCTACCTGCCACCACTAAAAAGGATTTTCAGGACTTGCCTCTCATTCTGTCAGCTCCTCCTTGCAGAGCTGAGCTCTTTGCATCTCTGAGGCTGGAAACACCAGGGGAGGAGAGGTTGAGAAGCCTACCCAGAAGTCATACATTCCTGACAAAGACCAGACAAGGAGACTAGAAATTACATCCACATCAGTAACATGCCAGTTAAGATACAATATCTAGTCAAGTGCTTCTCTCCTTTCTTCCAGGCATTTTTTCCATCTAGTCATTCCCACACAGCTGTAAAAGATACAGGTTCTAAAAAGTGAAGTGTGTAGAAGAGTAAGGTGATCATTTAAAATCCTCAGATTTGAGCACAAGCTACAGGTTTTAAATGCAGACCCCTCTTTTGGGCTTTCCTAATATTATGGCATACTTCCATGCAGAATTTTTGTAGAGATCCTCTTCTCATTAGAATACATCAAAAGACAGACAAATTATAAGGAACTATAAGCTACTGCAAAATCTTTGCACTTGGAGAAGGGAAGACAGGAGGACCGCTGATGGGTCCACCTGAGTGCTTGTGCCATGAGTATTATCACATAGCCTGCATACCTACTGCTGTTCATCTTTTCCTGCAAGAGTTGTGACTGGAGACATTAATCATGATGACAGCCCAGCGGTGCTACACAGAAAGAGATCTTTAAACTCTATAGGTGACTGTAGCTTAATAAGGTAAGAAACACATAGAAGAGGGAGAAGGAGCACAAAGAAACCAGATGCGTTAGTGAGTGAGTCACATCAGTTGAAAGCATGTGTCTAGAAGCATATAATCCTGGGTCTTTTCTTGTCTTTTCCACCTTATGCAAGTCCTAACTTGTGGGTGCCTCTGTTTCCATTCTTGGACAAAATGTAGTCCAAGACCTGGGGAGCGTTCAAGGCTTATGCTATGATTACAGATAAGGAATTGGCATCCCCTGGTAGCATCTGATGCATAGTTAGACCAAATGGTTTGAGATGTGCTGTATAAGAGGTGGGTATTATTACTATCATTTGTCTCTCCTGCACCAGACAAAACACTCCGAATTGCAGCTTTCCTTGTTTACATGAAAACAAGGAAATTAGCTTTCTATCAATGCTATCTGTGGAATGCACAAAGTATGCCTTAAAAGACCGGCTTTCTGATTTTTCCACCATAAAGATGCTTATGGGGCAGCAACCTACAAAAATGACTTTGAAGTGGGAAACATTGCCCAAGAGCATCTTGAACATGAAATATATTATTTCATCTATTCAATTATTATTATATATACTAAATATTATTTATATATGAATACATACGCACACACGTGCATGCATGCATGTTTTTATATATAGTTATATATTCTGTTTATATTACATTACATAAATATCTATAGACACACAACAAAACATTTTATGTATATTATTATATTGTATATAGTAATCAATTTCCAATTCAATACACACATGTAACAAGGTAACAATTATTTTCTTAACATTTTAGATACTGGATATCTCGATAACTCATGTACTTGTGGAGCTTCTCTCTGATTGCCTAACTTTCCTTTTGAAGGACTGCATGCCAGACATTGTACTGAGTAAACAAAGAAGATCATGAGGCTTTTTTTTTTTTTTTTTTTTTTTAACATAACAGGTTCATTAAGGAACAGGAAAAAAAAATCACATTTTAATTGAGCTGGCCAATAGGAATACTTTGTACTTAAACCACACTTGTGTTTTCTCAGGCAGCTCAAACCCTGCATAGTAGGAATTCTCACAAAGGGGGAAAATATTATCTTTTCAAATGAGAACACTGAAATACAGATGCAGCGATTTCCTCAAGGCCACCGAGAGACAGGAAAGCAGAAAGCAGGAGTTGGTCTCCCAGCCATTTGATCTATCCGCTCAATAGACACAGGCCTCCTGACTGCTGAAACAGGGCTATTTTGGGGATAGTTAAAAAAAAAAAATACAGCTTCAGTTAAAAATCAGGGTTTTTTTTATTTGGCCTGCTGAATTAGGTGGAATGGAGTAAGTAATGGAGAGACTCATTAACTCCTGTGTTTTTCACCACTGCTTTCAAAGTAATCATGGAATTAGCTGAAAATTGTTCTCTGGCCCATCCATGTTTTCTATTGAACGATTCTCATGATGGAAGAGCCAAGATCTGTGACCTTAACTTGGCTCCAATAATGCAGAGAGCAGCCTCTCCTCTGTGGTGAACTGAGCCTTGAACAATTTCATTAAAAGGAATCATTGTAACAGATGAAATCGATGCTCTCATAACACAATAGTCTAAATCGTTAATACAGATCCTAATTTAAAGCAGGCAAGAATGTAAATTTTTCCCATCTTCTCTCACAAAATAGAATGTGTCAGGCTTTTGTAGGAAGCATAAAAACACCTGCAATATTGATAGCATAATTTGAACATTTACTCATTTTAACGATGGCAAAAATAACTGGGATGCCTATTCCATTTTGCAACATGTAACTGCTCAGACATAAACCAACAGCAAAAAGTAGGTGGTCTACCTTTTAAATGAGACTGATGGATGTTAAGAAAGCAGTACATTTGTCACTAAACAATACTTCTATTGTAACACAATTCCAGTCTACACATAAAGTTTTCAAATGCTAGTTGTGGCAAAGCATTCAATCCAACATGAGGGACCTTATCATATTATTTCACATGAAGAAGAATTATATAGTCAATCAGTCTGACAGCTTTGCATATGAAGGACAATTTCTCCAGAACAAATGCCAGTAGCTTATTAAGTTACCAATACATTGCTAAGCTATAGTGTCTCAATGCCAGCAGACCAAAATATTTTCAAATGATTTTTAAAGGGCAGCACTGGGAAGCCTGCAAATCACACATTCACATTTTAATGAAAGGTGCAATTACAGAACATTTACCTTGTATTTAATTAGAATGAAACATCAATAAGGCTCATTTAGCATCTCTCTAGTATGTCAGCAACTTTTTTAAAAGGTGGTAGCAAATATTAGTTTTTGATTTATAAGCTTATGCTGCAGAGCAACACTGTATTTGCTAGGTTGATACTAAATGACTACATGACAAACAGTGCAGTTTTGTCAATTCTAAGGCAAAGATAACTCGGCAGTGGTTCTTGCACAGAAGACAAATCAAAGGCTAACTTAAAATCAGAATAATTTCCTTTAAAATAACAACAATGGAGGGGATTATCATGTGCAATTACAATGGAGGAATGCATCTGTCTTTCTGACCTCGCTGTCACTGTTTTGAGTGCTTCCTAATGCGTTCAAAATTACGAATAGCTGGTGTATGTCTTCTGAAATCCAAAAATAAAGGTAACAGGGACACAACATGAGAATACCTTTGCTGAAGACATCATACATAATACAACTGATTCTACTCTACCAGTTTAGTTTCAGCATAAGCTATTTCTTATGCTGCAGACCTCAAAAAAAATCCCTTCCAGCTGGTGGCACAGTTACACACCAAACTCAAGGGCAATGATAAATTCTTCCTGGCTCCACAGTCTTTTGCCATCCCAAGTATGCTTGTAGTCACAAGACTCTAGATCCAGATCCAGATCCAAACTCTACCAAGATCTGCTAAGCAGGAAGCAATGTGGCAACTACAGCTCTCCTGGACCAACTGCTTCTTGGCCAACAACCACAGGAACCACCTGCAGCTTCTCCTCCAGAGACTAGAAAACGAAGGATAATGCAACGCAGACAAAGGGAAACATCCCACAGCTGGAGCCTTGGTAAAATTTACCCAAGCAAATTTTACTCCCCAGAGCTGGACCTACATCTGTCCCCAGTTGTACCACGCTGTAAGGAGCGACATAGGCTTGCCATATAATGCTGCGGCAGCTGGGATGTACAGACACGCATGAAAAAGATAATGGCTATACTGGCCAAAGAGAGCTTGCAGTGTGCCTGATTTACATCCTTGCCCAGAAGAGTCCTTATGCTAAACCTAAGCATGGAAGATGTCCTATGAAAGCCAACAGAACAATTTCTGTACTTTTGGCTCACAGTTCTGAGAGCAGATTCTGCCTCCCAGGGTCTGGGATCTTTGGAACCAGACTGCTATGAGATTTTTCTGAAATAAAAGATTTAACGAGTACAGTAGCCACTTAACTGTGAAATTACAATAGCAAAATCTTACTTTCAATGAGTTAAATGCTTGTAAATTACAGGTTGGCACCAGGCAGGAAAACAACTTAAGAGAAACTTGTCCTTCTAATTCAATATTAAGCAGCAGCCTACCAGGTAGAAAGATATATCTGCTACAGGAAAACTTAAATATTTAACATCCTGTGTGATAAACATCTAATATTTATTCAAGCTCATAATAAATGCTTGTCTAGGAGGAGGATATGAAACTGCAGTACAACTATGTCATTACTTAATTAAATTTTTCTTTTTTAAAAATTCTAATTTCCCAGACAACTGCTAATGATTTCATGACCATGCTACATAAATATTATTCCCTTGATTTGCTTTAGATGTGTTCAGGCAGATATTAAAAGGGCATAAGATTTGCAAACTGCCTTCTCTGCTCTCACTTATGGAAATCCATGACAAAGATCTGCCATACAGGGCTCAGAAATGAGAGGAGATGTTCAGAGACATTCAGAAGGCATCTTGCACAGGTCAGTGTTTTGAAATAAAGCACAACAGAACATCAACATTTGCTGATTATTTCCTACTCCTCATAGGTCACCTGTACATAGTTAAGACACACATTTAAATAGGAACATCTTTGAAAATATAGGACTGCAAGAGATGAAAAGAATAGCTCCTCGATTAACGTTCCAGACTGAATCTCATGATTTTTGAGTTCAAATCCATGATTCTGCCAGGTTGACTGCAGGATTCGAGATGATTCACCAACTCTGTGTGTCACTTCCAATGTGGATTAGTTGTACTCCCTGTGCTTTTAAAAGGCACTCACCTACAGCAGTAAAGGGGTTTATGAGCATACAAATCCCTGGGCATGTTCTTCAATCAAAAGCAGAAATCTGTAACTTTTAAGCAGATTGCAAGTATTCTTGTGTAACAGGACAGGAACAGTCTGTGAGCACGTGCGTGGGAACAACGACCCGAGCTGCCCTCTGAGGCGAGTGCCAGGTCTCAGTGTACTTGCACAAGAATTAAGAGGTCTTCTGTTGAGTCAGCCTCAGCCAAGTTCTAGACATCCTTCTGCTGAAACATAGACCACAACTTCTCCTGACTCACACCAGCAGGTCAAATTTGTTATTTCCAACTAATACACACACACACACACACACAAAAAAAGAAAGAATAAAAGACCACTCTGAGGCAACAGGCACAACGGGCTGAAAGGGAAAGGAAGCATCTGAAGGAGATTCCAGCAAAACTGTACTTACATGTGTTTGTAATTTCTAACAATGCTAAAATCCAGGATAACTATTAGCTTGGTTTGTTTCCAGTACATATAGACTCCTTTCTCCCCATGGCAGTTTCTCAGTATTTCCTACTCTCACAATTAGCATGAGCCTCTGAGTCTCATCATGTGTGAAGTTAATATGAGGAACTAAAGTACAGCTCTTCCAATCTTTCTGCAGGTAGCAATTTTGTTACATCAACCTAATACACACCTGTCTTTGAGAAAACTGCCCAGTGTCACAGGCCATCTCATAACCATCAGATGACAACATTTCAACACTGCTGATCTGAACTGCATTCAAGTAATGACACTGACAATTCTTCTGATTTTCTCATATTTGATGTTTTATTTAAAACTCCTGCTCCTCAGACCAAATCATCATGTAAGAATGTCAGCTTTCACTTCCTGAAAGCATACTTTCAGCCTTCGTGTTGCACATAAAAGCCTAGGAATGTGAACCTTAATTTCCAAATTAATTCATTGATTCAAATGTACCTTGAAGTCTCAGAAATCCAAAGCAAAATGAAAGAATCCAATGTTTACTTTACTCATGTGGGGAGGATCAGACTCCTTTCCATTCATATTAGGATAGTTTTCTAAAAACAACATGACTACCTTGAAAATCTATTGTGAATTTAGATGAAAACTTTGCTCATAATAAGAGATGTCCAAAAGGCAAAGGTGTTAAAGATGCAAGCTTTAACGAAGAGTAGTTTGAGCTTCTTCTTTCTTTCTCTTTTCTTTTCTTGAAGAGTACTTATTAATCCCAAGAGATAGAGCATGTCATGTTGGCTTAAGCTTAACATTTATGAGGTGCCTGCAAACTTCAACATAAAGTAGATCTATTGGCAGTTTGTGCTTGATACTATGCAGGGACTTGTGGATGGAAAGATAGGTTGGAACTGGTGTCCTGAGAATTTTAATAACATCTTTAAAGCATGAAAATACTTCTAGCTATCATAGAAGAAAAGGAAGGCAGGAGGGAACCCAATTATTTAGCTGACTTGCTTAGAAAAGGATGGACCATGAGGAGTTAACTCCCGACAAACTTAACGCTCTTTCTTCATGTTTCACTTAAATGCTAAAGAATGAATTTATAATGCCAAGTTTCAGCTTTGCAAAACACCGCTCTCCAAGCGTTATGCATTTTTAAAAATGGTTTAATAATATACACTCATGCACAAACCAGTGCTATAATTGCAGATTCCTTAGAACAATGAAAGACTAAACAAATCCCTAATTTATAAGACTCAGCAGCACTATTTAAGGACATCCTTGTATTACTGTAGAATTTCAAACCAAACACACTCTCCTCCTCTCTCACGCAGAGAGAACCTAGCTAATCCTACTTTTAGTAGCCCTTTTGCAATTAGCCCACAGCCTGAGACACAGCAATACAAAGCTATCATCTATTTCTACCCCCTTTCCTCTGTAGTGTGGCACACCCAGAGGCAAGAGGGTGTAAAAAACCCTCCTGCTCCCTTGGACAGACCCAAGGAAGGCGAGGAGCGCTTCTGCACCTCATCCAGCCCAGCCAAAGTAAGTCCCTGATTATTTGCATGGTGCTGCCTAATGACCATTGCTTTTTATGTACTGATGCCTCACTTCCAGACACCACTTGATGCTGTGACATCAGCAACCTGCATGCACTCCTTCCTTAGATATTTAGCAACAAGACATCCAGGAAGCAAAACACAGCCAAGGGAAACGTCAGCTTCAGTTCAGCATCCAGTATAGTCATCATCAGGGGATTTTATATGAAGAAGAGCAGCTCAAAGAACAGAACCATTTGCCAGGTAAGACAGGAATCATCACAAGCAAAGAGATTTCGAGGCAGAGCGATCAGTCAGGGGCACTTTGGGCTTGATTCTCTGCCCCTTTACACCAGCACAAGTCCCAGGAACTTAGCTAACCTCCATCGAATTTCACAGGGGGGCACAATACGCAAATGAAAAAATCAAATCTGACATTGTGTATTTATTAGAAGTGTAAGAAGAGCGATTACATGAAGTTAACAGGTACTGTGGCACTTTACATTCTCAAACAAAACACTTTTTTTTTTAAAAAAAAAGTCTTTAGCTCTCTGCAGCCTGCATATTATCTACAACTATAAAAATTAAATTCACTTCTGGAAGACAAAGGCTCCCACTCCTTCAATCAATGAGTCAATGCATGTACATTTTCTATGCCTATTCCACTACAAATCTTAACAATTTCAGAATTAGCTTAGGAATGCTGATTTTTGCAGTCTGATATTACAGAGCAATGCTTCAAGAGTCACAAATGAAAAACCAACATGCCATACTGAATTAATTTCTCTTTCAGCTTCTATAACCCTGTAAACAACTAATGTGATTTACACACTTGTCACCCACACACTACCTTGAAACTTTTCCCCAAACTGACTACATCAGAGAACATAATGTTCTTTTCCAGTAATATTGCTTATACAAGGAGCCTGTAGGAACAGAGCTCCCTGCATCCATATAGTTTCATGGTTTAAAAAACACAAAACAGAGTAGGAAAAAAAGCCTAATTGGGAGACATACAAACTGTTAAACATTTGGAAGAAAAAAAAATGATGAAATATTTCTTCCATAGAGCTAACAACATTTCATTAAAGTACACTGTGAACCCCACCGAGAGTAAGACGTTTGCAACACCGATTATCAAATTCACAAATTACAAGAGACCACAGAAGTCTTCATTTATCCATGATCAAACTCTGTTATAACCTCAGTTACGTGATATATAACCAAAACTACGTGTCCACAAAATTTCTGACCAGCACCAAGCCATGTTTTAAGAGAGCCCTTACAAAATAGTCTCAAAGAATTGTATGAAATCTCCACTGATGGCTAGAAATAAAACATCACTGGGTGAAATATCAGTGGGGATGAAGAGCTAAAAGAAAGATTCCTACCTCAATATAAGGAAAATGCTTTCCCCCTGTTGTATGTCTACAAAAGAAATAATCAGAGGTGATAAGAGAAGAAGGGTTACAGGAGATAAACTCCTCCTTTCCCCAATTCTTGTGCAGTAAAACCTCTTTCCTCCAAACAAAATCTTTCCTAATTCTTTTTTGGTGGGGCTAGTGGAGTGGTCATCTGAAAAAAACTTTAGTAACATTTCCCTTAAATTCCATTAAAAACATATGTATATTTCTTCCACTCGGCAGCCAACCTAAAGTCAGTTTTAATACATGGCTGCATTCTCTCTTTAGTGCCCTTTATTAGGATATCAGAACAGTTCCTACAAGACAATTAAAGCCAGATGCTGACAACTGACACTAATGCATTTCTTAAATCCTGAACATACACATGGCAGATCCCCATGGTATCTCTGGGTAGCTGTATCCAATACACCTGTTGCATAAGGTGTTAATTACGATTAGTATAGGCCTATATGAGGTATGCCACAGTGAG
This sequence comes from Dromaius novaehollandiae, assembly GCF_036370855.1. Lineage (NCBI taxonomy): Eukaryota > Metazoa > Chordata > Aves > Casuariiformes > Dromaiidae > Dromaius > Dromaius novaehollandiae. The sequence goes on from NC_088099.1 coordinate 30,844,310, forward strand.
GCATCTCACGTTTTGAAAATCTTGCTCTTCATACTTTCAAGCCCAGACACGTATCATCATTAAAGGCAATCTATTACATAAAGTGTGGGTAATATATTTTAAGGATTAAGAAAGAATTGTATTGCACCATTTTAAAGCCACATCCGCGACAGCAAAGTCATCTCCCTCTCACCTTGAAAAAGGACACATTAGCAAAAAGAAATAATACAAACAACCTGGCATGAATAGGGTCGGAGTCTTTTGCTGTCAGACGACGGCTTTGCTCATTACTGAGAGAACACATGAGGGGAAAAAACAAGACACAGATAAGGAAACAACTTCCAAAAGCTGGAAAATGGACTTCGGTATTCGTGTGTTTGGTAATCCTGTCCTTTGACCCGGCAAGCTCAGCCATGCCTAATATGGAGCTCCCAGCTCTGGCAGAGGCAAAGTTTCAAGGATGAGGCACAAATGGAGCAAAACATTTATGCCTTTTACAGGCAGGAGGGACGCTGGTTTTGGGCAGGGCATCTGGAATTGCCGCTGCCTTCCCCAGCCACATAAAAGGTGCAAACAGCTCTTCTCCCTCCGTGGCCGCTGCTGCTCGCAAGGCTTCGTCACCCACCCTCTCTAACAGCCAGGAGCAGACAACAGCCCCCTATCGAGCAACTGGGCCAGAAGGTGTCACTGAACATTTTCTTCAGTCAAGTACCACGAATCCTGTGAATTGAATAGGAATGGAAGAAACCTGAATCTACAGCAATGCCTTTAAATAGCCTACGGAAGCAAACAAAGATTTATGGGTCTGATCCAAAGCCCTTTGAAGCCAGTGGAAAGCCCACAACAGGGGACAGCAGGCATTCTGCTCCTGCTGCGGAAATGCACAGAAAAGATGTCATCCTCTGCTAACTGTTTTTCTTCTACAAGGAAGTCTCACAGATGAGGGGAAAATCTGGCCCTAAAACATGAGAAATATTTTATATTACTAAATGGTTACCTTCGGATTCCACAAGAGTTGTTTAAAAGATTCTTTAAAAGGTATTGACTGAAAATAACATCCAAGTTTGCTTCAGCAAATCAATAGGATATTCTTTTTCTTTTTTTCAGTAAAGAACAATTCCCTGTTTAAATGAGAAGTATTTTGATATTATGTTACAACTTTAATTAAATCAAATGAGCATATACAGTAGAAAACTCTTGATCAAACTATGCTAGTAGGTGGTTAAGGATGATACCGTAATTCATACCTACACATAGCTATTGACTGCTAGTGGCTGTTTAATACCAGCTCTTGAGTAATCCCATTTGACTACTTCTTACAAATATACTGTAAAATCATGCTCTCTTGTATTATTATATTCTATGTATTTGTATATTCATAAAGTACTTAGGAAAAAAAACTTCATAAGGTTTCTTCTTAGCTGTTCTAGAATAAACGCTTTGCTACAGTTACCACCTACCATTTGGCTTGAATGGACCATAGCATTGCAAACACAATTTGAAGTGTGACATGTTCAAGCTCCCCGTCTATTTTCCCTCATCAGTCATGCCTGGCGATTTTTCCCCCTCTTAAAAACATTGTGTTTTTTTCTAGCAGCACTGACAAGTCCAAGCCAAAGACCTGCACAAGCTCAAAATAAGGTGTTTCTGATCCAAAAAGTTTACAAACTGCATGTAGGAATGGGATAGTATCCACATGTTTAAATCAACATTCTGTTCCACAACATTTTGGAATAGAGTGATACTGAAATCAAATCATCTAATGATTTTTTGCACACATTTCCTGTTCTTCAAGCTGCATTATTCATATGCCCAGCATTTTAGAATTGCACTAACATAGCAATTCCACAGAACCAAGAAGATGAAGATACAGAAAATCTTAATTGAAAAATAACTTATTGCAATGCTGCCAATAATTTATTCCAATGTAGCCAATAAGTTATTGGAAACTATCATTTTATTCCTTTACTTTTATAAATATAGAAAAGGTAATATTACATTAAGATTGGCACAACTAAACTTAGTTCTTACAGTGAAATATCATTCTTTTTTACCATCTTTATTCTAACACTACTTGCAAATCATACTTTGGCTGCACAACTATTTATTTCAGTTTCGCTTTCTGAAGGCTAAATAGGAAAATACTGTTTGCCTCATAAAACAGCTTTTTCTGTTAGCTTAGCTTTGCAGTATGAAAAACTGTTATAAAAGCAGAGGTCTCAAAAGGAAGAAACATAAATTTCCATGGCTATATTTTTGTTTACTAATAGATGAAGATGCTTTTAGAAAATTAAAAATTTAACATTTGTTCCCAGTTCCCTTCTTTGCAATGAAGGCCAGATTTTGCTAGGGCTACTTGTGTGATATCTTACTCCATAGGCAGTTCTATGCAAACTGCTGGGTTTCGATGTTTGGCTCAAATATGACTTACCACCCAAAATGAGCACAGAGGCCCTTAGCAAATGGCTGGGTATTTGTAACCACTGCTTCTTTACTCAAAAAGGAATCAAGATTTTCCAAACTGTTGTACCGGTTCTGCAAAGCAGTTTGCAACTGCTACCCAGACATCTCCTCCCTTCTGCATGTCTGAACGCTGCTTGCAATGCCAGCAGCGCCAATGGTGATATCAAGTAAGCAACTGGGGGAACCCTTGCCCCCACCGTTCACAATACCTGTGCTCCTAAACATCTTTTTTTTTCTTTAAAGAAAAGAACAAAGGTACTTTGTTTAGCACTTAGCAAATTTCTGCATTGCTTTTGTAAAGCAAAATTGCAGAAATGCACACAAAGTTGTGTGTTGTTGGAGTTTTAATATTCACAATGCATTATGTTGGAATGAAAATCAGACATCCAATTTCCACTGAGGTTCAAATAGGAGTTGGGTACCTCACTCTTTCAGGATCCCTTGTGGGGAGGGGAGGAGAACAGAGCCTAGCCATGTATCCTTTTCCCAGGAACACCGGAAATGGGAAAGGGGAAGGAAGAGAACAGTGTTCAGGAGATGGCTAACAGGATATGAAGGCTTTCCTCTCTAGCACGAGGTAGCAGTAAACAAGATGCCAGCTCAGTGATGCCACACAAATCCTTACCAGGCCTATGTAGATTTTGCCTTTTGAACCTGAAGCTTTTACTCTTGTACAAGATTGATGGGACTCAACCATGCTGAGGACTATGACTCGAAACTTTCCCCACCCCATTCAGCTCCACCTATTTATGTATTACCTTCGCACTGAAAATGGGATAAAGTTTTAAGATCTGTTCTAATCTGAAGGCTAAGCTAAAACTCAATACCACTTTCACATGACAAGAGGCAATTCTGCTAACGTGCTATGCTACTTACCCAACAGCATCAGACTTGCAGAGAAATACTGACAAAGGCTTAGACCACACACGTACCCAGTATCATTTCAACATAACCACTATTCAAACCTGCCGCCCCTTCAAAATATAAAGATAACACCAAGCCTTTAAATAATATGTTAAGCCTACCCTTCTCACGTACAAATAATAGGTCACTGAATACCTATCACATTCGGGGCAGCAAAACAAGCAATTAAAAATAAGCACTTCTGTGTAATACAGAATAGTATCTTATTATATTATTAGAACCCTGGAAAGAAATATGATCTTGCCAGAAATCACTTTTACATGTGAAAAACCTGCAAATCAGAAGTAATGTGTAGACTTGTCCACAAATTGAAAAAATAAAATGGCAAACAGGAAATCTGGAACCTTATTTTTAACTACACCTAGGTAATAAGGACGTTAAAGACACAACACAGACCCTGGGTATAAAGAGAACTTTCATCTCTACTAATGGATAACTTGACAGGCAATGTTATCTCTTTCTCTGCGTCCGTTCGTGTGTGTGTGTGTGTGTGTGTGTGTGTGTGTGTGTGTGTGTATGTGCATGAGAGAAACATTCAGAGGGTTGTATGAAACCAGAACTAAAGGATGTTAAATGTTTTGTGAACAAATAACTAAATAGGATACTCCATTTCTTGGTCATTTCCTACACACAGAAACACGCACCGAATTCCAAGCACAGACTGAGGGAAAGATCGTAAGCAACTTTTAACGTGATTATTATATACACATATTACATTATTCTGAATGCATGAAATTAAGACGATACATTTCTAGTAATAGAGACTAAGGCCTTTTCTGACTCCTCCATGATCTGTTTGTCTCTAGGGAAACTGTGTTTGTGGATCATCTCATTCACAAAGAAGTTTTTAAAGTAAATTCAGAAACATTTTCCCTACTAATTATGATCCTAGGGATCAAAGATCCATTATAATGAGAATTTCTACCTCTTCCCCCAAGATGCATATGAATATCCAAAAATGATCCAAGCTGCATATATGCTTTTCTCTCAGTAGGCATAAATGTACACACACACACACACGTGCATGCACACACACACACAGAACTGATAACAGATTAATGACGAAGAAGTGTAATGTGGGTGATAGCCCTGAGGCTATTTGGCAAATGTCACTCTAGGCAAAATCACTGCTCTGCCTTGAGATCCTAAAAGTTCTGCCAGACTACATTTTGCAGCTTAACAGAAGAAAGAAAATCTCTTAAATTTACTTTGAAAAAAAATCCTGAATCAGTGGAGAAAACTACTACTCTGAATTCAGAGTACAATATTAAGCTTCAAAAACTATCTGATTAGAAACAGTACCTCTAAACACATCTACTTTGATGGAAAAAGTATAATGTCTATTTCTGCAGGTATTTGACCTAGCCAGTAACACATGGAGCAGACTGAAGTTTCAGGATCATATTCTATTACCTTGTGGGACTAAGGAAGAACAGACCTTTCTTGCTTGGACAGCATTCTCCATAAAAATGCAAGCCCTTTTGGAGGAATTCATTTAACATGGTCTTTAAACAATGCATTTTGTCTAAGCCATTACCATATGCCTACTTCCCTGGGTCTGAGAGAGTAATAATGATTTCCTCTAAATATGCATTTCATCTCATCTGGTCCTGGATTTCATTGTAGCAGACCAGCTCTGCAAGTCAACAGATCATATCCAAGGATGTGTTATCCAGATAGGAACTTCAGCTCAAAACCAGAACCAATAGCGTAATGCTGTTCTTTATAAAGTCTGAAAAAGTACATGAGGATATACAGCGTAGTTTTGTGACCCACACTTTACACCCAGTGGAGAGGCCACAGAGCACACTATTGGTGCAAAGTGGTCAACTACCAGACTGGCTTATGGGGCGGGGGGGGGGGGGGGGGGGGAAGGGAGAGAGATGCAGGTTAAGTCTTCACTCTGCTTTATCACTCCTCTAGTAGGCAATGCTGAGAGATACAGTAAGCTTTGTATCATCCAGGGCAGGTTAGCTCAGAAAAGCAGCATCACAGATTGAGTAAGTTAGCTGTCCACAGAAAAACCATTGCTCCAGGATCTCAGTGAATCACTGAGCTCAAGTGGATGGATGTTTTGATTTTGGATTTTGAACATAAATGAGCACCTCTCCTCTCAGCTGGCATCTGAAATAAGGATCATGCTACCCACATCAGAGTCACACAGTGTATTTAGTCAAGATAGCAGAGAAAGAGTAAAGATGATCTTCATCACAGCCAGGGTACCTTTTAAGGTGCAATGAGGAAGGGATAATAGGAATTAATGGATAGCTTTTTGAATTCTGAAGAATTTGTGTGTGTGAGATCAGCTTTCCCAAAGGCTTCAAAAAGGATATGTTTTTTGATTTTGTAGCAACAGCTCTTTTTCTTTATGGTGATTTTCATCTTCAGTTGATTCATCTGAGCATTCCTCTGAGCTGAATCTTGTTCTTGACAGTATTCATCCCTCTGTGTCTGTGGCTATCACAAATCCAAGACAATCCAGATACTATATTACCATGTATGTTTGCTTCGGCTCTGTCTCCGGACAGAGCTCTGATCATGGGAAAAAAGTCCAGGAAAAAGTAAGAGTGAACGTGCTTCTACTTCACAGCTACATAAGCATTATCTTGGAAAGTATTCAAACAGTACCAACCAAAGGTTGAAAACAAAGCTGCAATTCATATGCAGACTTAAATGGAAATATGAAGATGCACACACTTATTATAACTTACCTAGATATATTCCAGTCAGAGCTTTACTCTCCTTATTCCCCAGCCACAGAGTTAGAAACAAGATGCTGAATGTGCTTTACTGCTCCAACCTCAGGCAGCTAACGAAGGGCTTCATTCGTGCCCTTGCAAGCCCATGGGTAACAGCAGTGGAGCAGATCTGCACTTGTGATTCCTAGTCATTTTCAGAACATAGCCTTCCTGAATAGAAACTTTTCGATAAATGTTATAGGTTACTAAGGCTCCCAAAATTAAGAGCTGGGCAGCAAAGGCAGGAAGAAAAATCAACTCCTTAGAAGGAGAAGAAGAAGGAAGAACTCCACACCACCTTCATTTCTTTCTACGAGAAACAAAATTGAAACTCATTTTCTCCCTAAGACTGACTTAGGATTTTCCCCCAAGCTTTCAAGTATATCACTTCAAAGGCCCGAAATGCAAGAGTAGGGACCAGAAACCTCATGCTACCTGCAGAACCTGCCAAACTCCACAGTGGAAAGCTCAATGAAGGGAGTGAAGAAGATGACAAGGACACTTGCTTTCATCCCTGGCATTTCTCAGTTCTCTTTCCTAGAAGTCTGCAAGAACAAAAGATGACGCAAACCCCACAAAGCAGTTGAATCAAGATGACAGTCTCCTTGTGAGACAAATGCTATTCTGTGATATAACTAGAAATTTCTAAGACACAGATACAGCACTGTTAGTACAAAAAACAAAGTTTTAAGGCACTATTATTAATTCAGCAGCAGGAAGGCTGTTTGAGCCATTGCTGAGCATTCTTGGCTACTGCTCTCTGAAGATCCCTCTTCCCTTAACTGACCAGACTGAAGCATCATTTTGGGCAATCAGAGGACTTTGGCATGACTAAAAAAAAACAAAAAACAAAAAAAACATGTGGCTCACAGAATGCTAATTATTCATGAAAAATGAGTTTACAAATATTTTATTTGGTAAGTAAGGTTTCCCCTCAATCAATATTCTCCCTCTTTACTCTCTCCAGATACGTGGTAGTGCTATAGCATTAACCACATCAAGCCAAATGCATGGTAACACTGTGTAGCAACAACAGCACTAATAAAGAAGACTTCTGGGAAAAAAAGTCGTCACTGATGGTAGGAAAGTTACTGAGCATTAAAAGAATAGCCAATATAAAGATAAATTGGTTCTCTATCTTATTTCTGTTGGAGGGGGGAAATCAAAAGCTGGATTCGTTTTTCACTGGATCATTATTATGCTCCTCTGGAAATTGTCTGCAGTGACTTTCATTCCAGGAAATAATATAAATCTAGTATTAGAGCTGAACTCAAGAGTCACATGCACTTTAAAACCACAAATTTAATTGGGTTCTAGGATCAAAAAGTTATATCCAGGTTGCATTTGCCATTCTCTCAGCCTGCAATTGTCCTTTCCAAATCAGAATTGCTAATAGAAACTTTTACAAGTCTATAATAGCGAAAACTCGTTCATACAGATAATGGGGTGGATTGTGGCTAGCTCTGTGAAGGTGTGCAAAGGGGAAAAGATTACGAAGAGCCTACAATACACAATATTTTTTGCAGGGCCAGCCAAGACTCATAGCTTTCCAATTTATGGAGGGTAGGCCAGAGCTAGGCTCTCAAAAGAATCTGAGGGGGGCTTATGGCTTGCTCCTCCTGCTGCAATCAAACTTGCTTTGCTTAAGTGGATGCGGACAGGCATGTTGCATCTTCTCAAAAAAGACAATAGTGGCCACTCTTTCACAGAGCAACTGAAAACTTTCCTTCTGCTCAAGCCATAATGCTAGAGGCTCAAGCCTCTAGATCTTTCAAATTACAGTAATCTTGTACCTACTTCTAAGAACACTGAAAATTTTTATCTTTGAGGTTTCTGGCCAAGCCTCCTCTCCAAGGACACTCAAGTTTTGAAAAGAAAGCAGACTGAAACTCAGAACCTATTACATGCTGCTCCTGGAGAACTGCACTTCTCAGCTCTGACTGCACCCTACAGAGCTCAAAACTGTATTTCTTTCTATGCCAAGAGAATGATAAGCTAAGTCTAACTATTTCAGAGAGGATGCTAGAATGTGGATTCGGATTTGCAGTAGCTGACTGACAAAAATAGTTTTCGAAGAAATGCATTATAGCAACAGTAGCATGTTTAAGTTTGAGGTCATATTAGTGATACTCTGCAGTGCCGATAAAAGTCATAATGCCAAACTGTAGCTGGAAGACCAATAGTTTATGTAATAAATGTTATTCTTGTGCTATACAATAGGCACTTAACAACTTTTATTCCCTCAGAAAAATCTCTTCTTTGCCTTTGCTATCAATATCAATCACTAGTTTTTCAAAAGGACCAGGAAGTCAAGTCATCAGGACAGTTTATTGGTGTTTGTTTGGGGGTTTTACACTTGCAATTCAAATTATCTTCTAATACAGCATAATTTTTTTTAAGTTACAAATTACTTGCCATAAAAATGTCATTCTAAAATGCTTGTCCAGATTAGATGATGATCACTTGATGAAAATATGAGAGAAAGGAATGAGCATTAAGAAAAAAAAATCCTGCCACATAAGGCTATTCAAAGGTGTCCTACAGTCAAGAAATGACTCTCAACAGGAGTTGCAGACTTTGCACTCATTTCAGCAAAAGGGTGGGAAAGAGTATCATTTACCTTGCTTGTGGAACAACAGTACCTCAACATTTTTCTTTTCTATTAACATGCACTGATAAATATGACTCTAGAACAAATCCATCAGCTGCGGGGAGTGTCTGTACTTTCAACATCCTTCACTAGAAAAGAATGTTTTTGAATCTGCTCAGGAAGGGCACCCCTTTATAAACATGTGAATCAAAGCTTTCCATTCTTTAACAAAATATGTCTCAAATTAAAGCATTAAATCTTTCCTTAATCAAAGGAGAGAGAGAGGCTGAACATCTGAGCAGAACCATTTTGCTATTCAGATTTATCATTATTATTACTAGGACAGCAAGTAGTAGCATAAAATGGACTCAGAGCTGCTTTGAGCAAAGCCCTGCACAGTGGGCACACTCACACAATTGGAAGTTGGCGAGTTAGTACACCCTGGGATGTTATCCTTTATTAATCGAGACACACATACTCCTGACCTATTACAATTTCCAAGTTAGCTTTAACCATTTTCATGGCAATGCTCGATAGTTTAATTTAACCTGTTTTAATTTACATCCACCATGAAATTAAAGCATTCGCAGTCAGGTACCAAATTTCATCGGAGGCACAGAACTTCCAGCAGTGCAGAGATAAGTCCTTGAAATGTGCTAGCTTGCTTGTGAGTATGTGAACGTATCCTAAGAAAGACCTCAACTGAAAGAGGTGACAACTGAAATGGCAATGTAGATAAAGGGTGCATGCCAGGGGAGATGGGGAGAGTAGAGTCAAACCGATGAAATAACTCATCTGAAGTTGAACAGCCCATTAATGGCAGAGCCCAGAAAATAAAGGACTTCTCTCCAGCCCAACGATCCATCTACTGGACTCAGCCATTTCTAAGAATATTCTCCTTTCAAGTCACAAGAATAGCAATATTGGGTCAGACCAAAAGTCCATCTAGCCCCAAATCCTGTCTTTGACAATAACCAGGAGTGGATGCCAAGAGAAGAATAGAGGAAATAGAGAGACACTTCCCTTGAGTACACTCCCAGACATCAACAATTTGTGGGTTAGGGACATCATGGACAGTCTTTTAGAGGTGCTCCCTATGTATTTAGCATCCTCAGGGGATTTCTGTACTATGAAATTATCCATTCTCTTTTTGAAACCAGGTAAACTTTTAGCAACCTCAAAATTCTGGGGCAAAACCATGCTTCTTCCCTTAACCAGTGCTCAAACCCCCAACTCTTAAAATTCAAAGCCTGCTGCTCCACCCACTCAGCTATCCACGCAGATCCACCTTTAGGACTCCAAATGATTTTAAGATGTTACCTCCATCCATCTAGTCAAACACAGCTTGCCCTTTTCAACAGCCACACATTCTTCTAATTTTTAATCATCCCCATCTTCCCCTCCCACAAAATATCCAGCTGGTGTGATCAAGAATGATGCCAACTTCTGCTGCAGATGCAAAATAGAAAATCCTCTTTGCAAAAGGAGCATTGCTTGGAATAGGAAGCAAGCTGTCCATCTCTACACCCATTTCCTGCTAGGTACAGCTCCATGGCAAGACTCCTACATGTGAGCAAAGAGGCACTGTGCCCTCATAACGCACTGAGATGAGTACATAACGCAGGTAAAGATATGAACTCATTCCACCTTTGAAGTAAAGCTGCTCATGTCATTGTTTGTAATGGAAATACTGCATGGTTACCAAGAAATGACAGCTCCATACAACTGCTATCAAGGCTACCAGTTTTTTCTTGCAGTAACTTTGCAGACAACTTCCCTGACCAATACACATCAAACATTCCTACTGAGGGCAGGATTCCCACATCGGTTTATCAGAACAGCTGTCTACACTAAGCTGTCGTGCCTATAGTCACAAGAACGTGCCATGGCTAATCTGGATCTGGGTGGGATTAACTCCCTTCAGCTGCTGGTGCTGAGATTTCTGGCTCTATTTAATTTGGCAAAGCACTGCATAGGAAGCTGAAAGATTCAGTCACTATAGTGAAGCTTCTGGCATGTTTTGTCCCTGGACCCAGGAGAACCCAAACACAAGTCCTGCCAGAAATCAGCAAACTATTCAATTTATACAAACAGGCATGTAAACTCAGGGCATAGTTTCATGACTGATTTAACTTGCCCAAAGTGCAAGCTGCCTCTGATGGCACAGTCCTGCCCACCCCACCTCCCTTGGCTGCGTGCTCCCAGTCCCTCTCCGCTGCCAGCACCACTGCCTGCTCGGCGGCCTGCTGGGCTGGCTCAGGGAGCCCCGGGGCAAAAGACAGGAAAGAAAAACCAGAAAGCGTGAGCCTTCAGCCCAGATCTGTTCCCTAGCCTGCTTCACCCGATAGCCACACAGAGGCAAGCGCCTGCACCAGGGAAGGAGCAGCTGCCAGCAAGGACAACATCACCTCTAGCACTACAACTGAATTAAATAATCATGAAATGGCAGCGCAGAAGGACTGCACTTGCTTTCCACAGAGCGCCGTGGCGTTGCAGCGAAGGAAGAGAGCGGGTCTGTGCGTCTACAGCACTGCGTAGATCACGATCCCGCCATGACTCTGGACAGCCACTTCTTAAGATGGTTTAAATATCTATAAACATTGCTTGTTCAAGATTAAACAAATTAGCTGGTCTGACAGCGCACATTTACTAATTACTTGACCAATCTTTGGGTAGTTTATCTAAGCCATTAAGCCTGCCTTGGTTGTCCTAGGAGAGAACATACTTCAAGAACAACGTGCTGTTCGTATCCCTGCTCAACTCCCCAACAACAAATATAAACTTCACAGCCTGCCCTCCTCTTCCCCTCCAACAAAGGAGGAGCCCTAACCGGCATCCCTCGCCTCCAGCCACCAGAGAAGCACAAAGGTCTCAGTAAACCTAGGGCAGAAAGTACCCTTTTCTCCACATAACCTGGTCCTTCTCTACAAAGATTAAACAAGATCATCAGGGAGGGGTGGTAGACTTACACTGACCATGCCTGTTGTGCATTTAGGAGGCTTGGGCTGCTGGGAATGTCTACCTGTTACATCTCAGCAGCTGGTTAGTGCTAAAACGTACCTCCTGCAGGGCCCGTCAATGCCGCTCCACCCCTCAAGGGTCACCACACCGAGATCTGAAGCTCTGCCTTCCTCCTGGAGGGATGCACGGATGCCCCACACCACACAACGCAGTAAAAGATCAAAACCAGGAATCGGACTCAGATATCTCACTCACAGGATCACTAAGGCTGGCAGAAACGTTGATTTTAATCAAAAGCAAATAAAAAGTGAGCCAGCGAACCTTCAGAGGGCTGCCATGAGCAAAATATGTACAGCTTCACTTTAAAAGACAACAACAACAAAATCACACAGCCACATCTGTACTAAAATACATTTGATACTGGCCACATTAGCCATCCTACTTGACTTATTCCCACTGGCACGCAGTTGCAAATTGCACCCCCTTATACAGCGACGCCTAAGAGGATTTGCCCCAAGAGAGAGCTGACATGACTGCACCGTTCTTCCCTTGAGGTTTTTTCCCAGTGGAAGAAAGCTTTAATTTGCAGCTAGAGCTCTACATGGAGTACTTTCTCCATTAGAGGCTGCAGCAAAAAGTGCTAAATTTATGCATCTCTACACACCCAGGTCCAACTACACTGCAAAGAAAAGGAATCTTGTCCTTTTTCTACTGATATAGCCCCTCCTACCACCGGTATCCTTGATCCAGTGTCCTCACTATATGGGGTTCGAGTATATGAACTGATATATTCTTAGACATTCAGAGCCTTTTGCATCCCTGCATTTATGGCTCTGAATTCTTAGGGAAATGCCTCACTAGTAATTTTGACAAAAGGAGATCTGAAATCCAGCCAAAAATGTTTCCCCACATATCTGCTTCAAGCCGGAAGGCTTAATAAGGGTCATATATAATAAGAGTCATATATATAATGTCTCCCATTAGTTAATGCTTTTTAGAACCAAAATCAGAGGCAATATAAAAGATACTGCAAGTTATATGGTGGTAAGTAGGTTTTAGAAGTATACGGAGGCTTAGGAGTCTCTAGATGACAAAGAGCCACAACGTGCATGTTTAAATACTGCAACAGACTTTCTTAGGCCTGCCAAGTAGCATGTATCCCCCTACTTTCCATCTAAAGCATCCTTCTCCATGTAAAACAATTTTGCAACTCCTTTTCAGCCAATGGATTCCACTAAGCAAAAATAACTGAAAAAGTAGAAAAATAAAGTATTATAAGAGCCACAAGAAGATGTAGTGGCAATCTGGACTCACCTTCAAAACTGGCCTTTTCATTTTTGTTAACAAGTTTCATCCTTGTTATAGAAACAGGGACAATTATGTTCTCCAATTTTTAAGGAAGGTGGCTGAAAATCATTAGCAACACCTGCATCTGCAAATCATTTTGTAATGCTCTGAATGAAAGATGATAATAAATTGCACTGACATTTATGGAACATTTGCAATTTCATCATTCAGGAGAACACAGGGATTCTGAAAGAGAAGCATGATAGAAAATCTTATATGATAGGAAATAATATGGGTAGTTTGCATTTATATAGCTCCCACCACCTGAGAATATTAAAAAAAGACATCAGTTGCATCTCTGAACATCTTTCACATGACTCTGTAGGCTTCTTACCTATCTGAGATCAGAAAAGGAAGATACAAAGCAGTGACTTTTGTTTCAGATCATCCAGCTGGGTAAAGGGCAGAAGGAGAAACAAGTTAGAAATTCCTTGCTCTACCTACCCAGCGACTTCTTAAATGCTGGCATACCAACAGCAGAAAAAAAAAATCTCTAGAAAATCTCTAGCACAGAAACATTTATCAACATTGTAATGTGGGATAGGATTTAGCATTTGTAGCAGTATACTCTGAACAGAGAGACGAAATAAGTTGCATAGCAAGTATGTAATTTATTCCTAACGCAAATTCTACTGTAACTTAATTAACATAGAAATACAATTTTTCTTCTATTTGATGCTAATAGGAAAACTCTATTCTATATCCTAATGAACTACAGTTAAAGTCTCCTTTGTTTCAGCTCCCCAAGAATGGAAGTGTTGCTATTTATTTCCTAACTTCTTCTTTTAACCTTATTTGTTGCAGGAATTTTGGGGAGTACAAAGAAGCATAAATTGAAAAACTTTCCAAAGCCATTTGTTTTCAACACAAATATTTATATTTCAGCATTAGTACATTGTCTAGCCCCCTTTTAATTCTCCCCAAGATTCAGAACATTGTCAGCTGGGGAGCAAAGAAGAATCCAGGTGGCTTATGAATAATTATCAGTTTTTAAACTACTTCTCTATACATGTTCCCACCAACGCACTGTTCTAAATGTAATTAGATTCTGAATACTTTGAACATAAAGAGAAGTATTTACCCTGAGCCACATTTTCTGACTTACTTGATTTACTGTTGGTAGAAAGAACTCATTAGCTGTCAGGTCAGTTGTTGAAAAGACCATAATGACAATGCACAAAGTTGACATAATGAAAATAAAGGAAAGAATCTGGGCCAAATTCAGAAGCAATCTGTAAGGTAATGTAATTTATACCCATTTATGCTCACTCAGATTCCCTCAGAACTTGTTCTACCCAATCTATTGATGCATGAGGGATTCTAAATTGATGTAATTTATATGCCAAAGAGTCAGAAAAGCTATAAGCCCCCAAAGTTGAGGGCACTTAAAGTCAGGCTTTCCTACATATTCTTCTCTCCACTAATTTGTCTTGATTCCTCCCTCCTTTTACCCTTTCAGGTTGTGATTTATGCCATCTAGAATCCCTGAGATGCAATGGGCCAAGCAAGAGACAGGCTGTAGGTAAGTGAGCATGACTCTAAGGAAATCTAAGTTGATGTAACACAGAAGCTAGGAAAGCCAGGTGTCTCACACATATGCATCTAGTTTCCCCATCACTTAGATTCAGTTTGAGATTTAGCTCTTCGTGTCCTCCATTACCACTCACAATTAAATTTATGACTTAAACGATACAAGTAGCCACAGCTCACAGACCCTCACTTTAAGGCCAGATGGAACATTATGATGATCTAGTTTGACCTTCTGTGTAACAGGAGCCATAGAATTTCACTCAGTAATCCCTGCGTTTTGCTCAGCAAGTTCAGAATGAATAAGAGAGACATCCAACGTTGATTTAAAGACTTCAAGTAAAAGGGAATCTACCGTGTCCCTCGGCAATCTGTTCTAGTGATAAATTACCATTACTTTTCAAAACATGCACCATGCCATCGCTTGAATTTTACTGGCTTCAGCTTTCAGCCATTGACTTACTCTTTCTTTTTTCTGCTAGACTGGAGAAATTTCTTTCTGCACTACTTATAGAGGGTATAGCAGACTGCCTCTCAGCCTTCACTTTGGTGTTTCACGTGTTTTCTAGATCCGAAATCATGGGGATGTCAAGAGAATACAAACATGGTAATCAAAATAGTTTTAGAATGAGTTGAGTTTGCATGGAAAAATATTTATAAATGCGATCCTGATAAAAGCCTTTTCATTTGGAAAGGGAAACAGGACAGCTGGAATCTGGTGACCACAGCTTCCTCCTTCAGTTTCTGAACACTCCAGGATACTATCAGTTGACGTGTTTACTTTATTCTCTCCACTGGGCTATCTGAACATACCGGGAGGAAGGGGAAGAAGGCCAGGGTTGCAAGCAGTTTTATTGTTAGCCACTGCTAACAGTTCAGTCCCGCCAAAACATCTCTGACTGGAGTGATTCTGCTATTCCACTCTGAGTGGACGCAGGATCACTTGGAAAAATGTGACGCGTATCCAAAAATTTCAGATTTTGTCACTATCTGACGATATACAGAGGTATGTGGTCAGCAGTAACGCTGGTGGCAGTGACAAACAGTCATATTTTCTGGTTTCCCTATGAACTACAAAATACTGTGTAACAAAAAAATCCTCGCCCCCAGGAAAATATCATTCCAAATTCCTGTACAATTTGGAGAGTTGTGGGAACACTTGAGAAATACACAGAGTGATGCTCCGGAGCAGCAGGCTCATCTTCTACTAACCAGCAAACAGGATTAACCAGAATGGGATGTTTTAATGCGGTCTAAATTCTTGTTTCTAAGCCCTACAAGAAGATTCATCAGATTATACAATATGCCACTGTTGCTTCTGATTTCTGAGCTCAGCATGCTGCTAATCTGTTCTGGACAGGAGCATCTGATACTGCCTGTCCCAGTTGGAAAGCTGCTCAAGGTTTACGCCCTATATGAACAAAAGGGCTGAAGTTTACACTAGCTCGTTTTCTCATTTCGTCAGATATCTAATTCCTGGATAGAAACAGCCGGCTGCCAGCATTCCGTTATTATCCGCCAGGATTAGCTGCCACTCAGCTGGGAATTCTGCTTTCTGAAGACAGGCAGGAGCATCAAACGGAGCCACTAGGAAGCACGACGCTGCAGTGAGCCACAAAGAGCGACCAGCGCCGAGCGCCAATTCCAGCGCTTCCTGTCGGCTAACGCCCATCATCCCATGGCCTCTTTCACCTCCAGATTTGGCCTCTGTCTGTATTTACACCTTCCCAGAATAAAATCTTTGCTTCACCCACCCACTTGGTAACTATCATTCAGTTAGTTTGACTATGACTCATCCACTTCAAAACCGTGCTGACTCACAGTCCTCAAAAAAGAAACTTGCTCGAAGAACGTACTGAATTGTGGGAATACAATCCAAGCCATGGAAGAATTCATCTAAGTTGACCCAGTATCTTTACTAGTGAAAGACAAGAAAGATGCACTTCATTTGTGAACTGTTATCGTCTCTAAATCTAATTAGCTCACAGTTATTTATAACCAAAATGTACTTCAATGGCCTGATTTCCAAAAATACTACACAATCAGTAGCTCCCATCAATTTTCATGGGCACTGAATAGTAAAAACTAAGATACGGCTACACATTTAGCTTTCAAAACAGGACTATACAGTCTGCCTTCTTGAACTCAGTGGTAGAAATTGTGATTTAAGTACATGATAACATGTTTAATATCTTGAAAGAGCATGTGAAGTTAGAACTGCAGCTGCAGAAAAAAATTGTATTGTTAAAAATATTAAGTAAAGACATGTCCGATGTATCTGTCAGTACTAAGTTGATAGTACTCCTTTACCTCCATGTATTCTATTCTATGAAACTTTTTTATTGGAGGGGGGGGGAAATCAACAAGCACTCCTTCAAGTATTAAAAGAAAAAGAATGAAACAAATTTGCCATTTAATTTTTTTTCTTGCTGTAAAATTATTCACACACTGGACCAGGTACCTGGGGAGCAAGTAGAACCTCTTTCACTGGAGGGTCAGGCCTTCAGCAGCCTCCTAAACCATGCCTGCCTCTCTCCCACGAGCTAAGATCTCCTCATGCCTCATCGTAATACAAAAGCCACTGGCTGAGAAACATCTCGTAGAGGTGTTGTAAATGCACTTGATCTTACCTCTGAGGAAGGGAGGATGGAGTGGATGAGTTCTTGAGGTCTCCTCTACTACCGTATGCCTTCTAATAAAATGTCTTCGGCACAAATTGCCCACTAAATGCATAGCACAGTTCACATCTTTGCCTTAATATTCAGTGCTTTGCCTTGAATTCTCTCGAGCTACCACCAGCACTACTCCTCCACCAAACGTTACCAGAAACATCTATATTCCCTGCGATGACATTGGAAGGGGCTCATAAAAGCAGGCAGCACTAAAGCTATAGAAGCTCGCTCTAATGCTTGGAACTCACAGTCAAGTGAGATTAAAAAAAAAAACAACAACAAAGAAATGCCTACAGAACCAATAGTCTTCTGCATCAACCACAGGATTCATTGCTACAGTTGAGCTTCTTCAATAATTTCTTCATGTTCCCAACCAAGGAAGACACCCATGCACATAAACTAAGTATAAACTAATCAAGGTATTTCTCTAACAGGCTGGAAAGCAAGATAAAGAAAACAACAATGTTATTTTTATTTCTCTTTGAAATTATTTGGAAAGAGCTAAGTACCTTGTTTAAACAGATTACATAGCTGGAGAGAGAGATTAGCCACACAAGACTAATACCAAAATGGTTTAGAGTTGAATATCCAAACCAGTCAGTAAATCCTCTGACTTTAATCTTGCTAGTTTTAGCAATGCATTCCTATCTATTAATTTAAACATTCACTTTTGTTTGAATCATTTTAAAGGCGAGAATGCTGCATTTAACAGTTCTTATGGGCTGATACTGAACTGGTACACACCACCTGTAAAATGTAAATATAATTGAATATTTTTCAAACAATCTAGATAACATTGAATGAAAAAGAAAACCTCTGTAACATCAGATATTTGACAACTCGGTCCCTTATCTGCTTGATGTGACACTCAGGAAAACACATTTTAAAAAGCCTGTAACGTATTCCGACTTTAACAATAGAGCTTCTTGTACCCAAGAACCTCAGCACAATCATAAAAAGGAAAAGAAAGTAAAATGAAAACTCTTTAAAGAAATCTCCCCAAACAACAATTAAAGAAATACTGTACTATTTTACTAGTCTAAACTTAAATAAAACTTCTATTTTATTTGAGAAATGCCACCCAACATATTTTTTCACCCCCATAAAGAAAGATGTGCCAAAGACTGCAAAGTTCACTGGGGACTTCAAAGTTGCTATCAATCTTTCTATAGAAGGCATTCAGATACTGCAGTGATGGGCAGCAGTATAAAACCCTGAAAGAGAGAAAAAAATAGATATAATGCCCTCAGGAACAAGTTTCTTTCCACGCAAACTTACTAAACCAAGGCTTAAATTGAAACAGTATTATTTTTCTATGTAGTGGCAGTTTTTCATCTCTTAACTCTATTGTTTGTAGTACGCTCTCAAAATGAAATTTCTTTCCTAAAGGCCAAATTCTGCCAGCCGTCTTCCCACTGAATAATTCTGCATTGTGCATGCAGTGCCGCAATTTCAGCGGAAGGACTGCAGGAGCAACGTGCGGCTGTGAGCACCCGAGGATATCCAAAGGGGACGCACCTTGCAAGCCAGCAAACAGCCTCCCAACACGGAGGCCCCGTTGTCCCAGTAAATCACTTCTACCGATGACAATGAAAAGAAAATTAATAAAACTAAACAAAATCAGGCACGGGTTCCTGCTCTCAAAAAGCAGAGATGCATACTTGGGATTTTCCCACTATTAATTCTATGAGTAAGCAACAGACACCACGGCACTAGGCAGCAATAGGAAACACAAACCTAGAATTTCAAAATAGATGTCTAATTAAAGAAAGCAAAAGATCGTCAGCTGAATGTTAACCACGAAAATTCAGTCTATAAACTCAAGAGATATTTAGGTCTGAAACCTATACAATAAGGAGGCACTTGCACACCCGTTCACCAGTTGTGTTCAAAAATCCTGGTGCCCTTCACTTCTCCTCCAAAACACATTCGTGCCACTCAGAACCAGCTAAAGGTTTGTGGCCAGAAAGGGAAAGCTGGACCTTGTCGCATTAAGAAGGGGAAGCTTGGAGAGATGGTGAAGAGGTGCTAAAGACCAGAAATATTTAAGCTGGTAGTTGCACCTCCTGTGGCGGAGAGAAGCGGAGACAAGCTGGACATGTGTCCACTCCCCTCCCTTCAACCTCCCAGCCCTTCCCTTGATGGCAGCACGAGCAGACGGCAGTGCACAGCAAAAGTTGAGATCAGCCTTTTGGCAACACCCCCCTCCTCATTTCTTCCTGTATAGGCAAAACAGGCAGTCTAAGATGTGTATATAGCGGGCCCTGGTGCCATTGACCTTTAAATTGCAAGCTTTTTAGAAGACAGTGCATTCTGCATTTTTTATTTGGGTCTGGCTTTTGAACCTTTTAGGTTTATCTGTCTTAGGCATTCAAGCTTTTCCTTGCAACCAAGAGGGAGATAAAAATTGTTACACACGTACGCTCTCCCCACCCAAACACAGAAAATATAAACCCTTTTAAACTAATATACCTCTAGGAATACTAAATTCCCGCCACTTAATAAAAATATGAGGGCTAGTAACAGACCAAAGAAGCAAGTATTTCTCAAAATACAGGTTGCTTAAAAAAAATTTTTTATGTAACTACTACAGAAGCTTCCGTCACGTTTTTCCTCATCTAAGTGAATAATCATTTTCTGAGAGCCCTTGCATCCCAAACACATTTTTAAAAGAGAGTAAGATATAAGGGAAGAAAGTATGTCCATCTTCATTATGCAATGTAAGTTGCCACAAACAAACAAACAAACAACTAAGGTAAAGATGAATTAAATCATTAATGTAACGCTGCTAACAGTATAAAATGTTACCTGTAATAAATGCAGAGGTATTTGCTTTCAAACCAATACAGTATATCAAAGCTATAAAAAAGCTCTTCCCTTGCTCTCCCAGCCCTCTTTTTCCCCCCAAAGAAAAATACAGTAAAAGTGAGAGAAGATTTCCCTGTCCGGTTGTAACTGCTATTAAAAAAAAATAATAATAATAATAAAAAAAAGGTTACATTTAAGCCCTAAGGAGCTCCTGCTCTTCAAAAGTGCAAAGTACATACGGTTCTAGTTGAAGTTAATAGGAGCTGCAGGTGACCGGCACTTCTGACTCAGAGGCCCCAAGCTACTGCACAAAGCACTGTCCCTTTGAAATTCCAGCCTAACATTTATCAGCAGCCAACTTGCTGAAGTGCAAGACATATGCATCCCTTTCCCCCACAGTATTTACTTTTTAACAGCACCGAATGGTTGTGGGAAACACACTACAGCCCTAGCGAGATGGGAAGCAAGTACGAACAAACGTCGGCTCTGAGGCTCACCGAGTGTGAGCCCCCAGCCCCGGCACATCGGGCTCCTTCCAGAGCCCGCATCTGCTGGGAACAGGCTTGCTGCCTCGCACTGACCTCGGCTGCTCCGCTGCCTTGTCCAGCTCCATTTTGCTCACTGTGAAGCCAGCCAGCAACATCAGCTAAGACTTCATTTCTGAAGTGCCTGCGTACCGACATAAGGACCTCCAGAGAACCGGCCTTCACTTCCTTTCTCTTTGCTGCCAACACCTGTAATCTGGCAGGCAGCAAAGCACGCGAGTGCGACCACCAACCAGCACGGTGGAGAAAGCAAGGCAAGACAAAGCCCTGGGCAGCAGCATAAAGGTGGCTGTGAACTACATGTGTGCAACCACAACTCTAAATATTAGGAACGAAAATGAAAAAATTAGCACGAACTAAGAAGGCAGAGTGACTTATTCCCAAGGTGGACAGAGTAGCATAAATGTAAAGGCAGCAGACAGTACAGGCAAACAACAGTTGCTAGTTAGCACCTACCACCTCGAGCCTGCCACTGTTCTGCGATGCCACCTTCCACAAGGCACTTCACGTTTCCCTGCTTCTGTTCCTACCCACTGTCACCAGTCCAGCTTATTTACATTGCTCATAAACCCTTGCCAGCAGGGACCATCTCTTATGCTGGTTTTGTATACTGCTCAGTACAACCGAACTGCACAGAGGCGGTACTGCAAACAATAAAACACCATCAGAAGACCAGGGAGGAGTAAGACAGGCTTAGGAAGTACAATTAAAATACTATTAAAAAAACAAACAAATAAACAAACAAGGAAAGGGGTGTGATGGTCAAATGGCAGAAAAAGCACCATGACATAAGCACCGGGTTAAAGAAAAATGAAAACCAGAAGAGCTCTCAAAAGAGGGATGGGAAAACAAATCAGAGGAAAAAAAAAAACAGAAAGCAAAAAGGAAATGGTAAAGAAGTAGATGTGCTTAACCACTAAAGATGGACAAATCATAGAAGAAAACCAAGTCTTCTGGCTTTCCTTCCATTCACTTCATGCTACTGGTGCCCGTTGGCTGTACCGTAGGCTTTTCAAGGACTGCCCTTGTCACCTGATCATCAGAGAGGTGAAGGAAGGAAATAAAACTCACATATCCTTACCACAGAGTAGCTGACTGGCATGGAAAGGAAGTTACTCACCAAAAATTAGGAAATAATAATATACAACTAGTAATTTACTCCCTTGCTAAAGAACAGGGAGAGATGAAGGAGTGCTTAAAAACAATCTACTTCACAGGGTACTGTTGGAGCACGGTTGTCATACTTCATCCCTTGACAGACTGTAAAATCACAATCTACATCTTTGTGGCCATTCACACAATTCCTTGTTCTGCTTTAAAAATACATTACTGAATCCACCCTTGTTTATGGTGTTTTAACACAATTATTTAAAATAAAAACATTTGGACACAAGAAGTTACTGGCATCAAGGCTGTCATCCACTGCTCTCTCATTCAAACTGTACCTTTGAGTTTAAAAATTGATGATTTTTAAATATGCAACTAATTCCAACACAACAGTAAGTGAAGCACATATGATAATGTTACAAGCCAAAATGGGAGAAAAAAAAAGTAATGATAACAAAAAAACTAAAATAAGTCCTGGCAAGATATACAGTGTCAGGCATGAGAAATTCAAAGCCAGTTGGCTCTGATGAATATGTATTTATCAACCACTATTTAGCTAACACCTATCAGTAAATAACTTCTTTGTTATTCCAAATTCTCTTGCTGATTAACAGGGTATTGTAGATTGGAATAATTATCCTGAAGTAGGACTCTGACACAGACCAGCTCTTATGTGATGTTGATCAAATCACAACAATTGTTTCAAATAACCTTCCCATCAGTGCCCGACAGCTCAGCCACAGAGGGGCTCAGCCTGGGAGAGCAGGTCTGGGCACCATCCAAAGGAGTTGTTCTCCACTACTCTGGAGGGCAAAGTAGTCCTTGGCATCCTTATCTAGGTGTTCACTAATTTTTTTTAAATTCTCTGGAAAAACTCTGAACCAGGCTCAGCTTGAATCACCACAACAGTGCAAGCTGGGCCCCGATATGCCTCTCGTACCACCAGCCACACACCACGGAGCCCTTTTCATCTTGGCTTCATAGCATGACTCCTGAGAACAACCCTCGCCAACACTTAAACAACGGGGAATCCCTCGCCTTCAGCAAGTGTGGTTTAAAGGCCCTTTTACACTGCTCCATTTCTTTTCTTCCCCAGTATAAAGGGGAAGAGCTGGGAAGGTGTGCTTTTGAACCGGCAAGGCTGGCTCAGCCTCTTATTTCAGGTAAGCGATTTTTCAAAAGGGCTCTGTAATTCCGGACGCCCCATCTGGGAAACATACTGGGTCTGACTGCAGATGTTTTGAGCACCCCATCTGCTGGAGGTGGGGACACTCTGGGGAACCAGAGAAGTACGTGCCGCTTCTGCAAATGTCAGCCTTCGCTTCCCCAGCCTTGCCTCCACTATTGCAGCACTCGCTCACACAATTTGCTCACGTAACAGCAGCCTTCTTCACTTCCAGATTTTGCCCTTAAAAAGAGGGTGCAGACACTACACAGGTCTATCCTAAACCTCTCAACAATCTGGTAAAGGCTTCTGATTAGGAAGCTGAGGCCTTTATTTGCATGCAGCCATTTCGTGAGCAAATATGGTGTTTAATGTACTGCTCAGAATAGGTTGTGGAGATTAGTTAATGTTTATACAACTCTCTGAAAATGGAAATGACTGCTACATGCTAAATATTACCATCACCAGGGATCCATTTAAGTAAAAGCAAGGCAGAAAGTGAAGGAAACAAAACTTATTTCTTCTGTCCAGCACGATTATTGCCAGAATTACGCATACTAAAAACACGCAATAATCTATGTAACACAGTAAATTAATGTTTATGCTATTAAGTTTAGACAGTCTTATGCTGAAAGCTTTTCAAACTACAGAAAATTACACATTGTGGAGGGACAACTGTATATAATTACACTGATTTTGCAAAATAGCAGAGATATAAAGCAGAAAGTGACTGGCCAGAGAGGCTTCTAAATCACACAGATAACAAGGGTGTCCTGCCGGGGCAATAGGCTGTAACTTTATCAGGACTGTTGCTAGAAAGAGAAATTATTACCGTAATCTTAAAATTCAGGATGACACAGTGCATTGCATACCTCAGTCTCTGAGGCAAAAGGCACATCGAATTACCACGCACTGCTATGGCTATCCCCGAGTCACCATACATCAGCCAGGTTTATTATCAGCCCAGCTTGCACCACCAGCCTGCACCCACATCAAAAGTGCCACTGCAGAGGACACGTTTAGTGGGAATATTTGGATCGCGCCCAGTGTTTCTTTAGGACGCGAAAGCTTCAAGGAGATGCAGAGCGTGTGCACACAAACCTGCGAGCGTGATGCTCTCCCAGGCAGAAAGCTCCCAGCTGCTTTGCTAAAGGCCACCACAATATGTCTGCTTTATGGCTGTTTTCACGAAGGGCTGTTTAACAGTACTTAGTGCAGCTCTATCTTGACACAGTAAATGCTGTCTTAATACCATCTATTGTGAAGCATTTAGCTTACCTAGCTGCGCTGAACGCTTTGTCAAACATCTGAAGGACTGCAGCGCCGCTGACTTTTTTCTGATGTCTTTCAGGTACGGCACAGTACTAAAAGTAGGGTTTTTTCATCAGAGCAGGCACGGGCTTGTGTAAGAGCCATCAGTCCTACTCTTTATCTTCTTCATTGTCGCGCTCACAGCTCTTTTCATCACTAGTTGCCCTTTTGCGAAACAATTTCAGAAGTGTCACTTACACACTAAACAAGTATACATTATACAGCTCAATTACATACGCTGGATTATTGGTTTGTGTGCATCAGCTAAAGCACAACATAAACAGCTGTGAATACACAGTTCAGTTAGTACGAAAAGAAGTCTTGTCTGCAGTTTTGATCTTAAAGTAAATATACTGAAAAACTTAGCTATAATTAGGCTGAAAGGTAGATACGATATTCTGGAATGAACATTAAATGAATGCTGCCAATAACACCATCTTTACAAAATACCTTGTTTGGTTTGTCTTAAGTAGATAACATTTGAAAGACAAAATATTCTGACTCACAAGCAACATGACCCTGCTGTTGTGCATTCACAATAATCAGAATTTGTATTTTAAGCTGTGCGTTACGCTTCATTAATATGAAATCATCAGCCTGAATCACAGACATATTAGCCGAGCTCCAAGTGACCTAATTCGGTTTTATTATTTCAGAGTTTGTTAAAAGCTGAAACATGAGCTCACCAACACGGCTCTAACACCCCCCATCCTGAATCAAAAGATGTTGGGAAGATGCCACATCCTCGCCTGCTGGTACCTAACCAAATCCATCACTACAAAATGGGAGAGCAGAAATAAAGACCATCTCCCGTTATTATTACGCTTTGTAGCAGCATCCATCAGCTTGCATGATACCAACACACTGAATTTGTTTATAAGCATGTCCGCCGATAAAAGGTCAGGTATTTTTGAGGAAGAGAAGAAATAAGGATTGCAGCCTTTGTCTAGTGAGAAATAGTTCCTTCCCTCTAAAGCAAGCTCAGCAGCAATATTCTTTGAAGACCGAAAGGAGAAACAATTCCCAATCATATGAAGAAACTAGCTAGTCCCTTATATGGCTAAGAATTGCAATGCCATTTTTTTTTCCACAGCCAGAAAAATTAGAACAAGTGGAAGAAACAGAGCAAACTTTGAAAAGACAGCTCTCAGAGCACCAGGGAAATCATACAGGCACATCACCCTAGCTTTAAGAACTGCCAAATACTTTTTTCTTGAAAGAGGAGGAGGAGATTACACCAGGTGAGTCCCTGAAATCTAGATTTTCACTCTCCTGCTGTCACTATGGATACCCAACTTTATAAACCTCCTGCGATGTAGCGGTACACCCGGCTCCTGTTCCTCCTGCTCTTGTGAACCGCCTCCGCCTGCAGTTTCCAAATCTCAGTTTATCCCGCCGGTCCCTGCGGCACCACCTCCGGGAGTTCGCCAGCTCTGGCGCTGCATGTCCGAAACGGCACTCTGCCCTCTCCACCGTTATCTCCAAACCTTCAATTTGCCTCTCACCTGCCAGTGAGCCTGAGCCAAAGGCTACGAGCATCTCACCCCAGTGGACACCTAAATCCCACTGCATTTCAGAGGTGCCTCCATTGCCCAGCGAAGCAGAAAGGTCAGGCCCACCAGTGACAGCTACAGAGAGCGCTGGATGGTTCAGCCCAGCTCGTCTCTAAATTTAGCACTGTAGAGGAAGGGGCTGTGGACAGAGGTAGGGAAGGGAATGGGACAGAAGTCAAGCAAGCAATCAGTTAAAAAAAAACAAAAGTCATGTTGGCCCATCCATAAGAACCTCCCGCTCTTCGCAACCACCCGCAGCAGATCAAGTGGCATCTTCCAAATTGCGACCTCATGATTTAGCTTATTAATGCAAACTCACAAAATAAGAACAAATCACTGCTTGATTTATTCTTCTTGGGGGGTGTGGGGGGGTACAAATCTGTTCAACAACTTTTCTTCCTGAATAAATTTGAATCACACAGGAGTGACATCACTTCCACTACATGACAGCCTATAAATCAACACCAGCCACATGGTACAATCCATAAAACATGTCACGGAGACACCAACGAGGAACAAAATATCAGAGAGCTCTACATCATAAACATGCAGTCTTATGTGTCTTCTGGCTTCTACGATGATCTATATAAATCAGGTGGTTTATTTCAATCATTTGAATGAAGCCAACACAATTAGTGGAGGAACCTTAAAGTAATTCTGTACAACTTCATCTGCAGAAATTTACTATAAATGAAACATTTAAAAATGGTAGTGTTTATTTTTTTTTTTCATAAATGACCACATTTGACACTGAAATTGTCTTCACGGCATATGAGCAGAGTGGGAATTTATTCCCACCGCTGTTACAAGCAAGCAAGCAAGCAAACAAGGAAGAAAAGAAGAAAGAAGAAGAAAGAAAGAAAAAAGAAATAAGCTCTTTGCACCCAAAAGTAGGAAAAATACGCTCTCTTTCTCTCTTCTTTAACAATGTCAAGCCTGAAAAATCTTTCAGCTAATAAAAACTTCCATAAGAAGGGATGAGACTCTGCTATGAGCCGACATAATCGAAAAGGCGGTATGGCTACAGAACCCACCAGGAGTCTCCAATTTGTGAATGCAGATAGCGAAAGTAAACCTTCACTTCTTCAGTTTAGAAACACTGTATCGTCAGGAAAGACCTATGCAAAAAAAGTGAATTGTTTCAAATTTCAAAGTGGCTACACAGTATTCTTATCATAGGAATTGCATAAATGCAAGCAAAACCACCTCTCTGCTCTACCCCTTACTTTTTGTGGATGAGCCATGCTTACTTTCTCACAGAAATTGCTAATTGTCATTATAGGCACAGGACTCTGTGCTAGACATCTCGTACAGCAATTAGACTTCCACTACATATAAATCATATCTCAACTGTGGGAGAGAAAGAAACAGGCAGAAAGATAAAGAATGAGAAGCAAAACAAGAGATGCTCTAAAAATATAAATCAAAATAGTATTACATAAACATTATAGGCATAGAAAAACCCCAAATGATATTTTAATATCAGATGTGCTTGTCCACTTGTTTGTACGATGTAGAATCAAAGTGATAGTCAGTTCTTGTTTCTTTTGTGATTAATCTGTATTTTAAGAAACTGCATATTGTTCAGCTGTCCTGGTTTTGCCACAGAGAAGAATATGTGCTCCATGGGCCTGATTCTGTATTCCTGAAGGCAACTGAAGTTGTATCACTGATTTTTTCCAAGGGAAGCAGAACAGATCCCCATTGCTGTGATTTCTATTCAATAATATGATTGTTAATCAGCTACTTAAAATATTGGTATGCTGTTTTCTGCATCCGTACACATAATTCTCAGTCTGATACACTGCACACTGAGAGTAGCTCTCTGTGTAAAATGTTTACTTCTAAACTTCCTTCCAACACTCAATATTGCCCATATGAGTGGGAAAGCAATTGCAAAATATCACTACACAAACACTCACAGTATACACTGTGACAATATTTGAGTAAATCACTGTTCTCAGTCTCCCTTCTCTGCCCATCTGCAGTCTTTGGTATGGAACAACTATATCATAAAAGCTCTTATTCACACATGCTTTTGATATTACACTATTTAATCACATACAGCTGTAGCTGATGAGACTGTTACAAAACACAGTTTTAATGCAGCACTGGAAGCAAGTTCTGGAGACATATCAACCATTTTTCTCTACATAAAATTTCTCACATTAAAAGACTTTTCTTCAAGAAAAACAAAACAGAAAAAAATAATAATAAAAACAGCCCACTCATTTTCAAAAATCTGTTTCTCTTCCTGGATACTCTGGAATGGGCTTGTTTGTAAGTGAACTCAAAGTCCCTGCCTGGAGTATAGATAACGACAAACCCACTTCCCCCACAGGAAAAAAAAATAATAATTAAAAAACTCTGCTTAAAATTACATGCAAAGAGAACACTATCCAGGCTACTTACAGCAAGACCTGAAATGAACTCAGGCATCCTACTTGGAACACGTTTTTCCTTATCTGGTTTTTATTCATGGAGATTAAAGAACCAACAATCTGACAATTTTTACCAAGATAGTTGCATTGAATTCTATATATATCATCACGCTTACTTTGAAAGGCCACAATGCATTAAAAACCAAATCAATTCCGAAGCACTGTGCCTTACTTTTGAACAGTTGCATAAAGTATTGCAAATATTAAGTATGAACACGCAACATTTGCCATAGTAAGATCTACGCAGCCTGATCTGGCAAATGCTTACAACTTCCATCTTTTCGTATGGAAGTAAAACATATGTTTGCAAAATAAATCTCCATAGCATATAGTAATATACAAATGTTCTGAAGAGTAAAAATTTGAACTTTCCTTTCCCACAGCCTTTTTTTTTTTTAATTTAAACAGACTTACACTGAGACAACACATGAAAGAAAAATCAACTAAGAGATTCGACATCGTTTTAATATATCATGGTGTCCCTTACAGTAACAGGAGTATTTTTATCTGGGCATGTAAGGATAGATGGCAAACACTAATGGAAAACAAACAAGCTCATATATTTCTGCATTTTTCAGAAGAACGTAATTTTTGTCTTCCTTATTGTTTAAAACAACTGGCAAAATACTAGAGTTAGATATTAATATTACTGTCAAAAATACAACCAGGCTTAAATATTTTTAAATTGCATTTAAACAAATTCGTATGTCTTTACGACAGCTCTTTGAGGCATTTAAAACACGCTACAAGGTACTGAACCAAACACGGGCTAAGTGCGACCCAACTTCATTCCTAGAAATGCATTTCTCTATTTGCAAGTGTTTGCCTTTACTTTGGCACTATCACACGGGCTCCAGCTAGACTTTTGAGCTCTGGCGGCCGTCCAAGCTGCAGATGGTTGGAAATGCAGCCTGAAATCAGTGTGTGGTTGATGAATTACTCCTTACACCTGACCCCTGCTTCACACCAGGCACCAAGCGCCATCGCGACGCCACCAGCCAGCGAAGCCCCGGTGGGCAGTGCCGGTGTGGCAGCTCGGGCCTTGAGGCCGTCTGCGCAGTCAGATGGCCAAAGCGGGCAACGCACTAACCGCGCCACACAGAAACGCGAGCGACAAGAGCGCACGGGACAGGTAGGAACAAGGTGAAGAGCGGCGAGAGCTTCAGGCGGGTGCCAAAAATGTGCTTTCTAAAGGCGGTAGACATAGCAAGAGGGGAGGGGTGCTTGCGACACGCAACTCAAAGAAGGCCCCAATTCCTTCATGCCTTGAAAAAGGAGAGAAGAAAAAAGAAAAAAAAAAGAAAAAGAAAGAAAGACAAAAGGATTTCATCCACATGCAAAAACCCAAATGTGTACCCATAAAGTGACTTTTTGAAGTTCAAACGCTTCTGGGGTACACCTGCTTGAATTTCTCAGTCTTTTTTTTTCTCAAGTTGGGACAAATATCTGTGCCCTCACGGACACACTTATTAAGCCACTCTTGCCTGCAGGCCAATTTGCACACTTTCCACATCCATGGAGACAGGATTTTATTTGCATAGGTGTTGGGGTATCGTGCTCCTTTGTTCCGCACGCACTCACGTACTCACCAGGCACACAGAGATGAACAAGCTTTGCTGGCACCGTAAATGCCCACTCTCACTTTTGGGTACTTCAGCCTTCTAATTGGGGAGCAGGGTCGGCACCATGACAGTTAAAATACCAAACCCAAAGCATGAATAACAGATAGTAAATACCCAGAGAATGCACAAAAGCAAATTGCATGGAAATAGCTGCTAAACTGGCATATTTTTACCCCAAATACAGGTACAGTAATTGCAAAACAAACAATTCCTGTTCGCAGGTAACTGCGACATCTCCTTCCTACCCAAATTAGTCAATTTCTTTCAGTAGACTGTTTGCTGAGAGAGGTTATCCCAGCTCTGGGTCTAATCATAAGCTGCAGAGGACAAAGATAAGACATAGTGTCTATTAAATCAAAGGGACTCCTTCAAACATATTCAAATGGCTTAGGTTATTTTTTTTTCTTTTCATATCATTACATGAAATTTAACAGTGCTCAGTTTTGTTTTCCATTGTGTAAAAGGGCAAAGAGAAACAAATTTGCTTTGGAAAGCAAAAAACTAAAGAAATAAATTCAGACTTCTATGCAAGATTTAGCATCAATCTCATCCTGTAAGTGACGATTTACAACGCGTTTCTGTAAACCAGTTGTTTTAATACTTATGTCATCAGCAAGGATGCAACTAAGGAAGTTTACCTAATAGCCAAAAATAAAATAAAAACTGCTACAGATTCTCATCAGATATACATGAACTGAACCTATCTCCTTGAAATATTTGCAGCAAGAACATGAGACTATCCTTAATTTACTACAGTAACAGAAAAATGTTTGCTTTGAAACAGATCCATAGCCCTCCTAGAACAACTAGACTCTGCTCTCAGGATCTACCTAAAGAAGTTCAAACACTACTTCCAAACTGCAGTTGTCAGACAGTGTCATGCCAAAAGGAGAAAAATGAGGCTATGTCTTCCCTCCAACTCACTGCTTGTCCTTAAGGGACATGTTAAGTACCTTGTAATTGTCTTTGAAAAATTGAGGTTTTTTTTTTTTGTTTAAGTTTTTTAAGTTTTGGATGACATTGGTTTTGCCAAAACCTGCAATTAAAGTTTTAACTTCAATGGTGCCATTAAGGAGCACAAGTAAATTGAAAAATCAGAGTGTGTTAACTTCATGTTCTACAAAAGACCACGAAACATTTTAAAAACTCAACTCAATCACTCACACAAACATATGAAATTCATTTTTCTATTTATATTTCTATTGCCCGTATAGCCATTCATTTACACCATTTCTGCATTACAACATGCTAGCTATATTAGAAGATACAAACACGGATTGCACGCTTAAATCCTATGCAGCTTTGTCCTCCCCCACGAGAAAGACGTGGTGTACAATAATATGGTATTTTTTAAAGAACAACTGAGAAAACTTCACAATAGAAGCGAAGCAAAAGAAACACTTTACCCAAATATGTTGCGGAACACAAATTTCAAAACTTTGCCTATTTAACATGCTGTCATTCAGTGTTTCAAAAGCTGTACACAAATGCCACAAGAAAGCCTAATTATTAATTCTTAATTTCAAATGAATGCACCCCCTTCAGAGCGTATGACTAAACCTAAAAAGGCATTCTTTCTGTGGGGCTGAATTCCACAATGTTTAGTACAAAAAACAGTTTCGAGAAAATAAAAAGTTGAAGTTCACAGTACGGTTGGAATCATACAGCAGTTTATTAGTATGTGCTGTTCTGATAGGCATGATAAAAGATATAGCTCTCCACCACAATGTTATTTGATTACCCGAATATTAGCTTTAGACATACAATGGATCTAACTGCTTTAAAATGTCCCAGAAGCTGATAGCTAGCTTTAAGGTAACAAAATCCAGATGCTGCCTGTCTGCACTACTTTAAACTCTTAAGGTCTATGGAAGAGAAAAGATTGTGTGTGTGTGTATACACATATGTGTGTGTGTATGTGTTTATTATTTAAGGTTTTATGCGTACATTTAACTGCAGAGAGAGGAAAAAAGAAAAACAAATGCCATATAAAATATAATACTGATTGGAAAATTACCCTGTCCTTACAGCAATATGACATGTGTGCAAAGACAGACACACTTGACTTTTCATGGGGTTGATAATTTTATACCGGTTATGAAAGTGGGTTTAGTATATTTTTTAAAGCATCAGGTTAAAAAAGCCACTGTATAGAAAAGCTATTGTTACTATTTTAAGCTCAAATGCTTGGTTAATTTCTTCAAAAAGCATACTTTATAAAGCAAAAAAAAAAAAAAAAAAAAAGAGAGAGAGAGAGAGAGAGAGAGAGAGGAGGAGAGTAAAAAGGGGAAAAAAGACTAGCAAAATATAAGCTACGTGAGTATAAGGGATGGAATGTCCAATATTTCTCCTCTAATACTCGAGGCTATTGTTCTTTCAAAAAAACACCATCAATTGTTTCATGTCCTTGGCTTGCCAGGTTTTGAGGAATAGCATCAGTCTGCATCCCCCAATCCCCCAAATAGTTAAAGCTATAGGCAATATTGCAGTCAAGCTAGTGACGGGCTGCTGCTGCAACAGCAACAATACACACTAAATGGTCACAAAGGTAAAATGCAATTTGGATTGACCTTGGAAGGAAGAAAAAGAAAAAGCGATAAAAATTGCCCCAAAATACAATATTAAAAAAGGCTACATCTTATACAAATATTCTACGTGATATAGTGAAAGAACCAACACAGCAAGCAAATGAGAGGTAACCCTGTTATGAATTACAAGGCTATAATCATACTGAGTGGCTCTGGTGTCATTGCAACTCAAACCAGCCTGATTCTCAGTTTCAACAATCAGTTAATTTATATAATGCAGTGGTCTGGCTATAAACATTAACGGGAATGTAATTTTATTAGCAAGGAGATGTAACTTATCCTTTCAGAACTGCAACCAGATCAACATGTTTCAAACCCAAAGTGTGGACAAGTCAGCCTCCCCTATGGCACCTCACCACACACACACACACACACACACGTCAAATGTCCCATGTGTTAAATTTGCCAGAGAGGTACAACATGTGTATGTGTACGCAGTGGTGTGTGCATGCGTATGTACGTGTGTCCCTGGCTTTCCTGTGTTCCCTTAAAGGATTTTAGTTTATTGACTGAAACTGTTAATCTGTGGCTGTGAGGTCACACTACAGTGGTTTTTTTTTTTTATGGTGTCCTAACTGGGTTTCCAAAGTTTCGTTTTAGAGATTTCTTTTGTTGCTGTCCTCTGGTCACAAAGGAAATCTTTTCAGAGAGCAGGCTATTATACAATGGCATAAGAAAAATAAAGCTTTAATTAACCAACTCCTAGCCAGGTAGCATCGACTTCAGTCAGCCTCTCTAGGAGATGCAGGCCTGCCTTCCAGTCTGCTGACATTTTAAAAATTACTAAAAAAGAAAGAAAGAAAGAAAGAAAGGAGAGAAAGAATCCATGCTTGGATGCGCTCTGCAGAAGTAGCTACCCTCTATTTCTAGACCTTTTGCATGCAATGGAGTACAGCTGTATCATCCTCAATATTTAATGAAATATTAAAAGCAGTGCAATACACCGAAACAAACTCCACGAGATTTACAGCCGGTTCACTCCTCATTCTCCCCAGACCTTCCCAGCATCTTGTACTTAGCTGATTAAAAGTTTGACTTTCCACGGACATCTTTTCTAATGGCAAAATGCTTTTAAGCCCTGAACAAACTGTATAGATCACCGAACGAGCCACTGAAAGAGCGTTTCATGCCTGATGCTGTCCAGAGCAATCTTCATCCGATGCCCGAAGAAGCACGGTACCTGCCCGGTGCTACGGCAGCCTTAACCATACCCATCTCCCCACGCAATAAAAGCAACTAACCAAGGCCAGCGGCCCTCGAAAGAATTAAAATAATAATATGAATAATAATAAGGCACAGACAGTAACCTTCCCGCCTCTCTCACGCCAGCTTCTGCTACCAGCTCTGCGTGACGCCGAATTCAAGGAAGCAAGGGGGGAAATGGCAAAAAATGAAGTGGCCGACCCCGCGATTTGCACCGCTGGGCTATCCATCACCCGCTCAGCGCGTGCCAGTCTCGCAGGGGCACCACGGCAGCCCGGGCGCCTGTACTGTACCTTGGTTTGGAGATAGTGGGGGTAGTAGTAGGTGTACTGGGGGTACATTGGCTGCTGGTCCAGGCGTTTGCCCATGTAGCTGGAATCCTGCTCGCTGGTGCGGGGAACTCGTTGACAGGGTGTAGTGCCCCAGGCCTTTCTTCCTCTTAAACCACTATTCCTGACAGCACTGGTGACTGATGAGGCTTTCGAGACTTCCTCGCCTTCTACCGCTCACTACTTCCAGCACAGCAAGAATTAAAAAAAAAAATGCACACGCACACATATATGTATATAATATATATAGCGTGTGTGTGTGTGTGTGTGTGTATATACGTGTAGGTATAAAAAGCCCCCCGCTCGGCCGCCCCCGGCTAAGCAGCCAGCCTCCTCCTGCCCGAGCAGTGCCTGCGGCGGTGCCAGTCGCCCCGGTCTGGAGGAAAACGTCCTGCGAGAGGAATCAGGAAGACAGTGCAACTCCAAATCTCTGCAGAGCCGCTCGCTCGCCGCGTCCTTTTCCCTTCTCTCCCCTCTCTCGAGCCCTCCCTCTCGCTCCCCACCCACCCCTCTTAAAAAGAAAAAAAAAGGGGGGGGGAAATACAGGGAAAAAAAAAAAGGAAAAAAGGGGGGGAGAGGGAAGAGCCTTCCCCAGCCTAGTTGCCGCTGCCTCCCTCACGGAGTGACATGGTGCTCCAGGCTCGTCCTGTCTTTCATTCAAACCCCCTCCGCGCCGCGCCGCCGGTGGGAGGGACCTCGGCGCGCCGCTCCCCCGGGAGGCCGGGCCGGCCGCGCGCCCGCCTCCGCGCCCCGCCGCGCCCGCGCCCGCGCCCGCGCCGCCGCAGCCGGGAGCGCCGGGAGCCGCCGCGGGACGCGGGGGGATGCCCACCCCAACGCCGCTTTTTTTTTTTATTTAAACAGCCACGGGAAGGTCACGGAGCCGTGCAGCAGATGAGGGACGCCTCCCCCTCCCCCGCCCCCCCCCCAAAAAAACCTACTTCGTGCCACAATACGGCACTTCACAGCAAGGCAGAGGCGCGACCCGGGGCCAGACATATTAAACGCATACTTTGTTCGACCGCTTATATAAGACTTGGTTTATTTAAAGTTGGAACAAAATGGAGGAAGAGGGTAAAGAGGAAACTCGCCCAGCCTGGCTGCTTTCGGCTGAACACAAAAACACTCCCGCGACGCGAAATTTGCAGCTCGGGCTCCGCTTCCCACCGGCCCGGCGGCGCCGCGGCCGCGCATCCCGCAGCGCGCGCGCGCGCGCCCCGCGCCCAGGTGCGGCCCCGCCACCCGCCCGCGGGGCAGCCCCGACCCGGGGGGCAGCTCCCACCCGGGGGGCAGCTCCCACCCGCGCCGCGGCCCCCACCCGCCCCAGCACCGCGCTTCCAAATATTTATCCCAGAGGCTCAAAGGAAAGCTGCGTCTTGCAACCGGACCCTACATCAGCAGTAAGAAAGCGCAGGGATAACAAGATGTTTCCCCCTGTACACAAATCCCAGCATTTTTTTCTTTCCTTTTTTCTTTTTTTTTTTTTAATAGCTTATTCCTTTAGCACGTCATCAAATTCCTGGGCCTTTCTACAGTGGCCTTGCCTATTTATAAATTTGGGAAAAAATGTGGGGCAGCAGTTTCTTTTTGTTTTTATTTAAATGATCAGTAGTATTGCGGCAGGATTGTCAGCTGCTGTATTATCAGCCAAATTGCTTCAGAAAAAAAGAATTATAAAAAGAATTTCTTTAAAGGGACACTTCTCAAGGCTGGTAGAGCTAAAATTAGACTTACCAGCTGTGTTTTGCTTTGTGGGCACGTGCTTGCACATGACAGGAACATGGAAATATCACCCTTTACTCTGGCAGTTCGCTGTTCTTGTAAGCAGAAGGTTCTTTTTATTTATTATGGATTCCTATAACTGCCCCATAACCTGCCAGTTCATGAGCAAAAGCAAGCAGCTGAAGGAAATGGGCAGTGCGGGAAGCAACACGTGCGTACAAAACACTGCCTGCAGGTACACTGTGGCTTCACGACCAGTAATTACTGGCCCTTAAGTGCCAGTCTGCACCATACAGCACGAATGGCTAGGTGCTGCGCTTACAGAAGTATCTGGCCCCTGTTTGGAGAGGTAAACATTTGGAAAGCTCGTGCTTTGTTCCCAAACCATGGTGCAAGCATTACCAACTCAGTCTGGCCCCCCTCAAGGAGCCCTGTGCAGCATTAATGCCAACGCAGCTTCCAAGCTTGTGGAAGCAGACTCGGAGGAAAGGCCTCATTCTGAGAGCTGCTGAGTATTTTCAATTTCTACTGAAGTCAGAGCCAGTCAAGGTGGCTTGGTCCCTTGGAAACCCAGAACAGAAGTGAGTAAGGAAGGAAGAAGAAGGAGGAGGAGTCAGAAATTCCTGGCTCCCAGCCCTAGGCTCAGTTTATATTGCTTCCCAGATTTAAACTACGCTGCCTCTCATGGTAGTACGTGATACTCCAGCGATACTCTTGCTTACGCTTCCCCACACCGCCGCCTTTTTTTCCCCCTGCGGGTAAAATAGACTGTTCCAGGGTTCATATCTGCAGAAGTGAATAGTGATTACTTGACGGTACGTTATACTTTGAGCCTGACAACTTTCAGATTGTTCTTTCAACTGCCAGAATTAAGTTGTTGTGCTTCTCTCCCCACCTTCTCACTTTTCCCTCAGGATATTAACAGAGTTTTCCTTCCTAAGCAGTTTGCTTGTAGAAGTGGATGTAACCAGACTGGGAGGAAGAAAGAACCTAAGCGTACCAGGGTGAAATAAAAAAGAAATACTAAGTAAGGAGAAAAAAATAGCATTCTGACAAAAGCTCTTTCTGAACATGCAAGGTTTGCTGGAGCCATTATTTTAAGACAGGAAAGGACTATTTTGACTATTTCACACCATGCCATAAAATTTCAACACAAGATTCCCCCCCAAATTGCATATACCGGCAGGTAATTACACGAGTTTCCACAAGCGGGAAAAGGCAGGGAGCTGCAGGACGAGCCAGGTTGTTACCTGACCAGGGACAGACAGCTGGGAGGGGGCTGGCCTCAGCACCACCATTCATCTGCTCTCTCCCCACGTAA
This sequence comes from Dromaius novaehollandiae, assembly GCF_036370855.1. Lineage (NCBI taxonomy): Eukaryota > Metazoa > Chordata > Aves > Casuariiformes > Dromaiidae > Dromaius > Dromaius novaehollandiae. The sequence goes on from NC_088099.1 coordinate 30,881,223, forward strand.
GTCTTAAATATGCAGATGGTTTAGATTTCCCTTTTCACCTGTAATCCTGAAAAGGTGCTGAGCACTCAGAATAAACAGCAGAGAGAGCTCAGCATCATGCATGATTGAGCCTTCAGAGATATAAGATACAAGTGGAGGGAGTAAAATTAGGAATTCAATACAAAAGAGTGGGGGACCGGGGGGAGAAGAAGGGAGGCAATATAGCATAGCGAAATGCAAATGAGCAGCCACAAAAGCAGATTTAGATAGCACACAGCCTCTGAACCAATGCTAGTGCTGGAAAATGGAAAATTTCCATTTGCAAAATACAGACATCAAAAAGATCGTCTGTGACTTGGGAGCACACTGTTTAAATAGAATCCCCTTCATTTTCTGGCCTGTGCATTTGAATAACCGAATCTACTTGCAAACTGAAATAGCAGTTTGCCTACCAAGTGTTAAGTTTAAATGTTCCTCAAAAGAAAAGACAAGCTGTTCAATCCCGGTGAGCAACAGCGAGCCAACTTCACAACTTTTCTTCCTCCTATTGGATGCTCATTATCAACTCCAACCCAGGACCGCTCCTGGGAATCAAGCAAGCAAGCCAAGTCCCCGGGCACCTGGGTAGAAATTGCTGTAACCAGTGTCACCCGGCGCGTGGGGTGATTCGCAAGATACACAGAGCAGTAAAAGTATCTTCAACAGGAAATTTAGAAGTGAAATAAAATAAATGGGAGCAAATCAACTGTAAAGCAGACAGCCAAATACATTCTAAGGAAGACATGGAAGGATGTTAACTCAGAAACAACCAAAGCCATGGATAAGAAACCTGGAGTTAACTGACAGGGAAAAAAAAAAAAAAGAATGCTTCTCCTGGCAGACTGAGGTGCAGAAATTACATATGCTTGGCTGTATTTTTACATTTCATAAAATACCGATTTCCTCATTCACAAAAAAGTTGGTGAAAAGAGAAAAGCAGAAACCTAGTGGAAGAACATAATTCAGGGGTTCACATTTGCTTAAATACAATTCTACACACATTTTTTTTTAAATAAGAAGCCCTGTATATCAACACTACAGCTTTTTAGCTGTACCATGAAAACCTCCTTCATTCATACATATCTGAATCAGGGAGTAATTCAAAGATATTCTAGCTCCCTGCTCCTGAAAAGCACTAATACATATTCTAGAATAACTAACTTTTGTCAAAATTATGTCAAAATTGTCCAAGTGTGGACTAGGGAAAATTCTCTTGTTTAGCTGAGAAATACAGCTGCCATCACCTAAAACAATATAAAAGGTTAAAGAAAAAAACCCAACAATTATCTTGGGCTTACATTTTTTGACACTGTCTCTCTGCTTTTATTCTATTTACTCATTACAGCTATTTTCAAAGGAGACCATAGTGATGCTTGACAGCTCGTTTACAATGGGTTACAAGAAGAATACTGATTTTGTTTCTAGATCTGTCAGCTCATTCAGTCCAGAGACCTTAAAACTATATTGATGAACACAGAATCTTGCTATTTAATAGTCCATTTATCAAGCTAATTTACCTAAGGATAGCTAACTGAATTTCTAACAAGCAATACATCCAGATGCAACCCATCAGTAAGGCTTGCGATAGACAATAGGCTTGGAGGGGGGTGGGGAAAAAAAAGACACAGAGCAACAAAACACTTAGCTTAATAACAACGACAGAATTAAGCATCTGGGAACTATGTGATCTGAGATGGGGACACCTCCATTCTCAGATCTTCTCCCTGCCTGCACACAATGCTGAATCTCAACCCTACCTTTGACTCCAGAAAGAGGGGCCTCGAGGTGCATGTAGATGAGCCCATCCAGGTCGATTTGATCTTTCCCAAAAATAGCAATTGCTGGGGCTGCGGGAGGAAGAATCCGTTGCAGGACTACTCAAATGTCAGACCTGGAGATGGCCTGGGAACCCCTCTGACCTGACGTCTCGCGCCCCCTCGCCCTCTGACCGAGGGAAGAAAGTCAGCATGGCCTTCTGCAAGGGTGAGGCACAGCTTTGGCTTCTTCTCTCTCCTTCCTGCAGGCACCCACAAATTTTATTGATGGGGCATAAGGAATGCTGGATACCATTTTTGTGGTAAGGTGGAGAAAATGAGGGAAGGAGCCACAAGAGGCCACCACCATGAAGGGTGGTTCTACCCCCACAACATATCCCCCCCCCCAGCCTTGGTGAGAAGTTGGTCAGGTTGGATCTTGGCTCTTCTTCAGCAGCACCATCAGGTCTAGGATTCGGCAGAGCTGCAGCAAGACACGGTAAATCTCCTGAAGGGGTTGAGGTGCGAGATTTGGGACGAGAGCAAGGGCTTGGCAGCCGGGCTTGGAGCCGCGGCCCAGTGCCAGGCACAGGCACCAACGCACCCAGCCCCTGTGCAGCCGTTGCAGCCAGAGAGGTGCTCCCGACTGCATCGTGACAACACGGACACTTTGGGGATTAGACTCTGCATATTAGGATACGGATCAAAACAGTTCTTTTTACAAAGTCAAACCTATATAATTTGAGATTAATTTCTTGATTATCTTAAACCTGACTTTTTGGTTGTTTATTTAGGGCTGGCAATACCAAACTATCATTAGTTTCATTATTTTTTACCTTATTATCTTCTATCTTAAATTACTATGGCTCATATGTTTCCACTGGTCTACTTTTACACGGAGTCCCAGCGCTAAATGGGATCTGACGTAATCTCTTATGTGCATAACCAAATGAAACTAGCAACCAGTTGTAGAGACAGCCCAAAGTTATGTTTTGGAATCCTCTTTCTGTAGATGCTAATGGACACAAGGAGAGTAAATAGTATTGCCTTTATCTTCGGTCTCCAATCTTTTCCTGAGGCATCTCAGAATGCTTTCCAAATGTTAATTCATTCTGTGATGTGAGAGAGAATTAAGTAACACAACCTATTAGCCGTGATGTCCAAGTTGTCACAGAATAATGATGGATCCCTCACATCCTAAAGGCCAAAGCAAACACAAGTAGCAGGGTAACAGGACAAACAGCCTTGTAGCTTCTTTCGGTTCTGGAGGAGATTCACAAGGAAAGAAAGTGGTCTAACAGCAGAGCAGTGCAATGTAAAGAAGCTGAAGAGCCATATTGTACAGCAGTGTGTCACTGCTGTGTCCTTAAATAGGGCTTTCAGAGAACACCAATATTTTGCACAGGTTAGAAGAGATGTTTTCCAGAAGTTGTATTTCCTGTAGCAGCTCCAAACCACAAGTTAGTAAATATTGCATCTGTTCATGTGTCTAAATTTTTAGGATAAAAAGGGCAAACAAAGCCTCAAACAGTAACAGGACTAATCAAGGCCATTTCGCTGTTGTAGCATATTAACTCAATACTACTAGTATTATTTGCGGTGCAATTTCAGAGGGAGAAAATTCTCCAGTTGCCACCTTTCTGCCCCCGAAGTCCTGCTTACTAGCCACCTTCCCCACTTCTCCGTTTGCTTAAAAATCAGATTGTAATCAGGAAACATGAGATTTCTTTTTTCTTGAGGAAGTTTATTTCTGAAGGTAATGGGGGGATGTAAATATGCCGCCTGTTTACTGAGGCTCATAAACACATAAGAACACAGGCAATTAATTGTCACTGAGAGAGTTCCAGCGAACACGGAAAATCCTCGCTTTTTAGGGCATGTTTAACTAAATGCTCACCCATCATGCACTGAATTACTTAGTGAGATATTAATTTTGTTCTCCAACTGAGGGTAATCACAGAACAAACCGGCATTATTCAAGTTGCTCTATGAAATTGCAGAAAGGGGACGGTTAAGAACAAAGGCCAGCAGGAGTCGAGCCTCTCAACTTGAAAGGAATTACCTTTTCCTCTAATTGAAGCGACGGCTGTTTTGTTTTGTTTTTTCTTTCCTTCCTCTTGCTGAATTTCCAGCAACGCTGCTGCTCGGGAGAACATCTTTGTGCGGGGGACCGTCACAGTCAAGGCCCAGGCGCGGGGGCTCATCTGCATGGGAAAATTTCCTGACATGATAGCAGCATCCTCTACAGCTACGGTAACACCGGCATAACCCCTCGCGTGGGCATTCTTAGGCTGGAGCGATTACGCTGGGGAATTGCCCTATTTACGTAAGCCCAGAAAGACTAGAGGCCTGGGCTGTGTTTTCCTGCTGGCGCTGCCGGTCCCTGACCTACCCTGTGACCTTGGACAAACCACTTCTCCGTCCTCCTGCCTTTCTCACTCTGTCTCATCCGCTTAGATTGGAAGGGCTTCGTGGCAAAAATAATCGCTGTGTTTTTACATTACCACAAGGGAGACTCAATTTTGATCCTAAGAAAAAAACATCATCAGAAATCTGTAATAATGTATGTAAACAGCTTGTTCCTATACCATTCAGCTACTCTAAGATAACTCTCACAGACTGGCATTTTTTGCATGGGAAAAAAAGTTAACAATAGGCAAGAATAGAGGGTCATCTCAGGCTAAATTCTATTACTATCAAATATAATACTTTCAGCTTTCTCCACACTTATCCTCCCCAGCATGCCAAGATACATTTCTTCTTGTCTCTTTTATATCTGGCAGGCTTATTTGCCCACTAAATAATTCTTCATCTAACGCTGGCTGTAAATAAAGCCTGAAGAAGCCTTGGCTAATAATTTCCTTTTCATCTGCTAATGATCCCCTTATAAAATGCAGTATAATTACAGCAATACCCTTGAATTCAGCCCAAAACTTCATTCAAATATATTTGAAATTTTTTTCATACATATCATTGCAATTTTTGTTCTTGATGAAATCCTCAGATAAGACCTTTTTTGCAATTCAGTTCAATTTTTGATTTTAATCTTTTCATACAAATCCTGCCTTGACCAGCAGCAATTTCCCCTTTTTTCCCCAAAAAAGTCTAAAAAAGTCTGTAATTTTTTTCAAAAATATCTTAAGCAAAAATTCTGTTTTTCTATACATACAGTAGGAAAACATTGTTTAGGAATTAGACAGAAGAAATGCCACTTCTTGAATCAGTTCTCCAGTGAAATGTGTTTGTCTGTTGCTTATTTTTAACTGAAGTGCATGAAACTATAATCTTTGGACACACCAAAATGCTATTCTTCTCCTTCTCACCTGAACACAATCAGGAAGCGAAGTGAAAAGCATATAAAAGCACTCACTAGAACCTCTAGTGCATTGTTATCAACATGTAAACCTTTCCCATGACACTACAAGAAAAATTATAAATGTCCATTAAATATGGAACTACAAGATTGTGTGCAGCATTTTCAAACAGAAGGGGAATATCTAGCTCTCAAATTACATTTTACCCAGATACTAAGAAAATGTATAGCAAATGGAGAAGTACTGTACTGTGAGGGGGTGAAAAGTTCTACTCGCAGATAAGCGGGAGACTTGAACCAATTCTCCATTTTTCAAATCAGTTCGCTCTTCTTCAGGAATAATGGCATTTTTTGTAATAGACAGCTTCCATTTACCACAGAACCAATGCAACCTGCCATGCAAAATCAAACTTTATGTCACGCCAGATTACCATCCATCATAACCAAAGAAAATGTATTGAACTGAATATATTTGGTTTAGGAAATCTGTATTTTGTCAGCTGCAGTATACCTCATTGTCCATTAAACAGTACCAAGTCCATTCTAAACAGAGCACACTGTATAAATGTTTAACCTCCCAATCCTATACTTGTCAGCTTTCCAGAACAAAAGTAAGGGTGATACCTGACATCTAACAAAAACAGACTGCCACTTTCCTGCACCAGAAACATTTTCTGGGTAGATTATTTATTTCCTAAAAACAGCCAAATGCTAATTATAGCTCAGATCTTCCCCTTTTTTCCCCACCATTAATTTCTTTTCCTCCTTCCCCTGCTGCATCTTTTCTTCACCCTTGTTCATCAAATATCTTTTGCTTTCAAAAAATTTCATCAAATCTCGGCATCCTCATTCTCCTTCATGTAAAAGCTATCTGTTTTGAGAATAATTTGCCTGCCTTCTTTTATATGTTCCAGACAGAGTTTTTAATAAAGCCCAGGGACTCAAGGCTACTGTATTTTTATTAGAAGATGGTAGAAACTTTATAATGATTTCTATTCACATTCAGCAAACGTTCTTCCCTATTGTTCTAGCCTATTCACCTCTCCCAACATCCTATTCCCAAATCATTTTTCGTCTGTAATCCTTCATCCGTTTTGTCTGCTCTTCATTCCTGTCCCCACCTAACCCCTGTCTTTTTTCTTTCCTTCCCTTTTCTCCCTCTTTCTTTTGTTGTCACCATTCCTCAGTCACAGACACCTTCGGTTCCACTGATATTTTCCTACCTGGAATCTCAGTTGTCTGAATGTAGGACCAGAGGGTCTTTGATTCCCCCCCATGGGGGAAAAAAAGACACCACCAAACTATTCTTTACAGCGTGGAATATGCCCCTGCTCTGTGGGAGGAGAAAACCCTGCATGCCATAAACATCAAACTTTCTTGTCAGCTGAGGTGCCTCAGCAAGGGCAGGAACAGAGCTAGGGAGTTCAAAACCTAGTAGAAGGTGAGGATACTATGTTCATTAAATAGGAGAAGAATTGGGTCTGATAAGCCAAGGATCCAATCAATCTCATCTCTTCATGACTTGCTTTCAATAAATGGATTTAAAGAAGCTTCTGCTAGATGTAAAGATATAGGTAAAGATTTTCCCTCCTTCTAACCATTGTAAGTTGGAGAGTCCTGAAGTCAACACGTTTGTCTTTTCAGGATCCTGAGGCAGCTAACTATATCAGCCTAAAAATAGTCTTTGCTGAAGATTTTCACCTCACACACAATGGGGTAAGAATGAAAAGGAGAAAACACTAAGAGTGAGTAGACGTGAAATATTAATCTTCTGATACAGTTTTCCAACTGAAATACTGACACCAGTTCTGCTCACTGGTAATTTGTGATATTGGCCATATGGTACCTTCTCACAAAAGAAAGTAGACATTTCTGCACAGAGCAAAGAGGTTGCTGGAGAAAAAGCCTTCATTTCATTTCAAAGTTGTATTTTAGCAATAGGTGTTTCTTTCTGCTAGTCATCTTATTTGAATGTTTTATCAGAAGGGCCAGTAGCATGCTATCTCTATGGTTGTTCAACATTTCCCATTTTATCAGACCTTCATTTCAGTTAATTACTAGTTTGCCAAACCTCTACCATTTCAGCAGAATGTTTCCATTCTATTGATCACACCCTAACTTTGAATTCAAGTTCAGAAATTTCAGTCAACCTGTTGGTCCTCTTCTTGTTTCTCGAGAAAGATGCAAGGTTTTTTTCTGCATCAGAATAAAGTGGTGCCGAATGGAGGCAAAAAATGTTCAAGCTCATCCAGCTTCCTCTCCTCGCATAGAGGCTGGAAAGAGCCCAAGGGAAGGCAAGATTTCTTACTACATGCTTTGGAAGAGGGACCTGAAATTTGGCCAGATGGGTGAGTCTTTCCATTAGGGATGTGCCTTTTGCCTTTCTTTTGAAAGCCTTCCAAAATTGGCCACATGAAAAACGTTTGAAATAGCAGAGTCCTTGCGTGCTCAGCAAACACCTACTTGGAGTTTCTGCACCCTTGCAGCTCCCATAGACCTCTACACATGGCACCGTACTCTCCTCCTGAGCTTTCCCAAACTGAAATGCAGGAAACTAGAGCCTCCAGGCAGACCATAGCAAGAGGCTCCTACTTCCCTCTTAGCTGCAGGGTTGAAGGCAGAGACCCAGAAAGCTGCACAAAGCAGGGGTCATCTGACCTGGGCAGCACAGCACAAGATCACAGATCACAGATATGATGGGAGATGCTGGCACCTAACTGTGGTAGTACTGTGGGGTACTGCATTATTTTTGCAATTATGATATTGCCGTAGTGTTGGGATATTACCCACTGCAATAAAGAGCTGTGGAGGAGGAAGCCCAAAAGGAAACTGGAGAGTAAGAGCAGTATGTGTCTAGGATACAGGGACACGCTGACATGCGCTCCTGAAAAGGAGCCTAGGGTGAGTGATTGTTACAGTTCAGAGCAGAGATGGCTCAGATGGGCAGCTGGAAATACCTGTGCAAAACGGGAGGTGAGATTAAGAATGGAAATCCAGAAGAGTAAAATTAAGAATAAAAGAGCGGCAGTGATGGCAACTAGTTGGGTAGAAAGAGCAGAGTTTGTTGGGGGACCTAGACAGGGCAAAAGAGGAGCCAAAATGGGTTAGGATGGAAGAAGCAGAGATGTGTATGTTTGGGAGAAAACATCCTGGCAGTAAACCCAAAACTCCTGACACTGACCACTCCTCCGTTGTCGCCAAAAATCATCTACACCCAGCTGCAATGCGTTCCATCCCCTTCTAGCACCGGTCCACAGAGGCGATTAAGATCTCATGCTGCCAGACTCTCTATGTCTCTGTGATAAATAGAAAGATTTCAACCTTGCTGACAATCCATTTGTCAATATGCCATGGGATGGCATTTTCAGGTTCCTTTTTAAAGAAGCTAAAACCTTTTCCACACAAATTAAAATAAAAGAACACGGAGGAAAATTCCATGCGATCCCACATTTAAGGTTAATGAGTAATGAGATAATTATAATGAATAATAAAAATATAAATGAGTGTTCACAGTGAAGTCCATTACGACTGCATAGACAACCATTACTCTGTAACTTTATACCTTTTGAACACTTGACTTTGCAACCTTAATGCTTTTTTAACATTGTTTTTGTCTGTGTAATGATATATACCAATCTCCAGACACCAGCTGCAGTCTTCCTTGACCTCTTTCAGACAACTTTTAGTACCTAGTATGAGAAGAGGCTAGTGATTACTTCACTGAGCACCAGCCAGGAGATAAAGAGGGATGTGTTTCGTTGTCTTCTCTCTTTACATTCGTAATTCCCATCTCAACAGCTTGGACCAGGCAACAAGCTCTTGGGATTGGTCTGTCACATTTAAGCCTGCTACGCTCATTGCCAGTTTTGTCAGAACTCCTCGATTCTGCTGTTTGCTTCTCCCTTTGGTCAAACAACAGAACCCAAGTTAATGAGCCTTCAGGACACAATTAAATATTTATTGGTTCAGTTAGGGATGTGGCCAAGAGCATGGCATCAACCATTTTCTTGGTTCCTTTTCATCTGACAGTGTGCCCATTACTTTAGTGGTACATGTTGTCCTTCACTGCTGGACCCCTGCTTAGACATGATACTAGACACATTTTTTCTAATTGGAAAAAGGCATTGCACACTTACAGACTACCATAATATTTCAAGTTTACTGCTAGAAAAAGCCAATATTAATAAGGGGTGTCTTTGCATTTCTTCAGGCGTTACATATTTTAGCTGCAAATGTCAGTTCTTAGCAAGTTCTTAGCTGTTGTTCCCAAAGCATCATATTTATAAATGCCCTGTAGGACTGTCCCAACTCCTTGTCACTCTGGCAGCTCTGGGTCACCTTAAAGCTGCTGCAAGTCCCTAAACATCTGCATCATTCAGACTAGAATCCTAATGTGTACTGCGCAGCAACCTTCACTACGCTACCTGCATGCTTATATGCAGGTGGCTCTCCTGGCAGCTGATATTTCTATTTGCAATAAAAGAAAACTCTATTTGCAGTAAAGAGCAGACACTTTTGGGGACCAGCTCAGTGACTCAACTACCTGTGCAACACATTCTCATTTCCACCTGCATGACCCTGAAGCAGTCATTGCAGTCTGAGTGGAAAAAGGGAGTTAACACTAAATAATATTAGATAAGAGCCAATCTGCACTCTGCACTCTTCAAACAGCAAGCGAAACATGCCTTAGGTGTGAAGTGAGAGATCAAGTAGGAAGAAACAGTGGTGAAGAACGATAGGGCAAATGAAAGACCCTCTCTGCATGCCCCTCTGAACTGGGCTTTTCTATTAAGCTCCTGGCTGTAAGAGAAAGGTGACAGAGATCCCATGCTCTCACTGTCACAGCCAGCCATTTACTTGTTCTTCAAGATTACAAAGAGCAGTATATAAGCCTCACAGTATTTACTTCTGTAATTTTATGCAATAATTTAGTTGCCTCCTTACATGAAAGAAGAAACACAATGACACCTAATTCAAGAGCTAGACTTGTAACCGCACTAACCAGCAAGGGAAAAAAAAATCAGGCCATGTATGGGTACTTAGCTGTATAACTCCTATAAAGATGAATGAAAACAGAGAGTCTAAATCCCAAAATGCTGCTTTGAAAAGGACTGTCCCTGAGCTGAAATGATGGACGGCTTTATATATACAAACACTCACATGCACATAACCCATGATCTGAGTAGGCTGGTAGATGACAGTATGCCACTGCACACTTTGGTCCCACAGGACTGTCTGGAAGCAGTTTGACCCGGTGCAGCAGAACTGTCTCTTAAACATCACAGTCCTTTCCTGCGCTAGCTACTAAAAACCGCTTCCAGCAGTGGACCGAGCAAGTTGCCCGCCCTGCCACCCGCTCTTTCTCCCCTCTGAGCCACAACACGTGCCCATGGCTCAACTCCATGTACGGCTCCTGTCTACCTGCACCGCACAGGCTCTGGCCCCGGCTCCAGCCTCCTCCCCGGAGCTGGCAGTTGTTGCACACCCGACAGCAGAAACACTGGTGCCTTTTGGCTAGGTGTCACATCAAGCCCAGGACTTCTGGAATACGATACTAGGATCTCTGTTACCCTAATGGAGCTTGTAAATTTCCACCTTATGCACTTCATGCAACACAATAGAATGTATATTAAAAGAAAAGCTGCAAGCTAAACAGCTAAAGTCTATGAAGTACCACAATTAAGACTGTTTATTCCACCTTAACTATCTTCTTGAGCAGATTCATTAGACTAAAATCTGCAGAATTGCATGCTATTCTAATTTTTGGGCCCCTTGGCTTGTTCTTAAGTGTTGGTTGGGCATTCCTCACTGAATGACAAAATATTTCATATTATATTTCCTCATTGCTTTTTAATATCACACCATATTTACTGTACAGCATCCAGACTTTGTTCTGAAGACAGAATTAATGTTTGCATAGGCTTTTGAGCAGGTGTTTTTCACTACTGCGGTAGCACGTTTTACAACACATGTAAATTCATCTTCTTAACACCTGACATAAGAAATACATCCATCTCTAGTTAAAAAGTAGGCAACTGCGGACATAAAAAAAATATGTGAAAAGTTGGCACTGGTTTTGGTACACATTTTGAGGATGGCCTTAAGTTTTTTCTGAAAACTGGGCATTGATAGCACAACACCAACTCTCTGTTACGCAGGCTTCTTAATTGTGCAGCTTCACCAATATCACCAATATGCGTGGGCTTTTACTGTGTGATTTCCTAGATTCTTACAAAGAGAAAGTGGAGAAAAAACAATAAAAAATACCAGGTGCTATCTGACTAGCATTAACCAACCTCCAGGACCTGGCAGCCAGGTGTTCATGTTGCAGCCAAGAGGAGTAAGACACACAGCAGAGACTTTGAAGAAATGATGGGGGAGGAGGAGGAGAGAGGTAGATGTGAGAAGGGAGCTTCCTGAACGCCTCAGCAAGAGCAGTGCCCACTTCTCCACAGCAGTGTGGGGACAGGGCTGAGCGTCACCTGTAGCTCTGGGAGCTGCAGTGATATTAATGTCAGCATCTTCCCATGCCCAAACAGCCCAGCTGTCATCTTGACACAGCCCTGGCACAGGAGCCTGACACTAACTGTTCCCAGCTTGCATGAAAACTTGGAGCTTCAGGTCCAGCCATGGTTCCTCTACAAAGAGAAAACCTCCAGCTCCTTCCCACACAGGCCTCTGCACAGAGTGAACAGAGCAACTGATAGCAATGGGAGGTCTCCCTGCTCCCATATGGGCAGCAACACCCATCGTCCCTGAAGTTGACAGACATATTGACAGGAGAGCACTGGGAAGTCGGGAGGGCAGATGCTGTTCCAGGCCTTGGCCCTGCATGCTAATCTCAGTCTTCTTGCTCAGGAAACTTAATCCTACTTGTACAGCAACTGAAAAGAAAGATTTATAATGGGAAAAGATGGAAAACCTTAACAATAAGCAGTTTAATCAATCCCTTTCTACATATAAAATTAACGATACAGAATTGTAAAACTGTCAGAGAATAAAGCAATAATTTTACAAAATAGAGAGTTAAAATAGACTCCAAAGGATTAACATCTACTGTAGAGTATCTTCTCCATACTAAATCGTGTAATGGATTTCTCTGTATCGGATAATTTCACTATGGCAGAAGCATGAGCTGTTCTTTGTAAGGAGATCTCTAATATCTGACTTTACATATGCCTTTTGTTTTCTTTTGCTATTTGCTACAGTCATTGAAAAGTAACAATTTTGACTAAGGAAACAGACACATGTTCTTGGTGAAGTATTTTAATATTTTAGGGAGGAACGTACAATTCACACGTGATCTTTTTGGAAAGACAGACCAGAATTCTTCACTTGAAGATTTCTGGTCACTAATGGAGTACAGTGGGGCTCAACCAAGCAAAAATAGCATTGTGGTTAAGATATTGCACTAAACTTGGAAGATCTTTTCTGTTTTCTGGCTCTGCTGCAGACATCCTGTGTGTCCTTGGATAAACGCCTCTTGTGAGGCTAATTTCATTTATGTGCTCATGTACATAGTAATGAGCCTCATAAACAGCCTATAAGTATAATCACTTGAAATCATTTTTAAGGTACAGTCTTATATTCTGTGAAGGATTTCATGTTCTCATGGGAAATAGAGAAGTGTATGCTAAACTAAAGGCATGAGATGGATTTGGATCTATCTCGGTTTCTGTGGCATCTGTGTGCACATTTAAAGTTGGCGTGTGCAGACCATCATGATAAAGAAGAGTCCACATTATTTGTGCTATTTGCCATTTTATTTCTCAGACTGGGATTGTTCCCAATTATGGGAAGTAAAGCTGTAGGAATAAAGGAGAAACGCACATAGAGATGATGATTTCTTTGAAATATGTGATGTCTCTGTGTCTACTTTGTTCAAAATTCAGCCTTTCAAATGTCCTGTAATAATCTGTGTTCATGCACAAGAGTTGCAATTATTCACACAGACCCTACTGTAAATCACAAGCTCATCCGTACTTCTGGCAGTTTCATGATTTAACACACACAATGCATGTAGCTATACAGTTCACAAGGAAACTTCTACAGGAATGGTGGTGCTGCAGCAAATGCAGATCTGCCAACTCTGCTAATCCGGTATATCACCGTTTGTGGTGGCAATCTACCGCTCTGCTGCTTCAGATGCTTTGTTGGCGCTCTGGCAGCCTCTGCTCCAGACGTCCAGGTGAACAACTACTGCCCACAGCAGATCTACATCACGCAGGCAGCAAGTGCACCTGGACCCTGTGGGAACACTGTCTGGTACTTATGTATGAAATCTACCTCAATAACTTCATGACTTTACACAAACTATGTCAGTGACAGACCACCATAATACTTCCAATTTTGTTACTCAATCCCTGATCAGCTCCTTTTCAACAAGGATGATCTCCTCCAACACACATCTTTACACAGTTGTTGACATCCAGTAGTGAAGGCAAAGCAAAAAGTAGTAAGTAAATCACACAAGTACATTTTATAAGTCTATGTCTACTGCCTGTGCCTACTACCTATGTCTAACACAGATTTTGTAAAAATATGTCTACCCACTTTCCAAGTAAATTCTGATTATCTGCTTCTGATGGTCCCTGAAATGTTTCCTTACCTGGGAGAAGTCATTATGGAAACTTAAATTTCTTTGTTTAAACTTAATATATCCAGTTAAAAGATAGGCACATGCAGTCATTTCTGTGTGGATTATTTACAAGTGAAACAGTCTCTGTGTTTGAAAACTTACCCCATCAGGAATATGTTTGCCATAAATCAGAGTTTCATAATATGAAAGGGTAACTGAAGATACTCTTGATGATAAGCAAGGAGCCAGCATTATGTCTTCTATTTGCAGTAACTTAAATCTCTGAAGGCTTTTCATTACTCATTTGCAAACTACTGTTTCCCTTAAATCTTTGTGGCTTTCCTTGCATCGTGTTACTGCTTTCAAGTAACTGGAGATGCCAATAGCTTAGTGAATCAGACAACTACTAAATAGTCTAAGATTGTTAGAATGCCAAAGAAATATAAACTGCTCATGTAAGGGGGAGGGAGGAGGTAAGAAGACAAAATTAAGGACATAAGCAAAGGATACCTGCCATTGCCAAATGAAAGCATGTGTTTAGAGTAGATGCAATGCAGCTAGAAAACCTGCGACTACCATTTCTAAAAGAGCTGATGATTAAAATATGATCACTTATGCTAAAAAAAAAATAAATAAATAAAGTATGTAACTACTGTTTGTTTCTGCACAGCAGCTCTGGTGTTTCACAGTTACTCAAGTGGATTCAAATTCATTCAAGGGCAAAGGCCTGCTTCTGGAACTGCCCCTGGTGTCTGGTCTCTCTGGGAATTAACAACCTGAGCAATTAGGAGCAGAGCTCACCATGCAGCACCTTTTTGTAAAGGAGAGGAGAAGAGAGACGAAATGAAGAACCAGTGCCCTCTTTCCACTTTCCTTGCCTCGCAGGAATGGTCAGAGCTATTCGTTAAATGCCTCGGCGCTGGGTTGTCTCTGCAACAATAAGGCCCGTGGCAAAGCAAGAATCTTGACACTCTCAAGAACTTGTTAATTTTGGCAAGTAAGTTATGTGTGGGGAGCCGAAGTGGAGAAAATGAGGATGTAGCCGTGTTGCAATGCAGTATTAGAGCATTATGAATAACATTCATAACGCCATCGGATACCTTCCAAAAGACGACTACTGATATAGCAAAAAAAAAATATTGGCTCATATTTTATTAAAGCTCAGGAAACAGTGACAGCTCAACAGTAAACTGTATGTAACAATTACTCAATAACAGGTTTTACAGCAAGCTTGGATAGTTTCTTGCTTGTATCCTTTTGGCATTCACTTTTTTTTTTGTTGTTTTTAAACTGTAATGACAAGGGCATAGCTCATGTTTGCTGAAATACCTCTAACTACACATACAAGCAATGCTCAGTATCACATTTAACCACTGTCTCACACAGCCACTATATTAGTATTTTCTATTTCTCAGGGAAATACATTTAACAACAACGTACACAGTAAATCCAAAATGAGCCTTAAATAATCTTGTTCAGGGCAACAGAGGATAATGACTGTCTTCAATGAGGGGCATAATTACAACAAGCTGTCAAAGGAAACTTTAAGAAGGTTTGGGGGCAGGGGGAATTAAAAGCTATTTACCTCTATCAAAGCAGAATGAATAAGGGTAATGAGTAATAACCCTGAGAAAATGACAACAAAGGGGAACATTCTCAGCACCATGAGTGGGAAATTAATCAAGTCCCTCTTTTGTTAACAGGTGTTACACAATAAATTCCCTGCGTTCCACCCTCAAAAAGCATCCTTAATATCAGAAAGGACAAAGTTCTAAGAAAAAATAAACAAGAAAAATGCTACCTTGTACTTATATTGCACCACAAAATAGATACTGAAGTTCAGTATCTTATGGCATTTTGATTTAAAATAAAGGGGAAAATACAATGTCCTAAATGAGCAATAGGCAATGGCTCCATGACTATGACAGCAACTTGGACAATATTCTTTTCAGGAAACTTCATGTAATGGCTAACAAATTACTGGCGCGTCCACTTGAAACGTAGGAACTTGTACACCTTGATTACATCCACAACACCTCAAACCTCCCCACTGAGTCAGGGAGTGCTTTAGTTAGAGTCAGAGAAGCACACTGCAGTTCTGTAAACAGAGGACTGAAAATCAAGAAATCCTTAGTTCTAAAATGGAATCCAGTTGTGAACCTTTTGGCTGTCCACAAAGGAGTTAATGAACCAACCTATACAAGTCATCTGCTCTCTCCTCCCTCTAAAATAGAAATAGTAGTATTTAACTATCAATCTCAGCGAAGTGTTGCATGGATTAACTTCTTTAAATCTTTAAAATATTTTGTGAAAGAAAAGTGTTCTATAAACATTAAGTATTATTGAAGTAGTGAGCAGATGATCTTTTACAATGGGGGAATTACATTTCCTCTGTTTATGTACCAATTACTTGTTAATGCAACAAAACAAAGATTAGTTTTGACATTTCCCAAAAAATGATTTTCACTGTTACTTACGATCTTGATTTGACACTACAAATAAAAACATTGTTGAGTGTATCCCTGATCATGTTCCCAAGCCATTATACTGAGGCCTAGAAATCTAAGATGTAGTGCAAAGTACCTTCTCTTGCTAGTATCCACTACAATTTAGTTGGATATTTAAGAAACAGATGTGCATAGAGCATGTTACAATTACTTCTTGTAAAATTGAGTACAATTAGTTTAGATGCTGACTCCTTTCAGGAGGAGATTGCAAAACATGCCTTGTAACTCGGAATGTTAAAATAAATCTAACAAAAACTGAAAAATAAAGGACAATTCTCAGCAAAGCACAAGAGTACCATGTTCTTCTGTATGAAAAAGAGCTAATGTGAATGCCCAAGAGTTTTAATGAAAAACTATGAAAAAGTCAGGTGAAGGTGCTATATATAGAACAGATAACAGTTCTGTAAGCCTGAAAATAGTTCAGCAAGAGGCAGACCTTGCCAATACCATTTTGCCCCTTACGTCATCTCCAAAATCCACCTCACATCGGTCATGTATGGAAGAGGTTAAAATCAAAAGACAGGTCAAGGGTCTTGCAAAAATCTTAGTCAAGTTCCTGAAGGACTGGCATCATCCATGGTGCTGCTGCTGAAGGCAATCATCATCAGTGGGACTTGCCGTTCACTCAGGCAAGGGAGAGAGGCGTCTCCACTCCAGCTGACATGGCGCCCCAGGACACCCCCGACACATGAGATCCTGGGCACAGGGAACATGGCAGGATTGCTGCTCTTACTCTGAAGCAAGAGAGAGGACTTGAGCCAGAGATTCCTGACCGAGTTTGTGAACAGCCAGTGTCCCAGTGAGCAGTGCTAGTAGGCTCCAGAAAAGATAGTCAGTTAAACTGACTATCAGTTTATAGTTTATATAGACTATATAGTTTATATAGTCAGGCAACTACTGGCCTCCTGAGCTGTATTTGACAAACTGCAATAAATGAAGTTTAAAAAAAAAATTACTTTCTTTCAGTCACTTTTTCTATTTAAGCAACTGCTGTAGCTGTGACAAGGGATGCTAAGTAGTTATGAATGACAGTGGCCAGTATAAATGTGACAGAATATTGCATTTGGAAGAGATCCTCTAGGAAGAAGTGAGCCGTGCAGGGAAAACATGAGAACCCTTTTTGCTGAATGCAAGGCACAAAATTGCTTTTAAAATTTGTTGATTTTTTTTCAGAAGCTATTTGAAAATAAATAATGTTTTTCTAGTAACCATAAATAAATTTTTAAAAGGAGAATGTTCCTGTATAAGCAATCACAGTATCAAAGTCCAAAGAGAAAGAGAGGGTTCTAAAAGGCACAAAGTCTGATTTATTTTCAATGGAAGCTGAGCACCTTCCTCCTCATCTACCTTGGAAAGTCTACCCCTGAAAGCTTTCATAGCTTTTTTATTATACAGTTGTGTTTCATTCACAAACATAATTAAAACTAATGGCACATAAATATGAAAATTATGGGCCTTGGATAAGTCAGTGAACCTGTGCCAATTTACTCCAGTTGCATATTTGGCCCTCAAGTGAGATTGCACGTGAATATATGCAAGCCTTATATTGCATATTAACTTGCCCTGTTTAGAAAATGACAGGAAAGTTGCTCTGGTTCCACTAAATTTTGAAGAGCCAATTTATGTCTTGAAGCACATGAAAAGCAGTCTCCTTTGCTCAGGCTACATGCTTAGAATACATCCAAACTTTGTTCCTCATTGGTCATGCTGAGCAGGCAGTCCTACAATTTCTCATCTAATCAACCTTAGAGTGATTGTGAATCCAACAGCTGTGTCTGAGCAATTGGAAAAATAGATGCAGAACAAAGGGGAAGACCCATCTCAACAGGGCTTCTCCCTCAAGTACATAAACTCAGCTTCAGTGGAATGTATCAATATTTCATTCACTATTTTGTACTGTATTTCTCCTGTGGTTTATGCTCCAACCACTTTCTTTTAAAGGTGCATTAACATCTTCTTTTAACAGCATCCCTTCTAAACTTTTCCCCTTGCTTAATAGGCCTGAAGGGATTAAACCCTTAGCAGAAAAATGCATCTGTTGTACATAACATCACAGTATTAGACTATCATAATGCTAACTCATTTATTTTCATTTTGTGGAAGTATACCTTCCCTTGAGAATGATGCTACAGGGTATATTTCCTTCCTGATGCTTCCTTTCATGTATTGTATGATATTAAGGAGAAACACTTGTATTCAAATATCAGAAGCCCAAGGCCCACTTTTTGCCTTGCATTTTGAGGCCACATTATGCTGAAAAGTCAGTGAGCCTGACTAGCACTGAGCTACAGAAACTCCTCCAGTCTCATGGAACAAGCAACGCACATTCCTCCCACTTGTCACGGTTCCGGACACTGACCAGACAGAACTGACTTAAATTTGCTTGGTTTAGGTGACTTCCTTGCACATAAGTTAGAGAAAGCAGAACTTAACTTTTCAGAGACGTCAGCTGTGATCTCACTGCTGGAGCACATACCAGAACATTCGACATCACTGCAAACAATAGTGTCATTCATCTTTTATTGCTGGGCAAGTCTTCACTATGTGCAGTTACAGCAGATGATCAATGTGTATATGTGTGGAAGTTAACTACGGTTTCATCCCTTTGCTCTTGGAGTAGGGTTCTATGCATGGAGTGCTTAGAGTCCCCACCATACATCAATTCAAGACCAGGGAATTAAAATAGCCATAACATCAAGAAATTCAAGGGAACATAGTTTAAGTTACCAAAAATTTTATAGCTCTCCTGATTGGAAAGATCTTTCATGTGAAAACCAACTTCACTTTAAGCCTGCTAAGAGAAGCTGGGTATATTTGGTGCCAGAATTAAATGTTGTCAGGTTCTTAAACAGGTACATGATGCCTCAGTAAGATTTTCAAAAAGCATCTAAACATGCACTCTAGAGTGCACCTGTCTAGATTTTGGGCACCTGCATGTCTTAGATCACTGGCATCTAATTTGGCTGACTTAACCCCTTTTACATGTATATGCCACAGCCCAGCTGACTTCACAAGACATTTCTGAATATAGTAATGGGAAAAAATATTGCACAGCCCTTTGGAGATCAATCAGTAAAGGTTCTCTTTTCTTTGAAAGAGGACGGGCACAGTGCATATCATTTCCTAGAAACCAACGGAGGTACACGCTGCTAGAGCAACAGCAGGAGCAATCTCAAACTTGGGTAAGCTTCTCTTCTCAATGATAGGTTAAAACAGCCAGACTTTCATTGCTGCAATAAGCAGGATAGAAAACAGTATTTCAGAGAGAATTACAGGGATGCAACCACTTTTTTCTTTAAATAGCCCCAGGTAACATTACACACAGGGGCTGTGAGAATTCAGGACAGAAATACATTAGCCTAGACACAATGTAGTTCCTTACAACCTTTAATATGAAAATTATCATACAATTAAAAAAAAAATCCTCAAACATTTAGGTGGATTTGAAATACATGTGTTCCCTACCTAACAGCTGCACTGACTAGCTAATACACTGAACACTTCCTGTTAGGTCTTGTTGAAAAGAAGAAAAATCAACGTTGCTATATAATACTTTGGAAAAATGGGACATTTCCAAACATGTCAGGTTTTCATACCTTATTCTGTTTCTATTAGCATACTGTGCAGACTTATTCTCTCTGATATAATTCCACAAACAAACTATGGAAAAGCATTCAAGTTTTGTAGACAAATTGCAGAGATTGCATGTGAAGGGTAAAAATGTAAGATGGCTGCTTTCCTATCAAGGCAAGAGAGGAAGGACACCCTTAGGCGAAAATTTCCAGGGGCAGTTCTGAAGAAACAGTTTGTCAAATTGAGCAGAGAAGGATGTTTAATTCTCCTAGCTAACATGATAGTGATCAGGAAGAAATGCAGAGCTAATGCTTAATGGTTCAAATGGAGATGCTGGCAAAGAGCTGTTTTGGAAAGAGACAAATCTGCAGTGTTTTTGACTCAATTTTAGTAAATGTTGAACTGAAAACCCAAAGTGAGGGAGAGTAAAAATGTACCAAATTTTCCTGTTTCTTCATGCTAGCCTTTTTGCAGGATCCTGCACTCTTCCCAGTTTAAGGGCAGTCATCAGTCTTAACCTTAAGACAAATTTAAGATGTCTGGCAAATAACACAGCAAGAGGATTGAGGGGTGGGGGAGAATGTCATTACTTCTCTCACTCCAGTCAGAAACTAGATTATACAGCCTGCAGTACGTTTGGGATATGGCAGACTTCCTAGAGTACGCAAGCATGTTAATCAATGGTCAGGACATGTCTAGATATGTAACAAGCTTCACCTTTCAAGAAGTCACATTATCTAAGAGAGGGCTAAATGAGCATTAGCAGAAAAAAGAACTATGGCTGCAAAATCCTAAGATGACAGAGAGAGGAAAACAAGACCGACTTGGAGTCAGTACAGGCTTAGCCACTGAACGATGCTGAGAACAGCACGGTCCCTGTTGACTGAAATGAGAGATGAATTCAAGCCACACAATTCCAGCTCAGATTCAGACTTGCCATTATTTTTGCAACCCTGCACAAATCAGCAATCTTCTCTGCCCTGGACTTGTCCCTTTTTTTCCCAGTGCAAGCAGCAGAATAGTCTGCTCTACTGAATGCACAGAATTACTGAGGAAGAAACCTGTGCCTCTTACCTGTTTCCATGACTTTCCTATTTGCTGCAAAGCTATTTCTATTAGGAGGGAAAAGCAAATGCATTTGACTTCCATCTTGCAGCAATGTATGGCTGCATAATCTTTCGGTCTGGTCAGCTTTCCCAGATGTCTTTCATCTTCCCTCCATAACATCTGTTTTTCAGAGACAACAGATTCTGCATTGTTGTTGTGGGACAACACTGGGACATCTTCCCCGAGGAAGGCATTTTCTTGCTGTTTTGCCCTGTATGAATTAGCAGTGACATCTTCCGAGAGCCTTGCTAAACTGCCGGGGCTGATTTCCCTTTGCGAGGTGTCCAACTAAGGTGCCAACTGTGTTTTCACATGGGACAGCTAACAGGTACTGTTTTTCTGCTTTTAGCTTTCTGATGTTTTCATTGTGCTGAACTATGTAAAAACCAAGAGAAACTACGAAAGACAGAGCATAACAGTACTGTATTATCAACATCAGCATCTGAAATGTTTTGGTGATCACTCATCTCAAGAAATGGATAGGATACTTGAGGCAGGTTGGCATCTGTTACTATCAGATGACTATTTCCATGCCACCACACAACAAGACTAATATGGATCCTGCAAAAATTCACAGCCCATTGTCCAATTTTGTGGTCTGTTTTCCTTCACCCTCACTGGATTCCCCCCACCTCTTTTTTATCTTTTTCTTTCCACATCATGGTACATATAATGTGGAAGCTCCTGAGACCAAGACCTTTACTAGGATATAAAAATTGACTGATTGTTTTGGGTTCCTACATTATGAAGAAGTATTCAGTTGGAGATCCCCAAAAGAGACTTAATCTTTAATGTCTGGTATCTCAGCACTTTCAGAAAATCAAGCCATTTTGAGTTACCTCATGTTAAGCACTGGAGCATCAAATTTGCTAATCAATTTTGAAAATACTGGTACACAGATTTAGTCTGTCTATAAAATCCTCTTTACATCTATAGTGCTATACACATTTAATAAACTTGAGTTGGGTCCAAAGCTATATTGATCTTCAGATGTTGGCTGTGTACTCCACTTCTTTTTTCAGAAAGTATTTCACTCACTGATGGGGTAATTGGACCACTGGGCTAAGTATAATGCTACAGTCAGTATTGCTTCCACAGGATGTCCCTTTCTGATTGCATTTTAGGTTACTTTTCCCCAAGCCTTCTTTGTCAATAAGTGTTGACATTTGTGCAGCAATGGAAGATTACCTGAACGATGTAGGAAAGGAATATATGAAATTCCTAGGAGCTTGTGATAGCTGGCCAGAAAGGCTACAGAAGCAATAAGCACCTGAGTCAGGTAAACAGCATAAATGTCTGTAACATGAGAATATTACCTGTCCTAAGTACTCTGTTCTAGTCAAATCTGCAGTAAACATAACATTACCAAGCAAGCTGGATTTGAATTTGTCAAGCTGATCAAAACCCAAGCTGTGCATGTGAACCAGAAAGTAAAAAAAAAGAGAAAGAAAGGAAAAAAAAAGAAAAAAAAAGAAAAGTTCCATCAGCCAGTAATATGTATTTCATTTTTCAAATGAGGAAATAATGCCTCTGCATACATGCTGTTTGGCAGGATAGTGACTGCAGGTTTGGTGGAACACAGGCAAAGATAAAAGTCCAGAATTTAGATTTGCTTTCTTATGCCTTAAGTTGGCACAAAACAACAGCTGTCCTAAAAATTACTAATAGGAAACAAAGCCTGGAAATTCTGCAAAGATTTCAAGGTACCATGGAAAGTAAAGTGGAAAAGACTGAATCAGTATTCGGCGGGTCAGATGAGCATCCCTGTGACTGCAGACACAATACTAGCACAATTTCCTTCTCATAGACAGTCAGGGATCTCCAGGCAGTTATGTTTGTCATGCTTCAATAAGAAGATCATTTTATTATGCTTCTGGGGTCAAATTCTAAACTCAGCTATATTAATATAAATAAAGAGCTACTCCATTAAAAGCAGAAGAGCTGCTTCAAAATGATATACAAGTAAAATTACTATATTTACCTGAATATACGGAGACTCTGGTTTTTTATTTATTTGTGCATGTAGGCATTTTTTTTAAGAGGGGAAGTATGACCTTGAATTCAAGAAGACCCTTTCATGCTTACACCCTAAAAGAGAGAAATTCAGCCTTCCTACATCCTCCTGCACTTGCCTATCAACTACCTACCTGAATCCCCAACTCATGACCGTTGCTCTCTAAACCCTCTCCCTCCCAATCCCACTTTTAAGTGCTGAGTGAGATAGCAGGAGCTGAAGCCTGCATGGAAGTCTTCCAGAGCTGCCTTGCACAAGGGCAAGGAGGGTGCTGAGCAACCAGATCTTGCTGAAGTCCTGCTGGCTGCCTTGCACAGCAGCAAGAAACTGCAAATCAGCTGATTGACAGTAACTTGCTCCTGCCTCATGCATAGATGAGGCATTGCCAAATATAAGGCCAGATGTATTACACGGTAATTTCCTTGAAAAAAGGATTTTCCTAATACTCAGATTAAAATGGCAGAATTGAGAACTCAGGTGTCCTTTTGCTTTGTATTAAAAACATCTACAACATCTCTACATTCGGGAGAAGTTCTGTGAGCTAAATCCATGCTGCCTCCGCCTGCCCCCTCCAAACACACACACCACAGTCTTGACCTAAAAAGTCACAGAAACTCAATCAACTTCAGAAGTTATTCAGAAATTGTACTGGGCCAAATAAGCACATAGCACCTTCCTTCTTCTTAGTTAGCTAGTTAGGCAATTAATTTTTCTAGAGGGACTCATCTTGCATCCCTCAGCTACTCCTGTTGCTCTTGTTCCCAAGGAATTTAAGACAGAGTAGGTTCTTCAGAAATGGTTATTTAAATTGACCGTGAACAGTAATGCTGTTTTCATCTTTCCTCAAGAGGAAGAGGGTAATCAATTTTACTTTGGCACAAATTTCATCTGAGTTATATTTCTTTAGAGTCAACATTCTTACCACTTTCCAAACAACTGCTTTTAAAAATGATTCTGTATTTGCCATACTCGAGGGTCATACCAAAGCTTCAAAGTGATTTAACAGCAGGCAGCCATCAAGGACACTGGTCACAAGAAATCATTTGCAAAATTCAAATGCTATAGAAATTCATTGCCTCTTTTAGCTGATTATATGGCTGAGCTCATACAAAACAATTGTAATTATTCTTAAAGAGAAGAGTGTAAATTCAAACTGGGGCTTGCTGAAAGAAAATACACAATCTATGAATACTGTCTCAGAATAAAACACACTGGCTATTCTCTATGCTAAAAATAAGTGATCCTGCTAGTATTCTGCTGTAATCATTTTTTAAAATTTCCAAAGCCTGATCCAAGTCCCTGGGATTCGCCTGCATCCAGGAAAGCTGGTTAGAGAGGAAGTAGATACTGCTGACTACTACAAGGTTACTACAAGAATACCCAAGTTTTGCTTGTGGAAAAGGAGAGAACAGTCATCTCTGCAGTGTGATAATATACCCTCCTCATTTTATAATGATAGTCAGACCACTGCAAGAAATCCAAAATACATAACTTGCAATTCAGGCAACAGATTTAAACCCAGCAATGTGACAATTTTCTTCACAGCAAGCATAAACAAACTGTGGATCTCATTGCCAGCAGATAGTGTGAAGACCAAAAGCACTAAAAAAAAAAAAAAAAGTTGTAAAAGCTTAGGTCCACCAGTAGCGATCATATACCACCATCTATGGTGGTACTTCTGGGATGAGGAAATCGTATACAGCCAAACGTTGAAAACCATATTAGTAGAAAGATCACTACATAGGTCCGATTTGTAACACACTTCAGCCTCTGGGCTGGTCTGAGCCTGCCCGGATGCTTCTGCGCAGTCATGGACATGGCCATGAGCCTCCCTCCACTGCTCTCGGTGGGACCCAGACCAGGACAGTACAAAACCTGAAATCATTACAGCGATGATACATTTGTGTGGGACTAAAAGGGAAAAATATCATAAGCATACATCTAGTAAGTATTCTCTTTTAACCTTGCTCTTTCCTAGAGCCCCAGGATGTCCAGATATATGCATTAGAAACTGAGAAGAAAGCTAATTGTTTTGTTATTGCTCTATCATTTTAGAATCGATAACAACATAAAATTTGTCACTGACCTCCTATGAAGGAAATACTTTTATTTACTGAGGACCAAAATTCTGATTGAAATTTAGGACTTGGTATGGAATTGATTCAACAAAACTTTGACTCATACAGAGTAACTATATTTTATTATCTCTTAAAATGTACTTTGTGTATTGTATAAGGAATTTTAATTATGCATACTAGCTTCGTCCCTTCTCATAACTAGTTACATGGACAGTTATCTACCTCACTGATTATATTACTCAAAAAAAAGAAAAGAAAAAAAAGAAGATAACAGAAGTACAGGGAGATTTATTCCTAGGGAGACAACACCCCACACATACTGACAGTTATCATAGTTTGACAGTGCAGTGCAGGGGTTCTAATGACATAATGAAAATTGAACCTAATTTTTTGTCCTAAAAACAAAGTCTTTGCTATGTTTCAATTTTAATCAGGAAAATATCTTGTGAATAAGCAAAGGAAATTATAACATAGGATCATTTCAATTTTTGAAATTATTTTTAAACAATAAACTACTAAATTCCACAAATTTTTTTACTTATTTTTCCTCTGATTTCAAGCCATTTTGGAATACACTTGTTAATGAAGATAGTCATAAAATACACACAAGGAGATATTAATGAGTAATGAAGTACTTCACTGGGAAAAGACACAGAAGTATTTTCAGTTCAAGTATTTGTTCAGATGGAAGGTATCAAGTCCATTTGCAGCAGCTTAACCCCATGGAAGGCACTCAAGTCCTGCTACCACCTTGGCTGTGCCATTCCTAACCCTCTGGTCCATGGGTAGCTTGGCTTCAGCTTCCGCACAACTAATGGGATATTGCAGTTATCAGTGCTCTGGACAGGCTCTCTTCCACTTCAAAGGCTACATGAGGAGAGGCATGGCAACACAGGCATGCATATTGTTTCATTTGCACCAGAAACAAGAAAGATGGTGATCTAAGGAAAGCTTCACTCTTACATGCAACAATTATGCATTCTCTCTCATTTTGTACCAGAAAGTCAGCTCCTACTTTCAGTGGTAACATCAGTCCCCATTAACCACATATTCAGTTGTCAAAAATGCATGTTCTCCCTCAGGCTGCCTCTTGTAGGAACTTCCTACAGGAGAAGTTCTCCATAAATATGTGCAAATGCAAACACACACCTTGCCTTAGAGTTGCAACTCTCCAAAATGCTGGCGGTTAAAGAGACACCACTTCTTGCTCACAGTGCCTCAGCCATGGAGCCTTGGAGGCCGGGAAAAGAACCAGGTCCCTCACTGCATGTTTGCCCACTTCTCACACTGCTTCCTTGCTGCCTCTGCCAGCTACTGCCGGCAAGAGGAACGGGACTAGACAGACCTCTGTTTTGCGTTCACGCTCTCTCGTGAGCCACCAGCCACAGCAACACCATTCACCTAAACCCTTGGGCAGCACTGTTTTGTTGCATCTTTGCACTTATCCATCCGTCTGTACCTGCTGGTTGTCCCTCAGGCTGATCTGCAACTTGTTTGTGGCAAGGATGGTGTAGGGCTTTGCTGTAGGTACTGGGGCACCAGCAGCAGTTACAGGGTAATTTCTCATCATACAAACCAGACACCTTTAAGATACTCTTTGAGACACAGCACAATGTTCTTCTCAAATCCTTAAACCTTTCAAGAGAGCAAAGGACTCCAATTGCAGCAAATATCGAGTAAAGTCACCATGCCAACACAAATCATCTCAGACACGGATCATTCCTGCCCTGTCCCTGGCAGACAATTCCAATTACAGATTACCAGAGTCAAATCCATGTGGCCTTAACTCTGCCCTCTGAAGAACATCATGGGAAAATGTCTCAAAATGGAAAGAAGCAGCCCAAATTATAAGCTGGCAGATACACATTACCTGTACAAAAATGAAAGATAGAAAAAACCTACTATTCTTCAGGATTTGTTTTAGAAAACAACGTTTAACAGCCTGGTTAAAATTGTTACTCCATCATGACATTACTAGTAAACAGCAGGCAAAACTAAGGTTGCTTTGCTGAACTCTCATAAACGAAATAAATACTCAGAGTTTTTTCAGTGTCCTGTGTACGCAAGTATACAGACAAATAACTTGCTTTCTTAGGATGGTGAACTATAGTCACAAATGCTTAGAAATACCATAATCTTCCTATGGCATCTCACTGGGACTCATCATCAAAGTCTGAGCGCTATTCTCCTTTATGCTTATTTAGATTTAAAACTATACCTGTTTGTGGCCATTTCATGTAGCTGTCACAGCCTGCTATTTATTTACAGCAAATAGAGCCCACATAGGAAGTGCTTGTGTACCCTGGAATTAATCCCCAAAGATGACTATGGCTCATTACAAGTAGGGGTTTTTTTGTTGTTTTTTTTTTTAAGAAAAACAGCCATCCCAAGAATAGGACCTCCTGCTTATATGATTGGCAGCAGGAGGTCCACTTATGCAGAGAAGGGGGGGTCTTCAGCTGAAATGAACTGTCATATTAACAGGGAGTTGAAAATTGCCATTTAAATCTGTAGTTGATTCCTACCTCATCTGAAACATTACAAATTACATTTTTCATTATGGAGAAAAACAAAATCATTTGGGAAATTAAATTTGCTTCTCACCTTCTCTGTGTTAAAAGCAGAATGTAAAAAACCAAAATGAAAAACAGGAGTAACTGACAGTCTGTTTCCCCAGTGAAGGGTTATTATGGGAACATATAAAACTGGACAAGTGTTTTCAATTCACCCTACAAAAAGCAAGACTTTTTTTTGTTTTTATGCAGGTATCAAAAAATTCCCATCTTTCCATCCTACCGAAGACTGTCTTGAAAAGCCACTCTAAAATATTCTGTTAAGATCTCACTTATCATCAGTGTTGAATTCCAATGAGATGCAGACGTATTGAACTATCACATTGCAAAATACTACTTACCCAGGATTATTTTAATTTTCATCCAGTGCTGCTAAAAATGCAATTCTCCTCCTTTGCCTCATCTTTGTGTACATAACAAACTTTATGATTTCTTACAGGCACTATCTATTGCTTTTGGTTTGACTTTCAGGTAGTTTTTCCCAAGTCATTTTTCAGTAAATGAAGAAAGCCCAAATACAACAACTTGCCTTATGAGATTTGTCATCTTATTTTATTACAAGACAGGATACTCAGGTTTTTAAAGATTAATGTATTGAATAGGTCTTTGCAGAGTATATACTTCAGAAGTGTTCACCCTCATGTCACCTCTAATACGTCCAACAGCATGTTCTTTGGGAATTAAAAATAAGTAAATAAAACACCTATATAATGCCTCTAAATCAGAGATCCAATTTGTGGAGGCCTCTACAAGCCTATTGCAAAAATAGTTTACTTGACCAGGTCAGATTTCATTTGACTTTATACTTTGACTTTCAAAGCAAGAGATGAAAAATGTTTGCAGAAAAGGAAAAAAAAAAAAAAACCAAACAGATGCTTGCAGGGAGCTCCCTGTGGGGAGCGCACCTTCATTCCTGCCTCACGCAATCTGTATCCAAGCACACAGGTTTAATGCACTATCAGGATTGAGGCAAGTTACCAAACATCAAGATGGCTAACGGTGAATGTTACCACATCCTTTTGCTACGCGGGAAAGTGTTATGGAAAAAAAATGGGTGGGTGCATTTTGCAAGGTGGTGGGTAATAAGAGATACGAGGTCCAGTCTCACTAATGCTCCTCATCTAATCTCAGTGAACATCAGCTCCTAAGCTGTAAAAGAAACGTTCCCCCACTGAAATACTGCGGGTAAGTGCTGATTCTTGTAGGGATTCTTGCACAGACTCCTTTTATTAATGACTGTTAAAACTGTCGTTGACTACCGCGGGGTGCAATGCCAGAATGCCCAGCTCTGGCGCCTGTGCTTGTTTCAGCAGCCTGCAGTGCCTGAAAGGAGGCAAAAGCAATGTGCAGATAAAAATACTGGTGAAAAATACATATCCTGAAACTACTAAAATAATTTCTAAATAGTAAAAAATATAAATTCAAAAAAGCATTAAAGTAAGCAAAAGAAAGCAATGAAAATATTTCATGAGACCGAGCTGGGTGCCGAGAGGAGAAGAGTTGAGGGATGAATTCCAGTTTTGTAGAGCTCTGCAAGTGGGTGGTTGTGTTAAATATACTTTATTCCAGCATTTTTAAGCATTCTGAACACTTCTAACAAAATAGTTAGAAATAAGTACTATCCACAATTGACAGAACAAATGTAAGCACAGCAACCGTACAAGCAATTATGTAAAACGTGTCTTGGGAATTTCCCTCCATCAACTGAGAAAACAACACTGAAGGAAACCATATGGGGATGGAACGCAACATGAAAATATTTTAACTGTTGCATCAATAGGAAGAGTTTGAGGATTTTCTGTGGAAGCATTCTCGCTGATGCCATTCCCTAGAGATTATGCATTTGCCCCCTTTACCAATTGCAGGAATATTGTTATTTTTATATTCACATTATAAAGAAATGAAAGGTGGATTTCCTAATTGCAGTCAGAAATATTCCAAATATTACTGCTTATGCATTCTGGAAGTTATGCAGCACAGTACTATCAAGGCAGCTTGTTAAAATGAATAGTGTTACTACCTCTCCTGCCACCCATCCCAGAAAACTATGTTATTATCATGCAGAACTCTAGGAAAATTAATGCTATTTTACAATTTTATTTGTAGACTTCATCCAAAAAAATACTACCAAGACAAAGAACATTTTTCCTCCACATTTTTAGGTTAACTATATTTAAATATTACAATAAAAGCAAACCCTCTGCAGGATTTGAATTTAAGAAATTTGGAGTCTTGTAAGGATTCATCAAAATATTCACTGGTGTTAATGTCTAAACTAATTAATCTCAGGAAGGCTTTTGCTTTTCTCTCCTCAGGTTCATTTGCTGTTACTGCTGCACAGCAGTCTCCCCTCTCTGATCCACACAATCCAAGGGAAGCTTTATTTCTGGAGGGAACCTGGTGACCAAACTGGCTAGCCAAAAATAAGTTCATTTTAGGGCTCCTATTTACAGGTGTTCATCTTAAAATTGTTCATGGTTTGCTGAACGCTTCATTTGGGCTGGCAGATCTGTTGGGTCATACGGTGACAATTCTCATTTTCTGCAGTATCTGAAATGTCCACTCATTGCATCATTGACAGCTAAAATAAGATATTTGGAAAAAGCAGTCCTGGGAAATAAAGGCTTGATTGAGTTGCTTAAATATAGTTACCTAGCGCCATTTGAGAGGCCCTCGAGTAACCCCCGCAACCACACATGCCTGGCAGGTAACACACACAAACCACAGGAGAGCCATGTCCCTTCACACCAGGAGCTGTAGGTGGGGAAGGACAACCCTTATAGCATTTCGAATGGGGCAAGATGCATGTTTAGAGTCATTTTAGAGTTATTTAGGAACCAAACACGAAGCGTTTGCCGCTGGGATCTTGAGGAGATGAACGCTGCTGCCTCGGCTTGCCTGGGCTTCCTATCCCCCCTCTTTGCTGGCCAGCATGGGAACTCCCAGCACTGCCTGGCACCTTCCTCCCGCGCACAGCAAGCATGGGGCGCCGCTGCTGGACCCCATGTCCGTGCCCTCACTCTGCCATCCTAGCAGGTTTCCTATAGCAAAAAGGAAATCTAATGAAAATAGGTCAGCTTTTTTTTTTCTTTCTTTTTGATGAAGGACCTTTCCAGGGAACTGAGGGGAGGGTCCGTGCATTTCCTCTGACTTCATCTCATCACCACTCACTCAGAGGAAAGGCAGCTGCTTAAGGAACCGCACACACTAGCTCCTATTGTATCATGGAT
Source organism: Dromaius novaehollandiae (assembly GCF_036370855.1). Taxonomy (NCBI): domain Eukaryota; kingdom Metazoa; phylum Chordata; class Aves; order Casuariiformes; family Dromaiidae; genus Dromaius; species Dromaius novaehollandiae. Next base: position 30,911,968 of record NC_088099.1, read on the forward strand.
TTTCCTTGGGGGCGTCCAAACCAGAATCCAGTTGTCCTTAATTTGTGAAATTTGACATGATTACAGGCTGGGGTGATAAGGTTTGTGTTTAGGGAGTCCTGATGATGCGCATCTCTGAAGATTGTAATTCTTCATCCACCTATCTTTCTTGACAAGATTGCATAAAAGTGGAATAAAAAATTGCTTTATTCTTCTTTTCCACATTAAGCAGAAAATGGCTTTCTTGAGAGTATGCATTTGTACTAGGCTCAAGAAAACAGACCCCTGTGGAGCATGAAATGACACTGGGGAATATATTTTCCTTGATGTACTAGGTATTTTTCATCTGAGGCAGCTCCCCCCCCCCCCGCTTTTTTTATTTTAACAAAGTTATGCAGCATCTTAAATCAGCACTCATCCTTATACAGTCTTTAACAAATAAATGAGTTCCAAAAGTGCAGAGGGACAAATAATGCTTATCGTAATAAAAACAATATGGTCTCAAAGAACTGAACGCTACTTGGAGGATGTTTTAAAATATACAATGTTCACATAGTTTACCACTGCTCAAAATTTCATATTTACCCATGAAAGTGTAAAATATATCCTATAAACCTGCTGAAATTACATGAAATCTAACAGTTTGGTGCCCAAGGCAGGGCTAATAAACTTTCACTGTTTCAGCCCAACACTTCTACTGCCTGAATAAGCAATACTAAACAACCACTGTGGCTAAAGAGTCTACCAAATATCGAATCCCCATCTCTGACAAAATAACTCTCACTGAGGCCAATATTTATTCTGACTGGCACATATTTCCATTCAGATCGGCAGCTGGCTTTTATCAAATATAAGCTGATGGACAAGCGAATGGTCATACACTTTTACAATAGAAAAACAGCTTCCTAAATCATCTGTTTTCTGCATTAATCTGATATGTTCAGCTGCAAATAGATTGGTTAAGATGATTATTAGTCATAGGACTGAGGTTATTCTGCCCACCGTCACTATTAAATATTGCATTCAAAGAAAGAGCTAGCAATAGCTTGCTTAGAGCAGCTAAAATGGAACGAACATTTAAAATGAGTATGTAGTTAAGCAAGAAGAATGTGCATTGAAGTATATCTCAGTCACAAATGGACAAAAGCTGATTGTTGAGTAAAGGTCATGTAATGTATCTCCACAGCCAATGTAGACTGGTGGTGGCGACATGAGAGCCGTGACAAAGGTCCATGTCAGTTGGTGATTTCCCTTGTGAATGTCCCCAAGTGGCACGGTCCTGTGGGCCTAAATCCCACTTCGCTTTTGCCTCGATGGAGAGGGGCATGTGCCCCAGATTCAGAGGAACTAAGCCCATGGGAAGCACAGTGACTAAGGCAAGACAGACCACATGAATACAGCCAAAGGTGTCTTGTTAGAGTTGGTCCTGTTTTGGTACCTAAACCCTTATACAACTAAGGCTTGAGCTTTTCATTTGCTTTGTAACTGTTAGTCATGTTGTTTTAACAACAACATCCAAGAAAATGTCTTCAGCGTGACTGAGAAGCACATCACAATTTTTGCTGCCTTAATAGCAAACTTTAAGAGAACCTTGTATTTGGTTCAACATTAGTAGCCCAAAATGTAAAAATATAAACATATTGGTACTCTATTTAAAATACCCACCATTTAGCAGTCCCAAATGTTTTAAAGTAATTCCAGATACAAGGGATAAGATTCAAAGAATTTTAAAATATAAGTTAGCCTATGAGACAAGATTTTGAATAGATTTTAATGAATTATGGTTGGATTAAGAAGATCAAGTATTCATTTATTTACATCTTATGTTTCAGCTTTGTGCTTAAATCTGTCATAATACTACAGAGAAGAAAAACAGTTTAAGATGGATAGGAGAAGGAGAGTAGGAGATAAAATGGAAAAGTTTATGAACTGCTATCCATTTCCTACACTATTAAAACGCTGTGGCACCCTGGTGTGACAATCACTTCTGTAACATCTGGTAATTTCAGGTGGAGTTTCCTGAAGTATCAGATCTTTTGGTTTCTAAAATAGTAACAAGTAACCCAAACCAACACTTTCCTGAATCACTGCACCAAACTGAAACAATCTGTATTGAGGTGGATTTTTAGCGGGATCTTGTAGGTTTGACACCAGCAGAACGGTGGCATCTGAATTGCTAACATACATCTGGCGAACAGGTTCCTTAATTTGCCTTGTGTGTTGTTAAAAAGTAAATACACAAAGAACTCGGCCATTTTAATCTGCTGGTTATCTGAGAAACTAGACACCTCTTCCTTATACTTAGAAAGAGATTTCCTGTCAGCGTTCACGAATTTCTTTCCCTTGACCCTGAGCAGTGAGAGACGCAGTCTGAGATATATTGCAAAGCTGAATGTTTAAAGTTTATATCAATATACACGTGGGATAAAGGTAATTTACTCAGTGAAAGAAGAACCCCCTGCTACATTTAATCATGCTCAAGTACATGGGAAAGTGCCCTTATGGGCTGTTGTTTTCCCCTGCCTTTTTAACCAAACTATTGAGAAGCACTTTTCTCATGAAACACCTTAAACCCAAAGCCTAATTAAACTACTAAAACACCATTAAAGCTGGTGAGCAGACATCTCCAGCCACTACAGTTTGCAATTAAATTCTGGGTGAGGGTGGAGGAAATCAATGTTATGTTCACCCCTTAATGAGAACATAAACACCTCCACATTAAAAGATTATTTTCTTTAAATCCCCACAGGCAGGTGGGGGATTCACTTCGCTTGTGAAAGAACACCTCATAGGAAAGAAAGCAGGGGAAATGCAACAAAAGCTTTGCCTCATGTGCAACAAAGTATTTTCTCTTCTCCCATGATCTCAAGAGAAGCCAAAAAGAGACAGAACAAACCAGCAAATGTATGTGATTAAAGCAACAGAGGTTAAAATTCTAAGAGCAACCTCACCTCTGTTTTAAAACACAGAAACCACGGCAATTTCAGTGCATCAAGGCAATAGAGAAAACAGACTTAAATATATGACAAAGTAGTCCATGTCTGAGTCAAACACCCTTCATTCACTTACTTCTCTTAACCAGACCACAGATGAGTGCCAACAGCAACGTCTCTGTTGTGGCCAACGGGAATACATAGCCTCAGATAGTCTGAGGGCTTGGACAACTGTAGTTGCTACATGTAAAGAGCAAGTGTGCGCACGCGTGTGTGTGTGTGTAAAAAATATATTTTGTGTGTGTGTATATATAATACATATATATTTTAAAGAGGGGAAGAACAACAGTAAACTGTCCATAAGAGACATTCAGCACAGTAATACATCAGCTCTTCAGACTGCAAGCTTCAGTCCAATACACCAACAAGGAGTCTCATATGCAGCTACAGATTTGCTAATACCATAGCCATCATAGGACATCACTGTAAGGATAAGTATTTTGTTCAATAAACCTTCCCTTCCTGACAAAACTTGGGCATGGTGCGAAGGAAGAAAATGGTTTCTCTTTCCAGCTGCATAATTTGTGCCAGATGACTCAAGTTTCTCCTCAGATACCTTTGGACCAGCAACTCACCTCTTTCTGATCACTAGCCATGTTACATCTGCTTTTGCATTATGCTTGCTTCACTTTAGTTTAAAATCAGAAAGAAGTATTTTCAGTTTGGGTGCAAGAAATTAGATATTTTATTCCTCCAGACTTCTGACTTTTAAAAATGTATAAGGTCAATTTAAAAAGCATTCCTTTTGCTGAAAAGAAAGACATCAGAGTTGGTTTTGGGTTTTTTTTCAGACTAAATTAATACAGAGAAAAGAAAATTCCTTAAGAATGTTACAGGTAACATCTCAGATAAATACATCTCTTTCAGTAAAAGCTTTTTAAAAAAATTTTTTCTCTTTTATATTTGACATCTTGTTTACAGACATTGTAACTGTTTTCCCCAAAACATAATTTAGTTGACACCCTTCCTTTTGCATGGGTTTAACTTCCACTCAGTAATGAGGAAAAAACCCTTTTCTTTTGCCCCTTTTTTAATAAGGAAAAATAGTTTTAATTGTATGACATGCTAAAGGCCCAGACAGACCGCTACCGCTCTGCCATCATCAACACCCCTAGAGATGTCAACAAGACAAGAAAAAGGGTTTGTTCACATGGAACATCTTACAGTAAATCAACAGAATCAGCTATAGTCCATCAAATTAATTCATTTCTTTTTAGTCAGTTAACAAGGTTTCAAAGCTGGTTGCCCTTTTAAAAGCAGAGTTATTGAAGAAGCCATGCGACTTAGCCTTAACAAAAGCTCTAACATGCTTGCTTTCTTTTATTGATGTTACGTAAATTTTTTTTTTCTACTTCACTAACATTTCAAGAGAAACAAAGTGATTTTCATGTGGTACACTCAGTGCTGGAACAGCAGCATAGCTGTTAATCCCAGACTCTGGGCGTTTTTTAGACCTACACGGCAGTCTATATTCTCTCTGAAGGGAATTATACATCTTACCATAAGCAGATACAGTTTCCATATTCAGTTTGCCTTTTGTACTGTACTTGGCTGCAAGAGCAAATTGAATGCTTTTCCCTTTTGATGTCAAACTAACTCCTCTGGTGCAAGAAAAGAGGACAAAAAAGCCATGGCAGAGAATCACAGGATTACTCTATTTTGCATTTCGGAAGAGCCAAAATGACCAAATAACTGCTTCAGACACCCTCTACTCAAAAGCCTCAAGTTTATAGCTCTGCTCCCAAATTAATTGATCATATGTAGGGGAAAAAAAAAAAAAAGCATGAATGTTCACCTGCCTTAAAGGAATGGTATCTATTCTAATTATCTTGTATTTAGGGACAGGAAAAGTTTTGGTGGTGCAATTACTTTATTTCAACAAAGGTGGGAAAAATACATCTGACTTTTTTGATCATGAAACAGCAAAAATGTTTCTATTCAAAAAATTTTGTGGAAACTTGCCTTTAGGCTTAGACAAGGCCTGATAAGCTTAAGCCAGAAAGGGGCAAATATCAAACTTATCAGCAAGCAAAAATAGGGAACTGCAAAAAAAAGTCTTAGCTATGATACAGAAACCATAAACTGACTTATTTTCTCCATAGGAGAGAAGTAAGATCTTGAAATTTGAACATAACTTTAAAATAAATCTGTTTGTTTTTGTGTAATTCCCAAGCAACAGGTATGGTGTGGTACAGCTGTTCTGCAGTTGTAAGGGACCACAGCTTGACACTACAGAATTTTATTCTGTAAACAAATCTCCTCCATCATTAATCTATTAAATGTCGATGAAATGTATTCACTCTGGGCTGAAACCTCTTAGTATTCAGACAGAATAACTTATCTCAGCCATGGGCAGGAGAGCTCTTTAAGGAAAGAAGAACTTCCTTTCTTCAGAAGGGAATTCTGTGCTACATTTCTGAAGTCCTGGCCCCCATTTTCATCAAGGTTAAAAAAAAAAAAGATTAAAGGATCTAATAATGATGGATCTACTAGCACCACCTTAAAATCTACATCCCAATGAGCCAGTTAGAGAACCTTCACAAATCCTTTTCCTCATGTCACAGTGCCAAGAGATTTTGTCCTTAAAAGACTGAAAAGCCAATTCTATCAAGCTTCAATCTATAATTCTTTTACTTTTCTACTCCCAAATGAAGTATTAAGATAAAACAGCCCGATGTGGTACCGAGCATTGTTCATCATATGCTCTTCTTGACTATGCCAGAGCTTTCAAAATTTGGTTTGACCACATAACGTACTGTATGTGGGGCAGTGAATTACATTCCTTTCTTAGAGGCCATGCTGAATTACAATTTCTTTCCCAGGACTCAGAGGTGAATAATTGCACCTGTCCTCCTTAAGCAGACAAAAGACACTAAGTAGCAGCCAAATAGAAAGAAAGATTTAAAAAGAAAATCACTTTATAGTTTGGTAGGAAAACAACTCAATCCAACCTTTCATCCAGCTGTATACATTATGAGCATTTCTACTAGTGTAGCTTCTGAAGAAAGGGAAGCTTTCAGTCAAAGAAAAAGTACCCTGATAACAAAGCAAAAATTGAAGTGCTTGCTAGGAGTTTGATAATGCCTATTTTTATAATAAATCATGAACAATACATAAAAATCAGCTATGCATCTAAGTGTTTGTGGGCAGACTTTCTCATTTACATGAGACAAGTGAAGAGGCAAAACAGAAATTACGACAGGGAAACAAAACTATATGTTTTTTCCAAGACCACAAGAGATGCAATAGTAGAGCCTAGAACAGGATAGAAATGAATATGCTAGAACAGAGCACAGTCTAGATCTCCTGACAGCCAACACACTGGTCATGACCACATCGCACATGAAGGCCAGCTTTTGCTTTTACTGTCTGCAAGCACTTGGCAGAGAAATCAGCAGCAGCTATGGTTTCATTAGAGCCATGCTGGCAAACATCCAAGAATAAGTCATCACCAAGACAGGACAGTCTCGAACAGATTTGGCTCTCATTCCAGATTTCTACTACCGGATCTTGCCAAAAGGCTAGTGCTTAAAAAGATGAGAAAAAGAGTGTGAAAGGTGAAAATACTATGAAGAATCTCTGCAAAGACCTCTGCAGTAGTTCCAGGCCCTTTCTATTCTTTATTCTTACATGCAAGATGCCTGCATACCCAAGGAAGACAGGCATTTGCACAGAATGGAAGCACTGAATGGAATATATCTGGTTCCTTGCAGAACCAGGGATACCCTATTTGGCAAAATCCAGGTAGCCCATCTTGAAACAATAAAGAGAAATACCAAGTAAAACTATACTAAAACATTGACACCCCTAAATAAAAGAAAAACAAAGAAACAAAGGAGCAATGCCTTAGAGAGGTGCTCCTGCAGGAAGCATGCCTCTTTCTCCCAAAAGCACAAATGTCAGTATTTAACATCCTTAATCAGAACCTGACATAGCAGAGAAGACGGACACCGGTCAAGAGCAAAGAACATAACTAACAAGACCTTTTAGCTTTAAGTCCTGGTCTTCAGGAAACATCTCTGTCACCCATAGTTACAGGTTTTTAGAACAAAATTAAATACTATCTAGTATATGCTTGGAAACATACAGAAATACAAGCTGGTTTGATGGATAAGGCACCAACTTGGAATTCAAGAAAACCAAAGGTTATCACCAACTCTTTTCTGTAAACTGCTGTGTGACCTTGGAAAAGATACTGTTCTCAGTGCCCCTGCTTTCCTTCCTACCTTCTATCCCATCTAGTTGCATGGTATGGGACAAGGATTGCCTTTTACAGTGTGTTTGTACAATTTTGAGGTCAGAGTCCTCATCCAGGAAAAAGCCTACATGGAACAACTCATCACAGTACCGTAAGTAGCAGGAAAAAAAAAGAAAAAAAGCCTGGCTTCCTGTGGATTTCTGTGTTTCCCCTTCTCAGTAACTCCAGCTCCTTCCTTCATATCTCTGGTGGGATCACCTTCCACACAATGCTTCCAGTCTCCCCATCATCTGGGAAGTCCTCCCACAATAACCTTGACCTTGAAACTGGCCAGAAGTACACAACTGTACTAGAAAACAAGCCCAAGACAGACATACAGATCACATTACCTCCTAAGTCTCTGTTTCCTCTTTTTTTTTTTTTCTTTTTTTTAATGAAGGAAACTCCGCTAGTAAAACCAAAGGCAAGCATTTCGGCAGAGGTAGCAAAGGCCAAAATTCAGATTGTTTAGCAAATTAATCACAACCATGAGAGGAACTCTAGGATTTTGATCCTTTTTAGGTCAGATGCTCTCAAGGTGTCTAAACAGCTGGTGGAGCTTCTGCCAAAAAGCAGCAAGAGACAAGTGATCTTTGGTCAACATTTGAGTTTCCAGTAAAAACATTTGTAATTTTTTAAGGTAAAAATCATGAAATTTCATCCAAAGAACATTTCAATTTTGACAAATCAGCATTTCCTGCGAACACACATTCCCTCCCAGCTCCTTTTGTAAACAGAAGCTGCTGCTCATAGTGCTGCTGATTATCATCCCATTATAATGAAAAGGTCTTTGGCATGTTAAAGGAGGCAGGTTTAAATGCAGAAGGAAAATTTTCATCTCCCATGCCTTCACTGAATTGAGTGGTTTTATTTTAAATCCATACCACCAATTAAAATTAAGAGAGAAGAGAAGGACTCCACCAGCAAAGCTATTTAAAGCAGTATTTGTTCAGACTAGTCCAAAAATCTTCACCCTTGGGGACTACAATAGAATAAGGAAGTCTCCTGACCATGTTAATTATTTAAATGAAAGCAACACAGCGGCTGGCCTTTAGAAACGATCAATCTTTCAAAAAGTGTCAGGTGTCTCCAAAACATGTGACAGGTTGGCAGTTTGTTGCATCTGCTCCTGAGCTTAATACCAGGATTTTCTCTGGAGCCTGGAGGAACTCATCACCATACTAACAACTCCTAAAGACAGCCTGTCTGGCTCACTGAAAATATAACGGAGAAGCTGCAAAATAGAACCAGGGACCTATTATTTGCTAAATTAAAGCAGAAAACCAAAATAAACATTTGAAGCACTCTTATACATATATAGACGCACACAAATGCAGACACACACATGTCTGTACGTGGACACATGTATATAGATATCTGTAGTTGTAAATTATAGATATTTACTAAGATCCACATTTATTGCTTCCTACAAGTCTATCTTTCAGTCTAAATTTAGGGAACTTCCTTCCCTTCTTCCACAAAAAAAAAGAAAAGAAAAGAAAAGAAAAGAAGCATCTGGTTTGTATTTTTCAGAGCTATTCAAACAATAACTTCTTTCTGCATGTATCTGCTTGGTCAGTGTTCTTCTACAAGGATACAACCCTAGAAGCAGCAAGACAATTCCTATATAGGCATGGCTTATAAATAAACAGTTCTCACATTCAGAAAGTCAGACTGTGTAAGCGCTAGGTGGTGGTCAGAAAGTCTTCAGCAGTACATATTTTACTAATACTGTAGATGTATTTTTTGTTGTTTCAAAGATTTCGTTCAAATTGTCCACACAGAAGTCTTTCCTATTAAAAATAATTTTCATTTGTTTCATTTGAAATTACAAAAGTGCACAAACACAGAGCATATACAGAGGATTTTTATTTTTTAATATTAATACTTCCAAAAAATATTTTATGTCCTACAAACTCGTTTTGGGGAAAATTTGAAAATTTTCTCTTAAAATACAAGCTGGAGATAGTTAAAGCTATAAAAGAAAAGATGCTTTAACACATATTAATCAACAACATGAATTAGTCTTTTGAAAAAGAACAGCAAGACACAATATATGTGATGTGTAGATAAATAGTCAATACAGGCAAAAATGAAAAAAAAATAACATTCACACACAAAAATCAGAATTGAGAAACAAAACACCTCCAAAACTCAAGATTGGGCGGAACTTCTTCATTTCCCCAGACGTTTTGAAAAATACTTGTTGCGCCTCAGCTAAAGCACCGTGCATTGTCAATGCTCCCCATGAACGTTCAGGGGCTTCGGGTCCGGACCGTAAGGTGCTGCTGCCACGGGTCAGGAGCTAAGGCCTTTCCTTCCCGTGCCCCCGGCAAGAGCAGCAAGGGCTGCCTCATCCCCGGCCCCCGGAGCGGGCACTGCATTTCTGACCAGGGCGATCAGCTTCAAACCCTGACTGCCATCAAATATGCTAGATACCTCAAAGGCTGAATGTAAAACACACTGATGGATTTCGTGATTTTTTTTTTTTTTTAAAGGCCCGGCCAAGTTTTAATGGGCTGTCACAAACGAATGATTATGAAAGCACTACAATGAACTGAGCTGATAAGCTGATCTGATCGGAATTAACTGCATGCGATTGCTGCTTTGAAAAGCCAGCCTAGAGAGGCAGTATTGAAAGCAATCTCACAAGTCACTGGTACCACTTGCCTCAACTATAAGTAAGCACAGATGGTGAGAAAAGTTAATTAAGAGACATTTGTTTAGGGGTTTGAAATTTCCACCCCCCTTCCCCAAAGAAGCCTAGCCACTGTGAAAATGTGTTTTACATTTGCAACCTAATAAGTTCATGTTTTTGAGGCTCTCTTCCTGTAGATGGAAGTAATAGATAAACAGAATAAATAATTTATGTTAGCAGTTAGCATATGGATTTGCACTTGATCACAAAGCTGCTCTTTGCACCTGATAGCTACAATGACTTGTCAATTAAAGATACTCCTTTCTCCACAATTCTTCATTTACTTCCCTCCTACCTGGCACAGCTTTTCTCTTATATCACAATTCACACCCTACAACAGAGATGTTATCCTTTTCATTTTCCCTTTAATGATTGCTTCTTTCATTTTCTTCCTTACTGCTTCTTGCAGTATTTCGTAAGTCTTGTTATCAGCAATCATAAAGACGAGCTTCTGGTGACATAGCTTTTTCTCTTGGCTAAAGATGCTCCTTTCTCCCTCTCTCCAACCCACACATCGGCTTTCCCCAGATTCACCAGCAGGCTTCTAAAGCTGGGGCTGAGGCAATGCTCTGTGACGTGGTCACCAGATTTTGCTGATCAAAATATGTCTTATACCTTATATACTGTAGTATATAAAGTGTCATGTAACAGACATTTTGCTCACTGGTCCTTCAATGGTGTATGATCCTTCTCTGGACCATATCCATTTTTCACCTGTCTCCTGCTGACGGGGCTATTATAATGGCAATGGCTGGCAGCATCAAAGAAATGCTGGCTGGAGAATGGCAGGGATCAATCTCACATGAAAGGCCCTTGAAAGGAAGAAAGGGTTAAGGTTAAAGACAGAGAAAACAGATTTGAGAACTTAAAGTGAAATAGAGGGGCTCTCAGAGAGACATTTCCAATTTATGCGTACTGTACTATTTATTTCCTTTCCCATCATTGCTGATTATAAGGACGTGCATGTGTAAAAGGAAGTTTCTTCATCTTTAATCAGACCTGCTCTATTCCATGAATCCACAATCCACCATTCATGACATTACAAAATGAAGCAGGCAGGAGGCTCAAGGCAGGTCAGAAAGTGATGGCTTCTGTTTAAAGAGATATCTTGGAAATTAGTGATGATAGAGGACAGTATTATACTGCAGTACTGTTCAAGTCTTAGCTCCATCTTATTCTCTAAAAAGAGGTGCAACAAAATTACTCACTGGAAATACCTCGGTATAAAAAATTTAAAATGGATTGCTGAACTGTTACATTTCTAGAGAAATAAAGGCCTGTTTTGAATAGGATTCCAGTCCTATATGTATTGAACACTGCCTGGATTTAAGGAAATTTGCTTCTTAAAACCTTTTCATTACAGAGAATGGTCATATCATTTAAAGTTTATGATCAGAATTTGGCATGTATCAGTATACTGCTTCTGTCAGTCTTATTTCTGTGCTATGGAACCGATTTTGAGTAGGATATCCCACTTCTTACAAGAATTTGATCCTTAACTAGCTTTACATTTCAGATAACAGGACCACAGAAGACTAGCGATCTACACCAAGACCAGCCCTGCACTGAGAATAGCCTTGTTATAGCCTTTCACAAGGATTTTAAGCAAGTGTGCATGTGTATAAATATACATTATATATACATATAAATCTATGCACATATAAAAACATACACACAATTTACTAATTGCACCTCTCATTCTCAGATAGTCCCTAAACTTTGTATTATCTAATCAGATTAAAAGGGCAGATTTTCTAATGTAATAAATGTATACAACTAATTATAAACAAAGTAAATCACTGGGAGCTCAGAACAGATGAGAATTCAATTTGGAGTGATGATCAAAGAACTCAGTTTATGTAAATGTATTACTGCTGTACCGTAAAGCAGTCCTGCAAGCCCTTCATCAGGAATGAGGGTTATCTACCCGTGACTGGAAAGTTTTGAGATGGACTCTGCACAGTCCCATTCATGGCAAGTGGGACCTTTCATTAGTGTTTCCCACTCTGACTGCCTTGCTCACTTTCTGCTCTCTTTATCTGAGGGTCCACAGCATGAAAATTTAAAGGGAGCTATAGCTCCGTCTACTGGGTCTTAAGTTTCTTCCAATGATTCCTGAGATTAAGGATCTGAGATCCTATTAGGACTCAGAAGTAAGTGAAAGAAGGCCAGAAGTGTCTCAAAGAGCTTTATGTCACACTTCTTCAACTCTCCTTTGTGCGTTCCCACTAACAGTACAATTTCAGAAGCAGTAGCGCATTTGAGGTTACCAGAAAGAAGTCCCAGTGGAATGGGGACAGAAGCATTGCTAAAGCAAACCGACTGCCTGATCCACGTATATCATCTCAGATGTAACAGTCTGACAAGTATTATCTGTAGAACTCCAAATAACAACTTTACAGATTTACCCAACAGTGCTTTGAAGGCTGCCACTGATCTAGCAGAGCATGACCAAATCCCGTTAGAGTGCACAATAGATGCTAGTGGAAAGGTTTATATATTCCAAGTTGTACATCTAGATAAAGTTTGCAAAGATATCACATATGCTATGGAGATACATGCACATAAAGCAATTAACACATGCAACTAAATGCATTCTCCCAAGGGCTTAAAACAAAGGCAACAAGTCTGCAATGGTATTGGATGCTTCTTCGAAGAATATCACACTGACAAATTCCTTCACAAGGAATGACAGACTTCTACATTAGCCGTTGTGGCAGATGTCTGTGACTGCTAGGTGAACATTCAAGGCAGACATAAGAGACTCCCACACAGTTTCAACTGAAACAGTTGAAAGCAAACCAGGTGCTGGCAATGGATTTGTTTTGTTTGCCCAATTTATTCATGTACTTTAAAATCACAGTGCACTAAGTGGTCATTTCTTAGAGTTTATTCACTGGCATGGGGATAATCAGGGTTATTTCAACTCTTATTATCTTCCTTATTATTTTATGTGAAGAAAATTCAAGAAAAAAGCATGTCAGATGGCTAGGTGTCTCCTCCTGTTCTGAGCAATACATGCTCTATGTTTCTGGCTGTAAATCTATGTGTACAAATGCCGGGTGAATTGCTAGCCCCAAATATCAGAAACAAGTGTTAACATACTTTGTAAGGGCCATCCACCAAGTTGTTGCTCATATTAATATATGCCAGTCCTACAGAGAATCCTGCCTCCCAGTACAGCTAGAAGTTAGCATCTTTTTGTTTGTTCAAAAACCATATTACACTGTTGACGGTGATGACTTACGGTCTTTTTTCCCTTGGACAATTCCAAGAGGTGAAAACATACTCTTTTTAAACAAACTTCCCATTCTAGTCTTTCCTAAGGTAGAAAGACTGCTTTTAATGAATGATTGCTGAAGGATGGATAAAAGTTGCAGAGCATGCGCTCAGATATAAAACAACCTTTGGCTCAGACAAATTTCTTATGACCAGCCAGAGTCATATGGGTCTCTTAGCACTATACTTTGTATGATATTTTTTCTTTCATTTAGAAAAAAAAATGAAATATTTTTTTGAGTTACATTTGGCCCAATTAACATGATTCTTCTATTGTCTCCTACAGCTTTTCTCTGAACCAAAGCAGAAAAATGCAAAGCTTTTCTCTTGGCTCTCTCTCAAGGGACTAATACCTTTAAGTACTTCAAGGCCAGACCCAACTCCCTGACATTTGCCTGCCCTGAACTTGCAAAGCCCTCATAAGTTTGTTAGCCTCCACAGCATCAAGAAACTGCAACGATCTTTAGATACATTCCACGTGGGAGCTTTTGCAGCAAAGGCTTCATACAGCAGTAAAACCTACGGCTTCTTCTGGGTGAACCTGTGTCAGATGAAGGCAAATGAAATCCTTTGAAGTACACTAAATACCCAGTTGAGCATGAAACAGTGGAAAGATTCATGAATAAAAGAGCTCCTCTGTATCTAGCTTTTATTGTTGTCATTTGCCATAGAAGTGAATCCAGGCTAAATGAATCTAAGTTAGAAACAGGAATCATAATAATATTTAACTTTATCATATACAGTGCGACAGATATTCAAGCCAATGTTAAAGCAATGTTTTCTCTTGGAAACTCAACACCCATCTGATGCTGCAGGGAGGAGGCGCTGAGCATGCTGGGTGCCTTGCCTCAGTTCCCGTGTACTGCTTCACCCTCCAAATATGCAGAAATAGAGAAATGTGGAAGAACTATGTGACCGCGGTGGTAGGCACCGCTGTGACAGCTAACCTGGTACAGCTTCTTATCGCCCGCCTAGAAAATCAGTCCCACCGCCTGCTGAATAGCACCACAGCAGAGCTCCTGAGATGAGCTGTCATCCACGACACACACCAAATTTACTAAACAGTTGAACCAGGGGCACTGAGGGCAGGAGTAACCCAAGACTTCAGTTCAGTTATCCGCCTTGTACTTATGCACTTCATTTTGGCTTTTTTCATCTGCGTGCAAGTCGATGCAACTCCAGCTATTCTGAATCTCCACCTACCCAGCAATCAGCTAAATTGACTTTCAGATTGAAGTCTCCTTTCCAGTGGCCATTTGCGAAGGTGCTCAGTGAGCACAAATAGCATACAGGTAAAGTAATTCTAGTTGAGTTACCACGAACTTCAGCCTATGCAAAGCAAAGAGGAACTGTGGCATTAGCCTAAAAAGACTCCAGCACCTTGACTGGCATTTTAATTCATACGGATACAAAAATGCCTCCATTTTAAAACCATCTTACAGGAAGTCTAGTGTTCTTCTCATAAGCCCTCTTGTTTAGTAGGGTCAAAGTCTGATGCAAAGCGGGTAATGTTTATTTTAAATGATCAAAGTTAAGGAGCAGTTAAAGACCTGAACATCCACAGTTTATTAAGTTAAATTAAGCTGCGCAGGGACTCTTTCTGAGCCATCATTCCAAACCAGGAAAATATGAGTGTCCTTCTGATGCCAAATGTCTTTCCTCTCTCCCCACCACAACAGTTTTTATAGTTTTCAGTGACATCGTAATGAAACTGAGATAACAGCAGAATCCATAGAGATGTTTAATTCAGTCTGAGATCTCACTACCTCAGAAAAGAGGTAAGATTTTACAATTTATTCCCCTCCTTCATTACAATTACCATGCTAATGCTTCAGATAATTCCTAACCCAAACTTCTGGCCCAAAGTCTGTTGGCAGATAAGATAGCAGATCTAATCAAATCACTGAGATCTTGCAAAGACTGCGTAGGACAATTTCCCCTCTGTAGTAATAGCTGCACATTTCCCTGTTTTCCTACTGGAATTCACTATAAGATGGCAAAACTTCATTATATACACATGACAGGATGTTAAGATGGTACGTCCTTTAAGAAGTTCTGACAAAATCCCAAGCTGCGTTCAAATGCAAACATTAGAACAACAAAGCGTGGAGTGGCGAAACAGGGGAGATTGCTACACTAATGAGGTCTTCCCCAGTTAACTCTCTAAACCTCAAGTTTTTCTTCCACCTGCAAGAACCAAAGGGCTCCGCTATAAGCAGTCTGCTACACAAACATGAAAAACCATCAGCCTGCAGTTAAGACCCTTTTATGGTTGTCAAATTAAAAAACAGTATCAGTGAGACTCCTCCCCCCCAGTATTTTTGGGCACCAGTTCATGCAAATTGGTGAGGACCAATAGGCTTAGCCTAGCAACAAAAGACTGCACGTTCACTACTGGCGATGATAATAAATTAGTAAATATTACCAAGTCTAATGATAACAAGAGATGCTCTCCTTCACTGACTTACCTGTACAACTTCAAATCTATCAAACAGACAGGACACTTCATTCATCTAACAAGAGACCTCACCGAAAACAGAGGAGAAGCCATCTCATACAGCATTCCCACCCACATCCCTGACAGCGAAACCAAGGCACATAATGGTAATTTCATACTAGGAAAAGCCCTGCTAAATGTAAAAAAAAGCCTGTATTCCTACTGAGCCATACACAGGACTTTGACATCTGCTTAGATCTTAGGCTCACTCCAATATTTTCTAGCGTTACAGTCAACCCATGCAAGGACAAGCCGTGCTGAGGGCTGGGGCACAGGAGGAGCCGTTCCCGTCACTGAGGTAACCACAGAAAAGGGTCGTTACTTACAGCAGGGTGTCCAGCACAGTAGGTGTAGCTGGCGTGGGACTGGTAGTGCAAGCTCGCTCTGGGAAAGGTGTATGTGCTCCAGGCTGGCGGGCTGCTATTCCACTGGGAGCTAAAGCCAGGGCTCATGGTCACTCGCGATTTACTGTTTTGGTACGTTCTCACTGTGGAGCTGGACTATCGGAAAAGAAAGAAATGCAACGTAAAAATACCTTTGAGAGTAGGAAACAGACAATCCAGCTACGCGTTAACACTGTGCACGTACATACCGCCATGCTGTCTGCTACAAACCTCAATGCTTCTAGCAGGGAACTGGAAAAAGCACAGACTGATGCTTTTAAAGATACCAGTGAAAAAGCCATGTGTTGTGTTACCTGAAAGCGAGGCTGACTGGCTGTTGGACTTCAGGCTGGGGTGTAAATCAAACAGACAGTGCAAAGGTAGTGGGGATAAGGGGATGTCTTGGAAAGGTATGTCAGGAGCAATCTCACAAGATTAATAGCTCAAACTTCCATCTTTATTCATTATTATGAACTGAGTATTGATATTTACTGTGCTGCTGATCAGCTAAGCCCATTTCACAGTAAATGGCGATTTACTGCCAACATTTAGAAGGGATTCCAGGACTTCAAGAAACCTGGTGGCTAGGTAAGGCCAAAAATCTTATAAATCTATGCCTACATTGCAAATATGTAACCTTCAAAACAGTCTATTAAACTTCATGACCTTCTTGAATTACTTAAATTGTAAGACAATTATTATATATCCAAAACTGCCCTTTTTAAAGCATTAAACCCACAATGACCTTACTAACACTACAATGAAAGCTCTTAAATATGAGAAATATCCCAAATGATATTACTTAGAAATGCTTATAAATATCCCTGCTAGTAAACTGATGCTATCGGTTTCAAAGGGTGTATTCTCAAGAATGACGCTTCATTTATTTTGACCCTCCTTTCACAGATGACCTTTTATGCACAATGTATGTAGCATTACACAAATATCAATACGGGCCACCACTGAACAAGATGTTACACACAGCCCATCCTTACCCCAAGGTGCATACAAGATAAATGGGAAAGGCAAAGGATGAAAGAGAGTCTGATGCAAAGGCAGAGAAAGCAGCTTTGCAGCATTACTTTGTTTCATTGTACTGCTTCAGCTCAGTTGCACTGGGAGAGGATTAGTGAAATGTAAGGAAAAGGGATGGGAGAGAAGATGCACAAAAAAGGCTTAAGGACATATGCTACCTGTAAAAATAGATACCATGTACAAACTTTCCAGTTTTTAATACTGTATTTAGATGAGCTGGTTGCAGAAACTATAGGCCATGGTGGCATCTGCTGCACATGCCACATTTATTTTATTTAATTTTCAAAAGTTTAAGTACACAAAGTTTGCCTCGGTTATCAATTGCTGTATAAACTTCAAGTTCAAGAAAAGGCCAGATGACTTCCTGCGTGTGTTTATTTCCTGCACTGCCGATTAGGAAGCCTGAGAAGAGCAGTTTCCGCTCAGCGGCTCTCAGTATCTCGACAGAGTCACCACCCGCCCTCACCCCTAAGTGGAGGATTCCTGTGGTGTGATTTCTAAAGATTTAACTTAGGACTAGCTGAACACAAAGCATATGAATGAACACTAAAACCCACACTAAACTCTCATTAGTCACTGTGTGTGACAAGTGCTTACTTTGTTCTTACAAAAGGCTTTTGGGGGGAAAAAAAAAAAACCAAACTGCCCCTACAGTTAAAGGGGCTTATTTGAAATAAATCTTTTTGTATGAATTTAAATCATGACAAATCAAAGGAAAGGGGCTATAGCCACAGCTAGAAAAAATGAAGGTTTTTAATGCTTTTTTCCTTTTTTTTTTTTTCCCTCTTCCCCTTTTACCCTCTTCCCCCAAGGAGCAGAAACTGTATTTTCTTTCCTTTGACGTATTACTTATCTTTCAGATCACTCCTCAAAGACAAATCTCTCTGGGCGCTGGTAGATTTGCTTCTACATGAGGGATGAGGGCTAGGTTTTGTTTCGGCCAGATCAAGTAGTTTTTTAGCCATAATGTACTACTTCACGTACGTTTCTCCCATTTATAAACACTAGGCATTCAAGTGAGGCTGTCTAGGAGTTCATCCCTGGATGAATAGTCTATGAATATTGGGCTACTCCATCCTAACAATAGTTTCCCTCCTTTCTGTTATTTCTGATAGGTCTGCATGGTATGGACCAGTGAAGAATATCCATGGCTGATGGGATATGGAGATGCATTGTAAATTGTCATAAATATTAGCTTATTATTTTCTTTATGGCAGTGAACTCCATTATGGTGGGACAGACATGCTATCAGCACCATACAGACACGTATAAAACCTATTTCCATATTTGTGAACAGAAGCAAAAAAAGCCTGTATTTTTTAAGTGTTGCACCTTAGAGCCTTAATAAACTCCTGCTTCTTGAAATTGAAAAACTTTTGTTTTTCAGTTTCTCGTTTTAAGCTTAAGTCCCTCTCCCGCTCCCACCAGCTCTCTGCTGCAAAACGCAAGTGCTGTCAAATCACAAATTCTGCAAACAGTCAAAAAGCCCTTGCTCTCGAGAACGGTCAAGGCCCAAAATCAAAGCAAACCCATGCCCAACAGCACCCAGAAGTAGGGGAAGGCAGCTTCCGATTACCCACTTCCCAAACTGAGGCTCCCAGCCTTACGTGTGCGACAGCACGCTCCCCCCATCTCAGATCCTGTACAAAGAGGAAAAAAAATATTTTCCTTAGAGCTTACTATTGGTCTCAGAGTGTATCTTTCATCTAGATTCACATCTGACCAGCTCCTGCCTGGTTTGTTGCTCCTGGCTTACTGCTGCATCAAGCAAAACGAGGTCTCATGCCTGCCACCTGAGCAGAGGCACAGTCCAGCCCCTGGCACTTACTAGAGAGGCAGGGATAAATCCTCCTGCTCCTTTTCTGCTCTTTAACCCAGCTCACATCTTAAGGTGAGAAATTATAAGTCATTCAAATAATAAATGATGCACCTGGTAAAATACCTGTCATTTAAGACCTAGAAGAGGCAAAGTTAAACACCAGATATCCTTTCTCCTCCCCAAAACTGTGCAGCCTGGATGTGGGAGGAAGGATTTACAAGCACTGCTACAATGTGAGGAGTTCCCTCTCCTCTGGACAGTTTTGTAGTGAAGTTACTATTTTTGACCTGATAAAAGCCTCTTTGCTGGCTTTCCTCCAGAAAAAAACGTCAATATGCAAAGACACTTCCAGGATAATTGGCCTTAAATCTTGAAGCTATCCAATTTATCAGCCAGAGAAAACAGGCATCCACACTGCCAACTTCAGGAAGTCTCTGCTCATCTGGTGACTCTGTCCTAGGAAGGTCAGGAAGCGAAGACATAAGCTCAAGGACCCTAAAAGTAGAACTGGTCAAAGGATCTGACTCAAGGTGTTCGCTCAACAGCAAAAAGCTGTTCATCTGTCTATACCCTTCTGAGCTCCACACAGAGCAATCTGCAGGAAAGATATGCTATATAACACTGTCAAGATTTAGAGATAGAAAGAGAGAGAGACTGCAGTATCTTTCACTAGGCCAACTGGTAGAGTTGGGAGGAAAAAATGGAAAGCCTTGAAAAATATCAGTATGAAATGAAGAAGAATTGTTGTTCTCCTTGTTATATTTTGCCAGAAACAATAAGTACTTCCCAAACTGAAGGAGATTATTTTTTTCCTTGAGTAAGTCACTCAAGTACCTTTATACCCTAAAAAGTCAGATCCAATCTAAAATTGAGATTAAATGTCTAAATATATTTTAAAATATGACCCTGTTTCTTTTATGCCTTAGTTTCTCTGGCTTGTAAGTATGGATAAACTTATTTTACAACTTTTAGGGTAACTTTTTCATCATATTTGTAAAGGTTGTTAACATTTTTGGACATAAGCATGAGCGAAGTGCAAAGTATTATTAGTATTATCACTCTTCCTTGAGCTTAACTGCTTTCAGGCCTTAGTTCTTTTAATAGCTGGTGTGTGAAGGCTAACAAAGTAAAAGAAAAAAGAACATAGTATTTATAGAGCACTTTTCATCTTCAAAGCACTGCACAAATGTTAAATAGTGACAAAAATTTTGACTGGTATAACATTTCCAGCTTTTTAAGAAGTTTATAGTAGATCTAAGAAACAGCAGCGACTCCTGCCTACTTGTACTTGAATAAAGCACAGCATTTGACTAGGACGTTCAACGACGCAAATAGTTCTGACAGAAGTCTTCATGTCATCACACATGTGCTGTCCTTTTTTGCAATACAGCACCATCATGCAGGAAGCTAGGAAGAAAAGTGTGCTAAGCCTCAACTTCTGTGTCACTTCAAATTCAAGACTAATGGCATCTATTGCATACCCTTCCACCAACTTTTCTGGGACGCTGTGACTACTACTGGCTTTGGCACTCCACCAGAAGAGAATGGCTCAAACGCTACCCTGTGTTACCTCTCTAGTTGCATTGACTTCACGCATACACACAGATGGGACTAAAAAGGTGTAAATAACATCTAAATTCAGCCTCCCACTACCTCATCTTTTAAAGCAGCTTCCCAGAGCTATGATGTCGTTCTCTTAGCCCACGCACTTTGAGCTGTCTCCAGTCCCCTGGATTTTGATTACTGAATGCTTCTTTCTTCAGCGGCATCTTCTGTTTTTCCATGCAAAGGAACTGTGCCTGAAAGGGTGTTCACCCTTCTTTCCCCTCCCTCCCCCTTCAATACATTTTTTTGGAAATCAAAATGATTACAAGAGCTGGGAAAAGCCAACTGGAGAAAGCGCCGTTCTGGAGATGCTCTTGCTGGGACTCTATTTAGCTGTATCTGGATCAGACCATGATGCACAGCCCTATGCTCTCAAAAGTTTGGATGCTTTACAAAATACTACTGTTCCCACAGAAATCAAAGTTTTCCTGTAACATGGAATCAGAATCAGAAATGAAAATAGCTGCCCTGGAACATTATTGCCTGAGCTAAGATGATGCCTTTGTTTTCTTGCTCAGAGAAAATACGCAACTGGCAAACTAAAGTTATTTCATGCAAAATCCACACAAGAGACCTTAAAGACTGCGCTGTGAAACTGAAGAGGGTGAGTTTTCTCTGCTTTTTGGTTTTCTCTGAAAACTAAACATGGAAGCTAATGCAGATGATTATTTTTGTTAATAGCAGGAAAGAGTAACTATGTGCTGCTCCTTTTCCCAACATAATCTTTCACTATAGTTTGCAGATCTCTTGGACTCTAATACCAGATTCCATCTGTTCCTGTAAGAACTGAGCCTGTTAATATTTGGCCACTGCAGATTTTGAGCTTATCAAATTTGTCCCACAACCTTTATGAAAAGCTTCACAGACATGTCCGAGTTTAAGAGAAACACTGTTTTTCCAGACATGGGGCTGAAACTCAATACGCTGTACCTGGAAAAACAGGATAAACTGAGAGAAATTACATACCACTGAAACCGCAGAGAAATGAGGGTGTTATATTTCATATCTTAGCATACATGTAAGGCTATAGCTCATCCAGCAGATCCAAGAGTGCTGAGTCCTAGCCCAGGTCACGACAAAACGTAGCAGTGCAGGGGTACACTAGGGGGGAGAGCAATGTCCCCATCCAACGCCCTCCATGGGCTTGCGGTGCTCAGGCTCCCGGTCTGGCCAGGCAGAGAACCAGGCCTGCAGGGTGCAACCAGCAAAGCTCAACTGCTTAGAGATGGGGCCGAAAAGAAACACTAAATTGAGCACATTTTTAGGATAGAGCCCAAATTATCATCTCAGTAACTCTTGAAGAACGTATTCTATAAGAAGAGTCAGGCACTCATTTTTATTTTTCCACAGTTATACCTTGAAAACAAAGTAAATAGGGTTCTCACACTTTTCTGGTTAGAATTGCTGGCATTTCCAGTGACTCAACTCTGGAATTCATGTTGTGCTTTTAACTGCTATTTGAATTCTAAGGCTATTTTTTCCTATGCAAAGTATGAAACATATCTCTGGTAGTTACAGAGAGTGAACAAGGGAGCTGAAAAAACAAAGACTTAATTGTTTCAGGAAGTAGCCATGAAGAGCCTGGTTTTCTGCCATCCTACCATCCACATCAACACCAAGTGCCAAAAAATTAGTAATATGAGGCAGGCCATGGAAAATTCAGATTAAAGCCTTAAAGTCCCTTAGTGCCTTATGTGGAAGAGATGGGTGAAATTAAAAGTTACTGTTAGCTGATGGTTCTCTAGCTAAGAGACTGCTGGATTTCAGTCTGCCTCTGAGCAGACAAACCTCCCAAAAAGCCTTAACACTACCAGCACCTCAGCAGGCAAGCTCAGTACAAAGGCTGACTGCAAGTCACACAGAATGTTCCTGGGCTTAGAACCGGTTTCTCTGGAATGAGAAAAGGGATTTCACGGACATAACTTGTATTGTTTCTGCTACCCATTTTGCACCCAGCCTGCAGAGCGTGGGGAAGCTCATGCTCAACTACTCATTAAGCTTCTTGTAAAGGAAACATACACAGAAGGAGATGCAAAGGAAAACTCTGCAGAGGATGTGTTTTTTTATATACTTAACTTGCATCTACCTTTGTTGGTTTGGTCATTTGTAAGAAATAAACAGGGATTAAAAGGTAAGTTGTCTGAAGCGATTTTTATTGGTCCAATCTCCACCTTTAACTGGTGTTTCAGCTCGGTGCGTCTTGACTCCAAGTCCCTCCCATCCTCCTCCCTCCTCCCATTTGAAAACAGTAAGGGCATGGAAAATGTCAAAATTTCTTTTGTTCACAATATTATTTAATTAATCTATTGAGAGAAATTTAAGTCATAACAACCTCGGAAGGACATCGAATATGACCTTTTAATGGTAGGTCATTAAGTAATTATCTTCTGAAAATAAAACACATTGGTATCTGTTAAATTTACTCCAGTGTTTTTTACAGCACCAAGGTTACAATTTAAAGTAGCAAAGCGTTATGTTAACCCAAGATGCACATGATCTGAGTATTCCCAGTAAATTCTGGTAAGATCAAGTACTTATCAAGACCCAGTCACAGATGAACTGTACATGCTGCACAATTCTGACTTCTGAAGAAGTCACACGTGGGAAATAATCGCTCAATACGATATATTCTATGAATGCATATACACCTCATGCAGCTGTATGGACCGACTGAATAAAAAGATGTTCTTCCACCAGGAGCTGGTGAGCACACAAGTCACAGAAGCAAATTGCTTAAAGGGGAGAATTTGGGTTAAATAAAGTCTAGTAGGGAACACTAATCTTAAAGAAAGCTGTTGATTAAGGAGAAAACATACCATATTAAGTCACTGGCTTTGGCAGATCTCTGGAGGAATTTTTGCAAGGCCTGAGAACTGCTCTCTAGCATCTGACAACTGCCACTCCTGAAGCCTCTTCTGCAAACTGCACAGCATTACTTAAGGCTTGAAGCATTCTCTTGGAAAAATATAGGAAAAACAAAGGGATGCCGCAAAAATTTTAGTAACTTCTTGACAAAACATTTTGACATGCAATGAGTGTATTTCCTAGAATAACAGTCCCAGGTACAGGGGGCTCTTGTACCAATTTGGCTGCAAGTCAACAAACCGCTTGTACCCACATACTTTTGTATGCAGACCTATGTACCACTGACTGAATCACAAGTCAGGAGCTTTACTGATTAATGACTAATTTTAGCATTTACACGAATGCTAAATTAGGGCTTATACAGAGAGCTAACGTCTTTTGTTAAACTCAGTTTTTGATAGTGCAGGGGAAAAATAATTATTTCATTATCACTTGAATACCCTCCCCTCTTACAGTACCCAAAGGTATATTCCATTACATGCTGCAGCATCTTAATGTTTTTTCTGATGCATCTATTTACTACAAGTATATTGAATTACTCCCTGAACAATAAATCAGCCACTGTCTTGGACACAAAATGATTTTCCTCACGCTAGATTTGCAATGTACAACTTTTTCTAGATAATCCCAAGAGTAATAGCTGGCTCGCAAATTAAGCAAGTCTGTAACATTAACCAATGAGTGCAATCTGGGCACCTATGGGGGAAGAGGGAACCTTATGACCAAGCAAAAATCATCCGTGGCCCAGCATCATTTCTGTAACTCTACGAAATGAGAAAAAGTCAGGTTTCTTTCCCCAACTATAAGAGACAAAGCACTGATTCTAGCATGACGTACCCATTACAACTCTTCAGTAAAGTAAGCGTTTCAGGGATGTGAATGCAGTGCAATTACGAGGTGTGTCTGGCAACGGGGGGGGAATTCTATAAATCCAGGAAAGCTACCCAACGTGCCACGCTACAGCTAACTCATGTGGATGGACTTATATACCTTTACAAAACTCACTGTGGGATTAGGACATTTATCAAAGGTATGATTTCTTCCTTGCAATGTTATACTTATTGTATACCCGGAGTTCTGCTGGTGCATGATTTATCCACGCTGTCATTAGCTACAATACCCTGCAAACAGTTTTTATTTTGTGCTAGGAAAACAAATACTCCTCCTATAAATTGTTTTACTGCTTACTGAGGAGCAGAGTCCTGCTCCCTTGACAATAAAACAACTTATTTTCTCTGAGCACAGAGTAATAATTTCCAGCATAATAATCTGAAGCGCAGCAGCATTTCTTATGGAGTTAGGTAGGATGGGGAAAATTAGAGTTTGCTTTTTGTCCCAATATCATGCCTAAGGCCTCATTATCTATTAAGCGCCAACATGTTTGATTGCTTGAGGGACATTACAGACAACACAGCCCCTAAAGATCTAACCGAGGGAACACAGAAGGAGAAAGCAAATGTTAAATACATTGAGATGGGTGATAGCATGGACAAAATTTGCTTTTAAAATAGAAACAAAAACTCAGAATGGATTTTGTTACTGGGATTGAACTGGGATTGAGGTGTCAGTTTAGTTGAAAAAGTTCAAGGTACATTTTAGAAAGCAAGGAAGCAATACAGATCTAGGACCACCCAGAAATGAAAAGCAATTTCTTACTCAGTGAAATCATAGTCAGATAAAGGACAACAGGCCTTTCACTCAAATTAAATATTCATAGAACCACATATATTGTATATGACACATTTGAATGTGGAAAGGCTAATATCCTCTGGCTTTCCAGTACTCAACTAATCCATTAGAAAAGTAATAGTCAGTCTAACCATTCCATGACTTCGATAGGAGCTATGAAAAATAAAAGAGAAAGAAGAATGAACTACAAAGAGAAGAAAATAAGAAATTAGACATATCCAAGACCAGCTCTCAGGGTACTCAAAAATCAATTTCAGGTGTCCCAGATATCTGTTAAGTATCAAATTCAGAACACAGAGGCATGCACACAGGGCTACAAAGTTACCTAGAAAAGCAGTTTTTTCCTCCCCTAAGCTTTGGGCACTAATGCTAGAGGAAAGAGAGAAAGATCATTAATTTATTAAAAGGAATGAGCCAGTTATAACTGGGAAGTTGACTATAAGCTATTTAAATTCGGTGTAGTAAAGACTGGGTTTCCAGGATACAGCAATACAAGGTTACGTATTTCATGAGAAAAATGTATGTCCAATGAAAAATGACATTAAAATTCCCAAAATAAAAGACAACTGAAATATCTAACGGAGCATGTGTTAAGGATTTGTTTTGTTTTTATTCCTCTGAAAAAGAAAAGCTCTGAAAGGCAGAATCCTGTAATCCAAGCTAGTGGGAGGGAGGCAGAGGCATCAAGAAGCAAAAATACTATAGAGTCGATGAAAAACTTAATGAAATCTTAAGTGAGGGAATAAAACAGAATGATTTAATACCTGCTAAAGGTTTGACCATGCAAACCTTCTTTGGCCTTGGTCAGCACCACATTTAAAACAACGGGAATACTCATGACCTTAAAGTTAAACATGTGTGTAAGCAAACAGATCCCAAACAAGGCTTTGTAGAAATTGCTCTTTACTTTCTGCCCTGCATATTTGTCTGCTACACACAAAGCACTATCACATGGCTAAATTGTAAAGGAAAACTTTTCTTCAAGATAATGACAATCAAATATTTATGAATATATAAAAACTTTTAATTTCCAGTAGCTGTGTGAACACAGATAAACATCCTTCCTCTCATAATATCTTCCTCTAAATAATATATTTCCTCTAAAATATAAAACACTCCTCTTGCTCTTATCAGCCTAAACATCTAAGTCTTAAGGGCTGACTTGCATTTTGGCCATGCCACAGGTGTTTTAGCTTAGCATTTTATGCTGTACTAAGTGGTAAACAAACCAAAACAACAACAACAAAACCCTAATAACTTAAATTTTATAGTAAGGTCAGTGCAGTAAGGAAAACAGGTCTAAAAATATTTTTTGTGAAATTACGCTGCTGAGGAAAAATAACCTCAACATGTCACATATTGAGGGGCTCAAAGTGTAATGCACACATCTTTCGGATCCTGTCGAAGGGTGTTCAAATAAAAGCAGTGATTGTACCTCCCGAAAACAAATCTAGCTGAAGTACCCAACAGCCTGGTGTTTGGAGTTGTACTTCTTCCCTTAGGAAATACTGACAGCTAGGGGAATAACTCACTGCAGCTCAGCCCAAGGGATTTTTCTGCCTCACTGCCCAATGGTATGAAGAAGATTCAGATCCTCCCTATTGAAGTGCAGCATCATAAACGTGGCAGGCAAAAGGAGAAAAGGAATGAAGGAAAGCTCATCTTTTGTGTTTCTCTCTGTGCTAATCACAGCGCCCTCCCCAAATGTTTGTTTAGGCTCTTAGGAGCCTAATCTAAAATCTAGATTTTAAAATGTTAGTAAGGTACTCCTGTCCAGACTGCAAAAAGTAGATGAGAGAGACAGGAACAAAGACTAGGGAACAAGATAGAAGATGACCAGAAATCACAGCAGGAGGTTGTGAGGATAAACAGATGCTATCCTGTCTCATTTGTGTTTTCTGATTTTGAGGCTACTTTTCAAAAGACTAGATATGGGATGAATGCTGAGGGACATTTCTGTCATATTGTTCCTGACTGGTTTAAAACCTCAGCTTCGCAAGTGAAGTCCTTTCTGGAGTTGACAACTGCATTTCCGAAGCCCAAGGATACATAGAATTTCTTACCGCTCTAAGGACACTGGTATAAAAATTCTAGAGGATTAACAGAAAACTAAACTAATATAGTTATCACAGAAATTCTTTTTAAAAGTTTTATTTTGAATTTCATATTTCTCTGTCAGTAGATAGTCTCTGCAGCTGTGTGCTTAGAATATACATATCTGGAAAATCTGCCATATAGAATATTCAGTTGTACACTGTATTTCCTGACACATGTGGGTGTCATAACCTTACAACAGAAACAGGAAAAAAACAGTAATATTAACAAAATTTGTACAGATGCTTAAGCATTATTTACCCTATTATCTACCAAAAACAGTTCAGAATGATTGGTGGGAACATCTCTGAAGACTGCTAAAAGGTATTTTTAGAGATATTTGTTCAGCTTAAAATAGATTTTCAAAGCTCCAAGAATCACCTATACATAGCTTCCTTATTACTTACGTGCAACTGTTAGTAGCTACTGAACTGTTGTATAGATACTAACTAAGAAAATTAATTGGTATGGATCGTAAAGGATCTTGCCTATTACACTTGATGGGAGGGAAGGATGGCCTTACACCTAAAGAGTAAAGGTATGATCTGAAAGATCGAAAAATCACTGTTGGCTCTGAAATAGGCTTTTTAAGTGACCCAAATACTCTACAGCTCTGTTTTGCGGTCCCTGTAATGGAGATATTAATACTTCCCCTTTTGCACCCTTGGGGCAGGGAATGACACCTACTGTCCATTTATATAGAACAGCAATGTCCTAAATCATCATCACTGTGCCAAAACCAACCAACCAAAACCAAAATCACATGGGCAGCTACCACATGCTGCTGTTACAAGGGTGTCCTTCACAGATAGGCTTCCAAAAGGGGGAAACCACATCCGTAAAACATATGCTGGCTGGCTTCAACTCAGCTGCCTACTGCCGAGCGTCAGCACTAAGCGACCTCGTGGGAAGAGTAACCAAGATTTAGTAACATGAGAGATATCCGATGGGGCTTCCAGAAGACTCCCATCTGTCTCCTGAGGGATCCTTTCCTCCTGCCAGGCCCTGGGAAGGAGAAAAAGGAGAGTCTCAGCCCTGTCCGCTTGCCTGGAGAAGCTGGGCACCCACAAACCACTGAGGAGCCAGAAGTGGTATGACAACAGATAATGCTTAAACACGCAAAGCTAACGCCAAAAGTAATAGTAAATTCGGAAGCACAAAAAAATAAAATCCTTTAGCTAATTCAGTTTTGTGATACTACTGAAAGAAACTGGCAGTGGGGGGACGTGGGGGGAAATCCCCAGCAAATCCCAAATTGCAAGTACCTGCTGTAATTTCCTTGCGAGTTGTTCTCTCAGTTTTGGTTACATAATGAATATGACCGCTGCTATAACTGGGAACAAACACAGCGAAAGATAAAAAGAGGCTCACAGTAATGCACATATATATGTGTAGGCATAATTAAGTGACTGCAAGAAGAACACGGGCAGACTACAGAGGGTATTTCCAAACAGTAATATTTAAATACATTGGCAGAATAATTTCTTAAGGAAGCTAATAGCAGATCTATGAATTAAATTGCTTTAAGAAAGTTGAAGCACATATAAAAATAAAGACAGGGAAATATAGATTTGGGAAGGAGAAACAGCTGAATCATCATAATAAGAGTTTTGCTCTCATTTATATATGTATATTTACTTGAGAAAAAAAAATGTTGTTGAAGTCAAAGAAAACAGTTGTCTGAACGCTTACAACCTGTTGGATCTTCTTTTTAAATTCTATATTTTTCTATTTTATGTATGTCTGCATCCCCACTCATCCTCTAATTTTAGAAATCACTGTCTATAATAGACTGTCATTATACCCAAATTGTTTTCAGATGATGCTGCACAACTGAACAGCCAAACTGTTCAAGTGTTTGATAGAGTTGTCAACCTTTTCCACGAGTAAGAGATGTTTAAAAGGACACTGAATAGATGCTACTAAGACCAAGATCTGAGGTTTCCAATAGTTTTTTCAGCTCTCTTTCATTTTGACACCAAAGCTCTCTTTCATTTTGGCACCAATACAGAAAAAAGCAGATTTACATTTAAGCAAACATACCTAATGAGAACTATTACTTAGATATGGAACCAAAATGATACACCAGGCCTAGAATTTTTTTTCTCTTTGCCTAAAAATCTGTTTTATTTGAGACAGAAATATCTTAATTCATTACAAATTCTCTGCAGAAATTGTTAGTTAATACAAAACATTTTTATTAGTTTATACAAATTAATTTCTATTTATAAAACATAATTAAGTAGAAGATTTTACTCTAAGAAATATTTGTCTTACTGTATCCCCAAATTTAAGAAGAAATACACAGGAACACTGTTTCTAAAAATGCAGTAGAATTCAGTTATGCTAACACAGATTTTAAGTAATCATTTGATTTCATGGATCAAATCTAGCTGATCAAAGGACAGTTAACTTGTTATATGAAGCAGCAGATATCCTGTTTATCCGATTTCTTTAACATCATAATCATACAGTTTGACAAGATTCTGATAAATATTCATCTGCAAGAATTTAATAGCTTTAGAAAATGGCATCAAGCACTGGATGTCAACTTTGCTTTAAATGCTGAGGTCCCGATTCATCAAGATCCTTACGCATACACATTACTAAACACATGAGGAAGTCTACCAAGCCCAGAGGATTAGATATTAGATGTTATCAGAATTATGCCAATTTTCATTTAAAGGGCCCAAATATCTAACAATTAATTGTGCGCTGAAGACAAGAATTTTACTTTTTGCAAGAACAAAGAGATGGAGACTTAAATAAGAAAGGGGGATTTTGTTGTTTGTTTTAAAAGGATATAAATCTTCATGATGCAAGCTATAAAAGAAGGCTAGGAAGATTAATATTCTCTGGGCAGCATATTCCACTCTTATTATCTACAGAATATCTTGCACCTTGCTCCGAAGCATTTAGCAATGGCTCATGGAACAAGAGACGTTTAATGGTCTGATATGGCCTTGCTGCATCGATCACTCCGATTCAGCAATCAAAACCAGAGGGTGCTTATGGCCCTATTTGATCTTTACAAGAGAATTTCACTATGTTAATCTCTAAAACATATTTTCAGATTATTCATTTCTCTCCCTAGTGCATTTCTTTACTTTAAACTAGATAAATCAAATCAATACATTCATCTCACAATTTCTGAATTTTAGGGGAAGTCAATAGTATTTGTAAGTGCTTGGCAAAACATTGCCTCGTGCATATCAGGCCTGCAAATTGCAAGGAGCCCTACTGACCTTTTTCTTTTAATAAACTCATTTTTGGAAAAAACACACACATTCATTATGTCTCCTACTTCCTAGAGGAAATATTGGTGCAACTGGGGTCTAGAGACAGAAGACTCAGAAACAGGAACAAACAATTCAAGTATTGCACTGTCTGGCTTTTTCCTTCAATATTCTTCTACAAAAGCTTTCTAACTTCCACTTTCTATTAGCGTAAAACTGTTCAAAAAATGAGTCACCCACTGCATCTTTTAAAAAATCCATATTTTTGCATGAAAAAGTATAATTGAACACAAAAGAAATGGTTATGTAATTCATACTTTAAGAAAAAGTCTTGGGGTTATATTTCGGTGAACTCATGTCTCTTCCATCCCTCTCTTCACTTATTTGCACACATTACTTGTGAAACTTTTTTCACTTCTTTTTATTTAAATATTATTAACAGTTTAAAATAAGGTCAATATACCAAGACTCCCCATCTGAAAATTTGTACCCTTATATTTTGACTCTCAGGAAACAAACAATTTAAAGTTCAAGGTTAAATATGTAATAAAACAGTTTGAGGCTTATAATCGCCAAAAACCTTCCGTACCCAAATGCCCAACATGAATGAATCTACTTTTATTAATTGCCTCCAGCGAGGAGCTCAGATATGTCAATTGATTTTAAGAGCTGATAAAAGGGTTTTTTTTTTGTTTTCATGTTCAGGGTTGACAAAGTGAATTATGCTGAGATACCCACAAATTTATTACATTTTTAAAAGGAAAGATTTTGGACTTTTTTTTTTTTTTTTTTTTGATTGCTGGAATTTGAATACATAGGTTGCAGCGTGGTCATATTTTTAAGTTTCCTTAAGTTTCCTACCCCCTTTTTTTAATGATATTATTAAAAAGAGAAAGCAAAACAGTCATAAGATGCTCCAGGTGGGAAGGCTAGGGGAAGCAAACCAGGGGAGCCAGAATTCATGCTGAAGTCAAAGTGAGCAGCACTGTGAAAAGAGTTTCACAGCGAAAGCCATCTGCAATGCACAGTTACGTGCTTTATTGGCACTACAAAACCCAGGCATGTTGCTGCTTGCTCTCAGCCGTGTTCTCGTAAGCACACCCTATTAGCATCTTATAATAGTTTAGTATTTCCTGAGACAAAGACCTCTCCCTGCAATTGTGTAAACAGAAACACCCAGGACTAGCCCTCCTTCCACTTAAATAATTGACAACTTTCCCAATGAATGCACAGTCTAGTGCTTTCCTCCTCCCCACTACAATTTAGAGCCTACAAATAGCAACACGTGTTTGTCAGCAAGGCTTTCAAATATTACTGAAGAAAATGTTCATGTTCTGGGAAAAAAAAATCCATCCATGCAATCCACAGATGACCAAGTGCAGCAAAATTTTGAAAGTGACAGGAAAACAGCTGGGAACACTTCCGCAGAGATTTTATTACGCACAAACACTATTCTTGCTTAATAATATCTACAAATAATACTTGGCAATTCTAAGAGCTATAAAATTACGGGATACCCATATAAGATTGGTCTATAATTTTTCTTTCCATTTATCAAATAGTTAAAGTGAGGACCAGTAAATTTCTTCTATTGAATGTTCTCTAAACATGGAATTGCCAGGTAAATCCGGGTGTCTGTTTTCAGCAATACACAGACTTCTCTTTTCTTGATATAACCCCAAACTAGGGAGAAACAGAGAGGAGGTGAGGAGTAGACCTACGTCTTCTTCTGATGATGTGCAGTGGAGCATCACTCGGACGCCCAGTGAAATCAATTCTTTTTGCCTGTTGTATTAGAAAGAGAGAGTTATAGCTGCAGAGCACCGTCTGACTGCTAAATTAATATTCACACTGTACTTCCACATTTCTCCCCAGCAATGAAAAAGGCCAGATCACAGGGAGACAGATTGGGGGGGGAGTGCCAGCCAGTCAAAGGAGAGCTATATCCATGTTATGTAGTGCAGAGAGTGGAAAGATCACACAACGAAGCATTTTGACTTCTTGCCAGGTGTACCCTGTGAAATGAATTTCAAAATAAAGTTTTAAATTACAGGTGGCTTTTCCAAGCCTTTGCTGGCATGAGCACTACTGCGGAAAAGCTGTGACATCAGCACTGGCGACAGCAAAGGCCGAGATATTAGGAGGGGAAACTTGCAGAGCAGAACTGAAAATATCTAAGTATTTCTCCTAAACAGTCACTTAAAGAATAAATTGAAATTGCTTTGGCTCCGCTTGCCTTTCCTTTAAGTTTGCACTTTCTGGATTTTTTTTTTTTTTTGAAAATATTCAAAGCCATTAGTTCATAACTTCTATAAATGTAATACTAATTAATATCTAAAAGTATAAGGAAGAGGGAAACTAAAGATCTTTTTTTTTTTTTAAACTGTAGCATGTACTCTGCCAGCAACGCATTCCTAAGAATTTTGTTTGTCCAATCAGTCCAAGCAAAACACAGCCTGAGCATCTAACCAAAGCTCCTTGAATTCTCAATTTAATATTTTCAAACAATGCACAGACCAAGAATTATTCACCAGAAGAGTTTAGCTGATGAAGAGAAAGCATACATATTAAAATGAGTCACAAATATGGCAGAAGACTTGCTCAGTCCGGTCTTAAACGAGCCTTACTACGTATAAGTACTAACCATTCGCAGATACCACGTATAAGCACTAAACAGTCACAAAAAAAATCCAGACTAATAACTGACATTTTAAACATACCATGTAATAGCTGCGCAGAGGCCCAATGCTAGCATCACCATCAGAACCAACTAATGCAATGAGAAGTGCCATGCAGTTTTTCCAGAAACCTGAGAACTGTTAAAGAAAAGATGTATTGGGTAAGTGAGTTCCTGGCACTTAATAGAAAATTATGTTTGTCCTAAATATAGATCATTCATCAACTAATGAGCCTGTTTTAAAGTAGCCAGAAACAGTTTTGCAGTCTCAAACACTGGACTCCAGTAACAAAAGGATTTGATATCCTTTAAACAACCAGCAAAAGACACAGAACATATAACCACAAATGCAGTCACTGTGCTGGCTCCCACGGGCTCAATGAAAAACTGCCTCTGGAAAATTTTCAGGGATGTTTTATTCAAAACATATCGTCCTAAGGTACAGCACTTCTCCAATGGCTCCACCAAGCTGCTTGCCACTGTCCCTCCTCCTTGGGCTGAGGTTTTCCAGGGCAGAGAAGCAGAAGGGAAGAGGTCCAACCCATGTCCTCCTCCTCGGGCTGAGGTCTTCTGGGGCGGAGAAGCAGAGGAGAAGAGGTCCTACCCATGCCCTGGCACGGCCAGCCCACAAGTTTCTGTCATGGGAACTGGTAAGAAGCTGTCTGTTAATGGGAGGGTATGTCCGCATCGTTCCAGTTTTCCTCAGGAACAATTCCAGCTCTTCGCAGATCTCCCAGCACATGCAACATTCGCCTTTTACTTCTCCTGCTGGGTCTAGCCAAGGATTGAGCCCCATAGCTGAATTTTGAGTAGCCTTAAAGTTCGTGGATTGCAAATTGTAACAGATGTCCCTGCTGTGCAGGGAGTTTTGTTTAAAGGTCCATCTGCCTGCAGCCTGATTCAGTCTGGGATTCCTTGTTCACATCCTACAGCACCAGTTCTTTCAGAGTGCTCACCAGAAAAATGCAGGAATTTCTCTAGGGTTTGAAGATCAGTACATTACATATTTTCCTCCATCTAAAAGAAGAGTGGCTGAGCCTCTCAAGGTTTGGCAAGACACAACCTTATCCTTGTTACCATTGCTTCCACAGAATCACTTGCTCGCTGCAGGAAGGAAACGGAGTACGTGTACCTATGTTTTTTTTATTTAAACTCCACACAAGACTTCAGTGCTCTTTCCTTTCCATCTTTTTTTTTTGGGGGGGGGGGGGGGAAGGAGGGAGTCCCCTTGACACTGCTAGATGTGGCAGGTGGGACAGGTGATGGAACACAAGCTCCAGACGATGGTATTTCAGAGCAGAAAGGCAAAGAACTGAGCATTGGTCTACTTAGCAAAATGATTTAGACACATTTGCAAAATCAGAGCAAAAGCAGACAGGACAAGGAACTGACGGGTGAGATCACAATGGAAGAGAAGTGAGAGATTAAGGAATAAAAATCAGGAGATGTGAAGAGAAAATAACAGGAAGGGGACAAGCGAAGAGAGAAGGAAAAAGTATTTACTATGCAATTAGATTTCATGCAGGGAAGCACTCAATTCCTCCCACCATACAGCTTACAATGCCACTTTTCAGCAGAAATTCTCCACACTCCCCTCTGCCTGTGAAGGGGGTGGGCGGGCGGGGGAAGGGCTGCTCCAGCCACGTTGGGCTCCAGCGCTGCTTCCCGGCTGTTCCACTGGGTCACGACGTGACCCACACGGATCGCTCCCACTTCCCTCTGCAACGAGTTTCAGCTGAGCAGCCTCTGGGATCAGAGGGACTGAAAAGTACTTGTGCCCACATTAGACTGCAAAAAAAGGGGGGGTGGGGGGAGCAATCTCCTCAAAGCCGCAGCTCATGGATGGAAAAACGTTCTTGAAACTTTCTCCTTGTTCTTGGGCAGAAGGTGTAGACCTGACCCCAACCCTAGGAGCTCGCTGTGTGGGCCCTCAGTATGGGAGAAGGGGCAGCTCCAGTTTTCTTCCTTGGCTTCTGTAGCTCACTGTCAGCCCAAGAGCTCCATGACACTCTACAGCGGTAGCTCCTCGCTGTCTCTGTGTGCTCTGACCTTCACCAGCCTCCGATGGGCAGCCTTCTCCTCCACTCATCCTCCTACAGCATGAGGAGGTCTCCGTCTCAAAGCTCTTGCCACCCTATCTGCAGCATATCGCCTTGGTGGCAGGCCCACAAGCTTGAGAAAGGATGCTAGAGACAGCCAAGAAGTTTTCTAAAGAATCTCAAGTGTTGCCTAAGCTTAGGTCAGGCCTCCCTAAAAAAGCCCTTATTGCCCTTCCTTTGACTTCCCTACCAAATCATGCATAATCTCTCCTTTGTAGCCAGCTTCCTTCCTCCTGGATCAGGTCCTGCATATGCAATCATGTTCAGCATGCCTGCCTCTCTCTCTCTCCCTTTCCACGTTGAGGAATGACACATGTCTAGATATGAAACAGCAAACGACACCGCAATTTCATATAATTAACCAGAATTCACAGGGTCCCTTTACACAAGCTTTTACCTGAAACTGCTTGCAAGTGTCCTTGTTTCTACTTTTTTTTTCTTTTTTTTAAACTATTTTAGGAGGGTGCATTCTACCCCCACTTAATAGCCAAAGGAAGTCAAAGAGTGTATCTTCCAGCTATTTCAGAAAACATTAAGAAACGAGAAATATATTTTTTCAGACAGTAATGGAGAATGTTTGCCATTGTTTTCTAAACTGGTATCCTGTTCACCAGTTTAAAGGTAATCTTTTAGAAAACTTGGAAAACAATCAGTAATACACACCTGGAAAACTGGGCAATGCTATTCATCATTAGAGGATTCTTTCTCAGATACATTTATATCTTGAAGCATAAGAATGGATTATTTCTATATTTAAATTTTCATAGTGGCAAAAGATACCAGTCACCCAAGCCATAATGAAGTAGCCTCCTGTAGAAGAACCACAGGTTGACTATTTTTTCCCATAAATTGTTATTTCATTTAATGAAATACTTTGTTTTATTGAATATCAGATATCAATGTTCTTTTATTACTGGGTAGAATTAGAAAGAGAAATAGGTCAAGTCTTCCACACAGCATTCACAGTTTTTCCGTAGATTAGCAAAGCATTCTGTAGGTCCTTTCCAGGTTTATTACATCGTTTACAGTCATCTTTACTGTGCTTCTCTCTTCACATTTGCAAAGAACAGAGGGCCTCTAAATTCTTGAATTTTCTCCCCTTTCTTCGTATTAGACAACTCAATCTCAACTCTTCTTAGGACTCAAGACATTAGATTTTTGCGTATGGGTGAACAAAATTTAATTCAAGGCTCCTTACAAGGCCCCAGCAGTGGCAGATATATTCTCTATTCTTCTACTTTAAAAATCTAGTTAATCTATTTTAACTATTTAACTTTCAGCTTTTAACTATTGCTGTTTGCCCAGCAAAATCTACCAGCACCTATTCACAAATGCATCTTCTAAACTGACAGTCAAATTGGGCTTAGAGAATATTAAATGGGAGTTCAGTCCTACCAATAGTTAGGGAGCCGTGCAGTCCTCTTTCCCAAGGAAAGACTCCTCAGGCATAGTGCAATCTTTAATTGTTTCCATAATCATTTAATGACTCCAAGATCCAGAAGCTGCCACACAACTCCAATTCCCATTTATACTAGTGGGTGACAAGCATGCTGAAAAAGGGTCAGATTTTAAAATTTGAAAATGATTTTTTCCCCCCAAAATAGCACAAGCACACAAAAGCAAGTGAAGGGAACGTATGCCGGAAACTAAAATGAATTAGCTCCAGTCCACTAAAAGAAACCAACAAATGCTCTTATGACAACAGTGGAAAGCTGACTAAGGCCTGAACTTGCTTTCATTAATGTCAGTAACAGTTTGATTCAATGGGAGCAAAGTAAATCCCATTAGAGCCTTTTATACAAAAATCCTAATAAACCCAGACATTACAAAGAAAAGGCCCTGTTCAGCTCTCACTTACACTGCAGCCATTGTAAAGTCACACAGTATTGTAGCTGCCAAGATCTGCACTCAGACCTGAAGTCTGCAAGCTCTCTGCTTGCCACATCTCTGAAACCCTAAAGGAGATGCTGTACCGAATGATAACTGCAGTACGTTGCTTCTGGCCATGGATTTAATATGATATTGTTAGGTTTACATCAGATCTGGCCAGGTCCCAAATGTGTGCTCCCTGACACCCACACTGCCTGATTTATGCTGTCTCTTTTGGCTGCTAAAAGAATCAAATTGGTGACTGGTTTTGAATGAAGGCAATTAGGGTGGTTGATTGGTTTTGTAATTTGGAGAACACCACTTTAGAGTATAAGTCAATTGTGTAGAATTATCCAGGTCTTTAATCACTGGTTTCCCTGTGTAAAGAGCTGATACTTCACATCATCTAAAATTTATGCCAGGTATAATCAATTCTATTCTCCCCATTATCCCTCTTATTACACCCTCCTCTCCCCACCCCACCTCTGCCGCCTGGCACAAACACGACTTTTTTTTTTTTTTTAACTAGAGAAAAAGTTAACTATAGTATGGCCAATTATATTTCAAAGGTGTATCCAAATTTAATTTGCAGGGTCAACTGAGTATGCGGGGGTAATTATCTTTACAGAGCATCTGACAGCTGTTGTGACATAGTGGTCTAACAGTTCCTGCTAGAAATCTATCGGGAAGCACTTGTTTAAATATGACTAAGGTTAAACAACAGACTTCTGTCTGCAAATCCTGGAAAACAACGGCCACCAATTCTACACAAGTCTCTTGGGTCCCCCCTGAAAGGCTGGAAATTCGCAATTCAAAGAGTTTTCTCTCTGAATGGATCCTAAAATAGGAAGATCTGCAGGTATAACACAAAGATTAAGCCAAGCACAGGACAGGAAATCATACATAGTTTGACTATGTACAGTAACGATATACCTTTATGGAAACACAGTTTCACATTTTAAACATACAGGCTCTAGAAACTGCAAAACTGAGAAATAAAGTTTCACTCAAGAGTCGCCTCAAGTCATTTTTACTCTAAACAACAGTGGACTGCAACTAAAGTGTACCTTTGTGGAATAAACATATAAAAAGAATTCTGAAGAGTTAGGTAGTATTTCTTTGGCTTCTGTGGAATCCCTTCTGCTCCCTTATGGCAGTCTACGTTTTGATGTTCACTCAGAACAAGCCTACATTTTACACAGTGCCTTGTAGATAACTAAGTCCAAAACTTTTGGAGCAATGGACTGTTGACAACCTTTGGCACTGATCCCTAACCATCACGCACTCACACCAAACTTAACTGAAACATCAGTACATCTGTACAATACTATAAGCAGATATAAATTCCTGATTTATTATATTCCACTTCTCAGCAAGTGCCTGTAATAACCTGTGGCTCATATAATAGCTACCATGCAACTTTTGGTCAGCTCAGGAGAGGTGAGGAAACTTCACTGCTTTCTGTAATGTGCCATACTAACAACCTTGATTGAAACTCCTCTTTATACCTGACCCCTGGAGCTGTGTGCAAACTGACCACGACTAGCAGATTACAGTTTGGACGTCCAAGTTATTTTGGCAGTTAATTAACTAAGTTATTAGTAGTTAATAACATGTAGGGTTATATATCTTTTTGCAAATTCCCTGAATACGCCCTTATAATTTATTATAGTCCTGATAGTCCCAATATTTTAATAAAGTCTGCCCAGTATAAGTAAACTCTGGTTCCCACACTCAAGGAAGTAACTTATCTTGCTAATTATCAGGCAATAATGAAACCATGTCAAAAGGTCTGTATAGCATAGATTAGATCATGTAATGTTTAACTGTATTGAATACTACGTACAGCAAGCAAATTTCATAGCAACTGAAGTGATCCTATTCCTTGAAATATAAGAGAGGGAGAGAAAGAGCTGTTGGATTACTGTTTCGTTTTACCACTTCCTCCCAAAAACCCAGAAGTCACTGTAAATTCATTATACTGGAAATATTGGTCCTCTGACACTGTAAACAACTGCAATGCTGCTGTGCAATTTAATACTCAATCTTACTTGGCCTCAGAATACTGCAAGTAGTATGTTCAAGACGACTGCTAAATTTGAATTTTGCTTACTTAAAATAGCTGCTTACCTAACAACATTCACATGCAACACTATGCATAGAAGGACTTACTTAAACAAAAATTCTTTCCACTTCGGCAGCCAGGCTGAAGTCGGCCTAACGCACACTTTTGATAACATATAGGAGCATTCAGGGTTAAAACAGACTGTCCAGGCACTTTGATGGATTTTCTCTTGCTAGATGCCCTGGCCCAGTGGCGAAAGGGTGAGGAATCACATCTCAAACAGCTACTCATACTGCTACATAGGCCTGTATGACGTTACAAGGTAGCACGTGGGGTCTGGAGACCAGCATTTCAAGCATGTAACAGAGGAGTTTGCATCTGAAAAAGCAGCCCAAAACTGATTTAGCCTTTTTATTTAGTCTTTTTATTTAGCCTTAAGACCAACAAAGGGCTTAACTTAGATGAAAATCATTACAGTCCCAAGCTAAGCTTCCTGGCGCCTGTTTTCAAGGACGGAAGATACTGCTCCCTCCAATGGTTAAGGCATAAATCCCACCATGCCTCAGCGATCTGGCCACAGCATATTAGCCACCTGTGAGAAACCCTGGGGCATTTCACCTCTCACATTCATGACATGAGGGTGAAGGGACACACGGCGTATTAGTGACTGAAGTCGCATGTCTACAAAACTCTGCTTTGCTCTTTTCTTATAGCTAGAGAATAAACTCGGTGACTTTGATCCCAACTAGAAAAAGGAAGTGAGAGCGAAAAGGAGAAATATTGTCCCAGGGGAAGGCGATTCGCATCTTCACCAGACCACAGAGGATGAAGCTCCAGCAGTGAAGCAGAGGAGGTACGGGATCTGGCAGCAATTCCCCCATTTTGAATGCCCTTTGAATGAACAGGGTCAGGGGGCTGGGGGCTCCCATCCTTTGGGGGAATGAGGAAGAAATAATTTGCCAGAGTCTCTCAGGCTAAAATCCTCTCTACGAGCCTCCGTTTGGGGCAGCTGCAATTCAAAAGTATCAGGATTACAAAAGGAGGCTGGCGAGGAGGAGGAAGGGAGGGTAAGAGAAGGCACAAGTCCTACTCGCAGGCACCTGTCTCCCCTGGGACCTACACAGATCTCTAATCCACTAATCTATAATATTTTAATAAAATCTGGATACAGGTATGATTATAAGGATTGTTCTTATACAAACACACGACATTAAATCACAGAAAGGTAACCAGCAGGTATTTCATCCTAACGCTGCCCACTTCTCATTGAAAAATCCGACCCCCGAGAGTCGCGAGTTGTAGAAAAGAGCAACCGAGCACACTCGAGCCTGGCTTTCAAACTCTCCTCCAGCCCTCCTCAACACAACACAGAAGACAAAAGAGGTTTGCTTTTCAACCTGCAGTTACACTCGCAAACACACTCCATGCCCCTGCTGCTCAAATTTAGATTTACCTTCAGGCAAAAGAGTCACCATCCCGTTTCCTACTAATGGAGAGAGTTTTCTTGACTGTTCTTTTAGCTGCTCCCTGCAGTCCCCAAGAGCCCCATGTTTCTTCCCAGAGCAGTGGGAGGCAGAGGGAGGAGGAGAAACACTGCTGCTGAGTGATCATAGTAAAAGAACTGCTGATTGAAAAAAAACTTAGAAAAACAGCAATTAAAAGTGCTATAGCTAGGTCAGGCACCGGATTTTTCTGATTTTTCCCCCAAACTCTGCACCCAGGCACCAGGATTTTGCCCATATGTCTAATAGCAAGGACAGGGTTGTGCCTTCAACTCCGAGGCCATCACCAGAGATATTTCCCACCCTGGCCCTGAAAAGACTCATAACAAGTGAGCTTCGTGCATCACTACAAGGTTTCAGAACCACACAATGGCTTCATGGTAGATGGCTAAGGAGTTTCTCTTGAAACAGAAACATAAGGACTCCCCCTAAGAGGCAGAGAAGAAAGCTGACTGGCAGATGTTTAAGGAACTTGTCAATGCACACAACTGAATGATTCTGACTGATTTAATGAAGGTGGTCTGTACTGCTGAGGGGGTATTTACAAAAGCAGAATTTAATCTAATGAGACTATGTTCCCATCAGAGCCAATGAATAGATAGAGACTTGCCCTGAGCAGTTTAGAAAATAAAGTCATGCTAGAGATTGGCTTTGTGGATGTTCCACTGGTTCCAGACATGCACTGAATAACCATTTGCTGACATGGACCATTTTATGTATCATTCACCCTTTCTGGAAGCAGTTATATTATATATATATCTCAAGAACAATTAACATACAATGATTCCATCTAATTAGAACAATGAATACACTGAAGAGGTCAACTGTAAGAGAGTCTTGTTTCTCCACCAGCTAATTTGCAGAGAACAAACAAGAAGGAAGCCCTAGAAGCCACTGTTAAAGGTGAGTCTTCCAAGTGGAAAAAGCCTGTCAATGTTCCGACCCAAACAGATACATGGAAGATACTGGAGGTGCAACAACAATAAAAAAAAATCTGAAGACTGAACAGAAGGAAGAATAGGGTTTGGGGAAAAAAATGGGAAAAAAAATGACCAAAACCATCTTCAGCCAGTGAGTTCAGAGAAGCAGTTTGGGATGCATCTCGCCTGCATCGTAAAAGATGGGTGGAAGACAAGAACTCATAAAAGTAACGTACCTAAGTGTTCAAGTTCTGTGAAAGAAACACTCCTCTTAGTGGCTCCAACTACAATAAACCCACTGGTTTTAGACACTCTAGGTATTCTATAGATTACTGAAAAAGTTACAATTCAAAATGAAAGCATCAACTGAATTTCAAAATGCTGTTAGTAATGTTCAAATGGCACATGCCTCAAACTGGACAGTTTTAGCAGAGGATTGTCCTATGAAAGCTGCCAGTGTCTTGAAGAATTCACAGTCCATCTGCTCTTAAAACAGGGAAAATTGCCTAATTCCTTTTGGAAAAAAAAAAATACAAATATACTTCTGAGAAAGAACAAAAAGGCCAGAAGTCTGACAACCACACAGACAAATATTAATCTAGATAAACAAATACTGGCAGAATTCTTAGCAAACTGACTCTATTTTTGCCACTATCACCAGTTCACTTGGACCCTCCTGGCTTCATCCCACAGGCAGACACAATTCCAAATATTTGGGGAGCACAACACATTACTCTTCTGCTTAAAATAACTGATATAATCTTCATCTGATATTAGATTTAGAGAAAACGGACCACAATTCTTTTAGACTTTTTAAATAAACACAAGAGGAATTCAATTTCAGTTAGACTTACAGTCTCTATCAAGGCAGTCTACAATTCTCAGTATGCTTTCCTCCATTGAAATAGCTCTTGATTAGAGAAGCTACCCTTAAAAAGCAGTATAAGGCAAGTGTATCTTTGGTCACTTCATTTGCTCATTCTACCCACTCAGCTCCCTTCAGTAAGTGCCTTGAGTCTCATGGGTTTCAAAGCATCGCTATCCTTGCTCCTACAAAGAATAGATAACTCTTCATATTAACATCCTTTTTTATATTGAAGCACAAGCCTCTATTCAGAGCCTTAAAAATCCATAGATGCTGCAGTATCTGGTTTTCACATAAATGTGGCCAGAGTTCATGTTCATAAGCTGCTGGATCTGGTAATTTTCCATGCTGCATTTCTCATCCAAGAGCCTAACCAACGTAAGTAGCCTATCCCCACTGCTTAATAACTTCTATTAAGACTTGCAACATGTGGCTACATCAGCTTGAATAAAGATTAAAAGGACATCCTCTGTGTGCCTCACCTCCAACATATAATCACAGGTCTTCTTATCTGCTTGATTTGTAGTAGAAGTCCTGCACATTTATAACTGGAAAAGATCTTGTTTGCTTACTAAAATTATAAAATGGAACCAATCAAAATAAGGAATTAATCCTCCTCTAGTAGTCAAGGCAGCAAAAACAAAACAAAACAAAACAAAAAAACCCAAATAACAAACTGTCAAACAAAAACAAGATGTACTTACATCTCAATTATTCCTGATCAGTCTCCTATCTTAGATAAAACTACTTAAATGGGGGTTCCCCTCCATCAAGGTTTATCAGGATGGCTAAAACCACTGGCCTGACTTCCCTTCTGTTGACTTTCCTCTGTCAAATTTTAGTGCTGCAATTGCAGATGCTGCTACTTCCAGCCTTCCCCTGCTGCCACAGGATTTGTCAGAGTTCACCTGGCAGGTAGGGCTACTGAGCAGGAAACTTCACAATTCAGGAAAAAATAGTTAATGGAAACTATTTAATTTAATGGATTAAACCAAACAAGCTCAGATCCCTGCTGCCCATCTCTTTCAGTTGAATACACTTGTGAGGGATCACTGCAAGTTCTGAATACCCTGAAATTCAAACCTTAAAATTCCTCTGAAGAAAAATTAGTGGGAGACAAGAAAATGCTCTTTCAAGCCATGTTTTCAACTCTAAAGGAAATCATATTTCACAGACCCTATCCATTTCATTCAATTCATCTCAACAATAGAGATGCTCAAAAAGCTCTAATTAATCAGTTCATTATGCACATGCTTAGATTATGGAGCCAGCACTATATATATGTCAATTCTTGCCATTAATTCTACATTTCATTAGATTCTGGGCTACGTGTCATTTAAGAGAAAAAAAAAACCAGTTTTTTTTTTTTTTTTTTTTTTTTTTTTTTAAGGGAACTTACTAAGAGACCAGCTCCCTGACATGCAGCCATGTCAGGGTGCAGAGCAGCTCCACCATGAGCAGAGCTTACCTCGAACCTAAAGACACCGCAGAGGAGGGCTAGAGCATTATACAGCCAGCTAGCAAATTGACAGAGCAGTCTAATTTATCATTACCAAAAGAAAACTCATATGAACTAAGGGATACATGTATGGAATGAACGAAAAAAGAACAAGAAGCTTAGCTGGCAGTTTGGAAGGAATAGCAAGAGAAACAGAATGAAAGATGTTTGATTGGAGAGAATGGGGAACAGGAGAAAGTGTTTGCACTTTTGAATTAAATAGTTCTTCCTTTACTTGCCGTTTCCTTAAGTATTTTCACTATATAATTCTACTTGAAGTGTTTTTCAAGACAGCAGACCTCAATCTTTTTTTTTACTGTAGAAAATTGA
This sequence comes from Dromaius novaehollandiae, assembly GCF_036370855.1. Classification (NCBI taxonomy): domain Eukaryota; kingdom Metazoa; phylum Chordata; class Aves; order Casuariiformes; family Dromaiidae; genus Dromaius; species Dromaius novaehollandiae. The sequence continues at coordinate 30,956,202 of NC_088099.1, forward strand.
ACTAAAAAATGAAGATGCATTACCAGAATCATTAGTCCAGTTTTATTTATCTCCAGTGAAAAATTCCAATGTCATATTTCAGGATCATCACATAAGGCTAGAGAAGAGAACAAGACTCAGTGACTTTTCCGGATGCTTGCACTGACTCATCCTGTAATTTCTATGCAGCTAGTGACTGGAGTGTAATGTGATAATGTTATGTAAGGACTTCATGGGGCAGGAAGAAAACAAGCTGTTTTTAAAGCACTTTGATATTATTAAGAATTTTATCAGGGGCTGTGTTATTGCAGCAAAAATTGCCCAATTGTTCTGTCTTTTCCATCTTTACCAGCTCCCCTATCCTGTGAACTCTAGCTGCTAAAGGGGCGGCTGTAATCCTGAAGGGAAAGAATAAACACAGACTGGCTCTGATCCCTTCCAAGTTCCAATTTAATGACTTTGTTAATCTTCCTGGGTTACTCCTATTTCCTTCAATGCCTGAGAGGCAAGAATAGGAGGCATAGCAAAGGCTCTTAAAAAATGAAAAAAGAAAAAAGTAGGGAGCAACATGACTTTAAAATAGCATATCATTGAGAGCATTAATTGAGAGCTGGTATAAAACACCTCTGTATACTGTAACTACATCAATATTAGCTCTAGTTGACAAATTTTTGTGAAAAAATATTTGCAAACCAGCCTTTATTCTAAAAGAGAACTTTTGCAGGAATTGTTGATATAGAAAATTGTTTCACTTCACTATTATATAGAGAAATTTAGATTTTCAATTTTTTTAAACAACAACAACAATAATGTTTGGAAAGTCTGAAGAAAAACTGAAAAATTCTGTGAAACAGGAAGAAAAGAGAAACACTGCAAACTGTAAGATGAAAATTATTGTGACATTTCACAGTATGGTATTTTTTGGATGTTCACTTGAGTTAAATAATGTGCATGCAGACGCAGACACAGACACAGATAACATGAACATAGAATTTATGTTGTATAACCTGTGCAATAACTTGTAGCCTTAGTAAAAACTCTGGGTCATAGATGCTGAGTTCATGAGACTCCTCAGCACCCCTTCCTGGCACCTACAGCAACTGTCACTGAGGAACAGAGAAACTCCTTGCTTGCAGCTCACTTTCTACCATGAACACAATGATGGGAATAAGCACTAGATACATCATCATCTAGCATGGTCTATACTTTCTATCATTATTGAAATTACTAATTGATTAATTTAATCAATTATCTAACAGAGCTCTCTAACTCACCAGTGCAATATATTCATATTGGTTTGACTTGCAGAGACTTAAAAGCCTTGTGCCACTACTTTTTCTTGTGCTGTTTCTCAGCTGGAAGTGGCCCAAGTCACCAGTGGGTGGGTTTTGTTTGTTTTTTTTTTTTTTTAACCAGTTGCTAGAGCTAAGTGATGGGACCCTGTTATCACTACTTCATTTATGTGCACAATATACAACATCCTTTCAGGGACTTTAATGAACCATGAAGAAAGAAGAAAAGAAAATATCAAAGGAGTTAGTGACCATTGCCCTAAGAGCAAATTGTAAAGCCTTTCTAGTATTTTTGCTAAAACATCTTTCTGTGCTTTGTACTGTACCTACACTGGAACTCGAGTTGTTATGACAAAAAAAATAGATGTACAACCTGGGAAAGCTGATTGAGGTGTCAAATGTCCACAGGTTTAGAGAATGATGTAATCAATACAAGCAGTCTGGGGCACAGAGTCTGTAGTTTGGAGCTCGAGTCCTTTGATGCTTTGTTGCTTATTTACAGCACGCTGGAAAGCTCCTCTCGATTTGAAGCTGCCCGCTGAAGTTTGAACGTTAAGGTCAGATGCCACTTGCAAGAGAACTTCAAAGGAGTCCATCAGCCTTCTCCTCCCTTTGGAGGAGAGCACTTTGGCATTGAAAATACGCTTTCAACAGAGAGAAAACTACTCATCATTCCAATTCACAACTCTGGAGCCAAAAAAATGGAGGTTAGGAGAAGTCCAGATCCAGATTTTGCAAGTCCTTTTCTGATTTGTCATTCTTCACTACAAGTGGGAGTAAATTGAGCTGCTATAATTGAAATTATTTGGTTAATTTTAATTTCCAAGTATTTAAGCTGCCTTGTTGGCTCAAAGGTAACTGTTTTTCTGAAAAAATTCTCTGTAATACTCTGGTAGCCAGCTTCTGTAAATGGCATATTTCCATTGATTTAGATAGAACAGTTTTGAAGTGATCTGAGCTATTTCCACTTAACAGAGCAATTTTGATTCACCCAAGCTGAGAATCTGAACTTAAATCACACTTTAGAGGTTATTTGTTTTCATTTTTGTTACCTCTACTTATTTTCCTGTCCTTATTTCTGGAACAATATACCAATATTAAAAGGCTCTATTTTCAAATTAATTTCTGGGGTTTCCTTCAATAAAATTAGCCTAGCTAATACTTAACATTAATTTTGGAGGAAAATAAAGGTTCACATTTACGAATCATTTTCTAAAATGAAAGGCATTTCTTTTTTTAACCTTTTACTTTGTCAAGAAACCAAGTGAAACAATAGGACCAGACTGGAGGAAGAACTACAGACAGAAGAATAATCTTAAATGACAATTTGTCAAAAACAAACCTCACAAAACCATCAAGACTCCTCAAGTAACAAAAACACTGCCTTAATTTATGCTAACCTACTATAAAATGCAAAGACATGCTTGAGAACACAACATGTTTAACTTTTTCATTCTGGCAACAACTATGATTTGGATAAGCGGAGCTGTTATCTCCCTGCAGAAAATCAGATACTTTGTCAGCAACAGGAAGACTGCAGAAAAAGAGCCAGAACACAACCACTCTGCTCATTCTTCAGTAGTTGGGATCAATGTTTAAACAAATAAATTGCAAAAACCTCTGATTTTCTATTCAAAATCCAACATTTTTATGTGGCATTAAATGCCAATTGTTTCCCTTCTTATACATGAGCGAAAAACAAGTGCTTGTTGAGAAAGGTCTGGTTTAGGGGCAGAAACAGAAAAAAGAAGAATCAATACCACCAACACTAGACTCTTCAGAAAGGATCAGATTGTTATCAGGATTATGCAAGTAACAGCCAAAGTGCCTCTAAAAAATAGAGGAATCACAGACTGGGAATCTGTAGTTTCTAATGAGTTCCATTAAGAGAAAGTTGGTAGCTATTTGATGAAAAAAATTTGAATTCTGTCACTAACAAATAGCAACACTTTTAGACTGTCCTTTCAGAGCTCAGTGGCATGGTTACAGACGTAGGGGACCCCAGGGTGGAGGGGCTGAGCACTGGGCTAGAAAGAGAGAAGACAGAAGACAGGTGGCCTGAAGATTAACAGACTATTAGAAATTATTACAAAAGGGATAGTAAACAATCAAACAAAAAAAGGCACTGTTATGCTATGCTGCAGTTGTATCTTAGTGCTCGCTGTCTGGGCAGTTCACCTCATGATGACCATAACTAAACTAGAGAAGTACACCAAAGGCAAGAAAAGTGGTACGAAACAGCTTCCAGCTTCGGAAAGACAACAACTGAACAGCAGTGTGATGGAGGTCTGTAAAAGAAAATGTGGAAAATGAAGAAGAAATACAAGGATGAAGAGTTGACCAAAGCACCTATCAGATGGCAGATGTAAAACCAGCAGAAGAAACAGCTTTTTCAGGAAATGCACAATTAAATTGTGCAGTTTAGAGCCACCAGATGCTTTGATAGCCAGAAGTATAAATAGTTTCAAAATGGATCATGAAGGGTAAGTCCAGTCGTGACTGTTAAGCCCAATAGCCTGGATGCAACTTTGATCTCAGAGACATTACGCTATTTTTTGCCAGGAACTGGAGAAGTGTAGCAGGACTGCCCTCTGCTAGTCCTTTCCCAAATTGTCCTTCTGCCTGTTGTCAGAGGCTGGCCGTTGAGCCAGATGGACCTGCAGCAAAGCGGTCTGCAAGGAGGGCAGACATTAGGAGTTGGCTGGGCAAGGGTCTGGAGCTGCCCCTCAACAGCCTCAAGGTTTGTGAGTGTGTGTGCAAGACAGGAGAGGGCAATCCCCATCACAGCTGACTCAGAACACTGTATTTTGATGAAAAATTGTACCTGGCAAAGTTTCATCAAAATAGGCATGTTTCCATAAAAGCTTCAGTTTTGACAAAACTGGTTCTTTCAACGTTGGGACACACGCACACACAAACCCAACTAGTTCTTGCACTCCATGTAACTGAGAACCCAGCAGCAATTTTCTTCTCAAACTGCTTCAGACCTGGAAACATCCCAGCCAAGCCAATGAAGATGCTGCAGAGTTAACAGCAGAAGCCGCCCACTGAGTCGCTGCATGTATGGGAACTGCATATAAGGTAAGCATTCAGTTGTGCCTGCTGCTTACCACCAGGGAAGAGTCGCTTCCATCACATTTTGAGGTTGCAACTTTCAGTAATGACATGGAATTTACAGCCTGTACTTAAAAACTTAAAAAAAATCGAGTCCAAATTACTGAAAAATGGAAATCGTCTTTGTTCTTTTCCTTACTTTCCCCTTTTGACACAATAGCACAACACACGCAGCCAAAAAAAAATATATATATACACCACACACAAATTCTCTTTCATCATTTTACATGAAGTAGATTGTTAAACACTATTTCCAATGTTGCTGTCATTCATGACAGGGATGATCTATTTTATTAGAAACAGAGAGGGAACTTATCAACAGAAGACAAAAGGTTAGAGAAATATTTTAACTATATTTATAAAACGGTCCTTAAACTGCTGATGCTTACACATGGCGATATTTAAGTAAACAGCTCAATGTATGTTCAAGTTACTACGTATCAAGTTGAATATTTACTTTTTTGGTCTATTGGGAAATAATAACAGTAAAATGAAAAGCAAATTGTGATGTTTTAGAAAAAGATCTTTACCAAGGGAAAAGAAAACAGCAAAAAGTCTCCTCTAAAAGTTACAGATGCTGTAGTGAAGAGAAAAAGGGAGGAGGGAAAAAAAAGCACTCCTCTCTACTTGGAACAATTTTAAAATCAGAAGAGCTGAAATGAAGGCATGGAGGCGGTAAAATGAGAAAACTTCACCTCAGAGAAGAAATCAAGCAATCACTTGTTTTTCGCACAGTTATTTTTTAAAGTTACTATATCATTTTTGTTAGTATTAAAAGATGAAGAACAAAATGTAAGATTTTAAAAGATTTTAAAATAAGGCCTTTTAAAAATAAGATTTAAAAGTGATTTGTCACCGCACTGAATTGGTATACAGATTGTTGTTAAAAAACAAACAAGGTATCACAATCCAAGTATAGTACTAACTTGCTATTTGTCAAGATACCATCTTACAAATATCAGCATGTTTTTTCAAAAAATTATAAGCACTTCCTCCCTCAGGCTCCAGCATGGTAGGATCAGCAAGAACATGCCAATGTTAGAGAATGCACTCAACTGCACATTACATCTTCATATGTTTTTTTCTTCATACACAAAACAGTGTCTATAATTCTCCTATTTTTAAGACATGAGAAACGGGAACAGAAAGTAATGTTGAAGGTAAAATACCTTGCCTTGCTCTTGAAAATATCCTTGCTGTTATATAAGAAAAAAAAGCCACAAAAATTAGAGAAACCATAGTAAAAAATATCTCATATTTTTCTGAGAGAAATGCTAATTTCCATTACCAGTTGTGTTGAGGCAGTGCCAATGATTGGCTCCATATGTTTCAGCAATTGGAGCCATATTAACATTCTTACAGTTCTTTTTCTTTCACATGCTTTGTCTTGGTTACAATATGCAAACCTGGAAAATCTAACATTTTTTAAGCCCCCCGCCCGGCCCTCCCCAAATACTGATTGGGTTTCCTGGCTCCAGTGCTTTCTCTATCCCACTTGCAACAGCTGTGATGTCTCCAGACAATGCAAGGAGGTAGAAGGAAAGCCGTATCTGGCTTCTAAAACATGCTCATTTCTGAGCAAATTATGGTTGACTGCATGGCAATGTGCAAGATCACTTTCAAAGGAAGAGCTTCCTTGCTACTTGTTGCAGCCAAATGTTAATAGATTCTGTTTGTATTTTTCCTTGAAAAGACAAGTAAAAGTATACCGATCCAGTGACAAACTAGTAGTAAAATGCTAGTTGAGATGAGATAAAGCAGGCTTCTACTTAATGTCTGTAATTTTCACCGGTACTGCAGTATGAGTGGTAGGATGGAAAAATCACTTTCCAATGCAAAACACTGGCAAATGTGTTTTTCCAAGACAACCTGTTTTTCTAATGCAGCTGACCACAAAAACAGTCAAATGCATGGTCTTCCTCAAAGAAAGGTAGATCTGCTTAAGATAAGTAAAACCACCACAACATGGATTTTATGCAGATGGTTCGAGACAGTAGTTCTCATCAAAATAAGTATAGAACAATCCCAATTACGGGAGAATTCAATCCTTCTCATTCAAGCAATATTACTAAAAGTCAATGAGTCAAATCACAAGTCTCCTCCCCCAGTAAAACTCCTCCTGAAGTTAGTGCTGGGAAAAAAGATGTAAGAAATAGCAGAGCATTGAAGAGAGGCTGCCTTCCAGAATAAAAGGCCAAAGTGGAAATATTTGTTCTGTGGATTTTACTGTCTAACAGCTTAAAAGGTTGGAAGATAATATCCCCAATCCCCAACTAGAAGATGAAACATCATCATAAAACAGGCTGGCATAAAACAAGTAGTTGTGGTCTTGCTGGCGTGAGGTTTTTTTAATTTTAAAGTCTGACTACAGCGTAATCTGATTCTGACTTGCATTAACTTAAAATGAAAATTCTTCTATGACCTCCATCCAGCAGTTTTACAAACTAGAGCCTTGAAGTGCCACCTAACCAGCAATAAAGGGGACATCCGTGCTATTGAAACACAGTGGAATTCAGAAAATTCCTTTCAAGGACGGTGGAATTTTTAGGACTCTGCTTCATTTATAAATACTGAGGATTTTCAAAGAAGTAAGGAGAAAGCGGGGGGGACTTCAAACTCAAAGCAAAAACCTTTTCGTAGCCAAACCACAGATTACAGAAAGGCTTTCTGACGTGCATTTTATGGTATGTAAAGAACTTAACTAATGAATCTCTCAAGCCCTTGGCGACTAAGACCTTGCTACAGCAAAGCCTTTAAAGCATCTGCTTAGATTTAAGTCAACTGCAGTGAATGGATTTTGAGCATGCATCAAAGATTACTCAGGTTATAAAGTCATGAGGATATGCAAAAGGAACAAAGTAAAGCAAATGACAATTAATCAGATGGTATTTATCAAACACACACTTTCAAGTCAATGTCATCTCTTCATAAAAAATTGCAGAGAATAGTCAGAAAGGGGGAAAAACATCCTAAAATTGTGAAGGAAAATAACAACTCCCGGCAGCTGAATCACTTAAGAACAAATCATAACAATCAACTGTTATATTCGACAGATCTTCTCCCCACCTCCAAAATGTGATGACGGGAACTCGGCAGACGTAACAGATTTGAATTCTAGTGCAGCATTTGTCAAATGCCATTGTGCAATCTTACAAAATGATTCAAATTCTTTTGGATGTAAATAGTGCCATGCAGCCTGAATGCTCTTAACATAAGGTACCTGGGGTAAAACTGGATGCCAAATTGTTGAGAAGCATTAAACAGAACCGGGAAGCTGAATGACCACAGTCCGGGCAAAACGCAACATCACTTCCAAACCTGTTCTGCAGATATATATTCCTCAGTGTCAGGGTATTTTACTGAGTCAGGCATGAAATCTCCACTACTTCTAATTTCCCAAATCCCATATTCTATCATTTGCAGTAGAGATTTCATCTGAGAGTTGTTGCAAATCCTTTTTTCATGTAGAGCTCCTATGTATTTGACGTGAATTTCAAAAGATTAAATAAGTACTGAACATGCATTAAGGAAATCCATAGTGTGCATATGAAGGGAAATATTTACCTTGAGCAAGGACACTTTGTAGTTCAAGAAGACCTGATGAGCATGAGCTACTTCTGCCTAATAGCCATTACCACCACCCTCATTTTACAGCGGGGAAACAGGGGCAGAGCAAGTTTGAACAAATGGCTCAAATGGCTTGAGAGAGGACAGGACCCTCTACCTCAACTCCTATGCCCTAAGTCTAAGCTACAATGTCTCCTGGTGCCTTAGTCTTTAGGCTTTGTATTTGGCATGAAGACCAACACACATAACAGGCAGTCTTTGGACACTCACATAGAGGGTGCAGTGGTATTACCATTTGCCTCCTAGGTCTTTGGAGAGCTTTGTTGAATGTCCCCATCTCTCACTTACGGTAGCCAGACACGTTAATAGAGGTCCTGCTCCACACCGGTATCTTCTCAGCAGATCCCTCAATCACTCTGGAGATGGAGAACGGTGGTGTCACAGGCTGCCAGTTTAATCAGACGCCAGTTTTGCGTCACAGAGGAAGGGAATCTGTTTTCCTCCTTTTATTTATTCGCCTGCAGGGGGTTTAGTGAGTATCCTTGAATGGTTCCCAAGACCATAAAGGCAGACCCTGAAGAAAGGATGCAGAAAGTAGCAACATCTCCCAGAGTAGCAGAAGCAACAGCAGCAGAAAAAACAAAATTAAAGTTGGATTAGCAGTGTTCAGCAGAAAGGTTAGCAGCAGTCACCAACTGGCTCTTCCCTGAGGGATGACAGCCCAGCAGGGCGTACCCGTTTTCCTACTGTGTCCAGTGGCATATTTATAGCCTGCAGAACGAGGATAAGTGACCATTATGCACAAGGATTTGCAGGGCAACCTTAACAAGTATGTTTTTCCACATGATCACACCCATAGCCATTACTTAGCAAAATGGATAATGAAGTAAAGCAACTAGGGTGATAGAGTAAATAACTGCTAAGGTGAACTCAGAGTCCTTTCATTTTGTAAACTGTACTGTGTGCCATTAATTATGTGCAAGATAAAACAAGAATGTACCTCAAAGCAGGACACTTTGGGAAGCCAAACATGATATTGCCAGCACACTTCCCTCCAACAGAGGGAGGATGTGCAACAAGAGATAGACAGGTACAAAATGTCCACAGAGAAACTTTAGTGTTGCCCAAAACACTTAATTCATCAATAAATTTATGCGAGTAACAAGTACACTTGGTCAAAAACAAATATTCTGAAACAGAGGAATTTACTACTTTTAGCATGAATGTAAAAAAAGATTACACTTATGTTTATTTTTTGAAAGAACAAATGAGCAATAAAACACTTCCTCTGGTTCTCGTGCTCTCTCTGCATTTATAAGAGGGCAAGTATCTTTAATAATAAAGAAAATAGCATATTTTTTGGCTTTTTAGGGTTTTTCATTTATTTTCTTTTCATCATTGTTGATGGCAGTATCAGTTTAGTTTATATTTTTAAATTAACAAATAATCACCCTTTTTCAGAAATCTGCAAGGAAGGGACTCCTACCCAGACAGCTGTGTGGACGATAATGTCACGAGTACTTTTCTGTTAGTAACTGATAGATCTCTTCAAGGATCATTCATCTGGTGGTCTGGACATGCTATGCTGAGAACTATGCCCTGAAAGGCCAAGCCTGGAGACGTGTCATCAGCCCAAGCTCCATTGAGATCTGCCAGAATAAGCCAGGACACGGCTCTGGGGAAGCCTCCTCTTAGAAGAAAGGTGATGCCACCAGCAGGGGACCAGAGCTGGTGTAGGGAGAGGGCCCTTCTGCAGGAGGAGCAGGTTTGGGAGCAGAGCCGGAGACTGGAGAAACCCGACTTCCCTAATGGGCCACATGGACAGCAGAGAGATTCCCACCACTTCCTTCTGCATGGCTCACCCCAAGCAGAGATAATCTGGCCAGAGTGACCACACAGAAGCCAATTCTAAAAGCAAATGCTGTACTGCAGTCTGCTCGTGTGAACGTTAACGATTTCTGACCTACAATTGCTTCTTGGCACCACTGTAACAGGAGTACGCAAAACTGTCGCTAGGCTGATAAAGCACACAGCTTCAATTTCCGAACGGGGGATGCTCAGCAAATGATCAATTTCCTACCCTCTCACAGGAAGCTAAATTATTCATTCAGAGCACCTCATTTTTATACATATTTGCATTCAAAACCTGTTTTCACCTGTTTGCATGAGTGCCAAAATGAAAGCTTCTACTTGCTCTGTTTTCTATTTATACATGAAATTTTTCCACACAGCGGAATGTAGCTGTCTGCTGCTTCCACAAAAATCTTGTCGACAACCCACAATTAATGATACCATGTATTATTTCAATAGGGTATACAGCCAGGCTCCTCACCCACATTTTAAATAAATGCCCACCAATCTGCATGAGGAGCAAAAGTGCTTAAGGCCAGCATCTGCTAAATCAAGAGTATTATTATACCACCCCTATTTGGGAAGAAGGAAAGAAGAAGAAAAAACAACAAAAAAAGAACAGGCATTGTCAGACAGGTTCCTTAAACTCACTACAGGAGCTTGTGCATGCTCCCATTTGCCAGGGTCACTTCGAAGGCTTTGCTTCCTACATTTTAAGAAAGAATGCATAGAAAAGAACATGAAGGACCACTTCACTGTCTCTTTGCCTCATTTCACTAATAGCTGCCGTGAAGGGCACTCAGGATGAGGGGGGGAATTACGATAACCCGTTACACACCCTTCTGTCCAGTGCTGGACACATGGTTACTGAGGCTGCCCACCTAGACTGCACAAAGCTTGCAGTGCATGGCCAAGGACATGCAGACTTCAAGTGCTCATTCTTTTACATATGACATTTCAAAGTAAGACAAGAGTCAAGATCCTTGTGCTCATGAATTGTTTCAATATACCATTTAAAAAAAGCCTCTTGAGACAATAACATTTTCAAACTAGCTACCTAAATCATTGACTTTGCTGAAGGATCTGTGCAAATTCAGCTCCAGTTCATGCTGGAGGCTGAGGCAGAGGTATCTGCTTGAGAAGAATTCAAGCCTAAATGCAGAGAGGAGAAAAACATTTTTAAAGGCATAGATTTCATACAAACAAAACAAGAGGACAACTTGTCCCCCGATGGGGCTATTTTTCAGTTACGTGGTCACAGGACAACAACATGCACCTCCTAGACCCATCACAAATCCCACATATGACACACAGGCAGTTCCACACGCAGATTGGGTTAACACAGTTTCTTAGCGCACCTTTACCACGTCTAATTAAGCTGAGTGGGTTCCTGGAAGTCTCCTCTGAGGCTCAGGTAGGGAGTTTGGAACAATGGAGATCTGCTTTCTAACAACACTTCTCATGAAGCTATGCATTAGCAAGTAATAAACTTTTAAGCTCCTCCTCCCCTCCCCCAAAGCCCCTCAAACCCCTTCAAGACTTGGGCAGGGACATGTATTTGAAACATCTAAAACATGTACTTCCAAAACCTCCTGCTATACTAAATGCACTGGGATTCAAGCACAGCTCACTTCCTGATGTAGCACCAAAAAAAAAAAAAAAAAAAAAAAATTGGTTTCTGAAGACCCTATATGATGCAACATGACCTCCCCCTTAGGCAGCAGTTAACTCATAACCTTCAGAATAATTTAAGAGCGGATAACCTTTCGCTTTTTTAGCATTTTGGGAAACAGAAGCATAGGACTTAAAAGCAACCTTGTACAAGGTCGCAGAACACCACAAAGAGCCAAGCGAAGGGCAGAACTCAGGTGCTTTGTTCCTCATAAACTCCCTTGCCCTCTAAACCATGTTTTTATGTCACTGTTTCATATGCACACTTCGGCACAGCAAACTCATTAATTTACTAACAACTGTTAGTAAACATTTTCCTGTAACATTTCCCCATCTACCAGTTAGTGTTTCATTCGAGAACTGAAGCTTTTATTGACCAAGCCCTCTCAAATGTAAAATTCACCATGCAAACCTGCAAACAGGAGGGGCAGAGTAATCCACGGAAGAATTACATAGGGCTGTTTCCAAGCGCGAGAGAAAATGCTTAAGGAGGCGTTCTCCAGCAAGGCTCACGGGAAAGGAGAGATTTCACCTTTAACTGGAAGCAGCTGTAGCAACCTGCAGAGCCCTCCGGGAACGCATGTGCCGGGGCCGTGTCTAGCCAGGGCTCTGGCACCGGGACCGTGGCAGCTTTCCTGTGGGCAGGCAGCTAACTCGCATTTCTGTTATTTTATCCTTAAAGAAGTTACCATGGAGACTGGCATGAAAATGGCAATAGGCCAGCCAGATAGAGACAGAAAGCGCAGAAGGCAAGTAGTCCAGCATCCTTAATAATCTGGGTGAGATATCTAACTTTTTAGGATGCACCCTGTGCTTTCTGTGTTAGTAATGTTAAGCTCCGTCTTTCACGTAGCAGCAGCCTATCAGCGAACGTTTGATGGAGTAGGTAAATGCCAGCCATTAAAAGTAAACTATCACAGCTCATGAACACCTAGTTAACAGGCATCATATTGCTTAATATGTATTTGCACGTGCAAAAGTTGTTAAAATCAGGGTTAAAATGACACAGTAAAGGTAGGTGTTTATTTCCTAGAACAAAGAGTGAAATACAAAAAGCTTTCTAGGTATTTAAAAAAAACAACAAAAAACCCCTCCAAAAAAACGTTGATCAAAAATTGTTCTCTAATTCACTACATACAAGAGTAATATAACTTCTTAACGGAATTAGGAAAAAAGCTAGGATGTATTATGTAAGGAAGTTTCACATTTCTGATTATTACCATGCACTTTGGAAGTTGTGCGAGTGCAGTAAGTCTTCATAAGAGCAATATACTCTGGTGGAAGGACCTGAAGAAACAGTCTGCTCTACAGACGCAGAAATAGTTTAAGCAAGCCACAGCAGGAGAAGCAGGGGAGGAAGGAGAGGAGAACCTGCCATGGCAAGAACGTGGATGCTCCCCATGCAGATGTGCCCGGCACACGGTGGCATCGGGAGCACATCGAACCTGGGAGCACACCGCATCCCATCCGATTTGGGCACCACTCCTTAAAAAACATTTATGTATAAGCCAAAGCTTAAGACTCTGCCCAGCACAATAATAAAGCTGATGAGAAAATAAAAGAAAAAAGGTCTCTGGATGACAGGAACTTCCCCCATGTATTTTTTCCTCCCCCCATCCCGTATGCACACTTTTTTTTTTAAACGAAGGCAGAGCTGATGAACCACGAGCACGATAGGATTCCAGCACACATTTCTGCTTTTCAGACCCATTGTGAACTTTATGGACCATGTTCTTCCTCCATCCACAGGGTAAATGTTCCAGGAGTGATTCACAAGCTTTGCCGCTCACTACCGAAATATGCTCCCCTGAGCTGGTTAATTTAAGGCTAGAATTAGTCTCTTTGTGCTGACAATGTTTTTATGAAGGCAGCATAATCCCACAGAGCACTCACTGCAAGCATTTCAAATCCTGATGTTTTATAGTGTTACGTTTTACAACATATGTGTATATTTGAGAGGTTTCTGTGATACATTCCTTTACCACAGCACAAAACACAAAACATAACCCACAGAGCTTCTAAATTATTGACATTGCTCCTTGCATTTGCGTACATAATGGTAATGTCATTTAAATTGTTTTGAAGTACAATTTACAGCATTAAATAACATGTTGATTTTTAAAATATTTCTGATTTTACTTTTGTACCACAGTGCAACTGGAGTCTGTCTAGACAAAAAGGTAGTTTAATCCAGCCATCTTTCTATAAACCACTGAAATAATGCCATGTATTTCTGCATATGTGTCTATGGAAAAGCTAATGGAGTTTCTGACATTTCTGGAGATACTAAAAAGCCATAAGTGACATGCAAGTATTCTACTTAAAAAGTTCTGAGGTCAGATGAGGAAACCAAAGTATTTTTACAGACTGAATAGCTTAATAAGTTTGCATGTTATGACAGTGAGTAGCCATACATACCCTGCAGTTTCATATCTCTAACTTAATTTCTCCTAAAAGTCTCCTTAAAGCATAACTAAAGCTACATGTGTACACCGGAAGGGCTGGTCCTAAGAGGCCATACAAAACCTCCCATCAGTAACGGCTCTGGAGGACTGGGCCCTTCCTTCCCGCTATGGAGATTTTTACAAGACAACTTCACAAATGATTGTATCTGCGCAGCACAGCAGGCAGCAAGCCACTGGATAGCAGGAGCTGGAAGAAGCAGGCAGGAACTGCTTATTCTCTGGCAAAGCTGGTAGAAAAGATGCTCAGACTGCACTGTAAGTTACAAAAAAAAAAAAAAAAAAAAAAAAAAAAAAAAAAAAAAAAGGCGCATTGCTTCTGGTCTCATCCAAGTGCTTAAAAACTTTGAAATTAACTGTCCTGTAGAAAAAAGACTACATAAACTCATATCTTTCCTATGTAGCAAAGAATATCAAAGAATCGCAAGCAAGCTGAAGACCTGATAGTTCATTACATCTGGCTTCTAGAGGAAAGGAAAAGAAAAATCCTGACAGGACTCAAGCAGACTTAGCTGCGGAGGGATGGGGGAAGGTAAATACCTTGTACTTCAAGATAACGAAGTGCCCTTTTCATCCTGAACAGTCCAAACTTTTGCAAACTGAAAACTACCAAAAAGGTAGTTACAAACATGTTTATACACATCAAAAAATATTCATTATTATTTGCATAATTTTCTACAGTAAGATGCATTTCTGGTTTTCTGCAAGAGCCAAAATAAAATATGTTTGGACATCGACACAGTTCATCACGTGATCTTTTAATGACCATAAAACAGTATTGTCCCCTTTAAAGCCATACTTAGTTGGACTTCTTCCTGTAAAATGTCAATGCTGACTCTTTCCAGCCTTTCCAGGAGAATTCTTTGATGCATAACTTCTTGTCAAAAAAAATACAAAAACAAAACAAAAAAATCCCCAGACACTGCAACTCCTGAAGAGCTTTGAATTATAACAAGATCGATAACTGATCAAACACTATTGGGAAGGAGAAACAACTGTCCACAAGTTTTGGCTAGCATCTTGCCTATTGCCACTCACCTCAAGGTCTTACAATCCCATTTGAGCACCTGTCAAACATGCTAGCAGAGCCTTAGTTAGCTACTTTCAGAGTGTTACAAAAGGTTGAAAACCAGGGGTTAGCATGCTTTTCTTTGCGTGTGCACACGTAGATGTGCCTTTTAACACCCTCCAGTCCTACCGAATGCCCTACTGGCAGGCCAGCAGAGGTTCTCTGGGACCGTTCGGGATCTCTCCCTACACCAAGCATGTAAAGGCTCCAATTCCTGAAGCCATGGATGAGTGCGGAAGAAGTTGCTATCGCAACACAGGGACGATTCCTATGACTAAAGAATTCCATATATCTTTTTAATTCCTCTCCCCAAATATATTTCAGGAACTGTTCCTACCTGCCAACTCTCAAGCATCAATGCTTGTGCCACTGTAGACAGAATGCAACGGCAAAGTATCACCACAGAAAAAAAATGCCTCTCTGTGAGAAAACAGACAGACATGGTTTTGTTCACAAGACAAATTTACATATTAAAGGCTGTATTTATCAATATTTGATTTAAACTTCTGTGCCTGCGCATTTATTGAACAAAGCCAGATGGGTGCAGTCAGTTGCACATCTGTATTCATTAACAGAAAGGAAGAGAGACATTCACAGACAGCCACAGCAACAAATAGAGGAATGAAAAGTATTTGGTTGGATTGTAAGCACTTTACCTATGTTCATCAAAAAAATAAAATAAAATAAAAAGGCAGCCTTCCTCAGGCCTATGTCCATCTTCAACTTCAAGGACTGAAGTACTTAAGAGAGTAGCCAATGCAATCAGTAGAGAGAGAGACCCTTCCCAAGGTGACACAGCCCACTTCAGACATGATTAGGTCAGCCTCTCTTTGTTGGCCACACAGGGAAGCTACGATTCCTCAGCTGGCTGGGATGAAGTTCAGCCTCAACATTTAACTGCCAAGAACGAATCTGTGTTTAGCATACAAAAGTGATAAAATAGCTTCCATGGTGTGGGCTTGTAGTGTCACAAATGCAATTAAGTTTTCAGGGATATTCTCAGCATTAAGGATTGAAGTGAAAGCTTCTACTTGGGCTTAAAGTCAAAAACTTAAGTGCATTTTCTTATTGGGGCTGTGGCTGCACTACTTACAAGAGTATCACATGCAATGGAAAAAGATGTACAACCCAGCACCTCTTATCTGTTATCTCTACTAATGGAACAAAGATAAATGGGCTCTAGAGATGAATCTGTTTACAGGATGAAGCCAACCATTGGAATTACCTGCCTTTTGCGTGCCTGAAAATCAGTCGTGTTGTATCTAAACATCTATTTGTCTCACAGCTGCCATCAACAGTAACAGCCAAGTGCTTATATCCAGATTTTCAGTAGCCTAAAGACTCAGATTAGCAAGGCTCATAGGTTTCCAAGAAACTCAGTTTGCTTTCAGGCACTAAAACAACTCAGGAAACTTCAAATTACTGAGCATGTTGGGTACCAAACTTTTGAAATCAAAGATGTTTTCTTGCTTAAACAGGAGCTTAGTGCTTTAGAAAAAGACTAGCAGTTTCATAGATGCTGATCTCCTGCAAAGCTTACAATACTCTCTTAAGGCTGTGGGCATAGGTGGTCAACTGGAGATCACCCCGCATTAAACACCAAATGG
The DNA here is from genome assembly GCF_036370855.1 of Dromaius novaehollandiae. NCBI lineage: Eukaryota > Metazoa > Chordata > Aves > Casuariiformes > Dromaiidae > Dromaius > Dromaius novaehollandiae. Next base: position 30,972,814 of record NC_088099.1, read on the forward strand.
AGTAAATGAATTATCAGGAGAGGGGATTGCCTCCCGTGAGGTACATTAGCTGTAATGGACCTTTCCCGAGGGAAGGACAAGGGAACTGGGGGGAAGTGGCTGCTCCGTGCTATGAGCGTGACGCAAATCAAAACTTGGTCTGGCATAAAACTGAAGCCACAGCAACAATAGGTCTTTTTCATTTGCATCCTCCTTACAGTACTCACACATGCTTAGAAATTAAATGGGATAACACTACCTCAATACTGAAGTTACTTATAAGACAGCACCCATGAGAGAGAACAGTACAGATACATCACCTGTCACTGCACGGCAAAACACATCCTTTACATAAATGACTGAGACCACCGAGCCCAAATCACACGTGGTTTACTCTGAGAAGAGTTACTCCAAGAGGAAACCTTCCATGCAGTTCAGCCTAGGTCACTAACACCAATAGCTTTACCTCTCTAGAAAGAATCATGTACAAAAGTGTAACTGAATTTATTGCTGTGTGCAATAGAACTTAAAATTAAAACACTGACATAACTGAGGAGTTTAGATCATAACAACCTCCTGCCAGTCTACTGTATTTTGCTTAAATCTGTCAGTAGAACGTGGAACAACATAAATATTGTATCAGTGCTTTGGAGCTTACAGCGTGTTACAACTTTGCTTCACAAGGAATATACTTCATGTGCTCTCCAGTGGGAGCTAATAGTAATTCAGCAACCCACTGAAGTGCTTTGTGCTGAATGAAGGCAAATACCTTAATGCCAGAAGGAAGAAGCTACTCGTTACATACAGGTTACTGAAAAAAAACATTCAGCTTACTATTTCTGATTTGTTAGGAAGGCTACACTGAAACTGCAGTGCTGAGTAGCAGGGACTGAGCAGGCAGCACTGCTACAGGAAACAGGGCCTCACATCCAGGAACACTAGTGCCACAAACAAGCCTGAGGTTCTTATCCTGATTGCTAAACACCACTTCTGAAAACAAAACAGTGTGACGGGAAAGGCTCCAGCTTTGCGCCAAAGTCCTCACTACAAAATGACAAAAAAAAAAACAAAACAAAAAAGCCCCCAAAACTCTTTAAAGATTTTCAAACACCCTCTCTCCAATTAATATTTTTCTCTGTCTCAGAAATAACACACAAAGACAGACACCGGCCGATACCATGACATGACCTGAGAAATGTCCCGAGTTTTGGATGGAGGCACATTTCCATACGCAGCACGGGTTATGCATATAGTCACTACCTGCCTTAGTCTCCCAGAGTCAACTAGACTTCACACTCCACCAGGAAGGGCAGAGAAGGCTCCTCCTGTCTCTGGAAACACATCCGTTTGTTCCTTCAGCGTCTGACGCAGGCTGCTCTGCCCACCGAGGGTGCATATGTGTGTGTGCGCTTCACGCGCCTCCTCCCCATGCACACTGCAAGGATCTGATGAAGGCTTCACGCAACCTGCAACTACCCTGAAGTTTTCAATAGTCCCTCACAACACCTTCTCCACCACCCCGCCCCTTGTCTCCCAAGAAGAAAATTGAGAGCCAGACAAGAGGCGTCCAAGGCAACGCTTCTCAAACACATTTTCTCAGGAGCTGCCTGCATGGGTCTCCAGTAAATTGTCAGACTTCCAGCTACAGTGAAAGTATTATACTAGCAATTATTTGAAATATAGTTTCACATGGTGACCACACATGAAGTCCCTCACAATCACACATGGCCACCACGGCAGTACTTGAGGGTGCCTTGTTTACCAGCACAATTTTATTGGCTTTTTACTGCCAGGAAACTGGGGTAAGGAGTACTGGGGTGGGGAAGGGAGAGCAGTGTTTATATACGGGAAAAATATCTCTGAGCCTGCCAGGAGCACAAGCCCTTCATGTCAGTGGTCTTGGCCCTCCTATGGTTTTTGTTCCTTTCTTCATGGCTCTATTGGAGGCCCAACACCCAGCCCCTTCAACAAGAGAAAGCTTGTTTAGTAACAGCAATTTCATGAAAACTCCAGGAAATACAGCTTCATTTCTAATCATCTTCTGCAAGTCTTTTCCCAAAGGATGAGGTCTGGCCTTAATTTAGCTTAAGACACAACCATGTTTTTAAACAATGGTAAATTCTGAAGAGTACCATAAAGGTGCCTCCCACTTCGTGGCAGCAATCATGGCAGCTTCATTGGTGATGTTCTGTAATACTGTGCTGTTCTCCAGCAACCACCACACTCTGAGGAATGGTAGACATTTCAGTCTGCTATCCTGTGCCTAAGAACTGCTATAAAAATCGCCCAAGTTCACTTTCCAACCACATTTCCAGCAGGAGCAGCCCTGGACATCCCCCTTGCTGAGCCCAGTGGGTTTATCTCAGGCTCAGTCTGTGTGGACCAGCACCTGGGGCAGCCACAAAGAGGAAGCACCTGGGTAGTCTTCATTTTAGAAATCCCAAGGAAAGCAGATGGAGCAAAGTATTGTACTCACTGCACACTGAAAGCAAAAATCTGACCTACTGCCAGGCCTCAGATCAGAAGAGCTGCAGCTCCTGATCTGGCTCAAAAGAGAAACTCTCCTGCATTTCAATAATTCAGCTCTCCACAGCACATCATGATGGATGAAATCAGATACATTCCTTTTCCAGAGTGCTTTCAGTTGCTTATAAGTTTACCAGCATTGCTTGGACCAGAGTCGAGGCCTCAGTTCATGCACAGAAGAGGCAGATCACAACCAAGGCACAGCCTAAGTGTGTTTCTGCCACTACACCCTTTCCCTTCCCTGGTGAAGGGTGGCCACATCGGGGGCAAGGAAGGCCTGGAGGCTGCGAGCCAGCAGAGCCAGCAGCAGGCACCGCTTAGACAAGCCGGCCCTAAGCCCCAGCCTGTCTCACCAAAGCCTTTGCAGGGAACTGGTTGTCTCCTCTCTCTCTGAGGAGGTGGGATTCTTCTGAACACGCGCCAGGGGTTCTTTGTAGATCTGACACCTGAAGGCTGCAGGATCAAGACAGAAATGGTTATTTGGCTGATTTTTGCTTTCTTAAACAGCTTTTCCTACTCCATCTAAAGAGAATTCTGTCTCTGCTTCCTCGCCAACTCTAGCTGCAAAAGCGCCTTCCTTCTTCCTCTCATCATTCACAACTGACTTGTGCTACACGGGCTACAAGTAAATAGCAGAATTAAATAGACTAAAAAAAAAATTTAATCAGAAATTTTAGAGTACTCATTATTACCTTTGACAGTCTGAAAACTAGTCAAGTTTTCCTGTTAAAAGGAAATCACTCTACAGTAATCTAAGTGCTTGTTTAGTTTTAAGCACCCATGTTAGATGAAAGGAGGAATACAGAAAAGCTTGATGCGATATCCTGTGAACACCTGAAATTTCACCAGTGCACACACTGACTTCAACCTTCTTTCCTTGCCTAGATTAGAGGTGGTCAAACATCCCTTACTCGATGCCTGCAGCATGCACAGAGCAGTGTTTTCACAAATAATTTTGAGTATAAGGAACACAGTGTCAGCCTCCCTATGAGAAACTTATCCCCCCAAAATGTATATATTTAAGAGGTATCATAAGTCAGCCATCCTTAAATTAAGAGAAAAGTTACTTAAATTAACGTCAGTTAAGGAAATTGTTGATGTACACACCTGTGAACTCTGGCCTTGTCACAGTACAATACTCCCAAGCTACTTAGAGCTTCTGCTTAAGCTTTTAAAAGCTCTCGAACCCCAAGCTGCTCATCTCCATGAAAAAACATCATCTTTGGCTAAAATTCTCCCCTTTTAGGGAGGGGGCAGAGAGGAGAAAAGAGCACAAAAGGCAGATTGTGGCAAAGCCCTTCATATTAAAGGATTGATTCTAGCACTCTTGCAAGCAAAACTCCCAAACTAGATCAGCGTGTGCAGAGTCCAGGCTCAAGTTTTGTTTCATTTTCTGTTATAGAAATTGCTTGGAGCAAGGCTCCCTTATCTGTGCTTTTGATGAATGTGATTTGCCATTAAACTTTACCAAGGTCCATGTGCTTCTCTCTCTGCTTCAACAACTTTTTACGTCATTGTCCCCTGGAAATAAGAAATGCGCTCAGTATGTGCTGTAATCAGCATCGCAGGAGAATTCTACTCTGCCTTACACAAAACTTAGCCAGTGCAATTTTAATAAGAGACATTGTCTATAGACAGACAGATAGATAGATAGCTGTAGATACAGATCTATAACCTCTGCTTAGGTCAGGGACACACAGGGAACCTTAGATCCGGCTCCCTCCATCTCGAGAAACAGCAGCTGGGGCAATGGGTGGCGGTGGGACATTTGATAGTTTAAACAATAATAAGTACAATCCTTAAATGTAATTCCTAACTGAGAAAATCCCTTGCTGTGCATTGACTGACATAGCTGCTGAGGCCATTTGAAAAACTACTTGTATCCTATGGGTTGATTTTGTAGCAGAGTACAGTAGTTATACATCAGGACCATGTACCATCTGTCAGCTAGCTGATGGGCTGAGGCACAGTGATGGAGAGCGGAAAGCGATGAGCATTCACTGCCTCTTGTCAGTCACTAGCAGGGGATGCAGGCTCTTTCCCTGGCAGAGCATACAATGAAAGCTTGCCTGCTGCCACATACTTGCAGCAGACACCACGTGGATGAGATTCTCCAAGTCGCAAACAATTTCAGCACAGATTCAGGGCTTCAGACCTCAATGCAAAGATATATCCGGATCACTAGAAATGTCACAGTCATAGATGAGACTGTGGAAGGGAAGAAGCCACCATGGCTTAAGAAAAGAATTTTGGAGACAATTTTTGGAGGTCTCTTCTTAAACTATAAGAGACTAGGTTTTCCTTCTTACTGCCATTATTCAGTGTTACAAATAGAGATACTTAAAAATAGTTCATTGCCTGTTAAGCACACACAATATTCTTCCATTTCAAACTCCAGTGATTTCAGGCAACAGATGTTCTCCCCTGATAAAATGAATTCTAAAGAGCCTGATGGTGCCAGGACCCTTAGAGTTTGCTTGGTTTATCATTACTTCTATAGATTACATTTATGAAAACAAAGCAGGCCAGACTAAAATAACTGATTTTCTAGGAGCAAACACAAGCAGTGATGCTATTTGTCATGAAAGGAAACATTTTCAGCGTCTTTTTTCTACACAATATTGCTTCACCTCACAGACCTAAGCAACCTGAAGTTTCCTATACTGTGGCAATCTACATTCCTGGAGTCAGCCAGCTGACATGTGAGATTTTGTGGTTTTAAAGAAAGCTTGCATAAAGCATATTTGGAAATGCAGTGCCCTAAAGGAGCTTTGGGAAACATTTGAGCCCAATGCCTCAGAGCTACAGGAGCAGAAAGGACGCAACAGATGTAGAATTAAGTTGAATGCAGAGTTCTCGGTCATGCAGTTACCAAAGTGAACAGGAGGAATGTAAAAAGGTAAGGGATTTTCAATCAAGATCTCGTTCTCTCTATGTTCCTGCTAATGCACACAAAAATCTGGCAGTTCTGCTTTTCAATGGCTGCTGTTTCCATGGGCACAGAAGTAGTTCTGGTCTGCACAAAGGCAACTCCTCTGGCTATCCACAAAAGGCAATAGATATTGCTATCAATCAGTATTATTATACTAATACAGTAGTATTCACTAGTGTCTCCATATATAGCTACAAACCTTCCTCCAAAAACCCACTTGAAAAGGCAGCATGCTAGTGCTGTCAGCAGTGGTAAATTTGTATAGACTTGTGCTCAGAAGAGACCAATCTGTGCTTTATTTTTGCATGGTTGTGAATGCTCGCCCTCTGAAAGCACCTTCAGAGCATGGCATAATCAGTCTTATGCCACACAGCTTTCACAAATACCACATGGCGGGGAGGTACACTGGGGACACCACTGTTGCGTTTCCAGAAACAAAGGGCAATGACTTTGATCTACTTCACTTTTGGGTTGCTAGCCATATACATACAGTTCATTCTGCGGCACGGGTGCACGGACAAATAGTGCTGCCATTTCCATTTGCTCTTGCAACACAGAAGGGAGGCCATGCTACTTCTGCACTGCTACATTTAGGTGTTCAACTAGACTTAACCTAGCAGATCTGAAAGTATATTTGTACTTCATTTTGACTCATCAGTTACTAGCATGAAAGCATCCAAGTTTCACAGCAAATTCAATTTTAAATTTACCACTTTTCATAAATGCCAGCCAACTCCAGACTAAGTCACTTCAACATGAATCCTTTGATAGAACTTCTTTCATAACCAAAGATCGCCAAACATTTAAATGCCCATGAGAAAATATGCCTTCTTTCAAATGATGCCCACTTTTCCCTAATCTTATCATTCGATGTCTTTTCTTAAAAACTTCACCCTCCATAGTCATGCAATTACATGAAAAAGAAAGAAATTTAAAAAAAAAGGAAAAAAGGCAAATTGAGTTTAAAGTAAAAGCTAAATTTTAAGCCGTTATGAGTAGAAAACCTAACAACTGAAAGTGACAAGCAAATAAATAAATATATATATTTTAAAGAAACTTAACAGTCTTGTAAGATTTGGGGGAGAAGGGGAGCTGCCATGCGATTTCTGCTTGCCTCCGAGGGGCACCTTGTGTTTTTACTGCCTGTGCCGAGTTGCATGTGGCTGCAGCTTTCCTGCTGGCAGTACCCTGAGCTAACAAGTTGAGGTGAAGGGGAACTACTGCTGTCACTGCAGGGCAGACATGAACTTAGACTATATTTAGAAACCAAACCCAGAGCATTGGAAACCAGCTAGTTTCCCATCAACATCAGCAGGAAGGGAGTTGATACCCTTGTCTATAACATACATAAAGACAGTAAATCCTATTTGGGATTCAGGAAACTCTATATTGACCAAATTACCCTTTAGCTACACTGAATGGTAATTACTCCAAATCAGACATTTTCAGAGACATTCTTCAAATTTTTCATTGACTTCAATATTTATAATGATGTGGAATTTGGGCTTTGAGACAGGAAAACAAAATACCCACTACCATTCTTATATACGTACAAACATCACACTTGCATGCCTGCTCTAGTGGTTACACAATAAATTGTGGGAGCCTTCCTTATCTCTGCCTTTGATGGGGTCTTAATGAACCTAGCATAACTGCTGTTGTGCAACAGGGCCAAAGAGCACAAAAGTACTTAAACACAGCTCAACTTAAGTAAGGGCTGCTTTGGTAGAGTTGCCAGCTTCCCATCCCTAGGTCCTTCATGACTCACTCCAAACAGCCCTTTTTTCTCCAAAATGCAAGGCCAAGACCTCAGCTAACATCACATGAAGTTATGTTGTTTTATATTTACCAAGTCATCATCCAGGGAGAAAAAAAAAAGATACATAAGCATATTCCAGACTTCTCCATATTCTGAGGAAAACTCTCTGCAACCTCCCCCCCCCCAGTCTCCAACTATCACAGTCAGATTTGCTGGGGATGGCATTAGTCTGTGGGAGCAGAATGCAAATTCTGCAACTCTCACGGCAACTTTCCAAAGTGAAGCACTGTATTTAATTAAATATGAAAAACTGATTAGCACGGCACTTCATTAAATTTTACTTTTATTTGATTCTGTAGTTGCTTTTAAGGTTTTCAATATGTTACAGTAATACAGATTAATAACACACAACTGCACTGCACATAGAATAATAAACTGAATGCAAGCAATATTTTGGAGTAACCACTTATTTATTTGTGAATGCTTGGTGATTACTGTAAAAAGTGAGTATGACATGAAAGTTAAAAGAAATCACGCCCTTGTTGAAAGTTAAATTCATATCTAAAAACCTCCCTGAAACTGTGCACAACAGGGCGTACCTGTCACCCCTAATTTGGCAGTCACTGGCTTTGCTGATTGCGATTTACAACTCCAGCATTCGCTTTCTTAAGGGAAAAGAGAGGTCCCACTTTTCCAAACTTGGCAACTGAAGTTAGATGCTTACATCTGAGACTCAAAAAGAAAATGCCCTGAAACATGCTACTCCTTTCATCTATAATGGATTTCAAGGTGATTTCAACAGACACCCCTTTGCCGAGAAGGTAAAGCACAAGTCTCCTGCTATATCCACTGAAAACCTTTGAGTGTTTTTGTGAAGCTCCAATGAGTACTCAAGAGCAGGGCTGTGGGCTGTAACTATCTTCACACTGACTTAGTCCAGCTCTGACGCTGCTTGTACCAGCTAAAAAGTCTTCTGATTAGGTGGGGATAGTCTGACATACATTACTGCGTGCTCAGAATGATTGTTTGTCTTTATACTTACCTCTAAATCACCTATGACCTTTCAAATGCTATATAAATAAATTAAAACCAGTATTTTAGCATCTTTCAGACATGGCCATTATAAGAATGTCACTGACATTTTAGTCAGGATATTCTATTTAGTTTGAAATATGACAGGAGTCTAATGAGTTCATGCTAAAGACAGACAAATGCTAAAAGAACTCAATAGAAATATATCTAGGAAAATTAAAGCAAACAGCCTGTAGAGCCTATGCAGAGAGCAATCTGATAGTACCTAATGTTGAGCACAGTCTTTTTATCTGAAACACTAACAAAAAGAGCTAGAGGTAGAGGACTGTGGCATGGGGGTATATCCTCTTGCTATAGCACGTTTAGAACAAGACTCAAGTGCTACCATAAGGTCTCCATAGCTGGGAAGCCCTTGGCTGCGGGAACAGGGCGACGTGTGGCAGGTTAAGGCAATGTGTCCCGCAGGAGATTTGCTCTCCAGCATCAGGCAGCATGAAGTGGGAGACAATCCAGGCTCTCTGGGCTGGCAAGGCAGCAGCAAGCGCTCCTCAGCGCAAGATGGCACTCACAGCCTCCCACTTGCCTTTGCCCAGTGCCAGGCGAGATGTAGCAACCGACGGATCTTTACACTGTTATATTCTTTCTTTTTTGCTTTTTTTTTTTAAACAGTTTATTCTAGTAAGAACCATCCAATTCACCCACCAGCCCAACGACTTCTTTTGTTTCTGCTTGCGCAAGCTGAAGACAGAGTTCCTTCATAACATGAAATATCCATCGGTAATATAATGGTGTAGTTAGTGAAGGATTAACACATTTAAAATATCTATATATGTTCTAAAGTTAATTAATTTCTGAGTACAAGTCACTCATGCAACCATTGGTTAGAACCATCAGCCATCATTCAGCAGCATAAATTAAATTAAAAACTTGCTCTGAAGCTTTAAGTGGTGCCCATAAATCTGTACAAAATTACAAAAACAAGGAATTAGGAACAAAACTCTGAATAACATCTTTCTTCTTAATTTAAATTTTAACTGGATTACACATGAATTACTAATTGTTACTTCTACTGACCCATGGCAATAATACGAGCTCTGTATTACAATGACCTGACATTTAATTAGTTCATATGAGTAGATTATGCAAAATTTTATGATAAAGTGATTTAAACTCATATTGCCCTTGCTAATGCAACATAGCAACAGTGGAGACTACACATTGGTACAAACAAAATTTCAAAGAGAATCCATTAAAATAAAAAACAATTCATTGAATGTAAAATGAAAACACACTCTATAGAGTATTATGTACTAAATTCTATTCATCCAAGCTTCAAACTTTGTAATCATCAACTTGAACTACATAAAACAAGCATTACTCTTCAATTATCAAATAACTCAGTTTGCATATTACTTGGGATTCAAAAATTTCCGGTTAGGGAGATCCACTGGACATTTACACATGGGTTACAAGACCAGCTAAACCTAGAAATGGTTTTGCATGGGAAGCATTTGCCTGATTAGTCCTCATACGGAGCAACTGCAGCAATTTTGGCCACCTTAAAACACCAAAATAGGTAAGGGAATAAAGTGGCATGAACATCACATAGGAGCAAAAATATATACATATATATATATATACATATATATATATATATATATATATATATATATATATATATATATAAAAAAAAATCACACTATAATAAAATATCTTCCCAATAAACTGAGAATCTCTCTGAAGAGATTCTGAAGCAAGTTCAGACAGCATAAAGCAACCAGAAAGAGTCACAGATGCCACTGAAGACCATGTACCACTTAATTTATGGCTGCCCATCACTGTAGTACCTGATACAAATCAGATAAAAACAGTAGCCCTTGCTGACTTCACTTACCCTTTCAGGGTAACTTCTGACAGGAGCTGAAGTTTTCTTTTCATATTTTAATATTAAGTTCTTAAAGATTTATTAGGGAAGAAAGGAGTATCAATCTGCACAGTTCCCACTCTTATGCAAAAACAATTTTCCTCTTACTGAAGAAGAATTTTGGACATTTTCCACGGAGTTTGCATAAGTTCTGTCTTCACGTAATAACCTCTTAAAGTTTATTCCCTTGCTGAACCATTTGATTGAGATCATATAGTGCTGTTTGTTGAAAATTTGGGCATCTCTACAGACGAACGAGTCCAGGCTCCGGAGGAAATGCTTGCTTGTCTAGAACAGCATGGAGTAGAAAAGGAAGGCCAAATGTCAGTTTTGCAGCCAAGCGCTAGGGACGCAGTACGATGTTGCCAAATAGCTGAGATAGTTGTTGAGCAATAATCCAAGCCCTGCCACTGGAAAACTGACTCTGATCTTTGGTATGGAAAAGTGAGTAATCAGATGGTCAGGCTGTGCTGAGGATTGGTATCTGCATTTTTATTACTACCGTGCCAAGAAGGATCATTTGATCTGCAATTCCTTCCTACCTAGGCTCACGTAGTAACCCTCTCACAGAGGCTAATCTCATAAAGTCCCCTTTGAAATACTTGGCACAGTAAGTTTCTGAAAAACTATATCCAGCTTCTATTTCTCTTTCCCAGGTGTGTGTGTGTATAAGCATCTTCCAAGTCTCAGATTTTCAGCAGTGTTCATAATATACTCTTTTATAAATGATTTTTCCTGATGACTTTACTGGCATTACGCATGCCAAGATCCATCAAGATATACACTTCTGTATCCACGTTGATTTGAAAATGACCCAAGTAGAGCCTTGATAGCGGTCACCAATTCCTCCAAACCATAGAAACTGATACTCTGCAAATCTGGCATACTGATTGCTTTTATAAAGTTGTTTTCCAGAACAAAATGTCTCATGCCCTGCATTTGTCATTTGCAAATGATATACAGCTGGCTCCCAGATCTGTGCTGCAGCGCAACTTTGCCACCCGCGCGGGTTCCTTGTAGAGTCGGGCTCCTGGCTCGCCAGGCTTGGTCCTTTAGCAGCGACTCCATATGAACATGCTCCTCGGGCCGGGAGGAAAGTCAGGGGCTGCAGGCAGCATCGCTGCTTCCCCGCAGGGTGGCATTTCTCCCAGTGCAGCCTGCCCACCCCGTGGGTCCGGACTCCGACACCCATTGGAGGCTGCTCGGAGGGCACCATGCCTCCCACGGGACTTGTTGGGCCTGCCCCAGCGAGAGCCACACCAGGCCCTAGCTGCCCTCTTCAATATTTCCCCAGATTTCGCAGGGCTATTGCAACCATCCAGCCCTTTACTGCCTCTGGTAAAGGAAAGCTGACTTTGCAGAAACTAAATTTTTAATTAATTAGTTTTCTCTACAGTCTCACGGAGAAGAGGAAACAAATAACAGAGTTATGTTCTGCAGAACACCATGACCATACTATCTGCCCAGTGCTGGAAGATTTTAGCTGCATTTAAGGAAAACACAAAACCCCAAAACCTGCAAGAACTCATTCATTCACTTGCCCCAGCTCCTACAAAGAAGGGTGTGCTTCATTGAGCAGAGGCTGATAGTTTTCAAAACCATCTACTAGGAATACTATATCCAAGTCATCCATTTCTCATTAGCTATTAAGTGTTCAAAACATTTGGCTGGCTTTGAAACCTCCACTCAGAGTGTGTATCTACAATTTGTTTACAATATTTGAAGGCTACCTTACAACCTAAGCTTAAAAATTTCATGCAGCTAAATTCTACCTATATTACTCATTGACTTCAATGAGAGTGTTCATGCAAAAAGTCCAAGACAGTTTTAGGGCTTTCAATAATATATAAATACATGCATATATATATCTTTTTACTTTTAAAAATGAAGAGGGATATAGAAAGAAGTGTGAAGATTACAAAAAGGGCAAAGATTTTTTTAAGCCACTGAAGTGCAATCATGCTGGAAGAAGCTGACAAATTTCACCAGCTCTTTTTCATTAAAGTACATTACTTTAAACAAAACCCCCCAAGGCAAGCTCTGTGAGAAGTTTGCCATGATGGGAATATACTCATGCAAAAGAAATATAGCACAATCTAGCACATTCATAGAAATGTCACTTTTAAATATAAAGTCCATTATTCATTTATTAAAAGAAATGGATACATATGTGAGGAAAACACCCATCTTGTGGCTACTTGCCTGGCAGCAGCTTATATTCTTTGCAAAGTATTTTACATCCGTAATAAATGTGAACGAGACATGGATATATCTAGCTTTTAGGATGTTTCTTCAGGTTTATAGTCATTAGGAAACAGTTGTATCTGATTCAAGAAGAAAAGAAAGCTACATTTATGGTGTAAGTGAAAGTGCCAGGAAATTCAAAAACCTGGCAATGTGGACAAGTTGAGACAGAGATTGCAGCAGTCGTGTTACAATGCAAGACACACATTACCCCTCCCAATAATGGAGGGACATTGCCAAGAGCTTAACAACAGAGGCCCACTGGTTTCACAAAACAAAGTGGTGCAAGTCTGATTTCATTACGGTTGCAGTGGTTTACAACTCAAGGTCTCGCCTCAGCATTTTCTGGGGGATTATGTTGGTCTTCTGGTCTAAACCAGCTAGAAAGATAGATTGCTATTAATAGTGCTGATGCACAAGCGAGTTATCAGAGTGCATCTATGTTAATTGCTGCTGTATTTCCTAACTCCTAGCAGGACAGCACAACAAAAAACAGTTGCTCACAGAAGAGAACTCATATTTAACTAATAGACCAGCTTAAAACTCAGATTTTTCTTCTGCAGGATATTCCCACAGTTTAAATTCCCAAGCCAAAGGCATTCTAATGTTTTCCATAGTAAAGGCATTTCAAACAATGTCATCAAAAAGTTTAATCCCTGTAACCTCCTGGGACTGCACAGGTAGCACCTCCTTAAGCCCTAATGGTCCCCTCAAGCTGAGCAGTGAGACAGAGCCTGGAGAACAGTGGCAGCTCTTCTGGTCCTACCAGAAGTTTCTTAAAATAAGCTGCCATGAAGTGTGTCCCTTTCAACACTGATTTTTCCCCCCTCACCTCCAACAACAAATGGGAGCTGATAAGTGAGGAACAGAAAGAAAGAAGAAAGCAGCAGCAACTACAGATTGTTTATTTCCATCTGGGATAGGAACAAAATTTAAACCAGAAAAATTTTTGCTGCACCTCACCTGATGATAGGCCTGATAATCTTAAGAGGTCAATTCTGCAGTTATCCACAAATTGGTTTAAGCAGACTTACTTGCACAGGCTTTATGTATGTGAGTGAATACTGGGAATTAAATGCATATTGCCTTGCATACAGGATAACCCAAGAGAGCACGAGTAAGAGTTTGTCACCAGAGGTAAGCTTATCACCAGAAAGCCTTGTATCTGTGGTATTGCACAGCAATAGGTGTCACCCAGGGCCCCCAAAACCTGTAGCAGCTTTTCCTTGAGTAGGAGCATGAGGCTGGACTTGGCACTTGGCTCCTGAAGGCACCTGAAGCCAGAGGTGACTCAAAAGGCCCTGAAAAGCAATCAAATGCCTGCAGAGAGCCAGCCCCTGGTGGACAGAGTGGCAAATGCCTGTCTGCTTCGGTGATGTGGATCATCAAAGCACCAGTCACCTGCCACTGATGTACTCAGGAAATTGTTATGCAGCTGGTGAAGCTGGACAGGCCACTCTTCCCACAGCCCCACACAGCTTGCACAGCTACCTCTGTGATGATCGCCGACCATCTAGCACAGCACCTGCATCATTGGAGTGCATGGGCCGAACACAGGGGGAGCCTTGGAAGTCTCCGCTTTGCATGTTCCCCCCCTCCCCCCAAGACCAGGAATGGATTGGAGGGGCCAGGTCCTCTTACTGACATCTGAAGAAGCTCTGGCCCTCAAGTGGTGCGCCAAGGGGGGGGATGAGCAACAGGCTGCTCGAAACCTGCAGGGAGAGGGACACCTTCATGCTGCACCCTGGGAAGGAAGTTGTTTTTAACCTCTGTTCCCCCAATTCGGCCACAGCCAATCTATTGCCTCCCTGGGACTCAGTCTACTCCCCATCTTGGCATCTGTGACACAAGTGAGAACCCAGCTGCAGGCTGTGTAGTGATTTTGGTGGCGTACACAAAGCAGAAGCAGCGAGGTAGCAATTTTTAATATTTGATATCTGAGAAGTTTTACAGAACAGGAGAAAAAACAAAAAGAGGTATTTCCTTAGCCAAAGGGCATCCTTCACACTGTGTATCAATGGCCCACTGCAAACAAGAGAAACGCAGGAGTTTCTCAGAGGAAAGACTGCAAGGATCTTATAATGAAAAGTTTAAAGCAGCTTAAAAATTGGAATCACTACCATGTCCCCCTATAAAACACGGAAGATAAATCCGTTGATCAGGAAAATATACACACACACACACACACATACATGCACACACAAACCCAACACAGAAAGGAAAAACTTCAAAAGAAACCTCTCAAAACTAAGAGCCACTGATCCTGTGCAGGCACTGCTCCTGATCGGAGCTGGAAAGCAGAGCCTGCTGCAGCATCGTTATTTTGCTTTTGTGATTTTGAAGTGGTGTGAAGGGCAGAGAGACAGAGGCTGGGTTTTAATAGGAATTACATCTAGACTTTGCTCATCACTGGAACATAATCACTGAGTACAACTAAGGATACAAGAGGAAGAGGGTGAAAGACCAAGAGGTAGATTTAAAAGCTTCAGTCATTCATTCACTACCACACATTTATAAAGTGCAAAAACACATCAGAATATGTATCACAGGATGACAAGTCTAACTATAAACCTGCCTGCTGTAACTACGTACCTTTTGTCATCCCAGTTAGGCTGGGCAGAAATTCTTTTGCCTAATTGAAGGAAAAAGTCTGTTATCCCAAAGCACTGGAGGGAAAAAAGTTTCCTCAGGACTGAATGAACCAGGCTCAAGAGAAGGCCAGAGATGGAAGACTGCCAGCCAGTTGGTATTTTGTAGCTAGCTGACAAGCATCCTGAAATTTGGGACTGGAAACCCAGCACAGATGCTGATGCCAACAAGTACACCCATGGCAAGAAGACGCAAGCAGATGTGAAGACAAATGCACACATATATGCAGATGACCATATGGAAGAAACCTCAATAACATTTGTTTCACTTTTTCAAATACCTTCACTAGAATTACAGGTCAAACAATTTAAATTAAAATTCCACAAAAATATTGCAACAAATGGAAACCATTTGCAAATAGTAATCAAGCAGACAAGGAAAGCAATAAACATAAATGCCTTGTATCCAACAAAACAATTTTATTCTATAATAGAAAGGGTCTTATGGAGAATGAAAAAGCAGTGGCTGTACTAGGTCTTCACTTTATTAAGGATTTTGATACTGCCTCACAAAGTTCTCCTAAATATGGCAAGCAACTAAGGTTTAGGTGAAACTGTTGAGATTGGTACATGACTGTTTGAAAAATTACACAAGCAGTGGCTCACCACCAAATAGAAAAACTGAATTAAGTGCAGAAACCTGTTTTCATGCTGAGGCTCCTCAATATTTTCGTTAAAAAATTGGTACAGTAGAGAATATAGCACTTACTAAATCTGAAGATAGTATCAAGCTGGGAAAGGACAACAGATCCTTTAGAGAAGAGATTTAGGACTCAAAACAATCTTGAGAAAGGATAAAAACTGTCTGAGAAAATGAGGATGCACTTCAAGTACAAGTACAAAGTAGCACGCATTGAAATATGTCAAGTGTGTGTGCGTGCGCGCAGTTGACAGAAGACATAAGACAGGAAATGACTAGAGAGACAGAGGGTCTTCGGAAAAGGATTTGGGAATCATAATGGATCACAAACTGAACAAGAGTCAAGAATATTTTGCTTTTTCTCCGTAGCAAATATCAAAGCAGGATATACGAACAGGAGTGCTGTTCATAAGACAACCGAAGTAAACCTTCTACTCTACTAATAAGTGGTAGTACTCCAGCTGTGCAAGCCTTACAGCTGAGTTTGGGCACAGTTTCTCAGACAAGAGCAATTCAGGCCAATTGGAGTTCACATGGGGAAAAAAAACAAAAGAAAACACAACACATCAGGGGTCTAGAAAGCCTACCATTGGGGGAAAAAAAAAAAGATGTGGAGAATCTGAGTTGTTTAGTCTAAAAATAAAGATGTCTGAAGGGAGACATGATAACAGTTTTCAAATATAGAAAAAGATTGCTAGAAAGAGAAAGGAAATAAGCCCTTTTCCATGTTTGCTAAGGGTAGGACTCGTGAAAGTGGGCTGAAACAGCAGCAAGGGAGATTGAGGTTAGATTTTTAGGAAGCCCTTTCTGTCTGTAAGGATAGTAAAGCCTTGGAAGAGTCAGCCTACAGAGATGCGGGAATTGTCACCGTTTAAGCCTTTTCAGTATAGGTTACAGAGACATCTGTCTGCAATATATCAGCTGTATCTATACTGCCTTGGGGCAGGTGGCTGGACTGAATGACCTCTCCTTTACAGCCTTTTCTTTGATCTATGAAACTATGAAAATGATGAAAAATAAGTGTGATCGGAATATTAACACATTTGAGTTTCTGGCAGACTAGCTCTATCTTTGAAAAATGCATGAGCACCTACAAGTCAAGAGCTTGGGATCCTCACAGCATCACCTCCGAGCTTTGGCACAAGGACCAAGGCAGCAGAGAGGTCAATTACAGTTTGCAACACTAATTAGCTTCTGGCAAACAAAAAGAGGCAATAACAGGACAAAGCTCACCCTCTCTATTGCCCCAAGTAGTAGGCATGCAGTGTTTGCCCTCTGCCATCCCAGCCCACACCCAGGAGGCAGAAGAGTCACTGAAGAAGTGGGAGGTAACCACTGTGCCATGCTATCCAAGAAACATTTTGATCCTCCAGATCAATACAGTACAGTTGAACACAAGACTTCATCAGTAAATATGCAAGTAGGAAGATTTGGTCCATTTTCCACTAGGTATTTACCCAGAAGACTATTAAAGCTCTGCATACAGTATTTTGTTCTCTTGTGGGAGTGCAGTAAAACACTGGCTGCCGTTAATGTACCTTGGTGAATAATCACACTCAGCTAATTTTCAGCCATGAATGATTAAGCAGTTCATACAGTATATGAGCATAAAGGGCTATTTCCTCACACTTACAATATATTTGATTTGAGAACCCAGTGGAGCGAACCCACCCCATACCAGTATAAGGACAAGTTACAGAATTAGGCAATTACTCTTATGCATCCATGATCTATGTGACATACAAATTCTGCAGGAAAGCTGTGACACTCCTGCAGAAACCAGTATACCTGCACTGTTATTCAAAAGCAGACTGCAGGCACTTTTACCTTTTGTACTTTTACCTTTGAGTTACCATGCATATATTATGTTTTTAAACTTCCACCTCTAGAAAATACAAGCACAGTTTACAAAGAGGAAATGGTCTATCAGGTTACCTAAGATCCAATCTCGTAAACCTTACTCATGACAACTAGCAATTATTCATGGAAACTGTTCTCTAGAAGTCAGTTTGACAAAAAGCAGCATTCAGTGATCTGACACAGAAGTTTCCAAGTCATATTATTAGCCTGCATGAAGACAACTTCTATTGCTTCAGCACAGATGTGGGTTCAGGTTTTCAGCCCAGAGATAACCAAAACCACACATCGAGGAAGCTTTATTATGAAGACAACATTTAACATTCTCCTGAAGACAGTTGCGGAATTTGACTTTCCTAGCTAGAGAGAGTTCAGTTCTGTGCTCTTTTAAATAGCACAAATTACTCTTGCTTCCTATATGAGTAAATATTACTAAGCAGTAGTAAGGATTATAGGCTTGACCCCCAGAGTTACTAGAGGAGTGCTTCCAAAAAAGTACAGTCATATATTGCTCCCCACTACACAAACATGATTTGACGTTTTGTGACCCATAGAAATATTGGAGGTTACACACTGCAAGAGAGCCATAGTAGTTACAGATAACATAGGCAGATCCTTTTATGGATGTTTTTGTTACCCTCCATCCTCAAGAAACTCCTTTGTATGACATGCACAACACAGCTACGATAAACATGCAGTGTCAGGGAATAGCAATTCTGATTCTACACCACCAAACTGAGGTCTGTACATATGGTAATAACAATTTACTTTTTATAGGATAATAATAGGCTTTGGTAATTCCTGTGCCAACAGATCGGTGGCTACTGTTTCCACTCAGAGGTTATGAAAGATTCTGCCCTCACCTCTTTCCAGTGGCCTGTTGTTCCCGAAAAGCTGAGCATTATTTTTAAGGCATAAAATTGTAGGAAAGTGCATGGGCAGCTATTATTAACAATCATACAGAATTCTGCATGATGTGTTTCAGTCCACTTTATATTCTGCTACTTAGCAGAGAAAGCTTTGACTGGAATAATTTACAGTCAAGTGACATTTTGCATATATAAAAGATGCATCTATTTGAATAAGATGGGTTCAAATCTGTGGTCCCTATTCAGAGAAAACTTAAATTAAGTCAGTAAGAACAAGGTCTGTAAAAACAGGTCTTGTCTGAATGTCATTAATGAGTTTGAGCGTTAGACCCTAAGATCAAGTTTATTCTTTAGAGAATTCCTACTGTACAGCTGAAAACTGGCTCTTTCATTTTTGAGTGCTGTCCTTATCCTAAGTCTAATGAGTTTCTTTACCTTCTAGCTGACTCTTGCCTGCTCCCAGTTCACTTCCAGCTTGATTCCTAACAACAGTATCCTCCTCTTGTCCATCTTTTTTCTGACATTGGAGTTGAGAGCAAGTAACAGGCAGAGAAAGGGCAGCTAAAAGAATAAACTGGCAAAGAGAATAATTTTGATCCTTTTGGGAAGAGCAACCGCAGCTCCTGCTTAAAATTCCCATAAAAATCTTTTTCCTTTATGTTGAGAGAAATAAAACAAAATTGAATCTTTTCCTCCCTACTTTCAGCTCTGCCAGGAAATTAGCCAAAGAGCTAACTGCCCACCTTGCAAGCCTCACCCAACATACCGTAGGAACATTTCAGATCACTAGTTTGTTAACTGCCACACAGAAGTTATCACATTAATGCAAGGATTAGATGCCAAGAATAGTTTAAACAAAGCTAAATGAGTAAAGCGTGCCTAGTAGTTCCTATTGTTCAGCCTTATAGACATTCAGTGAGTTGTATGATCGAGCATTCTAATACTTCCAACTCATTTGTTTCATTACACTGTGTTTCTTGCACTCAAACATCTGCAAAAATTGCAAACCAACAGATCTAAGAATTGTTTTTGGAGAAAAAAAAGTTTTTTTATTTAAACTCAAATTGATTATGCACCAGGAACTTGCAGGACTAGGATTTGGGCATTTGCAGGGGCACGGGGGAGGGGAAGGCTTTTGGGTTGTTTCCCCTTCCCCCCCAAAGGCACTAAACTCTGAGTATCTCACATGATGGATGCAGTATTAAAAGCAGACTCATAAGACCCTGAACCTCTCCTGCACCAAATCCCACTACTACCATAGAGACACCCCTCACCCTACAGGGACACTCGGCACTTGCAGAGGCAGATTCCCACGGTCAGATTATCATGGTTCCTGGACTTCCACCAGTTCCATGGGCATTCAGAGGTACTTTGCACTTAGAGTTAAGCATTTGCCTGCTGGCAAATAAAACACTCTTCAATGAATATAATTCACCGTTTGCTTTTCCCAGCTTTTTACTGACATAGCTCTCGCTTTCCACCAGTTTTCCCAGCATAGTACCACTGTAACAGCATTAGGTGGAGAACTGTCCATCAGGCACCACTTACGGTTGTGGCCTAACACAATGCTCAGTTCCTATCGTGACTCTCTCAGTGTCTTCATATTGGTGTTACAGGACGTGCCAGAACAGATCAAGTCCTCTCGTACATCTAGTTCAGCAACCTGTCCCCAGCAGTGCCTTTGTGCTTCAGGGGAAGACAAACCTTTCTAGTGTATATAATGAGAGGAAAAATTCCCCTCGCTAGCAAGTCATATAGCAATTTCTGCATGCCCTGGATGAGAACTGATTAGCAAGACTTAAAGGGTCACAGGTATACACAGACCCCATACGCAACATAAAGGACAGTTTATTTTCATTGTTGCTGAGGAAATATGTAGCACATTGCAACAACGGGTTATACACTAACACGCCCTTTACCTATACAAATCCCACTGCTACTATATTATTCCTTTAAGCAGACATTTTCAGCCTTTCCCAATTATGGACTTCATTTTTTGAAGGCTAGCAAAAGGTTTTTTTTATTTGCTAAAGTAAACTCCCAAAGCTACATCTTCCTGAGAGCTGTCAACCAGCTGGCTGACCAAACCCCCTCAAAATCCTAGCACCAGAGTTAGTTTTATTTCTAAGTAATCTTACTGACCTTTTCTCCTTTTGAAAAAATGCTATTTTTTCCAGAAATAAAGATCAAGGTTTCCTGCAGAGGCATTCTGATTTTAGCAAAATTTCATTAGGAAAAAGATTGAGCAGACACTGTATAAAATACAGAATCAAAACTGAGCACAGCATTTGACAATCCAAAGCCCCAGGATGTTCCTGGTTTTGAAATGAAGTAGTTCAGGTTTTAACACTCCCTGTAGAAAGGGCATTCTGTGTTTGAACTAGTTCCTTTCTAGAATTATCAACTTGTGATTTTTTTTAAATTAGTAAGCCAACTTGCTTTCAATACTCCATTTTACAGCAAGTCTTGGGGTATTTGCATTAAACACAGTGGGAGCAGGTTGAAGTTTCTAGCCCTCAGGGTTGCAAAGAGCTTAAAATCATGAACCTAAGGGCTTGAAATCCATATGGCAACTAAGAAGTGAAAAAGTGGTGTTTTAGAACTTCTGGGATTTTTAATTCAATCTCATGTCTTGGGGGATAGAACTATTTTGCAACTGTGAACATAAGCAAACAGCTGAACAAGGAAGTGAGGAAACCAGCAGACAGCATGCCACACCACTTAACTCTTGTAGCATAGCAATATTTTTGTACAGCCGTACACATGTGGCTCAAGGTTTTGGTGATGAACGTAAAGAACAACGCAGAGCGCTGGTGAAGCAAATTCCCCCTTGCCTAGGAATCAAAGCAGTTCTTGTGTGCATGTATAGGTGAAAAATATATATGAAATGAGATATAATAAAGACACCAAGTGTTTATTTACTGTAAACTTTGATACTTGTTATATTCCAGAATTAGTATACTAAGCACCAGGCCTTGGAGAGACTTCCACAAAGTGATGCCAATGCAGTCAGTAGGATTATGCCAGCAATATAACATTTAGAGAATCAGGCCTTAAGATCACAACTGTTATCCTCACAGAGCAAGCAACTCGAACAGAACCACTAGGCGCACCATAAGTGGCAGATGATTATGTATTTTTACACTATTATTTAATTCAATTATTTTATTAGTTGCTTCGTTCTTACATCCTCCCTTCAATCCTTTTCAACCCTG
Source organism: Dromaius novaehollandiae (assembly GCF_036370855.1). NCBI lineage: Eukaryota > Metazoa > Chordata > Aves > Casuariiformes > Dromaiidae > Dromaius > Dromaius novaehollandiae. The sequence goes on from NC_088099.1 coordinate 30,994,439, forward strand.
TTGAAAGTAAGTATTCCATTAATATATTTAACTAAAATGATTTCCTTTTTCAGCTTGCAGCCCCTACATGAATCATCATTTTCACAAGAGAAGCAACAGCTACACTAACCTAGGCCAGCACAGAACTGTCAGAGACACCCAGACACCTGTGGCTGAAAAATGCAGCCTTGAAAAATTGAAGAACAAAATATGATCTGAATATGAGATGACCATGGGACAAGGAAGCAGAAACTGTGCTGTAATCACTGCTTCAACTCTGAACTGATTCTGTAGGTTTTGAAAAGCCGCTCAGCCCCCTGCTTTGGTTTTCCCTGCTCAGAGAAGGAAACAAGATTAGTGTTGTATGTGCACATAATGCACAACTAGGTGGAAAATAAATGATCGCATCAATCTCAGCTCATTAGTAATTTTAAAGCATTTCATAAACAAAAAGCTGCAAGTACTTATGATGAATATCTTACCTAACTTGATGAAAAATAGCAATGTAAAACCACATCTGGTTAAATCTGCAAAAAATATTTTCTGTAAGATTTTCATACATTTGTTAGCTTTAAGTTCTCACTGGGCAGAAGTTTTTTTTTTTTTTTTTTTTTAAATACATCTGGTCCTCATGCTGCAACTGTAAATGAGGGCATTATTACAGAGAGACTCTTCAATGTTTTGAAAAGCAACATAAGTAAAAAGCACTTTAAGAAGTTGATTTGCTCCCTGAATCTTCATCTATTTGATTCAAAACTAGCTAAACTGAAAAAGTAGCACTATATAAGGTCACTGCAAATTTGGGGCGTTCTGTTTATGATATCTTCACAGAGCTCATTTCCAAAGATCAAGTTATCTTCTAAAAAGGTGGAACTTCTTAAAGTGTCTGGCATTTGGTACTCAAATAAAGCACCTCAGTTAAGTTTCTTAAAGTCTAAAATGACAAATACAGCATGTAAGCACTCTGGAAAGAAAAAATCACGGCTCTGCTCTATCAGCAAAGCTCAGTGTATTTTAACAGAAGAAAGACAGGCTAAAAGCTGCATATGACTGAAATGAGATACTAAGCAACAGGAAGTTCATTAAAGTTGCAAAACTAGGCCAGAATCGGGAGTCTTTGCACATGACACGGTTCCCATAATGACAGAAAGAGCTTTGCAAGGGAAAAGATGCCAGGGCTCAGATGCTGCTTCTACCAATTTTAGGTCCTTAATGCAGGGGCATAAAGTGTCTGTAGGCAGTAAGCGAGTAGAGCCCAGTGCAGCTGCACAGTAAGATGCACATTTCCACCCGAGTATATGGGTAAGAAACAACCATCACCAAGCAACATTATACTGCAGTATGAATTTCACAAACGTGTACGTACATACTGTTAGGGACATGAATACACACATATGTATGTTATTTGACTGGAAGCAGACTAGAATCAGCTAAATAAAAATACATGCAGATTTCAAGGAAAAAAAGTCACAATGTACAAAATGTTTGCCCGCCTGTGGCATAAGTATGATGATAAAAATCATCATGAAGTGGCATATGGTACATTTTTGTACACATATTATTCACTCATTTTTTATTGTATTTGACTTGACACTGACAATATATCTTACTCATTAGGGGAGCTTATATTTCAGTCTCAGCTGTATGTTAAAAATCTCCCACTGTTATGTGGCAAGAATACATAAAAACAAATGGGCAAAAGCATGCTTGCCTGGAAAGATTTAATATTTCTCAAAATGTTCAGAAATGATTCTCCCCATTAAAAATCCAAAGTCAAAAGGGAAAAATACAATTGTTACCCTTGATTTTTCCCTGGTGTTTCATTTATTACATCAAGAGTTTCTTGATTGGATTCAAATGCAGAGTTGCTCCCATAGCTTCGAAGTCAGACTAAATTGAAAAAAGCACTTCAACAACACCGATACTGAAATAATATCCCAGAATATTCTCTTAATGGCTTTACTCTTATTAAACAAAAACATAACAAAACATTGGGGGTTCTTTTTAAGTGAAGTAACACAGCAATTAAAAAAAAAAAAAAGCAGCAGCAGCAAAGAGGACCATATATTAAAGAGAACCTCATCCTCCTTTTAAACATCCCTCCCCCCCCCCGCCCTGGAAATACTCCAGAATTTCAGCTTTCCTGCAATCCTGAAGATGGGCATGCAGTCCGATCTGCAGGCACAGACCTCCAAACATGCCACCCCGACAGGCACACTAGCTACTGAAGGGCCAGCTACCACTTCAGGCAGGGCTTTGAGGAAACGGACTGAGCGTAAAACAGACCAGACCAGGGGAATCCTAGGAAGCACCGTGTCTTGGATGGAGCATTTCAACACAATTCTCCCCAAATCTCTCCCCCAATATATCTGTCGGTAATGCAGAAGGCTGGAAAGGAGGCATACAAATTGCTGCAACCCAAAAGTTCTAAGTTCTCAAAAATCATTTAAATAATCTGCATGCACAGTTGGCCTAAAGTATGTATTAGCACATATTTTCTATTTTAATTTACTTTCTGGACTTAGCCACTGTCATTTCATTTCCTTAGACCAGAAGAGATTAAGCATTTTTGATGAGTTGAGGAAACTGCCAGAGAGCTGCCATTCCTCATAAATAAAACAAGATGACGCTGCAGCTCTGATTCTGGTCTTCTGGGATTCCCATATAGATTTCAACCATGCTCATTCCACCCCTTCCTTCCTCTCTGGCAAGGAAACGATGCCAGGAAGGGAGCGGCAATGATGCCGCTGTTGGCAAAGCACATCCTACCACCCCACATGGTCGTCCCATAGCCTCCACTCAGGTGCTCACAGAAGTCAGCTGTTGTCTCTCAGGGCTTTTTTCACAGCAAAGTCAAGGTTTGGCATTCTCTTTTTTGGCTGGCAGAACTCAGTCAGAAGCAGGGTCTTCACAAAAAGTAAACAAGGGAAAACACTGGATTGACACCTATGTTTCCCTCAAGCAGCTCCCATCTCTGGGCAAGCGCCTGGGACTACAGGAGCAGATGAAGCAGGAGTAGCTACGTCACCCTAATCAGGTGTAACTACTGCACCGTCCCCCTTAACAACGGGGGATAAAGGTGACAAGCCATCACAGCCATACTGAACTGGGGTTGTGCAACTGAAGTGAATCAGACAGGCAAAATCCTGAAAGCCACAAGAACACATCCAGGCAATGAAAAGCCAGCAACTCATCTGCACTGCTAATTCACTTAATATCTGGATGCAGGTTAAAGAGACTCTACGCAGAAAGGGCATAGACACACAAGATGGGGTACATTTCCAGGACTGTAACGGAAAGTCAGACAGATGGAGATTTTTTAGAAAAACATGTACCATTCAAAAGAAAAGCAGGCAGAATATCATATTTTACCAGTATTCTTTGTTCAATTTTAAAGAAATAAACACCCTCTGACTTTTTGTCCTAGAAAACCCAACCTTTGTCACAGAAAACATTCTGAGGAGTCTTCCAAGGGTAAGGATGTGAAGTGAGTAAACTTACGCTAAGTTTAAGCTTTGAACTTAAATGGTGGTATTTCTATATCATATAATCCTTTGAACAACAGCATTATACAGAAGACAAAGTCTCACTGAAATCACATGATGTGATCAAGTCTGTTTTCCATTTTTATTTTTACCCCTTCAGGTTCAAAGGCACAGATTTTAAAATAGTTGATTTTTCAACTTGGAACAATATTGTTATGCAGCATTTCTGATTAGTTTCTGCCTACAAGAACAATATTTTCAAAACTGATAGACTCCCAATCAGAAGAATGCCAGGGTTAACAGATAGCAGGTTTAGGAGTAATCCATTGTCATTCAGGTAGCCCAGGATAAAAGGATGCTACAGTCGGTGACCACCCCAAGATGCATGTGAGGACAGCATCTCCAAGCCAGATTTGACTTTCACTGCATTTATGAATTATGCCTGACATTTAATATTTGAATGTAATATTTTTGTTTTAATAAAGAATCACTGGATCATCAGAATAATGGATAGCACTGGTGCAAATATAATGAAAATGCCAAGCTTTAAATAGCTTGTTTAGTTATTAAAAATGTTACAGGAAAAACTAACTTTACATTGCTGTCAAGATCAAATGAACATGAGTTTCAATCAAAGGAGGGCCTATTATACAATATATTAAAACATGAGGTTCTGCCTAGAGTAATCATTGTGCACAGCACACAGAGGAAAAAAAGGCAACACTATCAATCACAGTCTGTCCACATTCAGTCAATACGAGCCCCTCCCCTGCTCTGTTGCACAGTTTTTCCTTTGTTAGCCATATTATACAATGCATGGGGCTTTCAAGAGTTTGGCCTTGGTTGTGCATTAAGGAAGGCTCTTGAGATCCTTCTGGAAAGAAATTCAATATCTTCTCTTGTTTGAGAAAATTGCAATAAACTATACAGCATCTTCTTTTTATTTATTTATTGGGGTTTTTTTTTTTGCTAAATCATCAGTCATCTGCTACTTACTACATTATCCTTCCTATATGATCAGGTTAACGTGCTACACAGAACACAACCTGCTACACAGAACACAACCTGCTCACATGTTCAGCCACTAAGCAGCAGCAATAAAAGCAGTACTCACTCAGGCAGCTGAAGGAGTTATTTCTCCATCTAGGCAAAATGCAAGGATTGAGATTTCCATTTTGCACCACTGTGGCAGGTTTGCTGACTAAGAAGATGCTCATAATCTCCATGTGAAGCAACTACTAGGAATAATATAGAACACACTATCTTACAGAAATCTGACCACTGTATCCGAGCATATTAAAAAAAGAAAACCCTGAACTGCAAAACATATGAAGTCCAGTGGCTCCAGTACTTTTCTGTTTTTTAGAGAAGCAGTAGGTAATACCATGTGAGTGTATAAGCATTTAGTTGCAACGCTCTCCCTGCCCATTTTTCTGCCCCTATCTCCCCAAATTTTGTTAGTAGGCAATTTCTATGTCAACCAGGATGCACAGTATAAACCCTTGGCAGTACTCCAGACACTTTCAAAAATATTTCCTCTGTTGCTTTTGAAATTCAAGTTCCTTCCCCCTGCCCTTCCCCCCTCCTTTTAATCTATATTGTTTTCAAAATGTCCTTTAACAAAACTGGCTGAGGTTGAGTTCACTGATTTTTTTTGTTCTATTTTTGCTATAAGTTTCGTTGTGTTATGACAAACTATGCTTTGTTATACTGTATCACTCATTTGGATATCAAAGATAAGTCCCACATTTTAAAGGGTGAGGTTTAACCTTTAAAAAGTTGCTCTTATGGTGACCTGAGCATAAGTTCTGAGAACCCTAGCTGTATAGGGTATATAAGCTGGAAACATTGGAACAGAGGTGTTTTCCCCCAGTTGGCTACAAAACATCCCTTTTCTGTACACCTCACTTTTAGAGCATCCACACACTTTCGAAATGGATATGGGCTTACCCGGGGGAAGCAATCTATGGAACCAGTTTTGTCTAAGCTGAAGTTGATGGGAATTTCATCATTTAATTCAGAATCTCCTCTGGACCTGTAGGCCTTCTAATGCAGTTACAGCAGTCATGAGAGCTCTGATGGGGCCGGTGTTAAAAGTCAAACTCGGCTGTGCCAATTTTACTGAACCCCACCATCGGACACATTTGGTTTTTTACTGAACAGCCCCATCGGACACATTTGTTTATTTACTCATGTCTGAAAATCCTTATATGCGCTAAAATGAAGATTCACACAGGTGCTTGAAATTAAATGGTGGAAACAAAACTTCCTCATACCCATGCTTGAAGGAACAGTCATAAATTTTGTAACCAGGTCTTCATCTCAAGTGAGCTATATAGCCATAATAAACACTGCTTTATGGCTACATTGTCCTGTGATGGGGCTGCTGTCCTCTCATGAATATCGGAGATGTCCTGCACGTAGCCATAAACAGCCTCAGCCTCACAAACCACTAAGCACTTGAGTTGATCCAGCAAAACATTTTAAACACACCCAACCTCAAGCACTTGTCTAGTCCTATGTAGACTATTTCCAAATTTATTCTCAAATCAGTGCAGGAGCAGACTATGATTACACCCTGTATGAATGTTATGAACAAAAGGAACCAAAGGGGGTACGACATCATCCTATTACAGCCACAATAGGAAATAGATTAAAGAATACGGAATACCTTTAAAAGCTTTGGGTTGAATGACACATACAAAACACTTGTTTTTCTACATCTTCCTGTTACTCATATCCTGTCCCCATTGCACACACACCTTCCTTTCCAAACACCAAAGCTGGAGAGGGCAGGATCTTCACAGGAGCAGGAGACCGATTCCATAGCACAGCACCACACTCGTGCAGCTGAACTGCTTCCACATCATGACTGGCTTACCTGTGGCTAGCACATGGCATACAAGTTCGAGGCTGCCTCCTTACATTTGCTTTAATCCACCCACCCTTTTTAGGCATCACCATTATCTCTACAACACCTGCTCAGTTCTGAGCACAGGTTTCCATACTCAGCTACAGTCATGTTGGAAATAACAGCATCGGTGATATGCACAGTAAAGTAACTGCAGTGCTCTTTCAGCTCTGTGCAAGTTGAGGGGAAGGAACATATTCAAAGCAAGCTGGAAAAGTGCCAGATATTAAATTAATAGCTACTGAAAACTACCCTTCCTCCCCCCCGCTCCCCCCTCCCATGCCTATAACATTCATGGATGTAATTTCTAATGATCAAGCAAGCATAACTGTAGCACACACACTTTGCCAAGTCATCTAACGAAGTATCAAGATCTCTCTGCTCTGGTTGTGATTTCTAGTAAAAGTTGGTTTCTGAAGTTTTTCAAACCTTAGTTCCCAGTTTTATGGATCTCAACAAACCATTTTAACTAATAGCAGCATGGAGAAATTGTTTGAGGAAGGTCTCATCTTGTAGCTACTTTAAGGCTGTCTGTTGTCCCAGGTGAATTGGTTCTGAGGACAGTGGCAGAACACAATTTAACACATCAGGCTAGAAACAATAACTGGCTTCACCCAATGTTCTGGGGATCTTGTTGCATGACGCTGAATTAACTTTTCATGGCTTCACGCAGCGTTCTTTTTTTTGACATTGCTTTCTCCTTGTCCCCATGAGAGCAGTCAGTCTATTCATTCATCTTTGTTTACATTCTTTCAATAAATTATATGGATAACACTATTTTGCCCATTCTTCACTGCTGGCATTTTTAGTTTTGCATTTACATAAGACATTCTAAGTTTATGAATTGAATTGGAGGCGATAAAGTTAAAACTAACAAGGCTATAAAAATGAATTTGCTTTAATACTGCAAACATGCTCACAGCAAAACATCAGTTGCAACAAGCTTTTCCTCATTTTCTCCTGCCTCCCCTTCTCACACAGCATTCGCCCCAAGCCATGGAGAAGGCGGCACCTCACCCAAGCCCTGCATTAGTGCAGCCTATCATAGCATATAGAGGAGAATCTCAGCTTATGCATTTAATTCTGAAGCAGCCTAACTGCAATCCAGCAAACCCATCCACAGCCAGAAGACTCCAACCCACCAACATTACTGCCATTTAGTATCGCACAGTTACTGGGTAAAGGAGCTTTCATTATGTGGAATACAGCTGGAAGTACACGGGGCTGCTGTGGAGAAATTTCCCATTAACATGCCCACAGCTGGTCATAAGAGCGATAGACTTACACAAATATTAAAAGAAAAAAATCAAGATGTTACAACTGGGGGGAAAAAAGGAAATATTTCTACAGGAAGAACTGCTAACACTGATACCAAAGCAGAGGAAACAAAAATAATTGGGGCTGCCAGTGTGCTACATAATCCAGTTGTAACAGCATCTCTTAAGAAGGGTGAACGCCAGTCAGTTGCTGTATTTTTACATAAACAACTCAGACATCAGTTAACTCCTCTAGCAAAGCACTGACACTCCAAAACAAGTCTTCTGCTAATCCACACCAAAGGGAGAGGCGAGGTGCTGCTGAGGTGCAGCAAGCGCATTACTTGGACACTGCGAGCCTGCACCCCAGCTGTGCCCGAAGGCTCTGGGGAGAAAGCAGAGGCAAGGCAGGGGGGTGCTTCTTTTTAAAACAGAAGACTTGTATGCAAAACTGTCTGTGTTAGCTGAAAGAGTTCAGACACTTGTAAAACTAGGGCTTTGAAGATTCTTGGCCAGATATGTATTTGAAACTGCAATGCACATAGCTGCTGTTATACAACAAAGTACTATGAAATAATGGATTGAAACACTACTTAATATTTTAACTACACTTTAAAATCTGGCTAAAATCCTAATGTCACCTAAGAAACTAAATTTAAGGTGGCAAGAAATTCAGTGAGATTTAATCATGCATCCAAGGAAAAATTTTGTGAAAATAACCTGACCAGAGAAATGAGAGCCTAATGGTAATTTCGGTGATTGGATCCTCAGAAGGAACGCTTAACAGTTTGAAGTCATCAATATGAAACCATTTTCAACCAGTTTCAAGCTTAAACTATCAACGCTAATTTGAATGTTTAATATACAGGTTATTAATTATAATTAGAAACACTTGTCATTCCAGACAGAAGATTATTTCCTCGACTTGCATGGTACATTATTCTGATATTATCCAAAATCATAGCATAAAATAAATAACAGCAAGAAAATATCATTCCAAAGAGCACAACAAAGCAACCTGCTATACTTAGGTAGAAGGGTATTTCAAGCCCATTTAATAAAGATAATGGATTTTTTTTCTCCTGTGACTTGCATTTAATTTATGTGTGGCAAAGCTAGCTAACCAGTAAAACTTCTAGTCTATAAAGGACTTCTGTAGCACATCTTGGGTAAAAAGTCCAACTTTTTACGGCAGGGATTAATAGTTATACAAGTAGCTGATAAATCCAGCAACTCCCAAAGTGATATTTGCATAGAAAAGCACTTTTAAAAATGGTGTTTATGAAAAAATGTTGATTTTATTCAGGAAAAACAAAACATTTCTGCAAAGCTGAACAATTTTGACCTTCTTAGAACACAATTTGTAGCTTTTGTATTATCTTACATAAAATAAAAAATAGATATTTAAAACAAAATGGTTTACTTTTTTTGAGAGGGAGAAGCAGAGACCTTTCACATAAGATTTTGAAGTTTTGTTCTTAGTCTGTTCAGAAGAGAATTTAAGCTTTCCCAAAATTTCTGTGAAATGAAAAAACCCAGTTCCCACCAGCTCCGATATTTTTACAACCTCTCCTGGCGCTAGAAGGTATGGGTATGCGCACAAATGATAATGGGAGTGATATCAGAAACCGCAGCTGGGCACCTGCTGCTCATTTTTCAAAGGAAACAGGAAAGATTTTAGTGGGTTAAAGGGTTATTTAGGTCTTGCACAGTTGCTGAAAGAGCTCACTAGAAAAGGAGTGGAGGCCAAAAGGCAGAGAGCCCTCTCCAACTACATTTTGGTGGCTCAGGGACTCCCATGTGGACAGGAACGTCCATGTAGTTGTAAGTCTGTTTCTCCCACGCAGCTGGAGTGTGGGCTGCACTGACCAGCGCCAGCAGAAAACAGCACTCGCTTTCTTCCTTACATCTCAATAAACTGATGCATACCAGTTGCGGGTCCTGATTAAACTGAGAAAAGCAGTGAGCAGAGAACATCAAAACCTCAAATGGAAGATCTTGGTCATGCAGAATTAAAGCCAAAACCAGGAGTACAAAATGTGTTTTCATGTTAAAAAAAGTTTTGTTACTGTATTTTGTCTGTCAGTGCAAAGGCAGCTAAACTTTATCTGCGAGACTGTGCACTATGCATTCGAATTGTTGTACAAGCTGACTCCCCCTTTAAAGGCAGAAATTGCAAAAATGTAACTCTCAGCTTAGAAATAACATCTGTATAGCCTTGTTCCCTAATATAGGAAAATTCAGTAATTTCTTTATTCTTATTTTAACACATAATAGAAATTTTAGACATTAATACTGGGGAATAAAAATACTAGAATCTTGTTTATGGCCCTAAATAAAACACATTTCTTGAAGTTATTTTGAAGGCTAATCTCACACAGACTGAAGTTTCCATGACCTTTTCTATCCTAATTCTTATCCAGCCACATTACATGGGTGAGAGTAATTAAGCTAAATTCCTTGCACTCTGATGATACAGAAAGATGTATATGAAGAGCCATACTAAAACCCAGCTGTGATGAATTCAGCTCTCCAGAAAAAGATTATCTAGACAGATTAGCTAGAGCTCAAGTTTACACCTTCCCATATATCTACCCCCAGAACCAACTCGCATCTTCAGGTCGCAATGGCTGTTGTGCAGCACCCCATAAACACAACTCTACTTCCAGAATTAGTCAGCCTTCTCCACACAGTGAAAAGCACAAGCTAATTCCCCCATCAACTGTACTAAGCATATGCACAGCCAGAGTAGGATTTCTGCACCACCAAAGTAACCAGGCTTGGGGAGGAGGAGTGTTGCAGCAAATCTTTTCATTAATTCTATCCCCAGCACACTGGACAATCTCTGCGCATGCTCCTCCAAGCCTCCCATAGCAGTCATGGGACTGGGGGCTTTCCATCATCTTCTAGATCCTCCAGCACCCTTAGGTACTCTTGCTAGAGGACTGATCATCTGTAAGATAATTCAACTCCACAGATATTAAACAGAATAACATAGCAGAAATGCATCAATGACACTATTTGTAATTGCAAAATGTACATCATAACTTTGACAACCAAAAAGCTTCAAGACCACAGTGATATGCTGCTCCCTGCCTAGAAGGCTAGGCAGCTGACTACTGAATTATCCCTTCCATATTCCTATAGAAAGGAATCTGTGGGACTCTGGGGTCTTGCTGTGTCCCACTCTGTGGTGTGGCAGTACCAGTTTCTTATCATCATCCACTCGTCGACCAGGTCTGCTGTCAGAGAAGACCACGAGGGGCCTCACTTGTGGCACTTCAGTTCTACTTGAGCTGCAACTGCACACACTGGTTCAGGCATACCACCTTGTTAGGTGTTGAAGCACATTTGATATAAACCTGACTTCCAAGTTCACTTTGCCCTGAAAGAAATCTAATCTGTATGCACTAAAAAATCACTCAGTGAGTCAAGCCAGAGCACAGGCAGCAGGGAGATTTAGATTTGCTCCAGAGCTGCACTACTGCTCTGGACAAAAATGCAAATATTAGGTGCAACCTAGGATGCACACTGCACTCAACTATGTTCAGAACAATTTTTTCCCAAGCAGCCCAGACCTAAGACTAATGTTGGAAGGGAAGGTAATTTTCACCAGAAAGGCATCTAGGCCCAATCTCATGAGTTTCCCCATCTATTTACAAGGGTAAAATTCACCCTGAATCAGTTAACCTGTGTATCATTACCCAATTAGCATGTACTTCACACCTGCACAGCTCAGCAGAAGAAAACAACTCCAGGCTGAAGTAGTATAACCAAGTAGAGTCCTACCATCTTTTACCAGGATAACTTACATAGAGGAGGCCATATTCCAGGATCCCTGCTCCCTTCCTCCTGCTGTCATAAGAGCAGGACCATTTGTTCATTTCCCACATGCTGTTCTCTTTGGGCCACCTCAAGTTAGGAAACAGTCTAAAAAAGTCATAAAAGACATTACTATTCACACAAAACAAAGCCTAGAATCAAATGCTGATTCTCAGATTATGTTAATTTACTGTATGGTTCTTGACTAAGTATTACCATAAAAAAATAAAGAATTATATTACAAAGAGGCTCCCATGCCTATTTTTATTACTTAAAATAAAAAAAAGAATAAAAAGGAATCAGTGAAACTGGTTAGCAAAAATAAACATTAATCATGTGCCTTTCCATCCTCTTAGGACAATTTATATACTTTTCCTTTTTAAAACAAGGTTTCAGTGTCTTAATAATGAAAACTGAGCTCTTTTACTACAGGGAACACTTCAGTGAAGAATTCTATTTCTTAACTTTGGCTTTATTCTGCTAAGGAAAACATAAGTGAATGAAGACAACGTTGGTCCCATTTCATCCAGAGACTGTTGACGTAGACATGTTGCAACCCACTGCACTAATATCCATACCATATATTCTCTCATAGCATAATCTCTCATTAATGAGATGGCCAATATTCACCAGCGCAACCATTCTTTTACTAGAGGCTCTGTGTGAGGTGAAAGGGAGGTAAAACCAGTAATGAAAACATTTTCTTTCATCCCCAGCCATACGGGGAGCGCAGATTTCATTGACTGTCTGCTGACAGATGTATTGCTGTTTAGTCCATGTCCTTGCTTGTAGGTTACTCCTCTAATCTCCAACAGGATCCTTCAGAGCTTGCCAAACTTTGGCTGTTCAGATCTCACTCACAATATCCCTTCTCACAGAAGTCTGTAATGCTTATCACGGAAAGCCCTGTAAAATTTAGTCACAACAGCATCACAAACTTACTAAAATCCAGGAGGGAGAGTCAGCCCTCAGATGATGGTGTGTATACCTCATAGTTTGAAGAAAAACAGCAACCACCCTCTTAAGGATGAAATATAACTGAGGAGTAAATCTCCAGCACTGGGAATAACTGGGAACAGTTTCTAGAGCAAAATACCTGCTTTTATCATTTTGAATTTTCATAGGTTTTCTATCGAGTTTCTCTTATTTAGCAGCAGAAAATTTATAATGGTGGCAGCACTAAGATTATTTGTTTTACTTCCTTACAGGCTCCATTTGATTTATGCAGTGGGCAGAACAACAACAAAATAATCCCTACTTCTAAGATTATGAGTTAGTGCAGGCTGTCAATTTTTTTCACAAGTGTATCAAAGTGGCTAAGAGATAATCGACTCCCTTCCTATATTGATATTTTAATGCTCTCTTCCAACAGTTCAGACTAATGATGTAGTACATTAGCATTATCATAGTAGGGTACCTTTGGGGGTAAAAGGGCTACAAAAAACATCAACATTGCTCATTGGCTGAGTAAGCAGACAGTTGCGCATGAGATGCAGAATTTCTAACCATAGGTAGATAGGCAGAGCAGTTTGGGGCCCGAACCACCACATGGATGTACTTGGATCAGGATTAAGGCTAATCAACTACAAGGAAGTTTCCTATGCGATGTTACAGTTAGCCCACACTGGATAGTGACCAGTGTCCTGAAAATGTCCTCATCCTCAGCAGTAATCTTGGATTTAGCCACCAGAACTTCAGCTACACTCATTGTTTGAGCCCATTGCGAGGGTGATGCAATTAACAGCAAGTTTACTGCTAAGATAGCAAGTGTTAATGCTTCTGCGGGAAGCTGTAAGAAGATACTAGGGTTAAAGCATTTGTCATTGCATTGTCAATGGACTCGCACATTAAAAAGCAGATCACTAAGTTTAAGAAGGGGACTGTTGCATTTCATCACTTTACATGGTACTAGGCATATTAGAAATTTTCTACCACAGATTAGCAAGTTTGATTTATTCCATATTGATTCATTCAGAATGCCTCTCATTTTCACCGGTTTAAGTGAAATGAGAAAAAGGATTAATCTAAAACATGAAAAAAAAATGATCTAAGTTGATCTAAAACAACAAAATATGTCTACAACAAGGTAAAAGCATTAACCAAGACAGTGTACAATAGCAACCCATCAGCAACCCATCCCTAACAGCAGGGACCATTTTGTAAAACGTGATAAATGGCTGACAGTGGAAACTGCAAAAACAGTTGTCAGCTTAGCAACTAATAAGAAAGTAGGTAACCTTGGACACTCTTTCTGAGCTGGTGTATGCACACTATATGTAAGTACAGTTTGCATTGTCTGACAGTGAGCACTGCAGAGGAACCTGAATGAATTATAACATACATTTTCCTGTGTTTCTAGCCAGATTACTATCAGTTTATTAAATTTACTTTTCTGTTTATTGTGTTCATCAATATACTAGACTTCAGGCTTACTGAATTTGAAATTTATACCCATAAGCACTATGGAGGGATTAGATAACAATTTATTTTGGAATCTTAAATCAAAATGTGGCAGGCTCCTCAATAAACAAGAGCATGTTCCAAAATATTCTAAAGAAAAGTAAAGAACATTTCATATGGACCTGGATTTTGCTGCAAAAAGGCACAGGAGTCATAGGAGAAATCAGGTCAGAAAAGACCTCAGGAAGTCCCTAGTCCAACCCCCTATTCTAAACAGGGTCAGCTATGAGATCAGGCCAGGTTGCTCAGGGCTTTAGCCAGACAGGCCTTGATCTAAGGATCACAGGATGAGGACGGAGACTGCACAGCCTCTCTGGGCAGCCTGTTCCAACACTTGACTGTGCTCACAGTAAAAAAAAGCGTCTTCCTTTGTATCCAGCCTGGAGCTCTCCTGTTTTAACTTATGCCCCTTGTGTCTTGTCCCCCCGCTATGCACCTCTGTGAACAGCCTAGCTTAATCTTTTTGATGATCTGCCAGTAGGTACCAGGGGCCAGCTGTTAGGCTCCCCAAAGCCCCCCTTTTCCCAGCTGAACAAGCCCTGCTCCCTCAACTGCTCCTCACAGGGCAAGTGCTCCCACCCCAAGCACCTTGAGGGCCCTCTGCTGAACTTGCTGCAGTTTAGCAACATCTTTCTTGTACTGGTGGGCCCAAAATTGGATGCAGCATTCTTCGATACAGTCTCACAGATACTACGCAGAGGGGTAATTACTTCCTTCAACCTGCTGGTTGTGTTCCTGTTCATACAGCCCAGGAGACTTGCCCTTCATTGCTGCCAGAGCACACAGGTGACACGTGCAGCTTACTGCAATATTATTTACCTGCCAGATCCCCCAGCTCCTTTTCTGGGGAGCTGTTCCCCAGCCAAGCAGTCCCAGCCAGTGTCATATCAGGGGATTCCTCCTTCCCAGGTGCAGGACTCCATCTGTCCTCATTGACTTTCAAAAGGTTCCTGTCAGCCCATTCCTCCAGTCTATGTTTCTCTGGATGGCAGCCCTGCCCTCAAGTGTATTGACTTGTTCCCCCAACTTGGTGTCACCTTCAAACTTGACAATAGTGCCCTCCATCACCTCCTCCAGGTCACTGATACAGATGTTAAGCAAGATAAGTGAAGTAATATAGGGGTCTATACTTGAGCCTATCACAGTCATCTAGGTAGAGTACAATCCTTCCTGGATCTAGCCTCTAGGTCTGATCATCTTACTAGATTTTAAAAACCAATCTAGTTATCCATCCATCTTGACAATAACATCTTAACTTGGATACAAGAATATTGTGGGAACTGTTAAAAGTGTTTCTAAAGTTGAGGTAAGTGACATCCACTGCTCTCCCCTTGTCCACAGACCCAGTCATTTTATTGTAGAAGGCAACCAGGTTGGTCAGGCCTGATTTACTCTTAGTAAATTCATGCTGACTGTTTCCAGTCACTGGTTTTTCCTTCATGTACCCAGAGATGTGCCATTATTCACTCGCAAAATAGATCTAGAAATATGTAACATTCCTCCCTCTACCCTTTTACTGCATGAATTCACAGCTCTTAACAGTAGTCCGATGTACTCCTCTAGCAGGTGATAAGAGCAGCAGAAGTAAGGCACTCTTCAGGATATTCATGCTCCTCTGCCCTCTGCACAATAATCTGATTTCAAAACACTTGTACTATTTCATGTTATCACCTGTCCTAAGCAAAGACCAGAGCCTGGTAAATATTTAATCTTTCTGATGTGCACATATGAAGTCTGGGACAGAACCTTATAACTAGTTTGCATCTGAGACTTCCAGAAACACACAACCATGCAGAAGTTCTGCCAACTAAGCTACCAAAGGAAATATCAGTAAAAGTACATCGAAGTGTGCATGCTCCCATTTATTAGCAGTGATTTCATGTATAAATCAAAGACCTTCTGCTTGAAGTACTAAAAAATTTCATAGCCTTTAAACCCATAGATAATCATCATTTTGTTAATGCTTCTTGAAACCAAGAATTCCTAAAATAAATACTTAATATCAACTGAGAGCCTTCTGAATAAATACTAATTCATAAATACCAGCATTTACAACTAATACAGCTTATTATCATATCAAAAGAACAGCACAGAATACTGTGACTGCTTTTTCTTACTGTTACAGCTATCAACATAACCCCACTAACTTCAAAATTACTATAAGCCAAAAAGCAAATTTCGCCACAAATATTGTCTTCCAAGTCAGCAAACTGTTTTAAGTCAACTTGTACAGAACCACCATGATTTTGGTCCTCTGGTTAAATTGGTCTAATTTAAAAAGTAATCTTATTTATCCAGCGAGTGGCCTGTATTATTATCTTAGTATGCTTTGGAACAACTGCAAAACCAGAGTGGCTAGTTTCTAGCCTTGAAATAGTAATTGAGAAAGCATGAAAAAAAATAGTCTATGTTCAAAACAAACATATGCACAAAAGAATCCTGACTTTAATGTTTGCCAGTAATGTCAATCAAGCCTGTAAGTTTGCTTGTGACCCTAGAGTTAAGTATATATCTAAATACTTGCAAGATCAGACATTCAGAGCTCATCCACAAAGAGCTCAATATCTCACACATTGTTGGGGTGTTTATGCTAATATCTCACATACAAAACAAAACACCACCAAAAAACCAAAAGTTAGTGCATCAGTAGACAGACATCCACTCTCATGCATGTAGCCCGTTAGCTCATATTTGAAGAAGACAACAAAGGACAAAACCAGGAAAAAGAATAAAACCAAGACCAATATTGAGGGTCAGCAGAACCATACGAACAAGTTAAGAGGGTTTTTTTTTTTTTTTTTTTTTTTTTTTTAGGGTAAACTGCATCATCCCTGGAACTTTCCTTTCAGGAAGTACTTGCAAAGAGTCCACAAAACACATACAGAAAGAGATTTAAAAAAGAACAACATTGCACTCTCTTGCTTCTAACCCATGGTTAAACAAAAAGGGAGGGAAAGCCAAGCCAGCTCCTAAAGGCATGTAAAAAGAAAGGAATTTAGAGTT
The DNA here is from genome assembly GCF_036370855.1 of Dromaius novaehollandiae. Classification (NCBI taxonomy): domain Eukaryota; kingdom Metazoa; phylum Chordata; class Aves; order Casuariiformes; family Dromaiidae; genus Dromaius; species Dromaius novaehollandiae. Next base: position 31,011,355 of record NC_088099.1, read on the forward strand.
CTGAAATGGCTGCAAATACATACAACAGAAGACAACAATTCATCCTCATGCAAGGCTTCTGTCAGAGTAGATGGATGTATATGGAGATGCATGCACCACTAGAACATCCCTTGATCAGAAAATGAAGACAATCCAAAAGCTTGCAAAACTTAAAGTGCTGGATAAAAGTGACAGTGAGAGTAGCCATACTCCTAGCCATAACAGGAGCTTGTCAAAATTTCAACACCATCTGCACATTTTAACAGTAGAGAGGAAGACTCAAACTCTAGCAATTCCTAGAAACCCTTTACAAGTACTTCAAGACTAACTGCAACTAACTGCTCTATCATCCATGCCTTCCAGTTTTGTGTCATCTGCAAACTTCCATCATAAAAGGCTATCAGGTTGGTTAAGCACAAGCCTCCTAGAAGTCCAAACACAGTCACTCACTAGAAGAATCTCTACCCAAACAGAAATAGAAAAGCATAGCTGCCTGACTTCTGCCAAAGGTTGAAAGGAACTGAAGAGAAGGGCATGCACTGTCTCTGGTACATGTGGATGTGCATGGGGGTTTGCACACTGAGGCTGAAGAGATCATTTTCTGGCCTTCAGGGCTTCTACGTACATACAGCGCAGTGAAACTATCTAAACAAACAAGGAAAATTATCTCTGATTGACCAATAAGGACAAGGGATGTATAGTTGTGAATACAAAGCTCAAGCAGATTGCATTAACTCTTCCTAGAATTATAGATATGAGAAATGCTAGCAAACAAGTTCACACTGAAATCCAGGAAGCTGGGGAAACATACATACAAATAATTCACTAAGAATGGGAAAAACATAAAAAGAAGAAAAATATGAGGTCTGCACAAGATACAAGGTAAAAAAGTTCAATAGAAATGCAACTAAATACAGTAGAGAAAAGCTATGGAAAAGTTCACAGGAAAGGCTTTGCACATGGAATCAAATCTCATCACCACAACAAGAAAGTTGCACCTAACCTTGCAGACTAAGGAAAAGCACACAGCAGCAAGAAAATAAGCCATCTAAGAAGATGACACCCCACCCCACCCCCGGCAAAAGAATAAAAGCATTTTAAATCACGGACTAGTATAGTAGACTAGTATGCCAGACTAGCAAGGGCATGTTTGTGTGTAGCTGACATGAAATAGGTAACAGTGGTAAATGACTGCAGAGACAGCAAGGAAGATCACAATTACATCTCACCCCTTGCTAGAAAGAGCCAGGGAAGTAAAATCCAACATAAAATAAAAATAACCTGCATCTGTGATTGAGAGCAGAACTACACACTGGACCATATGCTTTTTATCACCCAGAGATTACACCATCATCTGAAAAGGTAAGAGCAACACAACACATCTTTTCCTAAAGAGATTCAGTTCAAGGTTTATTTAGCTTTATAATCTGTAAGAAATATCTTCCAAAATGTCCCACTCTGCCAGCAGTGCTGCACTGCTGTCTAGCAGTCAGGAGTGGTTGTGTCTCACTGAAGCTGTGCTAAACAACTGTCCTAGCCCTGAAACTCCGTGACATAAGGAAAAAGGTACCATTCAGCACTGTGCCTGTCGAACTGAAAACAGCTACTGCCCCTGCGACCACCACCAATGTGCACAGTTTTCATGCCAAGGTCACTTCTGCCCAGGGAACAGAGGAACACCAAAATGGGAGAAGAATCTGTTGCAATAGTTAAACCTACCATTCTAACAATCATTTTCAGGAGCAGAAAGCTGCATATAGGAAGTATACACCTTATATACCAACAGATAGAGAGGGCTTTAGAGGAGTCAGTGCTGGTAGAACCTTAGCTTCATGGAAAAATCAAGGGATACATTGCTAATTTCTTATATAAGACAGTCTTGTAACAGACAAACACAGCATCTGAACAAGAATATGAACTCAAACCAAATTAGTTTCAGACCACTTCAGGGTAACAACTAGAGTAAGAAAATCCAAAACCAAACTATTCAAGGCAAAAGTTATATCAATTCCACCAGCCTAATCAGGCACCACAGAAAAAACTCGACACTCGAGAACATTTCAACTCTCAAGGTGATTTGGAAAATAAGGTAGTATTGCACACAGAGTAAATCTAATGACCTTGGCTGTGTCCTATAAAATACTTCTGAAAAAATTCTCAAAAGTATGTAGGAGCCATTCTGAAATAGAAACGTTTCTCTGGAGGATCTAAAGGTATAGTGCATTCCCCAGACACGGCCAAGACCGTTTAAGACCTGATATAGAACTGAGATATGTGTTGGGGTATCCAGGCTAAGCAATAGGCTACAGCAGCCATGTAACATGCAGCAGAATTTCAAGTGAAGTAGGAGTTGCCGGTTCACTACAAAAAGCACACAATAACATCATTATCACAGACTATTATCTAGACACCTGGGAACTGAGAAAACCTGTCAGACATTACCTCAGTGACCACTGTAATCAAGGCAATGGACCATTTGCTCAGCCATGATATCTGAAAATGTGAAGTATCATTACAGTAAATTGGGGTCCCTTGTCTTACTTTGTGTGATTTACCTGAAAATGGGAAGTCAGGCATATCACATCATTTCCGTAACACAGAAGTCAGTCAAATGGCGAAACTGAACAGGCAGTTAAAATTGTTATGGCTATCCAAGATGGGAAAGAAAACGCGGGGCAGGCCATTCTTAACCGAAGAAGCCAATAAAATACTGCAACACCAGAAGAAACAAGCGAACGCATGTACTCTGCCATCTGCCAAACATACACAGTGGTTTGTGCAGCATTAAAGTGTGCAAGAACAACCCTCCTAAATACAGTCGAAAAAAAGGTTAGTTGCCAAAAAAGTTAAACAATTACTAAAAAACAAACAAGTTCACATTAATACAACAACACAGATCTTATTGGTTGTGACAGGATATTAAACAGCTTATGTACGTAAAGCATTTTTCTTATGCCACTTATTTTTGACACAGATATGTCACAGTAGACAGGTTTACCCATGTGCAGATCTACAGCAGAACACCACATAGCAGAGACTGTTCTTCTGGAAGCACTCGACGGACTCATGAGAAAATGTAAAGCAAAGGAGAAAGCCTGGATGTTGAACTGTCCTATTTATTCTATTCAATGTTAAATGTTAAAAAGGAGATAGCTAACAGTTGCATTTGATCAGATAAGGTGTGTGCTGGCAGGGAGATGAGGTGAGAAGAGGAGAATAACTTGAGGTCAGAAACTGGACTTTACTGAAGTCCTTTAGTAAAGGGTATGATTATTTTCAATCCCAAACTTCCATAAACCTGTAAACGGAGAGATTTTGATTTTATTTCAAAGTGGGTCTTACCACCCCTAGATATTTACAGTACCTATAAAGGAATGTAAATATATCAGCATTTATTTACTCGACCACACCTTCTATACAATTTCACTGGATATTAATTAACACAGGAAAATGCCCACTATGCTTAATGACTAATTAGAGCAGAACCTAGATGATGCGATCCCAAATTCAAGCCTTGGGCTGTGTAAAGACATGCCCTCAATATGCTGCTGTAATATAAAGACAGTGCTTTTGGCATATGAAGGTTACGAGCCCACGTAACGCAGCAGTGTATTCCACGACCTCTACTCTGCAGCAGAAGTAGAGGAGAGCAAGCCTGCTCTCCGCAGCATGCATTCATGGTAACATACAGGATGATATTGAAGCAATATCTGTGTTTCTGTAAAGCACAGTATCTCCTATCAAATGCTCCCCACTCTGTCTCTTCCTTAGCTGTAAACTACTAAGCCACACAAATGTTAGGACTGCGTATCTGATTGCTGCAAGAGTATCAGAAAGCACCTTTAAAGTATCACAGCCTGTATTTAAAACCTGTAATACATCTTTATACAGTAGACTGCAACAAAGGTTTTCCTTACATTTATGTAATTTTTAAATCAGGAAGAATTTTCTTTTATATGGATTTCCCTAATATGAACTATATCTTAAATTAATGCAGATTAGGTCCTAAAGCACACAGCCAAATGTCTATATTTGCAGTCAGCTAGACAGTCTGACCCAGGTGACAATAGCGAGGACATCTGACATTAAGGATGATGCTTTGTCCTTAAACAAATTCCATTATGCCCAGGTACATATAGAACTGCTGTTACTTCAGATAACTAAGTGACCTTTTTGCCATGCCTGCTTTGTTACTTACGCAAAGCAGGTTGAACTAAGGACAAAATAACAGCTCTCACTGAATTCTGCCTCCCCTTCTCCATTTCTTTCACATGCATTACCGAGTATAAAAAGCACATACAATATACCACCATCAAGCTTTCAATACTCTGTTCGCCAGGATGCAAGTGGGATTTCATTCACATTCAGTAGCACTATGTAGGGATCAGACTCAATTAAACCACTCATGCTTTTTACAATTCTCTATAGCTTTCCTCTAAGAGAATTATTACAATGAAATCAGACCACATCCTCACAAAGAAGGTAGTCCAGAAACAAGAATATGCCATGCTGTGTTTCTAAATTACCACAAGCAGCTGAGTAAGCAACACATTAGCTGAACAGGAAGCTAGGCATGTTTGAAAATACAATTACTACAATGTTAATGTGTCACTGTCACAGATCTGGGCACAAGAGTTGCTTTTACAAGGGGAAAGTGACCAAAAGTGGTAACTATGAAAGACAAAGGATAGGAAACTACTAGATGCCTAGTGCTGGGATGCAGGGGAATAATTTGCTGTAGCTTTTGAAAATATATTTTTATAACACATTTTTTAGAACCTATCAAAACCCTAAAGCCCCACATATTCACACACACTTGCTCGATGCTTTGGATTCTCCCCTGTAAAATTTCCCTTTCCCATCATCTATGGACATTAGAAAGAAACTATAGATATTTGAAAGCATAGTTTTTTAAACCGAGATGCATATACAGAAACTCGATTTTAATGCAATTTATGATTTAATGCTTCTGCCTCCTTGTGGCCGACACGGGAATCACGTTTCTTCAAGAGCTCAGCTGCAAATACATTTGTCAGCTTTGAAAAAACAGGAGCATTGGCTCTCCTATAAAACCATCAGACAGTAGCTCACAGTAAGCTTCTTTTAACTGAGTGAGAAACCACAAGAAGCTTCAGGACAAAGAAGTGAGGATCAGCTCATTGGAAAGTTTGTGGTGTCCCCTCCCACCTGTTTGTGGCTGTTCAGTGAATCTCTGCAGGCACCTGATAATGAGGAAACAGGGAAGCAAAGCTAAGCAGTGTCCCACTACTCATCTGGGGCATTAGTGTTGCCCACCAAAATTTTGCAGCGTGTTCTGGATGCCAGCTTTATCTCGCTTGTCTTTCACAGTGATTGTGTGGAAATGATGACTTTGATGTAGAAAACCTTCAACTACTTGAGACTTTGTAGGATGCTGTATTGACAGAAGTACAATATGCCACACTGATGGATTATTGCCACACTGCAGTGGAGGCTGAACAAGCTGGCCTGTCCTATATGTGAAAGCTGTTCACTATTACCTAATACAGCCCCCATCTTTGTGACACAATACATCACACATACTTAAAACAAAGAAACAACTATAGGATTTCACAGTACAGGTCCATCTAGCTCTACAGTTCCTCTCCAATCATGACCAGCAGCAACTGCTTCAGAAAAAGGTATGAGAAACAGTGCAAACCTGGAGTGGTACTTCTCCAAACCAGATCACCCCATCTTTTGACGCCTACTACAGTAGCAGCTTTCAGAACTAAGAGTTGAATATGCATCACTATGCTGAGTAACCCTCCATGGAATTTTCTTTTTTTTTTTGGTAAGATCTTGTTTAATCATTTTGTCCCTATCCATACTTTTTGCATCAATAACATCGCCTGGCAGCAAGTTCCATATATTATTTATTCATTCTATGAGAACAGTCTTCCCTTTCTTCTAAAACCTATTGCCTGATAACAACATAGTAGGCTTCTAAGAAATGATGTAACATGAAAGAGAATATGGAAGGGATCTCCATCTTTTGCCAACTAAAGCAGCCAAATATATTTAATCTTTGCTCAAGTAAAATCTGCTCAGTATTCCCAATAAAACTTAATATCTTCCTATAATTCTATCACATCCTTTTAAGCTGGGAAAAAGAAAAATGAGTAGAAAAAAATTGCAAGCTGTTTTCAAGATGCAGGCAGATCCTGGTTTTATGCAGTGACATAATGACATTTGCAGTTTTATTCTCCAGTCCTTTCCCCCTTACTCTTAACACACCATGACTTTGTATTTTCAGAGAACCACCTGTCATGATTCCACACTCACTCTTGAGCAGGAGAAGTAGGACCCACCATTATATGGTCAGGCTTGTTTCCTCTCCACCTCACCTCCATCTCCCATGCATGCACATTTGTATACCTCAGATTTCATCTTTCCATAACTCAGGCTCTCTTGAACTTTTCTCAGAGGAGTCAAGTTTTTAGCCTACTCTGTCAAGTAGAGTTGATTCATTATAACTTTATCATCTCATTGTTATTCCACTTTTTCAAATGATTTTTGAGAATTCTGAACACAGGTACAAGAACCAATCCAAATGGTATTCCAATGGCAACTTCCCCTTGCTGTGAAAGAGAATTTTTAATACCCTTTTGACATCTTATTAATCCACAGAAGGACCTTTCCTCTTGTCCTATGAGTATTTAGTGGGTTTTTTTGGTCTGTTTTAGGAGCCTTCAGTGAAGCTCTTCAACCATATTGTTTTAACATTGAAACCTATGTTGCAGGAGCAATATCATTTTTTACCTAGGGGTCTGTCAATTCCTTCATGTAGTCCTACAGCTTTTGTTGTTCCCTCAACAAAAGTTGCACTCATTTCTCTATCCGTTCTAAGTTATAAAAGAGTTTCTAACCAGTTTCCTTGCTGGCTGCAAATTCCATAGACCCCCAGGACCTCTTTAAAAGATTGGCATCATATTTAACATCTCCATTGCTCTAAGACTGAAGAAGATAAATGAGAAAGTACAAGTCAGAGCTGGAAGTTTGGTAATTTCATGGCTTAGCTCACCTACAGCTCTTAAGTGAGCCCAACTGGTAGTGATACTGTTATTATACTGAGGGATCAAAATAATGTAGTTTTTGAGAAAGATCACATTAGGGGCAATACAGGAGAGAGACTGAAAGAGTCCAGATTTGTTCTGCAGATAGCTCATTCTATGGCAAAGAACATAAGAAATTAAAAAATAGCTTTTGCTCAGTCTGGCAGGCTATACTTTCTCACTGAAGACAAATCACTGCAGCCTTGAACAGAAGGAACTCTGAACCAGTTCTAGCACAACAGCCAGCAGTAAACCATGCAACTGTGGCATGAGACCATTCCTGTTCACAGAAGTTTCCCAGAGCAGTTAAAAGACATCGACTTCTATGGTTTTAGTTCTTGTATTTCTTAGTGCAGCTATAGCAGCAGTTTTACACTAGCATTAGGTTTTATTACAGGCAGGATTTCATATTAATACTTGCACTATTGCTAAGTAAGTATAAAACTTATCAGAGACTACGCTGGGGAAATAACATCACAAAAGAAGTAGGACTATGGAGAAGACTGAACTTCAAAAGTGCAAAGCGGAAGATAAAAAAATATCTATTTCATAATGCAATTTGGTAATTTTTATAACAAACTGAAATCAAAAGGATGCCAGACTATTGTACAGTGATAAAAATACTTGGGTCTGGTTACTAGAACTGAAAACAAGTAGCCAAAGGGCATAGAAAGCCTTTCATTCTCAATTGGCTGTTTATATTGGCCTATATTAGAACCTGATGGCATTCTCACTTGATTTTCCATAGTTACTTTTCCAAAATAAGTGTTTTGGCATAACATTTCTAGATTGAAAACGGTGCAGAAAGTCACAGAAACATCAAATGACATCCAACTCAGATAACACTTCACAATACACAGCAGGTCAAAATTACACAGTAATTCTATACTAGCATTTTCCTGTTGCACAGCAGAACAGGGAATCTAAGTGATCGAAGCTCAGAGGCAGTACATTTATTTTGCGAAATGGTAAGCTAACCCTAGGATTCATGTTTCCCCAGGCCTAAAGCAAGGCAAGATCTCATGAACAGCTCTTGGAGTGTCCTCTTCTGGCCTATCCACATTTTTCATTTTTTCTATCAAGTACCCATAGTATGCTTCACTCAGCAAGACAAAAACTCCTCCTTTACATGTTCACAGTCTAGTACTTGGAGTTGTACTACATCCTGCTAGAGAGACAGTTTTGCTGTAGTTTTCTTTCCTAAAGGAATCCAAATAAATCTTACTGGCCCACTGCATAGGGTGTCCTACTGCAAGAACTAAGCGTTCTTCAGTTTTCTCCTTGTATGGTCTATTTTCCATTCGATACAGTTAGATTTCCACTGAGACCATAACATCATCTGTTTATGTATTCCATCAAGTGTTCCCAAGACCTACTTCAATTGTTTTCCTAAATGTAGGGCCTCTGCTGTAGGTCCTCAAATAAAGTGTGTGCAATATTGATCAAAGTCCTGCTCACACTCCATGCAACATTCAATATGCTCCTATTAGATGGATGCAAGCAGAGCCTGATAAGCAGGGACTGTGCTGCAGGAGACAATAGAACTCAGCTGCTCTAATTGGCTTAAAGTTTTGTGTAGTCTTTGGAGACCCATCTCACAGTAACTGGGAAGATTAACAGCATTTTCCCCCCACACACAACCCTCCCAGTCGGTCACTGTTATGGAATAATACTCCCCAGTGTGGCTTGCTATTTTCACTCTCCACAAGTGTAATTAATGGAAAGAAAGTCTGTGGGCCTGAAGTCTAGGCTAGTTGACCATACTTTGCCAAATTATCATTTTCCTCTGCTAGTCTTGGATGGATACATTACCAGCCTGCACACAGTATTCTATTTTTCATCTTTTTACATTTGCAGCTATCCAATTAACATCTATCTTTTAACCAGTGTACAAAAAGGAATTCAAATCAATCTTAGCCATCCAGGTAGTTATTCACTGCATTTCAGGTCCTCTTCCATTTGAAGACCATTTGCATTTAACAGCAAAAGAAACCAACAAAATTGCCCATTTTGTTAGTTGTTCTTATATTGCTGATCACAATGATGTTTCCATTGCATCCACTAGGATCTTTGTTTTCACTACTTTGCTCTATTTAATAACTTGTTTTGTGGCTTTGCCTTATTTTAAGGTTTAATTCAAGTTTGGACTCCTGTGCAAATTATCTTCTTGCCACATCAATAATCATCTTCCACATCCACTGCAGCTGAAACAAGAAATACAGTAAGCTTATGATGAAAGTCAACTAGTTAAGCTTATACAGAATTGCATTATCCAGTTCTTTGCCTGCATTATCCTCAATTCCTGTTTCAGCTTCTTTCTAAGAAAGAAAGAAGCTTCTTGCTGGCTTCTTTCTATTTCACTTTGACTGGAATTAGGGTCCTGGCCTCCAGCATCAGTGGACTTCCAGATATTACTGAAAGTTATTTGTAGGCTCTTTGCTTTTTAAAAAAATTCCCCCCACACGTGTGAAACATCAGTGCTTTTTAAAATAAGCGCAGTCAAAGCTGAAAGCCAGCTTCAGAGATAATGTGATGGTTACTCTACACCACATTCTCTGTCATAGGAAGACCTTAAGCGTACTGAAGATCACCATGAAGGTCATCAGGGACCTTGGAAACAAATCTTCAATAGCGTACTCAGCTACATATAGGATAAAGCAGTGCAAGTGTAGGTGAATTTGGGGAAGTTCTGACAGCTATATATAAATTTCTTGAGGAATTTCCCTCTAGCCTTAAGAGCTGATCATCTGAATGACACAGGATCTCTAGATACACTGGGAGAACAAGCATCACATCAAACTTCATGGTGAATTCAACTCCATGTAAATTCCATGCAAAAGTCCCACTCTTTCCAGCACCAAATTCCCTTGTTCCAGACAATTTCCACAAATGCCTAGCATTACCAGTGGTTAACTGATCCACACTTAACATAGAATGGCAGGAAAAGCTAGCATTTTCTTGGAACTGCAGTTTCATTTCATAAATCAGCATACTTGACTGAACAAAAAAGGAACACTCATACAATCAAGAAGAGATTCTTCTTAGCTTGGTAGGTAGTTAACTACTATCCTGAAACACAAGGACCAACATGCTGCTACAACTGAATTTTACCAGTGTTCTCAACTAGCACTCGAAATTATGCATAGCCAAGTAACAGACAGATCTCTCAAATTGCTGAAGTGAAACTGAATTACTGAAACCTCTAATTAACCTAGGCTTTTAGCCAAGACCAACACCAAGATCAGCCTAAGAGCCCCCCCTCAGCAAGAGTTTACATTCAGAAACATAACCTGGGCCAAACGGACTGGCTTTGAAGCAAGATAACTCTTCACTGATGTAGAGTTAAACTGAATTGTTCTCTGTTGAGAAACTGGTCCATATGCTCAAAAGGTATTTTCCATCTCCAGTTTTTGATTCATACATAGATTGCAATTTCATTGCTACAGGGTAAATACATTTTCAATTAGACTATATGAAGCTCTAAAAGTTGCCATGACAGTCTCTGCAAAATGCCTTGTCATTTCTCATTACGAAGCATAACCAGTCTTTATAACCAAATTAGCTTTTTACAGCTATTCCCAAAAATGTAGCCTGCAGATCTGTTTTTGTTGATCCACCAATTGTTTCTTTCAGATATGTGTGGTTAATTATTGGTTAATTACCAAACAGAATGATCATTTAGGTTATTAAAATAATCCATCAAGCAGCTTTGTTCTCTTCCATGTGAGAGATAAGAAAGGTGAAAGGTTTTAGAGAACATTTTGTTGAGAGCTTGTTTAGAGGGTAGAAAACAATTCTGTGCCACCAGCTCAGGTCTGACTCTTTCTTAGGCATCCCCCTACAAATTAACCCAGCATCACAAAGGCTATTTGCCCTTGCACACAGCTCAATAACAGCCATTTCTCCACTGAAGGTTAGCCATACCCATCAGCTATGCTTACTCTGGAAAAATCAGCAACTCTTTTGTTAATGCAGCCAATGGTTGATCCAGCCACACTCTCTTGGTCACATTTCCTTTCCAGGTTTAAGGCTTCAGGAGTACAGAAGATGAGAAGCATGAAAAGCAGAGTCCATCTGTTACTTTCAAATAATAGGACAGAGGGGAAAGTCATATAAAAATAACTTCAACTCTTCCACTCCTTCCTATCTTCCAGTCTTTGAAAGACCAAAAGAAATTGGGGGAGGGACAGAATAGTATGACAAGTTGTAGACCACATGTGTACTAATTATCTTTTGTACCAAACCAATTGCATTAACCATTAAGCAGCATTTTAAAAATCTCTATGAACTGTTCATCCCAAGAACAATTAAATCCAGAGCAAGAAAAAACATGAATTGCTGACAAGTGTTAAAACATTATCTGCTGACAGCTTCTTTTTCTTTTAGGAAGATGTCATAGCAAAGTCAAAACCAAAAACCCTACAATATAAGGCACCAAATGACACATTTAATAAAATGTGGGGCAAGATATTAGCATATGAAATTATTTGTCCATCTCTGCTATTAGTCAACAGGTACACATCAGGGGAGATTACAGTGTAATGGAAAGAGCCCACTGTACAATTACATGTTGCTTCAAACAATATCATCTCAAATTCATATTTGAACCTTGAAAACAGATAGTAATAATGTTGCTACGTGCAGCAAGACGGTTTCCTTAAAAGACTCGGATTTAAAAAGTTGAGAATTCAACCAATCCAGTACAGAATTCTGCTAGAATTCAAGCACGGAGTTCTGTGAACAGCTAAACTAACAATGCCCAATTGTGAATGTATGCATGTCTTGCAGTTGATTGACTTTAACTGAATTATTCCTTCAGCTCTGGTGTGAGCTCATCCCTTAGCCAGCAAGTCTGCACAGGAGAGAAAATTTAGACTAGTTTTTGAAGAGACACAGACACCAACAACTGAGTCTTTTGCCCCATTGTTTGGAAATCCATAACCTCATTCTCCCCCATGAATTGCCTGATGTCTAGCGAGAGGTGATCTCATGCCACATTCTTTCTGTTCGTGCGGCACTACTCCTGGGCTCCTCTGAGTCACAGCGAAACTTCAGATCTCTGGAAGGTTCAAGAGACTAACACCCATCTGCCTCCTTCACCAAATTTGGTCAAAATAGGCCAAGTTATAAGGGAACAATCAAGATTCACAGACAGAATATCTATAAGCTTCATTTGCTCAGAAAAAACAGGGTAATACTTATGGAAAGACCATTCCATTAAGTTGCCACTCTGACTCCACAGTTTCGAGGTGAACGTTGGAGTTTGTGAAAGAGGTAAGGCAGCTTCCAGTGACAAAAAATTTTGACCGTATTCATTTTAGAAAAGGGTTTCTCAACTCTTTTTGCTTTTAGAACCCTATTTGTTTTAGTCTTGTTAAAACCTATGAAATTCTTCCTCTAGCAAACAGCTCTGAGTAACAAAAGTTTAGGTGACAGAAGCTTTTTTTGAAAGACTTTATGCATATGAAAGTCATTATAAATGCTGTTATTTATTTCTCCCCCAAACACAGACACTCTTCTCTGTGCAAACTTGAGTCCACAGAGTGCATACTTAGCATAATACACTCATTTGGTATTTGTCATTGAAAATAGGTAATAAGCAAACAATATAAAAATTTAGCTAGGCTAGAAAAAAAAATCCTATTATGGCAGCTGTTTAGAAACATCTTTTTGAACAAAATAAAACATTCTTTTTTCTGCATGCTTGTTTTAAGATTAGCTGGGTTATAAATGGAATCTTCTGAACCTTAACTTGAAAGTGCAACAAAATATAAATGGTATCTTTGACTTTGGAGTAAAGATGAGAAAGTAAACTATCATATTCTCTCACACTTGTAGAAGATAAAAAAGATACTGTGTCTGCAAAGAGGCCTCTTATAGTCAGTCTCATAACCATTAGACCTAAAGTTTAAGGCTTAAATAACATAATAAAGTTCTGATCTTGGAATCAACAGGTTATTGTTGGTAAAGCATGCATACATGAAACTGTAAAGAAGAGGGTTCAAAAAAAAAAAAAATCTCTCAGAGCAGTGAGAGACACATCTGGTTTTAAAATAATGATTCCAAAAACAGAAAACACCCAATACATTAGATATGACAAAAAAAGCTTGAGAAATTTAATATAATTAGTCTACCAAGACTTAGATTTTCACAGCTTCTGCAAAGAATGTACTTTCCAGATTTCAAGTATTGTAATACTTGAGTCACGTAGCTGTTACATAATGGGAACTAATGCCTAAACCCCATGTTTGGGGAGAGTTTTATATAAAAATATATATAATATAAACATATATGTGAAAAATATATATATCTCTCTCCGAACCACAGAGCAGTCTAGAGGCACCTATTATGTGGATTGAGAGGACAGTTTACCCATGTATTCTCATTTACATCAACCCATGAAGCTTGAATCCTGCAATTAAAAACTAGTTTTAGTTCATTTCTAAAGATGTGCAACAGCTAGCAGCATCAGCTATCATTCTGCAGTACTATCAGATACACCAAAGGATTTCTCCACAAGCAGTATGGGAAAGAATGGAGGTAGGACTTATCTGCTGTTATTTCTTCCCTCCAGGAATGGGGTCTCACCCTGCTTGCGGCTTACGACACAGCTTTCCATTCAGTTTGGTAGGCTGCTTGGCAATTTCACCAACCCAACAGGTAGCACGCTTGCATGAGCTACCTGTGACTAACACTATGAGATTTACTCAGTCCCTGACCTGAAGAAATTAGTTTCCTTCGAGTTCCCCGCTTCTTACTTTGGCTATAAGCTGCCTAGCATTTCAAAGCAAAGTTTATGTCATGATTTGCTTGACTACGAAGAAACAAAACAGTGCTGTGTCACCTGGCTAGATTTTACCTTCATACAATAGGAATAGCTTACATATCTTACAGTACCTACATATCCAGCTCCGAGTAGCCAGTATGCTACAATCTCTTGCTACTGGCATAGAAATCAGAGGGCTTAACCAGTCTGCTCCGCCCTTGACGACAACCTTGGCAAAATTGGGTTTGTCATCTCAAGCTGTCATTGCTTCAGAAGTAGAGATGCTGGGTTCAGTCTTCTTTTATGATAGCTTACCCAAAAGCATCACACTGCAAGAAACGGCCCACAGATATGACCCAGAATGCCTCAAACTTTGGAGTCAAGCAGAGCCTGTAATAGCAGTTTTCCTGTAGACTGGTAGAAGCTACCAACAAAGACATGAGCAAATGTTATGAAAGATGAGATAGGCAAGGAAAAACAGCATCTATTAGTCAGGGTTGAACTTGATTTGGACACGCAGTAGTCTTTACAAATGGTAGACAAAATACCACAAAATTGTAACGTATATGTTATTATCTATATAGCATATGCCACATTAAAACAGAACTCTGAGTATTGACCACAGGCAGTTGTGTTTGTCAATCCTTCCATGAAAAATTAGAAGTGTAATATAATTCTCCCTAATACATCATGTCTTGCAAAAAGACTCACTACCCTAAACACTTGAGGTAAGACTAACTGAAGCTTGTTGAAATTCAGTGAGTCCGTCCGATAGCCTGTCAAAATTAGACCTCTTTAACAAGACTTCAGTTTTTTGCATTCCATATTTAATATTGTTCCATCTACTTGCCCAAAGATGATTTAAAAACACACATAGTTAGGATCAAAGTGCTAGAACTGACCTCAAATGCTGTAAAATGATTATGATATACAGTGTAGAGGTATGCAGAGTCCCAAAAAGATGTATTATGGAAAGAAGGTATTTAGGGACCTTACATTCACAATTTATTGCAAAATTGACAAATTCCCCTCATTAACTCTGATTAAGTCCACTGAATTTTGCTACAGTTTTTTTGGTTCAATGCCAAGTGCCAGGAGGCATAATTCCATGGCTTGGGTTGTCTGGTCTGCTTTTGGAGAACTGCCAGATTTCGTTTGACCTTTATAATAAGGTTTAACCCTGGTAGTTGGACCAAGTCATTCTCATTCACATGAGCAGACTGGTAGAGCTCAAACCTAGGTCAATAGTGAGGGAATGTTGTTGCCATTTGACAGCTGCTCAGTGGCTCTGGGAAAATTGTTGGTGTTCTCAGTACATTTTCTAGTGGACAGACACTTAACATGAAGTTTACTGCCACAGTTCACAGAGCTCAGCAGAAAGGCAAATGCCTGAGTCATCAGGGAGACAATGACTTTCTCAATACCAACTTTTTCCAAATCAGACTTGAAACTGTGAACAAAAAAACCCACCACCAAACAAAAAAAGCAAAGATTCAAAACCACTGAGTACAGGAATCTCTACAGGATTTAAAACTGGGGATCTTCCACTAGTTTAAAAGAAAAGTCACTTCCAAGGAATGGATCTTTAGAGCCATCACTAACAAGTGCTCCAAAAAACTTAGCGTTCAGGTAACATGCCAGATCCCATAAGGGAGGCTCAGTTACCCATCTCCCTGCTCTAACAAATGATGAATCCCACCTTCAGGTCTCCTTTATTTTGGATACAAACAATCCTAGCTGCAACCTGCAGCCATACTTGTGACAGCTTCTTAAAACTAAATCAACACACTAAAGTCTGGTACTGAGTAAACAATCATTACATTCATTTTGGTCTCATCTGTTGTGAAGGAGGCTGCTAAATTAATGACCACGTAATTATCTGCTCATCGATAAGCTATTGCTACAACACCTATACAGGAAGAATACAAGGCCAAAAAATAAGGCCAGCTGAACAGGCTGGGGGTGCCAATAATAAGCAGCAGGAAGAAGAGCTATGTTATTTATATTGAAATGATGATCTTGGACCTGGAAGTCATTGTGTAGATACATACCCTCAATGAAACAGCTGCCACAGTAAAGCAGAGATATTATCACTCATAGCTTCTTTCTATGATCCTGGTCACGAAAAAAAATTGTATAATAAACTCACAAGCTCAACATATTCAGTTAGGAATTAGTTTTTGCAGATTCTAGAAGCTGCAGTAACAAGACATGGCCTACTTTAAAGTTTGATCCTACACTGAATGTCTGTTAACATCCACTGTCTGTACTGATTCTTCTGAGAAAGCTGCTAACCACTGGGTACTAAAATACAGCACTTATCTCTTTGTTTCAGAGAAGGATATTTAAAAAACCCCACGCACATTCTGACCTTAAGTGAGACACTGATGCCGAGTTCAGCAATGAACAAAGCTTTGATGATCTGCAGGAAAGCAGGAGGCTTATATTGCAAAAGCCAAGAGGCCAGAGCAATAATTCTGTAGCAACACAGCAGTGGAGCCAGACAGGGGAACGTCATGGAAGTTCAGCTGAGAATCCCCTTCTCTCTTGGCTATTGGACACCATTTCACTTCCTGCATTTTTGCTTCACTAGCCCATAAACTAATGCCTTGCTAATAGAGATTGGGGTGGGGGGAAGCGGGGGAAGAAGATGCTGAAGTGTTCTATATTATTTTTGATGGAGTTTAAGACATGTGAATTATTCTGCAGGCTCATTTAGCACCTAATGCATCCAACACTAAAGATGTGTTCATATCATTTTAGAATGTAAGATAATCTAAGCATCCCTAGAGATACACCTGCTAGCAATCCTTGTGCAAGGGACCTGGAATATTGTCATGAGGTGCTGGCCAGCAGTGGGGACTGAATGAACAGTCTAACTTGACAAACTAGCTAGTGTGCCAACGAGCAAGGAAAGGCTGCTTATCTCACAGTGATTCAGAGGGAAGGCATCCCTGTCTTCTGTTTGCACAGAAAGCGATTTATTCTTGAGATCCATTAAGGTCCTACCCATTTTTGCTTATCATTGTCAGTAGGTATGTATGCATGTTTAGGAAAGTTGATGTACTATTCTTCTTTCTTTTAGGACATTTTGTTGTCTATTGCATCTTCCAATGCCTCAACCTTAAGCAGGCCTCTGAAATACTGCATTTTTTTTCCTGCATTTACTAGGAAGAAACAGAATTGTGAGGAATATTTTGCTTCATGTTTACATCTACATTGGCCATACTATCACAATAGCTTCTAGCACTTAGCTCTCAAGTCATTACTAGCAGAGTGAATTGCTAGATGCTAAAACTGCTTCTAAGGACCTACAACAGAAATGCCTTGTGTCCTGCTCTGCCTGTGCACCTAAGACCCCTAACAAGAGACAGATGGCCCCACATGTTTTCATGTGCCTTCACTATAAGACACACTGCCTTGGCTGCCATCCCACTGCCATCCCAAGAACATCACATTAGAAGTCAGCTATATCATCATGCCTGATAAAGTGCCACTTCCTCCTTCATTATCATCAGCAGTAACAGCCAACTGCACTTCAGGAAGCACACGCAGTCTTCAGAGCACCAAGGACGGACTAAATTCACTTCAGAGCTCCTAACAAGATTGCAGCAGACTTCTTCACACATCAGGAGATGCCACTAGCCAGGAAAGGTGGCGTAGGCAATCTTAGCACATTAAAGTCAGTTTGTATCTTGTCCTCAATTCCATCCCATGGGCAGGTTTAATGCATCTGGAGGCAATAGGGTCCAACACAGTTCCTTGGCTGCCAGTTCAGAAGCCGAGATTTGGTGTAGCTTCCCTCCCCTTCCCTCAGTCCTCTAATTAAAAACATTAATTCCTTGGCTCCAAAAAATCAACCTCTTAGACTACTGGCTTCTTATTCTGACATTGAGAAAGTGTAGTGCACTGAAAAAAGCCAGCTTGAAGCAGGTAGTAATGTCTGTTTCCCAGGGCACTCAGAAGGATCCTCTTAATCAAGTTCTAAAAACACCTCCCCTGCAGCAAGACACTTTCCCAGGCTCAAGGGGCAGGGGAGAAAGGAAAAAAAAAATCTTCTGAACAGCTTCACATCAAAAAACCTGAGCACACAAATTCCACATGTCTATGAGAGCGATGAGTTAATAGAAACTTATTAAAAGCCTTCCCCAGATAGTGTATTTGAGATAGATAAACACGCTTCAGCTTATCCAATACAAAATATAAGCATGTCTGGGTAGCACAAAGCAAAATAAGTCAGTGAAAAATGTGTTATTTTCAGTGACTCACTGACCCCACCTGAAGAACTCTTTCAAATCTCTTACCCAATGGATCTTCAAACTTCACACAGATAGAGTAAATGAAAAAAGAAAACTTGGAGGAGGGAAAGAGGAAATCAATTTAACTTTTAACATTTCTTAGATGCATCAAAGGTCTCAGTCATGTCATTCTATTAGATTTCTATGCGGATTTTTGTAAGATGTATGTGGAAAAGCCTTCCCTGCATGAGACTGAAAAAAATGCAGACAATATGAATTTGAACTTTAATCTTATCTTTCTTGGAAAGCCATCTTCAAAAATGTTTAAATAAACTATATATAGATGCTGGCAAGTTATAAGCCTGAATACAAATCTCTGATCCAATACAAATATTTTGCCACTCTCAGCTCATGAGAGTGTGCAGCAGTATTTAGGACTCCCAAACTGAACTGCAGTGTGGCTGTACATCCTCACAGTTAGTACTGGTATGTGTAATATCTGTGAGGCAAGTTTATAAGCTTATTAAGCTCAAAACACAGAAAACAAAAGCTTACAATAAACAAGGATGAAAAAGAGAAGATTAGAGTGCAAATGACAAGGAAGACAAGATTAAGGTGTGTGGGTTACAACATAGGTGGAGGAGAATTATTAGGGACATGTTTTAATACAGTACGACAATGTTCTTTCCTGCAGATGCTGAATAATCTAGACATACTTTCAAACAACATTCCTGGTAGTTAATCCCTCAACTCTGCTAGCGATTTGACAGGGTTGTAACACTACAAACAATCTTTATTATGTATTTATCTTTCCCCTCCCACCCCAAAAGGGAAATCAAGTGCACAGAGTGTAAAGTGCATTTCATATGATTTGTTAAGATGATCTCCTCCTGACTTAGGAATGCATCTCCCATTAACATTAATGGGCAATGCAGACATGCAGAAAAAGGGGAACAGTATTTTCTGTTTTGGCTTTGCACATGCTAGTGGAACTCCATGCACTTTTTCCTGACCATTACATGATCCTGTAGGATGGGGCAAACAGTAACAACCAGTGAAAAGAACTACTTTCTGCCTGCATATCCAATGCTCAAAAAGTGAGAATCGACAATATGAAAATTTTAGCAGGCAGAAAGACCATGCTTTTATATGGAGAGGAGGAGTAAGACTCTTATAATAAAATACTGAGTGAAGAGAGAAATACTAAGGTAGGACTGTAAGAATGGTGGAATATGTAGCCTAGACTTGATGAAGCATTTATCCACCTTCTTTCCCATCCCAACTTGAATACAAACAAAATTCAGAGTTACTCTGGCTTTAGTTTTCAAGACCTGTTCTCAGGGTGCTGTGGAGTCTTTTTTTGCTTTTTTCCCCCCCCTCTCTCTCCTCCAAACACTAAAACCACATCAGAAGTGTGTTTTACTGTATACATATAAAAAAGTCCTGTATGTCAGGTCAAGAATTTGT
Source organism: Dromaius novaehollandiae (assembly GCF_036370855.1). NCBI lineage: Eukaryota > Metazoa > Chordata > Aves > Casuariiformes > Dromaiidae > Dromaius > Dromaius novaehollandiae. The sequence goes on from NC_088099.1 coordinate 31,030,878, forward strand.
TCACTAATACAATTGGATTTTTTTTTTTTTTTTTTTTTTTTTGCAGTGTCAGTTTGTTTTAAGAGGTAGCAAAGGCAGAAAGAAGTTGGGGAAAAGCAATGTTAATACAATCATTACTGAGTAAACACTTGAAGAGTTTTGAAACAGGAAGCTGCATTAGCTTAAATACCTTTGTATTTGATTAAAGCAAGCCATGTGCTTACATATAGTCAAAAACAGTCCTTTCGTTTTGATAAAGGACGGGAAACACTGAATCACATTGACTTTTTTTTTTAATGAAGAATTAAATCATTATTGTCTCTTCCTATCTTATCACTAAAACTTCTAACTTCAGTCTGGGTTTATAATAAGTTCTCTTGAAAATTTTAGGCACTGTAACCACTTCACAGCTCGTCTGTTTTAAACAGTAAAAGGTTGGGTGGGGAGACACAAATTCACTCATTGCTAGAAAGCATCAGTCAAATTCACTTCCAGTTTAAATGACAAGATGCAACAGATACGGGGATCCAGCCATAATAACCACCCTCCAGCAGCAACCCTGACAACCTATGGAGCGGCACTGCTGCGTTAGAGTCACAGCAGTACAAGCCCTTCCACAAGGGTCAATGGCATCCAACATTTGCCAGGACAACCTGCAATGACTTTGGAGTTCACGTGACCTAGGTGGGTGAATGCAACCAGATAACCCTCTCAGACCCTCTCAGAGATTCATTTTAAAAGGCAGCATGTGTGACCCTGAGTTTCATATCCTTGTTGACAAGGGCATATTACCTGATGTGGCTGTGAACTGGACCATCTGCTATAGGAAGGAGCACCTGAAGTCTTGCTGGCTGTAGTTCTCTGCAAAATCAAAAGAATAGACTTGTCAAATATTCAATGACATCTCAGTCCACTTTGCCAATCTCAATTATGTAAGCACCCAAACCAAAAAAAATAATAAAAGCCTCAAAACAAAGAAACAGTAAGTATAATACAGTAGCATTAGATTATAGATTTTATAGATTATAACAACATTATATCACTGACACAGAAGATGCAGTTTCCCAAATTTGCTACCGATACACTGCTTAGCCTTGGACCTCAGAGTCTCAGTTTTCACCTCAGCTTCTGCGTGTCACCTACCTTGCAGATGTAAAAGCACTTCGTGCTAAACTGAATGTAAATGCTGAGCCCTAACCTGAACCAGGACTGCAGAGCACTACCGTTCAGCCAGGTAATTCACTCAGCTTTAAGTAAACATGCTCTAATGAAGACTTTTTGGATTCAGGGGGAGTTTAAAGGGTTTTGTCTGTAATTCTATAGAAGTTACATCTGTTTTGTTTCCTCCCAATTGATAGTGATGTCTCATTCTTAACTCACAGAAAATAAATCAAAATTGTTCTTTCTGGATCACTTCACCTTACTCAAAAAGGAAACTGATATTTTTGGAATGGGTAATACAAAAAGATTAGTTATTTACTAACTTCTCTTTGAAGAGGACAGTCTTTTGTGATTTGTCCCTGTACTACTTTCCTCCACCTCTCTATATTTGTGTTTTTGAAGCATTAAGGAAAGAGTCAGTATAATGTCAAAAGACATTATAGATGTCACATACAGATCTTCTAATCAAACTGACTTTATTTTAGTACAGAAGAACCAAATGCAATATGGTGTCTATTAGAATGCTAACAATTTTAATTTACACTTGTACCCAGTTTCAAAAATATTTTTGATCATGAACTTTTATGCAATTTACTCCTAATTTAGGCTTGAACTTACAGTAACCCAGTCCCCCATTTATATACAAATGTAGTGTTTCTGAAAAGCTACTAATCTGCAAGCAAATATCTTGCAAATATTACACTATATAAACACAGGTATTACAGAAACTTTGGGACTCTTAACTGGTTGTGACAATAAGGCTACCTATATTGGGAATATCAGCTAGACTTGAGTTACCTACACATGAGATCTGAATTCAAACAGGCTTCCCAGACATAAGATACTAATTTATCAGTACATTATGTCACCAGCAGGATGCTAATAGGGGGGTCAGATTCATATTTCAACCATATGGACATAAGTTATACCAAAAAAAAAAGCAAGTAAGTCAATCCATGTAAAGTTTATACCACAGTGTGGTATGCTCTTTGTAAGTAGGAAAATAAATAGCTTATGGCTTTTAACACCCAAGGATATAGTACATTTCTACACCAATTATAGCCACTAGGGCTTATACATCATTACATATTCTAGAGGAACTAGCATCTCATTCCCACTACTGAGAAACAGCCACTGATGTAATTGTGGTTTTGTATTAGTCTATCAAAAAGAAGTTATTTTATAAATTTAACCGTTAGCTTTACTGTATAGCATGTTCAGCTTCTAATAGGCACCCTTAGAAGTACAAGCATTTTTAATAAACAGATATGCTACGCAACAGAATAACAACACTTTCTTTTGACAAAAACTTCAAAAGAGACAAAATGCACTCAAGGTTGATTTTAGCTTTCTGAAAACTTATGAACACTATATCTCCCTCTGCTTCAGAGGAAAGATTGGTGAATCTATGAATAACAAGTTGAGTAACAAGATAATTGAAGTTTTTCTGGAAGCATCTGGAAGTAGTTTTCCAACAAAATACCTTTCCATAAGCACTTTTCTTCATTAAAAAAAAAGTTTGTCTTCAGTATTGTCAGAAAAGTCTCCATATTCCTCCTATCTAAACCCATTAACAGCCATGCTTGGTTTCTTTTCCTTAGTCCAACACCTGCTCCCTCTAGCAGGTACATTTCCTCTATGGCAACTCACTCTTCCAAACTCTTCCACTTCCATTTGAAGGGCATCCCAAAGAAACAGTACTGCAATATTACAAAGAAGCAACAGCAGAGCCCTTTCCAGGCCAGACAGCAAATTAACACCTCCACAAACAACCGCATAACACTCATTTCCAGCCTATGTTTACCAAGCATAAAGGGCCAGAGCCTCATTTATATGCTGACCTCCCTCTTCTAATTGCAGTAGGAGTGAGGTACTTAAAAATATTTGTGATAATAATAGTATAATAGGTCTAAATTAACTCAGCATCTACTTCCCCAATACTCCCAGACCTTTTAGTTCCATTCATATATCATTGAATGGAATTACTTGCATTGAGCACGGCAATCAAAATATTAAATTATAGTCAAAGTGCTAACACACACACAAGCCTCCACATCAGATCATGTGGAGCAGATTTTGAATGATCCAGAAAATATTTCACTCCAAGCTTCTTTCCAAGTTTTAAAGGGCAACAGAGAAAGTTTAAAGGCTAGACCGCATCCCCTGGTTATCTCAGCAGCACTCAGGCGAGGTGATTTTTAAAAAGGTATACAGATGCATGTACAAACTCCAAACACACACTCCTATCTCACTAGGATCACTAGGAATTAGACAACCACCTACCTCCAGGAGTTTGGCTCTTCATGCCTAACGGCCAAGATCACAGCCCAGACCACAATCTCTGCTTGATGAGTGGCTTTGGCATGCAATCTGCACCACACAGGAGACATCAATGTATTGCATTTTCATTAGGTATTTTACCAGGGAGTACCTGGTCTGCACTTAGCCCTTTAAATCACTTCCTTTTCTTCAGTCAAAACCATCTTCCTTAATACTCCCCAGATTGAGAAGCAGGACTTACTCACACAGGACATTCAAGGTCTTCTAGGACTCTTCCTCTGGCTCAACCAGCACTTTAACAAAGCACTTGAGCACAAATCCTAGTCATAAACCCTCTCTCTAGTCTTGTAGGCCTCCCTAACTGTACCATTCGAGAGAACTAAACCAACAAGCCCCCAGCTCTTCCAGGGCCTCCACTTAGCCCCCACTTTTTGCTAACTTTAGATCTAGCCCTTCTACCTTCTTAGCTAACATCTGCTCCCTACAAGCCTTCTCTCCCACCATATGCAGGTACTGCATCTCTCCCCTTCCCCACTATTAAAAACTAATTAGGATGGGCTGTTCTAATTAGCTGCTTAGCCAAGCTGTTCCTCACCTAGTTGCCCTCCTCACTGCCCCCACCTGTGAAGAGGGGTTATGTTCACACAGCTGCAGGTGACCACCTGTCTCCTTAAAAGAGCAATGAACTTCTGCTGAAAACTTCAGAAAAGTGTGATAATTTTCACAGCAAATGGTACTTCTGAAAGCAATAAAGCTGCCAACTGGACATGTGTTTTTGATATCTGAGCTGGAAGGTACAGACAAGAAGAAAAATAAAAGAGAGAGAAGCCAGTGTTCTGTAGTTTACACACCGCTGCCTGGGCAGCGGCCTGTCTGAAAGGAGCAAAGCTGCGGTGGGAACATAGGCTGTGCTGGCTGGAGCACCTGTGACCAGCACACTGTGACCAGCACGCAGCCAGGCTCATGGACAGGCCTGGATGGGACAACTGTAGCTCAAACTCTAGGCTGGCTCCAAATCCCAGTGAGAGCATGAAAAAAGTACTTTTCATAGCAATACAGCAGCACTGCTAGAGAAAGAGCAAGTGATGCGATACCTGCTCAAAGCTGCTGTTTGATAAACACTTTGTGTTTTCTGAGAAAACTCATACTATTGAACAAAGTACACGCTATAGCAAGAGGCCAGAAGAAAACTTTTTGTAGATTACAGGCTCTACAGCACAAGCTTCTGATGTGGAAATCTGAGTGTGGCTCTGCAGGAGAGTTTATGAAATGATACGTTATTATTTTACTCTTGGGTTGGGGCTATCGATGACTGTATACAGTGCAAGCCAAGATTACATACAGTCCATAAATAATTTCTTAACTAGTCAATGAGAGCTTCAACATAAGGCTGGACTTCAAAATTACTAAAGAAAATAAAAACTTACAAGTGTCATTACCCTGGCAGTATTTAAAAAAAAAAAAAAAAAAAAAAAAGTAGGTATTCTGATATCAAGGTTAAAGTATATAATGTGCTCTACAACCGATTACACTTACTAGGCCTTCTGATGGGCATGGCAATTCATCCCACTTATCTTGGAAAAGTATCTTAAGATGGGATGAATTACCCTCTGGAAGTACCTGTTTCTTTTCATCCATTCACTAGAAAGACAATCCAAACAGCTAGTTTAATTGGGACAACTGACTTTAGGTGGCTCGTGTTATCTACCCATGCTCTCTCTTCTCCTTCTTACCAAGGGGCCTAGGTGATTTGTCCTCTCTTAGGCTTTAGAGGGTTATGATGGTAGAAAATATGCTATACAACAGGAGTACCTTTGAACTGCTGTATGAACTCCAACGAACATTTGTAAGTCTTTCAAATGTGGATCGCTGCTAATGACTTGAAGAAGTACTGTCTTGACTTTCAGGACTCACAATTTTTGGGCTAGGCAATAAGGGGAAATAAGATTTTTATTTGTAAATAGAGATACATAATATGAAAGTAAATGGAAGGTAAGAATACTACCCATTTAATCATCTGAAAATCATTTTTTCAGAGAAAAACTACTTGAATTTATACCAGTACTTCTTTAAAAATAAGGTTATACTTATATGCTATACTATCACTTCCTGGAGTCTTCAAACCCATGTTCTAAAATCTTGCAGGCATTCAGCAGATATCTCACTTATTGGTTTTATCAGAAACTTTGCTTATTTAAAGACTTTAGGATCTAGCTGTTTTATGCAAATGCTGACATCAAACTCAGGATTTATTTAGCCCTGTGCAATATCTAGATGACTTTTTTTATATTATTTTCCATAGATTTTTCCTGATTTTTCCTTAAATTCAAAAGTTCCTTTGGTGAACAAAGTAATAGTGACATCTGACCATGATATAACATGTTACAGTACTGAAGTTCTTTCTCTTAAGCTTTCTTTAGACAAGTTAACATTTTGTATGTCCATGACTTCTGCAAGGAGGAACCAATAAAGCTATGTTAAAAGGAGAACTATTCAACGGCTGCTTACTGACAGATACCAGCTTTTGGATTCACTTGCTTATTTTATTTTATTTAGCAGTAGGAGTTTAAGAAGAGAAACACAAGTGAAATATAAAACTTTGAACCTCTCATGCTCTCAACAGCTATAACATCTCTTACGACTCCCCAGAAACACACAGTAGGTAAAGTCCTTTTGCCATTAACCTCAGCAGACCGTGTTTTTTTATTTATTGAGTCTAACAGCTTTTCCCACAATAATGCAGTATAGAAAATGACAAGCTATTCATTTCTATCATAAGTTAAATAAAAAGGTGACAGCTTTTCTGATTCTATCTGATCAAAACTAGTGATTAAAGGAATTACAGAGTCTGAAATTTGGAACAATTGTCTCTCTGGAAACAATATAGATTTCATGTGTAAATCAATCCATCCTTGTCTCTGGTCTGGCTCAAGACACTCATAAGTAGGGTAAGTAAGGCAAGAAGTAGGATAAGAGCTCTCACATTGACAGATAGTAACTAAATTCTGCATGCACTTTTTCTCATGAATGTAATCTCAAAGGTTAGAGGGGGCAGCTCAACGGAAAGGGTCTCTCTGTGTCTCAGATCTGTTATCACACCTTGCTCCATGGTGAGGCAGACCCCACTAAACTGTTCATTACAGATGTACCACTCACCCGTAAAGCTATTTTTACTGCTGTATCAGAAATACACACAATTCCTTGCTCCCTTCAGAACATCTCTATTTTCAACAATACCAACATGTTGCTGGAGATTCATACCTAATGACACTTCGGACATAGGTTAAGACAAAAAAAATTGTTAAGACTTTAAAGATCCATGATTTCTTCAAGTACTACACAGGTATAATTAATTTTCTGGTGCTCTTTCCTTACATTAAAAAATCTCCAAAACTGCCTAGAATACCACCTACTTTGTACCGATATCTAGCCATATGAAATTCCAGAGAGATGGATTTTTTTTTTTCTTCAGAAAACTGAAGATACGAAGATGCTGAAAATCAGATTAGTAACAGAAACATCATTTTCATTACGGCCATGCAGCAGTGTTTACCACTCCATGAAGAACATTGCTGATCATGAGCTTTGGACATAGAACAAAGTAAAGTGGTGTTGACAGTGGTGGGACATGAGATGACAGTGTGGTACTCTCTTCCATGCAAAGGGTGCACTGGGCAATCTGGAGCTAGCTTGGCAACTGAGTGAATAGCATCTTTCAAAGTGACATTGTTTTGCAGTGAAGACATGATGCAGGAGAATCCTCAAGTAAGTTGTCCCATAAACATGTAACATCAAGAAAAAAGCATTAAAAAAGCAGTTGATCTGGATATAGTGGTCAGGATGTAAAATGTAACAGACTTATGAGAGGTAAAGTTTGTAAGCTGTAAATAAAGAAGTGGGCAGTGGGAAAATGAAAAAAAAGGACTCTGCTTAAGATTGTTGCACAATGTCATCAGGGATTACTTCCTCTAGCTTACAGAAATCAGTGTTATGACAGGAAGAGACAGAGCAGGAGAGATATTGACTGAGCTGTCAACCATAGGAGTGCACCTCTGAACTTGTGGGTTTGGGCTTTGATAAAGCGAATGCATTCAGTGGACACTTCTGTAGGAACTCAGGCATGCACTCAAACTACTCAGTTGCGTTTTATACCAACTGTCTATTCTTGGTTATCAACAAACATAGTGACTCATAATTGTTGAGGTGCAATTGCCCAAAGTAATATAATTCATCTATCGCTCACCCCCAAAACTGATTCTTGAGAGTTTAGCAATTTGACATGGTTCTTACCATGATGTAGGCCTTGTCCTGACACTTCTAGTCCCCCTCTTTTTTCTCTTTGTCCACTCCTGTTCACCAATTTAATACAGATATTTTGGCACTCTAGAAGGAATAAATGACTAGACAAACTAGGGACGAAAATATTCTCTGTAACAATTTTATAGCATAAAGTCTTCTCAGTTACCAAGCAGGAGTTTTATGTTAATCAAAAAATAGCTTCACTTAATGGCCTCCCATTCCTACTTGATTGTCAAAATTAATAATGAATTTGAAATTTCAAGACGCATTTTTAAGTGGGGATAAAGTCCACAAGCTTTTTTATAACACAAAACAAATAAAAATTGATATTAGAGATTTCACTACCCATCCCAAATCAGGACTACCTTGCAAGAACTGGCTGGTCAAGCTCTACCCAACAATACTGTAGCCAATAATTCCTTCATCATTTCCATTTCTACTGGCCAGCTAAACTGCAGTGTTGAACCACCTGAACCACAGACAAGCTGAACAACTGTCAATACAGTTGATGACAACCAACAGCTTCATTCTTAGGAATTCTAATATGGCAAAAGGACTTCTCATCTCTGTGGAGCTACTACACAGACAATGATTAGCTGTGCAGTCAGCACTTTCTCCCAAAGCCGGCGAGTTTGAAGATAAGGTGCAGAGAGATTAAGGACCTTCAAGAACCTTCAAGGCTTCCAGGTGGAGCTGGCATAATGCTGACATCCTTACCCCATTATAAAGAAACTGTAAGAAATTCACCTGAGTTTAAAAAAAAACTCTAGAAAATGGAAACATGCAATGCTTTGAGGTCAAGGACTTTCCTACGTACTACAGAGAAGGACAGGGAGCACATCACAGCCATATGAGAGATAAGATAGTCAGAATGTGGATTTTTCAAAGTTAGCAATTGCTCTCGTGAGAAAAGACTACAAAGTATGAAACAGGTATAGTATTATGTTGAATGATGTTACATTATCAGCAGTGGGTAACTTTAAACAATCAGTCAGGGAACATGACAGTATTGATATTACCAGTACAATTACTCCTACTGAAAGAATGAACAATGAAATAGAAGACGCATTATCAGAAGAACTTGAATGAACATATGACATCTTTTATGTCCTTTAGTCTTTCACCATTTTTCCTGATTAAATGAAAAGCTGAAGTTGAAGTAGGTGTAGGGAACAAACTATAAAAAAAGACAGTCTTGGTTATGGCAGATGGTGAATAGGATCAGCTTTGCGGGACAGAATTATGCAGCTTTCTTCAGAAGTTTACATAGATCTGCAAAAATGGAATTATTGTTAATTAGATTAACAGGTGCATGTTGATTTCAGATGAAAGAATAACATCAGGAACCTAAAAGATGTCCCTTGTAGTGAAAGCTATTATCATCCAAGAGCAAATGTGAGAAAGAGATTTGTCCTGTTAAAAAAACAAACAAGAAATACAAGAAGTGATACAGAATCTTTTAGGAATATCAGGTCTGAGGTGTTGAAAGATATCAAAGTGGCCACACAGAAAACTGACACTGAGCAGGAGACCTTCAGGGATAAGCTAAAGAGAGTAGCAAAGCAGGAGCAACTGCAAGTATAAAAACAGTTGATGTTTTCATGAAGATGGTGGCAAATCTTTTCTTCCTTTATCAACGTTCATCAAAGGTAATATGAATTCAGAATTAAGCTTACACTGAAGATCATAATAAAGCCAAAACAGACAACAAGAGCTTTGATAAGACAATGCAAAAGACAATAATTGCAGAAACTAAAGTAAAAGATGGCATGAATTATATGTACTAAGGAAACTATTTTACATGTATTTTGGCATTGGGAGGAAAGGACACGAATCATGAAGTTTCAGTAATGGAAAAAAAATTAAAATTGTTAGTTGCAAACAGTGCAATCACAGAAAGGTGGAGGAGGTACTTTAATGATCTCCTTAATGGTGAGAGGGATAAAAGTGAACAACAAAAGGCTATTTTCTAGATAAATGAGTCATTCTCAGAAGAATCAAATTTTGAAAACATTCAAAAGGCAATTAGACATTCACGAAATATGTTGGCAATTCCTGCTAAATTATTAATATCAGGAAACAATAGGCTTAGTCAAAAACTTTACAAACTGATTTTGAAAATATTCCAAAGGAGTGGAAAGAGCAAGTCATATTTCCAATTTCAAAACAGGAATATACTGGAAAAGTAAGAATTATTTTTGCATTTCTTCTTATTACAACCTCTAACAATCCACATACTCTTTAAACAGAGGAAATAGTGAGAGACAATGAGTATTGAGCAAAGAACATGATGTTCCCTCCCAAGATCAGTCACAAAAAATGAAAACAAACAATGAGTTTCAGTTAGGCAATGTCACAAGGAAAGATGGGGATATAATCAGAATTAAGGTATAATTTGTTAGAGGATTTAGGAAGAATATACCAGTATGGTCTTTGGGCTGAAAGGAGACAATCTGACATCTCTAATGCCATATTATGAGGGTACAACTGTCTGTCTGATGGTTAGAAATTTGACTACCAGTAGAGAGTGAAATCTCTGCTCCGTTTAACAGCAGTGCAGCATTAAGGCAGGAAGACGTACTATCCCAGTGCTTTTCAGTCCAGACGCTGTGAAATTCTCAGGCCGGAAGAACTGAAGCAAGCTGCCGCAAACTCTCAGCAAATGGCTGCTGTAGGAACGACACAGTAGGAAGGAAAGGTGGTTTGAGATCTAAGGACATGGCAAGACAAATTCCAGGAATGTAAAACCAGGTAAATAGCTGTATGATGACGATATCTTGAATAAGCTTTCCGTCAGTCAAAGACCTTGGGTTACCTTGTGTTTGGTAGCTTAAACACCTAGTAGCATTATATAATCATATGAGTTTGTGGAAGGAGGAGGAAATGCAGTTATTTGCTACCTTGATTCTAGTGACAGTTAATGGGGAATTTTGTTTTTGTACTCTTGTTTTCCTAAAAAGAACCTAGAAAGACACCAAAGTAATAAAGGATCATTTGCCTAGATCAGTACTGATACTCCCTAATCAACAGTTGACCCAAGAAGCTGACAAACTGAAAGGGCAGAATTATACAGCAGTTTGACTGCAGCCGGTGCCAGCATAATCTAACTAGTAGGGGTAACAGTCGCTGGGAACATGAGGCAGTGCAGGGTTTCCTGCCTGCCACCACAGAAAACTCCCCGGGTTGCTGGGCACATAAAGCACGCTCATTTTGTTGCACAGATGTTTTTCCAGAGAACACGGCTAATTGCCTGTTTTGCGTGGAATCCACACTGCCACCATTACTGCCCAAGCAAAGGGTGGGCTATGATTTATATATAAAGATTCAGCTAATCCAGATAATACTTTTTTGCAAACAGTATGCTCACGTACATGAAGGGCTACTGTCTCAGCTTACCTTTCTCTTATATGGATGTGAGCCTTGACGGTGCCTTCCTTGCTAGAGCCCCATGCCTGCTCCCTGTGCTCGGCGGGTTTGCTCCCTTTCTCCCCCAGCCTGAACACAGAAACTAAATCACAGCACACGAGAAGGTGAGAAAGGCATTCAAATTCGGCTGTCACTGCAAGAGGAGAGATGCAACATCGTGGCTAGAGCAGCAATAACTGAGAAAATATATCACTCTGGCTTCTTCATATGCCCCTCCCTGCACCGCGATAGAAGCACACCACAGCAATAAATTATTCTAAGAGCCCTTAAATCTATCACACTAATTGCTAAAAGTGGAGTAGCCATTCATCTTTCCTGGTAACGTTGTAATGCATGAATTTGCCGTAAGAATTTTTTTTTTAATGTTTCCTTATGATTAAAGCATAAAATAAAAGAAAAAAGTAACATCACTGTGTCTACTTTCAGGCAAATGCTTCGTTTTGAAACCTGGAGAGCAGGTCAGGATTGAAACCATGAAAGATAAGGAGAACTGTCAATAGAAAGTGAAGAATATTTCCCTGCTCTGTTCACACACATTCTTAGCACTTAAGACATTTCTAGACTGTAAAATTAATATACTGCACCCATTTCTTTCGAAATTTCCTAATAACCTTCTCTTTAAATTTCTTACTAGAAAACTTAAGTAAGTCTTCTCTATGCATTTAGCATACAGAGTAAGCAGAATTGGGTTATATTTTAGCAGATAGGTCAAATATTCAAAAATAATAATATTCTTTTCAGCTGGTCAAGAAATATAAGTGAGAAGACATTTCAGGGAAAACATTAGCAATTATAAGAGGCAAACTCAGGCCTGTGAGCATGTCCTTTGTCAATTTGCTCAGTGTACAGTAACCTTGTCAAATTAAGAAAGTTCCAGGTGTATTAGGAAAGGCTGCCCTCTTCAGACAAACAATAAAAGTACCAAAAAGAAGTTCTAAGTGTCTTTAGGTTAAAATAAAAATGTGGTGAAATGAACAGTACAACATTGACATAGTACCAAGTTTCTGCTATTTAATAACTATTTGCTACTACATAAAGAAAAGAAAAATCTCTTCTTGTCATTAGCTACATATTAATGTGCATTTGTTCAGACTCCCTAAAGATCCAATTCTTTCACATTTTCTATAAGGATATTAAATATCATTCATGAGCTGAAGTACAGAGATGTAATTGATTAACAGAGGCATTGAGTCTGAGCTCTCCCTACACTGTCATATGGAAAAATGACCCCATTTGCAGTACTGAAGCTTTATCACATAGGAATCTTCATTAAACATGATAAACTCAATTCTTTCCTCAAACAAAACCTGGGTTTTATATATATTTTGATCTCCCTAACCATCCAAAATAGTGAGTGGGAAAATGTTTTTTATCACAGCGATTGGTGTTTTATACTTGATGGCTATTTTTAATTTCTTTTCCTTAAAACACTCATGAACAAGTAAGAACCTGAGCTTATGTAGCTAGAAAGATACTTTTTTTTCCTGATTATTGAGGATGTGAGCGTCCCTGCAGAAAAAATTGTGGATGTTTATTTTGCAACACACCAGGTTGCAGCACACAAGGCCACCAGGTACTTCTCCAGTTATGCGAATAATCAGGAATGCAAAAACTGATTTTTCATACGGAGATGACCTGTGTAAAGGAAATAACTGTATCTGTTTTTACTGCTGTAAGCAACAGCTTCCAATTTACTGGGGAAGTTGAGTTGGACATAAATATTTTTATTGGTGTTTAACTTAAACTGATAGGTTTGTCATGGCATCAGCTGAGGGGATACAGAAATATAGATTATGCTCTGCAATACCAAACCTGATATTAATCTGTCAATACTTTTCAAGTCCTTTAACTGGACCTGGGACTGCACTGTATGAACTTTTTTAAAACAGTCATTATTTGTCAATACAGCACCCTGAATTGCTCTGGAGCAGGGAGCAGAGCTGAGGTTACTAAGAAAGGAAGTATTACCAAAGACAGAAAGACAAAAAGGATTTCACTGCCAGCTCGATGGAAGTTTCTCACTTCATTCTTAGACAAGGCCTTTTTTCAGCATTTAAGCAAAGTGTCTGATGTCATCATGTCTCAGGGGAACGTGCCTGACTGCCCAAGAAGTTTGTGAGCTGAGGTATGGCTCTTTTTTCATTGCAAAACACCTTCAGTGTGTCAAAACACTTTGCTTAAGCATAATAAATCCAATCCATTCGATATTCTGCTCCAAAATTTGAACTGAGTTTCCTGCCTCCTTTAGCACATCCCAAAGGAGGTCTGGACAAGTAATATCTTCTTTGAATGTCCCTTTCCATGGAAAGGCTCTTGACTCTGTGATGCAGACAACAGTTCTGAGTTCACTTTAATAAAAAATACACCCTTAACTTTAATCATGTTCCTCTGAAGACTTCATTTTGGTTTTGCCTCTGTTAAATAAGGTTTGGTTTAAGATGTACTTTAAGTTAAGCAGTACTTAAATGCTTTGTTGAACTGGGGCCTGAAATGGGACTTTAATTTCCTTAATGGCTCTCGATACACCATTACTAGAATGAATGTAGAAAAATCTGATTTTCTGAAAAAAATATGTCTCAAGGGCACTAGTACAAGGAAATCACAGAGAAGTTAAAGAGTGCTGAACTATAAACCTCATATCTACCAGCGCTTATTCATCTGTCTAGCCAGTATGTTAAGGAGCAGGTCTTCTTTATAAACTGAGATGTTAAGAGCCGAAAATGAATCTTGCCTTTTAGTCCTCTCCTATACTATGGCATTCAATTTCATGTATAATTGATGGGCTGAAATTTTAAGATAGATAGAGTAAATAAATTATGAGTATTCAAAATATTGCCCTTTTGCCCGTAAAACACTATTATTCTTCACACTGACTCATCCAACCCTCATGCTGCTATCTATATGTATAGGAGTAGTATATTCTGTGATTTTGTGGTATATACTTACTAAAATGTTTTTGATGGAAAACATAATGATGGTTTTGTAATAATTAAAATACAGTACATGTTTGGGTGTTTTTCCTTCATTCAATCAAGTCCTGGTATAAAAGAAAGGCATATTAGTTGAATACCAGCATTTTATATGCTATTGCTAGTTCTTATACAATAGCATTCCTAAGAACTCTTCTGCAGTTCTTTCCTGCAGTGAAACACAGAGGTGTCCACATTGCCATTCTTGAATTTTCTTACACTGTTAAATTATAAGACTGCTTGTGCTATGCACAGAGATTGGGTTATGAATTTTCCGAAGTGACAGATTCCGTTATATAACCCATGAGTGAGTCTGGGAATGCTATTCAACATTTTCAGCTTTGGAATTAATTTTATTCTTCTTCTTCCTATGAGGAAATTAAAAATATTAACAATTTTACTTGTAAGGAGTGCAGTATCCATGACAAAGTCACATCCCTGGGAAAATCCCAAGTGCTTCTTCCCGCTGTGGGGCCATGGGTGTACAGAGGTACAATCCTGTTGTGACAGCTGTGCACCTGGTGGGATTTATTGATGAAGTCAAATAGGGGATCCTAAAGTTAAAAAGCTGCTTTACAACAGAAGCAATAGCTTTTCTGTAACACATTAGAAGCAGCCTCTTTTTTGTAAAAGTACCAGCCTTTTCTCCTCCTGCTTGCAAGTCTGTCTGCTTCTGTCAGAGGCATAGGAGAGCTGGTCAGAATAGATAGTCAGTATGTCCACTTTAATTCAGTATTACAGATGCAGCATCAAAAGTAAACTGTGAAGTTACCATCTGATACCACTTATAAAAGCTAATATAGTATGTTTATACAAATTACTTTGTCTAGTGAAAGCTTTTTCTATTCCTAATCCCAGCCTGTGGAGTCCATTTTCAGGTTTTCCTAATATAAAAAATTTCAGCAGTCAGAACACTTCTGTAGACAGCATTTTTCAATAAAAAGAACATGAATGGGTAAATGAACACATGGAAATTTGTTAATAGAAAAAGAACCCAAGAAATGAAAATTTGTTATTGGATAAAATACAAATTCCTATTGAAACATTAGAGGAAGCCAAAAGAAATTCAGGAACTAGATAGAGATTATTGATCCTTCCTTAACTAAAAACAAGAAAGTAACCTAGCTGTCTCCCAAGAATTGGATGGTAAATTCCCTCAAAGAAATAAAATTTAATTTTGTCTGTGGCCTTTTTCCAAAAGAGAAAACCTCTGCACAAAGCCATCAAGAAAGTGGTGACACCGTTATTCCAAAATCTACCAGCTTCACAGTCCTCTCGGATACTCATCTTCAGACTTCTCACCAAAAAAATGGGAAATAAACCCAATCCCCCAAATACCCAAACCTTTCAAATAACACTTTAACGTAACCTCATTACATCCATTCACAATTACTTTCGATTTTACTCAAAAAAATACAAAGATATGAAACTTCAGACCTCAGCGCCTATCTCTCAGCCTCAGCAATTTTTCTGGGCAGAAACTCCCTAGTTGTACACCAGGCGACTTCTAACAGTCTTTTGTCACTGCCAAAGTTACATTACCAGCCTAGGCTGACCACCAGGCACACACGTGAAAAAAGCACATTTTTGCCTCACTTGACCTCTCTGCAACCATCAGCAGGCTCAGCAACAAAATACTCACACCCCGCTTTCAACATCTGGACACTTTTGAAAGTGGAGTACTTTATGAAGCTCATCACAGCCTTAAAGCAAGCTTCAGTTAGCAGACGCAACTCTTGAGTAAAGTAGGTAGATCTAAACACCTCGCCATCGGATTTCTGCAAGTCAGGCCTACAGAAGAGGCAAGGCCATGACTCAGCCCGCCCTCTGCGAGTCGTCCGCAACAGAGCAACAGGAACTTTAATGCAGAGGAAAAACGCTCCTCACTGGGATGTGTCACAAAAAAAGTTACACTCCTGCACAAAACAGCAAGGATGTGTCACAAAAAAAGTTACACTCCTGCACAAAACAGCAAGGAAGAAAAGTGAGGAAATGAAATGAACCAAACCTTTCAGAAAACTGAAAAACAGAAGAAAATGCTCAGTGTGTCCCTATACTATTTTAATGTACTTAAAATACAGTATAAATCCATTCAAGTGGTGGTGGATGGTTTTCTTTATTTTTTCTTTTTTTTTTTTAGTTTAACCTGGCCGTTCAGTCAAAGAAGCCATGGCTCAACCCACATAACCTGCTTAAGTCGAACAAAAAAAAAATCAGCAAACAAGGGCAGAGATCCAATGGAAAATGAGTCCTTCATCAGGTGTACAGAAGCGTTTAAGCTGCATAATATCAGCAGTGTGTGAAGCCAAGTCCTGTGTCAGGGTATGTTGCTGGTAGAAAAATAATCAGTAGTTGAAGCAGGCCAGCTTTCCTTAAAGCATCAAAGTTGTAGCCAGTACACTGCATATACACCAGCTGCTTTAATAGGTTTAACATCAGGACCGCTAAATTACCACTTTAACCAGTGGGTGTATTGGTACACTCTACTGGTAAAATGATCCTGTGCTCTGCCAGCATAGCCTATTCCAGCTCCCTCAGAGAAATAACCACTTCTAGCACCGTTATATTGGTCAGACGTCAGCTTTCCTAACAACCCTGTCCAAATTAGGTATTGCCAACACAAGCCTCCAGTATAGGTCTCATTTGTACTTGCAGATACCAATACTGAGAGAGGCTTTGGCAAAACAATCACTGAACTCACATTTGGCCTGTGTCCTTGTACCTTCAAGCTGGGATTTTCAAAGGAGTTTGAATTTCACTGGTAGATGAACACATAATACCCCTTCATTCCTTTGAAGAGGCCAGTCTGAAGCTGTAATGAGCCTGCAAATAGTGATTAGCATTTAAAGTGGCACCCTTAATAATAAAATGTCTGTGAGCCAGATTCTAGTTTTCTGGAAGTGAAAGACACTATTCACATTTACCTCTCAGGAGTCTAATTTTGGTTTCTTGCTGCTAAATGAGAGGCCACAAGGTTTCAGCTCCAAAGAAGAGCCCCAAGACTCCTCAGGTGAGATTTAATTCTTGCACTTTCCTTTGCAAGCTTTGCAGGGGCTACATTTTGCTCCCTCCTGTTCTGCTTCTCTTCCAACCTGCAGAAATACACCTATCGTCACACGGAAGAAATACACCTATCATCATATGGGAAAATACACCTATCGTCACACAGGCTGCAGGAAGCTGGAGTGATAAAACTTCCCGAGTCCAAAGACGGGGTCTCCTCCAAAGCGAGCTTCGATAATTGTTGCTGAAATCTGACTCTCCCACAATACTCCAAAATCCTGCTCAGCAAATTTGGAGCTAAACAGAGTTATGGGAAGGTGACATTTTTGTGATACGCCCTGGGTTGCCTCCTAACCCCAGAGAACACGTCCACAGCAGCCACTTACAGTTCAGCTCAATCTTCAGCAAAGCATTTGATCAATAACTGTTGCCAGAGACTTAAGGGCTAGTGAAAAGCACACAGGAAGGATTTAGCCTGACATCAAATTAAAGCGTAGTGAAACCAAAAAATACAAATGAACAAACCCACAGTCAGGTAAAAATACCTGAATCCACAAGTGGGAAAGGTTTCAAATACAGTAAAGCTTTTGTTCTTAACTGATTCTGCAGAAGTAGGTGTTAAGCTAATCAGAAATGTCTCATGGAAACAAAGCTAACCTAGGCAGGCTCTGTCAGGAGAGTAAATGGACAGAAGAGTCTCTTGATGCCCATGTAAATGCCATTACCTCTCTACCATCTCCCGCCGCCCACATTAGGAAGCCGGTCAGACAGTTCAGAGAAAAGGCCAAACAGACCTGAGGAGCTATACGTTCCCCAGAGAAGATTTCCTCTACTGTGATTTTTAAAAAACAGAAAGTCTCTTACTTTTCTACGTTAATCTTGAAATCTGTCCCATTTTCCCATGCTTGACTATAGAAACCCTCTCCGAAGTCCCTGAAATAAAAATATGAAGCAGAACACCAAAGTGTTTTTAAAATGCTGTAGCACTCCAGTCTCCGTCTGCTACTCTGTGGCACATAGCAATTTAAAATTATTGAAGCTCTTAAATTAAGTGCTTAAATTTGAAGGTGATCACCACTCTGAACAAGTGAATTGTACAGCTATCTGAACTATCAAAGCACTTCAATTTACTCTAAGCAGGTCATTTTTGGAAGTGATAAGGGAGCCTGTGATTGCACAGCCTGCAGTGATTTAAAGGTAGTGAAGTTTTCAATTCTATTTTACAAGCACTTGAGCTTTGGTGCTGAGTGATTCTCAGAGCTTATAAGAGAACTGTGCTAACACACCTGAGCAAGTTGGGGTTTTAAATTTTTTTGTTGTTAATTAGCAATCTTGCTTCACCATTTTCCTGCAGGAGTCGAGTCAATGCAGGTGTTTTTTCCTAGTTCTTCCACAGTTGGGTGGATATAAAAATTGAACACCCAAACCCACTTTCAGAGCCTTCAATTCACTCAATATACAGTGTACAGTTTTCTGAATGTACTGAAAATTTCATTGCTTTGTAGCTACAAATTGAAACCTATAATGCTCATCTCCAGGAAGCAATCATTAATGCCTTTTTTACAACAGAATATATTTAGCTTTGTAATTTTGCCATACAGTGCCTTTTGAAAGTATTTTCTTAAATGAACTAGTAATAGCCAGTTACCCCCTTAAATATATTACTTAGTGATGAAATAGTTATATTTCATACACAAACCTTTTACGGCTGCAAGACTACACAAAGATGAGAGATCCTTAAACTCCTCTTTCCTTTGCCATCCAAAGTAGCTTAGGGCCCGAATGAGGCCTTGCCAGGTTTTTTTTTGATTTGGACAACTTTCTACATATTCCCAGAATTGTTAAATATTGTACTGTTTCCCGCACTGTGTAAAGTTCAATTAGAGGGATTCTTTCTGTGGGTCTTTTCTTGTGCTCCTCCAACTGCCCCGTGGCACAGTTGTCATGGCTGATGCTGTGCCTTGATTCACAACACCCGGCACATATTTCTATTTTCTTTTCTGAATGGCTTTACTGATAAAGCATAATTATTTGAACTCTCTGATGACTTCTGGCATTTGTTACAAATTAACTCCACTTAACGCCTAATCTTTTTAAAACACTTACATATCTGTCTTTGTCTATCAGAAATAACTTCTGCGTTGAGGATTTGTAGGTTAACATTTCATTTGTAGACCCTTGAAGATCAAATCTCCTTTAAGCGGAACCACATTTTGGCCATTTGGCTCAGCTTCCTTTTACACATCTCTACTGACCCATGATCTACTGCAAAGGATGAGCATTAACATTTGCATGTGGTACCTTTTAAAATAACATGTGAGCTGGGAGTTGTGGGGTTCTTGTTACAATATTCATTGTTTTTCCATTTCTGATTGATAAATAGTTCATGTTTATGATGCTGAACGAACTTCTGTCTTGAACCGTGTGTTTTTGTTCTGTCATTTGGAAGACTTCTGTCACCAGCAAGATCAAAATAATTACAATGTACAGCTGTTGAGTCATATAGTGCCTGTGTTGCATCCATCTACCATTTTCAGCATAAAGTCCAGTCAAATATTAGAGGTGAGATAATACAACCCTGCTTGACATTTATCTGTTATCAAATCAGTCACTCAAGTTTACATTGATTTAGCTGTGCACGCCGCACCTTGATAAAATTATTTTTATTGGCATACCATAACACATCAAGATGTTTCATAGTTATTTATAAAGGAGGTTGTCATGTGATTTCAGAAAAAAAGTATGAAGCTTTTTAAGTCATTTGAGCTATCTTGAATGACTAACCCTGGTATGAAAATTCAGTTGACATGTAATTTTCCAGGTTGAAATTCAAGGTTCATCCCACCCACTTCCTTCATTTTGTTTTATATGACAATGTAGGGAGTTTGCCTGTCACTGAAAGAAGTATAACAGTTGCAGTTGCTTAGTTTGCTAACTGCTTCAATTGCTTACATCACCATTCTTTGCTATTTTGGCAATAATGCTGCATTCCCCATTATTCTGCAAGATTTTCCTAGTCCCTAACTTCGCTGAAGAGTTCAGTAATTTATCACCCATCTCATTCGCACAAGCATTTCCCTGGTGATTTGAACTTCACCTGAAGCTTTCTCAAGTTTAGGAATGTTTATCATATCTTTTTACTGCACTTGTACAGCAAATGCTATAATAGCTATTTCAGATTGCTCAAAGTCTTAATCAAGTACAGCAGTTTCTTGTTGAGCTGGTAGAATATTTTACTACAATCCCCTTTTGCAACTGTTTCAGCTTCTAGTTGATATTATGCTTGTTGTTTCCTTCATTTCAACTCATGCTGCATCTTACTGCTCTGTCCTTTAATTCACAACTTTTTGCTGCCTCTATTTTCTGAGGTATTTTTGAAGAATTGAGGTTTTCTTTGGCTCATCTCTTCCCTGTCCCTCAGTTATGCAGACTTCAGAAGTCCTTTTATGAAAATCAGCGACAGCTGTTGCAGCATCTATGATATGATCATTCAAAAAAGACAATAGCACGTCAGTGCTGACATGTGTGGGATCTAAGCCTTGCTGCTTACAAATTCTGGTCCTCAGTACAATCTGAAATTTATTTTGTTGTATCTTGCCTTTTCCTTATGCTTTTTAAGATTACAAAAATGAAGAATTGGAAAAGAGTTCCAAGTTGCTTTAGCCCCTCTCTGCATCGAGCTAGGATCAAGCAGTCGTAGACTATCCCTGACAGATGTTCCTTTAACTGGTTTTTAAAAGCCTCCAATAAAGAGCACTGAACAACTGTCCCAGTGTTGGAACAATTGCTCACTATTCTTTCCTATCAGTCTTGTAAGTTTGGGGAGATTAAGTTTCCCCTCAGGCCTCCTTTTCTCTAAATTAGACAAATCAATTCCTTCACCTTGTTCCTATAAGCATGCTTTGTAATCCTCTTATTCCTGCTGCCCTCCTCTGGCCTCTATCCCATCTATTTCTCTTAAGCCTGGCTCCCAAAACCATATTTCAGCTGCAACTACATCAGTGCCAAGAGGACTAGACCACTTACCTTTCTTTTCCTACATCTGACAAAAAAGTTAACACATCCTGAAGTGTCATTCTGCTGGTTTTGCAGTAGCATTGCAAAAGGGCTGCCTATTTCAAATTAATTTCTTCTTTAGTCTTACCAAACAAAAAGCCTGGTAACTTCTAACATCAACTCATTTGTATCGTCTCATGTCTTCAAGAGCTGATCTACATTTCCTTTCAGCACATCATAGTTAATTAACTGATTCCTGATGACTCCATCTGGATGACTCCTATGACTAGCAGATAGCCACATTCAAGAATAGTTTCCTGTCAGTCTGAACTCTGATACTGGGCACTATCAGTTTTTCCTCATGCTGATTTAAAACACAGGGACCTTGCTGGTTTTCTCCGATATACTTTGATCACCCCAATTTTTGTTATGGCCATTCTTGCAAAGATACCAGCCTAGAAATGTTGGCAGCCAAAGCATGCTGATGAGTAACTACATAGTCATAATTGGCTCTTAGTATATGAGTGATAATTCTGTTTCTGAATTAAAGTTATGCCCACTGAATAGTAACTATCTTGCATCCTTGGATATATTACAGGGTTTTTTCATTTTTAAATTGCTTTTTGTCAGCATTGACGTTTCCACACTCCAAGGATTTAGGGATTGCATTTGTCCATTTCTTTCATTACCACTATCAGTTTTTATTATTACAGATATTTTCTAATGCTCTAGAAATTTACTTACATACTTCAGAAAAGACTGTCGTGGAGGCTTGGCTTACCAAGGACTCACATCAAGACTCGCAAAAATTGCAAAGTCCATTACTTTGCTAGTGTGGCTACCTTAGTGTATTTTTGATGCTTGACTTTATTTTTTTAATGAGTGTAAGTTATTGAACTATCAATCAACTGCTGGTCTGGCAAAGCAGTGAACTTCATTTCATCTGGCCTTTTTGACCCCTTTAGACCTAAGCAGCCCTACCAAGAGTTAAAACTCCAGCCAGCATAGCTGATACGATCATCGAAACACAGTCTTTTTCATTACCTTAAGGAGTAGCCCTCAAAGACTGAAATCTCAGTGGTGATGCTCATAAACATTAACATTCCTGCTAGAAACCACTGCTCAACATTTCAAAACACTTCTACCTCAAGCTAATGCCTGAATGCAGACTTAGGCAATGAAACCAAAGCGGCCTGTTCCAGGAAGGTGCTGAGCACTCACAGCTTTCAGCAAAATTTTTGGAATTAAATGAGAACCGTAGGTGGAATAACAGACCTAAGAGAGACAAACACAGTGACATACGGCTATAGTCTTTTCAACACAGAAACAAATCTTTGTATTAACTTAAATATAAAACTTTAAAAATGCAAAGTGACTAATCACTCCTTTCTATATAGTTTAATTGATGGCCTAAAGCCAAGAATGGATTTAAATTTAATCAAAGTTTCCTAAATAAATGTGACTTCATTGTGGTACTACCCTGAATAATGGAATAAATAATAGGTTAATCAACTGGTTGCTTCTTTCACTGAACTGAATATCAAATGAAAATGTAAACGCTTACAAATCTGACTCTTCGCCATTGAGAAACAGGGCTAGAGCATTACTGTGTGAAGTGTTCAGAGAGATTTTGTCATCCATCCAAAACTGCAGGCAAAGGTGACTGTACCGCTTCTCCTTAGCACACCCGGTGCACCACTTAGTGTGTATGAGGTGCCGAGGGAAAGCCACTAACACTTGCCTGACCCATCCATCAACATCCCTTATTCAGCAAATTCTCTCCCCATTCTCCGTGAAAGATTCACAGCTATAAAAGCAGAGCATTGAATCTGGATAACAAAGTCCATCTACATGCATTGTACACAGCACAACATGGCTAATACCATCTTGCAGATTTGGGGCGAAAGCAGGATGAAAGCAGATGATCTCCACCAAGCAGAGAAATCTTTACCATCATCATACAATCATATAAGACTGATACCACTGGCTGTCTGAAGGTTTTCAGTGCTTCCAGATAACTTCACATAGGTCCTGAAGGTACTTATGAAAGATTCAAGCCAGCTTATAATAGGCAAGAGCATAGTTAGCAGTTGTTCTCAAAACAATCTGAATGTAGAAGATGTAGAGATAATTGTGAAATAAATATACATGAGTTTGGATTAAATAAAAAAGCTCTTCTGAAGGTACGGCAGTGTAAGACAGGTGCTAGGCTAACAGGTTGGCAGTCCAGCATGTTTTCTTTTACTCCTTTTTCTAGTTTTAGGTCATTTTCAAGTGTCAAGTTGCATTTCAGATCAGTGCTGCGTATTTTCTTACCAGTGAAGCAAAGCAATACTAAATATTGCAATAATAAATACAGATCTCCTAAAATAAAAGTGCGTATTTGAGAGCACCCTGTAATATAACAGCAGCCAAATTAAACCACATTTAATACTTCCTTTGTTAGTTTCATATTATTTATCAAATGTTTCAATTTAGCTGTATATATATTTATGTATATATCATATGAGTATGTCCGAAACTACATTACCATTTCTACAAACCCTCCAACAAGGGCTTTGCTGTTCAAAGCTGTGGTAAAGAGCTGCACCAAAGGGAGCTATTTGGACTGCACAGCAATGAACTTTATTGATCCTGCAAAAGCCATAAACATTGCTACATATTTTTGAGTGCCATCTATGGGCACATTTGCCATCAGCTGATAACGTGAGTGTATGTGTGCATATGTATTACTGTTAAAGACAATATTGCTATGCGCAAAACAATTCAGATAGCAAATGCTCCAGAATTTCCAAATTCTGGAGTGCAGTCTTTGCAAACCTAATATTCTTTTACTGTAATTGTATAAGTTTAAGAAGCATTCTCCCAGTACCTGCACTGTGTGTGACAAAATACAAGACTGCAAAGACTTTCTGGCATGTCATTTACAGTAAGTTAAATTGTTCCAGTTGTGGCCTTCACAACAATGTATGTATGTCACTCCATCCATTAATATGCACAAAAACAAAGAGGTGTGCATGTAAGTGAAGTTACTGGGCACCTAAACAAGAGTTTGCATATGGATTTGCATTTGTATATGGAAGCACCATATCTGGATAAATTCTGTGAGTGCAAAAAAGTACTACGATCTAAAGCAGTGTCTGTGTCAATGTCTGGATGTACAAGCCAGGGTACATTCATGTATGACCTCTGTTCCTGCTTGCCTGGTCTGACAGAACATCTGCTGGAGCATGCTGGAGCTCCTATCCAGGCACATTTCATTTCCCTAAAACCCTGGGTCTGGGAGAAAGATGTTTTCGCATGCCCAAGTCTCATCCCATATGGAGTAAGACATGGCTAGCTTGTGTGCCCAGACCAGGAAGCACAGAAGTAAGTGCTCTTGAAGTCTGGTACCATGAAAGTAGCCAATGTCAACAGGATTTATTTCACAGTGAACATTAAAGAGCCCATTTTCAAAGAAACATAAGAAAGCCATGAGTAACCGGAGAACAAAAAACCTTTAGGTTCCTCTGCATAGCACAAGCTAAAACAAAATAACCAGTACAGTGGCCCATACCTTTGCCACATTGTAATACTCCCCCAGGCTTCAGTCTGGCAATCAGGGTCTTGTTTATGGAAACATAATTAAAACACTTTCCTTGCTTTCCTGTAATAGACACTTTAGCACCTGGTAATCAAAGGGAAATAGCTGAAAAGTCTGTCCTTGGGTTTCACTAAGCCCACACATTAGAAGCCTACTTGTCTTCCTGGCCCCAAATTCACATGGCTTCGTTGACTCATTGATAACACAAGAAACCCCACAGCCCTACATCCTCTGCTGTCTGGTGAACCTACCTGGAGAGGCTTCTTTCCCTTCCCCACTGACAGAAATTTAACTATTTATTGTCTATCAGGCATTTTTAAGAGGCTTAAATAGTCTACACTGTTTAAATCTTTGGATCCTTATACCTGCTGTGATGCTGAGAATATCAAATGGGAATCCTGCCCTTAACACCCACAAGGGATTCACATACACGTTTCCCTTGGCTCAGACTGTGTTCAGGCCCATCTGTTTAAAAGCACCAATCCTGCTTGCTGGTCCAGCGCTCACAGAGTGATGCCAAGGGATGGGAACATGAGCAATACAGCGCTAACTCCCGCAAGGCTACAAGAGTCATTCCCTTTGCCACCACCCCTGCAGTTGCACCACCTCGCCACTGCTGCATGTCTCGCTGAAAAAGGGCTCACATCTGTTCATTCAAGGTATGCTGCCATGGAAAAGAGATATGGCCCAGGGGAGCCCCAGCTATTCATGGTGGCTGCTGTGGATGAACCTTGCCTTCACAGGCTTGCCCAGGGTCTCATGCAGATCTGCATGATCTGGACACCACTGTGGAGAGCTCTGTGCAGAAATGGTCAAAAAGCAAGCAAAATACTATGGCAGAAATCTGTAGCTCAAGAAATAGCCATTCTACTGCGGGCAAGTCTTCTCATTTAAAGGAATAACTCCAGCGGAGGTGCCACAAGGGACCTTCGCAGAGCTTCATCCCCTCCCCTGCCCCGTACGCCTGAGTCCTAAAATTATAATGAAAGACACAAGTCAGAAACAAAGGACTCTGAGTAATGAAATGATTAAAGAGAAAATACAGTTGAAAACTCCTGGAACACATTATAATTTAATATCTCATTATTTACTAGGCACATTGAACATAACATGAATTTCCCTCTGCTCCACCAAGCCCACTTCATATTCCACAGAGCCTACGCTTCTGTATCTCATCCAAGTTGAGATGAAATTGTTTTGTATATCAGACAAATGTACTAGAGAGTAGCCTACACTTTGATAATGCACAATTTGAATGTTCCCAACAGTCCAACTTCCATATCATTTAGAGAATTTGCACACATGCATATTCAATACATAATGAGTGACTTTAGCAGTTCATGATTATTAAGTAGTTATTTTACATGCCCTTATGACTGATAAATAATACCACAGAGAAAAAAGTAACCAAGGGTTTGAATAAATGATTCTACATAAACCTAGAAGTTCTTGTTTTAAATCTGCATTATCATGTTGGTTTAGATCTGTAGGCTTAGACCTGGACAAGCATGAACTTTGGGGCATTTGAAATTCAGCCCTGAATCCTGACCTAGATTTTCTAAATGACCTTTGAAATTTGGATCTAAACCCAAATGTCACAGAGTCTCTCTCTGCGAGCCATCCGCTGATAGATTTTCATTCAGTCTAATGTAGGTGGCAAATTATGGCTGAAATTAGTCATTTTCAAGAGAACCAAGCTCTGGCATATGGACTACTGCATCCAGCAGGTTTAAATGGAAAACAAAGGTTCTTCATTTACCTCTGAGGCTTCTGTCTGATTTATTTTGTTTCTTTGGTTTGCATGTATTTGATTGTTTGTGCCAGGTACAATGGAGAAAATGCAGACATCACTAGTGAAAGCAGTAATCTGCTGTGCTCTAAGGCACCCCTTTAAGCACAACAGCCTCTGGAAGATGCTTCCTCTGAAGCAGCGCAGAAGGGAGACAGGATCCTGCAGCTAGGCAAGCCTTTGCAGCTTGCCCACTTATTGGCAAACCAGGCTTTATAGGGCAAGGCTGAGGCACCCACAACTGTTTACAAAGCAGTGAAGCACGTTCTTAACTTTGCTCACATTTAATGCTAAGAACGCACTGAACCGCTCTGCTGAATATGGAGAGGCACAGCCATGTGCATCGCTGCTGCGAGGAACTGGGGTCACCTCGGAGCACTGAAACCTTCTGAGGGACTCCTGAAAATGGGAAATACAACAACGGCTGTTTATTGTGTACTGGTATGCCAGTGTCAAGAGACAGTCATTAGGACTGCCTCACTTCTGCAGTCCTTGACGGCATCTGATAGCACACTACAACAACTCTTTGCCCTTGTCGGTAAACATTGAGCACATATTAGTAAGCTGGCAGATCTTTCCCTAATAGAAATAGAGGAGAAGCAGCATCAGAGTAGTCATATTCTGAATTGCCCTATAGCTGAAATTAATACATAAACATCACTCTGAAAAGCTGACTTCTTCTTCTTCTTCTTCTTCTTCTTCTTCTTCTTCTTCTTCTTCTTCTTCTTCTTCTTCTTCTTCTTCTTCTTGATTATATAGGACCATGCACAATTAAACATAATAATGAAGAAATGTATTTCACAAATGCACAAATATTCAGAGGCAGAAGTCAGTCACCTTTTCAAACCTCTATCAGTTTCTTTCACGATGTGTTTAAGAAAACACATGAAGGTAAAATTTTTTCAGGTTAAGAACTAAAGCTACCACAGCAAGTATTTTGCTTGCTTTTTGGCTATTTCTGCACACAGAGCGCTGCACAGGAATGTCTAGATCTACTTCCTGAGTGGCTACAGTAATGTTAGAAAGAAGCAATCTACCTTTGACCACATATCACACTGCATTTTTCAGTACTAAAATTTCTCTGCCATTGTGCTGATCACCCAGCTGCCATTTTTAAGCACCTTCTGAAATTCTCCTATCTGAATAGCACCGTGTCCTCTGCACATTTTACTATCTCACTGTTCTTTCTCTTTTCCTAATGAGAATTACTAATACATTTCCTTTCTGTGGTACTGGCATAGGATTTATGTCTATACAGATTCTTCAGTATGATTCTCTCTGCATTTTGTACAAGCCGGAGTAATTTTAACTGCACTGTTTTAAGTTCATGTATTTGAATAGAAATTGCAGATAGATAAATAGGACCAAGTTCACACTGAGAGTAACACAACAAAAGTCAGGATTATCGTACTGTTTTCTGATGAGTATTACACATGGTTCAAAGATGGCCTGAACTTTCCTCCCTCATCTTAGAAAAAGAAACATGAATCAAAAGTCAGGTTCCCATTTTAATCAAATTGCCCTGATTATCCAGTATGGATCTATAGGAGGGAGTTTAAATAGCTCCTACAATGGAAATATTTCAGAACTAATCTGACAGTACAAGCAAAAAGAAGTAATTAATAAAAGCAAATGAAATTACATTGTAGTAATCAGGCAATGGCTCAGGAAAGGGCACAAAGATTACAAGAACCAGCTGATTACTGTGGGTTGTTTCTACATTAAAAAAATCCATGTCCTTCAGGCTACAAAAAAGGAAGAACAAAAACGGAAAGCATAGATTTGTCTACTATGCAAATGCATTACTGGATTGCAGTTTGCTGGACTTTGTGAAAAGAGAGCAGTTTCATATACAGATTTGATGATATAATTTTCTTTCTGGGGAATCAGAGAGAGTTTTCTGCAGCGGAGTTAATGTGGGTGTTAAGAATCACAGTGGCACATCCTGCACCTGGCCTCTTGTTGAATGCTTAGCACCTATTTCAGTATGGATCAGGTTAGGAACAAAAATCAGACTCCTTCACCGAGAACAGAGCTCCTGTTTCTTTCCCTTCCTATCACGGCTTTTGGGAGCAAGAAAGTTTTTATATTGACCAAAGGGCCTCTCACCTGGGGGTACTGCTGATAACTCAGTCTTCTTCTCGCCTGGGCATAAGAGAGGAAAGATCCTGGAGGAATGGCATAGGGCTATATGGACAAACCCCAGTAGCCAGGAAATATCTGCAGCTCACCTCACATCAAAACGGAGGCTCGCTGTTGAGCTCTGGACACCGTGAAACTTGACAAATCAGATGAAAGACCCTGCAGACACCCTGTGAGTGGACACCCTTGCCTGGCCAGTAAGAAGTGAAGTATCTCAGCTGTTCCGCATCAAAAACGTGAAGCAGCCACAGAGCCTAGTGTGGTAATCCTGTACCATAAAGTGCCAATAAAATGAAATCTCTGTACCCAGATTTATAATTCATCAAAGGTCAGACAAAGTCTATCACATGCTAACACATTAGCATCCTAAAATATTTTTAAAACATTTTTCAACCTCGATGAATTAATTTGCAAACTGTTAAATAAACTGGCATTTGGGAACATATGTTACAAGGATATGATTGGATTGCCTTTAAGAACTAGTTTTCCCTGCCTTAGTTTTTCAATTTTGAATTTTTGTTAAAGACAGAAATTAAAGTAGGCCTGGATGTAGCTGTAACCCCCTGGAAAACCCTTCTGTGTAAGAGGCTCAGGTTAGGAGACTCTGCAAATTGACACGCTGTAATATGAAACAATATATAGATATCATCAAGTGAGGTAACTTAGAAACTGGAAACCCTTGTCTCAGAGTTAATGCCTTAATCCCAAGCTATCATTCACATTACGAGAAAGATGTAAGAAACTGAAAATCTATGAAACAAGGTTAGAAAAAAAAAGAATAAAACAAAGAAACATTGTGATTGACAACGTACTAATATTGATTTGTTTTCATTTCTGCAGCAGGTAGTTACTTTCTGGTTTGTCAAAATCTGACAACATCCTTTTTGTTAAAGTTATTCTGAGGCCTTATCTAGTATATGTCTTTAACTAAATATTAATTATTGGTACCTATGCCAACTACTGTCACTAAAAATGGGGTATTTATCATGTCCAATGGCTGAATTCAGAGAGGCATTTTCCTCTCAAAGTTTTGGATTGTCAGAAAATAATGCTGTGATGGTAAAGGATGTGGTTATGTGGTCAACACTGGAGAAATTGCATTTCAACCAAACACAGAAAGCAAGGTTTCCTTATTTATAATGATTGACCAGTGCTTAGGGCCTAGCTAAATCAAAGCCAAGTAGTCTCAACCACAAAAACAACAAAAACTATGATTATATGATAATTATATATATTATGATTATATGTATTCTGCAGGCCCCTGCAGCTCCTCCTAGTGCTTATCCCAAGCCCAAATCATCTGCTGTCCCACGACCAACCGCAGCAGCCTGAAAGCCATCAGCTTTCATAATTTTGAAGCTAAGCAAGTGAGGAGGTAGTAGGCAAATGCAGCCTCAGGACAACTGTTTTGCCAGGGTCTGCCTGCATGTGCCTCCCTGGAGCAAAGCAGCCATAAGCTCCTACAAGCTCACTCACATACGTACCTACATGGAACAGGACTCAGCACTCTCTGTGCCATGACTGTCAGGCCAAGGCACACAGGTAGACCTCATGGGCTTCTTTCCTCATTTCCCTAGAGGATACAGAGGGGTTTGGATGTCAATTCACCCTGAGGCAGCCTTGAGGTGGGAAAAGAAGGGGGAAATTTCTGGATTTTGTGTTTGTGTACACAGGGTTTGGAGGAGTATTTTGGACATTCCCAAGAGCACTAAGGCAAGAGACACCATACCATAGACAAGAAGCTGGGGCAAAGTGGAAAAGCTACACCCAAGCTGGTCTGTCTCCCCAGTCACTGCTGTGAGATGGACTGGCTCCAGCTCCACTCATGGTTGTCCTGGTAGTACCTGACTGTGGAGTAAAATGTAGCTCACTTAGTAAAACAAGAGGGTTTGTTGAAAGCCCATGCCAAAAGAAAGAAGCCATGGGGCATGGCTTGGCTGGCAGGGCTTTGCCAAGATGCACTGGTGAGGTCAGGGTTCTCCAAGTGTGGACACACCATTTGAGAGGCATCAACAAGATTCATTGGGGGAACACAATAAGGAGCACTGCAATAACCAAGTAGGTTCTAAAGTTTTCTGCTTGGTGTTCAAAGGAAGGGATGTCTTGAGATATACCAAATATACCGATACTAGAGGCAACAAATTTGGCCTCAAGGACTACATCTATACTACTAAACTAAACAGGCCCAGGTCATGGGCTCAAGGACTTGCATGCCATCATCCATACTGTGTAAGTGCTGTCACAGCCTCAGCTTCATTTTGGCCCATGACAAGACATACTCTCCCAGGCAGTATTCAGGTACCATTTGGGAATGCCACTAGCCATGCATGGGTCGCAGTAGGTGGTTTGAATAAGGCCACCCTGCTTTGAGGGGGCAAGAGAGTTTAGCAGTGTGCATGCACACTGTGCCACACCAGTTGGCTTCCGGGCTGGAGAAGACTCTATGATATGCCTTGTTTCTTAGTATAGAGACCCGGGTGCCACGAGGGGTGTCCTAAAGGCCAAAGAAGAGACAACCATAATGTTGTCAGTGGTGAAATACAGATGAGAATAATATTAATATTCAGTAAGAGTATTAGTAACAGAAAAGTGCTGTGGGGCCTTGGTTATTCCTTCCTCAGTAGACAAAATACATCCTGGCATGAGTGGTCATAATGCAGTTGTTCCTGTACTGTGAAAAACATACCAATATTGAAGCCTGCACTTTTCCAAAGTCGTAATGAGTCAGGAACTGTTGCTGCTGATGACGGTGGTGTCTGCTGCCACCGCTAATTGTGGTACCCTTCAAAACAACCCTTTCCCTTAGAGACTGTAGAAATGACAAATTGAAGTGTTAATTTGTTTAACTGCAATAACACTGTCAAATTAGCCTGGTTTAATGCTAAAAATAAATCCATTCATTACTACAGAGCCAAAAGAAGTGTCATACCTTTTGATAGCCAAATTCTGTGTGCAGAGCAGCCTTAAGAGTTTGAGGGACTGGGAAACAGCAAGGTGACTTAGAGTATTCAGCAAGACTGAAGCTCATACAAATGGAGCAAATCCTACAAGAAGATCCTCTCTGAAGGCATTTCAGAGCATGAGCATACACATCAGCTGAATACCCCTGAGATTCACCAAAGAAAAGTGTCTTGAACCCTAGCTCTTCTGACTGTTACGATGGTAGCATCAAAGAATGTTCACTCGTGACAAAATCAACAAGTACCAAGTAGTGATTTGCCTCCTAACACACAAGGAAAAAATACACTGTCACAAATTTTTGTGGCTGGAGGGCAAACTGAGTCCTTTCCAAGCATCAGGGCCAAAATACCATCTACAGTTAAAGCATTCCTGAGACAATTTTCTGGAGGCTACATGAGACAGAGCAGATTACAGGTCACCCTGCAGCATCAAGATATATTGGCACTGTGATGGTAGCAGGAATAAAAATGTGTTTGTGTCAGTAAAGTAAGCAAATATGACTCAGAAGCACACAGGCAGCAGACAGGCTGAATAAGAATTCACTTTTCCAAACATAACCATGGTTTTAAGTGCCAAGGCATGGTGGCCTACAGAGCCTTCACCACTGGACAGCTGCTGCTGAAATCTAACAGAACATAATTGAAATTAATGATAGATGAAAGCGACACTCACAAGACTACCACAATTACTGGTTTGCAAAAGCAAACGTTCTTTTCTATCGCTGACACATCCAGGAAGACAGCAGATAAAAGGAATCCACACCATTTGATAAAATACCACTGTATAGGGCTAACTAACAAGGGGTTGAGATAAACTGAGGCACTGCAGAGGCTCTGTCGTAGTCTCACAACAAAGAATACACAGTTGTGGAGGAACAAAGCACAAGAATAACTGGAACTGGGAGCATAGCCTTCACCATCTGGTAACTTACTCCCCTTGTCTGGGAATGATCTTTAATCCCATGTTAAAAGATCAATGAACTGTGAAAGATGTCTCAGTCTGCTTGAGAATCTGAGGAATGAGTGGTATTCAGTTTTGCTTTGATTTCAATTTATCCTGCCCACATTACAGTTTTGTAATGTACTGTCAACCTAAAAATATTTGTTCTGTTGCCAGCGTCCTATCACTACTGAAAGGGAAACAGTGATATTTTGATTAGGATTGGCAAACGGTAAAAACAAATGAAATAAAGTGTGGGTGTGACGGCAGTGGGAGGTGGCTCAGGAGGGGGAAGAGTCATTCCCCAAATTACCCAGTAAGCTAATATTTTAACACTCGTTGTAGAGCGTGATCATGCTGCTAATGAAGCAATAAATCCTCCCTTGCATTGGTGCTCGAGAAAGGGGGATCAGGAGGTGGAGGGAGCTCCCTCTCCTTTCTCATTACAAGCAGCAATGCAAAAATGCTTTAATAAAGCTCCGTAATGTTCTAGAGGAATAACAAGCTCATGTTTCTCCTGCTGAACCCGCGTCGCCGCATGCCATGGCTCCTCAGCTCCTCCTCAGCTCCTCCTGTGGCTCCTCCTTTCGGGAGCAAACACTGCTGGGGACCTGCCCCGTGCCCCCGCTCCCTCCCTGCCGGCCTTTCTGCACTTCCCGACTTTGCAATTCGGCTTCCCAGACCAGCACCATGCACACTTTAGGGATAAGAGTCAGTCATTAATGCCAAAACACACTCACACACATGCACACACAGAGACAAATACTGAAATACCCTCATTTGAAATTGTAAAGGAGAGAAACATTTACTTTCCCAAAATTGAAACTGGCAATGAAAAATGAGCAAAGTCTCTCTCTAATTAACACTAATCCATCTGCCTTGAGTATGCACTAGTGAGGGAGTCACAGTATGCTGCAGATCAGAAGATAAAAGCACACTCAGGAGTTCAACTGCTTTAGAAGAACAACATCTGTTAGCCATGTTATTCTGCAGCTCCCGAACAAGCAGAGCGCTCTTCATAACGCTTAATAGCTTATGCATTATGTATGCAGCCATTGATACACAGGCGCTCGGGTTCAGGGTTTCATTCTGCGCAAGTCCCAAATTCTAAAACTACAGAGAAATCTGGAGACTGTCTCTCTCCCCTCTCCTTCCTCGCATGGTAAGTGAGAGCTCAGGGCCAAATTTTGCTCCCAATTACGCTAATATGGCTCCACTCAAAATCAGCTTGGTGTAATACAGACAGTATGTGATCGTCTCCATCCTTAATTCACTGTGCGGAATGAGAATAAAATTGGAAGAAGTCTGGTTAAAAAGAACATTTTTAGTTGCCTATTGTTGTAACATCTCTGATTGATTTATCCACTACATTATTATTACAAATTAATAAAGGAAGGGAATGCATTAATGGAGTTTATAGGTTTTTCAATTACTGTTTTCCTATTATTCTTTCTATTATTCAATTCATGAGAGCCTTCGTGTAATTTATCTATAATTCCAATGCATTACAGTGCTTCAGAATTTATGAAGTATATACAGAGCGTATAAATCGTATTAACTCATCCTATCATACTTTTAATTGAGTCAATTAAAATTTTTTGTGTGTCTACAGTATAAAAAGGGATGCAGGAATAAAACTGAGACCAAGGGGTTAATAAATTCTGGATTATTTATACTTTATATCTCTCTGCCAAAATGGACTGAAGAAGCAACACGAATATGCTACTTTCTGCTCCTTAGACCTTGCAGCCCAGGATGCACTATCCGGAGAACTGATTTGTGTGCAGCTTATGGTCATTTTCTTATTCATTTTAAAGCCAAAAGGGACCATTTTGTTCTTCTAATATGACTACTTGCAGGACACAAACCCATAGGATCTCACTCAGGGATTCCTAGATGAATGCAATAGTTTTTGGAAAAGTTTTTCAAAAGTATCCAGTCTTCATTTAGACATTTCTAGCTACTTGTTCCAATTCTGTAACATGGCCTCACTGGTAAGGATATGCATCCTGGCAGATTTTCACCCCATGTATGCCTGTGCTAGGTATCTAACTTAGGAATGATTCCACAGATCAAAGTCAAGAACTCGAGTCTCCTGCCTAGTCAATGAAAAGAGGCAGTCAATTCTCATGTATTGAGTCTAAATGAGATGCCTGAAGAAGCTTAAAGTAGACAAGGGGAATAAATACCTACCCTAATTTCTGTTTTGAACAGTTCAAGATACTCCTGCTACCGATAGCTGTTCCTTCCCACTGTTGTCTTTGGCAGTATACTTTATTTACCAGACTGAGCAGGCATCTACCTTCTACAGCCATTCATACATATAGATTGTCAAAATCATTCCTTAAGCTTCTCAGTGATAATTAAAACACACTGAATTTACAATGTGATAGCAAGACAGGTTATTCAGAACTCAGATCATTCAGGGAGGTCTTTTTCTCACCTCTTCCTTATTTGCTGCTATCCTTCTTTTAGTGCCAATATGCACTGTAACTCAACACAGGGTTTCAGCAACAGAATCATAAGTGCCACTGAATTGAATTTGTGCTGCAAAGTCATTTAAGTGCTTTTGAAAAGCACACCCTTGAACTCCTGATATGATTGCAGCATTATCCCGGCCACAGAACCCCTGTGCAACATCAACGTATTAATTCATATTTGTAAGGCACTTTGAAGATGCTCATCCTACTGCATTGCACCCTGCAGATTTTCATTGGTACTAACATGGCACAACTCGGTTTTCCCCCTCCCCCCAACCTGAACCAGTCTGTTGAGAGGAACAAGAAAGACCAGAAAATGTGTTTTTCCCATACATTTGAGATGACAAATTTTGATGTCCCAGCATGAATTATTCCACACCACACAAAAATGCTAATTAAGCCTTTATTCTATAACCTGACAGATGTTTCTGATGCACTGTTCATTCATTTCATACTGTACAAAAGCTAAAGTTTTAAACTTTTTGCATTATGATGAAATTAGCATTATTCATGAAGACAGCCATCAAAAGTCTACTTGAAGAGCTGCCCCACTCCTTAGAAGGAAGAATACAGAAATACATAGCTAAAGATTGCCCTCCGTTGTGCATTAGGTAGATACACCACACAAACGGTCTACCAGCTCCCATTCCTTCTCTCCCCTTCCCTCGGGGTGGTGGAATGGGCCCTGGCTGTCAGGTCCTGCCCTGTGGCCACTGAGAGCCCTCGCCAGTAGTGGGGAGACCCCGGCTTGTGCAGCGCCCCGAAACTCCTCACAAGGAAGCCACCGTTTGCTCCCGTCTTCTACTTCTCTGCAGTGCCGCTGCACGACTCCTCTTCACCCCCTTCACTTTCTTCTACATCTTTTACACAGTTTCCTCCTGCACTTTTGATTCCTTTTATATATCACTATTCCCCTGTTTCCTCTGTCCCCCTAAGAAAGCGTATAAACACTCCAACCTACTCACCCTCCTGTCCTTGTTACCAAATCAACGTCTGAGAAAACACTTGTCCTTTTCTCTTTGCTGTCTGGAGTAACTGTCAGGAAAAGAATGATTTCTTAAAAAAATACAGATTCAGCAACTACCCACTGTTATTGGAAGACTGTCCCTGGGGTAGTGATTATACATTTAAAGATAATAATAAGACTGAAGGCTGCAAAGCTGCATAGCAAAGGTAGAAATCTCAGAGTCCGTCTTTGCAATTCTGCAGAGGCTTGAAATATAACATAAAAGAGTCTATTTTACACATGTGTAAGTACTGTGAAAACAATTCATTTGCCTGTTCATCAGAAATCAGACCACAGCACACCTGAAGAACTGCAACAGTGAGAGGATGAACAGAAACAAATATGCGTGACATACATGCACAGAAATGAACATTTCTAATAAAAGATCAACTTATTTTTTCTATTTGCAAATTTTTCAAATTATATTTATTAACAATATGTACCAGAGTTATTATTAACAATATATATTAGAGAAATTATCTCTTACCATAAAGTTGAAGACCTAAAGAATTTGGTCTACTAGTTATCAAAGAAAAGCTAAATAGTCACCTAATCATGGCTTTATATATTTACATCGTACACGAGCAGATATTTACATGGGATGAAGAAGATTTTTAAAAGCAGAATTCAACAGAGCAAAATGGCCTATGCCAAATTCAGTAAAACAAAGATGAAGCTAGGTAAGTGAAACCTGGAAGCATGGCGCAGATAATTTAGCTACAAGTTTCTCAAGGATCATGATAGAGTGTTAGACTAGGGATAAGATCTAAAAAAGGACAACATAAGGACTTCCTTATTAGGCTCTGCGAAACCTAAGCTTTATATCCCCTTCCCTCTACAGGCTTGAATCCACAGACCAGAGTTACTTACATGCTCCCTATGCCTGGGAGGAATTACACGCTTCAAAGGGGCAGTCCAAAAGTCCCATACATTGAACATCTATCTAGAGCAAGTCCACAGGCAATGCTAAGAATAAGGATGTAATGCTGATGCTGCCCTTCCCGGACGTGCGTAAGAACTGGGAGAGCCAGAGTCAGGTTCCCCTGCTAAGATGGATGGCAGTGGAAATAAAAAGGGCATCTTTCCCCTCTCACACAGCTCAGCTCCTGTGTAGTTCAGAAAACCACAGAATGAGCAAAAGCAAGGAGGACTCACCAAATATCAACTGCGCAGTGACCTTTTACAATTGCCTTGGGGTTAGGGCAGTCTTCTTAGATGCAGACAGTGGGGTTAAA
Organism: Dromaius novaehollandiae; assembly: GCF_036370855.1. NCBI lineage: Eukaryota > Metazoa > Chordata > Aves > Casuariiformes > Dromaiidae > Dromaius > Dromaius novaehollandiae. The sequence goes on from NC_088099.1 coordinate 31,068,126, forward strand.
ATGAACCCAGACTGAGAAAGGAACTGACTTCAGTTTTCCTACTTCCTCAGAAAGTGTTCCTGATCAATATGCATTTATATGGAAAACAGTTCCTTCTATTTCTCTGGTGAGTTAAAAAGAGAAGAGTCACATCTACCTCCTCACGAAGGGCCAAGTCCTGCTAGCACGTGTTATGTGGAGCATACCTACTAGACGGAGATCAACGAGAGATTTGGGAGCACCTTGATTAATCTCAGCAGGGCTTAGGCAAAAGCTAAAAGTCAGGGAGCTATGTCGTACCTGTGGAGGGCAATCATTTCATGGGGCTCCCCATAATCCTGGTTCCTGATTACCCCAACTAGGGGAGCTATCAGCATATGCTTGAGCTCCCAATGGGCATGTAAGGACCATGCATTGGTCTGACATACAGTCAGGACCCAGCCAGGGCACTTTCCCCCACTGAAGCCTTTTTGCTGTCTCAGTGTGGAAATGCTTAGTCAGAGGAGGGCAGCCCTGGCCACACGCACCAGAAAACTGCAGCACAGCGAACTCCCTAGGATAAAGAGAAACGCTGTGTGGGTTCAGACATCTCCAAGCTAAGGCAGTGGCTGTGTGAGAATTCTTTGTGTCACTACTTTGTGGGATATGTGAGATACAGGGGGATTCACTAACCTAGATTTTGACATCTATTATACTGACACAGTCACCCTAGATCCCCTTTGTTGTCTATGGAGAAAATCAGGCATCTTTAGGACATGCGTCATTTAAACTGATTTAGATGTCTGATTTAAGAGGAGAGAGTCACATCCTCCCTCTTGACAACTGAGAGTCTAGATGACCAGTAAGAAGTAGATATCTGCTGTCTGCACATTCACATATCATCAGGGGCTGTTTCTGTTTTGGTTTAGATGACTAAGTCCTATGGAGCTAGCCCTAAAGATAACAATGACTCTTTCTGTCCTAAAAATCTATTAATCTTCTAATTAGAGCTAATTAAAATGAAATCCATTTTTACATTTTTTTTCTTGACAACTATCTCTTTCTTCATTAGAACACTGACATTTTTTAAACGAGCTCCACTAATAACAAGAGAACACTAATAAATCTTATTAGTATTCTTTTCTAGTAGTAAGACAACAGGCTTGTCCAATTACACATTTTTATACCATTAGAAAATGAAGTGTGAAGCTTCCATATGAATAGGTTACATGTAATGGCACACTACAGTTAGCATGAAAGACCCAATGTAAATAGGAATCAACCAAGTAAGTAATTATTCCAGTTATCAGAGGGCCAGGGGAATGCATAGTTGCTGGGAAATACTCAGCTGTAGTTCACAAATTGTTTTTAAATATACATGCAATAATTACATATTAAATATTTGGGATAAAGTTGAGTGATTTGGAAGCAGGAGAACAACAGGAAGAAAGCAGAGGGCTGTGTAAGTAGGACATGTCTCTTCTCAAGCTCCCGCTTTCTCTTTGTAGCTCCTATGAAAAGCTTGCAGCGGCAGAAAACAGGAGATGTGCCATTTAAGCACAGGTAGGCCATTAATATATTGTTTAGTGTAATTGAGATGCACTGCACAGGATTAGTTGCCTGCCAATCATCCCAATTAAGCAGGCTGGTCATTGATCAGGATAGCAATTAAGAGGATTCTAGGGTATCAGCAATTTATTCTTAACTGCCTCCGAACTAATTGCTTTCAAGCACAGAACCAGGTCCAACATTCTTTATAACAAGGAAAAGAGAGAGTTATTGAGAGCTTTCTTGTCCTCTGCCCTATGAACCACCTATTCTCTAAGCTAGATGAGGAGAATTTACAATACTCCAAAAGCTCTAATGTGGTAACGAATTATCATCTGCAGTTAGGGACAAGAAATGACAAGACAAAATGCAGCGATACGTATTTCTTAATTTTGATTTACCAGGTCCAGAAACATCAACACATGCAATTTGGATTCTAAAGCCAGCACACCGTAATACCGAAGTGCTGGGGCAGGTAGAGCACTGACACTTTCACACAAGCTCTTTGCAAATTGAAAAGTTTGGCCCTGCAAAGCATCCAACTCTTGGCCCCCATGCATAAAAGTGGGACTGCTCCCACAGCTGTGTGCTCTGGCCGGTGTACTGGGACTCGGCACCTACTACCACCTAGGCCATAAGGTTGATTAATTTGACTCTTGACTGTGTGTGACGGAAGTGTGCCCAGGTGCCCACGGGAAGGCCTGGGCATTGCTCTTTGCTGTTGGACACACCCGGGAAAACCTCCCCACGTGTAGGTCTGAGACCGAGAGAGTCTCAGAGGCACCAGACTCCCTGCAGGCAGCTCCAGGGCCCTCAAGAGCGGAGGTCCCACAAGGATGGGGCTGATAGAAACACTGGCTAACTCAATGAGCAAGCTGAGCAGTGCTGGTCCACAGGATCCCTGAGGAGTCACGTTTGGTCACACCCTCAGCTGCAGCACAAATCAGAAACCTAATGAATCTCATTAAAGGTACAGCGAGAAATCTTGCGTGTGCTGCAGTACATTGCTCTATGGTTTTTGTTTTGTTTTTCTTTCTTTGTCAAAGTCCTTCTGACCATATCATTTTTGTTAATGTGCGTCAATATGGAGACAAACAACAAATATCTTAACTGGAATATTTGCATTTTTGTTTCTCTTATTGTTGCATTGCAACACTGAAAACACTGTGAACTTGGCATAGAAATTAAAAATACATATAACAACTCCAAAAAACACACTGATAATATTTAATGCTAATGCAGACCAGCTTTATGAGTATTACTTTAAAGTAAGCTTCAAATCTTTGCATAGGATTTTACCTTTCTGAAAAATCAAATACCCAATACTATAGAAATACTTTCCCTATTTTAAAATATTTATTATGCAAGAAGCATAATGTTTGCTGTTAGTTATATGACACATTAATTATATGTACATAAATATGCTATTTTGCAAACTACTCTTTATATAAGGTACATTTTACTTTACGTGCATCATTTCCCTCCACAGGCTCTGAGGTTCCTAAAGGGAGCTGGCAACACTGATGCAGATCTTTACCACACTACAGTCAGTGAGATGAGGAGGAAACCTTCTGTCTTGCAGTCCTTGGAAAATGCCAGGAAAATGGACAGTTTAATCCAAAACCTCCAAACCCTCAGCCAGGAGGTAGATGTTTCTGGTGCAAACAGCTCATCAAGCCTGTATATGGACTTCATCTCCATTACAACAATACCTAGGCATCTCCTTTTCTCTTTCCTCCCTGAATTTACCCCCTCCAGGCCCCAAGGCTAGGGAATTGCTAATATCCCCATTTTACAGATAGGCAAGTGAGGCCCAGGACCACTCACTCGCTTGCTTGAGATCACACAAGGATCCTGGACACATCCCTGAATGTCATTTAGGAGCTGAGTCCCTAGAGCCTACCGCCCTAACTGCTGACCCTATAAACCAGGGTTGTTTGTAAAGCGCTTCTCTTCTCAGCACATTAAGGCAATGCTAAGGGCTAGCAAAAACAGCCGAAAGGCTGGGGACTCCTTGTCCACCGTTCTGCCGCAGGCACTGGTTCTGTGGCCTAGGACAAACCACAACATCTCTCCCCCAGCAGTCCCTCCAGTAAAATTATATTGCCACCCTTTCAAATAGCTTTGATACCCTGGCCTGACAGATGCAGTGCCTATTTACCCATGAAATGCTATTTTACACAGTGGAACCTTGCACCCAGAGCTAAGACGAGCACCTTATTAACCTAGCCTAAGCAATAATAGTTGCAATTAAATTTTAAATTGGCTTTAGCAGAGGTCAGTAAGGCTGCTCTGTATAACAAGGAACAGAAAGTGCAAGCCTAGCAATTAAAATAACCCCAGTTTTTCCTAATAAAAGGTGCAGGAGGATACCATACATACATACTGATTTTCTAGCCAATGCAAATATTTCTTGTAAATGCATATTTGGCAACTCAGCAGGTAAACAAAGGGGTCAGTGAGTTAGGAAAAATTGTTTCTTTGCTCTGTCATTTCAGGAGGGTAAAGCCTGCAACACTCTGCATTTTAAGTAAACCAGATTCTTTTTACTTGCAACAGTGGAACTGTGGATTTACACAGCTTCCTCAGCTAAGCATTTGCTTAGAAGAAGAGAGCACAGCCCTAGTCCCAAAACCAGCTTTTTCCTATTAATTTAACTCTGCTTGCTGTATGTGTAATGTAGCCATTTGAAATCCTTCCATCTTGTTTGCAACTTGAATCATGTCTCTATTTTTAGAGGACTTGGAGCTACGCTGTGACTTTACCAAATGGAAAATGTAATCATGTCTGTGTTATGTATAACAAAGTGTGTATTTGCCCTGAGCCAGATGAACTGCATTATCAGGATTTTGGACAGAGTAAGATTTTGGGGATAGTTACAAGCCTAGGAACCAGCCCTGCCAGCAACTTTTTTCCCCCCTAACTTGCATTAGCTTAAGGTTTGCGACGGTTCCCCAGAGAGCTCCATTAAGGCAGCACAGTCAGAAGACGCAGTGTCTTAAGAATGCATGAAACCAGATTACTTCATTTGTTCATATAGGTGATCTTGATTTTGTCTATTCAACGGAAAGGGACACAGTCCACTCGAAAAAAATAACACCTCTTTAGGAAGAGCATGTATGCAACATTGTAACTGACTCTCAGCTTAACCAGCATTGACAGAGATTAGAGAGGGTGAAACAATTTTCCCCAAACTCCACATCTGTTGATTTATGCCGCTGGACAGTATTTGCATATAATGAGTTTCACTCCTAGATGGTCAGATTTACCGCTTTTGCCCTGCTCGGGAGAATTCACAATTCAAATATACGTTCCCGGCTCTGCATTCAACAGGAACAAAAGCAGTGAAGCTGACAGAGAAACTGAAGAAACATATGGCAGTTTTGGGTACAGGAAAAAGGAGAGGTGTAACTGGGAGCACACTGTATATTGTTGCTACTGAGCCCCTCAAAAGACCTATATAAACACAGTAGGTAACAGGAAAAAATAAGCCGTTTGTTTTTGAACAATATATTTGTTTTTGAAGGTTCCTACAACAATTACGGAACAGTTACGAGATGTACTATTCAAAATATTCTAGATCAAAAAACAGGCATTTTAAATACTTAAAATACATAAATATGTAGTGTGCCTTTATTCATGATGACAGAGAGGCAGACGGTAAAAATACCCACATGCACCTAATCTGGTTTTCCTCTCACTTACAGCAGTTTTATACCAGTGTAATTTCATTGATCCCAGAGAAACTGTTACAGATTCAATGGAATGGAATCCTGCGAGAGAAGAATCAGCCAACTAACGTTAAGACTGGTACATGACATTTTAAAATGCCATAATAAGCACATACAGAAGCCACAAAATCTCTTGCAAAAGGAATTCTGAATCATCCACATGTGGGACAATTGTTCCTTAGCAGAGTGGTCTTCCCTCGGTGGAGAAACTGTCAGCATATAATTACAGATTGCTGAAAATCATTAAATCTCCATGTTTACTGGAAATGCATTAGCAAGAAAACATCATTCTATTTCTCCACATGTCTTTAGAACATAATAGCTTTTTCTTTTCTGAAAATGAAATGCCCAAATCTGCTAAGAAATTACCACAAAATGTCACATTTCTGTAATTAATAATTCATGTCTTTTCCCTACCCAAATCCATAAAGAAATAAAAAATACAATTGAAATGTTGTTTGCCTGGCAATGTGTATTCTACTTTGCAGCAGTTGTCACAAAATACTTTTGGTGTTAAGAAAGACACTCTGGGCTTGGTTTATAAACAAATTTCTGCTGGCACAATTGACATAAATCAGGCTAACTACATGATTTACATCAATTGCATTAGATCAAATTAACTGCTATAATCGAGCAAAACCATTCAGTGCTCCTAAATATTGCTAAATGAAGAAAAGCAATTCACATCAGGCAATTTGCAAGCACTTCAGAGTTGTTTGAAAAGTTATGCTCCCACTTTTAGAAATGCTGCAAAAATATTTGGCATAACATCACTCTGCCATACGGTAACTTTGCTCTGTATCAATTATAATCTTTCCTTAGCACTTTGCTCTTCAGCAATTACGATACTCTGCAATTTAACTTTGCCTCTGCTCCCACATGGGGGAATAAAGGAACAGAAGGAGTGGGTTGAGCCGTGGACCCAGCCATTTTCCCACTATCCAGATAAAAACCTGTGCCAACCAGCACAGCTGTGACAGTGAAAAGAGAACTAATTTGCTCAGGTAAAGGACTGCACCAAATGCTATGGACTTGGGATCCAGCAAAGGCATGCATGTCAAAACAACTTTAAACATAAAAACAGATCCACGCAGAAAGGAAGTTATTCACATCTTTCCGTGGCCAGCAGATTTGGACGACCATCTCGTGGTGTAAATTTGGTCTTCCAGCTCCCAAATGTTAGTCCGTTCACGGACAGACATGTTCTGAAAGACTGTCTGCAACTGAAAAACTCCCGTCTTTGGAGACCATATTGATTCACTTCTGAAGTTCCTGGCATAATTTTGATCAGTCTTACAAAGCACCATCACTAGGCAACCAGTTGTTGGTGGGCTCCAAGATATTGCTTAAGACAAGTTTTTCTGTACTATGATGTCTATCGTCTACCACTCCTTCCCTCAGGATGTTGAAATCTGTCAACATTTTTTAAGACAGAAGCAAATGGTTTTATTTCTACTTGACCCTGTGGCAGAGTTGTATTGCTTTCCTTCAGTGCCTTCAACTTCCTTATCAGCATTGATCTGCCTTGTATTGAAAGCAAATTGTTAATCACGAGGAGTCTCACCCCTTGAAACGGACGTAAATGCTGTTCCATGATTGTAACAGATACTTTTAAGAGAGCATTTAAACTGTACTTTAAAGCACCTAAATCCTTTGATATCTGTGCTGTGTACAAAAAAAGGGTGTGATAAGAGACAACGTCCTTTAGGACGCTGTATGTGCTTTGCAGAAGCTTGGAGCCTCAGTGCTTCCAGCTCCTGCTCAGAATGGGACCTCAACATGCACCATTTGCCTGGTTTCCCTGGGAAGGCGCACGGGCTGGAGGAGCTCATGCGTACTTTCAGCCACTTAGTTTGCATGAGCTGCAACCAGTATGTCAGAGTGAGACACGTATTCATCTGTTTCAGAGCCTAGATGTAGTCAAAGTGGATCAGGAAAAGGGATGTGTTACTATTCAAAGAGAACACGTGGGGCATTTCAGAGACTCCTTCTTCAATTTCCTTCTTTCCTCCTCTCTCTTTAATATTTCTTTTCACCATTTTACTCTGTCCCACCTCTCACCACTTTCTGACACTCTCTCACCAGTAGAAAAATAGAAAAATATGTTTTAGAAACATATTTCATCCCTCCAAGGAGACGAGTTGCCAAAGGCTAATTATATATGATATAAAAATGTTTTCTATTGTCTTGTTCCATCTATAAAATGTAACCACAGTTTTAACAAGGATCAGCAGCACACAGTGCTCTTTAGAAGTCAAAACAGTTCCAACACACCTGACTTGTCCCAATACATACCATCCATGGCCTGTGCTAGGTATTTATTGTTTGCACAGCGATACCACACAGAAGCTCTAATCAGTGACCTGGACTCCATTGTACTGGCAAGTAAATGTATGCAGTCAAAAGAAGGTTTCTTCCCTACAGAATCTACTGAGGACATCTGAAACAGAAGATTGACCTAAGGGAGGAAGAATAGTGTTTTAGAAAACTATCTAAACCCACACATATATTCTTCAAAATGTAAATTGTCATTCTTCCATTCATTTTACTGTGTTCTGAATGCTTAAGTCTCCACATATAAAAATCATCTGATACATGTCTTTTTGTTTTACACAATTCATAAGGAGTTTGACAGCCCTAATTATGCCCTCCCCTTACAAATTTAGGGTATAATGAGTTAAATTCTTGTTTCAGGCAACTCTTCAAGTTATTCAAAGAGACTTTACATACATCAAGAGATATTCTGTATGAAATTGAGGTCATGTGGACACCGATAATTCTAAACAGGAACATTTTGCAACTATATCAAGACTTTAAGAAGCCAGAAACCATATCAAATGAGTCAGGACAGTTTGTTTTACAATGCAAACTCACTGGTAGAAGGAATGAATAGAAAGAATTAGTTGTGGTTGTACAGCAATCATGGTATCATACTATAGGCACAGGGGGTTATAACAGTTATGGTTAACCATTACACCAGAGGAAATAGTTCCAATGCCAAAATACTTAAAATCAGCAGTCAAATGTACTATGGGTCAAGATACAATTCATCAGTGAGTCTCAACTGAACAGCCTCATTTGAATTAGCTAAGACTGAGCTGGTGATATGTGATGTTTACAACAGACTGATAATAATAAATTAGCAAAATAGATGACAGTTTTAGGAAAGTTCTCAAAGAGGCTTGAGCCAGGAAGAGTGTTTTTCCCTTTCTTTTCACCTTCTTCTAAGAATGAAAACTCAGTGAAAATCTCCATTTGTTCCAGAAAACAGTGTTAGTAAACCTAGATCAGAATCAGGTCATAAGCAGATAAAAGAATAGCAAAAACAAGAGCAGTTAGGAGGCAGGACTGACTAAAATAAAGATGTTTTACATCCCTATTACTCCTTGGAGCCATTGGTCAAGATGGGCAACTGCAAATCTAGCCCACCAGATCTCTAACTAATGTGAACTTGCAGAAGCGAGCAACCTGCACAGTGATAACAACTCTGAATGTCTCTTCTCACTTAAGAAAGGACATGTCCTGAGGCAGGGCAAGCACCTCGCAGAGAAAAATCCTACCATTCATCAGACTTTGTGGGTAAGACCCAAAGGTGCTAGCTTCTGTACAAGTATACACAGGGTGGATCACTTCAGCCCCAAGAGACTCCATGCAAAATGCATCTCCAGTTTTTAACTAAAAGCATCAGAGATGTTTTATTATTTTAGGCAGAAAAAAGCCTGAAAAACCTTATCTTACTGTATGTTTTATCTTCCAGTGTGGAAAACTAAAACAACAGCAGCAAATAAACCTTGCACCAATTCAATTTGGAAATCACAAGTTCAGCAAAAATGAAGAGACACAACAAATTATTGAAGTTACTAGATTTGAAAAGTCCTTTATAGGGAGACAAGGTGAACTAGAGGTGTAAATAGGTTTTTTAAATTGAATGAGTTTTCTAAGATAGCTTTAAAACAGACAATGTATGAGGTGGGGATAAAAAAAAGATTTAGACTGTCATTTAATCATGGGAATTCAATCTGGGGAACTTGGCTGCTCACCTCTGGGACAAATCCTCCTGCTCCCCAGCAAAAATGCTAGAGAGCAAGAAAACCAGAATTGCTCCACCAGGAAGTGGATTTTGGACACACACAGAAACACCTCCTGCCCCCGTGCCTATAAAAACACACGAGGAGGAACTGAAAGCCTCCTCCCATAAATTGGTGGGGGTGCAAAAATACAGGAGGATCAGGGCAAACACAAAAGCCTCCTCCGACAACATGCCAGTTGCCCTTAAAGGGAAGGAAAACTGTGTAGGAGAGGTTGCACGTTATCCTTACAGTAAGAGCCCTGGAGAAATGAGGACAACACCAGAGGTCATGTCTATGTCCTCTCAGCCCACAAACAGTCCTATGTCAAACAGGCAACATGATAGCACCATCAGTTCTTCCTTTTCCTCCCACCCAGAAATCGGCCTGACACAGATGATAGTCTGGTGATATCAGGGAGGATGATGGAGTTTACAAGCTTTTGGCTTGAGACCAAGCCATTGAAAAATTTTTCAGACCTTCAGAGCTCCTTCCAAGACAGCCCTAATCACCTATGGTGAGTCATCAAAGAACCACTAAAAAAACAGAGTTCTTGAAGTGTGGGAGACCTCATTTTTCTCCCCACTCATCTATGCTAGCAGGTAGGTTTTTTCCCCCAATTTGGATAAAAAAGACATCAATTTATTTTTTCAAATAGTAACAAAACCCAATGGGAGAATCAGGCAAGAGGAAAATTGAAGGCTTTTCAATCTCCTATTGTAGGGACATATGCTGGAAAGACAATCATAAAATGAAATGAATGTAAGGAGTATATCCAAGAGTGCAGATTAGTGAGGAATGCATGTGTTAGGATTTGCATAATTCCAGCTAGTTGGTAAAACATTTCATATTAAAAATAATACTAAAAATAACATATTTTGAATATACTTGAATAGACTATACTTAAGCAGTGCTGTTTTCTTCACATTTCTCCTAGGTGCCTTAGGAGAATGAAAGGCAAATGGAGGGCAGGGAAATTCATCCACAAGTGAGGTGGTTGCAGACAGCATTGCAAACAGCTGCAGCTACTGTACTGAAAAATGCCAACATACATAACCAAACAAAACAAAATTCCTCCTCCTACTCATCAGTAATCTTTTAGTGCCTGCAAAAATCCAGACATTAGGTTCTCGCTCAAGTGAAGTTCAAACCTGTTTGATAATGGGTCTGAATTAAGTACCACAAGGTTGAGAGAATCCTGAAACTGCATTGTCTTAAAGACTCACATGGTTTCCTGGCTATCTGCTTCAGCGAGTCTTAGGCTTTGAACTACTAAAAAGATATTCTTTCTTTTACACTTTTTGTTTGCTCTCTGTCTAAGGCTCCTCCACCTCTACCTCACACTTTTCTTCTATGTCTTTTGATTTGGTGTTTTTCTTAAAGCCCAGTTCCTTCAATGATATGTTTATGTAAGGATTTCATTTTTTGCTTTAAAATAGAAACCCAGATGCTCCTAGCCTTCGTTATTGAAGAGAGGAGTTTGAAAACATCACTAAGCTGAAGATAAAAGATCAAAAGACAGAAGGCAAATAAAAGGAATGCACATTTTATTATAAAACCCCATGATTTTTCAGCCAACATCATGATGTTTTTGAAGTGTAACATGATTTATAAAGGTTGGAACTGGAGAAAAGATACAAAGAATGCTCCTGTTCCTGGAAGCATAAAGCTACTTGTTTAACCCTACATCCATTCCAGCAGTTCCAGCGACTTAATGGAGTTATTCAGATCTGTAAATGTGAACATGTATGAATATTCACAAAATAAGTGATGAATGTTCAAGAAACATCAGGGGATGAGGCACTTTTTGTAGACTCAGGCTGGATAGCGATTTTTACTTAATTTTGTTTCTATGTTTTAAAAGTGAACATCAGCCTTGAGGAGGTAACCATAGCTTAGTCTACAGACCATCCAAAACCTAGATCAGAAGAGTTGCATGTACACACATGGTGCCAAGAAAAAAACGGAATATCCACCAAGCTGTGGAGTTTCCAGATGCCTAAAGCAATAAACAGATTCACGGGTGCAACCTGTGAACAGAAAATACTAATAATGCAAGGCTGCAGTTTGGGTGATAAGATGACAAAAAGCAAAAATTCCGAAACTGAAAACCTCCTGAAAGACTGTCTTCTCCGTAGCCTCCGTGAAACTCAGAAAGACCCAGTTCGTAAGTCTGACTTACAAACGAACAGTAGATATGTGATTGACTGATATGTATCACAGCTCTAATTTTTCAGTATGTCAGTGGCTTGATTCTCAGTCCCGGAGCACCTACAGCTCCACTGAAGTAGTAGGAGATGTGAGAATTCAGCATCTTTGAAAATTCAGCTAAAGGCACTTAGAGTTACGAACAAAATGCAGACTCAGTTGCATGCCTATTACTGTAGGATTATTATGACTGCTTGCAAATTAGGCACACAATCGCACATATGGTCTTAGTCACACGGGGGATAGTTTCAAAGACACATCATGGGATGATAGGAATCCAGCTCCCCATCAAAGCACATACCTTTGAAAAGCTCACCCTGGGCTTTGAAGAATATTCCACAATGGGTCTCTTCTAAGGATCCTATGGTAACAGAAATTGTTCCTTATGTATCACTGATAATAACTCAAGACTATTGAAAAAATGCTTATTTTGTCGAAAGAGGAGGGAAACTTCACATGTTGCTCCTGGGAAATGTACGTTGCAACCAGAGGAAGAATGTACTGCAAAGACCATACAAGAGTGAAAAGAAATATAAATGCTACACCACCCTAGGAGGGATGTCTCATTTTAGTCACCTAGTAAATCCCTTGTTTGCTTATTTACAGTGAATTCAGCCCAGCAGAGTCGAAAAATCCTACATTCTAGTTAAGCTCATTCACAAAACTAACCCAGTTTTGAACCATCCCTTGTATGCTTGTGTTCCACTGTAGCCTAAAATAAGCGTCATCTATTTTATTGTTTTGTTCATATTCTTCAACATTTGTCTTTTTACACTAGACCCAACGCTCAACTACACATACTGGAAAAAAAAAAATCAAGGTGCTTTTAAAAGCACTCAAACGTATTTTAAATGTTTGCTTATTTGAATCTGTTATGCCTTGATGGCACCACTCTATACCATAAGGAAATATGTAATACACATGTAGCATTAATAAATAATCATTAACAGCTATGACCATGCTTTTACATGCTCTTTTGATCTATCAGGTAAAATCCACTTAGGTAACAGGTAAAACATAATGTTCCTTGGAGTATACCATCTTCTAAGATGTTACAAAGCAATGGAAAAATGGTGATCCTTAAAAGCTCATTTTTAAAACGTACTGTAGACTTTACTACACTTCATGCAAAGCCAGACTGCAAATGAAATCTTAGCTTTTGCAAAGTCAACAGGAATTTTGCTGCTGTTTGGGGTATTTAACCCTATCACAATATTTAGATCACTGTTATCTACATGTTTTCTGAAGACATTAAAAATCATGCATTTAAGTGGCTGGTTCTAAAAGAAGAGAACAAAATGGGGTAAAAAGCCTCACAGCCCACTTATGATAATAGGGTGAAACAATTCAAAGTCTGTCTGCGTAACATCTTTGCAGGAGCCATTTTTAGCACCTGTCCCAGAAGTTCACTCATCAGTGCATACTTCCAGACTTCATGAATCTCTTTCTTCCTCTCTGTTCCTTGGCTAAGGACAATTTTGGCCTCTTACTAGGTAAATCTTTGTCAAGGATAGGTGAATTATTCAAATCAAATTCAAGATGATTTATGGTAAACCTGACCTCTACAAGGCAACAGACATCCAAATACTGTTTCCATTTTTCAATGACTCATTTCTCCCAATGGATGAATGCTTGATGTCATGGTAGGTTTTGCTAACAAAGTGAATGGTTGTTTCTTTACCATAAGCCTTAGAAAGCTCGATCTACAAACTAATCCCATTTTTAATAGAAAACAAAGAGTTAGCAGAGCATAATATCAATGGCCAACTTTTACCCAAAGAACTTAAATGTGTACCTCAACATTTTTGGAACCAGATTTAGGACTTTCAATTCGAAGAGAATATAGTCTGAGCTCAAGATATGTTGGAACACTGTATCAAAATATTACCTATCTATAGAAAATCTGCAAAGAGGAGGGAAAAAATGTTTTGGGAGTTGTCACTAATTGATTATGCATGATCAAAAAAAGAAAAAAGTCCAAGATGCCCTGAAGACTACATTCTTTCATGACATTTGGAACAGCTGCACGGACAACTGGTGATGTTATGTATTATCTGGTGTTCAAAGTGTTAGCTTTTCTTCTCTGTTCCTTTTGTTTTGCTAAGGTCTGGTTTTAGAGTGAAACTTTTCAGCTAAGTATTTTTTTCCACCTTGTCATGGGAATAGTGGGAAGTTTTGCATTACCTCTATTCGATGCAAAAGGCAGATGCCTATACATGCTTACAGTACAGTTAGTTTTCCCATAGTGCTTATACACTTAGTGGGATTTTACAAAGAAGAATACCAGGGGAAGAGTTGCAGTTATGCATTACAGTTCAGTCACTGAAGCTGGATTGAATCCAGATCATTTGCTTACATCTTTGCAGGATCTTCAAGGCCTATCAGCTGCAATGCGTTATTCACAATGTCAAATATTCTAGACAGGCCAGAAATAAATCTGTCTATGAGCTATGACTAAGAAATCATCCATCAGGAACACAAAAGTAATGTCTGCTGTACTCTAGTCTAAAGTCCCATTGAAAGGGTCTAACATATTGGCAGAGATCAGTTGCTTCTGAGGTTGGCTTTTTGCCATTTTCCCAATCATCCCAGAAAGAAACAAGGAATCAGGCTGTGTGTGTTAGCTTGCCAGATCAATGACATCAAAAAAACTTTTAGTGCTGATCAGATTTTTTTTTTTTTAGGGAAGGTGGTAAATAAAAAGGAGAAAAAAATATTTTACATTACATAAGACTTTTTAGATACTTCCACAATCTGAGGCATATCAGCTTTTTTTTTTTCCCAAAATTCTTGCTCTCTCAAAAGCCTTATCCAAAAAGCTGATATGCATCAAATTCTGAAGACTAAAATGTCCTTGTGAATTTATCATCTTATCTTCCTTTCAGGTTAGTGGATGTGTTTGGTGACAGACACATAAGAAAGCGTGGCACATGCAGAAGCGTTAAAATGGCATACCATGAGATTTTGATGAATCATCGCATTTGTAGTGAGCTAAACATAGCTGTTTCCTAGAGAAGCACTTTTCGGAGGTGCAATACTTATCAAGCAACTGTCCAAGACAAAAAGTCGTGCATTGTGGTCATAGGTAAGCATGCTGTGCATACACTGCAGACTTTCACCTCAGTCAAGGAAATTAGATGCCAAAATAGGTCCCATACAGGAACATTTCACCAGATGTCATTGGCACTTAACCTGTTTCGGAGGAGCCCCCTGGCATCAGAGCAGTGACGCAGCAATTAAGCAGAACTCATCGTGATTCAGCACAGACAAGCCGGTGCCTGCTAAGCTAGAGGGAAGGAAAGCAACCAGCCAATATCCTGTTTCTTTTAACACAATATGATGTAGCAGACCTTTAAAACAGGTTTAAAATCACATGGAAGGGAGCTTAGAGAAATCATTTCATTTGATGCATTAGCTTTGTATTTTTACTGATGCAATATGTAACAATTGTTTTAAATGGGAATTTTGTTTTACTGTAAGCCTACTGCCTAGCAGAGGGCTTTAAAACCTACCAGCATTTATCGAACTATCTGAAGGACTCCTGCATGTAGCTCAACACTAGAAACAGTTAATTTTGAAGTGCAAAAAAAGCAAGGCTTGCTAAATATTAGTTATTTCTGTTCATGCTACATACTTTGGGTTCCCTCCTCCTCCCCAAATCCTGTGTTTCTGTATGGGACAGACATGACTTCCATCACTGTTGTCTTTATTTCTGTTAGCAGCAAACTTCAGTACAAGCCCAAATCTGCAGAAGTCAAGGAGAGCACTGCTCTAAAAGGAGCAGTGTTGGGCGGTGCTGACAGTGCTGCTTCGTAACAAAGCTTCATCCTCCTTCATACTACTTTAAGCGAAATCGCAGTCCTCCAGAACCCTTGCCTTGGTGACAATCACTAAGCAGAAAGTAAAGCGTAAACTCTGGATATTTCTTTCATCTTAGTTTTTTCCAACAAGAGCAAAACAGACATCCCATGAACTCCCATCTAGAACAGGGTGTGCTAAACTCATATGCTTCAGTCTCAACAGCAAACAGCCCTTGTTGCTAGGCATAATTGATATCTGGCAGTCCCAACCACTCCAACTTCTCCAGCAGTTCTGGGATGCTGCAAACCCTCGGCTCCCGGAAAAAACATCAGACTCCATGCCCTGTCCTGTGTTACAGACATGCCTCATCCTGAACCTTTCTCTATCCAGTTTACATCAGATAACAATTGTTAGTTGACAGAAATACTGGTTTATTTGACTACAACTCCATCGAGACCACATCACAGGAAAATAATATATTTGGGATGGGATTCATCTCACCTAACATGCTCCGTTTAAAAGTTAGGGCACGTATGCTAATCTAGCCGGCTAGCTCCCTTTGTTATCAGTGAGGACACAGGCAACTGAAGATTCGTTTAATTCCAACACAGACATCTAAGTTAAGTGCAATGAATTTCCCTCCTTAACTCACTGACTGTTGAGGGAATGCAGAGAATTAACTTAGGCTAGTTGCTTCCTTTTTTAGCTCTAGTTAAACACTGGTTACACGATATGAGCTCCATGAAATAGTGTCAGATCCCAGTGGGAATCTGATTGGCTTATATATTCCAAAAGATTTCAAATATCTTCTTACTGGCTCTCTGTTTACCCAAAACACCATATGTTCTGTAACTTCCAGCCAACCTCTAAGAAGTCTAGCTGAGGTGTTCAAATGTCTTAATCTGTTCCTCTTAGAAACAGGAAAAATATGTTTTATGAGATAATATAGCAAAGCAGAGTCCATCTTTTCATATGAGAAAGGCACCAACTCTTTGTTTTATGTTCAGTTGCAGACATACATAGAAAAAGAAGTGCCTATAATCTTCAGTACAGGATATTTTCCAGTGTATTTTTTCATCAGGCTTTCAAATCTGGATGTAATTTTTACATTTCAGCCAGCTGAACATATAGGTAATATTATAATCGGGTTTGGCATTCAACAGAAAAAATGGGGTCTCAGGTATTTTTTGTTCTATTATCACATTATTATAACATTTTTAGTTACAATTTTAAATCATATTAAAAATTAATATGCAAGAGACTATAGTTGCATGCTGAATCTTCCAGAGATGAAAACAGGTCAATTAATTAGTGGGTGAAACTCTGGACTGCTGACGATTGCAGGCTAGAGTTCTGTAATGTACTAGTAACACAGTTAACAGCCTGCAAACAAAGTGTCTTATAATCTTTATGTGAACCATCAATTTATGCCTTTAAACTTACACAGCTATTATATAGTTAGAATTTTTTTTTTCCCTTTCTAAAGCTTACTATATCTTCCAGGGCAAATTCAACACTGACACAAAATGTTGGCCTAGGGTTGTTTGAAGAAATACATGTATATGGAAAAGAAATGAAGATCAAATTTAACAGGCATACACACCAGTTAAAATACATTTACCTTATATGTTGCGATACTGGAAAGGTAAAGTAGCAGGAAGAATAATTAAGAATGCAATACAGTAGAAAGCTGTGCCTCCCCTTTTCTCACCCTAACTGCCTGCTTTTCCTTCAGCCTCCTCAAAGTCAGATTTTCTTGCATGAGGCTCAAATATTAACTATTTTCATGCTCCATGTGAAAATACTGCCAGCTGAATTATCTGCAGGTGGTACTCACTTCTAGCAGGGTAATTCCTGAGACAAAGGTGTTATCAGAAACAAGCTAAAGAAAAGCTTCCTTCAGAGCCCTGTCGCAGAGAAAGAGGAGAAACAGAAGCCAGGGAGCCATAGCATTTTTTTTACTACTACTTTACCACTGTACCCTCTATCTTAGGAAGTTCCTAAGTCGGGGAAGGTATAAGGACATCAATATAAGGTATCAATATAAGCCCACCGAGGTATCCATCATTTCCCACTGCTGGAAGGAGGGCATGAACAACCTGGACTTTCACTCTGACCTGCTTCTGGCCATTCTTACACCTACTAATTCCTGCCTGATGAAACAGACCCATTAGCCTACAAAAAAAGGCAGCCACGGGGCCATCGCTGGGATGAGAAATGCTCAAAGACAGTCTAAAGTCATTTTTCCTCCCCTCAGAAACCTATGCCAAGACCTTGTCTTTTTGAAATCTCTACTGTAACATTTCATGCCCATTCCAAAAGACACTGCTGCTTACAAAATGTAGTTATAAAATACTATCCCATAAACTGTGAAAACTACTCAGGGACTATAAAATTGTTACAACAACTCCCTCTTGTATTACTCACCAAAAAGAAAGGGGAAGGGGGGGAGGGCATGAAGGGGAACAGAAATTCAAACTTCCTGCAGGAAAGACAGCAAATGCATATTTACTTCATGCTAATTAACTCCACCCTCTTATTACCTTCACTTCTTTTAAGGTGTCACTCTAAGCGATAATTACCAAAGAGTACATTTTAGACATTTTTAAAAGGCAGAAAAATTACTTCTGAGTAAGAAAACCGAATTGCTTTCTAAAAAGAAGATATTCAAAAAATCTTATGAGGAGCACTTCCTGACAGAAATAGCTGGCTTTAAGACTTACAGATTCTACTTTGTTTTTATATTTATAGGGTGATATCCTATTCCCACAAAAGCCAATAGAAATTTTGACATCAGTTTCAATGGTGGCAGAATTTCACTCACTGAGTTAAATACAGTTTATTAGATTTTCATGTTAAATGCAGAGGAAAATCCAGTTCAGACTTCCTACTAATCCAGAATCAGAGTTCCTCCATGGCTAAAGCAAGAGAGTTGGTAACCTCAGATCTTTTCTAAACTGTACAATAACGACCCAGTTTCCCACATTCTTTTGAAAACTAAATCTTTGAAGGCTGTGATGTAGGGAGGAAGCACAGTGCTGCACTTTGAGTCTCACTCAATATTCTGACTGCAGTCTTTGTAAGTCTAGCAGAATTTACATTCTTTGTCTCTCCAGAGTCGCTTGCAAAATGATTTCTACGAGATCTCTCTTCCAACTACTATTAGACACTGTCTGATAAAGGAACAAGGAATTCCTGGCCCAGCGGCCAGATACAGTCTGCAACTTGATTTCAGGCAGACTACAGCCAAATGATTTTGGGCCCGTGTGAACTTCATTATGGGATAAAAAAACAAAGGTGCTTATTTACATCTGACTTTCCAAATGTCTCCGAGAGCCCTAGCTGGCCCTTGTCAAGGAAAGGTTCTCTGCCCCGCTTCTAATAAATTGCAATTCAACTTTACGTCTATCAGCAAAGCAAGACAGAAATACCCCATTGCACAATACTACGCAATGCATAAATGCAGTATCCCAAGGTAGTTGTCGAGGAGGTTTGTGGCGGTGGTACAAAGGGCACCCTCAGCAGACACAGAGGTTACTCAATACCGGCAGCCATACTTCTGTCAGCGGCAGAGATGAGAAGGGAAAAGAAAAAAAAAAAAAGACTCCACCTTGTCTCTCAGAGCCCAGAGGAGATCTGAGGGCTGCCAGGCACAAAAAATGCAGCATCCACTTGCTTTCAAACTGGGAGAATTAGATATGTAGAAACTGGGGAGGAGATAAAATGAATATAGGACTCCACAGTGTCACTTCTACAAAGTTCCTTTTTAAGCAGAATTGTACGTTGACATCAAGCAACATTAAAAGTGAATGCAATAGATTAAGATAAAAAAAAAAAAACAGTTCAGAGCTACAGGAAGTTGCTCACGTTCTACTGTTACTTGTTTTGGACCATCAGTTCAAAACATCAGTTTTGACATCTATGTAACATCAGTTATATTCATCAGTTAGATCATCATTGTTTCCTTCTATCAGTCAATGATAAATGACTGCTTATGCTGTAAGAGCCAACTGTCATGCGATACCTGTAGTTTTGTGGACTTTTTAAAGCTGCTTGGATTGGGAGGTGGGGGAAGGAAAGAAGGAATGAGGGAGTCAGAGGTGAGGAGAAGAGATGGAGAAGCAAACAAAGGAGAGTGGAAAATGTAATGGATTTACATTGTCACCCTTCATAAATCTTGATCATCTCTCCAAGAAGATCTAGAAAAATCACAATTTCACTCCAGGACAGGCACGTTCATTACCTCAGTTCAAACTGTATGAAAAATTACTGTGGGAAAATCACTCACAATTGATTTATGGCTAAATTGAGAGAAGTGGAAGTGCCGTGCCCAATCGGCTGCCTTCAAAATATCTTCCAATCTTGCACCCACACTAAAAGCTTTGCACAAAGCTGCTTCTATCATTTGAGTACCCAAACATAAGGCATTAACCTGGCACATCCCATTAATCATTCCAGCCACCTAGAAATGAAGGCCACAGTAAAATGGAGAAAGGGGAAAAATGAATAATTTAGTAATTGATCTCTATCTGGAAATACACACCATTCTAAAATAAAAACTTCTTTCTTTACAAGCCTCACAGATTCCTTAACAATATTTATATTAAAAAACTAATCAATTTATCCATGTTTCTTTAAGAAAAAATAGAAAAATCTTGCTGTCAGAAGGAAGAATCAAGCTTCAGATTTCTTGTTCATTTTATTTTTTAAGAAATAACTAATTTCTTGAGGACTGTTTAGAGGAAACTAAACAGAGGGAAAGGCTCTGCATGACAGATCTTTTTAGAGATCAGCTGTTCAATGTCTCCATATACTTCAAATCAATACAAAGGGCACATGAATGTTTAGATTAATATCTATGTTACAAAAAGTGCAAAAATATCTGAGGCCATGCATTAGCTTCTATGCTCTCCAGCAAGTTTATCATCACACATGTCAATGTAGAGCTGCATCATGCCTCTAGGAAAATTTAACCAGTGCACTACCATAGTGCAGGGAATGTGTGGAGTCAGAGCAGTGGCAAAATATCTGGGAAGGGAAAAAGGATGACTCTGCTTGAAGGAACAATTTTTCAAAGCTGAAGCCATATTCCGACACTGTGGGACCGACTGGGGAAAGAGCCATCTATATACAGCTGTGAACGAAGGATGTCATGAAAGCCATTAGGAAAAAAACCCCAAAACTGTTATTCTGATTTGCATCCTACTGGGCAAGACCCTATGAAGTTTCTGTATAAATTCATTTGCACGTGCAAACACACCCCCACACTCCCCACACACACACACATACACACACATTTGTTTCATATACACCTAAGTAAGGGGCTTTAGACCAGCTAATTAAGCCATTAAACACCCAGATTATTTCCAAAGCCCACAAACTAGAATCATGAAAATTTAGATATTAGAGCAGATATTTTAAATGTTAAAGTTACACGGTAGCTGAATGACACTGTAATAGCACAAGCACTAGATGTCTCTATCAAAGGCTTTTTTTTTTTTTTTTTGGTAAATGAGCACAGTACACTGAATTATTAACTTCCCTTATAGAATGTAAACAGGATTTCAGAAGGAGGATAAATCAGGAAACATTCAAATAGCAGTTTGAAAACTGGAGCATGAAGTAGCTAAGTAACCATCCCTCTGCAGATGCACATTTGTCAAGACTTATTGCCCCATGGCTAGGACTGGTGTTGTTGCCTAGCCTTTTGCCCCCACTTGAAATTTTATTAAAATAGAGTTTATGACATGAACCCTGAAATGTTGTAGTTACAATAGTTATCTTTTTGAATAACTGCCAAGTTTCATCTAGTGCTCCTTTGGGCCTGTATCATGGGATGAGAAGAGGCTAAGTTCCTGATCCTGGTCTCCAGCATACCTGTTAGTGTCCATACTTGCACCATTTCTCCTTTTCTGTATCTTCTGAGGTACACTTGTCAGCTTCTCTTCTGGCAGGACTTTTCCCAGCTTCTTCAATGTTCTTGTCACCCTCTTCCAAATCTCCCTCTTTCAGCCACATCCTTTTTGAACAGAGGAAGTGAACACTGCACACTGCGTTCTGGATGACACCACAGGCATTTGTCTATATAAACGGCATTATAATATTCTCCCAGTTTTTCAATATTGTAATATTTTTGAACAATATGCAACTTAATATCACTTTTTTTTTTAAACGTGGTCGTAATTGGAGCAAGTGTCCCCATGGAGCTGTCATAATCAGCTCTTCTGAGTAGTACAGGACCGTTCACCCTCTTTCTTCCAGTCGGTCTTACTTCGCATTTATCTCCACTAATCTTTATTCACCATTGTTCTGCCCACCTGGTGGGCAACTTTACACTTTTCTGAAAGTCCTTAGAGTTCCTGCTGCTCCTGAGCAGACTAAAGAATTGTCTCTGCTGCAAATGTTGCTACTTTATCACCCCACCCCTCTCTCCATACCAGCAATAAATGGGTTAACAGGAGTCTTAGTCAACTTTCAGAGGGCCAACACCAAACTGGGCTCTTCCCACTGCAGCGGGTTGGTCTTACTCTCTGCATTTCCTTTCCTCCCCAGTTTTCATCTATAGCAATATTTTGCCTCTCAGTCCATGACATTGTAGCGTCTGTCGTCTTTTGTCCAGAGCTTTGTCACAGGCCTGTCACACACTTCATTTTGTTTGCACTTGTTCACACCATCTCTGACACATTCGCAGCTCTAAGAGATCACTGAAACATCAGTTCTCACAGTTAAAAAAAAAAAAACCCACGCTGGTAGACTACATCATACCATAATCTCTCTAGTACTTTACAATTGTTTTCAAATGAGGATTTCATGTTGGTTGCCAAGTCCAGATGTAAAATGTTACTTAAATATATCATTGAATTAACAAACTACGCCTTGGCTCATTCACAGCTGAAGCTCTAATTTCAGCGGAAGTCTCAGAAGAGACACAAGCTTCAGCTCAGTGCTAAACCCAGACACAAATCAATGTCCTCTGGCATACAGGACCAATCGCTCTAACACGTTGGCCGCTGGAGCCCCACACGGTGCATGCTCGAGTCAGAGCGCTTACCCAAACCCCCTTGTCTCCCACTGCATCGCTCACTCCAGCACTGCCCTGCTCTCCTCCAGCAGTTTGCCACACACCTTTGTAGATTCACAGGCATTTCTATGACATTTCAAAAGGGAACCAAGACTTGCCCTGCTATTCCAGAAGTTCCTTCAAGGTCCCCTTGCCTCAAGCCCTCCAGGTTTCAAATCCCCTTCCCAAAGGCATGCAATGGCCAGGCCCAGGGGCCAAGCAACAAGGACACAGGAATTCAAGGTTCTGATAACGGGTGCAGGAAGGACAGGAAAAAACAGCTATTACAAGCGGGACAGCATCTTTCACCATCTTCTCTGCTGCACTGAGGAAACAGCTCGGGCAAGGAGTTGTATTTAATCCTTCTGCTCCCAGGAAAGGTCATGAGAATGGCATGTACCTTTGGAGACGAATGCTGGGAAAGAACAAGGCAGAAGAACCCCGTTGGCCATGGCCAGCATTTGGCTGCCTTGGAAAGGAGGAATGAGAGGAGGAATTGGCCCAACTGCACTACCATAAACTTGGAGGGCGGGTCAGAGACTGTTTGAAAGTATAGTAGAGGCCAATGTGACAGCAGGGGTATCGCAAACGACAGCCATAATCAAAAATGCTGTAAAATTACAAGAGCGCACTGGTATTGTTAGGCTTTGCAAAGTAAATTCCAGCACTGAAAAAATCACACACATAGAAACACTGAAACATGTCAGCCAGCTCTCACAAGAAGTGTTACTTGCTCAGAGCTCGGTCTGCCTTCCTCTCGCCCTCAAAGGGCAGCAACGCCAGCACCACAGCATCTCGGTCCCACGCCGGCACTCACACGCAGGCTGTGGGAGGAACCGCAACTTCTCTCCCCTGGATGCCTGTCCTGCACCTTGTTTTTTCAGGAGTTTGCAACACTGAATGCCTCGTTATTGAGCCAAATGCCACCACATTGATTGAAACAGAGCTCAAAAGTATGCATTACGCATCTATTTACCCCAAAGTTTATGGCTTACAGAGCACAAGGATAAGAACAACAACAGACCCTATGTGCATGCTTCACCTTCTCAGCCACAGCTGCCCTTCATCCACCCTAGTCACCACCTCTAGGTCTGGAAAGTAGTTCTGCTCCCTGTTTGCCTGTCACGGCAGAGGGATAGGTGTTGAGTAAAGAGACTCCTTCTTCCTTACACCAGCATCTTTAAGGTTTTAATATTCTGTTTGATCTGAGGCTGTGGGAGGAGTAAGAAATTTTCAGCCTGGGTTAGTAGCTAGGTAAGGAATACTCCCCCAAAAATATATTCCATAACATTTCTTTTAGATCTCTTATCCATGCCATTGTTCTGTCCTTTTTTTAAAAAAAAATTATTTAACTTTACACATTTGGGCAAGTGAATCTAATGCAAATAATCTGAGCACCAATGTTATTTATAACTTTACTGCACATAACACCCTCATTCTCCCCACCAGCCTTTTACTCTATAAAAATAGAGGAGAGTAAACAGGCACTCCATAAAAAGAAACCCAGGCATTCAGTGCTGAGATCGAACAGCCAAGAACTTAGCAGCAGCAGCAGCAAATTTAACCTCACCTCCTTGTGAATAATTCCTTGCTATTTAGTCTGGTTACACGATGGCACACGATACTGTAAATACTATGCTGTGGTATCAGCTTTTCCCTACATTCTTCTGTATGAGTCTAGAAGATTATGTGCATAGAGGCCAAACAACCCATTTGAAGGATTCAAAGATAGCAAAAATATTTGAAAATTAAGACTGTTATATAAATATATATATATTTTTAAAAAGCCTTATGCAAATCATAATGAAAATGCTGAAGAACAGCTAATGCAGCAGCAGCTGTTATTTTCTTGAAACAAGGTGAAAAGAATGGCATATACTTCAAAAGGCAGGATGTCATTGCATATGAAAGGAAGGGAAAGAAAAAAGTAATTACCTTAGTTGAACAGCTTTGCCCAACTTTCTGTCCAGACCTTGTGAGCAGAAAAGATTTGCATCAGTCGTCTTTGCAGTTTCTTTGGAGGTGGTGATACAGGGATAAGCGCGTTCAAATAGAAACACCAAATCCTCAAGTCTCCTGCTCACCACAGATGAGGCATACCCTTGGTTAACAAGGTAGGCTTCATCTTTTTGGAGACTTGTAATATGTTCAGAGTGCTTGGTCAAAAGTTCCAACAACCCTGCCACCAGGCTGAGAAGTAAAGAGACACCCATCTTTTTAGTTTTTGTTGGCTCGTGAGAAAAACTTTTAGAAGAATTTTACAGGGAAGCTTTCAGAGAAAATAAAAATATTTATTTTTTTTTCTGCTAAGGATTTATGGGTTCACAATGACATTTGGCTGAGCACTTACTTAACATCCTGTACACTATACTTCACTTAAACAACAGTGCTTACAATAAAGTTCCCTTTTTCAGAAAAAAAGAAAAAAGAAAAAAGAAAGAAAAGAAACAACAGTAGGGTATATTTTTCATAGAAAACTACATTTTAAAGTTTTTTTTAAAAAGATACCAAGGCTGAAATGAGGGAAAATACGTTTGGAAGAAAGGATCCGTGATGAAAGTGACACCAAGTCTGGAGGTACAAAGCTTGTTTCTACAATACATTAAATATCCTACCATGGTCAAACAGATACACACAATATCATTTATATGTAGAAAGCAGCCATAGCCACTGGTCAGCCACCTCCTCTAAAATTTGCTTTGGTAGCAGATTGTACAGTCGTCACCACCAGGCACCTGTAAGACAAAAGAACAAGGAACAAAAGTTAGAGCCAACTTCTCCCCTCCACAGCTGCTCCCCACAGAATTTGCAAGAGCCCCTGGCGTTTATCAGCGAGGATGACTCTAACTTGTTTCGCTGCACTGCGCCGCTCCGCGACCAGGTTACGGAGGCCCAATCTCATCTGGGATCCTGGTACACAGGCAGGCAGCTGGTTATCCATGAAGACACCCGCACGGCCCCAGACCAAGCGGTGATGGAGGCCCCCTCCCCGTGGCACCCCCGGCAGCTATTTCTGCCTGCCATGTGCAGAGATGTGCTGCACAGAAAAGCATCCTGTTTTAGGGATTATCTTAGGCACGTTTTTAGTGGCATGCTGGAGAAAGGTAAGGCAGTGCGCGTACATTAGTAATGCTACCACCTGGCTCGCTGAGAGGAGCAGTAAAACCTTCTGAACAGACACAACAGCAAAAACAATTAAGGGAACTCCTCGAGTTCAGAGCTACCTGGGGCGAGCACATGAACTGCGTACAAGCTGCCCAGGTGCCCTGGAGAGCACTTGCCGAATTAGCAAGGACTAGAACGACTAATTGGTGACTGTTTATCAAATACTGCAGCAACAATTCCACAGCACGCCAAGGGGGAGGAAGGAGGGAAGCTGTTTCAGGTGCCACCACTGTGAACTTAGCATATTTCTACGCTATGTAAGACATATTCCTCAACTCTTTTAAGTGTCCATATGCAGAATAGACTGAGGTTGGCAGGAGGCATGTTTGTAAGTGCATTTATTTCAAGTGCCTCTGCTAGTTCAAAGGGCTCAAACATAAACAGTTGTCTAAAAATATAGATACATTTTGGAGAGGAGGCGGCGAACTTTGAGGTGGGAGGAAGGGATGGCAAATATGGTGCTAACTAACATAAAATCTTCTCCTTCCCCGCTGCCCCCTTGTCCACAAGCATGCAAAAATCAAGAGCCTCTTCTGCTATGCTCCCTCAATACGCTTGGCACGTACCTCCTTCTCCTTCTCTCTCCATCTCGCTCACTCTCTCTCCATAAAGGGGCATGAAATGAGAAATTTTAGCAAGGTTTCTTTCCAGAAGAGAGACCTGGCTTCAAGCCCAGTACAGATGTGGGAGGGAGGCTTCAAAGTGAGACTCCCTCAGTACTGCCCAAGAAAGTGGTACTTCTCACGGTCCGGCAGCAAGGCTTTCTGGGACTCATGGTCTCGAGCCTCACCAACATTCATTCCCTCAGAGACAATAAATGCCCAAGGAGGAAAAAACATCTGCATGATGCCATCTTGAATTTTCCTCAGCTTGAATTTTAACACTAGCCAAAAACTGAAAACTTTGAGAGGAATGGGTAAAAAAGATTTGTGGCATCCTTGGATTACTTATGTACTTTTTACATACCCTCTCCAGTCATATGGAGTAGCCAATTTATACTAAAGATTGTTTGTTATCTTTAGCTTCAGATAGATTATTTCTTTTCAGCAATTCCTTGTATGCTCTTGTAATGGTTTATTGGTATAGCTATACAAGCATAGACAATTTACGCTAGCAAAAATGCCTTTTGCAGGTAGTTTTACATCATTTCCATGAGCAAATTAAGCTGTCCAAGAAAAAAAAAAACTCTCTTTTTTTTTCCTCTCTCCTGCTGCAACTGCATATATACTAGGGCTTTTGGTAGCATAGCAATGATGACAAAAATATAATAAATCCCTTCCTGACACAGCTGTGCCAGCAAGACTAAAGCCTTAGCCTCAATGAGATTGAACTACTTCATATTTCAGCAACATTTAGATCTATTGATGCTTCAGTTTATAGAAATATTATAGGCTTTTCCTCTCACAGCAGAGTGCATCTTCCCAATTGCCTAGCTTTGTCTTGTTTCCTGTCCATATTCTAGTAACTGTGGGCTCACTAGGCAACCTTTACAATATCAGAAATGCAACTATATGCTCATTAAGACCATATGGATTATATGCAACCCCACATTTAAAAGGTGGCTATTATACATAGTCTAAAAATTTTGCTATCCATCATGCAGACGGACATTTCACAATTTCTGCTGGGCCCTCAGCCCCAGCTTACATCCGACATGAACCCATTTCGTAGTACTGCAGTAGTAAATGCTTTCCCACATCCTTTCAATATATGTTTGCTTTAATTATGTTTTTCCCTCCTGTTTTAGAATGCACAACATAAAGCAAATGCATCTTGTTTCCATAGCTGTGCTTCTCCTTTGAACATATCAGGAGGTAAACAAAACAGCCAACTAGCACTTAACTGATTCTTTTTCTGTAAATAAGAGAGAATTTCTTACCATGCCCAGTGAAATCCAGAATGTTTCAGTGCAGATGCCTGAAAAAGAAAACAGTCCTTAAAAGAGAGTCTTTTGCTCAGTGAAAGTCTAACTCTGAAGAAACTATTGCCAGCATAATTCTACAGGTTGAGTTAAATAAATAAATACTTATCTGATTAATTGTTGCCTGGAATCCTTTTGTGCTTGTATCTCTTGAGTTAGAGGCCATATTAAAAAAAGTGCACAGGAGATTTGAAATCTGAGGGCAACCTAAAGCTTGATTCTAAGCAGTCTCAAATGCACCAGTACTTTCCCGTGGCGTGGGTGAGACAGGTTTAGTCATCAGGTGTTACAGAGAGCAGTCTGTTGCAATCCAACATTACATGGAGAGCCAACTAAAAAGCAACGTATTTAGCACATACACTGCACACATTACAGTATCCTCAATGAAAAGAAAATCAGGTGTTTCAACATGCAGGTTTTATTCAGGTCAGCTGCATTTCAGTCTCTCTCAAAAGCTACAGCAAGTGCCTTGACGCAAAAATGATCACAATTTAGAGATTATCTCCAGACATCAGCATCGCCGTTATTCACATGCGGGTGACATACTAACATACTATGTATAGCTATTAAGACAAAAAGACCCTCAAAAAGTATGAAAATACCTTTGCAAATTAGGACTTCACACAGTACACATTTCTTTCATCTCAGTCTATTTCTTAACATTCTTCTGCCTCTCTCTTCTGTAGGGACATTCCAGGGCTCACCAAAATCCTTTCACAAAAATACAAATTGATTTTTAAAGGCACAAGCTGCTTTTGTCACGGGCTTGAACTATGGCATAATGTGGGTCTAATTACACATGAACAGCCAGACAGGATCGGATCAGAGATTGAGTAGTCAAATACCCCATATATGCTCAGAATTTATACTTCTTCCTCCTCACGGAGAGCTTAAGAACAGGACAAGCACGGACGGATCAGAGACCTCCCCTTGGCCTCCTCCCCACTCCCGAGCCTTCCCAGCTCCCAGCAATCTCTGGTTAGGTGATTTTCTGGACCATGAATTTTTGTATACAAAGGCACTAAGAGAGTTCTTTGATGGATTTGTCCAAACAGCTTGTCAGCATATGAACTTTTGGTGTCTACAATATCCTGTGGCAATTTCACAACTTAACTACACAAGGTAGAGGAAGTCTTTTTTGCCTGTTTTAAAGTTGCCACCTAACCATTCACTTTATGCTGCTTGGCTCCCATGGTATGGGAGAGTTAACAATCATTTTCTATTTGTTTTCCCCTTGCCACTTGAGAGTTTATAAATCTTCATTTTCTTCCTACTTAGATATGTCTTTTCCAGACTGAAAAGTCCTTAGTGTTTAGATGTTTTCCATATGGGATTTGTTCCATATCTTTTAATTGACCTTCTCTGTATCTTCTCTCCTTCACCTGCATCCTTTCTGATATGAAGGGAACCAAGGATGCAGTATTCGAGTGTGCCATCAGTTTATACCATAGCATAAAGATCTCTGTTTTCTGTTTTGTTCCCTATTCCTTTCCCAATAAATCCTAGCATTCAACTTTTTTTTTTTACTCCTGCTGCACATTTAGCACACATTTTCATACAATTATTATAACCCAAGGTTTCTTCCCAAGCAATAATTTAGAGTCTAGCACTGTGTACTTAAGTTAAAGATTGCTCCTCCTCCTGTGCATCATTCTACATTCATCAACACTGAATTTCATTTGCCATATTGTCCTCCGGTCACTCTGTACTGCGAGGTCTTTCTGCAGTCCTCCAGGATGTCCTCACCTTTACCACCCGGCCTGACTTGGCAGCATCAGCAGGCTTAGTCCTCTCATCCTCCATCCCTTTTAGCAACATGTTGAACTACACCAGACTGAACAGAAACCCCTCCTTGGTTACCCCATCTTTTTGTTAAAAGCTGGTCACTTATTCCTACGCTTTGCTTCCTAAATTGAAATTATTACTAATCTGTAAGGACCTTGCATCTTATCCCACTGCAGCTTGATTTCATAAGAAGTTTTTGGAAAGGTATTAAAAAAAAAAAAAAAAACACTCAGAAAATCTGATTATACCAAAAGCACAAGCATTCTGAAGCATAAAATGCCCCCTCTGTCTTTAAAACAGCTCTTGTCCTTCACATACCAAATGCTTAGCTTCTTCTTAAAATACCAGCACACATATCTCTACCCTTGAACAATCTCCCCCCAGCCACAGGAGCTGCCCACCCTGTGCGGGATATGACTCCTGCCTTCGAGAAGGGTTGTTCTCACCATGTTTTCTTTAATCACAGTGAACTCCTAAACAGGAGGGACCCCTCCAGTCCCTGGGATGACCAGTAGTTACAGTCCAGTTCAGTACTGCTAATGGCTCCTTCACTTCAGAACCACTAAGCCAATGCACGCAGTAAGAGGCATCTCCTCTGCAGATCTCTTCTGCAGAGTCCATCTACAAAGACTTCTCAATTTTCTTTTTAATTTTAAAAAAAGCAATTACTCTTTTCTCCCATTCTCATCCTTCTCACAGACATGACACGCTAGAGTGTGCTCACACATAGTTTGAACAATGGTTCATGTCTTTCACTGACTGAACTATATTTTTAATGACATGTTTACACAAACCCTCCGGTTTTGAATGTCATTCAAATAACGCAACCCCACATATGGTTTCCCAGTGTTCAAGAGCAGCTCAAAAGTCTCGATTTAGATTTTCAGGCCCATCAAAAAAGAAAGGAATGCATTGCATATGTTCCCAGACCTAGCTCGGCAAATGTAAGTTGTAGAAGTTTTAGGAGGAAGAGCAAAAACATCAACCCTTTTTACTTAATATTACAGTAGATACGTAAGTATAAGCTTCTAAATAAAAATGATGGGCTCAAATGTAATGCCAATATGCCTTCAGGGGACCTAGAGCTGGTAAGTACCTTTGAGAATAATAAAGAAGGAAATTCTTATTGTATGTGCCTACTTTAATTGCAGGCACCCAATGTAAGAGTTTTAATTCTAATTATTTGGTCAGAGATGGCTGTTCTGAATCAACAAACAAAACTCACAGGTCTGACAAAGCACAGAACAGAAGAAAGGTGAGCCTGCGATAGCAAGCCCGCCTCAGCCACGCGTAGCTCCGAGAGTGCTAGGACCGCACATAGGGCTACGGCTGTGCTACAAACTGGAGCTTCGTTAGGGACGAGCCTCCCACTCTGTTCAGCATGCCACGAAGCAGGCTGGACGCATGGTGTGGAGAGCCCGCGCCAGCGCTGGCCAGGCCAGATGGTCTGCACAGCACCGTGCAGTGGATGGAGTGGCGGCCGCTCAGGCCCTGCGTGGCCATTTACCAAGGTACTGCACCTGAAGCGGTAAATAATTGCTCCTAAGCAATAGCACAGCCAGAGGGGTCAAAAGAGAAATGTAAAATTTGAACAAAATAGATGTATTTGTAAGATTCGGTTTCGGTCCTCTCCAGCAGAACTCTGCTCACCCCAGCGGTGCAGCACAGAAGTAACGGGTACCTTGTCTTCCCAGGAGGCCATGCAGGCGACTGCCCACCACCGCCACCATTAAAGGGTGCACTTACTCATCACACACACCTCTAGATTTCCCCAGGGCACCCAGCAGAAACCCCGATCTCCCCTTCGCAAAGGTGAACATGGAGGGAAGAGCCGTGGATGCCCTGGCAGCATGTGCAGGACTGTACCTCCTACGGCTCACGTTGCTGCCTCAGCAGGCAGCAGAGGCTGGATTCAGCCCAGCTCATTCACCATTTAAAAACTGATGGCAAATGTAGCCTCTCTAGGTATAGACACCCCAGAGACCTCGGGAAACTAATGTCAGCCCTCCAACTCCCGTTCCTATTGCGGTGTTAATCTTGGAGGTTCATCTGCACACCAGCAAGTGCTTAGAGAGGCCTGCCAGCTGTACCAAAGGACTGATTCTCACTCAGAGCACATACACGGAAAGGTAAATGCAACATACCAATATGCACACTCCACTATCAAAGACTGACTTAGAAGTGTCACATTTTTAATATCACACACTTATTTACTGATGCCTGCCTTAGTAGGCATATGTAACCTAATACTGTATTTTACTGATATTGCAGATGGTATAACCAATCTCCTAACACTCTCAAAGGATTAGTATGATGTGTAGTGCAGTTTTAGCTTACAAAGCACTCCTTTAGTGTGTAGGGTTATTGATTTAACTTATAAATTCTGCTATATAGTATATTTCTACTGATTTACCTTTTAGAGTAGTGTAAGAATATCTTTTTTCCCCTAAAAACTTTGACACACTTCATTATCCAACACAAAATACTGCTCTGGGTAGGATTTCAGGGCAGGCATTCAGCAATCAGAATTACGGACTTCCTGAAAAATTCTCTGTATTTCAAGGCTCCTCCCTCCTTACACACACACCCCCACACCCACCCACACACTTACACACACACACACACACCCCCCTCACCTCCCTTCTTCCAGCCTTCAAGTCAGATCTGTTTCAATAAAGGAGAGATACTGATGTGGAGGGAAGAGTTCTTCCTTCCTCTGGAAGATTTCCCAAATGTGCTGATATCTTTTCTTCTTCTCAGCCATACTACTCCTTCAAGCCTCCAGTCTCCTCTCTCACCCACTGCCGCAGGAATCCCTCTGGGCCAGCCCAGTCCCAGCTCACACCGTTCCAGCACATATGGAAAGCTGCAGCTGAACAGCACATACAAATGACAGCAATAACCTAATCCAGTGACATCACTAAAGGCTTATTTTGAAAGCTCATTTTAAAAGCAAGATCAAACCCCAGAAAGACTGCCAACGGTGTTTTTTTTCTAGCCTCTATGGCCAGCTATGTCCCCAGCCACTCAACTCTAACTCCTACCTCACACCACATTCATCACTGTTCAGGCAAGCATGCTCTGTTACCTCTGCTGTTTCAATCCTCCTTTATTCTTCTACTCTAATCACTTCCACCCACTTACCTCTTTCTTTAATTTCTCTTCTACTAAACATGATAGGCCAAGTCCTTCAGTTTTACCTTGAGATGTCTTCACATGGCAGAAACCATTACTAAAGAGCAGCCTAGAAAATCTAATGTCAATAAGTCTACTTTCCCCCCTGTTTTCTTTGCAGATGTAGAGTTATATAGATGATTAAATCTGCCAGAAAGCTTGCATAGTCTGTATCCTAAACTATACCAACTCACTGTATTTTTGTACATACACTGAGGCATAGTCTTAAACTCTTTTAACCCAAAAACTACCTATTGGCCCATTGCCAATAGCCAGGGATATGGCAACACATGACTGTAGTAAAGGTTTAGACATACAAATCAGTTATTGCACATCTGTGAATTCACAGCAACAGGCCACATGGGTGCTTTTTTGACTATGGCAAATGCAGGATAATTCACATTAGCTTAAAAGATTTGCCTCAATGAAAGAATGCCATATGGTTATATCCAGCTCTGGCACCACAAGGAAATAGTTAGGTTTCTCCTAAGAAAAACATAGGCTTGAGTCAATGACAGGTCAGAACCACATAAAGATATTACTTCAGTCACTGCTATTTTACCTTGTTTTACGGTGTTTCCACACCTTCACACTTCAAGATAACACTATAATAATATCTGGTCACTCCCAAACTTCAGTGTACTGAAAAAATATTTAAGTTTGTATCTGGACCTCTATGCTGCTAAGGTAAGTACAGCACTGTGATTTCCAAAGGTACATAGATCACAGACAAACTGGTCTAGCGACCAAAACCTTCTCTCTCATCACATGATAAACTGTGCCGTTGCAGCAGCTATTTAGACCTCGCTGCCTGAACTCGCACTGACCTGCAACATACCCACTCCTTCATTACCCCAAGCTCTGGGCCATGTGCAGTATCAAACAACTTATCTTCTCCCTGCCCACAACACCGCCAGCAATAGGTATCTTCTGTTTAAAAGGAAAAAGAACAAAAAAGGCAAGCTGTTTTAAAATGGACTGATGTTCACAAAGTTGAAACAAAACAAAATGGCAGGCGCAGCTCTGTTCCCTATTTTTCAGCGGTACGGCATCCTGCGGTTACCTCCACCAGCCAGGCTCTGCAGCCCTCTCGCCGATCTCACCAGCGTGCTCCTCTTGCAGCACGCAGCGAAACCCTTGGCCCCGCAGTGGGCAAGAAGTTTGTCAATGACTTAGCTGGCAATGAGAGCCAGCTCGATCAGGAGAAACCTTGTGCTAAATAAAGCAGCAAGGCAAGGCACAGGGGTGCCAGCAGCGGGGAGCACCTGGCCACAGCTCTGCTCATCACCAAGGTCACCTGAGACTTCCCCACATGAAATTTCATTCTTGGTCACTAATGACCCTGCCAAACTTTGCCCCTTTCAAGTGGAAATCTGGGGTGAAAATACGTGGAATATGTGCTGCAGCCTGATTTTGGGGGGTGGGATTTGGACAGAACGCTGTAGGCAGTTTTGAGAGCAAGGCTATAAGGAAGAGTGTGTCAGGGGGTGCTCTTCTCCTAGAGAAGTTCCCCACTGCCACCGCATTTTGGATCTGACACTAAATACGACAGGGATGGAATCTTATTTCAAAAATGTGCCCTTTGTGTCAGGAATGTGTCTGAACGAAAACCTACCCAAATTTGGACAAGCTGCGAGTCCTCAGAAAAAAAGTGGAAAAAGAAAATCCTCAGTTCAAAAACTGACAATAAACATGTCTTTGATTTTTAGCTGATGAGCCATTTAGCTGATTTCAGCTATTCCCTCAAGACTCCTGCCCGCCAGGTTTGCTCTAGCCTGGGGCTGAGCGGGACTTTCCATGGCACTGCAATGCCAGGCTGCTGAATAGTGCCAGACCCAGACACCTAAAAATGAAAGCAAGGATACCCCCATCGGCATTTTCCCAGCCAACATCCCAGGCTTGGTCCAGGGAACATGGAAGAGAAAGTTATCAGACTCAAGTGTAGAGGGGGACAAGTGTTGAGCTGCGAAGATTAGGGGGGAAAATTGAGAGGAACAAAGAGGGCAGGTAGGGAAATGCCTCCCTCAGCCCCTAATAACTGTCCCAGAGAGGCTGGAATAGGAACAGGTGGGAGACAGGTCCGAGAGAGGGACACTCAGAGGCACAAAGATCAGTCACAGATCTGGCACGGAAAACTGACACTGGCTAGGCAAAGAAAACCATGGCAGAGAGCCAGGCTGCTGTGGAAAAGTGGGCAACAGTCACAGCTCTGATGACCTTGGATGCAGAGGAAACAACTGAGATTGTACCGAATGGGTACCAACTGGAAAGGGGCTTAGGACTGGGATTTAGTGGGAACAAACCAACATGGCATAATACACCAAAGCAGGAGCAGAGACACGTCAGAAGAAAATACGGCAGCAGAGGACTTTGTGTGGCTGAGCTAGAAGTTCCGATTTCTGTCAAATATCTATGAAGTGAGCTAGTAAAGCCAACTGATGGTCCTCAATGCTGGCCTGCAGGGAGGGCGCTTGGCTGCTGCCACTTACTCCATCAGCTCCAGCGGCCCTGGTCAGTGTGGTGGGCAGGGAGAGTTGCAGTCTGTTCAGTGATTCATAGGGGTGTGAGTTTCACTCCATATCATTAATCTGTTTTTTGTGAAAAGCAAATTAACAGGCAGGAACTTCTTCCCCTGTGCCTCTCACATCCCCTGCTCCATTCATGTAGCATTATTTTAGAATATTGGATTTAATTATCTACAGCTGGACCCATCTCCATAGTGTCTCACCCCATATTCATCTATCTTCACTCGAAGTTCAAAGAGAGTTAACTCTGTTGCCTTTCACTTGTTGGGAAATATGTGTGTTGTCCTTGCATAAAGTCCTTGCACTGTGGAGGAGATGAAAGAAAAGGGACATTTTACATGCTTGAGAAAGTTATGGCCATATTTAACATTACAGCCTCCTTCCTCTCAAAGAGTTTTTAATCCCAGTATTGCACAAAATGATCACTTGCACACTATGATACAAACTGATCTGAGCATCCTCACTGACTTAGGACAGCACTCCTCCTCACGGATGAACACAGACAGTGTTGCTCTGGGATTCATTCATGAACTTATTTAAAACATACCAATTTCAAGCTTTGTGTGGCACTTCCCATCAGTTACTAAAAAAAGTTTGCTAAATAAAAGCTGTAAGAATCATTGGAAATCATAAGAATCATTGGGATCATCGGAAAAGAGAGAAAAGTGTTTGCAGCCGAGAAGGCGAGCTGGAAGAGAAAGCAGTGATGCACACTCTCTTGCAGCACAAGACACCTGTATGGGAACAAAAACCCAGAGCCAGGATTATTTATCCAGGATGATACTTGCCCTTCAGTGAACGGGCTGAAAAATCTTGATCGCTCCCCTCGTTCATGAACTTGCATAAAACTTTCCAGTTGAATGCACAAAGTAAATCTGGCCTCTCTGGGAACACGACCCTGAATCACCTGCAGCTCTGAGAGCTACCAGGTCATTTGCTTCCTGAAAAATGTGCTTCATTCACACCCTAGCTCCAGCTCCTACATGCTGCTACATCAGTTGCATTCCTGACAAAGGGAAAGACTTGCTAAACCTGTAGCTTCTTAAAAGTTTGGTCATCTCAAGGGGAGCTTCTTGCATTTCAGTTGCTTCTCCTTCCCCCTTCAGATGCTGCTTTGCAACCTTTGCCACTCCATACAGATCCAATGTTTGTTGCACAGGAGTTAGGCCTGCACAAGCCATTTTGTCTGTCAGTTAAGGGGGAAAAGAGAAAAAAAAGCAAAAAGTTACTATGCCTTTTACAGAAGAACAAATGTTGACTCATGTTAGGAAATGTCACTGGTGCGATGCGTTATTTTGCAAGACCACCATGGTTGCACTGCCTCACTCTGATCAGCCACATTAATATTTGAATACTGGATGACAACAGTTGAAGATTAATTACGGTAAGTTATTCATGCCTGGAGGTTCAGATTTCCAAGCAAAAGCACTGGGCTAGACTATGGCATTTCAACACAGCCCCAAGAAAAGTGCAGTGGGAAGTCACCCTGCCCCAAGAGGGTCAGAATAGCTTGCACCTTTGTGAAATAATCCCTCCCCCTGCTTCTCTGCATCCATGGCACTGCATAGCAGAAGATGGCATGCCGGCAGTCTTTTTCTGCTCCCAGACAGCACTGCAGGACAGCATGCTTACGAAAGGGCATGTGGGCAGAGCCAACCTTGTATCCGCTGCGGAGAAAGACGCATCATGTACTTACCTAGGGAAGCCAAAAAGATCATTCTCAGACAAGCCTTCCTTGCAAGACCAAGATGTGTTTCTGTGATGGATCAAGCTATGAAGAGCTTGGCCCTCTGCATTTATTTCAGTTTCACTCTTTACATAAGAATCTTGAAGCCAAGAAGGACTTGAAAACATGACAGCGCAAGAAGAGAGACTGTCGAAACAAAAGCACGAAGGCCTATGCAGTGAAGAGCCTCGTGAGAAAGCTTTCTGCCACAAGGACAAGCGGTTTTCTGTGGATTGGTGTTAATGCACATGGAGCATGAAACCGATGCACAGGAGCATTACGGGAAAGCTGGTGCAGAGATGTGGCCAGTCAGCACCAGGCCCCTCGCAGAAGGAGAGCCAAGGGGTGCCCGCCTCCCGCTGCTAATTCTCGCCTAGGATTTGGGGAATACAAACAGTTGTACGAAATTTAAAATGCTACACATTTTTTCCTGAAATTACCTTTCTGCACTAATTTTTCTTCTACTTTCTTTCTCTTTTAATAAGGAGGAAAAGGTGGCCTACTTTTCAGAAGTGCCCAGAAACCCCAGCTCAACTATAGCAACATCTACAGGTGCACCTTCAATGACAAGTCGTCCACTAAAGACAGGATGAGAAGATACTGCTTGCCAATTCCCAGCTTTGTCCTGGACGATTATTATTAGCAAAAGGAAAATCTCTCCACCATTATATTCAGTGCTACTGAGTCACTACTTAGCTTCCTGTAACTAAGTGCAGAAACCACAAGGCTTCTACCCTCTGAGGTCTTAAATACATGAATCCAGTCATTTGCTGACTATCTTGAAACTCACTGTCTGACACTGCCATGTAACAAGTAACAGAATATGAAAACGCTGGGCACAGGTATTAATGATGAGACAAGCAAATGGGTAAAGATTTAACTCTTTAAGATACTGAACACTAGTTTAGCAGTCAAGCTGATATTTATGCTAGCCAGAAGCTCACCTAGAAATCACCTTGAAACATGTGGCTTTGAGTTTACAAACAGGAACACACTTCAATAAAGCAACTATTATAAGTAGCAGCAAGATCTGTATTGGTCGGTAGACACAATGTACTCCAAATCAGAGAGGTTTTGAAAATAACTAATAAGAGTATGAGAAGACATCTTAGACTAAATGTAAACGTTATAAAACATTCATCTTCTAGAAAATAAAATTAAAAAGCAGTATTTTAAAATCCTCTTCTCTTCCCCTCCCCTTGATGTGTAAAATGATGTAAAGTCATTTTTCTTCCATTGCTTTGCAGTCATGCACATCTCTAAAACGGACAGGAAAACACCACCAGTGCAAAGGCACAGAGAATTTCTCGTCGCTGCCTTTTACCCAACACCACTATTTTATACCAGCACCAGCACAACACAGAGTTACACTGCTCTCCTGCATCATCACAAAAAGCATAGGCCAACCCAGATCCGGCTCCTCGGCCAAAGTGCCGGTTGGGACCATGGTGGGGTGTTACTCGGTTCAGCCTCCTGCTTGGCCGCAGCCGTGGTTCAGCCTTTCTTTGGGCTCCCTCTGGGCTGGGGCGAGGGCTTGGCTTATTCATGATGCCGGGCTACCCACAGTGCCCAGTGGTGCGGGGATTTCGGGGCTTGCACACACCCTCGTCTCTGAAACACCCAGCGCTTGCTCGGGCGGGCGACAGCTGGAAGCGATTCAGTGCTGCTGCCTGTTGCGATTACAGGAATTTGTGTTTGGCCTGTGTCTGCT
This sequence comes from Dromaius novaehollandiae, assembly GCF_036370855.1. Taxonomy (NCBI): domain Eukaryota; kingdom Metazoa; phylum Chordata; class Aves; order Casuariiformes; family Dromaiidae; genus Dromaius; species Dromaius novaehollandiae. Next base: position 31,106,506 of record NC_088099.1, read on the forward strand.
GGCTGCCACTGCCAGCCCAGAGATTTCCACTGGGTTTCCAAAGTGCCCCTTTTGCGTCTGCTAGCCAGCACCGCAGATTATTGCAGCAAATTATCCATGTTGTAAAAACAGTTTTAGGCAGCTACGAGTTACTCAAGATTGCCAACACTTCAAGGAACCCAGCTTTACAATAAAAATAAGAGAGAAAACTTAAAAAAAAAAAAAGCAAAGAAACCACCTCTTCACCTCTATGATCATCATTTTACAGGCTCCATTTTCTAAGCAGCAAGCTCAGGATTTCAGCCTGAGATACACACGAAGCTGAGACAACAGTTTTGCTCCTGGATCACTATAATTAGTATTTACCAGAGGAAGGAAAAGGTTCAGAATATGGAGTAGGTCAAGTGAAAGGATTGTTTAAAAAAAAAAAAAAAGAAAGAAAGAAAACACCAGCAAGGTGGAGCATATACGAAAGGATGCGCTGCACATGAAGGAGTATGGAGAAAGAAAAAGGGCTTGGTTTATGGCCGGGAAAAAGAGGCACCCACTTCCACGAGCCGGCGTTTGAAACAGTAAAACTTGCTACAGCTACACTGCAGAGCACGCAGCGGCAACGGGGCTCCTTTTCGTCTTCACAGCTCCCAGAGAAGCACAGGGGAACTTCCTAGAGAAAGTCCAGTGCTTTCCCTGTTTCAGCTCAGTCCTTTCCAGCTTTCAACTTACACATCCTAGTAAGGAGCAAGTTCAGGAGTAAATGGGCATCTGGGAAAGTGTTTATAGTAGTCCTGCTAACATCTCCTTTAGCCCAAACTAGAGCAGTGCACAGACTGACTAGTCTGAGCAGACTGTGAATAGAATATTGAAGAATTAAAAAAAAAAAAGTATCCATATTACAGGGAGAAAACAGCGACCTAAATGAATGAGGGGGTCTTTTCACCTCTAAAATTGTGCAAAAGAATCAGTTAATGGAGGGGCTAATGAGACAGGGAAAATACTAGAAGCAAAGCTGAAAAGACCTGATCTGACAGCCTCGCTTTCATACTATATTTTCTTGAAATAAAATTTATTTTAATAGAATATTGAATATTAAATATAATAAACTATTGAAAAAATATCATTTATTAAACACTTGCAAAAAGTTTCATAGCAGTGTCTTTCCAAAATGCATACCAAATAGCAACAAGGAGGTGGCTATGACAATTCTTACACTGCCACAGCAGGGTGGAAGGGGGGAAGACAGGATTAATTATCTAGGAGTAGCTTTCAAGACTACTCAGTTTTTCTAAATAAGAATCTCAAGAAGAAAACTTAGCTCCATTTCTCTTTTACTTCTCCACTTTGGGGTTTCTCCTTCCCACCTCCAAAAGGCAGTCCCCTAGCACATTTAGGTCCTGACCCTAGCTGCCCACACAGGTAATCAGTCCCACAACAGTGAATAAAGGCATCAATAAATAAACAGATAATTAGGCCTAAGTATGTTAGTTGTCCAGCTATAACTTGGCCCTTGCTCTATTCATCCATGCACAAATGGCCTTAAAGCATAGGTGATTAACAGTGCCTGAAAGCAGACATACTACTTTCGTGCTTCACAGCAGTAGAGCATCTGAAAGATGCAGTGTATCCTTTCAGATCAACGGAGGCTTCTACTAATCAGAAGCCTACTGAAGCAGTACTATTGGAAATGCCACTTGATTAGTGTGTGACTCAAGGAGAAGAGCCTTATTTATTATTGAAGCTAAAATCCTCATTAAACTGTATTTTTCAGTAAACCTGGGACAGGCTGAACTCCATGGCTTCTTAGCTTGTTTGGTTACAGTCTTAAGCAGCACACCAAACACAGTGTTTCCCAAAAGTGGCTGGAAAGAGTATGCAGGGCTGTTTTTCCTTCTTTTCATTTTAACTAGCATAATGAAAGTAAAGATACGAGCAATTAGGGAAAGAGTAAACTAATATTTCCCCCTTCCCCAAATTCTTTGAAAATTTCACTTTGGAATAATTATTTGTTGCAGTTCAACTTTCCTTTGCCTTCCTAAGCCATTCTTAGTGATCTTCTTAGAACAGATACAAATATTCGAGATTTGCAAAATGAGAGGTCACATAATTCAATGATTGGAGATAATCAGATCTGCAGAGCTCCCGAGACATCAGCATGTTTGTCACTGTTTCGCAGAGGCTTAAAGCACATAAGCAAAATCAATTCCATGTCCGGAATCCCAAATAAATAAGTCAGTTACCTCTACGGATGAGAGAGGGGGAAGCAGTTTTCCCCAAAGCCAAGTTCAGATTTACATGAACAGAACGCAGTAACCTACTGTTTCCAGCTCCTCCAGAATCGTTCAAGGCAAACGATAAATTGACTGCGTTACACAGTACTGTAGTCTTAATAAATACAACTAACATCAGCATCACAGTCCTACCCTACCCACCACCGATCCAGCCTACCACTCTGAATTCACTGCTGAGCAAGGAAACAAGTTATGAAGGCATTTGTTTGTTCTGTGAAGCTAACTGGCAAGTGGGTATCTGCCAGCAGGTAAGCCGGCACAGGAACACCTCTGTGCCTGGGCCCGGTCCGCGATGTACCAGCAAGCTTTCTGCAGAAATCAGTGAGAGCTGTGTATGTGTAAGAACCAGAGTTCAGCTCTGCACTGCAAGAATTACAGCATACGACACCTATTCTATTAGCAATAAATGAGCTTATTTACATTTTAATTCTGTGGAACAAGCCGCTCTCAAAAGAACAGTTTGCTAGAGTTACTGCAGATGTACAGAAGTTATAATTTTCCATCATAAATGCACATTGCAAGAAAAATCTCACAGGAGAAACCAAAGAACCAATAGGCATATTAGTGAAACTAGTTGGCTGCCTGTTTGGGAGGTCCCTCCAGATCTCCGCGAACACAGTCTCTTCCTATCTCGCAGTACGTGTTGCATAGTTAAATACCACAGAAGTCTCATTAGTCAGAATGGGAATAAGTACAGAAAATATTGTGCTTTTCAGTGACCCTTTGAAATGATTAATACTATACAGATGGAAATCATGCCAAAATATTTTAAGTCATAAATAATCTAACTGAACAAGCTTGGATAAATGTATTATAATAACTACAGAATATACTGATTCTCCTCTCTCTTATTTACAGCTTTCTTTCTATGAATCTTGTAGCCTTTAAACTAAGAACCTATCACCCCTGACTACATCACAGCATACAAAGGCAAAATTCACTTTGTATGTGCTGCAGTGCACCAAAATACAGTTTTAAATTTTTTCCTCTCTTAGCAGAGACTGCAATTAGGGCTAGGTCAAAGTCTGCTTAGGGGATGAGGACACTGGTTTTCATAGGAAAGATGAATTGTATGTATTTTGGATCCTGTGTGATCTTAATATCCATGAGAAAATGAGAAATTCATGAGAAATTCAGCTAATATTTGGTAAATAACTGTGGCTGAATAGAACAATCCAACCCCCTCAAATATTGAAAGATCTTGAAGTATGGCTTTTATAAGTTCTGTTTTCTACAGCAACAGTCATGTATTTATGAGGTACTAGTGTTTGTGGCAAACAGACAGTTCTCATTTTAAGTTGCTGCTCTTACATAGGGAAGAAACATTAACCCAAGTCTTTCATTTCCGAGTACACAGACCTGATCATTAGGTTAAAAGCTATTCTGAAGTAATTTTTTCTTCATGAGTTCTGACTGAACTTGTACCACTTTATACAGAACAATTATGGAAGCCAAAGCCAGAAACCTTCTGAGTCACCCTCACTCTCTTTCTAGCCCTATGAATGTTACCATTACCGTATTTCAAGATGGAAGAGCTTCATGGTAATAGACCACCCAGAACAACAATATCTCAGTAGTCAGAGTAGTCCCTGAAAGGGGCGGGAGATGGTTTTGCACTTTCCAGACAAGGTTCCTGGGATCCCTGGTGCTAGAGCAGAATGAGCACTATTTCCTTCTTTCCTCTCTCTCCCCTTCACTTCTGTGAGCCCAATCCTTTGTTTTCATTTAGAAAACCTGAAGATGAAGTGGGTTTCCTTTGGGCTGAGTCTATCTGTTAAACACAAATGATTTCTTTTTGACTCTCTGAAAAGCTGGGGGGGAAGGGGAGAGGGGTGGACTCGAGCAGACCTGTGAAATCTTCTGTTTAGTGGCTGAATTGGAAAAAACGATCTTTTAAAGCCAGCCTTACTGCTGAAAGTGTGTGATCTGCTCATGTGAACAAACATTAAGTAGTTCTTTCCATTAAATCACCAAGATTTTTCCATTTAGAACCACAACAGAACTTAAACTGCAGCTCACATCTCCAACAGACTTCCAGTAAGGCAGTTTTCTCATCTAAGTATCCAAAATCATCTCTTGAAAATAGAATGCAGACTCCTGAGTTACTGGTGTCCTCCCATTCCCTTGAGCAGTTGAGACCTGTATACTAGCCTGCACTCACAGTGGTGAGCCTGTGTGCAGATGCTTGAGGAGCATAACAGACAAGACTTGAGGACTTCTGACGTCTTCCTGAAAATTCAGGAGTTCCATCTCAAACCTGGTTAAGTTTTAGCCACTCCGCTCAGAAGGCTGTGCCAACCTTCAGTCCTCTGATTATCTTTAACCTGACTTAGAATAAAGTTCCTACTTATGGATAACATGTATTCATTTTTCTCAGGCAAAGAGATGAGCTTCATGACCCACTTTTGGTTTTATACCCTCCAACGTGCTTACAAAGATGAACATATCCCTGTCTTGGCTTTTGTTTTCTGAAAGGCAAACTCTGATAAGAGTAGGATGGGGTTGGGTAACTTCAGCCTAGCAAGGCTACCTTCAGTCATCGGCGGCAAGAGAGGAGCCCTTCCACGGGGCTGGTCTGAGCACAAGCTTCCCTTAAACATGGACTCACGCTCTGGAGAGGGCGATCTCCCCCCCACAGAGCTGGGCCCTGGGAAGGCGAGCTTCCCTATGAATACACTGCTCAGTCTCCTGTCCTATAAAGGGCTTTGCAATCTTTCGACCACCCGCAGGGTGCTCTTCTCCCTGTATTCCAACCTTGCTATTCAAGGCTATCCATCTTGCAGACAGGCGGGCAACACTGACCACAGCACAGCAGTGCCGTCAGCAATGGCATCAACGCTTTAATCTCCGTTTGGTCTGAGCAACCAGAGAATGCAGGGAGGGTTTTCAAGACAAGCTTGGAAGCATGGTCTTCATGCACCAACCTCCCAATACCACATCTCAAAAACTTCAGTGGCAACGAGGCAGCTATATGGACAAAGATCTAGCCTTTGTAAGATGTTTTCTCCCAAATACAGTTTTCTGGAAAGAAAAACAAAACAGCTTCCTCTCCCAAAACCCTCTTCTCCCTCCCAAAAGACATGAAGAGGGAAAAAAATGGCATTTTGAACTGATTCAGCATTCACTATATGTCAAAAACTCTGATAGCAGTTATCATTTTCAAGAAACAGTGAACAGTAAAGAAGGGTGGCTTAATGAAATATTTTCCTAGAATCCAAAATTTTATACATAAACAATTTAGTAGCTCTACCCATGCAGGCTTTACAGGTACACACTACTGTCTTAGAAAATCATCACCTCAAGTAAATATATTTTTTTAAAGATTCTATAGACTCTGGCTTGGATCTGGGGGGCTCCAACGAGGATACCTTGCAACTGTACGTGTGTGCTTAAGTACCGTTGTTAGCTTCCCTAACTATGCACTGAAACACATCTTGTAGCAGTGAGGGAAGTCAGCAGCCTATAGAGAAACAAAAGAGTTGAGCTGATTCTGCTCATTCCCCCTCCCGTACTTACCATCATGCAGAAGAAGGGCGATCTATTGATACCCCCCCATAAAGACAGTAATTCTGTCTTTAGAATCAGTAATTCTGATTCAGTGTTGCTTTTGCTAACAGCAGGGAGCCGGTGAAAGAGAACAAACAGTCTCCCCTAAGCGTATTGTTAGGGTATGAGACAAAAGAATACCTGCTTTGAATCACTGAGGACTACTACTATAACAAAGTACATGATAACATTTCGCCAGAGGATACAAGAGATTCTGAGAGGGGCAACAATGAAGCCAGACAACCTTTCAGTCATCTTATCCAACTGCTTAGGGTACTCACTGAACAGTGGGGGGAAATAGAGCAAATAGAGAGCAAACATAGTTAATCTTTATACAAAGGCTTTCTGATAAATAATAAAATAGAGTTAAGACTGGAGTGCTGGCCCTTGCCTGCTCGCACTGCTTAGAAGACAGGATATAAGACAGGCCTAAACAATTTTAAGACAAATATATATGCAACAGGGAAATGTTGCATGAATGGATTTCCTGATTCTCCTTTTTCAAGCAATTCAAGAAGCAATCAAAGCACTCTGAGGTTTGGTATGCTTTTACATACATTTTTTTGACACGTTGTTTTACAGAAGCTTCCTAACAGCCCACTGTCAGTAGCTTTGGTGTCACTATATGGTATGTAAATGGAAATAGGCAGATCTTTGACATAAAAATAATAATCTCTGCTAAAATTACAGTACTACGGTGTATCATAGCATCAGAAATGTGGAAATATTAATACATGGATCTTTGACAATACAATGTAAGATGTCACTTTGAGCAGTTATTATGCTAATAATGGATACTTATTATAAAACAACATGAAAGAAGTAAGCTGTGTGGGTGTAGAAAGGGATATTTAGTATTCAGAAAATGTATTAAAAAGGAAGAAAAAGCAAGTGCTTCATACAGCATCTAATCCCACATTAGGCAGATGAGGAGTTCCCTGGCAGATGGGTGTCAGGGCACCGTGGGACTTGGCTGAAGCAGCATATTATCTCTTAAGGGAGCACACATGCCAATATGACTTACAGCATCTTTCAAGCTTCTTTTTGTTACGCAGTGGGCCAAACTGGGACTGAAATCATAAAGGCGGGGAGAAAGTGGCACTAGAGCTTTGAGGATTAAGTAGAAAATCTGCTCATCATGTCTATTAGGGTTTCAAAAGCACATATTCTGCTCTGTGTGCACTAATTTTTTTTTAAATAATGACACTAAAGAAAGAAAAGTAACATACCATGATGAGGAAAAGGTCTTATACCAAACACACTACACAAAGCAAGCAAACAAACCAGCATCATGACTAGATCTATTTAAGTTCTAAGAAAGAGCACATTTAAATTATTTAAAAAAAAAATCCTGATTCTAAGACTACGAAATGTTGCATTTTAAGTCAAAGAAAATATTTACAAAGGGTTTGTACTATAAGGAGGAATCCAAGAAAGGGGCTCTCTGTTGGCCTGACAGCTAAAGTGTAAGTTTCTCCAAGGTTTGTCTACCTGGGAAAGAGCACAGTCCAGCTATTCTGCACTGACTCCCCTGTGGACCTGCTCATCCAGACCTGAGGCCCCTTCTGTCCCACCTCACCTGAACTACAGAGGCCTCTGAGGGCAGAGTCAGCATGTCCGTTTGGTGTAACGCTACTGTGCTTCAAATCCAAATCCTCATGTGTTTGCCAGAAGCTTCTCCCATGCAACTCCAGGCCCCAGGAAACACATGTAGTGTGGTCATGGGCTACTGAAACCACTTGCACCCTCAAAAATACATGCTTCAACCTGGAAAACACAAGCACCACGTTTGTATAGGCAGAGCATAGAACGCAATACTTCAGACAACAGACAAATGAAATCTTTGCATCGCAAACTTGATCCATTTTGAACAGAAATGTTAGTACTTATGCAGTAGCAGTTGGAAATACCTGTCCTTCGACATTAAGCTTTGCTAGAATAATACTTAGCTGCAGTCTAAACCTTTGTGATTGCAGTGGAGCAAGTAGGAGAAACTGTGTGGTGGCTTATCACAGCTCACAGGCTAGGAGCAAAACCTGCCACGTAGCTTGCATGCAACTGTAAGGAGTAATGCAGACCCCTCATCTCCAATATAAAATGCAGGGATTCATTTAAATATTGTTTACAGTTGCAAGGCTTTCCTCATGCGTATTTATATGCACAGATACATTTTCAGGACAGTTGTACTGACTGAGCACTAACTGTACTGGACACATCTTTACTTATTTCACAGTTTTCTAGGTCTACTATATTCAGACATCTATATCTACCCCCAGCTCCAGCCCTTCCTCCTCCACTTCAGATTTCTAGTTTTTCAGATGCAAGTCCCCCCTCATAACTTATTTAAGACATGTTTTTCAGTTATCTTTTCTGGTACTAAGAAAGCACGGGCATCTGCAAAAGCTGTCAACAGAAACCTAGGACTCTGCAAACTACACTGAAAATTACTGCTGTGGTAGCATAAAGCCAGCAGAGAACTATGATCAGCCACTGGTGAGTTCAAATTCCCAGAGCGTCACAATCTACAACTCCTGGGATATATTAATTGCAGAAGGAAAACTTGTCTTTCCCCTATTTTCATTTTGGAATTTGATTACTGCCCAAAATATCATGAGCAAAATTTCGATACTGGCAATTTCTTGTAGTAGAAAGTGTTAAGTGCAGTTATCATCATTTAGACATGGAGCAGGCTGGGAACACACAAGAACAGAGGATATATGTGAGAGAGTAGAGAAATCTTAGGCCCATTCTTGCCAACTCTCATGACCACCTTCCTACATTTACAGTATTTAGTTTTTGCCTAAACTTTTAGTTCTAACAGTCAAGGGATTCTGTTACACTTGCAAATTTCCTTTAAATTTGGTGGTGGGCAGAGCATAAGAAAAATCCTGGAAAGAGGATTTTCTCCAGGAGCTGAGAAACATAAGTCATTCATAAATCATTCACCGGTCCTAAATCATATTCATCATTGGGATCCTGATTCACAATTTGAACTGTTAAGTTTAGCAGAACTGCTGAATTTCCCTCCCCGACAGGAGAACATAACTCACCTTACTCTGTGTACTAGGGAGCCCTGGAAGTTTTCCTGGCATTTTAAGATGAACTATCCCTCAGGCTCTGACAGTCTCCTCTTCCCTTCTAATACCAAAGCCTCAATTAGACCGTGATTAAAGAGGCTGCACTTAACAGGTACTAGCAGAAGGGACAGGCTGTCAGTTTTATTACAGACCAGGAATTTGTTTCTCTGTGTACTCTGTGCTTCAGAGTTTAATGTGAGAACAGAGTTTACTAACAGGCAAGTCAGATTTGCTGAACACCAGGATTCAGTCTTGATTATCAATTAAACAGGCATAAAAACTAAACAGATGACTTCTGCCAGTCAACAGATTTCTTAAGGGGAAAAGAACTTGTATTCATTCACAGAAATACCTTATGCAAAACTAAAACAAATCTAACTGAAAATGCACCTCGCATGACATTTTAAACTCTTCTTCAGTTAAAAAAAAAAAAAGTAAAAGGAAACCCCATACACTGCAAAATACTGGTTACACAATACAGTTCTAGAGCATCATTTCCTTTGTGAATACATTGCTTACAATTCAGAGCGCTGGTCAGTTCCTGATGCAAAGTTATTAACTATGGTTACTAACTACTGCTTCGGTTCACAAGTGGCATTAAATTGTGAATCTCAGTCACATTGCATTAAGTATTTTGGCATACACATAAGCAGCCTCAGCCCCAAAAGACTACCAAAAGTCTAGCATAGGAGCATCTGGCATAGGAGCCAGATGCTGGAGTCCTCCCCCCATTTTCATCAAGTCTCAGCTCCAGTTTTTCCCCTATACTTTTGATCGGCTTCACTCTACCTTTCTCACACTTCAGTTTCTGAGCAGGTTCAAACAGATACCTATTTTTTAACTGCCAAAGAAAATGTTGCTTTCTCCTGTACAGTTTATCACGTGGTTTCCTCACAAAGATGACACTGTCCCATAGCGTTTAATGGGCAACATTCAGTTCTGGATCAGCAACAAGTTGAAAGCATGGTAATGTACACTCTCCCAATTTAGAAATGGAGCTTTGTAACACTGAAACACTGCAAGAAGCTCCACTGCTCATGAGTTACAGGCTTGATTCACATCCCTCTGTTAAAAATGCCTTTCCATTAATTTAGTTGCTTACTGTGTTGGATTCTCATCAGCAATTCTTAGCTGATGAATGAAGTACTACAAGCCATGCCATCAAATATTCTCTATGGATCTAGCTGGCAACAATGGTTAGTTTCTAAATTTTGGTAAGCTACTGATTCTTTAGATTGTGATTACTTCAAAGTAAAGATCTTCTTACATTTTGGAAAGCCCCAGTAAAGAGTGGGCACTGCTACAGATAAACACTATACTATTATAGAGATTCTTGCACTGGTAACATTCGATGCACAATCATTTTCCAGATGCCACAGAACTAATTGTGCTGCCAAAGAAGAAGCCAAATCCAAAACAGATCTGTAAGAGGAATTACTGTTGAAAGTCAATCTCATCAGCAAGAAATGCCTCAGTCCTACAAACCCTTGTTCACATTAGCATAGTCTCCATAAAGCTAATGAGACCCAGTCTGCCCCCTACACAGCTGTAGAGCCAAAGTAACTCCTATATGGGTGACCTAAATGAAGCTAAGTTAGAGCCAGTGTAAAGGAGAACCTGAACCAAGAACATTTTCTGATAAAGGAAAAAGCAATCTCCCAACATAGTCATGTAATATCATTGCAAAGCAGTGTCCATGTGGAACAGCAGCTCTGTTAACACAAACTCCACCGTGGTGCAGAAGAACGATGCAGCGCCGTGACGGTGCTGTGGCAGCTGTGTTGCCCGACAAGCACCCTCTGCATGGACAAGCCTTCGAGCAGAGCTGGCCCAGTTGGTCTGTCTGCAGGCGAAAATTTTTCCCAGTGTAAAATAAAATTGTGCTCCTACTCAAGGTTTAAAGAATTAAGTAGTTAAGGGGTATGGGCTTTAAGACTACAAAAGATCACTGGGACCTCTAGGCCGACGTTCTTGTAACAAAAGCCGAAAAATTTCACCCAGATGCACAATGCAAATAAAAACACAAAGAGGCAGAGTTATTATCGCACCCTTTCCTGGTTATCACTTAGCTAATCTTTACCTTTTTAGTCTTTTTAATCCTCCCTCATAAATCAATCCCTCTAGCTCCTAATTATTTCAGCAGTGCACTCTCTGAGCTGTAGCCTGTAAAGAAAATTAATGACCTTTAAAATAGAAAGTTTACTTACACAGACATTAATTGCCATCGGAGCACAGATGAACTGTTACACAGGCCTATGAAATGTTTTATTCAGGCACCTAATTTCAGAGAATGTAATACTTCACTCAAATCCCTGGCTAACTAAAGGTCAAACCAGATAAAGTTGCCATCAGAGAAATAACCTACTCGGATCTACTTGCCAACCAGTGCAAACAAGGTAACCATATGCTTCATTAAGTTCTGCACCCCATTATGATCATATGGCACAAACCTGATTGCAATTACAGTGCCTTAGGCAGAAGATGTCATTTTAAGTAGGGAATCACCGCTTTGGACAAGTTTTATAAATGATTCTCATTGATTATCATTTCCAATTAGAGGAAAGAAAAGCATTAAATGGCCACCTTGATGTTGAAAAGGACCTTTAACCTGGACTCGTTCTCTAAGAGATGAGGGTTAAATTTCTTGTGACAGCGGCTCCCCACGTCTCGTGTGGCCGGTGATTTGACGGTACCGGTATCGCATCAGCTGCCGGCTGCGTTGGTAAGACCATTCCACACGGTGTTCGTATCAGAACTATGCTTATTAGTATCCCAGGGAGCTGGGAAATGTAGGCATTTTCCAATTACCTCGTTTACACTGCAGTAGCTAAAAAATGACACGCAGCTATACTATTACCTACAAAGGGATTTTTCACAGGAACACACTTATTTTTCTCTTTTATTTTCTCTGCTTAATGGATCTCAACTATATTAATTTTACCTCAAAATGTTAGTGTTCCCAGTAACAACCGATAACCACAAGTAAGCAAATTATAGGTAACATCCTCCTCTCCAAACAAAGAAAATACTGTATTTCTAACATAGTGCTGCCTCTTTCAGTTAACACAGCCGTGTGAAATTAAATGTAAAAGCTCCAGTGAGTGATTTTTTTACTAATCCTGTGTAACACATTTTGCAGAAGTGTCAAAAAGAAATATAGTTCAGTCACTGAATATGGAATAGAAATGATTTACTTTACAATCCAAACTTCTCTATTTACATAAAAATAACTATGCTACAGAAGAAATTTTAGACTAAGACACAAAATTAAAGCAGTCCAATTGCATATTATTCTAAATGGTTTACTTTATAGCCTTCATAACATTAGATCTAGAGACAAGACATACACTCACACTTATAGCACATTTTAGTGCACATACAATATTTCAAAAAATGTGCAACAGGAAAGCATCACAAAAGGGTTTTTCCCTAACTATCATTCCCTCTAAAAACTGTTTTTGTATACATACACAGAAGTCTTATTTCAGTATTAATGTTATTTATTTTAGACTAATGGCTGATATCCCTATAGGAAACACTGACAATGATTATACAGTGAACTGTATATCACCTTCGCTTTATTTCTTTGCTGACTTTTTTTAGCGTTCCCTTTCCTTGCATGGTTTTGTTTTATATTGGTTTTACTAGTGTCTTAGCACTCGTCGCTGTTTGTTACACATGCCTCTCTACAGTCTATCCACGGAGGAAACGAATCATTACAGCTTTTAGTTACAGGGCCTGACTTTTTAATGTGAGCTCTAAGACTCATGCTCCCATCCTTAGCGTCATCCAGTGCAGGGCCCTTATATTAGACGGTGCTATTAGCCATGAGTCCCCCAGAGAGCTTTCTTTCCAGGGGGAATGGCCATAAACACGAGCTGCGGCAAATGCCAGCTGGGAAGGGAAATGCATTGCTGTATTTCTTTAGCGGAAGAAGTTGCTTCCCCAGTGCAGCTAACTGAGTTTTCGAAATGTCTAGGCTTTTTGCTGAGGACCTAAGAGGTCCACGTACAGCTGGGACTTGGGAGCCTTCCAAGCCCTGCTCCACAGCAGTAAGCGTAGAAGTGCAGGGATATCTGGCTACTCTGCAACCAGTGTCTTCAAGGGCCAGGCTCCCCTTCAGCCCACCATCAATCCAGAAGGGACTGTGAGAACCTGCATTTGATTTACTGAAATCAGATCAAATCTGAAAGGTTTCAAATGAAGTATTTTGGGAAAGTCTTCCTCTCTCAGCTACCCATCAATTCCACTGCCAGTTACCTGGCGCTGATGGAACAGTGCCCCGAGCAGTGCGCGAGGAAGGACCAGAAGAAAGGGGTTGGGGGGAAAGGAAGTAGCAGGAAAAAAACAAACTTCATTCTCTCTTGACCGCACTAATAGCAGACCTGCTTGAACCACACAGGTTTTTATCTTTTTCACCATTCTTTGTTTTTTTAATCACTACCATTGCAATTGGATACTCTTGTTATCTACATAAACAGGTAGGGGTTTGTTTACATTAGTGCTGAGCTTGCTAAGCAGCATCATGCTCTTGTATCCTCATGCTGCAGAGCTTTCTCCTCACCTTCATTCAAAACTCCCCCTCCCCCGAAGCCGAGACCAAACCTGCCCCTGAACACAACTCTGTTCATCGTGGATTCCCATTAAATTCTTGGCCTTGGAGATACCTTGTGACAACGAGCTGCTAGTTCACTGCACGGGAAGAGCATTTCTATTTACTTTTGAATTTGTCACTTTTAAGCTTCACTGAGTATTGCTTGTCCTCCGCTGATGGTAGAAGAGAATTTCTTGCTCTGCGGAGTCTATGCCTTCATTACGTGTAACCTTTTATCATCTCACTTCTGATTCATCTGATTCATCTCCCCTCCAAGGTAAACAGTCCCAGTCTTCTCAATCCTGCTCTATATGAAAGTTTTTCCATGTCTGTTTAAAAACTGGTTTAGGTAAACAGTTAAAAACTCACTCTGTTAGCTCAGCTTATACCTATAAATTACCTATGCATATTAAATTTGTATAAGCTAGGCTTAACTGAATTAAGTGTATCCACACAGGGTTTTGCACCATATTCATTAAGTCAGTTTAAAATCACACCTTTACTTAAAACAGAGCAAACTACCACGTAGTTAGGCCATAGCCAGTTTCGGATACTTCCAAGAAGAATTCAGACAGTGCTTTGGGGAAAGGTAAATTTCAACAGACCCCTCGAAGTTAGTAATCTCCATTATCCTGAAATCCATGAGGCCTCCATGCATAGCAGGCAGCAATCCTTTTGGAATATTTTCCATCAGCAGCACAGGCATCTGTTCCAGAATTATCTTAATAGGTTTTTACCTTGAGAGCACCACTATTTACAGGAGATAGCTTAGTGTCTAAGCAACTCAAACTGCTATTAAACTATAGATTTTAACTTAGCTGCAAGTGAGCTACCCTACTGTACACAGAGCACAACAGAAATATAATCAAAACTGCTATAAAAATTAATTCTGAAAATAATAAATACAAGCATTGTTAAGTTTAAACAAAGGATATTTGCTCGTTCACTCCAAGACTTAGCTGCATGCAAAAATCCAATGAAAACTAGCCTTTACATGCACACACACAATTTTGCCTATTCAATAAAAGTTTTTAAATTATGGCTATTAAATGCATGGTATTTCTTAATGATAGTATTCGTTGTTAAAATTGTAATAATCTATTTGATAGAGGAAAAAAAGAATTTATTGAAAAGCTGCAAATGGATTGGAATAAAAAATACTTTTCAGTAGAAGACAACATCTTCATCTACTAGAGTACAAAACGCTTGAGTATTTGAGAGGGAATTTAGAGGTACTATTTTGCAACAGAAACTTACTGAAAGTTACAAAGAAAGAAGTAATTCTAAAAATCAAATATACAGGCCCCTGAGTTGAAATAAAGCACTTTTCCATGTTAAGATCTACTACACATGCATACAAATTTTCATGAAAATCACACTTCGTCTGTTGTGTATTTTTGCCTTATTCAGTTAAAAATAAAAAAGACAGAAGAACATTCACCCGCCTCTATTTTGCCTGTTGTTTCTGCCCTCAGGACCCGTGCTACAGTGGTTCCATTGAGGCTGATCACAGCGACGAGGTGTGCATGTAAACACAAAAAAGCCGAATGCTTTGGTTCGAGAGAGCAGCCACCCAGCCAGCCGGCCGAGATGGCCCCGTTCAGACTTTGTCATGTCCGCCCCACGAGCCCGGCGTGCCCTTCACGCATCCCTACAACCTTGCTTGCTCCTGCCCCTGCGGGAGGCACGCTGGTGGTGCCAGCCCTCGCCTGCCGAGCGTGCGGGACCTCGCCGCCGGGGGTTGCCGTGTGAAGGGTTTTTGCAAACCCGCCCGCTCAGCTCCCCGCTGCCTTCCTGTCGGCTCGCATCTCCTGCTGAATGCCACCGGCGATGGCTTGCAAACGCCTCCCCTCTGTCGTCACACCTCCCACCATCCCGGGGACTATTTTGTGGGAACGCTGAGCATATTTGTTGGCTCCCTGGCCCCCGGCACGCTGACTGCTCATTCACGCAGGCCTGGAAAAGACTTGTCCTCCTCTTGCTATCTGGCACTCCAGTACTAGCTTACTACTGTTTCCCTCTGCAGCGCAGGTCCAAGTTGGCTGGCAGATGCAGAAAAATGCCAGCAAAAGCTCTGGTTCACAGGAAGTAACCGATCAGCAGAGACAGGCCAAAACCGGACACAACACTGGCACGTTACCACGAATGCAAGGTTTGCCATGCATAAGCCCTTTGCTGTTCACCTTCTTGTTGTCAAGGAGGGGGGAAACTAGGGTTATTGCTACTGTTTTAAGTATCTGCATGGTGCTACAGTCTTGCAGTGATGGGATTAACCAGACTCCAGGCAGGCACCAGGACAAACAGCTTCCGCAGCCACTTCTTCCCGGGAACAAATTCCCACAGAGATCACACAGTCTACAGCGTATTTGCTTCCCCGTCGTCTAAATATCCAGGGAAGGAAGGAAGGGATTAGGTGCGTGAGTTTGCCAAGCACACACGGCCCCGTGCTCCCACGGCCTGGTGATGCCACTGACGGACGTCCCCGGACCACGGGGGAGCCGCATCCAGCCCCCCCGGGGCACTCCTGCGAGTGGCCGGGCCCTCAGCTGAAATATCCCCCGGCTGTCACCAAGAGCAACACAGGTAGGGCAAAGGGGAGCAACCCAATAGGCATGCTTCCCGGCAATATGATAAACAGCTGACATATGGTAATTTTAAAGGGGCTGACATGTCGCAGCAATTATGAAAAGGCTGACACACAGCTGAAAGAGCTGGCAGTTGGAAGTTATGCCCTAGCACAAAAGAGGAAAAAATATAAGCGAAATGTGACTGAACTGTTGTCTTGCATGCTCATGTTTTGTTGACAAATGTATTTGTAGTTTTGAGGATTCAGCCCTTTCTTAAGAGTGTCACCATCGGCTGCTGATAAAAAAGCAACTTGAATCTATCGCAGATATGTTACTCTTCAAACTGAAGCTCCTGCAAGAGTGAGAGGAAAAAGCACTCTACCCTTATAAATATACTGCACAGGCTAACACTGCAGTAGCAACATTTGACAGTGCTACGCAACCCTTCTCTGTGGAAAAAAGAGAGTACTTTGAATTTTAAACACCCCATTATAATGGACTGTCTCTTTAAACATATCATCCTAAGAAAATGCAATTTGGCTGACAGTTTCAACTTCAAAATATGCTCTGTTTTTCAAGGTGCTTCGAACCCTTGTTCAACTATTACACTAGCACTTTACATGAACTATTGACTACAACAAATAGATTCAAGTTAGATACAGTCTTTTAGGATATCACTTCCATAGTGTACTTTTTTCACGAAGCTCTAAGACTGTTCTTTGATATAGTGTCAAATACAATTTTACACTGTTTAAATATTCTTTGTATTAGACATACACATAAGTATACAGGCCTCATTGTAGCAGCAGTGTTTAAATACATAGCAAGAGATGGTACTTCCCCCAAAAAGCTCAAAATTGCAGGATCTGATTCTGCAAGTGTTCGCTCATGACCATGAGACCTCAGTGAGTACTTTTATTTACAGTTGCATTCACCTTATACAATTTGAGGGTAATTCAAAACAATTATTGGAGTTTGAATGCAGCGGACAACTCTATGTAGATAACAGTTTCGTTTTAAAAAGCATCATTTTTCACCACAGAATCGTAAAAGAATGAAGTGGATGATCTACAGCATTCTCCTGCCCCAAGACAGGATAATTCCTTATCCCAAACAAAATCTCGTGAAGGGAGTTCCTGGCTTGTGTGTGAAATAGAATAAGATTGAACTATGCATGTTTAGCAGATTTGTTCTTTCAAGCCTCTTAACACCCCGCAAGTTTATTTCAGACTGCAACCTGTCGGTATTCCTTCCTTCCCTCTTCTTCAAATGTGAAAATTATTCCCAAAATTACACAAGGGGAAAGAGTTCTCTTACAGCCTTGAAGACCTTAGTAGAGAGGTGACTGTCGACTCCCCATTCATGCTCTAGCATGCCCTTCTGGTAAATGTAGAAAATATAAGAATCCTTTAAACCGCTAGGCACTGACAATGCACATCTGACTGCCTCATCCGATCCTACTAATCCACCTTCCTCTGGATTATTTTTAAGAAGCTGTACCTCCCCTCCTGTACAGTTTCTACTCATAGTCACGTGAGTTTTACTGTCATAAATCGTTTCAAGAAAGTAAAATACAACATGCTCTCTAGCCTCTGCGAAAGTCATGAACTTCATTTGCCAGCAGGACACAAAGCCTGTCCTCAGCTTACTATGAAGTCAAAAAGTAGATCTCAGCATTACAAACATTGTTAGCATTTTAGAAGCATTTTTCCAAATTGTAGTCCTTCTGAGCCTCCCACATCTGGGCTGATGCTAAAGTGCTAAAACCACCTTGGTTTGTGCAGAGATACTGTAATATCACAGGGAGGGTGCAGCCCTCAGATGCTGCTGCTGAGTGCCCAGGAGCTTTGCCTGACAGCACGTGCTGGCACTGTGTTGGAAGGAGACCGGGGAAGGTACAGTTCAAGGCTAAAGATCAGAGGTGACACTTTGACTGCCTTCAGGGCCACTACTGTGTGGCATCCAATATCACCTGGAGAGATGACAACACCAGCAGAGTACTGAAGACTCACCTATGGTGAAGGCACCCCCAGACACTTCAGAGCAAGCAATCACCTGCTATCCAAGCAGATCCCACTCCTTCAAACCTGCTAACAGCAGAGTAAGAGGAAGGATGAACTATCTTGTTCCTTTTTGCCTTAATTTTGCACCAAAAATTTACCACTAGGTTCCATTTATGCATTTTCTATTGTTTTGCCTTGCAAACATTTTATTATTCCTGCCTATTGTTGCACTGATGTGGGTTTTTTTCCTTTACTTTTATGTACCATTATTATATAACAAAACTTGTTTGGAAGCAGAACTTAGCACTTTCTGCCTCTACTGCACATGGTACATACATTTCTGCTTGTGCACACAGTAGCTTGGTGCATGCTGCATTTCTGCACTTATCATTTGGCAACTCATCTTTCACGTTCTCTGCAGTGATCTCCATGCCAGCTTTCTGGGACCCTGATCCTGACTGCTGGAGTCCAGTACTTCTTCTCATGCTCTTCAGAGTAGCTGTGACAGTCTCTGCCGCAGGATTTGAAGGGAATCCAGGAGGTAAGACATGGCAAGGAGCACAACGCATGCTGACACTATTGATCGTGTAGATACTACAGAACTGTGTGTCAGCAGATGTAACTGTCCTGACCTGCATCTTAAAAATTGCACAGGCTCTACCTATGACAGATGTGGCACATCTGTCACAAGACCTACCTATAATTTTCCTTTGTGTAGGTTAGAAACAGGTCACCTGTATCAGCTGATAAGAGAGTAAAGCGAAGCTTTTGGCGCCTCTTAACTGTGGTTTCACAGTGCCATCCTCCTAGCTCTTAATAGTAATGTACAGTTTATAATACATAAGTGCCTGCTATCTCTGATTATCTACTTTTCACAGCTCTTGTCTCTTCCAGTTATTCCCAAGATGTTAATGCTAATATATGAATAAGGAGGTGTCATGATATGATCATAGGTAGCATCTATGGACACTTTTGAAATGTAAACTGGCATTGCAGAATGCCACCATTTCCTGGGCTTTGATTGTAATCGCAAACTGTGCAGGCGTTATGGATAGTACCAGGAATAAAGACACAGTCCCTGGAATAGTGTGATCTAACAGATAACATGTTGGGGGGTTGTAGGTCTAACTCTAAAGCAGCAGCAGTTAGATATAGTCATGATGCACCAATTACTCATTTCTGAGAAGGACCTTAGTAACTGTTCTGCACACAACAGCATGCATAACGATGCAACTGGGGAACACTGCTTAGAGAGAGAAAGCTGGTGGGGCTTTCCCACAGGCGGAACATGTACAGCCTGGACCAGGACAGACAGAGAAGCCAGAGCCTTGCTCAGCCCAGAGCAATAATCCCCCATGCTGGGTGATGCAGATCCAGCTGACTAGCAGTGCTAGTCCTATGGTATGACCCTTTTTGTTAAGACTCCCTGAGCCATATTGAACTGGATTGCCTCTGACTTTTTAGCCTCCATGTGACTTCTCTTAGAAGTGATGCATCATTTATTTATCTTCCCCCAGGACTGTGTCCTCCTGACATGTTCAGCAAGTGGCATGTTCAGGCCCCGTTCTACGGTCCAACTGGGCTGTTCTCTGTATAAAACCACAATACCAGTTGACAGCAAACTTCCATCACATTAGCACCACCTTTATGAGGAGGCACCGTAAGTCAGGTCCAGGATGAATGTCAGAGCCTTTATTACTGGCTTCCTCCCCTTGGTCTCTGGAAACCCATGGCTTGCTTTCCCATTAAGCTTGCCGGTTTCCTCCCTTCTTTCTTGAGAAACATATTCATGGCCTCCTTCAAACTTAAGTGTTCTCTACTGAAACAAAAATTGCCCCCAGTGCACAGCAGGCACACTTTAACTGTGCACACTTAAGTGACTACAGACTGTCTGTGGAGACCTGTCTTTGAGGTCATGCCAGCAAGCCCACCATTTTCCTGCATCCACCATCACGGCCATCGGATAATGATGTGTCATTTCCTGCGTCATGCTGCTTGTGAACGGATGTGCAGGACAGGGCGCATGGTGGCTGCTCTGCTTAATGCAGAAGTCAGTTTATCATTTGAAAATTCAGCATGGCTCTCGGACACAGAAAAGTTGAAACATGCTTCCAGTTAAAAATCAGTTCACTCAGACACGCACACATGCTTCTAGTTTCTGTAAAACTGGACTGATCTTCCTGAAATTATTTCCTAGATCAGGGAAAATTTAGTCTGGAGCACATCATATGAGAGTCATGCGTGAAATAAAATGCAGCAAAGAACAGGGATTGTTTCACTTCTCAATGTTTTGTGATACCCTTTCTAGCTTGTCATACCTCAAACCCAACAAACCTAAATATTTTTGTATCTATTGTCTTTGGCAAGGAGTTACGGTTGCCTTTTATTAGATATGAAGCAATAGGTGGGAGGGAGGGCGCCAATTAATTATTAAAAGTGGCTTTCACATACTTTTGAAAGTCTGCATGTCCTCGAAGCACACTCCATAAAGTTAACAAGGCTAACCAGGGCACTGTATAATGTCTGTGAAGTCTAGATATGCATTTTGCAAACTCCACGAGATTCTGTGTGTGCTTCCTTAGCTCCACATGGACCCAATACACACTTCATAAAGTTCTTTTGTCTCCAGATATGAACCTTACAAACTCCTTCCTTCCAGTCCTACTCAAAAGTTACTGTTTCCAATTAGCTTTCCAGCAAGGACTCCCTCTCTGCCCTCCCTGCCACTCTTTCACTCTGAATTCACCTTAAGAGCAGAAGTTACTGTTCTACACCCTATCCCCAGCTAACGTGCTCCCCTCCCAGCAGTGAGGACTCCCAGTTATCCTCCCAACTCACACGGCAACTTCCTCAAGGCAGTCAGGTAACACTTTTGAATTCTCAGCAAAACACAATGCACATCTATGCTACTATAGCTAATATCATAGTATTACTAAACACAATAGCTATAACAATTACCTTTCGCTACATATTTACCCCTTTAAATCCCTTTCTACAAGGACTTTTCTTGTGAATCTTCCAAGTGGTTTGGATCCAAAGAGAAATTTTCTGCTAAGGGCTCTTGGCAATGAGTACAGACCTAGTAATAACCTCAGTGAGACAACGACCATTAGTTAATAGTGTAGAAGAGATGTCAGCGATGCTTGAGGCAGTTGCTGAAATCAATTAACATGGACCCTATGTTTACCAAAAAGGCACAAGTTCCACACCCTTTTATGTTCACTCTCCAGTCAAAGATAACAGCCCTTTGTGGATGGTCTAGAACTAAATGTGGACATGCTCCTTTTCTCTCGTCTGCAGTATTTTCAGTTGTTGATCACATTAACACTTTGACCAACTTGAGCAGAATATCTATTGGGGAAGAATACGCTCTGAAGCTATAGGCCAAGGAGTTCAAAGGAATGAACTCAGAAGCCAAGAAACAGTAAATATATTAACCAAGCTTTAGGGCCTGAGTCTGTAATTTTTATTCACCCAACACTTGTTTTTCAGTCAAGGAAACCATTTCCATTCTGCTTCTATAACAAGATTGGTCTTCACTTAATAGAACGTATAATGAAAATAACAGCTGTATTTAAAAACACGGCAGAAGCCATTAGGCATGGAAGAATTACTCTTTTTCTAGTAAATCATGGCTGTCTAACAGAATTTTATACATGACTGTCCTTGTCCATACTATGAGCCAAATTGCGTCTTGTTTTATCCCGGTTAAAATGCACTGGTTACTATAGTTTCTGGAACAATTCATACACTCCTTATAGAGCAGAATGCAATGTGGGTAAATGAAACAAAAAATAAGTTTTCATTATACACAGAGGAGAATTTCAGAGCCAGGGAAAAAGGATGAGGAGTGAGGAAGGAAAGAAAAAAACTACAGAATCCTTAGTATTTTTAATATCTTTCAGGTCTGTCCTTTTTATTTTATTACATATTTACACACCACACTGGCACCTGATCTGAGCACTACTTCCATGCAATTTATTGCTGCCCTTGTTGTCATTTTTCCTATATACAGCTGTGGTCCCATTTTCTTTACTATTTGGGTATTTTCTGAGAAACAGGTTGTTAGAAACTAATAATGCTACTGAGATTGTGCAAATTTTTATGTCCTTATTGGATAATTACTCCTGGCAGCCAGTCCATACAAAAATCCACCTAGTGCAAACTGTTGGGAAATAATCCCAGCCGCTATGTGAGTGGCATGGCTACGGCCAAGCACAGAGCACCCAAATATGGAACCACACAGAAACTGCACCAGTTCACACATCAGTAACAAAACTTCATTCTTCGTGCTGAGTAGTTAAGTAAGCCTTACCTCAGTAGATTAAGACATACTGTGCTGTACGGATGCAAGAGGACACAGTAAACTTTTACCATGGATAGGGATGGTCTAAAAACACTGATAGCATGTAGCAAAACACTGGAAATAGCGTGTAACAACATGGGCATTGTTCTTTTCTAGCTTCATTGCTCATCCATTGTCCGAAGGCCCTGATTTGTTACGACCTGGCACTGGAGCCTTGGGCAGGCATCCCTGCGCACACGCCGCTGCTGAGAACAGGCTCTCTGCAAAAGAGGAGGAAATGCCCCGCGCTAGCCGAGCTCGGGGTTGCCACATGCCGCCCCGGGCAGGACTGCTTTCCCCTCCTGGAGCAGAGGCACAGACACACACCACCACGCTGGAGCCGAGGCAGCGTCCAGGCAGCTCAAGAGCAGATAACATTGCCCTTTTCAATGCTGCATCTTGCCCTGAGCAAGAATCCTCTCAGCCCCGCTGCAGCCAAGACGAATTTGCCTTCAGCCAGAGAGCCAGTTGTGTGTCTCCTGCACACAAAATTTGTGGTTCTGTTTCTGATGACTCAAGGGTGCTGTTTAGCTCCCACCCATGATGCTCATTGTTTATGTCTCTGGATTTATTACATAATCAACCACATATGCACTTCATTTCACTGTGCAATAACCATACATAGTACTTACTTTTTATGAAATCTCCGCATTACAATGAATACTTCTATGTTTATCCCTGGAACCATTCAGAGTGTGATCAGCTTCTCAAGCCTCATCCACCTATTGATCATTTCGTTGAAAAATTTAAACAGCTGTTCACTTTTTGCCAAAACATTTCTCATGCAATTTATTTAAGGGGAGAAGTATTTTAAACAGTGTATTCTTCTTTCAGAAGTCTCAATATTGTATATGACTTTAAAGAGTCTTTCAGATGCAGTCTATCATGTATGTTAAATTGGTGAAGCTCAGAATTCAATTCACATTCTTTCCAACTGCTCACTTCTGCTTAAACTCTAACATAAAAAACAATATTGGACATCATTCTCTCAGTTCTGGATTCTAAATACGCCACTTGAAAATTAAGACTTTTAAATGCACATTTATTCTACTTAAGGTAACATTATTTCACATGTCAGTAAAAGAAATCCTCAGAATATGAGATAAAAAGGAATTCTGGAGCTACAAAAATTATGAGGCCTGATTTCCAGTATCTTTTATCCTTATGGATTCTCTGATGTCTAATAAAATGTGGGTTTATTAGTCCTGCCTTCAGCTGACGTACTAACAATTTCTCAATCTCTCACTCGCCTTCAGCTGAGCTACTAACAATTTCTCTCTCAGTCTCTCACTCTCTTTTTCTCTCCTGTGTTCTCATCTCTCCTCATCTGGTTATTTTTGTAGTAGAGGCACAATCCTAGGTTCACCTAAGGATTCTCTCACTAGAAGGCATGGAAAGTGTGAGTGGCAGAGTACATCAAATACATGGAAATGCAAAAGCAGACCTGCCTGAAAAGCAAGACTCTAAGTTCACAGTGAATTTCCTCTTTTTTTCCAAGTCCGAAACCACATACTTTAATTCTCAAAGCAGATGGCCCTTCGGATCAGCTCACTGAGACACATTAATGGCACAGGTAACAGCTTTGGTGCCCATAGCAGCAAATAATACACAGGACCAAATCCTCCCTTCCCAGGCACTTGCCCAGTGCTATGGCTCTGGCAGCGGTTTTGGAGACACCCCTTTGGTGGCTTTCCCACGACTCTGGGAATTAGAGCTTGCCCCGGAGCTGCGAGCCGGGAATCTGCAGGACAGACAGCCATTGATGAGGGATGCGGCACATCCCGGGTCCATGGCATGGGGACAGACTCACCATGCAGGCAGCCTCCTGGCACTGGGAGCTTGGGGGGAACAGAGTGTTAGCACTGATATGAGTTTGCCTTCAGACCTTTCCATCAGCAAGACAGTCAACTATGCAGATCAATACCAATATCAAGATGGCCCACTGCACAGGAAAGAGCAGCTTAAAATGAAAAATAGATGGATAAAACTGGACCTGAAAAAGACAGAATTGATGTTGCTGGGGTGAGGAAAAATTTCTGAAACGTTCTTAGCAGTGAGTTAGATAGACACCCATTATTCATCAGCTCTGTCTACACTTTCAAGATATACTGGAATTTCTGTCTGACATGAGACTCTCAGAACAGCAACAGCCACAAGTAAAATTTTTTGCCATCTTGGGGTGACTAAGAATCTGTCCGTCCAGGCAGATAATGGCCTGACCTTGACTATTCACATCTGCATTACATCTTGCCAGGACCACAGCTCATAATACGCCTGGCACAAAGCCTTCAGCACTTGGGAAACTCCAGCTCATACAAAATGTTGCATTTTATCCAATCACCAGGAGAAGCTACTACAATCAGCATCAGGTAGTGTTGTCTGTCTGAGTCTTCTTTGTCCTGCACACCCTAGACTGGTTCCCCTTATCCACTACTGATTTCAGTTTCAGCTCTTGCTTCTTAACTTCACATTGCTCAATGAGCTGGGTCCAGGTTATCTGAAAAAACATCTAAATCTCCAGGATAAAGACAGTGCCTGATAACTGCTCTCCTAAGCTCCGTGGAACAGCTTACATTAAAATAAGTCCATCTGACCTGACATGGGAATGATCTCTCCCTGAAATGAAACTTCCCACCCTCTCCTTCAAGCATAAATTGCTTTTCTCAGGCTGTGTCTTCTCTAAACATAAACACGTAGCAACATACGGGTTTTCAAGCCAAACAAAACTAAATACGTAAAATAAATAATTACAAAAAAATTTCCCCTGAAGATGCTTTCACTCTTCCTGACCTACTCCTTGTGGAGGATGAGTGAACAATCACCTTATTGTTGGCAGTAATGGTATAAATACACTAGCAGAAGGCTGTTGAATACTGTCAATCAGCTTTGTTCCAGATCACATGTACAGCAGAAGAGAATTCCCAAGTTGATACCAAGTGCCTTCCCCCCAAGCATTCAGTCTTTCCCTTCTAAAAGCTTGCACACCTGGGTACCACTCTCACACAGCAACATGACAGAAGAGTATTCCGGGAAACGACATCCAAATAAGCCCATAAAACACTTCAGATCTCTTATATCAAATACCAACAACTTGTTTTTGAACTAGAATACCATGTACCCAGCCCAGATAGGCTTGCTTTTGCGGTAACCTTGGTGTGCTCATTTCTATGTAAATACACAGAGGGTTCTTCACCTTGGAGCTATTTCACAGGGGTTCTCCTATCTGGAATGTAGGTATAAAGTGAAAGCTGTGGGTGTGCTTGTAAATCATTTGTGCATGCTTTGAAAACCTCAGATATACAGAGGTTTCCCTCAGTGGAAAACAAAATAAAATGCTCTTTTTTGGGTGTGCAAAGTTGCATGACTAAATCTGTATGTAGGACCAGTTTTTGGAGGACTGTGGGGCTGCACAGTACTTCTGAAAATAATTTCACTGTACTTGAAAGTCCTAATTCAGGGTACCACCCTGGGAAAAATTTGGTCATAAGGCCAGCTGTAGCAAGCATTACCTGTAAAGTCACTAATTAGTTATTCCTGAAGGCAATCCTCAAAGCCCTCACTAAATCAATCCTTTCAAAGATACCATCACTCCAACAGAAGTTGGAAAGAATCCTTGGCAAAAATTATGGGTCTGCTTTCCCTCGCACTGAGTCCCGCAGTGGCCAGACGGCGTTACGGCCCCCCCGCACAACCTGTCGGCTGCACCTCCAGCATGGAAGGAGCAGCCAGAATTGCACGTTCACTCCCCCAGTCACCTAGTCACACTAGAGAATGTCAACGTGCTGCTGTACACAGGGTTAGACCTACATGCTTTTACCTAAAATAAAAGAAAGGACCGTAGGAGTGTTGAAAAACATCTTCTGATGTGTTTTGTTTTAAGAAAAAAAATGGTATCCATACAGAGTCAGTCATCTTTTAAATCTCACATTCTACTACTATTTCTGCTTAATTTTCTCCCACATAAATGACAACTATGTTTTAAAGCACTGAGTATTGTATATTTAATAAATTATAAAATTGGTCTTCCTCACTTCCCTACTAATACATTGGTCGGAAACTGTATCAACACAGAAAGATGTGTGGGAGGTAATCTAGGTCTCGCTCCAACAAAGCACTTAAGCATACACTTAACTTTAAGCATGTGAGCATCCCAGCTGAAGACAGTAGGATGTATTTCAAGTTATGTCTGTGTTTCAGAATTTTATTGAAGTTCAAAGGCAGTTAAAGAATACACATATTGCAGAAAAAAACAATATCCATACAAATGACACCATGGTAGAACCTTCTACTGAAATTCCGTAGAATATTTTCCAAGAAAATATTTTCTTTAATTAATGCAGCAATGGTCTTTTTGGAGATTGTGACAAAAGTAGCCATACTGCAGCATGAATTTTACCCAGTTCCATTTAGGTGGGAGCAAAACTCTTTTTACCACCTGTAGAAATGGAGCTGAATGATACGTATAAGGTTCTTTATAACTCAAGAATGATCCCAAACAGCAAGTCCTGACAGTGGAATCATGAGAAATCGTAAAACCTTAACATTCACATACTCATAAATGTACATGTCAGGAAATCTAGTTTTAATGTCCTTAACAATTTCCATGTGGAGCGCTCACAGTTCTAAAATGTATCAGTGTGCCTTTGATGTTTAAGGGTCAAATAAGCAATGGTTTTGTTATTTCAGTCCATTTAAAAAGTTCTTAGATGATGTTTCCAGCAATATTTGGGTTTTGTTTTCTGTTTGGAATTTTTTTTTTCATAATTATGTTGGCTTGTATGATCTCTTTAATGGGTTTTCCCCTTCTCATCACATTTCTGGTGCCACTGTCTTACTGGATATCTAAAATACTTTTGCACTTATATGAAGTACAGGTTGCCCTGGGATAGCATCCAGAAAACATACATATGGTTAGGGAGGTTTGAAATATCACAGCGCTTCCCCAAAATATAAGGTAAAGTCATTGCAAACACCTTGGGCACGGCAAGACTGGAAAAGCTGATATTGGATTAAAAAAAAGAAATACCTCACAGTACTTTTGCATGGCTACAATTAGAAAAAAAAGTAGCACTTTGTTTCTATGACCCCAAATTGCTGACAAATACAGAATAAAACAATGGTGCAATATTGGATTATCTAAACATGTTAATTAGTTGCACCGTGGATAATCAGGCCTTCTCTAGTACTCATTCACCTTCAGTCATATGCTGTTTGCCTTCCTCATGTCCACCATGGGTAAAACATTAGACAGACTGTGTGGCAAATCAAAAAGTAACTATTGAGCACATATTTGTGCTGATGGCAGGGTTTTTAAATGCTCGAGGCACTGGCACAGCCAACTCATGTAAACGGCAACCTTGACTCTACATTTTAATTATTTTGAAAGAATGCCTTTTAAGTTCCATTAAGTAACGTGCTGTAAGGAAAGGGGACCTGGAAAAAATCACACACATGCAGACACACACACAAATCATTTAACTATGTACAGGAATATGCAGTCATGACAGAATTAAACATTCATGAACTCAAGAGAGCTGAAATTCTGTCTACATCTATTATAATACATAAACCACCAGTTATCATTTTAAAAATAAAAATCCTGTATCCACCTTCTTAAGCTGTACAGGCCCTGTTCAAATGATCGGTCTTTCATACTCTCTTTTAATAAAAACACTAGGATGGATTTTACCAAAGAGTAACAAACCAAAAAGTATTTGAGGTAAAATTATGAAGCGCAGGTCTCTGGTAATAGGTAGCATTTTTTCAAAATACCCTGCATTTCTCACGCTGAGCCCAACTCTAGCCATGTAGATACGTGGTGTGACAGAGTTGTTGCATTAATTTATTGCGCTGCTGGTTTACATTCCTTCATTGTGTTACCATTCACTACACATTCGTAGCAGAAAACAAAACTGTAGTAAAACTAGTTTATTAAACGTGGCTCAAATTCAGTACATTGCAACATTTCTTTTTTTCATTTATAGTAGGAATATACTCTGTCACGGGGTATCGCGGCACTCTGAGAATTATTCAGATTTCAGTAAAATATAAATGGATTTTTCTGTCATTTAGCACGCCCAGATTGCTGCTTGCAACAATCGCTGTATCACGATAAAACTTGCACATTTAATGAGCCTCTGCCCGTCGCCGACCTCCACACACAGCACAATCCCTAGCCTTCAGTTCGCAACCCCACGCCGAGCAAAATTAATGGCAACGAAGACCGCGCCACAGACAAAAGCACTGATCACCGCACTCCGCTGACAGTGCCTTAATGGCAACCCGCTTCCCTCGCAGCCTCCCTACTTTCCGCGTCCCTTCGCAGCAGACATCTCCGCGCTGAAGGCTGCGAGCTGACCCATTTCTCGCCGAACTCGGTCACCCGGCGGCTTCCCCCGCCGCCGCGGACGTCCCCGCTCCGCAATGACACAGCAGCGCTGCCGGGGCTCCTTCCCCGCGGCCACCGGCCCCTCGGCGCCCGCCGGCCGCGCCGGCCCCTCCAAGTGAGGGAAACTTTGGCGGCAGCCGCGGGGCCGCCGCCCGCCGCCCCGGCCAGCGCGGCGGCCCCGGGGCCCGCTCTGCCCCGCCGCCCCCCGTGTCCTCACGCAACCCCCCGCCGCCGCCGCGCCGGCCCAGGGCGCCGCGGGCTGCCCCGGCCCCGCCGCCGCCCCCCGCGCGGCCCCGGCCCGGTCCCGCCGCCCGCCCCGGCCCCGCCGCCGCCCGCCCGCCGCGCCGCGCCGCGCCGCCGGCCCCTCCGCCCGGCACGGCACGGCCCGGCCCGGCGCCGGCCGGCGGCGGAGCGGACCTACCTTTTTGTCCTCTTTCTCGCTGCTGTGCCGCCGCTCCGGGTGGCCGCCGTCGGCGGCGGCGGGGGCAGGCTCCGCGGGCTGCCCATCGCGGTGGTGCGGGCGCTGGTGCGGGCAGCTGCCAGACCCCGCCGCCGGGGGGATGGGCTCCGGGCACGGAGAAACTCCCTTAACATCCATCTCCATCTTCCAGTTCACTGTATTGCGAGACAAAAGCAGGCGAACACTTTCCACTACCCCGCGTCTTGCTTTTTCTTTCCTTCCTCTTTTCTTTCTTTCTTTCTTTCCTTTTTTTCCCCTTCCTTCCTTTCCCCCCTCAGGAGGCCGTGACACGCATGGCTCTGGCCGCCTCTGCTGCACCGATCCGGCGGCTGGAATTCTCCCCTAGATCCTCCAGACTTTTGTATCCAGCGTGTGTGTCGAAGTGTGTGAATGTGTGTGCGTGTGTGTGAGTGTGTGTGTGTGTGCGAGTGTGTGTGTGTGTGTGTGCGCGCCTGTCCTTGGTATGATGGCCTTCAATCGCCCCTAAGCAGCAAACGCTAACTAAGCAGATCTCTCGCCACTAAGATCAACTCCCAGCCCCAGCCTAATTGTGGTGGTTATTTACTTTACGCTATCTCTGTCCCAGGGCCGGACAAGCCCTTTTGGCTGCAGCCCTTTGAACAAAGTTAACTGGAGGGAGCCGAGCCCGGAGAGGGGGTGGAGGCGAGGGGAAATCACCGGGATTTAACACAGTCAAACTGACAATAACCCGGTAATGTCAAGTAAAAGTTAAACCTCCCCCTTCCTCCCCTCCCCCTCTCCCCCTCCACATCCCAGGCAAGCGCAATACAGCAAAGCAAAACAAGCGATTTCAGACCTGTGCAAGGTGCTGGTGGCGAGGAGAAGAGACGAGCATTTACCCGACTGTTGCTTTTATTTTATTTTCCCTTCGCCTCCCCCCCACACCACCCGCTATTGCAAATGTGGGCTCCTTGATGTTAATCTCCTCTCCGTGGTCTGAGTGTATGTGTGTGACTGGAGCTCCCTCTCGCTCAGGCTGCCAGCGCCACGCAGCATTGCACAAGGAGAGCTGGAGTAAGGAGAAAAACAAGAGCAAATTCAGGCAGGAAATCTAAATCAGTACCAGCCACCGGCTCTCCGGTTTTATTAAAAAAAAATCAAGAAGAGAAAAAAAAAGTGAGAAAACTGTTAAATCAATCGTGACTGCAGTGTGCATACAGCATTATTTTATTCCCTGCATTAGCTTCCTTCTCAGACTGAAGTTATACATGGTAGGGAAAAATGCAATCTCATTAGGAGTGTTTTATACCAAAACAAGAAATTTCTTAGTGGTGCCTGAGCCAAGCCAACTCTTTAGCTATTCCTCTTTTTCATTTTGAATAAATGAATGGCGAGGGTAGACCTGACCGTTCTCAAATCAGGACACCATCAGGTGACCAGTCTGCACTTCTAAATATAACACCACATTGTCCTGAGGAGCAGCTGCTTTGAAAGTTAACTGGAAACATCTACCCAGAGCCTGCAGTTTCAAGATACACATTTAGCTAAGCTATAGCTGGTAAGTCTGATGCATATACTGGCCTCTCCAATGGCAACTATCTGCTCCACAGAGATACTAGGCCAGATCCTCAGGAGCCTATTTGTCTATTTTACATCAGGAGAGACTCTGTCCCAGGGTGTTTTGGTAAGTGGGTGACTAACAGGTATTACATGGTGCCCTTTTGTTCTTTGCCTTGGGTTCCATTATTCCCCAATAGGATTGTTACTGTGGGAACCTGAGCAGATTTTATTGTAACAGTATACTTGGACAAAGGGCAAGAGCTAATCTCGCAATAGAGAAAAAAAGTCTTTGTTACAAATCAAAGTTGTATTTTAAAAATACACATCTCTAAAGATTCTTTAGTATTATTCTTAAAGCATGTCAAGTATTTGTAGGCCCCACTATCTTCTCAGATCGGTGCAAATAAGGATCATTTCTACTGAAACCATCAGCCCCAATGTTTAAAACTGATATAAGTAAGAATACAATCATACCCCAAATACTAAAGGTTATAATCAAATAATTTAGATTACTTACAAATCATTTATCTATTTATAAACACTTAAATACAGTCTACAATCTTGGGGTGGAAGGATGAGGTTTTGACCATTCTGCGTACTGATATAGCTTTAACCTCATTAACAAAAAGCAGTACTCACTACAAACATGCACATTTGAGAGAATCTGTTTGCATAGCCCTGATGGTTGCAGAACATGTACAAAGGTGGAATTTGCTGTAGAACAGCCCATAGCAAAGCAGCGAGCCCGTGCAGATTACAAGCTACCCCAATGCCAGCAGTCACAATTTCCTTCAACACACAACAGGGCCAACAAAGCACACAAGGAACAAAATTACATGCTCTAGTGCTTTTCTGGTTTGGGACAAAGTACTTCCAGTAGCACAGGCTAGAAAATGGCAAGATAAAAATGAAAATAAAATTATCTTTTTTTGAGGTGCTGCAGCACACACCTACAAAAATACTGATAAATGACATAGAAACCTTACCATGGTGGGTAATATTAAAGAATGCTGCTAGAAAATAACAAATCAGGTAAATTTTCCCAATCTACCATTTCCAGATCTGTAAATTAAAATTCAAAACCAGACCAAAACAACTAAAAATAGAGAAAAGCTAACCCGAATACAAACATTTCGCCATGTGCTCTGAAGCTTACTAGGGCTGGACATTGGCAGAGGACCAAGGAAAACTAATTCCAAAGGTGGGGGCCCTTGACTGAGAAAGCTCAGCTCCTAATCCTGGAGAGTTTAACCCCCCAAACCACCAGAAGCTTCTTAGATGATCTGAGTGATCATGATCATGCATGAGAAGAGAAGGGCAGGGTCTAGGCTATATGAAAACCGGTACAAAGATTTGTAGTCAGCTTCTGAATTTAAAATTTTCCTTTCTTTTCCCAAGCTTCTTTTTTTTTTTTTTTTTTTTTTTTTGGGTGCTGTAAAAGGTTTAGCACACTATTGCAAAAACAAAGTTGTTACTACAAATAATTATTCATAACTGTGTGTTCCCAGTGGTTCTCTGCACAAACCAGGTTTCTGCACCAGCTGCCATTATTCAAGGGATACCAAGAGCATCCTGAGTAGGACATAATTTGTCAGGCTAAGGCAAAGGTCTGGATAATCAGTGCAAATAATGGTCTTCAGGCCAAACATTTGGAGACACTGGCAGTATACAAGCCTATGAACACTGACAAATCTGACAGGAAACTGGAAATCTGAACCAGGCTGTGAAGGAGGTCAGAAATACGACCTCCTTCAGTCTTCCAAGCTTGCTTTCTGACAAGCATCAGGGTCCTCAGGTGCAAGCGGAAGCAAGTTTGCTTTCACCCTGAATTTTTTTTTTTGTAAGCACTGAAGGAACAGTGGAGTTATAGACCCTAATAATGCAACAAGCCACAGAGCTGAGAAGTTGGTTGGTATTGCATAACTAAGAGTTTTCAGTATTTTCAGCAAATTTCATACATACATCACACTCAAGTCGTAACTACATATACCTATTTGAACCTGAGGTGGAAGGATGGCAAGCCTGAATCCTGTATCATATGGTAACTGTCTTGGAATGCAATCCATTGAGAAGCAGAAACCAGGGAGTCTCACTGGAGGGCAAGTCAATCCACATCAGAACGGCCCTGTCGGTAAGAAAACAATATTGTGCTGAATGCTTTCCAGATGTGCTGACAGCGTGAACAAAATCAGCATGGATCCTTCACTCCTGTTCACTGTGGTAAAACACCACTTATTTTAGATTTTGTATAGAATAATAAAGTACATTATTGAATATGGACCATCTATTACCATATGCAACATGCACTGAGAATTTCTGAGCCCAGTTCTATTGTTCATTTTTCAAAAGAAACAGCATTAAAATACTGCTGGTGAAATCAATACTGCAACTCATTAACACACGCTCCATGCTCCTGCATATTTTGCAGTTGTGGGTTGTGCTCTGAAACAGGTGTAGGTGGCTAAATAGATTCCAGAGACACTGGCATTCTTAAAGGCAAAAGGAAAACATTTCAAGACCAACTACATTCCTCACAGCTCAAAAATTAAAATTAGGGAGTGATGAGACTATGAATTCAATTAAAGACCAAGTATCAGAACTATTTGATGGACAAGGTCAAAGTTTTCTTGTTCAGTGTCATTCTTGCATTTTTGTTCCTGCCTATGATCAGATAAAACTACAACATACTGCACAAGCCACATGGCAGGAGAATCCTCTGTGGCCCTAAGCAATAAGACTGGAAATGGTGGGAAGAGGCATAGACAAATTGAATGATTTCCTAAGATCACAAAGTAGTTCAGTGGCAGATCAGGAAAAAGAACATCTATGCCTCTTCCATGGTCTCTTCCTTCTGTCATTTGTCATTTGTTTCATTTCGTCATTTGCGTGTCACTCTTTTTAGGAATATTTTTAAAATAACTGGTTAACTAACTAAATCATTCATTGATGTTCCCTGATATAAAGAACAGTTTTTGTTCAAGGATATTTTCAGCTCTCTTTCAAGCACATTTATATTTCTGTTAACATGGATAAACTGAAGATATGTTGCATGTCAAATGTATAAAAAGAGCAAGTTAGCAGCATATATGCAATCTTTATAGAATACAGCTATCATTGTATGAGAGATGCAGCATTTGGCTTTCTACTGGTTCACATGTCTCTTGGCTCAGGATTCACCTACCCATATATTCAGCATTTGAATAATTTTGACCTTTTACCACCCTTAGACAATTCAAATCAAAGGTTTCCTGTTGTCGGTGCAAGCTCCTTGGGGGCCTCACTCAACACCATATCTGTCAACTTGCATTCCAGGCTATTTCATTTCTTGCTTGAGAGTTGCAAACAGAGTTGCTTTCTCATGAAGACTCTGACCTTATCGATAATTCCCTCTGTACTATACATTTCAAAGTGGCTGACACAGATGTTCGTTGAGTCATTTTCCCACCCATTGATCTCTGCTGCTGTTCTCTAAGGTGCTTTATTGCAAGTACGCAAACATTCTGTAACCTGGGGGCTCCTGTAACATTCAAGATCTATCTATGCAGGTATTTTCAGCTGTCTCAGGAAGTCTATAATTGTATATGCTTAGTAAATGCTATCCTAAAAGAATTGTGTTGCAGAGATATAAAAACATGCTGTGGATATTCTTAGAGAGTAAAAGCTGAAAATACTATTGAACTCCACCATCCTCTATATAGTCGTACATAAAAATGGATACATTTACAGGCTGCATTTTCAAAAGCATCTTGTCTTCTAGCTTTCCACCCACAAATTGGATAATATCAATTCTCCCCTGCATTCTAACATTTTAACTCATGGGTACTGAAGCCACAAAGAAGAGCTGCGCACTCAGGGCTTGATTGACGGGGGTTTTTTTTGTGCCTTTAAAGACTCATCTCCCTTCCTTTTTTGGAAGAAAAAAAAATCCTCTAACCCTCAGGAGGTCTCTTCAGCTCCTACAGCTCCACTTCTAGAAAGCCTTCAAAATAGAATTGATAAACTTCATGAAATTTAAACGTGAACCTAGCTCCTAGCACTTTATATTGTAGATAACTGACAAACAGAACTTCTGGCCATGGCCAGGGTTTTGTCCTTCTTTGCCTAAGATATTGTGAGGGTAGCAGTGGCCATGCAAAACCCTGCACTCCCTTTCCACAGCAGTGTCATGATTCAAGCACAGCATAACTAGCTATCCAGCAGGGTGAATGGAAGGCTTTATGCCCCTCAAAATTTCTGTGTGAGGTGGGAGAAGAAGCTTTTTCTGCTAACTCTCCTCAGAGTTGACCTGGGCTCACAGTGAATCAAGGCTTCATTTGGTGGCACATATGGCCTAACCTAGCAGACTCAGTGAAAGGAAATGAAGCTCTGAGGCAAACGGGTGGGCAGCACAGCTTCACATACATTTCTGTTCCACACAGTCTGAAAAAATCTGTATTTCAGTGGGCGATGCTTCAGTCTTCTCAGCCCTTGTAGTAAGCCCGGACCTGTATCGGCTTGAAAAATGTGACCTAGTTTTTGATGTTTTTGGAAAGGAAAACATCTGCTGAGTTCACTTAATTTAGAAAAAGGGGGGGGGGAAAGTAATTTATCAAAATAATGAATTGTTAGAAACAAACAAACAAAAGAGTGTTACATTAAAACAAGGGAAAAAATAAATGGGCTATTTTATTTCTTAATGGAGGTCAGATCGTCTTCATCAGAGATTAAACTTTCAGGAAAGGACAAAGGCATGAGAATGCGCTACAAGGGATACAACACGTCCAGCAGCAGGCAAGGCTCAGTATGCGAGGACTTGTCCCCTGATGCACAGAGTCACACTAACTGGGGAAGATGGAAACGACAAGGAGTATGTGTGGGTTTGAAGAGTATTGGTGGGTTTGAGGAGTATGGGTGGGTTTGGCCACTGGGCAGTTCATCTTCAGCAGCTGCCCTGAAGTACATACACAGCACCCAGTTCTGCTACGTAACGGCAGGGAGATTTGTGCAGGAAGGAACGTTGGTTTTAGAAGAGTTATCTCCTTGTCTGGTCTTCCGTGCTGTGGACTGCTCCTGCTCCCTAGTTCCACATCCCTTTATTTCTAATACGGCCAGTGGGATCTTGGAGAAACATCCTTACAGCCAGGGCCTGCCATGGGCTAAGGAGAATCCCAAGAGCACTTAAACCCTTGGCTCCACTCATCCTTTTCTTCCTTGTTTTTTCTTTCTTTTTAGGCTTTCCCAATCTCTTATTCTCTCTGCTTCTGTCCCTTGAAGTAGAGAAGCATAAGGGCTCAGTGTGCTAATAGCATCTTCTTTTTTTGTAACAGACTGCATATATACATATGCAAATAGAGTTTTGAGCTGGGGAGATGGGTTTTGTTTAAAACTGTCAAAACTGAAGTCTGGAGGATTTTCTTGATGCTGAAAATATATGAGTAATCTTTTTGGTAGTAGCTGTGTAAATGATGTGCACAAAAATACTCTTAAAATGTTTCTGCTTTTAATTTTTTTAATTAATATATACTGTGCAATTCGACTATTTCTTTCAACTTCTGCTCATTCTCTGGCCCTGCTGAGGAGTGCCCTACTCTCTCCTTGTTCCCTCAGTAGATTGGAAGTACATTTAAATTCACCAAGATTCTTTTATATAAGAAATAAGTATGTTTCAGCATAAAGAAAATCAAACACCATTACTTACATCTTATTAAAGCAAAAAAACTGATAACAAGTACTAGACGACCAATTACTCTTTTATTCAACTGCTGGGACTTAAGTTTGGGGTTCTACAGTTTTCTCTCCTATATTCAGGTTTTAATCTGCAAACTGCTGAAGGAGAAACAGAAGATTCTGAATTTATATCTGTACTTTCCATTTCCAAAATAATTTTAAATTCCACAAATTATTTGGATACATGTATATTTTGCAGCTATCAATGTCTCCTTAATTGTAAAGACTACACTTTTCACTATTTCTATGTTTTTGCAGGATGCTGTAGAAAAAAACAAACTAGCAGAAATTTTAAAGAAACATTTGCTGTGTGGGATCACATATATTTTCCAAAAACCACAGAAGAAATGTATTTTCTTTAATTTTTCTACCCACAGTTCTAGAGTTAAAAACAGGCATCTGAACAACTGAGTAAGAAGCAAATTAATGAGGCTACATGAGAGGACTATTACACGCAAAAACCCAGGAAACTGATGAAAGTGAAAAACCATGCAGATAGTTTTCTGACTTTGAATGGCAAACTCAAGATAGATGAAAGATGAATGCATCAAAAAGAACATTCTTTTGTTCCTTGAAAAAATAGGTTATTGTAGTACTAGTATTTCTTGGACACTATCACTGGGTACTGCACTCCACAAAAAAACAATGGAAGTCACATCCCTGCCCCAAGGAGTGTACAATCCAAAAGCCAATGGAAAGATGTCCAGTAAATTCAAAATTAGTAGGATAAGACCCTAAATTAGATAAATGTACTTGAATAGCAATGCCTGCCAGCATGCCAGCATATTAGCAATAGTTCAGCAAAAGACAACAGTCAGCCTAACCATTCAAAGATTAGATGTTTTGATAACAGATTAAAAATAAATAGACATAGTAATGGATATAAAGAAAATAAACTGAAGCTGCAAGGAAGTGTTTTGATTAAAAAGTCGATGTTCTCAGGTCAAATATGCTGTCAACAGGGTATGACACGTAAGGTCTTAGAAAGCACTCAGGGCTAAACTGCAACTTTGTGCATGCAAATCATTGGTGTGTGTGGTTGTTTATCACTGTCACTTGTACAAGCAAATGATAGAATTTACATCTGTAAAAGCCCATTTGTGCTTAGTTTGTATTCAGTTAGCACATGACGCTGAGGTTTGTATGCATATCTGTATATTTTATCATTTGCTGGCAGAGAAAGCCAAAATTAGACCTGGAAAAATAGATGTCGCATTTTGAAAATCTGGTTCTGTGGAGTACTGAGCAAAACCAAAAAAAAACCCCCAAACAACGCTGCAGATACAATCTAATCTATTTCCAGCAATGACACCAAAATAAGATAACATAACTAAAAATCAAACAAAAAAAATGCTGGACATTGTATAGATCTTAGGGTATGTTTGTCTTTCTTTCCTGTGCCCTTTAATTGACTGTGAAGTAGCTCATAATTCTGCTATTCAGAGAAGTTACTACTCCTTTACTACAAGGAGGCACAATTCCTAACTTTCAATGCTCTTGTTTGATACCACCTTGAAGACTCATGACCTGCCAGTACTTTACAGTGGTGCCAGTGGTATAACCAAAAGTAAAATACTTGGATCAGGACACATGTGAGTCTGAGTTAGTCAGCTAGTGTCTCCTCCATATGCCTTCTTCAGCATCCAGCCAGGACCTTCACTCACCTCTGCATCAGCACACTCACAGCAGCTCTAGGATCCATTGGGCTATTAAGATTTGCCTTACAAAACAGCTCACAGCTGAACATATGATAAATAGTATTCCACAGAAGCAGATTTAATATGCTTGGAAATGGAAGGCAAGCTTGAGAGCTAGAGGGTATGTCCATGAAGACACTGCCTATGTGAATTAGTTTTAGTGAATGTTTTCTGGCCTAATGCAAGAGCTCTGTCTGGAAGATAGTCAAAGAGCTAAATAGCTACTATTAGAAACAATAGATTTGTACCTTAACCTGAGCAGGCCTGGTACTGGGAAAACTACTATCTTGTTAGAATGAAGTAAGCAAGATGCCTGCTGTTTCTGATGGTACTACCATATTGTGATGTCTTACAGTAACAAAACAATTTCATGGAAAAAAGAGATTTCGTGTGCCTTCTGTGAAATCTATTTGCATTTCTATTACTTTCTAATGAGAAACATTACAGTTTACATACTTGGCTATATTTACAAAGATTTTATAAGCATGTCAGGTTGTCTGTTGTGCTAACCCTACAATAACTGCTCTATAACAATTTGTGGGTTTACTATATTAGGTACTTCCCTTGTTCTGTCTTTTCTAAAGCAAATTAGAAGAAAATTAGGAATTGACATCATAGATAAGACCAACAGGCCTCCTTCTCTAATACCCTGACAGTGCTCAGTGCCAAATACTCTTCAAAGGAAGATAGGTAAGCAAAAGCATCGAATAACTGTGCAATAACTAGTCTGTACTAGACATTTCTTGTTAACATCCATCTTGCTGTCATTAATTTGCGCCAAACATACCAAATTTTATCTACAGTGTAAAAAACATTTGCTTTTGTAACTCCTGTAACTAGTGATGTTCTCCTTACCCACATAAAGGTCTAATACTTTAATAATCTTACAAGGATTCTTAAAAATCCAAAATAAGGCACAGCAAAGCAAATGCAAATCAATCAACATTACTTCTTCAAACAACATGACTAATGACTCAGTGGTGTTTAGATATGCATTTTGATTTCTACAGCTGCACCTTCCAGTGCAGTGCTATCAGTCAGATTAAAGTTCTAAACAATCTGCTGTTTCTACAGTCCTATGACAACGAAAAGCTGAATATTTTTTTACCTGTCATAACAAGGTATTTAAGGAGAACATCCAGGCTTTTATATAAGAGTTGGCTTCTATTAAAGAAACCTGTATCCTGTGACATGATTTGGGGGGGAAGGTTTTAAAGGGCATATGCAGGTAGTATTGCCTTTCAGACATTCTCTCTGAGCAAACTAACTCAAGGAATGTCAAGTTGAGAACTTTCTTATCCTCTGTTTAGGAAAAACTTAGCATGTTTAAGTATATCTGCAGTGTATACAAAAACAGAGAGGACAAGAAAAAATAGAAACTAAGCTCTATGTTACATTAAAAAAATCCACTCAGATGACCCTGAGTATGTAAACATTAAAGCATACAGGTATATGTCAGTACATACAGCACGCACATATGTAATGCATATATTTCTGTATCATAGAGAAACACCCACACCGAGTCTGAAAAGGAGTACAGGTTAGATGGCAAACAAAGTGGACAGAAACATCCCTCGATCTGAGCTCAGTCCCATGTTTCAGGATGAGCCAGAAAAGCATTCAGAAGCAAGAAAGCAAGAGATGTTGTCAACTTTGTGGCACTGGAAAAAAGTAGTATTCTCAAGAAAAAAGAGTATTTATCAATGAAAATTGAAAAAGTCCCTTGAAACACAAAGGAGAATTGAAGGCAGTCTCCTGGAAAAAAGGAATAAAATCTTGATTGCTGAAACAATTGTAAAATGTTGAAAATGGAAATTAAATTAATCTGAGCAGAAACTTGCTAACTGGTATAGCTGATTGTGAGCAAGTATTAAAAGAACAGCAGGCTGATTCAGAGAGCCAAGGCTAAGTTTAACTGAAATGGACAGGGCAGACTGGCTGAAGAACAAGTCCATTATTCATGGGTAGCAGACAAAAGAGATAGAAATTGAAAGGATATAGGGCCATATTGGCCATATATGCCCAAAACTGGAAATTCAGAAAAGCTGGAAAGTTAAAATCACAAATATTCATTTTACTGAAAAGATACGGTTATATTGGAAGGTCTCACTTGGATAGTTGAGCCAGTTCTGGAAAACAGGTTCAGTATGTATTAATTGCGATACCAGAAAGTAGTCTTAATAGTTTCTTGAGTTGAAATTTCATGTCTCAAGTCTTCAAGTGAATCCATGAAAGGGCGTTGATTTAGTGCTGGTGTATATTTTGTTAAGAGGTTGTGAAAAAATATCTATTTGTCTGGAGTAATTTCTTTTTCAAGAAATGAAAACTTGAATTTTTTTGGCATAGCAATAAAGTCATCTGTAATATTAAAAATATGACCCCTTGATACCTCACTAATATTTGACTAGATAGATTTTGCCTTTAGGAGGCAACTGAAAGGGATGTGATATAGCGACAAAGTAAAAAAGGACAGTTGTAAATGACAGTACTGGTTGCATGATGGAAATCCCTTTTCTTCTTCAGAAGGAATCTTATGTCAATAAGCATTTTCTCTACACTGAAAAATAGAGATTTCAAATCAAAATAGTTCAAAAAGGAGTGAAGCTTCAAAAACTTCTCCTGAAATCCATAACTCATTTGGATAAACAGCCTCCTCTTAATGTTCAGCTGCTCATTGGTCATCAAATTCCAATTTTACTTCTCATTGCACAACATCTCTAATAAGCAGAGAGAACTCATCATTGTTACTATCTTGAAAGCTCATCAGTGGTCTGATAGTTGTAAAATTTTAGGAAAAATTATTCATCCTGTCTACAAAAGACAATGAACCTGTTCAATTAAGTACAATTAAAGCCAAAAAAAAATTTAAGTACCTTAAATTACTTAACTGGCCCACAATTAAACCAACTGTAAAAACCTCGCATTGATATTTCAAGATTTTTGGCACAGTCTGAGAGAGAAGCTGCTTCTAATGTGATATCCAAAGGGATTAAGGCGGGTGTGATTTTTAAGGGCATCAGATAGTCTAAGGGACACCCTTCAAAAGTTTTATTGGAAGGCTTCTGAAACAGGAAAATATGATCCAGCCTTACAGACTTCCAAGTAGCAGAGGACGGTATAGCCTATTTGTAAACAAATGGTTATTCATTAGCTATGAAGAATCAGAGATGAAGTTTGCTAGGGATTTATGACTAAAGTCATCTCATTGCTCTTAGTCATGGCAATGACTCATTTTTCTCAGCTAGAGTAGAGGTTTCCGTATATTCCACCTATCTTGCAATAGAATTTATGACTTAGATGCTCTGTTTTCTCTTTCTTCTAAGAAACAATGCTCAAAAGATGCTACAGCTGTGGGGAATATTTTCTAAGGCAAAGCACTGTGTACAGAACTTAGCAGAACTGTAGTCAAAATATTCTTTTCTATTTTATTACAAAACTTTGTTTCTAATATTATGTGGAAATATGTATCAGTGCTATTTGGAATCAGAGTAACCAGTCCTAGAGAAACGGATAAGCAAATATTGGGGGGGGGGGGGGGAAGCATAATGCTTGCATCATATCCCAGTTTGTGCTGCTATACAGAGGCAAAGGAAACTCCTCAATGTCAACTACAAATCCAAATTTGGAAATACAGAGCACCACACAGGCTGTGTGGGAAGTGGGAATATGTTGATTCTTTTCTCCAGACCTCTAGTAAATTGGGTAGCATAGTTGAATGACCTGAGAGAAATTGCTGAGTTTCTGTCATTAGCCCTGGCAAATTTCTTATCACTGAACATTTTCCAGGCAGATCTGTTTTGGCTTTACACATAACATCCCTGTCTTTTAAGCTCTGTGAGTTTGAATATGCTTCAGATATTCTCTTTCCTTGGATATTTTGATACAGTTTCCCTCTTTAGAGACACATGATGACTGAAACACAACATGCAGATGCCACGGGTATTCTAGGGACAATCAGCTTGTATCAGGTTTCACAAGAAAACCTGCCATCCTAAGCTTTTGATGGAGTAGGAGCATGTTAAACACCTAAAGAAAAATAAAAGTGCATTTGGAAAGCCAGAGTTCCTAGCTTTTAAAAACAAGAACTTACAAGCAGAAGTTACATCACATGGATGTACGCTGACTCTCAACTGGTTTGAGTTTTTAGGTACATTCCACGGACCTCTGATACACAGTCTAGAAAAGTATTTGAGTAGTGAAAAGCTGTCCTTCTTTCTGTGAATCAGCCACAAAAGGCAGATGAGCCATGCATTTCCTCGGGGTTACAGAGCTATTTGGTAACAGGAGAAAAAAGCTGAACTCTCTGAACTCTCACTGTGGTCTAAGGGGCAGGTAAGAGTATAGACCTGCCTACCATTACCAAACATGAATCCTCCACTTGTGCTGTTTCCAGTGCATCTGTATTTCAGCCACAGGTTCCCTGCCTGCCTTCCCAGTCAAGGAATTCCCTTCTGAGATCCAGACTGTTTCAGCTCCTCTCTATTATTTTTACATTTTAATTCCACTTTTCTGTGTCTTCACATCCTTCAGTTAATAAATTCAGTCACTGTCTTCTGTGCTTCCTCCTCCTCCCCATCCATGTAACACCCGCAGATCCAATTCCTAATGCTCCACTTAAGCAGTTCTCTTTTTATTGCCGGGGCATCAGTGGGGGTTCTTTGAGAGTAAAAGAGGGATAATCTCTTGCTACAAGCTCAGTTGCCCAAACCACAATACTCCTCAAAGGAAGGAGGAATTGCACAAAGTCCCACTCAGCCCTTTCAATCCAGGCATGGAACAGATGAACTGCTGATGAATCTTTGGAGAAGATAGCTGCCAAACCCTAGTGGCTAAAAGTATGGTAACTAAAGTTTTCAGGAGTTTATAAATAAAAGCCAAACATGGGCAGATTTTCACAAGATAACTAGATGTCCAATTTTAGGCCACTGCTTCAGAACATGGAGATAATACAATTTCCTAGTAATTAACTGTAAACATTTTTCATAAGGGCAAAAATTTTTACCTAGAAACCTATTGTGAGACATAGATCAGCTCTGTCCACTTAAGCCTTTCAAAACAAGTAAAGAAATAAATGCATTTCAGCCTGAGACAGACACCTTCCATGGAAAACTTTAGCCTGAGTATTTAAATTTTACCAAAATTATAAATAACTGAAGACACTTAATAATGGAAAAAGTCAGTGTCTTAAATATAGGGACTTCTTATTCTACCACCTATTATATGTGTTTATTTTAGGTTTTGACTGTACCACTATTTCCTCTGAAACCCTGCATTGTGGAGATCAAGTTATTTCCTCTCCAGGGGATGAGAATCATTTTACAGGCATCTTAAAATTAGAATTTAACTAGAGTTGGCTTCTTTGTTCTTCAAGGGCATGAGAGATACTTCAATAAAGCCAAACTGTGAACTGAACAAAGCTTATTTAATAATTTTTGTGTATGCATTCACAAGGCATCTGAAAAAACACTCATGTGATTTATCCAGTTGCAGTGATACTGGACATGTTTCACAGAATGAGATTAGGCAGATTGCCTTGGGTTTGCTCCACAGGGGACAGGTCAACTACCTTTATTGCATGCCATCAGCAATGTGCCACTGAGGCATTTCCAAAAGATTAAATACTTCTCAGGATTAAGAGGCCTGGTTAAAATGGAAAATTTCCCTTTTTGTTTTTGTTGCATGTAATACCTATTAAGGGGCTAGAAAGGGGATTATAGAATCTTAAATCATCAGCAGTATCATTTGCTGAGGTCTTTTTGTTCTCTTTCCTTATATATATGAAAATATGTACATATAGAAATTGTATATGCATGTAAATATATATGTAAAATAAATCCAGATTATGCTGTTTAGCCACCCTACACAACTGCTGCATTTCTCAGTCACTGGGCCTTTAAGCTTTGCTTTGTGGTTGGGGGTAGGGGTTGGTATAATTATTAAAGAACTGATTTCTAGAAAAGAGATTTTCTGAGATTCAAAGGATTGTTTATCAGCAAGTACTTTATGAAACTACATATTATTTCCCTGTTTTTTAATAAATGAGGTTGCTCAAAATTCCCTTACAATCAAGAAAAATAAAATTAAAAACCATGTTTACGTTAATAACCGTAAACCCCATGTTCTCTTAATTCCTTAGTCTCACATAGTTCTTCTACCGGCTC
Organism: Dromaius novaehollandiae; assembly: GCF_036370855.1. Taxonomy (NCBI): domain Eukaryota; kingdom Metazoa; phylum Chordata; class Aves; order Casuariiformes; family Dromaiidae; genus Dromaius; species Dromaius novaehollandiae. The sequence goes on from NC_088099.1 coordinate 31,150,835, forward strand.
ATATTATCTGTGTAATACAAGAATCAAATATTTTGGAGTTTACTCTTTTTATTGAGTATATGATACCATATGTCAGTTAATCAAGTAATTATTCAGGTGATTACCAAAGGTCCCAGTAACTCATCCATGGTTTTAGTATTATAAATTTTGTTCTTGGTGAAAACAGTTGTGACTGCCTGTCCTTGATTCTTCACCACACAAATGAAGGCTGGCACAAGGTACGTGATTTAACAAAACAACAGATTACTCTCAGAGACTGCAGGACTGTGGATGGAGGATCTTATTTCTGGCAGAAGAGTCTCATGTAGCCCATCCTTTATCTTTCCAACTATTTCACTCTTGAATCTGACCCTGTCTTTAAAAGGAGACTCATGCAGTGAAGCACAGAAGCTCAGAGGCCATAGATCTATTTTGAAACTTCAACTCCCAATACATCTGCTGCAGAACTGTTTTTACTTAAGAAATCTAGTCTCAGATCAGGGCTCCATTGTGCCACAGCTGTACCAAAAAACAAAAAAAGATTCTTCCTCCTCCAAAGAACAAATATAAAAAGAAGACTGGAGAAAATGTAGTAATGCTAACAGATTTTTATAGGCATTTAGGCATTAGTATAGGCATTAGTAGGCATTAATGCTTTGCAGGAAGACAAATTTTAGACATTAGAGAATACTGGATATACATTAAGGCTCTTAATCTAGGTAGGACAAAAAGAAACATCTAAGGAAATGCAAATGCCAATGGAGATAGTCAAAGACCAGTAGCACTTGTCACATTTGTACTAATGCATCTTCAGATTAGCAATTAGATGATAAAAAAGGGCTCTGCCCTGACAGAGTGTTCCACTAGCACTGATTTCATGTTCCTGCTCAGCTTTCCAGCTGCAGATATATTAAGACCCTTGCTTCTCTGCAGCTTAGTGTCTGGAACTTGGATAAGGTTTTTTCCTAACAGTTGGCCAACTGTTAACATTTTTCTACACTTCTAGAACTTTTTTTTTTTTGGTATTTCTGCCAAGCTTATCAATATTGCACTGCATATATATTTCTTTTACAAAACATTAATTTTGCACTATTCTTAAGTTATTTGCTGTATCCCATGTCTCCTGTTTTCAAAAAATTTCAGATTCAGTCATTTGAAATAATTTGTTTCTTTGGGGCAGCAACATTGAACCCTTCTTGATTCCCAACTCAAGCGTGGAAGTCAAAACAGCAGTATACTATATTAAAGTCTTCAGTATTATATTAAAGTATAGACTATATTAAAGTCTTCAGTATTGAAATGAAGGGGACACAGTGCCAAGGAGACAAAAACCAAAACACGATTTCCTAAGGTATTTGCTGCCAGAAAGCATGAATGGAATCATGGCACAAATGAAAGCTGTCCAAAAGCGACAGAACCCTTCTAAGATGATACTGTGCAAACTTTTGATGTTTGGGTGCACAACAAGACGACAGGTGATTGTAGAATATTCTAGTTAACAATAGCAATGAAGATTTCCAGTACATACTTTAGCAAGCTTTGGCATATAGGGCATATACCCAAAGTATCTTTTCGAGTTTGAACTCTACTGCTCATGTAAGCTAACATGCCAACACTATCTTTTCATTTATTATTACTTACGCTAAACTGCACAGATATTCTTTCATATGACAACCTCCATTTTATTACAGACTATATACTTTGTCCACCTGCTTCATAAATACCATTACTTATCCTTGAGATACTAGTATACACTTATTCTCTTCAGTTATCTGTTAGCCATGTTATATAGATTTCATCTTTTTTTTTTTTTTTTTTTTTTTTTGAAGTGTATGTGTCCATTTGCAAGGTCTGTAGTTGTCTCAGACCCACATTGCTTGGATATGAATGATATGTTCACTGTGGACTCTAAGTGAGATTTGGGACATGATGGAGAAAACTTTGGTCAAGCCTTAACAAGTTTGAGTATGTCTTTGTTTGAATTGTAAATTGGTCAAACAAGATTTGCCTTCCAGTGATGTAACATGACCAATGACAAACCAGCTATGTGAATCTTCTTAGGAGGATCCCAATGTTGCAAAATACAAAGGCAGATAGATTTGCAGGTTGTCTGAACTCTACAAGTCTTTCTAAGTCTGCAGGCATGCTACACTGAGCTACAGGTGTCCTGTATTTGACCATGCAAAGCACTGGGACAAACCAAGGAGCACAGCAGGTCTAGTGAGCTCTCTGGCCCAGCCCCTAAGGTGCAGTGTAGCCATAATCATATTCATGACCATATGTTTAGTTCTTTTCCTCTTTTCCACATGCCACCCCTTCCAGTATCTCAAAGTTTTCTTTTCAACTTTTTCTTGCAGACAAAAGAAAGCTTTGAGATGGTTATAGTTAATAGAGATATTAAATGCTGATGATATTATTATTACTACACTGTTCCATCTGCTCCCTGATTCTCCACCATTGTGCCAAAACTCACTCACTCTTGACTTGTGTGCAGCACTGCAGTTTCCCTCTAGCTCCTCCAATGCCGGAGAGAAACTGCAGTGCTGCGCAGCACCTGAAAATATGAGTGTGAAAAATGTGCTTTGCAGCTCTAAGTTTGGTAGCATGCCCCACTGTATGACCCAGTCTGCAGGAATGACCTGGAACAATGAAAATGGGACACAGCTTCCCCCTCTGCCATTAACAGGTGTACTGCATCTACCTCTTGCCTCAAAGATACCATTTCTCTGTTTATAGCAACATAGGTTATGTTATGCATTAACTTTGTGCATGATAAAGATGCTGCATTGTGGTGATACACCCTCTTTTGCAACCAGCTCACAAAATTGGAGAGGTACACTTGAGAGAACAAGATGCGCTATCCTGAAAGATGATGCAGCTTATTTATGTGCTCTGCAGACCAGACAGCTGGAGAAGGGAGTTTGCCTCCAGAATCAGATTTTCTTCCATGTTCCAGTTCAAATTCATATCTAATTAGCAGTTCTATTATCATCTCTGTATCTTTAGTGTTACTACGTTCCATATTTCTAATAATGAACATCTAGTCTTCACATTATTTTTTTCTACATAATTACCTTTGAATTTTCTGACAAAACTTTACTTCTTTTCTCACTAATTTCCTTCCTGTATATGTAACCTCCCTTAGCTCTTCTGTATTAACTGTTTTCACTGATATTCACAACAGCTCCTAATTTAGCATCATCTGTGAATCTTTCTTTTTAACATCCCGTCTTCCAGATTATTAACAAAGATGTTAAATAAGACATGTTTAAAAGATTGAGCAGCTTCCTTGCATTCTCAGTGACTACCTGAAACATGCAGCCTGAAGAAACCTGTCTGGCTAAAGATCAATTTGAGTAATGGAGGTGCTGATTGCCTGGGGAGGGTACTGTGTTTTGAGGAACTGGAATCCTTGTGATCTTCCCATCAACAAAAAACATGTCTACTTTCACATCAAAAAAATTCACAAACTTAAGTTTTAATGAATTTAAATAGAACATTCGCCAATTGTAGATGTAGCTAGAAACACTTTTTACAAATCTAATGCTCTGAAGATAAGCCTTTCCCAGGCACAGCCAATCTATTAACGCTATGCTAGACTACCTCCATGCATACTGAACTATTGCCATGCATTCTACTTTTGTCCAGCACTGAAGACTAGCTGAAACAAGGTGATGTGCTGTATGTCTTCTCATGAGATAGCCAGAAAGGGTATTACACCCACATTGCTCAGAATGCTTTGGCTCTCAATCACCTGCTACTGATCGCTGAACAGGGAAAACCTCAGAGATGACTTCTCTCCAATCCACATTATTAACCATCTTCATTCAGAATTCATTCAGAGGTGTAATCAGAATACATGAGAACCAGGTAATTTTCTGTTATATCTTCCTCACTCCTAGATTTCTTTTGACAAAAATATACATAAGTGATTTAGGCTACTTATTTACTTATTTATTTGATGGTGCAAGATTTACTGCTTGGTTGACAGCTCTTTCTGAGGGGTGACTCTTGCCCTAGCATTTAACCTCACTAAACATTTTTTCTTGTCTCTGTTACTATGGACTAGTTTTTTTTTAAAAAAAGACTGGAGATTATTTTTTTATTGCATGTGAAACTTTATATTAATATGCATGCTTGATACAGTATGTCATGCATGCTAATATTTTCTTATGGACACTTTCAAGCATACTGTAAAGTCTGGTTATATTTTTCTGTATTTTTAATCATATCATTACTTATCCATAATGCAGACAAAATTATGCTGACTCAAATAATTTTTAAGAATCTTCTTTTTTAATGATCACCAATTTGGCTGTTTGTTAAGCTTTGGTAAAGTAAAATGGATCACAGTATAACTGGCGGAGCTATACATTGACTTTCCCTAAAGACACATCATACTTTATTACGGCACTTTTAGGATAGCTCTCATCATTACATTTACCACAAATCTCTCACCATTTGCATTTATATCTGTGCTAGCAATTACTGGAATTCAAGTTTGAACTGGATATAGTTGATTTTACTACCTGCCCTATTCAGAGTTAGCCACAGCTTCACAAATATCTTGAAGCAAGCATAAACAGGAACTGTCACCAAAAGAAGCAATCCCTTCTAGCCATTATTCCTGCTCCTGCTTTATTCTCTCTCTTATGTCATCAGACACACTTGTGTGGCTACATGGTGAACCGGATCAGCAAAGCAACCCTGCTGAAACCCATTACTGGAGGAGATGAGGGATTAATTTTAACCCTGACTGGTTTTCTGTTCTAGCTTACTCAGTACCCACAAAAAGACTTGAGCTGCATCAAGTGATATGGGCAGAAACAAAGCACCAAAGTCAGAAGGATGGGATCACAACAGTGTCAATTTAATGCTTTGAAGATACAACTCTAGAAAACAGAGTGGTTAAAACCAAATGATACCTAAAATACATCAGTGCTCCTACCATAGCTAACTTGAACGAAAAGGCAATGATGAGACATTTCCTGGAAAACACCAGTCTAGATAACATTGTAACTACTAGAACAGAGTAAACTATTAGCTATTTGGTAAAACTACAAAACCTATTTTTCTTAAACATTTCATGCTGCCTTTTAAGAATTCCTCCCTAGTCTGAAGAAGTTATTTACTACAACCCTGTTTCTTTTGGCTTATTCACTTTTAATCTGTTGCAAAACTTTAGCCTTACCTCATGGCTACTTTATTTTTCTTACTAGTTTCTAGAGAGAGATTTCATCAAAAATCCTTTTGGAAATCAAAGTAAATTACTTCCTCAAGATGCCCTTTATCCACTGTATTGTTGAGTCAAAGAATTTAGCAGGTCAGAAAGGCCTGATTTACTCTTGTAGCAACTAGGCTGGTTTGATCTTATCAGCATATAGTTATCCAAGCGTTTCATTACTCTATCCTTAATTATACTCTGTCAATTTTTCCAGTACTGAAGAGACGTATGCCAGACTGAGATACTTGTAGTCATCCTCAAATCTTTTAAAAAGATGGGACCAGTGCTAGATACTTTCAGACATTAAGATTTTGTACACTAGGAAATGTATAGATTTTATAGTTTCACTGCCACATTTTATGTTACTGTTTGCCTTCTGGTGTTGGAGTTCTTTTGCCTTTTAGTCAAAAGCAAAATGAGTGAAGAAGGAATATTTTCAAAGATAATTTTCAGTGGCCTCAAGCAAACATAAGTTATTATAAGAAGACAGACCTAAATGAGGTGGCGCATTATTGAAAAATATTTTTTGAAATTAATATGCTATTATTTGAAACTTAAACATGTCCATAACAACTGTCATAATATGAAATGTTTTGAGAATCATTTCAGTAATACTTTTATTCCTGAAAATAATTACTCAAAAAATATTATTTAATTATTGAGAACATAACACAAAATAATTTTAATTTTTTTTTATTGAAAAACCATTTTTGGAAGGATAAAGACCATTTCTCCTGTAGAATACCGATGTGAGACCTCTCACCTTTAGTATCAACAGTTTATCTGTCCCTTTCTGCTTCTTTTTTAATTCCACTTTTGTCCACTTTTTTTTTTCTTTCCTCCCTTCCTTTCCTACTCTTGGGGGAGGAGGTGGAAAATGTGCTTTGATCTTTATTATATTTTTACATTTTTCAAGTGCAATTTCAGTTATAGGGCAGTGAAATGGGTATACTTTGGTTGCCCCCAACATCCCTAAAAACTGTGTAGCACCTAATATTCCCCTGGATGCTACATACTATTTCTGAAGTGAAAAAAAACTTAGGGACAATTTGAGAGTCTGCAGATCTGAATCTGATTACTGAATTAAAAACTAATGTAAACCAAAAGAGATTATACATGAGGATCAAAGGACAATGAAGCCCCATTATTGTTTCATATTAAGATTTTATGGCTGAAATGTAGTTTCTAATTGCTGAAAGATTTGCTTAAATCAGTTCCTTTTGAATACACAAAGAAACAGCATTTTGCCAGAATGTATTTAGAATTCAAGATGTGTTTAGAATCAGTGAGAAACTTCTGGTTTTATTTTAACTCATTTTTAGTTATCTAAAGTTTTGTGAAACCTCAATAAATACATTCTATGTGAGAAGAATGATAAATACATCTTCAGTTTTCAACCTTACCTTTAACTTGAAAATACATCGGTCCTGTTAGCAATTGTATTATGTAATATGTAATATTCAGTTAAAATAACTATTCCTTTGAATAGTTCAAGCAATCATACTTAGTCAAAAATCTGTGAGTATGTGGAAAAGTGAACAATATTTGAGTACCTCAGCATGGTTGTAGCAGTAGTGCTACAGGTTATCTTGGGATTCAGCCATTAGAGAATATTTCCTTAAACTTGTCTATTATGTTTTCTATATATTCTCAAGCCCTAAAAGCTATCCCATCAATAATCGCACAGTCCTCTTGCATCAGTTTTTCACTGGGCTTCTTTCAGTGATATCAATACTGAATTTAGGTACCTGAAAGAGGGAAAGGGAGGAGGAGGGAAGGGAGAATTCTCTAGATAGACCACATTTCAAAATATTAAGGAATATATTTTGTTATCAAAGTCAGCCAATAAATCACTGTAAAAATGTTAAAAGATTCTTATCACAAGCAGAAAGGTATGAATTCAGTTAGACTTGTTATAATGCAAATGTAAAGGTCTTGAAAAAAAGAAACATAATAAAGCAGTATTTCTTATATTCTATCATTATTTTGTTACCATCTTAGCATATGAAAAATTAAATGCAAAAATCACTTCTTACCAGGAATCCTGTGAAACATATTTCAAGATAAAAGGCTAGACTGTTATGCTGTATGATGGTACAAAAGCACAAAATTTTTGCCCATATTTGCCTGCATCTCACATGAGTCCTGAAATATATATGGCTTTCAAAGCATTTGTAGCTATAAAGATCTGATATTACAGAACTGCAGCATGAATAGGTTGAGTGAGAAATTTTTTAAAAATGCATAGAAATAAGAGCTAATTGCCTGCCAATGTAACACATTCGCAACACCGAACAGCATTTTGTACCTTAGGAAGGTCACTAAACAATCCTGATAATTACATAGATCATTTTTCATTTGAAGAGCATATTAGAACTGTGTCAAGTAGGGGCTGAGCATAAAAGAGTACAGTCCCTTCTGCTACTCCTGCTCCTCCTAGTTTCTTTAACAGGGCTTTTATGAACAGGTCAATCTTCTAAACAAATTTTAGATAGTTTAGCCCTAATTTTTTGCATATACGTACTTACTTTCAAGAAATATGATCAGTCTGATATATAAATCCTCAAATAATAAATTACAGTACAAGTACTCTTGCCAGAATTGTTTTAAAAGCTGAGAAAGAAAACAGTCAACTGGAGAATATAGCACCATGACCAAATCATCCAAAATAAAATTTTGTAATTGGTAAAAGAAAGCCTTTCAGGTAATATAAGCAGTTAATCACATAGTTAGTGTTTTATCCCATTTTGCTTTTAACATTTGGAAAGAGGGTTTTTTTACATTAAAACAATAATGGAGGAACAAAAATTTCTTCCTTACTAATGTAGGATCCACCACTAACATTTAGCCTTTCTACAACACAATCACCATTACAGCTTTTTTCTGTCACAAATTCGGAATTTTAACATAAATTCTTTACCTAATGTATGCGTAGATAGAGCCTGAAAGACAACCATTTCTGGACTTTGTTTTCTGCGTTCTATCCCCATGTGCTGGACAATGCCTTAAGTGGAATGCCTTCAGGACAACTGACTTCAGCTATGCAAAACTATACTTACTGTGTTCAACTTAGTCAAAAAATGTGCTATTTGATACCTCAAAAGACAACCTTTGGTTTTTTGGGTGTTTTGGAGGCGATTTATAATAAATTTCAGCTGAAGAAATGCCTTAGGTCAATATGGTTTTCTTCAAAGCACATTGCACTAATAGGCAATACACATCTAACATTTCTCTTGAAGCAAAGATTACGACCCATTGCCCTAAAAATGGTATTAATTCCAATCTGATTTCCCTCTGCACATAAATGCAAAATTACCCTGTTGACAGTCACCAAAGCTTTCAGATCACACAGAATACTTCAACACTATACAGCCCTCCCCAGTAGCTCTGCTAAGTAGATGTACATCTGTAGAAAAAAAAAAAGAAAAAAAAAAAAAAAAAGAATAATTCAGGCTTTCTTTTTCCTCAAGATGGGGCATATCCCCTTCATACCATATTATACTTTGACTCAAAACCAGCCCCTACAAAATAGGAAAAATAAATTATTTCCAAAATACGCCCAGAATAAAGGCATGAGGCACTACAAGCAGTGCACATGAGAATGCTTTTCATGCATGAAGAGTATATAAATATAACCTTACTGTGTTTGACCTAAAGAATCATGATGGGAAAATAAAGCCCAGAAACAGAAGATGGCTGAGAGTGCTCAGGTATGTCAAAAGCATTTCTTGTATAAGGCCTTCATATAATAAATACTATAAAGGGGATCCAAGCAGCCCAGCAGAAAACATAGCAAACCCCAGGTTTTCCTGGGATATTGCTCCCAGGAGGAAAGGGTATAAAAAAATGTGGACTTATGTCCAAAGACAATGCAGATAACTAATGTTGCAAGGGCTATGGAAAGCAATGGAGCATGACAGAATGTAAAAAGCATCAGAAGTTACAAGCACCATTTTTCTGTAGAGTTTGCCATTTAAATATTATCCAAAATATTTCTTTCTCAGATAAGAGAGAGTACATGGAATAACAAATCATAACAGATACTGAGTTATAATGCTGTATTTGAAAATATGCTGCAATAGGCTGAGACATCCTCATGAGGTATGGAAATTTTATTCTCCAAAACCAATCAGAAATAAACTGCATTAAAATGACAGCCAAATATATGTCCCTACAGATTCCTATCAGATCTAGTAGCAAATTTCCTTGACAATCAAGGGGTTGAAACACATACACAAAGTGGAAACCTAGTCAGGCATTATCATTTCCATTTCAAACACTGTATTTGTGTTTAAATTCCAGCGTGTACTACTTGTTAAGCTTGTAACTACCATTGAAATGGCAGGTCTGAGTAATTCTAAATGGTTTGCCATGAGACCATCATTCTCATTTGACTCTTACAGTTCATAGTTTCCACATACCACCCTACATTGTCTATGTAGTTTACTATTATTCTCTGTAGTCCCTAAATCTGTTTTCTATTCACGTGACAGAGCTTGTATTCAATCTAACTGAGACTTAGGCAGATCTCAGACATAATATTGTGGGAGGCAATGAGGCAGAAGTGAGTAGGTCTGACTTAAGTTAAGTTAAGAGGTCTTAACTTAGAAGTATAACTCAGACTTTCAGTAAGAGTATCGGGATAGTCCGCTTGAAGGCTTACAGAAAACAAAATAAACTAGTATTCTAATCTGTGCATCCTGTCTTGTCTGAGAAGTGCAGTAAAAATGTGTCAGCGCAACGTGAAAATGAGTTACTACATCTGACTCTCCTTGATACATTACATACCAAGAAAATACGTCCTTCTCAAAAAAGATCACAGACAGAATGGATCCCATTTGAACTGCAACACTGTGGACCTGTCTGAATGATCGAAGTGATAAATTCTCACTGATCAAATGAGTTACAATAAAATTTAACTACTTAACTGGGCATGTGAACAGAGTAGTAGTTCTGGCTAGTACAGTATGTATAAGGGAAGTAAACTGGGGCAAGAGATCTCTTCCCTTGTACAAGTGCATCAAATAAGTTAGTTATCTTAGAATGAGAGTACTACTGCATGCCTTTACACACCTGGATTTTCTATATCCTAGCATCAGGAGATTTAAATTTTAGTATTAAAAAATAGAGTTTCTCAAAGGAGGAATTATTTATTACATATATAACACTCAAGAGTACTTAGCAATAAAACTTGGTTTTAGAAATACTTTTTATGAATTATAAATGAATTTAAAAATTGCATTTTATATGCAACAGAAATATACTTCCAAAATGCAAAAATTCATTAGTTATCAGCAAAAATATGTATACTTCATACCTTTCTTCATGTATCTTTTCTTTCTCCCACCACATGACTCACAAGCTGTTTTAGAACAGCTCTGCAACATGTCTCAGAATTAGTTCCAGATCTTCTAATATAAGTCCTGTCTCAGAGATAGCTAAAAAGCAAAAATTAGCTAGGATGTACATTATGCTTTCATGCAATATGTTTTCTATTATTTGATCATTTAAAATAGTAGTTCAGATAGACAGTGCTTCTAAGAAAAACCATGATTTTAATCTTAAAAATTTGATTTCATGTTGTCAAAGCACACGGAACTCTCATTGACACTGGTGTGAGTACAGATTAAGTATATGTGCTTCAGATTAGGACATAATTTATTCCATAGTTTTAACTTATTTGAAATAATCAATATCACACAAGTAATCATAATAATTATACCTGAGGATGAAATTCTTGGGTAAATAGCATAGCTGACGGCCACACAAGCACATGAAAGCATTAAAAGCAAAAACTCAAGACAAACATTTTATTTACATTAAATAAGTTGCATCTTCTACAAGTTAAAACAGACCCCTCCAGCTTTTGGGGCAGAACACTCTGGAAGAATGATCACAGAACACAACATGAGAAATATTGGCCAGTAATGTTCCTGAAGCTGAACTCTCCAGTAAGGATTAAAGGATTTTTCCCCCTTTCTCTTTCTTTCAGAAAACATATTATGGTAACTGCAGTAGTTCTACTCAGAGACAACAGGATTCTGGGGACAAAAAGACCATACATGGCCAAGGTCCATATTTCCATACATTGGCATGGAATAATACATTGTTTTTATATTCATGTATACCTACACACACACACACACACACACACACGTATGCAACAAATAGTTTCATTTCATGCTTACCACAAATCCTCTTTCTTTGTGCCCACTGAACGTAATATAAATTCAAAGTGGTCATAATACATATGTTTAATATGTTTGTTCACAACTGAAAATTACTTCTGTGGCTGAGGACCACATTGGCATACAGGAAATCATTAAAAAGTATTTTACTGCTGTCCAACATGTTTACGTGAACTAATTTTATAACATACCTGCAGTGATGGAAGAAGCCAGAGAATTATCGCTGTGAGCTATTTTTAATACAATGTAGTCAGCAGATAATTGTGTTTGCCTTAATGTTAACTAATGCCCCTCCTACTGTGTTTTAAAAGGAAGTGGATCAGAGGACACATTTAATTTACAACAGTTTCTTGCTGTTTATGTGAACATCAGCTACCAGAACACCAAACAGTTATTTTATGTATGATTTGTTTCTTCCTTATTGATAAAAAAACCTTCTTTTACAATAAAACTTATTACATGGCAAGTAACAGGGAGAAATATTTGAAAAATAAAATGTCAAAAGTTCCTTTTTTGCATTTACTGCAGCCTTTGTTCAAGCTGTTTTAGAGCATCGAGAATGTTTGTGAAACTGTGGCCCTCAAAGTTGTAGCTCAGGAAACAGTTTTATGCAACAATTAAACCTCATAAGATTTAACACTATTAATCATTTTCAGTGTTGTATTACTGAAAGTGCATAGTAAGATATTTGAAAAGCAAAAAGGGAAGAATTCTGCTTTTATTATTTTTAGGGTTTATCATCTTGTTTCTTTTAGTGGGGTCTGACTTCATTTGTTTTGTTTGATTGACTGTAGTCCATATATTCATAAATATGCCTGAGGATGTGCTTACAGAAATTAAAATTCTAGACAGTATTTTTAAGCACTTTTTCAATTGGAAAATAACCATTTATCTTGTAGTATGTTGGCAGTATTGCACTGGAGGGTTACTTAGACATACTTTTTAACACTTCTGTTAGAAGTGACATACATTACATTTGTTTCTGTTATACATGCTGTAATTCACAATCATTGTATAGGTTTAGCAAAGGTAAGGTTTTTGACCTTAAAAATACACAGTCTAGAACAGGTTGTGAAGTCTAACAGTTTTAAGTAACTTTTAGCAATTTGGGAATGGAGTTTGGTCAAGCAGCTGTTTCGATTTCCTGTCTCTGCCTATCAGCTATTTCCCTGGAAAACACAAGCATATCTAGCAAAAACAAAACAAGCCAAAGAAGCTGATACAAGAGATTGAAAAGGTTTCCATATAAACTGCTGGAACTTCACCTAGAATGACTGTGACAAAGGACTTGTGATTATTTCTTCTTGTCAAAGAGGAAAAAGAAGTCTTACTGATACGGAAGTTACTTCTGTGGCTATTGTTCAAGTTTCCTAAGTTTCACTTCTTTGACCTTCTAGATGTGGAACACCCACAGCCAGATCTCTGGAGAGGACAAAACCAAAGCAAATCCTTCTGCTTCTCTTCTCCCTACGATGCCTTTCCCTACCCACTCCCACCTGTTCCAAATATTTTGACTACATGAAGATGATCTTTTCTTTGGGAACTGTAGCTTGGCCATTTCAGTCTCGATTTTTCAAAGGACTTAGATTAAAAATTCTGTAATTTCATAGCCCTTACTCAGTGGGGTCTTCTCATCCCCCACCATTTATAAAGAAACTAACTGATCATCTAAGATGTTGCACAAAATTATCTGTTGCAAAGGAACAGAATAGAACCGACCCTCTACTATGGAAGATCCAAATCACACGATTTAGCTAAGCTGTCTTTTGAATAAATTGTGTCAAGCTGATTGAACTGATTTTAAACTGAAGCTACACCTATAGAACTATCTCAGCCAAGCAAAAACTTAGAGAAAAAGTTAGTGTTGTAGTCTTTCACTACATGATGCTTAAGACAACAACACGGGCCAGCAGACCAGCGTTCTGTCCTTTGCTCTGCCACAGGCTTCCAACATCAAATTGGAAAAGTTACTCACACTGAAACACTCGGGATACGGCTGCTAAAAATTAGGGGTTTACTTGCTTTTGTAATTTACATTATACCTTTAAATAATGAGAAATAAAATATGATGTAGCAGTAACAGACGTCTTGAGTTTGTTTTTTTTTCCTTACATTACTTATATATACATATTGTATTAGTGGTAGTGTCACCACACTTGTGATAGTTTGAGTATATAAAAGAAAAAGCAATTTCTATAAGAATTCTTTTCCTTAGGCCAAATTATATAATTGGGGGGGAAAAAAAGGCATACAAGCCTTTTTCTTAGGTCTGAAGTATACATCTGACCTGCTTGCTAAAATGTTGCTATTTATCAGAAAAACTTTTTTCTTCCCCTACAGAAATGCATAAACATTTTACATGTAGTGTATGTTATGTATAAGTAATTTCTAATATAAATGGACCCTCATACAAATAAACAAAAGACAATTTTATGTATCTATACGTACCCCCAACAACTATTTCAAGAGAGCATATTAACAAACCTTTCCTAGAAAAAGATTGTATCTGTTTGTGGAATGACATTAAATATTCACAAGATTCACAATTTCAAAGAAGAAAAGAAAAGAAAAGAGAAAAAAAAGATATATGATTTCCATCCATATATTTTCTTACAAAAGTTAGCAGCCAGACATTAACTGTGGAAAAAAAGAGACTCTTTCTCATTTCACCATTCAGCAATAATTTTAATCCTTACCTTATTCTGCAGCAATTTATTTGCAGGGCAATAGTTCCACAGCTTGGATTAGTAACGAGCAGAACTGCATTCTAAAAACAACTTTTCTTTGCATAAGCAATGAGGCAAAACTCTGTTGCCTAAATATCTCAAACTAACTCATAGAGATCTCTAAGGCTCTAAATTTTCCATTTTACTGGAAAATAAGACACTAAGGTATAAATGGTCTATGCTGTCACCCAACAATATGAACTGCTGTTCATCTGCTGCTATTTTCATTGGCACAGTTTGGACCAAAAATGAAAGTCTGATAAAAATCACAATGATATCTGATAAATTAGAAGTAGCAATAAATTATTTAGCAAGGTGAACAGATGTGGATTTGGTGAAAAGAATTTTTTTAAAACTTTTCTTTCTTCTGAATAAAATAGTTTTATATTTCCTCTTTAGAGATCCTTAAAAACTTCTAACTATTACCTTGTCTTCCTATTCCTTGTTATAAAAACCTTACAATTACAGGGAGCTTTTTCCTTTTGTGGATTGACTACTCGCATAGTGGTTATATCACACAAGTTTTCTATCTGTTGTTACCCCACTCTCACTGAAACACACTAAAAGCACACTTGTATGCATCCGTGGTTCATGGGCATGTGAGACATTGTGGGATACTCCCACAAGATATTCTCCCTTCTGCAATACTTTATGCTGAAGAATGCAGAAATAATTTAGTAAAGTATTTTAATGTGCTAAGCACAGTGTTACCAAGTAATGGAAAATTATTAGACTGCAGAGTTTATTAGATTATATACACACATTTTTAAAAGCACACTCTAAAACTTACTTTCTCTTTTATCCAAGTCCACATCTATTTTTATCAGTTTTCTCTCCCTGAAAGCATAAAAATAAATTCTGATATTTGAGTGACAATTTGCTGTAAATGCTTTAAAATATGTATTTCTGCTACACATTAATAAATTCTGCTACAAAAAGAACTTCACTCTGCATTTAAATTTATTATAGAAGTTTTTCCAATTAAAAAGTAATGAGGAGTTACAAAAGTGTGATGGTGTGCTCTCTCCGCCTCAGCCTGACCTCCTTGTAAACAGCACATAGGCAGGGGCTAATTGAGCATGCGCCAACTAAGATCCACCTAGCATGTAAATATGACTATGAGTCAGTCATCTCCCCCCACAAAAACAGGGGTCAGCCCAGAGCCCACTGAGCTCTCCTGTGCAGCAGTAGGCTGCACTGCTAAAACTCCTCTTGAGCAGGGATGCCTCTCAAGGTCAGTCCTCGAGGTTGAGAGACTCCTTACCCACGACAGATCCTTGGTAAGTGATTAATAGCACACTGAAACTTAGCAAACTTTGCAAAACTTTGCTAGGTTGCATCTCTGACTGATTGTGCACATAGTCCCTTAGACATAAACCGTTGACCAAGTCTGGGACTAGGATTGGATCCAGCTGCACCCAGGCGCCTCTGAAGACGAGTTTGGAAAGCAAGGAGGTCCTTTCTGAACCGCATGACTCAATGGGAGGGTCTCCTCCACACAGACTGCATTAGACATAAACTGTTGACCAAGTCTGGGACTAGGATTGGATCCAGCTGCATCCAGGCTCCTCTGAGGAGGAGTCTGGAAAGCAAGGGGGTCCTTTCCGAACCTCGTGACTCAATGGGAGGCTCTCCCTGACACTGTCATCAGACCCTGTCCTCCACGCAGTAAATAACTGGGTGAACCTTGCTATCAAACCTTCTTAAATCACTGTCTCATTTATGATTGCACTGTGCTAAGTCACTATCTTACTGCAATAAAACATAGTGCTGCTTCTCTCTTATGAGTGAAGTGCATTGCTCCACTCATCCATGACAAAAAGCAAGTATATGTAAAAAGTCAAGATTTATGAAATTTGCTAGTACAGTTAAGGCCTTAGCCTTATCACAGTGGTTGATACATATGGTTGTCTGTCTATACATACAATAGAAAGGGATGGTAGAGAAATTCATGTTATTGCACTTTTGACTGGATTATTAGACTACTATTGCCAAAAGAAGCAAAACCTATTTAAGATAACAAACTGCTCTTCATCACCAGTTTTGCTTAGAATTGCTTTGTTGCAAGTTTAATGGTAGTAAAAGGAAAGCAAACTGTGGTCATTTAGTCAGGACAGGCAGGTGATGTTGGTCTCCCTTTTGACTCTGCCGCTGACCTGTTCTATAACACTGGGCAACAAGTTTCATTTCTTTGAGCCTCCATCTCCCTTCTGACTACCTGTAAGCTCTATTTATACACATTTTAAACTATTTGTAAAGGGTTAGTTTTCAATATATTTCTACAGTGCCTCATGGAATGGGCTTTTTAATGCACTTAAGATAATAATAATATATTATTAATCAGGATTTTCTAAATTAGTATGTACAAAGTAAATCAGGTAAATTTATTGTGATATTTTCAATAAATGGAAGATATATAATCACTAAAACTACTAACGGTTCATAATCAGTTCAGAAGCATGTATCAATCAAATAGTAACATAGCTTTTTATTCAGGTGGTGCTTGTGCTAACACTTAAAATCGAAGGCTACTTATTGGCAATTTGCCAGCTTGTGCAGTGAAGCCAGCTTAAAGAGTTTCTGCTCACATCAAATCTTGAATCGCACTACACAGCTAGGATTTGTCTGCGTAACTGTGGGACCATAATGTAAGCCCTGTGAATAATTCCGCACAAACAAAAAAACTATGCTCTACCTTTATTTACGTAACTATTATATGTAGTTCTCAAAATATCTGTTTTAAGAAAACTGACAGATGAATTGTCTCTCATCTCTGACTTTTTCTTATAAGAAAGACATTGATGTTATTTTTTCTTCTCTCCACCCAATCTCATCTTGTCAAAAATAAAATGTTGTCCTTGTGTGCATCTGTAGTCACTAAAAGACAAAATTAATAGTCACTCATACTTCATCTGTTTTTCAAATGTCTACAAGGACAAGTGCTCCTAAAGTATCTACTTTGAAAAGTGATCAAATGAAAATGCATTACTGTTCTCCAGATCTGTTTATTGAAAGCCTTTAGTCATATCTATTTTACTGGTTATGATAATAATTATCACTTTCCCTCCTGATAACACTAACAATTACATAGTTAGGAGAACGCCCTTTATATATCTTCATTGTTTGTTTCTCAGTCCTATAAAATTGTTCTATTAGGTTATACTGAGAGCATAATCTACCTGCAGACCTCATGCTTATTGGTAATAACATATACAACCACCTCAATTTTTGTGCTCATATTCATTTTGAAGAAATAGCAATTTAGTCTGAAGAAATAGCATTTATGTTAGGTTTTAAACTTGTAAATTTAACGTATTTTTAAGGCAATACTAATTTTATGCCATTTTTATATATTCTTTCACAGCAGATCTCAGCTTTTAGTAACTTCAAATAACAAGTACTGATTGCCTAAACACTAGCATATGAAGTCCTGTATTTCTGTTTAATAAGCAGCTTTTATAAAAAGATGCTGTAACAAGAACAAGTATTTTTAATTAAGAATTTACTACAGCAATTTCTGCTCTTCTGTGTATGGGTTGAGGTTTGTTTGAATAAATTTTATATTTTTACAGGAAAACTTATCTAATGAATATAATACTAAGATGCCTTTTATATATATAATATCTCTAATGAGTATATACTTCAGATACAATTAATATGATGCTTTACTCCTAATTGTTGTAGATTTTCCCTAAACTTTTTCCTACAGGGCATAATGGTGCACTGAAATACTGTAGCCACATGCTACTATTTAGCAATAGTTTACATTTAAAAATGGAATAGATAGTATCCCTCTATTCCCTAGTGGATCATTGTAAAAAACACCAATTTGGCATGATTTAACATGATACATAAAATTTGCTGTGGATAGAACAGCAACAGTATTACAACTTTAAATGACATAATGTAAATTATACAGAAGAGGTTGCGCAGAGCTAACTGATGCTACCATATCTTGAGCATTAAACTCGCTTCTTCTTCTTCTTTTTTTTTTTTTACAGCTCTTTCTAGTGTACCCCAAACATGAAGCTCTCTAAATCTCCTGTTTAAAGACTAAAATAAATTGGTGTTCATCCTGGTCATCTGTTCTAATTGACATATCTAGATCAACTTTGCGTTTTCTGCTACAAATTTTGCCCTTACAGAATGAAATTTTGTAATGGTGTATCATTATGTTCAGTCACACCACATTTTTAAAATGAGTGTTTCCTAACCAGATTTATGTCCAAATAAATGCTCATAAGTACTCTTTACTGAAAATATTTCAGATAAGTAAATCTGAGTTCTATGCAAAGACTAAGTACCATACTGCCCACTTATACTTTCATCACTTAGAAATCAAAGATAGGCTTTTCCAGTAGGATTCTGTAACGCTTAAGTAGATGAAAAAAATAAACATAACTTGAATCAAGTACCAAGCAAGAAGTAAGTAATTTTTTTTTAATAAACACCAGCAATATTATACTTGTATTCTCATTAAGTAGTTCTATAAGAAACAGTTGATTTCCTGTCCTTAGCTCCTCAAGGTTTTTGACTAGATCCATGGCATTGCATCAGTTTCAGCTAAGCTATATTTCTCTCAATAAAGAATGGTAGTTTAGCAATTTTGATATTAAAAGTGTACAGGAGGGTAATCAATTAAACCATGTCAAAAATAAAACAAGTACACATATAAAAACAGACAGTACCATAGACAGTGAGAAAAAGACTGACAGAATCACCCATTAGACCAAAGAAAGCTCCCCCATTTTTAAGTCTCTCATCTAGGTTAAGCTTTCTCTGAAAAGATCATGGTTATTGCAGTCCTCTTACTTACACTTTTTTTGCACAATGTCAAGGAATGTTACTATAATAAAGTAATTAGTAGTTCTATGCTTGTAAAGTGAAACTGTTCCCAAACTTGAAAACTCACATTTATCTCTCTGTTGATGCTTCTTTTTCCTCACGATGCTATCTCTTAAATTGTTCACAGAGAACACAAACAATAGATATAACATGACAAGGAGAAAAAAAAAGTTACATAATGAAATATTTTAAGATACAATGTGAATATTATGGATAGCACCTGAAAAGAAACAAGGGAAAATAAGTAATTTTTGTTAAATACTATCAAACAGAAGTTCCTCCTGTTTGGATATTAACCAGACCCCTGGTTTTGGTCCTAGTCACAAGGCTCAATGCGACTTTACTCTGGAGTTTAAATACACTGCAAGCTCTGCCCATAGCTGGAAATTCCAGGTACACTTTGGAATCCAAATTGCTTGCTATCTGCCTGCTGAACCTAATCCAGACTCCTACACAGCTTAAATTCCCTCCTATAACTCTAATCACATGGGCATCCCAAGAACAGCACTGAACAAACACATCAGGGCCGTCTAAAAGCTAGAATAAAAGCACACAGACACAAAGAGCCTCTCTAAAAATAAGTAAAACATTACTGCATTTCACTTGACAGAAAAGGTCAAAAGTTATCTCCTGTAAGTACCAAATTTTGGTCAAACTACAGTCGTCAAAATTAGCTGCTCCACTGTTGCCGAAGCCTTTGTATATAAACTACTTGTTTAGATACATTTCGTGATAGAATACATTTTTGTAGTGATTTCATAATATGAACCAGTATAGATGTAGTACATAAATTTCACAAAATATTACAGAGGAAAAATACTGAAATCAGGCTCCTCCTAGGCTTTAAAATTATTATTAATTGAAGGATACCAGATAGATAATTTTTTCTCAGTAATGAAAATCACAATACAAAATCCTGGCTAAAGTTTTATTTCTCTAGAACATGAACTCATAGAAAAACAAGAATAGAAGAAACATCACATTGCACATGCACCCTTTTCCTGCAGAGCTGGACAAATTGTATTTATGCCATTACTGGAAGAAGACTGTCTAACTGGTTGTTAAAAATCCCCATGATTGAGATTATTAAGCAAGTTTTTCCAGTATTTCTGTATTCTTAGTTTTTTTCCTAATATCTAGTGTTTTTTTTCACTACTCTGAGATCTTTACTCCTTTTCCTGACTACCCAGACCATGAGAAAAATGCTATTCCCTTCCTGCTTCCTATAGCTTTTTATATATTTCATGACTGAAATCCTCAGCAAGTCTGAGGACAGCATCACTCAGACTTCTCCTCTTTACACTAAACCCCTGTTTTTCAGTATTTCTTCACAATTCAGGTTTTCTAGGCTCTTAAAGCTTTTGTCAGTTTCTTCTGAATACTATCCACACAGACCATATCTTCCTTACGCTGCTAAAAACTGGACAAATTAATCCTACTGTGGTCTTAACAGTGATAAGTAAAATGAAGGATTAGGTTATGTGCTTTTGTTAGCTATAATCCTGTTTACACATCCCATTCTCCAACTCATACCTGTAGGATTATCCCAGCCTAAATGCTTATGACTCTTTTGTACTGAATTACATCCCATTTTTTTCAGTTCATTAAAATCATTTTCACTTGCATGCTCTAACCTTTTTTGCAAGTTCCAGCTTCACATCACACCCAAATTAGAAAGAAAGAAAGAAAGAAAAAAATAGTTCTTTGGTAATCTATGTTGTTAATGAAAATACTGAACAGAACCAGATCCAAAACAGGCCTTTGCAGAATTCCACGCACTGTATCTTTCTACTCTGACAAGATACCACCGATAATCACTCTTTAGGTACAGTTTACCCAACCAGCTTTGCACCAACATGTAACTTCATCTAAAATACGCATTTTTCCTTACATTTTTCTGAGAATGTCATATGATACAAAGTGAAAAGCCTACTAAAGTGAAGACAGACACCCTCACATATTTATTCCCTATTCACAGAGTTTATTACCCATTTCAGAAAGAAACTGGAGAGATTTGGTTTAATTTATTCTTGTACTACTCTGTTATACTCTACATAATTACAAAAACTCTTGCAGGGGCTGAAACTGAACTGATTGGTTTAAAATAAACATAAATATGTAAGTAAAAGATAGTCAGTATCTTGCCCTTTCTTAGTTTTTGAGGACTCCCAATATCTTCCACGAGTTCTCAGGAAGCCCACACCTTCCTGGCTCTGAGATTGACTGGGTGCGACCAGCAGGATTAAAAAACTGATGGAAGCAGTCTGAACATACCTAATTCATTTGAACTGTGCATTCATTGTTCTACATCATTGCCAGTGATAACACCTGTGCTGGCTACATCCTCACACTTGTCCTTTCAGTGAAGTACAATGCATAAAACATTCAACACATCAGCTTAGACTGGTGTAACACATTAAAATATTTCTTTATCTTTTGAGCAGATACTCTTCTTTTCTTTTTCTTCCTCTTCTGCTATGCTCTATTATACATACAAACACATCTTATATATACACTGAGCTCTTGTTGCTCAGTCTCTCCCTGGCTGTGCCTCATTTTACCCCTGAATACTTATGCTGTATTTTTAACACTTGTCCTCAGTAAATTTGCCTAGTTTCCATATAATTCAACTTTCCTGCATTGACTGTAGTCTTCAGGCCAGTGTCTCTAGGATGATGGCAATATCCTTGAGGTCAGAAAAAAAGTTCTTTTGTCAGGGCTACTATTTTTGAAGTCCAGTTCCTCATTTTTATTTCCTATTCCCTCCAATAGTTTAATAAAAATTAGCTTCTTTAATTATTCATTAAGTCTGGAGGGGTATGGAAGGTTAAAAAATACTCCCTTTTTTCTAAACTAGAGTATAAGTATCAAGTATAGAACTTTTAAAAATTTTTATAAAAATCAGAGATCCACATACCAAAGTCACTTAAAGAACAGTCTGAAAAACTCGAATTCAAGTCCATATTTTGCTGAACATATTCCTACATCCCAGACCAGTGTTGCAATCACTGTATTATAAAATCAGATTGTCTCTTTTTGTATTAATGATTAATATTCATCAAACCAAAGGGGAATGACTCCAAAGGAAGAGACTAGCAACTGTTCATATAAAAATTACATATATCCTGTGATCAGAACAATTGACCTGGAATTTGGATGCGAGATTCACACATTCTGGTTCCTGGACTGCATCAGGCTGACCAGAAACTTGAACCCAATCTTTATAAAAACCAGAAAATCTTTATGTGGCTGAAGACTGCATATGTCCACAAACACTGCAAACAGCACAGAAGCATATATCACACCGTTGGTCCCATCAGACTCCTGACACCTAACCAAAGGACTGATTATGTTATGATAGCATATTTTACACAATAGCAAATCTTGCTACAGTGTCAAACAAACATGCTTCAGAGACACCAGAGGAATTATAAGAGTTCTCAGTGGCAAGAGAGAACCGGATTGTATACTAAAGGGCACCATCATGATCACTCCCCTTTTGTAGACCGGCCCAGCTCTTCCTGTGCTTTGTGCTGATTTTATCAGGCACGCCACTGCTATTCTCTCTGTCTGCCCATATTCCTCAATGAATTTCTATCAGTCTCCATCAATCTTGGTTCCAAAATAAAACCAATACTTTCCTGTATAATCTACAGCAGAAATGCAACATTTTGCCTTTTTAAGTGGCCACTAATATATTTACAAATGCTATGATGTTTTCACAGTTTTCACAGCACAAAGAAAGCAACACATATTTGAAGACAGAGTGACTAGGGATTAATTCAAGCTCAAATAATGTTGATTAAACGACAAACTTTGCTGCATTACAAGTTAGTATTTGTAATGTTAGTATTTGTAATAGTCTATGACTATGAACTGCCATTTTTGCATACTACCAAGACAGAAGAGCAATCAGATTCCATTCTCTAAGGTCTTTTCCTTCAGAGGAAAGAAAATCAAAACATGTGCATTGTAAATTGAGATCTGAAGATAGAGGACCTTATTTCCTGTATTTTGCTTTTTGGAGGGATTTGTTTTTATTTCAGAATTTTAACAGATAAGTAGAAAAATATCAAGGACAAAAGAGACTAACTAAATCAGTCTGGCCACATGTATTATATAGGCCAAAGGATATTCTGCTTTTAGGAAGATATTTAATTTCGATGTAAAGATTCCAAGTAATGAAATCCTAAGTCACGTGTTCCAAAGGTTAGTTATCCTCGTTGTTAAAGGTATGTGCCATATTTATTAGCCTGTATTTGTCTACCTTCTGTTTCCAGCTTCAGGACCTCATTATAGTTTTCACTGTTATAAGTCCATCACTAGAAATCTTATTTTCACGCACAAATTTGTGGACTGTGATTAAACTACATCTGAAACTTCACTCAAATACATTGAACAGATTGAGCTTTCTAAGCCTCTTGTTACAAGTCACATTACAAGAACCCCACAACCATTCTTGTAGCTATTTCTGAACACTTTTTTCAATAATTTTTCCTTTTCTAAATATAACAATCATAACTGCAAATAATATTGCAGTAAGTCTAACTTATGCCATTGCCCACTTCTCTATTGCTATACCATTTCTATGTCAGCAAACAGTAAAGAAAAAAGTGATCCAACTAACTACTTTACTCTGATCTCAGCAGATATAAGATTTATAACAACTTCTGAAGAAAATAAACCATTAAATATATGAGTGTAAATGGAAAATGAGATAATATATGACATGACTCCCAAAGTAATCACGTTAGAATGACTGAATTTCTTTGATAGAATAGAAAATTTTATAGACAAAGAAAATTCAGGATAGGATTTATTCAGACTTCTGTGATACTTGACAAGGCACTACAGAAAAAAGGTTTACATAAAATGGGGGTTAATGCTATAATTGTAAGAAGCAAGGAAATGGCTGTGGGGGAGATGACAACTGCTAGGATAAAACAGACCTGTGTGCTAGAATGGGGTTAGTAGTGGAACTCCTCAAAGATGATCTGTGGGAACAATTTTATTTATTATTTTTAAAACTCTTTGGCATAAAAAGTAGGAGTGTTCTAGTGAAATAGTACTGATGTCAATGTCTCCTAACCATATGTCAATACAGAGAACTGAACTATGATAAAGGAAAAACTGGGCGACTTGGGGACTGGAGTAATAGAAGTGGCATGACATTTAATAATACAAAGTATGAGGTCAGGACACAAGCTCAGCGCTCAAGGCTTCTTAGCAGCGTACACCAAATTGGATTTTGATGTCCTCAAGGAGAGGACAAAATTACTTATTTTTTCAGCATGAACAGGCATCAAAACTATATTTCATGGTGATGACAGAGGAACCACAACAGTAACATCTTCCCTGAGAAGTTTGTGTGCTGCTGAGCTAAGCAACATCCCTAGCACCGGTAATAGCTGGCCATGGCTCTACCCCTTTCTGCGCAGCACCCCTCTCTGAATCAGCGAGGGGTCCGTGCGCCTTGCCTGATGAAGGCAGTGGAACACCGCTGGCAGAGGGAGGGAGGTGAGAAAAACATATCCCAGGTCAAAAGAGCTGCCAGTTCCAGCCTCAGATAGATCCGATCCCACAAGCCTGTGCGCCAGTCTTCTCTGTGCTCACCTCTGCCAATGCCCAAACCCTGTCGGGACACTGTACTGCCCCCAGCCTGGAGAAACAAAGAGGGGAGAAGAGAAGTGCCACAACTGGGTAAAATTCCCAGTCCCTGTAATATGCGGCTACAAAATCTAAAACCAACCAGCCCTGCTTTAGTGGTGGCCAGCTTTAAGCACTTAAGTCCATCTTCTACTCTTCCATGCCAAGGATTTTGTTATCCCCTCTAGCAGCTGAGTTGACAGGGCTGGGGAAGAGGTATGGGTACAAGGTGCTGAGTGCACAGCCAGCAGAGCAAAAGCCATGTAAAATTAATGCTTGCTTGATCCTGGAACCCTGAGCTGCTAAGACAGGATGAGCTATGGGAGCAATTCCGTACCATGATGATTTTGCAGACACATCAGTCCATCACCATACACAACTATTTATGCCTAGTTCTGTGACAGTTCCTCAGAAACTAGTACAGTGAAAACATATTAGGGAAATGAAGATCATAACATATTAGTCAATCTTAGGACAACTGAGCCACCAATGTGAAGCACCTCTACAAAGCAAACATGACCTTAAATCAGAAAAGATCATTCCAGCAGAGTAAGAGAGGTCTTTATGCTGTTTTACAATGCACTTATGTGCCCTAGGTATACAGCTATGTAGAATTCTGCTCACTTACATTAAAGAAAGATGGATTGAAACTGGGATATGTGCAGTGGATCAGATGATCAAGGAGCGGAAAAACTATTTTATAACAGCCAAGTAAAAGAACTTATGCCTGTGTAAAGCGATGTCGTGCCAGATTGCCATCTTGCCCTTGGCCCCAATTCCATGGCTGTTTATTTTTGACTCTACATCACCTGCACCCTTCCACCAACCCAAATGCTGATGTAGCCGTGCTGTGAACCGCATCAAGGAACTAATTTGTCCCCCCTCCCTCCCCAAAAAGAAAAAAGATACTTTTCAATCACAAGTTTCCTGATAGGGTTTCTTTCATGAGCAAATATGTCTGTGCTGGCACAGAGAAGAGTAAGGCATGAAGCTAAGGTAAAAGCAGCAATGCTTATGGTGCAAGTGGATATCACTGTTTGCTAATAATATCTGTTCAATGGCAACACCAAAAAGGAGAACAGCTGTTTAAACTTAACGACAACACAAGAGAAAATGGTTATAAATCTATCACAGATCACTTCAGGCTGGAAATCAGAAAAAGGCTTTCAACCATCACTACAAGAGTGCTGTTTTAGTTCCAGTTTAAGGGGCAAAAACATAGCCAGTTCTTACAGCATTGCAAGTAGCCACCTACCACTACTTCAGAAGTTTTTTTCAGTCACATATTTTACTAATGTTCTACTTTTCTATTACTAGATACAGCACACAATGCAATAAAATGTATACTAAAAAACTCAATTGGCCAAGGAATCCAGATTTGGTAAATTAACAAATGAAAATGGGATCAGTTGTACAAATGAATATTACAAGACCTGGAAAAGCTACTAATAAGAGTATTAATTTGCAGTGTAAAAAGGAACTTCAGACTCAGTATAATTTCTCTAAAATTCCAAAACACTAAGACAACGTTCTCAAAGAACTATTCATCCATATGTGGCATGAGATTTTCTAACTTGCCCTGTATCCACTGGGACCCATTAGGATACTTATGACTGATTTTTAAGAGAGCTTGGTACAAAGTATTTTGGGTTTTCTTTGAAATTTGTCCACCCATTGTGGTGCCTAAAGCCATTGATTTAATTCAGAAAAGGCTTATAATATGTAAAAAACAAATAAAAAACACCAAAGACATGAGTAGTTTTTGATATATTTTAAATTGGAGCTTAATATTTCTAAAAAATTATCCTCCACAATCTCTGCTGCAAATTTTGAACATGATTATTTTGCATAAGAAGTTTGACCTATTAGGGAGACTTGAAGCCTTCCAATCTACAGCAAATCATTTATATTTAACCATACATGGTAAGTTTTTGCTTTTCTAACCAATGAGTTGTATTGTAACAGCTGCTCTGGAGGTCCACACCGGGAGCAATCAATTTGTATCACTTTGTTAGTTTTCACATTCTTTGCAATGAATTATTAAACTAGGAGATGTATTTTTCAACAACTTGGTGGAGGCTGATTATCAGATACTAGGAAAGTAGTACGTAACTAAACAGATTTTAACAAACTAAATGAAAATGAGATATACAATTAAAGCGTTTACTGAATTAGGCTACTCTGCATAACCACACAAAATACTTCACATACCAGTTATTAAATAATATTTGTATGCAACCCCATAAGTCTGAACTACTTCTAACACATCAAAAAAAACACAGTAAGCAATTTTTCAGGTTTCAGACTTGATACTGCTTTCTACCACCTCAAAAGATGCCCCTCTGTACCTCATAGTTCTACAGTGGTACACTTAAATACTTTTTAAAATCTACTTTTAAAATATAACAAATTAATATGCAAGATAATATAAGAAAAGTCTGAAAAACATGCCAAAAATGAAAAGAAAATGCAAAATTCATATCATATTATAAAGGCAATTGTATTTGTGTATCTCTTGAAACACGTGATTATAGTTTTCTAGATAATGCTAAAAAAATAAAAACAAAGTGGTTAAAGTGTATTCTGGCATAAAGGATTACTTTTTCCAAGTACCTGGCAAGTTAAAGGCCTAAAAAGGGTTGACAATAAAACACACAGATGCAGCAATTCAAAAATATCAGCTTGAAATCATGCCCATCATCAGCTTTAATCAGAACATTAGAAATTTATACAACATCGTTTTATAAAAGGTTTTCCTCTTCTCTTGATTAATACTGTGTCATTATCAGTTACTTTATCCTCTAGCACTGCCGAAAAATATTTCAAAACCAATACAAGCAGAAGCCAAAAAACATTGACAAACAAGTAAAATATGTGATATTGGCTGTTCATGAAATTATACAGTCACATTTATTACCTGTTGAAATATTAACATAGTTGTTGTAATTGGTGTATTAGGCCATGTTAAAAACAGCTGAAGAATAGTACCAAATAATTTCCGCTTGATTTTCAAATGACTGCATTTTTTGGGATCTAGATGTTCACTAATCAAATGATTATATTCATATAAAATTCAAATTCCTCACACTGTTTTCTAACACAGTTACTGCTGAAAAACAATAACATTTCTGTCAATCTCCTTCAGGCCCTGCTTCAGTAATAAAATTCTCCAGTAGTATCAGTTTCTTAACAAAGCTATTGGGGTGCCTTGCCAAAGGAGTATTGTGAGTTTTGTCTGTTTTTTTCTTTATAAATGAGATCAGGAAATACTGAAAAAAGGGCCAAGAACAGGAAGGTAACTCCCTGAAAGGCAGAGGAGATGGGGAAGCTATCACTGAGACAAACATGAACAAAGTGATCACAAGGAGAATAAACAGTAGCAACAAAGAAGTGATGTTGCTACTGGCACCTTTTAATTTTGAATTCTCCTGAAGTGGGAGGAATCATTTTCAGCAAGCCCTGAGAAGCCTGAACACTAAGCAGTGGCTCATGAATCTGAGGGGTGGCTTGACCAAACCCTGAGATATGATCCACATGAGATGTTTGTTACTTAACTTGCGTTTGGTTGCAGTTGCATTCCTATGGCTTGTTACTCAGACTCAGTTCTTCCCTGCTTAATTCTGCCTCCCACTTCTGACCAGCTTGCCTGCTTACTGCTTCTTGATATTCAGTCTGGTTCTAACCACATTCTTACTTTGCCCTTTAATTTACTACACCTTCTGATTCTGCAACTTCCTCTTCCTAGGTCTAATTTCTGAGCATGGTTTTTGTCTAGACTTTGCATGCTACACTTAATTTCCCTCATTTCAGCTTTGGCTCACCTTAACTTTGTTTCCAACCTTGATTCCAGTTTAGCTGTAATCATTGAGCACAACTACCTATTTATAGTATCTACCCCCATATGACAGTTGTTTGTTCTTATGTGAAAGTCATCAGTACAAACCAAGAAGTGAAACTGTTTTTACAAATACTGAATGTGCTTAAAAGCCATTACTTGAAAATAAAATCAGAACAATTAAATTGAATTAAATCTTGCTATAATTTTGAATATAATCATTGAAACATGAATACTCTCTGGGCATCTGTAGGAAATCCAACACAGTTCTTTATCTTCTGCTATGAACACTGTTCAACTCACATAATGTAATCATCTGGCAAGCATTAGGCCTATGACTAACTTTAAAGTTTCAGCAGTTTGGGTGACTTATGTGTTAGGACATTACCTAAATTGAAATGCAGGTTATTTCTCTACAACTACTGAATTAATAAAATGTTACTCATGAAAACTGGTGTTTTTGAATCTGAAAAAAAATTAAGTGGAAAACAGAGTATCATTTAAAATTAACCTTTTTTACAACTTTTCTAAATCTGATACAAGTCCAAATGGTATTGTTTACTAAGTATGAAATCTTCTACATATATAACATTAAATTAACAAAAGAAAATAGAAGTTATACCTATAATCTGTTGCAGCGTTTCTTCTTCTTGTGAAAAACTTCCACTGACAAATAATCTTCCTATTCTCTTGATTTTTCTTAACACTAAGTGTTGTAATTGGAATAGACCATGCCATGGATGAGGACACATCCGTTATGATAGAGTGTAAAGACTGCACCAAATGAACTTCAGTAAGCATATGGACAAGGAAATTTGGATAATAGTCTTCTTGGATTTAGAAATAGAATTCTGTGTCTAGAAAGAAAGAGAATCCTGGCCTGAAGACTAGAGCAACATGTCTGGAAGCAACTGACTTACTGGTAGGAATATCATTTAGGTGATGGCACTTTCAGATTTGCCACAATCAAAAGAGAATCATGCTATCTTTGATGAAGACTTCCAGAATTCTGGTTTTCCTATTTTTCTTTCCTACGTTACTATATCCTTACCAAAGTATACATCTGCAACGATGAAGAAAGGGAAAAGCAGTTACCTAAAAAAAGCAAAATGGTAAAGCTATGAAGTTCAAATGAATGTTTGTTCATTTGAATACAAAAGTATTCTAATTACCAACTTAGCAAATGGGAACCAATGATAAAGACAACTGAAAAAAAGAAGAAATATTTACCATTAAGAGACAAACACTTTTCCAAAGACAAAATTAGAGTTCTGAAATCAGATTCTTTACAAATAGTTTATAAAGAAAACAATTGATGGTGCTAGCCAATCTAACACATTAACAGATAGGTGTGTGACATCTAGTGGTCAGACAGTTTAAATGCATTAAAAACATAATACTGTAGAACACCTTTGTTTTCACTTCCAATAATAAAAGCAGAGAGCCAAAAGTCATGAACAGTGATTGGTAATTTGGGAACAAAATATGGGTGGAAAAAAATCAAAAGTATACACTACTTCTTATATTTTAAACATATATGTACGGTTCTTTTTCTAGAACTCAAGAAGAGTGGTTGTTAGAAGTGCCTTTTGGATCTGAAGTTTTAAAATGTCAAATTCTAGAGCAATCTACAAAAGAAAAAAAAATAGTTGGTGATTCAACTGTTCTACTGTTCAACTGTCCTACCATCAAAACATATATGCTTTCTTTACCACTACTGAAGCTGAAATTTCAATTACGGAGGAAAATAGGCTAAATTTTGAGCCTAATCTGACCCCCAAATCATAAAAGACCCAAATAATGCTCTCTTAGCTAGAAATGGAACTGGGTCTGAATTATATCTCCTTCTCATAAGGTGAGTTTCTAGCAGGCATGAGGACACAAGAAATTTAAAGACTACTGCATGGGAAACAAAACATATCTTTTTATGTAGAAACCTTTCCTAATGTACCTTCCTCTTATACTTTGTTTCAATTCTGCACATATTCTCAAAACTTATCAGTTCTGCACCGCAAAAGCAATACTAATATTTTTATTAAGAGACGCTTATAACAAAGCGATATATAGAACTGATGTCACAACTATAGTATTAGCTTTCAACTCAATATATTTTCATTTTCCTACTCTTAGGTTTCTAAAGTGACTGAATATTCCATTTAAAAAGTCAGTATTTTCACACAGTAAATGTTAAACTTTGAAATATAAATACGCTGGATAACACACATTCACTGAGATACCTATTTCATGTGCAAGTTTCCTATGAATCTGAAAATGTCACTCTAGTTCACAGAAATATTTAGAAAAATCTTGAATAAAATATCAGAAATAAAGTGACAAGAGGCATTTTAAAAAATGTATTTTACTAAAAATTTTTAGCTAAAGAAAGTCAATCTCTGCTTGGAAGTTGATTTATTTCACCTACGTATTGATACAGGTATCTTTTGCAGTGACAGCAGCAGAACAAGAAAGTTTTGTAGTAAAGTAAGTTCTTTCTGTTCCTCAGCTCTAATTCATTCTCTGCATTTCTAACACCCCTCATTAAAAATAAACTAAACTAGTATATAATTGTCTTTCCTTACAGGTTTGTAGAATTTATTTAAAATGATGAGTTAATTCAACTGATGACACTGAACTGCATTGTCAAAAGTCTAGAGAAAAAAATCAAGTACATAAGTGTACCCAGTGCAAGCTCACAGTGAAGATGTGATTTACTCTTCTTAAAGATGTCAATAGAAAGGCATATTTCTCTGTCCAAAGATTTCTTTTTAAGTGAGAAATTGAGTAAAACATGCAAGTGGAAGGATAGCTGTTTTTCGCTGTTACCCTCATTCACACTCTACAGCACACATTTTACATGGTGTTCACCACTTTGAGAAGAGTAGAAACTTGCCTTTTAGGGAGAGACAATATTATGTGAACTTTGATCATGGTAAGCATTCTTGGGATGTACTTTCTCCCGGCGATGCTATGTTGTTTGGCTTAGTTAAATCTCTCCTGTAGTATTCACTTACAATAACCACAAAATTGCTCGAATTTATTAAAAAGTCCTGCAGAGCTTCTCCATTACTTGTTCAAGGGAATTTTCTTCTCCCAAAGTCTCAATCAGTATTTTGTCTGACAGTTTAAAAAAATGTTTATATTTGACAAGCGCTAAGTAGTGTTTCAAAGCACATTAGCCAACTTTTGTTTTTATTTTAAGCAATTTATAATCTAGGCAAGAATTTAATCTTATCGAATAAAATGAACATATGTAACACCCACTTGACATTTCAGTTATAAGTCTGCTTTTCCTAGATGAGAATGAAATGTTTAGAAGAACACAAATTAATGTTCTGATTTAGATGGCATTCAGACAATGGCTTTCGCATAAATTTGGAATAAGAGAGGAAAAAGGTATGTTCTTGTGGAATATGGTGATGTGAGGATTAGAATCTCCCATTGACTTTTTTTTTAATAAATGTAATAACAATGCTGTCTTCAGCAACACAAGCAAAGAGCATTCTGAACATTTCAGAAGGGAAAATCTAATTCTCAGCATTAGGACAGTCTCATAACAGACTGCCTTTTTTGAGAAGGAATGAAGTATTACTAAGACATTTCAAAACACTCCTGGTCAAGTACACGCACAAGGTAAATTCACAGGGAAGACGGGAACACCTTTATAAAGGGCCAAGAGAAACTAGAAATATTTCATGTACAGTAAGTACATAGTGAGACTAGGTAGACGCAGAACGAGGGCGACGACACAGCTCTGGCTACGAACAAGTATTTTCTACTGAGCATGACGCTGCATAGTATAGACATTTCCAGATAGCACCTTTACTCTCATACAAAGTGAGGTATACTCACTGATTGTCAGTGTTGTGTGAACCAAGCCACAAATAAACATAAGGATCAACCAGGCTTTTCCAAATTAGCCACATAGAAAGGAGATATTGGTAAGAGGTGAGAAAACGTCTGTATCACTGCTGTCTGACGCATGTAGAAGCAGCCATTATGATGCAACATGATTCATAGTTTATCTTATCACTATTGGAATTGACAGAAACTGGCATAAATAAATCCAGCACAAAAACATTCACGATCAAGTCTCCATCCATTTGTATTTGACAGCAAAAACTGAGACTGCTTCCTACCCATTAGGTAGCAATTCCATCTACAGATCATTTCATTTACTGAATAGAAAGTCTATCACAATACATTGTGCGACTATTCACGAAACCTCAAAACTTGCAGTTAAGTCCTGGTGGTAACACTTTATATCTGCTTGGCAAAGAAAGTATCAGGTGCACTTGAAAAGCTAGATGCCAATCTCAAAGTGCTACTAGAGTCTAATGGTGAAAATAAACATACCCCTTTATGTTCACGTAAAAAAAACAGCTTTCTCATTTGTGTTAGCTGCTGAAAGATACATACACCTCTTGCTCAGTTTTGAGGGAAGGACAGAAGGAGGGTCAGAGTCCTGGAACACCTGCATAAAGCTGCATCGGCCACCCCTTCCCTCTCTGTCAGAGATGGCCTTTCTGACAGAGAGATCAGATGTGTCTAATGATCAGAACAGATGGAAGTGAAAACTGAAATAAAGTCCTGAAGCACATTTTCTCGGAGATCTCACTAGCAGATGGTCCTGAGGACTTTTGGAGGAATGCTCTGCAGACCTCATGTATAGTACACATTTGGAGTTAATTTTGTGCCAATCAGTGCTGTAGATAATCATCACCTCAGACAAGCATTAGGAAAAAGATCAACAGGACTATTCATCTCAGGTGAAATTTTGCTTCTCTTGAAGAGTGGCCTAGCAAGTTTCTGTACAGTCTTAACTGGAAGACATGCTCCAGCCAAAGGCAAAACCACAGTAATTCCTTTAAGAAAGATCTTCTTCCTTACAAGCATGGGCATGTCTTTATTGGAAAAAAGAACTAAAATGTCTGCAGACACCGGAATAGGTGTATTAAGAAATACACAAAAGAGTTGGACGAGTTAAGCAGTAGTCCTATCAGACACCTGGCAAATACTTTTGGCCCAGCAGAAAGACCAAAGTTTTGAATTGCCCCAAACATGCATATGTAATATACACACACACAAACGTACGTACGTACGTCTGTGTGTGTGTGTGTGTGTGTGTATAAAAATAAAAGATCTCTTTCAGCCAACCTACATTAAACTGAAACCCCTTTAAACTGACAACTCTGTTTCGGTCTTGAGGGCATATCTGTCCACATTCTACACCAACCTTTCAATAAGCTGTTGAAGGTTCTAAAGGTCTCTGACTAGGAAAACATGCTATTTTCTCTAAATAAACCACTCAAATACTTTTCAGACGCATCAAAAGACAAATGGACTTTTTAGATTTTTCCTCTTAAATTGATAATCTAGAAAAAAAATGGACATTCATACTTAGGCTAGTAAAGTTGCACATAAATAAAGTCCTTGGTAATGCTTAGAGAATACTTTAAAAGATTATCTAAAATTTCTTTCTAGACAAAGTTTTCCATCACTAAGAGATAACTCTTTCTTATTTAAGAGCAATTTCATTTTGATTTCAGTATTTGAAATTCCAATGTAATGGTATACAGGTTTTCACAGGTACATAATTACAGATATAAACAAAGTTATGTTGTGCCTGAATACTCAAAAATGGTAATGCTGGAACAGTTTCTGGTCCAAATAAATGAATAAAAAAAGTGAGACTTACACACTTTTGTGTACATATATAAGCATTCTGGCTTTTCTACTAGCATAAAATTACCACCGGCTATGGGCAATATAGTAAGTAGCATGCAATGTGTTATTGATTTGTTGAAAATTAAGGAAATCTGAACAATGGTTCAGATAATAATAAATAAAAAAGAGAGCACTTCTGAGCTAGCTGTTTTGCAGTTCTGTAAGTAGAATGCAAATGGTAATATCTTCCAGAAAAACGTGCATGTCACTAAGGAACAAGTGCTGATACACTGAATAACTGAGAAAGAGAGGATTATAGTTGATGACAGTACGGAATATATACTCTTAAAATATCCATGAGCTAGTTTATGTTCAGAATTCCAAAATAAATAAGACAACTATTTCACATTTGATTTGTTCTGGCACAAGTCTGGGTAAACCAGAGTGCATGGCTACCCAATATGAAGTTATTAAAAGAAAATTATATCTACAATCTAATATCTGGCAACCACTCAGAAGCTATCAAAGCAACAGTCATGAGATAGTTTTATTTTATAGTAAATATCAGATATTTTGGTTAGTACATTCTGGCAAGAAATGCATACTGATGTTCAGAATGTATATAAAAAGCAAAAATGAAGACAAAAAATAGAATAATTCAATGTAATTTAGGGGAAAAAGTGCTCTTAAAGTTGTTTTGTATCAGTCATAAGTTCCTTTGAGGCTGCCAGCAGGTGCTAGTAGAAAAAATATTTTTAAAAGAAAAGGAATGTTTTGTATGAAAATTAAGAACACAAAAATTGCCCTGCCAGGTCAGACCAGAGGTCCACCTAGCCCAGTACTCTACTTCAAAGTGGTAACAGGAAGTGCTGTTTAGGGATAACACACAAGCCAGGCCAGTTTCTCCTAGCACACCATAGCGCCCGTAGTTGTTGGATTAGAATGTTAGAAAGTGCTTACTTACTTAGTCCTTTTATTATCTGTTTTTCTTTATGACAACAATATCCCTTTTTGATTCTACTTACTCTCTCTGACTCCACAATCTGTGGCAAGTTCCAAAAGTTCAATTCCCATTGCATAAAGCAGCACC
Organism: Dromaius novaehollandiae; assembly: GCF_036370855.1. Lineage (NCBI taxonomy): Eukaryota > Metazoa > Chordata > Aves > Casuariiformes > Dromaiidae > Dromaius > Dromaius novaehollandiae. The sequence continues at coordinate 31,186,032 of NC_088099.1, forward strand.
TTCTCTTATCTGTTTTAAGTTGTTCCCCTACTAGCTTAACTGAGTGACCTCCAGTTCTAATATTGTAAGATACCGGCAAATAACAGTTCCACATTCCTCTTAGCCACTACTTTCGTGATCATGAAACTTTTTTTTTTCCAAATTGAAGCTGTAACTTTGGTTACACCAATGATTTTCCATACGACTGCTGTAGACATATGCATGGCCTATCTGAAAGTCTAAAGATACTTCCTTTTAAAATCTACTTTGTATTTAAAATCTACTTTGTATTTAAAATCTACTTTGTATTTAAAATCTACTTTGTATTTAAAATCTACTTTGTATTTAAATTTTACTTTTGAAAAAAATGTTTGAACCTGCTCTTAAAATATGGTTTAATTTAACTTTCAACTTTTGATTGGACATTTATTCCCCCCCAACTTTTCTAAATAATTAGCATATAATGTCCATGAATAGCTACAGGATATGCAGTTGAATTCAATTTCCAACCACGTCTAAGCATGAATATATAGAGTAACTCATGTCTGACAAAACATTTTATCAGTCATTTGTATACAGCGCAATTATTTTCCCCACCTTAAAGGAGTACGGAATAACAGCTAATACGTTTTGCTGCAACCCAAGCTCTGGAATGATGAATACACAGGGGTTCAACACGATTGCTTTCAACATGGCCATCTAAATCATTCATCGCACATCATCCATTAACAGGATTGGGGCAAATTATCTCAAGCCACCTTGAAAAGCAATTGAAAGAAAATACACTTCTACAGGTAGCCTATTTAGGAGATCTAGCCACATTGCCTTTACCATCAACTGCATCTACTGCATTAAGAGGAAAAAGTAAATTACTTGTTGTATTTTAAAAGCTCTGTAAAAAACAACAACAACATTTATATGAACTTCATCTGAATTTTCTGATAAACCAGTGTATCAGAGAGCAAGTTCAATCTGATACACTTAACAAGTTCAGTTTTTCCTTTCATTTATACTCCTAACATTTCAGGATACTTGTGATCATTAAGTTCTCTTTGTGAATGTGATGGTAAGTCATTATTTTTTTTGTCTTTATGAATCTGCCTACTCTAATTAAAAAAACAACACAAAATATCAAAACGCCAGACACAAAGCCGAGAAGATCCTTCAACACTCAAACGTCTAATTATGACTGTCTTTACAAACTTTCCAAATTTATAGTTATTTGAAATACCTGTTAATGCTAAAATCTAACAGAACTATAATAGAAATACCACAGTTCTGCAATTTTGTTCAATTAGAGATAATCTGAGTATGTCTGACCCCAAAATAAATAACGCTTGTAAAACTTAGATGGAAAAATTTCCACTGCAATGGTGAATGTAATGGTGTGCAAGATGCATGTATTGTAATTTCTACTTCCTTAACATTTTTATAAAAGCAACATTCACAAAAGAAATCAGAAAGCCTTCTTGTTCCACAACAAAGGTCTACGAGTTCCATGAATCCTACAATTGGCAGGCAAGAGCTAACCCTTTTGCTCCAGTGCTGCAGCTGTTTAGAATCTATGCAAACAGGCTTGGAAACTTGTAAGCAATGATATATGACTGTCTGTGAGCACTATAAAAAGCAGTGCTGTAGGCAGTGTGTAAGAGAAGGTAGTGCTTGTGTGAAGTTCTTCAGAGAAACTGGCAGAAGAACATCTTAGAGCGCCAGAAAAGTCATCTTTGTCACTCAGAGGCATATACTATTACGAAATGAAAATCCGTAACAAAGATTTCTTATAAAACATTAGTCAGTGAAGTAGATAATGAAAACAGCATGTTATATAATCTAATTAAAATTAAAAAAAATCACTCACATTGAAAATCACACAGATTCAGTGCTTGTGATCAAGTCACTGTTCAAATGTTTCACTACAACTCATTTTTATTTTTTATACTAGGGCTTACTGGAGAAAATGAACACATAGCAAATATTTTTGTACCTAATACAAAATAGGGATGTGGATGTCACAAGAAAAAAAAAGAAAGAACCCAAGCAATTTAACCGATAATATCTGTAGCCATATCTTGGGCATCTGCATATTTTTGCCAGAACTATGCTTCCTAGAAGTTCTGAATAGATATGCTTACATCAATTTTTATGAAACTCTGACTCTTCAGGAAGATATTCTTCAGAAACCAAACACTTACTAAATCATGGATCAATACTCATAAGGCAGTACCATGGCTTATTTGTATAAGCTTATACAGCATCATCACTTGAAAGCTGTCCCCCTTTTACATTTTCCATTTTCATACTGAATCCATACTTTATCTAGATAAATTTTTCATTTATTGTTTCCATAGCAAGGTCAAAGATTTTTCCAATCCTTAAAAAAAAGTAGTGTTGAATTGTGTTTTTTCTGAAGTGAAAAACGAACAAAGTTATAACAATTAGTACAACAAAAAAAAAACCTTTTTACAAGGAAGGTTTTACTAATCAGTAAGTATTTTTCCTCTGAGTTCTTTTTATCATCTGTAAGTAACATCTTTAACCAAAAACCACTTTATCTTAATCTAACACTCAACAAGGACAACAAAAAGACCATCAGTCGTCGGAGTTATAACAGATCAGTTCAACCACTTCTCTATCAAATGAAAATGGTAGAAGAAAACATAGACAAAGAAGTGGTGTGGAGAAAAAGTAGGTTCATTTAATAATATATTTGTCAGAAATGGTCCATTATTCTGTATTTTTTACATCCAAAAGAACATCAAATCTTTAAGACACATATTTAATCATATGCAAATGTTTATAGTTTGATTTCTCATCAAAAAGAATCATTGTGATGCCCTGAGTTGAGAGCAAAAGCCAATCCAGAAGTAATGCACAGAATTGTTGATTCCTACTTGCAATATGGGAAAGTGCAGTTTCTTAGTCATGTAGAAAGATGTACTGACCAATGGGTCTTCCAGTTGGAATGTCTTTAGCAGCAAGTATGGGACAGATTTCAACTCAGAATCACATCCTCTTCATCTCTTCAGTTTCTGCACGTCAGCAATCAGTATTGGGAAGCATCAGAAAAACAGTCTGCTTCAGTTAAGAAATACAACTTTCTTCCCCTGAAATATGCTACTCTCCAGAGGTATACACTGAACTTAATCACTGCAACAAAATACAACCTTGGAACTTTTTAAACAGAGAACAGGAACAAGGATTTTGATGCCATTTAACATGAGTAACTTTCTAAATCCAATTTATAATTTTTTTTTTATTAAAATAAGTGAAAAACCCAAGGTGTTCAAAAATTTCCAGTCTGAGTTTCAAAAATATTACATAAACACTCTTTCTACCTGATGTGCTACAAGATGGATCCTTGAATCTAAGCATGGAATTCTTCAGGACAAGACAGTTGAGAGGTTCAGCAGTGTCCTTTTGCAGATGAAAAAGAATCAAGGTCTTTTGATCTTCTTAAACGGAAAGCAACAAAACACAGAAAGGACTATTTCTCACCTTATCATTTTGCTAGAGCAAAAGAATACAATCAGCTGAAAGCAGCCCCATTATGGTCATACTCTAAAATCATCTTGAGGCTCTAAAGGACAAGCTGCTAATTTCATCTTCACTGTCAAGTCCCACTTTGAGCCTTTAAGCCACAGATAACAGTTTTATACAAAATAATATTTTTGTACTATCAAGATAAAACTACTGGAAGACATGCTCAAGTTTTACTTACAACACACCCTAGTCAATATAACAGAACAGGCCAGAACTATGGCTTTTCAGCTCTGTAAATGGCTTGCAAGCAGATCAAATGAGCAAGTTTATATCATGTAAGCAAGCTGATGAGCTGTGCTGGATAACCTAAATCCCCAACAAAGTAAATATAAGAAGAGAACTGAGTAGGAGGAATGCAAAAAATAACTAAGGAACCTGCAGGATTGCCTAGATTCTGGTTGTTTGCAATTCTGTGATGGAATAGTAGGACACTGAAGAACACATTGCAATCTTTCATCTTCGAAGTGCTCCTTGAGCTGCTTCCTCTGAGATGTGGTATGAACTTGACTAGATCAGGATTTTCCAAAGTGGTTCAAGGGATTTGGAAGATTAACGACCCTTCCAACTGGGGAATAAAGAATTATCTTTGTTTTCTGTACTACAGTAAAAATCTCAAGTACCACACTGCAGTTTCCCAAACACTGCAGGACAATGCATCTACTCTCCTGCACATCAGCAGCATTTCAACAACAAAACGTAACCTTCTACCTTTGCTTACACTGCGGTTTACAAAAACAGCTCTGTTTCCTTGAATCACAGAAACATGACTAGATCTAATACATTCTTGGCTTTTAATTTTGTTAAAACAGATCGGAATATTGCAGAAAGGGAGCAAGGAACTCCTCTTACGAACAGCTTTGATGCTTGGAAATGAGGTAAAGTTTGACAGCAAAGACCCTTGCCCACATAACTAGGTCAGTTCAGTGATTAGGAAGTATGAAGTGGCAAAACTGCAAACCAGGACTGATTCAGGTCATTTAACTGCAAAATAAGAAAAATCAACAATGTATATTGATATCAGGATGAAGCACCTGGTCCAGAGACTACTCTACTCTTTTCCTATCAGATCCATTAAAGACAGTCGGGAAGGACATCCAAAATGCATTCACTCTCACGTGAGTCCAGTAGGAAAAGAGAGGAAAAGAATGAGAAGCACAAAGTACATGGAGCCTACCTTCATTACAATCTATCTGTCTACACCTCTCTCATCGTACTTCAGAAAAGATGGAAGAAAATCAAGTCTCCAGGAAAAAGCTGCTTTTTGAGGGAGCACAAGTCTCCAGGAAAAAGCTGCTTTTTGAGGGAGTATGATCTATCTTGAATTCTGATTACTCCACCAAAATAAACAAAATTAATTCTCTTTCTTGGCCTTATGGAATATGCTACAGATCCATCAAGGACAAGGCTGGGATATCTCTATACTCCTTTTCACATTTCCTTACTTTTGGCCTTGACGCTGCCTTGTTAGATCTTGAGCAGTTCAGTAGTATCTAATGGTATCTAACAGAGGTGGAAAACGATGACAAAGTGCATCTCTGGTTCATGAAAGAAGTTTATCCTTTAGCAGTAGACAGGTGCTTATGTTATCAGCAGAAAGCCCTAAAAAACCAATTCAGTTTTCCTGTGCTGAGAAGTCGTAACTGTCTTCCATCAGCTAAGATATTTAAAACGATGAAACTATAGAAAAAGTAGAGTTCAGTTGGTTAAGGCAGATCTGAGAATACAAATCATTTACAGTCTGTAGCAGTAAACTGGAGACTGCTTATTAAGCCAGTCTCAATTAATGGAGTTGTCTCAGCAGAAAACGAGTCATTTTTCTCATAATACCAAATCAGCTATATATCACAGTACTGCCTAGTAACTTTGGGGAACAAGGAGGACAAACATTTCCTTTCTTTTCTCCTCCTTCCCACAAAAAGAAAACAAACAAAAAACCCACCACCAACAACAACAAAAAAAGGGCAAAACTTACTCTTCGCCTTTCCTTATGCTATTTTAACATATTTCACCAAATTTTGTACAAGAAATCAATAAAGAAATAGACACACAGTGAAAAAGCCTGTATTTGGGCAAGTAAGTTATAAAGACATAACTACAAAAGCAGCTATATTCCCCATTCTAAATACTCATAAATGAAAGATAAGCAGCTTGGGATTAGCACTGAAATAAAATTAAAATGCTTAGTCGGAAGAGGGTAATGGAATTTGAACTGCTTTTATCATATTAGCATATGGAAGTTCCAACTTGTTGCAAGTAATAAAGAATTACCATGCTCACAACGACCCTGTTCTCCTCCCTAAGCCAGAAGGCTACAAGAACAAGTTGTCTTGAGAGTCACAGTGATAAGCTGATGAAATTTAACTGTAGAAATAGCTTGAATCAAATGAGTGTTTGAGAAAAAGTATGTCATAACTTTGAAAACTATTAAGTACTTACATATGAATGACAAAGCTTGAAAAAGAAATGAGTGACTCTAGTAGTAGTAGAATTTACACTTAATTTAATGCAGAAGAGTAAACCCATAACCAAATACTAACAAATGTCCTTTGTAGTTAAATGTTACTTGTGCTTTAACAACAGTCTAGAGAAATACATGGCACTGATTGTAGCTGTTTATATTAATAGTTAGTACTTCCATGTTCTTACTGTAATGCAGCCTTCTGTCCTACCTTGATTGATTTCAGAGGGACTGTAAGGAAGAGTTTATCATTACCTTTGTAAAGAATGTGTTTTTTAATCTTTGTGCTGCTTCTATATACAATGTCATGTACAGGAAAGGATCTCAGGAGAGTGGCTAAAGATTTCCTCTTGTATCTGCAAGGGCTTATACCAAATTAGAAGAGAGTAAAACTTACGGTTTTCCAAATTTATTTTGGAGCCTTAGCTAATCTGAATCTATAGTTTAAATAAGAGTGTTGGAAACAGCTTTTGCATCTGCAAAAGCAAATCTAAATAATTTTCATAGCACTTTTTTATAATGAATTTATTTCATTCTAATTATATACAATACATATTTTGTATCACTATAATTATACATTTTTTCAATTGCATATAATAGGAGTATAGTCCAGAGAATTTGGTAGAGTGGGTGCATATTTTGTTCTAGGCACATATTTCTAATGCACCAGAGTATTAGTTGTGTTCAAGGGCCTTTTTAAAATTTCTGAATCTTCTTGTATGTTCTGCTTAAAATTTTCTAGGGAAAAGTCCAATGCTATTTGGTAAATATAACTTATACTAAATGTCTATATTTTATTGCTGATCAGTATTTTTCCATGATAGAATTATTCATCTTTTTTCTCTTTTGTAATAAACACGCTGTCTTTCCATTAATCTGAAAAACAGCTGTGGAGCAGTTTATTGTAAGGGGCTAGTTTTGTAGTTGAGTCATCTGACTGGAATGTAGTTAATACTGAAAAAGTTACTAGTCTTTAATTAAAGATACAGCTTTTGACTCTGGATGTTCTGGCTCACATCCCTGTTGCCATCTGTTGTGTGGAATTATTTGCAAGAGTTGTTTGAAAAGTTTTCTGTTTTATTTGTTTGTTTGTTTGTTTGTTCTGCAGGCTGGTTGTTATGCCAGGCCATGTATCTGACTGTTTACGTGGTTGACATACATTGAAACTAAGAGTGTCAAACTGAATCACAATGACAGGTCTTGCTAGTTAGATAATAATGTTTAGTAGCTTGCAAGATCTAGGCTGGACAGCCTAATAGGAGCTGTGTAGCAAAATGGTGGGTTTTTTAAGAATTGTTTTATATTAATGGAAGTTGCATTTGATACTTTATTGATTCATAGCTATTCTGAACCTAATTTTTTTTTTTTTCCTCAAAGAGAAAAGCAGCACAGGTATTTCTTGGGGCAGCTAGCATTGTAATATACAGTTAAAAATGACAGACTTCTTTTTTTTTTTCTCTTTAGGATTTTGATTTTTGTACTTTGGACTTCTGGGACTGTCTTTATCATTGCAATTAAAGAGGAAAAATCTACAATCTAGAGGGTAAATTCCATTCTAACATTTTTAAATTCTCTAGTTTTTCTATGGTATCAGTATGCACCCACTGGCTGCTGTAGTAAATTGCAAATCATTTTTTTTTTTACTTTATAATTAGCTTTTTAATTGAAATGCCATTGCAATACTTCCTGTAAAACTGGAATGATAATAAACTAGTTTTTCTGAAAAAGAAAAACTAGTTTTCTTTTTTTTAGCAAAGGAAATATCATCCTTTTTTTTTTTCCAGAAAAAGATATTCTGACAACATTAAGTGTTCTGCACTTAAATATTCAACATTTCAAAGAAAAAAAAAAGATTATCTAGTATGAGGATAAATTCTGACATTAATTGCACTTTGTACCTAAGGAGTCTGTAAAAAGTCAGTTGGCTTTGTGACATAGTGTTAAAGGGCCTTTGGGACTCTGCTGGAGAACTGTCATGACATAAAAGTAAACTGCTTGTTTTCTTAGCAGGAAAGGAAACCCAATAGTTTTAACTTAGTCTTGAACAGTACAGCTGGTCTCCCCTGTAGATCTAGATTAGACTTGTTGAATCATCTTGGTCTCATCCCTGGAATAGAGGTCCTGAGCTGCAGTTAAGACTTATTCTTGCTTTGCTTTGAACTTGATGGAGAAAAAGGCTGTGTTTTTATCTGGTAATGTTATATATACCTACCTCGTCACCCCAGTGCAGCAACAGCAAGCCTGACTACTGCGTTTTACCTCTGCCTTCAAACTCATCCATGCTTGTTGCAAAAGAAAAAAAAACCCTACACTGTGGCTTGCTTTTTAATCTTACACTGATGTAAATTGTTCAAGATGCTGTTAGTGCTGTAAAAAGAAAAAAAAAAAGCATTCTGTTCAGCAGTGCTCAGAAAACAGCTATGTGTTTAGTCTACTAGTAAATGTCTTTCTCACATTATTTATTTGTTAGATGAGGGCAACTCCTCGATAAAAGGAACTGTGATCTGTATTGCTTTATTACACTCTTACGTTGAATCAGTATAGGGGAAAATTCAATGCACCTCCGAAAGGAGAAATTTCTTATACTACCATCGTACGTCTAGTGGTGATGCCTTGAGCTGCAGGTACTTACGAAGAGCGACCGCTAGCGTGGACGAGATCAGCTGACTCGTTAGAGTCGGTTTTTCCGCACATCCCACTGGAGGCTGCGCCGACGACATGGAGGCCCTGCCCTTATCCGCCCGGGCTTCGGCGTCAGCTCGGACAGCGGCCGAAGGGGCGAGAGTCCGGCCCGCCGCCGACAGGGGCCGCCGCTCCGTCTTGGAGGCACGGCTCGCCTTCCGGACGTGCTGCGCGCGCCGCCGGCCCCCGGCTGCATGCCGGGATTCGTAGTCCCCACCCCACCCCCGGCGAGGGGTCGGGGATGGCCTCTCTGCTTCCGGGAGCAGCGGCCGCCCGCTGGGGGCGGAAGGAGGGCGAGAAGGCGACGTCGGCGTCACGTGAGGCGTTTGTTGACTTCCTCGAAAGGCGGGAGGCGGGGCGCCCGGGAACTTCCCGCGGCGGCGGCGGCGGCGGCGGCGGCGTGCGGTAGCGCCGTGGGGGCGGGCCCGCGACACGGAAGCGATGGGAGCCCTCGGGGGCCCGAGCGGAGACCGTGGCTGCCGGTGCTGCCTCTTTGCCGAGGTGGCCGCCCGTGACTGACGAGCCTGGCCGAGCGAGGGCCGGAGAGGTTGGTTCCCAGCGCAGGGAGAGTGGCCGGCGGGGCTGCCGGCGGTACGGGCGGCCCCGGCGGGGGCCGCGGAGCTTCCTGCCGCCCGGGACAGGAATGCCCCCCCCGCGGGCGCAGAGGCCGGGCTGGCCGCCCTTCCGTTTCTTTTCTTGAAAAGCAGCCGTTCCCTTAACAAGGAAAGGTTTGCTGAGGCGTTGGCGTTTGCGATGTCCCTGTCAGGTTTTGCGTTACAGGAAGAGTATAGCTGGGTAAAGAGGGCCCTTCCCAGGGAGGGTGGAGGTCCTGATAACACCACGAGAGGTGGGAGTGGGTCTCAGGTAGGCGGTAAAGCTCGTGAGGAGGCTGCACCTAATTCAGCTGAAAAGCTGGATGAGTTCGTACAACAGCAGTTGAGAGATTTGTGTAGTAATGCAGGGGAATGTGGTGAAAGAAACAGAGGAACTGGGATTACTGGCGCAAGATGTCAAACAGAAACATGGTGAAATATTAGAGCGGACTGCAATATAGGTGTTGCAGGCTATGTTTTGAAAGGAGAGAATACTGGTGAGTGTTTGGATAATATTATATGCTAATGATATTTTCAGTTTATAAAAAATACCTTAAAATACTGGTGCTTCACCTGGCAGGGTAATTAATCTGATCTCAGATCATCTCAATCAGTCCTGCAGCAATTTAGCAGAGAGAGCAGGTTGGGCTGTGAGCTGCTCTAGTGGTGTTAGGGGCTTGGGGGAATCCCTTAATTTCCCTGCTGTCTTACACTGTGTGTATGCTGTAAAATTGGCATACTGAAAGGCAATTTAGAAAAAAGTGGGGTGAGGGGGGAATTATTGTTATAACAGTGAAGTCTGCTGTGGACTCTGAAGGTCAGGTGCTCTTCTGACATATCTCCTTGATGTTGTTAGATTGAGATGTTTTTGTGGGCTATGGGAAACATTTAATTTCCTCGATCCTGGTGTGCTGCTACTAATAAAACCAGTTATACCAAAACAAATCCAGGAATACTACTATATTTTGTTGTTTGAGTAATTGGTATTTTATATAAGACTGGTAATAAAAAATAAATGTTGATCAGATGATTGCACTAGAGCTTAACCAGGAGAATATTACCCAAAAAACTTAAGTGAGCATAACTTTGAGTTATTAACTCTGTGGTGAAGTCAGTGATTTTCAGTGGATGGTTTAGGTCCTTAGTCTTTAGGGCTTTAAATTCTTTTTCTGGGAAAGGCAGAACTATAGATCACATTACATGAGAGTTTTAGCGAATTCACAACCCCTTCTCCCCCCATATTACCTAAAATTACCTATTTTTTTAGTTCTTCTCAACTACAGGAAAGCATAAAGTGGCAATTGCCAGGATTCAAGCTAGGTTATGTTTTGCAATGAAAATTAAGTAGTAGAAGAGTCTTAAAAAGAGAAAAAAGGATGACGTGATATCTTTGTGCAGCAAAAATGGGAAATAAATTTGAGATAATTTTAAGCTGACCTAAATTTCAGCAAATATTCTGATTTAGTTTTCAGTATGTCTCTGTCTTCTGTATGACTTTTCAAAAGTGGGGTAAACATGAAAGTTACGAGGTCTGATATATGAACAAACTACTGTATCTAGTCTACTCAGAGTGGAGGAGTAGTATGATGTCATCACACAATGTTGGAAAAACTGTTACATGAAGTTGCAAATCCAGTAGCTTTTGTTCTTACTGTATTGACAGAACTATTGAATTGGGGATTGTGCTTTATAACTGGAAAATGTTAAATGAGAGGCCTGTATTTAAGAAAGTGAGAGCTACATTGCAGAAGAGCAGACCTATTACTGTACATGTTGCTGGTACCTGTTTTCTTTAGAATAGATTTTGAGGAAAATGGTACTGAGAAAAACAATCAAAGATGTGGAGCAAAATGGGGTGAAATGCAGTGTGGATTTACCTTGTGATATATGGCTTCATTCTTTCACGAGGATTTCCTGAACAGAGGAAATTCAAATTGAGAGTCCGTATTCAGTAAAGCAGTTAAAGTAGCATTGAGATCCAGTTTGTTAGAATGGAGAAGATAAAATTGATACAGCAATCAGGCTGGTAACTAGCTTGGCTGGAGTCAATGGTTGGTTCTGCTAAAAGGATTTCTGGAGGCTCCTTGCTAATGTGATTTATCCAGAATCAACTTTGCGATCAATCTTATGTTTTTGTTATATGCATGTACTATTATTAATTAAAATATTATATAATCACATAATTAATAGTTATGTAGTGTTCTTAGTATAAAACAGTAGATGCTACTAAAACTTGTTGACCTATTTGGGGAAAAGAAACAAAGCATTGTTAACCTTGAACTGAAGTTTGAGAAGTGAAGCGTAAGCAACTTGAAAATTCAAAGGCATCCACTTATGAACTGCTAACAAGAATTTGTGTTCGTCTTTGTTTGAAAAAATGAGATATGAACCTGAATGTATTAGTGAATTGCAGGATGACTAAGGGCCATTGGCATGATTCGATTAATTTGCCTTTCATAGCTGCAATGGGTGAGGTGCTTGCAATAGAATAAAAAGTATTAATGCACTTTCACAAGACTTTCATAATACCTTATGACTGAACTTATGAACTTACTGAACATGAATTACCTGACAGTTGAACTGAGTAGGAGGAAGCTTATGACCAGGAGGTAGGAGTGTCTGTTTTTAAAAAGAAGATTAAAACAAAAACTCCCTAGTTTTGCTGAATGTTGGTATGGTTGTTTTTTATAAACACTTGGAAACGGGAATGAATGAATGCTAGGAAAGAGTCTGTTTAAAATAGTAGATGATGTTAGTATGAGAACATATGGGGATCTCGGTAACCTTTGAATAAACTTACGTTTGATGCCAGAGGAAGGGTTTGACAGCCAGAAGACATCTTCCTCGTACTTGTGTCTTTTCCACTGTTGCTTCTAATTAGTTTCAAAATTAAGTTTGATAGTATAATAAATGGGGTTATATGATGTCGTTGCTTTGGATATTGGAAGACAATATGTAATTGACTCAAGCTCTCCTGTTTTCTTCCTGTTCTGCCAGTTGTCAGGGAAAGTGGTTGTTGTGACAGAATCCTTGGAAAGGCAAATTGAGTGCATTATGATGAGGATGCATAATATCTGCAAATTAGCAGTGAAGATACTGGAAGACAAAACTATTCAGAGAGAGTGAAATTTATCAAGTACTGCTGTCATATAATGGACTTTTTAATATTTGTCTAATTCTTATGAAATTAGAGGGCTCTTTACTGTAAAAAGCTTGAGCTTGAAAAATGTGCTGGTAGTTCCTAAGGAGATTTTGAGTTTATTTGGCTCCTCTGACTTACCCAAATATTCACCATTGATGAACTACAGTAATGCGGTTTGTGAGCCTAGAGACAGTAACTTTCCATTTCCTAGAGGCAGCAAACTGAAAGCGATGCTCAGCTGACGTAGTTCTGAGGAGCATCAAGTATGCTGAGACTGCAGAACTGTGTCCTTGTAAGTGTGGATTCTTAGGGAGTGCTGTGGGGCTGTGAACTTTGTCCATATAGAAGAATAAACAGTGGTCAAACCTAGTACCTATTGTGATGCATGTATGCAGAACTTTTGCTCCAAAAGGGTAGCAGGTGTCTGAAATAAATGAAGTTATTTCTCTGAAAAACGGACTAATCATGACTGGAATCATCAAGAACCTGAAATTCCTGATGGAGAGGTGCAAAATAATGGATGCTTTGAAGCTTGGGAGCCTTGCCTGTTGTAGGCATCGTGTGCTGTGTACTCTCTGGAGTTTTTGTTGTTGACTGTGGGATTGTTTTTCAGTGCTATATTGGAATCTTTTAAAGCTTTTAGAAAGGATAAAACTGAGTACAACTTTTCTTACATACAGGTGGGTGTTGCAACACAGTAGAGAGAGACACTTCTCTTAGGAGTTCTGTGTATCAAATGTATTTGTTGAATTTCAAGTTTTATTTTTATGCATATATGCATGTATACGCCATTATTTGTAAGGCAAGATATACCAATGCAAAATTATAGTCTGTACTTAACAGCTGGAGAATGGGTATGTTTTACCATTGTTAAATCAAATCCGTAAAGTCTGGGAGGTAAACTAAAATAATTCAGATTCACAGTAACCTAGAAAAGAATTAGGCAAACATCATCTTGAAATTCATTTGCATTTGACATTCGGAAATATTTTGAAAACCGTTCTACTGCCCTTCAAAGCATAAGGTGGGGCAGAATGGGAATCTGCATGATACTCGGAAGAATTTCATGTAATCCTGCTTTTACTAGCTCAACTCCTGGCCCAAGTATAGGATTAGGATTTCAAGCTATAGAAATCTATGTAGTGATCTGTTTCCTGTTAGAGTCTCTGCATCCTGGAATTCATTTAAACTGTGTTCTTGTGTTCCTTGTATGTAAAATGTGTTTTATATTTAACTACCTCCCATGGTGTTAATGACTAATGTTTGTAAAGTTCTATGAAGAGAGAAGCTGTATTACTGCCAAGTATTAATAAGAAAAGGGGAAAACGTATTATTCTCAAGATATATAATGTATAAAGTCCTAAAGCTGTTCTATAACTTAAACTAAGTGGCAATAAACAATGGAAGTGGCTTCTGGAAACCATTCTTTTCTACAGTATGTGATGGTGTGCAAATGTGAAAGAAAACAGCAGTGCCCGCTATTCAAACTCATGCTTGTAAGCAGTGGGCATAATTACTCTTGGTAGAACATAGTGCTACATCTTGTGAACACAGCATTGTTGTTTTCAGAAAACATGAACATTTAATACAAACCATATTACTTGTATTCATTTAATGTTTTTATTTTTGGAAGTAAAGATAAGAATCTTTTCAAGTAGGCTTTTTCATGCTGTGCAAGTCATTCTGAAAATTTTATAGAATGTAATATGCTTCTTTGTCACAGACAAAATATTAGCAGTACCTTCCTCATGGTGGGGCGTGTGTGTTACTGGGATTTTAAAGCTTGCTATAAATAGGTTGAGATGGGCATCAATTCTGTTTGTATACATTAACTTTTCTGTATACTACTTGAAATATGTTAGTGGGAAGATTTTAAAGGAGTTGGAGCTCCAGGTAGATCAGAATTCTTTGAGGTGTTTCAAAGTGACAGCTCTTTGGCATTTGTAATAGTGCAAACAAGTGTAGCTTGTTTGAATTGGAGAAACTGAACAGAATAAACCACAGGCTCATGTTTGTAGCTGGACTGCAGTAAGCCATTTTACAAGCCCTTCTGGGACTGCCAAATTTGAGGAGTTGTAACTTGTGGAATAATCTGATGCACATTTTGTTTCAGAAGGCCTTTCTCTGTTACTTACAGATCATATTTTTTAAAAAGCCTCAAATACTAGAGAAACTAAATTTTGATTCCTGTCACTAAACAGTAAAATTGAAAGTTTACAGCTGTAGTCATAGTTTTCTTACAGATAAGAGCCAGTTCCCTTTTGTTTAAAGTCTTCCAAGGCTTTCTCTCCATAGTTTTACTATCCTAACAGAGTCCCTTGAGGAGAAAAATGTATTTGTGAGCATGCTGTCTCTGGTTGTGGGTTTTTTTGTTTTGGTTTGGTTTTTTTGCTTGCTTGTTTGTTTTTGTCTCCTGATACCACAATAAAGAACTGAGTGAAGTGTGCATTTGACCATGACCTTGAAAGAACTGCTGATCTTGCACTGTTTAACGGCCAGGTTTTATTCTTGTATGAGCTTACATGTTTTATTTGCCTCTAATAGAGGCTGAGCAGGTGCAGGAGGTAGAACTCCACATTTATATTTTTCTTTCAAGGTACTTCAGAAAGCTTTTGCATTGTAGAGATAAACTTTTTTGTTTTTGTTTTGTGGTTTTTTTTAGGCTGTGCCTATTTATTTAGATATCTTTAATGCTGCTCTAATTTTTTTAATGGGTGGTCTTCCCCATGTCTAATGTATACTTCACTTAGTAGTGGGTATATTGCAGCTTACCTTTTGAGTGTTCCTGCAGCTATCCAGTACAGAGTCATAGGACTTTTCTTGTATGTTAGGAAGTTATAGCATATAGTTTTACAGATTGAGATCAGAAACCTTTTGGAATATCCAATAAAAGGAATATTCAGTAAACACAGGAAATGGATGTTTACTGATACGTCATTAAAATTCTTTTAAATTAACTTGTCTTAGGTTTTTTTAAAAATATTTTTTACAGATTTTTTTTCTTTCTTTGCCACACCCATCTATGGTGGGTTTTTTGTATTTATTTATTTTTTTAAGATTAAAGTGTGTGTTTTTGTGGAATAACTGTATTTCTGTACTTTTTTGATTCCTCTGACTTTTAGTATCACTAAACAAGTGGAAGTCTAGTTTTAACTTAAATAGTAAGTATACAATTGAGGCATTGACTGTGGCTGGGGGGGCGTTTCCCCCACTGATGCAGATATCTTCTGCAGACTTCTGCTAATCAGCTCAATTCTCTGACAAAATAACTTTTTCCTGTGATACAAGCTGTCTTCATTCCGTTCATTTCTTTTCTTGTGTCAGTTCTGTGGGTTTGTTAGCTAATCACCAGGATCCCAGCGATTTGTTCAGGAATAAAATCTACCGTTGATAGTAGTGAAGCCACTAGTTTGTTTAAGAACGGGGGAGAAGCGTTACCAGGTACTGTACAGCATTTTTTAGTGTATCATGTAAAGGCAAACAATCTTGATTTTAATATCTAAATCACAATGAGTGAAGAAAGGGAGGGAAAGGGGAGGTAGGGGAGAAGCAAAACCCTGAACCTTCTTGTGATAACTAGTTATGTTAAGGAAAATGCTGTTGGGGCATCTACCTTAAGACCTGTAGTTCAAGAAAGTATATGGAGTTCTTTAAATGTGCAATTTTCTTATTGAATGTTTTGCTGTGCCCAAATGATATGTGCTGTAATGAAAACTCAATCCAATGAGTGTTTTGTATTTGTCCTATAGGTTTATTTGCCTTATGTTTTAGAGTGATACTTCTCTTATGGTCATTGTCAGTTTTCTCCATGGATGTTGAGATGGTTCATGTGACTAGATATGTTTTGATTCTTACTTTATTTGCGGTCAAGAATGGCAGTAATTGTCGTCCAGTAGGATGTTCCCTACTGCATGGGGAATAGTAAGGAAGGAAGGAATAGCTCATTCAGCCTCTTTAATGATCTGTTATTGTGCATTAAGGTTCTGTTTTAAAGTTTGGGAAATATGTAAAATACTTGCTTTCAAGAATTAATCAAAAGAAATACCTTCCTTTTGGCACTTGTGCTTGGGAAACACAGTAATTAGTAGCTTCCTTACAACTATAAAATAACGTCTTTTACTGTAGTTTTGTGCTGACTTACAAAAAACGATAGTAGGATATTCCTTTGGAGTTTCAAATACTTGGTACCAGCCAAATTCTAGGATGGCACTAAGCCTTAATAGAAGGAAATTTTGGAGTTCATAAATATGATACATACTCAAAGATTTTTATCAAAGGTAACAGTGCAAGATGTTTTTCTTTTCTTAGTAGCAGATTTTTAATGTAAAATGGGTTTGAAGATTTTCTGCAAGTTTAAGATATTTCCTAATTATTCAGCCCTGCTATACTTAGACAAAAACACCCTGCAGTATTTTTTCTGAAGGCTTTCTAACTTGATACTCCTGGTGAATTTGTCCTTGTGAAAATTTTACACTCTTACCTGTCTTTTTAAACAGCTGTCATGGAGGAGTTGGTAGAAGATGACATCTGTATTTTAAACCATGAAAAAGCAGACAACATTCATAAGAGAGATGGGGAAGTTCCTGTTTCATGTTATAGTGGAGATGAGTCTGTTGCCTCACACTTTGCCCTTGTCACTGCCTATGAAGATATCAAGAAACGGCTAAAGGAGACAGAGAAGGAGAACTCCCTCTTAAAGAAAAGAGTGAGAATTCTGGAAGAGAAGGTAAGAAAAAATTCAGTGGACCACCTTCTGGTAGCAGCTACTTTTGCTCTCATATTTGGATGGCAGAGCAGATATTAAGTATATAAAATATATACAAATTATTTCCACATTAAAAAAAAATCTGGTAAGTTATCTTAAATGAAACACTTTTTTTTTCCCCTCTGGTAGTCCAGTTATGTCATACTGGATTTTTGATTCTTATCATGTGTGTGTGGTCCAGTGCAGTAGTGCCATGCAAAGATACCAGTTTGACTCAGAAGGAAGTGTAGTTGTGTTAGATCCTTACTGCATCTCATCTGCATCTGTAGAGTACTTATTAACTTGGGGTTATC
Source organism: Dromaius novaehollandiae (assembly GCF_036370855.1). Classification (NCBI taxonomy): domain Eukaryota; kingdom Metazoa; phylum Chordata; class Aves; order Casuariiformes; family Dromaiidae; genus Dromaius; species Dromaius novaehollandiae. Next base: position 31,203,484 of record NC_088099.1, read on the forward strand.
TAGCTAGTGTTGTTGAACAGTGAAGTGGCAAGTCCATAGGTTGTCAGAATCCATAAATTGTCTGTTGAAAGAATCTCTTGGAGTTAGCATACTAACATCATCAGGAAAAATTGGTTGGCAGAGAATACCCAAGTAGGTGTAGGTAATAGTGAGCTCAAACATGAAATACAAAGTTAAAATGCTTAACATAGAAGTGTTGGCTGACTATTATTTGATGCAGTAATTCTAAAACTTAAAGTAATCTAAAAAATTGCTTTTTATATGCAATTGCTCATGGCATTGGTCTAGCAAAGTTAATTACAGCTAAGAATTGATCATGATGCAGTTGTTTCTCCCCAAGTAAAGAAAGCTATTGCTAAATGTATAAAATCATTCAGTAGTGTCTTTGTATTGCAGAAGATCTTAATTTTAATGGGTTGCTTATTAATAAAAGATAGTTAGTGTGAGAAGTGAGAGTGAGTCCTAAGTATGTACTACTGACTCTTAAAAGCTTAAAAAGTCTGAATATGTATATATTATTTTTTAGCCTTAGAATGAAGAATTTGAGTCATGCTTAGCGTATTTTTGAAATACTTATGCTGGAATTCTTGGTGACCAATTTGACAGAATTTACTTAGCCCAGAACTTGCTGAGCTCTTCCTGTATATAAGGTCTTGTGGGGGTGTTGGGGATAGGAATGGATGTCTAGACTGCATATGCTCTGAACCATTCTGAATGTAATATCCTTTATATGGCTACTCAAAATCACAATAAACAAGACTTGATGACCTTGGTAATCCCTTTCAGTTTTGTGTCTTTTAGTTTCGCCTGGTTCAGCTTAATTGTCTTGAAAATGATACTTTGGTTTCCATACAAAGTTTTAATTTTGGTATGTGAATGCAATTGAAAATGTATCTGTGAGAGAGCAGCATTGAGATGGCCTGGGTTGTTAGGAACAGAACTGAGTCTTTGTTAATGGTTAGTATTCCGGTATGAGAAGAAATACATGGAATATTGCCTCTTTTGACTTTTAAATTCCAGAATGTGTAGAATATAAGCCTTACCAAATCGTCTGGAAATTTCTATCTGAAGCGCATTCCTATATGGTTTTTATTTGGAAGGAAGAACTTAAAGGAGGGGTTTTTTGTGTGTGTGTGGGGGGTGGATTAAAGGATGAAACCTATAGTAATAGCATGTATCCTTTGAGGGTCAATATAAAAAGCAAAGGGCAGAAACTTACTATTTTTATGACTTGCTTTCCTGTACTTTTTGTGGTTTTAAGCAAAAACCCGAGAGAGGAAATATTCAAGGTAGCTACAAAATTAAAGAGTTGACAGAATCTTTCTTTTTTTTTCTTTTTGTATAGCTCTTCATTTTTGAGAAAAAGTTTATAAATCGGTTCACAAATATTTGCATTAGGTATGCTTGAATGCCTTTAACCTCCTCTGTATTTTTAAAACAAGTGTGCAGGATAAACAGAATGAACAATAACTTTGTATATAGACATATGTAATTTGAAGTCTTACAGACTTCTTGCTGTTTTATTAAAAATAGAATATGTTGTTATTCTGCTGCCCTCTTTCATGACAGTGTAGTAGGTAGTGTTTATTCCCCCTTGTCCCTCTTGCCTCAGCAGCTGCCCTTTCAATGAAATAGCAGTGGATTTGGAAGTCGATACAGTTTTTTGTAAAAATAATTTTGCTTTTGCTTTTCTCATAAAAATACACTGAAAAAATAAATTTTGTCCTTTGTGTCATTAATAAAAATTATGTTCCCAGTTTGCTCCGAATTTCTTATATGTTGTGTCTTTATATGCCAAAAACTTTTTTTTTCCAAAAGCAGTTTATTCCTCTTTGAAAGCTTAGCAAAAATATGATTAAGGAGCTGTCAGGAGCTGATCTGTGGATGGTTTTAAAATATTCCCAGCAAGCACTAACTATGGTTAGAGATGCGCAGAATTTGCAGACAGCTTTCATTGCACTTACGTAAAGTCTTGGTCCATATTTAATGTTGCAGGCTGTAAAATATTAACTAGCTGCACTTACCGAATTTTGCTGTTCTGAATATAACATAGGAAAGTTCTTATTTGTTTGTTAAACTCTTAGCTCCTTGGCTCCCGACTGGAAGAGGACTGCGGTTCCGTTGGACGTGAACAAGTAAATAAGGCTTACCAAGCCTATCGAGAGGCCTGCATTGACAGAGATAATCTGAAAAGCAAACTGGATAAAATGGTATGACTGTTTAATGACTTACATGCATGTTATGGAAGTACAGTATAGTTGGTAGATGTTTACTGAAGAATGTATTTTACTTGCTGAAGATCAGTGGTGTTTGTTTTATCGCTCATTTTGATTTTTAAAGTACATGGTGATATTTTATATAAGAATAACAATATTTCAAGTATCTCCATTTTATTACTGAGCTCAGCTAATACTAGAAAGAAATCTCAAATCAATGGAAATTAATATTTTGTCTTGTTTTTTTAAAAAAAGAGTTGAATTGGCAGACGATAGGAAAAAATCTTCACAAGTTTTTTTCTGAAAATAGATGAAAGAAACTTCAGAATCCTTGAAAATCTTGAATGAGCAGTTGCAGTCTAAAGAAGTAGAACTCTTACAGCTAAGAACTGAAGTGGAAACTCAACAAGGTACATATTTGGCTATTCCATCTTAACATGCATTGACTTCTTCTAGTGGTTATGCTGTGAACTCAGCACATTAGGAGGTTTAAGCCTATATATATAGAGAGAGAGTGTGCTGTATACTGTAATGAGGAACTTCAAGCTTGTATATGTTCTGGCATATAGTGGCATGCATGTTAGATTGTTGTAGGCAAGGAGCTCCATGGTAAAGATCTGAGGCTGTTGTGATTTTCCACTCTAGGTTATTCTAATAATTTGAAAGGTGCATAGCCTTACAGTTCAATAGGCTAGCCATGTACATCTAGAAATACTGTTCACTAACAAGACCATTAATACTATATAGTGCTTTAATGTAGGTCTATTGCTTGTTACTTAGATCAGCATCATGCGCTGGCTAATCTGCTGGACCTGAATCTATCTTGACCCCACCACTGTTTTCCCAGAGCAGGGCAGGGGGGGACACACTTGCTCAAATATAAAATACTATCCTGTCATTGCCACTTGCTCTGGTACCTGCAGATAATCTGGTATAGTGCTGTGTCTTGTTGTTGGGATATGATAGGTACAAGAAGATACAGCAGTAGCTGTGGTAGACAACAGCTCTTTAAAGGGCTGGAGGTTGAGGAAGGGGAGAGAGATGCTGGTGGTAGCCTCTCTGCTGGAAAGAGGAAGGAAGAACAAACACAGTGTGTGTTGGCAATTCCCAAAGCCCAAATCCAGCTCCTGTTGATGAAATTGTTTGAGCATTGAGTAGATGTAAAATAAAATATTATAAAAAGTCTTCACTAATGCACTATTATGTAAAAAAGAGAACGAGAATATGCCATCTGCATGTGTAAAGTTAAAGATGTGAAAATATATATCCTGGACTTCAGATTCTGTAAAAATGCTATCACTTGAAAAATGCCTGTAAGTTTTGCTATGCTTGAATTGTATTACTTTCCATGAGGACCTCAAGCATATAATGTGCTACTTCTACTGCACAGGTTTTTTTAAACCTACAATAACAAACCACACTTAGCAGCAATACCATTGTTGAGGGCATCATGGTGTAAGGATGTAAGGGCTGAGTTTGTAAAGAGAGCTCTGAAAACATGGTGATTTCAAGCCTTATTTAGTAATCAATTTTAATCTAAGCTCTGCTTATTTTGCTTAAGAAAAACCTGTGCAGCTTAGGCTTGTATAAATTACTAAATCTTGCAGAGAGTGTACCATGGAGTTGAAAATCTGGGGGGGTTCTTATGTTTTTTTTCCCTGCTACTGCTGACTTGATGTTAGGATCATCTTATGTTCCTTCTCAGTAGTGCGCATGTGAGTTTTTTCTGTCTAATATGAAGGCATATGTTAACTCAAGACTTTACCTTTTTGTTTTGATAATATTTTTTTCTGTTCTGTTTGGAACTGCTTGCTTTCCAAAATTGTAAACAAACTTAGGGTAAGTCAGGTAACGCTATAAATCTGGAGGGAAAAGGCTTATGTTTTCAAAGTGTATAGGAAGTAAGAAAGTTAGTGTATATGCAAAGTGTTCACCAGCAATTGAATTTTGTATTTCTCAGTGACTTTTTATGTTAACACTTTTTTCTTTATAAAATCTCCACAACATTCCTGGAAAGTAGGGCTCTGTGCTTTGAACTCAGAAAATAACCGTTCCCCCCCCCCCCCCCCCAACATATTTGCCAGCGTTACTATTTTTTTGCTGTTACAGACTGATAGCAGCTTCTTCAGGATGAGGTTTTTGTAGGGCATAAGCTGATTAATGGAAACTGTTTAGGAAAGGAGAGGTGAAACCTTATGTATTGAGTCACATTCCTTGAACTGAGACTGAACTCTGATTGTCTTGCTTGTCTTACAGTCATGAAAAATCTGAATAGTACTCAGTCTAGCTGGGAAATAGAGAAGCTGAACAATGACCTGAAAGTGCAGAGTCTGGAACAGGATCTAGAAAAGCTCAAGAAAGAGTGCAACAGTCTCAGAAAGGAACTGCAAAAATCCAAGCAGAAGGTATCTTTATTTTTAAGGAAATTTTATTAATAGACTTAACTGTGTTATAATATTGTCTTTGATCCCTTCTTCAGGCAAACTAGAAGGTAAACAAGTAAGTGTGTAATTGAGTGAAAAATGACCATCTTAGTAAAATTCAGCTTAGCTTTTTGGAAGTAGTGTGCTTGCACAGGTGAGATCTCCCAGCAGTTGCCATTATAAGCAACAGAAAATGAAGCTTTACAGTTTCTTGTAAGTAGCTGTTGAGACTGAAGTGTTCTGTGCTGGTATTTGTCATGGCCTGAGCTGCTTAAGGGAATGATAAAATGCTTATCTTAAAGATATCATGAACTTTGTTTAAGGAGCTTTAGCACTTTTCTTTGGGGTAGTGGCATGAAGCTTGTCAGGGAAGTGTTTTGGTTTTTTTTTGTTTTTTTTGTTTGTTTGTTTTGGTAATGAGATGCATTCTTTAACCAGAAGGGAGGGGATCCCTGCAAATCAGGTCAAGTTCAGACATGGTCAATGTAGTGGGTTGCCTGCCCGCCCGCCCATCTTTCCCCTTAGCATATGAAAAAATTTAAGATTCTTTCTGCATGAAGATCTCTTGTCTTGTTGAGTAGTTTTTAGGCATTGTAAATCTGCAAGGCTAATTGAGCCGACCCCTTCTCACAGTTTTAGGGGGGCAAAGCTGGCATTTTGTAAACTGATAATACTGGACCAGGATAGAGATGAGAACTGGTGAACTGATAGTTGGGATCTTACCTTGAGACATCCACAGGAAATAACTGAAACAGCAGAAAGACAGATTAGGATTTGAACGTCCAACGCTAGCACTGACAGTGGCAGTGGGAAAAGGAGAATTGGGAATAGAGAGAGAACATGAAAATGTAAAGGTCTAGAAGAAGATGGAATTAGTTGTGCAAGTAAGTTATGAGGGTGTTGAGGGAACCAGTAAAATTGTCCAGTTGGTCTCTGTCTTATCCCTAACTCCTCATGCAGAGATTGAGTGAAAGAGATCTGCGAAGCCTGAAATTAGATGAGGAATTCAGGAGAAGGCGGCAGGAATTGGGGGGGTGGAACTGATAAGTGGGATAATAATACATAAGAGAACATCTGAGATGAAACAGTCAAGTATATTTTAAGAGTAAAAACAGTGTCTTCTCCCCTCCCCCTGCCCGCCCCCCCCCGTTCAGTCCCACAGGTCTTGGGATAGGACAGTGAAAAGGAACTATAGTGGTTTTGGGGTGGGGTGGGTGGCTTCTGGAAGATGATTTACTTGGAGAAAATGCAGCATAAAAAGAATACGGTCACTACAGCACACTTCCCATTTAGGACCTGGAATGAAACATGTTTCCAAAGTCTTGCCATATGTCTTTTGGTGCCCTTTCCTGGTGCTTCTGGGGCAGTTGTCTGTTTTGGGAAACTTACAATATAAGGTAAATGTGGTTAGAATCTCAAAAAGGAATGTCAAGGTAGTTTAACAGTAATAAAATGCATTAAAATAAGTTATAAAAACATTGTGTCTAGTGCATGCCTACTGCCTTACACCTTAGCTTTGATAGAAGGCATGATGGCGGTCTCTAGGACTGCAGTCATGTTGAAGTTGCACAGTATGTCTGAAAGTTGTAAATGTGATTGTTTTAGGAAGGCAGGCTACTTTATCATTACTGATGGTCTGAATTCCTTATGGTCATTAATCATTCTGATTATCAGATTTTGATTCATGTATTTCTAAATGAGTCAATATTTAAGGTATGTAGGACTCACAAATGGAATCCTTGCATGGCCATCATCCTTCCTACAAACAGGATTTGGTTTAACTTGTGAATGTCCATTTGACTCTTTCTTATGGACACATTTAAATTACTGCAAAAATGTACTTTTGAAGCAAATCTCTTAATCATTGCTGCCTACTCTGCCTTGCATTATGGAGCAGTCTGGAGTATGGCAACTGGATTCCTTTTGGATGAAACTGTCAAGATGCACCCCAACCTAAACCGGGCATCCGGAGAGCAGACTAGAGCTAGCCTGAAGTGACGCCCTTCTCCGTGAGGGCTCTCAAAGCATAGGTAGCTGGAGCTCATGCTTCTCTCCTAGCTTATGTGGACACGCTTAACTGCATTAAATGTCTTGTCTTGGGTTTAGTCTGTGTTTTTTCCACTAGGTGGGGGTAAAGCCCATTACCTGGACATGGGAGGTGTTTTATTAATTTTCATTACTGTTGGCTCTTTTCATTTGCATTGGGGGTTCTTAATGATATTTTCAGTAACTTGTAAATTTTGAAGACATACTGTAACTTGTACACAGTGTTGGTGTCTCCAGGTAGTTTTACAGAATAGGGTGAAAGCCACATAAATAATTAAGGATTGCCGATTGTGTTGTAAGAATGAATGTTACAAGAAAGAAGAGACTTAAATAGTGTTTGTAAAGAATACTAGACATGACGATGTTTAAATAATGTTTATGATAGTAGCATTTGTTGTAAAGAAGGAGTTCAAGGAAGAGCTTTTTATATATATATCACTTCTCTTTTGATCCTGGTAACTAGTCAATATAGGAAATAAAAATGAACAAATTTTCAAATGTGGGGTAATGTAGCGTAGCTGGAAGTTTTTTGAACTACGAAATTCATTCTTCAACAGATGGTGGGAGAATCTTCGAAAGGTGGGGGGGAGTTGTCAGGTGAAACACAGAAATATGATGAATGGGCAGTGACAGGTCAGCATTGTTTCAAACCCAGCTGCTATTTTCCTTTCTATTGTTTTAAATTAAATTAATGTTTTCAAGAACTTCCTATTTTAGATACTCTTATTCAGGTTTTGCATTGTAGCTGAATATAATCTGTGTGCTATACTGGCAAGTTACCTGAAATTAAAATAGGCCATCATGAAACCACAGTCACAGTTCAAATTCAGGTAACAGCTTTGGCTAGAAAAAAGGGTGTAGTAGGAAGGGAGCAGGAAGAAAATGGATATGAATGAAAATTTAAAATAGAAGCATCACAAAGATAGTGATCACTGAAGTAAGCACAGTGTCTGATTTGTTGAACAGTCCTGTTAACTTCAGTGAGACAGCTTGAATGCCTCACTTCAAGCATCTTGTAGACTTAAGGGAGAAATTATGTTCTAGCGTAAAAATAACTTGTGGAATTAAATCTATACTGAAACAGTTTGTTCTAACTTAAAAGATCTTTATATTCTGGGTCAGGGAGAGAACAACAGAAGACTGATTACTTTTTCCTGTTTTTTTTTCTTTTTTTTTTTTCTTCTTTTTTAAAACATTTGCCAAACTCTTTGGAAGTTAACAGCCTTCCTCAGTTTGTGCTTTTCAAAGCACAGGGCTCAGTTGCAAAGACTACAGAATCATGGCTGGTTTGAAGCCTGTTGGCTAGACTTCTAGAATCTGCATGCTGGAAGATTACCTGTGCTATTTTGTTACATGAAAGCATGGCTCAGGCATGAATTCATTAAGAAGGCAAAGTTAAGCATTTTTAAGTGGAAATTCTTAGTAGAAGTCTTTATGCCCATTTTGAAAACTGCTGCAGCTAACAAAAATGAAGACTACTGTACTTCTCAATTTTAATATGAACTACAAGATAACTTGTTGTTTCACTACAGTATTTTCAGTTACTAGATCTGTACTCATCTGCTCATTTCCTGTCCCTCCTCCCTTCCCCTCACTCTGTTATGCAGGACCAGGCTCAAGGAGAAAATCCACTAAATGGAGACCACCGTCAAAGCCAAAACATTCAGAGGTATGAAAATCAAGTGGCTTTTGTGTTTTATTGTTAGTTTTTTGAGAAATGTTTATTTGAACTAGTAGATTTTGTTGCAGCATGTAAAACAAGTTCTTTCAATCTACATAAATTTCAAGCCCAAGTATACTCCTTTTATCAAAATCATTGTCATTTTTTTTCTTTTCTATGTTGATAGACCAGGATGATAGTGAGAAGAAGAAAATATTTACATCTTCAGATTGATGTACAGAAAATGAGACTTAAATTATCCTGGATTTAAAAATCGGCTTTTTAATAATCGGTTGACTTGAGGAGGTGGTAGATAAACTTCTAAGTCTCCTCTTGGCCACAGGAATTTCATAGTTCTGTACACATGGAGGTTTTTGTGTCTGTATAGGTGGTAGCTTCAAAACTCTTTTGTTTAGTGTTGGAACATTTATTTTACTTAGTGTAACGGAATAAAATTTTTACCGGAAGACATTTTATTCCTTTAAAATCTCTTTAATATTGAGGAGCTGTTGTGTGACCTCACCCTTTAAAGGACTAGATCTACCTCTACTGGTATCTGGTTTCTTATGTATCTTAGAACTAATGTAATGAAGTAAGCAATTAGGAGGGCAATGTCCCATCAAGACAGGTTCAGGTTGGCATTAGTTGGGAAAGAATATAAAAGAAAACTCCCAAAGCCATGATTATGCTCAGGTGAGGAAAGGAATGTAATACATGGCAACAGCTACTTTTTCTAAAAATGGTTTCGGTTATATTGGGATTATTTCACAATGTATGATTTAGTATGATCTTTATCAGCACTTTCATCAATGACCATACTCATTTCTCTTCAGAAGTCCATGACTGCTAAGAATGAATCTGGGTGAAGATTTCTTGTTATACACCTTTGCCCATGATTTTATACCCAGAACCTTCACATTTTTGGGTAACTAAAAATGAGAAGAGTAGAGGAGCTTTGAGCTGCCAAACAGATACAGGGTATTATAGGTGACATGTTATAGAAGGTTTTGTGTTTTCCAAGAATGCCTAAGTGCATGGAGCTCATGTATAAGATGTTTATGAATTTTCTTCAAAAATCTATGGGCTGTAATATTTTTGCATTGACTGAATCTTAAACACCTGCTGTAACTAGCCGTTTAGGGTGTATTGTGGTGATTCAGCTTGCAGATGATATAATAAATACTAAGATAGCATGACTTACTTTAATTGCTGTATATTGCCCTTCTCCGCTTATATCTAAGCGAACAGTAGAAGTGAAAGAGAAACATTCAGTTGCTCTTGATTATAAAAAGAGGCTGGCAGTTCTGGAGCTGTTTTGGAAGTCTAGAGTTTGCCCTCATTAGTGCACAAGTCTTCAAAGTTGTACTCTACTCCTTTTTTTTAAGTAGTCAGTAGCACTTAGATATCCCCATCACTGGTGCATTGGACAAGCCTATCCTTTCGCTCTTCTGTGCTGTGCTGTGTTCCTTGCTTCAAGTAAACAGGAAGTAAGAAAGATTTAAATCCTATCTTCTGCCTGCTAAAAGAAATAGCAGTTTGCCTGAAAAATGTTAACACTTCATAAAGGATTTGTTCTCATTTTGCAGCCATTTAAATAATACATTCCAATAATTGTGTTTATGATGTGGTCCCCTGTATTATCCTGTCTCGAGTGTGTGTGTAGTATTCTTTTTAAAAAGAAAAAGTAAATTTATCCGGTAGTTATTTATCTATGCAAAAGAAAAACATGTCATGAATGTATTGAAGTTTCCAAATGTTTTATCTTGCAGAAATAAATTACTACTTGCATCTCTTATACCCAGTTACACTTATTTGTGTACTTATATGATTTTCCACAAGAGGGAAGAGTAGTCCTTCATAATGAGAGATTGTTTAGAGTAACATCTTGTGGCTTGCTTGGCTAGTGAAGAGATGGGAAAGGAAATCAATCACTGAAAGAAAACACTACAGATATTTCTTTAATATGGTCTGTGGTATAATGATGATAACGTTGTACACACTATACCCCAATTACGCTTTTCACCTTTTGTCTTGACTGAATAGCTAGCTAGCACTTCTTGCAGTTTCTCCTGGAGCTTCATAGTCAGTCTTACACGCCTGAACAAAAGGTGTTATCTCAGGGTAGAGCAGTTATGTCTTTGATCTTCCAGTGCAAACTTATTCCAAAAAGTGACTTTCAGGTTGCAGCCATCTGAATTAGCATATGTACATATGTAGTAGTAGCATATGTAGTATTGTAATATAATATAAATAATGAATGTGTAATGTCTACTGAATAATAGGTCCATCCAAAAATCTGTGTAAAAACACTTGAAAAAGTTCCTACGCAAAACATTCACTGCAGCAATCAATCCTGCTCCTTATGAGGGAGGGAGGCATTTGCAGTTAGTTACTCTTTTGGAAAATAATCACTTCACATTTGTCAGTAGCCCGCAAATCTGACTTTAAATTCTTGTTTTGCAAGTTTACTTTGCTGTAGACTTAGTTGTGGTCATTCTAAAATCTCCTTGTGTAATAAGTGTGTGTGTGTATATATATATGTATATAGGTGTATATTCAGAGTATGCATTTCAGTAAGGGGACTATTTTAGCAAAATAAAGTATTGTAAATTTGTTTCACAGATGCTTGCAAAATACATTCTCCTTGTGTTCTCATTGTAGTAATTGTAACAGTTAAAAATTTGATCAAATTTATGAAATGTATTTATATATTAAAAGAAAAACAAGAAAAATGAATATTTGTAGATAAAAATGTCTTACTATGCCATGCAGAGTCTACACTGTACAGAACACATAAGCACATAAGGAAAGATAGGTGATTATATGTTTCATATTTGTTAGAAGACAGTATAGGGTAAACTTCCAAGCATGTGGAAATCCTTGTTTTTCAATTGTAGCTCCTTAGAAAATTAGTGACTTTGCAATGGATTATATGCTAGTATTCACAAAAAAAGTTTTGTAGATGATTTAAGTGAGATTGTGATACCTGCATCCATTTGCAAGATTGTCTTTCAAAGAGTTAAAATCCTGTTATAAAATTCACCCAAGCACTTTCCTTCCAGTTTGTGACAGACACTGAGCTGATCTTATATTTACCACTTCAATATATAAATATATTTAAATGTTGGACAGTTCTGTTTTGATATAACTAAAGTTTGTTTGATCTTAGTTTTGAGGTTGAAAAAACATGAATAAAATAAGTTGATGTGACAACAACACTTAAGTAAGTTTAAAATTGTCATCTCATTAAAAGTTCAAAGAGCCAAGTGAATTCTGCAGTAAGAAGCCGCAGGTTTGGCTAAACTTCTTAAATTATCGGTGCTGAGGTAGTTAGATTTCCATCTATCAGAATTGCCACTAGCTAATATATTACCTAGTAAACTCTTAGGTGTCTGTGGGATCTTCAGTAAAATGTTTTTGAACCTGAATTTCTGTGTTCTGAGGAAATATTCTATGCATAGAAGAAAGGATACTATTTAACTTCTTTGTTTTAAGGGAACTTCTTTTAGCGCTAGCTAACTTACAGAAGCGGGTAATTGCTTGAATGCTGTGTCTCACTACTTTCAAACACATTCACTTCAGTGACAGAGATTTGATGAGGGAATGATCCTAAACTGCTGTTTTAGATAAGTAAAAATCTATATAAATGCATATTTGAAAATATAGTTGTTCTATAACTTAACTGCTCTTAGTCATGTCACAGATAGCTTGAGGTACTGAACGAGTTATCAGCTAAACATATTTTTGGTGAATACAGAGAGGAGGAAATAAATCTGAAAAGTCTCATCCATGATACTTGTCTTTCATAAATGTGATTTGGTATGATGTTAAGTATAAAAACTTCTTATTTCATGTTTATGTTGAAGTAACTGGACCCTTCTTTCTTTAAAGAGGAATAAGTTAGTTATTAATCAACATAAATGTGGTGTTCAGTGAAACTCTGCTTAAGATTTTTAACAAGAAATGCATGAAGGTGCTGACTTTTCTGATTTTGTTCTTGATTATCTTACCAGCTAATAACCTGAAACTCAAGTGTTGGATCAGTGCTGCCATTGCTAAATATTTCTCATATTATGATATCTTATCATAAAATGAATTGGGTCTCTGTCTAATAAGGCAGTATATTAACATGAATTAGATTACTTGAATATGAAATAGTATGTTGAATTAGTTTAACTTGGTCTCTGTGTATGTGTGTTCAATTTGGATCTCAAGTATCTAGTCTGAATTGATTGTAGCAAAGTGGTGTAAAGAGTCAATACTGATTTTGATTGAATATTTAAGACTTATCAATTAACATGACTAGGATTACAACATGACTGTGTAGTCATTTATCAGAAGCAATTCACAGTTAATACTCCACCTTGTTTACAGTCTAGTATCCACTGAATGTATTTTAAAAAAAAAACAGTATTCCTTTGGGATTACTAATTTTATGGGAAGATGGTTACTTTCAAATAATGAAATTTGAGAATATACTTAACGTTTCTTTCCATTTGGAGAACTTGAAATTATTAGTATTATTTAGTATGTTAATATATACTATACATTGTAACATGTAAAAGTCCAATATGATATACAAATGTCCTTCAGTTTAATGTAATTATTAGTACTGCTGAATTCATTTTGAATTATGTTACCCTAACAAAAACTGACAGTCCATCTCAGGTAAAAACAACTTATTAATAGTTAATACTTAGTTAGCCTTGGAACTGTTACTAGGCATGAGAATGCTTTAGAGATGGCAAGTATTTAACTTTAAAAAATTTTTTGTTTTGAAAGTGTGCAACAAGCATATTGGGAACTGAAGAGAGAAATGTCTAATTTGCACCTAGTGACTGAAATGCAAGCTGAGGTTCTACGAAAGCTGAAAACAAATCCAACAGCAACGAAGAAAGGCAAGTCAGTGTTTGCAGGAATAGACCGTACAAATACAAACCGTTGATTTAAGCTGTGCCATTTTAAAAAGTAATTAGCTATCATATCTTATCAGAATCTCATCAATTGAAGTTGATAAGCCAGCCTATATTATGGTTCCAGCCTACCCATTTTCTGCTTCTGTCTCATACCGGTCAACTTCACACATAAAGGTGTTGCTGATGTGTTTTTTCTTCAGTACTGTATTCTGTTCCCCTTGTGGCTTTTTTCTCAGTCAAGTGTTGCTTATGTGCACAAGGCTGAGGTGTTAAGTTTACTCGTATTTGACCTTTTACCATGACTACTTCGTATTTAAAAAAAATAAAAAAAAAAAAAAAAGAATTTTTTTCTTCCCCCCCCCCCCCCCCCCCCCCAAACAGAGTCTTATTTTCCCAGTATAGGACGTATAAAGTATTTGTTTGGCAGCATTTTAAAACTAGACCTTACTATTACCTTACAATTGCATATTTCTCTATGATAGTATTCAGAAAACTTGTGTTTTCTAGCAAAATGCTATGCAGGATGACGTTTTATGAATGTCAGGCTACTGATGCTGCAAAACTTGCTTAATTCTACTGCCACTTTGCAAATAATTAAGGGAAAAATGATAATTTGCACATAGTGCAAGTGCGGTATGTAATTTCAGTGAATAGTTCATCAGATAGTTCTTCTGTTTCATATGTATGTTTCTCTCAAGCCAAATGCTTTACAAGAGATGGTTCTTAAATACTGAGTTGTCGGACTATCAACATTGGCCCCACAATATTACCTTCTTTGTTTTCTGCTCATCTGAATTGTGGTGTTGATTGTGTTTGGAATATAAGAGATGCTGGTTCAAGACACTGAATATTTTTACAGTGTATATGGTGACAGTCTCTGTCCTTATCCAGTATAAGATGAAGATACTTTGTTTCTAAATAGCTTTAGGCTCAGTGAGCTAATGATAGGATTTGCCTCCAGGTCAATGATGGGCTTTGTCTGTGGCCAGCAGTGATTAATGATCATTGTCTGGTACTTGGCTGATAAACTATCAACACATCTTGTAGACTTGGTCCTGTTGTTACCAGGTGAGTCAGTGTGCCTACAATTAAGATATAAGACACATTCGGCAAATAATTTCTGCAGAGAAAGTGGGAACTGAATTAAGCTTTTAATCCTTAAGTCTGCCAAGGTTTGTGATAATGTAGGATCTTTCTGTCTATATTTCTCTATATATTTTTAATTTGGAGTTGTGTCTGTGTCGTCTTTTACCCGGCAAATAGTCTAGCTTTTTGCATTTGCTAATGCGCTTGTACGTCCTACTATTAAAGGCAATATTGATTGATGGGAAAGCAAAGGGGTTTTTTTGCCTTTTGCTCTGTAGGCTTTTTTCTGTATTTTTTTTCAAAAGTACATAAGAGTTTGTGGATTTAAGATGTGAATTAAAACTGTTCTTTGTTTACCTTGTTTATCAACATCATTTAAAGAATGCAGTGCAGATGTTTCTGTAATGGCAATGTATAGAAGAATCTTGGCTTGTGCAAAATATGGGATAGAATTGACTTTAAAATTTCCACTTCCTTGTATCTGTCATACTAGCAATTTGAGGTTTTATCTTTACTGTATAGAAACTAGATCCCACTATAAAAATTTTTAAGTATTCATAATCTTTTGAGGTGTGTGGAGTTAAATCTGCAGAACACAAAAGTATTCATTGCTGCGTGTTTGATATTAAGATAATATCAGTTACCATGTGGATTCTGCTTAGAGGTCATTAATGTAAGAAGGCATTTTCAACAGATATGTATCACAGATATCCATGTGCTCATGGGTTTTTGTTGCATTTTCAAAGTCCTTTTCAACAAAGTATGTGAAACCCAGCCTTTTCTTTTTGCCTGATGCCTTGCAGTACTTTTTAGCAGGTAGAGCATGAACAAATTTAAGATTGAAAACTACATACTACTTTGACTTGTATACTTGTATAAATTGTGTCTCAAAGTATTTCAGGTATCTCAACAACTGAGACTAGAGAGATTTTTAGTTCTTATCTGGAGTGTGTTTATATACTTGTTCAAGATATCCAGAAAAAGATGCCAAGGATTGCTTTTGCACTGGCTCTTTGCTTAGCTGCTATAGTTGGTCATATCTTGATGATGGTAAATTTTTCCTGTTTTTTCCTGTTTAGCTGTGGACAGTCTGTAATATAGATAGGAGGAAAAAAAAGGGGGAGGGCTCTTTTTCAGAGTGCTAACTTAGCATGTGCTAACTTAGAATGATCGTTCTATCTGTTCAAGTGCACACAAGTTGTCACAATATTTCAGTTACTTGATCCTGGCCTGAACAGGCTCAATTAGACTGTTGAGGCAGAATTGTCAAGTGCAAGCCCTAGGTGCACTGTTGGATGTTGGGTTTTTATATGTATATATACACGTCTGTGTGTGTATATATGTATTTTTGTAAAATTCTTCCAATGCAAGTTTTTTTAATGTAGCTCTTTTTCACAGAACTATTCACAGGCATCAGTACTGATTTGGTCTTCTGGCAAAACAAATAAAGATTGTATGTACTGTGTGTAACCTACTTACAGTGTAGGACAGCCTTGTTTAAGTGGTTATATTTCTCTCCTATCAAAGAATCCTGTTTGTGTTCTTGGCCTTCTATCTTAGACAACTCTTTAATTTGAACACCAGAAATATTTAACGTGAACTTTAACTAGTTTTAGCCTGAAAGGTCATTTGAATTAAATTATACCACTCTCTCACTCAAGGGGGCTGTAATGCCATACAGTTTTGAAGATGTACAGCTGTGCTGCTGCAAATAACCAAGGTGTTAGAAAGCTTAGTGTGACTATTACAGAGAGTAAAACTTCTTTTATGTCTTAACGGATTAGTTATGCCTAGATTTTTCCCAACTTTGATGCTAATATTGTAGTATTTGGAATATATTACAGCAGATTCCATTTCTTGATTCTTTTAAAGGTCCATAGACCCCGAATAGCTTTTTACACTTAGCACAAAGAGGCCAAATCAGTCTCTTCAGCTTGATCTTTCAGGTATGATGAACATGCTATTGGAAAATGCTTTTTGCTGACATTTGTGAAATGGGTGCTGTCTTTCTTAATTTTTAGTGACAAGCTGAAATTGCATACTTTGACCAAGACAGCAACTCCTCTTTTGTGTCCCTTAACAGCTAGAGTTACAAAACAGAGTTCGTACTCAAGATTTGTAGCTATTCTAGGAAACTTCCCGTGAGGGGCGAGTTTCTTTAACTGTAGGAATCATTTATCCACTCCATTACATGTTCATATAAAGTATCACTGCAAAAACCTGACCTGGGTATATGAGGCTGTTTCTTCAGATTTGTGTGGGAGATGCAGATCTTTCATTTTGGGAAGGTGCTGTTTTCTTTCAAAGTCTTTCCCTTCCTGGCATGTTTTAAGGCTCCCCTGGAATTTCAAGTGGGTGAACGTTGCAGTCTGTGGCTTTACTTTCAGAAGTCAGATTGTACTGGAACAGAGAGAACCTGCGAACACCATGCATTTCCCTCTTGCTCTTTCACGGACTGTGGGAATTCAGGTTCTTGGCAGTCTGAGAAAACAACTTGTTAAAAGCATCAGTAAAGTAGGAAGAAGCATGCTCTATGTAAGAAATATTCTGAGTCTGGTCAGTTCTTCCAAGCATGTCAAAAATCATCCCTGTTTCAGCATTCATTCCGTTCTTATCAAAAGATTCATTAGTTCATCTGCGTTTAAGTAGGAACTTGGAAGTTTCCTGGGTGTTGCATATGTTTTAGACATTGTGATTTCAGGATCCTCTGGTTCACCTTGCAAAGTCTGATGAGAGGGTAGGTATGTTCGATTCATAACTTAGTTACTGAAGTAAAACCTGTTTTAAAAATTTGTAACCCGAAAACACTGGTCGTAACATCTGCTATACTGCGGTATATTCGGAGAATATACAAATGCTCTGTCTTCTATGCAAATAACTGTAATTTTAATTTTTTTATCTTCTTTCTTCAGCTGCTGCTTCTGCACCAGTACAGTGTGTTGAAGACTTGGAGAAGAACCTTACAAAGTTGCATTTGACTACATCTGGGGTAGTCTATAAAAAAACATCTCTTTCACAAAATGATCAAGTACTCTGCAATGCTATAGCCTTCCCTCCGCTGAGAGATGTAAAAATCCCATCTGAAGGAGTGACTCTGCAAGCATGGACAGATGAGAGACCTATTCCAGTTGATGGTAAAACATTTCAGGAACACCATTCTTATGGAAAGAGCTCTCTGGAAGATAATTCCTGGGTATTCCCAAGTCCTCCAAAGCCTAATGAGAATGTGTTTTGGGAAATGAAAAACAAAACATCCCTGTTAAACTGTCCAGCAGATTACCTGGATCAGTGTAATCAAAATTGCCTGCACAAGAGTTAAGCAATTTTTAGAATGAACTGAAGCATTTTTAGAGTGGTTCTGAATAGGCACCTTACTGCTGGAACTTTTTAAAGAGGGAAAACAATTGGCTGAAACACTTTTTTCTTTCTTTCTTTCTTTCTTTCTTTCTTTCTTTTTCTTCTTCTAGTTCCAAAACAGAAAGCCTAGTCTTTCTCTGCTGTAAATTAAGGAGCAAGTTCCTTGAAGTTAAAGCTGTGCTGGTATAATGTAAATGTAAACAAATCTAGCATGAGGCTTAGATAGTTTTTCACTGCAAATGGCATGCATTTGCAGAAAATTACACTGAAAAGTTAGTTCTTGGAATAAAACAAAATAATCCAGTTCTTTATTTGTTTGCTATTTGTATATTCTCAAGAAAATAGTTGGTATCCTATGTTGGTTATAACAGCTCTGAGCTACTTTTTGACAGTGTTTTTTCTCAGATTAAGACGTAAGACAAAGAATTCAAGTATCTCCTCTTCCCTCCTTTCAGTTATTCGATTCCTCTGGTTTAGAAATACATTTCTGTGTGATTTTTATAAAAACAAATAGGGATTTTTTTGAAAACTTGATTTTATATTAGATAATGGCAAGAGGAAAAAAAAATACTCCCAGGCTATCCCATTTAGATTGCACCATTATGGGCCTTATTGCGAACTATAAAGGATCATAAGTAATGCTGCTGAAAGTCAGAAATCTTAGCTGTTCAGCTTTCTCTCAGTTCATACTGAGGAAACTGATTCTATTCTACGCACAGTGGTGCCTGCCACAGAATCATCCTATTCACAATGCAGTTATCTTTATTGTGCCTCCTTTGCACATCACCAGAACCTTGACATTTTATTTGTGTGGTTGTTAAGGCTGCTAATTTTCTTTCATTAAAGAAACAAAGCCTTAATTTAATCAGACTAGATGTTTTAGTATTGTTGATATACGTAAGAGTAATTCTTGTGGTGTCTTTAATATGCCACTGAAACTAAAGTTATTTGAATTGCAACTGCCTGCTTTATAGATTGAGTGTCCAAGTAATACTTCTGTTTTTTCTATTAAGCCAAGAATTTTTTTTAGACAAATACAATTTATGCTTATTTTTTTTTAAACTGCTCTGCTTAATATTTGGCTTAATATAACAGAGTTAAGTGAAATGCCTTGACTACTCAATAACTTGAAGGAAAATGCTGTGTATTTTAGATCTTTGGTATCTAACTTATAAGGGGTGGGGAAGTTGATTAATACTGTTATTTACAGGTGTGTGGAGGGTGAAGCATTCAACTTCACAGGTCCAGCTTCAGTATAATAAAAATTAATTTCACAGCTGTTTAGTAGCAAATTATCTTGAAATTACTTGCAAATACACGGCAAAGCTATGCTACAGTCATAACCATCTTAGTGATGGACTGTAAAAGTGTTATCTAACTGACGTGCTACACAATCTGTGTGGTTCCAGACACTTTCTTCCCTGTGGATTAAGTACTTCATATGATGCCCATCTTCTTGTGTTTGAGTTTGTCTATCAAAGTTTGAAGAATCTTTCAGATATTTTCTACCATATTATTGAACAGCATACATAAATAATGCTTCCCATTCACTAGATACTGTTTTTATCTTTCTATTATCTTGCTCACGTATGCGGGCTTGTCTGTGATTAATGGAAATGGTATCAGATGCTGGAATTTATTCTGACCAATGAACACAGCTGACTCGGGGGAGTACAATCTCTTGGAAAGTAATAGAACAAAACCCAATATGCATAAAACAAATCCAAGTCACTAGGCTTTAGCTGATAGAACCAACTACCTGTGTAATAACAAAGCAGCAGAAACCATTTCTCATGTGGCTGCGTAGACTATATTGTATCTAGTTCTAATGTAACTTACTTTTTGAGGTGACCCTCCCTTCATTACAAAGATTTTTTTTAAAGTAATGTTATCCAACAGACATCAATCTGATTAATATTTCAAATTGTGCAACGAAGGAATCCTACTGTGTAAGATTTTAAATAAATTTATTTTTATTTGAAATGGGTTTCACTTATAAATGTCCTTCTTGTA
This sequence comes from Dromaius novaehollandiae, assembly GCF_036370855.1. Taxonomy (NCBI): domain Eukaryota; kingdom Metazoa; phylum Chordata; class Aves; order Casuariiformes; family Dromaiidae; genus Dromaius; species Dromaius novaehollandiae. The sequence continues at coordinate 31,223,201 of NC_088099.1, forward strand.
TTTGACACAACAGTTTTTACTCACTTTACTTCTTAATTTCTTGACTGTGTATAAAGGTCATTCCAAATGCAAAGCATTAGATTTGAGGTTCATCCTCATCCATTTAGGAAGAAAATAAATATCCTCCATAGAGGATATAGTTTTGATGCTCTTTGAGAAAGGAATTCCCCTGGATGTTGAAAACTGAAGGGCTTAGTCATCTTAAGCCACAGAGTGTTCCTGGGGTTTCACTGCTGTGTCAAAAGGTGCCCTGTCAGCCTGTGTATCTGGAAAGGAAAACTTAAAAATGAAGCTTTTCTGTTCTGTGCCAGAGAATTCCTGGGCCTTGTCTTCTCTTGGCTTATCTTCTGTGCTACAGAAGAGAGCAGTGAAGTAAAGTGACATTTGCTGAAAGGGACTTTAGAAGAACTTCTGACATGCAAGAGATGAGGGCTTGCTGTAGGCAGGATTTCCAATCCAATCACTCATTGCTGTGGCCAAACCATAACACTTGAAAAGGAAGTCCCCAGATTTGAAGTCACTTGGGAGCTAGCTGGCTTGTGAAGCATCTGCTGGTCTGAAGCATACAATCAAATTTTGACTTGAGATGGAAAAGTCATTTAAATCCACTCCACTGATGGCTTACAGTGCTTTTCCGATTTTCAGAAGTGAAAGCTTTTCATCACTGTGACAGCAAATTAAATGCAGAAGTATTAGTAGTAAAGGGCTTCTGGTATTTTGTGTGCATGCATATGCAATTTTACTGCTTTATATAACAAATGCACACGGTACAGACCAAAATTCTCCAGCAAGCAAGGTAAAAGATGAAAAAAATCACTTGAATGCGAACTTTGAACATTTTAAAAGTTCATCTAACCCACAGATGGGATTTTCTGGTATTTCTCAGAAAGTACTAATTCCATTTAACAGATATAGAAGACTGCTTTCGGGGCAGGAGGAGGAGACTGTGACTATTTGCTTTGCACATTTAAGTGAACATATGGCAAACTGATGAATATGTATTTGGTTATTTGGAGAGTAGACCTAACTGTCTAATAACTCCTAATATAAACTCTGTTTGGTTCATTTTAAATATTTTAAAAGTCTGATTGTTCTAAGCTTCCTTGCCAGTTTTGTAGGTTTACAACTGATCAGTTTCCTTCTTATGTGAACTATCCATATTAAAGAGGAAGAAAAGCAAACTCCCCAACTTAGCTGTAGAGTGCTGTCAGACTTCTATAGCTGGAAAAAGTCAACAGTTATACTAGACATACAGTGGAGTTACAGTAAAATAATACTCATAAAGTTCTCTTTTAAGTATAGTATGTACTATACTAGAAATGTAAGGCAGATTTAACCTTATTTCAAATGTTACTTGCAGCAGACTTTGTAGGTTCTATATAAAGATGCCTGTATTTTTTTAATGATGCTTTGGCCTAGTGAAGGAAGTGTGAAAAGCCTCAGTACCTGACTGTGACTCTCCTGCATTTTTTTCTGGTCTTCAGACAGCACCTGTGAAGAAAAGTGGTGGCAAAGAGGTAAGCTGTTCTCCTGTTGCATTGTGCACTTCCAATACAAAAGGGAGTGATCTTTTTTTTTTTTTAAACTGTCGAATGTCAGGCTTTTTCTTCTTTACGTCTTTGTAGAGGAAGGGGTATATTACTTGCAATTGTATGAACACAGCACAGTGGGCAAAAATACTTTTTTTTTTTTTTTTATTTATAGTCGACACTAAAAGTTAGAGTTCTTTTTAATTGAGTTGCACATTCCTGAGACTGAAACAGTTAAACCATTTGAATAAATTTGTTCTTTATGGTAAATGTGTTACGGCATGAACTCAGATCAGTATCTGCCAGTTTGATCCTTTCACTGTATTTTATGATGGAAGAGGCTAAGCGGTACAAACACCAAGGCAGCCCTAGATAGAGTAATTGATAAGATGATGGTGTTTGAGTATGGAGGTTTGATCTGGGGGAGAAGCATGACAGAAATAATTAGATGCTTACTGAACTGATTGTTAGTCTGACTTGTAGGATACTTGCAACTAGATGGGGACCACCTAGATTTTAACTGTATTTGACCATTTTTACACCTGTGGAATAAACAGAGAAGACAAGGTTGCAAGGACTACTTGAGGAGTATGGCTATACTAAATATGAGGAAGAATTGGTATGTTTGGCTTACAGCTTAATTACTGGTTAAACATTGAAAGACTGTAATCATAGATGGCTCCATTTCTATTTGAAAACCCTGTGCATTTTAAAAGATGACTACCACTCAACCTTCCTGTAATGAGTTTTCATTTTACTCCACAAAGGTGAACTCTTTTATTAAGGGTGTTGTACCCTCTTCCTTCTCCCCTTTAAGATTTCACATTTTCAGGCAGCTTGTCTCTTAAGGAGTTTGAAGTGAAATTAGTATACTGAAAATTGTAGCTTGAAATTAAAAAAGAATCTGTCTGTTCTCCCAAGTGCTATGAAGGGGCAAAGATAGGCCCCTTTACTGCAGAAAATGTGATGGAGAGCTTGATGCACTCTGTGAAGCTGCTAGATGATGAACTGAAGAGCTGCTAGATAAAGACTTTATTCCATCCATGGCAATAGTACCACATAGTGGTGGTGGTGGGGGGGGGGTGTTGAACTAGCCGAGCATGTGGTTCCCATTAAAGGAGATAAGATAGCCTAGTGTGTGGGCTCTTGTATTGCTGCAGTGAAAACCTCACAGCTTTGTGAAAGCTTCTGTAGTTACTACAGACAGTGCTAAAATCAGAACTGCACATTCAGTAACTAACTCCAACTTAATTTTTGAGAAGCGTGGTTGCATGTTGGAAGACATCAGGCACTGTGCCTGATGCTAACTATGCTAACTGCTATGCTATTGCTAACTATGATGGCCTAGCTGCATTGCTGTACTTCAGACTTCAGCTAATCTACTGGACTTAGTCCCCAACTTGGCATTTAAATGATCGCTTTTATATTAATAGGCTAGCTTTTGAAAATTGTATATGCGGTCCATGTAGGAATAGAAGAATACTGTAGAATTGAGTTCAAAACTAAATTCATGCAGAGAAACCTCAGGGAGCATTAACCACAGAGCTGCAGTCCCTGGTTGAGGTGCAGATTGCTATCTGCAGTACGGTATGTGTGCACCATTAACTCTCTCCTTAATCACCTACAACTGGCTACTCTAGGTAAGAAGTTATTACATTTTGGGTAGGGTGGTGGGCAGGAGTAGCAAGCCTTCCAGAGCTTTACCCTCTCATCATTCATGAGTAACTTATGCAATAGAGATGCTTTTTAAAAAATGTTCAATGTGTGGCTAAAAATTTTCCAATTTACTAATGAAGCACAGATTACAGCTTTGTCAATACTATTGATTTTTTTTTTTACATTGATCAGAATCTAGAGTTGCTTCCTGTTTAACCTCAGTAGGAAGGAAGGGTTGCAGCTGAGGCAAAAACAAAATCCAAAGCAATTTACTAGTAGAGTTTGTCATTTCATAGTACTCATTCTTTCATTTAAATAAAAGATGTAAATGCAATTAAAATCCAGGATAATGCATAAGACATTAAGAAAGTGAAAGGTGTGAAATCAAGAATTCAGAACTAGGAAACATCAAATTAAGGCCACGGGTGTATTACAGAGGATGTCCGTGCCACAGCAAAGAGCAGAATGCAGCTATAAGTAAGTGCCACAGTAAACAAAGAAAGAGTTGCAATAACCTACATTGTTACATGTTTAACTAGGAATTGGTTTAAGAGAAAGTAATAGTTAACAGCATAATTCAGTACATGCAATTTCAGGCTTGACAGTAGATCTATCACCTCAGAAGTGTTTGTAGTCCTTCATATAACACACTTGTAAAATGGTGAAGGAATAATACTTGTAGGTTTAAAGGGCTTTGCTCCATTACAGCTATTAATTTGTCACCATCCATACTAGTCAATGCACTGGGGTTCCCCCTCACCAGCTGAACACACCTTCTGCTACACTAGCAAAGGAGAAATATGTTGCTGGTGCTGTTGTGTGTATCTGCCACCTGTGGCACAAGGCTGAGTAAGACCCAGATGTGCCCTCTGTGAAGGCACCTACCACTGGCAGCACCTGGCACTGCCTCCTAGAGAATGCTTGCCACAGCCCTAATCTTCCTTGGAAGTGCCTATAACAAAGTTAAGAACAGCCAGGTTCTCTTTTTAGAGATTTACAAATGTAGCAGATTTTCATAATGGAGAACAGAAAAACTGCTGTCCTTAAAAACATCTCATGAGCTACCTTAAGTTTCCCTTTTTAAACTTGTGGAAAACTTTATTTTCCACTAATTGATATAATCACTTCCAAATTGCTCAGACTGGGAAGCCAAGAGCAAGTACAGGTGCAGGAAACTTGAGTCCACAGAAACTATTTTACAGTCATTAGTTTTAGAGCTGACTGCCACACAGATTTGCCTAACGAGCCAGCATACTATACATCTTTTCAGTCTTCTGTTCACAAGCACTCCCTAATCCTTCAGCTGATCTGCAGAAGCATTATTATTATTGATTATTCCAGTAAGAGGCACAGATTAAAGGGCAAGGACTAACCTGTGAAATTAATTCAAGTACTTCACCCACATGCTTCTTTGAAAGACTGATCTGAATTTCCAGTTTGAACAGCTTTATAGCAGTACCTATTTGTGGTGAAACAGTACAAACAGGAAGAAGTTACATTCTGCACACATCTTTGATGGAAAAGTAACAAATGCTACTATTTGCTCAGACTAAATAATGCATTTTTTTATCAGAGCATGAAAGCTACCATGTAAGTAACTGTCATGAGTGAAGACTTGCTTTACTTGTAAAGAAATTCCTTACTCATTTCAAAATGCTTCAAAAGGTGCCCCAAAATAGCAGAGCTTTAAGCACAATCTCTAGTGAAGCCATTTATGTGAGAGTTCTACAGTTAAGCTGCTTCAAAGGTCCATATACAGAAGACCTTGAAAGACCCCTTTTTAAATAGGGACTTGCTTGCATGCTCTAGTAGTTTTTTGTTTTTTTTTTTTTTTTAACAGTTACTGTTACTAGATGTTTAAGAATTGACCTGCACCTTACATTTGTGGTTTAGTTGTTTGCTTATCACTACCCATGATAATTTTGCAAGTGTGGTCATTCACTCCTGAAGTGTAGAAGTTTAGATAATCATCTTCCTTCTAAAAGAGGAAAGTGGAGGAGGATAACACTCTTCGTGTTCTGGCCTTCAAAGTATGTGCCCTCTCCCATTCTCAAGAGAGGTCTAGACCAGAAGACTTCTTTTTCTTCTGGAGTCAAAGCAGTCAGCCTGGGGCTAAGCACAGGCACACTGCATCCCTCTCTTCTGACAATGCAGACTTAAAAAATGAGTCTCACTGTAGTCTCACAGTAGTACTACCAGGCGCTCTCAATGTTTTAACAAAAAAGATAAAGAAAATTGTGCAAGAGCTTCTTGGACCAATTTGCCATGCTTGTCCTCTAGCAGGAGCATTATTCTGTTTAAAATAGAAAGCAAGCTATACAACATGTTTAAAGTGGTCATTAGCCCTGCTATGCCTTTTGCTCTGTCTCTCCTTCTCCCCATTCACCTTTTGCTATTGGAAGTCAGTACTCTTTACTGAGCTCTACCAGCATCTCAGCCTCCTTCCACAGGCAAGAAATGTACTTCTTTGTATTCCTTCCTTCCAGGGACAGTTCAGTTGATTGCTATATACCCCTAACTTCAGATGAAAAACAGACTGATTTTAGGGTATACCTAATTTGTGATCAGTGTCAGTACCACTTAAATTATTCACCCTTAAGTTATGCAGATTGCTATGTATCATGTATATCAGTAACACTCTCTCGAACACAGGATCATAAAAATCTCAAGTCCACAGGGAGAGGAACAGACCTTTGTAATGTCACAAACTGTGACAGCATGCTTTGTATCATTAATTATATAAAATAAACATTTTTAAGTTCAGATATTTTCTTCTCCATACATCTCACTGTGTATTTCAGTTAAATTCCACTCAGAGTGCTAGAGATGATTTAAGAAGTCTGTTCAAATCAGTCAAATCAAAGTTGGATGCAGAATTTCAAAACTTCATTGTAAGATTCAACTAGACATTTGAAGGAAGCTTCTGTTTTTTCTTCTTAATTCCAGTTGCTCTGTATTCTTCTCTTTGCTTCAAATACTCTGTTTTGCATTCTTCATAGAAAGCTGGATCAGTATAGCTACAAGACAGATGCACACACACAATATTGTTTTTCACTGTGGAAGAAGAAGCAGGTACTGCAATAAATGGCACTCAACCGATCTTTCTTTCACACCCAAATAAAGTTGCTTGCCTTCAATAATAAAGTGCCTTTTTAAAGAAATATAAAACTGCTAAGTTATCTTTTTAAACTAAATAGTACTAAGTTAGTCTATATCCTCTCATAATCTTGCCCTCTGAGGCACAGTCTTTTTCAAACCTATACAGTGGAAAAAATGAAGAGAAAGGTAAAGAAAGAGAAATACAGCTGGAATTTCAGTTCAGCTAAACTGTATACTATTATTTGCAATTTGCTTTCTCAGCATGAGGATCTGCAGGAGCACACAGACATTTACACAACCAAGCAAGTACTATGAATTTCACTGGAACAGGTTCAAGCGTATGTCTTGAACAGGAAATGCATAGGTCCTTGATCATGAAATTTGGTTAGTTTACTTGTAATTGTTTTTAAAGACTTATTCAAGCACTAAAGATTTGTTCAGTAGTGCATATTTGGTTTAGAGCTTTTTTTTTTTTTAACGTTTAGCTGCATGAAAGTATGGACAAATAAAACTGCATACTGCAACAAGTTCTCATTGTGGTTAGATGTGGAACTTCTCCCTGGCTGCACATGTTTTTACATTGATTCCCAAATACCTAAGAATAGTTGGCACTAGTTTAAGGGCATTTGAGCTATGACTTAAGAGGATAGAAGACATGTATTCTACCAAAACCCAAACCGCATCCCCAAATCAAGCTGAGTACAACCAACTCTCAAACAAAGAAATTCAAGAATTTAACACCATGAGCCTGCTGACACTGGGGGCAAATCAGGACTTCAGAAGAGACTGTTCATCCTACCATGGCGTCATGCCATCATTAGAGAGCTGACCTCTCTAATATCTAACATTTTCCCTTGCTGCTGCTATTGCTATTCACAACTGCAGGGCATTTTCAGAATAAGGAGTAAATATTGAAAGACTGTTCCGTAAGGAAAACCAAAATGAACTTACTCTAGCAGAGAATGAAGCTACTTCTACTGCCCATGCTCATCTCCATTGCCACAGTTTTATTAAGGAAATAATCTTGTCAGGTAGAACCCTGACCAGCAGGCTTTTTTTCTAAAGTGAACATATGCTTTTCAGAAAATACCTCTAAATTATGGTGATACATCAAAGTCACAAGGCTTGCAAAACCCTTTAGAAATGGTTTAAGATTTCTGTTCATTTCTTGATTAGTGTAAGGCAAAATATCAAAAAGAAAAAACTGAAAAGTGACTTACTAAGAAACCAGACAATCCTTCAGTGCTGTGTTCTCCTGCCGACACTTCACCACCATAAGAAAACCAGTTTCTTTACAGCATTTAGTAAATGCTGGAAAAAAAATTTAAACTTTAGTTAGAAAAAATGACAATTAGTAACCCCGCCAAGTGTATCATAATCCATATAAAAAACATTACTGACCAGGTCTGTTATTATAAACTTAATCATAGTTGGCCTGAAGTCTCATGCTGTTTGCAAGGTCCTTGTCACTTTTTTAGCAACCAGATTTTAGTTATGATTCTCTCCTCATAACAGGTTCACACACAGTGAACCAAAAGGAAGGGGGAGAATTAGGTAGGCTAGGGTTTTTAGTGTTTTCTCTACAACAAGAGTTTTCAAAATTACTGCAGTGCATTTATATCTACAAATTAGAGGTCAATAATGTTGATAGCCAACTACTAGCTCAACAAAATGCCCTGGCAATTACCTCCTGTGAAGTTACCCTGCAGACAGGAGACAAGAAACTGAAGTGATGGTTCTCTGTCTGCATTTCCAAAAACACTTATCCTGAGAGTGTAGGGGAAAAGCCAGCAATATCTAATGAGAGCACCAGGTTGTTTTCCAAGGAGCACTGCTCTCACTGGCTGTATCTCCTCTAGGTGGTGGAGTAGCATTTAGCTTTTTTCAATTCAGAGTTTCTTCAAAGTCCAAATGGCTATTAAAGAGCATCACCCTTTATATGCTCTTGTTCTTAAATCCCATGGATCATAAGCCCAGGAATGTCTAAGGGAGGAGACAATGATATGTCTCTTCACAAGAGAAATGATCTTGCATCCATTTGCTCAACGAAAGTATCCAGTCAGTCTTGGGTCTTGAGACTTAAAAACAAGTCACTGAAGTACTGAAATAGAAATACCTTTGGGAGGTGTGTGGGGGGGGAGTGGGATGATGACTCGTGATTATGGGTGTATTTTTATCTAGGAGTAATTACAATTATGTCTCACTGTTACCACACCCTGTACAGATACTTTGCTAAGTAATGATGATAAAAAAACTAGATAAGAATTAGCTGTTAACTTTTCTATGAGGAGATCTCAAACTGTTTTCTTACAAGCAGTCTACGTTAGTAATCGATCATCATCTGCATTTTACAGATGTAGAAAGAAAGGTACAGAGAGAAAAAGCCAATAGTCCAAGGTCAACCAGGAGCCAGGTCAAGAACAAAGTCAGATCTCCTGTGTTCCTGTCCAGAGTTCCCCATTTCTCCTCTTCCCAGCTTTTCCTGGTAATTATTTAATACCAGACAAATTTAGGAGACGTGAAAATTGTTATTTTACTGAACATCTTCAGCAAAACTTACAGCTAATCTATTAACATCAAAACTTAATGATGCTACGTGAACTTAATGATGCTATAAAGGATAAATCAAGTTGGCTGTATTCAACTGAGTATGTATTTGCATTGCTATTCATTGTTCTGTTTGTAATTTTGGCCAAAAACTTGTAATTCATGTATTCAAACTAGATCTTCCACTTTTTGTACATGCAGTGGTTACAAAAGCAGCAATTTCTTCGATCACTTCCATTCTATAAACTTACTGTATAGACACACTTTTTCAAATTGTGCTGGGAATCAAAGAATGTACCTCAAAGCTAAGTCCCTACAAGTTACTGATCATGTCAAAATATTGCATAACTGTAAAACCTACTAACTGTAGTGTAGATATATATATTTGTCCTTGTATGTTTTCGAGACACTTTACCCAAAGTTTATGATTTGCCTACTAAGTAACTGTTGATTCTATATGACAATGCAACTTCCATAAGTCAAAGTATAAGTAAACGAGACGACAGGGATTTGTCCCTGTAAAAGCACCAAGATGGTATCTTATTCTTTGCTCACAGCAGAGCTGGCTTTGGGCCTCTGTCCTTCACCCACTAAAATCAGCATTAAGCTATCCCTGATGTCAGTGGAACAAAATCCACCTTCCAGCCTCCTAGATGCTACCGACGTAAAACTTGAAGGAGAAAGTGATCCCACAGCTGCAAGTAACCCTCAGGTCAGGCTAGTCTGCCTGCCAGCCCATGGCTACAGTAGGTTTTCAATACCTAACTTGCAGAAAAACTTAGTTTTTGGTCAAAGTGTTGAGGACAGCCTAGTTGCAAGAGTCCTTCTTATATAGCCAAACTTTGTAACATTTATCTTTGCCAAACTTTACAAGGAGTTGGCATGTTATCTACTTTGGATATATTACTGATGAATACTTTTATGTGTGTTCCAACACAGCAGCTAACATTGCATACTGGTAGCAGCCCCTTGGACATGTGCTAGATGAAAGTGTGCAACAAGTACATTTAAATTAGCTAGTTAATTACTAGTTCGAGACACAGTAACCTCTACTCAAAGGCACAGATTAACAATTTCTACTCAATTTCTAAGATCTGTTTTTGTATATATTTTAGTTTTAGACCATAAATCATCCAAATACACATGCACAACTTCTGAGGATACTTTTGAATAGCTACTGTTTATGAAGCAGTGTAAACAGAACAATAAAATGCACTATTAGGCAATCAAAATATTTCTTTAGCTTTTTAAATCTAAGATCACTGAAATCACTAAATCACTGAACTAAAATCGACCATTTTTTCTGTTGTTTCTGGACTATTTATATGGAATGTCCTTATATCAGCATCTCATATAAAAATCATACACATTATCAATTTTCTAAAAAAGTCCCTTAAAAACCCCAAACAAACAAAACCAAAGACCATCAGAAGCCTTTGTAAGCTTATAGTTCGTCTAGTGACCAGTTTGATTTCTACTCTCTACAGGCACATGCTTAAGTGCTGTGCCATTTTTTTGTAGTAATCATTCCTTTTAGAAGCTGTGAAGTAAAAAAACCACTGAAGACAACAGGAGGTCCCTCTCACTTGTTAGCTCACCAGTCTTGATTGGTTAAAGGCGTGATGTCCCAGTGAACAAAACCTGAACTGCAATTGCAAGCGTTCCCTAGCTTCGGAAGGCCCCGCTTGTGGTAAATGGCCAGACAAGTAGAAAGCACTGGTAGAAAGTGATAAAACTGCTTCCAGCTATCTAGCTTAAACAGTACTGATGCTTAACAAAGGAGGAAAAAAAAGCAGGTTGAAGCATATCAGGCATCCCCACATGAGCACACAAAACTTCATTATTCCTCTCCTTGTTTCTAGCTCTTAAAAATCTCTTTGACAATTACATAAAGGAATGTGGTGTAAGATAGGTTTAGTTATAAATGTCTGCAAGTAACCTTACAGGAATCTAGAAAGTGTTGTTTTAATTTTAATTATGCTCTGTCTTGCTTACAACTCTTTCGTGAAACAAAGCATCTCAACGCTGAGCAGCACAGAGTGTTAAAACTATTGATTTGGAGAATAACCTCACAAACAGAAAACAGTATTTCCAGAAATAGTCTCAAACCAAGAATTAATCTCATCTCTGAATATCAGAGTTGCCACCGCATTCCTCACTCAACAATGTTTATATTGCTGACCAAAACTTCAGGGTGTATAATGAGATATTATACCACAAAACAACAGGATCTGATTACAAACCCATTGTAGTTTAATGTTTTAACAGCTACGAGCAGAAATTAAAACTCCAGGGGACCTGGCCTCACACTCAGAATGAACCTGTTTCCTGATACTGTATGTCTTACAAAGACCAATTGCTCTTTCACTGCTTATTTCTGAAATGGACAGTTAATCTTTTAAAATCCTGTGCACAATCCAATTTTTACAACTCTAGAAGATGGCTTTCCATGACTTAACAAGTTCACGTGGGGAAAGAATGTTTTCTTTCTCCTAGCAGGCAGCAAGCTACCAAAATAGATGCGTAGAGAAGAGTGAAACTAGGTGCAAATTTGAGTCAAATTCAGTGCAGAATTGTACCCAAAAAAGAAGAAAAGAAACGAAATGTTTCAAACAATAAAAATCATCCCCAACATTTCAGAATTGAAGTGTCATAGCTTTTATTCCCAATATGACTGTTTTGAAATTGATCTACAGTTTCAAAGAGACCAGGAATACTAAAACCAAGCTGAAACGTTATCTCAAAGTTGACAGTTTTTCATTTAATCAAGAAAAACCCAATTAAAACACAGATCATTCTAAGCTGATGTGAACTAATATTTTGTACGTTTGACTCACCCAAATGGAAGATGTCTATTTGCATAGCTCACTTTTCAAACAGTCAAGCAAATCCAGTCAACCTCCTGGAAGTACTCTCTGCACTAGTCATTCTTATCATGATACGTCATAGTATTAACTTCAAAAATACTCACCAGACCATAAAAAGACAATGAGTATGAAAAGTCAAATGTGGCTTGGCCTTTTTTTTTGCAGCTGACGCATCTGATACATTCCACTAGCTGAGGAGCAAAACAGGATACAAGAAGCTGAGAACATGAGGGATGGAGCTCAACATTATAGGAATGAAAATGCCTTGTTACAAGGGAAAAAAAGCTTGCTCTCCACAAAATGCAGCCTGACAATGCTCTACCAGGATGGCTAGATATGTCTGTCATGACTGCTCCATGCACAGGCAAGGACAGATCCAGCAGTGCTTGAAAAAGCTGCAAGTGCCCCCTCTAAAACAGCAGCTGGCCATGGAACCTTCTCTTTGACCTGCAGCAATTACAGTTCACAACATCGTATTTGAAGGTTAGCCCCAATGATCAACTGAAAACAGATCCTGGGAGTGAGCTATGCAGGAAAAGAGTTGTGAAGATGCCTATATATACGAAGAAGCAAGACTTCTTGAACTCCTATGTTCACAGCAAAATGACTTAGATCAGTGGAGTCCAGGAATTCAAGAGATTCAACCACACACTCTTCTCTGTGGGATAGTCTGCGTCTAAGAGGATGCAAACTGAGCAAGGAACTCTCTTCTGAAGTATACATCTCAAATAATTCACTGAACAGTTCATCCTTAATTTGAAGCCAGATTTCTTCTTTTCCCTCTCTCTCACAAAGAAAATTTTGCACTTTTCTTGTAAGGAAAATCCAAAATTGGTTTTGAGCACAGTTCTCAGAGAATGTCATTTTCAGTCTCATTACCTTTTGGCTATTACAGCCATATTGAGAGATCTTAACAGCTAACACAAATTTATAATTTAGTATCCTTTCTAAATCAACTAAGTAGGTAAGGCCAAATGGTATCTTTGCGAGATAAAGGCCAGCTTTCAGCTGAACCAAAACCAAACAACTACATTTGAATACAGAGCAATTCAGTTTTGCCAATTCGCAATTAAGTGCAAATTATGGTTTGCTAACATGCAAAGGTGATTAACTACGATGGGAAGACTACTCACGTCCTCTGATTTTCAGGCATGGACATAAAGGCTTTGCAGCTGAGAGCAGCAACAAGCCCTTCTGTGGATTGATTCTTTAGCAGAGAATATCTTGGGCATTTGGCAGCACAGGGAAACTGCTGCTGAGTTTGGGCCCCGCTACCAGATGCCTCCAGATCTCCAACTGCATAGGAGCAAAGAGCAGCATTTCACTGGGTCTCCTAATCTCAAGTTCATCTGCTTGAGAAGGCAGGATGCAGAGAAGGAGGGGAAGACAGCTGCTTGTAGGTCCTGGCACATGTTGCAGGACAACAGAAGGAGAAGATTTTAAAAGCATTCTGAAATTATTTCCAAAGCTGTCTGGACATGCATGTGCTTTTTTTTTATAAAAATCTACAAAGAGTCATCAGTAAGGTGCATGTAGCTAAACTGACTTATACAAATAATATTGGGGTATTAAAAATTATTTTGAATGTCTGGCTATTCTTTAATACATTTGATTGTTGATTAAGAACTGCTTTAAGTTACAGAATGGTCTCTTTTAATTAAGGTTTCTTTGATAGCTAAATAGATGGTTGACACAGTAAAGAACTTTGCATACAAAGATCTTTACAATCTACATAAATCTCTGCTGAAAAACAATTACTACCTAAGGAGAATGTTTTTCATTAGTATTTTTGAATGACTTTTTTTCCCTAATGCTGTTTTGTAACTTTCCTACAAGATAATACATGGAGCAGATGGAAACTGTATTGAAACTAGGTAATAATGCACTTCTCTCCGAATAAAGACTGAATAACAAGGATTTCTCCATCTATCTTTATAGAGAGGCACATGCAATTTTCAGTACTTTCAGAAGTTGATTTTCAAACTTAAAAAGATCAGCTACATTAGAAGAAAGTTAGTTGTTACAACAAAGTTGATGGGGTTGTTAACAGGTGTCCTGGTAAGATTAAATTCAATGTTCTCTTGGTATCAAGTATGTCTATAAGCATCTGCAGACCTACAGGCAGTGGATAACACCCCCATTCTCCCACCATATTTAAGATACAAGTGCTTTTGATGTACCCTATGATAATCCCCCGCCCGAAGTACAGGTAGGCTGGTCTGTCCACTGTTTTCCGGGCGAAATGAAGTGGTAGAATCTGTATGTCAGGCTACAGAAGTTTTAGTTACATGTACATAAAGAAAAGACTTAATGAAGAAAAGTATTATGCCCTGCCCCAAGTCATTAAAAATAATCAGAAAGTTGTCATTTTCTGTGACTAAATTATGGGGAACAACGAGCAAGTGGATTATATTTGTAGAGTTGTTTTTTTAATGTCATATTTACTTTTTAATTTTAAATATTAAAACTTCATATGATTTTTTTTGGCAAACATAAAAGTCTTTCCCTGTACAAAGCAAGAGAAGGACAAAAAGTGTTTATGACTTATTTCCACACAACCACCAATATGGAAATTGTGTTGACATAACGATGCCGAGGGCTCATCATTATTATTTTTAGTGCATGAACTGTAACATGAGGGCCATTTCTGAAATGTTCATTTTTTGCATATTCAGATTATAACAATACTTGACAGTTGCCTATCAATTCATATTTGCAGTGTTGTGCAATTAATATTAAAATATTATTTATCAATCATAATTATGTATCTATTTTAAAGTTTTTCTTGTACATATAATAAATGAAATATTCCCCATTATCAAGATAAATTGGTCCTCTCAGGTCTGCCTCTAGTTTATTTAAAGACTTTACAATTTTACTACTTAAGAGAAAGTCCTACAGAGGTGTTATCTCACCATTTATATTTTCTCAACACTTATGATACTGCTATCACACTCTTAAAATAAAAAAAAAAAAAGCTTGTATCATGATCCAGAGCAGGCTTACATCCTATTCCTAGGATGTTCTCTTATCCTTAAAAAAAAAAAAAAAAAAAGTAAATAGTTTTGTCCAAGCTTTGCACCATTCTTTCTGCTCTACTGCTTGATGAAGAAAAAATGCCCAAGTAACAACATGGATTTCAGGGTGAAGGAAGGAAGGAAGAGGAAACAGCTTAGTTAAAATATGAAAGAGCTTGTAACACAGAATTCTACAGTCTATGCTTGTGTATAACGTGTATAAGAACACTGAAATGGTACAAAACTTTATCGATGGTATTTTATGGCAAAGTTATGCTTTTAATTTTGTATTAAATTGTGATTTATTAGCTTTTTACTTTGAAGATTACTCAGTATGCACAGAACAGATTACTGGTGCATATAATGAGCCAAAGAAGGTAGTAGGATGAACATGAAAAGATTGTTTTACATTGTAGAGTGTGAGCTATTTGTTATTTCTAACACAGTACAAAAGAAAGCTGCTCTGTAGATTGATCACGGTTCAGTTAACATCACTGAATATCTAATACCTCCAACTCAATTAATTCTCACCTGATTAAGATCAGTCTGATATTCAAACTAAATCATCTCTCCAGTCAAGTAGAAATCAATATTTCTGATTTTACTTTTAAATTACAATAACAAATAAAATACATGCATCGTCAGTATGCCAGGAGTGGCTTTCCTAGTCTAGTCTACTATGGCATGCATAACACAGCTGATTAAAGAATTAGAATTTGAGCAATATATATAAGAATGAGATTAATTTGAATAGAGGGAGATAGCATGAAATAATTAAATGCATCTTATATAGGGCAAACAGAAAATTGACATAAAATAACCTTGATTCTTTCAAGTGAACCTCTGTTATCAGATCAAATAGTTGGTCTCCACAGATATTCATTGATATATCATACAAATAATCTTACATAGCTTCCATTTTCCTGCCCAGCACCAGCTCCCCAAAAGCTGTTCCTGTTCAGCTTTTATAGCTCCGACACCTGGCTTGTTCTGCTCTGGAGCAGAGGACCAACATGCAGGAGCATACTCTGCAGGACTAGGGGAAGAGAGCAGATTGCTTCAATCCGGCAGTTTTAGGGAAGGGATATTCACCATGTTAGAAGTTCCTTCTCCTCCCCGCTCTTTTCCAGCACGCTTTCAGTATGGAAAAGTGGCTTTGTCTTCAAGTAGACAATGCAAACAGAGGATTCTCCAGTAAACTACAGGGTATCTTGCACTCCAGTGCTGAAAAATCGTTTGTCTCATGATTGAGAAGTGAACATACAGCAAGAGAGAACTGTCACAAAGGCAGACAGTGCAACTGCAAGACACAGAGGAAGAATATCTCCCCCAAACTAGAAACTATGTTTCTCTAAACACATTGCCTTGGGATAAAGAATGTGTTATCAATATCCTAGAAACAAATCTGAAGACTTTGCTTCAGGTGACACTTATAAATAAAGATAAGAAAATGACAGACTGGATCAGACATCAGGCCCATTTGTTCTGCATCCCACGTTCCTCAGAAGCCAGTAACAGCTGCTTCAGAAAAAAGTGCCAGAAAGTCTATGTTATGGAATAATGTTTTCTCAAGTGAAGTTTCTTCCTCACCATTATCAACTGTAAACTTGGCTTCTACCTTGAAACATAAACTTCTCACATCTCTTTCAAAACACTTAAAATTACCTGCACAGTAGGTTTAAACTGACAACTCTCCAAAAGAAGAAGAAGATGGAAGAGTGAAACCCAGATACCAAAAAGACACACACTGATTTGAATTCCTTCAAGATCTATCTGCGCCTGGTTTATTTAAGTCCTGCTTGAGTCCCAACCCCTGCAGTTGTGGTTATTTGTGTCATACCATGAATGCCTTTTTCATTAGCAAGTTTTCAAAATACTACTGCAAATGTTACTGGCCCAGAAGTATTCTGTGGATGCAGAAGACCCTGCCTGTCCAGCCACTCTCCCTTTCTCCCTGGCAATTGTTTACCATAGCTTTAATAGGCCAAAGCAGTAGAGAGGAAAAACAGTCAGTGTAAATCAAAAACATTATTTCTTCAGAACAGTCCCGTTAACTTGCTCTCACATACGTGTCTCTGGGAAGCCCTGTGACAGCAGATAAACAAGTGGCAACACCAGGAGATTTGCTGAGGAGTTAACTAAAAAAAGATGTTTTCCCAGAACAATAATCCAGGCTGGCTCCAGAGCTGAGAAAACAGTGAATGACTGACATGAACTCAAATAGCAGCCCCAAAAGTCTCAGAACCAGCTGTAACAGCGGGCTCAAGGGGGCATCTGGGGATGCTGCTCATGAGAGCAACAAGAGAGCAGTGTCCTCGCTGGGAACAAAGGCACAGACTGCATTCCCCTCTTGGGCTTCCCCTCAAAAGCCATCAGCAAACTCTGAAATGACCTGGTTTACTCTAAAGGTTTCACTCTCAGTGCCTTTGATGTTTCAATGCCATCTACCTTCACTTAGAAATTCTTCAAAATTTTCAACTCTGAAATACACAGACACTAGAAGTCTTTGGGTTTGGCCAACTGCTCTCATCTGGCAAGAGCACTTCTTTTCTGAAATTAAAGCTTACAAGGAGCTTTCCAAATGAATATAGGAAATCAACAGCTTATTTAAACATTCTATTCCAAATGCTATCCAAAAGCTTTTTTTTTTTTTTAATTGCAATACAATGTTGACTTTGAAAATACATGTAGGGATTCTCCAACATCACTTAATTCAAAACAGATGTCATTATTCAGCTGTTGATCTACTTTTTCTATTCATTGCAGAAACATTAACAGAGTTTTTATTGTTGTTTATGAGCCCAATCGTCAGAGAAAGAACTTCTGGAAAAAAAGAGGCATGCAAGAAACAAGCACCAAGCAAGAATAAGTAAATCAAGAAAGCAATGAATGAGGAAGACACAGTACGATTCCCATATGATGACAAGGATTGCACTGGGGAAACCTCTCTCACTGGACTCACTATGGGCAGTTAAGTCTAATATTTGCCCATGCTGTCTGAGAACGATGAATGTTTGTCAGAAGTATATCCAGAAACTCTGACCCAGAGGCACAGCCACAGGCAACAGTATGGAAGTACTTGTCTGCCCCAATTAACCAACACTACCAGCACAGGAGATTGTTGGGACCTTTTCTTCCTGACTTCCTAACAAGCACTAGGAGACAGTCATTGAAACTGAAAATCAGCAAGTTTAAGAAAGATAAGAATTATTTTACTTTAAACAAACAGCCCAAGGAACTCATAGCCAAACAGTAATTCAAACCAGAGTAATTAGCACAATTCAAAAATAGCCACGTATTTAAACGGCTAACAAAAATATGCCAGGCTAGAGTAATTAGAGCTAAAAAACAGAATTTTGAAAAAATATAGACACGCAATTCCATGATATTTTCAACACCTCTAAGACCTGCTGCTTGGACAAGGGCAGGTCTGCCCTCCTCCCTTTCCCAGCCCATTCCACTTCTCCGTAGCAGTACTAATATCACAGAATCACAGAACAGTTGAGTTTAGAAGGGACCTCTGGACCAAATGATCTAACCTCCTCTTCAAGCAGAGACAACTAGAGTAGGTTGCTCAGGACCGTGTCCAGTCAGGTTTTGAGCATTTCCATGGATGGATACTCCACAACCTCTCTGGGCAATCTGTTCTAGTGTTCAACCATCTTCACAGTAAAGTATTTTCTCATGTTCAGAAGACATTTCCTGTGTTTCAGTTTGTGCCCATTGCTTCTCATCCTGTCAGTGGGCCCCACCGAGAAGAGTCTGGCCCCATCCTCTTTACACCCTCCCTTCAGATATTTATAAACATTGATAAGCTTTCTCTTCTCCAGGCTGAAGGGTCCCAGCTCTCTCCTCTTCTCATATGAGAGATGTGCCAGTCCCTTAATCATCTTAGCGGCCCTTTGCTGGACTTGCTCTAGTAGATCGATGTCTTGTTGGCACTGGGAAGCCCAGAACTGTACTCAGCACCCCAGACGTGGTCTCACCAGCGCTGAGCAGAGGGGAAGGATTACCTCCATCAGCATGCTGCCAACACACTGCCTAATGCAGCCCAGGATACCACTGACCTTCTTTGTCACAGGGGCACATTGCTGATTCACGGTCAACTTGTTGCCCACCAGGATCCCCAGGTCCTTCTCTGCAAAGCTGCTCTCCAGCTGGTCAGCCCCCAGCCCATACTGGTGCATGTGGTTATTCCTCCCCAGGTATAGAAAACCTTGCACTTCCCTTTGTTGAACTTCATGAGGTTCCTCTCTGCCTGTTTCTCCAGCCTGTCAAGGTCCTTCTGAATACCAGTGCAGCTAACTGGTCTGTCATCCATGCCTTCCAGTTGTGTATCATCTGCAAACTTTCTGATAATGTGCTCTGCCTATCAACCGCTGGGGGGACACCACTAGTGACTGTCTTCCAGCCTGACTTTGTGCCACTGATCACAATCCTCTGAGCCCAGAAGTTCAGCCAGTTTTCAATCTACCTCATTGACTACTTAGTATGCTACCCTCAGACTACAGGTACACGAGATCTGATCAAACTGCTTTTTTAGGGTGATGGGTAGAAAGGTTAAAGTTAGTTTTCAGTTTGGTAAGAACTCTGAATTCACAAATCACACTTGACTAGGGAAAATGTTTTTCTAAGTAATCATGTAGCCAGAAGAGATTTCTAAAAAACCTTACACCTTAAAATGTCGGATAGTACTTTCTTGGCTATTACTGAATGCTGATAAAATGTCATAGCAGACATTTAGCATTTATTATTAGTATGCCTTTATTCACTGGAATTTCAAAAGAACTCAGACTTCGACATGAGCTTGATGCAGATGATGTAGAGAGAAATTTCTTGTGAGCTTCAATGGGCACAAGCTTGACCTGATCTGATCTCTCATTCTGCATTACCAGATTTGTTAGCATTGTATACATGTGTGCATTTTGCACCAAACACACAAAAATACAACGCAGCTTCATATGCTCCAGCAACACAGCTCTTTAGAGCTAAGAAGCAAGTCCTTCTGCCACTGCCTGGGAAAGACACCCAGAGCACAGCAGTACAAAGAGAGGGTTATGTCCTCAGATACATGAAGGCAAGGGGAAAAATAGCAAGGGCATAACTATTAAGAATAAGGCTTCATAGTGACTGCACTTTCTCAGGTGAGGCATATTTAAGTGCTCAAAGATGAAAATCTGCTGGGCTAATCATGCAGATTTGTCAGGGTAAGCAGAGGAGCTTTCTTTCCCTTGGAACTGCAAAAGAAAAGGTCCTTTTAATCAAGGTGAACACATTACGGTAATACGGTTTACTTGGTTAACTTAGGATTTGTTTCCCAAAAATATCTGCTTTATGAATGTTCTTGTCAAGTACATGCACTGCATTAAGCACAGCTATCTAGTTAGACTACACTGTTTTTAAAACAACTGCTTCCTTTAAGAGTGACTTGATCTAATTTTCTTCCCATCTTGTAGTAAGTATCTCTGATATCAAGCATTACCATACCAGGCGCTGGAAGAGGCAGAACTGGAACAAATGCAAGTTCCCCCATGGCTACTGTCTGTCACTGCCTGCTTCTATATAAACAAGTACATCCAGCTTGAGCAGTGCAGAGTAGCCTCGCTCTGCTTATCCTCCTTCAGGAGTAGCTGAGCCACTCAGGGACAACTGGGAAGTTAACATAACAGATGATTAAAAAAACAAAAACAAAAACACACCCTATCCCATAGTGACCGACTCCTCAGCTGAACTCCCAAGTAAAGAAAGTACATCTACAAAAGGCAGAGCTTTACTGAGTGGCTGAAATAGCAGTAATGGCTTTCCACCACATGGTGGAGATTGAGCAGGTCATTTATTTAACTCCTGAAGAGGCAATTGCATAGCTATGCCTCCACCATGACGCCAGCTCTCATTTACTGTGGGAGGTTTGTGGGGGGTTTTTGGGTTTTTTTAACTACTCAGTTGAAGTTATCGTATTTCCAACATTATGATTTTTACTCAAATTCAACTACAGAAATATTTTTATTTCCCCTCCTCTGTCTGAATGAAACAAAATACCCTTTAAGCAAGAGTGAAACTGAGTTCACAGTTCCTGCTGGAGGAAGGGGTGAGGGAAAGAGAGAGAACAGGGCCAAAGTTCTCAGGCCTGCTGGGTATTTCAACAAGGATACAATATCAAAGATGAATACACTTACCCTCCTTTAAAAGAGGAAGTGACCTTCCCTTACAGGCCACAGCTCTTCCTAGAATCCTTCCCAACCATCCTTCCAACAGCTCTAGAACAGGCTACCGTGTATTCACCCTGGTTTGCAAGATATGTTTAAAGTCATATTCTTAAAGTTAGTAGCTGGTGGATGCCAGTGTGGAGTTGTGGAAAGAATTTCTGCTTAATGAGCTATGGACTCAGCTTTGGTATGGATGACAGAGCCTGGAACACAATTTTTTGAAAAAACATCTTACGCTGTGTCTATATTCTGAACTTTATACTTTGTAATGGTGGCCTCAGTATGATTCTGTATATAGTTCCTTTTTCAAAAGAAAGTGTGTCACTGACTCTGTAGGAAGTCAAAATTTTAGGTTTCCCTACCTATTAATTTCATGGTTTAAAGAGATAAGTTTTAACAATGTGACAGAAAAGCACAGGATCACAGTTTAGCAAGTTCAGGTGTTATTTAATATACTAGATGTGGAAGTTTGGTAGTAGTTAACATATCCATCTTTCATTTTCTGTAAATCAGAACTTGTTTTAAATAAGCTGACTAGGATAACCAGATTATTAAAAAAGACTGAATACCAAACCAGCAGATAATCCAGCCTCCATATTCCTCCTGTGTCTTTGAAATTGTTGCACAAAGAACCTTTTAAACCAGAAAGCTGTACAACCCAGAATTTTTTTTTTAAGGGACCTGGTAAGCTCCCCATTAGCTGTGAGCACTGCACTGAGCCCTGCAGTTCTTTCGGACCTCCAGGTCTGACCAACATAGACTTGCTCACAGGCGTTCCTGTATTGCAGAGACTGAAGCTCTAACACTGAGCAAACTCCATCACTGGTTGGCCTGGTTAGGGCACTCTGCAATCAGCTACGCCTATTTTCCACATAATGGGCCTGCTATCGATGTTGCTTTGGGCCAAGAGGTACTAAACTACTTTTGATCTCTGATAGCAACACATTAGTCAGTTGCTATACAAAGAGCTTTCTACTTTGCATGCAGGAACAGGCAAATTATGATTCTCCTCTTGATCAGGAATTCCTCCATGCCCTGTATCTTCCCAGGGCTCTAATAATGCATGTTTTCTTCAAACTTTTCACAGCCATTAAGCATAAAATAAGGCCAACACCATTTAGAACAAGGTAAGAGGAGCAGCTTATTACAAACTTATTACAGAAGAGCTACCATTTGTGCAAAAGCTGTCATAAAGATAGCAATCAGCTCAAGCTTGTCTACTCACAGAGGGACACTGACCATAGGAAGGAAAAAAATGCAAATCCAAAATACCCTAACTTAACCCACGTCTCTTGGCCCAATACAGGACTTCCAGCAACCATTTGCTGCACAGGCCTATTGGGTATGGACATCAAGCATCAGGGAGCACGATGAAAACACAGAACTGATGACATAAACCTCTGCTGAGAAAGTCATTTGTTTTTGACAAGGAAGCGCCAGACTGAAGCCATGATGCAGTACCAGACATACAGGGGACATAACCAAGTATCCCAGCAGCAACTGCTTCTGTGATACTAGTGGCTGTGGTAACCAAACAGTACCAGGCCAAAGAAATTGACATGTAAGAGGTGGTTTTATTAATAAATGTGATTATAACTTTAGTTACGGAGAAATAGCTATATCTGTTAATTTCTATATATAATTTCTAAGAGCATAAGATGAAATACTTCTAGGCAGAGAAAGCAAAACAAAATCCACCAACAACCATTTGTCAGCTATGAAAGTTCTTCAACAAGGGGAGCTGTTCTTCAGTGAAAGGCTAAATGCACTAATGGCATAGCAAGTACAATACCATAGACTTTAATGGTGCTACTCCAGACTTAGTTTGGTATAATGAAGCCTCAGGGGACAATTCCAACTTCTCACAGACAACTACACGGCCTTCCTCAAGCTGTGCACACACATGTACTTCAGTCTGGAATGAGATGCTTGTTTAACTGCATCTATTCTGCCTGCTTTGAGTATTTGTGTCCGATTCAAAAAGATTTTAAAAAATATACAGTCTTGCTGCCATTATGAAAGAAACAGCTAAAATAATCACATAGACCTAATTTCCATATTTAGCAATACAACTGTACTTCAGAGAGTTTACTTAAAATACTAGCAATACATCTGTTACAAAACCATTAGCAAAGGAGGCACACTGAATGTCTAGACAAGGAGAAATAATACAGCTTTAGTTTAGAACTCATTCTAGTCACATGTCTTCCCAAGGCATGATTCTTCCCATGAAATATCATATAACTCAGCTTCTGTTAACTGTTCTCTAAGCACAGAGACAAAGTCTGTAACAGTGACAAGAAGAAAGTAGAAAAAGAAGTTCTAACAAGTTCAGTCACAGGATCCAGTAAACAGTGTTCAAGCTGCTGTAAGACAAGATGGGACAGAAGACCCCTATGTATTAGTAAGCAGAGGCTGAGGACATGCAGAATTCAAACAGCAGCAGTATTTAATGGCTAGGAGACAAGCAGGAATGCAGGGGTCTTAATGCTACCAATGCCTTCTCAACAGCACCCTGCGTCTCCATGTACCCTTCTGTCTTCCATGCCTGCTTAGGACTGAAAGCTCCGTGGGACGTATTCCAACTTCTTTGTAAGCACCATCCCTGGTTGGGATCTCTTAGTGCTATGACTGGATGACCCTGAGTACCTTTGCTGCTAGTCTGAAATGACAGGATCAAAATCTGGCCCAAAATCTTTTCTTCCTTGTCTGGGTTCTGAAGTAAATGAGCTTTACATTCTGAATGCGCATACACACGTGCCTCCACCACCAAAATATTCTTCAGTATGTAAGTTTTTCCAAAGATTTCTCTCACCTTTATTCCTGAAAGAAAAAAAAAAAAAACACCCAAAAGCTAGCATATGCTGTATTAATGTGAAACCCCTAGAGGGCAACTAAGCTTCAATTTCAACCTGCATAAATATTCAGCTCCTTAACTAGTTTACAGATTATGTAAACTATTTCCTTCGACCTTTTTTTTTCTCCTAATTTAAAAGAAATGAAAGCTTTTTATTCTCAGATCACATTGCTGCTGCCTATTTAGTGTAGGTTAATCACCACTGCCCAACCAGAGATTGAGTTCTCAACCCAACAAAGCTCAAATGTGTGCAAAAGAGAACAACAAAAGAAAACACACGCAAAGGCCTCATTTAAACAAAGAAAGAAAACAAGCATTTGAAAGTCTGAACTCACTGTCTTTGCACTAAAGACCTTTAATAATAAATCTTGCTTATTATTCAGCTTAGTATTAATTTATTGCATAGCATCTGTTTTCTTGTGCAGCAGACTGGTTGCAAGTCTTAGATTTATAAATTCAAGTTTATAGTGTTGGGACTATTTGCCTGGCCTCCCTTGCATACTATGTACTATAGCCCTATATATCAAGTATTTTGGAACATAAAGGAAGAAAAATGATGAAACAGGAAATATGTCAAATTACTCTAGTTCCAGAAAATAGTTTTGTTTGTTCTGCAATTGCAGTCTAGGCCTGCTGCTAGACGTGAAAGTAAAAAAAGATCAGAAATTAACCGGGACTGTAAAAGTAAAAAACCTTCAATCAGTTCCAAGCATTCTTCCCAAATGTTACAGTGATGAATAACTCCTGGGTCCAGTTCCACCTTGTTTGTAATGAAGCAACAGGTCAACTGCCTTAACCCCACTTTTCACCAAATCCTGGTGGGAGTTGGAAGGCCCTGCCACATCTGCATGGGACCTGCAGGTCTCTTCATCTTGTTAGAGGAGGCACTAACAAATCAATAGGACTCCCAAGCAATGTGGAAGCAACCTGAAATAGGTCAAAGGAATCCTGAGCAAGTGATCACAAAACTCAAAAGCATCTATGTGGCTTCTGCAGGAGATCAAACATGCTTAAAAAAAGCGGCAGCAGAATCATCCTTGCTTTGCACAAAGCAATACAATGTCTACATATTCAGACTCCATTACAGTTCTCTTCACATATGGCCTAATCCCCATTTACACTTGGGAACTGAGACAGAAAATGACTACTGTCAGAGTTCATTTAACCTAATTTTAACCAGCTAAAATTTACATCTCTCATCTAAGAAAGTTGCCTTGACAAGAGAGAGAGCGCAAGGTAATTCCAGAATGTAATTAGTCCCACCTAAGAGATTTAAACAGGATGACTGGTTTAGACTAGACATTTATTTCAGACAGCCAGACCTGGGATGAAGTGCATCCCATCCTGAATGACGTACCAAAAAATCATAAAGGAGTTCTGTAAGAAGGAGCTGGCATAAGTCTCCAAGGCTAGTGCTCTACTCACAAGGGCTCTCTCCTCCTCCCTGAAGAGTGAAGAAAACTGAAGCGACTCCTGCCCCCACTGGAGTTTTGAAGGAGTGCAGAAGCAAGAAGAGAAGGGCTAGAAGCTATTTCTTTTTCAGATTCACCAACTCTGATTGCTTTTCATTTAGCAGACTTTAAGAGATCATTAGCTCTTAGAAAATTGCGCACTAGAGAACTGGGTAGCTCTGGGGAACTGTTACTACAAAACCTGCACAAGGAATGAGCTATTGTGCAATCAGGTAGGATTTGGACAGACAAAACACTGGTTATTAAAATATCTTTTCATCTGGATGCCGATAGCGCATATGGTAGAATCTAAATTTTAGCATACCAACCTTGTAATTAAACTTCAAGACATTTGTCAAGACACTAAAATATATTTGAAACTAGGGAATTCCACCAGCTTCACATACAGCAATTGTAGTCACTGTTACAATTTACATTTACTTGAAATGCATCTAGGGGAACCTGAAATATCTTAATGCAAATACTAGATTACCTTTAACTACTTTTAACATACTTGCAGCCATTTTTTCCCTCCCCCTCTCTCCTCACTAGGGAAGCAGAGTTATTTTTCAGGCAAGTCAAGCCCTCATTGCAGCTCAAACACTATCACAGTGCAGATGAGCAATGCCAGGTCTCAAATGAACAGTGCTGCAGTGAGACTGTCTTGTATGCGTTGGAGTGAAAAGGTCTTTGTGGAACTATGAGCCTAGGTAAGACCATGAGATCAGAATGAGGTGGCACTGACAGAATTGCCAAGGAAACTTTGCCTCCAAGTATCCAAAGCCCAACTAGTTATCATTTAGAAGTGAACTTCATTCTGTATGATGAAAATTGCTGGATTTGTGTGACTAGAGACAATAATGTATTTTTGCATTTAAACATTCTACTGTGAAATCCTACTGTTCACTAGCAACAGCAGTAATGAGACACTAATTAAACTAAGGTACTTACATTCAAATATGCATTCAGTGTTATAGAAGAGAATGGAACTAACATACTTAATCTTAAGATCTAACTTAAGTATGTACTGAGAAAAAAAAAAAAAATTAATCACATTCCAAACTTTCCTGAATTGGTATTTAAACAGAAAGGAGCAGAAGAGGAAAAGATGAGAACAGAATTATTAACACGATTTGCTAGTCTGTGGGGAGAATGCAGCTAGAAGAAAGGTACCAACTCTGTAAATATCCTCCTAGAGGAGTGCAAGAATTCTATGCTGATTTGTGATTTACATGCACAGTCTCTGCCCAGCAATGATCGCTTCTCAAACGTTTATGCACAGTTGCTAACTAGTGTTACATGAACTTGATGGCAGAGTGAAGAGGACAGATTCCCAAAACAAACAAGAAAACCTAATACTAATACTGTTTTAAAATTGCTGAATTTTCATAGCTACTGAACAGCTGAAGCATATCAAAGTGAACTTATGTAATAGCCTTTGCTGAAGCAGGAGGATTCTTCTCCATACCATTCCTCCAAACCCCTGAATGACTTAAAACTTTCTCAAGCTGTTTTAAATGTATAAAATAAAAAATTTCAGCACACATATATGTAGATGCTCTTTATTTTCTGACAAGTTACATCACAAATAGTTTCCAGAAGTACAAGGTAAGGACACTTCTACGACAAAGCTCCCCAAAGAGACAGCTGGAGAGCCATTAGTATTGTCATTCAACAGTAATGAAGCATCGTTAGATATGGTTAATACAAGAAAATTTTAAACCTCTGATACTGGCTAGAAGTCATTACAGATACCACAGAAACAGAGTTCTATTTTTTCTAATTTAAGACATTACCAATTAAATATCTGGTTATATAACTCAAAATAGTACATATTCTCTTATATTCTTCTTTTTCGTATTCTACAGAAAACAGTAGCAAGCTTCTATTCATTAACTAGATACATGCCCAAGCCTACACTAAGGTAATAATGCAGAACAACGCCTTAAAAAAAAAAAAAAAAGTAAGAATATACATCAGTATTATAACCTGGAAGATACTTATCCTGAACTTCCTCTCAGGAAGAAGGTATATGCCTATTTGCCCCCACTACAGTTTATCTGCCTGCCCTGCTATATTGGGTCTTACTCAGCATGCCATGCTTCCTCCATCACGTTGACCTTCACTTCCAAATACGTTCCTCACCGAGTTGCCTGGCCATCTGGAAGGAAATAGAAGGGACATTTCCTGTACTAACAAAGTATAACTGGACTGGACCTTTGTGCAGGCTGCACTGTGGGGGTATGAAACAGGATGGCATACAAGCCAAGCACAATCTTGTCCAGGTTATTATTCTATAACCATATCCAGGATGGGTATTCTGTATGAATTAAAGCTTGGGCAAAACCTCTTAACACCTGTTTCTCCTGTATTTAAGACCTCAATTTCATCAGCAATGTTTGAAACAGACTATGCTTTTGTTTAACTTCTTAAATAATGAACAAAAGGCACACATAAGGAGATTTTATATACACTAAGAAGGCTGATTTAAAACAAAAACAAAAAACAAAAATGTAGAAACACAAAGCAAAAACAAGAGGAGGAAATCAGGACAGATGAGGAATGACAAAGATTATTTACACTGGAAAAGAGAAAGAGTACTTCTCATCATTGGCCTTATGAATTACTTTGACTCGGCTGTCAGATTCACTGTAGAAAATCACCACCCCAAAGGCAGAAAAAACATAATGGGCAAAGTGTAATATGCGAAGTTGCAGACTGTGGTCACTCTCCTGTACTAGATGTCATTTTTTTCAACCTGAAAGCACCAGTTCTCCCTGTAAATTTAAGTGGCATTTGTATCTAGTTAAATTCAAGGTTTTTTTGTTTTTTGGGTTTTTTTAATTCTATGTTCCTGAAACAACTCTGAAACATCCTACACTTCCAGTCCCCACTCAGAGACTCAGCAGTAGAAATAGTTCTCCAGTACAGTTTCTGAATACGCCTTCTTCTCCCTTCTTACATAAACGGATTGTCCTATTTCTTCTGTTCAAAGTGCCACTTTGTTCAGACCACTACCACAAATCTGCCTAATGTCTGGGAGTCTTCAGGAATATTTCAGTATTTTACTAGCAGACTGGTTTTTCTAAGAAACACTCACTTTTACTGCATATAAAACATTCTTCAACTCTTTTGATAAACACAGAAGAGGAGTAAACACACTGTTCTTTCGACTGCAGATTTCAAAAGGTGTGCGCTGGTATTGATGAATTCCTGTCAACCATGAGCAGGATACAACACAAAGTACAGAAAAACTCCCTCTTAAAACATGTTACAGAGCATTTAAAGCTATTTAATTCTGAAATCCAGACATTAAGCAGGTACAGTTGACACAGGTAATGTCATGCAGCAAGGCTATATTGAGTGAGATTTTGAAGGGGTCATTCTGAGTGTGCTACTACTGAATGTTTTGAATGATAGTATTCAGTTGGCAGATAAGATGGAAAGGGCTGGAAGTACATTGGAGGACAGCAAGAGCATTCAACAGGTTCCTGATACACTGAAGATTTAATATGAAAAACACAGTGTAATTCAATAATGATAAAATCAAAGTTCTGTGCTTGATATACATATATATAGAGAGAGATATGTGTCTGTTATGCAGACCCACATGCACTTTCCTTCCTTTCGTAAGAATAATCAATAGCACAAACATACAATGGGCAGAGGTAGGCACAGAGGAAAGGAATAATCCTTTCCATTGTTGGCACTGAGAATATAAAGCACTTCATATACAGTCAGGAAAATTTAACAGTGACATTACCAAAAAAACCCTTCGAAAGACAAAAAAACATTCTTTGAACAGTAAAAACAACAGCACTGGAACAGCCTGTCTATAGAAGCTCCAACATTAATCAGACTATAGGACAATTACATGTATACAAGATATGACCTCAAGGGAAGATGATGGCCAAAGTACCTTTCAAAGTCCTTTCCAGCCCTGCATTTCTTTTATTCTTGATACATGTGCCTGTATGAAACCAATGCAAGGCAAAAGGGGTAATTTTCTAGAGTACTTAAGCTTGACACAGTCTCCTCACCTGAAGCTAATGCTGTGAAACACAGTTAGACCAGTCTAGATTACAACTAGGGATCATGCTTTCAACTTTTGTGCTATATGCAGTCTATCTACTTCTTATATTTTAATTCTAATGTTACTAAAACTCTTTAAACCATAGCATTCAAAAATCCTTTTTGCCAAATAAGCTGTGTCTCTATAAGAGGACTTTTCAAAGGTTAGATGAACCATCTACTGCAACAGGTGTGAGTACATCTCAAGCTACATCTTTGCACTGCCTTCTGATTAACTTCAGAAATGTCCAATTATAGCCAAGCATATAAGATATTTCTGCCTCCAAGAAACAAAGTCAGACCTGGATCAAGCCTAGTATGCAAGTATAATGATGAATTTACAAATGTAAATAGCCTGTGTAATTTAATCTTTAGAAAAAGATTATCTACAAACTCAAATATGTTGTTGATCTGGAGGCTCAGAGGCAGCTTGCTTAAAATAAGTTAGTTTATGTTGACAGAGAAGAGAGAAGAATGACTAGATATTCCCTTGAGAGATTCTGGATCACAGAGTGGAAGAAAACAAGCTATAAAGTGTAAGGCATTTTGATAAAAAACATACAGGAAAATTCTGAGCTTGATTATTAAGAGCTGAAAAAAAGGCATTTCAGCCTGAAAGAAACCTTTGTTTAAATTCAGTTTATGAAAAATATAAGATGGCAGGTCTCTTATCATAATTGATGTCCAAAATTCCTGCAATTATTTCAACTCCTTCCCAATATGGCTGATATTGAGAGAAGAAACTATTCACCTCACCCAAGGAAAATTCTCATGAGCTGCTCCTCTATACTATCATCAAAATCCCTACTTTAAGCTCATGTTCTTATTATGTCATCAGAACTATTATTTTACCTTACTTGACTCTTTTCAAAACCTTTACTAGTATTCCTCTGAAATACACAGCAGCTAAGTTGTACTTCTTGCTCCCCACTCAGTAAATTTCAGACTCATCCATACTCCCAGTGTTCTGTAGAGCTCTAGCATTCCTTGTCCATCCCTTTTCATATCCTCTGATCAACTCTGCAACAATTCATTTTGTATGCAAAACGCTTCTCACCTTCCATCATACACTTGCACTTTGTTTAAAGGCATTTATCCTGATGTTAGGCAGCACGTGTTTGAGGCATTCTTTTCTGTAAGATTCTCTTTACTTTTGAAGGTGATTAACTGTTAAAAATAAAAGCCAGAGAGGTAAGAATAGAGCACAAATGTCTTATGACCTTTCATTACTGTAACCATTATTTCTCTCTCAATCTATCATCAGGCCTGTAGTATACTCTTTGGAGCACAGATCTCCCCTTCTATCTTTCTATGCAGCACCACACAGACAACTACTGAAAAACGATTATGATACAAAAAAACCTAAATCTGGGGATGGGAAAGAAGGGAATTTTGTTGCCATTGTTAAAAGGATTAAAACAATAATGTACAAGAATGTGGTTATATTCAGCAACAGACAACATGCTTTCTACTTAAAAATTATTGTCAGTGTTATCATAGGATCCATTAACTACTACATCGAAGAATAAGTATCAGAGGGGCAACTCATTCAGTTTAACCTGAGCAACATTCAGAACTGCTGCTCCACATAAAAAGAATTTAAAGATATGTTTTCATCCCAAACCAGTATGAAAATCTGAAATTTCATTAAACATGTTCTGATATTTTCAAATACTCCCAAAATGCCAGAAGCATTAAGAAACACTTAAAACATCACACCTTATTGAGACTGTGTGTGTTTGCTTCTACTTTAACTTGCATTTCTCTATTGCTTGATAAGGCCTGTTGTTCCAGCCCTTTGACTGGCTCAGCTGACCCTTAATATTCCATGCAAAGATACATACAAGTATAATTTTCCAAGGATGTCAGTCTACAGGAAATAACAGAGACTAAAACCACAACTCTTATAAGGCACTGCCTCAAAACCGTAAGATACTAGATGCAATTACAACTTTTATTCTTAGCTAAACTGGAATTAATATTTCCTTTTAATTTTCATGACTTGAAGGGACAGAATGAACAGTTGTCTTTGGCAGATACATTTGTCAACTTCATGGGTTTTCTAGTGAACAAGAATGACAGACAGAATTTTTGCCCTATTGCCTTACCCTGAATATCATATATGGTTTACGAAGTCAAAACATTCCCTGTAGGCTATCTGAAAGCTCACTACTTACTGGTCTGTAGTTCTGAATACACAGTAGATGCTTTTTGACCAAAGGTAAGTTCTGTTTTTCACTGCTGAACTTAATCATATCTACAGAAGACATTCTGACTTCAATCGTTGAAAAATAACCTATTTTCTGTGCGAAAATAACCCCAGGGTAATGTTCATAATTCATATACTATATAAATATTTATACACATGCATAGGCAATATGGTATGACCTCTTAAAGTATTATATTTATTTACAAAAACTTCTAACTGTATTACTGTTGAATGCAGTATCCAGGAGGGGACTATAATCTAAAACTGCAAAGCAACTACTTAATACATCATTAAGGACACAGTTAAAATAAGTTACTCTGAGTCACATGTTGTATTCTGACTGACAATACATTGCTATGTGCAACTATCTCTAATACTCTGATACACAAGCTACAATATTAAAAAAACTCTACAGACAGAATACCAGTATACCCTCACTTGCTGGCAATAAGAATGACTGACAAACATCAAAAGGTGTCTCCGGGAAAGAATAATATGAGAATCAACTACTATTGTAAATAACTTCTAAGAAAAGATACAAACCTCATCTTGAGAAGAGGCTGCAACAATGTCACACTATCCTCCTTTCTACTGGGAGGAGGCCCACAACAAAGGACACAGACTGCTGCCCTAGGAACACTTGCCTCACTCACAGACAGCAAAAGTGGTTCCCTAAAGATTGATTTAAATACCATCAAATAGCTTATGATCAGTGGCTACTAGCACATCTGTATTTCTCTGTCTTCCCAGCTTGTACCAAATGAACCTCACCAAGACCCCACAACATGGGACCAGCAATTCAACCTGACAGTACACAGTTTACCAGTGGAGAACTGGAAATAATTTCAGAGCAAATAAACAGCAATCTTAGCCTCAAAGAGCTAGATACCAGACAACTCGAAACAGATATTCAATTCTTTGAAAGTCAGAGGATATACATTAATGCTAGAGGGCTTCCTGAAAGAAACCAGCTTGAAGAAACTATGTCAAAGAAGGAACTTTGATACTTTTCTCATCACCGGGCAAGGAATCCCCAAGCACAGAAGCAGCATAAAGAGAGAAGCAATGATCCAAATTTGATGGGGAATGTGTGAGTGAGGGTAGTGATAAACTAAAGTGTAGAAACAACTGATGGAGAGGACTTGGATCGTAAGTCCAAGTCCAACACTTGCAGCGGTCCAAGAAATGGTACAAAAGGACAAAGACAGATTTTCTCCTTTCTCTCTACAAGATTAAAATACGTCCATTCTGCACATGTTAAAACACTAACAATCCAGAGTCTGAAAGAACAATTTTCCTCCTTAAAACGAATCACCAACACCACAATATAATACTTCTACATCACCAAAAAAGCTGTAAAAGAAGCTATCCCATTGTTCAATCTTCAGCAGTTGGCTTGGTCCGTGTTCTTGCCGCGGATATTACTGCCCACGTCCTACAATGATTTAGAAACACGCAGGCCTTCTGTATTTAAAACAATATTTGTTAACATTCTATAATTACTCTATGCTATGTAAATATATTTATGCTGGATGATGAAAACAATTTGAGATTCAGGTTCCTAACTGGAAATCAATATAATCTCTAACCTGAGAAAACTAAATCGAAAGACTAGACAGAACATAGATAACCTATCATCAAGACTGTCATATATGAACTCTGAACTACCAATATCACATTTTAAGATCTATACATAATTATCTCTAACAGGTAAGAGAATCAAAATTAAGACAGTGCTTGTAGGATATGGCAACCTGGCTGAAATTGATATTCATTAGAGTACTCTTTGCATGAATAGGAGCATTTGGACTCTGTGGTCTTTATCAGAGCCCCAGCTGGTAATGGTTGAAGGTTAATGCCTTACCCCATTCTGTTCAATTTTCTGTCCTAATTAGCCCTCCAAATCTATAGCTGTGAGCACCAAGTGTCTGTGCTCAAAAGAAACTAATTAATGCTAGCAAATTAGATCAAGTCCAAAGATCCAACAGCCAAACTCTTAAATGCTCCTTGTTAATAGGAAGTGTAGCTGTCAATAACTGCTGTTGGTGGCTATAATGAGGCCTCTTTCTTTCACTGAAAGTGATTTCATTTCTCTTTGTCCTTGTAAAAGCTGTTCCATTCCCTAATAAAAAAAAAGAAAAAGAAAAAAAAACACACACGACTAAGTTGCAGTGGTAAAGCTAGCAGTCTGACCCATTTCTTGTGATCAGCTGGGTTGAAATGACATAGAAGAAAAAAAATACATGTATATCAAATAGGGTAAGTTCCCTCCCCAAACATTTTCTTGCAAGTCCTAACACTGGTTACGATACTTAAATTTCCACCTTCAAGCACACTATATAGTCTTGTATTTCTTTTCTACAAAATCCCCTAAATGAGCTTAAGGAGGTTAATGCTGAAAGTATCATTAAAAAAAAAAAGACCACAAGATCTAGATCTCATTTCTTCAAATTTTAATTTACATATAGCTGTTCTCTCTATCCAGTTTTTGCAGCAAAACTCAATATACCATAATCCCTCTAGAGACTGTATTAGCTCACATAGTTAAATGTGACGAGAGTAAATGTTCACTGGAAGTATATAGAGCTAAATTGTTCTTCCAAAACAAAAGCTACTGTGCACAAGAACATTATATAAAAATGCATCTTTCTCTCAGAAACACTAACCGAGAAAAAACATCTAGTAATTTCTAACTAGTGCTAGATTCAGCTGCACACTATCAAAACATCTAAAGTAATTTAAATAACGGACAACAACTGCACAACATGTACAACCGTGATCTCAACAGCTTCATGTAGGGTCATGGTGCCACACCAAACATGACTGTAAATGTAATTTAAGATACAGATAATAAATACAGCAGCAGAGGATCAAACTTCCCCCCTTCTCCACCTGCAGTTTTGTTGTTGGGTTGAAATTACGTTCTTGAATTATATTTCCCCCCGACACACACAAAAATTAAGTTGCAGGTAGTAAGGCAGGATTCTTTCTTCACCCTCATAAAAATGTTATGCCAGTCTCAAAGTCTATCGATTCCTCCAACATAGCCTCTCAGGCTTTGCATCAAACTGAACAATGTGTGCGAGCAAATTTAAGAGGTTTCTGATTACAGCAGCTTAATAGAAAAAGTAACTAGGAGCTGTTAACTCACTGATTTTCATCAGTTATCTTGATCTTTTTGCTTGGGTCAATTAGAAGATCATGATATTCCTGTACACTCCTAAAATATGCAAATTAAAAAAATGTAAAGACTGTACTTTAACCATGAGACAAAGTAGGTGAGCAAAATTCAGTTATGAATCCTGCTATTTAATTTAAATTTACATCAAGCAAAAAGACCAATCAAAATTTTTAAAACGTGAGCTGTCACATAATTTCCCACTACTATTAGTCTTTGCATCTGCCAGTGTCAAACACAGAACCATGATTGTAGGTACCGAGAGGTTAATTTGTCCCAACATGATGCAAAGTTTTGCATCAATGAACAGAACTTGGCCTGTATTACAAAGGAAGCGAGCAATATTCACTCACAACCAAGTAACATCAAACACATTTGCTAAGTATTTCACGCATTTCCTTATCTGCGCTTCTGATAAAAGAGCATAACAAGATTTTTTTTTTTTTTTGAGGAAGAAATACCAAAAGCATTCTCAGGCATTTCAATGGTCAGCATCAAGTGTAGTTCAATCACAGGAATTACTTTGTTTTTATGGGCCTTGAAGTGTCAGGTGTAAGGGTCATGGTCTAGAGCAGGTGGCCCCTACAGGGACAGAAAAAATGTCAGTGACAGGACTGTTGAATAACTGCACATTACTGAAACTCTGGTTGACACTGGCCATGCTCTACTGTAGGGAAGCCTGCAGTAGTGTTGCATCCCATCATTTTCACTAAGTATCAACATGAGCCCTGAGGAGAAGCGGGCTAATGGTGAAACTGGAGGATGGGAGAAGGAAGGCTGCTTGGAAATGTCCTTTTCCAGCCACACTTTCCAAACCCGTCTTTTACAAAGCACTGCCACATATCTTAAGAGGATTTTTTAGCCATGTGAATTCACAGCTTTAATTATACACTTTGTATGGACAACAGAACCACTATAAGAGTTTGTTCCAGGGAAGGTCCTCAACTCAGCACAGGTGGACACATCATCTTTCTTTTGTTTCCCTTCAATGCAAAAGAAAAAAACCCAACTTGTCTCTTTGGCCAAGCAAGTGGATTCCTCCCATGATAAGTTTTAAGTGAGAAACGACCACATCTTCACCTTCAAAGTCACCAACAGGATCAGGTCTTCAAACATCCAAATTGTTTCTATTACTTCACTGACTCCCTAATAGCAAAACCATACTTTTATTTACCCTGGAAATTACATATAGCTCAGCTATACATTCAGCTAACTGCATCTTGGGAACCTTACAAATGAGTCATAATTGCAGATGTCATCTGCAAGTCATTCTTATGGGCTTTGAAAGGCCTAAACCCAGATCATGCATCAGTACTAGACACCAAAACTTTGAAGAAACAAAGTTAAGTGCGAGCTGAGTGCTAAAATCCCTTGTCACAAGAGCAAGATTCTTCTCCCAGCAAAAATGCTAAAGGTGAGGCGTACCTTGGGGGAGAGGGTTGTTCCTTTATAACACAACAAATAAACAAAACACAAAGTTTGATGACTAACTCAAAGATCTGAACACCTTCTTTTCTAGGATCTCAACTTCAGAGGGCTTCTTCAGAGCCTAAACCCACAACCTGTAAAAATCAGCTAGCCATTTCTGGTTTTGCTTTCCAAGTAAAGTAACCCAAATCACATTGAGCTGAGTGTACTAGACTTACAGTATAAAGTATTACCATTTGTATATTTTTGTTCAAGAGCCTTCTGTACCTAAACCCATCAAGTTAAAAGTCTAACAACCATTAACTCTGCGCAGCAGAGTATGTACTCCTGAGAAATGGAACAAACATTTCTGTATGTGTGATCAAGACCAACCAAAGTTTTTTTCAAAGCAAGTGTTCCTAGTTTCAGAGCAGAGTAGAGTCACAGAAAGCAGAGGGTGTGATGACCAGTTGAAACTGCTTGAGTTTTAGTAAGCTAAATATAACCCTTCCAATGAAAAATGCTAACTTCAAGTTCCTGAACTTTGCTATGACTTTGCTTTAAGAAATTTATTCAAATTTAGAATTTTGTAATAGGAAACTATGGCCAAAAACTTGAAGAGCTATTTAAAAGGAAAGCACTTCGCTTAAGAAATCATTTTACAGAAGCAATAGATGAATTAACGGCAGATAACCACTCCTCTTTCACTTTGGAAGCACATATATTTTTATATATCAAGGATGCACTGATAGAGGAGTATGTGAACATAATAAGATTTTGGATCAACTCCTGTGCTACTGTCTGTATAAATGCACTGAAAAATTACTGTATGATAATGGTTTCTCATGCTACTTAAAGAAGAAAGTTTTCCTTACATAATCCTCCTATCATAGCACACAATTACACACACACATATTTCAGGGGTATTAACACAGTTGTATTTATCTAATGGTCATAAAAAACATCTGTGTGTTGCAGAAAGCATGTTTATCCTTTAAACAATATTATTTTTATATCAATTTTCACTAGAATAGTGATTGAAAATTTTATACATGAAATTAATCTGCAACTAAGATGTATTGAATTCTTGATAAACATGCAGCAGTCACTAGAACAATACTGCAACAATGTGAAAAAGAGGTAAAAGTAAATTTAAATAAAATGAAATATGGCCAGGCACAAAGCTTCAACTATTATTAAAAAAAACTTACTGAATAGACACATTTTCACTTTTATTTCACCCTTCAGGTACTACAGCACCCTAACACACAAGTGCTGCAATGGGTCACCCATCTAACTATGCTAGGGTAGTAGTATCACCTCTTGAGTTAACAAAACCTTTTTTTGTTTATTTTTTTTTAAAACCTTGGGAGGGTTTTCCCCTGGATTCTCCTGCACACATGCTGGACAGCCTGTCACTAC
Source organism: Dromaius novaehollandiae (assembly GCF_036370855.1). Taxonomy (NCBI): domain Eukaryota; kingdom Metazoa; phylum Chordata; class Aves; order Casuariiformes; family Dromaiidae; genus Dromaius; species Dromaius novaehollandiae. Next base: position 31,260,717 of record NC_088099.1, read on the forward strand.
TTGGATTATTAGCTTGGATCAGCTCACAGCTCTAGGTGGTATAGCTGCAGGCTAAGGCAATGGACTGTATACAGATGGACCCCCGTGCTCATGCAGAGCACTACTGAATGTATATGGGCTCCCCATAGGGACAGATATGAACCTAGCATGATGAAGTAAATTGTAAAGACCTATACTTGTAGGATAGCTTTGTTTCTTATGCTACCAGTGCACTCATCACAATTTCCTAAAGACAAAATGAAACGAAGGCATGTTAACAGAGGAGTTGTTCAAACAAAATCAATGTAAACCAGACAAAAACTTATATTGAGAGCAAGGTAAATGAGCACCTATGCCACTTAGTGTAAACGGCACAACTGCGTACGCATGTGTGCACTCTGTAGCACACAAACCAAATCTCAGGAGTTTTGATTACTTAATTACACAGCCTATGTTCATAGCTTCTAATTGTCTATAGCATAAAGAGCACAGCCTATTTACTCTGACTAACATCCATCCCTGTATACCAACAAGACAAATTTATTCCAGGAATAATTTCACAACGGATTTAAGAGATGATAAATTCTCCTGTTCTCTAAACTACTTAAGCTTGATTTCCTGTGCCTTGCTTTCCCTCCAACACATAATAAAAGGTGCATAACTAAATAACCAAACTGATGCTACGGCCTCTTTCTTAGCTGGGATATGAATTTGGGTCTTGTTCATCTATTTGATCATAACAATTGCACCAGAAATATTCGATTTCCACCCCTGGGTTCCACGCAACTTCCACAAGCCTCATTCTCCAGAGGATGCACTCTATTCAGGAGAAAGAATTGAAATAATAGTTTTGCCTAATAACACAAAGAAAATTAATTCTGATAGCATTTTGTTTTAAAACCTATGGAGGCAAAAAAATGGAGGACCTGCAAGGGAACAGTCCACAACCCACTGCTCAGGAATCTCCAATACTGCTTGCTGCCACAAAGCTTAAGAAGCTGAAACCAAAGCCCTCTTCCTACATGGAGAAAGTCCAGAAGAAAAAAAAAAATCCAAGAAAAACAAACAAACAACCCCCCACCCACCCACCTTTGGTCTATCCCCAAGGTTAATAAAAGGAAAAACCACCCTATACAAGTAGCTTTTATTCAAAATACTTTTAACTTACATTCCTCTTTCAATAGATCACATTACCACAACAGCTTTTCTTCATTTTTCCCCAACTGGAATAGAGTTCAAAGTAAAAACTGCTCAATTACAAAAACGAATGGAAACGACTACATGTTAAATCCTTCTGACAGCACTGGAAATTATCATCTGATCCCATTTCCTTTTGGCAGATATTCCCAACCCTTTCCCCACTCGCACACCGCAAAATTCCAAGAGCACTGCTCCATTTTGTCTTTTGGCAATTAGTGTGAACCCCTAAAAAACAACTGCTTAAAAATATGCTGGTACATTTTAGCTAAATTTGACTTGGAAACATTTGTCACTCAAGGGACAGCCTCATGCTTTCTTCCATGATCTGTCTGTCAGGGATCATGAAACCCCATGAAATCAGCCTGAAACACTGAAATTCTCATTGTGACTTTTTGCAGCAGTGGTTCTCCAGTAATTCTGTTTTCTTACCCTGGTTTCTGCAATATTAGTTGCGAATGCCTTATATGTTTGTTTTCTGAAATTGTCTACTATTCTGCTCAGATTCTATTTTATTGCTTAGGTATCTCATCTCAATCAGAATGAGCTACTTCTCCATGGAATTTACTCACAAGAGTTCAATGACCTTTCCTTAACTTCCTAGGGCCTAACTTCCTAACTTCTTCTCCCTGCAGCACACCTTCTTTGAATCTCTTTCCAGTGGTCCTTTCTGTTTTAGGATCTAGATGCCAAGTAGCAAGGGCCCTCTATTGGAAGCATGCCGCTTGTATGATGTACGTGACATATATTACGACAACTCTAGAGCTCAATTTCTTCCTCTCACTCTTACATCCTTCTTACAGCAACATTCTTGGCTAACCTGGGTGTGTAAATAGTTCTATCTTTCTGGTACTCCAAAAAAGTTCCAAATCCCTTCTAGGAATATACAAATAGTAGAGTACCAGTAGCAAGTGTTGATATCCCACTTTAAAGGGCTACTCGTCCAGAACCTTTGAAATGAAAGAAAATGAAAACATGCAAAAGCAGATACATCAACCTATTTCAACTTCTGTCTAACAGCGTAGTCATTAAAATATTGGGGGATGGGGAAGGAAGCAGCTAGCAGGAAATATTTAAATAAAATTGTTATTTATAAAGATGGTAGGAGGCCCTTCCTGAAGGCTCACATGAGGCAATTCCATTTCAGGAATATAATTCTCATGTCGTTCTTCCATCACATATTCCACACAGAGATGTGAAAAGTTTTCCACCAATCATACTAAATTCCACAGCTCTCAAGTACAAGTTATGTTGGAAAATAGTCCACAACACAAAGCAGCCAAAGCCAACGTGACAGTTTTATATGCTGGTTTCACGGTGAATGGATAAGATGCAGATCATACATATTAATTCTTTGACTACTTGACTTCAGGAAAAAAAGGATTACATTCAGAACACAAAACTGAATACATCTGATCTCCGATGAATATTTGAATCTTACCTTGCACTTTATCTGAACACAGTTCCTTGGCCCTTTCTCTCATTATTTGTGGAATCAAAACATCTTTTTCTACATGTCTCAGCTTAGAATTCTCTGTAAGAGAACAAAAAAAAGTTTTTTTTCTATACATCAGGAAAGTCAATCTACAGAAGTAACATAAAACTGTTTATAGAAGACATACTATATGTGTTACAAACTAGCAGCAGAACACACTGTGGAAGTGGATCAAAAGGCAGGAAAGTCCAAGATTTAAAATTGCTCAGATACCAATATGAACATTATCCGGAATATTCCTCTTCTGCTTATCAACATGCACAATAAATAAAAAACAATGGAAAAGATTCTGGTAGCACATTCTAATTTCTTTCTTACTGAAACATGGTCTGGACACAACCTACACAGAAGTTGAGAATTACACTATAATTCAGGATACTAATATTTTTGTATTTATATTATCTTTAAGTAAAAACTATGTCTCTTTTATTCACTGTCACAAAGCTGAGAAATGTAACACATATTAGAGCATGACCTGAAATTTTTATTACTATGTGGAAGCCTTAAGTTCTAAAAAAATACACTCACCTCCAGGTAGCTGCTTTAATACACAGTCTGGGAGTTTCTTCATTGAGAAATTAAACTTAACAAGAACAAATGCTACCGCCTGAACTCTACACTTAAAGTTCCGGTGCAGCTTTCATTCAGTTCTCTCACAACAGAATTCAGTACTCAGAGCACAGTTAGTGGTTTTGGATACACTTAAATATCATGGACCACTTTAAAAAAAGCATTGCATTTTGAAATCCACTCAATTCAAAATCAAAAAAGATCAGAATTCATCAAGGACAGCTTTACTTCCTCGCTTTTGAGTAAAAAAAAAAAAAAAATTTAATGGACATTTGTTCAGAATATTTTATAGTCTGATACAGTTATATCAAATACCTCAGTTTCCTCCTCAAACATACTATTTAGCCTTTAATACTGAGGTTATCCTTCAACATAGCATCAGCTGTGATGCTCAGCTTACCAAAACTCTATACTGTCAGACATGCTATTACTTCAAGTGACAATTATCTCATTTAAAATTTCATATTAAAAAAAACTAAATTAAATGAAGAAAATTAAATGTGATGTACCAAAAGTAAGGAAACTTGACCAAAATCTATGGTACCTTGCTGTTTCAAGTATTACTTATCTTTCAGAGTACCTGCAATTACTTCTAGATGAAAAGATAATGCAGAGACTAACATTCCTCTCTAGTCAGTCATAGCTCACCATTTTTTAAAATTGGCTAAGGCTGTGGGGTTAGACAATATTGAATCTGTGATATTTGCTTTTATGCTCTAATTTTCATGACTGAGATAATACATTTACAGATAAATATTGTTCATTTTAGCTTTCTTTGGAATATCAGTTCAATTACTGTACAGAGAATATTTATTGTTATAGACAGCACGAAGCAGTCATAATTTTTTTAAGCAGGTTCCTAAAAAGCAGGACAAATCAGTTCAGCTGAATGCCATGGCAAAAAACAGCACCAGAAAGCTATACTACTCAACTCCACTTTGAGTAACTTTAATCAAAACAAGTCAGCACTATTGCAGCCCTGGCCTCTCTCAGTCCCTGTGACGCTCCTTCCCCTCTGCCCTAACAGGTATGTTCTGCAGCCCTATGATGAATCTACCCCTCCGGTGAACTAGAAAGGGGGAAGCTCATTTGGTTTAAAAGTAAGTAAATTTTTTGGCAGGCAATTTTTCAGCTAGATAAATTCTCCAATTCAGTTCACTTTACAACTTCATAAACAGCCCAAGAGAGGGAGCTGTGTGAGGCTAGGAACAAGTGGAGGTAAACCTGGCTTTCATCAACAACACTGGCTTAAACAAGCTCAAAACATAGCCTACGTCTCCCCCTCCACACACCCCCAACAAGTGCTCAGGGTAGGCAAACACTAAGCTGATCTATGGGTCTGGATACAGGCAAACAATAGGGTTGCTAGCTGCCACCAAAGGGAAGATCTGGAAGCACCCCTCTGCCCTCACCCACCCTGATCATATCAGCACTAGTACCAATTTAACCATACAGTGAGCAGCCAGTTCAAGGCAGAAACCTAACTCAAACACATACAAAAAATGTTTCTCAGATGGTCTATACTTTAAAGTAACCTGATCTAATTATCAGGGTTCTAACAATTACTTCACTTACTTAAGAAATGAAGAAATACTTACACCTCGAAAATACTTAACCATCAGTATCTAACTGAGCAGTTTAGCTAGCAAGTGAAATGCAGATGAAATCCTATTTTGACTACAGTAGTGTTATCTGCTGCTCAGTCCAGAAGTCAGCGTAGACATTACTGTGACAACTGCGCCTCCAAATTTAAGCTCCAGTTATAAGAAAGCACCTTGCCTAGCATAATGTGGCATACTTCCCTGCATCAAAAAAATCACCATAAGAAACTGTTGGATTCAAGTGGTGGTACTGAAGAAACATACATGCAAAAACTTGATTAACTGAAAAAGTATATTTCACACTGACTTCAGATACGATAAAAAAAAAGTCCAACTTCTAGCACACAACTTTTGGTCAATATAGATGATATGCTACAGAAACTCCAAATTGAAGTTACCAAACTGCAACATAACACCTCATCAAGATCAGATTTTCTTTTCTTTGTATTAAATAATCCAAAAGTGGAGTCCTCTGCATCAAGAGGTCTTTGCATAGTTGGAAAACACAGCAGATCGTATAGAAACTAATTAGGGCCTGGAAAGAGTAGCTGGATTTCCCCTGTTGGCACGGGCCACTAGAAGTAACCACAGTTCCCACAGCAGCAAAGGCACCGGACTCCAAAGCAAAGAACTCAAAGAGCAAAAGCAAATAGGAAGGCAAACGAACGCTAAAAAGGAAAGAGGACAAGGACTTCCTCCAAATAAAGAGAAGAACTGTTAACCCTGAACAGTCAAAGAATTATGGAGTTTTGGTTTTGCTCCAGTTAAATACCTTATTTTCCTTTAGATTATTCAAAGAAAGAAGTGCATAACAGACTAACAGCAATGATTAGCCATACTGATACTATCACCAGCTCAACAGGGACCACAACCCACCTGTGCTCCAGGGAAACTCCTCCTTTTTAGTCCCTTGTTATCACACTGGCAGAGGTTGAAATGGAAATGCAGGAAGGAGAGGACACATCAAAACATAGGGCATGTCCAGTAAGAAGAATCAAGAAGAGAGCTACAACAGTAATTCAAAGGTAACTTACAGAGGAAGCAACAATAATGTAATAAAGAACATTTGCAATCTTCACCTACAGTTTTCTAAAGAAAATTTATTGATAAATATCAGTTTTTAAAGTCATGAAATATAGAAACAATTCAAATCAGCTTATAATGTCTAGTAGGTAGTTTTATGCATCTGGATGCAACCACCTCTCCAAAGAGCTCAAATGTTCAGTTTGGGAAATATTATATCTACTGACGAATTCAAGTTGTAATGTCCAAAGTACTTTAACATTCCTTCTCGCTTTTAAACTACTGTTTTACGCTTAAATAGTACTTTTTACTCTAGGATCTTAAACCAATTTAGTGAAGTTGGTATCCCTAGCACCTCTGCAAAAATACTAAAGAAAAACAAGGAACAAATATTTAACTGCAGCTAGAGGAATATGTTTGCATGTGGAGCATTTCTTATGGCAATGTACAAGCACTTGGAAAAAGACCATCATCAGTCCAACCTAATCAGCTCTGCGGTAACATCATATGGCAAGAACTTTCAGAGAAACAGCACCTCAGAAGCAAAACTCCATCACAAAACATGAGACAGTCAGCCATGATGTGAAACCACCAGTTCCTTTTGTCTTTTTTCAGCAGTATCACAGCTTCCAGAATAATATTTTTTTTCCTTTTAAAGCTTACTATTCTGCACTAAGAAAGACATTTCTTATTCTAATACCAGATTTGCTGCAGACTAGTCCCTACAGAATCTGCATTACAACTTTGCTGCTTTGCTAACTGTTGTATTTTCTTTTGAAAACATCTACAAAATTAATTATCTCTACAAAATATTTGGAAAATATTCCACATGCAAGAAGTCTGTTCTCCTACAGTTTACCTTTCTCATTTGAAATTTGGTATCTTTGCTTGCTGTCCACACCCTCCATCTACTTTGTCTGGTCTTCTGGAGAGTCTACTTAAGATGATCATGGCTTTTCGTTGCAAAGCAGGCTAACACACTACCTCTCTCTCAGCGTCCAGCAGGCCAAACAAATATTAGCAGCAGCTCTTCCTCCTCCCTTCCACAGCCATACATTGGGCATTAGAGTAACTTACATGTTTTTGAGGTGCTACTTTTACCTTGCATTCTGTTGTAATTTGCTAGTACCATCAAAAGTTACAAGGGACAGACTGATGAACATAACCTAATTGAGCAAGGATGCTTCTTTGGGAAAAATCAGACTAAATACAATTAACAGTAAATTTAAGTATTTTGTACAAATATACACAGAAGCCAGAATTTAAAACCAAATGCAGTCTTGCACGTGTTAAAGCATCAAAGTCGCTGGCTCCTAAAAATGCAAATAGTGAGCGAGTCAAGGAATCAGTGTGGTAAAACTAATGAACGTTTCCTGAAGACAGGAAGAGATCAGAACATTCCAGAATACTGCCATTCCTTGTGGAGACGAGCAACAGAAGAGACGATAAAGAACAGGTCAAAGGTATAAACTGATAGTTACCAGAGTAAAAGAGTGAAGGGAAGAAAAATTACAAATAAAGTGAGCGCCTCCATGAAAGAGAAACTGTTTTCCATACAACTGCAGCCCAGTGTAAAGAATTAACGGAAAGAGAGATAAATTACTAAACTGGGACTTTTCCTATTCAGTAAAACACTAAAAACATTTTTTAATTTTTTTTTTAAATACAAATAAAATCTGTGGGTTTTGGCAAATCTCAATGTTTGAAACGGTTCTCTGGTTGAATACAATATATAGGGCACAAGACTACAATTGTAATAGTTTTCTGTGGTTGATTAAAACCCTCAGCTGCAAAAACTATTTATTGCCTTGGAAAGCCAAGGACCACAGCCCTGGTTTAACGGTTTTCATTATTTTTGTAAAAATGAAAAAAAAAAATCAGGAAATACATGCATCAATAGGAACCAGAGTGTCATGACCACTAGAACAGAATACACCAGAAATTCACTCTGCATAGAAGCTGGGGAAAAAGGAGACTACTGGAATACTCTCCTCGCTTCCTACCTGCTAACCACAGGGCCCAAGACAATCTTGAGAAAAGAGGACCATAGTGTAGATCTATGCAGTAGACAGCAGGCCTTTAAGGAGACTAGAGAAGGATGAAACAGAAAGCTGCTTTATAGACCCAATAATTAAAGGGTCTGTACCAGCTTGTCATATCAATTAGATGACTATTAGAAAAAGGGGATATCGAGACAGAAGTTTTGCTAGAACAGTGTCCTGAGAAAAGTCACATTATTTCCCTTCCCCACTCAGAGTTGTCACTGACCTTATTCACCCTTTTGTCACTACATCCAGCTGGTAGTTTATGGCTCTGCTCTCATATCTCACGGCGACTACAGGTAGCAGGGACACAGATAACACGGAAGAATTGAGATAAACAAGCATGGAGAAAGTCTGGACCAGAATCCTTGGAAGTACAGTCTACTGACAACTGAATATCCCTGCTTCATAAGAAGAGATCCCAGCAGCTACTTTTTGAGCAAAAGTTATTCATTTCAGGAACTAAGGTTGCAGCTTGCCAAATACTTCCAGCTGCCACACAACACCACAACTAGCAGCTTTTCCACAGTTGACTATCTTCCTCCCTCCACCAGCTAGTTCCTACCACCACGCTACTTAATCCCATGTTTCAGTGAAAAGGTTCAGTGCAAGCCAATGCAATTTCGGAACTGATATGGATGGAAGCGATCAGGACAAAGAAAGGAGGGGAAGGAAGAAAAAAGGCTATTTCTCAGCTGGATCAGCTCTTGAAACGGATTCATTTTATGGCTCCTTAACTCTACACTCTGAGTGGTATTGCTGCTTTAATTTCTGCTTATGCAACTTAAGGCACTCCTCAAATTGCAGCCATAAGCACTATGAATTTCTTCTCTCCTCCCCAATCTTCTGTTTTGCTAAATAGAAGTAGGAAAATACAGATTTGTCTACACAGACATTTACGGAACCCTCATACCTTTAGCATCCAAAAGAAGTGAATCAAGAGATTCCAGCAACACTGTTTTTGGTACAGGCAATTTTCATTAAACAACTTGTATTTTGGATTTTCTTAGTACATTTTATCTATCGCTACTAAAATAAAGACCAAAGTAGTACTTTAAACATTTCAGATGTTTCATTAAGCAACACAGGATAAATGAAGAACAGGGAAAGTTTTAATGAATGTTAGATTTTAAAATTTACACTGCCGTCTGCTATAATACTTCACCTCTTTCTTGAAGCCTCAGTTATATCAATCTTTGTATTTCAGCTATGTTATTTACAAGCAAAAAATGCTACAGTGAAAGTTCAACCAAGCTGCAAGAAGCAAAGTTAATGATGCAACACTCTTCAAAATATTAGAATTTTAAGACCTAAGCCTTGGCTCAGAAATGTCGTGGCACAAAGGTGACTTTAAAAAAAAAAAAAAATCTTACTATTCTTTTTTACTACCACCTGACATCTAAGGCAAGCAGTTGTCAGAGGATGGTTACAATACAAAAGGCGTCTCAGAAATCTAAGAAATAGAACTTAAAAAGTATTAATGAAAATTTCAGCAGCTGAAATAAAAGAAATAGAGTTATTACAGGTAAGGAAAGAAAAAAAAACCCACAACACATACGCAGAATTCCCATTCTTTAACTTGCACTGTGTTTAAAGAAAATATCATTCTACAAAGCTGTAACACAGTTCTTTTCCGGGAAAGGAAGATCTTGCCTTCATCTGTGACCATCCTACTTCCTTAAGTTAACCAGTCATTTTCTCCTTTTTCCCATATGCAGATATATAGTATAAACATTTAAAGTTGTTATGATGGGATAGACAATGAATAATAACTTTATAGCTATTTAAGTTATGTAGATGCATTAGATTTGAAGATTTTGTTACTTTTCATATCACTTAAAAATTATTTCTGTGTGTATAAATCCACTCCATCCCTAAGTTTTGTTTTAAAACACTGTGCTGTGATATAATTATAAAACTCCTTGAAAAGTATAGTTTTATTAGTAACAGAAATAGCAATACAGTGTTAATTGCAGGCTTACTGGCAAACATGCCTTTCATAATCAGACTATTGGTTCTAAAGGTTCAATTTTCTAAACAAAACACTTCCAAATTATTTTAGTATTCTTGTAAAAGCATTTTGAATGAGCAAAGGTAATTGCAGAAAAAGAAGACATTTAACCCCAAATTTTGATCTTCTTTATTCTGCCTAGTTTATCCACTTAGTATTGATAAAGCTGTTACCAACCTTACATTAATTAATGCTAATTCATGTGCATATATGTGCATCATAAAAATATTTACCAAAAAAAAGTTTCCATCATTGAATATTTTGTCAAATACTTAAAACCTCTTTTCTAAAATACTAAATCACGCTGAATTGAATGTATTTAGGGAGAGACCCATTAAAGTCATGCAAAGGGGGGGAAAAAAAACAGATGTTTCTAAAATTGAAGGCTTTCCTACAATTGTAATTTAAAATAATGCATATCTGAATGCTTCTTACAACCTAATACTTTAAGTATCCAATCCTGTAACAGGCTGCTGTGCCTCTACTGCCAAGAAGTTCAATGGGGCCAGAGAGACAAATAGTTTCAGCATACTGGTTTCTAACCTCAGTCCCACAAAACCAAAGGTAATGGGTGCTATCAGTTAAAAACATCCAATGTGAACTTACTGACGACAGATCAGGAACAAATATCTGTATGTGAAACGCTACTGAGCTTGGTTACTTCATTTGCACATAGGTGTTAAATTATAAAAGGACAACATAAAAAGCAGTATAATTGAAGTGACATAACATACGTGATATTCTGAAATCCTAATTCAGAAACAAAAGAGGCTGACCAGTGCAATTTCTCTATGCAGCAATAATATTTTTTATTTAAATATATGACTAAATATCTTTCATACTTAAAAAGTTACAGATTTTGAGATTTTTCTAGCCAATATATCATTTTAAATTAAGATGGAGTACAGGGATGACAACACTAGGGAAAATTTCCAAAGCTTTAACTTCTCACCATTCTATCATCACCTCAAAGTCAATTTTCACCTTTTTCACTGGCTGAATTTGTTATCTTACATTTTGCTTTGGGGCTCATGTGTTCCTGCAATATGGCAGTACTGGATTACAAAAATACCGACAAGCCTGTTTGCTAAAAATGAACAATGGCTATATTACAGCAAGTCTGTAATATCTAGAAAGGAAAGGAAAAGCAGACCAGGCAGAGCATCCATGTTTGTTAACTATATATGCATTGCAACTGCCCCTATATCTACTGAATAAGTACAGCCAAGCCTGAAGTTACTTCTGAAGATCTCTGACACAGGTAGATTTTTACACTTCCAATCACATAGCAAAGCCACTTACAGGGCCTAAAGGACTAACTGCAGACCAGGGCTTAATACTTACTTCTGAAAACAATGCAGGTTCATTAAAACCCAGCCTGAATTACTGTTCAGGTATGACAGACCTGCCAGCTACAGAAAACAGGGTGTGAGCAACCTAGAAGAGGAAAACAAACAAAAAAAAAGCCTAAATCCCTTCTGGCAATTACAGATAAGGTTTCTGGACCTCATTCACCTGTAACTTCTGCATCCATGGTTTTAATCAGCAGTCAGCACATACAATACAAATGAATGAAGGCCTAAAAATCTTGGATCTGATCAGAACACACCAGTAATAATTCCACCTTTCAAAAGTTACAGGGAATGAGGTGTTCTGGCACAGAAAAAGGTTGAAAGCCTTTGGGTTGCATTAACACAAGGACTGCAGAGCTTATACTGGATTTCCAACTCTAAAGAATCCTTTCAGACTGGACTACAGCGCATTCCTAATTAAGACAGATAAAACAAAGTAGTATAACACAAAGTTTTGTCAAAGGACTTATCTATCAATTCATTTACTGGATGCAATCACCCAATAACACAGTCACAGAGACTCCTCCCACACAAATCATGTTATTCACAGCTTCCACATCCTGAGCTTCAGAGGGCTCCTTGATCTTCACTCCCTGCTGCCTAACAAAGCCACGAGAATATCTGCAGCCACAAACTGAAGCATCAGCCACGGTAACAATTTAGTAAACTGTAATTCTCCCTCTTTTTTCTCATATGTGAGCCAAGAAACAGTTAACAGTGATGACATTTAAAACTACCAACACCAGGGTATCTGAGTTAACACCTTACTGATACGAGCAGGGCAGCTCACACCTCTCACAGCTATTGTTCCAGTTTCTCTAAAACTCACTTAGACATCTCTGCTTTCAGTTCACATTCTGGTTTTCATCAGAACCATAACAGCCAGGGACTGATTGGGGGGGCAGGAAGAAGGTAAGCTAAGATACTGGATAACAAGGTAGCAGATTTAGATAGGTGTCAGTAAGCAATGCTACTGCTTAGCAGATGAATCTGAGCACTGGTGTCACGTAGCATGCACCTGAAGTACATCCTCAGCAGCCCTAATGCAGCTAAAACACAAGTACAACATGGATTAGGAGGGACAAGTCATGTCATGACAGCCATAAATAGGGAAGCAGAACACTGCTTTGGGAGCCACCCTTTTTGCTATATGCTGAAGCTAAAATAGCTTATATTAAGCTAGTGTAACTACTACCAACTTTTTCCAAAGGAGAACTGGGAGCAAAATTATGCTGTGGATGAACAACCACCAGGTGAAATCCAACGATAAGCTTTACAACATTTTCTTAATTTATTAAAAAAAAATACTTAGATGAGGCTTCAATAAAACGAAAGGTTGATTACTGCATTCATATCTTATTTGCAGGGCCGAGAAAGCCAAGGCTCAGGCCAGGTTTCCATGGGAAACCGAGCACCCGGCGTTGGCCAGCACACTTCAGCTCTGGGAGAGCAGGGCCGCAGGCGTCGCCGCCGCTGACCACCATCTCCTACGGGCGTCCCGCCACGCGGCGCTACCCGGGCGACGCCAGCTCCCCGCTGCAGCTCGCCTCCCGGCTACCCGGGCAGGGCCGCGGGGCCGGCACCGCGGCGGGCAGACGCCGAGCAGCAGGTAACCTCGGTATTTTGCCGCCGAGCCCCCCCCCCGGGCCGCCTTGAGGCGACAGCCACGACCCCGCGGAGGACGGGGGGCGGGGCAGGCGCCGCGCGGGGGGCGCGGGCCCCCCCGCAGCCGGGCGGGCACCCGCGGCGGCGGAGCTGCGCCATCGCCCGGCTACCCGCCGCGGCGAGCCCTGCGCGGTGACCTTTCTCGACACCTCCGCGGTGCCGCCCGCTCTTTTCTCGACCCCGCTCCGCGGCGTCGCGTACTAGGGGGCTGGCTGGGACCTGCGGACAATCCCCACGGGAAGCCCTGGCGAGGCGGCGGGGGCTGCGCAGGCGGCGGCGGCGCGCCCACCCGCTCCCCGAGCCCAGCGGCGGGGCTTGGGGGGGGGGCGGGAAGCGGGGGGCGGCTCCGCCACGGCCCCCTCCGACTCGCCGCATGTGCAGTCCCCGCGCGCGCTGGCGGGCGGCGGTGGCGGCCGCCCCTACCTGCTGTGCCTGGGGGAGGCTCCATCTGCGGCTCCACGCCACGGCGGCAGCTGCGCGCACCGCGGAGCCACTCCCGGCCTCCCCGCGCGCAGGCGCGGCGCCGCTGAGCCCGCCCCTCTCCCGCACCGCGCCGAGGCCAACGGTGGGCGCGCGCAAGGCGACGGGAGGCCAAGCCAGGCGAGCGCATGCGCGGACACGCCGCGCCGTACGGCGGGAGCCCATGCGCATGCGCCGTTGGGGGTGGGTGCTGGGCAGGTGGGCGGCAGTTGGCCGTTGTGTCGCGGTGCGCCTTGGGCGTCAGCCGCCAGAGCAACGTGCAGTGACTGCGGCCGAGGTGGCGCTGATGGCGGCAGTCCCTGGGAACCGCTGAGGAGTCCCCGCGCGTCTGGGTAGAGGTGGCACCAGCCTTTCCGGAAGTCACAGGCAAAGGCCTCTGTGGGCCTAGTGCCTGGCAGGTGCCTGCGGGCCTGGGGTGGTGCAGCCTCCGGCCCAGGAGCGCTCGGGGGTTCGAGGCTTCTGTAGCAGCAGTCTTGAAGGAGAAGATGAAAGCAATAGTAGTGGCCATTTTCATTAATTAATTGGGTTATTTTCTTCAAAAATGACTTCCTGGTGTCTGGGCAAGAGTCCCTGTTTGCTGTCTCTACATATCTGGGGTTGAAGCTTGAGGGAGGGAGGAAGGAGGAAGTATAGTGTCCCAGCAGAAACTCTGGCAAAATAGCGTTCTGGAAACTTGTTGGCATGCTTCAGTCTAGCTGAACAGGGGAGTTTGGTTATTCTGGACCACAGTTATTTATGCCCTAGGATTTTTTTTACACCTGTCTATGTGGTTCAGCACAAAGGCCTGTAAGTATCTCCACTGTATATTGTTTTGTCAGGGTCCTGTTTCATTAGGCATTGCACAACTAAGAGAAGGGCCTTACTGTGTAATACATAATAAATGCTAGCAACCAAAAGGTAAGAGAGAGATGCTTTTGGTATGTTATAGAGGAATAAATATGGACTAGTAGCTGCCTCGTTGTTCAGTGCAAAGGAACTGAGTTGTAAACATTACATTCTCAGGTAAGTGAGAACTCCAGGAGTCTTCCCAAACCACCTTATAGTATAGACCTTATATGTCTCCGGAGGATAACATAAGCAGTTGAGAAAAAATCAATAGCAAGAAATTTGATGACAGTTACCGTTTATTTATTCTTAGAATGAGTTTTTATTGAAGTAAAGGTCTGAAGATCAGAGTCCACACTTACTGTTTTTCAGATTTGTGCAGTTCTCTCCATACAATAATTCAGTCCTTTTATTTGAAAATTGATTTTTTCAACTTGCGGCCACACTAAGGACTGAGTTCCTTGTGCTGATACGTTCACAGAAATTAGTAGAGCGTGATGTAGGCAAAATCTTCCACATGAATGCTTTTGGCCTTACTGATCTAGAGCATTTCTGTTAAAGAGCATTATGTGTCCTTATGCTTTTTTTAATGCACAAGTTTGTTCTCGTTCCATAATGTAGAATAGAATGTGGATATTATAACTGTGATCTGTAACTTTAACTGTACCAAATCAATTAATGTTTATACACTGATTAAAGACTTTTAATTATACAGGACTATAAAAATGCAGCATATCAATTTATTTGTATTTGTTTTATTAAGGCATTTTGGGCTATGCCACTCCTACAATGAATATAAGAGAGAGTAAAGAAAAGTTAACCAGCCCATATGAGAAAAGTATATATTTGCAATGAGAAAATACAAGAAAATGCATGGTATAAAAAGGAACTTTGAGGATGAGAACCAAAAAGGAAACTATGCATTCAGAACAGTAAGTTGAAATAAATAAAAATGAAATAAATGAACTTAGTCACTTTTACTTCTCTTAGACTCTTGGCTACATGTTGCTATGTATACCCCTGCAGAATCAGAACTGTGAAGATACATTTAAGATGAAGAACTTTGAACTTAAATGTCAGTTCTGTGTATTGTTTTGTTAACTTGATCATTTTCAGAGACAGGATACTAGGCTTGCTTTGAACTAGTATTTTAGTATTTCTGTTCTTTGATGGTGGCAGCGATGAATACAAAAAGAAAAATCCAGCAACTTTGTAACTCAGGGAAGCTGCCCTCCCCTGCTTCTTCTCTCAGTATCAGATCTGACAGGCAGAAATAGGATTTTTCTGCAAGTTATATTGTCGTATGTGAGAAAAGAATGCAAGAGGGAAGGGGTCTTGGGGAAAGAGAAACAAATAAAAGGGAAAAATTATGTAGAAAAACGTTGTTCTAGAGATTTGAGGGATTTAAATTGTTTCTGAGAATGGGATCATGCAGATGTAGATCTGATAATACGGTCTCATGCTATTTTGGACTATTTTTAAGTACTGGAAATGAGAAAGCATCAGAGAAAGTGTTACAGATGTCTTGACAAGTAAGTAAATGAGACTGACATTATGTGTAGCAGGTATGGCACAAATAAGAGAGTAAGATAGAAACTAGCCAGAAGGAACTTTAAATTAAGATAAAGAACTTGTGTCTGACTTAGGAGTCAGTGGAATGATGCTAAAAGGTGGTACAGCGACTGACTCAGCAACACAAGAAAATGATTTTTTTTTAATAGTAATTTGAATGAATATAAGTGGGACACTTTTGACAGCCAGAAAGGAGGAAGTTATTGTGTTAGATATGTGAAGTGATAAGAATCTTGTCAAGAATTTTACGTAATGTTTAGCTTTTTTATTTACACTACTAAATGAAAATTATGCATGCTTTTAGTAAGTTGCAGTCTAGATATAAATAAGATCATTATCCTATAAAGAGGAAAAAAGGGAGATTTACTTCCTTCTGCCACACAAATGTGTCGGTTATGTGAGTTCCATCCTGTAGGAGCATCCAAGGGTATACAGGGATGGTTTCATTAAAAAAAAGAAATAGAGGGGGAGGTTGGCTTTCCATAAACATGAAACCTACCTTGAAGTCTAACTTGGATCTTATTCTCAGCACCAGTTTTTGAATGACATTTGGAGTATATAATTTATATTTAGTAAGAATTTTGTTTAGATATGAATCTTGCCACAAGTTCTGCATGCACGTGAAGTTACTCTGAAATGTGTGGGGCGTTTGCTGTATAGTGCTTCTGTATAAGTTAGTACTGCATGCTTCATTTGATTGTGATACTCATCCAGAAAACTTGCTTAATTGGGACATCTCCTGCGGCACTGATAACATATCAGCACTATCTAATACACAAAACTGTTACTTAACAGGGCCTTAATAGGACAGTAGCTACTGCCTAATAGTATCTGCTTCTGGTGATTCAGTGGTGCTTACATCATCTTTCTGTTACAATCTCTTTGAACTTGTCTATACAAGGAAAATTATGCCTACAGTTAATTCCCTGAGAGTACAATGTTGGGAGCTCCAGTGGAAATAGACTGGTGATGGTCACAATTTTCTACACTGATGATTACAGTGGGGAAAATCTGGTAAATTCCCTCATAGTCTTGAAAGATGCTTGACATAATGGAGAGGTTTCATTTTCCGCTTTTTTTCTTAAAAAAGTAGAAATAAAAATACGGTCATAAGTAGGATTGGATTGCAGTCATTTCTGTGTTTCTAAGATTCATATTGTCGTTTGATTAGTTAATCGCCCATTTTCAAAGGTGTGAATATATTTTCACACTTCAACAAAGACAGTGTTAACAATGAAACTATAGATAGCAATAGAGATTAATTATCTGTTGCGCAAGTCTCCGCACCTTGTTCTTACCAGATAAAAAGAGACCGTCTGTATGCATGCAAGTGTGATTTTTTTTCTTTTAGCTCCAAACAGTAGCCTTGGTCAAATGAGTTCAAAGGAATATTTTCAAATGGCACCTCTTCTGTGTGTTGGCTGTTAACATTTTTTATCTTGTTTCATAAAATATGTTTTCCAGTAAAAGACTGTGATTCTTTGCTAAGCTTACCCATGTGAATTACATTCACTCATAGGTGAGAGATGTGGGGGAGCTCAAAATGAAAATTAACAATCAAAATCAAAGTAAACATTTCCTTCTGTTCTTAAGGGAGGCATACTTATACTGAAGCCACTGGAAAGTTGTTCAGGGGCTTGTTTGCAATTGCCTTCTGAGATTTTCACTGACTGGAAACATCTCTTTCAAAAGAGAGAAGAAGATGAAGGAGGAGTTAGACTCTTTTTGTTATGCATATTGAAACGTTTTTATTTATTACCCCCTATAAATATGTAGCCCATCAATGTGTCTGGTTTCTAAAAGCTTAAAGTTAAGAGGTCCTCATAGCAGAATCTGAGAAGAGGAAGCGCAAAGCATGCATCTGTCCTGTATAATTAATCTATAATTTTGCTTGTTCTAATGAGTGGATACTAGAAGTTTGCAAACCTCAAGTCTCAAGTCTTGCAAGCCTGTCAAGTCTCACATATTGGACATGAGACTCCTGCAATATCTGCACAGTGTGAGCATTTGCACCATGTTGTTTTAGCCTCTCTGTTGCCCTAGAGGAACTGCAGCTGGCATGTTGCTAGGTAGCATGCTCTCCAGTGGCACTGCCAGTGCTGAGTCTTGTGGCCTGTCTTTTATCACTTGACCAATAGCGAAACTTTTCCTTTGTGTGGTAGGGATTTATGCTCATGTTTATGGGAAGTACCAAGAATCCTGTCATGATGACTGTTCACCGTAATTCCTGTTGGTTGTCCTTCCAGCAAGAAGTCACTGAGGTAGTATCTAGGGAGTTGGCCATCTGCTTAATCAGAAAAAATGCATCAAATAAAATAATGTTTGCCAACCACTAACTAGTAGATCTAAGTGGCAGAGTGAAAAACACTTTGGTTCCCTTCGTTCTTCAGTGTCCACATACAGCGACACAATCTCTTGCTGGCTTTTGTTTCCTTAAAACCTCCTCTTTTATCTCAATGGATTGTGGTGTACCCCAAGTCTATAAACTATATACCAGAAGTAGATGATTGGACTGGCATCCAGAGCAAGCCAGCCTCTATAAACATTCATCATTTGATTTATCCTGCTTGCAAGGATAATTTCTTTTCGGGCTATGGTCAGAACATTTTCTCCTCCATGTACATACACAGAAATTATAGGGTGAATCTCACTTGGACTGGAGATTTGACTCAGAAACTTACTTAAACCATAACTGAAGCTTCAGATTTTCGATTTCCCTCCTTCCTGCTCTGCAAGCAGTCACAAGTATTCTTTCTGTTCATGATTTCCTCAAAAAGCTCCTTAGCTATTCCCTTGCTTTATCCTCCCCCCCCCCCCCCCACCACCACCACTCTTTTTTGGTGCCACCAGAGAGGAAGTTAGTTTGTAATCATAAACGTTGAAGTTCAGTGTGGTTTCTAGGCTACAGTAACCACTGGCTGGTGTAATCCTTTAAATGTGTAAGCTGCTGTGGACAGCAGTGTCCTGATGTCTTTCCATTGGTACTAGCCCAGCTAATTCTTAATCACTCCCTGCTTTTTATTTGGTTTTGAGCCACTGCAGAGAACACCTTTATGGATCCAAGCTCTGAAGCTCTGTGCTACTTTCCAATACGTTCCTCAAGGTAGGCAGGTGTTACAGCTCTATCCTTGGTGTCAGGACTTGTTACAAGTACAGATAAAGGAACAGAGCTGGGTCTTTAATAGCTGGAACACACTATGTAATCAGTCCTACCTGAATGGTAGTTTTGTTTGTGCAAATTCTTTTGGTGTAGTAAATCCCTGCTAAGAGACAGAAATCCTGTTTTGTTGCTGCATGGCCCTCTAGGAATGTTGTCTGTTTCTGTAGTTCTGGAAGTGTACACTTCTTACAGGACATGGCAGCATGTAGTATAGGGTGACCACTGTGCCTTGAAGTTCAACAGTAGTTTTTGCTTGTTTCATCTCTAAACCTCACAAATCTTTATAGATTGGAAAACAACAGAACAAAGAAGTGAAGCAGTTTACCCCACATCTTTGAGGAATGGCAATAACGGAGTGGAGATTTGGAGATCAAGCTCCATGATTTATAGTCCACTAAGGTCATAGCACCACTCATAGTTCAAGAAATTAGGCCTAAGCATAATCGGGGCTACTGTGTTTGAATTAGTATCACTGGAAATGGTAAGGTGGTGATTCAAATCTGAGTCATTGGAGAGAGAAAACAAAGGGGAAAAAATAAAAACTAATTTATATAGAGAAGGATGCAGAAATGAATGATAAAAGTGTCTTTACTGAGTGTGATCCTGGTACAGTCTAAAAAAATCTTTCTACCATCTGGTGGCTTCTTTTTTATGTGTCAAGTGCTTGGTATTCAGCTTATTATAAATCTTCATCCCTATTTATACCCAAATTTACAATAGGATAGTGTTTACATAATTATTTAAGACATTATATATGCATACCTCCTTAGATTATATTGTTGCAATCTGTGGTTGTTTGTCTCTTTCCCAATAAAACATTAAACCCAATCTGAGATAGTGCTTTATGTTCTTTAAAACTTGTAATAATTAAATATATTTATTACACTTTCACTTTTTTTCAAATTCAAACTTGACACTTAAACAGAGATAAACAGGATGTGAGTAGAGGAAGATGCTTTTCCTACCATGACAGATATGATCAAAACGTGTTGTTTGTATAGAAGCCTCTCCCTTACCTTTAGTTTTTCAGTGTATAAGGGTGATGCAACAATAATAATGCTGAACACTTAGCTTCTTCATATTCACCAATCTGGAAAATTCAATCTGACTTTAAATTTAATACTGCTGTGCTAAAAAGCCTCAACTGACCAGCACTGATTCTATATTTTTACTTACTGAGATGTGAACCTCATCAAGAGGCAGTATTGACAGTCTTAAAACTCCATAATTTGAACTGAAAAAAGTGGAAAAGTCTTATGTGCTTGTTTGTGTTCATCTATTTCTTTGGAAATCAACTTCTTAATTTATAGTAGCTTATCTATTTTGGGCAGTTAAGCACTTGTTTGTCTATAAGTACTTGAGCATTATTGTTGAAGGCAGTGAAATTATTCATGTCACGTATTTAATACTTAAGAAATAAATTCCCTTTGTTGCTGCATACTACTGTGATTTCTACCACCATATTTCTTTTTAATGTTCTTTATACTGTTGAGTACAGTTACATAGCTGCTGTGCCTTTTTCTACTGACTTTCATTTCAGTGCTAAGGGAGCACTGAATGCAGGGAGGGGAGATCTGAATTGAAAGCTCAGCTCTCGCTGTCTGTTTCTTTGCAGTATGGTTCTGGTATGTTTCTAAATACCTACTTTATAGGTATATTTAGATTCTTAAGTAATAGAGGTTTTCTCAACTCCCTTTCTGACGGCTGGCGATTTTTTGTTAGGGGGCTTGGTTAATTGGTGTTGGTGTGGCAAGCTACAGCATTTTCTGTAGAATCATGAGATATTTTTAAGATTGATTAATGTGACGTGTTATAATACACAGAATCTAGTTGAAAACTCAAAAGATGTCAACCCATTGATTCCAGTAGGTTATAGAAGGTCGTAAGAGTTTAATGACTTCAACACGCGAACTCTTTGCTACAAACCATTTAAGTAACTATCTCCTTTGCTTTGAACAACTAAAAGTTCAATTTTTAACTTTAGTCAGAACTGAAAAGTGTATGATATATAATGTAATAAAGCTGACACAGATGGATACTCAGTGGAAACCCTTGGCAAAGTTAGTAAAAGAAATCTTATTGTCTTGGAAGTGCTAGACAGTTCTGAAATTTCAGTGACAGTGGTAAAAATTTAAGCTACGACACACTGGAGTTGAACAGAGATGCCGTGAGTCAGGATTTCATCGTCAGTGTCTTTGCTGTCGGATGAAATAAATGTTTAAAGGTGTGCCCTATATTTCTCCATTTTTCTTAACAAGATACAATTTGGGATTATAGATTTAACATAAATTCTTTTATTATTTGTCTGTCTTCTCCATTGTCTGATCATTGTGCATTACTAATTTATTTATATCAGCATCAGGGTTAGGGTCTGTTTCTGCAGGCATTATCTGTGTATATCTGTTCCAAAAAGTCTTACGGTATAAACAATTGACGGATATAATAGGCAGAACTGAGTAAGTGTAGAAGAGCAAGATAACATTACATATGTCATAGTTAATATGAACACATCTGCTTATCTGTTATCATATCATATATATGTAATGTATGTAGAATGTAGTGTTTGTGTTGCATACATACATATTTAATTCTCTTTCCTACCGATCCTATACAATTAGGAAGGAGCATAGCACAAAAGAAGACATGACTGAACAGTGATGTGTGAAAGAAAGTGTAATTGAGGTTTAGCTTTCTGTCTTTTTTTTATATAACCAGGGCTAAGTGTTAATCAAGTCAGAAGAACAGGGATTTTTGGTCAGGCTATTTTAAACTTCTTGGTTCTTGGAGGTTTCTTTACTCCAGTATTTATAACACCCTTTATTTAATTTCAGTAACTAACTCACATTTTGGAGAGAAGAATATCAAGGGCTCAAACCTTTCAGTAAGGTTCAGAAAGCTAATCATAATATCTCTGAAATTTCCCAGAAGTTCTCCAAAAAATTATAGGAGAGCAAAGTTGACATTTCTGGGAATTCAAAGGTTTAAAACAAGCAGAAACAAGCAGAAAATTACTCTTTAAAAAATTAACAATTGCATAAATTAACATAGAGAAGTAGAAAAGCACAGAAAATAATTAAACCACCACCACCCCAAAATCCAGGTCCTCCTGTGTTTCCTTTTAAGGGAGATTGGA
Source organism: Dromaius novaehollandiae (assembly GCF_036370855.1). Classification (NCBI taxonomy): domain Eukaryota; kingdom Metazoa; phylum Chordata; class Aves; order Casuariiformes; family Dromaiidae; genus Dromaius; species Dromaius novaehollandiae. Next base: position 31,282,822 of record NC_088099.1, read on the forward strand.
ACTACAGCTAAAGCTGCTGCAGCAGATAAATCAACTTTTTTCCCAAGCATTGTCTTCTGTGACACAAACATGTAAATCTCTCTCGGTATTGTAATCTATATTCAGTTAAGTATCAAAAAGTTGATTGCAGAGTGTGATGAATCAATTCCCATGCTGACATAAGCTGTAGAAAGGGGAAGCTGAAGTTTGAATTTCATCATTATCTGATACGGAACAGCAGATTAGGGACAACAGCTAGATTTTAACCCCTGTGTTCTAAAAAGTAGCATTTGGAATTTCAGAATAACTCTTTGTCACTTGTCTGTGTTATATACTGTTGCCAGCAACTACAGGAATAAAGCTTCTGTTTGTTCTGAAGGTGCTTGCTTTCTTTCTCTCTTTCAGTCTTTTTAGAAAAGAACGTTTTAAGACATGGACATTTGCATGATTTGGTAATTGTTTCCTGAGCTAGAGAAACCTTAGAAAAATGGAGATGGCCAAGTTAGGCCAAGGTAGCTGGAGAAATCATATTGCCTTTGGAAAGTCACAATTCCTCTTTTTTTTCCTTTTTCCTTTTTTTCCTTTTTCCTTTTTCCTTTTTTCCTTTTTCCTTTTTTCCTTTTTTCCTTTTTTCCTTTTTTCCTTTTTTCCTTTTTTCCTTTTTTTCCTTTTTTCCTTTTTTCCTTTTTTCCTTTTTTCCTTTTTTCCTTTTTTCCTTTTTTCCTTTTTTTCCTTTTTTTCCTTTTTTTCCTTTTTTTCCTTTTTTTCCTTTTTTCCTTTTTTTCCTTTTTTTCCTTTTTTTCCTTTTTTCCTTTTTTCCTTTTTTTCCTTTTTTCCTTTTTTTCCTTTTTTTCCTTTTTTCCTTTTTTTCCTTTTTTTCCTTTTTTCCTTTTTTCCTTTTTTCCTTTTTTCCTTTTTTCCTTTTTTCCTTTTTTCCTTTTTTCCTTTTTTCCTTTTTTCCTTTTTTCCTTTTTTCCTTTTTTCCTTTTTTCCTTTTTTCCTTTTTTCCTTTTTTCCTTTTTTCCTTTTTTCCTTTTTTCCTTTTTTCCTTTTTTCCTTTTTTCCTTTTTTTCCTTTTTTTCCTTTTTCCTTTTTTTCCATTTTCTTGTTTTCTTGTTTTCTTTTTTCTAGCTCATGCTGTGTTTTACACAAGCAGGAATATTTGTTAATTAAAAAAATTTTTTGTACCAGTTTGTTTTTATCTGAAAGCTCCTGGAATAGCTTGATGCTCAAGGTCTCCCACTGATTTTGGTTGCAGAGTCCATTGTGGAAGACAGAGTTACTCACACGTGAGAGGCTTAGAATATAACCCTAACTAGGACCATAAAGGTCCTGCATAAAGGCAAGTGAAAGACCTTTAAAAAGGTACAGGCAGCTGTGATGGCAGTTCAAGCCCAATCATGTTTTTGTTTTCTCCTCAACAAAGATAGAAGTGTTAAAGACTCCAAAGAAAATAGTGTTGTACCTTCCTTTTTATAATTAAAAATCATGTTGAACAATTTAGGATTAAACTTAAAATGACAGTTCAAATGATGATTAAGTTGTCCACCTACTTAATATTATTTTCATTGAATTGTCTTATGTAGCCTTTAGTTCTGACTGAGCTCAGCTAGAACATGACAGCTACGCAGACATAATTCTTTCACTGTCAGTGGAACATCTGTTGGCCAGTTTATTGACTTTGTGTTCAGCAGGCCATGTACTTCTTTGAACATGAAGGATTTAAATGATAGCTGTCCATTAAAACACAATTTTTCCTCATAATTTCATTTCCATTGGTATAGCAAAATACACGGTGTACCACCATCTGGAAATTCTGAGGACCAACCAGGTTAGGCTCCTGCAGGCTTCCAGCTGAGGAGCTCTGGTTCCCTGACAAAGGTGACACTCCGTCTCTGGGGATGAGGCCACAGATGGCGTCTTGGGGAGATCTCCTACTGGTGGTGAACCAGCACTGTGAAGCTGAGAAACAGCTGCAGAGAGTGCATCTCGTCTGCCTACCTGCTGGAGGTACAGGGCTATGGCAGCACAGAGCTGGGGTGGATGAAAGCAGCAGAATCTCAGTGGCTCAGTTCTTGCCAGGTTAGGGAATGTGTAACAGAGCAGCTGTTGGATATGCAGTGACAGTTACCACGACCACCATGGCTTTGCTGGCTGACAGCATGTCTCCCAAAGGGGGGTAAAGCATTGGCTACTCTAATCAGATGTTCAGTCGGAGAAAAATGAACTTTCTGTCATTCAAGTCCTTGTGGGTCCTGCGAAGAGAACAAAAGAATACAGTCATTAAAAAAAGTCACTGGCTACTGACCTGTCAATAAGCATTAAAGAAATGTGATGCTACTGCTGTGAAACTATCAAATTTGCTTTAAAGAGCAATGCTAATGTCAAATACAGAGTCAGAAGTGGTGCTGATAGGTAAGTTTCAGGTGTCTGAAACCAAGAGATGCTTTTAAGGAGGCTTTTGCTTTTTATTGTGAAGGAGATTGTGAAGGAAGAATCCTCCACAATAGATACTTGCATTAAGAATGGAGAGAATCTGCTGCAGAAATGGGTAGAGAACAAAGCGGGAAAAAATGTAGTTTTTCATTCCAGGCATGGGTTAGATGTGGTATATTCCTCACAGTTCACAAGAGCAATTGGAAATTGGCATTAAACCCTGAGAAAGGGCAAGAAGATTGTCGCAAGAGTTTTTGTTTTAAAGAGGTGTGTTTAGTCTGACTCAGGGAGAAGCTGGAGTCGGCACTGAGGAGAGAGTAGCAAACTGTAACATATTTTAGGACTTAGAGTTGTAGCACATTGGAGTTAGAAGCTGTGTTACTCTAAAACAACTTTTACCAGGAAGTGTCTGTAAGACCTTCCTCGGAAGAAGATATGCATACATCAGTTATATTTCTGCACACCTGAATTCATATCCTGCTTCAGAAAAGAAAAAGAGCTTTGTGGTCTCACTTCAGCTTTTACTGTGTTCAATGTACATCAGAAATACCCTTTATTGCTTCTATAAGCTGTCAGTCTGAGAACTACTGTAATTCTCTAGGTGCTGTGTTGTTCTGGCAAGGTGGTTTTGTCATAAACACTTCTCATCAGTTTTTCTCTGTGTTTCTGTCTCTGCATCATCTACTTCAGCCCAATTCTGACTTGAATCATCTTCTGTAGTAAAAAACTTGTGCTGTATGTAAACATGAACGATACTTGTTTAAAACAAGTTTTCTATAGTTCTTTCTATTTGGTAGTCGTGTATGAAGCTTCTACGTTTTTCTTGTATTTTGATGATTAGTCAGGAGGCCTTATAGACATTAGGGCCTTTGGGAGAGATTCTTCATGCTTTTCATGTGAAAGCAGGTCACTGCTCTTATTGATTTCTGGACTACCAGACTTTGTATATGTCAGTGCCAAGTTTTAGGTCTCCTCTTGTGTTGGTACTGGAGATGAAGAATACAATATTTGGGTGGTATGGGGGCAAACCTAGGTCATTTTACCATTAAAAGTATGAGAGAATGTCAAGAGCTCTATTGTTTTTATTTAGCCAATCTCAGCATTGTTCAAAAATATTTAGGAAGTTCATTTGGTTAATACTTTTTATTTCTTTTGGTAATTCCAGCAAAAACTCAGCAAAGGAGATTTTTTTTTCTTTGACTATTGTATTAGAATTAGATTGGTTCCGAGAATGTTAAGACATTCTAGACAAAATCTTAGACAAAAGTTGAAATTAAGAGAGGGAGGAATAAAAATGCAAAAATGATGATGATGGATGAAGACAAAAATGTCCATGGGAAACATGTAAAACTATTAAAGTGCGTAAGAATTAAATGGTGTTTTTGTTAAGATATGTATAATCTCTCAGAAATAGAGAAAATTTTGAAGAATATTGCAACATTTTTAGGTAGAAATGTATCAATTTCTGGCAGACCCTATTGTTAATGTTGAAATTAATTGTCACTGACCTACATTTGCAAGGAGAGATCTTACAGTTTTCCTATTAAGGTTATTGACATTTTAATATTTATATATATAACAGAAAAGTTTATTGATAAAGCTTATAAAACATTTTCGCTCATAAAGACTTTGTGGAGATTTTTAAGATACTCTGGATGGAGTTAAAATACAATGTTTGAGGAAATTTGGCCTGGTCTACTTTCTAAAGTTTTACTTATAAAATTTGACATAAGTTGTCACATACTTGTTGTATCAATAAAGCCTCAGATTAATTGGGGTTGAACTGAACTTCCTTGCCTAGCCACAGAAGCTGACATTATTGATGCTTTTCTGCTGTTAAATTTGCTGGTAGAAAGTCTTCCATCAGTAGTTGCATGATTCTAAAATTCTGCCCTCTTCTGATCTGGGGTTTGTGCCTTGCAGGGCAGAGGTCACCAGGGCTTCATGCACCTTTGGGATTCCCCGTGTGTTTTGGAAATACCTCTCCTCTTGTTAGTGTGCCAAGATGAGCCATTTAAATGGAGCAAATTAAAGCTACTGCTAAATGATGTTTAGCTTCGTGTTGCAGTCTGGCTTAGGAAAGAAGTTCTGGAGTATCATAGCCCGTGGGAAGGAGGGACAGTGCAAACCCAGTTGTGTCACTGTCCTAGGAATAAATGTATATTGAACTGCACTGCAGGAGCTGGGGTAGGAAAGAACTGCAGCAGTCCTATGAAAAGGAAAACCAACAGGAAGCTGGGGGTGCCCCATAATACCTAACACACTGCTGCACTGAATGCCATTCTGGCAGGGAAGATTATCTTCTCCCCAGCAAGTGGTACTGGGTATTTTGCATTATCCAAGGCGCAGACCAAGAACAATTTCTTTGACAAGAGGATTGCAGAGGATACAGATCCCTTGAAAACTTCTCAAACTTTCCCATGAAACTTAGGAACGCAACCCACAGAATAAGACAGATATATTTAATAAAGATGCCTTTTTTTCCCTCCACTCTGCTATCTCAAGACTGCAACAGAAAGCATGTGACCAGGTAATTGCCTTTTGAATAAGCTGTCATATTAACATTCTGTCCTTGAAAACACAGGCAAAACTAAGAGTATCTGAAGCAACTGCAAAGTTTTCCAAATGCATGCTTTTGATAGGGCAGGTGTGTTGCATTTCTAGTAAACATAAACAAGGGTATTGCAAAGAGAAAAATGTGCTAAACCCAATACTTGAGCAAAGTATGTATCAAAGGAAAAAGAAATTCTTGTAAGCAATCTAGGAACTGGTCTTCAGCTACAAGATTTTTGACTGAGGTCAGCACGCAAGATGCAGTGTCTTGAACTTCCAGTCTGAAGTTCAGTCAGAAGAGAAACTACTTCAATGATTACATTCAGGTATGGAGAAAGAAATGGACAGCTTCATATTGGCTTATTGAGCTTGCCTTCAAATTAACTATGTTATTGGACTGTAGGAGCAAACTTTCTCCACTGGTGCCATCTCAAGTTTACCTTGGTCCAGAGATCACTTTTCTTCTTTGGTACAAACAGGATAAAGTTGCCAATACTCTGTAAGCCATCTTTATGTGGTTGACTTTATTACTTTGTCATGATAAGGCACCCCATTGCTTGGGAAGGAGCTCTGACAACATCATCCAACAGCAGGGTAAGCTCAGCCTACCTTTAGTAGCTGTCTTTAAATTCTTTTGCTCCCTCTTAAGCAGAGTTATTACTTACTTACTCAGATTTACTCCTTTATTTACCTCATGCCTGTAACCTATAATACTGAGTATCCAGTGTTCACAAATACAGGCTTTGAAAAGTGTCCCTAAATACTCACCATGTTTGATCTACTGAGCTGTTCTGAGGCAAGTGACTTAAGGGCAGATAAGATTATTTCAAAATTTTCTGAAGATCTGAATTGGAACAATGCATGCAATTTTTCACATAGTTTTCTTTTATGCTATCTTTTAATAAAAACTCATTTTCTGGGTTTTGTTCTTTTATGCTGTCTTTAATAACTCATTTTCTGGGTTTTGTTATCTTTCTGATTCACCTTTTCTGTGTTTGCCAGAGGATATCCTTCCTCAGCAGGAAATAAAAATGGTCAGAGGAAAATGTGTTCTGTAATCTTAAAAATTACGAGTCTAGAAGACAAGAAAGAAAGGAATAGAGGAGACCTATCCTGCAAGGAAGGAGGAAGAACAACAAAGGACTTGAAGTTCACCAGGGCATTATACAGCTCCTGAGATAACTAAAAGGGATGCTACCAATCACAATAAAGAAAGCACATGAAACTTGCAACCTAGCAGTCATTGCCGTGGCCAGACAGCTCTGTTTTTTGGTTTGAAGCTGTAGATTTTCCACCCATCCCACTGCAGCAAGGCCTTCTACTCAGCTGGAGGGGGAAGCAAAGACAATTGCACTCCTGATCCATACATTAGTGCCTAGTACCCTGCACTTAGTAGGCTGTTAAATGTCTCTTAGATGTTTTGTTTACTGCTGAATTGTTTAATTTTGTGAAAGCAGTAATATGTTTAGTTAGTTTTGCAAAAAGAACCTTTGCAACCCAAAATCTAGCATCCCCCATCAGATTTGTAAAATATACCAGCAATTAATCTAAAATCTAGTACATGCCAAGACCAGTGTGTTCATGAAGTTGCACAAACTAACATTAAGTGGTGTGTTGCTTGAATATGGCACATTGTCGGTGCTTTTAATACTTCCCTTCACTGTGCAGCACCTCAGTGTGCTCTCACAGTAACTCTGCTAGAGTGGACAGACAACTCCATTTCCCATTCATCTTGACAATGTGTCCTCCCTGTCCTCCTGTAGCTTCACAGATACTCTGTAAAACTTGATATGCATTAAGAACAACAGGAGTATTTGGTCTAATTGTGCTGTGTCAGTCCACCAAATACACATTCAGAAGACATACTGTTCAGAAGATAGTGCAGTGTTTCCTTGCTGCTGCTCAGTTACTTGTATAGCTTCATGAGCTGTGTTACTAGAGAGTGAGCTGGGAATGACCTGGGAATTGCTATTGTCTTTGAAACTTTACCAGTGTGGATAAACCAGTCTGGGAAACAGCTTTTGAAAAAGTCTTCTATTCCTAGGATGCTAGCACTGGTCACCTTTTCAGACAGAAATGCCCCAGTGCTCTTGCTGTTCTCACATAACCATGGTGAGTACCCATTTCTCTTCATGAGTTTTGAAGTCAGGTGCAGTAAGCCTGAATCGAAGTGTGTCTCCTAGCTATTGCCACACAACAATTCAGCTAGCTGTTACCTCAAAACTGTCTGTTCTTTATTGTACATTGCTCAGAGATACAGAACGTGCTTAATAGCCCCGCATACTTGGGTGATGACCTCTCTAGTAGTGACTGATTGCTCACTGACTGATGGCAGTCAACAGTGGCAGGCTTCCATAGGATGCTTGCCATTCAACAGCTATCAAAATGACTTATTTTACTGGCAGATCTGGAAAGTAGAGAAATGGCCATCTATCTCTGAAAAGTTCTGCAGCTGCTGTTTATTGTCCTATATATGTATCCATCTGATTGCATTGCTGAATGCTTGTTTCACAGATTCAGGAAAGTCTCCCCATGCATGTGGCAGATTAGTGTGTATCCATAGCATTGTGTGCATCGTTCACTCCTTTAGCTTTTTCTTTTTCACTGCTACATGTCTGGTTCACCACTGTACCTAAGACTTCTCAAATACAGAAGAGTTGAATGTGCTGTCCTTAAGAATAAAAAAGAGAATTTTGTCAGGCAGTTCAGGAAGATGGTATAGAGGAACACATTTAGTCCATGGAAAAGCAGATCTGGGGATATAATAAAGTGACTGGTAATTTTTTAAATATATCATGAAGTTACAGGACAGAAAGAAGCAATTTTAGGACTCTGTTCCCTGAGAGGAGGGAAAGTATCCCACATTGCACTTGGAAAACATTCCAGGAGACAGTGCACTGGCCAGTGGAATAAGGGACACTTGAGATAAGTACCCAGGTATAGGCTCTGGTTTTTGCTCACAAACCTCATAATGTAAGCAAAAAACATGCTGTATTCGTGAGGACAGTGAACAGTTCACAAACTCTAGAAAGATTATAAGGGCTGTGACTGTCTGCCAGGAGAAACGCACTGATAATTTTTTCTAGTTTAGCCCTAGTTTTGGTGGCAGTTTCAGTTTGATGCATTATTACTCACTGAAAGGCTTAAAGTTAGAGAAACATTCAGAGTTATGAGAGATGTTACATAATCCGATCAGTCATTTCTTTTTTTTTGAGCGTATCCTATTACTTTAGTAATTTGCATTATTTATAGTCAAACGGCCAAGGTATCTGGGCTTCCTATTAACTTTTAGTTATAAATCATTACAAAAATAAGTAAGTTGGTTAGCAAAGCTTGTGGGAAAAAGTTACGACAAGAGGGTAGTTTAAGACATATTTTATGGGCTTGTCCAGAGGTCCCATGTTTTTGGATAAAGATAATTAGGGTAACTGGGAAGATTATAAGTAAGACAGGTTGCTTATGTTGAGCACAGGAAAAAACAGTCTGTCTCAAAAGGTCATATTTTTTTCTTCTACTATGTTTCCCTTTACTTATATGAAAAGTTTTGTGTTGCTTGGAAATAAAAACCTAAGAGGCAGAGAGGTTTTTATTTAGTACAAAGAGAGAGAGGTAGAAAAAGAGGAAGAAAAGAATAGTGAGGAAATACCATAAATAGTGAAGACTGGCAGAAAATACTATTTGCCATCATAAAATCAGTAATACACGAACCTCCTATTTTGGAGAGTGTGCAATATCTTCCTAGGTCTACCATTTCAAATGTTTGCATTTGAATGAGGATGACTTTTATATATATATATATATATATGGTTAAGTCTGTTCATATTTTTTGACATGAAATATTTGTTATGCATGCTAGCTAAACTTTTGGAACATATACCTCAAGTATATGCCACAGTGGTGGCTCTATGACGCTTGCTGAAGTTGCGTACATTCTAGGCCCCTTGGATAAAATCATTTCTCTGCCCATTTTTGGAACATTTGCCTGTTCTTCTAAAATAGTGAGTGACCCTATGTCAAAATCTGATCTTCAATACAGCAGTAAGAGCCCAGTTTGTGACTACTGATTTCTCAGGCAGAAGGGAACAGTGTGTTTCTCCATGTTTGCTCTTCTGTTGCTGTTCCTTCATATTCTCCATGATTTGTTTAGCAGTACATAGAATTCTCATTTAGTGGTTCATTTGTAAGTATATATAACAATATGTAACAATGTGCTTCAGTTTGTTCAGGAAATAGGTAACTAGTACTTCTAGTTTGAGGATCCTAACCGTCCCAAGATGAGTCCCCAGTGGTTGGTTGCATTACACACTAATGCCTGGTAGAAAAGAAAATCTGTGCTACAGTTAGTTACCAAATCAGAAATAATTCTAAACTGCAAGAAGGAGAAAAATAAAAATAAATGAAGCTCCAGACAAATTGGCAGGCTGGCCTGTGTAAATAAAATGGCCAGCTAATTGTATTCCCTGGTGAATCCAGTCCAAATGGACCAGACGGGTTGAGTGCATAATAGAACACATGCACCACAGTTTGAAAATCTCTGGGAATACTGAGCTGTCTTGTGCCACCCCTGATGGAGCTGAAATTGTAGTGAACAGAATGCTGGAACCATGTTGTATTATCAAAGGACACGGAACCACTTATTTGAACTAAACACTTAGTGCTGTCATGCTGGTGTGACAGAAAATGGCACTAAAGCACAGCTGAGTGGCTATTTTTGTCTGGATAAATACTCCAGTTTGTTAAGCTTTGTCTTCAGATCTGCTAAAGCACACAGGTATAGTTCAAAATTAAATGTTAACAACTTTATGTTAGCTCGAGAAGAAGTATCGCCTCCATTTTTTTGTTGTGTGCAATTCCAAGTAGTCTAATATATTAAAATAATTATTGGTGCTCCAGTTATCCAAAGAGTATACTAAGCCCTATGTTTGCACTCCATAATAGCAATTTTTAAATAAATTTACTTGTTACTTTATTTAGTTTATCAACTTCCAGCATTGCTGTTGGTGGATTTAGACATCAGTTTAAAAAAGCATCCCTTGCAAGAGATGTTCTTCACTATATGAGCATGACCATATACTGATACAATATCCATACTGTGCTGGAGCACTCAGGGTATTTGCTTTTGTGTCCCAAAGCTAACTACAAAATACAAGAAAGATGTGAGGTTACAGATATCGAGTTTGGAGTCATACTGGCTGAACAACCAGGCTCAGGATAAAAGTGGAAGTTTCCATTCTTGAACAAAAAGCCTGAACTTAAGACTTGCTTGATAATTCTTTTGGGGATTTTGTCCACACTTGGCTAATGTGCCAGGTAAATCAGGGGAAAATCATAAATTTACCATTCATGGTTTCTTTGAAGCATTTTCTGGGCCCTGGAACTGAAGAATATTCCCTGTCAAGCCACAGAGGGTCAGTGTGAGGCCAGCTGCCTAGTGCTGGGGGCAATTCTCTCTGGTTCTTTCCAACATGGAGCAGATGGTAGAGAGGTACTCCAGGCAAACCTCAAGGGGCATAGTTGTCAGTGTACAAAGCTGAAGGGCGAACCTCAATATATGGGCTACCCATCCAGAAGTACTGTGCTTCCGTATAGACATCTCCCAGCATTCTGGCAGCGTTCCGATAGAACGTTTTTGCTTCCAGCTCGGTCAATAGTCAGAGGTATAATTTTAAACAGAGGTGTTACAAAGAAGTTGGAGAATGGGCTAGATAATATTTCCTTGATGATTAATGATGATTAATAATCCTCTCCTTGCTAGGCTTGTGCTTGAATGATGTTGATGTTGTCCTAAAGCCAGAAATATCATGTCCTGTAAAAATAAGAAAACAAAGGGAAGATGGGAAAAGAAGAGAATAGTGTTTTCCCTCTGTTGTCCCCTAAAAATACCTCTCTGGTACTTTCATTGCTCTCTTTCTGAAGAAGAAAAGAGAGTGGTTTGGTCTCTTCCCCTTTGTTTTCTTTCTTTCCATTTGAAATCTTCTTTATCTGGAACTGATACATGTAGTGTAAATAGTGACATCCAAGACAGCAAAGTTAGGAGCTGAGTATTGTTTTTTAAAAAATACGACTTATTCAAAACCTCTTACCCCACACTTACAATTTTATGAATTTTTATAACTCGTTTTTAAACTCCTTGTAATTCTCATACTGATTCACAAGTGTTATTTCTGAATTTTTAGGTCAAAGCATTTTAAGAGGCAGAATATCTTCTAAAAAGTTTTGTTTCTGAATGAGGCATACATTGCACAGCCAGATTGCTGCATGATTATCTGTAGGGAAATTTCGACCTCTAGTCAGACTTGAGCTGATTTCTGGGAAATCTCCTCCTGCTCATTGTCTGATGAAAACATTGCCAGACAGAAGGAAGCAGAAATTAAATGAAATAAAAGCTTGGAATGAATAGATTTCATATAATAACTTGTTAATAGGGATACAGGATGAAGGGATTTTTGTGAGCTGTATTTCCACAACTTGCTTTAAAATGGGTTTAACAGCTAGGGCCAAGATTTGCCAAGTGTTTCTAAGGGAACTATAGAATTTAGCATATGGCTAAATCCTATATGCCTAATTCATGGATTTTAAAATATATTAGTTCAATACCTACTACAATTCTAGAATATAACTATTCAGTGTAGCGCTGTTGGCCAGCCTAATAGCTGGATAATGTACATACACAGAGAAATACTGAGTTACTACAAGGGTGGAGTCATTTTCATTCATGGCGTTGCTGAAAAAGAAACAGGAAGCCAAGTGAAAGATAGAAAGGGAGCAAAGAGGAAGTGTGATGGCAAATCAGAATACTTTGTATCCATTTTGCTTGTCAGTATTTTTTTTTTTTCATGTTAAAAATTGGAAAGGATTTTAAATCATGAGCATATTTGAAGTTAATAATGCCTGGTTTACAACAACAGTTATAAACACCTTTTATATTAGCTTATCGGAAAAGGAGACTAAGAGGTGGGTTGGTCACCCTTCCAATCAGAACCGGTTATTTTTTTGCAACATATCCTCTAGCTCAAACAGAAATTGTAGCCTTTGTTGTTCAGGAAGTCAGGCACAGCAGTCAGAATGATTCCTTCAAAAGTATATAAATCCATGAAAATAATAGATGATGTGCATATAGATTCTTTACCCATCTGTGTGAAGAGACCATTGACAATGCTGAAGGAAGCAGCAGTGGATCTGCAAGAATGCCTAACTCTTGTGAATAACTAATTGCAGTCGTGTCTCAAGTATATAATTTTTCACTATTCTACATTGTATTTAGGAACAATATTCTTTCTGCAGTCTTTAACATTTTTCTAGGTTAATACAGATATTATTTATATTACAATCTTAGGAGGAGGCTATTGAAAGATTGTAGTTCCATTGTGCTGTGTATGCTGTTCTTGTCACAGCATCGATATGCTTACAGTTAGGATGGCCTGACATGACTTTAGCTTATAGTTTTGAGACACAGAAGCCATTCAGTTTGAAATTCTGCTTGCTAGGAGTCTCCTTTGAACCTTACTTTTGAAAAAAGCAAAACAAAAAATCCATCTGTTTTCTGGAAAAAGACTGGGGAAAAATATGTTGTTTTCACTGTGTTTATTTGTTTCTTTGCTTAAGTGCTGTTTTACTGGGAAGTTACAGTGCCTTGATGCTTTAGAACAATGCTTCAATATTTTCAAAGATTTTACTCTGTGAAAATCTGCTCAAATTCGGTGGCATTTTGCTTGGTACAGATGTATAAGGAATGTGTATTTTAAACAAATGTGTTTTACCATTTTACTTTCTTTCCTGCCTGTTCCATTCCCAAGAACCAGCAATGTACTGAAATAGACTATAAGCTTTCTGTCTGTGGGATATATTCACCCCTGGTTATGCACACAGCTCTATTTAGTGCACATCAGAAGGCACAATTCAGTTCTTTGAGGAAATCAGAATGCAAGATCCTGATCCGATTAGCTCTCTTTGATTCCTATGATCAGGCCAAATGGGAGTGGCTGAGAATATAGCATATATTCAAATGTATAATGCAGATTAAAAAACACTGACTTTGTTACTGACCTATAATTTGAATATCAGTATAATAACTGTTCGTTTTTCCTTTATTCCAGTAATGTGTTTACTTATCCATTTTTAAGGAGAACCAAATGCTAATATTTTGAGACAGCTGACTTATAAATATCTATTTAAGTTTTTGTTTTCACCTTTGAACAGGAGATAGACTCCTCTGCTACTTGGCTGCATCTTGTAACTAGTAGCGCTGACAGATAACATTTCAGAATTACTGTATGTTCCTCAGGATAAACTCAAAGCAAGTGTAATCTTCATTATATATTGTGCTTTGTACACAGTTTTACATAGCTTTTCCACAGGCTACATAGACATTACCAAATAATTTGCTGTGATGGTTCACTCTGGAATTACATGATGCCAACCTAGAGAATTGACAGGAAGCAATTACTCAGATTCTTCTAAATTTTTAATTTTTAAAGCACATTGTTATGTATTTCTCTATTAGGTAGGGTAAAGCATCTTCCTTGCAATACTGGAATGCCCTGAGGATCCCCAAAAGCCTTTTAAGGAATATTTTATTTACTGTTAGGAAGACTTGAGATAACCCTTTTAGGTGCCTCTGCAAGTTTTGTAAAGTAAGGTGAGGACAGACTGATAGTGGATTCCTTCGTCTCAGACTTGACTGCGTAAGGTTTACTGCCTACGGTTTCAGGTTAATGGCAATACAATGAGTATGAAGAGTATTTTATAACGTTAGTGTTGATGACATGAGAGCTAGTATACAGTGCTGAAGCTGATCCACCCAAAAGAAGTACTTCTGAACTCAGTGCTCTTTCTTTCCTGCTGCTCTTTGGTTTCTAACAGTGTTGTCACATGTTAAATCCAAGGAAAGAGGTGCTGAGCAAAGGCTTAATCATATGGTGCTATTGGTTTGAAGAGGTGCCATGAATATAGTTTGTCTTTATGATATTTGTCAGGACAGGCAGAACATGTGGCAGGGCACTTTTTGCTCATTGCTAATTTGAAAATAAAAGTAAACTTGCTCTCCTTTTATATTGTGAAGCAAATTGTCCAGCCAGTGTCCAGCCCTTGGTGTCAGGTAGATCTTTGTGAGGGAGAATAAGGAAAAAGAGCTATCTGAGTTGGCAAAAAAGAAATGGGATCAAATCTGGGCGTGCATACAGCTGGAAATTAAAAGACTTTTTACTTTAAGAGGAGTGAGTTCTGGAGCAACCTCTTTAGAATATTAGTGGGGAGACGAAATTGGCTTGCTATTAAGATGGTGTTTCATCAGCTTAGGGACAGGATTAAAGGGCCCAGCTGCCTTCAACAGCAGGAGTCCGACATGGATCCCCCTCCCCCACCTTTTCTTTTTAAACTGCATCTTAGGCTGCAGAGGAAGGACTAGACATGATGTTGCATGAAGTCTTCTCCAAGTCTTCTCTCTAAATCTTATTTGATAAGTTTTCTTTGCCGGATACCACTGTATGCATTGTGAATAAGACAGGAAAAAGTGTGCAAGATGTGTGTTGTCAGATATTATAGTTCTGGTTCTGTCCCATCTGTCTCCTTCCAGATCTTTCTTGGGGACCTTGGTTTAACTGATCTAGCTAAAATTCAGGCCTATAGCATTTACGATCCATATACAAAAATACATTTTCACAAATGAACAAATTCTGTGGCATTTGGACAATTCTACTGTCCTCAGGTCTGTTGCCACAGAGCAGGATTCTTTCTCCTGTTAATGTGAAAACCCACAATCAAGGGGTAGGCTGCTGAGGCTTGTCAAGCACAGTTGGCCAGGCACCAGAAATATAGTCATTCTGTTTAAATGACATTCATAACCATCAGAGATGCTTTTGCTTCTAGTATTTGAAGCATATTTTGTGGAAAATATAATTACTAAATATTAAGTATCTTCCTTTGTGAATGAGTGATGAACTTATAAGTTTACTTTGTACTATTAAAATTGTAGAATCATTCAGTTTGATCACAGAGTGATGGAAATGTTGGTCGGAAGGGACCTCTGAAGATCCTCTAATCCAGCCTTCTGATCAAAACAGGTCTATTGCCAAAGCAAGAGCGGGTCAGCTGTGGTGGTGCCAAGCTGAGTCTTGAAAACAGCCAAGGATGGAGATTCCATAGTTTCTCCAACATATTCCAGAGTTACGCTGGTAGTAAAGTATACTACTACCTAGTAGTACTAGTATAGTACTACTATACTAGTAAAGTGTACTACTACACTAGTAAAGAAGATACAAGTTAAGACTGAGATAAATGCCTCTCGAGCTTTTTGTTTCTGTGTGAAGATTTTAAAAAGTAGGAAGGAAACATTTCCTATGTGAAAATGGTCACTTTCCCTTGAAATATCTCCTACCAGGACAAGCAAACTATCAGATATAGAGTGGTAAAAGAGGAATAAGTACACATAGGTAGAATTAAGATTGTGCTTTGGTTTTTAATTTGGCATTTTTAATCAGCATCTCCCACCTATAAAATGTTGGGTTTCTCAGTCTTAATATTGCACTGATGTAATTTTTTGGTATAAAACTATTATTAAATTCTCCTCTGTTTCTAGCAAGTATGCTGAACTAGTATCTGTAAAGCAACTTCCGTAGAAGCATGATTTCTTAATATAAACCACTTTAATCTGCTTTGCTCCAAGGAATACATGCTAGTGTGTACTGATTCATTCCACATCAAAGGCAATTTAAGTTATTTATGGAATACATTCTGGTTTTCTTAATTGGCATTTAATAAAACATTTTAATGCTTTTCTATGGCATATGAGCGTGATGTGCACAAATTGAAGTTATGTTAGTGGGGAAGTTCCTCCAAATGACTGTGTACTGCTTTCTCATAAATCACTTTCCCTTGTAACTCTGATTGTTTTCAAGTATCTGGGAGTGCAGTGGTTTATCAAGCAATTGATTTTTGATACCACTTTTTCTTTCCCATGAGCTAAATAATTTGTGAATGAAGACTGGACTCAAGTTTCAAAATGGGGAGTCAAAATATTATGCATATATCATAACATGCTATGTCGAAATTTCAGCAGGTTTTCCTTCTTTTCCAAAACATACCTGAGCAGTGGAAAAATTAAAAAAAAAACCCTTAAATTTAAATTAAAATAAATAAATAAATAAATAAATAAACCCCTTGGTATTCAACATATTTAGTCTTCGCAACATATTGATACATTAAATTCAATTGCACAATCTAACTGAATAGATTTGGGAAAAAAATGAGTTGTATCCTGTTATGCTGTTTCTATCAGGATGTAGCTAAAAAAATAACATACATGTTCTCTTCTCAGGATGTTAGATTGAGGTTATTAAAGGGAGAAGCAGATATAAATCCTTCCTATAGATGTCTTCATTTGCCCTTAGCCTGGGCAAGAATTGGTTTATAATTTTCCCACAGAAGGTTTCTGTACCAGACCTCTGGCAGGTGAAGCTTCACAGGTATTTGCACACTTACTGATTTTGAGAAGTCTGTGATCATTGTCTGCACTTCTTGCATGTATCTAGACTATAGGGTTCAACTAAATGCAGAGGATTAATTGAAAATTTCAATTTATAATTGAAAATATAAATGGAAACATAAAATATGAAATAAAAAGTAGAAATATACTCCTCTTTACAAAAAAAAAGAAAGAAAATGCATTACTTGATATAATATAGTGCAGCTAGATATCTCAAGCATGCAGTAAGTTTCTAACAGGCAGGAACAGATCTCATTCTTTAAACAATGCAAGCCACAAACTCTTCTAAATCTGATAGTTCCATTATGAGTATGGATTACATAATGTATTTTTATTAGCTGAGATAAACAATTTTGTAAACGAGCAGAGACCACAGAAAGATATCTGACTAGCTATAGAGATAAAATTATGTGAGATTTAACCACTTTAGACTTGCAATACGTAGCAGCATGCAAACTGATAAATCAGCATATTTTTGTAAGCATGAAACTACACATCTTGATGTATATAATGTCAGTAGGTTGACTGGGTTCATGTTATACATAACGAGGAAGAGTGATCCTATTTAGATAACATAGCAAATGCCTGGAGTCTTTGTCCTAAACTCAAACTAAACTTAAATAATTTTTAAGGTTCAAAAGCATATAGCGATCATTTTCAAATGATACTTACTGTTTAATTTTCATCATTCTTTTTAGTTCTAGCCAGAAGTCTAAGTGGGTAAAATGTTGTTAAGGCTTAACAGAAGAAGAAATTGCCTATAGTCTTGCTAGAATGTCTTTTTCCGTTCAGTTTTGCAGATTGAAAGGGCCATGGAGTTTGAGTAAAATCCACAGAAATATCCTAATGCTGTAAATGTTTAACTGACCTGAACTTCCTTATGTGTGCCTGTCAAGATTAGTTTACTTGGATAACTCAGAAGTCATTAAAAGTTAGGTATGTACACAAAAATTAAATAATCTAGCCTTTACTTGTATGTTCAGGCTTCTTTCCTACTAAGTATTAGATAAATGTGTACATGGAAATTAGCACCAGTTTTAGCTGAACTTTTATCAAAGTGAATATTAAGATCAAGTCAAGATGAGACACAAATTCAGTGCTTAACCTTCAGCTGGTCATCTTCCAGTATTCAGAAGTTATCTAAACTACTTTTTGGTGGCAGTCAAAGTAAATTTCATGGAGGTATTCAGAGTGATAAAAAAAATATACTTACCTACTTCACAAAAAAAAAGAGAAAGAATAAGAATTTCATAGCTGTAGACTTCAGATAGTGAAAGATGTTGTATACAAATTTATTTAAAATATTCTTAATCAAAATGCTTGGAAAAGTTTCTATCTGTTAAAAGTTTCAAATATCCTTTTAGTGCAGGTTGTAAATGTTCTTTCATTCAGATATCTAGTCTTGCAAGAACTCCAGACCAAGAAGAGTAAAAAAAAAAACAAGGACAGCAAACAAACCCCAAGAAGGCAAGATCTGATATTCAAGGTGAAAAGGAGTTTTGTTTTTTTTTTAAAAATAGTTTGAAAAAAGTTAAAATACAAGTCCATTCACTTTCTTTATAAATAAAGAAGGGCACCCAAGTATTTTTCCCTGTTTGTAGCGCTTTCTGAACCATTCACAAGTGAGTCTCTGAACCAATTCAAATTCAGGTTTGTGTATTTCCACTGAGGTGTTGTGTATGTTGTCATACCTCCCACAGTTTAGGGTTCATTAGGACTGCCAACACCTGTTGGGTATTTATTTCAATTTGAAACAGAATACCAAAGAAATCCTTCTGCCTGATGTTTTTCATAAAGACTGACACCAGAGTTAGCTATGATATAAGTAGTTCTAGACTGTATTCTACAGTAATGTGTATTTAAGGTCCATCTTAGTTCAGTTATGTTATTTCACTGCTTATTTTTCAAATATATATATTCATACGCTTGTCATTTAACATCATAAATGTATTCTTCCTTCTTCACACACTTGTCCATTAATATCATCAATATATTTCTTTCTAGCAGATGTTGGTAAACATATCTTTCCTTTCCAAATTACTGTATCAAAAGTCATTATCCAGAGGAATTCTTTAATTGTAATTTTTAAATAATCCTGTGATAATAACAGTAACTAACTGAATAAAACATTCCTCCTCTTTAGCTCTGAAATTCTCTCTCTGCCAGCTTACATGTACCATATGAGTCAAATTAAAAAAAAAAAAAAAGAAAAAGATGTGCAAGTTCTCTGACTCAGGCTATACAGCATATGACTGAAGTAAAGAACATCATCTCCTTTGTTCACCAGGGTTTTTTGTTACTGGTCTTCTACTTTTCTGCTCCTCAAATACAGCTAATTACAAAGGAAAAAAGTTGAAACTGGTGGAGAGAGATCCTTTAAAGCCATTCCTTTTGCAGAATGGAACAAAAGAAAGTACCAAGGGCACGGATAGGCCTTGAATAAAAGAAAAGAGAAAAACCACCTAATGAGGATGTTCAGATAAGTGGTTGTGAAGAAAACTGGCAAAAAGGGGCTTTTAGTCTAAAATCCATAAATAAGTGGGCATTAGATGGGTACTAGAACATTTTTAACAAGAGAGGCCACCAAACTATATCATCCTATGCAAGAGCTACAACCCTAAAAACTCTTCTTCTTAACAAGATAAGGGTTTTTCTCTTTGAAATATTAATTTGAAAAAGAAATACTTGAAAATTAAGGAGTATTATTCATGTCTCTGAATCCATTATAGAGGAAGACACCATCAGAGTGCTTTAGATGTAATTATGAATGCTGTAGACTTTCTAAAGGTCAAAGATCCTAAACAGTATGAAGAAATTGTTCACAGTATGTGATGGTTCAGACAGGATTTGACCTCCAATCTCTCTTTGGGTCTTCTAGGCTGGGCTAAAGAAGAAGCATGTACAGCATCAACTAGAGAAGAGTTTAAGAATCAAATCATTTGCCCATCCTCCAAACCTATTTCCTAATACTCCTGGGTAATTGGGCACTCAGACTTGCTTGATATCCATAGATGTGCAGGTCAGGTGTTTGAGACTCAATCTAATTACCAGAGAATGGCTGCCAGCTAAGCATTGTCCATTTCAGCTTTCAGTACTGCTCTTGTAACACATAAAGGAGAGAAACAAATCTGAAAGGGAGAGAAGATAAAAGGATAGAGAAAAATAAACTACAGGACCTGATCCAAAGACTGTAGAAGTTAATAGAAAGTCCCATTAACTTCAGTGAGGTTTAAATTAGCCCCCCCTGTTTTTAAGAAGACTGACAGTTCTTTATCCCATCATGTATTAGATTTCCTTTCATCCCTGTGTGCCACGAAGTTTGCATTTAGTACCAATGATCTGACTTTTGAATGCATATTCTGACAGATTTGATATTTCTGAATCATCTGGGGGAATATTTTCTTTAAACTTTGTTTTTTAGAAGCTCCTCACAGTGTGAAATTTTAAGGGCTTTCAGGAAAGTCCACAGTACAACCGTGTTCCCCAAAGTACAATAATAATAGTTCTTTAGCTTTTAAATCCCTCTGGCCATAACTAGAAATCTGATCATTTTGCTACCCATGGTGCATTTTGATCACAAATATGGAAAGTATTAAAATACTTAGTGCTGCTTTATGAATAAAGTGTTTTCTAAACGTATGATACACTTTACACTGCTCCTTTCCTATTCACCTTTAGTGAAACTTTTGGCACATGTTCTGTGCTGCAGATGGATCAACAAAATACACATGTATCTAGTGATCAGGTGCTTCAACTTGATTGCCAGCTAGCAGCTTTTGCTGTGATAGAGAATTCACCCACAGGTGTCCTACACACAGGAGAGTAATCTTTTGGCAGTAACTTTTCACAGCAGGCTACCTGTGTGGCTGATAGCTGTTGGCCCTTTTATCTGACTTGCCACAGTATTTCCCAAATTCTGGATCAATGATGAATAAATACAGTAGCATAATACCAAATGGTTTGATATATCTCCTGCAAATAATTCAGGTTTATTTATTACAGTTTACAATTTGATTTATTAAATAGGAAAGCTGAATTATTATGAATCTTTGGTGTTTTTCTTTGTAGCAGTGATTTTGCTGGTATCGGGTTTCCCTGAACCATCATTCACCAAGCTGATGTTTTATGAGTTTTTGAGAGCAAAGATACTATGATAGATAATATCTTCTGGACACAGATTAATAAACCAGCAACAGCTGCAGAAGAAATGGGGGTAAGAGTACTTTTGTGCTTGATCCAAGCTAGAGACATCTAATATCGTTCCTTACTTGTGAGACAGTCTTTTATTTTGCTTGATACGGCACATTCAGCATCAGTGAAGCATCAGAAGTTTATTCCATAATTAAATTCTCTTCATACTTGCTCTTAAAGCAAAATTATAATCCTTCTGTTTCACACATTAAAGATTGAATTCAGTCTCTGAACAGCACAGTAACTCTTCAGAGGACAGTTGAATTTTCTTTATCACATTTTAAGAACAATATTTACCTTCCACAGCAGAGGAAATATGTATAAATGCTCTCTTATTGGCACTGCGCATTTTTCTCACATATCTTTGAGTTCAACTAGCTAAACAACCACAATTCCCACAAACTGCAGACTGTCTACATTCAAATAGTGTCCTAAATGTAAGATGCTTTTGAACTTTGAAAACTATTTATGGAGAGCTAGTTCTTTTATTCATTGTAACCTATATGAGTTTAACCAAAGTTAATCAATGAAGCTGTTCAGAATCAAGAGTTATTTCTGTTTTCCATGGGGAAAAAATGTAACAGAAAAAACCCTTTCCTGGCATTTTTTCCTCAACATCTCAATATTCCCAACTCAATAGTCTGTATGTTGTGTTTCGTATATAGTAAAAGTCTTAGGTGAATGTTGGTTGTCTGCGACAAAAGAGAAAAGACGTGGGCTGAGTGGATAATTGTGACTGGTGTTGAGTAATGGGGAGAATAAATGGGGAGACTGATAAATGTTGTACATCTATTAAATATAATCGAATAGAGAAAGGGACGAAATGGCACATAGATAATAAACTAAGTAATTTAGTTCCTTATTTCTGTTCTTTTTATAATCTGTGTGGGCCCAAACTCTTTGTGCAAAGTGTGTTAAATTGCTGTTTGTTTGAAATGGCACGTTTATGATCCTTGTGGCCTTTTTTGACAAAAGGAATTGTAGACAGTTGGACTGAGATCTCTTATTATTTTGGACCTTTTCTTTCTAAGGTGATGGAATACCCATTAATTTTATGTGAGTCTTCTTATCTCTATCCTTCTGCCAGTGCATACTGTTTTTCTTCAGTAAGGAGTAATGTGACTTTTCTGTAGGGCGAAACAGTGATGTGAGTTGTGCAATAAAGACATTCTGAAATACACATGCAGTCAGTTACCTGTACATTACTCAGTTAACTTGAAATGTGCTTTTTCAGAAGTTTCATCCACTGTTAAAAACAGGTGTTTAATTGTGATCTGTCCCACTGTGACGTATGTTGTCTTACATGTTTGTATGTTTTGTGTCACATCATGTTTCATTCACTTCCTTCATTGCTGCAAACAAATTACTATTACCTGTCATAAAGCAGGATAACAGTACATGTCAAATAAATAAGTAAAAACACACTACATTTCTGCTTAGATGCCTGCTGACATTAAAAGAGAAGCAGCAACTGGAACTGTATTATCTCCTTGGTATTCAAAACTATCCAGCTTATTTGCTTGGTATTCTAAACTACTCAACTTACTTGCTGATGGGCTTCCAATGTAAGTTAAAAAGGAACAATTAACCTATTACTTTATTTAATATTATTCTCCTGACCATGATCACTGGTTTACATAAAAATAAACAAAAATGACTAGCTGTTACAGCAATAGTAGTTTTCTTTCGATTTAGGCCTTACAGGAGCTTTGGCTGGAATAATTGCTCATAATGAATTTCTAAGCTCTGATTTTGAAGTGTGGGGTTGCTTCTTCATATTTAAATGTGCATATTTAAAAGTTCCAAACACGACTATAGCTACCTTTACTTAACTCAGCAAAACCCTTCCTCATGTTGATCTTAAGAGACTGTACTGACAGCAGCCCTCCTCAGCTGCCTGCCTACATCAGTAAAGCAGCGTCATCCATTTTTTTAATTATTTCAAGTCAGTGCCTATATTTTTTTAAAAAGACTTCTCCCTTGGGTTTCTATTATGTGCTCATTTTGAATTTCACCCAAATAAGGAATAAAATAAAGTTCATTTTGGATTAGGATTCTAGTTTTCTATCCAGAAGAGAAGATAGGAGGAGATAGGATCAAGTTCCATATGCTTTTGTTTATTAATTTTAGTGAGTTTGATAGTGCTCCCTTATTTTGGCCTCTTGAAATGGTTCTATTTAGGGTCTGTTGGTGTGATTTTGTGCAAACTAGTCTAAAAATCAGAACAGCTTCATTAGGTTTCACCTTTCCTGGAGAAATCTTTTAGGTACGCTAAACTTTTATTCTAATATTCCGGGAAGCTGATGTTTTCCTGTTTCAGATATGTTGCTTGCTTTCTGTTTCAAATCCTTAACTCTCTGAGCAATTTTCTTCACTGTATGCACAACTTTTACAAAATTTTTGTACACTCAGGTGAAAGAGTCTTTCAGTCTCTAGTTGAGGCAAAATAGTACCAAATTACCTCAAACTTTGGGACTCTGAGATTAGTGAGTAGTGATGTCAGCAGAAATACTGACAAGCTGATGCAATTTGACTATTTTTTCCTAGATAAAGGCCCAGCTAGTAAAATATAACAATGGGGAACTGTGTTTGCCAGGTAAGTACACAATGCACTGTTTGTCATAACTTAGCAAACTGAAGGGTGCAATGGGACTATCTGAGAAAAAGAAAGAGTTTGACAGATTCCATTCAATAAATAACACACAAATATTAAACAAATTATTCTCAGCTCTGAAATCTGTATGAAGTACTTTTGTAAGCAAAAAGATCTGCTTGTGTTTCCAGTTGAATTATGAGTATTTCTTAATGACAGTGTTACACAATCCATTGCATGTGACTTTTAGAAAACAGACTTATGCTTCTTAGTGCTCCTGAGCTGCATTATTTTACAGTAATATGCACTTTGTCTCATCTTACTGCTTAATTAAGACAAACGCTTCCTGTGATGGTTGGAAAGCTTTGTGTTGACTGGAATATTATGATATTGTTGCTTTCATACCATTTAATACTGAAGAGATGGAGACTATAAAAACTGATAGAAAGGTGTGTTGAATTAGCTTTAAAGAAATATTTGGTTAGATACAATAATAATTATACATGGACCATGATGGTACCAATCAGAGTATTTGCCGCTTGTCACACAAAGACATTTCAAACTTGTATTTAAAGTAGACCTTGATTTTCTGCTATATCTGAATTGCATTTGGAGTTAGTGTAGGATGGTAGTAACTAGCATGAGTTCTAATTTCTACTGGTAGTGGAAGCAAGGTCTGTAAAAGCTCCTACTCTATAGCAGAGCCAGGTTACTGTGCTTCCTTGTTATCACACCTGTCTGCATCACGGCCACTAGAACCTCCCTGACATCTTTCTCTGTTTAGAATAAACATGGGGCAGCTGGTTTGGGAGGCATGGGGGGATGTTCCCTACAGCAAAGGGAATTTTCTGCTATCTACTGCTTATGTGACACAAAGTAGCCTTTTGCGATTAGACAATCCAGATGGAAGATGAATGATTAGAGAGTAAGCATTTTATGATAAGAAGGGAAGGGGCAATTTTAATTTTATTAACCTTTCATATAGCAATCTGGACTAGAAGTTACTGTCTTTTCCCAGGTCAACACGTGACTAAGTTTATATCTAGTTCCAAGCAGAGAACTGTCTTTCTGTTTTAACTATTATGCCAATTTATTGGCTGTGTAATAGGAAGTGAACGTAGTAGAAACATAGTAGAACTTGTCAGATGTGTGTCTGAAGTGAAAGTGAATCAATATATTTACAAAAAATAGTTCACCTCCTGCAACAGAGGTATCATTAGACATTAATAGAATGATGTGATTATCTCCTGTTTCACTCTAGAAAAATAAAAAAGGTTTTAAAAATGCAGTGTTCTCATTATGTTAATTCTATTAATAACCCTTTCCTGGAATAGAACATGTACTAGACTTTGGATTTACAGAAGTTCTTAAGCTTCTAACTTATCCATGATGATGATATTTGAGATTATCAAGTATCACTCTCAAAAACATTGAGAAAAAGAAACACTTTTGTTCCGTTCAGTAAATAACACACAAATATTAAACAATGAAACACTGCGACTCTCAAAACATTGAGAGTTGTGATACATTCTTATTGGATGTTTAGAATATCCTCTGTTAAATGACTTATGAATTACTATAAAACATTACATACGGTATTTTAATAGGACATTCATTTGGGGAAACAGTACTCATATAAGAAAACAAATGCCAGGATGCGATATGTCTAATATGAATTTAGTTTAAGTGAATGAATGTAGTCTTCTAAAGCACAAAGCTTGAAGGCAGATAAAATCAATTCAAACTTTTTAGTTGCTGCTTTAAATTGCTCCCCCTCTTTTCCCCAATGTATTTCAGCTTTCACAATCCATGTTTTATCTATAGTAAAATTATGTGCATTGTAATGCACTTTCAGCAGTGGTTCTTATTGTGGAATATGTGCAGGATATGTGATATTAAAATGTACACCCAAACTACTGTTTAAACAGAGATGCCTAATTTTCTCTTAAATCTGTTAGCAGGAAAAATAATGATACACGGCTGAATGGATGAATGACACAGGTGGCCTTGCTGGAAGCTTGGTTTGTTTCTTATCTGTAATGTGGTTAATGGAAGCTGGTCTTTGAAATACACAGAAGTTTTCCAAGGGTAAAAACTCCTAGATTACCCCTGCTGTCATAATAATTCAGATCACAAGTTCGTAAAATAGATCTGCTCTGAATTGAGTCTGGTAGTAAACTTTACCAAGCCAGGGTAACGACCGGGCCTTTTCAGGATTCTCACAACCAACCTCAGGTGTAGTAGGATGAGACAGACAAACAGGCGAGATAGGGTCCAGATACCACAGTGGCAAAGGCACGTGACAGCAGACTCAGACATGAGAGTATGCCTTTGCCAGACTGTCCTGGAAGGTCTTCTACTTTCTGAGCTTCTGTTAGAATAGGATATTTTTCTTCTGCCAGATGTGGAGCTTTCGCAAGCAGGGAGTGTAGCAAGTCTGTCATTCACTCAGAAGTCTAAGTGGTCCTAAACATTTTCATCCGTGACTAGTAACTGGGCCCTCTGTGTTAGCGTACATTATGTGGCCCTGTTGTGGAACTTGGTGTGGCGTAAACACTGCACAAATGTCATCTGGCTACTTGTCAGGTAGCTTAGCTTGAAATGGACAGCAGAGGAGTTTAATTAGCCTTTTTTCCCCGCTCAACAGATATGCATTGCTCCTCCCCTTTCTCTTATCCTTGCCCAATACTTGTTAGCCATCCATGTTACTACTTAAAGAAGCAGGTGACTAGGTAGGACCTTAGGCTTCTGCTTCCCATCAAGGCTAATGATTATTTAATGGGAACTGTTCTGCCATGATGTCCTGAGCTTCTTTCCCACAATGCTTCCAGGACTGAAGACTTTTCAGGAGCTGATGCAGATTTTGGTACCTAGTGCCATGTTAGACACTATACAGTGTTCCAGACACCTGCATGGGCCATCTAAAATGGCACTAGAGACCTGAGTTTTAGAACTAGGATTGCTTTACTTCATTTGACTGACTGTGCTGCTAACTTTACAAATAACTGTGAGTGAGCATCATTTGTGAAAAAAATTGTATTCAAATATATAGTACTGTTGGACTGAAGGTATCATATGGATAGCTACATATCTTTTATAATAAGTGAAGCAGAAGCAAGTGGAATAGAAACAGTTTTCTGAATGACATTTGATTGAGGACTTCAGGAGACATCTATCCTAGGTATGAGCACTAAATAATGCATCTTCCCGGTATATAGTGCTGTTTTTCTCTACAGATACTAAAAAGACTTAAAAAATAGGGTAGATAGTTTTTATTTGTTGAGTACACAAGTTTGCAAGTGTATATCCATTGTAGGGCCAAAGGTGTTATGTACATTTTTATACTATGTAGGTTGCACTTGCAGTCAGTGAATCACCATGTAAATTAAACCAGTATATTTAGCTGAATTTTTATGTGTATGTGTACACAACCAAAGGTTTAAAAATTCTGTCATCTTGGCTTGAGAAATTTTCACTGACCATCGAAATATGGCTACTTTGAGAATAGAATGACTGGTATTAACATCACAAAACACTGTAGGACAGAAAGCGAAAGAAATGCCCTGTCCAAAAGGTCTGCAGAAGTTTCTCTTTTAAAATTTCCCATGTATTAATTATGCATGACATTTCAGGGAGTGAGAGCTGTTTGTAGCCTATGGCAATGAGTTAGTGAAATGAGACATCGCTGAGATAGAAAACAAAAATGTGTCAGCATATCAAATTGCACAGATATTGGTAGCCTAGATGTATTTGCTAGTTTGCAAAGCTGTGTTTGATATGGTGAAATTAAATCTCTACATGCTGGTTTTAGATAGCAGTACCACATATCTTTAAAAATAACTATTGAAATAGTTGGATGAAAGGATGTGGAATGCTCATTGTGTAGAACTAGTGCAGAGAAAAACAATAAATAAAATATCTTCTCTTAACCTATTCTGCAGCTAATAGAAATGGTGGTAGAACTACTGTAACAAATTTCAAAGAAAAAATTTATTAACCTCCTTCTCATTCAACAAATTAAGGAATAACTTTATTGGGGATATATGCTGCCTATTAATATTTTCCCCCTCCTTTTGAGGAAGATCTTTCTCTAGGTGTACACTTAGCTACAAAATTCAGAAGGAATTCCTTCCTTCCTAGATCGCCCAACTTTCTGAGGATCACTTATTGTCTTAATTTAATAATGCAATTTTTTAGCTTTATTTTTACAGCATATTGGTTGTTCTTTTTATATGTTTTGATCCCATGGAAAGAGGAGCTATTTTTCTCGGAGACAAAGACAAGCTGCTGAAATGGCTGCCAGCAGAACTGTGGTGTTAAAAAAAAATCTTGCAAACTGGAAATGGTTGAGCCAGTGGGAGGTCTTTAACATTCCTCCTACCCTATCCACTTGGGTGCCAGTCTACCTCCTCCTGAAGTGTGAGCTTTGTGAGTATTAAAATAGACCCCTAACCAAAAATATCTGATGAAGAGTTCCTTTTAGCACATGTGATATTTTAAGGACTTAATATTTACCCTCCTCCTTCATGTTTCTGTGATCTCTATTGCCTCTTGCTGTTCATGGGACTTGGATGGGAACTCCTCAAAGCCTCAGGAATCACTGCTGCACGGTGCGAGATGATCCACCCTAAGGCTGTGCAAACTTCCTCTGAAGTGCCCCAAGCTTCTTCCTTATCTGTACTGGTATGGGGTCTTGTTAAGGACTTTTGCAGTCCTACAGCCCATCTCAGAGTTAAATCAACTAGGGATATATCATAGACTTCATAGACTAAACGTTCCAATTTATCAAAATGTACAAGAGCAGCCCTTATCTTAGTGAGCAAAAATTTAAGGTAGGAATCACTGTTCCTACAACACACAAAAACTGTGGTTATCAGCTTGAGCATCAATGTCTGTCTGGATGCCTCTCACTGATTTGTTTTTACTGCTGCCCTGTTTGGAGTGCCCTCATCTGTGCTGTCAGAGCTTCTATATTCTTTATCCTTAAAAGAGGCTTTGAATCCATAGGCAAACACTAATAATTTTATCCATACTGGCTTATCTTTTTAGCTTTCCTAGTTATCAGGGCCAGTTTTGTAGGATCTTCTAGCTCACAGTTTTCATTTGTTCCTAAATGTAAATCAAGAAAACTGGTGTTTGCTGTTGATTGCTGCTATTTTTACAGTTTCAAAATGCTTCACATCGGTCTTCCAGAAGTAGTGTGTATTGTACTGTGGTATTTATAATGATTCATTATTCAGATTACATGCGTTGCAGGAACTTCAAGTGTTTTTAATTTCAGGGACCAACTGTACTTTACACTCAGCTAACTTTTACAATGCTGAGGTTTGTCTGGCCTTACGCTGCTAATACACTTCCAGTCAGCTCTATTCATGCTGAAGTATTCTGTTCTTTTCTTTACAGCTTTTACCTTTGTATCCATCAGCCTTCCAACAGGGTGTTAAGCAGTGTGCAGGTAGCTCATGTCTGTTAGGTGTTTCTTCTTGCATTCCAATCAGAGAGGCAGCAGACTGTGCAAAAAAGTGTTTTTCTTCTGAAAAGCTTATGTCAGAGAAGGAAGCTCAAAAGTACCTACTCTAAGTTGAATAGGCAGATGTGAGGTTTGGGATGGTCTTTAGTCCCTCAAGAAGTAATGAAATGAATGAGTACTCCCAAATCTGCATCTTCCCTACAGAAGAGATTTTTCTGATTGTTGAAAGCTCCATGGAGCCAAGCAGAAAAATGTTGTCTAACATGATCTTCACTGGTGTGTATTAGGCTGTCTTTCAAATTGATATCCTTTGTGTAAGCAACTGAATGATGTAACTTCAGATTTCCTCTCAAGAGGAAATGAGTACACGTGGTGGAGGATAAGCATGATGCAGCTGATATACAGTCGCTAAGAAGACATATTGCAGTGTTTTGTGTTGGCTTGTGTCATGTCATGTTTTGTAATATTGCGATAGCAGTCTAACAACTACATGACAAGGGTACAGCTTTGGAGAGCAGATCGTGGTTTAGCAGGATGGAGAAGTCACCTAGCCAATTTAAGACACTGCTCAAGGAGCTACTATGTAAAAAGTTAGTATCAGCTTGCTAAGCTATATACTAAGCTGGCTGATTGTAGAATGAGAGTCCTGACTTGTTTGATCGTACAGATAGTGGCTTCTTTTATGGTAGAAATGTTCGTAAAATGTTTCTCTAGAAAAAAGGGATTAACTACTAAGGAGAATTCCACCTCTTTGTTATCTGAATGCCCCAATTGAACAAGAGGAACTGTAGTAATGGAGGAAGTAATAATAAGAGGAGTAGACTATGCAATAGCTATAATATCTTAACAAAAAGACATTTTTTGAGATAATTTGGGCATGTTGAAATTAGATGACAGCAAAGAGAATATTGTAAATGTGTGGCTGTTAAAAATAAAAATCATGGTGAAATGTACTGTTAATTCTTTAAAACAACAGCAAAAATTTTTCATTCACCTTTAGTCAATTTAAATGAGAAAATTTGTATAAAATATGGACAGAAAAGTGACTTCACTTTAGGCATTTATGCTGCACTTATCTCTCTCATGGAATTGTGCTCTCTATTCTATGTAATAAATTTAAAAATGGAGCCTGGCTATGATACAAGGCAGGGAAATATCTGTGAAAATTGTTTCTTGACAGTGAAAAAGGAAAAATATCTCTTGCTTACTAAATCTTTCTAGTCTTTTATGTCCACAAGGACATAGATTACTTCACTCTTGTTTCCATGTCATCTTCCTCTTCAGTCCCTGCTAATGTCTTCTTCTGGTCTTATCCTGCTGTGAGTGAGCATTAGAAAGTTTTTCACGCCTCCATGCGCAAGTCCATCAGCCAATTAGTTTTCAGAGCATATGATACATATAGATGGCATGGCAGTGGGTTCAGACCTAGGTCAGCATACTCCAAGCTTTCAGTCAATATGAAAAAAGTATAGGCCTACATTATCAGCTATATCGATTTAGAGAGTGGGTTTTTCAGTGCTGTTTCTTTTTCAAATTTACTTCCAGCTGTGACCACCCTTGTTATTCTGATTTGGTCTTGGCATTCACCACATAATTTCTCACCATGACAAGCACTGATTTTGAGCAAGCACCTGAAATGTATCAAAGTATGGATCTCTTATTGACTCTTCATAGATTTTTGTTGTGTATTTTGCATACCCACTTTCAAAGCACTCCAGTAAAGTACCCAATTTTTGCATCTAATCAGTTTCTGTTTTCTTCTGAAAAGGTCTGGAGGACCTGTTTGGAATTCTTGTGTTGGCCAATGCCTTCTTAGGCATAGTCTGCCTCAAAAATACGTCTTACTTACAAAGTAATGTAAAACACAATGGATATTGTATTTTAATTGATCTGAAGTGTCAAAGTCCAAATTAAAATAACCAGGGATCAATTATGATGGATTGTATTTAATGTAAATGAAACATACAGGTGTAAAATAGTGAGACATTATGGATCAAAATAAGCCCGCCTTGGCATTTCAGTAGAGGCAATCAATCATTGTACAAGTATACTGAGGATTAAATTTGGGATCAAGTGTATCTCTTTTAGTGGAAGAAAAAGAAGATGCTTTTCTGAAAAATACCATGTCTATTTTTTTCCTCCATTGCTGTCCCCAGCTTTCTGCTAGGAAGAAACTTTTTGGTGCTTTTTATTGCTTATTTTATAGCAAAGAGTCATCATCTGTTGGATTTTATTTATTTGTCATGCTGATGCATAAATCTTACTGTTTGTTTGGCTGTGACCTAACTCTGTCTTGCACTAACTTGATATTTTATTTTTTTCTTATATATTTTCTGTTTCATTGTTTGTGATCACAGTAAAAGAAGTGTCATTATAAAGTAAGAAATAGGCCTAATAGTTTAAAACTGATATAGCTTTATATTCTTATAAGTTTTGAGATTAGAAAATGAGATGCTACTAACTATTGTTAAAGCAACATAAAACTTGAAGCAGTTCCATTCAGCTGTAGTCTGAATGGAGATGAAGAGGAGTGTCTGCAATTAGAAGGAAATGCTTATGTGCTAACTACTGCCCCTCAGTTTTCTTTCCTTTCACTTCTTTCTCCATTCCTCTGCTGCTCTGAGGTAAATGAGATCGGAAGCTCCTCTGTAATCAGTAAAATTGTGATGAATTACATTACTTCTGAAAGGAAATGTTTTCCAGTATTTGGAATGTACTGATATAAAAGCTACCTAGTGTAGGTAAAAATATGGTCTTGTATTTATTTGTGTTGTTACTCTATTAGCATCTTTACAATAAAGAAGCAGTAATGGTGAAATCCATGTCCTACTGTCATTTATCTCGGTGGAGCCAGAAGTTCAGCTTAGGTTAGGAAACTTTTTGGAAATCTGCTTTACTTGCTGTGTTTTTTAGTTTATTCATGCTGAGTATCATATTGGCCAATGGCAAATATTTCCCTTTAAACATCAGGGAGTGTCTGAGATCAGAATTCTTCAAAATGTTCTGTAGTTACTAATTTAAAGTAAAATTAGTTTTATGGCCCAACTGGCATTATTTTAAAAGGAAATTTTAAAAGGAAATACCAAGCCACAGTACCTTCTTCAGTGCTGAAGTCTACTGCATAGTATCGCCATTACGAGAGGAAAAGCTTTACAGATTTTTATTCGCTGTTGGTGCATAGTTATCTCTGCTCCTTTTACTCCCTGTGCCACTGTGATGCTTTAAGTTAGTTTGCAGCAGTCTCTTAAAGCCCCAGTCTTAATCCTGGGTCTTAAGTGCTTAAATATGTCTGCTTGTTTGAAATGGGAATATTCATTTGCTTAAAATTAAATGTATGCCTAAACAAAATCAAAACGTATTCTCGTTTAGGAAGTGTTATCACAGAACTGTCTTGCCATGATATAATTTATCTGCCTTTCAGAGAATAAGAGGGCTTCTCTTCAGTTTTAGATTAACATCCAGAATACTCTGTTTGCAGATACACACGTCTTTTTGTACAGTCCATGGAGATCTGAATGGTATGGATTCTTGTGCTGAGACACAGTCCATCTGAAATTAAATTAAAGATTACAAGGATATCCTTGCAGTTATTAGGTAGTTTAATGGATTGTGCTTATATATTTAAGGGTTTCTTTCTTTTCATGCTGTTTGAGAAAAAAACAGTTGCAAAAATGTGAATCTCAAACATGTAACTCTGAATTCAAAGTATGGTATTTATGAAATCATCAGAGCCTTTACTTATCCAGAGAATTTCAAAATACCTGTCTAGTCAATCTGAAGGGTTGATCTGAGAGTGAAAAATGTTACAACTACACTAAAACAATGTAAATAATATTTACCGTAGGAATTTCCTGATCTACCCAAAACTCATCAGATGAAGAAGCTGCTATACCTCATGAGATTCTCTTGATAAACCAGAATTTTGAATAAATAAAACCTAAATAGGCTCCCACGCATTATTTCAAAAGATTCTTGGGCCTCTGACATATGCATACTTGTAGAACAGCCAGTGGAAAAGATGTCTTAAAGGAAAGAACAATACAAAAAATACAGCCCCTCCATTTCCAAATCCAGGCAGTGGGATATCTTAACACAGACTGAATCAGGGGACCGCCTGTCTAAAACTAAAAACCTCCTACCTGAACTAAAAGTGAGCATCCACAATCAGATACACAGCTAACAAGTTATTTTCCTATTTTTTTCCCAGGGTAATATTGATTATCAGTGACTGTGATAAAATGGAGGTCAATAAAGTATATTTTTTCTGCAAGTTAAAAAAAAAAAAGGCTACCCAAGATCAAAATTTCAATCCATATTTAGGCATCCAAAAATAATCTGCTATTTTAGAAGTAATGACCTCAGTAGGCAAGGTAAATGGAAGCTGCTGGGTAACCAATAGTGTTGATTATGAGTCCAGCAGGCTGAGTAGTTAAATATAAAATACAGATATTTAACTTTAGCCATTGATCAATAAGCACTAAAAAAAACCAAACTCAAGTTTCCTCCTTTATGATCAACTATGTTCTGCTTTGCCTTAATTCCCAAATGCAATGAACTAGATTGTTGTAACCAGTCATCTCCATTCTGTATGAACAAACAATTGGTTCTTTTTTGACAAAAACAGGTAAACTTTGCCCAAATCCATATTAAAAAAAGTATAGAATTGTGAGCTAGATGCAGTACCCTTATGGGAAAGATGGTCTCGAGATAATTCACTAAAGTCCACTTTCCTTTTCTGTTTACTTTAATTGAACTATTGACCTTGCAAAAATATCCAGTTTTCTATGAGGGTTTTTTTTGGGGTGGCTTTTGGTGCCTGAGCTTTGAAACATGTATGATCAGACCCATCTTATCTCTCAGGCTGTTGGGTTTTCTAACTCACCGTGCTGGAAAACACACCAATCTTGGGAAATCAAGCTAATGTCTCTCAGCTGCGCAGAGCAAGTGTGAACAGCTCTGTCAAAGGAGCTACCCCCATCTCCTTTTTTTCAGGCAGCATCTTATACGCGAGCAGTCACTTCACATTTGCCATTTGAGCAGTTGTGATATAACTGCTGTTTTATTGCCTATAGGAGAGTTTCTGTGAGGAATCGGAAGCTGGTCTTTCAGCTACCCTGGCCAAAAAAGGTTTTAGTCGCAGGACTGTATTACTGGTGAATGAGTAAAGAATCCTGACAGGATAACAAGAGAATATGAACACATAGCTCTGGCCTAGAGGTTGCTAATTGACCAAGTGGTAATACGAGGGGAAGTATTTTCCAGCCTTGAAACTCTTTACCCGCAGATAAGTATATTAAATGCCATCAGTTAACCCTTTGAGTGCAATGACCCAGTGCTGCCAGGGACATGTCTGGTAACATAGACCCTCATGCTTCCTAATCAGTGGTGATGTATAGAGTACAGTCATAGGTCCAGATGAGTGCTCCTTTGTTGGGTGCAAAGATGTCTCTGGGCATTTAAAAGGTTTAACACAAATTTCTAAGTGTATAGCTACAGTGGCTTAAAACACATGAAATATATAATAAAGCAAAAGAGCAGCCAGAAAAGAAATTAGAACAATTTAAGATAAAGAAGAAAAATAAAATCTCAGGAACTTTACATTAGAATTGACTTGATGCTTTGTTCATTTGTTTTATCAGTTCTTTTTACTGGTTGTTTTTTTTTTCCAGATTGTCTCCAGAATGTGCTTTCTGAGATATCTCCAGCTTAGTTTCTTCCCATCCTTAGTCTCACATCATGGACATTACTCAGCTTGATTGAAAAATATCAAAGCTATTATGCCAAGTGGGTATAAATTTATGAACAATAAATTAGACTTAATAAATGTTGCCCATTCTATAAGGTATATTTTCTGAACTTTTTTCCTATGGCAGCTTTCATTTAATTTCCAGGCAGATTTTTTCTGTAGTCTTCTAAATCAGTGTTTTTCTTTTGGTAAAAAGATATAAGGCTCTGCATCAGTCTGTGTTTGCAGAAAAAGACATCCAAAACTTCTCTCTCATTATCTTAAGAGAGTTGCACAAAGTCAAAATTGCCCATTCTGGGAGGTAAGCACTGCCATCCTGTTTATCAAAAGCTAGATTCTGCTCTGTACTTGCATTATGCAGGACTTTACCTCCTGTCTCATTTCACTGAAATTACTGGGGTTGCTCATCTAATATGGTTCCAGTCACAAGAAATATGGATGGCAGACTCAGCCATGTGGAAGCTGTAGTCATTTAACAACAGTTTTGTCTTCACTGACATAGAAGTATTTCATTATATTTTGCCATGTGATAACTAATTCCGTTGTTCATGATGGATGTCTTACAAATAATGCGTATTAGGCCCGCAGAAACCATCTCAGTTGCCTTAAGGCACCTAACATCATTGCATTAATGGATGAAAATTTGCAAACTGGTTGTTGCTTATTCCTCTCAAATAAACTGTCCAGAAATAACCATTAATATCATAATAGAGGCTTATAGGGTAATAAAATAATATAGTGTAAAAGTGACTTTGCCACTTTCAAAATCATCATATTTGAAATTGGCAAAAGATTTTAGAGAGAAAACTTGCCATTTCGTAATTACAGTTTGAGGTTTTTCATGGATTAGCATCAAGTCTGAGAAACTTAAAAAGTGGCAACTCTTAAGTGATGTTGTTGACTCTCAAATGTCATATGTGCTGCACAGGCTTAATCAACACCAGCACTCTCCCATCTGAACTATTCTAGAGAGTGAAGTGCTGGTTCTGTGGGCAAAGCCAGAGAGCAAGGCTAGAAGATAATGATTCTTCTGCCATTTGCAGTTACAAAATATCATATTCTTTGCATGTTGTCTTTGAGCATGAATAGCTAGTACAGTAATGAATACAGCACTGGCTTTTAAAGAGGAGGACTGAAAGCTGTAGGAGAGAGAGAGGGGCTCAAGCTGTGAATAGGTAACTGCAGCACACAACAGTGCACATCAGCAGTTGTATGGGAGGCCTTTAAACTTCCCATCTAAAAAATCCTTATTTCACAGCTCCAATCACTCCTTCTTTGATCACACTGCACTGCACTCAGGCTGAAACAGGTTGTTTCCCAACCTGGCTGGCTGCACCCATGTTGTTTCCAGCATTCACGCTGTACTGCAGCCTGAACTGCAGCTTCTTACAAATACTAGGTGCTGATCTAGAAGGTGATATTGGGCCCATTCTAGGAAAGGCCCCACCATCAGGTGCCATCTGCCTACACTTCAGGCTTATCTGAACTTGGACCTAAAATAAAAGGCAGCATGAACCTGAAGTTTTTTCCTATATGGACAGTTGACAGGTTTGGACTTGGGTGCTTACCCAAACCCCAGAGGGTCTATAGTGCCCAGTTTCCTGCCTGTGATCTTTTTGGTGCCCTGTAGTTCCGTATCCAAACTTGTAAGAAGTTTTAACCTGCCTGGAACCAGCGGAGGAGCATGGCAGCTATGGATCCACACCTGAGTGCTCACCAACCGCAGCTCAGTTGCCCCCCCCTACTGATTGTGTAGATGTCTGCCCATAGCCTACAAAATGCAGCTTAGGTAGCAAATAAAAGCTGCATGTCCCACATACAAGGGAGTAATTGTGCTTGTGTTTGCTTTGCTTACAAGGTCCCAGTGTGCAAGTGTAGGTGGATGAGATGTATATTTCCCTGCCATACTGCTGCTTTCTGTAGTTGGCTTGGAGACATACTAATCATGCAAATGAACACTGTCATTATATTAATATCTAGGTTACCTGTAACCTCTTAAAATGTGCCTCTCTCATGTCTTTAGAATACTATTAACTAATATGCCTATTAATCCTGTCTTCAAATTCAGTCTTTTCACATTAAAAAATTTTTTACTACTTTAAATATAATTGATGTATCTGGTGGGATGAGTATTTTCTGGAAGGACTAAAATTATTCCCCTTTTGAAATGTTGCTATTGTTGAGCTTTAAACAGAACCAATTCTAGGTTTAGCTTGCATACTTTGAACTCCTGAGCTGTCTGAAAGCTGTTCTGCCTTCCTCAGTGTACATGCGTTAACAAGGTCCCTTTCTTCCATGAGGCATCAGAGCTGGCCAGTCGGAAGTCATAATTTTTATATTTGTTTTAATTGGTTTTGGTTTCTGCATTATAATAAATTTAATCAGATTGTGGTCACTTGACCCCCAGGGGCTCGACTCTAATTTGCTCCTACTGCCTAATCATTGGTTAACTAGATCTAGACATGAACCATTCCTGGCAGGGCTCCCTACACATTAGTTTAAGAAGCCATCATTTTTGTATCTATCACCCCTGCCTTCATTCAATCACATTTCTAAGGTTTCCCAATTATACAAGAGGTAGAAATTCCCATATAAAATTCCCCTATTCCATATATGCCATCTTTATCCCATCGTATAGTACACACCACTCTGAACTCTCTCATTTCTCCTGGGGGTAGTGAGGTTTGTATTCATTCTGTTTGCCAGTACATTTTGTATGTGATGTACTCTACCTTGCTCTAACTATAGAGCTCTTTGTCTGTCACTCCTTTGAAATTTATTAACACAAACTCACTGCAACTGTACACCAAGAAATGGGCTAAATAGATAAACTAAGAGCATTTGCATTTGTTTTTTACATTTCTCTTTTAGCCTTGTTTTCTGAGGAAACAAGATGTACATAGTTTCCCAGGGAATATATATATGTATTTGTCTTCCTCAACCAAATCTGACAGGTCTGAAATTGTAAAGTCCATCAAGTTTCCTGAAACTAGGGCATCTGGGAAGTGGTGGAAGACTCTGTTAATGATCCACAAGAGAAAGACTGCATTTTAAGTTCAACTAAGATTAGATCCCAGAGAATTCACACAGGGGAAGCTAATTAGAAAGACGTATCCTAGAAGAACCTTTAGCTGCTGATGAAACCCAAATCCAAGTCAAACCAGGAGACATTAGTTCTACTTCTCATGAGACTACCATTATTTTGTTATATAAGTAATGTATCTTACTATTCCAAATAAAGATGTGTGGGTGATCAGTAAGGAGTATTATCCTTAGGTCTGCCATAGACTTTATTACATAGCAAGTAACTTAAAGATGACCCAAAATGTGAAAGAATATATCATCTGCTTTTTTTATCTTTTCTTATGAAGTATACTGTATTAAGAGGAAACATTTGACTATAGGGTTCATTCCCTGCAAACACTGGAGATCACACCATGTAATCCTTTTAAGTAAGTGACTGGCTAAGCTCCACATAAAGAGTAACAGTTTCTTGCCATGCATTTTGTTCTACACTGGGGAAACTTGATGCATTACAAGGTCAAGTTGATAAAGCGAGAAAATGCTATTTAGTAAAACTTGAAACTGTTTGGTTCATGTTTACTGCTTATCTCTATGAAGCCCAAACAATTGAGAGGTAAGTTTGCTCTGTAATACTTTCCACAGTTTTTCTTTTCACTTCAGGACTGAAGCTCAGTCATCACTGAACTTCAAGGAAATGATAGCAAACTCAGAGTTGCAGTAATATTAGTAATACTTGCAAAGCATAAAACAAACACTACAAAAATTTAAAAATCTATACATAAAGCTAATGTAGAGATTTGAAAATGCAGTGGAGATAGCACGAATAACGGGGAAGAAAAGAATTCATGATCACTTTGCATGTAACATGATGAAACTCTTTGCTGAATTCCTTGCTTGTTTGTGGATCCCTGTATCCAGAAAAGGAAGACCAACCTTTTTAGAACTATTTCTTACTTCTATCACTTCTTTTATGCTTGTGTGTGTCAAACAGGGCAAATCTAATTTTCCTGGTATGTTTTAATGCTTCCTAAAACAAATGTGATTAGCAAGCATGAAGTGCTTTGTTCTTTTGTTTTCTTTTCTAATTGAGTGAATTGTTGAAGAAAATGAGCCATTCCTATTTCTTTTATAACAACCTGGTTCCATTGACTTAATTAGCATTATTCCTAATTTGCATGAGTGTTAATTTGTTTATTTTCTGATAGAATTTATAATAGATCTTAACAGAGTAATTGCCATTTTCTACTGTGATTAATACATCTGAGTCTGCAGTAAGAAGATAACTTTTCTATCCTCACTTCAGTCACCGGGAAACCCTTCTTATTCTTCTTTCTTCTTTTCAGATGTCTCTCCTTGCTAATTATAAATCTACTAGACTTTTTTAGATTTCATTACCTCTCCCCTTTGGCTCTCCTTCATTAGTTTTCTCTCATTAATTTGCCCCAATTTTTCCTGATTTTCCAGGTTTCAATAAACATATTTCCAGGCATACAGAACTGAAAACTGTGCATGAAACATTATATTCTGGTCAGCTTGTATAATCATGAAATCACAATAGTTATCTCTTCCCTTGACACAGAATGGCACACATAAAAATAAATCAGATCTTAACAACAGAAATCAAATGATTCCAGAATCACTATTTGTAGGTAGAAGGATGAAATAGCCCACATGAGGAAATATAAAATGGAGTTATACACTAAAATCTTCCCCAGAAGCTCCCCAGAAGCCTTGTTGGAGGTTTTCATGACATATAATACAAGCCAAAAGGCTCGTGTTTTTTTCCTTGCTTCCTATACAGAATGCAAAAGGGATTTCAAAGCAAAAAGATCTCTTAGGATGGCACAGTTTCATACATGAAACATGGGTGTTGCAACCACCATGCTCCTCTACAGTATGAATCTAAAATTCAGAATTCAAGAAGATGGGAAATAGGTTTCAGAAGATGTCTGCTTAGTCCTCTCAAATTTGGGGGGAGGAACTCCACAGTTACATTGCGCTGTTATCAAAGAATATTTTAAAAGGTTATGTATGCTATTGCAAGACTCTACTTTAACCTTTACTTCCATTTTCAGATATAAGCTATTCATGTGTGCAGTGAAATCAGCCTTAGCTCTACAAACAAATTCTGACAATCTAACACTCTTAGGCCGGCTCATTCATTAATTACTCTATTCAATACCAAACAAGAACAAAACATAAATAATGTACAGAGGAAATCCTGAGGAGATGAGAGACAATCAGGCCCAATGTCATAAGCTCTTGCACATGTTTTGATTCTTAAATGTGCAGGTAGACCTACAGTGTTTATCATTTGCAGGAGTCACCAAATAACAGCATTTGTCAAATACACCTTTTCTGTGACTCTCAATTATTTGAGAAATGAATAAAACTACATTGGCTCTATTAGCAACGAATTTCTCTTCTTTGAGCTTTATTGAGAGTTATCACGCATTATAGTTTGGTGACAGTACTAGAAAAAAGTGAAGACAGAACTGACCTCTCATAGCATTTTTGTGACCATGGGGCTCACACAAGCAGCTTGGCATCTGCCGGCACATCTTTAGCGAGTTGGCAGCCCCAGCGCCCTTTGCAGGTTGCAATCAAACCTGCCTTCTACAGCAGCCTCTTTCTGGCTGATTAAGTTTAATGTAATTTTAATTAAAAACCACAGTGTCAAAGGGTTTAGCTGCTCGAGAAATGAGCACAGATTGTGGCACAGTGGCAGCAGTCACTTGGAAAATGGAAATGCATCCTGACAATATTGTGTAGGGGCCAGATAAACAAAGCTGCAGCTACTGTACCTTGCAAAAAAATGGGAGAAACCATCATTGCAAGGAACCTTATTCAAAAATAAAGTATAGAGCAGTTCTAGTTTTTGTCTTTTAGGAATTTTCAAGTGCATCTCAGCAATTGAGTGGAGTAATAATTGCCAAGAATTAATTTCAGCCTTCACTCTCTATTTTTACATCTGTTTTGTGAGATATATAAACATAAATTACATATTTCAGTCCTTATTTATTTTGAACAGCAAAAGGTTTGCTTCACAGGGTAGACTAATACAACTTTTCTCCTTAGGCTATACAGAAAAAAATCCTGAGACTAGAGATTTTACCAGAGCTGAAAGCAGGTTCCATTTTAGGGAGTGTTTTGCTTTTATCTGCTTCCAGCTTTTCTTGTCCCTTGAAGCAGATCACAAGGAGATTTTAATACTTTACATTCTGGAGATATTGAGCAACATTTGGAGAATGACCAAGAAAATCACCTCACTGACAAAAGGTTGCATCATATTTGCAAGGTTTAATTTCACTAAATCCCAATATACACAGAGATATTGTTAATAATGGTTTCCCAAAGAAGTATCTCTGTAATATTTTATTTTCTTAGTTGCCATATTTTTTGAGTAAAGAAAATTGTTTTGGAGTTATTAAACACCCTTGTCTTGGCAGAAGTTCCCAGTTTTTTAACCTGTCCTTTGAATGCATGTATTTGTGAAACGAAGGCCCGATCCAAAGTCCACTGAGATCAGTGGAAAATCCCCAGTGACTTAGGCTTTGGATCAGGTCCTGAGAAGTATGCATGCAAATAGGTAGGTATTGCAGTAACATTGTTCACAGAAATTCCTTTCAGTGAGTATTTTTATTGTTCTTAAATGCTACTGATTCTCCAGGGCCAAAACCCCAGGAGAATTCCTCCTAGTGACGTCAATTGTGTAGAGGAGAACTTCCTCCGTCCCCTTTTAGGTTTGTGGGACATTTTAGAACAGATGGAGCCTATATAGGTGGGATGGGTTCCATCTGAACAGAAGGGTCACAAATGCACCGGCTGAGAGGATAGACAGAGCTATGGGGGAGAGTTTAAAGGAGTGGACAGGGGGATGGGAAGTCTGTACAGAATCCAGCAGAGAGGAAGAAGCAGCTAAAATAAGCAGATGGGTAGACAAGGGGAAATAATATTAAAGACTGAAATATGTAACACATCTACAGAAAAATAAAGCAGGTTATGACAGAAAACTCAGAACTTCTAGCACAAGACAATTTGGAGTCCTAGAAGAGACATGTTTAAATGACACACATGAGAGGCATGACAAAGAAAGTCCATTTTTAATAATACCAGTATTGCAAGAGAGGGGTTCTCCTGGGCATCACATGGTGGATGCTGGTACTAGAATGCATTTATAAGCATTGAAATTGCTTTGCTACACAGAGGGCAACATGATAGAAAGCTCAGTGAAGGCCTGAATTAGGCCCCATAAACTAGAATTTATTGAGAAGTAAAGCACCTTGGACATGAATACATGAAAGTATGATGAATTCTGTGTCCCTGAAGAGGAGAATAGAAGCAGTCAGGGAGAAAAAGGAAACGCACAAAAAAAACCCAACATCACAACACCAAATCTGAAATTCAGACCACCCTAGAAGTAACAAGACAGGGGATGGACAGAAAAAGAAACTGAAATATAACTGAAAATATAACCTACTTATACAGGAAGTACCCTACAAAGTAAAAAAAAAAAAAAAAAAAAAAAAAAAAAAAAAGGAAATTAAACTTCTTCAAAACAAATAAAAAGTGTTTCACTTCCAGTTACACTGACCCCAGACCTAGATGGGAACAAGAATTTTGAACATGACTCCTTAAGCCAGGTGGGTTTAGGTATTGGTTTAAACAAAACTTTATCCAACCCTTTGCCTACCTATTACTGCTATCTCAACCAAAATTTAGGTAAATGTAACAAGCTTTTTATTTAGCAGTGGTTATGATGTGATTATAAGATTAATTTGTTAGTATAATTTCCTCAAGGGCAAACATGTCCCTCATAAAGCAGCAACAAAGTCTCAAACTGTTTCAAATTAAGAAGTGCTACCTACCATCCATTACACCTGCTTCTATTACTTTATGAATAAATAGGCAGTATTTTGTGCCAGATAAATGCTTTTAGCCCAAAGCATTTGTAGCTTGTAATTACAGATTATTCTGAATTGAAGTCTTAAAAAAATCTAAATTTAATATCTGGCCTTATAACGGACCAGAGTGAATCCCCAGAGCTGAGGACTACTAAGCATTTAAGAATAGTAAGATATCTCCCATTATTTGTAACACATTGCCATGTACACAAGAGCTTTCTCCTCCTGGTTATTGTCTCAGAAATCCTTAGGGTGCCAGAACCACTCAGCTTTGCTTCTCAGTTCTCTCTGTGCTTGTGAACAAGGTTCTAAGGATATTCCATATGGAAACATGCAAGTGGTGTTTTTATGATCACCAAGGGAAGATGTTTCCCTGAAGCCTTTGTATGTTTTCAGGAAAAATCTGAGCATCTGCCTCGAGCCCATTTGAATCACATATGCAGTTCACCTCTGCAACAAAATTTGACTGTGAATCTGAAGGAAAATGCCCAGAGGTTTATACTACACAATAGCAGGATATGTGCAGCATTTCACTGGAATGCATGTAATCCTTTTATTTATTAATCAAGACTTAGATGTTTATCTATAATTGCACAGCTAACTAGTTATGTTTAATGAAGCAATGAACTATATCTCAGCAGTAATAGGTAGTTTAGAACTTCTGAAAAGTCAGGGAGAATATTTGACTTTCAAAGCATGCTGAAGAGAAATGCTGCTACTACCTTGTTAAGAATGCTAGAATAAAAATAGATGGTAATCAGTATCCTTCTTTATCTAGTTACCATGGCTAAACAAATGCAAGACAACTATTAATATAGATTCAAAGGGAGATCTGATTGAATAGACTGGTAAATCTGTATATTCCGTGAGATCCCTCAAATTGTATTAAAATGACAAATATATAAAAACATATAGATTTTTGTATTTACAAAATGCTGTAGATGTTATATTGCATGTTGTGCTTTTGGATTTGTCCAATATGTCCAGGAAATAAAGAGGTTAACTGACTGTCCAGCATTTTTTTTTTATTTATTTAATTTATTTATTTAATGTATTTACTTCATACAGACTATATAGAATAAGCCACAGTGAAACTGATAAATAGTGGTGATGCAGACCAGCTAGTAAGGATGCGTGTAGACATACGTGGTTGAATGCAAAGTAATGCACCTCTTTTGAGAGTTGCCCTTTTTTAATAGTCCCAGTAGATGACTTGATCTGCCTCCTGTGTTTGTACAAGTGTAAAATTTCAGATTTGTGGAAGATGCACTTGTATGAGCACTAATCTATAGAGTTTAAACAAGGCAATTTTTTCTGCTGATTCCTGCAGACATCATTCGCTAAGTTGTTTCCAGCATTCTCCAGCTTATGAGTTTCATTTAAATATTCACTAACATCGAGATGACATTACAGTATAGGTAGCAAGTTTAAGCACCAGACCACTAAAAATGACAGTGTTTGGCTGAAACGCACAACTTCTATAAAGCTGAGTTTTTCTGGAAATCTGCAGTTCTGTATTCTGACTGTTCATATCCAGTATAGCAAAGTATTTCAAATTTGTTGACAATATTAAATGAAAAAAATATTTTAATATTATTTCTGTTTCACAGGTACCTTAGTAAGGTCAGGGTTGATAATATCTTCTCTCTTGTGTAAAGAGAATGTGAGTAAATTCCCTTCTACTT
Source organism: Dromaius novaehollandiae (assembly GCF_036370855.1). Lineage (NCBI taxonomy): Eukaryota > Metazoa > Chordata > Aves > Casuariiformes > Dromaiidae > Dromaius > Dromaius novaehollandiae. The sequence goes on from NC_088099.1 coordinate 31,326,885, forward strand.
TGAAGAAATCACTTCAGTTTTCTCTGTTACACTATTTGCCAGGCGGGCATTGTGTAACTTTGCTCTCACTTAAATGTGTTTAGACTTTTTTAGATTAATTATGTAGCTTCCTTTCTGCTCCTTTACAACAATAACAAAAACTGGTAGAAGACTGGAAAAGTGTATCCTGTATACAATTTTTTCAGCCCTTCTAAATTAAATTAAATCCACTCAACATAGCAAGAGAACCCTCAGGCATAATTCTACGTACTACTTATTTGCAGTATTAAATATTCAGTATTTTTCCTTTTAAAAGCATATTTTTACAATTGTAGTAAATTTTCATGCTAAGTCATTTGGGTTTGCATTTAGCCTTGGTTTTTTTTTCCAAGTTGTCAAAACTAAGCTTTTCATATTCATCAGTCTTTCCAATATATGAAAGAGTGAGTAGATATAGAAGGAAATTTTTGAGTAGTGTTTTCTTTCTTTATTGAGCTTACATGTAACTGTTCTTTTTACCTAATGTAGAGGAGTGAATAAATGGGTCCATTAATCCAAGCAGTTGCTTTAGTCCCATATACTTATGAACATTAACTGTTCTACTAGGCCAGTAGGTGTCTGTTTGGGTCAGTCTGATCTTACATTTCATATGTTCTCCATTGACTGATATTCACTCCAGAATTTGTATTAAAATCAAAACCCGGCATTCCTAAATGTAAAAAAAAAAATCAATGATATCATAAGAAAATATAAAGGTATAATATGGATTCCTAAGTTTTTGAGTCATACTCAGCCTTTATTTAGTTGCACCATGACTAATATCAGTGAAGATGTTATGCACGCACATCCATTTGTGAATTTGTCTTTGCATTTCCTCTATTTATCTCTCAGGTACAGTACTGGTGGCACTTTTAGGAGCAGTCAGTGGTGTGCTACTTATTATCATCTTCGAAACAAATGACTGCTAAAAAAGACTGTTAAAAATAATTTGGCTATAGTTCTACCTGTATTTCTTATGAGGCTGTTGCATACTCTCCCCAGTTAGATTTATTTGGATTAACAATGGAATTATTATTATGTTACTTGTCTGTTTGTAATTTATGGAATTTATTTGTAAAGGTACTTGAGTGGGGATTTCTTCATAGATTTTTTCACTGTCATGTTGAAATATTTGTGCTTCTGATGCTCCCAAGGAACTTACAGAACTGTGTTCTTCTGTGTGTGTAAAACACATGGGAACTTTTCTTATTGATCAATAACCAATCCCAGCAGAGAAAAATCCCTGGCTCTTGTAGACTTATTCTGAGTCACCCCATCCTCTCTGGCTAGGGTTGGAACCCTAGGGTTTCATGCCAATGGCTGAGTCAACCTAAGGGAAGAGCACTGTGTCTCATCATACTTTTCTTTGGGGCTTGGGGGCATAACCTGGATGAAGCTGAGTATTTAAGCCTTTACTTTCAGCAGAATCTACCTGAAACTGTGAAATGGCATGGTAAGAAGCCCTTGCTGTTGCTCTCAGGTAAACCCTTGGCATTAGAAAGCAGGGGTACCACTGATGTCATCCTGTGTATATCCAAATCCCTGAGCAAGATGGACAGAAAGACAGAGCATTGTCAAAGAGGTTGTTGCTATTTTACGTCTCATTTGGGTGATTTGGGGTTTTTTTTTAGTTCTGTCACCTAGTGCTGAAACATTCTAGGGCAAATCGTGTGTTCAGAACAGAGCAACATTGAATGCTCTCAGCAGATTTCAGATCCCACCTTGTCAATATTAGGTTGGAAAATGAATAACTGTTTGACTGTTATACTGTTATACTGAGGGATAGATACAGCAGCAGGGTATCTTCAAACTGTTTTTCTGCTGAAGCCAGAATTAGCTGCTGCAAACTTTTCAGATAGAAGTTTTTAATGTCACAAGGCCTCAAGAGCACTGCAGAAACCATCAGCAATGCAGTTTCATGAAAAATGAAATTCCTTTGGACTGGTAGGACCAACATACTTGTCAAAGAGAAGGGAAAGGGAGTGAAAGGAGCCCCATGGCAGAAAACACAATGGAGGTAGTGTTATATTAAGCTGAGCATGCCACTTGGCTTGTGCTGCAGCAACCGTTATTCAAAATCATATGGAATTTGTGAAGACAACTTTTATTCTAAACTTCTGCATCTGACTTAGCAAGGATGAATACAAAGTAAAGAGCAGCATGTACACTCTTGATAAAAGTCCAAGTAGAAGGTGTTCCAACATCCTGAAAGCAAAATCTTAATGCCTTTGCATCTTAATGTTCTGCTAACATAGATACCTGAAGACAAATAGAATAAATGTTTTATTTTGTTGGACCATATGGCTAACACCTCATGCTATCTAAAATGCCAGCTGCCAATTTGTTTGTTGGTGTTTGGCTTTAAATTACTGTAAACACCATGAGGGAAAGAATAAACTTTTAATTTCTGTCAGGTTTATTATTTCACAATTTGGACTTTAGTTAAGTTCATACTGAGTGGAGCCACAACCTGTAGAAAATCTTTGGTGATCATTCTTTTCTTTTTCAGGACATATTTTCCTACATGTATACCAACATTTTGATGTGAAGGACTGAGCAGATACACTCAAAAGATCCAGTTTTCTCCTTGAGTGCCAAAGACCAATTTTAGGTGAGTTGCCTATTGCCATTTTCTTTTGGTGATGACTTCTGACTGTTGTTTTTCTTTCATTAATATCTGTTTCCAGCAACTGTTCCAGGTATGAATTCAATATAATGACATAATTGACAGGGTTCCTTATTGCTGTTATGTATTGCAACAGTCCAGAGGTGCTGCAATATAGCCTATGCCAACATCAAGGTAAGCCATGCTTGAGCACATCTCAAAATGATGTTTCCTGCCCAAGAGAATATTTATGTATATATATATATATTTTTTTGCTTAGACAGACTTTTTAAGTGTTATGTTTTAGACAGCCTGCTCTAGTGCTGACTAAGCAAACAAACTTTCCCATTGACTCCAAAACTTTTTTTCCAGACCTTGGCATAAGAAGTTAGAAGGTATCATTGTTATTTGTACTCAGAGCAACTTTGGATATGGATGACCATATCTGTCGTGATTTAACAAAGAATGAAAATGCTTTTTGCATGGCTTATGTAATAATTAGCTTCTTGCTCTATTATAAAATTAAAAGCTATTACAAGATAAAAAGCTTATATATATTCTATAGTGTCTGACAAGAGAATTACAGTTGTTGCTGCACACAGCGAAAAAAGCTACACTAGAATAATATAGTGTATAAGAGAGTATTATTCAGATCACTAATAGTGAAACCAGAGTATTCAAGTCAAATCATTCAAATATGAACAGATTCTGTTCATATTGGTGTTAATCAGGGATAAACTGATGTGATGAACTGCACTGTTGTATAATGACATGAGAAAAAAAATCAGTTAATTTGGGTTTACAAGGACATGTCTGGGCTTTGATAATGTATATAAGAATGCTCAGCAGATTTTTAAAAGCTATATAACTGCTAATTGATATTTTCAAAAGTGCTTCATATGGTAAACATTTATCTCTAGACAGTGATATGTCTTTAATTATGTGGGTCAGGTGTCCTAAACATACCTGTGGATAAGGAAAACCATGATTTTATTTTGAAAACTCCACAAGACTGCTTCACCTTTACCTTCTGGCCTCTAAAAATCTTGAAAAATATAGACACGTAAATTGGAGCTGGTTTACAGTACGGCTTCTCTAACTATGTTAAAGGTGAGCTAATATACAGCTTTTCAAGACTTTGCTGACAAACAATTTTATATATGATGTAGCAGGACTCATGCTTAAATACAATTCTGAAGTATGTAGATGAGCAGGAATATGCAAATAATTTGGTTTTTTGAGAGTCACATTTAGAAAACAGGAAAAAATAGTTTGGATATACTCAGAAGGGGATTTTAATTTTTTTTCTTTTTTTCTTTTTAATCTTCTATGGCCAGCACATATTTAAATTCATTTTAAAACATGTTAGTTAATTTTGAAACAAAAATGACATTTCAAATTTGGAAGTCTAACTATTCCATTTATTAAAATTCAAAAATGTGATTAATAGGATTCTTTTGGAGGACAAAGGGGTCTTCATTTATTTTTAGCTAAGACTGGACATTAGTCTGTAATTGAGACCATTGCTGGACAAGACCAGACAGTAAAACATATATTTAAATTATTTCTACCTTCAGTCACAATTTATTTGTTTTAATTTTATTTAGGACCAAAAGTAAACATCATTAATGTTAGTTTGCTTCTGCTCACCAACTAAGAAACATCTGTAACTCAGTGCTGTGACTCATGAGCATTGAAATAATCATCATCAGTAGTCCTATACTGTTAGATTCCTGTAAAAAAGTATTCCAGTGTCATCAGCTCTAATGGGGCCTGGTAATATGATTCAAGGGCATTCAATTAGCACTTTTTAGGTTTTCCTTATCACATATTTTATAATATTCACACTAACATCATGTATCATTTCTCATCGTAGACTAGAAGCAATGCCTGTTTCTTTCAGATTTGAGAATGTACTGAATAAATGTGGCATGATTTGCTTTCTCTCTAGCAGCATTCTCAGCATGATATTAGACCATTTCTAGTTCCATCTCTTTTTCTCCCTTTGGTTAGTTGGCTAGTTTAAAATCTTGATTCTACCTTTGGAGTTGAACTGCTGGCCCCTCCAAATATGGAGGATTTTTGCATTGAAAGAGCTATGTAATGTTTATATATTAATTTAGTATCAACCTTTTGTTTTCAGAACGTATGCATGTATATTTGTGATACTATAATTATACCATTTTCTGCACACAGAGCAGATGTGAGCAGTGAGACACGTGAGCAACATTCAAACACACATATTCTACTGTCTGGGGGAAGTGGGATGGATCTATATGGACTTAGTATAGTTAGTATAAATTACAGCTGATCTGACCTGCAGTCACTTCCATGTCTATCTGTGCTTTGTGGTACTGATAAGGAGCTGCACAACTGTTGTAAGTCCTTGACCTTTCACTCGTCTGAAGTGGTAAGTGTGAAATTTGCGACCAGCTATACTTTGGTGCAACTTCAGAGCACATCAAGATCATGGCAGGAGATGGATGAATTGAACTGGATAGCGTAAGAGCCAACACTGCAGACTGAAAATCTGATATAAGATCCTTGGAGAGGGTTCAGCTTCATTTTATGGAGCACTGATATTGCTCAAGGCTTGCTTCTGTAGTAAAATTTTGTACCCTTATAGAAGGTTCCACTTCCAAATATTAGTTAAGCATCACTTTTGTCATATCTGTTTGTTATTGCTATTCTACTCTAACGGGAAAATTAGACAGCAGAACAAATTCACTAATTAAAGCAATGTAATAATATATCCTCTATACAGCCTTCTTGTGGTCAGGAGGTTAAACTGAATGTGAATTTGTAAATGAGAGTTTGGCTTTGTGTATTTATAAAGGCGTTTATGTCTTGGCTTACCTTTGTGGTTTTGCATTATGAACACAAATTTATCATAACACAATCTCATAAAAGTAAACCAATGCCAAAGAAAGATTCAAATCTCCATATTCATTTTTAGTGGGATGACACTTACTATTTCCCACTCCTTGTGCAGACAGATAGAAGGCCACAGATCAACAATCTTTTGAGGATGGTATGCTGGAGAGTATTTTTCCTTTCTGAATGAGAGAGTAAGTGTGACACTCAACAGCATTCAAAATGTGTTTTACAAGCAAATCAATACAGCTATATATGAAAACCAACAATATTCTATTATATATCATATTCTATTATATATCATATTCTATACTCAGTAGCTGAAACAATGTGAGGTGATTTTCACTGCAGATTATTAATGCCTAGGCTATTAAAATATTGTGCAGGGTTGCATCTGTGTGCCAGACAGTGTTGTAATAAGTAGCACTGATTCCTTCTCATTTCTTCTTGTTAGGATCTCCAGATGATTCCCCTGCCCTTACAGTTTCTTCCAATCCCTTGTAGCAGCAGCCATCACTTCCTGCTCAGGCTGGTCTTTGATTAGAAACACCTAATCTTTTACGGTATTCTAAACCTTCGCCATCCACTCTGCATCTTGCCTGCTCTTTACGGATTCCAGACTCTTATGCCACAGGCCTTGAGTGGTGGTCTTCCTCTCCCTTTTTAGCACTGTATGATCTCCAACAGCCGTAGCTGCTGCCTGCACAACCTGGAGTCCCAGAAGTAATAGTCATAGCAGCAGCAAAAGAGGGAACAAATGAGAAAAGTCAGCTACATTTGCCTCCCTTTCTCCTCTACCCCGACAGAGAAGTGCTCAGAGTAGATGCATAAAGATAAACAGGTGAGAGGCCTGAGAAGGAACTGCAGCTTTGCTGAAGAGGGAGATACTGCTGACTAGGGGCTATGGGGTAGATGCCTCTTATAGCTGGCTAAATTTCAGCTCACCCAAAACTGGGAGCTTCATAGCTATTTCTGTACAGGTGCACTTCAACAGTACTGTGTGCCATCCAAATCTCCCTGCATGCTGTCTTTAGCCAGATATTATTGACTGCTGTGCTGGGTAGAGATATTAACTACTTTTAGCATGTTTGTGCTGTAACTCAAGCACATCCTAGCTTGTTTCTATTGGATAAATCTTAAAAGAAGTTAATTTCTTTTACATAGAAAGCCTTTTCCTCCAAAAAACAGAATCAGCACCTAAAATAACCTTTCCGTGTGTGAATAAAGAACTGGAGAATATAACATTATATTCTTCTGTTTGAATGATCAGTAAAGTGCTACAGACTCGAAGGAGGGAATGAGAAATAGACATGATCAGAAAGAAGCAATCACAAGTCTTGGACTAGGACACTAAAGGTGGGATTCAACTGTCTAGATGCAAGTACTTTCCATTTGAGGTGCCCTAGAGTATCCAAGACATCCACACATATGATCTTTGCCAACAGGCTTTAAACCAGTTACATCAAGGGATGGTGATGACAGCTTGCAGATAAGTGAGGGAACAGAAATCAGGGTAGTAAGTACATGGGACAGGGTGATGGGAGCAAGAGAGCCCTCAGGAAGGATAAAATAGGTTAAAAGAAGGTTCACCTCAAGTGCCTGTGCACAAATGCATACAGCCTGGGAAGCAAACAGAAGGAGCTAAAGCTCTGTATGCAGGCGCACAACTAAGACATCGTTGAAATAACCGAGATGTGGCAGGCTAGTTCATGTGACTGGAGCTCTGCATTACTTGAATACAGGCTCTTTAGGAAAGATAGGCAGGAAAGGTGAGGAAGAGAGGGTTGTCATCTATGTGAAGGAGCAGCTTGGCTGTACGGAGGTCTTCTATGGCACAGAAGACAGGCTGACTGAGGGGGTCATGATCAAAGGGGAGGCCAGTAAGGGTGACATTGCAGTGGGAATATGTTACAGATCACATAGTATGGAGAAGTGGACCAAGTCTTCTTTAAATAACTTAAGGAAGTTGCCAGATCACAGTCCTAGTTCTTATGGATTGCCTCTCTAGCACTGGGGGGCTCTGCTGAAAAGGAGCTGGGGGTCCTGGTGGACAGTAGACTAAACATGAGTCAGCAGTGTGCCATGGCAGCGATAAAGTACAGCACGCTGGGCTGCATCAACAGGAATGTAGCCAGTAGATCAAAGAAAGTGATTATTCCTCTCTGTTCATCACTGCTGGTAAACTTGAACAAGCCTAGTGGAGGGCCACCAAGATGGTCAGGAGGCTGGAGCACATGCCTAGTGAGGAGAGCCTGAGGGAACTGGGCTTTTGTAGAGAACAAAACTGTTTTGAGATGTTTTGGGGGGACCTAGTAGCAGCTTTCTGATACCTAAGAGGAGGTTACCAAGAAGACAGAGTCAGGCTCTATACTGAGGTGCATGGTGGGAGAATGAGAGCCAAAAGTCAAAACAGGAGAGGTTCCAGCTGAACACAAGGGGAAAAACCTTCCACTCTAAGGATAAGTAACCATTGGAACATGGTCCAAAGAGACTATGGAATCTCCATCCTTGGAGGCTTTCAAGACTCAGCTGGACAAAGCCCTGAGCAACCTGGTCTGAAGTCAGTTTTGACCCTACTTTGAGCAGGACATTGGACTACAGACCTCCTGAGGTCCCTGATTGTGCGAGTCATATATATATGTAGGGCATATATGGTCCAGAACGCACAGGAGACTCTAGCTCTTCTGGACAGAGACCAGGTGGAAAAGCCAAGGGCACCTCAAAATATCTTTAAGGGCTTGTGTTTAGGCAACTGAATGCCTACTTGACTTCACAAAGTGTTCAGGTGACACATCTATCTTCTCATCACAAGTGAAGTGTATGTCTGCCTCTTCTTTTTCCACCTTTTCTGTTAGATGTTTTATCATTCTGGAATTTATTTCAAGGGAGTTTATTATCACGGTCTTTCGATCAGATGGAAAGGCTTTTCTGGCAATTCCTAACAAGTAAAATTCTCCTTCCAAATTGCCATTCAAAGTAGAGTGGCTGCTTCAAGATTGGATCGGCACATTATTAATGGATTTCAAATCCATTCTATAACAGACACTGTTGAAGCTAAATATAGGGACAGAAGTAAAATAGATTTTAAGATGTTCAATCAGATAAATAGTTATCCAATGAAAAACAGTGTAACTTATAGTGCTATTGTGGACAGCATACTGATCTTTATTCTGCTTTAATTTAAAAGCTGATGAGGCTGTGTCTTATGTCACTGCATTAAGGGTAGGTCTGATACAGCTTCCCTGCCACAGGTCTTGTCAAGGCTGATTTTTCATGTTCACTTACAAGTATATACCAGGGAGATGGGTTATTATTTCAACTGATTTTTTTATTTATGAAAATATAGGGGAAACAAAATGAAGAGTGGAGATTTTATAACTTCAACAACTTAATGCAACTCAGAGCAGATTCAGGATTTATTTTAGCTATCTATATATTATGCTGTAGTGTTGCCTATTAAATTCAAGCTGAGCAGAAGAAAAGGACAAATTTGCATTTCCATTTCTATCCGAGTTATGGACATTTAAATCCATGTTGCTTGTGTCTATAGACTAATGAATACACCATTATGGAAGAGGCTTAGTATGTCACTGCACTTCGCATGTCCAGGTTTTTACTCGGCATATAACATTTTGAGAGCCATTTTTTTCAAGCATAGCGTAATAGGCTTTAACTTTGCTAAGCTTTTCTGCCAGGCCTCCAGTGCCCTGCTGTTCTATTATATTGAACTTGTAAGCAGGACACTCTGCCAGGCTCACCCAGATTACTGCTGCAATAAGGGCCCTGCTGAGTGACTAGTGTCATGATAAGTGCTAGGGAGGGAGTTCACCATCTTGGCATACTGTTCTCATCTTATTAAATTCAGCTTTGTGGAAGCAGGGAGTCTGCCTCTCGGCCTCACTGGCTCTGGCTCAGTCCAACTGCTACTGTCAGACAATATGAAAATAGGAACCACCACAGCTAATGGCAGGTGCTGCACAACCACAGCTGAGGAAAAAAGACAGCTTTTTTTTTTTGGGGGGGGGGGGAGGTTTTATAGGCACTTCACTGGATTGACTTAAAAACATTTAGCTTTTTAATATTCTTATAGCCCTCATACCCACAGATACTTGCTGAGCCATTGTTCTTTTTGAACATGTTTATTCTGTTCACTTTATGCAGCTGCCTTTGTCCTGATTTACTTACATTTAGAAAACTGAACGTAGCAACCAAGCCCTCTGTATGAATGGTCTGATACCAGTCAGATGTGGTAAAGGATGATATGCTAAAGATCCAGTCCTGGCATCCATATTGAGGAAAAACTCCCTACTGGCTATTGCCTGAGGAGAATTTCTCAAATTCCATTTATAGTGGGGGTGAAGCAAGTTAGGTGTTCAAATCCCATTGGAACTCAGTGGCGCCTGCTTACCTAATTCCCGTATTTCATTTAAAACCTAACCCTTAGTTTTGGGTGGAGGATTCAGGAAAGAAATTCGTTACAGAGCCCCTAAAATGACCAGCTGGGTTCTGAATAAAAGCTGTGTTGCTGAATGCAGCAGAAAAAGTGCAACACTCATAGCGAGGAGAGAGAGAACAGAAGGATATGTGTTTGCAAGTCATCCCTACTGAGAGGAAGAAAACAAAAATCACTCATTTTGTAGTATGAATTTCCAAAGTATTAAAGCATGGTTTTGTTCTGAGTACCAGCCTCTGAAAGAGTATGTGCCCTTCATTTTTGAGCCTAAGGCTCCTCTGAGCTAAGAATGAAAAAGCCCATCCCAAATTCTTCTGGGAGAATAGATAAGTTACCTCTGCATTTGCGAGTATCTGAGCATTTACAGTCTTCCTTGCCATCAGCAAATACATTGTTTCTCACTGTACAGCAATAAACTTTCAAACAACTCAATTATTGTCACTTCAGCATTTGGTAAATTGGACATGATCAACACATGCAGTGTAACCTTTCTGACAGAAATATTGATGTAGTCCAGCTACAGAAGTCATTGTAAAGCAAAACCAAGTTGGGATCAATAGAAAATCCAGATTTTCAAATGCTTTTATGGCAAGAGTTGCTAAGTCTGGCAGGTTGCAGTTCAGCAGCACACTTGTTGGCCACGTCAGTCTTCATAGGAGTGACAGGTTTGATTAGACACTTTGAGAGGGGCTGCTGTAAAAATTCAGACAAAATAAGATCTTTCTGCCAATTTGCAGTATCAGATTCACAATCCATTCCAGACTCATCAAAGATAAGGAATAAAGGACTTAACATTTTAATCCCCTTTGAGAAAATGAATAAGAAAATTATGTCTCCAAAATGTGTGATTTTTTTTCTTTTTCTTGAAAAACAAGAGTGGGGAACTATCAGTGAAGCTGACTATCATAAATATAGTGTCACAGACCTTTCAAATCCCAGGCAATTTGCATGCAAGGGAATGCTTGTCAAAATTCAAGGGCAAATGAAAGGATAAAAGAAATCTATCTGGTCAAGTTCATATATATTAGACAAGTCCAATTTGTTTATACTTCTTCTTTCTATATCGCATTCATAAAGTTGTCACTTCTAAATGTTTTAAAATTTCCTTCTACGCCACAATTTTTCCTCATTTTTTTCTTTTTTTCTAAAGACTTTCTTGTTATCCTGATTCACTCTGATGGTATTGTGAGGTTTTAGGGAGGGGGTTGTTTTTTTCTTTTCCTTTGGTTGCTGTGTGGTTTACAAAGAACAACTTGCCAAGCAAAACATCATTGATTTAGAAGAGGCTCATCATCTTAACTTTGCTCTGGTTATCTACCTCTTTCACTATGGAGTTAAAAACTTTACTTGAAATTCAGAGCCCTGCAACTGATGAGTGGCTTACAGTAGAACAGTTGCTGGAAACAGTGTCCAGTGGTAGCCAAGAGGTAAGTAAGAAGAGCTAACAATCTCAAATGAAGCTTTTGCATTATTTGAAATTGCTTTTGTTTTGTTTTGTTTTAGGAAAACACAAAAGATCTCAGCTTAGATCTTTGCCACTGAATCCAGGTTTAGAATTAATAAATGGGGAATGATTGTAGCATGATCTGGAAAAAATGTCTGAGGAATGCATGGAATCTACTCAGACCTAGAGATTACATGTAGTTCTAGCCTTGTGCCTGCAAGCATGGAAGAAATAAGGTGTCTGCTAATGCTAATCAAACAGATTTACCTTTGGTTTTGATGCTGTAATTTAAGTGACTCAATAGGGAGTTGCTCCTTCTGTCAGATTCTGAGGGATTAAATGGCCTTGGGATGTGACAGCAACAGACCTCTCTTTGTGAGGAGGGACATCCTCTCAGGATTCAGTTGTTTCAGATTTTTCTTCCTTTTAATATGGAAGAAGAATTCCCCTGAGACATTCCAGATGCATAGCAAAATTCTAACAGGAGAGCAGAGTTGGAACTACCATTTTCAATGGTGAAACTGGATTTTGAAACTTGATTTCATTTTCAGTTACTTTGCAGCTGAAGATTCTGGTGCTTTTAAATTGAGAGAATCAGGTGGGTGAGACATTCTGAATGAAGGTGGGCCTATAAAAAAGTATTCACACTTCTCTCCCATTCTTCACATAAAAATAATGCGGAGTGCATTGCCAAAGACAAGTGCACCTTACCATCACACTTCAGGCATCTTTTATCCTGGTTAGCTGACAATCCTTTTGCAAAACGTTTATCAAGAACAACAGACACACACTAACTATATAAACCCAGGGATGCCTGTGGTATGTCAGGAAAAGTAATCAACATAAAAAACTGAAACAATGGTCTAACCATGTCATCATTTTAATAAATATATACACACATATGTATGTATGTATGTGTCTATATGTATAAATATATGTATATGTGTGTATATATATGTATCTTTTTCTAAATCTATTAAAATAGCATTTTTGGATATGGCAATATTCCCTTGCAATGTTTGTACCAGAAACACTGCATCATTATGCTAGCACACAAGAGTGAGAGAGAAAAACAAATGAATCTATTTTCACTGTCCAAGTTGAATGAAATGTGAAAAATAAACAAACAGTACAGATGGTGAAACAGTTTAAATTTTTAATACTCTTCCAGTGTTAATCATTTCCGATGTTTACAACAGCATAATAGCAGCATATATTAAAATATGTTATTTTATTCTAAAATAAAACCCTCTAAGCAGATAAGCAATTTGCAATTTTCAACAGAGTCATATTTTTAAAATATTTTTGGAACAAGTTCAGTTTAAATTTTCCTGCATAAATATTAAACAATCTGCTCAAATGCTAAATCTTTGGCAGGATCTTATTTCTGTCTACTTTGGATAACATATCTGAACACTTACAGTTCTGTATGCTCATTTCTTTGTCTTTATTAATTTGCAAAGTCCAGAAATGTAAGCACAGACAAGCAAAACTAGAATTCTCAGTAACTCTCTTCATTCTTTTTCTGTATTCTCACAAACAGAACACACATTTTGGAGAGAATCCCAAATGGCAGGTGCTGACACTAAGTAGAGACAGGAACAGCCTTCTTGTTAACATATTATCTACTCCTCACCTACCACAGCTCTGTTACAAAACTCATTGACAATGAAAGCTAAATGAACTATCTGAAAGCTAATTCAGTAGTTACAAATGTTTTAGACAGCTGCATAAACCTTACTGCAGCTTAAATGCAAACCCAGCAAAGAACCTCTCAAACCCTCTATATGCCTTGCCATGCTGGATAACATCCAAGCAACTATATTTTCTTTCCAGAACAAATTTAAAGCATTCTTTGCAAAAGGTGGTGTCCTGGAGAGATGAACTGGGAAAACAGAAAGACAGATGGAGGAAAGCAAATGAATCAGGTACTCCAGCTTGCATGGGGAAGTGAATGAGGAGGACAAGTAGTTGATATGGCCTCAGTGGATCCATGTTGCTGTGTAACAGACCCATTAATAAATTATACAATGTTAGAGGGTACTATACAATAACTGTTGATCTAAATAGTCTACTCCCAGGTCACAAAAGACTCCATGTTCTTAACCACCATGTAATTCCTTTCTTTCATCCCCCTTGGGAGATATTATGACTCTTAACTCTTGAAATGAAGAGAAGATTAGGAGGAATACATTAGTTTATGCAGTGTTGCAAGTAGTGAGTGTAATGGTATTTTTAATAGTTTTTCAAATTACTTTTGCTTTAGTCGCCAAAATGGCAAATACTGAGATGCAAACATTTGGTGCTCTAATTAAGAGAAGAATACAGCTCTCACAGGCCTTGGTCTTGTGTTCAGTGGTTTCCTTCAAATTTTGAGAAACACGCACTCTTTCAGGTCTGTTAATGTCTTATTGCCCTCCCATTTTAAAGATGTCTGTGGCTGGCTTGGTGGTCATTGACAGATTTATCAGAGATCTCATGTGCCCAGGTCTGTGGAGCTGAACCTTCCTTGTCAGAAGTGATGGAATTGTTGACAGTCTCCTCATTAAGTGAATTTGATATTTATTGAGAGGATGACCAATCTAAACATTTCACAGGGCAAAAGGGTTTTTTTGGAGGGGGGGGATTACTGGAATTTTCTCACAGAAATATTAATTTATAATTCTTAATTTTTTACAAACAAAATTTAAAATGTGGAAATTTTTTTGCAGTGAGATTTTGATTTATCATTTTCACATATATATTCCTCTTCTCATCCTTTTTCTTTCCCCATTGGCAACAAAGAGAAGGGAGAAAGGAAAGGAGAATGAAAACCATAAGCTCCTTGAACCAAAGCCATGACAATGGCAGATGCATTGGGGAAGAAAGGAGGAAGAAAAGCCCGATCAGCTTCCTACAACTACCACTACATACACCTTCTCTCCACTGTTCTTCCCCTTCTGTCAAAGCCCAGAGCATGTCTCTGCTCTCATAGAGTCTGAAGAGTTGAAGAGCTGTTTTGCTTAAGATCAGAGACAAGTGTGTGGGCAATGACTATGAACAACAGCTTTGTATTTGGAGGTCCCCATAAAGGATCATTTTGTTGAAGCCACTGACTGTACTGTCAGTTGATAGGGCTTTCATTTTTCTTTTTGCCTTTAACTTGAGTATTGGACTTTCACATTATCTAGCTGGATGGTGGTGTTGAACTCATACTAAATGTGTAGCATTCTGCTATTAAGGAGGTGCTTATACAATACCATTCTTTTGAGGGAGCTAACATCCTAATCTTCCATACACCTTTTGGAGATGGCAACCCTGTCACTCTTGTAATTTTTGCTGGGTAAATACAAAAGTGTTCTTTCAGCCTGCTTCTAGGCAACTCATACAGGGAGGAGAAGATGCTTTGTATTTTCCCCTTAATTGCTAGGTGCATGTTCCAATGCCAAGATTTTCCAAAATTGTTAGTGGCTGAAGGTGTCTTGGCTGGTGGGTGCCCCAGCTGAGATACCTTATAATGAGCCTGATTTTCAGAAAATAGCCTTTGAAATCAGACCCGTAAACAACAAGCATTAGTGACTGTCAGATGCTTGGCCTTGTCTTCCTCTTTTGTTTTTGCAGCCCTCACTGTAGACCATCTCTGGTGACTATTGCAAAGCCCTTCTGTATTAAAAAAGAATTTAGCTGGTACCTGCTATAGATTCACATCCTTTACATATCAGCCACCAGAGGGGGATGTGGAACACTGGCTGAATACATTTTAGTCCACTGTTCCTGGCAGTTGTCAGTGTTACTGCTATGATCCATGATTTTTACCATCAGGCCACTTTTAGCACCAGGTTTATTTTCCTGGTTTCTCCTCCTGGAAAACATGCCTTACAATTGTCTATTTTTAATTAAGAGCAATCTTTCGAGGGGGTTCAGATGGAAGTATTCTGTCACCTAAATTTGACCCTGTTTACCCCCTGACAGAACAGTTACATTGTCTTAACACTTTCAGAAAACTGTGCAGCAATCTACACAGAAAAAAGGGATGAATGGTACAGTATAAGCTTTCCAAATAAATTTTAAGTGATATGTAGGTTCTAATCACAGGGAACCTCATTTACAGCAACTGTGCTGTGATGGGCTATTTTGGGGGCAATGCTGTACATACTGTAGATAATTTGTACACAAGGGCAAAAAGAATAGACAATTGCTTTTGGGGACTGTGCAGATTAGTATATCATTGCATACTAACAAAGTGCTGATTGCTCCTTTTGACCACAGGCCCACTTTACAGAGCTTTAGCGCAAATGTGGCCTGTGCACTAAATTACAAAACTAACACTGCATTATTTCTCAGTACAGCTTGCAAATTCTTGTAGGGCAGTACGCATTGGCCTTAATTAGATGCAAAGAAAAAGGATGGCATAGAGATACTCACTTGCAATTTAGAAAGAACAGCCCTGCTAATTACCCAAGTTACAAATGTTGCATTTGCTTTGCGAAGATAGTAGGAAAAGCAAACAGTATATCTATATTTATATCATTTTAGGATTATGTATTGATAGTGTGTATAATAGCTACACAAGCCATAATTGGTCTCTATTTGGTATGTTAGCTAAAAAAAATGAGTGTGAACTATTTTCAGCAGGTTTTTGGTACTGATTTTAGAGGAATTTAAAAATAGCAGCTGTACAGAAGGTTTGCCAATTAGTGAATGACCAGTTCACAATAAATGATAAGGTAGAACAGAATCATGAAGAATAATCTCCCTTCTTTATGTTGGTTAGAATCTTACTCAGAAAGGTAGATATTTTCATTTGGAAAAAAAAAAAGAGCAACTCATCTTCCTGCTCCTTGAATGGAACTTTTTTCTAAAAGTCCACAACTGTTTGCTTAAGGAGCTCTTTTCACTCCTCAAAGGATGGTAGAAAGAAGTGGCATGGTTGGATGCATGAAGAGTCAGTAAGAGACTTCACTTGTTTGTGAAAGGCATAAATCTACGGGTGTCATTCCCATTCTACTGCACATCACTTAAGCCTTTCCTGCACCAGATTCTGGTTTTATTGCTGTGCTATCAGAGAAATTTAATGGTTGGACTTCTTCCATGCACTTATTTGGTTCCTTTTTTCTTTTCCTCTAGGACTTTTTATAGGTCTGAAGCTTTTTATAGATAGGCAGGCTGGCAATAACTGAATTTGTTTTCAATTATAATTTAATTATAGCTCTTCAAATTCTTCATTCAGGATTTGAAAACCTCAGTACTAGAGGCCCAACCTGAAACTTCAGGTGTGCATTGTGGTATTTTAGGGTAGGGTGTATATTATAGTATTTTAGTAAGGGAAAGGTATTTGAAAAGGAAAAGATGCTATAGAGAATAATACAGTGCTGTGAAAAGAACAGACTAAGTTCAGATTTTATGGAGTTACCTTTCACACATTGCTAAAATGTGAGTACCGAATAACACAAATTCCACTCTGTCATCTGTCTTTGTCAATAAATGAGTTGATAAAAAAAATGTATAAAATGCAACTGAAAAGGACAGGTATGTGTCACCATAAGGGTACTCTGTGTCACAAAGCAGGTACACCTTAGCTCCAGCCAAAACAACCACCCACTCAGGGTACTGAAGGGTAGTCATGCTGTTATGACCCAGATTCAAATGGTGAGAGTAGGAGTTAGAAAGTGAAAGTGTTAATAATACTTCAAGCACAGAGCTGATGGTAGGGGAATTTCTGGGATTCCCCTTTCATTCCTATTCTCTCTCAAAAGAAATCTGTAGAGTTCCCTCAAAAAAGTCTCTTTCGGTTATCACCAAATGTTGAATTTGTAGAGTGAATGATGTGCATCAGGATTGTGTACCTGTCCTGGCTGAAAATATATCTGTGAATATTGAATAGGGATAGATGAACTGAGAGGTATAAAAATCTCAGAGGACTTGAAACTTTGCTGAAATGCTTTTTGAGAATGCAAAAAAACCCCCGGATAATTTAAAATACTGACATACTTCTTTGTTTTGCTGCAGCTGACATAAATTTGAAATACAATAAATCTGTTAGAGCAGTCAACACCAAATCCAGCAGCCTGCCCCACCACAGAGCTTGCACAATGGCTTTTTAGAGAGGATGGAGCATATACTTACCATACTGCTGCAAAAACTCCTTTTTCTTACTCTTTCGTGTGCCTGGTTCATTCTTACTGGAATGATCATTGTTATGTTGCTAGAGTATGTAATATTTATATTTTACAAAAATTTTAGGAAACTACCAACTCAGGTAGGCCTTGTATCACATTAACACTGAATGGGGTTAAACAAGAGTAATGTGAGTGGATTCAAGCATTTTACAATGATTGTTCTTTTTATTTTTAGTTGCCTCTTGCCTTGGATAATTAAGAAATTAAAGCTTGATTAGACTCTAGCAACTCCTATGTTGAATAGCACCCATAGATAAGAGATACTTGATCCATTGCAAGTGGGTGATTTATATAGGTAGATTCTGTACAGCAAATACAGGGATTGCAGCATCGAGACTGAAAACTTCTGTAGTTCAGTAATTCCTGTATTCAAGGAATTTTCCCATAGTAAGTGTAGGGCAGTAAAGATAATGATGAGGTAGTTCTCTCTTTAACTTGTTAAAACTGAAGTGGGTTAAAGGGCTACCACTATCTCATTCTGTTAATGTTTTCTTCCTTTGATGTAGGCAGCTTTTCAGTTGGAAAGAATAAGAAATGTCAGTATGTGGTTCCTTGCTTACAGTACTTAGAATGACTCCAATAAATATGACCTTTTTGCAAAACAGAAATGATTTATTTACATTATCAGCTATGCTTGCAAAGAGACTCCTCTAACACAGAGCATAAACGAAATAAAAGTGGGGCTCAGGGATGATTCATTAACCTGCCTTTCTCTAAAGCTTTCCATTGTTTGCAGGAGAGGGTGATGGAAGGTTGAGGAGGAGTAGATTATCTCCTTTTGTGATGGCTCTTGTCACAGCTTTTCCTCCCAGTGACTGAGCACAGATATTGAAAGTCTGTTCTATCTCCCCAATGTCTGATGTCAACATCAGATGTCATCCTTAGCAGCAGCAGCAGCCGCCACCGTGACAGTAAAAGGCAAACAGTGGAAGACATAGCCAAAATATTGAAGTCCCTGCTTCCCTGCTCAGGGCTAACAAAGCATGCAGAGACCTATATTCTGAACTTGGGACCCAGCTGTTAAAAGCACTTTAGTTTTCCAACCCGTATGTCTGGGAAAGTTCATGATTGCAAGTGATTTGGACAAGTCTGGCTTTTGAAGCAAAGCAAAAACTGAATTCTGAACGTTTGAAAGTGTAACAACTGAGTAAGAATGGCAGAATTTCACACCTCTTCTTTCAGATTTTCAAAAGAGGCAAAGTAACGTGCTTACTCTTTTAACTCAGCTATGATTTTAATAGTGACAATATAAAATTGTATGTATGACAATAAAACTATATAGATAGAATTAAATGAAGCATACAATATACCCCAGAAACCATAACAAATTACATCTTTGTAGAAACTTTTATTCCAAGGAGCAGTTTGAAAAGTATTCACTTCACACAAAACTGTTCATTAGTCTTATGCGATCACATTTCCTGGAACTGTGGAACCGTTAGCAATGTATAGTGGTATTGGAAAACTATTTAAAATGACTGTATCCAAGGACTGGAGTGAGTTGCCTTACAGTAGGTTGTCATGCTGGTTCTTTTTCTTCTTTTTTTTTTCAGCTGCCATCTGTGCTCCAGAACTTAGGTTTTCATTAAAGCAAAAATCAGCTGTAAGGACTTCAATCTCATTCACATTAAAACTCCCTGGAACAAATGATAGCCTGGTCCTCTTACAAAGAGAAAATCTTAAATTCCATCCTCTTCTTTTCCAGTTTGTATGTGGTCCTCACTAGTATAAAACCTGAGCAATTTTCAAGTTGTATGGAGTCACCTGGAGGCAAAATCAGAAATCAAATATCTAGTGTTGTAATGAAGCTTCTCTACTCTTCTGCAAGCTTGCAGATGCATCTCTGAGAGGTGAGAACTATCCCATTAGTCTCAATGTAGTATTAATTTGGAGGTCTAATGACAGTTACTTAAATGTCAGCATTATTAACCTTCTCACTTTAGATCAAAGTACATGAAATCAGGTGTGTGAGGATTGACACAGGTTGCTCTATGCAGTAAACATGAGTAATTGGAGAAATAAATTACTAAGAGTCTGAATTACTTATTAAGAAAATCTGTGAAATTTCCTGTGATAACTTTAAAAATATGTTTGTTTTAAATCCATTTGGTGATTTTGTGGGTGGGTTTCTAGGAACAGTACCATTATTTTTTCCATCCTTGTGTTTGTATCAGGTTGAATTGTAGAGGAACTTAGGTTCAACCCCCAAACTTACTAATAATTAATATTACTATTTCCATCAATATCACTGTCCAAACTGTAGAGAGAGCTCTACACTGCTTAAGATGTACTTTACATGAAAGAGGCTACCTAGTGGTGCTGGTATCAGCTATCTCCAACTTGTCAATGACGTTCAGGAAATGTTGCCATCAGGAACTGTTGCAAGAATACATGAAGAGTGAAAAACAAAAAAATCAATGAAGCAAATGCCTTAAACTCTCCACCCTCCCCCTGTTGATCTTTTTTTGGCAGGGGGATTCCTTTTCACACTTTTATCAAAATTGTTTGTATTGTGTTTGTTGACATTCTTTACTTACTGAAATACTGGTTTTCCATTAGAAAACATGGTTTTCTTACTGTTTGAAGAAGTTTTTAAAAGTGCCATTGACAAAAACAGGCTCTGTATAACCCTACGAAAATGTGATTCACATTCATCTTTTGAAAGTTTATATTGTGCAACTATTTCCCCCTTTTCTGGGTAGCACCTTCCATTGGATCTCTCAAGTAATTCCCTTCTGAACTTCTGGGGTTTTGGGGGGGAAGGTCTCCTATGTGAGTATTAACCAGGCATGATTCTTTTTAACTTGTAAAATCTGAGATTCATGAAACTTGTAAAATCTGAGATTCGTGAAGCCTGAATTAATGTTTACACAGCCCTTGAAAAGTATAAAGTGCAGTATAATTGCTGAGTGCAACACAATTGTTAATTATTATGATGTGGCTTCAGGCAGCATAAAAACAGCAGTGTGCTCACATTCTTCATCTGCAGGAGATACAGGAAATCACAGGATTACAGAAAATACTGTATTCCATAGGCCAGTTGACTGAAGAAGTGCTGTGGGGGAGAAATCCTAGCATTCTGAAACACGACTCCGCTAAAACATGGTATTTTATAGGAGACTTGGATCTTGTGTGACACTTTAAAGTAAAATGGTTGTCAGTAAACTTCGTGTTACCTTGCAAACAGAAAATATCAGTTCTGCTGGCACTAATTAAAGTGAAAGAATTCAAGGCAGATTCATGTTTAGAAAACAGTGCACTGGAGATATTTTTTCTTCTGCTAATGCAACACAGAATGAGATGATACTGGCAAAGGGAAAAAAGAAAGCTTTGTGAACAGAAGATCCAATAGGTTGACCAAGTGGTAGTGCAGTTCACACCTTTTCCAAGTAAATTCCTTAGAAACCTGTGTAATTGGTGAGTAGTGTTTTACTAAATTGGTCTCTTTAGATTGTCAGTGGAACAAAGTGAGAAAATGCAGTGTGTGAGTGCCAGTTGCATGCTGCAGCTGCAATTCTTCATGAGGCTGGGTCTACCTTCTTGTCAATTGAAGGCTGAAGAGGTGACAGAGGCTTTTACCTCCTGGTCTTCTTTGCTATCCTGCAATAGAGAAAATGTCCTAGGATGACATGCTGATTCTCTTAAGTCAGTGGCAAAGTTTTTACCCCAATTTTTGGTCTTAGAAAAGTAGACACTGTAAATGCACTTAGGCATCTCTGTGAGATTAGTGATTTGCTGTGGCTGCAGCTGGGGAAAATTCAATCTACATGGAGGTGTACTTTTTACATGGGATGTGAGAGCCATTTTGTGTCAGCTCTGTATGTCTTTTCTCACTTCCCATGTCACACTGCCATGACAGAGCTCATGTGCTATGAGAAAGTCAGAGCTAGCTCTCCCATAGTTTCTTGTTCATGGGTTCTGATCCATAGAAATGCAAGGGTTTTCCAGACTCACCTTCTCCTTGTCCTTGTCCTTGTCTTTGTTGAATAAGGAGTTGCGGTTGCAGGCTCTGTGCAGTGTGGACATGACAGATACAGAGATTTGTTACATAGTTCAGGCTGCTCCAGTGTCCTGAAATTTTTTAGGTCTCAGCTTGTAAGTGTGCACTGCGCAGAAAGAGGTGACGTGAAATCACACTCAGAAAAGAAGTGGTTCCTGATCCACATGTTCCAGTGCAAAATCTAATAGTAAAGAAAAGATATTTGCATATACCCAGTATAAGTGAAGGAGAGTATCATTTCAAAATCACTATGGAATTGCCAGGCCTTGTATTAATTTGGTTTATATCACACAGACTGATATGTACCAGTAAAAAATTAACAACTGGGTATTTTGGTGTTACATATTTGTAGGTTTCACGTTAGAGGCATGTTTCTGATATTGGAGGTACTTTTGTATGCAAAACTTCACCCACAACAAATGACTCAGACCTAAGAAAGCAACCCCAATGAGAAGGCTGCTTGATAAGTGGTGAATTGGCAGAGACATACTGATTTTATAGAGAAAGTAGTTTGAATACATCTTATATGACTAATGGGATATGCTATCACACACAGTCTCTCTACAGAGTATAGCATGTGTACAACATAAAAATATTTTGCGATTTTGCAAAGACTTTTTTTTATCTAGGAGATCTTTTGCAACACATTTACAAAGCTGGTGGAAATCTCTTAGGCTAGTTTGCCTGTGTTATGTGGTAGCTTGTTCCACTTCAAAGATTAGAAATATACTGATGATTTATAAAATGCTTTCTTTCTAAGTAACACGGATCCAAATCAACAGTACAAGGATGCATGTATTCAGCTATTAATATGTAAGTTTATATTAGATCTGTTTGTCCTTATACCATTTGTGCAGGTTTTGTGGGGATCTTTTTCTTAGCCACAGTAATTATAGCTACTCCCAACTGTTTTCCATCTTGGTGATACCCGTACAGGTTACCACATTTATCAGAGGAACCAAGAGCGAAAGTAGCTAACCAAGAGCATAGAATTTCTGATGAGTTTAGCAAGTGTGATATTCAGGGGGTTTTTAGATCATCTTCTCTTGTTTTTAATATATGGTGGGGTTTAGACTATATTTTAACTGTTACTGTAGGGATGTTTAAGTTATGTTGAAAAACCCTTAAGTATAGATGTATTCAAGATATAAAATGCTTAAAAGTAGGGTGATTCACAAATGATTCAGATCAGACAGCTAAACAGTTAAAAATAATGCTGAAGTCAAATATGACATAGTAGCAATGCCACTTAATAGTCAAAACAGATCAGAAGATATGGAACAAAAATGGCTGATTAACCAATCCCATATTAAAGAAATTGGAATTTAAGTGATGATTTAATGAGAAAAATAATAAATCAATTGAGCTTTAACTATGCTGATACAGAAGGAGTATGGTGAAACATTTTAAAGAAAAAGAATTAAGTGCTACAAGAGCATACATTGTTTTCAGAACTAGAAAAAGCAGAGGGAATCAAACTTACAGCTTTGGAACATATATGTTAACTGTAGAAGATATTCTACATAACCAGAGACAAGGCTTTCTAATGTAGTGATTTGAAGAATCGTTATATTCACTCTAGGCTTAAGTGAATGGGATTATTTATAATTTATATAAAATTCCCTTAAGTATTTTAGAAATATGATGAAAAACTCTAAATCTCCATGTGGAGAAATATACTAGCCATGTCAATGTAGTAATTGCTGTGGCTCTTTTAAATTGGACTAGAAAAAAGCTGTTTATTTATATGAAAAATGTCAAGCAGAACAGTTAAAAAGTCTTATTTAAACCATAAAATACAGCTACTTTTCTGTATAACCAAGTATATCCATGCTGTTAAGAGAAGTACAATCCAGTGGGTATGTCAGTTCAATTATTGCTTAAAACCTGAAGTTTGAGTTATTGTGGAAGGAACAGAAGTCCTACTCCTATGTTGGCTATATTTGGTTATTTCCTACTGGATTCCCTTAGGATGTGGTGGATAGAGTCCCAGTGAAAGAGAAGCAATACTAGAAATGGCACAGTTCTGAGACAGTTGAATTATAAGCCAGGAAAAAAGAAATGCTAGTGGAACAAACATAGAAAGTATAAGTCTGTCATTATTTTTTGTTAGTCATTACATCGCTGTGACAAATGAAAGTAGGATAAAGAAAGAAGTCTGTTATTTCTAGCTCCTGACTATACTGAAATATTGATCCCTTATGATAATGTTGAAATGGTTCTCTCTCCTGTGTTGATGATAGTATTTTCATTTGACTTCATTAATGTTTTAAACATAGATAGATTCATCAACCTTCATTCCAGCGTCACTGTTGCAAAAAATGATCACTGACAGCTAACATCTAAGCACACTGCAGTTGGTTGTCCAATGCTATCTTGCAGTTGGTTGACCAAGCCATGTCACCCTACTTTTCTTATAAGAATGTCAAAAATAATAGTGGCAGACTAAGTGAAGTTTAATTATATTACAGGTGCTGCTTCTCTCCTTGATACAAGGTCTGTTACTTGTAATAGATGGAAATTAGGTTGATTTAATCTTGACAAATGTATTCTGGCTGTTGCTTTTCTCCTTATTATATCCTCAGCTTATTAATATCTTATGTGATGATTTGTTGAGCTGAGTTAGGCTGACCAGCTGCTAGGTATGATTTTGTGGTTATATTACCAAAAAAAGCCGGTACAGGGCTATCTTCCTCCTTGCACCCATGTTGCTTGTTCCTTTTTCCTTGTGTCGCACTGGGGTCCACCCAGCCATGCAGTAAATCAAATTAAGGATTTAATCCAGCAGAACTAACCCAGCTGGGAGGAGAGGGGTAGAGAGGGAGGTGGGAAAGGTTTTCAGCCAAATCAGCTCCTTGACCCAGCTGACCAAGCAGCTGCAAAAATGCCAATGCTGATACCGGTGATAAGGCCAGATGTGTGGGACAAAGTAGGACTGCCCTGTCCATTGGCCACCTACACATATGTAGGGTTAAAATGATCATCAACCCTTCTTCTCCTTGTAAATACCAGCATGGTGGTTGCCTATTTCTAGTCTTTTAGAACCTCTCGTATCCTTGACATTGTAAGAATGATTGCTAATGGTTTCAAATGACTTTATCCAATTACCTATGAGCTCTAGGCCATAACAAATTTCATCAGGCATATCAAATTTAAAAACCTCTAACTTATCAAAGTAGCCTCTAACTTGTTGTCCCCCTTGCCTAGCTGTGGAGCCTTGCTCTGCATCTCTGTGTTAGCTCTCTGATGATTGGTAACCTCCTGACGCTGCAGTTTCATGTTTGTTGACCAAATAGTATTCCTGTCCCAGGTGCTTTGGTGTTTGTCATAGGACATCCCTCTCCAAGTTGTGCTGGTGCAAGTGGTTGGGAGTCAGTTTTTTGGATTAAATCAGGGAACTGATCCAACTTGAAAATGTCATGTTTTATTAATTGTTTTATTTTAATCCAAATCCCCAAGGGGACAGCATGCCGATGAAAACAAGCCAGGAGTTGGGAATACCTTAAGCTACCGACCACCTTCTATTGCGAAAACAAGCCCCTGCAAAGACTGTAGCAAGACAGCTTCAGATTTACATGATTGCAACTGAGATTAAAATCTGGCCTTGATGCATCAACCATCTGTTTCCATCCCAAGAAAAGAGACTCAGCAGGAATATTTGTAATTCTGAGGGCAGGATTCTGCTTTCATTCCTGTAGTTGTATGTCACAAATAACTCTACTGACAATGCTGATCTCTCGTTTATTCCAATATATGTTGTATGAGAATCTACTCTACAGAAAATTACAGAATGAAAGGCATGCTTTGGGACAGACCTCGATTTCAGTCTGTCTGGGTTTACACCCACATGACTCCAATAGAGTGCTCTAGATTCATACCAGCCCAGCTCAGAATATGGACTTTTTTAAGCAATATGAAATGAACATAATTTTCTCTCAACAACTGTAGTATAGTGTACCTCACTACTATCTTGGTAGTTCTGATTAAATGTGACATTTTTTCACTCCTTGAATTTTGCCTATATTTGAAATGACCTGCACAGGGAGTTTATTAAATCTGTGAAGCAAAAAACACACAGATGTCTATATTTTGATTTTCTGCAAATCCAATGAAAATATATAAAATAGAAATGAAAGTAACAATAATGAGATTCATTTCAATGAAAATGATCATCAGTAAGGGATCTCATCTTGATCCTTGTGTTTGCTAGCAGTCACAGGAAAAGTTTTACTCTTAAAAGGATAGTAGCATTTATACAAAAAATAAGCACTGCTCTTTTCTATCTGTTAATAGATTTCTAATACTTATGTCTGGTGCATAGTGGCACCCACTGGTTAACGTAGCCACTGGTATGATGAAGTATGCACTTCTATTTCTTTCAGGTTTCCATCCAATTTTTCAGTAGGAATTAAAAGAACAGGGTACCACAATGTTTATAAAATATGTTGGAAAAAAGTGTTACATATGTATTGTGAAATTTAATTGTTGACTGAATAGCTGTTATCTAAAAGAATATAGCAAAAGGTAAGAGAGATGACATGCCCTGTACTTTTGTGTGCTTTGTGTATATCTATGGGCACATATTTGCGCATAAGAAGACACATAGTTTGGAATGCCTTAGAAAAAATTTTGTCTTCTAACCTGATTTGTGTGCCTCTTTGAATGTGCATGTAGCACAGGATATATTTGTTCTAATAGTGGCGTCTTTTTTTTCATTCCATTCCCACTTCCCTCCTTAGCAGAATCCTAACTCTGTCTTCATTGCCATCTTGTACCTCCCTCCTCCCTGCTGTGGAGTCTTTAGATTTGCATATTAAGCCAAATAATAAATACCTCACAGCAAGAAGGTCAGATTTTTTTCAGCTCTCTGTTCTGGAACCCAAATATTGGGGATATTTACAGATGTTCCTCTCTTTGCTTCTCCTCCTCCTGCGGTCTCAACATGTCCTGCCACCTTCCCCCTCTGCATGACCACACAGGAACCATCTGTTTCCCTTGCAGGCTTAGCTTCGGTCTCTCTGCTTCTGCAGCTTCATCAGGCATACTTTCCTTCAGCTTGCAGTTTTACAGGCCTGAACCTCCACTCTACCTGTAGAAGATTTCCTACAAGACACCACCAGCAGACCATGTCTCTTCCTTCTTTATAGACCAAGGCAGATGCTTCACTGAATCCCTGCCTGTGACTCAAGGATGGGCACTGCCCAGATCTCACTCTGAAAGGGGAAACTTCACATAGAAGCACAGGCAACATCAAACAATGCTAATGGAGAAGTGAAAGAAAATATCATTAGTTAGTCTGTTAATCCACAGATGCTGCTTGGTTTTTTTTTTCCCCTCAAATACATCTTAGTATATCGTAAAGTACTACTGTTTTTAGGGTTTTTTTTTTTTTTCCAAAATTTGTTTTCAGTCCTGATTGTCATTTTTGCAGGTCACCCACAGCAATCCAAAGAAGAAGAAAACTGCAGGTATTGTATTTGGTATTCACTGGCATGGGTGAGAGGTACATCTTTTGCATATGTGCTATAATTCTCTCTGGCAAGTCCAGGGAATTTCTCAGTAGATGTATGTGTGCTAACGGGAAGATTTGGTGTTCTCTCTACATTAGAAGTGAGTGTTCATGCACATATGTGTTCATATGTTGTCCTGGTCCTCAACCATGAGTCAGCAATGTGGTGGTGAAGGCTAACCACATACTGCGTAAGTAAGACTGTGGGCAGAAGTCAAGGGAAATTATTTTCTCCTGTTTGGCACCTGTGAGATCCTTTCTGGAATTCTATGTCCAGTTTGGGGTTCTCCTGTGAAAGAAAGATACTGATATACTGGAGCAAATCCAGCAGGGGCTCACAAAAATGGTTAGGGGGCTAGAGCACATGTTATAGAGGCTGAAGAGAGAAAGAACTGCATTTATTCAGCCTGGAGAAGAGAAGGCTGAGGGAAGATTTTATTGCTATCTTCAGCTTCACCACAGTGAGGATGGTCAAACACTGGAACAAGGGCTCAGAGAGGTTGTGGAATTCCCACAGATACTCCGAACATAACTGGACAAGGCCTTGAGGGACCAGGTCTAACTTCAAAGGCAGGTCTGACTTAAGTGTTGGTCCTTTGCAACTTAAATTATTCTATGATTTTACATTGCATTCTACCAAGAATTTGTGAGAGAAGATAATCCTTTCCCCTCTTTGCAGGTCTAAATGATTGCAGTCATGTCTAAAGCAGGAAGCAACATAAAAGCTGGGTTCTGATAAAATGATAATTAATCTGTTGGCAAAGGTCAGTAGTATGAATGCATTTCAGTATCTATCTCAGTTATTATTTTTTGGACTAGACTGTTGAATGTGTTCCATGGCTGGATGTGGCATGACCAAAATCAATTTATACAATATTTCACAGAAGAGTTCCCTGAAGATATGACTGTAAGAAGCTGGGGTATAGGATATGCTATACAACAGGCTATTTTGATGAAGTGTTAATACTACAGACTTTAAAAGTATGACATTAACAAAATTTTCCAGAGAAGATTTAGACACTTCTTACACAAAAAACACCTGTCATAGACCCATTTCCTCCTGCCATTTCAGCTGATCCTTTTCTTCTCTGGCTTATGTCCACATTTCACTAATACATATGGGGAGAGCAATTTCCCCTGCACAGGAACAAGAAGCTGGGCAACCATAGTGTCCTTGCACTGCCCCAGTCATAAGCCCTGGCTCAAAATCCAAGGTAGGATTGGTAGGATCAATTCCTTCTGACAAACCTATATTAACTGTAGATATTAACTATCTACAAGCCAAGGAGAGGAAAAGTAAGTGCTGAGGAGGTAGTGTGTAAAAGTTTCCAAAGGATAAAATCTGGAGATTGTAGGCCTGTTGAATCTACAAGGACTGATAAACTCAGGACATGAGGAGTCTGCTGAATCAGTACAAGGCTACTAGCACACATTAGTCTCAGCAGCAGTTTGTGTGACTGGACCACATCCAGTAGCTGCTATATGCACACACTACAGGAGTATATAAAATATATACACCTGATGAAACAAAGGGGTCCCTGAAGGACTTCCTCAACAACTACCTAGAAGCCATTGGTGCATTACTATGACCCTCTGCTTTGGCATATACAGTGGGGTTTGTCTCCCAGCTCCAGCTGGTATCTATGATTGCGTGTGTGAGTGAATGAGTGAATGTGTTATGTAAACAGTTATCTGCTATCAATAATAACAGCTTAATGTTGTAAGAAATATTGGTTGTGATCTGTATCTCCCCTGCTCAAATCCCTCTTAGGGTAAAGGGAATTTGCAACACTTCCCCCCCAAAAATTAGAAATATAATGATGCAGAAAAGGGTTTTATGCTGCTTATTTCTTTGTTTTTTATTTCCAGTTGAAAGTAGATGGAAATAGATCAAGCAACAAAGTTTTAAAATAAAATTATTCAATAAATACCTAACAATGAGAATATTCACTCTATACAGTACTAATCATTCTTATTATTATTCCAATAATTATCCATAAAAATGTCCAGAGTAAATCAATCCAAGGCCTACTGTCTTGCCTTGAACAGTAGCTAGTACTAGATATGTCACAGAAAAGAACAAAAAACCTGACAGGACATTGCTAGGGAGTTGGTCATCTGTATAGAAAGGTGTGTTTGTGCCCCCAGAAGTTATAACTGCAGGTTGATATATGTGTCTGAAACAATTACCTAATGTTTAATATTTAGCACTGTAAATCTATATTCTCATTAGCCACATACATATCTAACCTTTCTAAATTTGTGTGGGCTTTTTGCTGTAATGATATTCTATGACAAGAAGTCCATAAGCTAATTTTGTTTTGTATGAAGAAGAGTTTCCTATTGCCACTTTTGAAATTGCCACAAAATTTCAGTTTCAGGAAATGTTCCCTTGCTCTTGTACTAAAAGCACATTATTTATTACTGTGATTCTTTTCTCATGTCCCCACTTATTTGCCTTCTGCTGAAGGCAAACACAGGAGACTCTTTCAATGTTTCTACTAATTTTTATCCCAGCTAATTCTTTGGTTGCCCTTCTGAGACAGGTAGTTAAAATTGTGCACAATGTTCCAGAAGACAGTATGTCATTTATTTATCTAATTAACTTACACTATATACACAGTGGAATTATAATATTTCTGTACTATTACCATTCCATTCCTTGCACAGCCCAATAACTGTTTACTTTTTCACCACCACTTCTTCACTTATAAGTGTCTTTTTTGATCTATGTATAGTGTGGGTTGGAGCTTCTTCTGAGATACAGTCAGTTGAGAGCCCAAGAAAGCGAGCTCTTCAAAAGACTTCCTTTAAAGTGTGCTAAAGAGATTTGCCAGCATTTGGTTTCATCTGCCATCATATTTTCTATTCACTCGAGTTCCTCAAGGCCTGCAAAGATTTTCAGTTTCTCTGGTCTTGATCAACTTAAATAATTCTGGAACATCAGCAAAACCCTTTCCAGATAGTTGATAAACAACAGATGCCCTAGCATGGAACCTTGTGGCACACCGCAGATAACCTCATGCCATAGCAACCGTTTTTCCTTCCTCACTTTACCATTTTTGATCTATGCAACTACTTTGTCTCCTCCTTCTCCTCCTCCTCCTCCTCCATGACTGCTTAGTTTCTTTAGTTGCTCTGTATGAAGGGTGTGGACAAAGACATCTTGAAACCTTAATAAATTATGCCAACCTTTTCTTTTACTTACTATTTTACTAACTCACTCAAAAAAAAAAAAAATACAACAGATTAGCTCCTTTAAAGAGACCACAATGTCTAGATCCCATTATATTGTAAGTACTTTATAGTCACCATTGCAAATAATTTACCAGAATTTGGAAGCAAACTTTATTGGTCTGCAATTCACTGGATGACTCCATGCACTTTTACCTAACTGCATGTGCCACACTGGCTGTCCTCCAACCCTCAAGTATGGTAGCTGATTGTGTCCTCCCACTCAGAAAGATGGCATATTGTTTGTAAAAGATGTACTGCCTTTCATTCCTGTAGGTCTATATAAGCATATGGTGCCTTCACATTTAATGCAATGAAGATGAATACAGCAGACCACCAAGACATTGCGTTATCAGGTGTGAGTATGTGTTGGCACCAATCAGTATTCCTTCCATGTGGCTCTGACATTTTCCCTTTCTCTTTCCACATTGTCTTTATACCAACTTTATGTTCTTGCAAACTATTTGTACAAACAATAACACCACTCTTAAGTTATGCCAGGCAGGAATTTCCACGTACCAATTTGCAGCTGAATTAGATACATTCCATACATGTTCTTTTCCAAAATTCCTAATCCCAAACAAGTCTCCCTACTTGTTTCCTGTCCACTTGCTACTTTCTGCTCTTTCTGAAGGCCACATTGCCAGCTTGTCTCTTACAGCTTGTCAGTGTTTGCTGCTCTAGCACAGATAATGTAATGTCCAGCCTCTTCTGGCTACAGGGAGTAATCTCTCTGTAAGAGAGCCTTATGTACTGTATACCAACCAGCCCTTTTTGACTTCAGCACTGTTAGATTAGTCTATAGCACCAGATGGCCTTCTGTCTTTTTGGCACTCTCACAAAATGGCCAGTCTTACTCTGCTGCTCCTGGGATGGCGAGTATTGTGTATGAAGGGTGACTGCTGCACTCAGAACTCTTTCCTTTTCTGCAGGAATGTTTTGGATTTAAAGCAGTTAAAGTCCTGGATGCTCAGGTAGCACACACTGATCCAGTCTGCCCCTTTCAGATCAAAGGAGTATCCCTGAATACTACAGTGAAAAAATCTGACTTGACATTTCCACTGCATCTGTAAAAGAGACTGTAAAGTTTCTCTTCTGGGCACAAACTTAGATATAAAGGAGCTTAGAATTAGCCAAGATATCTGGAATATGTGGTAAACAAAACAGTAAGGAGTAAAACTAAGAAGAAACTGTTGCAGGCAGCTGGAGATTGTTCACTTGTGCGTGGTTTTGATCTGAGGGTAAAATACTGGCTGAGTCAAATCTGCTGTTGGAAAGTGGCTCTATAATAAGCAGATTCATCTCTCTGGAGGATCCTGTTTGAGATGCAACTGCTGTGATGACTCCAATGCAACTCTAATTGCAGCTGGTGTCTGAAGGAGCATAGCCCATTACATTGTCCCCTACGGCTCTCCAGCTGCAGCAGCAGCTCTTTGATTTGCAGCTGTGAGCAGTTAGCACAGGTTACAGCAAATTTGAGCCTTTCTAGTCCACAGAATAAATTAAGCTTAGCTCTGAAGAAAATACTGACAATTATATATGACAATTAGAGACAGTACTGGTGACGTATTGTATCATACATCTCTAAGCACAACTACAAGTCTTGGTGCAAATTTTGGCCACTGGATAAAGGAAAGCTCCAGTTCTGTCCACCAGGTCAGGGAGAGATGATCTCTAGCAAGGAAGGCAAATGGGCTAAAAAGGTGGAGATATAAGACATGACAAGGAATTTGTCAAAATGTAGAAATCAGAGTGCAAACTTTAGTTTTCCCAGGAGGCAAGCTCCTGAACTCTTGCACCTTGCCTCTTCAGTGACCCTCACCTCAGCAGTCCTCCTCTTTCCAAAAAGACCTCACACTCGTTGTCTGGTCACCTTCTGTCGAACCAAAGTGAGAAAATAAGATGGCATTAGATCTATTAACACATTTGCTCAAGTGAAATGGAGACATGAGGAGTCAAGGCCTTGTCATGTTCTGCACTGAGCTGATGCAACAGCTGTGCTGGTGCCCTAAGGTCTGGAGCAGTACCTGGCTAGGGGCAATTAAAACTTATTTGTCCCTATTTTTGTGCGCTGTATTCAATACAGATCATTTTGTGACTTCCACAGTAAATGACAAGGCAAATAATTTGCAGTGACCTCCTCTGGTATGTGTGGTCAACACACATTTCATTACAGAGCAAGCAACTAACATATCAAAAGTGAAGACCTGGTACTTCATTAATTCACTTTCCTTCATGTTATTTCTAGCTGTTCTTTTCTCAGTATTTAGCTGAAGAAATCTCTCAGCTGACTTTATGGAGAGATGACTAGCAAGGGATTCTTGGTCTAAATGCACAGGGTGTTAGTGGATGGCTCTCCTCATGGGCATCCTCTCTCCGTTTGGCCAAAGATTTTGAGGAGTTTATGGTGTGAACACCAGAAAAGGTTTTCCTGACCGAACTTGTTAGTTTCCTTCTTTAAAGCTGTTGAGAGAAAAGCTTAAATAGAAAATCACATTTTCAGAAACATTTTCTTTTCATATCATAGGGGAGGAGAGTAGTTGACTTCCCAGACTTATCTGAGGTAACTCAGGTGCTTTTGAAAGCAAGTCGGTTAATCCTGAGGACCATCTAGGTAAATTCATCCATTGTCATGCCTGGGAATTTCAAAGTGCCCATAGAGCATAAAACACCCAAATACAGGGAAGTAGCTGTTTAAATCACTCTAAGGCTCCCTTAAAAATCGCGGTCCCTATATGCAGTCTACACCAGAATGTCATCAGATGTCACCCAATGTCATCAGAACATGTCTTCCTTGAGGGAAAGAGCTTAGGAGAGGGACTGTGTTGTTTCCATGTTTTGAAAAAGCACTGTGAGTTATTTTTTCTCTCTAAGGACAGAGGTGCTGAAGTAATTTTATTCTGACATCAAATGTTTCCTAGTTCCATGTTAGTTCCAAGTTATTCAATAGCAATTTGCTTTAAATATATTACTGTGCCAATTCCTTTTTTTTTTTTTTTTTTTTTTTTGAATGTATAGTAGATGCTAAGTTCAGTACGACCTCGGTTTTTTTCTCCTTCTAATGTGTGAAAGCATTTCTTTGAAGCTCATTACTACATGGGCGCTGCTTTTGTAATGTACATTAAGAACATGCACAAAGTATTTGGGGCATTTTTCAGAGCATGTGATCTTCAAAAATTGCCAAAAAAACTTGAGCTATAGAAGGAGAGCTGCTTGTACACAAATGAAACTCCAGCCTACCAAGAAAAGTGGTTCTAATTCTCTAGGTTATATGTTTGAATGTGATCTAAGGAAGTGAAACAAGGAAGTGAGGACATTAATATTCACTAGGGAAGATTTTGATAGCAAGGGATAAGGGTTGGAACTGTGAAGCAGGGCTACTACATGAGACTGATGTCCTGCATTATTATCATGAGGATTTACTCATAGGAATTTACTCCCCTTTCTCATGAAAAATGAAATAAAGACTTAGAAAAGTTTACATTAAAAAAGCAGTAGAATAAAGAAATAATTATTCTTCTGTCAGTCAGTTTTTCCCTTAAAAGGCTCCTTTTGACTGAAAGAAAGAAAAAAGGATCAGATCACCTTTTGTCTTCTAATTCATGTTGTTTAGCTAAAGCATGGCACTGAATTGACAGGACAGTATTTCTTGTAGCTTACCATTGTAAGATTATGGAAACTGTGTGCAATCGCAAACTGAATGTTAACTGGGTGAGTGAGTAGACTCTGAGCAATAAAGCATCAGTGTATGACAGAGGAACACAACACTAAAAAGGTATCATGTTACATGGGCTTCTCTGGACCAGAAAGACAATGTAGGTTAGATAAAGCTAAGCAATGTTATTTGCTTGCTGTAGCTTCAGAGCGAAGTTGCTGGTAGAAGGGATTTTTCTGAAATTCTCACAAGCTGAGTTATTTATTAATGCTAGATATTCACCTCTTCAGGTGAAATCCCAGTTTGCTTTGCCTGATAGTAAGCAAAAATTGAATACAAAGCCATTTTACCCAAATCTATCAAAAGAAATGTTTTTAAAACTAAGTCAATGGAGTTCCTATGCCAAGATTTTCTCTCTTTTGAGCATTATGGCCAGCCAAGGATCACCATCAATAAGAAGACTATCCCTATTTAGATCAACTGGCAGACATAAAACCCCATCTGTGTGTTGCTTAACAGGTGCCATTTTAGATCCATAGGGAGCAAAGCAAGCTTTGTACAGATGGACACTCATTCATTGGACCCTTGCTAGGAGTGGAATATTTATTCAGTCATTGCCTGCCTACTAGCTCAACATTTGAAAGAGCTGGTGAAAAATGTTCCTGGTGGAATATTTTCATGAGAAGCAAATAGGAGGAAGCAGAGGAAATTTCAGTAAAAAAGTGTTGGTTCACATTTACTAACAGTCCCATTTTGATCAAGGACTGCAAGATCTAGCAAGTGTTCTGGGGAGTCACTTGATGTTGCCCAAAGGCTTTAATTATTAATAGAAATGCTACTAAACTGTATATTTTTCATGGGAAAGTAAGGGAGTTCCTTCCATTGACAGCGGCCGTGTTAATTTGAATGGAAGGTGATCACTCCCTCCTGCTGTGCCTGGGACTGGGGGGCCCTTTTCTCTGCTTACATCATCACTTCCATGTTTTTCTTTATAATTGGCCTAGAGAAGAAGGCAAAGGATATATGAAAGTTTTAATTTATGTAAATAATGAATTTTTTTGTGAAAGATGCCAACATTTCTAAGTGTATTTTGCTAGTCGTAGTGAAAAGCAGTCATTAAGGCTAACTTGGTAGCGAAGAGGAATACTTTTCACTGTGGAAATTGCTGCTGAAATTCTGTGGCTTTTGTTCTTCTGAAGGTCAGGCTGGGTGATCAGAATAGATTTCGTATGCCTTCAATGCCATGAAACCCTGAAATTCTCAGTCTGTGAAGCTGAAGGAATCTTTCAGGCCTTCTTGCTCCTATAAGCCTTTGCAAAAGGCTTTTCATAGCAGCCAGGGAATCTCATCTACTTTAGCTAGAGCTTTAGAAAAGCAGTTAGGGAGGGTACCCTGACTGTATCTGTGAGGTCAACAGTGTTTTCAGTGCAGCCGTTATTTATCACTGCTGGAATGGCACGTTCATGTGCTGTGAGTATGTTGTACATATCCTGGAGTGACAATCTTGTCTGTGAACTCATGGAAATGACTGATTAATGCAGCAGTTGTAATATCAGCCCACTAATTTTTCCATAGTACTGGGGCACATAGCTCCTCTGTGAGGAGCGTGGGGCAGTGACGTGCATACTTTCTATGCTGCCTTAGCTTAGTAAAGGAGTCTCCATGTAAATGACAATAAGGCTCCAGTATGGCAATCCAGGCAGCATGTCCTTGGAGTGAGATAGCTGAAGTGCTGAATCTGAGGCTGCGATTAGCTGCGCTGTGATTAGCACTACCTGCAGTTAGGTGAAAATTAGATTCAACCAATAAGAGCCACTGTGCTTTTGATATTAACATACAGTACCCTGGTTGTTAAAACAACATATGTACTCACAAAGACTAACATAAAATCATTCATTACAAGATATATTTGCAGACTTGACAATTCTCAAGCATTGAATTGATGCCCTTGTCCCCTACCTCTTCTTCCCCCTGACATGCAAGAAAAGGAGTGCAAGATATAAGCACTATATGTTTGATGTTAAAAAAGAACTTACGAGGCCTCAGTCAGGTACCAGGCCTTGCTGAACAAGGCACATATAACATGGCACTTACGTTGTTGTCTATTATTTTACTGCTCTCTAAAGAGTCATAATTGTTTCAGGAAAAAACTGTTCTTTGTCCCTCAAAACTTAGAGACTAAATTTTAAGATGTGGCAAAAAAGATGATAAACAGCAATGAAGCATAAACTAAGAGCCAAGTGGGCTGGCTACCATTTCTATTCCTACTACGAGTAAGGTAAAAATATTATCAAAGAAAAGGGATTTTTTTAAGCTCTGGGGTAAAACAAAGGGACAAACCATTGCCAATTTTGTATCTTTTCTCAGGCATGGGGGGGTTTTTTGTGCAATATCTGCAAAAGGAAGCATCTGGGGAATTGGAAAAGAAAGATTTTGCATCTATGTCAAGCTATATATACTTTCTAGAGATAGCACCTTCAGATAAAGAAAGGACCAAAGCTATATTTTCAGGAAAAGACAGAAAGGACATAAATATGTGTATGTGAGAAGAATAAAAGTAATTTTTTGATATTTTAAACAAAAGAAATTCCCAGAAGGATCTAGAGTACTTAGAATATTCTGAGTAGTTTACCAAAAATGAATAGCCTGGAAACCTCCAGACATGGAACGGCCTCTAAGAAAATGCAAGTCAAACTTTAAGTATATCACAATCTCTTTAACTTCATAAGCCTTATCTCAAGCCCACTGAAGTTAGATAGAGTCTTTGCACTGGTTACTGTACACTGGAAATCAGACTACCCTTAGCCTCAACAGATCATTTTTAAGTTCTGGTACTTATCTGGATGAGAAAAATTTAAATTTATCTCTCTCTTCTAACTTTGACCCTCAAGAACTCGCAGCTACATTTCCACATTGTTAGAAGAGTACCATTGGAGATAAGAGAAATAGCAGATACCACAGACAAGACAATCCGTGGAGAGAAGAACTGACATAGAAATATTTAAGAAAACCACTTTCTGCTGTTCCCCAGACACACCATGGTATGCTGTAACTGTGTACCATAACTGTGGACTCTTTATAGTGAATGTAGCTAAAAAACCCTAAAAATAGGTATTCCACGTTTTCCAAAAAACCCACTTTTTAGTGGTTTCCAAATGTAAAAAAGAAGAACATAACACCACACTAGACTAAAACAATGCTACATAGCCCTCTTTTAGCTAAAAAAAAAAAAAAAAAAAAAGTGTTCAGGAAAGGCATAGGCTTTGTCCTGAGGAAAAAAAACCATTCAGGGGTAGGTTTTAAAACTGCCCAAGAAGACACAGTTCTCATTATACTGTAAAGAGCTGCCTAAACTAAAGTCACTGCCCAGTCCAGTCACTGCTGTAGATGCATTAGGGTAGACCCTTAACATAGACAGGCAAACTTTGTCCTTGGTTTATTCCAGGTTTTAAAAGAAGGGCTGTTAAGAAAAGAACCTGGAACAGGTTTTCTTCTGGTCCAGGAAGTCAGAGCAAAAAGTAAAAAATAGGGGCAACTAGAGGCATGCATATTATGCTTTAGAAAAAGAGCTTTTGAGAATATCTGAAGTGGACTCAACTGTAGCTATTATGTTTCTGCAATTCCCCCACAGGGGATTTTTCTAAAGTATGTACACTCATCTGTCAGAGATAGGGAGGAAGAAATTCAAATCAGGACTAAAACCACATAGTTGCTAACTGTGCCACCTGTCATGGCAAGGTGTCATCACCTCTGTTTCAAATGATCCAATTCTGTCATTGATAAAAAC
The DNA here is from genome assembly GCF_036370855.1 of Dromaius novaehollandiae. Taxonomy (NCBI): domain Eukaryota; kingdom Metazoa; phylum Chordata; class Aves; order Casuariiformes; family Dromaiidae; genus Dromaius; species Dromaius novaehollandiae. The sequence goes on from NC_088099.1 coordinate 31,364,622, forward strand.
AATAGTATAAGGAGGATTCTGTGAAGGGATGAGCCTTGGTCACTCATGAGAGGAGAAGAAGTAAGAGTGTATAGGAAGGATGAGTTGGAGGGTCTCCACATTTTCACTGAAGTTTTAAGAGTTGCAGGCCTCCACTTTTCTTCCCCCTACACCTGCCTTCACCACTGAAGACAAGAAAATCAAGTGTTTTGTTTCACATGAATGGCTGCACACTTCTGGAGACCAATCCCTTGTTCAGTGACTTTTGCATTGTGAAATCATTCAATGTTTTATTCTGCTTTTCTTTTTTGAAAACAGGTGTAAAAGAAAGGAAATGGTGAAGGAGGTAGAAGATGATGAAGACACTCAGCCACAGAGAGGGAAAGTACTGTTACTCTCACACATCAGTATGCCCCTAAATTTTAGCTTTTGCTAGGAGAACAATTCACTTTTGATAGTTTTAGTCATTATTTTTATCTGTGGGCTTCTCTATGGCGCTCTGATCTGCTAGGGATCATGCCTATCATTCAGATATAAGATAAAGATGAATGTGCACAAAAATATATTTTGGGGTATTTCTGTATTCCTTATTACAAGGAAGATCGACATTTCCAATCAGCATTAAGAAAAACTTGAACTCGGGAGACTGTTGTTTGACCTCAGCAGAACACAGCAAAATGCTCTTTGTCACCAGCCCCAGGCAGTTTGGCCACAGAACAGCTTTGCTCCCAGGCCTGCTTTAGTGGCTGCCTCTCCTGCTTGGACTCCTCAGACTTTACTTGTGCCCTGCTGTACAATCAACCACTCAGTCCCATCTTACTCGTTTCTTTGCCTTTTGATAGTCAGCCATCTTCTGCTGCGCGTTTGCTAGGGGAGTCCTTCCTTATGCTCCCCCTCCTGGCAGGTGTGGGAGAGCCCTGACTTGCTTGGTGCTTCTCTTACCACCCGCTTTTCTTTTCCAGGGCCTACTCTGCTTTCTTTTCCTTTGGAAACCATGTGAGGCTTTCTCAATAAGCTCCATTGTATTTCATATCTAAGTTCACTTCTTATTTTGTGTTATGAATTCATTTGTTTTCTTTGAGTCTGCTAAGTGCAACTAGTCTGTGCGTGGCTCATTAAATTACTTCTAAGCAGCTACAGCCAAACCTCAGCCAGTAGCCTCGGTTAAAGAGGTGGTATTTTTCTTGCTTGTTCTCTCTGCCCAAGAAAAAAAATCATGTTTGTATGTAATTCATGTTTTAAGTTCATCCAATAAAAAACCAGATTCTCCAACCTGTTTTTTTTATCCTCCAAGTGTGAAAATAAGATTTATCAGTTATTAACTTGTTTATTTTTTTAAGGTATCTAGCTTTGTGTCACTGTTGATTTCACTATTTGCAAACTGGCTTTGTCATTTTATTGATAGCACTTGAGTGAAGAACTCTCAGATAATATATGCAAACCCACAGCTCTCAACAAGCTTTACAGCTCCGTTAATGAGGGGATTAGCAAGAGCACTGCAATGTATTTAACCTGCGGCACTAGCTCTGTTTCAATAAGACTTCAACAGCCTATTAAATGGAGTGGGGGCTCAATTAACCCAGACAAAGGCCACTCTACAGAACATGGCAGGGAGGACCACAGTTAGCATCTGCCTAAGCAGCTTGTTCCGAGCTGGAAATAAAGAGGGTGACATGTTCTCGCCCCGAGCTATGATATAACTGAAATGGTGATTCTAGTTCATCTGGGCTGACTGAATAGGTGACGGCATTGAAACCCACCACTATCTCGCCATATGACAGTTTGTAAAATCAGAGTGCACTCAACGGTCACCCCAGAGCCTCCTGCGTGGCAGGACTGAGGTATTGTTCTGAGCGTGGTGGGAGCCTTTGGTAGCATGAGGTTGCAGAGCCGGCATGGTGTTACATTTGGATGTTCAGGGGAACATCATGTCAGTAGACCTTCCAGGGAATGTTATGTTTTAACAGTCTCCTGCTGGAGAGGGATTGGGCATAGAGGTGCTATTGGTCTTTGCGTAATCTGATATTTCATTGGGATTTAGTATATAAACTGAACAATGACATGTAACTAGTGTGGGAGAGAAACTTTACTTAAAAAATGCAAATAGGGCAATAGCAATATGCCTACATTTCTCACTAAGTTCTTAAATTTCATGAGTTTGTTTCAAAAGGTGCTACTCGTGCTTATGGTTACACTTCTGCTGAAAATGCTTTGCTTGATAAAACTCTAATTCTTCCCTTGTTTCTGGAATGAGAAGAAAAGGTTTTTGCTATTCCTGGGGCAGAACTCTCTGTGGAAATTAGCTAATTTGCTTGTACTGGATATTATTTTATTTGGTAGGTCTAGGTTTAAGTTTCTCAATATATATTGTTACAAACCACAGGTCTTTATCAGAAAATAGTCTCTAATGAAAGAAGGTACAAATGGTATTGAGGCATCATTATGGTGCCATGGTATAAGAACCTAGGTGTCATATTGCAGTTATCTGCAAGAGAATTGAAAATAATAGCAAATAGTTTTTTTTGCTGTTGAAAACAATAGGAAATAACAGAAATACCTAGCTAACAAACCAATCAAAAAATGCAACTAACTTTCAGTTATCTACTGCAGACTACACTAGAGATGGACAGTAGCCAGAAAGGGGACATTCTGGATTAAATCCTGGATTAAATGTAAATTCTTACAGAAAATAGGCTTTTTTTTTTCTCCATGTAATGATACTATACCACAGCTCTGCTCCAAAGAGTGAGACAGTGTTTAGCACTTCCTACATTCATTGAGGAATGCTATGAGTGTGTTCCTTAGAAAAACACGCCTTTGTGAACGTACATCAAGTAGCAAGTCTCCCAGTGGCACTTGACAAAACCTGGTGACAGGGCCAATAAAAATACTTGCATTATTAGCAGCATTCATTGAGGAACCAGGTCCACTGAAATAATCTGGAAGAATGCACTCTGGAGAATGCAAATGTGAATGGCAAGTCCATGGCTTAGCTGAGGATAAATGTATATAAACGGAACTTACCATTTATAACTTGTAGAATACAAAATGCGTCTGTTTCCCATAGATGTCAAGCATGTAAATTTATCTGCCTTGTATATAGTGATAAACATGCATACTGCTTTTTTGCATGACTGTTTATTCTAGTACTCTGTGTGTGTGGTTGTAGGTGAGATTCACACCCAAAGAAACATAAAAATCCTTCTCTTTTCCGTGGGCCACTTCCAGGTTTTTGACTCTTGTGAAATCTTAGTTCTCAAGTCTTCCAAGGCAGAAAACACCTGCATTTCTAATGCAGCAAAAGCAAAAGACAACTTTTTCTATCACCTCCAGAGATAATTAAGAAGCATGAAAGAACAGAGACCCAATTACTTTTGTTTTGGAGTCAACTTTAAGTTGATTTTTGTTTATCATAGTAAGGACACATGCTGCTAATTCCATACTTTTATATGGACGGTAATTTTCTTTCCTTGGATCCATATGTTGTTATAGTTTGAGGATAAAATGGGTGATTTACCATAATAATGTATTAGACTTCCAGCAGAGAAAAATAAAGACAGGTTATTAAACAAAAACTGTTTTTCTGTTGGGATGAATTTGCTCTGTCTGCTGTACCTTTTCAAGGCCTCAGTCTAATCTGAGGTTGATAGGGCATTACCATCTCTAAGCACATCTAACTAAGCAGGCCTCATCAGTAGTATACATGCATTATTAAAAACATGCATTATTTAAAAAAAAAAAAGCAAAAAGAAAAGATTAAAACAACAAATTGTGTTGTCAGATAATTAGGAACTACATCCTGCCCTCAGCAACCATGTTATATAGTTTCCACAGACTTGTGTGCACCTTACTAATCTTTATTTTGATTCCTTGGCTCTTTGATACAATGAGGTTCTTGTGCTGGGCACTGTACAAACATATCAAATCAAGATGCAGTGATGATGCTAGTGTTGGTCTTACCCAGCATGGCAATTTTTTGATGTCCTTTTCCTATCCAGTCTAGCTGGTATTCAGTCCGCAATAGTGACAGTAGCAGAAGCTATTTGGGAAGACCATGCACACCTGGTTACTTTTTGAAGTCCATTTCCCCCAGCATCCACAACTGTTGGATTAGGGATGTTAGAGACTACATCCCTACCTGTTTATTTTAATGTCTGCTTATGGACATGTTGTCCATGAATTTGTCCAGTCCCCTTTGAACCTGCTGTTCTTATTTGTCCCCAGAACCTCCTGTGGCAACAGATTCCCGAAGTTCACTACTGTTTTTAAAAAATAAAAAAATAAAAAAGGACTTTTAAAAAACTTTTCTAGATGGAGCGCCTATTTGTTGTGTGCACCCTATTTCAAGCCACAGGAGATTTGCTGAAGAACCCTCACGTTATCCACCACCATCATAACTTTGTAAACCTGTCATTTACTCCTCACCTGTCTCCTGTCCAACTTGAAGAGTCTCAGACATTTAGTCTCTTACAAAGAAGGAGTACCCTCTACTTAATTATTTTATTTGCTCTTTTCCATACTTTCTCTAACTTTGCTATGCCCTTTTTAGGTACAGAGACCAGAACTGCAAATAGTACAAAGAACTGCTAGAGAGAAGCTGTTCTCCAACATCTTGCCTCTCATGTGCACTCTTTTCTCCTCATTCTTCCTTTTGAAATCATGATCATAGAATAATAGAAATGATTTAGTCATAAGAAGAAAGCGATATAATAGGAGAAAAAATACTTAGCATGCATTGCTGCTGCTCCTCTTCAAAACCAGTTTTTTTTCTCATTAGAAAAATCATGCGCCTTATATAAGCAGCCCACAGACCTTTGCTCCCTATCAGTGCTGTACTGGCTTTACTGGCTTCCAGACAGGCCAAGTTAACTGGAATTCAGTTAATATCTTTAACATTTTTAAGCAGTTATTTTCTCTACTTTTATTGGCAACTGATTCCCTGTGAGTTGAATTGCACAAGAGTAAAGATGTCTGTTAATATTTCAGCTTAATTCATGGCTATCAAGAGGGGACAAAAATCAGTGTGGTAGTGGAGGAATGAATTCACACTCAGTGTGTGAATGGAAAGAGGATGAATTTATGTTTCTGACAAATAGTAATATTTCACAATGTCAAGAATATAGAAGTGGAGTAAAGTATAAATCATAAGAATATGGGTTAGGAAATCCATCAGATTCATTGCTAAGGAAAACTGTAAACAGTCTTTGATTTTAAAATCCTATCAAGTATCAGAGAACCGAAGCATAGCTGGAGTGTGGACATTTAAATGAAGGGAAAAAAGAAAGAGGATGAAAGCAAAATGGAGAATGGTATATGAAAGGAAATATGCAAAAAACATCGGGGGCAGGGAGAGATATCTCACAGCCAATTTGTACCCACGATTAAAAATTCTGTGGAATCAAAACAATGTTCCCTTATTTTTGGGCCTTCAGGTGCAGATTGTTTCCTATCCAAGATCATCAAACCTGGTGAGAGTTTAGATTGTGCAGCTTTCGGCTGTCACAATGAACAATGAGTTCAGGAAGAGACTGGGAAGTCTTCAAGCAAAGAAAATGAACATCTTTCTGGGATTCTTGGACAACTGCCAGCTCACACATTAAGCTCTGTTTTCCAAACCAATTGTTCTGTTGTTTCAAGTGTAAATAGACTTTATCCTCTGCCTGGACTTCTTGCTTTTCATAAAACAAAATTGCCAGCCTAAACGTGTTTTTTTTTCTATAACCTTCTGATTTATCAGCATTTGCCATGGTGCAAGTTATATATGTAGGAAGAGAAAGACGACAGGTAAGCATTACAGAGATACTCGGAGATAATGAAGAGGGGCTGTTTGATCATGTTTTCTACTATTAAACACTGTCAGTTTACAATGAACATAATGACTATTAATTATTAGCTAATACTTATAATACTGCAATCTGTTTCAAAGCTAAATACTGAAGATCAACCATATTAGTGTCTGCCCAGAATTAAAAGTATTAGCCAAAAAGAAATCTGTAACTATTCCATTAATCATTCGTATCCTGAAAAGTATTCACAGTTGATGCCAGAGATGGTATTGGGTATGTGCCAGTGAAGCCTGACTTATGGATGATTTTCAAGTGATGTGAATTACTTCATGGCAATCCAAAGGATAAGTATATGAGAAAATGTGTGAATGGACCTTGAATCTTTCAGCCAAATAAGAAATACACAAATTGCTTTACTAGATCAGACCTGAAGCTTGAGCACAACATCCAGTATCTGACAGCGAGCAACACTGAGGTGTATCTCACTGTCTAATCATTAAGTTCTGGTGGGTCAGGTTTAGCATCCCTTCAAGATTTTTACAATTAATATTTAATATTAATAATTAATTATAATATACTTGGATACTCTTGATATCTGCTAATAAAGACCAGTCCCCTTTAGAATCTTCTTCTCTTCTTGATTCATTGGCTTTCAATGACCCTGAGTTTTACAGTCCAACCAGACCTCCTGTGAGAGAGAATTTCCCTTGAATTTACTATCTATCTTCCAATGTAAATGAATTCTTCTTTTCCTCAGAGTGTAGAACCTCTCTACTATGTATTTTTATATACTTCCACTTTTATTTTTATCTTTTCCTAGTTTCTCCAGTCACAAGAACCTGAATGTCAAGTAGATAGTTTTCTATATTTCTGAATGCTGCCTGCAGGTAAGGAGGATGAATGGAGTAAGCTGTGTGTGTCATAGTTGTTTCTGTGATCTGTTTCTGTGATCTTTTACTTAGGATTTTATTAAGCAGCACTGGAATTGCAGAGAGTTTATGACAACGGGAGCTAGATTACTGTTCATTGACCTTGGCTTCTGTGTTTTTACTTGAGTTCAAGGAACTGAGATTTGAAAGAACCAAGAAATGTGTTCTTCATCGCAGCTTCACCAAAATATTTATGATCTTTTGTCCTCATTGAACCTTTATCCATTTTTTGTTCAGAAAGTTTTGAGTATTTGAAACTTGAAAACATGCAAATCCTGAATATTTATGAAGAGAGACGTGAGGTCTGTTGTACTTAAGATCACGTAAGTGATTTTAATTCTTTTAGCCACTTATCTATGGAATGTGAGAATGGATGCTAGCCTGTGTACATTCAAATTAATACCTTAATTAGGCTTTGGAGTGTTGAGCATAGTAACAATAAAAATGAATAGCTAACAGCTATCTCAGGTAATCTGATGGAACAATGGTAAATTGGTCCACTGATTTATAATGTTTTCTACACATGTATAGACAGGTGCATTGGAGATCTTTGTGATCTGTAAGTCCATAGATAATATTGTGTGGAAACTCTCTGCAATTGTGTGGATCACTGGTGAGAAGTGGAACCCTCCCCCCCAAAAAAGGCTGTCCTAGACAGGTCAGTTCTGTGCATACTCTTTTAGGAGCAAAAGCTTAGCGTTTAGACTCTGACTGAGAAAACATGGCTGCTGCTTCTTTAATTTTAGATTCATTTTCTTGACTACTATGATAAGGATTTTTTTTTTGATAACTATGTTACAAAAGTAGTTTGCATATATAATGCTACCTCTAATTATTTCTTTCTGGGGAAGATGGATTCTACAATTTTAGGTTGTCCATCCCTGGCAGACAGATTCCATGCTTAGACCATCAGGAACTGTCAACTACCAGTGTAAGTTTGAGTGGACTGTCAGAAAGCTAGGTTTTACCTTCCTAATTTTGAGTCCTGTTTTTTTGTCTTATCTATCTTCACCCTTTTTCATCAGGGAACATCTGCCCTTATAAGTACCTCAGCAAGATAGGAGTGTGAAACAAAACTCACCGAAGGCAATGGAAAGACTGTAAGTGGATTAATAGAGTTTGGACAAAGACCTATGTGGGGAAGTTTGTGTTAGACTCTGGCTTGTGTTTATATAGTTTTCTTCTCTTGTGTAAGACATTAAATTCATCCCCAAGGATGACACTTCAGAACCTGCTACAGTAGAGAAGGCTTGTACTAGAGACAACCTCCACTTCATACCCAAGCTTTTAGCTGAACACAGATTTCTGAAGATGAAATGCTCCTTTGCTCTGTTTGCATTTTGCTAACCTCCATCCTTTCATGCAGTTGTAAAGAAGGGAAGAAAGGACTCTTCTAGATACTATTTTAATCAGAAGTGTTACCTGTAGCACAGTTACTGAGGGGAAATTGTAGCATTCATTTGGCTGAACCGGAAAAGATAGCAATTATGAAGTAAACAGTGACTTTCTTTTCCTTTGTATTCTTGACAACATCAGTGACTGGAACATTATGATCTTGAAAACAGTGAAATAGTGGTCATAGCAATAGTTTTCATACCCTCTCAGTGCTATAGGGTGGAGAAATGCAGATGTTATTTCTTTGTCATCAAGAGAAAAGAGACTGACACTTCATAATGTTAAGACAAGACTGTCAGACTCCACTGGAAATAATGAAGCTTGACAGTTCTTGGGTTAATACTGCAAGTACCAATCCTGTAAATTTCAATTAGCCCTGACAGCAGTAGGGTTTAACGTGATGTTTATGTGAAGTGGTATGTTGGTAGCTTTCCTTCACACTTACAAGGAAAAGGATCTCACACGCATACATGCACATGCGCGCGCACACACACACACATACACACACAAAATAGGGTTCAACCTTCATCCTATTTATTTTTCGAGATGTGGTGAGGATATTTTAAGTGTCTCAGACTACACTGTGGACAAATTTAGCACTCTTGCTATTTAGGATGTATTTATTGAGTTTTGGTGCCTAAAGTAGCCACAAAATATTCATATTTTGGCATCTAAAGTTTTCCCAGATTACCCAGGCTCTCTGGAGTTCTGGTGGTGGCAAGACATCAACGTGAGGCGCACTTTCCTGCTTAAACCTGGTGCTGGTATAGTCTTACTGCTGACTTCTCTCCTTAGAGACACAGCTTTTACCAGAATTAGCTTTGGCAGCGAGACTAACGAGGCTTTATCCCTCCAGTCCCTTTTCCTGTGCTATGAACCCGTCCAGGACATGTGCCTGTGTGATAAGATTTGATCACAGCTGTGCAGCCCCATTTAGATAGCTACTGATGTCCGCCCTGACTTCTGTCAACAGGACACCTTTTTCACTACATCTTGTATCACTTCCCTGAATGAAATAAGCTTTTACAGGCAAGAAGTAGGGTTTTTTTTCACTGTATCTGTGCTAGCACTTGTGCTGACATTAGCAATGCTGCACTAAAATCACACCTTTAACCAACTCTGCTACGCGCTGCTTTACCAGCAGCAGAAGTTTCTAGTGCAGTCCTGCTGTCATGTAGTCTTCCATGTCAATTTGGTGCTAAATATAGGTGTTATGTGTGAAAATGTTGGCCCACTGTGTGAGGCTGCTTAAGAGAAGGCAACAATAAGTCTCAGTTTGGCAAAGGTTCCTCTAGCAAAGTACAATATGTTACCAACAAAAACGAATCACATCTGCACTTGAGGTGAGCACAGATATTATTTTTTACATGACAAGGAAATGCAGCACATATAAAAATGTGGGACAAATACCCCTTAGATGGGCTTAGAAGACATTGTGCAATGTGCTTCCTTCAGTGACATCTTGGTAGCTGTCAGGACGGACATTTTGTGTAAGTGTTAGCGGAAAGCCTGGTCCTACCAGGGCTGAATTCTCTCTACTCCCACTGAGATTTGCACCAGATGAAGCTGTTTAGTACGTTGAACAAAAGAAAACTAGCTCTCGGACTCAGTTCTCTCTCAACCAAACACAACTATTAAAGATAGGTGTAAGAGCCTGAAAAGTGCATCAAATTTTAAAGATATATAATACTATTGAAGCTGATCTATTGGCTCCCTTTTCCTCTCCCTCCCTGCTTCAGTGCCAGCTCTTGTGTTCATTTGATCCCATGCTGCAGTTATTGAGCTCACTAAATGAACAGAAAATCATCCAGCAGAAGTATGAATAGTTTATTGCTTAATTAGCGAATCAGATTAGCTCTAGAGCTGCTATCACTGATTGGGACCATAGGGCTGGCAGAGGAGATGTGAGGAGTGGAAAGTGCTGGTAGTGGTGGAGCTAGAGGGAAGCAGAATTGTCCTTTTGGGTGATGGCAGGTTATTACGGTAACTCAAATATGTGTAGTTTCACCCATATTTTCAGCAGTCTTGTATGTAACTCTACTCAAATCTCATTTCATTATGTGATTTTAGCATCCACACAATCTGGGAGGTATCCATAAAATTTTATGCTAATACAGTAAACCTAATGAGGCTCTATAGTGGGTATTTTTACTTTTTTTGTAGGTCTTGGTCACCACATAGAGCTGTAGGTAGAAATATTATTTGAGCTGTTCAGCAGATTGAATTTTCATTTAACTGAAAACATTGCTACTTTAGAATGACTCCTGCATGGATATAATATAATCAGAATGAGATACTGAAATTTAAGGAAAAAAAGCTGAAAAATCACAAATGGGAAAAGGTGGAACAGGTAAACATTTTGAATTTGAAATGATCTGATGTTAAAATAGAAATTAAATTCCAGACTGACAGAGAATTTTATCATTTCAATCAATCGAGTTGGAAAGGCGTGAAGATTAATCAAAATCAACATTTGCATGTGGAAAAAGTGGAAGAAATAATACTAATGGAAAAAAATCAGATAGCTTAATTATTGATGTACATATTCATTATGGCATTCTGTGTATGCTTCATTTATCCTATTGTCTGTTCTTCCTCTTCCCACCTCCCTTGTTACTTGATAGGTGATTTACTTCACACTTTGCAAGTGCCTCTCCTGTGCTATGCATATTCAATTTATCCAGGCTTCTCAGAGCAGGTGTCCTCAGGAGAGGAAGTCTTTTTCTTCTTAGTCACATCTTCTCTATACAAGCAGCAAACTGCAGTAATTGTCTTGAGAATTTAGAATCAGACAGCAAAGAAGATGGTTCTCGTTTCTGCCATGTCTAGCAAATGTGCTGATTCTCTGCCATTACTTGTTTTAGAGCATTAGTTCCTCTTCACAAGTAACTCAGTGACAGTAAGAAAAGGGTGTTTTCCCTTGATGTTTGACCAGATACTCATACTGCCCTGGCAGTCTCTAAGTTGAATTTCTTTTAAGAATTGAATTTTCAAAAGTACTCAGTTCCATCTCAGCTTTGCTCTGCTTAAGTAAGGAAGGTTTATGGTTAGCTTCAGTGAGATGAAATCAGACGAACAATGGACAAAATCCACGCTGCAAAATCCAATCCTGTATCTGTTGTGTTTTTTTACTGTTGTTTTTTCTATGTCTTCCCCTCCCCCGTTTCTGCAGTTTACTGCTTCTGGGAAGAGACAGACTTGAGACAGTAAAGTTGTGTGATGTGTGAGGGGAATGTTGAGCTCAGAAATAAGTTTTCCTCTCTTCGCTTTCACCAGCTGGGACATACTGGCTTTTCCAGCCTCTCTTGCACTAGCATCTCACTGCTTTGCAGTGCCAGTGTATCTGCATTGCTCTTCAGCCTCTATCTATGGCACTGCTTAAAGTACGGTAAAATAGCCCGTGTAGGTTCCTGACTCAGGAAAGTTTAATATTCCACCATTTGATTCCAAAGAGTGCAATGAGGCATCTGGAAGGAAAGCAAAATGCTCTATTCCTTCCTCAGGATTTTTTGGAATGTTTTAACTTTAGATTTTATTGTGGTGACACCTGGTTCACAAACTTTGGTACCTGTAGATATTTGCATAGTATGGGATTTCATTGTTTTCTTCCTTTACCTCTTTTTTCTTCCATAATTCCTTTTCATCTTTTTTGTGCATCAGTACACAAAAGTAAAAGGTACAAAAAGTACCTTTACAAAAAGGTACTTTTGTGCCTGTACAAAAGTAAAGGAACAAAGGTAACAGATGAAAAGCTAGCACGATGGAAATCGCTCACAAGTGTTGGTATTGAATTTGAGTCAGGATTTCACTCTTTTAAATTGAGGCATATATGTACCTGTTTGTATTAGGTACAAATGTATGGGTGTGAGTTTTAGACTGTCTATCTAGCTGGCAGCCTAGCTATACATGGTACTTTTGGGTCCTCTGCAGTCAGTAGTGTATTTGTTTTCCTACTACCTTTGTGATGAGTGATCTGCACTCAGAAAAGGAAGTAGAATTTTCATATTACATCCAAAAATGATGTTGGTAGCAGGAAACTTTCATCTTTGTACCGTGGGAATAGTTTGGACTCGAGGCTTATTTTAAAGTCATTTAACTGATGCTTATCTGGTTAAACTCTTGCCTATTTGTTCAGCTGCATGAGATTCAGATAAAAACATGAGGTACAGCACATTGTAGGCTTGTTACAGAGAGCTAATGAGCACAGGCTGACATTCTGAAGACTGTTTTGGAGATTTTGTTCTGGTCTCCTCTCTCAGCTTGTGCCACACTATCTTAGCTTTCCTTGGCCAACCTGACACTCGGCTGACACTATTACATTCCCTCCTGCCGTTCACAACACAAATACCATACGTACCACACATTGCAGTAATGCAAGAATGCTTTTGTATAATATGCAACCCTCGTGAGGAAGACAGGGCTGGAGTTTCTTGTACTTCGGTCATTTGAAAAATCTCTGGCAGCTCACAGACCATGCATCGCTACCTACCCTCTTCCAAAATAATTTCAGGTCCCTCTTAGTATCCCTGTATTTAGTCCCATGATCTGTCCTTTCATTTTCATGACTGACAATTGGAGGGTCCCCTAAACTTAGGAACACAAAATGTAGACGCTTAACAGTGGTGCTTCTAGAAAACATTATACTTTGAAATATGCATACATGTGCTTAATTTGACACAATGTGAGTTTGATTCTGCAAAAAAAGGAACACTGTTTCTGATTCAAGAAGCTCTGCCCTTAAGCATGTATTTTAATAACATACATGTTATATACATCTAGAATCAGGGCTTAATTCTGGGTGAATGTCAAGACTGAAAGGACATTCCAGACTACAGGATTTGTACAGCTGGTGGTTCTTCTTAGGGCTGCAGTGGATGAGCAGCTTTGAGAAAACAGACCCAATTTCCAAATTTGGGCATGTAAAAATTTAGGCATCTAAAATCAGAGATCGCTTGTGTACTATGGCATATTTTTCTGTGTGCTATCAGAGCCAAATGGAAAAAACACTCTCTACCTACTGAAAAAGAAATCAAGTGTTTACAAAGTCACAGAAACTATTGTAGGGATTTCCTTCTCATAAACAGGCAAGCATTTAAAGTAAATATTGGTTACATTTTCAGTCAGTGATGGCCTGTGCTAAGAAACAAAAATTGAAAGTAACGTGGATTTAAGGCAGTGTAGCAGTTAAGAAAATAAAGGATTAGGGGAAGGCTCGAGACCTCTTGAGAGATGGGCTCTGATGGATTTACCTGAGGATTTACCTTGTTTAAGACATTATTGACCCAAACATCTATTCTGTTCTTTGACTGGAAAGTATACCTCCATTTGAAGGTGCCAGGAAGGAACTCATGCTTGTGCATCAGGTCTTCCAGACCACAGTTCAGCATCTGAATGTCAGCCCACCTTTTCTGGTAAGAGAGCGAATGGGAAAGAGGGAGTGGAAGGTTGATGCGTAAGTGAGAAGTATCAGAAAAAACAATTTAAATAAGTACTGTCCCAATCTGTCAGGAAAAAGAAATAGAACAGCAATTTCTGTGAAGATGAAGACAAAAGGATGCTTACTAATTTTCTTTCACCATGCAGGGACAATATTCTTCAAAGTGCAAATGAGCAGATTAACAGTGAAAAATAAATGAAAGTCCGACTCCTGTAACATTCTTTTGCTTCAGCGCAATCTGATTTTAAAGGTAGCTGAGTCAGCCCCGCACAGATCTCCCACAATTGTTTTCATCCTCTACTGGTGAAGAAACCACTCATTATGGTTTCTATTGCACTCAGTAACTGCCAAATTTAAAGGAAGGAAAACCGAGCATGATCGGGAACAAGGGCTGTTGCTGAAGTGATTGTTAACTGTTGGTCTGGCCCTCTGGCTATAGAAGCACCGCAAGAGTAAACTGTAATGGAAGCAGTTCTGCAAGAGAAGCACCCAAAGCCTAGCAGAGTGAGGTGAGTTTTATCTCCTCCTGAAACAGACAGCTTGCTATCTGTCCTCTGAGTCTGGTGGAAGTTTTACTGGAGTCAGGAAAGTGGGAAGTGGCCTCTTGAGCCAGTTCTGTTTTGGGGCACACATCTACCTTCATGCCATTGCAGTAATCTCAATACACTTTGATTGACCTTGGTGATATCAGTCACATGGGAATCTTGCATAATTAAGGATGGTAGTTTTTTATTAAGACTTGTCTATCCTCACCTTGAGTTCTCTTTACTGCAGCACAAGCCATGATGTGGCAGGGCTGTGAAGGGTTTTGGCTTTAGCTCAGGGTGGGAAGGAAGAACAGAGGAGGCAACAAAGATGGCCAATGCCTCAACAAGAAACATTGTTTGGGAGACTGAACTATTGCTGCGTGAGGTTTCCCTAGTTATATATTTGCTCAGGATGGAATATCTTCAGTTACATACTTTTCACTTCTGTTTGAGCTTACAAAATGTGTGCATAGTTGGATCCACTTTTTGAAAGTGAGTAATTGGTAGAAAAATGACAAGGCAGATTTTGCAAAAACCTTCTATATTATTACTTCAAACTCTGTTGGTTTGGTTGTAGTTGGTCGCCTCCTGCTGCATATTCATTAGAGTATTTTTCAGTATGATGCTGAAACCAGAGGTAACTGCAATAATAGAATAACTAGACATCCCCTACTCTTCCTTCTCCCTCTCTCTTATTCCATGCCCCTTCTCTTGCATCAGGTGTTACAGTCATCAGCTCCTTCCATGAGCCAATTTAACTCACTGAAACAGTAGAAAACTGCCTGTTTTTCTTTCCTAAGATTGTTTTCTGCCATTTTAGAGAATAAAACTGGCTCACAGAAGGATCGGATGTGCAGAGCAGTTGGTATAAAGTCATACCTGTCTTGTAAAACCAAGTCCTAAGAGTCTGTCCTCCCATAAACATGTCATTTCAATTAGGTGGGTTATTTTAAATGTTTCTTTTTGCAGGTATTAGAGAGTCAGCAGTTCTGCTGATACTGTGTTGATCTTATTGCCCACACCTCTAGAGGCTCCAGTCAAAGATCCATTCATAATTCTTAGACCTCCCAACGTTAGAGTGATTTAGTGATAAGAAAGAAGGAAAGAAGGAAGGTAAAGGGACTTTTGTTAATGTTTCTAGTGTCCACATGGCAATATTAAGCATCTTGCAGGAAGGTCAATGCCCACTTCTGGCAGTAATCCCTTACCAGTTTGCCAGACGAGTGACCCATGCATACGAGCAGAGAAGCATCTGCAGCTTTTCAACAGGGATTCAAAGCACATATGGAGTAGAGTGATCTGAGTGTGGAGGGCACATCTGAGAGTGTCAGAGTCCATGCATGGAGCAAGGCATATGCATGGAAAGCCAAAGGCATCCATAAAAGCATTCACCTTAATGGGATAATAAACAGTGCTTGTATAGTAGGTCTGCTCTGGATGTGGTTGGATTCCTACCACTTTCTTCATTAGATACATTGGCAGATATGAGTGAATTCATTCAGTAAATGCAAATTCCAGTTTGACTATATTTATCTGTACCTGTTATTGACATCCAGGATTAGTGTTACTCTTGGGAATAGACAAGGTTCTAGTTATCCTCTTACCTCAAGAGATGTTTAAGATACAAGTAATGAACATGTGAGTCATGACAGGGGAATTAGACAGAACATGTTTTGCTGGCATTAGTTCAGCTAAATAGTTTGGCTTGTTGGTGATAACAACCAAATGTTCTTTAAAAAGAAAAAGTGAATGAAAGTCCCTAGGGGAGGAACACATCTAGCTACTTACTTATTTGTTGAGAAAAAAATAAGATTCAGGACTGTGCCTATTTTGTTGTATAAGAAGGAAGAGCTAAGAATGGGTGGGAAAGTGAGTGACCTGGAATTTCCCCATCCTAAAGCCAAGCCTCACTTTATCCTGAAGAAGAGAGGAACAGAGGACTGTGAGCACCAGAATTGATTTAGACAGTCATCCAGAATAAAGGAGCAGGGTTAAAAAAGCAGGGTTAACATAACTTCTTTTCTGAATCAGCCTCAAAACTCAGTACCACTGAAAACAGGCAAACCTTGGGGCTTTCTTGGTCTAAGACCCTTTTTTAACACCTTTATGCAAAAGTTGTGCAAGTCTCAGAATTTCAGAAAGGGGTAGCTAGAGCAAAATGACTTGTTTATGCAAGTTAAATAAAGACGCCGGTTCTGTGTTAGTAGGTTTGTCCCAGACACAAATGCCCGACAGTTTATATCCATATTCTAGAGTCCTGTTTGCAGACTGCAAACATTTTGATGCAAAAGTTCCCCCTGACACTATTCAGTCCTGCTTGTTCCAGTCTATGCTGCATGAAAGAGACATTTTCCAGCACCTGCGTTCTCACTGTGCCTTCAGCAAAGCCCTGCAGATGAACCATTAGAAATATATGCTGACCTTAACACAGAAGGAGCCAACATACTTCACTCATAAAACTCGGAGAGCAATCAGATGGCATCCCAGTGACATTCATCACTGCTGCTGGCAACGGCCTTTAATTCATCTGGTATTTAACCAGGGTGAAATGCCCCGTAGCTATATCATGTTTGTTGGTGTTAGATGAACCCAGCTCATCGCCTGCTCACTAAAGTTCAGGATTTAACACCAATCCATGGTTTGCAGGCAGTTCATCTGCTTCACAAAATGCGTGTCTCCTCTTTGTCCTTTATTATATTTTCTGTTTTCTGCAGCTTGTTTTCTAAACTCTTTTCCATTCACCTCCAACATCTAATTGAATACCTTTGCCTGGATTTGAGAGATGTGTTACATTTTAGTACAAGTCAGGGATGCAGCCCATCAGTGACATAATTAAGCCTGGTGATTACAGGGAAATTTCCCAGCTTTCATCATTAAAGTTTAAGAACATTCAAGATGTGAAAAATGCAAGTGTGTTTTCAAGGTTGGATACTTAATTTTTAAACGATGGCTGTAGCATCCTTTTAAAATGATGGATAGGGATGGGAGCTAATTAAGAACAATAGCTTAAATAATGAACAGTTTTACCTTGCACACTCACTGATTTCAGTCTTTAAAGAAATTAACTGGGATTTGTTTCAGTGTGATTCTGATCCAGAGAAGTCAACAGAAGCTATGCAGTTTTCTTTATTGAGAGCTAGAGAAAATCCAGTGGGATCTATGGCCTGTTGAAATCCCATAGGAGTATCTCCCCTGATTTCAGCGAGACTTAGGTCATGTCCTAAAATGTATAGGACATGTTCTAACTAAAGGCTGTAATACCTGTAAAGTTGGAGAAGGAAAATTTTCTGGATGAAATGCTAGTTCCATTGAAGTCTAAAAGTTCCTACTGATTTTAATGAGGCCAGTTTCATGCCGTGTATAACTGGGTACAACCCATGCCTGTGGCTTTGTGAGAAGTTTGAAAACAGTGTGCTTGTGGCCCACCTTTGCTCACTCTGCTTGTACTGCCTCATCTGCTTTGGATCTAATTTTGCTTTCAATATCTCTAAAAGGCTTTAAAAACTACTTTTGCTCAAAATTAACCTTCTGTTTAAAATGTTCCCTCTGAGCCCTCCTCCTTCCTCTAAAGGCCAGCTTCATCATGTTCATTAGGCTAACTGCGTGCCCTGGACAAGTATTTTTCTTGACCTAGGAAACAAGAGTAGGGATTCAGTAGCTGTACAGAGAACACAAAGAGGAAGTTATAGATCTTCTATGAATGATGCTAGAGGCAGAAGAGAATGCACATCACTCAAAGATGGATCAGTTCTTTTGGGATATCTAAAAAGTTAAAAATGGTAAAGTGCATTTTTTGATTCCCAGCAAAAAGCGTGAGTGAACCCCCCCCCCAAATCATTAGACTTTAAGCAATAATAAATCTGAGTGCTTTTTAAAGCAATGATGAAACGTGGTTTCTGTTCCAGACTTTTTTTCCTCACTGTACTGAAGGGTAAAAATGTTATCTCTTTTTTCCCGATAAAAGAATGTTGAGATTGTCAGATTATTACTTGGCCCTAGAAATTTGATATATAGGCAGAACACCACGTACTGTGAGATTCGTGTTAAATCTATAAAGGGTAGCACAATTGAACATTGTTAAAATTGTGGGAATGATTTTGGCAAGGTGCCAAAGGAGCATAAATCAGGAAGAAAAGGAAAGAGAAGAGTTAAGTATGATTTTTAAATGATTCAGTCATAATGCTCAACTTAAAATTGTTGAACAACTTGTACCTCATGGAATTGGCTCTCTTAAGATCATGCTCAACTTACATTGCTAATAATAACTGTGATAAATTTAGCCATTTTACCATTTATTGTCAGCAAACTTAATTTTCCCAGTTCTATTTATTATTCACAAGTATTCGCTGTGCTGCCTAGGCAAGCACATTCCTTTTGATGATGCCTTCTTAAACCAAATTCCACCTTGACATTTCAAATGGGTCTTGTAGCTGATTTAATATGAATGTATTTGGTGGACTCAGATGAGACATTTCTGAGGATCTTGATTGCTAGTGGAAGGGTTTATAACTGAGAATTGTGGCCTTTAAATATCTTTTAATGAAAGGAGCCCAAATTCCAGGCCTTCTTCAAATTATTTGCCTCTTGAAAATAGACAGGTCTGTGTTTAATACCTGAAGGAATGATTTAGATTCTTCTTGTTCACTGAGCAAAATGTCTGCAAAACAAATAGAGAGGTGATACCAAATGAGCTGATGTGTATGTTGTACTAGCTTCAATCTAACTTGCACAGGTAACAGCATAAAGAGGACATGCATCTGCTTCAGTGCAGAGTGTCAGCGTAAGGGCACAGGCTCAGTCAGGCTTCTCTGCTGCTAGTATCTGTGCTAGCTAGATTACTTTTTGCAAAGCAGTATCTCCTTGAAGTGTAGTTGCTTCTGACATAGATAATCATGTTTCGACATCCTTGATTCAGAAGCTGTATTTCTATGTTCATCAAAGCTGAATATGTTTATGACCAGATCACCTGACAGTGCTGGATCAGCCATGCTTGTCTGTGGGTTGAATTAACCAGCGTGCTTGATGGGCACTTTATGTCATTCATGAAGATGCACTGCTTATTTCACTCTGGTTGCCCGGGAACCCCATTTATTTTGTGGCCATTTGCTCGGACTGTGTTTAGCTAGTGGAATTCCACTGGTTAGCTGATCTTTGTATACAGCAATATTTCTGAGGCCAGGACAAGTAATTTAGAAATTACTACCCCAGATGAGATATTTACCCAAATAGACTGTCATTATCAGTAAAACTCCCAGGTGTAAATGACCCTGCATGTAGTGCTAAAGGCCCAGATTCATAACCCCAAGGTGAGTCAGTTGTCATGGGTGAAAGTGTTGTTACCCTTGCCTTTCTACTCAACTGCTGGAGATTACAGCCCAAAGCAGGCAGAGCAGAACAGAGGATGGGCTTGCTCCTCAGCCTCTCCAATTCATAGCCTGGTGTATTAACATAAAGCAAAACCAAGGGTGGCCCCTGTTCTTAAGTGACTGTGCAAATGGCTGATCGCCAGTTCTGACATCCATGTGAAGGGTGCTCTGACCTCTGATAGAGGGGCAACTGGGCAATGGGGTATGGTACCTGCTGGAGCTGATCTACCAGAGATGGAGACGAAACCCTTTGGTCCTCAGACCTTTGCTCCACTGAAACTCTGCAAACATAGATCATCCAACACATCCATAATGGAAAAAAATGACACTGTTGTAGGCAAACTCTGTGAATCTGTGAGCTGAAGTATTCATATAGTCCTGTGTATAACATCCACACAAACAAGCTCAAGCTGATTTGAGTTACTAGATATGACCATTAAATGCAGTGATTGTAGGACAGATAAAGCAGCTTCTTTGCTAGTATCAACCCTTTACTGGCTGTACTTCCCACACTCCAGAACTGCCAATTTATTAGCATGATTTTTTCTCAAGCTTGCTGTTCTGAAATGGCTCACTTAAATCTGAACAGGATTGGCCCTGCATAAAACACTATTGAGTGGATCATGGGTTTGAAATACACACTTATTTATTCCCATACATATATGATAGGTGAACTCATGATGACAAACAGAGAGACTTTCTTAAAACTTATTTTTTAAAAGCACATGTAAAAAACGTGTATAGAATATGTCTAGGTATATGGTGTTTCCTACGCACTTGGTAACACATATGTATATTTTGAAGGCATCCCAAAAATGTGGGGGATGTGAATGCAGTGAAAGATGCCATTTTCTTGGAGACAAAGACTGTAGGTAAAGCGATGAGTGAAACTTGGAAAAAAAAAAAATGTCAGAGCACCTACCTGGAATTTTTGAAGCTGTATTTGACATTTAAAAATTGGTGAGGGAGTTTCATTTTTAGGAGTCTAGGACACAGCATGTTAGAAAGAGTTTGTATAGGTGGTTTATTGGAGGTTCATGTTAAGATCAACTCCACAACAGTCCTGCTTCAACTTTGTGTGGAGAGGTAAATTTTGTGCTTTTGTAATACCAAGAATTCTGGAGGAGCTGTTAGTTTGAAAGATCTTAGAAGAAATACCAATAAAAAAGATATCAGTGTCTTTGTCATTTTTATTGTGGTCAGAAAAATGATTCAATGCTAAAATGGATTGACACACAGCATTTTCCAGTAATTGCTTTTCTGTCATCATTTTTCAGCTTGGCTGTTGTAGTTATTTTGAGTTTTCTTGGTTTTGCTTTTTAAAGCTTTCATTTTTTTTACATTAAATGATTTTATTTTCTATAACCAGGAGGGCAGTTCTGACAACTCTTAGTTTAATAATTCTTTGCATAAACAATTTGGTCAGTATTCTTAAATCATCTGCAGAAATCAGGATTATTTTCTAATTATATCTGGATAAAGTAGCTATATTCACACAGAACAATTAAATCCACTAGCAGTTATTCTAAATAATCCAGCATGACTAACAAGAAATATGAATCATACAGTCTGCCAGAATTCACAGTATTTGTATCAATGTCTATTCCATCTAATGACAACATAAAATTTGGTCTCTCTATCAGTCAATTCCCTTTTCATTGTCCATTCCACACTTTCACTCCCTTTTCTTTCCTCATGGGGATTTTTGTCTTCATGCATCTTCCCCATTTTTTGCTCATCCCAGCTTCATATGCTATGTGCCTTTTTTCAGTAACTTAGACTACAGCTCTGGGGATGAAGATGTTGCCTGTTGGTTTTGCCTAATGCTTAAAGTGACAAGTACTTCACTGTGTTATACGAATAATTCTTGTCAGTAGAAGTGTGGGCAAAGGGCTCAGTTTCTTGGTCTGAAGGATGTGTGCAAAGGGCCAAATTTCCCTTGGCCTGTGTATGCATGGGCACTTCTACAGGAGAGCCTTCAGAGAGAAATACCTGGTGCATGGAAACGAGTTGCTGTCATAGATGTGCATGGAGGTTTGCTTGTGTGCAGCCTTACTTAAGCTCTAATGATGTGAGAACACAAGGGGTTCAGTTAATGAAGGGCCCATTTCTCAAACAAGTGGCACAATGACTTGAGCTTACATGTAAAGCTGGGATCCAAATTCTGGCTCTTGGAAAGTCAAAGCTGAGCTTATTAGCCACTTTTCCAGGTGAATTCCACCCCTGCCCAGGAGTCCTTAGAAATGTAGAGCCACACGAGTCTTTTATTTCAGGAAAATAGGAAAAAAAAAAAAAAAAAGGCATGATAACCATTTGCAAATCCTAAAATGAGCAAAACCCAATCGGTGTATTAGGAATATGAGCCCTCCCATCAATCCTACGCCATGCATCCATAAATTGTTATGGTCTAGAATTTTTAGTCACTAAGAGTCCCCACTCCCTTCAAGTGCACTCAGAGATCCAGTTAAATTCAGGGGTGGTCGGGGAGGTTTCTCCTCTGCCGGTTGTCTCCAGCACAAAACAGTGTCAGCTCCCACTTCTGATACGCAGCCACGCAGCCCGGCTCGGCAGCATCCAGCCTGCTCCAGCCGGCCTGGCCAGCCCTCACAGCAGTGTGGCTCACTGCTGCCTTTGCCTCAGGAGGCCCTGGGAAGTCAGCTCCAGGAGTCACTGAGCAGGCAGCTCTGTCGCCGCTGCCACATCAGCTCTGATCTTGTCCCATTCAGCCTGCTGCTACAGAGTGACTTGAAGGGATCCTTGTGGGGATACCAAAGCAAAAGCAGTTCCTGCTTCTAGGATGAAGAATTGTGTTTTGGACACAAGGATCTCTCCTTTCCTCCTGTGGGACTTGGAGGTAAGATCACTGCTTGCTGTGTCACCTGCTGGATGGACCCACTCAAGGGTATAATGTCAGCAAATCCCCTTTTGTGCAGTTCTACTTAAAGTCTGTTATGACATACCTATAGCAGATGTGTTCCCACAAAACCAGCAGAACACTAGGTGTAATTATGGGTCAAAAACATTTTACTTCATGTGAAAGAAGTTGACCAGGTTGTTCCATTATTGAGGAAGCATTATTTTAACCCAGATGTGGCACATGAATTAATTTTGCCAAAATCTCAGACATGATATCTTCCGCATTCCTGCAAGAAATCCTGCATTTCTTTCCAGGATGTTGCATTGCTGAGCCACATCTCCAGACAGCAGGGGCAGCACCAAACTACCAAGGCAAAATGACCCATCAGAGCTGAAAGCAACACCACAGCTGCTTCCCAGGATCAGACCTTACAAATCTATAGACTAAGCTGACCATGTTTTAGATTTGCTACATTTGGAAACTTCATTCCTGGGCATACATTAGGTGTCGTACACTTTACAATGGCAGACAGGAAAAAGCTTGATCATGTGTCTGTTTGACAATGAATCATTTGTAAAGGAGAACTTTTAAGTTCTCTCCTTTGAATTGTGATTCTGTTAAAATCTGAGGGCAAAGGCATTGGAGTTGGTCATTCCGTTACATTTCTGTTTATTGGTAAACAAACTGGCATTTTGACTTGTCTGTTCAAAGTTTATTTTTCTGGGATGGACATGCCTCCAAGGATGGATATCGCTTTAGAGTTAGATTTTGCCAAACCTCATTGGCTGCGTTCTTGATTACCAAAATTAAGAATGGCTCAGACCCTGTTTTCCTTATCTAAAAAGTACAGGGTGGAGAGCTAGGTAAACGTTTCTTCTCTTGGCCTATCTCCATTGCAGTAAAGGGAGGGGTTTGTCCGCATAGTCACCTGTGATCTGAGGGTTTGTTTTGCAAAGGAGAATGTGGGGCTGGTTTCCTTGGGTTCCTAAGCCTGAGGCAATAGTGCTGGGAAACATGTAATTGGGGCAGATTCTTAATATTTGTAAAGAGAACCTAGTTTTTTTTTTCTTTGTTATAAGCAATGCCACGCACACAGTGAGGCAAAGGTTTGTGAAAAACAGGTGTTTTATTTATAACTCTGTGCTTTAAAAAACAGCCAAGCAAAAACAAATATAGTCCAGTTCAGCTTTTGTTTCCTCTCATCATATTACACTTGCTCTTCTTTCTCTCAGGATGACAGTCCTGGGATCTTGATGCCAACCTGTGGAAGATGGATTCCCAGACACAGCATCTGGCTCCTTGTGTGAGTCCTGAGGCAGTCAGTAGCGTTGGTGGCCATGGAGTTGCCTCTGGCTCTGACATGTGGTTGCATTAGCCGCTTGATGGGCTCTGTGACAGCTTTGCCCTTCTGAATGCCGTCTTGTTTTGACTTTTCAACCTGAGTCAGTTTGCACTTCTTAACTCTTTTTGTAGTGACCATTCCCTTGTAGGAGGTATTGCTCTTCCCTCCCAGTCTTTCCTATCGCTGCAACTGGATGCAAGAAGAGCAATACTATAAGCAGCAGACAGTACCTGCCTGACACAACCTTTTTCCAGTGTTCTGTTCCTGAGCCTGTCTGGCAGACAGAATTACTCTCATTTGTTTTTTCCTTCACTTAGAAACATAAAGAACAATTCTTACAACTCTTTCCTATCTGAAGAACTCAGAGAAACTATGCACAGGAGTAAGGATACAGATGTTGAAGTCATAGGGTTTTATTTGTGTGGATAAAGTAGGAAGGGTTTAAGGATTTGACTCCTGAAAAAGGCTTTGATTGTTAGCAAGAACAGAAGAAGAAGATGTTCACTGAATGGTGTATGCCCTTCTGCTAATCCTGGGGATGGGAGAGGCACACAGCACTTCGCAGGATCAAACCCCTCTGGTCTCAAGGCTGCATATTGCAGATAGCTCCACAGTGACACAGAATTACACACAAGACCTTTCCTTTGGTAACTGATATGCAGCACTTCTGCTTGTTAATTATATTAATGTTGATGATTTATTTCTGGAACTGCTTAAAATAACTTGTCTGCATTTCTGCAAGTTTCGTGTTTTGTCTCAAAGTTTGATAACCTAGCCTGAAGCAGGGAAAAATCCTATTTCCTATTAATCAGCCCTGACTTGTATCCCCTAGACCACCTTTCTGTGGACTGTTCCCCTTGAGCTAGAGTAGAATAGTATTTAGTGCTTCGAGACACAACATGGTTGCAAATCTTGTATTTGTTGGACAGTTTGCAGCACTGCAACATGAGTGATGGCATGGGACAGAGGAGGAAGCAAGAATTTCTTGTCCTGGGTTCGATTTCATTCACTGGGGCTGGTACATGCAGTAAGAACACGAGAAATGTTTGTGAGATGTTGGAAAAAGTCTGGGTAGGGATGCAAAAGATTAAAAGTGTTTACCGTACTCAGAGTGCTAAAATGTGTTGCTACAGCTCTGGTTTTGCTACAGTATTCCCAATAATAACCACCGAGTCCAGGGTGAGGGACCCTTTACTTCCAAGCTGGTAGTTGAGATGGATAAAAACAGACCATCCAACCATATGACAGTATAACTGGATACTTTCAAGAGAAGGCAAAGCAGAATCTTTGCAAGGTAAGGTCTGTGCCATTTGGTTTACTTTTTGCTGAGCAAACACAGATGATACTTTCACTCTGGGAGGAGTGGAGACACTGCTGTTTGACCCATGGGACTCGGTGAGGACACTGAAGGACTGTGGCATGAGTATCTTGCTGTTCACAGCACCCAGGACAAGACGGTGCCTCCTCACCCGTACACAGAGCTATACCTCCAGCTACATTATTAAGTATTGTTATTGCTTGGACTAACAACACAAAGGAGGGCTATGAGGCACGAGCATCTTTATAAAACAAAGCAAAATATCAAAATAAAGAATTGCTGTAGATGCTTTTGACACCAAGTAGGTAGTTGATCAGGCACCTGTTTTCCTCCATAAAAATGCTTGTCCTTTCAAGTAATCAGTAGCCATAATGTCTCTTGTTGGCAATGTGACAGAGATTTATAAAACACTTTGTGAAATTATATCCCAAACACTGAAAGGTGGATCTTCCAATTAGATGTATACAAGCACAACCTGTTTGGTAGAAGCCACAGCTAGTGTTCAAAGTCTGTTAGTAGCAAAGCTTCTTCTCCTGCTGTAATTAGCACTGTGTGGTTTTGCTCCTTTCTCAAAAATCTGTTACTTCAGAAGTAGTTGCAAAAAGCAGAATAAAAGAAGAATTAGTGACCTTTCTGTATGATAATAGTTGCTGGCAAGTGGTTTGGAGCTTAGATACACAAAGACTTTATTAAACAGACTTTATTTTGCAAAAGCACACAGATTCTTTGTCAAATGCTTCGTTTTCATACCATTTTTGACTGAGCACAGAAAAAATGTCTTTAAGGGGCTGGCTTGCCCATCTGGGGTCAGTGCAAAAGAATGGAACAGATTTTTTTATAATTATTTATAAGATGTCTGCTTTCATAACGCTGTTCCTTGAGTGGCTGACGACCTTGGGGGCCCTTGCTGGCCCCCCTCCCTGCGTAGCGTGCAACATTCTGCTGGTCATCAGTAACGATTCATTCCCTGAAAGAGAGGGAGCAACTGTTAAATCCATGTAGGTTCCCCTCCCTCCGTGTGTTATCCATCTTCTTTTAGTATGCTCCGACCGAATTGCAGAGGATGTGGATTTTCAGGCTTGAGGATAGCAGGAGCACAGAGAGTGTTCAGTTTTCATTAGAAGTAGGATGCTGTTTTCAATGAAAACATTGTTTTGAATTTATTTGTATTGCTTCTTTGGATTCTACAGCCCCACCCAGCCAAAAAGCTCCTCAGTGGTGCTCTCTGGCTTGATAACGCCTCACACACATTCCAGTGACTGCTCCCTTCTTTTGTAATTCTCATTTGCAGTATGAAAGCTCTATGGCCCCAATCACTGTACTAGGTGCTGCACAGACCTTTAGGGTTTATCTATAAAAAGTTTTACATTCCTAGTTTGAAATGTCTTGGCAACTGATTGACTGATAATTTAACAATATGCTAGGCCAGCAAGATCTTTGTTCTACGATTCAAATGTTAGTGGTGCTCTTTACATTTACTTTACTCCAGAAATGTTTGTGCCCTGGGAGAGAAAAGTGCAGTGTCCAGCTCTTTCAAATACATTGGGAACTAACAGTATCAGCTAAAAATGTAATCTAAACTTCCAGTCTAGCTATATCTTCCAAGAATTGATAAAGATTATAGTCTAAGACCATAGTTAAGGGCCCTCTTGCAAAACTACCTAAAATGGTAAAAGGTGTCAACCACCCCATCTGTTCATTAAAACCCTGTGCAGAGTTTGAATAATTTGATCAACTGCATTAATGCTCCTCTTCTGTTGGAGTGCCAAATAAGTCAGGTTCATTTGACAAACCTCTGTCCACGGAAACTTCTTAAACTGCAGCAGTTATACTTGCAAGAGAGCACTTGACTATGGCTGGAGTTGACAAGACAGGAACAAAAACAGGCACAGAGAGACTGGGGGGTTTGTCCTTGGTTTTTGACCAGGGTGGCAAAAATATTAGTTAACATATTCTAAGACTCGCTGGTAGTTCCCCTGCAAGGGGAGGAAAAGCTGCTTCCTGGGCATCTGCCTGTGAGTGGCACCTGCCACAATAGCTGAAGTGGGGAGGGTGAGATTTTTTGCCTTTTATTCACTATCATGGGGTGGTAAGAAGTTAAAAATTGGATGAACATATCAAGATGGTCTCTACATGCGTCTGTTGTGAGTACTGTAAACTGCAGTATACTCTATATTGCTTGGAGTGGATAAATGTTACCTGCACTTAGCTTTTGAGCAGCATTTCTCAGCTGCTCTGCAGGAAAGCAGAGCCAGACAGTAATGCCACCCGGGAGGCTGGCCTATAACAAGGACCTGTTGAAAATTTTCTGTCAAACTCTCTTCTTTCTCATTGCTGATGTTCTGGCTGGTTGGTGTAGTTTGAAGATCTTTTTAGGCTGGCTTTTTCACATTTCACTTTTTTCACAAGTCATTTGTCACAACGGCTTCTGCCTGATTCTTGGCAAAGTCAATGCACCTGGCAGCTAATGGCCTTCCTTTGTTGGAGGCTGCTTCTTCTGGGAAACTAAACTGGATAAAGAGGTCAATGTGGGAAGAGAATGGCTAGGTGAAGAGGGCAAGATGTTTCTCAAGGAAAACTGAGACTGACAGGAAAATGCATCCTTTTCTGAGGCTCTGGAGAAGAAGTTGCATTTGGTCAAGTTGAACGTGGCTTAAAGTACTTTTTCTATCATGAGGCCTGCTGGTTGGAAAGGCCAGTATGTCTAGAGCAGGACTGTCTGATCCAACATCATGCCTCAACCTTGTTTTACACAGAGCTGAAGCCACATGTGCCAGACGGTCCTCCCTCTTCCCCATCTGCCCTGTGATCGGGCTACCCTGTGTGCAGCAGTGCAGAGGAAGGCACATGGCCTTCTGTTAGCTAGCATCTTTACAGCACAGCTGCAGAAATTTCACAGAAACATGCCACTAGAGGGCATCTACACATCCTCACAACTGTATTGTAAACCTGTTCACAACTGCAAAGAAGTCAATGGAGCATTTACAGCCAAAGTTATAAAATATTGGAGCTCAAACAGAGCCTGCTGCATTTTTTTTTTACTGAACACACCACTCTCCTTTGTGTCCTGAACAGAAAAGCGCACTGAGATGCTTTAGTCAGCAAAGCTTAAGATGCAACATCAAGCCCTGAAGGTTACAGAGGCACAAGGTTTGAGAAAATTCATATTGCATAAGAAAAATGGATATTTGTTTGTTTTCACTGTGAAGGGAATGGATTGTTATTTTTAAAACTATACTCCCAAACATCCAAATTCACAACCTTTCATATTTAAGATGGTTGTTCAATAGCAATTGCATGTTTATTTTATTTCCAGTCCTTGTGGCTTGGATTGCATTGTAAAAATGGAGCCCACCAAATGTCAAGTTGCCAGTTGTGTGTCCAACTGGCTATCTGGGCAAATGCATCCTTAATGCATCTGTATAATCATCGTAGCACAACTTCAAAATGCAATTGGATGCACATGTATAAGGGGGACTGAGCATAAATTCTATTTAAAGTCAGGCCCTGGAATAATACACAAGATTAAATACAAGAAAGATGCAAGGGAAAAAAAATCCTGTCAAGCCAATGAATCATTCTGCAACTCTAGATAAAATTTCAAAACGATTTTGGTGAAGATCCCAGAGTACTTTGATTAGAATGATGTGTTTTTGAAGCAGAACTGTAAAGGTCCTGATTCAGTAATATGTTTATTTACAGGAATATTCACTAATTGGCACGACTCATGTGATTAGATATAGGCATATACTTGTAGTAGCTTTCTGAGTCAGACCCATAGTAAAGAAAAATTCCTTTACTGTATTGAAAGGAATTCAGTGCTAAGTAAAGAAAACTTCTTTTACTGTATTGAAAGGAATTCAGTGCTAAACGTTATTCTTCAGTTGTATTAGTATACTGAATACAGCTAGTTATCAAATGAGGCAGAATGCAGACTTCTGCTTTCTTAAAGCTATAGTTCGTATGCCTTACCTCAAAATGGTGTTTAACTGTTACATCTTTTTTGATGATTTGGCATGTGCCTCATTTAAATTATCTCTAGTGACAACAATTGTCTAATAAATTTGGAGATTTATATTAATGAGCCTTTGAGCAGAGAAGTACACTTATTCCAAGTTAGAAATGCCATAAAAGGGATGAGTTAAAACCAATATAGATAATTTTGTGTAAGTTTGCATTGCAGAGTAGCCCTAAAATACCAGTCATGTGGAGGATGCCAAAGAGACTAATTAATATTGCTAGATCCTGTTGTTTACATTTTTGTTTGCAACAGCTCATAGCGTACCCAGGAGTGAAATTGCCCAAGTACCATGTGAATGTCTGTTCTCATGATGATTCTAGTTGCTCCTATGTAAAGTTAGGACACAGCTGCCTCCAACCTGCTATACTCTGAAGAGACTGGGAAGAAAGACAGAGAAAACAGCTTGAGGGAGAGAGAGAGGAACTGGATGTGCTCAGGTTCCCCATGAATATGCCTGCACTTCAGTTGCAGAGAGATGCTGAGGGAAGTTAGGAGAGCATTCTCATTCTCTAGTATGGTGGCCTTATTTGCCATGCCTTACTTCTCTGATAACTGAAGAGAGAGAAAAAAAGTTGTTTTCTCACAGATTAGATTATTTACATACTTTGACTCGGGTGTGCTCACTTCACAGGTTTTGTTTATTTTTAGCTTTTCCAAGTACTGCATGTAGCCTTGGCCTTGTCATGGTGCGCAAGGCTTTAAGAGCCCTGGGGACCATGTGTGGTAGCTGCTGAGCCGTCTCTGTGCACACGGAGCAGGGGGATGTGGACACAGCAGTTTGGAAGTTAGTTGGAGACAGCCCTTATAATAGGCAAGTGTAGCTATGAATTTACTCACATAGGGTTGTCCCTCCTTTGCTTTCTCTTGTGTGCAGACCTCTCTTCCTTTTCAAGTGAGGGCCCTTCTGCTTTTCAGTGCTGCCATCTCCAGAGAGGAGGGAGATGGTTTGATTTCAACTGTATAAAAGAAAACCTGAATGGGTTCCACTGACAGGAGCCAGATATGATTCCAGGTGAAGGATGTCAGCGATCCCACCCTTCCTGTCCTGACCTCCACAGGCTCCCTTTCTGCAGCTAAAGGATGACACAGCCTACCCTAATGCAGGTTAAGCCTCCTACCTTACTCCCCACCTTTTCCGGGCAGGGGTCCTCTGACATGCCATATTGTGCCAAATCCTTTACAGTGGCTTTGTGATGTGAGCTAGTATCTGCTGGAGATGCCGAGCTGAGACATGAACTCATTTCACGGAGGGCTCGACCTGAATTCCCTGAAGTGAGAGTCTAGTCCTTTTACTCACTGAGCTCCCTCTTTCTGTAGTTAATCAAATCCTAAATCCTCTGAAGTGAAAAAATGCACATTTTGTTTTCAATGACTTGCTGAAGCTGAATGCTTCTCACAACCAGCAAGGCCTATGAAACTAGTATTTATTAAGGATGAGTGATTTCTCACACTTACTCTGTTTCTATCCAAGACTGCCAACTTGGTCCACCTGGGCCTCAGAACTGAGATATCACATTTCCCACGTCTCATGCCTTCTCTCTATTTGCCCTGCATTATTTATTATGGCACTGAGTGCTCCTGGGGTTCGCTGTCAGGCAGGGTCAGGCTGCTTTGGGCTCACCTCTGCTGTAGCACAGAGTTGGAAGGCTGCTGTACCAGGGAGTTTATTGAACAGGCTTGCACTACAGTCGGTGCTCCTTTTTTTACCCTTCCTTCAGGAGCAAATAGGAACTCAAAAGCCTCCAGCATGCACTGGAGAGACTCAGAGGAAACTGAGAGACAAAGCAAGGATGAGGGCCTAGAGCTTCTGGCTTCTCAGGAAGATAAGAGAGAGTTTAATTGGCATCTCCCTTAGAGCTGTTTTGGCTATCGATTCTTTCAGGGCAGGCAAGGGTGCAACATCCCTGCTGGCAGTAACACCCTTAATGACAGAGTTGATCAAATCAGTGTAATCCATTTGGGCCTTTCTTGCCAGGTTTGGAAGGCTGCTTGTAAAAGGGTTTCAGCAACTTTTCACTCAAGGCGTTTCCCAAACTGGCTCAGAGGGGGAAAGAACAGTATTATTTAGTACAAATGATTTGTTGCCATCTCTAAAATGGTAATTGGACACCCTCCCCAAATCATTCCAAATCAAGCATGTATGTGGTTAACTCAGGCTCTAATTAGGAAATTTTGTTGTACCATCTTTTGTCCCGGAGAAACAAGAGTTGCAGTGACAAGGCCTTCACAGGCACTTTTTTTTCTCTGCACCTATTATATTTCTGTAGCTTGAGAGGAGCAGTAGCTGATTGTGAAAGAAGGAAAAGGTAAACAGACATTTACAGCTTGGGAAAATATGCTTCTAAAAAGGGTTATAGAGGTGTTAATTTTCACAGTGTTTATTTCAGAATAGTTCTAAGAGATACAAAGTGTAGCCCCAATCTCTCTGCGACCATCAGGAGTGTGAGCTGCTCCATGGAAGCTGCTTTTAGGATGAGACCTTAAAGTACCACCAGCAACAAAAGAAGATGGGGGCACATATTTCCTCTTTGGACTGGAGAAGAGGGGCAGACACTTCCCAGATCTTCCAAGGCAAGTTTCGTATTTTAAAAATTTGGGTCACTTCTTTAATTAAAAAGTTATGCTTTTAAAAATGTTTCTAGTAATATGCACTGCAGCACTGGGAGATGGAGTATTTTTTTGTCTGAAGCCTGTATCATCTATCAAAACTAGCTGCATGAAAACAGCTGGGTCTAGTGTTTGAGTCTTCATAACTGAACTGAACATTTAGACTGTCTTTTTCCATCAAATGTGTGATTTAACAGTGCAACAGTGGCTGAATCTAGGACAGTCTCTGAATTGCAGATTTCTGTACTAGCTGTCTGCAAAGCAGGAAGAAAAAGAAATGACAGGCTGCTGGCAGAAAAATACAATGATACTACAATAAGCATACACCACAGTTCATTTGATGGACAGCAGTGCCTACTCCCATGGAAAAGGGCTAGGAATCATGCAGATTAGTTCCTCATGCTATGAGTGCAGAAATCCAAATAGTCTCTTCTCAGATATGTTGGTTGCCATTCTGTTTTCCTCTGGTCATTTACTAATATTAGAAGTGACAAACTGTGAAACCAAAGTTGCAGGAAAGGCATTGTATGTTTGCAAAAATTTTAGCTTGCATGGGTCCATCCTGCAGTCTTTCCTCCTCCAAAGCTTCCCATAGCTTTATGTGTGCCCACGTGCATGCTTACGCAGGTGGGTTCCTGATTGCTACAAATGGCTCTGTCCCTTTTCTTCTGGATCTGTCAGGATGGGAGTCTGTAGACTGTTTTGCTCTGTGCTTGACTGAAAGCTTGAGAAGTTAAAAGCTTCTAGAAAAGTCTCAAAAAACAACAACATATAAAAGAAAACACATGAGAGATGTGAAAAAGAGAAATAATGCAGCATGCAGTAACATTTGGAAGCTTTCGCTCTTTTAACCAGTGTCAGAGAGTCTCAGCAAGAATGGGACCCCCATAATCCACAGGGCCTCTGTAAGAAACACAGCAACAGCTGAACAGTGTACGAGAGCTGAGGCTTCAGGGAAAACCTCCATGAAAAATAAAAGGAAGGGGAAGAAAAAGAAAAAAAGAGGTTTTTTTTTTAAAGCTCTGTACAGATGCCATGACAATTTGATGAATCCTTCTGCTTTTTTTGCTTTCATGCAAATTGATAGTCTGCTCTTGGGAAAGGTCCACAGTGCTCACGAGCATCTTATTGTCTGCTTTAAGTTACAAGCTGACGGGAAAAGCTAAGAAAAGCAGCAGCATGGAAAAAGGAAAAGGTGTTTAGTGATGTCAGGAGTTGTATGTTGCTGGTGGCAGATGCACTCAGAAGTA
The DNA here is from genome assembly GCF_036370855.1 of Dromaius novaehollandiae. Lineage (NCBI taxonomy): Eukaryota > Metazoa > Chordata > Aves > Casuariiformes > Dromaiidae > Dromaius > Dromaius novaehollandiae. Next base: position 31,397,436 of record NC_088099.1, read on the forward strand.
AGGACCACATGCAAGTTCACACTGTTAAACAAAGCTGTAGTCGAACCAGTGTATTGCCAGTGCCAAGCACTTAAAAGACTGTATGCTTTGCCTCTCGGAAAAATGAGGCTGTTACAAAACTTCATGGCTTTTTCAGGCCATGAATGATGTGCTGTCGTGATTTGCTTTCTGGTTTTGAACTGCTGTGGGTTGTGTTCTCAAGGTTTTCCCTGCAACCACAGAGTTACTTTTCGTATTTTTTACGTGAAACCTGAATCTCTCATGTTCCTTCAGCTCCTTCAAGAAAAAGATTGAAAGTGTGGCCTTTAAGGAAACTATCAATTGTGACAAGTGTTGCAGGAAAGTCACAAAGACTGAAACTATTTTTATTATGATGATTTGGTTTCTTATGGATAAAAAAACCTCAATTGCACTTGTATTTTGCTTACTCTCTAAGGCCTTGAATATGTAAACATTATATTACAATTTTGTCTGTAGCATCAGCTCCACTCTGACCCCAGTGAGCACAGCTAGTCTTGAGAGGCCTCAGGTAGTTAATGTTGTTTCTGTTGCCTTATTTGGACCCTGTCAATATGGGAATGCATTTGCTGTGACGCTGGTGTGGATGAGCATCTGAGTTTAAGCTGTTCTAAGGGGTGAGCAGCGGCAATGCAAAGCCACACACAGTTACTGTGTGTTGCAAGGGCTTCTGAGGCCTTGTCCCCTGATATTTATCAGCGTGGTAAACTCAAGGACTCTATGAGCCTCTCCTAGTCAATTGTGAAGGAACCTATCTTTCTTTCCTATCACATCACAGAGAGTTGTGGAAGATGTGGGAGGACTACCAGCTATATTGAATGGTTTAGTGCTCAAACTCATTGCAAAGTGAGGGGGTTAACAGCCTCCTCACTGAAGGTCTCACTCGGGACTCAGCAACCTAAGGAAGACCAGGGAGGCTGGACTGAACGACTGCAGGTGAACTTGAAGTAGATGCTTTCTTTAGGGGGATGGCTGGAAACCAAATTAGAGAGTGCAAGTTAATTCTGCAGTTAAGACATGTCCCTGGGAAAAAGCTAGTGACTATATTTTGCTCTTTATTTATGCAGCTCCTCTGAGGAAGAATATTGTATAAGGAGCAGAAATGTGGGAAATTTATGGAGAAAAACTCTTGTTGACTGGACTTGAACTGAAGGCAACTGAAGCTGCCTGTACGATGAAGTACTCTCACCTGTGTGTTTTGGTCCAGAGCATGTTGGGTCTGAACATCTATAGTCTTGAACAAATATAGTCATTTACACCTATGGAAAGTAAGTGAAGGAGGGTGTAAGATGCAACTGCTCTCATGTGGTAACATTTCACACCCACACTGAACAGGTGTAAGTGTAAGTGACTATACAAGGTGCACGGCAAGGGGAAATCAGGCCAGTTGTTATTAGGTCCAAGCCACAACCCTTGCTGCTAAACTCTGAGCTGGTCTACCATTGAAAAAATGAACTGGTGGTACACAATAAATGCCCTCCGTGGAAACTCAGCTTATACTAGCAAAAGAGCTCCTTTATAAAACAGCTCTTTTGCGAGAGTTCAGTCTTCCATGTACAGCAGCAATCATGAGTTTGGTCTGGGGACTTGAGCGATGACCCGTCCTGATGGATCTAAATTCTGCTGTCAGGCTATGCATGAATCTGCTACTAGGTTTCTCCTAGAAGCATACTAGGGGTGGGGAGCACAGTGTATGACTGGCAGTTTTCCATTATTTCTGCGTAGGTAGTGTTTGCAAGACAGTTTCTTTGTAGGCGTAGTTGCCTACATTAAATTAAATAAGCTTTTGCCTTAAATAAGGCAAAAGGTTAGGAGTTTTGCCTTTTCTTTTGGTCTGCACAAGAGCTTTTTACCAGCATGAGTTTTTAAACTGTTGGGCAGCACAGTTACACCAGCAAAACCTTTCAGTGAAAACCAAAACACAGTTGCCTAGCCTGTGTAGACAAGACATCAGAGAAAGGCAGCAATGTTTTGATCAGCAGTACCGCAGTCTGAAAGTTCACAAGGTGAGAAGCACTTCTTGCCGAGAATATGCACTGCAAACTGTATTTAGAAATAACATTTTTAATTAAAAACAGCATTTCTGATCCTGTTGGCAGTAGCTATGGGGCATAAGTGAGGATATCTTTTCTGACAGGAGATGTTTGGGATCTTGATGTAAAAGACTGCAAACCAGTCTCAAGCCTGCTTGAATAATCAAATTAAGAACTTCCATTCTTAGGCACAGACTTCTGAAGTGGCACACGCAGATTTGGCATAAACCACTCATTGTTGCCAATAGCAGAGCTGACATCGAGGGCTTTCCTGCATTAGGGAAATTTGTAAAGATGCAAATACAGACCCTTCATGTGGATCCAGGCTGCAGTTTCACAAGACACTGTTTTTGGTGGCACAACCAGCTTTAAAAGTTCCAGCTCCTTCTGGTTACCGGATCTTGTTCCTTCTACTTCCCTCCACTGTGCTGCCACTCTTGTTTGTGATCCAGGTGAAAACAAACCAAACACTTTTATTTTTAGCAAGGATGATTTTACAGATGTACTTTGCCGAGCAGCCCCATAAACAGTGATAAGGCATGTGTGATAGGTGGCAAACTGTGGCATGAAGGTGGTAATATGTCACTAGGAGCGGGACTGGAAGGAGGCGGGATCATCTTCCACTAGCATCATGCCGCCGGCAGTGTCTTGTGAGACTTCACGGTGTTGGGGAGAGTGTGTCATTACAAACCCTGCTGTGACCTCCTTGACTCTGGGTCTTGCACCCCCGGCCCAGAAACCAAAGCACAGCAGTGCCTTGCTCAGCTATCCCCAACTGAAGGCTAATTTTATCCAAGCTGAGAGAATGAATCTTGGATTAACTACTCATTAGCACTCATTCTGAAATAACATAAGGAGCCATTGGCTGCCAGACTGTTCCCAGTTTAGATTCAGCTCCTGTCAGGCTCACAGCTTCAATTCCTGCACTGACAGAGGCATTGCTGTCAGAGCTACGTCAGGGTCACAGCTGCCTCCTATGGTCACAGCCTGGGCTTTTGGAATAACCTGTGCTGGAATTGCCCTGCAAGGCAGCAGCCTCACCTTGTGAAAAGCAGGAGACCAAGCCCACATGGGGTCTGTAATTGAAACCCGGGCCCGTAGGAGTGGACGGGCCCACCACCTAAATTCCCATCCCTGGTGGTGACCTGCGATGAGTGAGCAACCAGGGCAAGCGTCGCTTCGCTGGCCTCCAACAACAGTGGAGGACGGTGATGGAGACATCAGGGCCAGGCTGCTCTGCCAGCGCTCCCCTGGAAAGATGCCTGTGACACGGCCTCATCAGGCCTCAGCCCTTGCTGTCCCCACCAGGCCAGGAAGACAGGTGCAAGTGACAGACACCTTTGTAATTAAGCAGTTTGTGTCCTCCACAGCCCCATGGCACCAGGTTGTCAGTCCCCCCACTAATCACCTCTGTTTGATTAGGTGAGAGCTTTGTTTAGTCGCCTGCCCTGACACTGCCCGGCTGGTCAGGCGGTTAAGTACCTGATAACAGGCCCTGCTGCTGGGGGCTGCTCCCCGAAGAAGGGCCATCAAGACCGCCCGTGCATCATGCAGGCAGTTCTGGAGGAAAAAAGCAATATACATTCTCACCCTCGAGAATGCAGCTCACTTTTGCCACTGCTTTGTCTTAACGTTTGTGGTACCTCACAGCATGGTAATTAAAGGCAGTAAAGCGGGGCCTGATCTCACAAGTCTTCCTGCTGCGGAGTCCCCCTTGGTCTTAGTGCATCTTGTCCTGCCAAAACTGAATCAAAATACAATGCCGAATAGCTCTTAACGAGCTGCCAGGTTTTTTGCTTGCACAGATTTTGATCTCTGCAGCATTAGGAGCGGGTAGTGGAAATGCCCCCCATTTTAAAGAAAGGCATTTTCAGGTTTTTTTCATCTCTCACTCCAGCACAACCACCAGTGGAATAACCAGGTCTGCTTCTCTCGTTTTATGTCACCATCTTTACTGGGAATTCATCTCACTACTGTCACTGTAAATCAGAGATTGCCTTATTCCATTCAGCTACCTATGTCCAATTCGGAAAAGCTACAATAGTCACAGAGAAACCTGAAGCTCTCTTTGCTCCTTTGGAGTGTGTCACCATAAATCATCCCAGCTAAAAGGCCATATGCCACTTTGAGCTACATTCTCCCAGTTAGTAAAATGCTTTAGATCTTAATGCCTTAGGGCAGAGAGATGAGTCTTATGGATGATGCTTTGTCTATTGCAAAGCACCAGATAAACTGATAGCTTTACATAAATGATGATTGATTTAACTTAGTTCTTCCTGAGGAACCACTGGAGAAGCAGATGAAAATAATTTTTGATGGTTACTCAATGCTTTCAGCCACTGCTTCAAAAATAATCAACAAAGGAGGATATTGAGTTAAAAAGCATGACATTTTACACATGTATATGAACACGTATTCCCCAACATAAACACACACACATATTTACAAACCTAGGAGGAGTGTTTACCTTGTTTTTCTTAAACCTTTCACATGCGTGTTTTCAAGCTAGCATTACAAAAGGTAGAAAAGTTATTTAATTCAAAAGAGTGAAAGAGGACCCAAATCTTCATTTAATCACAAGACTTGAAAAATTGATACTTTAGAAATAACTTTTTAAAAATTAGCCAATGATGCTAGAGCTATGGTAAAATTGCAAACGTTGGCATTGCTGATAATACAAATAATTTGAACGGTTTGATCATGGAAGGCAATCAGGGCAGGATGTGCTGGGTGCTGTAGAAGCACAGAACTGTTGCTGGTACAAAAGATTCTCCTAAAAGAGGCAGAGAATGTTATCTTTGGCATCATTTAAGGAAAACTGGGAACTTGCTATTAGCTCAAGAAAGGAGGTCCAGAGTACAGGATGGTTCGCAAATAGGATTGCTCTTGCGGTTATAGACTAGTGCATAAGACAAAGTGAAAATTAATTTAGGTTTTCCTGACAGAGTGCAATAAATATCTTTCTTATAGTAGTAGGTTTATTTTATTCCTGAACTCTTAACCAAAATATGTGACAGAGAACAATTAAACCATTCTTCTCAAATTAGGATTCTAACGGATACCCATGGTCTATAGCAGTCGTAAGTTCTTCATTTTCATCAGCATTCATTTTTAAATGGTTTAATGCTGCCTCTGATTGCCAAGTGCTAAAATATGAATCTTCACACCTCTGAGTCACCAATGTAACTAAACTGTGACTTCAGCATCAGAGAGTTTCCTGGGAGTAAAGCAAGCTGTGGCCACAAAAACATGAGTCATGATTTCCAGGGTAATTCAAGCCCACCTTTGTCAAAACTGAACCAACTCCCACATTTTCCCTCCTTACCCCACCAGCACCGCTCAGCAGCTCCCTTCCATGGTAGCTGGGTGGTTGGTGCCTTGGTTTCAGGTTTTTCATCGGACTGAAAGTCACTCACCACTCCTGCCTCTTCTGACAGCATCAGCGCTGGCTTCCGTAAAGGCATTCTCCTCAGATAACCATCCTCTTCATTGAATGTCCTCAACCTATGGATCTATAGAAGAGTGGGAATAGGTGCAGGCATGGTAGGTAAACCATTTCAGGTCTCAGCCCTATTAGCTGACAATACCCAGTACCACAGACTTCTCCAGCAAGACATGTGATGTCAAGGGCTACAAATACACCCTTAGCTAGATCTATTTAGAAGTGAGAGGTTGTAAATAAGAAAACATGGAAGCTATAAATCAATAGACTAAAAATATTGTCTCTGGTGTCAGTGTAATGAGCTAACCACTACAATAACCACAATAAATGGGAGAAAAATGAGGAGATATTTTGTCACATTGAAACAAACAAACAAAACATCCTTCATCTTTCTTCCACGCTCCTCAGATTTAGCAAAAAAAAATAAAAATAAATAAGAAGGAATAAGCTGAAAAGTTTGTTTAAAGACAAGAAACGAAAGAAACTGTGGAACACTGTCCTTTCTTTAGATTTGATTTTCTGAAGCCTCTGCTTACTTCTTGAGTCTTCTAGGATTGCCTGGGCTAATTAGATCATTTTCTAGTTGTCTTCGTGATAGATTTTTCTTCCCGTTGGAGGTCTGGAAAACCACACAAAGGGAGGAGATAGGACGTGAAGGTGCAGGGTGATGAGTGTTGTCCTCCCAAGGGCTTAACAAGCCTTGCAGTTGAGAAGCAATACACTGAGGCTGTACTATGCTCCTGGCACACTTTCTCCAGCAAACCCTTCTCCTGTAGCAACTTGTATTAGCAAAAACTATGAGAATCTGATTCCAGCCCTGGTCCCACCTGGCAGCAGAGCAGGCTGTGGGTACAGTACCGGAAGGGTAGTACAACAAAACCCCATTTCCCCTCTCCCTGCACTCAATCACAAACAAGGTGCCTTCAGCAGCTCTTGCTGGAAGTTTTCCTATGGGAAAGCAGGCTTGAAATGTTCTCTTTCTGACTGGCATCCATGCATGTCAACCTCTATGCCTTTGGCAGAGATGTGGCTGCACCAGAGCAAATTGACATTACTATCAGGAAGGAAAATCTGGGAAGAAAACGCTTTTGAAATGCCTTCTCTCCTCAACCAAAATGTATCAATTATCATTAGCAATTGTAACATACTATTGACTATCTACATTACATCAGTTATTCTTCTTTCTTCCTTTTTTTTCCCACTTGTCATGTTAAATATATCTGCTTACAAAAAGATAATGAGCCTAATTTCTCCCACTTTCAGTCCTGCAAGTCAGGCATAGTGCAATTCTATTAGTACCAAACCTATGCAAGTAATTGTGCAACTCTGGTTATTAGGATTTTCACCACAGCCTGGAAATGACTTGTGCTATTTTCAGAAATTAACCAATGCTCCAGCTCAGCTGAAGGCCTTTCTGAGAGATTAAACCCAATACTGTTGTTTTCACTTGAGTCTTGCAAACAGGGTGACTGCAGAAAAAAATCTCAAATTATGGTCAAGCAAAAGAGAAAGAGACTCTTCATGATGAAAACAGATGACAGGGTCGTTTGTATCTGGCAGAGGCTTACGTACAGCCCTGATGGCTTCAGTCAGGCCTTGCATGGGCACAGAGATCTGGTTTTGTAACATTAGCCACAAGATAAGGATGAAAGAGTTCAACATAGCTTCCTTCAGGAGCAATTTGTAGAGGATGCAGGTAAGCCTGTGAATCAACTGTTCTCTTGCATACACAGAACAAGCAGAGGTCTTTTACTGGGGCCTTCAGTGGTCTGAATAAATCAGTATGTGCTCCTTTTTTCTTCTTCCTTTCTGAGGCTTTTTTGGTACTCAACTGCTTTCTTTAACTCGGTCAGTTCATTTGAAAAAATAAATTACCATCAGTAGACATACAGGGCACAATTATTCTGGAAGATACCCTTAATATTTTGTACGTTCTGATACCTACACACTGCCTGGGTAAAGGATGCCACTAAATATTTCTGACTAATATTGAAAGGAATTTATGTCCATCAGCAGAGCAGTTCATTCTCTTTGAGGGCTAACCAGATGCCAAAATTTTACTTTATGTTTTGATTGACAGAAAGTTACACAACAAATAGATTAATTGCACAATTAAATTGATTGCACTACAAAAAGGAGGCCAAATATAGATTCTACTTAGATTTCAAATGAAGTTATTCAGAATCTTCTGTAGACTTCAGATGGGGCCCCCAAATTTGCTAAATGTTTAAAAGTCTTGGGTGGAGATGTTGGCCTCTGGCCACAAAGGAGAGTGGTGCAGGAGAGCACCTGGAGAACAATGGCAGAAGCTTTACCTTAAACAGGGTTGGGTATTTGCCCTTCAGAGGTGATCTCATGGTAAAATGAGTGAGTCTTTATTCCTCTGAAACCTTCCTGGTGTTTACCGCTGTGGGACTGTGCAAGAAGCTGTCTATTTTCAGTGTTGCTAGCAGAAAAGCAACTTATGCATAGTGTATTGGCTGATGCTTATATACAGCAGTTCCTTAGTGTGTGACTATACCCTTGCTTCCTGCTCAGCCTCCTGTTCCTTTTAGAGTTACTTGCATTTAAATGGTCCTAACTTGGCTTTGAAGTTAATATTTCTCTGAGGGGAATGAAGTGATGTACTTAGGTCTTCAATTGTTTGTTTGGTGGCAGCTGTTTGCAAGGCTGGCTTGGTGAGGAAATGGAATTCTTGGAGTTTTACATTCACAATAATAACGCATAGCATTTCTACGGCCTCTTCTCTCTTCAAAGTCCTGTGCAAGAACGAGCTGATTAATCACACTGATGAGGGCCTGATAGGCCATCATTTTGAAAAGAAAGCGTTTTGTTCTGTAGAAAACAAACAGTAATGAGAAGCTATTAAAACCACACTATCCATTTACTCCCTCAGTATCTAAATAGATTGAAGCTTCAAACAACCTATAAGAAAAAGCAAAGGTGCATAAACTTGTAGTTTAAGTAGTATTTCCCCCTCTCCCACTACCTTCAATGTCAGACTGTTTTTCCAATTGTCTTTACATTTCCTAGCATTTGAAAATTAAGAGGGTGTAAAGAGAAAAGCAGCCCAGGAATTCAGCTTCTTATCCACCTGGCTTTTAAGGTAATCACTGCTAAAATGCACTGTTGTTTTGCGAGGAGAGCCAGACAGGCCAGAACAATAGCGCTGTGTATAAACTTTCCCCATTCACCTCAAAGCGGGTAGGTTCGGGTAGGTTCTAACACCTCATTAAGATGGTTTAAATGCTAAAGCTGCCATTTTGTTGTTGATTATCATATCAGAAACCTTCACCGAACATATTTAATTAGTACAGCTACAAGCCCTGACATGTCCTTAGTCTTCATGGAGGAGTAGGTTTCAGATTTAAGCTTTCTACATACTGAAATCACCAGTCGAGTGGTCCTTGAGGCTGGTCCACAGCAGGCTTTATCAATATGCAAGGTCTTTCTTTCTGTTCTAATTTTTCACTCTTGTTCGATAGACCTAATTTTGTTTTATCCTGTGTTGATTTTCTACCCACATAATTCTTGTCATTAGGATCACAGCTGTATTCTTGCAAGAAGGAGCAGTTAACATTTTCATGCTGATTAAGTGTGATGTACAGTTTTGAAGGGTGATCTCCCATTTCTTCCCCTCTCCCGCTCCTTCCAAAGGCTCAGTGATAGAGTTAATGTTAACTTCTTCCTCTGCATCTTGTTAGTGTGGCTTCAGCTCAGCTGAAATGAGGCTTTATTGGCATGACAAGCTATGCAAGTGTCACTGAAGCATTAGGGAGAAAAGAATTGTGCTACTCTGAGCATGAAGCAGTAGTGGCATGAGGCTGGGGAGCTGAGCCCCATTCAGCCCCCAGGTTGACTTGCACAGGACCAACCTGAGCCAGGTCCAGCCAAGCCCTGAACTGACCCCGGTGGCACTGGTATCTGAGATGGGGAGGGGAAAAGATGTGTTGAGCCAAGAAAATGCCAAGCCCACAACACCTGTACTGTGTAGCTTGCGAACTCCCTGAATTGCACTCAGATATCACCAATGTCAGTGTGTTACAAATGCCTAGATAGACAGTTTAGGAGACTGGAATCCACTAGTTGCCTTTAAATAGGCAGATGGACAGATAAGATCTCTCTTTCTACCTGCTTACTTTGCCTGTCCCGTAAATGCATAATGCTCTCTTTCTGGTCAGCCCGTCCATCTGCATTTCTACAAAACAGCACATCTGTGCTAGTAGCTAGATGTTGTCTGAGAGAGGCAATATATGATAATACTAGATGAGTTTTGCCACAATAGCTTGCCCTTGTCTCTACTTGCATCCCAGAATTGTTTAGTTTGCATTCAAGTACATGGAGTGCATTACCTCTACCTGCAAATGATACCATATACTAGTCAGAAAACACCCCTTCTGGTTCAGAGAGTCCCTGTGCTGCAGTTTGCTGGAGTATGGACGGCTATTTTGTGATACACATACACTGCCCTAGGTATCCACTGCTGGCCATTATTGGGGACACTGGGCTCAGTGTACCTTAGGTCTGGCCTGATATGACCATTCTTACATTTTGTTAACATGAACCTGAAGTGGAAGGGTGACTAACGCTATGGTGAACAGGCAGAGAGTATTGTCATGCTGCTCCTAAGGTTAGGCATGGTCAGCTAACACTGCTTTGACTATGCCAGTTCTGTCTACACTGTATGCACGACACACAGGGGTTTTGTGCAGCTCCTTGCAGTTGTGTTCGAGCATGAGCTTTTCCCCATATGCAGGTACTGCGGACACCTGTTGTTAGCACTGGCTAGTTTATCTAGCGTACACAGAAAGTAATTCTATTCAATCTAATTGTCAGCTTGTCTATTGATTCTGTTAACAAAGAAACCAAATAGTGTCAATTACTAAGAATATTTTTCTGGGGAAGAAGTGGAAGGGAGAGGAATGAAATGGATACATGAGGTTCTGTATTGGGACCACTAATCTCTCTGACATGGCACACAAAGCCAGCCTTCAAATACAAATAATCTCATATGCAGCAGTTTTTTTTAGAGTGGAAGGCTGCTTCTTTCACTGAGTTACCCCATCTTCCTCTTCCCATAGGAACAATGTCAGCTGAAAACAAAACCAAACCTGCTAATGGGCTTGCTATTGTCATGGTCTCACAGTCATATTTTCCATTTTTCTAGCTCACACTGACTGATTACTGTCTTGAATTCAAGCACTCAAGCACACACGCAACTTTAGGCATGCTTGTGAAAGCTCGTGGCATATGAACCTATTATATGCCACTGACATGACTGTTCTTTGAACTGGGTAATGTGGTAGCTGCACTGCTGAAATGGACTTTTTTTTTAAGCTTGAAAATGTTCCTTCAAGCTCACCCCTGTCTACTAGCTATCTACCTCAGTTTTCCCTGTACTGTAAGATATATTTTCACCTATGGCACTTAAGAAACAGAGCAATTCAGTGAGTACAGCTTGCCGTAAACATTAAAGAAATGAAAAAAGTCCCGAACAAGCCAAGAAACTTGGTGTCTTTAGCCGGCTGCTGTCATACAGTTCAGAGTTTGTCTATGATGAGAGTTGTGAGCAATGACCTGAGAAGAATTTTCTTTTTCCTATACATGTGTTCATTGCTTCTCTTCACCCCCATGAACTTCGAAAGACAGTTAAGTTAAAAAGAACAAGCACTCTGAAATGTTTTGCACGTGAGGTTATTCAGAACTGATCCGAAGTATGGTAAGACCATGCTTAGACTAGTTGCCAGTCATTAATGTTTAAGGTACAACTTTCCAGTCCTTACTCATGCTGGGGAGCATCTGTGGGAGTAATAACCTCTTTGACTATAAGGGGGTCCTTGGGTGACTCAGTATTCATCAGTATGACTAAGAGTTACAGTCAGGTCCCTACGCACTGGGGAAAAAATCTAGTTCTCTTTGTACTTCAGTTGTGTGCACACCCCTCATTGCATTAAAAATGACCATGCTAGTTCTGCAATTAAAACAGCGTGGAACTAGGAAGAGAGGACATGCCTGTTTTCCACTGTGTATGTGACATCTAAGGAATTGCTTTTCTCTGCCATTCCTCATGCACTAACATTATGGGTTTCTTAGGCTAATCTGAGAAGAAAAGCTGTTCCAGGAACATTTGGACTCTCACATTCACTTATAACCCTATAACAAAGCATACAGAGCACGGTAGTATAGAACAGAGACCGTGGATTTAAGACAGAATACATGTCTTTTATGGTGTAGAAGGTAACTAAGAAGTAGATAATCATGTAGATAAGCTTTGTTGAGAAGAGGAGTACAATCAGCAAAAGAGAAATGTCTTTACACCCCAGCTACCATTTTTTTAATAATGACTTCTTGTAAAAGAGATGGAAGGGCTACATTTGCAAAGAAACAAAAGAGAAACTAGACTGAGCAGCAAGATGGGGAGGAAAGAGAGCTTTGTGGTTATAACACTCTGCAAGGACCTACTCAGAATATCCGGGTTCACTTTCTTAGTGTCCCAGAGGTTTCCTGTTTGTATTTGGACAAATCACTTAGCGTCTTTGTACTTCAGTTCCCTATTTATGCAAAAGGGTAGGATATTTTGTTTGGACTGAAAGCTCTTGTGGACTGGGCTTGCCTCTTCACCTGTGCATACCTATTACACATAGCGCAGTTATTTTACACATGATACATCATAATATAGAGAGATTTGATAAACTTACACATGCTTTTGTAAAATTCTGGCTAGACGTCATCTGAGAATGCCCTGAGGGCATCATTTCTCTCAAGCCCTCTCTACAAAGTCTCTCATATCAGATGAAAAAGGAGAACTTCCACAGAAAGAGATCTATCCTGAAGCAGATGGAGGAAAACAGGAGGCAGAGAAATTACAAACTGATCCGCTAGTATATCCAGTTTTTACAAGGGATAGCACATCTTTGCTTCTCCTGCACTCCCTGGAGCAGTTCTTCCTAGGCACCAATACAAGCCTTATCACTGTAATATCTACAGCTCAGCCTTACAACACCTGTGTAGGTATAGAAAGGAAAAGCAACATCCTCATTTAGTAAACAGGTAGAACTGAAGCACAGGCTACATTCAAACTCAAATCACAAGGGAACCTCACATAAACTCAGGAGCAGAGCCTCTCTATATACCTGTGTATTACTCTGTTCACTAAAGGTAGATTTCACCCACTGAAGTTTAGAAAAATGACTAAGGAGTCTCTACGGACTCTCTGTAAGCAATGGAAGCAGTCAGTTACCATAAGATCTACATCACCAGCCTGGAGGAGCTTGTTATCTCTCTGCTGAATATACAAAGAACTTCACTCAGATGCTTGAAATTAAGTGATGTAGGTAGTTTGCTGTCTTATTTTTCATCGCATAATTTCTTTTTCCTCAGAAACAACTTTTGCCACAGAGCAGTACTGTTAAATGCCACAATCTTGCCTTAGACATTAATAGTATTATTTCCTCTGTAATAGTTTAAATCACTGTTACTCACATGTAGAGGAAGATCATTTGCCAAATGCCAGACAAGAGATACTCTGATTTCAGGATTCTGGGTGAGTGAAGGAAAAGATCTTGAGACAACTGAGTTTTTTCCTATGAATCCTGAAATATTCTGTTACAGGTTGGGAATTATACACATGTTGTTGATTGTGTGAAGCTGCTTTAAAATTTATTAATCGTTGACAAAAAAAGGGTGGCAGGAAAAACATAAAAGTGAAAGAGAGAGGATCTGACCTGACATTACCAAGATAAGGAGGAAAAAAAGAGAAATGAATCTGTATGCTATACGCTCTCTCACACCTCCACTGTGTTCTGTAGAGGTCTCTTGGTTTCAGGGTAATCTAGTGTAGATAATTCCTATTCCTTTTGGGGGGAGGGGGGACTATAATGGTCTTAGCAAAAATAGAGTCCATCTGCTATGAAAGGCATTTAATTTCATTTTCATTTTTTGTCATTTTGAACTAGGTGTTAAGGAAATGGCTGTGAATCACTGAGGGCACATGTGGATTGCTTTCAGCAGTGTGTAGCCTCTCCATTTAAGGGAAAAAGAAAAAAGAAAATTGATGGTATTATGGTATTATACTTCATGTAGCCCCTGTCATCATTTTCATCTTCTGCCAGACTGGTCTCATTGCTGTGTGAGACCCCCATACAAAATAAAAAGAGAACCTAGCTCACTATGGAACTAAAGACATTAACTGGAAGAGTTCTTCAGAAAAATTGCTCTCAAATGGAGAAGAATGGACATAAGGGAGATCTAAAATATTTTCAGATTGTTTCTTGGCCAGGTGATTATACAAAAAACATAAGCAAAAGCAGAAAGCAAATAGTGGAAGAAAGAGGAAAATCTTTACTATATTTAATGTGCGTACATGCTTAATACACTTCCAATGACAGTAGCTTTAGGTGTTAGCTGAGGCAAGAATTAGTAAAATAACAGTAGCATTTTTTATTTAATAAACAGAATTTTCTCTTTCATTAAACAGAGATTTTCTAACTGATGATCAGAAGAGCTGCCGATAAGACAGAAAGCTATTCTCTTCATTGGTATTGAGACAATACAAGATGCCAGCTAGAACACTTCACCTGCAATGACTTTTCACTATTCTTAGTTCCTTTAGGTAACAGCATTTCATGTGGTCTACATTTTTGTTTCAGTGCAGGCTGAAAAGAATTAGCCAATTTATTTTTTGGCTTAATAAACTCAAATCACAAAGTGCATCTTTAACAGCAGTAATTTACTGACAATATGAATTGAATCCCCCTTTCCAGACTCTAGAAGATGTTTATAAGCACAGTTGTTTTCATTTCTTATATGAACAATCTCCCTGTTGTCCCAGGTTACCTTAGATGTAGCTTCATAAAAGAGTTAAGCGTGGGTAGCTGTGACCTTAATGTGAGCACTGGGCTCAGCCTTGCTCACATGTTAGCAACTGCAATGGAAAATCCAACCAAACATATCATTCCTGCTTGGTATTGCAGTGGCCCTGGTTGGTCTTGCAGGGCTCATCCCACACTTCTTAGCCCTTCAGGAAGTTGATCTGCTCTGAGAGCAGATGCCAATGAATTGTGGTAGAACATGCCTGGTTTTGACACACCAGGAAAATTGTGGGAAGGCATTGGACTGATAGCCTTCCAGTGGGTTAGCAGGCACCTTTACTGCAAAGTTAGCAGGTTACTAACTTGAGTGAAAAATATCTGTGAGCTTTATTTTCCCGAATGGCATCACTAGCTGGTGATACCAAAAGCACCGCTAAACTCGAGTCAGTGGTTTCTGCATGTTGATGGAACTGCATTAGGGATGACAGTGAAGCAATTGAATTGATTAGTTCTGCAACCAAGATATGCAAATAACACATAGTGAAAACGCTGAATTGTGTCTTTAATTACCTAAAGCATCTTCTGCCCACACAGGATAGTACAAAAAAAGGACAAATCCAAATAGTTATGCTAAAGATGATGCTCTTGTTTCATTAGAAACTTGAAAAGGAAACCAAAATTACCCTGCAAACGCTGCCTCATGATTCATCTAGTGAAACCAGAATGTCATGTCAGTCCTCTGCTTAATTTAAGAGATGAAAGACCCAAAGGAAAACCTTTGGAATCTCCAAGGATTCTAAATAGTTTAATCCAATTGCTTGTGGTCCTGTGTTAGTAGGGTTGATTTCTGTTGGTTCATGTTATGTCTAGGCTTCGATTCCAATGGACACTAAATCCAGTTACAGGGCTCCTAGTATGAGACATAAAAAACTCAGTCCACATGTTGCACTCGCTTTGCAAGGTTAAATCTGTTCAGAAAAATGGTGAAGGAAACTTTGTGCTGGCAGCCTTCATGCCAGGTCAGGTATTGGCTGCCATGTCACAGCCCTCATGGAATCACAGCCGTAGGGAACTTGCATCAGTGCATTGCATAGCCCAGTGTCCTTACAGAACCTCCTTTGAATTTTCCATAAGATAACAGTATGAACATACACAGCTGATGTAGACTAGCTGAGGAGCTTTAAGCCCACACCTTAGTATGAGCTCACTATTTCATGTGTCCATGTCCTATATATCACAATATGTTATTTATGTGTCCGTATGTCAAAGGCTTGTATTCAGTAGGAATTATTCTGTTTTAAACAAATTTCTGTTTTAACTCATGTAGTTAAACACATGTCAAAGGCAGTGCAGATTCTGCCTGAAGAGAGGGCTATTTTAGGTTAGTGGAGGTTGATGAGAAGTGGGTGACTTTACCTCAAAATACAGTGTGAGAATCTTGTATATCATTCTGTTGCCTACATGGGAAGAATGCAAAGAAGGTGGCAGAAAGTGCCTTTCAGTGAAACACTCCTAGTTCAGTGTTTTGTAGAAAGGAAAGTCAAGAGCTGCTTTATTTTAGTGTATGTATAGGTCCTTGACCTAAGAAGCAAACACATAAAAAGATTCAGTGGGTGAAAAGGAAAGCCAAGTACATTCACATAGGAAATGAGCTATTAGTTTCCTTAATTGTGAAAAGGGTTAACCATTGGGAGAAACTACCAACAGTAGTTGTGGATTCTTAGTCTCGGGGTGTACTCATGCCAAGACAATGTCTTTTTTTGGAAGATTTGTTTAGTCAAACACGTTCCTCGTGTCAATTTAGGGGTAATACTCTGAGACTTTGTGAGTGGTATTATGCAGAACATCAGTTTGTGTGATACAGTAGCCTTAAAATTTGTAAATGATCTATAGAAAGTACTCTTCAGCTAGAAGAATACTCTCTTTTACACAGTGAAAAACTTTGTGCACAGGCCTAATTCAGTTTGGTTACATCTGTGTGAAAAGGCATCCCAAGTTCACTTTCTTTAGAGCTGGATTTGGCTCATGCCCCTCTGCAGTGCTGTCACAACTGAGTCTAAATTCTTATCTACTTCATGAAAACTCTTAAACCACTGGATCAACACTAGCTGGCAAAAAGCAGAAAAATACCATAGTCCTGTTTGTAGCTGTGACCTTTTGAAGACCCTAAGAATACTGAGATAGACTTGGAAATCACCCTTTAATTGATGGCTTGATTGACAGGTGTATTGCAATTTGCCACGATAGTGTAAATTCATACTTTGCCATTTTGCGGACAGAGACACCTGGGAAGTACCTTCTGTTCCAGTCAGAACAGGTCATTGTAACCTGGAGAACTGCAGCGTATGCAACTGTCTGCAAACCTGCATCCTCCTAGGCAGCGTGTTGCTCAGGGTGCTAATTGCATATAAACTGTCTGGCATTTTTAGGAAAGATAGGAACTATACACTGTCTTTGAGACAGAAATTTTAGTGATCAAAATACTTCAGCTTCATCTACACCATGGTCTTTTCCACTGATGCTGGTGTAATGATGAATGTGAAAGGAGCGTTATGAGGAATAAAGATAGTGTGTTAGAGCTGAGCAGTGAGAAATGGGCAAATTTTGTTTGGAGAGAGTAGCCCAAAATAGCAGTAGGTGTACTCTGCGTAGCCCAGCTGCAGCACTGCCCACTGCTGCCCCTTGAGGAACTGACAGCGCAAGCCCTCCGTGCAAGCTGAGAATTTGCATTTGTAACTTCTTATTCATGTTATGATACTTCCTGTGCTGTACAACACAAGGTGTGAGCTGTTCTTATTTTGTGATCCTTACTGCGCCTTCTAAAGACAGCAACCTCCTGGCAAAGGCCATGGAGATGGAAAATTACAATAATCAAGCCTGGAGAAGACAGAAGTGTGAATAAGACTTTCAGCAGAAGTGTGACTGAGACAGTGTTGAATATAGGGCAATATAGTGAAAGTGTTAATAAGCAGATTTACAAAGACAGCAAATGTGAGAAACAAAGGTAAGCTCAGGATCAAGAAGAGCACACAGATTTCTCTTTTAGACAAAAAAAATGGCATCGAAGACTTAAAATCGCCAACACAAAAATTAATGACTTTTCCACAGTGGTCATCTCTAGGAGGAAATAAAAAAGATACGTAATAATAATAATAAGATTGATCCTTGCAGCAAGGCAAGCGGAATCTGCTTAACTTGAATCAGTTTACAGCTAATGGATATATACTTGCTTGTAATAGAAACTGCCAAAGCTCTTCCAGTGGTGAGAAAGTGGAAAGTTTCACCAAGCCGGTAGGTCTCCATGAAAAGTTTGATGTCAACAAATCAGCATCCTGTGATAAGAGTCTTCTTCTAAAAAAAATCCTGGCCAGCTCTTTTATCTGGATTTTAAACTGGCATTTCATTTTCTGACCTATTTACGCTGCTTCAGCTCACAGTGAAGCTTCAGCAGTGTCTAACAGTGTTTGCCAAGGTCAGTTTACATATTCAGCAATGGGGTCACAGAGGTGGTCCCCAAATCCAACCCCTCATTCCCAATCCTGTGCCATCCTTGGGATGGTGTGAACATGACTTCACATGCAGCAATAAGGTCACCTGGATAAGGCCCCAGTACAGCTGATACAGCATTTTTTTTCTGCTGGATCAGTTCCCCAGTACATTTCACGATGTAACCTTACAAACGCTATGTCAGTTCAGGTTGTTAGGATGGGGCAAGAAGTATGGAGCAGTATTTCTGAGTTTCTACTCCTGGTCTGAAGCAATTACTGCTCCCAGCCATCTACTTTACGTTTCTAGTGGACGTTTCTGTGTCTACTCAGGAACATCTGTTTTTTTTCCCTCATCTAGCAGCAGTGTCACCCAGTATATTCAGACCAACCAAAACTGACCCGCAGCTACTTTAGTATGCCAAAATAGTGCTTCAGGAGCTGGCTCATAATGGGT
Source organism: Dromaius novaehollandiae (assembly GCF_036370855.1). Classification (NCBI taxonomy): domain Eukaryota; kingdom Metazoa; phylum Chordata; class Aves; order Casuariiformes; family Dromaiidae; genus Dromaius; species Dromaius novaehollandiae. Next base: position 31,415,681 of record NC_088099.1, read on the forward strand.
CAGATGGCTGAATTTGGAGGAAATCAAAATACATTGGTGCAGAGTGATCTGCTGAGAACAAAAACAGCCCTGGCCATCCAAGTTAAATTCACTGCCCCAACTCTGTCAAAGTCCTTGGGGAAGAATTTGTTCTCTAGGGGTCCTGTCAACTGTGGTTGTGTTTTGGCTGTCAAGTCACATGAATTGGTTCAGACATGAAATATTCCTGGGATATCCCATGTTTCCATTCTAACAGAGGGATTGTATGCTTGGAAGACAACCGTTACAAAAATTGAGTTAAATGTGGTCTTGGAGATTGCCTCTACCCTCAGAGTTTCACCTGTCAAGGCTGGGAGTTTGACACTCACATTTTCCTATTTTTAATATATTTTTCTCTCCCCTGTTGCTGTGTGAAGCCAAATGAACAGTGGGGAAAGCTGACTGAGTGGCTAGGAAGGGAGACTGAACTTGACAGTATGTGAAGTGCTGCCAGATGCACAACACGCATAAATGGAAATCTCGCTTCTAAAAGTCCCTCCCAGTGTGGCTAATATTCAGTATTACCTTTTATTGATATAAATAAAAACTTGCCAGATAGAAAGGGAGCCTCTAGTTTCACAGTGCTTTCTTCAAGCAGCTTTGGTACAGATCACAGAGAAAGTATGTGGCCCTGGCAGGTCCTTTGACCTTGTCAACACAAGGCATCAGCTCAGATAAAATTTCAAAAGGGCTGTGCAGAGCCTCCCAAGTCCTCATAGAGAGGAAGATTTCTGAAGTTGGAAGAGTGAGTTTCAATCAAGGAAGGGGGCCATGAGGAACATGGATGGGAACCTCTATTCTGCAGGCTCGTCTGTGCTGCCTTGGCCTTGCAGCTACCACTGTTCAGCACCATCAGGGATCTTCACCTCCACCATGGCCCAAGTGCCCCCCAAACCCCTTGCCATCCAGGGGCACAGGCACCTTGGAGGTCCTAGCTGTAGTATATGAAAGGAAGAACAAGTGAAATATAATTAAGGGATGGATGATCCTCCAAGGGTATTGTGTTAGATCATATTTCTCTTTGAGTTCAGTCATGATGACAGAGCCCAAGAAGGACAGAAACTCCTAGCACTCTTTTAAAGCCTCATAGTTCTCTTTTGAAAGAGGCAAGATGAGGCCAGTACCTCACCTGGGTCAGAGTTCAGTTTGAGGTGGGCAGCATATTTCCCACAGATTCCCCTTAAAATGTTGTGGTGCTCAGACCCAGCTCTACACTTGGCCAACCTATAGCTATTTTTTGGCTACCTTGCCATGGCCTTTTGATCTGAGGCACAGAAGGGGCTGACGGTGCTGTCTAAAAATCTCCTGTCCTTTCCAACTTCTGAGCTGCAGTGATCCAAGAGATTTCTTGTACCACACCCCATTAAGTGCAGACATGTGAGTTTTCCCAGAAAATAAATGAACATATTAACAGGTATTTTCTGACTTCCTAGGCCAGATTCTTCTCCCTAAGGTTTCCAGCAACACCATGTTCATCTTGGAATGGCTACAACGAAAAGAGGCTTAGTTGTGTCAGTTATTGGAGAAGAAAAGGTGACAGAGAGGGCAAGCTCTAAATTTCCGCATGAAGGTCTCCCTTCTGCCATCTACCTCCCTCTTTCCACATAAAAACAGTCCCAGTTTGGTAACTAAGACATTGTAGCTAATCCTGATTTCTTATAAATTCCTAAATGCAAAGGAGCAATGTATTTTCTTGGTATAGTTTATACCTAGGTTGCTAACTTAACACCTGCCAATTCCTTTTGTCTGTCTAAACTGGCCTTTGTTGGTTTCCCATCAGTTTATCAGTTGTTTCACTAGTGTAGCTGTGGGATATGCTCGCTGAACCAATAGGCAAACATAAATGCCATTTCCTGTTGAGTTTAGCTCAGCTATGATCAGTACAACCACAAAAATGTCTACATTCTATATTAAAATAGTAACATTGAGTTTCCTATCTAAACCCACAGAAGCCAGGAAATTCACAATTAGGCTGTTCTAGGCTACAGAATTAAAAAAAGCAAGGCCACCACAAATACTAGCATCTGAAGGTCAGGACAGAATTTTAGTCAAACTAAAGTAACAATAATTAAAAGGAGAGTTAAAAAAAAAAAAAAAAAAAAAAGGATTCCCAATAGCAATACTAAAATACAATGCAGGATCTGATACCTTAGCCAGGAAAGCTCTGACTGAAATAGTGGCAATTTTGCTGGAGGGTGGATTGCAGGGCCAAGCTCACTAAGAGCTTCAGGACAGTCCCAGGGCTGTACTGGGGCAGCCAGTCCAAAGGCTTGGCTGCTTTCTTTCCTTAACTCTCAAAGAGACACAGGCAACACTGAACTCCCACTTCTGCCTGTTATTTGTTTATTTTTGACATTTCGTTGTTACAAGAGCTTAAAGAATTTTTTTTTCTGTCTTTCCAATTCTTTTTGTGGGGCTGGTGACAATTTTTGGTGCATACACATTTCCATTGTTTTCTCTGCGTAACCAGTTAGTCAGATTTGCCCATTTGTCTGTGGGTTCTTCAAGTGGCAACAAAAGAGATTTTTTTTTTCTTAATGTAGGAAAATGTGATGTAAAACCACAAGCAATGTAAGGGGGGATTCAGGGACAGGTGTAGTACCAGGGCTGCCATTTAGTTTGTTTTTGAAATGGCCTAGATTTCAGCTGTTTCTGTTCTTTAAGCATTGCTTTAGCGTATGAACAACTGGAAAGGCAGTAAATGCTCTCCATGCTCTTATAAATGAGGAATGATCAAAATTCTCCAGAACCGAGCAGGAAAAGCATAAGGAAGTGGGGAGAGGAAAAGACAGTCATCTCCTCTTCTTTCCAGAGGAGTTGGAGCTTTACGTGGGGACAGCCCTTCGAGCACAGTGCCTCACACAGTGCTGTCCGGTTGGAGGGCTGATCCTGTTTTGGTATTGCTGTTTGTGAGCTTTGGGGTAGGGCCTTGAGACACCTGCCAGTGTTAGTCAGCGACAGTGCTGGGTGGATACGTCAGATAACCTCGGAATAAAACTGGCCCTCCGGCCTGCAAAAGTTGGCCAATGCTGCTATGAGAGAGTCTTGACCTTTCCCTACCTCGCTGCAACCCCCCATGCTGATTTATCCAGCAGAGGGGAACAACTCACTCTCTCGTGGAGCCGCTTCGTACCAATGCTTGAAGAAAGCACCAAATTCAGATCATAGCATCCCTGGTGCCAAGCTGGAATATTGTCAGTGGGTGACACTGAAGTTGCAGGAGGGAAATGAGTATCTCGCCTAGAGATTTTTCCACAAAAGTGAGACCAGGGCTTTGGGGCAGTGGCTAAGGCATGCAGCAGATGATGGAAAACAGACCATTTTATTGGCTGGAGATGACAGAACTGGCACGATGACTTTGAGCATGCCCTGAATTGCCTCTCTTTTGCTTCTTGATTCTCAGACTGCACAGAGCACAGCCAGACCAGAGCATTAAGTCTCTGGTATCAGTATTACTCCTCATCCATGCAGAACTCCCTGTGCTGATAAAGTTCAGGGAGGAACAAGTTACTCCAAAGGGAAGATCTGTTTCTTTAATATATGTACATGCATGTGTTTTTGTGTGTATGTGCATGTATATTAGGCATAAAAAAAATCACACAAATTTAGGAGAATCTCTGGTAACACGGATCTCCCATTATATAGCTAAGTACACGCTAGTTAAATATTACAGAAAAATGCAGGCATATGTTACATTTAAGTTTATGTTGTATTGAACTCCTGCATGCTGAAACAAAACCACATACGCAACCACATTCATTGCATAAAATGTGCGGAATAAATTGCTACCTAAGCAAATGATCTTTGGACAAGAGTGCCGGCTATGTACCCACCAGTATGAGACACAAAGCAAAGAGGGAATAAGCAGCAGAGGTACCAGGGGCGTACACAGTCATATGTTCCTCTTTTTAACCTCAGTAACCTCCTTTCTCCCACTCATAGCCCACATACCTCCACCCTCACCTTGAGCAACCAATGACTACCCGAAATGCCAACTGTGTTTGTTGGTTACGTGGTTCGTGATGACTAATGGAGAGCTGGTTTAATAAACTACAGCGTACTTTTGTTATTGGTGGTAAAAGAAAATGAAGAACTATTCACGAGCTGCAGACAAGTGACCGTTTGAACTTAACATTGCAGAAATGAAATGAATGTGAATGGGTGAGCCAAAATGAAAATGGTCATTTGGAATCAGTATTAATAAGCAGAATTTGAATCTGAAAGGCTGTAAGCCTGGATGTGTTAAATGAAAGATCAGATATAACTGACTAGTTACATCTAGTAACTAGTTACTAGTCATTAGTGACTAGTTCTCGGAAGGAGAATAGACAGGGAGAAGTGGACAAACTGAAAGAAAAAAGATTTCAACGAGTAAAAAATATTGGTGAAGAACTTGCATAGAAAAATAAACTGTTCTTTGAGGGATTGTTCCTTCTTTTTCATGTAAAAGCCACCATGCCTTTTTCATTGTACCTAATGAGAGTTTTTTCTAGGAAACATTGTTTTTTCAACTATCATTTAAATAATATTTAATATTCTTTCCAACTAAAAAACTAAAATACATACATCATGAAGGGAAATGGGAAAGGCTATCAAACAAAATCTTTGAAACAAAACAACTTCAAAATTTTCTTTTTTTCCCCCCAAAATCTCAATTACTTTTCTAGTCAGTTTTGGCTTTTTGATAAGGTTTTGCAAGTAAAACTCCTAGAAGCCAAGGTTCAAGCACTACATTGATTGTATTATAAACATTATGGCCTATTCAGTTGTCATGAGTGAATGTAGATCTGCTTGACTGCTGTTTTCCTCCAAAAGCCAAGATGCTGTGACTGTCATTAAATAACATGATTTCGGGATCCAGGACTTTAGTAGAAGTGCGACATTCATGAGATTCATGATAAACTGTGAAGACTGACAAAGTCAGCAGGAGTTAATTCAGACATATAGGCCCTGATTTATGAAAATGCTTATACCCACATTTAAGTTCGTTCTTTATCAGAGTAGTAATATATACACTTACCTCTAAATCAGTGCTTAGATGCCCTAGAAATCATACTAATGCAAACATTTGGTTATAACAGTTCACAGTCAAGTGAAAAACAGAACATTCCTACTCCGAACTATATACTACAGAGGGCATGAGCTGAGTTTCTTAAAGTCCTAAACATTTTGATGAACTGTAATGACAGAGTCTTTTGGTCAGAGCTCTGCTGTGGCGGACTTCCTCCTGGTCTGGAAGTGGAAACATCGATACACGTTGAGAAAGCCTGCTCTCACAGTATTTCCTGCCTCTCCGGCAGCAAAGACTAGCAGAAATCATATTCTCTTTCTCAGGGTTTGCATGTTGTTTAGAAACTGTGAAAGGTTCAGATAGCTCTTTAGGGAAGTACCAAGTGCCTGAACACTCACCCAGACCAACCTTAGCCTCCTAATCCTATTAGCTCTGGCCATCAGAGCTTCCTAGTTAGCTGAGAGATAAGTAAATATTTTTACTAGAAAGCCAGAAGCTTAATGTCCTTTTGTTTCTTTTTAAAAAAGAGGTGTGAGCGGGGAAGGGAGGTAGGATGGGGGATGTAAGCGTCAGAAACAGATGCAGACAGTGAAGTTTGCATTGCGGGTTTCAGTATACCTATGGCAGCAATTTACAGGGGAGCCAGTGTCATTGATTGCACGGATGTGACTGTGTCCGACCAAGTGACTGACAAATCAAATTCAACAGAAAATGATGTTGAGTTTCATTATACCCCTCCAGAGCATTTGTCTGGGGGACGCAGCACCAGCTTTTACATGTGTGCTCTTCCCCTTTTCGAGGCTCGGAATATGTTTTTGATGTGGTCCTCAGAAATCCGTGTGATCTGGAAACGGCCAACATGTCCGGAAACTGCAGAGGCACGGGACTGCTCGGCTCCTCTCGCGCTGCCTGTGGCCTCGGCACCTTCCCGGACAAGGGAAGGCGGTGCCCCGAGCCCGGCGAGGTGGCCGGCACGGCGTTGGCATGGCCAGAGTGGCCTGCCGGCGAGGACGGCCTCTCTATGCCAGGCACAAGGGCGCCGCGGGGTGTCTCCGCAGCCGGGCGCCGCGGCCGGCCACGTGAGCTGCTGCCGGCCGCGTGGGGCTTGCGCGAAGGGCCTCGATCGGCCATGTCCGGAGACGTGCGCGAGGCTTTCCAGGCTGCGAGCAACCGGGTCCCCTTGGTGGTTCGCACCTCTTCGATGAGCTTTAAAAACATTTTGATACGCTGCCAGTTAAAGGAGATGTGGTTTTTGTCAGCCACCTCCTCTGCTGAACACGGTGATTTTTAGCATATTGATACATAGTTGGGGTTTCGATTTAATGTGTGGGTTTTTTTTAATCTTTTTCCCCTCTCTCCATTCGCACCCCCCGTTTCACACACAGCCCTGGCCCTTGTCCGCCCAGCCCAGGGGCGTCTCCGTGTGGGCTAAGGGCATGAGGAGCGCTGTCTGCTTGCCACGAGAAGGGGGGCTGCCCTTGTGTGACTCCATCTGCAGCGTGCCATTAGTGCCGAATGTGTCCCCGGCCCGCGAGGGAGCGGACGGGCTGACCTGGCCCTCCGCGTGTCGCCCGGTCGCACCCAGCGCACCTAGTCCGCGGGCTTCAGCAAGCGGCAGGTCTGACACCCGTCGCCTGCAGGGCTTGGGAAATCCCTTTTGAGCCTACTTTTCTTGCCATAGCATGCACTTTTTTTTTTTTTTTTTTTTTTTTTTTTGGTGTACTAATCTCAAGCTCTTAAACATTAACTGAGTTATGTGGGCTTTCCAACCGTCCTGCGATAGGTAAAAACGACTTGCAATTTTCCCCTTGCCTTTCCCCCCCCTTAGAAACGCTGAGGGTATTCTGCTGTTACTTAAGAGCATGTTTTAACGTGATCTCTCTTGCCTTAATTCAAGTGTTAAGATTGCTGCATTTCTAACACAGCTAGCCCTTCTCCAAAGTGCTAAGCTGTCATTAAAGCTGCTATTATTATTATTATTATAAAGGTATTAAAAATAATAACCTCCCAGGCTGCAGACTTGCTGATTAAGATCCCATTCACATGCATCACATGCCTATGTCCTCCTGCAGAGGGTGTTGGTAATTTTCTAGCCTTACGGCCTAGGAAAGTGTAGTTTGAACGCAGAAAACAGCCAGAAGCCTTACTTCCTTCCTTTATGTATATTTTTTAAACTAAAAAAACCTTCCAGGCTCCGTGTACAGATAAAAAGAAGCTATATTTTTCATAGACTTTTCATGAACTATTTGATCACAATTAATGCTAGGTTTGTAATTTAACTCTATGTACTTTTAGCAAACTCCAACGGAAGAAAATAAATCAGGTAAAATAATAATTTCAACAACTGCTGCTGGATGTGTGGAATGATTTGTTTTTAAAACACTGTTAGAATATAAGCGAGATACTAACTATCATACCAAACCTTATTCAGAGATTTTTTCTCACACAGTAGTTTGCACTCAGACATAAATTACTTTGAAGGTGCAAGCCTCCACTACAGTATCAAGTGCTATTTCATAATAACTCAGTGATGGGAATATTGCATGCATACAGTAAGTACGTGTTTATATTAGTGACAGAGTTTCTTGTGTGCATATCGAGGGGGAGGGTCTTGTTTACATGAGTTCGAAAGGGGATTAGGCAAATTCATGGAATTTAAGTTCAGTTGGGGCTATTAAATAGAAACCCCCCAGCTTCTGGTTTAGGAATTCCCTGAACCTCCTATTTTTGGAGCCCATGCAAATAGGCCCAGGAAATATCACTAAATGTTTCTCCTGTTCTTATGCACTTTCCTAACTGCCTGCAGGGTACGAGGCTAAATGGACCTTTTTTTTGACCCAGGACAGGCTTTCTAATGTTCTTATGATATTTCTCATATTTATTAAAAAAAAAAAAATTAAGCACTTTGCCTCGCATATATAACTGCTTCCATCCATTTGTCAGTGATTCTGTAGTCTGAAAGTATTGGAGATGTGAGGCCCAGTATAGTCTTTTATTATTTTTACTTTCTCTACAGATAAAAAACCAAAAGATATATAAGTAGTGATAAAGCAAATTGGATTTTGAAAAAAAACTATCTGATATCATTACTGATAAGCTTATATTCTAGCTGATAAAAGAGAATCTAATTACTTTAATGTTACTTTAAAGTTACTTATGTATCTAATTTCATTGTGGAAAAAGTCAAATTTTGGCATGATCTGTATTTTAACTGGACAAAAAGACAAAATGAGAACCAGTCCTCTCAACTTCTTTGAATTTCTAAGCATTATCTCAATGAGAAAGTGGCAAACTGGTTTGGAAACCTTCAAATGGTTTAGGAATATTAAGAATCTACTTTGGTTTAGAATCCTTTAGACAAGGGATCAACTTAAATAAAAAAGACCAAAAATGTCTTTTTTTATTACTAACTATTTCCACACCTGTTTGGTTCACATTTTTTGAAGCTTCTGTTAGCTGAAAATGCTTTCAAACTAAATTTTTCACTGTGGTTTTGATTCTGGTTTAAATGCAGACCGAAAAAAAACCCTGAATATTGTGAATTTTCCTTGAGAGAGAGGCTTCATCTTGACTGACATTGTTTTGATGTTGTACTTCTGTTTACCAAGGACACTACTTCACTGATTTTGCTGCCTTTTGAGCCTGAAAGCGTGTGGGAACAGCTAATTCCTAAACCTGATTTTTGAACCCAGATTCTAGTTTAATGCTATTCCTGCGATCTTTTTAGTCTATTGTCACATTTCATTTTGCATGGGTGTGCTCTCTGAGCATCCATATATCTTCTAGGAGGGATTGGTGATTGAAGATGTCCATCGCTTTGTACAGCTTTTGTATTGCCATCAACACTTTGCTTTCCTTTAATGAAATTTCACTTTAGTACAAAATAAACCTTTTCAGATGTAACCGAGGAAACTTCTACTAAGCAGCTCAATGAGGAGAAGTCCTGGGACCTGGAAAGACAGCTTTTGATTTAGTGAATTCTTGCTATTGTAGAAACCCCCTACTCTGTTTGACACCATCAGAAAGTCCATTATTTTGTAAGGTTGTAAGGGGACGGTGGGGCAGGAGCAAAAGAGAATGACTGGGATGTAACCCAGAGGACTGAGCCAGAGCAGAGCCCAATGCAAGTCATCTCAAAGAAAAAGGAGGTCTGAAATCTATCCTTCTGTTTAGCCTCCAGTTCATTTCTGGTCCTGCGGTTGATTTCTGGTCTTTCTCCATTATGACTTTTTCACAGATATGATGTTCTTACAGGTTTCAGAATCTTTTCTAGAACAATATATTCCTATTGGTTATTGCTAGCCCACATAATGAAAGAAGAGGAAAAAAGAAAAGCCTTCTTTAATCCAGTTACTATACCCACTCATAACCTTTTGACTGAAGCCAGTAAAATAATCTGTGAAAAATCCTGCTGTATGAAAATTCCTCCATGCTACCCCACACACATTGCCAGGGCAGTCCAGTTTGTGACTCTATACAGGTAATTTTATCTGGTCTTCAAACACAGTTTAGCTTTGTGCCAAGTTCTGAGTTGAAGGCCAAGTTCAGAAATTAGTCCAGAGGAGCTGAGGAGACCCTGAAGCTGAGGGGAAAGCGGCACTTCAGTTCAGCTTCTTCTGAAAGGGCAAGTTACAGCAGCGTTAGACTCATTGTACTGCACGTCCACTGCCAGGGATGTAGGGTGGACATCCTTGGTTGTTACCTGTGAATTCGCAGATGCTTTTTTCAAGGCTTTTTTAACAACCATATTCTTAATGTTGCAGTAGCTGGTCTAGCGTCAGAGCAGTAACGTTTCCCCATACCTGCTCGTTACCATTAGATCAATAGACATTATTTCGGAAAGGTATTAATCAGAGGAATCTGACTATTTTCATGGTAGGTGTTTTCATGGATTTCCCAATGCACTCATAAGTTCTGTTTGAACATGCAAATCTTTCACATACATTCTTGATTTGAAACTTTGAGGATAAAATCCCAGCACTTTGCAAGGGGCACATGTCTAGTCTGAATGAAAGTGAATAATTTTGCCTGTTGTTTATAAAGTAAGCAAAAAGAAAAAAAAGCAGAATGACTTAACAATGTCCCATCTTCTCCCATCCTTCACTAGAGATTTCTACCTCGTCAGTTAGCACGGGGCTGCAGAGAGCTGAAGCAGGATTGGGCACAGCCGAGGGAGTGGAAACTTCTGCCACAGCAGTGGGATCTGCTGCTGTCAGACCATCCGGGAGTGGAATAGAAACGTCCTCCCTGGGCAGCAGGTCTGGGTTAGACCCCACGCTCCACCCCGGCTCTAGCCGAGGACAGAGGGGAGTGTGTGGCCAGAGGGCTCTTACAGCTGTGATAGATTAGCAAACTATGCATTTGTGAAAGCGATCATCGGTAATCCAGTTTTGTCTAAGGGCATCGTCCAAAAGCACCCTCCCTCAGCTAGCTATAGCATGGTGTCATGCCTTTGCAAACTAAATTAAAGAGCCCTCTGCTGCTAAAAATCTAGTTGACAGGGTGCTTAAACAGCCAAAGTGTATTGAGCATAATAAGGTCAATTTGTTTAGTTAAAGTAGTACAGTCTCCCTAGTGAGACTCAGGTCAGCCTAAAGGCTATGTAAATTTGTGTTGTGACTCTGGCTGGGGAAAGGAAATGCATTTACAATACAAGGTGCTTTTATACCAGCGTAACTGCATTTGCATTTGAGTTCTTCCTGATATATCTGTCTGTGAAAAAATATGCTGTTCTCCAGCATGGCTATCACTTTCAGGTTTAGAGCAGGATTCAGAGCAACTGAAAGAAGTGCTGGCCTTTTGGACAGCTATGCTGGAACTAACTGCTGCGGTAGTTATTGCCATTGGTCTCTAGACCCTTGTCATTTTTCTGTTAGGTTTGCTTTCTTTCCTCACAGATTACGCATCCTTGTAACAAAATGGCTTTATTTCACAACAGTGAAGTAACTTCTATCAGAAATCCGTGCGAGCGTAGCACAGGGTCAATTTCAGCATGGGTTTTCTTCTGTGGATAAGTGGAAACCACCTAAAATAGCACCATCAGTCTACAGATTAGCTCTGCTGGGTTCTTATTCCAGCTTACTAGCACTGATGAGTAATGGACTTGCCTTTCGTGGTCATGTCGTTTACTTTGGGCCAGGCACCCTGGCTGCTGTCCCCCTTCTACTGCAGCTACTACCAGAGTTTGAAAGCACGGCCGTGGAAAAATAGCCTAACCCGCTGCCGCTACAGCGACTCGCGTGTGGGAGCCAATCTGCTGACTCTGAAACCCACTGGTTAGCATATTCACCCGAGGGGAAAAAAGGGAAACCTGCCTTCTGCCATGACAGGTGCTTTAGGCCAAGCATTTATCTTGTAGCAGGGAGCTTATTAAAAGGGGTGAGAGTAAAGCTGCTCCCAATGATATCTCACGTGAGAACTTGTGTCTGTGCCCACCAAAGCCTCTGTCAGAGGCTGCTTTGTTCCCGCAGAGACCAAGGAAAGCAGCCGAGACAGAGCACTCAGGCTGCCTAATGTCTGGTAGGGGCTGTCAGACCGCTTTAGCTGTGTTAATAACACATTATAGTTTAAAGCTTCTCACTTGTGCTTTTTAAATGTCATATCTGAAATCTTCTGCCAGAAGCACACTCACTCTGTGGTTTAGATAGACAATAGTCGAGCCAGATTTTGAGATGACCACATTTTATTTTCATACCTACACATCTGTCATTGCTGCCGCTCTCCAGTGCCTCTGGGCCTATAGACAGAAGAGGTGGAGTGGAGCATCTGACAGCAGTATTTCACCAGACTTGAAAGACCAGGTAAATGCATCTAAAGAAATATTACTGGTTTTATCCAAAACAACATGATAGGTGCACACAAAGGTAAATCTATGGAAACAGTGGATCATTGCTTACTCCTAAAAATATAACTAGCTTCGGTAGAAATGTGGCATAGATGACAGTTCTGTTGCAGGTTGTATCAGATGCATGTGAACCAAGCAGTGCAGGGCAGCAAGTTACGGGGAAGGAATTCAAAGGAAGTTTTTTCATGTCACTCACAAGCCCAGTACAGCGGGTGTCCTGAATGGTGTCAGCCTTCACATCCCTCTTCCATCTCTTTTTCGTCAAATGATAAGTTTAAAATGACAAAAAACCCCACACATGTGGTCCTGTGGCGGAAATGAAGAGACAGCCCAAACAGAGATGTTTTCAGGTGTGCCATCCCAGTGATAAATTCTCCTCTCAAATGTGTTTGAGTCGCTCATCCACTCTAATATCAATAAATAGTGAAGGAGGACTACAAATAGTAAAACAAAGTACAAAAGCAGAAGGGAACCCAAGAATACCTTAACTGGATTGGACTCATTTTTTTTCTGTCATTAGCTCTAATTGAATATTCTTGTCATACAATTGTGGGTGTATAATTGCATTTCAATTGCATTTCAGTCTCAGTTAAATCTATGCTTCTGACCATGGGTTTCACCACCGAATTACAGACTGAGTTGTCTGGAAGAAAGTATACACCCTCCTTCACTGTGCAGTAGAATCCAACAGTTTTAGTTTTCTACCCTGACACTCAAAATGCCTGAGAATGGTATTATTAATTTGCTCTGTATTTCTAAGCAAGAACACAGAGAAACATCTTGTACAATGCAGTTAACTTTGCAAAAGGCAAAAGAGAGAGGTACCCCCCAAAAAAGAGAAGCCTCAGAACCAATATGGCCTAATTCCTCTGATTCCTGTAAGAAATCTGTAAAAAGAAATAGTAGTTAGGAAGCTGATTGGATCTGATCTGCCTTCAGGATAAACCTGAGGCTGCCAATGACTTGATTGAATGGCTCCCTCACTGTATATCAGTGGTGTTTGGAGAATTTGTTCTGCTTTTGCCTTTTAAATCGTGCCTAAGTTGATTTTGTATTATCCTCTCACAAGTCAGACACCTGGCAACCTGAGAAACTTTGGGAGACCTTCCAGCCCTGTCCTTCGTTCTGTTCCTCTATACATGCACAAAATGGCCACCTTCCTTGGCACTAGCAAGAGTTTGTGGATGCACCTTGAAGTCATACCTTATATAACAGTAAAATCTTGGAGGGATAAGGGGAGAGAGGAAACAGGAGAATGCAGACATTATGCATGTATATATGGCAATTATCACTTTCCAGCTGTGTAAGCATATAAAGCAGATTTCTTTGAGCTAGCTCAGTGTTCATACTTCCCCTAATGAGAAGAAAAGGGTCCATTTCCCTCCACTTTTCCTTGAGTGGTCCCATGCATAAATCAGAGCAGGAGTGTGGCATCCCCCCTCACCTGCACAGAGGGAAGCGAGAGCCTGCAGGCCAGCCACGCATCTGAGGTGTCTGGACTCAAGCGGTTATTTAAGCAGAAAAAAATTAGAGCAAGAGGAGGCTGAGGAATCCTGTCAGCTAAGAAGTAAGAACTCAGCATTTAGCCTGCGCAGTGCTAAACACAGCAGAAGTTAGCTATTGTTCACTGATACCTTCAGACTTTTAGGATATGCAAAAAATCATGTCTAACAACCTTCAGAACAGAAGTGTAGCAGCTATTTCAGGTGGAGAACATAATGCTGCTGTTGGTTTTGTATGGTGTAAACAGCTAACCAGATCTTGAGAGAGGAATCATCATGTTCAGAATGTATTTATTTTTTGCTGTGAGAATCTTTAAACATGCAGTGTTTATTTATCCTTTAAACTGCTAGTGCATCGCTCCTTCCCAGCTAAAAATTGTCCATGTGACATTGTCATTTAGCACTTCCAGCAGTGCTGGTAATACAGTAGATCTGTCATGAACAGAAATACAATCTGGTTTCACACCTCCGTCACCTCTTAAATCTTTAACAATAACAAAATCACAAATTGTGGACAGAATACAGATGTATTTATGTTTTCTAACCCTTCAAGATGTTTCAGGGCTTCCTAAAATCTCAGCATGAAAGCAAGAGCCCTGTCAAGAGATAATAAGGCACCCATGTTGAATTAATTCTGATCTAATCAAATCTGATTTGATCGGATCTAATCTAATCTCATGTCTATCCAACCAGTAGGACTTCATTATGCTATCTGCAGAAATGATGCTCACACAATGGCTTGGGAAGTTCCTCCCTGCTTTAGCCATGCGTCCCTTGATAGCTATGCTGGTTAGTCCTCAGTTTCTGGCTTCAAGGATCATGCCTTGGAAAGGGAGGCAGATTGCTCTGATACTGGTATGAAGAAGTTGCTTCATGTTTAGAAGCAGCATATTTGGTTCCTTTGGGTGATCAGTTCCTCTGCAGAGGGCTGGTGCAATAGCAATTTTTACAGCTGGGCTAATCTGAGGAAATTAGCAAGGGGGAGGTAATACCTGTTATTAGTTCAAATGATAGGAAAAAAGGGATAAGCTTTTGGGCACATCAATTTTTTTTTTTAAGTCTCTCATCTGTTATTGCCAGCTGTCTGAGTTGTTCTAGTAAAGATCATGCCTTCTGCCTGCAGAGCTTCCCTTGCTTACAGTAGCTGTGGCTGTGGCATTCCTCTGTGGTTTCTCCATTTCCTCTGTTTGGCAGGGCTATTGAGTCGCTGGGGAATTATCCACGCCGAAAAGCCTCACTGTGACAGAGCCGTAGGGCAACAGCCTTCGTGGTCAGAACGGGACAGGTTCTGGCTATGTGCCATCCGGACACTTGTGATATGTATACCAGCCAAAGTCACTTGTGACATGTTTACCAGTTGGGCACTGCTGCAAGACTACTAGAGGCATCCAGAGTGCCTACGTCTCCTACTGGGTTGGTACTTTGCTACTTCAGCAAATGTGTGGCTCCATTCATATTTGGCAAAGCACAGAGGCAGGGCTTACTTCTCACAGACTTCAGCTGGTTTAAAGTTAGGCATATGTGTAAATGGTTTGCTGAATGTGCTTTGTGAAGTGTGAGCTGAACTGAACCTATAGACTCCTAATACTTACTTACATGCAATAACCTAAACAAACGTTTTCAATAAGTGTTATACTCCGTGCAGACACCTTGTCTATGTCCATCTCAGGAAATAAAATGGCAGTGGGGAAAATTCCTGGGATAAGAACTCAGTTGTCTGTGCTCGTAACCAGTCCTAGCAGGCAGCAGTGTCCAGGCAGTGCTTGGGAGCCAGCGTGGGCCATTCCCAGTAATCAGTCCAGTGGCAGCCACGCCATTTTGGAAAAAAAATGTGAGTTCAGCAGCATAGACAGAGGCCATCCCATGCTGGTCAGCCCCAGTGGCAGAGAAGTCCCAGGCAAGTTTAATTTACCAAGAGAGGTACAGCTTTAAGGCTGAATTGTCTTTGTGTGACAGTGAAATGATGAAGAGTTTCTCATGCCAAACACTGATGAGAAGTTAATATATGCTTTGGGCACATGCTGTGACCAGGGAAAATTGCCTACTGGTGTTGCATGAGTGCTCCCAAGTCCAGCAGTGCTGTGGTATGGTAGCAGAGCAGAGGAGAATCACAAGTGTAAAGTGCTCTTAGATCACACTCTAGCAACTTTTACCAGAAAAATATTCTTGATTAAAAGCGTGATTTCTTTAACAGCATTTCTATACTACCAAAAGCCCTTTGTGGATGCAGTTACACTAAGGAAAAAATAAAAGCTTTGGCCAAGATAACTTGCTTGGTTTGGGGAATTTGTATAAGCTGCACTGTCAAAATCATGGTGCAATAGGTAGAAGCAGTTCTACACACGGATGGCATAAATAGATCAGCTAATGTTTTCTAACATTCGTCTTCCAGCACAAATTCTTCAACTCTTTTCAGCACTACCAAGTCTTCCATTACAAGCCTTTTTTTTTTGCGTGAATTTTCATGGGTGACTGTGAGGAGCTGCCTGCTCTCCAACTGGTCTAAATCCTTGTGAGCACTCTGTTAATACCAGTGCTCAGCGCTTGGTCTGAGCGCAGCAAGGGACTGAGAACTACTGCATGCCTTTCTGCATCGCAGCTCACTACCAGCACGTTTGGCTGCACACGTTTGATGTCTCTCTTCTCCGGCTGGATAGGATCAAATTGCCACTAAAGCCCACCCTAAGGTGGGCTGGCCTAAGGGTCCATTTGCTTTGATTATGCCTTGCAGTAAAATTACACTGCTTGGTTTTCACTTTTTTGGTAACTTGGGTAAACTCAGGCGTATTAGTTATTCTGAGATCAGACTGGGGTGAAGACAAAACTAAATGGAGATCTTAGGAATACTTCATTGAATAAACAAGAGCTAGTCTACATGATTTCTGAGCTATAAGAGTTCAGCGTTCATTGCTAAAATTCAAAAAACAAGATTTAAATTAAGAAAGTGTTATGAATTCCTAATTTCATCAGGTTATTTTATTTGGTACTTGCTCAAACAATCTCAGCTGGCAAAACATTCATTAAATTGAGTTTTCAGTGCTTTTCTTTCACCACAGAATGACTTTTTCATTGATAAAAGATGCTGATGGAATTCCTTGCATAGGTGTTTCTGAGCTGTGCATAGGGGAGAGCTAGTAATATGACAGATGTTTTGGGTCAGAGAAAAGTTCCATGTAGCCCATATCCTGTTTCTTTCAGTAGGCAGAAGCAGATGCCATGAGAAGGATATGAGACCAGGAAGAGCCCACAGCAATCCTTTCCCAGAGGACTCCCTCAGCCCCAGAAAATTAAGGCTCAGGGTCATCCCTAAGCCAGTGGCAGCATCTCAGTATTTAATTTGGACAGGAAGAGTGTTCAGAGATGGTCCAAAAACTGAATCTGAATATTCTTTTATAACGTTCAAATTAGACACAATAAAAAAAAATCCAATGAGATTGTTTACTGTTTTTCAACAATACCATAGCAAACTGTCCTCAGATTTATTTAAACTCTAATGCCAGGTTCAGCCTGGATAAAAGTTATAGAGTTTAACTTCATCTTTAACAATTCTGTTGTGAGCTGACTTCCAGGGAAATGGATGGCTGGTGTTAAAGGGTATGCCCTATCCCATTTATAGTGATGTTTTATCTGTCTGTCTGTCTCTGTTCCTGATACACCACTGCGTGTTAAATAGTGGAGAGAAAAAGAGAAGAAACACTGGAATAAGGGAGTAGGAAGAGATGAAAAAAAGAATAGGCCAGTGACTGGAGAAGAAAACTGAGAGAGAAGAGGCAGCTCTTCAATATATTTTAAAACAATTCAGTAGAGTAAAAAATTGGAAGTAAAGGTAAAATTCCTTTCATCTAAATGCTGGGGCACTAGGCTGTCATTACCTCTAACTACTGGGTGCTACCTAAAGACAAGGTCCCTCCTCACCAGCCCAGATCAGTGCACTGGACCAGCTTGCCCAACAGGCACAGGGTTGCCAGCCTCTGTGCGAGGGAGGAGGAGGAACCACGTGGGCAGGAGTTGCGGGAGCTCGCAGATCGACTTAGCTGTAACATCAAACTGCACCTTAGATGTTTAGAGACCAGTTAAAGCCAAATACCACAGCATCTCTTTGCAGTCAGTGGAGGGGAATAACACCACTTGCATGATGGGGTGAGTCATCACCCCTCTCCACTGACTATGAAAAGTGCTCAGGGTGGCCAGCTGAGAAGTCTTGGTAAGACGCCTAACATGGAGCAGATGAATCCTCCTCCTTCACCAAGGAAATCTAGTGTGCAATGGAGGAACTCCTTCAGGCAATGTACTATACATAGTGAAAGGAAAAAATAAAGACAAATCAGGAAAGACATGATGACCGATAGTATATTCTATTATGTATTACATAGGGTTTACTAAGTGTAAGGCACCACCAGTCTGTGTCCATGCACACTCACTCATGCCTGCAGTGTTAGCAATAGAAACTCACACTCGTGTATCTGGTGCAAAGCACATAATACATAGAGGAGGACACTGTTTGCTCTAAGGAAATTTGTCAGTATTTGGATCCTGCATTAACAATGCTTGAGGACTATCAATAGCCAGATGGGCCCAGAAGGAATAACAACATAACCTAGGTTTCCCATTTCTAAAAGGGCAAATTGATACCCCTGTGCCAATACACCACTGCCTGTAATCCAGCAAGCATCCCCTGTGCACACGGGAGATACGGCACAGCTGGGAGCCACAGTGCTGACACTTAGCTGATTGCACGTTAGCCCGTTGTAAGTGGGCTTTGCAAGACCCATCAAGTATAGAGATAGAAGAGAAGAATTTTGCCTCCCAGTGAGAGGCTGTAAGAGCAAAGTGTTTCTCTCCTCTGCAGTAGACATGCTGCATGAAAAAAGAGTCTCAAGAGCAAAGTATAATGGGAAGAGCTACCTGCTGTATGTGAAATGTTCTCCCTCTTGAGGAGCTTAACAAAACACTTAAGAGAGTATTTGTTGAGGGGTTTGGGCAAAATTCTCTTTTTTCTTCACGCTCTCTCTGTAAAAGATAAAAGACATGTCAGTGTCCTGCTCACAGATCGGGACTCCACTATACCAGAAGATTGACAGATACAAAATAAAAAGACAGTCCTTGTCTCCGAGAGCTTGCAGTCTAATAGCGAGACAAGAAACTCTCAATGGAGCCCCAGGAATGCCAAGCAGTCAGAAACGATGGGACATTTCTGTTCAGTGACCTGGCTGCCTAGTGACCTAATGAAAAATCATAGGTGGGAAATTAAATTGCTGTTTATTGATGTAGTTTTGTGGGAAAATGCATCCCATCAAAGTAAAATGTTGAAAAAGGAATAATAAGCTGGGAAATCCACCTGGCCATGCTCATACGGGACACCAGGCACAAAGTTTAGCATCGAGAGGGTCACAGGCCCCAGGGGAGGCAATGATATCTCCATTGTGTGATGTTCTCAAATCCAGATTGGACATGTCAGGCATTTAATGTGGCTGTAATACACCTTAGTGCTTGGCATGGGCAGGGGCAGAGATGATTCTTGAAGAAGAGCCATCATCTGTGGTGTAAAAACTTGCCCTCAAAACCCATGAATGAAATTGCAATTTAGAGAAGGGATAGCTACAGCTTTACTCTGAAGAAGGCTGCACATCTGCATGGCTCCAAGCAGCCCCTGTGGACTGCAGAAAGCTGCATAAGCACTAGTGTGGCAGGGCTGCAAAGCTAGCAGGGTCCAATTAGCTTTTCGGCTCTCACCTGTCCCAGCCGTAAACCTCTGAGGTTGGATGCCTCTGGCCTTGCATTCTCTGTAATCATTAACACCAGTTCCAAGCGGATGGGTTAGTGGGTGTAAAATACTACCAATTGGTAAGACTTCATTTTACCACCACTTCACACTGCTATAAAATGAGAGCATGGGGTATGGAGCAGTAAAGAACCCGAGCCCTAAGTATTCACTTCATTAGAGAATTAGTTGCCTTATGAATGGGAGATAACAACAAGGGCAAATCCATCCTGCTGCAATCACACTGGCTTTCTGAGCTTGAGATAGAAGGGTTAATGGAAAAGGAGAGAATTAGAATACAAAAAATATTCAATGAGTATGCAGTGACAGTGGATTAGGAGCAGAGGGTGAATTTTACTTCTCATTTTCCTGCTCCTGTTCAAGATCTCAAGCAACACCCTTCACTAATGTGTTTAAAAATAATATATAAAAATATATAATAGACACACATGTGTTTGTAGGTATGTATGTATATATTTGGAGATAACACTGTTCTCAATATGTTTTCCTGGGCAATTCTGTTTGAAAAGAAAAATTCTGTTGCCCTTTACATGTAAATTCTTAGGCTCTTTTTTTGTGGAAGGCAGGTACTTAATTTTTTTTCTACTTTGATTTGGGTGCTCTTTATTTTAGGCCTGCTTTGCCGTAGGCCCTGAAAATAATAATAAAAAAATATTGTGGCAGTTGCTTCCATGTGGCTTGCCAAAGGGGTGTTAAGAAGTTTTCCTGGTTGTTCTATGCGTGTGAGCTGCAAAGAGGTGATAAATTGCTGAAGGAAATTAAAGAGGGGGGGTTGAAGCTAAAATTTTGTACTCTTCTGATTTGGGCAGTCTTGGATTGCAAGCTGCTGGTTGTGCTGGAAATCAAAAGGTTAGTTGTTCTCTGTGACTTACCCAGGAGTGCTGCAAAAATAGATTAATAGATAAAAACCTCACACAGCCTCTGGTGCCCTCTGTGCTTGGCCTGCTCAGGTGCTGGAAGAAGCAACCACGGTGCATTAGCAAGGAGAAGCGAAAGTGGTGTTGGTAATAGTTTGGACAAGCAGTCATTTCTAATTGGGGAAATTCCCACAGAGTCCGATTTTTACCGCTGCCCTCCTATTGCTGCCATTAGTCAGGCACCAGGCTCATCTCTGGCTTTCAGAAGTTAGTTCCTCCTGTCACTCATGCTGATGAGCAGTAAAAGCATTTGTATATCAGCTTGAAAGTTATTTCTTGGATTCTTTTAAGGCCATGTAGCAACTGGCACCTTCTCAGTGAGCGACACTTAGCTGCAAGTGGGGAATTTGTGGCTGTCAGGCTGCCAATTACAGCTTAATAATCTTGCTTTACATGAGAAAGCCTACAAGGCACACACCCTTTCTCAAATGAAGATCTTTTTCATTTAAAAATTCATGTTTGGTTCTGTTTCATAGGTCTTTCCCACTACCCTTGGCCCAAGTGCCTAGCTGTTGCCATTTTGCGTTCAGCATCATCAGCTGAACAATGCTACCTCCGAACCTTAGCTGGAGCTTTGGGTCCAGGCATTTGGTAGTGCCCTGGAAGGAAGGGGAGTCTCATGGGCTCCGCGGTGCGGATGGGGATACTGAAGCATGGGACTGCGGCAGGAGCAACCCCATGTTACCAGCACCACAGCTGCATAAGGGAGTCCAGTGAGACTGGGTGAGGGCTCAGGATGTGCGGCTGCACCACTGGCCAGGAGACCTTCTGGTCTTTGCGACACTGTCTTACTTGAAACTGCCTCAAAGCAGGTTTAAAAGCCAGCTCTGATGCTCAGCTGACAGTTGGGAGCTCAGCGGCCTGACCGCAGCGATGTGCAAGGTTGCACACCCTGCTGGCTTCCTGTTCTACCTCTTGGGGTGGCACCTTGGCCCTAGGAGCTCTAGGTCCGGATGGGTGACTTCAGCCTCAGGTCACAGTCTGGCCCCGCTGCACAAACTGACCTTGGCTGCTCTCGGTGGCTGTGACCCTGGGAGCTGCAGAGGTTCAAGCCAACATCCTGCCGCCTTCTCGAGGGGCAGCCAACAGTTGCCGAAAGGTGAGGGCAGTGACACCTGAAACTCCCGGAGTGCCTCAAACCTCAGCAGCTCCCAGTAGGCTGTTGTTGGCCTTGCTGTGACTGGAAGGACTGAAGAGGAGAGGAGGATGAGCCTGCTGGGATCAGCTGGATGTAGTGATGCAAAGGAGCAAGGATTTCCCAGGCCGATATTCGGACTGGAGCACTGGTCTTGACATCCTGAGACTACCACATCCCTGTGAGTCTATCAGTGCTCAAAGGGACCATATTTGCTATTAAATTACAAGACTGAAAATACACACACACACACACACACAAATGTTCACCTTCCTACAGATGTTTGTGGTGCTTAGGCGTCAGCTAGCTGATGTGCAGCCTGATGTGACATACGGCAGAGCTACCATCAAGCTGTCCTGGGCAAGGTGGGTCAGGGCTGCTTTGGGGCAGGTCTAGCACACACCAGCGCCAGCAAAGGCTTGTACTGCCTGTCTGCAGAGAGGATAGCAGAAGACGAGGATCGCATCTGACCTTTCTCTTTCCTATGCCTCAGCCCCATGAAACAGCTGCACAGTGCAGTTACCTGGGAGGAGTGGGCTCAACACCAAGCGCAGCAGGTCATGACATCCAGCAGGTCAGGAATGACTGCAGCCGAGCTTAGATACCACTGCAGAAGCAGGCATCTTCTCCATCCTTCCAGGAAACAGGAATTAAAAGTGAGTGCATCTCCCTTTCATGTAGCTACTGCAAAACCTTTTGTTAAGATAAATACTGCTGTGTGACAAAGAAAAGCACTCTATTAAAGCAAGCTAACAAAGCTATACAAAGCAGCAATACGAAAACATTAAAACTGAAAGTAACAGTGTTCTGCCCTCAAATCAGTATCATTTGCTGTCTGCTTTTACACCGTGCGCCCCTGTGGAATCCCAGCCACGTGTGGCGAGCCAGGAGGGAACCGATGGGTGTTCCCATGAGCACGGACCAGGGCATGCCACTGCGTGCTGCTGCATGAGCTCTGGGCACCTTCATGGGCCATCTTGGAAGCTCTTTGAAGACATCTAATTATTGAACGTGAAAAAGAGAGGAGCAAAAAAAGAATTTTGCCCACGCCGGTCACCCAGCGTGAACTGCAAATACGTGCGGTAACCAGTCCACCAACCACTCAGAGCTCAAATTTTGTTCACAACATGATTTACTCAATAATTGCAAGTAGCAAACCAATATAGTCAAAATTAACTTGTTTCTAGTAGAAAGAGGGACGGGAAGCTTTGTTTTCTTAATAATTTGTCACAAATATTGGACTCTGCTCTTGCACATTGTTGTGTAAAGTCACTTGTCAATTTTGCTGGAGGGGGAAATTTAGCTCAGTGTCACTGCTTCATTGTAACCCTGTACTTCAAGTTCTTCCTCATACTAGCCCTAGTTTTGATAGACACTAGTAAACATTTGTGACATCAACATTAATACTCAGAGAGCTTATAGTGATTCCTTATATTAAATATTAAAAAACAGTCAGGAGACCGCAACTGGGTAGTGTTATCCCAACACCTTGCGTGGTGATGCAAGGCTGATTTAGTGACATACCATCCTTGACACATGACACATAGAGACCATGCTTCAATCGACATGCGGTGCCTGCAGGCAGCATGGTGTTACAGCCTCTGCAGGGGAATGCTGCTGCCTGTGAAACCATTTCCATTGCAACTAGTGGTGATGGCAGGGCCAGGGAGACTAGGGGAAGCAAGAAACCAAGACTGACATTCAAAAATCACATACATTCAAACACAGCATTTCCTGTACAATTAACAAGGGCTAATTATTTGCAGCCATGCCTAAACAAGTCAGAAACTGTCTCTGTTTTTTTAATTATTTACTGGTGGCTCTGTTTGCTCTACGTCCAGCCATGAACCCATCATAATTTGTATCATTTCTTCCTAATCCTGCCTTAAATCGCCCTATTTAATCAAATTCTAGTTGTCGTGATTTACGATTTTACAAGGTGTGTCCATGCAGCGTACCTCAAAATATGTGGTGGTAATGAGCAAATGCCAACAGGGTGATGTTGTGATCAGTAAAGTTATGCTATGTATGACAAAGCAATCAATATTATTTGTTTAGAAAAGAGATCAGAACGTGTCCTCATAAACAGTAGTTCAAGCTGTTTTTTCTGCAAGCAGAATCTGAATTTAGCTGTTGATTGGCAAAGAAATGGCAGACTTCACCACCGCCCATACTAGCCCCATACTGAGGTCTGATTTCCAAGGGGAAGGACAGGCTGACAAGCCTTCCCCATTAATAAGTGTGGCTGGTTGTAACATGTCAGCTGAGCAGAAAGTATTGGTACAGGTGCTTCCTCATACAAATAAGACTTCAAACTCAAGCTCCTTTTCATTCTGTTAAGATAATTCATTCTAGTGATGTGGATGTGCTTGCCTTGTGATTTGAGCGCTGACTTTTGGCTACACCAATGGAAACGAAGGGTTACAGAAATGCTGAAACTCAAAAATACAAACACTAACATCAGGCCTCAGGCCCAACCACTGGGCATTTCTAATTGTCAAGTGAATGGATGAGAACTGTCATGATAAATGTCATGTATCTCGTGGATTGTTACAGAACGCTGATGGTGAAGAAAGAGAAAGCAAAGAAAGCAGAGAGCAAAGCACACTGAGAAAGCTGGGGCTGCCCTTCTCTACTTGAAGAAAAAAAAAACACAAGCCTTTTATTAGAAATGCCTTTAAAAACGTTATCTGCAATTTTTAGCAAGGCATGTTTGGTCCTGAAAATACTGAGTTTTGATGCATCACTAGTGAATATTAGGTTACTCCCAGGGCTCTGCATGCACCAACACTTCAGCAGAATGACTTTCCCATTAGGTTTGGACGTAAACTGGCAGGACCACAGGTGAAGTCCAGGCAGGCAGGAAGTTGCTCCATGTGCTTGCCCCATGCCAGCCAGTATGGCAAAATGGCCAACGTGGCTTTATATCTTTGCAGATGGCTGAGGGCTTCAATTCACAGTCCCTGACATTTAATTGACAAAATGAAAACCATATATATAATCACTGGATTGCTCAAATACCACAGCCTGTGGACAGGAATATTAGCATAAGATGGAATCAATAGCAATTTAATTTTTCAGGAAATGAGTTGTGGTGATGAAGGCATGCACATAACACCTACCTCTCCTAGTGCCTCCATACAAAGGCAGACAACAGCAACCTCCTAGATCATCCCAAAATGACTCGCAAAAGCTCCTGAGTCCTAAAGGTTTTAAAGTTTTATACAGACAACAGGCCTCGTCTACTGAGTTTGCAGAAGAAGCGTTGACCCTGTCAGAAGAGTTATATTAGGACTTTAATCCTGTGTACTTACTTTAGTAAGAAAATTTGCAAGTGGTATAACTTTTATACCTTTTTGGATATTTTTGCATCAGAATTTTGAGGGAGTGTCTTCTAAAATCTCTGATTTACTTCATGGCAAAAAACACCTTGAGGCATGAAATAAACATTAGCTGTAATCCTGTGTATAGGCTTTGACTGATGAACGACAACTATGGTAAATGACACAGTGATTTTGCTAACACTGTGCACTACTTTTGTGTAAATGATGTGGGTGTTACTGTGGGCTAGAGCCAAAGTTCGTTGTGTCATCCGTTATACGTACACACTCTTCAAACCCTCATGTACACAGAGGAGTCTCAACAGTTTAACTTAAAACAAGTTTCATATTGAGGAAAATATTATATAAACCCTTGGATTTGGTTTAAATGCAGTTTATTTTGATGTAATCTCTTGCGGGGTTTGTTTTTTTTTTTAACCAAAATAAGTGAAACAAAATGGAAGGTGTCTCCCTGTAAGCAATGCATTGGAGTGATTATGTGCCTGCAGGGAACCTCATGCAAACATTTCTGAGGTAGTTTCTAAATTTCGTGCACCAGCTGTCTGCTTTTACCCTGTGTCAGAGGTTACTGTCTCCCTGTCAGAAGAGGCGATGCTGCTCCCCAGGCATTGCAGGCTGGTGGCCGTGGGGTGGAGGGGCCCCACCAGTCCCCCACCACTGGGGCAGGGCAGCCTCCAATGCAGCAGCTGGTGCTGCTGCCCCAAACCACTGCAGCTGATGGCTTCCCAGCCCATGAGTCAGGGCCCTCGGTTAGCCTGGAGACACTGTTTTTAGTTAAAGCAGAGCATGCCTGTGGGTGAAGTCTGAGGCAAAGCTCAGACGCGCTGTTACAGTGCAAAGTATTTCACCTCGGGGGCAGCAGTTGCAGGTAAATTCATCAAGCATGATGGGCACGATATTTCCTCTGATGGAGGATCTCTCTGGGGAGGGAGGGCTTGCAGTTTACTGCCTCCTGGTGAGGCGTTTTTGTGCCATACAACATTGGGTGATAATGACACCGTTGACACCTCCTCCCACTCTGGCCTGACCACTTATCTTTAGGCTTTGCTGGACAAACATTTTGGAAAGCCACCTGTGGTCCAGCTGGCCCTCTGGAGAAACCTTCTTGTCCGACGCTTAACCGTGGCTTGCTTTTTTCTCTGGTCTGTGAGCCCCTTCCACTTTACCAGCTCTGGTAAAGCCAAGTCCCTAGTGCGGATGCTGAGGGGCGCATGGTCCCTACATGTGGGCGAGTGACCAAAAGGAGCTGACACACAGAGGTCTTGTGGGGCACCTGGGGAAGAGACTCATTTCCCTGGCACCTCTGGGCGGAGGGAGGTGATCAAATTTGGAGGATTTGGTGCAGGATGGCAGGTGAAGTGGTGCGGCATCTTCTGGAAGGGTTGGGCTCATGGGAGCTTCCCAAGGCCAGGACAAAAGAGACGTCTCTCAGCAGGCATGGGAGCATCCCAAAAAGCAGTGAGACTGGTCCTGTGAGTTAGGGCTCACAGAAAGAGCTGAAATCAGAGAGCATAAAAGATGCACTGAAAAAGGTGCTTTGATCCTCATCCTCTTTCCAGCAAGAGCAGAAGGTAAGTTAAGTCTGTGATTTCCCAGCTGTAGGGGGTTTTTCTGGAGACCTTGGAGAACAATGTTTGCCATGAAAAGGAGGGCATCATGCCCTCCAGCCCAGGCTTGAACGCTTACAGCTGTCCAAATGTCCCATTGGCAGATGCTCAGGGAGAAACTGGCTGGGTGCTGCTGCTTGTCGTCCTGATCTTTCTGTCCATCCGGCATGGCGAACCTGCAAAGCACTTTGTAGCAGACAAAGTAAGTGACTGGAGTAAACCCAGCCCCCAGTAAAGCAAGCGTGGGTTCAGGGAGCTGGGAGAGGGGTTGTCACCTCCCGCCTTGGCTGGTGTGAGCTCTGACAGCAGTCTGGTCCCTCCAAACAGAGCTCAGCAAGGGCAAATTTGGCTGCGTCTGGCTGTCCACATGGCAGCCCTGCTCTTCTGCGCCGGCTTCCTGTCCTTTGGGCCAGCTCCTGTCTGTGGCAGCTCAATGCAGCTGGCCACTGCTGCCTTGGGGGTCTCACTGGCTATCACCAGCTTGGGGATCTTAGATTAAATCTTGCATTTTTGTATTGAATCTGTTTTCTTTCCTTTTGCGTAGCTCTCAGCCATAGATTTGGCTCAGTGATGATATTGCTGAGTCGCTGCATGAAGAACGAACCACGCTTAGAGGGTATGCAAATACACACTTGCGAGAAAATCCACAAATGCCTCACTCATATCTGGTCACTTTTTTTTCCAGATCCACTATTGTTTTGGCTTTATTTTCATGATTTCATATGTAAAAGGATAAGTTAATGGGTGTGCAAAATGTCACACAGTGAATCAAAATCAGCAGCTGAACGAAGGACTTCAATCCCAAGCAGAGGCTGGGTCCTTGAAACTTTGACCCTGTATCAGAGCCAGTGGCTTTTTTATGTACATTTTTAAAATACATACAATAGCATTTTACAGCCTTGTTAATATAGTTAGACTCATTCTACAATATAAACAATAATTGCTTTCCAGAGGGTTTCTCAATATGTGAAAGATTCAGCAGATATAACACTTTCATTGATGTAAACTTTTAAAAAATAAAAGCTGGATTATTACTTGAAGGAGAGAAAAAGCCACAAAACAGATATTTTTACTCAGCAAAAGAGAAGATATTAGCTTCTAAATATGCAGAGACACTATATCAACTATCACAAATGTGTGCTGGTGATGCAGCCAACAACACTTAATTATCAGTTCTACAGGAAAATTAGGTGAGAAAATTACTTGTCTTTTTATATTTATTTTATTTGTAAAAAAACTCAGAGAGGATGACAATTCTCTCACTACAGCATGTTAGACATAGATGACTTGTCTATCTTATTTTTCTCCCTTGGTGATACAGATTGATAAATTCCTGCAGTGCACACAATTTAATTTGCGTTACTCTTTTACAAAGTTGTATTGTACTGTTTTGAAGAAAGCTGCCTTGGGAGAGATGGAGCAGTCTCATCTTTTATGGTGCTTAGATTGGAAATATTTGAGATGAGGGGATAAAAAGCAGTCTGGTCCAATACCTTGACCTTCTTTGCAATGTGTGGGTTGTTTTTGTTGTATGTTCATCTCACTTGTGTGGGCTCCTTGCTTCTTTTCTTCTCCAGAAATTATTTGAGGCATTAAGCAACATCCAGGTATGAACAAGCTGATCATATTAGTGTGGGCTGATGTGTCACCACGCTTCAGTAACTCAGTTTGTGCATATTTTTGGCCCCACTTCTGAAGTGAACCATTATGGTGTATGGTGGATTTTCCTTCTCATTTCCATTAAGCAAATGGCACACACCTGCTCTTGGGGGATGCTTTTACAGCACAGTGTTTGGTAGCACTTCTGCTTTAAGTTTTCCTGGTTAGTGCACTTCTTGATTATTTCTCCTCAGTGCAGGAGCAGAGATAAGCAGCAGCATGGACAGGGCCCCAGTGATACTGTAAGCCTGTTTGGTCACCAAACACTTTGTACCCTGAAATCACAGGCCCACGGGACTCGGGAATAATGGCAGATGCTCAGTGTTTTCAGGATTGGCTCTAAATTTGATTGATGGTTTTATTCTGACTGTGCTCACCCTGGAGCGTGGAAGAACAATTTCAGCCCTATGAAGATGCCTTAATGTATTATTAGTTTAGCATCACAGATCAGTCTTTAATTCCTCCAAGGCCAGGTGTGCAGTGGAAGAGGGAACTGCCCAGACCCACAGTCCGGTTTGGCCACGTATCCTGACTTCTTCCGTAGATTTCCTCTCTGCCCGCAGAGGTCAGTTAAAACAGATTAAAAGCCTTTGTGCTACCAAATGCAATTTTTTCCTGAGGAGACTCCAGAGAAGGCTTGTTTTATTAATTTTGTGCTCAAAGTAGTAACTTAAATGACAATGGAAGAAGTGTCTCAGCCAGAAAAAAGTACTGAAGCAGGCAGGCATGATTCCACCGGTAGCTTTTCCTTCCCCTCTGGCTGTCTATTCCTGGCCTAAAATGGCTCTTTTCGTTATGAACGAGGCACCTGATCACTGCTGAAAGTAACCTTTTCTTTGCCTTCTCATTGCTTTGTCATACATAAGCTGAATTGGTTTCTCAATGCAGGAGGCCACGCACAAACAGGGAGATGGGGTGGCACGGGGAATGCTGAAGTACACATTGCTGGTGAAATAAACGTTCTTCAAAAGAAAAACCTCTGTCCCAGGCTTGAAGCCAGTACCTGAGATTGCAGCAACAGCTATCACGATGTTTGTTTTATTTTCCTCACGCGTGGTACCGCACTCCGTGGGATCCATGGCAGTTCTGCTGTATGGAACAAATGATACAGAACAGGGAGGTGGAAAAGCCAGAAGAGAAGTCTATCTTTCAATATGGGGTAAGAAATAAACCACAAGGGACTAAACTAGTTTTAATTTTTTCTCAAGTAACGTAGGACTCTGGTAACACAGCTGTAAACTGTCACCATTGCTGACACGGTTGCTACTTAGGAATATGGCGAGAAAAAGTCTTGGCTAGAAAAATCTAATTGCACATGTGCAATGAAAGAGAAGAGAAAGGTTGCCCAGATTTACCTTTTCTGTTCAGAGGGAACGGAAAACTGGATTAAAACTGGAAGGGAAGAGACAAAGAGGGAAAGGGGCAGATCTGAGTAGGGATGAAAGGCAAGTATAAGCTGCTGCAGTGGGTTTCTTTCCCAGAAGCCTTCCCTCCAGGGTCTAGGCTGTGGGCATTCGTTAACAAGCCAAAGTTGTTATTCTTTCCATTAAAACGTGGTAGCCCACTCAGTAGCAGCATCTTTTGGAGCCTGCCTGGCCGGTAAAACCTGGAGCACCTCCCTCGTGTGTGGTATGCTGAGCACCATCCTCTCAGATGGTGGTATGCTGAGGCTCCCTCTTCCCTGGTTCGGAGCCACACTTTGTCGCCCTCAGCACACGGAGGGTTTTGTGGATGGTCAGAATATGTGCTGAAAGGTCAGAGTTAGTGTTTCTTCCTCCAGGAAGGGTATACATATAGGGTATAAATATTAGCTGCAGTTCTGATTAGCCTGCGCAACGAGGGAGAAAAGCCTTGGAGAAGACAGAGGCTGGAAAGGGAAGGGGCTGGCGTGCAGCAAGAGCCCGGGAAGGGGCAGGGCTTGCGGAACAGCAAGCGGGTGCCCAGCAGGTAATTCCACGGGCAGCTGTGCTGGGGTTTTTTTTTTTTTTTTCCCCCCCAGTCATTTGCTAATAAACATGCAAGCAAGGGTCTAGCTGGCTGGTGGGATTGGTACCTGCCCTGGCTTCTGTAGCATGCCCAGCCAGTTTCTGTATTCTCTAGGAGTACAAATGCCATTACAGTCAATGTAATCGTGCTCTCAAGGGACTTGGATCTAGCAGGGTCTAATAAAAGGCCTGATGAAGAGAAATTTCTGCAAGATATATTTTCCCCTGGGAAATTAAACATTGTATACCACAGCATGCATAGCATATGGCTATCTATCTATGAGAACAGTGAATACAGCCCCTGATTCTGCAAAGTACGGAAAGTGGTGTTTATTTGTCATTAATGGGACTTAAGCACAGGTCTAAAGTTGGACATGTGTTTAACTGAATCGAAGCCATTTTGCAATTGTGCATGCACAGATTTAAAACATTGAGATTTGTATTGTGACTGAAGCAAGATTTTTCTTAGATGAGCACTCAAAAAATGGAAGGGAACCTATTTTCTAGATTAATTCCATTTCTTTTAGGTCTGAGTTACTCTGTCTCTTCATCTTTCACATTTCACTTGCAAATGAAAAAAGGTACACATAAGTTGATATACAAGACCAAGTGCATAATCCACACAGTGCAATCAATCTTTTGTCTATTAGTTTTATTATTACTATATCATCCTACTCTGGCCTCAGAAGAGGACACAGCAGCCCCATACTTTGTAGTGGACACTTAAAGAACTGTCAAACAATCAACCAGATTTCTTTTCATATCTGATCATTTACAGACTTGTTTATGCTGTAATGTCTGAGTATTTTTATCCTGATATTTCTTGCTATCTAGGAAAGAAATCACTTACACTGGCTGTCACCATGTAAGTGTCTAATTCTTTTTTTTTAATGATAATACTGTGCTGGTTGTGACAGAGAATCCCGGACTAGATTATAATACTGTAAGCTTAAAAAGAAAAAAAATTCTCCTTGGTGTTTTTAAATTGCCTCTTAGTTACATTGAAGGTTTCCTTGCTCTTGTGTTAAGAAAAAAGGATTGATATTTCATTTTTCTAAATAGTGATTCTTCTGTATAGTGAAGATGTCAGTAGAAAAAAATAGTTTATCTATTATTTCTGGAAAACAGAGACCTTCTGTTGCATCACCTATTTTTGTGGGTATTGCTCTACGCTCACAGAAATTGCCATGTTTTGGAGATTTGGGTGTTCAAAAATTAGTATGCAAATACCTAATTCCCTTTTGCGTTAACCTCATTAAGGTCTTTAAACATTTCATTCTAAACAACAATGCTCCTACAGGGGCAAGTTGAAAGTCTGGTCTGTTTGCCTTTTTTCAAACAGGTGAATCCTTATCACCCTCTGAAAAACTGGAATATAAATCAAACTCTCATCTGTTGCTGTTTAATCTGTCCCGGTTTGTTTAGGGTTCATTCATTCTTTCTCTTCCTTAAATGATCGCCAAATTCAAATGCACCCTTTTAAGCACATTAGACACCCCCACACGCACCGATTCTTTCTTGCAATGCAGTGACACACAGGTACAAAAAGGTGAATTAAGGACAGAACGGGCAATCGTGGGCGGAGGTCCGACTCCCTGCGAGATCGATGGGCACCGGTCTCTTATCAACCAGGCCAGTGTGGCACCGCTGCACTCGGTGTGCTCGCACCAATTGACTCAAAAGGAAAATTTGGCAGGATGAGAATTTTGATGTAATCAAAAGCGTACGTGGCATGGTCGTTCTTGTCCTAGTCTTAACCGAACCCTTTGCATTACCCATTACTAAGCTGTTTTGTATCATTTGTCATTGTGCCGTGTTTTATTTTATTGACAATAGTTGATGGAAACCCTCCAAAAGCTGTAGATCTGCATCTTGAATTCACTTGCAAGAGGCAGAATTGTACCTTTGTTTTTTGTTGTATTAAGAATCTGATCCAAAGCACTGAACTTGATGGGAATTATTCCATTGACTTCAGGGAGCTGCAGAACAGGAAGAAATTTCACATAGTTTTTGTACTTAACCAGTTCTCCCACAATTCTTCCGCTTTATATCCTTGCATGACAGTCTCAGTTGATTTTTGCAGTAAGTCAGCAGTGGTAGAGCTCTTGATATGCACACTGAAGCAAGAGCAGAGGAACATAGTGCTAGAAATGTACTAAAATAGAAAATGAAGTTTTTGTGCCAAGTTTAAAAAGTAACAACTTCTATCTGCATCCAAGGATGAACCATGGCCTGCTGTGTAAAGCCGGAAACAGAATCAGGAAAGATTTCTGGATTTTAATTTGGCTTTGTTATTGGCTGTGGTGAGACTTTATATATTCCCCAGTTGCTTATCTTTAAAGAGAGGATTATAATATTTGCTAAAATGATTAAACAGCAGCTCTGCAATAGCTCTGGCTGATGGACAAAATCCACTTGGGATGTCTTCTGTAACTCAGAACAAATTATAACTAAACTTTTTAAAAGTTACTCAGTGAAGAAGTAAAAGCCTGAATTAAAAATATTAACAAATTTCAAGCTAGTTAATAATATGCAGCCTTTAAAAATACTGAGATCTATCCCAGCATTTGTTCTTCATCCGGGATTTTTTTGCTTGCTAAAATAAAACATGCAAGAAGAATAAGTGGGAAGAAAAAGGGGAAGCTGTGTTTCCTCTCTCCTCAGGCTCATACGCAGCAGCTGAGTGCAAATGCTAGCACTCCCTAACTCTTCGGGAACTTTTGAGCCTTAGTGTCTTACATCCATGTGACACTTTAGCCTAAATTAAAAATTGAAGAGATTTCTTCTGGAGTAAGATATTGTTTGTCATGAGTGAGGATGGTGTAATCAGAGCTGCCAGGAGGTTCATAAATTCCATTTTCAGCATGAAGCCTCGGGACTCCGAAGAGCAGGAATCCATGTTTTCTTTCTGAAGTAACCCTGGTTATCTCTTTCTCTGAGCCAGAAGGGTAAAATCTACATATGTGCTTCAGATCCAGCTTAAATGCCAATATGCTGTTCTCTTTTGCATAACTTTAAGCATTTGGTGGGGTGTGAGTTTCTGCCCCAGCTCTCACCCTACTGCTATGATAGTTACTAGGTGAAGTGAGAGTGAGCCGAGGTCCTGGGTGCAGGTGCCCGCCGCGAGTGGTGCTATGTAATTTCGTTGTCATATCGCATCTGACTGGAGCTGCGTGATGTGGCAGGCCAAGGTCTCAGCTGTAGTTGCCAGTCTGTGCACTTTAAAGCTTTGATTCCCCCCTGCTTTTCCTTCCCCCACCACCCCCCAAGCACACACACACCTCATAACCAATGGGGTAAATGAAAAAACGCTCTTTGGTAGTTCTAATTTTATTTTAGCAAATTTAGGATGGGACATTTGAAGTCAGTAGCAGCATTACTAGAAACACAAGGTGTTTTAATTGCAGAGGAAAAATTATCTTAGGTTTCTTTATAACCACGCTCCATCTTTGCCCTTACTTCAAGTCAGTAACTCAAGAGACGGTCTGATTATTCTTGAAGAATAAGTCATACTTGCAGATCATATTCAGTCTCATCATTATATATGAAACTTCAGAACCACTTTTTAAATCTAAATCATGGCATAGAGATTATACTGCACCTTTCCTGCCTTGCTTTAGTCACAAGTATAAAATGTGTGTGTGTGTGTGTGTATGAGAGAGAAAGAAAAAAATAAAAATGATATTGTTTGGGGAAGAATGTAGCCATAAAAATTTGAGGGAAAACTCCAACAAGTTTACTGACTTCTGTAAAGTAGAAATTTCCATTTTACCTGGCCTACACTAATTTGCTGTTTCTTCATTAAACTACCATTACAAAGAAAGGCGGTAGAAGAGAAAAAAAATGCTTTGCAGAGACAGAATGTTTTTTCCATATCTGACAAAATTTGAAAATGGATTATTTGATTGGGGAATGTTGTAATTCTCAATATAAAGAAGGGTTTTTTTAATTTATTAAGGGGAATCTACAGAGGAAAGAAACCCCTAGATAACAGAGATGTGTTGTCCTTGTATGTATTTGTATTCTAAAAGAGAAATATGATTTTCCACACGATGTTTCACAGATGGAGATTGGTAAATTGGATGGGGCTTCCTCCAATTTGTAGTCACCAGGAAAACTTTCTTTGTGGTCAGTTTGCTTTTGACTAGTACCACGCAATAGTGATTTTTGACAGCAAACAGGCAAATGTTAGGTGCCGGCATTTGGCATTGGCATTCACTTTCCATTGGCGCAAGTGGTGCTACACAAGACGGTACCAGAATTGAACCCATTTCCACTGAAGACCAATAAATGTAATCATAATGCCTCGGTGGTGTTTTCTGGTTCTGGCCAAAGGTAAAGGCTAACACCGACATGTGATGTTGTGGATTCAAACCATGAGCAAAACTTTTCTGCATTGGTATGTGCACATACATATATATATATACATGTGTGTGTGCACACGTATATATATGTGCATGCATGTCTGTATATACACAGACATATATCATACCCAGCCCCCCAAATATGTAGGCTCTGCAGTGGTATTTTGTAATACAGTGTGTTACTGTTGTTTTTGCAGTTATCACCATTATCATCGTCTTTCTGCAAGTGAACACTGAGGGAGCTGAGGGTGGTTTTAGTCAATGTGAAATGTATTACCATATATTTTTCTTGCACTTTCACAAATATTGTGCCTGTTTCTTCTCCATTTTATATCAAGCTCTCACTAAGTCCAGCACCTCCAGCGTTGTTACTCATAACTTTCAGGAGTGCCAGCGAGGGAATTTTCCACATACAAGCACACATATCCCTTTTATTTCCACATAGTAACAGGAAACAATTGTTTATTTCTGCTATTACCAGCTGATTACAGTTTTTTTTCTATTACTGCTAAAATAATTTCTGAAAGTGGAGGAGTTGAACTTCTGTTTTTAAGAGAGAAAGAAAGCTTTAGAAACATTTTCTTTGTGCAAAAGAGTCTATTTTCAGTCCATGCTGCAAGATTTATTTCTCAGAGCTCACAGGAAAGGGTTATTGGTGCTAGGATTGTTCAATTCTGTGAGAATACCCTCATTTAAACAGAAATCATGGTGCCTGTTAATCCACAGGCTAAAATTTAAGTAAGCAGAGACTAACGTGTCTTTACTGGCTTAATTAACAACGATTACTTGTCTAAAGATAAAGTATTTCCAGTTAAAAGCCATCTCCTTAAACTCCAGATCAGCTGAGAATAGTTCAAATTAGTTTTTGGGTAGGGTCAAAAACCAGAATTTCAGGGGTTTGAAGTTTTTTTACAGAGCAGATCAACACATATCTGCCGGGGTAGAATCCACATCTAAGTGAAAAGAGGGAGGGTGGGATTTCCATCTGCATGAAAGTGGATTGTTTGGGGGGTTTAAACAAACGACCTAATGAGGTGCCACTGACGCGCATCTGTCCTCTCTGGGATACCTAAAGTCTGATCAACCAATGCATAGTCCATTTTAATGTCCCTGACAGAGGCATGAAACTGGAATGAACCAAAATGAAGCCTTACGTAGTGCCTTACGGGATCCAGGGTGATTTAGCATCTCACAGATCTCTACAGCCAGCAGAAGAAGTAACATATAGAAAACAAGTGGAAAATGTGTAGGAAAAAGAAGAAAGGATTGGGGGAAAAAAAAAAAGAATGCTCTTTTGTGCTACTCTGAGCAGAGTTTTGGTGCAAATTTTCTCATAGGCAGCAACCTCTTCCTGCGCCAGAGCATGATGCTGGCAGTATTGATCAGAAGGGACTGTCATGGTCAGGGTTTTGAAAATCTCCAGTAAGCAGCACTGCTGGGGTAAGGACTCATTTTGAAAATGTGCAAAATTACTCTGGTTTGAATTTTCTTCATTGCAAACAGGGGTCAGCTGCCACAGCACCCCTCCATCTCCAGGTGATGGCAAGCATGAGAAGACTGCAGGCGCTGCTCATCAGCATGAGCTGGCAGAACCAGCCACCCTCCAGGTGGGTAACACGCATCCTTGCTCACCTGCTGGGTGGCTGGCTCAGTTACACATGGTCAAGGAGAATTTGTCAGGATGGTGAATCCATAGCTCTTGACTTCAGCTATGCCAAGAAACTCCCCCGCTTCCTAAAGGTTTGCAGGTACTAAATCCTGTGGATGTATTTGCAACTCCCATTGTGTGGGGGGCAGGGAGATGGGAAGCCTGTGATGCCTGAGAATCTACCTGGTCTTCCCACCTGGCTTTGGTGTTGGTCTCTAGGCCCAGGGTTCACTAAGATTTGCACCTCCTGCAACAGATGTCTGTGGAGATGTTTCCTCTGGAGGTGATCTGGAAACCCAGAGCAAAGCTCCTGTTGACATAAGTACCTATGAACCAAGTAAAGCAGGGATGAGGGCCATGGCACTTCCACCCTGAGCTTGTACTGGCTCTGGTTTATTGGCTCACTGAGATCCCAAAATGATGGCTGAAGGCTCACCTGACCTTTTCATGGGGAATTGGGTGCAGAGCTTTGAATGTCCTCAGGCATTTAGTTTCCATCGCCTTAGAAGGATTTGGGTAAAATTGCTTTGAAAGTTTGGTGATGGATCATTTTGTGGATTTATGTGCTCTGCTCTTCTTCTGTCTCTGAGAGTGTCTCCGTACTTTGTAGACCAGGTGCACGTGGCCCTAAAGGGCCATTTTGAAAGTTGAGGACCTAAGGGTCTTGGGCCTGTGCATTTGTACCCTTGTTCCTGACCATATTTTTCTACACCCCAAGAACTACAAAAAATGGCACCCGAGAAGTTTCTTAGCCTTTTTTCTACCTCTGGTTAAAAAAATACAAGTTTTTGCATCCTCTCCCTCCACTTTGCATTAGGCAAAGCCATAGGCAAATAGTCATGAATAAAAGGGGCAGGATATAATTCTATGGCCGCTTCTTCCCCTCTGCCCCTCACTGTTGGCCTGGTCTCTGGAGTGATTTCAAATTGAATTTACTCCCTGAATGCAAACAGTAGGATTCATACCAGGGATGCTGGAGATTTGATAATCCATTTTTACGCACAGCCCTGAGCTCATGGTGTACGTGGGCATGGGAGCACTCGACATGCGTATGGCAAAAGGAAAGGAACCTCTTTCCATGCTTAAACATTAGCCAACAACCCCTGTAGGGTCAGCTGAGCTCAGATATTCCTTTTTCCTTCTTGTTTCAAGCTTGACATTACCATCCTCTGATACCGTTAAGTGAAAGCTCGGCGCTAGGCAGGAAAGCGGCAGCTGAATATTCTAACAAGTGGCTTGTTAGTGAGGAATGTCCTGGCCGTGAGTATGGAGCAGCCTTGTCACTTCTCAGCCAATCCTCTGAGGAAAATAAGTAAGGAGGACAAAATGAGTGCAGCCCTCCTGGGACTCCCCTTAAGAGTTTAAAAGCAAAATATTGATTTTGAGTTACCCTGCTTCAACTCAGCTTCACTCTCCTGATATTTTTATTCCCTTGTAGACTTCTGACTCCATTTGTTTTTTAAAGAAATCACTGGTGAAATTGTGGTGTGTCCATGTAACATTCCTGCGCCTAAAAATATGGTCAATTGACACCTTGAAGGTTTCCAGGCAACTCTAACCATTTGTGACATCTTTAGCTGCATCCTCAGTATGTTCAAAACAGATGAAGTGAATGAATTGATTTTTAGCTGTATAAAAATCTCTTCATGGCCATCCAGTTAGTCTCTTGATGATTTGTAGAGTATTTGCTTATGCCATGAATTTGATCCTTCCCACCTCTTCACTTGCTTTTCAGCTAGCTCTACCATGGGTTCCACACTCCTGAATGCATAGCAGCCTCTTTGCTCAGGGCTGGAGCAAGAGTTAGAATAAAACAACGCTGTACCTACAGCCATGGCATCATTAGACCAGACTTGAAGCACTACACATGTTATAATGTACCCTCTGAACTTCATGTGAACAGCAGTTGATGGTAACAAGACTAAAAGAAGCAACATTTTAGGTATCTTAAATTATTGCAACACACATTTTGCCCAATAAAACCAGCAGTCTCTCAGCATCTGATCCAAAACCCCAGTGAAGTGGATATGACTTTTCTGCCAGCTTAAAGCAATAGTGGATAGACTAAAACAGCAAAATCTTTCCCTTTGACCCCAGAAAACATTTGAACATTTGCATGTAATGAAACATGCAATAGGCCAGGAATAAATTAAATACAGAATCTCAACTCCTTTAATCAAATAATCTGTTAAACTGATGTTCCTGTGTGTGGTCCAAAGAAAATTCTTTTCAAGACATGTGGTCTTTTCACTGTACCCTATTCTGGCTCAAATTCTGTTGTATTAACAAACATGTAGATAAACTGTTGATGGGCTCAATTGTTTTGTTTTTTAAAGGTGCCTCTGAGTGTTCCTAAGCCCAGGGTTTCAGGCTTGTCCAAGCACAGAGCACAGTGAAACCATATGATAAGCAATAACTTCAGTGCTCAGCATTTGGTGTCTCAGTACCCCTTGACATAAATGGAAGACTTCAGAGACAGGATCCTGTTGGATATGCTGCTCACAGGGCTGGAATGCTGACAATAATAGTGATACATACTTCAAGAAGTTTAAGATACTCTTGATTAATTAAAGACTTATCTGGATTCAAGAAAATCGGCAAACACCTCTACTAGTTGTAAGAGTCTGCAGAGGAGCGTGAGCAGGCAAGGAAGGTCAGGCTTTGGCAAAGTATATAATATGAATTATGCACACGCCTGGTGCCGTTGGTTGGCTAGGCTGGTAATAACCATAGAATTCCTCTAATCTGGCTCCTCTGCAACACAAGTTTTAGGATTTCTTTAGTAACTCCAGCATCAAGACCAGCATTTCTGGTTGAGCAAGAGGGTTTTTTAAAAGCAAGCATGAAAATCTTAACCAAAATCATCTGAATGTAAAGTGACAAAGAGTCAAGTAAACTGATCTTTTAATGTTAAAAAAGAGCCTTTTCCTTTATTTTTTTTATTAGAAGAAGTTAGATAATACAACTGAGCTGACCTCTGCCATCAACAAGATGTCCTGTCCCTTCATTTTTTTCCTTCCCCACATTCCCAGCCTGCTCCTCAGACCCTTCTGTGATTCATCTCAGCAGAAAATTAACCCAGAGAAAATCATGAATGATTCCCTGTCAGCTCAGTGAATTAAAACGGTTTGGTGAACAGCTATATGAATACCAACACTGATCAAAAGTTCAAGACATGAAGGAGGACCGTGAGCCAAAGCCAGAGCACGGGAGAAGCAGGGGATGGGGGAATGGGTTTCACTGCCTGCAGCAGAAACTGATCAGCCATCAGGTCCTTTGGGGACTTCATTTTTTGGAAAAGAGCAAACACAAAAGCCAGGTAACCCCAAACCTTTCAAATTTTCTTTATAAAGAAGCATGAAGATGGTTTTGATTTGGCACATTAGCTGTAAGAGCAGTATATGTCAGTGATATTAAAATCATTTCTTTCCCATGCACAAGCAAACCAGTCATATATCTGTATTTAGGAGAAAATCTGAAGTAAGGAAATAGCTTGCAGGCCTGATTCTTCAGGAGTTAGCTACTGTAAAGCCATGCTGCCCAATTGCAAATTACTCTGACAGTAGAGGAGGGTAAAGAAGCAGCTCTATCAAGTCCTGTGTTATATAAAAAACAGTGTACAGAAAAGGAAGGTATATACAGATATGACTTTTCTCTAAAACTCCTTCTTCTCTTACATCTTTTGACTATTGTGATTAGAACAAGGCTACTAGCATAATGTATAGCAACACACTGGACCGTATAATATCTATACATAACAACGCCAGTATGAAGAAGCTATCTCCTCCCCCACTGCATGTGGTGTCCACATTACTGTTTCCTAATTGCACGCGAGTGCGTGAGATATGGCTGCGTGCGTACCGCAGGTGCAAAGCTGCTCCTGAAACGTCGCACGGGGTGAGAGCTGCTGGCAGGCTCGTGCTGCATCACTGAGTACGGAGGTACACGGCTTGCACGATGCCGGCGTGTGACCACCCAGCCAGGGAGGGGCAGCTGAAGGAGGCTTTCCAGGTGTGTCAGGAGTGAGAGGGACGGCAGCAAGCCGTGGATTCAGCATCTAATTTATTCTGCGTTGCAGACATGAGAGCGGATCCCCACTGGTGCAATGGCACTGCTCCATACCAGAGGATCTGGCATCAGCTCTGGTAGGGAAGATACTTTAGCTGAGAGCACGATATTGCCTGCAGCACTGAAGCGAAGTGGGCAGAGCCGCTCAGGTGGGGAACGGAGGAACGGGGAGTCCTGCGAGGCTGCAGGGCCCGTCCACCGCCTGCCCCATCAACAGGAGCTTCGCCTGCGGGGCAAGGGGTGCTGCGTCGTGCCCTGGCTTTCTGGCTGCTCTCTGCTGTTTCATGTGTGTGGCTTCCTGTGGAGCTGCTCTCGATTGCACTTGTTGGGAGCCTTCACACCAGCCAGCACGCAGAAAATAATCGTCTGATTGGGCTTGGCTTTTGCAACACAGGCTTGTTTTCAAAAGCTGCGATCATGTCAGCAAATACAGGCCGTCGCATCCCCCCCAGCCTCCTGCCGAAACCACAGCGTGCCCCATGCTGACCACCCGGCACAAGAGTGACATTTGCTCCTCCTCGCTATGCGCCTGTGCTCAGAGCCAGGCCGAGGGAGCCCCAGCTCTCCCTGCAGCCTTGCGTGCAGAGGCCTGAGGAGCCATTGCAAAGCCGTGGCCAGCTGAAGTCAAGAAGAGACAACTCCAGCTTAACGCTGCAGGGCTCGTTCCGCTTGGGGAACGCGCGCTCAAGCTTGGAGGGCTGCTGGGGGGAGAGTTCCTTTCAAGCTGATCCAACTTACTTCTGAGGCTTTTCTCTCTCCAAGCAAACCAAGGGGAGCTGAGGCAGATGTACTGCTTCCTGCCCCTTGCGCTGGCACGAGCGCGAGGTGGGGAGCAGGACGGCAAAGAGGGAGCAGGAGCCCCTAGAATGCTTCCTGCCCACCTGCCCGCACGGAGGAGCCGCTCCAAGGCTTAGATGCGCCTGCGAAGGTGAGGAGGAGGCCAAAGACCAGCTGTTTCTGTTTGTTCGTGGAGTTCTGGCAGGAGATCTGCTTGGAAATTGTGGAGCAGAATTTCCTCTCTAACGCCTACCCTGCTGCAGGGGAAGGATGAGTGGGGAAGCCATGAAAAAAGCAGGGGAAAAAGAAAAGGGCTGGTTCTCCCTACTGCTGCTTTTGGTTTTGAGAGCTTAACAGCCATAGTATTTCTATAACTGACATGAGTATGTGCATGCCGCAACCAGATAACACATTTTTATACAGGTTAAACTCTATCTGCCTGGTGTGAAGGGGGAAGTTGGAGGTGCTGGCTTTCACAAAAAGTATTTC
Source organism: Dromaius novaehollandiae (assembly GCF_036370855.1). Lineage (NCBI taxonomy): Eukaryota > Metazoa > Chordata > Aves > Casuariiformes > Dromaiidae > Dromaius > Dromaius novaehollandiae. The sequence goes on from NC_088099.1 coordinate 31,456,828, forward strand.
TGCACAGTGGTGCAGGCCAGGCCCCGGGTGATGCTTTTCTCTGACTCAGTTACAGACACAGTGGGAGGTCTCGGAGATTTCTTCTTAGTTTGGGGTTTTTTTTTTTCTTTTTCCTCTCTCAGTCATGAGTCAGCCATGTCTTTGTACCCACCCCTGTCCTCCTGCCTAGCTGGGGAGATCTGGGTGATAAGCAACCATGAGCAGCCACTGCGCTTCGTCCGTGCAGGACAGGACGGGATGCAGGACAGGACGGGACAGGGGGCCCAAGGGGCAGGAGATAAGAGTAGGCGACTTACTGAGGTGCCTGGTTGTACAGGGAGCTTGCCCCAAAAAAGTACAAAGGTAGAGTTAGGATGTTGTGCCTATGCTAAAAATAGAGATTTAATGAAGTTACAAAGATTTATCAGCTCACTTGCCCTGTCTATGAAGATACCAATCTCTCCTCAGGCTATGAAATCCGTATGTGAAAAAGAGTTGACAAAGTAATTTCAGAGCTGGCTGGGGTTTTCCTAGCCAGGCACTAACGTGGTCAGCAGCTCAACCTATCGCCCTTCAAATATGGTAGTTTCTCAAAAGCATTTCTTCTAAAAAGAAAAATGTTATTCCAAGCCTCCAATTTAAATATACAGATATCCAGATGGGAGAAGTGTTAATTTGAATTTACACATACAATATCACAGCCTGTAGGGGTTAAGGAGAAGGTAGGAAAATAAAACCTGCATTTTTTTTTCTTAGTAAATTACATGATCAAGTTAAAAAATGCTGCATTCCAAGTGCAATCATTCCCACCACTTCTGAAACACATATTTAGCTATAACTGTAGCTTTTAGCAAGATCTGTCCATACCCCAATGGTAAGAAAGACAAATCATTTTGGTAGCTAGGCCATGTAAAACCCTATGCTCAATGTAAGGCCTTTTCTGCCCTTGTCCACTGGGATGTGATGTAGTAATTTTTTGAATTTTACACATACTCAACTCCAGAACATCAGCAGTGGTGGCAGTATTGATACAGTGCAAATAAGAGCACGAAATGGAAGATGGGTAGGTTCTCAGAATATTTAGCATGGCTAGTGGCTTTTGTCCTGTCTGTACTTTCTGCAGGCTTGAAAGGTGAGTTGCTCCCAGCCTTTAAAAGCCTCTTGCCTGATGTCGCCCCAGGCACCACCTCAGCTCTGCTTTTTCCTCCCGCAGAAGTTTGAAGTGTTGTGACCACAGGAAGCTGTTTTTGTACCTCGGAGTGCTGCAGGACTGGCTGCAGGAAACAGGGCTAAACCGAGACCACCTTTAGATAGTCCAGCGGGCCGTTCTTGGACGTAGGGTGCTGAGGGGCTGACGGGGCGGCTGATGGGTGCCATCACCGTGGCACTAGGGCCTGTCTCCGCGCACGCCTCCCTGCGCAGTGGGGACAACCATGAGGCGCAGCTCGCAGCGCGCCGCTGGCTCAGGGCTGTGCTCGCCACGGGGCGCTCGTCCAGAGCGCTCGCGGGGAGGTGGAAAGCGGGTTTTTGCACGAGCGCTGGGAAGGCTGGTGCAAGAGCACGCGTGCCAGCAGCCAGGGCACCACGCTGCAGGCTTACCCAGGCTGAAAAATAAGAAACAGGAAAGGTGGATCTGGGGAGTCGGGGGGAATCGAGGAGAGAGTGAGCTTGCGAGCAGGAGGGAAGGGGCTCTGCTGGGGAGCCCCTCAGGAATGGGACATAGAGCGTGTAAGCAAGGAGGCGTATGGATATGGGAGGAGGAGAAGTGGGGGAATAAGCATTTCTGGCAGTGAGGAAGGGCCGGGTTGCAGGAAGCGGGGCTGGCAGGAGCTTCCAGAAGGTGGGAGGCAGATTGCTAGCCAGCCCCGGAATGTGTCACGGCTCGAGCGGTGGCAGCAACAAACGGTGCACGGCCCTCTAGATCTGAACCTGTGGGACTGGCTTCAGCCCTGGTGAATCTCTGCTGACTTCACGTGAGTCACAACAGGGGAGAGTTTGTCTCGTTGCTTTTGAAAAATATGATGGGGAGAACCCTGTCATAATTTTTTTGTTAATGTTTAGTCACTCACTGGTTTATTTTCCTGTGAATGATAGTAACAGTTCAGCCTGAAAAGCTGATGTAATTGTGAAACTCTTTTTTTCAGCTGTCATTGTTGAAATGCCCCTGCATATATGTTTTGAACCAGATTAGCTTAATGGCAGTCTGCTTATACCTAATACAGCTGCTTAGTCTTTCTCTAACTTGATTTTTATAATGATATTACCCTAAAGATTTTGTGAAAGCTTGTTCGTACAAACATTGTTTCCCCTTCTCATTTCTTATAACTGTTTGCAAGATCTATGAAGTTGTGGTTTCCAGGACCAACAAGCCATTCCAAGTTACGTACGCTATCAGGATCCAGATTTAACAGACATAGCTATGCCACCTCTCTCAGGTGAGGTTCTTCACCTGTGCCTTTCAGGGATTCTCTATATCAGACACCTCCACATTTGCTAATTCACAGACTTTTGAACACTTTGTATGCAAAATGCAACCTCCTTTAAAAAAGTAAATATTGTAAGAGCTCCTGCACTTTTAAAGGAGATATTGCATGGCCAAATGTACTTTTCAGAGTCAATTTGGGGGGATGCCTTAGAAGCAGTAGTTCAAAGCAACTGGTGTTTGTTAAGACAGGCTTTACGTTAAGTTTAAGTGTGTCATGTAGAGACCTGTCACTAACTGAACGAATAGACTGAGCCAAGCTTCAGCTGACTAGCAGTGTACAGAGCCCACATCTTTTCTGAGAAATAAGATGTCCCCAGCAGACTCACACTTATCTGGAAGGAGAGGATGGATAATGAGGAACAAATTTAAGGATGACTCTGATGTCTGACAAAGCCCTTGGTCAAGGTAGGGACACACAGTCCAGCTACTGAATTTTGCAAAGTTGTGGCTTTACATTAGAAATGCTTTAGCAGTCATACGAGTTCACAGAGTCACCTTGCTCCTTCCTGGAAGCACATATAACCCCTAGCACAGCCACATGGAAATCTGAGCTGGGAGTGCAAACTTTAAGAGCCGATTTAGGTTTCTGGCACATAGGACAACCCCACCAGTGGTTGGGCCAACCCAGCTAAAGGGTTGCTGGCTATGGCCGGAAACAGGAGTAACGAATAGGGCGTGTGCCAAAGCAAAAACACCATGAACCTGCAGCCTGAGCTGCTGCATGTCAATCAAGCCATAGTAAATCATCATCCTAGCTCTTAGCCATATCAAATACCACTAAATTACACACTGTCTTGGCGAAAGAGATAGAATATGCAACTAGCCTTCATCTGCCACTGCCTATTATGATTCTGAACTGGCAATTTTTAACTTTTGAGGGTTTATGCAAGTAAGTATACAGGAATGAAGGCAGTGGAAAGTTGGTATTACTGCTTCTGTCGTAGGTGTTCGAGATTAGATCTGGAGAGAGAAGCCTGCACTGGCAGCCTTAACTCCCTCATTGCTGCTCTGTTCAGCTGAGCTCTCCAGCTACTCTGTGAGTTTTCTTTTCTGCCACGTGGGCATCTGGGCCAGCACAATATATGTTGAGCCTGGACTCATCCTGGTGTCCTGCAGCTCTCATTCCAGTCCAAAGATAAAGTCCAAGAGCATGAGATTTTGCACAACTAATCCCTGGATCCTTAGTTTGTATTTACTCATCTGCTGTTGCAGAGATATTGGTACATCTCTTACACATTCTAAAAACATGCTCACTGAAATTTGGCATGTACCCTATTACTTGAGAGGTAGGGATGGCTTATCCAGGGAGGGCTGACAACATTACTGGCCCAGCCCTTGCCATACAGACAGCTGAGCTATGGCCAAATCAGCTGCTGAACTGCCAGAATTTAGGATGCATCATTTTAAGGCAAATCATCATGTATCTCAATATGCCTTAAAACACCACAGTTGGTCAGGAACTGATCTGCAAGCAGCTCAGATCATGGTTCAACACTAGACATACTGACTTCTGGTTTTAAGATTCTTAGTACTGGACCAAAAATGCTGTGGCCCCGGGTCTCAGAGTGCTGATCTATAGAGACCCACTCACCACTTCAAATTTGTTCAAAGTGTGTCGACAGGTTAACTCTGCACCAGCAGGCTTTATGCTGAGCCGCATACTGCCAGCTCGCCTGCAGCTGGCACAAACCTCTGTCATGCACGGGGGCCAATTTGGCAGAAGTGTGACCACACGCCTGAGCCTGAACTGGGTCAGACCAGCACTGTTGGGTGCCCCAGTAGCACATGGGTTTGCCTCCACAGACCGCAGAGCCCCAGCCTTCAAAGGCTGTGCCGTGGGCAGGCTGCAGGCAGGGGGGCAGCAACCTGCCCAGCCGACCTGCCCTTGCTCATCTGCTGGGGCAGCTCAGCAAAGTGCTGATGAAACCAGCTTCAGAAGTTTCTACCCACAGCTCTTTGTTTCTGTTCCCGTAACGGTGCTTGTCATCTTTGTTGTGCTGATACAGTTGTTGGTAAGACTGCATGCTAAACCCCATCACTCAGATAAACGGGGATTAAAACCACAGTCTCATTTGGTAGGGGGGTAATTATTAACCTCAATGACTTCCAGGGCTTGATCTACAGCACAGTCTTCCAAACGTTCATACAGACATAGCTGAGGGGCAAAGACCTGAGCCATGAGGGGCAGAGGCAGGCAAAAACCAGGGGAATTAGAGACTTCATGATCTGTTTTTGTCAGTAAAGCCAATGTCTAGTGGAACTGCAGCCAGAGTCCTACTTCTTCATAAAACAGCTCTTCTGCATCTGGCACAGTTTACTTGGATCATGGACCTTTCATGTGACTCAGGACCTCAATTTCTGTGTACTTCGTATTCTTCATCTGAGCTACATGTACCACTTTGACTCCTTCCTCCCCTGGGACAAGATTTTATTGGCTTGCAGATTTCATTATCTCCTACACAGATTTCTTGCATGCAAATCAAGAAGTTGAGAGAAAGACAATGTAATGAATATGCTAAGCATGTAAAAGTGGTATATTGTTATCGTTACGTTACAGTGCATTTAAAGCAGAAAACAATCAAATACAAATATTCCAGACTCAAAAAAACAGTAGTTCTGCACCAAAACATAGGAGAGAAAAATGTGAGATAGTAGGGCTTTAAAGTTCTACTGCAAATAAGTGATTGCAGCTTACGATCTTTATTGAAACCAAGTGATTATAATTTGTAAACAGGTTTAAAAAAAGAGGTAGAAGAAAAAAAAAAGTCTTTTTCCGTATTTTGACTATGTCTGCCTTGTTGCAGATTCCTTCTTTAGGATGTTGAGACAGGCATTGCTATATGGTCAGGTGGGAAGACATGAGAAGGGGGGATTTCAAAATAATCTGCAAGAAAGGTTAGTGAAAAGTTGTGTTTAATGATTCAGTAAAGGCAACGAACAATGGCATAGTCATGGGAGTGTATCTGCTTGGTCAACACAGAATTTTCATATTTCTCACTACCCAGCCTTGAACACCAAATATGTGAATCTATCCCGTTTCTTATTCATGACTACACCCCTGGATTAGTTCAACTGCAATATTCTCCTGAGGGGACTGGTAGTGATTTATCTCAGTATGTCCCCCTGTAAATAACAATTTGGGTAATCCGGGAGTCCCTAACTACCCTGCCCTGGGTCTGGCTGAAGGTTTATCTGCTGTGACTGAGACATGGAGGAAAGAGACTGGGGCTAATCTACAAAGCAGCTGTGGTGGTGTGATGCTCAGAGCATCCCTCCTGGATCACCCTCCCGGGGGAGGCAAACAAAGATCCCGGCTCCTGACGAGGCCTCTGCAGGAGACAGGCAGCAACCTGCTGAGCCCAAGCTGTCCAGGGCATGAATGCAGAAATCCAGAGAATTTGACTAAAGAAAACTTCCGGGGTGTGAGACATTAGATAAAGGCTGAGGATTAAACATGTTAATCTTGGACTTGTTAATCTTAAACTCTTCCGAAGCGCCATTTTAAGAACATCATTTTTGGCCTTTGCTGCACCTCTAGATATCACCATCTTTCTTGCATCTTTTTCTTAATGCTTGCTTTTCTTTTCCTCCAGCCTTCCAGAATTGCCAAAGGAGAATGAAAGGAGGACTTTTAAAAAAAAAATCACATCCCCTAATGCAGCTTCCATTTTAAGTTTTCTGTAGTATCAGCAGCAGAGCAGTTCTTTTTTACAACGTGACATACCTTACAAAGAAACACAATTCTTCAGTCACAGGATTCACATGTATTTTGCATCTTTTTTAGAAATAATGTCTAACTCATTAAAATGAATTCATACAATCATTAAATTCATTTAAAAGGCAATGAAATCAAATGGACCTTAAGCAAAGTGCCAGCCTGGCTGTCTCTTCACTGCCACCTTTCAAACAGAGGTGAGTGAGACACAAATTATTACTTTCTCCTTTTTTTTTCTAATTCTTCCTCCAACACACTTGAACAACACACTTCCCCCAAACAGAAACATTTTTATTTCTGTGAAGCTGAGTCTGTTCTTGTATTTGGTAACCAATTTCTTTGTTTCTTTCCTAGATGATTCCTGTCACATCAAAATCAATAGTAAACTCTGATGACTTCAATGTGATTAGGACAATACCGTTAATCCCTAGAACGAACTCCAGCGGGAGCTATGCCTGAGTAGGGACTTAAAAGATTTTGACCACCCTGCATTGAAAGAGAAAATCTGTAGGTTTCGGTGTATGTGTGTGTATGTTTACATATCTATTTACATATATATACACACAAAAATCTGTGAAAATGCGTAATTTCTTGGCTCTCATCCTAAGCTTTGTGCAACTGGGTGCTGGGATCTGGATAGTCAGTGTGCTTAGCAGCACTTTTTAATGAAGAGGTGTTTTCTCCCTTGGAGCTGTCATTCTCTGCCATGTCACAGACTCTTTCAGACAGAAAAATAATTGGCCACTTTCTTTGAGCGTACAATCGGAGCACCCCAGGGACCCGCAGAGTGCTCAGCCAACTGGGACACTGACTAATGGTGGCACCCACTAGTGTCCCCTAAACCTGTGCTGGTACCACTTCCCACTCGGTCCTGCCCTTTCGGTGGGGCTCGTCACCAGGTCCTAAGCACCTGAATGAGGTCTGGTACCTGGTGTCATGAAAAGTGACAGGCAAGACCCAGATTCCCAGAAGGACAAAAATGAAACAAAATGGACAATTGTATTTTCAGAGTTCTTCAGCTACCAGATGGAAATGCAGGACTGTCTTTTTTTGGTTTGGGGGGTTTTTTTTAGCCCTGTGTAATTGCTGCCTGGTGGGAGGGTTTTACATTTTATAGTAGGCTTTTTTATTATTTAGCTTCAGGGTGGATTTTTAGCAGAATTCATTCTGCTCGGTGACTCCTGAATCTAACATCCACCTTTCATCAAATATTCCCCACATGCATAAGTATGTGATGTGGTAAAAATTCATCCCTTAAGACCCCCATCTACCACACCACATGTAGGAAAGTGATGCAGTGGTCAAAGGGTCTACACAGTCCTTGGGCCCCGGGTGGACATCAAGAGCAATTGCCTGGCAGGAGCGTACCAGTGTCCCAGGCCAACCAAACTCTCCTATCAGTGATGCAAATTATGAGGCTCAAACACAACACAGCTTACCCTGGCCAGAGAAACAAGTTTTGTTACTTGTGCCAAGCCAGCTCGGCCATGCCGAAACCAGGTACGCCCCAGGATCCTGGGTTTGGGAAGACCTCGGTCACCACCCCACAGATGGGGTGACATAGCCTTGTGACCTGTGTGGTTCTGGCCTACACTCTGTTTTTCCTGCCTAGTTGTTCCACAGCTCTCAAACCCTACGTTTTAGGCTACGTAACTGGTAATTGGAAGGTGGGGATTTAGCTTGTATAGGGCTGAATAAGGTGTAAACTAGCCAGCAATGTTGCTGTGATAGTATGGTGACTCTGTGGAAATCAGGTTCTGAAGTGTCTGACTGCCCTCACCAAGCCCTGTGCTTCTTTCTAATGGGTCTTACTTTAACCTAGGTCAACACCTGAAACAAAGGCACAGAAGGCTGGTTTTCCTCACCTCTTTCGTATTCAATATATCCATTCCCTTTTCATCCCTTTAATCCACTGCTGTGGACAACAAGAGAACCAGTAATAGACTGAAATGTGAACAGTGGAAAAAGGAAAGAATATATATTTGCCAGACTGATTAAAGCTTTTCTGTGATGTTCCTCATTCACCTGTTTTCATCTATGTAACTCAAACTCTTCAAGCTAAAATGTTCCCCTTGCTAATGCGCTAGGAATCAGCACACTCATCTGCGCTAGAAAAACAGGGCTTGTACACCACTCACTGAAGTTTATTGGAGGGAAATGGTGCAGGGAACCCTTCACGTTGTCCTTGGGCCACTCAGAAGCAAATTATAGCGGTAAAGCAGTGATTGATTTTGTCGTGGTTTTGTTGTGTCGGGGCTTTTCCACTTCTGGTCACATTTTGGATTTCTTCATAATCTAACAGCGTTCTGCTGTATGGTACGTCCTAAATCTGTGCTGCTAAAAATGAGGCAGACACTCCAGCGGTGGTTGAAATGGCAAAACCTCTTCGTGTCCAGAGTGAGGGGGCATCTTACCAGCCTGTCCACAGCACTTTCCTCACGAGTTAATGTTTCTCTGCAGACGGATTTTGAAGTAGATATTTCTTTCTTTTGCCAGTTTAAGGCAAGCAATGGTGGGGAAGACCCTGCTCCCGATTTCCGGTTTCCGCAGCCCCCGGGGCAGGAGGGGCAGGAGCGCGGGGCAGCCCAAGCTCCGCGCCAGCTCCGCGCCCAGGAGGGCGCAGGCTCCGCAGGTGCGGGCGCCTTTGACAGCACCCCCCCCGCCTGCAAACGAGTTTCCGAGCTGAAATTCACGTGAAAAAAAGAAAGTGGCCATTAGCTCCGATTATTTTCTAACGACTCCGCTCGCCTCTGCCTTTGGTCTTGCTGGTACCCAGATGGGTAATTTTGGAGCTATCGGCGTGCATAGGCTTGTTTTGAACGCGCATAGGTCTGCGAGCTCAGGTACTTAAAAACCTCTTAGTTGCGATTAACAAGTGAATGGGGCCCCCGAGCACCCCGACGTGTGATCACAGGCGACACAGACTTCAAAGCCCGCGCTTTAATCGCGGCGGATCGCCCGCCACCGCCCCGCACCGCGGGCTGCCGCGGCCGCCCAGGTGCAGGGCGCATCCGCTGTGCCCGGCCGCGGCTGGCGTCCCCCCGCGGCAACGCCTGCGCCCACGCGGAAGGGCTGCGCGGGGCTGCCGCGATTTGTCCCTGCAAAGGGCTTATTCGGGACGCGGGGGGCCGGGGGGGCGGCAGCGGGTGCTGCAAGCGGGTGCTGCCGGCGGGGGAGGGCTGCTGGGGGACTGGGGAAAGGGGCCAGCGCACGGGGACCCTCCCCGGGGGAGCCCCTGCAGCTGCCTTTGCACCTTCCCAAACAGCGTCTGTGTCTTCTGGTTCTGCTTTCGGCTTATTTCTGCGGCAGACTCGCCCGTCACGGCAGTTATTTAATATGTGGTTCCCTGCTAGGCCTTGCTGTTTGATTACTGTCGCAAATGGTGTCAGGTGAAATTCCTCATCGCTTCTGCAGTTGCACAGTAGCCCACTGTTACTCACTTTTCCAACCCCCCAAGTTAATTGTTTTCCCACTGGAAGCCTCGTTCTGAATGCCTGCGGAGCAAACAGAAACCAAACCCCCCAAACTCATATTTCTCAGCTATTATGTTATCAGCAGGAAATATTTCATGGCTCTGACATCATAAGCCCTGAGCAGCGTGAAGTTTAGCAGGGCCTTCACATGATGAAATTGTACTTTTTAAAGTGTTAGAACAGAAAACAGAACATCTTTTTATAGGATTTGAGCCGCTAATTTTTATTTCCATGATTTCAGCAGTTTAGTTAAATCAGGCTCTTTCAATAGTCATTTCTGATATAAAACAGGACAAGCTAGCCAGAAATAGCTGTTTAAAACTCTCCTTAATAGATCTGTAAATACCAATAGGATCAAATCTACGCCTGTCACACCCGTGTCATGGCTTCTGCTATGTTCTCAGATTTCCAGTGCACGGCTGACAGGCTGGCAACTGACACAAATCTATAAGTGAGTAAGTAATCTTGCTTTAAAGACAGGGAAAAGGTGCCAAGCATCCCTCATTAAACGTATTGGAGGGTGAAAAGGCAAGCATTTAAGAAGAGCTGTTTGGAGATCCCTATGCATGAATAATACAAAATACGCAATGTTGCTCATGGATATGCGTCGTTCTGTGATCCTAATTCCAGTCTTTCTCCTTCCTGGCTTTAAACTTCTACAATTCCCTTCGGAGAAAAGAGAGGCACCTGAAAGCTAAATCTAATTTAATATTTTTCCCATCTCCCTTCTCATAAGTTCCTCAAATATTTGTCAAAATGACAAATACATCCACCTCACAAAGTCTTACATTTTCTTCCAATGCATTTTTTCTGGCTTTCTATAGCCAATAGGGTACGACAGGCCTCGCTCACGCCCCCCCCCCCCCCCGAAAAAAAGATGCTAAGTGATCCTACCTAGCAAAATTATCCATTGTCAAGAAACCACTTGAAGCCCTGAATGTGTTCATCCTTGTCTGTGCTTCTACTGCCATAGTTTACCTGTTAGGATCACACCTTGACTAGTTTTTACTAATCATTGCATTTCCCTTTAATTTCACATCAAAGCTAAAGATAATGATTTTTAGGTGTTCTTTTTCTTCTAAGGAGGAGAAAGGAAATTACCAATAAGGCTGTTTTGAAAACCACTTTATTTTCAAATACTGAGTTGTTTCTCCAAGGTATGTTCCAGATCCCGATTCATTAACTCGTGTCTGTCCTTTCTGTTTCATACATGTCAGCAAGGAAAGCGTATTCTTCATCTTCTTACTTTTTTCTCATTAGCCCCATACTTACAATGGGGCTTATGTATACTTATGTATGTCTGTTTAAAGCTTATGCCTGCTTTCTGTCTTTTAAATCGGCTTAGATAGCTAAGAAAGTGACAGGGGAATTAAATTAATTATCAAAGGGTAAAATTGCTATTAATGTGACATAATATCCAGTTAATATTAAAGACAATAACGCCTCGGTTTTGTAGGGCCGTTGACTGCTTCTATTTAAAGAATCTGTTTTAACAAAACCTGATTCTACTTTTTAACCCTTTTGGTTTGAGTTTTTACAAGTCAAATTAGATTTTAGGCTGCACTTCTTATATCTTTAAGACTATGAAGTTTACCTGCACACTGAAAACTCCTCTTGTCATAAGCTAACATAGATTAATGATCTTTGCAGCTGCAGCAGAATTTCTTTTCATCAGAAAATAAAGAGCATTCTCAATTAACTTAGTCTCCTAACACTCCCACGGAGGTGGCTGTTGTCTGCATTTGATAGATGGAAAAAACTGAGCACTGGAAGGATGTAGCTAGCTCCTTCATAAAAATAGCAACTGAAGTTTAGTGCCAAACTGAAATGCCCCGAGCCTTGCCCAGACATATTAATGCCTTCTTGTTTTTTTTCTGGGTGCTATAAGCACCCAACAGCCCTGAAAACAAAGCTATCATCATGACCAAAAACAGGAGGCACTCACAGATGACTGGCCACGCCTGAAAAAATCTCTGATTTAGTGAATTGAAAAGCGACATTGAAGGATGGTGGAAGAGTGGAAAGTCCTATGAATGCATTTAAAAGCATCCTCCTTCCTTTGCCTAGCCAGATACTTAATACGTAGTTTAAGAAGAAAGGAAGGAAAAGCCGGACTGGATGAATGGATAAATAGAAAATCTGAAAAATCCCTATACAAACTTGCTGAAAGTGTCCAAGCCTTTCACAAGTTAGATGTTAGCAAACTGAAGAGCCAAAAACGGGGAGCTAGACTTTAACCAAAATCAGGGAATAAGACAAGGAAACATATTATCTCACAGAAACTATTCAGATGTATGTAGCTCTCAGAAAAATAACATAATGACCTGTAAATCCTGCAGTAGAGACAGCAGGACTTCGGCAAAAGAAGGCAGTGACCAAGCAGCATGGCAGCTGAATCGGGTGACAGAGATTCTTAAGCTGTCCATATCGACCCAGTAGTGTTTGCGCGTGTATCTCCATCTCCATATATCCATATATATATACAAGGATATTGGATATATAGGGGTTTCCATATATATGGATAATGGCCTAATAGAACAGATTGGGTGGACACCAACTTTCTTTTCTCCTCTTAGGCCCCACTGAGCAGAGTACTTCAGTTTAAGGGTTTCAGCCCCACGAGTTCAAGCGGTCTGTCGAAGTGGGGGCTCTTCTCTGACACACCGACCTCTGACGAAGGAGCGAAGAGCTCGGTCCCATCCCGAAGGCAGTGGAGGAAACAGAGTCTCATTCCGCTCTAACTTGGACCGCAGAATATGAGGTATTCTACAACAAACAGCTCCTTTACAGCCAGAGAGGCTCCTTATTTGAATAAACCCAAAGAGTATATTTGAATAAAACCCAACGATACAAGATAATTTGGAACCCTTCAAAGACCTCCGTTTTCTTTCAACACTCTTTTTGTGGTTTGTAGGTTATTTGAGTAGTTTTACGAACCTGACATGCTCCTTTCTGTGTCACCAGCCTGCCGTTCCTGCAGGCTTATCTGTAAGATAACATCTCAGGGGTTGAGGGACCCATTCAGAAATCTCCGGTCCCACGCGGGGCTGCAGCCCCGCGCACTGCCACGCTCCCGGCCGGCCCCGGCGAGGCAGCGCGGCCGGGGCAGGGCTGCGGAGGGGGCCGAGGGCGGCCACCCCCGGGCTGCCAGCCCGTCCCCGGGGGGGGGGCACGTTTGCACGCTGCCCGGGCGGCGAATACCGGCTCCTCCGAGCTTGGCTCGGCGATTGACTTGGCGGCTGTAATTTGCGGGGGGAAATCACTGCTTTTCTGATCCCGCGTGCGGAGTAGGTGAACACCCCCCCTCCCCCGCCTCCCAAATTACAAGCTGACTCCTCGAATCCCGGCGCGGCCGAGGCGCACCGCGGTGCGACCGGGGCTCCCGGGAAGCCTGCCCCGATGGGGCTCCCCGGGCAGCCCGGGCCCGGCCCCCGCCGCCGCCTCCCGGGGCTGCGGGAGCCCGCCGCGGGGAGCGAGGCCAGGCTGCCACTTTTCCGAGCTCGTCTGAAAATAACCCCGACTCTGTAAAGAGCTGGATGGAAACCTTAATTCGTTAGGAAAAGCTTAATCCTAGACATATTTCGAACTAAATTGAAAAGCTCGTCCGTCGTCAGGACGGGCACGGTTTCCCTGAACGGCCCCCCGCCCCCCCGCCCGAAAAGACAGTGCAATCCGCAGGAAACCTAGAGCAACACTGGAAGCTTTTGTACTTTTTTTTTTCTATTAAACGCTATGTTACCCGAGTTTTGGAGGAAAAAACGCGGCAATCTTGAACTAAACGGCACCTGTCCTGCACGGATTTCTTTTTAACCGTGGGACCTCTTCGTGCGCGTCTATAATTTTGTAAAATCCACTCCCTTGAATCCTACTTGTTAGCTTTTTAAAATGCCCTTCCATCTCTGCCCTGGCCCGGGAACCGCAGAGCCCGACCCACGGCGCTAGCGGAGCCGCAGCCGCGGCGGGAGCTGCCCGTCGGCGAGCCCGCCCCGCGGCCCGCCGGCCGCGGGAAGGCCAAGGGAGGCTAAGCCTTAGCGGCACTTTGCAGGCTGCTCCCCGTTTTGTTTTGCTCTCAAAGCAGGGCTGCCGGGGCCGCCTTTGCCCTCCTCTCCCCGCCGCGATGCAGGCAGCCACCTTGCCGGCCAGGAGCCCGGGGAAGGCGGCAGCGCGCAGCGGCCGGTCCGCTTCGTGCCGCGGCCCCTGGCTTCCCGGCTACTTTTTTGTTGTCTTCCTCAGGCGGACGAGATCGTCAGAAAAGTTGGGCAAAATCTCCCAGGAAAGCGGCCCCGGGGCGCAGGCACCCGGCAGGCGCGGACCGCCGGCAGCGCCGCGCTGAGCGCCACACTTGCGCAGGGGCGGAATTTAAGCAGAGCCCCGCGCGCGCCTCTTCCCCCACGGGGGGGGGGCGCGGTTCATTGCTGGCGACTAACGCGCGTCGCCTCGCTGCGCGGCAGCGGCGCGGGGCGCGGAGCGGCTCCGCGGCAGCGCGGGGGCGGCGGGCACAGCTCCTCCGCCCGGAGCCGCGCTCTCTGCCCGAGCCGCGGCGGATCCTTCCACCCTGCAACGAAATCCCGGCCGCTGTGGGGTCTGCGTCCAGATTCAGCCGGGAGGAGGAGGCAGGTTTCTGCAGCGCTCCGTGCGAGCTGGCTCGCTGCGGGCGGGGGGCGAGGGGCTGCGGGTCTCTAGCGGCAAGTCGTTACCGCAGGCTCCGTCCGCTCCGCGAAATCGCACGGGCATCTAAATCTTCCCGAGTGGCAGTCCCTTACCCGTCCGGGCAAAAGGCTCCGATCTGAGAAAAAGCGAGAAGCAGATTACCTCGCGTAACGTGCAGCCTGGCACCCGGCTGAATTACAATGCTGCCTTCCCCGCGGCGGGGTGGGGGGTGCTGAGGGGGAAAGGGGATTGCAAGAAACCTAGCGCGGAGTTCCTAAAAAATGAAGTCGCGAGTCAGCCCCTCCGGTTTCCAAAGAGACGTGCCTGATAAGGTGCAATGAGTCAGTCCGTGTCACCCCCATGGTGATGATGCTGCCCAGGGAGCCGGGGGGAGGAAGGCGGCTACTTGGCTCAGCGGAGGCGCAAGCTGAATTGTTTGAACGGCGAGAGGGCCGGGGCGGCGGTCTCGGCCGCCCCGTCGCAGCGGGCCGGCGGCTCGCCTCCCGCCCGTTTTCCCTTTCCGTCCCGTTCCCCGCTCCCCGCCGCGGCCCCTGCGGTCCGCGACCAAGCGGCCAGGTACCCGGGAGGCCCTGTCACCTCGGCAAGAGGTCTTTTTTTTTGGGGGGGGGGGGTGAAGGCAGGGCTCTCCGTGGCGGCCACCGAGGGGATGCTGGCTCTCCCCCGCCGCGGGGCTGCGCCCCGTGGGGAGCCGCCGGCGGGGGCCTGCATGTTCGGGGGGGGGGCACCCCAGAGTCACAGGTGACTTGTTCCAATTAGTAGCTGTCTAATTAAATTAGTGTCACCCTGCCCAGCCAATGGGCCGGCGGGGGCGGAGGGGCGGCGAGGAAGCGGCCCCGCGCAAGCCCCTCCCCGGCGGCCCGAGGAGCCCGGCGCGCCGGTATAAAGCGCCCGGGCCGAGCCCTAGCCCAGCGCTGCGCGGCCGGGCCGGGTGCTGCGCGGCGGCTCAGCCGATGCAGCTGGGCGAGCCGCTGCTGGCCGCCGCGGGGGCCCTGCCGGGCGCCCCCTTCTACCCGCTGGAGGGCGGCGGGCGCAGCGGCGGGGCCCGCGGGCCGCCGCGCTCGGGCTCGCCGCCGCGCCTCGACCTCGACAAGGCGCCCAAGAAGTTCCCGGCCGCGGCCGCCGGCCCGGCCATGCTGGGGGAGGCCGAGGCGGGCGAGCCGCCCTTCGCCGCCCCCAAGCCCGACGGCCGCAAGCCCGCGCCGTGCGGCGAGGAGGAGCTGCCGCCCGCCGCCGCCCGCTACTCCATGGACAGCCTCAGCCCCGAGCGCTACTACCTGCAGTCGCCGGGGCCGCCGGGGGCCGACCTGGGGGGGCCCTGCTCGCTCTTCCCCTACCCGGCGGCGGCGCAGCACGGCGCCGTGTACCAGCCGCCCGCCGGGGCGCGCTACCCCTACGGCTCGGTGCTGTCGCCGGGCGGCTTCGCCGGCGCCGTCTGCCCGCCCGGCGCCCGGGCGCAGTTTGGCGGCGGCGGCGGCGGCTACCAGTACGGGCAGGCGGCGGGCGGCGGCCCCCTCTACGGCCCCTACCCGGCGGCGGCGGCCGGCTCCTGCGGCGGGCTGGGGGCGCTGGGCGTGCCGGCGGCGGGGCCGGGGCTGCGGGCGCAGGTCTTCCTCTGCAACCGGCCCCTCTGGCTCAAGTTTCACCGGCACCAGACGGAGATGATCATCACCAAGCAGGGCCGGTAAGCGACGCGGCGGGGGCGGCCCCTCGGGGGGAGGGAGCCCCGCGGCGGGGGAGCGCGGCCGTGGCCCCGGGGCGCCTCCGGGACCCGACGGGCAGCGGCCGGGCCGCTTTCCGCGAAAAGCGGCTCTCCGTGTCGCCGCGGAGGGGGAGGCGAGGCCGGGAGGGGGCCGCGCCGAGGCGCGGGGCTGGCCGCGGCTCTGCCCGTGGGCCGGCTCCCATGCGGTGTGCTTTTCTCCCCTCTGCAGGCGCATGTTCCCTTTCCTGAGTTTCAACATCACCGGCCTGAACCCCACGGCGCACTACAACGTGTTCGTGGAGGTGGTGCTGGCAGACCCCAATCATTGGCGCTTCCAGGGGGGCAAGTGGGTGACCTGCGGCAAAGCCGACAACAACATGCAAGGTACGTGCGGGCTCGGGAGGCCCCCGGGGAAGCGCTCCCGCCCTCTCGGCGTCCTGCCGCGGGGCGGCCCGGGCGCCGAGCGCGTCCTGCAGCGCGCTTTCCTCGCCGGGCTGCTCGCCGCCTTGCCCTGCTGCGCCGAGGCACCGCAAGGCCTCTGGGCCTGGCTCCTCATTTATTCACTTATTTTCTTCTTTTCCCCCCAGGCAACAAGGTTTACGTTCACCCCGAATCGCCCAACACCGGGGCTCACTGGATGAGGCAGGAGATCTCATTCGGGAAGCTGAAGCTGACGAACAACAAAGGTGCCAACAACAA
Source organism: Dromaius novaehollandiae (assembly GCF_036370855.1). Lineage (NCBI taxonomy): Eukaryota > Metazoa > Chordata > Aves > Casuariiformes > Dromaiidae > Dromaius > Dromaius novaehollandiae. Next base: position 31,473,549 of record NC_088099.1, read on the forward strand.
CAACGCGCAGGTAAGCGGGGAGCAGCCTCCGTGCACTGTCCCCGGCTCGGCCAGGCAGCGCTGAGGGCTCACGGCTCTGCCAGGTGGGCTGCTACATCCTTGGTTTTGTGACTTGCCGCCTCCTTGAAATGGATTGTGAGCCTTTTAGTTTCTAACCAGCTTCAAAAGAAGAGGCAGTATCAGAAATAGATGTGTGGATTTCCTTGTCTTTAGCTAATGTTTCTTCCAGAGTAAAGCAAAAATGAGAGTCTAGCTTACAGCTTTTTGATTTCCTGCATTTACAGAGTTTAGTATGTTAGTAACTTAGTTAAGGTGAGGTCTACAGTGTGTGAATTGTCTCCTACCAAGAGTTAAAACTGCTTTGTTCCCAAGTCAGAAGATTAAAAGATCTATTTTATAGCCTGACTTTTCTTGTAAGTGTTGATGTTAAATGTGATTCGTCTGAAAAACTCATATCTTGCATGGTTTCTTCTAGATGATAGTATTGCAGTCTCTCCACAAATACCAACCTCGGCTTCATATTGTAGAAGTGACTGAAGATGGTGTTGAAGATCTGAATGATTCTTCAAAGACTCAAACATTTATTTTTCCTGAAACGCAATTCATAGCAGTTACAGCATATCAAAACACTGATGTAAGCATGGGTGTATAACATGAGAATTAATAAACCAAAGTGGTGTGGGTTCAACATCTCATCTTACTATATTCTGCTTTCATTTTTAAGATTACCCAGCTCAAAATTGACCATAATCCTTTTGCGAAAGGCTTCAGAGACAACTATGACTCGTAAGTACATTTGTCTTCTCTTGTAACTGACTTTGGGGAGACATTCTGGTCTGAATATTTGTATATAGAGGGGGAATAACTGAAGTAGCATGGAAGAGTTTTTCTGAAGCATTCTTCATTTATTCTGAAGTAGTAATGTTTCCACTGGCAGCTTTGGTAGCTGATGCAATGCTTTCAAAGACATCAAACCTCTGTCTGGAGATAATTTGTGTAGTTAATGCATTGTCTTGATCACCCGTCTTCTAGCAGGTTTCTGAATTTTGGTTAAATGTACTGACAAATCCTCCTGGCCTGAAGACTAGCAATGGTGTATCAAGTGTAGCCACAGAGCAGTTGACTTCAAATTGCCACCAGAAGATTTGTCTAGTGCTCTCATCCTGCCTACAAAGCTGTATATACCCAAGTATGGCTTTTCAGGAAAATGCTGTGCCTCACTTAAAATGGGTTGCCTGGCTGAGAACAATGTATACATGTAGCAGCGGTGCTTAAAAATTTATGCCTTTGTCTAGGAACAACAATGCAAATTCCTAAAACAGATAAATAAAAATGGGCTTCCAGTTAAACCTTGTTATGATTCTGATTCAGTGAAACTTTTCTTCCTGTTCAGTTTTTTTAGTACCACACCTGGAATTAAAGAACAACACTCAGTATTTCTCTTTTATGTTGTAGCATGTACACAGCTTCAGAAAATGACAGATTAACTCCATCTCCCACGGATTCTCCTAGATCCCACCAGATTGTCCCTGGCGCCCGATACAGCGTGCAACCCTTCTTCCAAGAACAGTTTGTCAACAACCTGCCCCCTGCCAGGTTTTACAATGGCGAGAGAACGGTACCTCAGACAAATGGCTTGCTTTCTCCGCAGCAGAACGAAGAGGTAGCCAGCCCTCCTCAGCGGTGGTTCGTTACTCCTGTACAGCAGCCCAGTGCCAACAAGTTGGACATGAACTCTTACGAGACGGAGTATTCTCCTAGCACCTTGCTCCCATACAGCATTAAATCCCTTCCCCTTCAGACATCCCATGCTCTGGGATATTACCCTGATCCAACATTTCCATCCATGGCAGGCTGGGGGAGCAGAGGTTCCTACCAGAGAAAAATGACAACGGGATTACCTTGGACCTCCCGAACAAGTCCTCCAGGTTTTTCTGAAGACCAGCTTTCCAAGGAGAAGGTCAAAGAAGAAATTGGCTCATCCTGGATAGAGACTCCACCCTCCATAAAGTCTCTAGATTCAAATGATTCTGGGGTCTACACAGGTGCTTGTAAGAGAAGACGACTCTCCCCTAGCACTTCAAGCAATGAAAATTCCCCAACTATGAAATGTGAGGACATTAATACTGAGGACTATAGCAAAGACACTTCAAAAGGCATGGGCTACTATGCATTCTATACTAGTTCTTAAAGCATTCTTTTATTCCAATTGGCTAATTTTTTTCAGGGTGGCCTTGGTTTTTTTTGCATTACAATTGCCAAAAAGACTCTTGCCTTCCACCTTGAATTGTTGTGTGCAATTCTAAAGAAGGTGCCAAAGCTTTTGACTGTTGCAGGTAACCAAGTAGGGAGAGAACAAATAACAGAAGTCTTAACTTTAGAAGGAACCACACATGGAAGCTAGAGCCTAGACTTTTACAGTGTGGCTTATTTACTGGAGACACTAAAGTGTACAGTTTGACTTGGCTCAGAGGCCTGATGAAATCTATGCACTCCTGAGCAGGAAAGAGGGAGTTTGGATCCCCAGTTCCCCTTTCTTCCTCGCCTGCCCTTTTGATGAAAGGGGGCTGGTTTGGGGGGGGACTGCACAAATGCTACATCCTGCTTTAGACTGAGCTGCAGCACAGTTGGCCAAGTTGGATGTTGCTCAGCTAGGGTTTTCCTTGGCAAAGATGGTCAAAATAAGGCCTGCATGCCAGGCGGGATTTGACTTGAAGCTCTTGTTGCTATTGATGGGGTTACAGTGACCAAATTTGACTTTACTTAGTCTAGGACTTGCATAAGAAAAAACATGCTTCCATTCCAAAAGCCTAACCTTTGTTGAGGTGGCAAAAAATCAAAGTGTACAGTTGTGTTTTGTCTAGGTACACTGTAGAATATTGTGGAATAATGTATAAATAGTCTACCTATAGCAGTTCAGTTGGAAGGACCTCCTGTGGTGCTTGGAAGTTCTTAAGGCATTTTTTTCTGATTAATCAAACTTAGCATACAGAGCGTTGCAAATGCATTGCTAAAAATCATTTACAGATTTCTATTTACGTGTAGGTAAAGTGACTTTTTCAGCTGCCCTGTACAAAATTGAAAGTGATGTAACTTACCTACTTCTCTTGCCTATCTCTAGTTTCAGCCATTTTAAACTGATCAACCCTCAAGCGCTGGCACACAAACTTCTCCCGGTGAAGCTTGGTTTTGTTTTTTTCCTATGTACATAGTAGTAATTTTTAATAAATGTGGTGGTGCCAGGGCTAAGAGTGGGGGTGGGTCTCTGCTTCTTTCCTGCGGCAGAGTGACCCTGCGGGGGGGGGGGGGGGGGGAGCGCAGGGCCGGGGCTTTTGCAGTGGTGCAGCTCCTCGGCGCGGTGGGGAGCAGCGGTGGGGAGGCGCAGCCCGCGGGGAGAGGGGGTTGGGGCGCTTTTGCGTCTGGCTGCCTCGGCATGTTCGTGCTTGCCCAAACCCCGAGGGGCCTCGTCCTTCCCGGGCCCGCCGCCTCCCACCCCTCCTTTTCCCGGATGCGGCCGGCGATTCCCCTGCGCGCTTATCGGGGCTGGGGGAGGCGGGGGAGAGCCCCTCCTCGCCGAGCAATTGCGGCCAGGCTCCCGGTGCGGCAGGACCTTTCCTGAGGAAATGCAGGCAGTAATGGGATTAAGCTGTTAGCGATGCCCGCCTTGCAAGGAACATAAGCCCCAGCTCCCCGAGGAACTAACGCAATCAGGGCGCATTTGCATGGGCCCCGGGCGGGCTCCCCGCCGCCGCCGCGCAGGGGGGAGGCAGCGCAGCGCAGCGGCTTTCCCCGCAGATACCGACGAGCTGCTGAATCCTCGCTGCGAGGCTCAAGCCTTTACCGGCTCTTTGTATATTTGTAAGTGAAAAATCGTCGGCGATGTCCCAGCAGCTGTCCCTGAGCCGCCAGCCTCGACAAGGAGCAGCTAGCCATGTCCGATTTGGAGCAGAAGGAGACAAAGTTTTTTTAAGCTGCTGGGACAGATCTCTCAGTGGTGGTTTTTTTTCTTGTTTTTTTTTTTGGGGGGGGGGGGCGAGGGATATCCCCTCTGTTCCCCTGGAAAAGCGCCCTGGCAGGATGCCGTTTCTGCCCCGGGGTGCAATGGCATTGCGGCGGCACCGCGGCCGCTTTTCGGGGCTGCAAAACCTTCCTGCCCTGCGCTCGGCAGCGCGATGCCGCAGCACTCGGTTCTCAAACGCGGTATATTTTTTCACTGCACAGTTTAAAAAAAAAAAAAAACTTAATACTTGTGAAAAGTCCTCACACTGTTTAATAGAAACATAAGTGCCTGCCTGGCCCCAATTAACACCTTGTGATTATAATGCATTCCTAAAATGGGGTGTCAGACACCAAATTGTGAATAAAGGTATCTAATTAATCTTCATAGGATGACACTGATAAACAGCTCTGTATTTAAATAAAGATCAAGGAACTGGATGCTTATTTGTTTACATTAGCAGAAGATAAAGTTAACTGCCCTTGCACTTTGCTTCGTAATGTGATTTACCGAGACAAACAGCACACACTGAGTAAAAAGACCCGACGGTCCTCTGCAGATCCTTTATCGCGGATTTGGACGGAGGGGGAGACCCCGAAGAAGATCTCCCCTCTTTCTCCAAACTGGCTGCACAGAGACCGACAGGGAGCGAGTGCGTGTGCTGAAAAACGTGCAAAGCCTCCCCAAACAGAAAGCTAGATGTACCCAACCCAGGTCTGACAACTCCGTCTTGCAGCTTTCGAGCAGAAAAGGCTGTAAAATAACCAGCGCGGCAGACTCGTTGCTATTATTTCGGTAGTTCTTACATGAAAACTACGTGCAACTGTGAAACGAGCTGTACTGGAGAAGAAGTAGTTGGGGTAAAAACACAGCCTACAGAAAAAACAATAGTTGCTTGCACGATTGTAGGCGATACGGTGCAATAAGAGGCAAACAGTTTAAGTCTGCTCAGCGAAGCTGCAAAATCTAGTTCTCGGTTAAAGAAAATTTGGACTTCCTCGGATGTTAACCGGAATTCACTTGCTACTTGTTTCACTTCTCAGGCAAATGCATGATCTGCTTTCTCGCCAGTTACTTTGGCCAAGTGAGAGATTCTGCTCCCCAAGATATTATCTCCCTTACAATTAGCCAGACCCAAATCCCCCGTGAAAGGGACGAACTGAGTTTTTAACCGTTCGATTCCGTTTCCTCTGAATTAACAATTAACCTGGGTATTTTCACGCTGTTCGAAGGAAGAGGTTCTTTGAGCTGCATACATGGCATTTTTTAATATTTAATACATCGACTCTAGGCGGGTAAATAGCTGTAGCAGGGACAGGCTTTTCCCCGAAAGGGGATCGGTTTCAAACGGCTGCTCAGAGAGGATTTTGGGGTTTTTTTTTCGTTAACAGACCCCCTCGGAAAGCTCATCATCTTTCCTCTGCGCGCTCTTGGCGTTGACACCTCGGGGCTCCCTTCTGATTTTTCAACGAAACTTCATTCCTCGGCGCCAATCCCGAACTTTCCTGCGGATATTAAAGACCCGCGTGGAAAAACGAAATGACCCTTCGGCGCTTCCCGCTGCTGGGGTCGTATGGGGAAGGTGCACGTTTCAGCGACGGCAGCCCCATTTCTCTGGGAGCAGAGCAGGTATTTTATGCGCTTCGCATGAAGCTAGCGAGCAAAGCAAATCACTGCTCTCAGCAGTGAATTAATGGCCAAACCAAAGCACCCAGAGCAGCACCGCTCCGCAACTTGCCAACGCGCAGCCAGAAGGGTTTTGTTCTGTTTTTTTTTTTTTTTAATCTTCAAGTTTGACGGGGTTTTACTTTCAGTCTGAATTTCTTTCCCCTCTTCCTCAAGGCAAGCGGTAACGCGGCGAGCCGCTCGCCTTTTCATCCCGGGCTTGCTATCCTCCATCCTCCTCCCCTCCGTGAGCAAAACCGCTGCCTGTATCCGAGGCGGTCCCGGACACGGTTGTTTCCCGGCCGCGGGCCCAGGACAAGCCCCGAGGCGGCGCAGAGGGGCCGAAGCGGCCCGCGCGCCTCGCAACCCCCCCCCCCCCCCCCCAAAACGGGGCCAAGCCTCCCGCCGGCTCCGGGCCCCACCGCGTCCCCCGCTGCTGAGGGCAGGAGACCGCGGCGCCTCCCCCCCCGCCGCCAGGGACGGTACCGGCGGGGAGCGGCCGGCGCCCTCAGCCGCAGCCGCGGCGGCCTCCCTCCGCCGAGGCCCCCCCGGGGCGGCGGCACGGGGAGGCCGGGAGAGGCGGCCGGGCTCCCGGGGCGGCCGCCGCCGGGAGGCGCCGCTGGCGCGGCCGGGGCGGCCGCGGGGTCCGGGCCGGCTGCGGGAGGCGGCCGGAGCCGCGGGCCGGTGTCCCGGCACCGCCCCTGCGGGGAGGCTGCTGCGACCCGCGCGCCTTCGCGGTCGGTGTTTTGCTCCCCACCTTTACCCCCCCCTTTCTAATTTTTGTATGTGCATCCCCTTCTTTTCCTCCTCAGAAGTATCCATAGCCCTGTTTGTAATAATATGAGGATGGCTAATATAAATATTAATCTAATCCTTATTGGAAGGATTTTAGTGCTTGCTGGGTATCACAAATATATAATCCAGGAGAGAATGACATTAGACTGATAGTGTGGAGTGCAAAATATGATTTGAATAAAATGATAGGGTGGTATCTAATATTTCCTTTAGGGAGTACTATACTCTGAGCTGTCACAACAGATTGTGTAAATAGACTAGACTGAGGGATGTGATCCTAATCATATTGATGAAACATTCATCTGAAAGACCAAGCGCAACCAGAAGGGACTCACTAGGAATACAATTAAATCCTAATCTGAGGAGGAGAAATCCTCCACAGACTTGACTTTAACCTCCCATGCTCTCCCCCCTTTTCATTTTAGAACCAAATAAAATGTGGTGAGAGAGGAAAAAGGAGAGATGGTGTACTGAGTGGCTTGCCTACCTGAACTACTGAATTAACACAGTGAGTGCTGGACAGGAAGAACATAAATCTGTAGTGCTGCAGGTAAATCAAGGGCTAACTTTAGTCACATGGGTAGCTAGCTGCCTGCAGAGGAATTCCACGTGAGTGGTGTTAATCAGGTGCAGAAAGCTTATGTGGCTAGGGGAAGAGTCCCTTTTTCACTCAGGTTTTGACCATCAGTTAAATCTCAGACTTGTGAGCAAAATTCAGTCTTCTGTGTTGTATGTCTTTAGTTTCCATCTGCGTCAGGGAAATGGTTCTTGCTGATCACGTTTTTCAGCAGAGGGATTCTCTCTTTCTTCCTGCCCTTCCCGCAGCTGGTTCCTGTCCAGCACTCATTGCCACAATATCAGACTGTCTTCCAGCGCCAGCTATGCTACTGAGCAGCGCATGGTGAAATGGCTAGCATCAGTCTCTGTCTTCCCCTCACACGGTGATATCCCCTCAGAGCACGATAGAAATAGGTTAGCTACTGCGATAGGTGGACCAAGCCGTTTTGACCATTGTCCCCCAAAAGATGATCTGAGAAGACCGACAGAACAAGGCTCTACCTGTGCTGTCTGTAGCGGTACTAAAGCCAGGCTGACTGCTTTTCATCTCTTTTTGCTTTTAGGGGAGGAATAAACATAGGTACATTTTCCTAATGCATAACACCTTTTAGCTTATATTGCTAAAACGTATTCAAACTATGAATGCCTGAATTCACATGATGATGTTTATAGCTCAGCTGTTTTTGGAAAAGCTGTCTGTCTTCTTCCTCCTGTCAGCATTTAAAATCAGGCTTCCTTCAATGTCTCAGACCAAAATTTGGTCTAATGTTTTTAGAGCTATTTCAAAGTCAGACACTCTTTTATTAACAAGATCAGGCAAAGAAGAAGGCGAGTTCCCTCTCCCTGGAGCGTTCTCAGTGCTGAAAAAGGCCCCAGAGATGACGTGCTGTTCTTTTCCGGTGGGACATGGTAGCCGTAAGTAAGGGAAGAAGGTATCTGTGGAGTGGGAAGTCAGTTAACAAATCTGTAGCAAGAGGTCCAGTACAATCCCATATTCTCTTCCACTGAAGTATAAGCTCTGGAGATCTACAGCTTGTAAAAAAACAACAACAAAACCCTATTACTGTTGAAGTAGGCACTTAGAAGATGGCTGTAGCCTGTATCATTTTAACAGCTTTTGCGATGAAACTTCATGTAAAGGTCTGTCTGTTCTTTGACTATTGGAATATACTGAGGTCAAAGGTCATGCCAGTTCTGGCATGGTTGTTCCCTGTTTTTCTCAGGGCTGGTTAGATTTTTGTGGTGGAGATAGGGCAAAATTGTTAAACGTCATGTAACAGTTATGGTTATGTCTGTAGAGCAATACAGTCTTTGTAAATCGCTTGACATGGCTGCAAGTTTCCTTTGAGGAAGAAAGCAGTCAGTCTTTATTTTTAACCTGGACTATTTGTTTGAATGTCCAGGACTACATAGGTACATAATTATGTGTTTTTAGGGTCTTCTATCCTCCTGTTTGATAAATCAGTAGCAATGCTCTGGCTGTTCTCATGGGGAGCATTCTCAAGAACCTAACTGCCTCGTTATGTGTTAATGCTTGCTTGTCCTTACTGTTAAGTTCTTGATAGCAAAAGTTTTATTTTTTTAAATGCTTTGCTTTCTTTCCCCTTTTAAGTCCTCTCCTTGCATCCTATCCTGAGTAAGAATATAAGAAAATGATATTCCTGCCCCAGTGAATGCACGATTTAGGCAAGGAGAGCTCTTAAACTGATGCTTCAGAGGATATGTCAACACAGAGTTAAGAATGTTCAGAAGCTATTTAAAACAGCAGGTGCACTTTATCCTATATTTTACTCCAAATAGGGCAAACAAAGTCTCACCTGTGTAACCTAGTCTCCAGTTTATGCAAAAAGTAGCTTATTTTTTGTAGCTTTGTGTTTTATGCCTGAAGTTTACTGTACAGCCAGAGATTTCTTGCTGTTAACCCAGTTCTTTTGTTACTTCATTCAGTGAAAGCAGGATTCTGCTCTGCTGTCTTTACATTTCACCTCCTTTGTAGGATCAGTTGAGGGGAATGACCAAGTGAAGGTTTTATGGTTTTTTTTTTTTTTTAGATTAAAATGTCTGATCCAGGAGAAATATGATGGCAAAACCTATAGCTTTTGACTGGTTTTGTTTTTATTCACAGGAAGACTTAAAAGTTTGAGCCAGCAATGATCTGAATTTAGCAGATGAATCTGCATCGTAAAGCTCAGTTTCAAGTCTGCAATGTATTTCTATACTTGACCTGCTTAAGTTATATACATATAATATAATACACATTATGTTTGCATAATACACAATTTTCCCTGGAAATGCCTGCTGTCAGGATGAGCCAGTGAGCAAGGGTAGTGGTTTGGAAGTGAAGAACATGATTATTTTTTCAGACAGATCAGTTAATTAATTTCATTGTGCAGATGCAGAAATGCTTGTGCTGGTACTAAGAAGAAAGAGCAGAAAGTAAGAATGAACAACATATTCCTGCCAGGGATGGCAGTGACTGCTTGACAGTTTAAGTAGCACTGTTGCTTTTTTCTTCTTCTTTTCTTTTCTTTTTTTTTTTTTTACAGTAACAACACATGACTGCTAATGCTTCGTCGGTGAAGTCAGTACCTAAAGCGGTGGCCAATTTAGATGTCAAAGTCTTCAGAAGCATTCAAGGAGCTTGGTCTTAACTCTCCGTCTGTAAAACAGCTGGGGAGAACTTTCCAATAGAGATGCCACGGTGCTACCTACGATCACAGTGTTTAAATTGCCATGGGGTGAAGCATAGATTTACAGCAGCTTCTGTGCTGCACGATAGTTGTCCGTGGGGCACACACTTGCCGCAGAATTTACCCCATGGGTGGTGCAAAACAGTTTACTCCTCTTCCATGAGCAGGCCAGTCTATCTGCCAGTACTGTGCAAAAAGAGCACACACTGGCAGTCCCGTCAGACAGAGGATGGGCTGTAAATCCACACTCCCTCTTGCTTTGCTTACGTAGCTATACCTTCAAAAGCGGTGATGAGGACAACTGTGCAAGTGCTTCACATGGACTTGGAAATCCGCTGCTACTTCCGCCAAGGAACAGTTAGCTCAAGTGCTTTCCTGATTGCAACCACAGGAAGGGAAAGCCATTCCCATAGGTGTTAGAAAAACACATACTCCCTGCTTTTGCTGTGCTGCAAAAGGCATTAATCGATGGATAATATAATGGAATCTGTGTAATAGCCTGAATGTAGTTTCAGCTTGGAAAAAGTCTGATTGTGATGTGGGTTCAGTTCTTGTTTCTGACATTCCCATTGAGTGAGAATCCTTAGGGAAACGTAACCCCCTGGAAATGGCCTGAAGTGTTGGGAGCTCCAGGGCAGTGTCTTTGGTCGGTGGCTGCAGGAGGGACACTGACAGGCTGCTTTCCATTTCACATTTGGAGTGATTCCAGAGGAATAAGAGGAACAAGGGGTGCATTTGGCTGTAGTACACAAGAAACAGTCACCAAAAAAAAAAAAAAAGAAAAAGAAAAAAAAGAAAGAAAGAAATTATTGGAGTATTTTGTGAGAGAGTTAAACTAAAAACAAACAAACTAACCCGCACCCGTTGATGGGATTGTGCTGAACTGTGGAGAGACAATTGATTTCTGCTCGACCGGATTGTGGGGTTTTTGCATTGCCAGTACCCCGCTTTGCCCTGAGTTGTACTCAGTCCCTGCAGGGGAGCATGGAGAGTGCAGGATGAAAGAAGCAATGCATTTCTAGTGTTTTAGCACCCTACACATGGATTGGAGTCTTTAAAAAAAAAAAAAAAAGAAGAAAAATGGGATTGGATCCCTTTTTTTCTTGTTTGTGAAATATTCTCCATGCGAGGAGTCTCTGGGAGAGCCAAAGCAGCAGCAGACCTGCAGACTTGTGTTCCTCCACCCTATTCACTTCAATCAGGTTTGATCTACTTCCTTGTCCACTCTGGTATTAATATTGTTCTGCTGAGAAGTGCTAATGGCTGCTCATAATACTTAAAGGTCATGGAAGTACAGAGTGTAAACCTTCTATAGAAAGACTTAAAGATTGGCCATAGCCACACCTAAAAAATTCCTAATGGAGACTAAGTGGATTAACTCTCTTTCTTTTGTCTATCAGCTAAAGCTTTCCGGTCTCCTCTATTAGAACAGGTACACGGGTTAACAGCCAGGCCCATGCATCTTCTCAAGTCTTACAGAATATCTTCACTGAAGTGGAAGGGCGAATTTATGGGAGAGGGCTTGAGCTGTTTCAAGATTTCTCTTACTGCCGAGAAAAGAGAGAGGTTCTTATCCCTCCTTGGTCTGTCCTCCTTACGCTTGGTTTGTGGGTATACTACTTACCTTAACCAGCTGTGGGACTCATCAGACCTCTCCGTGAGTTCATTCAGTTTACTGACTTGGCAGAAGACAAATCCAGGAGAAAAGGACAATTGTGTTCTGCTGCATTAGTGAGTTGAATCAACTTAGCAAAGACCCAGCAAGAGTCAGAGACAGTGCAAGGGAGAAGGCAGGACTGCATGGCCAGACATGGTGGAGAAAGGAGATGTAGCAACTGCCCCACACTTCTGGCATCAGTGAGCTTTTAGACTGGATCAGTCATCTTTTTCAACTTCATGCAGATTTTGATGAGGATTGGTGAGGGAGGTAGCAGGGACTGTAAGAAAAGACAGCACGATTTGGCTTTAATGTGCCCTTAAATTGACTTAAATGGATTGTGAAACTGCATGTTTTTTATTCACATTTTACTAAATCTCTAACTACCTCTGTTGGTCATGAAGAGTTGCCTCTGAAACAGATATTTTACTATTTTAGGGAGACCTTTCTATTTCTGCCTCTTTCTGTTATCATTTTTGGTTTTCTAGAATCTATATCCTTAGCCAGAACAAATGTACTAGGAAGTAAATTGATGTGGAAAATATGCCTTGCCTGTCCTAAAATGTCTCTTTTTTGGTGCGATGGAGGTTTTATTTTAGTGGTAAAAGCTAAAATCCAGTATGTGAATAGCAGATTGTGCTGTTGTTTGTGAGAAATTGAAATGTTGTTATTCAGGATTGGCTGATTAAGACACTGCATATAACATGCTGCATAAGCAACATTGTGTTTGTTCTCTGTCATCCCAGAGGACATTTGGAAACTCCAGCCAACAGTAATTCAGGAGAGAGAGACTAGCGCAGTACTGTGTGGTGGTCATGTAGCCAATTTGCCAAGTAGCCTGCAAACAGATTTTGTCTCTTTTTTCAAAAAGATAATCAGTCCATTCAGGATCAGGGTCCTGCCATTGTTCAATTAAAAAAAACCCAAACAAAACAAAAAACCCAGTAATAATCCTTTATTCTTGACCAGTCTTGCAAAACTCTTGGTGACATGTACCTGTGACCAGGTCTGGAGAGATTTCCATTCTTTACAGAGAGATCTGGAATTGTCAGTAGTTTTAGATGTTTCCCATACATATGGGTGAAGGTTACATCTGTGTTACGTTTCTGATGCATGCTCTGAAGAGGATCTGGACAGATTAGGACAGATCCCAGTCAGGACAGATGTTCTTCCTAAGATAAGAAGGTTTTAGAACCTGTTATATCAAGCTCAACACTGGAATCATGGGCAGAAACTGTCCTAAACTCTAAGCTGTATGCACACAAGTTTCAAATGGGAACATCAGTAAGCAAATAATTACCATCAGTTGCTAGTCAGAAGCAAAACTATACCTTGTTTAAAGTTCTTCAGAGCCCACAGAAGAGTTTCCTTCTGAGGGAAGGGAAGGAAACTCACTGTTCACATAATACAGCTTGGAGAAATTTTGCAACGCTTCAGAGCAGCTAATCTAACTGGAGACAGGAGACTGGCACTAAGGAACTAAGCCCACCTCTGCTTCCACCTTCTGTATACTTCCTCTTTGTGTTTGAACTCAGGAGTTCTCTATTCATCCATGCTGGCCTTCTGCTGAGCCTGCTTAACTTCTGCATGCAGGAATGGGCTGCTCTTGTGCTTTGAGGCAGTTGTCCTTGAAGATTAGCCAGCTCTCCTGGGCCCTCCAGGGTGGCCTTTTATGAGATTCTACAAAGAATATCCCTAAACAAGCTGAAATCTGCTCTCCTGCAGTCCCAAGCTGTAATTGTACTATTTATCCTTCTCACTTCTCTTAGGATTTTAAACTCCACAATCTCATGGTTGCTGCAGCTGACCTTCACAGCCTTTTACATCCCTAACTTCTTTTTTTTTGCTTATAAGAAGTCCAGAAGACTGATCAATATCAGCTGCATCAGGAAGTTATCAATACACTGCAGAAATCTGGATTACTTGTGCCTGGCTATATTACCCTACCAGCAGATATCAGTGTAGTTAGTTTATAATTAATATTAATTATAGTTACCAGTGCCTGCAATCATGAAACTTCTTCCAGCTGTCTGATGGAGGCTTCATCTACTTTCTGTTCTTGACCAGGAGGTCTGCAGCAGGTCCGTAGCCCAGTGTCACCCATATTGGTGTGGCCTCTGATCCTTACCTGTAAGCTCTTGACTGCTTTGTCACTTGTTCCAAGCAAAGCCCCATGTGTTGCAACCAGCCCTTTACATAGTTCAAAACCCATGTTTCTCACCTTCCCAGCCTGGCTTTCTGCAAGACCCTCTATCCGTGCACTGCAGCACTCCAGCCGTGTGAGCTATCCTACTGCGATTCTGTAACCCCAGTGAGATCCCCCCCAAGCAGTCTCCTTTCTGTGGCTGGTTGCAGGTCCCAGGCATCTTCCTTTGGTTCCTCTGGGATTCACAGAGTGCTGCTTGTTGGAGCCTTCCTCTTCTCATGCTTGCTTTCCCTCCTCCAGTGCCCAGTCTTTCTTCAGTGGTCTACTCATTGTCGTGTCTCCTGCATCAAAGAAATGGTAATGCTAAGTGCACTGTTAGTCAATCCCTGTTGTATTCAGAGTTCTTATGGTCTTCGGTTGAAGGATGCACTAGGTAACCTGTAGTATAAGAGCTGGATACTCTGGCAGCCCTTGAATATCTATTACTGTCCAGAGCTTTTTGGGAGGCCTGTCTCAAGTGCTAAGCCTTGACTCTGCACCATTTCAAGTGCCCATGCTGAGGTATTTGATCTCTGGATGCAGTGGGAGGTGAAATTGGTCCTCATAGGGTCTTGCATAGATGTCCTCTTGCCCTGAGGGCTGATATTCCCAAGGATGCTTTTGCAGTCACAGCTGACTCTGGTGGGAAGGTCTAGCTCTGTGCGCTCAGCAGCACCCTGCACGGTGACATGGGGTGAAGTGATGTGTCTGAAGCTGAGGGGACTTTTCAGCAGCAGAAATATAAAGGTCTGAATCTGGTGGACGTACATGTGAAAGAGAAAGTATGGAGGCCAGTGTCAGCACTGAGTAGATATCCAGAAGACACCAGGCACTGTGATCACCGAGCAGTGGAAGCAGAAGGGGGGCAAAAAGGAGCTGACGAAAGCTCTGAGCTGACGAAAGCTCTGAGCTGACTGAGGAAGTTCAGTTGCAGAGCAGCGTGGACACGTGACACCCATCAAAGTCTGCTGGAAGAAAGTTACATTTCAAGACTTACAGATGAGCTTTGATTGAGCAAAACAATTTTATGGAAACTTATGTGCTTCTATCGCCTTTTTAATCTGGTGCCAGGTGCCCTAAAACCAGGCTTATTTCATGGAACTATTCCAAATGGAAGCACTGGGCTTCCATTTTAAAGGAGAAATGTTGGTAATTGCCGTGAGGTCATGCTCAAACCTCAGTCACAGGGTTATCAGTGTCACTATGTGTCTCTGATGTGGCATGAATTTTGAATGCTATTATAATTTCTAATAGGCAAGGTGCATCTTCAATTTGTATTTTTCCACTGCATGGAAAACTCACAGGATGCTCTAAGGTTTTTAGATTATTATAGCCTCACAGGCAGTGTATTATGTCCTAATATCAGAAAACTAGTAACTATTACAAAGAAACCTTTTTCTAATACCAGTATTTTAAATTGCTGAAAAAAAAAGCCAAAGCAAAATAATATCTGATAAATTAGTGTTTTTTTTCTCTGTATTTTATTATCCCTACTGAAAATCCCATTGAAGTTTCTGTAGCAATGTAGTAGCCTCTTGTAGCAATTGCTCTAAAATTGTGTGTAATGTAATGAATAAGGCAGTAATTCCAGTTTCTGCAGAACTGAAACATTCTAGTATCACGTCTAAGTAGAATAACCATGTTCATGGGATTAAATGGGCTGGATTCTGAATGAAACGTTTTCATTCTGTATTGTTTCCAAAAGGACCTGAAACATTTCAGATCAAATTACTTTAGATGTTTTGTACCACATAGATTTTCATGGCAATTTCAGACATTTTATGACCACAGCCTACAACTTTAAGAGCATATTTAAATTGCTGTCTCATGGCAGTGCTCCTGAGCAAATAGTATCTTTGGTTCGCTACTATCTATTAAGAGCAGCATTGTATGTGATTGCCGAAGTCCTGCTGATCTGCATCAGTAAGAGCTGGCTTTGTGGCTTCGGTGTCCGCTTGCCACTCTGTTTTCTGTGTAGCACTTTGGCACTTCTGAATGTTTCCATTGCAACTGAGCAATGCCGTGTCCCTTTCTAGTACTATCCTGCAAGTCTGTTGCCTTTCCTGTGGATCGGAGAAAATCACTGAGGTGTGCTGAACTCTGAAGGTGATTCATGCTTTTCTGAGGGATGGCTCTGAGGAGGTCAGGTACCTTCCCTGCCTGAGCTGCTGATGACAACATTTGCCATAAATCCCAAAGGCAGAGTCTGGGTCTGCAGTGCGCTGGGTACAGGGTGTTGAAAGAAGGAACTGACTGCAGCAAAAATCAAGTGGTCAGTGCTTGCCAGAGTCAGGCCCTTGAGCTGTAGCATTTAAATGCCAAAGCAGAGCTTTTCGCTTGTAGTTTCCACAAAAAGGCATCTGATCCTGCAGCATGAACCACAGCACAGAGTCCGGTCAGGAGGACGAGTGAGGGAGCTGCTTGCGGATTCTCTTCGCTATTGCAACAGTTCCTCGAAGTACCATTTGTCGATGTCTGCTCTGAACTTGCTTTCCTCTCACCAGGAGCCACTTCATCTGCACAGTGCTTCTCACTGCTGGAGATGGTCTAGCTTGCTTCAAAGTTAAATTCTACTCTGTGACCTATTAAAAGTACTCTCTGAATTGTGTAGCCTGTCTTATTTGTGGTGATTAAGAATTACTGTCACTTAGCACAGGACATCCCTGTGAGGAAGCTCTCCCCAGTGTGGAGGAAGGTTTCAAGTCACAGCCCTTGAGTGATTATGCTAGACTTTTGTAAGCTTGTAACCTCAGTTTTCAGCTTCAGTGCAGCAGCTCCAGCGTGGTTTGCAGATCTGTTTTCTGGGGTTGTGACTCTAGCACTTCTGATAGCAAATGTAACACAGAACATACCCTATTTGGTGTAGCAGTGCTTATGGACCATCTAGCATGCTGCTATGCTAAATATGCAAAGGCTGTTTATGCATAAAGCAAATGGCATAGCAAGCAGTCTTTTAGATACAGTCTGGAAAAGGCAAATTAAGGGGTGTGGGTAAGAGAAAAATGTAGCTACTTTGGAGGTACAGCTTTTTCAGTGGAAGTTGAATCCTGGTTGGAATCAGAGACTTTCCAAAGCCAGGGTATCTTCTGGCTAGGCATGAGTGAGTACTGCAAAGGGCCAGATAGTGCAGTCTTCACACTGAATTGCACTTGCCAGGGTAGGGAGTCTCACTGAATGCTATTTCTTCGTGCATCTGTACTGAAATTAATGTGAGTAGAATATATTGAATTTGGCCCTAGGTTAGGATCATAAAATTATAGCTCTTTAAAATGGATCTGAACAGAGAGGCATGGTCTAATGCTGCACTGGCTCTGAGAGCTTGTTAGTTTGAGGAGATTTGGGGTTTTTGTTTTGGCTTTTTTTTTTTAGGGGAGTGACTGCGGGGGGGAGAGCATGCTCATTTTTCTTACAAATCTAATAAGAAAAGTGTTAGCCTAGAAGAGGGAAAAAGAATTTACTTCCTTAGACATTATCTAATGTGCTGCCTGATTCCTCTAAGAAATAGAGCTTTCATGTGTTATATTACATAGCAGCCCCCCAAAAAGATGCATATCTTTTGCCTGGGGCAAACAACTCCTGAGATTTCTGAAGTCAGGCTAGTACATTAACACCTTAGATTTAGGTAGTGTGCAGCTACAAGCAAATGTCTTTGGATGACAGAAGCAAATCAGACACTGCTTTTGTATGTCACAAGGGATTATTCTATTTTAGTGCTATGCCCTTTGGCTTTACAAATGCACCTGTAGTGCTCCTGCCGTTAGTGCAAAGAGCCTTGGTAGAATTAATTTACTATAGTTGTTTTGTCTTTGTAAATAACAAATGTTAGAACTGGCTATACACGAGCAGCTTTTCAAACCTTACCCGTATTGTTTGCAGCAGTTCATAGTTAGGGAAAGCTTCTGTTCTTTAATGCCGGCACTGAGTTCAGCAGTGTACTTTTGGTTTCATGAAAGACAAATTTTGTGGAAGGAGGAGGAATTTATGGGTGTCATAAGGAAGGTCATAAGGAAGATGGGAAATAAATTCCAGACTATAAAGAGATGTATCAGCAGATAGAGATTTCGGCTGTGCCTTCATGAATCTGAACAATTTTCATCTGGTTTCATCTAGTCTGCTGTGTTAATTTTTATTGGAGTAAATGGTTCCAAAAAGCTCATGGTGTTAATGTGGCATTGCTGTTGTACAGTAGCAAACTATTAACCGTTATCTCGAGTATTAGGAATAAAGATACTGGTCTAGCAAATCCTGTGGCAAATAATTATCACTTTGAATCTTTTGAAGAGATGGGGGGGAAGCTAAATGTTTGTAACATTAAGAAGGTTTTAATTTCAGCAGTATCTCCTGTTTCCCTTCTATTTGCTGTAGAAAGGGTTTGTTTTCAAAAAAACAATGTTTCCTGATTTTGACGGATTTTTTTTTTACATGGCATTAAAGGTGGTATCAAGTATCCTGATATTAGCTAGATGTGCTGGAACAGTCCCTGTGCCTGTTAGAGCCCAAGTCTATGTCACAAATACAATGGAACACAAATACATGTAAAAGGGAAGAAAACAGAAGACAGAGAGGCTGCGACTTGTAATTAAAATAGGTGTGTTTTTTTGATAACCTTGCTATTACAGAAAAAAACAAGCTCAGCATATGAATTTATTAGAAGTTCCGAGACCTGGAAAATTTTAATCAATGTCAACTGTCTAAGCTGTAGCTTTATAGCTGCCTTTTTGATCTGAGGTTTCTAGGAGCAGTGCAGAAAACAGCCTTAGCTAAGCCAGACTTTTTTTTTTCCCCAATAGTGCAGTGGGGTAGGAAAAGAGTCAGAGAAAGGAGACAAGACATAAGAAAGGGGTTAAGAGCAAGAAAATACGAGTTTTGCACTTCAGATGGTGTTAGGATTTTGATGAAGATGGTGGGGAGGTTTTATAGGCTTAAGGCCTAGCGTGGTTTGTCAGGTCATATCTCAGGATCTGTAGCTGTAACTGTTCCTCTGTGTCATGGTAGATCATAGGAACATAAAGGCTGTATGCCATTTTGCCAAAATGGCAAATTTAATCCAGTATGTTGTCTCTAGAACAGGTAATAGCAGATGCTTAAGGCAAGGGTGTAAGGACAGGATATGTTACAGACTGATACTTCTCCTGAGAGCTTCTAGCAATCAGGTTTCAGGGTTTCCTAAGCAATTTCTGGACCGTCATACTTAATACCTCCTTGGTGTGGTTTAATTCTTTAAGCAAACTTCATTCCCTGTAGGAGCCCCTCAAGTTTTGCAGTCTGATGTTGCAGTAGTTGCCTGCAGATGTCCCCAAGGGGTGGGGAGGAACCATGCTGTTGAGATTTGTTCCAACTTATTTTTTTTTTTAATCATCAGTGCCAAATGGAAAACACTCCAAAAGTGCAAGGGGGATTTACTTACTCTCTTATTAATAGGTTTACCAGTTATGGCTCACTGATAAGTACGAGTCTGATCTACTGCTTTTGCCATCCCATACTTCCTTTTGCTTAAAAACACAGTGCTTGAGTCATATCAGAACACGGATAGTTTTATGTAACAAGCTGAAACGGACTTTTCTTACATTATTTCTTGGGCTGCAAACCTCATGTACTTTGGGGTACTGAACGAGGATGTAAGTATTTCGCCTTTTTTTGCTATTTGTTATTCATTATTTTAAATGAAACTGAAAACTTTAAGTGAGGAACCTGAAGTTAGGTAAATCAGATGTGTATCTCCTGATAGTGATGAATATTCTGGGGTATATTGTGCTTTTCACTGCTATCTGTGGGAGTCGTGAATACTCTGGTCCAGACTGTGCATTGGGAAGCCTGAACATGCGTGAAGATTCACAGGCAGACAGGCACAACAGTCAGTTGTTTTATACTCTTCATCTCTGTTGTGAGCTCTCTTCCAGTTGCACTGTGACTACCTAGGAGGTTTCGGTTTGCCAGTATAATCAAATTATTCACATTATTACAAACACAGAAGGGTTTTTCTTTAATCAGCAGGTACTCCAAGGGATTTAAAACTTTTTTTTTTTTTGGCTGATGATACAGTTTACTTGGCTTCAGCTCCCTGGGCCTGGAGGTAAACAGTGATTGTCACATTTTATCCCAGTTTGAAATTGGGATAAACTCTGGAAGGTGCATGCGTGCACACACACACACACACACTTTTTTTTCCCTTGTACTCCAGAGCAATCTGTCCATGCAAGTGTGCCAGTGCAACACATCAGTACAGACTGCTGCGTCTGCTACCAGTCTGGATGAAAAGCCAAGGACTCCAGCTCAAGGGAGCCCTCGTGTGCAGGCAGCTTGTGCTGGGCCACGGCAGCGCGCCCCGATGCGTGTGGCTGCAGTGCCCTCTGGCGAGGGAGCGCGCTGGCAAAGGGGCTGCCGCAGGAGGTCTCTCCCAAACTCCTGGCTGCTGGCGGAGGAAGGAAACCAAGGACAAAATCTTTTTCCTGCTGTTGCTGTTTGCAGCTCTGTTTTAGTCACCGGCGATTTGTTTGGTTCTGTGCTAAGATGCAAATGTGGGGACAGCTTTTAGGCCTTTTCAGCCTAAAATGTGCTCTGTCTTCTGCTAGTCCTTCTGGCATCAGCTCGAAAATCAACACTCACTATTTCTGTTGTGGTGCTGCCCACTGAACCTGTTATGAACAGGAGCATCCGGTTGTGTTAAGTGCCATCTGCACCCTTAGGTAGGGCCCTTGCTTTGCTGTGGGGCTTTAAGTTGTGTAGGGGAAAGAATCAATCAAATTTAGTTATACTTTTGCAGGGATGAAGAGAGAGGTTTCCTCCTTCCCCCACTCCCAGACTTGTCTGCTGCGCTCTGTCTCTGAAATTAGAGAGATTGAATTAATATGTCTTGATTGGAAAAAAAGAGGAAAAGTCCAAAGGAAAAAGGGCACAGTGATCGGAACTAACTGAGCAGGACAGACCCAGGAGGGTTTTGACACATTATCATTTGAAAATGGCAAAGCAAAAATCTGCTGCGACCACAGTGTTTTGAGATTACTGCAAGCCAAGAAAAATACCTGCTTCTGCAAATAAGTGTAACCATGACATAAAAAAGTCAGGGGATCCATCCCACTCGTTTGAGCAAATGACTTTCAATCATTTTGAGAATATAATTTATGACAAAATTGGTAGAGATTGTAAGTGACAATTAAGCAAGAAAATTGTCATTATATTACCAAGACAGAATTAAAGTGTGTAAGTAAGAATGTCATAACGTTTAAAAAAAAAAAAAAAAACCCACCCAAACCCGGTTCCTCAATACAGGACATTGAACTGTAAAACATATAAGCATAAAATAAAATTATATTAGGAGCTGAAAAACATGTGGTACTAGAAGGACTTGGCACAGGTTTTTCACTGTTGAGCACTTCAGCTGAAGTCCAAGGCTAGAGGAAACATGCAACATCTCTGCAGTCAATGATAAAGCAGACTACTGAATGTGTTTCATCTTTTTTTCTACCACGCTTCTCTGTAATTAGCATGTAGATTGAAGAACTTATTTTGTCCTACTTTAAACCTGTTCTGATGCAATGAACTGTGACAATTCCACCGTAACTTTATTTGTTTGCCAGTCCACAAAGGAGAGAGGTACAAAAATGAGGGGGGGGAGCTGGTAAGGCAAAATGCGGACTAAACCGAGACGGGCAGAGAAGAGCAGAGAAACAGTGGGAAGGAGGGAGAAAAGGGTATCCCCAGCAGAGAACAGATGTGGTGTGACAGAGGACCTGTATGAAGGTAACTCGGAGCAGAAGCTGGCCCTTGCAGCGCTGCCCTGCTCCAATCTTCCAGCGCTGTTGGCGTGTCCCGTCCCTTCTGCCACCTGGCCTTACTGGTTCTTGCTTATCAGTCCTCACTGGACTCCAGCCCTTAAGCTAGGGCAATATGAGATTCAGCCAGATTTGTGGAAACACTGTGTCCTCTCGCTTACGGAGACAGGCAACTCGCTTAGCATAGGAGTGTGAGGCTAAAGGGAAGTGTGTGTGCCATAAAACTAGCCTGTTCACTACTTATATTGAACAGAGATAGGCTTCGTTTATGAGCCAAATGCAAGATATTCACTGAAGTGATAATCATTTAAAATGTCATTTTGCCTTACATTAATCTTTTTCATTCAAGGATCCTATTAATGAAATGCCAGTTCTGCTCAACAACACGGAAATGTAAAAATGCAGTTGCTATGTTCCGTACTTACTCGACTGCATTTCTGCCACCTTAAGTACACTAATTATATAATTAGAAGATATTGGCAAAGGCTCTGCCTGCTAAGGGCAGTCCTGAAGACCAGGCTTGCCTCTATTGCACCTATATTGCAAAAGTGCAAGGGTGGACTTTAGCTCTGTTGATTCTCCTGGCATCGTGCTTGGGCTGCAACACCTGCCTACAGAGTACATCACCAGCAGGTTCAATCCAGCAGTAAGTATATATTATTTCTGCAGAGAAATGAGGTGCTCCCAAGTATTTCCAGCTGCAGAGCCTTCTTATCCAAACACATGGTCATAAACTCATAAAAAAGGGTTTTTGAAAGGTTTCATTATTCCTGAGGCATTTGCCACTCTGCAGGTGAACTTTCATATATATCTGAGAAGTTTTCAGATTTCAAATATAGGATCAGTAGTGCTTACAGTGAGGGAGAAAAAGAGGGCTTGTGGGTCTGAACTATGTGGAGACATTGATTCCTGGGTCCTGTTCAAATCGGAGCACAGCTGAGTGCAGGAGCTGGAAGCCTTTGCTTTTCCCAGTGGCAAAATCCCTCTGATCAGCCACTTGGTCCATTTTGCTCTTGATGATAAATGCTGGCTCCAGTATGAATAGGAAGGAGATCAGCAGGATCCAGAAGCTCCTGTCCCATGCAGGAGTAAAACACAGATAATCTCCTGCTCCCAGCAAGACAGCTGCTCTGTACCTGTCCTGTGTTGCCAGGGGTGCTGGGGAATAAGCTGTCCGGCACTGCTGTAAGCCCCTTGCATCTCAGGGAGCCTGCGGCTCTTGGCCCAGTCAGCTCTAGAGGATTCCAGCCCCGTCGGGCTGCTGCCTTTGGTGGAAAAGCCCAGCTGAATGGCACAGCCCCAAGTACCGCTCAGAGGGGAGCGTTAGCAATGCCTGGAAAATTGCAGAGCCCAAATATGTGTGTTTTCTGACACTATGAAGGTAACTAAAAGCATGTTTGATCTTTTTAACACCACTGATGTTTCAGGTCCCACCTACCCCATAGGAGCACCATGCTGGGGGATCATGATTACAGGAAAACCATCTCCAAGCATGGTTGAACACTGCTAAGCAGGTTCTGGGACATGTTTAGTGACACCATTACACTTCATAGCCGTGAGCCTTCAATTAACTGTCTGTTTGTGCCAGAGCATGTGAGTACAAATATTTACTGGCATAAAGTCCACAGAAGAGCAGGGGCCATCATGTAAGTGGGCCTGGAATTCATCTCTTAGCACAAATGTTTTTCCCGCTCATGCCATTAATGGCTACTATTAGCAATATGTCTTAAGACAGATTGCAACCTGGAGAAGCTGCAAGGCCCTGGGAGGATTTGTTTTAAGAATGAGCTGTAAGTTAGCCGTAAGGTGAGAGTAGGTGCCTACGGGGGAAAGCGTGGCTTTTCTTTTGCAATAGGTGAATGGTACCTGCAAATACTATGTTTACAAAATGCTGAGCATCTGTGGTTTTGCTTGATTTTGATAGGCTGGGGAACAAACACTAATCACTCTCATTTATTTGGACTAGGTGATCCTTTATTTGCAAGGAAATTACGAGTTTTAAAAAGGTTATTCCATTTAGATGAAAAATGAGGGGTTTGTAGCAGGCTTAAGTGCGTTTATTTAATGTGTCTTGATCTCTGTGAATGTGAATACAGTACAGAGCTGGAGCTGTTCAAACATTTGGGTTTTTTTTTAAGGCAAAAATAATTTAGATTAGGCAGAAGTGGGATAAGGCAGCATATTCTTATAAGGAGGGTAGGTATGTCTTTCACGGTCGATGGGGGGTGTGTGTGTGAAAATATTCGAGGAAGACAAGCGTTCCCAGAAGGTGCTTTGTGCATGTGCAGCCAGTGGGGAATCCCATGGGGAAAGACGACACGGCTGTTCATGTCAGGTCAGTGCTTGCTGCAGACTCTTGGCTGTACCAGCATTTGCCTTCTTGCTCTGTGCAGGATCAGTAATGTTATATTGGTAGATGAGGTATTTGGATGTTTTTCTATAGCCCTGGATAAAATGGATTATTCTGAGATTGAAAAATGAGTTGTCATTCAAGGAAAGAGGACACATAATGTAAAGATCTACTTTTTGTGTACAGCAAAGCCAAAAATATCAGAAGTGTCCCTTTCAGATTATATTGGCATTCTGTGTTTCCTATTTTCTCGTGTTTCCGGCAGAGGGCAGGTTTGTGTCACAAAAACTATTCGCTCATTTTGTCAGACTCCAATGTGAAGTTCGCCAGTCATGTTCAAGCCTAGCTAGAAAAAAGTCTTACTCTGTGGCAATTTTCCTTGAAAATTACATTAGTTCAAGTTCTTAGAACTAAATAAAAAAATTAAACCAGACAGAATCCTGTAGGTGACCTTGAAGCTTGTTAAAAGTTTAGCCCCAAACACATTTCTCTGTTTTCTAGAATTGTCATGAAATTGCCACTGATTCATTTGTCCCTGTGCACTTCTCCCCTCTTTCTATCATACTGGAGTTTTGAAATTGTTTTCAGCACCAGTGTCACGTGAGGACAATGAAGTGATGCACCTACTGTTGCAAAGACATGAAAAAGTGGCATTCTGTTAAAATTAGGTAGCATAAAATAAGGTTTTACCAGTAAACCTCAAACATAATTAAGGCCTGGAGGCT
The DNA here is from genome assembly GCF_036370855.1 of Dromaius novaehollandiae. Lineage (NCBI taxonomy): Eukaryota > Metazoa > Chordata > Aves > Casuariiformes > Dromaiidae > Dromaius > Dromaius novaehollandiae. The sequence continues at coordinate 31,497,943 of NC_088099.1, forward strand.
AAAAATGGTAAAAACTTTATAATCCTGGCATGCAAAGCACTGAGGATAAAAACAGGTTGTTACATCATGGTAACAAGCCCCAGCAGGGTTAACCACATGCCCAAGTTTGTGTAATTCCTCTAAATGCCATTCTAGTTTTAAAGTGACATGTTGTGGCAGTGCCAGAATGAGCCATTCTGCAGCAATGGGAGACAAATGCTCTTCTAATTTGTGCGTCTTCCCCAGGAGTCCTGTTCTCTCTGCTGCAGCTCTTTCACATTGCAGTGCTTGCGTGAGAATTAATGGGACGGTTTGAACTCATCTGTGGATTCAGCAGGTTTTGCTTCTGCTTCCTTAGTGTCTCATCGCTGCTTTTTTTTTTTTTTCCCCCTCCATGTTCCATGTGGTTTTGAGCCTTAGGTTTTTTTGAGTCGTCATTTCCGCATCCTGTGCCCCAAAATGACACTATAATGCAAATACACATATTATGCAACCATATACACCCGTTAGCAGGTGCTGCTGTTCACTTTTCTCTCTGCTATACAAATGCACATTACACTCTTCCTGGTTTAGATTTGCATTGCTTTTTATGCAATAGGCTTTAGATTTGTGTAGTTTTGAAAAGTATGGACTAATACAGTAATACTGTACTCAAATCATTATAATCTAGTGGCTTAACAATCACTGAAATATAGCAAGTATACTCTACTGCTGATGGGCTGTACATTGCTGCATAAAGGGCTTTTTTTGCAAAGATATCCAGAATAGTGCCTCATGTCTACCTCCAAGCTGGCTTTGTATTTTTACGTTGTCTGTTCTTAAAGGGATGGAAGCACTTTCCTTTGTGTTTGAAAGCAACTCTCACTCCCCCCCATTCTAACCATTATTATTAAATGTACTGTCTGGGTGATTCAGTACTATCTAAAGAGAGAGTGAACTTCATCAAGTCGGGAAGCATAGCCTTCAGTTAGCTGCTGAAATGTTAACAAGGACTCTTAACAGCCTCCGGCGTATAACTAGCGTGGCCAATATTGAAGCCAGGTCTCTAAAGGTGGAAGACTAGAAAAACTGGCCCTGAGGACAAATACCTTTTCCAACTCCCATTACATTTCTAATAGTTACTAGGGCAGAATAATGTTTCATGACCTTTGGATCGTCCCATTACCACAACATAATCTAGCTGTGCAAGCTTCGCAAAGGTCACTGTAAAAATAAAAATATTTCCTGCTGTGATCCATACCCTCAAACACAATGAAAAAGAAATATCTTAATAAACATAGTGACATTTGCACTATAGGGCACAGTGCAAAGATCACGAACCATTATTCTGCACTAGTAACAATGTCACCATTTCATTCTTGCCCAGTGGTTACTGTATGACATTTGTGCTCACAGGGAAGTTCCTGTGAATATTATGAATATGAACTTAAAATACATCGCCTCAAGGTCCTATTGTTCTCCCACTGAAGTCAATGGAGGCTTTGCCATTTGCTTACCAGTAAGTGGGAATAGGGCTGACCTAGCATTTCTCATGATCAAAATTAAGGTGGGTTTACATGGTTTCATTTCCTCACTGAAAAGTGTTTCTTCATTGGCTCTGTGATGAAACATGTTCCTTGAAAGAATACGACAGATCTTTCTTACTACATCCATGAGGTTCACAGCAACTGTACACATAGAGGACGGATTATATGATGAGTCTTTTTTGAAGAAAATGTGAATCATAACACTGCTTGGTACTTGTGCAACGATTTATGGCTTATGAGACAGATGTTACCTAATATTTCTTCGCTACATTCTTATGTGATAGGTAAATAACTGTTCCCTCTATTTCTCAAACAGGGAAATAGGTTAGTTCAGAATTTTCTGACTGAAGTGACTGGAGTGGTGTCTGAATCTACAGAATTCTTAAAAAAATAAAAATAAATGCCAGAATTTCAGAGGTGTGGAAGTTCCTGGTTTTATAGGGCTCTTGTTGTAGTTATTTGCAAATGCCCAGGAGCAGATTTTTTTTTTAAGCCAAAGTGTGTCAGCCTTGATCAAGCTCTCTGAGATTATGACTGAGCTCTTGGTAGGAGGAGGAGGAGGGTTTGCATGCAACTGCAATCCACGTTGGCATTGGTCCTGTCTAGGGAACACACCTTAGCAGTCAATATGTTTAATGTACTTCTGATAATATTTACAAGTCTGAAAAGAACACCACCCCTCCTTCTTTGTTAAGGACAAGCCTTCCTGAAAAAAGGGAAGTATTTGAAAGTTCAGTTAATGGCAGGATCACTTATTTCACTGCTTTGGAATGAATTTCACTGCTTTGGATTAGACGATGCCTGCCTCCGCCATGGCTCCCCATAGGGAAGATAAACGTTTCCTCTCCCCAGCCTTGGTATATCTCTGGGTCAGAGCAAAAGACAGCACCAGTTCTGAGGGCAGTGCACAGGCTGGTATTTCTTAATGGCTTCTGGTGGCCAAAACTGTCCCCAGCCGCAGGTGCTGGCCCATGCTGGCTCTCTGAGGAAGAAGGCAGGAACTGAGTTGTACCATCTCGTGTGCCTCTTCCTAATTTATTCTCTGCCATGTAGCACAGCCAGGCTTTGGGTGATGGGGGAAGGTCTCTGGTGTGGTGGGTTGCTTGGCTAGGAGAGGCCCCAAGCACTTCAGCTGTGTCTGGCAGTGGCACTTCGTTGGATGTGGGCACTTAGTAGGTGGGACCTGGTGGAGAAGAGCTCTGGCATCCGTCTGTCTCCACGACCCCCCGAGCTCACCTCGGCACACAGCCAGGCTGTGGCTCAAATCTTCAACATGACGTTCAGACGAGCGGGAAGCAGGAAGCACTCATGTGCGCCAACACTTGCAGTGTGCGAGACTGGGCAGATTTAACAGCACAGGGCTAACGTTACCTTGTGCTTCGGAGAGCTGGGGAAAAGACAGAGTATTCTGAGACCCCATGTCTTCTGGGTGTGCTTCTCAAAAGGGCTAGTAACTAAACACAGTACAGTCTGAGCCTATGTTCATTTTGCTGCTCCTTGGCTATGCCAGGGGTGCAGACAGGTGTGCGTAGTCTGTAAGTGGCTAAGTACAGATTTTCCTGTGGGTGGTAGTATTTAGAAAGTGTCCCGCCTTGCTTGCTTCGTTCAGATTGCGATCACCCTGCGTGGACAGGATGCAGAGCCTGGTGTCTCAGGCATCGCCCGTTCCAGCTGGCTCGCACAGGGATCGGGAGGGGGCATGGCTTTGTAGCTGGGCTGCTAATCACTTTGCTTGGAGGAGGGGAGTGAGGGGAAGAGATGGGGACAGAGTGAAAAAGTTGTAATCCTCACCCCTAGCAGGAATTCCTTTAAGTGTTCAAAGAAAATGATCAGGGAGCAGACCTCAGTGATGCTTTTCTGACTCATTTTCATGTTTTTAGCTGTGATACCCTTCCAGTCTTATGCTGTCTGTAGCATTACTGTCCCAATTTATTTCTGTAGAAAGCTATCACAAGAATTTTCCTCTCTAAAAACAATGAAAAAATTAACATTGTAACACATGAAGTTTTTAAATGCATTAAAAACACTGAAAAAGTTAACTCCTTTTTTAAATATATATAAAAGCAACAAACTCAAGTCATTTAGGAGCTGGATGACTGAGATGCTCTCATGGGCTCTTCTTTAAAAAAGAGTCTACCCACTTCCCCCAGATGATTCTTATCACAGGATGCCTATAGAGGGGGAGAAAGTGCAGTCTGGGCTTAAAATAGGTGGTAATTGGCTTGCTTCTCTCCCCTGCTTTGGAAGAAGGAAGACCTGCCAAGGAGAACTGTTCTGAAAGCCCGCAGGAGAAAATGCCCAGCAGTCCTTGAGGTACCAAGCTCACCTTAGCTACATGTGTTTGCTTCTGGGTCTGTTTGCTGACTTTGCTTTTAGCGCACTGCTTGGGAGTTTGGGGCAGCTGCCCCTCTCGAAGGCAGTAGAGCCGGAAGGGGGAAGGCCTGGCGTAACGTTGCAGCCCCCTCCTGACAGGTGCTGCAAGGACTGCTTTTGCCACAGGTGCTTTTGAAAGCTTGACCTGGCATGTCTTCAGCAGCAGCAGCAGCTCCAACTACCCTTAGTTCTGGGTCCAGAGTTTTCAGGATTGCCTTAGTCAGCAAGCGAACTCAGGCTTCCAATTTGATAGCCTTTAATTAGACATGCATGCATGTATAAATACATAGATTATCTGCTGCCTCTTACTGCAGATGTCTCACTGAAATTAATGAGGCTTTTCAAAGAATAAACTGTGAGTAATAATGAATAATATTAATACTCAGCATGACTAATAGTGGCAGAAGGGAGAGTCTGAATGACTTAGACGAAGGAGGGTCTGCTGGGAGCCAGCGTCTGATTTCAACGAACAGTTCCTTTTCAGTCTGGCGAAGCTGTTGCTCACTTGTCACCGATCGTTAAATTACAGACCCCATTTTATCAAAGACTTCCTGATCTCTATCTTTGTGCCTCTCTCAAGCATAGCTTGCACGCATGGCAGAAAGTGAGTCATGCAGTTGGTCTTCTGACCCGTCTTCTGTTTAGTTTTCATGTAGCCTGCCTCTTTGCGGCAACTTTTAACTTAGACATCATGTTTCAAAAAGCGTCTGACAAAGGTCCTCACGAGAGGCTTTTTTTCATTTAATGTGAGAGAGAGCATGAGATGAGGAACTGGTTAAGCAATAGAAAGCAAAAAGGAGAATGAGATCACATTTTGAAACAGTTAACGGTTCCTGGTGCCCTGCCTCAGAGTCTCTGAGGCTAAGCCATATTGTTACACATTGGTGTGTATGAATGATCTGGAAGAGTGGAAAAACTGATGTAAAATTAGCAAAGAAAAGCAACATTCATCAAGATTTTTAGAAGAATAAAGCATGAAATTGTTTTCCCTGATAGGAGGTATTAGATGGCTAACTCCCTATAGAGACTACTGAATTTTTAAAGTCACTGGAACAACCTGGGGTGTGTGAGGGAGATTACTGTAGAGTGATACAGAGTAAAATAAATATGCTGGCATTCTATTCCTCCTTTACTGTAATTGTAAATTATGGGGAAAGGTCTGCACTCTAAATCCTGTTGGGATGGGACTGAGGAAATGAGCATTCATTCCCAAATGCAAAGCAGTCAGAATTCCAAAATGAACACCGAAGAGATGAATCTTTTTTTCTGTCCTCAAATTCAAAGCAGTTCCTTTCTAGTGCTTATTTCTACTTTCTAGTTCTTGCCACTGCCTGCCCAGCTGTGATAGCCTCTAGCTCTGTCCTGACAGATTCTTCAGTAAAGTTGCAGGTTGCTAATAGAAAAATCTGTGAGATGTTTACATTTAAATACTCTAGAGGCATCCTTGGCTTGGCTAGGTTTAGAAATGGTCAAGAGGTTTGGGAAAGGGGCAAGGCCATATAATTCCAGGGTTTGTCCTGATGTATAATTTAGATTCTAATATGCCACCTAATTTTAACAAGCTCAATGACTGGAATAATAAGCTAAACCAAATAGGTGTAACAGATTGTGGACACTGAGAGGCAGGTCATTTCAGGCTGTCTTAATTGAGAATGTGGTCTGAGGGTTTTATGATGCAGGTCTGGACCAGAGCAATATTTAATAGTCTAATCTATTGAATGTTTTCTATTGGCTAAGAAAAAAATATATGGTTAAGAAAAAATATATGGGTCAAGAGATGAAAGGATTAATTCCATCAGAGCATCTCTGTCAGATGCTATTAATGCATAATTAAAGCTCAGATCAGAGCAGTCTCTCTCTATAATGGCCACATCAAAAGGTAGAGTCAACTTTCTCTCACCAGTAGTTTTGCAAGGTGAATAAGTGCTTACCAGAGACTTACCTGAAGTCACTAAATCCAGTTTAATTCTGCTTTTAAATCTTAACTTGAATCCAAGCTTTCACATGCCATAGGCTAATGTAAAAAAGTTTCTATGCTGCTTTTCCTAAAGGAGAATATGACTGCAAATGTTCTCTCTCCTCTATGGTGATCAAGAAGCTGGATCAGAAGGAGCATTTAAAGCATGTAATTTTAAAACAATTCTTGCTTGTACTCTTCTTGTTACAACCTTGGCCTAAAGAAGATCAGGCCCAGTCTGTTTAAATGCAGTTGTCAGCCAGCGGTTTGTCTGGCAGCTGCAATATTGTCTGTTGTATACTAGAAGGTATGAGTTTGAAGGTGACGTGGGTCCTAGGGTTCAGTCAGCTACTGCAATGTGCCTCTTGCATGAATTTGACCAACACAACTACTTCTCCTTTTCTGTTTGACAGATTAGAGGAACAGACTGCTGAGGTGTGGTCTTTACAGAAGAAAACTCGGCAAGTTTTTTGTTACATAATGTAGGTCAAGCAGAAGGGCATTACAGAACTAATGAATGGTTTTGATTGATGGAACTTTATTCCTGGGCTTGCAAGAATGGAAACCTCTTTTCTAAGGGCTAACAGAAGGCATGCTGGAATAACAAGAATGTTCTTGTTGACTTACCTGGAAATAGTGTTGGGGTTTTGGAGTTAATTATGTGTTATATAAATAAGTAATATCTCATGAAGCAACCAGTTCTATCACGCATTTGCGAATGTGAGCAACTTCAACAGCTTTTAGCAATATCTCAAAACTGAATCCGTATCTCCTGAATAGAAACTTTATATAGGCTATGTTTTTGCATGTGTCACTGACAGTTACTATGAATACTCTCTGATGTTATCATTAGTGTATGGTGGATACTAAATTCACTGTGACTTTCAACAGGAGTGTAGTTTACTAGTAGCAAATTGTAATTTGCTTTTTCTCTTCTGGAGCGTTTACTGAATTTTGAGTCAAAACCTTGAAGTGAGCAAAGCCTGTATGTGTGGTTATTTATATACCATCTACATGTCACTCACCAGCAGACTAAGTTAGCTTTTCAAGAATGTTTGAAATTTAAATAAATGATGGGAGGTGGGTTTATTTGTTTTTTAACTTGTCCCTGGTGGAGAACTTAAATGGTTGAGGAAAGTCCACTGTAACAGAAGATGCAATTTACTTTTATATGTGACAGTTGTTAATTGCATCCTCCCCCTTTGCAAAGGAAACATTTCTGTGTGGTATAGCTTTGTTGGTATCACCTAAGTTAGTTCTTTGTGGTATCCTCTAAAGAAGAAAGCAAAAGAGAGCAATAATGCAAACAGGAAAATCCTGCGATGCCTTTGGAATTACTCACCCGCTGTGTTGGAAAATGTGAAGAAATATTTCTTACTGTGTGTCCTTCTTTATCTGTTATTTTGCAAAGAATAAGCAGCCATCAGCCCACCTGAAAGACCACTGATATTTTCAATTAGCAGTTTTGGGGAGCTTGACTTTCTAAGCCTTTGAAATAAGACTGAGAGAAGAAGCCTCTCAAAGTGGATAAAAAGAAAAGAGAGCTTTTAGGAGGCAGAATTTCTTGTTTTCCTCTCTGCAAATATGTTATAAATAAAAATTTACTTCATTTTTCTTAAGGAAAATCCTGCTAGGGAAGTGGATACAGATGAATGATTCTATTCAAGTATCTTGTTAGGGCCTGGAAATGTGTTTTAGGTCTGCGCTTATTTTACTCTGGTGCTGATTCCTATGCCAATGAAGTTTTGCTATTGACTTAATTGGGAACAGGCAATGTTCTGCATCGATAAGGGTTTATGAAGCTGTATGTGACAGCTAAGGTCTCCATAAGACACTGCCCACCTGATTGGAGATATTCAGCTTCATATTGTATATAGATTTAAATAATAGATTTAAATGAACATTTTGCATATTTAGTGTTTTATAATTCTGGTATTTCACAGAAGTGTGTAGTGGCCAACAACTGGATAAATTCACTTTGCAGAAGTGATTGTGTGTTTACTCGGAACAATTTTCTATTCAGTCCAATGCTTGCACAATATTAACTATCCCACAGTGTTCTTGCACTGACTGTCATCACATTCTTCATACTAGAGAAAAACAAATCATTGCAAATAGGTTTGAACAGTTTGCTCTGAAGAAACTGGAACGTGCAAAGTGATGTGAGTGAAGGCCGTGCTTGCTGACTGCAGGCTGGTAGCTGACAGTGGATGAATTGGTTCAGGCAAATACATCTTCCAGGGCTTTCACCAAAGCTAGACAGGAACTGCAAATGAATCCTTTTTAATTTGAGGTTCAGACGTGTTTGTTGTTTATCCTTTTTTGCTGTTGTTGTTCTTTTTTTTGTCCCCTTGCTTGTTTGTTTGTTGTCCATTTTGCTGTGTATTCTTGTCAGCTTCCGAGTTCTTGCTTGGGCCAGAAGTGGAAGGACCAAAGTAACCTGCTGAGACATAATGTTTCAATCTCGAGTTAGTCCCCCAGTTAATTTAACAGCACCCAGACCTGGCATGGTTATACTGTGTGCGTGCTTAGGAGCGGTGCTGTGAGGGTGGGATCTGCTTAACCATCGCTGCAATGGAGTGAAAAGTCTTCAACCTATGGCTTAAGGAAGAGTTTAGGCTTAGGGATTTGCTGGAAGCTGGGTTGAGGGAGTGAACTCAGCGGGAAGTCAGAGCTGGCAATCCTTGTGCAGGAACGTTGTTAAACCAGTGCCTGCCTTTGGCAAGCAGGCTGGTGTAAGCAGCTCCGGCGTGCAGTCTCTCTTGCCACGTCCATCTGTCCCTTCGTCCGCTCCTGCCACGTGCCCCTGCTGGTTGTGCTGCTACAAGTGAGTGTGGGGCAGCGGCGTGGATAGGATCAGAAAACTGATCTGTCTGGAAAAATAACCTGGCTGAAAATAGTCTGGTGTGACTTGGCCCAGGTCCCGGCGTGGTTCGCTGCGCTGTCCCTGAGCAACTGTCCCAGCACCAGTGAGGAGGGCGGAGGAGCAGGTATGTGCAGGTGGTCGCCACCTGGCAGCAATTTAAATGGCTCCTGCTGAACTTCTGTGCTGTAATGCCCTGGAGGGCTTGGCCCCAAGGTGGACGGTCAGCAGAAGTACTGCCTGGGGACTGGGCTGCCTGTGTGCAGCACAGGGGCGCTGGGAGGGAAACGGGGCTTGCGGGTATCGCCGAACAGCTACCTGCATGACGGGAACCCGATTTCACTTCCCAGCAGGAGGGAGACCTGGAAGCACCTCTCTCTGGTAGCCCCTTGGCAAGGGCAAGAGTATTGCATGAGAGGTTGCTTTTCTGCTGTTTTTACCTTTGACCTTTTCAAGCATGAATGCCTGTGTTTGGCTTTAAGTGAGCAGGCACTGAGGTGAATATGTGCAATACTGGTGGCAACTGAGCAGCAGTTCTCAGCAGCAGAGATAATCCATTCTTACGTTCATTGCTGTGGTCTTTTTAAGGTTGATTTTTAAGATGAAACCTTTCTGGACACCGTGGTTAAGGTAAATGCAAACAATCATTAATTATGGCTTGAGGGAATTACCTGTCTGGGCTCCCCAGAATCCCTCGATCCTTTACGTTTTGATCTTAGGTAGAATTTGAAATTTCCTGAACACTTTCTTCATGAAGATTATATTGTTTTCCATCTTTTGCTGTTTTTTTCTTTCCACAACTCCAAAAAGGAAAAACAGTATTTTTGTTTTTCTCCCTCCCTTCTCCTGCAGCTTCTTCCTCTTCCCTTCTTGTCTTGACCAGTTTATTTTGTCTTTCAAGGATGGGGATAGTTTGATGGGGAAATTTCAAGGATCTGGATTTTTTTTTCTAGATATGGGGAATTTTCTTTGTGAAGTTAGGGAACTATCCAAGAAGACTGCCTGCAATAGCATGGGACTGGACTGATGAATATACTATATATGTAAATTAATTATGAACATATGAATGCATGTCTAAATTTGTTTAGCTTTTTTATCAATCTAGATGTCCTGTGAATTTACATATATATGTATATATATGTATATATATGTATATGTATATATGTATATGTATATATGTATACACCCCCCCCCCCCCCCCCCCCATGAATAACTGTTTCCACAGTGGCGAACAAATGTTTGGAGTTGGACCTGCAGGAGTGATCTTTCTGTAAAAGACAATGTCTGCTTAGTGAGCCTTTGTATTATTCTCATTTACTGTAAAACTGATATAATTATCAAAATACGAAAGTCTCCCTGAATATCCACAACTTCAACTGTGAATGTGAATGTAATGTGAAGAAAGACAAAATACAAGTGATGTCTGAGACGTATCTAGAGCTTTCTAGGCAGCAGCATTGATTTTACTAGAGGAATCACTGTTTTGGAAAACTGGTGTTCAGGTGACAGTCATCTGTCTGCTTGCTCATTTTGGCTTTTGCTCATGGAAACATGCTATCCAGGATCATTATCTGCATTGCAAATATACTTGTAGTAATTACACCTCTGCAGGCCAGATAAGCCACTACCTTTCTATTGTGCCATTTTTTTTTCTTAAATCTCTGTATCAAAGTAATTAGCAAAAGTAAAACAGGAGATCACAGTGAGTGAAATTCTTGATTCCATTAAGGTAATAGCTGGATTTACCATGGAAAGTCAGATGAGGTCAGTGTTTCATTCTGGCTTTATTTATGATGTATCATGAACAATGATCAACACTGTGCAACTGACTAATGGGTTTATTAGGGTGATTAATGCCAATTATCTACTTTACTTAAGAGTTTGATATTTACTAAACTTACTTTAATACCTTGAAATATGCTGAAGCCATCTCAATTTCTTGCAGAATTACCTCATGTGAGTAGGGCGGTGCTGATTGCAGGCTGGAGCATGCAGTAGGTGATAGCCTGCATCAGGGAATGGACCTGTGGAGAAACAAGACCTGTTTTGACTGCTATTGCACCTGTGGGGCCTAGCCAGATTTTGGGGGTAGTAAGTCCCAGTGACAGTGTGATGCTGTGCCTTATTTCTCTATACTTGGCCTCCTCTGTTGGACAGAAATCAGTGGCCTCATCTGTAGCCGGTATACCTCACGGACATGCACAGAGGTAGATAGTTACCAAATCATATTTACATGCATAACATCTATTAAAGATAATGGGATGGGGAGGCCTAAACGTATCTACATGGCATGATGCTATTCTGCATTAAGACTTGTGAGGCTGTAGTGGTATTGTAGTTCCAAATGTGTACTGTACTATTAGCAAATTTGGCTGTTACACCCTGCTCCTTCTGTGATGCTGCACTCCTCCTTTCCCTGTCCCATCTGCAATGTTTCTCTCCCCAACTGTGACTGGTGCCACTGTCACAGCCTCTGTTCTCCGAGCGGGCCGTGCTTCTCCTGTCGCTCTCCATCCCCCACTTCCATGCGGCAACGTTTTTTTCCCTCTCTAGCAATGTCCTAGAGCAGCACTGCTGTGTTCCTGGTGAGAGGAGGGAGGCTGCATTGTGGCAGAGGGATTCGTTCCTGGGGGAGCTGAGGAGCATCGGTGCTACCTTCGCCGCGTGGAGTCTGTGCCGGGAGCGCTTGCCAGCTTCCTGCTGCTCCCAGGGCTCTTGGGGTTAGCGGGAGAAAGATCCCCAGCTAGCATCTTCCAGGATAGATCCTGCTTCTCATCAGGGCTATGTAGTCCAAGGCAGTGTTAATGTGACTATCTCTCTCCCACTATCAAAGCCAGCTCAGATATTTCTATGTCCTTCTAAATTATGCTGAATATATGTCACCTTGGAGCCTAACTCTACAGACCAGTAAAAAGCGCCTTTGGGAGAAAGGCAGCGCTGTTTCCATGTTATGGATTAGTTGCTAAGGCACACAGAGGAAGAGCCTTATTCTGTCTCATTAGGGAAATCAGCTGCTGGTCTGCGAGTTGAACCGAATCTGAGTCCTGGCCTGTGCAAGACCATCCTTCCTCATTGTTGCTGTCCACTGGGTGATTTTCATAGAACCAATGGGGAACTTTGCTGCAGGTTTCTGTCAGGCTCTTCTTCCAAGTCCCCACAGTTGACTTGGGTGGCTTTGAGCACTCTCATTTAGGAGAAAAGTGAGTGTAAGCAGTGGAGGCTGCAGCACTGCTGGGAAAGTGAAGCTTTGCATGCAGGCTCTCCAGGCAGTCCATGCAATCTCTTCTTGCCCTCGGGGCAACAAGCTTGGGTTTTGTTCTTAGTCTTTAGCCCCAGTACATTTCCAATACATGCTTGGTAACGTGGAGAATTACTATGCCTTTCCTTTCTACCAATGGAGGAAGCCAAAGAGCCAGGCCAGGCTGCCCTGCCATGGAGGTTTATAGCCAGAGAAATAAGTGATCTGAACAAAATGGCTCCTTCGTGTAAAGAGAGAAGCCCTGTACCTGGAGGAATGTATGTGGCAAAGTGCCCTTGACGGCAAGGCCTCAGAGGTTGGCTGAATCAGCTGTGTGTGTGCTCAGACACTTAACTATCTGTATGAATGTGGTGACCTTGAGTCCTGTGGTCTTTGCTAGAAGTCTGAAAGCCAGACTCAGTCGACTTGAATATGTCTCTGCAAATTCTGGCATGTCTTGGCCTTTCTTCTTATGCCAAGCTGAGGCTACAATCATCTACACGGTGCTTTCAGCACAAATTTCACCCTTTTAATCTCTTAATACAGTTGCATATGTGTGTGCACGTCCTCACGCTCTGAGGTGTAGGGAGCCAGGGGTGGGAAGCGCTTTTTGGAGAGGATAAGTAGCTGCAAGTTTGATAAATCTCCAGGGCTGGTAGGTCTGTAGTTTGGGCAGGCAAACTATGTTTGGGGAATGATGTAACCGGAAAAGGAGGAATACTGTAATACTCTATGAACAGACTATGCAGATGTAAGAAAATTTCCTATAACCTGCAGAATAAGAGGTAAAATGAGCCCACAAAACTTTGTGTCTTTACCTGGTTCCTAAGTCTGTAGCTAAATAACTGCATTTATAAGCCTCAGCCTTATTTTTGAGATAAGGGGGATTGGAACAAAAAAGTTGGAATAGCCCAGAAACTCTTAATTTTGACTCTGATATTAGCCTGCTAAGATTGTCAGCAAGCTTTTTAAACTCCCTTTTTCTTCTTCTCCTCTTTGCTTTGCTGTTTCTCCCATTAAAACACAAGCCCTCCCCAGTCATGGTAGGATTATGGTTAGACTAACCTATGCTACCTCAGGTATTGTTATCAGGGATCCCTTGCTGAGAGTCTCATCCATTTGGATGCCGCAGTAGTGAGAGATCTGCTACTGGGCGTTTTACGCTCATGGTACACGAAGCCAGGTGTGTTTGTGAGAGCTCCACAGATACCATAGGCCACCAGGTGACTGAGGAATCCCTCATATCCTATATAAAGATATATATATTACATATCCATTGTAGTCCTGCCTCAGGAAACCATCCTAGGTTTTCTTCTTCTCATACTTATCCAGCCTCCCCCTCCTCCCCTGGCTCACAGTGTCTGTACTGTGGTCACTATTCAGCTATTCAGAACAAGGTCAACACTTAAAAGATTAGTTAGAATAGTATTGCTTTTTTTTTTCTTTTAACTACATTAGTCTGCTGGCAAAAATGCTACTGCGAGCGCAGTTATACCGCAGAAATTCTCTAGATGTCATTTTCTGCTCTCCCCCAATCATATACTGTAAGTGTGTGCGTTTGCAGTAAGTAGCATAGCAAAACAAGACATATTCTGGGTATGAGTGCACCTCTGCTGGGAGGGCTGTTGCAGCAGTGTTTATACCCCAGCAGCATCTTCCCAGCGTGCCCTCAGTTCAAGTTGTTTTACAGTCCAAAGCCTCCCCTAGGTAGGAGGCAAGTCAGAAGAGTTTCTAGCAGAGAGCAGAGGCGGGGTATTGCACTGGCAATTATAGTCTCATGCTAAATGTCAGCTATGTGGCTTATATAGCTATAGCTTACAGAAGATGCCTGGATGTTTGGCATTGTCAAAGTGCTGCTCTTGAACATACTCATGCAGGACTAAAAGAAATGAAGTTCTGTCACAAAAGAAGTCTGTATAGTACGGGCTGTGGTAATTGCTGTCCCTTCAGTAGCAAAGGAAATGTAACAGGGCTGGGCACAAATAATTGAAAAAACCCACCCTATAGATCTGGATAGATTTTCTTAGAAAATGTCGCTCTTATCTTTTGGCTTTAGGAGATCTATAGAACAGGCTATACAATGAAAACCTTGCTAAAGACTTCCACAAAGGGGGAATTAGCCAAGTCCTATTCAGAGAACCATGTGCCTGTGCTAAAAAGGTAGTAAGAATCCATTCTGCAGTGAGCTCTCCCACAGCAGCCAGGAGTTACTAAGCCTTTCAAAGGCAATAATGTTTTCAGGCTTTGTGCGCCTCCCATCCCCATAAATGACCCTATAGTTTGCTGGATACTTAGGAGAAAGTGTTTCAAATAGCCTTTTTTCTGTGAGCTATCAGAGTGCTAACAGTTCCCCTGACAACTTCCCTAGAATAATTTCTTTTCCTTTTTCTCTATGCCATTTTCCCAAGGTCTGGTAATTTCAGTTAATTCTCTCCTGGGAATATAGAAGTGAGATACAATGTTTGTTTTCCTGTGATGAATTCTGCATGAATGGTTTCTCTCTGCACACAGGATGCAGGGAAGGGAAATTAGAGGAAAAAAAAAAAAAAGCTTATCAAACAGGAAGAAGGAAAATAAAAGGGAAGGAATAGTGAATTAAAAAGGCTTTAAAGTGATGGGAAAGAGTGAAAAGGATATAATTCTCTTATTATTAATAATTTTAATTTTTCAATTCACCTTGTTTACAATTGTGTGGATTATGATAGAAAATAGTATTTGAATTATTTTTTTGAGTTTGTGACAATCTTGTGTCACAAAAAGTATTAGTATCTGTAGGTTATAGGTCAAGAACCTCTGAAGCTATAGTGTAGGCCATATTTTGGAAGAGTTGGTGCAAAATGGACCCATTCTCCATTTTTTAATGGAATGAATTCTCTTTTATGTTTTTTTCTGGCAACAGGAGATCCACATGACCAGCTCTGATAGTAGCTTATGAGAGCAGGTTAACATTAGAATGTCTTTATCTCAGCTTAATGCCATTGGGGTCTATATCTTCCCTTTTGTGGCCTTTAGCTCTACAAAAACCATAGCTTATCTAAGGCATGAGAACAGAGAACTTGCAGGATGGAAAATGGAGAGACAACATGTGATGCAGTGCTGGAAACTGAAGATGCTGGTAAGTGCCGTCTTGTGAAATTGCACCAACAGAATGTTCCAGCTTTGCCTTGACATCTGGAGTGCATCCATAGGTTAGCGTTTCTCAGTCCCAAAACATATCAAGATATTTTTTCAGCAATTCTGTCAGCTCTTGGGCATTTAAAAATAATACAGATGGGATCAGACACAAAAACGTTGTATATGTTGTAAACGTTGATAACACTGAGCTTATGGCTTTAGTAGTCTTCAGAGTAGAGAACTGAGATTTGGTAAAACCTCCATATTTAATCACTGGACACTGGTTTTACTGGAGAGGCTTAAGGTTCACCATTAGGATCTTAGTTTTCAAAATTACTTAATAAGCAGTATTGCTAAACCAGATGTTGCTCCAGAGTCCAAAATAAAAAGTTCCGCAGAACAACCATCCCCTTTAATCCTGAGTTCCTAAGCATTGTGCCATTGTCCATCTCTCTTTGAAGCCTCTTAGTAAGGGCTTTAGCATCGGGGAAAGGTTTCAGGTGAGTTGTGCCCTATTCTTCCTTGCCTCCTCCATCACACAAGCCTTGTCTGCTTTAGGGTCACAGAGAGAGATTAGAAGCACGTGGAAGGACAAGAGGCTGGGAGGTGACTTGAACTCAGGGTGCTCACTCCAGAGAAAGCATTCCAGTTTGGAGATAAAAGAAATCCCACGGTTTTAGCCAGTAGAGGGAGATGTTACACATGTGTAAATCATTTATACTCTGCATGAGGTAGCTGAGCCCTTCTTAAAGCGGGGGGGGGGGGGTACCAAGCCCAGCCCAGCCCAGCAAACACAGCATACATTGGCAAGTTCCAATTTCTCTCCTACATGCCATGTTCTTGGTTGTTTTAATATATTTTCCAAAGCTTCTTTGTACTAGATGGAGCTGAAAACTTTGTGTGGAAAATTCAGGACAGATGAAGTTGTTCTAAATATACACTGAGAGAAGCAAGAGTTTATTCATTCATTCAAGCAAATAAGCATTCAGATAGAGCAGGTGTTAGTGTATACCATTTGCAAGGTATGCACCTGAATGTTTTAAGGTGCATGTTATATGTCTGTTAAGAGCTGTTCTGATAACACTGAAATAACTATTATGAAGTAACAATAGAGGTACTGAGCTACAGGGTGCATATGAAACAAGTACTAAGTGCTGTAATATTAGTGTAATAAGATAATATCAGAGCTAGGTTTGTAATACTCCAGCAGTCTTCTCTTCTGCCCAGGTGTACCATCTGGGCACATAGGAAATCAAAGGATTTATTATATTTTTTTATTGTAGGTAAACATGATTATCCATGGCAAAAGAGAAAAAGGCTAGTTAGCGATCAGTGGAAAAACACTATAGGGCTTAATGGTTCTTATCTTTATGTATCTTGGGATGGAGTGGAGGACACGTGGAAGGGGAGCTGACACAGATGGCTGCTGCTCTGCTCTTAAGACATATGTGTATATGGGGACACAACGGTGATATTTAACATGCTGTTTGGGGAAAAGGGAGCTGCTCCCCATCATGACACTTCTTGATAAATCTTCTTGTATGTCTCCTTATGTTGAGCAACAGGATTCCAGGTCAGAGGGATGAGTTGGGCATTTGAGCTGAGCTGGTCACAGATTCTTCTTCTGTCTTTACACTAGTGAAGATTTCTCAGGGGGTGGGTGAGCAGGGGTTGCTTCACTGCATGTCATTTGCTTTAGTTTACTTTTAGCCACAAAATGAATTTGGCAGGTTGGGGGGGTTCATCAACCCTCCATGGGGATTGCTTGTGTTCACTTCAGACATGGCTGATGTAATGACTGCTTAGTTAAACTCCCTTTATTTATTTATAGCTAGATGGATTAATTCTGTATTAACAGACTGTAGACCCAAGTAACGTCTGTCACTGTTACTGATATTTATAGTGCTTCTTTTGGGCCATATTTTGAAACACAGATGCTATTCATTTGCAAATATGCATTTGAGTTTGGTGTGTCCTATAGTCCTGTTCTTGGGCAGCATCTTATAACCATCTTATCCAAAGGAAAGAGAAGAAGGTCAGATACTGCCTGAGGCTTTACTTTAACAACCCTCCCCTATTATGTGCCAGAATAAAGGCTGCAGGATATGACACTTCTTTGATATCTTCCACCTTAAATGTCTGTATTGAATATATGAACTGTTCTTTGTGTATAACCTCTTTTTCCCTCCTTGCTATTTTAAAGACTTTCCTTTTGTTCTTTAGATTACACTGGATGCTGGTTAGTACTGTAACATTCTCATGGCAGGAAATGTCTGTATATGGAAATCTTGCAGCTAGACTTCAGTAATTCCCACACAGTCTGTCAGGCCTATGCAGTGAATATGTATACTTTGTCCTCATGTTGGAAAGAGAATTCAATTGTGTTCCTACAATGGAGTAGGATTTAAAGCTTTTAGTTGCTTTTGTTTCTTGTGGAAACGATGGCTTCTGGCCATTCGGGTGGAGAGTGACATGGCCTCTTACACAGGACTCTTACCCGTGTTAGGGAACTGTAAGTGACCAAGCTTGATTTAAACAAAATTTCCAGGCTAATGTGAAAGAGGCTCGGGGGTCTGATCTCTTCCCCTTCCTTCCCCCTCAGCAGCTCAAACTCTAATGTGTACTTCAGAAATTAAAGGACATACTAGACACTGAGTAAAATGTCAGCACGGCCAGATTTAACTGTTTCCAGATTCCCTCTCCACCTCCCTGTCAGGCAACAACCAAATATCCACACAAGCCAATCTCTTAATATCATGATAGCACACTTCCATTGGGGGTTATTGCTTCTAGTATTTATTATAAAATTCCAAGTCAATAAGAGGTGAAGCTACTTGGGACAAATGGAATTTAGACCTTTTCAAGAAGGTAAAACTCACTGCCATCTCACATTACCCATGACTGATTTGAAGGTGACTTTGTGCCTGTGACAAATTAGACCCTCCTTGAATATATTAATTGCTTTTCTTTATCAAGTTCAAGCATGTTACCTTGACATCATATTTTCAGGCCAATCTGCTCTCATTCCTTACATCCTTCATCCACTATTTACTTTTTCCAGGACTTTTTGTTAACTGCTATCTTTGGTCAGATTTGCCCAGTGGAGTTTATGGAAAGACTCTTATTAACATCGGTGAAACTGAACTAGGCCCTTTCCATTTTCCTTCTCACATCTTTTGTTGTTTCATGCTATATCTTTGCGAGGAACACTCTGCTACTTCTCATGCCCAAATGACACTCTGTTTCTGTTTAAATTTCACTTGAAACTGGTTTTTATTCAGGAAACCTGTCTGCAGTGATCTCATCAGCTACAGATGCCAGCAACGTTTCAAGCAATTTTTTCTGCTTTCCATTGTGTTTGATGATTAGATGTGTTTGATTATTAGGGTATTGAAACAATGACCAAGTTGTTCTTTGACCCATGTAAAACATGACAATCTATAAATAATGTATTTAAAAAAAACCCTCTGAAATCAGCAAAGCAGAGATTTCCTTTTGTTTACTATTTAAGTCTTAAGATAACAGCCCTCCGTATGTGGGAGGATATCATTGTGCTAAATTGCAGCATTACCTGATTAATGAAACAAAACAAAACAATCTATTGTGTACTTTGACCACCTCGCCAGCGTTTCCCCCTTTAATCTTTCTCTGATAGGAGTAGTACTTGCAAATACCCAGTCTTAGACGCACTTGTCATGTTGACCTTAACTATTATATTTAGACAGAGATAAGCTATTTTATGTAATCTTTAAAAGATTATAAATGCATTGAGGAGATGGTCCTTTCTTTCCCAGAAACAGTAGAATTTGGGCTCTTGGCAACCAATGGAGCCTGGATGTGAGGTAGCGCTAAAAAAAATAGCCCCAATATATAGCATATATATAGCCATGGCCCTGCCTGGCCACGGGCTCCCTGACCCATGGGCGCCCACCCATCCTAGCCTCAGCCCGTCCCCCTGGCTGCCCCTGGCACCCTGATCCCTTGGGGCCGTGGGATGGGCCTTGTCCTGCTGGGAGCCCTCCAACATTGGCTGTGGGGAGCCCCTGCAGCGCCCTGATGCAAATTGTCGGAGTTGATGCATTTCCAGATCTGCTTCAGCCTGGCAGTTCCCCTGCATGGACAGTGGTCAGCCTAGGATGCTGCAGGGGAAGGTACAACAGGCTTTTAATTAGTACTTGTGTGATAATTTGCCTCTCAAAGGAGTCTCCTCCTTGCTCTATTGCAATCTCTAAATATTAAGCCCTAGAGCAGGTAGTTAGCTGTCCTTCGCCATTTAAAAAAGTGCTTACCGTAACTCTGCCTTATAAATATCTAAACCCTCTTTGAGTCTTGCCTAATTCATAGCTTCAGTGACACTGTGAGACTGTTAGGCTTGCATGAAATTCTTATATTGTATAAAACTAAATTCTTAATAGTTCTGAACTGATCATCTCGCAGTTTGCTTTGACACTTCCTTGTTCTTTATTTACAGCAGAAGTTCCCAATTTACCTATCTTTTTTTTCTTTTAAACCACCCTGCTTTTTATGTACTGGTATCAGTTTGCCTCATTCATCTCTTTTCTAAAAACAACTCTAATGAGGGAGCCAAGATCCCTTCTAAAATGTGCTCCTTTCTTGGATCTGGAAACCCCGGCAGTAAGATATGACAGCCTAGATCCTGCAAGGCAGGTGCTCTGTCCCACCATGGCAGTGGAATTAGAAGGTAAAATATCCTATAATAAGCCAGGCACTGAGCAAGTTCTTTTAATGTCTTTAGGGCTTAGTCAGAATCAGGTGTAGCTCTCGGCTTTCCTGATTTTGGTTCCTGTGCCGTGGCTGGAAGCCCGGGCTCTGTCCGGATGCATTGCATTGTCATCTGGCTACCACAACTTGATAGAAAGTGGCTGCTTTACTGCAATTTAACAATTACCAGTTGTTTACTGAGCTGCAGTAACTGACCATGTCATGCACCGGGCCCAACTTCAAGTAAAACGCGTTGGCTTAAACCAATGACAAACAGACTTTTGCAGTGTAATACCCAGTGCTTGCTTTCTTAAACAAGCATGTAAATGCCGTAGAGTTATAGTTCTCTGTGTTTTAGTTCATTTAAAAACAGTGAGCCTGACTTTTCTTTCCACAGACTTTATGCAGCCATGTACACGCCGCCGAAGGATGTGGGAGATGCCAGCATGGTGCTCTGTTGGGTGCCAGCAAAGGGAGCTCGAGGGAACTCAAGGAAGATCATTCTGCAGGGCAGAGTGGGGCCTGGTGAAGGTAAAACTCCCCACAGGGAGCTTTAGGTGTGTCTTTACGCACAAGCAGTAATAATGCCTTCCACTGGATCCGTCTGGCTCCCTTCTGTTACTGTATACAAGAGTAAACAAGAATTGCAGACCACACCTGCCTATTCTTGTAACTGGAGCTATTCTTTTGATAACTTTGATTTTAGCTCTCTTTTCTGTTCCTTAGATCTCCTTGTTTTCTACATTTCCTTTTTTTCAGTCCTTACTGCTTGTTTTCCATTCTTTGTCCTTTTTTATTTCCGTTACTTTGGGCCAGACACTCCAAGAGCACAAGATAAACACTTGAGGGAATTGCTATTGGGGCAAGGCAAATCTTTTGTGGCCAGGGAAAACATTTCTGCCGTATATAACTATTGTGGCTGAAAACATAGAACTAGCAGGTGACATCGCAGTGAAGAAACCACCCAGATACATTACACAAATGCTCAGTACCAGGAAATGTAAATGAGTTACCTTTGCTGCAAGGTTAATTCAGAGTCCCACGTGTGGCACCTCTGGTGTGCACTGATGGACTGGAGAGTTTCTCAGCAGCTCCAGGACTTTGGCCTGCCTTCTGCTCTGGAGCACCTGTGTGTGATTCCCAGGCTTCCCCAACAATAGAGGCCTTGCCATTTTGTGCTTGGTGTCCAGCTCAAAGCTGTTAGCTCAGAGGTGTTTCACACCTACTAAAACCCTGGAGCTGCCTCTGCTCAGCAAAGCACCCACTCGCTATCCCTGGTGACAAGCCACCGCAATTACAGCCTCCGCTGTGCCCGGCTGCCCCTGTCTCCTTCCTGTCCTGGGCTGCATTAATTTTGGCAGCTGAAGCAAGTCCCTTTCTGAGCTGGACCTGTGCCGTGGCACTGGCTGGAAGGAAGGCCACAGCCAGAAATAAAATATGTGGCATGCTGGAAATAGTTCATTTTAGTGAGCTTGTGGGTTATGACCACTTCCGCTTGTGCCCAGAAAGTTTGGGCAAGTTCTCCCACACTTGTTCGCAGACAAATTCAGCTCAGTTGCAACTGTCCCAAGGACTGCAGGAAGTAACCAACTCTCCCACTGTTGGGAAGGGCATGGATGTGGCTGCTTTCGCCTTCCTGAGGCCAGCTGGAGTGATCTGCAGAGTGAAAACAACAGCACTGCTTTTATATCCTTGTCTGTCTTCTTATGAAAAGACCAACTTCTATTAGCTGTGTACCTCAGGAGTGTTCAATGACTTCTGGCTGGCTGCTTGCTTAAATAGGCTCGTCAGTATCTTTTCTCTGAAAAGCTCCCACCCGTCAAATAGTTAGAAGTCCAAATTGCTGAAACATGTTCTCTGTTCAAAGCAAGCCTGTGATACAAATAGGTCTGTTGTCATATGACAGTATAATCTTACCAAACAGTGCACTGATAGGATATAAGGGCATGTAAGTGTTTGTCCACACAAAGACTGTTCTTACTATTTGTTTATTAAGAAGAGTGCTTGAAATTAAAGCCATTTTTAGTTCAGAATAGTCTTGAAGAAAGAGTATCTACCCTGGTCCTGTGATTGGAGCTGATCACCAAAAGGATTTTCCTATCCCTTCACAAAACATATTTTTCTTTGTCAGGCAGCTTTGAAATAAAGTATCTACAGCGATGACTTTCTAGCATTTTTTTCATCAAAGTAGAAATGGAACACAATTTTGAAAGCATTAGCAGTTACTATTGGCAAAATCACTGACGAAGAAGATTTGACTGGGTCTGTAACAAATTAATAACTCTGAATTTCTTTACGTTGAGAAAGCAGAAGGAAGTGAGAACCAGATAGTCTAACAACAGCTTGTTTGGACATAGGTTGTTCCTCTTTGGAGGAGGTACTACCATATTACCATGCCACTAGGGTACTTTGGCAAACTTGTCCATCTGTGGCTGCTGTGTGTTTCACCTTGTTCAGCAAATCAACCTGGAGGCGCAAAGCCAATTTCTGCCACTCTGACATCTGTACAGGGCATGGCTACGCTGGGTGGGATTAATTATAATTACACCAGGCATCTTCTTCATCCTTTCCTCCTCTGTTGCGCCGCTGTCATGCAGTCGGATCCGCATTGGTGCCCTGCTGCTTCCCACGGAGGGGACGGCAGCAACGGCGTTCCCAAAGTGCCGCTGCCGTCATTGCAGCCAGGCCTGTGGCATCCTGCTGCCTCGCTGTACAGAGAGCAAACCTGGATAACAGCTCCTTCACCCATGGTTCGTGCTGTGCTCAGCCTCTCCTTTGGAGGAACCGGCGTGGTGGATTGTACGGTGAGAACAGTACAAGCTGCTTCCTGTAACATGATGCAAAAGTATTAGCATAAAAGCGGCTGTTGGTGTTATTTTTCCCATGCCAAAGGCAACAGTATTCTACTATAAAGCACTCTTTCCTGGTGGGACCATTTTAATTCTAATAGTTACATAAATACAAAACCTTTGGGGGTAAATCAAGCTGATATGTGAACATGGTTTATGAAGCAAATGAACTCCAGAGAGAAAGATTTAAGGAATAACACATTGTGTCCAGGACACCTTCCTGTGAGATATATTTGTAAATGAATTAAGCATTAGGATTTGAATTTCAGCTGTGGTTTACAACTTGAAGACGACGATTTCTAAAGTGATGATTTATTCCCTCTCTCACTTTGAAAATATACTTTACTGGGTAGCCAACGTATGATGCATTTCAAAGGAAATCTTCCAGATTTCCAGAATGCAGTGTGTCATGTCTCTAAGTATCAGGCTCAAAGCATCTCTAGTTGGATATTGGTATCATGAATCGCTAGTGGAAATTTCACCAAAGAATTCGAATAATGTGCTCAGAATCACAGAGCTTATTTGTAATGGTCAGTGCTAGAGCCCCCATCTCTTAAGTATCAGTTGTGTGCTTTGACCATGGGATCATTTTTTCTCTGTTGCAGTGGTTAAATCATAAAACATTACAGCATACTCAATCCAAGCTTATTTTAAATCCTTCATCGATAATTCATTTTTCATGCTGTGGTTTAGGTACCTGCTAGAATCCGGTGAAGTGCTTTATTCCCTAAAAAATCATTTAATACTATTAAGCAAACCAAAAGCTGATCTGAATGACTTAACAGGGACAGTCAAGGTGAGAGGCATCACAGTACAGAGATCGGCCCTTCAAAGACTGTGGACATATATATTCATTTGGCTGGGAGTTTGGAAAATACCAGTGTGGTGAGGGTGAGGGAACTCTGTAAAAGTCTGTGTGATTTTATTCTTGGCTTGTATGTTTTCACTGTCAATGAAAATACGGCATATGATTCAATTTCTCTGAACTGAGTGAGAAGGTCACATGTGCCTGATTTGAGCCATCTTAGCTCCAGAAGCACCATGGAGGTTTTGTAGGGCCTAGAGAAGGAATAGCAGTGAGTCTAACAGAGGGGAACTCCACCCCATCTGCTTGCCAGGACGACTCAACAGCGGGTGTCTGCAGAAAGGAAAGTTGCAGGCATGGGCAAATGAGTCTGAGCGGATCTGCTGCACTGACACTTCTCTGTGCCACAGGAAATGTCTGGTTTCATCCTCTTTTTTTCCTTTGCCCTGTACTAAACCCCAGATCCGTGAGTGCTCATGCACGTACTTCACTACTGTAAATAATTCCATTCAGCTCAATAGGGCTATTCATAGTCAAGCTGAACATGTGTGTTCAATGTCTGCAGCTTCTGATCCTGCACAAGCCGGCTGCCGTGCCATTTAGCGCTGGTAATTCCATCCCTTAGGCCCTGGTGTCCTTGTATGGAATGATTTCATTTTACACAGGCTTTGCTTCATTTTCCACGTGTCAGCCCTCAGTACGTGTGCTGTTAGTACATACCACTGCTGAAAAGTCTTGCCTTAGGTATTGCATGAAAAGAAGGCAACTTAAAAGTGAATGCAAATTTAAATTAAGTTCCTGTTCAGCATGCTGTCCTGCTCTGAAACATTCAGAGTACTTTAAACGCTGAATACAGCGATCCTCTGTTTTGACAGAGAAGAGGTCTGCCTGTTTCGGGTTGGGTTATTTATTTATTTTTTTAATTAATTTGTAACACACAAGCTGCTATACAGCGAAGGGTTGGGAGCTATTGTACAAAGTGATGGACAAATGCAGTTAAAGGCAGCCCCTCTCCCAAGGCACTTGCAGTCAAGCAACAAGTTGTGACAACCTGAGAGGAGGCAAACAACTGTCAGGGCTTGGCTGAAAGGCAATGAGTAAAAGCACAACATGGTTAAGGGGAAGTTGTAAGAAGGGTCAAATTAGGGCATAAAGCTTATGCTTTTCATAAGGGTTAGATAAGAGGAAAAATACTGTCAGGGCTGGGAGGGAGAGAGTGAGCAGTCACTTGCTGCTGTCCCAACGCAGGATTAGCTATTCTCAAAGCATTTCTGGAAGACAGTAGGCTTAACTTGCTGTTAACATCCACACTTATTTTCCTGTGGAACCCTCTGTGGCAATGCTCCATTATTCAGACTGGTAGAAAGTTATCTTTGTTTCTTTTTCTCCTCTATATGTCTTGAGTCTCCTTCCTGAAGCTGATGTCTGCTATTCATTCTGTCATCAGAGGACAGTGAAAATTACTTAATCCATAGTCTTCAGATAGATAAGGGGTACCTGCAAAGAGCTTTTTGGCCTCATCTTTTCTAGAAAAAAGTATAGTTCTTTCCTCACGATTTGTGTCTTCTAGACATCTGAACACTGTAAATCTCTACTCCTTTTTCCCTCTAATTGGTTGCTAATCTGCCTTTCTTGAAGTGCCAGACCCAGAAGCAGAGATGGAACACAGTATTCTCACCAAAATCTTACTAATATTGCTTCGACATGAAGACTTTTGCTCCTCTCATGCTCCTTGTGAAACAAGACCTGTTCCCACCCTGCACGCCCAGATTACAGCTCCATTGACTTGCACACCATCCGTAACACGCAGCTGGAGAGCTGCTCTTACACTCAAACCACACTCAAACCTCTTTCAGCAGAACAGCTGCATACTCGATCATTCCTCACCTTGTATTTATGCACCTGACTGTCACTTCTGATTTGCACTCCATTTCTAGCAAATCATCCCTCTAACTTGTCTAAATTGCTTTCTGTAATCTTCCAGAGTGCTCACAGCTATCCCTAGTTTTACACTGTTTGCAAATGTAGTAAGTCTACGCTCCCTTCCAGCTTCCAAATCATGAAAGTACATATTGACTAGCAGTGGACCTAGAACAGTCTTTTGCGTAATATGTTTTGATATAATTTCTCATTGATAACTCATGTTTCTGAATATGATTTTTTTCTATGTTATTTTGCAGTTGGCTTATGATGTTGCCCCAGCTTGTCTGTGAGAATGTTACGTGATATAGTGTCACAGCCTTAACAAAGCAAAGATCAGTCATATTTCCACTGAGTCTGAAGTTTGCTGCTTGCCTTAGAGGAAATTAGCTTAGACTGAAGTGACTTGCTGTTGGCAAAACCATACTGATGTGTCCTTATCTTTGAGGTGCTTTCATATGAGTTGACTGATTTGTTCTGGTGTCTTTCCAAGAACTGAAGTGTTAGGCTAAGTGCTGTCATTTCTAAGATCCTCCTTTCTCTCTATTTTTAAAGATAAACACTATGTTTGCACTTTACTGTTTATCAAAAGCCTCATCCTTTCCCCACAAGTTCTCAGAGATAATTGCTAATGGCTCTGAAATTGCCAGTTCCTAAAAATATTCTAGGGCAAACTTACCAGACCTAAGTCAGACCTCTAGTCTGTTCTCTTTCTTTTCTTGTCTGAATTATGTCTACCTTCTGGTTATACTATCTGTCTGATCACAAATGATTTAAGACTCTCTGCTAAATAGATCAGTGGCCTGTCACTATATGGGGCTTATGTTGTCAGCTAAGAATTGTTAGTAGTCACTAATATTCTGAATTAATAGAAGAACAGAGAAATCGTGGGAGATTTTAGAAGCCAGAACAAGAGGCAATGGATAGAGCATTGAGTGGGAAAGAAGGGGAGACAGTGGAAGAGTTTGAAGTTGGGGAATGTCATGAACAGTCTTTTGCTAAGGTTATTTTGACAGTGGAGCAAATCTGCAGTATCAGAGACTAAGGAGAGGATGGCAGTGTCTGTGGTAGTGCATAGCAAGATGCTGATGTCTCTGGAGACAGCGGTATCTAGAGTGTTTAATTCCTTTGCAACAAATGTGGAGACTTCAGTATAGCCTGGGTGCAAGGGTCCATAGAGAAGGCTGTATTGCTTATGCCTGTGTTACGGGCTTGAGAGGCTGGGGCCAGTTCACAAGTAACAGAATGGCTCCTACCTGTGGTTCATATGATGTAAGGGTTAGCTCTAACCAGCTCAGGTATTTCAAGAGCAGTCAAGCTCTGGCTAGGCTGATATTTTAGTATATTTTTGCTAAAATGTGCTGGCTGTCACTCAGTCTGATGGCATTAAACAGTGATGTCTGGAAATGGGATAGAGACAATATCAAAGGGAATGATACATGACCATGTATACAACCGTGTACAGAATAGTTCTTGCTCCATCATCTATCCCCTGCTTTCCATGGAGGGAAGTGTAAGGCTCAGTGCTATACTTCTTCTTCACTGTGAATAGTTCTTACCTGAATAGGAACCACTGGGAGACAAGGTTTTGAAGGATCAGCTCTGCAACTGTCAACACCACTTATTTTTGAACTTTTTGACTAGTTATAGAATCTGCTTAGTTATTTGAAGCTTAATTTATTCAGGTTTTCTCTTTGTCAAGATGAAGTACAAAAAGTCATATCTTTTTCTTCCAGTTGCTCTTTGCCTGCTAAAGAGATTTAGTTACAGCTTGATTAAAATGTCTTTGACTAACCCACTAACAAGAATATTTAACCTGTTTTCTGTGCTCCGTTCTTATAAAGAGGACTTGGAAAGCTAACACCCTTCAACTGAAACATACTCAGACGTAGCATGCCAGTTTCAGCTAACTTGGATTATTTGCAGAATTATCTTCTTAGCAGTTAATTACAGTGTATGATCTTGTTACTGAGGATGATGAAACCGATTCTTCTGTCTGCTACACAGAGCTTTGCGGGTTTTTTTTCTTGCTTTGTTCCAGCATCGCTCTGTACTGTCAGTGTGTAATCTGTTCTGATTTACTCCATTATTCACTGCCCATGCAGGCTGCATTGTAGTGGACATTCTCAACCATGGGCACCTTATATACTCCATGCTGCACCTTTTGAATAACTCTAAACATCACAGGTACCAACTCATTTGCAAAGCAGATACACCTTTATTTTGACTATTGAAATTTCAGAAATGACTGATGCTGAGTAATTAATGACTGGAGTAATTTTCTTGTCTGTGCACATTTCTTACACAGAGGTAGGTTTTCAGTTCTAGCTGTGGTGGTTTATCAGTTGTTGGTATGGAGACAGTGTATGGATGAATTATCTAATCAAAACATTGATAAACACCGGATATTGGAAAAATTGACAAATATGTTTGTGAAAAGGGATGGTAAAATTAGCTATACAAATTTGCACTGTAATCATTTCCTACTTCTTCATTTTGCTACTAAGCCAACTATCTTGAATATAGTCAGCGTTAGTAGGGGAAAGGGTAGTTCATTAGAGGAATGGCATAGCCTTCTAAACATATTATAAAAAAGAACTTATGGTAGTAGGTGGTTGCTGCAGTTACTTGAGCTGCAGAATTTGACCAAGTTTAATAAAAGCTCTATACATTTATAAACTTTTTTTCACAGCACAGTGCTCTCGGATGGAATGGAGTGCATTTACCACTAAAGAAAAAAAATGCCTGTCTGTATATGGAGTAATCATAATTAATTTTGCTAACCATGATAATAACATACATTTTGGAAAGATGTTTTCCAGTTTGGAAAGATTGATCCAGTTCTTCAAACCCAGTAGACTGTTGTCAGTGTGGCAATCAATCAAATGCTATGCCATCTTCCTGCTGATAACTTAGGGTAACAGTAAAATCTACAAAGAAAGACTGAAAAGACATCAGCCTTAACTCTAGGAGAAAAAATGTGAAAGGGAGAAAGAAAAACGTTCAAATACAGAATAGGTAGGCTGCAAAATGGGAAGGAATGAATGGTTGTGCGTGTCATTTGTGCGTAGTACTTGGATTGCAGCAAGTGATGTTTAGACTGGATGCCCGCAAGTGTTCTTTATTCCCTGAGGTAGTTGGTGCTCGTGGAGTGATTCTGCAGCTGCCCAGGGCAATCTCTAGAGGAGAAAGAAAAAAATGCACAATCACTGGGTAAAGAATCATATAGCTACTGCTCACTGTCTCAGGGCAGGAGAAAGAGAGACTTCTAGATGAGGGTCCTTCTAAGCCTATAACCTAGTCTTCTGAATTGCACCCAACCACCTGGAGCTCCTTCAGGCTATGACAGCAGCAAGGGCTTGCTGCAACGCAGCAGCGCGCTGTGTCTCTGGGCAAGGCCTACATGTGTAGGGATCCCCAGTGAGGTGGTTAAGCCAGCTGTCTGCTCATCTGAGCCTCAGGAGTACAGATCATGAGGCAAGATCACATCTTTGTGAGTGAGGACGTATGCGTCCTAAGAGAATCTCTCTCAAATCCAAGAAGAAAAAACAAAAATAAAAAAAAATCTTAATTGCCATTTCCCACGTGGGTATTTATTAGGACTCATGCTGAAATTTTCTGGGGCACTTTGGAGCCGCCTTAGGCAAGGAATTAATAGGATGAGCCAGAATAAGTCAACCTGATGCATGTGGGTATTGTGAAATGTCCTGCCCATACTCTTTGGCACTAAGTGTTTGGGTACCCAGGTTGTGCTCATGTAGAGGCCTCCTCCTCCACTAATGAGTCTCTCATGCAGGAAGATTGCCAGTTGCAGTGAGCTGCATGATGTTTGAACTTGTCTTCTTAGGCCTGGGCTCCCAAGCTGAGTGCTGTGGCTGTGAAATCCATAAAATGAGCCTGTGCTGGACTCCAGCTAGCAGAGGTGGGGAACCTGAAGGCAACCGCAGAAAAAGAAATATACATGCTGATCACTGTAGGTCAGGGACCGATGTAATGTGTAACCTATATATGATGTTTCTTGCTTTTTAAAATTTGAGATCCAAATGCTATGAAGAACACTGGCATTTATAGCATAAAACTGATAAAAACCATAGCATTTTCTGTTGACCACTGATGATCTGTTTGAATTACAGTATTTTCTGAAATTAGTGTATATGATTTCATAAAGAAGGATTCTCTGTGTTTTTTCGTGTGATATGTCTGGTACGGTAGATTAATCCATAGAGCTTTCTAATTGATTTAAATTCCCCCAAAAGGAATAAAGGGTTAAAATAAAATGAACAGCAGCTGAAAAATGTTTGTCAACTAATTGTTAGGAAGATTTCTCTAAGAAACTATTACCTTGGCCTATCTGCTAAAAATACAGTTAATAGTCTGGTGCAGTATATAAAGCTTAATCTATAATAACTGGGATTATTGGTATTTATAAACATCTTAAATTTTCAACACTCAGTTTGCAAGATGTTGCCTTGACGAGCTATAACAAAAAGTCCAATAACTCCTCCTGTGTCTCCTACTTTGTGGATGTGTTAGAAGCAGACATAAGATGAAACATGGTAGTGGACAAGATACTTTTCCCTCAGAAGTTATAGATGTCTATGTGAACAACAGTGCAGTTCAGTGCAAGAAGGCCATTAGCCAGCCATTCTGTGTAGTGTCATCTCCTGGGGTGCCTGAAGAGAAACCTACCTGGGAATTGGCAGTGGCCCCATCAAGCTAAATAACTATGGCTTCCTGCTATATGCTATAACAGGTAGCAGGAAACCGCTACCAGTGTCTCAGCACCAGATGCAGTAAGTTGCATCCACTTAGCAAAGCCCCAAACCTTTTCCACCAGCTCACCTGCTCTTCAGTAAGGAGCCACTTGTATTATAAATTTCAAGTTGTTTGCAAGTGCCAGCTGTTTGCAAGTGCAACTAATTTAGTTATTGGCTACAGTAAATTTTAGGATGTGGATTGCAGAGGGCAGAGTGAACAGCCCAAATCTGGTGTTGGGATTTGTTAAGGGTGTGTTCCTGATGGGGTACAGTTTTCAAATCCTCAAGTTATATGTGGAATTTAGGTGTTTAATCATTCACACTGAATCACTTGGTATTTAGTGAAGCTTAGGTTTGGATCCTTGGAGCTGCCTAAATTCCTAGGATTAGAAATTAGGCACCTTAAAAGATGTAGGCCTAAACTACTACTGACAATGGGAATTAAGTTCCTGAGATGCTCCGCGTAGCTGATAGGCATGCAGGTAAAGGTTTCCTGGGAGGCTGGGATATGAGGGAATGTGTTTGCCGGGGGTATCTGAATGAGCTGGTTTTGGTGCTGCTGTAAGCTGAGCATGTTTTTACCTGCTCTTACTTATTTTAAAAGTATCGCTGGACTCAGCTCTTTTTTTTTTTTTTCCTCTTCCTGTGGGATCATAAATATGTGACATGGTGAAAGCTTAGTAACTCCGCAGCGCCGACTCTGAGTGCAGCTGGCTGCACAGGGTGATTCTGCTATGCCAACCCGAGGCAGCTCTGTTTATGCCAACAGTGACACTCTCAACCAGGTTTTTAACACGGAATTAGATCTTTTCGCTTTCCTAATGGCAAGAAAGCACTTTAAGGGGGACATAAAAACATTGTGGCAGTACATGTGTATGTTAGAGGGAGGGTTTTTCAAAGCTTATCAAATATGTTTAATGGCCAAATAATTCTTTCTGCAGGTAGGACTATTTGTAAGAACTTTGCCAAGCACAGTTCCCAGTTCTGATTTGGCTTATTTATGCTTATGTAAATCTGAAATATGTGCACTGAAGTCACTGGAGCTGCACTGAATTAAGCAATTGCAGAATTTACATCAAATGATCTCCAGAGCTGTTTGTGCTGTTGTAAGCAGTTACAATTCATAATGGTAAATGAGCTAATATGTGTATGGAACATTCTTTCGTGGACAGTGTGAAATACAGAGGATGTCAATCAAATACTCATGAATCGAATTTTTTACAGCAACAGTGGGAAAAAAAATCTCATTTCCTTTCAGTGGTACAGTGGTACTTAGGAAACTTACAGATGTAAGCAATTCACTTGTAGGTAAATGAAAATTTTTCCTTGGTTGGTATCTGAGCAGTATTCTTGCGATTTTTTTTTTCTGTAGTCCTTAATTAAGGTATAAAGCTGACAATCTTTCAGGCCATTTCTGCCAGCTAAAGTAGGCCTGACGTTAAGAGGCCCTGTTTACTGCCTTTTCTCTTTCTGGTCCAAGGAGCAGAAACAATGTTTTATTTGGATTGCTTTATCTCTACAGGAAATAGTAACTTGCACCTACACCCTTGGAACTAGTTCAGGATTTGATGCCACTTTGTGGTGAACTGATAGTGTTCCACATAAAGCATTAGATTTACAGTGTCTAACATTAGACATGATGTGTTCGATCAGAGAGTTTTCCTTAGGCAATAGCTAAGTACAAAGCTAAGCCAAATCAAAGCAAGAATCGAAATGTTTTATGGAAAGCCATCAGTCTCTCTTCTGCCTTGCATTCTCTCTCCCTTTCTGTGATTACTAGATTTTTATCCACGTATTGTAGTGCGTCTTCACTCATCTCAGCCTTCAGCTGAAAACAGCATTACCATATTGCCAAATACACATTTCTAGAAAAAAGCTGTAGTTTTAAGCCCAAGCCTGTTATTCATTTCTCCTTCTCCCTCACTGAATTAATGTGTATCCTATACTAATTCTCCAAGAGTGTTAAGCTTGTATGATGTGTTGCAGTTGCTTGCACTTATGAGATCCAGCATGTATCATACTTAGTGTATCAAATACGTATCATACTTAGTATGTGAAGGTGCCATATAAATCATCTGTTGTACAAAAAGAATGATATTGGCATTTAATCATGAGGTATGAAGAGATTTTTTTTTCCCCAAGTACAAACACATTTACTGGCTAAGTTGGAAAATAGTTAAACTTGACTGACTACTCACAGGAAAAGAAATTCAGTGGAAATGCTTTCATTGGTGTAGAAACAAACAAAAAGAAATCCATAGTTGGTCAGATTCCTATTTCACAAATGATATCCTTTGCAAGAGCAGCAGAAGATAAAACCTGGCTTGAAGTTTTGATAAGGGATTATTCAATGACTTCTATTTCTATGAAGCTGTTCTAATAAGATAACAAAAGAAGCAAACATTATACACACAGTTTTCAGTAAACAGAAAGTTGGATTCAACCTAGCAGCAGTGGTTTGTATGACACAGGTTCAGGCTGCCAGCATCAAGCCAGCTGCCACGTACTTTGGTACAACATAGAACCTAATGAAACAGCAAATGCAAATCAATCTCTGCTAGCAGAAGCAAAGAGAGGCTACAGTGCGTAGGCTAATCCTGAAAAGAGGATCTCAGGCCAACTGTTCGATTTCTTTATGCCTGTCACCGCTCTTGGCCAATGTGACTAAAGCCAGGTCTGACACTAAAAGCTAGATGGGTTAATGGCATTTGGCTGCTTGGCTGTTGTGTTCATGCCACACGTCTTTGTGACGAGTCATTATTACAAGAGACTACAGCCACAAGATACATAAGGCACCATGAAGAGCTACTACTAGTCTTCGAAGTACTGTTTTGTGGGATCCTTCTGCTGTGCCCAGCATCCTACCGATGCTGGGTTTAAGGTCAAGTCTGTATATTTTTCATTGCAATAATATTTTTCTTTCCCACAATTTTCTTGGCATTTAAAAACAATCCCTCATTACTCCTCAATTTTTGTCACCTTGCTGTCTTTCCATTTTAGGTGCAGTTGTATGTCTCTTTTAGGATTGTCTTTATCAGAGGGACAGTTAAGGAGGTGAAATAATGCTTCTGGGCCTGTGAGATGAATACCTGTTGCTGGGGAGTAGTCCAGGTGCCATCAGGGATGATCAGGAGTAGCAGCAGAACTTCACGGCTTGGACGAGATGTTCCTTTGAGACAATAAAAATGAGAGCGGCTCCATCAACTTTGGAAGCGGATTTACAGTCACACTCTGGAAGCTTGAAATCCTGGACAGTTCTTGGTTAGTGTGCCATCATTTTTGTCAGAAAATCTAAGGGAGAGAGGTCATTATCCAGGCAGGAAGTATTCCCTTCTGTTGAAGACAGTGATTCTAGATTTTGGGCCAGAAATAAAAGGGGTTTCTGAAATGATGGGTGTCCCAGTGGGCCAGCAGAACCCAGTCCTGCCTTCCTTGGTGCATGTGACCTTGCCTCAGAGCACAAAGAGAGAGCACCTCACTGACGTGGGAAGGCTTTCTAGGGTTTTCTTTTTTCTGAGCGCTGAAGGAGAAAATGCAAGATATTCACATCTTTAGAAGAGCACATTTTTTCAGAAAGCTGCAAGCAGGGATCTCTTTATCAGATTGATATACTTGTATTGATACCATCATAGTGCCAGTAATAAGGCCTCCCAGCCTTCTTTAGCTTATATACTGGAGTTGCATTTCAAAGCTACAGGAGCAAGGACTGATTTCATTACTGTCTGAACAGTCACAGAATTTCGAATTTGGTAGTTTGATAGACCTCTAATAGGCCTGAATTTTATTTACCCATTGTCCATGATCTTACTTTATTTTGCACATATATGGGGAAATGTAACAAGGGGTGGAAGGGACAGGTAAGAATAGGTAAGAATATTAAGTGGTAGTGTTTAAACAGCCTGGTTAGCTGCAAGAATGCATTCAGTACTATAAAACTTGAGGGGGCTTGAAAAAATAATTCATACTATGTGAAACAGAATTGTAACATGCTGATTTTTGTGCACTAGCTCAAATATTTGTAAAAGTCTGTGTGAACGTGGTGGGAGGATGCTAACTTGACCTGCAATGTTTTGTTTTATTTGATCATCTAGATAGATCTCAATTTAAAAAGAAAAAAGGTTTAGTAGTAACAAGCCAGGAGAGAATGCACTAATAATAATAAATTTCAAAACCTGTCACTGCTTAAATTTTCATTTTATATTAAAATACTTATATTTTCAAAAGGAAGAAGGTTTCCAGATACTGACTACCTCTGTATCAGTCAGTTTGATTTAGCATGGCATGACAGACGAGGAAGCAAGCTGTGAGGCAAGCCATGAGCACCGAGCTACTGGTGGACTGAACTGGGATTCACTGGGATTGCAAGTGACTGGAAATCTTTATCTTACGTTCTGCAAGATGTGTAAATGCTGTCTGGTGAGTACCTTGTTAAAGTTCATTGATTGAGAAACATGTTTGGGTGTGGGCACATGCAAAGCTGTTTTAGCAAGTGTCTGTCAGTGGGGCTGTGGGAACTGGCAATGCATGTGGTCTCTGCTTGCCCCAGCTGTGAAGTGACATGTGTTAGTTTAAATGGCCTGCTCAAGTGGAGTGGAGATGCATGTGGATGGGTCTTGCAAATGAGCAGATAGGCTGTCACATGCTATGATCCAGTCTCAGGATTGCTTTTGGTGCTGTACTAGGGTCTTAGTTTGCTTCTCAGTGAAACTCTTGGTCCTTTCCTTCAGTCTGCTTTGTTGGGCCATGCCTTTAGAATAAAGTGGTCTTAAAAAGTCAATTTATTTGTTCTCTAGCTGCCTGCACATGTGGCATCCCTTTGAAAGAAGGGGGGATGTAGATTTCTGTCCTACTAATGGAGTGAAAAAGGAAGAATGCGCCACAGAGTCACTTGAGCCCTCTTCCCTTGGTTTTTCGAAGTCTAGATTTAACCTGACTGAGCACAGAATTCCGTGTCCCCTCCTCTGGGTGCATTTGCCATCAGGGACAAGCCCTCCCATCCGTCATCAGGGGGCACCACCAACATTTCCTTCTCCTGGGTCTTAGAAGGCCTGACTGACAAGGTTAGAGAAGCGTCATTGCCAAGTTTGTCAAGGACCTTCCTATTCTGGAGGAGAGCAGCCCCACATTTTGTGTTTTCCTCACTTCCCAGTAGGGCTCTTGCTGTGCCTTTGTAGCATGTTTCTTAGCACAGCCCAATTTTGCTTTACACACTGCAGCAACCATGTCACTGTCTCCTGCAATGGGATATAAAAGGCAGTGCAAGCCCGTGGTCCTAAGAGATCCAAGAATCTTTTCCCAGGCAGCAGCACAGT
This sequence comes from Dromaius novaehollandiae, assembly GCF_036370855.1. Taxonomy (NCBI): domain Eukaryota; kingdom Metazoa; phylum Chordata; class Aves; order Casuariiformes; family Dromaiidae; genus Dromaius; species Dromaius novaehollandiae. The sequence goes on from NC_088099.1 coordinate 31,533,358, forward strand.
TTTGAGCTGGAGCTTTTGCTTGACAAGATGGGTTAGTAAATGGGCTTTGCAGGAAAGGGTGAAAGCTCTGGTGTCTGAGATTCCTGGGTGGTAGAGTTCAAACTAGTAGATGCTTCATCAAGAACAAAGGCACTGTGGGATGGTTGCTGGAGGATTGTTCTTATCAGGACTAGTCGTGTAGCACCTGTGCTGGCTACCTACTATCGAAGTATGTCCAAAGAGTGCTTAGTTTCTGCTATCTAATTTTAGTAATATGGTCTATACTTTGCTACCAGGAATCATGTTTGGGCCTGTTAACAACGGTAATTTTGGCTGGCACAGCTCTGTAAGTATGCATCTTGCTTGACGACTTTAGCAAGGATGGAACGGCCTTTAATTTGTCCCTACCTTATTGCCTGGAAAAAAACATGCTGGTAGTGCTGAGTCACCTTCCTTTCATGCTGAGAGCTTGGCGTTGATGAGGAATCTCTTCTTTTAGCTCTGCCTTTGAAATAGCATGGGAGGCAGCGGGGGCTCTTGTGTCAGCAGCATGCAGGTGACATGCAGGGCTCTTTCACGAAAGCTAAGAATTGTGGACTTACTTGGCTACAACCTCGGTGAAAGTGGGGTAAAGACTGACGTGTGTCTGGGAGAGATAAAATGGAAGAGCTGCTGTCTGTGGCATTTAGATAGCATGACAGGAAAAGTACAATACAACCCTCCTTTCTTTTATAGGAAGGCTGGCTTGGGTTATTCTGCTGCTCCTGAAGACACATGCAGCTGTAGTGAGCAGAGTGCCTTTTCATCATGCAAAGATTATCCTATTTCTGTCTGTTGAGCATCACAATAGTCCATATGTTTGCCCAGTTCAGACTAGAGTATGGAATTGCAGTTGCAGTGAACATATATTTACAGAAACATAATGGCCTGTTTATTTAGTGGTGCCCAGGCCAGTAGAGAGACAAGTGCTCCTTACCTTGTAACTTTTCTTTTGCTATATGTCACTCCTCATGATGGCAATAGCAGTGGGTACCACCACTGGAAGTATTGCTACTGATGCGCACATCATGTAGGCTGGCATCAGCTGCTATTGTCCTTTATTGGATCTAGCATATATTACCTTTATTGCTTGTTTTACCAGAGTGCGGAGGTGTCTGACACCAAAATTCCTTTGTTCTGTATTTATACACTGTCTAGCACAGACACAGCCTGTGCCTCAGAGAATACAGTTGAATACACAAGTCTTGCAAATGGGCAAGGTAAGTAAACAAGAAGAGTATTTTTTGATCTATGTTTGTAGAAAGTTGTCATTGGAGGTCAGCAGTTTCACCCACGTTAAGTGAAGGAGGATTGGAAGGGAAGGAATAAGATAGCATGGGGGGTGCTTATGGAGAACTTTGGATAACTACAAGAGGCTGCAAGAGAAAGCACAAAGATGTGAGTATGAAAAGCTAATGGTGGAACAGAGGAGTCTGATGTGATGGCCAAACTGGAGATGAGGCTAAAGGTGCAGTTTTGTAGCATCTGTAGCTGATCTATTGAGGGCTGTCATGATCCTTGGAGGGCTAAGCCAGCTGCAAATCCCCTTTTTAGGGTTGGTTTTCAGCTGGCTTATCTCCCTGAGTCAGCTCACTATGCAACTGTAGAAGCAGCAGTGCTCGCACAAGAGAGGGAAATGGTAGAGTGCAGTGGGGAGCAGAACTGCAACAGCCCAGATTTAGGTTAGATGATACAGCTATGGGTAGCCTTTTGAAACTGAAAGAGAAGTAATAGGTGCAAAGGGAGGGGCCTCACAAGTAATGTTGATTTTTTTCCTTATTGTCATGAGCTCTGAGAAGTACTAGGTCTGAACAGAGCATTTCAGTGGCAGAACTAAATGGTGGAACTTACTGTCCTGTGTCAACAGAGGCGCATTGTGCAGGTAGGAGCAATAAGCCCCAGGATTATAACTTGCCTCTGGCCTAGACATTTTGAGAGGGCAGTGATATAACAAAACACTTGAGGTATTTTGAGTGTAGCTCCTCACTGGGAAAAATCCTTTCCCTCTGGTTATATACCAGCCAGAAGTGTTTGATTACTGTGGCTCCTCCTCTGAGACAGAAACAGTGGCTGGATTTAGCATCACTGTCCCAAAGCTGTCATCTTTTGACAGAACCTCTGATAGACAGAACCTCTGTCTGTTTTGACAGAACTCTCTGTGGCTTCTCCAAAAATACTGTCAGCAAAGGAATTTTACTGTGACTAAAAACTGAGAAGAGGGAAAGCTAATCGTTCTAGTTCTGGAAGGAATTGTTTTCTAAATAACATAAGTCCTTGCAGTCTGTTCCTACTCATGCCAGAGTTCTTTGGGGAGTTTTTCTAAACTCTAGTCCTTAGCAAAGTAAGCTTTCCTACAGCCAAGTATTAGAGTTAACCTTCAAGCTTTATTTTTATCTACAGTTTTCTTGGCAAATTATGAAGCTTATGTTTGGCATTTTATTTCCATCTACAATCTTCTATCTTTGGTTTGTATTACACTTTGCAGAGCTCAGAGTTTATACAGGGTTTTGGGAGGGTGATATAAATCCTAATAAGTTTTTATATAACCTAATTTAGAAGCTTAAACAAAGAAAGCCATACCCTGTACTGGAAGGTTTGTGCAGAGCTTTGCTGAACTGATGTTAGTGTTGAATGAATGGCTATCTTTAGTAGTGTTTTGTTTTTCTTTCAAATGAAACTGCAACAGAGAAGAAGATGGAGAGCAAATTTCTTACAGAAATGTAATACAACAGTAACACTTAAACATCTTGGAGGATCTGAAACTAGAGAACAAAGTAGGGACCTTAACATTGTCATTATTATGTATGTTTTCTTTGACAAAACAAATCCTGGAAACTTAATTTTTATAGACAATTTTGGTATGCCAGAGTTCTGGAATGTTCCTCTGTAGCTATCATAGTAGTTTTATATTACAAAGAACAAAAAGAAAATGTTTATAATGTTTGCAGGACTTTATGTTCTTACTGTACCTTGCAGCTAGGGAAAAAAAATGTTACGACCATTAGTTGTACTGAGTTAGGTCAGAACTGAATGTGTAAGCCTGATCTCTGCATCTGCTGATGTAAATGGATGTTTTACTCACAATTTAAACAGGACCGTTTGAGTGAGATTTCTAAAAGCAGTCCAAACCACACCACCCAGCCGAAGATAAAGTATTGTTGCTGTATACTTTTACTTTGCCAGAACAATATAAATAAAAGCTTCAGATAAATGCTGATGGGGAGATAAGGTAGAATGCCAAACCACTGATAGTGCTTGTTGCCTACAAAGGTCAGCGGGGGTGGGGGTGGGGGGCAGTGTTAAACTGGGAAGACTCACATGGGAGATTTGGGAAGACAATTTGTTAAATAGACTTCTAGTATTAGTATAGATTCAGAAACTGGGGAGGAGTAAAATAAGAACTATTCCTTGGCTATAAATGGCTGTTGCCATTTAACGCAAGGAAGAGATATAAAACATCAGCAATCGTCTCAGGATATATCTATAAGGACAATTTCTCACTGGGTGATTAGCCCCAGCAGAGCACCATGCTAATGTGGCTACTTGGTTCTCAGTCCAGAACTGCCCCAAGTCCGGTCAGCTGAGAGGGAAGGCAGAATTTGCTCTTATCTGCCTTCCCTTGTCCATGCAAAGATATCTGATGGACTTTTTCATTTCTCCTTCAATGCTTTTGAGATGACATACTGTTATTGCATAGGCTGTATGTGGACTACCTGACATAGATACAGTCAAGTCTGGATAGCTGAAATGGTTTACAAAAGGTGCAAATCTTCAGTAAGGAAGACTTTTGCTCAAGAGTATATCTTGCCGAGGGATGGGTGAAAGCAGGGTACAGGCTGTACCCAGCTTTTTCTACCCCTTCTACATCCAGGCTAAGATGTTCTTCCCTTAAATATATTACATGTAGGCCTTATCTTCAAATAGTGTTTAAGTATTAGAATTATAAATATGAAAAAAAAACCCTTTTCAAGCTCAAAAACAGGTAAGCAGGCTGCAGGAGAGTGAGGTGCTGTAAATGAGATCTTGCAGGTAGATGTATGTTGGTTGTAAGTGCAAACATGCACTGGTAGGCATCATCAAAGTAGACACCCTAAAAATCACCTTAGCCTGGGATGTATGAATGGAGACTCTTTGCAGCTCTTCAAATAGTGACCTGGCTGATAGTGGCTCCGATTTAATATTACTACTCAGAAAATAATACTGATGTTGCTGTGGATAGTTCTCTGAAAAAAGTGAGCTCAGTTTTCAGTGGTGGGCAAACTAACTAGTAGCATGTCAGAAATTATTAGGAAAGAAATTGCAAGTACAAAGAAGATGTTGTTATGTCAGTATTGGAAACCTGCGGTTTCAATGCTGTAGAGGAGTACAGAGTACAGGAGAAGTAGAGATGGGGACAAGGGTTCAGACTGACTTTTATGCAAAGGAGGGTCCATAGCAACCAGGTGTGATCAGTCACCCTGTCCCAAGGAAAGATACTGCCTTCCTCAGAGGAATAAAATGGCAGGAGTTTACAAAATCACATGTAATATGGGGAAAAATGAACAGGAAATAGATATTGGCTATTTCTTAAAACTTAATTGAGTGGTCTTAATTTTTCAGTTACAAGGCAGTGAGTTTAAAAAAGAAGGGCAGTTCTCTTTGACTCAGCAGAAGTATAAATCAATTCAAGTATATGTTGGAGAAAGTCATGGCACATTGGCCTGTTGGCAATCCTTGAACATGGTGGTTTGGAGACAGCCTTCAGATGAAGAGATCCCCACACTGGTTGCTGATGGAGGATACACCAGGGAAAGATCATACTAAAGTTATTCTATTTCTTATTCTTTTTTGCTAAGCATCTGCTACAGAACAGTGTCAGAAACAAATACAGAACATAAAGAGCTGTGACCTCATCCTGTAGAGCAGTTGTTACCATTTTTCATTTCTTCTTGTGGTACCCTGAGCACTCAACCCAAACCAGGTATGTCCTACATGATGCCGTGAGTGCCTGAGGAAGTAGCACAGGGATCCTTGCTCAGTTTTAAGTCAGTGGGAATATTGTAGTGAACACAACACTCATCAAAGAAAGCAAGAGTTTTGTAGGTGGGTGCTGACTTGAAATGAGGATCACAGGTTAGTTTCAAGATTTGTGTCCATTTTCTTAATTTTTTCAAGGTTTGACTATTTAAAATTTAAATACTTACATGTGCGCTAAGTTAACAGCCTAGATTTTCTTAACCATTGAATGCTCACAGTAACCCATTCAGCACATCTGGTAATCTAGTCACTACTATAGACAACTAGCTATGAACTTAAAGCATTTCCTGTTATGTAGCTCAGTTTAAAAGATGTAAATAATTGCGTCTTTTAAAACACCTTTCCCAACGATCCATTTCTGTATTCAGTTTCCACATATTTTCTCTTCCTTATTATTTATTTAAATGTAATTTCTATGGGTATTGATTCTACTTAAAGTTTTTAAAAGAGGAAGCCTCATATATTGAACCACGTTTGCAGACAGAAAATTGCCAGAAAAATGTTCAGTAAATAGCAATTCTAATATCATTCATAAATTATCTACTGTCTGATTTTACTAAAATCACTTTGGGTGAATTCCTGAGCTAATGTCTTGTATGAAACTTTCTGCTATGTAGGTGTGCAACATGATCACAAAGAGAAAGATTTTTGTCTTTCAAAAATTGGACTTTTCCATTATCAGACAAGAATTAGAGATGCTGTCCAAACATGGTGCACCTTTAAAATAGATGATAGTAACAAAATAGCAATGTGAAGAGTGTAAAGAACATTTCGGCAGCACAAAGATAGTATGGTCTGTCCCATGTACTTGTAGAGCTTTGCAGAACAGCTTTTGGCAACAAGAAGTAAACAAGAAATGGAACTCATAATACAAGGAGAGGAATTTTGCAGGCACCTGCCTTGAAGCTGAATGTGTCAGTACAACAGGATGTTTTTGGAAGAAGGCAAGATGGGGTAAAATTTTAATTTTCTCAACTGAAAGGAAGAAAATCCAAGAAACACTTTTTTTTCTGTCTAAATATTGATAGGGATAAACTCTGACTTGCCCTCTCCCCTTCTCCCCTCCATCTCCCATCAGTCTGTTAGAGAAAAAAACACATATCTGACATAAAGTAGTCATGTTTTACTAAAACTGAAGATCCATGTGATCTGGCTATAACCACTTTAATCCTTTGCTGGACAAGTGGAAGTCCAATAGCTACCTTTTGCTGGACTTCTATCAGCATTTTTTATTTCCAGATTGGTCTGTAACTTGACAGGCAAATTGTTTTGTGATAGCTGCTTAATGAAGGTGAAGTCCATAATTTAAATTTTGAAACTTAAATGTAACTTCTCCATAGTTGGAAATTCACTGCCTAGAAGTCTGTCAGGGACACAGCTATTCGTATCTTGCCAAAAACAACTTGGTGGCTCGTAATCACAAAGGAAAAATTAGCTTCCCAGCTGGCTGATGGGATGTAATCTGATTCCTACCCAGTTACCAGCGTGCTGCAGAAACATGTGTCCCATTTGTTGACAGAACAATTGTCCTGGATAGCACTTACTTATAGTTCGGTACTTTCATAAATATTATAAGAACTTATGCTGTACAGCACAGAAAGTGCAGGTAACAGTTTCCATTTTCACTGTGATGGCCTGGGGCCATCACTTCTAAGCACACTGCCAGCTCACTTAGTAAATCCCCTAGACTGGAGTACAGGCAATTTAGGAGTTGAGACAGAGCATGCTGTACCTTGCTTTCCTTAGCTGGCCATTCTCATTTCTGGCTGCTTTCTTCTCACTCTGACCCTCTGGGCTTCTTTGCCCAGAATTGCTTAATGGGCAGGATTTTTGCCATGGCCATTTCCAGATGAAAAATAGAGTAAGCCATCAGAACAGAAAGCACATACATGGAAGAGTCCTTAATGACATGAGCAAGAGTGCGTTTTGACAATGACTCAGGAAAATATTTAACTGTGATCTGATTTTTCTATGGACATCCCACCTCTTAGAAGAATCTGATGAATCCTTCTTTAAGAAAAGTCACAAGAATAGAGCAGATTGTAAGGACCTGTAAAGTATTGATTTGATTTATTTTTTGATGGTTTGTGAGGAGTTGCCTTCAGTAAGACAGTAGACAGATAGATAGTAATCTCTCTGGATTTCTATTGTAATCACTATCTCCTGCATAATGCAGCTAAATTTGCCATAGATTATTTTTCCTTTCACCTGATAATCTTATTGTAGTACCTTGTTATTGTATTGCTCTGTTCTTTAGAAGTCTCGTACAGAAGCCCTGAACTTTCTAGAAGTCACATTCACACAAGGGATTTCTACGACAGTCCCCTCGTGAGGAGGTTATAGCATCAGTAATCCCTAATCCGATTTGCATTTGGGAATACACACAGCTCATTAGTAGCGCTGTCTCCTTAAAGTTAATTACAACATAACAAAATGCGGGACATGAATTTGACTTGTAAATAAGCGTTTCTTATATCCATGTTCCTCTATCAGTGCCAGAAAAACAGAGATAGTGTGGCTGGTAATACATGCATACATGCAAGTATTTCTCTTTAAGTGAGGGAGGAAGCAAAGTAGGCCACCCACTTCCTCCCCCAAAATATCACAAAGCTGTGCCTAGTGGGACGTGTAACCTCATTTGCATCAGTCACTTCCTTCATTAACAAACAGATTTTTCACTATCCTTTCTATGCTCTGCAAGAAACAACATTCATATCTGTTCTCTCAGGAGAGAAGAAGTGAATGATTTGCCTTCCTGGCTTATTGACGTATTCTTGCCAACTCTCTTTCTAATCTTCTTGCTAAATTTCCTTTTTAAAATGAAGGTTTCCTAACTCTTGTGGAGAAAACAGAAATATATAGGGTTATCCTTGAACGTAAGAGTTGGAAAAAGCAATGTATAATGGATTCAGTAATATTCAGTAACACACTGAGTTTGGTAATATTCAGTAAAACACTAACTTTCAATGTAATTAGATAATGTCTTAAGATACTTTGATTTATTTAAATATTACATGGCTATGACTTTATTATCTATTATCTGAATATTATCATGCCCTATGTACCTTACTTCTCAAAGCTGAAATGTCTCAAATAGAGAAGAAAAGTAACCAAAGTTAAACATATTTTTTGGTTTTGTTGTTGGTCAGAAAGTGACTACCACAATAGCAAATTGAAACTCAGTACATAGTAAAGATGTTTCATTTGGAAAGGTAGTGACTGCACAGATACAGTGTCTTCCTTCTGTCTGTCTGTCTCCCTCCCTCCCTAGTATATAGTACTTTGGGAACAAAAATTAAGCAATTGATAATGTACTGAGTTTGAAAAACAGTTCTACTGATATAAAGTTCACAAAAGTATCTTCTATGTTGGCAATGATTATCAAAAGAAAGGAAAGTGAAGTTAAAGCAGATGATGTTAGAACTGTTTTTAAAGGTAATAATCTGATGGATCCTCGGCTGAAGACCTTGTAGTATGACACTGTAAGACTGAAATGCCAATGAAGGCATTTTATATTTAGATAATTGGCACATATTTAATTGGGCATTCTGGAACAGAGTCCAGAGGATGTCCAAACTCATTTAGAAGTTGGCTTTCATCACAACAGGTATGATTAAACTCCCTGGGGTAATGGAAGAGAAACTGTGTGGGAAGAATATGATCATCTAAAAGAGCCTTGTGGGAAAAGAGATTTGGAGTCCCATATTGCACAATTTATCTCAGATACCTGGAACCCAGGATATATGAATATATTTTGTATTTATTTGATATCTTCCTGCTGTGCATGTGAAAAAATTTTACAGAAGTTGACTAACGTTTAATAATCTTCCTAGGGGTTAAAGATTTAACTCAGGACTTTAAGCTAACTAGTGCTATAATCAAGGGTGGTTTGATCTGAAGGTTAAAATATTAAACTGAGATCATATATGGATAATAAGGAATAAGTGTAGATGTGAAATGTGTGAGATCACAGGACTGGAAAGAGCTTCTTGGAAGCTCTTCTTGAAAGAGCTTAAGTTTAGTCCTCTCCTACTGCAAGCATTTACATGATAAAAGCTTTAGTAACTACTTCAAGGTCTATCTTAAGTAGGTTTCTTGCTTTCTCAAGGTTGCCTTAGATCTGTCTTGCAAGGGATCCCTAGACCTTCATTCTCCTAGTGGCTAGAAACCTCTTCCAACCTAAATTGTGCCAACATTGTCTTTTAAGTTAAACAACAGTTCCTTTTTGTGTCATGAGGAAAGAATGAAGATGATGGCTGCTAGAGAGCTAAACAAGAAGGTGGAACATCTGGAAGGCCTCTCTGCGTGGTGAGCTGGACACGGCAATGCTGAACTGGGGCCCAAATCCAGTAAGCACTTAAACATATGATTAAGTTGGAGGATGGATTTCACTGCTTTTCTAGGTAGGGGGTTGAGGTTTCTTAAATTTTAGTTATTGCACACAAGTGGGAAGGGGGAAGAAATCTAAATTTATGTTAAAAATCAGTTGCATGTATTTTCAAATGTACAGAAACTTAAATTTTCTTTGAAGTCTTCTGTCACTACTACTGGTTAAAGTGAAAAATGTATTATTTGCATTACAGTACTCAGACAAGCCAGGCATTGCATATGAGAAAAGCTAGTCTTAAAGAGGGGTAAATAGAAATAGATGGACACACAACCAAGACATTAGGTAGTTTGTCAGTGATCTCTTATACTATTTGACCATACCTTCTAAAATGACCAGGTTCCACAGACCGGGGCTAGTAAATCTTCTCTTTCCATCAGGGCTCTGTACTGATTTCAGTATTGCAACATATCTGACAATGGTTAGGCACCAGATTTTTCTTTTCTATTCTATGCTTTTTTTTTTTAAAGACATACTAAAGCCGAAACAAATTTCCCTAGACTGAAAACTTCTGTTAACTTTGTAACACCTCAAACACCTAATGGTTTTTAAATGTGTATTTGTCTTTCTTTTTATGTGGAAGAAAAAGAAACATAAGGTCAGTTGATTTTCTAAAAGATGGGAGAAATTAGGAGAGCAATGAAGTGGTAATGATTTTTACTTCCTTAGTAACCTGTCTTGACTTGCTATATACCTTCCCAATCTACTTTACTCATCTAAACCTGTATTCATTCAAACCTCTGACTATATTAATAGTGACATCACAGTTTTGTTTATACTGAGATCTCTTTTGAGGGCATCACAACAGAGGTTGATTTTAGGAGAGGTACTGATTACACCTCATATTTGGAATTTGGTAATTTAGGTATACCTCAAATATGCTGCACTTGTCCTCTAGTCAGCATGTTTCTCTACCCATAGATCATGAACTCCTCAGGCCTGTGATTATTTCTTCATATGCATTAAAAAACCACATAGAACAATAAATGTTCTGGAAAGAAACAAGAATAATTTTGATCTCTGACCACATTAATACACAATAAATATTTAGTCACAACTTTGCATTTAATATTACACCTCAAAACTGTGCAGAACAAACACTCAAAACTTGTAAATCTTAGTTTAGGATCTTCCAGAATGCAGGTTGCTATTAGTTTTGATTTGACACTGTTGTTCACTTGCCTTATTAGATGATATTTATTTATACAGTTGTTTGTAATTTTTTTAAGACCCTTCTTACCCCATTCATCACAGAAAAAATGACAGTATTCACTTAATTAGCAACTTCTTAGTGTTTTGTCTTAGCTGTGCATTTCACTGTGCAGCCTAAGACTGTATTTATTACTTACTGAGCTGGGGGCACGCTTTCCTGTGTGCCTTTTGCTAGTATTCAGCTTTAACTACTTACTTGTTCCATAAGCATTGACTTTCATAGCATTTCTCACAAGTAGGGGAAGAGGTATTTATCCTTTTGCAGGTGGCTAGCCAAACAATGTCAAAACCTTCAACTAATTTGGAGTATCCAGTTTGAGACACCTGTAACTGGTAATTTTTTGAGCATTTAGTATTATATGATACTCTTATCTTCAAGGTGCAACATCCTCTGACTTTGTTTGCAAATGCATTTGGCTTTTTTGTAGATTGGACCTGATAACAGATACCTAAAAAGTATAGAATGCACAATTTGGCTATGACATAAAAAAATTAATTTTTTTTCAGTTGTGATGTAGGAAATGTGTCAACAGGGATAAATCTTAGTTCTCGTGGGCTTCCTTTAATGGTTTTAGTCCTTCTCTTCACTTTTTCTGCTACACATTGCCTCCTTCATTTCATACCTTCTGCAACAGATAAGGTAGGGCTCCTTCAGATCCTCCTTTAATACCTAGGATCTGATCTTGTGCATCAGAGAGACAACTTCTTCATCTTACAGGCTATGGCTTCTTGCTGGCTGCTGCTCTACTATTAGTGTTTTTGGGTGAATGAGGGGGCCACAAAGGGCAGTGCTTTTATTCACTTCAGTCCATTTTACTATGTTTGCTTTTTTCTTGTAGGACCCAGCACTCTCTCCTACCCATCTCCTTCTCTCCCTAGACCTCTTTCTTTGTCTCTCAAAGCATTAGGCCGGAAGGCCTCTTTTTCCTTTTGCAACTCTATTTTGTGTGTTGCTTCCTCACCCTCTCATTTTAGTGTCTGATATTTATTCTTCAGATGCCCAAGAGATCAACATCTTTCCCTGCAACCTCACTGCACTTCTTTGCTTGCAGCCAGCCTTTTCACCCTGCCCAGGTGTTGCTCTTGCCTGTTTACTGGTGACCTTCTGCACCTGTGATTGTTTGCATTAGCATTTATATCTCTCTTTGTCATTTTCCTTTTTGTTTGACTTTTATTACTCCTGTTCAAATGTTCTTTGTCCTAGTGCAGTGGTAGGAAGCAGCTGTTCATATTATTGCATCCCTCTTCTCCTCACACAGTGATTTCGTTTCTTAAATTTGTATTTGCTTCTGCCACCATCAGATGCTCTAATGAGAAAGAAGGGTCAGTCCCCTTATCTTCTTTCCCTCTCAACCCCTTTCACCTTTCCTCTTTCCATTGGTGGTTCCTCAGAGACTTTGTCTCAGCCATGAAAATGATTTCTGCTTTCTCTGTGAGAAAAGGGACAAAGACTAGGGAATACTATCTCCTAACATCATCTTCCCTTACCATCCTTACTCTGCTTAGGGCCACTACTGCTGCCAAAATAATCTCTTCTTGTGATTATCAGCAACAAGTACTCTCTGCTGTGAAGTTGCCAATGTTTTCATGAATGATGTTGTGTCAGCCTGTAAAAACAGCCAGACTGACAGACAGCTTCCCTGAGAAGGATTCCACTTCTGCAGTACTAATGGTTGTTGTCGTTATCCCAAGCTGTGGTCTTTCCATCCTGTTCATCCCTGTGCACATGGGCAGCTGTGGCAACTTCCTGCCTGAGGTCATACCTGCCAGAGCAGCTGAGGACTGGAGAGCAGCTAAGGACTGGAGAGGCTGGCATAGGGGAGTAGGTTGGACTCAGCTACCTCAGGAAACCAGAGTTGTGTGATTGTGTGTGTCCGTGTGCATCTGTGTGTGAAGGGAATGAGCTACTCTCGTCTTCCTGAACCTTGAGTAGGAGCTGTTTAGACCTACGAAAATTGCCCTGAGAGGGACTACTTCTCAGTCTCAGTAATGCTGCGCTGGTGTCAGGTTGGTTGGAAGGTGTGTTTATCAGCACCTAGCTTCCTTCCTTTGAGCCATGCAAGTGCCTGATGTTAGGCAGGAAATTAAAGCAATACAGCAAGAGAGTGAGGTGGCAAGCTGATGTTGATGACTACTTCAAGGAGACTTGTAGTCTCCTAATTTGAGATCTGGCTTATCCAACAGTTTCTGCCTTCATCCACGTCCAAGGTGGGTGGGAAGAAGGGGAGGGAGGAAAAGGAGTGCAGGGAAATTAGCGCACTTTTGGTGGACTATATACATTATCTTGTCAAAAATACTGATGATCCACTTCTCCAATGCCATACTAGCCTTGTCCAGCTCCTTCCATATGTCAACTGATGTTAGTAACAGTTGCACTTAGGCTTGTATGCTTAAGGCTGTCCTGTTTCTATTTCAACAATGCCTGTTGGTATAGGCTTTGAACATTCAGAAGTTCTGGTCAACTTGATATGAATAGAGGCATCACTTTATTTTCACTCAAGCAGCATGATATGGGAAGCCAGGTTGGCCTTTTCTGCTATGGTTATACAGAGAGTGACCTGATGGAATGCAGTGATCAAACAAGTTTTTCAGCTTGGCAAATGACTGGGTGTCCACCTGGAGGTATCTTTCTCGGTACAGTGTGCCAGAGGAAGTACGAATGCTGTGCCCTTTTTTGCACTGCACCTTGATCTGTGTATTGGGTGTTCTCTGATGCTATGGAAAAGGGTGATAGAGCATCCCTTTTCTGCCAGAGGATGAACCCCTCTTTACTGATCAAGGGGATAATGGGGAAGGAACATCTTTCAACCCCCATACCTAACTGACATCTGTATCAGTTGGCTCCTGTATGATGACCTGATTAAAAATTTCTCTCACTCTGGCTCAGTTTTTAGAAGCTCTACCTGCTGTCCCTTGACAAACCTCAGCAAATGTAGTTCTACTGCATGTGCTGAGAATGTCCTTACTTGAGATGTTACTGTTCTCTGGGCTGAGTCCCCAGAGAACTGAGTTCTTCTCTGCTTGTGAAGATGGCTTGTGTTCATCCCAATATCAAAGGAGGACCCCTGTGACATGCCTCTTGAGAAAACTATTAAGCACTAATTACGACCACCCCACAGTAGCTCAAATTACAGTTCATCCCCATTATACCCATGCTGTCTAGTGCAAGATCATTTTCAACAGTCTGTCTGACCTGAAGCTCTGCCAGTCCTCTGGTTCCTGGAAGAGGAAAGGACAGAATGGGTCATGATTATACTATAGCTATATCAAGGTGCTTTGGTTTGGTCATTGTTTTTGTGGTGGTTCTCCAAAGTGCTGTATTTCTCTCTAGTGTCTGTTCAAACTCAACTGAGATCTGATACAACCTGTAATATTTGGCAGAAGTGTATGTTAAGATTTCTCCCTGTTCAATGATCTCTATGTAGCTTGCCTTACTCCATCTCCTGTGTATAATTAGGCAGGGATAGCTTACACTAATGATATGTTCCTCAAAGGACAGGTTATAGCAGACCTCACGTAGACCTGTGCTAAGTCATTCATTAGAAAGCTTCCTCTGAGTTGTCTGGGTCAGGAGCTCTGGCCTTACAGCCAGGGTTGCATCTGTACCCTGTGCCATCCAACAGTATGTATATGAACTGTTCCTAGCTGGATGTCTGTCTGTCAGCTAATTTGATCTGTAGACTGATCAGTGCCTTTCCTGAAAAGCACAGAAGACTGCTAATCACCAACTAGCTCTTCTTATCCATGCTCCAGCAAAAGTTCAGAGCGTTCTGCTTGCCTGTGGCCAACCTCCATAGAAAGTGGGTCTCTAAAATTGTGCTAAGCCTGCTGCTGGTAGGCAGAGGAAGAGGCCTGGTTTGCCTCTACAGCCAGGTTTACATTTTTGTCTACAGGCTCTGCAGAGCATCCTTTTATAGTGCTCTTAGTGCCTGATGTTTGGTGATGCATGCATTCCTTTCATTTGCTGCTTCTAAAGCTACTGATAAGACCAGTGGCCCTCTTATCTCCATTTGAGAGGGCCAGTTTGAGACCCAGTCTAATTCTTCCCCTTGCCTTGATATGTTTTCTGACCCTGTTGTATTTGCGTCAGTCAGCCTGCTTTCTCTTTCACACTGCATCTCTTATGATCTCAGTGTGATCCTGCAATCTCTGTGCCTCTCTTAAGTGATCCGTTCAGACTTTGTCACTCTCAGAAGACTAGCCGAGATTAGGCCTGCAGTGAAAGTCAGGCTATGGTATTTTGTTTCTGAAATTTCTAAACCATTTGGTGTTCACATCCTGTATGTAGCAAACAAACACTAAGCCTAAAGCTTCCGAAAAGTGGTCCAAAGTACTGGCTGTATTGCACATGCTCTGTAGCATGCATTTATGGCTCTATGGTACCTCTGCTCAGCTGGTGCACACCAACTTTTTAATGCATTGTGCAGCACGTACAGTATTAGAGCTCTCACCGACAGCTCAGTCCAGAAGTCCTGGGCAAATACAGGCCTTCTTCTAGCCATGCCAGGCAGGATTTCAGGGTGGAAAAAGGGGCCATGTCTAATAACCGCCCCCGAGCTGTAGTTAGAAGGAAAAGGCACAGGTCATGAAGCAGGTTATCAAGCATAGGAGATAGGAAGCAATGATTCATCTTCAGTGTATGTGCATGTTCAGTCCTGTCAATACAAGATACTTTAAAACTGAGTATCTGCAATGAGGATGTAACCTTTAAAGAGACTAATGGCCAAAGTGTAAGTTTTCTCTACTAGGCAAGTGTAAATGGCTGTTTTTCTTCTAAAGGCTTCTTCTGGAGTGAATCTTTACAGAGACAGCTGAAAGTACACCTTTGGCACCACCCTCCCCCCGAATCTCAAGCCTTTTGAATAAAAGATTGTCAGAATGTTTATACAAGGGCAAATAATATTGACTGAATTATTGTTTTTTTTCAAAAAAAAAAAAAAGAAAAAAAGAGAAGAAATCAGCCTGAGGCAGGCACCTGGCATGGGAAATTTCAGCTTGCCTGGTTAAAGCTTGGCAAAAGTCACAAGCAACTGAGAAACGGGCGCTATGCAAGCGTCTCACTGCCGTAATCGCTGGCAGTGCTATCAGCCGTGGCTGTAGTAACGCGCTGCTGATGCCGAGTGCCGGCCGAGCGCTGCCTCCTCTCCCCACCCGCTGCCCGGGGGCGCGGCGCAGGCCGCCCCGGCCCTGCGGCAAGAGGAGCTTCACCTCGGGGCAACGCTCCGCGCTTCCGCAGCGCCGGCTCGCCCCGGGACAGCGCGGAGCGGACGAGCCCAGGCGGGGAACCCCCCCCCCCGGCGCCACCCCCGGTGGGCCGCGGCCCTCCCAACGGCCGCACCGCCCCCTGCGCCCCCTCAGCGCCTCGCGGCCGCGCCGCGCCAGGCTGCGCGGGGCGGGGCCGCGGGCACGGGGCCGCTGCGCGCCCTCCCATTGGCTGGTGGCGCCGCGGGCCGCGCGCGCGGGGAGGGGCGGGGGCGGCGGGCGCGCCGAGTTGGTCTCGGCTCAGCCCCCGGCGCGGGTAGCAGTCGGCGGCCGCCCCGTCCTGAGGGCGCTGGCGTCGCCTGCCTCCGCCAGCCAGCGCGGAGTGCCGGCGGCCACCGAACCAGCAGGCAGGAGTAGCGCCGAGCCCTGCTTCCAGCCCGCCTTTCTTCTCTGTTTCTCTCCTCTCTGTGCCTGCCGCCGCTGCCGCGATGGAAGAGGAGCGGGCGGGCGAGCAGATGAGACCGTTGCTCACCACGGTAACGCGGGGTGGCGGCGGCGGTGGGGGACACGGGGCGCGAAGAAGGGCCGGCCGCGGGGCTGCGCCCCCAGCTTTGTGCCCGGGTCGCCCCGCTCCCTCTTGGGGGGGCGCGGGGGAGGGCGCCCGCAGCATGTGGCGGGGACCCCTCTCTCTCCGTCTCCCTCGCCACCGGCGGCGGCAGGAACACGGAAGCGGCGCCGCGGGGCACCTGGGCGCCGGGGGCGCCTCGGCCCCGCGCGGGGCGGGTGGCGCGCAGGTGTGCCCGCGTGCCGGCCGCGTGCGCGCGGGATCTCCTCCCCCCCCGCGATGGCCGTTGGCCCTCTCCCGGTGACCGTTAGCCCCAACAGCCGGTGGGTGGGAGGGAGGGCGGGCGGCGGGGGTCTTTGTTCCTGCCGTCGGCTCCTCCGGCGCTCGCCTGGGGCCTGGCTGGGAGGGAGGGTGATGGGGTGTCTCCGTCCGTCGCCGCTCCCCCCTGCCCGCCTCCCCCATCCTTTGTGAGCCCTGGCAACGGCGGTGGCGGGCGGGGCGGCCGCCCCTCGCCTCGCGGTGCTGCCTGCCCCCGGGCCGCGCTCTGACGAGTTCCTGGGCGAGGGAGGAGTGCGCATACATGGCAAGCGGCGAGCTTCCCCTTGTCCTCATGTTGCAGGGCCACATAGCCAGGTCAGGTGGTGGAGGCGAGCTCCCGGCGGACTTCTCGCCGTTTAAAAAGGGGGCCGGGAGTGGGGCTGGGTGGGTGGGAATGGATAAAACTACAGTGCTTGGGTTCATTTCCTTCCAGGGCTGGCGGCTAAGTAAAGCAGACATGTGTTGCCTTACTTCCTGCACTACTGAAAAATACATGTGGTTCCACAGTTGTAATTTCCCCTCCCTTCAGATGACTCAAGGTCTGGATTTTGTTAATGAGTCTCTGTGTCCTTATTCTGATGCTCCTCTTCAAGGCCTTTTCCAAGGTGTCATACAGTGGCTTCCTTTTAATGCCTGAGGAAGAGGGATGTATACTTTTTGACATGAAGTATGCTGTGATGGACAGAGAAACAACACTGAAAGCACATTAGTTTATACCATTTTTCCATTACTCTTCCAGGAGAGACTTGAGTCACATTTGATAAAACTGGCAATCTAATGAAGTGCTTGCTTCCTGTGACATCAGTATGTTTAGTGTTTCCTTTGTTATAACAGGAGCTTTGGTAACTTAGGGACTTAAAGATCCACAAATGTTTCATCTTCCTTGGATTCTTACCATTTTTGTTATATTCTGTCTGCAGAAATTACTGTAATTGCTTATCTCCAAAGTTTTGGAAATCTACCCATTTCTCCATGGTCTTGTCTTTGCACTAAAAAGGCATATTCCTAATCCATGTTATCTTGTTCAAGATACTTTCTTGGTGAAAGCAAACTGCTTTTTAGGTTTAATTCATGCTAAAACTGCCTCGCTTCTGTGTAGGAGATGCCTCTTGTTAGCTGGCAGGAGAATTCTCCCTTTTTAGTAACTAGATACTAGGCTGCATGTAGCAAGTTGTAAAATCTTTAGGATTCAGGTGTATGGTGTTAATGTGAAAGATGCTAATGCTTACCCTCAGGTGAATCCCCATCAAAAGACCATTGTAAGCTTCATGAAAGTTGGTGTGTGTGTCCCAAGCACATCTTTGTGAGGCCCAGTAGGAGTCATTAGGATTCTCTTGTAATACAAGTTAACAGTGGGCTCTTGGGACTGCCACATAAGCTGCTATACTGTGCTGTCAGTTTAGCTGTAGGCTTTTGAACTGGGGTGCTCAGCGAGTGGTGGACTTCATCACTTGCCTTGCACGGCAATACCTGGTCAGAACCCTGCCCTTGGCACAGAAGTGTATTCAGTATGTAACTAGTTGAGACAAAGTGAAATGGTCAGAAATGTTTGAAGCAGAAGAGTATAAAGATTGGTAGGAACGCAAAAAAAAATTGCTAAGGAAAACACATGAAGTAAACAGTTTAAAGAAAAGATGGGATGCCTGCCTATCCTCTGGCAATTATGTAGCATAGCACCATTGGTTGTGTTGTGAGATTTCGTACGTAAGAGGCATGATTCTATATAGATTAAAGCGTACTAGTATAATACTACTATACTTAAGCCAAAATATGATTACTTTTGACCCTATAACTTATCTCACTTTTCTAAGTTGCATAGGCTATCCCATGCTTCTGCTACTACAGGCCATACTACTGCTAGAAGAGTTTGCTGAAATGGCTACACCTGCATAGCTTTTCAGAAATCTCTTGGTAAGATGACAGACTTTGTAAAAAGCGTGAGTGCAATCTGAGTACTTAAGTGCTGCTTAAAAACACACAAAAAAGCATGATCAAACAAATAGCTCCCCAACTTTTCCTTTCCTTTCTCCTCCGGTGTTGGTAAGGTAGATAGTTTTGTGTTTATGGAATATTAGTTAGGAATAAGCAAGTTCTGTTGCTTCTTGTACAGAGGAGCACCTCTGATCAATTTCCCCTCCTGCTAGATTTACTTTATCAAAAGTATAAAAATACAAAACAAGCCAGCTTAAAAAGTATTTTAGGTCCAGTCTTGGAGAAGAGAACCATCAAGTAATTTAAGACATCTGTATTTTGAGGAAACTGGTTGGTTGGTAGGGCTGATGTAAAAGTGTGTGTGTGGGGGGGAGCAAATGCTAGCTAGCTATAGTAGCTAACTATAGCAAATGCATGCTATAGTTACTACAATCAGAGAGAATACAACAGGAAACATACGTTACTGTGTAAGTCCATGGTTCTTTCCTACCTTACATACTGTAAGCATTTCTGCTCCCTTCTTAGGAAAGATACATAGTACAGGAAAAGATTAACAGAAGGGCAACAAGGATGGTCAAAGATACGAATTAGCTCTGGATGAAAAATGATTTGAATAGGCTAGGACCTGTCAGGCTGGTAGAGATAACTTGGAGGTGGAGGAAAGATGCATTAGGGCTCTATAACACAGTTCTGTGAAGAGAGCAGATGAAGATGGAAGAGGAGGCAAACAGTCAAATAACATGAGCTAGGAGCTGTCAATGGAAGCTGATAGGAGCTGGGTTCAGAACAAACAAAAGGAGGTGGTTCTTCACTCAGTGCAGGAATTTCACAGGTACACTTGCTAAACAACCTGTATACAGGAAGTTTGCATGGACTCAAGGAGAGGTTGGATAAGTAATCGGAAGAGAGATATATGGAGGTTAGTAAATGGATGAACAGCAGCCTCAGGGAATCTGAGCTGAAAATAGCTAGAGGTTGGAAGAGCGTAATGGAGAGGTGTTGTATGTTGTATGCTTGTTTTGTTGTTGTTCTTCCCCCAGCACCTACTTTTTTTTGATTTGTTTAAATAGGAGAGGAGTGTGTTATCATTTTGATTTCTACGCAGTGGTGAGTTTGACAATTGCAGCAATGATGTTAAAATGTTTGACACTGCGCACCTATGATCTTTGCACTAGCTTCGTATTTTTGTCATTATAGTATTCATCACTAGAGGGTGGTGGCTTTTTTTTCTTTTTTGAGTTTTGCCACTGTTGAGGAGGCACCAATAGCTTCTGTTCTGTACTCTGTGTTCTTAGGCTCTAACAGCCTAAGCACAGATTTTGAAATACCAGGTGTAGCTGAACCTTGTCTGCTGATAGTCAGCATGGTTGTAATTAAGGGAGCTCTGGCTGTGGACATCCAGGATCCTTGTGCAAGCTGCTATTCTGTTTTGTTTTTAAGCAGGGGAGTGTGAATGTGTACTTCCTGCATTTGGAGAAATCGGAGGTCAGTACACCAGAAATGCAAGAGACGAGTCTCGCCATGGAAAAGCAGTCTTCCTGATTGTGAAATCTTTTGGAGACAGGATAGATAGACCTTTAGTTTTATGTTTAAATAAGCCATCATATATTTTCCAGATATTACGCAGTCACCAAGATTTTTTTTTTTTCCTTACTGAGTGAGGTGATCTGGAGAATTCAAAACTCAGGCTTTGCCTAACCCATCTCACTAACACTGGTAAATGTAAAATAACAAGGGCACCTGGGGAATGGACATTAATTTCCAATCATGATCATTTAGGAAGTCTGTTGCAAGCAAGGATGCAATAGAAGGAATGAAAGTAAGGATTAAAACACACTGTGCGTATTTGTATCATATATTCCTGTCTGAAACCACAATAGGTTTTACTTCAGATACATTAAAGTAGTATTTGCAGCAGCTTTAAGTAGCATTTAGAAAGAACTTGAATTTCAGTTCTATCTGTAGGTATTTTTCAGGTAATATTTCCATAAGACATCTCTCTCCAAGGGAAAAAAAAAGTAGATGAAAACTTTGTTTGCTTTAGTATTTGATACTGCTTCATGTATATCATAAAGGGTTCAAAAGACTGTAGAGCTTGCAGTGTGGCTAAGTAATGGGTCTATGTTTCTTTGTCTTTTTTTAATGGAAAAATGGGTCATACTTCATGTAATGTGTTTTTTCAATTTCCTTACTTCCTATTATCTTTGTGTTTTGGGATGGGGGGTGGGTCTGGACATAGAAGAAAAGGCTGTATTTACTTGAGTGTAAGATAGTTAAAATATTACATCTGTAATGGAGGCTTTGTGATTCTTTGTGTTCTGAGGGGTCCTTTGTGCATTACGGTCTCATTTTTTAGATTTTGAAGTATAAGACTGTAGAGAGAACAGTCTTGCATCGAAAGATGGAACTACAGCATTCAGTGAGACAAATCTGTTTTTATCACTGTCCTACTACAAATGATAATAGAACTGAAAGTAGCTCTTGTTGGGGAAGAAGGGCATTCTTCCGGGCTTCTCCATCTGGCTTTACTAACCAAACCATTACAGTAACGTGGTCTGCCAGATGTCACTGAAGAGGGCATTAACGTGCCTCTACTTTTTCTAATGTGACTACATGATTAGCCAACCATTTCCCTTTTTAACAGCTGCGTGTGCCTTATGAGGTAGGGTTTAGACTTGTCTTTTCAACAGTTACTATGTTGCAAAGGCAGCTTCAGGTTTTCATGTTCGGCTTCATTTGAAGACTGTTTCAGATATAGCTCACTTCACTAACACACTTCATCACCTCAGTGGGGTCTGTCCATCTTCTTATCCTGATGCATTTAGTGCCTTGTACTCCAACTTTACAGATTTATAACAAAACTTGTGATGGCTTGGGGAATGTAGGGTAACACAAATCTGAGCCACTTGAAATAAAAATGTGTAGAACTTGATGAAAATCACCCTGAAGGTTGGAATCCTGCTGGAAATGACTGCTTACACAGTTCAGTAATTAAAAACACAAAATGCTTTTCCTTTTCAAGACAAAAACTTTCATACAACTTCATGATTGTATTTCAAAGGAGTACCAGGTATTGAGTGCCAGCTAGATTGGAATACATGATTTGAAAACCAAGCTTGGGTCTAGTTATTGCATTTCAGATAGCCTGGCAACTTTGCCAACTGCATAGTACCCCCCTTGGATAGCTGCTGAAAGAGTTCCTTTTGAAATGTGTTCTAAGTTTTGATTTGAGTACCTATGTTGTACTTCATGTGCAAGAATATGGGTAACATCTGTGCAGTAGAACAAAGTTCTACAATGCCGACTACTTCATATCTTTCAACATATCCTGGATGATTTGCTGTTTTAAAAACCAAATGCTGGAAAAACATTCTTTTCTGTGATTTCTGGCCTTTCTTTGACTTGTGTTTTTTCTGATGGCAATTCAAATGAGATGCTTCTGGAGAATATTATGCTGATACATTTAATTTTTTTTTTCATATTAACATAATGGTGTATTCTCTTTATAGCTGGACAAGGATAACTGAGGGAATATCTATACTGTGTAACTGAGCACAGTGCTGGAAGCTCTCCTCCCTGATGAGTTCATGGCATCTGACTGAACCCAGGGTCTCCAGAAGTTAAAGCAATACAGTTATAGTGGTGTGGCAGTGCCCCAGGTAAATAGCTTTGATGTGAGAGAAGTTCATTAGCTTGTTTTAGCACCTTGCTGACTTGTATCTATGATTTTTGAGAGAGAAGCTGCATTTCCATATTGTACTGTCTGGATGCTCTAAGTTTGGTTAGTGTGCGTACCTCACAGACACCTGCACCATGCAGTAGGCTGTAAGCTATGTCTTTGATCGCTTCCCAGTTAAATTACTGTAAGCTGCTATTAGCTTTATATGCTGGCAGTCTTTTTAAGTTCTTCCTCAGTTACCCATAGCTGTTGTAAACTTGACATATTACTTGAACTTTCATTAGGCTTCACTGGACAGCAAATAAAACTGTAAGATGTATTAAGTCGAGTAGTTGTTCCCTTATCTCCGTATGACTGATCTGCTTCTCTAGGTGACTTTTGACCTATTACCATGATTGTTGATTCTTGAACATTAATATTCTTTAAGTAGTATTTAAATAGAATTTTACCAGTGTTTGGTAAAATGTAGAGTATAACACTTTCCACTTTCATATGAAATGGAGAATGCCTCTAATGAATGTTGTCATACCTTTGGTTTATCATATTCTGGAACAGTAAAGTTTGGGAACACCTTAAATTATTTACCAAAATTAAGACAGATAACTAACTAATGTTTTGAAATAGTGATATGAATAATTAAATTAAGGTTTTGTAAATAAGTAGATTAAGGAAAGCCCTACAAGCATACAAATTGCTTAAGCTTGTGGATCAGTAAATGTCTGAATTGTATAACTGGTGTTTTACTTTGAGCTATGGAGTGTATGAGATTTCTGAAATCTGTGCTTGCAAAGTGCTAGATGCACACTAACACACTCCTTTTACATTTCTACCTGGAGATTTAGCTGCAAAAATGAGAATATTGATTCTTCTACAGAATGTCTTATATTGTCTACAGTCATAAAGTAGTGTGTAAACATGTATTTCTAAATTTACATTTGCACAATTAGCAGCAGCTGAAAAATACAGCAATATTATTTTTTAACAAGCATAATACTTGCATTTAAAAAGTCAGTCTTGACATCTTAGAGGCTCCATTGTGTGCTACTGAAAACAAACATCAGTTATGCTAGCATTCCAAATCCATTTTGCCAATGTATCTCAATTATGATTAAAAAGGATCAAAGGATTACCTGTTTGTGTCCGTATTAGCTTGTGCTTGGTACCCACTGGGGTACCTTGTTTCACAGGGAGTTAAAATTGTTGCAATTTACTGAATAGAGATAGTGTATTCTGTGACAAATATGAAATGTATATTTTAACCAGTAGATGGAGCCATTTTAGTTCAATACCTGTCAGCATGCGTGTTTACATACTAGTTTTTAAAAGTGTGGAGTTTTAAAGTCTGTTTGGTCACTTTGTCATTAGAATACAGTCCATAATTATTTAATCATTTCTTTGTCTACAGAGAAGACCAAACATTTTATTCTCACAATATCAATGTTAGGAGGCCATACCATTTTCATAAATGTGTGAAAAAGAGAGGGCATGCTTGTGCTTTATGGGCATTACAGTTATTTCTGTATGTTATCTAGTGTAGTAACCTGAGTGGAACTTTAGAGCCTTTGTACACCTTTTGTTGCCTATTGTAACCTTTCAGAATACTGTTCTATATTGCTGTATCTGACAGTTGAATGCTGTCTGACCAGTAAAGGTTGTGTAGCTAAAACTGAGATGACATTTTTTTTTCTTCCCCTCCTTCCTCCAGCGCCTTAACTAGAATGACTCAAAGCTATGTAATGGAATGGTTGTCCAATTTGGGTATATTGGTACAAGCTGTCTTAATCATTTCAGCAGTGTTGGACTGCTTCATATGTCTGAAACATCTCTTATTCTATGAAGTGCCATTTTAGCAGAAATATTTGCAATGCTATACGTGTTGTATCGTCTCGTATCCTCCTTCAGTGACTTTTTTTTCTAAAAGGTATCATGCATGTTTTTCTTGGTTTATGAGTCTTGTCTCTTCTGGTGAAGTAGCCAGATTCTAACTTGCTTTAGTACATAGTAATGTAGCTGATAGACTTTCCCCCTTTTTCCCTGTCTTCCAGTCCTCTGCACTGAAGACTATCTTTTTGGTTAAGCAAAGTCAACTTGAAGGAGAAGGACCTCGTTCAAAACCTCATTTTGAATTCTCTTAATATGTGGTATTTTGTGATGTCTAGATGTGCCCTCTTCCTGCCCAGGTTCCTGCTGTGAGAGATTCTAGAATTTCTGGTGACTCAGATTTTTGTGAATTTTGTGCTTCTTGTTCAATCTCATGGGAAGTTTAAATTTTCTATAAATGAGATGGAATGAATACTGACATTTTTCATAAGACGTAGTTGTGCAGAAATGCATCTAGACTTCTCTTGATGGCAGTATAGCTTAGGCTTGAACTTTTTTTAAAAAAAAGAACAACTGAAAGAGTTTCCAGTGTAAAAAACAAAAACAAACAAACAAACAAAAAAACCTTTCCAGATTGGGCATCTGTTGTCAAACACAGTTGCCCCAGTTTATTAGAATTTCTGTTACCTGCCTCCAGGCCAACTGGAAACTTCTGTGAATAAGATCCTTAAGGACAGAGGCTAAAGAGAAGGCTTAAAGACTTGTTCCCCTCCCTCCCCCCCCCCCCCACCTAAATCTGATGTACATGGGAATTCTGCTACTTGCCCTGTTACTCAACCCTCTCTGCTCCCTTGCCCTCACCCTCCCTTATACATATTTTTTTATATATATGTATGCATGTGTGTGTATATATATATCAGTATGCTATACTGCTGGGGTTTTGTGTTATTGAGGCTTGCCTTTATGGAGGAAGAATTGAAGACTCTCATCTGAAAATTTTACTGAGTGTTTCTTTCTGTCATCATTTTGTTACTAGGGGGCATGTGTGCATAAAGAGTGCATCTGTGGACAGCACATCCTGAAAAGCTGTGCTTTCCTAAAGTGTAAAATGAGGAATTCCCCCCCCCCCCTCCCCCGCTCACTGTTACATTAGGCTGACTTCTTTGTATTTTACATGACTAATGTCTACCAAATAAATGCTAGCTGTGTCTTGATCAGCACCTGTTTTGGGATCAAAAGAAAGACAACTAAATGATTGTAAATAGGTTATAGTAAGGATAATGCTATTGAGTATTCCTATTGACTTTCCTAACTCCAGCCCTGCATGCTCACATGATGTTTGTATATTCCTTTTGGGTAGCCCACCCCTGCTTCCACCTTTTATGCACTTTGTTTTTACATTTAAGCTCAGTCAGGGCTTCCCTGTTCATCTGTGCTGGCCTTCTGCTGAGCCTGCTTGACTTCCTGCATGCAGGAATGGATTCTCTTGCACTTTGAGATGGTCATGCTTGAAGATCAGGCAGCTCTTCTGGGCTTTCCCTTTACTCTCCTGGGTGGTCTTCTATGAGATTCTACCAAGAATATCCCTGAACAAGCCAAAGTCTTCTCTCCTGCAGGCCCAGGCTATAATTGTACTATTTATCCTTCTTGCTTCTCTTAGGATTAATTCTCCACAATCTCATGGTTGCTGCAGCCAAAGCTGCCTTTGACCTTCATGTCTTCAACTTTCCTTATTTGTGAGCAACAGGTCCAGTACAGAGCCTTCACTTAGTTGGCTCATCAATTACTTGCACTGAGAAATTGTCTTCAATAGACTCCAGAAATCTCTGGGACTACTTGTGCTAAGCCATACCCTAACAGCAAATATCAGGGTGGTTATTATGAGTACCAGTGCCTGCAGTCATGAAACTTCTTCCAGTTGTCTAATGGAGGCGTCATCTACTTTCTGTTCTTGACCAGGAGGTTTGTAGCAGGCACCTAGCCCAGTGTCACCCATACTGGTGTGGCCTCTGGTCCTTACCTGTAAGCTCTTGACGGGGCTTTGCTTGGAACTGATGACAAACCAATGTGTTGCAACCAGCCCTTTACATAGTTCAAAACCCATGTTTCTCACCTTCCCAGCCTGGCTTTCTGCAAGGCCCTCTATCCATCCACTGCAGCACTCCAGCCATGTGAGCTATTCCACCATGACTCTGTAACCTCTAAGGGGGTCATGGCTTCTGCAGTGGTGCATGGATTTCTAATTCCTCCAGTTGTTTCCTATGCTGTTTGTGTACAAGCACTTGAGATGAACCTCCAATCATGCTGCTTTCAAAAGGGGAGTGTGAGAGCCTTCATGTTGTCCCCCAGGCTGCTGTTCTCCTTATCTTCACTTCTTCAGAGTGTGACAGCCTTTCTCCAGCATGCCTGTCTTCACAAGGTTAGTGACCTTGGTGGCAAAAATACTTTTGTTCCACTTTGTCAGATGTATCCTTGTTCCTTAAAGAGGGTCCTGTGGGAATAGAAATCAACACTCTGCTAGCAGCTCCAGCCATGCAACCAGGTGTTGACTCTGGATGCAGCTGCTCTGACTGGAGCCTTTTTCCCTTACTGGAAGGGCTGAGAACACTACCTGGCCCCCTTTACCCTTGCCTCCAGCACTAGGTAGTCACTCTTGATTAATTCAGTAGTCCACTTTAGAAGTATTGCTGGTGCCCACACAGATAAACAGCAAAGCATAGTAGTCCATGGGCTGGACAAACCTTGGCAGTCTCTCCAAAACATCCTGGATATGGGCATCTGGCAAGCAGCACCTGTGACCTCCTGTTAGTCTTACCTGATGTTGTGTGGTGTGTTCATGCACACATCCTTGCAGTTCTTTCACCTGGCCATGCAGCATCTCAGCCAGAGCACACCTACAGCAGGTGAGGCCACCACTGTCCCTAGCCCCAGAGAGAGGAACCAGGCACTTCTGCAGTTCCAGACATGGATGGTGGCATCCTCCCCTTGGACTTCTAGGGTTTCTGTGGAACAGTTCGTGAGGAGCAGTTGCTCCAGCTGGTATTGGGTATTTTGCTTTGTGGATGTCATTGCACAGTCTTAAACAGTTTCTGGGCCCTTTGTAGCCTTGCTGTGCAAACTGCTGTAACAACTATCAGCTGCCTCCATTTGCTAAGCCCCGGGAGCTGTGCTTATGCTACTAAACTTTATCATCTAGTTCTGTTTCGTGTATAGATGTAAAACCTGCTGGTTTATGTATATGTTTTGTTCTGCCTGCTTTTTGATGGACACATTATGTTGATATTTTTTTAACAATACCAATATTGTAAACTTACTTATAATGTAATGACTGTTACTTCAGTAAGGTAGGTATCCATTGGTAATAGTCAAGTGTTTTTAGTTGGCTGATGCAGTTTCATAATTTTATGGCTTCTCAATATCAAGGGGCCAAACAGCAGAATTTCATGTCTGTGTTTTGTCAGGTAATGTATCTGTGTCAATCCCCCCCATTTATTCCTAGCTTTTCTTTTCCTGCCTCTTTGAGCTAATTGTTTGTCCATGTATGGACCTTTCTCTTTATTCTGTGAATTTTAACTTCATTTGATGAAAGACTTCATCAGCTGCTTTTGAAAATCTAAGTAGAATATATTAACTGGATCTCTCTTCCTTTACTCTCTAAACTTAGTAGACTTTGGAGTTGTGACTTCCTTCTACAAAAATCATGTTGGTTCTTTCCCAGTGTGTCAGAAAAATCAGCATGCTCACTAACTCTGTCCTCTGGAATAGTCTGCAAATTTGTTCAGTATAGAGAGTTGTGCTTGTTGGTCTGTAATATCCTGGACCACTCTCCGGTAATTTTAAAATTTGTAATTTGGCTAGACTTCTTCAATCCTATAGTTCCAAAGTAGTTTTGGGTGAAAAAAGGTTATGTTATGCACTATTTCAGTCTTGTTCCTTTAGAATTTTTGTCTGAATATAGTGATCCTAGTACTGTAAATTATCCTTGGGTTTCTTTGTCGTGTTTTTATTGTCTGTTTTTGGTTAAAAAGCTCATCTACAGGAACATCAATTTGAGATATTCTTCAGTGCATATCCCTATCCATGCTGTCTTAAGTTTCTCCATTGTGAACCCGGCTGCCAAAACTTGTTTTCTGCAGTGGTCATATCTTTTCTGAACATTCATTTTAGATTTTGATTTTATATTACCTATACAGACTCTGTAGCAGTCTGTCTTGCTGCTATGTGGTTGAAAAGATATTGCTAGTTTATTATTATTATTATTATCATCGAAGTTACATAAGTTAAATGTGTTTTGCCTGCTTATTTTATGACTACATTTAAACTATCATAGTTTATGATTGTTAGCATTTGCCTCACTTGGACATAACTCAGCTCTTGAAAGATATTTTCTTGATCCTAATAACCTGTCATACCATGTTTTTAGGTGTGTTAGTTTCCCTTTTGGTCTTTTTCGAGAGATGGTATGCATTTGCTTTGGGACTTGGATGGGATGTCTTTGAATAGTCTCCAATCTGCCTGCAAGGATTTAACTTCATAAAAGGGAACTTATTATTATTATTATTTTTAATAAGGTTATTTAAAAATAAGCTTAAAGTGCAGCTGGGATGTGTTTCTTTTATGCAAAGATGATGAATCTGTACATGATAGCAGGAAGCTGTTAGGTGGTAATGTTGTGAATTAGCTTCTCGGCACTGCTCTGGACCAAATCAAGAATAGCTTCCACTTCTGTAGGTTTTCTCACCAACTTGTGAAGTCAAAACATTGATGGCAATCTCTTCAGTTAGCATGCTAACAATAAGGTGGGATTATTAAACTACTGCTAAGATTGTTTCCTTGTTTCCATTACAATCTTTGCAATTGCTTTTTTTTTTTTTTTTTTTTTTTATTTAAACTGCTGCTTGTTTTAAGGCTAATGTTTTTGTATCATATTTTCCTTTGGCTTGTGCAGCCCTATTGTGAGGTTATACTATTATGTAAGTGCATGTTTATTTTAAGTGTAAGCATATGCATTTCTTTAACATGCCACACACATTTCCAGACAGACTTAGTGTACGAAAAAGGAAGTGAGAAGCTTCTGAGTGAAGAGCCACAGTTCGGGGTATTATTGATGGTAGATATCTTCATTTTGTATTTATGAAATAACTATAACCTACCACTCATGCATTTTAAAACTGTTTATGTAAAAACAAACAGATAGCATCTTATAATTGTTATGACTCATTTAAGGAAGTGTTAAAACTCAAGAATAACAGAGATTCTTTCCTTTTTCAGCTTGATTTTATTGAAGTTGCTGGACCTGCCTGCTTTGGGACAAATATCAAAAAAGAAATTAGAGAGGCAAATATTGTTGTATTATTTGATTGAATTACAAATACTGAGTTAGATAGTGATAGGATGGAGTTTCATGTTTCAGCTTTTGAGTAAAGTGCATTAAAAGTTATTGAACAGTTTAATTTTAGATTGTAAGTACAAACAAATTTATTAAAACTTTTCTGACTCATTGTAGGAATTCTTGAGTTTTGAAAGCTGCCAGTGTATGCCAGTCAGCTGTTGCTATATAAAAAAACTTGTAATTGTTACCTTTTTTCAAAAATGTAACCAGAATTTCTTTTCAGCATACATTTACTGTCTAGTGTACTTTGCTAATTTGACTGTGCTTGCTTTTATTATACTATATAACTGTATATGATTTGGCACATGATAAGAATAAATATTCCTCAGTCTTGCTTTATGCTTGGATATCACTAGGTAAGGCTTCAGCTGAGGCAGATCAAAAAGTCAATACAGTGAACATTTATTTTTAAACTAAAATAATACAGATTCAAGCCTCCAGAACAGGAGGCCCAAAGAAAACCCACTGAAAAACTGAGACCCAAGATAGAGAACAATATTAAACAGCTGTAGAGTGCTACCTTCATTTTATCTTGACTTAGAGAAAATGTTCTTCTGTAGACTTCTTAGTCCACTCTGAAACTATTTTGTCTGTTTCTGTCCCCACCAGACTACCTTTAAGCTGTTTGCAGCTGTTTGCCAAGTGGTTCTTAACCTTTTGTTTGACATGATTAAATGTACTTAAATCATGGATCCATTTATAGACATAAATATATTCCAATTGTGTATAATTTCTTTTGCACAATTAAAGTGTGTTTGGTAGATTGCCTACTGGTTTATAAACTATGGCTGTCCCCTTCCTTAACTATTGGTTGAGAACAAATAGTGCTAGTTTAAGGCTTTTAATTTTTGAGCACGAGTAAGTTACTTCTGCGCTGACAGAAGGCACAAATGTAAAACACAATACAGATGGAGAGCTGAAGAAATTTGATGCACCCAAGATTCTCCCACCCCCCAAATCTACCTCATGTTCTGTTTTCTATGCATGGAACTGTTTACAGATCTGACAGCTATGTTAGAAGCTACTAATCCTGATTTTCCTTGTAATTCTCTGACTGAAGGCAAGTCAAAACAAATTTTCCTATATATGTATTAAGAATAATGTGCTTATTTCGAGTACAAAAAAAAGTGAATTCCATATCTCAGTCGTAAAGGCGTAGTGAAGATGAAAAGCGACAATCTGTTGCAGGGAGAATGTTATCTGTAAATTATGGTTAGTCTCTGCTAATTGTAAACATATTCATGCATGGCTGATGAACAGTAGTTCATTAGCTGCACAGTAGTGTGCTTGTTCGTGGTTCTGTTGTTAGTGAGCAGTAGCAAGAGGGTTGAGCCATTTCTTTGCATCTAGAGGTATAATTTTGAGTGCTGAATCAGCCTGGTTTTTGGAATCCTGACTCCCTGAGATCTAGAAACTATGTAAACTGGTGTGTCGATGTTAACTAGCTGGTAAGCATTATAGATTTGATGGAACTGGGCCTGTAGTTGCCTAAAGAAAGGCAAACAAAAAAATTGTGGTGTCCATTTCTCATTGGTGATGGTGCAGACTTACTGTAACCCAGTTGGTATGTGGAATTTTAGCAACTCCTGATATAGCAAATAACTTGGAATGTGCTGCTGTTCTTACATAAGGTGAGTAATTTCTCTCTGTCACAGTCAGCAGTTTGTTATATATCATGTATTTACTATATTTGCATCATGGTAAGAGGCCAGGTGTCTAATGATTACGAAGTTCTGGATCCTGAAGGCAATGTAAAGGTGAGAAGTTGCATTTTAAAGCAGTAGACCTAAAAGGAGTTGTACTTCTTTCAGATTATATTCCATACACTTTAGGGTGTATGAGGGGTGTGCACTTACCTGCTAGTCCACCTATATCAATGATCTTCAGCTCTGT
This sequence comes from Dromaius novaehollandiae, assembly GCF_036370855.1. Classification (NCBI taxonomy): domain Eukaryota; kingdom Metazoa; phylum Chordata; class Aves; order Casuariiformes; family Dromaiidae; genus Dromaius; species Dromaius novaehollandiae. Next base: position 31,564,793 of record NC_088099.1, read on the forward strand.
AAGTGTGTTTCATTGGGGGTGGAGGGGTAGGTCAACACTTCAAAAACTTTCCTGTGGAAGAATGCGTTTATGTACCTTTAACCTAAGCTTTTTGACAAAACGGTTATTTTTCTTTAGGTACCCTTGGAAGATATCTGTAGGGTTTGATATAACCACTGGTTAGGTGGTAAGTCTCAAGCAGCCAGGCCTGTAGTCTTGTCTGTTGCCAGAAGAGGTTGCTATAGAATCTTTTGATTCTAGACTTCTGCTGGTGCATGTTTTGGGGAAAGTTGCAAATGTCACTTCCAGGAACAGGGGGCAGCTGGAGCCAGATGATGAACTCTGTGGCAGTGAAGGCCGGGAGGCCAGGAAAGTGGGTATTCTTCAGAAATAGCTTGCAGAGGGAGATGGCAGTGTCTTCGAATAGATGTTTACGTTCATTTTAGAGAAAAGACTTCACAGGTAGCAGAGGCTAGGGAAAGATCTGGTCAATGGCAGTACAAGTGTCAGGGCTGGGAACAGTGCTGAGTGGCAGGGGGTGGAAGCTGTTGGGAGCCCAAGAGAAACACTGGTGAGTGAGGCAGTGGAACAGAGCACTTTTGGAAGCAACGGAAAGGATATCTGTGCTTGCATGTGTGTTTGTGTCAGGAAATGTAATATAAATGTATGACATGCATGAGTGTCTACTTGAGAATGCAGAAGACATGCCTCTAAGATGAGGTCATAAAAGTCACAAGCTTTTCTCTTGTGACATTTGCGTTACTGCTATTTCTTGTCAGGCTCTGAGGACCCATTGTATGTTTGTGGTGATACGTCACAGGATTGTAATTAATGTATTATGGCCACATTATGGGAGAACCTGCTTCTTGCTTCATTAGTCTTACAGTATAAATAGGCTCTTGGAGTGGGAGAAAAGAAAACTTCCTTTCCCTTCTTGAGTACTATTAAAAAAAAATCCAAATGTCATGAGTGGATACAGCATGCTATACTGCTTAGTGAGTTTTGAATGCTATGGCTTTTTATTGGTGAATGGATTGTTTATGTGTAGGTTTGTATTTGTGTAAGATGTACTAAATTTGGATGGAAGAAGGTATGAACTGTTAAAGAAAAGTAGAGTGGGCATGGCCTTAGGTTTGAGAGCTGATCTTCTGTAGAGCTTGCTGTATATCAAAATAATTTTGTTGTGCAAGCCTCATATTTCATTAATAGTTCATCAATAAACATATTCGAAATCCACTAGTATTCCTGAAGTGAGATGTAGGAAGAGAGAAGAATCTAGGAACTGCTTTCAACTTCCTCTTGCTAAAATATGAGGCATTAAACTAAGGTAATGATCAAGAAAGTAGCTGGTTCTGAGAAATAATATGGGGGAAGGGGCACTTGCCAGCTTCCTTCTGTAGGAGCCAAGGTAATTCTCAAGAATTCAGTGGGAAATTTGTGTGTAACAGCTAGGGATAGAGACGAATTTTGGGTATGCCTTGACAGTGCTCTTCTCCTCCTCTTCCCTCTTTTCTTTTTGTTTCCAACTTTGTTGTAAAGCATCTAATGCTTTTCTGTGTTAGAAGGAACTTTCCCTGCGTTTTACCCTTAACCTTACCTGTTGAGAGATGGCCTCAAAGGAATTGGATTGTCATGGAGCACTGTTCTGTGTGAGCATCGCATGTATATGCAATGATGTGCAGGAATTCTCATGGGATGTCTGCCACAGAAAATGTCTTGAGAGTGAAAAATTGGTGTGTTCTCTCCACTTAACCTCTATTTAAGTGGAGAAGGGAGAGTGCTGATGATGCTGAGATACTCCTCTGTGCATTGTCACTACTCTGTATACCTAAGCATTGAGTTTCTTCTAAGTAGTGTAATGCCAACTTTCCTTGTGTTACAGCAGAAATACCTCTCAACTTGGGCATGAATGGGTCAGCTTTAAGAGTGAAGTGCCTTCATTGTTGCTTTTGAGGAATATAAGTTTAAAGCATGGTTTCTCTTTTAACATTAGAGAGAGAGAGACCCACAGCAGCTTTCCAGTATAGTAATTCCAGATAGATACTAACAAAAACTGAGCTGTAAATGATGTACTAAATGTGAATGTATTTTTTTTTTCCACTGCAGCTTTCCCTGACTTGTATTATCTGCATTACTGAAAAGAGTGTTTCTAAACCCCTTTGGTCCCAAGAAAGCAGCTTTGTTAGGAGAAGGACTGGAAACTGAAGAACTTAAGAAAATAATCCTGTTTACCCATTGACTCTAACATGCATTACAATCTTCTCTTTGATATTTATCAGTAGTGAAGTTCTAATCTTGCCTCACTAGTGTGAACAAAAGTTTCAAAACAAGGTATATACTTTACGTTGTATCTAATAGGTCAATAATTCTATATCGATGCAAGTCATAGGAAAAAACAAAACCTAAGACTAAATTTGTGTCTTTTGGAAGTCAGACAAAGTTGAAGAGTCTAAAAGAGCTGCTGTAGTGGTAAAGCAGCGAAGCAACTGGTGCAGTTGATCATGGAATCCTTCATAGAAAGGAAGCTGCTGTTTGGTTTCCTTGGCCAATTATGTAATTTAAAATATAAGCTCATTAGATGCAAGTAGTTTGACACAAGTCTTATTAATGGGAACAATGGTTTACATCAAAGTTGTTCAGATTCTAGATGCAATGAAACAGTGCCAGAATTATTTTCTTTAAACTGAATAATTGGGTGTGGTCCTGTAACTAGCAATAAGCAAGTTTTTTTTTTTTTTTAATCACAGAAGATGCCACCCAACATACAGTTACGGTAGGACAGAGAACTTCAGAATGGAGCATAAGGCAATTTGCCTTCCCTTACAGATGAGGGCTGAGCTTCTATATGTTCCTGTAACAAACAGAGCCTGTAATTCAAGGCCTGTTCTGATGCACTTGTCAAAAAGTGGTTCCCGATGATGGAGTATAGGATGGGAGAAGTTATGTTCGTGGCTTCTTAGATCTTATGTTAGTATCATCCTGTTCTAGATAGTAATTCAGTTGATTGCTGCCCTCTTTTAGGAGCTTTCTAATGACTACACTCAAAGTTTAAACTAGCAAATTTAACAAAAAACTCCTATCCTCACCTCTCAAAAGCAAAGCTGACCATATAGTTCTGCCTATAAAGCTGTTTCTTTGATGCAGAAACTTCTGAATGCTTGTTCAATTTTATTTGAAAATGACAGAATTACACAAGATCATAAGCAGACACTTCTGGTTTTGATCTCTTTTCTGGAAAAATCTGAGAACTTGTTTTTGTTTTCTCTAAAAGGGTTTTGATAGCATTCTCTGTTTTAAAAAATTTCCAATAAAAACTACTTACATGGAGGTTTTCTTTTTTTCTGTACTATGTCTATTGCTTTTGGTTAATCTGCAGTCTTGGTGAGGAGAATTGTGATTGAAGAATTATATTTTGAGTTAATGGTTTAAATGGAATACAGAACTTCAAGGATACTCCATTTTAGCACTGTAAGCATAGGTGTTTTTCTTTTTATTTTGTGCTTTCTATTATTATGTAGTTTGACAATTGTATTAATAAATACAAGTAAAAAAGGACTTGTCAGGTTAGTTTGCAACCGCTAGAGAATATCTGAATAGTTATCTGAAATTTTTTTTTCCTGGAGAGCCTAACTATGGAATATAATACTACTTCTAAATGTCAGTAAGTACCCAGAGTTATAGAAACAGGGAATTGATTATTTAAAAAATGGAGTTTCAGGAAACCGATGAGCTCTCTCTTCCTTCACGTTTTTCCTCTATCCTTCTGGTTATAAACTGTTAGCCGGTGTCTGCTACTAGTGGCATCTTTCATCTATATGTCTGTCTATCTTTGTCTCTTAATGCAACTTAATTATTTAGAGCTTGTAGATGTGTGGGCTTGTCTCTTAAATTCAAGTTAAGACCCAGAATAGAGGTGAAGCCTGCTGACTCAGTGGCTCCAGAAGTCTGGTATTATGGTATAATTTGCCTACTGTGGACTGTGTTAATGACCATACTCTGTGTGTGCAGAGAGAGAGAGAGGTGTGTGTGCGTATACACACACATAAATATATAAAAATTTATACGAGTTGCTAAATATATTACATGTTATTGAAAATCCAGTTAGGGATTAGTCAGAAATGGAAACAATCTTCAAAACATTTCATAGTACATAAACTACTATACTTTCTGTTAGGTTGCTTTCCATTGTTTCATTTCTTAAACACTAGGTGCAAATATGCATTGCAGGCCCTCCAGTGGTTTATTGTTAAACATGTTTCTTCTAATAGTTTTGCATTTGAGTATGCATTTTCTGCTGTAGAAAAAGCTGGAAGAACCTTAAGAATAGACTGTGGTGATTGTGCTCTGTGCTATGTACAATAGCTTCCTTTCTGAGGTTATTAGAAATCCATTTTTTTTCTGCCTATTACAATGGTTGTGTGACTTTGCTTTTCATTAACAAAAAATAATGGAGTCTGGATCAGATAGCATGGACCCAACTGTGAGGTTTGTGGGTATCTCAAAACTTGCTATGTTCTCACGTGGTCACTTGTTTTGCAGGCCTCTTAAAATGTCAAAGTAATGTACTGAATACATATATGGCACCTGGAGGAGAAAAAAAATCTTTTAAAACAAGGCTTATGTGCAAGACTTATCTGGAAGTCACCGTAGATCTCCTGGGGACACTTGGTATCTTTCTCAACCTTGCTGGAGCCCAAAGTATCTGGCTGTTGTATTTCTTTATTCTTGCAGTGAATGAATGAAAATACTTCTGTCAACTTCAGGCACTCTGTAACTCTTTATTTGGATTAGTTGTGAGCATGATGGCCGTTTCATGGTCTAACATTCAATGCAAAAGTATTTCAGTGTTACAAGGCACTTGTGTGACAGAAAACTTACAGTGCCATCATTTAGGTACGCGCTCTGTTTGGGAAAGCTGAAATTTTTTGAGGAACACGTTGCCTTCTACTTGAAAGACTTGTATGAATCATGGACATCTGGCAAATGTGTCTCAATTTAGGATTAGTATTGACTGTTAATTTATGATGTAGAAGTCGTAACATAGGCAATACTCAGTATTACTAGGACTGATCAGGCTGCTGCTGTGTCCTTACATTCTAAATTAAAATAACGAGGTGTACTTTTTTCTGTTGTTTTTCTTATCTGTAAATAAAAAAACTGCTTCATCAAACAACAATATGAGATGCATTAAAAATTATGTAAGCTACAGAAACTGCACTTGGAAACACAGTTCTCTTTCACTCTGAAATGTACTCCTGTCCTTTAAAAAAAAAATTGAGTCTGAGATTTGATCTGTCCTCTTCTGTTATGGAAATTAGGCTTGTTGGCCACCATAACAGGGCCCAACCCTAGGTTCCTGCAGAAAAGTTCATAGCCAAATCAAAGCAAATTAAATAATTAATTTTTAATGACGTGCGTACCGTAATTACAGCTTGAGCTGGGTGCCTCCGAAGAGGGACCCCGAACAAAGAAATCCCTGGACAATTATACCTTCCAATCTAAGCTCTCCACCCCTCACATGGTAGTTTGGACCAATAGTAATATTTTGGTCTGGGGTCTCCTGCTCCTCATTGGGTCTCATCGCTGTCCCTAGGTAGGCTGTTTATCTTTACTGTTGCGGTTTCTGCTGACGGATGTGTCTTGATTCCTCGGGTCCTGCCCTTGTCTCTCAAGGCTCTGACAAAGAGGTGTTGTTCCAGCAATTAGCACTGCCCCAGCAGTGACAGTAGGTGTTATCTCCCAAGGTCCTGATGAAGGGGATACAATCCAGACCCTGAGATAGCTCGGACCCCCTAATTAACACTGTTTCAGCAGTGAGAGGAGGCTTTGTTTCCCAGGGTCCTGGCGCCCAAGTAGGTCTTATTTCAAAGCCTTGATATCCTCCCTCCCGGAGCGCGAAGCACAGGAGTGCACACTGCTTGCAACTCCCTTATCATTGCAGTTTGAACCAGCTCTCAGGCCCTTTTCTTACTGAACTAGGTAAAAGTTCATTATCTTATTTAAGTGCGGCCTAAGGCTTCAACAAATATAGCTACTCATGCTAAGCAAGTTTTATATAAGTTGTGTTATGCAGCTACCTCTAGACAGTTTCAGCTCAGTATTCTTTAACATCTTCAGACCATGTTTAGTCACATACTGGATTGAGTATTTAAGATAACTATTAGAAGAGCCAATAAAGTCTTGTCTTTCATATCATTAATAGTAACCTTTGCCAAGGCAGATAATATTTGTCAAGCTTTGAGGTTTTGCCACCTTCCATATCTTGCTGTATCAATCCAACTTCTAATGCAGGTTTTCTTTCAGGATTAAGATATAAGAATTAATAGCAATTACTTTCTTAAGAAATAAGCAAACAACTGTTTTGTCTACTTAGTCATTTACTGTGGTTGTCTTAGTCATTTTTGTGAGTGGTGCTTGATAGAGTTTAAGCATTACAACTTCAGTGTCCTTAAAAAAACAACAACGAAAAAAAAACCCCCAAACTTCATTCATGATTAACATAATTAACTTGGCTGTGAGTGAAAAATTGGGGTTAGTAGTAACATCAGTGATGTTACAAGTGATACAAGCGATTTGTGAAGTGGACTGCCTTCAGGTTCCCCTAGGTGTTGTGTTAAGAATGTTGTAATTCTAAACTGAACTACAGTTCGGTCCCCCTTTAATGGGAGAGCTTCCTTTGGTGCAGCTGTTCTGTCCCAATGAGAAAAGGGTGTCTTATGCTTTCTTTGATCCCATGTGAACGCAAGAAGCATTAAACAAGATTAATAGCTTTTGTAGAGAGAGTTGACCTAGTTATTAATGAGGCAAATGGAGATTTTAAAATATTATGCTTGAGTGATTCTGCTCTATAGTAATTCTTTTTAGTAATGCTTCTGTTAGTATAGATTTTGATAATCAGCAATGAAAACGGATTCAAATTTTAAAGGTAGATCTTTTGGAAACTTCAGTTTTTAAGGAGTCTGTAAACTGTTGTTAAAATCAGCTTATGAAATGTGTTGATTTTAATTACATTAATGATATTCCAACCAAAAGCTCTGAAATTGATGCAAGACCAACAAAAGCTATGATGTCTTCCTGCCCAACATATTAAATTTTATTTAAAAGTGATCCTAATCTGAATGGACTCTTTTCTCCTAAAGATGTGTCATATCACCGTTAATGATTCAGGCCCATCTGATTAAGGTAAGCATGCTATATAAGGGAGTTTGATTCTGTTTGCTTTGTACATTGACTAAGAGAATTTTACGAAGTGCTATACTGTGACACTTGTGCGACCTTGTTTACAAACGGTTGATTTTCTGTAGAGTCAGTCCTGTGAGAAAATAAGAGAATAATCACAAAGAATGTGGTGGATAGGTTAATTTCTTGGTGTGCGCTCCAACTTAATCAGAGTATTGCTGGAAAATCGCTATCTCAATATGCTTATAATCTAAGCAGATGAAACCACTATTGTTAGAAACATGGGGAGTTAAGTAGGAGGTAAGTATATTCAAATTCTTGCTATTTGAGTGTTTCTTTACATGTTGCTTTTGGCTTTAGGTGATAATGTTTAAATATTACAACTTTTAACTGTTCTTTCTCATTTCTCACATTTCATTTTTCAAATTTTTTCCTTTTGTATCAAGCTGAGGTAGGAAAAAAATCTTTTAGAGTCATGAAATGATGAAAGCTTGTTATATTGCTTTTGGTTGCTAAAATATTCTGGTGTGTATGTATCAGAAAAACAAACATTTTAAGTTGTATTGCATACGTACATGTGTCATTAAGATATCTGATTACAGAAACTTGCTTGATGTAGTAATGCATCCCCCAAGGCTTTAAGGTGTAGTTGAACCTTTTTTATATGCCACAGTTAAAGCAAGTCTTAGCTTCTGTGTAGATGGCAGATGTAGATTTAATAGTATCAGAAAGAAATAGTCTGGAGACTTGATTTCTAACTCCTTAGATAATTCATGCAATTTTTTTTTTTTTTTTTTTAAATTTTTCTACTCTTCCTCTCTTATCTAATATTTGGAGAAAATTCATTTGGCTGCCAGATACAGTTGCCACTGTCTAGATTAAGTGTTGTATTTTTTTGAATGTTCAGAACTCCCTACTAGCTTTAAAGTGCTCAATTACAGATGTCTAGATAAAGTTCCTGAAGCCCTCAGGAACAGCATATTCATTTTGCTGGAAGCCATTTTGGGGTAATATAAGCTCAAAATGTTCAGCGTGGTTTGGTTATTTGTGGGTCTTTTTTTTTGTTTTTGTTTTTTTTGATCTTAGGTCTCTAGTGTTGACAGTGCCTTTTATTTATTTGTCTTAATGTTTGGTTTATCGTGTATTTAGCTTTGTATTTTAGTTTTTGTCTTTCCTGTCTTTTAATGGGATCACTTATGCTCATAAGGATGTCCTAAAGCTGTTGGATCTCATTTCAAGTTCTGGCAGAGATCGCAGGAGGAGGGTTTGTATCTGAGGGCATCACTTGGTATACTGAAGCCAGTTTTAGGGTTCCTAGGACTGTATCAAAAGTGCCATGGTTGCATCTCAATAAGCATGGGTCTGGCGTAAGCTTACTCTGGAAGTTTAGATAGGCTTTAAAAGAAAATGGTGGTAGACTTCTTACTGGCAGGCTTTAGGCAAGGCCAGATATTGTCTTGTCTTCTTGAAGTCAGTGTAGAAGCCAAAAGCTTTGTAACCTCTGTATTGTGTTTTCTGATTTCACTTGAAATCCATCCTTCCTCCAAATCGTATTTGTACTATTTGGTGGTGGTGTACAGATCAAACACTGCATGGAACTGTAGTCTAACTGGTTACATTAGCAGGAGAGGTAACTTCTGTTGCTTATTCCAGAACGATTAAAAATGTCTGTATATTGTTTGGGTGCAATGTTCAGAAAGCACCTTTTTTGATATTTGTTGGCTGGTTAAACTGCCATGCAAACTAAGTTTATAATGTTAATGCTCTTTAAAATAGACAGTTCTAAGTGTCTGTTAAACAAAACAGGTTAATGCATCCAACATGTGGCAGATAAATTAGAATATTCTGATTTATTTATTAAATAACCCCTCAAGTCATGAATTTTTAATGTCCTACAGCATTAGTTTTTTTATTACTCTAAAGAGTAATGTGTGCGTGTCTCCTTTAAAAATATTATCTTGTAGACTCTTTTACTTGCTTATTCTCAAAAGAAGAAGAAAATTGAAAAGAAGTATTTCTTTTGTAGTTAATTTTTTACATCTCAGATTTTTTTTTCTTGTATACTGTCAGTTGAACTTGCATATAAAACACAGGCCATAGTTTAGATAGCCTGCTGTATCAGAATCAACACCTTGCTTTTAAACCACAGCCTCCTAGTCAGACAAAGCAAAAACATTGTTTCTTAGTACATTAGAAAATAAGCTTTTTGTTGAATTTTTTTAATAGAAACAAAACAAGCTTAACTATGTAGTCTTTAATTATGTTCAACAAGACAAATGAGGAAAAGGGTATTCCCTTTTAAAAATTAATACTTTCAGTGATCCTGCCAAAGGAGATTAGGCTAGCTCCTAGAAATTTAAAGTTCTGCCAGCTTTTTTGTCTAGCAACATCTTCCTGAATTGCAGGAGGAAAATGAAAGAATTTGGCAAGAAACTATGTGTCTTTAGAGTACGGTTATGTGGTAAGGCTGAGCTGAACTAATATTTTATGGCCACTGAAGGAGAGGTCTCATCTCCCCCACTTTGTCTTGTCTCCTCCATAAGCTGATTGAACTTGTGAAGCCATCCCTTGCCTCCCTGATCCAACCTTTTTTTTAATCTGGGTTAGTTTTCTGAAATTAACATTACTGAGTTGTGTTTACTCTGAGATCAGGAAAGAATCAGACCTAATGTAAGGCAGGGCTGTTATAGCGTTCGTCTAGAAAATTGTGAGAAGAGGGGAAAGTCACATGAGTGGTATCACTTCATTTCAGTGGTAGCAAGCTGTTAATTTCACCCAGGCTTGGATGTAAAACTACAGTATTTGAGTGTGGCTCTACACAGTCTAACTCGGTCCTGACTGGAGTTGCGATGGTCCTGCCCTTCCTGCTGCCCAGGCCTAATATTCTCACCTCTTCAGTGTACCAGCAGCACTGGACCCAGTAATGAATGGCTTCAGAGCTGAAGTGGCAAAAATATTTTAGGGTTATTTGTCTACCAGATCACTTCCCTGATATTGTTTATTGTGGGTTCAGATGAGTGGCAGTGGTAGCACAAGGAAGGGAATAACAGCCTTCTATTACTCTCTGCCTTGTTAATAAAGTACACTTGAGTTGCTAGAACATTTTTTTTTCTTTTTGGTGGTTGTGAATTTGTCATGGTGGAGGTTTACTAATAGATTGGTAATTAATTGACATTCAGCATGTAACAGTGATAATAGTCTGATGACTGGTATTCATGAAATACATAGATTTCAAATGAGTTGAAGTTATTCAATGTAATATAAGAGATGTTGTTTGCAGGTAGTTTTAAATACAAAATAAATTCCACAAACAACAACACATGAACCCTATATGTTGTCCTGTTTGGAATGCAACAAATTACAGTGAAGTTAAGCTGTTTAAATTGTCATGGTCATTAGCAGGTCCAGAGATTTACTTCCTTCTTGTCTACCTTGTTTTTAAAGAGAAATGTTGTATGCCAGTAAATAGGAACTTGGAGTGCTGACACCTCCTACTTTGTTAGTAGTCCCGCTACGGATGTTGGATACGTTGCTTAACCTTCCTACTATAGTTTGCAGAGCTTTGATTGGTAGGTAGTGATTTTTCTTCATGGTAAGAGTAAATGTGTTTGATTTTACTAGCAAGATGATCTAAATACCTTACAAGAAAAAACAGATAGTTAAAGATGATGGTAATCCCTCCATGACTGGGATGCAATTATATAAATAGAGGAGAACTGAAGAAACAAGGAAAGCTGAAGGTGAAGAGTTAGGTCTTGAATTTATGCGAATTGCTGAGATTGATGATCTTTCACTTTTCTTGAAGAAAAAGATAGGTAGAGGAATAGTCATTCAAAATTACAGCATTCATCGAAAGAGCCAAGTTTTTATTTATTAGCCGTTGATATTCGGTGTGCTTGTTAAGGAACTGTTCTACATGGGCGCAGTTAGATTCAGTTGTATTTGAAGATTCTATCCTAACTGTAATTTGACTTCATTTTTTTTTCCTCCTGAGGATCTACTCTCAGGGAAAGGCTTCTGTATGCCTGTGCTTCAAGTAATGTCAGTACAAAACATAATTTTATCTGTTCTGTATTATGTTGTTTCAAACCTGGACTCATCAGCTATTCATTTCTGTGCCATCTATTATTCCAAGATAAGGATGTTTAAACTTTGCACAGGTGGTTGTAGAACATTTAAACATTTGACCCCTTGGTAAGATGCCCTTAATACTATTAAAACAGTCCTGATTTGTAGTTCTTGTACAGTGATCTAAGACTTATCTGGAATTAAAAAAATAGAATGTCTGTCAAAGCTGCCAAATTGCCTAGAGATGAGCTTATATAAAAGCAAATGATGAAGGATATGTTGTAATTTTAAAGGGAGGGTAGCGGCTTTGAATTTGGGAAGCTACTTTAAAAAAACAAAACAAAACAAAAAGAAAAACAAAAAAAACCCAACCCAAACCCGGCTCAATGCTATTTGCAGGGTGACCACACACTCATACATGTTGAAGTGAAGCTCTTGTCATTGTTCTGTTTGTACACAGTGAATTTCTTCCATCTGTCACTACAGTGGGGTGTTTTTGAGCCCAGAAATAATGCTATACCAAATAAGCTACTCTAAAAATTGACATACACCCCCCCCCTCCAAAAAAAAAAAAATCCATCATTTCACATCCAGATCAGGATTTGGAGGGTGATTACCAAAGTTGTCTGTACAACAGAGCGTATACTAATTTGGCTGTTGATGAGTATTCGGGTTACAGACTTCAGCAGTGTCCTCTCTAGGCAATAAATTTGCAGCTCTTGAAATGATGTGTAATTGTGTGATGTCAGGAGGATTCAAACTAGCAGATCTCCCTGATACTGTCTCAGAATCCTAGTGGCTTCTGGCAGCTAGCTTGCAGTGTCCTGAGAAATCCTGGAGTCAGGCAATGGGATAATACACCGGGGAGTATCTGCACGGAATGCTTCGGATCTTTGTAAACACTCAGTTCCAAGTGTATGTGCTGATACAAAGTGAAGCAAGCTGAAGCGTATTATTCTGACCTACCTCTTGGGAACTAACTGTTATGCAGAAGTTGTATTTTGAAAAATAGTCCTAGGTACACAAACCCATATTCTCATATGGATGATTTTTCTTTCATTAAATGATGAGCCACTGCCTACCGAATTTTGTATTCCCTTGATAAGGGCACTAGCAGCGCCTTAGAGCAATAGCTTATATTTAATTCATGTGTAACAGAAAACTTAGGCAGAAAACAGAAAAACAGCTTCCTGTGTGTTAGTAGGTTCCCAATTAATAAAGAAGTCCTACAAGAGCATCTTAAGTAGTATTTGACATACTGACATTAGACCTTTTTTTTTGTCATGCAATTTGCTGCTGCGTCATCTTAATCCGCCAGCATGTTGCACCTCCTCTGACATCTCCTCTCCCTGCTACACCCTTCAGAAAACTGTCATCTAGAAGTATTATCTCATGGATAAGGAGTTCTTGTTTTTGATACCTGCTTCTAGAGAGATACACTATTTTTTTAAAATCATGAAGAAAACTAGCAATGAACTGAGCTTCACTCTGCCCCCCCCCCCCCCACCTCCCCAAATTGGGTGGAAAAGGAGATCCTCTTTAACACAGGGGCTGCATTGTTAGAAAAGAATGTAACGTTCATTTCATATGACTTGTTCACATAAGGAAGGATTGAGTTTGGGTTATGGATGCAGCTCTACATCCCTCCCTCAAACACAAGATTTTGAAATATTAGTAGAAAGCTCATACCAGATTTACCAATTTGTAAGGCTAGACGTGTGTACATCAGTATGGCCTCTTGCAAGTGAATCACCAGTTTCTTTGTGCTTAGAGCTGGCTAGGTGCCAACCAGTTTCAGTCTGAAAGCACTGTGCTTAAGCTAATGTGGTAAATCCTGCCTAGTAAAGCTACTTGACTTAAAATAAAAACGTGCTTGAGCCCTGCCAGCTTAGAAAGTCAGCTCAAGCACAGCTCTGTCTTCTATGGACTCTGCAGACCCCACAATAAAGCAGTTCACTGACTGGGGTAATAGTTGCCCTTTCATTTTTAGAGCAAAATGTAGAGGATGGGAATCTGTGGCTGCAATAGTGCGTGCTGTTTGCTGATGTATTAACAGTAGTGTTTCTGTAAGATGTGATAGGCTGTATTTTAATTCAATTTTAATGCTCCAGAACCTAGTTATAAGAAGTGGCATGAAAATTGCTCTTTTAATCCATTGTAGTGTTTTCTGCACTCTACCAGATGGTTAACAGAGGGTTTGGAATTAGTCCTACTTTAGTTAATTTTGAGGGATTTTTTTTTAGTGGAGGTCTGTATACTGCTTTTGAGGACATTAAAGACTATGTATTGCTTTCAAAAGATTAAAATTTGTGCAAAGAGCTAGGAGCTTATAAATATCTTTTTCTGTCTGGAGATAGATTTACTGCAACTAAAACTTTTTCTGGATCCGGCTTTCTAAGAAAGTGCTTTTATAGCTGGAAATAAGCTGAAATAAGTGGTACTTGAAGGGGTTTAAAAGTGAAAATTAGGAAGGAAATATTTATGTATGTTTCATGATAACTTCTGTTTCTTTTTTGATTAAAAAACCCCTTGTGCACTTTTTAAAGATTTTTTTTTGTGGATTATCATTGCATATGGTTGAAATCCTGCTGCAGCACAAGTTGTTTTGCTCTGAGTTCTCACAGTGTTGCCACAGAACACGTTCAAGGACATGATAATTTCGAATATATTTGACTGCAATTTGTTTTAGAGTACTGACTTCTGTAGTTAAGCATGTTGAGCCAGTTGCAGTTTTAGATTGCTACGGTGTTCTTTATGTAATGTGAAGCCTTTACCAGGTATTTACTTTTTGGTAAGAACAGACTTTTATCACACAAAGCATTTTTGTTATGGGACTTGGGCGGGGGGGGGGGGAGGGGACCCTCCCCCCCAATGCTATTTGAAAAGACTTGTTTGGTTTTTTTAGAATGTTGGCTTTTGAGCTTGGCTCTCTGTGTGTATGTTCTTTATTTTCTTTTTTTTTTTAAAAAAAAGTAAAGTTTTTGAGTGGTTTTTTTATTTTGTCCTAAGACTGAGTGACTGTTATCTAGGAATTGTTTGATTACAGGCTAGATCTCATAAGATTTCAGTAAACCTCTTCAGTAATTTTTAAGTTCCCAAGTTAAGTAAGTATTCTTTCCAAAATTAAAAAAAAAAAAAAAATCCTTGCCCCCTGTTCCAAAAGAGCAGACTGCCTCCTTCACCCCGCCCCCACACTAAAAGACCCAAACAAACCAACTTTGCACTCTTTGTATAGTGTAGGAATTGAAATACTTTGTTTTCATATGGATTTATGCTAAGGCAGACTGCTTTAAAATCCTGGTGAACCAACCCGGAATACTTTGAGCATAGCTGCTTAAGTATTCGTCTGAGTAGCTGAAGGACTTTGTATAAATCTGTGCTCCACATGAGGAAAAGATTAGGCTTGGTTTAGGATGCTGAATTTGCTGAATTGAAAAGAGAACTAGGAGCTAGGATATTTGGTATTTTTGTTTAACTTGTTTTTCCTATGCGAAGTGTTCGGTTTACGGGCATTTACACATAGCAACAGAGAGGCCCTTCAGTAACTTGGAGGATAGAAGATTCTCTAGAAGGAAGAGATGGCAGCTTAATTTTAATGTGAACATGTATTTACAGAAATAGGAGCAAACCACTTTTAAAGTCTCTTGTCAACACTATTGGAGAACGACCTTGGTAGTCTGGTTTGAGAATTTTCTGGAGTGAGAAAGACAGTGATAGGAATTGAATGTGGGCTCTTCTTTCTTGGGAAAGTCTTCTAATTTCTGAGCTACTATGTGATAAATATCATCTTTGGAGTTGCATAGTATATTTCTTTGTCTGGTGGTATTTGACTCAAATTTATAAACAGCATGTTATTTTGTTTTGCCCAAGCTGTTCTCTTCTTTTTTGGTTGGGAGGGGAGTGCTAGTTCAGCAATACTAGAATTCTCATCATCCAAGAAGTATGAATGAAAAAAGAAAAAAGAGCAAGGAAGGTGGTGTCATGCTGTAAGTTAAGTTATTTATAACGCCCTTAAGAGCCTGCATGTTACATGATGGAACAAGGAGGTTTAGGTATGGCAGTGATGACTGGAAGAGTGAAATGAAGCTCTGAATTTGATATGGTAGACTGCAGAATACATTTTCCTAAGGTTGTTTTAAGCAAACAAAAAATCTCTTGAGAGCTACTCATATCATACCTGAAAGTGAGAGTCTCATTTTGATCTGGAAGAAGGCATGAAAGTAATTACTGCTAGTAGCATGGCTTTTTTTTTTTTTTTACCTCTTCAAAAGAAAAAATACATAAGAAGAATTTTTTAGTAATCCCTGGTTTATTTTGTTGAGGAAGAATATATGGCTTGTGCTGGAAAAACTGCCTTTGGAATGAATATTCAGTGAAGGGTCAATAATATGGCTATAAACATGCTTAGCAGATGTTTTGACTTGTAGGTTGTTCCATTCTAGGAGCTGAGGTACAAATGTGCTTTCAATTCATAGTGCTAATGAAGTCTTGGATCTGAGCAAAAATACACTGTTGGAGCTGTTCGTAGCTGCTGTTGATGCAGAAAATGTTAAATCTCAAACTTGGTTTCAGTTCCTTTTTTGGTATTCTCTAAGCTGGAATTGAAGGCATGTCGTATTGCCATTCTGCTGTTGTGTGACCCTGTGGTAGCTGTAATCAGTGGCTTGGGAGATGAGGGAGACTTGTGAGATAGCGATTGGCTGTGGGACTGGGGAGCAGTTTCCCGGAGTACATCTGTGTAAAGCAGAGTGAGCTAAAGCAGTCATGTATGCGCAGTCGCTGGTATCTTGGGAGATTCATTACAGTGTCTTGTACAAGGGCAATCTCTATTTCTACATATTAGCATTGAAGAAGCTCACCCAGGGAAGAAAATGCAACCTGTATGTAAATAGCAACTGTTTAACTTAATAATGGTTTGAATGTGTTTTGATACAAGTGATATTTAGCAGCTTGCATCTCAGAGTGGTGGACTATGTTGGGCTTGTTAGTTATGCAAGAAATCTCTGAAAGATCTAGTAGTAGAAATAATACTTGAAGTACAGATTTCTGTTATATAGGAGATTTTCTGTGTAACTAGAACTGTTTAATGGTACTAAATGGCTTTATCTGAAAAGAAAACATTCTTTTAAAATCAGAGTATACTGCCAGATTTTAAGAGGGTTTTTTGAATAATTTTTGACTCAGCTTTTCTTAATTTGAAGGTTATTGACTATGGCTTTGAGTTGCTTTATGAGCAATTCTCTGCAAGTATAGTGGGGAAGTTTCTGGTGACAAATCTTGAAATAGCCTAGTGATTGTTCCTTTTGACCTCTCTCAGAAAACAACAACAACAAAGCAATGAACTTAATGAGTTTGTAACTCGGACAAAATGTTTGTGGAGGTAATGGTGTTCAGACTTCAGTGTTGTAGCTATAGAACTCCCTTTATAGAGATTTCTACAATGAAGCAATGAACTTTAATAGTGTTATGAGTTATTGTTTTATTCTTGAATGGGTAGCCTTTGTCACTGACATTTAACTGCAAATACAGTGTGTAACAGAAGTAATTACTTTAGAGCCCAGCAGAAACTAAAATTTATGGGGTGGAATTTTCCTAAAACTTAAAGCTTGAAAGAGCCCTGTAGTGTTTTATAAAACAAACAAACAAACCTATAAAAAGATTGCTAAGCTTACTATATTCCTTTTATGAACATAATAAGAGTTTCATTTAGACACTTTAAAATGGATCTAATTGCAATGATCTTGTCTGTTAGGGGCTGTGTAGTACAGTGATTGATTTCTGATATCCAGTATGGTGCTGCCTTCAACTCTGGACACAGAACTCTCTCAGGCATATGTATGTCAGTAGGGACTGTTATTTAAATCAGTACTAGTTAAAGCTGATTTAATACTCAAAGGTAATCTGCTCTCTTAGCATTTAAAAGACAAGGCAAAGATCTATTTCCTGCATATTCAACTATGAGAGAAGGGGCCAAGTTGTAGTAGTTGAAGTTGTTACTAGATTTCTGTTAATGAAATCCAACATTTTAGGAAGTCATGGATGGTTCCCTGTGTTAATGTTTTGCTTTTATCAAACTCTTATAAGACTTGCACAGCATTTTGTCCTTTCCCCCTTCCCTATCCCTAATTCCTGGACATGCACACATGGCTTTTCTGCTTAAGTGTAAGCTAAAGTGACAACTGTATCTTAAATGAAAAGTCATTCAAGCCTCAAAAATTTAAAATGTGTATTTTTCTGAAGGTAAGAAGGAATGGTATATTCTGTTCTGATCTCTTTTTGTTCCCTTTCATTGAGGTGATTAGCTATAAGAATTCTACTAGTTTACATGCTGTATTTGTAGGATTGTTCAATTTGGAAGCAGTGCATTGTAGATACAGTATATTTCTCTGAGGGCTGTGCTTCAAAATGTAGAGAAAATGAAGTTGTTTGGCTGTTGGGCGACTGATTTTTTTGGGCTGTAATTTTAGAAATAATTGATCTGAATGGAGCTATGAATCTTTTGAATTAAATGTAGTGCTGTGAAGCAGTGATACAATGCAACTTCATAAAATCATGGCTGTGTTGTTCAATATGCAACTTGATATGTTGGATTGGAGACAGCACTTGCTAATTTTATGTACAGCGTTAACTCTTCTGGCTCAAAGAACACTTGAATTCAAACAGACTTCTGATTTTAGTTGAATGTATTGCATTTTAGTCAGTGCTCTTAAACTCGGTGTTAATCAAGACATCACTTCACCTTCTGTTCATTCTATCCTTTTTTTCCTCTTTTTTAGACAAACTGTGAGAAGTCTTTCCTTCAGTGTTTATGCCTCCTTTTCTTCCTGCCTCTTTCTCCCTATTTCAGTTTTCATTGTGATTTGTACGTGACTTTGTTCATCGTCTAAAGACTAATGTGTGATTTATGTGGGACATGGTTTGTCTTATAGGTTGTAGTTCTTAGCATGATAGGGACTTGATTAGTGCCTTGTAAAACTACTGAAACAAAAAAACTATTTATAAAAAAATTAAATATATTCCTATGTAGGAAACAAAATGTATTAAGCTATTAAGCTATTAACTCATTTAGAATTGCTTTCCCCAAAAGTCATGCAGATTATTGTGACTTTTTTTTGTGCATTTTTTTCTTCAGTCTTCCACAAAAGTTTTGAAGAAACAGAAGTAAATAAAAATTCTGGAGAGTTACTGAAGTACCCACATATTTGTCCAAAGTGAGCGTTCGTATAGTTCCTACATTTTCTGTGAATCTTTTAGAAGGGAATAGTTCAACCTTCAGTTTTTGGGAGGATAAACTGAGCAGTTAATTAGAGGATCAGTTAGCTAGAAAAAATTCTTGAAATATTCCTAACTTACTTCATTATAGCTATGGTCTTGCTGAAATACGTGTCAAACTTTCCTGTAAGGCTCTGAGTATCGCTGTGATTAGAGAGAGCATTTACATGTGAGGATAATTGTGTAACATAGCAATTGTGTAACCACAGATAAAATTCCCAGGAAAAAGGGCAACAAAAAGAAACCCAAACCAAAACAACTTGGGCAGTATTTGAGTTGGTAGTGCTTGGGCAATAGCTGCTGTTGCGATGGTGGAAAAAAATCTGGAAAACAGCTGTTCCTGTGCAAATGAGATCATAGCAAATAGGAGCAAGGAGAATCTATCAATAGTGTCTTTCCTATTTTAAAACTGGAAAGTGTTCTGTTTGGGAATTATTATTAATGTTATTCTCATCTGTGTATGTTTAAAGGGCAAGACTAGCTAGAAGTTGTATGCCAACAGAATGAAATAGGCCCCATTTATACTCAGCACACTTTAATTTGGGGAAATTCTGAAGAAACAATATTGCCGTGTCGGTGATCATGTGCCCAAATAACTTATTTAAAATGCATTTATAGGATAACTTGTACAATTCTGCGAAAGACTATTTAATAGGCTGAATGATATCCTCACTTTTCCCTATGAAGAAAGAAATAATTTTTCACATCCTGTTTGTCTTATAAGGAAGCAGCCGTCTCTGCTGCTCTCCTCTCCACAATGGATGCAGTTGACCTCTGACTTAAAAGCAGAATCGGTTTGGAGAAGTAAAACAATGTATTTAGGACTTCTCAAGTGCTGCTCTTAGCCATTCCTGCAGCTGACCCATGTCAGAAGCCCTTGTTATGTTGCTCACTTCTACCTCAGGCTAGTCAGTGCTCTGTGAGGGCTGCGGTGAGAACTGAAGTAGAGACCCTAGTGTTGGCGATTGCCTGAGGTGGAGTGGTTGTCGTCAAGCTCTGCTTAGAGTAGTCACAGATGACATTAACGAAAATACTTCTCTGGGTTCTTACCTATATTTACTTTCAGGATTGCCATCACTGTGGACTTACAGCCCTATCAAACTGGGAGATACTTCAGGAAATATTTTGAGGTAGACAAGACCAGTGTATTGGTGCTTATTAGTTTGCAGTTCTGGGAGACAACATGTGTAGAGAGAGTGGCTGTATGGAGATGCAAATTGGAGATGCATTTTATTTCCTGTCTTTGTGGAGTGTTATGTGTGCTTAGAACAGAAATCCAGGCTTCTGTAACAACAATCCATTGAAATATATGAAAATGTCATGAATTACCCTACCGGTTCTTAATTATTTCAAACAATAAATTTCAGTAGCTGTGTGACAATGCAAATGAGTTGTGTGTGTACATTTGTGTGTATAATTATATGTGTATATATGTATGTGTACTATATATGTGCATATAATTTATGTATATTATGTAATACATATATATAATATATGTATATATTTTATGTATATTATACATTATGTATTATTATGTATATAATAATGCCAGTCTTTTATTTTTATATGGATAAATAGATGTGGAAAACGGTTGCAAAATCATATTTTGTAGATCTTATTTTTGTGAGGTTTGTAGACAAAATAAGTTCTTAATTTCTTTTTCTATCTAAGCTTTCATTTGTAAAGCAGAGCAATGTTTGTTTTTTTGATTTGCTTTTGTTTTTAAGCTGGAGCCTCGAAAGCAATCACCTCTGTCTTACGAATATGGATGCAAGTTCAACAAAGTAAGGGGTGATAATACAATAATTACTGATTTGATTGGCTCTGCTTCCTAGGTCTTGGTAAGCTAACATTGTGAATTCTGTTTGCACTGATTTTTTTTCATTTACTGGGAAGTTTTTGTAGGCATCTGCTGCTGTATCCTCTCGGAGACAGGATGCTGGGTTGGATGGACTGTTTGGTTTGATTCAGCATAGCTGCTCCTACGTACTGATGATGTAAATATGAAGAGCAAAATGCACAGTGCAAAAACTCTCATATGTTGTTGATCTTGGTATGTAAATGAACAGTAGTGTACTATATAGATTTACCATTTAGGTCTATAAGCAGTATGTGCTCATCTTTTGTGAGATAAGGTTTATTGGTGCCCCATTCCAGCCAAAGAGCTGAATCCCACCTGCCAGATCTGGCATCTCTTAAGACATAAATGAGTTCACAAACTTGGAAGAATTATTGTCCTGTCGAACCCTCCCTTCCCCCCCCCCCCCCCCATGGAAAAAGGAAAGGCAAGTGTTTGCCTTCTGCTCAAGCCAGAGAGGTTATGGGATAGGATTATAATCACAGAGCATTACATTGGTCTGATCCAATGGTGTGCACAGTTGTGACAGAACAGTATTAAAAGGAAAGGTTTTAAACTCTTGGCCAAAAACAGATGCATTACAAACAGACCTGAAGATGACAAAACCCTCTTTTAGCAAGTGCAGCTACTTGAATATCTGCTACAGTGAAGGTTCCTAGCAGCAAGAAAGTGGTGAGCCTGAGCTGACAAAAAGGTAAACTCTGTCTCCAAGAACTGCTAGAAGAAATCCTTTTGTGTGTCATCTCCTATGCACTACTTCCTCCTGCGAACACCAGAGCTATCTTTTCTAGGGCTTCAACTAGTTCTCCAGCTGTGTTGGAGAAGAACTTTTGTGTTGAGGGGATATAAATGGGGCAGAGGAGCATTGACTTAGCTAAGTAATGGTTTCAAATGTTATGTTCAAATTCTTCTCAATACAACTAATGTATTACTTATATGTTTCAAAAGTTAACAGTATCAGTCATTTGTGTGATCACTGTCTATCACCAGAATGAGAGAACTGAGTGAATTAGACTTTAAGTATCTTAAAAATGTGTTGCTAGTAAGATGCATATCTTGTAAATGGTTATTCAGTAATGCAGTTTGGCACTCTGCCCATCTGAAGTTATGCAGTCACATACACATGACAGACATGAGGCAAGTTGCATGGTGAGAAGAGATTGCACAGATAACAGTGGAAAGTTTCCTTTAGATTTAATTTTTTATGCGTCATATCTGTGCCAATCCAACAGACAGTAACTAATGTGTGCTGTTGGAGGCTGACAACCTAATCCCTGCAAACTTCAATTTTTTCTGTAATGTTTCATACAATTTAGACTTGATTTAAAAACATATTACTTTTAGGAAAACTTCAGTGCTCATACTTTAGATACAAAAAGTGTACTGTACTGTACTAAATGTTTGAGAAGGTATTTGTTTAAGTGTCTGGCTTTAAGTGTAAAAACTAACAGAAACCATTCTGATCCCATAATATTTTATTCTTAGTGTTAAATATTCAGATTGTAAATATCCTACCACAAACCTGTAAATTAGTATCCTTTGTCACAGTCCTGCGTTTGGGCATACATTTCAAACATTCTCTGTCATTGGCGCTCATGCAATCTGCTGTAGACATATCTCTAACGGTTTGCCTAAATGGGTTGCCTCCTCTAAAGAACGGAGTCTTGGACTGGTTTAAGTTGCTGTTCAGAAATTCAGTCCTTTTGCTGTTCCTGGCCTTGACACCTAGATGTCTTGTTTTGATAAAAATACTAAATGGCTTTGAATTTTTTTTTTCCCTCTAGAAAAGTGTTTTCATTTTATTATCAAAGAGGTAGTGAGCAATGCACTACACAATACACTCATGTATTTGATTCCCCCCCCACCCCTCCCCTTTCCTTTCTCTGGATAAATGGAAAATGTGTCTAGGCAGGCGCTCTTGTCACCATTAGGCATTCTAGCCTTCCCTAAATAGCAGTACTGTTGAACAGTCATAATGACTGATAGCATGAGTTGAGTGTGAGGAAATTTTGGATATTTGTTTGAGCGCAGTAAAAGGGGAATTACTCTTTGGCTGAAAAGGACATGAAAATCAGAGATGGTAAGAGGAATCCTGGCAAGATTGTACTAGAGCAAAGAGTATTGAAATGTCTGTCTGGCCTGCAACAGCTTAAAAAGGGTTTTCATTTTCATGCAGTTCTAAAATCACTAGGGAAAGTTGGAAGACCAACAGAGAAGACATGTATGTAAGGCACATCTGGCTTAATATGAAGGTTACTGGAAGGTTGCGTCTATGGGACCTTTGCAGGTATTCATTAGTTTCGTGGTAGGAAAAAGTATGCATAGTGCATTTTAATACAATTTGTTTCTGGGAATTTTTTGCCTTGAAGTACTCTGGATCTTTCTGTTTGCTTTGTGTTTTCATTTATTTTTATAAATGACCACCTCCTTGTAAAAAAGCAAATCAAAGCTGAAGGCTGTCACTGGATTTAATCTTTCTGGAGCACCTTGGTTAGTGCTCCCATTAGTTTTCTGTTTTGTTTTTGTTTGTTTTTTTTTTCTTGATTATTCCATCTTTTTACTGAAAAGAGATGTTACATGTGTTAGGCGGAAATTAGTCTTTGACTCATCTTCATCAACTGTTTTTGGGCATCTATGGGTTTACTGTAAGTAGAGTTTCACATGAATTCTATGGTAAACTGCAGAAGAATGCTTGCTGAGATGATGCCATTCTCTGTAGGTGCTTAGAAAACAGAAGTTGACTAGTTTCAAACAATTCCACCTCACTTTTACTTTATGACTGTTTTTACATACATAAACAAAGAGATCAACTAGAATGGATTATGTTTTGTTTTAACAGCTGAAACAGTTTTCTCTCACCCTTATGTCTCAAACGGACATGGTAGATCTTCTATAATTATTGGAAACCTATGCCCTGCAGACTTTATTTTTAGCAAGGAAAATGCTGTAGCTTGAAGTTAGTTTTATAGTTTATTTGAACATTTTGTTTTTGCCTGACCTAAGGTAAAAGTATCTTATGGTGGGATTTGCTATTGGCATCACAGGTTACATTAAGAATGGTGCTTTGTGCTTTTCTAAGCAAAGGCTATAAAAGATGAGCTTTCTTCATGTATGCTATTTGTGGTTGCTAGTAGTTTATTCTTGGAAGAGTCTTTGCATATGTTGAGTACTCTGAGATAGTGATAGAATGGTTTGTAAGGGCATGCGTGCCTTTCTGTAATCTAATCTCAAAAGATGTTACTTTCACATGCTGTGGCTTTGAAAGCTGCTTCTGTATGTACAAAATTGGCAAAGTACCTCTGTTACTAAATGCAAAGGATGATAAATGTTAATGTCATGGGAAGTGATACAGCAAATACAGTTTTAAAATGTTACTGAGGGGAAAAAAGAATCTTGTTTTACATGCAAGTTTTTTACTGTGCATGTGTAACTTTCCTCAGGTACAAATAGTAGTGTGTATAATGATCTGCGGAAAAACTTCGTCTTCCTTTATTGCTGTAGAACTGTGTGTTTGGCAGACTTTCAGCGTGTGGTTTTTTTAAGAGAGTAGGTACAGGATATTTCAACAGCCTGCATGGCTATAACCAAGAAGTTGATGCAGAAGAGGTTTTGACAGCACTTTTCCAAAGAGTAGATTTTTCTTTTTCTCTCAAATTGAGACACTTAAGATAACTTACATAGTTTGTAATGCTTCATTTATTTCTGATTTCTCTGGCAATGTGTTAGCTTTGTGTGTACATGCGACTCTGTAATCTGCTGTGTCCTGTAATTTTTCTATCTTTTTGTCACTGAGATAAATTGGAGTAGGAATAAATTTGAACGTAGGTATGCTTGACTGAAATTAAATGTTTCGCTGTGTTTATTTGATTCCCCAATAGATAGTAAACTTAAGCCTTTTAATGCTTCTAGACCTCTTTTTCCTGTAGGGTTTATTCACGTAAAATTTCTTTTTCCCCCAACTTGTGTTGGAAAATACATCTTCAGTAGATATAAGAGCTAGGATGCCCCCCTGCAACTATTTCCCCCTACCTCCAGCAACAGTAATCAGAGATGACAGAGACCAGTTACATTTTGAAGTGGGATTCTAGAAGGCTTTTGAATCCCGTTTGGCTGTGTAGGAAGACAAGGAGGGAGCATCTCTCACTCTTCCCACCCCCACCCCCCCCAATCTCAATTAGATTTTATTAATATGATAGTTCCTAAACTTCTGCCACTTTGTTGTAATAGGTCCTTACAACACTTTACAGATTTGCCCATCAGACATGACTTTGGTTTAATCACATGAAATGTTCATTTGTCATTGTCTGGAGTGTTGAAGAGTTTTGATTATTTTCTAACGTGTGCAAATCTCTGCTTTTGCAGTGCAGCAGTAGTGGCAAGATTATATCGCCTTTCTAGAATGCTCCATTCTTATGTTTTTTTTTCCACTCCTGAAACGAATATCCTGATCCTTGAAAATGTGAAATAAAGAGCTTTGCAAAAGGAAATTCCATGACATTTAGAGTACCGGTGAATTTCCTCTCTGTTTTTCCATTATAAAAACTTTAGATTCTGTTCACTGGTATTCTTAAATTAAATGGTTTTAGTTTTCTGTAGACAGTATTTGCTTTGTCAGTTTTTTCAAGCTGTCCAGCTTGTGTTGTGTGCCCCTTTCCCCTTTTCTCTTTTTATTTATTATGATACCAGCCAGGATTTAACTCTAAAGTGAATCGTCTATTTGCCTTTGGTCAGGGCAGCTGAGTCAGTTTTTAAACTTGTAGGAGCATCTCAAAAATATATTAGAAGTTATTTTTGTTCATGGTGTTCAAAAAGTTAAGAATTATCTTCCCTGTTGAATCTAAACAAATAATTAAGGACATACTTTGCTTTATAATGTTATGACATATAGCCTACTAGTTTTAACCACGCTGTTTTCTACAAGTAGTAAGACATTTTCCTTCAGTACAGAGTAATGTTTTCTTGAGGAATTGGATGGGTAGATATTCTGTGACGTTTACTTTCTCTGTTTAAGAGTTGAGCTTCTGTTATGTTAGAGATCTCTTTGACAAACAGCTTCAGGATTTTAAGATGTAAGAGTTCGTTTGGTAAATGCAGAACTTCTTAAAGAATGATTGGTTATTACAAATCATATTGTTAAAAGAACAGAGTTCTATTTAGTTTTAATTGAATTTTCTTAATTTAAACTCATGGTCTTGTTTCTTTAGGGTCATGATGAAGAAGCCATTGTGGATATGGGCAAAATCAGCTCTACTATCAACACAAACTTTGAAAAAGAAGAACTAGAGAGTAAGTTTGGGGGTTTTTTTGTTTGTTCAAAATCATACATTTTTTGCCTCGAGATAAGAGATTTATTTTCCTTTAAGTGCAACCCGTGTCACTAAAAAGAATCAGAATTTTATGGCCAGCATGAAATTCTAGGAATAAAACTAGTGAACTGCAGATGACGTGTGCTTTTTATGGTCATTAAACATGCTAATACATACTCACTGTTTTTCAGAGCTATCACAGAAAAATTTATTTAAAAAGAACACAAAAAACGGTTTATGAAACAGCTCTCCAAGGAGAACTTTACTTTTGAGGTTATCAGGCTGTAATTTTGAAAAACTTACTGCTATTGATATTTAGTTGTTTCCCAGCATGAGAGATGTAAAGTCCTGCAGAATCAAAAGTGTGGGGGGGAGGGGGGGGGGAGAGATTTGTTTTCTTTTCTGAAAGTTGAGTGTCCTTGTGGCTGTAATAATGCACTTTAAATACTGACAGTGTAAGCAGATACAGTGCTGTCAGTTCCATGGTGAACTGTAAATTCCTCAGTATGTGATCAGTTAAAATTACTATGGAATTCTGTCAATCTTCATTATTTGACTCGGAATCTTGCACTCAGCAGAAAAATGGAGTTGAATAAGTTTCATAGATACCAAAGTGCAATATTAGATGTTGGATCTAAGATTTAATTTCTTACTGGCTTGAAAAGGAAGTAGACAGGCATGATAATTCCTGGATGGTATTTAGTGATGCCAGAGGGAAAAGTATAAGGAGAGCTAATGTTAAATTCTTATTTATTTGCCTTTCACATAGAGTGGCCTAAAGTTTAACTAACACTTGCAAAATGCTAGAGGACTATCAGTAAATATATTTAGCAGTTCTTTCTGAAGGGATTGACTCTTGCTGCTTCTGCATAGTGGAGAGCCATTATAGAGGCTGTTTCTAGCTGAGGGAAGGTGACTTTGGGTTGCTTTCACTGTAGACAGTTTAAAGTGATTAGAAAGTGATTTAGAAAGTTTAAAGTGACTCGGTTTAAAGTTGTTTGTTGCTACAGCAGTTGTACTCTCCTCTGTTCCTTTCAATGTGTTCCAGCCTTCTGTCTTGAACTGACAATTTTGTTTGACCATACAATAAACCTGGTTAAACGTGTTAAGTTAGCAGAAAATAAAACTTCTGACAACGGAAAATAATAACAAAAACTCATCAGTTGAGCACCCTGAGCCAACTTGCCACATAGGTGGATGTGGGCCAATACTGAGAGGAGGCAGGAAATGGGAATATAAAGTTGGGAAGAGAAGAGGTGAAGGCTGCAACACTGCCCATTTAGATAAAGTTAAGCTACTGAAACCACTGCCATGTCTGTTTCTACAGTTAAATCTTCAGTGCAGGTTTCAACTCTCTCCTCCTTCATTTCTATCTCTTGCTTTTGCCTGGAAGATGACCTAGGAGAAGCATGTTTGTATTGCAGGGAGGAAAGGGTTAAGAGGAAGCAGACATTCAGCTGGAGTAGTTCACCATGCGGCAGCATGAACAGCTGCAGTGCTTCAACACAAAGAATGACATGGGAATGTGCAGCCAGATCCCTTTCCCAGTCTCTCTCATAGCCCAGTCACAGGAATCCTTAAGCCAGTACAACCCAGTGATGACACAGGGTACTGGCTGAGAAAGCAGGAGTTAAAACTGCTTGAAACAGTTTAAACACTTGTTTTACTGCGTCTGAAAATAGCCCTGTCTTAGGTAGCCAAAGAATAAATTAAGGTAAAACTAAACCTTTTGTTTCATGAGCAGTCGAGTCAACATAATTGCTATTGAAAGGAGGAGATGAGATCTCACTGTGCTTGCCTTGCTCTTAGTCATGCTGCTTTGCCTCTTTGGCTGTCTCTGGGTCTCTCTGGAGTCACCAAGTGGAATTCTCTAACCCAAGAGAAGGATGGCTATTCAGGTGTTAAATGACTAGTAAGAAACATCTGTCAAAAAATGTATTCCAGTAGGATTCTCCTCTAGTATCTGAATCTTCAGACAGGCACACATTTTCACACTTAAGTGGGAATTATTTTTTGGTAATGATAATACATATTCTTGTAGTATCTTAATTATTTGAAGAAAATCCATCTTTTGGATGGTAGCATGGGGAAGAGGAGGAGCAGCATGTATTTTGTTTTTTGTCAGTGGAAAATGTTCCACAGTGAGAATATGTAGTTTTCCCTCTCCTGTACAAAAGAAAAAGGTATGTAAGTAGAGTTAATAACATTTATGCATATTTTCTTTTGTGAGATTCATCAGAAGAATTTATTTAGGTTCAGGGTGTTTTAGATGATAAATCTGTAAACTCTAGAGCTCTTCTTTTGGGAGAGCATTAATTATAAGCTACGATGATAGAAATAAGTATGTGGGTTTTTTGGTTTTTAATTCCTGTATTAAAATCTCACAAGGGGAAAAATGAAATTGTTGCCTGCAATCAGTAGAAAACTCCAGATATTAGTATTTTCTCATTATTGACTCGTGAAAGTTTTCTTGTAGGCATAGGAAGATCTGTACTAGCATTAAGTTTAAAGATCTGAAACTGTTTAAGTCTGTTCTTCCAGCTCATCTCTCATCTGGTGACTTGAAAAGGAGCTCTAGGAACTTGAAACCTCTCCAGAAGTGTGTGTTAATTCACTTTCAAGGAGAGGCAGCAAGCAGTTAATTGGGGTCAGGTGCGATGTGAAGCAGCCACTCACACCTTGGAGAGCCAGCAGTGGCAGGCATTGTTTAACCTGCCATATTGAAAGCCTGTACAGACTAATGTTGGCTGGTTTGATGCCATAGAAAGCTCAGTTTTACTACTACAGTATCTTCAGTTTCTTCAGTGTTGTCAGTATTGGATGCCTCTATTTTCTGGAAAATTTGTGAGGAAATCTTAATGGAAAGAGGACCAATTACTAAGGGGGAAAATAAATCTTGGAGGTAGGGCTTCGCAATCTCTGCATTCTATTCATGGTGTTTGAGGAAACCATGGTACATATCCAGAGTGACAGTGCTTAGGTTAGAAAGGTTAGACATAAGCTAATTGTTTTATAACTCTCTTCTGCAGGAAGAGAGATGGTGTACTGTAATTGCGGTCAGACTGTGCGTGTACTAAATCAAGGTTCTGCTCCTTATTGGAGGTGTAAAGCCTTGCTTTGAAATGATAAATGGCAGTTGACAGAAGAAATAAGGGGAGTAAAATTTAAAAGTAACATTCCTAAAAGTACCTAATGTTCTTAACTTAATTTTAGACTCTTCTAGCTGAAATGAATGGGAATGATCATGAAGTAAGGGAGGAGTACAGGTAAGGCAAGAACAGCATTGGCAGAAGTATTTCATGCTGTCTTGAAGAAGGAAAGAAACGCCCAAATGTGTGGGTCTCTTTTTTTCTTTAACCATATGTAAGCAAAGCTTTCTAAAACTTGAGCTGCTTTGTTTGGTTTAATAGTGCCAGGCTTTCAGTTCTCGCTCTCTTCTTATATTTAAAAAGGAAAAAAAAAAGTTTTTCACCTTGATTTCTAGATGTATTTACTAGATCCAACCTAAGGGAAAAGAGATTTATTCTGTTCTTAGAGTAGACCAGTTACCAGTGTAGTAAAGATAAGGAGTTTATACATATCAGAAGTCTTGTTCCAGAAACAATCTCCATTCAGGAATATCTGTCTCAGTAGACTAGTTTTCTGTGGCATAAATCCAAGAAGCAGCGTTTTAAGAGTTAAGATGATTTAGTAGTTACTGTACTCACACTATCCTGTGGCAGGTGTAAGTAGTGTTTATGTTTCAAGTGACCCTATTATCTCTGATACCTCCCTTGATGGCTTAAATCCTTATTTTTCCTTTAAAAAAAACAGCTGTGTTTTTCAGTTAATCTTAGTTGATAAAAACAGGTAATTAAATCTGCTTTTTTTTTTCTTTTTTTTTTCCGTCTAGAAGTTAATATTGTGTATTGAAGTAGAAAACTTCTGGTACAAGCATATTGCAGTTTAATGTGTTGTGAATAGCTAGAAACTGTTTCAGTATTACGAGGGAACTTTGGGGAACTAAGAGAATTTCTGTTCCGACTTGTAGTGGAATATACTGCTAATTTAAGTTTTTTTTCAGGTGGCAAGTTTAATGTTATTCTACCTTTTAGATGCTTCTAAATTGCCACTGTTTAAAACTCTTGGATAGTTCCTGTAAAATCCTTCCAAGAGAACAAATTGTACAGGAGAACGTAAACAGAAGTAATGTAACAGAATATATTGTAGCTGCTGACATTTAAAAAATGTGCTTAGTATTTACATTTTTATGTTCTGTAATAAGCTGTACTAATTTAGGCAGGCAGTACAGAACAGGTTTCTCATGGTTCTCAAACTACAGAATGAATGTTTGAACCTTTAAAAGACCCCATAATGGCCCAGAAAATAACCCTGTTTAACAGAAAAAAGAACTTTGAAAAACCTGTTCCTCATGAAGTTGTATCCTTTAAGTGATCAAAACGTAGGGAAAAAATGATGTGTAACTATCTTACAACAAATAATTTAGGATGGTCATTAATAATTCTTGCAGACCGCTTTTCATCCATCCTCTCTAATGATATCTCTGAATTCAAAAGGTCTGTTAGGTTCTCAGTTGGAATTAAACTGGCAGTAAGCAAAAGCATATTTATTCAGACACAGTATAGCTAGTCAGATATATTAGACATGGTCCGAGTTTTGCCTAGCATCAACAAAATGTTCACTTGGACTAGTTACACTAACAGCTAGTGCGAAATAATTCTTTTGTCCTTATTAAGAAATAAATAAGTTAGCTGTTCCTAGGACTTCTCTATAAATCAAAAAATTGAAGATATTTTCCTAACATGATTCTTAATGCAATCCTGATTAAGTGAATGTTGGAATTGGGCTGCGTCACTACACCTTGTCACATGTACATTGAAAATTTACAGTCACACAATATCATAATTTTTTTGCCGTGGGAATCCTGCATTACAGAGTTCACAGACAAGTTCCACATGACTACTTGTCCTGTTCATTGTGCAATATTCAGACTTCTGTATAGAAAGAATAATTTTCCCCCGAGCTCTTCTGTGGTGCTCATCACTATAGTTAGTCCTTAACAAATGCCATCAAAAGTATTACAGATTTTCAGCTTGAAGGAAAAAGCTGGCAGCCTGTTAGTACAGACCTAAAACTGAATAGGGCACCCGAAACAAGTAGTCATAATTTATAATATATTTTATAATTATAATTTGTAATAATAACAAATAGACATAGTGGTATGTTGTTGATTTTGGAGGCAGGGGGTTATTTCTAAATTCCAGAACAGTCTTTTTGGAAGTTGTTTTTGATTCTGCAAAACAGACTACTTACAAATTACTGAAAATTTAAAATTTTCACTTGTGGGCTAAATTACGTACAAATTACTAGAAGGACATACTGTAAACTCCTGGCAAGTGAAACTCAAGAAATTACTTGAGACAAGAGAATTTTTGCTTATTTTTTCACTTTATGAAAAATTTTCATGGTAGCCTAGCAAGAATGGAGTATAGAAAGAAGTGTAAGAGAGTGCACCCCTAAAATTCTTATTCCTGGCTACATAACTACTGTATAAGCCTTAAAAAATGTGCTAGTAGTTTAGATACCATCTTCTTTAAGGGAAATTATTTATTATTCTATAAACAGAGCCTCTTAGTATTAGCGAGTGTCCACTTTCTTCTTTGCAGAATGGTCTCAACAGCTGAGGAAATCCTTCTACATACCCCAGTGTATTAATGGTTGGTGACAGGATGTTTTGTGTCTTGCTAAAGATGATGTTTTCCAATTTGCGGTCTTTTGGGCTGAGTAGTAGTATTCATACTGAAACTAAATCCAGCTTTTGTATGTATCTCAAGTTATTCATTAGTATTCATTAGACAAGATAGTCCTGGTTTGATTTTATTTTCATTTAAGAAGGCGTTGTATAATATTAAGAAATGCATGTGATATTCTATTCCAGTTTAAAATAAGGAAAATCTGCTCAGAGAAAACAGCTTTTGTAATGATGTTGATTTACATAATATTACAGTCTATCTTTCGCTTTATGGGAAGCATAGACCAGTAGTTTCAGTGGCTTCTGCATGGGTAATGGAATGTGTGAGTAGGGAGTAATACAATTCATCTTAGCTATACTTCCCTCCTTATGCAGCCAATTTAAGGTAGAACATTTATGTATGAATCTGTATATGTATCTTTGAAGGAAGTGGTGCAGCAGAGCATAATTTTTCAGTATGTAACTACTTTTTCTGTAGAGCTAGAAGACTATACTGAATGTCAGTACACCCGAATTGCTATAATTTCTGATTTCTGACAAATGAAGCTGTATTACCTAATATTCAACCACCCCATCCCAACAGCCAAAGCTTGACAGCTCTGACTGGTGGGTAGACAGTGCGACTAAAGTGATTCAGCATTTAAACTTGAACAGATTAGTTCATGAGAACATCTGCAGCAGACAATAACTTTACTTTTGCAAATATCTTTAAAATCTGTTTTGGGAAACTGCTGATTTTAGCATTTCTTCTTAAAACAATTTGTTTTTAAAACAAACACTATTCAAAACAACTCAGTTGCTTTCTGCATAAAGATGTGGAACAGGTATTTAATGTAAAATAGACTAAGATGGAAGCAAGGCTTTTTAAAAGTTTGACCTGTGGCCTAACGCATTGGTTGTTTGCAGACTTCATCTGAGTGAACTTTATGTATTTCTGTTCTGACCAACAGCTACATAAAATACATAACTGGAGTTTCATAGTCTGAAAAATACATAAAATTGTTGTTCAACTAATCAGGCTATAATACCGAAGTTTAACAAGACAGCGCCAACTGAAACTTAAAACTTATAATGAAGGCGGTGGCCCAAAATCACTCAAGTTAAAATATCAGAAATGTGGTGGGAGAAACGGGAAACTTGCTTGATTCTATGGCTTGTTGTTTCTTGATGGCTTTCTGTAACATTTATCTGTACATTTCTAGTCCTTTTAAAATCAGATGTTCCAAAACTTAGGACTTGATGGGTGTCAGAAGTCTTGCTGAGTGGATGACTTTTGTCTCCATTTGCAATCCACTGAAAGCTAATGTTTCATAATAATTAAGGCTTTTAAAGTGTAAGATTTTGAGCTTGATTTCTGTCCATTTTTTATGTTATAAATAAACGGTAAAAGTTTGGTCCCCCCCCCCCCCCAAAGGTGACCCTTGCCTGAGGCAAGATTCTCTGTCGTATTTTTATCACTTACAAACATCAGGAAATAGATGCATTTCATGGGGATGGTTCAATTAGTCCTTATAAAAACAGGTGCAATAGTTGTAGAAGAGAGGTGTGTGATCAAATTTCTAACAAGAATATACTTGACCTATTGATGAAGTGGAAACATTTTTTCTTGCAAGTGTTCCTTTTGAAATGCTGTACAAGTATAGTGTTATGAACATGGAATCCCGGTTTCCTTACAGTGCATTAAGGCCTTGAGGAGGGCTTACAATACAGATTTGTTTATTAGTCAACAAAGAGCCAACCTTTAAACTTAATGGAACATTTTCTTGAATTGCCCGTTTCCGGGTTTTTTCCCCTCCAACAAAAACAACTCTTTTGGAATTGATCTCTGCTGTGTATCCTTTTCTGAGCACTGCTAGAGAGCCAGGCTTACAGAAGAACCTTCAGCTCAGAAAGGTAGTGGGGCCCACCTCTGGGCTGCTTTGCACATTACAAGGGCAGCTAGTTCTCCCCACCCCCCACAGATACCAAGTGCTGGCACCTTTCCCAGACAAGAGATATCAGTGCTGGCAGCAGGCCACAAAGACCTGGAAGGGACATACAGTGCCAGAATCCCTCTGTAGCTCTGTCAGCTGGCACTAAGCTTTTCCTATTACAGTTAGTACCTGCATGTCTAATGTAATTACTGTTAATGCCTTCTTGAATGTCACTGATTGTGTCAAATACAAATATTCAGTACATTTTTCTCTTATGACTGCCACTACCAACTCACAGTTAGTTCAGAGTCTGCAGAAGAAACCCACTTCTATGTATGGTGAGAGTTCTGGTATTTACTGCTTCTGCTAGTCATTGTGTAGCAAGAAAACACTCTTTCTTACTGAACTGTTTAATGTGTGTTGTGCATATAAAACATTTTGGATTATGTGTTTCAATCTTATCTGTCCACATATTTTAGACAAAGACCATATTGTTGGATGCACTTAATTACTAGGAGTAACCGGAAGAATCTAGGGTAGGGCACAGAAATTTTAAGAGATTCTAAAATCTGCATTGTGGAGAAACTGTAGGCCAGATGAGACATGTAACTGTTCTGTGAGATAGTTTGTGTGTGTGTTTTCTTTGCTTTATTTAACTCCTTTATACAGATTTCGTTAGAAAATTTGATTCCAACTATTTTATTCTAAAATCAAGAAAGAATTGCTTGTCAAATCATTCTTTTTTTACTTTGAAGGTGTCTGCTTTTTAACAAAACACTTAAGGGAAAAAAAACAAAAAACCTTGATGATAATAGGACTTTTTTTGTAGTAATTTCATCCTTGCACAACCTAGTCAATTACACTGAAACACTTATGTTCACTTTTATTGCATTAATTCCATAGGAAAATGATCTGACTCTTTCTGGAGTACTTTTTGTGGGGAAGAAGTTCATAAATAAGCTAAAATAAAATTGTTTATTTTGAAATATTTGTGTCTCATACGATCTTTATTGTCAACATTAAATTGTGCATTTAATTGAATATTTCAGAAATGTCACATTTAATTAGAAAACTGGAGAATTAGCATAACAGTATTTTCAGTGAATTCTCTGTTACTTGTTGGACTTAATAAAACAAGTAAGTAATATGAAAGAATTGGCTTTTAAAAAGGAAGGAGAGGATTCTAACTGTTTTTAGGTTTCATCTTCCACAGCAGAGAGTGTTTGGGAGAACCTTTGGACTCTAAACTACTTTGGGATGTGACAAGATCTGCTTGTTTTCACTCTACCTCTTC
Source organism: Dromaius novaehollandiae (assembly GCF_036370855.1). Classification (NCBI taxonomy): domain Eukaryota; kingdom Metazoa; phylum Chordata; class Aves; order Casuariiformes; family Dromaiidae; genus Dromaius; species Dromaius novaehollandiae. The sequence goes on from NC_088099.1 coordinate 31,599,414, forward strand.
TGTCCAGCTAAGATTATTTTTCCTGTTTGTGTTGCTTCTAGCTTCTGAGTGGATCTATGGCAGAAGCTAGAAGTTGTGCTAATAGCATTGAGCTTACATTTTTGAACATTCAGGTACTTTCTCTGATGTACTGGGAATAACCCTGAAGAATGCGATGATGATGGATTTCAAGTGCTTCCTACTAGGGTAATGTGTTTGGAGATATGAGTTAGAAGACACCTAACAGCATGCAGCTTTTTCTCACAGCTGCTTTTTTGCCTGTTTTATGGAACAGATCAAGATCTCTCATGCAGATCCTCCAGGTTTTGCATTGTGGAGGTCTCCCTCTTGGAGAAGAGAGACTACAACATTTAAACATTATTTATTTAAATAAAGGCTTCCATGTAAAATAAATGCTCTGTCTTCAGATTATTATCTGAAGATATTTGAAAAATAGTAATTCTTGTCTTTAAAGTTTGTCTTCAGCTGATTATCGGAAACTTAAGGAGAAGATGGCATCAGACTGTTTGAGGCATGCAGTGAAAGGATAAAGGGGAATGGACACAAGCTGCAATGTGGGAAATTATGATTAGGTATTAGGAAAAATTTATCACTGAGGGTGTGGTCAAACATTGGAATAGGCTCCCCAGAGAGGCTGTGGAATATTTGTCCTTGGAGATACTCAAAACCTGACTGGCTATCATGCTGTGTAACCTGATCCAAAAATGGCTTTGACTTTGAAGTTAGTCTTGCTTGAGTGAGGACCAGATGACCTCCAGATGTCACTTACAACTGTAATTAATGTGATCTCTGCAGTTCAGATTTCTAAGCAATAGGACATGAAAATGTATAATGATCTTTCACATACTTATTAACTTGATGTTCCCTGTTTTCCTCTTGTTAGCATGGGGAAGCGTGTACTTTGTATAAAGTTTACAAAGCTAGCTAAGAAAATGATTATTAGAAAAAAGAAAGCTCTGTGTGAAAATTGTACTTGCAGAATTTCCACATCAGAGCATTTTTGAATGCATGTTTTTGATCTCTCCAGGACTTTAGAAGTCTTCTATTACCATTTTCTTAGTGGCTGTGGGGAGAAATCCAGAAGCCTAAACAAAGAGTTTTCTCTTCTGTTTGTCAGTATTATAGGACTTCTGCAAGTCAGTTTATATATAGGAGATGAGAACCATGTGACTGAGACATGTAGCAGACTTTTACATTTAAATTAGTTTCATACTGGTAATGACCTTAAATAGTAAATACCCTTGGTGGATTTGTACAGCTAAGCTTGGATAAAGTCATGTTAGATTAAAATGAACAATTATCTCTAGAGTTGTGTATTACTAAATTTAGTATCAGGCAGTCTACTAATTCTATTGATTATTGGTTTAAAGTAATTCTGTAATAAGCTTTACTTGAGAGCAGTACAGTGGTGCAGATGTTTGTGTGAATGAAGGTTTGAAGGTCATGTAATTGTACCTTTTCAGCTTTTAAAAACAATATTCAAGTAAAATGTTGGCATTCCTTTTATAAATACCACTGGTACAAGTAATATGAATGCCAGCTGCCTCAGAGTTAACTTTTTCTCTGTTCCTGTTCTTGCTAGTCTTCCTGGCTTTTTTGGCAGGGGTGAAGAGAATTGTTACTAGTTTTGTCAGATTCACTGGGAATGAAGGAAAAAAATCCTGGTTTCTGTTTTCTTCCAAACTGTGCTACTAACTAACATTTATCTGTTCATCTTTGATTATTCCTATCTGAGTAATGAAGCTGAGGGAACATAGACCTACTTAATTCAACTGTCTTTTTTTAAAAGGCCTTTCAGTGCTTTTCTCTGTGGAGTTAGAATCAAGATTAAGCTTGTCTAACTCTTGTTATGCAATTTTAACCTGTCTTTTGGAATTAAGTGTCTTTTGGAATTAAGTGTACCTGCAACGTTTGTGTGTAAACTTGGTAGCATACCCAACAGTAGTAGTTCTGGACTTCCTAGGTAATAGTAGAGATCTCTTTGCTCATATATCAGTTCAATACCAAAAAAGTTCACTTTCTTAACTCAAGAAATAGTCCTTGGTGCATTCTTAGGCTTTTTAGCAGGGGCTGAGTAGTCATTTTGGAAGAAATGAAAAAGAAGTTTCTCTCTACGAATACTTCAAGAAACTAATGTTTTTCACTCTTATATGGAAACAAATCACTTGTAACATGGCTTAATATCAGAATTGGTCATGGTCCCAGTCAACTCTAATTAAAACTAGTGTTGGAAGTGTGTCAAGAATCAGGCCTTGTAATTTGAAAAGGAATCCTGATCAAATTAATTAAACATTGAACTTGAGTATCATTACTGATTCTTTTTTCTTAGTCTTTTTCCTTTTGTGTCACCATAAAAGTATTATTTATAAATAAGTTTGATGTCTCTTGTTAGTTGAGCTCAGAGATATTTTTGTTTTGGAAGACAGTTACACATACTACTGCTTTTTGTTTCTTTAAAGGAGGTGGTAGAGTTCTGTAATGGTTAGAATTTTTCAATATTCTTAATCTAATATATGCACATCCTTGCATATATAGTCACAGCTACTAGGGCTTGCTCGGCTTTTATAAATTTGCTGAATTTGCATCTCTAAGAGCTGGAAAACCACTTCCTTTTCCTTTTGTTAATGTCAGTTGTCTTTTATAGTATGAAACAAAGTATTTAGTGTTAACCTCCAGGCTTGTAGTTAATGTGTCTCTTCCTGAGATTGTTGGTTTAAAAAGGAATTGAAAAAGCTATTCTATATGCTAGCTCCATTTACAGGAGGCATGTTAGAAATATGTTTGTAACAGTCTGTTGATTGATTTCTGTTGTCATTTGTTGGTGACTGTTGCCTTAATGTGAAAGGTCAAAGGAAAAATAAGATGTTCAAAGTAAATGCTATAGGAATGCGTTTATCCTTCTGTAACATTTTCTCTTTTTCTTTGTTTTTTTCTATCATTTTAGAGACCTGTATATCTTAATTTGAGGTTGTGCTATCTAAATTTATTAAAAGTTTCTAGAATAGGAAGAAAAACTTTTGTGTCACTTCTGTGATCTCTTGAACATACGTTTCCAACTGCTTGTTAGGTTCTTAATCTGGTATTAATTTAATGATATTTTTAAGTGTCAGGGTCACCTGGATGCTTCACATAATTTTCTATGGTTGAGTGAATTGCCAGTAATTCCCTGAATATCATTTCCAGATTCTAAATTATGGGTAGTTTCTTAACAAAGTTCATAAACTGAACTGTGGGATCACATTTTGCCCATTGTAGTCACAATCCTGATATACTGACTCCTAGCAAAAGAAAATATAATTTCTCAGCTTTACTAATAGTTCCCTCGTGTTTATCAAGTAGCTTCTTTCAATGTTAAGAATCAAGATTATGTTTCTGTATTCCTTGTTTCATAACTGAATTCTTAAAATGGGTCATAGCTTGTTCTTGTTCAATTGGTTGTGGAAATTAGTATATCGCTAATTCTTTGACACTTAGCAAAGACAGAAACCGAAGGGTAATATTAGTCCAATAAAGATGGTTTTGTCAAGTTCTTTGGATTTCTTTGACAAACTCTTGTCTTTTTGACTATAACACTAAATTTGTGCAAGAAGTTGTTTTGTTTGCTTCGTTTAATTGTTCCCTCTTGCACTTTCTTGAAAGGCCACAGAGCTGTCTATATTGGAGTTCACGTCCCGTTTGGAAAGCAGGGTCGTCGACGGCACAGGCATCGTGGGCACAGGCATCACAGAAGAAAAAAAGAAAAAGAAACTGACAGAGAGGATGGTCGAGAATCTCCATCTTATGGTAAGATAGCTGTTGTGTGGGTTGTGTCACTTAAAAGTAAGCCCGTAGTAGTTACTCTGTGCTCGAACGTTGTTAGTTTGTGCTTTTTGTTTTATTCTTACTAAAATTATATATTTCTACCTACAATCAGTCAAGGATTTGGCTGTTTTTTATCCAATCATAAGAGCTTCCTCCAGGTGTCTGAATGAATGCCTGATGGCCTGCGTTAAATAGAAGGTTAGACTACAGGTTCATAATATTCCCTTTTAGCATACAAAGCTACACATTACTGATATTACAGATAACTTCTTTTCAGATTGTGTAATCTTGTATTCTTCCTTTTGTCACGGAAGACTTTCAAGAGTGTGATGGCTGCGAATCAGGATTTGCTGTGATAAAATGATCCGTGTTCTATTAAAATGTCTACTTCGGTGGTCTTGCAGTCTGTTACTAACAGTAAGGGATTGTACTGCCTCCCAAATTCTACTTTTGGATTTTTTTTTCCTGCATCCTCTGCAAGAGATAATGACTCTGTCATACGATTCTCTGAAATGAAAGTACTGGACACTACTCTTGGGAATTTTTCTTCAAGACCTCAAAAAACCCTTTTATTCCTGGACTATATAACGAATGAAGAAGTCATAGTGTAATAGATAATTTCATTCTACCTCACATGTGGACACCTTGCTGTTCTCTATCACTTTTCTGTGATTAGAACGGTGTTCCACCTGGGGCAGTTCTCTGAAACAAAGGAGTTTCTGAATGGTAATACTTTGTCAGCAAGTATCCTTTTACCATTCTCATTCAGTTCTTAAGGTTTCATCTACCTTTAAAGCTTCCACTTAAAAATATAAATTATTATCACTTGCTCTTATGTTCATAGAGTTGTTTTACAGGTTCCAAAGTAGCAAGTAATGTTGAATAGATAGAAATTCACTTCTCTCTTCTGGGATGATTTCTGATATATATGATGTGGCAGAATTCCTGGGATATGTTGGATTTAGGACAGACAGTCTCCTGTAGATCTTTTTGGATAATGAATATTGTTTGTATGCAAGAGCTTATTTCAGAACTTTAGTAGAAGACTACCTATGCCAGAAAAGCACTGCAAAACAAAAATTCCATTCTGATTGGTGTTTACTAGCAATTTAAATGTCACATCTGAATCTAAAAGGTGATCTTTCTTCTGTACTAGAAGCATACAACTCTGTGTTCAGATCCAGCAGCTGTGAAAGTAAGGTTTTCAAAGAACAAAATAAAAATGAAAAAATTGAGATTTACCTGGATTTCCTATCTCTGGATGATAAATTCTGTTGATCTGACCTGTCCTTGAGATAAAATGAGTCATCCAGAATAAAAACAGAAATACCATTCTGTGTGTTTTAATACAGCATACTATTTTGGAAAATAGATTGGAATCATCGTGACAGCATATAGTTGAAACAGCCTCTACTGAGCACTGCGGGTTAGGCATTGTCCTAAAGTGGAAGTACAGATTTTTCCCTTGTTTGAGTTAATATACTCACTTTAACAGAACTGTTTCTTGTCCTTACAGGATAAAATTTCATGCTTTTTGGAACATTTTTTCCTTCAAAACTTTTTTTAACTTTCTTAATTGAAACTATTGGAGAACAGATGTTGGGGATGATTTTATTAGTTGCCAGGTGATTATAAATTATGTTGATACATACGGGAAAACAATGTAGTGTTCCTATGCTACTAAACTCTCAACTGGAAAAAGATTCAGACCTAAATCAGCTCTGTTGAGGCCAGATTGGGTCTAAACTCTGCTCACCTCTCGTTGACTCCATATGGTGCTTACTGTAAGATGTTTGTATCATGCTCTTGATACCAGAAACGTGGCAGTTGGAATCCCAGGGATTAATAGTTCAAGCTTTTTCCTGAAAGAGGTATTACTCCAACAGTTGGTTTGGTTCCCAAAGTAATACTGCCCTGTTCCTATGGTTCTGTGCCTGTGTTTATAGCACTGTCACAGTTTGGCTGGCCCCAGGTAGAGTCAGCTCTGGTATACCTTTATCGTAGCATGAGTAGTCTGTGTTTAAATAAGCTGCTTGTGGTTAATTGAGGGTTGGTTGTGTAGATGCCCTGTGCGATATTGAGACAGTAACAGGCCTGAAATACTCTGGTACTGCAGAGAAGAGCATTCTGGAAAAGTCCCATGGAAATTATTATTGTATTTTTTAATCTTCACAGCATGATTATAGTAAAATAGTAGGTAGCCTTTTAAAAAAGGGGGTGGGGGCAGCAGTTTACTGAAAACACTGTAGCAGAGCATGTTTGCATAAACTGACTTTTAAGACTCTAGTCAGCTGTAATGCAGTCATTTGCTTACTCTTTATTTGACTTTTCTATTTTAATATAGACCTTTTGCACAAAACTGTTTAATGTCGGCTTTAAAGGGTATTTATTTTTATATTAAAATATAATTTGAGAAAGGTTTACCAGAAATATTGGCAAACATTTTTGATTTAAAAAGAAAAGGGGGGGAGGAATTTTCAATTAGTTTTCTTTTTTCTTACTGTTTTCTTACTGTGTTTCTTTTCTTTGTGTAGATACTTTAGTGATTGCTAGGTTATAGAATTCATACATTGACAGTTTTCCCTTGAAACAAGATCTGGATGTAGGCAGTAGAACTTAACATATATTTCAGCAATATGATTTTCTTCAATTTTTTTTCCTAGTTTCTCTTATAGCAGTGAGGTGCACTGGTAATATTTGTTCAATAAAGATGGTTAAATTTGGTTATAAAGAATTATTACTTAGCCTGTTTTACTAGGCGGTACACTATGAGAAGTTAAATGTTTACTCAACATTTTAGCTGTTCAGTTTCTACTTTCTTATGCTAATTTACACTTATGTTCAGTGCTCCAACTGTGCAATAACAAAAAGCTACTAATTCTTTTCCATCGTATGTAAGCAGCAACAGGCTGTTGAAAAAGCTGCTGTCTTAATGAGAGTGCCTGGGCACCCACTGTATGGAACACCAGCAAGAGCAACAAATTCAGCTGTTTTGCATCTTGAACTATTTCTCTTATGAGGGCACAATCAGTCTAAAAGTCGCGCTATTTATTTCTGTCAGCCCTCCTTCTCCCCCTTAATGTTCGTGTAATGATGGTATCATTTGTTTGTTTATTTTCTCAAACTGAAAACAGTGCTTCTAGCCCTCTGGTATATTAATTTTTACTTCCTTACCAATTTTGCTGTTGATGTTTGTTTTCATAATGCTAATCTATAGAAGTTAAGTTAAAGTATGTAATAATATTACCAGGATGCATACATAAATCTCCAGATTTTTTTGTTTTATTTTTAGAAAAAATGTAAAACTTTAAAAGGCTTCCTTTTCAAGAAACTTCCACCTTTGTTTTGTTCCTGTCCTCTCTTTGTGATAATATTGTGCTGCATGTTTTTAATTGAGAGTAGGAAGTTTAACTGTTATGTATTGTGTCCCGTGCAATAGATGTGTGGTTTTTGTTTTTTAACTGTTGTTTTTCTCCTTTTCTTCAAGATACGCCATCCCAACGAGTGCAATTTATCCTGGGTACTGAAGATGATGATGAACATATTCCCCATGATCTCTTCACTGAAATGGATGAACTTTGCTTCAGAGATGGAGAAGAATATGAATGGAAAGAAACTGCTAGGTAAACAAAAAGCAGATTGTCTTAAGGTCTTTCTTCTAGTGATCCTATTTCAGAGAAGCCAGGTCAAGCTTAGAATTTTCATGAAGTATAGGAGTTAGTTACTCAATTCAAGTTCAGCAAATTAAAACGCTTATTCTTTTGTCCAACTTTGGAACAGTCAATATGGTGTCTCAAGAGACTCTTGAATTTTTGTTGGTGCTGTGTTGATTTACTGAAGGCTGATCTTATCACGCATTTTGGAAGGTACAATTATATTTGGATATGAATACAGAAGTTCAGCTATATAGCTCAGTATCTACTGTCTCAGGAATTCCTTTCCTCTGTTATTGCTGATACATTAGTGCCAATTTCTTCTCTTGAAAGAATTTAAATAAAGTTAAGTAATTACTTATGTTCTTTTTGGGTAGTGGTTGGTTAACTTTTTTCAAAGTTGCATGCCTGAACATTAGAGGATGTCGGTTACTTTTGCCCAGTGCAGGTCTAATTGCTTCCCTCTGCATATGCATTGTAATACATTCTTCAGTATCCAGTACCTGTAGTTGTAGTATTATATGTTAACTTTTGCAGAATTTCAACTCACATGATGCCTGTCAGTCAGAATCAAGATTGATTCATAGTTGCACATATTAGCATTACCTAACTTTTGAATGTCTGACTTTGCACCGTAAGAAACTAAACTGTGTTTCAGACAGCTCTCTGATCCAAAAATACAGTTGAACCCGAGACACACAAATCAAGTAACAAGGCATGATCCTGTGCAGTTTATCAGAATTCTTGAATAGGCAGGTCTTCTTCAAACCAAAAGAAACAAGGTGAGAGAAAAGTAAAACAGTTAAGCATGGATAAAGGGCCCAATGAGGATGCTGTGACTATAAATCAGTTGGATTGTGTGAGGAAGTGAAAGCTGGTATCAGCTGGTGGATTTTGCTCTACTGTGTCATACAGAAGTCAAAGGGAAGGATGGGATCATTTGCCAAATTGTTTTTCTTGCAGGAGAAATATAAGTGTGTGTGTGTATGTATGTGTGTGTATGTATATACACACACACACACACATATATATGCATTTCAGGTGGCTAAAATTTGAAGAGGATGTTGAAGACGGTGGTGATCGATGGAGCAAACCTTATGTAGCAACTCTGTCTCTGCACAGTCTCTTCGAACTGCGAAGCTGTATTCTTAATGGGACGGTCATGTTGGACATGAGAGCAAACACACTAGATGAGATAGCAGGTTGCAACAAAACTTTTTTGGAAATATTTCATTTCTAAATTTTAATCTAAATGTCTTGATAGTTTTTCTTTATTTTCTTGAAATTACTACAGTGAAGAAATGGGTATGTGCATGTTTACTGCAGTTTTCTTCATCTGATTTTAAAGGGCTGATCTTACACACTTCACTTATGAGGAGCTACACTTGGATGAGTAGGACCTCCTTTATTACATATTTAAGGATGAGGCCCAGATTTTGCCTTTATGTTCTAATCCCTGAATGTGTTCTTTGTCTTTGTTTCTACAGATGAAATGTAAATATCTGCCAGAACATTGTAGGACTTATTTGTGCACTTTAGTACCATAATTATTAATCATTACTTGGCTGATATTAACTTGATGCCATTAGTGCAGTTCAGTGTTGCACATCTGGTATTTTTTTCACCTTTATAAGAGGTGAGCAGAAATAAATCTTGTAAATATTGTTTGACCTAGTATGTTGAGTGTCCTCACTAATCACTTGGCCATGGTCATTTTGGGTATTACAAAATCAGGTTTGATTACCTGCTTAGCTTGGATGCCTGTGTGGACTAGTTTTACATAACTTTCCTGGTATCTCTTGCCACAGGTACCACGCAGTGGAATGCTGTATCAAGAATCATGCTAAGGCTTAGGGCTGACCAACATGTATGTGAAGGACAAAGTGTTTTAACATAAAAACATTAGCACTATTTGAAACAAATTTTTTTTTGGAAATGTTTGAAATTCACCCAAGAATTTGGTATTCTCTTCCTATTTTCCTGACTTACTGAGTAGGAGTGTTCAATACATGCTTTGTAAATGTAATGGTTTGTTTCTTGATAACTGAATTTAGCAATGATCTTAGTACAAAAGGCTGTGTGTTGTAAAGCAAGTAATTCTTGAAGAAATCTGTGTTGTAGTAACAAAGACTTCATTGTATATAACTTTGTAAGATATTTGGAACCATCAGCTTTTTCATTCTGAAAAACTGTATGCAATTTCAGGTTACCAGTACAGTTAAGTTCTTGATATATCAATAAAGAGGGATAAAATGTATTTTGCAAGTTGTGTGTCACATAGGCTTATGTTGGTTTGTACAGTTAATTAAAAAAAAAAATCAGCTAAGAAGGCACAGCAGATATTTTTTCAGATATGCAGGCATTCATTCCTGAATTTGAGCATGCCAATGAGATATCTTTTGGAAACTTGAAGTTGTTTGACAGCTCATATTAGTTTTAGCAGATGGAACTAGCTTTTGTTTTATGCTTCTTCTTCTACAGTACGTGAATCACATGATGTCAGGTAGGCAGTCTCAGGAACTCAGGACATTTGAAGGTGACAGAGGAGATTTAAAAAAAAATATTCATCCTATTATATAGTAACTTTTCCTTTAATATAGTTTTATACTTGCAAAATAGAAAATGCCAGATTAAGACTGTCTTAAGGAGTTTGTTCTCTGTTGTGAGTTTGTCTTAATGTGTTCCCTTGTGAATGGTTGTTGAATACGGAATATGTAGATGCTTTTTTATTTTATTCTATTTTTTTTTGGAAGTGGCAGTTAAAATTTGGAGTAAATGACAAAATAAATTACAAAATATTAAACAACCTGTTTCTTAAAATGATGCTACTAAAATACTGTCTCTTCAGATTCACACAACTGTGCTTTGCTTATTTACACATTTGCTTGTTCAGGGATGTCTTTGAAAATTTACTGTGGATTCTAGAAGTTCACCCCTCCCAATTTAATTTTTTTATATGAATTGGTGCAACTAGTGTTCGGGTGTGCAGAGGGAGAGATTTGATAGCTATATATATAGTTTTCAAATTTGATTTTTTTAAAATTATTATTATTATTATTATTTATGTAGATATGGTTTTGGACAACATGATTGCCTCTGGCCAGCTGGATGAATCCATAAGAGAGAATGTAAGAGAGGCTCTTCTCAAAAGACACCATCACCAGAATGAGAAAAAATTCAGCAGTCGGATTCCCCTGGTTCGGTCTTTTGCAGATATAGGCAAGAAACATTCTGACCCTCACTTGCTTGAACGAAACGGTGAGATAAGTTGTAGTATCCAGTTTGTTCTAACCTGTTAAATAATGTTCTCACTGGGAGATGAAGGAAAAATCAGCTGATAATAGCAGATAAGTGTTTCCTTCTTGATAAGCAAGGAATGAATGTGTATGTATGTGTAACCATGGATGTTCCTATATATTTCTGAATTTACTCAAGCTCTCTACTCCTGCCTGTATACATAGCATGCATTATTGTTATGAAGTGTAGAAGTAGACTCACACTGGTTCTAATGCTTTTGGGATATGCTTGAATGAAATGTGTAATGCTTGAGGACTTTCAGCATTGTGGCATAGCTTTGTATGTTTGTCACCTAGATCCTACGTGCTTACTCAGTCTTTGTACTAGAGATTTGTTTATGCTGATGTCATGAGTTCAGCTACAGTTACTATGTTTTGTGTTGTGTTTGTTTTTAGTTGACTAGGAAGAGTTCTCTATGCTTAATGAGGAAAAATTATTTTTATCCAGGACACTTACTTTTACCTTGTTTTGTATAGAAGGATCTAACAGGGGGAAAAAAAAAAAAAAAAAAAAAGAAAAACCCAAACCAAAAAAGGCATTTACAGTGTTTTTTCCAGCATATACTACATCTTTTATTAAAACTAATTCTGAAAAATTCTGGAAGGTCAATAAATTTCATCCAAAGTCTGGTAGCAATGCATATTCTAAGAGCAGCTTACTTTTGTTCTTAGATATCTTATGACTTCTGTTTCCATCTCTGTTCTTCATGTTTTCTTTCCCCTTGCATTAACTAAGACAGAATAATTTCATTTGGAATTTTTCAGTCTAGACTGATAACATGAATCGCTCCTTGAAATGAAGCTCCATTTCATTCTTGAAATTAAGTGTTTCACTTTAAGTTCATGGGTGCTCTGAGTTAGATACATACTGGAGTTCCTCCAGCAAATGTCCAAGTTTGCTGATAGTGTTCCTTAGTGAATATATGATGCATAGTTAAACATTTCACTGATAGTTTCAGAATTAGTTGTTTCTAGAATGAAAATATTACTAGTTTTTGCAAGAGTATTTTATTTCTTCTAAATCTTCTGGCTTTCATGTTTTGTTTAGCAAACTTCAGCATTTCAAATATAAACTTGGTTTTATCCATGCTTGAACACCTGTATCCCTCAATTGTAATTCTGAGAATTCTGTATTAAAGGTATCTTGCTTTTCAGTTACTTTTCACATACTACTTCCGCTTTCCAGTGCATTTTATTCTTGTACTATTCCTACAGCAGGATATAGGATATATGCTGATATATTAAACCAGTATAACATGAGGAACTCGCTGCCAGCATATACTAGTTAACTTTTTCTTTATATGCATATAGTCACCCTCTACAGAACTGATAAAACAAATATGCAGTATAATACATTCTAGGCTCCTTTTACAGCTGTGTTTATAAGGCTTAGGTTATCTCATGTTCTTGATTCAGAACAGACCTACTGGCATGAGTCTGGTATAGATACTACTTTAGTGATTAGTGTAGGAAAAAAAATCAAACAATTTGCTTTGTTGGTCCTCTTAGCTGTTAAAACTGGAGTGTAGTAAAGACAAGCTTTCATGTTCATTTTAAATTTTGTATCTGTAGGACCAACTCTTCCATTGTTAGAGTGTTTCTGGCTCTCCTTCCCGTAAATTATTCTAGAGCTGTGTTGGTGTCTGTATAATGCCTAGTACAAATGTGAGACTAAATGTGTCAAGTTTGCTCTTTCCTTGCTTGATGGTGTTATGTGAAAGCAGCATGTTTTTCATTTCAAAGATTGTGTGGGAAGCAATCAGTATTCTTAAAGAGACTGCTATACTAGGAAGAGTGATTTTTGTAAATAGGAGGAAGGATATCAGTAAACTAGTGGAAATATTGATGTGAGGATAGATGGCCTGTCTTTCTGCTTAAGGAAGAGGCAGTATCCATTACAAGCCAATTTCTGAGGGAAGGATGGCAAGCTTGTATTCTCTTTAATATGAAATAGTGGGGCATTAAGACTGGATAGGACAAGAACAGTAACAGTAGCTTTTTGGGAAGCATGTCTGATCCTAAGCTGATGGGAATATTTGGTAAACCACAGCAAAAGGATGATGAAGGTACTACGTAGCATATCTATGTGCCCTCTTCAAAAACTGTATGTTAAGACTGCAGCTGGCTAGAAGATTTTTCGTTAAAACAAGGTTTTTGTTGGAAGACAGTTAGGTTTAACATGATTACATATGTTTGATCATGTTCATTTTGAAAATATTTTCATTTTAAAAATTAACTCTTTGTGTTTAATGGCTGTAGGTAATAGCAAAGTCATGTAATGTTTTTACATGTTTATTTATTTATTTATTTTTAATTTTGTGATGGTATTAAAGGTAGCTACTGAATTACTTGGTTTGAGAGATTATTTGCCTGGGAAAATCTTAAGTTTGTTTAAAGAGATACGTTGTTGTTGTTCTTGTGCTAAAAACCTTGCTGACTTTGAGGTCATATTATCTTTTCCCCTATTATCTTTTTGGCATTCTAATCAGTACTTATCAATATTCTGACTTTTCTAATGCCTAAAATCAAATTTGCCCTTATTTTACTTGCATGAGTATGAAACTTTTGGGCCCTTAAAGCTTTCAGTTTACTATGTAGATTGTTAATGTGTAATTTGTCTCTCTGATTTTTAGTATTTCCCTGTTGTAAGCCTCATGGTGTTTCATTTGTTTTGTCTCAGGGGAAGGCCTTTCAGCCTCCCGCCACTCTTTGCGAACAGGTCTCTCTGCTTCAAATATTTCCCTGAGAGGAGAAAACCGTTTGTCTGTTCTTCTCAGTTACCTTCTTCCTTCTTCAAGAGCTGGAACCCCGGCAACCTCAAGGTGTACAACCCCCGTAACTACCCCTCAAAACACACCACCCTCCAGTCCTTCCTTCAGCCACCTGCCAACCACAAGTGCCCAGCCAAGCCCACTTCAGGGCAAGGAATTGCTGGTATCACCTGCCAGTGATGATATTCCTTCAGTAATAATCCACCCACCTGAGGAGGACTTAGAAGTGCAGGAAAAGAAGACAGAGGATAATATTGACAAAACACCAGGCAACTATCAAAACTTAAGCTGTCCATGTGTGATGCTCTCTGCATCTGGATCACTTGCATCGCGATGTTATTAGCACATAGCTTGGGCACAACTGATTATGATAACTGTTACCTCTGCCTGCATGTTTTATTTCTTCTCAATTATGACTGTTTTCTTGTTTGGCATTCTTAACTTTCTGAGCTTTTTAACTAAAGCCAGCCAAAGTATTCTTTAATTAACCTTAATATGTATAATTAAAAAGGATTTTTTTTAAATAAGTCATATATAATCAAAATGTCAAAAATGGTGGCCTTTTCCTTTCACTTACCCTCAATCCATGTCAGTTTTTTTTCCCTCACCTTTTTATTATCAGCAGATGTAGTAATATTTTAAACGTGTGGTGTTCTGAGGTCTCTATAGTCTAAGACATAGTGAAGTATTGGAGAGGAGTAAGGAAAGACTGATGAAGGCTGCAATAATCTGTGTTGTTGGTAGTATAGTTGTAGTATGAAGTCTTTGGGCAGTTTTATTTTTGCTTTTGTGCTATTACAAACTAGGACTATTAAAAACAGTAGTAGTTTATGATGAAACTGGCAGATTCAGTTTATCTGTAACTGATTGCAGGTAGCTTTCTGCATCAGAGACTTCATCATTGTTCTGTTGTGTTTGATAAGCTAAGGGAATATAAGGTGAGTAAGTGTTTATAATCATAGGTATATAGAGCTCAGCAATTTATTAGTTTGCTGCCATCTTGCAAGGCTATTGTTCCTTCTATGCGCCTCCTATGTAAAAAGATAGATACATGGAAAGAAAGGATGAAAAGTTGTGACAGCTTCTTTAATAATTTTTTATTAAATGTTTCATAATTCATGCATTATGTATGCTGTTATACTTGCTCTGCTCTTGAAAAATTACCACCTACTTAAAGACTTTGGGATTTTCCTGGCTAAGTCTTGTGTTAAAGAGATCACCTTTCTTTTTAGCCTCCAGTGGGCTGCTCCTGGATTTTTTTTTCTTGTAGAAATGTATCTTGCCAAAATCTATCTTGTATGTTTGTCTGCTTATGTGTGTATATAAAAAAGAGAGAGTGCGCGTGCAGCTTTCATTCAGATCATCAGTGAGGCTTTTCTTGCCTTCCTTCCTCACTTACTTGATAAGACAGCATAAGTTTTAAAAATTATGGAAACTTAGTTCCACCAGAACTACTGCAAAGTGCCTGAGTGTGTGGAAAAACTTTTTTTTGAACAGTTGGACATATTTAGAGTGTTTTTTTCCCCCCTTCCAACATATCTATTCATCTCCCAGCCAAAATCAGTTTCCAGGTGAAAAAGCACACAGTCACATACAGCAGTGAAAGCAAGCTGACAGAGAAAAGACTTGTTATCTGCCTTTTCACATTTTGCAGGCAAGTCACTAAAACAGCAAACTATGTTGTAGGCTATCATGTTGAGTTGGAGTAGGGGCCCCCTTCTTTGCTTAAATTTAAAAAAGCAAACAAAAAAGTCTTTCTTTCCCTTCCTTATGGGAAATTAAGAGAATTCACATAAAGATCATTCTCATCGATGATCTTTCAATGGTATTTAAAAAAACAAAAGTGAAGTGACAGATGTAATTGGTTTTGCAGTCCTCATTTTCCTATTCATCGGAGAAGAATGACAGCATGCCCTATCCAAGATCTTTAGAACCCAAGAGAATGCAAACAAATGAAGACGAAATACTAGATCTTGTTATTATCACTATTAAAGCTTTCCACTACCATCTTCAAGTTGCTTTCAGATTGCTTTTGTGCCCTGAGGGAATGTTTCTCATGAAGGAAAAATCTGGAAAGGATGATTTCCCAGTTCATCTGTAAAGGTCTTTCCAGAGAAAGATGAAGACCAGTAAAGAAAGTCAGGCATTTGGGGGTGGGGTGGGAGCAGATCTGTTTGTTTCTTTTGGCAGTGGGGGGTGTGTGTATGTGTGTTCCTGTTTGTTGTTCTTTTTGGGTGGGGGGTGGGGGGTTGTTTGTTTGTTTTTTTTAGTTTTTTTTTTTTTTTTTTTTTTTAGTTTAGTTTGGGTTTTCTCCTTTTAATAGAAGAAATCATATGACCACAGAAAGACATGGTTTCCTTTGAAATGTCTTTGAAGAAGTTCTCAGACTCTGACTTCTGGGCTGTGACTGGATTGATGCCTATCTTGGGAGACAGACCCAGAAGGGAACCCACATGAGGAAGTGTACTTCCTTGTCAAAAGAAAATTTCTCTAGGTCCATATTGTTAAAGATAATGGTCTGTGCTTCCTCTCTAGTAATTCAGAATTTTGTACCCTGAATACCTTTCCACATCCTAATGATTGTGTTTGATTTGCATCCTGTGAACATTAGGAACTGTGGTAATTTTCTAATAAATGACTTCTATTTGGCGTTCTTCTATCCTTGGCCTTGTGCTAGACAGACTTGTTTGTTTTTTTACTCTTTGTAAGTAGCTGGAAGGTTACTGAACTTCATGTGAAAGAGGGAAGGGACATATTTTCAAATAACCACTTGATTTTTATTGCCCGGTCATCAGTTTTATAATAAGTCATCCCAGACGAAGGGTTCTCTTCAATAATTTTTGTTTCTTTTGTCATCTGCTCAAGAACAGCTTTTGTTTTTCTGTCTTTGGAACCGTTGAATAACGATTTCCATAGGTAAAGTTGGGAGGAGAGCTATGTTACAGCTAAAGTTCAAGATCATTAATTCATCAGCATCATTACATTTTATTAATGTCTGTGAATAACAGCAGTCTGCTTTAGTGGATAAATGTTTGAAGGGGTCTTTGATATTTGTTGAATGTATTTTAAAACTTAGTAATATAATATTTAGAACAGTTTTGTTCTTACAATCTATTTACTAAAAATAGCAATTCAGAAATGTTTACGTGTTTGCCTACTAGGATTAACACATTCAAATTTCTTTTCACATAAGACTTCATAGGAATTTATTAAAAATCATTTTTTATTTCCTCAAACATGATTGTGATATGACTTTCCTTTACAAGTTTCCTTTTTCATAAATTTTGCGTATATGCATCTAATTATACTGGGACAGTCACGTTTAGGTGTTGAACTCATCTTAATTCCCCTGACAAAGTTTTCTTGTTTACCGAAGCAGAGATGTGGGAGGCAAATATCTGTGTTCTTCTTGCTTTCTTTTCCTAGTAGACCTTTTCTATTAGTTTTTTTTTTGAACATAGTATTAAATTAAGCCAAAGTGACTAAAAAACATATTTGATCTTTAGTGAAGGTGTCACTGGAAAGTACTTTATCTTCGGTTATCTTAGGAGGTTTTAAGACTGCTTCAGAGTTTCAAGTATAAAATTGCTCGTGGAAGCACTATAGGAGCACTTGCTCAAGACTTATTCCACAGTTTTCTTTCAAAGGAAACAGGTGGTGCACTTGCATAACAACATTAAGGGTACTATGCACTGCTAATGATTTCCTCAGTACCTTCCTAAGACTACATGAATTTTTGTCTCAATCTGGGAAAACTACTGGGTAGTTGCCTTTTTAGCACTAGCCTCTGAATCAGTATTTACCAAAATGGAGAAGAGATAGGAGCAAGTTCTATTATTAGTCTGAGATTTGAGGAAGCATGTTTCACTATTAGAGGTAATGTTTTTATTCCGCATTTTGCCAAAAATATAAGGTGATTCATTTGCATAATGCAATGCAGTATCATACGGAGATGCTTACTCAGGTCTGAAAACAAGTGAGCAGTATTCTCATATGAGCACAGCATTGCATCCAACTCTTAGACAACAATAAGGAAAACCATTTGTACTTGGTTTAAATAGGACATATTCCTGTATCAATGCTAAAAAATATGAACTTTGACTGTAACTGTTTGGGGAAATTTTGAAGGCAGCCTTTTAAAAGAATCAATATCCGTTGAGTACTGTAGTAATAAATTACTTGCTGCTAGTATGTAGAAGCTTAGGGATGAAATTGAGACCACTGTTTCTATGCACATTTGAGAAAACATAAGGCAAAACTTGATTAGCTTTTTTCAGCTTCCACTGACCATGCACATTGGGGTTAAAGCAGATAGGTTGAAGAAATGGCCAGTAGACTTGCTCTCTATCTTCCTCTTGATTCTCTCTCCACTTTTCATTCTAGTGTCTGCTTGCTCTTGTTCATGGGACACTTATGAAAAGTACAAAGTGATGCGTTATTACTTACCTTTTATCAATCATAAGCCTTTTATTGCCTTTATTGTTACGTCGGGGAAAATGTGAAATGACCCTGTGGTTATCTGTTTATGTACTTTGATGTCCCCCTCACTCTTCTTCTGCAGTGAATTTCTAACATTTCTGTTCTGTCTCCAGATCTACAAACATGTTGTAACATCAATGTAACATCTCATTCAATTAAATATTCAAACAGCTAATTTGACAGGTGGTTGCTTATAGTTAGCTATTCATGTGAACAATGCATACATCTCAGAGCAGAAGGATAGAATGTGTTGGGTTTTTTGTTTTTGTTGGTTTAGCTTACTGAAAGTAGTATTTCTAGCACTAGGTAATTACTCATACATACTAGTTTTCACAAAGGAAATTATGGCTTACTAACTTCATTTGATTATTATTATTATTATTATTTTTTTTTTGCTTCAGGAAAAGCTACCTATACCATATGTATTCCTGTGACTTAAAAGAATGTAAATGCTAAATGCTCTTTGAGGGTTTTTTCTTTTTTAAATAAATTTGGAGAACAAATAAAGTGAATTCAGTTGTAATTTGAAATGTTAAAAAATGTCAAATTGTTAAATAGTAAACATGGAGGGAGGCCACTGTATGTTTCCAGCAGATAGCCAAAAAGTAGCCAGTAAGGACTTTAGTTTTGTTTTGACTAGAGTGATGTTGACCTCTGCAACAAGCTTTTTATATGTTACACAAAGTTCAGACTTCAGGGTTAGTCTAGATGTGGTTTTGGAAGCATGTTAAAGCATGTTTATTGCCACATCTGAAATGTCTAGTATAGACAAGCAAGGCAAAATACACTTCTAGAGCACATTAAACTAAACAAGTAAAAGCTCTGTGATCCAAAAGATGGGATTTCAGTCTGGTTATACATGCCCAGACCAGCTTTTAAATGCTAGTTGGTTAGGGATGACTGGGGCAATGTGAAACTCAGTATATGAACACTTGTGCTGCTTGTGGATTTTTGTTGTTCTTTTTTTGGTATCCTTCAGTGACCCTGCAATTCAGTGGTGTTAGTAGCTTGGCAAGCTATGTAGAACTGCTATGTCTTAGTGCAGATATTAGAGGAAAGCTGTACTCAGTAACTTCACTGGAAGTGCCTTCTTAGCTAATGTGTTTGAGAGACCCTTTCATATAGTATTATCTGGTCAGATCTATAGTTGGAGCTTCAACTGGTTTATTTAAATCATGATTTGCAAGCTGTTGATCCTTCCTGTAGTATGCTGCATGTATAGATGTAGCTACCCAACCAGGGTATCATCTCTAATACCTGTAGCCTGAGACCTGCCTAGACATTTTACAGTAGGAATACCCACTACGCAACAAATAGGCAACAGAGGTGTTTGCTTTGGTTATTTGAGGACTTTTAAATATAGTGAAGATGCTGTCTACTGAGTACTGGGGTGGTTAAGATTGAATGTTAATACATGTTTTTTCTCTTTTCTTTGGCACCCCTCCCTCATCCCCCTTAAAGTCACTCTTCTGGTGACTGTTCTGCAAATGGCCATCATTTAGGCAACATTTTATTTTTTTCATTATGTCAAAATTTTTATCATAATGACTTGTTAATGTTGCATTTATGATACTAATGTAGGGCACTTTTATTCAATAACTTGCACATTCGCTTTAAGCAAGCTGCCACATTGAGTTTTCGTAGTGTTGCGTACTCAGTTCACTCTAACCGTTATTTTGAACTTATCTTCTTTGTTTTAATTTAGGGCTCTTAGCATCTCCACAGTCAGCACCTGGGAATTTAGACACTGGGAAATGTGGAGACGTTAAAGGTACTGGAACAGGAGGAAGCAGAGAAAACAGCACCGTTGATTTTAGTAAGGTAAACAGCACTAAATACATTAGGATTCAGCCCAATGGGACTATGTGTATTGGGGGAGGGGGGAAGTGGTGGTTGTTATTGCTGTCTTAGTTAAGTATGACTTGTATAAGTGTCAGAAGGTGGCATAGGCTCAACGTGTCATATGTTTTGATAGTCTTCCCAGTGGGACTGATTTTTGTATTTCATTAGGTGATCTTTTCAGTATTTTGGTAACTTAATGAGTACACTCACTGTACTTTCTCATACAGCGGGAGATATTTTCAGATCTGCTATAAAGACTCTTATGATAACAGTTTTACAGATGATATCGTAAGGTTTCCTTCTAGGACTTGCTGGGGTTTTTTTTGTTTTTTTTGGTTTTATTTTTTTTTTTGCGAAGGGGGCTTTTAAAGGGGACTTAGCTTTTGTGCAGCAAACTCATTAGAAGTGCAAGACATCGTACATCTTAATCATTAGGAGCATATATTATCACTTTCTGAAGCAAATTTTGTGTATTACTGTAAATCCTTTCTATTTCTTTTATGATTTAAATTTGCTGGTCAAGTTCCAATCTGGCTGTTATTATAAAACTCAGTTCTGTAGTGTCATCTTTACTGTGAAAGATTGTAAGAAAACTGGTTTGCCAAGTTAAATAATTACACTTAAGCAAAGGTAACCTACACTGTAGTTTTCATCTAATCATGGCAGGTGCCATTTATTCCTGCTCCTCTGTCACAGTTTTTGTGTTTTTGCTTGGCCTGTCCTTCTGTACACCTGCCTTGTCTCCTGTTGGGCAGGAGTCAGCCTCCTGGCACTGTAGTTGTGGCACACTTGGTGTGGGACTCAAGAGGCCATCAGTAAGTTCTCTAGATAGCAGTGTAACTGGTGTTTAGTGTGTGTATGTATGTGGACAAAGAGTTCATGTGCTGTACTGTTTTCTAATGCTCTTCTGTAATTATATACAGAAACAAAAGTTTAGTTTTTCAGTTGTCTTTTTTATGGATAAAAAACATAAAAAATTCTTTTGCAAAATTTTGCCTTTTCTGACATAGATGAAATATGAAGCTGTGAAATAACTAGCTACATTCTAGAAAACGTGTAATTACATGAACTCTCCTTAATCGTGCATAGGCTTGTTAAGTTATGTCCTATCATGGAATCTTTGTCATGATAAATAATTTTAAAAAGGTGGTTATGCAGTTTGGAGGCTTTTAGAATATAATAGGTAGTAGTAATGCTGACTTCTAGAAAAATAGTTTAATAGATGGCTGGCTGACATTTTATATGTATGTTTGTCTTTTTATGTATTGTGGGATATTTTATTTCCTTTTATATTTTTCTTTATGGAGTAAATATTTACTAAATACTGATATATTTAAAATTATGTTACAGAATTTCTGCTAACAACTGTAAGGAAATAAACACTTGTTTTATCTTTATATGAATAGGTTGATATGAACTTCATGAGGAAAATTCCTTCAGGAGCAGAAGCATCAAATGTGTTAGTGGGAGAAGTAGATTTTTTAGAAAGACCTATTATTGCATTTGTGAGGCTTTCCCCTGCTGTGCTTCTCTCAGGCCTCACAGAGGTTCCAGTTCCTACACGGTAAATAAATGCCCCAAAAGCTGGATTTTCCTTATGCAGTAAATTAATGATGTTTAAGATTTCAAAAAGAGTGTGTATGAAAATGTAGATGCTAAACTTGCTGAGTCAAGAAATGTAAACTTTCGTCTAACATGTTGCTGATCATTTGCTGCAAAATTTGTAGTAATGAGAGCTGCCTTAAAATTCTTTGAATGCTTTAAGTATAAATAATAATGCCGTCTTAAGCAAGCATAAAAATTGAAACTGATGAATGACCTGGAAAAAAAGCAAGGAGTCTTCCAAGCCTATGTTGCCATTTTAAAGATGGGCATGAGGAGTGTTACAGTTTCCTTAGCTGCAGCACAGCATGATGGGGGAAGAGTCCACTGAGCCTGAAAGTCTGTCTAGTGTGAAACACTGTTCTCTATGTAAAAATCTATGCCTAGATGAATAATCTAGATGGTGAAAAAACTTACCTTTTGGATTATATACCCAAATCTACATGATTGACACTGCTGTAACTAATCTGCAGCTGATAGGTTGAATCTGTTCTGAATCTGCCAGAACATGTCATCTGGCTTGCCCGCTGCTATACTGTCTTATAAGTCTTGTGACCACGTGTGACTGTGTATATTTATCACGTGACCCAAATGCAGGTCACACGATGAGGATCCCAGTTCATGTCTTCATGTGACAGGACTAACACATACTTAAGCCCTAGTAGAGAACACTTTATTTTCTATACATGTTGATGAATTGGACTGTTCTATGGTATTTGGCAACTATTTTTGATTTTTTATGTTTTAATTTTTGATTTTTACATTTTAAAATGATCATGATGCTTGTTTATCTTCACGGTTTTCAGCATATGTACTCTAATGAAAAGTGAAAAGAATTTTGGCAGTGTTCTTTTAAAGGGATGTGAGAAATTTCAGAGACTAGTTGACATTTGTGCTCAGTTTTTCACATGAAATTCATAAATTTGGGTAAACAAATTATTGTAGCTGAAATTATCCTGTCCTGTTTTTTTTTCAGAATAGTGAAAAGTTACAGATTTGAAATAGCAAACTTCATTTTAAAGATGCAGTCTCAATTTTGGTGTGGGTAGTCAACTTGCAAAGAGAATAAAGTTGAGACTTTTATACTGTGAAGCAAAAAAAAGTGCTACTTTTTCAAATGTGTTAAACTTAGGAATTTCATATTCATAGAGTGTAGTAAGAAGGTTGTAAAAAGAATTACTGAGGTTCGCTCTTTGATTACTATCCTTTTGCTTATAAGATACTGATCCTGTTTTTGTTTAAAAAAATTGTGAAAATGATGATTGTGGTTGGAAATGGAGACCACCTGGGACCATGTGCTGTGACCCATCCCTTGGCTGGATTCCTTCCCAGTTACAAGACCAAAATGTCTTGTAGAGTGTCACTGTTGCTTGTTAGGTGTCCAAAATGCAGGTAGGTTCCCTTCCTTTCCACTGACACAGGACCAGGATATGCCTATGTGGGTACAGCCAGTGTGTTTCCGGAAATGCATCTGTGCATCCATTAGGTGACATCTCCAGACACAGCAAGTGAGAGGGGTGTAACTCCTGTGAAGAGGTGATCAGCAAATAGGCTAGAGAACTGGTGATATAGCTCCTAAAAACCTTTGTCAATGAGAGTGGTGGAAAGGCTGTAATCCAGAGGAAATGTTTGTTGGGCTCTAGCCTGTGGATTTCTGTTCCAGTTATAGCATTATACGTTGTTGAAAAATTAGGCTTAATTAAGATTTCGGAGTAACTTTAGTTCAGTATTAAAGTTTCAGTAATGACTTTGAAGCTTGTCTTAGTCTTGCAGCAGTCTGTAAGATCTGAAGCTGTGAAGAACACATTTTTACTTCATCATCAAATTTTCCTGAAACATTAGTTTGAAAGAATCCTCTGATAATGTTCAAATGAGCCAGCCTTACTGATTTGTCTCAATTGTTTCCTCCATAGATTTTTGTTTTTGTTGCTGGGACCAGCAGGCAAAGCACCACAGTACCATGAAATTGGAAGATCAATAGCTACGCTTATGACAGATGATGTGAGTGATGTATTTCAAACACACGTAGTTAAAGAAGTTTAGAATAATGTATTTACTGACTGCTTTTAAATATATCCTGGAATGACAGGTTAGAGAAAAGGAACCAAACTGGTTAAATGAAGAACAGTAAAAGCTCAGTGAATTAGATAATGGTAAATGAATTCTTTTCCCTTGCCTTTCTTGTAGAAATCCTAAATATATTTCTGAAGAGATATTCTAGCTGTGGTTTATGGATTTCATTTTCCTACTGTTAAACAGCTACATCTGATATGAAGCACACAGCAAGCTGCGTAACTATTTAGGACAGAAGATTTAAGAATGCATGCAATTGAATCATCACAGATATTCTTAGAAAAGCAGGACTGAATGATCAAAATTAGAATTTTACTAGGCATTGACTAAGTATTTTTCAGGCTTAGAGCTCTGGTGGACAGTTTTAAAGAGCACGGGGGAATCGGGACTTTTTAAAACAATTTCTCATCCTACTGAGTAAAATTATGATGTTGTTCCAATTTTGACTTTGGATTGAGCGCCACCTGCTGAAGTGCTGATAACGAATAGGGTGAACTAGTAGAAATTTTAGGATTTCTTTATTGCTGGAGCAGTTTTAACTTTGGAAACTTAACCCAGATATTGGTCATTTCATAATTAGTTAGAAAGTGATATAGTATTTGTTCTGAATGAGAACTGAATCTTAACTTAATTTTAGTTGCAGCTTCTGATTTTTTAGGTAGACTAATTTTTAGCAGTGCTGTAGATCATTGAAATAGAAAATTTAAATTGCTCAGTGGTCTAAAAAGACCTACATAGGCTTAAAAGTTCTAATATATAGTTGTTAGACTTAATGGTTGCGTTTTTGGAGACAAATAGTTCAGGTTCCAGTATGTGTAGAGGCAATTTAGGATAATCTTCTGCAACAGCTCTTAATACCAAAGCTAACAATGTTGTTCTATATAAAGTGCATCTTCAGAATTCAGGGATTGTTTTGTTTAAATACTGCCTGTTTAGTTTTAAACCGTTAATTCAAAGTTTGTGTGGTTGTGGTCTTTGAAACTGAGTGTAGTTTTATTACAGTTTTTCAGGGTCTTTTGTTTTTTTTTGTTTTTTTGAGTAGTAGAAGGAAACAAGATTGCTTTCATGTGTTTCTTAAGTCTTCTAGAATGAATTAAACTAGAGGATATGTGGTATATAAGTGAAGTTCTTAACAATTTGTGTTTTGGTTTTAAGGTTGTTCTAAGTTTTTTTTCCTGATTTAGCACAGTACAGTGGCATTGTGACTGTAGTGCAGAATTATCTTGGCAATAGTACATTGCTTTGACTTACTGAATACTGAAGATGAACTTTTTAATGAATTTTAGAAATATATTCAATATTCCTTTTGAGATTAAAACACAGAATCCTTGTTTTATGTTCTATATGGGTGTACATACAGATAGTTCTTAATGCAAAAGTATGCAAGTGAAGTAAAAGCCTGATTATGGAGGGCCTTTAAAATTTTTTCCCATCCCATTCCCTTTTTTTAAATAGTTGTGTCCCTTGTGATCCATTCCTCTTTCAAAAATAAATAATTGAATGGTGGGTACTTTTTCCTTATAGGTTTTCCATGATGTTGCTTATAAAGCTAAAGATAGAAATGATTTATTATCAGGAATTGATGAGTTTTTAGACCAAGTGACAGTCCTGCCTCCAGGAGAATGGGATCCATCTATACGAATTGAACCACCAAAAAGTGTTCCTTCCCAGGTAAAAAAAAAAAAAAAAAAAAAGAAAAAAAAAAAGAAAAAGAAAAGGGGTGGGGGGGGAAACAGGTTGGAAATCCAGTAGGTGGGTCCAGTGGTTTTTATTCTGAAAGCATCATTTCCAAATGTAAGTTAAAATATACAAAATTGTGTATTGAGTATGAACTTCATTAAAGTTTCTTCCAAAGGATGCTTTAGCTCTTGAGATAAAGTGTATCATTCATTTAAGAGGAAAAAAAAATGTGTTGGATCAGTATCACGATGTTTTTAAGTAAATTGTATTTACTTCTGTAATACTGAAGTGAGTTTGTCTGTGATCTACGAGGGTTGGTCTGAAATTGTAGCTGGGTCTACAGTATGAATTTGAGTATTAATCTAACAGTGGTCAGAAGAACCTTGTATTTCTTAAAAAAAAAAAATTTTTTTTTGCATATGTCATTGGCTGAAAATAGTTTTGATGCTGTATATTGGCTAGCAAATATGTTTACAGGAAGTTTATGAAATAGATGAAAATGGATCATGTTACTCAGTTGTGATACAAAGCTTAGAATGAGAGCCATGGAGAGGTTGGGCCTCAGAGGGACCCAGACTTCTTTCCTCTCTCCCTCCTTACAATTGAGGGAATTCCTGCTATGAGGGTCAAGTGTGTGAGAGAGAAGCACCCTTGATTCTGAAGGGTGATGCTGGTGTTGAATTATGCGATGATTTAGGAGAATAGACAGAATATAAAGGGGATGACAGCGGTGCAGTTTATCTCATAAATAGTATGAAGCGGCCACTTTATTTCCAAAGTAAGCACAGCTAAGGCTTTTCAGGAATGTAAGCTTGGCTGAGAATTTTGAGGCGCTCGTTAGCTTGCTGAAAGAGGAATGACTTCTCATTTATACATCAAATACATGCTATATTTGTTATAAAGTGAGGTCAATGTTTCTTACAAATGAGAGGCTTCTGGGGGGGGGGGGGGAGGGGGTTGGTTCCTGGCTTTCTAGGCCTCATGACCATCATGTGGCCTTGAAAAGGCAGACTTTGTTTCAGCGTGTCTCAGGGGAGATATTTCCTGTGGAAACAGGAGAGAGAAATACCACTGTGCAAGGCACTAGTAAGATCTTTTTTGAAGTGTTGTACAGTTCTAGTCATCTGTATTCAACAAAAGATGAATTTGGCAAATATGGGCCTGCTAATAAGTTAGAAATATGAAAAAGACTTAAAAGGCTTGGAGTGTCTACATACTTGGTTTGAATTTTACTTGTTTTAGTGTAAGACCAGTCTTGGAGTATTCCTTTCTTTTTTTTTCTTTTTTTTTTTTTTTTCTTTTTTGCTGTAGGAGAAAAGGAAGATACCTAAGTTTCCAAACGGATCTACTCCTACAGGAGAGACTCTCAAAGAAGAAGGCCATCATGCTGGACCTGAACTTGAGAGAACTGGAAGGTGTGTTCACTCCCCTAAATACTAGTTACTACAGAGAAATAGAAGTGATAAATCTTCACAGTTTTTAATGATGACATTTTTAGCCTAAAAATTCATGGTGTAAGTGTCAGGGCGCATCCTTTCTCCTTTTCAAGTGTTGGGTTCTTGCCTATAACTACCAGTCTGCTTAAAGCATTTTCAAACCTGTGGCAATATTTCTCAACACGTTTGTGAAGGATTTCATATATGATGCTGCCTTATTTAACTGGCTGACTTAAGAGTTGTGTTTTCTTTTTGTTTTTTAATTTTAATTATTGAGAGTATGCAATTGTCATAATTATAGCAGAAATATACAGTTTTCAGTACTGGGCTAGGTACTGAAAATTTCCATTAATGCAAATCCATTTTATTAAACAGGTATGAAATGGAACAACAAAGAATATTAAGTGGGAGAAAATACTGTTTTGGTCAGGTTTCTTTTAGACCTGAAATAAAATTGAAGAAATTTATTTCAGTTGCAATTCTCTGTCAATTCTGAAATAATTGTCAAAAAATCCACAACATCAGAAATAATACACCTGGATAAGATTAAAGCTTAATATCTCATCAGATATGAGAGTAGAAGTTAAATCAACTGAGAAATTCTGGAAAAGATGTACAGAGTTGTTACATCCAATATGATAAACTTCCAAATGAAATGTGTCTTTCTCATTTATTTGCAAGAAGGATAAAGATTTGTATTGATTTTTTTACCATTTTGGCTTAATTATGCTAATTTCTTGGCTTATTTCATGCAGTATGTGGGACTAAGTTCATTTTTACCCATAGAATTATCTCTAGATAACTACTGTTTTTTTTGTAGGAATGGAATAATTTTCTTTTCTTTTTTTTTTTTTTAATTAGTCCTTTATAATCCACAACAAACTATGTGTTTTGTAGGTACAAGTTTTACCTAATATTTTGGATATGGGCTTTGAAAATTTTTAAAAGCTACCAAAAATCTTTTAATTTCTTGCTAATCACTTACCCAGTTAAATTGACTTACATATGTTTGTTTTCATATTTCCCTTTGTAAAATTTCTCAATGCTCAAAACTTTTCCACTGTTAAAGATGATAGACCTAAATTTATTTATGAAGCTAACTATATGTATGTAGAGAATTTGGATTAAAACCAAAGTTAAAACTACTTACTGCAGTTTTGACATTGAAAAGTATTGATGCAGTCATCTTGGTTGAGCTTTAGCATATTTCTTGCATGCATATTCCGTGTTCTGAAAATCATTAGGCGGATTTGTCTTGTACGTGTATTTGGTGAAATCATTTGCAAAGATGTTTTTTTCATTATCTAGCCCATTATATGCAACAATACCTAGCCAGCTTTTAAAAATATGGATAATGACCTGCTTGACTGTATTTTTGAAAACTACCAAATTGGAATTGATAAAATTCATTTACATTTTAAACTGTGTTATGCTTTAATTTGGAATATGAAATAGTTAATTTGTGCTGGCAATAGGCACTGGCATTCTTGTGTAGCCCATAGTTTTGAACTAGCTAGAATCCTTCAGTGTACAGTTTGACGAGTTTCATCTCACCTATTTAGGCTTTTTGGTGGTTTGATACTTGACATCAAAAGGAAAGCACCTTTTTTCTTGAGTGACTTCAAGGATGCATTAAGCCTGCAGTGCCTGGCCTCGATTCTTTTCCTATACTGTGCCTGTATGTCTCCTGTAATCACTTTTGGAGGGCTCCTGGGAGAAGCTACACAAGGCAGAATAGTGAGTACAAAGAATGGTAGTGGCCAGGCTTTTAGACCTTCAGAGGCAAGTCACTGTGTGCATTTGTCTCATTTATTTACACTTGTATTTGAAGAATTTACCCACAGCACTTGATTAGCCTGCCCAAAAGCAGATCTTCCCCCAAAAGGTAATTGCTGTGGAAAATGTGGGGAACCCATGTGAACAGGAGAAGATGCACAGTGGAGGTAAAAAAAAAAAAAAAAAAAAAAAAAAAAAAAAAAAAAAAGTTATCCTGCCTTACTGGATGAATAGCTTCATGAATTGAGAAAGGGCTTGCATTGCCTTCTTTTGGGCTTCTTAAATAAAAATAATACATAGCAGTAAAGGTGCACCATCCCACTAGGCCTACTTTAGGCAAAGTCGGAGGCTCAAGGTGGATAGCCAAGAATATGTACTGGCCTTGAGTAGTACGCCTATGAGGATGATAATGCCTACATTAGAGGAAGTACATTGTGTGTTTAAATAATGGGCAAAATGTATGCTTTCACTAATGGTATTTTCTTATCAATAAAAAGATGGCTAAGGTTTATGAACAGAAAATACTCTTCGTTGTAAAAGACCTGAATATAAATGAATAAACTTATAAAATGTTGGCAGTGTTAATGTTGGAGAGTATATAACACCAAACGCCTTTTTAACCAAAATACTTGGTTGTGCTTTGTATAATTTGGAGTAGGGAAAAAGTACTTACGTTTGCTATTTTAGTAAGTTAGCATTTGTGTCAGCTGGCTTGTGACTAAACTAATTTGAAGTGTATTTTCTGTTTTTTAAATCTATTGCAAAAAATAAGGCTCAATCTTTTGCGGGAGGGGAAAGATATATTCAAAAATTTCCTTTACAAATTTTAAGATTCTGGTGAAGCTTGTAATGATGCTATAAAATTCTTCATTATACTTCTCAGATCAAATTTTGAGCTTGTGATGTATTAGAATACAGTTCACAGTTGTATCTTTTGCAAATAATGCAGTTGACTTGGATATTTATTTTCTGATGTAGCACTTCAAGCTGACAGCAAATGCAGAAATACTTTGTGTCTTTTCTGTGCACTCTTTTTCTAATTTTAGGAATAGGTTTTCCTGTGGTTATCAAAATGTCATTTTTGAATGTATCTATGCATAACTATGAAAATATGCTCCTTTTTAAAGCTTGCTTCCTAAATACCTTCTTTCTTTTAGCTATCTGGGATTGTTTGCAGGTTTGTCCCTGCCTTCAGATACTTGGTGTGCATCATTTGAATATAAAATTTAGTTACTGCACACATGTTCAAGCACAGTAGCTGACTTTGTAAGGTACACAGTTTGTGTTCAGACCTTTTCCTTGTATTCCCAGAGGTCATCACCTCCACAGCACTCCCTGTCCCTGCCACCCTGATTGAGAGCCCCAAGGTTAATGCATTGACTAAGCAAAAACACTAGTTCAAAGGTAGTAGCTGAACAAGAGACTGGGGGGTTTACAATATTTTTTTTCTAATATAATGAACAAAGGACTGGTGTCTTGTTTTTAGCGACCCCAGCTCAGTAAAGCATTTTGTCCCATTTTAGAAGCTTTCCTGAATTGGGGTTTAACCTTGCATAATTTTTGTTTTCCCAGGCTTGCATAATTGCAAAATAGCAAATATTTTCAAAAATTTCAAAAATTTTATCAGGAACTCAATAATTCATGACTTCTCACAATTTTAAGTGGTGTAGTTAACTATTAAAGTAGATTTAACATCATTTTAGGTTCTAGATAGCCCTGCCTCTCTCTTCTGAGGTGCATTGTAACTTTTTTTTAAATGGAGAGTATACTAGTAAAACATGTTATTCAAGAACTGAAATAAGTATCTTTCTTCAATGAAAAGAAATGCATTACCAGGTGGGACATTGGTTTACTGGTCATCTATTTATGGTGTCATGTATACATAAACAGATATTGTTCGGTAATTTGCATCCCCCCTCTCCCATCCCCTTGCCCATCAGTTTTTTTTTTCTTTTGTAATACTTGGTTGACTGATGCAGGTTTGGTACAGCACACCGTATCATGCTTTGGTACAGGTATGTTGCAGTATATACTTCTTTTTTTTATTTACAGAGACAGATGATTTTTTTCCATTTTCTTAAACCACATATTGAGTAGACTTTTTATCTTTAATAACTGTTGCTATGTTTTTCCTCCATAGCTAGCAGAACTAGTAACTTGTTCTAAAACTTTTGGATAGCTTTTAGATTTTTCAGGAGTGAAGCTTTCTAAATCTTTTATCCATTCTTGTGTCTCAAATATCAATATTGGTTTTAATGTTTTTACATTTTGTCTTGTTTCTAAGTTAATGCATCTTAAAACTGTGTTTATGCAGATGTGGTGTTAAATGCTAACCTGAAAGGCAGCGTAGTTACAGCAGTTTCTTTTCCCCCAAACAGAGTGCAATAGAGTCTCTCTTTGGAGCCTCATTAACTGGGATTGCCTATTCTCTCTTTGCTGGGCAACCTCTTACTATTTTGGGGAGCACCGGACCAGTTCTAGTATTTGAAAAAATATTATTTAAATTTTGCAGGTAAGTGATGTTAGTTTGATGGACTTTCTAAATATCTAGCTTATTCAAATACTTTTTTTAAAGCAGGCATCTATTAAAAGTGAAAGTCCACGAAGATGCAAAGGGAATGGCAAGAAATTTTAATATGCTCATGGCATAGCTTGAGGCACGGATGGGCCTTAATAAGAAAATTGATGATTAAGAAGTGGTCAGGATCTAACTCAAAATGATGTTCTGACCATGTGCGGGTGCTGGCTTTAATTCTGCGGGAATTAATCTACCCTCCAGGAAAGCTCATCTAGGTAGTGCTGGAAAGAACATCCCTGTAGTACCTCCCAAGCTAGGTAACTATACTCTGAATTCTAGAAATACCTTGCAAGGTTGTCTACTTTTGGTGGAAGATGAGATAAAAAAGTTTCTGCTTGCCTGAAAAGTGCCCTCTAGGAAGAAAGAAGTGATGAATTACAGGTCTTGGCCTCAGTATCTGTTTTGAAGTAGGACATGATATAGATGATTTTAGGCTCAATTAAATGTTTGTTTCTTTTTTTAAACAGAGACTATAAGCTTTCCTACCTCTCCTTGCGAACTAGCATTGGTCTGTGGACTGCATTTTTATGCATAGTACTTGTAGCAACAGATGCCAGCAGCCTTGTGTGTTACATCACTCGATTTACTGAAGAAGCTTTTGCAGCACTTATATGCATCATATTTATTTATGAGGCATTGGAAAAGCTTTTTCATTTGGGAGAATTGTATGCCTTCAATATGCACAATGATTTGGATAAACTGACTTTATATTCGTAAGTATCAGGTTTCTATTCATTAGTAAAATATGTAAGGAAACATTTTGTATTACAGCAACATACCATTTATCAAACTACAGTGCGTGCCCCTTTCCAGGAGGGTAGGAGGAAGGCTGGGGGTGGCTACGGGCATGAGAAACCTCAGAAAAATTCTATTCAGGATGAAGTGGAATTGAATTTTCTGTGATAGCTTTGGATGGTTGGAAGGGATGAGGGGCTGTGACAGCTGCCTGTTCTGTCTGATTAAACCTTGGTTGAAAGCTTGATTAAAAGCCAAGCTGTGCCATTAGCTGGACAGGAATCCAGTCTTGCCATTTCTAGAAATCAGGATGGCTTCTCCCACTTGGGTGAGGATTATTCCCAGATTGCTGGGGCATGGCCTGAGGTGAGAGGGCTTTGGGTAATGAGAGCTTCTGCAACTTTCGTGGACTAGGAAGAGGAAGTTAACACCTTTAAGCAGCTTTGTTTTCTAGAGTAAGTAGGGGAGATAATTGATTTTTTTAATTTATTTTTTGTAAGAAAAAGGAGAACAATACTACGTACAATAGAGTCACATTTTCTCCTCTGTCCTGCCGTAGTAGAACTAACGGTTCTACTGATCAGTAATTAGGTGTAAAACTCTCAATACTAAAATAACTTTATTTTATTTGAGTAATATAATAAGCAAGGTCTTGCAAGACTGTTGCAGGGAAAAACTGCTCAGTTTGCATAGTTTAAACCAAATCAGGATCAAAGACACTGATTTCATTAACACATAGTGAACTGTCAATCAGTGACCTATACATTCAGGATCAGTAATACAATGGATAAACCACAATGCTAAACACTTATGAAATGTTAGTAAGCACCTAAAATTTTTTAAATACCTTTCTATAATTAATTCCCAAAAGTTCTAATTGCACACACACCCATACCCATATGTACCAAGAGTGAGCCATGGGAGTGCGTTTGCACTAACTCTTCCTGTTTTTTCCCCCCTTCTCCTTTCTCTTGGCTGTTCATCCTTCTGTTTTGTTGGCTGTGGGACTCACTGGACTCCTCTGTAAGCAAGTTAAAATCATCTGGCAGAAACTGTCCAATGTGTTTGTAGGTCTTCCCCCATCTCCTGCCTCCCAGTAGTGTTCTGCCATGCTAGTGTAGGCAGACCCATGTGGGTAGAGAAGGGAGAGTATGACAGCTTTTCGAGCTCCTTTTGAGAAGTCACACTTGTCTTTCTGGATGTGCCATGAGCTTTGTTATTGTTTTGTTCTGTATTTTTTTTGATCAGGAGGGTGTAGAAGATCTGGCCTTTTAAAATTATTCCTGTTTGTTGTGTTATCCACCCGTGCTTTGGGGAAGGGAGTGGGGAACAAACATCTTCAGCTAAAACAGCCAGAAGATAATCTCAAATACAATTCCATTTCCTGTTTTTCTTTCTTTTCTTGGATTTCCACTTCCGTACTTGCTGATATTCTTAATCCTTATTGTATTTGTTTAGAGATTTGCCTGTCAGCTCTCTTTAAGCATGCTTGTTCTTGTTACTGCATTGATCCAATGACGAAAGATGCTTTCCTTTCCCCTCATCGGACCTATTATTGTAACCCCTTCCTCTTCTGAGGATTCTTAAGTTGATGTTTGCTTGCAGCTAGCTTATACGGAGTATTGCTTTTCATCTCCCTGTGCATGAGAGGAATAATTGCTTTTCAATCTTCTCCTAATTCTTTTTGCTGTTATTTTAGGATTAAATTATCAAGAGAGGACATACACTTTTTAAACTTGCCACTTTATCTTTTTATGTCCCCTCAGCATTGTGCTTTGCATGTCTAGATACTTTTTGGCCATCCATATCTAATATTTTTTTCTTCTCTCCCTTCATACTATCAGCATGCAACCTTGTTCTTTCACAGTTCTTATCTTCTGTTTTTCAATATCAGTGAATCTCCTAGAAAAAAGGAATTTGATCTGAGACTTATTTCTTGGTTTATTATCTGATTCTCTTCCTTTATATAAATATTTACAAGTTGAGCTTACACTTTGGGGTACTTGAATAGCTTTACTTGAAGACAATATCCTACTAAATCAGTTTTTAATGTGTTGGCTTTTTACCGAGGTGTATTTGTATCAGCCTGTCTGACACAAAGGGTTCTGCCATCCAGAAAGTTTGAGAACCACTGCAGTAGGTACACTTTGAAATGTACACTTAAAAAAAATAAAAATCTTAGACATATTTGCTTTTACATCTTCAGTTAGCCTATTACATACTCAAATATTGTGTCTTAATTTAGTCTGACCAATTTTGGTTACATGTAGATCAGTAGGCATGCCAAATATAAAATAACTGGCTGACTCTACCAAAATTCTAGAAAGCAAAAGATCCATAAACTTGTAGAGGCTAGCAATATGTCTGGTTTGAAAAGCAGCTTTTGAAATTGAGTCATCTACACCAAATGTTTAAATATGATGGTTCATGGCGCTCTATTCCAAAGTCTGTCTTTGGTGTGAAAAGGGTGGGACTAAGTGAATTTTGAGTCATTGTGAGATGGTATGCTGTTGTAATCTTAAAATCTTAATCTGTTTTCAGTCATATAAGATACTTGTGGTGGTTTAGTCCAATGATGTAAAAATATTTACAAATAATACAGTGTATTTTAGCCTACGTTTTTGTAAAATTTAGGTTTGCATTCTTAAAGTTTTTTTTCTTGTACTACAAGGCCAGTATCTTCCTGAACGTGTGAAAATCACTAGTTTAAAACAGTTTAAATTACTGTTTTCTGATGGAGCAGTCTATAATATTCTAAAGAAAAATAGCTTTTAAAACTTTTTAGGAGATTTCCTGCTTTTTGTTAATATTTCTGTAGATTATTTTGATGGCACTCAAAGCTGACCGAGTAGGGTAACTGAAACTGACTACATCAAGCCAATTAAAGAGCAGAGAGACAGGGGAGAAGCATCCTTCTCAAATTTCAGATACACTACTTGAAGTTATTACAATTTTCTTCCTTGCTTGCTTCTCCTTTCCAATTTAATGATACTATGCATTTAAATAAAAAAAGGGCATTTGTCTTAATTTAAGTTCCTTGCACATCTTGAATTTAAACCTTCCTTTCAATCTTTTTTGAAAACCCTTTTTATCCCAGATTGTGTTCAGCAATTCTTTCTAATGATTTGTTTCTTTCTTTCTTTGATTTTTTCCCCCCCCCCACTTCCTCAAAATCCTATTTCATTTCATGTAAGGAAGGGCTGTTTACGCCGTTTCTTTCATGGAATGTTGTGTTAAACTCTCAAAAATTACTTCAAATCAGCACATTCTTCTTTTATATGCCTAAAAGCGAACTTGAGGAGTTCTGAATTTACTTTTTTTTCAGGTGTGTGTGTTCTAAGCCTCAGAATCCTAGCAATGAAACTTTATTGATGTGGGGGAGTATGAATAAGTCTGTGGAAACTATAGTGTGGAGTAACCTTACGGTTTCTGTAAGTATCTAAAAGCTTAAAAAAATACATATAAAAAACCCCCAAACCCACACAATACCAGTCTTGATTTATTTTTTTATTATTATTAAGTTTTTTCTTAGTTTGAACTTCAACTGGTTTCTTCGAAACTGTATTTTGAACACTGCTGTTTCTCCCACAATGCTTTAAGCTGAGGGAATTGCAGTCATTGTACATTTGATGAGTGAGTCCATGTCAGTAAACGCTGATATCATAAATAGCTGTTTGAGATAACCACTCTAATTCTGGCAGGCAGAACAGTTGTCTTTGTGAAGTGCAGATGAATATATTGAGCTGAATAAAGAGGAGATTGCTTCCTTCAATTTGCTGCAAAGGAAGAGTAAAATATTTTTAAGAAGATGCAAAGATGGAATCTGAAGTTAAAAGTGCAGTAGCATACATGTTTCATGGTTTCATGTTAGATATTAGTATAAAATTACAAGAGAATGAGAGAAACTGACTATAAAAATTGATTGGAAGAAAATAATGGGTTGGAAAACTGAAGATTAAAAGAAAAAGGGGAGGGTTATTCAAAGAATAGACTTTAAAATGTTACCTTCTGTACTGGAAATTTCACAACAAAGCTGATTTTGTGGGTAGGTGGAAAGGAAGAACCTTATTACATAGAAGTAACACTGAATACCTTTAGAAAGAAACATTTTTTTTTTGCTGATTGGTTATTACTTGGATGGAGTTCAGTTGCCTAAACACAGACATTTACAGGCTTTTGAATGCTCTGGCATGTTCCATCTGGCCTCCACCTGCATCTTCAAGGATTTGGATCTACTATAGATTTTGTGTTGCATCTGCCAGCTTAACATGCAAATCTTTGACATCTTAGGATATTTAAAATGGCAGTAAGATATCTCTGTATGGGTGGTTCTTGTGTCAGAGCCTCTGGGTATCTGTAGTCATGGAAAGCAGGAAGTACTTTGCACAACAAAAATACTATGAAAAACCTCAGTTTTGTCTGTGCTCTTTAGCTTCTTTAGTGTTTATTATGTCTCACCAATGTTTTCTAGTCTACTCTCTCTAGGGAGAGCTCATTTTTATCTTCAACTTGAGAGTCAGTGTTGGATGGTCTGACTTTACTGGACTTAGTCGTTGGCCTTTATTTACCACATTCAGTGTTGTTATGCTTTCAGAAATAGGACAGAAATGAGGTGAATATAAACAAGTGGTTCCATGTTGGGCCACCTCCTAGCATTTTGGCATCCTGAAAAATCAGCAGTGGCTATTGTGACTCTTTTGGAACAGACAGCACACAAATCTTTGGGACTGTTTAATTTCTTATAAAGTTGTTTCTAGGTGTGTTTTATACTGAAAGGTTACAAGTTAAGTTGAATGAATCTGTTTCAAAGACTAGAAATTTAATGAGGTTTTTCTCCTTGCAGGAATGTTTTGAATTTCATGGTGTGTTTCATGGATCAGCTTGTGGTCATCATGGACCATATATTCCAGATGTTCTTTTCTGGTCTGTCATACTGTTTTTTACAACATTTTTCCTCTCCTCTTTTCTTAAGCAATTCAAGACCAAACGCTATTTCCCAACTAAGGTAATTCTGACTAGATTTGACTGTTCTTTTGGAATAAACTTTTTTGTACATGTTAGGGTAATTTAATGGAGCAGATTTTTTTTTTTATTTTCCCTCAAAACTTTGTATTATGAGTATAATTTTGACCACATTTCTTTTAAGACATGAGAAGAAATTAAGAACAAAAATTTAGGGAATGATTGTGGAAAAATAAGGCATTAGAGTAATGAAATTGGCTGCTGAAAATTCAGTGCTTACTACCTTCTTTCCTTTAGTTCTATTGAGATGTTCCAAATATTAAGACACTTAAGCATATCTATCATTCTGTATGGGGTATTACCAAGTATTATCTGGAATGACTGTATTCCCACAGTGTTCCTCACCTAGTAGTACAGAACACTGATTGCTTTCCCCAGACCAGTGATGTTTGGAGGGTTCTGTGCTATTCCTCAAGGAATTACTTTCCCTTATAGGGGCTTATACAGTGATTGTCCTTGGATTGATTTGCACTATGTATTTCTGCTAGCCAAAATAAAGTGGAAGGATTGTCTCTGAACCTCAAGCCATACATACAACATGTTCTTAATATTTCTTAAAGTCACCTTTCACAACCTGAATCTGTTGCACGGTATACCCCTCATAGCAATTAAACATCAAATGAATGAACACTGATTTCAGAACAATTCAATGGTAGCACTGAATTAAGCTACAAGAGACCAGCTGTGATGGCCCAGCCTCCCAGTAGACCTAAGAAGACTGAATAGATGAAGATGAGGGAGTTATTTGAAGTAATTCTTTCTTGTGGCAGATCACTTGGAATGAGATTATTGGTTAGATGAACAGTAGTTCAAAATACTCTGCAACTCTAAGCTATGCTGACAGACAGTTTAAATTTTTAAAGATAAAGTGAGAAAACATAATGTTCAGTGGTCTAGTGTATGATATAAGTAGACTTTAAACACTATTTATAGTGGAGAAAATTCTCTTTCCCTGTATGTAAATTATAATGATGAAAAGCAAGTGTTAACAAAGGTCTTTTCTTTATAGGTACGTTCTACCATCAGTGACTTTGCAGTATTTCTGACCATAGTAATCATGGTTTTGATTGACTATCTTGTAGGAGTACCTTCTCCTAAGCTTCATGTTCCAGAGAAATTTGAAGTAAGAAATAAAGCCTCCTAAAAAAAACCTTAATTTTTTAAATGCTTGGAATTTCGTAGACAATGGAATAGTGGAGTTGTATAGAAACAAAAATATATTTTTTGACTTATAAAAAGTATTGAATTAATTACCCTTTTTATTTTGGGTGCACATTTCATCTGACAGAAGAGACTATGCTTTATGTTCTAGTGTGGCTGAAAAAGATGTATTCTTTTGTGGAGATGTGCAAAATCAAGGAACGGAATGGTCTGTTTTAATCTCTTCCATATAAACATCACATTCACATCAAACAGCTAATCAGTGTTTTGGTCAAAGCCATTTTTTTAAAAAATGTAAACATATAATTAAGAGACTCTCAAAGGAAAAGTTTTGGTAATCTGAACTAGGTTAACCTGTTCGTTGTAGCTAACATTTGTAGCAATAAAATTTCCCTTTTATTTTAGTGAATTAATTCTTATTTTTGATGTTTGTTTTTCAGCCTACTCGAAAAGACCGGGGATGGTTCATAGATCCTCTTGGAGGCAATCCTTGGTGGACACTCTTGGTAGCTGCTGTTCCTGCTTTACTCTGTACCATTCTTATTTTCATGGATCAACAAATAACAGCTGTTATTATAAACAGAAAAGAGCATAAGCTGAAGGTAAAAGTCTGTTCCTTTTATGAAAAGCTGCAAACTAATTTTGAGTGTGTAAGTCGACTTTATTTTAAATTAGATTCATTCTGTAAGTTTGTGAAACATTGCCAACAGCCACTGAATAGATACCCTTATTTACTAATAAAGAACAAGTATAATTTTGTAGACACTCTCAAAATCTTCAACTTCTGTAGTTGTGTTATTTACCTACTAAGTTAAACATATTTCATTGTGTAAGTTCATAAGCAAGTCATTTCTTTGCTTAATTTTACAGAAAGGCTGTGGTTATCATCTTGATCTGCTGATGGTTGGTGTTATGTTGGGCATATGTTCTATCATGGGCTTACCATGGTTTGTTGCTGCAACTGTCCTGTCTATAAGTCATGTTAACAGCCTGAAAGTAGAGTCTGAATGCTCTGCCCCAGGAGAGCAACCAAAGTTTTTGGGAATCCGTGAACAGCGAGTGACAGGATTGATGATTTTTGTCCTGATGGGGCTGTCAGTGTTCATGACCTCTGTGTTAAAGGTAAAAGAGAGTTTTTTGCAAAAGTATGTTTGCTTTGCGCTTTTTATTTTGCTATTGTGTTTTAGTGTTTCATAATGTTAGCAAGCTCTAATATGTTAAGTAAACTATGCATAGACTCATTCTCAAATTGCCTTTTTATCAACAAATGTTAATTGAATAGAAATGATGGGGGGAGATGTAAGTAAAATTAAATCTGAATAAGCTAGGTATGTAGTAAATAGTGAAGAAAGCAATCTTTATCCATGTTACTTGATTTTTCTTGTTAGCGATTTTTTTAGTTTCCCAAGTGCATGTTACCAGATATAGTCCTAATAGTTTTAGTGTGAGAGCATAAAGTGAGAGAGAACAGGAATGTGGTAAAGCTATGAAGTTATTGAAGTGGAAGTAGTATAAAGTAGCAGAAGAAACAAAAACATCCAGTTAAAGTAAGCATCAGAAATAACATTGTTCACTTCTAATTCTTTTATCTACTAGCTCTGTAAACCCACTTTGAGATTTAAAGTTCAGGCTTATCTTATACAGTATTGCATGTAATAGAGATTCTGCAAGTCAAATTAGGGCCTCTGTTTGTTTTGTAAATGTATGTTCATAATGCCTTTCTGAAGATTTTACTGGAATAAAATCCTCCAGTTTAGTTGGCTTTTTCCTCAGACTTGAGTAAAATCAGTCTCACTTCCGCTTTGCTATGTGAACTCCATATAGTTAAAATGAGAAATAGAAAATATTGTCTCTTCATTGCCGAAATAGCAGAAATGACTTAGAATACATAATTACTAGTACCTTTAAAGAATTTTGTAATAGGGGTTTCAAGACAGGTCACAAGTCCTTTTACAAAAAGGTAGCTTCTAATGGGCGTTAAAGTTTAGGCAATGGGAAGGAATAGATCTGTGAACAGCTAGCTTTAAATTAGGATTTAGACCTACATGTTATAAATTCTTAATAGTTGGACATTTATATATGTTAAAGAATGTAAAGGTCTGAACAATAAGGCAATAGAAGTTATACAAGATAGATATTTAGACTGGATGATCTTTGTTAGAAAAGCTACCAAGAGCTAAGCAGTGTAATGGGAACAATCAGAATCAAACCCAGGAATATAGAGTTACTGTTCCTTGAAAATGAAAGGTGGAGTAAAGGTGCAGATAGCTGAATTCAGCTGTTTCTTTCACATTTTAACAGTTGCTTCCTAGAAGCTAATACATTCATTTCTTAGGGAACCAATAGAAATGGTATTGTTGGATATTCTTTCTTTATGAAATGTTTTCCTTTTTCAATATGAGTGGCTGTCATCGTTCAAAAGAAGGAAGGAAGTCAAAGAAAACCTTGCATCTGTAGAGTGCTGCAATTTCGTTCCATGTATGGATATACGCTGATTTAATGCAGTAGAAGTTGATACTAATGAAAAACTAGCATGTCAAATTATATAGCTCATAGTGAAGATGCTAGCTTTTATTTTATATATATATGTGTGTGTGTGTGTGTGTATTGTGTGTGTGCGTGCATGCACACACATAATAATGAATCCCTAAGGCATAATTTTATTGCAGGACAGTTAAGTTTCAGTAAAAGCCTTTGTTCAGGCTTGATGACAGCAGCTTTTCTTGAGGTTTCCAGTTATCTCTTGTCCTTTATTCATTTAGAACTTTCTTGAATTCAGGAGCAAAGTCAGCTTCACTTGCAAAGGCTTGATGCAAGTGTCACTGAAATCAATGGACAACTTCATTATCTTAGTAAGCTTTAAATTGATATTCTTATTGGAGCAAAATTTAGCCTTTAATAGTTCACAGAATTTCATAGCTCAGTAGGTGTGGCTTCTTTTTGTTTCATTTGCTCTGGAGATGCTAGATATACTGATCAAAAGTAATCTTCATATGGCAGTTTCATGAAGTTGATAGTCTCAATCCAGTTCCTAGGAGATAGCCACATAAACTAGCATATTTAGCATTAATATAAATCTTGGTTGCAATCTAGAAAATCTAGTGGATGGGCAGTCAAGACTGAATTACATTTTAATCATGATGATAGCCTTGATAGGTCATGGGAAGGGATGTAGGTCCTACCCCAGCTCCCTGCTTTTTTTGCTATTCAGTGCTGCATTTATTCTCCAGATAAATAAAGGGCCTCAGCTTTTACAGATGCCAGTTAAAATAAATATACAGCAAAAATGTTTTGGTTCATTTCCTTTACTAATGTGAACTATCATATTATATAGTATATTGATTCTAGAAGTAATTGTGTAGGTCTTTTTCCTCCACAGTTTATTCCAATGCCAGTTTTGTATGGTGTCTTTCTTTACATGGGAGTATCTTCATTAAAAGGCATTCAGGTAAAATCTGTTTTTAATGAGCAGTTTGCTTTTGCTTAACACTAAATGAAAAGGAAACTTTTTAACACATTATTCTACATGAGCATGAAAGTTAGCCTGTACTGTCAGAGTGGGATGTAAAATGATTTCTTTAGTGTCATGTTCAGATGTTTGTTCTTACCACATTGTGCTTTCAGTTCTCAGTTCTTTTGTGTTTATTCTTTCAGTAGTTTAGCTGAGCAGTAAATTTATGAAGTATTCTCAAATGTTGAAGAAATGATGTTAAAAATGACAGCCACTCAACACTGCTTCCTCGCCCCCCCCCCCCCCAACATTTTCATTGTCCTTCACTACAATTTTAGTTGGGATTAATATCTGCTGCTGGTGTCTCCCAGAAATGTTTTTCTTGCCTTCAAGAGGAGGAGATCATTAACTGAAGAGTGATTTTTATTTTTCAATGCAGTTTTTTGATCGTATAAAGCTGTTTGGAATGCCTGCCAAACATCAACCTGACCTGATATATCTACGTTATGTGCCACTCTGGAAGGTCCATATCTTTACAGTTATTCAGCTCACTTGTCTAGTTTTGTTGTGGGTGATTAAAGCCTCTGCAGCTGCTGTTGTTTTCCCTATGATGGTAAGTTATCTATCCTACAAGCTATGCATTTTCAAAGAGCGTGTGCATCATCTGAGATCTCTTCAGAACATATTTGCTGCCTTAAGAAAGGGAGCAGGAAAGAAACGAGAACTTCTGCTATAAGCTTTTCACTTTTGAAACGCAAAGGCTTTTTGTTTCCTTGAAAGTAAGCAATTTGGTTGTGAATAACTACAGAAAGTGGAAATGATTTGACTATGTAATAAGATAAAACTAGTACTACAAAAAAGGTCCTTAGTTAAAGATACTGAATAAGCTGAAACTGTGTGTGCATATTTATTCATTTAAATAGTTTAACATAAATTCCATTTATGATTGCCTTAAGGTTCTAGCATTAGTGTTCATTCGCAAGCTCATGGATTTATGTTTCACCAAAAGAGAGCTTAGCTGGCTTGATGATCTTATGCCAGAAAGTAAAAAGAAGAAAGAAGATGACAAAAAGAAAAAGGAAAAAGCAGTAAGTGTAAAACAACAACAAAAAACAACAAAAAAAAGAATCAAACTAAGCATGTTGTAAATTACTAGAAAATACTCAATAACATTAAATTAAAAGAATTTTAAGTGGCACAAGCATATGACTTTATACCGAAATATAACAAACATTTTGAAATTCTTTACTGATGAGATTTAACGCCAGGATAACCATTACTGTCAATTAAGGGCAGGAAAAGACGCTGTTTCGGTGATGCTCTTGTAAGTTATGACTCTTATTTGTGATTAAAATTAGCAGGGAAAGTGGAAAGTCAGAAACAGTGTTTTCACACAATTTTTCTGAGTCTTTCCTTAGTTTAGAAGGTAGGTGTAGGTGGGAGAGGAAAGCAGTGAAGTAGAGCTGAGATCCTGACTCTGCTCAGACTAATGATAAAACTGTTTACTACATCAGGAACATTCTGTTGTGTTTGTATGCAGAGCAGTAGTTAGTCAACTGCTAGTTGGCCCTTAATAGAGCTTGTATAACTTTTATGGAAAAGTTGATTTCTACTGCATGATTAATTTCATAAACTTTGTACTTGGGATTTACAGGAAGCAGAGAGAATGCTTCAGACAGGGGACAGTGAAAGTGTACACCTTCGATATGAAGAAGCAAATGTCTTGGATTTTCCTGTAAAAACCCTTAAATACAGGTATAATAATATGTTGGTCTTTTAAGAGGAGTTTTTGTGTGATATGCCATAATTCGCTTTATATTAAATTGGTCATGTACGAGTTGAATTAAGTTTCATCTGAGCTTGTAACTCAGCTATGATTAGAAAGAATTGAAGATACCTCTCATTGTACTATGCTAGCATTTGTATGTGGTGGTGTTCTTTAAAACTGCATCTTAATTATAAATTTACGTGACCATCCTGAACAGATCAGATGACTCAGTTTCGATCAGCTGTACTCAAGGTGAAGAAGCTTCTTTGGTCAGTTTTCATGGAATACTTGTGTGTTACTGTGCATGAAGTGCTGGGTTTTAAACAGTGGTTGAATAGCATCAGTTGAGCCGTGTTTTTACCAGCCGCTTGGATTTTTAAAAAACTGAGGGTGCAGTTCTTTAGCAGGGCAGCTAAAGTCCATAATTTCCATGTGAGCTAAACCAATTTTGTTAACAGGCAGCCTTTTCACTTAAAAAGCTTATTTTTCTGAAAAAAAGACTTTGAAATGTTTATGTACTGATTTATAACACAAATGTTTCCCCAAAATACAAGGCAGTAGAGAACTGGGCCACGCTGTGTCTGATGGTTCTTATGCAGTGATTGTACACTGGAGAGGGGATTTAGTAAGCTCAAGTGTGGAGCAGAACAGAAAGCCTGCCTACAGTCAGTATGTTAAGGCTGCTATACATATAGAGATATGGAGGGCAAAGTAGTTAATAGGTTCTGAAAGCTTACCATCTGTGAGGATAAACCTACTTCTGAAGCGCTCTGAGAGGAGGAGGGACTCAAAACTTGTCTAGCAGGGTTCTGCAGAAAAAAAGCTTGAAATGTCTCTAGAAATTGGGGTTTCTAGATTTTTATTACTTTTTAAACTTAATTGAGTTACCAAT
The DNA here is from genome assembly GCF_036370855.1 of Dromaius novaehollandiae. Lineage (NCBI taxonomy): Eukaryota > Metazoa > Chordata > Aves > Casuariiformes > Dromaiidae > Dromaius > Dromaius novaehollandiae. Next base: position 31,643,430 of record NC_088099.1, read on the forward strand.
TGCAAAATTTTATTAACATCTGTTATTTTCCTCTTGATTATTTTCTGGAAGCAGCTTAAAATAATTCTGATTTATGAAAGCCTTAGCAGAATAATATAATTCATTTTCTAATTTTTGAACATTCAAAATAATTTTCTTAAGTTACATGATAATTTGGAAATGAGATACTCAAATCTCATTCATTCACAGTGTCTTAGTGATATCTACATGAAAAACTGTTTTAAGATGCTATGTGATGAGGGCAGTGCTAGTGAGTTAAGTGTTCAAATTTTTGTTTAAATATCTTTTAAAAGGTGAATTCAACTTGTGGCTGTGTAAATGTAAAAAGAAGGCACAACTGATGTGAACAATGAGTGACAAAAAGTATAATGCTACTGCGAGGTATTGAGTACTAACCAGAAAGTATGTTTGTTCTTTAGCGTTGATCCCTCAATTGTAAACATATCAGACGAAATGGCCAAAACTGCACAGTGGAAGGCTCTTGCCATGAGTACTGAGAATGCGAAAGTAACCAGAACTAACCTGAGGTAGCTATAATTACTCACACATTTTCTAACTACAGTTTTGTGTTTAGCAGATGATAGTTGTGCTCATCTTTCTTGAAGTGTATCTCAAAATGAGCGTACGTGGTTAGTAAACTTGTATTGATATTTTACTTTCAAGGATCTTACATCTGAGCTTTGTTTTTCTCTTTATCATGAAGTTTTAAACAATATCTACAGGGAATTCTTATTATTTTGTTAAATGTATTATTACAATTTTGAAGTTGTTATTTATTTGCTTAATACAATTGCACATTACTCTGATAGGTTTGGGGTTTCTAAAAGCTTTGCTAAAATGTATATAAGCAACTGTTTGATCCTGAATCTTAGAAATGCCAGGGGGAATAAAAGGTAAGTCCAGCAGTTTCATTGCTGCTTTATGCTTCCCTAAGCATCTTCCCCTTGTTTCTTTTTTTTTTTTTTTTTTCCCTAGCTTATTTTTAAACCCTAAAAACTAAACCTGGCTCAAATATTATCTTCCCTGGAAATGAAAAATACTCACATGAAGTACTGGAGAAGTTAGGAGCCCTTGGAGCTATGAACTTTTCCAGCGTCTGGCCAGCATCTGTGATAGCCATCAGCCTTTTTCTCAGAAATTCTTTCAATAAATCATCCTATTATTCTGTCCTAGCTTCTTTCCTATCTGGCCGAATCTATCAAGGGGAGCAAAACAAATCTTGAACATTGATATATAAGGTCCCCAGCTTCCTGAAGATTTGTATTTTGCAGGGACCCCTATTTGGACTGCTGCGATAGTCCAACTAATGATTGCTTAGTAGTGTTTTCACTGGGGGGGAAGAAGAGGAGAATTGGCCTGGTTGTCCAGGAAAACGAGGCTTAGCAATCCTGTTGTCTGTATCTGCATCATCATCTTTTTGGTTGGTCCCTTTCAGTTAAGTCTGTTATAGGAGGACACTGTCCAGCTTTGTGTAAATTTAAACCTCAGTGGAAGAGAAGTGGGAGTGAGGAGGCTTGTCTGTAATTGTCCAAGCTATTAGGTACTGTTTAGCCTGCTTAATGGGAGCAGTGGTAGTGACTGGCTGCTTAGCACTTGTATACCGCCTGTTTATTCAGCATATGCATAACTACAAACTAGGCATGGAAATGTGCTGTATTTTGCCCAGATGGTAGGTAAACAAGAGTGAAGCAGGACATGTGAAGAGGGCTTGAAGTACTGTAATAGGAAGAGCTGAAGAGAGTAATTTTGTACAGGCAGTAGTGAAACACTTCAGTGAATCTTCAGAATGTACTATCTTGAAGGTTTTTTTAAACCTTGAGTACCATATAAACTTATCTGTCAGGAAGATTGATAACAGAGGCTTGTGTGCATCTGCATATTTTAATTGCTTATTCTCTTTCATGCTAGTTTGAGAAGCCTGTTACAGAATTTGTGGAGGCTTTCTGTAACAATATCTGATAGTTATTGAGCGTATAAGGGTTGAAGAGATACAGGCCTATACTTTCCTTTCTAGATGAACTCAAATTTTTAGATTTGACTTTCAGATGTTTAGAAGTTTGTGCAACTCCATCTTGCACTTCTGTGTTTCTTGAGTAGGTTAAGTTAGTGTAGAATTATATGCAGCACAAACACATTAGACAACTCCACAGACATGTCTTCTAAAATGCCTGTCAAGAGATCCTGCCTCTTATGACATTCCAATTTCTTTCCTACTTTTCTGTACTTACCTTGGGACATTCCTGTCTCTCCCTGCATAAGCCATTGTTGAGTGTCTGTGTTCCTAAGCAAGCCAGTTATTTTGGGTTCCAGTCAGCTCATTGTCTTCAGAGGGCCTTCCACTTGAATGGAAGCACATCCAGATTTCCAGCTGTCCTCTCCTGTTGCAAATGTGGTTCCTCATTTTGAAAAGACCAAAATATTTTTGCAGTCTTGTATTATGAACAAAATTGCTTCCTTCCCAATAATTAAGAAATATTAATAATATTGCGTGTTATATATTTGTGAACGCTTTTAATTAGCCAGTTTTTTTCCAAAGGTGTCTCATTTCAAATCAATAGAATCAGTAACAGTAGTAGATCTGGGAAAACAGTGAATGGATGGATGTAAGATTGTATTTATAGACGAAATCTTGCTGACTTTCTTCAAACTTTTACTGTTCCTGTGAATAGTATTTGACACTGTAAATGTAACAGAAATACGTAGTCATTAAAGTATCCTTACATAGATACTTTGAATGTTGACCATTAAGTATAAAATGTTTGAAAATTAACCTTCATTAAAGTGAACCAAACCTTAATTGTTCATCTTTGCTTTCAACAGCCCTGAGAAGCCAGAAAGCGTGAAAATAAATATGGAAGATGCACCTGTTGTGAAATATGTGGATGCTGAAACATCTTTATAGAACTGAACCAAGGGGAATTTTGTGTATTTGTGTGCGTGTGTGTGTATGTGCAATATATATATATATATGTATACACACACACACACACATATATATATATCTCACTGTAGGATATCATACCATTGAAGTGTGATTTCCAAGTTTAAGGAGTAACATATATTTAATTCTGCCATTGTTTACGGCACTGTAGATATGCTTGCATAATGAGAAAATTTTCCTACAAATAAGATGAGTGGTAATCACACTTCAGATATTTATTTTATTGGAAATTTTATTTTCATTTTTAAATAGGAAGATTGTAATGAATGCTTATTCTTTTCAATAATCATTATGTGCATAAAAGTTAAATCAGCTTTTGCTGATTTCCATGTTGCTTAAAATTTTGCAATACCTCTGTGTTTATAGTGTGTTACAGAAGTTAATTTTCCATGCAGACAGTTACTGCGTGTTTTTAGGCAGGGTAAGCGTGTTTTTTGTGATTTCATAGAACGATTATTAATGTGCTGTTAACATGAACTACTGTGTTTTATGTCTCCACTACATGCTAATTTTTTTTGGATTCTGTCACTCATTATATAGAAGTGGCCTAGAGCTCTAAGTCAGGTGATTAATCTGTAGAATATATATAAATATCCTGTTCTGATACTTTTTTTAATCCACTCTTGATTTTAAATATCCTGTTCTGTTACTTTTTTTTTTTTTTTTAAATCCACTCTTGAATTTTTTTCATTATCACCCAGCAGTAGTATGGGTGCAGTAACTGTAGTTACAACCTCAAGTCAGTATTTGCCATTCTGGAAACTCCATGCTTAAACAACATAAATTGGATTTACAGACAGAAGTTCGGGATACAGGAATTTATACATACTGCACTAGTAGTCTTGAATTCTTTCCTTCCTGTTTTTATTTACATTTTCCATTCACTTTAAAAGTTTTATTTGCTCAGCTGTAAGACTGAAACTTTGGAATATTTCATGTCCTCCTCAAAATATCTATCTTGCTTAATTCATTTTTAAACTTATTGTGTATTTAATTAAATTAGCTGTAGTTGGTTATAATTCTGTAATAGGTTTATGACCAGTATTGTTTCATGGATTACAAATTGCTTTGTGGTATTTGTGTTTACAGTTCCGATTGTCCCCATTGTAAAGGGCATATATGATAGCACACCAACCTATTTTTAAACATTCTATTTATTTTAATTATCATAAATTTTTTATCATGTAAGACAAATTGAAAAAATAAATATTGATTTATTAAAGTAAATGGGATTTTGGGGGGGCTCACTTAAACTGTTTGAAAATGCAGTCAGTGCGTTCATTGCATTAGAACTTGAAGGTGTAATGTTCAGCGTTCTGATTTTGAAAGAATTATGCTTTTATGTAAAAAACAAAATCTTGGTCACTTACTTGCTGCAGTTTCCCTTATTGATATTTTTTGCCTTACACCTTAGTTTTTGCCTTTAATTCCTGAAATGGTCTCTCTACATTTTGAACTGCTGCCAGCCCTCTCTGGCTTTAATTATGATCCGTGCTCACTTAAAAATGGAAGATGCTGTTAGGTTAACTTTGCTTTCTGCAAAATGGAGAGTTTTACCATGGGCAACACAGTAAAATTCTCAAGATCTTCAAAAGAAGCAGACTTTGGAGGAGGGCATAGTTCATCTGAAAATACCACCTGAGCTGGAATTTTGGTGCTCTTCAGATAAGTGTCATTTGGAGAGAAGATAATTGTATATTACAAAGCAATCAGTGGGAATAAATGGAAATACTAGACGTAGCATTTAAGTTACATGGACTGCTACCATTCCCTTTGATCAAAGCATAATGGAATAATGTTTTTCATTTTTTTTTATTTTGCTGAATTCTGAGAAAGACAATTTACTAAAAGTATGTTTAGAGCAATATGAATAATGCTATCCAAACTGTTGTAACAGAGGCTCAGGTCAGTGAAAAAGCAAGTGAGGTCTGCATTACCAATTTGAATAATACTGTGTAATGAGCTGTGTAGGTGTTTCTCTACTCTTAGATATTAGTGTAGCTTGTGCCTTAGCTTGAGTATGTGTTTTTTCATAAAATACCCATTTTTTCCCACTAGTTAAACTGAGATGCAGTGAAACTGTGGTAATGGTTTCCCCAAACCTTCTGCATTATCCACCTCCCCACCCCCCAGAAAAACCCCAAGTACTCATCTGCAGCATCACATCTGCAGTCAGTTGTTGACTGCTAAGTAGCTCATGCTGAATCCAAGGATGAAAATAATATTTTTAGCGGTTTACAGAGCATTATCCATAATGCATTACTTTCGTATCAGTCTTCCCAGTAATACCTGTGCAATTCACAGCCCTACAACAATTTCTGAAGACCCATGCAGTTGTTAACAAGCTTCATAGTTTTTAAACTCTGTAATGCCAGAAATCAAGGTTCCCTGGTCCTGCATGCTTTGTATCTGGCTTCCACTTCTGACAGATTAAATTTTGGGCAATATTACAGAAGTGGGTATTTTTCTAGTAAAGTTTTTAAAAAGAAAAAAAAAGATTACCCCCCCCCCCAGTCTAATCACAGTATTTCTTTAATTGTTTACATAGTTTAATCGGTGCTGGAAATACCATGACTTGCAAAGCATTTTACAGTGTCCCTCAGTTTCATTCTTTCATTTTCATTTCATTTCTTTCTTGGTTAGCAGCATGTTATGCTTGCACTTTTTTTTCCCCTCCACATGACTAGAATAAGGCCTTGTATTAAGTACATGAAAACCCAGTGGTAGTCTATGTTAAGTAACTTGCTGCTCGTTCTACTCATTTTCTGCTTTGAAATCATGCATAGTAGTAAAGTAAAACAGCTGAGGATGTAGTTTATTCTTTGTCATGTAGATAAACATTTTGCCTTAATGGGTGCAAAAGAGCAGTGGTAATTACTGTGCACTGATTTTAACCTAGGGGTTAAGTCCTACAAAAAATTAAGCCAATGTATTTCCATTCCAACAGTTAGAGGGAAATAAACAGCCCTGCACTTTTTCTTAGATGCCTTGGTTTCCCAGAATGGAGTTTAGTGCTACTGTGTATCTGGCTGCAGAGCCACCTCAGGAAGTCTTTTTTCTCTTCCTTTTTTCTCTTTTTTCTCTTCCTTTTTTCTCTTTTTTCTCTTCCTTTTTTCTCTTTTTTCTCTTCCTTTTTTCTCTTTTTTCTCTTCCTTTTTTCTCTTTTTTCTCTTCCCCCCTTCCCTTTATTTATAAACATGAATGTTTACATAAAGTGTAGGTCTTAATTTTGACCACTCCATTTAAATTATCTTCAGAAGTATTTCACTTAAAATACAGTCTCATGTTTAAACTATATTCTGCGAAACTCCTTCTTAGTATTTTTCATATGTATTACAATGACACATTTTTATCGTGTTTACATATGCCCAAGTTAATTATATTTTCTTCCTAGTTTAAATTTGCAGCTGTATTGTAATATTGTGTATGGTTTAGTGAAGTGTTCCAAATTGCCAAGTTTATCATCATAAAACTTGTTAAGGTAAAATTCAGTGCCCTAGTGGGGTTTTCCAAATAAATGTATTGGCCATTTTCTTCTGTGTTTAATCAAAGTTCTTCTGTAACTTTCCATCTGCTTCACCTGCATCTCTATATTTTAGCTTATTAATCTGTGCCCTTTGCAAAGGCAGGTTCAACATGCTGTAAATTGTGTGTCTAATGAATAAGTGTAATGTAAGAGAGCCTGCACCATCTCAAAGGGTTATCCTGTACATATGTTCTATAAATCATTAGGTAAATGGTTCATGATTTTCAGTTCACAAATGTAGTCTGTTAGAAGAGCATCACACAGTGATTTTATGGGTTTATTTTGCTTTGTGTGATTAGTAATGTTTTAATTACTCATCTAGGTCAAATTCACTATGAAGTACAGTACAAATGTGTGAAATATTTTGTTTATACCAACAGTAATTTATTTTACAACAAATTTAAGACTAGAGGCACACAGCTTTGAGTCAGTGTAAAAGTAGTGCTATAAATACAAAGCAAATTGCTTCTTAATTTTAAATCGACTTTATTTTGTAACTTTTTTAGAGATATGATAAACTGTAGGACATTTTAGTTGGCATTGAAGTTAGTCTAAACACACTTTCATATTGAATTTGGTACCTGTTGACATTGATTTGGAATAATGGGGTGAAAATCAAGACTTTTCTAAATAATGTTTTATTGGCAGGAGAAGACACATTAGTTGTATCTTTTTTTCTGTTGTTGCTGATGCGCTTCTGTGCAAATGTGTCTTCCAGTGTTCAGCATCTTTAGCTGAACCACAATTTTGATTTTAATATTGATCATTTGAAATGTGATTACAGTGTATGGTTTGAATTTTTTATGACTGCTTTTCTAATTACAATGATCTTTTCTTACTTTATAACAAAATCCAAAGTTTTACATTATTCCACATTAAAACATTATTCCAAATGCAGAATCAATATTCAGTTTATACAGAAAACACAAATTTCAGACTTGTCTTTAATGTGAAAGATCCAGCCTTTTGTTAAGTGTTTTAAGTGCTGGCAGAAGAAAACTATCTTTTATAATGTTTCAGAAAGTCAATAAAAGTAATAAAAATCTACTGAACTCTATACTGTGGGGTTTTTTTGTTTGTTTCTACTATATAAAATACAGTTGCACTGGATTTAGTGACAGCTGTGCTGTAGTGTCCAGGACCGTTTTTGCTCTCAGAGTGGCGGTACTTGACTTTCCCGAGGGCCCCTGGCGGGCCTGGGGCGGCGGGCGGAGCCCCCTGGGGCGCTGTGAGGTGACGCCGCCGGCGGCGGCCGTGAGCGTTCCCGTGCCCGTGGCAACGCCCGTGGCGTTAGCGGTCGCTATGATGCGTGGGCGTCGCGGGGCACGGGAGCTTGCGATTGGGCGGCGAGTCCGGCTCTGTTCCAAGAAGGGACGATACGATTGGCTGCGGGGCTGCGGTCCGGTCGTGGCGCCGGCGGTGCCGCCGCACTCGGACGAGGAGCAAGGCGGTGACAGCGCCGGGGGCTTGGCGGGCCGCGCCGTGAGTGGGGCGAGGCGGGAGGGGCGCGCGCGGCCGGTCCCTGCGCTGGTAGCCGCGGCGGGCGGGTGGCGCAGCCTCTCGCCCCTAAGAGTAGCCCGGGGGGCGGGAGCCGCCTCCCCGCTCCGGGCGGGGCGGGAGGGTCAGCGGCTGCTGCTGCCGGAGGCGACGGAGCTGCTGTTCGCCCGCCCTCCGGGGCCGGCGGCCGTCAGGAGCTGTCGGCGCCTCGCGGTGCCCAGGTAGGGGGCAGCCCCGCCGCGCGGCCCGCGTCGCCGGGCTCCCGCCCCGCCGGAGAGGCGAGGGCTGACGCGGGAAAACGACGGAGGAAACACTAGCTAGACTGCTGTCTGCTCTGGGGTTGTGAGGTGGTGAAGTACTCCAGGTGTGGTAAAACTAAGCCATTGGAAGGCACAGCATAAACGCTACAAACGTTAAAATTTGATTAATTAAAAAAATCAAGAGATAATAAGAATATTTGCGAATATATGTAAACACTCAACTTGTTATAAAACAGTTTGGAAAATCAAGTGCTGAGGCAGGCTGCTTGGTCACGAATAACCTTTGAAAACTCCAGGGAATCTTTGTACTTCTAAATCAAGTCCAGTCTCTGCTGAATGCCATCTGCCAGCACAGATTACATCTCAGTCCTCAATCTGACCTAGTAGACTATAGGCAATGTCTCTTAAAATAAGAATTACTTTGGCCCTTTCCCTCCCACATTCCTTCTAGTGACGTCTTTCCCAGCCCTGCACCTTAACCAACTCCGAACATTCAGAAGACATTAAACAATCTGTCATGATCTCCAGAAGCTCTAAGTCATACCAGTACAATTCCCTAAAAAGGTCTGCCTAGTAGCTAGGGCAGAGAGAAAAGATTATATAGAGCTACGTCTTATCCTTGCCTTGATACAGATCTGCTGTATAAACCTCAGAAATCCTCTTTCTTTCCACATCTGCAAATTGCAAGTTTAACAGGGTGGACTTAGGCAGAATCTGCAGACGTAAGTTGTGAGCTGGGAAAAGAGCCCAGAAACTCGCATTGCTTGCCTCCAGGAATTTGAGACTGGGCCTAGCCATTTATGGTTCCACTGGAACTGGGAAGGTAGCAGAGGGAAAACAAAAAGCAGCACTGGTTTGAATATTTTGATTTGTTGGGGGAATAGGAACCTCATGCTGGATCCTTTGTTAATCATTAGCCTTCAGAGAAGTGATTAAACGAAGTAAAATTTGAGAAGTAGATATATGTGTATAGAAGTTTGCATATATATCAAATGTACAGATCTCCATGTAAGAAATATTCCTTAAATGTTGTCTGTATGAGTTCATGAGTTTAGAATTTTCTAGTCGCATGCTGTCCAGCGGTGACCCTTCTGACTGTCTTGCTCTCTGAGAATTACGGAAGAAGCAGTCCCAAGTTCCCCTTGGTTTCATCTAACTGGAGAAGGAGAAGTAAATTCAGAGAGTTTTCATCATCTTTGATGCTTCCTTTGTCATCGTTTGACCTTTTTAAAATGCTTTTTCCATTTTGTCAATAATACATTTGATAATTGCTCTTTTAAGGAGTGATTTTTCATCTGATCTCACATCCAGTGTACGGTACTAGACACATTCCTGTCTAGCAGCAGCATCAAAAGTCTTATTAAAGCCAAGATATGTGCTGCTTCTTTATCCAGCTTAAGCCAGTTAATTTTCTGTGTATTAGATAGTGAAACTCAGCTGCTGGAGTAATTAAGAAAGGAATTCAAGATAAATCAGACATTTAGTTGGCTTACAAAACTGTTTGTATCTGTTATCCATATCCAGAAGTTATTTCTAACAAAAGTTATAAGGAATGTAAGATAGCTTTTTTTTTTCTTTTTTTTTCTGTTTAAGACAGTTGTTAACTATTATATTGTAGTTTATGGAGGTAGATTATCCTCCATCGTGTCTCTGCGGTTTTGTGTATTTTGGGGTTTGTTTTCACCTTCTGAAGCTTTATGTACATCTGTATCCTTTTGTACAGTTATGTACGTGTATGTCATCTGAGAGAGATACCAGGCTGAGCCACAGATCAAATCTAGTGTGGTGATTCCTATGTCTCCTGTTCTCATCATGTGAATTCTTTCATTTCTGACAGGGTTCTTGGAACACTTCTTGTTCTGTCCCGCACATCAGCACTATCAGAATACATCTCACTTCCTATGTAATTGAATTAACATATTAATTAAATTAATTACATTTAATTATCACCAGCTAAAATGAATTAATGAATATTGCCCTTATTTCATTGTTTTAAAAGGAACTGAAAAAGCCTCTATTCTGTAAACATATTTTCCTAAATGTGTTTCTGTTCTTTTTAAGAGTTGTCTGATCTCAATCTTTTTCTGGCACTACCTGAGACAAGTGCCAGTGCTCTTTGTTTTGTTTCTTATATATTGCTCATGGGGCTGGCTTAATAGCTGGGGGATAGTTAGGAAGATAGTTAATAGCCTGTCTCCATGGAAATTTCTGCTGGCTCAACTGAAGAAGAAACATGGGGGTGGGAATTTACTGATTTCAAGAAAGTAGCTGTGAGAATACGTAAGAAAATATTTCACATCTATTTTCTCTCAGGTTTATGTCTGCTACTAGGAAGATGAGGGGTTGTTTCCTTTAGGCTACCCCTTACTCAGACTGTGGTTACCTGTTTTAATGACCGGCTACTGATGAAAGGGTTTTCTGCTCTTCTCTCCTCTCTTTACAACTGTGTGTTCCTGCCTCCTGCCTTGTCAGCGGAGATGCTCATCAGACCACAATAACAGTGAGCTAGACTGGCAGAAAACTATCTGTATGAAGAGAGAGGTGTATGTTTTTCTGCTTGTTTAGTTTCCTAAACTGACTTAGGTTTGGGTAAGATAAGCTAAGGAAGTGGAGGGGAGAGGCTGAGGTTGCAAAGTGAGAGGGAACAGGACTGCAACTTTCACCAGCCAGTAGCTATTACTTTGATTTGTCTGTATACTAAAGCTGAAGGGCACAAACACTTTTAGCCATGTAGGTGATTGCACCTTTCCTCATATTGTCCCTGCCTTTGTGCCAGCAAAAGGACTTGGGGAAAAGCAATAGGGTGATAAGGGTTAAAGCAGAAAAGATTATTTGTAACCTGAATCAGGTTCCCTATCCAGCTGACTGTGCACCTGTGGTGGTGCTGTGCTGGCATAATAAAGAGATTGTGCAGGGTTGGTAAGTGTAAAGGCCTCTCTGTGTTGTAGTGCTTATTGACTTGTGTTGGCTTAATGGCCTCAAGGAACTAGAGGGGCAACCTCAGGAAACAGTTCTTGCAGCTGGGTAACACTTCATCCCTTCATTCTCAGACAACAGTGGAAGGCATTTGGCTTGATGGTTGTCAGGTTTGATTTTGTAAATGGACATTTGAATCTGTAATAGCAGTGAACATTTAAAATATTAGTCGGCTATTGTTCTGTTTTGACTTTACCAAGGTATAGGAAACAGCAAAAGCATTGGAGTAGTAGCTCTGATGCAAAGTTGAGGGTGTTCTATAATTGTAAGGTTTCCTACCTAATCACAAAGACCTAACATTTCAGGATGAAATCCTAGCCATGTGGGGAGTCATGGTACTGATCTTTACAGTTCAGAGATTTAATCCAAGGAAAACTTTTTAAAAGGGGGCTTGAAACTTTTAAGGTTTAACTGTATTTGCTCATGGGCAAGTTCTTTTGTGGGTGTTTTGTTTGGTTCATTCTTTAACCAATTATTTGAAATCTGTTCTTTATACACATGTACTTGTGAGAAAGTTGCTAATCTGTGAGTTTCACAATGTTTTCTAAGTGTGTAAATGTGAGGTGAAGATTGTATTGTGTCATGCCTTAATGTTATGCCAAATTGATGTAGGTATTGGGGACATGACAAAATCCAAATATCACTAAATTTGTACCTGGAAATTCTTACTCATAAGAATTCTTAAATATGCTTTAAAATGTAACTAGACTTCTCTTAATTTTTACTGCTTTTGAAGCAAAGAAAATGAATTGAACTAAATCAACTTGGTTTAATCTCAATTCAGAAATTTGGTTTACTTAGTGGTAGAACATAGGCTTTTTATATCCATTTCTTGGTGAAGTACAACAGAATTATTTTGCGGTGTTCTTCAATAACTGTATTTGGTGGATGCATAGAGGAAAGATGAGGAATTCCAGGTCAATCATTCTGTATGAGGTGACTGGTAGTCCTGGTTCAGTAGAATAGAAAGAGAAGAATTGGCTTAACAGGCCACCTCACTTCCCAGAGTGAGGTAATATAGTGCAAAAATGCATCCTGTCAACAACTGCATTTTAGGGAGTTCTGCATCTGATGTGAATATGCATAATTCTGAAAATAACTGTGATTTTTTTCAGTAGAGAAGCAGCAGCTTCTAGTAGTTAAAGGTGCTTTTGTTTCCTGCCTGGTTTTCTTCTTTGCTGCCTGTATGGTAAGGAGGAATAAAAGATCAATAGCAGAACAACTCTGTATTGCACAAAAAAATGGGGAGGAGGGGAGGCTGTCAGGTTTCATGGGAAATTCTTATTAAAGAGACATCAATGGAACATCCAAACTATCTGCGTTTAGTGAAGAATAAAACAGGGAGGAGTGGAGAGTGGTATTATATCCTTGTTTTTTAAAGCTGGAGTGCGCTACCACTGTGCAGCTCTGTGCAGTTCTCTGGGATAATTCTTCAGCTCCAGCCTGCTCCTGATCGTCCCTTTTCCCCTTGGAGCAGGTTCTGCATCAGTATAATTGCTCTAATGGTGGCAGGAGCCACCTCTTGACCATTTTATTTCTGTGGCTTTCTGTCCTTTTCTCCAGTCTGCTAATGCAATGTAAGATTTCCGGTGAACATATGTGGTGTGTTTTGTAAACAGCAAGCCGTGGGCTTTTGTGAAAAGTCAGACCTACTGCGTGTGCGCAAATAGACAGGCTGAAAGTTTATGTGCAGTGGATCTAATATGCAGTAGCGAGCTTGGTGAGGCTCTGCTCTCGTACTGCTCTTTTTTTTTCATACGGCTCTACTCTTTTATTGAAATAAGCAGGTCATACATCCCATTCAGTAAGAAAAGCTTGGGCACTGTTGGTGTAAGGCATTCAGCTGAAATTCAGAAGATCCAGATTCTCAACTCTACTGAAAATATCTGTGGTTCTTTGGTAGTTTGCATAATGTATGCATCTCATTTATTTGTCAGACACCTCCTTTTTCTACCTTTCATCTGTCTTCTTTATTTAGATGTTAAAAAAGCAATTATCTTCTGTGTTGTCTGGACAAAACCTTGTATGATCCAACCCTGATGTCAGCCTGCTGTAGCATAAATAGCCATTCCACAGTAAGAAATAATTGTAATAATATGCCGGAAGAGGAAGAATCCCAGTAAAGTGCAATAGTAAGACAGCTGATAATATTTACCCTCACTAAAAATGTTTTGGGAAATGAGGGCTTGTGTATGTAAGGTTAATTACTTTGCTTGTAATATCTGGCATTCTAAAGGATACTGTCACTTAGTGCCTAGAGTTTCATGCTGACTTTGGTCAGTAGTAGTAGATCCATTTTTTCTTCTTGAAGTAATTTCAGTTGTTTCTGTAAGCATTTGTTGTTTTTTGCCACAGTGATAGAATTCTATTACTTTACTTTTAAGGAAATGGTTTTTTTAGTCCCATGATGATGATGGTGATATACCATGCCTGATCAGGACAAAAAGTTGAAGAGCACAGAAGAAGCAACAGACAGAAAGCCTGATGGGATCTCTTATAGGTATAGTCTGACATTTTTCTTTGTTTGAACTTCAGCAGGACCCATGTGGTATTTGCACTAGCTGCCAAAGCTGAATGCTTTAATTGGAAATGCAGTGTAAACATGACAACTGTTACTCTGGTCACAAAGTTTATTTACACCTTTGTTGATTTAAGGCATTCTGGAGAAGCTATAAATTCTTCTCTACGCAAAATGGGGACACTAGGCAACACCAAAGAACTTTATTTTTTCTCAATAGCCTTGTAGCTTGTTGACAATCTTTTTTTTTTTCTTGCAGAAATTACTTTTATGTAACTATTAATATATGTACTCATGCTGTTACATTTTATCCTAGGGATTATTCTGATCTTAAAAGACTTCGGTCTCTCTTAAATGTTCAGTCGAGCAAACAACAGGTATTTTTCAATAACCACTATTAAGCATGGCATACAACTGTGTAATTATAAATAATGAGGATTATAGTCTGTTGCAAGTAGTTATGACATTGTGTTCTGTTACAGCTAATTAAATCTGTTAGTAAAATCTTGTGCAGTGGATGTGGCATCTCTTATTTTTTGGCAATCTTAGAGCAGTGGGACAAATCTCATGCAGAAAGAGTGAAGTAATTAAGTTGACCAACCTCTTATCCTGATCTGCTGTAATTTTTATTTAAATGAGAAAATATTGCTTTGTTATGTCAATATCTCTGGCAGGTTTTATACAGATACTGTCACACACAGTCAAGTAGTCTAACAGCTTTATCTTCATCCACACTCTACGCAATGTCATGAGAAAGTGGTCTTGGAGATTTATTAGCTACAACATGATGAAAAGTGGTAAAGAATATAAAAGGACAAATTGGCATTTTCACTGTAAAGAATTCGTCTTTGTCTCCAACACTGCTCTCAACTACTCCTCCAACACTACAGCTCAAAACCTTCAGTGGGTAAATTTCAGTGTATGGGACTTGTTAGGATCATAGTAAAATCTTCTCCACCTCAGTGCACTTAGTGAAGCCTGTGTTTGTCATTTGAAGGAAAGAAAAGTAACAGATGGTGAGAGGTGTCAGTCCTTTGAATGCCAAACAATTTCTCCCTTTCTGTTCTATAAAAAAAACATGAAAAAATGATTTGAATCCTCCGTGGGATATAGGAATTACACACTTCACTTCCTGGATGGAGGCATGGAATTGCTTCTGAGTATAAAGCTGAAACATCTGAGTTCTCCAACCTAAGTAAAATATGAAGGCTATGTAATTGTAAAAGTGAGACTGGTAGGAAACACTGATAATAAGAGTGTGTGAGTCTATCGCGCTCTGTTATTATAAATTTTAAAAGACACTATCTTGACACTTTATATAGCTTGATGTACAGCATTGTTTTGCACAGTTCTCCTGCACTTTGTTTTTGTATTGTGATGTGTGTGTGTGTATATATGTATATATGTGTATACACATACATACAGATTTTATAATGGCAATTATAGATCCAAAGTTTAACAGTATCTGTAGTTCAAGTCAGAACTTGAGAGAACGTGTATTTTGCTTGTTTGCATTCTTATAGAGTTGTTAAAATACACTGTTTGCCTTACAAATACTCTACCTTTTCACTTTAGCTTCCAGCTATTAATTTTGAAAATGGTCAAACCGGCATGACAAAATCACAGCAGCATGTCATTAAGAGTAATGGGCAAAAAAACCATAGTCAATGGCAAGGATCAACTGAATCAGTTGAACTTGAAAACTTCAGGTAAAAGAAAAAGAAAGCTATTATGATGACACCATGTTGTATATCTGAACATCTTTATATATTTTAAGCTCGTTGAGGTGTTGAAAACATTTGTATTTGTACTTTTGTCTGTTACTTGTACTTCCATCATTACCCACTGTCCAAAATACGAATTATATACTTTTAGCTTTCTAAACCTGTGTATATTCTTGCTTTTGTAAGTTTCAGTCATATGCTTCCACCCAACAGAGCGGACTGTTGAGATTTATTACATTTGATTTAAATAAAGTAATGGTATCTTTATTTGGAAAGCCTGGACTATTACTCAGGCTGTACCGTTATAATAGTCCCAAATTATGCATGAGAAGAGACTGTTCTTCTGTACTGTTAATATTTGGAAATCTGAAATTGTCTTATTCCATTGCAACTGCTTGTATGAATTTCTCACTTTTTCTTGCTGATAATAAGTTTTGGTAATCTAAAATTACCTTGTTGCAAGATAATTACCAATACAGCTTTTTTTTTCTTTTTCTTTTTTTTTTTTTTAACTTTTTTCATTAGTGTGAGCTACAAGAATGAGAGAAATTTTAGCAAACATCCCAAACATAAGCTTTTCCAAGAGATCTTTACAACTTTAGTTAAGAACAGACTTACCTGCAGGTAAGGATACTGCACACATTTATATTTAAGAAAGAGGGATCACTCTTCCTTGAGTTAGGCAAAGAACCAGTGTGCATGGGTAAGACCTGGCATATGTGTTTCAACAGTAGACTTTTATGTGGAAACTACTAGCTTCACATACTTGGGTAATCAGTTTTAGCCTTTTAAGCAATCTTTTAGATACTGGTTTTGAAGACTGAATACTTGGTTGGTGGGAGGAAGGACTGGATATCTTTGGCTACATCTGGATAACCAAAATTCTAACATCTCCTGTGTTTCCCGTGATCATCTGTCCAAATCTGGTAACTGAAATTTATGGTTTATTTTTCTAATTAATTTCATTCTTGTTAATACTTGTTCTTACTTTATTCACTGCTGCCAATATATAGAAAGGTCAATGGCTTTCATGCAGTTCAGATGAGCTTATGCTGCTGTTCCTATTTATTTGTATATGTGCATGTAACAGGAATAGAAAGGAAAAACCCTTTCTTATGCTGTTCTCATAGCATTTGATGGAGCAAGAAATAAGTGCAAGACCTTCAAGAAAATAAGGGGCAGCAAAAGGTCCCTTTTGGTGCCTTCCTCTTCTGGGAAAGAAGAGGCTTTTTCAGAATTTGATTAATATATACCATTGAGGTGTGTTGTGTTTTTCATCAAGAGAAATCAGTTGAAAATTTGGAACCTCTTTTTTGCAAATGAAGTTCGTCATCTCAGTACCACTAGAGGGATGTCAGTGGCTCAGCTTCATTTAAGAATTTAAGAATAAACATTTAGGAATAAGTTATGTTCTCTCTTTCCAAATTCTATTTATATGTTGTGGCATAGCTATCTCATTTTTTGTTTTTTTCCATGCGCTATGATGATGATGATATAATAAAACCAGCCTCTCGTATTGTAAATGAAAGCACCCAGATCATGAGACAAGCGTATATTAATAGACCTGTAAAACCCATAACATAAGTGCAGTTACAAAGGTGATTTAGTTGCCCTTTGTAAGCATATTACTACAGTCATGGTGTTATCCTCTCTTTGGAACTACTGCCATCACATTTTGTCAGAGCCTTAGAAGCTGTCACCTTCATCTGCATTACATACTTTTGTTGGCATAGCTATGTTTGGTTGGGGTGCAAAAAATTCACACCCACTTACTGACATCACTGTATTGACAGAAGACCTGGTTGAAGATGGTTCTATTGAGAAGAAAGCTTTAATCAGCTTAGCTTAAGTTTGGAGAAGCAGTATGACTAAGCAGGCAGAAAAAATCCTGCTGGCATATGCTGAATACACGCTAGGGTCTCTAGTAATAAGTAATGTAAATATAACTATAGTAGCAGAGGCTCTCGAATGTTAAAGAGGCTCAGAGAATTACTGTCCCCACTCAAAATCGTGATAGATGGATTGCTCCATTAAAGAAACTAACTTTGGTCAAGAATCAAGACCTTTTGAAAAAAATAACTTTATAGAACCACTGTTCAAAGCGAGATGAAGATCATTTCCAATCTTGCCTTCAGATTTTTGCCTAGCGCATGGTTTGTCAGTATATGGTTGCTGTTTACTCTTCATGAAAGCTCAGCACTTTTCTGAAGGGGCCAAGTATGGAAACCAGTAAAAAATAATATTACTTCTGGCAGAATATTGGCATTAAAAGGGCTGAGATTTTGCTACTATCTATTTGCAAAACATTTATTTTTATCAAAATATTTTTAGCCATTGGCGTCATTCCCAACTGCAAATGATAACAAGGGAAGAGAACTGCCACATCACACAGACTTATTCCATTCCTTGGAAACTTGCCCAGATAGAGATTCTCTCCTCTCAATTGAAACAAAAAAAAGTGTCCAATGTTAGGTTTGTTTTAAATGGGAAAATGGGAGTATATACCTTCCACAGACAATGCCATTACTGGCATTACTGTGATGCCATTACTGGTATTGGTGCAGGACTACTGCCCCTTGATGTTTTGCGCAGATCTGAGTTGTGTTTTCTGCCTAGCTTTGTATGCAGAGACAATAAAAGAGGAAGTTCTATTTGAAAGTATAATCCTGTATCAAAAACATTTAAACAAAACAAGTTAATAGACTATTACTAGTCTTTGGAATAATAAGACTAATAATTGGACTAATACTATTACAGTAATAATAATGTATTTTAAAAAACAGGGTAGATCATGATCATTTAAAAATTATTTCAAATCTAGCTATTCTTACTTCTACATCACTCATGTGGTTTTATTATATTTTTATGTAAGTGTAATTTGTGCACTGAAATTTGGCATATGCTTTCTCTGTTTCTACCCTTTTGGGCCTTGATGCTTCACTTAAACTAAGTTTCTGTCAAAGCATGATCAGTTTGTGCTTAGAGATGGGCATGAGCTTTCCTGGATCACTTCACTGATAATAAGTGATGGCTGATAATGTTCATATAATGAAATCAATTTATTTAAAATTGTTATCATGTTTGAATGTAAATAGGATTTAAAGTTGTATAGTATAAAATTCTGTACTATAGTATATTGTATAGCTGGTGTAGGTTATTAATTTTCTAGTAAATTGATCCCTAAATTGAAATGGCTTATATAAGTGTTTCTTATGCTTGTTTATTGTATTTGGTTTGTATGTTTTGGATATTTCTGCTACAGGGAATGGGTTAATCAAGCTCCATCCATCCATTTTCTGAGAGTATTAATCTGCCTGAGATTACTAATAAGGGATCCATGCTATCGGGTCAGTATATCAAAATATTGTTTTCTGCTTTAGAGAAGAGAATGCATATAAGCGGCATGCATATAGTTGTGTAGAGGCATGTGTATAAAAATGTGTGCGTTCTTACAGATGCATACCTGTTATATGTCTGTACCTATATTTCTGCATGTGAAGATATAAGTGAGCTGCAAGCAAGCAGATTCCAAGAGTGAACTTCTGCTGTTCTTGGATAATTTACTCAGTTTCTGATATTTATTATGTAGTATCTGTTGTTGCTAACCCTAGCAAAGAACCTGTGAATCTCTGTAACAGACAGCTTGATCATTGCTCTCGTTTCTAGATTCCGTACCTGGCTTTAGTTCTTGGTATAAATATGAAATATTCCTATAACGTGTTAATTGAAAAAAACTGAAAACTGCCTACTCTTCCTGGCAGCCGTATGCTTTGAACTACAAGCAAATAGTTTTTAATTATATTCTGGCTATTATAGTTGTTATTCATAAGATTAAGCCTCAAACATCTATTAAGTTATTTGTCTTCATGAATTTTTTCCAGGTGTTCTGAAGCATATATTGCAGTTCCAATTTCCAAACCTTAGAATTTCACCCCTATGGTTTTATATAACTGCTTAAATATGAGTAATTCTAAACTTGAAGGTGCTTAGCATCTCCAGAATCCATTGACTTTGACAACTAGAGTTAAGATTTCTCAACACTCGTAACAAATGGGTCATTTATGTTCAAATATTCTCTCATTCTTGTGTTTTCTGTATTTTTGACTCACTTGTTCATATATTTATTTTCTCTTAGGAAATGCTCCACAGCTTGGGTGGTATTGAAAGTCTAGCCCAGGTAAAAGTCCTCTTAGTACCTTTGCCCATTATGTTGCATGTAAAAAAAAAAAAGTGTACATGTAGTCTTGGTTTATGGAAAGAAGTATGTTCTGTTTGCACATGGGCAGTTAGTGTTTTGTTTTCACTAGTGCACAAAGCAGCAAAGCAACTGTGTAGTCCAGCAGCGTTTAACCTGTGGCTTTTAGTTAGGATTGGGAAGTGATTGAACAGAGGTTTTTGTGGATAGCAGTTTCAGTCTCGGTCTGTCTTGCTGTAGGTTTTGGGATTCTATATATAGTGAATCTAGCCAGCACAAAGTGTCAGGACTAGCTGAGCAAACAGTATTGTGAAGCAGATGTACCACCTACAGGCAATTTCTGTGCATAACAATTAGATTTATGAATTAAAACTTTTTTTCTAATAGTGTCCTTCATTTTCTTTTCCAACCTGTAGTATATGGAAATAGTAGCAAATGTCTATCTTGATTATGGAGAAGAGCAGCATAATATGGACAAATTGGTCAACATGACATGTAAGTGTTATTGCTGTTATCTTACAAGTGCACTTATAACTTTGTAGTGAAAGGAGGCACAGATTGTATGTGAGGCTTAAAAAATGTTTAAAATACTTGAGGTGGTCAGAAGTAAGGTATTACTAGTTTCAATATAGGCATCATTACACAAGTATAAAGGTGACTGAAACTTCTGTGGAACAGCACATCTTGGTTTTGTGCTTACGTAATATTTCTCCTGATACCTCTTTATACATTAAAATAACAGAGTAAAGTGAACCAGTCATGTCAAAGAACTTATCCAGTTTTTTATTTCATTATTTTATCAGTAAAATGAAAAATATTAACTGATGAAGACCCAATTTATGTGATTTCCTATGTTCCATAGATATTTTTCAAAAGCTTGCTGCTGTTAAAGATCAAAGAAAATGGGTTATAGTGAGTGGCGCACATAAAGTAAGTGCTTTATAAAATTGCTGCTTATAACCAATTAGCTACTTAACTGAATGATTTATGCTTTTCAAATTTGATCTGCCTGGGACTGTATTCCTTACAAAGTCAAACTGGTTGTAAAGAAAGATGTCAGTTCTGTGTTTTATTCGTATGAATTATTATCATAAAAATTATTTCATGTATGTGAGTTAATTGGCCTGATGCGTGGTTATTGGTTGTTTGAGGTAATTAAGTCTCAAGTGTTTTGCTGTTCCTATAAAAACAGTAGTCGTCTTTACACTGTGGTAAACTACATATTACTATAATGTAAATTGTTAGGAAATATATTCTGTAATTATTCACTTATACAGCATTCTGTGTCTAAATAGAACAATGTCAACCTTGCTGGAGGTTACCATGAGTGTAAGGATGTACACTTAACATATTTAAAGGCTGATTTGTGGCCTAATTGAGAAACAGTTGAGATTAAGAACAGTAGTGCTTTGTGATTCTATTATGCTGCAGTAAAACATTGGCAATTGTGATCAGATAGTATTTGAAGATATACTTTTAGAGAATGTAGACAAATCTGAGTGCTACTTTATGATCTAAATCATTATCGGAATACATGCAGAGATTTAAATTACATACAATTTAAATATAAGCTGAAAATTAATTTTGTACTTGAAGGGACCTTGATTTAGAGTTCTGAAGTGTTTCACACCAGAACAGATTTTAAAATGCTATCTTAAGTTGGGCAGTTGCTTTAAGTCATGAGAGATGCTAATTGCAGTTTGAAAAGAAAGATCCTTGCTTGTCCTAAGACTAAGTGTAGTCTGCGATTTTATGTGTATCTTTAAGTGTACTTAAAGTGTACTTAAATTGCATCTAATACTGTTAGTGTATTTTTTGAGGATTCAGTGTCTTTATTTTGAAAATTATTGGCTTTTTCAATAAAAAACTAGATGTGTTTGAGTCATAAGGGAAGAGTATATAATTTATATTCATTTATCTTCTGCTATGTTTCATTTTCCAGACTTTAGTAAATTTGTTAGCTGCCAGAGACAGCAATGTGCTTTTGGGCGCCCTCCTTGCTCTGACTAGCCTAGCAGAAAGGTAGGTTCAGTTTTAACATGCTGTTGTTCACAATAAGCACTTTAATGTTATATCTTGGTACAGTATTAAAACTGCTGTTTATGGGGAAGACATTTATTTTCAAAATGAGGTCTTGTTCTGCAGAGGCTTATGAAGTATGCTTAAATTTATATTGAAGCAGTAAGAATGAAAAGTTAAAAAGCTTTTACAAGCTATCAAGTATGGACTTAGGTCCTTTTAGCAGCCTTCATACCCATGTGAAGAACTTTGCAAGATTGGAGTCATATAATCTCTCTTTGTATTCCCTGTGCAGGCTTCTGTAATTCTTTCTTACCTCTCTGTGTATAAAAATCTTATGTCCTGAACTGAATATGACAGTGCTACACAGTAACCAGCAGGAAGTTTACTCAGTGTAGTAAATAATGAATACATACATCCAAGTACATATGTATGTATCCTCTCTTTATTAATGGCTGTTTTAAATATACATTATATTATTTGGCTCTGGTGTGGGGAAGAGAAGGAAAAGGAAGATAAAACATCTTTCATTCTTTAAGGTTTTATAGAAGAAATGCTGCTTGTTTTACATTATTTTTCTGCTGCCTTCCAGACTTGTATAACAATTTCATCTTTTAAGTGAAAAATTATAAGGAATATCATAAAACTGAAGAGAATTGATGCAGTTGCTTGAATGAATAGGAATTTACTTCCTGGGAATTATCCAGAATTTGTTTTCTCATTTTTTTTCATTCTATTTCAGTTTAATTTTTTAAATATCAGGATTAATTCAAATTATGTTATATCTACATTTTTAACTTGTGTTTAATTTTATTCCTAGAATTAAATTTTTTACATTTGGACTGGGCAAGAAAGTATTTTGAGTACATTAAATACATTTGTGCAAATTATGTTTGGTTATAAAAAAAAATCTCATTTGCTTAATTTCTTAATTTCTAATATCAAACAAAATAAATACATTCGTGTCTTTACTTTTACACATTTACTCTTCTGTACTGGGAAAACTGGAAATTGCGGCAGTGTCAGTTCTTGACCAAACGTATCTTTGTGGTTTTAAATGTTCGTGTGCTCAATATTTATTAAGTCTTGAGGGAAGAAAAACTGGTCAAAGTATAAGGAGGGAAGCTAAAGAGCAATGTGTTTTTTTGATATAATTTAATTTGATATAAATGCCAGGAATAATCAATTTGTAGCCCAGAATGTAGGGAGAAGATAAGTGAGCTCATCATTGTTGAGAACTTGCTGGTGATATTACATGAATACGATTTACTTTCTAAAAGGTGAGACTTTGCTTATAGATTAATTATGTTAAAAATGTTTTTGACTTTTTTATTTAGAGACATGATTATTAGGAATTAGATAATGTGCCATTTTATTCAAGGTAAAGTTCTGAAACTATGTATTTTCAGTCAGATATTGATAGAGCAAAATCTTTTCTAGTAGGCTGTTTCCTTTCTTTGTGCTGGCTTACAGTTCAAATAGATTGTAAAGCTACGTTAAAGTGATAGCAATTGCTTTTCTTGGTGCTTCTCCTCTTTGCTCCCAGCAGAGCTGATTGGTTAGATGGTAAGCATGTTGAACTCTGACAGATCCTGGGATGCACAATGTAAATGAGTGAAAAATCACCAGATGCAGTTGCCTTAATTGATAGCAGAGACTGGATCAGTTCCCGTATCCCTTTGCTCAGAAAATAATAAAGGCTCCTTCAGTCCTTTTAACCCCATTTCAGTTCAGCTAAACCTGCTAGTTGAGAATAGTATGTCCACATTTGGGTAAGAAACCAAAAGACTCTCAAACTTGATGATATTTCACTTATCCTATCACATTTAAGATTTTTAGAGTATTTTTATTATTTCTTTGCTTACTTGTTTTACATGTGATTAGAGATAAACAATTAAAAATGCCAAAAGATTTTATTCAGCTTTCTGCATTTGAAATTATTTAGATTACATTTAAAACTATAATGTTGTTATAAAAATTGGAATTTGAACTTAGGGAAGAAGCTGGTGAATTCAATGCTAGTTAAGAATAGAAGTTCAGATAGGGTTTTTCATTTTCATGTATTTCATCAAACATGGATACAACTTTTTGGTTCCAAATGGAAGCGGAATTCCCTAAACATAGTTTCTCTGGTACATCCACCCTGTTTATAGAGAGTGTAGTTAATAAAAATTTTGTATGAACTTTTTTTGTAAATATATCCAATCCCTTTTGTAAACATAATTTTCATACCATACTGGAGAAGAATCTAGATCATTTGTGTAGTTATTCTAATTACACAGACTTTACAAGTTCATGCGGTGGTACTGGTCATCCATTGACAAGAAAAAAGGTAACGTGGATTGCTGCAGTCCACCTGGTCTCCTTCATCCTGGCTCAGTATGTTTGGCTGCACATGCTGAGATTCATACTCAGTAGTAAACATAATTTCATCCTGTGTGAAAATTTAGACCTTGTTTTCCTCCCACCCCCAGCAGTGACTGTAAGCATTTTTCTTTAACCTCTTTTTTAATAGGAGATCTCTGTTCTTTCTCAAGTATGTGCTGTGTTTTTCTCCTGTTTGGTAACTGGCAATTCAAATGAATGAGGAAGTTGCTGTTAAAATTTCTTGCTGATTTTTTCAGGCTCACAGCAGAGTTGTTACGACTCCTCTGTGCAGAGTCACAAGTCAAAGAGCAGGTAAAAATGTATGAAGGAGTTCCAGTCCTGCTCAGTTTGCTCCATTCTGATCATATCAAGCTTCTATGGAGTATAGTTTGGATTCTGGTACAGGTTTGTGAAGATCCTGAGACTAGTGTGGAAATCCGAATTTGGGGAGGAATCACGCAGCTCCTTCATATATTACAGGGGTAGGTTTTCAGTCCTCAGCATTCTGGCAATTTTATGAGATTGTTTCATATATTAAGATACATATGACCAAGCCGCATTTTTATCAAATAGCTTCTTTCTTTTGTTCTGCTGTACGTAATGTCTGCAGAAATTAAAAAGCAATTCAAAGCATAATGAATAGGAAGGTTTTTTTTCCAGTTATGCATATTTCATTGTTCTCTTAAACTGCATTTTTCATATTTTCAGTGTATAAACAAAACCGTGAATAGATTAAAAATGCCATTACTGTCTACTTAGTTTCTCTACTAATCTGACACCTATTTGGTGAGCTAGAATTGTGGATATAATTGATGGACATGGTAAAGGGACTTTCTGCTTAAAGGTTTGTCTGCTTTTTCAAAGTATGTTACCTAATCTAGTGAAAAGATAATGTATCTTTGTTAACCAATTCTTATGTTCTGAAAATTTGGATCCTTAAGCCAATTTTTAGATTGCCATTTGATTTTCTTTTTTCCCATGCCTCCCCCCTCCCCCCACACCAGCCAGAGAAATCTTGTTTCTGATCGCTCTTCAGTTGGAAGTTTATCTAGTGCAAATGCAGCAGGGAGAATCCAACATCTTCATTTGTCAGAAGATTTAAGTCCTAATGAGATACAAGAAAATACTTTCTCCCTTAAGGCAGGTAGGTTTATAAGACCTAATCCTTGGTTATGTGTTCACTTGCACCTGCACAAAGGGATTCAAGGTATTTCAGAACTGCAGTAATAACCACTTACACCTGCTTTGGCGAGTGGGAGCATCAAGTCAGCTGTGTTTATTTCTAGATGTGCAATCCCAGTACATATTATCAGAAAGCACACTTTTTTTTTTTTTTAGAAAGAAGCAAAGGGTAAAGTAGTTAGTACATATACATATGGGAATCATATGCATTTCTTCCACCTATAAAACATCTCAACTATTTTTTCCTTTTAAATTTTGTTTTTAGCCTGAGATTATTTTTATTAGGTTGTATCATTCCCTCTATATAAATTTACTATACTAGATCACTCGTGAATTGATTATGGTGGAACTCTTTCGAAGTGGTATTTCGAAGGCTGTGTTTAGGTGAGATCAATCAGGCTAGGATCCTTCAGTAGTTGTGGAGAGATTCTCTTTTAGAGTATGTTTCACAATAGCAAGTCATCTTTGCCACTCTGAAATGCCTCCTGGAGGACTGTCTCTCTCTCTAGTCGCTGTAGAAGGACCATGCAAATGATCCTTACTGGGATTATATTAACCTTTGTAATATCTCCTTGAAAATTATAACATAGTATGTAACAGTCTGTTTTTGAATACACTGTCCTGAGTATTATATCTGAGAAGCTGGTAGTATGAAATGAGTAGCATTAGTAGATCGTGCATTCATAAAGACTATGGTCCCCTTACAAAAACATTGACCCCATGGAGTATGTATCTGGGTTACTTCTGACTGCTTTTTTTAAGGACTCCTACATAAGACAGTGGAGTGCAAGCACTGAACCTATGGAGGTCTTTTGTAATTTTGACTGAATACTTGTTTGTGTTTTTAGCCATCTGAATTTTTTTATGAATCTGGTCATGTACGTTACATCTGATCTTTTAAATTCTAGCTTGTTGTGCTGCAATTACTGAACTGGTGCTCAATGATGCTAATGCTTACCAAGTAGTACAGGTAAGAAGACTTTATTCAGTTAAGTAATGCATTATAGTTTATAATTTTACCATATCTTGGTTAGTTCCTTGAGCAAGGAAGCAAACTGTATTTTAAGGATTTGACTTATTTGTTGTTATTGGTCAGCGTCACTTAATTAACAAACAAAATGCACTTCAAAGAGATTGGACAATATGCCTTTATATAATTTTAATATCTGTGTCTCTTTGTACATACTTGCACACACACACACTTATACCCACAGATGTCAACATATGTGTCTAGTTGTTATAGAGAATAAACAGCTTTACTCAGATGCATATGTTATTTTGACTGAAATCTCTCAGCATACTTTTGCAATATTCAAAATAGAATAGTAAATCAGAGTAACCATAGAATTTACTGAAAAACACCAATTTTGAGTTTTATGAAGTTTATTCCAACATTAAGGTGCTCAAAGTCTGTTTTAATGTCAGGCAATTTCCCTCCTTTTCTGAGGATTTGATATTTCTGAGGTAATGTCTTGGCATTCCACCCCCAGAAGTGTGGCTCTAAAGCACATTATAAAATGCAGTATTTAAATTAGCTAGAATCAATGGTTCTGAAAACAGTTCTTAAAAATCTCTGGTATGGATTCCATGCATAGCTAAAGACATAAATATTGAGGACATTAACACCAGCCACTTAACACCATAGCCACTTCTGTTACTCTAAATGTTAGGTCAAGATTCATGATCCATGTGTTAGCTTAAAACCCAGCTAGAGCTATTCCTAAAAGGAATCGAGAGAACGGAGAGTCTTAAATGTGAAAGCCAAAGAAGTTCCTGTATATTCCAAAGTACGAGACAAGAGGAAAGGAGTGGAAGTAAGTCTAGAAAAATTATTTTGTGTAGTTTAAGCACTAAAATTGTCAATAAATCATATCAATTTAGACAACTTTTTATCTGAACCATATATCAGCATATGTTTTAGGCTGAGTTTGGTTATATCAGAATAAAATATCACTTATTTAAATTGGATGTATTTTGAAAACAGTACAACTCTGGGGAAATTAAGGAATGAAAAGCTGATTTTAAGGTAGAATAGGGATGTAACTTCAAGTACGTTTGTTTCAACAGCAGTTCCACCCCACAACAGTCTTTTTTATTTCCAGTCCTTTTCTTTGTTTCTGCTAATGTAACTTTTTAACTTGAGAGCTGCCTGACAAACAAGATCAAGGGACTCACTTAGGACTATTTTTACCAGTCTATTTTTAACTTATCAGATAGAGGAAGGAGAATTGCAGCTCTTTCATTTATGTGTTGAAGCTTATAGAGAAAGTCAAGTTAAATTTCTCTAAAGGTTTATCTCACTCAGTGGCAAAGGACTCTTGGTTGAGACAAGACAGTTTACAGCTGTTTGCTTTTGGTGTAGCTGCCTTCTACCTGTACATCCTTTGCCTTTGTCAGAAATTATAACCTGAGTAGCAGAGGCTGCAAGCAAGAACATGTGTTTATGACTCAATGGCTCTACTTCAGAGTGCAAAACCTTAGTTCAAATCTACTTTCATGAACAGTTTAAACAAGTGTGTCAGGAACTGCACTAAAGCATCTGCAGAGCAGATACATACCACCTTCAGTTCTGCTAGAGAGGAGAGTAGTCTCTAACAGGGAGCTTGTCAGATAACTGAGAGCAGTACTGCAGCTAAATCCATCAGTGAATCCACCAACGCTAAGGATATTGTATATTAGTGGAGAAGACAAGCATGGTTACATGAAAATGGAAGCTGAAATACAGTATGGTTTTCACAAAATCATACTGAAGGCAGAGAAATACTCCTCAAGCTATTACTTCTGGTGTCTCTCCAACTTGTGATAATTATTGTGTCTGAATTTTTGGTTCCTGTCAGTCCAAAATATCCACATGGTGATGTGATTGCTGTAATCTCCTTCACCTCTAAAGATCTCAGCATTGCTTCATTATCCGTTTACAAGCTCTCTTTGTAGGATCAGTTTAAATATAATGATGATGTCACTCTCACGTACATTTAAGTCATGTCAGCTTAGAAAGCAGGTGTTCAGTAGGAGGTTGAGAACTTGTAAATTGATGTTAGCTTCTGATTTATTTGAAGAAACATTAGTTTTTATTTGTGGTTTCTGTGCAAAGGAGTTGTTGACCTTTCTGTTTCCCTTCCAGGCAAATGGAATATATACAATAGCAAAGCTGATTTTACCAAACAAAGAAAGTAGTGCTGAGAAAGCTAATTTATTACAGGTAAATTCCTTTAATATCATTGCATGTGGAAAACCCAAAACAGTCCCTGAGATTTTTTTATGATTTTAAAATTTATTTTAAAGTGCAATAAGCCACTCACTCGGAGGAAGGGAAGGGGAAGCCAGGAGTAACAGGTGGTCCAGGAAGTAAAAGTTCAATTGTGACTCAAGAGCCAATTTAGGATGGAAATTATCAATAGTTATGAATTATCTTGTAGCTCTTCTCCAACCTCTGTGAAATGACATTGGTGTCCCACTATCCTCTAGGGAAGTAGCATTCTGTGATTCAGGGACATCTGTGACAGCTGCTGCCCTCGTTGCCCTTCTGTGAGCAAGTGTAAGGCCCTCATCACAGATGACTGCAGTCAGCCGCATGCTGCTGCCTCTCAGCAGATTTTTCTTAGCACTGCACTAGCCTGGTTACATAGTTACTCAGCTATCTAACCAGGTAGATGTGCCCTGGGTAGGGATGGAAGGCCATCCCACATAAGAATTTGTTGTAGTGCTGTTGTTCTCATAGCAATTCCTCTAGGTCAGGCTTGGGGACCAGATTCAGTGCTGTAGGTACCTTTTTCCTGCAACTAGATTTTTCATAGCACTTCAGTTAATTCAGTATAGAGCTCTTTGTAACATTATTTTTGGGGAATACTGGAAGGGTGGGATATATAAATATCTTTTTAGAGGTTATATGAAATTAATGTGAAGTTTAGTATACTGGAGCATATGCTTAATACAGTTGCCTCATATTTATACAATTGTAAGGAGCTTAATTTATACCAACCTAGATTTTTAGATAGGAAATAACTTGCAACAGATACTAAGCACTTGTAGTTGGGTTAAATGTGAAGCTGTGTGAATTAATAGTGGACTTAATGGTGATGTACAAAAACTAAATTCCATTCAGGAAAACAGTAAGAAATATATCTTTTATGAAACCTTATTCATCCTCTCACGCTGCTATTGCCTTTATCACTGTACTGCTCTCCAGTACAGTAGTAGCTCTTGGAATGCCCTTTATGAATTTCATAGGCATTTTTCCAAGAACTCTGACAGTTCTAGTCCAGTTTCTTTCCTGCTCCTTTGTCTGTTTTCAACAATTAAATTTTCAGTTTCTCTCTCCCATGCTACCTTAAGTGATCTCGCTCCATTACTTCCAGTGTGGCTGTGATATCAGTTACTCATTCTGCATACATACCATATATAAGATCATCATGCCTTAACGGAAGCATATCACAGGTGTTAATATTTAACACTACAATGCTAGTGTGAGAGAGACAATTATTATTCCCATTTAAGATAGTCTCTTGTCTCATTGTTAACCTATTATCATGTTGTCCCTTTATGGACAGGCTCCTACATTAAGAACTGCATACAGTCTCTAGAAGGAAAAACTTTCAAGGTAACAACTATGACCAAACCTGGCCAGGTTATTCTGCATAGCTAAGTTGTTGTGACTGTGATTTTCAGTGGAATGTTAGACAAAAATGCAACCCTGTTTCTCCTTTGTTGGGGTGTTTGTTTTGGACTAAAAAGAACATTGTTCTGTAAAATAGAGAGCTTCTTGGCAGCATAAACAATCCATTCCTTTCCTGTAGCATTTCAAGTATTCTACTTCCTTCAAAAATAGTTTTTGACCTTGATTTTCTTCATTTAATGCATTTTCCACATGTTGAAAAAGGTATTTTTGACATGGGGACCAATTCTGCAGTTATTACTAGATCACAGTTACGGTTGTCTAAATAGGGATTTTCAAACTGGACTATGATAATATTTTAGTCACTGATGTAATAAAGTAGACTTAAATAATGTTAAAGGCACTCATTATTTGTACTGTTTCAGATATCGGTAGCTTATTTCTCTTTGACTTGCTTCATATTGACATCTTTGTTTGGTCAGCCATATTGTATAGTACGTTAAGTAAATGACTCTCAGTAGGGAGAATTCAAGAGGAGTTACTTAAAAACATACATATTAACTGCCTGCTGGTGACTATTTTAAAATTAAATTTTCTTCTGTAGTGAACATATAGAAACTGAGGTATATTTCAGTAAACTAGATGAATTTTTATGACTGAGATGACAAAAAAACCCAAATCTGTGGAACATTCTCTATCCCAGTTTTCTCTCTCTCTCTCCCTCTCTCTTTTTTTATTATTTTCCTCCCGCTGGAACTTCCACTGCATTTTTTCAGGAAGAAAAAGCCAAAATGCAGTTTTGTACTGCATCATTACAAACCCACTGGTTACACTTGCCCTGTTTCAGTATTGGAGAATGGAGCAGCTCTCAAGTCTTGAGCTATTTGCAAGTGAAAAGAGACAATTAAGACTTAGATGCTCCTAAGCATCTAGCAGTATATTATAGCTATAGACACTCACATTTTTTTTCCGGGTGGGCCTGCCTACTTTTGAAATACAGCAGGCACTTAAGCAAATCACGTGTAGTCAAAGTATAGAATCATATGTTTTTACTTTCTTGAGCTTAATTACAAGGTTTACAAGGTATTCAACTGACTCATTTAAATACAAAGATTACAGATGTGTTGGGAACCCCTGGTTTTTTATCAGCAGCTTTTTCTTTTGTATATAAATTTGTTATTAATGTAAATTTTTCCTTGTGTAGAGCTATGCTTTCAGAGCCTTGAGATTCCTCTTCAGTATGGAAAGAAATAGACATCTCTTTAGAAGGTATGTTAACAAAATGTTTTGTAGAACTCACTTAGGATGGTTTACAAATGATCATTCCAGTCAGAAAAACATGGTTTTTAAATGTCATCATTTATTTTCAGCAAAAAGAATAAGTAACAGGTAACTTCTGTCCTCTCAACAGGCAGAGATAGCCCTTCCTGCATTGCATCAGTGCCAGTGTACAAGATTTAGGCATTCAGTATGAGAACTTCTGTTGCGTACATGCTAGAAAACCTAGGTCTGCAGTGGCTCCTTCCTGCCTCATGAATCAAGGTTTAAAATACATTGCGGGAAGATTTAGAACTGTTGGAGATAAACCATACTGAATCCTGAAGATAAGCAAAATAGAGCCAGGTGTGAGTTACAGGCCTGGATCTAGCAAATAACTGGGAGCAGTAAATTTTTTCTCTGCTCGCCCCTCCACTCCCTTACAGAGGAGCGACTGTGCATCAGGCAGAGATACTTAGGAGTATTCCTGAAAGGTTTGGATCAATAAGGAGAAAATGTCTTTCATCAGTTACCCATTTTTACTAGAATGACAAAGTTTTACCAGATAGAATACAAAAGCTGTGTATAACCTGGTACTTTGATTTGTGGGATTAGGACAGCAATCGTAGTGCCTGTGGGTTCTGACTGTCAGTAGTGTTTCTCTAATGATTTATTCTGCATCATAAATTGCTAGAATTCTAGATATATCTTTTGTCTTACTTTTTTAAAAGTGGAATTTGTGAACTTTTTCTAGTGGAAGGGCACCAGCTTGTAATCAACGTTTGGGGCTAGTGTCAGGCCTTAGAATCTGAATGCCTGCTTTGCTGTCTTTCATTTTTTTTTCAACTGCCTTACTTTTCAAAATTTCCGTTCATACTGTAACTTTAAAAAGAAAGAAAAAAACCTTGAATTAAGCTTGTCACTAACCAGTATTGTGTCTCTTAGGTGTTATATATGTGGCCTTTCTACTTCCCTCAGTCCTTTTCATATCTTTTAGTCTAGAAGTCTTCTGGGATAAAAAATTTTAAGATGGCTGTAATAATTCTGTGAGTGCAGGCAGGTACTAACCATATCAATTAATACAAGAAGGATCTTGGATAAAATGCCTATAAGCACAGAATAAAATACAATAGGGAAAAAATGAAAATGACTAAAAGCTCAGTATAAGATAGTGTAGGATATCATTATATTCAGGAGATCTGTTGACTTTAAAGAGGCTAGCCCTCATCTGGACAACTGGCACTTATATTAACACCCAGTGTGCTGAGGTTGAATTCTAACTTTTGAAAGCTCCTTTGAATTCCTATGTATAAAGTGTAGTGCTATGGAGTTAAGATCTGAATAGATTAGTTGAAAATAAGTGTGTTATTTAGAAGGTTATAAAGTAAGAAGTAATAATAAACATTAAAAGTCTCTGCTGTGGATTAATAGCTTTTGTGAACACTGTTTCTAAAATATATCAAAATGTTAAATCTTTGTAGACTTTTCCCTACTGACTTGTTTGAAATCTTCATTGATATTGGACATTATGTTCGTGATATCAGTGCTTATGAAGAGCTGGTATCAAAGCTAAATTTATTAAAGGTAAGTAAAAAGTTTCATAGAGTTAAGCAGATATATTATTGCCCATTCTTAGCACTGGAAATGCATAAAATATTTTATATTTATATTTATCATTTAATTTATAACCAGGATGATGAATTGAAGCAAATTGCTGAAAGCATTGAGAACATCAATCAGAATAAAGCACCTACAAAACATATAGGCAATTATGCAATTTTAGAATACCTTGGCAGTGGAGCTTTTGGAAGTGTATATAAGGTAAACTTCCCTTTTGATGTTAACTACAGGTTTTGGGGAAAGCTTCACAAAGAGGGTCTAATACCTGCTTTAGGTACTAACTAGGTTCCTTTTGAATTTCATGAAGGGAATGCAAGTGTCGAAAAGCCTCTTTTGGATCTGGACTTGTTGCTTACAGTTCTGCATTTCTTTTTTCCGAGCATTTACTGTGATTTTTGACATCTCTGTATGTGTAAAATTGACCAGTATCTCACTTAGGTATATTGAATGCTACTTTTACTTTCTTTTAATTACTTGCAATAGGCAGAACTGCTGTTTATAGAAAGTTTAACGAATCTCTGTAGAACCACAGAAGTTCAAACATGTTTTATCTGAAAAACAACATTGGGGGCTGATACTATTCCTTAAAACACTGCAGCAAGTTCAGCAGGTTACTGCTAACTGCATTGTGGGGCTCCAGTTCTTGCAGGTAATCATATCATGCATACAGGAAAAAAAAGTATTTTAATTTTTGTGAGCAGGTTTGGATTCAGGTAACTAATCTGCTAGCCATAATAATATCCTTTCTGTCCTCATTCTATATTAATTTTACAGGGTTTTTATCTTCTTCTTAGGTTAGAAAACATAGTGGACAAAATCTTCTAGCAATGAAAGAAGTCAATTTACACAATCCAGCATTTGGAAAGGACAAAAAAGACAGAGACAGTAATGTAAAGAACATAATCTCTGAACTAACCATCATTAAAGAGCAGGTATGTCCCATGGACTCTAGTTTCATGTATGGGTGTTCTCTTGTTAGTGTTATTGTTGGTGAGCTCTTATATAACAGGGCTTCCGGCTGCTGTTAGTATTTTTGTCTGATCGGTACGATATTGGCCCTTTGTGCCTGAAAGCTGTCAGTATTGCATAAATTGTTGCTGTGATATTAGGAGCAGTGCACACACTTGTTACTGAAGATTTTGACTTTTTCTACTGGAACTATTCAAACTTTTTTTTAAAGAATTCAGTAAATTAAGATTTCAATAGAAAACTAATAAGTCCTTGCTCCAGTTATTTATTTCTAGGTTTAAAATACAGTGAGAAAATAGTCATTACTATAATTGGAAATCTATTAAAAAAAAAAAAAAATCAGATTTAGGGTTTGTAGGCTATGAAAACCAATACTTTGATGCAGGTGTAACTGCCTGTCTTCAGACTGTTCTGGTTATTAAGAGGAGAGTGGATAGCAACCATGCTGTCTTTTCTTCTGCTTGCTCTAGTAATTTGCAACTCTGCTTTATTTTGGGGGTAGCAGGGAAAGGTCTATCGCACTGCAGTTCACAGGCAACTTTGTAGAATTCTTGTTACCTGTTTGCTGTACAAACAGGATGAGGAAATTCGATTGGTACACAATAGTATGTATATTTAATGGAATGGCACAATCCAGTTTTAAATGTGAGTAAATAGAAATAGTGGTCATTGTTTTGAACTTCTGTTTTTGGTTGGAATTCAAAGTAATATTAAGAAATCTAAAAAATGTTGTTTCATCATCGCTATATTCTTCCTTCCAATGAATTGTTAAATGTTATAAATATTGTGACATCAGTCTAACTATCCTAAATATATACATTTCTTTCCTCATTGTAGCTTTATCATCCAAATATTGTACGTTATCACAGAACCTTCTTGGAAAGTAAGTATAAATGTAGAGAATTACCACATTGTACCTAGTAGAGAAATAGAAATATATAAGAGTACTTACAACTGGGAAGGAGTGCGTCTGATTTGAGCAGTAAGTGCTAATATTTTCTTAGAGAACTATTACAGTTAAGACATGCTTATCTTGCTTTAAAACTGGAAAAAAAAAGGGTGAGAAATACTGATATTTCTGTATCAGTAAAACTAGATGCAATGTAAGCATGTAGCAAGTGTCATCCTCATCCTATAAAGTTAAAGATCCAAAATTCACAATTGGAGTGCTGAGCAGGCTGGTAGATTGAATGATATAGGTTGCTCAGCCATGTTGCCTTTTTAATGAAGTGTAAGCTACCTACACCTGCCCATTGAGTAGTTACGAGACAGTAAGTTCCTTCTAGTTGCCATGGTAGAAAAGGGTATTGAGGAAAAATGGGAATAACAAGGAGTGGAATTAGGACTAAAATATATTTGCATGTACAAATAAATTAAAAACAGTAAAAAATAACAGCTATTTTTATATATTTAACCTCAAATATTCTATTTTCAAACATCTTCTGTATAAATATATTTTTACTGTAATTTCATTTTCTTTTATGTAGATGACAGGTTATATATAGTCATGGAGCTTATAGAGGGGGTTCCATTGGGAGAACACTTTCATTCTTTGAAGGAAAAGCAACAGCAGTTTACAGAAGAAAGAATATGGAATATATTTATCCAAGTAAGGGTCGGTGTTTTTTTCATTGCGACTTTCCTGCATGTAATCAGTAGTGCCATTCGTGTTTCTCAGGCTAATAATAAATGACAAAGTAATGTTTATTATGTCACTAATACAAGTTATGAACATAATTTTATTTGCCTTTATTTAGGTTGCTGTGAAGAATCTATGTAAGGCTCTTTCTTTTTGTTTTTAAGCTTTGCCTAGCTCTTCGTTATTTGCATAAAGAGAAAAGGATTGTTCATCGAGATCTTACTCCAAACAACATCATGCTGGGAGATAAAGACAAAGTTACAATTAGTAAGTAGAACTCTACTTAAAGAGAATTTCCTGTCATATAGCTGAGTAGAATTTCTGTACCGTAGCTTGCAGAAGGTTTCAGACTCCCATGTGTTGGCCATTGTGCTTGGAAGCTAGTGAATAGTTTCATGATTATACTGTTCTGTAAAACAATTGTTAATGCAGATCTAGTGATCATTGCCACCAGGTATCATCATCCATGGCTGTATTTTTTGCAGCTAAGGATATTAACTATGACTAAAGAAATGATACAGCTCTAAAAGAAATTAAGCTATAGCAATGCTTCAGGGCCTGCTAATATTTAAATCAGCAAGAATATAGAGATAACTAGATTAGGTACCATGTGTAAGCAAATGCTAATGAACATACAAAGTGAAATGGGCATCTGTCCTAGTCCAGTTCTACCATGCAGTTGTAAGTACCCATCAGTTCTTCTCAGTGCTCAGTTGAGGGGGAGCTCTTTCTTTAATCCTGTGGTAGTGAATGTCCTTGACATATATTTCTATAATCTCCACCGTGTGGAGAAGGGGAGTCCAGGCAGTGTTTTGGGATAGCATTTGAAAGCTGTGCATGTGTGTGTGAACAGTACTGTGAAGTGTGGCAAAGTTTTACTTTGGTATCCTCTTTGACTGAATTAATGCAGTCTGGCATATGCAGCAAGCCTAACAGGCAATTCAGAGATTGTAGTTTTTAATTTCTGCAAACAACTACTACATTCTTTCTTATTGCTTATGGCACAGAACAAAATAAACAATTTCAGCATTGCAGCCTCTCATCTTTAAAAATAAAAGGGAAATGTAGATGTATGCATTCACCCAACCACAAAACATTCTGTTATAATAGGCCAATGTATTTGGCAGATGTCATTTTAGAGTAAATATTTATACCTGATGATATACACATTTAAATTAATTAATTATTAAATCATATGAGCTAAAAAGTTCTGATTCATAACAATACTATAATTTTGAAAAATGATGATTTAATGGAGCATTTGTCCCTGAATGGTAAAAATTAATACTCAGAATGTTATTTTATAGTTGTATTTTATACCAGTATACTGCCACTGAGGGGCAGTCTTGTCTTGATTTAGCACCTTTGCCTTACCTCTGGTCCAATTTATTTATCTAAATTGTCATTGAAAAGTATTATATTTTTGTCAAAGATTTACAGATGCTGAGGAAAACTGGAAGCTTGCTTTGACCATTTCTAGTGATTGGTTAGAAACTGTTGTGGTATTTAAACAGAATTATTTTATTTAGTACTTTAATTAGTACTAGCATAGCAAAATATAAGGAATTTTCAGAGGGAGTTGAAGATCTTTTATCTATTACTTCTGAATTTTACTGAACCTTATTGTTTTACGACCCTAATGAAAATAGGAATAATTTCTGTTCTTTCTAATTGTAGCTAATATATACTGTGTTGGTGCATGCTGTAGTATCATGCCTAATTCGTACAATCAATCCCTACCAAAGATTGGATTGCTTACAGTGCTGAGAATTAGATCTCACAGTATTTAAGGAGAAGGTTGACAAATCATTGACCACTGGACAAGTTCAGGGGGTTCCAGATGAAGCTTTGTATAAAAGATCTGGTGGAGGTGAGAGCATATGCCCAAATATTAAGAAATCTTAGATCTTGGCTCTGTAGTGAATTTAACCTTTTGAGTTCTCTAAAATAAAAGGTTCTGCTCCACAAATCTACTTGGAACTGTAATTCTGTGCACAGTCACCATAAAGAGATATAGTTCAATTTTCTGGAGTTTTTCAAATCCCAAAATGGTGCACAAATTATCTCTAACTGAAGTAATGCTTTTGTGGGGCTACCAGTGAAGCAGTGTTGTGTGACTGTGTAATTAAGAAATGGCCTCTGATAGTCAAAACTATTTTGCTTCAAGGGGAAAAAAGTTTGGAAATTTGCATGAGTATAATGCTCATCCTTTTTTCTCTTCCTCAGTCAGTCCTTCTGGAAATAGTAGTCTTGTTAAACTTTTGTGGGGAGAATCTGCAGGTTGACAGTATAACAAAGTCAGCTTACTCCTCTGTAACTAAAATTCTTCAAATATGTTGTCTTTATAGAGCTGCAATGGCCCTGCAATGGCCCAGGTTTTGGACTCTTGTAGATTTTGACTTAGAAAAAGTGGGGAATAAATTGGAGCAAAGTGCTTCTATAGACTTTCGTTCTATATTGAGCATGGCTATGCAGCAGCCCCAACAATGAAGTGCTTCTAAAAAGTTTTGGGACCCTCAGATAAGTATTTTCCACCATGTATGTGGAAAGAACTGAGCCACTTGTGTTCCAAATCTTATAAAGGTCTCTCATAAAGATTCTGAATTTATGTTTGTTGAAGAGGAAAGGAATGTTCAGTATGGGAGACATTTCTACCTTGCTGTTAGCACAGGAAAAAAAAATCAGACCTGCTGCAGAATTGTGCTTAGGTGTCCTGAAGTCATGGAGAAGTTGCTACATACAGAGGAGGCCCTTGTAGAGCAAATCCAGCAGAACTTTATAGGCAGGGGCCTAACATGAAAGCTAGCTGAAAACAAGAACTCATACAGGCAGATAACTCTGTGTCCAGCCTGGCACAATGTAAAAGTCGTCTATGAGGAACATTTTGTAGAGATGGTCTCTGAATATGTCTGCTGTAGCTTTTACTGCAAAAAGAATACCTGAAGTAATAGTAGGAAGAATTTTTGAATCTGTGTATTCACAGTGTATTTTTTTTTTAAATCCCGAATGTGATTAGACACTATTCTTATCAAGGTCTTTGTCTTTTTTTTTTTTTTTTTTTTTTTTTTAACTTACAGAAGATACTAACAGAAGCCCTAAGCCCAATAACCAGCTTCATTTTCATGTATCAATTATATAACTTTCTCTACATTTCCCATGATATCTTTTACCCATGGCAACTGAATCTGTCTCATCCCAAGCTTTTGCAGGCTCTTTTAAGTCACTCATTGTTCAAAAGGAAAACAGACATTTGCAATCTGATCCTAGCCAGATTAATGGTGATAGAAGATCTGTTTCTGACTGTAGAGAACTATAAGCATGTTGTTATATAGTCTCTGCAACTCCCCAGCCCACTCATTTGTTTTGTTTCCTCTCTGACAAACTTGATAAGAAAGGGACCAGACTTGCCATCTCTTATATGCTGGTACAGTATTTAGACATAGCTGGTTGACCTATGAATACTACCAAAGTATGAATGTTAAATCATGCTAACCCGTAATTTCATAAAACATCTCATTCTAAATTGGTGGAAAAGTGTTACTGAAATTGTCTCTGGTCAGCTTGAATATGTGATTTATAATTTATGATAAATAATATTTACAGTAGAATTTCACGCGGAGCCAGAACAGTAGTTGTTTTGTGTAAGGTTTTAGAGATTTTTTTGAAGCCATATTGTCTGTGGCTCTCAGTTTTATCTGCCCAACTCTTTATATGAGACATTGAGAAGTAAAAACTTTCTGAATTTAGAATGTGTATCTGTTTTTATTGCAGCTATATCTTACTGCAGCTGTATTTTGTTTCTAACACAGCATACTTCTGTCTAAAGCTCCATAGTTGCATCTGTTTGTAGGGCTGTACATCATAATTTTTCCTGAGTGTCATCTAGTTTCAACAAGATATAGATCTTGATGGTCAAAGAAGGCTGTGTAGAATTGCTTTGAGACCTTTCAGATCTCATATCAAGGAGATTTGTGAAGGGTTCTGTCCCGATCCAGTGTCGGGAGGGTTTCGTTACGATCCCAAGGACGAGATTAAGACGCTAAAACCGGTCAAATATCGTACAACCTTTTAACTTTATTTTCCACAAAGTGGGGAGAAAAGGTGTGCGTGGGGGGAAGGCGAAGGGAAAAAGGGAACAAGGGTAAGGGGAAAAGATAGAGAAAAGTTGGAAAAGGAGAGAGGAAGCTAGCTACCACCGCTCCGAGGCCGATGATGTTCCGCTGACTCCATTCGAATTACAGCTCAAGCTGGGTGCCTCCGACGAGGGACGAGAGAGAGAGAGAGAACAAAGAAGTCCCTCGGCAATTATAGCTTTTTCAAATTAAGTTTTCCCACTCCTCACATGGTAGTTCAGACCAATAGTAATATTTGGGTCTGGGGTTGTTGTCCGAAAAGCGGATTCGTTGCCCAGTGTACAATGAGCCAATAATGACTGAAACCTAGTAGGTCGATCTATTAAAGGATTATTGACCCCCTTTTGTCTCCTCATGAATGTTCTTAGCCAGGATTTTTGATATTTATTACTCAGTTCTTTTCTTATAGTAACATTAGGGATTATTGCCCCTAAAGTACACGTCCCTGACCAATTAGGAGGTAGCACTTTTCGTGCCTTGTTCCCACACAACCAATACCATCCACTACCTTTCGGAACATGCCACCCATTTAGTTCCTTACTTGGCCACTTATAACCTATTTCAGGTATATGAGAGCAATTTTTATAACCTCCTACCTTAATGGCTCCAGTACAGTTGATCGGTTGCTTTCCATAGGGTACAGTTTTTTCCCCACCATCTATTACTATTATTACATCTTCGGATACATTGATAATAATCTCCTGTCACACTCTGGACTTCCCATTCCTGTTCGGTTGTTTCATTATATTTCGTTTGATCACTATCATTTCTTATCTGTTTCATAAATTCCATAAAGGAAAAATTAAGAGGCACTCCAATTAGGGGGAAGCCCTTGTTGGAATGTTCAGGGAAGTGGGTACACACCCAGCAATCCTTCTGGTTAATTATCTTCATAGATTTTGTAATTACTTCCAAATGGAGATTATGGCTCCAAAATCCTTCCTGATTCCCTTTAATTGTTTGGCTCAGGTAACTTAGAAAAACTAACCACCACATTTCTCCCCTGGTTATTTGGGAGAACATTTTTACACAGATACCATTGATACCATAACAACAATATTAACCCTATTCCTAACAAACAGATTAAAGCAATTCTTTCCTGAATACAATCTAAATTTAAAACCGATTCGCTTCCAATACAACTCATATATCTTTATATATTTTTAACTTTAGAGGTTGAACTTGTTCAGCTTTCCACGTCTCTCGAGGTACTGCTTTCACTCGGGTGTAGTGGATCCAGGAATCAATTCCCTGCAGTTTCACAGCAGTATTTGTTGTTAGCAGTACAAGATACGGTCCCCTCCACTTTTCTACCAATGGCTCATCCTTCCAGGTCCGAAGATACACTTGATCTCCCGGCTGGAATGAATGTACAGGTGAATCTAAAAGTACAGGAGATCTTAACTGGATGTACCGGTTTAGCTCCTTGTTTTAATTCCACCTTTACCGGTTCTGCACATCTGGCTCTTCCAGGTTTCTCCGTTGCCCACACAAAAGGGATTACTGCGTCCATTACTTCAGAGGGAATTTCGCTTGGTCCATCCTCCACCTGTTCGGAATCCAGTGCTTTCTGCAACATATATGCTTGTGCCTTCCAGGCGTTACTTTGTGGAATGTGCACCTTAACTTTGTTTTGATCAAAGGTTATCTGTGCCCCCAGTTTATTCAGTAAATCCCTCCCCATTAGGGGTAATGGGCATTCTGGCATGTATAAGAATTCATGTGTTAACACCTTATTTCCTATTTCACATTTAATTGGTTGACAGAAAGGTTTGACCTCTCGCTTTCCCGTGGCCCCAATTACTGGCATAGAGAATTTACTCATTGGTCCCTTACAGCTATTTAGTACTGAATATGCTGCTCCAGTGTCTACTAAAAATTTAACTGTTTCATTCCCCAGCTTTACTGAAACCAGGGGTTCGGCTGGGGAATCCAATTCCTCAACCCCCGGTCCCCATCAGTCTGAATCCTCTGTACCAATCATGAGCAAATCTGCCTCTGGAACAGATGCAGACTGAGGCTTCCAATGATCTGTTTGTCTCTTCGGGCACTCATTTTTCCAATGCCCCTTCCCCCTGCAAATTGCACACTGATCTCTCCTTAGCGGAATTCTTTCTCCCAAATTCCCTCTTTCTCTATACCCTCTTCCACGTCCTTGTCCTTTCGGAAAACTCCTTCCCTGAGAGGGATTTTGTACTTGGGCAAATGCAGCTGCCAAGATTGCAGCATTTTGCCTCTTATCTTTCAGTTTCTCCTCTTGTTTTTCCTTTCTCTCCACTTCTTCCCTATTATTGTACACCTTATCTGCAATTTCTATTAATTGCGATATCGACATCCCCGACATACCATCTACTTTCTGAAGCTTTCTCCTTATATCTGGTGCTGACTGTCCTACAAATAATGTAGTAAAAGTCATTTTATTTGCTTCGTCCTCGGGATCCAAGTCTGTCCATTTTCGAGCAGTTTCACATAACCGCTCGTAAAATGCCGAGGGATCCCCATTCTT
This sequence comes from Dromaius novaehollandiae, assembly GCF_036370855.1. Classification (NCBI taxonomy): domain Eukaryota; kingdom Metazoa; phylum Chordata; class Aves; order Casuariiformes; family Dromaiidae; genus Dromaius; species Dromaius novaehollandiae. Next base: position 31,685,374 of record NC_088099.1, read on the forward strand.
ACCCTGTGCGACTTGATATAGTTTTGCAATATTTTTGGGCCTAGGTACTCCATGCTTTACCCCATATAATATTAACTGTTGGTACTGTTTAGTCATTAACCTGCCTGCCCCTGTGTTTTGATCCCAACCCGGTTCCCGGGTCGGCATAAAACGGTCTGGTCCGTCTCTGGCATTTTGTCTTTCATTCTCCTCTTGAGCTTTATCTAATACCATTCTTTTCTCCTCAGGTGAAAGCAAAGTATTTAAAAGCACCTGTAAATCCTGCCAATCTGGATTATGATTTTCAATTATCATTTTAAAGGATTGATACATCTTTTCTGGATTTTCTCGGTACGACCCGGCAGACTCCTTCCAATTCATTAAATCTGTAGTTGAAAAAGGGACCTTCACATACACAGGCATCCCATCTGGTCCGACTGCTTGACGCAGCGGGGCCTGAATCGCGGGATGTTGAGCCCGAGTAGCCCGAGTTCTGCCTGCAATCGGGCTACATACCTCACTTCCCTCATTTCTGCTATCAACACTATCTTGATCTCTTTCCAGAGAGACCAATAATTGTACATCCTCTTCCTCATCACCCACTTTTAAACATCTTTTCCCAATGCTACAAGCAGAGCAACACCGAGACATTTTCTCTTTGTTTCCCATCATCATTAACACATTTGAATCAGAGATCAACAGCTTACATTTTTTTCTAGTTTCATGATCATTTCTCAGAGAGAAGAACAAATCTACATATGGGACCTCATCCCATTTGTTCTGTCTTCTGCAAAACAACATAAGTTGCAAGATTGTATTATAGTTTAGCGTTCCCATTTCTGGCCATTTTTCCTCATCCTCCAGTTTATACATTGGCCACCACTGAGTACAGTATTCCTTTAATTTTCTCCTTGTTAAAGGATTCCCACCAAACTTACTCCAATGTTTCAGGATGCATCCTAAAGGAGAACAGGAGGATACCCCCACAGATTGTCCTGTTCCCATATTACCACCCTTAAAAGAACGTTCTTACCAATTACGCTTTCGTACACTGCAGTCGTCGCTGTCCAAACGTGTACAAAGCTTACCTTTGGTTACCATAACCAATTACCCTTGTATCATACCCTTTATGCAATGTCTCTTAATAATTACTGCATTGCACCTTTGAGTCGCTTACCTGTTCCAACCAGGGAGGGTGCTCACGGAGTCCCCGAACAAAACGGTCGGTGCGCGCTGGAGTCCGATGAGCAGTGTCTCCCCGCCGGAACTGGCAAGACGATCCGGGCAAGGCTTTACAGCGAGAGTCCCACCTGGGTCGCCAGAAAACTGTTGTCCAAAAAGCGGATTCGTTGCCCGGTGTGCAATGAGCCAATAATTACACACTCAGGAGAGACATTTATTTATTTATTTATTTATTTATTTATTTCAGAGTTGCGCAAGCCTGGGTGCTCGGTGGTTTCCCACAAATCAAGCACACCTCCCCCCCCCCCCCCCAACTTTTCAGGTAGCATTTATACAATCAAATTTACCATATTTGTGACTTCCTTCCTCTTATTGCCATATTTGTGACTTCCTTCCTCTTTTACACTGATTGGTTAATGATTTCTTCACATTTCCCTGGGTCCCACCCCTGCTTCTCAAGGTCCTGATCAATTAATTAACACTGCCCCAGCTGGGTCAGTAGGTGTTATCTTCCAAGGCCCTGAGGAAGAAGACATAATCCAGACCCCTTAATCATCACTGTTTTAACAGCGAGAGGAAGCTTTTTACTTCCCAAGGTCTTGGCGCCCAAACAGGCCTTATTTCTCAGCCTTGGCATCCTCCCTTTCGGAGAGTGGGGCACAGGAATGCAGACTGCTTGTAACTCCCTTATCTTTCCAGCCTGCACCAGCTCTGAGACCTTTTCTTAACGAACTGGGAGCGCAGCCTAAGGCTTCAGCAAATTTAGCTACTTATGCTAAGCAAGTGTGCTGCTACTCATGCTAAGCAAATTCTATCTAAGATAGAAGTTATCCAAATCTACCTACTTCAAACATTCTTTCTGAGCTTCTCAGGGTTGTCTTGCAACAGGGTCTCCTGCTCCTTATTGAGTCTCATCACTGTCCCTAGGTAGGCCGTTTACTGTTGCTGTTTCTGCTGACAGGTGTGTCTCCGTTCTTGGGTCCAGCCGTTATCTCTCAAGGTCCTGACGAAGACGTGGTAACTCCAGCAATTAGCACTGTTTCAACAGTGCACAGGAATGCAAATTGCTGGTAACTCCCTTATCATTCCTGCCTGCACCAGCTCTGGGGCCCTTTCTCACTGAACTAAGGAGTGCGGCCTAAGGCTTCAGCAAATTTAGCCACTCATGCCAAGCAGGTTTTATAGAAGTTGTGCTAAAAACGGACAATAATTTACAGTCCAGATCCCAAAGTCTCTGCCCGATTGTGGTCTCGTTCGTTCAGTGCAGGCTCGGTGTGTCCTGGGTGGTCGCAGGGAGACCATCTCGGGGGGTCGCAGCAGCCCAGTCCTGTTTCCACCAGGGACAGATGGCTTGTTCGTGGTTATGGCCTGCCTGCACTCCATGCACCAAAAAATGTTTAAGGCAAAAAATTCATTCATCTGTCCGCCACAGGTTCCATATGCTTTTACAGATGATGTGCTCTGTTTACGGTTTAGTGCATATAATGCAATAGCAGAAGAGATCTGTATGCATCTGAAACCTAGGATTATTATTTAGTAGCAGAATACTGAGTATGAGACAAATCAGCTCTCTGATATACTTCTAATCATAGCAGGCAGTCACAAAGTGTTGGAATAGTAAAGCAAATGAGACTTGAAAGTTCAAGTAGTTGGCAGATACTGAAGGAAAGCTACACATTAATCCTGTAATTTAGAATACTTGGTTGTTGGGTGTGCTTTTTAAGATTTGTTGACTCCTTATTCTGTGCCCTTTCCAGGGAAGTGGTGGCTGTGAGGTCTAGTGATATCACTAGTGTCTTTTGTCTATTAGTCATTACTTTGCCGTGTCACTTAGAACAATGCTAATTTTTTCAGGTCATATAACCAGTCTTCAGTATCAGGATCACTACCTTTGATACAAAGATTCAAGGAAATCCTTGTAGTACTAAATTTTCAAAACTTTCACAAGAGGCTGAGTGGAATTTTCCATCCTTTTTATTTAAGCTCATATGGTGAATCAAACACTATTGATAGCCTAATTGCACAATCATGTATTTCTCCACAAATTGCAGTTCTAAACATGGAACAATGCTAATGTTCCTAGTGCAAATTTTGCAAACTTCGCAAAACTGACAAATTTTTTAGCGAGTTTAAGAAGCATTGATATTAGCACCCTTCAAGGAAATGGTAGATTGGCTAGGAGGGTGTATTTGGGAATGAGGAGAGATGGATTCTGTCCTGTTCTGTTGATGGAAAAAGAGTAGAATAAGTATATGCAACTGTTGATAAAATTTACAGATAAACTGGATTTTAGGATATGCTTTTATGGGTAATAAAATGTTCTGTCTTTCTTTTCCAGATGATTGTAACACAGTAGCTTAAATTTGAAATAGTTGTACTTAGCTGTTTACAGGGTCTACTTTTGCTGGTAATTCCTATTAAGCATAGGATATAATAGTGTGATGAGTCCCACTTAAAGTAATGATACTATTCATGCTAGCAAGCATTGGTCTTGATAAATTTCACAGGACTGGAATGATCATAAGTTTGATGATGACTTATGAATTTTATTAAAGAAATACATCATTAGATGTTTTACGTTATTAAAAACTGAAGTCTGCCACTTGCTCAGGTCATTGAAGAAAGATGAGATGAAAAATAATATTATATTTTTAGATAAATGAGCTTGGATAACTGTCTAGTAATTGAAAATGGCTGGTAATGTAAGAACGGATCAATATACTAATAATAAAACCTTTTTTGTCCCTTTAATACAATACTAATTGGTACATAATTTTGTACTTTTCTACAAATTTCTAAAAATGCTTATTCTATCTTTTTTGTCAAAACAGGAGAATGTTATTAGCAGTAGTATTGCTGCAACATTCAAAAATATCAAATACCTAATCCATTTTACTTAGTTGCTGATAAACTTTATTGATTACAGTTGCAAACCTGCTGAAAAGAAGGGAAGTTAACCTGTCTCATTCTGAGCCTTTCAGGGCAAAAGAAGAAACTGTTCGATGAGGACACGATAAAAATCTGACCCAAATAGGTCTGAAGTTCACATCTGTAGTGAATTTGATATTCCTTGAATCCTTCTTTTTTTAATTTGCTTTTGGTCTTTGTATGCATAGTTGATTTTAAGAAAAATAATTGATGTTTCCAAATATGGTTCAAATCTAAATTCAGACAACAAACGTGCAAATACGCCATTAAGATGCAGCATCTGGAAACATAATTTTCCTTTTGTCTTTACGCTAGAAGATCAATCTAATAGGTGAAATCTTCAGGTAATAACATGGTAAATGAAAAAGCAAATTTAGTCAATTAAAAAAAATTGCACATAACCAAAATGCTCATTTAGAGACTGCTAAGAATTAGGATGTTTTCTTATTCAGCTATTATGAAGAGATTATTCTGTAAGAGAGTGAGATATTAGTCAAGGCAGCCTACTCATTTTTTCCATAATTCTCTCTCCCCTTCTTGCCCTCTTCACAAGGATGTTTTCTTTTCTGAAACAATCTTAATTGGAAGACTTCATTATCACTTACTCTGTTAAACACAACGTAAACAAGTGAAAACAAGTGAAGAAGGCTGTTTCAGAATTGTGATTCATTCTGAAAAGATTGTGATTGCATGTTTTTGTGCTAGTTTTTCTATTCGAGGACTCTCTGTTGCGTGGTTGCTTGACTATTTTAGTGAATTAAAAAAAAAATTTTTAAATAGCACGTAGTTTTCTCAGTTCCTGTAAATAAAAGAAAGAACACAAAAACAAGGCCTAATGTTTAGAGTCACAGTATAAAATCTAGTCAAACATAATAATACTTTAAAGGAGAAATGACTGTATTGGTAAGTCATTACTAGTGACATTGCATGTCTAATCATAGTGTTTAAAACCTGTCTAATGGTGAAAGCTTGTTCTTTTTTTCTTTTTTTATTGTCTTTGAGTGGACTTAATATTATCTCAATTTTTCAATGAAGGATGCTATGTTTCCAAACATTAAAGAAATTAGCTGTAAAGAAATTGGACCAATTCAGGCTGTGCGGTACACAAAGCACCAAAACTATTACTATAGAAATTTTATTTTATAAAACTTAATTGCTAGATTGATGTACCTAGTCTTTCACTCCAATTACAAATTATCATATATTAGGATGGTAGAATAAGTTGTAATGCATGTAATTCACATGTTCTGGAAAGTTTCAAAGTGGTATTCAAACGCAGAAAAATTATCAATTTTCCAAAATGACATTTGCAGATTAAGCAACCATCATCTTGCAGAAATAGACAGTTCCTCCTGCTTGAGCAAGTAGATGGATCTTTCCACTGGTGGCATTAAAAGTCCAAAATTACTTCCTCATGAGAATAGTGTGTTTTTTTTTTTTCCTTCAGCTGTACTATAAACTAACCATTGTTTGTTTTATTTTTGATCTAAAAGGAGTGATTTTTTCCTTTTCAGGGAGGTGGAACAATATAACAGTCAAAGTGAAGTTTTTGCTGTTTTCTCTGGGGATGAGAGAATTGTCTGTCTAATGCCAATTGTATTCCTGCATTGCAAGATTACAGGAGGCAACAAGAATCCTCTGAATTGGCAGACAATTTAGTGATTTTAGGCTTGCAATATCAGTTCTGGGACTAGATTAAAACAGTAAAAAACTAACCTAGCAGAAGAAAGAAAACTTTGATTGAGACATAAGTGCCAGTCTAACTGGTTTCCAGAGGCAGTGCAAGAGAGGGGCAGATCTGCCTTTTTTGGTGGCAGAGATCTACTAGCTTATCCTTCTCACAAAACCTCACTCTGAATCACTAAAATGGCCTTATAATTTCCCTTTTGAATGAACTGATGCAGCATGCACTTTTGTATCCTCATGTAGGTAGTGGCTAGACAGTCTGCCTGCCCTCTCCCTCCCTCCTTGTTTGTCTCATCACTTTGCCTTTGCTCTTGCTACCCTTTGTTTTTTCATATAATCTCATTCACAAAGCTTTCACTGGCATTCTCAGTATGATTCTGTGGGAGCTTTCCTTTTCCATTTTTTTCTGGTCACTTGTCTTTAGCCTGCTAATATTTATCCTTGTATTGTCAGCGTTGATAGAGTTACTTCCAGCTAGTTCTCACATTACTTTTGTTAATTGATAGGTTCTTTCTCTGTGTAAGTGGGAATGGAAGCCATAGCAAAACGTTTGGAAGCTTTAGGTTACCTATTTCATTCCGAGATTGGTGCAATTTCTGATCAGATGCATCTTGAATATGTACGAATTTTAGAGGGTAGGTCCAGCTTCCGAGGAAAACCTGTTCCTGTACTTAAGAGCTTTGTCTTAGTGCTTGATGTTCCACTAGATGAATTAACTGTAGTAAATCCAGATGGTTCAGGAAGAATAATTTCTTTGATAAACAGAGCTTTAAATATCAGGAGTGACCAGTAAGCTCATAATGTAAGAATCACTAGGTTAGATCAAAGATTCATGTAGCTCACTTTACTCTCTCTGTGGTTACAGCTGATGCTTCAAATCATGAGAAACTGAGCAAGTACAGAGTAATCTTGCTCTTGTAATTCCCTACCAGCTTCTAAAATCAGGAATTAAGAACACACATTACAGTGGTATGAAGCTGCCTCAGGAAATTCCCAGATTCCCAGATTGTCACAATCAGTCCTCACTGATCAAGCCTCAGTTCACAGTCAAAACAACGAATGCTGAGTACTAGGAATTATCTTAACTACTTTAATCCTATTTTTGCTTGAGAGTATGGGAGGCAGACATCTGGCAGTTCTCAGAAATGATTTCGTTTGTTTGTTATCATGGCAACTTTGGGCATCAAATACGAAATGAGGAATCCTGGAGTCTTAAAAGATATAGACCAGCTTATAAGCTGCAGAAAAATGCCTAAATAGAGTAAAAGAAGCAATGTCACCAGTCTCTGCAGTTCAGTATGTGCCAGTTCCTCTTCAGTTCTGTATTATGGGGTTGAAAAGGCTAAGAAAAAGTGTTTGTTTAATATAAAGGTGGTTGTGACATGCTTTACATTTTTTAGCTCTTATAGCACCAGATATATCTAGGAGCTTCTAGCTGATGTCAAAACTATTTAGCGGAATTTGGGAAAGATTACCATCTATGAAACAGGTCTTTTCCCTCTGTCTCTGGGGACCTGAGCCTACAAGGAAGCGAAGATGATTAGTCCAGCTTGCTTATTTCTTTTACCTTGCTTTCTTTTTTCCAGATGAGTAAGCACTAATGTGGTGTTAAAATTTTAAAGTTAAAATTTCCTCCAGAATTGGGACATCCATCCCTAAATCTTTCAAGCACCAGGAATTGAAATTATGGATTCTTAATACTCTTTCTTCGTAGAGTGTTAGTTATGTGAAGAGTTGAAAAGGAGGGAAGTTAGAATGATTCAGTCAAATTAAGGAAAGTAGCAACATTGCAAAAATCTCTGGTCCCATTGTGATTAATATCCTGTGGGGTGAACTGCCTGAGGAGTGTCCAACTCAAGGGCAAAAGGGAGACTTCTCACGCATCCTGTTAATTTAGCATTCTTTCTACCTACACTTTCGAAGCACTACAGCAATAAAAGCAATACAGCACTACAAAGAAGGACTACAGTCCTTTGAACATTTTGTTCAAAGAAAAATGATCTGTGGCCAGGGTATCTAGATTTGGCTTTCTTATCAAAAGCCTTTTCTGAATAAGAGATCTACTCTTTTTCATGCTGAGCAAGAGCCAACAGAAATTAATTTTTCTTACCTGTGTTTTCTTCTGATCCACAGCTTCTTTGATGAGTAGAAACATTTTGAACTGAACTTCCTACAGTCTGTTACTATCTCACTGTAAAAACAATTGGGATGAGAATGGTGTGATGGGTGCTCTCGTACTTGTCTAGCAGCAGTTAGGATACTCTCTAGATCCACATAGAACAGGAGCCTTGAAATATTGTAAACCACTCAAATCTTAGCACTTTAAAATAGTATTAAAATGCAATATTTTATTAGCAGACCTTTAACTGAGTACAAGAATTTTTCTCTTGCTCTCTGCTTTTGGATTTATTAAAGTACAACATGTCTTAGCTGCATTGTTGCTTTGAGACAGCAGTACAGTATTGATCTATGGAACTTGGAATTGCTTTTATGAAGGTTAGATGAAAAAATACGATCTGTAGAGATGTATGCGACTTAATTATGTGAAAGACATAACTTGATAATTGTACAAAAGGCAGTTATATTAACATCATTTCATGATAATCTGAATTTATAGCTTTTGTCATAAAGTAAGACTAAGATTCTCCATTATTACTTAACAAATGCAATCTTTTAATGTGAACTTTTCAAGTATTAGACCTCCCATACTCCTCCAAACTATATTTCTGAGAAGTCCATCCTTCTCAGCTGTTTATCATAATTTGAAATAAAGCCAAATAACTATTTTTTTACATTAGTTTGGGCATTAGATCACTACTTGTTGATACTTACCACTGTCATGCATTTGATTGGGAAGTATTAATAGAAGTCTGCAATTGGTCATATAGTTTGGACTAAAAGCACCAGATGTGTGTTTATAATATTTTTAAATCTGTCAGGCCTGATTAAAACATATGTCATTGATTAATATGGAAATAGGCAGATAAGCATTACTGCAAAGTGTAAAAGATTGAAAAAAAAAAAAGTGCTTTTGAGCTGTTGTGAACCAGCATTAATTTTCAGTTATGTAATTTTCAGGGTAGTTATTGACATGTAAATCTTTTCTTTCTTTTCTTCTTTCTTTTTTGTAGCTGACTTTGGTCTCGCAAAGCAAAAACAAGAAAACAGTAAACTCGCATCAGTTGTTGGAACCATTCTGTATTCCTGGTAAGAGTAAAATACAACATTTAAATGCACTGGCTTCCATCTTCATGGTTATTTTTCTTAGAACAGACAGACAAATTACAATACAGTAAGGTACAAGGTGCAAGTTATGCACAGCTACTCTGCAGTAGTTGCTTCCCTGCCTGTTCTGCAGTAGCCCCTTCTTTCTGTACAGTAGATTGATGCAAAAATGAAACATCTCCTGTTCTGGAGTAACTTATTCATCTACTCATACCCTTAAAGATTAAAAAAAAAAAAGCATTTTCAAGCTATAAAAAGATATATGTAAACAACAGAATTTGTTTCTAATGGCTTTTAATTTAATTGTGGCTGAAGTGGTCAGTTACATTACATGTATGAGCAACTTGCATTCTGAAAAACAGTTGAAATTCGTGCTAGTGAATTTGTTCCGGGTCAGTGGACATTTGGTTTTAATGATTGAACTGGAAAAATATTTTCTGTTGTTTGAAATTTTCAGAAGTGGGCAAGCATGACACACATTTTTTTGCAATTTAAGCTTATTAAATGTATGAATGACAACTCTAAAATTTTGCCTTAGTTGATACATTATTCAATCTGCTAAATGAGCTAAGCTTCCCTTGGCATCCCATTTGTGGGCAAGCTGAAATGTTAAATTGCAATATTGATACAGCTGCCTAAGCTTCATGAAGGTTACTACAGGCTTGCATTTTGTTCTCTCAAGAGAATGAAATAGAAAGCATTTCCTGCCTGAAAGGCTCACCTCAGAATGGAAACAGCGCATGTAATTGTACACGTTCGATTATTTCAAACAGAAGTAAATGCGAGCAGAACAGAGTATTAAGATTTTTGTGTTTCGTGATGTATAAATAACAACCATGCCTCTTAATAGAGATCACTGTATTATGATCACTGTATTGGAGGAGTCCTGGTGGACAACAGGTTGACCATGAGCCAGCAACATGCCCTTGTGGCCAAGAAGGCCAGTGGTATCCTGGGATGCATTAGGAAGAACACTGCCAGCAGGTCAAGGGAGGTGATCCTCCCTCTCTACTCAGCCCTGGTGAGGCCACATCTGGAGTACTGGGTCCAGTTCTGGGCTCCCCAGTACAAGAGAGACATGGAGCTACTGGAGAGAGTCCAGCGGAGGACTACAAAGATGATTAGGGGACTGGAGCACCTCTCCTGTGAGGAAAAGCTGAGGGAGCTGGGCCTGTTTAGCCTGGAGAAGAGAAGACTGAGGGGGGATCTTATCAGTGTGTAAAAGTATCTGAAGGGAGGGTGTAGAGAGGATGGGACCAGACTCTTTTCGGTGATGCCCAGCAATAGGACAAGAGGCAAGAGGCACAAACTGAAACACAGGAAGTTCCATCTGAACATGAGGAAAAACTTGTTTACTGTGAGAGTAACAGAGCACTGGAACAGATTACCCAGAGAGATTGTGGAGTCTCCTTCTCTGGAGATACTCAAAACCTGCCTGGATGCAATCCTGTGCAATGTGCTCTAAGTGACCCTGCTTGAGCAGGGGAGTTGGACTAGATGATCTCCAGAGGTCCCTTCCAACCCCAACCATTCTGTGATTCTGTGAACAAAAGTGAGCAAATATAATCTAAGTAACAGGATCACTGAGTTGTAATTTTCTCATTCTAGCTGCATTCTTTTCTTTTCTTTCCTGTTAGATGCTGTGCCAAATGTAGCTGATCCACTTTTCACATTTTATAGGAAACTCTTATTTGAACAATACATGTGGAAGCTTCTTGTAGATTTACATGTACTGCTTTCTTTATGTTTGCTTATACTACATTTGTTATTATTAGCATAAACTGTCTTCATACATGCAAGTACATCAGAGCTAGGACTTGGGCTGTTTTCTACCTCTTTATCCAGTTATTTAGAAGTAGGCATTGGGATGAAATTTCACTTCCTTGTTGCACTCACCCTGCAAGTGGTCTTTTAGGGCATTGCTTGTCAGTGTCTCTTCTGCTCTACAGGTGAAGCAGTGTTCATTGCCTGTCTGCAATCAGAAGAGAAACCAAGGATAGGGACTGATGTCTTCGTATTAAAAATGTATACTTGAGTCATATGTAAAATGACAGGATAAAACATTTAAAGTCTTTCCAGTGCTGTGATCATTTATGAATGTTAAAAAGGCTTTGCAAAGAGCTAAAAGCAGTGCCTCCTTCAAGGTACCTGGCTAGTACCGCTTATTACAGTGGTCTTTTTGATACGGAAACCTATTCATAAAGAATGAGGTGAACTGATTGAGTTCTTTCATACGAGCTGGGAAACAGAAGCCAGAGCCTAAAGATTCATTCAGTGCTTGAACTAGATTTTTTTCATGATTTATAGTAGAGGTGAAGGGCTATAAACTAATCAAAATGTTAGGAATGCATATCTAGCAAGAGCAGCAATATTAGTTCCTGCAGGAAAGAAAGGAAAGGGGAAAGAGAGTTGACAGACAGCATTGTCATTTTAGAGTAGCAGAAATTGTTTTATTCTGAATTGATAGGCTAATAGCAACCCACCCTTCTTGGAGCAGACAACACAGTACAGAAACAAAATAATAAATGTCAAAATAAGTGCAGTCTGCATATTGTTTAGATTTGGATATACAGTCTGCATATTGTTTAGATTTGGATATACAGAATTACGCTGAGTGGTACAGATGCTAGGAAAAATATATTACTATATATACTAAACATTTTTGTATTCAGGGTTGATTAGTAAGAGCAAGTAATGCATCAGTTTGCTAACGCAGGTTAAGAACTGTGTCATTATGAAATAATAGCAGTATTATGTTTTCTGTTTAGAGAGGGGCTTATACAATTATGCTTTGTAATTGTGATGATTTTTTTATTCTGCTTCATACTAATATATAATTCTAATGTAAAAGTGATTCAGTTCCTTTTAATTGGTTACGTCCTTGAGTTAAGAAGTCCACCAATGTGTACATTTGGAATACAAAATGTATTAAATGCATGTGTTTACATTTAATACATTAAAAATTGAGGAACTGACTGTTTTAAGGGATTGATGATGAGTTCTGAAGCCTTTTCCTAGCCTATAAGTCACCAAAATTGCAGTGGCAAAGTCTTTATTATCCAGCTGTCTTGAAGGCCCTCCAACAAGAGATGACAAATTGTAAGTGAGTATAGAGAATGATGTTTTCTTTCGTGTTTGTCTGCCATTTCTTTGCTTCACAAAAAAAATTCTAGCTTATGAAGGGGGCATATGAACAGTAGACCAAGAGATCTAAGTATAAATTAGCTGAGTCATGGTTATGATAACTATTTTTGTAATTGTATATGTGTACAGAAATTTTTCTAAAAACTTTGGGAAATGAAATAAATTTTGAAGTTGAGATGGAGTAGAGAATCCTATCATAATTCCTTGAGAACTTTACTGATCTGAAAAGCTATTGGGAAATCATGAAAAGGAGCAGACCCCTCAAGCATCATAAAGAATCAGCTAAGAATGACCTGTGATGTTTGGAGTGTTAACTTGATCTTTTTACAGCATCATTTTTTACCTCTAAAGTGGTAAAAAACCAATAAGTAGGACAACGTTACGTAAGGTTTGGGTTTTCTTCTGTTAGAGAGGAGATTTTATTCTCTTTGTGGGATCTTGAGAAACTCTCTTTTCTGTTTCCTGGTAATTAGAGGAAATATTTTTCTTTGTGTCCCCCATCTCTTCTGCAGTAGAGGAGAAAATATTCCTTGATCTTAATTTGTGTCCACTGAGTTCACAGTCAGCCTCAATAGACTGTGTTGTGCTACCCAAATTTCACTTCTAGTATTGATCACTGCTTCTACTTATAGCCGTATCTTGTAAGAGCATTGCACAATTCAATATTGTGGCAGGATTTCATGAGTTGTGTGGGTTTTTTTATTATTATTATTGTTCATTCTGCTGACAGATACGATAATATTTTACTTGTTTAAAATCTTTTCCTGTTGGGAAGGGTAATTAAAGATGAGGGAGTATGTTGTACTTTTGTAAGCACTTAATTTTTAGCCTGCTTTATGATGCTATATAATCATGCTGATTACCAGTTTTTCTTGTTATTTCCTTCTCCAGAAATAACCTTCATTTCACCCATTTTAACCAAGTTTGAGGGTTTAGGTTCTTTAAATGTTTGTGGAAATTTGGTAATGAATAGTGAGTAGAGACCTAGGTTGTTATGCTCAGTGAGAAAAGAGTCTGAGCTCAGCTGTCATGTCACCTTCCAAACAAGCCACAGTACCTGCTGTCATCTGACAGTACTGTTCGGTGTGAGGATTTGCTGGCTTGCCTAGAAAGGTAACGGAAGTTGAATAATTGTTTCAGTATATTAATACAATATTTTTAGAAGAGAATCTGCTAAAGGACAATTAATTCAGGTATCCACTCTGAGAATGAAGCGTAGCAATGAAACGTAATTGTGATAGTGTAGTTGTAGTTTAGGCAAAGGTTTATAATAAGATGTGTCAGCAAAAAGTCTAATGAAGTTGAAGGTGGAATCCTCAGAGACAGTATAGCTGAAGACAGGCAGATGATACTGTGCCTCTCTATATGCAACAGTGCAGCCCTGCAGAGAACATTATGTTTCATTATGGACATAACATTACTAAAAAGATAAACTGGATGAACTTCAAGGAAGAACATTAAAAGTAGTTGACAGACTGACTCATTAAAAGAAGACCGAGTGGTTTAACTTTTATACAATTTGGCTAAATAACAAGTTGGCTAGATTGCAAATACAAAGAGACTTATTTGTTACCTATTTAACACCACATCTGGTATTACTTAGCACTGCACATTGGAGTAAGACTGGATGTTATGAAACAAAAGTTAGAAAACATGAAGATCTCTGTATTTATCTCTGGAAAAATATTTCAATGGAAATTATAAAGTCCCCACCATAAGACATACTTCTCTTTTAAGTAATGTCAAATGAGCTACATTGAGATGAGCTACTCTGACATTTGAACTGCAGTACTTAGAATGCTTCTGGTGTTTCTCCTCTCCCCCATTCTCTCCTGTTTGGGTGTCACCTGTATTGGTATCTTGGCAGTTTTACTGTTTCTTTTCTGCTTTGCTTTGTTGCTCTGTGTATGGTATGCTTTTTCAGTTTCTAGTGCCATTATATGTTATGTTGCTTTCTTTGATGTTTTCATAATACTGTGTTTGCTGTTTTTCTGTATCGTCAGTGGTCAGTTAAAACTATTTCCTGTTTTCATGTGGGTCTTGGGCTTTAATTTCTGGTGTAGCTTTTGTTCAATTGCTTGCATTTTCATAGTAGCCAGATTTCTAAGCTCTATCAAGGATCGTTCAAACTGACTAAAGTCTGTCTTTACTTTGTTCTCTGTCTTCTATACCATTTCCTAGATTTTTTTTTCCATCTGGGTTTTTGCATAGGATGATGATTTTGTTGTTGCAATAACTATTTAATGCTAGAATAAGTGAAAGCACATGCCACTGTATAACTGAATGGAGTTCTTGCACTCTATGGAGACATTTTTAGAGTAAGCACCAGAACAGTAATTGGCCATGTCTCATTAGAGAAATATTAATTCTGGATTTTTAATGATCTGCTCTCCTCTTTTCATCCCTTCCTTTTTTGTGCAGTGGTAGTTTTGCTGTCTACTTCAAGACAGGCCAGCTCTGGCATTAGAATTACTGGAGACAACATGAGGTATGCCAAGCATCTGACTGAAAGAACAGCCAATCAAGAAGACTAACAATAGTGGGAGACTGAATGATTGCAGTATTCTTCCAGGATAACTAGAATAGAAAGAATATTAGAATAGAGAAGAATAAATAGAATAATAACTAGGATAGACATCTGGGTTAGAAATGCTGGAAAGGAGCACTGATGCCTGTTAAAGAACAAGCGGTTCCTGAGAAGGTCAGTGGGAAATCTCATTCCTCCACATAGGTGTTATTTCTGTCTATTTGTATTTTCTCTACCCTGCATGGTTCTGGGGTAGTGTGGAAGAGAGGAAAAAGAACAGCCTGGGCCAGATGGTTTGTATCAGGGAGGACAATAGGAAAAGATGTTCTGGAGAAATGATGTCCTGAGAAACTCTGTCATCTAGTGAACATTTAAAGCAGTGCTGAGTATTGAATTCTGTTTGAGTCATCTGAAAAGCAGAGCAGCCATTAGACTTTGATTGGTTTTGTTGATTTGTTGATTACTATTTACAGGTTTGCATGTACAATGTGTTCTTTCTCCTTTCTATCTGAAGAGTTGATAGAGGCTTTAGTTTATTCCTGGAAAGAGAAGAAAACTATCAAGATACTTAATATCTTTTTTTAATCTCAGGGGTGCTAATTACTGCAGTCAGAGAGCCAACTGAATAGAATAATATGTCTCAAACCTCCTTCTTCCTTCTTCTTAGTCTTTGCCCAATTTCCCATGTAGACTTACCTTTTCTGCTGATGTTTGTAACTGAGCCATCAAACAATTATTTATTTATTGCTAAATATTAAAATATCTAACAAGGTATGTCTACATTTAAAAAAATGTATTTGTTATGACTCTCTGCTCGTATTTAATCCACTGACTTTCATGAGGGTCTTTGCAGGTGTCTGGATCAACAGACTTTATTTAGATTTGGGAATTTTAAGTTCTGTAAAGTAGAAGACAGTAAAGCTACCATCATATTCTGGTAAAATCTTAAGCTGTCTACTTTCTTACTCTTTTACTTTTTAATCTAAACTGACCATGATTGCTAAACAGAAAAGAGTTATTCATTAATTATCTTATGTATTAAGCTCCAGCAAATCCAAATTCTTGCAAAGTCATCTAATCCAGTTAGAAAGAAGTCTCTCATGTGGTTGGGATTCATCTTGTTTAAATGCAGCCATTCAAAAGCTAGGCATCTTATTCAAGCAAAGTGGCTGGATTACTATAGAATGTGATAGAAAAAAATAGGCACTTTGGTAGGAAATTTCATACCATCTATCTTAAACAGCTATTCTAGGAGGAGGTGAATCACCTTCTGGATGTGCATCTCTCCATTTGCTATAGGGGGAGCTGGAGCACTAGCTTAGCTTAGATCTAATTTATGGAAGTTTAAAGTTAGGTGAAATTAACAGGTTATATGAATCTCAGTTTGAGATTTACGGTTATTTTAGAGTTATTAAAGAATTGGATTTACTACTGCTTGTGGTCATCTTCTTACAGAAAATTATTTTTCCGCATCTCCCTGTCAAATTTAAATGTTCATATTATTTCTTGATGAGCTTGGTTGTTTGCACAAAGGCATTGAATTAAGTTTATTTTGAAGGACATATGACTCAGTAAGCAAAATCTTTTATTATTTTTTTAAGTGTTCAGATTTCTGTTCTGTAGATTAAAGGAAAAAGCTTTTTTCCTTTGTTGAGCTGTTTGTTTGTACAGTTACAGATTTAAGGCAAATCCTCAAAGCATTTTATAGGAAATTGCAGTTGTAATTCACTGGAAAACAGTTCTGGTCAGAAGGAATCAATTCTTAAAAGTGCCTGTCAGATGCATATAAGGAATACCTTTGAGAGTATGAATGCTTCCATTTTTATGTACAAGGATAGCACCTTGCCACAGCCTAACAGATATAATTTATCTACAGCATTTCTTCAAAAATTGACAGCTTGACAGTCTGCTAGATTTTTTTTTTGTATAAGAATACTAGATATGTGGACCATACAGTGATGTTTGCCTTAAATAATGTTAATCAAAAATCACATTGAAGGGAAAGTTTATTTTGTAAATTTCAGAAGCTGGCTTAAACTCTCTGTTGTTGTTTTAGACTTTGTTCCATGATGTGTCTGAAGGAATAATAGGTGTAAATTAGAACTTTAATATGTTTTTCTGTTTTTTGCTTTCCAGAGGCTCTGTATGTAATACTGGACAACTAAACTAGATATTGATTGTACTTTTATTTGTCCTTAAAATTACCCAGAGATAAATATAATAATCTTGAATTCAGAAGAATAAAACTAGTTGAGACAACTATGCACATTAGATTTTTAGCTTAATTAGATAATTATTGCATTTTCCTTACAGTGTAAAATGTGATACTTGATGGCATTCTTCAGGAACAGTGAGATATTGGGAACAAAAAGCTTATTATAAACATCACCTTTTTTGATGGAACCTGCAAGGCTCATTAAATTGTTCTTGAAACAAGTTTTTTAAAAACAAAACGCCTGGAAATGTGAAGTAGTTTTACGCACTGACTTTAGAGGCCCAAAACGTATCTTTCAATAGGGCCATGTATATTTATGCATATCTATGTATGTATGTTTATATACATATTTATATATGCATATATGTGCATACATATATAAAACAGTGAGACTATTTGTAGAGAAGTTAGTTCAGTTTAGATAACATGAGGCAGATACCATCCCATTTGCTTAGTTTATTTCTGTATTCTATATTGCCAAATTAAGCATAGATTGGTTTATCCAGCTAGCAACACTGTTTCTGGCATAACCGTATTTAAGCGAGGTTGTCATGTTGAGATCTTCCATGCTTTCAAGTACATACAACCCTGTACATTATGAGAATTCTTGGCAGCTGTTTTGTTCCACCTGCTAGAACTGATACCTAAGCAGAAGACTTTGAAGTTGTCCAGTAGTATTCTGGCAAACACACAGTTGACATATCTGGGAATTTTTGGAGCATGTTCTTTTTTCCATATATTCAAGCGTGGGAACATTCAGGTATTGGTTTATCTTGGGTGGCAAGCTTGGTGAACATCAGTGAAGTTCATCCATCAGTTTTAAAGTTACTTTTTTGAAAAGGTACTTATGCAATTAAGTGTTTATTTTATACTGCTCCATGAGATTGAGAAAATACTTGTTTACACTAGCACTGAAGATTAATGGGTGCAAAAGCAGGGAAAAAATAAAGGTGCCACAAATGAGAAATATCTGTTAGATAAATACACGGATCTTTTCTAACTGCGAGAGATGTGCACATTTGAAGTAAAGTATAGAATTCAAAGATGGGAGGACACGGGAGGACACATGGTAGTTGAGTATGCCTCACAAGTCTTTTCAGCACAGAAGTGCTCACAATAAAGTTTTTCTGCAGTCTTTTCAGCAGCTTTTTCTATGGGTTTTCTATTCAAAAAAGGCAATGAGAAGAGATATTCTGAAGCTTTTATTTCCTTAGTTTAGTTATATTTTGATTGACCAAATAGTTCTTGCTTACCTAGCAAAAGATTTAAAAAAAAATCAGTTGAGCATTATGAACTAAGAGTAAAATTGAAAGTTGTGTTTCAGTGGAGGCTGCTTTTATGTCTAAAAGGCCAGCCTTTTGGCAGTTACTTAGTATCTCTGTTCCCTAGAGAAACCTCCCCACTTTGCCAGTACCACTTGTTTTTAAACCCATGATGTCAAATGTCTCAGCGAAATGATCCGAGTGGAAAAATAACTGGGGGAGGGGGAGAGCCAGCCATGCCACTCTTGGGCCAACACAAGAATTTGTATAAACACATGATGATGAACTAGATTAGAGAACTGCTCCAGATGAAAAATAATTTGGGTTATTTTTCAGATGAATCAGGACTTTCATCTGACTCATTATGCAGCTGTAGAAATACTTGTGCTGGCACTACAGAATAGGCAGGAGTGGGAAAAAGTGATTGGGAGCAGCAGAAAAGCAGAACCACTACTTGTTTGGGTTTATAACATTTTTTAAATTACAACCTAAACAACTTAATATGTATGAGGCTATTTTGGCCTTCCCAGCTTATTATGTGTTCTACATTCTGCTGGGGAAACAAGTCCATAGGGATGAATCGTTGTACTCACAGATTAGAAAAAGTATCTTGTGCGTGGAACCTACTTATGCCATGGATAGGTATTCAGTAATTCAGGTATGAAGATGTCTTTTTTTTATTATTATTTATTTCATAAAAGTAAAGAATAATAGAATAAACTCTTAAAATGTCAGTTGATTTATACTAGCATGTGACATGGGTGTGTTAGAAGTGAATTGCAGGCATTTTTCATATATTCTAGAACACTGTCTAATTACATTGTTAAAGCCCATAAATTATTTTCCAGCTAGTGTATTTGGCATCTGTAAGCAATAATGTATAATATCAGCTTAATGTTCTGTAAATTGAAGGAAATAAAAATTACTTGTTGAATGTTAACTCAGTGTCTGTATCTTTATTTCCAAAACTGTAAAATAAAAAAACAGAAGCTGGAGTGCAGAACATCTGTTTCTGATAGCAGACATTGAATACGTGCTGAAAGAATCCAGTAAGTTTGTGATTTCTCTAGGTTGTTGATCAATGGTAGTGTAGCTGAGAGGAAATAAGTGGTATCGGTTATTAATCGGTTATTACTGGGTTCTTGTTTTTTACACGTTTCTCAGTGCTCATTAGCATTTCAGTTTGTGACAGACTACTCAGCTTTATTACTGTTTGTGGTGTTAAGTTTCTTTCCATATCAAAACAGGCTTTTTTTTTTTTTGAAAATTTTAGTAAAAATTAAGGGAGGTGTTGTCAAATAGTCTGTATGTATCCTACAGTCATTAGTAGCCTGTTACTTATTGACCTCAGATGATTTTTTTGTTTTTCATAGATTAAATTATATGAATGGAGAGGAGCTTTCTGTGCAGGAGATTACACTGATGGGAGCTATTATATATGGGAAAATTACCTCCCTCAGCTGACTTCAACCATTATAAAATTACATTCCCTAACTTGTGGCAAGAGGATTTATTACACTGTAAAATTGCAAACTAAAGATAATAGACTCTTTCCCTGCCCCCATACATCTTAAAAATCAGTGGAAATGATTATTTTTTGTAGGCTGCAGAGGGTGTTTGAAAGGGTTTGTTTTGTGAAGAAGAAATTTAATATATAATTTTTCACAAAAAATATTTAACATAATTTGTAATGAGAAAGATAAATACAAGTTAGTAGACTATGTAATAAATTTACATTATAAAAATAATTGGCAATACATTTCAAAATAGAAAACTGTGAAGGCTACGTTTCTAACTAGTCATAGAAAATCCTGTTCCAGCTTCATCACTCAAGGGATAGACAGAATATTCCCAAGAGGCTTGTGGTGAATTCTTTGTGTAGGTGAGAAATGCAAAGAGCTTTCAGCAATGTTCACAGAACCTCTTCATTCAAACTGTCAGTTTTGTGGCTCCTGTTCCTCTTCTTTCATTGCTTTTAGTAGTAATTATGAAGCTATAATACCAAATGGGTATTTGTAGCTTGCAGCAAACTATCCAGAGAAAAGAAATGTGACAAGCAGCAACTGCTTTTCTATCTTTCGTATTTTCTACTTTGGGGTGATGCTGATGGTGAGAAGATGTATTTTTTTCCCCACTTTTTAAATATTTTTTCATTCTGTGATTCAAACAGAGAACTGATTATAGAGTAGGGTTTTATTTTGTTTTGTTTTAAACAATGCTCTCCAACCATCCACAAACTATCCTACAGCAATTTAGTAAAATGTGGGGTCTATCATGTGAATGGAAATGGGCCATTTGGTTCATATAAACTTAGAAAAGGTGCTCTAACACAAGCATACCCTCGATCTTTCTCAGTCTTTGGTCTGAATTTGGTGGTCTAGATCTGGTTCTGAATAGAAGATGGACATTCATTGAAACAAGGGAGGTTCTGATTTCATATAAGGAAAAAATTTTTTACCATTAGGACAGTCCAAACTTGCCCAGAAAACTTGAGCAATCTCCACCTCTGCAGGTTTTCAAGACCTGACTAGATAAAGCCCTGGCAATCTGGTCCAATTTTATAGCTGACCCTGCTTTGAGCAGGGGTTGATTCAAGTTGACCTCCAACCTGAATTGTTGTATGATTTTATGATAGAAGAGAGAAAACAGCTAACTGTTTCTCAGTTAACTGTTTCTGTTTATATGATTCAAGACTGGAAGTGGTGTTCCCTTCATCTCCAGTGTGCTTTTTGAACACAGAAAATAGAAGTAGGTCCCACCTTCTCTACAGATTGCTAGTGTACTAGTAAGACAAAGCAACATAGAAGTTATGCTGAGATCCATTGAGTATATGCTCAGTCAAGCCAAAATTTAAGCTGTAACGAATCAAAACTAAAATGGTGTCCATGTTCCCTTTCTTTTTTTTTGAATCACTAGATGCTGCTTATTTACTGTTGCCTAGGACTTTGCCACCCCAAACTTGTCAGACTTCAAAAATATATAGAATTTTGCCTGAAAACAGTTCTTTGGAATATCTCTTCAGGCTCTTGTGTTAACATTTGGTCTGTGACACTTATGGGTGATGATGGTGATAGAATTTCACGCAATGGTAAAATTTGTCTGTGCTGAGAGTCAGCACAAATCTTACAACTACTTAAATTCCATTACTAAACTAAAGCACAGCTCTGTGAGAGTTTTCTGTTGCGTCATTAATGATTCCCAAAACGGTGAAACCTGTCCCCAAATGATTATTTTCTCTCTTGTCACCAGGATTCAGGGTTTGGGTTCTGTCTGATTTTGTTGAAAGGACTAATCTAAAGCAGTGAGCATTGCAGGTTTCTATGAAAATGTTGATGTTCTTGGTCACTGCTGTCTTTCCTGTGAGTTATTGGTTTCTAGGACAGTTTTTCTGAAAGCTTCATCTTTCTCACGTAAGATTAATGTCTAACAGTGGCTGTGCCATTTTTTTATGGTGAACTTTGGCAGTTTTAGGTGATAGTGAGGCAGACTATTCCAGTAGCTTAGCCCAGTTCCAGATGAAAAGTTTTGATATCAGAACTGTATCTTCAGTTTGACCTTATTCTTAGAAAGGAATTAGTGCAACAGCAGAGATCAGGTGATGGTATATTTCTGTAACATATGGTGCTGAACAGAATGGGAGGCCCAAGAATGCAAAGGTTAAATAATATGAGTGGAAGGAAAGTGGGCAGAATGTGCATGCAATGATTGTGTAGATCCCTTCCTGTACTTTGCTGTGATGATTTCAGCGAGCAACTAATGTCACCTAAAGATGCTATTCACTGTAAACCATTATTATTTTACAAGTATTTTAATAAAGGTACCTACATAGCCAAATTTAATAGAAACAGCAGAGAGTCCTTTCTTATTCAGGAACAAAAAAAATTATCAGTGTATGACACACTTGTCCATAAGAATCTACCATAGACTCTCAGCCTCCCTCAAAATTGTTTTTCCATTTGTGCTCATTGAAAAATGCGGTTCCTACTCCAAATACAAGTCTATGAAGTTCTGTGCATTTTAATAACTGTGCACTATAATATACATGCAAAGTCTCAACTATATTAACTTTAATTTTTTTTGTTGGAAGTTGATTTTATTCTGGACGTGATGGAAACATGAAAAAATGAAATCATGTACATATTATTAAACACATGTGCCTGTGTGCACACACACACAAGAACGATTATCCTGGATCAGACCAAAAGGCAATCTCTCCTACTGTCTCCAACAGTGGCAGTAAGTGGCTGTCTAAAGAGAAGGAAGGGATAAGCATATTAGATATTCTAGCCTCCAGCCATTTTCAGCTAAGCTAGCTTCCTGAACCAGATAGGGTTTCTATGCATGACTATTTGTAGAACCACCACTATCTGCAGAAATCTCCATCAAGCTGTAAATAATTAATCTGAGGAATGAAAAACATATAAAGCAATAACTATCTGTCATTTGTTAAAATCTTGTTCAATTGTGTTTGCTTCTTATTTCTTTACTTTCAGTAGAGCTCCTCTTCTGGAAGTTAGTTTAGAAAATCACTCCTATTTAACTAATCCATAACTGTCTGATGAAATCATGTCCCATTTGAACATATAGGATGGCATACACCAGCCTGTTCTTACGCCTGTAAGTGCTTGGATTGACCAGTGAACACTATACCAAGAAAATTCAAAATGGCTTAACTGAAGTGCTCTGCAGTATGGAAAATATTCACTGATTGTGTCCCATGTGGAGTCAACCAGGTAGCACTGGCAACGTTTCTATAAGCTTTAGAAGCTCTGGAACATTAATGCTGTTTTTTAAAACTTGTTTCCTGACCTTCCCTTTTGCCCCACCAAGATGCAGGACATCTTCCATCATATATAGAACATTCATCCACTGATAACTAATGTGAACATGAACCATTCCTGTTAGGATAATGTTGTTTCATATAGGAGTGCGATAGAACTAATTTAGCAGAATCCAAATTTGGACAGACTGCCTGTAAATCCCAGTTTCAAGTATTCTTAAGTATCATGACAAAGTAGCATCAATGAGCAAAATTATAAATGAAAGCTCAATTGCACAAATGTCTCCAAGGCCATTTAGAGATGATTTGGTAACACAGTACCATTTTATAAGTAGCACACAAATTGACAAGGTTTGATTTTTATCCTAATTAAAAAAAAAAAAGAAAAGTGGAGTGGGAGGGAGAAGTTACTTTCTCTATTAAAAATAGCCCTTTAATTTTACAAAATTAGTTCAGAAGAAAAGACAGAAACTTTGGATTAATCAGTGACTTGTTCAAACTCAAGACCATTTTAAGGCTTTTGGCATAGAAGACTATTTATTATTAAATAAAAAGGTAATGCTGATATGATGAGCAAGAACTGCTTTCTGAGAAGTGCTTTAAATAATCTGTTCAAGGATACTGAGCATTTGCAGAATAATGCTGAGGATATATTTCTCTATCTTTCTCTTAGAAGAATTTAGCCTTGCTTTTGCTATGGACATTTGTTCAGTGAAGGACCATCCTATAGTTAACATAATGCCGCTGATGTAAGCTTTTTCAGCTTGAATATGTAATTTGGAAATGAGCAATGATTTGTAAGCTTAGAAGAAAACTGCAGTGATAATCTTGAATACATTAACTGAAAGAACTAAATGATTATTTACAAAACAAAACAACCCCCCCAGATATAGCTGGTGCCTCTTTTAATATCCAAGACTCTGGATATCATAGAATATAACATCTGCATTGCTGCTTCTCAGTGGTATGATCAACTCAGGGAGCAATGGAAATGAAGTTATTTATCAGCTCTTAAAGTTTTTTCCTTTATATATTTTACTTTTATACTGAATGCTTTTTATGATGTGGACATCTGTTTGCTAGAAATTTAATCAGTGCCACTGGTTTATTTCACCCAATCCAGATCTCTTACTCTAAGAACTAAAGGAAAAAGTCTGCCTTTACAAATAAACCAAAAAGCAGTCATAGCAACACTACTCCCATAAGTTACTTTTCTGTGCATGTTGCGAAGACTGATTTTGTAGGATTTTTATGGAATAAAATTCAAGGTTTGGTTCTACTCATTCTTTCTGGCCTTAACCAGACAGTGACAATTTATGCTCAGTTGTCAACTGAATTAGACAGACTGTATATACTCCCACTACCCTGCTGTTCTGTAGGCAGCAGTGTACAGGAACAAAACTGGGTACTTTCTCTGTTTGGCATCCCTCAACAGTGTGGAGCCAAAAGATGTAACTCAATTGCAAAACTGTTTTATTAGTCAACAAGTACTGTACCCCACCCACATTTCTAACTAGCAGATGGTCAGGCATGCCTTTAGAACAAGATGAGGGATTTCACTACTTCACTTTTTTGGAGTAAATAAATAATATTCAGAAATTCTATTTAAAAATGTAAACTGCACAATTCATTTGCCATGAAAGCATAGTATCATATAAGGATAATATTTTAGATTCTCTGAAACTGTTGCAGTTACCTAAGATAAATATTACTTCATTAATATACAGTACTTCTTAAGCATGAAGCAAGACTCATCCTAATGCTCTAAATATCAGAGACTGACTTCTGACTAGGGACACTTACTCTGGAGGAAAAGATCAGGTATTACTCTGCTGCAAGTACTCCTTTTGATAAAGAAAATGGATTAGGTTTGCATTTGTAACAAGAACTCTTTCACCATGAGCAAGTAGACCAAATTACTTCATTAACTTTAAGCTACTATGCATTTGTATGAAACTGTTAAAAATATGACCCTTAAAAAGTCCTGTCAGCACTGTATTTCTTCTGTGTTTTCTGAATCACTGGAGTAACAGATAATGTCATTCCCAGCCACTGACCCAATGGAATGCTGTTTGTTCTGAGTATCGAGTCAGGTTCATTCCTTCCATTCACCGTCAGTAACACAAGATTCTGCAGGACAGGTCATGGTTGCATCTGTTTCTCTGTACCTCTGTTGTCTTCAGCTTATTCTTTCAGTGACTCTTAGGCAGCTTTACTGCTTTTAGCAGAGTTGCATCGATTTGCCTTGAATAATCTCAGCTTATTGTTTCCTATTATTTAGTCATCTAAAAATAGAAATTTGTAACTTTATAACTCTTTGTCCGTGAAAATGGTCTTTAGAAAGAAAGGTTGTAAAACTCGAGTCATAAATTGATTCTTATGGAGTATCAGTATACTTAGAATTTTACTAAGACGAGGACTTTTGCCTTACTGAGCTTACCATCTATGTGTTAAGTTGCCATACTAATAGACATATTTAATACATAAAAATGAAATTTCCACAAAGTCCCCATATGAATTGGTGTCACAGTGAGGAATAATGACAGTCCAATTACAGAAATGATATTCTGTTTTAACAGCATGTTCAACATACTGTATTCCCTCTATGGTAACAGCAGCAGCAAATTCAAGGCAAATTGCTAAATAGACTTCACTCAGAAATGTGTATCTTGCTTGATCAATTTTATCAGAAATGTCTGATCTATCTCTTTCATTTCGCCATGATGTGATCTCAGGTATAGTTTTCTGTTCTGTTAAGATAAACTATTTTACTGGGGTGATATTTATCTAGGGGACCTCATCCCATTTATTTTAAATTTCTACATTTATTCTGTACATACCAGCATACCCTGTAGCAATATACTTCATCTAGACCACCTCAGTAATTGAATTTATACAGTACCTTTCAGCTCCGAAATACGATGTTTTTCCAAAGATGACAGTGTCATAAAGTTGATTCTGTGATTCCAGTTTCTAAGCTGAAAGCAAAAGGAAAATAAGCATGGTTTCAAGTTGATTTTACAAATGAAAGGAGTGAAGTGGGTTTTTTTAATTTTTATTATTATTTAAATGAACTAAATCACCAAGTAATATGACCTTTACTTACTGCTAAAACTTGAAATCCAGCATCAGACTGTCCCTACTAATATAAATTATTACCATCTAAATTTGTGAAGGATGCTGAGAAAATGAAAGAACTGGAGTCTGCTTCATAATGAGTCACAACTGAAATTACTGCCTTCTTTCATTTGCTTTAAATGGATCTTAACAATATATATATTTTTAATTGTCATTAGGCTGTTGAGTGTCCAGGCAGCGTCATCAGGGATGTCAGCACAGGGAGTGCATGACAATAGTTTTAACAGGATAAAATGATATTGTGAGCAAAGGGTTATTTTTTTTCCACATTAACAGCAAGATAATCTTCTTTAGTGTTCTAAATATAGGAATGTGATTCAAACCTTTCTGATATTTGAATTACAAGAGGATGTGGTATATTTAACCATTCTTTAGTCCATTTTATTGAAATGCCATTTTTTAAGGAAATTCTGAATGTACTAGCTTATTTGTATCCAATAATTCCAAAGATGTATAAAACGAAATGAATGGAAGGGATAAGTGAGCAAAGAGTTAAACCATAGTGTTGTGAGGAGAATTGTGGAAGAAGCAGAAGTGGAAAAGCTATTAATTGTAGTTCCACTTACAGAATTTAGCAAGTAAAGGAAATAAATGCTGCCTTTTGACAGTAATTGTATATGCTCTGAAAATATGTTGTAGTGACTAACTAGAGCTCTTTTTTTTTTTTTTTTAATTCAGCCTACTTCTAGATGAAAACTATTAATTAAGCACTTGTGGATTGCATTGCTTTTTATTTAGCCCTGAAGTTGTGAAGAGTGAGCCGTACGGAGAGAAGGCTGATGTCTGGGCTGCAGGATGCATCCTTTATGAGATGGCAACTCTGAGCCCACCATTTTACAGCACCAATATGCTCTCCTTGGCAACTAAGGTATTTGGATTTGCTAGATCAACCTACCCAATTCTTTCTGCGTATGTTCCCTAGATCCACAAGAATTCATATGTAAGATTATGGAAGCACAAACTGCATTCAGATGTGTGAATGAGCAGAAATATTTATCATTGTATGAACTGTTATCTTGTCATCATAATCACAAAATACAGCTTGTAAATAATAATATATGTTTACTTTTCATACTAGCACATTTTTATCATCACATTTGGTGATCGGAATTTTAGATATAAAAAATTTATTGACCTGCTGTAGTATTGGACTTGCTATAGGGTTGTTTATTACTCACACTTTAGAACATGATCACCAATGAAAAGAAATCACTGCTTTTTGTAAATGTTTCCGTTGTTCAGATGTTGCATGCCCTTGTTTTTACATTAATGTGGATACCTGATAAGAGATATTCTGCATTAAATGATGTTTTCTAAGTTGCTTTGCAAGGTAAAGCTGATGATTTTGATTTAATGCCTATCGGATTGTTCCAAGGAAAAGTACTTATCACATGGTACTTGAAAATTCATAATGGAATATATTTTCTTCAATTAACTCTAGGTTATTAATTTTGCAGATAGTAGGGGCTGTGTATGAACCTGTGCCAGAAGGAGTGTTCTCTGAAAAAGTGTCAGTTACCATTAAAAGGTAATTACTCATCTCGCCTTATTTCAACATCTTGCCAAAAAGGTATTTTGTTATGTATGTTTCTAGTAATGACAATGTGACAATTTACTGACTTTAGCAACCATCAGTATTTATCTCTGAGTATGAAATGTCTTCTGATTTAAAGGAAAACAGTAATATCTCCTCACCCTACTGATAACAAAGAGTTAGTATAGACAAGGCTAACAATGTTTAGACAGCAAGTATAACTTTATACACAGTACTGAAGTGTTCAACACTACCACTGCTACAGTTAATCTGCTACACATAAGATTATTTCTTTTCATAAAATTACAGCATTTTGAGACTTTTTCAAGTGCAGTTTGTGGTCAAGGAAGTAACTCTGTTGTAATATTTATAGATCACTGTATGATCACAGTCATCATTTTGTGTATTTGTTTGTTAGAAATACATTTCTCACTACTTCTAAACATGTTAACAAAGCAGAGATAATGACGGAGGAAAAGATAAGACTGTATTTGTTCTGCTCAATCACCATATATTTCTTTTTGCTATTTCTTCCTGGTGATAACATAACATGTAAGGCAAATTATAGAGTGTGAGTTGGTGCACTTCTGAAGAGACTTAGCTCTCTTGATTGTCCATTTTAGAAAGACTCCACTTAGAACAAAAATCCTTTTTCTTTCTCACTCAAATGTGGCATTCCATCTCTAAAAAACACTTTACTGTGCAAAGACTGTAACATTTCTATACTATCTTTTACTTTATAAAAAGGTTTCTGTTATCTAAAGACCCTGACAATGAAAGGTCACTGAGAGAATAGAAGCAAACAGAATTAATGTTTAAGTTTAAAAAGTTCAGAAATGAATCATTTTAAAAATTTACAGCTATTTGTAGTTGATTTTGAAATACTTTAAAATAAGTATTTTAAAATAAGTACTTTTCTGATCTGTGTACTGTTAGCTACCTAGGAACTAGCTAAGTGTGGTTCTATTTGTAAAAAGAGATGGAAAACAGTACAAATAACATTCCTGAAATAGAATTTTGATAACATACATAACACATTCTGTTTCATTGGCACTTGGTAGAATAACTGGCTTTAGTCATTCACTGCTTACCATTTCAGGGTAATATAGTCATCCCAAATGTATCCAGAAAATATCTTCATGTCGCATCATATCAGAATTGATATGTATTGTATTCTCTTACAAATCTGAAACTGATCTTTATCAGCAAAGTTGGACAAACTTATGCTGAGGATCTGGCCTTTCTTCTCCTGGCCCGTCTTTTCCTTCTTTTCATTCTTGATAATGATGATAAATTCAGTAAAATGAAGTATTTGATTGGTAGAAGGCCAGCTATTGATTATCCTTTATAATTATAGATATTGCTGCTGTATTAAACAGGTTCACTAAAAGTCTCTCTATCATTATCAAACTGGCTGCTCTTTTGGTCATTTTACTGACAGTCTACATGGTTTAAATAGCTGATTAAATAGATACCTGCATGAAAAGTTAAAATGAACTTTTCCTATCACATAAGCTTTACCCTACTTATTTTAGTAGCAGTGGGAAGCATAAAATAATATGTTGCTTTTCTTACTATTGGTTAATCCTTAACTGAAATATTTTGTTTATTTTTTGGCTCATGCTTCAGGAGACAGTTAGACAAAATGAAGAACATTAAAGGAAAGAAATGAAGAAGTTCATTTCTGAATGATGACTGAAGCACAATACCTATTCAAAGAGGAATGCCATAAATAGAAAAAACATCTGCTTTTTCTTGTTAATAAAGATTAGAAAAACATTAAAAGCTTCATGTTGCAACTGGAAATTTGCATCCAGTATATTAGATTAGTTTCAGTGGATTAAGCTACTAAAGAAGGTTTTGAAATCATAATCACCAAAGTCATTCAGAGTTGAACATCAGTCTATTCAGTGTTTAGTCACAGATCATTTCTTTTTAGACACTTGGGAAATGGATTAAGGACCTATGAGAAATCTTTTACAGTTAACATGATTCTTCAAAATTTTGACCAATTTCAGTGGATTAAAGTCAAAAATTAAAAAGAAAAATCAAGTGGAACATTTCTTAGGGCAAAAAAATGCATCTGTTTATATACCTCTAAAGGAAATATAAAAGTTTAAATAAAACAGATTAACACAGTTATGATAATGAGATGAATCATAATGGATTTGAGAAATTGGCTATAAGAAGAGATTAAAATCAAGGAGTTAAAATGCTGTAAAACATTTTCAGAACTGCTGCTTTACATGGAGGTAATGTTTATTTAAAAAGTACTGTTTTAGAAATAATAAAGTCATTCTGTGACACCTTTAAAAAAGGGTGTTGGGTCAAGTGTATGTGCATGATAGCTGATCAATAGTACTCTGCAGGTAAATCATAGTAAATTGTCAGGCCCACTGGATTTATTAGATTTAAAACAACTTATAGTACCTGAATAACTACCTGCTTCAGCTTTCATGCCCTAACCTACATCCAAAATATATAGAGATTTAAGTATAGACCTAATAATATATCGTTATTATTACTAAACAGCTACCTACAGTGCCTGAAACAGGAACCATAGAATTATAGAAAAATTTAGGTTGGAAGAGACCTCTGGAGGTCATGTAGTCCAAACCCTGCTCAAAGCAGATCCAGTTAGATCAGACTGCTCTAGGGCCTTGTCTAGTTGAGTTCTGAATATATCCAAGGATGGAGATTCCACAATGTCTCCGGGCCCTCTTCCAATACTTGACCACTTTTGTGATTAAAATAATTATCTTTATATCTACTTGGACTTTCCCATGTTCCAGCTTGTGTCTATTGCCTCTTGCCCCATCACTGTGCACCTCTGATAAGAGTCTGGCTCCATCTTCTCTACACCCTCCTCCCATTAGGTGGTCGTAGGCAGCAATAAGATCTCCCCATTCCCTTCTCATCTTATGGCTGAACAAACCCAGTTCTCTCAGCCTTTACTTGTATGTCATATGCTCCAGTACCCCAGCATATTATTGGTCCTCCACTGGACTTGCTCAAGTATGTCAATGTCTTTCTAATAGTGGGGAGCCCAAAACTGGACACACTACTCTAGATGTGATCTCACAAACGTTGAGCAAAGAGTAGAATAATCACTTCCCTCACCTTGCTGACTACACTATTGCTAATACAGCCCAGTATGTGGTCAGCCTTCTTTGCTGCAAAGGCACGCTACTGACTGATGTTCAGCTTGTTGTCCGTCAAGACTCCAGATTCTTTTCTGCAGGGCTCTTTTCTATCCAGCTGGTGCCCAGCCAGTACTGTTGCATGGGGTTATTCCATCTCAATGGCAGGACTTTGCCTTTGTTGAACTTCATGAGTTCCTGTCAGCCTATTTCTGCAGGTTTCCAGGTCCCTTTGATAGCAACCCTGCCCTCCAGTGTGTCAGCTGCTCCCCCCAGTTTTGTGTCATCCACAAATTTGCTGAGAGTGCGCTCTGTCCGATCATCCAGATCTTTATTAAAGATGAGTTGTAAAAAGTGTTGTTTGATGAAACAACACTGGCCCAGTACCAGTCCCTGAAGGATGACATTTCTGGACACCTTTATATTGCTGATCCCAGCCCTTTGAGCTAGGAATTCCAGCCGTTTTTTCACCCACCTCATAGTCCACTTATTCAGTCCATATCTCCCCAGATTGGCCGTGAAGGTAGTGTAGGAGACTGTTTCAAAGGCCTAATGAAAACCAAGGTAACCACGGCACACACTGCTCTCCCCTTGTCCACAGAGCCAGTCATCTCCTCATAGAGAACAATCAGGTTAATCAGATACTATTTGCTTTTCTTAATCCATGCTGGCTGTTCCAAGTCAGCCTCTTATCCTTCATGTGCTTGGCTTCCAGAAGAGTTTGCTCTCTTATTTTCCCAGGGTCTGATGTGAGACTGACTAGCCTGTGGTTTCCTTGATCCTCCTTCCTGCCCTTCTTCAATATGCATGTGATATTTGACTTTTTCCAGTCTTCAGGAACCTCCCCCATCCATCAACCTTTTGGAAATGATGGACAGTGGCATCGGTCCGTTCCCTCAGCACCCTCAGGTGCATATCACCTGGTCCCATGGACCCATGTATATTCAGTTGTCTTAAATGTTCCCTAACTGTATCCTCTATTGCGGATCATGCTTCATGACAGCAGATTCTGCAAGGAGGCTCAGGGATCTGGGACACTTGAGGCCAGATGTTACCAGTGGAAACAGAGGCAAAAAAGGCATCAAGTACCTCAGCCTTTCCCATGTGCCTTGTCACTAGGTTGAACAATGGACGCACATTTTCCTTATCCTTTCTTTTGTTCCTGAAGTACTTACAGAAGGCCCTCTTATTGCCCTTCACATTCATTGCTAGATCCAATTCTAGATGAGCTTTCTTAACTTCACCCCTTGGGGTCTACATATTCCTCCTGGGTAGCCCACCCCTGTATGCTTCCACCTTCTGTAACCTTCATTTTTACATACGAGCTGAGGGGTTCCCTGTTCATCTATGCTGGCCTTCTGCCATGCCTGCTTGACTTGCTGCATGTGGTAATGGGCTGCTCTTGTGCTTTGAGGCAGTTGTCCTTGAAGATCAGCCAATTCCACTGGATTTCCCTTTGCCCTCCAGGACAGTCTTCCATGAGATTCTACACAGAAGATCCCTGAAAAAGCTGAAATGTGCTTTCCTGGGGTCCCAGGTTATGATTCTAATATTTGTCTTTCTCACATCTCTCAGGATTTTAAACTCCCCAATCTGATGGTCACTGCAGCCAAGGCTACCCTCGACCTTCACATCGCTGTCCAGTTCCTCCTTGTTTGTGAGCAACAGGTTCCACAGAGTGCCTCTGCTAGTTGGCCTCTCAGTCACCTGCACCAAGAAATTGCCATCAATGCATTCCAGAAATCTGGATTGCCTGTGCTCAACCTTACCCTGCCAGCAGATATCAGGGTGGTTACAAGCCCCCTATATAGGTACCAGTGCTATATCCATCTGTTGCAGCATTGAAGTCCCACCACATGTCTGTAATCCCAGTGAGATCACAGCTCTGCAACTGTTCATGGACTTTTAATTCCTCCTGCTGTTTCCCATGCTGTGTGCATTTATGTACAAGCACTTGAAATAGAACCTAAGTTGTGCTTTGTACTGCTTTCACAAGGGGAGTGTAAGAGCCTCCCCCATCATATTGTCCCACAAACAGCACCTTACTGCCCCATATACCTCCACTTCTCTGTGTTATGCTAACTTTCTCTCGGTGTACCTAGTTTAATGCCCTTCTCACAAGGTTAGTAAGCCTCTTGACAAAGATTTTTTTGCCCCACTTCATCAGATAGATCCTGTCCCCACTCAGTAGTCCATGTTCCTCAATGAGGGTCCTGTGGTAGTGAAAATCAGTCCTACCCAAAACACCAGCTGCAAAGCCAGGTGTTGAATTGCAGGTTGCATCCACCCAGACTTGAGCCTTTCCCCCTTATTGGAAGGATTGAGGAGAACACACCTTGCCCACCTGCCCTTTACCGTTGAACCCAGTGCTCTGTAGTCACTTTCGATACGTTCTGGGTTAGCCCTAGTAGTATCATGGGTGCCCATATGGATGAGCAGCAACAGGTAGTAGTCCAAGGGCCAGATGACCCTTGGCAGTCTTTCCCAACATCCTGGGTTCAAGTACCTGGCAAGCAACAGGTTTCCTGATTATCAAGTTGGGCCAATAGATGGTGCTTCTGTCCCCCCTGCAGGAGGGACTCTCCAGTGACTATCAGCTGCTGTTTCTTTGTGGTGTGGATATTTGGTTTATTTGGTTTTGGTGGATCCTCTGTTGGTCTGCATCCTCTCTTAGGTCTTCCTGCTCCTCACTTGTTCCCAGGTCACTATACCTGTTCTGTAATTGTAGATCTGCAGGCAGAGAAAAAGCCTTTCTTCTGTTGCCAAAAGTCACAAGTATCCAGCCTCTCCTATCTTGCGATCCTGTATCTGTTATTCCTTTAAGGATAATTTCTAATGCTCCTCCTTCGCATTGGGAGTTTGGGCTCCTGTTGCTGCAACATCTTTTGTGTCAGTCTCCTATACGTCTTCCCTGACAGTACGTTCACTTCCTTTGTAATTGCTTTGCCCAGTGGCTCAGCACCTTGAGAAGAGCACAGCTCTCACAGGTGAGGCCACTGTCTCCCCTAGCAGCAGGCGTACCCTGCAGCCCTAGACCTGCACAGCAGCAGTTCTGTCTGGGTCGGTGCCTCTGATGTGCCAAGGACAGTTCCACTTGGTGCGGGAGACTGTGCTCTGTGGTGGGTCACCACCAAGGCCACGCAGCATCGAGCAATCCCACTCAGGCTTGAGTAGAGTTTCTGGGCCCCTTTGTGTACTCGCTGCAGTAACTGCTGTGACAGATGCTATGTTTCTTTTAGCTCCCTCTGTTCACTGTCATCTTGAATGGAAAAATGCTGCTTGATAAATTTCTTACTATGAAGATTTTGGCAATAGCATTTTTATAAGCCAGCAGATGTTGCTCTGTCAGTCTTTTTGCATAAAAGTATTTGTGCATTTCTGAAATTGTATCCATTTGTAATTTTTGAGTCATTGTAAGAACTTAAAATTGTTGCCCTGATAAATTTCTGGTTTTGTCCCATGTGCTAGCCAGCATGACTTGATAGATACCATTGAATGAATGCAGTGATAGTAAATGGATTTCTAGAAAAAAGTAATTGCATTTCATTAGAGAATGGTACTTTCTCTAGGTGCTTAACTCCTGATGCAGAGACACGTCCAGACATAGTGGAGGTCAGCTCAATGGTGTCTGAGGTGATGATGAAATACTTGGATATTTTATCCACCTCCCATCTCATGTTGGAGAAAAAACTGGTTCGGGAGAGGACACGCACCCAGAGGTACTTCATGGAGGCTAATCGAAATGCAGTAACTTACCACCATCAGCTTTCCATTTTATCACAAGTAAGTACATGCGTTAGACTTCATTTTTTTTCTTATCACAGTGTGCCATATTTGGGAAAATAATGTCCAACAAAGCAGAAAATAAATCAAAATGAAAAGACAAATCCCCTTAGAACAATTTCAAATCCATGAAGGCTCTTTAATTTATTTTTAACTAGGTATTCATTCATTCTCTGTGGACATGCTCATGCAGCAAAAATAACAATATCTTAAAAACTGGTATCATCCCATGTTGGGAAATGGCCTTATTGTGGAGATACTTGAAATTTTGATAGACTCT
Organism: Dromaius novaehollandiae; assembly: GCF_036370855.1. Taxonomy (NCBI): domain Eukaryota; kingdom Metazoa; phylum Chordata; class Aves; order Casuariiformes; family Dromaiidae; genus Dromaius; species Dromaius novaehollandiae. The sequence continues at coordinate 31,720,177 of NC_088099.1, forward strand.
GATAATATCTAATTGTTAATGTACATTTGTGAATGGTTAGTGAATAGGAGAATGTGCACTTGGCTCGAGTGGAACAAATGGATAATCTTGTGCATGATTCATAAACAATGGCACTGAGAAGATGGAACCTACACAAATATAACTTTTAATTACAGGTTGGTACATAAAGAGCAGTGATGCTGATAATGTATTTGCTACGACTTTCTTACTGTCTGATACAGTTCTGCAGAAATACTATGATTTTTTCATTTGCTTCAGGCTATGAAGCAGCCAAACACTCTTCATGAAGGACATCGGCATTTTACATAATAAAGTAAACTTACATGTAATCTTGGAGATTTTACTTCAGAAAATAGAAGGGCAATGTTTCTTCATAGTAAAAGTTCACTAAAAATTATTGTTATGGCGATTACAAAGGAAAGTTAAAATTTATACAGCTGCTCTTGTCTGTTCAACTATTGTATCTCTCTTAAAAAGACTGATTTTTTTTTATTTTTAAATCAGGGCTCAGTAGTGAAATACTGAAGAACCTCTAAGAAAAAGATTTTCAAGCTTTTTCTGACACCATGGAAAATCAAAAGAAACCTGGTTCCAAACTTGTGGATTTTCTTTAGTACATTTCTTTGTCTTCACATGCCTGACTCGATATAAGGCTTATAGAAATTAATCACTTTTCTTCCATAGTTTTTCAAACTAGTAGTCCAGGAACGTTATATGTATTCAGCAATGACAAATTACTGTTTCATTTTGTTATGTTTTTTATAAAAAGGATGCCAACAGCTTCCAAAAAAACTTCAGTAAACCACTGTGGTTTGAAATATGAGAGGTACTGAGATGGAGGTAAGGTATACGATAGGATTATGGCTTAAATAAACCAGTATCAAAAGTTATTTTACATATTTTTAGAGTTTTCTTACCGTACACTTGAAAACTGCTTGTGTAATGTTATTTTTCATATCTTGATATAGTCATTCTCATGCATAACTGTGATCAACTTTGCAAAAACACCTACTATGGATGGAAAGCTAACCGTATTTATTTTGTTACTCTACTTGATTTAGGATTTCAATGCAGTTATTATTCTTCAAGAGTACTCTATCTAGACCTTTATAAGATATGATAGAACTGATAGATGTATGTTGAAGTTAGAGTACTTCCGTTTTGCATAAATACTTTAAAAATACACCAGTCTTCAAAAAGAGAAAATGTATCAAAAAGATACAGATGCCTCTATATCTTATGGGATAATGGCTAGTCTTGTGAAGGAAGAAATACGGTAATTCAAGTTCCACTCCAACAGATATTTTGTTACATATGTAGAATGAAACAGGTCCAACAGGAGGGTTTGAGAAAGATCCAGAACACCACTGAAGCTGAAGGAATATGACCCTGTATGGAGAAGTGGGAGACCTGATTGTATGTTCTTGCTGTAAATCAGATAGAATAAGAAATCAGGCTAGGATTTCCCAGATTTCAGAAGAATGCTACAGGGCTTACAAATAGAAGCAGCCATGTTGTTTCCTTCTCAGCATTGCAGGAAAATTTTGTGAAGTTGGAGGATTTCTAATAAAAAGAATAACTATTTCTGAAAAGTTTAACTTTTGAAAAAAGACAGTATTCTGACTAAGAATATTAAGAATTTCAAGCAGCTGTTCTTCAAATGAAAACTCTGTGAGGTGTGGACAACCTCATCCATCTTAGTCAAGGCCCCAGTGATTCCACAGCCAGGTGATTTGTCATTCTTCCCGTGGTGTCAGAAAACTCAGCGTTTCTGCCATGTAGCTCAAAGTTCTGTTGAAGCTAGCTATCTTATACTTCATTTTCTCTTTCCTGAGATGTCCTATGGCCTTCTTTTTCATCCCAATTGTGTCATGTTGTGAATGTTGCTCAAAAAAAGAGCATGCTGTCTGTCCTGGTTTATGGAGCTATGTGGCATAGATCTTTTGGGGCCAGAGTGGAATCTGCTTTATAAACAGGTCAAGACCAATGTGGAAACTGATGAACTGGGCAGTCTGAAGGACAGGTCAGTAGTAGATGTCAGGAAAGTGTTGTTACCTCACCTGGCAATTATAGCATAGTATCTATTCTTGAAAATAATCCTAATAAAAATAATTATTATCACTTCCTCATCTGAATTCTTATCTTTCATTGTATCCATAGGAATTGTTGTTTATGTGAGAACAGAAACAGATGTAAGGATGGTGTTTAATAGAGTTAGTTTGTTCAGTCCTGAAAGGTAAAGTTTGCTGCCATAGCAGAGTACGCAGAGCACAAAATAATAATTGTAGTAATTATCTCATACATAGTCCCTTTCATTTAAAGGTAATCGATATTATATTTTCATGCTGTGAGTCAAAAAAGGTGGAGAGGGAAAAGGTAGTTTGTGCGAGGTCACCAACTAGACCAGTGCCAAAGCTGAGTCTTCTGGGTTCCAAGCCAAATCTGAGTCCTAAAACAGTAGTTGTTTTAACTAATGGTGAAAGTATCTTTTTCATATTTTCCTTTAAAGATATCAGTGGGTAACTAAGTTTGGATTCCATTGCTTTGTTGTTGGTGTCTAGATTTGAAAAATGTAGGTATTATTTTGGCTGTGTACAAAAAGCTCAAAATAAGTCACTTTTATTACTGTGGAAATATGTATTTGATTACATGATCATCATCCATCATAGTTTCCCTTACTGCATATGTCCTGAAGTCTTTTCACCTTAGGAATAATGCTTAGAAGCCCTTGAGAAGCAAGTATGTTCACATACTCCTTGGCATATAAATAGGATAAGCTTTTTCTGGATGCCAGATTTTTTAACTTAAAATAGCAATGTATTAGAAACAAACCTTCAGTTTGTACTGCAAAGTATGTTTTCCTTTAAAATATTCAGTTGCCCTCTAAAACAATGTAGTGTGATGAATACTGAGATCAGCCACATGCTTTGAACATGGGGCAGATAACAGTAAATTTTATAGTCAGAGTATATATATATAAAAAATATAAGAAAATCTGAGCCCTTTGTACTTCCTGCTGTTCTGATCATATAAGTAGTCTGTCATGTTTGCCCACTTTTAAAGTAATCTCTGAGAGTAGCCTCCATATCTTCCCTTCTAAAGTTTGATTTGTGCATCTGGCATACATGTTCTATCACATTCTTTCTATATAGCAGGATTTTATAGTATTCTATTCTATTCTTTAGGAAGTTAAGCTCATTTTCATTTTTTTGTATTAATAATATCATCTGAATTCACATTTTATATTTAAGTCCATATATTCAAATACAGTTCCCCATTATGCCGAGTAATGGGAGCCTAAGATGCTTAGGTAATGGAACAGTAGGTAAAACTGTTGCACAATCTAGTCGAGTGGCTCCACATCCAGTGTTTGTCAGGGTTAACAGTGTGTCAGAACTCATAGGCAGTGCTTGGCTTAGGCTGGTCCGTATAGGTCACCATTAGTTGAGCTGAGTGCTTTGTGCTAATCTTCAAAAGTACAAGAATGCTTATTCGCTTTGGCATGCATAAGGTTGCTCTCTGCATTTTCCTGATTTTACACCTGAATGGATAAGCCTTCCACTAACCCAGAGTACTGGCGAGCATAACATATATACTTAAGAGGAGTCACCTTGCTTTTAGATAGGATTTTTAGCTGAAGATCTACACTGGCCCTCCCAGATGTGGGCTAGATCTGCAGGTATCAAGTTGTTGCATTTCAGGTGGACCCTACTGCTAGGAGACATATCCTGGTTGTTCTGCTTGCAGCCAGCTTCATGAGAGCCTACACTAAGAAGCCTGGCTGCATCCCTTGCAGGAGCAGCTTGTCTATTTATTGACTGAAAATGGTGATAGAAGCAGTACAGCAATCTTCATACAGGACTGTGTCTAAAGTGAAGAGCCTGGCCAGACTTGAAATGGTTCATGTAGGGCTCTCTCTTCTGTCTGTGATATGAATAATCTACCTTGATAATGCATCTGTAGATAACTAAGAGTAGATTGTATTATGTCTTTTCTGGATTGGTTTAGAAACATGAACAGTGTATTTCAAATCCCGAGATAGGCTGGAACTTGTTTGTATGTCCCTACCATTGCAAAGATCTTAATGCAAATAATTGTGATGAATTTTGTAGGAATACCTGTAAATACAGACCGTGCTTCTCCTCCCACTCTTTTCTTTATATTCGTCACAGGATGTGTGGTCAAAGGGGGAAGGATTAAAGCAGATGGTCTAAGAATTTCCACTTTTGTAACCACCCTGCAGGCTACTGGCAACTCTTGTCATTAAAAGCAGTCACACCCTGCAGGCTAAGCAGCCATCAGTTTCTTCTAATTTATAGAAAAAAAAAACAGAACAGGCTCATACCTATTTGAGGGGCACAGGAGTACAAAATGATTTAACTGTGTTTTCACCAAGACATTTTCTTCTGTGCCCAAATACAGTTCTGTGCTGTTGGCAATTTGACCCTACTAACAATCATCACGAGCATTACAAAGGTAATGCTTAATTAGCAATTCAGTTTGGATTGATCTATTTATTTTTCTTGTTAACTCAGAAACATAAACAAAAAATGGATTAATGTAACGTCCATTTTAATTTCCTTCTTCTTTGCGTTTAGATATATATTCTGTTTGTTCAAGTCAGCCAATCAATACATAAAATCTATTTTCTTAAAACAACTATATATGAACGCAGCAACTATTTTTGTATTGGTCAAAGCAAAGTATATGTTTGCTTCTAAATCACTTAGAATGCAACATGTTATTAATATTACAACAATATAGTCCAGTCTTTATTTTAGGTGAGAATATGCAATTCATATACTTTTTATAATTTCTTTTTGTGATACTGCCTGTCTGTGCGCAGCTGCATACAATTCCCATTTCTTTTGAAATAAGTATGAGAACTCAGGAATGTCATGAAAGCTTAGCATCCCACCAGTTGTTCTCTTTTTCCACCTTTCGATCCATTGGTTTTGTTCTGATACTTTTCCATTTTGACATTTAAGTAGAAGGTACCAGAATTAAAGTTTAAATGCTAGAAGTTACTGCTGATATGATAAAAATAAAAGAACATTTTTAGATTTACAGTATTTTTTTCAGTTACATTGTAGACTATGTAGAGAACAAAATAAAATCGTTATGCAATAAATATTTTGTGGGTGTAATTTCTTAAGAATCACTGAATGTGGAAAATTAGTCATCACAGCTAAGTTACTACCTGTGAAAATGTATGAACAACTTTTGAGGACAAACTCATTTATTTGTTTAAATTGGCTTCAATTTGTTAGTGTGTCAGAATATTTTAATAGACTCACAGAAAATAAGGCAGGAAGAGATGTCAGAAGTTAACTAGTCCATCTCCAGGCTTTATAGCTACCTGTCACTCCTGAGAGATGTTTGACCATATTCTTAAAAATGTCAAATGATAGAAAGTCTCTGTTATCCCCAGGCAGACTATCCCAAGTTAGGGAACAGTTTGAAATCAGCAGAAACGCAGAACTGTCTTTACTTTCAGCTATCACGTGTCTGAATGACCTCTTTTTTTCCATTCAAAAATATTATCTGGGAAAACTTTGAGGAGGCCTGAACCACAATCAGAAAACCTAAAGAGAACCTAAAATCCTGGGCATATCCATAGCACATTTGCACCACGCGATATACTATAGCTGCAGTTGGTCTGACGCTTTCAGAAAATGTTGGTCTAACTTTGTATGCCTGACACAGCAGCCATGTTATCGATGAGATGTTTCCAAGAGATATCAGATGGACGTATGAATGTGCACATATGTGGTGTACATGACACTTAAAGTTATGATCTACTCTTTGTGTACAAGTGTTGTACGATTGCTGCAAGAGTGGTAAATCCAGCATGTCCCCAAAATATTGGATTTACTGAGCATGTACAAGGCTGCTGCACAGTAAAAACACATACTTATGTCTGCAGGATCCCAGAAAAATATGATAGTTGAGCCTTTATTGTAAAGTGGTTTGAAAGACTAACTTGAATTTCACTAGTTGCAGTGACTAACTGCAAGTGACTAAACAGTGTTAACTTATTAGTTTTGTTCTCTCCACAGTAGAAATATAAAACAGTTATTTCTTTCCTCTTATTTGTTATATCTCCCCCCTGTCATTTTTTTTCCTTTGGACTGAATAATCTCATTCTGTAAGTCTTACATGCTCTTAGACCTCTGATTATTCTCATTTCGCTCCTTTGGTCTCTTTGCAGTTGGTTTATGTCTTGTTTCAAATGTAGTGTCCAAAACTGGACTCAGTTACTCCAGCTAAGAACCTTATTGGTACTGAGTAGAAGATTTTCACTACTCTTAAAGAAGATTTTCTTCTTTACACATCCCAGAATGATGATGGCCTTTTCATAGCAGCATGGTCTCATTAAGCCGTGTTCTGTTTCTGATCCACCGAAACCCCCATCTCTTTTCCTGTAGAGCTGCTGTCTGACCATTTGTTTCCTAGTCTGCACATTTCTGCAGTTGTTTCTCCCTAGTCATAGCACTTCACATTATTCCCTTGCTAAACTTCATCATTTTTTTCAGTTTCTTCAGTATGTCAAAGCAATTTTCTAAATCCATTACCACTTCTATTTACACAACTTTGTGTATGATACCTGTACTGTAATATGATACATGATTTGCGTACATCTCAGTATATGCGAATTCACCAAGCATTCCGTCTATTCCGTTAGGTAAATTATCATTGGAATTCATTGAACGGTTTTGGAGCAAGGTCAGAAGGTATCCTTCAAAACTGTGCTCACTACCTATTTTTAGTTTAGCAAAGGCTTAAAGTAGTTATCAAGATGAGTACAATTTTTCTGGTCAGTTGTACAGCCAACCGTATCGTGATTTTATTGTCTTTTTCCCGTTCTTATAAGATGTCATGGGAAACATTCTCAAAAATCACCAATTACTAAAACCAGTATATATGACATCCACTTGTTCCTAGTGCACAAAAGCTATTACTACATTACAGAAAGAAATAAGTTGGTTTAGTATGTTTTGTTCCTCACAAATTCATGTTAGCTGTTACTCATTGCTATCTTCTGTTTTTTTTCAAATAGTTTATTAGTAGTGGAAGTACTTGTGATTTTCTTTTTCTGGGAAAAGCAATTCATTTGACTAGTATAATACCGTAATTACTTGTCTCTAATAAAGAAGATTAATTAAACACTGTTTCCAAATACCATTATAAAGCTCTGTATTTCTTAGAGAAAAATGAATTCTTTTGGACTGAAACATGGCGAAACAGACCTAACACAAGATCAATATCTGTATTTTAATTAAACCTCCTTTTTTTTTTTCAACGGTGTGAGTCTTGATTTATACTAGATTAGATTCTGGATCAAAATGGAAAAGACCAATTTACAGTACAGATTTCACCTATCTACAAATAAAGTACATCTCATTTTACAGTGATAGTGGTGACCAGTGAAGACAGAGACAGTGAAAGTGTATAGGATATGGATGAAGCATCTCAGCTCTTAGACAGAGGCTTTTCTTTTCAGTTGGAGCACAGATTTCTGTTTCCACAGATGCATTTGCTCAGTCATAAAGAAAGATGAATCCTAGGAAAAAAAGTTTAACTGTCTCTTAATGAGAAAATTTTTGCAGAAGGGACTTTTTTCTCTTAGATTTCCTTTAGAATTGTGTTTGTTTACACTAGAAGGCAGAGTTGGTTTTAACAGAGGTGGTGAACAGTCTGACCCATGGGGAAACTGAGGTACTGGCTGATTTTGACAGTGTGAAAATAAGCTGGATCAACTGAGGAAGCCTCCAGAAAGATTTGTAAAATAGTGGACTCTAGAGTCAGCTATAAGCCCAGTTTAAATGAATCAGTTATATCCATCTAACTCATGTTTAATTGTTTGCAATGGTTTTCATATCTCATTGTTTAATATATTTATTCAAAGGATATGTATCTGTCTTTCTACCTATCTGAAATAAGTCTCTGCATGGATGTGGAAATGGTTGTTTTAAGGTGTTGGAGAATACCTTCTCTGCTCTCTGGTCAGAAAACGGTATTCTTTATAGGTCCTGCTGGTCCCACTCCAAAGTTGGGCAGAAGTGGTCTTGAACTTACATCCCAGCCTCCTCCAGTTGACATACTCTTATCCTTCTAAACCAGTCAGGCATCCTCCAAGTGTTTCCAAAAGAGAAGCAATGGTATATACTCTAGTTCTTGAAAATTATTAACTATTGTCTAGGTAGGGCTAAATATATCACAGTAAATTTATATTACTCTCTTTCAGATTAATAATAAGATACTATAGTTCTCTATAGTCATATATTATGTGAATGAACCAGATTTTGTGTATAGACATGTTAAAGATTTACGAGCTGCTTTTGGATACATTTCACTAACCTCTGAACAGTTTCTATGGCAGGTCTGATCAGTGTTTCTGTCATGAGGTCCACAGAACTCAGTTCATGTATTCCAGGCAGCTTTCCTTTCTTGATGTGGTAGTTAGACCTGACACCAATTGGTAATAGCAGTCTTTTTCTTTTTTTTTTTCTTAGCTCTGCCTGGTTTACAAGTTATTGTTAACAAATTAGTCATTTGAGCGTGAGGTTTAGTTTTGGCAATGTTGAAAGAAGTTCTAGGTTTTGAATAAACTGTCAGTGCAGTTTGATTCTGCTCTTCCTTTGCGTTGCTTTCTTTGGCTTAGAACAGGGAATTAGTTATCTTCAATAACTGTGCACTGTTTAGTGCACAGAAAAACACGCCCATAGAGCTGGCCATATTATGCTACACTGCAGTCACTGCTATTTTAACATCTTTGACATAGGCTCAGTCCAGTACCTGGAGTGGGGAAGAACAGTGTCTCAGTTACAGGCTGAATAGTCTTTGACATGCCTGTTAAAGGAGTGTAAGTATTTTGGAATGTATTATCCTCAGAAATTATTTTAACATTAATCTGATATTTTTGAATGATTTATCTCCTGTTCAATTTTATCGCACTTTAGTTTGACAAGATACAGTAAAACAAAAATGAATTTATTTACGTGCAACAGCAATAATATGAAACGATATGGAACAATACATATAGAGATCATAAAACCAGTCTGCCTTCAAAATATATTGCATCAGAATAGAGGCATAACAGGGATCAAGGATCTTTATTCTTTCTCAAAAAGCTGTAAATGGCAGAATTTTATGCTCGTTAAAGAGCCCCTTGCTACAGACAAGATTCAGCACTTAAATGAGATGCTTGAGACAGCCAGATAATTTTCCATGTTTTGATTTTCTTAGCTGTGTTTTGGTAATGCTTGTCAGTGTTTGGTCAGTTCAGCCTCAGGGAATCTCTCTGGCATCACATCACATCAAGTTTGCTTCATATTTTACTAATATATTGATTGTTGTGCAGACTTTGTATTGTCCAGAACTCTTGTCCACTGTTAATTATGTCTTTGTCCAGTCTGTAATTTAAGTGTTGTTCACTATTCCTTTGTGGTCTGGCACTTGTCTTCTTTTTTCATTTTCAGTACATATTGTGAAAAAGATCTTCATCAAGAACAAAGATGCTTTTTACATAAAAGCTAGAAGTAATTTGTTTAGATAAAGAGTTTGAAAGTTTTTACTCTAAATTTAGGATCAGTGGCTGGACCTGATACCGCGTAGTCCAGGACTAACAGTTAATTGGGAACTAAAAGTCGATTTCTATATGTTTACGTGTGTGTATACACAAATGAATCTTCCATTTGCAGGTTATCTAATGAGTGCTGGGTAAGAACAGGGAATAAGGAAAGATAACATTTTCTGTTTGTTCTTTCTTGTCAGGAACATTATGAGAAGTTGAGTCTTCATAGCAGCAGCAGTGGAACAGCCAGTTGCAAACGTGAATTTTCAGAAAACACTGACCTCCCAGCTGGAAGTTGTCAATCTGTGTATGGAAAAGATGAGGACAGAACATATGAAGAAGTCCTGACAGAAGACGACAACACTTTAGACAACTTTGAGAAAGGTAGTCATTAGCAAAAGAAGCATCAAGAGTACTCTTATGCTGCTCCAAGGTGAATTAAAAGCTTCTTTGCTTTGATTTTTGTGTGCAGATATGTTCTCTGAATTAGATGATGAGCTGGACATATCAGACAACTCAAGCAACTCCAGTTCAAGTCCTTTGAAAGAGTCTGCTTTTGGTAAGTTTCCTTAAAAGTAAAGGAGTTCAGTGATTTCTAACAGTAAAGTAGCTGTTTATTCTAAAATATTAAGGTATGTTATGATTAAGTGGAACTTCATCATATGTTGGGGGTCCTAAATAAAACTAAAATAACTGTGCCTCAATGGTACCAGTCTTCCAGTATACTGCATTTTTCATCATGTTTTCTTTGTGTAGCTTGTCCCTATATTTTGAAGCAATGTCTAGAGCAACCTGAATGTTACCAGGCAACTTGACAAAAAAGGCGTTTTTAGTTTTGTGGAATAAGGTAACTGATATTAATAAGAGGCAGGAGGAGGATGGTGTGAAAACTTTTGCCTCGGGAGTAGTGATGCTCTACATATGAATAAATGGAGGCCTGTGTAAGAGGGTGTAATGAAGAAATTGGAAAGAGGCAAGCTTTAGCTGTGTAGATGAGCTGATTGAATGGAATTGAAGGAGTGCCTAATGATTAGATTTGAATTAGGAAGGATGTGTATGACAAAATACAGCATTCAGTCTGCCTTTATTTATTTATGATAATCAGGTAGGAAGGCATCAGCTTTGTTGGATGATAGGTTTTTTTTTGGATTACCTGCTAAATCTGAGAATTGCAAAGAGGTGTGAAAACCCTGTAACCACTGTGAGCTACCTGTTGAAATGTGATACACTGCGATCTGCCTGTTAAATAGAATGGGTTTCTGATTAGATTAGAAGAGAATCTAAGGACATTCTGTGTTAGAAAAAGACTGATATTAAAGCCAAGCAAAATTTGAGACTTTCATTTGTCCCATGAAGTTCTGACAGGTGATCTGTGAATGCTTTTAAAAGCATGTGGTCCTTTTGAAAGGTGAAGGGAATGTAGCTGTCTGAAGTTCAACAAATTTTAGTGTTGCAAGATCAGAGGCTTCAAAAAACATAGGACAGCAGTTTTATCTGTTTGTATTGCTATCTGCTAGCCGCCTTTACTTCAGATTTTGGCCCAGATACCAAAGAAATATGACTGTTTTTAATTGAACTGTGTAGCCATCAGTGCAGGGCAAATAAATGATTCAATATTTCTCCTTTAAGTCCATTAATATCATCTACTAATTGTAGATGAATAGCTTACCATTATGAAGGCCAGAGGGCCTGTTGCTAGCCAGCCCTGAATTATTACCAAGCTTTTCTTGTAAAGTGTTAGGAAAGTGGCAGGAGAAGGCTACAGGATACAGGCAAGCACAGTCTGATTCAGGGAAGAGGTTACATAGAAAGAGCCCCTTGTGGAACAGCAGCCTACAGAGGCGCTGTTCTGTTTTGGTATTTATACTAAAGAATAACACATTGCATGTCCTCCAGAAATTGAATTCTTTTGGGCTAGTTCAGCATCATACAGAGAAAATTATAATATTTGTGTGGATAATAATTTCCCACCTCAAAAGCATTCTTGGTAATGATTTCCTTGTTCATTTTTTGGTTAAGATTTGGACATCACCAAAAATCATCTTTTGCTAATAGTTAAATGTTTTCTTTCCGGATTTCCATTGTTTTAATAAAATGTTGTAACTAGAAAGATCTAATCAGTTCCTATTAATCCCATGAACTTTAATCAGCATTTCCAGAAGTGATTGCACATTTTCCTCCCAGCATACAGTTTAGTTGGTGTATAGATACTGCAGTGTTGCTTTTCGCAAACAAAGAATTGTGCAGTCATGTATTCATAGATCACATGTAGTTTCTATTTAATGCTGAAGTTAGTGCTCCATATCAGTTGTAATTAATGTTGGCAATTTTTTCTTCTTTTTAGGGAAAAAGAAGAGATGACTTTTTAAAAAATTGCTATGAGTTCCGGGGTTCTTGGGTATTGCTTGGGTTATGCTTATTGCTAATAAGTAACTAAGCTTGTGTGAAGTATCGACCATGGTTTTGTTGAGCATGTCAACATGATGGGAAAATATGACCAGCTTTCATCTCATTATCTTGGAAACAGCTAACATGAGAATTTGAGTTTCAAGTACGGGCATATTGATCAGGGTCTTAAAAGGGCTTGTCTATTCATCCTGCCATCACAACATCCCTTTCAGAGAAAGTATGATCTATGAGTGTAGAAAAACATCATATTTAAAGCTTGGGTGGTATTTTGTAAAAAAGATGTGATATGCTGTGTTGTTCAGTGGCACAGAAGCTGGTATGCAGGTAAGTGACTGTGTAGTAGTGGTTAGCTTCATTATAGTCCACTAATTGCCATAATATTTTTAATAATTTTACATACCCTATGCTTTTTAATTCTGTTTTAAGAAAAGGAGCATGATTCTTAGTCTAGCCAATATAGTTCTTCAAGACCAACTCTTTTAACAACTCTTAGGACTGCCAAATGCAGGATACATAGATTCTGGAATAGTTGTTTATGCTACTTGAAATTATCTTGCTTAAAATATTAAATAGTCTAGACTTTATTAATTCTACAGGAGCAAGGTTCTGCATGTGATATCTGCACTGATATTAATTAACAGCCTTTTTACTAGAGGTAACTGCTTCAGTTAATACTTGTACAAAAATAAATGTGTATTTTTATACAGTGCCTACATTCAGTACTTCAAAATGCAAGGCACATGAACCATTCTAATACATGTGGACTATCAAGAGCTTAGTGAATGGTATAGAGAGTATGAAGGTGGAACAGATGGATTTTGACCTGTCATATGCAGGGCTTAACAATTTTATTGTCCCCTAAGCTTTGGAGTCAGAATCAGGGACAGAAAATAATAAAGGAAAAAGGAAGAAGTTTAACAACAAGTTTTCCTTCATGGCATCAACATGACAAATTACCTCCTCTGCTGCGGAGATAACCTGCTGTGAGGTCACTTGCTGTGCTATGAGATAATGCAGTACCTGCTGTCTGGAGCGAGTAGTTTCATTCAAAATCTGTGTTTAATTACAGACAGCTACCTTTTATCTTGCAAGTTCTGTGATAACAGCTTTCATTCAGAACAGTAGTATTCTGTGGTGGGTTTGATGATCTGAGAAGGATACTGCTTCTTTAAGTAAGACTGAGATAGTTTGGTAAGCCTTAAGGGTAAGAGCTTCTCGCATCTGCTGTACGGTACATGGATCTTTAGATTGCTGGGGGAATGCTTAGGAAATTTGTTGAATATGATTATTGCCTCAAGAAGCCCATTATTTGCACAGTGAGCTGCCTGTGGAGAGTTTTAGAGATCTTAAAAGTTTTTTGTTGACTTGGTTCTCGCAGACTGCCTTTGTCTAAAATCCAGATTTCTCTTGAGACCTTGAGCCTAATGGGTCCAGAAGGTGATTGTGGCAGCAGCCTTTTGGATCTTTGTTTTCTGGTACTAGGCTTTGATTATTTGATTATGAAGAGATCAGCTAGAATAAGATCTGCTAAGATCTGACTTTCCTGCATGATGCCTCACTTAAGCTTAAACTATGTTTACTGCAACTTCTGTTGCTGTATGTATGGTCATTGCTAATGAGCAAAGAACTGAATCCTGTTTGCTCTGCAGACCAGCTTTATTGATGTGGTTGGTGCTGTCCATTCTAGTTTACAGTGATTTAAAGGACAGCTTACTAGGAGTATTTCATATAAATAAAGGCAATTTAACCTTTCTCCTGACAAGATCTTTGAGCCATAATTCAAAAAAAACCCACTGCCATTGCTTCCATTTCACTCAGGGACATTGATTAAAGTTTTCTGTTAATATGAAATCTTGATTCAATTTTCTTACTGGTTTGATTAAACTTGAGAAGGCTTTCAGAGGTTTTTTAGATACCACTGGAGTAAAAGCAAAAGCCAAAGCAAAACTATCCATCTTCCCAAGTTCTTCTGAACGCATATCGTGTTATAAGCTCTTTTCTTGAAATTGCACAGTGTGAACATAGATAGGGAAATGGTTAGATGCCTGCAAGACAAAAATACTAACCTGTATGTTAGAATGGATTTATATGATTTGCACTGATGTTGATGCATGTTGTGAAGTTAAAGCCCTAGAATTTATTTAATTACATCAGCTATTAAAGACCAAAGTAGCAATCATAGAAAATTTCCTGATGCCTCATTTGACTATTTTTTTTTTAAAGTCCTTGAAGAGTCTTCATACAGATATTCAGAGTAGGGAGGGTCATGAGCATCAAAAGCTTTAGCATTGGTCTCTTACTGTCCAACAGGGGTAGGCACACAACCAAAAAGACATGGATCACTCATTTTTCATTTTCCATGAGATTATCTTGAACTGAGAAATTGCCTCTAGCAAGACATTTGAAGCAAACTTAAATTGCTTTGCCCTTCCCATCCATATCAAAGGAGTAACCATGGTAAAAGAAAATGTAGTCCAGATAACACCCTGGACTGAGCATCAGGATGCATTATATGCTGCATGACTTATGTTAGTTAACTCTCCTGTGCATCTGTATTCTTTCTTATTGTCTGTCTGACATTGTATGGTTAGAATAACTCTTACATAGAAGACTAATGATTATAACTAATGTCATTAGTGTTCAACATATGTGTATATACACGTTTTGTTTGTTATGATGATTTTTAGATGTCTGAGTCTCCTCATGCTTCGTTATTGAAGAAATTACAAAGTGTTTTCACAATGTCTAATATAAAGTGACTCCTGTCTCAGTTGTATTGCTCAGTGTGTCTCTAGCATAATAATAAGCTATAAAAAGGGGGCCAAAGGGTGTTGGCCATTGTTTAGTGAAGCTCTGCATCATGATTTCTGTTTTTTTAAAATTAATAAGTATTTTCCTAATCTTGGTGTATGAGTCAGAAAATAACCCTTATTACATCTCTGTCGTGTACAGTGACTGGTGAGACAGACTCTTTGGTGTTAAATATTATGCAGTTGTAAATATACTCATAAGCAAGCAGATTTGCAAGTCAAATGTGGTGAGTCATCTTCCAACCGATCAAGAAAATTTGGGTATGAGCCCTTTCCTGATAGACCATTTATTTGAAACAGCCAAAGGTTATTGTATTAGTATTTCAGATCCAATTTAGCATATACATACTTGAAGAGGAGTAGCTGTTTTTAAAATTCTAGCAAACAGCTATGTTCAAACTTAGCTTTCTAGCCAAGTGCTTTTGGTTACAGATTTTTTTCTCTCGTATATTCCCTAAACAGATTATATTCTTTGTTATAACCCAATGCCTGAGGTTGTAACTCAAAATTCTTATGCCAAGTAACATGATTCAGTTTCAGCCAGAGCTTCTACTTTTGTATTTGTATTACTGTGTCTGCATCCTAAGCAGGTCAAGTATTTCTTACTTGGATAAACACAGCCATAATTTTTCTTTACAAAAGTGTTTCTTTGCTTTATAGACAGTGGACACTCTCCTGTACCTTGGTGTTAAAGTTATTTGAAGTATCTACTTGCATAAGAGACTAGCTTGTTTGTTATTCCATAAATCAAAGACTGGTATCCAACCTTCTTTTTGGCTACAGAGCTTAAGTGTCTTTTTTGCCAAGCAGAACACTAGCAAGGAATAAAATATGGAAGCGTTATTTCTTTGTTCTCTCCCTCTCACGCACTCTCCCTCTCACAAGCTCTTTCTCTCTTTCCTTCGCTCACTCTTTCATTCTCTCTTTCCTTCCTTCTCCCCCTTTCTCTCTTTCTCCAGACAGGTTTGGCTTAAGTAAAAGATATATCTTTTCCTTTATTTTTCTAAGTGACTATTATGGCTGATGCCACCCTTCTTCAGGATCCTTTAATTCAAGTCAGAGAATCTCTAAAAAGTAGAAAAAAATAGAGGCACTCTATTTCAGTGCACAATTAGAAGTATGCTTGAACACAAAGCAAAGATTTAACATCCTCCAAAATATATTCATTTCTGAAGGCTGGACTGGGCTGAACTGTCTCTGAAATTCCTCCACTGTTGCTCTAGGACTAATGTAACTATTGTAACTATGCCAACAGTGGGAGAATTAGGGCAAGTTTGCATATAATCTTTTTTTCCTCAATAGTTTTTGAGTGATTAGATTCATCTGGTCTTGTTTTATGATAATGCTTGTGATGTTACTGGTGTGGAAAAACACCTCATGTAGACAGAGATGCAGCGTATTGTGTCAAAAAGTATGAGTTGTGTAGGAAAAATGTTGGAGAATTTCCCGGTTTTACTGCTCAGACCTTCAATTAGGTGAAATATCTTTTGATTTAAGCATACATTTGTTCCTTATTGCACAAAGTAAGATACCATTTGTAGGAGATGGTGGTCTCTTATATGAGGAAAAATTACTAGCAAAGGAATGGTTTTACAGGAATGTTTTATGACACTCCTCCTTCACATTTTTACCACTCCTTCTTCACATCTTGTGGCACTAGGCAATAAATGTCACAAATGCCTAGGTTCTGTTTTATTGCTGATTGGATGTGTAACTAAGAATTGGACACCTGTCTTCTAGGTCTTAAAATCAGTGAGATTATTTAAGAAGTAAGGTATTAAATATGTAGGAGTTTAAATAACTAGCTAATTCAAATGATGGCAGTAAAGCTGTGATGCAACAGGGTGTAGATCAGGCAGCAAAAGCCCTCTGTGTGGACTTTTTATCCGGTTAAGAACATTGTTGTGGTTACATTGGTAGCAGTAACTGAGGTAGTTATTTCAATGCTAATCCAGATGCATCTGCGAACATAAGGTCAGCACGTTATGTTAGTTTCTGTGAAATTCTGAAAGTATGTCATAAAACTCCATGCATGGTTGAGACTTCAGTTAAGATGCAAGCAAATCTTCAACACATCAGAAAGCAACTCCACTTCCAATGTGCTTTTGGAGTGCTCACGTTTAGAAGTTTATATTTACTACCGCTTCTTAGAAGTTATTTAGACACCATGTCTGGGAAGCTGAGATTACTAGAATGTATGTATATCATATTCTTAATGTAGAGATTTATAACATTTGTGCCTTTGTTTCAGGCATAATTAAACCAAGTTTTAGTGCTTCTGAAAGACAGCCTCAGATTAGGTATGTATGATTTGTGATTTTAATACAGATTTTATAAATGACCATCATTATTGTCAATTCCTGTGGATGGAACAGCTGCAAGACTGCCTGCATGAACGACTTGTGGAATTTCCTTGCTTATTCTTACAACTTCATTTTGTCTCAACCTGTGTCAATTAGTCTGCTTGAGGATATTCTTTGAGAGTGTCTTCATGCAGAAGCTTTATATGTATAATTTAAGGATTGATATCAAACTGATATAGCTTTAAAAGTGAGCTCAGTTACATAACTTGACATAAGTTGGTGAACTAATTCTATTTTTGCATTTTTAAAGTTATTTTTCCATAGAAAAATAGGTTCGTGTATTTGATAGTGTAGAATAATATCTTATCCCTTTGAACTGTAGACCTCCTACATAAACTTAGATAACCTGTTTTAGGAATTCTGAAGTCCTGCTCATTTCTTCCTAAAAGGAAACAAAACATAACAAAATATGACATCACTATCCTCATTCTCCTTCTAAAGTGCTTTCCTTTTTCTTCTGTCATTAATTCAGATGTGCATCTAATACACCCATTATTTTTTCTGTCTTTGGTCTCACTCTTAATCATAGACTCTCTCTTCTCTTTATATCTTCATTGCTGGTTTTCTATCCCATGTAGAAAACAAAAATCACCCTGGGTTCCATCTGGCTTCAGATCAAATTTTTCCTTCCTCTCACCTGTAAGTTAATTAGGAGAGTATTTATATTAACTGCCTTGATTCATCTCCCGTGTTTCTCCACAGACTCTGTTTTGATTCAGCTTTTACTGAAGGAATATACCTGAAACAACTGTTACTAAACTTTTAAATGAACTCTTCCATGTCATAGTACTTTATTTTCTTGGTCTGCTATTTACCCTTGCATTATCTTCATCTTCTTGAAATTGTAGGGTCTTTTGACTTGTCCTTTTCTAATTCTCCTTCTTAAGAAACTATTCTTAAGCACCTTTTTGAAGGATATTAGTTTATCTGTCCTTCTAGTTTCCTCTGGATGTTGTATGTAGCTTTATTACTAGTTCTCTTCTCTTTTCTTCTTTATCTTATTTTCACATGTACAAATTCATCTACTTATTTACCTTTGATTAAAATCATGAATTTAGCTCTATAGGCCAGATGTGTTGTCTTCTGTCTGTATTAAATTTTGGCTTTTCTCTCTAAGATATCTTTATGGCTGTGTGACTGTACAGTTGAGTTCTACACAACTGAAACGAAAGTCATAATTGACTGTACTCGAAGTCCTACCCATTGTCTGCTGTTCTGATAATACCCACCCTGACAGATACCTTGAGATCTGAGCATTCGCTTTTACCTGCACATCTAAGACCTTACATCCAGGATATGTCTAACTATGGCAGATTTTTTCTGCCTGGCATCTCTAGGATATAGCCTTTCCTATCAATATACACAGTTAAAACTCTTGCTCAGGTTCATAGGGCTGTCATGTATGCAGCATCTTTTCTGGCTTTGATAAATGCATCTTATTCCCTGAAATGCCCATTCAGAACACTGCTGCAAGGAACATTTCTGTAGCCATACCTTCAACCCTGCCATTTTCTGTGTGCACCCTTCTACTGGATGTGCTTTTTCTGGACCTTTAAAACACAGTCTTTTATTTTTGCTTTCAAAATTCTTCTTGGCATATCACCATCCAGTCTGTCACTTTCCAGCCATGGTCCTGAGTCAGTAGTGGCAGCCTCCTAATGCTTAGGTATTGAAGCCAGCACATCTCTGCCCCTCACGCAACCATCAGCAAAACTAGCTCCTTATCCTTCTTCATAACCTTCCTGAAACTGCTATTTTCCTTACTGCCTCAAAAGTATATAAAAATTGTTGAGATGCTAGGACTGCTGAGGCTACCGTACATCAGGAAAAAATATTGAGCCATATTCGTTTTTTCATTTCCTCATCTGTCTGTACCCGTTCGTTGCTGCTTATCTCAGCTAGTGAAATCTGCAGGTTGGGACACTATTTGTGTTGAATATAGAGCACTGAAACATCTAGGCCTATATTTTTGCTATCTAGGTATTGCTGTGCTGGTGATGTAGTGATATTAATTATTATGATTATTTTTGTTTTACTACTACTGTATGTATTATTTCTCCTGTTTTTGTCCACTAGACAATAATTTTTTGTTCTTTATGCTTTCCATCCATAAAATGGGTTAATTGAAATGTACTTAAACACGTTCAAATGAAAAATAATGTGTAATCTAGTAGATTAATGAGAGTTTTAAATACCAAAAGCCTGTCTACTGTTTTTTACACCTTCTAGGCTAAAAATTCAGAAGGGAAAGGAATAAAGTCTACTTTTATTATTAAGTGAAATTCATGCTATTTTGGATATGTAGAGTCAGCCAGCCTTTAGATGGCTTATAAGAGCCCTTCTAAACTTAAGAATTCTTTTCATCTAAACATATTTGCATTTTTGTGTCCATGTTGTTTGGACCTGACTGAAAATGTTCCTGCACTTAATAATGGTCAGGTGCAGTTTGTTCTTACATGTTTCTGCTCTTCTTCACCTTAGAGCTAGGACTTTCTTCTCCCTGTTGTGCTGATCAGAAGTACTTATATATGTGTTTTCTCATATGTGTTGGTTTATTTATTTATTTATTTGAATCCCTTTAAAATATTGATGGGAGCTGTGCCACAGCAGATGCTGACTGCACAATCAAAAATTAATGAGTTTGGACAGACTTCCTTTAGAGGAAACATGAGAAGGAGTTAAGGAACCATTTACTTCTACAGTCTTTGAAGCCAAACTACAATTAAAACGATTGCTATTTTTTTTTTTTTTAATAGAGATTATATTGGAGGCCTGGGATCAAGACTGCGACCAGGTAATTTTGTGGTTGCAACAATCAAACTTTAACTGAAAATTAACATAGCTATTTCCAGATTTTTAAACCTTATTTTCCTGTTGCATATACTCCTCTTTTATTTCTTCAGCTTTGCAGCATCTAGATTTGATCTTGCGAGTGCCTCCACTCGTGTTAAGAACACACGTTCTTAACCATGTTAAGAAAACAGAGGATTTGTTAGTGACAGGGTGGCAGTCTCATAGCCTTTCAGCTGTCGTTCTTCGCAATCTGAAAAATCATGGTATTATCTAACAAGATACAGAGTACAGCTTTGTACATGTCTGTCTTCTACCGCTTGCTAAGGACGTCGATGGGGAAATTCAACAGGACAAAATGATAATAGTTCAGGTGGAGGCTAGTTAGTTTTGGTGTTTGGATTTCTTCTCCTTCTCAATGGAATTTTCATTCTTGTTACCAGATCACTTTAAAAAAAAAGTTTAGGTGGATGTGAATAACTGGATTTAAGAGAGATACAGGGCTGCTAGCTGAAGTTCAATACATGGACCTGAGCTCTTTATTTAGCTTCCAGACCTAATACTCAACTTGGAGAAATAATTTTGTTAACCAGTGTTCTTTAGTGATACACTAACTGTTTTGTAGTGGCTATCTGCTGATAAGTTTATATTTAGTCTCTGGGACTGACGGTGTGTATGACTTATAATTGTCTTGTTGACCAAGATCATAACTGGATTAGTGGATGTTTGTGGCAAGCCCCAGACAGTAGTTCTGTGGAGTAATTCTGACATAGATTGTCAATTCTTCATCCCAAGAACTAAATATTTTCATTTAACTGCTATATTTTATTTTGTCTGATTTTTACACAAAGCAGTACATGAAAAGATTAAAACTGTTGTGGCATTAAACTTATCTTGCTGAAAGAGAAACATAGCTTTTATTCATGCATGACATCCTTTGCGGTGCTTTTATCAATGAAGAATATACATTCTAAACATGGATTGGCTGGACAGAGGACAGTAGTGTAGTTTTAGAGAAGCAGATTTAGATTTACACTTATTTACAATTTTCATGAAACGAAATATAAAAAAATCAGCTTTTTTGCTCCTTGTTATGATGATTAATAATGCTGTTGTCTTTCACACTTACCTAAATAAAATCAGAAATAATTCAATAAAAATGAAATGAGGAAGCCTAAGTGTTTGAAGTACTACAATATTTTTAATTCTAAAATTATGAAGCATTATTTTTCCTTTTAATTCCAAACTGACTCTGGTTTTTACTTTAGAGTTTGTAGTACAAAATGCAGTGTCATTGTGATATTAGCAAAGGTCACATTTGTATACACAATTATAGAGGTAAGCACTAGAATGTAAGCTTAGGCGTGCTCTGTGTATGTATTTGTGTGTGCATTATTGTGTGTGTTGTTAAACAACAGCTAAAGGAAATATTCAAATGCAGTGTTTAAAAAAATGATGTTATTTTGAATATCTGTTTTAGAAGAAAAATCAGAAACGACTCACAGGAACATTATTTTCTCAAAGCATCTGTATTTTCTTATTGTCCGTTCTCCCACTTCTTGATCTCACCTTAGTCAATGAATGTGTTTTCTTCTGAGCCGTCTAGTGTACAAGTCTACCTGAAATGATAATGCTTAGAAAATTGCTATGCCTGGAGTTTTATTGAGAGACTGAATACTTTTCAAACCTGACAAAACATTTAATTTCTGTATTTGTCAGGTCATTCCCCTTTCTTGAAACAGGCCAAATTTATCCCATGAGGTACATACAACTTTCATTATGTATAGTATATATGTAATGTGCACAGCTCATTACATGCATACCATACATGGTAATTGAATCTGTGTTCGTATTTGTGGTTTGCTTAACCCCATGCATTTTTCTATTATTATCTAACTAGCTTTGCATTTGAAAGTTTTTAAAAACAGCTGTCCCTTTATATTCACAGGTCAACACAGTGCTACTTTTATGGAGTTTACAAGTGAAAGCAATATACAGTCTGTAATAAAGAGCAGTTGCCTGTATACATTCCTTTGTGGGGGATGAGAACACACAGAAGAGTATGTGTGCATTTTCCACAGCATTACTCTGCTTAGTGTTGATGTTCTTTCATTTTAAGCATTAAAAATGCCACTGATGCACTTTACGGTGATTTCATTTAGACCATAGAGAATGCTTGTAACAGATTTTTGCATACTTTCCATTAATACATTTCATCCTTTAGATAGAATGATCTCTTGTAGGGTGGAATTTCTGACAAAGAGCAGAAACCACAAATTTTCCCATGCAAAAAATCTTGAACTTTCTCTCAAAACATGCTGTTGCTAGATGCTAGTTGTGATAAAACAACACATGCTACTATAAAGGAAATGAAAATATATTTTGATAAAAAGGTTTTCCAGATTGTCCACATAAGACATTGTATTGTAATTCCTAAAGGTAAAAAGATTATTTATTTCATAACATAAAATATTTAAAATATATTGTATATGTTAGTCTATGTTGAAAAAAATTGCTTGGTTTTAATTCTGTTTATTGTATCTTTAGTTCTCTATAATATCCTTAGTATCTTTAGTTTTACATATGAATAAATGTGGAAAACTTATGTTTAGCAAGTAACATTAATGCTTCTTCTCTCTCTGACAGAGAAACAGTGTACATGGCTCAGGAAAGGTATTTTCTTTTGAAACACATTAATTACATTATCTAATCTTTTAAGTTTTCAGGTTATTCTTTTTTTGTTCCCAACACTACTGGAAAAACAAGTCATGCATTAAAATTCAGTATATTCGTTTACAGTTTGTAAACAGTGCATACTACTAATATATGCAGGCAACAGAATGAGCTCTCCTGATTTTAGTATTGTCATCTACAGCATCAGCAGGAATTGCTGTATCACAAAGGAAGGTGCGTCAGATCAGTGACCCTGTTCAGCAGATTCTTATTCAGCTCCACAAAATTATCTTCATCACACAAGTATGCATTACTGTTGCTTCTGACATTCTATCTTAGTTATTTGCTGTTGTCAAAATGATGGTACTGCAAAGTGCTGCTAAATTAGTCACTGTTCCTTAAAAACAACAGAACTTGACATTTTTGCAGATGGCAGGATGTTTTAAAAATACATCATTTAAATAAAGACTAACCTTGAATATTAGTGTGTGTGGGATGGCAATAATATGAAAAAAAATCATATGAAAATAATCCGTTCACTTACCTCAGAAAAATGGATTGTACAATAACTTATTTTTACAACATTCTGTCATGCCAGTAATATGAATATTTTAAGTGACTTATTATGTGGAAAACTCATAAAATGCTTTCCTCTACAATAATAATTTCTAAATAATTTCTAGGTAATATTTTGTATTACTAGTTAATAGTAGTAATTTCTTGGAATTTCTAGTGCAGTAGTTCAAATCCTGAGTACCTTAGTTTAAATATTTTGAAACTTCAGTACAGGTGTTTTTCAAACTTAAGACTGATTTTAAAATTAATTTCAAATGTTTCATAATGAAAGATAATTGAAGTTATTTCCTACTGATTCCAAAGCAAAAGTGGAACCGGTAGGGATCTGCATTGAACTCTCAACTGGAAATGTAACAGAAGACATTTTGCTCTCCAGGAAGATGGCTGACATTGTTACTCTCAAAATCTTTTTACCTTCCAAAATGAAAAATTTATACTTGGCAAGCGATATTTATCACCATAGGGGCTTTCAGATTGCTGAGCCCCATTCGTATCATTTCTTTTAAAATAGATTAGGACAACTGAGCTTACGTATATCTGCCATGTCTGGACACATCATTATGTGTCCAAGATGTTTGTTAGTGAGCTTACCCCTTATAGTGAAGAAGGTTTTCTCAGGTGGCCTGTTATTAGTGCCAGTTACTGTAACATGGACACTGTAACACGGACACCTGAAAACCCAAGAACTGACAACAACCCAAAGACTTACCCTAAATTGACTGTTTAACCAATAGTAACAACTTTGATACTTTCCCTGAAGGTTGGTTTCAGAAAGGGAAGGCAGAGGAGCCGGCATCCATACCTGTACTTGTTCACTGTGTGCTGTATACTTCTCTTGCATTTGTTTATATTCTTACAAATCCAAGGTAGAAAATTCTTTTAAAATACAGAGCTGTTTTCTAAAACTCTCAATTACAACTCTAAACTGAAGTTTTCAAGGGAGAATTCTTAACTGTTAGGTCTTGGCTGCCAGCAGCCTTTCCAATCTAGTTGCCATGGAAACAGGAGGCAGCCTGATCTGTGGAATATAATGTAAAAGAAAGCTTTTAAAAAAACATTATGTAAATCTTTGGCCTTACTTCTCTTTTCTTTTCTTTTTTTTTTTAACTGATCTGACATCTGATTTCATTAAAACAAAAGCTAAAATTGAATACTAGTGCCTAAGGCAACTCTGAGTTTCTCATGCAGGGGACTTGTCCTTTGCCACCTCTGCTTCACAGTATCCCAGTATGTCAATAGTACATACATAGTTCATTGCTGTGGCACATAGTCTACAGACTATCTGGCAGGCCTCTCTTAAGGCATTGTTTTTTACTCATTTATAGGTCAAGAACATTCAACATCTGCTTGCAACATGTGTGAAAGGCATAATCTACATGAAGAGACAGTAGTACCTATTTGTAACAGAAAGCTCTATACAACCTGCTTTCTGCTGAAGTCTTTCACACTTAGGATTTAATCTTGATCTCAGGTTTGCTGCAGCAAATCAGGAGCAGTTCCTGTGAGGCCAGTACTGCTGTCCCAGATTTATAGCTGTCTAAGTACAGTAGTTCTTTCCAGAAGGAAGAATTCTTTATAATGTGTACTGTGACAGTGTTTTGAATCAGTAATGGCCAAACCTTTCTTGTGTAGTCAAAATCTTCCTCAGTTCAATGGAGTGGCACTTTGTGAATTCACATCAGTGAAGTGATTACAAAGTGTTTACTAAATGGTAGGAAATCACAGTATAGGAAATCACTGGTATAAGCAACTGTGCAGAAATAGAGTAGGAGACCCTGTTCCTAATGGTAGTATATGCCAGAGAATGATCATCAAACTGGAATGATGACAGATGTGAATATCTATATGACTGCAGTGACCAACAGCTGAAGCTTTACTTTTACTGTTGGAGAATAAAAATGATTTGAAAAATCTCAAACAGCAAAGGAAGAGAGCTCCTTTGAACTGCCTCTAGATGACTTTTTAAAACCCAATAAAGTATGCTGTGTGCTTTTATTTTGTAAGTACAATAGAGAGATGTGTATTTTTAACCCAAAATTACAAAAGAAAAAGTATACAAAATCAGATTTGCTATATGGTTTATAGAAAAGTGAAATGTAAATTACCTGCCATAGGAAACTTCTGGTAAAAGAGCTGGTCTGAATTTTATTAAGATATACATAAAGTCATCAGAAGGCTCATTGAAATCATAAGGAAGATTCACATTAATTTCTACATGCATTGGTGAAGGGCCTCTTGTAGTTCCATTAATTTCAGCCAGAGTAACTCAAATTAGCCAACGTGAAATCTACCCTAACTTTCTATGGAGCATCTGCTGTCTTCTCTTGGGCTTCATCCCTAGAGAAATGTCCCAAATATTAGCACTTGATCACTTTGGTTAGGGAGGCAAATCTAGTTTTACCTATATTAGGCTCAGTATAATGACCTTTACCTTCATGCCTAGAGGGACTAAGTTTTAAGGTGTGCCAGTCCTAACAGAATGGGTAAACTAGCAAGCATTATTATTATATCATTAATCAGATTTTGTACTGTTATTTATCACTGTGCTATTGAACATCAATGTGTTTTTTTTGCAGTATAACTACTTTTTTCAGTAATTGTACTGCTGATCAGATGATCTTTATAGGACATGTGATAACATGTCAGTGATAACATCAATTTCTCTGTCTCATATAGCTTCCTCCAGCTTTGCAATGCAACTTGAAAAGGAGAATCATTGAGAGATTCAAGAAGTCCCTCTTCAGTCAGCAGAGTAATCCTTGTAACCTGAAATCAGAAATGAAAAAGGTGTAGTACACTGATTTTCTTATCAATGGCAGACTTTCTCTCTTCTATTTGAATTAACCTATCAATAGTAATATCATAAAAATACAAGTGTAAGCTTCCAATTTTTAAAGGAAATATTTAACATATGCTCTGACCATTGTTTATTTGGAAAATATGGAGCCTTCTTAGATAAGCAGTTGATACTGATTTGTTTCAAGTTTGTCTTTGAGCATTAGAACATATGTCGTAAATGGAAAGGCCCAACTGGCTGCAAATATGCAAAACAAAATCCATCTCATCAGAGCTCAGAGAAAGAAGAGAGGAAGGAAAATGTAACTTTCTGTGGTGAAGTTTTATTTCCGTGGTAAAGGCTGATGAAGAATATGTAAGCTCTTCTTAATTTATTATTAGCTTGACAATATTTCTTGTGATGTGGAATGTCTTCCTACTCAAACTGTGAAGGCACTTAAACTGACCAGAGTGTCTTGAGTATAGAATGTCTTGTCCAATAGTTGAATAGTGTGTCAGCAACAATTTAGTGTCATGACTTTAAAAATACTGCAGATTTGCAAGAATGGCAAGACTAAAGAACCATGCATGCCAGTTTTCCAGTGACATGTTGGACAATTTCCAACACAGAAAGAGCTCTTCATGACTAATATTAGAACTTCTACATGTTCCTTCTTCAAAATCTCCTGAGAGGACTGTATTCAGCAGAGGATCTGAAAATGACATCTTCAGCATCTGGGTGCTGTGGGAGACTGTGAAGCTTAGATATTTAATTAGATTGATGACAAAGCAGTTACTAGGTGTACTAGTGTATCCAAAATTTGATGACAAAGATCATTTTTTAATATTCGCTTGGGATATAAGAGATGGAAATTCAGATCCTTCCTGTGCCTAACCAAACTTGCATTGAAATGTAGAATCTTCTAAATCATTGCTTGCTATGGAAAGGAGTGACCTCAGTTTCTAAATCCTCTGTCTGCTTTCATAGTTTAGCTGAGACACTAAAGCTTCATGGAAGGTGGCTATTTAGTGTTTGCATAGGTAATGCCTTTGAAAGATATTTAAAGATGAGTAATCCCCCTCCATGGCATCAGTTTCATGCCAGTTTGCTATCTGTAAATCAAGCTGGGGTTTACATTAAACAATTCCTTTATTTCAATCATAACATTACATCTAAGGAAATGTTTTCTTTTCATTTACTGAATGGATATTTCCAGGAAAGGGTGCCCAAAAATAAGATAAAAGAAATGTTTATTAAAAAAATAGCCTAATTTTACAAATGCCCAGAAATAAAGGAACCTTTTTATTTATGACTTTATAATGTTATTGACTCTAAAATTGTGCTAGCTTTCAAAACTGTCAGACTTAAGACTGAAGAAAAGGGAAGAAATGCTCTATTTAAAAAGTAAATGGTAGTAAATTGTAGACTTTGAAATGTTGAATGCAATTCTGGGCATTTCTGTCTTGAAGGAAATCGTTAATAGAAATTATTTAAAGACAACAACAACAAAAAGCAAAGTTAGAAGGATGGGGAATTGCTTAACATCAGTAAATAAGTGATACATATTTTAAGTCAGTGAGAGCCAGGTAAGTATTACTACCTCAGCACACTTTCAGAATCTTACCACAATCACCATCATAACTATGTTGGCTAATATGGATATAATTTGGAGTTAATAGGAAGAACTTGAATAGAGAAAAACGTAAGTTGAACATTGGAATTATCTTCCAGAAAGTGTCATTAATAATAGGTTGTGCAATTTTCACAAATAAAATTAAAAAATCCAATTTTTTCTTAACTGTGTAGAACTAGAACACCAAATGAGAATAATAGACAAAAAGATCCTTCCACGGGTCAGTAGTGGGGCAAAGGAATTCAAACAACAGATATTCTTCTGTTCCTGTAACTTCAAAAGTCTTTGAATGAAAAGTGTTACCATGCTGCAGAAATGCATAGTTGGAATTCCTTTCTTTCTTGCCTACAAAAATATTTTAATTTCAAAGTTGTAGCAGTGAATATTTTTAAAACTAAATGTTTGGAAATTTGGCATCAAATGATGAAGTAGCTGTTCAGGTAACCAAGTAGCTGAAGAGACTTTCAGCTATCAGCAGTGCTAGGATCCCGCTAATAGAAATTATACCACTTGAATATGGACTAACAGTTTCACTTGAGACCCATTTGAAAGCCAAACTCGTAGACTGTTTCTCTCCTAGATTTGAGGGAACAGACTTCCCTATTTACCTTCACACAAATGTATAGCTTATGACATTTTATTCAGATAGACCAAAGAACTCTGTGCTTTATACCAAGTGCAGGTTGGCAGCTTGTTCAGTAAATATCTCTGGAGAGAAGGTATAGCACTCACAATTGCATTCACCACTTTTTCATTAATCTAAAATTTTGTGAGTGTGATGGGAAGTGTAGAAAACTGTAGATTCCTTACAGATGTCCTACGTTTTGGCAAAAAGAAAGAGTGAGGATTTCAGATGTCATGTCCTCTTTTTTCCCCCGCCTTTTTCCCTGCCACAGCTGATCCAAGGTTCTCCTGAACTGATTGAGCCCAACTTCTTCACAGCAGATTGCCCTGTGCTACTTCTCTCTTCAAGTAGAAATATATTGGTTCCTGACGATAGAAAAGGTAAAGAAAGCAACAAAACCTCTGTAGTGGCACATTTTTTTCTAATAAGGGTATGGTACTGAAGTGGAAGGAACTCCTGCTCTAAGGACTTGTTTTTAAAGATACTGAAATTGTGTTGACTATACTGATTTTCAGTATCAGTAGGTTGTGGGGGGGTTTTTTCTTTCTTTTTTTTAATTCCTGGTAAGGTGTGCAGTTTACTACCAGTGGAACATTCTGCTAATTCAAAAGAGTTCATTTTCGAGTTGTGATGGAATGTCAAAGATACAAATAGCACATTGTTCCTATAAAAATCAACAGGAGTGTTTGTGACTGAAAAAGTCCTGCTTAGGATTTGCCTATCCTTTCACATGTTTTTTAAACAAACTGTATTTAAAACCTGTGTTGTTCTTCTATCATGTTTGGAACCTAGTTATACTGGAATGATTCAATTACATATCTGGATTAAGCCCCAGAAACATGAGGAGGAACTGTAAAGCAAAATGTATATGCTACACCACAATCTATATGGTCAAATATGTGTATGTATACTTTAAAAAATGAATAGAGGAAAATATACTTCAGACTAGCAATACATACAGTGACAAATCATGAGCTCCATCTTTAATGAAGCCCACTAACGCTGGCAGCATTCAAGGTGCAGAACCACAATTTCTAAGTCAGAGACTTGTTCTGTAATATGCCTCTGTGCAATAAAGGCAAGAGAATATTGAGGGGACCCAAGGGAAATGTGCTGCTTGTATTTTTTCGTGAACTTTATTTTGTTCCCCGAGACAACCATGCAAATTGATCAAATGCTCAGTTTCTGTAATCTTTGGATCTCTTATCAAGCAAAGAATACACAATTGTATTCACAATTTGCTGCTGTCTGTGTGCCCTTTCCACTACAAGTAGTAAATGGGGAAGTATAGGAAAATGATGATTATGTTCTTTTACATTAAATGTTTCAAAAAATCAATACTTTTCCATCAGTTTTGACTCTCTTTCATAATGTAACATCCTGTGCCTCAAATGTTCACATCATGCCATAAGACGCCTCTCACCTTTACAAAGGGTCATTGTGGTCAGTGCAATAAACTGCTGCTAATCAAAACTAACTGTAGACTCTGTTGTCAGTATGTTTGCACTGGAATTACTAGGAAACTGTTTAGAGTGCATAAACCCAAAATTGAGTAGTATAACATTACTTGCCTTTTACTTTAAGGCATTGTTGGCACTTTTGACACAGCAGAAGGGATGACATATGAACAGTTGCAGGTAAGTTTTTAATATATTTTAAGGGATAATCTTATTTTGTTACTGAAGATAATTTTACTGAAGCGAATTTCTTTTAACTTGTAGACTCTAATTGAAGAGGTTTTAGAAGAAACTGGTTATTACAATTTCTCTTCTAACAGGTGAGCCCAAGTGTTCAATTTAAAAAGGAAAAATTAAATTATGATGTGCTAAAAAATATATCATTTTTCTGTTTTCATAATTGCAATTTCACTTTAAACTTAGTGCAATACACGTTTTATTGTAACACATGGATGCATGGACTGGAAGAAATTGATCTGGGACACATTAGCTAATCTAATCTGTTTTGGCTACGTGGTTTCCTCACTCAAATAACAAGAATGGGACAAGTTTGGCAGCAATTTGCTCAAATTATTTCCATATAAAACCACAGTTGAACAAAAGGTGGTCCCACTCATTTTAATAGAAATATATTATAATACTCTGTTGTTACAGGGCTGAAAGGATTAAGCTGACATATTTAGTAAAATGTTTCAGTACAACACAAAATTCAGAAAAAGTGGTTGCTAACACAAAAGAGCAAGGGAAAAAAATTTTAAAGGTGTTTCAAACCAGGCGGATGCCTTGTCCTTGAAATGGTAAATCTCTCCTGCAGAAAACCTTTGAGGAACTCAAGGAGAGGATATGTAAAAAATATGGGATATAGTCCAAAACGCAGGCTTATCATTTCTCATTCTTTTTACCTGCTAGTCAGTTATTTATCATCACAGTTTTACTTTAGTGGAAAAAAGTTCGCTACTTCCGCCAAGTCTATTCCTCCTCTTGACAGTAATCAATGTATTAAAGACTGGCAGACTGCAATTAGTTTTTCTGAAACAAAAATAAAAAACCCAAATCCTGATGTTAAAAGGTTTTAAGAATTTGTGACTTGTGATGCTTCAGTGATATTTCGCAGTTATCTGTTATCTCTGCAAACTCAATACACTTTTCTGCATAGCACTATTCATTGACCATCATGTGAGAAGTTTCAATTTTTAGTCTGAATATTTTCCTAAGCTTCTTATTAAATTGAAATTCTAGCTTACAAGTTTCTTGGAACTGCCAGCTACAAGTATTGAAAAAATATCGTTCAGCACTCTCAAGGTAAAATAAAAAATACATATAATATTTTTTTCTCTAAAACTTTAGGGTACACTTGTTTACAGATCACTTTTGCAGCCATGAGGTGTAACGATTTTGTTTCTAAATGTTCTCAAGTAGTTTAAGTTTTTATCTTAATCACATGCTCCCAAGATTGGGAGCTGTAGGAAAAATATTAAATAGTGCACAACTTGTGATAAAATTATGAAAAATGCTCTCACTTTTAGCATCAAGATCTAGCAGGCCTTATTATAAATGTGTAAATGTGTTGTATTTGTACAGGCATTTAACTCCCAAATAGACTGGCAAAAAGCACCTTATTGCGATTAACTGTAAGTGAGCAGATGTTTGCTGAATGTGGGCACGAGTCTTTTACACACACTAATATAAAAATAAGATATCTATTAATGGAAATGTACAGAGTTCTTAAAGATTACAGTAAATTATGCTAGTACTTTCAACAAGTAACATAGGAATTTGACATGAATCCACAGGAGACTAACAGCATTAAAATAATTAATGTTCTGGTTTTTTTTAATGACAGTGCTTGTTTATGACTACTTATTTTTCTGCTGTGCTGGGATTCCGTACAGTGCAGTTGTTCATTAGAATCTTAAAGATTTTTATTATGGTTTTGGAAATTTCATTTTAGAGGAGATAAGAGACCATTCTTCATGGCCACACAGGAGGACAGTGTAGTGTAAGGTATTTCTTCTCTGTGCTGTGTTTATCCTGCAGGAAGAAACCAGAGGAAAAGAGTAAGCTGGGTCAGTACATTTCCACACATACATAAAGCCTAAAGAACACCAGGCAATGTTCAGCATCATTCTTCACATTGGTGGATGTGCTGTACGGTGTATTTGATTTTCCCAAGAGCACAGAAAAACTGGAAGTCAAATTGTGACTCCCCTGAGACATGCTGATTCCTCAGCAGTGCTGATAATATTAACCACAGACAGTGCTGATTTAGGCTTCATTCATGGGACTTGTAGTAAAGCCAAAATTGCCTCTGGAGAGGGTGAAAGGAATGGAGTAAAATTTCTTTCTCTTGCAAAGCGTGTTGCCTAAATTTTGACTTTTTTCTGTTTCTTGCTTACAAGTGCTAATGTGCATGTAGCAGCTGTTGTTAGAGGCTTTGACCCACTCCAGTGCGTATGTGTCACTCTAGCATGTCCTGGCTTTAGTTGGCACATAAAGTACAGCCATACAGCAACCCAGTTGTTGATCTATCACTGGCAACAATACGTGCCCTCAATTTTTCACCATGCTATTGCATCCTATTATCTGAGGTGATGCATAATTACATTTGGTTCCTATGTCACTATTACATTACTCCTTTTCCAATCCATGTTCTACTCCCAAATAATTAGATATTTTTTTCTCTGTTTCTGAAAACGTTTTGACACAGCATACTTTGGCCTTGGCTGTCAAAAACATCCTCCTCTATTTCCAGAAGACTTGCTGTGTCTTCTAAAGTGTTCTCTGCTTAATGCTATTCAGAGCTTTTGGAGCTTAGGCAGTTTTTTTGCTTCTCACACTCTGTCCAAACAACCAAACAGTTCAATTTTGATAGCTGTCCAGTATCAGATGATTCATTTAGGTAGCAGACATGCATCATTAGGTTTTGCCCCAAACTCTCCAAACAGCTTAAGCAAGCAAGAAGGACAAATCACTCTCCCAAGCTGCAGTCCAAGCCACTTATCAATGTCCACTATTATTTGGCTTTATTCTACCACACAGAAGTTGTTGGTTTGCAGCCCGCAGATTAACATCCTATCAGCTGTTTTTGCCTAAAGCTGTTATGAGCCTTCCTCCACTTCCTCTCTGTTATACATGGTGAACCATTTCAGAAGCAACTGCAAATTTTCCAGCAGAAACTCGGTACATCCTGTAGTTTTCCCGGGATCCCTTTCTTAGAAAAGTATTTACAGAGAAAGCTTTGGAAAAAAAAGTATAGGAGTAATAAGTATCTATCTTGTTTGTGTTAGGAACATGTAGCAGGGCAGCACTCCTATTTTTAACTTTCCTAGTTTATTTAAATGCTTTTAGTTTGGATTGAGGTCTTCAGTTTCTAGGATGGGAAGTTGGAATGAGGCAGCCTGTGTGAAGCTCTCAAAATGGCAACAAAGAATAATAGTATTTCTAGTGGGGAAACAAATTGCCTTCCCTCTTGCCGTTAATAAGTTTCTAGCTCTTCCAATAGAGGTGTGAAAAAATGAACTCCAAAGACTCAAAAAACCACAGAAGGCACATCAGAGTACTACAAAATTTATTTGTGAAGTTGCATAATTTTTAAAACTGTTTCTTCATTTTAGGGCAAATTTCTTGATGATTTCTGAACAATGTGACTCGACGGTATTGGTTCCATATGTTGTAAAGCTACAAGATGAATTCTGTCATGGGGCATGTGTGCTTTTCCTAAAAGTACTATTAAATGCAGAATAAATAGCTTGATGGCATATAGCGTAATAACGAAGTCTCCTATCTCATTGTGAAGCAGGTGTTATACAGAAAACATTTTGGAAATATTTTTACTTTTCTTCTTGTTTTTTAGAGTGGGTGAGTTAGTGAGTGTAAGAGAGTGAGTGAGTGTGTGAGTGAGTGTGAGTGTGAGTGTGTGTGTCCCAAATTCCAGGTATTTATGACAGGACATCAAATCTTAAGTGGGGAGATGGCATGAAAATTGTAGTAAGTTCAATAAACTGTATAAAGGGTTAAAAATGAACTTGGTCAGGTGATAAGAGAAACATTAATTCTTTAGAAATTGAGAGACAGCTTCATAAGAAAAATGCCATGCTTCTTTTTTCATTTTCATTATAATAGTAATTACTATCTCAATAGAGTCATTTCATGGGGATTAATGACCAGCTGAGGATAATGATCCTCAGCTTTATCTTGAGTAATCAACTTGTGCCCATTTGTCACTAATGCCCTCAAATTACTCAGTGCTCTGATTGTATTACTTATTTATGCAGACATTTAGTAAACACACATTAAAAAAAACACTAAATGTTTCAAAAGTATTCTATTCACACCCATCATGCCATTCTTTCCTTTTTTCTCCATCCTGATTTAATACTATATCACGTGACAGACAGGAGGGTTTTTTGTGAGACCATTTTTTGAGGAGCACAATGAATACCAGTTTCAAACTCTCATCATCTTCTTTATATTGAGATAGACATGTAATACCAAAATGATGCAAAAATCTGTTTTTAATTAATTGCATTAAAGAGACTTAGTCCAAGCAGCAACTCAATTATATAAAAAGATTCATTACAAATGGATAAAAATAGCAATGGTTAGAGACAATAGTTGTGTTCAGTTAACTGCTGCTCATTGACTGTATAAAGGAAAAGTTTTATTGC
This sequence comes from Dromaius novaehollandiae, assembly GCF_036370855.1. Classification (NCBI taxonomy): domain Eukaryota; kingdom Metazoa; phylum Chordata; class Aves; order Casuariiformes; family Dromaiidae; genus Dromaius; species Dromaius novaehollandiae. Next base: position 31,754,533 of record NC_088099.1, read on the forward strand.
ATGTGTGACCTGAGGTCTGTTTATGGGAGAAATGTTGTTTCAAGGTTAGTTTTTAGGACACAAAACAGTAGCAGTGCAAGTAAGAATAAAAGGAAATAGTGTTCACAATCAAATGCATAAATTACTATGTTGTCATTTATCATATTTTTCACAGCTTTTTTTCAGTGCTTCTTTTCCATTTTTATTGGAATTTTAGAATTAGAGAAACATTCATGTAGTTACGAAGAGCTGTTTCACAAAGAGACCTGTCAACTTTGGTTCTAATGATAGTTTTACATTATTAGCTAGTCAAAGAATTGCTCAAGGTGTTACAAGAGGATAATATAGCTCAGGAATGACAGCAGATTCTGAATTTTGACTGTTCGAGGCAGACTTCATTTGTGTTGGGGCTAATGGTCCACTGGTACATCTTTCAAAAATATAAACGCATTACTTTTTTTATCTGCAAATTCTTACCATTTTGTCTATTTATTCTTCAATGCTAATTTACCTGTTTAATTGTGTTTTATGATAAGTACTCAAATCTTTATTTAGGTTAGCTAATTTTTTTATGTACCAAACTACCTAGTAGGTGAGAGTACACAGCTCCAGTACTGCTGAAATCTTAAGGGGGTTTTTTGACTTTGTGATGTCTGGGTGATTGAGAAACTCTGCTACATGTTATTCTATTCTACCACCACCACCTGTTAATGTCATCTTGCATTTTCAGTTAATTGACGATTTCTTCCAAGTGTTTGTCCACGTTGGTTCTCACTTCTCAATGTCTCTCACATAAAAGATTATTATTCTGGCCAGCAGCATTTACTAGAGCCATACCAGCAATCTATTGGTTTATATCTCTCCTCAAAGAAATATAAAAGGCTGACAAAGTTCAGCAGTCCCTTTTTTTTCTTCATCCATGGTTGCAGTTCTGATGGTTCAGTTGTATGTAGGCAGTCCAATTCCCACAAACCAGCATTTACCACGTCTTTTGAGTTAGCTGTCCTTCCACTAAGAGGCAGTATAAGCCTATATTTCACAAATCACAGATTCTACAGAAATTATTAGAAAAAGGAGGAGCAACGTGAAAATATGGAGTAACAATTGACACTGGCTGCAATTTCATCCAACTCCTATGATAAGGCAGTGGCTAACCCTTGTCACATTGGTGAATATACAGTATTCCAATGACAAAGAAATATGTGGCAAAGAGATGGATTAAAGACACTTATTGGATATAATTTGCCACTGAATATAGTGGTATGTACACTGCACCTTTCCATGATTGCTAGAGACATAAATTTTACCAAGGAGTTGTTAGAGCTACATCAGTAGTAGCCATGTCGAAAAGAGAAGACAGGTGTACCAAGACTTGCTGTTAATGGTATAGTGGAGCTCTAGGGAAATAATGACATATAGAGGAGGATAATGTAGCTCAGGAATGACAACAGATACTGAATTTTGACTGTTTGAGGCTTTGAGAATTCATTCGCAGATCTTCATCCTCCTCAAGCTAGAGGAAATGTATGTCTTAGATCCTAGAGATTTAGCACTTGTGCATGTGAAAAACTGATGGCCAAGTGTGAAAAAATTACTGCTAACTGGATCTTTAAAGAGTTGCAGGAATGCTTTGGTCACCTCAGGGGTGGCCAGTAGTCCAGCAGCACAGAAAGAGGATTTTCCTTTTTCTGATTTATGATACTGAAACAAAATACTTTTCCCTCTTTGGTTAGTAAGTCAGTCTAATTAAGATTTTTATTTCAGGTTGTTTTCTGTGAGTCAGAATGATAGGAACTGCAGCAGAAGCTGTTTCTCTAGAGTTACTCAGCATTCAGATTACTAGATTCAGCTAGCATCCAGACTGCTAGGTGTAAATGACTTATACGCAGACTGAGCTGTAATTTATGAGGTTATGTTGAGCAGAACAGGGGTGTGATCCAGGGACCCATCTGGTGCAAGTACCAAAATAAGCTGATCCTGTGGTAGGACTATCACTGGAATAGAAGACCACTCCTTACTCAGTTTGCAGAAGATTCTCTTTAGCAATGCAATAGGTGAAAAAGTGCATTTCAGTCCTTATGTTGAAGAGATGAAGGGATATCTGTCCTGCTACAAAATTCTGGATGCCTGGTAGATCCTGAATCATTGATACAGTTCCATGATGAATACACAAAATTAAATAGTCTCTTGACAGTGCAGATGACTTAAGTCCGCATTGCCTGTAGAAGTAGTGCATGTTTATGAAGCTGTCTGTCAGCATTTGGACTGTGGAAATGACTGTTTTCAACACTAGGCAGATGGCTCTGATCCCTTGTAGAGATCACATGCCCAGAGCTCTCAGAGATTCTTATATGAGCTTCCCATCTCTGAGTGGAAGCATCTGTCATCACAGATTTGTTTGACTGAGATAAGGTTGGTTTGCTCTTCCAGTTCTGAAGTGGGTCTATCTACCAGTTTAAGGAAAAGATTTACTTCAAGAATGACTTCTGTGTGTCCGTGAGATGTCAGTTGGCAGATTTCTTTTTATAGAGCATAGATGAAGTCTGTCAAATAACATCAAATGAGAAGGCACATTCCTACTCTAGGTGGTTCACAAAGCTCACTGTAGTCTGGAATCATTCTTATGCTAGCAGAACTCTATCTTACGTGACTTCTGTGAACTAGATACACTGAGCTGTTGTGAAGACAATCTTTTATTGTTTGAGGCTCTTTTGGTTTGGTTTAGCTAGGACAGTTCTGCTGACATGAAAAGTACATCTCATAGCAAGATGCTATTGAAGGGAGTTTTGGGGGCTGGCTTTATTCTTAGGCTAAGTGAAAGGCAATCTGAAAGTTTTCTAACAGATGGAAGACATAATTGGCCTTAGTGTTCAAAAATCTTAGCCATATGAAGATAAATTCTCTGAAGCTGTCGCAAGATATCCTTGATGACTGTAGCTAGGGGAAGAGTTTCACGTTGTTACACATGTAGCTGTTTTGCATGTAGCATGGGTAAGATATAATGAGAGCTGTTCTAGGATGTCAATATAGTGCTAACAACTGACACAGTGTCCCTCAAGATATAGTTGTGTCACTTTTCCATGAAGACTTTCTTTCTCCCAGCAGAACTGTTTACAGATAATGGAAAGTCAGATCTTCATGGCTCTGACATGGCACTCCATGAAGATAAAGTAACTCTTAGGCCTTATCAAAATATCAGCATCAGTTTTGAAATTTAATCTAAAACCTTTTACTTAAGACCGTTCATCTGAAAATTACCTAAAAAGAAGGAATAGCTATTTGTCTTACTGGAGTGGTATATCTCTAAAACACCACAATCCCCTGACTTTTCCACTTTTCCACAAAGTCCTGTAGCTCTAGAAATTTGTGCCACTGAAGGAGATGAAAGATTTTAGCCTTTACAGCCCTCAATGAAGGTTATTAAAAATATGAAGCTTTGCACTACGTTGTGTGCCCTTAAAAAAATTCTGGTGACATTTTCTTTGTGCTTTGGAGCAAGGATTTCAAATTTGACCAAGGAAGTACCTCTTTTGTCACAGATATGACTTTTACCATTCTCTTAGAAATTTGTGGCAATGTAACCAAGTTATAATAATTTAAAAATCACAGTTTAAATATGTTTAGTCTTGACGGAGCATAGAAAAATTGTCAGGTCAAGTCTAGGCATCAGAACAGAAAGTGAGGCTATCTGATCATCTTAAGATAATGCCTGGGCAAAGAAATTGTAAGTAGCAACTGGTAAGGTAGAAGACAGAAAGTGAGCGGGAGATACATCTAATACAGAGCCAAACAGCAGGAAAAGGAATGTGGGAATACTGGGAGGGAGACTGGTATGGGGAGAAGGAAAAACTATCTGAGACTGACCAGGTGAAGAGGTTGCGTTGCAGGTAGGACAGATGGTAGACTAGGACAGAGGCATGTAGAACAGGAGTCAAACTCCAAAAGGACAGACAGAAGGGAGTCTCTGACAGCTGGAGCACTCAAGTGCATGATATTCTTTCCTATATTTTCCGGAAAATGTGTATCTCGTCATCCTCTGGTGCTGGTCCTCACAGAGGATTGTTACCATAACTGCTAGAAGCTATTTATTAATCTAAATAGCAGAGTCTGTGCAGTGCAGCTAATGCTTTCAACCTTGCAGATGACCTGAGTGGGTGATGTCACATAATGGAATTTCTGGAGAGGAGTTAGTTTATGGCATAAAAATTAGGAAACAACATGCACAAAGCCTTGTATTAAATGGTTTTAACTATATTGCAGAAGCTGTGATTCAAGACATAGGAAATGCTCTTCCTGTTAGGTATTGTGATAAATATTTTAGCTTTGTGACCACATTCTATTTTTTCCACAGGTACAGTGCTTCATTAAGAATTATGTTATCCACATAGGGGGCTGAATTAAAGTTTGCTGGTAGCCTTCAGTCTAGCTTATTTTTCTTATGCATACTTGGCTTTACCACTTTAATAGTGATCTTTCAGTGAGGGATTTCTGTGCACTAGACTATTTCCATGTCTTTCAGTACTTCAGTAATCAACATAATGCTCTGCTTCCCAAGGTATTTTGTATATAGAGGAATGTTTGATAGGGCTTAGGTTTTGGATATCTGTGTTATACATGTTGTATATTTATGTCAGGGAGAAAAGGTCGGAAGAGGTCTTACTCTTGCAATAGAGAGTTGTGGTGTTTTGAGACAAAAAAGAAACACTTGTTTTGCACTATTTATGAGAAGTCTTTACTTCATATTTTCTTAGGATAATTATAATGTAATACAACATAATTATTAATAGGGTAGTCTTCACACATATAGAGCTGATAGAAGCAGCTTCATCGCTTTCTGTGCTCATTTTCTTTCTAGCCATCTAAAGAAGGATTAGCAAAGGAGAAGGAAGTGTTGTTAAAGACTTTCAACTAGTTTTCCATTGTGCTGAAATCCCTGGAGATGTTACATCAGCAACATAAGTTAAATCTGGCCCACGAATGCTTTATGTTGCATTCAGGCCTCATTGGTTAGCTGTGAGAGACCTTTGCACCATGCTGCTCTAATTCTATTTGTGTACTGTGCAGACAAGTCCGTAAATTTTGAGTCAGAGGATCATTAGGCAAACTAATTCCCTGCATATAGCATAAATGATAGAATTTCACCCAGAGATTTAGGCATCACACTCTGTTCTAAACTCTGAACTAAAACATCTCTTGGAATAGACATCTGGGGTTGCTTGGCTTGTACGTCATATTGGTGGCATGGTTGCTTTCTGCTGATAGCACGAAGGTTGACCCTAGACCTGGTGATTGTGATTAGTGGAGGCTTCTTAGTTTAAACAAATGCTAACAACCAATTTTTTTTTCAGGTATCTCTACTATCAAGGGGAACAAAGAACTATCCAACAAAAGAGGAAAACTTGTAATTATGAACAAAGTGTTCAGAACTGCTCCTGATGAAGTCAAACTTCCTGTACTTCAGCAAATGCTGTCTGATTACCAAAGGGACAAACTTTGCTCATCAATAGCATCCAGAAGGAATTCCAGTGTGGGACAGCTTCAAGAGACCTCACGTGTGATATTTTCAAAATGACACTGTTAGCCTAGATTTGTTTACAGCATAAGCACTTTATGAGGAACATTTGGAAAGATGCTTCCAGGTTTGTACATCAGGTGGAAAACACAACTCCCAGCAGTACACATTTCTATTTTTATAAAGTTTTTTTTTAAGATTTGCTTCATAGTCAGGTTTTCTGGAAATATATTTTTAAGCCTATAGCCCTTTTTATATCCATTTTTGTCTTTTATGGGAAGAAAAAGAGCTTTGTAATATCACCAGAGAGCAAATTTATGTGGGTTCACCATACCAGAATTAGAAACAGATTAAACATCATCAACATGGTTTTAATATTTAGAAGTAGTTTCTCTACTGCTGATATGACATGTTAATAGTCAGAATTTGCAACTGGCATAGCTTCTGACAGGACTGTTATTTTAAAAATAGCTGTTTTAACTGCTGTTTCAGAATGTCTGTGTATTATATGTCTATCTTTAGGCACACATTGTATAGATGTGTGTATATAAAATGTGTCATGTACATGTGTATACATTTTATATACACACTCATTTACTGTTTAACAGAGAATAAGTAAATTAAATACATGCTTTGCTGCTAATCAAAACTGTAGTACTTAAAAGCATTTTGAGAATTTCAATATTTATTTGCTCTATATTAAATGGAGATAAAAATGTCTCAGTGCAGTAGCAGAGAAGCTACTTTTTGTCTGCAGTTTAGTAAGGAAAACTTATGAAGGCTTTTCTCTACAGTTGGTACTATGGCAGTCATAATTGTTGAAAATAACCAGACTGCATTTGGTGACATAGCCCTGCTAACTCTGTTGAAAATTGTTAACATTGTGGTCATCATATGATTACTCATAAGTAATTTGATACAGAGGTATGCTCTGCACTCTTCATAGGTTGGGGGTGTGTTTTTGCAGTGGTTTGTTTGTAACATATGAATAGCTAACTAGCATTCATTTCCTAACAACCCAAGAATATTATTTCACCTATAATGTGTGACCTCAACATTCTGAATTGTGAAGCAGTGAAGAATGGCCAATTAAAAAAAAAACTATCCTCTTTTCAGATGTATGTAGTGTAGAAAGATCATCAAGCAGTATCTATGCATCTATACAATGGTACAGTCATGATAACAAAGGCCCATTAAGGACTGCTTTAAAAATCAGATGAAAAGGTAAAGTTGGTCATAGCATATTCTATGGTGAAGACACAGATTCAGGTGCCCTAAAGGAGGAAAACAGCATGTGCAGTCCCTGTTGAATGTTAACGTATAAGAGCAAAAACAATGTTTTTCCTCAGTCACATAACTTCTCACTACTAATCGCCACCACTATAATATCCTTCAATTATCCCCTGCTTTCTTCTTTCCTCGTACCTGCTGCCATGGTTAATACTAATCCTTACCATAAAAGGGTTAGTATTAACCATGGCAGCAGGTACGAGGAAAGAAGAAAGCAGGGGATAATTGAAGTAGTAGTAAGGTTGCAGGCATGGCACATGGTGACCATCACCGACAAGTTTTAAGTGGCTATCTCCTTCAGATACTAGGAGATAAAACCATAATCTTACTGAATGAACATAGACTCGAACTTTAAATTATATTTTTACGTGTAATTTTAGCCAGTGACTCCCAGATGGCATCTGCTTTAAAGACACAAATTTAAAGACTGTACCTGCTGCAACTGGACTAAAATGAAAATGAATGCAGTTTTCCTGGGCATCTTCAAAAATACTTATTTCATACCTGGCAAACCTGAAGATAGCCATAGCATCCTTCTAGACTTAAAATAGCAGTGCCCATAATTACTGGAGAGTGGGAAACCATGAGTGTATAATTTCACCTGTTTTTGTACATATATTTTGAAAGCCAAAGCAAACCCTGTCATATTTTGACATAAAATGAATGTCATACTTGCTGCTTGACCAAGACATGTGCTCCTAAAGATACCACCAGCAGATGGTTATGGTTTCCAAACTAATATTATGTACTGTAGATGAGACATTTCCTGCAGTGTAATCACTAAAAGTCAACTCCTATTCCAGCTAAATGTCTTAGTTTGGTTTTCCTAGAATGGAGAAAGGGAATGCAGTATGGTTAGATCTGATGTATTGCAAAGTAAATCCACACTACATATTGCTGCCAGTGGAACTGATTGTATTGATTGTTTATTCAGAAAGACTTCATTTAAATTAAATCTTGATATGCTGATGCTGTTCAAGTTGAATATGCATTCTCATAATCATTTTACATTCAAAACAGTGTAAAATGATCTTCACTTAAAGAAACCCATTTTAATATCTTTTGGTAGAAATGTCATATGATTTTAAATTTACAGACTGTAAATGAATGCTTTAGAAATGCTTTGGATCTTATTGCAAGTTTATTTTGAAGTAGATAGTTTGTTTAGTCTGAATTTGTGTGATAGTGTAAAGCGCTCATTCATATTTGATGGTGTTATTTTTTGTTAAGAAACATTATAATTAATGATTCTTATTGTGTTTATCTTAATATATTCATAATGTTGTAAATTTTGAAGCAAATTTTGTACTGCTTTTTGTGACTCTGAAAGATGGAATACTGGCTGACTCTGGTGGCCAGCAGAGGAGAGCAGACTTCTCTCCAATAAACAGAAGATGGGAGGTGGATTGGCTGCATGTACAGCTGTGTCCATCAAGGCAAATCCAAGCAGGGAATCAGTAGCCTCTTCTGTTTCTTTTCAGGAGTTCCCTAGGAATTTTTTCTCCCGTGGGGTTGCAACCAAACTGGCTTGCTCACTGTTGCAGAAAAGAGCTGAGACATTTTTCACCTGTTCTTTACTCTTTGGAGCATTAATTTACAGGCAGAGAGCACTTAAAACTGGACATTTACCCTCTGTTGTTACTGGTTTTAAAAGCGACACTTTGGTCAGGTCAGTATGATGATGAGGGAAATGCCTGCCTTAAAATGGCAAGCATATGTATATTTTGTTGCTCTGAACAGTGTTGAAACCAATCGTTTGATTGCCTGCAAACTGGAAATGTAGGGATTTCTTTTAAAAGGGAGATTCCGTGAGGGTAAATATGAAGAGTGCTGACTGTTAGTGTATTTTGGCTTGCAAGTGAAATCCTGCTACAAAAATATCTATTCTCTTACCCTATTTTCTTATGAATAGGAATTTGCAAATATCCTTTGAGCATCATTTTGTGATAAAGAAATAGTTGTGTGTAGCACTAGATTTAAACTATATTTTGCAATAGAGAACTTCTGTAATAGATTGTATTTGTGATGTAATACTGCCTGGAAAGAGCTGCAGGTAGTTTGGAAAGTTTTGCAAACACACGTCATCTAAACAACTTCTGGGTGTTTAAAATAGTACATTAGATGCATGCCATGAAATTCTAACCCACGTGTCTGTAATACGATGGCTTCTGTTTTTAGTTTGAAAATATAAAATGTAGGGCAATTAACTTTCATAGAAGTGTCATTATCTAGGCTGTTACTAATCTTGTGGCATTAGTACATTGATGCTTTCCACTGACACCAATGTCCATTGCTTTCGACATTGTATAAAGTAACAAGAGCTAGTCCTGCCATGAATAATTTATTGTCTGTATAGACAATATAGAAATAGCCTATTTAGGGAAACAGCAAAAATAAATTGCCTGATATCATTCAGCAAATCTGCAGCAAACTTCGGAATAGGACTGCTGAGCTCCAGTTCAGTGCATAACTGGTATCCTTCAAGATGAGTATTGTTTTTTTCTTGTGTGTTTGTAATCTTTACTGTAATATGCACAAAAATACCGTGTCAGAGAACCGGGTGTAGCTTTATTTATTATTTAATTGAAAAAGACTTCTCAACGTTTGGTACTAACAGTGTTGAAGGCAGTGGACTAAACTACAGTTAACTTTAGATTACTTGTATGTTAATCCAAGCTATGGTTTAATAAGGCCTTTTCTTCAGTTTGCTTGGCTGCAATAAAATAACTGAGATCATGTAGTATTGTGCCTTCTATTATTCCTAGTTGCACCTACGTTCTGCAGTCATCTGATTACAAGTTCTTTCTCAGGCGAAGGGACTGTGTGTGTATTCTGTAGCCTGATTTACCTGTCTTTTGCTCTGTCTGAATCATCTCCCAGTCCCCTGTCACATCCCTGAATAATTGAATATTGATAGTAGATCAAACCATCAGTCTTATTCTATATGAGAATTCCCATTTACAGTCACAGTGATGCACTTAAAGACTGTATTTCTTACACTTGTTCTAACTTTCAGAGAAGTTATTTGACAGAATTACTGCCTCATTATTCTTGATATTTCATGTCAAGACCATTGATGACTAGTTCATGAACTTATGTAATTATGTTAATTAAAGAAGAAAGGACAGCAACATTCCCTGCTAAAAACAAGAAAGCTTTTAGCATTGACTTCCTCAAATAGAGTAATATACACAATTTTAGCTTGTATGTAATTTGTAGGAAAATCTAGCCTGGTTTTAGAAGGAACTGGCAATTCTGAGTGGCTGCATTTCAGGAGAGGTGAAAAGAGGAAGCCACTTGAAAATGTTTGATTTTGACTCTATGAATAGGCCATTGATTTGAATTTTAAAACGTCTGAACTGAAGGTTTCGTCATTCAATCTGTCTAGATAGGCAAAAGCATTTGCAAAAGAAAGGTCTTCTGATTCATTTTCTCTCTTGACTTGCAGGAAAGTAAATCACACAAATCCTCTCTGTTCAACTGTTCTCAACAGAAGATGGTGAGAATTATAGCAAGAAAAATACTCATTTTAAAATACTTGACATTTGAATCCACAAATTTCCTGACAAACTGGAATCTTACAAGTATTAAGGTTTTGTTTCCACAATTAACTAATTTTCCACTGTTATATTTTGACCTAATGTCTTTCTTTCCCTATTTTCCAAGGAGCAATACCAAGTTTTTAATTTCACCAACCATAGCAATAATCCCTGACTTAAGCTAGAAATGATCTTACTCAGATTTGCTCAAAATTTAGACTTACAGCCACAGTATTGTCTTTCCTCTGCCTCCATCTACACTCATGTAATGTAAGCAAGTATCAAGTGTTGGGAGTTAGCCCTAGCAATGGGGTGGGTACTCCGTTAAGTTCAAAATTTTTTTATAGCAGAGAGGAAGCACACATCTATTTTTCTGTCTATCTGTATATATCCAAAAATACAAGACTTTTTTTGTTAGTATAACTTAAATTTTAACACTCTATTTAAGAATTGTTATCAGTCTAGATCTAATTGTTACAGAAAAAGAAAGACTAGTAATGCAGTTAAAATTGTTATACATCTTAGCTTCTACCCCTTTTCTTGGGGTTTTGCTCACACTTTCACTGCTCCTGTGAGTCCTAAGGTCAGTGGTTTCATCTGTGTGTGGGTGGGGGTTGTAAAGTGAATTGTCAGCATCTGGAGTCCTTCATCAGAAGGAATATGTTGTTCATAATGATGGTGGTTTCTTCTTCCTTTCTCTAGGATCCACTTGGAGTCATTTTTAAACATTTGCTAACATGCTTTTACACCTTGGCTCTTTATTCATTGGCCTGCAGCTCCTCATTGCATCTGAATTTACTATATATGGTGCCTTTTCCATGTGTTAGATACTACTACTTTGTTATCTTTGTTACTCTGAAAAACAGTTTTGTCCAGCTCTAGGTGTGCATTTCTTTGACCATGGGCGAGTTGTTTATAGCTGTGCCGTCTCCAGTGCCAAGCCTATGTCCTATGCCTGTATTCTTCTGTGCTGCATCCTGTGCCTCTACTTCTCAAGGCCTCTGCTATCAAACCAGGCCTCTCTTTATTTATGCCCTATCATTGTTAGGCATAAATTTTTCATTCTGCATAGAATAACTGCTTATTATTGCTCTCTGTATAAAAATATGGTTGTATCATGCAAAGATAAACAGAAGTAAAACAAATTAGCCATAGACACCTGGTCAATTAGAGAAATTGCTATCACAGCTAAAACAAGCAAAACAAAGCTGCAAGCAGGTCAAGAAAAGTTCAGACAGAGCAAATTTGGCCGGCTTCAGTCCTGAGACCTTGCAATTTGCAATATCGGCAACTTGCCTGTACTGTATTACAGGGCTACATAGTTACAACTTTCATAGCTTCTCAAAGTGCAGTGATAATTGCTCATGTAGCCTGTCTGCTCTGTTTAATGCACTGAATAGCTACAACTCATTAACATAGTGGAAGTGCTATTTCCCCTGTGGTTGAAAAGAAGGGTATGTTACGAAAGTGTCCTCAGTAGCTTCTGTTTGGTGTGTGGTTAGCAATACTCATTCAAAGAGAAACAGTGTTGAACAGCTTGTGAGAATGGTGAATTTGAGTTGCAGAGTGTGTGATTACATGGCTGCACAAGTAATAGCTGTCATTCAGAGCAGCAAGCAGTGCCACAAAAGGATTAAAAGGAAAAGATAGAAACAGTAGATCCATCGTACAAGACAGAAAGTTAGCCTTTTTGCGAAAGATGTGGTCTGAATACTTAGGAGTTGCTGCCTGAGCATTTGGTGCAGCCTAAGTTGCAGTGCTGACAGATAGGAAGAGCAGGGTGGCTTTGTGAACCAAGCAGAATGCATCCTTAAACATCTGGGTTTCAGCTCTCTGTATTTGGCTCCCTGACAGTGGGGTTCCAGGAGAAATAGTTTGACTATTGCTGCTGCTGGAAAGATAATTTCAACTATAAAGATATATTATTGGAGAGTAGCACGTAAGATAATTTGCCCTGTGCAGCCTACTTACATTTCTCTCGTCTCTTCTACCTGGTCCTCGGGCAACATGGAGTTGCCCCATAAAGTACCTTTCTAACGAGTTTCTTCAATATTATTATCAGTATGTGTTCTAAAAATTCAATCCTCTTTTTCTAGTGTCATTGAAATAATACATTTTATTTATTTTATTTAGAAAATTTTTGTTAATTTGTTTTAATTAGCAGTATCTGAAATTGAAGGTTTACACTTCTTTAACTTGATCATGGTGATTAATTCTTTACCTTTCCTCAGAACAGGTCACGATACAATACAGGAGTTATACAGGATGATGAATACTGGTGCAATGTGTCAGTTTGATGCAGTTGGTCTGATGCTGTGGCCCACAGTCGATGACATAGCATATGCCTGAAGGGCTGTTTATCTAGTATCTGTTGTGATTCATTTGTGGTCCAAATCCAGCCAGTGAAAATAAACTGGAGGCAGCGCTGTGCCAAGCAGAAATGGGACCAGCCAATTTTTCACCTGTTAGCAGTGCTGGTATGAACAGTCCTCTTGTGAAGACCTGTAGGAGCCAGCATCAGCAGCCCAATAAACCCTAGAGACTTTTGTAAAGCTCTACAATGCAATCTGTTAGTCTTAAATTATGCTGTGCTGAATGGATCATTTCTGTAATTACATTTATATTGCAGAGAGGAAGCATTAAATAAATGAGGGAGGTGTAGCACTCCAGTAACTGCAGACAGCTATTTTTAAAGATACCTTCAGTTAGGCTTAAATTAATGTTGACCTATTTGTCATCTTCCCTTCTGTGAGACAGACATTTCCTGTGCTCCTTTACATATAGTTTGAACACCCTCTCAGTGTACGTGAGGAAGACTGGCAGTCTATTAGAGCTTTGCCTTGAGTAACCTGCCCACTGTCTTTCAGAAAGAGCTTTTCCTGAGAGTTCATTATTAAATGATGGTGTGCTAATAGCAATATTTCTTACTGAAAAATAATTATGGAATGGACAGAAATAGATGTTCCTGACGTGCAGGACTAATGGACAATGAAAAATACTGTGCTCTTGAACAAGATAATCAACAATGAACGTACTCCTCATAGCCCTGTTCCCAGAAAGAATTGCCCACTGGGAGACATGCTCATGGAAATCAGTGGGTACAATTTTTTTTCCCCCAATAGGAAACTCGCTTATGTCAGATTTCACCAGGTGAAATGAGTTTAATTGACAGGGCAGAATTGTGGAACATTTTGAACATCTCATCAGGCTAACTCTCTGCAGTTGCTTTTGTTGATGCATGGGAGTTCCCATACTCATTAAATATTTATTTTAAGGAAGGCATTCCTTAAAATACACTACTATTTTTTCCAAGAATGAGAATGCGTTAGTTGTTTTGGGGCATTTTCTGAACCTTGTGACCTTTGCATGATTGCATTTAGCAATGGCTGCAGTAGAGAGCTAGAGGGGTGGCCAGACAGTCAGCACACAGAGACTATCCCAGTGACTATTCGGGTGGGTGTCTGTGTCTGTGTCTGTGTCTGTGTCTGTGTCTGTGTCTGTGTCTGTGTCTGTGTCTGTGTCTGTGTCTGTGTGTCTGTCTCACTTTGCTGAAGCTGCCACTATAAAGGCATTTTGAAAATAAACAGAGTCCTTTTGCAGGATGTCTGGAAGGTATGTGCAATTTCTTATCAAAAGGATTTTTCTTAGATGTATAATGGAAAAAGATACCCTCCTTATAAACCCAGGCTATACCCAACCATTGCAGTATCTAAGCTTTAACTGCAATTTAAAATCAGTTGTTAATCTAAGCTTTTACTTCCATTATTATTCAACTTCTGTTTCTATTGCTTCATGTATTTCTGCCTTGTTTTTGTCAGCTCGTGAGGAGAAGATATCATATTTATATGTAGAAGAGATGCTTTTGCTCAGGGTATTTTCCAAGGTTTGTTTTTTGATGTTGTGTGTTTCTCTCTAGCTGCACTGTTCTTTTGTACACCTCAGAAAGAACTGGAGGATATTCCTAGTTCTTCAAACAACCTTGGCAACAAGCTGAATCGTTTGTTTAAAGAAGAGGAGTTACCGCCCTTTCAGAATATGTGCTTGTTTGCCCTTTGTGGTTTCGTTCCTATTTATCAGGACTGCACACAGCAAACGTTCACTCTTCACTGCTTCAGAGACATAAGCCCAATGCATTACATTCAAATAAACTTCCAAAAAATATTAAAGGCTGTCCTAAAACATGTTTCATCATAATCTGTAAGGGAAAATACAGTGAATTTTGGACTGAATTCCTATAACCATTACTGTAACAGATGTAGCTTTTTTTTTTACTAAACCAAATGATACATTTCATCTTCACTAAAATGTGTTAATTGCTTGACAGTAATTATTCTAAATGTTTGCTTCATTACTAAGTAAAATATTAAGGCTTAAATATCCTTAATGGTAGGGACTAACATCCTGTAGCTTTGATTCATTTTTATGTTTATGAAAAGCTTTCAGATTTGTTGGGTGTTTAATGTTATTCTTTCGTATTTGAAGAAATTTTATTCCATTCAATTTTAGAAGGAGGTGAAGATGATTACTGTGTGCAACTGGGATGAAGTAGATGTAGGAGGCAGGAAGAAGACTAGAATCATTATAAATGTTTTATAATTTCATTATTATATTGGGAGGACTAACAATATCACTTCTGCTAAGATGGGACAAGACAACTTTCTTTTTGTAACATATAGAAGAGCATAATACTAATTTGCTTTCCTATACAGCTTTCTGTCTAAGGCTCTGAACTGCTCTATAAATGTTAATGAAATGTTAATGAAATGTTAATGAAATGTTAATGAAATAAATCTCTTAGCATCCAAACAAGGAAAAGCTTAAGATCCTCATTTTACAGATGTAGAAGCTACACAAAGAGACAGAGGAGCTAACTCTAGTTTAGCTCATTTACTCTTGGACCAGGATTTTGATGACAGATTTTGTAAAGTGAAACACCCCACATGATGGGAGAGAAGACAAGGTTCTTGAGAATTCGTACAGTTTTGTGGACCTATTTTGCTCCAGGCCATAGGATCAAAGTCTCTTGATTCTTTGTATTTCAGCCATTACATCCTCTTTCTTCTCCCAAAATGGAGATCTTACTTCTAAGAATATTCTTATAACTATTTACTTGTTTGAAAAGGAAGCTTTTCCATGTGTTCCTGAAGATGAGATAAAATTTAGTTTCTAAGAGCTTGATTCACTTTCAGATCCTGTTACTCAGGCCACAGTTAATCAGTTCTTTCAAAAATAAAATGCAGAAGCAGAAATGAAATGCTATAAAGCTGTATTTTGCCATCATTCCTGGCTGGCATTGGAGCAGCTCATTGCACATATATCCTAGTAGCAACATGAGCAACTGAAGAAAAATAGGACAAAAACTGGAGTGGCGGATGGGGGGTGTGGAATTTCCTTTATGAGCTTGTAGCTGATCTGCAAAACCCAGAAGCTTATAACTGGTCTGCAAAAATTATTTTTTAATGACTGCTGTGGATTTCAGCATTTTCAGTTATAATCACAAAGCACTCTATACACAATAGTCGTGAAGGAATATGAGCCAGCCCTGCAGGCTGATATTATGGCTTTTTTTTTTTTTAATTGTGAAAATGCTAAATGCATGACCCTGTGCCTGTGTAGCAATCTTTTAGATGATACTGACTAGATACTCAATGACTTTGTTAGTTATTCACTGTCAAAGGGGAAATAGTACAATGCCCCATTGAAACAAAAGACAAACTTTAGATGAGCCATGAAATGTGCCATTTAATTGAACTTGCTTACAATGTTCATTAAATCTGTCTTTTTTTCTTTAGCTTGGTATATTCTTAAAAAAAAACTTTTTGCAAAGGATATTAGGATTGTGAGAAAAATTCTGCAAAAGTAAAATCAAGAATTGTGGCCCAATTTGGTCTTTTGTTGGTAATAATATATTTTAATGAAACTGAAAATAATCTACAAATAAAGGGATATGGAATTGGTACCATTTCAGAGGGCTGTGAGAGGAAGACTGCCTATAGCCTGCTAAAGCAGTGACCGCAGTTGGAAGAATGCCTTTTGTCCTAGTTAACTTTCTTATGTGCCATAGGAAGTATGGCAAGGTAGCCATGTCTGTGCACTGAAGACAATATTTTCAATGTTGACACTGAAATGCTGTCATAAATGCAGAACACCACCTGTGTTTGTGCTGCTCCCATTTGTATTGCTTTCATGTCTTAATTTTTGTGCAATTCTTAGAATTTCAGAGATAGCTTTAGGGGCATTTGGAGACCTTCAAATCTGGTGATCCTGTAGAAATGTGCTCTCTGTAGTGCATATTGGAGCATACACAGGGCGCAGGCATGTTGTCTTCTAGCTGTGCTACTTGGAAAGCGTGATCCGTTGGTGCACAGCACTCCCTGATTCTTTGTATTGATGCATTATATGTTATTTGAACAATCTCTGCCCGTATGTATACTTGGGATCAGAGGTTAGAAAATTCTTGTCAGGGTATTCTCTCTTATCATTCAGGGAAGCTATTTATCTTACATGTTCCATGAAGCAGGCAAGTAAAATATGATGCATGTCTGTGTCGTTTTAATCTCTTATCTTGGAGATTCACAACCACTGTAGACTAGTGCTGTCCTCACAGACACACTTTTCCTTCTTCCTTTGGCTACACTTTGTTCCCCCAAGTTCCTTATGCTGTCCTTTATTTCAGATTGGTTATTTCTTGGCTGTGAGTGAAAACTTTTCTTTGTAATTCTTATTTTTAAATGTTTTGATCATTGCTTATTTTTTCACTTCTTACCTGTAGTAGATACGTTACTAATTCAAACAATGCTTATTTTATTCACTCTTATTTTTCAGAAAGCTGTAGGTGTTCCAAGGTGCCATGAGATAGACTCAAAAACATGCTGGCAGTCATACTTATTAAAATGTCCTTTGTTTTATTGACTGAATTTTGGGATGTCGCTAAGTTTTATTAGCACTCAGTGGGGCATGAAATGTTATTTAAGCCATCTAGAAATGTAAGTGCAGGATACAAATGTTAACCTTCCAATTGTTTTGGATTTTATTTTATTTTTTCTTGCTAATACTGGCAATATTTTTGTCAAAGCAGAACTGGAAAAAATGTCTTTTTAAAAGTCTTGGCTTTCTACAAATGCTTCTTAATTCATTTCTGTCCCTCAGATGCAAATGGAATAATATTTTTAAAACACATTTTGATTTTTATGTTTTCTTTTTGATTCCAAACAGTGTCATTTGTTTTTTGACCATTAGACTTTTAATTTAATATCCATTAACCTGAAATATTTCATGAAAAATGTGTTGAAAATAGATATTATTTATTTCAGGATATTTCAGGTCTTTATTTATTTCTAGGTATTAATAAAGCAGTAATACCTATAATAACATGCAAAACCTGGATGTGTAGCTTTACAGCTTATAAATTATGTCTGTGTACTGAGGGCAAGCAGTATTAAGACAGCATAATTTGAACATTAAAGAAATTGTGTTCTTGCAGTCAGGACATCTGCCAAAACCTTAAGCAAAGATGTAGAGGTCATCTAACACACTTCTTTTGCAGCATGCATTTATGCAGCCCCTGATGTCTTCATCTGTCTGGTTGAATTAAGTATTTAACATGCAGCCAGAAGGACAATTACTACAGGAATACTGGATAGGAATAAAAGTGGAGTGGAGGTAATGTTTGTAAAATGTGGTCTGTTGAAAGGCTTGGCAATAGAACTCACTATTTACATGAGCAGACGGAGGGATTCCTGCCCTGCGCAGGGCCTCACAGAGAATCAAGAGAACTGGTTAGTTGCACTGTTCCTCAGTTTTCAATCTCTGACTTAAAACTACATTGGTTTGAATCAACCACCTAGATAAGAACATCTTCAAACTCAGTGTTGTTTGAAGAAGAAAGTGATCTGCTTGGCTGGAGCCTGAGTGTGGCTGAAAATCAGAAGGGACAATAATCTTTTTTTAGCTTTTATCCTCTCTTAAGCTTTCTGATATTTTGTCTGCTTTGAGATTTCTGTTAAGCAAATGAATCTAAACTTTCCCACTCTTTCCCCCACTCCTGTATAAAATGCTGTCATGTTCCCAACCCTGGTAACATCCCAAAACTCCTAAGAGATCTCAAAACCAGGATCTAATTCCATTTTGGTAAAGAATTTTGAAAAATGATTCTGGTGAGAGGGAGTGAAACTTAAAATACAAGGTTATCTGCCTTTATTGGACAATGCTTAAAAAGTGACCAAGAGCTGTAGTCTTTTGCACAGGTAGAATTTTATATGCATTTCGTCCTCACTATGTCTTCTGTGATTGCCAAGAAGGGGACTGCTTTGCATCAGTGCTAATGGTAGATTTTGATATGTCGTATCTATCAATGGGGAACAATTTCTTGAAATAAAGTTGGACATGATCATTAATAGATCATGGATGGTAGGTATCGGTCACTACTTTAAAAATCTGGTCTCAGAGCAGTGTCTAAGAATTAAAAAGCCAATTAAAAAGCTATGGTTGAATCATCTAGCTAGATGATCATCACAAGCTAGATAGCTGTTTCTTGTCTAGCTCTGTTAGTCATATGACTTTACGTTTTGGTTTTCTCAGCATTCGGCTAAAATTCTTGAATTACCTTCTAGGTGATTCATACATTAATAATTTGCTGTTTATATGTTTGAATCCAGCCTGCGATGATGTAATGTCTTTTCTTCCTTTCTGTAATGGTTCTTGGGAGCCTCCCACTCTGTTTCTCCCCTTCTATTTTCTGTTTTATCTTTTTTGCTCTCTAACACTATCTGTTGTAGTGCCTTGCCAGCATTTTTTACCAGAAGTAGCTGGATGCTCAGTTCTCTTACAAGAGGGTCCACAAAAGAGTAAGAACCACCAGCTCTGCAGGGCTTTCTCGCACACCAAGTCTTCCCGCCTTGAGGAATATAGGGCAGGCCTGTTTCAAGTTGTGTGTCATTGATGGACTTCAGCATACCCAAAGAACTTTCCCCCCATGTTTGACAATGACAATTTTTAACCAGTTTCATAAATTTATTTTACACTAAGAAGCTAGCCAGGGCCTTTTGCCTTGAAGTTTGCATGCCTCCACATTCAACCTTATTGATAATGTGGTAGTAATTACAAGACTTAAACACTGATAGAAGGGTACAAGAAAGTAAGTGTCATAGCATTATTTCAGTGCCACGCTGTTATTTCTACATATTCTGCTATGCATTACCTTTGGTATTTGTTTTAGGCTCCCACCCTGGTTTCTTGCTATTCATCCTATTCATCAACTTTGTATTTACAGCTTACATGGAAATCATGACAGCTTATTAGAGTGTGAATCTGTCACTCCAGCTACACCGTATTGTGGCTGATTTACAAAGAAAGCATCATTATTCTGTACACACGCTGCGACCAGAGCAGAAATACCATTGGTCCATTGAAGCTGAAGGTTTTATTTATTTATATGCCAAAAGAGGGATTTTCCATTGTTCAGACACCAGGAAAAAAGAAATAATTCCTGTCCTAGAGGGTGAGGGCAAAGAGCGCTATATTCGCTTCTCCATACCACAGCAGGAGCCCACCCGGGAGAATCAGGGACCAGAGCAGCAGACCTGAGTGAGGTCTTTTTCTGAGGCCTCTTCTGCCTCCAGTCACAGACTCCACTCTTGGGCTTCAGTTATCCCCCGCTAGTCCTTTCATGTATGCTGGAAGGACCAGCACCCCTACAGAAAAAAACGTGCCTTGAATCAGTTTAAAGCTTTGCAGCCTTTTCAGATTCCCCTATGTTAATGTTTGTGAAATTAAGTCACGTGGTAAATTAGGCAACTGTTGACTGAGTTAGAGAGATCTGAAAGAAAAAAATTAGACACTAAGAAAACATTCTGAAAGGAGTGTTTTAAATGGTTCAGAATCTCCAGACTGCAGCTGAGGATACCTTAAAAACTAATTTGGAGTTTCAGTTTGTTTCCCTCCCCAGAAATGGCACAGTTTTGGTGGTCTTTCACTTACTGTTAATGATTTAAGGACTTAAACCTTGCTTTAAGAATGGAATTCAGTCCAAACTTAAGGTCCATGGGGAGCCTCTGGAATATAGATTTTTATTACCACATATTTTTAAACTTTATCTTCATAGTAAAAATGCTAGGGCGGTTTATAGAGGGATAGGGAAAGTCCTAACGGAGGAATTGCACGACAGTTTTCAATCTGAGCACATTGGTCATAAAGTACAGGAAGAGTTTTTGGTAATATTTATCTCATGTTAAGAATACATCCGATGAGGGAATGTAGGAGAACTGAATATTGTTAAAGCAATACAACTGAGAGTTTTTGAGTCCAGTAAAGAGGTGTCTAAAATTAGGAGAATTTTCTGAGAGCAGAGGGCTACTGTCTGGATAAATTTTAGAATGTAGTAACAAAAAAGCAAGCTTTTGAAAAAACTGGAACAAAATAAAGGAGTTTAAACATAAAATTCTGAAGGATTCTTTTTTGATGCTGAATCAATGCACTCTCAAAATTTCAGAAAAGTGATTTTCTTGGCTAAGATAGATAAAATGGTATGAAAGGTTATCCAATTCAGCTGCTATTCCAGCTTTGATAGTCTTGTTTGTATATGGAAAAAACAGAAGAAACCTCAGGAAAGTTAGTGTTGATAATGATATTTCTTTTGAACTTACCATGCCAACTTTGTTTTCTCATTGCCATTTAACAGGTTCCACAGCAGTTCTTCCTGCCTTTCCTCTCAGTGCAGATTTGCTCTTTATCATTGGCTTTTCCTTTCTCTTTATCACTCTTGGAAGTGTTACTAAATCTTTTCAATGGCAAAAGTGTTGGATTCAGATGGAGCTATCTCTCTAGCCTGCCTCTGAATTATTTTTCTTTAGTTACTGAATGTCTGAATTCTTGCTTGGTGTCATGCCTTCATATTTGATTAATGATTGCTTGTCACTTAAAAAAAAAGCAGAGCGAGATGGAGAGAAGGGCCTCAGTGGGAACAGTGGAATAGAAACATCTATATCCTGTTTTCTGTTAGAATACACACACAGCCATTTCTCAAGCCATGTAATGTAAAATGCTTAATCATCATTTATTTTTTCATTTTTTGGACTTTCATACTGCTCTTTTTGCTTACAGGCAAAAGGTCTCTGTAGTTATTTTAAAAGAACACTCCTGGAATACTTACACATGTGAACACTCCATAATGTGAAACAGCAGTCCTGATCTCTGTTTAGTTTGAACTATATAGAAGGGAATAGCTTTAAAAAAATCCATATACATAAAAGCAATAAAATGGAAGTATATCCTCTAGTGCATTTGGTGCAACACACTTTTTTCCCTTCTTGCTTCCTCTAGGCCTATAGAATCATTAGAATAATAGAAACTAAGTCTGGAAAAGATCTTGGGAGACCATCAAATTGATTATTTTTCCTCAAGGTAGGATCAGTTAGACCTATTTAATTTCTCACAGATGATTGTGATATGACCAAGTATTTTTTGTATTTTTTTGCAAGTTTCAAAGGTGAGTCTTTTGTCACTGTACAGCCCCAGAATGAGCAAAAGCATAATTGTTCTGGGATGGAGGAATAAGAAGCAGATATACCTACTGTCTGGAATAGTTTATCTTCATCCCCTTGTTCTGGATGAACTGGTGCACGTAATTACAGATAGTTAGCCATTCTCTGACTAGTGCAAAGACTTCACAGCCAGTAATTATGCTCTTCTCACTCACCAGCTAGGAAGACTTATGCTGCTGCCACCTGGGGTTACTGAGCTGCTTCCAACTATAGATATATAATACTTTGCAATTTTTTTGGACTCTGTCACAAACCCTGAGAGGGTCAGGTGACTGAGAAACACTCATTTTCTTAAGACTTGAAATCTCTCTAGGTACTCTAGCACACTGTTTCATTATTGTTAACATTAGGAAGTTTTTCATATTGTCTAAGCTGAGCTTTCTTACTTTAAAGTCCAGTTTAAATCCATTATTTATTATCCTTATTCTGTATGAATAGTATTCATTTTCTCTTTGCAAAAGCTTTTTATATTTTCAAAATCCGTTTCTTTGTTCCCTGTCTTCTTTTCTTTTGGCTGAGAAGTTTGACTCAAATATATCATTAGAACCCACTTTCTGAGAATGTTTGTGCATTTAAAGTCTTACCTTCAGTGAGAGTTTTGCCATTGGTTTCTCTGGAAATAGTAAATAAACCTCAGTGCCTATTTGTTATATTTTGTATATTAATGAGTCCATGAAATTGATTTTAGCATTATGCAGTTGTTTCCAAAAAAAATCAAAACCCCAAAACCTTCTGTTCTTTCATCTATGTATGTGCAGTAGTTGCCACACGTGAGGCAGGGACCTAAGCGTGTGATATGTAACTAAAAATCAATAAAAAATTAGTGGCCATAATCCTCGATTTCTGAGTTGACCTAAGTCTGTCTGTTTCATCCACCTTATGGGCTAAATTTTGTTTCCAGTTTTTTATCAACTGCAATATCATGAGTCAACCTTACATGCTGTTTTGCATAATTGGTTAAACAAAAAGGAAGAAAGAGAAAAGGCCTATAAAGCCAAATATTCATAAATAACTTCAAAATAATTTGATTGTGTAGAAGGAATAAGGACATCTCCATGCAGAATTTTGAGGATAAGACTAAGACACTCAGAAAGCCACAAGAAAATGCTTATACTATGTATGGTTGGCTCCAATGTGTCTTGATTTTCCAGATATGCCAGTTTTTCGATTGCTTGATATACTGTTCATTTTCCTGTGACTTGTAGTTATTCCTGTTCAATAGAAGGGTTGAGTATAACATAATCTCTCTATATATTGTACTATAGGTAAAAAAACCAACACAAAAGAGCTCCAGCAGATTCTTAAAATAGATGTTGTATTTTTATTTCTCAGACAAGATGTTAAATAAGTATTTTGTAGGTTTTTGGGGGATCATGACTGAAAGAAGGAGTCGTCTTATGAAAAATAATCTCTCATTGCTAGTAGAGTCTCTCTGTCCTTTGCAGATTATCTTTTTCTGCACAGTCTGATTCATAGTAATTGTTTAGTTTCACAGACATCATTTCAATGCATTTGTGGATAAGTATAGGTCCATGGCTGTAGATAATTCTGCCGTGTTGTGCTGATTATAGTAGCCACAGCAATACATTGACTGACTTTGCATTTCTTGTTCTGGCAAGATATGGTCCCTTTTGGTATTTGTTGGTCAATGGGAAGTTTGGTTTTGATGATGAGTTTGGTGGATTGCTCATGAACTATAAGATCGATTCTGGAACCTTGTAAGCAAGTTACAATCTTACATTAAAGCAGAAATTGTTTAACAGTTTTGTATATAAATTCTAGTACAGGGTAGAGTTTAACACCAACAAAATGTATTCAGTACTGTTTTCTTTCATTTGGTGGTAAATTGCTACACAGTACTCTGGTGGATCACACAAATATAGGATCTGTTTTACTGTAGGAGTGTTGGATTTTAGAGTGATGAGATCAGGGTCAGCGTCATTTCAGAGAAAAAAGGTTTTAACATATGATCAGTGCAGTCTGTAAGTCAGGAATCTGAACAAAGATCAAAGCTCAGAAAACTATAAAACTATATGTGAAAAGCAAGATGAAATGCACCATGTCATGTTAAATATCTGCGAGCTTTTACATCAAATGATTATTGATGAAATACTAAGGTTAGAGCTAGAATTCATGAGGCAAAATTGGTTTTAAATTGTCTTGGAAAAATATCCTGCTGTCACAAGGTTAAACTAGAGATAAAGTTAATATGGGGAGTACTGTACAGGTTTAAACACTGATGAGACAAGGATACCAAAACTATATGAAGATCTTTGTATTTAGTTGTTAAGAAAACATACCAAAAATTCGATGGGCAGTGAGAATGGGAAAATCATTAGATATTACAGGTATAGGCCGGAGAACAACTTGTCTGCACAATAGCTTGAGATAGATGATAGGTCAGATGTGGAAAAATCAGTCAGAGGAAGGAAAAGAATAAGCTATGTGAGCAACAAGGAAGAGTAAATAGGAATGTAGCGAAAAGTGAATACATGAAACATTTCATGGAATTGTGAACTGTGGAAACAGATCATCAGCAACCTCCGAAACAGAAACATTAGCTAACCAACCAAACAGTCTAATTATCGTAGCTGATATTCTGAATTTACCATATAATATAAAATAACAGATTGGACCATTTTCCCTTAGTCTGCACCTCTGCAGTTTTTAAGCTGTGTAAACAGAATCCCTGAGAAAATTATCAAATCATGTCCAGAGAGGCATGCTCTGTCAAATGCTATTTTTATACTTAATTTTATTTTTGTTCATGCTCTCTAAAAGAGGAAATCAATATTTCCTGATTGGAAAAGGCCAAAATTGGTATGGACAGATTTTTCAAAGCCAAGAATCTTTGTTATCATGACCAGAAATGGAAAACAAGGAGATGGAAGGAGTTAAAAGCCATCAAATAAGTTGACAGCAGCTGCTAAGAAAAACCACATGGAAGTTAAAATTGTATTGCATGGCAACATAAGGGCAGAGAGACTAAATATACCTTACTGGAGAGCTTTAAACATCAAAGAAACATCAGAGATGGGTCCTCCAGGCACTATTTTCACTAATGGAAATTATTGTAGCTATCACATCCCAGTTTGTTTGAAAAAGTTTTCCTGAATTAAATTGTCCAGCCATGTTATACAGATGAGTTCAGCAGAAGCAAAGCAATTTTGATATATTTAAATATGCAGTTATGCAAATTTCATCAGATTGTCTTCACAATTCCTTTAATTCCTCAGCTTCCTACCAATACATCAGTCCCTTTGAATTTATCTAACTTTGTCCCTTCTAACTCTCTATTCTAGTATTCTCCTAATCCTCCTCCTTGTTTACAGAGAATCTACTTCTACCATTCTACCCCAGTGGCAGCCCTCCCCATACTTCTTCATCACAGTCTTTAATTCCTTCTTAAAATCATCCTTTTCACAGAAGTGGACACAATTCCTCAGTCAAAAAGATTGTAAGATGCTCTGGCAGCTGCTGGGCTGGTGGCTGTTCCACATTTGCTGTTCCAGGAGTCTTCCCTTGCTCCCCTATGCTAACTCATTGGATGATGAAGATACAAGGACCAGGAGACAATCTTTGACTGGCAGGCAAGAAACAAAAAAGGCTAACTCAGGTCCTCTAGAAGCCAGCCAGGGGGCGTGACTACTGAAAATGCAGCAGGTAGTTTTTAACCCAGACCAAGGCTAGACAGTTTAGGTGAAGAAAGAGAAATCAGGAGCTAAAAAATGAGACAATCCCTCAGAACCACAGGTTCAAATCAGAAACCCTGTGGTTTTGCAGGTCTAATTCTCGTGAATACTCATGCTGGTATCTACATCTTTCTCCATGGTTAGTCTTAGACAAAAACCCAGACAGACAGAGATCTCCTCCTCCTGATTTCTCCCGTCTCCTACTATGGCAGCCTATCTTCTTATATACAAATTTCCATTTTCCAAAGAGTTATTTTCCTCGTAATACAACTCAGCTTTGTTTTTGTCTCTTCTCCCCTTCTGATAGTACTACTATGCTTCTCCTGACTCCTACAGCAGATTCTTTGGCATAGATTTCTAACTTTTGTGCTGTCTCAAAAATCCAGAAGAAACCCACCTTGACTAGTGCCAGTATTATAATTCACCTCCTCTTCCAGGTACTTTATGACTGTGGTGATGGACCTCTGGGGGATTCTAGGCATAGCTTCCTGTCTTTTCTGAAAACTGACCATTTATTCTTACCTTTTGTTTCCTATCCTATGGTAGGAAGCCTCCAAGAGAAGACCTCACCTTTTTTTCTATGACAACTTTTTCTATGACAACTTCAATTCCATTATTAGAAAGAGTCACACAATGAAAACATTAACTATCTAAAGACTTGGTTATACAGCAAACTAGATGAACAATCAAATCACTAAGGGGAAGGTTTGATAAAAGACCAGTTCTTTATGGGACTGCTAGTTCTTTGATTTTCAGATCATGACATTTCATGTAGAAGTTCTTGTTCATGTTATCCATAATGCTAAGATTTCTGACATGTTAGAGTTTGGTTAAATACAGTGAGTTAGGACTGATGATCTCTCCTCTTTGTTTCTCGGGTAAAAGTAACACATATACATGTTATCAGCTCCTGAATGTGTGTTGCTCAGCTCTACATAATCAATACATAGATTATCAATTGTTTTTATTGTTTACTGTACTTGATCAATCAACTCTTTGATAAACTAATTACTTTGTTTATTTTTATTAAATAGACCACAGCGACTAAGCAACTAACTTTTAAGGTTCTCTTTGGTTCAGAAAATTCTTCACTTATGTTAAAATATGCTTTGAATACTCTAGAATATGAAGTGGGGTGGATGCTGTCCCAGTAGTCCTCAAGGGAGTCACAGCTCAAGACTCAGAGGACTAGAATACATATGGTTTGAAGGGAGTTCTCTTTTCTATTACAGTTGTTGCCAATTCACTAGAAAGAAGTTAGATTTATTGGTATTTACTCCTGGAAATCTTTCAAGAAATTGTCATCAGATTTGCTATCCTCCATTCCTCTGAAAACATGACAGATTTAAGTGTGAGGTTACATCTCCCAGTTAATAGCTCAACCCCTTCATATTTAAATTCCTTTAGAATTCTTCAGGGATGTCACCTTTTCCGAGTATTTGTTACTATTTCTTTTATTGATTTGTTCTAAACCTCTGCTACTGGCTCTTCAGTTTGAGACAATTGCTCCCAGTCATCTCCGTAAAGCACTGTTTGGCTGAAGAAACCTAACCAAGCTCCTCCATGGCAAACACCAGTGCAAAGAGTTCATTCAGCTATAGCCCTACAAGGGTACTGTGTTTCACCCCATTTGTCCATCAGCCTTACAGAATCCATGACAGGCTTCCTGCTCCTGATGTATTTGAAAAAGACATTAGCCATTAGCAGGTCGCTAATGTTCTATTACGTTCTTTAATTTAACATTAAATGCTGGTTTTCGGCATGGATGTGACTTGCTCTTTTTGAAGTTGTCTTTTTTGCTTTTAACCTTTGTGGTTTACTGTTTAATGGTGTCAGTTTTTCTCTGGTCTTTAAAAAAAAACTTTTTTGAAAGTGGTTTGTATTTCCTTTGAACTTATTTCTACTCTCTGAAAAAAAGTCTTTATCAACACCAAGCACTTCATCCTTTGGCTAGTTCTTTTAATCTTCTAATAAGCTTCCTTATTGTTCTACAGTTCTCCCTTTTTAGGTTAAGTGTTCCTTCAGTGACTCTTTTTAGCTTTATTCTCTCCTAAAAATACAGCAAATTTGAATAATTGTGGTCACTATATCAGTGTCATTTTGAACCAGTTCCAATAGTGTACTCAGGAAACAATCAAGAATTGCTTCACCTCTTCCTGGATGTTAGTTGTTCCAAGAAAATCTAGTTTAAATGTGTATAAAATTAAGTGTCTATGTTATGCTCCCTTGTGACATTTACCCGGTATGTATGGGGATAAAGCTCTTCCATTATTAGTCTCCTGCCCTTACAGTCTCTTTACTTTTCTTTAGCATATCACAATATCAATCTTTTCTCTGAATGGTTAAGAATATAGCAATAATATCCTTTTTCGGTTCAGGCATGGAAATTTCAGTCTGTATGGATTCTGTGCTTCTCTGTAACACTGTTAATATTTTTGTCCTATTTGACTCTCAGTTTTCTTTAACATGTAAATACTCCTTCAAAAATGTCATTGTATACTATGTCATCCCTATATACTGTATCATTCCTATATAAGGAATGACATGGAATATAAGGAATATAATGACATATTATGTTATTCCCATATAAGTAGTACCTTGCACCATAGATCATTTTTTCACCAAGTTTTTGAGTTATCAGTGTTATCACAAACAACGAAGCATTCCAGTTCACGATCTTATTTTTAGAATATTGCAATGCACATAAAAGTGTGATCTTGAGCTGGTGACCTATTTTCATAGATCCACTGTAACAGAGACTTTATTTGTTGAAAATCTAATTCACTATTTCCTATTAGAATTTTACCAACTTCTGTGCTAACCTTTATTTGAAAATATAATCTCTAGTTTAATGACTTCATCCCTAGAATATCTGTTACATGAGTCTTTCACACCTGTTGGCTTTTCTGAAATCTTAACTTTAAAAACTGTTCTATAACCTTTGTAATTTCCAATGTGATCAGATGATTTCTCTTGTTTTAGATAGACATATTGCTTTCTTCATGGGCTCCATCTGTTCCAAGCTGCCTCCAATCATAATAAATTAAACCCACTCTGTCCATTACCATCTTCTGAATATGCCTTGCGCTGACTTAACAGGCCCTCTCTTCCCTGTGTGGTCCTTCCCACGGTACAAGAAGCATTTCAGAAAAATTCTGTCACAGAGGTCTGAGTCTTGACCTATGAAGTAGCTCAGTTTTTGTCTTGAGAAATTCCTATCCCTTCCTTATCAGTGCAGTAGGATTTCTTCCCATGTCCTGAGGAGTTAGAATTGAATGGTCTTCTCCCCTGAACGGAATTCCTATGGCATCCAAATTTCCCACATTGGCTTACTTTTGACCTGTGCCAGGTCAATTAGCACAATACACAATGGCACAAGAGCTTTTAGTGGGATATAATATCTTCCATCGACAAGTTTCACATAGCAGGGATATTTTGCTGGCTGTCCCACTGCAGATGGGAGCCAACAATGGAGATGTCATCCATTGATCTGATTGTATTTATTGCTGTCATAATAATTCCTTTATTACATGTTTGTTCTCTTCTAGGTTAGTTGCCAAATAGCAGAATATAGACAACTAGGAAGCTGGAAATCTATAGCAAGTGAATGGACAGAAGAATCAGAAAATCACTGGGCGAGAGCAGGAATGCACTGGAAAATTCTAATAACTGAGTTCTGACACCCAAATCCTAGCAAAGAGATGAGCCAATGTTAAAGTAAGTGCAGGCTTTGATTTCCCTCCCCTGCCCAAGCCAGTCAAGAAAGCTCAGATTCAGAGTGCATCACAGCACAAATGAAATGATTGTGTATGGCTGCTGTAGTGAGGCTTTCATTAAAGCCTTGGCAAGAGCCCAAAGCAAGTCTGTGTTGAAGAGATTTAAGTCCAAATGGCACAAATAATTTTTATGCAACAATAGAGTCAGTGCTTGAGCGAGAAGTACATGTTTGTCACTTCTGTGTGCAGGAAAAAAGGGGAGAGTCTCTCATCTTTTGCACATCCAGCAAAAATATTCAGGATATCAGTGCTTTGTTGCTTGTGCTGAATTTTACTTGCAGTGCTGCCTCAGAAGGCCTCTGTACAGTAAAAACACTTATCATCAGTTTAGGATTGCTTTCCTGAAAATAATAACCTCTGAACCAGCAGGTTTTGTGGGACAGAAAGCAATCAGTGTATGGTCAGTTGAAATGTCTCTGACACATGGTTTGTGGTTTTCCAGTGTGCTTCAGATAAGCATTTTTCTACATTGCGAGGCCTGTGCACTAGAGATAAAACCAGCCCCAAACTCCTGAAAAAGGCCCCAAAAACATTTTTTAGCAGAAAAAAAGGGGATGAATCTAAATTGTAATCCAGATCTGGATTCCTGTCTGGAAGCTTGGACTTGTCCCTGTTTGGCAAGCATTGACCCCCCCAAGTAACTGAAAGGATTTATGTTTCTTCTGAACAAATATAGGTCTATAGTTCCTTTGTTTGGCTTTTCTTTTGCCATCCCCTGACTGCAGCAGACTTTTGCAGTTTGCTCACAACAAATGTTCACTTGCATGTGTGACCTTGTCAGCAGCTCTGAGAACCTTGCTGCCATTTGTCAATGCCTCTGACACTTTGTTTCTGAATGTTTTGCTGTGAACTGGTTGTTGAACTTCTCCTGCTGCTACCAAGAGATTTGTGCTCTGGAACCTCATGACATAGACTGATGTCTGTCACCTGTGCGTTGGGGAAGCATTGAGCCCAGAAGGCAATGCATGATCAGAGCACTTAAATGAGCTGTGACAACCATGCAGTGTAATGGCTGTGGCTCCATGCTCTGTCTGGCAGGATTGAGGAGCTCTGCAGTATATGAGGGCTTTTACCTCCTGCGCAAACAAAACCCTGGAAGAGAGAAGCACTCTTTGTGCTATCCTAAGACTCAAGAGACTTGAGTTCTCTTTCTTTCTCTGCCATTTTATTATTGCTATTAACATAAAGCAGTATCATAAACATGGTTTATGGCAACTGGTAGTTGATTTTCATTTGAGAAGTCTGAAGAACTACCAGTGCAATTAAGCACAGAATAACCTTTTAAATTTGATATAATTCAATATTAATTAGATGTATTAAGAAAGAGGATGGATTGAGGCATTGTTAGTAGGATGCAGAATCTTTGGGCCACCTCAAAGTCAGTGTTGCTTACAGGTTAGTTAGGTGGTTTCTGTGAATTGATTCTGGCAATATCATTGCAGTCAGTGTCTCTGGCAATATCTGTAGTGGATACACTTTGCAGTTCACTCCATAGTCCGAAGTCTTGATTATTCGGATTCAGAGACTGTCATGCAGTGTTGTAAAGAAATCAGGACATAAGGTGGGATAATGGACCCTGCCATGTAATCTCAGATACAACTGAAACACAGCTGGGATGCTGAACCTCAGAGCTTGGGAGCACTCCCAGGATCTACAGGTTAACTCATTATTGTAGACATGCCACCTCCTAATTAGCTATCTTGAGAGCAGCCTCAGGAAGACAAGAATGGTTGCAAAGACAGATGTCACCAACACTCCTAAAGGATGTCCACCTAGATCAAAGCTCATAGAGCACGAGGGAGCTGGGAACTTCTCAGTAATTGTTGTGGTTCCTCTGTGGGTGAAAAGAGGTATGCGTATCCACTTAAAAACTTTTATAGGCATTCCATCATGCAAAGATGGCAAAGGAGAAGAAATAAGGTTCCTGTCAGTGTATATATTCATTTTACTATTTTGTATTCTCTTCTTCAGGTATTGTTACTATGGCTGTCACCACAGTATCTGAACATCTTCCAGCAAAATGTTCACATATGTGAATAGTCTCAGTCATGAGTGAATGTTTCCTTCTTTCTTACTCTTTTTTTCTTGAGAACTGAGTATACCTTTCTGGAGGGTAACAATAGGAATGCAGGTTGGGTAAAAAGTGTGCCTTATTTTTTTTGTTTTGCTTTTGTATGCTATGGAAGCAATGATTTGGGAGGGAGATGGGGTTTAAGGTAGTGACCAAATGCAGTGGAAAATTTAATATATGTAGCAAAGAGAGATCAAGAGCAAAAGTCTAGTCATCTGCATATGACCAGTGTCCAGGCTGAAGCTACAGGCTGATTATTTGTCGAGGGAAAGCAGAAAAAGTAGGCTCTGGTTCTGAAATGTAAATGATTCAAGACTTGTGAAGTGAAAGGAAGGAATTCGCTTTTGCATTAATCTAGTACCTTAGTGAGTGAAGAAGAGGTGTTTGCTAAGTATGGCTGTGTAGCTTGTTGATCTTTTAGCACAGCTTCCAAGACAGGAAAAACACTAGCATATCACATGAACAGAAAAGTTTTGTGCTGGCATGAGATCCTTGGAATAATGTTGAATTTGTGGCTGTGGAAGCAGAGAAGGCAGCACAGGCTGCGAAGATATTTCCAGGTCATCCCAGAAAGCCATTCCATGGTTCTCTGAGACACTTTGCATGTTTCTTGTGTTTTTTTCACTATATTAAGGGTTTGACATAAGGCTTGAGAGGGGAAGAAGACTGGCCATCTTTTTTTTTTTTTTTTGATGGAATACAGGAAATCATCTTGTCATAAAATTTGTTTTTCTTATGTTAATTAATTTCTTACTTTGCTAATGCTTGCTCTAACTACTTTAATTTGCATTTCACTAATGTTGCTGTCCCTGTAGGTGTGTACTTCTCAGGGTAAACTGGAAGCTGCGTCTGCCAGTGGTCTGCAAGCTTCTTCGTACTTTATTTTGTAAGAGGCTTAAGATGATGACGATTCATCTGTGATGAGAGCCAGTTTTCAGGAAGCTGAGTCTTCCATGAATTATCAGCCTGAGCTTTGAGTTTTCACTCAGCTGTCTGCTCCACTTCTCCACTTACTGGAGGAGAACAGCCAGGCAGAGTAGACAAAATCTGTACCTCCTTAACTGGAGGGAAAGGAAAAAAGGTGTAGAAGAATTCCAGCAGATTTATTCTCTTATGCCTCTCTTGTCTCATGTTGTCCTGCAGCAGGATGGCTGTTCTGTCCCTTTTTACAATGCCAAGACTTGAAAGGGAGGAGACTGCAGTTACACCAGGGATAGAGAAGAATGTGAAGCAGGAGTTGAAGGTATGAATACAATGAATAAAAGTGGCGTACAGGCTCTGGGAAGATTTAATTGCTTGATATAAGACTCTCACAATAGGGATGGAAGAAAGCAAATGTCACTCCTATCTTCAAGAAGAACAAGGAGGATCTGGAGAACCTCAATGCCTGGGAAAGTGATGGAGCAAATAAGCCTGGAAACCATTTCAAAGCATATGAAGGACAAGAAGGTGATTTGGAGTAGTGAATATGGATTTATGAAGGGGAAGTCATGCCTGACCAACCTGATAGCCTTCTACAATGAGATGACTAGCTCAGTGAATGGGGGGAGAGCAATGGACATTGTATATCTCAACTTTAGTAAGGCTTCTGACACTGTCTCCTGTAACTAGCCTGTGATGAGTCCCAGTAACAGCTTCCTTCGCTGCTCTGTGTCACCCAGTTTCAATGGTGAGTTTGTGCAACAGTAGAGATAACCTGTAGCCAGAGCAGAGATAATACTGGAATGGACATGAAGAAAGTTTTTCTCACAGTGGATGGATTTCCTCTCACCTTGCTTTCACAATTTTAAAAAAGCTTTTCTTAAAGACTGAAGACAAAATTATGCTGTGCCGCAAAAGCTCCTGGAGCTCCTGGTTTCCGCTCCAACTCTTGGGCCCATCTTGCTCCAGTTACTGCCCTTTGTGTTGCTCCTTTGGCATGGCAGGAACTTAGTCTCCATGACTCTATCGCCTTTGGATTTCCATTGGTGAATGGACATAGGTGGCTATATATCTAACTCCCCTGTGCTTTACATTGCAGAGGTCCTCCTTGACATAGCATAGTGCTCACTATCTGATGTGATGACCCCTAGACTGCCACATAGGTGTCTGGTGGCTGTGCTGTTTAAAGAGTCCTATTCCCTGACCTTCACTCACACTCCTGTGCTCCTCCTCCTGTTGTGTCAGCACAACTGATTGCACAGCTGGCTGAAAAATAGTCTTAGGCTGGATCCATTTCCTAATCTAGTTCTCCAACATGCCTTGTGAACGGTGGTGTCAGCAGCACAGGGATGGGACAGAGCAGGCACAGTAGAGAAGGGCTGCTGCTAAAGATACCGGCCGATCTGGCCCTTAGAAAATAGTAATGCTGGAAGGGAGAGCAGCTGTTAGCACACAGTGTGCTGCATGAAAGATGAAAAGTGTTTGGGCAGGAGGGAAATGACACAGAGAGTTTGGGCTGTGCGTGCAGAATATCCTTATCACATGCTAGGAAACAGAGCCTTCTGAGGTGTGGAATATGTGAGACCTATGCTGTCTATTGATTTTATGGTTCCCTTCAAAGCTAGGTTTGGGGTTCAGTCAGCCCACATTTATTATTTCCCCAAAGTGGTTCACTGCTTCAGTGACTGGTCTTGGTAAAGTGCTATACAGATGTAGATGTTTGTAGCAACTGTATTTGTTAATGTCCAAATTGATAGAGGGTTCAATGAAAGAAGACAGGTCACACTAAAATACATGTGTGAAGTCTCCAGAGACTGTGTGAAGGAGAGAAGTGTTACTCCTCAGTCAGTCAAGAAGTTGTTAATAGGACAGTCAAGTACAGCAAATAATGACTGATCTCTTAAAGTAACATTTACGTTTCCATTCCCTAGTTTTAATTCTCATCTTGCTAAGTTATCTGTTGAGTAAGACAGAAAATAAATTTGGTGGGCACCCAGAAGGAAGACAGAATATCGATAGAATTGGAGGACCTCAAAAGAAAGATTGGCTGAAAAAATGAAGGTTAGCATGCTTCACCAGGAAGCGTGATTCAAAGTCAGGGGAGTGAATAATCAACTGAATATGGAGAGACAGGCCTTTCAGATATGATCTTAATGGTAGAGGCTTATACAGACTTTTCTTTAATTTCTTCGTCTTTTGTAAGCACTTGAAACTGGGTTGTTTATTTTGTAGATAGGAAATAAATGCTTCTATCTGCACTTTAACCTGCTTTGACCTGAAGGTGATTATAAGGTAGCTGATTAATCTGAGACGTTTCTCACACACAGATGTGGTCAGTTTTACAGGTAAAGTTCTGAGATGCCTGAAGAAACACCCAGCTCCCTTACACATCACCCCAGGGGACGGGTGTCTGGCAGTGACGAGGGTATGCCAGTGCAGAGCTGTGCGAGCCCGTTGGAGGGCTAGCCTTGGAAAGGTCAGGGCTGGGAGAAATGTCCTCCGGGGAGCGGTGGTAGCTAGGAAATCTCCCCAGCATTTGGCAAGGCAGCAGAGAGCACATCCGAGTCCCTGAGATTTGGATCTTTTCCTTGAGAAATGTAAAACCCTGGGCTGTGTCACTGCATCACAGGCGCTCATCCTGCTGTGCTAGCAGTGGCATATCAGTGCAGGGCATTGCCAGGAGAGCTCTTTCCTCTGCTTAATGTGGGTGAAAATGGAGGTAATGCTGTACAACAGGACTGAGATAGCAGGAGAGATGAGTCAGAGCAACGTCAGTTTTAGCCTCCTAGGACAGGCAAGAGTACTTATTTCTGCCTTCCCTAATGTCTTCCCTTACTGACTTAATGTCTTCAGCATCTGATAAAGTATGAAGAGAATTAGATTATTCCTCACTCTTGCTCCCTGGACCATCTTAAGCAGAAGCCATTATTGCTGGCACATAATAGCGGTTTGCAGTTTTGCAGTCCCCAGTTTCTTTCTGGGGAAGGGTGTGGATGCATTCTTTACTTGTCCTTAACATCTTCACTGAGCAAGAAAGAAGCTTGAGCACATGCTGAGAGGCCACTGAAAAGAAACCATGAGTATCTCGAGGTGCTAGAGGAGAACTTTACAAATCGGTAAACACAAAGTCCCAGGAAGTGGTTTTTGGAGGATTCAGCAGTCTTTGCTACTGTACTGACTGGAAGAGTCAGTCCTTCTGTAGCTGAAATTCCAGAAAGTTGCTTCAGGATTTGATCTGATAATAGCAAATACTCCTGGATAATGGTCATGGCAGAAACCTGATTTCCAGGTGCCCTGCCATATCTATAAATTAGACCATTAGCCTGCTACACACAATTTCCTCCTGCCATTTATAATTAGCATAGAAAGACAGGGTCTAATGTAATATGATATGGAAAATTTTGAAGGAGATTTAAATTTAAAATGGAAAATGAAATGATGGTCCTGCATGTAAGGGCTGATGTAATAGAAGAAATGTATTCCTCTTGCCTAATGAATTTACTGGGAAATATATTGCCAATTATGCTCAGCTCTCTCTGCTAAAAGTCACCAAATAATAGCCATGGTTATTTAAAGATCCGCCAGTGCAGGGCAGATGGGAAGAAAGGAGTAGAAATGCAAAGGCACCTGTGAGGCTGGCAGATGCACTATAAAGTCGAAAAAAGAGAAATGGCTGCATTACCAACAAAGTCAGACTGACTGCTAGAGAAACCATGTTTCACACATTATCTTTACATAGGTAACTCTCCAGAGGTTTCTGGCAGGTGCTTCATGCTGTAAGTTAGCATTTCACTGAGAAGGAAAAGGCAGCCAGACATTTAAAGGCTGTAGTGGCACTCCATTGTCAGGATCCTCCACATGAAAGCCTTGGAAAATGGTGTTGGGTTTCGCTTTGTTTCTTTTCGAACAATGTTTCTGCATCATGGCATGTCTATTGACACACTCTCTATAAGCCAAGATGAACTAGACCTTTTTTTCCCCCGAAAATACTTTCTGCAGTCCCTTAACAGAACTGCATGAGGTTTTCCTGGAAAGTAATCTGAATTTTATTTTGAAATGGGGAATTATCTCCAGTAATTGGTGTTCTGCAGCAAAATAAACTGAGCTTTTATGAAGTATATAAACACAGGAAGAGAAAGCCTGAAAATTCTGCTGTACTTTTTCACTCCATTACACTAGTTCTCCATTAGAATTATGTCATTAATCTCACAAGAGTTCTGCTAATAAAGGACAGGTTTCTGAATCAAGTGAATGCATATTTGGTCCTGAACCCATAGCCCATGCCCTTGTTCATTCTCTGCATGTAACGTCACTCACTGGGCTTTTTGGGGTAAGAACTAATTTTGGTGGTTTAGGCAGGTCTGATGATTCCTGGCTGTGGCAATAAGCACAATATGGAAGCCCAGCCATAAAAGCCAACCACGAGGACAGAAGTTGACATGTTCATTTAGTTTTATTTTCTGAGTGGCATTTACAGGAAAAGAAAGAAAACTTTGGTTAGAAGATCCCATTATGCACTTGCTGTAGTTTGAAAGTGGAGCAACCTTTAATATAATAGTAGGTGCTGTGTCATTCACTAATATACAGGGGTCTTCTGCCTTTAGCCTTACAGCTAAAATCAGCATCCTTTGATTGGTTTTTGAATACAGTTATTGTATACAAGCTACAAAAGGGCTTTTGACTCAACCTTCTGAAAGTTTCAAAGCCCTTATTTCTACAGAGAGTGAAAACTGTCATTCTTTAATGACTATATTATTTCTCTTTTAGAAATAATACACTGAGCTGTTGCTAAAGTTCTTCTCCTACATGATTTTCCTAGACATATTATCTGCATTTGAGATGCTTATTCATTTTATTCCAGTTCTGTCCCCGTGCCTCAAATGTCTTTGACAACTGTCTGCCATTGTGGGAGGTAGGCCTTAATGGGTTTGGAATTCCTTTGTGCAACACTTAGGAAAGAAAAAGGTTCTTCTGTTGCAATGTGCTGACATACATACAAAAAAATGCTTCACCTGCTTCAGTTTTGCAGCAGGTCTCAGTCTTTTTCAAAGACTCAATTTTCAAATGTTTCAGAATTCTTTATTTATTTTTGCTTTTTTTATTCTGACACTGAGCAACAGCCTGGTCTGGTTGAAAAACACTAGAATTTGACAATAGCTGGGATTTAAAGAGTCTGGTTTCTAACTCAGAAGTAGCATAGCAACGTTACGAATTTAGCTGTCGTGTCCTGCTTCTACATCTGTCTTTGAAGAACTTCTTTCCAGGGGAAGTGTCTGAGAGAACAAACGTGCACAAACATATATGTATATATCCATGCTAGACCCTAGAAATAGCACACCCACACAGAAAAGTCCTGTGCAGAAAATCCAGCTAGGATATTGGAAGCTTAATATAGCCAGCACAACACTCAAGACAGTAAGCCACAGAGAGCAGGTCTCTGTGGTACAGGAGCAGTACAGCTTGGATCTTTCTCTTTGTTTCCTAACCCTGGAAGTGGATCTGTCTCAAGAGTTTCCACACAGTGCTCTGCTTGGAGAGGTAGAACTGCTCCATGTGTCACAACATCGGCGGTAGGGCTGGTTCTCTGCAGATGTGGGCAAGGTGGGAGCCTATGTGCAGCTATAAGCCTTTATGTCTTGGTGCTCACTAGCTGGTATCTGTTAACTGGTTCAGTTTCTAAAGCTTTAAGCTATGAAAGAAGGATATGAGCAGATGGACTTTTAGAAATGCTGAGAACAAATTGTTCCCATTAACTTCAGTGGGAATAGTCCTGAAAAGAAACTGGCATTGACTAGTGCCTTCTAGATGCTAGCAGTCCCTATATGTTACTTACTGCAGAAAGATGCCAGGTTTGATTAATTATGCTAGGATAGTACAGACTAGGATGCAGTAGAAGTACCATGTGTACATATGTCAAATTGCTAATGACAGTCCTGCCTACACTTCATTTTGAAACAGGTCCAAGACGTGTCAAAAAGAGGAGGTATATAATAACTGAAAGTGAAGAAAGGAGCATGAAGTTTAAGCAATCATCATTAGAGCTTACATCTAAAAAACAAAATGGGGTTACACAGGATTAGATAATGAGTTCAGATTCATGATTTTGAGCTAATCTCTGACTTGATTGCATCTTGTCAGTCCTCCTGACAATCTGGACTGCTATCAATCTGGAGATGAAAGAAATGAAATAATTTCATTTCAGTATGATGATGTGAACAGGTGAGACACTGACCCCTCAGTTTAAAAGAAAGGAAAGAAGATGGATCCAAATGCATACAACATCTTCTCAGTACAATCCCAACATAGCAGAGCTATTGCAAGACTTCCAGATCATTCTTAGCATCTGAAGTATCCTATTTTCATGTTCTAGTTCTCTGGACCTTGGAGACTTGAGTTTTCTTACCTGATTTCAACTCATAAATGAGTTCTGGAAATTATTTGGTCAGTTCTTCTAGCTAAGGATGCATTAATCAGGAGGTTCTTCTCCTTCTATGAACTGATCTTTCTTTAAAGCTTTAGAGTGACAGTAAAACAAATAATTCTCAAATGTAACTTTGGCAATCACCACATGGGAAATAGGGACCATACCCATCTCCACCAGCCCAGTGATTCAACTCCCCTGCCCTGCCTTGGACCAAAAAATCCCCAAGTCATAGAAAACACAGTTTAAGCAGAAGTAGCAAGCAGCAGAGGAAGGTAAGTGATTGAGGTGTCTTGTATATGGATATTACAGTCTCTGTGGGGAAGCACTTGCTGTCCTTTGGAGGCAGTTTGATCACCTCCATATGGACTGTTGAAAATGTCAGAGCCTGCAGTTTAGCTCACTGAGAAATACAAGATGTTTTCTTCCTTCTCTCCCATATATCTTTCTATCATCTGCCATCTTCCTCAGCCACTTCTAGAAACTATAAAACTAGGAATGACAAAACACGCAAAAATGAATCATAGGTAGAAGTGACATCTCAGAAATATCAAAATGTGCTGTAGGTGGGACTTTATTTAAAATGGAACATGGAAAAGAGCAGGAATTCTTTGGGGAAAAAAAGTGATATATAGAAATCTAAAGGCTCAGAAAATCCAATGAGAAAAGAAACAGCAAAAAATCAACAGAGCCAAGTGAACACACAACACACAGACCTCTGTAAATACAGATGTATTAAAAGTTGCTGATCCAGTTTGCACATGAGCATTGACTTCTGTTTAAGTCAGACCTGTGCAATTCTCTTATTCTCTATACCTCTTTAAATGTAGGATCAGATACATCAGATTACATTTTCTTTCACTTTAGAGGTCTATGTGCCATTGATGATTTACCACTCACACTAAAAGACAGACTGATGTGTTGTTTGTACTGTTGCAATAGCTAAAGCTGAGTCAGCTGCTTTGAATATAATTTTGCAGGGTTAACTACTTATTCTTTATGACTAAGCTGTTCTTTTTTCTTAACAGTCACTTACAGTAAAGTCTATAAGCCAAAGTGATCTGATGAACTGTGAGAATCAACTCTACTATGAGAATTAAATCTGTTGTAGTACATAGTCCCTACTGCATGTCTCAGCACCTCTTTAAATGTAAGCATGGAACTACAGCAAGCATGTTTGTGTGTGTGTGTGTGTGTGTGTGTGTGTGTGTGTGTGTCCACAATGCAATTGTCATTCAAAGCATCCTTTTGGGGCATGCAGTACAACAGCTGCATTTACTACTCCATTTTGGAGACATGCTTTCAGGCCTCATTTTTCTGAAGCAATAACTTTTAATTCTTTCCTATAATAAAGCAAAGCTTCATTCGTATTTTACCAGTATTCAGACTTTAGTCTTTTGCACAGTCTGACCTGGCTCTAGACCAAAAGCGAACATCAGCAAATTCAGTCAGCATGCTTAGTATTGTTTGTATAGAGGCAATGTCTTCAAGTGCTTTACGAGAAGTGCTTCATAAGAGAGACAACTCCAGCCCCAAAGTACTTCCACGTTGCATGTGGGCCCACAGATTGCTGGAAAATGCTTGCTAACAGGTAAGGGGGAAGCATGAAGAAACAGTGAGATAACTGTTTCTGGAGTACGTAGCAGCCTTGAATGTCTACCTCTGTGGCGAGAAACTACAATGAAAACCACAAGATTACTTGGAGACAAAGATGCTTCCAGAGCTACACAAACTCATTCATGATCCTAGGACAATGTCAGGCTGTAGGTCACTGTATCTCTAATCTTTAGCTCTGTTGTACTAAACAATGCATCTAAAATATCTGTGACATCTCATTGGGGCCTCTGATACTGAGACAAATATTCTGCTTGTCACCCTGGTGCCATGCAGACAAAGTAATGGCAGAAAGTGGGGAGGAGAGAAGTCAATAAAAGTGCTTGTCATGATTTCAAAGAGCTTCAACTCAGGCCTACAGAGCTGAAGTCAGTTCTTCAATTCTGGAGAGATCAGAACCAGAGAAGCAGAATTAGGTGAATATTTGGAAGGATTATCCATTAGTATGACTTTAGAAGTCAGTCTTCTCTTGTTTGATTTTAGAGATCTTACCTAGAGAGAAAGCCTTGGACCGGTCTAAGGCAAGAAGTCACCAAACACATCTGTGCTTTCATACATCCTCCTGTTTCTGAGAAGCAGCATGGCCCTAAGCACCCTAAGCAGGCAAAGATTCCAGGTAAAATGTGGATATTTTCCAGCTCTGTTGGAGCTACCTTGTTGAACTTGACTGAAAACCCAGTATGGTTTTACACTCCTGGAGTGTCTGGCCATGGCACTTTTGTGCAAGGCACTCCCTTTGGCTGGCAGACTCGCACAGTAGTGCTGGCATCAGCATTCTCAGTATGTAATGAAGGGAAGGGGATTTGTCTGTAGAGGGCTTTTAAGGCACAATGGGTTTCCTGCAAGCATGGAACAAGTTGTAATTACTATAAAAATTGCCACATACTATTTTGCTTCAAAATGTGTTTTTCCTCTTGCAAGGAAAGAGGAATAGATTCAGACAAAAGGTGACAATGCTATACACCTTTTACTGTATTTCTTCTCCATATGCATGGTATTGGCTTTTATCCCCTGAGGTATTAAAAAAGAAGGTTGTGAAAACCATTTCGAAGAAATCAAACAGCACCCAAAATACTCGTAAACATAAACACTTACGTTGTGTATATATATCTCTATCTATCCTTATGCATGGCCTAATTTTTGACCTTGTAACTTAATGCTCTACTGTGCTGGGTACACAGAATCTATACAAGCAAATTACTCAGAATCCTCAAAAGACATGAATGCTTATTGGCCATGCT
The DNA here is from genome assembly GCF_036370855.1 of Dromaius novaehollandiae. Taxonomy (NCBI): domain Eukaryota; kingdom Metazoa; phylum Chordata; class Aves; order Casuariiformes; family Dromaiidae; genus Dromaius; species Dromaius novaehollandiae. The sequence goes on from NC_088099.1 coordinate 31,796,129, forward strand.
TTTCACAAAAAGACTGTATCTCACACCATTGCACACAGATGGCTCAGGCAGGTTGGGCAGCAATTCACTTCAGGGATTCAACATTGTCCTGGCAATGCTTCCCCTCCAGTGCACCCAAAAGCTGTTGATGGGATGACAGGCTACCAAACTTGTCTCAGGTTTCAGCCATTAACACAGAAGTGGCAAAGAGCGATGGGATTAGACTAAAACTCTTCATCCCAGTCCCTCAGTTACGGATAATGAGAATTGGTATCTGTAGCAAAAAAGCTACGCTACCACAACTACCCTGTTGGCAACCTCATGGCTGGTAGCCGACAGAAGGGGGAGGAAGGACTGGCACAAGAGATGACAGATTTTGATGAAGCCACGGAGCAAGCTGTGGGATGGTCAGAGTCACAGACATTTGGACAGGGTGTTAGAAGAACCACATTACTTGGAAAGACATGCGCATGAGGAGAAATGCCTTGTGAACCATTTCTTCAATGCAGACTGCTGCTGTTGCGCAGGCAAAAACTTTCCCCCCACAGGTACCACCACTGCCATGTAGGTGTGTGCGCTTACAGGCCCAGTCAGCCCTTGAACAGAAAGTGGTGCCTATCCTGGATTCTAGCCAAACTTGTTCTCTCTTTTCAGAAAGGACCTCACTCTTGCCGTGTAATGGCCGAGACCTGCCAAAGTGCCACAGTTTAATGAAGTACCCAAGTATGTGCCTACCATCGGTGCCTACCTCAGGACCACTGTGACAAAACATGCTGAAAGGGGCCTTGAATTGGCAGCATGCACAGAAATAACATCTGCAGTGAAAAGAAACCCAAAGCTGTGAGAAGAGATAGCTGTTTCACATGTTCAACAACTACCAGCTATGTGAGTATTGGTTACTACAACATATTACGACAACCCAACACAACCTATTAAAAAGCAGGCAGTAAGCTGGAGGGCTACTCGTCCAACTACTGCATCCAGGAGGGAGGGAGAGATTATGTCCCTCACAGGCTCAGTCTGGGGAAGCTTCTCTTGAATGGGGAAGGCAGGGACAGACAACCTGTGAGGGAGAAGGTGGGAGCTGCTGAAAACAGCAAAGAACAGGCATACTACAGGATAAAAAAGAAGAATTTTTTTCTGAGTTTCTAGGCACCAAGCCAGAGAGAGCTGTGTGTGATAAACCTGTGGCTATCTGTGAAGACACTGACAGTTGCTGGACTGCAAGCAGTACTGGAGGAAAAGATGTGTACTGCAAGGGCACAGTAAGTGGCAGTGGATGGGGATACTTGTTTTCAGTTCATTTTATTTTAATCAGTATCACCCAGTAAATCTGAGTTTTCTCTGTTTGAAAGGAACTTTGTTCCATTAGAAAATAAGTTGAAAATGAAATCTGTTTTTGTAGGGAACGGCGATCGGAAGATCTCGCGATGGCACGGAAAGAGGAAGGAAGAGGAAGGATATGACGTAGAGATAGCAGTATGCTTGTAGGTATATAAGCAAATACATGCGTACAATAAACGCCATTTGCAGCATCCTCATATTGGTGTCAGTGCTCATTGGCCCGGAGGCAGGGGGAGCCTCCGTGCCGTCTCAGGCGAACGGGAGAGTGTCGCATCAGAAGGCGACAAGTGGTGACCCCGACGTGATAGCTGAGACGGCGGACCGCAGGCGGTCGAGAGGATCCGGATCATGGACGCGGTAGTTAAGGTTGTACGCGTGGGTGCCCGGGAATGGGGGCTCTCTGTGAGAGCGGATGCAGTAGCAAACTGCGTCGGGCGGCTCCTGAAAGATGGAGCGATAGTTAGACCAGGGGACATTTTTTCCCCTTCTAACTGGGAGAAGTGCACTCGAGCACTTGCTCAGAGAGCTATGGCCACTAAGAAGGCCGCAGAGCTTAAGACGTGGGGAGATATAACGATCATTTTAGAAAGGACTAGGGAGGAGCTTGAGACCTGGCAGGCTGCCCACGCGGCGCTACACATGTCCGCGGAAATGGCAACACAGACAGCAGCGAACGCAGAGGAGCGAACGGAGGCGATAGAGGGAGAGACGATAGTAGGGGATGAAGTGAAAACGGAGAGTGTGGAAACAGACATAAAGGAGGAGGCGGTTAATCAAGAACCAGAGCGGGGAGAGGGGGAGGCAAAAACTCCAGAGGCTTACCCAATAACGCCCTCTTCTCCGCCTCCGCCGCGGTATCCGTGGAAAGAGATGAGGGCGATGGAAGGGGGAGAACTAGGAGAACCAGGAGACCTTTGTGGAGACCGAGATATGAAAAAGCCAGAGGCGGGTAGAGGAAAAGAAAGCAAGGTGAAAGTGGAGGAGGCAGAAGAAAAGGAAAGACCGATTATAGTGGATGATCCCCGAGACTGGCTACCGGGGGCCATGATTCGGGTGCAGTGGGAGGACGAAAGAAGAGAAGAAGCAGGGGAAAGACCAGAAGCAGGGGAAAGACCGAGGGTGCCGCACCCGGGAAAAGATGGCACTGGCCGAGAGAGGAGTGGGCGTCGACCAGCATTGCGGAAGGAGGAGACTGAAGACTCAGGTGCAGCAACTAGGGCGGAGTTCCCCCGCCGCAGTCAGAGGCGAAGAAAAAAAAAAAAAAAAAAAAGGAGGAGGAAAGTCACAAGAGATATGGAGCAGATGTTTATGCTGCTTACAGCTTTGGAAGAAGAAACAGCTAAACAAAGAGGGCTATCAGAGGCAGCAGCTAAACAAAGAGGGCTATCAGAGACAGCAGGTTCTGCCCAAGCGGGAGGGGGAAAAGAAATTCCCCTAACAGACTGGAAACTGATAGCGACGGAATGTGCCCTGAGTGGCCTCAAGTTTCGTGCGCCAATAGGGGCCTTCCCAGTACGAGTTGCCCTGGGGGGGGGGGCAGTGGAATGGATGCCCCTCGACCCAAAGACGGTACAACAGCTATTGAAAGCAGTGCAAGAACAGGGCCTGCGACACCCGGTGACACAGACGTTGCTGGACGCGGCGCACGCGGGAGGTCTAATACCGTGGGATTGTCGCGCCCTCGCGCGACTGGTTTTATCGCCCACGATGGTCCTTATGTGGAAAGAAGCGTGGACCTCGCGCTTGCAGCAGGCGTTGATGGCCGCACAGGCAGACCCGCAGAACCCACTGGGCCAATCCACCCTAGCGCGGTTAAGAGGAAATGATGCGGCCATGGCTACACCTCAGCAGCAGGCAGCCGGCCTGAGACCTCGGGAGATACTGGTGGCAACAGAAGCATCTCGAAAGGCCTTTGATGATATTGGGCCACTAGTGCAGCAGGCAGACCCATGGACGACTGTGAAGCAGAGAGTGGGAGAGCCGTTTGACAAGTTTTGTGACAGGCTACAGGCAGCAGTAGAACTTGCATCTTTACCAGACGCTGCAAAAGGAGCGGTGATGTTGGAATGTATCAAACAGCAGGGCAACGAGTTGACAAAAGAAATCCTAAGAACAGCGCCTAAGGGAGCAAGTCTAGGGCAGACGATCAAGTACGTATTAGAACACCGGGACAAGACCACAGCCCTACAGATTGCTGCAGCAGTTATGGCAATGCTGGAGGTTAGAGCTAGAGGAGGTCCAAAAGGAGGCCCATGCTTTGGCTGCGGGCGAATGGGCCATTTGAGAGCACAGTGCACGAATAAGGGAAGTTACGCGCGCCCAACAAGGGGTATGGGGAGCCTTACATGCTGGGCCTGTGGAAAACCAGGACACAGAGCACGAGATTGTCGGCGGTCGGGAAACGAGAAGCGGGGAGGGCAACTAGGGGGCCACCCCTCCCCGGTGAGCCGGCCTCAAGTAGCCCCTGTCAACAACAACACACCGCTGATGGACAGCTCCAGCGACCAAACTCCGAAGGGAAACCCCGCGTGGCCCTGGTCTTAGGGTGTGAGAAGAGACCCCGAGTGAAAGCGCATCTGATAGGCCCACCAGGGGCGGGTCCTCCTAGCATCCCCTTAATAATGATGCTAGATACGGGGGCAGATGTTACATGTGTGCCCTCGTGGTTATGGCCATCGAGTTGGCCAGCAAAAGTGGCAAGCTCGTTAGATGGAGTGGGAGGCAGGGCGGAGGCTATGATTTCTGAAACCGATATCACAGTTGTATTGGAGGACCCGGATAGGCCTGCTCAGATCATCCGTGTGCGGCCGTACATAACTGCCATAGGGGAACCATTGTTAGGGCGAGATGCCTTATTGCAAAGCGGCTTTCACCTGACAAATTTAGGGTAAGGGCCACTGCCTACCTCCTCGGGGCTCATTTCGCTGTCCCGCTGACATGGTGCTCCAATGAGCCTGTGTGGGTAGAGCAGTGGCCATTGACAGGGGACAAATTGGCGGCTGCCCGACAAATAGTAAGTAGAGAATTAGAGCAGGGACACCTGGAGGAAAGCCACAGTCCCTGGAACACTCCTATATTTGTGATACACAAAAAGGATAAGTCTAAATTTCGATTACTGCACGACCTACGAGCGGTAAATCAGCAGATGGAAGCGATGGGTGCCCTCCAGCCAGGGTTGCCACTACCATCAGCAATACCAAAGAATTGGCCAGTGGTGGTGATGGATATCCAAGATTGCTTTTTCTCTATACCATTAGCCCCTCAGGACAAAGCTCGATTTGCCTTCACACTGCCCTCAGAGAATCTGCAGGAGCCAGCAGCGCGATATCAATGGACAGTCCTCCTGCAGGGCATGAAAAATTCACCTACGATTTGTCAGGCGGCAGTAGCTAAGGTATTGCAGCCGGTAAGGGCGCAGTTCCCGCGCGCGCTTATCATCCATTACATGGACGACCTCCTAATAGCTGCAGAGACCCAGCAAGAAACTGATCAGGCAGAACAGGCAGTAATTAACTGCCTAAATGAAGCGGGACTGTACGTTCAGAAAGCAAAGACGCAAAGGGGAGAATCTGTCGACTATCTGGGAACCACCATCCTCCCCAGAGCTGTGGTCCCACAGCTGATAAAGCTCAGTAGAGAGATACGGACGTTGCATGATGTACAGCAATTAGTTGGAGCTCTCCAATGGCTGCGAGGGCTGATAGGTATTCCCAAGGAGTGGATGGAGCCACTGTTCGAGTTGCTCAAGGGGCACAAACCATGGGAACCGAGGCAGATGACACCGAACGCGTTAGAAGCCCTCCGAAAAATAGAAGATCTCATGGCAAAGGGCGGAGTAACGAGATACGACCCGGCCAGACCAATCAATCTGTACGTGGCAGTTACAAGAACAGGAGCCATAGGCGTTCTAGGACAAGGGGCGCCGGAGCGTCCGGAAGTCGTATGGTGGATAGTGTCAAACCAAATAAGTACGGCATACGTCACAATCGTAACAGCGTTGGCACAGATGATACAGAAGGGACGAACCGCCACCGTTCGGCACTTCGCGAAGGAGCCTGAGTCCATTTACCTGCCGGTAAAAAGGAGTCAATGGGATAGCGTGGTCCAGAAACAAGATAGTATAGCAATAGCTTTAGAAGGATTCCCAGGAACAATCAGATTATCGCCTGTGCTGGAGATGTATACACATCTCACCGTCCTTCGGCCCCATCTGAAAGCCCGAGTGCTACAGCGACCTGCACCAGGGCGCACAGTGTTCACCGACGCGTCATCGGTGACCAGGGCAGCGGTCGTTGTGTGGCAAGATCAAAAGGCCCAATGGCACCGAGTGAAGATCAGCGAGCCGGACAGTAGCGTACAGCATCTAGAGGCCCGAGCTGTGGCGCAGGCATTGCAAATGTGGCCAGAAGAGCATTTGAATGTAGTGACAGACTCCATGTTCGTCTTTAAATTGTTACACAACATGTCGTATCCCGGATGGGCCGGATCGCCCATTGCGCTAATGCTAGAAGAAGCCCTACAACAACGGCGGGCCACTGCCTCCATTATTCATGTTCGGAGTCATGAGGCAATCCAAGGAGTGTACCAAGAAGGCAACAATAAAGCCGATCAAGCGGCCAAAGGTGTGTGGACAGTCGCAGAAGCAAGGCAGGTGCACGACCTTCTCCATGTTGGTGCAAAAGCACTGGCAAAAAGCTGCAACATCCCCCTCACCACGGCTCGTGAAGTGGTTGCGGCTTGCCCGTATTGCCAAAAAACCCCCCTGTGGGGCGCCGGCATCAACCCCAGGGGGCTGAAAGGAAACCAAATATGGCAAACGGACTTCACAATGTGCCAGCGACTTCGACCACGGCCCTGGCTGGCTGTCACAGTGGACACACACAGCGGTATCATCGTGGCGACCCAACATAAACGAGTCACAGCGCGGGCGGCACAGTTGCATTGGCACACGGCAATGGCCTGGCTGGGTGCCCCAGAAACTATTAAAACAGACAACGGCACGTGTTTCACAGCGCAAAGCACGAGAGAATGGGCCGTACGGTGGGGAATTAAGCTAGTACACGGTATTGCCTATAATAGCACAGGTCAAGCCATTGTCGAGCGAGCAAACCGCACTTTAAAGCAAAGGATCGAGATTCTTGGGGAGGGGGAAGGATATACACAAAGAATCCCCGCGCACAAACAATCAGAAATAATTATGCGCGCCTTATTCGGTCTGAATCAGTTCATCAGGGGGGAGGAGAACAAGACGCCAGCGGAAAAGCATTGGGTGGTCCGAGCGATGCACGAGGGACCAGACGTAAAGGTTTGAATCCCGGAAAAAGGGGAATGGGAAGAGGGGTGGCAGCTGGTAACCCAAGGACGAGGGTATGCAGCGGTCAGGCAGGGAGAAATGGTAAGATGGGTCCCTATGAAGTGGGTGCGCCCAGACCTCAGGGCAAGGACAAGACAGGAAGCAGAGAGTCAGGTGAATTAATGAATGTCTGAGTTTTATTGCAGGGGAGGACCACCCTGAAAAGCTGATGATCCCTTCTAGCAGCAAAGACAGCAGACAGGAGAAGAAGAACAGATGAGAAAAGGCGCGTGAAACCACAAGAAGAACGCGTAACCAGAAAACCCGAGAAGATGGCAGGGGGAGCAACCCAAGTAGCTCTCCTCGTAGCGATGCTGGGACTGGGACTCCAAGGGGTGAAAGGCGAACCAATGTTAGCGAAATGGGGTAGTAACAATCTATGGCTCACCTGGCAAACCGGACAGGAAATAAGCAATTTTGCCTGACGTTGGTGGGTGCGGGGCAGCCCTTTTAAGACATGCTTAATAGGGGTCCCATTGAATTTGACCGTAGACCTACCAAAGCTGAGAGAGCATTGACACGCTGAATGCGTCATTGCCCTGGGACCCGCAAGAGCTTGACCTTCTGGGTTCAGTAGTGGTAATTGGCTTGGGCTAGGACCATGGGCCAGGCAATTACTAATAGAAGAGTTGCACCTGCTGCTGATGCTTGTGCTAGGCATATTAGCATGTAGACTAGTGTTTAGATGCTTGGTAAGACAACTGCTAGAAAAAGGGGTGGTCCCACCCACGCCCACACTATGAACGCTTAACCCGCGACACGGCAATTTAAAGCAAATAGCATAGTCAAAGCATGGGGAGGGGGAGATGTAGGGAACGGCGATCGGAAGATCTCGCGATGGCACGGAAAGAGGAAGGAAGAGGAAGGATATGACGTAGAGATAGCAGTATGCTTGTAGGTATATAAGCAAATACATGCGTACAATAAACGCCATTTGCAGCATCCTCATATTGGTGTCAGTGCTCATTGGCCCGGAGGCAGGGGGAGCCTCCGTGCCGTCTCAGGCGAACGGGAGAGTGTCGCATCAGAAGGCGACAGTTTTGGTGCTTGAGATGTGCTCACTTTGAGGAAAGTGCTGGCAGATCCACCTCAAACTCTAGCCAGCTAGGGTTTTGTCACAAAAGCCAAGACTGTATGCAACTTCACAAAACACATCCTTCGTGTTAGGTATTGCAGAATAGATTCTGAAAGAGCTGAGCTTCTTTGGGTAATGGAGAAAGAGACAAGCTAGATAATAGTTTTATGGTAAAGCAACTGAAAACTAAGCAAGAAAGACCAAGTTAGGGTATTGATCTGGGATGTGGGAGAGCCAAATAAAGTCCTTGCTTTGCAGTTGACTTATGGGTCTCTCTGGGCCTCTGCAAAACAGGTATGAATCTATTTCCCTCCCTGCTGGGAAGAAAGGCATTTAAGATTCTGAGATGCTGAAAAACACCAATTGTAAAGTCAATGACATGGAAAGACCCTGTAATTCTATAAGAAATGTTGACAAAACAATTATTTACTTGTAAAACCTTTACTTTTGTTGCCCTTTGGACAGTTAAGAGACTGTTTTATTGATTATGATGTTGTTTCTCCATTGTAACTTATCCCCTACAAAAATGGCAAAGATGGAAGGAATTTTAATTTTTATGTTATGATGTTGTTTATTAAAACATACAAAAAGGCAGCAGTAATAGGAACATATACTGGTCTTTGTTTCCTTTAATCTTAAACTAAAATAGTTATTTTCTAAAAGATTATAAGATTCTCTTAGATTCCTCAAACTATTCTTGTGAGCAAGCCACACCATCTATTTTTTTCAAAAATCTGGACTTGAATGGCTGAAGTTTGTGCTGCTACAAACAGGTTCTACTGTCTCTGTCTTTATTCACAAGAGTATCCAACCCAAAACTTGAGAGAAATTATATCCTGTGAGTGTTTGGCCTGAGATAGGCTCTGTTATGTTTAACTGTGTAATTCCTGTGACGACTTTTAACTTTCACTTGTGACAAACTCTGTCTGAAACAGTTACTTCAGACAATGGTACTGTGACAGGCATACCATAGATTTTGCGTATAGGAGGGTGTAAAGACATTAGCATTAGTGACAGGCTGTATCATGCACGCATAGATGTATACGTGTAAATATGGCTACCCCTTAAAAGAAATCCTTGAGGTCTTTCCTCCCTCTCTCTAAAATACTGAAACACACATGATCTGAAAACTGTTTGCCAAGAAAAAAGTGTTAGCATTAATTCTCTTTGAACTTGAAGGCTTTTTCTCATGGGAAACTTCCTTCTCCTTCCAGCATCCCTGCAGTACTGCACTGTCTGAAGCTAGGGAGGGACTTGTGTGCCGAGATGTGACAGGATTAGGCTCTCTCGTAGTTGTGTGATGGTGATTGGCATCTCCCCCATCCTCCAAGGAGGGTTTGTGCATGCCTTGTTCAGAAGCTCTGCCCAAGAGCACGAAGGGAGGGGAGAACCAATGTTCTCATTCCAACAAGAGCAACATATCCTTGAGCATAAATTAAAAATGGAATTGTAGCAGAAGGCAGCAGTTATCTCTGAGCAGCTTATGATGACCATCTCATGGATCATCTGATTGGGCTCTCTGCCTGTCCTTCCATCCATGCTGGCTGCTTTTTTGCCTGTCTTTTGACTAAGAAGAAAACTGTGATGGATTATCAAACAGGCTCAGCCCCTTTTTTTTTCCAGAAGTTTGTGGACCACATTTCCATTCCTAGAAGCGCTATGTTCAACAGACAGCACAAATGTGTGTGCTTTCAGAGCCATATCCAATCAAATCTGCTGTGCTTCTATAGCATTATTTTTGCAAGCAACGGCCTAAATATCCATATCTTCAAAAGCAGGCACATAGAAAAAAACGCTATGTGGGCGGGTAGCCAGCATCAACTTTCTCAGTCCTGCCTCTCTCTTTCCTAAAATGGTCTCTGAAGTGATTTTGCAAAGTACATGGTTGTAATTAAGACAGAAAAATGAGCTGTTAATCAGAAACACACTCTGTTTGCTCTAACAGCACAGATACACCTGGGGCAGAGATTGCCATGTGTGATACATCCATATTAAACAGCATATGGGCAGGATTTTCTTTTCATGGTTGCCTTTGCTTCATTTGAAATGAATATTGATCTTGCCCAGATGGCTTAAGCCCAGGCAGACTCTGGATGTCTCAGTTGTCCATTGCATCCTTAACTATATTTAGTGCTAGTGCGGAAAGGTACTTAGGCTGACTCCACAAAAAGCTTATGCTGAGTGCTTTGTGTGCCCTTTCCCTGAGCCCGCTAACACGAGACAGAAAAGCCACTGATTAATATACTGAGACTGCTGTATATTAGATACTAGACACTGAAGTTTAGAGGTTAACTGAAAGAACTGCGTTAGATTCACTTGGGATTCGCAGGTGCAGGGTTGTTTACGTTCCTTTCTTCCTTTTCTGGATACCTGAGTGACCCAGATTCATAAATCAAATCCAAGAATATATGTTTACCTGAAGTTGTTTCAAGGCATGATTATGATATACAATTACAGGAAATCTAGACAGTTGGGTATCCTGATGTAACTTTGATGTGGTGGACTGGGCCTTTCAGTCACAGAAGTCAATGCACCTCTATTGATTCCTGGGCCTGATAAGGTCATATGGTAGCTGTTTCAGCAACAACCTGTGCTTTGCCTCACATTTTGTGTTCAGGCCTGGATTAACACCACTTCTGAGGACTTAGAAGAACAAACATTAAAGCCAAAGGCAAACAGCAGTAGCAGTACAGAAGCCACTTGCAATGAGGTAGGAATAAACCCAGAGATAAATAAGAAGTATGGTTTCCTTTTGCATTTTGTGTGCTGTTGCACTTAACTTTACCTTCAAAAGCTACAGCCGACATTCGAAGTCAGTCATAATGCAATATTTCCATGTATAAGGATTCCTTTGGCAGACTTCAAGACAATATAATCTTACAGCCAGAAAGTATTGTAATTAGAAGTCGGATTTCCTGCGGTACAGAACAGACATAAACTGGCCAGAAGTGATTAATAAAATTCATCCAGTGCCAAGGAAATTAACTATTGAGGAAAAATGAAAAAGACTAGTGAAGGAGGGGAGATAGTAGGTAAATTTACTCCACTACTATGTAGCTGGGCTGAAAACTGCAGTGTTTCAGGAGCTTTCTCATGTGAGGCTGCTACTATTAAGTTGGCAAGTTCCATGACACTGGCAGGGCAGAAAGCTGAGAATAGGAACAATTTCAGATACTGAATTTTAATCTACTGCCACATGTCTATCAGAGATCCTGGAAACGCCTTGCATTTTGCAGGAATCCCAGTCTCACCATCTCTGAATTTTCCATAATGTCATTAGAACATTTTCCTAAGAAAAGGATTCCAGATGCCCGTAGGAGAAAGGGATCAAAGTTCAGTAACTAAGAGGTCTGTGCTCAGAAGACTCATCACTCCTTTGCGAATATGCTAGGAACTAATACACAGGGTAGAGATGATTGTGGAAAGGGAGCAAGACTCCTTCAACAAAATTTTATTTATCACTGAAGTCATGTAAATCTTGTAGGTTTATCAAATTCACTTTCTCTGACCCATCATCCTAATGCACAACCCCCTCACACCATTAACTCAAGTCATGCTGAAAAAAAATAAAGATTTTCCATATTCTGGATTTGGAAGACTGTAAGCTCTTTGGAAAAATGAGACATGAAATTTAAACAAAGAGCTTACCTGAAACCCCAATTTTATTTCACAGGAATGAATGTCTAGAGATAGCTTTCAATTCTCTCAGAGACTGGCTTCAACATAGAGATTGTTTCTGGCCTGTATTAGTTTGGTGAGAGCCATATCTCTAGCTCATGCTAATGGCATCTCAGCTCAGCTGGTTTCAGTGATTTCTGGGAGATATCTTCCAAATAGCATCTGACAGAGAGGATGTTATTAAACATGGGTAAGAGTATTGGAGTCTGGGTCTGTATCAAGGTGTGAATCTCAGCTGAAAGCTCTTGAACTGGATTAAACTTTCATTGTCCTTTTCTTTGTTAACACTGATCTTTTTCTGCTAGCCACTCTGCTGTGTGTCTCCATTGTTCTCTGTTCCTTTCTCCCACAGATTTAGCATTTTCTTTCTTTGCCGTCTTGCCCCCATCCTCTTTGCTTTCCACAGTAATGCTGAGAGTTTGAAGAGACTATGTTTATCATGTCTCAAGACTTTCAGGTAGAGCTGAATCACTCTGGAGTATCTCCAGAAAATTCCTCTTTACCTAAGAAATTTATTGTAATTCTATATTTGAGCCTTGATCAAATTCTTCTAGTAGCCTATGGCTACAAGAAATGGATTTTTTTGAAGTAGAAGTGAGTAAGACACCTTTAGCATGAGCACAACATTCAGAGAAATACAGTTGATTTCCACAAGAAAGCTTCATCCTCCAGCACAGAAAGCTCATTTTCAAAGGGATTAAAAATCTCTCTTGACTGTACAGCTTACTCCATGGGTCAGAAGCTGATAAGAATATAATAAAACCAGTTGGATGACCGTACTGGATCAGAACAACCATCCTTCTAACCCAATACCCTGTTACCAAAAGTATCTATGAATAGGTGCCTAAGGAAGAATAAGAAATTGCAAGCATATAGTGACACTTCTCCCTAAATCTCTCTGAGGCTCCAGGCTCTTTCCAATCCAGGGACTTTCTGGTCTGGATGTGGTGAAAAACCACATTTGTATTTAACAGTTTTCACTGTATATTTCTTCCATGCACTTGTGCAGTGTTACTTTGAACCCATGTACATTTTTAGTACTCTCAAATAATTTAATAAGTTCCACAGCCTATTGCCTACTGTGTGAATAATTAAGTTATTTGGTTCCTAGAGGACATGGCTCCTGCTAGCTTTATTTGATGCCCACCATTTCTTGTACTGAAAGACACTGTGAATAATCAGTCTCGATCCATCCAGTCCATGGCACAGTTCATTTGTAAATTTATACCACACCCTCCTCAGTTCTCTCTTTTCCCAGCCTGAGTGGTCCTAGTTGGTTCAGTTATCCTTACTATGACAACCCTTTCATGCTCTTGATCATCCTTTTTGCCTTTCTCTGAACCTTCTCAGAGTCTGAAGTATCCTTTCTGAGATGAGGGGACCAGAAATGCACACTGTATTCAAATGGTGGATGTATTCAAACATGGATTTATACTGTCAAATGATAATGTTCCATTTTGTTGTCTATTCATTTTCTAATAAGTCCATCTGAGAGGCTACGTTGACATCTACTGGATATTGAACTACTGTTTCCATGGAGCCACCTACAAGAACCCCAGGGTCTCCTGAGTGGTAAAGGCCAAATCAAAGCCCATCATTCTGTGTGTGAAGTTAGGATTATTTCTTCCCATGCACATCAGTGCATTTAGCTATACAAAACATCATCTGTCATTTTATTACCCATTTTCATCCGTTTCTCAGGCTTGCTGCAAGACTTCCTACAGTCAACCTGCACTCATACTAGACTGATAAACCGTGTGTCATCGACAAGCTTTCTCATTCAATTCAACCATTTTCCAGGTTTTCTTATGAATGTGTTGAACAGTACAAGTCCCAGCACGGATGCCTGAAGGACCCCTCTTGATGCTTCCCTCCACTGGGAGGCCTTCTCCCTAAGAGCTGCTTAGATTCTTTTAAGACTTTTGGTGAGGTCCTTTGTCAGAGCATTTTGGAATTACACATACAAGTTACAGCCTGATCACCCTGCTCTGCAAGCTTGTTGATACCTTCACAAAACTCCAATAAAAAGCAGGCCTATCACCCTTTATAAAAAGCTACTGTGACTCTGAGTGGATTATTTCTGATACAACGTTTATGCAGTTGCCTACTAACTCCATATACTTTCTATTAGTTTGCCCAGTATGGACATCAGTCTGAGGTTCCTGTAGATCTCCACTGGGACCTCAGGCCTCACATATGTTACCCTCCAATCCTAAGAGCTCAGACTGTTTTAAATGAAAGGTTACACAATTCTCTTAGCAATTCAGCTATTTCATCCTTGAATTGCTTCAAAACTCTTGAGTCAATACCATCTGGTCTTGGCAATGTGTTACTGTTCATTTGTATCATTTGTTCCCAAACCCTTTCTGTAGTCATTTCAGTATCTTCTCTGACCTGAACCAACCCGAGATTCTCTCTTTACTTTTGAGTAGGCTGAGGAGTAAAGTAGTTGAGTGATTGATGCTCTTCTGAAAGCACAGACATTAGTGTTGACACTTGGTTTGGGCTGAGCTATGATTTGGCTGTATTGCATCCATTAGCCAATAATTGAATGTGTAAAGGTATCATACAAAGAAAAGTAATGGTGTAGTGCATAAATGCTCATTTGTCAGCTTTAGTGGTCAAGAGTGGCTCTGCTTTGAACACTGAGTGTATTGTTTGGGTAATAAAGTGCTGTGATGTCAGGATTACCAGCACCAATAGTTCATGTCTTTCCACAAAGCAATAGTTATTCTCTGAAAGTAGAGATGTTATTCTGAGAGGTGCATAATGAGAACACAGCATTGCAATAGTGGGGTTACAAGGCAGCAGCTTTGTGCTGTACAGTGGCAGTGCCAAAGAAACATAGCTCAGGCAAAAACGTTTCCTTGCTAAAGCTGAACTGCAGACTCCAGTGAACTCAGAGCTAAAAATAGAGTGAGCAGAAATTGGGCTGTCTGTAACTGCAGGATATTCTATGCAGTTTTTCGTAATAGTAATTATAAGGCTTTTCTTATACTTAGAAATGTTGAGAAAATGAGTTATTTTCTAACGCAGAGGTGGCAATATCTTGCCTTATGCCAGTCTCAATTTTGGTTGAATCCGTGTCTTAAAACAAACTTTACTTTGCATTTGGGCTGTGCAGATTGCTGAATTTATGTACCAGGCATCATTTTGGCTCTGCATCTTTACTTAGGTGCCCTGTCTGCTCCTTTTGCTTCAGACCAGAGGCAGATGGGAAAGGCTGCAGAGCAGGAGGTGTTGGGGGGGCAGTGAGACACAGCTGCTCCCTAAAGGGAGGGGAGCTGGGAGTTAAGCCAGGAGTGACAGCAAAGCAGGCAGAGCAGTGGCCTTGTCAAGAAGGACCCAGTCCCTGAGCAGTAGGAACAGAGCAAGCCCAGTGATGATGACCAGAATCAGCCATAGTCTAGTGATCTCCAAATTGCGAAGTATGTGGTGATGAAGCAAGTCTGAGACCAAGCAGGGATGTCAGGTCAACAAGGCAAGGTCAGCATCAGCCAGATACAAGGGCCTGGGCTCAAACAAGCTCATCAGCCAAGGGTCAGAGGGTTACATGGGTTGTGGTCCCCCATGAGGCTCCTTGCAGTTCTTTCTCACAACTTAGCATCTTTATAGAAGTTTGATTCAATGTTATGCAGCTGCACCATATCAGAGCTGGCTGCACAGGCATCCAAACCCCTGAAGGGGTAGAAGAGGTTGCAGAGCCCATTGGTGCACTCAGAGCCCTTGCCAGGTCCTTGCTGCACTAGATCTCACATTTACAAGGTTTTCAAACTTTTCACCTCAAGTCTTGGCACTTTCCTGGAATTTGGCATGGCCTGAAAGAAATTCTGTACAGTGGTTCTTCATGCCAGCTGATTTCTCCTTGGATCAGCAGAGCCAATTTTCCTGACTTCTAGGCCTTACAAAGAATTTTCTTCCTCTTTGCTTTCTAATAAATGAGAAAACTTGGATCAGTTCATACTGTTCCTTCAAACATCTTTATTTTACTGTCTCTACAGTGAAAAGATTATAGATCTTTTCCTGTCAGCTTTCATCTCCTCACTGCTTCTGGCTCCATAAGCTGCTTCCGCAGAAGGTGCTAAGAGCATCAAAACAAATTCCTGGAATATACATGCAGATGTTCCTTAAGCATTTGTATAATTTATGGAGTTGAGCCTTGAGAGAGCATCTTACCTCTCTGACCAAGTGCAGAGTAGTATCAACTAAGACTTCTTGGTCATGTGATAAGAGCAGCTACTAATAGATGACTTCCTTTAGTTTTCTTCCCTGAGCAAAAATGTAATAGTTAAGATAATTCATAATAACAGGTGTTTTTTCCTTAATAGAACGGAACTGATCTCATTTTATTGGTCAGTGAGTCCCATTAAACCACAGCTAATTTCAAGTCTTCGTAAGAGATGCATAACTGTGGTCTCTGCTCTGGAATATATCTAAGTGGGTTTATACTGTGGCAATTGCATATAATTTAACATAGGAATCTGTTCTGGACTTAACATTGTCAAGAAATTGTTGGAAATTGCATTATTTTAGACTTCATGGCTGAAGGGCATTCTGTTTCAGAGAAATGGGATAATCATGATGAGAAATGGCATTAACTTTGTCTAAGGGTCAGCTCCATCTCCCTGCCTGTAGCCACCTGACAGTTTCAGAAGTCTAAAATGTTTTGGCACTCTGGCCCGTGGGAAAAACATGTCTTCACCTCCCATCTCAAAATGGAATGCATTGCTCTTTTGGAGGTGTTTATCTTTCATATGGACTGTGGAGGATGACTAGGCCACTACCTTGGATGGCAAAAGTCAGCAGAAATGAATACCAGACCTAGTCTGATCTTGAGCAAGGCTTTTAGAGCTCAGTTTTCAAAAAAAGCAGTCAGGCAATTCCATGTGTGTCTGTATGTGTGCGACATGCTGCTGATCTGAAGGTATATTTGTCCTCTTGCAATTAGTCCTCTAAGAAGAATTTGCAAAGCTTCATTTTTGTTTGGATGCCTCCCAGATTCCAGCTTTGATGACTTGGGATGGTGGTGGGGACATTTGTCCAGAAGTCAGCAACTGTGTGTGCAGATACCTGAATTCTACCTGCTGAGTGGACGCTTCTGAAAATTGTCTCTTTTGCTTTAGTTTCAGAGTTCCAGTTCTCTCCAACTGTTATGTAAAGTAAAAGAAGACTTGAGTTGTGGGTGCATTGCAAGAATTAATGAATTAATGTTTGGAAAACGCTGTTGAAAATGTCTGTAGAAATGCTGTAGAAAAGCACTGAATAATTTTCTATAAAGTTTTAATTTTTAAAAATCTGATTACCACATTAATTTAAGCAATTAATTAAAGTTACTTGTAGTGAAATTTTCAATCCCTTAATCGATCTCCTTTGATTTGGATTTGAAAGATCTCTTTGTTTTGCTCTTTCCTTTGGCTTGGTCTCTTGCCAAGCTATGATAAAGCAACAGTCTAGCACATGCCTTGTCTTCTCTCAAGAGACTCTGTGCTGGACATAGTGATCTATAGTAAGTACTTCCCAGCAATTCCTATTCCCAGCTGCTCCTCACAGATGGACAGGCCGTTTTTAAGTCATTTCCTGCTTCCTCACAAGATTAAATTTGGTACTCAGCATGCTCTAAGTTCAGGCCTTTTTTTTAGACAGCAAAACCTCCCTGATGCCCAAGGGCCAGATGGAGTGTCTGCCATGGACCTGCAGGGAAGACAGGATGAAATACAGGCTTCTGACTCTCTCCTTTTCTTATCCTTTCTTCACCTTAACCACCTAAAGGTTCCTAAACTCCTTCCCATTGCCTCTTTGGTAAAATATCTCCTCAGCTTGTAGAGGAGGAAATCGTTGAATGGGGCCAAAGCAAGACCTGTTGTTTAAAGAAATTGGTGCACAGAAAATGCAATAAAAAGAGTGAGGGAGGACTTTTTATTTATACCCATATTTTTGTCCTATTTACTCATATTTCCTTCTACTTCTTGCAAAGAAAGTTTTTGGCCAATAAAGTTCATTAACATAGTGATCTCCAAGCCATTATTTTGATACAGAAGATTGGGATTATCAGCTGGAGATATACAATCTCTGTAGTTAGATTCACACATAATTTTTTTTTTTGGCTTAGAGTTCAATGGGTTTCAGACTTTAAGGATCCCCATCCCAGCTTCGCAAATAGTTCATTTTAAGGTGACTTGATGAACACTCAGATCACATACAGCCAAGGCTTAGGTCCAGCCATAGGCTGGCACCTCTTCTCTTAAAGGCTTACTCTGAAAGCTGCATGCAAACCCATTGAAACCATATGAAACTGTCAACAGAAGCATAGGTTTGGGGATTAAATATATGTTGGCCAATCATCTCCATTGAAAGGTAGCTGAGGTGTCTGAGCTTTTAAATGATGCTTTAAGTTCTAAAGTCTGTGTTTCCAGTGACAGAGTAGCTAAACAAAGGTCAGGTTAGAAGATGGTCTGCAAACACTTAATCCAAATCTGGTATTATCCTAAGTGTTCTTCTCATATTTCAATATTGGTCATTAAATGCTGTCCTGGGCAGTTTTAGTATAAGATCATATTTTGGATTACTACCAAATGCACTTCTAACTCTTAAGAGTTACCTTATTTCAGTCTACAGTCCACTCTTTACTACAGATGATCAGTCTAAATTTCTAAAGTGACTCAGGTGTAAAACTTTTTTTTTAAAAAAAGGCTTTTTAGTGACTGAAGAGGCTCACTCAGCAGAGTAGAGAATAGTTTTAAGTATTCAAGCTAAAGAGATAAATGCATGCAGTCACATACAATTGCACAGCTAGTATAATACATACTATTGTGTGGAAATGCCTAACTGTATTCCAAAATTGCTCATCTCTTCTACTAAGTCAGTCTATAAAGACAGTTGTTTGCCTTTTAGCAAAAGGAGCCTGCAGTTCTGCTTGAAAAACCAAAAGGTAACTTTAAGGTTCCAATGTTATGCCCTATAGGATTCTCTGATGTTTGCCATGATCATCTTTGCATTGGAGAGCAGACTATAAGGGCACAAATATTAATTTCTTATAAGCAGGCTATGGTCTAAACATGGCTGTATCTGGAAATTAATTAGACAGTTTTGAAAGAACGTGTTTTCTTCCAGTACTTTACAGTTTTATCTAGATTTCAGTCTCTATATCACAATGCAAATCTTTCTCAAAGGTGTTAAAATCTGATGTTTTCTTCCAGGCTTGGAGCTTGAGGTATCAAGGAGAGTAGAAATTAGCAAGCTTACAGGTGGTCATTTGTAAGGACAGATCTCGGGCCCTCAGACCTGCCAGGGCAAGTCCTCCTGTAGTTTCTGAACACTTTCTATTCCCAGGATACCAGGAGGAGTCCAGAGCTCAATGCAACTGTGATGGCAGTGGGGGGTTTCCCATCGTCCTGGCCCTCACTCTAGCAGTATGTGCCACAGGGGGCAATATTAATACAGAGGTAATGGCTATCTCCTCTCCCACATCACTTAATCTTTATCTTCTGAAGGAGAGTGTTTCTCCTCACTGGATAAAGCCTGAAAAGTAATATTTGCTTGTGTCTTCAGTGTGTATGAAGTGGTCCACAAAAATGGACTAAATTGCACTGACTAGCCTACAGGAAATAAAAAGCAGAGGAACATATGCTTCTCTCTGGTAATGAAAGAAATTAAAATAGTTTTCTAGAAGGTAATGCTCCTTCTAGTTGATAAATAAAATACATTGTTTTTCTTCACTTGCTGCCTTCCTTAATGTGGTTATGAATTATAAAGACCTTTGTGGCTCTCTGCACATTCCTAAGAACATAACAGTCATTTTCCTCTTTCTGTCTCTTAGGAAGAAGGCTCTAAGTATACCATCATCAAATACTTTTATATAAGGGTTAGTGATTAATGCTTCTTACTGTAACAGATAGAAACAGTTAGATGTCTGCTAATGCACTTCCAGATATTACCAAAGAGTGGCTGTGGAGACATTCTCCAGATTTGCATTCAGTAGATAATGACCTGATAGCAAAAGAAAACTAAATTGGACTGATGGAAATGTATTGTCACTGTGTCTTAAATCCAAATCACCTAGTGAATTTCTATTTTGCTTCTAGGTAATGAAGGATTGACTTCTAACATTCATTATAAAGTTGCATTATAGCTATAGCTGAGAAAACACTCTCATGATAAAACCTTCCATTCAGCTGCATAAAACTTTCCACCAAAATTACCCTTTGGGCTGAAATTACTTATGCTTGTTCTCTTCCCAGAAGTAATTTGTTTTTTGAAAGCAGTACAATGCCGTTCGGTGGTGGTGAGATAAACACATTAAAAAAACCCCAAAAACCTTTGTTACAAAATATGATTCTCTGATCCTTAAGAAATGACTAACAACCACAACTTTAGACCTGCTGCACTTCACACCCGAGGAGGGCAAGTGATTTTTCTGAGTTTGAAGTAGCTTCATTAATTAGGAGTATCAGAGCAATCTTGTCAATTTCTTTTACCCTTTCAAAGCAATCTTCAGTCGTTCTGCAAAATATGTTCAGTGTAGTTGAGCATGCTTGTATTTGTGCATGTGCATGTATCTGTGCATGACATTGCATGTGAATGGAGGAGTATACGGCTAACTACCCAGCCTGTGTATGTAAATACATGTCTGCTGTCATGTCAATTTACAAGCTTACACATACCGGTGGGGACTTTTTGGAGTTCTATTGAAAAACTTGGCCCTCAGTATTTACTCTCATGCTTCCCTTTTCCTTCCAGTGGGTTACAATGAGAAGGACCCCAAATTCAGCACTGAACAGCAACATTTTAAAGCTCATTCTGATGGATGCTGCTTTCCCTGTCTAATATGAATTGTCTTGCCTGTATAAATCTTAGGAAAAGAAAGCAACATGTCAATGAATTTTCGTGTACATAGTTGAAGATGTGAATAAACCTGTGGAACTGGGTAAGCAAATCATTTATAAAATGAGGATTCTTTTTGTTATTATTTTCAGACTGCATCAGGAACTGAAAGAGCATTCAAATGTAGCATACTAGGAAAAGTAGCTTATGTTCAGCTATTCATCTTGTTGTAAGCATGAAGAAATTCATGGCTTTTGCATCCCTTGGTTTTGCAAAGTCAAAGATGTCACTGTAAGAGTTGTGCCAAGGAATAACAGTAGTGTCATTGAAATGATTCCTAGTATCACAAAAGGGGCTATTAACCTAATAGGATGAACAGGTGAGAGAAGGGAGAACTCAGGACGTCATTGGATTGAGTTTCTGACATGTTTTCTTTCAAATTATGAGGTGTGTCTCTCATTTATAAGAAGAGACTGAGAAATTCCTGAAACAAAATCTACCAGTAAAGCCTGCAAGGCTTTAGAGCTTATGTATGTCCATCCATCTTACTGCAGTTCTCAGTAGTGCCCCATAATGGCAATCCCTCAGAAACTTGGTATTATGCTCTGGTAACTGTATATTAGGTTTCTGTGGTGAAATAAACATGTGACTTCCCCTCTATTTGATACACATAGGGAAATCTGGACTATAGATTGGCCTATATCGAGTTTAAAGGGAAACTGTTGTCTCCTGAAACTCCATTTTATCACTTCAAGGTTAGTCTCGACCTATGAGACATAAGGAGACCTGGTCTCCATAGTTTTTGGCTCATCACTTCTAAATCTGATGTAATATTTGGGAGTTTTAGAGTAACCATTAGGGCTGTGTTTGGATCTATAAATGAAAAGGAAGGGAATGAGCTGTGGTGGCTTGATAAAGTTAGCTTAGCATGCCCCAAAATTTCTCTTCAGATTGAGGCTGACATTTTCAACAAAGATGGAGTTACAGTTTAGGACTGGAAGCAATTGCTCTAGGAATCAAAATGGAGATCAGATAGATTAGTAGGTCAATAATAAGTGGGAAAATTGATTTTAAAGAAGTCCCCATAATTTTATGGGGACAGAGAAGTAATCAGGCAGAAGGACAAGCCAGTCCTTATTAGTAAGAGCCGTCACCCAGGGAGAAGTAATAAAGCTATGGGAAAGATAAAAGAATGTCGTCAGAAAACACAAAAGGGAATCAGAATTAGCAGCAGGATACAAGCAAAATCCACCTGAGAGGCAGTAAAACCCCAGAAGCCAACTCCGTGAGTTTTCCTTTGGCCACTCTCCCCAGTGGACACCAAGACTGGCATAAGAGGTCTTTGGCAAGGCCTGCACCTCAACTTGACAGAGCCCTGGGAGGCACAACGGCAAATAAGGGGAAGATCATGCGAGCACATTAAGGTATTTCATTGTATCCCTGATCCTTAGTGCTCTATCAAGAGGTCTGTTTTTATACCACCAAAATGCTTAGAGGTTTATGTTTTCACAACAGAACTGTGAACTGGGGCCGAACTTGAGAACCCAGTGCATAGGCTAATAGGAATGTTTTTCCTCCAAAGGCTGGTGCTTTCAGTCCAAGCCTTAGTACTTTGAGGACATGGCTGTAATGCATCAAAACTTGATTTATCTCAGAACTTGCAGTGTCCTAGGCTCTTCCATTCACCAGAAATAACCTCTAGCATCTCAAAAAAAGAGAGCAGAAGCATTGAGGTGGGGGAAGAAAGATCTATACTTCCTTTGGTATAGAAATTCTTCTGGAAAATAAGCCTTTCTCATTTTAATGACCAATGTTTGAAGTACAGAGAAGCATACAAAAGAGCACACCTTAGCTACCCCCACCCAAGCACAGAAGGCCCCATTTATCAGCATTACAGACACCTTAAGAATGCAGAGAAATTTAACAAAAGCTGCAAAATCCACTTTTAATGCTATCACACTGGCCAGAGCTTGCACTTTTGTGCCTTGCTTTAATAAGAGTTTTGCACAACAGTGGATGATCTTAAAGGAGACCCAGGAAAAAATTTTATTTTAAAATGGCTATGTTCTGAACTCCTTATGAAATCAGTGGCTCACTCCTTCTCTCTCCATCCAACAGCTTAAAACAGACTGTCAGCCTTTTCTTTTTCTTGCTCTGAAAAATCTAGGTAGACTGATAATCATTTGTTTCCACTAAACCCTGAAACCTTGGCTTGAGCTACTCTGTTTCAGCCAATGCACCACTGAAATCAGTGGGAGCAGCCCAGCCTGAAAATGGCTAGCAAATCAGAGCTGTGACTGACGATGCTCTGTGTGGCTTGCTTAAAGCACACTGATGTACACAGGAAGATGCCTGTTGATTTTAATGAACCTTGGCTTTGCAAGGATAAGTTTATCCTATCTTCTCTCCTCCCTGTCTAGCTTTGCACATTTCTCCATGTTATGGTATAAAGTAAAACACACTCGAATGTATTCAGGATTCCCTCAAATGCTCTTTGAACTCAGGGTGTCATAAATAACAACAGCAAGATGTCTAGATGATTTTTCTTTCTGGGCCTGACCTCTACTTGCCAGTGATAAGCTGACACTTTGAGAGCTGACACAAGCTTAACCTTTATGTTAATAAGAGTAGAAAAGAGTGCTGCTCACAGCTGGGAGTCTGCTAAGAAGGCCTGAATGTTTCTGCCAACTCTGGAAATACTTGTCCAGTGCTTGGACAAGGTGGATGGGACTGCACGGTGCATTGGTACAAGAGTGACCTGCTTCCAGAAATTTCCAGACAGACTCAGAATGACAGAAAGTTCACTTCCAGGCAGGAGACATTTTATTTTGCTGAGGCTTCCCCATCTAAAGTTCACAGATTTTCTATTGCAATAATTATCCAGCTGATTCAAGGACTGAGTTTCCTATGAAAATTGTGCTTATGTGCACTTATACTTGTTTGTCTCTCCCCACAGTAATTTTTGAACCAGCCACAGGATTTCACCCAAATCTGACAGAGAGACAGGAGTCTGGAAGACAATCGGGGAGGAAGACCATGTACCTCATTGCTAAACATCCTGATGGGTGAGTGCAATGAGAACCCACAGGGCAGAATCCCATGCCATTACACCTGCCTCAGCTGCAGGCAGAATTTCAGCCAAAATTTACACCTTTCTATAAAGCAAAATCAACCAGCCTCAAGACATGAACCTATAGAAAACCAGGCTCCTTCAGTTCCAGGACTCAGAGAACTACTACTTCTCTGCAGATATTCAAGCACAGAGTAACTGAAGGGAGGAAAAGGGTTTCCCTCTCCTTTCCTCCTGCTCTGCAGCAGCATTCTCCAGCAAGGTGCATTATGCATGTCTGGTCATGGTGGTGTGAGGGAAGCTGCGCATGCTGCAGGCCCCCATCACCATCCTGGATGACTGCTTATGATTTCCCCTCTGCAGCAGTGATTCTGGCATGAGAGATGTATGTGGGTATAACTCTTGTAGACCCCCCCAGCTCTATGTAGAGATAATGCCCACAAGTAGTCTGTCACAAGCTGAATTCCAAGGCAGCACCGGTGAGCTAGAAACAAAAAGAGGATCAGGAGTACAAAGCGTTACTTATTTCCTCCTTTTCTGCCCCAGGTGAAATTCTACTTGATACAGTCCAGGCTACACTGAAGGCAGTGCTCTGAAATGTGCAATAGGTTATTTTTGCCTTGGCAGCACATTCCAGACATAGCAACAGTGTTTGAAGACAAAGGACATCAAGCAGTAAAATATGCCAGATTTGAGTATTTGACCAAGATACTAATAAAGTTGGCAGTGTTGGCAGGGATACATGCCAGGGATCTCACATTGCAAATGTATGCAGATGACTTTTTTCGTATTGAAATTACCATTCTCTTTTCTTTTCCATGAAACAGAGGGAGAAGCTGTTGGCCTTTTCAAGCCTCTAACATTTGAATTTATGAGCATTCCACCCATATTTTTTGGATGGGGAGAACAGCCATCACTAGTCTTGCCATCGCTAAAATTAACTGACATCTTAGGCCACGTAAGCTGCTTATTCCCAAATGTCAAGTCACCAGGGGCACTTGCTGCAGAGAGAATGTTAATGGACTATTTATGAGAATAGGCACTAAGTGTGGGAAACACTGGGGCAAAGAAATGTGTGTTTGAAAGTCATCTAAGTATCTAAGATACTGGCCAGAGTGTCCTGCAACAGGGAAAGCTGGTGAGACACCAGCTGGTTAGACACACAGTTCTGCAGAAGGAGTTAGGAAACTCAGCCATTTCCTGGTCTTGAATGCTTAGTATTAGCTTACTTTCTCAGCACAGGGAATGTTTATTCCTTAGCCTGTTCAGCAAAGATGTTCTTGACCCAGTTGTTTCATCAACCCATCTGTACACTAATGCAATCTTATGGCTGTGGCCATCTCGTTTGGATCCCAGAAAGAAAATAGCTTTCTCCTACCCTAATAGCTCAAAGATAATACAACAAAGGAAATGTTGCACAATAGAGAAGTGGTCTGCATTCCATAAGTGGACATCCAGGACAAATCAGCCTAAATTTACTGAGCTCAGAATCAGGTCAGAAAGAGGCAACTACAGGCTGTGTTTAAAATCAAACTGATATGTAATGTGTTTTTACATTACAGAACTACTATAAACAAAAATCAGCCAGGACATATGTCTGCCTGTGAAAGGAAGTCATTTGTCTATGAAGCCTCTATGATGTCTGTAAGCCTTTTAAAAAGGTAGGCTGAATGGCTCATGAAAATTTGAGATCTGCCTCTGCACATGCGCGGGAACAGATGATTGAAGCAGATTTGCATCACAGCTCCTGTAGTGTGGTAAAGGCATATTATGTTTCAGATCTGCCACTTCTTTCTTTCCTCTGACCTCCAAAGTACTCTTGGGAGCAGTGCACCTCTCCCTTCTCACCACCCTTAGCCTTTTTTAAAAAGGAAAGAAAAGAGAGATCTAACACAAAAAGCCCCCAAACCTCACCCTCTTAGACGTTTGCGGAAGGGATCACCAGATGATTAACTTCTTGTTTATTTTTTCCCCACTAGTTATCCTAATTAAAATTAATACATTCTAAGTAGTATCTATGTTGACATAGGAATAGTTTGGTGATTCTGGGGAACACATATGCTATGTAACCTTCAATGTGAAAAGTCTGAAGGGATCCACAGAAACTAACATGGACATCTTAATGAGGCAGTTGCCTTGGGGAAACCAGACAGGTCTCTGTAATTGGGGGAACCAGACTTAAATGGTAGCTGGCCAAGTGCAACTCTAATTACTGGAACCACTTATCTGAAAACCTCAGGAGACATGACCGGGTTTCAGCAACAGATGATTTAGGATAACTAAGCACTGGATATTCCACATTGCTTGCTCTGGGCCATTTTTGGGTTTGGCATATGTAGGTGGCTCATGGCTTAAGCTTAAATATACCATTATCACAACGAAGTTTTTTTCTCACAGGAATATAGAAACATTCATCCTTGTCAACTTCATTGCTTCAGCTTTTGCCTTCCTCAGTGTATAAGCTCCTTTTGGGGGTGGTGGATAGGGAGGGGTGCTGTGTTATTGAACTGTCTGCCAAGTCCTTAGCAAAGCTGGCCTTTTTGAAGCCACATTTTAGAGCTGAGATGGACTTGTATTCCACCCATTCAATCACTCACCTAGCAATGCACTATACTACACCTGTGATTTCATGATGTTTCTGTCTAAACAACGCACAGTGATATGTTGCCAAAAGATAGTGATGGAAGCAGGAGCTGTTAATGTTGCTCCAGATTAAAAAAAGAAACCATGAAATATTTACAACTCTACCTCTCTTAAAATCCCTCTCTTGCCGCATTCCACAGGATCCTCAGCAGAAGTGGGCACCTTTTCCCCTGTCAGGTAAGCAGAGGCCTCAGAAATGTTTCGTCTGTTGCCTCAGTCAAATAACATGGACTGAGAAGCAGAAGTGAAAAAAAAAATTATCACTTGTGAACCAGCAAGTTCATGAGCTTGTCTGACCATGACATCCAAAGCCTGATCCCAGGAACCTGGTTTGTTCAGGGACTGTGTTAGTAGAAGCAGCCCAGTATACACTGCTTTCAGAAGCCAGAGATTACAGTGGGAAAGGCAGTGTCTCTCTGGGGAGTCTCCACCTCTTCTCCAGAATAATAGTGGAATGGCACCAATTAAGTGCCACAAATGTTGTTTATTGCCAGTTGCTCCCAAAGTTATTTGCTATGTTATCTGTGCCACCCAAGGGGCACGGTGTTTTTCCCTCTGATTCTAACACTAGAAAAAGTATGTAGCTTTCCTTATTAGCATTCATTTAGCTTTCCATAGCCATTGTTTTATTTCATTTTTCTATTCTTCCTCTTCTTCCTATTATATATTTGCTGTCTGGATATCTTGACAAAGGCCCAACCTCCTCATTACTGATCTCAGAACTGTGTATGACATTATGACAATTTTATGCATACACATTTTCACATGGTTTGCTTCTCTTTATTGTCAGCAATTATGAGCTGTCATTAAAAGCATGAGAAATGGTAACTGTGCTGTTAAAACTTTACATTGACAAGCAATCTAAAGGGAATAAGGGGGATGGAAAGAGAATATAAAGACTCAGAAAACAAATGTGGAAGAAGAGAACTGGGAAAAGTATGAATTAGTCGAAGAATCTAAAGAAGAGGGAAAAGCAATTCTTAGGCTCTTCCGTTCAGTGTATTCTTTGGTACAGTGGAGCCTTTGAAAATTTTCTAGTCACCTTCTAAGCAGCCATATTTGTAACAACAGGAAGGATGTATCTCATAAAGGCCTGCAGATTTGTGTTATATTCGTGTAGATCATCTAGATCACAAGCAAAATCATCAATGACAGTGTGACATGCATGTACATGGGTGCATATCTGTGATTCCTCAGACTCCCATACTGGTTTTCTATATAATAGCTATAACTTGCTGTCACCATGCCACACAATGATCCAGCTCTGTCACTATATTATAGCATGTTCTGGACATCATTGTATATCTACATACCATAGGTACATGGTACTTATAATGTAATTCCTGTCTGCTTGAAAGAAAAATTTAAAAAACTATAATAATATTGCCTATCATCAGTATTTTAAAATTCCTGCCCAATCAGTTCATGACACTTTTCTTTTCAAGTGGGGAGAGAGTGAAACCCCTGAGGAAAGCAGTCTTTCCCTCCCAAGACAGGTGGGATCTGTTTGGCAGAGGCCTATTTCTCTCCATGGCCTCCAGAGTCAACATAGATGATCAGTTTAGCCATAAACACATAACTTTTAGGCCGTTACAGTTATGCTAGCTATGATGAATTAAACCCACCAAAGACCTGAAATGGAGCAGGAAGTATCAGCAAGCAGCAGGAAGACTTGCAAGACTTGCAAGGAAGACTCAGGAAACAGCCAGAGTATCCAAGCACTTCCATTGCCAATCAACTGAGCTTGCTGGCATGGCAAAAAGAGTTTGTTCATGTGTGACAGAAGGTCTACTGAGGACCTCGTTCCGCAAAGACTGAACAGGACTTCAGTGACTGATAAATATCGTCAAAGAGTTAGTATCTGCCAGCAGTGGATTTGTGGCAACACCTCTAATTGTTTTTATTGAGAAAGAGAGAAATCTTCCCAGTAAATAAGCCTCCACACTAGTTGACTGGTTGGCCGCAGCAAGCAAATTCTTCTTTAACTGGAGCAGAGACAGATAAAGGGTCTCCGTTTAAGAAAGCTAGGGATAATATAGTCAAGAAAAATATGGCATGTCATCTCTGTCACACAATTATGTCTCCTGAAGTCTTTTCTCTGCAAATAAATTTGTTATTCTTTGCCATAGAAGCTTGTTTATTGAGAGCATTCTCTGCCATGCTGGATTCTGGCAGGATTTTATGGTGAACAGAAAGAAACTTGTAGTTTTATGTTTATGACATAGTGTACATGCAATGAAAATGTCTGCTGTGATATAAATCTAGGTTTTGACAGGGCGGGGGAGAGTTCATTTCTTCTTATAAGGGCAAGCCCACCTCATTCCACACCTTCAGCTGGGGGACACATCACGACCATCGTTAAAAACAGACACGAGGTTCCCAGCATTCAAGTGTATTCCAGTATTGGTCTTAAAATGTTATATTCTGTGGCTGAGCCTGGACATGATTTTATTTTTGCTGGTGAATATGGCATTACTTATATGGACTGAACATCCTGGTATCCTCTCAAGGATAACAGGGAGACATTCAGCGCCAGCTGTTTAAAGTATTGAACAAAGATGAAGGTTAACGCTGTGGAGGATAAAAAGGAAATTCGAAAGATTTTCCAATAATGCATTGATGGGTCTTGAGAAGAGTCAAGGTGGTTGTAAATATGTACATTTTGAACCAAATGTTTATGCTTTTTTTCCCCAGAGAATACATGGTAAAAGCAGGCATTTGTCTTGGTGTACAGGTCTGCTGTCTCCAGAAATAAGACTGGAAAAAGCTACAGAAGAGGGGTAGTGGAAAAATCCGTAATTCAGTTAGCCAAAACTGTACAAGCATATCCTCAAAAAGAAAGAAAAGGAGGTTTGCCTGAACAAGATGTAGCACACACCTTCAAGCAGACAGATTGCTACCACAGGTAAGTCATAAATACCATTGCTAAGTAAGTGTGAAATAGAATCACAGAATATTACTAGCCTATGACATTCCTGGATAGGGAATATAAGGAAACAAAAATAGATAAATGAGAAAGGAGCCAAAAAATGTCTTTCTTTTGCTTTCACATACAGGTTGAATCATTCTTCCATGTAATTCTGCATCAGAAAGAAACTCTAAGCAGACAACCTGCTCCATCTTTCATAACTGATCAAATAAGTCACTGCCTGATAGCAAGAAGATTGGAAGAAATTTTAATAATACCAGGTTATTGAACCAGTGAAATACAGGAACATACCAGACCTCTCCTTGCAGGATATTCAATTACTCTTGCATTATTCCTAACCGATGGAGGAGGGTTCAACATCAGCCAGCAATGTGTCCTTGTGCCAAAGCAGCCCAACAGTATCCTGGGCTGCATTAGGAAGAGGGTCACCAGGAGGTCAAGAGGTCTATTCAGCACTGATGAGGACACATCTGGAGTGCTGGGTCCAGTTCTGGGCTCCCCTGTACAAGGAAGACATAGATTTACTGAAGTGAGTCCAGTGAAGGGCCACAGAGATGATTAAGGGACTGGAGCATCCCTCATGTGAGGGGAGGTTGAGAGAGCTGGGACTGTTCATCCTGGAGAGGAGAGGTTTCGGGGGACCTTATCAATGTGTATAAATAGCTGAAGGAAGGGTGTAAAGCGGATGGGGTCAGACTCTTCCCAGTGGTGCCCTGTAACTGGGCAAGAGGCAAAGGGCACAAACTGAAACATAGAAAATTCCAGTTGAACATAAGAAAACACTTCTTTGCTGTGAAAATGGATGAACAGTGGAACAGGTTGTGGAGTCTCCATCCTTGGAGGTATTCGAAACCTTACTGGACATGATCCTGGGAAACCTGCTTTAGCTGCTTGATCAGGGGATTGGACCAGATGATCTCCAGGGATCCCTTCCAACCCCGACTATTCTGTGATTCTATGAGGGTCCCGAGTTCATCTGTCGCATACTCTCATAAGCAAAAAGCACAGAGACAGATCCTCACAGATACTGAGCATACACCACGTGTCATCAGGTCAGCCCCTTATTTTAATCCTTCATTTGTGTAACATTTCCTAGATCTCTTCCTCAGGTTTTTACTCTTTTCCAAAAGGCTCTGAGTTATGTATTTTATTTTCTTCTACTGTTCACCAGTTTTCCATCACAAACTGGAAGAAGTAATAATTGTCCCAGGAGACTCAACAGAGGTGCTACCTCAACAGTTAAAGATGGAGGTCCGGGCCAAGAATGTGAATTTTTAGCACAGACTTGGGTTAGGGAATGCTTTCTTTAAAACCAATGAGGAGAGATGGAGTCTATTCCTACCTCTGCCATTGCCCTGCTGAAGAAGTAGATGAAGGTAATCAGGTACTGTACACGAGGTCATGCTAAATGGGTTACAGTAACTGTGTCTAATAGTGGGTGTGCTAACGAGTGTAAGTTGAAGCCTGAAATAATTATTTACCATGACATGGAGGAGATTTGCCTAATATTTGTTTACTGTGTTTGAAAAAGAATTGGTTGTGCAAGTTGGCTGACTGGTTGGATATTTCTTGAGACAAAGGACTCTAGATTGTGTAACTGGTCATTACCCTTTAAAAACGTGCTGTTCATGGGCTTTGGATAGAAAATGGTTGTTTTTACGTTTCCAAATAAGGATTTAATATGGCTTTATGGCGAATTTTGAAACTTTTGGCCTCCCCTTCCAGTTGTATTGATTTTGATTAATTAGTTCAGTATGTTTTAGTGTCCAGGGGATAATCAAATGGCAAATACACTGCACCTCTAAGTGAATCAACAGACCTCACTGTAGAAATGAGAAAAACAGTTCCAATGTTGGTTGAATCCTAGACTTTCAAAGTGAAACAACTGGAGTGGACTGGTTCATCAGCACTGAAATCCCAGTGGTTTGTATCCCACTGAAGCCTAATAGGGCTTTTTATACCTAGAGGTATAAAAAGATGTACTACTAGTTCCACTTTTCAAAACTGGCCAAGGCTGCTGATGACAAAAAATCTTTGCTGTGTACTGGTTCATAGGAAGGTTTGAGAGTGAGGAGGTCACAGTTTCTACTCAACTAGTGTCCCATTTTGGGACTCTAATGTTTTATGCATATTTTTACTAACATGTCATGATCCTGATGTATTAAACTCCATCCTTCAGTAGCACTTCCTTGCATCTGCCTTCTTCTGTGACCTTTCTTATCTCTACTTATGCCATAGTCCAGCAAACACAGGAAGCAAACTAATCGATGTCCATCAGCAGCTTTCGATTCAGAATAAAAAGAAAATTGAAGCTGCCTATTTCTGAATGATATACACACAAGTACTTTCAACTGGGGAGAAATGAATTGTAATCAAGAGCCACCTGTGTGCATATAACATATTCTATGGAAAAATACACATCTTGCAGGGTAAAGGAAGGCATAGATCCATGTGAAATATGACAAACACCACCACAGGAAAAAGTAAAGCCTCTAAGACAGGTTTTTAAACAATGATAAATTGAGATTTCATAGGATTGATAGCAAGAGCCAAGTCACACAAAACCCATCTTTTAAAGAATTTCCTGTATGCCCTTTCACGATGTCAGTAGCTTAATTAAGTTTGGCTTTAAATTTTCCAGCCAAGAAAAATAAATAAGTGATGGAACTGAACTGGCATGCCAGTGATTTAGAATTAGCTTGTACCCAGTGAAAGGCAAGGACATCGCTGTTAAATCTGTACCAAATCAGATGTTTAAGTTGTTTCAAAGCCCAAGGAACAGAGCAAGGGGATTCCAGTTTGTTAGAAACCCTCTTCTACAGAGAGTCTCATATGGCTTTCAAGTCCGCCAAAATTTGTTCAATGAATTCTTATCACTTGCATGAGACATCTTAGAATTGCCATATAAGATATATATATATATATTTTTAAAAATTACATATACATGTATGTGTCTGCTGCCCCTCAATAAAGACAGTGGACCATTTAATCAAGTAGAATTTAAGCCTTGTAAGGTGACAGGTGAAATAGTGCCTCCAGGGAAGTAAATAGGAAAATGCCTGGTGAGTTCAGTGGAGCTAAGATTTCATCCATATATGTTTGTTTATGTCAAGGGAACTCTGTGGGAACAGTGGAAGATAACAAAATATCTTTGTATGTCAGAGAAGACTCTTTCTATTCAAACTGAAGCTACGGCTGCTTCTGACATACATGCTTGAGCAAGAACTTGGATCGGGGTGTGGTCAGAAGTATAGAGTGAACAGACCTTGATCTGCCATCTTTGCAAAGTATTGAAAAATAGTGTGACACTTACTATTTTTACACTATTCCTTATTAGGTACATTTGGACACTTCCTAACTTTAGCTGCAATGGCTTGTCTGAAACAGGAAAACTGCTGAGACATTGCTTTTTTCATCTTCCTAATTTCAATATGTTAAATACAAAAATCAAGACAGAAAAGAACTGATCACAGCAAAATGACATCTCCAGATGCTGGTAAATAATATTGACTTCCAAGGATAAATTTCTCTCTATCTAATCACAGGTGCTTATCTTATCAAGTGCCATGTCTCCAATGCTCAGAACTAATGAGATTCAGTTATTTTCCTCACCTAAGTGTGCTTCAAAATCCCAATTGATCACTGAAAGCAAGATTCAAGCCTTAACAGTGCTGAAATGGGGAATATAGAGACATCTGAATTACATGCTAGAAGATGGAAGGCTCAAAGTGTTTATTTTGTGTTATAGTGATTATCAAAAGTCAGTGAGTCTCTAGGTATACAGAATGCGCATTGCACAGATGATAATGAATGCATATCTATTCCCCAGAGGCTGTTGGACCCACCTGTGGATACTACCCGTTTTGGCAAAATTGCAAAATAAGAGATCATTCTCATGCGTTCAGTTACATTCATTTCACCATGAGTCAGATGCATTATAGAGCTCTCTCTCTCTGTAAGTGCTTTTTCCTCCAACTTTCAGACTCCCAGAAGTGGCCTGACCATGCACTGAAATATGCGTCTGTTCTCTTTCACTTTAAACGCAAACTTTCTTTTGCAGCTTCTCTATTTCACCTGGATATGTGTGTGCTTCTATTTTTAACATGACAATGCTAAATCCTTTTTGTTGATCATTAGTAAACCTGTCTGATTAGCTGCCTAATCTACATGCTAAATTTCCAGTGTTACTGCTAGCAGAGCATATGTTCAGTGATTGTAGTTTGATTTTGTTTCCTGTGATAACTTTACAGGAGAAGACTCTTAGATTTGCTGTGTTAATTTAATTTGATAGAGACTTGGCTAGATCTTTTCATTTTGCTTTTACTTTGCTTCCTATGTCAATTAACAATATTCTGTTTGCTACATCCAAAGAAACTGATAAGCATGCCTATACCCCAAAGTAACTGAGCATATAAAGAAGGAGCCTCTTGGTGTCTAATTATAGCTAATTATATATGTCTTATAAATATATAAGTGAGAGAGAAGGCTGAAGCCAGAACTGATTTATGGACTGGTTAAGTCCATGAGTTCATCATGTACTCCACCTACTGTAAGTCAATGAATTTCTAAATAGTAGCCTACTGAGGTTAAAAATCTACAGTACTTTTCCATATTTCTTTTTCATCTCACCAAATCTCTGCCAGGAGGTAGGAATTTATTTTTCATTAATATGCCTTTTCTCATTTTAGGGAAAAAGAGAATCTTCTGAAAGCCATATAAGGATAATCTTCATTAAGGCATTATTAACAAGGCGTGTTATTAGAACTGTTAAAGCCATTGCCCTTGATTATAAATGAGTAAATTGGTTAATGAGAATAGTAGTTAATTGGGGGTATTATTGCCAAACTGGGAAATTATATGAAAGTTAAATACATCACAGTGGTTCTTCTACACAATTAAATATCTAGTAGGAAAGACATAAAGGAGGAGAGTATAAGAAAGTAACAGTCATAAAATACAAGTACATTTTAAGAAGTGTATTGCATGAGTCTATTAAATAAAACTGAATAAAAGTCAATGATGCATATTTATTCTGGTGAAATTCGTCTGAAACTACTTGCAAGATAGTAGATGGAAAATCTCAAACTCCAGCACTGTGCTGAAATGCTGTTGTGTAATCATAGGTTCATCTGGTTAGGATTGAAATTTGCCCCATTCCACTCTCCTTAAGATCCAGACCTCATGTCTGTCCTGTCTCAAGCCTTTACTTGCATGTGTTGGTGAGTTTTATACACTCTGATAACAATGATTGTTTTGAGGATCTCTTTGCTGTAAGGGTTGGATTTTGCACTGTTTTTGCAGGCTGAGTGGCGCTTTCTTTCCCAGTTAGCCCTACTAGAAATTATTTGCCTTCCTGCCAAGAACTTCTTGTGAGGGAAGACAGTGCTCAGACATGAATGCTAGGGTCTGGATCTGGTCCCAGTGATTGGATACCCTCAGGAAGACATTGCTGAGTTGGGGTCAAGTGTGAAATGGCATTTCTCCTGTAAGACCTTATTTGAAAAACACCTTATTCAGACAGCTTTTATCCAAGCTGAAACGCAGTGTGTTCGAATATACACTTATTTATGCTTCCACAACATGCTCCATGGAGAATCTGCAAAGGCTATGCCTATACTGTTCGGTACTAAACAGGGCTGTATGTACTCTAGGCTGCTGCTTGTTTTCAACTTTGGCATCCCAAGTATTTCTTTTAGGCATCTGTAATTCACTCTGGGTTAGTTGTGGCTGGTAACCTAGTTATCCCACATGCCTTTGCAGCAGAAAAGGTCCTTCAGGGAAGGACACTGGCTTGTCACTTCTGCCAGACACATAGGTATCCATGCTACTGGAGAACTAAGCACCATGCTTAGCCCTGGAGATGAAGGGATAGGAGGGTACAGCACTGGCACCACAGTTTTCAACTCAAACTAATCACCATTTCAAGTCAGAAAGATGCACAGTTCAAGGCCTTCCTGAACTACTTTCGCAAATGTATTGTTAATAGCCTGTGAAATGTTTAAGAATAAGGTGTGTGGCTGGTGTAACACAAAGCATTGGGTGTGGCACAGATTTGGCCACTTGAAAGCACTGGTGCTATTAACTGTAATTATTAATCTTCTAAGAGGTGAACAGCTTGGGACACAGACTGTAATTTATAGGGCCATGTGCGATGAACTACTTAGTTTCAAGATGAAATTGTAATGAAAATACAGATGGAATGACCACATCTCACCCACTCTAACTCTTCTTAAAGTTTCTAATGAAGTACTTTCTCTTCCAGTTTTCCCCTTCATTAAAAAAAAAGAAAAAATACGTGGAGTGTTGTTTGGGAGGGGAACTATATGGTTCCCATGGGACATCCCCAAAGTGGATAGTTTTTGTTGTATGTTGGCAAGCCTTATATTGAAGTTGTAAAGGACTTAGGCTTTCTTCAGTTTGAGAGCTGCTTTGGAAACCTGAAGGTGCTGCAGGAGTGGGTGGAGAGGGAAGGGCAGGAGGTCCATAACGAACAGTGTTGTCCATTCAGCTTCAGAAAGCAAAGCCACTGCATGCTGCCAATTTCCTGTCATTTGTCTGATGGTGGTGGCATGCTGTGGAGTGCCAAGCTGAGCATCCCATAGACCTCTTGCATAAAAAAACATGTGGGAAGATGATGATACATGTCTTGTAACAAAACAACACATAAGGGCTTCATCACTAAAGTCTCTTTCTCTTCATTTTTTAGTGTTACCCCGAAGCAGAGTTTGAGTTTGTCATCCTAAAGCTACAAAACAATTTGGCTCTTATGTGAGATAATAAAAAAGCCTGCCAAAAACACAATGTGGTGGAAAAATTAAATATCAAATCATAGCTCTGTGAAAAAGTGTAATGTGGATTATCCACAGATAGTTAACTCCCATGAATACCATATAGTTGGGGCTTCTATTTTCTCTGATCTCATCTATCAGA
Source organism: Dromaius novaehollandiae (assembly GCF_036370855.1). Taxonomy (NCBI): domain Eukaryota; kingdom Metazoa; phylum Chordata; class Aves; order Casuariiformes; family Dromaiidae; genus Dromaius; species Dromaius novaehollandiae. The sequence goes on from NC_088099.1 coordinate 31,831,950, forward strand.
TGAGATCAGTTTTGGTGATGTGTGCTTCATTTCACATCTCTCTTTAAAAAAGCAATTAATCAATATTTGCTCTTTCATTTTCCCCACACTGTCATGAATTATCGTTATGTTCTTTATCTTGGTGGGTGTAAAAATAAAAATACTAGAGCTGTTGCTCTCCTCCTAACCTCTCTGTTCTGGGCCGCCATGGGGGTGGGTAATGGTTTTATCTGCTAAGCTGAAGGCACAAGAGGGCTACTAAGTTTTGCTGTAATTCTTCACAACCATTTCCTTTTTAGCTTAAGCAGCTTTCAGCTTTCCAAGGGTCTTTAGCCTTTTATTCCTCAGTTGTTTCAGCTGATGTCTAGAATATTTTGAGGGGGAGAAAAAAATTGAGAAGAAAGGATGCCCTTTAGGCCTCTAGCCTGCTGAGGGAAGGTTAATATAGTAACATAAAGCAAAGAGCTGACAGTTCTGGCCAGGCATTTCCAGGGCCCCTTTGCTGCAGTGTCTAAATGCCTCACAAATACCTGTGAATTTATTCTTACTGTGCCACCTGCAGCTTCATAAGGCATTGTTAACCCCCCCACACACTTTAAAATACAGAAATCTATTAATTGAATTTGCCCAGATCATGCCAACAAAGTTTACAATGAAACAGAGAAGTCAGCTGAAGTCTGAGTCACAATCCAGTGTTTTAACATGAGACCTTTCTCTCAGGATCTCCAGTGCTTCCCTGGTGAGGGTCCACTTTTTCCAAAAGAGGGAAGGCACACAGAAAAGCTGAGGTTGGTGGGGACCCTTCTATGCTGGGTCCCTTATGAAACTGATCTAAATGTAACTGATGCAAACATAAGAGTTTTTGAGGAAATTTTGGATGCATTTAGACAACTAGAACCCCAACAGTGGACATAGGGGAACCCATCATCGATTTCCTGGCATGTGAAAGAGGATCTTGATTCCAGTCCTGCTAGAAATAGGCAATGTGTCAACTGAAGAATAAATATTCTGGGGAAAACTGACTCTGAATAAAACTACCCTGTATACATCAGCTCACATCCTGAGATAAATTATACAGAAACTTGCTGAAGGCTAGCTGCAAGCTCACATAATTGAAGCTAATATGCTAACAGTAACACAGCCTGGACTCCAGCCAGGATATAAAGCTGTGTTGCAGCATTGGTAGATGATCTCCCAGCAGTAATGGGTACAGAGTGATCTCTTTCCTTTCAGTGTATATTTATATTTTATCTTTGCAACCATAAGATACTTCTGTTTCACCTGATGGTGCTAGAATAAGTTAAATCCATGACTGCTGTTATGGGTGAGAGGCATCCAATGGGTAGCAACAGGAAACTACCGCTCCATCCTCAAACTTCTTTCAGAATACCCAGCTATTCCTGTGATTCTCTTTGAACTTAGCAATGATCCACGCTTTGAACTGCTGAGACAATATAGACCAAGGGCCAGCAGTATGCCAAAGATTCGCAGCTCTGACTGTATGGCAGAGTGTCACGATGGTGCTCCAGTGCTTGGGTAAGACCGGCCTGTGAATATGGCACAAATAGCCAACAAGACCCTGGAGATGACAGAGAGAATACTGGTGAGCAGAAGAAAGCCTTTCAAAGAGTACAACCACAGAGCAGTCTCTCTGGTAGAAGGCATTCATACTAAGCTGGCCATCTGGTTCCTTGCTGGTAATAAGATCCCATGTGGCATCATTCATGAGTAATGTTTTCTAACATCTCCATTTTCCTCACAGCCTCTATCTCATCCTGATGGGTGATGACCTAACTCCAGTTAATCACTTCTCTGATGGCAAAGGATGTGACATCCTGAGGCACTGACCCTTTGACACACAAGTCCTAATAATATAGAGCACTGCATGGCATATCCTCAGAGTCCAGGCTCCCACAGCACATCAAACCAGTCTTCCGTTCTCAGCAAGGCTTCCTGTGAAACTCCAAATAAAGCTTGGGATGTGGGTTTGTGGCTATCTAAAGGCCTGTATTGTACACACATTTTTAAAGCCCTTCACACTTTTCTTTGAAACTACAATCACCCAGTAATTCTTCTCCCTTGACATCTTAACTTCTTCTATAACAGATCTAAAAATTCCTGTTTGAGGAGACAGATTTTCTTCAGGGACTGGTTGAAGGTTGTGCAACACAGTTCAAAGAACCAAATACCACCACAGACTTTCCAAACAAAGTTTAAGGCTCATTCTTTACCTTGCCTCCTCCAATGTATCTAAGAGTTAAAAACTAAAGTACAAATGTAATCCCAGAAAATCAATGTGCTTCCCTGAGCATGCTTGTCTTTCCCTGAGGAGCTCCCAGACAAAGAATCCCTAACAGCACAGTGATGCTGTTGCTTACTGCATTTGCATTTCAAGATGCTGGTCTTTGTCAGTGTCAGCTCTCTGGAGGATGGTACTTGAATGCCTCCCTCCCTCTGGTCACCTTAACAGAGACTCACATTGCTGTTGCTTGACCTGGCTTTCCTACTAGCTTTGACTAACCAGATACATTTCCTTTACCAGCCCTGTAGCTGCTGACTTTGCTCCTCTTAACCGAAATAAAAGTGCTGAAGACATGAAGACATCTGTCCAAGCTCCACAAGAGCAGGTAATTTTGTTTGTATATCAAATACACTTTCAGGCACCTCCACAAACATACTAACCTTGATTGTGCTATGAATAACATAGTCACATTTGGACAATATATATCTATTGCTGTGGGCACACAGAGGGAGGCTGGATGACAGGATCAGTAGGGAGCAGATCTGAGATAGATTTGTCTATGGAACATACCTCAGTCTTCTGTATACTCTGGTCTTCCAGGAAATGTCACACTAGTCTAGACTATTAGTGGTGCTTTTCCATTGGAATTCCTTTGGCAAGGATTTGGTTTGAATAGTCACTAGGGCTCAAAGCTGGTCAAAATTTTTTGAAACAAATGTTTCTCCACTAAGGCATCAAAATTGAAATGTTCCCTGGGAGCAAGTCCACATCAATAAAATACCAAAGAGAACCTGGTAGTTTTGAACTCTTGCCTGCCTTTCTGCCAGCTTGCCTGCACAGCAGCAGAGCAGTGTGTGTGGTAAGGCTATTCAGCAGCCTGGACTTTTGGGCTTCCAACAACATGGCAGCATGGCTGCTTATATAAGAGAGAGGCAGGAGCCCATCAGTTCTGGTAGTTCTGCTTCCCAACCTCACAGCTCCTGGCAGCTTCTGCTCAAAGGTCCAAAGCTCTCCTGAAACTCCTCAGGAGACACTCCCAGAGTCGGAGTCTCCAAGTTCCTCGTCCCAGAAATCTGCAGTCCCTGGTGGTCCAACAATATGGCTCTAGGACATGCTCAGCCCTCTCCTTCTTGAGCTGTCCTCCCTGGGCAGCTAGGGAAACCCTTCTGTAGGTCAAGGGAAGTGCTGGACTTTCTATTGCAGATGCAACTGACACTTGGTTATGAAATGAATGCTGATGAAGGCTTTGGCTATAAGGCAATATTTTTATTGTTATTGCAAATCTGGAATATCCACAGAACAGGACATGTCTGACCCTCTCTGCCAAGGACATATCTGTTTGCATCCCTCACATGAGGACAGCAAACCCTTCCCATTCAAAAGAACAAATGTAAAGACTGCTCCATCCCAAAACAAGGCCACTTGTAAGATTTCAGTAGGCATTATTTCTCAGTAAAATATCACTGGCAGGAATAAACTTTATTCTTTTAAAAAGTCATCATGCTGCAGAAAGCAATAAAGAAAAAAAATGTGAAATCCTTAGAATAGTCCCTCCTCTGAATAAGCATGTAGGAGGAATGCCTGACCATAATTTCTTATCACTGTGTCCTTTCCAGTAACAGAAGGCTAGTGGAAAAGATGATGGGACCTTTGGAGGACCAACAATCACTAGTGTACTAGGAGATGAGGTGTACATGTGCATGGTAATATGTGACATACATCCATTGTAGATAAGTTTATGTGATTTAGCCTTCTGACATTTCATTCTCTTTGCTTATGAAGTAGGTGCCAGTATCTCTTGGGGTAGATCAAAAGATGATGCTGGTGCCCTGTCAGAACTGTTATGTTAGTTCAGATTCACAGGGTTAAAGCTGTGAGGCAGCCATATGTCTGAGGAGGACATCAGTTCCTAACGGTTTCTCTAACATGGGATGGCTGAAGTATGTGTAGCCAGATAATTCCCTGGTGACACCATCAAGTGCTAAAAGCACCCATTTCTGTGGAAGCAACTTTTTAGAGATGCAAAAGTGTTCTAAATTTGTAAGTAGTAATATTGCTTAGCGTGAGGTTTGGCCATTTCCATTCACAAGGGATCTGAGAACATTTCCCATTAGCAGCAATCTTCTCACACCAGCAGAGCTGCTATTTGATGCTGAGACTCTTATGACAGGTCCTTAAACATATAAATAGAATCATGCTTCATAAATGTGACAATATCACATGGTTGAATGCATGGAAGTGCTGAAGTGGGAAAAATTCCTCTTACTCCATAATTATCAGTGTGCTAATATTACATTAAGTGCAGTGATGTCCTTTGGAAGTGATAGGCCTGGCTAAACCCAAGAATGAAGCACTTGTGGCAAGCTTTATGGAATTTAAATGATAGTTGTGGTTTAATGATGAAATTTGTTTGCCCCATACATACAATAGTGGTGTAGATTGGTATCAAGGCTATATCTGTTTGTGTACCCAATGCAATTAGTCATCGGGGCAATGCAGGAACTCCCCAGCTAGTCTCTCTGTAAATGAGGCAATGGACTGACTTGAAACAAGGTGATTGACTGATCTCCTACTTGCCTCACAGCAAAGCAACTGACTGATTGCTACAGCTTTGCAGGTGGGAATTTCAGACAGTCCCCTGCTGTGCCTAGATTAATTGATAGGTGCTATTTGTATGCTTCAACATGTTGATTAATTCCCTGGGCAGAGGAATCCTGGGCAGTCCCACAAATACCCACTAGCAGTTCCTGCTGTAGATGAAGGAATTGACCAGACTGCATAAAGATAATTTTACATAGACAGAAGAAGGTGCTTCTACAGATGCAGAAATATTCTTAGAGGTGTTCAAGTCTCAGCTAGACAATTCCCTGAGCAATCTGAACTAATTAGACCTGCTTTGAGCAAGGAGTTGGACTAGATGACTTCTAGAGGCCATTTCCAACCTAAATTATTCTCTATTTCTGTAGTTATATGTAGGACATTCTTTTATACATAGTATGACAGTTAGGAGATATTTTGTGCATAGTTTAAGATAATCAGTAGGGTCATGCATCATACATGTGCTGGAATGGTCATGTAGGACCACAGGCCAGCTGAATTATGAGAAATCACTAGAATAGCAGATCATGGTATCTCACCTGATTCAGCTGAAAACACTGTTGCAAGGACTCTTGCAAGGCAGACTCCCATCTGGACACTCATTCAGATAGCAACTGATCATCTGCTTGAGAGATTTATTCCCCACAAATGTTACCTTATGCAAAAGATCCCACTACATTAGTTCTTTTTAACAAATGCTCTGTCTGTGCAGCAGCCTTCCATGGCCTGGCAACAGCCAGGTTATTGGAAATGTTGGGGGACACCAGAGTTTAGGTGGGGCTTTTCTCTACCTACCATGTTCTGCTTTTGGTCCTGCTTTGCATAGGAACATAGGAATGGAAGGGATCTTGAGGATCAATGGATCCTGTGTGCTCCTCTCCTATTAACAAACAGAACCCATTCAAGTTCCTCTTTGTGAGATAAGGAATGAAGGAGTTGGGCAGGAACTGGTCAGTTCCAAATGGTTTTCTTGTGGGCTGACTTTTCTCCCCCCACCAAAATGGCTTTTTCACTGTATTCTTTGCAGTGGAATATCAGTGAGTTTTCTTTAATAAAAAGAGATACAAGAAGAAATTGCTGACCATCAAAAACTGAAAAAGAAAATTCAGTTTGCTTTCTAACACTTGAAGTAAATCTTTGACATAACAAAAGCCTTTTTTCATTTTTTTTTGGTCATACTTTATTGTGAGAACAACAGCTCTCACCTGAGCTGTGACATGATGATGGTGGTGGGTCCTTATGTGTGCGTGGGTGGAGGGAGTTACCAGTGACTAGATGTAGCTACCCTGAAGGTTTGTGCAGGGCCTATTTTGCTGTGCTGTTGATTTCCTTCTTACAGCGTGGCTGCTGGTGCTGCCGTGGCGATTCCTGGTCTTTCTCCACTCCCCTCCATCCAGCCACACCATCTTGCAGGCTTCAGGTCTTCAACAACCCTTCCTCCTTTTCCAAAACGTCCTCTTAGCCACTGACCCACTCTCTGCACCCTCACCTTAACCTACCTTTGCTCTCACTGTGACCTGTCTCTATTGCTCAGGTCTTCTTCTATTCCTACTGGTGTCAGTATCCAACATTTCTCACCTCAACTGCTTTCTTCTCCCAGCTAGTTTTGCTACCAGGCAGCTCTGCTGTTCCTTAGGCAACCTCAACTCCATTCTCCCTTGAAGAGAGGATTCTTTATCTAATAGCATTTGTGTTAGTGATATCATCACTCCTTGCAATTGGATCTGGCTGAGAGGAACATTTAGCCAAGAGTGGCTTGGCATAATGCAATGGTAAATTTTATGCCCTCGTGACACTTGTTCTACAGCAATGAAAAATGTTTGAGTAGAAACTTGTCAGCAGGTCCCAGTTTCTTATTTTTGCAACAATTATTCAGATGTCAGAAATATTTAAAAGAAAAATTTTCTTTCTTTCTGTTTTACTTTTCCTTGTCTTCTTTGTAGTCTGGATACCACCAGACGTAGTCTGGATACCACTTTTCTCTGTGTTAAGATGAAGTGTTAAGATGAAGACTGCAATTAGTATTTCTGTGTGCCAAAAGAAGTATCTCAAGAGACCAATGGCAGAATTTACTTCCTATCATACACACAGACACATATACAACAATGACGTATTTCAAAACGTTCTAAATATTTCCTGCTAAAAAAGACTGATGTCATGTTCTTGCAACTCAGAATCACATTTTGTAGGAGTTACAGACAGATTATGCCAATGAAACTCTGGAGGCAAGAGTATCTTTACATCATTCTTGTACAGTCTATCCCATTCCAGAGATCATAGCAAGAGCAGTTTCTCTTGAAATCCTAACAATGCACCATTTTTAGCTATGGTATGATTTCATGCTATCTTGAGAGAATTGTAGACTTTGATTTTTGAAACACTGTGCACTGTATAAAGAATCCAAAGGTGTTCTTTCTCATTTATAAAATAATATTATTAGCTTTTGGAAGCTTTTATTTCTATTTAATCTTCTGCTTCATGCCTCCACTGATACTGAAAACCATTATCAAATGTCATTTTGATATGTTACCTCAAGCAGTGAATTACCCAAGTCAACTGAACAGCAACAAATAGAATGAAGGCCAGTCTCTGCCTGCAGATCTGCGTAGCTTCACTGATATCAGTACTACTAAACTTATCTATGTTCAACTTGAACTGGACCCAAAACTTTATTTAGTTGATCAGCAGGTTGTAGATTTAAATTCTCAGAGTCTGTTCCAATGCCAGCTGAAATCAATGACAGGCTTCTGACTTCAAGGGGTTTTAGATTAGATCCTAATTCTTGGATGTAAAATAAAGGTTAAAGGTTTATTTTTTTCAGTGAAATAATGGATGCAAGGCAGTAGAGAGTCCAGCCCTTTATGCTTCACTGGATGGAGGTGTTCTGGCTGAAGTTTGAACAGTCATACAAGAGGTGTAGATGGGGAATTACCCCCTTTGGCCAGGTTTTGTGATTGCTTTTCCCTTTGCAGTAGGATTTTTTTTTAATTTATTTACTGATTCTGAAGCTTTAACTCTCTAACTTAAATTAATTTGGATTTACATGCACTAAGGTCTGGCCCAGAGAGTGTTCTGGACATTTCTGATGAGAAGTAAAAGAGTGCATATTGACAAGCCCTGCAGCTGTCCTGGTTAATTGCAAGAGATTTTCCATGATTTACAGTGCACAGCAGGGCCATTGGTCATGTCAATTCCCCAGGGCCCTGAACTTCTTACACTACCACTTAGAAACACCTGGAACATTACAACAGAGTGATTCATTGGCACTCGGCCAACGAATTTCTACACTGATACGCAGCTCTCTGTTGCTGATTGTCTTGATGTCTGTGAGAGCCAGGTGTGACAACAGGATTCCTGCTTCTCCAGAAAACACTTGAGGTATTAAAGCAAATGAAAAATCATTATTATAAAGGATTTGTCTGGAGCATTATTTCATTCCTGCTATTCATTTTGTTGCTGTTTTGGATTTTTATTTTCCAGCTTCTAACTAGTCTGTGTGATTGCTTCTTGTACAGAAGAAATTTCCCATTTCTGATTATCCCTTTTCCTTTTCTTGGAAACTTTTCTAGCTCTAATATAACTTTTCTGAGACAAGGGGATTAAAACTGCGTGCATTTTTCAAAATGTGGGCAAACCATGGATTCCTAAGGTTGTACAAAGTTTTGTCTATTCTGCTGTCTACTTTTCTTACTAATGATTGATTTTTTTGACTGCTGCTGAGCAGTAAGCTGATATGTTCTTGAAACAATCCCACTCCTGAGTATTAATGCTGAGCTCAGAGCCCATCATTTAAGATTTGACATTAGAACTATTTTTGTCCTCTGTTCATCACTTTGTATTTATCTGTATGAAAAGCTATCTGCCACTGTGATCTGCCCAGTCACTCAATCTGCAATTCTTCGCAGTCAGCTCATTAATGCATATCGTGACCAGAGCAGGTTCCAGCACAGATGACTGTGGAGCCCCTTGGGTTTCTTTCTTTCATTGTATGAACCGGCTGTTCACTCCTACTCTCTGTTTTCCCCGTTTTTTTAGAAGTGTTTAAGGAAACTAAAGGTGAAGAAATTTGCTGAAAGCTCTTTAGAAGTCCAGATGCACTACATCAGCCAGATCACCCTTATTCAGCTCCTTGCTGAACTCTTCAAATACCTCCACAGGGCTGTGAAGGTAGGGCATCCTGTTACAAATACTGTGTGGATACTTCCCTTGTGGATAATATTTATGCAAGTGTCTGTTCTTTGCTGGCATTAATATGCTATCAATACTAAGTGCAGACATTGAGATTCCGTGTGTTTATTTCTATGGATCTCCCTCAAACTGTTTTTTTTTGGTTGGAATATTTGACACTTTTCAGTACTCAGGTGTTAATGGAAGTCTTGAGTACATTTTGCAACACTGTTAGTAATTAAGCTATTTCATTGTTAAGTTCTGTTGGACGAACACCCTCTAGTCCTGGAAATTTGCTACCGTCCATTTTGTCAAGGACAAAATCTTGTCTATTTTACAGTCATTTCAGTTTCAGACAGATTCTGTGTTGAGTCTTCCCACAAAGAAGAGTCTGGGCATAAGAATAGTACCCATTTCTTCTGTTTTGTGTATTGACACAAAGGTGCCATTTAGCCTCTAGGCAATTACTTCATCATCTGTGAGCACTCTTTTTACACCCTTATCATTCATGGCTCCAGAAGATTCTTAGGTGAGCCTCTTGTTCCTGACGTGCTTCAGGATATATTATTGTTGTGCATTGGCATGCTTCAGGATGTATTATTGGTTTGGATTCCTTCTGCTGGGAACTTGAAAAGCAAGGTGATGGAAATTAGATGGTCCATGAGAAGTGACAGATAATAGGAAATATTATGGTGTCTTTGCAATTGTCTTTTAGACTGGAGCTCCTCATGACCAAAGACTACCTGTACTTCCAGTCTCCTGTACAGTTTCCAAGCTTTAGTCCCTCTTTTTGTCCAGCTGGATTTTAATTAAATGTTTGCTGCCTAGTTTTTCTGCTGACCTTTACATGGCTGTCCATGCCTTATCAAATAGGTACTCTTCATGGAGTAAGGAGAGACACATGAGCTATTCTTGCACTGGAGGATATCTTGGGTCTAGACCTAGATCCAGCTGCACAATTCAACTATTTCCCGGTCCCAATTTCATATATTGGCAATACCCAAGCCATGCCAGGATACATCCATGGGGCAATTTAAAGAGCCAGCGGAACACAGACAATGTTTCAAACACTGATCATTTTATCCTCTTCTCCCATTTTCACAGGAGTAGGATTTGTAAGATCCAGGTGTTTGTTTACCAGTTCAGGTGTTTGTTTAGCAGTTCAGAAAATCCTAATGTTCCTTTAAAAGTACAAGCAACATTCTTCAGCCTGTTCCCATTTCACTAAGATTCTTTCAGTTTCAATAAATTATCATAAAGTGATACTGGCAATTCCTAAGGCAATTGCACAGTGTACAACTCTGTCCATAGCTGAGCAGGGGTAATTAGATTGAAAACCTGTCTGCATTAGTCTAATCCAATACTATACCAAATTGTAGAATCAGTTATACATCATATCATCTCAGCACTGTGTCAAATCAGTATCTGTTTTCAGTAGAAAAATGTGCAGGTTGTGCTGGATATATGACTAATGGATTTTTTTTTCAGTATGGGCAGTTTGTACTATAAGGAATAATGACAATTGTTTTCATCTGGAGTAATTACAGCTCAGTGACTGCTAGTTAGATAATTACTCAGAGAAGCAGACCTCAGCTTTGAGAAGAAAACATATGGAATATAAATTCCTCACATGTAGTAGAAAAAAATTTCCACTCCGAACAGAAAGCAAAAGCTATGAAAACAGGATAACAGAAAGACTTATTTACCCAAGATTCCACAAAAAATTCATGTTTCCTATGTGAACAAAACTTTTGAATCTTACCGTCTCAGTTTTGGTCAACACGATACCATGAACTTCTTAAACTGACACAAGGGAAGGTGGTTTAGACACATCTGTTATCTTCGTTACTAATACATCATGTCTCCTGAGAGTACTCAGAGGGAACAAAGGACTATGTATTTGGTAAGGTATGCATGCAGTGAATGCATTTTATGATATATTATGAAACATCATGAAAATGTTGTGTCTTTAAACTGTCTTGGAGTGGTTCTGACTTCCAGGAAGGCCTCTCAAAGCAGAAAGAATGTGCTAATTCAAGAATATACCTGGACTGTAAATTCAGGTCGTCCCCTGAGAGGGAAGGGAAGTATTTTGCATTTGATACTTCAGAGTGCAATTCCAGAAAGCAAGGGAATAGGGATAGTATATTAATTATTAGAGATGTGTTTGGTGAAGGAGTCCCTGTTGTCAAACCATCCTTGTTATTGGAATAAGGAATCAGGAAACATGAGAAAAAGGAGATCTTGAACAAAAGAGAGAAAGGCAGCTCCAAGTGGTGTTGCCCAGGCTCTTCCCCTAGATCAAAAGACCATCTTCTTCTATTTCATTCTTTGGTTCCATGAATAAACCGGAGCCTTGAAGTCAAGCCATCAAACTTTTGCAACACTAAGGAATTAACTCATCAGTAAAGCCTTGTTTGCACTGTAGAATTCAGCCTGCAAAAATGTGGTCTTTTAACTAAAACTATCCACAAAGCTTATAAAAAAGAGGTATTTCCCTTCTTTTTGTTCTCCCCAAACTGCCTTGAAATAAAATCACAGCTGTGGCACAATGTGAGGACTTTTGCTGCTTCTTCTACCTGTAACCCAGATGAGGACCATTTTGCAAGGAAAAAACCCCCTCTTTTGGGAAGGTCCATTAATATCTGTGTAAAAATGATATACTTGACACACAGACACATTAGCATGTTTTATTGCTAAGTTTTAGTACCTATTGTGTGCACAACAGGGCTGTGAAATACATTCTTCAGCCAGACCTTGGAAGCTTCTAGGTAGGTGTTTTAGCAGGGCTTGCTGCAAACTCCCATACGGGCACGGTGGAAGACTCCAGTGTGTAGGGGACTTCACTTCTGAGTACTGCTGCTGACTCTGAGGTGCTCAGAGGATGGGAGCACCCCAGGCAGGCGCCCAGCTGGCACCACTTAACTCCCTTGAGCTTAGGGCTAGATCTAGGTAAGAGTTTCAAGAAAGATTTCCCTAAAGTCTCCCTCAGATTTTCTCATGAGGTGGCTTTTGCAGACTGACAAACCAAGTTAGAACTACGTGTAGGACAGGAAGTGACTGAGAGCAGCAGTGCAGGTATTGCTCCCATCAAAGAGACTTCTGAATGACTGAATCTGACCTGCAGTTGATGAAACTTCATTTCCCCAAATCGCTTTGATGTGTGATGTCCAATGATATTATTTTGCACCTGTGCAAAGCCTTTTAAACCATAGAATCCTCTATTTCTTTATAGACTTTATATGGAGATAATTTTAACCTGCACTGAAATGGAAAAATGGAAGTTTGAGATGTATTTTCAGTATAGTTGAATTCCTAGAGGAATTACTGCTAGGATTAGCCTATGTATTCAAGTTTTCAGTAAATAAAGAGTACTTTATCACATATATTTATTATAACTACACTATGTCTGTATAGAACACAGTATCTACTGCCTGGCTCAGTACAGAGCAGGCAGATTAAGTCCAAGTCTCACTACCACAGTATTTTTCATTGGCTGAGCTACATCCTTGCAGGGATCGTAATTTTGGCAGTGATGGCAATAGTAATTCGTTTAGTAAATCACCATGTGCTCCCTAAATAGAAAAAGCAATTTCCCGAATGAATGGAAAAATAATTTTGCAGGATCAGTAAAGACAGCAATAATTGTTATAAGGCTTATTGCAGTTTATGCAAAAAAACTACAGTTGCTCATGATAGACTATGAAAAGTAAGATAGCATGAAAATGGAGTCCATAATAAACATAAGTCTAGCATAGTTTAAAAGAAAATCTTTTTTATTGCTAACAAATATAAGAATGCAGAAAGTGAAGCGACTGCTTCAGAAGCAACAAAGTGCACAATGACAGGTCAATTCATCATGACAGCAATGTGAATAATGTTGTTTTCCAAAATTCATTCAGACCTAGGTTGTTCTTGGTAGACCAAAAGCTTTTTTTTTTTAATTAAATAAAAACATATTTATCTCTATGGCCACTGACATCCCAACCAACAGAGATTTAAGATGTTCCACTAGTTGTTCCTAACTGCATTTGGTAGTTAGGTGGTCCGTTGTCTACTTTCTTACTTTGAAGGCAGAATGAAAATGCATCAGAAATATTGGAAGATATAGAAAATGTTTAAAAATAAAGTAGTGCAAATTTTGACAAAATTAACATTTGTAATGTACTGTGTAAATATTATTTTGGGGAGATAAAACTACCTACAAGTTAATATTCTATGAAAATGAATACTATTCACGTTAATCTCCCAGCCATATACTACATAAGACAAAATATATATGGCTCACGGTATGGTATTGAATGTGTACAATGAAAATTTAAATCCTTTTTCCTCTTTTACCAAGTGTTTAGAATTATGAAGCAGATTTCATTTTGTCAGCCTTGAATGCATGGAAATGTTGAGGAACATCTCTGTAAGCTGGTTGTCGCCAGTCCCTGCAAGTGAAGAAGTCTGAAAAGGCTAATCTTACATTAGAAGTTATTTTTGTATTTTAAGCTACAGTTATACACTTGGCTAACACAGGGATGATAAAAAGACATTTTGAATAACTGAATACTTTGTTCTCTTACTCTTCTTCCACAATGTTAACTTTTATGATGTCTTAAAATTATAATAATCAAAGCTTGTATTTGCTTCAGCAACTTTTTTTTCTGAAAATAATGTTGATGTTTCAGGAAATGCTAAGTTTTTCTGAAAGACCAAAACTTAACAAAGATCTGGCTGCAAATTCTTTATATACAGAACAATGTGTGAGAGATTCAGTAGTCAGTATGCAAACCTGTATTCCAGAATAGACTCACATTCTGCCTTCCCACCATAGTGCTCTCATATCTGTAGAATTTATTTTTTGTAATCCAACCTCAATGCAGCACTAGAAAGGATATTTTCCCTTTGTGAGCAAACTTGGACTTTTTATAGAAATGTGCTAAATATTGATTCTTTTAAGACAAAGGTTGAAATCAAAGCTAATGTCATTTGCACATGTAAAGATTTTAATGACCGTATTCAAATGAATTAAAGCTGATAAGTACAGTTTTAAATAACAAATCGAATTTTATGACAATGGAATTGTTTAGGTGAGGGACCTAAGTGAGAAGTGTACATTTGAAGAAAACTACTTGACATGCTGTGAAAAATAGTTTCCCTAAACACCCCTTAAAGTATTGTCCTTTATTTTTCTGATGGTTGTCCCTGGAAGTAGGACTAAGTCTCTGATTTTAGGGAGAAGTTTCCAGCAGGTATAGACCAATGACCCTGGAGATCCTGCACTGAAGGAAGCAGCCAACTTTCCTAGCAGCCTTCAGCATCATCCTGGCCACACAGACTTGCAGCACATTTCAGCTTTGATGAGTAAATGAGAATTGCTCTGCTTGTATGATACGCCTGATGGAGTTTACAGAGAAACCTGAGAAGGTCAGGTACGTGGTTTCAAGGAAAGCCCATTTTCCCCCATTCTCTGTCCCTGAAATGCTTATATGCCCAAAGTGAAAGCTTCTAACTTAGACAATATAATTTTTAGACCAAGCCATCACAGTGAGCATGCCACTCAGAAGTTCTGAAAACACTCTGTAGGATGTAAAAATCTACTTAAATTTTTCTGAAAAAAGGTCTGTGCACCAGCTTGGGTAACAGCTGTCGAGAGATTGTCTTTGATAGTGACTGGAATTATGAAAACATTTGCATTATTAGACTTCAGTCTCTTTAAAACTAAATCTCACAGAGGTGCAGTACTGACAAATTGTTCCAGGTAGCAGCACACTGTGACAGGTCAGTGAAACTCTAATAAGCATTCATAAGGATATATAGTCAAGGAGAAATCTACAGATTTTGTGTATGACAAATAGGTTTAATTGTATATATAAAAGAGGTTAGGGATGATCTAACTTGTTTATCTCTGAGAAGCAGTTTCCCATAAAATATTGTATAAAGGCTGAACGTGCAGTTGGTGCTGGGCACTGGAGAAATCGATGATAAAGAAGTACTTTGATTACTGTATACACACATCAAGGAGAGAAAATAGTGCTGGGTGAACTATCTAATTTGTCAAGGAAGGGCATGTAAAAAATACTAGCATGAAGCTAAAGACCAGTTAATTTGAACTAAAAACCAATACTCATGTTGTCCTTGGTAGGAGTGATTGAAACAAGTTGTTGGGAGAAGTGATGGATTCTCCATCTTTCAATGTCTTCCAGAGCGGGCGTGTTCTCAAAAGATTTTTTTTTTTTTTTTTTTTTTTTTTTTGCCAAGTGCAAGTTACTCAAAGGGCAGTCTGAAGGGCAGTAGCTGATGATCTGAAAATCCCTTCTAGATTCAAACTCTCTAAACATGGTGCACTGCCGCAGATATTTCAGATGAGATAGAAAATATAAAATAGGCTGCCACAGCTTTATTTTGCAAACTAAATGAGGGAAAAGGAACAATAAGGACCACTGCAGCCTGAGAAAAGTAAAACTCCTGTGCAGGTATGCTTGAAACAAATAGGTTGTGGGATGTAAATAAATACCTCATGCTCCTATGGCTCTAGGAGGCTGTACAGGCTTTTTCCGTGATGCTCTGGGGAACACATACTCTATTCATGAGATCCCCCGTTAGCTTAAATATACTCGAATTCAGATACAGTATGCATAAACCAGTTCAAATACACAAATCTGCAGCATGAAAACAGCCAGAGTACTATGTAATTGCAAGGAACCCTTTCCATATCAGATATGAGAATTAAAAACAATGCTGTAGCATGCTGTAGTGGCATTTGTGCAATTACAGTACAGAAGGCATGTGTGGCAGGTACTTGATCTGCATATACCTATTTTCCTAGTCAATTACCTAATTTTTCAAGTCTTAAGCCTCTGACAAGCATGCTATATGTTCACCTGGTGCAGAGGAAACAGCTTGCCACTGTACCATGGGGAAGGGTATGTTCCTGATCTTGAGGACTCAACCCATGAAAAAAACACACCCTGCAGAGCTCAACATCTTCATCTGGGGGAAAATACTGATTTCCAGCCATGCCCTTATATCCGCACAGCCTCACTATTTGGTTTGGGAAGCGATACTGGTAGAATTTCTGGCACAGGTTGGTTTTTCTGCCCTCATAGGCACGCAAAAAAGGTAGAATGGCCTATTTGGCTGATTGCTTCCTTGAAAGGGGAAAATGTGAACCCCGTGTAGCTGCAGTGCTAAGCTATTTTTTGTCAAGGAAGTTCCACTACAGGATAAATAAGAGGAAGGAGCAAGACTCAACTGGCTGATTCACAAATATGTAGTCTCCAAACTTTATGCAAATGTTTTAATCCAGCAATAACATGTGCTTTTAGTTTGCCTCCTTTTTTTGGTATATAACCTTTGTAATATGCCATTTTGCATATGCTCCTAAAATCATGTGGCCTTTCACCTCTTTTACTAAACAGGAGTCAGCATGATTGTTATCTTGCAAAAGTTCAAATTCTTGTCATTTCCTTGGCACTACCATTACATTACTGTTATCAGTGGAAGAGCATAGGCTTCTCTGAGCTGCTATGGATTCATCATTAGCATAAAATCTTATTGATTCTCCATATCTTTTTTCCAAGGCCGAGCTACATGGACAGACTGTAATATAATTGTTAAGCACTGAGTTTAAACTGAAAGTACTACAGTGTACTTTCAGTGCAGTTTGCATCAAAGTTGAGTGGATAGCAGGAAATATTCAAAAATAGGTCAATAATTTGGTCCTTTGTTTGAATCTTCAGAATCACTGTGTTTTAGTCTTAAAAATTAATTTTGCTCCACGGTGGATAGATATTTTGTGACAAGTGCGTTTCAAATGGAAGTTAGATACTTTCATTTTTATTTCCTCTAGTTATTCAACAAATGAGACTTCTTTTTAAAGCCTTTTATTCTATTCTGTCCCTAAACGAAATTCCAGGCTGTGCCTATGGAACTATCTGTGCAACCAGATTATTGTAACCCAGGGAACGTGAGATAATAATTATATGAAAAGACCACTTTAAAAGAAAAAAAACCAAACTTCCAGCTGGTTGGAATTAGGAACTGTTTGTAGCTGTTCAGTGTTACAAACTCAGGTCTTTGACCAGTCAATTTTTCTGAGGGTTGTTAGCTTTTTGGAAAGCCTAGGCATAGGTTTCAAAGCCTTGTACTGTCAGTTTGGGTTGAGCTCATACTGTGGCCAAGTTTTGAGCAAACATAGACTAATTTATGCATTCAAGTGCTAAACAAGAGAAACACCAAGTTTCTCATGATCGCAGCCTAAAATAAAGCATTGCAGTATCAGCCGTCCTAAGATTTACATTTGTTCAAAATTGGATCCAAAGTCACATAGATCCTTCAGAACCAAAACTGTTTAGCTGTGTGCAGCTTAGAAGGAGTTATTTAGGTGCAAACTACAAACTTCACATCTATTTTTTAGAAACAAAACCTATCATTGTATGCTTAGATTTACCTCTATTCAGGAAAGCAAACAGGCATGTGTCCAGTCTGCTTTAGTGTCATTTGACCACAACTCTTTGCATAGCACAAACCAGAGTCAAAACAGAACTTCCCTGCTCATTGAACCTTAAATTAATGCAATCAACAGAGGTACTAAATTCCTTGGAGTTCTTCCCATCCTTCCCTATGACAGGCAAAGCCACATCTGTCTTATCAGAAGTCAGTGTCCTGACTAATAATCACAATTTCATCAGATTTTTGAATTACCTATCTTCTATCCAAACATTTTTTCCCTACTTCCAGGTCTCTTTCTTCAGCTTTATATCAAAGTTCTGTACAGTGATGAGTGTCTTTCTCTCCTATTTTTTTAGCTTTATTTTATAAGGGATCTAGTTCACTGGCACTCTATGCTCCATTGTTTTTTGAATTAGGCAAGTTCTTAGTGGATTGTTCTTTGAATGTTGCCTGCGATTCATATGAGTACATCCTTCCCTAGGGATGTACATAATCTTCTTTCCCATCAAGAGGAGTGTGATTACAACAGAGTGCAGTGTGACAGATGTGGCTATTATAAACAGACTGTCAGGGGTTTCTGAATGACTCAGGCATTACTTTTGCCTCCTACCAAACACTGACAGAACATTCAGTGTATCTCCGTGTTGTAAATTATCATCTGGATACTAGTTCCCATTCATTCCCACGCTGTATTTTATCCAAGCACTGATAATAGTACATTACGATTCATATAAGATCGGTGTAATCCTTCCTTCGTTCCTTCATCTGTCCATTTCTTCCTTCCTTCCTTCCTCTGATATAGTTGGGACAGGGAGGTTCTATATGTTTCCAAATAGAAAAGAGCCTAGATTTGCATTTATTAGGTGTATCATCAGATCTTCCATTTACTGCCTTTTCATAAATTTCTGGGTTCTGCATTTTTTTCTGTTAAAACAGAACTGTTTTGAGCCTTTGCACCTTTTTTATTGTGTGTTAAGGTAACTGCTCAAATCACATAGCTCATGGCTGACTTGTGCTCCCAGTCCATTTTTTTACTGTTACAAATTTGTAACAAAATTTGAGAGGCACTCTGCCTTGCTGTGCATTTTACACTTACATGAACATACAGTCTAAAGACTTTTTCTTCCTAGAGGTCCCAATTTCAATTCATTTCATGCTAAATAAAATGAAGGGCTATCCATTTTACCCCTGACTTGGAAACCAACAAACTGAAGAAAGTTCAACAATGAAAGCAAACCTCCATAAAAGTTTAAATAGCCTATTTTTAATGGAAAAAAGATCAGTAAAAACAAATAGGCCTTTGCATCCAAATGCAAATGCAGCTAGAGGGACCTAATGTACAGATATCCTTTAAACATTTTAAGTTCTTCCTTCATATATAGTCCTGTTTTCTTTTCCCTCTGTCTCCTTGAGCAGAGTCGTGTGCCTATAGCAAGGAAATGATTCATGAATATTCTTGCATATAAAGGCAACTCTCCTGTTGCTTCTGAATTCCCATTTTGTTTGCTTGCTCAGAAGTTCAAACCTGGCGATTGGGCAAGTACCCTTGTGCTCCAGGCTATTTGATGAAGGGAATCCTTTCTCTCCTCTTGCTACCCTGCCATATGAAAAAAATCATGTACTTGCAAACACTGAATGCACAGTATTGAAGGCTGAGCCCCAAACAATGTTCCAGAGGCAGCAAACCCACCTTCACAGCTAATGCTTTCAGCATTTGCAGCCCATCTGCCTGATCCCAGCTGTGCCCCCTCAGCACATAGCTCAGCCTTGGGAACACCAAGCACAGCCAGGCCCCTAACATCTTAAGCATCCCGCTGTTGAGCTTTAAATCTCTCTGTGGATCTGGACCTCAGAGAACTGGACCTGAGTGCATTAGCTAACCACTGGAAAGCTCTCGTTCTCATGCTGCAGAAGGGCTGCAGAGCTGCTTTACAAATAATGCCCAACCCAAAACGCAGAATGAATCTTAGTGGGATCTTAGCCAGCATTTCTTGCAAGTTTGTGTGTGTGCATTGGCACGGAAATGGAAAAGATCTGTCCGTTGAAGGATTAGCTACCCAAGTCTCCCTCTAACCCCATCCCATCCCTTTCAGGATAGTGCTCTGTGCAGGGAGCTCTCCTGGAGCAGCTTTTTCATGAGGAGAAATATGCCACTTCACACAGCTCCTGGTATCTCGACCCTGGAGCAGCAGGATCACCCAGGCTCTCCTGTATGAGGCCAGCCACTTCCCTAAAGGAGATGGTGGGTAAACCTGTTTCTAACTACTTGTTTTTATTGCAAGACTATTTATGGGAAGCATAATCATTAAGGACTCTGTCCCAGGAAAAAGTCATACTCCAAATTATCTCTCAGTATTGCTCTGAGTCTAATACCACACCATTCCCCATGTGCAAGGATAACCTGTAAAAGGCAAAAGGACTCCTTTTTCACTGAATGGGAGATCCTGTTCTTCCAGGGGACAGAAATAAGGGAATGTGGCTCATGGCTCCAGTCAGATGCTACAAGAACTAAACATATGGATTATTCCTAGCAGCAGCCTTGTGAGTGAGTCGGTGGATAAGATTTGTTTGCACATGCATTGAACAACAGTTCAAACGACAGTCTTGACTGGAGAAGAAAGGCCTGCATTCACAAGATAAATTATCTGTAATAAATCACATGAGAAACTCTACCTGGGAGGAAACCTCCTTCAATGCAGCTGCTTACGTGAGGTGCCAGCCAAACCAAGTGATGTGCAGGTAGGACAACCTGAAAGGAATGAGGTGAACAATTTTGTTTCTCAGTGGCTGCTGTGCCTGTGGCTGCTGCTTAAGTGGCTGTTTAACTCAGCACTCTGTTAGAATGAAATTCATTTCAGATCAGAGCTTTTTTCCACATTTTGGGTTCATATTTACATTTGTTAAGGTTAATAGACCTGACAGCTTCTTCATGTTCTCACCAGGGAGCAGTCACTGACAAACCGTGGGAGGGACTGAAACAATATTCTCCAGAGACAGTAAAATCTGTGCATTGTAGGGCTGTTATACATTCCTTCCTAGTAATAGTCCTGAATTCTTGTTGGTGTAAATCAGCATAGCGCTGCTGATTTTACCAGAGCTATGCTAATTTGCACCACCTGCAAATCTGACCGCCTATTCTTGTTACTGATCTTTCCAGTGTTCTTCTAGTAATTGTGGTGATGCTTTGGTGTTTCCTAAGTCCACTTTGTTCTTGCAGAGTCCTTCTTGGTGCTTTTCTTTTTCTTCTAAGGTGCTTCTGATTTTATTTCTTCTATGCTTGTGCCATAGCTCCCCAACTTTGTGTGCTCTATTTTGCCTACACCATCTGCAAAAAGGAATTTTTTAAAAGCGCTGGTAAAAAGGAGAGGTCAGGCAAGAGGTATCTTTGGCCACTTGTAAGGTTATATGCCTTTAGAAAAGAAAAGAATACCATAAGTGAGGAAATCCATTCAGAAGAAAGGAGTGAATTGAATTTTTGAGGGTAATAGGTAATCTGGAATAGTGTGACTGTGTCTTCCTCCCCTTGGCAGCTGGACTGTCAGCGTATCTGAGGCAGAGACATCCGTGAGTCTGAGACACTATTCTCTAAACTTTCTTCTACTTCCCAGCCTCCACAGAGGACCACAGAGACAGACTTTAAAGGTTCAAGCAGGCAGGTAAGGCCTGATGATTTAGCTCGCATGGGCACTAACTGGCCACATGCCTGCTCTCAGACTAAAATAAATATACACTAAAATGCAGTAGATAAATTAAGAAGTCTAGGGTAAAATATTTTATTTGTATTTACAACAGTATAAACAGTATGAGCGGTTACTGTGCCTAAGCTGAGGTGTGGTTTCTTACTACTGAGGGAATGAAATCCCATATTTGAGTCTTTATATAGAGTATTCTCTCTTCCCCTCATTCCTGACTTCAGATCAAGGAGGCAGGAAGGGGAAGCTGGTAACAGGGTTTTAAAATTTCTGCTTCACAGACTAGGTTTCCAAAGATTCATCCCCAAAGCTTGCAAGGCATTTTATTAGACATTTTCATTCCTTTTCCTGCGCTCTTGCCTTTAATGAAGTCTGGCTCTATCACTGCAGCACTCACCCATGGAAAGATCTTTCACCACAATGCCTTGATGTTAAAGATCACAATAATAAACGTCTCCCAAAAGTAGATTGTCGTTAGAGCGGTGTGAAGTCAAGTTCTTGCTGTTAGCGACCTTGTGGTGAAGACAGTAAAAGTCAGCCTTTATTAACACCTTTTATTAGCCTTTGTGACAGATGATACTACTCTTTCCATGGGAGTCCCAGCAACAAATGCTCCACGTGTCCGAGTACTAATCATAGTTGTTTATTTGCACACCGTGCCTACCTCATTTCTCCACCTCCTATTCCACCCTAGTGATTTGGAAGCCCAGGAGCAGAAATGGCATGGCTTGCCATTAGTTCACCCTTGTAATCTTATGTCATATCTTCTTTGCAATGGGATTCTTCTATCACAAAGTTCCAGTGCACATCCCCTGTGTGAAGTTTTAATCTAGTCCTTAGTCAGACAAATCTCATATGGTGACTAATGCAGGCAGAAAGATTGGGTGAAAGTCATATAAGGTTATGAAGATTTGGACCTGAAAGAAGACATTAAATATAAATACAGATTGGAAAGGTAGATGAGAGGAAAAAATATTGCTGGCTTGCATACAGCTTTTCTTCAGGGATAAATAAATTCAGAACATTTTTAGATTTAAGCTGAATAGGATATAATGCTGTATTTGTCCTCAGCTTTTATCACAACTGAGAGGAGTGAAAAATCGTCTCATTTGTAAGAGTTTGGAATATAATGAGCTTCTCACTGTCAGTCCTAATAGCTTTCCCTCTGAACAGATAGCTGCAGTGGGGGAGATGTCGCTTGTTCCAGTGGTTATAGAGTAGCACCACATAACCACAGGTTTCTTTCTGCAACTCAGCTGGCTAGTCAGAAATACGAACACCTTTGGTGTTATCCTGTGGACCATCAGCTGAAGGCATATATGTACCTATAGATGCATACAAAGAGAGCTGACAAATATAAATGTACATAGAGAAGGGGAAAAAACAAAAAACATAGGTCGCTTATAAACAAATGTAGCTGTTTCACAATTGTATGCCATCATTTTAAATACACGAATTAAAGCTTCATTTGAGCTAAACTTTATATGGAGTAAAACCAAATTCACGTAGACTGTCTCTATATACTAATATATTTATACATGTATATGAAATACCCCAAATATATTATTATATATTCTAATATTATATATCATATATATAATGACAGAGAGGTTAGCTTTAAATACACATGTTCATTCTGAGCTACACTGAAGGCATTATTTTCAGTCCCTAAAACAGGTTTGTTTAACCTCTAAACTTAAAGAGTAGCAGTACATGTTCTTATATACCACTAGATGGTGACTTCTGTAGTAAGTTGTTGATTTTTATCCTAACGTACCTATCTCTTTTCATCAAAATGAAAGCAAATCATGATGTTGCTGCCTGTATTGTTAGTAAGTTAGCCCTAAATATACTTTCATAAACAACATCCTTCTGACTGTAAGAGTCTATGGAAAACAATGGAAAAGTAAGATGAACATGGTCCGTGTCAGATTCTGTTTGGGGTTTTTAATATCTCTGTATGGTTCAAAATGTCTTTTCTGTTAATATGGGCTACATGTCACATGCAAACAATGAGGCTAAAATTCACATGCTTCCCAAGGCAAAAAAGCATCCAAGGTTTCCTTCAATTGTGTAACAGTATGTGCATCATCTTGTATGAGAAAGCACTAAGTCTTCTCAGATTAGGCAAAACAGTGTATGTTGTGTTTCCACTCCAAGCAACCTCTCGTTTTAGCTCTCTGCTTTTAAAGGCTACTTCGAAATCATACTTGGCACCTTTCCCTACATGGTTGCAGTTACAAGATCAAACAAAAGCAATTTGTTTGGCAGCTGTAGTCTTGCTCTTTAACTGGACAGGGGATCAGACTTGTCAACAGATAGGCTGTACCAAAGACCCTCTTCCCTCCAGTGACACTTGTTGCTATTAATATTCTTCACCTGGCATAAAGGGCAAGCACGCCTTCAGCCTCAAATAAATGGTGAAAGTTCATTGATGACTGTGCACTGAATAAGGGAAATAGCATTCATCTCTGTTCTGTTAATGAATTATTCAAACTGGAACTATTTAGAGCCGAGTCTGTCTTTTTTGTACAGCACATTTTGCATTCGTACAAAATCTCCCACAACAGAGGGGCCCTATCGCTGATTGTTCAGCCCAGGCCACCAATCTTTATCCTAACCACAATGCAGCCAGTGATGCTGATTCATTGCAAGAAGTGACAGCTTCCTGTAATTTGCTGATTATTTAACAGACTGCTACATATAGGTTACGGTTTTCAAAAGCAGCTAGAGAGTCAGATACTGTTGAAGGCCTCAGTTCCTCATAATCAGACCCCCCTTACCACATGGACTTAAGTCGGTGATCATGAATCACTTTTGGCATGTGTAACTGATTCCCATTTTGTAAGAGAATAGTGAACAGTTTGTAGTGAATATTCTTGTAATTCTTACAGAGAGAGGGAATCATAGCCCAAAAGTGTGAACACATATCACCTTGTTTTATTTGTTTGTAAGGATGACCTACTGGATGACCTAACCATTACAGGATATCTCTCCTCTCCACCAACTCAGATTTTCCCTTCTCATCAAACAAACTTCAGCCTACAAACTGGCATTTGTTTTCTGGGAGCAGTAACACAAGCTAAATTTGTCTTGTGCAAATGCTTATGAAAAGCCAGACCAGGGCCTGACTGGATCAAAATGGGTCTGAAGATTCGCCAAGGCATCTGGGAACCCTTCTTCTGCTCTTCACCTACCTCTGCTGTTGATCTGTCTAATACAGCATGGCCTTGTGCATGGCTGGACTCCAGACATTTACTGGTATACTATTTATTAATGTCTTGCCAGGATGAAACGTTTCTGAAACAAGATTAACATCAATATTTACAAGCAGAGACTTAGCTCTAGAAATAGCTCAATCAAAAGACATCAGAACAGGCAACTATTCATGGGAAATTATTTGCAAGGAGCACATTCCCTCTCCCCAGTTACACTTTATGTTTTTCTCATAGCATCAGGTTCACTCTCCCATTCAAAGCTTACATGGGGAAAATAGGTTTGCCTCCTAGAATACAGCTCTCTTCAATTTCTGCTGCTTTTCTGCCTGCAAAACTGCCTATTGATTTCTCAACCTGTGTATTACTCTTCTAATGACTAATGACTAAGCCTTGAGCTGCGCCAATGCTGCCAAAGCAGGGGTGTTTACACCACACCAAATGGGATATCAAAGGAATTAAATATTTTAATTGGAATAACCTCTGATCATGTCTTGCTAAGCAGAGACTGCTCTTGTAATGAACCATATGGGGACAAGAGGGAAGGGAAGAAGTGTCCCGGGAGAGCAGGAGGTTTGGAGTTGCGCAGGAAGGAGTCATGCCAAGCCCATGCTCCTCTGGTCAAAGACAAGTGATGCCTCTCGCAATGATCTATATCATAAATGTGAGCTGGATTTCTAAATCTGGCCCTCTACTCTGACAGGGTGTGTTTTGGGGAGATGAAGTGGTCCTCTCTTTCCCACTCTGTGGAAACAACAAGCATCATTTTGGCATTCAGGAAGGGTATGCAGTGAAGTCTGGTAAATGTGATGCAGTTAATTTTCCATGTGCTGTTGTGAGCCTAGGGGTGCTGCAATCTGATCCCATACTGTGCCCAAAACTAGCTTCAGGGAGAGTGTGTGACTTTTAAAGCAAAAAACCTAACAAACAAAATGCAAAAACAAAAACAAAACCCAAATGTCACCCTAAAGCAAACAAAAAAAACTGCATAGAGAAAATGGTGATTAGCCCTTACTCCATTTATATGAGGAGCTCTGGCCAGATCCTAATCTGTATTCTCCCTTTCCTTTCACTAAAACTTGTCAGAAGAATTTTGAAACCCAAGAAAAAAATTTAGTTAAAAAAAGTGCTCCTGTGAAACTGTTTCAGAAGGTTATAGTCTAATTAATCCATATTTTATAAATCTGGCTTGTTTCTACTGGCAATTTTTAAAGAAATATATGCTATGCAAGTTATACATACATATGCCTTGTAACTGAGTATCAGCTAAAGAGTTAATTCTTACTGCAAATGTGCATAAGATAGACTAGCGCTAATGTGATCTTCTATTTTCTTGTTGAATAAAATATCTGGAAACAACAAATGCAGTACATTGCTGCTACTAATGCTGTAGCCTGCCCCTTTTTTTAATTACTGTAATTAATCTTAATCTGTCTTTGTTTGGCGACAGCTAGGTTAGGGAAAACGATTTGAGTGCTTTTAGTAAAGACTGCTGTTTTGATCACTAAACTCACAATCTTTTCTTTGACAGATAAAAATATTCAGTATTTTATTTCAATCCAAGTGGGTGCTGTATGATTCTTCAACATACAATTGTGTGTGACTAAGGGAGTGAGAAAAATATTTGCTACTAAGGAATATTCCTTGTAAACACAGTAGAAAAATGAAATTCAGTGTGTCTAGAACATTTCGCCCTATTCTGTCTCTAAAAATGTCACAGCTGCATTTCACACCATATAAAGCACTCACATAAGCATTTAACTCATTGTAAATCTAGCTACATGAAGATGATGTAATAATTAGGTCTCAAACAGATGGAAGGCCTACTTTAGAAAATACACTCACTAAAACAGCATATGCTAGCTGCCTTCAATTCTGTGTGTTTTATTCTGTAAAACTGTACTTTTGATCAGATGACTTTTAGTGAAAATAATAGAATAAGCAAGATTTACTCACCATTTTCTGAAACAGAAACTCTTCAGTTTTGCAATACTGCATTTTTATAGGCATTAGTGTGCATTCATGAAGCTCTATGTACTATTTCTTGATTGTAATTCTGGGAAAACATAATGATGGAGTAGCAAGCTCACTGTGTCAAAAGTGTCAACTTTTCTGTTGACTGTCAATGGGTAGAATTTTACTTCATGTAGTGTTTCCTCAGACAGTGGCTAAACCTCAGTGAGGATCAGTTAAGTGGCTTTTCCTTATTTACCATTGATCTCATGAAGAATAAGACTGTGCATACATACAGAGGACTGGACACACTGCCAAATAATCATACCTCCAAAGGTAAGCCTGCTATTGCAAGTGGCCCTTCAGCATCTTTGCAACAAAAGATCACTGTTCGCTTTTCAATGCCCAGTCTCTCAAGAGCCCAAAGGTCTCTTCTGGTTTCACCCCTTGTGACCACGAGAAAGGGCTGGTGTCCTGTCTGGCACAGCAGGTCAAAACCAAGTCTGAACTGTAGCTGGGAGAAAACTGGAACCTAATGCACAGTTTGGCAGAGCAGGTGTTACCAGATACCATGTGGCCAGATCTCCTAAATAGGTAAACAGTTTCTGCAGATTTCAGCTTTTGCGGGGCTTTCAGAGACAACCTTGATAGGAAAATTCCAGGTGGAGGTGGCAAAGGCATCAGGCATTGCTAATCCTGCTGCATAAAGTTGTTCATGGCATATTTGCCGTGTTCCATGTGTTAAAGGTTTTCTAGAGTTTATAGAGACACACTGATATTCGTTTGTTCCAGTATTATATAGAAACAATTAGTGTGCTCAGAACCAGGGATCTGGACTATTTTCTTTTCAGAGTGACAGTATTCCTGTTTTTTCCTATTCAAAAAGTACTTTAAATAATCAGAAACCTGCTGTATCTTTCGGCCTTCTACATGTCTGTCTCATTGATAGCCAACTGTCTCTCACACAGTTCTGCCTTCTCTGAAGTGGCTTTTTAATATTTACAGGTTGTCCTACTTACACCCACCACGAAAGAGCTCAGGTCAAGACTAATACTGGGAAAAACTGAAAGGGAGGCATTGATTTGCTTACAAAACACGTTAATGTCTGTAAAATTAATGCGCTGATGTTTTTCTTGTGGAAGATTTTGCATTGGCTGGGTCAGGCAGGGAGGCTTGCAGAAATCCCTCTTCAGACATGTATTCTCAGTCCCTTAATCAGGGCTCTCTGTGCAGGGAGAGCAGTCACTTAGTTCAGGCCGTTCTCAGACTCAGTATGAAGGAGAGCAGATCAGGGAAACAGCTAGCATTAATACCCTGCAATTTAATCAGTGCAGAATCACCCTGCTGTGCCTGGGCAGCCGTCACTTGCTCTCTGAAGGCCCAGTTCAGTGCTGCACCTGGAGAACATGCTGACGTTTAACCAAATAAACTTCAGTCTGTGCGTTGCAAGATGTCTTCCATGGGGATGCAAGTCTGAAACACACATATATATATACAATGACTCTGAGTGCTTAGTTCAAATCAAAGAATTTTAAAAGAGGAACATGGTGGTTGTGTTCACTTGAGGAAACATTGAGCATCCATTTATTATTACAAACAAACTCCAGCAGA
The DNA here is from genome assembly GCF_036370855.1 of Dromaius novaehollandiae. Classification (NCBI taxonomy): domain Eukaryota; kingdom Metazoa; phylum Chordata; class Aves; order Casuariiformes; family Dromaiidae; genus Dromaius; species Dromaius novaehollandiae. The sequence continues at coordinate 31,859,849 of NC_088099.1, forward strand.
TTATGATGATTATTTTCTTCTCATGTTACTGTGGCAATCAGGAATACTGCAGAAAGAAACTGCCTGTGGCCCAGATAGCTTACACGCCTAGTGTAAGACAAGACACAGTAGATGAGCATAATGGAGGTGTCAAAGTTGTCTCAGAAGTGAAACTAATAACTAAATTTTTTGCATTATTTTTCTTTTGTTATATATATATAAAAATATCTCAGCTTGGGTTGAACACAGTAATGCAGCTGGCCCCAACTGAGAGCTCGTAATGAGTGCCTTGAAAGAAGCAAAGGAAATGAAAAGCTGGATTTTCTCAAAGCTGCTGCAGATCCCAGAGTTGCCATTTTCCTTACCCAGTGGGCTCATAAATAGATATTTCCCTGCTTTGATTACAGGCTCTCAACTTCTCCTTTAACTCTGCTATACGGAATATCAACAGTTAAAACAGTCCCTAAGACCCTGCTCCTACAGAGAAATACTTCAGCTAACAGACTACAGAGATTTTGTGCGGCTTCCTCTTTCCTTGTAAGTATTTTATATGAAACAAAGCTATTTAACCAGAGGGATTCTGCAAGCCCCATTCCAGAGTAGGATCTCATCTGGCGAATAAACAGCTCTTCGGGGAGGTGGGAAGGAGTTTGAATGCCCTCAGCACAAGGGTGGCATGTCCATTTTTGGCACTGCAGCAAAGTAGCATATCAGGCCAGATCTGCAGTAAGACATGGCAAGGTTTTGTGGATGCTCCCGGTAGCAGCAAAATCATGAAGGTGCTAGCTTAACACTGGAGTGATGGAGTCTCCTAACCTAGGATGATCCTGACATGGAAAACGCCCCCCCCCCCCCATATAAATATATATATATGTATATATACACACACACAGACACACGCACACACACATATATACATATATATACATAGAGAGAGAGAGTGAATCTTTACTCATGATGAGGTAGAGGGAAAAGGCTTTGAGGGCCTTGATATTGAATATAAGCAGCTTGTGTTTAACGTGATACAGGAGCAGGAGCCAGCGCAGGGATTCAAAGACCTGACTGAAGGTCTTCTGTTGAAACTCTTGCCTTCCAGGAGCAGAACAGCAGGCAACGGCTATGGGCTGCTGCAAGGTGAGGGGTTTTTGTACTGTTGTAAGTTTGGGACAAGTGTGTTATTCGTAAGAGCTGCAGGCTGAAATCAGACATCCAGGTCATCTCAAACAAGTTTTCATATATCCCATATACTGCACCACAGCATTTCTGTTATGTTTGTGATGCCTGCTTCACAGAAAAAAAGCATTTTGCATAATTTTTAGAGCACACTTTTCTGTTACTGCTCTTTTTCTTCATATCTCTGTCTTGCTGTTAACTGTAGGCAACACATTCGTTTAGTATACTGCAGAGATGTGTCCCTTTGTTCAGTTTACAAATTCTCCACCAAGAATGTGTTTGTTATTTGGCATTATTAAACAGCTGATTTTGCAGGAACACATTTGAGCTCTGGATTTTTTGCCAGCAGTTTGTAATAAGCCAAGAAGAGTAACTTATAATCAAATCCATTATGACTACATTAAGATTACAGTAGAGAAAGGAAATTCAACAAACAAAAGTATTTCAAAAGTACAGCTAGGAACAATGAAGCTATCTGAGCAATGTTGTAAGCACTTATTACTACTTACATAAGGACCACTTGTCTGTTTACTCTCAAGCCTGGGACTGAACAGACTTTCCTTTTAAGGCTGCCCTCAGATAAGGTCAACCTCTGTTAATACGGAATCATATCAAATATAAACTTGTTTGTTTCTCAGCAGGCTCTCTTAGCAATACTGAAAGCATTCCTTAAATGGCCATGCTCTTCCTTCAGTCCTGTCAGTTTTTATTAATGGGCAAACAAAACCCACCAGCTGTAGAGTGGTTAGTTTTCAAATGATATAGAAATAAAAATTCAGGTAAGATTGTAAAATTGCAGAGGAATCTAGTAACTTTAGCAAAAGAAGCATTTTTAAAAGAAATATTTAATATGGATGAATTTAAGAATTAAAGGAAAAAAAATACCATGGGTACATAATGAAGGAGGGAACTTAAGGCAGAAGAAGCAAATAAATAGAAACAAACCACCAGCAGAGGAGGAGGGAGAGGTACCAGAGGTCAAATAGGAATAGCCATGTCAGTCAAGACAATTTCCCAGTTCTCTTTTATTTGACATCTGCCGTGAGAGCGATGATGGAAATGGCTGGCAGAACAAGACTTCTGCCTCGCACCCACATTGCTGACTAGGCCATGCTCCATCAGCAGCTTTTTTTCTTCCCAAAGTAGGAATCTGAAGGGTAGTTGCAGCAGTGTGCAAGCTCCTACCAGCTACAGAAGCATCTTGGTCACTGAAAAGGATGTTCTTAAAGAAATGCGTTCACGCAGTGAATGTTATAAAAGGCCTGTCTTTCTCTGCCAGCATCTTTTGTTGAAAAATTTAATAGGTCATTTCAGGTTACAGGGCCAAAAAGTTAATTGGACTTTGTTCATCCAGGTACTATGCTACTAAGACCAGTGGCCTTCCCTGGGTTAGGCTGAATGTGTCCAGAAAAGAATTATTCATTATGTTCTCACAAGCAAAGATTATATTTCAGTATTTTGCTAGAGAAGGCTGCTGAGGCAGAAAGAGAACAGAGACAGAGAAAAATATATGGCTTGCTGTGTAAATGATATGGTCGTCCTTTCTTCCATGCATAATTCAGTCCTCACCCGCTTCTCACAGGCAGACTGCATTCAGTTTGCCTTTCAGTAGCTGATTATTGGAAATGCCATCTCTCACATATTTCACTATGATGGCTCCAAACATGGTAAATGATTCCATCAGAAAAGGCAACTCTGAAAAGCCAGAAATCATTACCTTTCACCTAGGTTTTCCCTCTGGTCATTTTGCTATTTAAGGTTTAAGAAAACTTGTTAGTATTGTAGCATTAAATCATTAACTAGTTGCTTGAGATCCAGGTAAAATAAACATATCGAGACTGAAGATATCAGCTGTTCTCCTCAGTAAATTTACACTGACATAAACTTGGTGTGAAGCAGTGATGGATCTGTCCCACTAAGGCAGAACCTGTCATACCAGGGAGCATTTTTATCCACTCTCTGTATGGTTTTGTGCTGTAATGTACCCAGTCAGTAAAAATTAGTTGGAAGGAACTTCTCTTTCTTCTTAGGCACAGCCATTGTGATCATGGCCAGCATTACCAATACCTTCTGGGAATTAAATCAATATCTTCTAAAATTAAATTACAGGGAGGACTTCTGCTTTTGCAGCATTTTTCAGGATTCTGAAATGTGTTTAGGTCTTCAGAGAAACAAAACCAATGAGCCTTTCTTTATAAACAGAGACTGGTATGGCCATGGACGTTTTTCAGGGCAAAACCTGAGAAGCTCAGCCAGGAACATCAATACAAATTGCCTGGGAAAGGAACACTAGCGCTAAGCTCTGCAAGGGAGAGGGAAAGTTATTGGAGGTCTCACGGGTCAGCACTTGGCCCAAAGCATAGGTGTGTGACTTTTGAATATCCGCAACCCGAAGCTCTGTCTGGGCACCCACAGCTTGTGCTCTGCTCAAGCCCAACACAGCAGTACAGCAGGTGTCCAAGTGTATGCCAGAGTCATATTTTAGGTATGGGTCTGGGCTCTATTCATTTGGTATCAAGCATTTGGATGCAAGTCCTCTGTGTTGTGCAGAGATGTAGGAATAGGGTGAGTAAAGCCCACTCTGGTGTGGTTGGTCAGGGTGGAGGAAGTAGCCAAAGTCATCGTCACATATCCCATGTCTGCAATAACACTGGGTAGCTGGCGTCTGGCAGAAAGTCAGCAGGGTGCCTTTCTGGGGGCATCCAGCATTACAGGCAGCAGAAGTACAAAGATGAGCTATGGAAAATGCAACAAATGGACTGCAGAGGGTGTGGGGCTTTTGCTCATGCGCTGTCCCATACTACTGTGCACTAGCTCTGCATCTCCCTGAATATGGAATCAGATAATATTTATATATCATGTTCTTGGGAAAGCATAACTTGATTAAAAGTGCAGAGATAAACATTACCATACAGGATCAGGCTGCTGAGGCATCTACACCAGTATCTTGCCCTAGAACCAGCTGCTCCAGAAAAAGGCTCACAAAACTCAGTAAGTGGCACAGAAGGGAAAAAATTCTTCTGAGTGCCTTTATTATAGAGGCTGTGCTATGCTTGAAGCTTGGCTGCGTTTAGGGGTTATTCAGACTTTTTTTTTCTTTGTAGGGGACAGAATTTTTGTGTAATATTAAAAGAGTAGCTAATTAATGGAGAACTGTTATGATAAACAGGAAAAATGATAGGAATTAATGTTTGTATACTTTTTAGTGAACATGAACAAAATCACACTCCTACACGTACTTACCTCAACATAGACCTATAACCATAGTGCATATAGTGCAACATGCTCAGATTCTCCCAAAATTTACTCTGTCAGCCTCTGTCTCTGTTTCTATCTCTGTCTTGATATGCCTTCTCTCTCCTTGCTTCTTTCTTTGATAAAAAGCCAAGATCTGGGGGAAGATAATAGTGCTGTATGGACATTTAAAATGAGAAAGTAGACCCCCTTACCCAAGCTGTGGGGGATAAAATGAAGCCTGATCCTCTCTGTGTAAAGAAGCAGAGATTCGTGTCAGGTATAGAGAAACTGCTCAGTGCTAAAGCAGATCAGGCTGTGGAATAAACTGCCTGAAAAGATCATTGAGTCGCATCAAAGGAAGGATTGCCTCGCTGGAGGCTATGGAAATCCTAGCAGCATTAGGATGTAGATGTAGAGCTCCAGTAAGGCAGGATCAGCTGCCTGACCCTGTCACCTGTACCTCTGGGTCTGTTTTAACTCAAGAACAATTTAATGTGACTTCTGGCTGATCCACATGTGACTAAAACTTACTGTGCAACTGCTGACATTTTTAAACTTTCAGGTTGCAGCTAAGCTTGCCTACCCGCCAGGCAGCAGCAAGAGGGGCACTCGTGCCCCAGGCTCCCCCAGCTACATGGTCCCAGTGCCTCCCTGCCACCGGGTGTGCCAAGGAGATGGCAGCAGGGCGAGGGGGGAGAAACAGCCCCTTTGCAAAGCTGCTGCCCGTAAGACCAGCTCAGCAGTTGCACAGAGCCATGCCTCTGTACCACCGCTTTCCACATCAGCCATTAGCTAATGAGCTGGATAGAGCAAATAGTAGAGCCAGGCAGAAAACAGTTTCCTTGACATGATTGCAGCTGCAAGTGCAGTAAGCGCAAACACCGATCTGTCACTTCCATTTTCCCAATGTCAGATTTACCAGTTTGCCATTTATTCTAGCGCCAGGGCCGCACTCAGCCCTCCCAGCACCTGCAGCCACTATTGGCAGGAGGGGCCTGGCTCATGCCAGGGCTCCTGCGCGGCCAGCGGTGTGGCCAGCACCAGGCCGGGAGAGCAAGGGAAGTGGCAGCAGTTAGTAGTCCTGCGCGCAAATGGAGGGACTGACGCTGTGTGTTGCTATGTACTTTCCCATTTATGCAGATACGGCTCTGTTCCTCTCCTGCTTTCACTTCCTTCAAATGGTATTTGTTGCTGCATCTTTCTCACTTCTATTATAGTAGCACATGCCTAATGGCAGTGGGAGGTGTTCTTCACTGAGATCAAGGGACAAGTCGTAGTAACGATGACAGTCACCATAACTGACCTATAGGGTAATGTCCTTTACTTGACAGTTTAGTCTTTTCTCAGGCGAATGGACCCCGTGTTTCCACTAACTTCAGTGAAGCTTCATAACCCCCTGCAAGACACGCACTCCACAGAATTTAAGGTGCAATTCAGGCATTGCAGCAGCCTTTTTACAGCACACGCTAATTCTACATACCATTTTGCAAGAAGAAAAAAACTCCACTTTGAGTTTATGTGTTGTAGAGAATTCAGACAGGCAGAGTGTAACATCTCATGCTTGGATCCCAGCTGGGAAGTACACTCTAATCAGTTTAGAAAAAGGGGCACAGGGGGTTTAAATGACAAAATGGGAAGAAAAGATCTTGTTGCTATCCAAAATACGGCATTGGCCTCCCAGCACTGTCATTAGGCTTGGTTGCCTCAACAAGGTTATCTGAGGGGGTTTCACCTGAGGTCACCTGCTGCTGGAGCACAAGCAGGGCCAGGCCCTGGGGCAGGGTGGAGGGGCTGGGTGCAGTCAGATGTAGCTCTGCTTTGCTGTGGAGGAGGTGGAAACAGCTCAAGTGCTCAGGTCCCACCTGCTCTTAGGACACTGTCACATCACTGGTGTCCGAGAGACAAGCTGGAGCTGGGGCCATTCCTGGAAACACTTCAAAAATGCGTGCAATGATAGAGGTGGTATTTGCAGACAGCTTGACCTCAGATTTTCCAGCCCTCATGCCTAGCAGCGGTGTAGATGTAACCTCTTTACCTATGTCTGATACAGGTGTGAACACCTCCATAGGAGTCTGTGTGTGTGTGTGTGAATGTGTGTGTTTTTGGATAACGGAATCTTTATTTCTCTTCATGAATTGTGGAAAAAGCCTTGACCACTATCAGCTGGTCCCTCACCAAAAGTAAGTGAAGTTACATGAGGTGAATGATAATACTTAGTAACATTTAATAAAAAAGAATCAGGAGAAAGAGCTATTGAAAATTTGTGAAAACCTGAGGTAAATTGCTGTAGGACAGGTAGCCATCAAGTTTTTCCAAAATACTGTCCCAAGTACTGTGAACGCTTACGATGGAAGGTCTTAGAAACACCCCTATTTTTCTAATTTCTTGATTAAGCAAGTTACTAAAGTGGCAAACAGAAAAGCAAGCCTTGTAGATTGAACACATTTGAAATGGAAGTTTGTAACGCAGAGAGTGGGCTCCTACTCTGTGTGTCAGATTGCATTAGGGCCCTTCCAGGATAGATTCCACGGATGTATGTGTAGTCTGTAAAGAGGGTATACAAAACAGTAGGCTCCTGTTTATGGTTATCATATGAGTGTGTGCATAGCCAGGTGCCATCCTTCTTTTCAGGGATGTGTTGGTATTAAAGAAGTTGGTCTCCCAGGCTGGGCATGCAGCAATTCGAACCTTGGTGAGATTTCCCTGTTTGGCTTGTGTTGTATTTGCACTAATATTCATCATTATATCAAAAGAAAAGAAATCTCTGATAAGAAAATGATTTGAAAGGGAATTCCAAATGGTTTTGTGAGAAGGGGGTTGTGCTAAAAACAAATACCTATTTATGTATGTACATAGTGTGAGGATTATTGCCTCAGGAAAGTATTATATAATGCAGTTAAGTGTGTGCAATGCACCACTCCACACCTCTATATGCCACTGTGAGAATTAGCTTTCTTTTCCCTATAAACACCTCCCTACGCTAGCGTGAGAGGATGTGAAGGCAGCTCTAGTCGCTAAATGAGCTGCACAACAGTCATCGCCTGTATCCTGCTGGGCTGCAGAGACTTTCTATTTTCAGCATTTTACCTCTGTAAAGAAACACATTTAAGCCCAAAGAAGATTGACTTGCCATAGACAATCATGACCTCATGTGGGCATGAACTCTTTCTTATTTATCCTACCTTGTCTTAGAGGGAATAGCTCTTGCAAGTGAAGAGAAGGGCTAAGTCTGTCACTAATTTTGTTTACTATAAACATGTGCTGTTCTCCTCCTATAGAAAACCCAAAGTCACATTATCACCTGGGAAACAAAAGGTATACTTTAGGTAATTTACAGATCTCTTGTCAGGTTGTACTGCCTATAGGCTGCTGACTTCTGCTCAGACTCATAAAACGTAGCATGCATAAATATTCCAGTGAAACAAGTTTGTAAAATCACGCATTCTTCTGTGGTTAAAAGATTGTTTTTAAAAGCTGAAGGATGTGTTTAGTGTGTCAACTTGGAGAGGAGCAATACATCATAATTCTAGCTAAGAATACAAAAAGCCCAAGTCATAGAGGTGGTATAACCTGAGAGAGACCCCACAGAATATGCCTGAGAACACTTTCAGCAGGACCAACACCTGTAGTTACAGATACGTGCCTGCCGAGTTTGCCTTTGTTTTGGCTCCCACCTTCCTGGAGATAGATTTGCAGGTCCAATAAATTACAGTGACCAGGAGGTAATTAGGCAGCTAAATGCTGTCATTTGAGGTTGCCAGTTATTTAGCCTGCAGTCTTATACTTACAGCGGACTGGGCATCAAAAAAAGGGAATGTGGAATTTTGTTGCTGTTTAAAAACACTGGGAGCATGGTGTCTGACTAGGTCTGAACTGATGTATCAGATTTTGCCTTATATTTCTTACCGTCATGCTTTGTTTCAGCTCCTCGCATGCCACCCATTCTCATTTGGCAGATAGTGACTGAACAACTCTCCCTATCCACTGCTAGCTGGCTGATCTGCCTCTCCCATTCTCCTGCCAAAATCCTTTCTTTTTCCTCCCTATGATTTGAAAAAATGTCTCAGCCCATGTTATTCTGTCCCAGAACGTAGGTTTGATTAGGAAGCTGCAGCTTGGATACTTCATTTATAATGCATTTAGACTAAAGATTAGGCAATTGCTTCATCCACTTTTCTAGCCTGGGCTTCTGGGCAGCTACTATGTGCCGTAGCTAAATAGCAGCCTTATTTTTTTAAAGGTTACATTGCTTTTAGCTTATCTTCACAGTCTTTGTTGGGCATAGTGTTACTGCTGTTTCATGGCATCAGGGTTACCTTTTTTCTGAGAACAATACAGAAATACCCATGAGCTGCAACATGATTTAAGCTCTTTGAGATGGTTATACTTAAGGCAGCCCTGTAGAAAATGCACATTTCATTATAGTCAAAAAAAGTAAATGTTTGCTCAGGTCTGTGGCATGCAAGTGAGCTCTCTCCCCATTCTCTTCTACCTCTTTTCTCACATTTACCTCACTCTGGAAAACTTCACATATGAGATAATCATAACAAGCTTTTTATGTCATATTTTATGAAGTCCTTTTTGTTGAACTGGAAGAAAGCAACATAGAAGATAGAGTGCTTCTTCAGTTATAAGGTGGAGGAGGAAAAATAGCTTCTCCCTCTTTGAAACTCAAAGTTCCTTAGAGCCACCCAAATAGATAAAGAAGAAAAAGAAACAAACAAACAAACAAAAAGCCAAAAGGTAGCTGAGTTTCTGTCTCTTTTTTTGTGCCGTTGGGACAAAGAAATTCCTCTTATCCTTTTTTTTGACCTAAGCTAATATATTTTTCAGTAAACAATTTGGATGTTGGATCAGGTATGGAGACAGTTTGATTTAAACCAACATTGTGAACCACATCTGGAAGGCAGCTGAAAGCCTGTTCACTCTGATGAGCTGAACATTTCTACGCACCTGAGAAACTTCTTTTGTCCGTATACCAGTGTTAGGTTTAGACTAAATAAGCAGTGCACTGCAGTCTGTCTGATTCAGAAAAGGCTTGATGTACCCATGCTTTCAGCTTCAACCCTTCCTGCTTCACAGATTACAGGTCAGCCAAGAATGAAAAAGATCTGTGGAGATGAAGCAGGGAAATCTGGCATTAATGCATCACTATACATGAGAGAAGAGTTGTTTGTTATGATGCCATACAAAATCCCAACACAGACTACAAAAGCATTTCCTACCCCTGGAATTCACCAAGGCTTTTGTAAAGAAAATATCCTGCAAAGGACACTACTGAACAAGTTGAAACATCTTGTCATCAAACAAACCATAGCTTAGATTGGGGATGGCAGGAGAAATGAGTAGTTGACAACATCGCATAGTGCTGAGATGGTTTTATTTAATATGAAATGGATTTAAAGTAAACACTTATCTAGTGTAAAGATTTGGAAATGATGCTGAGAAAGTGAACCTCATATGAGTTGAAGATGGGACTGCAAGGAGGCTTGCACATTATTAGAATCAGGTCAGGCAGCTGAAACTGGAATGAAATGCTAGGAAATGCAGACTGATGCAGCAGTAGAGATTCAAGCCTGTATAAGTGTTTACATTAAGTAGTTAAGGAGATTTTAGCCAGAGGGGACTTAGTGTCTTAACTAAGAGTATTGGAAAACATAGCCTGCAGTTCCAGAAAGACATAATCCTCAGAGGATAGCTGTACAGAGAAAAGATAGCATAATATCAGGCTATATAAATAAAAGACCAAGTTATAAATCAAAGGAAATGCAGATGCCTCTTTCTATGGCCCAGGGCAGATCACTCTTTGGGTGTTATATACTAGTCTGATACAAGATATTTGCTCTAAATATGTAAGACAATACAGATGGACACAAAAGAGCAGTGTGAAGTAAGGAAAAAGGTTTTCTGAGGAAAAATGCCATGAGGTAAATGGCATTATAACATGATAACATGCGTGTTTTATTGGTATTAGACTGTTTCAAATGAGAACTTACTAATTACATGCAATAATCCCTTTTAAAAAATTACTTAGAATAAAACAACTTGTCATGCAAAAGTAGTTATTGTCGAGGAGAGCCCTTCAATATTAAGGATGGGGGCCTTTTGCTTTAGTTTGTGTGTGTGTGTGTGTGTGTGTTTTAACATGAAGAAACTCACAGTCATGGCTGGAAATAGAGAAAGGAAAGGCTTTGTTTTGACATCAGCAGAAGCACTGGTGTATGACACTGACTCGTGAAATAGTTCCTCATAAAATGTGAAAACAGATGGTACAAAGAATTGTAAGGACAGAACACCCTGGAAGTTGATACCACTGCATATATCTGCCTGGTTGTGTTTGTGAAAATTCAGCGAGAGAAAGCACAGGTGGCTTTTCCCATCCCTGGGTCTGCTGTTTGTGACAGTGAACCCAGGTAAGGGGGTAACAGTCACCTTCTGCTATACAGGGTGCTGGATTAACCACAAAAAAGATGGTGTTCACAAAAATCCCACACGTTAGCATCCCTGGGGGGTCTTTCCATTGGCAGTAGGAAGAGTCACAGCTGGCTTTGCATTTTAGTCCTATCTATGAAGCGGCTGCCTGGATATTAAATTGCAATATGGTAGCTTTACTGGGGAAAAACTAGCTCTTATTTTTAGGCTATTTTATATTTGGCAGAATAGTATAAGGAATATATTGCTAAAATGGGGATGAAAATAGCTCCTTAACCCTCAAGAGGTCAGTGAATCACATCACCCTGCTTTGTGAATACACAATGGTTTATTCTTTGGTGAGGAACCCACATTTTTCTTGGTGAGTGGGCAAGCCATGATAAGGGTTACCTGAGTTGATGTTACATGTATTTATGACTTAGAAAGCCTGATATAGACCAAAAGGGGGATGAGAAGGGAGGGAGAGAGAAAAAGAGAGAGAGGGCGTAGCAGTTGAAGTGTAGACTTAAGAGCCAAGAAATCCAAGTTCTAATTGTGCTGCTATTACCAATTTATTGGGTGGCCTTGGGCATTGTTAAAACTTATCAAGTGTTTTGAGGTGGAAGAGAGCTATGTGTTATGATTAAGACGCCATAATGAGACTTTAATGAGGATAAAATTGGCTACCTCTCTGTGCAGATGGTATAACTACTGTAAATGTGAATTTATATCAAAGTTGAAAAGAAAACTATTGGTGCCTTTGACATGAAATCTGATAAATGGGACATAAAACAGTTTCAATAGCTATTACTCTACAGACAGTACGTGTTTCTGTATGTGCTAACATTGCCATCAAAGTAAACATACTTTAATTCATTTTAATTTATAATTCATTCTGACTGAAAAGATTATTTTATTTACCAGCACAATTTATATAAACCAATAAAGTCTCAAGACAGGAGTGGGACAAAGTGAGGTGAGAAAGTTTGCTCAAATGAAATGGCCTTTTTTGTTATAAGACCTGGTAGGCATATTCCATACAATTTTATGCTTACTGAAGGTTATTTTCAAGGGAAATATTGCTCCCAGTACTACTATAAGTAAGATGAGAATCAGGCTTAATTCCTCTTCATGTGCCCAGTTTAGAAAATATTTGATGAACTTTCAGTGTATTCCTTACACTGTCTGTGTTTGTGCTTCAAAATGTGAATGAGCGACATTTCTAGGCTGACCATGCTGACCAAATTTGCATATTCTTTGCAGTGACTGATTCTTCCCATTTTTTTCTCCTTCCGTATTACAGATTTGTGCCAGGAACCCAGTAGGAAAAATAGAAAAAAAAAATCTTTTCAATGCATTATTGAAAGCGCATGATAACCTTGTTCCAAAACAGAATATGCCAGTTACTGTGTCCCCAGGTCCTCTTTTTTTGTTTTATTTTATTGAGTATCATAGATCACATAATATATGATATTGGCTTTGCAAAATAATTTAATGAGTTACTTATTGTGGTTTTTGGTGCTGGTGGCCTAAGGGTTTTGCTAATTTATGAAATGTCTTAGAGAATCAGCTACAGCAGATTTGGCTGTGGGATGGGAAAAACCTGCTCATGAAAAATAAGATCTGTAAGCCTCTGCTAAGTGAACATGAGACTATTTTGCAGATTCTGATCACAAGGATTCATTTTCCTCTGTTTATTGCACCTATCCCACATTTACCCCAACATGGTCAAGACTTGCTTCCAACTATTAAGAAGCTTTGAAATAGATCACCGGTTCTCTTCCTAAAATCTTCCAACAAATCTCAGCTTTCCTCTTCCCTATTCAAAATCTGTTTGCCAAAGAACACAAACACTTTTGTTCTGCAACACTTGCCAAAAGGCTTACTAATTTAAACCTTGTCTGCTCTGTGGCTCTTGACTCAGAGCATACAGGTTTGCAATTTACTTGAGAGATGGGTCCTCCAAGAAAGAATCTGAAAGGCCCTGGAGAAGCAAGGTGACATCAAGGATCACAAGCTGGGAAGGAAGGAGAAGGCTTGTGCAGGGCTGAGAAAGGAGTGTGACAGAGTGAATGGAAGAAGGAAGTTATGGAAACTTGAAATGGTAAGGAGAACAATCAGAAGTCTGAAATGTCTTTAGAAATTTTCCTGATTATATTTCCTGACATTTCCTTGAATATTATACATATCATTCTTCCCTTTGGCTTGCTGGGGTATCCAATGCTTGTATCTATCATTGTTTTTCTGACATACTGGGCACACTTTTGCATATATACTTCAGAGGGCACCAGATTAGACACCTAACTGGAGTTTGCCGCTTACCTGGTAGGCAAGTCTGATCCTGCAGATGGTTGTCTGACTGTCTTAGCAAGTGGTGTTGTCAAACCCTGTAAAATGAAATGCTCAGTATTCTGTGTCTGGAATCATATCTGTTTTCATAACATCTACAATTGTTCCCTTGACCTTTCAGGGCTCTTTAGCCTGAGTGCTTCATGAAGTTTGTGAGCAACTAGCTGCCACTCCTTTTCTGGGGAGGGAAGAAACTGCTCATTTTTGTATCCATTTGTGTGGCTTCTGGGACTTTTGTGCTTTTAACATTCTCTGGCAATACCCTGTGCTGAGTCTGTGCCTTTGGTGGCAGCCAATGCGCCAAGGGACCGTGCAAGCAGAATAAATAACAAGACAGTGCTGAGTGGCTTTCCTTGATACAAATTGCTGTAAGATGGGAAGAGAGGTCATATTTTCTTAGTACTGAAAAGGTCCCCATGGCTGATGCTGTAGGTAACTGATCCGCTGCTGTTACTCTCTGTTCCGGGAAGGGACAGAAGAGCCTTTTGGTATTCCTTGGGTTCTGCTGTGCCGTCTGCCACAACAGCATTAGCAAAACCAGCCCTGTTCTCATCAGCTCAAAATATTGCTATTATTTCTGAATGCTGATTACTCAGGCAGACTGTGAGGCAGAGCTGTTTGAGTTTCAAAGGCAGGGCAACAAATCATTATGCCGAAGTCACAATGACATTGAAAGTGGAAGCAGCATACAAGCAGCCCACTTACGGGACCTGGAGAAGCTGTAGGGAAAAAGGGTCAGAACTGGAAGTGACCTGAAGAGAGCATTTACTCAGCGCTTGTTAGACCCCATCTAGAGTACTGCCTCCAGTTTTGGGCCTCCCAGTAAAAGGAAGACATTGATAACCTGGGGCAAGAGCAGCAGAGAGCCCCCAGTACAGCCAGGGCTGGAGCACTTGGCCTGTGAGGGAAGAGGGCTTCTTCAGCTGGGAAGAGGGACGGCTTTGGTGGGGGGCAGATTTAGCAGATGTCCAGCATCTACAAGGAAGTTATTGAAAAGATGGAGCTTGACTGTCTGTGGTGAGGCATGGCAGGCAGACAAGAGACAAAGGGCATAAACTGAAACAAGAGAGGTTCTCCCCGGGTATAAGGAGAAAGCTTTTTTGCCATGAGGACAGTCAGGCGGTGGGAGCGGCTGCCCAGAGAAGGTGTCCTTGGAAGTTCTCAAGACTAAACTGGATAATTCCCTGGTCTGATCTTACAGCCGACCCTGCTCTGAGCAGGGACCTGGACTGGAGCCCTCTGCAGTCCCTTCCCCCCGAGCTGCTCTGTGGTCCTGTGGTTACCAGTCGCGCTGGCCACACTAGATGTCACAGCAGCTCTCCTTATTTCACTACAGTGATGACAGTCCAGTCATCACCCCAAACCCCCAGCTACTAGACAGTACCCATGTCTAGTAGCCACACTGACCACAATAGGCAAATGCTGAGGCCTCTGGGCTCTGGGGTCCTTGTGATATTTTCATTTGGTTAAGAAGAAAATCTTGAAAAGTTGACCTCAGTGTACTCAATAGCATGATAGCTCTCTGGGGCTGCAGAGAGCCTGAAAAATGGGTCCAAGCAAGAAGTGTTCCCTCCTTGAGAAATATTAAGTCTGAAACCTGCTGCTCTGAGGGCCTCTGTCCTCTTTCGGGTAGGCTGGTGTCAGGCCTTCTGCATCACTCAGGCTGGGCTGGCTAAGCCAAAGAGCAGGGTGCTGTGAGTGTGTGAGATTTCTTTTCTCAAAGACTGTGTTAGGGGAGGTGCATCTTTTGGTAAGCCTCTTCTGAACTCCTCTTGCTTGCTTTTTTTGTACAAATATAAAGGGTACTTTGTTTAGACTTCTGAAAATTATATAAAACTCTGTGGTATAAACCATGGAGTTAGAACTATATAACAATGCTAAAGAGGGAATAGCAACAGCTATTAGAAGTCAAGAAGTGTAGAAAAATGATGAAGGGCAAGAAATTACAAAAAAATGAATGTCTGGCAGGGCGAGGACAAGAAGGACTTGAGAAAGGACATAAGTCATTGTTAGATACTTTTGTTCTGTACTCAGAGAGAAGCAGGTGATATGCCTTAAACACTTTGCAGTCCATTGGAAAGAAGGAGGATGCTACCATCTCTTTAAGATAAATGTTTACAAAGCAGCAAATAGTAGTTTGGTAGTTTGCATCAAGACTCCTTAGAGATACAACCAATGACTTCGTTCACCTGATAACGGTACAATACAAAGGAAAAATGCGTTAATATAGGAAATCACCTTGTTAGCCTGACATATGTCCCTTGCAAAATAATGGAAAAGCTGATACAAGATTTAGTTAGTAAAGATGCAAATAGAGATTACAGGTAGGTATATAATTCAATGGCAGTCAATATGATGTTATTAAAAAAATGAATCTTGTCAAGATAGCCTGATTTTACTTGGAATTACAAATTCGGTTCATAAAGCCTATGGTGAAGACGTAAAAGATTTGTGTGGTTTAATGTGTTTGTTCACAGCCACAGGACAGTCTGAGCAAAAAAACTCCACAACTACATGGAAAGAAGATTGCAAAATTAGCAGAATAGAGTGACAATAAATCTCAAACTAGATTAATTTAGAAATTGTGAAATGGCAACTTGCAAAGCAGTTGATAACATGAAATTGTGCCTGAATGAGTCTGTTTCTAGTGTCCCACAGTGGTATATACTAGAAACGATGCTGACGGACAGATTCGATCAGTGATCTGGAAATAAATGTAACACTCCTGATGGTTTAAAACAATTCTGTGGATATCACACCCACTGGTGGAATACAATTAATGATGAGGGCTTGGTAACTATATGGAGCAGTGGTTGGGTGGACAGAGTCTAATCAGACAAAGCTTTTTTAACATGGCCAGGCTACATGTGCATAGGCTGGAGGCTATATCTGCTGAGCTGGGGAAGCAGCAATGCCAAAAAGTGACCCTCGGTTCCTGCAATGCAATACAGTCTCCCACTGTGATGTTGTGGCAATGCATGCTAATGTAATAATGAGATAAGTAAATGCGAGATAGATAGGTTGGGGCAAGGAAGTAATTTCACTGGAACAGAAGTACTGCATGCACTTTTGATGCTGTCAACTTGAAAAAGATATTGGAAAATTTAAGAGGTACAAAGATGACTCGAGGGCTGAAAACTTAGAGGAAATGCCTCATTCTGAGAGGGGTTGATCTATTTAGCATGAGGTGACTTGACAACAGCAGAAGTAGGGAAGAAAGGAAGGTAGGGCACAGTGAGGCCTTAATCTGGTGTGAAGTGTTTAACAAGAAACAAGAACAGGGGGTTAACAAGCTCAAAAGCTGGAAGCAGACAAAGTTGTTAAAATGAGATGCATTTTTTTAACAGTGAGGTTTGAATCTTTGAAAGAAATTACAAAAGGGCGCGGTGAGTCTGACTCTGGATCTTCATCTATGGATGACAGATTTTTGAAAAATAGGTTTTAGGCAACTGGAAGTCACTTGGTGCAGTAGAGGAAGAACTCCTTAAACTGACTGAATTGGGCTACAATGTCAGTTTTTGTTGCATAGGCATGCCTAGACCAATGATAGAGGCAGATGGTATCAGATTAAAAGCTGAGGAAACAGAAAAGAGTCACCTTGAGACCTTCTCTGCCACCACCCCTCAGGTCTCTTGGAGATGTCCAGTGAATCTAAATGGGCTTGTGAGGGGAATTTTATGTTTGTGATTATGTTTTTACTTAGTGGCCTGTAGGGTTTGCCCACAGCTCTGGGGCTGGCCATGCTCTGGCAACACTATATTCATCCTGTGGCTATATTCATCCTTTTTGTTGTATTCTGTGCGGTTATCACAGTCATGGTCCTTCTGCTCCCAAAATGAAGATGGCCTTGTGTTTGTCTGTTCCCAAGGGCTCTTCTGAGCAGGGAAGAGCCAGTAGAAAATGTCCTGCAAAGAGAATTTTTTTTTCTGAAAGGTGGAAATAAGAAACGATTTGCAAAAGAGGTATGAGCCATTGCGTTTTCTCTCTGGAAGGATCCCTCCCCCAGTACTGATACTGACCTTATTACAGTCATGTCCAGCTGGCAGGAAAGTTATGTTTATACTCAGTAACACCAGACATCAATGAAATGAACCTTCTGAGCTACCCTTACTGTGCTTGAGTCACCTTTATTGATGTGACAAGATGCAAACTGCATTTGCAATAGCAGCAGCTGATGCACCTCAGGGCCGCTGGGGAGGCCGCCTCAGAGGGGCGACGACAAATTTAAACTGTTCGAAAGTGCCCCAAAATAACCTCTGTAACCAGAGGGCAGGCAGAGCTGGTACAACTATGGATACAAGAGGAGAGGGACCTGTTAACTTCAGCTGCCTCAGGAAAAAGGGGATGGGAGTCATCTGCCTAAATGTGGGTCGCCTTGGTGGCCTGGTTTCCAAGGGAAGTCCAATTGGAAGAGTTCAAAGCATCTCAGCCTAAAATAGGCATCTAGAATAAGCCAGAGGAGTGCTCCCTGAAATTGCCTGTTTCTTTCTCTTTTGGCTATGTAGGGAGCTTTGACAACTCGCTCAGCTACAGGCAGTCGTGCTGCACCTGTCTGCCTTTAGTCAGACAAGCCAGCTTTGCAGGGTCTTGTGCTCTTACGACCAGTTGAGTTTCTGCCATCTGTCGGTGTTGGGAAAAGGCACTGATGAGCCACAGACACACTCATTGCGTGCAATGGAAAGGAGCAAATGTGATTTCATTGCCTTCCACATGCACAAATGCATGCTCACGCTGACTGATGGCTGCTTACCGCATGAGGTGTGCTGAGGCAGTCCAGGTGCTGATTAGCCAGCCTTTGTTAGTGATCTTTGGACAGCACTTATAAGCGAGTGCAAGTCATTTCTGAAAACTTTCCTGCTCATTATGAATGAGAGTTGATCCAGCACTGAGATCAAAAGAGAGCACAGCTCAAAGCAGTAGACTCATTCCTCTTAACTGGAAGCAAAACAAATAAATCCAGTTTAAACTTTGCACCAGAGACACATAGATAACCTGGTGGTGTGCCTTCTAATTATAACCTCCACCATAAAGTTAAGGTAGGGCTGCCACATTATCAAAACCAAAATGTCACCAGCAGCATTATCAGATGGCTGAAGGAGAAGCAACTATCTGGCTCCTGTTGCTGCTTGGTGTTGTTGGTAATAACAGTGTTGCTGGGTACTTTGCGCAGAGCTCTGGGAGTACCAATGCTCTGAGAGAAGCAGAGCTATTTCTGAAAGCTATGTAATAGATAAAGTGTCCCAAAAGTAGCTCTTTATTTCATTCATTGGGAAAAATATTTTTTCCATCAGAGATGTATTATGAAGCAATGTAAGAGACACCAAGATTAGTTCAAGATTCCTGGCATGTCAGTACATAAATTTTTATTTGTGTGAGAGTATTGCCTTTCAAATCAAAGACTGTAATTACAATGTGGTAGAAGAAAGGAGGGGAATTTGCACTTCACTGAAGGAACATAAAGTGATACCAAAGAAAGGCCTGGAACTTGCAGATTTACACAGTTCAAATAAATGATAAACTGCCCAGTGAGCCTTTTAAAATGACAACAGCTACAAAAGTGTTACATGAATGCATTACAAATGCATTTTTTGCCATGTTAATCTGAAAACTTTGGTGGTCAGTTATGCTGTACAGAGCTTGAGAGTGTTCACAAATGGATTGCCGTGTAAATAATGCACTGTAAGTGACACCAAAATCAGTATTCTGAGAAACCTGAGGATGACGCAAAAGCAGGACACCATTTTTTACATGAAACAGGAGCTTAGCTTCCTAATATGCAAGTAAGGCAAGGCCTAAAAAAAAATGTTTTCTTTCTCTCCAAGGCACATCTTCTGCCTTCCGTTGTGACCCTTGCTTTCATCTCTTGGCTAAGACCAAAAGCAGAGTTAATTGTAAATATATTCCTCTCATTGTCACGTCCCTCGCAGATTTTGAGTGAGCTCTATGCTTAAAAATTTCTTTGTCTGGCTTTTGAGACTAGGCACATAAGATGAGTAACAGAAAGAACCCGAGTGCTTGTTTCATCCCTGTGGTGAAACAAGGATATAACCTGCAGTAATCCTAGCAGAAGAAAGCCTCCTGTTGATAGCATCAGATAAAAGAGGACCACTATATGTCTCAACTACAATGTGTCTAACAGGCATATGAAAGATGCCCTTTTGTCCCACACTCTGTAAACTGAGACCCACCGAGTAAGTGATGGAGGACTACATACCGGCAAATCATCGATGATGTGTGGGATCTGTTCCAGAGACACTGGAAATTGGATTGGGCCTTGTGAGAAACGAACACGACTGACTCATCAAAACTACACAAATGTGAGCTGTGGGAGTTACTAATGCAGCTCGAGTGCATGGCCTTTACCATTTGAGTTTATTCCCAAATACATTTGCTGGAGCCAAGATTCTGGTACACATCCAGAGTGCAAAAGTAAAACCTTTTCCCCTGGGAATTGTTTTACTTTTAGTCCATGTTCTTGAAGCCCTGCTCTGCACTGGTTCCTCCTCTGCCATTTGCTCTCGGTGGAATCTCTCTCCCCCAGTTTTTGCAACATCGCTGTGGTGAGATCCCCAGTGTGATCATACCCGGCATTATGCTGCTCTATTTTATCTTCCTGACTGCTAGTCACAAGGAATTCTCACATGAAGTAGGATTTGTGGAAAAAAAAATCACCTCTGCATGCTGCCTCTGTCTTGTTTCCAGTTTTTGGTTCCTGCCACAGCTCCTTGCTGCTCAATCTCAGTTGTCTGCTGAATCTAATCTGTGTCTTTCCCCTGCTTCTTGACTTAGGGTACCTTCAAAGCCATTGCTCAGCATGTAGCAGGGGAGACAGCTGACATCTCATTACCTTGTTTTAAAAGCAGCAGTTCTCTTTATTGTGTTTTCTTCCCTTTTAAGTCATCTTTTCCTTTCCCCTGTTCCTTTGCGATTTTGGGGATTCTTATTTCTCCTTATATCTCAGTCCAGCTTTGGATCCTGTGGCTTTTAGAAGGGTCATTATGGAGAGAACTGGCACTTTCATCCACCGAAGTCACCTATATCTTGACCTGAAAAACTTACTTTCAGTATCCTGGTCAAATCCAATAAATGTCTTTAGCCTGACTGTAAACATACGTCCATTCCCAGTAAGATAAGAGCTTTGAGATAGGGGGAAGAGGATAGGCCTCCCTGCCCCCAGATCTCTCTCTCTCTCTTTCTACCACTGGACTCCAGAAGTCCCACATTTTACTGCAGATCCACCCCCTGTGGCATTTCCCTCTGTGAAAGCGAGGGGACAAACATGCTCTTTCAGGGTCACACAGCTCCCAGACAAGGTCTGCAAACCAGCACTTCACCTTCCAGCTCTGCTTGCGCCATGAATCATCCATTACACTCTCCGGGAGCTGGGAGTAGAGTATCAAAGGGGAAAAAAGTGGCTTAGGGGAGTGCTCTGTGACATCTTTTTCCCTGCAACAAAGTGCAGAAAAAGCTGAAATGTGAACTGATCCCCCCCACTCCTAGCAGCAATGCAGTGCAGCTGAACTTTATTTTTAGCTCTCTTTTTCTTGGACATTTATTATTTATCTCACAGCTTGGCAGAGGTCATTCTTGCTCATCACTCTCTGAACTTTCAGGTAGCCAAAGACTTCAGTTCATGTCTCTTTCCTTGCTTCGATTATCTATGGTCCAATAAGCCTGACTAATGCTGGCAGACTCCAAAGCTTGGTTTGCTACAAAAGGAGCTTAACACCCATTATTTTATCCCCAAGGCATTTCAGGTTTCCAGACAGTTCTCAAATTTGAGATTAGGAGCCATCTGATTAATTATAAGAGGTATTTTATAAATCAGATTCTATTTTTCAGACACTAAGAAACAGGGAAACCTCCTCTTCTGCCAGAAGTTGCCTGTTTGCTTATATGGCTACTTAACATGCGAGCAGGCTACACTCTCTTTAAAAATCCTATTAACAAAGAGAAAAAATATTCCAGTATATTTTTTTCCTCCTTTAGATATATAAACAAGAGTTACACCTGAAAGTCTCAAGCATCTGCTTCCTCCATGTGTGTGCAGAGGAAGTGGGGAGAAATCACACACCCTTCGCTTTAGTGGGAGACAAGCCCTTTTACCCCAGCCTGGAAAATTAGCTTTCAATTTCTGGTTTCAGTAGGCATGCTACCTTTGCCACAGCATGGAGGACACAGCTCAAGGTGGATTTAAAAGCAATTACATTTTCCAGTGTGTGTGACCTGTATGAAAGATGAATGGTTTACTGTTCACTCCTAGATCCTAGCTAGATCTTAGAAGGAAGCTTACTTTACTCTTCCTTCCTGATCTCTTACTAGACAGCAAAGCTGTATTTCAGCATCTAGGGATCTACAAAACAGAGATTTTGAACCTATATACAGAAAGCCAGGAGAATTCAAAGCCCTCATTTTTTTTCACAGCAAATGCTTCCCTACTTGAAAGCACTCAGCCTCTGCAGAGTTGATGGCATCTTTATTAAAGCCATAAGAAACACATAACTAATTGGAGGAAACACGACAACAAAGAATGAGCCCTACACACATTGCTCTTTCTTTCCCTCAATTCACCCAATTTGTTTGAGGTTAGCAAAACCCCAATGTTAAATGAGCATGCTTAAAGTTTGTCTTCACCTGAGGAAGGGTGGGAAAGCATGTCGCCCACTTTCCATGAAGAGAGGCTTACCTGCAGCTCCATAAGTCATCTTCAGACTGTTTTGCTCCCCTCTGCCTCGTATGTGGTGGGTGCTGTCCCTGCTGGTGCAGCCTGCTGCCTCTGCACTCACTAACAAACGTCCTCACAGGCTCCTGGCCTCGGCAAGCCCCAGTCCCAGGCTCAGAGCCATGCCACGGAGAGTGCCTGCTAGGCGTTTGTCTGCAGCCTTTCCCTAACAGTGTCCCAAGCCTTTGGACAACTTTTTACCGCAGTTCCCCAGGGACCGAAGTTTTTAGTTGACTTGTAAGTACATGATTGTTTCATTAAATGAATTGGTCTTAACACTGAAGCAGCAGAGGTACTAAATGAATGACATCTGTTAACGTCTCTCCTTGCATGATTTCCAAGGCTGTTAAAAGCTCCAAATGCAGAAGCCAACAGGGTAGGGAGGCAGGGAAACTAAGGAAGGCCACAAAAAATGGAAACTATCTTGATACAGAACATTTGTGTATAACTGAAAGCAGCTGCACGTTTAATTTAATGCCCACCTTAGAGAAATGTAAAAAAGTAGGTACATTTGTGAAGAAATAAAGCCTTAAAAAGAGTCCTAACTGAGTGAAATGTTAGATATCATCATCTAGCTCTTCTGCTGGTTTCTGAAGAAAGATAGCAGAACCACCTGACTGGTGACCTCATATCCCAACATTTCTAAGGAAAAAATACTATAATACTTAATACACTGTGATAGTTACAAAAAGCTGCCTGAAGATGTCGTGAATGACTGTGCCTTAAAATTTGGTGATCTCAGGAGAATAGATCAATGATCTATACATAGCAGTGAGACATATGTGTAGACAAATCAAATACCTTGAAAATGAAATGAAATGAAATTAAGTTAAATTAAGTAAGCTCTTCAAAATGAAAAAAGAGGAAATGGAAGACAGCGCGAATGAAGACAACATATTTCAAGTGGTTTCATGATTGATGATGATAGATCCTTTCCTGTTTATGAGGAGTGGTATAAGAAAGAATTAATTTTCTTTGACTTTCCTTGGGCAGACAGGAAGCATGGCAATCAAGCATAGATAATATGGGCTGCAAGTGTCTTTTATGAATATTCAAGAGGCCAGATCTTTAGCTTGCCTATATTAGCATAACCTCATTGCCTTTTTATTAATGGAGCATCTGGCCCAATATATTAATGGTTTTGGTTTTGTTCTTTTTTAATGAACATTCATACATATTCTAGCAAAGAAACCATCAAATGAGCTTTCTTAAAACAGTGGACCAAGACAACCCACCCTATAGGGATGTCAAAGTTGTGTTAAAGGGCTCCAAAAACTCCTCAGGTATTGTGGCTTGGGATTTGTTTGCAAGAAGAAGAAGGTTCAGGCATGGTTTATTTTATCTAAGACAGGACCTGCCTGCCCACTCTTGCACCCCTAGCCTGTGTGCACACGTATCTTTGTGTACTACACACAGTCCAGTAATGGTATTCAAATTCAGCTCCAAATATGACAGGACCAGGGGAGTGCCTAAATTAGCTTAGCCCTCACAGAGCAAGCTTGTGTCTAATCCTTTACTTGGGTTCTTCTATTGATCATAACTATTTCTTTTTCTGGCGTTCTCTCCAAACACATTCTAAATATAAAATGGAGTGTCTGGTGGGTACAGGCGAGGCGTCGGGGAGGAGCGTCAGAGTCATCATGCTTCTTAGCCAAAAACTACTAACTCAACACGTTCTTGCCAATCCGATTGCATCTCCTTGGAGCCAAGAGCATTACTCACCATTGCCCAGAAGCCTGCACATTTGAAAGTCATAGCAATAATGTTTGGGGATAAACCCCTTCAGTATTTGCCCTGGTATTCCATCAGGTATTAAAGCTTGTCTCAAAGATCCAGTTTCATCTTTCTCTCCTACTTATTACCTACTTAACTACTGGCTCTACCTTGGCTCTCCTGTCCTTCAGTCCACTGGAAATTCATCTGCCCTTAATGAGGTGTCAAAAATGATTGATAATGCCTCTGTAATTATCTCTGCCTGCTCTTTAAGAACACTGAGGTGAGACTATCTGTCCTTGCTCATACGTGAACATTTAGTTTGTCACCATCATTTTCTTCATTCTTTCTCACCAGACCAAACAACTGCTTCCTTAATTGTTATCTCACTTTCTCACCAACTGGTCTGAAAGCACAGCTTTGAATATAAAGCAACAAGTTCTGCACTTGCACATACCTTGATTGAGAAACCTCACGGAGGTTAATGACAAGCGCAAAACACAAATCAGAACACAACTTAGCCTTAGAAAAATATACTCTTGTATGCTTCAATATACTGCTCCCAGTTAATATATCTGGACCCCAAATTACCTTTGAATTCTGTCATTTCATCTGATGTACCAGTGTCCAGGCCAGGTTTCTTTGTTAGCAGCCAGATTCTAGCCTTTCATGGACACGGTTTCACTCCTGAAGTCTTTTGCTTGAACTCTATTCACAAACCAGATGGTAAAGTCAGATTTACAAACAGAAACTTAATCTGGCGTGGATGGAATGCTCTAGAGCACTGAATTTACAATGAACAAATAAAATTATTTGCTTTCGAGATACGTAGGGAAATTCAATCTGTTTGTTCAGATTGCGGTGTCTGAGAAAACATCATTACAAATTAAGTCAGAGGCATGAGTGGGGCTGATGAAACTCATTTTCACTGAAAAGGAATTTTAAAATAAATGTTGATGTCTAGGATAACAGAAAGATCATTGTGGTTTTTATCTTCATAGGAAAGTGATTGAAATTCAAACACAATCCATTTACTTCAATTTCCCTTGGTTGTATGTAGGAACCTTATGACTACATCATTTTTTTCCACTGAATCTTTAGGAGTGTTAATTATTGTTCATCTCAAATGACTAAAAACTTCTTAAGTTAAGGCACTGAAGCTGAACAGCAAAAAGTACATGATATGAAGTTACTAAGCATCAGATCCATTTCCTAGGAACTTATTAGGATTCTTTCTATTGACTTTAGTGAACAGAAGCATCCATCCAACCTATCTGTCCATAGACATACCAAGGCATATGCAGTGGGCTCTTTGTCCTGGTATTAGAGAAAAGGCTTCGGTGATCATGTCCACTGTGTATTCCCCAAGGAGGCTCATCTCACCCAGTTTTAGACTTTACAACATAGACATCTATAGACAAACAACTCGCTGGGCTCTTCCTCCAGTCAATGGACTGAGATAAGCATGACCTATCTCACTTCGGCATCAATTTCAGAAGAGGAGGAGCCGTGTTCTAGAGCATCTCTTTCTCTCCTACTTGGAAAATACATCCGTTTGGTCAGTGGATCCCTTCAGAGCTCTCCTCCTCTGCATTCACTTGGAATTGATATAAAACCTGGGCTGGTCACACAGAGATAGAATTTTCTTTGGTTGGTTCAGAAACCATGTCAGAGCTGGAAGCAACATCTGAGCAAGAGGCTAATGGCCTTCTTTTCTATTTTCTTAGCTTTGAGAGAATAGGGATGTTTCTTCTTTTGGTAAGAGATGGAAATATAACTGTTAGCACCCTTGATGCCATTCTAAAAGAGAATCAATATTACAGTATGGCCTGCTGTTTCTCGTGGCTCAAGCTTAATGAAATGCACACTAGAGTTTATTAGATTGATCCTTCACTACATTTATTTTAAGATCTGTTTTTGCAGTTCAGACGGAGCCCTATGAAGAATGGCTACAGTTTCATTGCCATCATTATTTTTTCATTTAAATTCACCCACATCTTCCAGTAATTGGGTTTCCTGATTTGGAGTCCTGAAGGATATGGGTTTTCAAAGTTCTTTCAACCTATCAGTCAGGCTAATGTCCATACTCAAATATGGTTTGTCAGGCCACCAGAAAAGATCAATATGTACACTGTGCTTCTACCTCAGGCACATCACTGAGCTCCTGGTCTATCCTAATCCAGTTACCACTGGCATAGATGAATCCTGTAGCTATTCTAAGCATCCAGTCAGTAAGCAGGGAAGGCTTTAACATTGGCATCGACGTGAATTTTGTACATAACATTTTTTTTTTCCACTGAATTGGAGATAGCACAGTGAAACATCATTGCTGTTTGGAAGGATGCCATTCTGGAGACAGTATGCCAACTACGCAAATCCCTCTACATAAGCAGGGGGACCTGCCCAAACCAATCAGCTTTCCATTTGGTAATTTTTATGGTGACAAGCTTCATAGCAGTTATCCATGCATAAAACATAAACACGCATATTCTAAGCACTGAAAAGGAATATTTAGATACTTTTCAACACATCCAGTGATCTTGATATGTTTAAAGAAGAGTCTGAATGTTTTGTTCACATAAAGAAGGCCTAAGAACATGCTATTTTAGCACAGGCTTATCTTAAATACCACTTTTATACACAACTCTGGTTTTGGGTTTTTTAGTTTCTTAAGTGCAGGAATACTCAAATGTACACCAAAACTTTTAAACCACTTACTACTGCTTTCTTTATCAACTTCAGTTTTTGCTCTTGAAGCTGACATCGTGGGAGGTGGGAGTTCTTTCTGTGTTGTGTTTTTTGAAGAGATTTCGATAAATCTGAGAATGAGCATGACTAGTTGATACAGATGAAATTGGTACTTGCTATACCTTTAATAAAGGCAAGAATTTTCTGAAGCATGACTAGCCAGTACAGATGAAATTGATACTTGCTATGCCTTCAATAAAGGCAAGAATTTTCTGAAGCATCTTAGCCATGAAGGGCAAATAGTTAGAAGTGGAAGAAATGCTAAGTAGGAGAATAAGATAAGCACATTTAACAGTGCAGTGAATCTCCCCTCTTTCACTCACAGGAAATCTCCCCTCTTTCACAAGCTGGAAATGCTACAAACTACGAATGCTTACCCCAGGCGTAACACCCACATGGTAACTGCAGGTCAGCTGCAGCACAGTACTAATGATGTGCTGAAAAAGTACGTTTAAAGTGCACCACCTTGTTGCATAAGATATTTCCATTCCTTGTGCGCTGAGAATACCTGCATGGGGAGCGTGGCTGGCAAGGGCACAGCTCTGCCAAGGGCTTTTGGGTATCCAACTCATCTGTGGTTTTCCTGAGTCTCTGTGACTCGAGCTCAATGGAGCAGAAGCTGCCTGGTGCTTCCCAGGCCTGAGCCCTGAGTGAATTATTAGTCTGTATAGATATTTTTGAGGTGCAAGCATAAAGCTTCCTCTCTGCTAATTGCAAGTTATTTAGCTTTTGGCAGATTGTTGCTGCAAAAACAGGCTTTGGAAGCACTAGCAGTAAAGTAAATAGTGCTGAAAAGGCAAGTGTGTTACCCTGAAAAAAAATAGCATGTTATTCAACTATCTGTGTGACTGAAATATTGTTTAACTCCAGCGCTTTCTTGTTTTAATTAAACATAACCCATTTTTTCTTTTAGGAAGAGAATGTCAGCTAAGAAGCATAATGATAAAAAATTAATTATTCAGATTTTCTGAGGACAAGGAAAGATTTCTTTGTCAGTCGATTACAGTGAATCAGTCTGTCAGGGCCAAGAATTAGCACTAAGTGAAAAGAAGTGCAAGTCGGTAATTAACAGCAATAGCAGCAACACCAGACCTGGGAGCTCAAAACATCAGAAACAAACGTTTTTCAGGTGCTCTCTTTGTCCAGACTGGCTGGGAAATGAAAACAGCGCACTTTTGCCTCAGAAACTCAAAGTGAATCATTTATACTTGCCACGTAACTCTCCCCATCCCTACTCTCAAGACCTGATCCCAGAACATTAAAATGAAAAAAAAATCTTTTCATTCACAGCAGTGTATTATGAATCAGATCCTCTGTCCAGAAACCTGAGGAATGAATTTTGAGAACTGCTCTTGCTTGTTGAGATGCCTGGCTTTACCACTGAATTAAAAAGTTTCTAGTGTACGTGGGAGATGGTTACTTGAACTTACACATCTTTCATCAGAACCACATTTTTCCAGTGTATTTTTCCATTATAGATGGAGAGCACTTGTCAGCTTTTACCAGGGCAGGTTCCTTTCAGTACAAGTAGGGAAAAAAGTATAATTAGAAATCTGTTACATTGGAAATCAGATACAAAACCACAAACTACAAAAAGTATTAACAAAAGCCTTCACAGTAGAAATCTTCACTGTGTAATATTGTTGAGAAACACGTAATTAGGTACAATGTTCCTAAATGTGCCCAGATCTGTACCATACCTGGGAAGAAGGTTTCAGCTATCAGTGGTAAAAAATTTTATACCCTTAACTTATAATTTTATTCCAGTGTTTCCTATTTTCCTATCTGTCCTTTATCATGGTATTAGATGTTAATTTCATTCTGGGATCTAAGAAATCACGTTAAGATTGGAAAAGCTCAAATTCCAGCTCATAACCCCCAGGAATGAGACAAATTAGGCTGAATCAAAGACATAACCTAAGAAACTAAGATCCTTATTTTGTTCATGGTAAAAACGCAAAATAAATACTGATGTGGAGAACTCTGATGCTTAAACAGCCTGAAATTATTTGCAGTATATTGCAGCCTGTTTTAGTGCAAGACCACATTTTTAGGAAACATTTCTCTTTGTGGATTTTAAATATCTTGGTACATACAGAGTAATCTGATAAATCTGATAAATCAGATTGGAAATATATTTAAAACTAGCCACACTTGAGAGTGATTCTAGTTTCACACTGATACATATGCATCAGTAGAACTTTATTTTTAAGAAAAAAAAATATTAATTAAATAAAAAAACGCATTGTACAAATAAAGCCATATATGACAAAATAAACCTTGTTAGAAAAGGTCTGATGATGATAAATCCTGAACACATGCCAAAACCTCCAAATACTCATTCAGATATTAGTCAAGTACCTCACGCAGGAGAGCCTTGGCTCTCAGCAGCTGCACTTGATAATACCACTTTGGTACTGCAGAGTGAATGTTTTTGAGAGTCAGATGGTTGCTGCTTTGGTTCCCTTCACATTCCTGTCATAAGCGGCCAGTTCTGCTGATGTCAGAGACCAGACTCCACTCCTTTGGCATCTGTTTATGCTCAGCTGGCAGCCACCTTGCAAATCAAGTGGCTTCTGCCTGGCCTTTTAAGAAATACAGAAGCTGGAGATTAGAAAGGGGAAGCACTTTCTATGTCCTGGTGCTAAGGATCCCATTTGGATTCAGGCAGAATTTGGCTTTCCAGTAAATACTCTTTTAAAATACAATTTTGCCTTCATGAAAGGTTGCTGAAATAATACTTGTGTGCACAGCAATCAGAATAAGATAGGATCTTACCATTAATCTCCTCATTTAACGTGGACTGTGGACTGTATGCTCCGTACGTGCTTGAGGATTTTACCTTGGCATGGGTCAACCCCGAGGTCTCCCATTAGCATTTTCTTCTCAATTAGCTCTTTCAAAGGGATTATTGTGCATACACAGATATTGTGTAATCTAGGTTAAATCAGGAAATAGTATAATGAGAAGGAGTTACATGGCAAAGGGAGGTCAAAAAAAGCAACAACAGGAACTCAGAAAATATGAGGATATAAATAAAAGGACAGGTGCTATCTTCAGTCATGTAATGTGATGGGGACTCAGTAATTGACCTAAAAATAGAGGAGACTAAAAGAAAACATTCTGTAAAAGCACTAGAGGCCATAACCTCAGCTGGTATAATTCAATGTACTTCCACAGAAATCAGTATAGAAGTGAATCACTACAGCAGAATAATAAGACCTTATATATTTATATAAGAAGGGGCAAAAATAGCACTTGTCAGAAAACATTACTCAAAGCTAAAGAAAAATGCGTATTGATGTAGATCACATTCTGGAAACAGATCTGTGGTTACTATATTATGCTTACAGTAAAGGCAGGCAATGCATAGACTAGGTTAATTTTAAATACAAGTTAAGCAAGAAACATTTGGTAACTACGATACAGATGGTAACAATCCTAAAAAAGAAGGGATCATGTTTATATTTTCCTCTATGGCAGTATTTTTGGAATGACAATGGCTAAATCAGAACAAATACCTAAGTGGATCATGCTCAGCTGGATATATATCTGATCAAATTTCAAACCTTGCCAGTTTTGCCTTGGATATAATTAACTCAGGCTCTGCAGAATTACTGAAGGAATTTTACTTATCAGAGGCAACTGGTGATTTTAAAGGATGGGCATTCCAATTCAGTCTGTGGACAAAAGAACCGAAGGCTAAGATCATCTCAGATAACCTAAATCTAAATTTTCTTGCTTTGAAGTAAGATATTAGATCTCCATTGTCTCCTGTTTCAAAATACCCCTGCTCAGTTTGTTCTGGATCGCATCTTCAGCAATTTCACTATTGCAAAACCTCAAGGGGCACAAAAGATCAAGACTTTTCTCTTTGGCAGATCTTTCGTTTGGATAAGAAAGTTTCATAAAGTAGGAGAAATTCTGTTCCTTGATCAGGAAACAGTAGAAGAAACGTTTTCTGGCTGGTGTCATGCGGGCCAAGAACACTGCTGAATCTGTGGTTTAATCACTGACATTTTATGCAACAGTCTATAATTAAAAACAGTTTTCACTTGAAATGTATCTTATGCAAGCAACATATGTTTTGTGCAATCCAGCTTAACTGTTCCAGTCCACTGAAGGAGTAACCTCATTCCCGAAGATGTGAGACAAGACTAATTCCTTACAATGCTGTTATGCTTTAGGAAGCCAAGCTCAGCGTTATCATTGCCACTGACTCAGAGCAATAGCCTTGCTGTTGTAAATCTGCATAGTGCTGTGAGCTTTAACAATACACAAGCTTAAGCCTACTGAAACTGCAACTTGTGTTTAAGTTAAGGACTTTAGACTGCCGAGACTTCATGAGGCACAGGAATAATTGCATCCAGAAGTGTTTTCCTCCCACAGTGGCTAAATGCAAAACCCTGTAGCAGAGCCAGCTCCTCAGATACATTGCTGGGTCATTGCATCCATTTTACACATTCATAGGTGAGCAGCCTTGCATGAACCATTTCAAAATGGTGTACTTTAATACAACAGAGTAATGGTGATAAATGTTAGACAGTGCTTTATTTTCTTTTTTAACAAGTCTACCCAGGCTAAGGAATACTTTTGATAACACAAAAATCAGACTGTTTAATTCAGAGTTTTAATAGCCTTGAAAATATATTTACTCGAAAAATAGAGTTTCCAGCCTTCCTGAAGAAAAATGAAAGCTGTAAGCATGTATTATTTCTGGAGGGCTGGGACAGCCAGAAAGTGTTATGGAAGCATTATGGTCATTGGCTTTAAAGGAAAGCCAACAAATTTTTAAACTAGCTAGAACAACAGCTTTGATCCACAGTGCCTGATTTGCAGCTGAGTAGGCTAAAATGAGACAGAAGAAAGATACATACCTTAAAGTTACAGTTAATAATTCAAAAGAGCATTAAAGTAACAAACACATAGCTTTTTTCAAACAGCAGAATAAAAAAAATGCAGGAAAATGTCAACAGTACTTGGAGCTGTTTGCAAAACAGCAACAATTTCTCCAGAAGAAAATTCACAATTTTGCACATCATTTTGAACCAGGTCTCCTAAGATGCTTAGAAATCTCTTTTGAGAGCCAAGCAGAGACTTGGCACTAGGTTGAATTCTGTGCTGCAATGTCATTAAACACAGTCTGGTAAGATAATGCAGCAATAATCCCTTTCATTCTCTTAATATCTTCCCTTTGGTGTGTTTTGCCCAGAAATGTCCTAGAGATTCTTTCATGTTCTCCTTTTTACCTGAAATATTCCTGCTGAGCTGGTCTGTGAAGCAACTACCTTGTCCTCCATCAAATGTCATCAGTTGCCCCTGCAAAGCTCACAGGATGGTGTCAAGTGCTAATGAGAAGTCTGATAAGCAGCAAAAATGTATCGATTGTTTGATTGTTTATATTTAAGTATTTAAAAAAAATCTGCAGCCATCCAGCTAGTCACAAACTGTGTCACCACATGCTTCTTTCATCTTACATCTTATTAATCTAGCACTTAGTTCATGTCTTGTCTAGAGTGAGTCTGCACAAACTTAAATGAGAATACTCTGCCTTCTACGCACAACAGAGTCTTGTTCCTCACTAGAAACTCTGCTATTAACCTTGCAGACAGTCATGAGAAAGGGTCCGAGGGTCTTTCAGTGGAGGAGAAATGCTAAGGAAGCCTCACAGTGTGTTTATGTCTCTCCTTGTAGAGACAGGGGTGTCTGAGATTCTGAAGCGATACCAGATTGCAGACGAAGTCTGCAAGTCTTTGGCAGTTCAAGACCTGATTAGCAAATCTGTGCAAACATCTCTGGTTAATAATGGGAATACTCTTTCTGACCATGTAGTGAAAAACATTCAAACTGAATTATTTGAAATCCCATTTATTACATATTTACCACTCTGTGCTTTCTCCAGTTTGACAGAAAACCCAGTCTTAAATATTGACTTTAGACTAGAACAAAGTTACCTACTAAAGGTAGAATAGAAATGTGCCCAGTAGAGTTGGGGACCTTTCGAGACAGGCTCTTTAAACAAAAAGCTGATTAGTAACCCGTGGTCTCCTGCACAGATAACAGTACCAGGAGCATTATGAATACTATTTGTTTTCAAAAGTTGAAAACAACACATTCTTTTAAACAGCAACAGTATTGCTTTAGCTGTGATGATATAAGGCCCCTGGCAAGGTATGTAGGAGGAACTGACATGTTTTTGTAGGCCAACTGACATAATTGGGGGAAAAACAAACAAGTAAGTGTTTCTGCAGTTTCTGCAGTTTGCAAAAGCTTGCCTACTTCTTTTTTTTCCTTTTTTTCTTTTTTTCTCAGCTATATCCACAAGTCTAAGAAGAGAAGGTATCTTTCCTCTTTTATAACAGGCAAGCTAACAGAGGAGAGGAAGTGCAAATGTGCTTGAAGAGTTACAGAAATATAAGATCTCGGATAAATTAATTAAAAGTAAACAAACAAACAGAAACCCTTGTGTGAACATCAGAGTTTTTAAAATGGTAGATAGAAAATACAGAGAAGGGCATATTTCATTCTCCTTTATATAGAGTATTGCATTTGCTTTGTCCAGTTACATCATTTAAACAGCAATGAAACACCCTAGGAGATGTTCCCAACATTAGCAGATCTTAGGTGAGAGGACATAGTTCAGACAGCTGGGTACATTAAGGGAACACAGTGAAATAGAGTAAAATAGAGTTTCTGCCACATAATGTATTTTTTTGATCCTATTCCTTGAGGTCTTCTGGTGTTCCCCCAACCTCTAACTGCAAAAACAAGAGAGGAAGGTGAAACTGGAGATGCACACACGTCACCAGCCTCTGAAGCTTGTTTCTGAGTAGACAGCAAACCGTTCTGCCACTAGCTCCAGCTGAAGAGCCTGCTGATGCACAAATGGTTTCTCATGCTGAATTCAATGGGAAAAATGGAAACAGTTGAGTATGTTATATACTTATAAAGCTAGATTTTCCTGCCCTGATGGTTAATGCAGACTCTACTCGGATATGATGTCTGACACTAAGACCTATAGTTGTAAAGATAGGCGAAGCATTCAGATTTTTTGAACCCCTTAATCCTCATTTGAGTCACCCAAGTAAAAGTAGACTTCCCCTGGAGCTAGTCCTGGAAAAAATGATCCAAAAGCAATGTCCCCTCTTTAAAATTGGGCATTGGCAAGCTGCATGCTTTCCAGATGACTTCTTTAGGCCTTTTTCTCACAGCACTGGAGCTCCTCTAATCACATGCACAACGGGTATGGTTAACACATGTGTCATTTAGAAAACAACATCCTCAAAACATGCAACTCCTTTTCCAAACACACTTGCTCTCATTACAGATCTGAGGAGGAGAGAGAAGATGGACCATTTTTTACAGCTCGGATTTGCACCTATCTGCAGTGCATTCCCCAGCCCTTAGCACCTGCTGGTGCTCTGTACCAAACCTGAGGATCAAACCTGGCTTCCAGTGGCTGGCAGGAAAAACAAAACAAAGTGAAACTCGCCTCATGAGGAGCTGGAGAAGAGTGGTCCATACCTGCTCGATTCCTACCCCTTTGGAGTGATACCATCCAGCAGCAGGATCCCCATAGAGCCCCACGGAAGCAGCTGCCGCTGCTGTAGCTCCTGGTATGGCACACCATGAAGGGCTCCTGGGCTTGTCTTCACCAGCCCTGCCTGCCCTGCACTTTTAGAATGAAGACTTGTTTCTATTAGTTAAAACAAAGCAGCTTTGATTTCTGTCCTGCACCCCATTCCTCAACAGATATTTCCAAACTAACTCCAACTTAATTAAGAAAATCCTAAAGAACTGTGTTCTTGAAGGCAACTTTTTAATTCCCCTGTGTTCCAAAACAATTTGAATAATCCATCTGTAAGTCTCCTCATTAAGGCCAGATTTACAAAATCTCAATCAAATTTCTGCTTAAGGTTTTGCAAATCTGGTCCTAATACACATACTTAGAGCTGAAACACAGATCAGCTTGAAACTTTGGGGAATTAAAACAAATAAAAGCAGAAAATAGAACGTGTACACCAAATATTCCATCCATTATAGCTGATGTGAGAGAATATACCTCTTTTTTATGGAGCTAGTGTTCCCCTTTTATCTGATGGATAATTAGAGTTGCTGGGTAAAGAGACAGAGAAGAGTAAAAAGCTAAATCATTTCTGATTTTCTTTTACTTATACCTTAGACCTATCTAAAATATCTGGAGTTCAAGTTTTCATTCTTTCCAGACCTTGAAAAAGGATTGTTTATTTTGACTTCTTACATCACAACGAAGAAGCAAGATTGTTATTAAAGACTTATTAAAGATCTCCTTTATCTAACTTTAATTAGCCAGCGAAGAGAAATACCTCTTAACAGAGTTTGAGGTAGTCTGGTAAAAGGCCATATCCTGTCTCTTATTAAACTCATTTGGCTGTGGCAATTCACCACTTCCTTATTCTTCCCATCACTATAAAATCTTGCAGCCCGGGTAGAAATTGAATTTTAAATGTGAAAAACAAGAAAAGAGAAAAAAATAAAACAGGACCATCTGTTTTGTCAACACCTTTCCAGGCATTCTCCATAGATCTTTTCCTTTACAGGTCACCTTTACCAAGGTACATTTGTCTAAGAGTTGAGCAACACTCCTGTATTTCATCTGGAGTTTCGCACTTTTTGTTGATCCCAAGCACCCAGCAGACAGCTTTCCCATCCATTACATCCACGTTTAAGAATGATGAGGTCCTAGAAGAGGCAGGGAGCAGGAGACATGGGTTTACAGTTAATGTACTTTATTATATTTCATGGAATTATAGTGATAACAGCCCCTGAGAAATTCTCATTTCCTTGACAGTGATAAAAATCTTAGGTAGATTTGGCTACTGTATCTAAAATAAGTTATGTATGCCTAAGCCTAAGTTATCTTTAAAAGCAGGATGATGGTTGGAAACTTTTCCTCTGTAAATTCCTCATAGAAGCAAGGGACACAATATGAGAATTATAACCACTAGATTTAATTAACCTCTGATGAAAAGGTATAGTTTTTAAGTTAAGACAGAGCCTGAGACTGAAATTTTGGAAGATGTTTAAATCTTTTAAATCTTGTTGGGTGAGGGTTCTCCAACAACCAGACTGGTAGAGAGGTATGTCTTGAGGAAGGGGAAATCAGTAAATATGATTCAGTAGAAGTAAGTTTTCACTCATGAGATAACAGAAGCCTTCAGCTTGCACTGTCATCTATATATGTATATTCATACATACACACTATAAATATAAATAAATAAATAAATTTGTACGTATGTATATATATTCAGGTGGACTAAATGCTGTCATATTTCCAAAGGCTAATTAAACAACAAAATTAATACGGTCATAATAGGTCAACCTTCTGAACACACACAGACTTCTCTCTTCTTCTGCCTCCATTTCTTTGTGGTGTAGTAACATGCTCTTACAAGAAGGAGGAACAGAAAATCAGGTCTTCGCCTGTTCCCTGTACTTTCTAGTTACATTATAACTGCTCTTTCCTAGCCTTGCTTTACTGCCCTTGCAGTGCAATGATGACATTTTTAATATCATACCACAATATACAAGGGAAAAAAACATAGTCATATTGGTCTTCCCAGCCTTTGGGCTAACAGCCAGGAGTTCTGCTTCCTTAATGGTGGGAGTTCATATACATGTTCCTTGTCCTTCCATGCTCTGATGAAAGTATATGACCTTTTCAATATTCAGTGAAGATCATAATTAAAAATGAGCTTTTCTTTGTTATCTACAAGGCCTTGGAGCTCTCCTCCTTTGAGTGGAGGTGCAAGTGCCTTTTCTTCTCATTCTACTTAGCCCTAATAGCTTATGTCTATGCTGAGAGAGACTTGTACCAACCCAAATCCTTGTATCAGTAGCTTTTTCTCTGATAGGAACTTCTTGGCACAACCGGAATATAAAAAAACAAATACCATTAAACCAGCTGGGCCAAATATTTTCCCCAAATTATCAAGGATTTCTTTCCCTTGTGCTCAGTGATGATGCTGGCAGCTTAAAATGCATTCTGCAAGAGGGACCTTTGTTGTGATAAATGAGAAAAGTTCCTTTGATTTTAATGGAATTACATTAAACTACTGCAGGTAAGGATCTGACCCTCTATGCTTTTGGATTACATCCAGGAAGACATTATAGCATGGGTAAGTGGTCTCCCAGCAAATGAATTTTTAAAAGGACAGACAATGCAGGGAGAAGCATGAAAGGGATGACTTGATTTATACAGCCTGTTCCCTCCTTCATTATATATTCTCTGTGTTTCCAAAGACACGTACAACTGGTTTAAATGTCCTTCTGTGGGACAGCAGAGCACAAACATTATTTACAATTCTCTTCCTGAGAAGAAAAATGCCGCTTCTCTCTGGACCTGAAGAAGCTTAGGCTAGGAAGAGCCAAGCATCAAGCGAGCTGTGGGGCTATGGCGTGCCGTGGTGGCTCATCAGCTTGGGGCCGTAGCGGTCATTGGCACTCTGTCTCAGCGCTTGCCTCGACCCTGACGCCTCCCTGCCAGCTCTGGGTGGCCAGTGTGCTACCTGCATTGCTGGCCTTCAAGCACAGACATCTCAGCTCCATCGCACTGCTCCTCTGTCCCAGAAACAGGCTCTCCAGAGCAGGGAACAGCACACAGCAGGTACATGCACTGGCGATACGGGAAGTGGAAAACCAGTCACAGCATCAGCAAGGGTAGTGGTGACAGGCTAAGGAATTCCCTCTGTACCCCCCCTTTCGTCCCTAGCAGCTTCCCAAACAAATTACTATCCCCATTCAAATATCCTCACCAGGTATCCATCTTACCTCAGTCTTTCCCATCCCTTTCCTTCTTCTCTGCAGAGAGCTCAGTTCTTCTCTAATAAACAGAGTACCAGGTTTGGTGGTTTTACTTGCTTTTCCAAGCATTCCAGTAACCCTTCAAATGAGGTCTGTTATAACTATCTCACCTACTCCTTTCTTCCTGGGAGCACAAGGAGATTCCCACTACCTTTCAACCCTGCCCCACCGCCTGATAGGAAATGAAGCTGGAAGGTGGAAATGCACAATATCTGACAGATAGCTGGACAGTTTGCAGAACTGTGTTGACACTGAGGGAAACAGGGAACCCCCATAAGCTAAGCTGTTGGGCAAACAATATTTGGGTTGGCCAGAGATGGATGCCCTTGAGGTGGGCAGGGAAGCGCGGAGGACTTGGCTGAATCCTTGGCTTGGGGAAGTGGAGCTGGGCAAAAGCAACCTAGCAGACTCAAGCACGATGTAAAACATGCAGTAACCAAGTGCTTCTGCATTATGGTAATGAGAAGTAATGATTTAATTACTGTGCCTTCATTTGTACAGGAAGGGTTCCAGTGTTATGGCACTAGGAGAAGAGAACACTTATAATAATCAAGAGTGTTTTAAATCAATACTGGAATAGCACGTGATCAGAACTAGCATCCTGTGTCCCCCACTCCCCCTATTCACCAACAAGCCTGTAGTTTCCTGGGTTATTGCTACCACCCAAGCCCATCACCAGGATACACACTAACCCCCAGTGTGGGGCATTTACATTCTTCCTCTCCTGCCAGCAAGACCTCACTGAGTCGAAAATTACTGCACCTCCACACGTGCACTCACATGCAAGCAAACAGTAGGCAGGAACAGCTGGAGCCCTTGTTTCATGAACTTCTGCCGCTTTACAAAGGGGTTCATCAAGTTCATCAGAAGCAGCTTCCTCAGGCCTGCAGTGAGGGATGCCACCTGCCCACTCTCCACATCATCAGCCAGACCATGCAGGACCTTTTGTAGGCATTTTTTCAGTTCGTACACTAGCTTCTCTTGTTGTGCTCCATCCAACACCTACAGCAGAAAGCATACACTCTTCAGCCCCCTAATACGGTACTCAGGTAACATGAGTAGTCATCATCTATATGCCTCTACCAGCTAAAACTGGCTTCTGTACCTACAGTCATTGCCATGTTGTGTCAGGACAAATCTACTGGCATCAGAAGGAAAAGCATTTCAACACCGATTAAAGATTTGCCCGTAGAGTTTTCCAAACGTAAAGTATGTTTAATCACTGCATTTCTGTGGGGTTTCAGGGAAGGCAGCTCACCTATGAATGACTCGCCCTTCTCAGTCCAGGCCATTTGCCCACTGTGCTAAGTACAGCAGCTATTCGCTAAGGCAGGCAGCAGCCAGGCATGGAAAGTGTGTCAGGTCTCCTCAGGTCCGCAGCTATGCACGGTTGTGTCTTTAATTGAGGTAGTTTCCGTGAAAGACCTTTCCTTCAACCCCCAGGAGAGCCTGAAAATTTAGAGCTTGCTCCTTCAAAGACAACTTTTTGCTTACCTCCACAGCACTGTTCATTGAGGACACAATGGTGCAGAACAGCAGTAATTGTGAAAAATACTGAGATACAAGCATTTAAACAATAATGGTAGCTATTTTCCAAGAGCCTGCTGACTCCATCAATTTTGCTGTAAGGTACCTTTGTGGGTGATGCTGGCTGAACAGTGACCCATTACTGGAAGCTAAAAACATGCAATCAACCTGCTTAAATACTATTCCTTTACACTGAAAAAGCTTGCACTTGTACACACAGAGATATATTCCAGATAGGTCCCTGTACGGTCAAATGCAAAATGGCACCATCTGCCTTTTATCATACAAACAGTAGAAAGTTAAGACA
The DNA here is from genome assembly GCF_036370855.1 of Dromaius novaehollandiae. Taxonomy (NCBI): domain Eukaryota; kingdom Metazoa; phylum Chordata; class Aves; order Casuariiformes; family Dromaiidae; genus Dromaius; species Dromaius novaehollandiae. Next base: position 31,898,857 of record NC_088099.1, read on the forward strand.
ATTGTCATTATAGTTTGTCACTGGAATAAGAAAATGCTAGTCCCCTAGTACCACTCTAGATGTGAGGCACCACAGAGGGAGCACCACTGCAAAAATGTGTGATATCATTATTTGCAGATTAAATCCATATTAACCCCTTAAGTACAAAACCAATCACCAGAACAGTCACTCAGGTCATTTCACATTAATAACATATTTATTGGAGAAGTACTGATCCCACTGAAGGCAATGGCAAAACTACTGTCTTACATAAGGCCCAAATCGCATTCCTGGAATCAGGAAGGAAGTGTGCTAACAAAGAAAGCACAATTTCAAGTTGGGCCAGGACACACAATGGGATAATCAAGATAGAGACGTCTTTTCTTTTCTTATCTTATCTAAAATTAAATATTTCCAGTATTACAATTTGCTTCTACTATGATGCTTCCAGCTATAGTTTCAGGATTGCCACAGTTATTGGAAAGAAATAAATGCTTCCAGCTACCGGAAAGTTTGTCTTTTAAAAGAGTAACTTCATTCTTTACTGAGCACAGGAGTCTTGTTCAAAACAAGTAGCATTTTTTCTAATTCAGAACTTTATAATAAAATACAGTAAATTCCACATTGTTCATTTATTAATCAGGCATTTTATTTTTTTTAAAAAAGCTTGTGTATATGTTACATCTTTTTTTTTATAGAAAACTCTAATATAATCATCAGTTAAGAATCTTGTAAAAAAACTTGGGAAAAGAAAAAATCTATGCCCATTCATGCACATATTTCCCAGTGAAATCCACCATTCATAGCAATAGGAAATAATTTGTGATAAATGGAAATAAGCTTGCTGCAGATTCAATATGAAGACCTATGACAGCTACATTAAAAGGTTATTCAGACACAAAGGTAATACTAAAGAACACAGAATGAAGAGAGGGGAAAAAGAGTAACATTCCTAGCGTAGCTGAGATGCTGTTAGATACCACCTTCTTGAAAATGGAACTGGATATGCTGGTGTTTTTCAATCTATAGTACTGGAGATATTGATGTCACACAACTAACTTGTATCATTCGGTTGAAAAGTGTCTATGAAATCGGCTTACCCAGCCAATTTGGCCTCATAATCATGTTGGGATGCTCACTAAAAAAGAAACGACAAACCCTATGGTTGTAAGGGACTAGCTATCTGGGATCCTAAGTTGTGGCCTACCTACTATGAAGGGTAACTGAGTCACTTCAGGAGAATTCATAAATGTTATCCAAACAACAGTTTGCCTCCTTTTATATACAGCCTGAAACAGCGCGGCTGCCAGCGCTGATGTGAGAATCTGAGCAAATTGCTCTCAGGACTATACTGCTGTATGCTATGTCCCTAATCACCAGAAAGAGGGAGAGAAAGAAAAAGGGGAAAAGTACGTAAAGGAAGCACAGCCTGGAAATTGGGAATTGGCAGAGCCACCGCAGGTCTGCAGATTTTCTGGGTGTCGGAGTGGTTCTCTTTTTAATGTCTTTGCCAAGACAGAAATAAGAGATTTCTGGTTCCGTAATAGCAACCAGACCACTAGCTCCTGAAATAAGGTGGCAAAAAGATGTGCTGGTTGCCCCTTGAAGAGCTATGTTAAGCACATAAAAGCCTGTATGTACCCAGAAGAATTTGAAATTTCTCTAGCATGATCTTAATTAAACAACAAATAGCTTCCTTTGCAACAAAATTTAATTAATGGGGTATAGAAATATTGTCTAGAGAGCTTACTGATATTCACAGTTAATTTTTTCTACCAACTTGGTATGCCTCAGTATTCTCTGCTGCTGAAAACTCCATATATAAGAGTCTTTGCAGAAACTGAATGCAAATCTGGCTTACGTGCAGACATAAAAATTTGTAAGGCATTAAATGCAGTATTGAGGACAAAGCTAATCCTCAAAGGAAGAAACAAGAACAGGTTGTGCTAGAGCTTTTTTTTTTCTTTTTTGTTCAGCTTTCACTTATGAAGAAGGCCTGAAAGTTCTGGTGTTTATTTTTCCTTTCCAAATTTTCCTTGGTCATTTCTTTACATTAAAATCTTCCAGAGCAGATCTGGAAGAGCATGGTCTTATAGCTGTACCTATGTGAGGAAAAAGGTATATTTTTTTATATATATATGAATATTTTTATGTAGATATACAGGCATACAAGCAGAACTCAGTGCAGACAGGGCTTAGCTAATGTTAAATTTCAATTGCCTTTTAAATACTAGTAATTTAGCACTGTTAGGTCAGATGTGTTTAAAAAAAGACCTATTTTTTTTCAGATGAAGATGGAGCTGTGTACAAGGCTAGAGATCATAAACTCTTTGATTACAAGACAAAGACTAACAATTATGAGGGATAAAGATACCTAAACAGATTGTTCAGCATATGGATTTTTGTTGTTAGTTTTTCTTCGCTCAATGCCCAGTTTAATCTGCCACTACCAGGCCCTGGAGATTGTTGTGTCTTTATGAATTCTGAATATGAACTGCCCCACCAAATAAGCAGGATGCTCACAATGTGCATTTGAAACCTCAAAACAATGGCTTAAAAACATCCATTTTTCATTTTGGAGCTTTTGTTGGTTTTAGCAGCTGTATTCAGATTGAAAACCATCTACAGAAAATGCCTCCAGGAGGGATAACTATCTCCTAGGAGAAAAAACATGGCCAAACATACAGTAATGCCAAGAGCTATTCATTAAGAAATGCAGAAGAGAGGAGTCGATCCAGGGACACTAGTCATGTTCGCACTTTTCCGACAAATGGCATTACACCATTCACCTAGCCATTGCTCTGTCGAGAAAATTGTATTGCTTTCTGTGAGCCAGAAGGGAAAAAAAAGAGTGTTCAAAAAGGTCTGCTAGAGCTGTAAATGGTAACTGGTGGCTTTGACTAAGGATTTCAGCAAGAGAGAAAGAGGATGAGTGCTGCTGACCGCTCCGTTGTCTTCCCGCCACATGCAGCTGCTGCTGGGACGACGGGGCACATCATCAAAGGCTGAGGACAGCGGTGCAATGCATTTCATGATTAAATAGGAAAAATGAAAGCACCAAAGGGGTTCCTGTTTTATGTGAGTGCACGTGTTGTGTACACATACCCAACCACACACACTAACCACAGGGAAATGTGAAAGAATTTGAATGAAAAATGAATGAACTACACCCGTATAACTTCATATATGTATTGGTGCACATAAAACATCTGCTCCGTATATTGACATACATACAGCATGTATTTGATCCTTGTTTGGTTTTGCTCGCTGCATTAACTGACTCAAGAGCAAACAAAAACTAAAGACACCAGGGTATTTTCTGATTAGGACTGGCACTGTGAAGTATTCCAATTTTCACTTGAAAAAACAGACAGTGATCAAAAGGGATTTCTTTGTAAAAGTCAAGTCTTTCGGATTTTACAAGCAGCCAGTTGGGAAATCCCCATTCTTTTGGGACGGACCATAAGGTGAGCTGGAAGAGTAGTATGGAAATCCTTTGATGTGTCATGGGAGACCTCTGAATAGCTTTCCCACAGGTTAGTGATGAAAAAATGTCATTCCTTTAGTTAACGTGGTCTCGGCACAACTAAGCGCAGAGCATCTGCATGCTGTCTGGCAGTTAGCGCTGGGATTCACCGCAACACGACACCAACTATTAAATGCAATTTTGCTTTTCCTGGGCTCTGTTCCCATTCTACACTTGTGAAAGCTCCTTTTCCACACAACAAATGACCCCCTCCTGCTTCCCAAGGAGGGAAGTGCAGCAGAGTTGGCTTCCCACCCGCTGTGGAAGAGCTGCCACACGCGGTGAGAGCAAGCTTACCTGCTGTTCTTCGACAAAGACTGTAGCAGCCCCTCAGAGAGGACTATGAGAAACAGAGCATATACTCGTGAGCCCTTCCTAGGCAAACCCTCCCCGCCTGCTGGAATAAGCAGATCAGGGGCTTTTGGGGCTGAGTTGTATCTACACCAATGTTGGTAGTTTAAATAGCCTCTGGTGACCCTGATATCCATGAATTCATGGAATCCTATCTTTGAACATGTGGCTTACTCCTCTGTGATTATCCTGTATTTTTCAAATGCACGTTCTGTAACAAAAAAATGCTTTTTTTAAAAAGCACCTGCTGCCTGATAATTCTGAATCAGAATTGCCCTAATTTCTGCTGCAAGAAACAGTGAGCAGTCCTTCTCTAGTTATCTTTTGCACATCGTTCCAGGTTTTATCATCTCTTCCTCTATTATCTCTTTCCCATGCTGAAAAGAGCCAGTTTATTTGATCTCTTCTGCTATGGAAACCACTTCTTATCCTTGATTATCTCATTGCCTTTCTCTGCATCTTTTCTAGATATAGTATATAGATCTATTTTTCTTTGGAGAAGAGGGGAACTGGAACTGAATGCAATCTTCCAGATGTGGGTGAGCCACAGATTTTACACAGTGCCTGAGTGCTGTTCTTTTGGCTATTTCCCTCCTAACAATTTTTTGCTGTCGATCGCTGAGGAACTTCCCACTGTGCCTCGAGGATGTTTTTTGCAAGTGATGATAGCTAATTTAGAGAATATCCTTGCATTCGTAACTAAGGATAACCCATCTGCAGCACTCCGCAGTTTTTCACGCTAAGTCCACCCTTCATTTTATCATCATCTCATAGCTCAGAAATGTGAGAACCTTCTGTATTTCTTCACAGTGATCTGTAGGTTGGACTATCCTGAATAACTGCTTGTCATCTATAAATGCAGCCGGCTTGCTATTAACTCCCTTTTCCAGATGACTTGGAAACGTGCTGGAAAGCTTTGCTCCCATTCTGAGATCTTTGGGACAACCTTCTAAGATATTTCAATAACCATCCTCCTTCAACAAACTGGACAATTTCTTCTTACTTTTATTTCCTATCTTTTAACTAGTACTTAATTCATAGGATTCCCCGACCCCCACCCCCATCTCAACAAGCTAGCTTAGTTTCTTTCAGACCATTTGCCTCATCTACGTGGAGTGCTCCTTTTATAACCCAAATAGTTTTTGGCCTTACTGAGGCAGGCTTCCTGTTTCTGATGTGTTTGGAAAAAAAAAATTCTATTAGCTTTTGTGCCTCTTAGCCCGCCATACTATGTTTTTACATCTAACCTCACCAGAACTTATGCCGTCTTCTATTTTCCTCCTTTAGATTTGACTCCTACAATTTAAAGACTATGTTTTTACTCCTAAGAGTCTCATTTACTCTTGCTTAGCAATGATAGCTTTTTTTGCATGTGTGTAAGCAGAAAGACACCCTTTTTAATTGGATATTTAGATTTACTCTGAGCCTCCAGTGCACTTTTAAACATAATGCAAGACTCCATAATATCTTCAAGCACTTTGTAGTTTAGCTGGTCCTTTTACTTTCCCTTTTTTGCTCGCTTCCTAGTGCTTATACATTACCCCCTTCAAACTAAAAAAACCACTGTGGTGGTTTTCTATATGGCACCTCTTCAGTAAAAAAGAATTCTCCTGTTTTCTTGCTGGGAAGCCTACAACCTACTTCATCATGCTTTCTATCTGTGGTAGCAGCATTTCCGTAGCACTGTGATCCTACATATTTAGTTTATCCCTTTGAAGACAATCATAGGGACAAACACTAACCACATTAACAGGCAGAATTATAAAATTGTTATAGTTGCTGCACCAAACAAAAATGCACATGTAAAAGAGAAGCTGCAAACAAAAACTGAAAACTACCACTTCCTTTGTAATATGCACCGAGAGGTCTTTGCCTGTCAGGTAACTCTTTCTCCTCAGCAAGATGGGTCAGCATACATATCACCTACTAATGTTTCCTGCTGCTTGCTTTGGACTCATCCAAGCCTACCTGGGGTAAAGACTTGTCCTTAGGGAGCTCCCAGGAGCATCGACCTCCCCTGGAAACTGCCATGGTCCATGAAAGTTAGGGCAGTCGGGGTTCAGCTGTTCATTTTGTTTTCACCACACTTAATTCTGGAAGCTTTATGAAATCCTGTTCGAAAACAAGTCAGCTCCTGGCGACTCCGATCCACAAAAGAGGACATTAACCTTAGTTGCAAAGTCTCTATCAGCTCTGCCATGGACAACTGCTCCCACAGGCTAAAGCACAGACACTCGGTACGGAACACGGATCCGTCTGTACAGCAGCATGAAGACTGTAGCTAGGAGCAGGAGGTAGAAATCTGTATTATAGCCTATGGAAAAGGCTCTCTTTCAAATACCTGAAACAAATCCTGGCAATTTTCCTGTGTTGTAGAAGGCTTAAAAACATCGACATACTTTAACAGTGCAGATATTTGTATCTGCTTCAGTACAAAACTGAGAATAGAATAAAATAAATAGAAGTATGAGCCTAAATGCAAGCAGCCCAAATGCACCATCACAGTTCTTACCTGCAGAGCATAATAATAGCATCAGAAAAATAGCAGGGAAAAAATATCAGCATTAGTATTAAAAGAAAATTCATGCTGAAAACCCTTTAAGCGTTATCACTTACCCTGTAGGAACAAAAACTAGGAAAGGAAAAAAATAAAATAAAATTCAAGGTAGTGAAAAGAATCACAGTTAACCTATTGAGCCTTAGCTCTACTTTTTCTGAAGCATCTTAATTCAGGCTATTTTGTAAGCTGATTAAGAATCACTATGTTATATGCTTCCCTCTTTATTTTCTTTCATATACTATCTCCTATGAATAAGGAAACTTCCACTTCCTTTCGCCTGTATTTATCTGTTCAGATACCAAAGCTAGAAATATACTGATTTACTCATTTTCAGAACAAAACTGATTAGGGAATTAAAATTTAAAGTCTTAAAGTGATATGCTATCAAAAATTAAAAAGTTTTAGCTATTGAGGGCAGCACGGGTTTTTCTGCGTACAGTAGTTTTGATAGAAAGGTGTGCACTAAACATGATAAAAATGAATATCTCCTTATGCTAAAGGGTTTAATCTTTTTTTTTTTCCTGTTTCTTTTCAGTGAAATAAACAGATGTAATTCAAATATTTGAGTTGTCAGGAATACTAGCACTGTCAAATCAATATAGCTGAGGAACAGCAATTTCATTTATTTCCCTTGTCAGCTAAAATCACCTTGAAGGGTTTTCAGGTATTGGTTGTCAGATCGCTACTGTGATTTTTAGATTTTAAACGGAGATTTCAGTATTGGCATTAAAAGGAAAAAGGGAAAGTTCTGTGACAAGAGATGTTTGATAGGGAATCAATTAAAGAAAATCAGTAGACCTGGAGCTGATATGAAACCATCCATCCAAAGTCTTTCCACAGAGTACAGCTTAACTCAGTTTAAATTGTTTTTGGTCAGGATTTATAACATGTGGAGCCAGAAGCTCAGCTGGTGTAAAACTGCACCAGCACCAGAGCCAGTCTCACAGATCAAGAAACAAAGTGGAAAAATGAGAAAAACTGAAGAAAAAGTATTTAGATGGCTTTCTCACTCATTTTTTGGGAGAGGGTTGATTAAAAAAAAAAAAACCCTGCTTGAAAACAAATTTTAAAACCCTACAAGTGACAGACTGTCAGGATCTTCATAAATGTTGCTGTTCAAATCATGTTGTCAGCATCTTGTGAAGCAATTTCTGTATTTACTTGGGAATAAACAGCGCTGAATTCTAGGTTAAGTTAGTATCTCCAGTTTGCTCTCTTCCTTAGCTAGCCCCCTTTCCCTGCTTTTTTGGAAAGAAATATACTAGCAGGGATCCAAAATACTGTTCGGGTAACACAGCAATAGAATAAAGATAAATTTTGCCCTAGAGGAGATTTTACAGAAATGAAGTACACCAGGCAAGGAATTGGCTCAGTCTATGCAGAGGCACTGCAGGTGGCGTCTGCACGTCCGCTTGCAGATATGTTCTGTTTAATAAGTTTTCATAGATCACCGGTACAATACACCAGTTTATCTGTACTTCAAAACATTCAGGTTTGTATTTACTGCTGGGGGCTGCGGTGCCAGGCTGTGGTGTGGGCGGGCACAGCCTGGGGGACCGGGGGGCAGAAATCTCGGCAAGACAGAGCTTGGAAAAGGCACCTATAAAACTTTAACTAAGCAGGATGTGTAAACGACAGCCTTCTCTCTTCAAAAAAACCAATTTTTACTTAAGGGGGGGGGGGGTCAGAAATGCCAGAGAACATATACTTTTTGGACTAACTGTGCTGTTTAGAAAAACTTAACAGTCCTAGTATTCCAACACTGTACATCAAAACACTGCAAGTTTTTTTTTTTTTTTTTGTGGGAATAAAATAGTGCAAACAGCTAAAATAATCAGAAGAACAGCTACTCAGAACTCAGCCCATGAGGATGACACGAAAAAGCTATTTCCATACCCATTTAAAGAATTAAGTCCTTTTTGCCTGTTGTCTCACCTAATTTGGAATAAATTTTACAGACAATTTTCTTCTAATAATGTTCTGAAAGAAATAAGATAAACAACCTTGTGCCCTCTAAAATTTAAAAGAATATACCTGTAACAGAAATAACAGATAGTCCAATGGGAGATATTACCCTCTGGAATTTTTTAATTTTTTTTTTAAGGTTGTCCTCTAACACTTGTTTTTTGCAAAACAGCACTTCATACATTTTTTAATGCATACTGCTACAACCCATATTCCAATGTCAGTTATACTGGATCTATAGGGACCCAGAGATAAGTACCATTTTACTACAGTGATAAAGGACAAGATGAATGCATTCTTGTGCATTTGTTCCCTTCAAAAAGTTTATCGGTGAAAGACAGAAAACCATGACGTTTTCAAAGACGGCAAAGCTTTAAAATATTCAATTTATATTCAAGCCTGAGTTTCACTGCATGAGCTTTTATTTTCCTAAGCATTTATGAATAAAATTATCTAAAACTACTTTCTCGATGATACACAATGCCCAGGCTATATATTCATTTATTTTGCTTACTTTAAAGAAGGCTGCATCCTAAAAAAAAATCATGCAGGTGAGCCCAAATGCAGATTGAGGAGCCTGATTTTATTTAAATTTTTAGTTAACTATTTGCTGTCAGTGTCAGCAGTCTAATTTGAACAGTATTAGTAAGTTTGCTCTCGCCTTAGCACCGTCCTCCCCAGCTCGCAGGACACTGCGGGACGTCCATGCAGGGTGCCCAGGGGGTGCAACACGAAAGCCGGTGCCATGACCCCAGGCGAAAGGTGAAGCGGAGCAGGAGACCTCGCCACCCACCCCACCTCTTCCCATACACGCCTACGAACACTGATGCCTCCGGAAAACCCCCCGGAGAGCTTTGGCATGACTAGCGTCCCCGCGCACTCACCCGCTTGGCTGCGGTGTCCTGAAAGGCGGGCTCCTTCACATGGCCTCCCCGTGGCTCGAGTGGCTACCACCACGGGCGCAGGACCCCGGCGGCCGGCCGGCCGGTGTGCCCACCCCACGGGCCACTGCTTGCCGGCTCCTCAGCTCGCTCCTGGGAACGGGCCCTGGGTCTCGGATAACCCACCGCCTGTTCTGTCGCTGGTCAGGCTCCTGAGCAATAAATTACTCTGCTTTACATGGTTCAAATTTCAGGTTTTATTTGGTTTTTAAATTAAAAAAATAAATTTCATTATTAAATAGTGGAATGGGTCTAAACTAATGTTTTACATATCAACTCACTTGCTTTAGGATATCACCAGAGAAACAATTAAAGTATACCGCCCAAACAAGACTCTCTGTTGGAAAGCTCAACAGTGGCGTAATTCAGTTAAACTGAAAAAAAAAAGAAAAAAAAAGTCTTAACAATTACAATGAACATTAGAAGTAAACCTCTGGTTTTAGTGTCCTCCAAACCTAATTTCCATCACAAAGGCAGTCATTATGTTCAGAATACTATACCACAGTGCTAATGTCATCGGCTTCGTCTGGTTTCTTTTGCCTGCTTGGCAGGGATTTCAAGTACTCAAGGTGCCTCCTTGCATCCTCTTGATTTTGCCGCACGTAATAAACCACATATGAGATCACCATGGTGAACCAGCCAAACATGGTGACCAGCATGGCGTAATCGGTAGTCTTTTTAGGAAGGTTACAGAGGTCAGCATCGTTGGCCGCATTGAGGAAGGGTCTCCCGGCGTGTTCATCTAACACAGATGTCTTACAGATGACGTTGTTGGCAGTCTCATGGTTGGACGCCATGCTCCTCAACACCTGCTGCAGCGTGCAGTCACAGTGCCAAGGGTTGTTTGCGATTCTGGCTCTGGCCTTTAAGTTGTTGAAAGCATTTTTGTGCACGCTTTGAATCCGGTTGTCAGACAAATCCAGAGTCTGCAAGGTTTCTGCCACCCCTTTAAAGGCATGTTCGTCTATAAATTCAATCCCATTTTTTGATAAATTGAGGACTCTCAGTTGATGCAAGTCCTTAAAAATTTCATTTGGGATAGAGGTTATCTGATTGGAGTCCAAATAAAGTAAGACTGTTTCTGGAGGAAGATCTCTGGGTATTTCCTTGAGGTTTGCATTGCTACAGCTGACGTTTAAACCTCCCGAGTGAGAACAAAGGCAGCCTTTTGGGCACATACTGGCAGAATGAAAGCACAGTATCATGAGGACAAAACTTTGTAAGAGCAGACACATGGAGAGGGAACGAGTTAACCACAGGTCTACCAAATGCATGCTGGGATGTCAGCATAATCACACGACCATGCCTCATTCAGCCAACAGTGGTGGGAAAAGGCTCTGCAAAGCTGAAACGTAGCTTCATTTTCTTCAGTGGGATTAGTAAAAATGGCCTAACATGTGCGTTTCCTCATGGTCAATACTCTTCTTAAAAGTACACCTATGGAGAGGAAGAAAAGAGAAGTTCCTTATACTATAAACTCTAATCCCGATTTTGTTTCCATTAAAAAAAAAAAAAAAGAAAAATAGGCAAAGTGAAAGACACCACTGAATGGTCTATTATCCCATCCTAGCAGTGCACCAAAGGATTTATTCAGGTAGCTCCTATTAGCATTAATCTGAGTTTAGTACATAAATCCCCAGCACATCTTTAAGAGGACAGCCTACACTTACTCCAAATTGCAGTAGTTTGGCCTTTAATACTTATTAGGAGTCACTGTTTTGTTTTGTTTTGGTTTTTATCACAGACCTTCCTAAAACAACAGCCATAAAAGTGAATTACATTTTCCCTTACTGGAGTAGAAGATGGATAATATGAGTTAGAGTTGGATCTCCAGCAACAATAACAACTAAATCAGGTATTTGTGGTGGTTTACATAAACTTATCTCAAAATAATTTATGATATTTTAAATCCAAATCGAAGCAATTAAAGGAAACACTTTTACTAAATCAATGAACAATTAAAAATTAAGTAAACCAAATACTACTGGAAGACCACAAAAATCCATCATCTTGTTGCTTGTCTCCCTCTTCCTTTTTGCTTGTGAAGATTGCATTTCTTGTACCTCATAGTACTCGCTAGATACTGCTGCAAGACTCACAGAAATCAGTTTTCCTGAAAATTTTCTACTCATTTAACAAAAAGAAGTAAACAAATACCAGAAACTCAAATCTAAAAACCAAATAAACCGCATATACAGCTACGCAAGTGAGCAGAACAAAATACCTCTTTCATGGCATATAATATGCTAACAGAACACAGGAAAATTATTGCTTCTGCTTTTCCTCTCTCAAGTTGGCTTAAAAATAGTAAATATCCAGAAGTTTTTCTGTTTTCTTCCTTAATTGGAATACAAATACAGAAGTCTGAAATGCTGACCTATAAGGTTTCAAAGACAACCTCATTTATTTTTTCCCCTGTTATGGTAAACTATGAATTTCTAACCATAACAGGCCCATTTGTTTTCTTGTACATGCCCTCTGTCTCTCTTGCAGCTTGGATATTTGCAGCCTTCAGGTTGTATTTACATATAAATGAATTTTTTCTCAAACCCACAGTGTAATCCACTGAACAGCACAATCCCTGCAGGGAGGATATTTGTGATCCTACAAGAAAAAAGACCAAATTGTATTGCAATCATTTTTGCCTGCAGAACTGCAGAATTCACGCACTAACTGCAGTTTCTGGCACATCACTGCACCCTGGATCAGCTCTGTCATGGGGTATTTTAGACCCATAATGCAAGCTTTATTTAACTCTTTTGCTGATGCCAGTCATGATGTCTGATGTCAGTTGCCCCACCAAAAAAACCCAAATTGATAGCAAGTACATTATGTATGAATACCCCATTGCTGTTGCTGGGGAATGGCAAGAGTTCAAAAAACTTTCACTGCAACCTCCCGCATCACCACTACTCTTAACTACTATTGATCAAGAGAGAGGCTGCCCAAGAACCAAAACAGAAAGTTTACGCTTGGACTCCATAAAAGGGAAATCACTATCTAAAGCAAAAATAAAAACTTGTTAGCAATTTGTCTTCTCTAGTAACTTCGTAAGAGAAAATGTAAAACCATTATGAAGGGGAGTAAGAAGATTACGAAGAGTTCCCTATGAGGGCGGTGAGGTAGCATCTCCGCAATAAACAGTCCTGCAAACAGGGTTTACGTGAAGGAAACCTGTTGCCCTAGGTGCATCCTTGACATGCCTCCCTAAAGCTGTTTGGTCACTGTGGTGTATAGTCTTCAGATCAGATGAGAAAAAAATCCGTTACAGAAGGAGCAAGCTACAGAAGTTGTTTTTTCCCAGCCTGCCCAAAAGTGCTAAGTACTTGCTAAAATGTGCAGCCCATTTTGAGGCCGAGCTGGAACCAGCAGCTGCTCACTCTGGCAGCTCCACGCTGGCAATCTGCTTCTCCCTCCAGCAGTGCTGGGTGCTGCAGCACGAAGGCATATCCCCTGCAAAAATGGCTATATATCATTTTTCCCCCTCATGTTCATGTATCTCACAACTGTGCTGAAACAAAAGTAAGTGCAGATGAGTGACCCATATCATCATCAAGCATGACGGAGTCACCAAGCATGCCCTCACCACCTACTACTTTTGCATAGTGGTTTTTCACTAGCAATACTGGAATCATATTGCAGAAATGGACTGAGCTGAAAGGACACTGAGGGCTCTTTGCAAAGACCTGCAGTAGTTTCAGGTGCTTAATTTTGTAGAAAAACAAACATCACACTCATCTCACCAGTGTGTGAGGATCAAACATTATATTTATTTCAGTATAGGCTAAAAAAAATTATGAACATCCTGGTCGAAAAAAAAAATCACCCCAAATCATAAAGTGTTTTAGCATATTACTGTATCAAAGAGGCCTCATGCACAAAAGATAATGTGAAACGTCTTCATCCCATTGAAGACAAATGAAGTTTTCCTCCTTTAATGTACTAATGAGTTCAGAGTGTGGAGAAAGTAGGATCATGCATTACAGATTGAGCAGGGAAGTGTTTAATGAAGCAATGCCTCTTCAAAAGAGAAAACAAAGTAAATGGCTAAATAGGGAGAAAAACTCTCAATGTTTCAAGTTGTTAAAAAGAGCAAGTTGAAAACTCTAATTAATAATTCAGCCAACAAATGTATTAGCTGAGCAAGAATAAAGTGCAACAACTTCTCAGCAAATTAACCGGAAACAATGCAATGGGACACAGCATCAGTCAGGGGAAGTGGAGCTTTGTTTACTTCCATAATCAGAATATCTGATCCAAGGGATGTCTGTGGTTTGGGTTCTACCACTAAACTCATACTGAGGACTTCTTTGACTCATAGTTATCCTACTGACTGCAACAAAAGAAAAGATAAGTAGAATCTGATCTTTTGTAATGTCAAAAGAAAGATTTGCAGCTTCTTGGGCATCCATCAAATTCTCTCCAACGGGAACATACTAAATACAGAAGGTGGTAGCAGAGGTTGGAATAAAGGTTGGAAGACTGATTTGAAATAAGTATATGAATGAATTAGAAAACTGAATTAAAAAAGCACTGAAAAATAAATTAAATAGTAACTGAAGGCACAGAGAAAGGAGAGCAATACTAAAAGCACAGACAACCAGAATGGTATGAAAACGCATTTTGTATGCATTTCTAAAATACAAGTGCAAACATAGAGAACTTAAGATAGAAGCCAAACATCGCAGGATCACAAAGGTCACAAAGGGAGTTAAAAATACGAAGAGGCAGAGAAGAACGCAAGGTGCCCAGAAGATGAAGAGGGACTGCAGCACTGTCCCAAAAGCATAAGGGATACTAGGGGCAACTGCATTAGCGCTGGGATCCTGGGGAAAGGTGGTGAGGGCACAGGGGCAAGGCAAGCTTGAGAAGTCAAGTCTGAGGGCACAGTGTGAAAGAGAGAATATAGCTGTCAGTCCCCTACAGATTTTTATGTGACTTCTAAGGTCAGAAAGTCTGGCTACAAACAGTTCTCGCTGCTGATCTCTTATGCCAAGAAACATTTCCATTTCATGCATGACCATCTGCGTAGATTCCCTATGCTAAATTATGTCTTCACTGGCATTTGTGCAACACCACCATCCTCTTGTCACGTGCACAGAGTGTGGGATGCCACTCACACCACGCTGTGAAGGAAATTCAGCGATACCAGTTCCATTTCCCTTATCAGTAACATAAGATACTGGAATAATCTCTCTTCATGCCTTCAAAGCTGGATCCCCTGATGAAACAGATTGCCTCTGTCACTCCAGGGGTGTCTGTGGGGTTACAGCTAACTAAAGATGCTCAGCATCCAGGCCCACAGTTTGTATTTGTGGTTACTGAAGTTGCCAAGATTAGAGAAGAATTTTTTTGTCACTGAGGTGTACGTGCTCGAACGAGAAAGCAAGAAAGGGAAGAGGAAACAGGAAGAAGTCTTACAGATGAGCCACAGGGAGTGGCCCCATGGCTGCATAATGATCCCATTTAATTTGTCTATTCTTTTACTTTTCTACTTCCAGAAAGAACAGTGTGGAAAAATTATGTACAACCCAACTTCCCAAGAATATGTTGGCCATAGTGTGCCAGTGCACAGTTCACCTACCTTGAAAAAAGTCCATCCATACCATTCTTCCAGTGATATGCAGATGGAAAAGTAAGTCGCTTGCCTGCTAGCTTTAGGCACAACACCCTGAAAAGTCCTTATTTGAACACAGATCCCAAATGGCACAACAGATCTCCACACACAGTCCACCAGTTTCACTGTTTTTTTCAATTAATGATAAAGGCACCCCTGTGAGTAATCGCTGGCCCTCTAGCTTGGAGATGGACCGCCCACATGGAGGTGTCTCCTATCCTCCCTGCGTATGACCCAGGGCAGAGATTCTGCAAACTGCCCTTAGGCTTGTGAGGGCAATGCAACCGTTTTCAAACCATAGTCTCAGCTACAGCTGCACACCCAGTAAGCCTTCAATAGATCCCTAAAAAAAAATAGCTTGACTTTTCAAGCCTAGTCCAAGGAAACTCCTGACATTTAGACTAACAATCTTCTCACTTGTAAACTGCAGAAGTTTGATATGGAATGAGAAAAGCCCAGGAAAAAAAATCCTCTAAAAAGGGCCCTATTTTTAGACATCCTTTAGGGCAAGCTTGCACTTCAAATAAATATTAAAATTTTAAAACTAAGAATCCATTCAAAGGGAACATTGTAACAAGATCATTGCTTTATCTGACTTCCAGTCAATTACTGAGATGTTTTACAGTTTTGAAGAGTCTGCCATTATTATTATTACTTTTTTTTTTAAAGACATTCACTATCTTGATAGATAGAAAAGACATGTTCACTGATAAATCTGGTTTCCTACTTCTCTATTAAAATAGGTCTTAACTTTGCTATATTGGATACATTCGTTTTATATCTGATCCAGCAAATTACCCACTGAAATAGAAAATGGATTAACTCTTTATTTTTAATGGATTGTTTTCCTTGAACTCAGTCTCCTGTAATGCCAATCTTTCACAGCGTATGCACAAACCAGCCCTACTCTCCACATCCAAATACTCAGAGGCATATTTTACCTCTTTGTACTCCTTTTTTTCCCAGTCATATAAAGCCTTACACTAGCTTATCTCTAAATATACTACCTTGTAATTAGTATTGACAAGACAGCTGTAAGCTGAAGACAAAATTCATAATGCCAGAGAAGGCTAAAATTCACAAGTGCTTTCCCCATCCAAACAGTGCAGTTTGCTTCAGGACAGAGGACAGGACAATTTATCTTGAACCAAAGAAATTAGCCACCGATACTCCCACGCAACTGTAAATGGCATGCCTATGAAGAATCAAAACAGGGAAGATATCCATGGAAATAATCATTTCCATATAGTCCCATCCTTAACCTGCCTTAAAACATGGTTAATACACGAACAGAAGCACACACCTCCCAATAAGCTGCTCTCTGGGTTGGCCTGTATGTGAGTGTGAGCAGCGTAAGCCGCTGGATGCCAACAGGGTCTGGGCACAACGGGAGGAAAAACCTCCATGATCTCCCACCCTGCTCCTCCAACACTTGCCTCACTGCAGACAGAATCTAACCACAATTGTTTAAAAAACACAAGAGAACCGATATGGAAATGCTGAACGTCCCTCCTTTGTGTATTAGTCTAAATCCATTCCAGGATGGTAGCAACCTGAGGTCACTGCCAGCTAACAACCATTCAGAAGTGACAGTATCAATATAACAGTAATTCACACAAAAAAAGGGGTTTTTGTTCACTTCCTATGGACAAATGATAAAACTACACCACGGCAGCGAGACTGCCTTAGGATCCTGCAAGTGACGATACCTACAAGCTGGAGCTGAGGAAAAGCGGCAGGATCCAAAGGAAAACACAGCAATTGCTTTTTATCTCTGTGCTATATCTGCTCACTACAGAACTGTGAACTTCATGGCTATCAAGTGAATTCCTCCAGACAAATTAATTTAAAATTCCTTTAAAAAATGCAGTCTGTCTACTATCAGAGGCAGCCACTGTGGTATATACTGCAGTCAAGTGCAATCTCACTGGCTGCACAGAGATTTGGAGCTGGACAGCACGACCTGTTCTGTGGCCCCTCAGGGAACAATTTGGTTTAGTGTATAAAACAACAATCTGGTCTCAAGGCTCTGGACCCAGGGTCCTGGCAACCTCCACTTTTCCAGCATCTCTCCCTGGCTTTCCTCAAACGCTGTGTGGCTGACTGACCGCTTTGGAGAACAGCTACCTTGAAGGCAGGTACTGAAAACACTATGAAGCACCAAGCCACAGAGATGCCAAGAGCTGCTTGCAAGGTGCCAAGTGATTGAAATCCCCAGATGAAAGTCTCTGGCAGTGGAAGATTTTCAAGATCTCAGAACATAGAAAGATGAAATCCTAGAGCAGTAAGAAAAGAAATTAATAGAAGCCAACAGCAAATGAGGTGGAGAAAAAAAGAGTTCAGAAGATCACTGATTCAAGGAATAATAGAAATGTCATGATTAATCAGTGTAAGCCTGAACTTCAATTACATAATGGATTCATTATCTAATGAAACACCAAATGTACTCAAACTACAATATTCTTCTTTAAGACAGGACTCAGAATGCCAGTGGATATTTTCTTCCCCCAAACCTTCCTCTGTAGGCATCCTTTTAACAACTGTCCATGGCAAAACATTTCTAGCTGCAAAGCGAATTGTGTAGGTAAAAGTTTACAGATCTTACAGCTATGAATACTTTTTCTTAACAATTACAGAGTAATAAAATGGTTAAGGAGAGCCAAATGAACATTTTAAGCTATAATTACTTTCTGATTGTGAGATCACTGAATGTATCACTCCTTATTACAGAATAACAACTTAGTTAATTATACTGTGTGGGCAAATGAATCAGCACTTTAAGATTGATGGGTTGGGTTTATGTCAAAAAATGTATTTGACTTTTCTCCCTTTTCATCTCAAGTCAGAAATTATTTTATAACTCTCAAGTGATAAATAATTGTGTGAGGCTTAGCAGATATAAGAACAGCTCCATGACAGAAGAATATTAGCAATTATCTCCTTCTATCTTTCTTATGATGCTTTGCTCTTGGAAGTCTTCTGTGGCAACACAATCCTTCAAATTAAACTGGATACACTTGAAGGAAATTGAAGGAAGAGCTCTTACTCCTCTTTCTTTCAAGTCCTGACAAAGACTGAACATGGTTTTATTCTTCCACTGTCTTACATTATTTCTTTCCTGTATCCTCTTTCTATGATTTAGACTACAAAAGGCTCCCATCCCTTCCCTAAGCAATATACTCTGATGCAAAATATAAACAACAGTTTGTATGTGTAACTATGCCATTTGAAAAGGAACCAAAACATTACATACACATAGGCAATGGAAACATGCAGGAAGTTAAAAGTGAGAAGCATAAGATATAAGCTAAATATCATCATTTGAACACATTATATTTGCAAGAAATTGGGTCGACAATCTATAGAAGACCAAACAAAGGCTCCAAGTATACCAGCCACTTCTCTGCAAGTGTATCTTCAAAATTTTTTTTTATCACTATATAAGCACATGAAGAGCCAGATGCTAAAGGGAAATGCTCATCCACTGACAAATGACTGTCTGTAGACTAACTGTAAAGAGTTCCCCAAAGCTATCTCATTTGTTTCTAGATTAATTATTAGTGTGCATTAGAGTCGGAACCATTTTTAGAGTTTGGGATCATATTCTACTAAGTCTCAGCCATACTCTGTTCTGGCAATAAAATCCTTCTCAGCAGCAGTTGAGTCAATCCTCCAGATGATCTACACTAGAAAAAATGTATATATATTCAAGGGTTAAAATAACCTGAAATGGAAACACTTTGCCTTCCTCAGGTAAAGAGACTCAGACTAAAGTCTGTTCTTAACTCTGGTTAGGAACTGAAGGCACAGGAGCCTTTCATGACCAGGCAACATAGTAGGTTTTGATCAAATCCAATAGAATCCAATGGAAGATGTTTTCAACACAGAACATCAATTTCAAAATATTTGCTGATCTATTTCTTTCCCATATGATAAAAGAATACGATCATCAAAGTGAAAAAGACCAGTGATCCGTCCGAGTTGTATCCTGGCTCTACCCAGTAGCTAATGATGGATGCTCCTTCAACTTAATTCTGCAATATCATATCATACAGAAAATGCCTTCTTGATCTCAAGATAATTACACTGATCACCTCAATGATTATCAGCATAATCAGTGACAAGTCTTGCAATTTAATCTTGATAACTGCATCTGGTGACTGCAGATGGTGTCCTTGTCCAAATGAAAATCTCATTCTTATTTTGCAAAGCACAAATCTAACGCCCTGCAAAAGGAAATGCGTTATCACAATCTAATAGGCCTAAGATGAGCAAGGTCCAGACTGTCAAGAGACCTTCCCTTTGCTTTTAAAGGCACTTATTTGGTTCTGCATACTTTTACCTTCAGGATCATTTCAGATTCATCCAAATGCTCCTGCAACTTACCAGACAGTGGGAAGAGAGAAGAGGCATCACTGTAATTAGGCTAGGGAAGCTGTGCTGATAATAAAGTCAGCAAGGCAGAAATAAGCTTGCAAACCTGAGGGGAGCATTCAGCAAGGAACATGCTAGTGGCTCTGTAAAGTTGCCTATGGTTGCATGAAGCAACCAGCAAGACAGCTGCTGTCTGAAGTTATCTTGGCACTGGGGAGTCCTGGAAGGAATAAGCTCTCTGTTACAGACTCCAAAGAAAGTTGGGGAAGGGAGCGGAAAAATGAAGCAGGGCACGGCTGAAAGCTGCTTCTTCCATCCAATCCTTTGCCACAGAAAAGCTCCCAGTGAACTGCTGCGGGTCACGGCAAATTAGGCCATCTCTGGGGTTTGACCCTTCTCATGGAAATACAGATGTGAGCAGAAAGTGCCACCAAGATAGTTTAGTATCTACTTTCACACACTCTTGCTTTCCACTGGGATCTGCATTACCCCGTGTTAAGCCATGGGAGCCCAAGGCTGATCCTTTCCACGCACAACTGCCCAGTGACACAAATACAGAGTGATAATCCACGACACAAGGGATTTGTAAGGAAAGAAGGCATGACTGAAGAACTTACTACTGAAATGAAACAATCTGATTAATATCCACAAGATGAGACCACAAAGAAAAGGAACATATTCCCAGAGCAATTACTCCGTAAGAAAAAGTCTGAAAGGGGAGAAAGAAACCACAAGCTAAATTAACAATCAGGGATGGCACTTCAGAAGAGTACCTTGGCAGTTATTCATTCAGCTCCCTGTGCTTCAAAATTTGCTAGCTGCAGAATAACAGGACCTTTAAGGGACAAGAAGCATTCAAAAGTAAAGTGTCTGATAAAAAAAGCAAAAAATTAGAATGTATAACTTTTTTAAACAAAGGAAGCCTATTGAGTTTGAAATTTCCAAAATTAAAAGTTCCAAAATTAAAATGAGGGCTCAGCACCCCAAGTTTCTACTAAAGAAATTAAAATAGTGAAGTAACAATAAGTTTCAGAAAATAGAGAAAGGGACAGCAAGTATGGAATAATTATGAGATCAATAAGCAATTAAGCAATTTTAAGAAGACATCCAAATGACCTTCTGGAATCAAGGGCCAGACTGAGTTAACTACAAGCCATTCGGACTTGTCAAAGAAACATGTTGATCAGTGATGATGGTTTGGCTGGGTTAATGGTTATAAAACCTGCACATTAGCACCTGCACCACTGAGAGAGCAAAGAGTACATCTACAACAACACACATACATATATACTTTCTGTTTCTGTGCAGAAATCGAGCTAAGGTATCATAAGCCTCTTCGACAGTGTGTGGTTTGTGTCAAACCACATACCAATAAGACCACATCCCCACTTTTAACATTTTAATCCATAAGCAGCTTCAAATAACTGTCTTTTTCATCAGCTTGCTAGAGAAACATCTTTTCTCCTTCAATGTATGCCACAGTACCTAGCTAATAATAGATTTTATTTCTATATTTAAATATCATTATACCTCTAAAAGCTGAACGTGAGATAGTCTGGAAGAACTAGACAGGGAGCTTTTGTACTTCTGTGAAAGCAAGACTAGGAGTTTCCCACCAGGACCTACCAGTCACTTTTAGCTCTGATGGTTGCTATCAGTATTAGTGCCCAAGAAAAAGGATAGCACAAACACAACCTCTGCAGCTCTGTTTCCGCTGAGGATCTCCCAGACAAGTGAAATCTAGTAGCGGAAAGCTTTATATGATCTTGTGCTGGCAGCATTTCATTAATTAAGTGTTTTCAGCCATATGGAACCATAACATTATCTAATCTGACCCCCTGCCTATCGCATGATGTTTCATTTTACCAGTAAATCTCATATCATGCCCAGTAATTTAGGTCAGCCTAAAGCACACCAGAACCCAGGAGACCACTGTGTGCCCAAGGCGAGCAACAGGAGGTGCCAGGATGCCTTCAAAGGGGTTCAAACACACAGAGAAAAACTCAATTCCATCCAAGTCCAGCATAATAGTTAAAATCTCTTTTCCAGGAAGAAACCACTCTAACGGAAATGCCCACTCCACCTGAATCTAGACACTAAACAGGAATTACACAGGTTTTCAAAAGAAAGTCTGTAGTGAAAGGTATTGTTACGCTGCTCAGCAGAGTTGTATGTTACCACCTGACTCCAAACGAGGATTAGAAACACTGGCTGTTCCTTCACACGCTGCTGAGTTACATCAGGTGCTCAGCTGCCATTAAAGGACTTTGCAAATTACATGTGTTTCACCTAAGCAACAGTCAACATGTTTTCATTCTGAAATGACTGCTCTGGATCATACCAAAAGTCTCCCAAGAAGTCAGGTAAAATCCTTTTATTTTTTTAAACCATACAGTATTTCTCCAAAGTCAGCTAAAGCTTACAGTATAAGTTTCTTTTCTGAGGATGCGTAATGATAGCAAGTCGATATTACAAGTTGATGTAGGAGACTGAAATTCTCTGAAGGTTCTCTGACCTTTATTCAGCAAAATATTTAGCCTGGTTGCAATTTAGCAGCTTGGTGAGAGGCATGCCTTAAATGTTCAGAGGGCTGAAATAAAAGTTGTTTATCAACAATTGCTAAATAATAGGAACAACTCTAAAGAAAAATGGATCGGCATTTCTCGGTGGAAATAAACACCAGTCTTCATTAGACATGAAGTCTTGTTGTACTAAAAACCAAGACACTTCTGCTAGATATTGAGTGAGCAGAGATTTTCCAGTCAGTCAGTCATTCGTCCCAAGGAGAAAAGAAATCTCCTGGATAGCAAAGAGAAGTGCTGCAATGGCTGCCTCCAAGATGAGAACAAACCACCAAGGTCACTCTTACTCTAAAGGAAAAGATGTCTTTATTAGCAGCACTGGAGCACAAGAGGAAGAGCTTCAAACTCAGTTCAATAAAACCCTTATTTTAAAGACAAGAATATATCAGCTATTTGTGTGTCCCCATAGAAGTTATACAGCCAAGTTGACTTTGGCGGAGCTAACTAATACAAAAAGCAGGAGTTGTGAAGAAAAAAAAGGACTTGATTAGCTGGGCAATGATCCAGTGAGCAAGACACTGGAGGCTGCAAGTTCACAGCCGAAGAAGCTTAGGTAGAAATAATTTATAGCAAATTAAGTTAGGTCATGATAATGAAATTTAAAGGCAAGTGGGACATGATTTATTTTACTAAGGCTTGTTGAAAAGTGAAAACCAAGCAGAGCCAACAGGAAGGCTAATTTAACTCTGGTTACAGTTAGTACTGGCACTGAGATAAACTTAACTTGATGTATTTAGAATGGGAAAGGGAACTGAAGGACTGCTTTTCCTTTTAAATCCTTACTCTGCTCATGTAAATTGCAGGGGAAAGCAGGGCAAATTCTATGCTGAGTTGTGTGCAAGTTTCTAATATTTGTTTCCTAATTTTAAAGCACCCGCTCACTCGGCCCTCTGCCTGCACTCTTCTGCATGCTCACCCTCCTCCTCCCCAAGCCCTTGGTGCCCTGCAAGTTCTGTACCCACTACTGCTATCACATGAGGTAGTCAGTATGCCCCAAGCTCAAAGTCAGGACAGAATGCAATGAATGCAGTGAAAATGCATGATCCCAGCTGTCCACAGCGATCACAGCCCTTGGATCTCATCTCCAAAAGAGCAGGGGAGGACCCATTCCCTGCCATCCACGCTACCAATGCTCTCTGCCCACTGGTTCACTGGCAGCGCTGAAACCACTTCTCCTGCTGCCCCATAAGCACAGCCCCCTTCTGCTGGCACCTCCTCCAGCATCAGCCCTCTCCTGTTTTAGGCAGCTGTATGTTGGCCACTGTGGCACAACATTGAAACTGGGTCCAGGGGTCAATACGGGGGCCAATACTGCTTAATCTCTTCATCAGCGACCTGGAAGATGGGACTAAATGCACCCTCAGCAAGTTTGCAGATGATACACAGCCGGGAGGAGTGGCTGATACACCAGAAGCCTGTGCTGCCATTCAAAGGGTGGCTGGAGAGACAGGCAGAGAGGAACCTCATGAAGTTCAACAGAGGAAAATGCACCTAGGGAGGAATAATCCCACGCACCAGTACAGGCTGGAGGCTGACCTGCTGAAGAGCAGCTTTGCAGATCCTGGTGGGGGGGATCCTGGTGGACCATAAATTGACCATGAACTAGCAATGCATCTTCATGGCAAAGAAGACCAACGGCATCCTGGACTGCATTAGGCAGAGCTTCACCAGCAGGTCAAAGGAGGTGATCCTTCCCCTCTATTCAGCACTGGTAAGACCACATCTGGAGTGCTGGGTCCAGTTCTGGGCTCCCCAGTACAAGAAAGACATGGACTTACTGAAGTGAGTCCAGCAAAGGGACACAAAGATGATTAAGGGACTGGAGTACCTCTCATACAAGCATAGGTTGAGAAAGCTGGGACTGTTCAGCCTGAAGAAGAGAAGGCTCAGGGGGCAATCTTATCAGTGTGTATAAATGTCTGATGAGATGGTGTAAGGAAGACGGAGTCAGCCTCTTCTCAGTGATGTCCAGTGACAGGATGAGAGGCAATGGGCACAGACGGAAACACAGGAAATTCCCCTTGAACACAAGAAAACACTTTTTATTCTGAGGTGACAGAGCACTGGAATTGGTTGCCCAGAGAGGTTGTAGCGTCTCCATCCTTGGAGATATTCAAAACCCAACTGGACATGGTCCTGGGCAACCAACTCTAGCTAACTTTGCTTCAGCAGGGAGTTGGACCAGATCATCTCCAGAGGTCCCTTCCAAACACAACTATTCTGTGATTCTGTTCTGTGATTAATCCACCAAAAGTTTGGTACACTTTTGGATAGAGGTGAACCAGCTCCTGCACCATAACAGCATGGAGAGACACAGGCAATTGAAGAAGGCTGTGCCTGAGCTGCTGAGTGAGACCGGGGGGGGGGGGGGGTTAAGCTGAATACAAAATGCAGCAGTGTCTCGGCCATCTGGAGATGCCACCCTGGCCATGACAGGGCAGTGCCTAGGCAGGGAGAGGTGGAGACAGGCGCACAGATCCCCAACAGGCAAATCCACACAGGTGGCCAGTCTATTTTAAGATGAAATGAACTGTGACCATCACCTTGAGTCTGGAGGCCTGCTTCAGTGGGGGCTCACCTGCCGAGTTCGGACAGGATGGACACCAACATCTGCACTACAACCCCCCTGCCCGCCAGCAAGAAGTACAAGGGAGAAGGATGGAAATCCCTAATAGAAAATATGCTCTTGGTGGTGCTGTCCCTTTGCAGGTAACTAGAAAACAGCAGTGCAATCCTGTCACAGAAGCAACTGGGTGGCTCAGTGCCCCACACCAGTAAGAGGGAGGCTACCCTCCTTGTTTTTATTGTGGAGGGTTTTATGAGTTAACGCAACAGGTTATCAGGCAACAGCCCTAGCTTTGGCTTCAACTGTGAACAGTTGTGGTGCCACTATGTCCTCAACTGTCCCTCCTGCTATCCACCTGCCTCTCCCTCTTCACACTGTGAAAAATGGCAGTTGAATGGGAAAAGAAATAGCCACTTTATAATGGATGAATGCAGCAGTTTGCAAGAGGGACAGAGAGTAATGAAAAAGCGTTAATATTGAAGTAATAAAGCTTGTGGCCATTTTTCAGTCTGAAATGCATAACACCATAAAACAATGCTTAAGGCACTCACTTCTGTTCCAAACCACCTGCATGTTCAAGCACCCTGCTAATAGCACAGAAGTTGCTTATTACTAGCCTCATTTTAGTCTGATTCCAGGAGGGTAATAAAATAGAATTTTTTCACTCAGCACAAGAGCCCAGGTAGCCTCGGATTTTCTTCGGTATGTCTAGCTTTACTGTGTCAACTGCAATTCTTGTCCAGTCACTAATCCATTCATTGCTATAAAGATGTGTAAAAATCACTTTGGAGCAAATGGAAACCATCCCCAGTGCCTGGCATACAGATAAATGGCATACAGATGCCATTCATCCTGTTTGGTTCCTGAAACAACAACTCTTGGTGAGGTGTGTTTA
The DNA here is from genome assembly GCF_036370855.1 of Dromaius novaehollandiae. Lineage (NCBI taxonomy): Eukaryota > Metazoa > Chordata > Aves > Casuariiformes > Dromaiidae > Dromaius > Dromaius novaehollandiae. The sequence continues at coordinate 31,924,213 of NC_088099.1, forward strand.
ATATAACTTATGATAGCTGCTTTCTCTGCCAGTATGTGTCCCTTGTATCCATGCACTTTCCCCAAAATGTCTTGGGTGGTGGAAGGTGAAATAAGATTCCTCTCCTGAGACAATTTCTTCCAAAAAACATAATGAAAAAGCAATGAAATGTAACGGCAGAGCAAATAAATGAAGGGAATAGCATTCTTTTGAAATTAAGAGTTATGCTTTACGTGTTTTTTTACTTGTTTGCATGTTTTTTAATAAAAGCATATGCATTCAAAGACACTCACCAGCTTTTTTTCCTCTCTGTCAGAAACAAACGCTAAGATTTAGGGGCTCCTTACAGAGATGGCCCAGCAACTAAGAAAGTTTTCATCTCACTGACAGGACTACTAATTCAAGGACAAAAAGACAGAGGACAGAAGAGTAGTGATACTTTCAGAAATCCTCAAGGCATGAAAAAAAAAAAAAAAGAGCATGTGGAATTGCAGGAAAAGCAAAGAAGAAAGAAAAGAAGAAACTGCCATCACACTCGTTCTGCTCTCACCACGAAGTGAGGAAGCCAGGCATGAGAGTTTTGTGGGGACGTCTGAGAGACCACACTGGCTCTGGAGCTACCTGGTGAATTCCCTGGAACCTGCAGTGCAGTGCAGTGAAACTGCCAACCATTAACACACATTCTAAGTTACACAGGCTTACCAGGAACTACATAGCAAGCCATGAATCAGCACACCATCAGCAGCATCAGCTTCCCATTGACTAACATGCCAGAGAGAGATGCGCTGATATGGTAAACAACCCATAGAGTGAAAAAGTATTACTCCATATTTACACATTTTCACCAAGAGAAGGGCACTGATAACTGCCCTCCTCCTTTTCCTCTTTTAGAAAATCAGGAAATTTCAAAGGTATCTTTACCGCTTTCATGCATGCAAGCCCTGTATCTGATTACTTGTGAACAGTCCAGGGCACCCACAGAAATCCACATGGGCTATGTACTATGAAGAACAGTAAAACAAATGGTAAAACAAAACCATGTTCCTTGAGAGAAGCATTTTCAGACCTACTTCTTTCCATGCTCCCCATCATAGGAAATGTTACACTGTTCATTCTCCTTCCCTTAGTTGCCTAAGACGCAGTGCCACACTGCTGCAGTAATACTGCAATGAATTCTCTGGGGTTAAAAAAACTGCTTCCCACAATCTTGAGGAAGAGCACACAAGGCACCTCATAAAAGGAAGGCTAGGAAGAGTGACATGTGCCACACTGAATGTGAAGAAATAAACCCAGATAGTCTCCTGACTTTCACAGCCACCACAGAAGTTGAGGAGAGACCATGTGCGAGTATCCATGGCATGGTTGTACTACAGCAGGCCAGGAGACTGTGTGCTAGCAAGCACGTGGTTACTCAGTGCAAAGTCCTACAAAGCCATTATGACAGCTCACTTTGCCCATTTGCCTTCTCACTGGGAAACACGACTTTTCCTTTCTCTTCCCACCAAAGAAACTGTCATCTTATAAATGAGAGTTCTCAAATTCTTCAGTGCTGCAACATTGAGATGTACTTTGTCTGAAGAATACATATTAAACGAAACATGTGGAAGTGCCAAGTCAAAAATCAGTACAACTTCATCTACAAAGTTAACTCACCATACCATCATTTCATATTATTAAATACTGTTATGGTTGCACAAACAACTTCATTAAGAATGAGTGGTTAATTCATCATCAATGATTTTAACGGCTGCTTTAATGTGACAATCATTTATTTATAATGAAATAAATACTAGCCTTCTCTTGGAATGCTGGTAGCAAAATCAGATAAAAATATTCAATTTATAACCTTCTAATAATTATTTTATCTAAAGTTAGCAAGATATTCCCCATGCAAAATTCTGTATTACAAATTTACTCAATAAAATGCACACCTGGCTCAAAACTTGAGAGAGATGAAGGAAAAAAAAGAGAAAAAAATCAGTTCACATCCTTCTCTTCACAATGGCATTCTTTCAGTTTAGTTATTTTTTATTTCTGCTGTGTTTTTCAATAATGTTTGTATTAAAGGTGTTGCTGCCATTTAAGTGGATTTTAAAATATTATTGGAGTGTACATGTTTTCTTATAAAATGGAATTTTATGAAAGTTATTTTTTATAAAATCTAACTTTTCAAAAACTTTAAAAAAATGTTAAAAATCCTGCAGAAATAAAATGAATTTGGATAAACCTTTATACAATATGACAATGTTTGCTTAAAATACAAAATTTTAGATAACACCTCTATTTTTCTGTCTTACTAAAAAGATGACATTTTTCCATCAGAATTTCTTCCATCTGAACCTTTCAATCAGTCCTCCTCAAAACGAAGGGAAGCTGGTCCTTCCTGATGCTGATGGTCACAGCAACTTGTGAGCAGAGCTACGAAGTGGCCCCACTTGATGCTGCTTTGTTGCAGACCTAGCTACAGTGGCAGAACTTCATTCTCCAGGAGAAAGACAACACGTGAGAGCTTCTGAGACAACACGTCTGATACGGGGCACATCAGAAACGGAACTCAATGAGCAAAACACACAGCGCGACTCTGGCTTACAAGACATGCAACAATGAAGATATGCTGAAGGAAGCAAATGACCATTTTGCATAACATTGCCAGCAGAAAGCAGTCTTAAAGATTGCATAACTCCTCTTGCAAATAATTACCGCGACACAGGCAATCTTCCACGCTTTTTAGGACAGCGCCATGGTTCCCGCCCGCACCCTTTCCCACTGTGTGTGGGAAGAGGAGCTGTTGCTGTCAGACCTTTGCGTGGCGCTACGCTGACTCCTTATTGCTCCTTAGGCTCCAGAGAGCCACTGGCTGTTGAAGGAACCCTAAGAAACCGAAGGGCTTTTCTAAAGTTACTATTAGCCTACAGTCAGCGGAGGTGTGCTGGGAGAGTAGAGGCACCCTGCAGAAGATGGGCAGCTCTTCAGTTCGCAGGCCGTTCAATGGGAATACTCACATTTCTCTTTGAAAGACAGGGCTGACTTACGCTTCCCATTGGTGGTACAGAGGGAAGATCGGTGTTTTGGTCCTGTTAGCTGTGGGATTACCAAGCTGCTGCAGGGCTTTGAGCTCCGCAGAAGCCGGGAGCCTGAAATCTGCCTCCCACCATGGCCACATCCGTATTCGGAGAGGCAGCAGCTCCTGGAGCCCAGCACCTGCCTAGCTCGGGAGCTGTCAGGTCCCTGCCGAGCCGCAAACGGCATCTTCACTTTTTTCCCCTTTCCCAGTTTGACAGCCGCACAGAAATGCTTGTAGACTGGGACTGTTATGCCTGCGCTAGCGTAAAACAGCTCGGCTCAGGCGCAGGTGACATCTCTCGACTGTAACACGAGCGTGACGGCAGACTAATTCATCTTGCTGCCGTGACACATTAAAGCTAGCTTTGAAATCTCCACGTTGCCTGTAGTCACTTCTGTTACACACCCCTGCGCAGCCAGCGCGCAGCCAGGCCAGCACAGCAGAGACGGAAAGCACAGAATAACCACATTTTGGGTAGATTCATACTCCTTTGTGCACTAGAACTATTTTTTTTTCCAATGTAACCATGGAAAGACATTAATAGTTTAGCTTTAAATACCACTCTACCAACAGACTTTAAATCTATTTAATACACATATTCTGCAAAGAACTGGTTTGCATTTAAAGCACTATAAGCATATCTCTGGTATACAGAGATACAGTAGTCTGAGGGCCTAGACTACTACCAGAGAAAAGGCAGTCAATTTAAAAGATGTTTCTTTCTTTAATACTCTGTTCTCAGGACTAGACAAATCCAGAGGTCTTTTCCATACTCAGCCATTCTGTGATTATGTCCAAGTATGTTAAACAAAACATCTGCAAGAACTACAGTTCAGGGAAAAATATCTAAATGTAGTGAATAACTTCAGTTACTTGAGAGAGAGTGAGTTCCACACCTTGCAGTACACCGTTTAAGTCCTACTGAACCATGCTTTTGTTTCCTGTTCATGTCATACATGGCTGTAAAGTCTATGTTGTCCGTATGGAAAAGATGCATTTCACAGGGCACTTCACTTACAACAGGGAGTTATACACACATGCCCCCAAAAGCAGAATTTAGGTGTAAAAGTTTTGCACCCTTTAGCTAGGTTTATGAAACTTCCTAATATTGAGCATAGTTTCCATTACTCCAGTGTGGGTAAAAATGGCCAATCATAGATGTTTGACATTAAAAATATTAATGGTAAGGCACATACGTGTAAAACATTAATTAAAATTATGCTGATTAACACAGCAACAGTCCTTCCTGAGAAATGACTGCATTAGCAAACAAATATTGAAGCTGCACAATTGTTGTATTGCTCTATGATACTATACTGTAAACAAATTTTAACTCATATCAACATCTAAAAGCAAAGAGCCACATCTGTAAATATTTATTCATGTCACTAAATTTTAATAAAAAAATTGAGTAAGAATTACTCAGTTGACAACATCATAATATGCCCTAATAAATGCACATACAAAGAAATTATCTGGAAACTCTTGAAAGGAGAAGATTATTTTTGAAATGACAGCAAGTCACACATGGCCAAACTTTTGGCAAATAAATCCATAAATAGCTAATGAACCGATTAAGTGATTAACTGATTTCAATGCATCAAACACTAATTTCAGTGCCTACTTTCCTGCAACTCGTTTTAAGAACACTATCCAAAAGGAAGGAAGGAAGTTGAAGCTTTTTTTTAAAGCTTTTGGGCATGAAAAATGACACTCAAAGTGACCAAAAAAACCCCATATTTTCATTGTTTTTCAAAACAAAATTATAGAACAAAATCCCATAAAGTATAGCTAGAAGGCTTAAAAAACAAAAAAGATCCTGAACTTTGTCCCTGCTTAAGTAGCAGGTAAACCTTCTCTGTGATTTCAAGAGAGGCTGAACTGAGCTATGGTGGAGCAAACTTTCTAAAATTCCACCTTTTGTTACCAATTTTAAAAACTTAATCAAATGGACTGTAGTAAGAAATAGTTTTCCCTCCTTCATTTACAACCCTGTCTTAGAATTCCAGTTCCTGTCCCTCTACAGAAACAGATGCAATATCTGCCAAGGGAAAAGTACTCTGCAGAAACAAGGCACCAAAGTTTTCTCTGGAGTCTCCTGTTGGGTTTGTACCCCTAAAAGGAAACAGAGATTTTATCCTGCTGGTCCCCAGCTTGACAAACTGAGCCCTTTGATCTGCTGGGTATCTTGTGACCACATTTACTCAGGGGTTCTTTGTGGCTTTCTCCTACCATTTTTCCAGCACAGTCAGCAGAATTATTTTCATCAGTCAAATTTGCTATCAGGCTATTGGCCTAACAAGTTAAAACAAAAGTTCATGCATTGCAGGTTGTTGAAGCAGGACTTTTCACCTCTGCTCTATACTTCTATACAGGTCTCCAGATGATTTGCAGATGAGAATGGGAGCACTATGGCTGGCCAGCTTTTATCCATGACCAGCAAGGGACTCAAGGCTGGAGATAACCTTGCATGTAAACAACGGAGCTACATCACAAGGCCATGTAGTTCATGCTCTGAAAAAAAAAGCACCACCTCAATTTTAAAGCTTACAATAACAAAAATATCTTTAAAATTTATCAAGGACTGAGGGCAGACAAATTACTTGCAAAGGCCTTAAACAGTTTTGTTTTACATTTCACAGTATTAAGTTTAATTTCTATTTCTGTTTTATGCTGAATACAAAGTTCCTTTAAGCACCAAGTCTAAAAAAGGCAGCCCACTACATACTTGTGGCAGCCTTGCCCACAGCCCTCACCGCAGACTGCTGGCGATCACCACATACCCTGTGCTGCTGACATTGCTTCTCATGGGAGAAAGGGCTGATAGCAGGGAAACAATTAAGCACACTGTGGTTTAGGTAACGATCAACCGGCGAGATGCGGCTGCCACTTAGCTATTACATACTCCAGCAGAGGTAAAGCAGACTGGTAGAGCAGTGTAGGGGTTTTTTTGTATTTTTGCCCATCGGGTTTCACAGCCTCTTTACATGCCTTTCCCCCTCCTCTGTGAAAATGTTCTTTCTGTTCCAGTTAGCCTTATTAACTTAAACCCACCTAGAAAGCAATTTCCTAGACAATTTTTCTGTTTCTATGTGTTAACTTATTTCTCTGTTTATTTCACTTTGCTGTATCTTCATTTCATTCAATACATGTAAGAATGGTATATATGAAAAACAATGCAGAAAAGAACCCTGGAGGAAATATTGTTAGGGGACTACAAAAACAAACATAATATATGTATGTCAAGCAAAAGAAATATAACTAAAGTACCTATGCAAAGGACAAAATGAAGAGTTATTCTGATCCTTTAATTAAATCTTGGCCAAAATAGTTTTTTCGAGTAGCATTATTTAATTCATAGGTCCATGTATAAGAAATTCAAGGGTCCAGCTATCACTTGTAAAAACATTACTTGGTGTATTCATGCATGACTATGTAAAGTAAGCAAGAGTCAACGTTATGGTAAAGAAAAGAACACCAGCAAATGGAAGTCATACTCAGTTTAAGTAAATATTTTGCTACTTCATAAAAGCCAAATCCATGTATTTTCTCAGCCTTGCTTTAAGGGTTATTGGGAAGTTATCCTGCTGTTTTAGTCTGCTTTACATAAAATTACGCAAAAAGTTTGTGTTCACATAACACTGAATGAATTAAGTGCTTTTTGCATTTTACAAGTTGTTTGTGACTAACATTTTAGCTCTCTCAAAAAGGTGAAGAACAAATACAATCAGCCAATGTCTTTGTGCATGGCCTATGAGCATGGCCCATCCTCTGCAGAGACAAATTTCACCGATCTCGGTCAGCAAGCTGTAATGGCATGTGGTAAAACTATGATATGCACCAAAAGCTTACAGTCTCATTAATTTGTAGCAAAATACAACAGACTATGCTCTCTGAAAAACAGCAATTTTGATATCCCACACAACATTTGGATGGCTTCTCTTTCTGACCTTGATGTTTCACATCCAGTCCCTGCACACCATTTTCCCCCTTTTCCCTAAATTCTAAACATTTACCCTACTTTTACTTCTTCTGCGCTTCAGTAGTGACAGTTTCTTCCTTTACACTCCTACATACGGTATGCAGAAGCTGTTAAGCAGAATTAGTCCACACTCCTCCTTCAAATCAGTCACCATTGGCTAAAAATTTTTCAGCAGAATATCATATCCAAGAATCCAACTGACTTCACAGTTGCAAAAGCTCAAGAGAAGCCAGACTATTAAATGAAACAGAGAAGGGAAGTGTTTGTATCTGATATTCCAACATGCTTTTCTTTTGATTGAAAAAAAAAAACCTAATAAATTATCATTATAAACTGGATGGCTAGATTCAGAGCTGGGTTTTCTGTCACTCCTGCAAACACCATTTGGCAGTCAGGGTGAAGAAAGGTTTTACAGAGGATGGAGGCTATGCACACCCTCCAATGGCCACAAGGAGTGTTTGCTAGGGGAGGACTGATGCCAAGTGGCTTCAGGAGGAAGGGGCATGAACCAGCATTTGGAAGATGGGCTGCCTGCACTCAGCATATACTTCTTATGCTGTTTTCAGTGACCGTAAGGGCACAATCTGAGGGCAAGTGACAACACAAACATTGTCTGGTATCACCTGGCTGTCTGGCTCTGCACAATGCAAAGATCCAGGGTAGTTCAAAGGGACAATATCAACAAGAGTGGTCTCCTAGACCTTCACCTAAATAAGGAAAAAGATTCCTTATTTACCCTAAGCATAAAGCTACTCTTCAAATTCCATGACAAGTCTTTACTACAAGTTCCCCTTTACCATTCAAAGCTAGCAGATATGAACTTGAAAATGAACATGCTAAATTACTTAGAAAAATAAAACCATGTAGTTTTCATAGATCAAGCGAGGTACAAACATCAATATAAGCAATTCCCCCCACAAAAGACAAAATCATAGCCTGATAATTCTTTCAGATGCAGTCCACTAAAATTTCATTTAATAGTGAACAGGAACAACTGGTTTTAAAGTGACAATCTAACCTCAAAGTGCTATTTTTAAAAAATGAAATAAAAACACTGGAAGAGATACCAGGAAGAAAAAAAGTGACATTGGAAAACTGACAGATTCTGGAAGATGAATAATTCAAGGCTGAATGTCCCTCCTTCACCATTTGTTAGGACCACATGGCAAGAGGAGAAAACCAAGATGTGCAGTATCTGAAACCCAGGTCAAAGAACAGAAGAAACTGGTGGATAATAAAGAAATCATCTATTTTGTAAGTGCTGATTTACTGAGTAACTTCAAGCCTGGAAGCATGTTACCCCTTCTTGCAGAGAGACTGAAAAAGATCAACTTGCCTAGTTTACATACAGGGGCAGTAAAACATCCGGAGTGTAGGATCCACATGGAAAATAAGCTTAATCCCAGGCGATGATGTAGGAAGAAGAACCTCTGTGGGACACCTTTAATTTTCTCCTCCACATTAGGAGGAGGATGGTGCAATTCCAGGAAGAAGCAGTCACAATTTCTCCCTCCATACTTTGTTTTTTCACCGCTCACTTCTGCATTTTCTGCCCTCCTGAGATGGGTATTCACACCTACTGGAAGCTCCTAAGTCACGTGGGGATGTATGTCACAAAAACTGCTCTTCTACACAAAACTCCTGCAAATGCAGTGGACATCCCACCACGATTTCTTTCTTTACATGGATTTCCCCAGGCGGTAAGGATGCTGCCTTTGGTGGTTTCGCTACCCCCCATTTCAGCACCTCTCCAATTCTGCACACTTCTGACTCTTTCTCACGTGTATTAGAAAGCAGCACAGAGCATCTTCTTACCTCCTTTGCACCTACTGTGAAGCCCAATAGATGCATAACAAAACAGATAAACGATAAGAAAGAATTAGTTTAATTACAGCAGCTCCTCCCTTCCTCCCCCTCCCCCCACCCCGTAAAAAAGCTTCCCTGTGGAATTCAGATCCACCAGGAATGCTGTAAACGCTTCTTGTTAGCTCCTTGTACAAGCTGGGATCAGAATGGACTAGGATCACATGCAACTATCCAGTGAAGCAAAGGAATGAGTCATCAGTCTGCAAGCTGAACAACAGACCACATTGTAAATTCAGACCAAGGTAAGCACAGTAATGAATGAAATGCCAGTTTCTAAATTACACCTCTGGAGAAAGCAGTCTAGCAAGGCAACTTGTAAACATACCTACCTAGCCTAGCACTAAAAAGTGTTCAGGGAATCCACTGAGGCATTTAGAGAAAAACTCCATGGAATTTAAGGGGGAACAGATCTCACTGAAAAATGTCCAAAACAGCTCTAGGAATTCAATTACAGGAATATAGATCTCTGTAACTTTCTTGCTCTAGTCTTGTGTCCTATGCTCTTACAGGTTGGCATAAATATTACAGATTAGGAAAATGTCATTTTCTAATAAACTAAGTACTTTAAACTAATTTAGGGAGAATTCTATTAGTTTTGTCCCTAATAAGATCAGCGCAATTTTCCCCATAAAGGGGAAAAAAGACAATAATGGAAATGCTCTCTCCTTTTGGATTCAAGCATTTTCTTCCCTGACTAAACAAAGATAACATGCTCTCATAAAATGTGAATATTTCCCACCAACCTAATTGACAAAATAAGGCTCAAATTCTGTTTGCAGTTTCATTGGTCTAAATGCAAGTAATCTAGGTAATAACTTCAGATTTCTATCAAAGCAACAGAAAGCAAAACATGTCCCAAAAGATTTACACTCTGATTACTGACAATAAGCTCAGATAACACAGCCCCATCTGCTCAATATTACACCAAGAAAGAGGTGGGCAGGCTCAGAGAAAGTTGCACATAGTGGTTTCACTCCTATTCACAATTTACCCCTACTGTTTCACTCACCCACTCCCTCTTCACCAAAGCATGAAATGGCAGTTGCTTAGATTTACGCTGTTCAATATTCAACTACTGCCATCACAAATTACTAAGTAAATTAACAAAATGCCACCGTTCCACATAATAGCTCCCAGACATCATGCTAGCCAAATGTATATTCAGATGTTTCACTGGCCTCTCAAATTCTTCTGCCCTCTCACCACATCAAGCATACTTCTCCCTCAAATCCTCACCTGCACCTACAACTCTCTGAGCACTGCATCCCATGAATTACCCCTTCAGCTACTGCATGCTACAGATCATGGTTACCACTTTCGTATGAACCCTATCTGCAGCAAATGCAAAGTTGTCTGAGCTAGCTTAGCCCTCAGTGAGAGACGGAAAGAAGTGGGAAGAAAGAAGGCCTGCGAATAGGGCCTTTTAGCTCAGTTCTTACGAAAACTTCTCCACCTGGTGACTGCTGGCTAAGGAGCAAGATTCATAAGTTTAATTTAGATGGCACTGTGCTAACTAGCCCTTTATTTTAGCACAGATGTGCTGCAACACAAAACCTGGGTAGGGTGAACAAGCTCAAAGGGCATGGCTGAGAAGGGTGAGGGGCTCATCAAGAAAAACAATACTGAAGATACATTAACGGGAAGAGCGCTCAAAATGGGGCAGCATAGGACGGTACATCATTTAGGGACTTCCAATATGCACCAGCATGTCCTAAAGAGGGAATATTTCTAAACTTTTGTATTGATACTTCCAAGCCTATGTTTCAATAGATTAATAGGGAGATAAATCTGAAGGATATAAAAACTACTTCCCTTCCCCTCCTATTTGGACCTGCTTCTTCACTTACTTCTTCTCTTTTCCAGTTTGCTCAAATTCCATCTCTGTTTCATGGCTTCTAATTAACTTGCTCCTCACTGCAAGTATTTGTAGTACAACCAACTGGGAGAGGAAAAAGCACAGGGACACGTGATGAATACAAGGAACAAACGATGGCTATGAGAAAGGCCCACTCTAGGCGCCAGACTACATAACTTCTGGGCAGGATGGAAAGGCATTAGGGTATTTCTCCTTCTTGTTCACCTCCTTCTGGCAGCATGAAAACACAATAGGCTGTGAAATATTGTTTTCCCACCAGATTGCAGCCATGCCACACCTATCCTACAGGGACCTAGAGCATCCCTGCCACATACACAATTAAATTCTGTCAAGGCACAACTGACAGAGCACGTGGCACACTTGAATTTAGCATTAGCAAAACACCAATAGCTGCTGGACAGACTTGGATTAAATTCTACTCCAAAAGTATGTTCACTATCCTAGAAATAAAGCAGCAGCAGTGAATAATAATTATTAATTGTTCAGCTCTGAATATTTTCAAATCTATACAGACTGACTTGGAAGGACAGCTCCTCTTCTACAATAGGAACTCCAAAAAGAAGCTTTTTTGTGAAGAGGACAACCATTTAAGATTGTAGACATTAGCTCTACATTTCCTTTTAAACTGTTCAGACTTTGGAAGCAGAAGAAATTAAATCTCAGTACATAAAACTGCAACTCAAATGTTAGCAGCAGCCCAGCAAAACCCTCTTGCACACGTTCTTGTGAGTTAAAAAACAGATCTACTATGAGGCACAGCATGTACCTCATGGCAACAGTGCAGATTTATGCTTCTGTTCCCTGGGAAATCACGGCTATGTAAAATGATACGACTAGCTTTACAGGTCAAGGTAAAATCTATTGCCCCGAAACAGACCGAAAATGGAAAACTGATCTAGCAGTCTAAATGCACAGTGCTATCAGAAGGGCTTGAAAGGTAGCATACACCATAGCTGATTCTTACAGTTAAAATGGCACAGTCGATCCCTTTCCTTGCATACTCCCCCATTTGACAACTTTTTTTTTTGCTTTACATTTTTCTTGCTTTTCAGCCTTTTGGAAACCTCACACAAGATGGGAAAAGATATCACATTTCCCGTGGAACAAAACTGGCTTACGACACATCGTTTAATTCCAAAAATACCTAATTTATTAATTTGACACTACTCCTGTCATCAAGACTTTAATTTCTAATACCATCTTTTCCAGATACACTTAAAATTTTTTTCTGCTTCAGCCATCTAATTTATATGGCTTTAAGATTCTTCCTGCTCACCTCAAAGTCTTTCACATGTGAGACTCCTGAAACGCTGGGGTAAAGTTTGTGCGAGTCTCTTGTTTAATATACCATGTTCTCATCCTAGTAAGTAACTATTAGTGAGCTGCCTTTCTAATCCAACACCTTGCATTTTTTTTCCTATCTTGTCTTGACTTCTTTTTCCCTTTGTTTGCTGTGCACTCATTTTTCCGCCACCCTCACATTTGTTACTTTTTCCTTTTACCTTGTTTCTGCTTTCTGGATTTCTGTGCCCCTCCTCCTCTTTACCACCAGGCTATTATGCACGCTGCAAGGTACTGAAAATCTTAGGAAAGATGACAGCAATGATTCTATACAATATTCTCCAAGTCCAGGAGTTTGGACCTGCAACTGTTTGGGCAAGTGCCTAAAACAAAAATGGGGCATTTTCTGTAAGAGATGTGCTTCTACAAGTGTATAAACTCTATGCCCTCCTACCTTCTCGAGAATTAGAGCTGTTTTGCTCTTCATGTAAACAGGTAAGGATAGAGGGAGGTAGAACACCTGGATACAATGAAATGCTTTACAAAATCTTCTGGGGGACATCCCCAGATTTCCACTGGTCAGAGAACTGTGAGATCCAGCGGCTTGCAGGACTGTGGCCTTCCCAGTGAATTTTAGGAGTTGCACACCAACTCAGGTAAGTTAGACATTTTATCTTCACAACAGCCCTTACTGCATCAAATATTATGTATATCTTACAGAAGGCAGAAGAATTATTTGCAGAGCTAGTATGAAAATGCAACAATCCCTTGTTTTCTGCTTCCCATAATCCTGAGCTAACCATTCAGTGATCTAAGACTGGGAGACAGCAGATCAGCAGGGACTGGAGACAGTGCTTCTGCTGTCAATGCCACCACAGGGAATATTGTCACATACTGACCTAGGACCTCTGTCTTTTCTTTATCTCCTTTATTATACATCTTTTTCTCACCCTGCATCCCCTAATTACACATATGCACAATCAAATGACCTGCTGCTATGTTTTTTCACAGAAAATCCAAAAGCCAAATTCCCTACTCTCAGAATTTGATGGTGCATATAATAATGGGATGGAAACCCAGAAAACAGAAAACCACTCAAAACTACAGGCTGCTGCCATCATCTTTCATCTCTAAATCAGCTCCAAATTAAAATATCAAAAGGAAAGAATGCTTCACAGAGATATAAATACTGGTCATTATTCTTCATGTCCTTCCATACACAGCCATTTGCACTTGTGAAAGACAATTACAAAACATTATGCTGACTCTATGCATCACCACATCAGAACAGTGGATGTAATATACCAACACATTCGCTTTGCACTGCTCTCTTTGACTATACAGGGACAGCGGGGAAGAATGCAAACCGATACTTGCAATTTTAAAAAAAATCCCTTTCCATAACTTAAAAAACCTCCTTTCCCATTCATTTTTGTTCAGTCTTAGAATTAACCTCTCTTCTCGGTCTCATCATCATAAATCAGAACACCACCATTCACTGTCACGAAGCTGCATATCCTGAAACACACGGGTGAAAAGCAAAGCTTTTTGGACCAGATCCTGTGGATGGACAATGGCTCCCCAGGGAAAGCAGCCCACTTGTGCTGTGTGAGAGGTCAGGGGGCACAGGATTGTACAGCAGTCTTGCGGTTTCTGGGTCCGAGTTCAGTAAAGGGAAAACAATGGCAGGTGCCCGTAGCCGCTGTGGGACATCTGTGGAGTCACTCCATGGCATTGCATGTGTGGGTTGAGACCACTCTTACTTTTTCTTCCCACATGCTTGGGTAAGCAGCTCAACTAAATGCACACACCACTGGCATGGAGATTTTGCTTTGAATGAGCTCTTCATAGCGTATATATTGACCAATTCAACCAAAAAACACACACCAGTTCTGCCCATCACCTATGAATGAATTGAACTGAAGGCCCACAGCCCACTTTGAGAAAACGGCCTTGACTTGGGCAAGCAGCCCTAAAAGAAATACAAGGGAGGAAAAGCTGGAAGATGCGTCTCCATGGAGCCAAACAGACACTTCGTCATGTCCTTCTCAATAACTATTGTTTTTTTCTGCTAAGTTTGCCTAATCCTTTGCAGAAGGGGGTATGGCAATACAATTTATTAAACACAATTTATTAAAAAGAAAAAAAATTAAACAAATCCTTTTTGAAGATTAAACTGGTAAAGCTATAAAGCCTGAAATACTCTAAAAAAATTCAGATTATAGATTTTACCCAGAACTACTTCATTACACACCTCATGTGTGCAAATTTATTACAAGAAAATGTTACCTAATTGAATTTATTATGCTTTGACTTTTTTGTTAACTTATTTAATTAAAAACTTCTCTTGAATTATGTAATTTATTATAGCATGACCATTGTTAATGAAGCTCACAAAAGGTACTGTTGGATAAATCCATGCAAAGTAGATGAAGCATAACACAAAGATGGATTATGTTTTCAGAATTCTGAGGCAAAAAGCCTGAAATAAATGCAAGTTGAGAGTGTCTGGAGCACAGGATGTATTCATTGTGATTATTTCAGACTACATGCTGATTGCAAATGATTAGCATAAACAGAAGTTGTTTTTGCAAATGCTTCTATTCTTGCTAGGAAATCCTTTGAATATAGGCAACAGAATTAAAAACATAAAGACTGTACTACAGCATTATAACTTTTATACTATTCTTTGTTCTGCTCTGGACGTACCAGAAGAAATATAAATGAAAGTTCGTCTTTGGGCCTTTGGGCACCACTCTTATCTGTTAACATGCCAAAATATCTGGATGTAACATCAGTGTTCAAGAGCAAGCTTTTTGGCAGATATTCTCTCTCCCCTCCCAAAAGCACTCTTAGAACGCTTGACACTGTTATCCTCTGGAGTCTACATGGCTTGCAGCTAGAACCATCATTAGTAACAATAACATTCATAGTAATTAACAGCTTTTAACATCCTTTCTCCTCCATTGACAACAGCAAATTGGACACATAAATAATTCACATGTAATTTCTATGCTTCCTATTCCCATTCCACATTAAGCATTGGCAAAAATTCACATACCACAAGCCATTCAGTTGGGGGGGAGGGGAGCCACAAAGGAGTCCTATTTCTGATCATTTTCCAAAAAATAAAAGCAGGTAAAAATGTCTGATGATGATACTGGAGATGTATATAAAACATCTCATTATATCCTCTGCTTCACTTCCTCACTTCTCACCATTTCCTTTGTTGTCTCAGTAGGATCACAATGCATGGAAACCAAGAAGAAAAGTAAATGTGGCTCTGGGCTGAGTTCTTTGAATGTATCTTCTGTCTGCTCAGATCTATTATTGTAACACATTTTTTAAAGGAGAATTAAGACAGCTATTCAACCTATCCAGTTGTTTGTGGGCCAGCTGTATGAAGTATAGTACCTTCCGTGCTCCAGCGACGTCAGGAAGAGTCAAAGATGCTAACTGTTGAAAAGAGCATGGCTCTAGAGGTCGGTAGGATATTTGTGTATAGGCTCATCATTATTTTCTGTTGTTCTGCATTAAATACAACATAAAAAGGTCATAGGGACCCTTCTATACAGAAACTCGCATCTCTACGTATGTTATTTTTCTGCCAATTACAGATAGCATGGCAGTAGTCTAAAACAAGACTGGCCAGACTCCAGAACTTAACCCAATTGCATGAAGACTGCAGACATAAAAGCAGCTTCCTGTTATGTTCCTCCATCCGAGTGCTTGCTCGCTCTGTCTGCTGCTGTGATTAGCTACGACAGTTTTATCAACAAATTACCAACAGTTCAGCACGTCTCATATTCCATACTTGTTGCTCTGTTTCAATATTATCAAACGGTATCATCAACTGCAGCACTGGTATGGTTTTAAAATAAAATGTACCAGAGCAAAAACAATAACCCTAACACTTACAGAGCGACTTTCAGTGGAGCGGATCTCATGGGATTTTTAAGTCCTTCCAAGCCAATTGCATAATGCCACAGGTTCTCACAAAGCATAGTTGAGGGCAGAGTTTGTGTCACTGTATATATGATTTCTTCTGTTCACTGCCAACTGCAAAGGGTCAAACACTGACAGAGCACAGAAGCAATTCTGCATAAAAACATTATAAGAAAAGCAAAGAACGATCTCTTGCCATGGCTGAGGGAATTCATCGCAAGCAGAATGCAACTGCTGGGGTCTGAAAAAGAGGGAACAAGCAAAATATAAGATACAATTGCTGTTTCCCCAACGCAGAATAGTATGGTTTCAACAGAAATTTTACAATACTTGGGGGGAAGAGTAGGGGGGAGGTGGGATTTACAGACACTACTGCAAATTCTGCTAATCCTTGCAAAAGGAATGTCCTTGAACAAGTGAAGCAAGATACCAATCTCACTGAACTATCTACATAGCAGCGTTCTGCAGGAATGAGATGTATTGTATGACTCTCATTTTTATCATTTTGAGCAGAATCTTGTTTCAGTAGCCTGTCAGATGACAAGGGTAGATATAAATTCAATAGATTCAATACTGAACTCCTGGAAATAGTTATTTCAAGTATTTTTATATCACAAGTAATGAACAATACCTCACTTCTCATTCAGACATATGCTGTGTCCAAATTAGTATGAATAATATCCATTCTGAAGATATTTTCATTATGATTTTGCAAGAGTCTATCACAAAATGAGACAGCATGCACACTATGGACTTAAATCTACTATGGCTTACACCCACTTTAACTGAAGCAACCTCAATGAACTCAGAATTACAGTTTTACCTCAAATCTTTAAACAGGAATAAAAAACAAAAACAAAAACTGGTGTTTCCAGAAAAAATAGCAACTTAATCAGTAATGGGAACACCTTTAACGAGTCCTGGGTGTTGTTCTCAGATTTGAACCTACACACATTCCCGTGGTTCCTTTTCCCCAGACGAATCCAGCTCCGTCCTTAAACAGATTGACTCATCCATCAGCTCTGGAGGGGAAAACGGAGGACTCATTCCAGGCACCTCCACTGAAAGTCTTTTGCTACCCTGCTCCCTGCAACTCTTACCCAAAAAAAGGCATTCAATTGATGCACCTCTGTGCATGAACAGTCCTCTGACACTTTAAAGAGAGAGAAAACATAACTTTCAAAAAGAAGCAACAACAAAAAGGGAAGAGAGATAGTGAGACAAAAAGAAAACAGTAAAAAGGTTAGCGACTCCCAGCATTCTCAGTAGTATCCAAATATTTGCAAAGAAAATTACACAAAGTTTACTTTTGACTAGCTCACTACACTGTTGTTAAAATAAAACATTTCTTCACTCTTATTGGGAAATGCAGAAGTGCTGTTCTTTTTTAAGTCTTTTGAAGACTTTTCTAAATTAGCACTTGAGAATACCCTGCCTTCTTATTCAGAACAATCACTTTCCCTTGAGGAAAGAAAGAAATACACCTCTCATTTCAGACCTCTTAGACTGTCTCACATCTTCTAAAACTATTTTTTTTTTTTTTGTGCCAACATTCAGCAAGAATGGACTTTGTTCTTTAAACATGACTTTGGTTCAGAGAAAAACTAGACCAAAAATTCACAAGTTCTGGGAAAAAAAAGACAAGTAAATTCCTGGCAAGTTAGAGATTTTAGACCCACACTGCACAACTGGCACATGGGACTCCACCATTATTCAGAAAACTGAAAGTTCATCTACCCACATTCCCCCAAACCGTTCACAAAGGGGAAAGACCTGAGCACTTTTTCTCAGGAACCTGGTGAAGAAGGAGGGCTCCTGGAGCCCTGAATCAGAACTTTGAATCCCTCGTGCAAACTGTGGCAATTAAAAACATCTCCGACTCACCCTGCCAATACTCATGTCAAATATTCAAGTGGCAGTATTTTAGAGTGCAGGAAGCATAGCTAAATTTGGCAACAGGAGGCACTGAAAATTGATTATCATTCCTGTTACACCCTGAACCAGCTATCCATCCTATAAGGAAACTCATCTTTTGCAGAAAAGCTCAACCTTTGACTCCAAAAAAATTTTTAGATGACCACTTCTCATCACTGCTCATAGCTGTGAGTCCTTCATGCAGACGCCCAGAGACAAAGCTCCTCTCCAAGAAGCTTCCCTGGGATTACGGCCTCCACAACTTGGCTTTTGTACCAGTGCCCATGTCTCAGCCCCAGCAAATCCCCAAATCCTGTGCATGCCCAAAATGCCAGTTTGCTCTGGGAGCAGGAAAATCTCTCCAACAGGGCCAGCAAGAAAGAAATTGCAGGCTTAGCACAGAAGCACATTAGTGTTAGCAGGATGGTTTACCTTTATACCTACCGGAGAGTTACAGCTCTTGCAGAAAGCATTTCAACATTTCCTGACCTTCGCCTCCTCCCTCCCTCTAGAGACAAACCCTGCGTTTGGGCAGTTCGGTCAGGCCAAGCCGTCCTTTATGCCCTTCATTGCTTTAGCTGGGCCTTCTTATACAGGTGTTTGATCCAGTATGATCTGGTGTGTCCCTAACAGCTCTTTGCAAACAGCACTTCCCTCTCCTATCACCTCCAAACCTGATGGCTACAAGCCCAAATTGAGGAACACCAGTTCCTTCCCTCCAGTGAGTTACGGTGGACAGAGTTTGGATTTTTCTATTTGTGTTTTTTTTTTGTTTTGTTTTGTTTTTTTGTGAGGCCGGGCAAACACACACTGCACTGATGGTCAACTCCCTAATTAAAAAGCAAAGGCTTTCATCAGGAAAGGGAACTGCAACACTGCAACACCACGTAAGGATCCAACATGAACTTTACAAAGTCAAGCAGAGCTTCTAAAGTTAAAAGCTGTTCCCCAAAGCAATGGCCTGACACAGATGCAGGTCTGTGCTGCCTTTGGGACAAGGAGCTTTGCTGTGAGCATGCATGCCAAAGCCCGTTTCCTTGTACAACACTGAAAGCAAGACTTCAGCACCGCTGCTGCTGTATGGCAGCAGGGTACCTGACTTTCAACACAGTGTCTTCTTTTCTCGTTTTCACAGCTGTTGAATAGTAATATCCTCCTTATCACATCAGAGGAATACAGTGTTCTTCTCTAATCTGAAAAAGAAAGGCTAGGGCACACGAAACAGGTTTCAAAAGGTTTTCACAGATTTTTTTTTTCCTATTCTGGTGTGAAGATGTTGAAAAGATAATACAATTAAACATTTTTATATTGATTTTATTTTGGAAGTGAAGACACAGAGCATTCACTTTTAATTTCCTTTTCCAGGTTCATTCTTTATTTAGCAAGAACTATAAAAACTCTTTTGAAAAGTAATATATTCAAAACTAATAAAATCCAAGTACAAAATATTTTCAAAGGCAGCTTAGGTACAATTATTAAGTTGTCAAATAAAAGCTTCTAGTCTAATACTGGAGAAGGAACAAAGTTTGTGGCTAATTTCTCAGTCCAAAATGGAACTATTTCCAGAAGCATCCTTTTACTGAAGATCATCAGTAGGTAACTCCAAGAACAATTACATATATGACTGAAAACAGTAAGCCTGAGTTCTGCATCAGTGTTAGTAAGAAGTCCACCTCTGACTAGTCTCCAGTGTTCACTACCATGAACTTTCTACCTCAGCAATCGGCCTATGTTTACTGACATCAAC
This sequence comes from Dromaius novaehollandiae, assembly GCF_036370855.1. Taxonomy (NCBI): domain Eukaryota; kingdom Metazoa; phylum Chordata; class Aves; order Casuariiformes; family Dromaiidae; genus Dromaius; species Dromaius novaehollandiae. Next base: position 31,943,867 of record NC_088099.1, read on the forward strand.
TGAACATGAGCTCAGAATCAGCAATTAAAAACAAGCAAGCTTTCTTCTAGATGGCAATAGTGCAGCGCACTTCCCTGACAGCTGATTTTTAGAAATGAAATACTGCAGGTGACAGAGAAAGACTGAAGTCACTAAAAAGCTACCATGTCAGTCCCCTTCATGTGCAACTGAATGCTCCAAAATGCAGAAACAACAAAAATAGAAGGGCTGAGACTGCATGCTTTTGAAGCCATGTTAGCTCTTGCATACACCCATCATTTCTACATTAGCAAAGATGCAACTTCTACTAAAAAACAGGTACTTATTAAATTCATCAGTGTTTTCAACCACTTTCCTTAAATAATTTTAGAAGAAAATTATTAATAATACTCTTAAAAAAGTGAGGAAACTATGGATGCCGAAGTGGGAACTGACTCAGCTAACTTGTTCAGATCACATCAGAAGCGAAGGTTTTGAGCACAGGCGAGCAGCCCTGACCCTGCAGACTGGCATACTGTATGCTACATCTTACCATCATAACTATTTCACTGCAATTGAGAAGGCTGCTTAGGGTAGCAAAGTAAATGGAAGAATACATGTGGTCACAGAATTGGCCCCTAGTTCCCCATTACCTTGCACTAATGAAGTTAATTACTGATGTATGGAGGGTGTGGAAAGTGCTACTCTGTAATTCAGGATTCAGGGCTGCAATCCACAGCTTTTAGAACCAGAGTTGAAAATTAGCAGTTTTAGCACACATGACTGAAATGGCTTCATCAAAACAACAACCAACCAAGACACAGTAATTTCAGTCAGCAAGGCTGCTTCTGGGGCATACACCGAAAGCCACCACTTACCCATCTGCAACTCTACAGCAAGAAAAAAATAAAGACCAGGGCAACCTGCAGAGTCCTCATTCACCTCATGTTTTTCTAATGATTCCACCAGTTAAATCAAACACCCACAAGCTTTTTAAAGCAAGTTACTTAGCATCAAAGCATTGCCTGGTAAATTGTGCATGTCATGACAGCAATACTAAGATGACACTAAACAGAGAGAATTTCTCTCAGCTTGGGAAGACTAGACTTCTGCAGCAGTACACTTGTGGTGTAGTGATACTGCCATGTAGAAAGTCCAATTTTGAAAGGTATTTTTACACAAACTCATACTGAAATTAACACAAAGATCTTCTATTGGATCTGTTTGGCAGTCTGATTCCATATAAAGGAAGGTATCAAGCACAACAGCTTTTTGTAAATAAATATGCATTGAGGAACTGAAATCAATGGCAAAGTGTAGTAGCAAATATTCCAATTGTTGGCTTGTGAAAAAAAGCCATTCTCAGACAACAAAAAAAGAGAGGATGTCAATTACTGCCGAACAAAACAGATCAAAAGAACAGCGTGCAGCTGATATGTTCATAGCCGCTCATGCAGTACGACAATGAGAAGGGTTGAGGTGATATTAGACGATACAGCAGCATGGATTCAATTTTTAACAGATTCATGCAAATTTTTTTTTTTGGCTCACAACCAAGTGAAGTTGCAATACTACTGACACTGCACAGTTGACTTGTTGTTCAGTATGTTAAAAAAAAATCTGCTATAATTAAGGAAGTGCTTGGCCTCTGTCCATTTTGTTCCACACTGCTGCCTCACACTTGTTTAAAGAACTGAGAAAATTTGTTGAAAATGTGGCAGACAGATAGTGAAAAATGTTAAGCTTGAATGGTCCAAATTAGACAGTATTTGTACAGATGGAGAACCTGCCATGACTGGCAAGAACAGTCAATGCTGCTTTGCAAGAAAACTTTTTGGATCAAAAGTTATTGAAATATCATTTGTATCCATCCGGAGACTTTCCTGAGCCAAAGATTTAGGTTTCTTACATGTCTAAATCCTGTCATCCCCTACTCTAGCAAAATAAGTATTCATGCATGAGAACTGCCAACAAGCACACCATGTAATTGATGAAAATGAGGAGCGGACTACATATACAATCTGTAGTTTGCCTTCTGCCAAAGGGCAAAAACCTTGAAAGATTTTGGAAACAGAGAATGACCAATACCATTTTTTAAAATAAAGGATTAACCCATCAGAGATGACAGTCTGGTTAAAAACAAGTATGGGATCAGAAATCTGGTCTTTTGTACAGACACGACATCTCAGCTTCACAGCCTCAATACATTGGTGAAAATGGATTGCCCATTTGAGCAGAAAAAAGGAAGAGGATTGCCTATTGCCTGCTTTCATCCATGTGCTGCATTTAAGGCAAAGCTGAGATGTTTTTAATATATTTCAATTGGTATGCTTTATCTATGTGCAGTGTTTAAGAACTGACAGCTGAAGTTCTGAGAGATGCTGTAATCTAATGTTTTCGTAGTTGCTTCATTCTAAGCTTGAGGATTCTAGAGAACAACAATTTCTCCATTCTTTTCCTATTTTATAGTGTAATGTAGACAATTTCCCTTGAATTACAGTTTGGAATTTCCCACCCTAAAAAAGAAGAGATATTCTAGTAGTAAGAGAATAAAGAACAATCTATATTTTTATCTAATGAACAGGACCAGAGACTTAGCCAGCAGCAAAATCTGAAAATGAGTACTTAAAAGCAATTTACCTCTGATACAGGCCTTAGCTTTAAGTGCTTGTTCAGATAGGGGCCAGCATATATTCATGTACAGTAATATTCTATTCTATTATAAACTTTGTTAAAAATAGACTATTCAAAAGTCACCATTTCTCTTCTCAATGACTTGGAGTCAACAAAGCTGAAAACAAGGGCAGAAAGGACATTTAGAGACTCTATCAGACTATTTGAACATTGCGATGGCAGTTGTACTGGTTACCTTCACTGCTGGAAAAAAGAACTAAGGGTCACTCTCTCTTCAGACACTTTAATAACAGTAAATCACTTGTAATAATATGGATGAAATGATACATTTTAAAGATCAGGTAATTTGCAGCATATCTAGAAAACAACCTTAAACCCCAGCCATACTCGCTATAGAGACTGGCCTCCCAGATTTCCCTATTCCCAGCCTTGTGAACTGTCAGCTGTCTTTGAGCATTTTCCCTCTTTTCTGCAACTCCCAAATTTGCACTTACTGATTTAAGACTTTTTTTCTTGCCAAATACCACTTTTGTCTACATAGAAGAAAACAGAACACCACCATTTCAGAATAAAACTTCAGACTAAAAAGCCTATTCCAGAATCTGTATTCTATAAGTGCATGAAAAGGGATTTTTTTAGGAAACAACATATTAAATACAATACACAAATACTGCAACATGAAGAATTAAAAGTAAAAATAATTTCAATAGAAGTCTAAATAGATTGCATCAATTTTCATTATCCAACATGAGGGAAACAGTTAAGGAAGTCAAGAATTAAAATACTGGCACATTAAACTTATTTTGTGATTTGCGTGATCTAGTGAGCAACTTCATACAAAATTTTTATTCCAGTTCTCCTTCTAATAGGAAGTACTCACTTAAGAAAATGCCAGGGTATGATATGTGTATGATTCCTGAGGTAGGAAGACAAGTTTTATGAACTGAATATTGTGCACTGAGCGTTTTTGTTTATTCTTAATTACGGTGTCTCCTATAATAGCAATCAGCATCAACTCATTTGAATGCCCAAATGCTCCACCCTTTTGCTGAATGCTATTCACACACACATAAAAATGTATACTTTGTAAGTATTGTAACAACACTTTATATAAAAAATACAGAGAAGAAAACTGTACCCAAGAAACACATTTTTAATCTAATTAAGTGAAACAACCCTGACATATTTTTCACATGTCCCTTTAACTCTCAATGCCAGCGTATTAAGTACTCAGTCCTTCAAGCACTCTTAAGAAATGCTGAATATCCTGAATGCCCGTGATCATTACATGCAAAATATCTTTAGTTAATTTTTCACAGTTTACCAAAAGTAGGTCACGTCCTTTTGCAGCTTAAATATTCCCTTTGAAATCAAGGGTACTATATGTCTGGAGGGAAAGGGGAGGACAACAGCTTTCACTGCAACTTTGAAAGAAGAGCAGAAGGGAATGGTAACACCATTAAAAACTAACAACATCCACAAACTACATCTCTTAAGGCTGCCTGTCACTAAGACATACCACCTTTAAAAACACAGTTCATGAAGCCACCCCCCAACAGAAGAAAAGTCTATCAGACTTCCATGACTTGAGTAAAATGCAGGCTGTTATGTAAATACTACAATATACAGATAATATTTTCCAAATGAAAACTCTATGAAAACATGAAAACAAAAAAGATCCATTCCCTCCCATTCCTTCCTGTCCATCTATCTTCCTTATGTGTTGTTTTCCTTTCTCAATGTGTTTATTCTGTTTGCCTGTGTTTTCACTGTTACTTTATAACCAGTCTCTTCATTTATTGTTCCTTAAATAATTAAATAGTCTCCATTTGCTCTCCTGCTTCCAAGCCTGTGCAGCATCCCATTTATCTGCTATCGTTCATCTCTATCACCTTTCCTCTCACTTCCTCCTGTTATCGTATCTGTATAGTACTATTTAGCTGGTACAGATCAACTTTCTTCTTTTCAAAGCACAAGTTAACACCTTTAAAAGCAAGGCAGAAATGTATTTTAAACACACATTAACCAGTTGAACTGACTCTGAAAAGCAGAGGTAAACCTTAATCAAGTATGTTAAGATCTGTAGCATTAATTTTCATCTCTGTTTAAGTAAAAATTCCAATTATCCAGTTGAACGTATCTCCGAAAAGGCCTTTTACCAGCAGCAGTTATCTTTTTATCTGTGGCAAGCTGAGACACACAAAAAGTAAAGTCCATGCACCCAGCAAGGCTTCTAACTCCCACTGAAATCAACTAAGCTTGCTCAGCCAAAACATCGTGTCCTCCTTTCCAAAGTCACTCCGCAGGGCTGTGGCACAGCAGAGAACCAAGCCAACGGGCAGGGTGGCCCCATCCAGCGACTTCGTCCCCAGGAAAGAAAAAGGCAACAGCCCAGTTCAGCCTACACCTTTCCCTTGTCTCTCACTTTTCCCCTATTTCTATTGCATCTGGCCTTCTTCCTCTGTTCCCAAGTCTTTCTTTCATCCCTATAAAAGTGCACTGATCCAGAGAGAGAAAACACATTTTAACTCAGCTACCATTGACTTTCCCTTGCTGAGGGAACGCAGGACTCTGGAGCTGTGCTGATCCTTTCAGTAAAGACTTTTTCCATGTCCAGTGTTGAAGTCAGTGAGGAAAGCAGCTGATTTTAAAATTCTGCTTGATGAAGGTAGAAATAGAGCATTTAAAAATCTAGGGAGAACAACAGAAGTTACTTTTTCTGTTCAGCAGTAACTAAGTATTGCATTTACTTTTTAAACTCCAAACGAAGTCTCTATGTAAAGCATGCCAGTTCAGGCTACAAATGCAGCTTAATCTATAGGAGTAAACAACCCAAGTCATTGACTATAAGTGCAGACACCAATTGCACGTGGAAAGCTTCATGAAGCAAGAACACACATTTAAATTATTGTCAAATAATGAGATCTCCACGACAGTGGGTTTGGCAACTGTTTATATGGATCACGAACTCAGATGAAGCAGCAAGTAAAGATGACAGCATATCATACTGCTCTTTTCGTCTGCAATGTGTTCATGTGTCTGCTGTACACCACAATAACAAACTGCACTAGTAAAGGAGGAAGCACAGAAACTACCTTATGAAAGGCACTGGACTAAAACAAGAAGCTGAGATTTAAATTCAAAACAAGAAAAGACCACTAAATTCGATGCAACTTAACCTAGACTGTGTTGGATTTAAGAGTAGAAGGCACATGTTCATGGACGTATTTATAGACTCTAACCCCTTTTAAAATACTTTCTGAACATGCTGAGAAATTCCTATACCCCTATTGCTTGTAGTTTCTGTAGACGTATTAACTTTTGATTCATGCCAGCACTGAAGCTGAGGTTATTTACAGTTAATAAGTTAATATTTAAAAAGAGTTGGTCAAACTAGCTAAGGTAAATGCTATACATTCCATGAGCTAAGGTAAATGCTATAAATTCCATGAGCTCCAGTAATTCATTCTTGGTTCAAAATATTTGTCATCATTTTAACATAAGGTTCTGTTCAAGCATTGCAAGTTTCTGAATTTCAGAGCTTCATAAGTTTTCTTTAATAAAAAGTATCCTGGATGAAAAAAAAAATGATGATTTTGCTAGCAGCAGAACACTAATTTAATCTGCATTCCCAAGTGGGGACTGATCCAAAGACCATGCTTGTAGTCAACAACAAGGACAGCAGTTAAACATAAAGCTGGTGATTGCAAATCCCACTCTGAAAAAAGTACCATCCTTAGTTGATCTTCTAATTAACTGAAACAGTAATAAATATTTCTAGACATTCTCCTGCTTTCTTAGAGTCTTCATTTCATTAAAACATTTAAAACCATCCTGGCAATGAGCCAAGTATCTCTTGCGCTACTGATAAATGAATTTCTACTGAAGTCACAGAAACTACCTATAAAAGCTAGATTTAAAACTGCCTCCTTATCTGACTGAGTCAAAAGGCTATTTTGTAATAAAGCAAAACATTTTCCCTGAATTTAAATGTCCAAGTTTGGACTTCTAAATAAAGTTCAATTTTAAAAATTTCAGTTCTACTGTTTGGAGATTATTTCTTGAGTTGACATATGATACGTTTGCGCTGAAGTTGTTCATGTTCTAACGTGGTTTCAATGGAAGCAGAAAAAAACTCCTGTCTTTCAAAAGATCTGAAAGAAGGACCACTGTAAGGCACACTGTAGAGGCAAACCACGAGAGTTTCCTTAAGTCTTGTTCCTGTTTTTATCTGTGGCAAAACTCTCATGGACTTTACTAGCACAAGGCTAGACCCAGGGCATAAACATATGCCTATCAAATGATATTTCTTTTTCAATTAAGTCTCCCAAGCAGGGCAAACCCCATGGATCATTGATAGATGCTGATATATGATCCTCCTCCCCATTCACTCCGGGCCTGATCTCCAAGATACTGAACAGCTTCAACTTGCCCTAAGCCAATGGTAGACTGCAAACATTCACAGCACCTCATCTTATTCAGACTGAAGTCAGGGCAAATTTTACAGCTGAGCTCAGGGAGAGCGAGATCAGGGCTCAGCGACCCATCAGCAATAGCTGAATAAATGCAAGAGGTCTGGACATCACCCAAGTTCTGCTCCTGCCGAAGTCAAAGCCCTCTCGCTAGCTTCAACAGGCGCAGTCCTCACATAGCCCCGTATGTCGGACTGCCTGACAACGGGCCCAATCCTGCTACCCTGAGTCAGACGAGCATTTCCTACCTGTAGGAGTAATCCCATAGAAACCCCAGGCAACTTGCACAAATAAGGGCTGCAGAAACAGCTAAGCAATCCCACTGCTACCATTAACTCCAAGCAAGATTACTATTTAGAGGCTAAACTAGAAAATTAGAAGCAGACTGACCCTGAACATAGCAAAGGTTTTGCAAATTAGTTTATTCCACAGCTTAATTACTTTGTTCTTTCCCCCTAAATCAAACTACAAGCTTACTGTGTGTCTATTCTTTTTAATGAAATTACTAAAAATAATATTGAAATGTAAATCATATGAACACTGCAGTGCTCTATACCAAGGCTTTCCAGTTACCACTTTCAGTAGGGCGTAACACACACCTTGCAATTTAAATATATAAATCATTAGATAGATTACCACAAGAACAAATCGTTGCCAATTTTGTGTTTCAGCATTCAGAAAAGGCTATCCTATTCAAACTTTTAGGCTCTAAAGGTACTTGTTTTCCTTTCCTTGCAAATATCTAACATCTTCTCACCATTACTATTTTTTAAATAATCACAATCGTCTCAAAAACATTAGCTTACTGTCATTTTCATACATATGTAAAAGCCTCTGTGCTCAATTCATTGACACTAGCATTAAACGCAATTTGCCTGGTTTTCATTCTGACTAAGTAGTTTGTTATTTCATGCTTTTCAAGTTGACGATTTTTATTTTGTAACCACACCATTTCTGCTGTCTATTCAGAAAGACTGGGCGATACATCGCAGCCTGAATCGCTTTAGTATTTTCCAGTGAATACTCTCAAACCTTCTCAGTTTGGAAGGAAGAAGCCAAGGAGAGAAACATTACCTCCGGCACCTCTGCATTCCAGATTTTTGGGGAAAAACATTTCTGGGCACACAAGCAAGGCGAGAGAGCAGCCTGCTGTTCTCGGAGCCGGGGCACCGCACGCTCCCACCGCAGCTCAGCACCGCTCGCTGCAAGCCACGGTGAAATTTCTCCACCGGCTTTAGCGCGGCGGCGGTGCCCTGCTCGGCGCCCAGGGGCCCCGCACCCTGCACAGCACCCGGGCAGGATGCGCAGGGCGGGGGCAGGCCGGGCGGCACCTGCCCGTCCCCGCCAGCGCTGCTGCCCCGGCAGGGCCAGCCGAGGGCCGGGGTGGCCGCGGTTCCCCGGCAGCAGCCAGCTTCGCCGCTGCGGCCGGCGCCCGCCCGCTGCCATTTGTTGCTCGCGTTGAGGCGCGGAGGAGCAACAGCCCCTTCCTCCCCAGCGCAGCCATCGCCGCCTGCTCCGCAGCAACTGGTCCTGGCAGGTCGCGACGTGGAAAAATCCCGAGGCAGCACAAACAGCGTCTTCCCCTCTCCCTTCCTCTCGCTCGCTCGCTCTCTCTCTCCCCCCCACAACGCGCCGCCGCCTCATCTTCCCCCGCCGGCTCCGCGCCCCGCGCCGGCTCCGCCGTGCTCACTCATCGCCGCTGCATGCGGAGCGGAGCGGAGCGGCGCGGCGCGACCCGCGGCCGCCCGGCGCACACGGCGTGAGCACCGCGAAGAGGCGCCGTGCATAATACGGACATGTCGGGGGGCGGGGGGCTGCCTTCATTTTTTTTTCTTTCCCCCTGGTTGGTTCGGGATCGGCCGGTGCGGACCCCCAAAGCGGCGGCGGCGGACCCCCGCCCCGCAGCCTCCGCCCCTTCGTCCCCCGCCTCGGCGCAGCCCGGGGCGCCGCGGCCGCTGCCGGGCCGTGCCGGGGCTGCGACCGAGGACCAGGAGCGGGCGACCTCCGCCGGCCCTCGCCGATCCGCGCTGCCCACGGCGCCCTTCCCCGCACGGCAGCAGCCCCTCCGCGGCGGCCGCGCTGCTCGCCCCCTCCCCGTCGAGTTTTACCACGGCGCCACAAAAACCCAGCGCGGCCGCGGAGACCCGCAACTCACCCGCAGCGGCGGCGGCGGCGGCGGCGGCGCCTTCCCGCAAAACTTCGCGGAGTTGCCGCGCCGCCCCACTGCGGCGCCCCGCGGCGGCTCGCCCCGCGCCGGAGCGGCGCAACAGGCGGCCCTGCCTCACCTGGCGCCGGGCCGCCGCTCCATGGGCGCCGCGGGCGGAGCCTCCGGCAGCGGGGGCAGCGCCCGCTGCGCAGCGCCCGCCCGCCTCCGCCGGGCGCGGGGCCGGGCGGCTCTGCCTGCCGCCGCCGCTGCCTCTGCCCTGCGCTGCGGCTGCGGGAGAGGGGGAGGGAGGGAGGGAGGGGAGAGGGAGGGAGGATGCACGGAGGGATGGAGGGAGGGAGGAGACTCCCCTCCGGCTCCCACGCGCGCCGCGGGGAGCTGCCCCGGGCTGGGCATCCTCGGGGCGGGGGGGGAGGGGGGTCGGCCCCGGCTTGGCTCCGGCCCCACATCTCTAGGGTAGGGGGGCTCTCCCCACGTCGCGCCCCTGGCTCCCGAGGGGCTGGCTGCGCCACGGTCCGGCGAGGTCAAGGAGCATCGCTGCTGCCTTGCGAGCACCGCCAGCCAGGCTGGCGCGCGTTGAGTTTGCTTGCTCAGGTAGGCAGGAATGCCTCCGCTGCTCTCCCCAGCGCCTTCCCGGCTGCCCAACAAAGCATGAATTATGTTACTTGCTAGCCTTACTGAAAAAGAAAAGAAAAAGATTATTGCCAGCAGATCGCATTTGATTTGGCAAACCTGCTGTCGCCCGATTTTTTGCCAAGACAGGTGAACCTACCCTGTGCTCAACCTAGCCAACCTCCTGCTTAGGACCATTCAGGCCCTTCTTCAGATCTACCACGGTTCTTGCCAGGATGATTTCCCTAGTTCAGAAAGATACTTCTGTGAAATGTGCTACCTTGCAGCAACTGCCTGGACTGTCAAAATAAAGGCTTGAGGCAGCAGCAGCAGTTGCTGCCACTCTCACTCAAGCATACTTTCTGCTGTGCACGTTCCCGCTGGCTGTGCAATGTAAACCTTCTATTTACTTTGTGCAGCGGAGGTTCCTCTCGTCGGTCTCCAGTTTACAGCACCTGGATGGAAGGGTTTAAGAAAGATGCTTCTTTGCTTGGTAGCTGGTTTGTTTGTGTTCAGGTAAAAGCCTTTTGAGATGCTAAATAGAACAGAAAATGAATTGGCTTGGATAACCATGAGGGTTTTTTTTTACCTCTTAACTATACAAAAATGTGATGTCCATCTATGCCATTGTTAAAAGGAGACTGCTGGGTTAGAAGGACCACTGCTATAGCCATAGAATAGATGGCCTTTGGGGGGTGGGGGGAGAATTAGAAGGGAAAATATATGATTAATACACTGCTAAATTCCACTTTGCATCATTAAAACTCAGCCCTAGGGGTCTCTACCCAAGCAAATACTTACTCCCCAAAGTAATCTGTCTGAATTATATTGGCAAGGTTATATAGGACTAGGCCTTTGTTTTATAGCAAATCCTGCTTTTTTGCCCTTAGGAATATTCACAAATGAGCTCAGAGACGTGTTTATGTGTGCTTATCACCATACATGCTTACTAATATAAAGGGAAATAGCACTATCAGGAAACTTGACAATATCACTTTTGTCAGTCTCTTAGATGTTTCTCACACTCACTGGCTTAGCCAGTCTGTGAAGCCATACCCGGTTAAAACCTACACAATTAATAAGTGAAAATTAATTCCTGGTCAGCATGTGCTGGGTTATGCTGCAAAGTTAGTGCCCAGGAGCCATGACTGGACTGACAGCTCCATGTTATTTGCAATGGAACATGATTTTCAGACTTTCCTTTGACTGAAACCAACTTAGACTCATTTTAAGGCAGTAGAAGAACATTAATCATTGCTAAGAACCCAAAAACTGATGTGCAAGAACCATTGATCCAAAATTCAGTTTGCATCAATATTTTCGCTCTTCAGAATACAGGCACACAACAGCTGGGTACAGCTCCCGGGGTGGATGTACCTGGTTGCTCATGCCCTTACCTCAGAGGTATTGCAAACCAGCTTGTTTGGAGTGACTTGCTGCTGTTGAATATTTTTTTTTAATGAAAAAAGATTAGCAGATCTGCTTTTCATTTTGCTCAACAGAAAAAAAAAATCTTTGATTAGGTAAAAATGCCATGGCTTCCATGGCTCAGTTTCCCTTTAAAACTGAACCTCTAGTAGTACTCTGAACCATTTGCAGAGTTACATAGCATAAAAACATAAAGGAATACAAATCTTAGCTTGCATAACTTTACTTACTAGATTAGTCATGATGTTATTCATCCTGGGAACTTAAGTGTGATTGCTTGTGTTCAGGGAAAAAGAACCTCATAGATGGGTAGAAATATTTATTTCTTTTTGTTGGAATTGCAGTTCATAAAAAATTCTTGCACCAGCTACACAGGAGTTGCTGGTTTGCTTGCTTGCATTCAAAGACTTGCTCCAGAGAGCAGCTAAGCGTCTGTAACTTCAGCTGAAATTAATGGGTGTTCGGTATATCTTTGAAGCAGACAAAAAAGTCATTTTGCTGGGGAAAATTACTGTGAAGGGATGTAGAGCTACTTGCTGTTAAAAAATGTCACAGATTTTAAGAACTGAAATACTGCTGATATCATGCCCCTTCCGTTAGCTGTGTGTGGAGTAGGAAGAATATATTATTCTTCTAGGTAGAAGAAACTTTTTAACTCTTGAGAACGTGCTCCATGAGCAAACCCACTAGCAGATTTGCTTGTTAGATTATTGGCTGGCCCATCCATTTTACGTGATGAATAGAAGTGAAAGGATTAATCCCCTATTAGGAAGGGATATAAGTTTAATGGATAAGGAGAAGGTCATCTGGCTTCCCTCAGATAAGGAAAGGAACTGCTAATACTTGCTGACTTCTGTGCACATATGTATGAAAATTAGGGCACATAAAATAATAGGTGATGCCAGATGGTTCTTCAGTTTAACGCATAAAATAATTTTGATCAGTATTTATAAATATTTAAGGACTCACTACTACAAACCTTTACACAAATTATTTTTCCTAATGCAAATAAGCCTATATACTGCAGCGAGACTGTTTGTGAGTAAGGATTATTCATGAGAATAAGACTTTATGGGACTGGATCCTTAAAAATTTATAAACATTAACAAAATATTTCAATGGGTAAATTAAAGAATCATCTGGTACAATCTATTCCTTTAAGCTACCCAGATATTCATAACCTAGTACAGAAATCAGCAAAAAATACAGCTTCTTCCAGTGCTGAGATAAATCAAGTGACCTTCTTTTTGTCCGTTAACTTATATTCCTTTTACTGGTGGATTACTTTTTTTCACAGCTGACAATGGCATGAAATCCATATGTTAGAAGAAGATATGTTAAAAAACTAAATCTTCCAACTTTCTCACCTCTAGCAGCACATACTATAGGAATTTAGACTAATTCTTCCGTTCATGGGCCAGAGTGTGATTTTCTGTAGAGGACAGCGCAAAGAGATGTATTGCTAGCATGTTCTCGTCAGGATTACTCTATCCTCAAAGGAAGGCCATATGGAGAGCCCAGAACAGCAGTCTGCTTAGAGCCTTAGAGAAGCAAAAAATGTCAAATGTTGCATCCTGGGAATGCTAAAATCAACACAAGTTATAGTCTTTGTGCTGTATGTAGCCATTTTCCTAAACTGGGTATCTGTTTCTGTTGGCTCTCTAGGTTGGCGATGCCAACGATCTTCGTACTACTCTCAGCCCATGGCCATTGCCAATGCATTTATAGGTGCTAAGGATTTGCCCCAAGAAGATTAATAATGGAGAAAAACTACCTTTGCAGAGGGTCAGCACAAATCCCTTACATCGCTTAATCTCCCTTAAGCCTTGTGCTAGCAATTTGCATGGTTCTAGATTCCATCTTCATTTTCTAAGCACTGCTACTCTTATAGGATTCGAGGATTGGGACTTAAATAATCTCTTCAGGATGTACCCATAGCTCCTGTTTTCCTGCATCTGTTAAGTTCTATCATTTCGAAAGACCTCCCTAGTTTTGCACTTACTCCCTTTTCTATACAGTGAGGAATTACAGTGCATTATAGAACGGAGTTTCTGTTTTAAATAACAGAAAATCCATAGGTTGTCAATAATTCATTAGCTCTAAAACAGAAACAGCAGTTGTAAATAAGCTCAACTAGTTCTGCTCATACTCCACCTAGCTTTAATTTAGGGGAAAATACAGGTAGTGAAATATATGTTTTCACTATGCGCCGTCTGTTACTTGGAATTGGTGTTCTGGGCTGCTCACAAAATAGCATGCATTTGTGGGATACTTAAATATTAGAAAAAGAACTGGAGAGTAAATATATTGTATGTTAATGAACACAAGTTAATGGAAGTTAGATCGTGTCAGATATATCTGTTCTGGAGTTTTTGTTTATTTAGAAGATTTATTTAAAAGATTATAGGTCTGCATGAGAAGAGCTGCTGTACTAATAAAACATACTTGGATTTCTGCAAGGCAGTTGACTTAATACCACATGACATTTTGATTTCAGGTCTTGCATTACATGGAATTAACAGGGCACATATTAGGAGGATTAAGAAGTACCTCTCTGACAAATTTCAAAATGTAGTCTTTTAATGGGGAGGTTTTGTTTGGTGTGAGGAGCTTTCCCAGCACATTCATGAAGCAGTCTTCATCTAATACAATTTTGTATTGTTTTCAGCAGTCTCAGCCATGAGATAAAATGTTTCTTTGCTTTTAAGGCTTGCGTATGACACAATGTTTTTTAGCAGAGTAAATAAAGAAGATATATTGCTTTTGCACTGATTTAAATTATTTGCTTAAATGATCACTGTCCAGTGCCAGTGCACTAAATTCATTTTAATACAGTCAAATGTAAATTAATACCCCTAGGAACCAGAAAACTTGTGGGAATGGTCACTGTCTTGGAAAGCAGAGACTCAGAATAACTAAAAGAGATTACCCTAGATAATCACCCCTGACATGAGATCTCAGTGCAATGCTGTGGAAAGGACTCAACACAGTCCTTGCATGTTTCCAAAATATCAAGCACAGTTCTGCCATCTGCGCTTTAAGGAAGATGAGAAAATATTGGAGAAAATCCAAAATATTTCAGGACTCAAACACCGGTCTTGAGATGGGAGGCTGAAGGAACTGGACAAATTCCACTTACTGAAGAAAGGTTGAGAGGATACGTGAAAAAGATAACAGATAGCTGTGAGCTTTTTCACTCCTGCTGACAAAAGCACAACTAAATCCAGTGACTGGAAGTTTAAGGTTAGATGTAATCAACCTTGAAATCAGATGCAATTTTGTAGCAATAGAGGTAATTAAACTCTGCAAGAGCTTACAAAAAGAGGTGGTGCATTCACCATTGCCTAATCTTGTCCTAAAGACTCTGGCTGTCTTTCTTAAAGATGGACTTTAATTCAGCTTCTAGGAGAACTCGTAATGGGAAGAGTGGCCTCGAACAGGGAGGGGAGGAGGGTCAAGTCAGGCTAGATCCCATGGTGATCCATCTAGCCCTAAACCCATTAGGATGACGTATCTGTGCAACTTCTTCCGTTACAGTTAAAACAAAATGGCTTGAATTACACCCTGCCCACTCAGCTATTTGCTGTTTGGCTTTAAGGTAATGAGTACAATCAAATCCCATCTTTGAGAGTTCCTGCGTGCTGCCTGCAGGGGTGAGGAAGAATTCCTTCCCTGCTCCTCCCAAAGGATATTTGGCCTCATACATTCTGCAGTAGGAGTTTTTGCCTTCCCTTGAAGCATAGATTATTTATTTTACTGTAGCCAGGAACAGAGTAAACCAATGCAGAAAATTATCTTAGATGTCTGAGGCTTGGGTTTGAATTAAGGCAAGTCTAGAAGGGGTAGAGTTTTTTCTAGTTCAGATTGGCAAGGATGGTGGATTTTTTTTTTTTTTTTTTTTTTTTTTTTTTTTGCCTGGATTGACTCTGTGGTCTGGGCATGTCATGCCTAATCAGTTCTCAATTATTGCAGGAATTTCAGGCACTGCTGGTACCTTGGTGTCTGCTCTGGACAAACAACTCTGAATTTGGTTTCTCAAGGACTAAAATACTGTGGGCTAACTAAAATAATTGTTTCAACCTTGAGGTACCTGTGCAACATTTAATAGCCAGTGATACACAAGACATCAGAGTAGACAATCTGATGATCTCCCTTAGCCTTAAATTGTGAGGAAATGTAAAACTTGTACATAATGTAATAACAGACCCTACTTTTCCAACAGTCCTGGGAATATCAAGAAGCAGGTGTTTAAACGATGGTCACAAGCAGGAAGCACTCTGCAGTCCCACTGGCCAGGGACAGACAAACCCACGGAGAAATCAAAAATGAAACAACCAAGTCCAAACATAAAAAAGAAATAAACACAAAATAGTGTCACTTGCCTGCGTGTCTTTGCCTGTATGCATGGGAAGAACATTTTGGAGTTGCTTGCCTTTAATAGAAGAGACCTGGCCTCACAGCTTCCACCATTCATAGTCCCTCTCTGCCTGCAGCTCTAGGGCAGAAAGTGCAGGACAGACGGGTGAAGAAGCCCTATTCAAAGTAGACTTTTGAAGGTTTCTGGCTGAAAGGTATGAGATGTTGCACCTGTGTTGGGTCAATTCCAGGCAAGGGTGCTCAGATCACTGGAGGAGAGGTCAGAGAGCACCCTCTCCAGCAAAGCTTTCAGAAAGGCGGCACGATGTTTTGCTGTGGCTGGGAGTTAAAAGTAGCTCCATACAGAAAGTTTTTACTGAATAAATGTAAATCAACTGTTTCTATATGTAGTAGCGATAACTTGTTTTTAATCTCTTACCCAAAGAGTCATGGAAAGAACAGAAAGAAAACCAGCTCATTCTAGTGAAATGACAGAAAACACATGTACATGTATCATTCCAGCATAGATACACATCTCCATGACTTACTGCCTCTCAATAATATACAAATAAAATGAGTGTTGTATTAATCATTAATAAGTGTAACAGTTATTAGACACTGAACTATTCATAAACAAAACAAGAAAGCCACGGTATTATAGATCCCCCAAATGTGAGCACCTGGCAATCTGCACTGCACAGTAGGTATAGCTTGATATAATGCTCATGGTCATAAAACTGTGGATACTTTTGTTACTGGAGGGTAAAAAGCAAGGACACGTTATTGCCTCAGCTCATCAAGATATTCTCTTTGCTTTAGATTTATTACAGGTTTCTCTTCAACTACAGATTTATTTAAGTAATGGACCCATCTCATTGAGTATATGTACAGACTGCAAATGCAGTTCATATTGGCTCTGTAGTACTTTTCCAAACAAATTGCCTATTGCATAATTTTGCCTGTTATTTTTAATAGCTAGATGGAAAAAAGTTAGTATAAAGAACCATTGTTTATGATGGGACATATAAGAAGCAAGCAGCAGTGCCCCAGAATTAGTTTGTAGGGCATCTGGGCAGAGAATGAGAAACTTGGTAGATTTAGTTCATTTCTGAAACAGAAGAAAAAGAGATTTGAAAAAAGTAAACCAGCAACAACTAACGATAACATGAAAGGTATTGATTCCAGACTTGGACATCTGAGATGCTCTTCTGGGGATATTGAAGATGTTTCTTACTTTGTGTATGATATCATCAAGACTCACAAAAACTTGATTGTTTGAAGAAATCATATGGTACCCAGGATCTATTATCTTCAGTCTTCCAAAATAACCAACTCGATATTATAGGTCGATTTTTTAGAATAATCTGTCCTAATGTTATTTAGAAAACTCTTAGCCAAATCCATTGAGCTATTGTTCCTATTTACTGAACATGCATATTTTGCCATATATTTACATAGCATTTTACATTAATAGAAAAAGAAATATGGTGTGCCCCAGAGAGGCTGCTAACCTAAGACCCTGATCCTGCAGATATTTGTATATCTGCTCAATATTATGCACTGGGAGTACTGCCACTGACTTCAGCTGAGCCCTTTAAAGAGTTTAAAGTTAAATATGTACCTAAGTCCTTTGCTGACTGACACTTTTAACAATACCAACAGACACATTGGTAGGACAAAAACTATAGGTCAAATGATCCCTTGCGCTTAGTGACTTAGTTTCCACCTGGATAAAATGGGAAGGAATATACAATTTAGTCTCAGAGTAAATCTTGCTCACAAGATGAAAAGTGCTATATAAATGCCATTGTTACTATCAGATCCCTATTTTTTTTTTCTACAGCTAGTTTGGTAAAACAAGATGTATTTTCACCTTTGATAGAATTGTTTTCGAATCTTGTGTTCAAATTAAGCAATAATACAATGGACAAATATGCTATGGTGTAATAACAGCTGTTACAGGGGAGATGACCTGATCCCATACATATATATATATGTATATGTATCCCAATTTATGAAGATGTCCTCCTCTTCACATATCAGGATATATGTCTGATATCTGAGGATTTCAGACATTTCTTGGTAATATTGTTCTTCAGTGCTGGACATCAGGGAAGGCCAAAATTGAAGTCCTAAGAAGATGTGTGTTTTTTCCCACTGATAAACCAAGCTCTGAAGAAAAGCTGACAGAGATTTAACATACTATGGGATTCTAGTAACTATTCTACAACATCCTCCATTTTAGGAAAATTCCGCAAAAGAACGTCCAAAGGGAAACATCCATTGCAACAAGCTTTGCCGCTGAATGGAGCAGTGCTATGAAAGAACCAGAGATCCTGGGAACATGAGAAGCACAGACAGTGTCTCTGTGCTTTTGGGAAGGAGGACAAGCATGGCTTTCCCCATAGAAGCCCATTGAGGGATTATTTTATTACAAGGCACTGATCCTAGGCAAACTGCCAAAGCTGAAATTACTGACTCGTCTGATATATCCATAGTGATCCAGGAAAAAAAAAACCTGTAAAACAAAAGAAAAGCAGAAAGAGGATCAGGTAAGCAGAAACATTTGTAGCATAATTGCCTCCTTCCTTCTGTCTGTCAATAAAATCAGACTTTTTGCTCTTGTTTAACTAGTTGAATGCACAGATTTTGACTAGAGGGCTTGTTAACTATTGGTGCTGAAAAGCACTAATGGTTGTCACCCAGAAAGTCTCAAAGTTGCTTGAAGCCGATGGTCTGCCAAGAACTTTCAGGCTCGGCGGAGTATCTGAACCTGAAGGTCAAAACTGATCACTAAGCACAGGGTCTGATCACTCTGCCCAACAGGCCAGAGCAAATTCACAGTGGGCACAGGGTTTTTGTTGTTGCCAGGAATGAAGGCAGGGCTAGTCATTATAAAGACCAAATGGTCCCTAGGGGACACCATGGTTTCCCTCTCTCAAAAACAGCTGATGAGTTACAGCTGAGGTGTAGCCCCTCTTTTTGTTGTTACTATGTTTTTTTTTGTGATATATTCATTTAAAATATACATAAATAAACAAACAGAATTAGACCAAAGATTTGGCCTGCCTCTTGCCAATGATGTCTGAGCTTAGAAGAAACAATGAGGCAAAGTCCCTCAAAAACACTACTGCCAGCTAACTGCTGGATTCACTAAGAGAACAGTCTTGTGATGATAGTCATATCAAAAATACCTAAAATCATTAGAATTAATTTTAAAATCATCTCTGGGAAGCAGCTGAGCAGGGAGCAGGGAAGAGAGTATGAGGGGGGGGGGACATTGCATTGAAATGGACTGATTAATAAAGTATGAATACAAAGATGTGCAGCTGGGGTTTTACACTGGCACTCAAAAATAGCAATACATATTATTCTGCCTCTGGACCTATATTACTTCAAATCTTTTAGAAACATATTAAAATTACTCAAAAAGGGACCATTTTGAAAAGCTCCCTAGAGTTATGGCTGATAATTAAAAAGAGGTTCATTGTAAATCCCTCTGCCTACTTCAACAGTATTATCTGCTTACAGACAACCCTCAAAGGGCAAAGTCACAGCCTTGATCTGGTGAAATTATTGTCCAGTGATGATATGTTGTTTGTGCTTACAGTAACTCAGCCTGAGAACAGTCACAACAGATCTTATACATGGATGCTACAGTCTCAGGAGAAAAACCAACTGCCTCAGTGTTTTTATTAATGAGATTTCTGAAATAGCATTATTTGTTTAAAACTGATGACAGATTAATTTCAAAAGTCAAGAAGAACAGATAAGGGAACTTGGAGATTCAGTTGTATTTCTGTTTTCTATTTTAGTACAAATATTATCATTGCCCATTTGTGCTAGATCATACAGAGGCATTATAAAAATAAGTGTGAAAATGAATTTGAGGTATATGAGTGGTTGAAATCTGGATGGTGAGATCTCTACATACAGATGTGTTCAGAAGTTCATGATCTTAGGAAGAATGTGAGTCAGTAAAAAACAGGGCAGAAAGAAATACTCTAACTGATATGGAATTGTATACTGAAAAGAGAGAGCTGAATTGGAAGTTCTTATAAGTCATCACTAAGGCAAGACATGCATCTGTATGTGACCTACAAAGAAGCAGATTTTTTAAGCAGTCTATCACTGTTTCCTACTGGGTATGCAAAACTGCATTGCATTTTGTAATAGCATCCATCCGTATGCAGAAGGCTGGCACAGGCCTGTGCAATTTTCTTTCATTTAAGCCTTTAAGACAGAACTGAAGTGATGCCTTGACCTTTTCTTCTCCCTAAAGTCAAGGAGTGATTTTCATCTTACACGTTTCTTCTGTCCCTTGTATTCAGATGCAAGAAGCAGTTGGGTAGCACTTCCTAAATAGCATTCTCCCCATATAGAGGTTGTGTGCACAAATATTGTGCATCCTGTTAAGGGTGAGTAAAAATGTGGCCTCTATTACCACAGGAGAACTGTAATGAAACAACACATCTGCTTTTGTGAGAGCTGCATAGGCAGTTCCATGCTTCTTACAGTTTAGTTTGAGCTGTTGCTTTCATTATGAACCTATTAGTTCAAGGCTTTAACGGAGCCAAGCAGCTTTGCTTCGGGCTGCTATTATCTGGCACATAACCCACTGGTACAAGAGTAATGGTTTATCTGGACAATTTAATAAAATTCAGTACCTCAACTGTTGCCAGGCTCAAAATCAAGCAAAAATGCATGTGGAGGTTTGGAGATGTTGCAAAATTTATTCATATCGCATAAGACATCTTTGTCTTTAACTACAGAAAAGGAGGAGAGTTCTAATCTGAACTACTTGCCTTGCCAAATTAGGGAAAAAACGTATTACAATATTGGCTGACATGCTAATGGATAAAAATAATGTTCAAACATCGCAAAATAAACAATTGAAATTCCAGGGAATTTTGTTTTAAGTATCTGTTGATGATTGAATTACAATCATTTGAGTCATCTGACATGGTGAGGTATAAAGATGAATTTGGTGCTGCCTTTGTAAAGTGTTTTGAGATCTGTCAGAGAAAGCACACTTCACAGCTAAGAACATGTAATTGCTATTGATTAAGAAAGATGTAACTCAGTAACTAAACATTTTTGGTCATTACAGCAAAAAGCAAGTCTTCTAAATACTAATCAAGTCTAAAATGATTTCAAGAAATAGAATTTTGAAAACAGTTGTAATACATGTGTAAGAAACATCATATAATACATACGCTTTATTGCAAATGCATTGTAACTTTTCATTTTGCTGTGCCAGTTATTCCCTATATTTTCAGAATTCAGATTTGACTTCAACAGGGGTCACAAAGCTAAAAGCCATTCAGCTGAAAATTTTAATTTAGAGCCTTTGAATCAAATGATTAGATGACTGTATTGGATGACTCAGGAAACTAGAATATATACTCTTTAACCACAAGACTGCTTGTTCGGATGCAGCCTCAGTCACAAGTGTTCAGACAGGCCTTCTTGAGGGCTGCTAGCTGGCTGTAAGGAATAACAGTTCTGGGCTCTACATAGCCACATCTCCACATTGCAAATGAACAGTCAGAGCTTTTGATGATCATTTTCACAGTCTTAGCAAAAAACTGAGTAGTGAAGAAGACTGAGTAACCCACTCACAGGCTCTGTTTGCCCGTTGTTCATGTAGACAACCCTTCACTACATCATTTGGGTACTGCAAAGTATGCGTGTGCTACCTACCTAAGTAACCCTGGGCGGGCTTGCAGCTGCTGCTCTGGTGGCTCCCCTGCTGTCAGTGGTATACAAACTAGCTACTTAAAAACTAGCGTGGCTCTGCCTGCAAGAGCTACAGCCACTGCAGCCTACCCTGTGCTCTCACTAACCCCCAGGAACTGACGTTTCCTGCTTGCTGGTTGTAAGTCATCAAGTACTCCTCATCAACAGGGCATGGCAGGCACAGAGACATGCAGCCACTTCCGTTGTCTTTTTCTGGAACCTGATATTAACCTTTCTAGATCAGGATCATGTTGGAAAGAGAGAAGGTTGCATGGCTTTGCACAAACTTTTTCTGTTCTTTGCAACAAGTAGAGAACATAATCTAGGATTTTGAGCTCCTCCAGCTCAACTTTCTCAAACTGTATATACCTTAAAATCTCTTTGGCATTCACATACAGGATCCTTTATAAATCCCTGGCAACTATTTTTAGAGTCATCTAACACACTTCAAAAAACAGCAAGGAATGCAAAATCAGGACTACCATGTGTCACTCTCTTTTAAAAACAGTACTGTAGTTACCGTGTCTTACTATGTTGCTGCTTGTAAGATGGATGGTGGCATCCTTGAGATTTTTGGATGCACTGATTGTAGAGATATTTAGTCCCTCAAACTATATTCATTTCATTTTTTTGGGAATGGGAAACCAGGAAATGCTGGGACAGGAAAAACACATTGATAGACAGAAGATGGAATAGTTGAGAAATGTTAGCTCTGTCATACACTTGCCACAAATATAATTTGACCTGGGAAGCAAGACCTTGTGCTATAGTGTCTCACCTGACATAAACCCCAAAAAGCTGCTGAAGGAGTGTGACATGCACCACAATTTAACAAGAATTGTTCCATTTTGGCTATTTCTCCTTAAGGAGGGAGACTCCCCATATTTAAAACACCATGTGTTGTGCTATCTGTAGACTATTCTTGATATTATAAACATGGTTTCATTCATAGCCCCAAAAGTGGTTGTAGGCTGGTGAACACTTGGAATTACCTACTGCAGCTTGAGCTTTTACAGCACTATTACAACTTGCTATACATTGGGATGGTCCTGACAGGGTCTTCACTTTTTAGCAAGCATAGAGTGAGGAACAGAAGTCATGTATCTCTGGCTGGCTTCATAGGATTTTGGTCTTATGAAAGGTGAGGAGTAACTAGAAAATGAAAGTGGATCTCTAATGCAAGGGAGATACTTGGAAGTGATCCTTAATCTGCATGCTCTCTGGGATGATAACAGAGCTTGGCCATCATTTGCAGCTGTTGTGGGATATATCACAATGAACAGAGATTAGCCGTTATTATTCAGCGTCTGCTTCAGTGTCCTTAGTATCCTATAAAATGTTAAGCTTTACCTAATTGAACTAGAAGGAGAAACAAACCAATAAATCTATTTTTATTATGATTATGTTACCAGTCTGGGAGTAAATGAATATTAAGTACAATGTCTGGAAACACTAGCTGATCATCTTCCAATCATAAGAGCAGGTACGAAGAAGCAGACTGGGGGTATAGAATTCATCTTCAAAAAGATTCTTTCACTTGATGTTATAGCAATTAGAATAGCCACTTACTATTAGTCATTAATGTCAACCATCGCCATCAGGCCAGAAAATGCTAGTGTATTTGAAGCAATGTTGAGCCCTTTTCTTATACAGAGAAGCAATTGGAAATGCATTACACCAGTGCTCTAAAAGCAGTATTGGTTTCCAGTATGTTTCCTGGCAGAATTGGAGGTGTCAGCTTTAACCTCTCTTGCCCTAAATAGTTTGGGATCTGAGAAATGCCCTTCACCTCTAAGTTCTGGTGCTCCTGTGGAAAGCAGCAGAGATTTAGTGCTCTAGTACCCTCATTGTAAAGAGGGGGGAGGTGCTGGCTGGGAGTCCTCCCTAGCAGTTTTAGCCCTTGCTCTCAGATGTTATCTGATGGAGCTCAGAGTCATTACCATTCGGGCCATGCTGCTCTGCCCTCGCTTTCCCCCTCCTAGTTAAGGTGATTAAAGGGAGGGTGAACTGCATGGTATGCATTTAAGGGCAGCTTTCTTCTATGCTTGCCTTGTGAATTTTTTTGCCAATGTTGGGATAGGCCCTTTCGACCTATTTTTGGTATCAGAAATGTAGAGATGTATTTTAAAAACATGACTATAAATAACAAACACACAAGAACAGGAGAAAGAAGCAGAACAGCAGAAAGAAAAACAGCTGATACTTAGTAGACTCCTTGTCTCTTTTCTCACTGGTCCTAACTGAATCAACTGACAGGAGGCCTGCGCTGCAGAGCGAGCTGCACTGGCACGTACACAGCTGTACGGCAAGGTGCCTGGTGTACAGGCAGGTGAGATCTCCTTTTTAGCGGCTGCATTCATGAGCCGGCCTCAGCCAAAATATGGGGCAGACAGGCTCACTCCCAAAAGCCGAATAGACAGAAACCTGTGGTCTAGCAACGAACAGCCTTTGTCTGCACTATCCCATGTGCTCAGGGCAGAGAAACAACTCTCCTGTTTTCTCCCTCCTGGCC
This sequence comes from Dromaius novaehollandiae, assembly GCF_036370855.1. Classification (NCBI taxonomy): domain Eukaryota; kingdom Metazoa; phylum Chordata; class Aves; order Casuariiformes; family Dromaiidae; genus Dromaius; species Dromaius novaehollandiae. The sequence goes on from NC_088099.1 coordinate 31,967,742, forward strand.
CTGGGTCACTGTCCTGCTTGGTATGCCTCTTCACGAGGAGGGCAAAGAAATGTTCTGGCCGAATCAGGCAGGAACAGCCGGCTTTGTAACACCTGGGGCCTTTGCGCAGTGGACAGTGGTCACTATCTGTCATTTTTAAAACTTCCCTTGTTCTTTCTCCACAATAATTTATTGTGGGTAGGATTATATAAGACGCTATTATTACCTATAAATAGCACCATGAATAAAACAGAAGCTTTGATACCAGCTAGATAAATTAGCAGCCCTGAACAGTCATTTTAAATTTCTAGAAGAGCAGGAAGAAGGTTTTGAAGAATTTTTGGCACTGGACATTTGTGATCTCTCTTTTCCAAAGACTAATGTGGCATAGTATAGCACAAGCCTTGCTTGGAAGTACCACTGAGAAGAGAGCTAAGGAAGAAGTTCTTCCTGTGCACACAGCTATAGTAGCTGCACACAAAAACATAGGTGCCTTACAGCTTGCATATTTGAAGTACTTAAATTCACCTATTGCACCAAAAAAGGGAGAGCGAAATTACAGGGCTTTCAATATTGGGCTTTCAAGATCACCATTTTCCAAAGGTGACCTTGTTGTGAAATTGTTACCGCTGAGATAAGGCAAGAGGCCTGATGGTATTCTACACCTAGCTGTATGGAAGAAAGCTGTACTTTTCCCCAATATTGGTGGCTGTCAGCTGGCTTCTGTATGTTCAGGAACTTATTGCATGAAACATATCATTTTAATAGAAGCTGGTCTAAGACAATTAATTGTTTAAACAATGTATTGTAGAATATAAGACCGAAGCTCAGAATTAAAACAAACCATACGTGACTTACTTGTGAGGACTGGTTTTATCAGGATTGCAGTAATTATCATGTTGAATTTTTTCTTCTTTTTCCATACAACTATTATAGAAATAATATTTGATTGGAAAAAGCCCCTAAAACTCACCCTCTCTGGGCTGTCCAAATTTATGGGCTGGTGCTAAGCCTGTACTAGGTCTATAAAACATTGGGCAGATATGAAAACATTTTCAGATATAGTAAAAATAAAACACAGAGATGAAGTAAAGTAAAATGTTAAGAACTTGAAAAAGTGAGTATATTAAATGGGTTTTATCTTGCAGTTTGGGCATTAAACCTTATTTTTTGCCAACTGTAAGAATAAAGTGATAAGTTACAGTTTGAACCCCCCAAAAACACTCATTCGTAATATAAATGGGTTCTCTGAGAGAGAATCTTTGCAGAGAATGAATGTTGAAAAGATCAGTCATCAAAATGGGGTCATGAAACACAAACCTTCAGAGAAGGGATCAGTACGCTTCACTCTTATAACAACCTCCCAGGAAACCATGCTGCTCTGAGTATTTATGTCTGAAATGATAACTGTTTGTAGGCTTCAGATCAGTGAGGATGAACTACAGTGCCTTTTCTTTTTTTCAGGCCTATCTGGCTGCCACTGTGCCTGAACTGTCAAGGAGCAAATGCTCTGACTTTGTCTTGTGGGCTCATTTCTCGGGATTCTGACAACGTCTCTCACATTCCTGGATGTGTCAGCTAGATTGTAATGATTGTTACTAAAACTGATGCATTGAGAAATTAAAGGTGGAAATATATGTTAAAATTCCCTTTCCTATTCATCAGAGATGCCAAGGCCCTGAAAGAAAGTTCAGCGGAATAAGTGCATCTGTAAAGGATTTCTTTTCTTTTTTTTTCTTTTCTTTTTTTTTTTTTTTTTTGGCAGCTACAGATAATATTTTGTATGAATAAAGCCCTGTTCACTCTGGTTTTCTTATATGAAAGAGAGAGAGCAAGCAAAAAAACTGAACTTGCAGGCTGGCAGAACCTGACCATTAAACTGTTTTAATCAGAAATCTAATTGCTTTACAGAGAGCAGTGGGAATACATGAAACAAGGTCACTCCATTTCTAGCTTATCACTCTGTCCAATTATCTTCTTCATTCTTGCATTATTTTCGAGGTGTTTATACCACCTACAGTAATAGAGATGATTATGTAACAGTCAGCAAGCAAAAAACAATGCCTTCAGGAAGAAGGGTTTCTTATGAATAGAAACTGCTTTATACATATACATCCATCCACCCTGGCAGTCCAGCACCTTTCCTCAGGAAGAGCTTGTAATTGGTTTCGTTCAGGAAGGCCTTTGAGATATTTATTAAATGAGTTTTAGTGGGTAGGCTCTGTCAATCCAACAGTTTCCCTAAAGTCTAGTTTTCAACCTTTCTCTTTCAAAGGAGTTTGATTATTAAAAAAAAAAGAGAGAGAGAAAGAAAAGGTGGAGCAATTACTGCCATTTAAATAAATGGAAAAGATCATCTTCATTAATTGCAATAGAAGCAAGGCCATTCATATTTTTGGTTTAATTCTTTTGGAATGAAAGAGACCAGCCTTATACTTTGTTGGAAACTGCGGATACTCAATGAAATGAAATGGAAATGAATTGGAAGCCCCACTTCATGTATCTGCTTGCATGTCAGATTCCTTTTTCTCCCAGAAGGCTTGTGGGGGTTGTAACTTGATATTATTTTTACCATGGGAAAGACAGGAATTTTGGGGCTGCCAATTGTTTTCAATTCCCATTCTTGTTCCTGCCTGGGTACTGCTGTAACTGCATGCCACCTGCTGTAAGTTCCAGGCGTCCGTTCCCCACATGGTTAAATATTAGAGCCTAATTAACTAGGCCATATTTCCAGGTTGGAGTGCCAAAGCGCTTTCTTCTCAGTCCATGTGGAGATATCTGAGAATAAGCAGATGGATTTTCACACATTCTGATCACCTACAGCTCCAGCTGACCCAACCTACACCACGGGATGATTCTGAAAACAGGGCTACCTTTTCTATGTACAAATTTCAGAGCCTCATTGTAGGACCTCACGTTTGTAACTATTGTCCTAAAATTTTGTATCCTATCCCTCACCACTTGTAGATCGTCTATAGTCATATCCCTCCTTTGCTGCTCTGGACTAAAAGTCCATTTCATCTCATCCCTGTTCAGCAACCTAAGTACTAGTATACACTGGCATGGCATGGGGCTGACTATAAGCTCTTGCCTAGTTATTGCTTTCGGAGGATGACTCCAAATTTGAGATGTGTTTTAAGCTCAGGACTTTGCTTTGCCTAGAGTTCAGTAGCTGTTTTGCATGGTATCCAGGCTGGAATGAGGATAAGCCTGGCTCTGGGCCAGGGGAGCCTGTGTCTCAGCCTTGCTGAAGGCTTCTCTTGTCCAGCACCCACATCTTAAACTCCTCCTCACGAGACAGCTTGGCCCCAGCTCAGCGCTCTTTGGAGAAGAGCCTAAGGATGCCTGGCAGCCCAGGCAGCGCTGGTCCGAGCGAGCATGAGCATGCTCTACACCAGCCTACAAGCAAATGTCCTGAGTTCAGCCCGTCTTAAGCAGGTCATGGCTGTTCTGAGCCAAGTGGGGCTACAGTCAGCAGTAAGGATGGGAAGAGCAGGGGTAACAGGGCTCCATGGGGTTATACCCGCTCCCAGGCCCACTCTGCTTTGCGGGGTAGCTATGGCTTCTGTGCAGGCTACATAGCTATGCATGCTGGGACCAGAATTTTCTCCTAACACAGAAAAAGGACAAGAAAGGGTGGTGCTGAGGCTGTTATCTAGTGACAGCCTCGCAGCAGGGATACTAAGCCTTTGCTCACTACCATGCTAGAAGCCCTTCATCAGCTGGAGACTGAAATAGTGCTGATCTCTATTGCACCCAGACACACCAGGACAAATTTAGATAAATCAATTAGTGTTTCAAAATAGATTCAGTACAGTAAATGCAGTACATCCTTGCATTTAGTCCATCCAGCTGAAGCCAGTGGAAGCTGGACTGGCTGCTCTCAGATGACCCATCATTTACACATGGGCTCTGCGAAGTGCGGCTTCTGCCCTTCTAGTACATGGAGGCATGGGAGGATGAGGGCTGTGCTTAGACAAGAAGGCAGGTGTCCAAAACTTCCAGTTCCCTTTTCTTACTAGATATGGCCCAGCCAGGATCTTGCCTGTGCAAGTTGCTGCAGTGCCACTGATTTCAACAGGTCTGTGTTCAGTTACCCAAGACTAAGGTATATGGGACTTCAGGATAAACAAGTAATTGCATGTGATCTTTAATTGAAATGTTAATGTAATTGCCTGTGCAGCAGACAACATTTAAATCAGATTTTATTCAAATTTGCTGTTGCTGGAAACATATACAAAGAAAAAAATCCAAATAAGATCTTGAATCTTAACTCAGATGGGAAAATTCACAGACCGTTCTCTTTAATTAATTTAAACATCACTAATTTAAACCTCTAAGCTCTCCTGAGTAATTCTGGTAACAGCTCTTAAAAATAATGCTCCCATGAAAAGCTCTGCTAATTCAGAAAATGATCAGAATTAATGTTGCTCATTTCACAAGGAAAAAGAAGATTGTCTCTGTTGTGGTGCATGCAGGAAGTTCTAGTCTATTAGCAAACAAGATCATAAATGAGATCGTTAATATTAGCTGAAAGAAACAAGACTTTTATGTTTAAATATGGGAGCCTGAAGGGGAAAAGAAAAAACAAAAGATGTCTCCCAAAAATGGAAGGTAAAACTATCCTTCATGATACCAGTAGATAACTAGTTAAATAACAACCAATTTCATATTTTATCATTGATATAAATGCTTTTATAGTTTTGATTAAGTTGATGCCACAATGGCCAAAATTCCCTTCCTCATCATGATAAGCAGCTGCTGGTCAACTTGGATATTTACATTCTTCCCCTACTTTCTGACAGATCGACTTCCAAGTTACTCTGATTTAATCCTACCCACTGGAAATGCCTCTGCCTTATATGTCACCCTGGCCCTGTGAGTAGGAAAGTTTTGTATTTAACCTGGGAAATTTTGGATTTCATATCAAATATCATAACCTTCAGTACTTCAGTGAACCCTCTACATGAGTACAGTTTCTGCAAGAGAAATGCCATGCAAAGGAAAGCTAAAGCATGAAATTTGTTTTTCCTGCAGTGACCGATGAGATATTGAAAGCAGAACTTTCAACAAAATTCTGTACTTTTTTCCCTTTCAATGAGTTCAGAATATCCAGTGCAATTGAGTTGGAGATATTTTGGATTATTTTATCAAGGGTCTGTTCTTCCCAGAGTATAATTCTATTTTGCTGGTGCCTCAGAGAGAACTATTCATGCAAGGAGCCAGCCTGTAGGCATGTATGAATGGGTATTCTTGGCTGTCTGTGCTATTTGTTTGTGAAATTAAATATATAGATTTATATCTGTAGGCATAATCGGGTAGACTTAATAAATGCAACAAGCTAGTTGCATAACATTTCAGTTACACACACTCAAAATATGAAGTATGTTATACAAATTTTCCTTAGCTAGATTCTTATTAAAAAGGTAAATTCATTGCTTCCCTAGTCATTTCGATATGAAACAAAAGGGTGTATAAAAAAAACCTGCAGCATTGCAGCTACCTGTTATCTGCATATTCAGTCAAGCACAGGTAGAGTCTTACCTTCTTGGATGATGCTTATTTTTGTCGCTTGTCTTTTGGTTTTTGGTGACATGGGTTTATTAATCGGTTTTACTTTAAGGTTACCACCACCACAACCATGATTAGACCCATTCACTCACTTCCTACTCATTTCTGTTCGTGAGCTCCTGGTATACATTAACAACCCTCAGAGCCTAGAGTAGATAGTGATGTAAGTATTGCAGATAGAAAGGAAGTAGGTGGGGTTCAGAAGGGAAGAGCGGGATGGCTAAATTCAGCTATCATATCTGTCATTTAATGTGTAAAGGCTGTGTATGGGCTACCTGTCTGGCACTTCTTCCAGAACTTACAAATCAAAAGAAAATTCAGATGTCTGATTGTTTCTGTAGAAATCAGCAACAGTTCATTAATGTGTTTGTGTGTACGTGCCTGTGTGTATGTGGGACACTTTTCTAAATCTATTTGTATTCAGGTGTTGCGTTGAAAATGTAGCATTAGGAAAAACAAGTAGGTTTGGGATGTTATTGTCTTAACATGTTGCAGTATTCCTCTCACTTTCTTCATTTGCTTCTAGAATTGATTTTTGTTTTGCTTTTCTTTCTGATGTAGATGCTACAGGAAAGCAAAATAAACAGGAAAGACTCTGATCTTTTTCCCCACTTAGACAAATGGGATTACATTTGTATTGGTTTGCACTTGAAATGTGTTGATTTTCAAATGCTTCTTAGAGCAAAGAAAGAAAGAAAGAAAGAAACCCAAAAAGCAAATATCTTTCCAAAGCACTTGCAAATTGGATGGCAGTGGAATATTTCTACATTAAACTTAGACTCATGCAAGTATCAGAAAGAAAATATAATATAAAAATATTTCTAACTATGTTTATATTTAGATCTTGCCAAGAACTTAGGTCCAATTAAACAAATTTTGGCACTAGATTCTCAGTTGACTTAGACCAATTTTGATCTGTTGTCCTTTTTCTAAAGAACAATCAACAGAGACCCTGTAAAGAGGCATAATACATCCTTGCCTTATCGTATTATTAGAGTGTGTGGGACTAAGTACTCACAAAATGGTTTTTTGATACTGTTTTTGAAAGCATTATCTAGCATTTAGCCTTGAAACAAATGGAGTCTTTCCTAATTTTCATCTGATTAATTCCAGAGCTGACACTGAAATACATCCTTAGGCAGATATAATAAGTTTGAGAAAGTAGTTAAGAGTTTGGATCCAGATTTGCAAAGGCATTTAGATACTTAGAGATGCAGATAGGCATCAAATGGCATTTGCAAAAATGCTTACACAGGATCTGGGGCTAATTCCATTGAAAAGCAATGGGAATTAGGCATCAAACAAATCTGGGTTTTGAAAATCCCGTTGGGTACTTTCGCGCAACATTTGGTGTCTAACTGTCTTCTGAGTTTTTACTGCTGGCCTTCAGAATGGAAATACTTTAAGCTATGGGTCTTAAGTTAAAAGAGAAGAAAGAACAAGTTGTGTTTTTATATTAACAAATAAAAGAAATGCAAAGGAAAAATAAAAAATAATTAGCTGTGCCAAGCTGTAAATATCTGCCATGTAAGTTCTGTGTGTTCACATTTTAAAGTAGTATCTAAGCATATCTTATGAGTTATGAGGCCAGGAGGGTGTAATTTATAACTAACAGAGAATAGATTACCTACCTTTGCAAGACTGTTTATAAGAACACATCTGATCTGTCTTGGCATTTGAAATATATTTATAGCACATGAGCTCCTTTTTCATTACAAGCTGAGTACAGCTATGTGAACTATTACATTTTTCTCCTTCTGGAATCTAGAGAAATGAAATTGCTGCCTTGAGCCATGTTTTGAACTACTAACCACTGTCACTTGAAGCAAGCAAAGCTTTAAAACTTACACCGCAAGACTTATCCAGAAGCTATAATATCCCCCCTTACGTCCTCCACCTCTGAGTCATCTGCTGATAGAAACAGATTTCTTTTTGAGGTTGCTCCATAAAGTATTTACCTTTAGAGTAAGATCATTGCTGAATTCATAGTGTGTCAGACCTTACCTGAGTACAACAGTTGATCTCCAGTAAGTATTTACAAGAAATGCTTTTCCTAAAATGTTAGTGTGCCATGACAATATATGTGAAATAGCCCCAAGCATATAGATCTGACAGACAAAGCTTGTTGTGTTCCTGTGTAATGAGACAAACAAATCTTAGCCTTTCAGGTTTTCTAATCAAACAAATAAAATCAACAGATTTCTTCTGTTCTGTAACTGTATGTGTGTCAGTGCCATGCCTTCCCCAGTTCATTTGTTGTGATTTATATTTTCAGAAAGCGTATGGCTGTGCTGCATGAGAAATGTCTCTGTTGAACTGAATTCTCTGACTGCAGTAACGCTAGATGAGCGCAGTGTCTTAACCTGCTGCTGATTTCTTGTTTTTGAAAAAACACTGTGTACAATGGCTGCATTACTTATAGTAATTAACTTTTTTGTCTCATTCTGCAAGTTTTTCTCTGTGCGTGGGAATTGCCAGAAAAGGACTTTTTGCATATAATATGACAAAATAATATATCACAGGCAAGTTTCTATTTAGAGACAGTGCCGTAGGTCAAATTCCACTTCAGTTCTATAAGTTTGGATAAAGTGTCAAGAAGTTCAGAGGGAACAGGAAGATTTTGCAAAACTTCAGCAAGGCTCCTGTAAGCACTGGCATTAAAACACCAAAATATAACTGAAAATCCAAGGTGTCTGGATGCTCACTGTTTTTATCTGCAGATATTTCCAGTGATGGTGAAGGCAATGGAAGGACCAAAGAGGAGGTGAGAAAAGAAGAATGCAATGAGTAAAGGACCAGGGGTGGCCTGAGTTCTTTTGGTTATGAATTTAGCAAAGCTGTGGCCTGGGGAAGTATATTATCAGCAGTAATAACATTAACACTAAATACTGGTAGCAAATGGCCAGAAGACAGTACTTGTGTGGTACACCAGTAAAAAAACCTGAGCTCATCTGTCACCAGATCATCACTGGAAATGGGTCAGCAGCACTGTCTCTCTCGTACTAGGGGAGCATCTCAACCTGAAAGCAGAAGTGTTCTCTAAAGTAAATAAACTGAGATTAAGGCCTTCAGATTTGGGTCATCACAGGCAATGCATTAGAAGCAAAATGTATCCCAAGCACACAGCATGTGTTAAATATGAATTTTCCTTATGGACTTTTAGAAGCAAGAGATACAAAAGAGATAACAGATCAGCCAGTCTGCCTCCCTCCCATCACAGGACTGCTATTCACCTGTCCTTTCTAGTGTTCAGTACCGGGCATTCAGCCTTGTTTGAAACCTGTCACCTGGCTTTTCCCTTGCAGGATTCTGTTCCTAACCTCCCAGCCCTCTGGAAAAGTAAACTTTTTAATATGCATGCTGAAGTAAGGCAGCGTGCCATTCTGGGAGTATGCCATTTTGTTCCTCAAATTGGCAAGAAGTACTTGTAAATTCAAAGTAAAAAAAGAAGGAAAACCCACTCATAAAATCCAGTTTGAAGGCAAGATTTCTTCTCGGGGAAAGCTCAGCTTAAAGTTCAATATGACAAAGTTGTATCTGCCGCCTGTGCCAGATACTGGAGCCAAAAGCTCTTTCTCCCTGTGCCTTTGAATTTTCAAAGGTGATAGGAACAAAATGACCTGGTTTATATGTTCAGTTATAGCATCCTCATGTTGCTGAAAATAAAGGAACTACAACTTTGGAAGCAGGAGGTTGGCGGCACAGCACACTATCAGGTAAACTATGCCATTAGCCTAACGAGAGGGAGATTTCTGGCTTGGCTGATGAGATCTTACATTGACCCTCACGGTCGTCCCCTGGCAGGCTGTGCAGGTGCACAGATGGTGCGACGGGGTTCCCTGAATGGGAAGAAGAGGAAATGGGGTGCACATGGGGCCCCTGGGAGGAGAGAGGGAGACCGCTGTCCAGAAATGGTGAAAGGGAGGAGGAAAGAAACAGGTCTATAACCCTTGTTACAGGGAGAGAGACAGATCCTGACACAGTGGGGAGCAGGAGGAGTATGTGAAGGCCTAGCATAAGGAGGATATGCTTTTGCAGCAAGCACTCAAAATGTGGATAGGGAAGCATGATACTTGGGCCTGCATGAATGGGAGGGTCTCTGATAGCTACAGAGGGAGCAAGGTCTTCTCGGATCTGCTTTGCAAAAGAAGTTTGCTTGTTTCCCAGCAGTTCAACCCTGTTTTTGCTCAGTTCACTCTGCACAATCCTGCATATCCTTTCCATATATCTAATGTCACAGACTCCGAAGGCATGTGAGTTATTTACCCATAACTAGCTGACCAGTCCCAGGCAGGGTGCTTTCCGAACAACATGAAGACAGAAATCTCTCCCTGCAGATCATATAGTCTAAAATAGGAAAGCTCATGTTTGAACAACGCTAAGGGAAACCAGCCGCAAGCAAAGGGTTCAAGGCAACAAGCAAGGAACACCATGTTGTGATGACACAGCAAGTCCCCATTCTCCCTTTGCCTCCATAGCTCATCTCCATTTAGTTCAGCTATCCCCCCCTCCTTCCATCTGCTGGAAATCCCAACTACAGCTTTCCAAAAAGGTCAGATAATTTTTTTATTCTCATCCAGCTAAACACAAAAATCCTGCAGTAATAGCATGTCTTTTCCAGGAAAGCTCATGTATAGTATCAGCTAGATGAGAATTTCAGGACTCTCATGCATGGCAGTCATCTTAATTGTTTATGAGGCAACATACCTACCTAAAGGTCAGAAAAGACTTCCTATTTGATTGTATCTGTTTTCAGGAATTAAACCCATCTCCTCTCAACCCATCAGAAGTGACTACACAGCTGTGGCATCAGCAGGTACTATCACACATTGGTCAGTGAGTAAACCGCCCCACCATAATGTCTCAGGCGGTGCCCAGTGTACTTGGAAAGTTGCCTCAGTTGAAAAAGCTAATGGGCCTCACTATATGAAAGATGACTATTTGCTCAGAAGTGATGGAAAAGCATGCTGCAAAATACCTCAGTAAACAGACTGACCTATTCTCCTGGGCAAGATGCTGAGAAAGTGGGTTGAATGCTGTGGCTTGTCAGATGCATTAATAGAAGAGCTGTACTCTCAGTGCTGATCCTAAGAAGAATACGCAGAGCACATGCCACTTTTATAGCCACTAACTGAACATGACTATGGCTGGTAGCACTTTCGTACCTCATCTGCCTACCCTCAAAGACTATGCCCTGTTTGTTTATCGGAAGTATTCATGCTTCCCCAAAGATTCATCAGGGACTGCATCTCTCTGCCAGCAGGGCCTTTTATGTAGAGCTATTACTCTGTATTTGCATCTTACGCTTTGCCAATCCAGCCAATGTGAATTATCATGTTCATGCAACATTTTCTACCAGCAGAGGATGGAGTGCAAATCATGCCTAACTTCGCATTTGGTTATGCAGCCCCCCAGGGTCGTCAAAGCAACAACAGGGAAGTTGACATTCAAATTGACACAAAATTTCTGACTTTACATAACTTGAAAAGCAACAAACAGCCCTGGATAAACTGTTGAACATGTCATGTTCGCAAGGAGATGGACAGAGGGAAGGAGACAGCCAGAAAACTGCTGCACTGAGGCATGTTGGGAAAACATCCCTTCACAAGGTGGGACACCATGAGACAAAGATCTTCTGTCCATTGCAAGACTGGAACCACAGATTATGATCTCCACATATTCTTATGTGTCAACTCTCTTACACCCAAGATTGTGCACCAAGACACCACTCAGCTCTCAGAGCATCAGTGGGAACTACCAGGACTGCAGAAGACAGTCCTAACAGAAGCTGGGCTCAGATTTGACATTCAAATTTCAGCCTGTCTCTGGAAGCAAAAGTTAAAGTTTGCTTCTAACTACAGACCACTTTTTTCAAGCCTGCTGGAAACTGGCTGACAATCCTTCCGATGAGGTTTTCATACTGTGAGTAACACCAGAAATGCCACATTTCAGCAAGATGGCAGCCACCAGCAGAAGGTCTGTAATGCTGACTGCAATTAAAACCATGAAAAATAGCATGCAGTGTCTCACAGTTTATGAACAGTGATGAGTATCTTATTGCTCATAGATCCTTGAGCTGAGCAGAAACCTCAGGTAATTTTTCATTATCCTGCAGTCCTCCACACCCTCAAATCAATCACAATTCTGCCATGGACTCTAAAGAGGCAGGGTAAGATATCACAGTATATGTGAAAACCCACCTGCTCTGAATACACAACAAGGAAAGCAGAGCACCTGCTGTAGCAGTATCACTAGCATAAAGCAACACAACCTATTTCAGCCCAGGTAAAATGTACCCACTGTCGCATGGCTTGTAGCAAAGCATTCTTAATAGTACAGTTAGAAGAAATTCATTCTGGAAAGTAAGGCGGAATCAAAGAAGCTGTTTCTGTTCAAAAAAAAATCAAAAATCTATGCTTCCTCTCCTCTTACCTGCCCCCCCCCCCAAAAAAAAGTAGTAGCTGGGAGGGGGCTGTTTTCCTTGTGTCCAGAGCTTCTCTTGTGCACAAGCAAAGCCAGCAACCATCTTGCACAGATACAAAACTTAGGAAGCAGCCAGGAAGACGTGGCAGTAGCACATGACACTAGCCCTGACTCACCAGAGAGGTCAAGATCCCTATGTGGAGCTAATAGCAGTTACATATGTAAATAGCAATAAACATATTTTTTTCCGGTATGCTTTGAACTGGGTGTTATTCTGGAAACACTTATAATCAAAGGAATGGCTTCAGGCCCTGCTAAGATTGTGTTGTAGCATCAGGGAATCACTAGATGTGTGGAGAGACCATGGAGGCACAATCTACCCAACTGGCACACTAAGCACCTATCTGTTTCCCCAGGGATTCCCATAAACGCGCACCCATCATCTCAGAAGTATTCCCAGGGGGCTGCCTGAAACAGAGGGAGCAAATATCCTGAGAGCAGTACATGAAACCCTGCCCCCCTCTTCATGAAGTTGCATTCCCTAATTTTTCTGTAGCCAGAGTTTTGATGTATGACTTCGCTAGATCACAGCAAGGATCAAACACCACAGTCTCTAAACCAGCCTCTCGAGGCAGTTCAATGTACATGTGTAAAAGCAACAGTGTGATGTAACCCTCTCCATCCATCGCTGCTTAACCTTTGGCTTGTAACTACTCCTGGCACCCCACCAGGATATGTGTTCGCACAGTTCTCAGCCCTTCAGCCCCAGCTTACAGCTGATCCCAGCTCTCTCTGTAGCCACCCTTTGGCTGCTACCTCCAGGTTTCTGACCCTACTTACACACTGCTTTTTTTTCTTACATGCCTCAGGCAACAGTTCCTTCCTGTCCTTCTACTCAGAGGATTAGCAAGTCTGGCTGGATACTAATCCAGGATGCAACATAGTGCCGCATGAAGAGCTGATAGTTCATTGCAGTCTGCTGTACTGTGGCCCAGCTGTGCATCCAGTAACCCCAGAACTGAAAAAACACAGAAGGCTGCAAGCCAAGCATTTCTAGTATCTGACTTAGATTCATACAAATGAATAATTAACAACTACTTAGAATAACGTAAAAAAAACTAACCTGAACCATATAAAATGTTTTACATCCTTATTTCTGGAAAAGGGAGTTTTAACACTCATATCTGTGTCTTTTATTGCAGTGCCTCAATTTTCCACTTCAGGTTGAGGTGATGGGCAGAGATACACTCTGTAGGGTCACAAAACATTAATACTTCATGGTTCTGTGTGCTTGCTTGCATTGAGATACGCATTTTAGCAAATACAGTGCATAGCAGACAGTACTGCTGGTCTCTTTCTCTATACACAACACATTTAGTTCCAGTAGCAGCAACATGTAATTAGCCTTTGGCTAAACTGGATCCATATCTCAGGTAGGACAAGATGGTCTCTGAAACTCTCCTCTTTCTGAGTCTGCCACTGAACACGGTAACTATTACACCTAGTAGAGCTGAAATGCAGAAGATAATTATGGTATTAAAAAGCTATCAGATTAATGGTTTCAGAGGTGCAGTTTACCAGAAAGGAAAATTTAACAGTTGTTATTTTGGTTTATTAACAGAGGGAAGATCTGGGGCCAGTTCCCTAAAGAGTTAATGTTTCTCAGGCCTGAGATGCTTCTCCTGTCATCCAGCTGCTTCCAGAGGTCCAACAAAGACCGTGGGATGAGCGAGAGGTATGGCCCCTGCACAGGGTCTCTGCCCTTCTCTGTCAGCTTCTGCAGCCTCTTTCTCTGCTCTGCAACACACCGAGCTCCAGGTGCAGCCTCTTCTTTCATCTTTTCTTCCCTTCAAATCCAGCATTGCTGTTGCTCTTGCTTTGCCCCACTAGTTTGGTACTGCCTCTCACAGGCTTTCTGTCCTCCTTACCAACTAGAGGAGTCCATATTCCTTGGGGAAGGCCAGAGAGCAGTGGGAGGGAGCAGATGGGGGTGAAAGTTTTCTCTGCAGCTGAATTACCAGGGTTTTGAGGTAGTGTCAAACCCCCATGGTGGCCTTAGTGATAAGGATGTCTGTCCCCTAATTCAACATTAGTCCAGTCTATTACAGGCTGGACTGAGACCACTAACTTGTTCCACATGACCAACAAAACATGGATATCACATTTGTTTGTGTCAATAAGATGATGGCCAGCAGCAGCCTGAAGATAAAGGTTCTGTAACATTTTATTTTCTCTCTGAGCCATACCGTTCATGGAAAGACAAAACAAAACTAAAAAACAAACATCTGAATGAAAGAAATCCAAGTAATATTTACAGAAATTTTTGCTAAGCAAGTGCCATTACCAAAACGGGCTCTAACCTACATGAAATCCTCTTAGGGCCCTCCCTACTCCCCCAAGACCATCTCTTCATTGGCAGATACCTGTGTGTGCTTACCTTGTTAAAACCACCGCAGCAGTGTGTCATTGTGTTATGGAAAATGTAAGTCTACGGGAAACATTCAGCTCTGACTCATTATCTGTACCTAGCTGCAGGCTCACGAGCTCAGAAACAGAGAGCAACTCTCACATCAGCATGGGTGGCCTACAGCATTCTTTTCCTCAGCAATTTTGCTGTGTGGCATACAGTTTTGCTTGATTTTTCATCCCAAACATGATTACTATAACACTCTAAAGTAGCCCGATTGTTCTCCTACGTATTTCTGTACAGAATTCATGAATGAGCCAGGGAGCACAGACGAAAGAGGAAGACTCTTTGGCAATGGCCCTGTTAAATGGCTGGCAAATTGCCTGGTTCAAGACAAGGAAGAGCAGATGAAAACGACCAATGACCACATCTCCTTCATGATGCCTCAGAACACATCTGCAGTGCTGTTACTAGCAACCTAGCTTGCAAAGTGCGACGGTTGAGGAAAGCGGGTCAAGAAAATTTCTGTTACAATGAGATTCTTCTTCCTGTTCTTCGGCCCGCCCAGACCTGCGTCTCTGTGGGAGGCTCCTCACTGCTTGATCTTTCTGTGGCCCTGTGTACCTTGCATGCCCTCCTGCACAGTGGCCCACCTTCACCAGGAAAGGCAAGAAACTGCATTTCAGCCCAGCTTTTGGCCTGGTGGGAAAGGCTTTTTGTATTTAAAAAAAAAAAAAGGGGGGGGGGGGGGGAGCTGATGGTTGGAAGCCACCAGGCTGAGGAGCACTCACACTTCCCAGGTGAGCCCTCTAGGCCCTGACATGTTAAGCTATTGCTGCCTCTTCCATCGGACAGCTGCTGTCTGGTAAAGACTCAGTCTAAAGCAGATGGATTTAAGGATGGATGCATTTAATGTGAAAGCCTGATATAAATGCCATGTTTTGCTGTTTTTCCTTGGCTGACCAAGGGTCTCCTTCTTCACTTCCTGGGACCACTGAATCTTTTATGTGGAGGTGTCTGGCCTTTCTACACTGTCTGTGAGAAGGACAGACACCGTGTGAGACACTTCTGCATCTCTGAGGAGGGTGTTGTGAGCTGACATACCAAGTGTGGTTGCTCAGAGTTACTCTGATACAGCCTGGCTCTTTTAGAGTCTTAATGTGTAAGTTTTGTACCTAAGACAAGTGATCTGGAGCTATCAACGGGTATACATTCATGATGTGGTTGGTTTATTTCTGTAAGAATATACTGTTTTAATGAATTAACACTCAGCACCTAACCTAGGAGCCCCCAGTTCAATTGCTACACATCTGCCCTAATACAGACAAAAGACAAGACACTATACCTAAACAGTGCCAAGTAAAGAGAGCCTCTGAAAGGCCCTGTTAGCCAGGAATATGCCATTTCCTCTTCTGCTTGCTCCTGGGAATGGAGTTTTTAGCTGGCCTGTATCATCACTGCAATGTCATCTGCCTAGTTCACATCCTATGAGGTATTTTGCAGAGCAAGCGGTGGAGAATGGCACCAAGGTTTGACTCATTTCTGTTCTTCCCATTTGGAGAACAAAGATATGTTTTGTCTGCTCCTGTTCTATGTTTGTCTGCTTCCTGTTCTCAGAAAGACTAAGGTCTGGTTGGTCCATCTCACAGCCTAACCCTTAGCTCTACCTGCCTATTCAGCCATGCCTGAACATTGCTAAGCAGATGACCCAATCCATGAAATAAGAAAGAAATTTGCTTTTGTCTCCATTCTGTTACCGAAATGAGAATATTAATAGTTACTTACATAATTACCATCAATTAAATAATGTTTGTAGAGTGCTTACCTACTAAGAAGAGCTAGGGAAGTGCTACGGGATTAAGAAAAATGCTAAACTGGAAAATCACATGAAAAGCAACTCCTAGGACAGTCCTTTATGCATGTGCAATGACTTTATATCCCTTAGCAGTATTGCAACTGTTGAACTTTTCCATTTCCATATAAAAGACAACTCTCTGATGAGAAGGCTATTTACTATAAGTGCTGATGATACTTAATCTCTATCTTCATCTCAGAAAGGTCTTGGCAAGAGGGAGGGGTAGGAAAAAATGGCAGTTGTATGCCCTCTGATAGCAGCAAAGCCCAAAGTGAGGAATATAATTATACATGGATCATTGTGACACTTATGCCTGAGGGTATAGACAATATTTTGGATCAAGCTCCCTTGTTTTCATGTCAAAGAGAAATAGATAATGCTAGCCAAGCACTTTCTTTGGTGCCCTCCCCTTCGTTTACAAAGACTACATGGGGAGTCCTATTTCCATGAATGCAGCAGAAGCAAAACAGTAGCATTATCTGTGTTCAGAAATCCCCAAGCCTGCCTTCCCAAAGTGGTTTGTGCTAAACACTGCTGCTTCCATTTCCTCTGAGGGAGATGCTCACTATTTATTCCTTCCTTATCTGTTCTCTTTTTTTCTTCAAACATCCATTCTGGTAAGCAATTGCCAAAACTTTGCTTTTGCCACCAGTATCAGGGAACCCTCCCAGACCTGGGATTTCCTAAGGTCTCCTATCACAACAGTCCATCTAATTAGCTCAAAAAAACAGGATATGGTACAGCTATTGCCATAAGCAGGTACGTAACTGCAACCGAAGACTTGGTTCACAGCAGCAGTAATAAGTTTTTAGCATAAAACTAGAATTTGCAGAAAGAAGAAGGCTAGGAGTTTCAAAGTACCAGGTTTATAGCTAGAACAAGAATAAATTAGTGTCTGTTGTGCTCTGAGACTTTGTCATCTTGCTTTATTTTATCTCATAGTGGTTGTTATTGTCCTTTAATTCAGACAGGCTATTGTGCTATTTTTTCATGAATTCTATTTGGATTTATATAAAAGGTTTCCATGATTTCTTATGTTTAAAAGTGTTCCTTGGTCCTGCTGTTATTTATGTATTTCTTCTCTGGATTTTTAAGTACCTGACACTGTTCACAATTCTTTAAGAGACTGCTTTGACAGAAATGCCAGTTCCAATCAGATCAAAAAACCCAGCACTGAAATCAACTGTTCATTCCCCATTTCAGCCCTGCCCAGTGCTCTTCTCCCCATGGACTGTGACCCATGCTCATCTGACAATGCAGAGAATTTCTTGAAGGCCTGCATGAAAACAGCATCAGACACCCACAGTCCCCTGTTTCAAAAGGCTCCATCATTGCAATGGCAAGGACAGCAGAAGAATATGTAAGATGCAGTAGTGTCATTTCCTTTGGCACTTGCTTTCTTGCTATTCTTTTCAGAGCTAGGGCATTTAATACAACACATCCACTTTGTGTGATGCTAGTAAGAAACCCTGGTCTTCAAGAATCATTACTGGGTCATCAGTTCTGATCCAGCTGCTGAAGCTTGCGGGGACAGAGGAGAGTGGTCCTATATTAATAAGGGATTTCAGTAGTGAAATTAACCTATTAAAAGCACAGTCAGTACCAATGACAGGAAGCAGCACTTCCCACTGCTCCCCAGCCATTCTCTTCCATAATAGCTGCAAGTGCAAAATGATCTTCAGAAACACTAATGTAGGCAGGGAATTAAGGAGACACAACACATAGCCACAGTCTCTCCCCAGGAGACAAACTAGGCCAGGAGACACGTCAGAGATGGGAGATGGGGCAGCTGTGTGCTGTTGTAAGTCCACAGGAACCACTGGAGTAGGGTGAAAATCAGAACAACTTCAGTCTGGAAATCAAACCAGCCCTTAATGGCCTCTACATAAAGACCTTCTTAGCACTAACTAGGGCATGAATGAGACCAAAATCCGTAAAGAAGAGAGCCTCTTCACTGCGTCAAAGTCCTGTCTGTCATTTCTGGTGTTTCATCAGAGAAGCGATCCTAACCCACTAACTCCAAATCCTTCACATCTAAGGGTTGCCATGGGGACATGCTGAGATTGTGCCACTTTAGCATTTCTCTTCTAGTTCCTGAATAAAGTGACTATGTAGGCTTCTAGGCAAAAAATATGCATATAAAAATGTGACTATACAAACCAAGCCATCAAGCAACTTCAAAACTATAATATACCCTCATCCTCGTAGACCTGAATATTAGCTGCTGCTGGTACAGTAGCTGTGGGAGCACTCACTGTCCCCAGGCTCCTCTCTCCCAAAATGAAAAAAGGAAAAATGTTTTGGTGAATGGCTTGGAAACATAGCTCTGTTCTAGAGTGGGCTGGGACAGGGAAAGAGAAAGCTATGAAGAGTTTAATAGAAACTTCTGAATATTTTCACTAAAGCTCTACCTATGCTTTACTCATGACACCTTTTCAGTAGATCCAAATTCTTTAGTCTATAGTAAGGTGACAGAATTACCATAAAGAGCAGTAATCTAAAAGTCCTACTGAGCAGGTGGGAGGAAAGAAAGACAGACCTGAGAGCTCACCCAGAAATGCTGCAGGTTCTCAGTATACAGATTTTTTCCTTGCCAGGCTGTATCTGGGAGAGGATTTACTGAAAAAAAAGGAGAGCAGGGTGTAGGAGGAGAGAGGGAAGGGAGAGAAAGATGGCAAAGGGGCAAGGAACTAGAAGAGCTCTGCAGTTAACATAGAGCATAACAATACAGCAACTGAGTCTCCCCCTAATGTCCATGTCGCTGCTAAATCTGACTGTTCCAGGGTTTCCAGTGTAAAGAATGGAGAGATCTTCAGGGAAAAGTTAATATCACCACTGCAGTATGTGAAATTTCTCTGAGGATGTTGTAAGGCAAAACAGTGCCTAGTGAGGATACCCTGGCTTAGTGGAAAATGGTCTCTGTTGATTCAAGCTCAGAAACTGAGGGCAGGTTGACACGGCAAGTGTGGCACGGAGATCACGCAAACTCAAATATTCACTGCAGCTTTCAGTGTCCTGTAGCTGCCCTCCAAGGTAAACTCTTTGACTCTCCGTGTTGTCCCGGCCTTAAAACACACTTGACAACATCTTGAGAACAGTTTTGAAGGGAAACCTTAAGCATGCCCACCTTCCCAGCCCTACCCAGAGTCCTCCGACCCACGGCCACTCTGGAGAACACTACTCTGAGTTACATGTTGGGGCAATTCTGCTAGTGGCAGAAGCTTGTATAAACCTGCTTTTAAGTCAGGGTGTCAGGCATGGCAATTTTGGGAAATGATTTTTCCCAAGGGATGGTTCTGAGAATGAAGTGATTGAGAAAAACTTCCAAGACAGAAGGAAGCAGGATTTATAACTATGCTATTTCAGTCATCCATACATCCCATTCATCAGAGTTTATCAGCACTCTGATAATGTAAGTTTGTAGATCCATTTCAATTATTTTTGAACAGGTATTTAAATTGTTAAGGTGTGCCTGAGTCAGGTGAATAAATATTTGGTAGGTTTTTGATGGATGGATGGGATTAGAATACAAAATTGTCTTGTTCAACCAGAGAAGCTGCCTGCAAAAAACAAGATGGTACTTAATACAGGGATGAGTAAAACATAGTACATCCAGCAGCTACGGTCAACTAGGCAAATAAGGATGGAATAGACTGAGCTGGATAGCAAACTCCAGAATAGCATTTAGTAATTAAAATGGGTGATAATGTTTGCATGAGCCAATGCTGTTGGATAGGCAAACATCATCATGGATTATAAAAAGAGGAGTAAACCTGAAAGACACTCTACTAGCAAGACTTTAGCTGGAGTAGTATGTCCAATTTTGGACACAACACCTGAAGAATGATCTGAAGCAGTTGGAGGGGATCTGGAAAAAAAAACAACAGAATATCAGAAGCCTAGAAATTGCCACCAGTGAAAAAAGATTGAACTAATCTGTGTTTAGCCCAAACAAATCCTTAAAAGGCAATTACAAAGGGAAAGGGAACAACCTGTGGTAGATAAAATATAGTGGGTTTACAGTGCAACAAGGAAGATTCACATGTAAAGTTAGGAAATATTTTCTAACACTAAGATAATGAAGCACTGGAATAGATATCACAGAATTTCCATCACTGGAGCCTTTGACTAGGAATTATGGAGTCTCCAGGAGGGTGGAATAGGAAAAGAAGTTGTGAAAGTAAGTCTGAAATGCTTTTTAAGCCTAGATCATGCTTGTCAGTTTATTTTACTGGGCAATAATTCTCTCTGAAATTTTCTTCATTTTGTCTTTATGTAGAAACATGATATAGAAATAATGAAGAAACTAGAAACTCAAGTAGTTTTCATCTCAAGTGCAGGTCTGTGCCTATAGGTGCTATGTGAAGATTAAAAAAAAAGCCATTATCACTAGCTGAATCTTGCCGCTCTCTAGGGGAACCACCTAACAGTGCAATTATGGCAAGAAGTGACATACCAGCATGATCTAAACAGGTTCATTATCAATGAAATCTCAAAATGGCAACTTCCATTAATAAAATGCACTGTACATGCTGAAATTCTAGCATGAATTTAAGCTAGCCATAGGGGTGAAATAGTGAGTTAAACAGGCTTCTTTGATTTGCTTTATCTGAGAAGCCAACATCATCTTTTGATGTATGATGAAACAAGCACTCTATTCTAGCAGGTTTCTGCTGTCTTGATATCTGTGATATTTTACTTAACAGATTGTGTTGGTTCAGGTAATAATTAAACAGGTAAAGTTATTTTAAAGCAGCTTCTACAAGAATCAGAATTAAAACTCTGCGTCTGACATTTTCAGTGAAAGTGTATGAGGAGGAAGCGTGATATGCCTATGAGAACAGACACCAGACTGGCTGGAGATGAAAACACCATAACCCCTCCTTGAAAGTTAGCTCTGAGTTAAACAAGCTACCTTCTATATGAAGTGAGAGGCCTATATTTGACTATTGAACATAATATTGAGTATTTGCTATTAGAGAAAATCCAGACGTTACTAATAATATGCACTTTTCCTCCGTGAACTCCAGTTTTCCATAGGTAGAAATGGTAAGATTCAGTGCATTGAAAAAGATCCATACTAGCTTCGGTGTCTAACAGTATCAGGCCAGCTCAGTGAAACAACACGAGTTCACACCAGATACAGCAGCTGGGACCAGCATGCCAAACTGAGTTTCTGGTTTAGAGATCGTGAATCACAGAACAGCAGTATGAGCATCACTGCAATGCCTCACTGAGCTTTCCAAGGTTTACAAGTCAGCTTGAGCTACTGGGGAAAATACATCATGGCTTTATCTGCAAAAGCAAAAACATCAGTGTACAGTTTGCTCCCCTCCCAGTGGCCTTAGCAAGGGAAATTAGTTGCATCCATGTGTCCTTTCAGTGCTTTCCAGTAGCAGGTTGTGCTAGAGCCTGCAGGCGAAGGGCGGTTTGCTCAAGCCCAAAACACTGGGCTGACAGCGGAAGGGCTGAGCCACTGTGAGCAACACAACCACATCCCAGTACCACGTACAACTCCTCAACACAAGCCTACGCAGAGCGGCATGCCCTGGTTAAGCATTATTTGAACTGCAAACCCCATGGAGTAACTATTCTCATTTACTGAATGACTCACTTTGTGCAGCAGCTTCAGCAATGGAAGTCCAGACAGCTGCTGTGTTGCCAGCTCTCAAGATACTTAGCACTTTCATAATCACCAGCCTACTGTAAATTGATTCTTCCTCTTTTTAACATAAAATACGATTTGCCTCTCAGAGGAGGAGATTTGTAAGAAAAAAAAAGAAGAAGATAAAAAAGAAAACAATTCCAAAATTAGCTTTGGTCACAGAAAGCAAAATTTCAATTTGCAGTTCAAAGTAACACACTAGTGAATGTTACCCGGAGGAGGAAAAACATTCAGCTCTCTGAAACGGAGTCCAGAATTCAAATCAAATGTGTTTCTAGGTAAGCTAGCCAAATTTATCATAATTACTCTTGGGTGAGCAGATGAAAGTCTATAATTTGGGGACAGCGTTCTACAACTATTATGTGTGCAATCAGATAAACACTGTAAGCAAGGAGCAAGAGATTCACTTTTCAGTAAGTGGCATAAATAAATAAATAAGTGAACCAAAACCTCGTGGCTTTCTTTAATAAACATTTTCTTCTTTTCCATCCATAGAGATGATTTCATTGAAATTGTGACACGCAGAAGCTCTGTTATCGACAGCAGTGATGCTGCCTTTTACCAGACTTTTAAAAAAATACTTGTGTGTCCTGGACACATAAAATATTTTCAAAAGCAATTTAAGCCCTCTGGAATTGGTTCTCTAAAAACCTTTGAGGATATGGGGTTTAAGGCCAGATATTCAAGTTTCAGAGCTTAGGTCCTATTTTTAAAAGCAGAATTCCAACACCAATCATTGAAACCATTCCAAAAGTCCCATGGTTGAGTTCTTAAATCAGTCCTGCCTTTTTAAAATTTTGCACAAAGTGATGTTCAGGTTCTGGCCCCTGAACCAGTTGTCAGGGCTGTGCAGAGAGATCACAGGAGGCTTGAGAAGACACAGTCCCAGTGGGCAGGAGAACAGTCCGTATCTGCTCACGGGCAGGTTTTGCTCCCCCATCTTATCCTACAGAGCATGACATCTGTGTATCGATGGTAAACATGCTGTGCTGAGCATGATGAGCAACAAAAAAGGCACATGCTAGATGGCAGCACAGAGAGCCCTTCCCCACACTGTGCCCTTTTGACATAGGGAAAAACTGTACTGCAGCAGAGAGCACAAACCCGAATCACGTTACTTTGGGCTTATCAAAGACTAAATCAAGAGAAATCTACAGTCAGTGCTGAAAATGAAATTACATTTGAAGCAAAATTACATTTGAATATATATGTAAGATACCCCCTTGGCCCCAACAAAATTGTTTTGTCCAGATTGTCCAGTTTTCAAGGAAAGATTTGTTATTATTCAGTTTCACAGATTTTGTTCCACTCAATTTTATTATAGAGTCGATCCCTAAAGTCCTGAGGGCAGGCCAATGGGTGTTTTCATTTGCTCATCAGGTTTTTGATGACAACTGAATAGTCCCATTTTCTTGCTGCAGTGATAACACTCTAGTCAGTATTATAAACAAGAGAGCTGACTGGCAGGCATTTAAAATGAAGGACCATCCTGTGGTTAGGGCAGAGGAATAGGACTCTAGAGAGCTGATTTATGTTCCTTGATCAGCCACAGAAGCCCTGCACGAAACTGGGCAAGCCAATTAATAGCTTTGTGTCTCAATTCTTCAGCAAAAATTGAGGGAAGGAAATTTTCCTTTCTTTTGCTTTTTCTCTCTTTTCTCCACATAGATGGCCAGCTCTGAAAATTGTTTCTTATTGATTGGCACAGTAAGGATCTGATTTCCATTGTGTCCCTGGCCACTTCCAAAGTGCAGAAAAAAAATTGTTTTTACATTTTCAGGATCTATTTTTACACAAATGCTGAAGAGTGACCAAGTTCTGCTCTATTTAAAATTGACTTAGGGCTTTCAGCACTATTTTTCATTATTGTACTTTGCTAATACTTAGCTGGCAATAGTTGTAATCCTCAGAAAACTGCCAAGAAAGTAATATTACAGCTGCAAAAAATATACTGTATGTGTGTGCCTGTAAGAAGCCATTTTTGTGGGTCATGGTAACAGTAGGAGTTTTGATGCAGCCACAGCGTTCAAAGGATATAAGTTTTCTAGAAAGGTAATATCCATCATTACAATACATACTAGACAGTACAAGGTGCCAAGTACAGAGGTCCTTCTTCAAGTATACACATGTACCTGTAACAATCAGAGTGGGAATTCAGAAATACCTTTGGAAAATCATAAGGTCCAGCCTTCTCTCCTGCTCTCTTTTGCCTCAACAAAAATTGCCAATACCTGTGCTGAAGTACCAGCAAACGGGCAGGTACCGGCCCCGTTCAAACGCTGCATCTATGCACATAACTTCCGTACACAAATAGCTATTAGAGTGGTCAGAGGAAGAGTTTTTTCTCATTTTCCACACCCATACCGCAGCTGACAGCTCAGCAACTGAATTGTAGTGATGGACTGTGACTGCGCCACAGTTTCCTTTCAACTTTGCTTACACAAGATGCTGATTTTTTGGACAGCTCAACATCAGAGAGGAATAATTTACTGCTGTGCTCCTCTCTGGACTGTATCCATCCTGCTTTAGCCGCAGCTTGCTGCTACAGAAAAGAAAACCTATTCTTATTTTAATTTTCTGCATGCTTACAAAAGAGAATCACTGTTGTGATTATGATTTAATAAATGGCAACTTGGACCCAGGCCAGGTTAATAGATGGGTGGCGGACTTAACAGCAGGAGAAGCGTAAGAGCTTCTATTTTTCAGGCTTAGAGAAAGCTTAATACAGCAGGACATCAAACAACATGTTCACTTGTTTGCAGTTTGCTTTTAATAAAATAATCCAAAAACAGATTTTGCATTTAGAACCATACAAGTGCCCAGGTTATCCTACCCGTCATTGCTCACCTGGCCCGTTAGGAGGAAGACATCAGAACCTGTTTGCTGTCTTTTCATCCATATTTCAGAAGAGCAATCCATGTACAGAGAGCTTTACCACTGGAAAAGAAATCATGCCTCTGCTAATTGGTGTGTATCTGTGGCCATCATTCAAGGTTAGATTTCAGCCTAATCTGACAATGACCTTTTGCCTAATGCTATTAATCTTGCTTCCTTTAGCTTTCCATTAAAGTAAGATATTGAAGATACAAGCTCCTTAGTGTAAATCATTAAAGACTTTGTGGCTGGCAGTGTGGTAGCAAAAGGTAGAACGTTCCACTACTTTTTTCTTTTTCATATTTTGACATACTCTTAAAAATATATATTTTTGAAAGAGAAAAATTCAGCGGCCTACAACAATAACATAGCCCTTGTAAGACACCACACCACATTTGGTGAGAAACCTTTGTTGTATTGCCACTGGTGAAACTAAGAGTAATGTGTAAGAAAATAGTGTTTCTGAATGAAGACAGCATGTGCAAACGGAATGGCTTTATGTGTCTGGAAAGACAATACTGTCATCCAGGACAGAACTACAGCAACAGTGCTGGATGTAAAGAAGAGCTCCAGTCACCAGCAGCTCCAAGATGATGTTCACTACTAGCTTTTTGTAACACTTTTACTGAAGCAGAGTGTATGTGGTGTGTTGTTCACATTCATCTTTAACGCACTGTGGTCCAGCCTGCTGTTCAGGCAAATACATTTCAGAGGAGTGCTTTATAACACATACGTTCATTAGATGGGGAAAGTGTAATGGTTTTGAAACTGAAGTAGCTTCATGCCGCAATATCACCATCGAGTGTGCTTTGAAGATTAGACATTTCTTTGGCAATGCCAGAAAAATTAAGTTTTCTTACTATGCTCATCATCTGGAAAGAGTTATTGGAGTGTCTACCTTTCTTTTGAGGAGGATCAGCTTTTTTTCTTTTTCCAACCTATGAAGTACTGTTTCTGTGCTTCCCCCATAGCTATGTTGCCCCTCAGTAAGCACTCAGGGATTTGGATTGGCTGGGCAATTTGACTAGAACACTAGTGTTGGCACTAAACTGAAAAGTTTCAGCTGCTCAGCTAGCTTCCTTATACTATCTATCTCCTTGTAAAGGTAAAAACCTGAACTGAAAAACCAACCCTGTTTGAGTAACTTCATGTAAGGGAAAATGTCAGATTTGATTGATATAGTTACTGGTTTATAAAAAAATATATTTGTATCATTATTTTATTATCTCAGAATTCTGGTCACTTATAACAATTAAACTGGTACTGTCAGATGCCTTACTGTGGGTGAAGTAGGCTGACCTGGGGATGCCTGTAAGAAATAAATAAAAAAAACGTGAACAGTAACTTTAAGCTGTCCTCCTCCAAAATGCTGAACCATCGATCCAACAGGCATTTGTAAACTTTTAAGTCTGTAAGCCAATTTTAATAAATAATGGCAATCAAAAAATTCCCAAATATTTACAGGAAGATAACAGACCTAGAGATCATCGACACTTCCAGTTTTGCCAGTAACCTGAAAATTGCCTTAAAATTTAGCGAAACAACAGTAGGTTAGAAGTGGCTGAAGTTCTGCAAATTGGGTGTGAAGAGACAGGTTTGTCCTTCCTTTGAGAATCACGTTAAATGATGAAAGTGAGTTAGTATTCAAACACGCACCATAAAACCATTCGGGGCATGGACTGCAGAGGCATTTTGCTTGACCTATCTACTCCCACTGCAGCAAGCAATAAAACCAACAGACTTGGAGCAAAATTTCAGCAGTTGTTGCAGACACCTAAAGCACAGACGATAGCTCTTGACCTTGTCTACACTCTTCCTATGGCTCATTATTGATTTTGTGGCTTTTATTTTCTGTATGGAAAGCCTTAATTTTATGACATGGTATTAGAAAGCGGTCTGTAGCTTCTATTGCCTACATGGTCACTTTAAGGTATGCGATTATTACATGGCTGACAGCAAAGTCAGAAATTGGACCCCCTGACACAGCAAATATTTCTGGTCTTGTGTTTCTAAGTATCTAGGGCAACAATGACTATTTTTAAAAATCTTCTCCACAGAGGTTATAAACAGGTAAAAAGTCATAAACAGCACAATTAGATTGTCTATGATTTCTTTAATATAGTATGTGCAAAATGCTGGAGACCTTCCTTCCTGACAGTCACACCCTACTAAAGCAGTGTTTTTGTAGGAATCAGTGACAGTTTTGACTGAATAAGGGCAGCAGGATTTGATCCCATGATAATAATACAAAATCTGAGTTCAAAAACAAGGTGTATGCCAAGAAAATTCACAGAAGTCCTTTGTAGCAGGAGTTTATCATCTTTTTTTAAAGGAAGAATAACATGGCAGAGAAACAGACTGTCAGATACTTTCAGAGCCCATGTATCCAGTACAAAAAATATTCATTTTGTACAATGGAGTACAGAGCTATGAATGCTTGTATATGCATCTTGTATATGCAGTGCAAAAGCAAGAAAAAGTCATGAATGTCAACAGTTACATGTTGTAATCTCAACCTTCTTCCAGTTCTTTTCCCATTGACTACTTGAACTTCTGGGTTAGTTTTACCTTTGATATGCTAACACTTTTTTTTTAAACATACAGGGGATTTTAAATTAAATAACACATAGGTATTGCAGGCTTATCAGAGATGATTTCTGTCTGACTGTAAGTACTATAGCAGTTTTAAGCCATGCAAAACAGGAGTGAAGGCAATGCTATAACTGATCAAAGCAAAGTGGTCCAACTGCTCCATTGCCTTATCACCACTAATTATTAGTTACTGTGACAGAGAAAGGTACAAGAAACCCTAATTACTGAACACCTAGAGAAAAATGCTCAGTTTTGATTGGGACAAAGCAGTAAAGCTATTTTAAAGACCAAGTTGGCAATGCCAGAGGAGACAATCAAGAAAGGCTGATATGAGGAACCAGTCCAAAGAGTAAGATTGATGGGAATGAGGTCCAGGATCAAGGTCATCAAGAAAGGAGTCAAAGCAACAAGGCGGGTTCCCGGAAAGGGGCAGGCAGAGCAGAAGCAGGATCATACAAGCAGGTTAGAAATACAAGCAGGTTAGAAATGGGTGCCATTAAGGCTACTGTGGCAGAAGGGAACATCAGAAATACATACTGGCAACTTAGGAGCTGGGTTGGGATAAGCAAGGTTGGCAACCAGGGATAGTAACTGAGATGAAGTGCACAGCTTCCAGCTTTTTTATAAACTGCCAGAAAGACTTTACATACACTGACTCTTAATTGGTGTGTGACAGCAACTGAGAGATTCAGTCCCAGGGCACAGTAAATCCACCACCAAGTGGCTGCCTATGGGGTGTTTCAACCTCTGTAAGCTCATACTTTCTCGCCCTTAGCCTCTGGAGAGGTTGATCTGTAACCAAAGGGCTCATGAAGCTTTCAATACTGTTTTGGGGGGTTATTTTTATTATTATTATTATTTTTAAGTCCTATCATTTTCCCTGGTATTTCTTATAGTCAAATAGCATGCTGAGAGGTTTTTTCTTAAAAGGAAATGATCGTACTGATCTCTCTCTGACATTTGAAGTGGGCCATATGATTGTAAGGTGTTGCACAGCTCTTCGTGTGTGAGGAACTCGCAGCAGGAGGCAGAGCAAAAGAACCCTTTGCTTCTCTCCCCTGGTTCCCCCCTCAATCACAGTGTCATAACTCAGAAGAACAGGCTTCTGCACCAAAGCTACACTGCCCATCCCACACCACCTCCCCAGTAATGTGCTTCAAGGACCGTATACACACTCAAAGACTTAAGACAGACTCTTTGAGACTTTATGAACAGGTAACACATGTGAAGATTTCATGGTTGTGACATAAACAACTGTTTTTAAAATTAGGATTATAATGCAAACGCAGATTTTAGAATGAAATCTTGTTTTTCTATTGATGGCAGCATTAAAGCCTCACTCCAGTGCTGGAGGCTGGCCTCCGTATGTATTCCTTAGACTGGTGAAATCTTTGCAGGGACTGAGCTACACAGAGGTGTGGGAGATGCCAAATCAGGATCAGAGTTTTAATCTTTAATTAATTGGGAAAGGTTAACAATACAACAAATTTCTCTTCCCTGTGCATGTGCATGCACTCATAAATGTACACATTCCCCTTCTGTTGAGTAAATATCACAGTCTGACTTTGGGCCATCATTTGCCAGATGATGTGTGAGAACATTTTGTTGCTCTCTTTCAGGATTTATTCCTGCTTGGGAGAAAACAGAGGTGAGCTGTGAGCAGTGCAGCTCTGCTGACAAATTTGCTAAGCCAGGTGTTGTTCCTCATGAACAAGCCAGATGAAGTAAACTGAGCCGAGTAGGTGCTGCAGGCAGAGGCCTTGAATAGATGGCTGTTTAGAAGAAACTATTCATTTGAGCTCTTGGAAGCATTTCTAATAGGGGCTGCCCCTGTGATTCATTTCTTTTCTTTTAGGCTCACTCACCTGCAAGCCACCAGTCCATGTGGCTGGCAGCAAACTGAAGTATAAATTGCGTAAGAAGAGCTTTTCCATTCCTTGGTTTGCCTTGAGGTACCTCCAGTCCGGTCACAGTCCAATCCCCCTCTGCTCACTGCTGCCTGGTTCAGGGATGAGCCTTGATCACCTGCTTATGTACAGTGCCTATTTCCCCACTGCGCATCTGCCTTTCAGCAGAAGAGCTGAGCAAATAGTGGTGGTCCCTTCCCTTTCACATGCCCCCACAGTGACATGAGCCCTTTGGATACAACTGGCCTGGGGCAGCAGTCACAGGCAATATTGCCATTTGCACAAAGACTGATATCTGCGTGGTAGATAGAAGCCCTAGAGCACCTGTAACATCTCCTTTTATACCCAAAGGGTGTAAAGGTGTTTTTGCATATGTTAAAATCAGGCTCCCAGCTGTCATACAGCACTGGCAGCACCAGGTAAACCAGAAGCAGTGTGTGCTGACAGGGTGCATCCCTCACTCATTAGTCACCAAGTGGGGAGGATTTGAATTGGCCATACATATGGCCCGTAACAATACCTTGGGCATTAAAGCAGCTCAGGCTTTGCGAGAGCAGCAAGACTGTCCTGGATGCCAACTTTACCGAGAGTAATATGCACCTGGAGTAAAGCCTTTTCTTGAGCAATGAGATTATGTGGATTAAGGCATTTTTCTATAAAAGCGTGGAGTAGTTCAGAAAGTGAAAACCTGTGCAGGAACTTTGGAAAAACTTGTCACTGTCCTTGCACAAAGAATCTACTACAGTAATAGTAACAATTATTTTATGTTTAAACAATTATTTTACATCCAGGCGGCTCTTAATGTTTCTCTAATGCTGCCTAATATATAAGAATAAGGCCTATTTGCAATCTCCTTTCTAGCAAAGAAAAAGGATTTTTCCCCAACATTGATATTTCCCACTTAAAGGCTTTAAATGTCTTATGACTTACAAATATTTATTCATGGCCTATGGAAAAAATATCAAGAGAGAAAAGCAGAAGATGCTTTAAAATGCCTTTTTAAAAGTATTTTGGAAAGCATTAAATATGTTTTATTAAATCATCAGGGGAAGAATAAAAAAACTTTCTTTCTTCTTTGTTAATTTAAAAACCATGATTAAAAGCTCTTGCTATGTTTAGTATTAAGCATGCAAGTAAATCTTTGCAAAGTTGCAGTCATAGGTATGCTTAGCATTAGCCAGAAGCAAAGTTAATGGACTGGGAAGAATAGTTACAGACATTCCCATCTCTGGAAAGGCATTTAGTTATGAGCAGAACAAACCAGAAGTTATCTAATAAAGCATACTTTTGCATGCTTATTTGTATGCTGATTCTCCAAAACCACTGGCAGGTTTTCTTACTTCCTGTAAGTTCGCCTCAAGTGGTGCTGAAGGCCCAGCGCTGGAACAATGTGGACCTTAACACCTGCCTCCAGGCTCCGTCTCCGCTGCTGTATTATCTGGAAGCCCCAAAGCCACCAACTGAAAGCAAAACTGTTCCTTTAGCTTCACAGCTGTCCAGTACTTCTGCTCCATAGGAAACAACAAAGAATTCCTGCCCATGTCCTGATTCCACCCAGAAACTACCAGATGAAAACATTTCCATGAGACATCTCATATTTTGGTGTTTCCAAAATAACAGCTTTTGGAGACTCTGAGATTCAGCCAGGTCTTCTCATGAACTGCCGCGTTCTGTAATCTGCAGGCATATCTATAATGGTAAAAAGGGGCCTGCATATGCACTGATCATCGAGAAACAGCAGCTAACAAACTATCTTTTTTATTTCTGTAACACAGAAAAGACTGCTTTGTTATACATCAGAGTCAGAAACCTATTACAACAAATATTTCTGGTGAAGAATCTCATCGTTTCAGTTTGTGAAATGTTACGCAACAAAATAATCATGGCCTTGCTTGAAGGACAGTTACATAACACATTCATTAAGGCTTAGTTGAAGGAGCATCTCAGAGATCAAAGACTCCATCTGTAGGATTCAATGAATCTTGCAAAAATGACATTCAGGACCTCTAGATATTTTTAAAGATCACGTTTACTATTTTTCCTCATGGAAAAGGAAGAAAATATACCCAACAGTACGCATTACTATTTCACTACACCTACAATAATGCAAATATTCATACAAAAAATACACGAGACTACATACACAGACTAAACAAGTGGAAAAATGATAAACAACAATGTTGAAGCACATGGTCAACACCTGACACCACAGCAAGAGTTTTCTGTAAAATTCAAAGACCTGTAAGACTGAACACCTAAGCTGTTTTCAAAGTAACTTAATGTCATTAGGTGCCAGACTTCACTGATCCTCTTCCTATGGGTTTAATCTCTCCCTGCCTGAGTAAACAGTAAGAGGCCTTTTTTTTTTTTCTTCCAGAACAGCTCTTGTGCTGGAACTTACAAGATCACATATGGTATGGGCTTGATAATGCCCATTCAGCAGTGAATACTTCTTCCACCATTGTTAATGTCATAGGGTAAATGTAATTTATCAATACGGACGTCCACTTGCCATAGGAAAGGGATATGAGCAGGGGTATGAAGGAGGTATGTATGAGCCAAATCAGCTCTCCAGCTATCTTACTCTCTTCCTCCTTCCATGTAGCCAGGGGAGCAAGGAGTGAGCAGTGAAAGCAGCTGCGACCCCACCTCCTGTTCCTCCTCCTCCTTTTCAAACGGCAAGGACAAAAAGCTCTTGCTAATGTTTTCCCTCTTTCACATACTCAAGGAGACAAAGGCCACCACGCAGGGAAAGAGCAGCCTCTTCCCAGCTTGCCCGGGACTGCGGATGAGAGACCTATCACAGATATCACTATCAGCCCTTTCTGCCTGCTAACAGTGGGTTTTGTGAATGAAACCCTTGGAGGAGAAACCCAGAAGGACTGTGCCTCTTATTCCACGATATTTTTCAGAGAACAAAAAGACTATTTAAACTAAAACAATCTGTATATGCCACAGTACCCAACACAGATGGTGAAAGGGGACTTGATAACCAGCAGTTTAATGAGCTCTCGGATGGCTGTCAGGCTGGTTAGACTGTTAGGTACAGGAATGTCCTGGTAGCTCCATCAGTTCCACTAAAGCTGGGAAGGGAACAGAAAGGGGAGGAAAAAATGCATGAGAATAAGAGAAGGAGAACATAGCCAGAGGCATAGAAAGACACCTTAAGCAACATGGTCACTATATTAGAAATCTAGATGCTGCTTTAGGCAGCACTTCAAGTACTCATAAGAGTGAAAAAGGAATCTAAAAGAAAGATAAAGCCTTCTGAACAACAAGTCTTTTCTTTCCATTCTTTGAATGGACAAAATAACATCTATTTGGTAGTTTTCCTACTAGCAGGAGTCATATCCTTTCTTTGCAACATACTGTTAAAGAATATTGAACTGAAACTGTCTAGAGGTAGCCACTTAGCACAACTTCTATAAAACTTGCTTAGCATGAGTAGCTAAATTTGCTGAAGCCTTAGGCCGCACTTAGATAAAATAATGAACTTTTACTTAGTCCAGTAAGAAAAGGGCCTCAGAGCTGGTTCCAGCTGGGAAGATAAGGAAGTTACAAGCAGTCTGCATTCCTGCATGTCACACTCCGAAAGAGAGGATGTCAAGGCTTTGAAATAAGACCAGTGCAGGGCGTTAGGACCTTGAGGGGCAAAGCCTTAGCTCACTGCTGGGGCAGTTTTAATTGTTATGATTTAGAATCACCTCCTCCTTCTCAGGACCTTGAGAGAAAACAGTAAGACCCAACAAGAAACGAAGGTACAACCATCAGCAGAAACCACAACAGTAAAGATAAGGGAGAAAAACAGCCTGCCTAGGAACAACGATGAGACCCAATAAGGAGCAGGAGACCCCAGACCTAAGAATTACTATTGGTCTGAACTACCATGTGAGGGGTGGGAAACTTAATTTGAAAAAGCTATAATTGCCCAGGGATTTCTTTGTTCGGGGTCCCTCTTCGGAGGCACCCAACTCGAGCTGTAATTACTGCACGCGTGTAACTAAAATTTAATTATTTAATTTGCTTTGATTTGGCTCTGAGCTTTCCTGCGGGAACCTAGGGTCGGGCCCTGTTATGGTGGCTGACAAGCCTAATTTCCATAACAATACATAGTTTATTGTGGTTCATTTTTGCTCAGAAACCATAAGACAGATCAGGTTCCCTTTATTTTAGGTGCAGTAAAAAACACAAAGCAAAAGAATATTGTTGCTTGACCGTGTTAATAATCTGAGGAGATAAGATAAAGGGTGAGAGGAAAGAATTATCACTTGGGAGTGAGAAATGAGGGTGGGGGTATTACTTCTAGCTGCAATCATGACTGTGACTAGGTGTACAAACTGTTCTGTTTGGTGCTACCTGGCAAGAAAGAAAGCAGTAAATCCACATCTTTGATTAGCCCAGCTTAACAGAGAGAGAAAAATGCTCAAAGAAAATAAAACCTTTCTGAAATCACATACTGATCACTGAAGTTTATCCTTCATGAAGACACTAAATGCAAAATGTAATGCCTGGGAGCACACTGCATCACACTGGAAACCCCCCCCCACCCATGAAACCTGAGACTTAATCCAGAAATGATTTTTCTATGCAAATTCTCTTTCTTTCAGTGGAAGACACTTCAGCAATTTTTAAAAAATCTGTTTTACCTGCATGGAAAATGCCTAATGAACCAAAGAACTAATATTCCATCTCCTTACCTGGGGCCACCTACCTCAAAAACCAAGCTTCTCAACAAATTTATCTTCACAGGTGCCTGAAAATACAACATGCCTCAGCACTTCAACACCTGCTGGGTGTTCCTGCGAGATGAGAGCTAAGGGATGGAACTTGTTGTTGGAAATAATGCTGCAAGGAAGCTGACTGGCTCTGTGGATTTTTTTTTCCTCTAAGCTAATGTCAGCACTTGCTCTAAGGTACTATCATTAACTTGCCTTCACAGAATAGCTTAAGAGAAGCCATAACCACTATCCTGAGACCATACTAGTCAAAAAGTTCATAACCACTCTGTTTCCCTTGTCATGTTCAAAAATACAAACTACACAGTAATAATAACATGCTCAAACTGCCGTTACTGTACTGTGACACTAAAGATTTGTGTGTCTAGACCCATCCTTATGAGACATTTCATTACCAGTACTGCTTTAAAATAGCGGAGTGAAAAGCTAGCATATCAACTAACGAGTCTTCAGGCTTTTTTCAGCATAAAATAAACCTTTTTAAGAAACTTTGTTCTCTTGTATCCAAAGACTCCTTTTTCCATTGCAGCACACAGAAAATGTGCATGTCCCTGTGTATCTGGTGAATAAGAACAGGAAGAGTCTAAAGATAGTGAAGAATATTGAACAATAAAAGCTGTCAAGGAAGGTGGGAAAGGGAATCCTGGATGAGAAGGTAGAGGGTAGAGAGATAAACTGAAGAAACACACTTCTGTTTCTTGTCAGAGAAGCAGTAAAAATGGGACCAAGGAATATCCCAAGGAATATCATATGCCAAACATTCATTCAGTGTTAGCGTGGTTCAGTCTCAGGTTGCACGCTAGGAATAAGGACTAAGAAAGATGTGCTGTGAATCATTCCCTGTATAAATACTCTATTTTAAAAGACTGAGCTTTTTGATAGTTTCTTCCCATCTAACTTTAGACATTTGCCTGAGTAGTCTAAGTTAGAGATGTATTTGGTCTAGACTCCCTTTATAGGCAAAGGAAAGGCTTGTGTTTGCCAAGGGTATGCTTGAAGTCTGCAGCTACCTGCAGGGATTATCAAGGATACCTAGGCCAGGTATGGCTGCATCTCTGAGGCAGAGGCACTGTGCAGTGCATGGCATGCCTGGCCCTCCTGAATATCCAGGTCAGAAGGACCTCTCTGGTGGCTCATGGTTGTTTCCCACCCAGATATTGATATACCAGGATATGGGGAAACGAGGCAGCCTGGCTTCTCACCTTGACCTACAGCTGGGCATCTCTGCCAACCCTTGCAGTAAAGACACATCCTATATGCCCAGCCTGAAAGGTTAAGCACCAAACTTTAGGCAAAAAAAACTGAGCCTGTATGTCTAACCGGTATCCAGAGCAGCTCCAGCGCTGCATCACTTCCACCAGCATGCATTTCACCTGCCTTAATTGAAGGAGCTGTACCTACACCCACATAAATAGGAAGGGACTGCAGGGATTAGATGTGCACAGAGTGGAAAAGCCACAGTAAAATACATAAATAAAGCACATTGCCTTTCAAAGTCCTTAAAACCTGTGTGGGTTTCCTCTGATCTTCTCTTCCCCTTACCTTTCTCCCCCATTAGCAAAACTGAATGAAGAATAGAAAACAATGCAAAATTTCAAATGTGTCATTTTAACTGCCTGAACCATTTTTAACTTACTGTGTATATGGTGCAGATAAAACAGAACCTGGTAATACCAACCAATCTATCATCATAGGTTGCACCAAAGGATTAACTGAAGGTTTATGCAGCAGAATGCTATGCTATTCTTATAAACAAAAACCATTACCTCAGTTACTGAGGCTGTAAGTTTTTGAGTTCAGTGATTTGCATTTTCATACAACTTTAAAGACTAAGGGAGGGAGTTGGTGTAAGCTTTAGGGCGCTGTTATGCTGGAATCATTTATTTTAAGTTTCATGGCAGATTATTTATAACTTTCTAAAAAATATAAAGGTAAGTGTTGGGAGAACAAAAATGAAATCAGTATCAGTGCTGCATCCATCTCATTTTCTTCTCTCTCTCTTCCTTCATCCCTCTCTCCTTCATGCCAAGACCTCTTGGCAGCCTTTCTTATCTGGATTCACAAAATAGACTACCTCTTATCATTTTGATTTTTTTTTCGAAGTCTTGTTTCACCTGCAGCATCCACTATATGTGGATCAACAAAGCACATGGAAATGAGAGTTTTTCCCCTCTCTCATTGCAGCTTTCTCTCTTTTTTGTGCAGAGTCTTAGCTTTTTCTCTTTCTGTTGATGAGCCTGAAAACTCTCAAGGATGGGATTCTCTTATTCTGGGATCTTACACAGGGCTGAAAATACCACCATTAGTCAACACATCCTAATTATGGAGCTTATCAGTGAATGCTATTTAGATAACTGCTGAAATCATGTTGAAATCTAATTCTACACTGACATTTGTTAGGCAACAAGTTTGGATAAGTCTGAACCATTTGTTGTTGCTTTTGCTGTGGTTGCTTGCACCCTTAGTTGATTGCAAATATGACTCAAAGAAAAGAAAAAGAAGAAAAAAGAATTCCTATACTTTTGTGTTCGACAGAATGGATTACAGAAAGTCAAATAAAAATTATTTTGTATGAGGAGTTGCAAATCAAAGCTGTAGCATGCATTTGAAAACATACAATTTCATGTCATGCTTGTCATCTAGGGCAAGTTTGTCAACTTTTGAATAAATATGATTTGGTGAACACCTCAGGAGAGTGAGGGAGAAGTATACAAAGCTCTCTGAATTTTGCAGTATTTCAGCCTCAGCCCCTGCAAAACTCTGTTCTTTTGCCTGGGTGAAGGCAAACATTGAGGACGAGGCAATGCAAAAAGCAGCTTGGCATGGGCTTCCCTGAAAGACTCAGAACTTGCTGTAAATAAGGACTCAGACAATATGTGTCTACATGAAACTAAATGGGGTGAAATGGGCACTCACCCAGCAAATCAAAGTTGTGGTTTGGCAAGCTAACAGGAGGTCTTCAAAGGAGTGCTGTGCACTGTCATATCCCTGCACTTGCTGTGCTCTGTTTTTACTGCCTGGTCAAAACTTTGCTCCTGATTGTCAAATATCTCAGTGAGTGCAAGTCCAGCTACAACAGGGACATTATCTTTTTTTCCACAACCTGCTATTAAGCAGGTCTGTGACTCTTAGACATTATAGCTTGCGCAGCCCAGAACACAGCAGGTACTAAAGCCTCCCGGGCTGGGGGCATTTGACTGTCAAATAAGTATCCTGAGGAGATGCAGATAATCCAGATTCTGATCACTGTTAAGGTGAGGTACAAATCATTTCCATCATGAAGTGCACAGAGGCTACCATCCACCTGCCTCTGGTGGCCATGCTGGTCTTCCCTGAGCCATTTGTTAAAGACAGTTATAACTGCCCTGTCAGTTTCATCTTGCCACAGGACTTTGCCTGCTATTCTTGCCTTTCTACAAGAGAGTACTCAAACTAACCCATCATCCCAAACATCTATGCCTTCTAGCAGGCATGTCGCACTTGCCTTCTCTGTGTCTTCACATTTCTGTGACCCTGCTGTATGCCCTGAACCTGGACTTCACCTGTCCTGGCTGCGCAGTGACCACACTAAACTTGATCTGCCAGCTTGCACCAGGGACCATCTGACTGGAACTAGGACAATCGGGACAGACCCCTTGGGGCTATTTCCTGCCACTGTCCCATACCGCTGCTTTAAGAGTTTGCCGGCTGCGTGCTTTTCTGAACATATTCTTTCCCAAACACTAATGAAGACTCTGGTTTACCCAATGTCCAAAGCAACTCCATTCATCAAGGAAAGCTTAGTGCACGAAGATTTTCCAGAAACAGAAGAGCAACCCACAGGGTTCTGTAGTAGCCTGCCAAAGCCCAGATGTGGGGAGACTTAAACAGAAGACCATGGGAAAGGGGAGTGTACTCTGCTGTGAGCTCATGGGAATATCCCAGGAAAGCTGTGCACATTTGCCTCCAGAGGTGCCTAGTTGCCCTTGAGAAGTTCAGTGACGTCCTGTCTTGGGGACGAAGCAGGAGAGGTACTAAGCCACTGCAGCAGTGCTTGACATCAGGGGTGGTTGCTGTTGTAAAGCACCTCAATTTAAGCCTCAACAGCCACAGAACTTCACACATCACTTCTGCTGCATGGCAGGAGCAGAGAGGGGATTGTCGGACAGATCTTCGGATGGTAAAAATCAGCATCATCCCATCCATTTCATCAGAGCAGCAGCACTAAGCCACAGAATCTGGTCCTGTTCCTCCTAGCCTGTCACTAGTCATCATGTTTGCTGAGGAAAACACAATATTATATTGTTCAGGGTTTTCCAAATGAAACGTATGCCATTCTGTTAGAGGAAATAACATCAGTGATTAAATAAAACCTGAACTGCATAGTTATAATCATGTCATTACTATATAGAAAAATGGAACACAAGTGCCTGCCAGGCAGGTTATTGTATAACTCAAATACAGTGGGGAATTCCTAAGCATACCACAGATGCAGTTTTTTGGATATACAGTAGTAGGTCATGGGAAAGACTTGCCTCTTGAGCACAGTGATATCTGGCAAATATAAATGAGAATTTTCCAATGAAGCCTGCATATAGGAATGCCATCTGCCCAGGTGCTCTGTATTAGCAATGATGGAGCTAGCAACACAGATCACCATTCTGTGTAATTTTTCTCTTTTGGAATCAATGTTCAGAGGTAGGGGAAGAAGAACAATGTGAGTTTCTAGGGATTTGAAAATCCAGATCATCACCACAAGATTAATAATACAGCTACATTCTTTAACATCCATGGCTACTCTGACATTGGCTTGCTTCATGGTAAGCAAGATCAAACCTAAGGAAGTCTATGTTTGGCAGTAGAAAAACTAGTTAAGAAATCTCATGTAGTGCCACAAATGCTGATTTGACTGCTAGAACACGTTGGGATTAAATATTGCTCACCAGCTCTGGCTGATCAGAACAAAGGAAATGAAAAATGCAATGACTTTGGAACAATGGGAAGCCAGGAGTGATGTTAGTAGAAAGGAGGAACAGTAAATAGAAGCGGGGAAAAAGAAAAATCAAAACACCCTGGCCAGACTAATAGCACTGTGTAGATAAGTAAGACAATTAAGTATAACAAAAATAATGAAATAGGGAGGGAATGTGAAATAAGGAAAAGCTGAAAGTTAAGAACAGAGGCATTATGACAAGTGCTATTTCCATCCACTCCAGCATAATCACAGAATCACAGAATAGCTGAGGTTGGAAAGGGACTCTGCAGATCATCTGGTCCAACCCACCTGCTCAAGCAGGGTTGCTGAGAACATGTTGCCCAGGACCATATCGCATCAGATTTTGGATATCTCCAAGTTATGGAGACTCCACAACCTCTCTGGGCAACCAGTTCCAGTGCTCAGCCACCCTCAGAGGAAAGAAGTGTTTTCTTGTGTTCAGGTGGAATTCCCTGTGTTTCAGTTTGTGCCCATTGCCTCTTATCCTGTCACTGGGCACAACTGAGAAGAGTCTGTTCCTGTCCTCTTGACACCCCCCACCCCCCAACAGATATTTATACACATTGATAAGATCCTCCCTGAAGCCTTCTCTTCTCCAGGCTGAACAGTCCCAGCTCTCTAAGACTTTGCTCATATGAGAGTTGCTCCAGTCCCTTAATCATCTTTGTGGCTGTAGGCCACAGCTTAGATAGGAGTAACTCTATTGCCGTTAGTAAACAACAGAAATGGTAGTGAAAAATCATATTTTGCACCAGTGTAGCGTGTGAGCAGGTTTCAACTCAGTTACTGTAACCTGAGGGAAATTATTCCAGTGAAGTGGAATGGAAATTAATTTCAATGATTGTGTATATTTCTGGTTCCTTACATTATAAAAAGAAAGAAGTTTGTTATAGATATGAAAAAGATGGAACAGGGAATTTGAGTTTGTTAGTTATTCAAAAAACAAAATCATACAAAGGAGAACAGAAGTGGATGCAGAGCTGTTCCACGGTAAATGCATGCAATTCTGTTGTACATCCAAGATTTTCATGTTTCTAAACTAATAAAAAGGGCAATAATGATTTTAACACAGAATAACTTTAACACCAACTGGTTAACTGAAAAGAAGCTGACATTAAACCCAGCCAGGCTTACCTCCTGGCTGCTGCAGGGGAGGAGTAGAAAAGACATAAAGACATAGGAAGGGGGAACACTAATGCAGGAGCTAAAGGCACATCGTTATTTTGTGTAGATAACAAAAGTGGTTGGACTCCTTAGGAAAGCATCACCTAGAGAACATGTTATGATACTTCAGATTGGGACACAATGATATGGAGTTGCTCAAACAGAAGAGAGGCAATGTCATATTTTAACAACATTCCTAGGAGAAGGAAAACAGTAAACCAGGGATGACAGAATTCCCTAGATCCTGGAAAGTGAAGTGTGTACCTTCTAACCAAAACTAGGGCAGATCATTATAGTACCTGCTGTCTATTACTTCATTCATTAAGCATGATGAAGCAAAAAAAAAAGTCACAAAAAGTTTTTTATGTCACCCATTCTCGGACTGCGGGCAACTGAAAGAGGTATGGGCTGATATGAATTCTGGTTGCTCTCATTGATTTACCACATAATTCAGTTTTTTGGTCTGTTTTGTTTTTTCTAATAACATAAAAGCAATAGCAAATAATACTGAATAGCCACAAAAATAGTATTTTCAGCTGGATGATCACCTCGTACCAAAATAATATTCAATGCATTCTACAATTGTATTTAAAAGGTTGAAGACGAATGAGGTGAATTGAGCCATTCTTTGATGTTTAAAGTTGAAGACTCTTTGCAGAATCCCATTATTATTTTAAGGGCAAATGACATGTTAATCAATGTATTCAAAGCAAGACTGAAGTCATCTGGCAGGATAGCTAATTCCAGTATAATGCCATAGTTTACATTCAGAGCAGGATTATGGAATAGACAATAGATACTGTAAAGCTATTTGAGCTTTATTGAGCCAACTCACAAAACTCTTGCTGAATACATATAAAAGCCC
Organism: Dromaius novaehollandiae; assembly: GCF_036370855.1. Lineage (NCBI taxonomy): Eukaryota > Metazoa > Chordata > Aves > Casuariiformes > Dromaiidae > Dromaius > Dromaius novaehollandiae. The sequence continues at coordinate 32,008,755 of NC_088099.1, forward strand.
TCTTCACAGATCTTCCATAAGATTGTCAGAGTGACTTTTGCCCAATTAAGAGCTTAAAAACAAAAAAAGGAATCACAGGTTTAAGATGTAAGAGTTAGGGTGATATAGGAGAGTTATCAGGATGAAAGCCAGAGTCACCCCAGATTTGAAAGTGTTGTCTCGTGCCACAGGGCTAGTAGGAAGCGTTGCTCGAACTTTTTGTGGTTCTCCTGGAGTCTTTTAAATGTCCAGGAGAAGATCAATACAGTTATCTATATCCTCAGTCAGACCTATTAAGAATCATACGTATGTAGCAGCTTTGCACAAGTTCTCTACTTCAGATTTTTTTCCCGTACTAAATTAATCACCCAAAGCATTACTGTGAAAGATAATTTCTCCCTTACTGTTTTTGTCATTTTCTTATGAAAGCTTCAAAAGGATGCCAGCATTTTCATATTTGGTCCTCTACATACATGTATAAACATAATTTACCCATTACTTGAAAAGATTGTACCTTTTCTCTTTTTGTGATCTGAAAGAGTACAGAAAATTCATATGTGAAGAATATGGCTGGTCCTCCTCCTTAATAGGCAAAAGCATTGTCTGCACTTAGAATTCCTCTATCTGTTGTTCTCAAGATGACACACAAATCTTGAGCAGATAAACAGTATAGTCACTCCCTCTTTAGTCAGATCTGCTCATTATAATTCATCTTTATCTCAACTGCTGTAGTGCCTTAACAATCAGCCAAGCATGATCCTTCTTTCTGCAAAGCAATCCCTGTCTGAAAGGGTTTAGAGTCTAAATGGTCAAGGCAAAGAGAAGTGGATAAAAATATTCCCTATATGCAGAATTCAGCAGTGGCAACTATCATTTTACTCTACACTATTTTTATCTTTTTCCTTGTATTTTTAATGTGATTGCATGAGAAAGGGCTAGTTCAAGGAGAGAGAGTGAGAGAGGGTAGGAGATGAAGCTAGAAGAGTATGGGAAGGGTTGAGGCAAACAACCCATGAGCATAGGAGGTAAAATGCCTAGGGTGAACTGTCCAGGAAACATCTGATGTCACCAGTGTCACCACCGATACTGTGCCACAGCTAACTAGCTTCTTGCAGTTCATGCACATGACAAAACATTTTGATTGCTAAAATAGTAACAGTCAATCTTAGAAGCTATGGGCTCTGCTGTTTGCATTTTTTCGGCTCTTAGCAAGCCAAGCAGAAGAGAAATAATTGCTGGAAATGACAGACAAAAGCCCACTCTTCACCACCGCCAACAAAATGGCTGCACTTCTGCAGAAGAGCTTTTGTACTATTAAGTATAACAATGTGGGAGATGGCATATGGCAGTCTGTCCTTGGAGGGGACGTTTCCTCTGCAGTGTAGAAGAGTCATTTCTCGCACTGTAACACAGCACGCCCCATTCTCCAAAAACACTAGTCCACAATGGTAACCTGATGCAATGGAAAGACTTTTCTAAAGAAGACATGTAAGTACAATTTTTCTTAGTATATTAGACTGGTAAATTTTGGAAGAATCACTAGTAAGCACAGTTAAGGCAGAAGAGGCTAAACTCTTCTTGTAAAATAAAAAGCAAATGATTTTTTTAAAAAAAACAGGTTATCCTCTGCTCACAGTGCACTTTTTTCCTCTTGTAATAGACTATGGACACTACTGGAGATAAGTAATGCCTTGATAGACTGTGAAAAATATCAAATTCTCTCACACCACATAGGTAGAACAGTATTCAAGTGTCTGCTGCTATTTTTCCTTATGCTTTTATCATACCAAGCACACTGTATCACCAGAAAAATCACAGCAGGTAGAGACAATGCAAAGCAATTTTGTATAGGCCTGCTAATATTTGTGAACCTGTTCCTTCATCTCATTAAAATGGGTATTTTTTCCCTGTTAAATAAAAGTCCTGATGGTTGTGCTTGGCAAGATTCTTTTTCTTACACTTTAAACTCATTAAATTTAATGAATGTTTTAAAGGTCAGAGGCAAAAAGGGAGCATTTACCACTATAATACAATGTGAGAAAGCTGAAAAATATCATCAGTAATGAACACAGCCAGGAGACCTCTAACGACATTGCGTTATTTAAGGCCATTTCTCCCCAATTTGAATTGTGTGTTTTGCTGAAAGTATGGCTAAGTAAAGTCTAAAACAAGGCCACATAGCATACATTGAAACTAACCCATTATTAGAGGAAATCTAGAAGGAATAATTCAAACATTTAGAATAGAAGGTACCAGCAGCAAGCACAAAGAAATAAGAAAGTGAGCGTGAGCGCATATTACCTCGCAGGTATTTTTCTATTTTTTTCTTATTTCCAATTTATGACTTCTAACGTATTATCCAGTCAAAGACAAAAGAAAGTTAAGTCCAGGGCACAAAAATGCCTTCACTTTTCATAGAAAAGCTGTGACGTCTTGGAGAATTAGCATGAGCTTATGAATTTGACCCAACATGATCTTTCAAGGTGTTTGCATAAAATTCCATTCTTTGATTTGGATGTGGCTTTTGATTACCTTTTCTGCTGCGTTTTGCCTTCCTGTAGAACTTGAGTGCCACAGGAGAGGACATAAAAAATATTTTTGCTTAGCACAAGACTAGCTAAGATATAGAACTTCAATGACCACTGCTCAGTTGAACAGAATGGTTACCTTGTGGCAAATCAGGTTCTGAGTGAGAACTTCAAAGGCAGTGGTAACTGAGCAATGGACTACATGGTGGGGGATGCTGATCATCTCATGAGACTAATTAGATGAACATTTAATAAGAAAGAGACAATTGAAAAGATACTTAGGGAATACAGAGGTATAAAGGTATTATTCTCTTTAGACCTGGGGCAGGCAAGGAAAGAAGATTTTCTCAACAGATAGGAAGAGAAATTCATGATTTTGGGAAGAAGTTATGTGCAGGAAGGGACTCGGGCATGGCTGGCATCGAGGACCAGGATCCTGACCCAGTTCCAAAGAACACTCAGGAGTGTGAGGAAATTGGTAATAATGAAAGAAAAGGATCACTGCTACCTTACTCTTGAATACAAAGAAAAGGCTTTATAAAAACACAGTCTTACAGTCTACTCAGACTGAGGAAAGCTTCTGGGCACACGGATTTATAATAGCCTGACCGTGATCCAGCAGCCTAATAAGCATCCAGATAAGGGAAATTTTATCAAGGCTGAGATACCATGCAGTTCAGAAAGATGTAAGCCAGTGACTTGCAAGCAGAAAAAAAATTCTGTAGCTGTTCCTGTGCTCTGCCAGGATCAAGCCCACAATGGGCTCTGCGATTCCTTTGCTGTTTTCTGCATCCTCCACCTGCAATGCCAGGCACGACTGCCACCAGTCAACACATTCAACCCCGAACTTGGAGAGATGGAAGGCCCTAAACTGTCACATGAATCTTATTGCTACCACAGCCTCTTCCCTGGCCTGCTGTGTTGTGAGCGTCCTGCCGAACACAGCGAGAGAATGGGGCACGTGGAGACACACCAAGGCAGAAAACCTTGTCCAGTCCGTAAAGATAGAACTGCCCCTGTCTATCTTTAGTTATGTAGGACTCAGATAGCTAATCTAAGCCAGACAATGAAGTTGACCACAACTCTTTCAGCAGTCCTTAGAACTTTAAATAACATGAATCATAACCATATAAGGTAACATTAGAAATAGTTTAAATCAATATAAACAGATATTTAACAAAGAGTAGAAGTTATAGCCCAACAAGCTTCAGACGTGTGATAGGAAACAAGATGTCTGGAAAATTTTGGAAAAGAGAAATTAGGAGCAAAAAGTGAACTGCCGTTCCTGTGTAAAAGGACATAAATTAGGCTGTAAGGCTGACTGGAAGCTCCTAGCAGTTATATTTATTGCATTACATGGATTAAGGTAACTTGGTATCAGTAATAGCCATTAGTTTTATTTAGACAACTCTATATTAGTAGTTAGAAGAATAAAAGAAGGGCTATGCTCTGCAATGCCTTTTCTTTTGCACCGAAGTTGTGTCTGTACAAACATTCCCATTTGCAGATGCCCTATGACCTTGCCTGAAGAGTCAGGCTTTGAATTAAGGTAACAGAAGTAAGAAGAGGTTAGTTAGGTGAGATGAGTGCAGTCATGAATGAACAATTTAGCTCCTTTCCAATTAACACCCCTGTAGCAGATTACTAAATTGCTCCTGAAATTTTTTTTGAATAGAAGGCTTTCATTAGCCATGTTTGTAAAATCACACCCTTCCCAATAATTAATAAATAGCTAATTCAACTGATCTGTCCTCACTGTGTAATGTCTAAATGCAAATATCTCTTTTAATCTTCTTGTTTCTTTTTAGAGCCATTTCTTTCTTTCCTCCTCTCAGAATATTGGGTGCTTCCCTCCCTCACCAACTCCCACTCTTCTAAAATGCTTCTTCCTATCATAAAGCAAGTTCTGATATTTTTAAAACCTAACTTCTAACACTGGAACAGATGCAAAGAGGATAATATAGCAAGAAGTGATGAAGGTAAACCCATCAGTTCTGAAGCCATCAAGACTCAGAAAGGGCACAACCCTTTCCTTGTTCTTTAAAAATAGTTTACATTTGAAATCACCGAAATAAGGCGACAGTAAAAGCGGCCACCTGAAATATCTAAAAAAACCTACCCCCAAAAAGCATATATGTGTCTGAGAGGGACAACTTCATCTCTTTGACCATGCTTGGTTGCAATCTGCACATGTGAAAAAACTCTTAATTGGTTTGAAAGCAGTGAATTAAGAAAATACACAGAGAGGGCTAGAAAAGCATCCTGGACATTGAATGTGACTCCACCAATAAGAGACACTCCAAAGGCCCTCCTGGACGAAAGTTCTTCAGAAGTGTTTTCAACAGACAGAGAGAAATTGATCCCTCAAAAGAAGGGTCTCTGCTAGTCACTGGAGGTGAGAAAATCTCAATCATATTTTCTTCCCTCCAGTTCAGACACCAGATTCTGGGGTTCTAGAAACTGAATTGATTCATGAGAAAGTTCTTAATACTGGTTAGAAACGACCCTGCTGAATTATTCTTTCTTAAAAAATAAAAGCTTTTTTCTATTTCATAAGTCACTTGTGTGCTGGTTAAGAGAAGCTGAACAGCAGTATAGAGTGAGTACACTCTGCAACTGAATTAAAGTGTTTCTGGCAAAGCTGAAAGCCGGGAAGTTATATTGGAAACAATGTTAAAACCTACAGGAGTCTGTTAGATATTCAAGGTGATATGTTGCCCCTTACACTGCTTTCATTGTGTATTTGAAGAATTGATTGCATTTGCAGTCAAAGCTATTCTCAGAATTATACTGTGGAAGATCTAAAAGTCCTTGCTTATTATTATGGATGAGTTTAATATTCAACAGATTATTATTCCCTGTTTTGTCCGTACTATTGCCTATAAGCCAATTTCTTTTTTGGAGACTGCAGAAATCTTCAGTGACCAGCTTATCTGTAAGAATGACATAACCTTTGAAACTGATAAAAATACAGAATGCCAAGAATTTAAATAAATGTGAATATCCTAATTAACTGCATTCACAAATGGTTAGAGTTCTCTCACAATTTTATCATTTATTCCTTCTCAAAAGTTGTAAAAACACTAGCATAATGGAGCATATACACAATGTCAGCAGTACCTGATGACAAGGTACCTTCAGAAGGACAACATGGCATCTCTGTGCATGGATGATGAACCCAATAGAGGCTCTTGTTTTCTGGAGAGAAAGTTTTCTGAACCAGCAGAATACTCTGGGTCAGAAGCTGCCATTTTGTGCTTCAGCTCAAGGACAAATATTTTACAGGGAAGCAGCTGTCTTCCTTCTTTCTCAGAAGAGACTAATATTTAACAAAACAAAACACTTAAGCATGTCTCCCTCTAGTTGTTTCCCAGTTGGCCATCAGAGTTATCAGCTTAGCAACTGGATCCAAATGATTGCTGCCCTTTCTGTCTCTGATAGTGTTATTTGCCTGGCTGATCAAGCCTTCAGTGCTTTGAGTGAAAAGAATTAAATCCTCCCTAAGAGCATCTGTTTGGCATTAAAAAGGCTCGATTTCTTTTTTCCTGATGATGACCTCCTTTAATTTTCAGTGACTCATTCAGTATCTGATGTTGCCACCTTCCTGTGCCTCTGCTGATAGGAATGTGGTTCCTGGAACAGTTTGTCTTAAAGCTTGAATCTTCCTACACTTCCTTCCTACCTACAGTTGAAGGGTTTCCAGTGCCGAAATAGTCTTCTGTGACTAATACATAAACTGATTCACCTTTCTTATCCACTCAGAAACTCTCCTTTTTGGCAAGATTTGATATTAAAGAGTGGTCTTCAGGCTACCCCAGTGGCAGAAGTGTAGCATGAGACAGATTGCTCAATAAGGAAGATGATGCTAAATGTGCAAAGCACCAAACTGTGTCACTGCCTATCAAACGGTATTAGCTAAGGAGGTAAGAGAATGAGAGAAATAGGATGAAAGATTTTTTTTTTTTTGTCTTTTCAGTGTATGACTGCAATGTAGCTTCAAGATTGCACTTCACAGCTAGTGTAAAAGTCTGATTCTCTAATGTATCATTAGTTTCACAGAATCAGACTCAAGATTTGACCACTGCTTCTAGGTTATTTAGATATATGGTGAAAATCTGACTGAAAAATCTCCCGTGGAAGAAACAGCTTTTTTTCTGCATCCTTCTTTCCCACTACTCTTGCATTTCCTTTAAGATCTCATTTTTTACTTTGCTGTTCCTTTCCTCTGATCTTTCTTGCCTTCAGCAATCCAGGTTTTCTCTGAAGCTCTTGATGTCTATTGAAATGGCCCCTTCACAGCTTCTCTGAAAATTCACACATTAGCATGGAATAATGCAAAAAGTTTTCGTATGGCTCATACAGAGAGCAAGCAAACCCCTAATTAGGTGTGAGGAATGATCTGAGGGCATGGGTTTGGATGGGTTAACACCATACAGAGAAAGAAGTGGTTATTCAGTCTGCAAAATCATACAGTTGGATATATGCACCTCTCCTAGGACTCCACTGGGAACTGCATATCTGTTCCAAGGAAGCAGGATTTGGTCTTTTCTAAGTTAAAGGCAAACATATTGTAGCCACAGCCAATAGTGTTCTGAGGACGTGTACAATCTCTGATCTGACAATAAAGTTCTAGTATTTTGGACCAGAAGGAAATGAGTGAGAGTCCCAGAAACTCATATATTGGTATAGATGTTGATTATCTATCATCGGTCAGTCTAAAAAAAGTATTCTCTCTCCCCAACTTCCTTACCCTTTCATATCCTTAGACTTACATAGTAATACTCATGCTGTTAATAAACCCTTTGTTCATACTTCTAAGCACTTAAATAAGTAAACCCATACTCCTTTCTCCCCATAGCACTACAGCACAACAACACTAGGAGCAGCTGAGTACCCAGAGGAGAAATCCAGGTGTTACTTTTGTGCATCAGTAATTGATATATGGGGACCCAAAGACCCAGGCAGGACCTGGCATTCTAATTCAAACAGGATATGTTTCTCTTACACAGAAATTGTTCCTCTTACACATAAAAAAATCCTGATCCCACATTCTCTTCAGACTCTGGGCCCTCTTCCCTAAGCTTCTTCCTCTCACTGCTGCTGTCCTGCAGGTGTGAATTATAGACAGAAAGAAAGTTCATCCATGAATTAGGGATGGTTGGTCATGATCCAACCCCTTACTCAGTCCTCCTTTCTCCCACATGAAGCCATCCTCCAACCACATATGACTGTTGAGGGATTTCTACCCTTGTTGGAACTTGATAGACTTTGAAGAAGCTGCCAAGGGACTGGGGGCTCAAACTGCTGCCAAGCAGAACTTTCCCAGGGCCACTGAGGTTTTCTGAGCTGTCTTAACAGCCATGGGATGGATGGGGGAAAGGAGAAGGACATATCCCCTTTCCAGATCCACACAGCCATGCATCTTGCCATATCTCCTCCTGCATCAGTATATTTGAATGCTGGAAGTGTAACCAACTAAAGTGAAGTGAGAATGTGCCAATAAATATTGACTCCACACTAACCTCAGCTTTACAGCAGGACTTGCAGATCAGTAGCAGACCCAGTGTGGTCTCAGCATGTGAGCTATGGACCTGGAAGAGAGAAATCCATGTAGGAAGTATACATATTCACCCTGCCCATGCATCTTGAAGCTCAGCTACCACTACCAGTTCTACAGAAGCAGTCACTGCAAATGAGGAAGTCTGGGAACATGGTCTGTGGGACAGAGTGAGCAGTTGATACACCTGAGCCCTTTGGCTGCAGATTAGAAGTGCAAGATACTGATACTGTAGAGAATGAAGTATCTCTACTGTTATCCCATAGGGGGAAGAAAGTTAGGGAGAGCCAGGAGCACAGATTCACTCTGCCTTCATACTGGGCTCTCTGTGCACAGCCATCTTTATTCCTGCCATGAACAGAAAGAAAAACCAGTCCTAAGTGCTTTCTCTGAGGATAAAAAGTATCTGAAAGGATGTGGAAAGAAAGGAAGTGCTCAAGAAGGCCATATTAATGATTTCTAAACCATAAAACAAACAAAGCAATCAGCAAAAAACAAGCTCTAAGAATGAGATACAGCCTCAGTATTTCTCATGCTCAGTGCAATGTTCAAGAGCAGAGATTTTTCTTAGGAAATTTAAAATGGTATTTCCAAAAGCATTCTTCACTTACTGAAAATTAATTTGCTTCCACCAGGCCTGACAAACTGCTGACATTCAAGTCTTCAAAAGTTTTCAGAAGGGAAGCCATGAGTCAAAGTACCCATGCAGTCTTAGTGACTCATAACAAGGGTTTTAACATTTGAAAACACAGATGTGTTAGGATATAAAAAAGAGACTGTCTTATGTTCTTTTATTGTTCATTCCTGGTATCCAATACACATCATCTGTTGTCACTGTAAGTTAGCTGTGTAAGTACTTGACTTCTTAATACCACATATTTGAGAATATTTCTTAATACCAGGGAACAACTCTAGATACCTTCCTAACACAGGTGACCCAGGAGCCATTGAGGTGAGGTGCTCTGTTGGACCTCGTACTTACAAACAAGGAAGAACTGGCCAGGAATCTGAAGGTCGGAGGCAGCCTAGGCTGCAGTGACCATGAGATGGTGGAGTTCAGGATCCTGCAAGAAGGGAGGAATGCAAAAAGCAGAATCACAGCCTTGAACTTCAGGAGACCAGACTTGACCCTATCCAGGGACCTGCTTGGAAGAATCCCATGGAATATAGTCCTGAAAGGAAAAGGGATCCAAGAGAGCTGATTGATATTCAAGGATCAACGCCTCCAAGCTTAAGAATGGTCCATCTCAACAAGAGGGAAATCAATCAAAGGCAGCAGGAGGATGAACAAGGAACTTTTGACAAAACTCAAACATAAAAGGAAGCATATAAGAGATGGAAGCAGGGACAGGTGACCTAGGAGGAATGTAGAGACACTGTCTGAGCATGCAGGGTTGGGGTTAGGAGAGCTAAAGCTCACACAGAGTTGAAACTAGCAAGGGAAGTGAAAGGCAACAAGAAGGGGGCTTCTGTAAGCACACAAGCAGCAAAAGGAACGCTAGGAAAAATGTGGGCCTGCTGCTGAAGGGGGTAGGGAGCCTAGTGACAAAGGACACAGAAAAAGCAGAGGTACTGAATGCTTTCTTCTCCTCAGTCTTTACAGATAAGACTGGCCTTCAGCAATCCCAAGACCCTGAGACCAGAGAGAAGTCTGGAGCAAGGAAACACTTAAAGAAATTTGACTTACACAAGTCCTGATGGGATGCACCCATGAGTGCTGAGGGAGCTGGCCGACATAATTGCGAGGCCATTCTCTATTATCTTCAAAAAGTCATAGTGATCAAGGGAGGTGCCTGAGGACTGGGAGAAAGCACTTGTCACTCCTATCTTCAAGAAAGGCAAGAAGGAGGACCCAGGGAGCTATAGGGTGGTCAGCCTCACCTCGATCCCTGGGACAGTGATGGAGCAACTAAACCTGGATACTATTTCCAGACACATGAAAGACAAGAAGGTGATCACGAGTACTCAGAATGAATTTACAAAGGGGAAATCATGCTTAATCAGCTTCATAGCCCTCTACAATGAGATGACTGACTTGGTAGATAAGGGGAGAGCAGCAGATGTTGTTTACCTTGACGGTAGTATGGCTTTTGACACTGTCTCCCATAACATCCTAATGGACAAATTAATGAAGTACAGGCTAGGTAAGTAGTCAGCAAGGTGGAAATTGAAAACTGGTTAAACTGCTGGGCTCAGAGGGTTGTGATCAGCAGCACAAAGGCCAGATGGAGACCAGTCACTAGTGGTGTCCCCCAAGGGTCAATACTGGGGCCAACACTGCTTAATTTCTTCATCAATGACCTGGAAGATGGGACCAAATGCACCCTCAGCAGGCTTTCAGATGATATACAACTCAGAGGAATGGCTGGTACACCAGAGGGCTGTGCTGCCATTCAGAGGGAACTCATCAGGCTGGAGAAATGGGCAAACAGGAACCTCATGAAGTTCAACAAAGGGAAGTGCAAAGTCCTGCACCAGTGGAGGAGTAACTCCAGACACCAGTACAGGCTGGGAGCTGACCAGCTGCAGAGCAGTTTGCAAAGAGGAGCCTGGGGGTCCTGATGGACAACAAGTTGACCGTGAACCAGCAGTGCATCCTCATGACAAAGATGACCAACAACATCCTGGGCTGCAGGATGAAGATGGTCGCTGGCAAGTCGAGGAGGTGATCCTTCCCTTTACTCAGCACTGGTGAGACCACATCCAGAGTGCTGGGTCCTGTTCTGAGCTCCCTAGTACAAGAAAGACATGGGCCTGCTAGAGCAAGTCCAGCAAAGATGGCTACTAAGATGATTAAGGGACTGGAGCAACTCTCATATGAGCAAAGGCTTAGAGGGCTGGGACTGTTCAGCCTGGAGAAGAGAAGGCTTCAGGGAGGATCTTATCAATGTGTATAAATATCTGTTGGGGGGTGGGGGGTGTCAAGAGGACAGGAACAGACTCTTCTCAGTTGTGCCCAGTGACAGGATAAGAGGCAATGGGCACAAACTGAAACACAGGGAATTCCACCTGAACACAAGAAAACACTTCTTTCCTCTGAGGGTGGCTGAGCACTGGAACTGGTTGCCCAGAGAGGTTGTGGAGTCTCCATAACTTGGAGATATCCAAAATCTGATGCGATATGGTCCTGGGCAACATGTTCTCAGCAACCTTGCTTGAGCAGGTGGGTTGGACCAAATGATCTGTGGAGTACCCTTCCAATCTCAACTATTCTGTTATTCTGTGAATAGGACTCAGACCTCTTACATGTTAGGAAAACTTAACGTAGTCTTTATCCATGAGATAGCCTGTGATTTTCCCCCATGAGAAAGGTAGGGTTAAAAATAATACTATTTTGAGATTAATAAAATGTTTTTGAATATTTTGAAAGGGAGAAGGTTTGCACCAGTCTAAAAATGTGACCTTCATAGGCAACTAATACAGGAAAGAATACAGAGATAAAACTAATTGCAGAAAAAAGATGAAAAAAAGAGAGAAAGAAGTAACTACAGGAAATAATTGTAGATCTTAAATTAGGATAGATGGATGAAGGAACATGTATTGAGATAGTTACAACACTATGCTGCCTCAAACTCCTACTCATTGAGCCCTGGCAAGTATAAAGTTATGAAAAGTAAAGTCTTATGATATATGAAGAGAACAAAAACATTAATTTCACTGCACTTTAAAGAAGATACTGGCAACATCACTCCACAGGGCTCCGTGAGAAGTTCTTCCAACTTTTCATCACAATTCCAGAAAAGAAAATAGCTCCAGATGGTTTTGTTTTCTGTTTCCATAAGAACACTTACTTCTCAGTAACTTCACTTTAATAATAGATGATGGGAAACCTGAACAGGTAATTTCTGTGAAATCCTGAATCTGACAATCTATGTGTATTTATCTGCAAGTGTTTTTCCACTCAAAAACTGTTGGATCACAGTATAAGATGTTCAGGAAAACACATACAATTTTTTTTTTCAGTCTAAAAATCATTACATGCGGTAGAATAGAATAATGCCAAAAAATAGTAAACAATAGGAAACCAATGATAGATTAAACATGGACCAAAAGAGGAAAAAATGAAGGACAGCTGAGCTGAAATCTCCCACTAGCTTCCAGACTATCCTGTTGCATCTTCCTCATTTACTCAGACTACAGAGTGCAATCCTCTTCAAAATGCTCTGTAGAAATAAATGTGCAGTTTCAGCTATGCTGAAGTCAGTGGTACTACTTTGATGAACAGTTTGGCCCATCTGTCTTCAGTACCATTGTATTCACATAACACTCTCCTGCTGGATATCAATCCCACTCTATGTTAGTTTTTTTAAAATCAACTAATTAGACTTGCTACATAAAAGACAGGTCTTATCATTAGCCCCCAAATACACAGAATTTATTAGTGTCTACAAATAATATTATTAAACATTTAGTTGGTGTCTATTTTCTGAGTCTTTTAGTTTTAGCACTTGCTTCATGAGTCTCATATTTTTCTTATGCAATTGTGAGAGCTAGAAGTGTTTTTCTTCTCAAGCTGACAGGCAACTTTCTCATGTAGACCAGTTTACTACTGCTGTTTTGGTTTTTGGTCTGAAACCCTATCAAAAGGCAAAAAATCTCACAATAAAAGCATGGGAGTCATCAGTACCCTATGAAACGTGAAAATCAATTCTGCACAGTGGGCTTGTCTAGCTAGTCCCAGACAGTATATACTTACTCAGAAGAAAAAGTCAGACAATTACATTTTAACCAGAATTTTTAGGAAGACAATCTCCAAGACAGCAGAGGATATACTAGAAGTGTAGGCATGTCTTTTGCCCCAAAGAAACATTGCTTCATGCTGTTGAAATTGCATATGCAGAATCACAAGGAAGAACTGAACATTTAATTAAAGCAGAAATGTCAATGTGAAGAAAAAGAGAAATGTGGCAGCAGGAACAAGGAGATTAAAACATACTCATGTCTTTCATCCACAGCTTTTGGTGCTTAATGAATCCAATAAACACTTTAGATAATGGAGGACTGTTAACTAGCTCAGCAGGCTTGCTAGCATGTATTCAAGGTCGGGAGACCTCATTGCCCTTGTTTACTGACAGAAGTCTAAGTCACAGCAGGATTTTGGATTGGGTCTGTCTTATTACATACTACTTCTGATAAAGTGGTTCCTCTACACCAAGATCCAACCCCCACTGTTCTAGGCTCTGTATATCCAGATAGAAACCTAGCCCACATCCTAAACAGTTTATTGTCTAAATAGATTAGCTAGAGACATTATTAATCTATTTCACAGATGAGGAATTTCAGCAAGGAAATTAAGGGACTTGACAAAGTCCGAATGGGAAATCTTAAGGGACTTGACAAAGTCCGAATGGGAAATCCATGATGGGAGCTGGAATTGAGCCCAAATATATTGAATTCGGGGCTTTAAATACAAGCTCATTCTTTGTCTTTTTATGTTGGTAAGGGCTATGTTGCTAGTGGGTAGCTTCCATACAGAATAAATTAACGTGTATTTTCAGTATTGTAGACAGAAAGGAAAACTGCAAGGAAAGAAAGAAAGAAAGAATATTCTTCATTAGATAGTGATCACAGTCAAACTCAGTAAGATCTTCCATCTTGAACTGACTCCTGGCAATTTCTGACTCCTTACGGCATAGACACAAGGATAATCAACAATCAAAAAAGTTATACACAGTAAACAGAATTGTATCTCCTATAATCACACCACTACCTACATTGCTGCTATGCTGTTACATACACACATGCTCTGCATAAATTCCCAAAGGAGTAAGCAGGCTGTTTATGAAAGTTAATAGAAGAATTATGCCTCTCTGATAAACAGCTTGCCTTATGAGTGCTTACTAAAACATCATAAGTGCATAAATCATGTGTCTCTATTAATTTAGATTTATAGTCAACATATTAATAGCCACCCTTCCAAGTAACTATAGGCACTCACTTATTATTAGCAATCTGTAGTACTAGAACAGGAACAACACAATAACAAAAACCTACCTATTTTATTTAAATGCATTTATCATGGAGAAAAATGAACATTCGCATCACATAGAACTCCCAGCCCAGGAATTTCAAATATCCACTCTCAAAAATGCTTGTAGGATAAACCTTACCACACACCACTTCTCATCTGAGACAGACATATCAAGAAAAAAATAGCTCAGGTGTGCAGGAGAAACAGAGTCTCCCAAGTACAATATTATTTAAAACATTACAAATCAAAACTGAGACCCTGACATCTAGCTGAAGAACAAGGAGCAACCTAGCCTGATTATGTTCTGAGGATGAAACTCTGCCTCAGGAAACCACTCTCTGTAATTTTTTTAAATTACTATCAGCTGTAAAGGGCATCAAAGTGAACCCACCCATTCCAATGACATCACTAATGTCAGCCTTCAAAGGTATAGCAAAGTTTCAAATCCTAAACAAACCTGCTGTATCATTTTTCCAGATATATGTGAAAAGATGTGGTTTTAGCTACAGTAACAACAACTCTGATTCTCTATGAGAGAATTTATAGTAGAAATACATTAAAATTAGTGTTTGAATAATCTGTAAGCAAAAGCTTTATATAATGAAAAGGGAAGGAGAGCATGTCTAGAAATCTTCAGGCATAAAACAATGGGGTTTTTTTCTAAAGAAGTTTATTGTTCAGGATTTGAAGAAATAGTTTTTATCTAATTGTCTCACAATATCCCTAAAGTGCAACATTCCATTTTGACTGTACGATCAGGGAAGTGGCTGTAACTCATACTTCTTCCTTGGATTGCACCTTCCCTGCTCTGCTTCAGGAATAGACTCCTCTTCAACTTGAAGCATCCTCAGCCAGTTAGCCTATATTCCCACCATCACATAAGGAGCATTCATTCACTGGCTTCCAAAATGTCAGAGCGCATGTTTTCTAGAATTTGTGCATTTTGATCTGGAGAGTCATTAGTGTTTATACTTAAGTCAAAACTGTAACTGCAGGTCCTGGAGACCTGTTCAGTCTTGCTTTAAACTAAACCACGTCATTCTTAACAGTCCTATGAGAAGCTGATGATGCATGATGAGACTCATGCTGCTGTAACTGCTGTCATTGGTACCCAAAGTAGTCAGCTTAAAGTTGTTGGATATGTTTGTGGAAGCTACAGCCAATCTCACAGTCTGGACACCACCCAGTACCGCAGAGTAGCCCAGTCTCTTACTAACCCAGTGTTTTATCCTAACTGAATCAACCAGGATTTATTAGTCAGGCACACTTGGAAATGCTGCTACCCTGACACAGGTATGCCACATGCTTATATACTGGTGTGTGCACCACAAGAATGTTACTGGAGGGGTGCCTCAGAAGAGCTGAATTTATTTCTGTGCACAAGGGCCAGCTGTGCTGGTAGCACCCTCCAGCTGGCTTCCCTGTGCAGGTCCATACATCGTTGTGCCTCCTCGCTGCCCCCTTCCGAGCATTCTCACAGCTCAGAGCACAGGCCTTAGCGCATCCACAGAAGGGACAGGGAAGCCTTGCAGCTCCTGAAAGAGGGTCACTTGTTTTCTGTTATTCCAGCCTCAATCCTTGACTTGCTGCCCCAGTGAACATTAAAGCCAGATGAGTATCTTCAGCTTAAATCCAGTGAGTTTACATGCTATACATACTTCATGCTAGCTCATAGAGGTGTTATGTGGAATCACACCACAAAGAACTTTAAACTTTAATTTCAGTTACCTCACAAAAAGCTTTGGTTCATAGCGGCTGGAGGATATGTCCATACTTGCACTACATTAGCATCTGATACTTTAACACCAGGCACCTATAGTTTCTGAGCACTTGGCATTACCACAGCAAGAAGGCAGGAGAACATCGTACTGGAAAGAGACAAGCTGGAGAAACCTTACTCTATTTTAAACAACCTTCCACTGTTCATACGGGTCTTCTACAAAGACCAAGTGAGTTAGGAAGATGCTGATGTCAGTTTACATAACATATACCTCCAGGCTGGTGCACTGTCCCAGGGTAAGGTCTCTCCTTTTCAGCAACACTTCAAAACACTCTTTTTCTCTTCTATGGCTACCCCATTCCCTTGTCTTTCCTCCAGCACACCCATCAGCTCTCCCACAGCCATTTTTGTTAGATTAGCAATTCTTCTGTTGGTTTTACCTATTTAGATGCTCTTTATCTCTTTTTTAATTCTTGATTTTCTTCTGGTAAAATCCAAAATGGCTTATGTCCCCAGCCTGTTAGGTATTTCCCATTCTTTAGTCAACTGGATAATTGAACACTCACTCACAGATTTAACTGTTCTCTTTCAAATAATTTAAAATAAAGGATGTAGTTCCTTCTGGGCTGGGCAAATTAGCAGTTTGACTCCTTATCATCTGGAAAAAAATGGATTGAAATAACATCTTCAGAAAGAACTGCAACAAAAACAGAGTGGTAGGAGTACCAGTTCCTTTTCTTGTTCCCAAGATTCCTCAGACAAGCTCCCAATACCTTTCAGTTTTATAACCGTTACTACAGCCACAGTTTGTTCCCTTTTCTTTAAAGGAAAAATGGATGTGAATAGAACTCACAATAAGATATTTCTGGCATCTGATATCAATCATTTCCCTTCTGAGGGTAAATGTGGCAGCAGTAAAACTAGGCTGTTGTCCCAACAATAACCAATCTGTTCCTCTCCTTTTTTAAAAGCTTGTCACCAGCTGCCTCTTACAGGCCAAATACCAAAGAGGTCTCCAGCTCTCTACTCTGTTTGTTCACATAACAGTCGCACTTGCAAATTGTAATTTATCTGGTGGTCATCTGTGGAAATGTCTCATTTTCCCTATGCACATCTGGCCTTGCACATGTAAATAGGAGCAAGAGCAATTTTGACAATACGAATTTAGAAGTTGCTCTGGAAAATGATCACTAGCAATTGAAATGGTTTCCTCCAGAGATACAACCTCAGGTTCCCTAGAATCACTGCCACAGCCCCTGGCAGAGAAGAAAGCACACATCTCCGTCTTCCCAAGTCCAGTCTTCACAATAGAAGTATGTAGGTATTTACTAATCCCTCTAGTGACAGAGTCAATTCCCTACAAAACCCTAATTCTCCCACAATAAAGCCATCACAATGCACTGTATTTTCCTATAGGGAAGTTAAGCAATGAATTTCAGAACTCATAACTCTCCCATTTTGGAGCCTTAAAATAAGAAAGTGGTGTGGAATAAGATATATTCTAGGGTATCAAGGTTTTGCCTTAGCAAAGAATTCAATGTCCCACCTATGAAAAGAAAGAAAAATCTAACTGTAGTGTGAAAAAGCGCTAATATGCACATCTCTCATTCAGGCCCTTAAAATTTCAGGTCCAGGATTAAAGACCATAACCAAGACATAAAAAGCTCTGGACATTACTAGCAATCATAGGTGTCTAATGCTATCTTAAACATGTGAGGAATGCCACCTGCCTTCCAGCTGCCTCTCCCACCCCATGCACATGCCTAAAGGTGTCTAATGCTAGACACCTGTGATCAGGCAGCTGAATCCCACTGTGGGAATGGAAACTTAAAATACAAGCTGCTATGCTTGCTCCCCGACTTCTCCTGCAAAAGAGGACAAGTTAACTTTGTGGTGGCTACTGCCCAAAGGAGTTAGACAGTGCACCCCCAGGTCCTCCACTGTGCCCAGGTGTCTGACTGCCTCAAGCAACCCTCCAGGCACTGTACACTGTTATCACCAGTAGCTTCTCTGTTCCTATTTTCCTTTTGCAGCAGTACAGTTTGAAGGGACTGGAGCTGTGTGCTGAAAAACTGATACCCAGACTGGCAGGTCATACTGAGACCTAAAAATGAGGAAAAGGATAGAGAGAGGCAAGGCAAAGTTGGGCATTTCTCCAAAGTGTGAAATAAATCAACTGGAAGAAAATGAAATGTCAATAGTTGTTACTCAGGGTGGTTGTTTTCACTGAAGTCAGCAAAGGTTTCATATAGGTGTGTGACTCACTACCAACCAGAGTAGAAAAATAAATAAATAATCAAAAAGAACCTACTCTGACACTGGATTATATGAAAATAAGCCTTTCTCCCAGTGACATTACCTGTACTTAGCTGAGGCAAAAATGTTTGCAATAAGAGAACGTCAACGCTTTTTAACACCAGAAAGAAACAAAACAAAACAAAACAAAACAAATGTCTTCACTACACTAATTTTACTCTCTTTAAGAAGAATTCAGCACAGTGTTGGAAAAGGATATTCGTCCAATAAAACGAACTTGCTACTATTTATAGTACCTCACTTTTACATTTCAGTTTGATCATAACACATTTTACAGCCACTGCTAGAGGCTAAGGAATGACTCAAAGGAAATTCTTGATGCTGATCCTCTGTGGGCTGTCAGTGCATGCTGGAGTGTTCTGAAAAGTGCATGTGTGAGCACAAATGGACATGTGCTTGTGAGTGTGAATAGTATTCCTTGCAATGCCTGTCTCCCCTTCCAAAGCTATCTGTCAAAGGACAGGCACTCTTAATAATAACTCTTGTTGCCAAAATCATTTTACACCTCTTCTATTTCAGAGTATGTACAACTTGTTGCTATTATACTGCTTGATGGATTTCAGAGCACTTGCACTTTGGAAAAAGGCAAGAAAAACCAAATCATCTTACTACCTTTCATTTGGCTGCCAGAGGATATTTTGAGACATTTTGTAACCAGATAGTCTGAGATGTTTCAATGAGGAGCAGAAAGAAAATAGATCTTCGATGAAATGTAAGGGTTGAAATATCAGTCAGGGCATTTTCATACATTGACTGAGCTGATATGCACTGGTGAAGGAAAGAAGTCATTAAAAAGATAGGCCTCAACTGCCTTGTAAAGTCAAATTTTTTTTTCGGTCTGTACATTTTTGAAGATAATAACAGGATTTTCACTGTGGTTTAAATTCTTTCCAGTTGAGTAATTTGTGTGACACTCTCTCACGGCACTCACCAGCTTAATAGCTATAACTTCTGGGTTTTAGTGCATATCAGAACACAATTGCATTCATCACAATTCATGTGCCAGAAAGCAGGAGAAAAATATTTTCATCTGACAAATTAGGCACTGCCTCCTCAAAACAATCTAATATTTATAGACATTTTGACAGACTAATGAATAGATAGATACATTTGCATATCAGGACAAGTACTAGTTTCTAGATGAAAGAACAGAGCAATGTGAGAAAACATTAAAGAAAGACAAACATGTCATGTACGTTCTGATTATACCATCTGACTGTCAGGAAAATAGAAATTAACTTGCTAGCCACATCTTAAGTAGACATTTCAGCAATCAAAAAAGCTTTGAAAGTTTCACCAGAGCTTGATTGATTTAGATTTTTGGAATCTGTTGGTACTAGCTAGATTTTGGTTTTGCTATTGGATGCCTTTAAAATGATCACTGAAAGTTATTTGCGAGTCTTCAAGGAACCCAGCATCCCTGGGGCAAGGTTGATACATGCTTTAATTTTAAGCAGTAGAAAGGAAGGATATCCAATATCTTATCTTTGTGATGATATTATTATGTAGGAGAAATCTGACCTTATTGTTATTCAATCTTCAGCAGGCTCATTATTCCAACCCCTCTCATGCATATTTGTACTGTCATCATCAACAGGAAAACTGGTATAATGAAAACTGTAAGAAGAGATCATTTAATTAAAAAAAAATCTGCCATCTAATCAGCGTAAATAAATAACGGAATATTTAAAAGTCTGGCATGGTACTGTGGGAATTAAGGCATTAGTATGTTTATGTGAGAGGTGAGCTACAGCAACTTTTTTATTGGTAGGTCTTTTATGAGCTCTAACAAAATATAACAAAGTGAAAATAAGTTCATAAAGAGTATGTTTATAAGCTGCCTTGGAGAGCCTGGCTGTGAATAAACAGACTCACTAGGAAGACTATAGAGACAGTAGCTTTGGTATGTGGTCTACAGGGATCATAAAGGGCTTTGATTAACACCATAAATAGGAGTTTCTGTCATAGATGTTATTAAGCTGTTTTAAGGATTTTAAGGAACAGTGTTTAATCAAAGCCAGAAATCACAGCTTTATAGAAACGGCTGGCCAGTGTTAGGACAGAGAGAAAAAAAATAACATGAAAGAGTTTTTGAAGACTACTCTGGAACCTTTACTTGCACTGATTTGCACTTATTTTTGCAAGGAGGTCACAATAGGACAACCTTGACATGAGAACAGTTGTGGAATGATGCTTATAATACAATAAAATACAATATGTGCCTCAGTCTTGGCTTAGAGCAACTGTCTTCAGTTGACTACAAACTGGAGAGGAGGAACTAGGAGGATAACTACCCAAAAGATGCAGGCAGCTCTTATTCCTTCTTACTGTTTTCTGATGGGGGAGGGAACAATATTGTAAGGCCAGTGCTTAATTTTCCGCATGTTAGGAGTCCCAAAGGAAGAAAGAAAATGATTCTCTCAGAGGTGTGGCACTTTCTGAACACTTTGCTGGATGTGGGGGGTTAAAAAAATGGAGACAATGGGAGTGACAGTAGCCACTAGGTTTGCTAAGGTGATTTGCTTTTACTCCTGCAGCACAAGGGAGATGCATGTGGCCCACTCAGCTCTCAGAATAGAGCAGCTCTTTAACACAGTCCCGACAGCAGCCTTGTACTTCCCAGAATAGAAAGTAATTTTGTCTTAATGGCTAGATAGGGATTGCTCGTATAACACACAGAAGCACAAGAAAATAATATAGCAATTATTTGCTATCAATTAGCAAGGTAGGTATCTCACAGGCAGTGCTTTCCCCACTAGTGTCTTTGGCCAGAACATGGAATGTCCCTGGGAGAGAAGTGGGAGCTAACAACGAACTGCAGCTCCATGAACGTATGGGGCAAGTGTTAGAGATTGACCTGTGTTTTCTATATTTGTCTGCAAAAAAGTTATCCCACAGACTTGTTCTCAAAGCATCCCAGAGAGTAAGCACCTCTAGTATCCCCGTTAATGGAGCCCTCGCTTTCCTGAACGGGTGACTAGAGTGTTCTTCTGAGCTATATCATGGGTTTGACACATGAACAGTCCTACCACAACTTCTGAGCTACTAGAATAATAAGCCTCTTCTTTGTTTCTCTCCCCATAGTATTTTGTAGAGTTTCCTGAATATAAACATATCTCAAAGAATTAGTATATTAATACACCACCTAATGTTCTCTATCTAGCCATTTTTCCATACTTTATTCTCTCTTCTGGGTGAAAAAATCTTTATCTTCCTAATATGGCCCTGAGGCCTTCTGCCTCCCAAACTCAGGCCCTGCCACTGGAGCTCTTTCAATTAGATCTTAGCTGTTAACTCCAATAGTACTTGTGGACACATATTCTTGAGCAGCTCTAACATCTATGGATGACAGTGGTTTGTGCTGGTTTTACTGATTTCCACCCATACTCAGTTTACAATAGTGTTATCTTGCAAAATTAAGTTGCCAGGACAAGTCAAGCTTGGGATGGGCACATCTGAGATTTTAATCAATCCCACTAAAAACACTGAAGAACAGGAATAACCCCCACTGTTTAAATTTTAATTTTTCCATCTGTGCTGCTGTTGACATAACTGTGTTGCAAAACAGAGCATAGATGCATGTGTAAATGCTGTGATGAATAAGTTATGGGAGTCACCGTGACTTTCAAGAGTAGAGAAAGCTGGAGCTCTGAAGAGAGGGTAGGACATCACTCTGGGAGGTAGTTCAGTCCTGCTGCTATTGCTGCTTACTACAAAGACATGTTAAAGCAGAATATGGCAGGAGGGTATGGATGCTGGAGGTTCTGGCTTCAGAAGGAAGGATTGCTTCTAACTACAAAAACGGAAGACTCCTCTGAGGTTATCCTTCTACCTTTTATTTGGTTACTTCTCTATATTTTGAAAATCCATATCTCTATTCTCATTTTTCCAAATTTAATTTCACTGTATTCAACTTAACACCTATTTTAGTTTTATCATGTCCTTTACAAAATTAGCAAAGCAATCAGAAGCCCAGGCCAAAAAAGAAGAGATGGATACAATAAGTCTTGCTACTTTGTGGAGAGAAAACCTGGCCTTACTCCAGGAAAAAAAAAATATATATATATATATATGTATATATATACACGTATGTATGTATGTATGTACGTATTTACTTCATCTTCTGAGCTGTGCAAATAACAAAATACCATAAATGTATGGTCTATGGTAAGCTATACTGCTAGTCAGCTAGGTGGGGACCAGCCTGTCCTTCTCCCACTCAAAACCTCCTTAGCTCCCAGGCAGTCAAGTGGCAGAACTGGCTGCATCAGCCTAAAATATTGCCTGTCTTTAGCTACACCTCCTACCCAGCCAGCTGCTCTTGATCTTTGGCTCATGTGAAGGGGCATGAATAGGTCCAGAGACTGGCTGAATTAGTTATAAATGTTTTTCTCCCTTATATATGTGAGGATTCCTGTGTTTTCCTTCTTGCCTTCATTTTCTCTTGAAACCCAAAGAAAAATCAGTGAAATAACAAATACAATGAAAGTCTGAATCATTTGACTTGAAATTTGACACATGCTTATGTCTTTGCAAAAGTTTCATGCAGTAGCACAAGTCAGGAAATGGGCTAATAGAAATGAACGTGCACACACACACCTTGAGAACCAGCTGAAAGATTAGTTAGCTTGCAGATTCAAAAAATGTTGGGAGTAATCCTGGAAATGCTGACTGAGGTCAATATTCCTAATTCATCTCCTCTTAGAGGTAGTTTGTAATTCAGCTGAGCACTAGTATGCAAGTAGTGACTATTGGCTTATTGAGCAGTTAATAGGATTGGGCTGAGCTGAGATTTTAGTTATCCACTATAGATACCTCCTTGAACTCAGAGAGCTGCTAGGCCCTACCACCTCAGAGCACACTGTCTGGGCAGGACCTATCAGGTCTGACTGCCAGGCTGAGGCCTTGGATTTGGTTCTTCCATCGTCTTCTCAGGTGATGTGGGGCACACCAAAGCTCTGTGCACACAGGTACAGAGATGTCTTCTCAGAGACAAAGGCAGCAGTCAAGGGTGGGCTGAGCGTTGATGCCACCACCTAATTCCCTTGCCCCAAGCTAGGTGACTGTGACAGTCCTTACAGAATTGGCACCTTTCCTTAGAAGTACACCTATGGTCTTCTGGATCACCCACCATCTTTGTGGTCTTGGGAAAAAACACAGCTTTCATGCATGTGGACTAGTACCCAAAAGACAGCTCCTTTTATCTAATTCTCTTAATTCTCAAGACAAGTTGTGTGACTAAGTGGTACCAATTGAATCTGTTCTTCTGGCACAGAAGGAAAGTGTGCTCTTTACACTTCTGAGATTACCATCATATATTCTACCTCAGACATGATGGTTATGAGACCAAGGTCAAATGTTATATTCTGATTATAAAGGTGTAAGCAATGACTAACCTAGTACTCAGCCTTTTTATGGTTTTAATTAAATATCCAGGACATAAGACTGAGCTTGTGACCATGCTGTGTTCGCTCTGTACTTGGGTGCAGATTTCTAGAAGGAACCCCAAGTGCAAAAAATTAAGCCTGCAAGGCTATCAACTGCTTTTCCAATACTGCTGCTGTCCTTGAGTAACTCATCTCCTTTGATGATATAAAATGTATACAAGCTAAAAGCTCCAAGAAAGAATTTCTATCTTCATTGCTTTAAAAATCTCCCAGCGATTATGATTATGGGTTTTACAAAACAAATACTGGTAAGTGCCCAAATACACATAAATTCAGATATGTTGGTAAGAAGTAAGAAATTCTCTACCTTGGCTTTTATGTTCAAAATGTACATATCCCTCAAAGCAGTCTCCTCTATTTCTATATATGGCTCTTGTTGTTCTTTGAATAAAGTAGGCTCATCCTGATAACTAATTCAAAGAACTGCTGTTATCACATATATAAAGCTCTCCAAAGCTAAATTAAATATCATTCTGGAGCAAATACTCCCAGTGCTTATGTGCACATGGTGAATGGGAGCTGGAGGTTCCCAAGGATATTTTACACCACTACATTAAATTCTGAATAACACAAATTTGCAAAAGTGTTCTTTCCCCTGTACGAAATAACACAACCTTAAGACAAGATGACACAGGCATCTTACCTCTCTTTGGTTCCTTAAGCTAATTTTAGTATCTGCTATACAAATTTATTGTTGGTTAAGACTTATAATCACTGCCTACCATGGGGCAGTTTCAGCTCCTGGCAGATCTATGTCTAGAACTAGCATGTTTGGTAAAACTAACCAGGCTGTAGTGAGCTATTCCTGACCTTTGCATGTTTTTTATGTATTCTTACCATTTAGGTTTCCTGTTACTCTTTGCACTTTAGATGAGACACACTGGAAACTCAGATGACTACCTATGTTCCCGTTTGTTTTCAAGCCAGCAAGCCAGAACAATAAGATTCCATTCTGAGCAGCACTTTATATAGTTACATATATATTACTCTATGCAGATAAAAATAACACATACATATTTATGGAGCGATACTAGTGATGATCATTAACAGTACAGCCAATTCACACCCAGTCTAATTGCCTCCCTTGGTCCCATCAGCATCTGAAAGCAATATCAAGGCAGACTGAAACAAACTAAGTGGATATTTTAAGTATTTTAAATCATTGCTTAATAAAAAAAGAAAGAGAGTTATTGCCTAAACAGATTTAATGTTTGGACTGTGTGGGTTCCTTTTCCAGGTTGTATTCCTATAGAAGATGAAAGTACCATGACAGATGGAACTGGTGGTGAAAAAGTCTAAGGATTCACAGGCAATCTGTTGGAAATGAGACATGTCAAGAGAAAGTCAGCCCATCATTATATCAAAGCAGGTGACCAAAAAAAAGGGGGGGGGAGGGTGTTCATGACATGGCTGTGAACAGGAAATTTGGTGAAAAATAGTAAGAGGAAACTATCTCAGTTTCTACTTGTCCCGATCCAATATCGGGGGGGGGGGGGGGGGTTCGTTATGATCCCACGGATGAGATTAAGACGCTAAAATCAGTCAAATATCGTACAACCTTTTAACTTTATTTTCCACAGAGTGGGGAGAAAAGGTGGGGGGAGAAGGCAAAGGGGAGGAGAGAGAGAAAGAGAGAGAGAGAAAAGGGGGAGAGAGAAAGAGATATCACCACCCGTGGATCCAGCGGCGTCCCGTTGGTCCTCTTCACCCTTTACTGTTGCGGTTTCTGCTGACAAATGTGTTGATTCCTCAGGTTCTGCCCTTCTTTCTCAGGGCCCTGACAAACAGGTGTTGTTCCAGCAATTAGCACTGCCCCAGCAGTGACAGTAGGTGTTATCTTCCCAGGTCCTGACGAGGAGGATATAATCCAGACCCCCCCCCTAATTAACACTGTTTCAGCAGTGAGGGGAGGCTTTGTTTCCCAGGGTCCTGGCGCCCAAGCAGGCCTTATTTCAAAGCCTTGACATCCTCCCTCCCGGAGTGTGAAGCATAGGAATGCAAACTGCTTGTAACTCCCTTATCTTTCCAGTCTGCACCAGCTCTGGGGCCCTTTCTCACTGAACTAGGGAGTGCGGCTAAGCAAGTTTTATAAAAGTTGTGTTAAGCAGCAGTAATTTGCAGTCCAGGTCCCAAAGTCTCTGTCCAATCATGGTCCGGTTCAGCGCAGGCTCGGTGTGTCCCGCATGGTCGCGGGAGGGGTCGCAGCAGCTCAGTCCTGTTTCCG
This sequence comes from Dromaius novaehollandiae, assembly GCF_036370855.1. Classification (NCBI taxonomy): domain Eukaryota; kingdom Metazoa; phylum Chordata; class Aves; order Casuariiformes; family Dromaiidae; genus Dromaius; species Dromaius novaehollandiae. The sequence continues at coordinate 32,034,497 of NC_088099.1, forward strand.
CTGGGAACAGATGGCTTGTTTGGGGTTTTGGTTTGCTTGCACCTTATGTACCAAGAAATGTTCAAGGCAAAAGTTCACTCATCTGTCCGCCACACTACTATAGGAACACAGAATAATTTTCACATTTATTTCATCAAGCTATTCTTCAGTATTTTACAGGTAGCTCTACAGATAATTAGTAAGAATCCTACCCAGAGTGCAGTCAGATCAGATGAGTATGTTGGCTGTATATGTTAGAGTCTTAGTTTGTGTAGAACTGCTTGTGAAATAGGAAGGGCAAAGCTGTCAAAACGTGGCTCTGTCTTAGAATGAAGTTTACAAAAAATGAAAACCTGAAACCTCTGCCTCTTGCAAGCTCTTTGCTTTTCTTAAAGACCACTTTTAAAGTGCTCTTTAAGTCCCTTTGCAGTTCTAAAGATGAAAAATAAAGTGACTTTGGGGATGTATGAAACCACTAAAAGAGACAACAGAAACAAGATGCCCACTGCTAACACCAAAGAATGCATACCATATACTGGAAAGATGATGACAGCCAAATAATAGATGATAGTAACTTCCAAATCCTAAGTATTTTTCATTCCTCAAAATGATATATTGCTGTATGTTCATATTCCACAGTGGCCTTATACTGACACACACTGCTTGTTTTCTACCTGCTTTCAAATCCCATGGCATCCAGTGTAACAACATTGATACCCCCAATGGACTTGCTCAGTGATACTGTATTTGCAAAATATATACATATATTTTTAAAGACGCAGATATAAGACCCTGCATTTTTATATTCTGAATGAAGAAGTCTATTTCCATGCTGAAATCATCTCCCAGGCTGCAGTTCTACATTCACTGTGGTAGCCGCACTAACTATAAGACAGAAGATCAAAGTGAGAAGGTCAGTAGAGAGAGCTAAAGCAGTAGGTCTAAGTTCAGTTCCCAGGGATGGCACTACAAAACTCTGACCAACCTGCTCAGAAAAGCAGTGTTGTTGCCCTATGACCATGACATTATAGCGAAACATTTTAGCAGGCCCCTGAGACTATTTCAGAGGCTGTGCAACTGTGCCAGAGCCAACTGTCGAGAGCCAGAACATTAGCTGAAAAACATGGAGAGTCAGACAGTCCTACCTTAAGTGGGCCTCATAGGGATTTGCTTTGCAAAAATACAAGGCTATGCTTCTCTGAACAAAGGACTAATAGGAAAAAAATAGAAAAAAGAGCATGGATCAAGGGCAAGATCAATTGTGCCTCTGTCACCACCACTGGCAGGGCAGGGACAATGATGCTAGTCATTGTTTTCTGAAACAATCCATAATAAGTAGGGCTAGTGGACAATTATTTTCTCATCCTCCTCCTCCCCCAAAAAGCACCCCATTTCTCACTGAATGTATCTAGTTTCAGCTTTCAAAACCTGAGGCCTAAACTGAAGCCTTTTTCCTGATGAATAAAAGAGCAGTCTATAGCTCATTTTTATCTTCATTTAGTAAACTAAAAATATGGAATCTCCTTAATCTCTCCCCATACTACTTGCTCAGTGGACGAGCATTCTTGTAACTCTTTGAATCCTTCTCAGTTTTCCAACAACCTTATTGAAGCAAGGCCACAGTCCCTGAACACTGCTCTCTAGTCCCACACACCAAGGGAGTCTGCCCACCTCGTCCCGGTTGACCACCTCCCTGCTCCTGCATATCTGAAGACAGTAGAAGATAAAGATACTGTAGCCACAATTTTGCAGTAGCAATAGATGCTCTGCCACTGCCTTTAAATACTGTCACTGTTCTGATATCACCTTTAAAACAAGGTCTTTCTACACACATAATGGTTCCAGCAGAAGTAAATTATGGGCTCGATGCAGAAATTAACTGAGAGTTTATTAGTTGGTGTTCTTCAGGCCAGCGTGACCCTTCATAAAGAGATATGATGCTGAATTTGAGGTCAGCCCCCAAGAAAGCAATGCAGTGGTATCACCTGGCAATGTACTGTTCCAGTGAAGGCTTCCCTTCTAGTCTTAGAAAGTCTATGACTCAGTCAGCCACCTAACCTCACTTTCTCTCAAATAAAGAAGAAACCTTTCATTAACGTTACTTGTACAGGTTAAAGCTGACGTGCACCATGGCACAGCTCCCCATGCAGATATTGCAATCACTGTACAAGTGACCTAGTGACACAGAGGCACAGCAAACAGCTGCGAACAGAATGAACAAAACTTACCTGGGAAAGAAAGGCAGAAGAAAGGATGAAAGACACAAATGCTTTCACCTCCCTAGGATACAGTTTAGTAAAACAGTCCCCCCGTCCCATCCCCTGGCCCTAGCACTACTCCCAGTACAAGCAGCATCCTTCCCTTTCAAGTTTCTTGCCCATCTCCTTTGCTCTTAGATGAAACATCTCAGGCTCGCCCTTGGCCTCCCCCATGGTCAGGTATTACAGCTGGTCCCTGACGGCTTCTGCAAGGCAGCACTGAAGGACTCCAGGGATCAAAGCAAGGGGAGGGGAGGCAGAAAACAATCTCTGCCCTTTCTCTCTCTGTCTCTCTCCAATTTCTTTATCCTCTGATACTTCCTTGTGCCGACAGAGCCCTTCATTTCACTACCCAGCTGGATATTTTCCCCCCCACTGCCTGACATGAATTGAGTCTGTTGGCCTCCAAAGTAGAAACAAAATTAACTGCTCAAAGTTTCACGGATTATCATAGAGCTCCTGGGACTGTAGAAAATACGCTTTTCCAAAACAGGGCTTTCAATGAGACCTTCAGCCCTCCCCCAGGAATACTAAGGGCCTGCAAGTCAGGATACCAGGTTCACTGTCAGACGTAATTAAACCTGACTCTTGGCTAAACGCTCTCCATGGATTCGGAGGTGAATAAATGGAACATAAGAATGAAGTATTTGTTGCGTTCGCTTGTGCTTTGTGCCTCTGTTGTAAAGACGCTGAATGAGCTTGGTCTATTCGGTACCATTTCAGAGAACAGAAGTAAGAATATGGTGTTAACTTTTGCCAAAAGGCACATATTACAAGGAGCTTTCAGGTTTTTCCAGCATTAAAGTTGCTGATAAGTTTTGTTCCAGGCAAGACAGTTTTCCGAAGTTCACTAGTCAGCACTTTTCAGGTAGCAGCCTGTCACTGAACATTTTCCTTCTCCAGCATACAACAAACCACATGCACATTCTCAAGACAGTTTTGTCGGAAGTTTTCCCCCTGAGGGATTCACAGTTGCAGTTTAGCCAAACATCTACACTGCAGGAACATCATCTCTTCAGATTCCATCTGCAAAAACAGCTTATTGGTGCAAAACATGGGCAAAACAAGAGAATAAAGGCATTACTTTGCCATATGCAAAGGCCATAGACCTCAGCATCTATTCTGAAATTAATCCATACTATCTAGTGACCTACGTACCTGCTTTTGCTACATCAGATAGCAGAAAGGGAAGGAGGATGGGTGAATAACTCCTTTTCTGGCTGCAAAAACTAATTAAGAGCCTACAAATGATCTTATTTGCTGGGAACTATTACTTGTGAGAGGGGCCAAAAACACTGTATAATTGCTTTCCTTTATAGCTGCAATGCTGATGCAAAAGAAGCAGCAAGGGATATTTAGTGCTAAAAATAAAGGAGTTGATTTTACTTTGGTTTTCTTTCTTGTACAGCACAGTTTCAAAAGTTAAGGTTTTGGTTTTCTGGAGAACATTGAAGAATGAAAGTAATGTCTAGTTCATTAGGTAAAACAAAGCAAAAAAAATCAAATTTTGTTTTAATAAAGAGTCGGAGTTCTTGTTTGGATCAAATAATGCCAGTTGATAAACGCTTGAATATATGAGTGAAGTTTTACCATCTTCATTTTTTCAGTAGGTTTTTGTCCATGTGACTCTGCACAGATAAGACAGTGTTAAGCTACTAGCAACTCAAATGCCATTCAATTAATTTTGCCTCTTCCTAGATATGTAAATCATTCAAACAAATTGCATGCTCAGATTTTTAGAGGGGAGTGGAAGGATGAGAGAATGTTTTCAGGATAAAATTCACCTTTATGAAGAGCCTAATAGAAACCATAAATAGAACTTAAATGGTGCTTCTATATTTAGTTGGCCCTGTAATCTGTTCATCTGGCAACTGGCTTTATTGTGATTCAGAGTCATGTATGTAACTAATGAATCAGTACCTCACAGATTAGAATTTTATAGTAAATTATTATACTTGTAATTCAGACTATGCCTTTAGCTGCACTAGTCACCCCAGCCAAGAACATGTGCAACATCATGTGATCTAAGTAACTTAACCAAGCGTTGGGCAAACTACAAAGTGATAACCACAGTGAGCAATGGAGCGTGGTGCAGAGATCCCTAAGCTGGTGCCAGCACGGCTCTTTCATGCTGGAAAGGGATGGCTGTAGAATAGGTAATGCGAATACGCAGCTTTGGGGACCTGTGCTAGCTTTGTTTCATGACGTTGTACTGTGCCATATTGACATAGCTGACTGCTCGAAGACAGCTTGGGGATTTCTAACACAGTGCTGCATTGCACCATGGAATCATGATTGTACTGCATACTGTGGCTCAGAAGGGACAAAGAGGGAATATTTGCACAGAAATTTTACTTTCTGTGGATAACTATGCTTTGAAAAAGCTTGAGTATTTAAATAATTTTGAAGAAATAAAACAAGCAAATTAAAAATATGAATTACACCAATTCCTGACATAAATAAACTATTCCTTAATTAAAAGTGTATATATTTGTAAACTATTATTCATTTCAGCTCTACGAAAATATAAATATGTTAACATCTGCTTTTATATGAAGTGGGCTTTCTGGAGATGTTTTCCATTCACGGTTTAATGACAGCTGCTCTGGTTTTTGTACTCACAATAGAACAGACTTATCAGTTTTGTCAGACATGACTTATTTATGAATTACCAGACTCGGCATTGGTTATTTACATTTGCAGCTTGAAGAGCTGACCTTTCCCTTCCTAGGAGGTGCAGTGTTCCTATGAGAAGAGCATGAAGAGCTGCTTCCCTTAACAAATTCAGCCACATGTACGTATGAGAGAATCATCCACGGAAGACAATTTATCACCTTCTGCAGTTTCTTTGATGAAAAAGTCTGCCAGGACTTGATAAAGGCATGCAGTAAATATGTATTTCCCTTAGGGATTAAATGTACTTAATCTATACTTTAAATTAAAAGCAGATGAAGACCAAATTCCTCATTCCCATTCAGTATTACTTGCATTTCCTAATGCATAGGTGATTTCACAGATTCAAATTTATGTTTCCTGCTCATGAAAGTTACCCTATTTCTTTATATAAGAGGTGTAGAATTCCTCTCTCCTAACTTTAGCAGTCTAAGTTCAGGCATCTAGTCTCACAAGTTACTTTGCTCCCACTGCAGTCAGAGGTCTGCAGTGGGGCCTGTCAGAAGGCAAATCACCCAAGCCGTCCAACAGGGCCACCTCGGGATGGGACGACTTGCCTTTGGAGAATGCAGGATGACTGGCTGGAACTAATTGCATAAAGTCAGAACAGATGAATCCTATCCAGACTATTTACAAACACCCTAGAGCTAATTATATGTTGTAGGCTATTATCAACAGTCAAAAATGTCCATCACCCGGTGATAAAATAAAGTGAGGTAAAAGGGGACCATGAGGTAAAATGAAGCAAGATAGATGCAATATATCTGGCAATAAATGGCAAACAACTACTTCTACATCTAAGTTTTTTTAAAGTAAGTGCTCCTTTCTGATGCCTAATGTGGGGAAAAAATATTAGCCTGACTTTCCAGGGCTACACTCCACCTCAGATTTAAGACCTTTACAGTTCCTCCTCTTGGGCATTCAAAAGTTAAAATGGTCTAGAAAAACCCTCACTGGTCCCTTCTGAAAAATTACCAAAATAATATCCTTGCAGCCACGATGGAATGGCTGCTCAAATGGAAAGCACATTCACCGTGCTGACAGAGAAAAATCCATGGGTATAATGAGCCCTCCGATCAGGTCAGCAGGTTGAGCTGCACTTGCTATTCATTTTCCTTTCAGTAAGCTAGCTTCTCACCAAATCCCTGGCAGACAATCAAAATACTGTGTAAATGATGCTTTAAGAGAGAGATCTGAGGCACCCAGGGGATTATCAAGAGAGGGAAAAAAAAAGTTCTTCAGTGGGGGCAGGAGAAACGCTCTTCTACTGCTCTGTATAAGTACACTTTACATTAAAAAAAATCTATTTATATAGGGTTACACTTGGGACTTCCAGCTATGGACTGCAGAAGACATGCTGTATTTGACCCTATTTTCATACCTATTGTCTTTCTTGAGACGAGTGCTTATGTGATAAGATTTCTCACAGTTAGTTTCTGCCCTCAGGCTACTTGTTGTTAGATTGTTGTTTTTAAGTTTGAGCCAAACATTTTGTTGCCTAGATATTTTTCCCTCTGAGCAGGAGCCAGATATAACAGTTGGGGCCCTGCACTGGGAGTCACTTAACATGAATTCCCTTCTGTAATAAATTTTGATGGCTAAAAGTAACGGCTTGGGCCTGCTGACCAAGAGCTTCTCAGTGTTCTCCCCCCAGAGTTACACACAATCTAGAATCCAGCGCTGCATGTAAGCAGTTCCAGTTATTTTTCCAGCAACACTGTGCATTTTGCAACACAGACTTTCATGTTATCACCTATCTTTTCACGTAGCTGTAGAGATCTGGTTGGCGAAACAAGACAATAAAAACAAACAAGAAAGGACCAAAGGGAAAGGGAATATTCTTGAGGGGGAAGTTTATCTACTGTACAGTTTCCAAAAATGCTGGCCAAAGTTTAGAACGCGGAGAAATGTTACTCATTTCCACATTCAACAGCTTTACCTCTGAGGTTCATCAGGGCTAAAGCCTAGCTTAACTGTGTGTCTGGCCTCCTTTTCGGGCCCATTTTCCAAATCATGAATAACAGTTTAGAGGTGGGTTTCATCCACATTTCCTCCCCCACTTTGCACTTTCAATTTGATCTAAAAATATTCTTAGTTGAAAGTGTTCTGTGAAAGGCTCAAACATTGGTGACTGGCATTATCTTTCCTAAGTGTAAGATTAAGTTGTTTGAAATTTCCTCCCCCAAATGTCCTCATTTCCCTTGAAAGGGAACAGAATCTCTTCTGTGGGAAACCCACCTTCTGAATTGTCTTGGAGACGTAACCCCTGAAAGTCTGGACTGATGAGATCCTGAATAGGCAACCACAAAACAAAACTGAATTCCATTAGAACATTGTTGGATCAAATTGTCTCCAAAAAATATTTCAAGTTTAACAAAATGGTAATTCCTTTAAAAAAAAGTTTTATCCATTTTTCACCACCACCCACCATGACCAGACAGCTCTAATGACTATGTGGCTGACACTGGTTCTAGAACAGAAGCTTTAGGTATCAACTGCTGAGCTTCAGTCATGTTGAAAACCAGCCACTTACTCAAAGAGTTTTTCATATCAGAATTTTTCTAGTGCCTCATATAAATTTAGTTCTCACTCTATCACTGCTTAATTTTCTTAATAGTCTTTTATGATGGATTTGCCAATGAAATTAAAGTTAAGAACTTCAGAGCAGCATTTGTTGCTATTCTAAAACACTCAAGAACATTTGGAGATCCTGTGATGTAGTAAAGTACAGATTTATGAGGCAAATCATCAAAAATAAAAGAAATAGATTCATTTGATTTTCTAATAACCTGATTTTTATTAACCATTTCTAATCTAGATATCTGACTTAAATCCTTGTCCTGGATGTTCTCCATGTTGACAAGGCAGTAAGTGTTAAAATGTGTTAGGTCTCCTGTAAAACCAAGCACAGGACCCAAAGATGCAGTAACTGTACTGAGAAGGACAAATATGGAGAAGGGATGCAACCGACTGATACTTTGACTCCTCACTTCTGGGCCTCTGAGCACATGAGGCAGCCCCAACTCATCAAGTTCAGAATATCTACTGATACTCTTGGTCACTATATTATGCCAGTCCTTTAATAAACTTAAACTTCAACCATTTTGGAGGCAATTAGTGGTTGATTCAATATCCCCTGAAGCTAGGACAGAGGCTGTATATTTTCTATAGCCATACCGCTTTGGCTGTAGGAAGAGCTTGGGAGGAAGTCACTGTACAGACAGACTGTGGCAATACTCAATAGCTCTTTTGCTCCAATAGGCAAAAGAAAGTGACAATAACGGGGCTGAGGACCTTCAGGAACCAGAGACAGAAATCACCTTTGTACAGAAAATACCCTCTGAAGTTGTCTGTGCTCTGGAAGGAAAAGCTTTATTGCTTGTGTCAAAAGTACTCAAATGCATTTGTGATTTGTTGAGATGTCTCTTGTGCTTTGAAATTACAAATAACTAGATCTCACAATTAGGAAAGACAGTACCAGCTCACCTACAACTGAGTGCTTTATAGCACACATCAGCTAAAATTATTTTTAGATCAAATTGAAAGTGCACTGAAAGCCTGAGGCTGACCAGAATCATAATGCAATGGAAAACTCACGTGGACACCTGTTCTGAAACGACTCCTAGCTCAATTGGCAGATCAAAGAGTGTCAGCTACCACCGATAAGCTCAGAAAAGCCCCTGGAATCCCAGATGCTTTGCAGATCCCAAACCTCCTAACACGAGAGGCTCACTTATCACAGTTTCTTTTGGGCCTCCTGAAATTAACTGATGAAATTTCACAGTGTGTAAAAGGGGATAGCTTGGGAATGAGTTTTGCATTCCTGTTCCCCAGACTTGCACGCTCCCCCTCACAGGCCTGTCTCCTGAGTGCTCTGTTGAGTAAATCAAAGAGTAAATTGAATGGCTTGTCCTATTTTGATTTCCCCAAGAATTAGCAAAACGACAGGTAGAATATATACAGACACGGATAGCTAGGATGAGCAAAATATATTTGCAAAGTAATTTCTGTATGCGTCTCTCTGTGTCACATAGACATACACTATTTCCTTCTTGATGACGAGGCTGACCAGGGTTCTGATCAGCCACATTGCTGCTATTGACATGACAAATCCCTTTCACAGCTCAGAAGTACCTTAAATAAATTCTCCAAAGAAACTGGCAGACGTTCTGTTCCTTGCCCTGTCAGTCATGCTGAAGGCTGATTGGAAATTAAGCAGGAGCATTCTGGAATGGAAAAATCTTGCTTGATGGGGAATAAGTCAAGACTATAAAGTGTATTTAATTCTTTCTCTTTTCTCCTTCAATTTTAATTAGGATTACATGTCTCTGGCAGATATTTTGGGATTACTTTCATTTTCATACATAATGTAAGAGTTTAGCAGCTTCACATTATCCTAAACAATACTGGAGAATTAACTACTGGAAACAAAACTGCTGGAAGGCGAAGAGGACGCAACAGAAAAAAAGTCTGTGCCAAACGTAGGGCTACAATGACATCTATTAAGCAGCATAAAGGAAAGGAAAAGCTTGGAAGCAACAGTCTACTGTTGTGTGTGGGGATAAAGGAGAACTTAATTATAAACTTGTGGGAGTACCGCTTAATTTTATATAGTCTCTATGGCTGGGTGTAACTGTCCTATGTTGACAGCACCTTAAATTAACTCTAGCAGAGCACAAGTCTGTAAATGACATTAATATTAATCTGAAGGAACTTTTAACCTGCCACTCATTGTGCACAAAGGTCCATGGTACGAGCGGTTCTCATGCTGGACCCTACACGAACAGTGAGGCTGTCCTCCAGACCAGACTTGTGTGCTGGGCAGACTGAATGTCTGGTTGAAACCACGCTTGCAAAGTGTCCCTTCCAAAGCACAGGTGACTCCATACACCCTAGATGTCTAGCAAGCTGGAAAATGACCACCCACAGGTAGCTTAGAGGCACAACAGTTACTAAGCAATGTAAATAAGCTTTCTGGTCACCAACAAAGCTGGAATTCAGTAGAAAAAAAATCATTTTAAAACTTGGCAGAATGCATGGGACGATCACATATCACTGAGGTGCTACATGGGTAAGCCACATATAACCAACACGCATTCAAACATCCCATACACAGACTGACATTTTCAGCATGAGTGTGCTCAAAAAGAAGTTTGGTAGGCAGGACTCAATCAAGGGATGGGAGTTGTGTTGAGCCTAGTGGGTCCCTTATCACAGGAATGTTGCTGGTGGATTTCAGAGGGATGAATGTCTAGAGGAAATCAGCATAGTGAAGGCTATAAAGCAGTATGGCCAGAGATAACTCTTTGGTCCCCTCAAAAATAGAGATGGCTCCAAAGATATTTAAGACACCTTCACACTTGAGGGTAGCCGATAAGCTTGTTTGTCAAGATGAAGCCAGGCACAACAGGCTTGCAGCATCTAATGCTGTGCTTCCTTGGAGGATACCAAACCACACGGAGAATTGAATCTACTCCAATATGTCAACTTCCATATTCCTCTAGATTTATCATTTTAACAATAGTGAAATTAACTTTCGCTTTTCAAAGCATGATGTTTAGAATTTGTCATGATGACTGATGATGCTTCTGTTGATTTCATGAGAAATTTTGCATTTAAAAAGCATATTATGCTCTTTTGTGCCAACACTGGAGCTATATGTTTACCCACTTAGCTACAACATGCACCTTGAGTGGAACCTCTGTGCTATGAGGAACATCTTAGAATAAACAGAAGGACAGATGGGAGCTTCAGTGTTTACCTTCCCAGATAAAAAGGAGAAAGCTTTTTGTTGATAAAATTTCTACTACAAAGATGTGCAGGATATCCTAATACTATTTAATATTAAAAATCAGCTTACCTTTATCAGTAGGATTTTGTTCCTTGACAAAAAATCCTCCCATCTACTTTTTAATTTCTGTAAAATAACATTAAAACAGTTTGCAGCTGCGGAAGTCAGTTTTAAGAATGCTGCACAGGACTTAGAAAGTGGAGACTGAACAGAGAAGAGGAGATTGAGAGACAGTGCAGGAAAGTGTCAGAAATATGAGAGAGTAGAACCTAGTCACTGCAAAAAAGATGAGTAATAATTAATATTTATATAGCTTGAAGGTGGATTCCTTGGACATTCGCTTGCTTGTAAACTAACCTGTTAAACAGGAACTTAGAAGCGATAACTGCTGATCTCATTTGGCCCCAAAAAATCTCAATACAACTACGTAACTCCACTTTGGTCACTCTCTACAGCTGATGCTGGCAAAAGCTCAAGCACTGAAAAACATAAACAAGATGCTCTTTGATCTCCCAACCATGTGTTCACCATAGGTGTTTATCTACAGATATGTCTCATTAACCTAAAATCTAGCAGGAGAGGTCTGTTTGGAAGCTTCCTGCATGTTGGCTGTTTTCCTCATGATGGCCAATTTCCAGATGTGTGTGTGTGGTCAGTACTACTTAAAAATATCAAATTGATTATATCATCAGCATGAACTGGCTATTTCCCATGTTCAGCTCTGATGTCCTCAGGTCCTTTTCTTAACTGATGAAGGTAGCACAAACACCGACCTGGAGAAAAATAGATTTTCAATCGGCCACTGAAGAGAGGGGCTAGTAAACCAACAGAGTCTCTCGAGAAGCATCTGCCATCAAGCCTTGGCTCCCCAGTAGTCCTCTCTGTTACAGCTATTTATATCCCATGTTTCTACAAGGCCAGATGCAATAACTTAAATCAATTTGACTTAAAGCTCTTTAGTCTAGCATCTCACTTCTTTAATTTGCTTTAAAATAAAGATAACGAATTATCGTATGCTAGAACTCTTTTGCCCATTGTTTTTAGTACACGTTAACAAAAGTGTGAAGCTGTAATAACCTGCATTTTATAAACAGAGAACCACTATTCAGAGAGGTCAAGGCCAAAGCATCTAAGAGCTCCAGGCTTTTTAGTGCCTAATGAAAGATGCTTATGGCTCAGCCCTCAGAGGTTTGGACAGCTGGCACAGAAGGGCTTTCAGGGAACCAGAGCCAACCTTCCTAACCCCAGAGCATCGTTCTAGTTACTCAGTCACATTATCTCCAAAAATTAGTTGGCGTCTCCCCACCCCCACCACCACCAGTCTTGACTTCTGCCTCACCAACCCATTATTCACTCCAATTTCCATTGCAAATTCGTGATGGTATTGACTTTTTTCTTATTAGTAGTCAGAAAAATTAGGGTAAAGACACAGACTACCTGAAATCCTTAATAGACTATTAAAGTCAGCAGGCATGCCATGGAAATTTTCAGATTATTTAGCCTCCTTTGTATAAACCAAAGGCTAATATATGACCCAAACAATTACAGTCTGAACTTTCATAGACAGCATGAAGGTAGCTATAGAAGGCAGGATACAGCAACAATTTCAGATGAGCAGCAGGCAGTCAAGCACTGTCTGTCAGAATAAAGCTCCTGTTAGTTCATTAGCGTGAAGAGAGAATGAAATAGGAATGCACAATCACATATAGTTAGCTTTTTAAAATGCATTTGAGCTAAGGTATTTTCCTCCTAGGCATGGTGTCACATTGCTAAAACAAATCTTTTCTTAGTTCTTGTTCTTGGGGGGTGGAGGGGGAGAAATAATTTTTCCCTGTTAAACATCAGCTGACCTGCACTGAGAACAGGCCTAAGGACTGTCAATGGGGAATGTCTGGGTTTTCATTTACCTCTGCTCTGCCCGGCACTTCCAAAATAATCAAACACAACGGTGACTCGGGAAGGGAAGGGCAGAGCGAGCAACGGAAGAGTGGAACAAGGGGAAGGAAGAGAAGACCTACTTCAGACAACTTCACTAAGTAGTTCTGGTGTAGTATTACAGCTTAGCTGAATCAAAGCCTTTGAAGGGCTTTCTGGCAAATGCAACATGTCATTTATGTAATAGTGAAACAAAGATACACCAAAAAAAAAAAAAATTAGAGTCATATGAACCCAAACATACACAAACAAAGTCAATAGTAGAGTGATTCCTTCCAAACAAAATTAGATGTCTTTTTATCCTCTGTGCGCTGTGCAACCTGCTAGTCTGGTTACAGTGCAACTCTGCAAGGCAAAGAATGGGTTTCTGAACTTGTCCTAGCAAAACAAATACTCCCCTAGAAATCCAGCAAAGGTGAGTTACATTGAGAAAGTGCTGGCTAACTCATTTTAGAGGTCTAACGCTGACGAACAGTGTGTGTTGACACATACTAAACCAGATCAGGTAAACTTTCCCCGCTGGCTCAGGTGACTCAATCTGAAGAGCACAATCTGAGGAAAGAAATAGATTTAATTTAAACTGGTTTATTTAGAGAAAAGGATTGCTATCTTTTTTTTTTTTGGGCGGGGGGGGCACTAACTTCCTCTTGCTTGCTTGTCCTCTTCAGAGACAGGAACCTGAGATGGAGGTGTCCCAATGAAAGCCTGCCATAGATGCAGCTAGTATCTGGAGATGCAGTTAGTGATCCAGAAAAGGGAGATGGAAAAACCTGCCAAACCAGTCAGCATTCCCAGAACAACAATCCCATTTCACTAAAAATAATTCTACTGAATTAAGCCAAATTTCTGAAAGATCCAAGGATATATATACACACACACTTTTTTTTTCTCTTCAAAGCAAAAAAAAAAAAAAAAAAAAAAAAAAAAAAAAAAAAAGAGAGAGTCCAGTTAGGAGATAGTTTCATCTCACTTGATTCTGTCTCTAATGGGATCTTTTATAATAATCAATAATCATCTTCCTCAGAACACAATATCAATAACATACTGTGATTCACTCTCTTGTGATCAGACCACAGACTGTTCAGTGAGACTTCTTTTCTTCCATTTATTTTCACACAGTTGGCACAGTAACTATAGCTAATAAGTAAATAATAGTTAATCACATATCCCTTTGATATACTAATGAGCTAAAATACTGTTTGCTTACTTAAATGATCTCCAACATGAGAGCACCTGGCCCCTCTAAAGAACTAAAAGGGCTGTTTTTGCAGTAGCACTAGCCAACCAAAATAATGATGAATTCTTAAGAATTATACAATATAAATTTTTACCATTTACTGCCAGGTATTTCTGAATAATTAGATCTTTATTTCTGCAGTCCAGAAAAGTCAAGTCAGAGTAGCATCATTGCATACAAATGCCTACTTACAGCACATAAAGCTGCAGCTTACATGATCAGTTTAGAAAATCATTAGAAAAGGCACATCCAGGATGTGGGCCACATCCTGCTATCAGCTACAGTGGTTAAAACTTGCAGTGGACTTGAATGGAGCTTCTCTAGCTTTACATAGGATTAATACAGGCAGAATATGGCCCATTTTCAATTCCACACAGTGAAATTAGTATGAAGGAAAAGTTTAGGTAAGTGTCATGAATAGTAAATTGTATTTTTATTTCTTCCATTAAGAAAGATGATATAAGGAAACAGTCCAGTTTTATGTACTATACTACTCTGGGTGAAATTAATAATTTAACAGCAGGGAAACTGTATAAAGAACAAGAATAAAATACAGATGTATATTCAGACAAGTGTTTCAAGAGGATCCATTAGCATAGTCTATGGACACAGCTTGCTCCTACAGTCCGTATGTCCCGCAAAACTTGATGGATGATTTCTGAGGATTTTTTTTCTTAGCTTTTGTAGACCTTTGCTGTTGATAGCCCTCAGCTGGATAGACAGGGATTCTGCACAACAGCTGAGAAAGGTAGAACACTTTGAGTTTAAATGCACTGAAGTAGGGATTGGGAGAGATGGGCCATGTTCCCAGCTCTGCCACACATAACTGTGTTATCTTGACCAAGTAACCTCTTATTTCTGGCCCCCCATCCATATTGTCCATCAAAACTGGAAGAGGGAGAGAAAAATGGTTCTCTGTCACTGTGGTCCTGGTCCTGTTGACATTTGTGGGTCTTCATTAGGCAGCTGAAGCTTACCCTGGGTGTTTGCAGTGCAAGAGCAATAGGGAACAGTTGAGAAGAAGGATCTGTAAGGATGCTTGTGTTTGTGTTTGGGAAAGGTTGGTGTCCATACAGAGCCTGCCCGCAGAAGTCTATGTTACGTCATTGTGTAGGTAATACAAACAGAGGTGTGCAAAAGACTTACTCAAGCCAAACAGAAAAGAGAGGCACTGAGGTCTTTTTAAAATCCCAGGTTTTGCTTTACTTTACACTTGTTTACTTCCCTACTGACTACTTTTCCTCCAAAAGAGGGCACATGCTGGTCTACCTCTCTGTCCGAATTTCTTTGTATTGGACGCCTGGTCAACAAACAGCCTATTTACTGCCTTGACTGAAAATTGAGAATTTCTTAAACCTGATACACTTGCTTGATTGCTAAAGGTTGCTTAATAAAGTTACCTGGATGACCAGTTAGAGATTTGTGTCTTCTCAGTTTCAGTAATAAAAATTCAGCACCTATTAACAGAGGTTTCTTTAAAAAAAAAAAAAAGCAACTGCAAAACATATTCAAGGATAGCAGTATGGTTATGTAAGATGGTAACATATACTCATATGTTATACCGCATTATATCGTACATTACGTACCAACTGTGGCCCTAAGCAATTCAATCCTAAACTCATTTAACAGCAGGCCTTGACTGTCCTCATTGGTTAATACCATTGCTGGCCAATTTTTAGCATCTCACAATAGCTTCAACCATCTCAGACTGTGATATAACTACAATAGAAGCCAGAGGCCTGGAAGCATGAGTACTAAATGGAGAAGTGATTTTGTTTTCAATCTTTGGTCACTTTCAGTGGAGTACAAACAAAAATGCCACAAAACAGGCTTTGCTTGTGATTCTTTTACTATGGAAACTTGCCTGCTGACAGCTTTATTAAGAGTATCATGAGTTTTCTTTACAGGCCAGATCAACATCAAGATGAAACACGGGGCTTAAAAGAAGAAAGCCATTTTCTTACCTGGTTACATATTCAGTCTGATTTAGACCCTGAAAAATGGGAAGTAATTAGTCCTGAATTCTTTTGTACAACTTCAGGGAATAAAAGAAGTGGTAAATTCATTATTTAAATTCCAGGCAGCAGAACACCATAGATGAAAAGTTCAGAAGCAGTATCATAAGGAGCAGGTAAGCTATTTGTCTAGACAACTCTAGAGTCTACAATGTAGAGAGATCCCTAGAAAAGCATAGAACTGAGCAATTTTCACATGATTTAGCTTTTGCAGGGTTTCCACACAATGAACAAGACAATCAAATCCAACTAGATGAAGATATAAATAGTTATTTTTATTCCTGCACCTGGGTCTCCTGAAATATCAGGATTATATTTCTTTCGTACTGCATCTCTGCTTGGACACAGTGGCTTTTGGTGAAGTTATTCTCTCATGGGATCTCTATAACTGCCTTCTTTTCTGCAGTGAGCATCACAATTGTTCTGCTGTTTGGCTTTGTTCTATTACCACTGGCAAAATTTAAAGCAAACATTTTTCTTTAAGAACAGAAAAATATGATGAATAAGTCTTTGAAATATGTGATTATTTGATATTTCATTTTCAGTATCAACCATTTATAATGTATTGTGCCATTATCTATATAGCTTAAAAAATGATATTGTAGCTTTCTTCCCTCCACATAGCTTGTGCAAAAAAGAAAGAAAAATAGAAACATGTCTAGCTTCAGGGTAAAACAATTGAAATATATACCTCATGGCACATTTTAAGGAATAAAGATAATAAAAACAGTTTCCACGTTGTTGAATCATTTTCCCCATCTCAATGGCTGGGGGGCTTTTCCGGACAACGGATTTGAGAACACAGCTCAGCAGCATTAGAGCAGCCTCTAAGAGGTGAAATAAGCAGAGTCCCATCTATAGCTGTCACTGCTCAATGACAAGTGGATTTAGCTAATGGTCTCATAACTCCAAATTTATAAAACTGGATTAAAATGAACTATTATAAATTAAGATAGCCATGGCTTTCTCTAACTGCTGCAAGATAATTTATTTTAGTCAACATGTGTAGTTACCACTATGTCCTGAACCAAGAGCTCAGGAAGATACAGTTTGCCTGGAGCCATACAAAGCCCTCACTGGTCATGCTGCTGCAGGCCACTCTAGAGAGTCCTAGCCAAAAAGCTTGGATCTGTTTGAGAAGTGACCTCGGCATTTCCTAAAACAGACCCCCAAACTGTGGAATCAGCATAGCCAGATCTGGGAGTAACCGCCCTCCAAGAGGTATCAATAGATCTCACTCATTTTCTTTTTAAGGTTGCTAGAGCAGAGTCAAAGTCCAGTAGAGATGGATTTTAACATCCAAGTAAAATGACATTTTGTTTATTATAATTTTGAAAATAATCAAAAACATTTACAATAACATTTTTTGTAAGTAGGCTTCCTTGCACTGTAAGAAAGAGCCTTATTCATTGTATATATTTGTCATTATCTTTACTATTAATGCTCTAGGACAAACACTGTATAAATGTTTATCATCTGTTTATTAAAGGTCATTTCTATAAGATGATGCAGCTGTGCTCTGTTTAACCATTAGTTAATATTTCACTCTTACATGCCGTTTGAATCAGGCTGCTGAAAAGTTGCAATAAATTCCTAAGCCGCAAATGGTCATAAAACTGTTTATACACACCTAGCCTATTCTACTGTTCCTTGTCCTCTAAATCATTCAGCTCATCTTTCCTGAACCACAGGAAAAGAAAATATTTGTTAGTGCTGAAGTATGCCCAATGGATATGTGTCATCTAAGCTTTAACATATTCTAACCTATTATGGGGGCAACATATTTTTATATTTCTAATGGGCTCAAAGTGAAACTTAAAAGGATTTAATTCACCAGAGGCATCTAAATTAAAACATCAGAAGTGTAGTAAAAGACTGAACTGGCACTGTGGTTCACATAAACCCTGGATAACAATATGGCAAAACTCCTCTATTTGAGGCAGGAATAGCTAATGAGAACATTACGAAAGGTTCCCTTGTATGTCTTCAAGCTGTCACTGAAGATGATTCCCAGTTAGGATAAAAAGCCAAAATTTAATTAAAATTGAGACTCAAAGTGTCCTGTTTACTTTTAGCTACAAAGGTTTTTCCACTACAAAGATAAACATACTCCTCAGCATTACTGAAAACAACTGCTTTAAAATTTATAAGTGGAAGGTGAGAATAAGTAGATATACTCAGAACCCTGTTACAGATTTACTGCTATATTTTAATGCTATAAATGAATGATATTGAATGGTATTCAAGCCATCCAAGGGGTGGTTTGCAACTCAGTACATTGTATTTTAATCACTAAATAATCATGAACAGAGAAGGATATGATCGTTTTCATGTAACCAGCCACTGCTGGGTTCCAGAAACCAGCTTCCCACCATGGGTGTCAAGCGTGATAAGAAATGAAACGCTGAACTTCACAGTGCAAATCATTGCTTACTCCTGGGGTGTAAGGAGGGAGCATTTGTTTATTTCTTTCTTTTAGGGTGGCACTTTCAAGATGAATACAAGAACGTTTTTCCACAAGCCTGAAGGTACTGCAGGGACTTAATTATTCACTTACTATTATAAGTTTACTTCTTATCACTAGCAAGTCCTTCAAGAACAATAAATAATATTCTCCTAAAGGATGTATCAGTGTCTGGGTGGTTCCTAACAGGACCACAAGACCACAACATTGAAGTATATGCTGGCCCAAATCAGACAGGGGAATGTGACAAAGGCATCTTCCAAAAGGCTGTGGTACTTTTAAAATACAATCTGAAAAATATTTTTATTTTAAATCACTCCAAGCTTTACAAGAGCTGTTTCCAGCACGTGTTATTTAAGAAGCATTTTCCAGCTCTGTTGCTGGATGGTGAGGAGCAGCCCTGGCATGCGCCTGCGGGCGCAGAGCACCAGCAGCAGCCACGGTCCCACCACGTCCATTCCAATGCGGCCCCCAGCTGTGTCTACATATGGCCCCACGACCAGTTCGGGAGCAGAGGCACCAACTACCTCCTATAAAAGCTCTGTTAGGTCTGGTCTTGAAGTGATAGCTATAAAATTAGTTTCAGTTGAGACTAAAGCAGTAAGTTACAGGCCAGGCCACTGATAACACTATGACAGCAGCACAATATGAGAACCCACCTGCCATTTTGAGGTGAGGCTTTGATTTTTAGAGAAAAGAATGTTTGTTTCCTGATAAATTTAAATTGAGCAGATTTATTTTGAGCTTTTGGGAGGAGTAAAGAAAAAAAATTATAAAGCCTTCTTTGTTTTCCATTACTATGCTGTGTCAATATAAGTAATGTCCCATATACAGGCTATTTCCAAAGTAGGCATCAGCTCAAGGAATAAACTATTTGTTGGTAAAATAATTCTATTTGACCACTACGTGTATTTTGTGCTGTACCCATCTGTGTCTTCACAAACACTTACGCACCAAGAATGAGTTAGCCTTGCCTCACTGGTGTTGACTAGAAATAAAGCACTGTGGGAAAGAGGGAAATCTCCTGTGCATCCAGGCACAGCCTGGGGTACGACATCCCTCGAACGAGAATGTGCTGTCCTGGAGCGAACAGCTTCACTTGAGGGATCCCCACAGCAATCTCCCAGAACAGTGCTCTGCTCCTTTCATTCAATCCAAATCATCAGAAATAGATAGCGCTGCTTCTCCTAGCAGCGTTGCCATGGCAGCCCAGGGCCCTGCGCAGGCATAAACCTGCCCGCGAAGATGGGGAAACGTTTCCGCCGACGGCACGAAGCACGGAGCAGCGGCTGCTGCAGCAGCTGGGCTCACGCACCCCGGCACTGCCTCGCGCAGAGATGCCAAGGCTCTTGCTAAAGATGCTTCACCCCTCTGAACATAGCACGGGTCATGCCAAGCCTTAGCTAGCCCCCACACACGGGGGCTTCCGCGGGCGCTGGGCCACCCATCTGCCCCCGCAGCAGAGTCAGCTCAGATCCAAGCAGCGGGCTGGAGGCACTGCCAATGATGGAGAAAACCCACCACCTTGCTAGTGCTACCCAACAAGGGATGGAACAGGACTCCCAGGTGCTGCCGCGGCAGATGACTAATTCCCAACTGTTATTCCCAGGCCCTCCCACGTAAAGAAGCAGCAAAGCTGCTACAGAGAGGCTCCATCTGCTCCCGGTAGGGAGCACAAACAGAAATAACATCGCATGGCCAAGGCTGTCCAAGGCAGCTGTTTGAGATAAAAGAATCCTAATATTACAGTGTTCGGCAATCTGCACATAATATTTAAGCAGAAAATGATCCTAAAGGGTTTCTAAATTTAGTTTATAAACTAATGTAAACATGAACATTTTATTTGTAAATATACAGGGGAAGAGCTACTGCAGCACTTGGTGGGGAAAAAAAAAGCTTGATATCGCTGTACCATAGCATTTGATCGAAATGGATCCATGTATTCATAGACAACAAGACTGACGCAAGTAGGCAGCAGAGGGCATTTCCCTCACCCACTTCAGGTTCAGCCTCATCACCCAGCAACCAACTTGCACAGGTTGTTCTAAGCAGAGTTGCAAGAAGCTGATGGTCAAAAATTTATATCCAGCTTTGTTAATCCAAGTTTCTGAACCAGAGGAAAACAATAGTATGCAAGTATTTTTTCCTCTGAACCATATTTACTTAGTTGCTAATGAGCAAGGGGGGGGGGGGAAATATATATATACACACATATATATACATATATATATCAGGCTCTTCTGACTTCTATTAGTCTGTTTGCTAACTGCAAATACCAGGAAGACTTGTGCAAGCAATCATTCAGGCCACTGGTTCCTCGTAACTTCTTTGCTGTAATTGTGGTCTGTGGTTTGACATATGATATGGGTGTTCAGCCAATTGACTTAAAGGAAATTCTTTGCTTCCTTGTCTGATTGAAGCTCCTTGAGCAAGCGTTGAGCCCCAACAGTCATTGTTCATGGCTGTTAAGCAGTCATCATTAGCTGTGCCTCTTCTAGCAACTGAAGATGCCAACAAAATAGGATATTTCTCTCTGCTGAAGATTATGCAAAATATGCCCAGAATTATTGTCATGTTCTAGCATCTTCCATGAAATTTTGCCCCAGAACTTCTGCATCCACGCAAAGTACTACCGACAGATGAATTTAAGAGTGGAGTTTCACAAGCATACTTGGAGTATTGCATTTTGTGGGGTGTTTTTGGTTGGTGATGCACTGCATCAGTACTGCTTTCCCTCACTGTTCACTTCCTAGGTGTGCAACTTTGGTGTAGTGACTTAGAATAGCAGTATGGTTTCTTTTGTTCGTTTTTTTCTTCTTCCTAGAAATTACCAGTTGAATTGCAATAATTCACCATGTGAAATCCCTGCAAATGTTTAGTTTCAGTGCTGACCACTTGAGGGCAAGAACATTTGCTCAGCCACAATCGAGAGAAAGGAGATGATGACACACTCTAGACCTGTAACTGAGCTACCTGCTTATACAGACACACTGCAGTTTTCACTAGAGTAATTTTCATTACAGCAATGCAGCTAGTGAAGGGCAAGGACCAAGTCTGTATTACAAGACCACAAAGGAAATGCTCCCATTAATATAAAATATTAAGCCTACAGCTCCTTCCGAAACAAACAAACAAACAAAAAAACCCACCCTAACAGAAAAAAAAAAAGTGTGGCCTGAATTAGGATCACTAGGAGCTTTAGAATTGGAGTCAGCACTGATAGGACTAGTAGACATCTCATCATCTACGGACATGAGAGTTGGAAAAAGAAGGCACATTTGAAAGGAAACCAGTAGCTAATAACGTCTCTCAATTTAGACAGAGCCTCTGAATGAATGCTTAAATGAGAAGACTCAACATGAACTTATGGAAGAAGCAGCTAAGACGGCATTAGCATTAAGTGCTGGGATTGCCTTCTGAAATTCTCTGACCTGCGGAAGCAGCTCAGTTATGCCTTGAAGTAAAATACCCCAACTGCCCTCCAAACCACCTGCACAACCAAACCCAGAAGCTGAATGACAAGCAGGGGAAATCTCTGCTGGAAGACCACTTTGGCAACACAAATCTCTCCTCAGCTGAGGCAGATCCACAGACAGATGCAGGAGCAGAAACCCAGAGCTCCCAAAAGCACCGCTTACTATTTATTGCTGAACTGTTTATGCAGTTATGGCACACAAAAGCTTAGCAGAGCACTTATAGCCACTTGAATGTCTTTAGAAGTTAAGTAATCAGATGTCATCAGAATGCAAACAAAGGAAATGATGGAAGCTCTCGCTAGGAATTCTGTGTAACCTTTCCCTTCCTCTCAAACATTGAACATCATGAAAAATACTTGACAAGTTCTGATGCAATACAAAGCTTCTTCCTCCTGGGGATGCCATCAAAAAAATTAAAATCCAAAGGAGATAAAATTGGACAGTTACTTTTATATTATTAAAGCTGAGATCTATTTTTGGCCTTAGCTGATTATGTGAAAAGATACTTTCAGGAAGCTTTCAGTATGAGCTGATCTATCTAAAATATTCAATAAAAGGTTGCTATTTTTATTTCTCTCAACCCCTTTCTTCACCTATAACAATGGTTTAGCTAAATCTGAATGATCTTCCCAGGAATCATTCCACATTCACAAGCAATGTGGCTGCCACATGCCCTTTGTTTCTTGGACATATCCTCTTTTTCCACCCTTTTCTCCCAGAGCTGCCCTTTTTTTGCCCAAACAAAATCTACACGGGCAAGATATTAGTAAGTGTGGCCCACTAAATCTCAAATTCCCACTTGGGACAGGACATTTTGCAAAGCAAGTCAGGTACGGGAGCAGGTTTGGCCAGGCACAGCAGGGAGGGGTAACGGCAGTGTCAGAAGCAGAGTCAGAGGAGCAGTAGCATGGGGAGGAGACAGTGGGGTGTCTGGGAGCAAGGGGGAATTTGGGGCAGAAGGAAGGGTCTGGGATGGCACCACCCCTCTCTGCACCCTGAGGACCCACTCGTTCCCTGCGGGGAGAGATACTTTAACACAGCAACTGTGACCCTTCCCAACCACGGCTAAATACTGAACGTGTTGGGCCACTATTCGAGATCCACTTCTCATTTCTAAAGCAGGATCTCATGAACAGGTAGCTAACACAGTTCGAATAAGGTAAGTGACCAAATGTTCGTATGTTTGTTCAAAGCTTATCTGAATCTTCAGCACCTAGAGGGGGATTAGAAGCCTCTTGAAAACTAGGCCTTCCCAAAAATACAGTAGAAGGTGAGTTTAATTCCCAGTACCCCAGTATGACACTTGTTCTCATCTTAAACCAGGAAGGAGGCTCTCCTCCATCCAGGAGATAGGGGGGAAGAAAAAAAAAAGAAAAAAAAATATCATAAATCCTGATTTTTTTTTAACAAGTTCCAAGAAGTTTTGCCTCAGGAGTGTTAACATATTTAATTTCCATTTTCCAAATTGAATCAAAATGGTTTGTTCAACTAAACCTCTGGCTGGCACAAGTGTCTAATCCAATGAATGACTGTTGTGAAGTATTATTCAGGTGTCTTATACCCCATTTTCTTCCCTTACTTCAGCCCCCAGGTGAACTGCCAGGGAATGGCATCACTGAGTTGCAGCAGTCAGCATCCTGCACGTCAGAGCCAGGGATCAAACTCAGGTAGACTAAAGGCTCTGACATATCTTCTGAGGAAGAAGCTGCTCTGTGTCTCCCCTCCGCTGGAGGTTACTGCTCCATCCCCAGATCACTAGGACAGGAGCTGTACAGTCCCACCAGCCCTGCAGCTCCATCTTTTATGTTCACTGAAATTGCAAATTAAATCCCACATCCCCTTTGGCCAGTTTAAGGATAGAAGCAGAGTTCTCCAGTGAAGGGACAGTAATAAACTGTGAGGAGATGGTCACACTTTAAACCACCGCCGTGTTCACTCAGTGACGCAAGTCAGAGCCTGCAGAGAGAAGGCCAATCAACTCACCATGAAACATTCCAACTTCTTTCAACTAAGTGAAGTTTATCATTAACAAGAGTCCCCAGGAATGATATGTGCACTTCCCCATTTCCACACACATGGAAAAAGTCAAAAAAAGTTTTCTGCTTTCTGCAGGAAACAAATCCACCTGTATAGCATCACATCTGCTCTGTTTCTGTTCTTGGCCAGAGCATCTGAAGTGCAGAGAGAAAAAAAGAATACTAAAAAGGAAGAAGGTCAAACCTTCCATCAAGTTCAAGAGTTCAGATTTGTATTAAGGTGAAGCCATTTCTCATTTCCACTTAAATTTGTTCATCCCACATTAAAGCTTACTAAATAATTATACTTTAAATAATCTTTGTGAAATCTTTCATATTTTTAGAATTTGAAAGTTAATTCTATTAAACAATGCTTGCCCATATAACAATTTTCCTCCATTTCTTTCTTATCAGAAAGTCTGCATAATAACCCCAACTTTAAAAATACATCAATCCAGCTAATTTTCATGTAAATCCGAAACCTTCTCCCAGTTATGCTCTCTGATTTCTACTGGTTTGGTCCCTACTGTATAATAGATACATTATAGAGAAGAAAATGAAAAGTATTATTTTCAGAGACTGAGCAGAAGCCTTAGTGACAGTTCACAGAATTTCGGAATCATGATTTCCAAAGGAATGATGGTAAATAATAGCAAGAATCTTATCCAGAAGGGATTTTTAAAGTCATTATTAGATACTACCATGTAAAATGAAATCAGAAAGACAAAAGTTTCTTTTTTTATATATATAAAGCAAATAAAATGCTCATTTCAGCAGATAGGAAAGCACAAAATTATTCAAAAGGAACTAGAACTAACACATTTTGATATTTTCAAACTATGTCATAAGTTGAGGCACTTTTCTGCCTGATCTTTTTTTTTTAATCAGTGAAGAAATGAAAATGAACACTTGCTTATTCAAGGCAAATATTTCTTCTTGCCTCTTGTTCCTCTTTGCAGTTGCACATGAAACTGCACAATAGACTCTTATAATTTAAACTAGCCTCTCATTAATGTGCAAGTGGTAACTCCAGCACTGAGATCCTCTGCAGAGATATTTAAATGAGAAAAAGCAAGCATTTCTTTATTTCCTTTCTCAGAAGCACCTCATTCAAATAGAAAGTAGGGCATGCCCAAAGAGAATGTCCCCAATTACAAAGCATTTTACTTATATCAACAAATTCACACTTGAAAAATGATCCAAGCCTACCAATGTACAAATTCTGCCTAATGTGGTTTATAAAAGCAGTTTTAAAGACACACTTGCGTTAGGGAGAAGATAGCATAGGTCTCCTAGTTAAATGCACTTAGTACATCATTCACTGCAACACTATTTACTCCACTGAAGGACAGTGTTTTGCTTTACTCTTACCAGCCATCATTACGAGAGCAGGTACCTTGAATGCAAATACTAATATGCAAATATATATAAGAAAGAAAGCACAGCCTAACCATCAATCTGATAACATATTTCCTTAGAGCCAGCCAAAACCTTTTTAAACACTTACTACTAGTGGATATTTATGCGGCTTAGCAACCCCCTTCAGATTTAAGTTTGCTCGCTAGGATGGTTAGACTTGACCTTCATGAACTGCTGAATATGGGGAATTATGTGAAGGAAGCTGCTGCAGATTCTGCCGTTATTGAATTGTGAATGAAAAACAAAATTATATAGAAAAGGGTATAAGTTGGTTTGCAATTGATTGAGTGCCTTTCTAAGGCTCAATTTGTTTTTCTTCCAGGGGTGCCGTTTGTATTCCTAAATCTCCTACTCAGAATCAAGTAAATACCACCACAAGGAAGTCTACAATGATATCAAAAATATGATGAGGCCCCCTTTAGTAGTAGCTTGAGTCCAGAAGAGTTGCATTTTAAATCTGTGCAACACTTAAACATTACAAAATCATTAGCACATAGCAACCATGGACCCTGCCTGTATTATACCTGTCTAGTTAGAGTATTTCAACAACCCTGCCTCAGCTGCCGTTTTGAGTGTGCAGCTGAGCCAGGGCTCAAACTAACCATTGGATCTCAATGTTTTTCTCCCTCAGCAACAACTCCAGCCTAATTCAAGCACCCCTTTATTTGACTTTCAAGCCTTAACTAAATTCCACACCAAGAGAACCCTATTCTCAGAGAAGGTCATAAGGACTCTCAGTCATTTCCACACCACCACAACCCCCCGTACATCTTTAGATTATAAAGTCTTGGCCTAGGAGAGGGCGAACTACTGTTACAGATGCACTGCTGCTCAGGGATTACACTCCAAACTCTCCAAGCAAAAGCCCCAGAAAAATGCTTTAAATTCCAGTCATCATGCACAAAAATTTGAAAACAGCGGAAGCCTCCATATGCTTTTCAGGGATCAGGGGAAAGTACTCTGACTATCAGGTCCCATAAGTTCTTTCAAGCAATCAGAGATAAAGATTATGCATTTGCTTTGCAGCATTCCAATGTGTATTTAGATGCAGGGTAAATTAATTGTCTCTGCTAATTTACTCCAGTTACTTCACAGCCTTGTTAATTAGGCAGCTCAATGCAGTATTATTGTTCCGATTCTCTCAGAATAATGGCTTCCTTTGTTGTTATTTTCTTTTTAACTGATTGAGCATATAGACATGTACAGCATGTTGAGAAGTAAATCCAGACATGCATATGGGAACAAATCCACACATATCTCATTAAGAGGCAAACTTTACTTCCCAGCCCTCCACCAGCATAATTCCTCTAGGATCCTCAGAGGGGCTGCCTACGCCACGGTCACACTGGCACCACCTGCTCTTGCAGATACAGCGCGGCTTTTGGTGCGACTCAACCTGGAAACGGAGTCAGAGAGCTGAGGTAGCAATCACTCTTTCTTCCCCCTCCAAGTTGAGTGGAAGAAGGGATTTCCTATTTCCACATTCATATCTAGGATGGGAGGGAAGTGGGAAGAGAGGCGGGAGCTTTC
Organism: Dromaius novaehollandiae; assembly: GCF_036370855.1. Taxonomy (NCBI): domain Eukaryota; kingdom Metazoa; phylum Chordata; class Aves; order Casuariiformes; family Dromaiidae; genus Dromaius; species Dromaius novaehollandiae. Next base: position 32,061,289 of record NC_088099.1, read on the forward strand.
TGGGAAGCCAAGTATAGTGAACACAGCCATGAGGTAGCAGGTAGGAAGTTAACAGGAACCTGCTGTGATATTAGTAATTAGTTTACCTGGACTGCCTCCGAAACAGCCTACTTTAACTAGGTACTTACTGTTTTACAGACACTCTCTGCCATGGTAACCAAGCTTCCTAATTCAAAGTGTGCTTTAGCTGCACCTGTAGTTCAGCCACCACTACATCGGCAACTTGAGTAAGCATTCTCCACTTTTACAAGATCTGTACAAATAAGTGAGCAAGAAAATACAACAATTCAAGCTCTTACAAACCATATTCCTGCAATAACTACAAATCTTTCAGATGTTTATCCCAAAACACAGCAGCAAATAAAGAGATTGCTCATAAATCTTAGCCTCTGTCCTGATCAAAGATGAATAAAGATACAGAGCTATTCAACGTAACCCTGAGCAGATGATGTCAACCAGTCATCAGGGAAAACTTTAGGCAAAAAAAATTACTTCCTCCCCTCTGTTTTAACTGAGGAAGCTGGAAAGGAAATGAATTAAAATAGCCCTTGACAGACCCCTAGTAGTTTCCCTCTGGACACTTAGGCAACTCTCCTCACCTACAGAGAGGCAGCAAAAAGAGCAGATTCCCTACCTGATTCACAGGCTGCGTTCAGAGCAGCAACCCACAGCTGAGAAGGCCACTCTAGAAGTTGACTTCCTCCCAATGGCTGAGTTAAACAAAGGCATGGACAGGTCCTAGTTAAGCAGATTGGGCTAACTGCTGCTTTAATAGGCACAGACTGGCAAGCATATTGGCAGGTAAACTTCTGTATGGGCAAAAGCAGTTGTTGCACAAAATGGAAGTCTATCATGTACAAAAGATTAGAACAAAGTTGAGATGAATTATAGAGTAATGCCTGGAAAGTAAATGTCCTCTAGCAAGAAAAGCTCAGTTATTTAGGTGTATTTCTTCTCTACTAACTCAGGCAAATCTGCATAGGCTTAATTGAGGCCAAATCCATATGGACCCAAGTAATGAAAAACCCCAATGTGAGTACAGAAAGTGCTTACAATATAAAAAAGTCATTTCTGGAGGGCTGGCACACTGTCTTATGTCTCCCCATGTAAGGAGTCTGCAAAATAAGCTGAGGAGAAGATTGTCTCTGCCACCAGCAAAGCTGGTAGTATTTCCTTATGGAGAGGGTGCACCCAGGGGAAAAAGCAGTGCCACACTGAAGGGAAGACTGGCCAGGGCAACTCAGTGTGTTCAAAAGTGCAACACAAAAGCTTAGAGGGTTTCCAGCAAAAATCCCAGCTTTCTAACTTTGTAGAGACAAGCAAAAGAGGGTTCATGCAGGTATATGCTGCTTGAGTCCTCTTTACACCTTCCCCTCTCTCCTGGCCATGACTTTCCATCCTTTTGATCCCTGTTTCTGGCCTAGTGGCTCATTACCAGAAGACAGTGCTTTTCCAACAGTCTGCCCATCTCACTGGTGTCCTGTGTCCAGAACATTTCATTTTAGTTGCTTTTGGCATATGCAGAATTAGATATTCTTGACTAATATTGGGAGGGCAATGCTGAGATGGGACTTGTCTGCCTTCCTCACGCTACACATATGTTAAATGAGATGTAACACAAGGCCACACGTGCCTTCATTCCAGCTGAGCAGAGAAAGGAAAGTGTCTGGAGACTTGGAGATTATGGAAATTTTTCTTAAACAGAAATTGGAGAAAATGAAAATCTGCCGATACTTTATTGAAAGGCTGATCTTCAGCCTGAAGTGTAAAAGGTACTTCTTGCCATTTGATAAAGTTCTAAAAATTCAGGAGAAAAATAGAATAAAGGACTACAGAAATGTCAATATTCTTGACTAAGAAACAAAATAGGACAATTTGAAAAGTAAGAACAAAAGTTTTACTGAGGATAAGAAACAGGTGCACATTTCTAGAGAAAAGCCTGGAAAACAAATACAGCCTCTCTGTAAATACGTAGTTAACACATAATAATGTAAGGACAAGAGTAAATTTACCTAATATGTATAGGAATTCTATTACCTAATATAGAGCAAAAAAGAATGGGAGGGGTGGGGGAAGGTATTAAAGGTTTACAGAGCTTTTTCCTGAATGTTCACATTTCTGAGTAGCTGGCTTTTTGTGTACTTAAGCATTTGAGGAAAAACCATTCAGGTATCAAACCAACAGAATACTTTCCTGAGAAAACTTCAAGCACTCTGTGCTTATGAAAAACGATCATTCAGTATTTACTGAGTGTGAGTCTCTGCACATCCTTATGAAAACATAACCTGTGGCCACAAACTAGCAGCGCCAGAAGGGCTGCGTCATGAGTAGCCATATCACCGCCACTAGAATAAATCACTGACAAATGCTTCATAGACTGGGTTAGGGGTGAAGGTGAGGAGTGCAATAAAGCCTCCTCTAATTCAGCAGTGGCTGGTCAGGATTTTGACAGAACATTTTGTGGTATACTTTTATATGTCTCTGTGTATGCAGCTATTTACACTTCTACAATGCACCGGAGGTTTGAGAGAAGTGTGTCATTCAAAAGAAGAATGGTGTAGGTTATTCATTACTGAAATGAATAACAGAGGTTTCAAAATTAGCAGACAAGAACATTCAATTGTCAAGCTGGAAAACAGACAAAATGGACATTAACCTGTATAGGACCTTGTAACTGTCTCCTACGCACCCCTTTTCACTCTCAGCCAAAGCTGCCACATGACTGTCCCTGCAAGCTTGGGAACAGTAGCAAAATCCTCACTGGAGGCTATTGCATGAGAACTCTGTAATACATAAAAGCAGTAGTTTTATACGTATATATATATGTATACATATATGCTTATATTCATGGAAGCATGTTGCACTTCATGTCTGTGCAGTTTGCGGCTACCTCTGCTGAGCTATGCCACCACTGCATGCCACTACAAGACAAAATGACAAAGCAAGACTTCATCAAGATTACAAGATTCTGGTGGACGTGGACCACCCTATCCCTTAGTTATGATATGCTCCTTTTCCAGCTAAATTCATACAAAGCAAGCACATATAGACAAGAAGAAAAGTCTGGAGGGATCTTCTCTACAATAAATATATACAGAACTATAAATATAAATCATATATTTTTACCCCAAACAGATATGTAATTTATAATACAAAATAGCAAACAACAGTGAACTTTTTGAGTAAAGTCCTCTTCGGCACTCTTTTCTCCTGGGAGAAAAAGGAGCCAAGGCCAAGACCTCTGCAGCCCAACTGCTCAGGGGTGCAACGGGGATGGCGCACAGCAGCCCAGGAGAGGCCATTTTGTAGCCCCATGCTGCCCCGTCCCCCACACCGTGGGGCTCAGGACCCCCCCAACACATCCCTGGGTCACACTCTGAGTGGCACCATCACCCTGAAAGGAGAGGCAGCCCTTCTTTGACCGTCTCAAGACTGTATCATTTCTTTTGCCTTAAAACTACACTTCTGCAGCTTTCTCAGATAATTTACTACCTCCTGCTGCAATCTTTTGTTTCAGAGGATGAGCTAGAGACAGGTGACAATAGCCACAAAGATTAAAATGCTCTCAGGATTTAAGGCCTGAGTATTAGTATGGAAGTGTGTTTATACTAGTATTTCCACCCAAGTGCTGAAGGATTATCATTGTGGTCATCTGCAGCTAGTTGTGCACGTATGTTACTTAAAACCAATTGGACTTTTAGTCATTTCAAAGATAGAATTCCCCAAAACACACTGACCTTCTTTTACTGTTTTACCTCTCTAATGATGCATGTTGTATATACATGAAGATTCTCCCTCTACTCCAAAAAGATCCTTACAGGTATTTCTGCCAGGTGGGTTGCATGAATGGAAATCTCAGCATGAACAGATTTTACACTCCCTCTTCTTGGTTTTCCCAGGCCCCACTTTAAGGTTCTAAAATCATAATAAGGTTTTAATAATTCACTGTGACAGAAAATTTATTATACACCAAACAGAACTGAATAGTCTGCTATATCAAATAAATTCCATTTAAACAGATTTGGATAAATACACAAATAAAAAATAGAGTTAGACTTAACTGCCTTTATGTTGCACAAGTTTTAATGCTTTAAAATAACCAATGAAATATTTGAGAAAGACCAAAAAAAACAATCCTGCAGCCATCTTATCCTTCCTTCTTTTTGAGAGACAGGATATTTATCTGGGCAGCGGGATTAATAATTCACTTCTGCAAGGCAAGTCTTCTGTGGCCAGCATTGCTGACCATTAATACCATCTCTGCTTATGCAGAAATTCAGTTCCCACTGAAGTCAGTGAGGGTCTTTCAGTTTATTTATTTATGCATTGAGTCAACTCTATCAGTGCCTACTGGAAAGAGAAACAGGTTAAAGACATGGCCTAACATTAGTGCATTGAGGCACAATCCCATTCAAGACAACACTGACACGCCACTGTTGGATGTGTCCCCTCCCACATAGATTGATCAAGCAGAGGTTCAGTCACTGCTCTGAGAGCTCAGGTTCTCTACAACATAATTATTTCAGCCCATGAAACTCACTGCAGTGTCAGAATTTATGGCAGTTCCACATATTTATGATCTCCAGCTCTATGGCAACCTTGGTAAAGTCACTGCATGAGTATGTGAATATGTCATTTTATAATTACTCTGTCTTCATTTTAGAAAGTAAAGTTCCTCATTATGCACTAATCAGACTTCTAATCCATCAGCCCTCCCTTCTTTCCCCTCCTTAGGGAAGCCACACAGACTTATCAAATATGCTACCTTCTTTTTTTAATGTGCTCATAAAAAGCCATCAGATAAGAGGCACTCTGGCATTAGAAAAATGATTAAACTATTTACTGTGAATATATCCACAAATGAAGATACTATTAATTTGACAAAATCTATATTAAAAGATCTATTTTAGAATAATAAAGCCTCCTTTCTGACTATTTTAAAATTCAAGCATTATGCATTAAATCATAAAAGTTGAGTTCACATTACTTCTCTAGCATATAATAAACAGAAAGCAAAATTCTTGTTTCCTGGAGAAGATGAGAACAGCCATGATGGGTTGAATCAAAGGTATCCTCTCTGCGGCAAAGAAGAGAGTGTATGGTCCCCAATGTACCATCCAGCTTTCGGCAAACCATAGTTCAGGAACTTGGTAGGCTGGGAGCTTTATCTAAATCAGCCACTGATGACTAAAAGGAGAAGAAAGGCACAGACGGTTGCACCAATGTAGGCCACCCATCCATATTAGCTTTAGTTTGTAGCCAGCAACTGATGCTACCAGTGAGGCACATAAAACCCAGATTCAGGCAGGTGGTAGAAGCAGGCTCATCTTTCTAAGCACTCAGAAAAATATTTGAACATATGCATAAGTCTATCTCTCCTGATGGCTGCATGTCATCATATGTTGAATGAAATATGTGCCAGAATGCTGTCCTGAAAGGGATGTCCTTTAAATCAAGGCCTGAAATGATTTTTCCCTCTCTGACTAAACTGCGTAATTTTTCAGTCTTTTTTTTTTTTTATGTTCAGGTAAATGTAAACAAATTCTTTTCAGATATTTGTAGCTATTTACCCTCGAACTGTCGATCATACAGGAATCCTCCTTTGGATTTGCACCTTTTAATTTAATTGGATTACATTTAGATATTCCTGCATTCTCTGGAGGGTGAATAGGGATGGAAACATGTCCTCTATTGTTCGGTGATTTGCATACCAGAGATATTGTTTCCTTTTCTTTTAATCTCTTCTAGAGAGATTCAATCTTTTCTTTCTCTTCTTCTAAGGAAGTTTTCCATGCCACTGACTACGCTTGGTGTCCTTCTCTGAATGTCTTTATTTTTAGAGAAGTTCTTTGAGTCACAGCAGTGGAACTGTACATGTTGTTCTAGATGAGGATATCAGTGACATGCCAATGATTTAGATGATGGCCTTCTAATATTTTCAGTATCATTTGTCATCTTATCCCTTTAAATCATCCTAACATTTTACTTACTTGTGTCTATTTATTTATTTGTTCTTTTTTGTTACTGCTGAAAAATATTGATCAGGGAATCTTTTTCTGAACCGTTTGGTATTGCACCAAGGTCTTTGCAGGAGCTTTTCTAGTTAATTTAGAGCCCACCATGCACTTTATTATTATCCTTCCTTAAGCTCCTACCTCAAACAGATGAAGAACTTTTTTTTCCTGCATGAACAAAGTTCATATTTCTAGTTCTCAGGAGACAGTCTATCTTAAGCTTGCCACAGATCAAAAGCTAAATGTCATTCATCCTAGATTTCAGATCAGTGCAATTTCTGGAACACAGAGGTTTGGAGAAGGGAGGTAAGAGGAAACATTTTTTTGCTGAGTTCTTTTTTGCTGAGTTCTTTTTACTAGTTATGTAATGATAGATTTTTTGGTCAAGGATGTTGGAGTGCCCTAGCACACATTCAACATGCAAATGTTTGCCACAGGAATGATTTCCTGACCTCGCTTCAGTTGTTGCTGAGTAAGCAGTTCATTACACCTTAGTTTACAGTTTTCCTAACTCTCTATCAAGTCGCTTTCCCCAAATGTATGCAAACAGAGAATCATACAAAATATCCAGAATGTCTTCTTAAATTCCCAAAGCAGAGCATGTTCCTCATATGAATGGCTGTCAACACAGTCTGAGAAGTTGTGAAACCCTTAAAAACATTGATTTTCTGGGACTTTCTGCTACTCTGCCTTAAGATTATACAAGTTTTAGCTTTGCTATATGGAATGATAGAGAAGATGATCTGCTTGGATTGAAACAATGCAATGTTCTTCAGGGCAAAATGATCACTTTGGATTTCACCATGGACTCTATTCAAGATAGCAAAATTTTACCCAGAAAAAAGGTCTGCAATGGTCTGGGTTCACTTTATCCTCTGATCATCCAAGGACTAACTTTCAAACAGAGAAATTTACAGTACTCAATAGATTGCGCTGCAGTGGTTCTCATCCTTCAGCACATTCCATTGAGAATGTGGCTATATTTCTAAACAATCTGAAAAATATCAGCATGGTTAACAACATCCATATAAGCCCAAGACAGTTAATTCAACATGCTTTTAATATTGGATAACAAAAAATATGGACCAGCGAAGAGGCAGGTCACTTTCAGCTTGTATTGGCCATGATGGTGTGGAGAGCATCTAGCATCTTAACCAGTCAGACATGGGAAGAGGAATAAGGTTTAGCTCGGGCAGAAATCAGTGAATCATGGATAATATTTAAGCTTTTCTGGTTAATTATAGGAAGCGTCAGCAATGTCATATGAGGGAAGAAAGCAAAGGGTGAGAACAATAATTACCATTAAATTCATTGCCCAAAGTGTCAGACAAAGCAATAACTAGGATTCTTTGTATTGGAAAACAGATAAAATGTGCAACATGTGCAAATGCTTTATGAGAGTTCTAAGGTCCAAGTAAAAGTGTATTAGACAAATGTAAAACTTTAATATTTTGACAAAGAAAGGTTGTTACGAACTCTGTGTTTTACTGCATCACTTTCAGCCAGGAGTTGTACTGAAGCATGGCAGTTCAAAAGCTAAATTCTGTTCAAACACCCCTGAGCAGACAGCACCATGAAATAAAGCAGAGCTGGACAAGGCTGTCTGGGTTGCAGTCATGTATTAAAAGCAAATAGCAAAATGAAATCATGTCTTGCACCTTTAAAGGCTAAATCATGTAGATTAGCCAGGCTCTGGAGTATGTACTTGAGGGCAAAATAGGCCAAGCTCTCTTCAGCTTGCTCAGCTGCATAAGCAAGTGTGTTACAATAACATAGAGCTAGTAACTGTACAAGGGTCCCACCTTTCAGCTCAGAACTGCCCCAAGCCTTGTTTAAAGTGTATAGCGACATCCAGTTTGTGTCCTGACATAACTGTGCTCAAGCACTGGCTTTGGTCCCCGCTCAAAACACACTGCAGATGGACCAGACTCACCTATCCTCTCCACAACTGGGGCTGCCCAGTTCCCAGTAAACCCTCTTCAGATTTCTACAGCAAGGATGGGCAAACTATAAAGAGATGGGTTAGCTCCCAATTGCAGGGGAGAAGAGAGCTTTAAGAGATGAGACCATTAATATGATGGCTTTCATTTCCTGAATAGCAAGAAGACGTGTTCCTGACTTCTTGGGATGGGAGGGGGACTACACAGAGCTTGCAGTTCAGAGACTTATTTTCAAATACCCTTTCCTCTGACTGCTGTAGCTGTCTCCAGAAAGCAAGTGGTTACAGATAATGAACATAATGACCTTCAAGATTAAAAAGATGACATGCTTTAATAGATAGTTGAAAATTTCCATTTGACATGACAAAGTTGTTTTCACTTCAGAAAGCATTTTTGACAAAGTCTCATCCTCAAGGTTAATAACAAAATCTGAGGTGTGGGAATCATGAAATGAATGAAAGATGGCCTAGAAAATTTAAAACAGAGTTACAGGAAGCACAGGGAAAGGACTGAAAAAGCATCTGCATCTTGCATGAGTGATAAAAACACTGAAAGAATGGGTAACAAAAATAAACAGATGGAGCGGAGGGGCAGTGAATGGTTTTGATCATTCAAAGGCTCAAAACTGACAGTGTTTAATGCTGATGGACAGATATGAAATGACGATGATAAAAAGAAGGAGATGCTAAGCAATAACATTCAGCTTCATGGAGAATGAGAAGTGAAAAGGGACAGGAGGGTCAAAATAGTAAGGCCAAAACAATCAAGCAGAAGAACTCTAATTCTGTCTGGGTTCAAACACCTGATGCAAATGGGCTCTGAAAAGAAAAAGACAGCATGGAGAAGGATAGGGAACATCCTAAAGCAGAAATAACATTTGCATCTTGCAGCATTATGAGACTGCAGAGTATGCTTTAGTCGGAGCAAAACTGTTCCTGGAAATGCACATAGATCGTGGCAGTGCAAAGGAGTTTGTTTCTCAGCTGTTCCCTGCCTAAAGCTCACCAAGACTCTTATTGCTCTACTCATCCACACACTGAAAGAGCAGCCTTGGAAACCAGCCTTGGAGATGTAATAATACTCATGCATTGCATTTGCTCTCACATTATTCCTATACCTGCATGAAATTTGTCACACTGATGATAAGTCTCAGATGTTGTCAGATTTATAACAGCAGGGGTTTGTAGAAGATAAGAATTTTCTGAAGGACAGGCATGCCAATATCTTTTTCCTGATTTAGTGTTGCAGAAAGCACCAGAAAATATTTTTTTCTAAAGGCTGTTTGTGAAAAAATTCAAAACTGAATTTCTGAGTGTTTCTTAACATTCTTTTAAAGAGTCATCCCTCCTCCATGCCCAGATGGAGGTGACTCCCAAAATCAGGATCTTGGAACATTGCAGTATCCTCTAATGTGAGCTTATAATTTGCTGTTTCCATGAACATTCCTGCCAGCAGACTCATTTTCTTGAATATTCATCGACAGAAAAAAATAAAGGAGTGCAAACAAATGCAAAAATATGCACAGTCTCAGAAAATGGAATGCATCCGTGAGGTCTGCTCAACAAGGAATGTGAACATGTTGCGGGCAGGGGGAAGACATATTAATGGTGTAAAACTGTTACCATGTGTCATACATCACATCTGGTGATGTCTGCACTCACAACTTGCTGAAAAATCAGCTTGCCTGGATCGTATAAAGGTTTACTACTGAAAAAGCCTGTACTACAGCTCATAACCTGGGAATGCACAATTTTCCCTATAAATAGCAGTGAAAGACTGTCTCTGAATTTGGGCATTAGTCTGATTCAGAATCAGATAAATTTTAGCCTGATGCAATGATGATTAAATGCCAGGATTTAGCTCTGCCAAACGATCAGAAATATCTTCTTACAGTAGGAGCAGACATCACTGCTCCCCTTCTAGCCTGGTGGGTTAAGCCCAAAGTTCAAAAGCATTACTCTGATTTTAACTGTGAACATAAACAGTGACAGAGAACTGGAGCTTAATTATTGGCCTCCTCACTCAGGAGTTGAGCAGCAACCCTCTGCACTGGGCTCTCAGAGAAATTACTCAATGGAGCTGGGGCAATCCTGCCAGTCAGGTTCTCCCCAGCCTGAAAATCAGCACCCAGTGCTTAAATTTAGGTTTGGACTCTGTTCGCCGAATCTGTGAAAAGGTCGGCTGCAGCCAAGAAGCCTTCCTCAATGACTTCATTAAAATCGCATGATATAGAAAAGAAAGACTTTGTTTAACTATTTTTGCTCTAATCTGTGCCTTCTAAAATAAATTGTAGATTAGCACGTAATTGTCATTTGTTATCAGTAACCCAGGCATTCTCTTTCAGATGTGAAACTCGAGGGTCTTTACTGCTTAGAGCAAATTAACTGGAGCCAGAAGTACTTTAACCCTAACATTTTCTCATGCACACACAGAGGCACACTCACATCATAACGAATATATTGATTCCTTCCCACAAATGAAGTTCAGCAAGGACGTGCTGTTTGTTGCAATTAGCTTCCATTTCAAGATACTAGCAGTGATCCCAATGTAACTACAGATTCTGTTACACATTCACAACAGACATAAAAGCTATACAAATATATTCCAGACTGATTTTAACTTACATTTTCCTGGCAAGACTAAAATTAAGTCATTTTCACATGTTGACTAATTTCAAACCTACTGATTACCTTGCCCAGGGCTCAGCTTCTTTACAGGCAAATAACCATGCTGTACCACAGGGGCTAAGGGTAAAGAAATCTCTTTTGTAACCTAGCAGTAGAACAATGTGTTTATAGGAAAACTAAGTGAGGCTGATAGACTTGTTTTATAGATTAAAAGAATTTTGGAGTAGAGCACCCCTGAGAGTAAATTGTTATAGTTCTACCAGCTCCTGGAAACTCCAGGCAGATAATCCCGGCAATGCTGTTACGAACTTCCTTGGAGCTCTTGCTTGTTCCCCAATACCACCTGCATGCCTGCTAACATTGGCCTCCAAAAGGCACCTTTTTCCTCCTAACCTTTTTGCAACCAGCTCTCAAGCCAGCTTTTCAATTTAAGCAGATGTCCCTCTTCTCCCACTTTGGACTCTGGGAGAAAATAGATTTTAGTGCTGGTCACTGCTAAAGTATTTCAACATCCTGATTCAAGGATTGCTACTCCTATGGGGAGGGAAGGCTTTCTTGCATCAGCTTGCCGAGTCTCGACTTCACAATTGGGGAAAAATGTAAGGGCAAACTAGTATCTAGACCTGCTATGATGAAATATCTACTCAAAAGATAAAATATCAAATGCATTATAAAGATTTTTAAGAAAAATGAATTTCCTTACCTGCTCCAACATCTCAGCTAGTTTCTGAGGTCAGTTGATTAGCCACGGGAGCAAATGGGCTGGACAGCTTTTCTTCTTTACCTTAAGATGCCATGACCTCTTCCCTCCCACTCTTTCCCTTTTTGTTTACCTGCCTGTCTTTCCCTGTGATTTGGCACTGAGATACAAGAAGCTTCAGAGGATCACAGAATATTTCCTTCTCCCCAACCCCTGTTATTTTCTCTTGTGTACCTTTATTCTTATAGACTTCAAGGGGCTTTTTCTGGCTTAGAGCTACCCTAAGGCAGAGTGGCGCAGCTTTATGGATTGCTTCTCATGGGAAGTAGTAGTGGTACGTCTGGAATGATCGTGTTCAGACTATTATGTTGCTTGCTTATGGTCTGCTCTGACAAGCAAACACAATAAAAAACTGATTTGAGGATGGGGCACAAGCCCTACCTTAGATATTATTAGATTTTGGGGAATCATTTCACAGGCACATATTTATGCTCTGATGACTCACTTCATGGGAGAAATAGAAAAAGTGTGCCTTCCATTACCTTCCTAGGCATTTCGTGCTTATTCGAAGATGGACAGTAGACATTAAATTCTTGTTGTCCAGTATGGGGGGGGTTTCCTTACTATATCCCAGCATTGTGCAGTCTTTGACCTATAAGAGGCAGACAAGAGAGAATATTACAGACATGAACTTTTCACAGTTATTTTCTGCAATTTATATTCATAATCACATTTCCACAGAGAATATCAGCATCGGTCTGAGCTCATGTCAGCAATTTCTCCAGTGCCATTCTCTGTGCAAGTAATGTGGGAGCTGTGAAGACAGCAGGCAGCTGTCTTTTACCAGTCAGTCACCCTTGTCTGGATGGCTTTTTCTCTCTTCACTCTTGCCATATACAGTTGTTAGTTCACCACTGTCTTCTTTGCTTCAAGAAGTTACGTGTATATAAATACCGATATTTATACATATACATACACACACAGATAAAGAGATCACGCACATGCTTATTGAAGAACACATCCAGCTGAGCATTCAAGTTCAATAATCTAAATTAAAGCTATATATAATAAAGCTTAACCATACTTACTTTTTCAAAACCCCCCAAATTACTTATTTTAACGAAGATCTGTCTTGTGAGAATATATTTAATTTCTGAATCTTTCTGGAATGTTAATTTTTATCACGACAAAGGCCCTGAAACCAAAATTTCAGTTCCATCGCTATCAGAAATAGCCACTCTTTCTGTGAAGAGGCTCATGTATCCTGACCCAGTATGTGATCTTACACAAATAAGCCACAGCCTTACCCAGAATGTATTCTTCAGTCTGAAGAACTGCCTTGATTTCTGAACCAGGTACTTTCAGATAACTACAAGTTGTTATCCCATCAGCACATGGGCCACATGAACATCCTCAAGGTGAGCCAAGAAAATTACACAGTGATTGAATGAGTGGAAGTATGCAAGGTCAAACTAGAAATAAGTCACCATTTAACGATATTGCAGGTGATCACCAAGGACTGTAGTGGCTTCTCCATAGGAGGAAGTGTTTTAATCCAGACATATTTTTTCTACAAGATGTGCTGTTGCACTCAAAGCTGTAAGTGTCAGAGGCCTGCGTTATGCAGGAGGCCAGAAAGGATTATCACAAAAGTTCCTCTTACCTCCAAATCCAAGTAGGGGATTATAGGCTGCTTCTGCTGCTACACAAGCCAAAAGGGAGTTAATTCATGGGGCGGACTGGGGAGCTTAGAAAGAACAGTGGAGTCTCTCAGGAAACCTGGAAACAAATCCCAGCTAGGCAGGCAGAAATCCTCCAGGACCTCCTGCAGCCAGCCTGGCATGCTGTCTGGGCACACCACAACTTTAAAAGCTCTCCACTCTGCTACTTCTACTACCATACTGTACATGGACCATGGCAGCTAAATACCTGCTCCTCTTTTCTAATGTTACCAGCTGACCACTACTTGGTATTACACTGATTAGTAATGCAGTACAGAAGTAAATTCTGCATAAAACACACATATTTGTCATTTATTCCTGTATCCAGTGTTTTGCTTCTAGTGTGATTTCAATGAAATGCATTTTCCAGCTATGCAGAATTCCAGCAAATAATGCAATTAATATCTTTCACATAACTCAAGAATCATGACCTACTGATGTCACTGGATAATTTCTCACTGACATCAATAAGATCATAATTTCCTCTTCCACCAGTGACGTAATCGGGTAAAAAGCACGTATGCCTTCAGTAAAATTGAAAAGGGAGGAGGTTAATCCACATCCAAATGCTACATACTTCCATCATCCTCAAGGCCACAGCAGTTGAAACTTTGCATATTTACTTTCATTGAAAACTGTGCATTTCTAAATGAATAAGCACAAATACATTTCTTATCTGGAGCAAAAAAGGATGTGATTCTGTTTGTGAAGACATTACACACTGTATCATGTCTCAGCGCACGAGACTTCTTCTACATAAAGTTCCACCCAGTTTTAGCAACATACCCTGAGACAAAAGAACTATGAAAATGTAAATTTCAGTTGGCTGCTCCAAAATTCTGACTTGGCCTTTTTAAGGGGATATCTCCAGATACTACGCTCAGTTGCTGAAAATGGCACTTACAGCTGTCAATATCCTTGGGATAAGAGAGCGTGAATGTAAAAGGAAACTGGCAAGCCAGTAAGCACGCTGGCCCTGTCTGTCCTCCCCTGGGAGAATTAGGCTAAGGCATTCTGAGCCGTTAGAGTTCTCTGCCTCATGCTTGTGCATTGGCAGGCCGCATCAAATCACTGGCACGTAAATATTTCTGTCCAGGATCACTCTGAAATAAGCCAGGCATCACTGCACCATTAGTGCACAAGTCAACACGCAGCTGCTTTCACAAGAAGTTGCAGCAAAATATGCATTTATGGTATTGCTAAACAATCTACCAAGAAGGGGAGCTTTGAAGAAATATCATTTTAGTTTTTCAGTTTTAACTTTACTGGTGCTTCAAAAATTATACGTTACAATAAACCAGGCACAAAAGCAATTGGCTAAATGATACTTCGAAGACACACAACTGTAAAGCTCATTATCTTTTGAAGGAAGAGTGTATTAAGTGTATTAACTGTTCAATGGTTGATATAAAAGTTGGTAGGAGCAGCAGTATAGGAGGGATATGCATAACAGACATGGAGTTAGGGCCCTCCATAGAGTTAAGCCAAGAAGCAAGACACTTCTTCTTGGAAAAAACAAGCAATTTCTTGTTATTGCCAGTTACAAATCACCAGTGACATAAAACAGCAACATTTTTATAGTAGAACTAGATCTAAGTTTTAGTCAACAGATGTGCAACCCAAAGTCATTCTTAGCAAATAAAACTCCACTTTAAAAGAAGTACTGTTCTCTAAAACGCTTTAAAAAACTAAACTGGTGTTGCTTGTATCATCGACACTGTATCAGTCACATAATCCTTATCTGTAGGTATACTAAAAATATATTCCCTATGACAAATAAATCATCTGGCTTGTAACATAACTAGTTATATATATAACAGAAATAACTAGTTGCTTTTTAGTTCTTAGCTTCTGATACCTCCAAAGAACATGGTTTTCAGAGATGTAGATGCTTAAACTACAGTAGAACAACAGGTTCCTCCAAGGCATCTTAAATGGGCATCTTGTACCCAGTGTCTTAAAAGTTTAGATCTAAATTTATGAATTTCATGAAAAGCCCAGACAGAGGACCTGAAATTGCCCTTTTATTTGTAGAACAGTTACTCTGTAGGCAACCGCTGAACAGATTTTGCCACTGTACATTTCTAATAAAGATCCAGGTCGATGTGAGAGGTCAGCTCAAAGGATCAGGAGATCATTTAACCTTCACACTCTTAATTCATGGCTTATAGCTACAGCTGTGGGAAAAAGAATACTTAAGTTCTAAAGTTGGTGCTGGTAGTAACATGTAATTATTACTTCTTACCTTTTCAGGTCTCTGTTTCCGGTATGGTTTAACGATCATATCGCATCAAAAAGTTTCTTCCACAGGCAGTAAGTAACAGCATTTACTTGAGCAACTTAATCATGCTTTATTTAACTGAATTATATTGTGTTTAAATTAAATGCATTGCCAAAAAAAAAAAAAAAAAAAAACAGAACAAATATGTGCTACTTTCCTCTTTTAGAAAGACTCTTATAACTAGATACTGGCCTTTTAAGCTACATATTTCAACCTTTTCTTCATTATTTTCTTGGACTCTAATCTGGCTCTTTCTGAAAGCACTTCTAGTCTTTCAGTGGAATTGAGCTGAACTCTGATTTATAGGTAGGCAGAAAAAAATGCAGCTTTCTAAACATTATTTTAGGCTTCACATTTATATGAAATAATAGCCGTCTGCTTTTGGAATACTCGCTTCAGACACCAATTTTATTATAAATGATAGATCTTTCTCTAGAAATAGATCATATAATTCAATGTTTTTTTCCTCTCAACTTTTGAATATTTTTTATTAATTGGAATATTTTTGGATATAAGAACATCCATAAAGTCCATCTCCTCCATCAGTTTGTGATGTAATAGATCTGAAGAGGTCTGCAGTGTCAAATCAAGAATCTGTAATTTCAAAACTGATGGAAAGATTTCTCTCTGATTCTGAGTCAATAGGCTCAGTAGGCTAAAACTGTATGTTTTATTATTATGGATGTAGAAAATCTTCAAAGCCAAAAGGCTGTTTGGAGCTTAGTTCATCTCAGATGTAATATTTGACTCTTCTTGATTACCTAGTTAAAGTATTTAAGTCAGAATTTCAAAGGTGAAAATTGGAGTTCAGCTCTCCTTCCCAGTTTAAAGTTTAAAGGACAAAGAACTCACTAGCTTTCATACCTACAATAATTATTTTAAAGATGTAGTCTTACAGATAAAATACTGATGACAATCTCTCTTATAAGTGTTTTACTCTTCTTTTTCAAGTGCATCCATGCAGTCTGTAGAAAAACTTATTTTACTAGGGAAATAGTAGGCGTTTTTCATTCCTTAACTGTTTTTATTTGGTCCTCCATTTTTTTTCATGAAAATTAATCCCCAGAATCTGTCCTCAGAACTCTGTCTCCAGTATGCCTCAAAAATGAGCATCTTATCCATGATGCATGCTACCAGTGTACTGACATATAGGAAGAGGAATAAGAGATATTCACACTGAGGCTCATCTGCCTATAATTCATTATGCTAAATTCAGTGGCACCCACCTTCTGTATTGTCAGAGGTGCAATGACTAGAAGTCTGTCAAAGACAGCGGAATATGGGGACACATTACCTAAGCATCATTCACATAAAACACTTACAGACAGTGTGCAATGCACATTGTACCAGAAGAATTTTTTAGAAGCTAAAAAGAATGCTGTTAAGGTGAGCAGGCTTATGATCTACGCTGACAGCTTTATGGAAGGATTTACTTTCCAGATTGCAGCACATAATTTAACATACTAAACTATTGTCTCTAGCACAAGGAAAATGTTTTCTCTTTAAAGAAAAGCTACAATAATACACATACAGCTTGACTTATTTCTTGTCACATGTTTTGGGAGGGGGGGAAGAGAGTTTCCTCTCCTCCCCACTGCTTTTCTACAGATAAAATATTCTAAGTAACTAATGTTTGAGATCAGCACGCCAGCTCCAAATACCTCAGATATTTTTCAGCTTTCTCTATGAAAAGCAATATCCGGGTAGCTTTAGAAAATTGCCAGCTTATTTTTAAAACCAGACTCGTGACTCACTCCCTCCTCTTGTGCTTGAATATACGTGATTCTGTGGAAAACATGCCCTGAATAACATTATTCTTGCAGTAAATACCCTACTTGGGAGTAATGGAAGTGATAATCATTAAATTAAAGAGTTTGGTCAGAAGATCAGTCAGATGAGCCTTACCTTGCTTTCAAACTCAGGATAATTTTGTTGCCAGTCAGGAAACAGTGGCTATGCAGCGGTGTTGGTACTTTTTCTTTGCTACACCCTCTTCAGGGCTGTATATCTCACACCTCCTGTAGACAATATGGGGGTAAAGGAAGGAAATGTCTCTGAACTGTGGGAAATAAAGACCACGCACTCATTGCTCACTGCCTGGTATGCATACGCCCCCTCATTAAAGTGACTGGAATGCCATTTCTAAATGCAACTACTTTATTGTATTATTAAGTTCCCCACTACCTTATCCTTTTGCCAGCCTTCTAGCAGCCGCCCTGCCACAAAATCCTTTTTCCTGCCGGTAAGCCTCTAAGGTCAAAGGTGCATGCACAATGTTGTCAGTTTTAGCAATATGCTGTAAAAACTAATTTATATTTAATAGGAGACAGCCCCTGCCACCCTGTTGCCCAATCCCCCAATGTACATAAAACCCACTTAGAAGTGTTCACAACCATTGGCTTCTGTCACCCACATAGCAACAATATGTCAAAATTTCACCAGTGTCTTCTGACTCCTAGCACTGGAAAATTTCCTGTTTCTCAGATGACTGATTATTGGGGTTGGATTGATTATTAATGTAGTCATTTCTCTCTCTGCTACTGGTAAATGTATAAAATAATGCTGCTGCATTGTCAGGTGGTTCCATCCCCACTCGCTACTACCTCGAACCACCACTCGCTACTACCTCTTTCTAAAATGAGGAGAGAAAAAAAAACATAAAGGCAATACTTCCTTCAATTATTTAGTGAAATTTTCATCTCAAATCTGAAGAACATGCATGACTTTTGACCTCTGTCAATTCACTGAAAAAGAATATCTGTGTTAATGAAGATTAGGATTATCTTTTCACCACTGCTTTGCATAACATCTCTTAAGTACGAGGTTTGCTTTCATTCAGTGGCTGAGTTGTGGTACAAGTACACAAAAGAATAAGGACAGGAGAACTTAAAAACAGAAGCATCAGCCACTCATTTCCATATACCTTTGCATCAAAACTAGAGGCAAAGGCAAATATTGTCATACTCCCTGTCTAAAAGGTGAATAAAACACTTCCTCAGAATAACTTTGGCAGCACTCCTGGATTTAGTTCCCCATATGCCATATATAATACACAAATGTCTCTTTATCACATCAGTTCTTACTTCTTCATTTGTGAAACAGTTTTATGGCAGTGAAGAGTACAGGGCGCACTCGGACAGGCCTGAAAAACCTTGTGAAATGTTGCCTGGGCATTTCCTAACTTTGTCAAAATTGCTCACCCAATAAAGTTTGCCCAGGTTTCTTCCTATCCTCAGCAGCTTTAGCAAAGCTGTACCAGCTAACATAAGAATCTTCCCCAAGAACCAAAATCCACAGCAGAAAAGAAACTGCATCATACAGCCAAAAGCTAACTACCAAAAAAAGACCATTTTTCCCCTTCTATCTCTCTCAGTTCTTCTGCTCTGCGCACACATGGAGATAGGATGGTTCCCAAGGGGTCACCTGAGGAGTTCTGAGCATATAAAGGATATAAAGTACATAAAGTTCACTGTATTGCTTTTCGTCTGTAGGTATGAATACATTTTTTTTTTCTCTTACAGAGCCACAGTCCATCAGGAATTCTAGATGAACATCCCCCTGTTCGTCTTCCCCTTGCTCTTGGGAAGATGGAAACACAAGGCTCCTCATCTCGAGGGAATTTCTTTCAAATCACTGTCTGTAGCACAGGTCCAACCTGCCCTGCGATTCATCTAGACTCCAGGAGGGACTGAAGATGATACTGAGGAGTTAAGGTCAGAAAGCCTGGGGAAGAAAGGTCCGCTGATACATGCGGAAGTGTCCGCATCACCAACAGGCTGCTGCTTCTGCATCTCTCACAGTAGTTTCAGGCTACTGGGATCCTTTTCCTGGTAGCGGGGCCTTGGGAAGGCTGTGCTTTCCCAAGGGGAGGCAGCAGGGGCTTTTCTGGTGGTTGCAGGTGGGGCTGCAGGTTGAAGCAGGTTGCAGGGGGAGAGGGGAAGCAACTGCTGCTCTTCAGCTGAGTCTTGGCACTGCAGGCCAGAGAGGACCTGGACAGCGGGGGCTTATTGTGGCAGGCAGCACTCCATATGTGGGAGCAACCCCTGAGGAACTGGATGTCCTCCAGCACGCCAGTTGTTTTGACATTATATCTGCATTTGGACACAACATGGTTTTTTAGCACTCCCTCCAGAGCTAAAGTCCTGATTAAAATAAAAGTGGAAAATGAACTCTGAGCCAGTATTTGGGGAGACCAAAAAAAAAAAAAAAGCCTACTGTAGACTCACAGGACACACACCTTCTCCTAAATTTCACTGCGCTCCCCAAAACCAATTGGCAAATACAGGCCTGACTTGCAAACGCCTTTTGATGAATTTTGCCTGCTGGTGCCAAGTTCTGACTGTAACAAATAATTCATGCAGAGGGAAAGTAGGAGGCCATTTCTTTGGAAATTTATAAACATTATGGTTTCTGTACTTTTTGATGTCGTGTTTCATTCAGAGGGATGCAAAAAAGTGAAAATTCTACTGCAATAGCAAAAATTTTCACTTTAAAATGACTATAAAAAGGGGCAGACTGCCTTGAAATCAGTTGGGATACTCACATGAATATTTCAGGATTTGATTTATCATGCTTGTGCCAAAGGAGATTCAGAATAAGAGAGTTTCTTGTGGTTACCCCTACACTACTATTACTAGACAAAAGACTTTTGGCCAACTTTGATACTAGTATAATTTAGAAACATCATTACAGAAAATGTCAACAAGGAAAATCAAAACTGCCTTCTTAGAAAAAAGCTACTTCACAGAAATAAAACCATTAGAGCTGAGGCTCTGGGTTACCTAGTTGCAAGACCTAAATTCTCACTTTGAGGTGTTCTAAGGTGGAAATACTAAGGCACCTTCAGACACATTTTGAGGTGAAGATTTTTATTGAATTAAATATAAAAATGAATAATACTATCACTACAACATCTCCTGCCTTATTTTCATTTGATATTATTTTCAATTATTTTATACAGCTCCTACATTATTAATGTTCCTGAAGTACTGCAAAATTTTATATCATGTTATGGAATTTCTCAGAGAGAGAGAGAGTGTTCATTTTTAGAGCTAGGCTGAGGAGAACTGTAACTTTTGACATTTAGGGGTATAGGAGGCAGTTTAGGTCTATAGAATTATGTATATTACATCAGCTCTTAAAACAGTAAGTACTGGAATTCTTCAGCACAGAAATTAACATTATTAAATTTCAGAACTAACCTCTCCTCTGCTAATGACTGCAGCAATTCACCCCTTCCTCAGCGCTGTTGGCTTAGGCTGCATTCCTTGAAACAATTACACTCTTGCTTGACTTGGTCCTTGATTTAAGTGGGTGTACTCACCTGATTAGTTAGACATGCACAGAAGCATTAGCAGGCTCGCACAGATAATAGTGCTGGTTTGCACACGTTTCACTTCTGTTGGTAGCTCCTAGGGCTAGGAACTGCATGCAAGGGAAACTTGAGCAAAGGTCTGCAGCAAAGGTCTGCAGCAAGATGTAGCTTTGGCGGCCAGGTCCTCACTGCTGGGAACACACACCACGGAAGAGCCAAGGGTGGTGTTTATAAATGTTTGGACCTCAGCATACAAAATCAAAATTCAGAACACCCAGCCAGTATTCCTACTGGTAGGATAATAATTATCCCACTTGTTAGGTGTTTTTAAGTTAAAAATGTTACTGTGTCAGGAGAGCTGTAATTTCTAGCACATGTGAGTCAGAGAGTCTTTAAATGGGTTTGATTCCATTAACTCTACTATCATTTGTTTTACATAAAATAAACAAGGGAAAATATTTTCTTTTGGCTGATTGGCCAATTATGTAACTATTTCTGTCCAATGCTTGCTGAATGACACAAAACAGCAATAAGAATTTAGTGCAGTAACAAGAAATTTGCCTTTTGAAATCATTTCAGCTTTAGTTTTCAGCAACAGATACCCTGTCATTCGTGGCTGGCACTGTAGAGGAATTATTTTCCTATCTCTCTAGAGGTTTGCAAGCTGAGCATGGCTATTTTGCTGTCTGGTACATCAAAGCTCCAGGCTAGCGGGTAGTACTTATAAATATACAGTGCACTGGGGATTGCTGGAGCAAATATTATATGTCTCTCTATTGCTCTTTGTGCTCTTTCACTGACTTTCAGGGCTCAGGATTGCTGCAGAGGGAGCTTACTCCATGCCCTCTTTTGGCCCTTTCTGTTGAAGCATTGACTGAGCTACAAAGAGGCAGCCTGTCTGTAGCCACCATTATACTGGGAAATAAAGGGGTCAGACCTGGGGTGTCCTCAGATCCTGAGGGGTTCAAAGGATGCCTTTCTCCATTAAGTGGAACCAGAAAAAAATCCCAGTTGCAAGAACTTGTTTCTGTCAGACATTCACAAGTGGAAACAATTGCTTGTAAGTGGGAAAAGAACCAACAATGCCAGAAGAAAAGGATGCTCTTTCTGCACCTGCCTTAAATTTTTTCTTTTGTCTTTTATTTTGACTGTTTTTGTTTCCTGATAACCATACTTATACATCTTAAACAGAATAGATTTCACAGTATTCCATACAGGACTAATCCCCTACAAAGCCAGCTATAATGCAACTATGTCACACATCTTTTGCTCCAGTCTTAACTAATTTTCCCTGCTCAATGCATATGAAATACTGTGACTGAACATGTTAACTATTTGCTAGCAGAGTTTTTACCTTACAGTACCTATCCTGTACGCCATGCATAATACATTGTCACAAATGTTGAAAAGAAAGGGATATTCAAGTATTGTTAGAGAATTTTATCTCTCATCCTCTTCTAATAATCCAGAGAAAGAGTCTGGGAAGCATCTCGTGACACAGGAGTCACGGATGCTCTCTCTGTGGGATCCAGCTTCTCCTGCCCATGTCCCTGACTCGTGTGATATACTGGAGGTGGGAAGGCTACTGGAAGCATAGGAATTACCATGATCAGTGAGTAACCCACCCACTCTTCCACTTCTGATACTGGTCAAAGGAAAAGCTTACTGATGATAGCTAGCAGTCAAATACCTGAACACTGGGGAAAGTTTCTTTCAACGCAGACACTAGCACACTAGCCCATATCCTGAAGAGTGACAGTTTTTATAGCACTTCCAGAAGTCTTGACTGTATATAGTAAACCACAAAGTGACCTTGAAATACTGCATTTATCTTTCTTTTCTATCTTTATCAGTTGCCAGCCTATTCTGCTTGAATTCATAAAAATGTAAAATTCCATGAGGTAAGTACACTTCTTAGAGGGAAAAGCTTGGAAATGGAAGAGGTAACATGGCTAACAGTGCTATTACTTTTCACCTTTTGAACAGCCTGTATGATTTATGACAGGCAATCAGTCTCGTATGTTAAACAACTCTTAAGAACAAGAGGAAAATAAATTCAAATAAGAGAGACAATAAGTACATTCAACACATGCATTGCCTGGACTGGTATCAATGTGGGAATTTTACTCTTGCATCTCTCTTTCTATCTGGTCTATGTAGGCTTAGTGATATGTTGCCTAGGATTTGCATACATAACAGCTAAATTAACCCTTTTGCTTCCATGAGTTTGCTTCCATAAGTTTGGATTAGCATTATGCATTTAATGCTCAATGGAGGCTAAAAAGGTTAAATTATAGCCTCTACACAGGAGATAGTTCATTTTCTCAGTAACGCTGATGGTTTAATCATTCCTATTATTCCCCGAGCTCCTTTACATCCTTTGAACTTTCTTTGAAGCCCAGATTTAGCACTTTTCTCTGATCTGGTTTATTTATATCCTGCACATACTTCTAAGCAGATCTTCTACTGTACTAGAACTCCAGGGAACATATATCGTGCAGCATTACAGTCCCAATATTGGAAGTACATTGGTCTGAATGATACGAGAGAGGATTATAATAGGAAGAAAAAATTGAACTTTAAACACACTTGTGAGAATTCCCATATGGAGGAGCAGATGAATTCAAAAGTGTCAACTCTTATGAATGAAGTATGACAGTGACATATAACCTTAGGAACAGGGATTTGACCCTAATATGTTATTTCAACAACTCTCCTGTAACAAACATGATTGATGTGGGACATCTACGATATAGATTCTTTCTCAGAAGAATTTATCTTTCCTTTCTGGAAGGCTAGGAAATGAAAGCATTGCAGGAAAACACCAGGAGTGGGAGTCCCCTTACTTCAATTTAGCCAACTAAAAGTTAGGCACCTAATCTAAGCAAATTGTCTAGTCTCTGCCTTCGGCAACAGCAAGCATTAGACACTTCTAAAGGGTAATTCATCTAATTGTAAGTAGGAGTCTAAGACAGATAGAATCAATTATGCTCTGAAAGCACGTATTCCCCAGATAGAGCTAACTATACACAGAACCTCAGTGATTAGCTTAGGCTAGACTCCTACCATCTAGATGACTAACATTAGATGAGAGGTATCCACTCTGGGAGATGAGTGCTTGTTATCAGGCCATGTCCTGTGCCAGCAGCTGGCAAGCTGGGCTCACTTGAATTTTTGCTGCCTCCACTCAGCTCAGGCAGCTCAATGCCTAAAGCCTCCCGGCTCTCCAGCAGAGAGTTCTTATGTGTCCATGAATCTTGAGGTAGAGGCTAAGCATCCCTTACAAGTTAGATTCACAGTGGAGTCAAATGATCAGCAAGCTGATCACACCAGCAGTTGTTAGCAAAACTGGCTCCTTCTAATTTTTTCCTGAGCATATTTTATATTTGTTACAACCTGATTTGTATTTGGAGTACAGTACAGGAAAAGATTATAAACACAGTATGCATATGTCAGTTTTTCATTATGTCTCCCTGGTTCTGTCAAAAACACTTCATTTGTAACTAACTTTTAGCAAAGGTCTGAGCAAGAACATTGAGTTGCCCTGGGGGAGCTGTGTACAATAACGGCATAAAAGCATTACTGACTATTACTGAATAGAAGTTTCTGACCTTGTAGACTCATTAACATTCTCCCTTCTCATTTTCCCACCTGAGGTTGGTCTAGGCTTCTAATTCTTCCATTTCCAGCCCTGAGCTTTGATTTGGTTCTTTCCTAGAGCATTTACTGAACATGCACATACTTTTGAATTTTAAGTTATACTAGCTTTTATGCCAGGAATGATGACAATAAAGCTGAAGCTACTTTTGTATAACTACCACACTTTTGTCCCCAGAAGACAGAGTTCACTATCTTTACAGCATTACAAAAAGGATATTTTTGTGCCTAGTAACATAGGCATGAAGCAAGCCACAAAGCATAGGGTAGATCACTGTAGAAGCATACGCAGCTCAGTTTACTCTAACAAAACTATGACAATTTACATAGCTATAAGATTCCATTGTTTAGAATTGTTTCAACAACAGATATTGTAATTCACCACAATTTGGAAACTTATCATCTCTAACAGCAATCGAGAGAAAAGAACAATGTGTTTGATGTTAGTTTCCTTTGTTGTGAATATTTCTGATCAAAATGTTCCATTTACATGCAATTTGTTGTGAACTTTTAACAAAGGACAACACTGTCCTAGAGAAAATGTTTATAACAATGACACTAAAATGTTACTGACTATTATAGATTTTGAATTTCTGAACTTGTGGGTAAGTTAACATATTCTGTCCCCTCAGCTTTCCCAACAGCTAAAAGAGCTTTTTAGCCTTCATGATTTATGACCACTTTGATTGAATATGCCTGACTTGAGTTATGACTCATAACTGAATGATATGACCTAGCCAGATTCCCTTTTGTCCAGCCATTTTGGCTGCCTAAGAAGACAGGAAAGAATGGCAAAAACCCACAAAGTGCTAACTGCAGAGTTCTTGCACAAAAAGCACACGGGCTGGCCTGTAATTGGAAGCTGCATGACAGTATGTCCACCACGCTTTTCTTTTCTGGTAGATTACACAGTGCCAAAGAATTTTTCTGGGCTCTGGAATTCAATGGTCCCTACTTGTAGAATGGTTTTTGGCATGATTTTGGAGATGGCCAAGAAGCACTCCTCCAAGCAATTACTAGACATGGACCAGGAGTCAGCACAGGCCGAAGAACTTTGCCAATAGCCATCCTGCAACAGCCAACCTGCAGATTAAGAGCGTTTAATAGTAGAAACACAGGCTATTCTCTGCTAGTTGGCCTGAGAGCAAGAGAACAATCAAGATGTGTTTAACAGTTCATAGTTTTTAAAGTTTCTTTTCATACAACACGGAAGTGGGAACATAACACTAAGGACAGAGTAGTATTTGGTATTACATAGGCCAGCAGGTCTATTAATCCTCATTATGAAGAGAGGATTTGCTTGGATCCCACTTGCCACCAGCAAGGGAACAGCTTTCAGGGAAGCCAGGTTCTGGCACTTCGAAGAAAAAGGAAAACTCGTGGACCCAGGAAGGGCTTGCAGGGTACCCCTATCTCACCCACTGAGCAGGTGAGGTAGGAGTGAGCAATGACTGCAGTGGGGGAAGGAAGACAGGATGGCACCAGGTATTTGGAAATGGACCAGTAGCAGCAGTCTATCTAGTTCCATGTATAGTACCTTCTACCCTGATACACAGAGGCTGTTGGAGGTACCTCAGCTTCTTCTGGGGTCTATTCAAGCAAACGCTTTCTGTTGTTGCTAGGGAGAGAATCTTATTTGCTCAATTTGGATGAAAGTGTTATATGCTGTTAAGCCCAATGTGTTCCTGAGGTCCCTCTTTCCTTCCTAAAAGAGACGGCACTTTGGTCTAGACAATATTTCCCTACTTATTCCCAACAAAAGCTCATACTTTATGGTGGGAAATAATCGCAGGACTAGCTTTAAATGTACACTTGTAAAAAGTTCCTCCTGTGGCCGACAGAGCCAATCTACTTTCTAATAGGCTTAAATGGAAGGAAAACTAACTCAAGTCAAAGAACAATCTTTTGAATGCAGCAGTATGGACATAGAGACAAACCTGGGGTATTCAGCTAATCTATAACCTTTCAGACAACAAGGGCTTTTCGAAAGAAGTTTAAAAGATGCTGTCTGACAGGATGATAAAAGTTTATTGGATTCATCATGTTGAAAGACTTTGACATGCATACTGATGACACCACTGATTCAACAGCATTGAATCTCTGACATGATCACCAGTTTTCAGCATTTGATATTTTTAAGATAATCCCAGGCATTATTGCACCCAGTCATTCCTTAAACTGAATTTGAAGGCTAGAGTAGACTCTATAAATGTTATAAATATAAATGTTACATCTTCCTTCTCAACAAATGATTCCCTGTTTCACGGTCCAAAATTCTCCATGTTATAAGATAAATGAAACACATCAACACATTTTGCTTTCAAAAAGCTCTTGAATGTTGACAAGCTCTAGAACATACTACTATAAAAAAGCATTTTAATCTAGCGGTCCCAAAGTAGAAGCACTAGAGAAACACTGAAATCTGCTTATGGCTACTACCCTAGACAGAGTGCTTTACCTCACCATATTTTACCCACAGACTGTTATCCTCAGGTAACCTGTCACAGAAAGTTATGACAGGCAGCATTCTTATCTGACTTTCTTACCTGAGTATTGCTTTAGGTCCATCAACTACCCTCCTTTAAAAGATAATATTTCTACAATTGTTCTGGAATTGTTCTGCTCTTGAGTCAACATATGCTAAAATATAAAGAACAGACTTCAGAAAATTTCTTAACTTTACACAAACATGTAAACAAATAACTCAGAGCAATTAAATTAGCCACAATCTTCCATTTGCTGCCTTCTGACACTGACTTTGCCTATATCAGAGTTCTTTGATAATAAGCAGCTGGGCTCACATTCAGCGGTTCAGTAAAACAAAGTGTTCCCAAGGGGTTATGACTGCCAGGCCAGTCCTCATGAGAAAATGAATGACAACAAACCCATACAACAGGAAATAACAAGAAATTTCCAATCACATCTGTTATCTTAGGGAGGCAACTAATTGGCAGATGGTGCGGATGCCCCCGCTTTTAACAGCAGTAGATCTTATCTGTAGAGATGAAAGAGCAGGATGGTATAATAGTCTTCTGACCCTGTTGAAAGTAACTCACTCGTTCCACCTGACTGTGGTACTGAATTTTAAACAGGCCACACTAATTTTCACCTTATTGAAAGGGCTGACTTTCTATTTGAAATAGCTACGCAGGAAAAACTGACAAGTAAGTCCCAATGCAGTCAATAAGACTAATTCGCAAAGGAAAGGGCCACCAATATTCTGTGCAAAATAAATTTAAGAATGACTGGTTCTGTTCAATTCACTCCAATCTGTGAAAGCCTTTTAAAACAAAATTCCTCAATTTTTTTTCATAAAAGTCAATTTTGTTCCTCTTCTTTCCCTAGCTTGCAGCTAAGCATGCCAAAATTTGCATGAAGAACTCCCTTTTGCAGATAAGGGCATGTTATGAAAACCAATCTACAATCTCTTAAATACAATCTCTAATTGTATATTAACTTATTTTGTCACTAAGTGTGTATCCATATCAGTTTCATGTACGTTTGTTTAGCATCTGCATATCTCACTAAAAGAATGTGTGTGTGTGTGTGTGTGTGTGTGTGTGTGTGTGTGCGTGCACATGTAAGTGTACATAGTGGAGAAAGGCAAAGGAGATGTGTGTTACAAACATTGAACAAGCAAAACGTAAGTTCAAAATTACAAGAAAACTGAATAACTTTGAAAATGCAGCCCACTTAATGCAATCAATTATCTAAATCTTGTTTTGGTCCATTTTCTCCATCTGTACCTTGTTCAAAGGAAGAAATCCCTCTGGGAAGATTTTTAGCAGTCACAGAACAAGAGGCAGGACAGGATGTGCATATCGCAGCAGGGACATAATCCTGGAAAGGGCTCAGCCATCACAGTCAATTGCTCTTGATTCTAAACCCAACGCTGTTCCTGTTGAAACCGTTGAGAATAAAGAGCACTTTGCTCCCTTTCAGGATTTGGCTTTTCCTGCCAGCCTGTGAGCTCATTAACACTAAGGGAATGAAAGGCAACTTAAAAATTTAAGTGTGCCAGAGCACAAAAATGTACTTCAGTGCAGTAAATTGAAGAAGGGAAGTATTTTTCTTACTGTTGACATGCTATTTAATGCTCAAAATACATGGATTTTCCACTGGGAATGTAGAAAATAACTGTAGCAATACCCCTGTATGGTGCAACATCCACTGGCATCCATGGGAACAGATTCAAGGCCTTGTCATACTTTTTTAAAGGTGTGACTAATTCCCAGGGTAGCTTGGAGGGAAAGCACTTTCAGATCTTATGCAACTGGGAAAGAAGGTGCTTCTTAAACTTGGAGCAAGAAGGTGTTGAGATAAGTAAGAATCTTCAAGAAAGATCAGGACACTGAAATACCAGCAGGATCTTGCTTTTTCTATCATGTACCAAAATATTCAAGCTATTCCCATTGGAAAATTTCAGGGGATTCTCAAATTCTATTTTGCTGGGAGATAAATTGCTATTTATGTTAGTGGTACTTCATAGTGTGTTAGTAGCTTATGAAAGAATTGCTCTGACCACAGCTGACACAGTATCAGGGCATTAAAATTAAGAGGAAAATAACTCCTCCTCCTTATTATTGAGAGCTAAAGCACTCTATAGATAATCACACCCAACATATCTTTGGCTATTCATATTACAAACACAAAAATGCAGAGTACAACCAACACTACTTCAGCCTGTATGCTGTGTCTACCACTTTCTATTGCCCTGAACAGACTAAATATAATTGGACGTTAATATACCATGAAAATCTTAATGATATTTGAAATCACAGATAAATGCACTGAAAAGATAACAATGAAAACTGTCATGGTAAGAAAATATGCATGATAATAGCAGTAATAAGTCACAATTTTTAAACACTGCCTATTAACATCTACAATCTTTTGCTACCTATTTTGGAAGTAAAGGTGTTAGATTCATTTTTAATCTTTGCCCTTCTAATTCAGTGCTTCTCAAAGATTTGATATCTCTTCTCTTCAGGAAACACTTATCAAGAAAAAAAAAAGTATGCCCTTCAATGTCATTTAACTAAATATCATTGTGAGTCTACATCCTCTGCTGCAGTGAGTCCAGTGAAGAAGCTATTTCAGGCAACCTTTTTGCCAAAATTGGCTTAAAATTTATGATGTTTGAATTTAATTGGGACAATTTAAATCATGCATGGGGGGAGGAGTATTTAGAGGTTATGAAGGGCAGGAGAGCCAGTTCAGTATCACTTTATTCATGAAATCTGCCTCAAAGCAAAAGCACTATTTTTGCCATAGATTCTAAATGACCACAATAACTATCACACTGAAACTTGTGGTTTTTCTTTTCCCAGCCCAATTATATTGTTGAAATTAATTCAACAATTTGCACCAAATGACCCACCACCACTTTTATTTGTTCATTCCTTAGTCAGCTAAACACAAAAGAAGCTTCTTCCAGCTCTCTGTCGTCTCTGAGCCGTATCTAAAACCCTCTTTTAAGAGACATTATAAAGTAAGAAATATTGCCTGGGTGGTGGTATTAGATTAAATTGCTTCTCCTTAATGCAGGTGCTTTCACAAAAGAGACATAGCTATGACTGCAGAAACAGGGTAGAAAGTGATTCTGTTCTGAAACCCATTAACAGTTCCAGGAGTAATGATTTAACCAACTGGCCTCACATGGACATGTTATACACTTGTCACACACTGCTGTCCACTAGCTCTTCACTACTAAAGGTTAAGAGACTCCACTGAACTGAGCGGATTGAGGATGCATCAAAACGTTATTCTGTTTCTCACTTAGCCTAGGTAACATATACACCAGAGAAGGTCTAATGGGAATAATAATAGCAGCTGATAGTATACTGATAGATGGAGCTAAAGCTACCCAAATGTAAATCAACAGTGAAGTGTGGCGAATGCTAGGCATTGAGTTCTTTTTGTTTCAGTTTCTTGTTTAATCTTTTGCTGCTCGTGCTTTAATTTCAAGGGCTTGGCTGGGATACTTGTTGGAGACAGGATAACGGACTCACACATGTGCACCAGCTGGAGCACAGAAGTGTTGGTTTGGAACTCCTTGCAAAGCCTCAGAGCTTCTGGCTATCACATATGACCAGAAAAGGAAATAGTAAGTAGAAACCAAAGAGTGTGAAGAGCTGGGATCAGCTCCACCTTCGGAAGCTATGGGTATTGGTAGTGGCTTTGGTGGACAAATAAAAGTAGGTCACAGGTCAACAAAGGAATAGGAGAGAGAGTTGATATGAGGAAGGTGTCCCACACAAGAGGTTTTAGCCACAAACAGGCCTGAAGAATACTGAGAATGAGAAGTTTAAGACACACGAGTCTAGAAAGTTGGGGCCTGAAGACAGACATCTGCGGAAGCAAAGGGGTGACATTGTGGGCCGTGATATAGTGAGAGCTAACAACAAAAATATTACAAAAATGTCAAAGGGAAAAAATTAAGTAAAAGTTTTAACTATCCCCCAGGGGGATCCCCTTTTTCAAAATTATATGCATGTATCTATATAATGTGTGTACATTTATACACACACACACACACACACACATATTTCTATAAAAGTTTAAACTTTTACTTGGATTTCTATTATCACACAGTCTGGCTTTTCAGTGTTTTGAGCATCACATGAGAAGTTCCACAGAAGTTGCTACAGGACTCTATTAAATCATTAATGGAGGAAAATAGAGTTAAGCAACATTATTTTCTAGAAAATAGATCCCATCAGTCTAACTTCAAGCCATTGACAAGATTACAAGGTTGGCTGATACAGGCAGTAGCATTGATGCAATACACCAACACTTTTGCAAAGCAATTGATTTGGTATACCATGACATTGCAATTACAGAACTAGAACATTACAAAGCTAACATGGCAACATTAGATAGATTAAAATACAGAAAAAAATGGTAAGTCTTAAAATACAAATGTAAATGAGAAATCATCAGGCATTTTTTCCTTACCCTGTATCCTTTAAATATATTTGTCAATAACCCAGGGAAAGAAACAAAAACATTGATACTCCAGATGATACTGAATGGAAAAGACTTATATATATTACAGAAAAAGGCCATTGATACTGAACACTCTGGACCAATAGGTAGTGTGGCCACAAGCAAGTAACCAATGTAAAGTCAGATATCTAGGAAAAAGAGCAAAGATCAGGATTTCTGAAAAAGACTAGCATGGAGAATGGTGACACCGATCATCCGAAAAGGGGAAATCACAATAGATAATCAGCAACACAACTTTCAAGGGCAATTGGTGGGTGAGAGTTAGTATGACAAAAAATAGTGAACCTTTAGTAGGAGTAGGAAAGGTATTGCTGCTGCTTGACTCTTCTGTCGTGACTATTGAAAGAGTTTGTCCACTTCAGGAATTATATTAAGAAACTGAAAAGGGAATGGAGAATGGTAAGAGCAAGGAAGTTACTATGAAAGCTTTTTCTGCTTAGGATCATCAAGGATAAGGATAAGAGATGGTTCCATCAGCCTAGAATTACCTACACAAAGAATTCAACGGGATGTTAATTGTAATAAATCGAAGCACAACAAGATCCAATGACTAACACAGGAAACTGTGAACTCAGGATCAGAACAAAGACTTTTTTTTTTGAACAGTGAAGATCTTATCAAAGGTGGCGATACATCACTATGATGTTTAGATCAATACTGGATACTTTTTCCCCTGTAAAAAGATGTTCCAGTGCAGGCAAGAATTATTTCAAGGAAGTCTTCTGTGTTATATGGAAGGTCAGGGTAGAAGACCACTGTGATTCCTTCTGGTATTACACTCAGAGAATGTATGAGTTTAATCAACATTTGTAGCTGAAATTAATAAGGCAATAGTCTTCATCAGATTGGGAAAGCCAGTTCCCAAGTGACTCATAGAACTTGCAACATGGGCTTAAGTCCCTTTAATATAACTGTAATTTTTCCACCTTCTTAGTACTGAAAAATCAGGCCTGAAATTTATGCATTAGAACATTTGATCCTACTATTTTTAATTGCACTGTAGTTTTCAAATGATCTGCAAATAAAGCACATCTGCCAAACTGGACGAAGTAACTGCATGTTGATGAGTTTACATCACTTTAACTTGATTTGATACTCTAAAATAACAAATATTTTCCGTGAGTAATAACAGCGATCACTAGAACTAATCAAGAGTGGTTTCCTGTGGAGTTCTGGCCTTGGCCATTCTCTCCAGCTCCCCCTCCTAATTACTGCAGCTTCACCCACTGTGCTTGATGGGTGCACCACAGAAAGCAAGAGAAGCCCAGTTGTGTGCCAGCCAGTGTGCTGGTGTTCACATGATGGCTGGCCAGACCTCAAAAGCCAGACTGCACAACTGCCAAGTGTGTCTGCTTTCCCTCAGAGAGAGCACTGATTGTATCTTTCTCTTCTACTCAGATTCTGCTTTTGACAAAATTAAGAACAGAGTTTTGGCTGACACTTTTCGGTCCTCTTTCAAATTTAGTTGCATCTGACCAAATGGTTTAAAAGTTATTGAGGAGGACCTGACAGATGGAGAAAGAGACAGTGTTATCATATAAGCTTCATTTCCTTAGGAAACCAGGCTAAAAATTTAAATGGGGATTCTAAGCCTGATAGTGCCCTTTCAATAAAAAGAATGAAACAAGAAGATATGCTTGCTTTCCTGCCAGAGGAAATTGCTAAAACAGGCATTTCTTTTAATTTAAAGAACAGACTGTGTAGTGTTGCTGTTTGCCCAGATGCTGTCAGAAAAGGTCATTGACTTGCTGGTCAAAGAATAATAAGTAATAGAAAATAAATTACCAACTGTTTATTAGGGTGACCCAATAGTATCAGTCCTTTGGCGCCCTTTTTAATTATTTATGAATTAATTACTCAAACTGTGAGTCTGCAGCTTGCCTGTTAGCTTTAATTCATTCGTTCTTCTTTTTATCTTGACTTCTCATTGTCTTTTGCAAAAGCCTATTGAACTTACCATTTTTATTTTCCTCATGCAATGCTTTTACCCATAGTAGTGAATCTTCTGGGGAATGCAGTAGGTAGAATTCCAATAATTTTATCTGTTCCTGCAGCTGCCACACAATAGCAACACCCAAATGGATGTTGAATTCAATCACTGTCAAGAATTCCAGTGTATTAACCCATGTGGAGAAAATGGACATGTGGAAGATCCAAGGATATATGGATCAAAGAGAATTTCAAAGCACTAGAAAGAGTGAGAAGCATAATAAAGCAGCAAATACAACATCTAATAATGCTGACCAGTGGCTATTTATACCATCTTTGAATGACAGCTTTTAAGTTTCCATCCTTAATTTTGCAATATTGTTCGTAGCCTCAGCTAACAGCATATGCAAAGGTTAGCATTGTCAAAAACAGTGACTCCAATGACACAATTTTTATGAACAAATATGCTGTGTTCAAATGTAGACCTGGCAGACTTCTTTAGTTGGACCCACATTCATTGCAGACATAGTGAGGGGGGATCAACAGAGACTGGAGGTTCTGTTCCTCTGTTGTAATTACAGTTCCTTAATTCAATGTTATCTCAGTCTCAGTGGCAGAATCTGGGCCTTGCTCATGAATTTCTCACTCCTTCCTTTCAGATATCTCTTATACCAAAACCACATGGTTTAAGACCACAGAAAAGAACAATTGTTATTCTCTAGTGTCTTATGTGACAAGCTAAACCTCTCCACCTCTCCGGCAGCAGGAGCCAAGAGTGGGGATAAACTGGAGCTGGAGATGACCCCAGCATGTCAGACACCTCACCAACAGGGCGCTGTCCCTCAGGATCTGAACAGAGTCAAGATGGTGGTAGTGACATGTCCCATTGACAGCCCCAGACAAGGCACAGTGATGAGTCACATCCAAGGTCCAACCAGGAACATCAAGAGACAGTGCTGGAGACATACATTCAAGGTCTATCCTGGAGACAGGGCAGGAAACAGGACAGGAGAGGAGAAAAAGCTAGGAGACAATATAGCCTGAAGTTCATCCAGGAAAACCAGTCACTAAGCCAGGGCACCAGGACACGGAGCTGAACACAGGTGCATTTATGATACAGCTCAGCTGTTGTTGGTGCTGGACCTGAGCTTAAATGGACCCCTGGGCCATAGGCAGGGGGTATGTGTGTGGAGGTCACAGCTGAGGATGGCTGGGGCAATTACAGCTTGTGGGTGCCCTTTGAGCCCTGGTAAGTAGTTGCTTGGAAATTGGCAGAGGAGGGAATTTCTGCCCAAAGTGTTGATTTTGCACTGAAAGATGGAGGAAGTTAAACCCTGTGTTTTTACCCAGTATTTTAAAACTGGGGCTTGAGAGTTTTGATGAAAAGAATATTCCCTTTCTGAAAGTATAAATTCCCTCTGTGAAAATGCTCATTTAATCAGAAACTCAATTTTCCACAGAAAGCAATTTTTAATGGAAAGTGTTCTTTAAGGAAAAAATCAGTCCTTTTCAGTGAGGAAAGAATTGAAAATCCAAATGCAAATTTTTTCTAGGCTTAATCCTCATATTGTGCCGCTGCATTTGAATCTTTAGGACCCACGGGGCTCATCAGTGTTAGCATCTTACAGTGAGGAAGATAAAGTATATAAGATGGGTGCACTGTGGAGAGGACGCCTCATTCCCCAGTGTGTGATTTCCTCCCTGCTACCAGCAAGAAGCAAGATACATTTGCCTTAGTCTCTGCTGATGAGATAGTACTTTAAGGAGGATTAATGCAAGTGAAATGGTGGAGGGGAAGGATTTCCTGTGATTAGATTTATTTAGGTGCTTGGGGCATTCAAAACCGCTGTTGAGTCAATGAAAAGTTGGATTTCCTAAATCAAAAGCAGAAGAGATGTAGCATCACTCTGCTGATGTTTCTCAACAGCATCTGTCTTCGACACAGAGAGTCTGTGCAGACACAAAGAAGGCAGGAGGTCTCTCACAGGCAAATGTTTGTTCAACAGGGAGAACAAGAGTGACTTGCTCAGCCACCACCAGTTATACAATGGCAGCAGCCTAGTAGCCACCATCTGCACTTCTTAGTCTTGTGAAACCTTTTTGCAGAGCCTGCAGCCATCAATCATCTGGTTCAATCACAGTATGGTCACGGCAGAGTTGTCTGTGTGAAAAACATTATTCATCTTCCCTTTGGATACACTGGCATGCTTTGTGATAGCAATCAGCTCTTAGGAAAGCCTAATTCCTTCTTGAGTAATGCATCTTCATATTAGCTGTGGACAAAAAGAGAAAAAGTGATGTAATGTGAAAAAGTTGCTTTTTTGGCCAACTGGAAATTTCAACAAGAAAATGTTCTATTTTGAGAATTTAAAAAAAAAATCAGAAAATGATCATTCTGAACATATTTGTTAAGGACAGAACCATTGATTATTTTAATCCAAACACTGTTGATTAGCAGTTTTAAAATCAAAATATGCACAGGTTTTGAGAAAAATATTTTCCTCATTATTAAAGGACATCCATCAAGAGAAAAAGAAGAGTGTGAAATGGTATCAACTACCTATGTGGAACAGAAAAAGAGAATTTGCTCCTGATGATTCCTTTCCCTTTTTTCTTCCCCTATCCAATTCTCCCCACTCAGCCCTCAAGAGAGAGCATGAAGTGAGTACAGGCATTTTCCCCCCAATGAGGCTGGGCCAAGGAAATAGACTCCTATTAAATAACATCTCTATATCATAAGATTCTAAGGGAAACACTTTGAGGTTCTTACTAACTCCTTGATATTTTAGAATCATAATTTTTTTTAATTATTTTCCATTATTTATTGTCCTTAATTCTTAGGGAAAAAAAAGAGAGGGATGTTTACCACCTCAGATGTACAATACTCTGTGGAAATTCTTACAGAAATTAAGGAATGATTGAGAATGATCCCTGGGTTTTCTAGCATTCCTATCATATTTATAAAGACCTCTTCTCATTCATATATTTTGGCCCAAGACCAATCCAATATCTGTTTTCAGGCAGTAACCAAACTAGGAGGAGCTAAAAGAGGAATTTGTATGTCTGATGTAAAAGTTTCTGTCTGGGTTGCAAAGGCACCACAGATTTCTGAGAGTATTAAAATCATACAAAAAAGTCCGCAACAGAACATTTTTAATGGTTTTACTAGTATTTGACACTTTACAGTTCTCTAAACCTTTTATCTTCATACTGTTTTATAAACATTGCCTAATTAATCACAGAGATTGTCCTACCTTGTTATCTGGGAGATGAACCGAAACAGTTGGGGTTGAAGCACTTTGAAATACTATCATTGTTCTGCATCTACCACTGGGATTGTTCCATGGATAAAGGCAAGAGTTCCTTTTTCTGTTCAAACACTACATTCACTTTAAAATTGTTTATAAAAGACAGAATGAAAGGCAGCTATCACTACCTATTAATTTTTTTAATGAGCTTATGAATTTTAAAAGGTATTTCACATGGAAGAAAAGAAAGCCCACAACAACAATCTTTTATGCAAGATAAGGCTGAGAAATAAATCTGAAAATCCGAAAGTAAATCAGTTATTTTAAAAGCATAGATTTTTTTCTGCTTTTATGTACTTCTTGCTAAAATGATGGTCTATCAGTATAAACTGTAAGTGAATTGGTACAGCACATAATGCAAATTGGATGTGAATACTATGCAGAAAGGCAAATGGAACTATCTGCAATTTACATGTTTACAAAATGATTCACACTTCCCATTTATCTTCTATTTCGCATTTACAGTGCAAAATAGAAAACCTAAAAAAAGAAACAAGATTTTGACCTTTATGGAGGAAATATTTCTGTCATTTTAAATGATTCTAAAAATACGTAGCAGCCATGTAATGTGTTTTATATAAACAACTGCCACAATCTATCAGATATATAATAAAAGTAGCATTAGATGCTAATATAACAAAAACAAGACAAACCGCAGCATCTTCTGTCCTGTGCTCTGGGAATCGCTCTCTGTGTTTTCAGGGCAAGACTGAAAGACATTTTGTCTGATTAAAGCAAAACTCAAAGAGCAGTATAAGGTGACTCTGAGGGGATGGCAGTATGGCCGCCCAGTTACCCCAGCCCTGGTCCCCAGTTTTCCAGGGGGTCAGAGGCAGCGGCCAGGCGGGAGGTGCTGTCCCCAGTGGTGCTGGCTTTCGGCAGGGGCCCTTAACACCTCATGTGAATGGAAAAACTACCTTTTTCCCTGTTAAGGGGCACTCCCTCCTTCTTTTGCATCCAACCCAAAAACTAAAGCTAGCTGGTTAATTTGAATCAAGGACATCAATAGTTGTAAGCCAATCCACAGTACATCTTTTTGGTGGCAAAATTATATGCACAAAGAAAATTTGCCATGCCCTACTTTAAGAGTCTAATTTACAGACAGCCTAAGCACCTTCTGCTGCATTTTAGATGCTTTGAACTTGTCAGACTCAAAACCCAAGTATCTGAAGTTGAACAATGAAAATTAAGACACACAAAATTAGAGACCAGTTTCAAAAACACTGCCATATCTAAGCTCACAGAGTGTAAGAACCAAAATTAGCATAAGGTTTTCCCAGTAAAACCTAATGATGCTACAAATTGGCAATGAGGACAATACTTGAACATGTGTTTTCACTTTTCTAAATAATTAGCAAAGAAACTACAGTAACCAGCAATTTTTTGAGGTTGTCTTTTATTTTATTGAGCATAAACAATGATTATAAGCCTCAACAGCATAGAGAGTTTTCCTCATCAAATGAAAGATCATGTGAATTATGTAACGAGAGACCATGGTGTTATTATGTTAATATTGCAACTCATGATAAAGAAGTACCTTTACACTGTCTTGCAAGAAGTGTAAAAATATCCCATACACGAAAAAAGAAGTAAACTAGGTTTAGAAAGCCATTTGACTCTTGCACCTCTAAAATACTCAGCAGTCCATACAGTATAGAAGAGCTAAAAACACTTCATCAGCAGTATGAATTTAGAATTAATCTGAGTGATGCCTTAGATCACAGTCTGAGATATTCAAGCCACACAGAAACATCTTCTAACAAACCTTTATCTTTTTATATTCTTAAGCTGGGAAAGTCACTGCATCAACTGAGAATGCAACAGGAGTGAATAGTACAATCCAAAGAGTGGTAGACTTGAATATAAAACAATGTTAGATTAGTATTGCGCTGAGTAACCTAATTTGCAAAACCTCAAGGGAAATGACTGTCTCATCAAGAAGGAGTTCTGCTTTCCGTGCCATTAAAAAGGACAAATAAAATGAATTTAGGAAATGCACGATTAAATCATCCAACAGAACAAGTAAGTCCATCTGGGTATATCGGTTACTTGTGATATTTTTAAACTAAAAATTAATCTCATTTTTTTGAAAAACAAAGCTCCCTTTACTATGCATAGACAATATATCTGTAGTAGGTGAGCAGGAATTCACAGAACTGGATTTAGTTTATGTTCATTCACCATTGCCTGTAAGTGCTGAACATGGTGTTTTGCTCACAGTGACAACACATAAGGAATGATTCAGTTTAATCGATTGCACTTTGGAACAGCATAAACTCCTGCAGTTTGATAAAGTGCTGTAAGAGGAGCAAAACAGGAAACCAGTGTTATTTGGATACTAATTTCTGAAGGAAAAGCAGTGTAGAGCAACAAGCTGTCTTCTGTGTTGTTCAAGACAGATGAGAGCAAACGAGGCCAAATGTGCATACTATTGAGAGAAAATTGAGTACACTCACCCTGTGATAACAATAACATGTCTCCATAAGTTTTGGTCCAAATAATTTTGAAGATATGCCCCTTGCATTGCAAGTACCAAACAGCTATATTCATTTTTATGAGTGACAGATTACTAATAACCTCCTAACAACTCTTGTGGTTTTGAAATCCTGAAATTCATCTACATACCTAAGAAGTTTCATTGAAATTGGCTTGCAGAGGCAAAGTTGTCAAATATTTTCTCTTGCAGCTGTTGCATATCAAATCTGTTTTCAATTTGTTAACATTAGCTAGAACACTTAGGTATGTTTTACTGTTACCCTTTCTGTCACATCAAAATCTTCTAAGTGTGTAACTATCCACAAGACAGGAAATTTTTGACTTGAGACTGGGACCAGTAGTATCCTCAGAGGAAAAGATGCTGTCACATATGAGAGAGACCTTCACTGGAACAAGAACCTATTGGCAATGGATATGTTCAAGCCACTGAAATGACCCTTAAGTTTGCAGGACCGGCATTCCCTCCAATCCCTTTTCACAGGACTGCCGTGGAGAAGTATTTTTCTTTTCTCTGCCAGATACTTATCTATGGACAAGTAAGGTCTGTGATAAGGCTTTTTTTGTGAATAAGATCCTGAGTCCTTTTGAGTCAGTACATCATTTAGTTTTCCATCAATCTATCCAGCTGCAAGGTGAAGCTCCAAAAGATGCCTGAAGTTTTTAGTTACTGAAGCACAATATGATTTCTGCTCTGCCAGCAATAAATGAGACGGATGTTTTACCTCCAGCTTCTGTCTTCACTTATTTAATATTTCATTACAATCTGTACATACAGGAAGAACACCTGGAGTTTTTAGTCAAGAATCCAGACCCCACTGTGCTAAGTGCTGTATAGATGTGATCAGGAGAAACAGAGGCTATCATGGGAGTGTCTTGTTTGAATATCAGGGTATTTAAAGAGTTACCTAAATATGAACTTCAGGCCACTGGCTTTTGATAGATATTTTGCTTATAGTTTTTAACAAAACTTCAGTGTACCAAAACACAGTAAGAGAGATGGTGGCAGCCACCACTTGCTGGATCCAAAGGTACCTGAAGTTCCTGGGAATGGGGTCTTCATAGAGCCAGCTGGAGACACTCAGGAGCAGAGACGCCCGGAGGATGGCAGGTTGCTGGGAGCCCGGAGTCTCTGCCTTGCCAGTGCCTGCAGACACAGAGCAGCTCCAGGAACACATGCAGATGAAGAGCTCTCGCCTCTGCATCCTTCTCACACTCGGCTTCATGGCTGCAGCATGCAGCCAGGGAGCCTGGGATGGCGCCAGCTGGAGGTCCTGCTTCGTAGTGGTTGTCGTTGCCACCAACACCGTTCCTGTCCCTGGTGAGCCGGAGGAAAGGGACTCTCCTGGAAGCAGCCCCAGCCCCTGACAGGGCAAGAGGGAGCTCCTGGGAAGAAGCTGTCCTTCCCACCCATCCAGAAGGTGAAGGCTGACCAGGAGGTAAGGCAAAAAGGTGGGAGATAATCATTACACAGTAATTTCTGAAAGAACATTTCTGAGGGCTGAGGAGAAGGGCCTTGAGGCCCCAGAGGATCTCCCAGTGCCCTGCAGAGTCCCACTGGCTCGTCCTTGCCTCATCCCTATGCAGAGTCTCCAATGCCATTCCTAAAAAAAACAAACTATCCCAGGCCTCACCTGTCCCTCCGTGCACCCCAATACCCTCCACAGCACACACACACACACAAACACTGCACTGCTCCCGCTCTCTTCCAAATACACTGCCTTTGCTACAAAACTCAGTTCCACTGCTCTGGTTCAGTTTTGCCTACATTGCTAAAAAGCCCTAAGCACAGCCTTCTAAAAGCTCTGTAGCCTCTTTTAGGTTTTCTTGAGACGGACTTGAGATATACATACTTACAGAACCAGTTTGAGTCATCTATTTACACACAAATACAGCTTGTAGTTTTACCTACAGAGGTGCTAGCAGGGAAGAGCTATCACCCATTTCAATCCAGAAGGCAAAATCTTTTCAGTGTGTTTAGGCCCATTGTACGTTCAGATTCTGTGGTGACATCAGCTTGCCCCTCTGCAATATCAAATATCCTAAGGAACACACATCAAGGAAAAGACTTCAGCTTCTTCCTCCTTCAGCGTGGACATAGAACAGAACTGAAATGCAAAGTCTAATTAGAGGTTGTCTGTGCTCATTTTTCTGCTTACTTTCTCAGGGGTTATTTTACAGATTCATCTGCTGATGCTGCCTTTCCAGCTCTCTCTTAGCAGAAGCGCAGAGATTGCAGCATCCTTATCTCTGCAAGGGAGAGGGACTGGGTCCTCAGGACTGTCTGCCTATGGAAAGAATTAAACCAAGGTCTCTGGGAGAAGAGGCAAAAGCAAACGAAAGATCAAAATGATGATAAAAAAATCAAGAGAAAGTGTCTTTGAACCTTTTCAAGGAGTAGTAAAGAACTGGCTCCCCTGCTCAACAGCTTGTGTGTCTGCCTCTAATGGGTTTAAGGAGAACTGAGGACCTGGGCTCTTCTCATACCTTATGCATTTGAGTGAATGTATTCGTCTTTATCTGCCCCCCTTACATGTTTGTTTGTGTCTTCTTTATGGGTCATGTACAGAAAAGTAACTTTACAAGGACACTTGGGTGCAAAATCAAGCACTGCAAAGTTAGGACATGCCAGAATGATTGTTGTGCAAGAAGCCTTAATTCCGGCCATTTTGTGTATGCATTAGGCTGTGTTTTTTAATCACATGATCATGTACTATTTCTTCCACAGGGTTCCTGCCTTGTTCAGTGAAGATTTCTTTTTATGCACAATATTCAGTGTGTGGCCTGCGGGCATTATTTAAGCTGCACATCCAAACCTTGCTCTGCATACAAAATTATGCCATGTGTTCCTAGTGCTTCACAACATTTGAATATACATATCTTCTCAGCAGCTTGCTAAGGAAAAGTGATAGCATCCTTACTTACAGGTGGCCAATTAAAGCAAAGAGATAAGGCCACTATTTTCCTAGTCTCCATAGTGCCACACAGGTTCTTCACATTTATAGTTTTATTTGTCCGCAGGCACTTCCTCTCTTTATCTAGTCTAAGTAAGTGGGTAAGGAATGTAGAAAGATGGAGATGTCTGTTGTGGAAAAAGCATAGAGGCACAGGTACTCTAATACCTCTCACTTGCTTTTCCCTTCTACCAAACTATCCAGGTCTCCTACGCTAGCTATTGCATTGCGTCCCTGTCACTTGCAGAGATGTCACAGTTCCCTCTTCCCACACTGTTCTCTCATTAGTGTCTGATTTCAGACTCAATAAAGTGCTACAGTTGCTTATCACAATTTTTGTTTTAATGTTGTAGAATAATACATCTTCCCCTAAACTCAGTCTCAGAATCAGCCAAACCATTCTGACTGAAATCTGTCAGATGGGGAAAAAAAAATCACCTGAGGAACACAGTAGAAATTTCAGCTAGAACAGTTAGCTTGGCAAAGCTACCGATAAAAAACACGGTCTATAAATACATCACTTAAAAATGTTGTTGAGGGGACATCGTTACAGCTGCAAAACCAGATATTTGGAAGTCAGGAAATGCCAGTTAAGGAGGTGTGTGCAACCACAAGTCAGCCCCACAGCAAATCTGCTCAGAAAAATCTTTTTAACTAGCATAATGCTCTAGCTGTTATAGCTAGAGGTGCATGAACAAGCAAGCCATTTTCTCTACTGAATTTTATCGTTGTTTACCACCTGCCTCCATTTTAGCTGCCCCATTCCCTGCTTTGATGCTTCCTATCAGAAGGTGCAGTTGCACAGCCTGCTGTCCTTTGCTCGCCTGGGAAGGCAGTGGGGAACCTGCCACTGCACTGCCAAGACGCACGCTGCCTCTGTGGCTCGGTGGCTGACTAGGCAACAGTAAGGTTAATGTGAAATCCAAACAGCTTAGTCCACTTTGCATGCTATAAAAGCATCTTTAGGGGCTTTTCCAGCTCTGCCACCTTCAAACTGAAACGCTTTGTTTTTCAGGCATAGAAAAGTATTAACTTTAAAAATAAGCACTGGAGAAACCACAGTAGATTGCCTGCCATTATTGATTCTGGAAGGATTGCTGACTGAAGTGCTATACACCAACAGAGCAATAGCGATTTAATGTTCATTAAAGTTTAGAATGGTTTCTCAGTGAGAAGATTAAGAGGTCAGGTCCACTGAATGTCTTTTCTTTGTTTGTAGATTCAGGGTAAGATCTTAAGCATGCAACATTTTCCTTTTCAGATTCTTGAGGTGACTTGCCTATGATGGGAGATGAGATGTCCCCTTCAGGACTCACAAATTCCTTTAAAGGACAATTTAAAAATAAAATATTGGGCTGTGAGGGTGAATCTTGATAATGCAGCACTACAATATCTCTCAGAGGAAACAAAAGAAAAGGTGCAGTGCTGCTACGGTTCAGAAATTGCTTTATTATCTGACTCACACTTGGAGCAGAGCAGTCTCCACTCCTGGCATCTATCACAAAGCAACAGAAGAACAGCACTGAGTTACAATTTTAAAATTACAATGGAAAGGGGCTATTATTTCCACTTTGTAGGAGTATGATAGAAGCCAGCTCCCTGCAATCTAGAATAGCTATTTTCCCCTCAATCTCAAATTCTGAGTCTGATTGGGGCTCATTAGAATGTAATTTCTTTTTGTCCAAATATTGTTACCTTCCTAGAGTCACAAAGAACAGGACTAAAAGAAATTCAGCTATTTTTCTCCTTTGGGTTTCCCTATTGATATATTTGCTAATACAGTACTAAAAGCAAATTGCACTCCTGTATAGCTACAGAAGTAATTATGGGCCATTCCTAATAACTGTTGCCAAAATAACAACTTGCAAATTGTCTCATAGAGCGCCTTCTGCCCTATGGGTCCTTTACAAGCTGAGCAGCTTCTTTCCTTTCACAGTCACTCTTCCTTAGCACTAAATGCAGAATTCCAGCTGCCATCTTCAAAACATGGCTGGTATCCAAGGTTTCATGGTCCTCTGCTTCCACCCTACAGGTCCAATCTTAGCTGATGCTGGAAGGTGAGATGGCCCAGAGGGAGCAGCAATTCCCTTTAGGTCCCTCCTACTTCCCCTGCATAGCAAAGCACTGCAAGTGGCTGCCAGTCAGGAGAGCTGCGACTGCGAAGAAGCAACTGGCATTTGTGACTATAATAAGATGTGAGTGTGTCCCGGCACACGCACAAACTAAAGGCACGAGCTCCCCTCCTATAAGCTCCCCTCCTGAAGCACCATCTCC
Source organism: Dromaius novaehollandiae (assembly GCF_036370855.1). Lineage (NCBI taxonomy): Eukaryota > Metazoa > Chordata > Aves > Casuariiformes > Dromaiidae > Dromaius > Dromaius novaehollandiae. The sequence continues at coordinate 32,105,509 of NC_088099.1, forward strand.
AGAACAACAGAGATCCTACTCTTTGTCTCTCACACTTATGACATAAAAAAAAGTCAGTTTTATGGTTTCCTTACTGAGTTTTAACTTAGGTACTAGAGGATACACTCATTTGTTTCCTTGTAACAGATGCAAGGCATTATCCATCACATGCAATAAGCACGCACCAAAGGCTGAGAGAAGCTGTAAAATATTTCTGGTGCTCTATTAATGCTGACAAAACCAAGGAAGTAAAAAGCAGACTGGAAAACAACTGCTATAAATTTATTTCATTGGTTTTCTGGCTCTTTAAACCAGATTTACTAGATACAGTATCTTAACTTTCCTCGTCAGTCAACATTTCGAGAGAAGAAAAAGTTGCATTTGGGCTGGCTCACAATCCCTTTCTATTTCCAGCTTGTACCCATCTTTCATCTTACATCTGATTAAGCCACTTAATTCAAAAGAGATTAGTTGTTAGGTCACATCTAGTGTTGGTGAAATATGTCTGATTAACAGCCCCAGATGGGGATCTCAGGTTTGGCATGTCTTACCTGCTAAGGAACTGCCTCTCAGGGTGAGAAGGTGACCAGCACACTGCAGTGCATTCCAGTTTTGGCTGCTTTCACAGGATGTGCTACAAGGCTCCTCCCTCGAATGGCAGTGGGTGCCAAGAAAGAGAGGGAGTGCCATGCAGCTCTTGCTAAAGAAAGCAGCTGGGAATCAGGACCTCAGGTCTCTTCTCCCAAATTTTCCCACATACAGACATTGTAGGACTGAAGTAATTCTCAGTTCTCAGATGAAAATGTTTCTACTTTTGATGCAACCACCTATCCTTTAGAAAGTAGGCCAAGAATGCTGAGGAAAATGATTAAAAATTAATCAGCATTTTTGCTCTACTCTCCTTCTATTTTTCAAGAAGAAAATGAATTTAAAAACAACTGTCTGTGCTGGTTGGTTTTCTTCTGTGATAATGAGCTGTGTAGATATATTCTGGTTTGGCTTTTCTCCAGCAACACACTGCTTCAGTTTAAAACAGGGAATATAAAATTACTTTGCTAGAATAAGCCTGGAGTGGGAAGAAGCTGAATCAAACCATCCACCAAGATTTTCATTCTTTTATAGATTAGTTGTGTTTGTATAGCTACTATCACAACATTTGGGCCAGTCCTTGTCTAATTAAAGTTCAGAGAACTTTCCAAAAAAGAAAGGAAGAAAAGTTTTTGCTCTTTTCATATTTCCATTTTCCTAATTAATATAGAAAATGTGCCATTAAAAACTGTCTTGCTTGGTATCTTCTGTAAGGCACAGAATTTCTGTGCTGTTTGGTTTGCTATTTTAACCAGAAAAGCTTTGCTAAAGCTAAGTTTTTAATATGGCTGTAAAGCATTAAAGTCTAGATCATTAGCTATCCTCTTCCAGCCTGCAGTATCAGAGTTCTGCCATTTCTCTTTTCGCTACATTTAGGCAAAAAAAGACAGGCAACAGACAAGAACATTGTCCAGTAACACAAACAGGACCTAAGGAAAAGTATGCTCATAGGAAAATCCTACATACCTAATGTAGAATTAAAAAAAAGATGTCATAAAACAAATATGAAAGACTAGGTCCCTCAGATTTATCTTCTTCTGCAATCTTCATCACTATCTATAGCATTGTTTCTTATAGAAGTGTTACCAAAGTGTGGTAACATCTATTCAGAAATAGATGCTACTGAGCAATTTGCTTTTTCCTTCACCCCTATATTCTTGCAGAATCACTCCTGCTTCAGTAGCACAATATGTCAGCAACTCACTTATTCAGCACAGATTTTACATACAGTAGCCAGCATTTCTAAAATTTGCTGTAAGTTTGACATGTATCAGATCTGGGGTGCTTAACCTCAGATGTTGGAATCTACTATCTGTACATGTCTAGCACTTGCTGACTTTAATGTGAGCACAGTATCGGCATCAACAGCCACTTTCCATTGGTAATATTCCTCTCTGGTATTGCTGAGGCACAAGGACACATGCTCACACGTATGGTTGAACAGACCTAATACTTCTGCCAAGGGAGCAGAGATATACATTTCCACAAGGCAGTATGTGTAATGGGTAATTTCCAAATCTGGTTCTTATGCTGATAACAAGCTTTCTGTGTTCATAAGGATTTCATTTATTTTACATGTCTTACGCCCTGAGTGTGCCTTATTTGTTGCAGTGGCTTGTCTAATGATCCCTCTTCCCTCTTTAGTATTAGTACAATTCCCTAATTTATTTGGCTCTAGAGTCAAACTTATGCCATCTATTTTGCCAGACGGCAAAAGCACAGTCTCATACAGGCATTTAAATCAATCAAATCATAAGATCTCAGCCCAGGGAAGTCATTATTTTAAAAATAATTTACTGCCAAAATACAAAAATATGTAGAAATATATCTGTATCTGCAAAGGCAGGCAGATCAGGTAGCAATAGTACACACTGAGCAAATGTTTTGAATTAATGCTTACGCTATCTGAATTAGATTTTAAAGGACTTCTAAAAAAAATCCAGCAAATTCCTCTGAACACTCACAAGAACTTTTTTGTTTGTTTTCTTCTCTCTTACTATTACTGCAGACCTCAGAGGTTCTGTAAGAACCCATTATGTCCTACCCAGCAGCTTTTTTACAACCCTAACGCTTTAAAAGCCATTAGAGATGAACTAAGAGACTTCTATGACTCAGGAGTCTGCAAGTCCCACGATTCCTACCTGTGACCTTGGTACTCGCTGAAACTCTCCAAATGCACTCTTCTAAAAATCTGCCCTGTTATTCCCAACCCATCTGTAAATCCAGACATCAGCAGTAGAGGAATGACTTTCCCCCGCCCGAGGCACAAGGATCACCTTTGCTGTGGCACGCTAGGAGAACAGAAAAGAGCTCCCTGGGGTGTGCAAGTGCAAATACACAGAGATAGTAATTGCAGCAAGTGAACTCAGAGGACTGTTGCCCAGTGGGACCTCTGATTCTGGCTTTTGGGCTGCATAGTCCAGATACTTTGTCAGCCTCCAAACTTTTTGATTGGGAAAGTTCACCTGCCCCTACATTTCAGTGCGCAGTAGATGAAAGTCATCTCACAGCAGAGAGCTAGTAACACTCCTCAAAGTGTTACTTAGGAACTTTGAACATCCTGTGTATCTGTACGGTTCCCTGCAGAGACTAATTTCAATCATGTTCTTAGTGCAATTGAGAGTAGAAGAGCAGAACCGTGAGTGTGTCTCACAAAAGTTACTGGGAGAGCTGGCCCTGAATCTCCAGACTGGCTTTCCACCATGCAAGCTTTCCAAGACCCCTGTAAGCACTCTTCTTGCTCACCAGCATAGCCCAGTGCTGAACAGTGATGCAAGGGAGTAACACTACATGCAACCAGTCTTTCTGGGTCTGTGTACATGACCAGTAAAGCCTGGATCAAAGTTCACTTTCAAGTTCAGACTCATCCAGCACATGCTTTTACCTGCAAATATGCATTCAGGCTGAGCTCTGAACCACATCTGAGGGAAGAGTCGCAGCAACACCTGGTAACTCAGTATGAACTCAATCCCATGTGTTCTGGATGAGTTGAGCAAGAAAAAGCGTTCAACCTAACTTCAGACATCTTGAGCCTGTGCATAGCGTTTTGTTCTGAATCTAAGCAACAGTAGAGCTAACATCCAGAAATAACCATTGGAAATAGAGTTCATCTTGCTAAAGTCTGTTGTCAAGCCATTCTTAACTCTTCAAGGTAGACATGGACAGTGACTTCAGTACTGGATACTACTCACATGCATAAAGTTACACATGTGAATAGCTGCTAGCAGTAGTATTATTCTTCACTTCATCTCTCCTATGGCAATAAAGACTCTACAACAAAGATGAACTGGGAGAGGGGCAGTGGAAAGCTAGGAGGACCACTAAAAGAAGACACTAGAAGAACTTAGCATGCATGTCAGCAAAAGGAAGACTGGGAAGGGATACAATAGCTTGATGAATAAGCAATGAATAAACATTAGCAATTATGCATCTAATTAAACTACAAAGCTGTATTGGGCCAAGAACAAAAGGATGTGAAATGGTCCTGACTATCTCAGGCTGCAAATTAGGAAAAGGCTTCAAACTCCCTCAGGAGTGTAGTTATGGAACAGCTTGTAATAGGAAAAGTGTCAGCAACACTCAACACCCAACTAGTGTTGAGACTGAGAAATGTTTCATCACTTGTAGTACATAGGGTACTTGGAACAATTCACAGCAGGCTATACAGTGCAGAGGACTATACTAGATAGCTATCTTATTTCCTATGCCAAACCCTGCTGACCAAAAACATCAGGTGAAAAACTAGAGTGATGGTCAACAGCCTGATAGCACTTCAGGAACTGGAGAATCAAGGAGTCAAGGTGAAAATTTTACTAAGAGTATCTATATCAGGATTCAATTTTGGGTTTACAATCCTTTTCTATTTTGGGCTTACTTAAACTGCATAATTAGCATTTAAGCTGACAGTGTGTGTGCCAGCCAAGTGATTTAGCTTCAAAACATAATTACTTTTCTTATACTGTTGAGGAAATAAAACAAGGAATAAATTCAGTGCACTATTTCATTAAAAGAGCATCTGTAAAGGTGCATTGTTATTGATATTGGACTTGATTCAGTCTTGGCATAAGCCAGGTATACTGCCAGGGCTGGGTTTGGCCAGCTGTGTTAATAATTCAGTGGTAATTGGTTTAACCTGTATCACTTTAAAATGACAACAGTAACACAACTGAATTACATTTTAAACCTGTGGGTTTGGGGCAAATTTGAGCACACCATGAGACAGGGAACAGGATACTTAGTCATCTTGTGTGTCTGATAGCAATGGTACATTGTAGAAGATAAGTGCCCATCAGCTAAACAGCCTCTAAGATCTCCTAACCAAAAATCATGGCTGACATAGAACAACATGAATGTTTTTAATTTTACTACAGAATGACTGGGAACTTCTCTGCTGCCCATTACCCATCTTTCAACTGTATATCTACAGGTAAGAAATAATAGAATACTTCTAGGTTTACATCAGGGTAACTGAAGCAGAATATGGAGTCTAAAGCAAGAAGATTCAGCATGTCAAAAATAGAATAAATGCATAAAGGTGAAGATGAACTCAAGGAGATACACAGAAGAAGACACTCTGAAAGAAGTGCATCTGAAAGATAAAAAACTTGAAAGTTTCAAGAAAAAAGGTACGAAAGCTGCAGTTTAAGGGGGAAAAGATATTAAAACAAAAAGAAGACAGACCAATGCAAATGACTGACAAGTTCAGGGTGAAATGTGGAGGAAGAGAAAGCATGAAGTAAACAGGGCCCAGAAATAAAGAGGGGGGACTAGGATCTAGAAAAAAAATGGCCTCTACTAAGGAAAGGTTTTCCTGGCATGATTTCAGCAAAAGTCCTTGACAGGATTTGCAGAAAAAGAGGAAAAGGTGAATAGTCTATGAACAGCAGCGTCTGACACCAGCTGCCTTCAGTTTTTGAGGAATTCAGATTTCTCTGGGATAAAGAACCAATTTTCAGGAAAGTCCCCCGCTAAAACCCATCTCAGCAATTCAAAGTACTGTAATGCACACCTCAAATAAACAAGGTTTTTAGGATGTCATTTACATCTCTCACCACACACCTATGCCAGTGATTAAAGCAAAGAGGCAGCAGCCATGCCATTTTCTGATTTAAAGCACAGGAGCTGATGGCACACGAGCTGAGCTGAGGTCCCAAGCTGACCTGGGATCTGATCCTCTCATCAAATCACCCTTGTCCGTAGGAACGGGCAAGTAACATGGGTGATCTAATCTCCTCTTTGACCTGTGTCTCACTCCAGCTGTGAGAGATTATGATTTGCTGTCTGTCATGCAAGTGCAGGAGAGGGCCCTGTGGTACCACCAAGCTCAGCAAGCCAGGGAGACGGACCCATCCAAGCGGGTATGGGTTTGCTGAGCTTGGTGGTACCACAGGGCCCTCTCCTGCACTTGCATGACAGACAGTAAATCATAGTCTCTCATGGCCGGAGTGAGACACTGGTCAAAGAGATTAGATCGTACAGCCTGTTCCCCTGTGATTTATAGGTGAACCACTCTGCAATCATACGCTGATGAGGGAGCGTTGTATTGTGCATTCTGATGCACTGCTTCGAGCCAGGGCCGGGATTGGCAAGGGGAAAGCAGAAAGCTATTATTTCTAAGATTGTACTGTTCTGGGACTACAGCTACTCTGCAAATTGTATTCATATTGCTAATATGTAGTAAGCAAACTATTTTTAAGGAGAAAACTTCCAGTCTGTTCTCAGCTATACATGGAACAATACAATAGTTCAGAATAAATAGTATTCCTTTTCCTTCTCCACCCTTGGATTGAATTAGGATTTAGTTCTATGACCCAAACAAATACTATTAATAACTGTGATTTATTTCTTGACACATAAAAAAAATGTACTGAATGGCTTTGTTTTCATTCTGCGTGCACCACAGGTACATTTGTAGACAGGAGTCAAAGTAGCTGCTGACAGTGATCAAATAAAGCAATGTTATTTTAGAGATATTACTTCCTGGAGGGAAAAAAGGAAGTAAAGCTTTATTTATCACCTGTCTTATTGCCAAAGATACCACTTTCAAGGACTGACTGGGGGAAGCAACTTCCCCAGGCCCTAGGAGACTTTCTACAGGCCAGACTGGTGAATGAACATGAAGGAAATGTGTAAAGAGAAGTGAGGGTTTCACCATTGCCTATTCTTTGCATAAAAAGGTGGCTGCTGTGTATGTGAATGTGCCAGAAATTGATTTCTGAAACTGGAGGTTTTAGGTCAACAAAGGGCTTGAAATCTTGAAATTAGTGATGATAAAAATGGAGGTGTGGAAGTAATGACTCTATTATTTTATTACAGGGAAATAGTTACTGTAATGACTCTAGCTGCTTGGTATTAGTCCCTTTGCCACCAAGAAACATTGGCCAAAATCCAGTTAAATCCTTCTGTAGTAGATCTGTGACTTCAGCACAGGAAAATGTGAGCAGGGTCAAATTTTATTCAGTAAATCAGTGGAGCAAATTCACTTTACTGGGAAAGAGATGAGACTATCTATTTTTTGGAAAGCTAAATTTGAATTTTAGGAGCTTTTAAAGATCAGAAGCACAACTAGAGCTGATCAAGACTGTTCTTGTGAGAATCATAGCATCCTTGCTAGCTCAGAGGGCTGAATCAAGGATATAAAATAGACTACAAGACAAATCAGACAAGAGGTTTAAAATTAATAAGTGCATGTGTTATATTTTCAATCTCTAGCTATATATGTCTTATTTTAAGTTTTATGCAAGGTAAATGATTTAATGGAACAAGAACTTTTTCATTAATGTATTAAAGAAGTAAATAAATTTAATATAAGATAATTAGAACTTTCAAAAGTTTTTTTTCTAGTGATACTCTTGTATTTTAACTGGAATTTCAGGATGATAGCCTATAATCATGGAAGTGGCACATAGCCCAGCAAAGCTGTGAAATTTCTTGTGTAACTGTGATGTCTGGGTGCCTGAGTTTTCACACCACAAAATAATGTGAATTTTTTTACAAAGCTGTGGAAGCACATTATAAATGCGATGGAAACTCACAGTTGGAGCTATACCATACCAGGTAGGTTAGGTCACCTACACAGACTATAAAGACATACCACTGTGTTTCTCCCCCAGGAAGAAATGCTGTTACAACAATTCTTCCATGATGTCCAGAAAGGTTTCCATGTTGAGAACAGCCTCTTCTTCTCTCCGATGTTAAGATTAGCAGTTACACATTGATTTCAGAAGCAGCTGGCTTTTAACATCATCAAGATAGTAGGCCAAGCTCTTCCCTGGCATAATTCCATTGACTGGATTTTTTTGCCTTTAAACAAAATTGTCTGTGTCACCAAGCTTTCAAGACAAAGTTCATGAGGAGACCAGAAAAGGATAAGATGAAAAGCAAAAATAAGTCAATAGATATACCTATCATTGACATGATCATCTGTAACTCCAGGTCAGAGAAACAGAAAGCTGCTCATGCAAAGAAAAGGACAAACACTGTCAGCGCAATCAAAGGCTTATTCAAAAGGCATCCTGATGCTTCCCTTTTATTTCCTGTTGTTTAGGGAATGAATTAGGGAATAAATTTTTTTGGGTACTCTAAGAACTTATTAAAAGAAAAGGAAAAACTCTTGCCAAGTCCCCATACAAACTACCAGATCTACTCAAGGGAGATTCAAGTTTAAAGGGACAAGGAAGGGAAGGAGTCTTGGTCTCACCCCCCCTCTAGTCAATGGCTAGTGTAGTTAAATAAGGAATTTATTTCTGGTCTGTGCCCAAATTGCCATAGTGCAAGGGGGAATTGCTATTCCCATGGATCAAAGCAACCTATTACGTCTTAGGGCTTAGACACGTGAAAAAAAATGATCACAAGGAGAAAACCTACCACACATTGCTGATAACACACAGTGGCACTTAGCCCACGACAGATTCATAGTAGTTCAAGTTAGCTCAGTCATCAGTGAAACTGAAACACGACGCTTGCCCGGATTGCTCGGAATGTGCCCAAGGACACAACCAACATTTAAACTCAAAGAAAAGGTAGGAATAAGAGGTTCCCTTTCTGGGTAATATCTTGTCAAGCCTTTAGCAGTCTGTGGAGTCATGGGGTAGGTGCAGTATGCCTTCCAGCCACCCTGAGAAGGAGGCATGCACCCTGTCATATAACTGAGTGTTTTGCCCACTCTCAATTTAAAAGAAGCAACTAAGACAACGAGCAGCATTGCCTCCAGAATGCTACAGAATAGACGGAAAATTGAGTTCATTGCCAAAGACTTTTTCAGGGAGAGAGCTGTGTTCGCCTCAGATTTTCTACTTCCAGATTTCCCATTGCTCTCTATTGCTTAAATTTTCCACTGTTTAAAAGAATTATTATTATTATATTTCTCTATAATATAATTATATTATGGTTCTTATTTTATCTTACCACCATGCAAGGTGGTATCTCTCCATCCTTGTTCATACTCCCTCGAAGTTTGTAGGTTGACTGCATGCTCTCCTTTCACCCTCCAGCAGTCATCACTTAACCAACAACCTCTCTCATTTGTAAGTTTTCCTCAAAAACTGATCTCTGCGAGCCTAATCCAGCATTTTGTTACTATCCTCTGAACTACCGTCTTCTTTCTAGTAATTAGGTTCCCAAAACCTAAAAAACTGTTTGACACATTGGCAAGTAGCAAACCAATGCTTCATCAGGATTTTTTTTTCCTTCATACTAAATAAATGTCTAGTGCAGTGGGGGAGGGATATATGCTTTCTAAACAGATGCACAGTTTCAGAAAAAGGTTTAGAACTATTCATCTGTTTAGAAACCATAGTCAATGTAAAATGATGGAGCATTTCAAATAAAATGTGGTTTGAAAAACATACAACCTACCTTCTGCTTGGTGATTTGTGAGATCAGTGCTTAATCTGACATAGTTTATTCTGGTACTGCTGAAACAAAGAGTCTAGAAGTGAGGATCTGCAAAGAGCTATCTTAAACACCTATTGCAACAGGAGACTTTTCTCTTCCTTTTGCAATTATCTTTCCTATTAGTCTGATAGTTACAGTCTACCAAAACAAGCAGATAAGGTCTGATAGAAAATGAAGAAGATGGCATAGAGTGGCCTATTCAAGAGCCACATGTTACTCATGACACTGTAATGGTCGACTTCATTAAGCAGCTCCAAATAAGGAAGCAGGATGTAGAAAACACATTAGTCCAAAAAGAATGGCACTGCATAATCCAGTCCAACACAGATCAGTGTTGTGTGACACCAGAATATGAGAGTCAGGAAAAGAAAATCTGCATTTTGCTATATGGAGAAGGAAAATATGAACCCTGAGTTTCAGGAATACTCTAGGGATAACACTCCTAGTCTTCAAAAGCACTAACACTCTTCAAAAGCTGCTTTTCTAACCACATGGATAGTTTGCAAATCCCAGATTTCCCAGACCACGTAGCTCCAAAATACAATCCCAAAAGAGAATATACAGAGACATTGACAGAATCAGTCTCCACTAAGGAAGAAAGAGAGAAAAAAATTGTAATTCAGTGTTTTGGACTATACTCTCATGAATTGCGGAAACCCTCTGAAGGAAAATCTGTTTTTTGACAGATTAGTTCATAAGTAGGTATTACAAAAATATGTGCTAGATCTGATTTCCACCTACTGCTGTGAACTCACTCACAGCAACAGAGGATCCAGAAAAGCAGCTCCCAGATCAGCTCTGCATCCAGCATTGCTCCTCATCCTTTTTTCTCTCATAAATGCAGCTTCACAGGCAGCCCACAGCATGGCTGGCAGCAGCATCTCCAGGAGCGCCCAGTGCTATGTCAACATGCCAAGAGTGCAAAGGCTCCAGGACTTTGTGAGCTCCCTTGGACATGTGTTAGCTGTGATGGAAGTCAGTTCTTCAATGCTGTTCTCTAGCTGTGCCAGATCTTTAGCATGGCCATAGAGTGGTGTTCAGTGGTCATGCAGATATGTCCTTGTCCCACCACTGCTTCTGAAAATGAAAATGTTTGAAAATGCCTCACAAATTAGTACCATAAAGATATAATAAAGCTGACTGAAAATTGGATTTGCTGTCCTTTAAGAAAATGCACTGCCAAAACTTGCAGTGAAAAAATTAAAAATGGGAGGGGCAATAACCACACAGAACTCAGAGAAAAAATCACTTGGGCTCACTGAAATATTTGTTTTGATTTTTTTTTTCTGAATATGTTGTCAATTTGAAATGAAATATAATTTACTACTAATACCCTGGAATGTTTCATAGTAGCTATGTCAAGCCCTTTAATAAAAATATCTATTGCTTTTCTACATAAAATTTCATCAAATCCATAATATTATGAATAGTTTTGCTTTTATAAAACCCAATATAAAAAGTTCCAGCTAAAATTTTCCAACCAGTTGTTTCCTAGGAGAAGCTAAAATAGTGTAGTAAAGAAATTTTCAACTGGAAAACAAAACACTGATGTAGTGGGACTGCACACAGGAAAAAAATCTCCTAATGTATGAGCTGATACCTGCCACAGAGCACTAAATGCCCCTGCCTGAAAAAAGTTCAGTTTAGTTACCCTGCTTTATTCATGCTTCTCTGCTGTATAATTAAGTACAAAAGCCATGACAGCCTTAATCAGATAATTGCAGCAAAGCCAGGTATGGTCCCACTTAAGGGAAAGCCTATTAGGAATACTTCTTTAACAGAGGAAGAGACTAAAGAGACTTGGGAGTAATTATCCATACTGAAAAGAACAGAGCTCACAGCTCAATTGCAAAAAAAAAAAAAGAAAAAAAAAAAAAAAAAAGATCTGCCTGTAGGACAGAGTCTCCTGTTGAAATGATGTACAGTGAGATGGCTTTTGTGCTTTCTTTGTCAACGCTGGTGACTCATGCACTACCATGCTGCAAAGCCTGCACCTGGCACTGACTACAGCAAGAAAGACAGCAACAAAGAAGTAACACAGGCAAGCTGCGAGCTGCAGATGTGCTTGTGTTAATTCGGGGCTGAGCTCCCCCCGCCTTCTCAGCTCTGGACATTGCTTTTCCTTTCTCTGTGCAACTTTCCACAGCTCTGCTAGGAAGGATTGGGCAGGGTGTAAATAATGCCATGCTTAAATACACACACTCAGAGCTTCTGTGCACCGCTGGAAGCCAGAGCTGGCTCAAAGCTTCTTGGCAGCGTAGCTGAAAACAAGTGCAGCTCTGGGAGGAGGCGCAGCAGCCAGGCTGCTACAGGAGCCCAGGAGACAAAAATACAGGGAAAGAGCCCCAGAGATATAATCCAGAGTGGTTACCTTCCTATCCACCGCCCAGAGTGGCAGCACACAGCAGCCAACTTAACTTTTCAGTGCTTTCATGTAGGCAAAGTAGGATGTTCAGGCAGGAGAATTATTTTTCTCCTGCTCAAGGAGAAACTTGAGAAACTCGAACTCCAGAATATCTCATAGACATAATGAATTGGTTGGGGGTTTTTTTCTCCACCCAATAATTTCACTTCAGTATGAGTGAGGGACAGAACAACACCAAGCCCTGAGCATTAGCCTAAGTAAGAGTTGCAGCTTGACAAGTACATGACAGAAAAGATAATCCTGTCCTAATGTCACTCACCTTGGCAAACCACAGTATCCTCTTCTGGCAGTCCAGTGACCAGCTGCATCCTCTGATATCCGTTTGTGTTTTTACGTACTTATTAGGATCCAGATAGATGAATTAATCCTCGTGTATTTAGTCATCACCTTTAGCTATAAGCAGCTCTGATGGTAACACACACCTCTTTTTTTTTCCTTAGGAGTTCCCTGTGCTCCCCATTCCTTCCTAGCACTCACCTGCAGATTTGTCAAAATTCAATTGTTTGCCTCTCTAACTCAGGACAAGTATTTTTTCTAAGTTTCAGATGAAACAGTAATACTGCTACAAAACAGCATGATTAGAAAGGGAGGATAGATGCCCCCTCCCTCATATTGATCTATTTTTCTGATTTTTAAGAACTGTGGGGGGACCCAGAAGAAATCTGACAAAACCCCTCCCTTATCAACAGCTCATGGGCTGAAACTCATGAATTTATGAGCACTCCTATGGGTGCAGATCTCTGCACACTTAAATGGGTACCTCAACCATCAGTTTTTATGGCTATGCTTTCAGTTCTGATTAAAAATAAAGTGTTCCTGGGGGAAGAGAGCTGATGGAGGCCGAAGCCAAATTTATCAGCACAGAAAAATGCCTGATAAGACTAACTCCAAAGTTGTACTTTCCCTTTGCAGAATATTCCAGCTTCTTTAGTGAGCTGAACATCTGGAAGGGGCACGGCACGAGCTGGACCACTCTGGCTGTTTTTCATGGGAACTGACATGCAGGACCAGCAAGGAATGAAGGGGAGGCCAGTGCTGTATTTAAAGGAGAGAACAGCAGTTTTATCTTCATTTGGGAGGCCAGTGGAGCAAGGAACAGTGCAGAAAGCTATCTCCGGTGTGGAGGAGCACTGCTCATTGTCCAGGGCCACTGTGCACAGAGCTGCAGCTGCCTCTGCCTAAATGGCAGTGAAACCCGGGACGCTGCAGAGAAAGACGAAGGAGACGCATTTCTTTTCTTGGAAAAGAAATGAATATGGTAAGCTGCAAATCCATCAGGCTTAAGGATCTTACTGCAGGATAACACATTGCCGGCATCCAGGAGCCTGATCCTTCTAATGGTGTCTAAATAGCAACTTTGCCATCAAACGGTGAGGAGAAGCTAACAGAGTCCCAGGGTGAAGCTTACTCTCCTCCAGAGAAGAGGAGATCCGGTTTTGCCACAGCAGCTGGTAGCAATCTTTAAATATTTGTCAGTTACCCTTGTTGTCTTCTGGATTTTGTGTTGCAGCTGTTGTAACCGACGGTGCCATCTGCCTTAGAGAGCCTGGCCACGAGCCCACCCATTTGGTTGCTTTTTCGCTGGTATTTTTTTTTCCTGTCTGATTTTTCCCACCCGTTGCTCTGGCGCAGCCTTACGGCCCCTCTTCCCCTGCGCAATGCGAGCAGCTTCTGCGGCATTGGCTCTGCAGGCGGGGGCAGATTCACAGCAGCCACCTGCCCTTCATAGTTGTTCGTTTTAGCTCCAAAACCAAGCTGTTAGTTCATCCATTCTGCTTGCATTTTGTGGTTGTCATGTAGTTGTATTGATCTACAAAGTTATGCAGTCAAGGATTGAATGCTTCTGAAAACCAGATGTGACATTGCTTAGGACAGAATCCTCTGTGCACCTGAGGAGTGGATACACCCCGGGCAGCTTGGTACAATGTGATCAGAGCTTTCACTCTGACCTACTCACATCTGCTGGGGGGTGACAAAATTAGTCCAAGATCCAAATCATTAGAATATTCAGTTCTTGTTACCTAAAAGAACTAAATCTAGTGGCAGTGGTTTTAAGAAATCACCAAAAAAAAGCTATTTATTATTTTACTGGGACATTTAGGTCAAGAGTTTCAAAATTAGAATTTGGGACCATTTGTTTTTAGAGACTCCTCTGTAAAAATTTTAAAATGGGACCAATTCAATGGGGGGAGGATTAAAACCCAATGAAATCAGCTCAAATTCATGCCTCCAAAAATCAAACACTCAGATGCACTACTCCATCATAAAAATCCCATCAGAGTCTGGAGTCTGGAGCTCCAGGTTTAGTTTCACAATAATTATGTAACCTCTGGCTAACCTGAAATTGCTGAGCTCACTCCCAAATTATCAGATGTGTGTTGCAAAAAAAGCTGTAGGGAAAAAGATCAGAACTGATCCTGAAAGAGCAATAGTTCTAGTTATTAGGAGGCAAACACAATACTGCTTTCTTTCATTCATCCATAACCCAACTAACAGTGGAGCCTCAAGACAGGATGTGGATTGGAGTTTTAGAAAGCTACATTACTAATTCATTCTGGTTAATTTTGACTAGGACCCAACAAGCGCACAGGTGACACTGTCACCGTCACAAGCAACAGCTAAACACGACCTCCCCTTCTCTGTCTCTCCCACGGCCCAGCTACCTTTCCACCCATAGACATCACCCAGTAGCCTCCAAGCCCACCAAAGATCCCCTCTCACCTCAGTCAGCCTTGTGCAACTCAGGCTCGAGACAAACTGTTTACAACTCCAATCCCCTCCATAATTCTTCTGCCAACACTTCTAAGACCATAATGAAGCAAATGATAGGTGTGAGAATTAGACCTAGTTTCCTACCAGTTTTTCTCTTCCCTCTTTTCCAGAGGACATTTCCAGTATATGTATATGAACAGCTGTATCCAGAGGCAATGCTTTTTCAGTGCATGAATATAATCCATAGACTGTTTATTCTGGGAAAGAAACTAAATCTCTTTCTTACTCTTTCCATATATATATGTATTATATGAGGCTCAGAAATGAAAAGGCATGCACACTAAGGAGAACCTCCAGGGGAGAGTATTGTAACTTTCAAGCCTAGTGTAACCCAGCTGATGCTGACAAAAAACACACCAGAGAGTAATTTAGCCCACTTACATAAAAAAGACACCAGACAAAAACACAGATTTTTCAAACGTCTCTCCCTTTACAAGACAACATTTATAGAGTAGTTTATAGATCAGCTCTTTTCAAGCCCTCACTAGAGCAAGGCAAATATCTTACTCTATGCAACCAATTATTTTTTTTTTATGATATATTATCTACATTAGGGACATATAAACCTCTGGGATTTTATGCATTTTATGGGTGTTTTTCCCATTATGAAAAAAGATTTGTTTCTGAGTAACACTCAGATAATTGGCTTTTGTCTTTATATTCATCCACCCACATTGTGTCCTAACTGGTGGTCAGGTAGTCAGGATGTACTGCTTTCATTGTCATCAGAATTTGATTCCTGTACTGGAAAGACTATTTTACTGAGTTTGAAACAGATGAGCAATAGTCCCTTCCCACCTTAAACTGTATGAAACTATATGAAATATTTTCTCCAGGAAGTTGTATTTGAAGGAAATAAAACGATTGCAATTTTTCCCTTTAATTTCCCAAACGGTCCATTCTCAGTAAAAATCTGCAAGGTGGGAACAAACACGGGCTCTTCTGTTCAGCTGCCACCATAAGTCTGCCTTCTTCACTTGGTGAGAGTGGGTATCCAGGCAACAACCACAAGACATAGCCCTTGCTTCTGGGGACTCTGTATACATATATTTCTAGTGTCTTACGGAACTGATACCTATAAAATAGAATCTGGATTTATATCTCTGTCCTATTTTCTCTGCATATTTGTCCTGTTGCACTTTTGCATAAGTATTCAGTTATAAAATATGTAACAAAGTAACAGTGCTGAAGAATTTTCCTCCATACCCACAAAAAGACTGTCTCCGCTCAGTGCTTCACTTACAGATGTTGAATTTTATTCCCATCCATGGAGATTTCATGTTCGCAACTACTGCAGATGAACGCTGGCCGCTGCGTAATGACAGCTATAGAAACAGAGCCGTGTAGAAGAAGGAAACAGTTTCACAAAATATTTTGATGTTTGATTTCATTCCGGATCAGAACAAAGTCCCAAAGTGGGGAAGTATTTCCAAACCACACGGAGGCTGGCTCGACGGCAGGCCAGCAGGCTGTCTGCCCCAGGATCCACACCTCTGGGCTTTCACGCCTCTAACTCGGAGGCAGTTGCCATAGAGGATCTTCCATGGATCTTCCATGGATCTGGGAAGCCTGAGCCAGACAAAAGCAAAAACAGATGTGGCCAAGCTGGAAGAAAATGAGGCAGGCTTTGCAGCCATCCAGCTGTGATTCCCTTGGAGTTTTCTCCAAGACAAATTACTTCTGTGAAAGAGATCTGTTTCAATACACCGAGAAATCTCAAACAAACATGTCCCAGGAAGGTTTCTCTCCAGCTCAAGCCTTGCCGTTGTTAGCCTCCCCCATGTCATACCCTCAAACCACACTCATTCACCAGCTGCCCCAGTTACAGCTGCCTCGTTAGCACAGTGGTCTTATACACGGCTGAAGGAGTGAGTGACGTTACCTTGTAGGCATGATTTCTACCTACCATATGATAGAAAGATGTCAGCATAGAGTCCCTCAACCAAGAAAGTCTCTGTTGATTCAGAGACCATAACCTAAGAAAGTTTGTATGCAGGTAATCTGATTTACATTTCTAATACTATAAAATGTCCCCACCTTTCACCATGATTGCTTCTACTGACTCAAATATTTTTAAAAGAAAATAAATAATTAGATAAAAACAGCCTTCTATCAGAAACTAAGTTAATAATTTATAAGCATTCGTCAAAACTTGAACTGATTCTGACACTTCCTTCAGATATATACAGAAGAGATAGAAATTCATATCAAATGTGCTCTGAAATCTATTTATAAGCACAAGCTGAGAGACAGAGAATCTAAAACAGAGAAACATTTTATGAAAACTGGGAGCGGGAATAAAACTCTTTCCACTACCTTCCATATTGCAGTGTCTCATCAACAGTAAACACAATACATGGTTTTGCTTAAACCAAGCCAGCTTAGCATAAATTTCCCTTAAATGTAAACCGGGCCAAATTATGAGATCTTCAGTCATGTTCCACTTATATATTTAGCCATAGACTCCAAAGAGGACTCAGTCAGAATAAGCAGTGATTAGAAATCTGGTATAGCTTCATGATAGGGGCAAAAATGAATAAGACTGAATTATCTGAACTGCAAACAATTGATTTTTGTATTGGACATTTCCTAATGAATTGTTGCTGTTAGTCAGTAATATTGTAAGTTGGTTACTCTCCAAAAGGCCTGAATAGTAGTAAGAACTATAAATAACTGCCTAAAGGTAACACAGCAGCTAAGTAATCCTGTCAGTTAGACAGGATTTTCTCTGTCATCCTTGATAATGTTTCAGAATAGTCTGTAAGTAGCACAGAGCAGCTATCCAATAAATTCAGCTTTAAAGAAAAATTACCCATTCCTAATAATTAAACAAAAGCTTTTTATAGTCCCTCACAGAGTGTGTTTTACAGCAGAGTAATTGTCTAGCTCTCCTTGGTCATAACTGCAAGAACAACTATCTGTTGACTACAAAATGTTTTATGGGTTTTGTAAATGCTCCAGTGTGGTGTGTATATACGGTATACATATGCATAATGCATCTCACAACTACCTTTATTCATTACCATAATATTCATAATAAAAATCATCATAATCATAATTATTAGCATATAAAAACTTATCAGTCACATGTAACTATTAACATATAAAAACCTCATCTAAATTATAAATAATTATAATTTGTATAAGAAATGTAAATGTAATTAACATATTCAAAATTCATATATAAATATATATAAAAAGCTTCTCAGTCCCAGAAAGACTGAACACAATGATAGTTTTAGATCCCAATTACATAACCCAACAATCAGGATCACGATTTCGAAAGAGGAAATCTAAGATCCACTGCAAGTTGCTGTACTTCATTTGCACATGTAGTTGCAGGTAACCAAGCATGAAAAGCTGGTAAAGAGGAAACGAACAGAAAATTTCGACTAGTGTTTTTCAAAGGGACTCCTAAGACTCCTGCCACACATTTGGTGGTGGGACAAACTGTGATGACTGAGGGTCTTGGCACCACAAACATTTGCCTTCCCTCCCCACAGAGGACAACACCCCTGCGCAGGGATATCTGAACAGGATGTTAAGCTGCTCCTGCTCAGATTTACACCCCAACCCATTAAGCACGGTCATCCTTCATCTGAATATTCTTCCCTTCTGCATCCTCTCTTCCACATTAATTCCTATCGATAAAGCTCGATTTTTGGGTTGCCGTCACTGACTGATCGCAGGCAGGCAATGATAACATCTCATTTCAAAGGCCAACAGCAGTCTATCTGGTAGCTTTCTTGAAGGTCTGTGTCTCCAGCACATCACAGAAGCTGGACTGAGAAAACGTATCTTGAGTAGCCCGATTTACAAAGGTATGAATGTTTGCTTTCTCTCCATATTAATCTGAGGTTACACAGTTTCTCTTGCAACAGCTGCACCTCTGACAGGAGTCCTCAGAGTCACCATGGCTGCACACAGTGAGGTTTGTCAGACGGACAATGACTGACTTCCAGTTTCGCTGCCAGCTACTTTGGCGTCTCTGCACTTCTATTTCCTCCTCCTCCAAAAGCGCACCATCTTCGCCCCACCCAGTTTGGTGCGTAATTTCTGCTCTTCCACCCTCATGGGTAGGCTGTTGCTCTGCCTCTGTAAAATGTTGCTTTCCATGTCCAGCAAGAGTCTATACTCCAGAGGAAAAGCTTCGAGTGAAATTATCAGCTATATAATTGTTAGAATGTAGGATCCTGGCCAAATGGGTGTGCAAAACCAATAGGGAAACCTCAGCCAAGGTATGGAGAAAGATGAGAACAGAAAACCTCAAAGGATAATAGACAAGATAACTGTGTAGCTGCAGTAATGTTACATATTTTCCTCTACTGAGGTCAAATCTCAGTCTCACTAGAATTAATGGAGAAATTGGTATCAACTTCAGTGGAATCAGTGTTTCTCCTCTAGTGACTTGGACTTAGTGTGGGTGTGCCATGGTGTCAAGGTACAATTAGCTACTTAGCAGCAGCTCTTCTGCTGGCAACCCTCAGCACCGTGGGTTACTGCAGCTACAGACGATAATGATTTTCAGCTTTGTAGACTTTCAGAAATGCAAATAAGTTGCAGTCCCCCTTGGAAAATTCACATATATGGATTGCATTATATTTTGCTTTTTTAAAAAAAATTATTCTGTGGGAATACTTTAGAAGGAGCTGGAAACCACTAGAAAGCTTTTAGCATTCTAACACAGGTTCTCTTGGAAAATCCCCGCTAGCTAACTGTGGCACTTTTCATTTCACTACTCAGTATCAAGATGATGTCAGAGACTAAGTACCTGAAGATGTATCACAGAAGATGTTCTATATTTATTCATGTTCAATCTCAATTAGTATCAACATCTTTACCATGTAAGCTGTAAAGGAAAATAAATAAATCTAATAAAAGTCACCCATGTTTTAAAACTGCAGGAGAAATAATTAAGATTAGTAGCAGTCACAGTTTCTGAATGAAGATGTACAGTGTATAACACATGATTATGAACATACGCTATCCAAATGATTAGTAGCTTGCTTTTTTGTGTTGCTCAAGTTTAAGGCATGAAAAATCTTGCTGGTGTCTTAACCATTTAATCAGCAACTTATGTGATCAAAAGAAGTACTATTCAAAACTCTCTGACTTGGGCAAAGACTGAGGGGAAGCAGCATACTATAAATTTCATAGTAGTGGCCTCTAAAGATAAATACTTTTGAAATTTTTGACATAATAAAGGGACAGAGGGAAATCTTCACATTCATGTAGCTCATTTAAGCCTTGTGCTCTGCAGTCTCACAGAGTGTATTTAGTTTTTCATTTTTCTTTCAGGAATTTCATCTCAGAAGCACCTTAGGAACAGCTATTTTAAGCCTGCACATATCATTGTAGGGATGCCAGCGCTTACCCACTGAAAGCACAGCTTAAGGATGCCTGAAATCAAGCTCAGCTGATGAGAAAGGCAGGACAGAGTTTTTATTACACGCTCATGCTGAAGGAAACATTTGAGCCTATGCTGTTCAGTGAGTGCTTCCCAACAATCCATACTGCCTCCCCCACCTCAAAAATCTTTTACTGTATACAACTTCTCATGCATATTTAGCCACCCTCTAGCGTTTATCAGTATACTTTTCACATGGCAAGCTGCTAAGGAAATTCAATAGATGAGACGGACCTTTAAAATTGATTAGAGCCTGCAAGTATTTACTCCAAGATCTCTGCCATGCTTCAAGAAGGTTCAGAAATATGCTTGCCCTTCATATGTCCTGTTATCAGACAATAACATCCTCCATAATTTTATGCTCCAAAAACTTTTGTCAGCAGTAAAGAACAAAGGACCTTGTAATTGGCTTTTAAGAATGATAGAGTTACAGCATTGTTTCACATAAGAAAAATGAAGGTTATTGTTCAAGGCCATGTATTTCATCCTATACTCTATTAACAAACAATAATCAACATTGGCACCACAGAAAGTAGTGGATCAAGATGTTCTTCTGTCACATAAGGTAGCTCACTTGAATTGATCAGATGTTATAAGCTACATGCGGTTCTCATACTGCTTAACACTCACTTATTTCAACAGTCCAAAATCTAATAGCCTTGTAGATGCCTGCAACTCCTTGTTCATATTTAGAGGTAGGATGAAATAAAAATTGTTCAAACCCAGCAAACACATTCCAGAATAACTCTCCTATATGGAAATAATGAGCATCTGAAGGTAACACAAAACTTTTCCCTCCCTTTATTTAGGGAAATACACATAAGCCTGTGCAATTTTATCATTTACACTTGTAGCTCGAGTATGTAAAGGTTTTAATTCAAGGCTTAAAGTAAAGCCAGGAGGAAAATTAGTTGATACAGGAGATTTGTTGGCTGGCAGATACATAAATTAAGCTCTGTATCATGTAGTATTAGAGTTTGGAAGGATTATCTGCCATTTGAATGAAAGAACTTCATCAACAAGATGAAGAACATCATCTGGCAAATACATATACCTAATGAATATGCACATTTGGAGAAATACCAAAATGTCCTATAGTCCTATAGTCCAGTAGTCAACAGGATTAGCCTGAAAAGCTTTTCCTTAAATAAAATCAAATAATTCTTTAGCACATTGATTTAAATATTCTGCTATGCCACCAATCAGCATTAGTGAAGAAAAATCTTAAAAGACAATGGCAATTACAGATTTGGTGTTGTATTTTCTCAGTGAGAACTTTTTCCCCCTATTTGAAGTAAATAAATGTTCCAGTGTTCCCCCCACACATCCCATTAATCCACCTCTCTAGAATAGATTTATCTGGGTTAATAATATTTGAGCAATGCTCTGAATCCTCTTTTAGATGCATAGTGTGATCCAAGTGAAAGTACTTTGGACGGGATCTCAGTAGACTGTGGGTTCTACCGTTGACCTTGCCACTGACTTTGATTATGTCAGTTTATCTCTTTGTGTCCCTGTTTTCCTCATTTTTGTGCACCTGTTCAGACCAACAGATTCCCAAGGACAGAAGTTGTCACATTCCCTTCATCTTTGGCACACTTTGCACAACAGAATTCTGACATATAGGCTCTGCGGTAACACAAATTTAAGTAGTAAAAACTTGTTCTTTTCCCTGAATTACTAGTGCCTGAGTGAAACTTTGTGTTTCTAGAGAGCAGCCAATGCAGGATTAACCTCTTAAGCATAAACAGATTTTCTTAGCTCACCGCTATGTCAAATACGAACCATCAAGGCTATAAGTGCAGTATATGGCCTTCTGGTCTTAATTTCTCTCCTCTTCCACTGGCTTTCAACATGTCCTTACCAACTCGACCGAGTTTTGTCTTTTGTGGTGTAATAGCTGACTGAGAACTCTTGTGAGTTGGGAGCTCCTGCTTCATACCTGCCCTGATACAGCACCTTGTTTTTCCAGGATGAATCATAGAGCCCTAATTTTGAAATCAGGTTCTCAAGTTGGTTCTTCTGAAAAAGAACACTTTACAGAAATTCACTGTGCCATTATCTTGTAATTTTGAAAGGCAGTTGGCAAACTCAAATGCAGAACAGCTGTGTATGTATGCTGAAGATAGTGGTACCCTGAAAAAGTTTGTCTTCTGAATTAGTCATCCCTCCGCTGATCCTTAGCAAGGAAGCACCCTGGAGTTCCTCCTCAGGACCAGATAACCAGTGTTATCCTTTTTACTTGTCTGCCTGGAAATACCCAGATTGCTGATGAAGGCAACATGGAGAAAATGCACTCAGGGAATTCTCATAATCGTCTCAGACAGAGGGACATGACAGACTGTGTCCTATATAATACTAGCCTACCTTCCTAGAGCCTACTTGTAATAATACCTAGGCACAATGCATGATTTTTCACATAAATTTCCATCTTTTGTGGATAACAAGTGCCTCAGATGGGTACCTGAAGCATCTGGAGGAAAGAAGGGATAACAACCCCTTTTTCACACCAGGGTGGCTCCCTTCAGCCCTCCCAGGCTTCATTTAAAGAGGAACTATGAGTAGTACAGTTGCCAAGAGTCTGAGGCAGCAGGAAGCAGCCCAGCACACCCACAGGCTACTGCCAGCAGTTCTCTGTGAGCCCCTCAGCTCCTCTCCCAGGCTTCACAGAGACCACGCGATTTCTGCTCTGCAAACAGTCTGCGTCTCCCATGTTGTCACGTTTAAGCTTCCAGTGACCTGGAGAGAGTGTGAACATCTCAAACCAGACCCAAAATGGTGGTCCCATCTAGAAAAAAAGATGTCACTAAAAGCAGTGCTTTTGCCTCTGATCACCTGGTGAAGGAACATACACACATTTTGCCAATTTTAACTATTTCCAAGTTTTTTTTTGCCTTTCAAGCAGTGGGCAGGAAGCCAGATGAAACCCATTCACATGTGGGAAAGGTGAAAAGCAACATAAGGCAGGAACAGCGGCTGGAAGGAGATGTTCCACAGAAATCCTCCAGATCAGTCTACAATAGATGGTCAAGAAGAATAGAGAGATTATAGCCATATATTCAAAAGATGCCTCCAGTTTTTCCCGCCTCAGTGTTTGTCTATCAATGTACGGCCTGTTTTAAGATGCCAATTACCCAGGGCACTCTTTGATTTTGAACAGAGCCTTGGTGCTCAATAGTTGTAAAGATCATCGTCAAAAATCAGATTTACCTATTAGGAGCCTTGAAAAAGTTGAGGCATCCAAGAATACTTTTGAAAGGTGGGTTACATTGTCTGTTTTAATATCACCTATGTAACATCTTTGTGTGATCACACAATCCAAACAAGAGGCGCTCATGTGAAATTTCTCCAATCCAGGCCTTGCTGAAGAGGATGCTCAACACTGCAGTCATTCAAGTTGTCATGCAGGGCATGCAGTGCTTCCCAAAACGTGGCTGAAAAACTAACTGCAAAAATCGCTTCTGTTATTTAAGAAGATATTGGTTGAATTTGTCTGTTCTATGCGCTCACATCTACCTATTTCTCATGCTTCTCTCAGTCTGCAAGTGAATGGACATTTGTTCCTAGCAGTGAAAAAATATTAACCATGCTTAACCCTTCTGGCTGACGTAATAGCACCCACAAGAACTCTAATGAAAATACCAACTTTGAGCAACCCTTGACATTTAATTGCTTTTGGATCTGGGAATGAACTCAGCTGTCCATTAACAGTATTGATGATTTGCATTTATTCCATTTCACCAATGCAAGGTTAAGAAAAATCCAGCATTTAAACCACTTCATTCTTATAATGCCAGTTAATATAAATGCACAAAAATCAAGAGGATTCTATAAGGTCTGAAGGGGTTTTTTTTAAGCTACATTACAAAATTCCCTGTGGTGTGGATCCTTATTGAGCAGACATGCTTACCCCCTTCTATAGATCCACTTTCTCCTTTCTTTTCACACTGGTCTTCTGGTGGTTCCTCTTGTGCAATTGAATTTGGCAAGTGCAAGAGCATTTGTTTATACTGCGCACAAGCTGGGGAATGCTATTTTGACAGCTGATAGGTCTGCAGCACCCTTAGAGACTTTTAAAAGCACATTGAAAACTTCATTATTTACAAAGCTTTACAGCTGGGATGCACAAATCACCCATGACTGATTTGCCAAAAGAACATTTAACTGTATTTTTAGGTATCCACCTTTTATAGGCTTTGCATAAACCTAAAAAGGGGTCTTAGGACTTTAAAATTCATGTTCCCTCATTCTTCCTCTGCCATTGATTCTCTTTTTTTTTTGGGGGGGGGGGGTTGCACAGGGAGAGGGCTTCTTGTTATTGGACATTTTCCTACTTTCCTCCTGTCTTTCCTGCAGTAGTTACAAGATGAACTCCAGCTTTTCCTCCACTGCATGTAGAATTAAAAGAGTGACTGTGATCCACTGAACATGTCCAGGATGTCCAGGAAAACACAGTTTTTCCACTTCTTTAGCAGCTTGATCTGTAGTACTTCTAATATTTATTTCCCCATTACCATTACCGTTTCAAGCCATGCTTGTGGAAAAATCATCTTTTTCTTTGTCTTCTTCCCCCTCCCTCAGTTAAGCAACATTTTACATTTCAGGTATGTGAAGCTGCCAGTTTTTTCCACTTGCTCTACATCTCACCACCACCCATTAGCTCAGGGGAAACATTAGGGAGCGATTTTTACAGAACATCCACAACCCATACAGATATCAGCAGAAGCAGCAGGTGTTCAACATCTCTGAACATCATGCCCTATCTGCATATTTATGCCCTGCTCATTGCCCGAGAATCTGAACACCTGCACCAGGCTGGTGTTGCCAACTCTTCTGGTGTCATTGCAAGTCTGAGGATATGTGGTGGTTTTAATCAGTGCTTCCAAAATCACCCCATTACATGAAAATCTCAGCTTTCATCACAGATTTCTCATCCTCTCATCCCTGGAGAAAAACATGAAAACACCATCCAAGTGTCACCACAGATCAAAAACGCATTCCAAAATCATTTTGTTTCAAAAGTATTATTTTAAGCCAATTCCTTGACTAAGGAGGACATAACTCATGATGCTAAAGACTGGCAGTACTGCAAGATTTCAAAGCCATTTACATTCTGTTCCCATTAGCGGTATAAAGTACACAAGGTCTGTGCTGGAGGAGCCGGAGAAACACTCACGCTGAGTGGTCACTTGTTTTCTTTTAACATTCACTTAAAATAAGCCTGTGTCACTTATGTAATCAAATGTTCCATAAATACTCTAACAAATAAGATACTGACAGGAACGTTCACTGGCTCCTTCTGAAAGGTCTTTAATTTATCATCGCATAAATTCTCCCCTGATTCAGAAGCCTGATTCTCATCCAGCAGGAAACTGAAGCATGCCATCTGATGCATGGACCCAGTCAGAGTATCTGAGCTCTTGAGGATGGTATATTCACTACAAGCCATACATACATATATATACACATATACATATATTTATACACACACAGAGTGTATAAACCTGGTATTATTCATATAAATTACTTGGAATTTAATTTCAGGCAAAGAAAGTGTCAGGCTTATAATCTGTTTGCAGACAACTTGTAAACAAAAAGAGGTTAGGTTCACCAGATATTTATTTGCTCAGCTCAGTTTTGTGTTTAATAAGTTATTGGATTTTCTTCTCTATAGGGTTCTTAGCGGATATAAACAGATTTTACAAGGCTGATCTGTCTCCCAAATAAGAAAGAAAAAGGCCCTTCAGCAGTCTCCTTAACAACCTGATAACAGCACAAATATGGCAGTGGCGCTTCTGGCACTTGCTATTTCAAGAGGTTTCCACCTCTGCTGTGATGACATCTTCTATCAATGAACACATGCCCTCCTGGCTGACTGGTCCAACACAGGTTTCTCACAGGCAAACTTCAGCGCTGCCAGCAGAGACCATGCCCAGGGGAGGCATGCATCAGCATCGGGCACTCTGCATTTGCTGACCTGCCTTTCACTAACCTTTCCATTAGGCTTTTCCCTGGGCTATTGCTGCCAAGATCAACTCCCGAGACTCTCCGTTGCAGGCAAAGGCCTGCTGGCTTTGCTTACTCTCCTTATTGTGAGCATTATTGCACTCAAGGGTGAAAAGCAACAGGAAAAGTGCATTGCTGTGTCCAGCTCCTTCATCAGGAATGTGTGAGGCAAGAATACGTGGGAACACTGCTGCCTTCTACCACGGCACCACTACGAAGCCCTGAGACCTGACCCCTTTCTAACGTCTGGCTACATCCATTATGCTGTCTCCAGTAGCTGCCTCAGCCAAATATTCCAGATGCAAATGTTTAAATAGTGGACCACAATTCACATTACAGGGAAACATGCTTTCCTGGTCTTCTGTTGCTTGAAATGACTGAAATGATTTACAGGGGTTTTTTTACCCTGCTTTGTATACTTCGGTCTATTTTTCTCTAATTCTCTATTTAACCTAATACTTTGTCATAGTGATGCAAACAGCAAACATGCAAGACTGTATATATTCTTTTGGTTGCATTTTCTAGATCAGATTCATTTCTTTGGTGTAAATAGCAGTTCTTATCCACATAAAAAAATCAGGTAGTTTTCTAAAATGCTTTTATTCTCAGAGCTTGTGTTTGATACACTCTTGGATGAAGTCCAAGCCACAGCTCTGTAAATCAAGGCACTTGGAAGTCTTTAAAAGCTATTGTAAATTACGTAGAGTGCTTGAAGAAAAACTTGGGTCCAGTGTTTTTCCTCATTGTGTCTCATGTAGACAACTGACCTGCAAAAAGAGCTGCACATTGAGGGGGAGATGAATGAAATGACTCACTAACTGTTCTATTATGAAGGAACAGGAATCTGGGAGAGAAGTTATACATCAGCAACAGGTAACTTTTTTTTCTTCTTCTTCTTCCAGCTTTTCTAAGTCAAACACATACCGTTCCCTGCTCATGGATATTGAGAGCGACTCTCCCACTTCCTTCTGACAGTGCAGATTGGATTTCATGGCTCCTCGTGTATCTACATTATTTCAGTCCTCACCCACATTTAGAAGACTCCAGGGCCCAAGAGAACGGAAATGTAACTGCTCACCCTGGCTCAGTATTTGTAAAACTTTTTGACTACTTTTAGCAAAGAATAAATAATATGTAAACAAAAACCATTCCTACACAAGAAGCAATTAATTATTTTTCCAGTTGACTTTAGCTAAGAAGGGACTTTTTCGTCAGGGCTCCTTTCTTTTTGTTTCAGCTGCTGTTTCCTTTTGCATTGATTTCTTGTAAACATTCTGGCTTGTAGCAATTAGTGAGACTTGCCCAACAGCAATGTACAGCGTAACAGGTATTGCCTGAAACAGAGTGGGCGGGGAGGAATGGTAAACGCTATCCACGGAGCATGCAGCCTAGTTTTTAATCGACTATAGAAAGCATCCATCTCCTTTGGGAGATCGTATCAATCAACCAAGCTGGATCGTAGCAGTGAAGAATTCTTTCAGATTCTACCGCACGATGTAAAAATTCATGAGCAGCCCTAGACCAGCGTGCTAGTAACAAGGCAGCGGAGTCACGCTTCTTGCCTTTACCCTTGGGGCCATGAGGTCATCATTGCTTTCTGCACGTAACACACAGCCTTCGCAAGAGGAGTAGTTGCATGGAGAGCAGTGGCCTGGGGAGGTGGGCAAGAGGACACGGAGGTGGATGGCCGAGCCCCAAAGAGAGAGCGGCTCTGCCCCACTGCCGCGGAAGAGCACAGGTTGGGGAAAGGTAGTCCAACTGCCAAATACCAGTTCACACCTCCAATTCCTTTACTCAATCAGAGTCCTAAGGTTCCTTCAGTTCTGTGTCTCCTGGGAGGGACTAATGCTAAATTGCTGACTTTATGGAATGGAAGAATAAATTCAGTTAATACACTTAAAGATCCATAAATTGCTGAAACAGTCACATATGAAATTTAGATAAAGTATCACTTGAAGGTATTTTTGAGAACCCATTTGTTAATACTCAAGCATATTTTAGAATGTAATCATGTGCATAAACTATCTTTTCTATATAACTTAAAAGAAAGGCTCCTGTAGAAAATGTAGTATCTAATTGCAAGGATAGCTAGAGAAAGCAGTCTGCAGTGCATCTGATCATCACTGTACAATGCAGCAACCTGTTACCTGATTAGAAATGCAAGGCAGGCTGTCAGCTGCCGTTTGTTGAAGTGTGCAAGCGACTGCAAAGGGCAGAACACACAAACAAATTCTTCCATGTTTCAACCGAGTGTCCATTATCTGTGGACAGTGTATGTGTATTATTGTGCATGCTGTGCATGCATTCTCCTGTTACCATGGCCAACTGAGGGTAGCCTTTTTGACAAATGCACTCTTGAAATAGTCTCCTTGCTCATTTAGCTGAGGTGACTAGTCAATGTTCACGATGGGAATTTTTATTCCACAATGGGAAACCAGACAGTTTCTTCAGGCTTGCCAGGTGGGGAACCTTTCACAACATTCAGCTGGAGGACAGACATGGAAATGCTAATCAAACAGCAGCTCCAGAGCACAAAAGAGCACAGGAGGAGGGAGCAGAGGTGCCTGGAGCTTGCAGAAGGTGTGCCCAATGCCTGACTCTGGACTCCAGGACGGGCTAGCTTGAATGCTCAGCTGCCCTTCAGCTGCCAGGGTGAATACTTATGTGCATGGAGACAGAGTACCAGGGGACTCTTTACAGTATAGGGGTATAGACGTACAGAGAGACTGCACTTTTTATGCCTTGGTTGCTTGCAGTGGTTTTGCAAGGCTGAACTAGTTCCACTAGCGGCACTGAAAGCATTTCATAGTACCTGTAAAACAAGACCCATTTTACTTTCTGCCAGCAGAGGAAACTATGTTTATAACAGCACTAGTGACACAGGTGTGCAGCAGAAGATTGATAAACAGTATCTAAGAAAATAGGACAGGGAGAGCAACAAGTCAGAAGAAGGCACAACCAAGTTAGTCACAAGTGGAATGATGTGGAGTCACGTGTTGCCTTTGTCTTGAAAGATTTTCCTCACCTGAAAATAACACACACTCCCACAGAAGCAGCAGCACAGTAATACAGCATTTAAGTGAACATCTGTTATGGGTCTGTGAGAACTGCTCAGAATGAAGCATGCCTAGCAATGTCTCTTAAGTCCCTAGAGCCCTTGCACCACACTCCTGCCCTGCAGACTTTTGAACTCTCCCAGAGGTCCAAACTTTCTTTCCCACAGCTCAGTTCCTCTCTCCACTCACCTCTCCACTCCTGCTCAGACAGCTGCAGTTGAGTTACCAGTGCTGCAACAGTTGCTATTTGTCAGCTATACTATCCACCTCCTCAACGCAGAGCCACAAAAGCCCCCAAGGCTCAAACCACCCTTAGGGCCAGAAGAGCTGTCGCTTAATATTGTGGTAAGTGAGCTGCAAGTGCCAAGCAGTGAAACCACTCACAAACGTCTGTCCATACCCATCAGCTGAGTTATATTAAATAATGTCTTATATTATTAATGTCATTTTTCGTGTCATTTTCAAACTAGCAAATAAAAATGAGTAATTAATGGCAGGAGTTTCCAGCCAAGGAGGCAGGCTCAAATGCTTTATGAGTAAGGTCTAGAAGCGCAGCAGAAAGCCTCTGTCAGATCTGCGTTGGCAAGGTCAGTCCAGATGTTACTGTTCTGCTTCTGACCTCACCTCCGGAGTGACACAGGCAGCCATTAAGTAAGGCAAGATCAGGAGGGAGGGTAGTTCAGCCCTAGGAAGTAAGGAATATTTTCAGTTTTCTCAGAGCTGAAAGAAGGCTGGGAACCTTCTTCAGAGCCAGCTACACTTTGTCTGAAAGTACCACAGCTCTCTGCTACGCAAGAGCTATTGTGAGCCAGTTGTAAAGCATCCTCCACATCAGCCGCCTAATTCCCTGCGTATAGAAAAGCTGACTCGGCACACACGTATCTTACACCGTCAGCCGGGAGAGGGAGTTCAGAGTGAGAAACTGACAGCCTTTATAATTGTCTCTGCAGTGAATAACCAAAGACAAAAGGATTCCCAATCCTGAGCGGAGACCGACAAGAAGGAGTCAATACGACCGAGTGCCAAAGCTGGCCCCTGAGCACTGCAGCTATCGTGGCTGCCCGAGGACTGCCAGTTCTGTAGCACCTACCCAAAAAAGGCATTTTTTGCAACGCCGCTCTTCAAGGTCTGAAAAATGCTGGGAAAGAGAAGATAAAAAGCAGCCTGGGAAGCCAGTGTGGTACAGACTGAGCTCATGACGTTGGCAAGCTCTCATTCCTGTTCGTATATATGACAGATGTATTTCTATTTGTGTATATATAACACAGCGTACATGGATGCACAGTCTGTAATATTAGATAACATCACACTGTGAAATGAGCTGAATTCTTTATTTCTGTCACCTATTTATACTCACTAGCCTTTAAAACAGAGGTTTAAAACATTTTTTGGTTTGTGGACCCTGAAAAACTTCCAGTGGAGCTGCTGACCCCTGCAAATTGAGTGAAACCTTTCCCCAATAGGTTTGTTTTTCTTACATACTTTCTACCATCTCCTTAGAAGTAATTCTTGAATCCTCAAGGGTCAGTGGACCACAGGTTAAAAAACAACCATTGCCTTAGAAACCCTGATCAAAGCCTTAGACCTACTGTGCTGAACACTTCCAAACATCAGAGGTAATATCCCACCTCAAAGGTTTTTCAGCAAAAATAGATAAGATGGAGAGAGGAGATACAGGGAAGAGGAGGTACTGAGAAGCAAGATGTGTTGGCTGAAGCCATACTGGTCACCAGCAGAACCTGGCCCCGGTTTACTTTGATGGTGTGCAGCTCTCCACGGGGTAAACAAGCCATTTTCCATCCTGGCATATAGCAGTGGATGAATGAGGGAAAGCAGATGAGATTTAGCAGGCAGAGGCAGGACACTGGTTTGAAAGACATTGCATTCATCTCTGCCTAGCTCAGCTGGGTTTCACACACACGCCTCACACACTCTGAGCAAACCTGGCACAGCCATTTAAAAGCACTTCTGTGTCTTCTGGGGGCTCCTGGAAATCATTGTCACCTCAGCAACCCATCAGGAGAAACATAAAGCAGTGCAGCTTCCTAATTGTATTATCACCGTGCCAGTGCAGCTATAACACACGCCTATGCTGCAGGGAGGCCCAGCTGTAGAAAGTCAGTTTTCTGCTATTATCAGGTCTCTGTTTGGTCTCTGCTATTAGACACTGCTAATAGAGAAAGACACTCCAGATAACGCATGACCAATAGGAAGCTTTCTCTTTTCACCAGTCCAGCGATTCTGTGTCAGGCAGGAGCACGGTTTAGTGTTAACTGAAGCAGATTATGCCATATCTTGCAGAGCTGGCTTTGAGTTCCATAATGCCACATTTCTCATTTTAAAAGGCTCTCTTTAGCTGCCTCAGATATGTGTATATGTAATCTATGTAAATATTTATATTTGTACTTCCATAAGGCCAAATTATTTACATATGTAAAGATGCCTCATATGTAAACTCATCTTGGACCACCCCAATGTGAAAAATACATACAGAATCACCAGCTAGGGAAGAGCTTCTGCTCTGCAGAGAAAGGCTGGCAGGGGTCTGCAGAGCGGGGTCCAGTGAGCTTGAATGGCGGGAAAAGGTGCCTGGAGGCAAGCTGTAGTGAGTGATGGAGCAATCTCCCTGTGGAGACGAGGGCAGATAGCCTCACATGAAAAATACAGTCAACACTAGAAATAAAACCTAGAAGGACTCCTGAAGTGCCAGGCAGGATAATGCAATGAAGGCTGAAAAAGCCTTTCCCATTCCCGGTGCGATTGCTGCAACAGAAGGAGGGAGTTGGGTCCAGGGCTGAATGCGATGGCAAGAGCAGAACAGATGGACAGATGAACGGACAGCCACCAAGGCACACAGGATCCAGAAGGGAAGCAGGAGAGCACTACAGCCTTTCCCTCTCCTGCAGATTTCTGTGGCTGCCGATAGCAGCCAGCAGGTGAGGGAGGCACTGATCCCAGGGTGAGAATTGAATCGCGGCGCCTGGCCAGCCAGCTATGAGCCTCTTCTCCATTTCTGTTACATAGTCAGAGCCCCTTTTGAGTGAGTCCCAATACAGCCACGCCACTTATGTATCTTAATAATATACTCAGTCATTCACCAGTTAACTGAAACAGCTTAGTCCTAGTGGAATGAAAACAAAATGCATTTGCATTACATGATGTATTTGCTTCAGTGGGACAGGTTGGAGCTAAGGACAACCGTTTTTTTTAATTTGATGTGTTTCTATGACTTGCTTTTTTAATGAGAGCTTAAAAAATTAGATGATGTCTTTTGTGAAGTACACACAGAAAAAATAAAATATGTTGGTGTTATTACAAAACATATGGATTCTTTCATGTTTAAAACTATTGCACTCAAATATTACAGAGTAACTTTGTTAAAAACTGTACGTCAGAAGGAATTCTCCATCTTTTTCTTCATAGTGAAATGCAGGTTGCTTTAAGGACACATAGATTTATGTTTATTTACTGATGAATATGAAGAGTTTTAGCAGATAACTGTTAAGACTAGTCTGTGGATTTGCAAAGATACTATTTTCCATTTTGTTTTCTGGTGCTTTTCTTTGAATAACAAGTTAGAAACTATGCTTAATTTTAAAAGACTACGTTCATCGTGAAAGAGATTATAATAGAGAGGCCTGCATTTTCTGTGTGACCACTAGAGAATACATCCGGTTGGAAATTAACTCTGATTTTATATGCAAAATATGATGAAAGTGCAACCTGATTGTATGCCAGCGGACAAAGTAGCAATTTGTCATACAGCATCCAAGGAAGAAATAGGAACATAATGTTTCTGGTGTGGGAACCCTATCAGAGAATTCACAATATGGGTGGAATAGCTGAAAGGATCTTATGAATTGATATCCTGGTTATTTACAGCTTTTAGTAAATTTTTACATTCTAATAATAACTCAAATTTAATAAAAATTATTGTATACTCTAAAATGTACTATTAGAGGATAAAGAATAGGAAAGCCTGTGGCAGGAATCTGTCAAAGCTCTTACAAATAAATGTAACTGTAAACTACAACATAGCTCACACCTTGTTATATTAATAAGCTGTGGACACTTTGGCACTAGAAAGCAGTAGAAGGGACTTGGCAGATTAGCTTCTATTGTAAACCTATTCTGTTTTTTTTAGGATACTCCATGAAAAACCTGGTTTATTATGTGCACTGTGATGCTGAATGGTCTCTGGTTCTATATTTCCTACATTCAAAGAGAAATTGCAGCTGGGCTAAGTAACCGTACACAGCAAACCTAGGAACACACCCATGGCTCGACATCAAATCATAGGAAATCAGAGAATTATCATGTAATGATAAAGAGCAAGTATATTGCAGACTTATTAAAGCACAGGTATAAGCAAGTCTGCTGCTCAGGAGGAATAGTTAAAAACGAATATGATGACCATCATATCCACAGGACTATTTGCCGAATTAGCTATGTTAGTCAATGTATGTGAACAAAATTAAGAGCAGGTTAACCTATCTGTGTTATCTAACTTGTTAGATAATAAGTAGCCTAATGATTACACCAAATAAAATCAACTGCTCATGGGAATATACCATCGATTTCTTTTGATCCCACTATTTCACTAACTCTCACAGATTAGGTTAAATAGATTAGCAGTCTATATATGGATCAGTGAAGGCTTATTTTCACATATTATTCAATTTTTTTTCCCCTAGCTGAATTAGTAAGCCGCTACCCTGGTAACACAGAGAAAAATGGCAAAGTTTCTGTCTTTGCATTCTTAAAATAAGAAAAGAATATTCTCCCCTAAGCGGGAGGCAGAAACACTGTTTATGTACATGTCCAGTGTTCAGAAACAGTAACACATTGGTTTGCTCCCTATATTTTACATAATTTTATTTCAAATATTGAATATTAAATACCTACAATGAATGGTTGTTGGTATTGTTCAACTGTTGAATCCCAACAAAAAGCATTTAAATATCAATAACACTTTTTTTCTAAACCTGTGTTTAAATAAGATTAAACTTTTTGCAGAGTCCTCTTTCACTTGCGCCCATGCAGCCTTATTAAAGAGTATCCTCTTACCTGGATTTCTGGAGAATGATTTCATATGATAAAGATCATTGTGTATTATGCAGTCAAAAGTTATCTCTTTGAAGTCTACCCGTATTTCTTTGTGGATACTTGTTGTCCTTATCCTGTATTTGGATTTTAAATACTCTGGGCCAGGATTCAAGTCCTGGTTAAAACCCCCCAAATCATGAGATTAATTTTATATTTGTGAGTGTGTGTGTATATATTTAGCATTGTATTTTGATCTGTCTTTTGACCTTTGGACTCTGCTCATCCCAGCACATGTGAGAGATGATTACTGCTGGATATTTTCCCAAATTTCTCAAAAAAGTGATTCTGGCTTGTTCCGGAACCTCTCATCTCTTCATCGATCCTCACCTATCCAGGACTTACGTTTTTTAACAGTTGCATTGCAAGCTTCTTGGGAGAAAAAAACCATCCTTTGCTCTCTTCTGTAGAACACAATGAGATGCTAGTCTATGACTGTCTCCTTCAGATTATGGCCATGCGAAATAATAAAGTTCAAGTAGAAAAAGGAAAACATTATCATTATTATTGTATTTTGCCAAAAATCTGAATCTGCCTTGCAGAATTGTTTGCACATGCACATAAACCAACAGCTTTAAAACAAGTGAAAAGCTATTCTTAACTTTTGCTTCTTATAAAGCTGGAAAATACCCAGTATGTCACAAAGTACCTCTGTATGTCACAATATTGCATAGCCAGTACAGTTGTTTCAAACTACAGAGAATTTGTTTAGTAAGAGGTCAGCAGCCAGATCACTCAAAGGCAGACAATGGATCATTGTGCTGCTGGGATTTAGCTCGGCCTCATTTTAACAGTTCAGAAACCTTATGACAGGTAACAATAAGGGTCTTTTGATGCAAGGTGGAGAATATAGTGCTTTACATCTCACTAATTTCTAGTACTTTCCTAATGAAATGAAAAAAAGCTGATCTAGATCTTTATCAGCTGAAATCTAGGCTGTATAAACACTTTCACAGGGTAACTTTGATATGAGGAATCTCTGGGACAGATAAACTTCAACAACCAATGTATTCTCAGCCCTGCCTGAGAATGGAGATTACCCAAATAGCTAACAGGTCTACTTGCCTGATGTGTCATGATTCGGCAAATTAAATTTGGCTTTAAGGCTCCCCATGCTAGATCAGAAGTACACCAGCCACATAAGGCAAAGCATAATCTGCTAGGGACACATCCTCCCCATTCAAACACATTCCAAGATTTTCACAGGCTAACTTCTTTACGGGATGCTTTATGGCTGAATGGTTGTTGTCTCTCCTTCAGCAGTCAGTATGAAGTTGACATAGAAACCCTAAAGTTAGCATAAACTATCATGTAACCCGGCTAATTCAACAGAAATGCAGTCATCTGCCCACAGCCAAGTCCTGCTATGTGATTGACTGATCCCAGGGTTGGTATTAATGATCATGAAACCTCAGTTGGAGAAGGAAAGTACTTCGTAGGGGTGACATGAAGCATATATAGCATAAACGAAGGAACACGGTCTCCACAGCATGTACTTTTCTGTTGAAAGATAGGGAACTAGGGGAGAGTCCACAATTATCAGCATGATACTTTTCACTATCAGGAAAATTCTTAGTTTTGAGAAAGTGATTTAGCAAGTATCTAATAGTCACAGCTGGCTTGGTAATCTAGAATTAACTCACTTCTATGGTAATTTTAAGAAAATCTGTATGATAAGTTATTAAAAAAGCATATATCAGAGGCATTACATAATCAATATTATTTAAGAGTTGTTTTGTAATACAGTATTTGTTACTGGCATCAGTACTGCACTGAAATGAAGACTGAGACTTCCTATCTGGTTTGGCTATTAAATGGAAAAGTAATTTACACTCTTTCATGCACAGCAACATTCCCAAATCCAGCCAGAAGACAAAGCAACTGAAGTATTTCACTGGAGTTTTACTACAGTTGACTTAGCTATTATTGCACTTCTTTCCTGCAGAAAACGCTCTTCTGATACTTTAGAAGGAAAAAAAGGAAAAAAGAAAAAAGAAAAAAAAATACAGATCAGCTCTTCCTTTAAGCTAAAATAAAATTACAAGTTATGAAAGCAATGTTTTTATGGAGTGCAAGTGACATGTGAGCCAGATTATCATATCTTTCTATTAGCGTGCTACTGAAACCATATTCTAAACAGATTTGTGAATGTGCATTCTTCGCTTTCACTATTTATTTCAGAAGAGGGAATACAGTTACTATATTTATGTGATCTTTCTCAGCAGGCTTGCAACTTTTTACATAACAGCAGCATATAGCATATTGTAAATCATATCTAACAATGCTCAAAGCTACAGGAGAAAAAAAGAAATAAGCAATAGGGAATAAAAATTGTTTCCCTCCTTTTACATCTGGAGGACATAAGAAGGGAGAACTAACCCGAGGACTGTATTTCATGTCTAATTTCAACAGCATTTTGAGGATGGTTTCTTGACTTCACCTTACGCAGTGTTTTTCAGTATACAGTCCTGTACACTTCAATTTAAGTAATCTCTGTCTTCCCCAAGGAAATTCATGAAAGAAGATCTGAGTTCTTTGAAGTCCCTGACTGATGCAAGTCCTTTTGCTTCAGAACCAGGACGACTACTGCTGTTTAATATTCAAAGTTAGATTGGTTTAGTTTCTAAAAAGTGTTATTTCAAGATACCTTGATGGTTCATGGTAGAAGCCAAGTGTAAATTTCCATGTGACAGGCAGGAAAATTACTATGTATCACAACTGCAAATCGAACAAATACTTCTGTGTTTGCCATAAACAGTGTAAATGCTACACTATTCCAGAACATATGTTAAATTCAAGACATTTTCCACTATCAATGACAAGTTCCGTTCCCAGTCTCCAACATCTAAGAAACTCAAGTCAAATTCCTGCAAAGATCTCTCTTGTTTTCTCAGAGAACATAATCAGGTTTAACATACTCATGATAAGGACGAAAGGTTTAACAATCTCATCAAGGAGTTGCATCAGATGTTTTATCACTATCACTTCTAGGCCAGTCAGGAGACAAAAGGAGTTACAAAAAGAGATTACAGGACTCAGATGTAGAAGCAGTAGTCCCTCTAATCAACAAGGAAGCTTGCTAGCAATGAGGTTTAAGGATTGTTCCAAAGTTGTGGGAAACACAGATCCTAGAGAGTAGGGATAAGAAGATACATTATGCTCTTCAAACTCTGCCTCTTACCTACCAGTGGCCAATAAATAAAAGCATGGCTTCAGCCCATACAACATTCAGAAATTAAACGCAATTTCCCCCACATCTTTGACCCAGTCATTCACATGTTCTGCTCAGCTTGGTAGCTCCCACTCTCTTCTTTCATAGAGCTGAAGTTCCTTCATCTCAGATCTGCTTGGCCCTAAGCTATCAGATCCCAAGCTTGGTGTCTAGACCCTAACTAAGCAGGGAAATAATCTGAGGCAAGATTTTGTACTGGTTTCCATCTTACCCTGTTCATTTATTATAATCTCATAATTGCAGAAGAAAACTGAAAGCCCATGAAGTAGCTGCACTCCACTGTGGTAGGAAAAGTGCAATGTTCATGCCAGTGGGAACAGGAACACCAGAGAAACCAGTCTTGGTTGCTGCCTTTTACTGAAAGGGATAAATGAGAATTTAAATCATCACAGACAGAGGAGGGATTTGGTACTGAGAGATCTGGGCTGCCTAAATAATGGGCTATCAGATAAAATCAAGCATTTCCTTTTCAGACCAGGTTTCTACACCAAGGAACATTCAGGCAACAGAAAGTGCACACACATTTGAGAAGCCCTGTATCTGGGGGCTCTGTTCAGCACTGCTGTTGCCCGCTAGTGCTAATCAGAGCATGGAAACTTGCTTTTGTAGAGGTTTAGGAGGCCTTTTCCTTGGCACTGGTTATGGAGATTCAGCAAAATACAGGATTGCATTAGCTGCCAATCACTACTCAGATATTAGCTGTTACATAAGCAAAAAGGTGTTTTCATGCACTGAAGCTTTTGTTACTATGTCGCAGCACTGTGTTATCAGATTTCTCACCTAGGATTGTGGTCTTGGAGAAAGTCCAGCCATGCTAGGAACCAAACATAAAATAGCTCACATTCCCAAATGGTTTTGGCTTCTTTAGTTTGGTCTATAGAAAATGCATGGGATTAACCTATAACATCATGGCAGTATGGTTATGGCTGAGATTATAGGCAAGTTACAAGCTGGAAAAAAAAAAAGAAATCCTTTAGGAACCATCTCTTGGCATTGTAATTCACTTCTTTCTGTCTTCCTAAACCTAAAATACAGGTGTACTGACTTCTCCAGAGCCCACCAGAGCCCACAACACAACCTTTGGGGAAGCTCAGTGCATCTGAACAAACCAAGGAACTGGGAGCTCTGCACTGTCATCTTTGTGGACTAGCTGTTCCTGAATCTGCTGCTGGGCTTTCTGCGGTGATTACTCACTTTCTATTCAGATGATGGAGATGGAGACTAAAATTGCAGATGAAGAGAAGTTTCCTAGGAGTCTGGTTGTTCAGACCTGTCTAACGCATTTTTTGCTTTAGCAGTTTTATATTTAAATAAAACCAGAGTGCTCTTTAAACACAAATTACTTTGGATTCCTTAAAGCAGATGGGCCAAGCCAAAATGAAAGTCAGAAATAGAAACTGAATACTTCTACTAAATAGGATCCAAGGAGGGATCCTGCAAAGAAGTGCAGTTGCCTTTTAGTCTAAGAATGTAAAGGGCACTTTTTAATCTACTGGCTGCCAGACCTGGCAGAACTTAGGGCAAGTTATAAAGATGGTACAGTATTGTCTAGAGGCTTACTTTTGTGTGCTTCCACTACTGGAGAGATTGTGGGCAAGTCTGTCTACAGAAATTAGAGCAGGCTGCCCTGTATAGACACTGCCCCACAGGACCTGCACTCTCGTTGGAAATCAATACTCACTAGGACTGTAGCAGCACAGGGAGCAAAGGAAACTGGCTGCACTGTTTGCTTTTATGAAGACTAGACACTTCAGTTCATCTGCTTGCAAACAGTAACCAAAGCAATAAGAGAAATAAGACACCTGAGGTAAACAACTTCTAGAGAGTCATGTAGAAAAGGCTGGGCTGTCTGGTGAGGAGCATCTTTTTGCTAGGAGCCTAGCAATGGTACAGTGCAACAGACCAAATTGTCAAAGACCTTGAGATCAAAACCAGCATGAAAGAATAAAAATAACACAGGAACTATGAAAGGAGGTAGTCTTCAGCTGGAATAGGTTGGCCAAGATTTAGCAAGGGAGAGAGAGCAGCAAACAGCCCCCTCTCCCAGACAAATACCTCAAAGATGGCAGCTGAATGGACATTGCCAGGGCACACAAGGGAAGACTGGCATTAAAGAGAAAGGATCTGTGGAGATAGTCCTCCTGGCCTGGCCCACGAAAGGTGTCCAGGTACTTTGACTCATCTTTAGCATCTGCACCCTCCCACCTCTGCATGCCAGGAGCAAGCAAAGATTGCTTCATTTTGAAGAAGCTGTTTTTGAGTCACTCTAATTGGCTGCTGTCAGCAGCTCCCAGATGGAAGGACCTGCAGGTGGCACACACAGCTGGGCCTGTTGTGTTGATGGGACTGGTCTCACTTCCCTCATCTCTCTCTGAATGGAGCCACTTGATCTCCCCACTGCTGAATGATTTGAGCAGCAGCTCCCTTGCCAAAGTTGACAAGGGTCAAAGGCATCCATTTGAACCACAGCTCACCTTGTAATGGTGATAAACGACTGTGTTCTCTGTGCCAAAATCAAGAGCTATGACACCTAGCCTTTACCTTTCCTCTTTACCACCACAGGATTCCCCCTTGGGCAAGAGCATCTCTGGAGGGACAGGCACCACATGTCACCAGAGCAATGGTCACTCCCTGCTGGAGATACTGGCTCAAGGTCTCCCATGGACACCTAGATAACAGGGACCTCAAATGATATCAGATTACGCTAATATTACCTGCTGAATGCTCTTATACCCTAGCTAATGAGTGTCCTTATTGCAGGACTTATTTCAGTTTTCATTGTACCTTTTGAGTTCAGCCTTCAAAGCCTCTTTTATTAAATTCTTGCTCTGCTAGTTCAATAGCAACCAGTAAAACCATGGTAGTGTAAAGTTTTAAGTCAAATCGCATAGAGAGGGCAAGAACTGTTCTTCTGTAAAGCCACATAATAAATTCTAATGGAAACCCGGTGTATTGGTCGTTGTCAGGGTAATGCCTGCTAAAGAAACGCTGTGCTAGTCATTTTAAACAGAAGATGAGAGATCCCAAGTAACTCCTTATCAACACATATTCTCCTCTATTATACTGAACTGCATTTATGTCCCATTGTTCCAACTCTTCCATTTTTAAAATGGCATTCTGCAGTAAAGTAGCCTATTCTATGTAAATATCACAACCCTTTATTACTTCATTAGGCACAGGGCTTCTCTAAAGCAGCAGGCATTTTACAGAAACTCACAAGAGGAAAAACAACTACCTACCCCACAATGCCCATTCCAATTAGACAGCCGATTTCCAGCGAAACTCAGCTAACTCACCAGCTCTCACACACAAAGCTACAGCTTTAAAAAACAGGCCATCTTTCCAATTCAGTAACTGTGCTAAATTCTCACAGGATGTTGAATATTTAGGGGATGCTCCTGGGAAGAGACCGGCTAGCTGAGAGTCAACCTTTAATCCCCATGTGAAACCCTTGCTCTGGGGCAGAATTGGCAGCAGGGGAATGAAGCGCAAGCACATAAAGAAAAATATATGAGCCTCTGTTTATGGACTCTTTTTTACAGCTTGGTTCAACTTTGTCACTATCCACAATAACTTCTCTACTGTTTATCTCAGTAGAATATTTATTTTACCCTCCACTGCATGAAACACTCTTTGAAGCCTGAATAGTTCATAAAGCTTTTGACCTTTACTAAGCAACACTAAGTTCTTCCCTCAGGTATGTAAGCACAGGCAAACATTCACATGCTTCAGGATGGAAATAAAGCTGCCAGTGTGCTTATAGCTATTGGCACCCTCCCTCCATCCAGGTTATAGTGTGTATCCAGGCCAGATAGCAAACCTAAATGGGTTTTAAAACCTAGTTGCATCCTTAATTGTTCTACACAAGCAAAATGAAGCAACAAACATTAGCGCACAAAGATGAAAGGCAAACACAAAAGGGAAGTTTAGGTTTTGATCTGTATTCTTAAAGCTAATTTAAGGAAAGGCAGTTTCCTATCCTTCTCCTATTTACTATCAGAATGTTATTTATTTGGCATCATTAGCCAAAACATATATCTTTTTAATCACTGGTCTACTAGCTCCTTCTTCTATCTCTGGCATCACATAGAAAAGACAGTACATGTTAAGCCACAAAGATTCTAACTCTGTTATGAAATTTTAATACTGCCATCAAACATCATTATTTCACAGCAACAAGCATGTAAAGGTATTTTCACCCAAAGGTGGCTGGTTTTCTTAGTGGGTATATGATACATAAACATGGGTGTAAGCTTTACTTGAGAGAAAGAAGACTAGAAAGGATATAGCTTACATCCTTGAAAGTACTGCAGTTTTCACCAGAGGAGGGTGATAGCCTGGTGTAAAAGCAATAAAGAACATAAAGTAGTAACTGGGACAGTAACTGAAGTCATTTTCCTTCTATCTCCTCCACATACTGAGCACACTATGCCTTCCTTAAATGGCAAACTTCTGCATACTGAGTCTAAATATTGCCACCCCGTGGTCTGACAGCACTAGCTGTCTGCCCAATAAACAGGGAGGCAAGCCACATTTTCTAGGCTGGGCACTCTATATTCCAGCCCTTACATGCTGTTTGTTATTATTCTACACCTAGTTCTTGCTGTGCACCCCTGACAACAAAAGAAATGTTTCCCTGATGACCCAGCTTTCCCCTAGGGCCCTTTTTTTTTTCAGGTGCTCCAGGCTCTCTCTTCCCTGTTGCTGCACAGCATGCAGAAAAGCAGAAGTCAGCAGCAAGTGCACCTCCCATTCCAAACTTCCTCTGCAGCAGCTCATAGCCCACTGCAAGCACCCTCGGGTTTACATGGAAAGCAGAAACGGGCAAACCCTTTACCCAAGCCAAGCATTCCTCCCTGTCTAGCAAGCAATATTTCCACTGGAATTTCTATATGGAATAGTTTCTATAATAAATAAGCTGAGAGGAGAGCAGAATTAGCCATTGACTTAAAGTGTCATGGATCTTTACAGATAGGCAAGTGAAACAGCAAGTGCAGAAGGCCTAACCTTGCAAGAGCATCAGAGAAAGTTAAGTCAAAGACTTTCCTCTTCCCAAGTTTTAAAGTACTATGTGTCTGGCCACCTCTGCAGGCCAGGGAAACCCGCTTCTTGGAGAGGAGAACTGAAAGGAAACTCATTAAGGATCAGATTTTTCATCCTTCTGAGCTTTACTGAGAAGCCAGAGAGTCAAAGCTGCAGGTACAGATCCTAGGCCTGGGAGGGGACCACTGGGATTATTTGGTACAAACTGCATCAGTCAAGGCCCTTGATTAATTGCTGAGAGAATCAAAATATCTTTTCAAGTAAAAAACTTCTAATATCTATGTAAGGATGGAGAAACTACCATTTTATAGACTGGTCTAATGACTAGATGTGCTCATTTTTTAAATGTTTTGCCTTTTTTGATCTGACTGTGCCTAGCATCAACCTCTAGCTGCTGGAATCTTTTATACCTCAGTCTGCTCGACTGCAAAGTATTATCCAATTCCATTTCCTGTATTTTTGCTTATAGACAGGTTAAGTCGCTTTCTAACCCTCCCTTTTCTGGCTAAACTTCTGTATCCCTCCTGGAATGGCTCCTGTTCCCTCTCCTGCCTCGAAGCGGCAGGTGCCAGGAGGACTCAGCCAAGACACCCCAGCAGGCAGCAGCCGGACCACAGTGACCGCCACCGGCAGCCAGACCTGGGCTGCATCCACAAAATGGGACTCTGCCCCTCCCAGGTGCTAATATCGGTGCTCAAAGAGCATGGCATAATCTGCCTCTTTCTAACATCAGGTTACACATCTCGACGTCTAGCAGATTTTGGCTTGACTGCTGAAGTTAACCATCCTCCAAAGTTGTTTAGCAGCCCTTCCAAAATTATAGTTACTAGTTATGAAATCTCTAG
Organism: Dromaius novaehollandiae; assembly: GCF_036370855.1. NCBI lineage: Eukaryota > Metazoa > Chordata > Aves > Casuariiformes > Dromaiidae > Dromaius > Dromaius novaehollandiae. The sequence goes on from NC_088099.1 coordinate 32,148,860, forward strand.
ATAGTCCTGATCTTTATATAAATATCCAATTTCTTCTTTAAATTCCTGGCACATAGTAGCCTGTGACAAACTAAGGTAGTCTGTCGTAAAACAATTTTGTTAACGCAACGATGCTCTTGCCATATATCTGTATCTCCTAATGGATCATTATTTTTGTAGAGGGGCTAGGTAGTGCTAACAGAACAACAGTCAGGCTATCTGGAAGCCACGTCTTAAAGGTTGCTGAAGAAAAACAGGGAATTGTAGCAGGGATCTCTGAGAGTACAAGAACATGATAGCAGCAATGCTGAAAGGACAAGGGCTAGCAGCTGCAAGGGTATAAGCACAAATCACTAATGGTCACCTACTAGTCACTAAAGAAATGCACTTTTAAGAGCAGGGAAGAACCAGTTTTATGGCCTAGCTTGAAAATGTACAGAACTGTGTAACAACCTATTGCAGCTGCCCGTGATTGATAGCCTAGGCAGAGCCATCTTCAGATCATATATAAGATCTCCATGAAGCCAACTAGTTGTGCAGGATACTTGCTTCAGAACAGGCTGATATGCTGTGCTGTAGTGCTATATATTACTTTTTTATCATTAAAGGGAAAAATCGTCTCTATTGCTCATGTTTGGTATAGTGTTTTACTGCTTGTGCTTTGTCTGGTACTCAACTTTTGAGGCTTGATATTTATTTAAATGGAATGAGTTACCAAAAAAAGGCATTTTATTTTATTATTTTTGAACCACCTCTCTCAATTTTAATGGTTGTCCCTTTAGTTGTGTAGTAGTGGGGAGAACAGATGGGCCCACTCTTCCTCTTTACTGTGTTAGCACCCTTTCTTTTCTTTAGAAATAAAACAGCTTTTTTAAGGTCATTTCATGGAGAAGTTGCAGAATCATGACCAAATGCAGAGATGTTGGGACTATAGGGGAGCACTGAGCTCAGCTGATATCAAAAGAGTAATTAAAATTTCAGTCATTTCTTCCCAGCTCTGGATCATTTCCTGAACCCACTCCACTTGTGAAACATACTTTAGAGGTAGAGTGGCCAGTGTCTTCAAAAATAATGTACATCTGGTCACTCTACTGATTTCTTTAACGGTGTGGGAACGCGTCTTTGCTGCTCATTGTCCCATACGAAGGGCATCCTAACACATGACTTGTGCTGACACCCTGAGCTCTCTGTAGAGATGTCTCAGTCCTTTCTGGGGTGAAACAGTTGATTTACAGCCCCCTAAACTGTCTGGCAATTTGGAGTTTCCCCATCCACTATTTATTTCTCCTCCAAGAGGAACAGCAATGGCTGAGGTGCGAGAGAAGGTAAGAGCTCAACTCTGTCTCCTTCCTAGGCAGCAAAGCCAAAGCTTAGGAAATAGAGCAATTTTGACTCAGTACTTTCTGTAACGAGCAGGATGGCTTAAGGCACTTGCTCAACATGGAAGGAAAATAGCAAGCCAGGAAGCAAATCTTATTAGTAACACAAAAGAAGAAGGGCAGCTTCCAGAAATTTCTTTTGTATTTTCTCCAAGATTTCCTATAGAAAAAGAGTTTTTGAAAACAGTCCTCAGGTGGTTGCTCATAAACAGAGCTCATGCTGGAAAGAAATATGGGCTCTTGCCAATTCTGTGCTAATTAAGCCTGTTTGCGTTCTGCCCGAATGGAGGGAAGCTCATCTTCCCGGGAACTGAGCAAACCTGGGAAGGCACTGCAGGTACCTGAATTCTGTTTTAGCCAGATGGTGCAAGCCTGGGTCACAGGCCTGTTCTATAGCCTTCACCTGAAGGATCACTCCTGTGCCCCTGCTGAAACATGGTGCGTAACACTTCAGCAGCAGAGGGGTGCATTTTTGAATGCCCCACTGTGGTTTCAGTAGAGATTTTCCTTGACAGCCCAAACTTGGCCTTTGAGGTTCAAAACATCTGATTAAATGTTTCTGCCCCTTTGGGGAATTTCCTGCTGGAGCCAATGAAATGCAGCGTGGCACCTGGTGGAAATCAATGGGAAAGCTCTTGACAGCCTTCCTTGACATGATTTCTAGCCCAAATGTGCTCCCTCAGGAGGCTGGGACTGTGTAAACAAACATCCGACTTGAAGCTTCAAAGCACATGTCTTTATATGTCTTCTTATTTCTTTTCAAGTACAGCACAGACTGGAAAAAGGAGATACAATTTTGTGTTACTGCGATATAAATACAAATCCTTCCACTGGTTGTTATAATCACAGAAGCTGATCCACTGATCAGTTACGTCTGCAAAGATGGCTATAAAGGTGGAGCCTTTGAAAGGAGGCTTCAAGATTTATGTGCTCTGTTCCTTGAAAAGCTGGGGCACCTTCTTCTGTTTGAATCTCTCAGCCAGATCCCATAGATAACCATTCACTTAGCCGCTAACAGGAAAAATGAACATGGAAAGTCTATGTTCGGCTTTGCTTTGTTTTCAAGGGAAAGTTGAAATGAAAAGGCTGAGCATACACAGATAGGAAAAAAGGTGTTTGGGGGAAAAAGAAAGAAGAGAGAGAAGAAAAAAAACATTATTAACTCAGATCATCATAATCTACCAAAAATGGCAATGTCAGAGTGACTGGATAATTAACCAGTGTGTCTTTCCACACACTTTCCACCATTCCTGTCCCTCGTTTTCTCTTCCCCACAGAGCCCAAATACCACATAATGTGGGCTTTCAGGCAAATGACAGGGCGTTCAGGCACAAGGAGTTAATACAGAACATATGCATGCTTAATTATGTTACCTGGTCTGGTAAAATTATTATCTTATGTTGTTAGAGCCTGGCCCAAAGTCCAGTAACTTCAACAGCAGCATTCGCTTTGGCTTAGGTGGATTAGGTGCTAGCCTCACACCTTTTCTGACAAGACAGTTTGTATCAATATAGTTAATAGAGGGAAAAAGGTGGGGTGTTAGGCTTGAAAGTCCAAAAGTCTTTCAGTCTCTGCGCTGCAAAATCAGACTTTCAGGAGTCCACCTGGTGGTCCACGGAACAATCACTTCCAACCTTCTCCCACCAAAACCTTCCCAATATTATAAGGTGAAGATAAGTGTCCAAAAACCTAAATGAAGCAATTTTCAACTAGGAAAGCAAAAGGAGGATGGAGGGGCGATAGACATTATCGTCCCTGAAGCCCGCCACCTACACAGGCTTCTGCAGGTAGTCCAGAAGGTATTGCCTTGCCCACTCTGGAGCTGTACACTCAGGAGCCACCAAAACTGTCAAGTGGCACATGGCACTGAAAAGACTAGGTCACCCCAGCTCAGTGCCAAAGGCCAGAAAGGCTGCTTCTTGCCGTGGACAATAGCTGGGGTTGGACAGACTATGCTTGAAGCAAATCCTCCTCTCTACAACCTTTATGTCCCACGGTCCCGGGGAAAACCCTGTGCACTTTCCAGCCTTGCAAATTTTTTCCCAAGCCTTCTCTGAAAAACTGACTGAGGTCTAATGGAAAATGAGCGCATCTTTGCGTGGGTGGGTGGATCTGTCCTGGCACACAGTCATAGCACCCTTATCACTATGGTATCCAAACTGCAGTCCTAATCCTTTTTAAATTTTTGTACCTAAGCCCAGAGCATCAGATACACATATTTAAAAATAAAACCGAATAAACAAGCCCACTGAAAGGGAACAAAGTAAAATCTAAGTCTTTAGGCTTTCAGATGAGCCTGTGATTTCACAGTTTGATTGGCCTGTCCTAAGGTGCTTTTGAATCTGCTCCAGTATAAAAAACATCCCCAGAGTTTAACACACAGGTTCAAATTAACTACTAGTGTAAATTATTTGGCTCAAGACAGAAAAGACAGAAATAGATTTATGGATAACATTTTGCAAATATTAGACTTATAAAAAAATCAAAACCATGGAGGTGGGCCTTCCAGGAGCCTCACCAGTATGGTATGGGACCGTTTGACTGGATTTTACTTGTGTAATAGTCCATGAGGTCAATATAGTTATTTTAAACCAATGATAATACTTACTGCAATTAATGTTTGTGTGACTAAGTATCCCGAGATCAGGATGATTGTTAGTATTCATCTTCTGCCCCACTAACGGCGCTTCTAGCTCCTGCTATTGTAAAACCCAAAGCCTGGGAGCTGAAATTGGATGAGGAGAAGAGAGATAGTGTGCATTCAAAGCTCTTCAAGACCATTTTATTTCTATGGCTCATAGATGCATGATTGCTGCTTAGTTTCTCTGCCCAGGAGGCAGACAGTTTCACTTTATGTATGATTTCTTTTCGTATATGGAAAACTCAGAATGGTGTCTTATACCCCTAGCTTGAAAGTCAATTAAAATGTTCCTAAAGTATACACTAGATGGTTACAAACACAAACCCAAATTCTTTCCATGAATTCTCAGAAGCTGTCTGCTGCATATAATGAAGACCTTAATATACATTACATAATTTTTTAGAATGGGCTCAAATCATGCTTTTGTTCCTCCATTAAAAATAGTATAATACAGTTTTACAAAGCTGCTTTATGACACATTTTTTTGCCACAGAAAAGTGATTCTTACCTTGTGAGTTAAAAAACAGACAAAAAAAATGTATACAGACAAAACCCAGGCATTGCAGCATGAAGCCATGCCCTGGATAAACAGAGCCTCCATCAGCCCAAAAAGAAATTCCCACTGAACTAAAAATAAAGAAATAAATTAAACTAAGCAACATTAGCTACAGATGAATCCTACACCCATTGTGTCAAGCAGCTGAAGGTCACAAGCCCAGGCCAGGAGTAGCACTTAACTTAAAGAACACTATTTTTCTTGCACAAAAGCAGTGTCATTCCACGAATGCAACCCAGGCTGCGTAAGTTAGCCCTCACAGTGTACTCTGCCTAAACTACTTCCATCTAAATGTATGTCATATATAAACACGCGCCTGTTCAGCTGACTACTTAGGACTGCAGTATTTGTGGTGTGCAGGGCTGTGATTTGATATCCAGGATTGCCCCTAGAAGGTAACTCAAGCAATTGGGCCATCTCTGTAACGCAGCTGAAATAGGAAAAAAGTTTCCTTTTGGGTTTTCCTATTGGAGTGGTTTCTGAGCTACCCATGTCCCATGCACATATCTTTGATTACAATAAAATCACATGCAATATCAAATACTTATACCTCTCTTCAGGAGCCTGAAATACCCGTATCATGCTCTGAACTTGTAATACTTCTGTATCTTCCCGTTTTTGTACATCAGGGAGCCTTAAGGGATCAGTCAGCTGTGCTTGAAGTAAAGCTTACTCATAAGGGTTTTGTACACTGAATGTAGCTATACATTCATGTCTCACTGTTAAAAAGACTCTCTATTCAGAAATGCAAAAGTAAAGAATTAACATTAATTTTCATCATGATCGAAGTGATTGTTTGTGGGAAGCTATTGTTCTGTGAGCCTAACACATCTCTTTTAGTTGTAAATATACTAAGTGGCCATATCAGGCCAGCTAAGAGGCTCTATCCTGCTTCCAACACAACATTAGAATGAAGCCCTAAAAACAGGCCTTTTTATTCAGGTTTTAGTCAGAGAGACATGTTCTTCTCTCCCGAGACTTTTTTTAATATTTAATATTCCCCTAAATAAATTACTCTTGACATGTTCTAGAACTAAATGCTCATCCACAAACAAAAAAACACTTGTGTCCTAATTTTTTTTTTCTTCCATTTTTGTGATTTTGGCCTCCCAAGCACACCCACCAATAGAATCACTTGGAAAAAGCCAAATGTATTTTTGGCAAATGTTTGCAAATATTTTGTTCACAGTTTTTCATTAAAAATAAGTTTTCCAGCTAACGCTATCCTTCTTTTAAATCCTTCCACAAGAAAAAATGCAAGTGAATCAACAGCAGCAACATTTCATAATAGAGCAGAAAGAAATTGAGAAAGCCCCTTCTGCTCTATAACACATGCAGACAAGCTCCTGCATTAACATAGGGAGCCATTAGAGACCACAGGGCTTTGCATGGATGCAGGAGCCATATGCGTACCTCTCATGACAGGATCATGGTCTTGGATGCCAAAATATTGATTCTGAAGGAAAAAATTGCAGTTATGGCAGTGTCGTGTCCTGGTAGGAGGACAGAAGTTCTGGTTCTACTTGAAAATGTAAGTGCAGTGCAGTGATTGGGTTTGTTTGTACCAGGTGCCTTATGTCCAACAGTATCATTATCGCAAGATAAAAAATGCTGTTTTGAATTTTAAAAAGCTTTCGTTCAATGGTTATTCATTGATAAATTGGAGTTACCATATGTTCAAACTACTTGCAGAGTCTCAGTATCCAAGCTATTTGTAATTAGTTACAGTTCACTGATTTTTTAATTCATGTTAACATAGATGGTCTTTCTGCCTTTTTTTGTTTGTTTATAGAGTGCACAGATCACTTTTTAAATTCATTTCCTTTTTACTGTAGTGAAACTATAAATATGTAGAAGAAATATCTGAGTACTCAAAAATCTATACAGCTCTAAAGCTCCCTGAGTTTATTATATTATTATATGTCCTGAGTGTCACAAAGCATGAACATAATTTTAACTTATAGCTCAGCTATTTCTTCAGAAAAAAATCCTTTCCTAATCGCATTTGAAAAGCCAGGAGAAAAGAAATCAAGCTAGAAACCTCTAAACTGGAAAACCAAGAAGCCAAAAAAAAAAGGAATTTGAGGTACCCAGGCACACTATTCATCTTGTAAAAGCTTAGTACCATGAAGAAAGAGAAGTTCAGAATACAGAAAATGTATAGAAAATCCAGCTATGTCAAAGCAATGTGAAAGAATAAAGCATAATTCAGGTTGAGGAAAGGGGGAATTATTCACCTTTATGCTACGAGAGAAATTTTTAAAAAACACTTTCTTCTCAGGTCAGCAGCACAGAAAGTCACCAAGCCCCAAGTCACCAGCGCAGAAACAGCCGTGCCTCCACAGCGATTGCTCTCGCAGCCGGGGAGCAGCAAAATGCTTCCCAACACCAGCGACTGATCTGCTCCCAGAGCAGAGCAGGACCACCCATCCCTCTCTGGAAAAAGACTTCAGCTTCCCATTGTTGCCTGAATTCACTTAATAGAGTAAAAATAACACCTTGCTGTTAAAGCTTTTCTCTAGGATCAATATGATGTGTGTATGAGTGTGTGCTTACATATAAAAAAACACAGAACCCAGCATGCATATGTATATATTTTTCTGTACGAACTGAAAAAGAACTCAAACTGGCATGTCTTTGTTTAGGGATCCTTTTTGGGGTTTTTGTTTGTTTGTTTGTTTGTTTGTTTGTTTTGGTACTGTTTAAATTTAGATATCAGAGCAACGGAACTATTTTTCTCCCAGGCTCTTCATCTCATAGCAGCAGGGAAGCAAAGGTGAATTTTCAGATTTCTTTGGAGTTGTTCCACAGCAGTAAAATGTCCTCAATTCCCTAAAAAAGCTAGTGATATTTCTTCTTTGTTGAAAATGAATTAGCTCATGAATTTACTTAATTCATTGCCTAATGAATTAATGCTCATACAAGGTTCCTTAGAAGAAGAGTTCTGAAAAAATGATCTCTTACTTAAAGTTTTTAAGCCATTGAGGATTTGCTTATCCAAGTAGACATAGCGTGCTGCAGGCCTGAAAAACGTTAGGTCTAATTATGCTGGCTGTGCCACAGAAGTAATGGGGAACTTGAAAATATGACTGATAGGCAATGAGACAGTAGGCTAATGGACACGTCATTTGTCAAAGGTCTAACAAAGGTCTATGCAATGCGACTCTGATACTGTAAGAGGAAAGTAGTCAGAGACGGCTTTGAAAGTTGCATAGCATCAGAAGGATTCATAATTCTGCTGGAGTCTGAGTTCATGCACAGTGAATAAGTTAATTAACCAATTAAAAGCATCATGATGGATGCATTAGGGAAGATAATGCAGGGAGGAGGGTGAGGAGACAACGTGCAAGGGGCTGATCCAGTGTTTATAAGGAAGAGCTGTGGGTTACATTCGGTGTGTCTGGGCTCCTGCCCCATGTGGCCCACTGGGTGCTGCTTGCTCCCCAGTGCAGCCTTGCAGTTGGGAGCAGCACCAAGTCCCCGTGACCCTCCAAGCGTGGGCAGGGCACCACAGGTCCGATCCCGGAGCAGGGGGACTGGAAACCTGCAGATGTGCGATGGGAGAACAACAGGACGAAATGCTCTTCCAGAAGTCCATGTCTTTGCAGCCCTACTGACCTTCCTCTGATCAAGGTAAAAACAGATCAAAATTGAAAAGCTGATTCAGATGTGAGGAGAGAAATTAAAAAGGTGATTTGCAGTCACATGAAAACAACAGGTTGAATGCCAAGTGAAAGAAGATAGAACAGGTAATGCTGCAGTTACGACTTTCAATACCAAAAATAATAAAGAAGCAGATGATAAAACATCAACCCAGTTAATTTTTAAGAAAGAACCATAAGAAGCTGCCAAAGGCGATGGCAAAGGCTAGAATTCTTTTGAGGTGTTAGAAATTGGCACATTTATAAACATGCCCTATTGAAAAAAACAGATACTGCAGGTGTCAGGTTGTTTTTGAACCACAGTCAATCTTAAGCAGCATGTGTAAGGAAACTGCAGACATAAATATTCACGCACCCACACTGCCTGAATTTCTTTCTTATCAGGGAGTAACCCTGCCCTGAACTGCACACATTTAGCAGAGCCATGTAATAACCAAACAGCACTGCAGATCAATCACAGACACAGACAAATCTTTCTTCCATGGTTCTGCAATTTTAGAAAGAATTCAGAGTCTCTTGGGCTTGCCTAATGAAAAGGCTTTCCAAATTGTGCAGTCTCTGAGACAGAATAAACTCGAGGCTTAAACAGGCTCTAGAAAAATAATTAACAGTTTTTAAAGGCAGTGTTGCTTTCTCCCTCTCAGCTTTTGCACTGGACTTTCTGATCTTTCTTCAAGATTTCTGGTCAGCTCAGAAAATCCCTTGCCAGCTGAAAGATAAAATGTATCTTTAAATATTCAGTATCATTAAGCCTGCTGTGGAAAAGCAGATATTATTTAGAGAAAGCCAGCAGCATTCTCTGACTCTATTCAAACAAGAGCTCCTGATGGATAACAAAGAGAATGTGAGTGTTTTCTAGGAAAAGCCTGGCATCCTCTAGCCTGGAACAGATTAAATACTTTTTGATTAAAATCAGTGGGATGTACAAGTTGTTTCTCACTTCTAAGTAAGAACCTTAACATCCAGCCAATGGACTGGAATGACTGGCTGAAACAGGCATGAAAGAAAGCACTATTAGTGCTGGAGGAAGAATTAAAACAAGATCAAAATATCAAAATCCAAAAGAGGTACTTATTAGTGGTAAAATAATTTATTCAAAGCTGTGGCAGAAACAGAAAATGTATTTGCTTAGAAACAAAGAATAAACACTGCAAGATCACAGCCATGGTCCATGTTGACTTTACTAACCTACACAGCTGAAGCAGCCTGAACTTCATGACGTTGGTTTTTCTCACACTGACACTCTCATGAAACAGACAAAACTTAGAAGAAAGCAACAGGGAGCTTTCCCATCTCCATCTCATGAATAACCAAGAGAGATATGAGGAAAGCTGGGGTGATTGCATCATCCATAATATCTGTCATCTCCTGAGGAAAAGCCTGCCAAAAATGCAAGCATGAAAAGATGCAAACCCCTTCAAAACAACTCATCTGTCCATAGCTGCAGTCTGATTTGGACAAAGCAAGCTGGAGTGAGGCCAGAGACCATCCAAGAGCAAAAAAAACAGTTAATGAGGACATTTAAACCCTCCCTGGAGCCTAGTTTCCAGTAAGCTCCACCACCAGTACTGCTACTGGTGTGGAGACCTGAGATCTCTCCCGAGCTGGTCAGCTTTTCCTCTGCTGCGATCAGATGCTCTGCTCCAAACACAGCAAAAGTCCAGCCCTTCCCCAACAAGCATCATGCAGCTTTTGTTCCCCTTATCAAAAGCTAGAAGAAAATTACATGAGGAATAATATTTATTTAGTTCATCTATTACAAATCTCAATAAAAAAGAAACTCCTCTCAGTCAGCCTCCCCTGTGGCACATTCCTGCCTCTCCATATGGTTTTGGAACAGAAGCCAGCTATTAAACCCCATCTGTCCTACCAAAAGCAACATAATAATAAAAATATTTTTTTTTAATGTGAATAAAATTCTTCTAATGCTGGAATGCAATTGCTATTCTGATTATCTTCTTATTTTTTAGTATATTAAAAGGATGGATGGGAATCAGTTAATAAGATCAAAACTAGCTTAAAATAGAGGCAGAAGGAATTGAAGCAGAAGGAATGCTCTCACCAGCTGCCAAATATGGCCTGTATAAATCTGTTGTACAATCATATCACCAGTGTAATGCTTGTACTCCCTTCCATATACTCTAGCTCAGCTGAAACAGTATGCCTGAATCTTTCTGCATAGGGCTAAAATGTCAAGCTTAAAACCAGTCTGATCCTTGCAATGATGTTATCCTGTGTAAGGAACAAGGACTAACAAAGCAGGGCCAGTCTTAGAAGATTTAAGATCCACATTACTTACTGAAGGAAATGTGACTTCATTTCTTTGCATAAATATAATTAAAATTATTGAAACAAGACGAAAATCAAAAAATTAAGAAAAAAGAGAAAAATATTACCAAAGTTTAATTATGACTAACATTAACTTAAACTAAAAATTATTCAATGCTGCTGCCAAATTTGAGATCAAATCAAGGATCTAATCACAGCAAAGAATTAGAAGTCAATTACAGGAAGAGTTAAATCAACAAAAATAATTCAAGAAATAATCTATGTTTGTAAATTCTAGAAAGTAACGATCAAGCTTACTGAAATCCCTGACTAAAAATAGAGTGATTTAAAGTGCATTCACTCAGCAGTGAAGCTAAGTTATCTACTATCTAAACTGCAATCTCAGGTCACTTAAGCTTCCTTCTTGGAAGGCTGTTTTTTGATAAGCAGAAGTTTACACCACATGGTTTTAAGACTTTTAGAAGTTTTAAGATAGAATCCAAATGCTACAGTTTCTGGGTTTCTGAAGTTGTGTACTTCCATTTAGGAAAATTTTCGTTCTGATTTTTTTACCAATATGTGCTTTACAGATGCTCACACATGCCATTGCAGATGCAACTGCACTTGGATGGCCTAAAATTAAAGCTGGGCTATCTCTCACCATAATAAAAGTGAAATTATAAAAATGAAATTAAGTTCAAACTTGATCTTTACGTTAATAACGGTTTCATAAATGCATGGGCTCTCACGGTCTTCTGGACTCTTGCACAGTACGCAGCAGGGCATTATCCAGTAGTGAAGTGTTTGCGGTGGTGGCACAGAGGTGGGACGCAACAAAGTTGCTCACAGCTGCAGCTGCCTGTTTCTCAGTATCTTTGCTTCCCCTCTACAGGACGGCCCAGTTCAGGATTTCAGAAAAACAAGAATGTTTGTTTTCCCATGAACTTCCCTTAGGTCTAACCTTCTTTTCTACATCCTATGAATTTTGTTCATTGAGCCTTGCAAAGCTTCCCACTAAGGTCTTTAGACAAATAAGGTGTAAAGTTAGCTCACAGTCATGCACCATCATCAAGTCATGTTAGGATTATGCCATCATGTCAGTTACGGAAAAATTTGTCCTGTCTGAGCATTTTAAAAACACTTCTGGTTTACCATTCACAAAGACTGAAAGCTTACAGCTTTTAAAATTATTTAAACTTCCTCTGGTTGTAGTTTAGGGTTGGTATAATTATCTGGGTGAATGTTTTGAGTTGACTTTCTATTACTAAATTATGGAAAATGCAAGATTTTTTTTTTAAAGACACCCTTAGCAACAAGTAATTACTCAACCTCAATCTCTAGCCCATGAAAAACACTAAAAATAAACATGAAAGCTTTTGGCAAATTAACAGAAACATTCCTGGTATGGAACAACATGAGTTTTCATTTGGAACAGGACTGTAGGTCAAAAAACTTATTGCCTGAAGTTTCATCTTGACAGATCAATCCAAAATGTTTCAAACTAAACCTCAACAAGAATACAGATCTTTTATTTTTCCATAGATTCTTTCCACTGTCTTAATGAGGATCAGAGGACAATTGTTGTGTTTGCACTTGAATGACACAGGAAAGCAGTCTCTTTGCCTCAGATAATTTATTCTATTTTAATACAAAAAGAATTGAATGACTTTAAACAAACTGAAGACATGAAGTGTATAGACATGAGAATAACAGCAATAACATACCATTATGAAAATTAGCTACTCTCTCAGGTTTACAGTTCCTCATCTCTTCAAAGTAATTTAAAAGTAAATCAATAATAATAAGTTATCCCCACCTGCCAATTAATGATGCAGTGTGCATGTCTTTTAGGCATCATAATAGAGATGGTTCAGAGAATGAATTTTGAAGGCGCATGAGGCAGTAGCTCAAAGATTCATTTAGAGATGGAGACCCAGCTGGGAGGCGATTTCTGAAATGTGATATAACGACGACGGAAAACGGTAGTTAAGGGAAATGTAGCTCTCCTTCAACAATGAAAAGTCTATGTGGAAGGAATTAGCACAAAAAGTTCTTTATTTCAGAAGAAGAAAGCTTTTTCTCCACCACCACCCCCTTTTTTTTTTTTTTTTAATAACTGAAGAAGAACTTGGCAAATGAGGATCCCAAAGCAACATATCCAGATTTATGACCTCACTGTCAGGGTCAAGTAGTTTCAGGAGTTGGTCCTGCATCTTCTTCAAGACTAGAAGAGCTACCAGGGAGAGCAGGTCTGGAAGACAGGAGCAAGGCCCTGCAGATGCCCTCCAGCCAGTTCGTGTGGTTGAGAAGCTCCAGCGCACAGCAGTGTGGGGCAGTCTGGGAGACTGTGACCCAGCACTCCTCGGACACATGAAATCGAAAGAGCGGGACTCTGACTTGGAGTTGCGAGCCAGAGCTAGGGGTTTAAAACATATAAGGTCCACACATTGGTACTGGCTGGGTGTTTAAGTTTGACCATAACAAAAATATGGTCAGTTTTCTTCAGGGTTTTGGATTTCCTTCAGAGCTCAGATGGCTATTTCCAACCCCTTCCCCTGACATTTCTTACATAAGCCATTTATTTCAAAAAACAAGTAGGATTTTCCTTCTTTTTAATCAAAAACGTCCCGTAACCTACTCCAGTCTTCTTTCACGTGACCATTCAGTGACTAGAAGATTTCTGATCTAGGTTCGGCTCCAAGCTGGATTCATCTCTGTCCTTGGCCTGGACAGAATTAAGCGCACTCTCCCAGGCCCTCCACAAGTGCTCCCATCCCCAAAGCATGGGCCTTGCAAGAACATGCTCTCTTTCTCCTACTTGTTTCAACTGTTCCATTCTGGAGGAAAAAAAATATATGCATATCAAGACTGATGGTGCCAGAGGCAGAGGAAGAAGAAAAAGATCTATGTGGCTGCTTTTACCACTACTGCCATTAGAAGGAAGCAGCAGCTGCTGCTTGGTCTCTGTGGTGAATGATCCATTAAACTTCCTGAGAGCGGGCACACAGAATCCAGGTTCCCAAAAGGAGAAACCCTCCATTTCTGTAACCCATTCTGCCTTAGGCTTCAGGTGCTCAGAACTGCCAACACCAAAATGATGGTGGGCAGGTGCAAGAGCAGAACTTCATCACGGAAGAGTTCATATAATTCAGAGTTTCACCATGCAAATCCCACCCCACCCTCCCCTTTTTGGGGGAGGGATCCGGACCTTAGTTTGGGTTGCAGAATCTTTCTGATGCTGCTTTATGAAGAAAAAGCTTTATATTCAAATTCAGCAACCTGGTGAATAGAGACATCATGTTTTTCTCCATAAAATAAGTAAATTTGAAACTGAGGTAGAGAGAAAATAATATTATATTTATAATCCGATTTTTCTAAGCAGAATAGCAATTGAATAAGGCCTCTAGTATTACCAGCTCTAAGGCTGCAGTGAATACTGCTGAAGGCCTTTAAGCAAATGATATTATGCCATGGAGAGCAGTGCAATGATCATATACTCAGGATATTAGATCATGACCATTGGCTATACATAATACCATAAATGAACTTTGTTATGTATATCCAATAGGCTTATTCCTAAGAACTTGACATTTCTATTCCTGATGATGTAAGCTGGTATGTCATTCTCTCCTACATGAGGTCAGCTAATTGAGTTTTTTCCTGCATCATTCTAATATTATAGCATTTCAGAGTCATGAGAAGGAAGGGACAGAGGGAGAAGGAAAAGGGCAGTGACTCCACTCAAAATGAATTTCAGTTAACATATTCCCCCAGCACTACCGAACTGAAATAAATTCGTTTACCTAAAACAAGGAGACATTGGTGACATTTTAGGCTAGGGAATTAGATTTTGGAGTAGCCATGAGGGCATTTATTAAATTCATGAAATGTTAATCTTCTAATAGTAATTTATAACCTAATTTCTTTTGTATTAATTAGCCATGAATCACAAAAGTAATAGAACTACTAAAACAGACAGAGGCTATATTCTGTACTAGTAGGTAATTTCTTTATTATTTTTCTTGCCCTGAAGAAGTAGCTTAAAGATGCAAATGAGACAACAGTAAAGTACTTGAAAAATCTGTCCTCTGCACTATTGGTGAAGTAGCTCCAACAAACCTCACTTTAGGTGTCACAATCATGGCAAAAGACAAAACTCAGACCTGGAGGAAGATCACATTTGAAACACATCATTACTTTCATTTCAGATTAGTGTAATTTATAAGTGCTTCAAGCCTTTTTATGAGTGTTTACTCAAAATGATAAGAAAGTACCTTATTAAGCAAACCTAGCTGCATGGCAAGTGTCTCCACTATGGACTTAAACACCTGATTTATTTCATTTGAGATTCCTGTTCCAATTTTATTCCTTCAATACATTTATAGATGACATAATGAAATGTTGTAAAAAATAAATACACAACACAGAAGTCTAAAAAAATGTCAATGTTTCTAAGTGTACGTTAAACAAGACATAATGTGGTAGACTGATAAGGACTTGAGTGTTCTGTTGAAATTAATGGACATCGTGTAGCTAAAGCCCCATGGATTCCTTTGCAAATATGCCCATTACATTTATTATAATAGTCTGCTAGAATAGGAATCAGTCACCGAGGCTTCAAACAAACTGGACCCAGAGCAGAAACATTATTGCTTGATATAATGTAAAGCAATTCTGGGCAGTCACAGCCAGCGATAATGGACATGCTGAACTGGCTTTCTATTCCTGAGAAAAGCTTGTGTCCCTGATCAGTGAATAAGCCAGTCTCGGAGGCTGAACCCAAAACATGCCCTGGGAGCAGCCCAGCTCAAGCCTGTTCAGTGCCCAAGGGGCTATGCAAGCACCGCTTGAATAAAGAGGGCGAGGGACTAAAGGAGGAACAGGCACTGGTTTTGCCAGTCAGCTCCAAACCCTCCCTGCAGGTTACTGAAGAGTCTGGGAATCTACTAAGAGAGGATTCAGTGCCCAGTTTCACCTATTTTATAATAAAGTAAAAAGGCCTTGCTTTAATACACCTGGCACGCAATCCTCCTTCAGGATTTTGGACAGTTAGCTGGCATATTTTCAAATCAGATATTACGTCTACCCTACATGAATTTTTCCTGGACATATCCAATAAAACATTCAGAAATATTCTTAGCCTTAAGCATGTGTTTAAAGTGCAATTGCTTAACCAGGAGTCCTGACTTTACATGAATTCCCACATCAGCCTTTTTCAAAAGCTAGTGAGCACTGGCTATTTTTGAATGATAAATTGGTAAGAAAGTTACAGAAAGTTATGGAGAAGAAGAAGAGAACATCAATTTTTTTATGTTTACCTAACATATTATTTTTTTGCACACAAATGCAAAATGATGATATTTTAACAAACAGCATTTAACCACCTTCTCAATTCTTTGAGTTATTGACAAAAAAGTTGAATGCTGCACCCATCTAATGCATCTTTTAGGAAATACAGTCCTTATGGCAGCATTTCAAAAAATTGTCTGCTTGGTTGAGTTATCAGATTCAATTAGACCCTTCAGGAAAGTAATCAATACCCCGTCTGATTTAAGAAAGTTCGTATGCTATCCTTTTGATCAATGGCAGCAATCCACATTTAGCTTTGGAAATCCAGCGCTGTCCCATTTGGTGTCATGTAGCAGCTCTTGAATCATGTGCCTCTGAGAAAAGGCAGGGAGGGAGGGAAGGAAGGAGAGAGGAGGAGAGGAAGAGAGGAATGGAGGAATACAAACTCTACCTGACAGAGCTACCTCTGAGTAGCCCTCTGTAAAAATCCATTGAACATCTCTGATTCAGACAGCAGTCCTTGCCCCACTCACTCCTAAGGGAATGTCTGCAGACAACAGGCGCTCCTTTTTTCTGCTGCTGCTCTGAGTAAGTGACCCCAGCCAGATCTGGTCAGGAAGCTCTTGGCACATGTTTTGAGCACAAACTAGTAAACCAAGCAGAAAAACCCCTCAAGTTAGGCATCTAAAACAAGAAGCACCCAAAATTATAGACATTGAAGATTGTGGCCTTAATTCTGGACCAGGATATGACACTATTACTTGTAAAAGTGGTGTCCCACACTCAGGAGCACTTGCTTGACTTAATTTTGGAAATATGATAATGATTTGAGATCTGAAAAGTAACTAACAAAATTCATAAAGAAAAAAACTGCATTGGTCCAGTTGGGCAGTGCGCATATGAGCAAAGAGTGGAAGAGCATCAATAAACACAGTCCAGTAGTTATTTATACCAAAAGTGCACACTAGGTTAAATAACACTTCCCCATAACCTTAGCAGACAGAATGTCAAACTTCTGCAACATAGCATAGATGCTAAACCCTTCGACAGACAGTCAGTAATGGTAGAGCAATCTGTATATTAAAATACAATATATTGTCTGAGTTAAACCATATGAAGGAAAGCTGACTACATTAAACAGGCTAAACCTAACACTATTTTACAGCATCGAGTGAATTTATATAGCAAATGAAGTCTTGAAAGCATTAAAATGCAGAATAAGGTTAGTATCCAATACCCTATGACTTGGAAGGAATTTTGAAAAACAGAAATCAAACAGATGCCCTTTACTCAAACTGTAATTATGGCAGTAATTTGTATAAAGATAGAAATTCAGCCAAAAGTTCTGAAGAGCATTACTCCAGGGAAAGATGAAAAGCAAAAATAAGTGACTGGTCCAGTGCAGTTTTTGAAAACATATTTTCAAGATTTTTCTTCAGTCAGAAATTAATTTGAGAATTCATACAAGATTAAATCACAGTACTGAATGGTGTTTGGGTTAAAACCACAATTGTAAGCTATTCAGTAATATGTCAAGAGTAATGGCATTAAAGACAATTGAAATATCAGAAAGAGATGCATCATCCCTAGGCTGTGTGGGCCAGAGCATTATAAAAATTGTACAGAGTACATACAGTAGACTAGTCAGTGCAGCACAGATTCTGACTGAAAAGCCCAAACAGCCTAGGCTGAGGGGGGCTATCAGCTAGTGATTGAGAAGTAGTAATTTCTTAAGCCACTCAAGCTCAAGAGCGCACTGGATTGTGTTTTGGAGTCTAAAACATTTAAGCATCTGAGGTATTAAGCTGACCGGTGACCATTGTTTCAAAATCATCATAAGAAAGGAGAGATTGATATAACACTGGTGAAAGTAATGAATAAAGGAGCAAGGTGGAGAGAGGAGAGACCGACAGATACATCATGGAAAAGAACTGTGAGGAAAATCCCAGAAGCAGCTGAGATTGCTGACAGTGGTGCCACAGGCAGAGCACACCCACCATGCGGTCCAGGGAGGAGAGATACCACCCCACGGGAGAGCTGTGGGAATACAGAGCGGCAGAGATCCATGCTCCCAGTACTGCCTAACGACAGCTCAGCTGTGCGAGTATGTGGTGCTGTTTATGCAAAGTTCTTAAAAATGCAGAAAATGGGTATACAAAATTCTCTGCTTGCGTTTCTAGACTCCAGAGCTCATCTAAGAGCCACAAAAAGCAGAATAGTACACAAATGTATTCATCTATATTCCCACTCTTTGGTATGTCTGTCTCAACAACAATGATCTCCATTCTACAACTGGTACATCTCCACCCACTTTGAGAACGGACAACTTTTTCCTATAGCCCATAAATAAATACAGCAAAAGTATTGTGTTCCACCCATGCATATTTCAGTTTATCAGTTGAATACTATGTATTTGTCCAAAAGATAGGTATACCAGCGATAGATGTAGCTGAGTAATAATGTCTATGCTGAGTGATGGAAGTACTGGATGGTGGAAGAGAAATGCCGACATACGCATAGAGCACAAAGGAGGAGCTAAAGGACTACATCGCTTATTTTTACATCCTAAGGTTTGTCTTGGTGAGATATGCAGTGAGCAACTTTGAGTTCTTCTACAGAATAGCATAACTATTCTAACACCAGGAACAGTAAGTAAAAAAGTAAGTAAAAAAAAGAAAACTCACATATTCACATTTAAGTATTCTCGACAAGCAGCAAGCTCCACAGGCAGCCTTCCCTTTCCTTCGGCAGCCCCTGGCCAACCTCACTCCAGCTGCACCTCTGTGTTTTCTCCTTTTTTCAACCCTAACCGTGAGCACAGGCTGAGCCTTTGACAGGTCCCCAAGCTTTGTGATTTTTTTCAGATTTAGGAAATTCTGAATTTTTTTTTATTTTATTTGAGGAATCTTGTGAATTTTACATTGTTTGCTTCAGAGACACTGAATCTTTCTTGTTGGTCTTTTCAAGGTTTTACCTACTACAATGAGGACTAGAAATTTGCTTCTAATAAGGAAAAAATCCCTAAGTTTTCACGTTATTCAGGACTTCATTTCAATGGAAAATTCTAAGCACAAGAAGGCCTGGAACCATCACAGAAAATATTTCGATCAATACCAGCAAAACCTGTAGGCCATAGTTACAGCTATTTAGGGGACAATTTGAAAATACATAAGGAAAATCGAAACCAGAGATGAATGAATGAAATAAAAAGTTCTCTGGGTTATTTCAGTAACCTATCCTTTTTTCAGACGTAGTCTGAAGCATTCCAAACTCATTTCTTGGAAGCAAGAGAATATTTACTTCATTTCTGAATTGCAAAGCATACAAGCTAAATGAAGCTAGCAGAGCTGTGTGTGTCAGCCATGAAAAAGATAGTTTGTTCCTCTTTGCCCTGGGTCTTCCAGATGACTTTCCCTTTTGCCTAAAATAACAGAATGTCATTGTGCAAGTATATGCTCTACAGTCTGTCCTGAAGGTAAAATCCTGACCCCAGCAAAGGTTCTTGGAGGAGCTTTTCAGTGTAACCTGGTGCAATGAGAACTGCATTTTGGAAAACAACATGCAATCAGTAGTAAAACTCCTCTTCAGTATGGTCATGATTTGTGCTTTTTCTTTTCTTCATTGAGAATTCTGAAAATAATTGTACTGAGCATCATTTGATCTTAGCTTGCAATACGTACACTAAAACAACTCACTTTTTACATTACAAAAATTCTTAGTGAACAACCAGCGCTACTGCAGGCACTGTCTGTTGTAATATTTGCCCAGTATTTCCTATTGTAAGACCCTCTCTTCAGTTGCTTGTGGCTTCCACTACTCAGAATAAAATTCTCCACAGTTAGAAACTTCCTGAAAGTCAGTTTGAGCAATGTCAGGCTGGACTATTAAAACTTTTTGGAGGAAGATGCTACAGTTTCTCTGTGATTAAAAAAAATAGTACTCTTTTCAACTGTTAGGAGCAGGGACATGAAGTGTGTCAGAGATCTGGATGAGAAGCTCATAAGGTGTTGGAAAAGACAGCCTGTAGGGGGAAGGAATACAGATAGAAGATGGATGCTGGAGGAGAAAGGGGGAAAAAGAAAAACATAAGCAGTGCAAGAGATCTTTAAAGTGGTTTTAAAAGTTTTAACTTTCCAAAGTAAGCCAGAATGACCGCTAAAACTGATAGCATTTATGCTGAGGGCAGTGCTTTCTAAGTGCCAGGCTCCCATTCAGCCATCTGCCTCATGAATGTCTCTGTGTGAGCTCTGTAAAAAGCTAGAACATTAAACCTCTATAAAGTGGGCAACTTTGATAATAATGATTTGCAACATGTTATACAAAGGGAGGAAAGGCCAATTATGGCTGCAATTTGATTCTTCCTGAGCAAGAACCATTTACCTATGGAAGTCGTTCCTGTATGACTTAATAGGTGCTTAATTTGCATCTTCACAGGCTTCAAGCAGCTGATCCAAGTTGCAGCAATGTAAATCCCCCTAAATTAGGAGGGCAGTTGTGGCGTGGCTGCTGAGTCATTACCTTCACATCTATACTTCAAGACTTCTCCATGGGAGCTAGGAAAGTAGTTTGGCATCAGATATGTGCTTCTAACTTTGTTATCAGTACCTAAGTCTTTTCCTTAATAGCATATTACCTTTTACCCTGAATTTTATTGATCAACAACAGAAAATTTGGATGAAAGTGGGAAAGCCGAGGTACTCATACTCAGCTCATCAGGGATGCCTGCAATCTGGGCTGAATCTGAGAGTGCAGGGAGTTAGGATATTTATCCTACCAAATTGCAAGGATCAGTTTCAGGGCTACTATAAGCAGCATTTTTCAAAAAATCTCGCCTGCCAGGCAGAGAGCCACTGAAAGGGAGCAAGAAACTGAGAGATGACTCTAGGTTACCACCAGTTTGTCGTGTTGGTGAACTGCCACATGCTGGCATGTTTTTCCTCAGTTTGCTTTAAAAAAAAAAATAAATTAAGAGGGGGGATCTAGATTAAAAGTATATTATTAAAGTCAGATATTCAAAATCCGAGGAAATGCCAAAATAAAGGTTGTCTGTAAAATGGGGGTAATAATATCCCTAATCTCCCAGGGTGGCTATGAGAATAATTCATGTTTGTGAAGCACCCAGATAATATACTGGCAACTGCAGTAGAAAAGGTCAGAGGAAATGAATAGTTTTGTCTTCAGAGCTGGGTTTGAATAGGATGTTACCCAACATGGCAATAGAGACCAGGACTGCATACTGAACAACAAAGCAACAATACAGTGTTGAATAGCTTCCCATTAAGGGTAGGACACATCTCATCTAACTTTAGCTAGGTAGGTGCCCAGTGTAACCTAGTTGTGTAGACTCTCTCTTGTCACTGGAGACACACAGGCACTTCCAGAGGGGATTCATCCCATCCCAAAACAGTCTTCCAAGATGAACAGGAAGAAAAACCATTTGTAGCATCCTCTATTTCTCTGCTGGCTGTAGAGGATAATTAGACATCGGGCATAAGCTACATGCCTAATTGGTAGGCAACTACATTGAGACGCAAAGAATCTTTCCTAAATGAGCATTTTATATCCTGTGTCCTGAAGGATGGAAAAAGATAGCATACATCCTTGTAATTTAGGATTATTTCATGATGTATGTGCAAGGGCCATTTCTAATGTATGGTTTAATTCCAGAGATTTTCCAAATTTTCAAGACTGTGATTGTACAAACCCTACTGTGGGTCTTCTAACATAATGTGAAAGTTTGTTTGCATACTAATTAATTTAAAATATAAAAACAAGCCAGAGTTTAAAAATATATAATCTTGTTATCAAGGCAAGGCCCCAGCAAGTACCTGATAAGAGCCCATAAGGATCTGCACTCAGCAGTCCAAATTAATGATGGGAGATATAAAAAATGAGCCATTACAAAAAAATCATGCTCATCATCTTTGACTTATTTGCAAAGAATCCCTCTAGCAAACATAAAATTAGAAGGAATGCAATATTTTCCTGCTCCAAAAAGTACTTTCAAATATTTTTTCCAAACCTTTCTTTTTGTATTTTTCACCAACTCCAATTACTTCACACTTTCACATGCTACAAAAAAAAATTTCTTTGTGTATATTTCATATTCCTTTCACCTTCGTCCATGCTACACGAGATTTTCATACGCTGGTGGCCACATTTTATTGTACTAAATACTGCACATTCACAGAAACAAAAACAGTACTTGGCAATTCCTCACCATAGGTGAAAGAACAGCTCAGCTACAAGGAAAGAGGAGTCATTCTCACGTTCTTTTTTACCCAAAGAGCATCCATTTGCTTAATACAAACTCAAAGAGCTTCTATAAGACAAGATGAGAATATATCCTCACCATACTTTATAATCCAACTGAAAAATGGGAGATGGGAGGTTCAAGTTCATGTAAGGCACTGCTCTGAATAGTCATCTCTAATCACCGGGAGAAAGAGGAAAGCAGAACGACTGTCTTCCCTCTAGTTCTCTGAATGTACAGGTTTTCTTTAACAAAGGGGATGTTAACAGTGTCCTACAATAAAACATTTTGCTTCACAGGCAAATAAGATGATTCTTCAACCCTAGATGTTTCAGTTTGCCAAAAACCTAACCAAAAAGAAATCGTTTCATGTCACATCCAAACAAAAGTGGATTTTGAGTTAGCAGTATGTCTGGGAAAATGATATTCCAGGTTGGGTTGTGATATTCAATGCCTGATCTTAACAGCAAAGAAATAATTGGGGCAAATGAAAATCTTGAAAAGGAGTTGTCTCTCTTTGATTGTGATTTTTTGTAGTGCAACAAAATGAGTTTCACCAGCACCCAAAGCACACTAGCTCTGCATGAATGGTATGGCTCCAGGAAGCAGACTGGTGCCCTACTGCCAGCATTTCATACGCAACCGCTGTTTTACTTGGTAGCCTGTCCGCTCCTCAGAAGCAAACGGGACACTCCGGGAGGAAAGGGTTTGTCTGAAATAGCCCATTCCTGTGTCCATCCATCACACAACTTTCATCCTGTGTACCAAGGTTTTCCTCAGCAAAGAGAGGAGAGCAGGAGCTTCCCAGACTCATTTCCCCAGACTCCCCTTCCCCAGCAAAAGCTGGACATCTGCCTCCAATGGATGGAAAGATGAAGAAATACTGAGAGCAAGTGGAGTTTTCCATTCCGGGGAAGAAGCACCACCAAGTGCTGAGTGAAGCTCCTTTTAGGAAAACCGTACTACTCCTTTAGGAGGAGCTGTTCACACTGTATACGTATCTGAAGCAGGGCTAGACAAATCCCCATTTCTGTTCATACTACTCTAACTTAGGAGTCAGCCAACTTTTCTGACCCTTTAGAAGCAATAAGATTTAGGAAGCTAAGCTAAGTTTAACATGATTAGGCCTGGGCACAGAGTTTACCAGCTGGAAACGAGTTAAAGCTCAAACCTAGGCTCTGATCCAGGCTTCATACCCAGTGAAGCAGGAGAGAGGAGGAGTTACAAATGCTGCCGTTATAATGAAATAGTACACAACAATAATGGAGAATAAACTTTCAGTTATCCAGCCTCAATGAATGCTTTTTACTGAACACACTACTTCAGGACTTCTGTGATACAGAAAAGCAATGGACCGTGACATTTAGCCACCCAGAGAACAAGCAGGTGCTTGAGAGCCTGGGATTATAGCACTCCGAGATACTTCAGTTCCTACACAATCTGCAAATTTGTTTATTTGGAGCTCCTCTAACCGGAAATTGCCGAACTTGTGAAAACAGTTGTGTTTACCTCAAGTAACATGAGCATTAAAATGCAGTCAGACCCCCACTGTCTGAAAACCAAATCGTTAATCTCCAACTCCAGTGGTTTGCAAGACATTGCCACATTCCCATTGGAAGCAAAATGGAACAGCACAGCATGAAGTTGATAAAGCCAATGTGATGTACAAGTCTGATACTTCACAGCTTTCCAAAGATAGAAACAAATTGACAGGGGCAGCAGTACATTCTCTGATCACTGCTCATGAGCCAAAAATTTTCAATCACTGGGTATTTAAGATTCACACAGGCATGCACTATATTTCTTGGATGTACTCCAGAGGTTAACTAACCTTTCCCTGAAAACAGAACTGAAGCACATACACAACAAAATTCACCCCTCAGATGCTAATCCATGAATTTAATTCCATTTTAATAAGACCACTGCCAAATATACTTCAGACCTATCTGCTGCTTTTATACATGTTAGTACTAATACTGTCAGAGGCTAGTAATTCATCTTTAAATTCTGCAAGCAAACAGGAGCATGAGGAACAGCCAGTTCCTCCCATAACTCCTCTCAAGGTTTAGAGGTGTATTTCTGTTCTGCCTGAGTCAAAACCAAAACCTTGCAACAATTTTTAAAGGACCTGCTTGAAAATATCTGGTTTCAGACTGAACCTCAAAATTCATACCAGACTTGTCTGGATTAGGATGAAGATTTCTTGGGAGTGCGAGTACCTTGCAGATGAGAGCAGTAGTCTGAAGTTTGAGAGATCCCTAGAAGTCTCTGCACTTCCTGATTCAAAGCAGAATTTTAGGGAAGCAACATATTAACTCCAGTTTAGAGCTAGAACTTGAACTGCATCTCTAGATCTTAGTGCAGCAACATACTTGATAGCACAGCCAAAAATCAATCATACTAGTTCCTCACCAGGCTCTATAAAAAAAGGCATATTCTTCACTCAGGTCCTTAAATATTCCAACCAGCTCTATAAAAGCCTGTGAAATATTCTGCCCAAATCAGTTATGAAGTTCATCTAGCTGACCAAGCAACAGATGAGCGTGGCAATGGAGAGGCTGAGCTGAAGCATTCAGCATTTTCTTTGGAGGTGAGCAGGAAGGCTGCTCATTTTACCCTGACGTAACAGAAGCCGTAAGAACTGGGAGTGAAAATTACGATAGTGACTGTAGGACTCACAGTTCAAAATTTTGAAAATGCCAGCAAGGCTAGACACATAACAGAACCTGAAAGCATCCAGCCAGCACAGAACCATGAGAAAGCTTTGATTAAGCTTATTTTGAGCTAACATATTCATTTGTGAACCAAGGAACTACACATAAAAGCACGGAGAACTGGCTAGTAAATATTCAGCAGAGAGTGTGATAAGAGGTTGCCAGACAAGAGGAGGCAGGGTGGGATGGCAGCCATGGAAAGAGGTCAAAGCAGCATTTGTTGAGCAAGCTATCTAATGCCTGTTGCAGATATCTGATTCATAAGAAATGGCATTAGAAAAGATAAATGACAGATTTTCTGCAGTTCTTTGACCAGTGCTCAGTCCCTGAAGGCACTGAAGTAGCATTCCAGTGTTACGTTCATCTAGTTTACATAAACCAAACCAGAAATAAACAAAAAATGCTGAATTAGTATGGGATACATTGCAGGGTCAGATCTCATGTCTAGGTTTTATTTGCAAAACAAAACAAGAAAAGTTTGAGAACATTGTAAAATACAGACTTGATCAAAAAATGGAGTTTCTCTTCCATTAAGAAATTCTGACCTATCAGCATTTGTTTTCATCTCAAATCAGAATGAGACGTTGAAGTACCTCCAGTTTTTACTGAATGTAAAGTTCTCCTCTCCCTCCCAAATCTGCAGGTGTCGAAACATTTCGTTCAAGCTCAAGCATAAAATGCACCCATTGCACATAGAGAAAAGCATCCTGGGAGGTGAAGCTGCTATCCCTCATAACCTTGACCTTCTGCATAGACTGCATTTCCTGCGACTGCTGCAATCACGACACTCCCATGATGCGTACGGTAGCTAACCACAGGACAAAGCGGTGCCCCACGTCGTACAGAGAGAGAGAGGGCAGACGATGGGGAGAGAGGGGACATGCCTTCACATAACGTACCACCACAGTTCGGACAGACAGAGTGACAAACGGACTCAAAATTTAAATATTTTAATGCATATTGAATCAACCCAAAGAGAAATATTTTGGTAGATTTTCTCAGTGCAGATGCAGAATTGATATGTTTCAGCCTATCAGTGTTTTCCTATTGAATATTTTAGTTTTGTACAAACCATTACACCAGGCACCCAAATTTATATATTTTTTACCAATATAAGTATATACTCATTGCTAATAATTAACATAATTAACACAAGTGTGTGTCTGTACCAAATGGTTCCAGTTAGTGCATAGTTAAAACACAGGTGCAATATTGTAAAGAACAATACAGTAGTGCTGACATATTTGAATGCAGTGAGGATTTTATCAGTTTTACCAGAATTTTACCTGCTTTATCCATTTGATCTGAAAAATCAGATAAAGAGCATTAAAAAATAAAAAAGGAAAAAGCACTATTGGAGATATGGGTAACAATTTGTCTGATTCTGTGCCATTTTTATAATCCTGGCTTTTGAGGTTGTGTGGCCTTATATTCATTTTATTTGTTCTTTCCTCTCTCTTTTTGAAGTTACAGAAAGTGAACACATTTAATATAAAAAAAGATTTTGCTTTATTTTTTTAGGTAAGCCGGTTAAAAATAGAAAATACTTCATCTACTGCACACAAGAAAAGCATAACATTAAGCATTTGACATTAAATCTAGGTAGATAAATATCGTCTCTATTTAATTATCTGTTCAAAATTGATAGAGGAAGGGTAGCATTAGCTTTCAAAAATATCAGCAGCAAAACTCCCACCAAAATCAGTGGGGCCAGGATCTTATTCAAAATTTTTACAATGAAATTTTTTCTTTTTGAACAAGCAGCATCTCTTTGTGCAATAATTGGCAGCTATTAGTGTCAGTTTGGCAGATACAAGGATGCATGGGTCTGTGAGAAATTTATGCCTCCCAACATGCCATGCTAAATTTAAATTTGTTGCATAATATGCAGATTCATTGTCATGCATGTAACGCAGCTAAGAATATCTAAAGAAAGTTCAGGGGAAGTTAATATGTACACAGATGAAGAGGAAGGATTTAAATGCATTCTGGGCTTTACCACATGGAATAAAAAGTACTGATGACTCCCTTTAGCAAAGGGAGTGTACCACAGTGGTACAAAGCACCACTGAGGTTAAAAATGAGAGAATAGAAGAGGAAAGCCTTCCTTTTTGATGCTATCAAGCAGTGCTTTTAGTCCTAACTCCAGCTGCACTTGTTCAAAAACAGTTCTGAGGAGCTCTAAGGCCTGTTTCTTTTCTTCCAAAATTCAAAACCAGAAAACTTACTTCCATGGTGCCTCTCCATATTCCATGTTTTTTTTCAGGAGACCCAAAGGAAAAGATCTTCTGTCCTGGCTGATCTTGAAAGACTTTGGGGAAAACCTTTTTTGTAATTCAGCATTTTTACTTTTGGCTTGAATCCAAACACAAGAAAACATACAGATGGACATTGTGTACATTATCTAAATCTTTTCAGAACAGTGAAAATATCAGCTTAATCCTACATGAAAGTTCTGGCCAGTTTTTATTACCAATCATTAAAAAGAAGCCAAATTAAATAACAAAGTTCCATGAAGTTCTATCTCCTTGGTCTTCACCTCTCATGAATACTCTGAAGTGAAAATTTCTGGAAACCTTGATAGATACATAAGGAGAATGACCAACTACCAATTGCCTCCTTTTTTTTTTAAATAAACCCACCATTATTGACAAATATTTTCCGGAGGTATTACTGGAGAAATGAGATAATTCTTAATCCACAGTCTGATTCCTAGGTCATTGTTCTTTTTCCCTCTCATCTCAACCTTGATCCGTCAAAAATATTTAATATTATCAGGCAAAACTTCCTTTTAAAGTGCACAAAAAAAGCTTCCATGACCCCTGTCCAAATCTCACACTTCACCGAAACTATTTTCCACAAAATACCCACATTAAAATTAAGCCTCACGATTTTCACTTTCAGACAAACAGACATTTCCTTTGGTTTTGTCCACCCACCGTGCCTGCAAGTCCTGCACAGGACCTTTACACACCCATTTTATCACATACCCAGTTTTATAAGAATGACTCACTGGAAAGCAACCATGGTCTGGGGGAATGCAACGGAGCACCCAGCGCCATAGCGCTGAAGTGCTTAGCATCACCAGTGTGACACGGTACAAGAAGATATGGGTATTTAGTTCCTTTAAAATGTGAGAAAACTCTTCCCATACTCTGAGCCATTCACCGGGCTGCAGTGAGAAGTGTAATGTGGATGCAAGGCTATTAAGCCCTCTGAACTTTAGATATTATCAGTTTGAGATTAGTGCTTTATTACTTAGCTCTTTGAGTCTGCCTGGATTAAATCAACTAAAATGCTCAAGATTACATTTTTAAGGAAAAACAAAACCTAAAAACTTTCAAACAAAATAGATCAAAATAATTTCAATATTTCAACAGCAGAAAACCAGAGATGAAATATGAATATCTTGTAAAACACAAAAAAGCACTTGGAAAATTCTGATGATTGTTCTTATTCTTTGTTGTTACTGTTAATTACTTCAAACCAGAGATAAGATGTTTGACAAGAAAATCTCAAAGAATAATGTCCATGGTAACACAGGTGGTGATCAGATGGGGGAAGATAAAAATAACCAGAAGAGAAGGAAGAATAAGAGGAAACCTGAAATATAGTGTATATTTCCAAGCAAGTATTTAGCACTGGGGGGGGGGGGGGGGGGGAGAAGGGGGTGTTATCTGAAATTGTGGTGTTTGTTCATCATTAAAATAAAGCAAAAAAAAGAGAAAAGAAAAAGGCAGAAGAGCAGATAATACAAGAAGAGGAAATTATTTACTTTTCTTTCAATAACAGAAAAGCTGAAGGGCTGTTGAGAAACATCTCCTTCTGATGAGTCTTTTCAAGGCCAGATTTGTACTTTTAGAACAAATGCACATGGACTTGCAATGAAAAAGCCATTTTAGAACCCTTTCCTAAAAATGTCCTCTCAGTTTATTTTTTGGCAAAGTTATCCTTTCAAAGAATGAAAATCCAGATCTTACTGGCATGATAACAGAATTCCAAGGGGATGTCAGATTTGTTTTAATCACAGAAAACTGGGAGAGCTTTGAAAGAAAATGTCAAAGATCTAATTATAACACCTCAGAATTTCAAATCATGCTGAAGTCCAAGATAAAGATTTCAAGATATTACTGATGAAGTTTAGAATGTAATGTTTTGAGTATATCTATTTTATAAATGTTCTTAGGCTTTACACCTTGCATAGCATTACCCCCTTGCCATAATTACTGTACCTGGACTACTGAACGAGAATTTGTTACCAAAGACAATTTCTGCAAGCAGACAGCAGTATAGTCTAGCCATGGGCTGGGTTGGATCCCAAAGAAGCAACACCTCTTGCCAGCTGCTTGGGACGCAGCTTGGTAGTGGAAGCAGGCAGCGAAGGAGATATTAGCTCCTTGTTTAGCTATTCAGCTGCTGAATGCAGCTCTGGCCACTCTCTTACTAGTCAGGCCAGGAAGCCTGGTGAGATGGTGCAGCTGTCTCATGTAGACCAGGCCCAAAAAGGTTGTCACAGCTGAAGATCATGGGTAGAAAATGCACACTGAGGTGGTTAAAGCCTAACACGGTGCCTCCAGAGGAGCTGGTAGTCAATACACCAGTACACCAGTATTAATACACCAGTAATTAATACACTGCCTACTTTTTTTATAAGAATAAGAATTCCATAAGCTTCCTGAATGGACCTGTGGAAGCAAAATCCATTCTTTGCCTTTTGCAGTGCAATTCGGTTCTTGTTTTCAAGGCCTGGGAGGATTTAGCATTGAAGTTGCTCTCTGCTAATATTGTTCTTCACCAGCTCCCTTTGCTCTGCCCAAGATACTTGACTTGCTCTTTGTCATTCTTCTGTCTTT
Organism: Dromaius novaehollandiae; assembly: GCF_036370855.1. Classification (NCBI taxonomy): domain Eukaryota; kingdom Metazoa; phylum Chordata; class Aves; order Casuariiformes; family Dromaiidae; genus Dromaius; species Dromaius novaehollandiae. The sequence goes on from NC_088099.1 coordinate 32,178,454, forward strand.
CTGATCCACCTTCTAAATAAGTCAGTCAAGAAAAAATTCCTTTCCACAAGTCCCTTGTTAAAACACACACCTTCCAGAAGACAATGAAAATTCTTTGAATATTATGAAATAAACAGTTATAAAAACAACACAGAGCAAAATATTGGAAATGATGAAACAGATGCAAGTCATGCAATGTTCTTACTTTGACACCTGCTGCTTCTGCCTCCGAGTCTTATCTACAAAACACTAGCCATTTAATGAAAAAAATTTTACCTCATGCCTAATGTTAAGCTATATTAATGTTAGATGTGATAGGATAACAATAATGATAATGTACTAGAGCTATCACCAGAGACCAGGATTCAGCATATAGTCAACACTGCTGATCTAATGCACTAATCACAGGCATAGAGGTTGGATTATTCTAGTAAGTTACTACAGTCTGCTAGTGTCTGGTAGATATTTTATATGCCTCTGTAATTCACTTAATGCCTTTCATAGCAGTATCATTAGGTAGCCCTAATAGCTTAGGATCTTTTCCACATTAAATATTTGTGACTATCATTGCTATAGGAAGAAATGCTTAGGGATGTAAGGGAAAATCTTCATATAACATCAGAAGAGTAGAAAGCCTTGGCTCTACAGACTGAGGAGTTGTACCAGAGGGTGAGGACTGTGAGGGTGAGGACCTATCCCTCACAAAGCATAGAATGATTTTATTTTAGGAAAATATATTGCAGGGAAAAACACATCATAAATGAATTCAAAATTTATCAGATACTACCAGCAGGGTACCTACTTATTTTGTTCTTGTCCACGCATTGTGATCTCTGCCTCCTTCGCCTTCTTTATTTGCCTGATCTCTTGAATCAGATCAGACCAATCTATGCTGTTTCCTTCAGCAAGTATTCCTAAGCCGTTTGTCTTCTGAATAATTTCACTAACTGCCCACTAATAAGCAAAGAGAAGGGAATCTACCATTAAAATAGTCTTGGAACCTTCCATCTGTTGTAGATAATGTGTTTCCGTTTAAATGACTACTGGGAATGAGCAATTTATTTATTTTGTTTACTTTCTAACTCTAACCCTGAGTATTTCATAATGATGAAAAATCTATAGGCAAGTAGCTATAACCCCAGAGGCTCAATACAACATATATGTCCAAGTTATCTATAACTTCAGAGTCTACGCACAGCAAAACTACAGAATCAAGTGTACTAAAATGTTCTTGGTGAGAAGCATCCCACATGCCAGATTTCAGTCTTACTCTTCAGGGTTGAACACTGAAGATTTGAAGGGGCCATTGCCATTTTATTGGTGGGGTTAGAGGGTTAATTACTTAGAAAAGAGTCAATAGCACAGTTAGGATCATCTCTGTCCCAGCTTTTGAATAAGTCCCTAGTCCGTACCAGACGGTTAGATCTAGGAAAAGGAATATATGTGTTCAGCACCTAGCACAACACTCCTGACCTCACTCTAGATCCTGTAGTACTACCCCAAATTAAATTAAGCTTTTAAGGAAATGCAGAAACTGATGCAACTGCTAACTTTTTCCTTTGATGTGCTCTATCCATCAAAGACCTGGAGAGAATAACTAAATGCAGGTTAAAGCTAACACCAGCTCTTCCTGTCTTTACTAGTATTTTTTGAAATTGAAAACGACATAAAACTGTCTGTTGCATCATTGTAATTGACCCTAGCTATCTGTATAGCAAAGCCAGCTTCTTCTTGGCAAGAATTTGCTTGTCTCTCTCATTACATCTGCCCTTTTTATGATCTTTTTTTACTGCAGGAAGAGTGTTGAGTGAAGGAGTAAATCTACTTGTTATTGCTGAAGTCAAGACACTTTTTGAAACTGTGCAGCCGAAATACTGCTTATTGTACTTATCCACACACTGCCAGAGCCCTGAGGGCACCCGAGGAGGTAATTTCCTGGAGCAACCTCACCTGGGACCCCCATCCACACCCTTGCCCTTGGGGGTCCCAGTGTAGGGACCTGGGACCCATTGCTGAGAGCAGAGAGAGGAAACAGCACCTCAGCAAGGGCTGGGGATAGACATACAGACAGGGGCTCCCACAGCACAGCTTCAGCCAGGTGTGGGTGCTGGGCATGAGCCTGAGTGGGGCTCCTGGGCAGTGAGCATGGTTCTCAGGTGATGTCCTCATGGCCCTGACATACATGTATGCATATACATATAAAGGATTAGTTAAAGCTTAGAGTTTATAAAAAGCCGTTCTTGTGTCCAGGATATATTGCTTCCAATAACAGTACAGAGAAAATTGGTTTTGGTTATGAGCTCTGCAAAAAATAAAATAAAATAAAAATTTCTGTCTCAGCTGACTTCTTTTATCTCTGAGAAATGCAAGCCACTATACAAACAGCTACACTTGCAAGCAACAGTTGGATTTCTGAGAGAGTAGTTCAGCTTTTTAGCAGGTCAGTAGCCTTATTCCCGTTAAAGACAATGTCAGTTTTGCACTGACTTTAGTGAAAGCAGGATTTCATCCCAGAAGTCAGAAAAAAAGATCTGAAAGTCTTGGGTTGATCTGTGGAACACGTAGCATGTAGGTGTTGCAGCGCCACTAGGTAGTTCAACTGGTACCATCTTAGATACCAACTACAAGACAACTTGAGGATATTCAGCCACTTTGAATATATTATAATATGACATACCCCCATGTGAATGGGGACCATCATCGCCTATGGCATTTCTGGAAGAAGGACCTTCTTCAGGGTGCTATAGCTTTTCTGGAGGTGACATCTCTGGATTAGGCAATCAGGGCTCCCACACCAAAAAATGAAGCTTCTTGTCTGGGTGCTGCACAGGTCAGGGGCTCCCCGGGGCTGGCATCTGCAGGGGCTGCCAGTGGCAGCAGGGCGAGACCTCGCTGCCAGGGTCCATCCCACCACCTCGTGAGGGAGCAGGGCAGCTGGGGGAAGCCGGGGGCAGCCCCAGGCCCAGGCACCAGGCACTGCCGCAGGGACGGGCATGGGCCAAGGCTGGGACAGGCAGCCAGCTGCACGTCAGGGTCTGGATCAGCAGGGCCTGGGGCCGATGGCAGCACACAGCTGCGCTGGCTCTGGGCTAGCCCAGAGCCCTGGCAGCCAGGAGGGGAAAGGTCTCCCTGACGTGTCCGTGAAAGAAACTACGGAAGAAGGCATCTCCCTCTCTCCTGAATGCCCATGGTATCATTGGGGCCAAATTCCTGAATTTGCTGAGGTTTATTTTACCTGGTTCATTAAAAGCAAGTAGAAAGCAGGAACAATCAACAATCTTCAATCTTTTTTTAATCTTTTCTTTTTTTCCTATTTCCTCTAAACAATTATTATGCAATAAATCTTATCATTATATCTACTATCTAGTCAAGTAGAAAATTCTTAAGCTGCTCTATTTACTTGCAATTTTCTCTAGCTCTCTTAGTGGTCCTAAAATGCTTATGATGAAGGTCCATAGCAAGAAAACTTAGTAACAGTTCCAGTCACAACAAATACTGAGCTATCCTGAGCATATTTCAGTTTTCAAATTTCATAGTTCCTTCAGGGCTATAGTCAACAGGGGTATCTCTCTCCCTCCACAAAGACATCTGGTTACAGCTTTATGGAGCTGCTGAGCCCTCCGAAGTCTGTGCACTTTAGGAAGGCAAACTGATGTTAGGTCTTTATTCACGTAGAAGAGCCCAGATGAGCTTTATGAAGAGAAAGGCTGGATGAAATGTGTTTACCTTTCTTCTTCCTTTTCCTACTCTGTTCCTCTGTAAATAATTGGATGGTGTTTGTTGTGGTGGAAAGGAAAGAGGAATTACACCAAGGATAATCAGTTATCTCAGACGCTGGGTGCACAGAGCTCCTCAGAAAATTGAGATTTTGCTGCCATCATGTGGTCACCCTGCTTCTGCCCATGATTTTCTCTGTTCAGGAGAAACCATCGTGGGACACCCAGGCAGGATCCATTGCCTGTGAGATGGCGGGGAGCAGTCTTCAGGCAGAAACACTCAAATGGATGTGCCCTCCTCAATTTCTTCCTATGGGACTGACAATCGATGATAGTCTTACGTATCTGACACCTTTCATCACTGGAAATGTTTTACAATAGTGTCAGTAGCAGTAGGCACTGCATGCCCGTGTAGAACAGGCTTTGTGTGTCCTGCAATTGCACTGACACAGCCCCTTGGTCACCAAACATCACAGCCACAGACACAAACACCCTGGTAACTCCATCACTTCTGGGAGCCTATACTAGTGACGGATATGCCTCTAGAGTTTGTTTTATTCAGAGCGGTCAGAAAACCAAGCACACATTCTTCTAGAAGCCACAAGGGATTTTTAACCTTTCCTCCAGGGAGCTGCTAGAGATAAACAGGAGAGACATTAAACTCCCTTTCCAGAAATCATAAAGCATACCTCTCTCTAATGCCATCCTAGAGCATCCCCATAAGGCGCAGGATGATTCAGCCCAGTGCGGAACTGTAATGTATAACATCCCAGTACTGAACAGTGTGCTGTCCAACGAACCTGACCAGCAGCCAATTAATCCTGGGCTCTCATACATGGTGTGAGCTACAATGCTTTCCTTTTCAGCTGTTATAGAAGAGGACACTATTCTACAGTGCCAGCAGAACAAGGACAAACCATTCAGTGCAGAAATGGGAACACCCCAGGGCTGTGGTCATCAGGGATCAATTGTTCCTAGGAACTTTGTAAAAAGTTGACATGTTGACATGGTAAGGTCTTTAGTAAGCCTGTTTATTTCAGGTAAGGTGATCCACAGGAGTGAGATTTTTGTGTCAGTCCATTTCACAACAGGTACACACTCACATTCAGAATGCAGCCGCCACAACCAGCACCCTCATTGCCATTCCAAGGAGGACGAGAGACTAATTAACTGAACAGAGTCCAGATTATTCTCTCCCATTATAAGCATGGCATTGGGTAGGAGCACAAGCACATCCGACAGCAATTTCACCTAGTCTGTCAGATTAAAGTTGCCATGGAGGGAGCATGTTCTGTATAGTTTAAGGGCTTGAGCAGTTTTCATTCTGAAACACTCTCTTCCACACACATTCAAGCTGTCTAACCCAGAGCAAAGAAGTAATGTATTCTCATTTCACCTTATATTATTGAATTGGGAAGGGAATGCCTCCAAACGAGATGCAAGTAAAAAAGCTGCTTCCCCTTGACTTTATTGCAGCAGTAAACTCCCTGTACAACTTGCCGATTGTCTCAGGAATCTGCTTCTCTTGGCACTTCAGACTTCTAAACCTTTTTTTAAAAACTTTTCCAAAATTCATGTGAATCCTTCACTCTGTTATTGAAAGAAATTAGACATGAGTGCTATTTCTATAAACTCCATCTCCATGTACTCTGGTAGGAAAGGCATGTTTTATAAGTAATATGCCTACACTATTTGTAAAAAACACTGACAAAAACTGACCTGCAACCATGACAAAGCCTCTCATTCTCCTCCTTTCCCAAACAGGGGGACATATTTCCCAAACAAGCACGGGTGAGCCTCACATGTTTTGATACAAAGAATGCACACTGGAAAAATCCCCCACTTGGCACTTAGATCAAACATATGCTCAAAATGCAAATTTAAAAAAAGGTTGGCTAAAGGGCTGTTGATGAGAATCAGTTTAATCTGAATCAGGAAATTTACTGTATATTCTTATAAACCAGTTTCAACCAGTTTCTGTTCAGAAAAGCCAACGGCACAGACAGTATGGTCTAATGGACTACATGCCAGCCAGAAAACAAAACTTTGAGGATTTTATTCCCATCTCTGACAAATCCCTCAATCACTTACTAATTCCCAGACCTTATTTCTACACAATGGAGAGAATATGTTAAGCTGGTAGTGTGAGGAGAAAGCAGTATGATATTAATTCTTCATTATATCCTAGAAGCCACCAAAGAGCATGAAAACCCTCCTATAACTGGCAAGCTTGCAGCACCCAGACATCACCTTGTTCAGAAAAGCATCTGCTTCATACCTTTCAATGTACTTAGCACTTAGACAATGAGCCCAGAACAAGCATTCTGATCACCACTTGTCCAACTCATTTTGTTTCTAGAGCGCCTTCTCCACTACAGGTCCTCCAGGCTGCTCCTCTTATACTCCACGTTTATCCCTATGTCTGATGCTCTGTGTCTCTTCCTAGTCCTCTCCCTGTCTTTTCGTCTGTGAGAAGCTTTGTATGTCCCATCGTTGTTCTTCTCTCTCGTGCTAGGCAGTGCTCCCGTCCACCCAAACTCGCTCTCACATTTCTTACCGTGCCAGATGATCTGAGGGTCGCACTCCATTCGAGTCCATTCGAGTTTCCCAATTTTCACAAGAGCCAATAGAATTCCCATCACTTAAATTTAAGATATTTCCTGAGAATACCTAGGAGATTCAACACAGCATTCAAAAGATTTCACATTAAATACAGATCAGTTATACCAAGTTGCAAGTAAAGTTCACCAGGCCATAGATAACATTCCTGGAAAAAAAATCGGTCCTCAGGAGGGTCTAGAAATGACAATGGCTCCCTATAAAAAATGTTAAATTGCAGGTGGGGATCTTTTTTTTTTTTTTTTTTTTTTTGAAACTCTTTCAGAACTTACTGTTTACAAACATTCCTATAACTCTTTCATATCAAGCCCAAAGCCAGTTACTCGTCTACTTTTTTCTTTTCTTTTTTGGGGGGAGCCTTCTTTTAATACACTCAAAACTTTATCAGAATGAACTTCTAGGACGTTTTGATAGAATTCTAGACTTTAGAAAACAGTCCGTTAGCCTGAAACAACAAGGGATGACCGCTCATAGCAATAACACTTTTTTTTTTTTTTTTTTTTGCCCTACATATCTCCAAGAGCATGATAATGGCAGAAAAGGGAAACTACAAAATGATAGCTAACATATGGATATATACCTATTTAAGACCCAATCTGCTTTAGAACATTCCTAGGAAAACTGTAAGACCCACATTAAAAAACATTCTTCTTTTCAATTAGAGTTCCTATTTTGCATTTCTTTTAGTTTTAATGAACACATGTATTTTTAAATCCTTCTTATTACTATTTTATTTGACTTCACTCCTGTTAAAACATTTTGCCAAAGACCTTGTGCTGCAATATCCTTTTATACTACCAGTTTGGTGTTCCTGCATATTAGCTGTCATACTAAAATTACTGTGCCTCCCACACAGAGGAACTGACTATAAGCAATTGATATTGGCATATTTCTTTACAGTGCAATGACTATAGTTAGAAAAAGGGTTTTTTACCAAGAAAAAATTAATCACCACTGTTACAAAATTTGGAGTGATGTCTACTGCCCAAGCAGAAACTATCATAGATTTTGCTTAGGTTATAAAACTGCCTTCATCCTAGTTTTTCCTGCCATTGATTCTAGTTTTAGAAATAGAAGCCTGACTTCTTCTCAAAGAAATAGTGACTAAAGGTAAATTCCTAAAATATATCCAGAATTATTCCAATATATATCCAGAATTATTTCTAGTCAAAAAGATATCTCAAATGAGCAAGTCTATGCTGACTAAACTGAAGAGCCTTTGATCTTGATAGAAATATCCAGAAGGATGAAGAGGAATGTTATCACTATATCTTTAGCTATGGGAAGTGCAAATTCCAGTTTCAATTTTCTTCTTCTGTTTTGCAAAAGCTAGCTAGTCAGTTTAGGCCAACATTACTACAGAATCTAAATCCCGAGCATATTTACTCTCCCAAAATTATAGGAGGTTGGGAGATTTGATTGTTTCCAGATGGTGAACAGAAGCCCTGACAGATTTGCCAAAACCCACAAAGGTACTTAAGGATCAAAATTCTTTTTGTTTCAAGTGAAATGTGATTGATATATTGAAAACAAAGATAGAGAAGAATATTTATAAAAACATATTTAATGACCTGAACCTCAGTAACTTGACCAAAGTCACAAAGTCTCTGACAGAAAGAGGATGCAATCTAGGTCTTTCAAATACTATGCAAGCACTTTAGTCCATTTTTGCTTGTACTAAAGAAGAAGTTGGGGTGATATATTTTCACAAGCCATTGAACAAAGACTCTCTAGAAAAATCAGTGTGATGAGGATTTTTACATAGCCTAAAAACCACTAATTATTCCCATTCTGTAGTATTCCCAGCTGGTCTAACTGCATTTGAAAACACATAGGGTTTGGCTTCTCTCTAATAACTGCACTTTTATAAAGCAAAGTGATATATATTCCAAAGTTTCATTGCTTTAAAATAATGCACACTTTCATCATTCAAACTGACAAAATATAGCAAAGGGTTTTTCTTTTTCAGGTAGTAAGAGCTACTGGTAATGTATTATTTACATGAATAAGGTAGAGACGAGAGACTGAAGATGGAAAAAAAAGGAAAGGGAAAGAACTTAGCATTTCAGTGTACATTCGTTTCACTCTCTGGTAGATCAACATATATTTTCCACTCTGAATAAGGCAAGCATATACTGCTGAACGACCAAATCCTTCGATGTGGAAGAAAAAAGGTAAAGACCATTCCTTTGACAGTGCCCAAGTTAGAAACGCTCCAAAAGCAGCAAAACGTCTTTTCTGCCAAATACATTTAGACTTCGCTCTGGCTTGTTTCTAACAGAAGATCAGCATTTGGCTTTAAATATATTTAATTTTGTCAGACATAGACAGTATTATCATACTATTATTCCTCAAAATCAATATAAAATTTTACTAAGTTAAAAATCTGTATTAAATGATATCAAAATGAAACTTTTAGCAAATTTTACCATCCACTTTTCACACTACCTGAAGTCATTCACCTCTGAAATACCACTCACCTTTGTCCTTCCCCAAAATCCATTTCCTAGGACAGTTCTAGCCATATTTTAAAACCAATGCAGCTTCTTGTATCTGTTATCATGAAGATTTTTCTCTGTATTTCAACAAACATATTCCATTCTCTGACAGTCTTTCAAGTCTGCTTCTGATTTCATTAAATGGAAACAAACTTGAAAACAGAAAGACAAATTACTCTACAAAGAATTAGGAGCAAACTTTCTAGAGCCTTTTGTACCAGCTGATTTCACATTACACGGCTGGCCCCCAAACTGAACAGGCTGATCCCCCAAAGACCCCACTGCAAAAAAACACTCGGACAGAGCAAAGGAACTTGGCATGAACCCCCAGGGCACTGTGCAATCTGCAATGTGAGCCCATCCCATCCACGGCTGTGGCTGACACACTCAGTACAGTGTGCCTTACTAAATTCGTCAGGTAGGATAAGAAGAGTTGTAGAAAAAGTGTGACCACCAACTACCCAGTGATCTTGTAATGCACACTTTTTTTTTTTTTTTTTTTTTACTATAGGGTCACTCTTGACTTGAGAAATCACAAAATACAATTCAAAGTACATTTAAAATTTCCATGCTAGAAAAAGGCTAGCTAGGTTGATAAGCAGGAAGATATGTTGACTTGCAACTAAACAGAGTCTCTGCGTTAATCAGTGGGTTTTGTGTCAAAGAGGAGACTAGGCTATATATGCCTTTGAATAACTACATACACTTATTCTTAATTTTTTATTACTGTGTTAGAAAACTGTTAATGACTAATTGAACAGAAAACTTTTTACTCAGGATTTCTGTCAAGCTTTAGCTGGCTGTTAATTTGAAATCAATTAGGAATGCACAAAACATTATTTTTTTAATTGCTTAATTAATACAAAAGTGCATGCTGATGTCTAAGGAAAAAGTTTTTGAACACTGAACTAAGCTAACCTGAGTAAATTGAAGTGAGGAATGTATTCTCTCTACACTTACAGAAGAAGCTACAGATGTCCAAAATGAAACAAAGTTTACCCCTTTAACAGACTGTTCTCTAGAGACTTAGCCAGTGATTAACCATGATCAGCGGTTTGACTTTTGTAAGACTTCAGCACATATGCTGTTTGCATTTTCATATAATACAAATTTTGATTGGGTCATTTTAAATAGATGATTTAAAATAAATTGTCATAATTTCATTTTTTATTTCAAATTCATTTATTTCTTAAAAGAAAGATGGGTTTAAGAAAAATCTTTGATTCAAATCAAAACAGTATTTTAAATAATCTGTTTTCACCTACCTTCCACCACACCAATGACTAAGGATTTGGGACTGAGAGATTTCTCAAAACGGCATAAGCATTCTTAGCGTCAATGCACATTTTAACATGAGAACTTGACATGATTATCAGTAGCAGTCAGGAATCACAATCTGCAGTTTTTAATGGGGGGATGTATACATTCAGACTCATGTTTCTTTTAACATCAGTTGAATTGCTAAAAATTATCGCAGCTTCAAGGTCAGGCTGTTGAACTGCTCAAACATCAGTGTGGTTTACGTTTACTAATGGGTATTTCCTTCCCCAGACAGATGAAATTAACATTCCCATCACTTGGTGATTTGTCATAACAGCTCTCAAACCACCAATTTAGATGTCCTTTTAACTAATGGAGAAAAAATTAAATACTGGAAGTAAGTTACCCAGAAATTGCCCACTCTTCTTCATTCTCAAATAAGAAATACTCATTCTCAATTTTTTTTTTTTTTTTTTTTTTTGCATTTACACCCTTTACTCCATGTCCATAGTATGTCTTCCATTTGCACATCAGGACCCAGATGTATAAAGCTATCATTACAAAGTTATAGCCTAGAAAATAAATCTAATGAATCTAACAGAAATGTGAACTGCCATCTGCCGAGTACATGGGCACTCTTAATCTGAATTTAAAAAGGTGTCTGATTGTTTTGATGAAGTCAGCCAAAAGAAAGCCAATTAAGCAAAACTGAGAATTGAGATCTTTGATCCGAGTCCTGGAGTGTTTGCCTTTCTCAAGTGTATCACACGACTTCAGAACTAGGCTTCAAAATAAGCATTCTACTGGCATTTCCAAGTTTTCCTTATCAGACTGTAAGTAATTCCAAGCTTAAGAGTGTAAGTATCAAGCCTTTTTCAATGTGAACTCTGGACCCTTGCACCTCTCAGTTATTAATGAGTTATAATCTCGTATTAGTGTACCCCATGAAGGGTACATTTTAAGGGAAAGCATTCTGGTTTAGAAGGTTGATCAATCTGCCTGCTTCATAGTTTAATAGCAGAGAGAGACCTGTTTTCCTTTTATGTTTACAGCTATTATAATAAAGCAGTAACTAGCAGTAAGTAGTCACTGATCAGCTCAGTGAGGTATGTGATAAAAAGGGATGACTCCAAACAAATACATAAAAATGAAACTTGTACACACAAAATTCAAGTAAACAGGGGTTAAGTTTTGGGGCTGTTCATTTTTTTAATCTTAATTCCCCACAGGGCATATTATTTACCACTGCATCTAGGCCTTTTAAAATTATTCATAACCAAGCTATTTAAACTGACAACCATCAGAAAGCTTTCTTGGTTTAAAGGTTACCTGCAGCAGATGATTTTTTTTAATTGCAATGAATGAAGTGAAGCGAAAGCTCTTTTTAGTCATTTCAGTTTCTGTTTTATATTCCTATGTGACACTGTAATCTGGCTTTTCATGGTAGGTACACCAGAGTCTGCATCCAACACTCCTGAGGCCACAATCTCTGCTTAGCAGAGAGAAAGGGAAGCATTTCTCTCTGCCACAAAATTAATTACAGGTCTGTAATTAATATTGTAATTGTAATTAAAAGGACATAATAAAACACTGGGTGAGTTTAGTAAGACTACGCTAGGTCCACAACAGCACAGCAGTATCTAGTCTTCCCAAATTCTACCCTGACTACAAATACCTGAAGAAACATTATCTCCAGAACAAACTCACTAAATATTTTTTCCAAATTCATGATCCAGCTGCTAGCTGTCTCCTGGAGCCAGACTTCTTCAAATTAATTCCTTTCTGCATATAAATTGCAGAGAGTGATGTTGAATTTTATATTCTACATTTTGTTGCATGCAATCCAGATCCTTGTTCATTGTATTGCTGCCATTAATTATCACAAAGTTTGTAGATTTTTTTCCCTGACAGCAAGCCCCCAAACTCTCTCCAGTTTGTAAGGTCTTACATTTTCCCATTGGTAAATATATATTTTTTAATTTTTCTTTCTGACTTATTATTCATTAATTTGTTTTAGAGTGTATTGCTTTTTACTAGCTCAGCTACTGAAAGAGTTTAAATCATTTTCTGACTGCATTTCTCTAATCACTCTTTCTATCCAGTAAAGATAGCAAATGCAAAAATTATGCTGTTTTGTATCATCATTCAAATCATTTGCATAAATATATGAGATTTTAGGGTACTGAAAGCCTTGTAATAACCTATTAGCAACCTCTTTGACAATGAAAGCAGTAGTACAGTTACTATATATGAACTTTAAGTCCACTATTCCAGTCTGCCTCCTCTTGCACAGGTCAATGGCTTAGACTGACATTTTCAATAAGAAAACTCATTTTAATAAGCTAATTTTCCAGTAGGGATGTCCAGCTTCCCTTCAACTGTATTATCAAGGGGTTACTTGGCTAAGATAGTGCTAGAAGGAACAGCCCAATGTTATGGAAATTCGGCTTGTCGGCCACCATAACAGGGCCCAACCCTAGGTTCCCGCAGAAAAGTTCAGAGCCAAATCAAAGCAAATTAAATAATTAAATTTTAATGATGCGCGTGCAGTAATTACAGCTCCAGCTAGGTGTCTGTGAAGAGGGACTCAAACAAAAAAAATCCCTGGGCAATTATAGGTTTCTCAACTTAAGTTTCCCACCCCTCATGCGGTAGTTAGACCAATAGTAATTTTTTAGGTCTGGGGTCTCCTGCTCCTCATTGGATCTCATCATTGTTCCTGGGTAAGCTGTTTTTCCCTTATCTTTATCCTTGCAGTCTCTGCTGACGGTTGTATCTTAATTTCTTGTTGGGTCTTGCCGTTGTCTCCCAAGGTCCTGATGTCCTGTACTGGCCTTATTTTCAAAGTTTTTGACGTCTTCCCTTTCGGAGTGGGGACATAGGAATGCAGACTGCTTGTAGCTTCCTTATCTTCCCGGCCTGAACCAGCTCTGAGGCACTTTTCTTACTAAACTAAGTAAAGGTTCAATACTTCATCCAAGTGCAGCCTAAGGCTTCAGCAAATTTAGCTACTCATGCTAAGCAAATTTTATATAAGTTGTGCTAAGCGGCTACCTCTAGACAGTTTCAATTCACTGTTCTTTAACACCCAAGTCCTTTACTTGTTCTTTGCAAGACAACCTAAATCACCAGCAACATGTCAGTATCAAGGGTCACTCCGTTTTCCTGTTCTCTTTCCTCCCCTTTTCCATCCTCTATGCAAGACCTAGATTTGTTTTTCACATATGCTTTTATAGGCATTTTTATTTGCTAAAAAATTCTTTGTTTTTCCGCAGTTGGATAGTTCTTTTTCCATTTTGGCAGAACAACCCAGGACCTCCAGTCTTTCCTTTCTCTGTAATTATTTAAGTCCTCAGTACCACATCTGAATATGTACCTTGCTATTCCTGTCTAAAATTTCAGGAAAACAAAACAGGTTAGCATCTACTAATTCTATTCCCGTGCCACATGGAAGATGTATAGGCTATGCTGTATGCATATTTTGGCATTATCACTCCTTCCTTGGCTAATGAAGTAACACAACATATGGAAATGAATAAAGCTGAAAAGAAAATCAGCCACTGACAGAAATCTTATGAGCTCCTATATTACCATCTCTTGAATGTTATCTGCGTAGAAGAGTGTGTGCGAGTCTACAACATTTGAAACAATTTATGATGGGAGAAAAAGGAAAAATTATACACAGAGCATGCAACAAAAGGGAAGTTCAGTCATGAACTTTGTATTATCACCAAGAAGTTATAAAGTCACAAAGACTGCACAGTCCTAACTTGTTGGCCTCATTCTTGCATAAATGGTTCTGAGTAATTTCTGTGCCATGTGCACATGAAAAATCTATTCTAAATAAGTAAAAACACAGAATCATCAATGGGTTGCTCATGTTGGGTAAACTGCAATATATATACAAAACTTTCAGTAAAGTATAGCTTGTGTTTTAAAGCCCTGTTAATGACTGCAAGCATATGCCTCAAACTTTCGGCAGTACTCTTTTTATTTTATATTTATACTTTTTAAAATGAACAATTAATCATGTTGGGACCCAGTAGGCTCTGCCTTACCTATTACCAAGGCTAATCATTTTAGATATTAGTGGCTGATAACTTGGACACTGCATAATTAAAAAAGAGAAGATCAAAATACCTTTCATTAGCATCTATATTTTTAGTTACCAACCAACGAGCTGACTAAGGAACAACAGCAAGAGTTTTTCTATCCAGCTCAAATAGCAAACTCAACTACGTAACCTGGGTCTCAGTTACTTTGGTATCTTTGTGCCATTTTTTCCTCCATTGTCACAACACTGAGACTGGCATAAGTACTGAGTTGACTTCCCCAACCAGTAGGAAACTGACCAGGAAGCAAGACCGGAAACTCTCACCTTCTTTTTCAAGGACTACAGGCACTATTCTTTCTTACATCCACAACCTTATTTACTCAAAACTAAAATGTCAGATTCAAAAAAACAGATCAGACATTTCTGACATGACCAACTAGAATTGAAATGGTAAATTAAAACAAAAATGGAGGCTACATTTAGACTTTAATGCTTTAGATGAGAGACTGACAACCAACAGCTTGCACTACAGAAGGCATACAGAAGGCACTGTACAAGGCCTTTTGCCAGCCAAAATCGGAGAAAAACCCACCAATTTCCACTGTTATCTGCACTGATAGGACATTTTTTGCCCAAAAGGGACTCCCTGGTCACACCAACATCAGAACTCCTGACAAAAAAAAAAAACAAACAGAAAAGAGAATACTGCTGATAAGCAACAGTCTCTCTTTTTAAGGGTCAGTACCTCCCACACCAATGCTTGGTAGAGACAACAAATGCTGAGCAGTGTTGTAAACAGAATGCTGAAAAACAGCACATACCTGACCCACTATGGCAGTCTACAGGCTATGAGATGAGATGAGAGCCTACCAAAAGCATGAACATTCACTTCTTCCTTTCATTAAATGGAATCGATACCCATATGTATCGCCAGATGGTACTCCATCCTGACTGCTGAAAAGAACATTGCAGGAAACAAATTTAGAAAAACGGAAGGACGAAAAAGCATTAAAGAAAATTCACATTTGAAAATTTATATGTGCATTGTATAAGCAACTCACAGTTCACTTAAAGTTGTTTGGCCCCAAAAATGATGGAGCCAAGAGATACAGTAGTCAGAAAAGCAGCAATTGAAATACAGTATTTATCATCATTTTGATCCACTTCTCACAAAATAATGCTATTCAGATTAATTGCTGCAATTCTCCTCTTCTAGTCAAAAATAAAGACTGCTTTACCACACAAAGAATAGGCCTTTTATTTATTTTTATTAAAATTAATAAAGGAAATTCCCTCTTTTTAAAAGAATTACTGACGTAAATGTTCGGGTGAGTAAAGTTCTTACGTATGAACAGAGCAAGTCTCAAAGCTGCGAAAAACGAAAAAGATCACACGGTATACACAAAATGTGACAGTACACAATCATTATCAGTGTCATTCTTCAGAGTACTATAAAAATTCAAATAAAAATTCACTTTTCTCATGTACAGTATAAGTCAAACACTTGCAAAGCACAAAGTTGCATTAGTACCACCAAAGCCAAATGAATTTGTGAGTGCAATACGCCGTTTTTCAGTTTTCCACTCCTGAGCTGTTAGTGGAACATAATTGAGATCAAATTCTGCCTCTGTTTCCTGTAAGTTTAGAGTAGGTGGCAAAATTCCATGGTAACAGGACAGTGCCGTAAAAGCTGCTTCAATAGCGCCTGCAGCCCCCAAGAGATGTCCTGTTGCTCCTTTCGTGGAGGAAACTGCAATATTACGTGCATGATCTTTAAAAAGTCTCTTGATTGCCTGATTTTCAGCAGCATCTCCTAGAGGTGTAGAAGTTGCATGTGCATTGACATATGTTATATCTTCAGGTTTGATTCCAGAATCTTTTATTGCTGCAGACATACATCTGAAAAAAAAAAAAAAAGAAAAAAAAAGATGACAGATGCTTAATTTCCCGTTATATTCTTGTGACTAACATATGTGTAATAAAACAAATGCAAAAGTACAGAGTGTGTGAAAATGTTTATCACATAATGAATATCTGAATGGCATACTGGAGACAAATAACTACCTGAAATATTACACAAGTTTAGGTACCCTCCACTGATTTTCTCTAACACAGCTGACACATTAATGTAACATGGAGCAGAATAGCCCCAGAAATCCCCTTATCGTAAATGAAAGGAAGATTCCCCAGTTATTACATTTTCTTTCCTTCACATTTGCACTTACATTTTCCTTCATATTTACATTATTTGACTTTGCTCACAACATGCCTAGTTATATTAAGAAATTAGCGATACAAATTGTTTCACCCCCAGCCCCCAAGAAATGGGAGACGAAGGAAAAATACTGCAATCCTCCTGCAGAGTTTCTTTTGCATTCTTTCTAGGGGTTAGAAGATATCTCTTTCCCTTCCCTGGAATAGCAAGGAGATAGCCCAAATTCCTATAGATAAAATGAAATTTATTGAAAGTCTCACCATTCTGCTCTGACACTGTATGTTCCATCCTGGCTCCTGACACTCTGTGGACTATGACTGCCTTTATAACACAAGCTCTTCTATGAAAACCACAGAAAGGTTGACTCCATACTGTGGTTTACTCATAGATTTCCCATAGGGAAAGGAGGATGAATCACATGTCTCTCCTTGAACATGCTGCTTAACTAAGTATCTCTGAACAAAGGACCCCTAACTCTTTTGAGATTTATGAAAAAGTAGTATGTCAATAAAAATAAAGCTCCAAAAATAGATAACTCAGACTGCTAGACAAATTTTAATGTGTCCAGTACAGTTTTCTACCCTCAGAAGTATCCAGCAGCACCCAGCTTAGCTTGGATCAGAGTCCAGTGACCCTCTCTGTCACTAAACAGCAAATATTCTGGCAAATAAAATTACTGATCACCTGTGAGAGAAACAGATACATTAATTTAGGTTAAATACGTCAGCTGCAAGGAATGTAATAACTGAAGCAGGTAACATATCTTAATTGTATGGAACACACTTTGTATACACCCTTCTGAGTCTGGTTTTGTGCTCTCTTTTGATGCAGGTTCATTCCAACATATGTATTAGTTTCCAACTGAAATAGTTATTAGACGATGACAAAAATAAATTTCCCCGAAATTTTTTGACATGGCAAATAAAATTATTAAAGAATAGTACACTGCTGCAGTAACAAAATATTTGTATAAAAAATGTATTAAAATGTATTATCTCTTCTCAAGGTGGAAAGGCTCAACATTTTGGAGATACCAAGGTTAACTTTCAACTACTTCCCATTGTGAATTTAATTTATACACTACTGAAATCATAAAAGCGTGTTACAAGGTATTGCCATATCATCTCGGGGGTAAACAAAACCCCCAAGTCAAAACAAGTCTGAAAATCTGAGATAAGAAACTCCTGATTATCCAGCTTACACTTAAGTCTGCAGAAAAATTAACTACGACTCAAGTAGCATAGAGAGAAACCTGGTATATTACACTTCTTTAAAATCTGTTAATCCAATAAGGATGCAGAACACAGCTTTACAATATCATGCAGAAGTTTGATCTATTTGCACAATGATATATTGAATTTTGTTATTAAACACACACATACATTCGGAGCAATGCAAATCAGTAAAGCTTCCTGTGTTTGTCAGCAATGACCTATAGACAGCTCACAAACAGTAATTATATTTACACATGTAATTTAAATGAAAATTTAATTAGTTGAATAATAAAGGTTGTCATCTGGTTGTGAACTACTTCTGATGAGATTAACAAAGATGAAGTTTTACTGTTTTGCCAAAGTGTATTAAAATGTATTTCTGCTGCATCTCTCCACCAATGCTCTATTAACTGCATCAAAACCCCGAGCAAAGTATTTAAACATGAATGTAGCCTAGGCATGTAGTCCAAATATTTTCCCTATGAAGATCCAAAGTCTTTCAGAAAAGAGAATAGTGACAACTATTGCTACTGACATTTACAGTAATCATTCTAATAAACTAGATTCCCAAAGTACTCTACATCTTTTATCATTTGGGAGTTCTTTAGGAATGGCATTCCCCTTTCAGAACACAATAGTATGACCTGCTTAAATGGTGAAAGAGAAGTTGAAAAGGTTTTTTCATAGTAAGAGAATCTTAAACAACTGGTTTTCTTGTGTAAACAGCTGTAGGCACCAAAAGTAAAATATTTTCACATACAGAAAGTTTTCATAACTCTGTTCAAAAACATTGATTCTAGCAAGAACTGGCCTTCATCCTGTTACTAGAAGAAGAAAAACGGGACAAAACTTTACCAGGACCAAACTTTACTCATTGTTCAGATTAAGTTTTCAGACTTTTGCAAATCTATGTACAATTTTTTAAATGATACACAAGTAATATTAATGCAAGATTGAACAATATTTCTCTAGGCAGAGCATAAAATAACAGAAGCAAATGTAGCCATCATAATTAACATATGAAGTAACCATTAAAACTAGCATACAGGTTCTTACCTGAATGCACCATCTCCCTCTGGACTAGGTGCTGTAATGTGGCAAGCATCACCAGACAGTCCATAACCTAAAACTTCTGCATAGATCCTAGCACCTCTTTGTGTAGCGTGTTCACACTCTTCCAACACCAGCACTGCTGCACCCTCTCCCATTACAAACCCTCCTCTCTGTGAATCAAATGGTCGACATGCCATTTTAGGGCTTGAGTTAAAACCAGTGCTGAGAGCCCGAGCTCTTGCAAATCCAGCCAGAGACAAGGGACTAATACAAGCCTCAGTCCCTCCAGCCAACATCACATCAGCATCACCAGAGGCAATAAATCTAAAGGAGTCTCCAACAGCATGTGCTCCTGTGGTACAAGCAGTAGACACAGCATGATTTGGCCCCTTCAGCTGGTATTTAATGCTGATCTGACCTGCCGCCATATTAACTAAAATCTTTGGCACAAAGAATGGGCTGACCTTGTTATAACCCTTTGTTTTAAATAAAAAAGCTGTATCAGAAATCTCTTCCAGCGGAACCATTCCCATTCCAATTGCCACACCAGCTGTTAAGCGGTCCTGTTCAGACTGCGGAGACCAACTGGCGTCTTTTATTGCTAGCTCTGCTGCACCAATTGCCATGACAGTAGCAGAACTCATGGATTTGATCTCTGATTTTGATACAAAGCTTTCTTCACTG
Organism: Dromaius novaehollandiae; assembly: GCF_036370855.1. Taxonomy (NCBI): domain Eukaryota; kingdom Metazoa; phylum Chordata; class Aves; order Casuariiformes; family Dromaiidae; genus Dromaius; species Dromaius novaehollandiae. The sequence continues at coordinate 32,197,746 of NC_088099.1, forward strand.
AACTGACCCTCCTCATTTCCCCTTGGCACACAAGCAGCCACTTTACATGGAACGCCTGCATATTCTTCCCCGTCTAGCGATGCAATCCCACTGTCTCCTTGGAGAAGGCGGTTCCACACAAACTGAGTCCCCACACCAAGAGGAGACACTAAGCCAATACCTGTAACAACTACTCTCCTACGACATATAGGCAGTGACTTGGTGCTGAAAGCTCTTCTGTGCTTTCTTAAATACTGATTTAATTTCAGACTGTGGAGATTTGCAATTTTTAAGAGTTCCTGTGAACACTGTGAGATCATGGTGGAAATTAATCACTTCATGCAAATTCCTGTAACAGGAAAAAAAAAGACACAAACAAAACAATAAAGTAGCCAATGTGAGAAACATTCTGAGTACACTAGGTTAATAACTTTTTTACATGAAAACCTGTTTTCAACACTGCAAAAAGGGATGTAGTTTCTGTCTCTGCTGTCCGGAAGGATATGTGCCATGGCAGACAGCACAGACATACATTTACTTTGCGAATGCCTTTGAGATGGCAGAGCCAACGAAATGCACTAGTGGGCTCTTTTAGCTTAAACTGCTAATGAGGATGACAATGCATCAGTGTGGACTGCAAGGCACTCACCAGTTGTGTTGCACTCCCTCTAGGGTTTTGACTACCAGCTGATTGGCAGTATCAACAATGAGCAGAAATAACTTCAGCCTTCTGAGGTAGACCTGAAAGAGTATGTCCTACCATTATCATGTTAAGGATGTCATTACCTTTACCTCTATGTCAAGCAGAATGGTCTAGGAAACTGGCTAACATAAAGAATCAAGAGAGCTGGAAATCTGTTCCCAGTTCTACCACTAAAGCGGTTATACAACTTGGACCAGACTCTTCATCTTTGTGTCTCCACCTACCTTTTTATCTGCCTGGGGGTACTCAAAATGTCAGCTCTGCGGGGTGGGGACTGTACCGCAAGCGTGTTTGAGAAAGATGTATCACAATGGCACATTAAAAGACCATGACAAAATGAACAAAAAAGCATCTCAGATTACAATCATTTCACACATATGCAGACTAATGTTTCTACATTGTGATGAAGTTTAAATTTTTCTTCTAATAGAAATAATTATAAAAATAAAAATTCTAAACACTGTTCTGACTGAAAATACTTCTGCCAACAATGTATCATAGCACTTGCACCATATCCTGGGATATGGCTACAAACTATTTGATTGCTGGCCAGCAGCCATGAAACATACAGCCTGCAGATTTCCTAGCTCCCTTGAACCTCCATCCCTGAGACTGGGTTTATCATTGCGCTATGTCAAGTGACAGTGGAAGGCTGCTGATGAGGAAAAGTACTTCTAGCAGGACTTCCCTGATGAGAGGACCATGTTAAGCAGGAGTGTCTTAGACCCGCTCTCTCATACCTTGTCTCAGTCACAGCCAGATCAGAAATTGGTCTAATGCTGGAGGAGGACAGATGCTGCAGCACTATAAACACATAGAGTACAGGCTTCAATAGGTCTGACTTTGCTGCTGATGCAAATTTTAAATTAACAGGCATTTTTCAGCCAGTTGTCACAAGGGATGTTTACTATTTTCTGCCACTCTTTGCAGCTGGGAGTCATTGCACTTAGAAAAGCAAACAGTTAAACCCATACCTACAAGAGTAAGTTTGCTTATTTCCTGCAGTGCTCTTCAAATCTCTGCCTCCACCTGTGATTTGATCAGCCTAAGAAGTATTACTAGTATTTGCCTAGTATAGCCAAAAGTATAGTATACTAGTATAGCCAAAACACTACTAAAACAGCAACAGGCTTAATAGTCGAAAGACCCGGCATTACCCAGTCAGATGTTTTCTGCCTCATAGAAAAGGGACCATACCATCATTAAATACTTGGTAAAATAGGAACAGCTGTATTAGAACCATATGCTGTCACAAGATTAACACACTTTCATTAAAAAACAAAGATCTACTCCTTTCTGTGGCAACCACAGTACATAGCAGCATTACTTAAAAGCAAAAAGCTGGAAATAGCACTTACTAATGCACACAGCTTCTTTACAGGAGCCTACTTATGATCCAAATTAGTCAATGTAATAATCTTAATCCAGAGAACCTGCATTTTATAAATATATTGGAGTTAATTGAAGATGTCTTTAAATTAATACTTATCTAGCAACCACATATGGCTTTTAACAAAATGCAAGTTAATGGACTTTAAGATAATTAGAATGACTAATCTGACCCCTCATAAAAGGTAAATCACTTTTTTATTCACTGTATACGCTGAAAGCAAAAAATAAATGGGAGCTCATCTCTCCCAGGGAACGAGAGCTCGTTTTATATCACTGGGTATCCCGAGAAGCCGTAACTATTTTTAACTATCACACCGCGGCTCAGCGAGCCAGTCGACAGCACCCCCTCAGCACAGGCCGCCACTCCGCGACGCGCACAACCGCCATGGCGGCTCGGCGCCCCTTGCGCAACGCCCCTCCCCGCCACAGCCCCTCACGTGACCCTGCCCTCCCCCCGCGCCGCCTCGCCGGTGACGTCTACGCCCAGAACCGCAGCCACAGCCAGCGCCCCTAGTCGGAGGGGCGATTAGCGCCGGGGAGGAGGATCACCCCTCCCCCTCCTTTTTTCCTTAACGACGCAGAAGAGCCCTCTCCTCCTTTGAGTGCCTTCCCTCCCTCCGCCCGTCCTAACCCGCAGAGGCCGCGCCGATACCTCTTCTTCCCCCTCCCCCCGGCCGCTATGGTTCGCTGTGCTTCCCTCTGCTGTTCCTATCGCGCCGGACTAAACCACACGGGGAAGGCGGGGAGGCTGCGACGCGGTGCCTTAGCAGTCGTCCCCGATGTCAAAACCGGCGAGAAGCCGCCCGAGCCAATCGGGCAATCGGCGCTGGACTGCGCGGCCAGGAGAGCGCCTGCGCGCGACGGGCGCGGGCGGCGGCGGCGCGGAGGGGAGGGGAGGGGAGGGGAGGGGAGGGGAGGGGAGGGGAGGGGAGAGCTAAGCTTAGCCGAGCCGTGACGAGCGGCGGGCAAGGGGCGAGCGTATCGATAATGGAACTGAAAGGCGGCCGGAATATGACTTTCTCCCCGAAACCACACACTTACAACACGCAAAGAAAGATTAAAAAAAAACAACCCTAAAACAACTCACACAACCCCCGAAGTCCGGGTGGAATAGTTTACAAGAGACCAACAATAAGGTCATGAGGGAAACCTTGTTGTTTCCCATCAGTTTCTTTAATATTGCATGCATAAAGCAACAAATCTCTGCATTCGGCATTTAGGAAATGTCAAAATTCAGGTTATCTGTGGAAAACAGTTTGTGATAATGTAATTCGAGGGCACCACACAGGCTCGCATGGGCAGCCATTCAGGACTGCACAGTCTGTCCCAGGCCCATTTTCTATTCCACCTGAATTAATTCCTTGGGACAGTTTTCCTACCTGCACATCATCTGCTTGCTCTACTCCCAGTCCCTGCCTGATCCCCTTCTACTAGCTGCACATCTTGGATCTCCATTTTTCATTAGGTTGTTAAACCCAGAGCCACATTCCTTGAAAATGTTTGCTCCTCCATCCAGATGCTGAAATGCCAGCAGAGAAGACAGTAAGACGTAAATAAAAACAAACTGATTATTGACGTTGTAGTAGACTCTTGAAAAAATATATGTTCAACTGCTGCAATGGCACAAATACAGGCAAAGTAAACTATTTGTTGTTGCTATTTCCAGACGCTGGAACCGCAGTCCTTGATCTGAACTGAGACCAAGCTGCCAGTTGCACCTGACATGACATGTAGGAACAAAAACTAAAAGAAACACAGTGGCATTGTACTTTAAATATATGAAACACAGGAGCTATCATATCAGAGCATAAAATGGGTGCCAAAGTCTTGACATTGACTTGAAGCACCAACTGAACTGCAGGAAAAAAAAAAAAAAACAAGGAATGAAATGCTAAAAAGGAAGGAAATGCAGTTTTTTTTTTTTTAAAAAAAAAAGACTTATAATTTTCAGGAAATGAAGCCTGTATTTAATTTCCCTTTGGAAATAATGTTCCGTGGAAATGTAAGGTGTTCATAATTTTGTTGAATTTGGCACTTGGTTTTCTCTTTTTTCACCACTTTGCTATGAACACTTTCAAAGCATTATTTAGAAATGATACACCTATGTTCACTTAAAATTGTACAAGAACCTCGGGCTTTTAGCACAACAGGTATGCTAGAAATACAGCAATATATGCTACAAATATAGCAAAATATTTAATCTTTAAATTTGAGAGAGCAGGCCAACATTAATAGTCACATACCTATATGAAAAACATGGAGAGGAAGTTAAGAGCCGAACAAGTCAAAGAACATGGCATGGAACTTCAAACTAAATTTTACTAACTTTGTACTAATTCCATGACTTTGAGGGCTGACTTAATGACTTTTAAACTTCTATGGTTGACAATATTATAGGAATAATAGCTGTAATCTTAACAAAAGTGAAGTAACTTAGGTTCAATCTCAGCTTTTATAAGGAATAGGCACCATTGTAAGAATCGCATAAACTGAGCAGAGGGACCTGTCAAAAGCAGACAGCAGAGAGGTAGAGCATAATGTCTACTAATAATCATAAACCAGTCTGAATTTTTAAAACCTTCCTTTACTTTGAAGTTTTAAATCTGGGATTCTTAAGAAAGTTAAGCAACACAGACCTTTTTCTCTTAAGATTCTTCACTGCAGTTCTTTCACTAATAACAGAAACCAGAGGTCTGGAATAAGCAGAACTGTGATAGAAACCAGTTTTTTTATTAATTATTTAGATAGGCTTTGAGTAGGGCTGGAAATAATAAGAAGGATAGTCATTGCACTGGCATTCCCAACATTTCTAACATAGGTGAGGCTGAAATTGTGGCAGCAACAGAGAGTCCAAGACAAAAAAAGTTGGTATAAAAAAGCATTTATATACTTTTATAACATTATCCTCTACAAAGAGAGATAGTAGGAGTGCAATGTAACCAGAAAGGCCTACCACACAAGTCACTAGGTCAGGATATCTAGTTACAACACAGTTAAAATCATCAATATAAACCTGTAGGGGTGTACAATGCAGGCTCCAATTTGGAATATCATTCTAGGTCAGGAACTAGTTTAGTAACTCTTGTAACATCAACTTTAAATCAAGTCTCATTATATTTGTTGGTTTTAAAATCCTAGAATGACAAAATCCTGCAATTAAAAACAAAAATTTAAAAAAAATCTAGCCTTTATGACTGAGAAAAGCATTGTGAACATGACCAAAATGCACCTTACTGGTGTAAGGTCCTAAAGAAACGGACCTTTTAAAGAAAAAAATCTCTGAAGTGATTTTGTGACGACTGCTTCGCGACCCATTAGCTCTTGACTTCAGCAATTCAGCAACCGTGAAACACGGAATATCGCAGCCTGGACAGGGCCAAACTTCCCCACCTTCCCCAGTGCCCGTGCAGGACCCCGGGGTACAGGGTCGCCGGAGGTCGCAGCGCGCCAGCCGGGCACCCCCGCGCCGAAGGGGAGGCACCAGCACAGGGCTGCGGCTCGGCCACGGGCCTCTCACGCGGCGGCTCGGGGAAGGCAAACGCGCAGGCACAGCGGGCACAAAGCGCCACCTCGCCTCGGCGCCTTTAAGGCCTCCCCCTTCCACCCGCAGAGCAGGTGCTAAGGGCATTGGCCTCGCCGCTCGTACTGCGCGTGCGCTTTACGCCTCGCTCCCGGCGGCCTGCTAGGCGCTCGGGGCCCTGCCTGGCGCGGCTGGTGCGTGGCGCGATGGCGGCTGCCGTGGGCCTTTCTTCCTCGCCGGCTTCCCCCGCCGTGAGCGAGCTGTGCCAGAACGCCCGGGAGATCTTCCTGGAGGCCTCGCGGCTGCTGCTCACCTACGCGGACAACATCCTCCGGTGAGCGGGGCCGGGCACGGCGGCTGGGCGCCCGCAGCGGCTCGCGGCGGGGCGGTAGCAACCGCCCCCACTCCCCTGGCGCGCGGTCCGCCAACGGCTGCGCCGAGGGCGTTGGCCGCCCCTCCCGCTCGGCAGAGCTGCCGCTTGCAGCCCCCGCGGCGCTCGTGTCTTCGCCCGCCCCTCACGGAGCGCGGGTGGTGGCTCGAAAACGCCTGAGCGAGGTGCTGAGGAGAACGGCTGCGAGTGCCCCTCGGCAGCGGGGTCGGCGGGGGTCCCGCCGTGCGGCGAAGCCCCGGCTCCTGGCTGTGAGTTGCAGCCTCGGCGGAGCGGCGCGGCGCGGTGAGGTACCCACCGATACGGGGCGGCGGGGCGGGAGTTGGGCGTTACAGCACGTCTCCCTCGAGCCTGCGGGACTCGCAGGTGCTCTGTAGCGTTGCCAGTCAAGCCTTCTGGCTTGTGTATATTTAAGAAAATAGAGTCAACCTGTGAATTTATTAATTCTTGTTGTGTTACAAATAAAGATTTAGAAGTGGTTTACTTTAAATAATTACTATGTAGTAACTTATTTATGGGGTTATAGACAGAGCCATTTCAAAGATGAGACTATACCTGCCATTCATTAGATGTGATTCACTTTTGTTACCTAATATCAGAGTTCAAGGACATCCTATTTCTTTAGTCAATACTTACACAAGAAAAAGTATCTTATTTTTAAGTGTATATTGTTTTTCTTATTTTTGTTGTTAATTAGTTGATTCTAAGGGCTTGTTTGGTGTCATACATATAAGCGTGCATTAGCCCTGATTCTGCAAGCATTCGAGCACCTAAATACAAATGTGTATACAAATATGACTTAAATAGTCGCACTGAAGACATAACTTGATTCTTCAGTTACCTTCCTCTTATTCTCTGACTCACTAAGACCAGTACTGAGAATTAATTCTGTTTGTATTTTTGCAAGATGTGATCTCTAGGGAATGGGCATACTAATATGTATGGTTGACCTTGATACTGTTTTCAGGCAGCTCAAGCTGTATGAGTTGCCTCTCTATGTCTGTATCTGGTGAGTCAGCCATATGCAAAAACTGAGCTGGGTGAAGTAGAGGCATAGAGAACAATGGGTCCTGCGCTGGCTGTTTTTAAACAAAGAGATAAGAGAAGAAAAACATTCAGAAAAGTTGAAAGAGGAAAGGGGAACTTTGAAATCTTCAGGAAGCCAAGAGATGGACATAAGTTTTACCCATGTACCAGAAAGTTTAACATCATTTCTGTAGTGGGCCTAAGACCATCCATCATCAGGCTGAGGGAGGAGTTTAATTAGTGCTATAAGGCGGTCTTGAAGTTGACTTTAACTGTCACTGCAGGTTAGGCCCTACTCACTAAAACTGCAAAATATGTATTCACGTACTTAAGTTGTAAACTAAAATTTGGAACCAACTTTTAACTCATGCCCTTCAGTGTTTAATGTCAAAACTTAAGTTTTAGGTATATTTCATCTTCTGTCTTGTCAGGAAAACTGTTCAATCCAGTGTCCTTAACAGGGTTCAACTCTAGGTTTCCACTTCATCCAAAAGATAAAAAATTATTTTTTATAAGATGATTTTATTAATATTCAAGCTGTGTGCCTCCTCCAAGGGACCCCTAAATGGAAAATTCCCTGAGTATTAATACCCCTATGGGTTAAGTTTTTTTGTCCATTTTCCTATTTGTTGTACCAATGATTGCTCCACAAATAGTAGCTTTTTCGCTCCTGGTTGGTTTCCGGAGTTATGGTACTTGCTGATCATTGTTGATGCTGTTTTTGCTGTTTTGTTACTTTCTTATCTCCTTGTTCTCTCCTTGTTGGAACTGGCTCAAACAAGTTTGGGAAAAGTGCAGCCATGTGTGGCCTTAGGCTTCAGTAAATTTATCTGCTAGTGCTAAGCAAATGCTATTATATCCAACAGGCCCTCCTTTTGTGTTTTTGTGGGCATCCCTGCCCTCTTAAAATTGTTCCTGTTCAAGCATTCTCTGGTATCCTTGTATAGAACACAGTAACGTATTTTGTAAGCCATCACGTACACAGGTAGTAAACACAACATGCCAATAACAGAATGATTGTTACTGGTAAGACTATCTTAATAAGGGAACCTTATAGGCTGCTCAGTCATGAGGAGAGTCCCCGACTGATGAACAGATTACTTGTCCACTCACCCTCTAGGGTATGATCTTGTGTTACTTGGTAGATTAGGGTTTGAGCTACCTCTTTAGGTGCAACCATGTTCTGGGGCTTGAGTGGATTTTAGTTTTAATTTTAGCATAATCTCAGGTTCTGTTATGGATAATTTGGAGTGGGCCATCCCAATAGTAAGTAAGCCTATTAGCAGCTTAATTATTTTAATAATTTGAATAGAGTGATTAGTTAGCCAATAATGCACATATTCTAGCCTCTGTAGCCCAGGGTTGATGTACTGAGCAGGAACAACACCAGTTAATATGTCCTGCTGCAGCTGGCCTAGTTGCACTCCCCCAACTTCAACCTTGAGAATTATTTATCTGCTGGCCTCAGTAATACTGGTTACACCAATGAGGGTCACAGGGACCACAACTATTACATGTCACCCAGAGCCACCCATGTTAGTGAAATCTTAATCCTTCCCCCCTTAGAGCAGCATTTGGGAGGAGGGCACTACTGTAAGGGGATGAAGACATCAATGAGGGCAATGTCTTTTGTTTACGCGCTGAGATGGTTGGCTCAGCCAAGCAACCAGTGACTCACGTGTCCACATGGCCCTGGAAAGGAAACAAGTGCAGCGCGTACTGGGAATTCCCTCAGATTTTTGGGAACTGGAATGGCTTTATCTTCCAGGGTAGAGGTCCTGCTCTCCTGGGAAGGTGGTAATTTCTTGACATGGGAATGATGGATCCAGTGATCCTTCCCCGTGACCTTTACAGCAAAATAAGAGGTTAATAATACCAATATGGGGTCCCTCTCATTTTGGTTCAAGTTTGTTTTTTCTGCTGTGTACCTTAATCATAACCTCATCACTTGGTTGAGTATTATGTACCTTGATTTCTGTAGGTACTGCCTGAGCCCATTGGGCTTGGTTGGTTCCGTGCATTTCAGAAACAAAGTTAACACATATTTGGCTGACTGCTCATCCCCATCCAAGAGGCTGGTCTTTGCTGAGATATAAGTCCCAAGTACAACTAACTGTCATCCAAACAGAACTTTGCTGCATACAACATTGCTGGCTATCTCAGGGTAGTTCTAATTTTCCGCAAAACTAAATTTAGAGCTGTTGGCCACTTAAGATTGGTTTGTGTACATACTTGTGCTAATTTAGCCTGAATGGTTCTATTCATCCTTTCTACCTGCCCCAAGGACTGAGGGAAGGTGATAGTGTATGTGATTCTCTATGGATTCCTATCATTTGGTACAGCTCAGCCTGCATGGTATAAATGAAAGTAAACTTTTTTCTGGCTTTTATGAATTACTAATGCTGCATAGTAGTTAACAAACTTTTTAGTGTTTACTTAATATGCAAACATAATTAAAATTTTTAACTTATTCAGATATCCTTATGAAGAAAAATACAGATTAATTCGGATTGGAAATCCAGCATTTTCTACTAGGCTGTTGCCTGTCAGAGGAGCAGTTGAATGTTTATTTGAAATGGGGTTTCAAGAGGTGAGTATAAGCTAGTTATTTCTGATGTCTTCATTAGTTTTACCCACTAAAATTTAAAACTGAACTTTCTTCATTTTTTCTCACTTGCAAGGCACTAGATTTTTGGCCAGTTGTTTTCAATTTTCCTTCAGTCTTTGTTTGCAAATATCTACAGTTGACCAACAGCAAAGTTGAGTGAGGCTACTTCAGAAATCATTCTGGTGCAGCTAAAGCTAACTGATCTGTGATGAGATTGTTCTTGTGTGTGTGGTGTATTTGTGCATTGGGGGGGGGGGTGTTTGTTTTATTTTTTGGTCACCTGCTAATTCGCTTCATGGTCAGGTATCCATGTATCCATCCTGGCACAAAGGAAGTGGTGGGAACCCCCTGTTTTAGTAGCAGTTGGCTATTAGGTGGACATTCCATTAAATTAAACGGAACCCTCAGGCTGTAGTTCCTGTATTGTAAACTTGTGTATGGAAACTGTCCTTTAAAGAAATGATCCTGCCCTTATGCTGCCTGTGATTGCTTGTTCCCACCACCAGTAGGGCTTATGTGGCCCTGTAGTAAGTTAGATAAGGGAACTGATCTGATTGAAAAACATTGCTTTTGTTGTTTGGGGGGATTAATTTTTATCCAATTCACAATGCGGCTGCACAGGTACTAGTGCTGTCATGACAGAAGTGGAGGGCAACAGCCTGTTTTGGGAGGGCAGGGCTTTTGTACCCAATTAAAATTGTTATGAAACTATATTCCAAAATAGCTTTGAGTGAATCTTCTTTTGGTTGCAGTCAGAAAGATGGATTTCAAAGACTACCTTGCCTGCTAAAATGGTCCATGTCTTGGTAGTACTTGGGAATTGCCAAAGCATCTTGCGGTAGAAGCAGCCTCTGTAGTTACAGGAGCTGAGGTGAAAAATGAACTCTTGCTTTAATGGTGCAAAGCTCTTGCTCTGCTCTTGCTTTAACTTGTCTATTTCATGTCACGCTTCTGTGTGAGTGCATTCATTCTGTTCCTCAGGCCCAACTGTTGTGAAGCATCTGCCTTCTGTTCTGGTGAAGTTAACTAGTGTAGTTGCCCCGATTTTACAACAAGTAAATGTGTGCTGAAAGAAACAGTGACTGCAAAGTGGTCTGTGGGGTGGCTGGATTTATTCCCATGCGGAGGTTCAGGAGGTGACTTTTAATGACGTGCCTTAGTCAAGAGGTAGTCTATGTAGGTGATGAAGCACTCGAGCAGCAATAATATGGGTCATTTTAAATGCAGTGTTAACTGCTGATCTGACTTCTCGCAGATCATTGAGAGTATACTGGCTTATTCCTGTGGGTATCATGCCAGCTGAGATTAGAGCTAACAAACTTCTCTTCAACAGCATGATCTAAAAGTGTTGCTGCTTTTGTCTCTGCTTTTTAAGCTGACTTTTTCAAATAGAAAATAAGGATTCTTCTGCTGGGTTGATGCGTTCCATTTAGTCTTGTGGTTATTAAAAGTACTGAAGTAATACATAAACAAATTATTCCATTTAATAAATAGAAGTGTTGAAGCATTAGAAACTCTTAAAGTATGAATCTTTCAGTATATTCATGTTCTTAGTAACATTTTTCATCATGTTAAGTGCACAGTCACTTTGCTTCTGTCAGGATTACTTGTGATTGCAGCATAATAGATCATGTTGTAATGGAAAAATAGGAATCCAGAAAACAAACTGGGTACAAGTACAAATAAGGATAACATTTCCCATCTGAAGACTCATAAAACCTAAAGGATATCAACATAGAAAAGAATTGGAAGGAGATGCAGTTCTAGGGACTACCTCTCCCAACATTAGCTAACCCTCCTGTATTGCCTAATCTGGTGTACTACTGCTGTACTATGTACATTGAGCATGTGCTGTTCATTTGTTGCTCTTTCTTTCTCTGCCAAGCCATAACTATGGTGTCCATATGTGGCTCTGCAAAATAAGTTTTTAACAAAGGCATGTTATTACAAGTGTTCTTTCCCCAAACTGACTGTGGTTTCTTGATCTAGTAGCTGTGACAGACCTAATCTGGAGGCTGAATCCTGCTAGGCCTGGGCATGCTAGCTTCCAGTAAATGATATAGCTGATACAATAGATAAAAATCACTCAGTATCTTAGACTTGCTTTAATTGCTGAATTAACTTTTCTAAATTTCAGGGAGAAACTCATCTGGTTTTCCCTAAGGAAGCATCAATTGATCAGTTACGTAAAATCAGAGATTTAATTGCTGGGGAGAGAAGTAGCAGACTGAATGAGTCAAATGATATCAACAGATCAGGATCTTCTGAAACTGTAGCCAGCACTCAAGCAGTTGCACGTCAGGCTTCAAGACCTGCTGACTCTCTTCTTGCCCCTGCCCATCAGCAACTAGAAACATCACCTGCACGATCTCTTGAAATGGTAATTATAACTTTAAAACTTTTGTAGGAGCACTAGTCTTGAATATAAACATTGAAGAACAGTCAAGCATTGGAACAGGTTACTTGGAGAGATTGTACAGTCTCCAGACTCAGAAGTTTTCAAGACCCAACTAGAGAAAGGCCTGAGCAACTTGATCTGACCTCATAGCTAACCCCAATTTGAGCAGGAGGTTAGACTAGAGGAAAGTGGGGTTTTTTTTCCCCCTGCATTGACTTCTGAAGTTTTTGAATGTTTTGTTCAGTCTTCGTCCAACTGAAACATCAAATGTGCCATAAATACAATATTAGCAAGAGATTTTTGTTGTCTGAGATTCAAGGCAATTTGAACTTCTAGAAGTCAATTAAGTGGGAAATGCTGCCCTTAAGGGAATCTTCAGAGGAGATTAGTATTTATCAGGCAGCTGTCATTGCAGTCTTTGAAGGTTTAGGCAAGCTTTTGTTTCAAAGACACCTCCACATCATGAAATGGAGTATGACACAGAGAACCAGCTAGTGGTTTTTACAGGTTCAACATGCCTGCACAGCTGCCTGCTGTAAGTCAGGGCACGGCTTGATTGTTCATGAAGAGCTTCATGAAGATGTATATCTACAATCAGAAGTTCCAAGAGTCATTGTGTCCAGACTGTGTTTGTATCCTGTGGCTTTACTTCTGATTCTGAAAAAGTGTGGAATAAGTCGGTTCAGGTTTGTCTTGTTGACAGATCTAACATTTGCTTGTTGGGGAATTTCCTCAGCAAAACTGATCTCTCAGCATTCATGCCTGGTGTGCTGGGCTTTGATCTTGCTGTCACAATGAGGAAAAAACAGTGTAACAGTTCAGTAGCAAAATTTTGGTTTTAATGTAGCTGTGACTGGCCAAGTTAATTTCTAGAAAGCTAAAACTAAGGCTGTGAACTACTCTTGGAATCTGTCTGGGAGCCAACAAAAGAACCAGAGATAAGCCTAATGTGTTTGATTCTTGAAGTCTCAGTTCGTGCATCGTGCACTGTATGTGTAGCCTATGAAGGCTCTCTTAATTTGTGTGCAGCTACTGTGAGAGTAATTTAGCCAAGCAGGGACAAGTGTATAGTTACTTTGGCTGTGTCATTGTCCAAGATGTTGAGGTAAAGTCTGCTGTGAAGACAGAGAGGCAGAGGTCATCTTTCATCTGATATTACCTGGCCTGATGGGGAAAAGCTCTAACACTTTATGCTACTTTGAAAAATGGAGTTATGCCTTTCGATAGGAGGTTGAAGCATGCTTAGGTTTAACTCTCTAAAGAGTCTTCTCCCTTTCAGCCATTGTCACACTGGTCTTACATAAGTTGGTGCAAGATGAATTCTTCTAAAAGCTCATTTTTGTAGATCTTCCAGCAGAGTCTGTGCCTTTTTAAATTGATGTTATCAGCTTATTGTTGGATGCTGAACCATGAATGAATATTTCTTCCTTGTACCTACCTAGGATCAGTGAAAGAAAAATGGTATAACATAGATTCAAGTGACCTCTTTTGGAGCAAGAGAGCTCGGTGCCCCATCACCACCCATGGTTTACAGGCAGGTTGCCTGTAAAATAGACCGAGTTTGTTTGCTTTTGGTTGGTTTGTTGGTTTTTACTGTTGTGGCAGCTTCTGCCAGGCTGATTAGAAGTGATTATGAAACCTCTAGGGTGGCTGCTGTAATAGCGGTTAATATTGAAACCTTTAAAAGTTGTGCTGGTCTTGGAGTGAGAAAAATGTTGCATTGCATAATTCAAGCTGATGCTTGCTGTATTCTGAAGTTAACCCTTTTCACTTGTAGTTATTTTGCCTTGTCTCTTGCTAGCAATCAGGGCTGTGGATCCATTTCTCTGCAACTAGTATTTTTCCAGGCTTCTGACATACAACATGGGTGGTAGGACTAAACTTATTACAGTTGGAGACAGCTAATGCAAAGGTGGCACTCTTAGAACTCTGTTTTGGTTGATCTCTGGGGAATTGTTCTGCTAGCTCTCTGAACTATCGATGTTTGGGCTGTTTAGTCTGGGTTGATAAGAAGGAAGTCTGTAATATATACTGTGGCTGTGACTCGGCCATTTTGCTTGCACAGGATTAGATGTTTTCAATTCTAGGCTTTTTTGGGTGGGGCGTATCTTATTTTTTTCCCTCTAATGAATATTCTGAAGAGATATGGCTGTATTATTTTTGTATGCACTGCTATCAAATGTCAGAGAAATTTGGACAGTTCTTGTAGTGCAAGCATTTTTATTTCATGCCTGTGTGTTACCCCTGTGACTCATGGAAGTCTTGGTAAGTGTGAGGAAAAGTGGATTGCTCGAGCCAGCATAGGAATATTCCTAATCAGCACAGCACTGTTCTAGGGAACAAGCCCATCATTATCATCTTGCCTGTCTTCGTCTCTTTGTTTTTGTAAGGAATTCTTAAGACCTTTTGGGAAAGGAAAGCTCTGCCTAGTCATTACTCTGGTGGATGTATTCTGATCATTTGACAATATGGTGATTAGAGGATGGGAGAAGTATCCAAACTTAGATTTACAGTGGTGGGGTTCACTATACATCTAGATATGTGCCTAGACTGCCTTGGAATATAGCGGCTTCCATTAAACCGCAGAATTGAGCACTGCTGTAATGCTGATATTGTTTGCCTGTGGGAAAGTTTGAGTTGTCAAAGAATCTGGGGGATTCTGCACGATATCTCTGAACAGTCTTCCAGGAAGTTGACAGAATTTGAAGATCTGTAAACCATTGGCAGCCTCCGACTTCCTCCTCTCTTGTGCTGAGCTGATCATGATCATGTCTTTAGATGTTCTAGATATATTTGTCTGTTATGTATAATAGAATATAATGCATGCAAGAATCCTAACTGTTAACTTGTTTGGCAAAATTATGCCATACTCAGCTGCTAAGAGCCTGTTGCAATCTAATTTAAAGTTGTCTGGTGGGATTGGAGATACCTGTTGCCCAAATCCTGCTCTATTTTCTCTTCTGCAAACTTGCATTGAAGTGAATCTGAGCACAGTTGTGTTTATGATGATAAACCAGTTACCTACAGCTGATGAGCTCCAGAAAGAGTGAAACCAGTTCTGACCTGTTTCAGCAGTTATGAAAAGTAAGGACTGGTCCTGTAGTACTGTCCAGCAGCAAAATAATTAATCCCAATTTAAACACTGCTTTGAAAGAAGCATCTTCTGGAGGGTTCTCTCATGTGCATATTATGTTACATTTGCTGCTAGCCTCTTGGGAGGATAGGGCATCTGTGATGAAGGAAAGATGGTAATTAACAAGACTAAAGACTGAAACATGATCTAGCAGTAGAGGAAAAGATGATTTGGCAGCACCACGTGCTTCTCCAAACAATATGCCTGACTCATTTTAAAATCCTATTTCACTTTCCTTCTTATCCCCCCTTTAAATGTGAGTAAATAGTTTGGCTGTTGCTCCACTATTAGAGGCTTAAGCTTATTTCAGTAAATGTGGGTGTAACTTTTTCAGTGCAACATATAGTTGGTGCTGAGTGCCTAAAAACTGACTGAAAAAGCTAAGTTCTTATCTCTGATCTCTAGTGAAATATGCTGTTGATAAATGGACACAGGACTGTATATTCAAATTAGTTTTGGAGCTGATCTTTGAAAGAAGGAAATAGAAATAGACAAGCCATGCTCACAAATAAGTGAGTTCTGGGATAGTAATAGAGTTCTGGGAACTAGGGCATGAGGTGCAACAGTGTCCGGAAAGGAAAATGAATGACAGGGTTTTTTTGTAGATATCAGGTAAAAGGTGTCATTTAAAAAAGAAAAAAGTAAAAACTGTTGTCATCAGAGGTGTCTGTTAAAACATTTTCATTTCTCACTGGATCAGTTCACTTTTCAGTCAAGACACCATTCAGAGTGCTCAAAGATGGCAGGCAGTATTTGCAGTTAAAGTGGTGGTGGTGGTGGTTGCTGCTTTGGTTGATATCTTTACAAATACAGATTTCTCCTGTAAAGAATTTTATAATGTAACTGAGTGTGGGATTATGACAGACTCAAACCAAGGTAGGAGAGCTTGGTTCTCCTGTTCAAGGTGAGAGTTCAAAAATCATCTTGTGACTGAAAATCCTTTTGCAGGCTGCAAATATCTTGAAAAAACTTCAAACAAACTTTGAACATCTTGTATTGGTGTATGAGAATCCTTCTCTTCAGCAGAAAGCACTAGCTTCAATTCCCCTCCAAGAATTGAAAGGGAAGGCTCAGAAAAAGCTAGCACAAGCTACAGTACTGGATAAAGGTAATGGTATCAAGTTACAATTTGTATGAAACTAAAAATACTCTGTCAAACTTTTAAGTGTGATGCATGTGACTACTGTGCTTTAGGGGTGTGAATTAAGCCATATGCCTGCAGGTTCCAAATGCTGGCTCTAAATTTGAATTGCCTTCTACCTTGTCTGTCTCTTGTGTTTACTCATTTTCAAATTTTCTACTTTTCTCCCTTTGCTTTGCTCCCTTTGCGAGTAACTTGTGTTACTTACATTTCATTCTTGTCCATCCATTTTTTGCTGCTTTCATATACAAATTTTGAACTCCTGATTTCTAAAGCAGCTGCAAACAATGCTAGGGAAACAAATAGGGTAAATATTTACAGTTATTTCACTCTAAATAGGAAGAGCATAACAAAAAGGAGATGGAGAGGAGCTTTTTTTCTTATATAGCTACTGTTCTGAAATTGTCACAGTGCAGTTTCTCATTTTTAGAATGATGTTATTGCAGAGATTTTGCTAGTGACTTTTCCAGGGCACAAGCTGGTATCCAGAATCACCATTCTTGCAAATGTTTATATGAATAGATCTGCTCACAGGAGGGTCCTCTTGGAGCCTAAGGTGATGCATAGGCATAAATGTCATCTGTGGCTTCTTTTGAACGTACTAAGTCTTTGTGAGTTGAAAATAGAAATGTCTTTAAATTAAACTCTCACAGATTTAGGTGTTCGGTTCACCAATATAGTGAAATTTTATGTGTACAAGATAAATGTCTTCAAAACTGGGCTTTCAAGGCTGTGTTTAAGCACAAAAATCCTTTTCATTGTGAATCTTTAGAGTGTTTTTTGGTTGATTGAAGCAATTCTGCTAACTTGACTTGTATATTAGAGGGTGCTGTTGATTGCAAATCAAAAATAAGCTCTTCTTGTCAGTTTTATGAATGACTTTGTAATATACAGCCACAAACTAATGGGTAATGTTTTGGCATAAATGGGGATTTTAAGAATGAATTTTTGAATATTTTTCCTCTTTTTGTGAAGCTCTATTTAGAAGTAGGAATTTGGATAAGCAAGTACAAAGCATTATCATTCAGCAGTCTAGGACTATGAAATAGGGAAAAGAGACTTAGGAGTAATAAATGAGAAATACTTAAACGGCCTTAAAAACAAACAAACAAACAAACAAACAAAAAAACCTCTTTTCCAATTCTGCTGTGTATGTTAAAGGGGAAGGAAGGAGGAGGATGGTGGTTCCAGGTGCTGCTGTTTCCCAAGCAGTCAAGCTAATCTATTCAAAATGGCTTCCAGATCTTAATTTAGATATAAATAAAAGGAAGGATGGAAGGGCCAACTGCCCTATCTTAGGCTGTGGCAACTTAAAAGCATTTTAAAAAGCCTTACGGAAACATTCATTTGAGAATGGACTGTGTATGATATGTATGCCTAATTGGCCCTTTCAGCTTCTTTGTGCATCTGTACTCCTCTAAGACTGTTAACTGCAGCAATAACTGCTTGGTGCTAGGTGACGCTTACTGGTTTTTAGGTAGGCCCCTAACAGGTGTCATAGGCTTTTTGTCTCATAAAGACCATGCTAATATAATTGTGGTCATTTGAATGAAAGTACAGGTTTTTGACTGTTTCCCTTGACCACCTTCCATTAAAAAATAAGATTGTCCAGTTGAAAATAACTGCATGTTACCACCACCAATTTCCTGTTCAGACAGATCACTTCTGTCATGCTTTCTATGCTGTTTTTGTGAAGGATCTATTATGAAATGAACCAGGAGAAGAATATTCATGTAACAGCAATTATACTTTCATAGATGGATTCTATTATATGCTGTTATCCAGTAGAAAGAAAAAATTGTCTTCTAGCAGAAAGTTTGAAGTAAAATACACAATTGTATCCACTGTATAAGCAATAATTGCTGTCTAAATGCTTCAGCACAAGTGCATTTTTCATGTATAATACATTACCACAGAAATTTTACTACAATTAAAAGTCAGTCTGAAGTCTCAGGTTTTCTTGCTTTGATTAAGAGATGATAACATCTCGTTCTCTTTGTGTTCTTGGTGGTGCATTTAACAGAGTTAGTAGCCCAAAGAGCCTTCTGTACCAGACAAGACTACTTCAACTCCAGAGGAAGATTTGAATTGAGCTAACATATTTTCATCATCTAGGGTTTGTTTTTTTTTTTTTTTTTGCCATCCTGAAAGAGGAACTATCATGCAATTTCAGTGCAACTTCCTTTAACAGGGTTTTATAAATTCTTCTTATATCTTCATATTCCTTAGTCAGGCCCGTCCACAAATGTGGTTACAAGCAAACTATAGTATGTAAAATAACCAGTTGTGAATATTTGATTACAGTATGGTCTAAATGATGGAACTGATGGGAAGACTTAGTTTAATGTTTATGAATCTGAGGAGAAGGATCTCTCAGGGCATTCCAGCAGAATATACATTTAAATTAAAAACTGAGGAATTAGAACATAGAGGGGATGGATCTCTTTGTTTGGAAGGCTGGATTTTATAATTTGTTAATTAGGTAAAGAGGGATTACTTTCAGATGGTAGAATAGCAACAGTATGTGAGAAGATTCAAACAGCTGCCCTGAACTCAGGAAAATGGAATGGAAGAGCCTGGTGTTCAAGGATGGGGGAATTGGCTAGACAGTAAGAAAATAAGATATCCTATGTCTAGCTCGGGTAAGCTGAATTCAAAGAGGCTGTTTGCTGACGTTATAAACAAATTTAACTTTGTTCATAAAGCTTAATTACTGAAAAAAATGTACTGTGCATACCCTTTGTCTATAGAAAGTTTGTTCACACTACACCTGGTTGGCTAGACTGCTGCTAGTGTCTGGTGGGGTGGGTGTGTTTTAACATCCTTTAAGATTATGAAGTCAAAGCAATTGTTATTCTTAGCTTAATAGGTAAGAATAGAAAAATGACTAACATGCTATCTCTTCCATAGTCCTGAAAGAATATAAAGCGCATGAGGATCTTCACCAGGCTTCTCTGTGCATCTAAATTGTTTTTCTGAGCAATCCCTCATCTTTGTTCTAGCTGCGGTGTTCTGGAGTGGAGTCTTTGTTCTTTGAAAATACAGTTTGCCATTATCCAGTCTTTAAAATTCAGATTCTTTGGTGTCTTTTGTGCTTTTAGGCAACATATGAAACCTTATTGTATATCAGAAGTCTCATTTTATACTTAGAATGGCCCTCATGCAGTGATTTCTGTAGGTACTAAAAAGTTCAACTAGATTGTCATTATGCCATTTGACTTCAGTGTGTTTAACTTTGCAGGTGCACATGTGAATGAAGAGGACTTCTTGCTGTTGGAGCTTTTGAACTGGTTTAAGAATGACTTTTTTCATTGGGTAAATAATCTTCCTTGCAGCAGATGTGGTGGGCAGACAGAGCCTAAAGATAACCTGTCACCTACTGATGATGATATAAGGTGGAATGTCAGTCGAGTGGAAAATCATTACTGCAACCAGTGCCAGTTCTGTAATAGATTCCCAAGGTGAGCACATGAAGATCTGCTTTGTTTTCCTTCTCTTTCAAGAGACAGCTTTGCATTTGTGTGTTCTGTGAACAAGTGAGAGAAGTTGTTGGATGAAAGACTAGAGAGGTCATCTTAAGTAATGTGATAGTGATTAATGGTTCATCAACCACCTTATAAGGTTCAGAAGTTCTTAAAAACAAAATACTGCTTTCATTTAAGTGGCTTTGTTCTGAATGCTTGTCTGTTTTTTTTTTTTTTTTTTTTTGACTGTTAATTTGATAAAGTACAGCTTCTAAATAAAACAAAATACCTTAATATTGGCATCATACATAGGTAGCTTTTTTTACTTTAAGGAAAATTAATTTACTTTGAGAAACTACAGTGTGTAACATACGTTTTCCTGCTGACTCTGTAGCAACAAAATGCATACCAATTCATGGATCATGCTAAGTACTGTAAGAACCAGATTACAAAAAGTCTTTTTTTAAGCTGAGATTTAAGTCAGTTTTCAAAATTGAAAAATTGGATTAATTTCAGTGCTGCCATAAACTGGTGACAGGCATATGAGAAGTCAAAGTAGCATTCTGCTCACATGTGTTTTGTGCAGTGTAACAATCATTCTCACTGTCTTCTGTGGACTGAAATCTGTTCAGATCATCGCAAGGAACATCATGATGTAAAGATTTTTTTTTGAAAAGCAAAATATATATTCCCTGTTAAGGTAAGCTAATTTGTACAAAGTATATGTAATGAATGACATTATTCTGTTCTTCTGTTCTTTCCCTCCTGTCCCCCCCCCTCCCCCAGGTATAATAATCCAGAGAAACTTCTGGAAACCAGACGTGGACGTTGTGGCGAGTGGGCTAACTGTTTTACACTGTGTTGCAGAGCTGTAGGGTTTGAAGCTAGATATGTCTGGGACATTACAGGTATCAGTTATTCTAGAACATCTTAATACTCATACAAACATATGCAAGTGAGGCTATATATTTTATGGTTCTAAGGTTATAATAGCCAGCAGACAGCATCTAAGGTTTTGTGGTTTGTCTAATGAAAGAAATAAATTCAGTTTCCACTCTTGCTTGATGAGATGAAATATGCAAGTAAGGTTAGATGGCTGATTTCAGAATGATGCAATACTTAGTTGAGTCTAAGGGAACACGATCCTAAGATCGGCGCGTTCTCTTTCCATAACTCCTCTGAATGTAGATGAACAGAAAATGTTCTTTCATATGTTCCTTCATCTAATAAATCAGGAAAAGTTACAGTATTTTGGGCTGTTAAAGAGAATCTATCCCTATATAATTCCTTGTTTCCTCTTTGACTTCATTTTATAGATCATGTGTGGACTGAGGTATATTCTGCATCTCAGAAAAGATGGCTTCACTGTGATCCCTGTGAAAATGTCTGTGATAAACCTCTTCTCTATGAAACTGGGTGGGGAAAGAAGCTCTCCTACATAATTGCTTTCTCCAAAGATGAGGTAGGAGTAATTACGTTAGTACAAACAAATTTGCCCTGAAGCATGAGTGTGAAATAGTCTATGTAAATTTTTTTTTCCTCAAATAATTCTGGAAATTTGATTAGCTAGCCTCTTTAAAGAAAGTAATACGTATAGGATTTTTTGATTGCTTTATTTTCTTCAACTTGTGCTTGAGGTTGTTGATGTCACCTGGAGATACAGCTGTAAGCATGAAGAGGTACTCTCTCGAAGGACAGTGGTCAGTGAAGCTATGCTACGAGAAACAATTAACGCACTTAATAGAACGGTATGTAGCTTTTCTTAAACAGATTTGTTTAAGTGAAAAATAGGTATTTTTCCAGTACGTGAAGTCTTTGAACAAGGGAATGTGTTTTGTAACCTGATGGAAATGTCCGTGGGCTATGGAATGTAAAAATATTGCTAACTGTACAGGTCTCATTTTACATGAATAATAATAAATAAAGGATCAGTCACAGTGCTGAACTTCTGTGAAATAAGATAGCGGTATGCAAGAAGATTAACATACTGTCTCTTACACAACCAGTTGTATCTTCTAATTTTACTACTTCTCTTTTTAGACATAATGACTTTGTAGTATTCTTAATGGCTCTTGTGCATTAACAGACATGGGGTAAACTACAGGTGCTTTGTAATTGTGCGAACTCCTTGAAGGCAGCTAAGCATTGCCCACATCAAGAATGCTATAAATTGAAAACAGTAACATATGTAGGTGTAGGAAATGCAGGACTAACTTGTCTTCTGTGACTTTTTACAAGCTGTAGAAAGTGAGGGGTGATGATTCACAGGCTGCTTTGAGCACTCTCAAGAAGTGCTGATACTGTCAGTAGAGCTTTGGCTCGGACCCACATATCCTGTTCACGCCTGATGTCCCCAAAACAACATGAGCCTGTTTCACCTGTATGTCATAGTCTACCAGAGGCACAGAACCTGAGTGCACTCTGTAGCTCTCTGCTCACAGAAGCTTTTTCTAATCCCGTATTTCAGGCAGGTGAACTTTTTTCCTTGAATGTACTAAAATCCCATAAAACTTTGAACCGTTTGTCTGGTTCCATTTTGTCTTCACTTCTTTCCAGGGCTAAGATTTCTGCTCTTCTATGTATTTCTATGCATAGAAACTTCTAGTTCCTATGACAGTATGCAGCTAATGGGTTAATAAATAGACTATGCCTCTTTAGAGGCTTGCTGGCTTACAGAGACTAGGTAGGCACATGCTGAAAGGAGGGGGCAGAGCTGAGCTAGAGTTGTGATCTCAACCCCTGACCCCAAACCTTCTTTTATCAGTAATAAGTTGAAGAGCTGCACAGAAGAGAGTGGCGCACTGGGAAAGTTGATTACAGAGTAGCAAACTAAAAGGAGGCAAAGGATCAGAAATTCTAGTTGAGCAGTGCAGGCACTTTATGCAGAGTTGCAGGTCCTACTGGTCTACAAAACTGATCTGAGGGAGCTTTCTTCGGGTCCGCTGGAGTTGGCAGCCTCCAATACTGAACTCTTCTCCTCATCCAGCCTGCCCTAGGAAGAGAGCCTTGGAGATGGCTGCTATTTCACAGCAACGTGAGCAATGTGTGTATATGGGTTGTGAGGGGTGGGGGCGCTCTTTTGGAAAGTTATGGTGATATTGGTGGAATCAGGAAGGTAAATGCACCTGACCTAGGGGCTGGTCTGCCTACCCCCCCTCTCATCCACACCCACACCCACACCCCTTGATGATGTCACCATAGAGTGATGCCCTGTTTCACTTAGAAGTCTAGAGAACTCCAGTGAAAATGTGTATTACCATCTCTTCAAACTCTGAGCTGGCAGCAATGAATGGTGCTGTGTATTTGTCTCTCGATCTATTTCTTACTTTTCCCCACCTCTCTTTAGAGCACTGTGCAACTCGTGAGCTGACATGAGCACCTCTTGAACAGAAAGAACAGACATTCTGGTCAAGTTTTAAAACAAAATTTCATTAAAGAAATGAGTACAGGGAAGAAAGATAGGTGTGCGCTTCCCAAACACCCTTGTATTTCTTATTTCTTCTTTTCTCTGTGTGTGGAAAAGCCTACCCCTTTCTTCTCTCTTGCATACTTTTATCTCCCACCAGTGAATGGAAAACCTGGTATTTGTGATTTCACAGTATTATTAAAGCTGTCTTACAGATCTAATAAAACACCTTTTTCGGTCTTTTTAAAGAACAAATTTTGTTTTCTTATGTTGTTTCAGAGGAACAAATTTCTGCAGACTGAGTGGTACTTACGTCCCCTTCCTCCTTGTGCACATGCTTTCTTTTGCCCAATTGCAGTTCAGGATACATTTGGCAGGGTCAATTTATTTGACCTATGTAGGTAGCTGCTCTTGCTTTTTCTTTTGCCTGATAGAGTTGGAATTGGGTTTCAGGGACTTACAGACAATTTACCATCAGCTTGCTCACAGTGTAGTTTCTTTCTTACTGTCCTACTGCTAGTCCAAGGACATTTCCTCAAGTTCATACTGAGATGATACTGCCATAGGAATTGGAGACCCTTTAAGAAGCTGCTGTTGAAGAATATCCATATGGTATTCAGGAGCTTCTGCCAGCTGGTCTTTGGGTTGCTGATCACAGCCCTCTGAGCACAGAGGGCTCCAGTCTACTATGTGTTGCTTGTAATCAAGATACCTCTCTAAAAGAAAGATTGGGGGAGGGGGGGAGGGTGAAGAACTTTCTGCTGCTTTCATTAGATCGTGGGGCAGGGGAACATTTTTCATCTGTGATCTGCTCCAGCCCCCCTTTTATGGTAGTAATTATGAATGATTAAATAATAAAGAGGTTTGCAACAGTAAGGTCAGCTCTTAATTCCAACCTGAATGACTAGTTTTCCTCTTATCTCATGGTTATTGATAAGAGGTGAACCAGTATGCATGTTAATGTAATGGTTTGATAATTGATTCCTACACTTAAATTATCTGTTGCTTCTACAGCAGTAGAAGACAAGTCCGTTTAAACAAAGGTATCAGTCTCCCAGAAGCATGGAGTCCTTCAGGAGATGTGAACAGCATAAGCAATGTGTGATGGAGAACTGATTTTAAAGCTGCAGTTCACAATCATTCTTCCCCTTCCCCCTCTCCCCTGAAGAAAGGTGGGGCCTGAGCAAATGTGTACAGGGGCAATACCTTATTTTAAGAAAAAGCAAAAGCAGGAAGTTTGAGCCATGACAGCTGAAGATGGAGTTCTTGGAATTCATTTGAGTACATGAATGCTATTGACACCATCCTTTGTAGGAACTTAAGTCATGGTTTTTTCCAGCACGTACAGTGTTGATCTCTGCAGTGTGTGAGCATTATGCATGTCTTGCATGCCGCTAGCGTTTATGTGCAAGAACTTACTCTGGGGAATGACAAGAATTAGCACACTTGTACTCTTTGCAGTTGAAGAATTCACTACCTTCTTGTATCACATGTAAAAGAGACGTATCTTTAGTATCCTTTTTGTGTAGAAGCACTGTTCTTTTGACCACTTTTTTATATGCATTTATGACAGCTGCAGAGCAAGGGCAATGAGTTCTCAGTATGGCATCACAAATCTCAGTGGTGGTAACCCCTTACACTGAGCTTTCCTCCTTCAAAGTGGTCAGGAAGAAAATTTAGAGTGGAATTCCTAACTTAGGGTAAGCAATATCAAACTTCCTCTGAGCTGGGTTGAGATCTGTAATACTAAATAAAAAAATACTAATAAAAATATTGATACCCAAGTGCCTGGCAGTGGCCTGGTGTTTCATGAGGAAGTTCTGGAGTTGCTGCTGGTTATCCATCATTGCCAACAGAACTATATTTCCACCGTCTTGTGTTACAGCTTGGCAGCTGGGATTTGTTCAGCTGGAGCTATTTTTCATAATTTCCCCATATCTACTTTCCTTTATCCTGTTCTATATTGTTGTCTGGAACAGGTATTTGAAAGGCCTCTGTTTTCTGGTCCCTAATAGAAAAAATTTCTGGGCTCAGGACTGCTGTTGAGATAATTGGGATACCTGTTGGCCTGATGTATCCCATCCTAATGAGCTGAGTGTGCATGCCTTGGGCAAACACCAAAGTGGAGAAAAAAGAGGAGATGTCATCATACATGTACCCAACCCTGAACTTAACTTTCCATTCCTGAGTAGATGTGTCCACAGTTAAGGTTAAAAGCTTCACGTACCAGCTCTGTATATATTTGACATGAAGATCATAGAGACAAAAATCCACCCATTAATGAATTTTTTGAAGTCATTTATCAAAAAAGACCCCTACCTCTAGTCATATGGCCAAAAAAAGTGTGCTATATAATTTTCTTTTCTACTGAGGTTCATGTGATTTATCATGAAGTGTAGGTGATGTGATTTTACTCAGTTTTGTGACATCTGCGAAATCAAATGTTGTAGTTTATTTATGACAGAATCAGTCACTGTGAATTAACTCTTCAGGAATCCAAACAGAAACTTTGGACTTAATCACCAAACCAAGACTGTTGCCAACCAAATCATTTCACCTTAGAGAAGAAAATTTTGACCCAATAATTATGCTTGCTTTCTCTTTCCCCCAGACAATCTCAGGAACAGCTAAGGTACAGAATACACGTGAATAATTATAAAATATGCTATGGAAGTGTTTTCTCATCCAAGCAAATATGTTATAAGTATAGTACAAACCTTACTCTGAAAGAAATCCACACAGTGCGTGAAAGTTCACAAAGGGAGCATTTACCACAGTTGAGTAAACATGCAGTTATGGTATAAGATGAATGTTTTTAACTGTCAATTAAATGTTTTAATGTTAGTTTGTTTTTTTTAATTTTTTTGCCCATTGGTGTCGCTCTAGAGCATAACTACAGATAAAACTTCTCTGAATGTTTTTTGTTTGTTTGTTTCTTAAATATATTTTCAGAGACAACAATTTGTGTCAGAAAACAGAAGAAGAGCGCTCCTGGAAAGGACAATTGTGGAGCTTGTTGAGTTCATTTCTCCTAAAACCCCTAAACCTGGTGAATTTGGTGGAAGGACATCAGGTTCAACAGCTTGGCGAGTAGCCAGAGGTGAAATTGGCTCTGAGGTATTTCAACTGGCAGCCATGTTAGAGGTAGCTAATTAGAGGTTCCCACTGCAAAGGAATAGTGGCTCATAAGTCAGTGGTGGGTGGTTTACCGATTCAGTTTAAGCAGTAAAGCTTCCAGAAACATAAGGTGGAAGATTGAAATTAATTCAGTAGAGGTTCACAAGAAATTTTTGAGGATTCACAGCGGTGCATGTTTGCATACAAAACATGTTTGGGAACCACTGATCTAAAGTGTGTGATCTGCACTTACAAGTTAATGAATTTTTTTTTTTTTTTTTTTTTCTTCCCCTCTTAGCTAGGTACAGTGTAACAGAACTAGAAACTTTTAAGATAGTTGGATGCTTTGGGGAAAACTTCTAATAACATATGTCTGTATTGTCAATTACTGTTGGTTAAAGTATAGAAGCAGTTTTCAGCCAGCTGTTTTGCTAATAAAACAATGTAGGAGCAATTGGAATCATGTAAATCCTTTTCCTAAATATTAAATTAATTGATTTTCATATCAAAGTTACTGCGTATTTCAGAAAGCCAGGTTTATTTTTAATTCTTTTATGCTACAATACAGTTTCCCAAAATCTCAGCCATATTTAGCTTGAGCCAGCATGCAAAGGTGTAACTTACCCCACCAGTTTGTGCATCAATTTTGACATGATCCTGTCATGTAGAATAACTGACAATCCCAAGTAGGACTGGTTAGGTGAAATTAGTAGGTTTGACAGCACTGTTTAAGTTTGAGAAACTAAGAGTTTATTTCAACTCTCCATAGTTTAGAAGATTTAATTTCTGTTTTTCTGAATCTCCTAACAACAATGACAAATCTTTAAAAATATGTATAATACTATGGAATTATGGAGTTTGTACTTCGCCTTTTTTGAAGCTGTTCTGTAAATTGTCGTATACAAGCACTTATACGTGAAAGTCACAGAATTGTATTTGATATTCAAAATAACCATTTGCTTGTTGTTTGTACAAGAAATATACTCAACATGTGAATTTTCTATTCCTAGCATGTTAGTCTCTTTCCTTAAATTTGCTAATTCTATGTTATTTTGTTAATAATTTACTTATAAAATGTAATTATGTCTGTTTCTTTCTGGAAAAGATTCAGGTCTATTGTAGAAAACTAGTTTAAAATTTTTGTTTTGCTTTTATCAGTGACATGTCTTAAAAATCAGGGTCTTTTCAGTTGGCGGCAAGACTGAATTGTGAACTCTTGGCATGCTGATTAAAAGTAACACAGTCTTATTGAAATGTATTAGGGAATTAAGATGCTTGTGTTTTTTGCCTTTTTCAGAAGAGAAAAGAAGTAATTTTTATTCCCTCTGAAAAAGAGAAGACATCTAAACTGTTCCACCTGACCTACAATGTAGTAGAAGATAGTTATACACGGATTTCCAATAATAATGAAAAAATAACTGGCTGGGAAGCAGGTGTTTGGAAGGCAGAGTCTATCTGGAGGAAGGTTGAAACAGATTGGAAAATGGTAAGGGTAACAATTCCTAAAAGCCTAAAATCTACCATAAAAGTATAACAACTCCAATAAAGTAGAAAATCCTTGCCCATATGTGGTATCAAAACTTCTCTCAGTGCTTATAAAATTTAGTTTAAGTGAGCAATTGTTACTCTTAAGCTTCAGATAAGATTGCCAGTTGATCCAAGAAATTGGAAATAAAGTTACTTTGCCTTTCAGCAAGGAATGACTAAATTTTCTGCAGATAGCTAAAATCCCTGCTGGAGCACCAAATTTAAAAATCTGGCTTCCTTCTTATGCTTTTGGACAAACACACAAAACTGTTTTATTAAAAAGAAATACATATTTGCACAGAAGTTTAAAAGGGTTTTTCAGCCTTGGAGAATAGCTTTATGGTGTATCATATCTCTTTGATGCACAGCCAAGGGAAGAAATTTTCATCCTCAACATTATAGTTCCATCTGCAAGAAGGCAAAAAGCTGTCAGTTATCCAGATTATTGGATACCCTGCCCAGACTCCTTTCCATCTGTCAGGACAGTGAGCAGCAGAAGAATCATATGCTCCAAGTCGAAGAAGAGGAGAATTGATGCCTGTAAGATGGGAAAGGGTCATTTACTAGCAAACAGCTTTCTCAGCAATAGCCACTGACTCCGAGACTAAGCATTCCTGGCGGGGACTACAGCATACTACTGCTTCATTCCCCTGTCATCTCACTAGCCTGAAAAGTCTCTGGCCAAACATTCTATTAGCTTAAGCAACGGTGTGCTTTCTGTTAATGAAAAATAAAGCTAACTATGTAATTCTTTTCTAATGTTTTCTGTGCTGGGCCTATAAATAATTAACTTGCAAGACATTATGGGGGAATAGCTTTTAGAGGCTATTCTACCATAAAAAGAAGGAAGAAAGGAAGAAACTTGAGAATGAAATAAAAATACAGCAGAGTAGGCTAATGGGCAAAGAGAAGTAAGAAAAAATCAGAATAAGGGACAGCCATTCCCTAGGTTCTGCTAAAACTGTGACAGCACATCATAACTTCAAGCTTCCAATGATCAATCATCCTTGCTTTTGCAAGAAACATATTGTCATTGCAGTGAAATCTGCTGTTCTGCTTGGCTCTGCTAATCAGATAAAACAGGGAGGCCTTGAAGCTGCTTTGTTCAACAGCACTTCAATTTTTCTGGATAAAGGATAAGAGAATGGCCTTGAAAAATTAGGAGCTACATATCCAGGTATATCTCAGACTTGTGGTTAAGACATGTTAGTTCTACAGGAATAGCATCTTTTAGAATGCATGTATATGATTTTAAAAGGAAGTTTTGTGGGGGAGGTTTTTTTGTATTTTGGGAGGCGGCAGAGGGAGAGGTTGTTTGGGGTTTGGGTTTTCTTTCTTTTTTTAAGATGACTAGTGGATCTGGAAGGTGCAGGTTTGGGTTTTGATTCAGCAGCTATCCAAGGACCCTTCCAGCCAAAGGAGCCCTCATAAAAATATTTTATGTATCATTTAGTATGTGATGAATGGAAAGGAAATTACCTGTAAAAGCCACAATAACAGGTAACTGTAGGTGTTAGCCCAGGAGTAACAGAAAAGAAGTATCCGTTGTGTCTTCTGTCTTTGTAACGTCGTTGAACAAAATGTTTCAGATAGCATGCATCTGCTCATCTTCTTAGCCAACCTGATAGTTGTAATCTCCATTGTATTTATGTATTTCATTGCTATAATTAAATGTCTCCCACCTTTATGGTATAAGACCCAAACAGCTACAAAACACAAATTTAATGGGACTGACTACCCAGAAAAACATCATTCAGGCTAAAACAATCACACCACAATAGGTGAGACAAGAACTTGTAGATCTAAAATCCATGGATTTTTAAAAGCTTGTTGTCCAGAAGAGTTCCTCCCATGGAAGTGAATTCGAATGAGGGTTTGGAGTTTTTTTTTATTATTATTTATTTACTGGATTCAGACTTTTTTCCAGCAATACTAGCAAAAGATTAGCCACATGTAACACGTAGAGGAGAATCAAAGAGATACAAAAGGAAACTTGTTTTTCTGATTAAATGCTTGGATAATGTAATGAAAGATGAGCTGGGCCAGTGTGTTAGTTTTTATCCCTAAAAGCCTATGTTTAACGCATCTCAACCAAATACTAATAAATACTGTGTTCTTAGCTTCATTACAGAAATACGGCAATTCAGTAGATTCAGATCAAAGGAAATCTCTTGCTAGAACTAGCTGAGATACTTTAAAAAATTGTGTGGAGATTAGCAGTTTCATGAACCTCAGAATTATACTCACATGAAAGCAGATTAAATTGTTACATTTCCCCAGGTATTGCTTAGTGTAAAATCCCTCACCTTTGTTTTTTTTCCACCTTTCTTTAATACAAGAATTAACGTTTTTATTCGTGGTGAATAACAATACTAAAATTCTGTTCTATAGTCTGTGGATGACATTTTCCATATTAGGGTGGGATCTTTAGTAAAACATATTACTATTTTATTATCATCTTACCAGAGTTGTTCTGTCCAGGTTAAAAACGAAAGAGCTATCGAAGTCCATTTAGTATGACATTAATCAGAAGCTTGGAAATGACAGCAGAATTTTGATAACAGTTTTCTTAACTAAGGATTCCAGAAGGATCATGGCAGTTTTGACACTTCAAGCTGTAATGCCCGTTATTTTGGTTTGCTGATAAGGGATGCTAGACTTAAAAGTACCATCAAAGCTTATTATAAAAATGTATGAGGGATCATAGTAACTCTTTAATGAATATTAACTTATGTGCTTGACTATGCAGCCAACTGAAGTTTAGAACAGCATCAGTACTCTGTTAAATTATGCAAATCTCTGACAGCTTAAATAATGTTATTACAGGAGTTATATATGTCAAGCATGTACTACGATATGGTTTAACCAAGGCATGCCAAGTCCTAGGAAAAGTGATGTGCAACCAGCTACCACATCTGAAGAATCCAAAATACCTGGTGGCCTGATTCATCTGTGCTGCTGCTGAAAAACTGTGTAACCAAAATGAAAAGCAGTGTGTGGCCCTGTGGATTTATATAAAAAACAACTCTGCCTATTTAAAATAATAAATTTAGTTATTTTTGTGGCTCAAACTTTACAGAACATGTTGAAATACTCTGCAGTGTTCCCTAGTGAAGGGATGTGATTCATGTACATCTACCCAACTACAGAATAGACTTAAGGATTCAGCAGGATATTGTATACAAAATTGTACTATATACAGTTTTGCTGTTTCAGGGGGTTTATGAAAATAAAAGTGTATTATCTTAAGATTTGATATCCTTGTTACGCTGATTAATTAGATGTGAGTTGATTGTCGCCCTTTTGAGTTACTATGTCTTTTTTCCACTTAGGTTTATTTAGCCCGAAAAGAGGGGTCATCCTCTGCTTCTATCAGCTGGAAGTTTGAGTGTAAGTCAGTTGGTCTAAAAATAGATGACATGTCAATTAGGACAAGCAGTCAGACATTTCAAAGTGGAAGAATAAAGTGGAGAGTGTACTCCCCCACAGCAGAAATTGCTCTGTTAGGAGGTAAGTATGGAATTTAAAAAAATGAGTCATGCCATGTAGTGTAAGTGCAACTGCAAATAGAATAGCTTATCCAGAGAGTCTGATGTGTAAATACTAAAATAATAAAGGCAAATGCATTTTGACTTTTCCTACAAAATCTTTCTTACCAAGTTCAAGAGAATATTGTGCATTTTATCAAAATTGCTCCAAAAACCTGTTCCAAAACCCACTTTTATTAATATATACAGGTACACCTGCCACAGAGCATAGTTAGCAAGAACACAGACTGGATAGATGATGTTTATGTTTTTTACCAGGAAGGATAGATGTTTGTATGTGCGATGGCTTCAGTCTTGTCTGGGTCCTCTGAGCATTAGCACTACACAAATAGTATTTAAAATTTGCAGCTGATTCTTTTTGTACCACTGAGTGATAGATGAATTTGAATGGTTGTAATGCAAACCCATAAATGTTCATTACAAGTTACCCCTAAACATGCATTCTAGCATTAGATGCTTTCTGGAGCAGAAGTTTACTTGTTCGTTTATTTTTTCCTCCAATAGATAAAAGTCTTTGCTCCTATTCAGATTTTTCTGGTGCAACGGAAGTTACATTGGAAGCAAGCCTAAATGGAGGGGATGGTGAAGCTGCATGGCAACACACCCAGCTGTTTAGAGAGAACTTAACAGGATATGGCGAAAATTGCTTGGAGATAATTATAAAACTCGCTGACCTCTGAGAACCAAAACAGAAGAGATGTTCTTTGGATTCCTTGAATACATTATGCCATGCATACAACACAAAGATTTGGATGGCAGTTCCCATTGATCCTGATGGCAGCTTATTTCCTGTTTCACACGTTCCGTGTAACCAACTTCAAAACTGCACGTGTATTGAATAGGTAAACATCACAATGAAAACCTTCTTCACTTTAAAAACAAACATCAAAATTAAGGAACTGAAAGATAAAACTAATACCCCTTTTTTTATCTACAGTGAAGAGGAAACAGTTTTCGGAAAGCAAAACATGATCATAAGAGCATAGGAGAAATTTTGATTTGGAGTTTGGGGACTGGTTTGTTGTTTTTTATAATCTGCTGTGCTGGAGTTCCATTTTTTGGTAGATCACAACAGATGCATTGTGATGATTTTAAAACATTTAAAAAGACTAATAGAAGACTTCCTTAGACGTTTTAAAAGAGATGATTTTATGTAATAAGCAGAAAAACAGACATTAAGATAAATATTTAAGCAATCTTAAAATGATCTTGTTACATATCCAAGTGTTAAACTTAGGTTTAATACATAGATGTGTTTTGAAGTATGATGGTGCAGGAAAATAAGTTAATTTTGAAAGAAGTGTTCATTATGTATCTAAAATTTTGTCATGGCTGCAATATGAAGTAGAGATTTCAAACTGGATAAGAACATCACATTTTTTCTGTGAAAAATAGATTATTCATTTTACATATTTTTGTATGATATAAATTCAAATTTGTCCAACTTTTAAATGAAACAGTTTACTGAGCATGTAGATTGAAATCACTTTTAAGCTATTGTGTGAAGCTGCATTGAATACTATTCCCAAATATGTTGTAAAAGTATATACAATTTATCTTTTCTTTATTACAGTGTTTAAACATCTTTGCATTGAATATAACAAAAACTACCACCCAGCGCATCAATTTTTGACTCCAGGTCAGGTGTTGCAGTGTTGTGATTATAGTAATCACCTATGGAATGCCCAGATTAGATAGTCTTTACGAGAGAATTCGAGGAAAGCTATGGTTCAATTGTAGAAGAAATTTTATATTATAGGACTATAATACAAAGTTTGTACTATAGCGTTATTTTAAAATAAGTGAAAATTGAGGATATTCTTAAGGTTAGTGTATTTAAAGCTTTTTTTTTGACCCTTCCAAATACTGTATTGATTTGAAATGACTGTTGAAAATAATTTCCATTGAAATAAATGTTTGCTCACCTTTCAACCAATCTAAGCATATGTAAGAATATTAAGGTTTTATTAGGAATCTGCCTATGCACAGTGAACATAAGCATCAAAGTTATACCACGGACATCTTAAAAAGTAGTGTATTATGGTAGCTCAGGCATGGTGGCTTGTGTATGATAGATTATATGCTTTGCTTCAAATGTAAATTGACAGTTTATGAGGAATTGGAAAGAGACAGTCCCACTCCCTTAGTACAGAACAACTCGGTGACAGGGATCTGTATGGAATGGTGTTGATCTGTATTGATTAATGCAAAGTGAATTAGCCAGTATCTATTCAAAACCTCTCCTGTATTTAGTTTTAGCCAGGTGCTGTTTCTAAGATTTTGAGTGGGAACCCAACAAAAGAGTATTTTAGAGTCACTGTATACTGTGTTGGAAGGAAATAGGCCGAAAAAAACTTAGTGACACCAATCAATAGAATATCTTGCTTCGTAATTTTGATAGCTTAAAAAGATATTGCTTTAAGCTAGAACATACTTCTATTTTATTACTTAATATATTAAAGTAGAGGACTATTAGGAATTGCTGAACAGTTTAACTGCATTTGGTAATTTGAAAGCAGAAGGCAGAATAAACTAAACAGGAGTAACATGAAGGTAATTTTCACACAATTTTGGTCAGAATCTCTGGGAGGAGAATAATAGCTGTGGATAACTTAATCAAATCATCTCCACTCAAACACTGCAGTAGTTAGAGTCCGTTATTAGGAAGTCTGAATGAATTAAAAAGATTGAAAAATGCTTCACCAATCTAATTAATCAACAGATATTTCTGTACTTGCAAGATTACATGCAATGAATAAAAGTGCCTATGTTAGGAAAGAATTAGTGAGCAAAACCCAATAATTGATGAATAAACCTAATCTGTAAAAGTTAAATGGAACTCCTCAGCTTTCTTTTGGAGTACGTTCTGTACAGTGACTATTTTGAATCTCTTCGTGCATAAACTATTTAAAAGGCACTTATTTTACTGATCTGTATTTCAGTGCAACTCAAATAATTTTTTAAATTAATTTTTTAAACTAGAGGTAATTCTTCTGGCAATTTGCTCTGTTTCATCAATGTTTGCTCAATAATAACTTGCAGTATCCTGAATCTGCAGTATTATATGGTGGAAAGTTCTGTGCCATGATGTGCACTAAAAGTGTGGGTATTTAGTTGTGCTGGCAATGATATATGTTACCAGTTGAGTTGTTGGAGATAGTCATCAGGGCTGAAAATCAGTGCTTACTCATCATCTTAGCTGTTTGAGGAAGGGGAGGTTAGATGAGAAAAGAAAAAATATTGTTTCCTAGAAATGTACAGCTTAATTTTAATATAAGTAAAACCAGAATTGGTTTCTAGAATTAAGTGTAGTTTGGTACAGTTTAAAGGAATACTAGCTGTCCAGTGTGCCCGGATTGCCTTCCAAATTTGCATTAAGAGGTAATGGCGAAAGCTATTCAAACAAGTTGTACATAAATACTAAACTGTCCAATTAATGCTTGCAAACTAATTTTGGATTACATGGTTTCCAACAGGATTATGTGATAGCCTGTGCAAAGAATTCCTCCTTTCAGACAAATATTTGTTTTACTGCACTGTTGTCTCTTTACAGTTGATCGTATAGATGTGTTTTTCTGTTTTGACTCTGAATGCTATGTGCAGAATAGCAACCACTAGTGGCAACTGAAGAAATCGTAATAGTAATTCCCTACACCACAGGAGGTTCCTGGGAAAATGTATCTTTGAAACAAATGATATGAAGAAAGTGTGTTGTAGGCAGTGTAGAGAGAAAGCACAGATATACAAGAATAAAGTGAACAAACCTCAGTAGAAATGATAATTTGCAATGAGAAGTAGGTAATGAAAATTATCTCATTTGATCCTGAGTGATAATCTGTCACCTTTACTCATCAGTCATCCACAGAAGATTTTCATATATAGTGGCTTAGATATGAGATATAATCCCTATTATGTGCAACATCAGGAAATGTAGAACACTAAAAATAAAATATGTTTGTCTCCATAGCACAGTGGAATGAAAACAGATGGTAGACAGCAGATATGGCTGCCAGAAGCTGGGAACACCCATTTGCAGAGTTCTTCCAGCTCTAAACAAAACAAAACAAAACAAAACAAAGGAACTCCAATGTGGACAGATTATGCTAGGCAGATAGCAAGATTTCTGTTTTCTTCCCCATGCTTACACTCCCCATCTCTTTACCTTTAATGCGTAAGCTGAAAAGGGAAGTGTGACACCAATTAAGAAATGAATGTACCTTCTTAGTATTTAATTTGTCAAAACTTATTAAATACAGACATATTTTAAAAAAATTTTCAATTCCCACCATATGTTCCAACCTCTGGTTTAGGACCAAGTATTAAGATTTTGCCAGTGTCCTACAGCAGTTCAACATACTCTGAATAAGTGTCAGTAATGTTAAGAAGCTTTTGTATCATTACTTCATGTCATATGGAGGGTCAGGAAGCAACTTACAAACAGGCGACTTCTGATAGTGCTCCCCATGTATGTTCATCTGAGAATCAACATCTGTGGGACTGCCCTATATAACCAGTTGCTTTAATTTCTAGGATACTTGCTTAAACAGAGCGGCTGCAATTGACCTAAGTCCTATACTTTGAATATTTTTTTTTTAATTATTCAGCATTATTAGTAGAAGTTCAGCTTACTTTGTGCTAGCTCCTTGTGCTAGCTCCTTGTCTGGGGTACTATTCTTGCAAGCAGTGCTTTACACCTTGCAGTTTAGGGCTTCTCTGCTATTGTTTAATAATCAGTGATGTTATGCTCACTGATGGTTGCTGAGGTAGTCAGCATCGTCACTGTGGATAGGATGAAAGGGTGTTAGCAGTGACGTCTGGACTAAGATAATGTTTTATGCTGATCTTGAGTACTTAACCCAAACCAGAAGGAGGACAGTAAAAGAACCAGGTCATTAGTTGATTGGTACAGTTTCTTCTTCCCTGAAGGCAACAAGAAACCACAGGAGCAGAATTTTGAGGCCTCTTGTCCTATATAATATGTTGCTTAGGAATGGCAAAGTAACAAGCCAAGGTTAAACAGCCCCAAGCATTTGTATTTTAAGTACACAGATACAGTGAAACATCTAATAAACCTAAATGTGACTACGTTTGCCTTTCTGAAGAAAGTAGGGTTTTTTTCCCCTTGTTTAGATTTTTATGTTTATTCTTGGGCTTTGTTTTTTTATTCTAAGCTTTATAATTAAGCTATTAGCTTAGTTTATGATTAGCCTGCTTAAGTTTCTGCAGCTTTATCTTTTTGTACACGTTTCCATCTGATTTAGAATACATTTTAATTGTTTTTAATTTATATAGAGGATTGCAACTGTATGATAAATATACTATGACAAAAGTCAAGCTATTTTCTTCATTTTTGTTTGGTAAGAGCACAAAAATGACGAATTAAAGATCGAACTCAGCAAAAAAACAATAGTAATTAGAATTGATGACACCCATAAACCAACAAAAATAGCAGGGCTTACTAGTATTTAATGGGGAAAGAAATCGTAATGGACTACTTACGAGGTAGTACTGGCAAAAGTAGCTTTCGTGATTGACCATGTTTTTTAGACATTTTCCTATTTGCTTATTTATATTTAGCTCACTTTGGAAATGTTCAGTAGAAGAAAATATTCAGAATAGTAAAAACTGATTTTTTGCAAAGCAGTCTAAGATTTAAGGTGTATCCATTTTTATATATTTCTCTTTTTTTTATTTTTACTAGTCTCAGCTGTCATTTTAAAATTAAGAACAAGCCTCTTCTGCTTGGTATAGATTTATTAGTTTTATTGCTTAGTATAGATTTATTGTAACCAGTAGTCTTAAGATTTTTAGTTAAAGGAACACTATCAGTAATGATTATGAGATTTCAGTGACCAACATTGAGCACTGACGAAGAGACTTGAGGGACTGAGTCTAAAGAATCATTTGCATGCATCTTCCTTGCAGCTGGACTAAGTACTGGCTAGCCATGGCCCTCTGCTAGAGATCTCACCAATGGGGAAGAAAAGATTCTTTCGCTGTTTATTTTGAATCTAATGTTTCAAAGTATGTTCTGTTAATTTTTATGTTTTTGTCACATAATGTTATTATCGTTCCATATCCTTAGAACTGCAGTGAGATGATTTGTATCTCCCATGTCCTTGAAGTCCCAGGGGAACATATTTAACATTTCTCAAAAAATAGCATCAACTAGCAGCTCACCTCTGTCACAAGCAGAAGGAAATGCTGGATATATTTTAGATATGCACTTCCTATAACAACATACAGTCTGCCTTCTGGAACAGTCATAAGGAAACCAGCTGATGTAAGAAAATGAAGGCATCCAAGAGCAATGTTTAAGCAAACTCTTACTAAGGTAGGTGGAACAGTTGATCACAGTCTTTTAGAGCAGATGGAAACAGCAGCAAAGTACAGATTGGAAAGAGAGAGACTAGCTTCTTCCTTCTGCATTACCATTGTGATGAGAAGGGTATAAGGTAATGTAATGTGTATGTTTGTGTGCTTGCGCTATATCAAAACTCGAAATGATGATGTTAAACTGCAACAGGTTTTGCTTTTAGCGAAAGCATCAGGGAAATGTATATTCAAAACAAAACTCAAAACTGGCAACAAGATGTAAGACTTTATTGGCCGGAAGGCAACTGCCCCTCTGTAGACTGTATTAAGACTTAGGAAGCTATTCTGTTTTGTTTTAGTAAGAAACATGCCCCAAACTGTTTTGATTTGGGTGGGTTTTTTTGTTCTGTTGTTTGGGTAGGAGTTTCTGCATAAGTATACTTACAGATTTTCATGATGTTAGCAATGGTAGTTTTACAAATACTGCAAGGCAAAAGAAATTAAAATAACAGATTGGAATCCCCTCCAAAAGAACAATAGAGGTAGTGGCACAAACAGGAAGTGTTTGAAGGCTGTGGATTATTTTTAACACTTGAGGACAGAAAAAAGTAAGGTCAGGTTAATGCTGAGAAATGAATGGCAAATTTGGGGGTTTACTTAACAGCCTGAGCAAATTGTTTCATTTTTTAGAAATAAGATATTTTCAGAAAGAAGAGTATTGTCATCGTGGAGCCTTATGAAGCAAACGGTGCCTTAAGCAAGTTCTTGCTCAAGCTCTTTCTCAAGTGTTAGAACTATGTATGGACTTCCTCTGTCAGAGTAAGTCCCAGTCCCTGCCAGAATTGCTGCTGATACCAGTTATTTCTTTTACTTCAAAGTCAGATTAGAGAAAGATTTTTTTTTTAAATGCAAATCTATTTAATTTTTTAACAACAGTGAAAGCATAGGGTTAGTGTTCAAAGGACATTGCAATTTGTCCTGACTACACACTGTGACTAGCTATGTACTACATCTTTACTCATAGTTTTGTTACAGAATTTTAATGCTTGTGGTAACTCATATTTGTACATTAGTTTATTGCTGAAAAAGAATTACAGAATGACAGAAAGATGCAAAGAAATGGGCATTCATCCAGTCCCATTACATAAATAATCTTCAGAAAAGACAACAGGATTTTAATGTATTTCTGGCCCACAGAGTCAAAATCCATGATAGGAAAAAGACATTAAAGAGAAACAAGGACTTGCCAAAGTACATTTACTTTTTAAAACTTTGTATTTTATTGCATTTACTTCCCATGCAATACTGGTTGCCAGTCACATGAGGAAATACGAGAAAATATTCATCCCTTTGCAAATATTCAGAGAAAAAGACAGTTTGTCTGCCAACAGAACATGGAGGCAACGCGTATACTGGTAAAAGAATGATTCAAAAATTGGCTAGGAAAAATAGAAAGAGAAATCATGTATTTTACTTAAGAAGTTGTATGGAAGAGTCAGTAATTATTTAGTATTACTTGTGAGTGATCAGGAGTCAGCCCTAGTGGTCCTGATCAACTAATTTTTTCTTTAGTACATATTAGAAGGGGAAAACCAGCACTGTGACATAAGCTTATCTTATTAGTAATAACTAGTAAACAAACTCATTATGCAGTATAGTCAGATGCTGTGGCCATCTTTTAGAAGACTTTGGCAAACACTTTGCTAGTAGCCTTTCTACAACTTTGGTTGTTCCCTGGGTCAACATGTAATGTCAGTTACCTCCTGGGGCAACTCCTCCTCTGTGCCTTCACTGTGGAAGACCCTTACAAATTTCCCTTCTAGCCTAGTGAGTTTCATACTGTAAAGCGCTTTGCTGTGGAGATCAAGGCAGCTTTCAGGTGAGACACAAGATATGGGAGCTCCCAGTCCGTCCCTGGATTCTATCTTCCTGGCTTCTCCTGTGTGTGACAGGCTGATACCCCAACCCCATACAGCCTCTATGCATTCCCAAACTCCAAACCGCTGCTGTTTCTTCTCTGATGAGCAGTGGGAGAAAGCAAGCCACCAGGATGAGACTAGTATAGTCTCCTGAGTGAGTTCCTGCAATGTGGTCTTCTGAATCAGGCACCCACTTCACTGTTGGGAGTCTCTGTCCATCTTCTTGTATCGTTTTAGTTCCTGTCTGCTTTTTGTCCCCTTACCTTCACACTCATGGTATACTCACAGGACAACTGAATCCTCAGCCAGTATCATTCCAGTATCATGGCCCTCAGTAACCATCTCTCACTCTGTTATCCTCCTGTGTTCCCAGCATCATTGCTGTCACCAGTAGGTCCACTATCACTTCTTCAGGTCTTCAGACCTGCTAACATAGGCCTTTCCTCAAATCTTTTTGAAACTCATTATCATCCAGGAGTCTGAGAGATGAGGAAGGGTGTAAGGGGTCTGCAAAGCAGGGGCAAGTAAAGGAACAGTAGTTATAAGGGAAGGACATTAGGACTGACAATATTAGAACCTAATGTTTTAGTATCAGTAATGTTTGATTTGTAATTATGTTTATGTATGTAGTTCAAAATGGCAATGAGGCTGCCAACCCAATTAAATCAGCAGATTTTATTTCTTGGAAAAATTATGTTCCTTATACCTGGTAAAAACGTTATAGAAAGAACAGCTGAACCTGGCAACCTGAAGAACTGAAAGACGAATTATATATAATGTTTGAATGCTATGCTACAGATTTCAGTGGTAAAGATATGAATTCTGTTAAATTTTCCACTTACATCCATAGGATGACCCAAACAAATAGAAAATTGAGAATATTTTTATTTCACCTATTTTTGAAGGATTAACTTTTATAAAACCTTTTATTATATGAAAGATTTTTATAACCTGCAAAAAGCAGAGTAAGGAAGCAAAGCACAGCATCGAACCCAAAAACACTAGCGTGTAATTCATTCACAGGGAATGTAAAAGGTAGTTTTATCTATCACAGTATTTGTATCTTCATGTTACCCTGTTACAGAACCTGTTAAGCAAGCCATGTCTCTGGCATAGTTACCATCCCTGGAGGGAGCACCAGCCTT
This sequence comes from Dromaius novaehollandiae, assembly GCF_036370855.1. Lineage (NCBI taxonomy): Eukaryota > Metazoa > Chordata > Aves > Casuariiformes > Dromaiidae > Dromaius > Dromaius novaehollandiae. The sequence goes on from NC_088099.1 coordinate 32,238,475, forward strand.
ACCCAACAGGTGACATCCCTTCGTGAGCAGCATGGGAGTAGCATAGATGGAGGGCAGGATGCCCTTCTGCTGAAGAAATGCAGTATTTGATAATTGGTTATACATTAGTGGGAAGATTTAAACATTAGGAGGAAACTAGAAAGGGGCTTGGGAGCGCTGGGTTCTGTGTGTGTGCTCCGCAGGAGTATGTTTATTCTAAAGGGAGGCTTGGGAGTGCTTTGTGCTGTGCAGTGCTATAGAGCAGTTTGGCTTTCTGTGGCTAGAAGTAGTCATGCTGGTTTGGTGAGGCAACTTAGAGCCAGAGTATGCACCTTGGCTTATGTTTGATTGTTGTAGCTTGTGCTGCATTCCCATGGGTTAGTTAATGAGACTGTAACTGTGCTGTGTCTTTACAGTACTCTAAGAGTTGGCATTGTTACTGCTCTACTGTACTTTAAGAGAAACTATCAGGAAATGATTGTTACTTATTTTGAGTTTTCTTCAGTATTGTTCAGCAACTCAGAATTAGTAGCTTTCATTAGTTGGGAGAACAGTTCTGATTAGGAAGATGAGGAAAATTTTAAGTTATATTTACAGAATTAAATGTGATGAAGAACAATACATATAATACATAATATTAGTCTCTTAAATTTTAGCTAATCTGCGACGTATTGTTTTTTCAGTCCTTATGCTTGTGTGCTCTTTCATCGTAAGAGCTTGTGTCACAAAGAAGTGTGTCCAGAATATTTTGCGAAGAGGGATAGAAAATAATAAGCAACTGAAAGAGGTTAGCAAATCTGAGGAATTCATACAAATGCCTTGGGAAGTAAAAGATGCTTTTTCAATAAACTAAGGATAAGATTTAAAGCAAAAAAGGAACTTCAGCTCTTCCCTATTCTGAGTCACAAGAAGAAAATGAATTCAGCAGAAGGATATGTTAGAAGGGTATATGATAATGTCTCAAAAGGTAGGTGAATATTGAACCTGCAAGAATATGTGTGCCTCTGTATAAAGAGCTAACTTCACTACCTCTTAGAATTTGTTTGTTACATGATAAATAGGATTCCAATATTTAGTGTAAAATAAGTTTTCCAAAAGTACTATTTTCTAACTTTTGAAGAGACATTAACAAAAAAGAATAATTTTGAATGGCACAGGCACTGATAATGTGTTGAAAACTCCTGGGTAGGATGTGTTGCCTCTTCATGAAAACCTGAACATGCATAGCACTTACTACCTGGAAATAAAAATATGCTAACAGTAACAGCTAATTGCAAAAGAAGCCACACTGCTTCTTCCAGATGAATTTAGAGAGCTACTCCTGCTCTTCACAGCCTTTCTGGTAAAAGGTTCCAGCAAAAGGGCATATGCAGAATAACGAAGCTCAATAGAGACCAACCAACCAAAAAAGAAGATGAGCTGTTATTACAGTTCTATAGCATATTGATAATGGCTTGGTGTGTTTGGAGTTTACCGGTAGACACAGTACAAGAAAATGTATTATCTTAAGCTGTTACATAAGGACACAGTACATCACTAAGTTGTTCTTCACAAAATCAGTTTTAAAAGAGCAAGTAGGGCATGATTTTTGTATAACACTTAATAGATCTGGTGCAAAAATAGATGTGCTTGCTTTTTCATACTTAAGTTTGACAGTAAGCAGTACAATAAAAGATACAGTACCTTTTCTTAAGGTTCTTTGCATGCCTGCCTCAGTCTGTAGAGAATGTACAGATATTCTAAAAGAACTGCATGAATAAAAAATATTTTTCTTTACTGTGCTCTAAGTTCAATGCACAGCAGATTTCCAAAAGAAATGTATGAAATAATGAGAGCTACCACTTCCCATCTTCTTGGATTAAAAATACACAGGTATACACACATCAAACCAAGCTACACACTGTGTAGCTGAAGAACTTTCTTCTAGAACATTAAATGAATTCGTTAAGTATTTAAGCACATATATTCAAAGGCATTCAAAAGATTGTTTCCTTCCCTTTCACAGGTGAGAACCAGGAATCCTAAATCTGAGAAGGAAATGCTCTGATGAGGATTCTGCTTTCTGAGGTGCTCAGAAAAAATGTTCTTGGAAGACATGTTGGACAGAAGATGGCCTAGACTGAGATTCCCAAATTGTAATACACATGTGCCATAGCAAAGAGCTGCCTAAATAATTCCTGAGTAGTCAAACATATTGTCCTGGCCATTACTGAAAGCTGTTGTTACTGTGGCTGCTGCTGCCACTACCAACAGTGGCTACAGCAGTAGTGTGCAAGATGCATATAAGAACCACTGCTCTGGATGTTTTTACTTCAACTAAAGACTGAGGTAATGTGTTCTCACTTTTCTTTAAGAAAAACAGGAGGGCACTGAGGACCATGAACAACCTTCAGAGGTAAATGTGAGGAATATAAAGTAGGTAGTGGAAAGAGGAGATAAGCGTTGCTAGTTGGGTAAAAATAGAACAAGAGACTATAGCCCAGACATAAATGCATTTGGTAATACTAGGTATTGTCTCAGAAATAAGGCAAGAATTAAATGCTGAGCAGAAACATCTTAGAAACAAATAACTAAGGAAGGCTGCACAATATCTCAGAGAGAAATTTAAGACCCAGAAGTACTGGGTTAAAAGAAAGGCTAAAAAGGGATGACAAATGCTGTTTAATATATTTCTAATCTTATTTGGTTAATATGAACTACTAATGAAAACAGAAGAGTGCATTAAGCAGCTAGCAGCAACCATTTTTAAACACAGCTAGTGTAGTCTCCAGAGCTGTTGCATTACACAACTACAGTTGAAATAAATAGGAAGTGCTGGTGCTGAGCTCTGTTACAAATCAGGCCACCTGAGAAATTGCAGGGTAACTATCTGAAACAAATAATTGTTACGAAATTGTGAGTTCAGGTAACGATAAAGTTTAAGACTAACTAGGTGGATAACTTTCCCATACATTTTTCTTGTTCAGCTGCACAACCCTCTTTACAAAAATCACTGCATTGAAAAAAGCAATCATTTTCTCAAAGAATTCTGAAAAATTTATTCTCAAGAGGCTTAGAATGGTCTACTGACATACTTAATCTGAAACAATACATTTGAGCAAAATAGGTTGCTGGAAGTTAAACCACTTAAGTCGGTTAGAAAAGAATATTCACAAATAAGATACTCTTACATAAACTTCCTCTTCTAGATAACTGCTTTCTAATCATCTTAAGTACACAATAGGTACATTCTCTGGGCTGTTGGGCTATAACACAGTAATTCAAATTTTAGGACGTCTGATACCAAATCAAAAACATCACGGTCCAACGATTCAAAGCACTGAGCCAGTATAAGCTCAAACTGCCAATTTAAATTCATTCAAATGGGTTGTTCAGTAACTTGTTGGATAGGTAACTTCGGACTGACTGACTTTCTCTGTTTCTGCTATTGGACCTCTCACAGCCCAGACTACTTTTTTGACATTACTTTCTTTTTGCCTTTCCTACTTTCTGTGCTCAGATATATTACTCCTGGATGTCCTCAGGTGTCCCTACCCTCAGCCCTCTTTCACTTCACAGGACATTATCTCAATTCTTTCTGTTGATCTTTGCCTCAGACTTTGACTTACCCCAATGTTCTGAAATTGAATCAAGCCCAGACCAAAGTCAGCAATATCAGAGATTGTGCTATCCCTTGAGCCTGGCCATCATAGTCCAAGCTGGACTTGGGTGAAAGTATAGTAGACCTGCTACACCCTCTGTACTGTTTATTTGCATGCTTTGGCATGGATATGAAAGACAGCTGGGCAGGGCAAAGGCTCTGATGTAGGACTGCCAGAAGACCGAGGATGACAATGATTGCTCTGGGGCTGGTAAGATATTTTGCTCATCTGCATTGCAGGATGTGGACATAGCTCTGGAATACATCGGGATTCTGTGGCTGTGCCTGAAATTCTCCTTCTGAGAGAACAGTTTCTGGGCCTCTAGGGAGTGTGAGATCCAGGAGCCAGGATCTTTTTCAGTCCCAATTTTCCTTTGAACAGTCCCACACTGTGGACTGCAGTGGCTACATCTTAATGATTACTCTTCCTCAGTGGCCGTAAGTGGAGAAGACAATCTGTCTCTTTCTGGTCTTCCCTTATACTCTCCTCCTCTTGTTTTCCATGAGAATCACACAACCCAGTTTTGAGAAGGAAATGCATATGCACATCCTGACATAGTCATTGTTCATTCCAGTCAAAATGATGGTTAAATTGAGCTATGCAGGAAAGGTTGCCTTTTCCACTTCCCTTGGATTTATTAATCATATGTCAGACCAGAGATAATGTACCAGAAGTGGTAACATTGAGTTTTAGCTCAAGAGAGCAAAGTACCATTTCTTTAGACATTTCCCAGAACAGTGAGCTTCTGTTGTGGCTATATAAGTCATTACCTCTGTCTAGAGATTCAGTATGTCCACAGATGCCTTCTATATTAACAATTCCTTCACCTTCCTGTCATCCCAGGAATGAGTAGACATGACTTTCTACTATTAACAAACAGCCTTGAAACCAACTCTGGACTGACTGCAGATTCCTCCTGGCTGAGAGGCTGGAGAAATACCCTGGTAATGGGAACCTTCAACTAGCAAGAGGAGGCTTGCCAGGTAAAGGTTAATCACCACTCCCATTTTCTTACCCAGAAAGTCTTGGATGAACTGCTAAGGACAAAGCAATGCACTTCAGCCAAAAAAAAAAAAAAAAAAAAAAAAAAAAAATCTTACAGAAAGAGGAAATCATTTTTCAATCACTTTTAAGATGCTTAGCCTTCAGAGACAGACTAGGGTTTCCAGGAGTCGCTGGTCTGCACTTTCAAGGGCATAGGCGTAAGTTTTCAAGGACTGCTAGTCACTGTGACTTAGGTTTTCTGGGGTTGCCTGGATTTGCATGCCTGTGTTATGGAACAGTGCAAGCTGCAGAAAACAGAAGTTGCGATTGAGAGAGACAACAATTAGAGCACAATGGGATGGGTTTTTTGTTTTTAATTCAGCAAATGTATAACTTCATTACAGGAAGCAGCAATTGGATTTTGGACAAAGTAATCAGTTGAGTCACCCTTAATTATTTTTGCTGCTGATTCCCACAGAAAAACTAACAAGCATGCATAAATAATGCTTGGAATTCCATGCAGACCTTCCCACTCGGGGCACAAAAAGCAAACAGGATCTTGGTCAGGCAACAGTAAAATCAGTAAGTCTTTCATTTCCCTTCAGAGAATCAAACATCCTTCTGCAAGTATACAGGTCCTGAAAAGATCCTAAAGATGATAGTGGTTGTCAGTAATAGCTTCATGAGTCAGTTCTTCCATGGATAATAAGGTCACCAGTTCTCATAGGGTGGTAAACTGATTGTTGATCTTGATGGGCCCAGCAGGCACAGCATACTGTCATACCTGCATATCCTTGATCAGGTAGGAGTTGTGAAACACACAAGTGTCTAGAACAGCTGGATATGACAGTAGTGAAGTGTCCACAATGATCATAACTGACTGTAACACAATGAAGAAATAACTGTTGTTAACAAACTGTCTGCTGAGGCTGAAAAAGGAACTGGGGTAGAGAGACAGGAAGTAAGGGGATATGCATTTAACACAAAGAAGATACCTAAGTGAGGAAAGCCTGGCATGCTTTGCTGTACTCATCACTCTGTGCTAGCAGGAGGCAGGGACCTTCTGAATGGCATGCCATCTCCAAAACCTGGCTGGCTGTTTGCATTCTGACTCCAAACTTGTTAGCAGTGCAGTAATTGATTTGGTGATTCCCAGGCTCCAAGCAGCTGCAGCAATCTCAGAGCTCAGTAAAACTCTGCTAATGGCCACTTCTTTGCTGTGTGTGTCCATCACAGATCTCCAGAAACATTGCCTTCTCTAATCTACATGTTTCCATCCATTGGCATTGCCTCCCCCCAGCGTTTGCAGCCCATCCCACTGCCACCAACTCTTTAAAAAGAAAAGGCAGATGTTAATAGCATGGATGTTCATTTGAATCCATATCCAGAATTTCTACCAGCGTGGCAGCTCTGTCTCCTTTACTTCATCTCCATGCACCTTTTCTTGCTGTGGTAACTGCATGAGAAATCTTTCTCCCAGATAAGGAATTTAAAAACAAATGTATTGTAATTTCTATGACCATTTCCTGGCTTAGCCTGGCTTAGCAAAATGTTTTGTGGTCTAGGGCTGAACTGACAGCAAGGAGCCTAAATTGGCTTGGAGACCAAAATACTTTTAGCCACAGATATGTATTTAATGTTAACAAGTGCCACAACTTCCCTGTTCCATGGGAGAGGTGGTGCAGTCCAGGGGAGAAGCCAGATGGGTCAGCGTAGTGGTTTCTAACATGACCTCTCTGTCCCACGGAAGAGATGGCATGGTCCAGAAGGAAGTGGAGCAGGCCAGTATAGTGGGGTCCCTGCTCTAAGCTCTCAGGTGCTCTGGCCACCTCTCCCAGGGGCTCTGCTGCATCTCTGCCCCTGCATCACCAGATCCTGTCAGCTATAAGGTTGAGAAGGTAGAGAATGACCAGTTCTGATTAACTCAGGTTCCCATGGTGCCTAACGATGGGCTGTCACCTAATGATTTGCTGTCACTCTCACAGGTGCTCACAGCCTGCCCCTCTGGAAGGTTCTCCATATCTTGGCAACCAACAGTTATTCACAGGTTAGCTGTAGGAGAGTCATAGGAGGGTAAACAGAATTTAACCTGTCCAAACCCTATGGCAAACAACCACAAAATGGCGTGTTGTTCTTGGAGGATTGAAATGGAAATGGCAACTTGACAGTGACCTGGTGTTTTTCAAGAAACTGATTGTGGAACAAGCTGACCCCAGGAATAATTACTCACAAACAGGCTGAGGATATAGCAGGCAGGTGAATAAAGGCCTGGACACAATTCAGATGAGGGTATCAGGAAGTATGCTGACAGTGTACACCCACAGAAAACTACCAGCATAAGCTTGTGCTAATTTAGCAATGTTGTTTGAAGCGCAGTTGGTGTATGTGTGCCTGAACTGGGCTAAATTTATACTGTTAGATGATCCAATGGTGGATAGACTTTTCTTAATTATAACGGAACCATAACCTGAATATCAGTCAGAGCCAAGGCAATATAAACTCATTGATAACCACTATATTATTGCACTACCACAATCCTACTCGATGAGTTGGTCAGTTATGTAGCAATTATTTTAATGAATTATAATTAATTTTTCACATGCAATACAATATGGAAAATACTTTCTTGCAAATATAAATATTTGATATTACAACATGCACTCTTTCTTTATACCTTATTATAACTATATACAATATGGAATTTATAGTAGCATGGGTATCAGCTTAGTTTCATAAGTATTTCAGACTAAAATCTGAAGTTACAGTATTTTGTTCTGTGTAATTTGCACAAAACTGTGCGAAGCTGTGATCACTCATTTAGGTAAGTGGCTGTATTTCAATATGTGTTCTCAGAGTAGATAAATGTACAGAGTTTCAGAAACAGGCAAGCCCAAAGTACACAGAACAAGTTTTTCTGCCCTTGAAGGCTGGTGCCAGGAAAGCTGCAGAGAAAGAGAAGATTTTATTAAAAAGCAAGTAAACTAGAAGAGAAACAGACAGGGAGTCAGTACATACTATGTATAGAAAAATTTAAAGATCATAAATATGTTAACATAACTCACTGCTAAAACAACTATACAAAGTAATGTTATGCTAAACATGTTGCTTACTGAAATCAATTAAATACTGAAACCAGTAGTAAAACTCGTTTAAGTGGACAATTGTTATGAAAATCAGTAGGGGACTTCTAATTATATTACGATCTCCAGCTCTGAGACCAAGCACTCTAATGGATTGAAATAGGAATTATGCATTTAGCAACCTCCAGGTGATTATTAATTTAAAATATCACACGATAAGTATTTCATATAAACTGATAGGGTATGATCAGGGCAGGTAGCATCCTGCAAATAAATGTTGTGGTGTGTAAATTCAATTCATGCTTAAATTCAATTGTATGTTTGTTTTATCAGGAATCACTTGAAACACTACAAACAACCTAGTCACTTTTTTCAATAGGAGCAGTTGCATCTAGTTCCTTAAGAACTTTGCCACACAACTCTGCATGGCTAGGAATGCAACCACTCAATGTATGTGCTTAGGTGTTAAGGAGAAAAACATAAGTAATAAGCCAGTAACATGCTGTGCTGTGTCCAGTCTCCCAGGTAGTGTAGTATATGATGAAAATTGAGTGAGAAGCAACTTGGACAAAATAATTTCAAGGATGACTAAAGAAAATGCTTGGAGGAACTTCAGCCTTTCTTCCAATATTTAGACTGTTCCAGCATGGCGTGCAGACTGAACACGTCTGACCACGCACATTTGAAAATCAACAGCTGCCAAGAAGAAAAAAACTCCTTCTGTCTTTCTGTAATGGATACAGAATTGGCTATCTTCAAGCTAGATCGCTATCCACTACTTGGCTCAAGATAAATGAGTGCAAAAACCACACTTCCCACGCTAAGAACAGTCTATTTACTAAACAGCTTGAGCTAATGGGAACATAGTACACTAATGTTTGTGACTTGTTCTGCCTCTCACTGTATCCATTCACGGTTCTCTACCAAACAAAAAGCTTTGAACAGATACATTTTTACTATTTTCTCTGGCCCTCGCAGTACTCATTGTAGCAGCCCTGATTCACACCACCTGTTTCATTCTAACAGATCCCATGCACAAATTTGAAGGAAATGTGGGAAAAAAACAATTCTAATCAGCAAGCTCCAAATTCTGAAGCACTAAGCAGAACCCTACAATTGCTACCTTCTTCTTGTTCTGCAAGAAACAATGTTTCTTATCTTGCCCAAAGTAGAAGAATACAGTCTCCAGCCCCGAAGTACATGAGGCTGCAATTAAACTAGACTGGAAGAGATAACCTACTGTCCTAGACAGATGCCATTATTTCCTGTAATCCCTGGGCAGCACTTAGATATTAGTGTAATAGGCTCTTTAGAAACTGACAGAGTAAAATTATGCTAATTAAGCAATATTTACTAGAAATTCTTCTGATCTTTCCTTAGCAATAATTGAACATTACAAGTGACTCCTCCAAGGCAACCGCTCAGTTTTCACTCCCTTTGCTTCATAGGAAACACATTACAGATGAGGAAAACCTTTAAATTATTGCTATTCAGTTGAAATTATTCTCTTTAGATATTAATTTGTCTACCAACTCAGATGCAGTGCTGCAACTAATCCCTCCTTTTGTGAGTTTGCATTGGGAATAATTCAAGGAATGAAATAGGCTGGTAGGTCCATAATATTTATATTTATTTTTACTTTTGGTGTAAAGTGAAAATATCTAAAACTGATCTTAAATTTGTACATATTTTTCATGTGCATACCTAAAATAAATAGCATGAATTTTAAGCTTTATACACACACCACTTAGGCCTAGAAAGTAGTTGCTAAGTTGCACCATAAGATATTTTCTAAAAATGGCAAATATTTTGGAACAGGATTGTGTACTGTGTACAGATCAGCGTGCTTTATTATGTGAACCTCTAATAAGGCAATGTCTCACTGACCAAAAGAAGACTTAATCAGTGATACCCAAGAGGAATCACAATCATAGCAGGATAAAGTTGTCTTTTCCCTGCAACAGTCAAGACACAGCCATGTGAGATATGGAACTCCTCAGGCTGATTGCTGTGGTCCAGAAGAGGGCAGTGGTTTATAAACACTCTCTTGCTTGGAGAATCAGGCCTTTAATTCTATTTGAACTACAGCACAATCATGAAATCGTCAACTGGTGAAGTTGTAGAAATGGCTGCAAAGGCAGAGAACAGTTACAGAACTGGCAGAAATGGGGCAGTTAACCTTTATGCCCCCAAACGACGTATGTTCTACCCACTGTGATTTGGGTTGCAAAACTTGTTCTCCACATAGATCGCAGTGTCTCTCTTAAAGACTAGGAAAACTGAAAGACTACGTGGCTCCCTGTATTGGCCTTGCCAAATCGGTGAGCTCCCCCTCTAAACCACTTTCTTTGGGGGGCACATTCCTTATTTGAAATGGAGGCCTTTTGCCTCCTGCGCGAGAAGAGTGGGAAGGAGAAAACGGCTGGAAAAACGCAGTCCTCCCAGGTCGCAGCGCTACACACTAAGCAGTCGCTGCCCCAAGGAGCCGGCATTGTGCATGCCGATAAGAGAGCTCAGTTATTTCCCCCTTTCGTCCCCTCCCCTCACCGCCTCAGCCCCTATCTCGCCTCCGCTCAGCTCCTTTCTCTCCCCCTTCCGCCCTACTGCGGCCATTACGTCTCCCCTCGCGCCGCCCCTCCCCCACGGCGCCCGCAGCGCCCCCGCTCGGAGGCCTGTCTTCCTCCCTGTTGCCACCCGCAGTGACGTCTCAGGCGGCGGCTGCTGCTCTTTCCGCTTCTCTGATTGGCCGGCCCCGCTCGCAGCGTGCCCGCCTCCGACGCGTGATTGGCGGGGGGGACACAGAGCGGGGGGAGGGGAGGAGAGCCCGAGCCAGCGGCGCTGGGAGGTGGCCGCGGCGCCGATGCCGGACGGGGGCAGCGCACTTATTGTCTGAGCGCGGGGTCCCGGCCACAGCGGCTCCGGGGAGGCGGGGACGCGGCACCGGGCACCGGGCACCGGGCACCGGGACGGGGCGGAAAGAGGAGGGCGGGCAGGCAGGCAGGGAGGGCTGGGCCGGGCCAGCTCCGGGTGTCGGCGAGCAGCGCGTGCGCGCGCGCGTGCGCGCGGGAAGCGGCGGGGGGGGCGGGGGCTGCGCGGGCACACGCGTGTGGGTGCGCGCGCGGGAAGGGAAGGCAGGGAGGGGACGAGGGGGAGATTTCTTTTTTAATTATTATTGTTAATCTGTTTTTCGGGCCTTTGTGGCTGCGGGCGGGGGGAGGGCCCGGGGCCGAGGAGGACGAGGAGCGGGAGGCAGCGCGGCGGCGGTCGTTGTTGCCGCCGCCGTGGGGCGGAGGGGCCGGCAGTCCCTTTAAACTAGCGGGAGCCGCAGGCCCGGCTGGGCCCGCCCGCTGCCGCCTCCCGGCCTCGAGTTTGAGCGCGGGCGGCGCAGAGGCGCTTTTGTGCGGGCGGCGCGGCCCTTCCCCGCCAGGCCTTCGGCTCGCTCGGCCCGCGCCCGCCGCGGCGGGGTCCTCTTCGACGCCGCCGCGCCGCCCGGCATGAACTAGGCGGCGGGCCGCGCGGGTGCGTGCGCCTGCGGGGGGCGGCGGGGCTCCCGGGCCGCCGCGGCCGAGCGCGGAGGTTGTGCGCGCCTCGCTGCGAGTCTCCGTGTCGGAGTCGGCCCTCTCGGTTGCCGCCTTGCGCCGTCGCTTCGGCTGAGGTGAAACGGGCAGAAAATGGCCAAGTCTGGAGGAGGCGGCGGTGGTGGCAGCGGGGGACTGACTTGGGTGGTAAGTTGTGGGGGGGTTGTTTCCTTTCTTTTTTTTTTTTTTTCTTTTTCCTTAATTTCTTTTTGCGTCGCTGGTGTGTGTGGAAAGAGCGCAGGTTCGTTTTTAAACGGGGAGGAAGAAACTGACGGCCGCTATGAAAGGGGAAGCTCTGTAGAGTTACTCGGAGAAGGGTAGAGGGTGAAGGTGGCTGGGCTTGCGGTGGGAGCTAGCAGGAGGGGAGGTTGCAGCCCTGGGGGCTCATCGGGGTGCTCGGGACTCCAGGGAAAAGGTGGTCTGGCAGCGTGTGGTGGGAAGGGGCCTAAACACCTCCAGCGTTGGAGGTGGTCGGTCAGTAGGGGTGTTTTGGGGAGTGGCTGTCCTGCGAAGCGGTGTGGGGTGTCTGTCACCCAGTAGATATTGTAGCTGCTGCCTCTTGATACTAGAGCAAAATTAAGTCTTTGTGGGTTACTAGAGGGTTTATGTGTTGATCCCAGCCTCTTTCCCAACTGTCTGAAAAGACAAAAACTTAAGTTCCTAAGTTTCGGAGATGGGTAATGAGGAGGCTTTCAGAGGCATTTATGGGATAACTTCATTATCTCCTGAAAGTTTTGCCTCTGTGACAGGATTGAGAAGTTCCTTACTGCTTTTCGTGTGTTGGTCAGAAGTAATAAGATTTGAGTGCGTGCAGGTGATAACTGACTAGAACTGGTGAGAGGTGGTCACTTTGAGAAGTTTTAAAGTACTTTAAAGTTCTAGAGTATTAACCTAGATGTGTGGTGTAGTGGCATGTTGTCCTAGTCTAAAGTAATAGTGGAGGCTCTCTGGTGTTGGTAAGACCTCAGGAATGAGGAGCAGAGATCACCTGAAGAGATCTGGTTCGCCCACTCAGTAACTTCCGTGCCTTTCTCTTGCTCAGTATAGAGTTCAGAATATGATGACTTCTTTAATATGGTTAAGCAGAAAAGACAGTCTATCTTGATAGATGGTGAGGTAGCTGCATCTTTAATCAGGTGCGTATGCTGTATGGAGTTAGGAACTTTAATAAGTCCTATTAAAGAGGATAATGGCAAGCTTCTTCAGTTGTGTATTTCTACATCTTTGAGTTGTTCAAAAGGGTTGTGAATAGCATTACTGAGGTGAATAAGTCCTGTGTACACTGATAGTGGACTATTATTATAGCAGTAATAATTATTGCATTCTATGTTAGTATATTTCTTTTTTTATGCTAAGAAGCTGGAAGTGTGAAAAGGTATGTAAAAGTGAGCAAGTTTCTGGGTGTGCCACTTGAAATTAGACAGTTTAGATATGGGAACAGCCTAAATAGAGAAGCTAAAATTATCACCCTTTACTCCCTGTAGTACTCTGTGATCTTTATCAACTATAGTCTTTGGATAGCTCTTCAGCATTAAGATTTTTACAGGCTAGGTTGGACCAAGTAATTGAAAGTTTTACAGCTCATATAGAAAACTGCAGAATGAAGTGTGAAAATCCCTTAGTAGGCACTTTGATTAAAACTTGTCTTTAGATGTAATGGGAATGAAAGTATGGTGCGTCAACAGTTTCCTGCAACTGGAAGTAATCTGACTCTTCTGTAAAAGCAGACGAGATTAAGGTATCTTTGCCATTTTAGTGCACTTGCAGAGAAACAATTAGAATTTAGTTAAAACTCAGTTTTAACTCCCTTCAGAAGATGTCTTGGGGCTTTGTTTCTTTCTCTTGTGTCTCTCTTAAATGCTGACGATTCTCGACCTGGCTTCTGGGCCAGTTCCTAACACCACACCTGTTCAGTGGCAGCTGTAGATCACTGGCATATAGAAAAGTGATGTTGTTGTGGCGCTAAAATGGATGGGGTAGTGGCTAGAAATTGGTTTGGTGTGCTGGGCTAAAAAGATGTTGGTTCAAGTAAGCAGATCTGTTATGCTGGCTTTGAGGATGGGAGAAGTATAGAGCTAGTGACAAAAGTAGTTTCAGCTTTCTGATTTTAGTCTGCTCACCCTGTATCTGTTGGATAGGTAAGTACTTGCTCTTAGCTTCAAAACAACTTTGTAACCAATCTTTTTTTTTTTTTTTAAGACTTCTCATTAGTGTGAACCATAAGGGGTGATTGAGGTGATGATTTTTTTCTGCTGTTTGTTGTTTCTTTTTATGATAATATGAGTTAAACAATTGAAGGGTAACAGAAATAAGTCTAGTTTGAAATGTTTAAAAATTGGTGTGATACTAATTTATGTCTTAAACTACCAGATTCTGTAGATGTAATCTGGTGGTCACATTTTACTAAAGAGCTGTCTGTATAATTTCAGCTTTGGATATGACTTGTTCGTAGCTTCACCTAACTAGGAAAAAATTATTTACAGTTTTGAAAGAGGAAAGGTATTTCATAAGGTACAGAACTTACCTTAGAGTGGATTTCATACTGAGAAAGTCATACAAGCATCAGGTTATACCTACTTTTACTTTGAGAAGCAAGATATTAATTGAATGCTTATGGAAATAGCAAATTATCTGTTTTCTCATCTACTTTTTATGGAATGGTGATGCTCTTTCAGGCTTTTTAATGTAACATAACTAGTAAAGGTTAGTTGATAAGTTGTTCCAACTATCAGTTGACTGGGAAGCATGAGAGAATAAACATTTTAAAATGGTTATTAGGAAAATCATGTCATAGTGTAACTGAAAATAAACCTGCAACTTAAAAACTGTGATAGTTATATTTGAGGAGTTTTTTTTTTTTTTCTCCTGCCTGACTTAACTTTCTTTTGCGTCAAACCACAGCTCCTCACTGCCCCAGTAAATCTGTAATAGTTGGTGGAAGGTGGAGTTTTGACCAACAGATTGACGTTACTTTTTTTTGTGGATGATTTCCAAAATTTGCCTACAAATCTGTTAAGCTACATTATGAGTTAGTTTCCAAAGCATGGGTTCATACCTAGAGAAGCTACCATTGGTAAAGCATAATGGCAGTTTCTAATGCTAGCAAAAATTCTTTTGAACAAAAGTCATTCTTATCTTCAGCCTTTCAGTATGCTTAGAGACTACTGAAAATGAACTGTTATAATAGTACAGCAATAGTATGTATATATATATATATTTAAATGTGTAGTGAAAGTGAGGTTTTGACATTTAACAGTCTTCACGGTATTACTTCAACTCTAATGCAGTGGTAATGCCCATGAAGCTATTGAAGAATGTTTGCAAACAGCAAGTACACATGCTCCATCAGTTACTTGTGGTAATGTTTTCAAGCTTTTCTCCTCAACCTGAAGAGCTACATATGCTTTATAAATGAAAGCTGAAACTCCTGGAAATAACTGAAGACTTTCAGCACCATTACCATTCTCTAGTACTTCAGTTAAAGGGGTAGGCCTCAGTTCTAGGAAATGCTAGCTTAATGTGAAATATGTTGTGCATTAATTTAACTCTTTTTTTTTTTTTTTTAAGTTCTTGTCATAGATCTGTGTGCTTCTTGAATGGCGTGTATAGGTAGATGGAAATAATGTGTATATTTTTACATGATCAGACAGGATCGTATTTTTTTTGGGATTAATACTTTAGCTGTATATTGGTTAGTGAAAAGATAGCAAACTATTCCACAAATTGAATTGAGCTGTTAGTGCTCCTTAGCAGTTTCCAAGTTTACCTTGAAAATAATGTTCAGCTTAAAAAAAAAGTATGTGATAGAGAAGACAGTACTATAGACTCAACAAAACAAAACCTGTTAAAGGAACTGTTTTTCCATTATCAGTTTATTTGAAAACAAATAGCTCAAGTTGTAATACAGGGATAGTTTCATTTTTACTCGCCTTTTGTAATTTGTTTTGTTTCAAGAGGATTAAAACAAACTTTTCTTTTAAATATCTAATGTCCAGTGATATCCTTAGACTGCAATAATTCACTCTGCACTATGTGGTTCCTGACTTTATGGGTAGGCTTTTCCATCTTAAATCTGAATATGTTCTCCCTTGTCCCAAGTATCTGCCCACCATTGCTGTTTTCTCAGCTTTATTCATTGCACTGATTTGGGAGCAGGACCTTTTGAGTAGGGACAAGACAAGAACTTCCTTTTGCTGTTGGTGTAGTGCTTGGAGGAAGAGTGTCAGGGTATGACTGGGTGCCTAAGAATTGGAGTATGTTACTGCTTATGGGTGTGGAGCTACTGGAGTGAGTCTGCTGAAGGGCTTCTAAGGTGATTAAAGAATGGGAGCATTCCTCATATGAATAAAGGCTGAGAGCTGGGACTGTTCAGCCTGAAGAAGAGGAGGCTTGGGAGAGGGGAGAATCTTATCAATGTGTGTAAATTTCTCATGGGTGGGTGTAAAGAAGATGGAGCCAGACTCTTCTCAGTGGTGCTCAGTTGACAGGCAGAGAGGCAATGCGCACAAACTGAAACAGAGAAGTTCTGTCTGAACATAAGAAAAAACTTCTTTACTGTGAGGGTGACAGACTGTTAGAACAAACTGTCTGGTGAGGTTTATGGAGTCTGCATCCTTGGAGATGTTCAAAAGCCATCTGGACATGATCCTGGGCAACGTGCTGTGGCTGACCCTGCTCAAGCAGGGGGGTTGGCCTAGATGACCTCCAGAGGTCCCTTCTAACCCCCACTATCCTGTGATTCTGTGAATCTAGTCATGTAGGCTGGCAAAGTTCTGCCTGGTTAGCATACTGCCTTCGAGGTGAATCAAGTACAAATAGTTCTGTACTTACTCAAATAAAAGGCAGAGTTTTTGGTTGAAGCTTCTGTTCCTAAATTCTCCAGACTCCCCTTGCCTACATAATCCTGAGCTTTAACCTGGAACTATCTTTCTGTCCTTTCTCTGTCTGGATCAGGCCTTCAGCTGTTTCTCTCCTAGTTGAAGATAGGCCTAAAACACAAGTTGCAAAGAACATATACTGTTAGTTACTTTCTTATCTTTCTTTCGATATATTGTGGTGTCTACTGGAAAAAAGAAAGATAATGTTATGTTGCTGCTGAGGGTTTTTTCAGTGTTTCTGCGTGACTTTTTACAAAAATCTATTTTTTTCTTGTTATTGTGTTGAACAAGAGAAAAGTGTTTTGTCTTTCGATTTGTATGGTGTGGTGCAATGAAAGGGAGGTCTGATATGAAATAGATGTCCAAGTATACTACTATTTACTTTCACTAAATATAATGCAATTTATAGGTTTGGGAGCTATGTAGCCTTTCAAAAACTGAAAGGAAGCTGTATTTCCTTCTGCTTGTTGAATTTCTGATTCTGTTCTCCTTGATGAGTAAGGAGGTTGTGTTGCAAAGATGCCTTAACTCGCCTGCATATTCTAGCATTATAGGAAAATGTCTGTGGGGTGATTTAGCCAGCTGGACACTGTAGTTGTGAAGAGGGATTCATTAGATGTTACAGCTTGCCTGCCAAAAAAGGAAGTTGTTACCCATTTTCTCTATCCTCCCCACCATGATACAGTGAAAAACTTTTCTGTCTTGGTCCAGTTTTGTGCTTGTTAGAGAGCTGAAAAATGCAGAGTCAGAGAGGTAACAGAGATGACACTAGGCAGAGGCTGAGTGATGGAAGGAGATCAGGGCTACCTCTTTGTGATTACAGCTGAGCCAGTCTTGCAGCCTAACAATATGCAACTTCATCGTGTGTACTGTGATCTGGAAGAAAATTTATTGTAGTTTAGATGAAAGAATGCTGAAGCCAGAGGAAGATTTCCAAAGTTATTGATTGCAAAGAAGTGGGAACTAAATTGTAATGAACTCTAGGAAAAGATGTGTGTCTTTCTTTTGGGGGGAAATCAGTGCACAATGCATGGAGGATTACTTTAAGTTTGGGGGGGGGGGGAGTATATTCATGCATGTATCGTCTTTAAATATTCTGTCTATCTAGATTTGTGTGTGTGTATGTATAATTTCCATGCTAACTGTTCTGTATTAAAGATGAGCTAAGAAATTGTTTTGGGCAGGTAAGCAACTTGACCCCAAAAAGAAAAAAAAGCTTTCAAGTAGTCTGATGTAGGCAGCTTAGGTCTGGAAAAAAATCATGATTTAAATGTAATGTCTTATATTTATGGACTGTACTATTTTCCAGAAGTGGGTTTTTGCCATGTGTATAAATCATCTTGTATGTCTATATGCAAAAGCCATCTTCAAATACAGGTTTATAATTAATTAAAAGCAGCAACTGCCATTCATAACTCGTGGATATGAATGATTCCTGGGAATGGGTTTTTCAATATTGAAATCATTGGTTGTTTTGTTGTTGTTCTGAAGACATTGGGGGATCCCCTGTCATTTTGGTTGCATTATCTGAATGCTGTCACTGCTATAAGTAAGTGTTACTTTGTTTAAAATTTCAAGGTAGGAAAGTGTAAGCACCTGAAATGATAGCTCTTTCTGTTTTAAGTTTTCTCTGGTAGATTTTACTTAAGAAATCAAAAATCACTAAAGGAGGGGGGGAGAGGGAGAATCTGGAAATGCACACTGGTATTTAGAAATCTTAATTTTCCTCAACATGGATCATTTAAAACAATAAAGTTCTTGCAAGTCATCCACAAAGAAAATATTATTCTGCTCTGTATAGGTGGTTTGAAAGCTTTCAAAAGCAGACTGAGCAAAAATTGTTCTTGTTCTAAACATGGATAACTGCGTGAAGAAGCCTATGTTGGAAAATGTGTGCTTGGAGACTTAGTGTTTCCCTCCGAAGTACATATACTGAAGCCCAAAGATTTTGGAAGAATGTATTTTAATAAAAATGTCCTAAATTTAAATACCAAATTGAATATCGAGACATATAAAATGTTTTAAAATTACTTCAAAAATAGAAGTGTTCTAATTCAAAATATAATTTACCTTCTAACAACCTTTGAAGGTGTAAAGATTAGAAATACCAAATGTATGTTGTCTTTATAAATGTGGCAAAGAATAATTCCTCAGAAGTAATGAGTTACTATTTAAAACTGTAGTTAAAGTGGCAGGCCAGCTCTTTATTTGTAGTAGCCTTTTGTACAGACAACACATTCTTAACGTTTTCTTCAGGTAGCTCAGTAGTGAGTAGAGAGAAGACTGATGTGAAAAACAGGGAAAGTTTTTCCTCATCAGCGAGGATCAGATCTGCTAGCTTTAAAATCTTGTCTGATATGATCACAGATGCGTTTACTTTTATGAACGGGCCCTTTTTGAAATTATGTTTTGAACTGCATGTTGTTAAACTTCTATTATATCAGCATATCTAGTTTAATTTAATAAAACTATTTTAAAATAATGTGCATCTTAATACAGTTCCAGTTTACATAGGAAAGCAGTTTGGCACTGAAAGTAAATGAAAGTACAGCTTCCAATTTTTTACTTTGTTAAAATAATAAATCTGAATATTTGTTACACTATGCGTCTAAGTAATTCTCTTTTTCTGCAAGAAGGAAAAAAGGGGCATTAACAAAGCTAGCGTAAAGACTGCTTAAGATAGAACATGTTTGAAAGGTTTTAGATCTAAACATCAGATCTAAATTTTCTTTTGTTAGACATAATTTTAAAAGATACCATAAAAGGAGAAGGGAAAAAAAAGATGCAAAAAAGAATTGGATTGTCTGATCCAGTATGTGTCTTCTTCCTGATTTGTGAGGTTGAACTGCAAATGATATGTTGCATTTCTATAAGAATAGTTAGGATTCCAGCGTTAGTATCCAAACAGAGCATCTTTATCTATGACAAATTGGTAGTGTGTGAGCTTCACTGGAGACACTGCAAAGCAGTTAATCAGTCTCTGGTAGCTCTGGAGTATTTTGGCTTTTTTGGGAAGATATAGTAGTAGCGTGCAAACACTTCCATTTTACATTTATTCCTGTAGTATTTGTGTACCCGTGATGATGCAAAGAAAGAAGCATGACAAATTGTGTAGGAAAGAATAACCTCTTTTATTACACCAGCTGATGTAGTTGGAGGGGAGTGTGTGTCAAACATTCTAGCTCTTGCAGCTATTCAGGGTTTTGCCTCTGCGCATCAGGGATAGTGTTTTTCATCATACACTAGCTTAAAACCTTTTCCACCACCATTGTAATACAGTATTTTCATGCTATATCTGAAGTATTAGGCCACAGTCTTGGAGTAAAATGAAACTTGCCGCAAGAAGGTAAGTGGTTACTCTTTTCTTGTCATCAAGCAGACCTGGGAGGGGATTCCCTTAAACCCATGAATAGGACAATGTATGAAAACAGGAGGAATCCTGCTGGGGAAAGATCCCTCCCTGGGGTTGCTGGGCAGGAGAGCGGGTGGTGGCCAAGGTATTTGAGGGTAAGCAGGCATGAAGTTGTACCATGTTAATGAGTTCTTCCTGATACTAGTTAAATCTTTTAGAATAACTCATGTAGACATTTCTTTCTTTGCTGGTTGAGTGATAAACATTCAATGTCAGGTAGCAGAAAGACAATGAAAATGCTGAACGTTTTAAACTAAAAATACTCAAAATATATTCGAGATTATTTTATGACAGCCTTTTATGTTGCGACTGTTATGGAAGGTGAATTCTTCTGCCTGCCAAGGTGAAATTCCTAAATTGTAGATTAAAGGGCAGAATTTTGATGGTCTTTACAACTGTCAAAATTCTTAATGAGCAATCCTGAAAGGTGTTTTGTAGTAGCTTCTATAGGAATGTTGTTGTGGGAGGATGAGTGACTGAAGGGGGAGTTCGGAAAAAAGCAGAATGAAGTTCCTTCTATTTGTGATCAGTACCATTCCCTTGAAACAGTCCTCTGGCATTTTTACTTATTGCTGTGTGTGTTTTGTTTTTATTTTTTTTCCTCTTCCCCTTCCCTTCCCCTTCTGGAACACCAAACCTGTGTTCCTTTCTCATGGAACTTACTGCAGTATTGCGACTAGAATATGTAGTGTCATTATTTTTCAACTTCTAGAGCTTGTTCTATGTGTGGAACAGTTTTTAAAATGAAAAAAAAACCCTCACAGATTTTAGGGACCAGTCTGTTTTAATGGTTATTGTTCATCATACTGCCTTCTTTTTTAGGGTAGCATGTATGATATGAAGTACAAAAAACCTCAAGGATCACAGTGAAGGCATTTAGTATGTTCATACAAGTTAGACATGCAACTAGCATAAAGGTATACCAATCCTAATATACTAATATCTGTTCCATTTATGAGAGTTCAAAAATTTGATTCTTTCCTGTTAAAGAATAAAGGACTGAGTGCTGTTGGTAAGTAACATCTAAGGGATATTTGGACTCTTTTTTATCTTTTATTACTAAATTTGACTGTAGTAATCATGAAACTGACTAGAAAAGACCGTGGTTTTGGATGTTGCATAGAAAAATCTTCGTGTGACTTTGGTCAAATCTGGTATATCTCAACTTAACTCCTATTCCATTTGGTGTTGCTGTGCCAGTTAATAAGAGTTGAAAAACTAGCCTGTTTTCTTGAGTCTGTATATTCTCTTGCAGCATGGATGCCTTCAATATTGTCTCGGAAAACCTGAAGCTTTTTCTACAGCTAGCTTATTAACCTGAAGATAGTTCAGAATGAAAAGATCGTGCTCTAGAATATGGATTCAGCTGACTATAAGGCACGTAGGACCTAGAAGGAGAAAGGGGTGAAACATCAGACTCTTAAAGCAAAGCGTTAATCTTTATAAAGTGGTGGTGCATACTACACAGTTCTCTAGTAGGGTCATGATGCAGCTGTAGGAATGTGACTGATTGTATGAAATCTTTGAAACCTGTTCAGGCTGAAGGTCAGATCTCTCAGTTTAACTTTTCCTTTTAAAGTATTTTTTGCAATTGGGAAATTTCAATGTACTGGAGAGTGTAAGGATACTTTTTAAACCACCAAGAAAACTGGTGATTTGTAGCAGAAATTCCATTACTTCATAATTGATCAGCTAAAACCTCCAAGTTTGATGTTTGTCAGGCTCACTCAAGCCTTGTGGTACAAAGACATCCAGATGAGAACTCTATCACAGTGTAAAAATGTGTGACAAAAGTAAACAGTTAAAAACTTAGAATGAGACTGGTAGTGATTCAGTTAAATGTGTCTTGCTGCAGAGGTTGATCATGTTTGGGCAGTGTTAGGGAAAGAGGAAACTTGCATTAGAAAAGGTCTTGAAACGTGAGACTTCTTAGGGGTTTGCCATAGCCCTTTCCCATATGCCTACCAGCCAACCTTCATTCTTGTTGCATTTAGCAAGTTGTTTGTGACCTTCGCATTGTCAGTCTTTCTCTCCGAGAATGCTACAGTGATATAATCTTTGTGGTAGAAAAAGGTCCTAGATTTCCTTGCATCTGTTATAGGAATATATAGGTAATAATGCTTGCACAGTGTAGCTGTAAAGGTGAGAGAAAGAGGGGCTATTCCAAGCTGCCTAGGATTATACTGGAAGGAAGTTTCCTGTTGCTGATCCCTGAGCAGTGGAGCTCTGTGGGAATGGTGTGGGAAGATTGCTCATAAGAGTAATGGCTGGCTGTGGGCTTGTTGCTGTAGCTGTTCTGATAATTGCACACATCATGTGTCATGTGTGTGTAAATATTACGATTTTCTTTATACTGAGATGTACAAGATATACATGTTTCAGAAATGCATGGAGAACATTGTCGCACTTTAAACTTGTTTGTTTAAATTTGTGAAACTGAAACTCACATTTCTAGTAAGAGGAAATGTGGGCCAATAAAAGTGTTTAGATGAGCAATGTGTTTAAAGAATGTTGGGCTAAATTTTAATCTATTGTGTGTGACTGACACCTTTTGCCTTTGAACACAGTGAAAATTTCCTTTTCTTCAAGTAGTGTGGTTAAAGACTAGTCTGAACTGTTGCCCAATAACGTTTCATTTGGTCTATCCAGAACTGTTTCAGGCAGAACTACTCTTTTTACTGTGGCTAACGTTACAACGGATAAGTGAAACTGTGGTCTCTGTGGTTGTAAGAGTTGATGTGCTTAGACTGAGTCCCCTGAGGTCTTATGGCTCTGAGAAGGTATCCTCAAACTTTCACTGGTGTCCAGTTGGCCAAATGGTGTCCATTTCTACATAAAAGAGACAATTTTATTTTACTGGTATGTTACAAAATCATAACCATTGCAGAGACCATCTAAAAGCATGAGCTATTTCCTCCAAGAGACTGCAGCCTGAGACTCTGAACCCGACAAATGAATGTTTAAATTAACAATGATAAGAGTCATTAAATTGGTTTTGGTGGGGCATTATAATGATCAAAAATATCTGTGGGTCACTTGGTAAAACTACCTTTAAGAGCTAACAATAAATGGTTGAAAATAAGTGGAAGAGGTTGGAAGAACATAAGTACATATTTTCTGGTCAGGCACAAGGTGCTATACAAAACCTGTAGTGGTTCATAGTACTTTCTTTGTTTGTCTGAGCAGCAGTTCTTTGACAGTTACTTTAGCGTAAGTTTAATAGTTTTGACTTAAACAGTATAAATTCTTCTGTCAAACAAGATTTCTTAAAAAAAAAAAAAAGGAAGAAATCCATGCTAATAAGAGACAAAATATGAATTAACCATTTCTCTTATTTCCCAAGTCCATATTCCAATGACTTGGATAACCCTTAGTACTTTTTCTAAAGCTAGTATAGGATATTGGGCTGTAAAATAAAATTAAAAAAAAAAAATTGTCCATTCCCAGAGCGGCACATATGTTTTTTTTCCCATAATCACAAATCCTCTGTTCTTTGTTTGTTTTTCTTTTTTATTTGAAAGATATGGATATAGTAGCTGTTATTATCAGGACAGTTGTTGAACTGAAGGACCAAACTTTTAATGTGTGGCAGTAAGGGTTTCTGAACCAGTATTAGCAAAGTTGGTTAAACTAGTGTGTAAAATCTGCTGATGGCCACTGTTCTTTAATTGATTAGATTTTGGGGGGTGGGGGCATACCAGAAACGGATTCAAGCAAACAGTTGTCCACAGGTACTTAGAATTGTTTGTACACTGTAGTAATTTAGACATGACTGGCCTTCATTCTGTGATTTTTATATCTCAGCAAATGGAGAAAACTAATTATATCCTGCAAACAATCTGAGATGTGGTTAAGGAGTTGTCTGTCATGTAGGAGTTTTTTGTAATGATATTGTTCTTATCATATAGTTGCACACAAGTTTTCCCTGATATTTTGCTTTATGTATTCAAAACGAGTGTGCACTCATTTTGACATGGATAAACATTAAAAAGGTCAAGGACATGGGGAAAGCTGAGGTAGTAAGAGGTGTTGCCAGATGCTAGTAGAGGTACTGACATGAAAACTTTAGGTTAACTTCATGATTTCTTGGGTAGTGGCACATCTGTATGTGCTGGCTGATGAGGCAGTGGGCCAAAGAGGTCCCTGAACTGTGTGTTCTACACGTTTCCTGGAAACATCAGTAATGCAGGGTTAGTGGGAAGATAGTTCGCAATTTACTTATACTGAACTAGCATTAGACTAGTATGTGCTAAAGTTTGTTTTAAGGACATCTGTTCATCCTAATGTGGTAAGTCTTCTGCATGTTGGATTGAACTGATGAATTTTTCGATGTCAGCAGGCAAGATCTTATGAGCATACAAAGCCAAGCTAGCTGTTGTATAGTTTTCTTGCAACTTCCAGAATTAGGCTGCAAGTGAAGAGTAGTTGACTTACCAAAGTCAGCTGTGTTAGAAGGAATTGATTTTTCTTTTTATACTTTTTATTGAAGGTTTGAAGAATTTTTAGTGTGCTGGTTTACAGGTAAAGATGCAAAAACTTAACTTAATTCACTGTTTCCAAGTGTGGCAGCTCTAAGAATCTGTAGGAAAACTTTTAAAAATAGTCTTTAAAATTTGACATGACAAAAATTCCTTCTTCTTTAGAGTCAGGATCAGGTTTTTTTCTTCCCTGTCTCTGAATCTGGAAACTAGAAAAAAAAAATTCTTAAAAAAATTAATGTTTTACCAAAGAATCCATAGATTTATCACTTTTTGATGTTGGGTGAACAATATGAAAATTTAGTATTGGAATAGGGCTTGTGTGTGCCTACAGACATTTCATAGACACATACAAAATTTAACATTAAAATTCAGTTAAATTGTAATTGTGCAAAGGGTAGACATTAGACACTTTCTTTTAAAGAAAATTAATAAAGACCAGGATCTGATGTACTGCTGATTTTGTTCGAGCTTGTGCCAAGTAAAGCAGAACTGTTGCTGTAGAAGTTTAATTTAAATGTAAATGATTTAATATTTAAACAATATGTAATTTTCTGGTTAGAACTAATTATGATGAACATACATATTTGCACAAAAATGATGTTTTTTACTTTTTCAAATATTTCATGGAGAATGCAACTACTATACTGTGCACTCAAAATCCTAAAATAAGATTGGTGATGCTTTTATTCTTTTCATTTAGCTATACTTCATAATTCAGCGATAGGAAGACGAAGCTATATAATTCTAAGAATGTGGTTTCATGTTGCAGCTAAGCAATCTAATTGTTATCTGCTGAAGAGTATGTTTTAGCTTCTCCCAGCTGTATCTTTCTGCCCTCTTCCTTGTACCAGCAGCAGCATTTATCTGATTCTGCAGCACACTTGTTCAAGAAAATAAACCAGTGGAAAACTGATCACTTCTAGGGGATGGGAAGTGGTGGGAGGGCTCCTTTTGCTCCTTGAACTGGCTTATTGTGAGGTCAGTTTGATTCCGCTATGTGGAGTGAAAGAAGCAGAAGATAGTGGGAGGAAGGAAGGAACTTTCCCTTCCAGCAGCAATTAACTGTTGCAGATATCTGTAACAGGGAAATCTTACCATCCTCAAGCTATTCTGCCACTAAATCATCATAAGAAACTCCATGTAATATGGTGCTTTCAGAGTCCAGAGAAAATCGTGCAAAGCAGGAGATGAAAACTTTTGTTTTTAATTCCCATATTCTTAAGCTTGTTAATCCAGGCTAGAGTCAGACTGTTTCTGGGTGAGTTTGCTGGGAACTCTTTCCTTACATTAGTTTTGAGGAGGATGCAATAAAGAGATTCAGTTCATATTACTAATGGTATGCAATGATCTAAGCAAATTTGCTGTAGTAACAGGGAACTGTTACTTTTGTGTGTTTTCATCTTGGCAGGAGAGCCAAACCATTTGTTAAACACAGCAGGAGAGTGGTTTCTTTTGAAACTCCCTCCAGTTTTGTTTTCATGGTGGGAGGTATTCTCAGTCAGGGTTTTCTTGGGGAAAATTGCAAAATGTTCAGGTAACAATTTTAGTCATCTATTTTTTCAAGGCAAGAAGCAGCCATTATGATCTAATGTGTAACGCCATACTACAATCAAGTGTTTGCCCATAAAACTACACGCTAATTTCTGTACTACACCTACAACTTTTTGTTTTGAGGTATACCTTACCCCTTTCAGAAGAGCTAGTTTTGTTTTGAACAGTAAATGGTAGAAGATCTACTTCATCCCTAGATTCCTTTACTTAATTAACCTCTCTAGGCTTTACAGCTTAATTACATTCAAGATTTATTGTCCTGTCCCACTAAATGTGCTTATTCTACATTTTATTTAAGGGACTGTAGGACACTGCCATGTGCATTTCCAAATTCTTATGTCCCAGGGCTGCATTTGCCTTTCAGGAGAACCATCCTGGCAGCTAGCTGCCTGTAGTAGTTTTAGGAAGTTAAGGCAGAAAAATAAAAAGCCAAAGGGAAAATTCCTCCTGTCGGTCTCACATTAACATGTCTTCTCTGTTCAGCTGTAATTGTCTTCCAGTCTAGTACAAGTGCCTTTTTTGCCACCTAGTAGAAAAAGAGGAGGCATGTTTGAGATATTGGGGCTCATTAGAAACCTAAGTAGCTTGTGCTGAAGAGGCAAAAAGCTAGCTGGAAGATTGATGTGTGTCATGGGCATGGAAGCAAGGTTTTTGTTTTGGAGTGATGTATTCCCTCTATCGAATGCAACATATTGAAGAAACCTCTTTAACTAGGGCAGTAGGAATACTAGTCTAGTTCTTACCTTGCTTTTTCCTCTATTTGAAATCTTAGTGTCTCAATCTGTTTTCACTTGTTTTGCCCTGAGCACAGTCATTAGGACAAACATCGGAAAGGTAAAAACCACAACATCAGCCGCTCTTCATCAACCTCAACTTGTATTGTAGTGTAATATGGGCAATAAAGAATGACTAGGCAGACTTTTTTTTTTTTTTCTTTTAGCAGTTTACAGAGTGTGGAGGAGGGAAAGATGGGGGCTAATACAGCATTAAGTCAATTTAAGTTGGGGAAAAATAACGCATTTTCCAGGATTTTTAACTTGATATTTTTTGTATCAATGTGGACTTCAATTACATAAAGAAAATTAAATCTTCTGCTTAAAAGTAAAGCATGAGACTAAAGATACATAACCCAGTTATGGCAACATCAAAACTGATGACAAAACTATACCCAGCTTTGTTCTAGAAACAGATTTTTTTTTTTCTATTTAGAAACTGAGTATAGGAATAGCTTTTCTTTGAGGCTGCCAGAACTGTCCAGTTAAAACATGTGCCCTTTGATCTAGTTTGTTGAAGTACAACCATTGCTATACAAGTAACCAAGCTCAGTGTGGTGACTCAACATGATTTCAAAACACAAAGGAAGGCCACATGACCCATTTTTTTCCCCCCGAAAGGCAAGGAAAATCCATGACATCATGCAGGTGTCATGCATGCTCTGTCACATGCAGAAATTTCAAAGGGAACACTGTAAGGAGAAAAAATTTGCAAAATGTAAAGGAAGATGATGCCAAAACCAAATATATGAATTCTGAGGTTCAAAGCAGACAGCGAATGTTTTGCTGCCAGACTGTAGTCTATTAAAGGCTAACTAGGTTCTGACTCTGAGAAGACAACAGAAAAGAATGACTGTAGTGCAGAAACATTACTAGATAAATTTATAGAAAAAACAACTCCAAAACTGACACTCTGCCATCATTTATGCCTGTAGTGTTCCTTTTTCTGTTATTAAATATTCATTTTCTCAAGCAGTGATAATCTGTGTTGGGCAGATTGAAAGGGAAAGGTTTTCTACGTACGGATGTTTGTTGGCTTGAGGACAAAACTTGCAAAAAATCATACTGGAGAAAGTTACTGTAATAAAAAATGTTTATGGTAGTGTATACAATAAACTTTTGATGTAGTAAACTGGGCACCATGTGCTATCGATTCAGAATGGGAAAGCTTTCCCTTAAAGTTACTACTACGCTGTGTTAGTAAGAGTCTAAAATGCTAGCTACATTTGAAGTCATGATATAAAGAGTAACTGTGTGTCTATAAAGAAAGATGCACAGTGCAAAGAAAGATGCACAGCATTCTAAACTAAATTTAGTCAATAAGATGACCATCCTTAAGTATGTGGAGACAATGCCTTTGATCCAAGTATTTCAGTGATGTGTTTGCCATCAACCTGGCGGCTGGCTGAAAGGCTATCAAGAATTTGCAAAATCTCATATATGTCACAGCACTGTTAGGAAAGTCAAATACTGTGTCTAAAAACATGTTAAAATTGGGCATATTAAGATTTCAAAGAAGACTGAAAATTGGGTAACATGTTTTTTTTAAAAGTGATTTATTGTGAAGCAGAAGACTTAAATCCCTTGTGACACATGAATAATTCTCTTTAGAGGTTTTCTCATGAAACAACAGCTGGTGCCATTTAGAGAAGTGTGATTAGAGCTCCAATAATAAGAAAATCTTCCATACAGGAGAGAATACAAAAGACTTCTTGAGACAATTTCAGAATATACAGAAAAGATTGTCACTGTAGCAGCAACATCAAGATTGCAGTGTAGTGCTTGCACAGTTTAAAAATAGGACTTCTTTGTTTTATTTACTTGCATTTTGAGTAGCAAGAACTCAGTGGATGAAAACATTGTGGGTTTGTTCATTTGTTTGTTTTGTTTTAAGATATTGAGGAAAATGTGAGGGGAAGACCATTGAGGATGTTTGTGTCTGTAGGTCTATATCATGGTCTGGTGATCAAAGTGCAGTGATGTTTAGAAATCCAAAATGACTCTTGAACTCTGGGAATGTCCATTCAAGACTGAGACACACAAGGATTCAGAATTGGTCTTCTGTTTCAGAGCACAGCACAGCCCAACAGGCCTGGGCTGGGAATTTGCAGTTCTTCAGGTTTCTGATACTTAACATACCTGCATAACTTCTTTTTATGTAATTGAATTTCAAAAGTATGTAATGTTAAATAAATTCTGAATACTTATGAGTATCTCTTGTATACAGATGGTGTACTATACTTGGAGGATTGTACACATACAATCTGTTCTTACTGCTCTCAGAAACTATAACTTAGTGTTTAAATAGAATGCAGTGGAAAGATGTTTGTGATGTGTTAGTAAAAACTAGAATTAAAGTTCTGTGAAACTACTTTTTCTTTGTTTTGTTGTAATAATCTCTGGCAACGAAGAAAAATTTTGGTAATGCTTCGTGTGTGTGTGTGGGTTTTTTGTGTTTCTCTCCCTCCCTCCCTCCCTCACTCCCTCCCTCCCTCTCTCTCTCTCAAATCATACATAGCTATGTTTATTACCTTTTATAACACAGCTAGTTAGAACATGGTTATCTTTCATGGGGGAGTGGGGCAAAAGAAGGTCCTTAGTGCTGCTGGGTTAAAGTGAACATCCTGTTCCCTCAGGAGTGACACTTTTGCAGAATTAGCCATTTTTAGGCTGCAGTTTGACTGTTACCTCTATCCTCTGTAAGCGTGGCAAATATCTGGCAGTAGCATCTCAGCAGAAGTAGTTTTGATACGCTGCATGTTTTTTACTAGTAATTTTGGAAGTATGAACTCCTGCAAATTGCCTGTAAGACTTTCATTGGAAAACATAAATGCATTTCCTAGCTTTGTACTGAAGTCAGTGACTAGTGGGAATCCCTTCCCAATAATGCTCTTCTGTAATAATTTCTCGCTCTCTAGAGCTATTCATTCAGTTGTTATAAAATTGGCCTTCTAATCTACTGCTTTCTGCAAGCAGGATGTGGGGCAACTAGAACGTTTGGAGAACACTATAGTCTATTTTTACTAGGCTAGGATTTGAGTTCTTATTCTGTGTTTATGTATTGCTGAGTTGTGATGTATCAGTAAGACCCTAGTCCTCAGATGCAGTACTGCTATATGAGTAGAAGCGTTTTAGCTCAGAACAATCACAAGAATACTACACCTATGTACATGACAACTGAAACACTGGCATGTGACAGCTGATGTCATGCCTGCAGTAAAAACTCCTTGAGGTATAAGAATTTAGATGGAAAAAATTTGTGATGGAATGACTGGTTGGTTAGATGAGGAGAGAGCAGTGGATGTTGTCTACCTTGACTTCAGAAAGGCTTTTGACACTGTCTCACATAACATCTTCATAGGCAAGCTCAGGAAGTGTGGGCTAGATGAGTGGACAATGAGGTGGGTTGAGAACTGGCTGAATGGCAGAGCTCAGGGGGTTGTGATCAGTGGCACAGTCTAGTTGGAGGCCTGTAGCTAGCAGTACCCCTTAGGGGTCTGTACTGGGTCCAGTCTGTTCAACTTACTCAGCAGTGATCTGGATGAAGGGACTGAGCGCACCCTCAGCAAGTTTACTGATGGTACAAAACTGGGAGAAGTGACTGAGACACCAGAGGGCTGTGCTGCCGTTCAGAGGGACCTCAACAGGCTGGAGAGACGGGCAGGGAGGAACCTCATGAAGTTCAACAAAGGGAGGTGCGGTGTCCTGCACCTGAGGAGGAATAACCCCATGCACCAGTACAGGCTGGGGGCTGACCTGCTGGAGAGCAACTCTGTGGAGAAGGACCTGGGGGTCCTGATGGACACCAAGTTGACCACGAGCCAGCAACATGCCCTTGTGGCCAAGAAGGCCAATGGCATCCTGGGTTGCATTAGGAAGAGCATTGCCAGCAGGTCAAGGGAGGTGATCCTCCCCCTCTACTCAGCCCTGGTGAAGCAACATCTGGAGTATTGTGTCCAGTTCTGCACTGCTCAGTACAAGAGAGACATGGAGCTACTTGAGTGAGTCCAACAGAGGGCTACTAAGATGATTAAGGGACTGGAGCACCTCTCTTATGAGGAAAGGCTGAGAGCTGGGACTGTTGAGCCTGGATAAGAGAAGGCTCAGGGGGAACTTTACAAATGCGTTTAAATGTCTGAAGGGAAGGTATAAAGAGGATGGGTGTCCAGTGATAGGACGAGAGGCAGTGGGCACAACCTGAAACACAAGAAGTTCTATCTGAACGTGAGGAGAAGTTTCTTTACTGTGAGGGTGACAGACCACTGGAACAGGTTGCCCAGAGAAGTTGTGGAGTCTGCATCCTTGGAGATGTTCAAAAGCCACCCGGACACAATCCTGGGCAACGTGTTCTAGGTGACCCTGCATGAGCAGGGGGAGTGGCCTAGATGATCTCCAGAGGTCCCTTCCAACCTCAATGGTTCTATGATTCTGTAAACAGAAAGCTTCCACTTCAACAAGATCTTAGCAAACTGTTACACAAATAATCCTCCTGTCTTGTTTTATGGGTTATCTTCCCTTCCTTGAATTCTTACTTTTGCTGAATCTGAGAAATACTCCCCATGTTTTCTTCCATGATCATGGCTGTATTAATGATTACTGAAACAAGGAAGGTAATTTATTGTTTTCTTCTCCTAGTCAGTGGTCCCCTTAGAAGAGTTAACACACTAAAACAGTGATAACTGAGCTATAGAACCAATAAATGATAGTCTGAGCTAAAGATGACTCCTATTAGATATGACGTCTTGTCTCAGAAGACTGATAGGTTAAAACAAAGATGATAAAGCAAGTAAGGTCAGAAGAATATTAAAAAAATACATCCATATAGAAACTCATTGAAATAGTTCTGTGGATAAGGTCTAAGCTTCCAATGAAATAAAATTCACATTGCAATTATTAGCAATGCTTCTGTAGTAACTGTTCTCCTTTCTCCTCTTTCATGTATCAGAATAGTGTATGTTCTCAGAAGGTCCTCTTGGTTTTTTTCTTGCTAGTCTTTTTTTGTGAAGGTGTATGTTGTGGTTTAAGACCAAATGACAGTGCAGAGATTGAATGGACCTGGATACCAAAACTCTTTAATCACAGATATATGCAGTTTTACAAATTATGTGACTTCCCTTTGCTGTTGGAGAGATCATGTGGTCCAGAAGAAAAGCTGGGTGGATTGGTGTAGTGGTTCCAGCTGTGCTAAGTATAATCCTGGTGCAGGTCACGGGGTCCCCTGGGTTCTCTCCCCGTTTGACTCCAGACGCTGTCAGTTATAGGATGGGTAGAGAGTACCTGATTCTTGTTTGGCCTCTTCAAATTCACTTCGTGCATAACAACTGGCTGTTGGTGCTCACAATCTGCTTGTGTCAAAGATTTGCAAGGTATGTATTTCATAGTGTTTCAGTAAATACACTAGGAAAATGTCTCCAGTGGAGATCTCCGAGCCCAGAAGAGAAAGGTAACTTGTTCTGAACAGAGCAGAATATTTAATTCCTCTGCCTCATGAGAGGAAGAAGAGCACCAAAGCTTAAATAGAAGTTGGAGTAGACAAATTGGAATAATACAGGGAGAATCGTCCTTGTTTATTATGTGTTATAGGCTGGTGTCTGGCCTCTTTGGGTTTGCTGAAGTTGTTAAGGGATGTCTGGCATCCTTTATTCTGTGTGTGTACTTGTTACTACATGCTAGTTTATGCTTTCTTATTCTTTACTTTCAGTGTTATCTTGGGCTGTGAGAAGGGCTAGATTGAGAGACCACTGATGATACTTTCTTCTAGCTGATAAGTTTGTATGGTGACTAGTTAATCCAGGTTTCGAGTTTAGCATCTACTTTACATATAGACTTACTGGGAACATCTAAATGGGCATAAAATATTTACTTGAATGGCAAGTGGCTTTTGTTGTCATCATTTGTCTATTGATGGTTTCTACTACTTATGTAATATTTGCTTCAAAGTTGATAAACTCACTGTAAGAGAGGGAGGCAGGTGATGACACAGTTTGTTATCTTCCTTTTATGTCTGCCAGCCAGGCAAATACGTCATATAAGTTCAAGTTATGTTTATTGATGCTTTTAAGAGAATTCTAATTTACAGGTAAGAAAGCATGCCATAAAATGTCATGCTTAGCTGCTTGGTAGATACACCCTTACTGGCTCAGAATGGGGCTTTTCGAGATTCAATTGCTCTTAGAGATTTTAACTTCTCCTTTTGTGTGGTTTTTGTTCAATGGGAAGGAGCTATTAATGTCATCAGGAAAAATTTGCTGAAAGATGCCCCAAATTACTAAATCCTGATATCCTTTCCCAAGAGCGAATTACAATTTTCAGTAATACTGTATGTTCCTCCAGCCAAATACTGTTTGTCATCTCCAGCCACAATCTGCGCTGAAATTCAATACGCATTCTGACACTAACCTGTGTGCTTCTCAAGTCTTATACTCATTGGCTTATTTCATAATAAAACCTTATAAACTGGGATTGTGTCTGGTTTAATTACTTCAGTAAAAGGAGTAGAAGATGTAAATTATAGCTGGTATACCCTAGGCAAAAAGCAATAGGAATGCAGTACAATGTTTCTTAAGCTTCACTGAATGAGAATCAAATTGTGTAAACTAAAATTTAAGAGAGTACTCTCATTATTCAGAATGGTATTCATTGGTTTGGAATCAAATGTTTAAGCACAAAATGGATATTATCCATTGTTTAACCTGAGGAGAAGAGTGTCTTTTGTAACACACTGTTGCTACCTTCATGTGGTTCCTCATGCTTAACAAGTGAAGAAAGTCTGAAAATGCAAGATTCGTTATGAAACTGTAGCATAATCTATTGATTTATTTCTGTTGATAGGATAGCTTGGTCTTAATGCACCTGAAAATTTAACATTTAAATTACATGACAGGTTTTGATTGTAATTTAAATCTGTCAGCATTTGTTTATATCTTGAAGGAGTGACAGATTGAATGAGTCAGGTTGATTGTTGGTGTGGTTTTTTTTTTTTAGACTTTATTTGATAATCAGATCAATGCTTCAAAAAAGGAAGAATCTGAAAGTATAAGTAAGAATGATACTTCAAAGAAGATGTCTGTTGAGAGAGTTTACCAGAAAAAGACTCAGCTTGAACACATCCTCCTCCGTCCAGACACTTACATTGGGTCGGTTGAACCCTTAACTCAGGTAAGTTTTGTTAAGTATACAGTTTTAATAGTGTTTGTTGTTCTAATGAGGAAATTACTGTTCTGGTTAATAAATACACAAATCTGTACTTTTGTGAATACTCTAAATTATCATTCTAAAAGCTGTGGTAGTGTGTGTGTGTGTGTGGAACAGATTTTTTAAAACAGTGGATGGTTCACTTGAAAAAAAAATGCTGAGAATTTTCTGAAGTTGAATCAAAACAAGAGCACATGCACACCTACATTTATATGTATTATATAAGATATATTATATATATTAATATATATATTTATAAATATTTATATGTTTACAAATATGCACATACACACACACACACATACATGCACACACAAATATATAAACAAAGATGCATACAGATTTGTAAGTAGCAATTGCTGTAGGTCCAGAAATGTTTTGAATCCATTTATCTAGAGCGAGAACAGAAAATGTAAGCCTCCTGCTGGCCCTTTTTTCAGCTGTTTTAGTCATGTTGCAAATTGTTTTGAACTTCAGTATCTACAGTCTTGGAGTCTACTTTGAAGCAGAAAGTAATGGATTTTCATTATGGAAGTCTCTGTAGGTTCAGCTGTGATTTTTGCCAAACCTCTGCTTCTCTTCTCCTCATATGAGAGCAGCAATCAGATTGGAAGGGGAACTTTACTGAAATAAGTCAATCTGGGGAGACCCAAACCAACAATAGCAGATTTTACCCCCTTTCTGTGGGTGATGATAGTCTAGGTTGGCCATGTAACAGCTGTCTCCTAAGCAAACAGTTGCAGTTTTAGAATTAATTTCAGCCTGTGTAAACTTCTCCTGACTGAGTATTTCAGAAACCAGGCTCCTACTACCTTGCATGCTCCTCCGAAGCTGCATGCAGACTGCTGGAGCATTGAAATCTTTCCATGGAGGAGAAAATCATATGTATTTCAACTCCTTACATTGTCATACTGGTAGATTCTTTTCCAGAATGCCTTTGCTTCTAGGCATTACATTCATGTATACTTACATACTTTCCAGTTTCTAGCTGATATATTCTTTGGAACATGAAGAAAAGGGTTAGAAAGAGGAATATTCAAAGGTTTTGCTTTTCTCTGACTTATCATTATAAAGGAACCTGTTACTTAAATAGGTTGTTAACTTAGAAGAACAGCTTTTTTTCAACTGGGAAATACTGTCTATAGTTCTGATCCATGAAAAAATTTTCAGAATGTCTCTGTAAAAGATTAAACTGAGTATTTATAGAGGATCTTGAACCATTCAGGCCTCCAGAGACTTTCCCAAGATTAAAGGCACCTAACTCTTGCTGTATTCAGTGTTAAAAGAAAGATAAGCTCTACAAAGAGAAGAGAGCAGTTTTCCCTTTGTGTCCAGAAAGGTGCAGCCTGTTGTTGTTGGAGGTTCCACTACAAATGTAAAGATGGTAGAGCTTCCAGCTTTGGCAGTCATTTTGGTTTTGGAGGCTCCCATTGTGTTATTAAAAAAAAAAAAAAAATGAACAAGTGTGTTTCACTGAAAATAGTTCTTGGTGCCTAAAATGTAGCTTGTTTTCTTCCAGGATCCATAGAAAAGATATAGGCATGAAGTGACTTGGCTTAGAACAGTATTAAATAAGGCTCCCAGCTTAACAAAGAATAAAAGTTCTTTTTAATATTTCAAATTTGTTTATTTTTATTATGGTAGCCTCTCTGAAATGAAGACCCTATTGTAGCAGGCACTGTACAAACACACCCTCAGAAATGCCCCTTATCTCAGGTCTCTTAAGTAGACAAGGTAAACAAAAGGGCACAGGGGGAAATAGACAAGGCAAAGTTATTTGAGTTCATGTACAAGGTCAGAGGCAGAAGCAGATCTCTCGAGTCTTGGTCCAGCTACATCCACAGGTATCTGTTGTTCCTCTTTTCTTCATGGAAGTTGAATTACCTCTAACACTGGAAAGTTTTGATAGTTGGGAGTGGGTAAGGAAGAAGGAAGGATGATTCCCAAGGATATAAAATTATCTGAAAGATTAAGTCAGAGTGCCTTCATTAAAACTGTAGGATTCCAGGCCTTATGTACTCTTGATAAAAAAAGCTGTCTCTCTAATTTAGTCCATTTGCATCTAGAATAAAAAAAATCTTGAGAACATATGAAAAAATTCAGAATCCTCATACAGCTATTTTTCACCTTTGTGCACAGCACTGTATGTGACAACAACAGCTTCCTGTCAGCTATTTCATGACTACCATCCTGACTTTGCAAAATATGATTCTGATTTTTCCATCTACCTAGAAATGGGGAAGGGAGGGAGGGTGTTTGTACTAATATCAGAAAAATCTGTGAAAGCTGCCTTCTGTCCATTCAGCACCAAAGGTCACAGGAAGAAATTGTAAGCCCTATTTGCATAATTCTAATTATCAGTCTTCCCTTCCACTGCATCTAGGAGATACTGTATAAATGCTTTATACTGGAGCTAGGAGACATTACCTAAATACAGATTAAAAAGATGATCTTTCATTAGAATCATTCTATTTTAGGAATCTTTGCTTGGGAGGAGGGCTGAAATTTTTTTTTTTGATGTTGCACTGATGTCAGTGTAGATAGCAGTCAACATTTCTGCGATTGAGTAAAAAGTTATTGTTTCAAACAGATTAATAGTTGGTATTGCAAAGATACTGTATGAAAAGAAGCAGTTCAGGTGTTCTTTTATTATTGGACTTTGGGACTTTCCCAAGAGCTTGCCAAATATGTTGGTCTTTGTATACCTATGGACAGTCTGGATTCCTATTCTCTGAAGCTTTCTATGTTGTTCCAGCATATGCAAACCATGCAGCCTTTCAGAAGCTGAATTAGAAGCAGTCTTGCGAAAGCTTG
The DNA here is from genome assembly GCF_036370855.1 of Dromaius novaehollandiae. NCBI lineage: Eukaryota > Metazoa > Chordata > Aves > Casuariiformes > Dromaiidae > Dromaius > Dromaius novaehollandiae. Next base: position 32,274,839 of record NC_088099.1, read on the forward strand.
ATAGTTCAGCCAGTGGGAATGATGGCAGCCAATGCAAACATTTCTAGATAAGTAGCAAATTTTAATATTACAAATAGCCATAAGCTATTTGACTCTAAAGATACAGTAGGTTGGCTGAAATTTAGTGTTCTGTTGGCTGTTCTGTTGAAATAGTCAGTCACGGATAGTCCTGTATTTGAACATATGTAGTAATATTTCAGCAGCCATATGTACACCACCAGGGATTCATACATACTTCACATATATAAAAGTTTTGTTTACTTCATGGCTGAAAAGACACCCTTCAATGGAAGCTCTCTCTCGTGAGGAGTTCCAGCATAGGATGATATATTTTTGATAAAAAGAAACCTGAAATGATAAAGTATGAGAATATCAGCTAAGATGAAGTCTTCTAATTGGATCTGTTCACATTTTTTAAAAAATGTTTTGTTTAACAAAGTGTAATCTGGGATTTGGACTTCTGGCTGTGTAGCAGTTCCTTGAATATACAGATTCCTGCTACTAGTGCTGATTCTAAAAATAATATAGAAACCGGTTCTGGGAAAAAAACTTATCCTGAAGGTTCTGAACTGGTTGTGTGAACTCTGATTTTCAGGAATGATATTGCCGTACTTTTGGCCCCCGATGTCTTTACCATTGTTACTGAATTTGTTGTTTCAAGACCTACTCCTGCATCAGGTCCGCAAAGATATTTGGTGGTGGAATGAAGGAAACTAACTAGTTGACTTGAAATAAATAGCTTATGGTCTCTTAATATAAATGGAAGTGATTTAGAAAAAAAAGATAACCATGCCCTATTACTGTAATGCATTTGAAGATGAGTTTGGATGAAACTTAACACTCTCCCCTGCCCCGGTAGTAGCATTGTTGTTCATTGAACTACTACAACAGGCACCTGCTTTTATTAAAAAGGGGTAATGTTATAGGTATGCTGGACTCAGAGGCTGTTCTGAGATCTGAGTCCCTTTGTTGCTAAGCATTGTAAAGTATACAGATAGGGAAGTTTTGTCTCCTTCTAAAGATGTAAAAAGCTAAAGTGTGAACAGATGAGAGGGACAAAAAGAAAAGGATGAAACATACAAGCAATTATGCTCAATAAAAGTCATGCTTATTAGGGCTGAAGTTTTGTTTTTAAGGTCACAATAGGGTTGTTAAATAGGATTAAAAGAGTGTTCAAGATGGCAAAGGGAAAATGAAAGAGGAGAGAAGGTTGCCAAAGAGCTAAAGCTGGAAGTGAGTCTTTATTTAGTGACATGGCTTAAGAATTGTGCCTTGAAATGACAGCCTATTTAACTCCTTATTGCCAACCAGAAGATTAATCCAGTAGAAAACAAAATTCTTTTTGCTGTTTTTTGTGAGCTGAATGGACTCATCAGTCAAGGGATTAGATGAGCAGCAGAACCACTCCCCTGAGACAGGGGAGAGCGCAAGCTAGACGTGGGGGACGTGAGAGGGAAAGCAACCAGCCCTTCCAGCTGTTAGAGATTGCTTATCCTCCTCACTGAACTCCATTCTCTGAACAAGCTAGTGAAAGAGGAGAGAAAGGCTGTTGAAGAATTATGAAGACAAGTTTCATAATCTTTTGCTTCTGATATTTCTAAATTGGCGGGATTGGACATGGAAACAACTTACAGTCAGGTCCTGAGATGAGCTCTGAATCCTTAGTAACTAGTACGGGATGAGAAACACAGAGTTACGTTTTTGGTGCATCTCTTAATTTTATTGACAGGATTCCGCTCAGGTAGAATCTTCTTCTGTATTCTTGAGAGGTGCTTTCTCCCAGTGTCAGTGGTTGAATGAAGTGAACCCTGAGAAACCATATTTGACTGTTCAGTTAATTTTGTTTTGTCTGATACATTTTAAAAACTGAAATTTTCATCAAATTCTTTTGTGTGGTACGACAAAAATTATTTCCTTCCCTTGGGTGTCTCCTGTGAGAGATCTTAACATTTATTCCCAAAATAAATACCAATTGTGAAAGTGGGAGAGGGAACATTGGCGAGCGTGTTTTATTTCCTACAACTTCTTCTGGTTTCTGATTCTGACATTGCCTTTTATTGTAGTATGAATAATAAAGTAGTGGACAGATAGGGCAATCAGGATATGTCTCACTGCTTATTCTGCAGTTAATTGTTTGTATTTGCATTTCTATGTATAGACTGCAGCTAGTTTCTGCATGGGATACAAGTGAATTAAATCAGCATTAAGTATACTTTAATACTGTGGAAGCATCTGGAATAATGTATCTACTAGATAAATCTGAATCCTTGACTTACTAGTTTGGTTATCTCTATCAGTTCCATGGAAAAGGAAGAATCATAGTAGTGGTATCCTGTATGAAAGCTAGGGGAAGAAGTTGAGGTCAAGACAGAAACATTGTTTTTCTGAGATCTTTAGTTCTGTGATCTTACAGTCAGATGGCTGAATTCCCGTATAACCGTTTGCTGTGAAAAATATAGCTGGAGACTAACATCAAAGGAAAAGAGCAGGAAATAAGTCTGAATAAGAAATTAAGATAAAAGCTAGATACCGCATCTAGATATTTGTATTACTATTTTGCTCAGCACTAGACACTATGGTTGGGATAAATTATTACAATTCAGGACAGACCTTCATGGCTAATAAAGAGATTCCTGTGGAACACATGGGTTTGCTACCAATGTCCATTTTATCACTAACTAGAATTACTTGTTATGTTAATGAAACCTAAAATCTACACCATTTTACATAAATATAAGATTAGCAGTTTTTCAGTGTGTATATTTAGCACATGTATTTATTGAAATGATCTACGGGATTTAGATTTCTGTTTTGTTATTTTTCATATTGATGTTGATGTGTTTTCACATAGAAATTTGATTTTATACAAGACTGAAAATCATGCTAAATTCCTTGTTGTTGGTAATCCTTTGAAAACCAGAATGTTTTATTGGATTGCATCTATTGGGATTAACCAAAAAAAGTTTTGATTTATCTGTGCCATAGCAGGTGGCAGTAAGGTGCAGTTCATAATATGCATAGAGAACAGGTATCAATAAGAAGAGTTTGTGTAGCGCGTTTTTGTATCATAGCTATCAGAAAAACAAGAAAGACATGTAAGTTGCCTTTGTGTCATCCAAATTCTGTATTAGATCCCAGTTTATTGTTTAGGGGTTGTATCATAAGCCAGGAACCTTGTAGCACTGTTTTTCTTGCAGTCCTTGTGCTTCCTGCTTCTAGTTTTAGTTGAGGATGGTTTCTATAGGGAAAGTTCTAATCTGGTTGCTAAATGACAATGTTCTTAGGGGAGGGAAGACTGTCCTTATAACTGAAATTGTAAGGGGAGATGTGAATGTGAAAGTATCTGTAACAGTTCAAGAGAATCTAGGCATCACTTAAAAAGCAGATAAAATGATGCAGGAAGAGTTACAAATCCTGAATATATATTAATAGAAGCATTTACTGTTCTTCCTTTTTGGAAAGGTTGGCTAGTTACCTTTGTATCAGCTAAAATTAGTGGTAGAGGGATGAAGTTAAAAATCTTAATTCTGCTTACTGAAGTGTTAAGTATTCCAAGTTACAGAAGTATACACATTTCCTTCTTGAGACCAAAACAATAAATATTTTTATTTATTTTGTTTACATGTAGTTAATGTGGGTTTATGATGAAGATGTAGGAATGAATTGCAGAGAAGTTACCTTTGTCCCAGGCTTATACAAGATCTTTGATGAAATCCTTGGTAAGTATTTTAAGTATTTCTAACAATAACATTGTTGCAGAGTTATGGATTGCACATTATTCTGGAAGCTCTCAAAGCACATTAGTGTGTTTTTAGGTTTAAATCACAGACTTGGAGATCCACTAAAATGCAGTGCACTAAAAATTGTGTGTGTGCCAGCACTGTAGAACAGTATAGAAGAAGGAAGAGTGTGTTCAGTTTAACCTGCAGGAAAGTGTAAGAAATTGTTATTAAACATCCAAATTAGATTGTTCTTTATTGTCAACATTGTTATGAGATTTTTAATTTGCAGAGTCGATCAGTACCTCAGTTTTAAGTCACGTTTGAAAGAAAGCCGTTCTATCAGTGGTTGTCTAATAAGATGGAGGAGAAGGTGTCCAAGTGTTGACTTAGATCATCATCGTTTCATGAATCATTAAAACTACTTCTTTCAGGACAGAATGATAGAGGTTGTGATAGTGATTGTTACACAGATCATTTCTAGACTTCAGACAGTTGTAAAATAAACAAGTGTCATACTGCCATTTAAAAGCCTAGTCACAAAGGCACAAACAAATGTTTTTTTAGAATATTCTGTCTTAAGTACCTGAGTTACTGTAGCTTGCTAGCTTATGATATTCTCTTGGTGACAAGCACATACTGAAGGCTAACCAGCACTAATAACTTATGAGCAGTGTGCTGTCTGCTTTACTCATATGTTGGTTTAATTGACATTAATTCTTAGGCTAATGAATTTTCATGATCTTATGCTGTAAGGACTGGCAGGATGACATTCTGAACTGAATTATAGTCTATTGAGGTCAATGGAAATTTTGTCATGACCTTCAGTGGGTTCAGAACAGATCCATACCTCTAAAACTGTGCTTTACAGCATTGCTTTCTTAGAGACAGTAAAGAGTACATCTTTATTATCAAGTCAAGTGGAAGAGAAGGAGTTTTTTTTTGCTTGTTGGTAAATTTGAGAAATCTTTCATCACTTCTTTTTTGTGTGCTGTCTCATAGAATTTAAAGGCTTTTCACAGGAGGGAGTCGCTTCCTTTTTGTCCCATTCAAAAGGAAGATCACTGTCATATCATTATCATAGTTCTGTATGGCTGATTGCTTCTTTATGTAGCACTGGCAAGTGCTCCACAGAGTGTGGTTTGAGAACTTGAGGCCAGTGTAATAACATTATGAAAAGTGGAAAGTATAGTTGTGCATGCTTTTTAATGAAACTGCACTTAATGGTTTTAGCAAAAACATCTTGAAATATCCGGTCTTCAGTTGAGATCCTTTTCATTGAATATTAAGATATTTTAAGATACTAAGATACAGGTATTAAGATATTTTATCCTGACTGAATTTCTCTTCATGTCCGTTAGTGGTTTGAGGGGTTATTTTGATCTATTTTGTGGGTGATGAGACAAATGCTGAAAATGATTATAAAGTGTTTTCATAGTTAATGGCTGTAATCACATTTCTCATTTCTATTTTTGGTAATTAATATACATGTGACTACAGTTTAATTAAATTCTTATCAAAGATTAAATTCTACTTATCCTGCCTTTGATCGTAAATTGTGTAAAGTATGAGTAGTTATGAGTCTCACAGGCTTCTTAGAGAGAAGTTCTCCTGCAGTCAAAAAACTTAAGTGATGCAACTTCTTCAGGATTGGGTTTCACTGGCAAAATGATGAGTAAACAGGTGTAGTGATGCAGAGTTTCCTATTTTTTTTTTTAATGTATAGGTATATGTGTACATATCTATGGTCTTTTCAGAGTAGGATGGATTTCCATTAAGGTACTGTTTCACTCCTACTGTGTTTAAATGCATACAAGGAAGCAGTCATTTACTATAAAAATAATTTGTTCCATCTAAAGCATTTCAGAATAGGACTATTCTAAGACAAAAATTGATAAATTTTGACAGTGCTGGCATAAATAATCTATTACCAGTTAAAATTAGCAAAACCAGCTCTTTGATGTGTGTGGGTACAGTGCCTACATCAATAGGGTTCTGGATTTGGTGCTACTATAATATGAATTATAAGTAGTAATGATAATTGCAGCCAGTAAGAGCTGATAAATTCAAACTTTTCCTTAGCTGTAGAAATATACTATTCCAACATGAACCAGAAAATAGTATTTTATAGGGGGCAAAAGTGTAATACGTGTATTAGATATCCAAAGGAATGCAGTGCAGAGTAACAGAAGAATGAAGTTTTTAATATGTTAAGAAGAGTTATGGAAACAGGCTTAAAAAATATGCTTCTATGTTTATTTCTAACATAGTATAACTGCTAGAAATATAATCAGTAGTCAGAAGGAGGTTAAAAAACATCTTCTTGCAGGTTATATTTACTGACTTCACTAACAAGATAGTGAATATACATAAAGCAACCTGATTAAAAAACACCATGACCATTGTAACTTGTGGGGGAATATGTATATAATCAGTTTTACAGATCAAGAAATTAATTTTTGCTCCTAGAAAGTGTTCAATTGTGTTACTTTGTTTCATAGTAAATGCTGCTGACAATAAGCAGAGGGACAAGAATATGACCTGTATTAAAATATCCATTGATCCGTAAGTAAAAGCGTGTTTTAGTTTGCGTTCTCTGCCAGGGCTATTGTAGTTTAGATTTTTATAAAAGATTTTAGTAAATGAAATTGGATTTTTTAGAATGAAATAATCTGTTTGGAACTGTTTCCATTGACTTCATATTTTGAGAGGAAAAAATTAATTGAAATGGTTACAGTCATTACTACCATTTTGAATTTATAATAATTTGTTTTCCTAAAGCACTTATTTTATACTGATTAAATAATTGAATAAAACCCTAGAACCTGAAGATTTTAAAATTCATGATGAGATGAAAACTTGGCTATATAACTGTATCCAGCCAGATTATGCATAAATCATAAGTATCGACCCTTAATTCTATAACATAACTGTGTACCTCTTGAGCTTCTACATTAATTCCTTTAGCATCAGGATGAAGTTATGTTTGAACTAGTCAGATATAACACACTGAAACAGCAGTTTGCAAATATCTCATTACCACTGTTTTTCCAAACTGAATCCTTGAATAAGAGTTAGTTCCTAATAGGAAATACTATAGTTAAAGAGATGGTGATTGGGTGCCATAGTAGTGCACTTTCAGTGAAATGTTACTGAATAATAAATGTTTTGAAGAGGAATTTTGGCATTGATGCATAAAAGGAGTTACAATGAATATAATAAATAGGAAATGACCATTCTAAACAGATTATAGCTTGGCTGTGTCTCAGTGGACTTCCATGAAACTTACAAAAGCTACTTCTCTAACTTAAGAATAATACAATAGTATAACTAAACTTCAGGATTTGGCAGCAGATCATGTTGATAGTGAAAGCTCTTCAAACATAGATTTTTGGAAGTTGTTTCTATGGTATGAAATATTGTCATACATGGGCAATTATACTACTTCTTATAAGACATCTAATAAGCAAAAACAAGAGTTGTTTTGATAATTAAAATTTGTAGAACTACATATATAGTAAGAGTGCAATCTTTTATCGTAGTGTATGCCATTATTTAAACCTGTAAAATGTATGCAGGAGTCTATTTTCAAGAATACAATAGTTGGCCTAATGCCTTTCTTTGCTAATTTCAGGGAATCAAACATTATCAGTATATGGAATAATGGGAAAGGTATACCAGTTGTCGAACACAAAGTAGAAAAAGTGTATGTTCCTGCTTTAATCTTTGGGCAGCTGCTAACATCCAGCAACTATGACGATGATGAGAAAAAAGTTACAGGCAAGACTATTTATCAGATTTTGTTCATTCACTTAACCGGTTGTTTGTTTTGCAGTATACTTTCTCTTTCTACTTTTTCTACTCTTTTTTGTAATGGATAATCACTTAGTCACCATTTCCAAAGTTCTATGTTAGGGCAAAATGACTGTGAGAAAAAACCTTGTTTTGTTTCTTTTTTGTTTAATGGCATTGTTTAGAGAGAACTTTATATTTGCATCTCTAATGTCATGTCAGGATTCATTATTTACTATCCCTAAAAGTTCCATGGTAATTATACCGTCTGCAAGCATTAAAAAGTTTACGCTGTCAAAAGTGGAGGAAAAATTATTTTAATAGATTAGTCTATGATTTATTTACCCTAAAGACAGAGTAGCCCTGATTTAGATCATGAATGAAAGTTTGTTCTGTTTTATGCTAGCCCATATATTTTTTCCACCAAATGACCACTTCAAAATTTCCTTTTAGGACACACAGGAATGAATTGATTTTATTTTAAGATGAATGTAGTATATTAAAATTCCTTTTGAATTCCTTGAGAAGTAAATTAGAGTATGATTTCAGTCAATTAATATGATGTAACTGTGAGTTGGTGCCAAGAAGGGGTGACTTAACTTCCTTCTCTCTGAACTTCTGGTCCCTCCATTATCTTCTGTTAGAGCTAGCAAGTGTGTGGTCACTGAGTGAATTGGATCTGTTCATGTATTCGTTTTCCACTGTATGAGGGCATTGATGTTGCTTGCTTTGCAGCACAGGAGTGCTGGATCTCAGCATAAGGGAGCAATGGGAGCATCCTGGCCAGGGTTGGGGAGGAGCAAACTGCTCATCTTCAAGGCAGAAACAGTTGCCCCAGATCAGCCAGTAGTGTGAAACTGTACCTCTGGCATCCTTTCATAGCTATTGACACATGGCTCCAATTTTGTCTTATATAGGACCATTTTACTTCATTTTGATATTTTCTATATATGGAGAATATAATTTCTGCTTCAAAAACTTACTGTATGTTGTTTTTCTAGGTGGCCGTAATGGCTATGGCGCAAAACTTTGTAACATATTCAGTACAAAGTTTACAGTTGAAACTGCTTGCAAAGAATACAGACACAGCTTTAAGCAGGTATAGAAATTGTATCAACTTTTTCATTTTCTTTGCTGTAATTATAAGCTTAAAATTGAACACATTTTCAATATTTCATGAAATGAATCATTTAGCATTCAAATGTAAAGGGTGTGTAGGGTATGCAGGCTAGATTAATTCTGTAAAATTGGTACTTGTACATGTTGGAATTTGGGGATTTTCTTTTAAGTAATTAACATTTTTCTAACATTTTTCTTGAGAGTGTTAAGTGACTAAAAATGAAAATAAAAATGCTGTTGAAACTAAGGTATATTTGTGTGGAAATGAATGTAAAAATTGAATATATATTATTTAACCATTTTGTAATTGCTCAGTTATTTATTTGTCAGAAAATTGTACTACTTTTAGCTGTGCAAACAATTATCTAGATAGTTTTGTATAGAGTTATGAAAAAGGGTTTTTTGTGTGTGTTTTTTGTGACTCTATAGAATTTTGAAGGACTTCGGTAGGGTGTTAATTACCAAAGTTCCTCAACTTTGGAATCTTTCACAGTTGGTGGCTTCATTCTCTTTTTTCTAGACAAATAATCCATTTCCAGTTATGCTGTCATAGCACTGACATAAACAGTATATGTTCGTAGTTTACCTGGCTTTCTAAGAATTTAGTATTTTCTGCTAAATGCTAAAAAGCAAATTAAATACTGGCTTAAATGCACACTTTGAAAATGACATACTTTAAAACTTATCAAAACCCATGAAATATTACATACTTTCAAAAACTGAGAAAATTTAATGCAACTGAACCTTGAAGTCTGCTGTAAGAGAACGTGAATCAGCCTTCTGCTTGGTCTCTTAAACGTGCCTGCATTGTTAAACAGAGAACAATGTTAAGACCCCGAGTAAGTCTCAGCAAGTTGGTTTGTCAGCAAGTGTGCTTTTATATTCTGCGCAACTGCAAAGATGCTGTTTCAGGGACTACTGAATCTCTGAACTCTGGGTGCTGGGATTCAAGCCTTCTGAAGAAGAGTATATTAGTTTGAAAGTATTAAATTGAAAGGCAATAAAGATTGTTTAGCTAGCTCACTTGTACCCAGTTTAGTCAATTCTGTACTGGGCTCTATTTGCATTGCAAACACATCCACCAGTATAATGATACCCATATATTTACAGAAACCACAGATCTGCTGTCACCAAAGCTTGTGCAGATTGTGGTAATGAAATTAATTTTATGCATCACATTTTACCAGAGGAAACTTCTAAGAGAAATCTGCAAACTTTCTGTTGTGTAGCTGTTGCTATCTTAGCATAGCTGGAAGATGGGACAGAGGAGGAGGATAACAAGTATTTTATTGTAAACTTAATGTCTAAAATGTTTTTGTTTCCAAAGACTTGGATGAACAATATGATGAAGACTTCTGAACCCAAGATTAAGCATTTTGATGGTGATGACTACACATGCATTACATTCCAGCCAGATCTATCTAAATTTAAAATGGAAAAACTTGACAAGGATATTGTGGCCCTCATGACAAGAAGAGCATATGATTTGGCTGGGTCATGCAAAGGAGTCAAAGTTATGTTGAATGGGAAGAAATTACCTGTAAGAGCCTCATTTAAAATATTTTAAGTAGACCCAGTATCTAATGGGAAGAATAGTAATTGCTTATCTGTATTACTACAGGTAAATGGATTTCGCAGTTACGTAGATCTTTACGTAAAGGACAAACTGGATGAAACTGGAGTTGCACTCAAAGTTATTCATGAAGTTGTGAATGAACGATGGGATGTGTGCCTCACTTTAAGTGAAAAAGGGTTTCAGCAAATCAGCTTTGTAAATAGTATAGCTACCACAAAGGTGAGTAGTTATATCTATATTAAATGGTAAGAACTGTGAAGGATAAAAATGTATGCTAAAGTTATGCCTAGTCAGATATTTGATAAAAATAAATCTGGCTTCTATAAATAAATAGATGAGGTAATCCTTTGCATGAGAAGATCTGTTAGAGCAATTATGTGCAATCAAAATACATTCATGGCAGTCTTGTATTTCTGTAGTTTTAAAACACTAGCAATCATTATCAATGATGCCAATGTCTTATGTGGGCAGACGTGGTACTGAGTAAAGATAAAATGAATGGAACTGAAGTTTAGTCAAAATATTGTATTCTGTCCTTTTCAACACAAATTGTAATAAAATAACTGAAATTAAGGTAAAAATTATGTATGGAAATGCTTAAAGTTAGTAGCAAGTTTTGGTTGGGAAAAATTGCTTTTGATATTCATGAAAAATGTTTTCCCATTTATTGCTTTATGATGTATAAAACTGGCCTGAAATGCTGAGATTATTTTTCTTTTATACCCTTTTCTGCTTTAGGGGTCTAGGTATTCTCTATACCTTTTAGTAACTACAGAAGCAGTGAAATATTATCATTACAAATCTTCAGTTATGATCAAGAAGCAATTTGTTCTACATACTGAAATACAAACTTCATGCTTCTCAGATGCTGGGGCTGTTTGACACCAAGACAATCATCTGAAACCCATTAGCACAGCTCTCATTTATGCCAGTTTGGTATGGCCCAAGGAAGAAGTTTAGGTATCTAAGGTCCACCATTGTGAAAGAATGTCTCTGTCATTTCTGCTCTTCATAAATTATGCAGGATGAGTGATGTAACAACGGTTAAGCAATATTTGCTCCAGTTTCCAGTGATTGGTGGGCTGTTTCTAGGGAATCTTAACCATGAGTTTCCCTGAAAGATTAGAAAGATAAGAATTTGTAATCAGACACTCAAAAATTTCTTGCTCATATCTCTTCTAGAAGAGTCAAACAGAAGAAAATTCCAACAAGGGTACAAATGTTTCATAAGCATGAATAGTTACACTAAGTGAGGTCCCTAGTCTAGATAGAGGTCCAGAATATCAGTGTTAACCTAGGTGGTAGATGAAGTTTAGCTAGTGTTTGGTGGTACCTGATTGTTGCCACATAATTTCCTCCAGTGTCATTTTCAATGTAGCTGAAACAGAGTTCAGTGATAGGGGAGATGGTTTATTTTGGTGTAAAATATTTACTTTTTAAATGTACATTTCAATTAAATGCTTATCTGGTACTCGTGAAAACTAGGGAAAGCAAACAACATATCTGCTAATTCTAAGGTTAAACATTTGTTTTACTTCAGGCCTCTTTATGCAGCATAAAGGAGAAAAATAGCATGACTTTAAAAGATGTTTAAAATATCTTTATGAAGAAGCTGGCAATGCAGATAAACTTAATAACGTTTGATATCAGGTTATGAAAATATATTTGAAAAAATGAATACTTACTGACTCCTAAGTAAATATTTTGCATACACTTACTCAAAGGATTTTGAATTTGACTCCTTTGGATCAATTTTCATCCATCATGCAGTTACACATGCCTTGTTATCATATATTCTTTAAGAAAATTCATAGAAAAAATACTGTGTATTCTTCAAAGGTAAGTGTTGTAATTTCTAGTTTTTCCCACTCTCCCAATCCATGCCTTATGTGTGTGACTGGATGTGGAATGTTCGGGGCCGGTGAACCACCTCACCAGCAATTGATGTGCAACTACCCACTGATGAGACATAATGGCTAGTAACTAACTGCGTCAACTGCCTGTTCCCTTATCTGCTAACAGGTGAGGAGCTCATTTCAGCTGTTTTTTGGTTGTATATCACTGTTTGCTGAAAGCTTTTCATTTCTGTTTCTGGATGAATTTCACCCAGCCGTAACTTCCCTTCCACCTTTTTTTAAACTTGCTTTAAATTCAAACAAGTTTTTTAAGTTGATGGGATTTTTTTTAGGGGTGGGTAGAAGGTCAGGCAGTATTTTGAGGCACAACTCCCTTTTTTTTTTTCTTGTAAATTTGTTACTGTGTCACTAATGATCAGGTCCCTGTGTGTTCACAGTTTTGCAATGATAGGCTGCCGCAGAATTCACTTCCAGAATCTAAGAATGCATTTGAAAGAATGTTTCTAGCTATTATGGTTGCGCAGATAACCTTTTAGTGTTACATGCATATAAACTGATTAAACAATGTCTTTCTGAGTTCTCAGTTTCAAATAGTACCTGTAGTAGAAATTGTAGTAGAAACTTTGACATCAGTCCAATGATATTCTTAATATTGCAGCACTGCTAGCTATAACATTACCAATCATTTTAGCAGAAACATTCAACTACTGTGAATGCAGTGGCATATATTAGGCTTGAGTACAGGGCAGTCAACCTGTTAAAATTTGTGGGAGTTCAGCAAGAAATTCAGGGCAATTCCAGAACTTGATATTTGCAAGTTTATTCTAATAAAATAAATATAATAGAAAACTAATTTGAAAGAAAATATAATGATTGTATTTATATAGCTAATTCAAGAAAAACTCCAATTTTATAATTAGCGTGTGAATTTCAGTTTGCCATATGAACTGTTTATCTGTCCTTAGAATTTAAATGTGGCATACCTCAAAATTAATTGTTGGCTGTTGATGACAATATTAATATAGTGTATATAGGAGCCGGTCTAAGCTTCTCTTTTAAGACTTTAGTTGTTACCATTTCATGGTAACGTCCTTGCATCTTGAAGTTTGCAAAATTGGGGTTCAATCATAATGGTTGCCTTTTGGGACAAGAAGTTTATGCAGCTGTAGTGCTCTTTTTCGTAAGGCAGTATCCTAATAATTATGGACAGCCTTTTAGGTTTAGAGGACATTTTTCTTTTTCTGTCTTGTATTAAATGTACTGACAGTTGGGGCAGTTATAGGCTGTTATGCTTCGATAGTGGGTAAATGTGCCACCTACTGGTGAGATGGTTGAAAGGTTCCCAACTTTGAGCTCTGAACATCCCTCACTCAATGCTACACACTAAGAATGGACACAAGAATGAGGAGCTGTTGTAATTAATACCTTCTAAGAACAAGAATTACGGGTAAGTAGCTGATTTTCTGATATGTCAGCTGTTTGAGCAAAACATTTGAAGTGCTAAAGCTAGACTTTTCTAATCCAGTTGTAAATACAAAAACTATACTGAAAAAAGAGAGATTGATGCAGGCTTAAGTTTCTATTGATGTGGTGAGTAAAAATAATGCATTTAAAAATTGCCATTCAAATGTGAAATGTTTTTGAAATACAAGTGATTTATTTGATATTTGCCAGTAGTAGTTTGTTTCTACCGTTTTGAAACAAATTTATTTTCTTTAAAGAGCCAGGATTCAACTTGCACTTGAAATCTCTTGATGTTGAAACAGTGTTGTCTGTATATGAATAAAAATTGTTTGATTGTTTTAAGAAGAAATGTCATGAAAAAAACCTTAGTAAAATGTATGGTGCTTCTAACTCATACTGGTGGTTTGTGTTGCTGTTTATTTTATGGCTCTAGCAACTGACAGCATATATCGTTTATTTGAAGCATAAATACCAGTTTAGTAATAGTTACCATCTTAAGCTATTTTTTACCTCTTCTCTCTTTTTTCTTTTCAACTCTTTCTACATGAAGTCAAGAACACAGTTACTATCTCCTGTCAATTCAGCCACTTTACATCTCCTTCAGTCTTTTCAGATGTTTACTGTCTCTTAAAATATAAATTCCTGGCTTTTGTTTTTTGCTTGCTAGTTGTTGTTCATACTTTCCCTCTATCTTCTTGGCTGCTTCCTTTTCTCAGTTTTTGTTTTTCATTTCTTTCTTCTTATCCTGTACTTCCTCATATTCATCCTCTTTTTCTTCAGGTCTGTTTTTAAAGCAGCTCTAAAGAAGGAATTTTTTATTTGTTACTTCATGATTAATGTCTCCATGGAAGGGTTTCCTTTATTTTATCTGTCATAACGTCAATTAGTCTGAACAGAAGCCATTATTTAATCTGTATTTCTGTAGACAGTAATTGATATTAAACAAAGGTGATCTTCTGGGGTAAAATCATGAGCATTGAGTTAGGTATGTTTTATTTGTATAGAGAGGGTACACCTGCATCAATGCATTGCTAGTTGTAAGATAATAGATTTTAGTCAAAGCATTATGAACTTGCTATAATGGCCACTAGAATTTACCATTTTATCATTATTCATACTTCTTTGTCTAAGAATTTAAAATAAGACAGTAGAATGAATCAAAAATTTAAATGTAGCTTTTGTTTCCCCTCCTGTCCTTTATTTCATTTATAGACATGGTTTTACATACCTATTTTTAACTCCTTTGTTAAATATTTTTTTCCAAGAAGGGGAGAAGAGGTTTCCATTTGTGTAGGCTTGTAATTACAGTATGTTTGATTAATGATGGAATTTTGGAGAAGCAACATGAGGTGTCTAGGCTCTTTTAGCTTTTTTTGATAGTCTCTTTTGCAGAGTGGAATATATGACTGTTCCAAAATCATCGTTTCCAAAACTCATTGTGATTGTGGCTTTAATATTTCTGCCATAGGCCAACAGCTGAAAAATAAAGCAAGCTGGTTAGAAAACAGTAACTGTTTGTTGAATATGCTTTCGTAGTACTAATGTGACCGGGGTCTCCTCCTTTTGTACAGAAGTAGTTTTGTTTATATACAAGGAGGCATAGAAAACCTCAGCACATTGTCAACCACCAGTGCAGCTGGAGGAAGTCACTCCAGTTGCCAAAGAGTTATAGTCCTACAGACTTTAAAATGATCTCGATTATCATCACTTCTCTATTCCCATTTTTTAATTGTTGAAGATTTTTTCACCCAAGTGCTTTGCCTGCTAAAGTAGAGCTGAATTTAAAACCTGACTTTTAAAGATGACTAATTTTACACTTTGAATTTACCAGTTAAAACTGGAACTTCTTCTTCTGCCCACTTAATCAGTAAGCAAACTTCAAATAGCTGTTTCAAAGAGGTTTGTCTTCTATCGCCTGTCTTTCAAGGTGTCTCGCACTGTATATTTATTTAAATCAGTTTCTGCAATACCCCAAAGAAGATTTTCTAAACTACTTACAAATGTTGAGATTTACCTGTCTTATTTACTTATCTGACGGTGATATGTCTTCCTTTTATTGTAGAAATTTGAAGAAAAAGCCAAGGATACCAGTCCCCCTTACTTCACTGTATGAAAATTAAAATTGCTGCATGAGTTTTCATTTGTGATTCTTGATGAATCAGCAAAAACAGGTGTTATTTTGTACCCCATATTCTGTATTTTAACATGGGAAGGTTAAAAAAGAGAGGGCTTGATAATGCTGCAGAAAACAAAGAAAAGGCAAAGAAAGTTAACCTGGGCAAGAATACAGGCATACTTCTCCATTACCCATTCTGCACCTTATTTCAGTGGAAGACTTTTCTGCCTTTCCAGGGCTTTTCAATGTTTCTTTTAATCTGAATAGTTTTTGTTCAAAGGAAATTGTATGAACACACTAGTTTTTGTATGCTTAAAGAGATTTGAAGTTTTGCCCTCAAAGTCAAACGTCACTGAGAGAACTTGCCTCATGATGAAACTTGGTCTGTCTCTCAAGATTCTAGTTAAATGCTTAGCGCTTTGAAGCACTCCCATGCAATCTGTTTGTGGCTGTTTCTGTTCATCAGCTTTATGTCTCCTGTTAATGTCTTTCTGGTCACCTGTTAATGTCTTTCTGGACATTTGCATAAGATTCTTCTGCCCTTCTAACAGAGTTTCAGCTCATTCAGTATCTCAGTGTCTTCTCTACTGGTGGTGGTCAGTCTGTTTGGTTCAGTTAAGTTGCCATGTATGCCAACTCTGAAGTGTGCTTGGAAAGAATCCTTATTCTGAGCATTTCAGCAGAATATTTCTTGTCATGGCAACAGATTTCTTTTTGGAGAGGCTGTAAAACTTGACTGAGAGCTCCGATCTCTATATAAAGGAGACACAGTTTTTCTGTGGAAAAGCAAGTACTGGTCAGATTATTTTTTCTCTCCAGATGCCCCTTCAAATATTCATCTTCTTGTATAAATAATGGGGAACCTCTGCCTCCCGATATATTGTACTTGCAAGAAGAGAAGTTCATCTGGAAAGACAGCAAAATACATCCTAAACTCATCTATGTTAGGTGGTTTTTGTAATATTGTTTTCCTCTTACTATCTTTTTTAATAACTAAGGCTGTAGTTCCATCATCAGCTGGGCATCAAAAGGGGAAGATCCTATTTTTCTCTCTTCTCTGTTCTCTTTGTCCGCATGCAGTGTCTGGCTTAGGTTTTTGTTACATTAATGAACTGAATTGGTTTATGGTAAAATATGACAGCTAGCACCAAGTTATTCAGGTGTGAGTGGGACCTCCCTCTTTCATCATCATCAGAGAGCCATATCCTGAGCAAAATCAGTCACTGCAGATGGCTCCTTTCATATATTTTTTCCCAGTTGCCTTTGTTTCAGATTTCAGATATCCAGAGCTTTAAGACCATTTATATTTTTGACATCAAAATGCCATCTTTCCTAAGAAAGCTTGCTATTTATCCTGTAAGGGAAATTGTGTCACCATGGACTTGTAAATATTTAAACGCATTTATCACCGTTGGTTTAGGCAGATAACCTAGTCACTGTTCCGTAGAATTAAAGACCTGCAGGGTGCATACCTGAAAATACTAGTTGTTCTTCCTAATCTGTACTATTTTTAGTTATGATTAATAATCATGACTGTATCAATGGGCTCTAATTCCTTTTCACAGAAAGCAATTACTTCTTAGCCTATGACATGGATCTTTCTAAAATGACTTTGCCACACTTCTGTAGGATTTTCTATGTGTTATTTATTAATGTTAGTTGATATTATTCAATAATTGTATTATGGGAATGATTTCTGGGTCCTATGAAATACAGATTAGCTTTGTTAGCTTAAGTAATGGACAGTTTTTCTGTGATTGTTTCTTTGGCTGATATAAATTTATGCTGTTTTAATCTTTATTAGTGGTTCTGATTCAAACTACTTCTGAATTTTAAAACATATCCTGTAATTGTTAGATTTCCTTTCCGCATATAAATCAGTAGTCAGAGGATGTAGTAGATCTTTTTTTTTCCAAAGAGCTTGTGTGAAATGTCTTTATTTTTCCAACCAATTTCATCTCAAAATTATTTGTCTTCTAGCAGTATGTTATGGGCTTTTTAATGACTGGTTTAAGGTCTAATTCGAAGGAGAACTGTAGATAGAGAAGGTGATAGAAGCTTTGGCACAACTTCTGTAGATGCCTGAATTTCGGGGGCAGTGGTGTTGTGACATAATTGTACCTGTTCAAATGCCTAGTGCCTCCGTATTCAGGCTGAACTTTATCAATGGCATAAACACTGTTTAAACATTGAAAACATTGGCACTGGCAGCCACATGGAGTTGCAAGTATCATGCTAGTGCTTCAGAGTCATTAGGAGATCTGCAATGCACGTTGTTAAGGGTATGCATCCTGCTACAAGCTGCAAGCTGTTACATTTGTGGTCCATCACTACACGTTGAATGAAAAGTCCCTTGCTTGTTCTGTTCCCTGTCAATCTATCATCCTCAACTGTGTGAAGACTGAGTTACATAAAAGAGAAACTTGAAAACAAATTTTCCTTCTGTTATGTTACAACTTTATGTCCATGGATTGCTAAACTTAAGTGTGACTACAGGAGTTTTGGTAATACAGTTAAAAGGTATTAGGAATTTCAATGTCTTTGTTCTATTTTTTTCTCTCTCTTCCCTCGTTAAGGGTGGTAGGCACGTTGACTACGTGGTGGATCAGGTTGTGGGCAAACTGATAGAAGTGGTGAAAAAGAAGAATAAAGCTGGAGTTTCAGTGAAACCATTTCAGGCAAGTAACTTGATAAATACAAAAACACTGAAAAACATGGAGATAGTAATTTTCTTTCCTTTTTTTATTCATTGTTATGTAAATTGGTTTCTATGTTTTCAACAGGTGAAGAATCATATATGGGTTTTTGTTAACTGCTTGATTGAAAACCCATCTTTTGATTCCCAAACAAAGGAAAACATGACATTACAGCCTAAAAGTTTTGGGTCCAAGTGCCAGCTATCTGAGAAATTTTTTAAAGCAGTAAGTAAAGCATAATAATTTTTTTCTGTGAAGCAGGAACTGACATACTGGATGAAGTATACATATGTTATGACATATAGCAGAAGATTAAATGATGTATTTATGGTACCCTAATGACATCAGCATACTATAAAGATGGTGTGGAGGAACTTCCATTAATTCTCTGGCCTTAATGATGGAGGCAATGACTGTATTTTGACTGTTGCCCTGGATTTAGAAGCAAGTTTCACCTGAATAGCTCATTTACTGCAGAAGCTGGTGAAATGGATTTGGCTGTTACAATCTAAACATAGACCTTGACCAATTTTTGTGTTAAAATATTTTTTCTGACTTGAGAATATTATTTTATCTACTTTATTCTTTGATAGCAGTCTTATTCTCTTTCCCTGAAACAGATGCTGTTTCAGGGGAACATGTCACATTTATGTTTTCTTTCCAGTAATCAAGGCAATGCAAAATTGGGGATGTGGTATTCAGAATGATTATTATTCTCAGACAACAGATTTAGAAAATAAAAAGGGTTTTTGGCTATCAGTGGGCTAAGAATTCCTACTTTAATAAGTTAAGTGTATTACTACCAATACATGGTAGAGACTTTTCCTATACTACACTCTTATAAAAGGAAGGAAAAATAGAATCCTTGCAGGAGAATGGTGTAACTGCTTATACTCTTGTCATCAAAGCTTAATTCGCTGTATAGTATTCTTTTCCTCTAATTTTGTGTTACCAGCAGCATTCTTGTAGAATTTATGGGAAAAAATAACACAATCCTGGATTCATTCTCCAGATTTTGTTTTATATATATATATATATATATATATATATATATATATATATATATATATTCTATTTCTGTCACTATGTTTGATTTAGTGTTTCTAATATTCCCAGAAGTGAACATTTATCTTCAGAGGTATTTAATATGCAGTGGAATCTGTAGCCAGTGAATGTCGTATTGTGAGGAAATAATGAAAAACCAAAGTTGACGTTATTTTGCTCCAGCTGTATTTTTGTTTGGTGTGAAATCAAATCTAAAGCTAGTTTATGTGTAGAAAATATGCTATGTGCTATTTTTGCTGCAGTTGTGTTTCTTAAAAATGCTATCAATTTCTCCAGTGGTTGTGGTAATAGTTGATATAGAGCCTTATTTTAATTTGCTTTTAGGGATCTGTCAACCATTTTTGGTTATTTCCAAAGAAACTTTAAAATGGGCATGAGTATCCCAACATAAAGTTCCTTTTTGCTGCCGGAGTCCAGGATGCAGTTGCTTAGTACTTAAAATGTCTCTGGCAAATCAACCACACAGCATAAGACAACCTTTTATTAAGCCTTTGTCTCTTTCCCTTCTTCTTTCCCACCAATTTAATAGGTAGGAGAAGAAGATGGGGGGGTGCGGAGAAATAAGAACACTTTCCAATAAATACAGGGGGGGAAAAGAAGCTAAATGTGTGTTGTGTTTTAGTTTTGTGTGTGTAAGGTGCTAGACAATAACGTGTGTGTTGATTGTTTGATCTTTTATATTTTGAACTTCCTAAAATTTAGAGGGTTTTGAGAACCACTGTTTGATCAATAACTTAAAATGGAGAGGTAAGAATCTACAGTGTGAAGCTTTACTTTTCTCATCCACAATTCTGATCTATTGTTTTTAGGCCTCTAACTGTGGTATCATAGAGAGTATTTTGAACTGGGTCAAATTTAAAGCACAGACTCAGCTGAACAAAAAATGTTCGTCAGTGAAACACAGTAAAATCAAAGGCATTCCGAAACTGGATGATGCTAATGATGCTGGTAAGAGCACTTAACTTTTAATGTGTGTTTAATGTTTTGATGATTGTTATATCATTTTTGATGCTCTAAATATGCAGTACATCAGTTCTTTAAACAGAACTGTGATTATTAAGAACTATGCTGTTTAGACTGACTCATTTTAACCTCACTACATTTCTCATCTGTATGTATATTTTTAATTAATTCTGATACTAGAATTAAAGCGTGATGAAGAGTTTGATGTTAGGAATACCATACTCTTTAGGGTAAAGAATTAATATAGCTGAACGAAAGCAGGAGTTTAGTTCTATACTTAAAGAGCATGTGTTTTCTAATTGTTGTTTCGTCTTAAATAGTTTTATCAATATTCTATTTTAGAGGTGACTCCTCTTCTTGACATTTCTAATATAAAGAGACCAGAGTCTTTATAGAGTCACAAACTATAACAAATAGATTGTGTAGTGTACTGACCTGAGGGAATGGTTCATGAGACTTTAAATGCCATTATGTTCCTGTTGGGGGTTTCAGGGAGAACTGGCAATTCCTACTGGCTTGCCTCCTACCACAACCAGGAATTGGGATCAGCCAGCAATCTTTGTGCCAACAGCACTGGAATGGGAGTTGCCATTGAATTATTTGAGGGGCACTGGTGTTTTCATTCCAGAAATAAGTGGTTTCCAGTAGACTGAGATTTAGGAAGGAATGATTCCTTTCAGATATTTACTTCAAGGAGAAAATCACCTGCAGTGTTTTTCTATATTCAGAGGCCGCCTTCAATTTTTAGAATTCTTGGAGTGAGATTATTTTAAATCAGAGAATGACTTATTGCAGAGAAGAATCTGGAGAGAAAAATGGGTGTGGGGGGGGTGTTTTTGTTTGTTTGCTTGAGCTCCAAGTTTCACAGGATTCAATTCAGATATGACTTACCCAGTGTGAAATACTCATGACCTAACCAGGTAGGATGCAGTCTGTTTCTCTCAGATGACTAGCTGGGTCAGAGTTTACTCTTTATGCCTATTTTCCACCTCTGTTCTTCTCTGATTGTTCTCCCTTTCTTTCTGATTTGCTGGGCTTGGGTTATAGGGTTTTTTAATTGCGTTTTCTTTGATATTTTGTTATTTTTCCTTCAGATGTAATATTTTGTGGCAAAAGATGTTAGTTATGCCTTGTCTGATTTGTATTCTGCTTGTGATATCTGTATTCCTTAGTCAGACGGATGTTCCTGGTTTTTCTTACCTGGGAAAAGATCATATATGTGGGAAATGCTGCATTTTCAAGGACATCAAGCCTAGTGCTTGTAGATAGCGTAATGAATGACTTCAGATATACTTTCTTTGAAGACATTTTAGTTCTGCTTTGAAGGCCAGGCTTCAGAATCACTTCTCATTCAGGTTCTCTCAATGAGGGGTGAAGGGAAGGAATAACCTCTAACAGGGGAGCTACTAAAAGATCAAACTGCCATTTACTTTGAAACTGCCTGAACTAAGAAGACATCTGGAGATTGATTTGGACTCAGTGCTGAAGCTAACTTTTCTGCAGTACTTGGGTCCCTATTACCCAGATGTTCCTTCACTGTCTTGTGGTTCTTACATGGGGAGCAGGAACTGTGCATCTCCTAAGGAGGCTTACGCAAGTATTGGTTCATTTAAGATCTGGAATGTACTAGATGTCTCGCACTGAAGGCAGTTCACATTCAGGGTGGGCAGATAGGGAGGCAGATAGGCATTCAGTTTCTGTATATGATGTGTTATCAGATTCACACTTGGCCTAACTTTTGGAAGTGTTACATATACTGGCAGAGATGTTTTAGATTGGAGAATTACAAGTAATATATTTAGTAAAAAGTTTTTCAGTTCTTTCTTTTTAAAGACTGAAGGTACGATATGAATCACGTGTTTGTTCTTGAACATCAGCAGAAAGTTTTGGTTCTTCCTCAGAAGAACTAAGCTGGTCCTATAGTCAGGGTCCCTGACCTCAATGAAAAACTGCTTTCATTGAGAAAAGTAAGGCAGAAGGTGATATGGATGATTGACTCCTTCAGTGTGGCTAAGAGAGTGTTTGTTCCAGGATTTGCTCTGCTCTTGAGAACTTGTCTCGAGGAACATCAGTTGGTGATTACACCTGATTATGAACACCTTTTATTTCTCTCAGAATAGAGAGTGTCTGTTCTCACACCTGAGGAAAGACCTCCTTTTCAGTAGGAAGGAACCCACCAGGCATATGTGTGTAGTCATTGTAGTATATACTGTGTGCTTCCTCAGCCTCATCTCCTCATCCAAAAAGATGTCCCTTCCATGAAATCTGGATTATCTTTCTGACAACAGGCTTCTATTAGTTCTCTGAAAGTTCATCAAGAAGTCATTTTTGTCCTTCACCTTCCTGTAGAGGAATACTTCTGTGTTTCCTCAACCTTCTGTACTTGGTTGCTTAAGAGCTTAAAGTGGAGAGTTCTTGAATAAGAATCTGGTCACTGGACACAAGAAGTCAAGAAGCTAGCTCTAACTTCCTTTTAGCTCAGTCCATTACGTGCACTTCTCTACCTTTTTATGAAGACAGCCTTTCTAGTGGCCTCTGTCTTATATTGGAGGGAGTGAAAGATTCAGGCACTGACTGGCTGCTGACAAGATTGCCCTTGGTTTGCAGTCCATACTTTAGTTTGAGGTCCCTGAGTTTTGAGTCAGAACCTGTCTTGAACCTGCCTGTTTTTTTTCTCTTTAAACCTTGTGTCCAGGCTGAGGCTTCCATATCCATTGTGAATATCAAACAGGTGCTACCCTGATGATGAGACCCTTTAGAAAGACAGTTGGCTCAATATCATCATCTGTTAGTGTAGTCCATTAGTTTGTGTGGCAGAGTCAGGACATACTTTACTGAATGTAAACTGAAGACTGTCCTTGAGTACTCATGCAACTTTGGCCTCTCGGAGAAATATTTCCAAACTGATTTGCAAAAAAAGTTTGATCCACATCTTTGTCAACCACTTTGCCATTGCATTCTACAGGGTAGAATGTTTCTATCTTATTTGATATATTAGTGTTTCAGGACAAGCAACTATTTGTAAGGATCCCAGGAATTATACCTTCATAAGCATCCCAAATTAGATGAGGGAATGAAAATGACCGTAGCTGATAATAGCAGGTGCCAGTAGTTGTTAATGTGGTATGTGTCAAGTGGTGCAGTGCAGCTGGGAGAGATTAGCGTCTGGCCACAAACCCTTCTGGCTATAATTCTTCCTGTGATTTTTAGATACCTTTTCCACTTGAAGAGTGAATTTGTAGCTGAGACCGAGCATCCACCAGTTTTTTGGGCACCAGATACTACTGAATTTTGGTGTCAATAATGATTAATACTTATGAATATGAAAGACATGTACCTGTAGAGTGATGTGTTTGCTGCGGATTCTCTCCCCTCTTTGAAAGGAACTAGGTGCTGAGTCCTAAACCTCATCATTCTTGCTTTTTTGAGATCTTAATGAGGTATACGTGGTTTTGTGGCCTGCTGGAGGAGAAGAGATGCAGAGGAGAAATGTATGAAAAAATAAAGAACTGGGAATAGGAATGTAGGATTGTAAGGGTGCAGCTGAATTGCTAAATCTGGTGAAGCATAAAAGCATTCTTTGGACCTGCTGATTCACATTCTTTTTTTCTTTGAGTTCTATTGAATTGCAGGGTGGTGGATGAGTCCAGAAAATACCAGAGAGGGACAGGGTATTTCCATGAAATTAATCAGTAATGATCACTTCCATTCCAGGTTAAAGAGGTGCACCTGGGTGATATTTCAACACATTTTCTGTCATCCGTTTAGGAAAAAAATTGTCTGTTATATCTTCTAAAACTGCAGAATATTGTTTTTCTCGGTATTTGGATTCCACCTTGTTGACAGCATGGTAGTTATACCTTTTGATACAGTGTGAATACCTGCCTTGTTTAGATTAAATTAAGGTATATGTCTGATTCAGATGACCAAAGATGTCAAATCTAAGTACTATGTAAGAGGAAGTGGGGAGTTGCTGCCACCTAGATTTCAAAACATTCCTATTAATAGTAGATAAGACTCAACCAGATTGCAAGAAGTTTTATTGAAGTCTTTTCTACTATTTGTCCTTCTAAGTTTCATGATAAAATAACTACCTTACTTAACGAACATTTGCACTCACAGAAAGGGGTGGACTCCTTTCTTGAATCTACTTATCACTTAAAACATCTATTCAACTATTTCAGATGCAGTAAACAGAATGTGCATCATACCAGTTTTGAGTACCCTAGACACAGACACTGACAGTGGAATACAATGTGTCTTGTAGAATCAAATTTATAGTATTAATAAAGATTTGTTTCTTCTGTTCAGTAAATTTCTGAGAATGTATAACTAGTGCAAATGTTCTGATCCTTTGAGCTTTTCTTTTAAGTTTTTCTTGTGGTCGCCTTGTTTCAGCCTATGCATGATTAAAAAGAAAAAAACCAAACAAATGTAATTTGGTGAAATTACTTTTGCAAATAAATTGGGAGGAAAGGGGGAATGCAGAAGGGGAAATGACCCCTATTTATAGCTCAGATGTTCGTAGTGTGTGTGTGTGTGTGTGTGTGTGTGTGTAATTTGCAGATAGACTGTGAAATGGTAAAGAAACAGTAGCAATTCTTCCATCCCCTTTTTTTTTTTTGGTGCAGATGCATGGAGGCCACACACTACTGCATCCCAATCTGTCCTTTTGTTCCTTGTCCCATACTAATCCATAGTGTGTTGCTAAGGGCAAGGATCCTCACACCTGTCGTGGAGTTTTAGTGGTATGGAGGGCCATCCCTAAAAATGGAAATTTAGCCTATTTAAATTATGTGTCATTTAGTTTAGGAAGAGTATTCATAACTGATTCAAACATTTTTGTGTTATTTGAGTTTAAAAGCTTTCCTGTTTTTTCTCTTTGCCTCTACTTCTTCCTGGACTGCAGGTGGCAAACATTCCTTGGACTGCACACTAATATTAACAGAGGGAGACTCTGCCAAATCTTTAGCTGTCTCTGGCTTAGCTGTTATTGGTCGAGACAGATACGGGGTATTCCCACTCAGGGGTAAAATTCTCAATGTTCGGGAAGCTTCTCACAAACAGGTAAGCAGTCTTGTCGGTTCCTTTACCTGACGGGTGGATGTGTGCTGTAATTTTTGGTTTCTAGGCTACAGCTTTGTAATTTCATTTTTATTTTTTCAGGATAATTTGGGGGCCTGTACTTTAAAGCCTGTGATAAAATCATGGGCTAGCAATATTAAGTGAAAGTAGTACAGTACTGGGATGATTAAGTTGTTTTTTCCACAAATGCAAGGAGACCTATTCCTTATATTCTGTACCTTATATTAACACTTTATATGACTACTAAAAAAAAATAAGATTTGATATTCTCATAATTGCCATGTAATTTCATTGCCTCCCAACATGAGGCAGCAGCAATATCATCCACCATATTTACCTCTGCTGCCTTCCACGCTTCATTTTTTTGGTAGGAGTTGGTGTGGCACATCCCCGTAGTAATAATGAGAAGGCAGCTTTGTGAGATGACTTATGGTACATACACCTTTCTCCCTGCCATATGGACCCTAAGTACTGTGTCTGTGGAGGAGATAGGCAGGTGTAGACTTGAAGATTTTTGTGTATGGTAGTATTTATAAGCGTGAGGACTGGAGGGGGTTTGAAGAGAAAGAGGTTATGAAGTTCAGGCAAAGGGTGTATTGAAAAAGGAGCTATGAAGCTCACCTGAAAAAGAATGGGATGTTTCTGAATTTCTGCTTTTACACTGAATGCAAAAATAACTTTTTTTATACAGATTATGGAAAATGCAGAAATCAACAACATTATCAAAATAGTTGGACTACAATACAAGAAAAGCTATGAAGATCCAGAATCTCTAAAGAGTTTGAGATATGGAAAAATTATGATCATGACTGATCAGGTTAGTCTGAAATTTGAATCCTGAAGTGTGTAAATATTGTTCTGATTTTAGAAAGATAAAACTGAAATTGGGTTTAGGAATCCTACACTTTGGGTATCTCTGAAGCTTTGTTTGTTATTTTCTCCCAGAGAGGCTGAACTATCAAGGATCTTAAGACCAAGTCGTGGGCCAGGCTTGGCCTCCTTATGCGGAGATTCAGCTCTGTGGTGTCTGGGAGAACTGTCTAGCTTTGAGATAAAATATGCCACGGGCAAAGCAACTTGAGAGCTGCAACTGTGCTTGACATGACATAGCTTATTAGATCAGGGATAGCCATTCACAGGTGGCTATTTTATTCCCAGGTCCAGTTCAGAATCCAAATTAAGACTGATTGTTCCCGTCAATGTTTTCTATCAACAGACATTACTTTGGTGTATCCAGGCCAGTGAGTTCTGTTCAAGCTGGCAGTTTGACTATTTCATACATACTATCACTCTCCTTTCAGTGTTGGGGGGATTTTTAGTGTTTTTTTCGGATCTGACGTTTTATGAGATTGCTTGATAGTTTCATGTTATTATTTAGGATCAGGATGGATCTCACATAAAAGGCTTGTTGATCAATTTTATTCATCACAATTGGCCATCACTGTTGAAACATGGTTTTCTTGAGGAATTCATCACTCCTATTGTAAAGGTATGGGTTTTGTTAATAAGATTTTATTTTATTATTTATAGTGTAACAGAAAAATTGATTAGACATTTTTTGTTGTTTTTAAGGCAAGCAAAAACAAGCAAGAACTTTCATTCTATAGTATTCCTGAATTTGACGAGTGGAAGAAACATATGGAGAATCATAAAGCATGGAAGATAAAATATTACAAAGGTTTGTTTAAAAATAAATAAATAAGTTAACCTTATGGATCTAAAAATATATAATAAATGGATGCTTTGCTGTTTTAATTGTAGCTATTTTCATAATAGTACCTCTGTAGTGATTTTGAAATTATTCCCAGTAAAATACAAGGGTTAAAATGATAAAACTTAAGATATGAATGTGGTCTAACTTTTTATTATACAGGTTTGGGAACCAGCACTGCTAAAGAAGCAAAAGAATATTTTGCTGACATGGAAAGGCATCGGATCTTATTTCGATATGCTGGTCCTGAAGATGATGCTGCCATTACACTGGTAAGAACTTATATGAGTTTTCTTCTATGATACATTTTAGTTTCCATTGTTCACTGAAAATAGCACATCAGGAAGTCCTAACATGTTTTTGAATAACAGAAAAAACTACTATTGAAAGAGAAAAAGGGTTTTGAAAAACATTTCAAATTTTGGAGTAAGAACTTTACCCACATTACAAAAGTAGCTCTATCATTTGCTTAACAGCTTTGATAATTTTATGTGGTATGGATATCAAGAAACATTACATTCAAACTTGCTTGAAGAGAGAGAGAACAGAAAAAAAGAGTATTCCGTGTAAGGCAATAAAGAGGTCCCTATGTACTTAGGGATCTGAATTTTGGCTCTGAGCAAGTAAGATCAGTGTGGTGGCACATGTGTTTGCACATGTGTCTTACACATTTGAGGTTGGACTCTTAAATATCTGTGTCCATAAAATTACCTGTGTTTCGCAGAGAGCTTGAGGAAGGACAAAAGGTGAAGTGTCTGGAATGAACCTGTTTTCTAAAGAAATACATCACCTTTTACACACTTCAATTTACTGTTTCGTATATATTAAAAAAGCGGTGGGAGAGAGAAAAATAAGGTACCCATATGCAGCAAAACAACTTTTTCCTTATAATTTACAGTGGATCCTGTGAAATGGTATGTTTTTGCTAATGTAAAGGCATAGTAGGTTTCTGTTCTGTTGAAGAAAAAACAGATGCCTTGGAAGTGATTTATTATCACTCATTTTACTTCTGCCCAAGATGCACTTAAATATAATCCATGAATGGTTTCCCATCCCAGAGAAGTGTCCCCATCTAAATAGGAAGGGAATCTTCCTGTATGTTTTCATATCCTTTAAACCAATTGTTGAAGAGACTCTGAACTCCGTGATTAAAATTCTGCACACTATTTCTGCAAAGACACTTCCATATAGAGCACACTTACCTTTCAAGGACAATTTTGGAAGTTCTGTAAAGATTCCAGATACAAGATCATTTCATTTGAAGGAGAATAGCAGGATTCAGTTTAAATTAAAATCAAGCAGATTGGTGTCAGTATTGATGCCAAACTCAGTCCTAGAGACAAATTCTGTTCCTACTAAGAATTCTTTTTCAGTGCCATTGTTTTTATGACCCTGCTTTCATTTTCCACTGATTGCATCATGTGAACCATACCTAGTGCTGAGACAGTATTGTGGAGGATCTAATCTTCTTCTGCTTTCCATCCTACTGTTCTTCACCTTCAGCCTGCCCTTCAGAGACTAGATGAGAACTGTGCAGAATATTCCAGGACTGTATAAGGTTGGCCCGTAAGCAGTGAATAGTTTATATACAGACTGGTCTTTACCAGCTTAAATGATATGTAAGGCCATGTGGCCTGTTAGGGCTGATTTTCGCTGCTGTCTCAGAATGATATCGCATCAGTTCCAGATGAAACTAGTTGTCTTTGTTATACAAGGTAGAGATATTGACTGGAGCTGTTAAATAGACTGAAGAGAAGCTTCAGCTACACTTCCATCTCCCCTGACAACTATAATCTCAGCCCCAAATTCACCTCTGGGCTACTTACAGATGGTATAAGATTGTAGACACCACTAGCCCTCCTGATAGCTATAATCTGGGAAAACAAAAATTATTTCACATAGTAAATTTTTCAGCATTTTCAGGAACTCTCTTGCCAGTAAAGGAAGTCTTAGAATAGTAGTGGAGAAGGTGGAGAAAGAAAAAAACTTACTGTTCTATTCAAAGGCTTAGAAGAAAAGAAAAAGATATGAAACTAGACATCTTTTACAAAAGCCTATTCCTAAGCCTTCAGAGAGCCTGACATTGTAAATTGTCAAGGTTTGTTCACAAAGGAAGTCAATTTGATATAAAACAGTGATACTGCTTACTCCCTTTCTCAGAGAATAAGTTTTACTACGGTTTACTATTTATCATGAAATATCTTGATCACCGAGGAAGAGAAACTCCCCTTTGAGCTCTTTTGGAGTGGTCCAGTCAGAGTCCTTTAAAAAAGGTGGTACTGGAGACCGTCTTCTCATGCAGGAGAGTAGTGTAGGGCATGATGGTGGAGTCTCTATATGTTATTGCCTGAGGAAAAGGTAGTACTTCAACAACTTAGAAGATTTTCCCAAGCTAGTTGAAATTTTGCTTAAAGCACATATTCAGATTCTTTTATTTTTCCTTCATTTAGTCTCCTGGAGAAGAAACTCACTTTGTCTTTATAACAGGATAAACTCTTCCAGATCATCCCCATGTCTTTTTGTAGTGATAAATGGTTGTTTAAAAGTGAAACCTTGTCATCACAAAGACTAAGGCCCTCAGTCATCTGGAATAAATTCTGTTTTCATCTTTTTATAAAGTATCTATTTTGTCACATTGTCAAGTTTCTGAGGAAATACTCAGGAACTATGCTGACAGAACAAGTGGGGCATGGAGAGGACAAGAAGAGTGGATTATCTTTTCTAATACCTTCAGTTAATTTTTCTGATGGCAGGTGGTTTAAGTTCAATCTTAAGATTATTTGGGGAAAGATCCCAACAGCTTTAAACTTTTATATCAAAGAACAGCTCTGGTGCGAAGAAAGGAATAAGGCTTACAAATTTGCCTAATTATGTACAGATTTTAGGAAGTAATATAAAATTAAATACTGATCAGTGAGAAATCTGTCAACCTGAAAAATCTCTGCACCATGTCCAAAAGACCATGTGTTCATATTGCTGATCAACCATAAATATTATTTATATGGATTATCTTGTCCAAATAAATATTATTGAATAGTTGATCAGATAGTGCAGTAGATTTAAAATTGTTACTGAAGTACCGTATATTTAAACAAACATGTACATGCTAATAATTTAGTATACCTGGAATCTTTTCAGGCCTTCAGTAAGAAGAAAATTGATGACCGAAAAGAATGGCTAACAAACTTCATGGAGGACAGGCGACAGCGTAGGCTACATGGCCTTCCTGAGGTGAGTTGTAAATAATAATAGTAGATCTGGTGGATGAGTTTTAAAAATAATGTAATTTTTATATTGAATGAATAAAACATGTATTTTTTTCAGCAATTTTTATATGGTACAGCAACAAAGCATTTGACTTACAATGACTTCATTAACAAGGAGTTGATCCTTTTCTCAAATTCAGACAACGAGAGGTCTATTCCCTCCCTTGTTGACGGTAAGCTGATAATTCATTATGATTTGTAAGAACATTCCTTTTTTATTGTTTTTTAAAGCTGTGATTTGTATTGGAAATCAGTGTATTTAGATAGAGAAGATAAGATCCTGTATATTTTTGCCTGTTATCATTCATATGCTAAGGAATTGACATGTTTCTTCTGTGAAGAAGTTTAAGCTGTTTCTTGGGAGCCTTTTTACTTGACCATACCTCTTCTCTGGACCATGCAAGTGCTTTGCTTCTAGTCAGACAGAGAAAGCAAGTGTTTAAGTGCTTATAATGATCAAAATTTAAGTTGGCAGTTGAGCACAGATGAAGATGAAAGTTTTTTATCCATTCTACTATTGGCAGTGTTTTAGCAGTTACTGACCCTTACTGGATCTTGCTAGGGTTCTGTCAGTCAGGTTTGCTAGCTCTCCCCTCGCAATAGCATGGGCATGAAAAGAAGCAGCTTACTACAGAATGTGCTTCGTTTGTGAAACTATCTGCAGACAGCCTGACAAGGAATCTCTGCCTATATTGTTTTCAGTATAAATATCCTTACTCAGATAGAGGAAAAAGGCCTTTAGGTTTCAAAAGAAAAAGAATAAAAAACTCTCCACTCCACAATACGTTTTTTATAGCAGAGGTGGTCAGCCTTCTTGACACTTTGTACAGGCCTACACCAAAAAAAACTCTTGCAGCTGAGACCATCTTGTAATTTAGATGAGAAAGGGGGATAGTTCACAGGTGGGTAGGGATAATAGCTTCGTGGAGGGATGAATCCCCTGCTCTGCTGCAGAATGAGGCTGGGTTAGGTATGCAGATGCATCTTGGGGATTATCAAAGAATGTTAGTCTCAGTTCCAGCTTTCCCAGACTCACTTTCTCCCATAGTTGGGTATTTTGATTAACTAGTAGTCCCCATGCTAGCACACCAGAGCTTACTGCTCTTGAGGAAGTCCGACTGCAGGAGCTGTGTGTCTTGAGATTACTGTTCTTTAAAACATCTTTTTCCCTAACCACTTTCTTGGAAATGGCAGAACAATTTGCTCAAACATAAAGTAAACAAAGAATCAACTTGAAGTAGTTAACTGTTCATTTCAATTGCAGTCCTCCCAAGTTTTGTGTGTGCAGAAATGTAAGAAAATGAAGAGAGATCATTGTAATAGGCTTAACTACTATCAGTGTCACTGCCAGCTTTGACTGTATTTCTGTTGGACGTAGATCTGTGACCTGCTCAGAGAATAGTACTCTAGCAAGGGCTTTCGTGCTTCAATATCACAAGATGGTATATAACAGACTGGTCTGGTGGCAGATATCAGAAAAATTAAATGGAGGAACGTTTTGGCGTATCTCCAGAGTTACAAGTTACCACTCTCATACATTGGTGATTCTTCTGTGTAAAGGAAATCCTCTAAGTCTGTTACTTTAGATAGATCTTTGCCAGGAAAATATGACACAGGCCTCTTGTAAATAAAATTGGATGTTACGTATTTAAATGAAACAAAGGTTGGATTCAGTGTCTTTTTTTTAATCTTTGCTTTTTGACTTGGGTTAATAATGATGACATTTAACAATATTTCAGTGCATTTCAGAAGTACCTGTGAACTGCAACACCGAGTAGATCAATCAATATGTTTTGGTTATCACTGCTAGATAACATGCTGAAAAATTACACAATCCCTTCCACACAGATGATGTGCTTAAAATATGCATAAACAATAAAAATAAATCAGAAGATCAAAGAGACTGACTTCATTATTAAAACTTTAAAAGATCTAAAAGGGAGAAAAGTAACATAACATTTCTGTGGAATTTTATTGAGTTCTTCAGAATTTCACAGAAGAAGTTGTATTTCAGAGTGTTTTAAAATACAAGGAAGCTACAATTACAGTTGTCACTGCTACTTTTTTGTTGATATGCTTACCAAAAAGATTTTGCTGAGTGGGCTGGAAACCAAATAACTCTTGCCTTGCAGAAGGTGTACATTTAGGATAAAGTTGCTATTTATCTAAATAATGTATTATATGATGCATAATAATGATTAGCTAAAAGGGTTAAGTTTCCAGTTTTCTGATAACTTTTTTGAGTGAGTTGATAAAATATTGATTTATACTCTTTCAAAAGAACTGAGATATTAATTTATTTTATTAATGTTAATATTACTATAATATTATATTAAATTAGCGTGAGTTTGTTTCCATATAATGCTTAAGCTTCTTCCAAGAGATTGGAAACAAGAATAAGGCAAAACAGTTTATCACTTTAAAAAGCGTGCTTGTGTATTTGTTGAAAATGTGATATTCTTCTTAATAGGTTTAAAACCAGGGCAGCGCAAAGTTTTGTTCACTTGCTTTAAGAGAAATGATAAACGTGAAGTAAAGGTTGCGCAGCTGGCTGGTTCTGTTGCTGAAATGTCAGCTTATCACCATGGGGAGGTGAGTATGAGAAATGGGAAGGTTGTGAGGATTTTTACCCATGTGAAACATTAGGAAAATATTGACTTTGTTCAAGTTGCACACCTATTGCCTGTGAGTCCTACTAATGAGAAATTTATGGTCTTTTAACGAAAAAGAACCAAGCAGTATATAGTTTAATATGGCAACATATTTCCATTCTTTCCCAGTTTTTGGGCACAGTAGTATGCCAAATAGTTTGTGGCCTCTGGAGAAATGATAGATGACTAATTAGCTAGTAAGCTTGTACTGGATCCTTAATTATGGGAACTATGTGCTACGCCAGATTTTTGTCTTGAACAAAAAAGATAGTCTTTTAATGTAGGAGGATGTGATTCTGTCCTTCGAAAACCTGATACAGTGTCGAGACAAAAATTATTTCTGTCTTCTTTTTTTGTTTATATTTTTCTGGAATATTAGTAAGAGTTGCCATCTTAACAATTTCTCTCTCTCTCTCTCTCTCTCCCTTCAAAGAGTAATGAGTAGTGGTTTGTGCAGGAGAACATAAGTGCAATCAGTATATGCTCCTTCCATTCCTCCAGAGAAGTGCTTTAAAAGAATTTGAAAAAATCGTGGGTTTTCATAAGCGTAGGGATTCGTAAAGACACTTAAGTGAGGGAAGCAGCATGTTCGTGGAAGAGGAATCATTATGTTTTACCGGCAGGTTTTGTAATAGCCTTACATCATTCCTTTCCCAGGGAGACTACTGTTTTGAAATTGGGGTCAGGTTAGTCGCACAGTTCCAAGGCATTAAGTATATATTTTATTGGTTGAGTAGGAATGAACATCTGTTCTTACATTTAGTATTAATTAATATATATTTTCTTGCAGCAAGCATTAATGATGACTATTGTCAACTTGGCTCAGAACTTCGTTGGAAGTAACAATGTTAATCTGCTACAACCTATTGGCCAGTTTGGTACCAGGCTTCATGGTGGCAAGGATGCTGCCAGTCCTCGCTATATCTTCACCATGTTAAGGTAAACACAGATTTAAAACTAAAAACATGCTTTTAAAAGCCATCTTATCTAACTAATCTTATCAGAGCACTACAGGTTGCAGAGAGTAACAATATGTTCCTTTCTCTAAATTCTAGTATGTTGTCCAGTGCATTTTTATAAGTTGTTAGCAATGTTGCTTTTCTTATTCCCTAATTTCAGTGTAATATTTAGCCTAAAATTCCTTCTGGTTTCTCCTTTTCCTCTAATGATAGGCGTCAGTTATTAGTTTTTATTCCCTTTCTCATGCATATTCTCTCTGTACCAAACTAGGTTTGTACCTTTTCCTTTTCACATGAGGTTCTGGAAATCATATTCACTCAGGACAATGTCCTAGATGGGCAAAAGGAGTCATGAGTAAAACCTCTGTAGTATTTTTAGAGGCTGCAGGGCCTACAATTAAGCAATGAAGCATTGCAATTGTTTGCATGTTGTGTTGCTTTGTTATGGGGTGACCTACTGTCACTTGGAACTCTGTGAATTCAGGAATACTTCACAGAATGGCATTTGTGTAGTTATTAAATGTTATCAATTATTGGAATATCATATACCTGCATCGTTACAAAGGAAACCGACATCATAGATTTGTTATGAACAGATTATTCCACTGAGAAGAATTTCCCTTTCTCAGGAGGTATGTACACTGTATTTTCAGCTCTTGAATGGCGAAGTAAAAGGAAGAAAGGAAAAAATACACAAATAGATTATATCTGGACCCACTGACCTTTAAAGCATTATGCACTTTGCTTACTACACCCCAATTTAAATAGTTTTCTTCTTTTCTTTTTCAAAGCCCTTTAGCAAGACGGCTTTTTCCATCAGTGGATGACAACTTGCTTAAGTTCCTTTATGATGACAACCAACGTGTAGAGCCTGAATGGTATATTCCCATCATTCCTATGGTTTTAGTAAATGGAGCTGAGGGAATCGGTACTGGATGGGCTTGCAAACTTCCAAACTATGACACCAGAGAGATCGTGAACAACGTCAGACGAATGCTGGATGGCTTAGATCCCCACCCTATGGTAAAAATATTAGTGTATACTGCTGTTTTATGTGTTTGGTAAACAGGCCTGATTTCCTACTTATAAAATTTATTCATATCACTGTAGAAATATTTGACTATTGGAACATCTGAGTTGGATTGTCCCAGTAATTTTAAGGAGTCTTACTTGACTGTTGGGGTGAGGCTAGAGAAGTTAATACTGTTGTTCGCCTTGAGGCTAAAAATCACAACTTGTAGTCTTCTAATTATTTCAGAGGACTACTTCTTCAGTCTGCCAACTGCCTTCACCATCACAAGTCTTATGAAGTTGCTATGACATATGGCTGTAGAACAAAAAGCTATGCCACTCTTTACTTTTTGAGGGACTACTGTTTTTCTTTGGCTAAACTTGACACTTCCTGTCTTGTGTGAACAGTACTCTCTTTTACTTATCTGTAAATATAGGAGATGATGTTAATATTATTTAAGAAAATCAGCAGTTGCTGATCTGTATCTAGTTTCTATTCCTTTATTTAGAATTTTACAAGAAGCTCTTGGAAGTGTTGTGTACTTGAAAAAACTTTAAACAATAAGAATACCCAGGCAAACCCAGAATCTTTCTGTAATAAACAGTTGAAATTTTACAGCTGGTGGATTTTGCCACTTCATTGTGTTTAACCATGTCACAGAAGCAGAAACATTTTGTTCTCCACTCAGATAGCAGGTCTTTGCCTTTGAGAATGCAGTGTCAATTTTCATGGCATAGTGAATTTCCTCTTGCTAATTCTTGGGATGCTAATTAGAATTTTTTTATTAATGCAATCTGTTGCCCTTCCTTTAGGACTCCTAGGGCATTCTGTGTAGTCTCACAGTCAATTGAAGCTTGCACTGTGGTTGAAAGAGGCAGTTCTGCCTCCATCCAGCTTCTTTCTGTATGCTGGTATGTGTTTGCGGCTGCATGAGAAGCTGGATAAGGGAATCAATTCAGTTAAAAAAATCCAAAAAACCTCCCACCCCATTAGTTAGTTTTTAAACTGGATGGGTTCCACTATCTTTGCCAGTCATCACAAGAATGAAAAAATGGCTGGGGAGGCAGTACCACATCTTTTACTGCTGATTTAAAGTTACTGTGAGACTGGTGTTTTAATCTGCCTTCTGTCATGCCTTATCTGTGCTTGCAGTTTTCTTCAAAGAAACAAACAAACAGAAACCCACTGAGTGCAACTGCATCTTCTGAATAATGAATGCATCTACTCCATAATCTGTTTAAGATACTTGTTTCTGTCACTTACATGTGTGTATTCTGTTTTTTGTGTAATATTTTTGCTATGACTTAAGATTTTCACAGGCATGAGAGATGGGTTGACTGGTTAGCACAATATAAACGATAGCTGTATGGCGTATGGGAAACAAATATTTTTCCAAAATTGTATTTTAAAGATTATTACCACTTTGCCATTTTTTGCAATTTCAGCTTCCAAACTACAAAAACTTCAAAGGAACTATTCAGGAACTTGGTCAAAATCAGTATGTAGTCAGTGGTGAAATATTTGTGGTGGACAGGAACACAGTAGAAATTACAGAGCTTCCTGTAAGGACATGGACCCAGGTAAGCAACAATGAAATATATTCCCATAAACAACAAAAGCAACAAAAAAGCCCCTAACTAAATTATTTAATCCTACATTCAGGTGAACTTTTTACACCACTTTTAGTGTTTATACAAACACGGAAGGAAACATGATTTCATTCTTTTCTGTGCATTTGTAGAAGAGATGGTTTTCTACTTGTGCCATCTACTGTCCATGCTACAAAGAATACCTGTTTCTCCCCCTGAGTTTATTTATTTATTTATTTATTCATTCATTCATTCATTCCCCTTTTTCTTTGCGTAGACTACTTCTGTCCTTTTAAGATGCCTCTTATGCTTGTTCCACTGCAGGCCTGCATTTTGCAGGTTATACTGGTTTTGTAAATTATAATTGGTATCAGATATATTACACAAAGCTTTGAAATCTTACATTGCTCAATTGTGTTAAAGAATTCTGTATTTTAAAAAGCGTTTGCTTTTTTGTTATTTTTTTAATAGGTGTATAAAGAACAAGTTCTCGAACCTATGTTGAATGGGACTGAAAAAACTCCAGCATTAATTTCTGACTATAAGGAATACCACACTGATACAACTGTGAAATTTGTTGTAAAGATGACAGAAGAAAAACTTGCACAGGCAGAAGCTGCTGGATTGCACAAAGTTTTTAAGCTTCAAACAAGTCTTACTTGTAATTCTATGGTAACTTCTTTGTGTTTATGACTTTACGACTATCAGAATCATCATGGCTGCTTGTTGTATGCTCAAATGTTTTGTGATGGTTTTGGCACTAGATCAATCCTATGCATGACTGAGCACATCTCTGTTCATGTTCTGTTGCTGAAAAAAAAAATTACTGATTGTTTGAATTCCTTCTTCCTGGAGATAACGCAAGTCTTACTTTTTCAGTCATGTTGAGCCATGCAATTTGGATTTTGAAACTTCACTGGAACTATCTGGGGCATTGTATACTTGAAATTCTTTAAATACTAGAAAATTGTAGTGATGACAAGTAGTAAATCACTATGGATCAGTAAATCTATTTTAGTCCTGATGAACTTTTCAAACCAAACTATGCAGGTTTTGGGTAGTAACTTTCTTGTAACTGAAAATTTCATAACTGTGTGGCTAGCCAAATTGCTTAAATGTAAAATAGATCATACAAATAACTTATTTTCTGCCGTATTATAATTAAATCTGTGTTTTAAACCTTGGGACAAGTGACATTTTCAAAATTCCACTTAATGCAGGGCTTGATCAACCCATTTTCACTGAAAAGTGAATAGAGCAAATCAAGGTAATAATACTTCTGACAGGTTTAAACATACCTATGAACTACTGTAAGTGATAATTTGTCTTCAAATTAGTGTTTATTAGATTACATAATGTTTTGCTGCTTAATACTGCATTTTCTGCCTACCGAAATAAATAGTGAGGGCTGCTTTCAGTGTGTGTGTGCGCGATATTCATCTGCTCTAGTGTAAGCATCTTAAACAGTTAGATATCTATATGAGCTAGTCATTATTCACCCAATTCCCAAACAGATGCTTTAGAGAAGATGAATGGCTGTCTAGGGGTGCTTATTTCTTTCAGCTCACTAAGAGGGTGCTTAGGGTGACTAGTTCACCTATAAATGTCTGAACTTGAGATGTCTGAAGGCAGGCAGGATTGATTCCACCTGTAATGTAAAACTTATTTCTTGTTCGTTTATGTTTAAAGTTAAAAGTTTTTGAGGATGTTTAAAGTGGCAATTTTCACAGCTGAACTGAAAGATCTCTTCAGTTCTTGCTTGAAATGAGCTGTGAATCATCAAGTTCTGTTAAAATTTTGCTTTAAAATTTAGATAAAATTAGTCAGGCATATTTTTCTACGTAGTTGTTTTCTTATTTGAAAATATTACTATAAATGTCATGTCACATCTACTTGTGAATAAAAATAAAATCTATCCAGCTATGTTCTGTATAGTTCTGGAGTAAGGTTTAAACTCACATCAGGGTGAAATTACAATCTTCAGAATACCACCCTTCATATAAGGTGCATGTATATGTGAGATAGAAACCAAATTGTATACAAAGATTAACAAAATTTTAAGTTAGGTAATCTCTCTCAAGCAGTATGTTACGTATTTTATAGGTGCTGTTTGATCATATGGGATGTTTAAAGAAGTATGAAACTGTGCAGGACATTCTGAAGGAATTCTTTGATTTGCGATTACATTATTATAGTTTGCGCAAGGAATGGCTTGTGGGAATGCTGGGTGCAGAATCTACCAAACTTAACAATCAAGCTCGCTTCATTCTGGAGAAGATACAAGGCAAAATTACCATAGGTGAGAAAATAATCTCTGAAACTTAAGTTAGAATTGATAAAAATGCGTGAAAATCTGGAAATGTTTTAAATATAAATAGAACGTACTTGCACGTAAGACATGTATTTTCATGACATCGCTTTTTGTTATTGATGGTGTGTGTGTATCTTATAGAGAATAGATCCAAGAGAGATTTGATTCAGATGTTGGTCCAGAGAGGTTATGAATCTGACCCTGTAAAATCCTGGAAAGAAGCACAGGAAAAGGTAATTATCTGAAATCCTTGGATGTATTTGATATTCTTAATGTTATTTATGAGATCATTTATACAGATGTTTGTTTTCTTGTAGCTTAATTTAATTTACAACACAAATAACACTTTTAAAAGACCATTTGTTACTCCTTATTACTTTCCATTTTAAGAAATATATCAAAATGAAATAAAAATATTGTCACATAGTATCGTTATGACATGTAGACAATTCTAAGAACAAAGCTAGATAATGCAGTGTTGAAAAGCAAAACACGGAAGACTGGCTTTCTTAATGTTCCCAAAACAAAACTAGTAACTTGACTTCTGGCTGCCTGATGCATGAAGTGCGGTATCTGTTAACCCACACATACAACTGAGTTTTTCCTTTTTTTATTTATTTGTTATACAATTGTAAATTATTATTGTTTATATGAAAAGAACACATTCATCAGTCTTTTGGAATGAAACATGAATATTATCAAGGTGTGACCTTTGAAGTTACTTTATTAAATTTGGCCTTGACCTATATTTATCTCTCCTTTTTTTTAAACCGAAGAATTTTTTTTTTGTTCCAAAAGAGATTTGTGATTAGTTTAAAATCACACTTAATTACAAAAAGATGAAGCTACTTTCAAAAGCAACTTCAAGTTTTTATCAGCCACCCCTTTTCTGTGCCAGTGCCACTGCTTTTGGTTGGTTGTTTTCATTTTTCACTGTGTTTTGTTTTGCCTGTTTATTATTACTCTGTTTCAATTCCATAAAGTGTATGGTATTTTATAATGAAACTATCATTAAGAGAAACTTTGATCCACTTGCATACAGCAGTTCATACATTCGTGGTTTTGGCAGCAATTTTTTTATCTTTATCCAAAACACTGTGCTCCTTTCCGAAAAGGACAGAGAATATCAAAAGGGCAAACGTCTCAAGCCTATGTGACGAGAGAGCTAGGAGAGTACTGATTTCTGTAGCCAATGGTATGTGAGGCATGCAGCTAGTATCACGTTCAGCTTTGTTTTCCTAAATCAAATGATTAAACAATCCAGATATAGAAGGTCATAGATGGTCTTTCGGAAAACTCCAGATAATGGCTCATGTGACTGAATACATAAGGACATGCCTTACTACTCCAGCATGGTGGGTTGGAGCAGGGTTCCAGTTCATGCGTAGAACTAAGATTATTAGTGCTTGTAATACTACATTTTATTTCACTCTAGGCAGCAGAAGAGGAGGACCCACAGAACCCGAATGATGATGCTTCTTCCGCTTCAGGTTCAACTTCTGGTCCTGATTTTAACTATATCCTAAACATGTCTCTGTGGTCACTTACAAAAGAGAAAGTAGAAGAGCTAATTAAGCAGAGAGACTCAAAGGTTAGTAAACATTGGAAGGCTTTCTGAAATGATTTAGCAGTTATTGGTGTGTGTGCCTGTTTTAATGTTCAGTTATCTAGTATTTACTGTAACTTTAATTGTAACTTAGCAACTTAAATTGTATACACTACTTTCATGTTTTAGGAGAGAGAACTAAATGACCTCAAAAGGAAATCTCCTTCAGATCTCTGGAAGGAAGATTTAGCAGCCTTTGTTGAAGAGCTTGAAGTATGTATTACGTATCTTTAAAAAATATATGTATTAAATTGAATGAAAAATAATAAAAAATAAACACCACATTTTAGATTAAGAACATGTAGACCTAAAAATATACTAATAAATGGGAAATCATCTTTGGGTAGTTGTGTTCCTAAGTGGGTTTCTCAGGGATTGTTTCTTGCATCCATACAATGTAGCATTTCTTCCAAGTCAGTGATGATAAAAAGAATTAGGAGGAGCAAGTTTGTTTTCAGATAATACAAAGACTGGGAGTAATAACTGATGAAAGTAATAGTTTCAGCAATTCAACATGATCTGATTGGTCATGAGTCGGTAAGTACGGTCAAATGCAAAGTTCTACACCTAGGAACAAGGCGTATAGACTGTAAGTACTGGATGAGGGGCCCTTACCTTGCCAAATTAGTAACTCTGGAAAAAGGTAAAGCATTCTGGTGGATAACTAGCTGACCATGAGCTTCCAGTGCTGTCAAAGGACTGATGAAATGGCACAAGTCTGTGTGTGTCAGTGATACATCTGCAATTGAAATAATGTGATCAGTTATGGTGTGTCTATTTCAGCTATATGTTGATACTGGGAAAAAAGCTGATTAAAGGATTGGGAAATGTGCCTTATAAAAAGGACTTTAGAAACTGGCTGCTTAAGTTAACAAAGGGAACACTAAAATACTAAATAGTGACATCAGTATCTGGATACATACATGAGGAATAGAAACTTGGTAATAGAGAGCTTTTCAGTTGAGCAGTGTCCAAAAGTTCATATTTATTTAGGATAGAATATAAGTGTAGTTTTTGACTGTACAGGGTAATGAACAATTTACCAAGAGTAATTCGCTAGTTTCCCATTACTAGAAAGTGTGTTATAATTCAAATGAGAATTAAGAGAAGTCTTGTGTTCCACGTTAAAGGGAGATGAATCTTAAATAATCACTGTGTTCTG
Organism: Dromaius novaehollandiae; assembly: GCF_036370855.1. Taxonomy (NCBI): domain Eukaryota; kingdom Metazoa; phylum Chordata; class Aves; order Casuariiformes; family Dromaiidae; genus Dromaius; species Dromaius novaehollandiae. The sequence goes on from NC_088099.1 coordinate 32,316,557, forward strand.
CTTTGTCCTTATTAAAAAAGAACAAAAACTTATGTAGTGGTTTTTTTCCCATGTTACTTGTTAGAAAGTAGAAGCACAGGAAAGAGAAGATGTTTTGGCTGGCATGGTTGGCAAACCAATAAAAGGTAAAGTTGGTAAACCCAAGATCAAGAAACTTCAGTTAGAAGAAACAATGCCTTCTCCATTTGGTAGAAGAATAGTTCCACAGATTACCTCTGCCATGAAGGCTGATGCCAGTAGGAAATTGCTGAAGAAGAAGAAGGTAAATCCAAACTGTTTTTATAGTTAGATTATTCATTATTTAACTGCTGTTATTTTTCTACTCTGCTAGCATGAATTCAAACCACTACACCCATTAAAACTCTATTTATACTGTTTTACTGACCTAATTCATGAAGAAATTAATACTCGTTTTCTTTTATATTTCCAAGCCTCTAGAGGCTGCTGATTGTCAAGGTGCTTTTGTTGACATTTTTCCCCCTCCAAGACTGGTCAACAAATGTCAATATACTAGACTACTTTCATTTATTATCTTTTGTCAAACTGTATTCCAGTTCTATCATGGAATATAAAGGTACAATTTCTTTTATTTTGCCCACTTTCTTTATATTTTAGGGTGATCCTGATTCTCTAGCAATAAAAATGGAATTTGATGAAGAATTTGGTGGAGTGCCGGCTGAGGGTGGTGGGGAAGACTCACTGAATACATCAGTCTCAGCAACTAAAACTCCTAAACCTAAGAGAGAGAAAAAGGAGCCTGGTAAGATCCTTAACTATAAGCATAGCTAAGTTTAAATGTGTGCTAATTGTGTATTAAATATATTTTTTAACACATAGTGAGAAGGGAAATATACCACAATAATTACTACTTCATTTGATTTTCTTCCCTACAGGGATGTGTGGAAATGTATGGAAATATTCTGCTGTAGTTCAGTATTACTGAATACCTAAAGGATTAACAGCAGATGCAGTAAATGCTGAAGTTAATCTTCTTGTCACTTCTATTATTGTTCTCTGGTTTTATTAACTTACTGAAATTCCTGTTAGGTGAACTGCTTTTCTAGGGAGTAAAAAGTGATCTGCGGTTATGCAAATGTTTCTTCCAAATTTTTAATATTCAGGGTTGATCCAGATAGTAGATTAGCTGAGTAGAGTTATGACTGAGTTGTCTACAGGCAGTTCAAATCTAGCCTAGCCAGTGTTGAGCCAGAGACAATCACCCAGCTTGACTGAGGTGGCTGTGCAATTGACTGACTGCATTGTGCCCGCCCTGCCTTCCTGTGTACACGCCCCATAGAGTATTCCCATGTTAACTGGATTTTTCCAATGCATCCTGTTCCCTGAATAATGGAAAGCTGCTGTTCTTTTCCTGGAAAATCTCAGCAATCTTTAAAAAACTGGAAGTTTGACTGCGCAGCAGCTAAAACTTAAAATTTGAGATTTTTTTGTTTTTCAAACATAAAATAAATTCGTTTAGTAGCGGTAGGTTAAGTTCTGTGTGGAATCGTTAAATCAGATTGTTGCATTTCCCTCCAGAAATAAGAAGAAAATTTACCTTATATCATCCAACAAAAAACTTTTCAAGAGAAAAATGTATGAACCTAAGTGTATGCATCATAGACAGTCTGCAAAGACACAATTTTTTGCTGACTGTAATAAATGCTTTAACTTGTGGCAGGTACGAGGGTAAGAAGAACACCATCTACAAAAGCTGGTGCAAAAAAAGTGAAGAAACGAAACCCATGGTCAGATGATGAATCCAAATCTGAAAGTGATTTAGAAGAAAATGAACCTGTGATTATTCCAAGAGACTCTCTGCTTAGGAGAGCTGCAGGTACCCAAGCTTTTGTGAAATGCATATTTGACTCAAAGTGACTCAAAGTTTGAACTATTGCAAACCTACATTTTCCTTTGGCCAAAGCATTCCTTTTGAACTTTTATCTCCTACAAATAGCTTGTATAATATATGCTTCACTGTGAAGCTAATGAAAACACTCTTTCAAAAAACAAATTCCAAAACCAAGAAGAGTTCACTATAAAAGTTTTTGTAACTTGGTCAGAAGTCTTTTACCATATCCTAAAGACCAGAATAGAAATGACTCTCAAAACTGGTGAATTATATAAGAAATAGACCAGATAATAACACTAAAAAGTTAAAAAATATTCTAATGCAAATACACTATCAGGCAAACAGGGCCGGAAAAACCCAAATGGCTACTAAAATTTTATCAGAATTCCCAAGCAGTTTCTATAAGGCTAAAATATCAGAGATTGAAAGTTTGAACAAATATAAACAGAATATAGTCTAAGAAAAACACATTGAGAGATTTTTCTGGAAAGCTGTTGATTATTTTTTTCAAGCAATTGATGAAGAGGAGTGTTCACATGATACATTCAAGAAAAGTTTAAGTGAAGGATTCTCATTCTTTAAGAGTGTTTTTGCACTAGTGTCTTCTTAATGCCATTACCTGAAGCCATCTGATCAAAGCGGCAAGTGGTATCAGATGTTAGGTAACACTTGCGCCATTTTCTTCTCCCCCCATCTTTTGTATCTTGTATACACTGAAGCAGGGACTGTTTAGTGACTTGCACTTTAATTTACTGATGCACTAATATAAACAACTGTCTTGAAATGTGTGTATATTTATACATCTATATGTGTGTGTGTATGTGTATATATATATATATATGTATTTCTTTTTCTTTTTAGCTGAGAGGCCCAAGTATACTTTTGATTTCTCAGAAGAAGAAGATGATGCCGATGATGATGATGATGCCAACAATAATAATGATTTGGATGAGCTCAAAGTAAAAGCCTCTCCAGTTATAAATGACAGAGAGGACGAGTTTGTTCCCTCAGACAGTTTAGATAAAGATGAATATGACTTCTCCCCAGCCAAATCAAAGCCATCTCCAGAGTAAGTACTGTAAATTTACACAGTAAATACTCCAGAGCTGTATTTCTTTGTTAATAGTATTTTGAATGTAGAAGTCCTCAGACAAAACTGAGGAAGAAATATCAATCCATTATTACTCTACATGTACCATGTAAAATAAAAATTATACATTTCTGCAGAGCACTGAGTGTATGTTATCTCAGCCTTGAAACTGACCCATGCAGATGTAAAGGTGACTTACCATACTGTGTCATACTGTTAGTAGTATTGTTTGTCAAACTGCATTTTAGGTTTTCTGTTTTCCATCTTGCATCAACTTGTTATACAGAACTATTGATAAAAACATAATTCTGTTAATTTTAAATGGCTAAAATGCTTGACTGTAAAGCGATTTTAAAGGTTCAACTTCTGCAAGCGCTTAAGCGCATACAAAAACACTAAAAAATGCTGTGTAGTGTTAAAATACAAATTTAATCTCATACTGATGCTATAACGTCTCTATATAGTTAATACAGTTCATATAGTTTCTCTTTTCTATTTGGAAGTAGAAAAACATCTCAAGACAAGAAGAATCAAGATTTTGGGAACATCTTCTCTTTTCCATCATATTCTCAGAAGACAGATGATGGTGAGCTTGTTTTCACTGATTTATTTACCATTATTTATCAACTGTCATGGAATATGTTAGGGGGTATAAACCAACTGTGTAGAGTAATTGTAGCAGAAAGATGTCCAGATTTATAAAGGCAAAAAGAGGAGGAAGTTCTGATCCTTAGAGGAATATAGTTTGTATCATAGATAAGAAAGTTACAGTACATTCATAGCCTCGCTGTAGCATCAGATGCACCTTTTTGTGAGATTAATTTATACTGTAATTAACATGGGTAATTAAAATAGTAGTGAAGGAATCTTACACTCAGCATACTCTCTAATTGTAGATACAACGAAATTGGACAGTGAAGAAGAGGATTCTGCCCCCGTTTTCTCATCATCTTTTGCCCCAAAGCAATCAGAGAAAATTCCAAGTAAAACAGTAGCTTCTAAAAAGGGTAAGTAATAGGATTACCCAGCAAATCAATCCATTTATTTAAAACTTAATTCTTTTATCTTTGCACTCTCTCTTCACACCTTCAAAGTGGGAACTGCATTCCTTGATTTTGAACTCAGTGACATTCAACAAAGGGTGTGAACTTCTTCCAGCTTGTTAATGATACTAATTTCTTTCTTTTCTTTGGCCACCGTAATGTCAAAACTTGTCTCTTTCCAGGTATTAGCGTTCAGTCTTCAATTAGTTTAATTGAAAGTTTTACTCTGAGACTAAGTGAAACATGAGGTCCTTGGGGTTGAAGATTGTCTTCTCTCATGGGTCAAACAGACAGCTAAACTAAATGCTTAGAGCCCTTGGGCACATCTCCTGTGGCTTCCCTTAAAAGTAAGGAGAGCATGTGTAAAGGAGGAATCCCAAGAAATATTTATGGTCTACATAGGCTGTCAGGCTGAGGATGAAAGGCTCTCCTCAAACTTCAGAGGTATGGGTTCTTTCATTTATTAGCCTGGCTTTTAGAACTGGCATCTCACAAGATCTTATATGGAGGAACTACGGATAATTCATGTTCATTATTTCGATCTGTTTCTTTAGTTGTGTATTTGTTTGGAGGAACATGTTTTTTTAGTGCTGTCCACATTGTGTAATATTGGTTTATAGATTGTTAACACTTCTTTTAAGAGAAGGATACTTACACCTGTTTATGGATTGTTTTAAAGATTATGGTAGACACTTGCCATAATTAATGGTGAAAATCATGTTTTTCTTACCTAACAGTAATTTCAATAAGTTAAAAAATGCAGTTCTTACCACATGACAGACTATGTTTTTTTGTTGCCTTCAAATCTCTGCTTCCCTTCCCTTATCTCTTTCAGATAACTTTCCTTTCTCTTGCTTCTCAGTCATTCCTCCTCCAAAAGCAATTTGTTTTTTCTGTCTTCCTGTGGCCTTTTTTTAAAACTTCTGCTGACCAACTTGCAGCTGAATTTATTGCATTAACATCCCTTCCTAGAAAAGAGCTCTCTCAAAATACTCAAGAAAGCAGCCAATTACAATATTTAACTTAATCTCTTAAAATGAGGGGGAAAAAATCTTGTGCTGTGTGTTAGGTGCCAGTGAATTACAGCATTTTCTCTTCCCTCTCCCCCCATTGCTTGCAAATTTATAATCTCTGTTTTGTTGCATTGTGACTAATATAATCTGTAAGCTGTTTGAATCAGTGAATGTCTGGATGGCTCTCAAACACATGAAGATTTTTAATCATCTATAGGAAAATCCTCTAATATAATAAATGATTGTTTATAGAAATAGCTCATCCTCTAATAGAATAGTCTTCTAGGTTAAAGTTAAACTTCCATACTGCAGTAAATGCAAGACAGAACTGTGTATGCAGTATCTAGGCACAGATGCAACAATTTAATACTCAGTCTTTCTCGCTACCTCTCTTTCTTGCTCACACTCTCTTTTGCTTGCTCTTTTGCTCTCACTCTTTCTCACTCTCCTTCACTCTTTCTTGCCCTCTCGTGCTCACTTTCTCTTGCTTAGTCTCTCACTCACTCTTTTTCTCTCTCTCTCTCTCTCTCTGTTTTTGAAGGCCTGTAGATGCTGAGTTTTCATTAGCATAACTTTGAAACATTAAAATACAGCAGTGTTCTGAGTGCTGATTAACCATTACACTCACAACATAGGTATAAACAGATTCTCTTTCAAGCAAGACAATTTAAACTTTTGCCTTCAGAGTAGCCTCAGGGGCACGCTCCCACTCTTTTCTCCCTCTCAGTGCATGAAAATATAAGATGGATTGCATTCAACAGTATTTCATCTCCTCTCCTTTGCCCAGATCAGACAAAGTTCTTCATGATCACAGTTTATTTGACAATGCAGTAGTAACCTAACAGGCTTGGTTATTGATGATCTGGTATCCTTTTACAAGTCTCCTTGATTCTAATTCCATCTTCACATTCTACCTAAGTGGCCCCTTTAAAACCAATATTCTGGTACTGTCATGTTCCATCTACTGACCCTCACACTAGGAATGTCTAGAACAATTGTTTCAGCCACACAGCAGGCAAGTGTTTGATTTTCTGTGACTTCAGAGCTTGCATTTGTAAGGACAGGATGCTGAAACTGAAGAACTATTTTTTCTGCCTTGGTTTCTATACAACCACATTCCCTTCCAAATGAGAAGAAATAAAGGAGAAGATAGGAATTCATTTGCTTTTCAAGCTTTGATCAATTTGAGATGAAATCTCTTGGCCTCTAGTGTTCTCTACTGAGGATCAAGAGACTGCTGAGCTTGCCTTCCATGCACTTATTACAGAGGTTTGTGGCTCCAGTGCCTTATTGTCAGCCTAAGAGGAATCTGAGAAGCAGTCTCATTCTCCTTGATCATTAGCAGCTGTTCACCTTGAATAGCGCTACTGCTCAGATTCTAGCAGTGAGCAGAATCAGCCCATGGAATCAGCTGTAGGACTGATGTGATTCTTGAACTTTGCACCAAAAAACTTGTGGAGCTTCTGAGAGCCTGTGTATTACTGACTCCGCTGCAGACTTGCATTTCATATCATACCTAGTGGAAAGCTTGGCTGAGCTGAATTCAGTCTAGCTGATGCTAAGAGATCCTTCCCAGTTGCACATGCATCACGTATACAATCTAAGATAGTGGTTCAGAATCCCACAATTGTTAGTACAGAGAGAGATGCATGTTCTGGAAGCCATGGACTCTTTGTCTTTTTATTACTTTAGCCACTAGATAATAATTAAGAGGTTTACAGTCTTTGGATTTGCTGTTCTGCAGACAGACTTCCCAGGAGCTGACTGGTTGACCAAAACAGGCTCTGTTTTGAGGGAAGAACAAGTTTAACATTTGCAAAAGTGTCCTATCGCTGTCATTCTCCAGTTATTTCCTTCTCCCTAATTCCTTGTTTTTCAGTGAGAAGTCTGCCACTTTTCTACCATCTGTTAACAAAGAATTCTAGGCCTGTGGGCCAACTGAACCTTGTAGTTGCACCTCACGACATACATGCTGGAGAGTACTTGTCAGTGGAGCATATTTTACTTCTGTTCCGCAAATCCACATTAACAGCAAGAGGCATTGTATAAGGCACAGTTAACCTGGCTAACACATCCATGGTGCTGTAGGAAGACTTCTGACCATCATCTCTGACATTTTAACCACAATTTCTGCTTGTCATCTTCAAGTTGATAAAACTTTTGATTCTTTCCCTCTCCTGCCTCCTAGTCTAATATTCAGAAGTTTCTTAAGTTGGTGAAACTATTTCCCATATGAAGGTCTTTGTTAACTTATGGTGACAGATCTTGGACCCTCAGGTAACACTGCCCTCTCCCTCAGTGAGAACTAGCTACTTACATTTGTTGACACCCCTCTTAGAAAATATTTTACTCCTTCGGATTCCAGTTACTGTGGATTTCTCTCTAGCCTTACTGGCAGGTTGTAACTGTTGAGATATCCATAGAGACCTATTTTAAGCAGCTTTCAAATACAGTTTCTGAATTCTATCTGAAATTATCAATAACTCCAACACCAAGTCCATCTGAAATGCTGCCAAAGCCAAGACCATTTTTTTCTCGTCCTTGATGCTGAAGAAGGCTTTGGTTTTTTTGATTGCCATGATCTGATCCTTGGACTGCCCAATAGGTATTCTCAGTCACAAAAGATTTAAGGACATAACTGTCTTTGCGCAGTGACTCTCCAGTGGGTAGTAGCTTAAGGCATTATAGCCAGAAAGTTTGTGGAGGCTCTCTGTTCTTATGTGAACAGATTTTTCCTACCGCTACCGTAAATGGAAGCTTGAGTTCTCACAAATGTCCACATTCCTGGTATCTAGAGCATTTTTACATCATCTTTGAGATACTCAGGGCTGATTGATAGAGTGTAGATCAGTAGTGTATCTGAGGTTTCTGTAAAAGACTGACACGTTCCAGTGTATAGAACACGTTATCCCTTGTCACTCATTGTGTAAACAAACTGATGATGGTGTCCTAAAGATGGCAAGGCTAGCTGCATAGCAGTAATTGAAATTGTCAGATATCCACAGATGCCTCTCCTTCCTGTCCTTTCAGCTTCTTCTAAAGTTACTTTTCATTGAGATTGAAAGAAAAATGACACAAATACACTGTGCCTTAATCTCCTACACTACTCATGGGGAAGGTTATCCTGCAATTATATTACTTTGAAAGCAGAAATGTCACAGGTTACAAGTGGTATCTGTAAATGGCTCTAATGTATCTAAACATATATTTGAAGTATCCAGCTTGGAGAACTTCTGTTGCTACTTTAGTTACCAGTAACCTCTATCTTGTGCTCAAGAGGATCAAAAAGAAAGTGATTAATTAAAAACACTGAATTTACTGACTGAAGTGATACATCTAAATTAAAGTATGACAAAGCAAACCTCCCACTTATTCCACACAGGTACAGCATAAAAGCTCAAGTATGTGTTTTCCCCAAGTGCAGAAACCTCTCATCTCATTTTAGTAGCTGACATTTATGCTGGAATTGAAGTAATAATAAAATTTAATATTTCTAACCAATATGTGAATTTAACATATTTAGTATCTCTAACTTCTAACAGCAAAACTAGATGTGCCCCCTAAACCTAAAAGAGCTCCCAAGGCCAAGAAGATGGAAACTGTAAACTCTGACTCAGATTCAGAATTCGGCATTCCAAAGAAGACTGCAGCACCCAAAGGTAAGAATTTTGCTGCAGTGCTTATCGTCACACTTAAGATCATTTTTTATGAGGAAGCAGAAATACAGTTTCTAAAATTAGAACCACATTGATTTATTGGTAGATGAATCACTAGTAAATTACTCAGCAACAAGGTTTTTCTGTGACAGAAATAGTTTACTGACTTTTCTTTACCAACAATGCTGTGAACTTTTTATCTGGCTTTAACTTTTGAGAATGCATTTCATAACTGCAACCACTTTTTTCTTGCTCATCAGTTCTGTTATATACTGCTTATTTTTATATTCTTTGATCTCAGCTTTCTACAAGACTCTAAAGTTCTGGTAGTCGTTAATTCTCATAAGCAGAGGGTTTTTTTGGCTCTTTAATACAATTGATTGGTATCCCAGTTCTTAGCTGCGGAAGTCCTCAGAGGAAAATGATAGAAGTAACACAGCACACCAAGTGATTTAATCAGAGAGACTTGTAATGGGAAAGGGTTTCTCTGTGTTGAAAGTTCAGGTTAACAGTAAGTTTACTTTACATAGGATTAATTTATCTTTACTATTTAGTAATCAGTACAGAAAGTGACTCAGGCTTTGTAATACTTCAGAAGTCATTGATCTAATGATGGTTGGCCCTGTCTCGAACTGAGAGTGTGACTTGCAAGGGTAAATGGTAACCTCAGAAAAAGTATAAAAGATTTAAAACAGAGAATTATTAATTAAATACATTGTAAGAGTAGAATGTGTAATTTTACTTCTGTTGTGAAAAACCTAGAGCTGTAAACTGAATTTTGACTTTAGCATATACTGAAATGTTATTTCACCAGACTTCTGAACAATTTGAGTTTTACTTAAAACAAAACAAAACAAAAGTTAAGTCAGTCATATTCTCTCACCCAGGAAAAGGTAGAGGGGCAAAGAAGAGGAAAGCATCCAGCTCGGAAAATGAAGGTGAATACAACCCTGGGAAGAAAACACCTAAATCAACACCAAGCAAGGTCAGTTCCTGCTATGCTCTTTTATCTTTGAAAAAAGAACCTAATGGGTTACTTTAAATAAAAAGGTACATGTTCTTACCATAGTTTGCTTAACTAGTAACTGGCGTTTAGGTATGTTTAGACACAAGAAGTTAGAGAAATGTTTGTTTCACTTCTAATGTCAAAATGCAAAATGTACACAGCATCACAAATTATTTGTCTTTTCTTTTCTACAGAAATCCAAGAAGGCCACTTTTGACCAGGATTCTGATGTGGAAATATTTCAGTCAGGCTTTGCCTCTGAAACTGCCCCGAAGCCACGGACAGGTCGGGCTAGAAAAGAAGTTAAATATTTTGCAGAATCTGATGAAGATGATGATTTTGATATGTTTAATTAAGTGCCCAAAGAGCACACAAACGTTTTCCAACAAATATCTTGTGTTGTCCTTTTGTCCCTTCTGTCGCAAACTTTTGTACATTTGACTTATTTTATGTGATAATGTAATTGATGGTTTTTATTATTGTGTGTAGGCATTTTAACATTTTGTTCTTACACCTACAGTTTTATGCTCTTTTTTACTCATTGAAATGTCATGTATTTGTCTGACTGGCTTGTAGAGATGTTCTAGACAGCTGTGCTAAAGCACATTTTAATTGTCATGGTTGCAAACAGCAAACCTGCTTTTTGAAATGAAATTTAAACATTAAAAAATGGAAAAGTATCTTGTGTGTGGAAAATCTGGACTGAAGGGACTGCTTCTACACGTTTTTTAAAATAAATATATTTTATTCTTTGCCAGGAGACTCCATGGAAAAAGGTAAACAGTATATGAACATAGAAAGCATTGTTAAACAATCTCAATGTACAAACAGAGCCAGTGAAAGTACATCACAGACTTGCTAGAATATATATAAAAAAAAATCCACTAGTGCTTTAAATGAAACCTAAGAAACTGACACTTTAAATCTGTTAACCATTCTACCACAGTTTTCACTCTGCTTTATGGTGATTTAACAAGGCCAAGAAGGCAGATTCTCTCCTTGTGTTTCTGGAAGTCCTAGCTGTAATTCCTTAGCACCTGGAAGGCCAGATAACCCAACTAATTCCTGGCAGTAGAATCTTAAGGAAATACACTAGACTCACCAATTCAAAAGCTGTGAATGAGTCTGCTGGTTATCATCCCATGAAGTTTCCCTAATGGCTTGTGAACAAGTAAACAAAAACGTGATAACACTGAAAAGTGTTTCTGCCTTGGAGGCTGTCATTACTGTAGAAATGGAATAGTTGATTCTGTAGCTAGGTCACCAGCCAGGTAATAAACCACTTCTTAAATTTTAAAGTGACATTAGCAGTGGAACAAATGACATATGAATAACTGATCTGGGAGTTAACGTTGATACTGATGTCTTTTCTGCTAGTGCAGTGACTTTTTGTATACTTTTTACAAAGAAGGAGATGCAAACTGAGGGCATCAAAGACAATATTAACTAAATCAGACGATCCTTTAAACTTTCTTTTCTGGATGTGTACAGTAGTCCATTTCATACACTTGGTGTCTTGATCATTTTAGGTATGAGAGACAAAAGAAAAGCACCAAACATCCAGTATAGAAAGTAGAGCCATACATTTGTATGTACAAAGTCATCAGAAATGCAACCAGAATTTAAAGTCTGAGATCTGTCTTGTCACCATGCAGTCTTGAGTGTTCAGAGGAGAAAACAGAAGCCTAACTATTTTTTGCATGAAATGGCTGATTTAGAGTTTCAAAAGTTTGCATTTTCTAGTTTTAAGAGTTTAAACAGCAAGGAGTATATATCGATACATATGAAAATTTCTTGGTCCTTGTTGAGTTTTTATCTATATATATATATACATATATAGATATATATTAAGTCCAGAAACTAAGCAGCAGTAAAAATGTTCTTCTTGCTTTCCATCCCTGTACATAAGGTATTAGGAATGTCTGAAGTAGCTGGAAAATGTCCTATTGCACCATTGGGGATTGACTGACACTGCTGTTATCCACTGAACTAGGTGAGATACTAGGACTGTGTTCTGCGGTATTTCCATTTGAGGTTGGTGTCAGTGGTTCATGTCCTTCAGAATTCTCCAACATTTCCTGAATAAGAGGTGGCATGGATCCAGGAATTTCCATTTTCAATGTAATGACACGTTCTGCACCTTTAAAAAGAAAAAAAAAAGTCCTTTTTATTAATACAACCCATACAATTGCATTTTTTAATACAATCATCACTGGTAATTTCAGGGTATATTATTTTAATGGAAAAAAAAAATCTCTGCTTCTAAAGTTCTTGCACACAAAAGCATGCAAGTGAACTATTTCAGTCATTAAAAGAAGAAGGGATTAGATGAATACTCTTCAACAAATGAACTTAAAATTATGATCACAGCAACTGTAACAGTACAAGTAAGCTATGGTACAGGTAAACTGTTTCTTTTTATAGAAGGAATCAAAACAATACTAAATTATTATGGAAATTAAATTTAACTTTGATCACTTGTTTATAAATTGAAATTGGAATGTACTTTATGCTTTTTAATGTACTGGAGCTCTAAAGTATCCAAAGAATGGCAAAAAAATCTGCCTGATTAGTGTTAAATAGGTGAGGCAAATCTTTTTAAGGGCTTGGAAAGCCTTTAACTGTTTTATTTAGTCACTAGTAACTGATACAACTTTAGTACTACATTCCCGTATAAACAAGTAACGTATTAAAGGATTGAAGCTAAGACTGATACATTCAGATGCAAAGTGGGGAAAACTATAAAGAGACAGGAATATCTTGCAATTAAGCCTCAGATGGTAAGGATACATAGTAAAAAATTCTTTTTCACTGACGTGTGAATGTGCTTTTCAGAGCTCGTATTTGCTGGGAAAACCTCAGAGTTCAAATATGTGACAGAATATGTCCCATAGGAGTCCTGACCATCTTCTCAAAATATGAATCTAACTGGATAGGTATGTGTGCTTTTAAGAAGTGAAAAAGTAAAAAAAGCCAACAACATTAAAGAGAAAATATTCCGACTACTGTAGAAACATTCCAGAGGACAGAACCATCGGCTATATTTTGCTTGCTCTTTAAATATCAAGAACACATTAATGAAACTAAATGCACAGGTCAAAATAGAAGAATCCACTTGCACACATTTTTTAAATTTAAAACAAGTATATTTGAATGATCTAATTGCTACACTTTTTTCCCTGAAGTCCTCTCAAAATCTGTCAAATGAAGCTAACAAATTTTTCAAAAGCATAGATCAAATTTATAGCTATATTGCTGTCTGTATAGCTCATGTGCTTGCTTATCTATCAGATTTAGCAAATAATAACAAGAGAGAGGAACGGCATCAACTACTGAAATAAAAAGAGAATGTGACAGACTCTTTTCTACTCAGAATGGTGCAAGTAAGTCAGACACTGCTCCCTTGAAGTCTGGAGGTAAATATGTATGAAATACCTAGACATTGTCCAAAAATCTTATCTTGGGAGAGATACTGTGGTATGGAAACCAAAAGAGCACATTCATCTTCAAAGCCATGGCACAGCGTGGAGTGGGTCGGGGGTGCATGGAGCTTTCTAATGACCTGACACACTGCTGATTGTATACTTCTGCTTTTTAGAACAGATGGCCAGATTCCTCTCCCAGACTATATAGAGCAAAAAGCACTAAACAGGGATCCTTTCTGATAAAAATGAGGGCATTCAACTACATATGCGTTAGAGAATTTGTGTGATGTGTGCTTGGAATGGATTTGTTTTACATGATCAGTCAATCACTACCAAAACACTAGGAAAAAACTGATACATGTGAAAGCATAGTTAGTTTGTATCAGAGGTGCTGAGCCTCCAAAATCCAGGATCAAGTCACTTCTAGTCTAAATCTTCAGTACATCAGACCACAGTTTAGGAATACTCCGGATGCATGAGTTTTTTCTGCTGTCTGTAAACAGACATTTCATTTTGAAAGCCTTTACTGACACAAAATACAAGTTGACCTGCACCCCATTATGAACAGTAACAGAGATTTAATTTAGGGTTTTATCTAGTCTTAAAATAACTAACAAAGATTTCATGCTAATGATCTGCTAACCCACTTGTACAGTGGAAAATGAAGCCTTAGGTCAGCTGCATTAAAAAATGTAGCATCACAGTGTATGTTTAAAGAAGACCAATCTAAACATGAGTTGTTAAATATTTTTTTTCCCCCGGTTTTAAAAGAGGGAAAGAAAAAGGTCAAGAGGACCTTTTTTTCTTTTTTTTTCTTTTTTCTTTTTTTTCCTTTTCTTTTCTTTTTTTCTTTTTTTTCTTTTTTTTTTCTTTTTTTTTTTTTTAAAGCACCAAGTCTCTAGGCCAGCTTGCTCTCACACATAACACTGACACTATTACTGAATTCATTGTGAGTTACTGTACCTTTTGCACTGATACTACGAAGATCTGTGATTTTCATTAAGATCTTTGGAAACATATGAGGCTTGTTGGGTCGTCTCTTTCGGATATAAATTTTCAGTGCTTCCAGCAATGGTTCCTGAAGCTTATCCACTTTCATTGGTTCTTCAAGGTCCTGGCGATCTATAAAGAAAAAGATCTATATCATTGGTATTATTTAAAATATTTTCTACAAACTCCAAATCACAGAAGCTCCTCCATTTTCTTCATCAGAAGAATCAGTCTCTTGATCAGAAGAATCAGAGTCTTGATCAGAATCTCTTAATTTTCTCCATTTATGACCCGCACTCTGTGGCATGTATTCCACAGGAAGCAGCCAAAACACCATAGATCTCTATGAAACTTAAGATTCATTTTTCCTTGGTTACTGGAAAGATTTGTAATTTGGTCCAAAGTGACGAGTTTGCTCTTGTCCCTCACTCTCCAAGGGAAAAACACCTTGCTACAAATAATAAATAGAATTAATTTTGTACATGGCATGTATAGGCTAGCTTAGGTATACAAAGCTATAGCTGATTTTTTTATTTTGTATCAGTACTAAAATAAAGTGAATTACCATCATATATCAGCAGGTGGCAGTGCTAACTTGAGTGACAACAAATGTCACCCATAAAACAGGCTGCACGAGCAATAGCTTACATTAAAGACATCTCAGACACATAAAATCAGAATGATTTTTGTACTAAAGGGACACTGTCAACAAAGACTGACTTTTGTCTTTAAACCAGTTATTCTCTAGTAGTGCCTAAAATATTGCAAAGGAAAATTAAGCAAAACATGCTTTTTTTTGTATAGTTTGTATTTCAACAAAATGCTCAGACTAAACAAGGTGTGTTTCTTAAGCTCATCTCTCTCTTTCCGTGCAAACTGGACTAGCATAAGAGGATTTTGGAAACAAGTGAAGAGGCTGAAGCTCCTTTTTTTTGTTGTTTTTAAATTAAGTACGATTTTACTTGACAGAGTCCCTTTCAACTTTTTGCAATCAAACCCTCAAAATCATGTCATCTGTGCTACTATAATACTTTCAAAGTAGCACTCTACTTTTCCTAAAGAAGATTATCACCAATGACTTCCGTGTGAATGTAGATCCATGGATATGTATGCAATGACATTTAGAGTAAAAGTTACACAAAAAAACAAAAGTTACTAACAAAGGTCATTCATATGGGGTACCCATATACCGCTTCTAAAAAAAAAGTGCAGCAGGATGCATCCCATATGCCTTTATCAGGCAAAAGAGAGGATCATTCGCCTGACCGAATGATCAGATTCATTAAAAAACTTGTCAGTAATAAAACCAATAACCATCATCAGTTGAAAACAAACCTTTAGGGTAAAAGTCATTTATATAATTTTTTAATATGGTTTAGTGTAGGAAAACAAAGCAAGTAAAATACAAATGAAGATCTTAACGTGTCTGTCCTTTTCAAACACATCCAAATTCATGGTGTACAATACCTCCACAAATTAAGCAGATGGCACTAAGGAGACCTGTTTCCGTATCATCCATTTCCAAAGGCAGAAGCTGATTGGCAAATGTGAACACAAGGTCAGTTAGTGGACCAAATCCGGCATTGTGCATCTGAGTTCGGTTTAGGGTAAGGCCATCTGAAAAGGTCATAGTGTCTTGTTCTGGTGTGTATCTTGTGCAAATTCTAAGGATCTGGGGGGGGGGATAAAAGAATGAAATCTGAAGAATTCATCCCATTAAAGGTTTCCTGCATTTTCTTGATGCAGCAAATATTACCCATGCAACTGTAGTACATGTTCATGTCAAAACAGTCTGGCATTATTAACATTGGTACATTATTAACTCTGGTACATTCAGTTCTGGTAGCGCAAAAGTTCACTAGTACAGCAGCAATATATTGAAATTCACTGTGATTGATTATTTTTTGTAACAGAAATTGATCACTTCCAAATTTTTTCCCTATTAAGTAATCAAAACTTCTCTGCAATTCCCAAGGCATAGATCATTAACATTACCATAGTAATCACACAAACCTCTCCATAATCAGTGTGCTATAGGCACCTAACTACAAAATGCTACTGTACTGCCACTCTGATCCCAGCACGATTATAACAACCTCTCACCTCTTAGAGCATACATATATTTCATTGATCTGGGGGATCAATTTTGCATGACAGAGCATCTCTGAGTTGTGTCTTGATAAGGACAAAACATCTCCTCTGTATCTTGTGCAAGTGAGTGCAGATAGCTGCAAATTGGTGAAAGAGGCAGAAGATAACATGTGCTTTGAGGTTCCTTCATTTCTTCTGTGGTAGCATATAAGAAAATACTACTATACGAGCACAACATGTTTGCAGTAACTGAACAAATATTTAGTTGGGAAAACAACAAAATGGAAAAGGAGCAGAACAAGAAAAGGAGCAGAAGGCAATTCCCTGTTGTAATTTTTTTCAAACAACTAAATAACCACCACTGCATGCTGGAATGTTCTTCCTGTCCCATGGCACGTCCCGTGTGCGAGCCGACTGCTGTGGCACTCCTTCGAGCTAACAGGAGTAGCCCGGAAGGGAAGTTGCAACACAAAAGCAGGAGTTCTGCTGCAGTGTAGCAGTACTTTCTGCTAGTTAAAAATAGCCTCTTTCACTACTGGTTTTAATAACACTCGACAGGAGCTAATATGCTGGTTCAGTTACCCTCTTCTCCTGATACATTTTTACTTTGCTTATTTACGACTTAACACACCAGGAATGCTTCACTAAGAAACACATTGGGCTTCACCCAGGTGCTACTTCAAGGCGGTAAGATTCTTCCCATTGATTTTAATGATGAAGCCACTTGCTCATCTTATTTTTTCCTGGGTGGCAGGAGAAGATGACTTGGGAGTTTTAAGTTATTCCTGCTTTTCTCACATTTCTTGCCTTCAAATTCCAGCTTCTGTCATGGGCAAAATCACAGGTTTTGAGGGAATACTGCTGACCTAGTCAAGCTGGTAGAGCATGCCCAGCAATGCAAAGTTCTCCATCTCCCAACTGCAGCTGCACTGCTTCTCTTGCCAGCTGGGAAACTTGCTTCTGCGATGATTATCAAACTTTGACCACTCGGGGCTGCCAACATCTGAGGAGTTTGCACAACTTTTTCTCCTTCTTCCACTATTACTGTTACTTCTCAGCACTGTAACGTCAAACCTCCTCACCAGCCAGTTGGCATTCAGACTTCCTCAAGGCTCTGGTGCTCCCCCCCACCCCAAGCCCAGTGCAGCGATCATGATGGTGGATATCCTGACTGCCTGGTGCAACGGGTCTCCTCTTGCTGATGATAAGTGTTATTAACTCCTTTACAAGACGAGGCAGCTCTGGTTTTGGCAAGTTTACACATATGAATGCAGCCATCCAGCAATGAGCCTCAGATAAAAGGACAATCCAAAGGGAGATGGGGATCCATACCTTTAAAATGGACATAGAGCAATGCAAAACACAGGAATAAAACCCTGAGAACGTGCTGCATTTTGTTACTAAATGCTGCTGGGGTAACTTCAGTGTAAAGAGTGCAATCCTAGGAGAGGGGTAGCGGTAGGCATTTGTGAAGAGAGGAGCAAACTCTCTCACTTCTCTGGACAACCATCCTGGGATATGCCCCATTAGAGATGCTCTACAGCACATGCTCATTTATACAGCTGGTATTAATGAACAGTGGTATAAGGATCAAATAAAAGAGATGGCCAACCTGTTGACTGCTTGTGTTAATATATCACTGCTTAACATTTAAAAGACTCAGAGGAGGGAGAAGGCTTATCCCTAAACTAAAATTAAAAAAAGAAATCTTCCAAAAGTATAGCTGATTAGCTGGGCTAAGACTGTAGCCATATTTTCTCGTGGCATGACTGTATTTATTTCCCATACAGCCAGCTAACTTTTTTTTAAAGATTCAACAAAAAAGAATTACACAAATATAAATAAGTAGAGGGAGAATTTTAATTATTTCTATAGCTCCAGAAGCTCTTGGTCAGAAGGCCCCAACACTTGGCAGCTGACCAACCTGGGGTTGGTTCTTCCACTTTCATCTTTCTTTGCCTGGCAGCACTGTTCCAAATAAACAGGGAGGCAAATGAGGAGGGCATGGCATTTAAGAGACCTACAGGGAAGGTCTTCTATCTCAGTAATAATCTTATCTCATATTGTGGATATACATTAAAGCACTAAGGCTTTACATGATTGGACAGATATTTTCTACATTTTTCCCTTGCCCTCTGAGTTAGAATGAACTCTTAAAATTATTTTAATGAATGACCAAGACAGGCACAAATATAAACACGGGGCACTCAAATTCTTCACTAAACACAAATTCCCTCTAATATAAGTAATCTTAAAAGGCTTCTGGTAAGTCCAAACTTCTTGTATAATAGCTAAAGTCTATCTCAGGATTATTAGCAGAAATCAACATTACAAAATGTTGTACCCTGTCAATAAATCAGAGAACGTTTACCATTTTCTACACTTAGGACTACTGGCAGTTGTCTCCCCCAAAGCTCACTCTTGATTATCCTTTCAAATCTTTAAAACGTATGATAAAGACTACAGACCGACCTACTCAATAACAAATTTGAACAAACTTACAGCCCCCTTGGAGGAACAGACTGTAGAGAAAGAAAAGGAAGCATGTAGAGTTTGCTGTTTTCAAGAAAAGCATGGTTTGAAAACCCAGCGGACCAAAGCTCTGTACTTCTGCACTTTAAGTTGTAATGATTTTCCCAGAAGACTAGCTCAGTTGGGGAGAAATTTAGCCCTTTTATGCCAGTGCTATTTTAACTGCTAACCATTAGCAATGAGAGTTCCTCCACACCTTCAGGACTCCCAGCACAACATAATGAGCTGAGCAGGACTTGGAGCTAAACGAGGCACCACAGTGGTGTCTCCTGAATCCTGTCTGCAGCTGCCAGCACGGACACCAGCAGTTGCCCAGGTTGGGGCGGCAGATGCGATTCCTCCTTAAGGATACATCACAGAGAGGCTTTTGAGCAACATTGCTACCAAAGGGCAAGTTTGAATAAAGGATGCAAATGCTGCAATGCCCAACTTTAGGTACCTGCGCTTCCCTCATGGCAGGATTTACAACCATAGGGTAGGTGCAAAACCTCCTGCCCTTGGAGGGAGTCGGGCGCCTCGGAGCAGTTATCCGGAACAACCTGGAGGCTGAGCCTGCCTGCAGTGGGCACGTGGCCACATGCAGCAGCCACTGTAACACAAGCAGAGGGCTGAGACCGCAATGCGCTCTCTGCCTGGGGCTTGGCAGCCTCAGACACGGCTGCAAGGACATCCCGGGCAGATGGAGGTTTCCTCCAACCACTCTACCAAAGGACTCAGCCAGATCCACTTGTATATCAAGGAATTTGGGGCTAGATACCTTAGCCCAGGGCGACAGTGAGCATGCACAGAAACAGCTGTCCAGGGGCCCTGCAAAATCTATGATTAAAACATAAAGGGCCCGTGGAATTTAGCTAGTTTCAGGCACAGGCAGAAACTGAGCTTTTTATATTTTTTTATTTTTTAAACAAAAGGCAGACTAGATGTTTTTGTACCGAAATTCTGCTAGAGTCTTTTATTGGACAGGCCTGCAGCAGCTCAGATGGGACACTGGCACAGCTGAAGCTCAAATATGTGTTTTCTGCAATGCACTTAACTTGACTGGAGCAATCAGGTCTCAGGTTTCTCCTACATTCCTTCTACATTATCCCACAACACACTGTTATTAAATTATGAGACAGATCATTTAAAATGTTTTTTTTAATTTGTGCCCTTCATCAAGATCTGTAAAACGCCATGGATATTGCTGATTCGCTGCTAAACCTTTCTTGGGCAAACTTCCAGCGTCAAAGCGAAGTTGATCTTGAGCTCATATTCACTGCAGAACATATGGGAAACGTCAGCACTTTAAAATAAGAAATCACTGTATCTCTCTCCATTTTAAATTGAACCACGGTCTAGAAGACATCCTCCTAATGTCCTCAGTAGTGTTTAGGTTTTGGAACTGAGCCAAGTATTTTAGTTGTCACTCTGCTCTTAAATGCCACTTGCAGCCATAAATAAGGTTCTTACCATGATTAAAGGACCCTTTGTTTTGAAGAATATTTATATCTTAAAGGATTTAGAGCTCCCATGAGTCAATTCCAAACAGCAAAATAAAAACCCTGTGTTGCACAAAACAAGAACATCCAGAAAGCTACATTTCATCAATCATATAATTATCTGTTGTAAACAGATTTATTAACGCAACCTGGACTTTCTTAGAGAAATCCTGTTTTTACACTTTAGCTGCCTTAGCAAGGTGTGACTTTCCTGAAAAGAGGGACCAATGCAGGTGACCTCCCAAAGTGCGGCAGCACAGAAACAAACCTCCGCAGTGCTGGACTATCCCATCAGTACAGGTCATTCTGCATCCACAAATGCACAGGGTTTTACAACAAAAAGTGACAAAACAAAAATTTTTAAGGATCAGTGCTCGAGGACGTCTTAGTTTTTAACCGCCAGATTTCAGAAAGACTGTAACTTTGTGGACTCTTCACATTCGTTTTGCCAAAACGAGATGATTTTGCACATGCTCTCCTACTGCAGGGTTCGCGTATAAGCAGACAGAAGCGATCACTTTTACGAGGGTTACTGGCTGAGTTTTAGTAACATTTATCCCTAAAAATTTTGGCTTCAGAGCAAATATAAATTCCACCATCCTCAACTGGCGTATTTGACTATCTTATGAGGTTTGATGTTATTTCCCTTCCAGAGTTTATGTTTGTTTGTATATAAAACAAGTTTTTGACCCACATCCAAGAGAGTTTGTTAAGTCCTTGGCACATTTCCTTCATTAGAGTATGAGGGGTTTTAAGCATCTCAAGCTGCAAGAACCAACCAAGCAGTGGGCACAGAGCCCCTCTTGGGTTTATCACTGCTTCGGACTCGCAGCAGCTCTGGAGCGGGGATGCAGGGAGCCGGGGCCGTGCCAGAGGGATGGCTGCGGGAGCACCAGCATTGCAGCCGGCCGGGCAGGGAGCGAGCAGTGGTGCACAGCAGCAACTAAACCGCTGCTAGAAACACAGTCCTCCAATGCCGGCAAAGCAGGCAATGCGTGCCGGGCGCTGCGTGCTCAGGACCGGACACAGCGGGGGCTTTGCACCCCGCGGGAGAGGCGGCAGCGTTCCCTCTGCATGTAAATACACAACAAAATAAAGCATTTGAAATGTGCCTTATAATTAGGAGAAGTGCATTGCTGGGGGGAAAATAGGCGCTATTAACACACCGCTAAAAGTACTGAAATTTAGCTTAAATAAAGATACAGAAGTGCATTCCAATTCAGATTATGTGCAGGTGATGTGGGTTTAATGGCTATGGGCATTTCACAGACACTGCACGCGCTCCACGTTACTGCGGTTGTGGTAATTATCCCTTTTTCTTTTTAAGCAGCACATAAAATAGTCACATAAAGCTTGTATAAATGTCGCATGGAAAAGTTAGCACTCTTCATAACAACCATGTCCTATCTGCTCCTGGTTTTGAAAAAAATCTCAGCTCTTCCCTTTCTATCCATCAGATATTTAGGGAGTTGAAATAAATTCATCATTCATCACCTGCCTCATTATTAATACTCTTTTTTGAATCTGGCAACTAAGCTTTCATTTAGTCACCCTGATCAAAGGCTGGAAAGTACCTTTATCTCTAAACATTTCAGATAAAAAGCCAGCAGAAATGCTACCCCTAAACACTCAATAACTTCCAGCTGGTTTCGGTGATACAAACAACAAGCAAAGCTGTTGGGGAGCCCCTAAAACAGAGACAGTGCACACTCTCGGAGGTAACTCCCATTACTCACTCAAGAAGAGGAGCTACATTTGGAGCTGAACCAGTTACAGAATTACGGTATGATTTTGTCCAGCAGCTACTGAGCTAGGAAATGACAGCCCCAAGAGGGGGCAGCAGCTCGAGGTGAAGCTGTGCATGTAACGAGTTTGGGTGCACAAATTCTTGCCATACCCGCACCTCTTCTCTCCCCTCCTTTTGGGGTGGTTTATATATTAACAATTTGTTACTCCAGCCTCGCAAATGCAAAACAGTTCTCTTCCCATACATCCGGCAGAACACACTTGAGACAACGCCACACTATATATTACTGTATGGCTTCTGGTATGACTTTTGGAGCTACCAGCAACAGGCATGCAATGGGGAATAAATGGCTCTGTCTCATGGACAGCCCACATGCAACAGTGAGAAGACAGGCTAGCACGAATGAGCGCTGCAAGAAGGGGACAAGAGGTGTAGTTTGGCAGGGCAAGCTCAACTTCCCCCTGTGGGCTAAAGAATAATATCCCAACCCCTCTCCCATCCCTTTTTTCTCCTACATCAATGTCCTCTAGATGAGGTTCTTCAAAACAGCTTTTGACACACCAAGAAGAAAAGGTCAGAGCAGTTAATATCCTCCTCAATATGATCCTGTTTTGAAGCAAGGCATTTTTAGAAATTCCAAGATTAATTACTTTAACTTCAAATTCTCTAGTTTAAAATCCTGTCTGATGCCAAAATATGTATATACAGTAGCCATCCTACAAAGGGTTCCTCGGCCCACACAGAGAAGTCGCTTGGTTCAATAAAGACCAGAACATTTGTGCTCAGAAAGAAACATTTCCAAATGCAGCTTTTCTTTAAAATACTAACAGTTTTCCTTAAAGTCATTGTAATGGTCAATAATAAAGAGCATATTTGGCATTAAAAGCCTGAAGACCTCTTAGGCATTTATGAAGAAATGATTAGCTCCCCGAGGGCTCCTCTGAAGGTCAGCACGCTACCCCTGTTTGACAGAAACAGCCAGGGACAAAGGCAGGGTAAATATCTTGCCCTGACGGATGCAGCAGCAAAGTCTGGAGAACAATTTCAAACGGATCTATGTACTTCCCCACTGTAGAGTATACACTGGTATATTTAAAATTAAATGACATTCTGCTAAAATTTAAATGATGAACACTTTTGAGTCCATTTCCACAAATATCTGTACCACTCCTGAAAGTTGGTAATTCTGTGGACCGAAGGCTTTGCATCTGGACTTGCACCTCTAGGTGCATCTGGTTCCACCATTACAACTTGGAAAAGACTCACTCGGAAGATTTAGATCTTGTTCTCTGAAATTCCTCACGACCAGAGGTACACAGCATTCCTAAAACACTACACAGGGGACTGTCTTTCTAGATATCCTTTATAGAGAGCCCTGGCTGCATTATATTTTGTAGCGAGGAGGAAGAGGAGGAGGAGGAGGAAGGAAAGGGAATCAGATCTCTATTCAGTGTTAATGATAGGGAAATTTTTCTGAAGTTGCATATATTTCATTTAGTACCAGAATATCAAAATGCGCTCTTCTCGCAACCATACTGAAATCCACTAACCATGAAGACTTACTGCATATCTTGAAAAGTACAGTCATCCTACATAACATGTATTTGTAGACAAGGGCTAGAGTCCACTCTTGATTGTACCTTACTATCCGATAAGTTTAGTTTTGTAACCATAAATCTGGTGTAGAACTTAATCTTCTCTCTCATCGGTACTCAGTAGTAGTGTAATATAAAATACACCAGTAACATAACAATGATGTTAAAGATACATACCAGTATATCCAGGCAGGCTGCTTTAAGCAGGGTTATCTGGTCTGCAATGGTCAAACTTGTAAAGCCTGGCAATCGTTTTGCAAATTCCACTATTTTAATAATGCACTTTGTTGCAAGTTCACTGAATTTGTCCCAAAGCCCAAGATCCAGTCGAACCCGATGGTCTGCACTGGAGTTCTGGAAAGAAAATGAAGGCACCATAAATCAACAATCTTCCTTTCAATAAATGATTTTCAAGGCAAAGAAACAACAACAGAGTATTCCTTCTAGAAGTATTTTCTATTAACATTCCAGGCATTTTCTGCAGTTTGCTGTTAGGATGATGCTGTTTTTAAACTTGGATTAATCGCCTGAAAATTCCTTGGATATTTCTTTGTTACTTATGATTGCAGAGGCCATCTGTACAAGGAATACAAATGAACTTAAACATTTTCAAATGCCACTATCATTATTCTTCCTTGCCATTATATATTAAGTGCATTGAGAGAGACAATTTACAGTTGTACCCCAGAAAATAAAACGAACAGTGGAACATGAATATTGGGTCCTCATCTGGAAAAAGCAGCACAATATTTGGAACACAGTTTCACATACTTAAGGTCTTAGCAAATTAGTTCTACTTAATTTATCTGCTCTGTGGCTCTGCAAGGGTTTTACAGCTTTCTCAAGCTACAATCTCCCATGAATTAAAGAGAATTGCTTTACACAACATTATGAAAAACTCCGCGCACAATGATGAACGCTGTATGCTCATTTGATGGTACCTCCAACATATCCCCTATTGTTTGATGTGTTACAAAGATATTCTGTCTGTATCTTTCAGTGATTGTTTCCATATACTCACATGACTTAATCCAAAAACCTGTAATTTTCCAGGATATACAGCCATATCTGCATTGTGATTCATGTTTTCGTGCACTAAAAATAGCCCCTTTACCCTTAAAACAAGTTGAAAATGAACTGCATGTCAGCCAAGAACTAGCTGATTCAAAAGTTACTGTGATTTGAGAACATCAGTCCAACAAAAATGGAGGCACGCAGCACATCCCCACTTTGCAGCATTTAACCAATGCTGTTTGCAACGCAGCCAGGGAGACTGTCCCCCCCACTGGATTTATTTCATGAGTCACCAGGTTTCCTGAGCATCACAGCAGCCTTCAGCTGCCCCGTGTTCCCCTCTGTGTAGCAATAGCTGCTCATTGTGAGACAAACTGTACCTGTAAAAACATAATTATTTCTAATTTGCAAAAGATGCTGAGCTGCAACCACAGGAAATCCAAGGCAGAATTTCTGTCACTTCCACATCTAATCTGATGGCTACTCAAGAGAGAAAGAGGGTACCTAGGACAGGTAGGAGAAATCCCCCTCAGACAGCAGCTTCCTCCCCTGATTGCAGAGGAAGCCCATGTGATTAGCTGCCTTATTTTTGGTTAAAGTTAAAATGTTAAGTATATTTAAATTAACTTTGAAGTTAAATGGGGAGTCCCAACCCAAAAGCCTAACAGACATGGCAGATACAATGCCAGTGGTAAGCGTTCAATTTACTTGGGTCACACTTTCTTGGGGAAAACATCTCCAATAACTTTATCCCTGCCATTGCTGATGGTGAGGACTTCTACCTCCCTGGGAATACCTGGAGATCTCCAAAGGAGTCATCCAGCGGGGACCACTTTCGGTCTCTCTCTCTCATGTGCATACTCCTCCTCCTCCTCTTCTCAGCAGGGACTTCCAGCAGGGAAGCAGTGGAGGCATGGTGGCCCACTGCCACTCGCCTCAGCCACCTGGGCCTCTTTCAGATGCAGGGCTAGATTCAAAACCAGGGACACTTTTTACTGAATGGTTCAAAGGGGCCCTAATTCAGCTAAAGGAAAATCCCTCACATGCAAAGGAACTCTCTGTGAGCAAAAAGCAGTCTGAAAGCAGCTTGTCACCTCTGATACCAATAGTCTTCTGCAGTTCACGGGAAGGAAGAGGCAGAAGATTGGACACAAGGCATGGGATAAGCCCAGCGTGGCTACAGACAATCTGCCACCAGTGCCTGGCCCAGGGACAGGCACAATATGAAGGCCGTGGCCGGTCCGAAGGGAGTCGTCAGCCTGATGTCCACCTCTACTTGCAACAGAGTAGAGAAGCAAGCCTATAATATTTACATTAGGCCATTATTGCAACAAATCAATGCTAATCATGATGATCAGTTTGAAGGTGCACACATGCCTTCTTTTTCAGGGATAAAAAAGACTTACTTCATTTCCATGAGAATTGCTATTCTGGGAACTCCTTAAAATCAGCTTCTCTTATTTTTTTTTAAATGGCAGAAGAAAAGATAGGAGAAAATGTCTGCATAATCCTAAACCTAAAGAATTGCCTTCAAAATGGTCCAAAACGAATGGGTTAACAGTCACTGTAATGCCCTTTGAAACATTTCTTTCAGCTACTAGAGTATGCATCCTTCAGATTTATTTTATTTCATCCTCAAGGACCTTGGTGAAATACAGTACATTGGAGGAAAAATAAGATCAAGATGTGCAGTCATTCAGGCTGTAATTAAATTTAATAGGCAGTTTATCCAGTTCATAGAAAGATGGCATAGCGTAGAGCTACACAAAGCAGAGCCTAAAGCAGGAAATCATTTTACAATAGGGTATCCATCTGGAAAAAAAGACGCTGCATGAAACCAGCAAGTGTGAACGAAATCTTCATCAGTATCATATGAGGTTACTTTATCATGCTACAGTACTGCCAATGGGAAGTTTGACATGTCTTCCAGTAAGAGTAATGCACAGCCATCTTAACAAATGTAAATCTAACTCACTATTATGCAAACTGAAGGGAAGGGGCAGTTAATAAAACACAAAATGACCTGGTGTTTTATTATGCTGGTTGCCATATTCCTCAGCACTGGATCTAATGTGGTTTACATATTATCTTTGAGATGCTACAAATGGAAAGACTTTTAACATTTTATTTGGTAATGAATGCAGCCATGAGCATCATGGAAAATAGCTAGTTTTTTAGCAGCATTTCTGAATATGTAAAAACAAAACTGACTCTATCAATGTATAGGTTGAACACTAAAATGTGGGGTTAATAAAATGCATGTTAGAAATAGAAACTGATTAAATTTGCCTGGGGATCTCCTCGAATCACGCTGTGAAAAAGATGCAGACGCTATGACTTTTCTTGAATATTTTACTGAAGCAGTTTTTTGGGTGTCTTTTCCAGGAGCAGTCTTGCATGTTTTTCAGGCCTTTGCACCAGAGCACATATGGTGGAACAATACTGTAATACACCCTAGTGACATCTTTATCAGTAGAAAAGCCCAACCTTGCTATGAAATCCAATTAAACAGCCATTTTTGCCCCATAAATCGATCCCATTTTTTCCATCATTTTTGTTTTTCATTGCAGTCTGCTCTATCTCCACATTAACAATACAAGATGAGGTACTCACAGAAACATACACAGTAGCAGAATCCCTCCTGTCTTTAAAATCCACTTTACAAATGAAACAAGGCTCACAGGGGCCACTATGCCCTAATCAGGAACACTTGCTATGCCTGCTTAGTAAAAGCAGCAATATGCTCTAGCTCGTGCAAGTTCAATGCAGGTATACAGCACACTCCTTTGCTCAACCCCAGCATCAGGATATATCACATTTCTTCTACAACAGCACAGAAAAATAGCCATGTAGCTTTTAAGCTGAGCACTTACAAAGAGCAAAATGCCACCGACATGCAAAAACTGCCTGCTTGCAGCTAGCAAACAGCAGCCTGGGAGAACTGGAGGCAAGGATCTACAGAGGAAAAATTATTTTCTGTTTTATCCTCCCTTTATCATGAGGCTGGATGTAACACAGCTGTAGACTTACAAATAACGCCAGTCTCAAGGGACGAGCAGTATAGTTACACTCAATTATACTATAAAGTATGACATCTCTAGAGAAATTACTACGGCACTTTCTCTTACCTGGATGACAGTAATAAAACAGATCTATTTATGATGGACTTTTGAAATCCATTATGTTTAAACAGCTTGCTGATTCTCATCATCGACAGAACGATACTTGCCACTGCCCACCAAATGCAACTGTTAAGTCAAATGACCCAGGGAATTTAATATGAGTGCTATTCTCCCATTATTTTAAGTAGACTTTTATTAACTATGCAAAGTACAGTAATTTTTACAGATAGGGACACTTTTTCTTTTTAAAGAGCAGAGAGGTATAAAGCACACAATTGAAAATGCTTTTCCAAACCCATTTTTGAACAAGTAAAAATACACAATGGGGAAAAAAATACCACATAATCTTTATCTACAGGAAATGCAGACTGCCGTGTTCAAGAGCAAGAGAAATCAGATATGCAGCCCAAATGTCTGAATGGATTTTGTTTTTAATGACTGTATCTCTGCAAGGTCTTTTGGTATCACCTCTTTTACCCCACTCTCTTAATACTTAAAATCCTTTGCTTTTTTTAGCAGCAAACAGAAACATGTTTTTAATCAGTCTCAAAGACTGCCGAACCAGAGACATACAGGAGCCAAGCTTATGGAGCGCAGATCCCTCCTCCCCTGGTTTCTATTGCTACGTAAGCGCAGAACTCACGAAATTTGAGTGAATCCACATTGACTCAATATGCTTGTTTCTCACTTCTCACTTAAAGAATTAAACAACAACAACAAAATCCATAGGAATGTGGTAAAGCCAACCCATATGCTTCACAGAACGAGGGGGCCATTTTCCATAAACTTTAGCCTACAAAATGAGGCATAAAAGCACGACTAGTAATATTCTACCTGTACTATCTTGTTACTATCGAGAAAAATAGTGTTCTATGCTTCTACCTCTCTTTGGTCTCAATAATAATAATAAAAAAAGTGGTACGGTTCTGTTTTTTGACATCTGATCCCTATTTCAAGTGTCTCAGAAGGAAAGGCTATGGCCCGAGCCCTGCGTTTGACCCACAGCGCATGCTGTTGCCTGAGCACTGCAGCTGTGTCCCTCAACTTACCATGGACCTCTTCCCTCTTCTGAGAAGCTCATGGATCCTCCACCTCCGCCAAAAACTGTCTCCCCCACTGCTTTGGTGACAGAGAGGTGAAGATGGAAGTCCACCTTTATTCCAGCCACGCTGCTATTTAGAAATACTCTAACCCCCAAGTTAATCTTTTTTAGCAGGTGCAAACAACTGAGGGAGGCCTGTACTCTATCGCTTTAAAAGCTGGGAAAAGATAGCATTAACAACGAATTCCTATCCAAAATGCCAGAATGGTCACCAAACCTTAGCTAGATGAGAGATTTAGTCAGCATTTCACACTGGGAATACAAGAGCAAAGTGAGAGGGCAGCTAACATTTACCACTGCTGCTGTTAGTTTTGACACAGCTGTTGACGGAAGCCATACAGCTCTCAAAGATTCAAGGTAAGCCAGAAATAACTCTCTCAGTATAATTTTGTTATTGCAACGTGCATAATACCAAAACATAACAAAGCAGCAGTCTTCAGCCAGATGTAGCTAACCCGATATGGAGTGCCAAAAGACCAGTGACAAAAAAAAAGAAATTTGCATCCCCAAGTTGTCCAATGTGGCCTGAGATCAGGATACCTACACTCGGCCTCAGAGACACTGTGGTCAGATCACAGTTTTTCATAGTCAGCTCAGATTCACCCGTTACTAAAATCCAGGTGCTCTCAAGTAAGGGCTCTGCAACTCCTACACGGACATAACCTCACCATCAGGCTCAGCAGCAACCCAGGATGGAGGCATCAGTGGTGTGATATGCAACAAGACCCGCTCCAGTTTCATCCATTTGTATCATTTCAGGAGCTAAAATATTAACGATACTTAAGCATCCAATATATAATGCAAGAGTATGGTGCCCAGGTTTATCTTTCAATCATTCAGGATCTTTGACAACTACCAGTACAAAGGATCAACAGATCAGCTCCAGTGCACTTTTCTAGCTCAGAATTAACACAAAATTATGTCACGACACGTTTACACTTGGCGGTCTACCAATTGGTCATTCCCAGATAGCCAGGCCATGGGCAATGCAGCCCGCGGGCAATCAGCGCTGCCGTGCAGACCAGTCTGGGGCACGCATCCCAACTGCGGACGTACAATCACCTCTCTGGCAAGGCATACTGGAGCTCTCTTTGAACTGGGAAGAGTTTTCACACTTATTCAGAAGTGCTCTTACATTTGCAGAAGGCTGAGAGCATCTGTTTGGAAGTTTTTATTTGCTTTAAGATGAGGACACACCACATATTATGAGGGGAGGTGTGGGGGCATTAACCCAGGAATTTCCTTGAAAAGAGACACTATGAACCAGTCGCAAACCTTGAAGTGGAAAGCTTTTAGTTATGTCACCAGCTGGCTTTTGTTGAGCTCCTAGCCTTGCATACTGCACTGGTCCCCGGAGGTCTGACTGTATTTGCCTACTTCAGCAATATTTAACAGCATGCCTACACTGACTATTTTGACTAAGTCTACCCTGAGCATGAATACAGAAAGCACCAGAGCCCGCAGAGGACAGAGGCCTTTCCCAGTACTAACAATTTTATGCAGCTCTCAAAATTAAATGTGAGAAATGTTTGTGAAAATACGTTCAATGACATAAAAACGGCATTCTTCTCCAGTGCCACAACCTTCTGCATTTAATGTCACAACATTTAGGCTTGCTTTTCTTGCACTTGAATTCCAAAACCTTACACCTCAATCTGAGACTTCTGAACCTTGCACTTTGTAAATAAATGTGCACGCCATAGAACAGTGCCCTGTTCATGAAAACACTGAAGTGAATATTCATGCTACGCATGGACTTGCCTATACTACTCTTTGAGAAATTCAACATTTATTTCAGTGTCACAGGTTCCTGAAAATAGAGAGTAATCCAAAGACCACGTATTTTCCCTAGATTCTCGGATCCTCAGCAGGGGCTGGAGAACAAAGATGGTGGAGGCTGATGACTCCTCGGCCCAACCAAGCCACTCCACCTCACGCCCTAGTTAGTGAGAACACATACTCCACTATGGAGCATGTCAGGACATTCTTCAGGACATTTTGCTCAGTCCTCTCAAACATCTAGTACTGCTACAGCTGACACCACGAGATCACACAGGCCAGACCCAACACAAGCAATTCCTCTACTGGTATGTCTTTAAACATTGCCCAAAGCATATTTTTTAGCATCTCTTTAATTACGGCATTTGCAAACTTGACATTATGTTTCCTCTCTGAAATCTATAAATACTGCAGACTTTCCCCCCTGTATTTAGCAACATATATACGTATAGAAAAAATTTTATCTCCCCAAGTCATCCTCTGGAGAAATTCCTGCTATACTCAATTTCCTGACTGGGGGCTGATTTTTCATTTCTAAAAAGCAGCTAAAGTGCATGCTGCTGTGCTGTGGTGTTTTGGTAGACTGGAAGAGCAAATTTGCATTTTAGAAACTGGTTTATTTAGACATTTCATATTTTCCGTGACCTTGGTAGTTTGGTGACTGTTATCAGAACTCTCTACACCTGCAAAGCTGTAATCCAGTCATTCACTAGCAGAACTCCTGTCTTTGGAAGCTAACGAACTTCAAATGAATGGCAGTATATAATTCCCTCATGGAGTCCAAGTTTGTCTCCTTGCCGGATTTATCTTTCGGACAGCCTCTTACAATACTGGTAGATAACACCTCCAGTTAAATGCAATTTGTCCAGCATTTATTTCCATGCATATATACATTTTTCACAGCTAAGGAAATTCAAGGAGTGTATCTACTTTTGTATCTTATTTAAACATCCAAAGTCTCCAACTCAAACTCATGTCATTCACGCATATCCAAAATGTAAGCTTTACAAATCATGCTTACTGTAGTGTATTTTCCCAGCTGGCAGAGCGAAGGGAAGGTTTCCTGGTGAGCTTTCCGGATCTTCTCAGTGAGATCATCCAACTCTGCTGTCATTTCATAGTTTTCTGTGGACTCCTGCTTTGAAGGTTCCTTCTTCTTTTTGTTCCTATCATTTCTGACAGCTATAGAAAAAAAGAAGAGACACAGATAACATGTGGTTACTCAGACCACCCCATGTTGCTCTTGCTGCTCTGCTTCAAAACACCGCAAAATATTTTTTTAATTTAAATGTAAGTTAAGCGGAGATAAAAATGTTATATGCATAGAGAATACTACTGTAACCTTAACTACTTATCAGTAAAAACTAAATTTAATGGGATAGTGATGAAACCAAACTTCCATAGGTGTTTATTGTAGATGTACTATCATACTCCCACAGTATCTCCCTTCCAAGAAAGTCTGCTACAACTTCACACGCACTGCAAGTCTCTCAACACCTTTGTGAGGAGGGTTTTTTTCATTGTATCGTTACAACTGTGTGCGGCAGAGCGGAGAAATTCTCTTCAGTGATGCAGCTGGTATTTTATTGGATGCAAACAACACTGAAGAAAAGCAGCAACTGTCTCTCTAAATTTCACAATGTGGAAAGATAATAAAATTCATACTAATACAAACTCCACCAAACAAAAATAATTTTAAGGGAAAGTTAAAGCTGAAAACAGTAAACGAAAGAGAATGAAACGCATTAAATTCAAGATCTGAAGATCAAAGGAGAAGCACAAACACTTGAAAGAGTAAAAATCACAGTGAAGCTTTCTAAAGTTCCTTACCATCTGCTCCTGCACTTAGGTCGGTCTTCTGCCTTCCCCTTGGTTGTGGGGATTACTGGGAACACGCATTGTACAGCACTCCTTCTGTAACTGATTTCCCGCATATTTGTGTTTTGTAATAAAATATGACAGCTGCTCCATCACCATGCTACTCTTTGTTCTTTCAATGAAAATAGCTTGATTTTACAAAAGGTGCCCAAGAGATAAGCCTATGTCCACAGTATTGCCAATACTTGCGAATTTTATCAAAAGGCATGTTAGCTAAAGCTAACATTTTAAGCATAACCAGATACATAAGGGACCTGGGCTTTAAAACAAAGCCAAACAAACCCAATTCCTTTTCCCAAAGACTAAAAGCTGCTGGACAAGTAGAAGATAATACTAACGTTCACCTATGTTCAAAACTTCATGATACTTAAATGAGCGCCCCGAATTCTGCGGGTGCAGCTGATGAGCTTCGTGCTTTTGAGGATGGCCGTTCCACATTTACTGATTCTCACGTGTACTGCCTGGCTCCAGAAGCAGCATTTAGCTGTGCCACGGGGAGCGAAGCATGGCAGAATTGGCAGAAATCCAGAGACAGCTCTAAGCTAGCTTTTTATCCCAGCGGGTTCCCCAGGCCCATCCCCATGGCACCACATCTTCTGTAGTTGCTTGCTCTGTTCCTGTGAATCACAAATGATCACAAAGAGTGGACAAATACTGAATGATTAAGAAAGGTGAGTTTCTGATTACTCCTACCTACAGCCTCTGTTAAACAATGAATAACACACAGCTGGATTCATTTTCCTCTGGATATTTTAACTGAGAGAAAATTAAGAGCAGTATGAGAAAACGATGGGGTGGGAAAGCAGCAGTTATGGGGATGTACATAAAGAATGTAACGCACATAACAGAAAACAAGGACTGGCTACAGTCAATATTGTTAATCCTTGGTGAGTCACCAAGCACATAATTGAACGGCTTTGCTTCTCTTGGTAAGGGTTTGACTTTGCAACACAGAGAACCCCATCCCTGATCCAGCATATATTTTAAACATGAACTTGGTTTTAATTGTGTGAATGGATCCCACACTGAAGTCAATTATCTGCTTTCCTGGATCAGGGCTAGGATGCTGAGCACCTTGCCAGATTAAAGTGCAACCTGGAGTGACATCAATTCTGATGTCCAGAGTAGCAGAGACTCAAAAGAGGCCAAAAACGGTGGAGAGAAAAGAAAAAAAAGTGCCTTCATGTGATGGTTCAATGCTAATCGTTTAGGCAGGTTTTGGGGGGTGGGGTCCCCCACCTGCCCCATTTTACAAGTATTTCCCTAAAGCCAAAATGTCCTGATTTGTTCCCTGAATCTCAGGGCTTAGAAACATTCTTATGCTTTGAAAAAACACCCAGGACCAACATTGACATCATGAGTGCTCCAAATTGTCACTGCACTACAAAAGCAAAGTCTAATCACTGCTGTACTTGGGAGATAAAAGAGCTCCTTAGAAAATTATGTAAACTCCTACCCAACCGCAAAGAGCAATAAACCTTTGTAATAAAGCCCCATTTACTTATAGTTCTATGAGCTGATTGACAAATTTGCTAAACAGGCGGCCTCAGCAACTACTTATCTCAATAGTTTTGAACTCCTTGTGGCACACACACACGGTATTTAGGCCAGTTGGAGGAGCAGCTGCCAAGAACTCCCAGATACAAGGAGATAATTCACACAGGAGTTGCTTTGCTGCTCCTTTACCACTGCTGCTGAGCTCTTTCTTCAGCTTTACCTGAAGTCCTTTCCCTTCCAAAGACCCCTAGAGAGGCAGCTGCTGGTCAAGCCACACTATCAGACTGGCTCAGCCCTGTCCTCCTCCTTTTCAGGCACAAATCACTAAAGGTTAGGAAGAGTGGAATAGGAAAATTAACATGCCCTGAAAACGCAGAACAGTGTTTGTTCACCTTTACCTTTTTTCTATGATTCTGATGATCTTTGTAATAAATGTTGTTTGGGTTTTATTATTATCTTGCTTTATTTATACTTCCTGTGTTTCCTACATTTGTCTTCACTAAGGCTGCAGACATGGCAGTGCTTCTATATTCCATGTGAAGCAACACAACAGAGGGCTGACATACAACACCCAGGCTCCAGAAATACAAAGAATTTCAATAATGTAAAGCTATTATGCAAATTCAACTACATCTACAATTCAACTGAAAAAAAAGAGAAAAAGACTAAGGCATTGCTATGTTTAAGAGTTAAATGAAAACACAGAAACACACTTCTACACAGTAAATTCAAAAGCTATCATTGCTATAGGAACAGGAACCGTCATACCACACATGGGTATGGTTTTGGATGACAGCTTATGCTTACATTACATAAATCACACCTTTTTCTATCTTGGTCTTTACATGCATATGATCACATCAATCCCTGATGTAATTCCACTGCCTTTTAATGATGATACGCAAGTGATGAATCTGTGTCACAGTTAATGCTGCTGTAGAAAACTCAGGGTACGAATTTCATTACTTGTGCACTAAATTTTGACTCCATGGTTGCATTATTTAAGAGCTCCCAACAGGGGACAGCATGGCCACTCACTTGCCCTGCAAGAATTACTGGAAGAAAAAGAGAAAGAGGAGAGGGGGAGAAAGAGAAAGAGGAGAGGGGGAGAATGCCAGAAGGTGTAGGTAGGGAGGAAGTGGTGCCCCAGCGC
The DNA here is from genome assembly GCF_036370855.1 of Dromaius novaehollandiae. NCBI lineage: Eukaryota > Metazoa > Chordata > Aves > Casuariiformes > Dromaiidae > Dromaius > Dromaius novaehollandiae. Next base: position 32,351,617 of record NC_088099.1, read on the forward strand.
TGCTGAACGGCCGAGCAAGCTACCTCCATGCCTGAGCACATCTGCTCTGAGTCATTTTTGTCTGACAGCCTCCCCACCACTTCGACACGCAGGCCAGTACTTGCACCTCCCCACCCAGAAACTTCCAGGGAGCTGCAGCAGCAGAGGCACTTTCTGCTGCCTTAACTTCAGCACCAGCTGCTGCCCTCAAATGTTCACCCATTACATGATGGAAAATGGGACTGAACATTATCTCCTACCCCTTTCCTTCCCCGCGCCTGCCAGGCTGTCCCCCTCATCCCAGGTTTCCCACTGTGCTCCTTAGCTGTAGACATATTGCCCTCAGATGTTTAGCGATCACGCAGCAGTTCTTGTGCTCAAACGGCATCCTGACAAGTCTTAAATGCCACTCCCCCAGGTCCACCAAATTTAGTCCCCACTTGGCCTAAGAAGAATCTGGAGCCCAGCTCAAAAGAGTTAGCCAGTTCCTTGATCATCAAGAAAAATTAGGAAACACCAGGTTTTCCTACTCCCATTTGTGTCAAGGAAGGCACAACTGTGTGCAATGGAAAGAACCTGCAGCTCTGAATACAATTTTCCCAATTACTTGCATAACCTTTGCTTCCCCAGATGCCCAGAAGATGGTTTGACAGCACCTTTCATATCTTATAATGATTAATCAGCTACAAATTCGTGGCTTGAAATGCTATCATTGCAGTTTTGCCTCTCAGAGATCCCCATGACCTTTGAGTAGCTTTGTGTACTAGTTAACTGTTTTTGTTCCTGTATTGACAACTGCTAGTGTTTCCAGTTGGTTCACATTCCTGCAAAACCAGTCCTCTTGTCCTTATGCGGTTTGAGGCTACTTGTTAGGCTAACAAATCCCAAAAGCCCCAGAAAGCACAGAAAGCAAGACAACAATGCACAGAGCGTAGCGTAAGGTAGATTTTCAACAAGATTATTTTGTTTTCCAATGCTAACGAGAGTCGAAAACACAGCTGGGCATGAGGCAGGACTCCTGCAGACCTGCCAGCTCTTCCCTCTGGGCAGAGGGCTGCCATCTCCAACCTGCTCCCTTACACCTCCCGCAGCAACCCATCCATTTCTAACTATCCAGCATTCTGGGCTGCTGGAAATTGCAGATAAATGGGGCCATGCACACATACGCGCAGTGAGGCCGATGCTGGACATCGCACCCATGGCATCCAGGAGTGCCAGGGACGCACGCTGCGCTGCAAAACCACATCTGCGCAGCTCCTTTACACAGCGACACTCAAACTGCAACTTGTGAGAATTTTTAATTTTGGCAGAAGTCAATAGCTGTGGACAGCTTAGTCAAATAAGCATAATTAACCATTCCCATTGCCAAATGTGATCCATCAGGATGAGTGTCTTACTACTTTTCCCCCACTGTGTATCACCTTTCCCTCCAACATCTTTCAGTAAACTGTGCCAATTATAACTAATGGTGATATATAAGAATGTCTTTCAAAACAGTCACCTTGGGAAACCTTAAGCCCAGGGAAACTTAGTGCATCCCCCCTAGGCAAGCAAAGCGAAGCAAAGCATAGGAACCCCATGGGCAAACCCCATGGACAAAGCTAGCACCGAACTACACATCGCCGAAAGCTCCTGTGCACAGGACTGATAGAAGTAGGCACAAAAATGAAGGCCTTCTCTAACACTTGGTACTTGGAGAGGTTGTTTTTCCCTTTTTATATGGAATATAACATTGCCTCCTTCTGTCACAGGAACAGCAACATAGGATCAGTCACACTACATGACTAAAGTCCAAATCAGCTCCAATCTACAAAAAAAGAGCAAAATAGCTTTCTTGAAAACAATACAATCACACTTGAGAAACTGACATGCCACCAATTTAGACTGGTAAGAATCCTACTGATGTTTTAATAGCAATACAATTACAAGCCAAACATAGCATTAAAATATGCAGAACACCAGGTAGTTATAAATAGATTGGTTTTCCTAGGTCATGATTTCCAGATGAAATAATGTTCTTTTAGGCAAACCTGCTTGCTCTTTAAAAACAGGAAACTATCTTGAAACAAATTCCCATGCCAGAACTGAGCTTTAACACATGGAGAATGATCGGAGGCAATGCATGTTTCAAATACACAACTCTGTTTCTAATGGTCAAAGCCAGTAACAAGTAAACAGTCATGCATGGGGCTTCAAATACAAAAAATAAAATACACTGAAAATTGCATATTTTGTAGCTGATTCAGAGAAATCAGCAATGTCAGCTGTCTGGTGCATTTGCCACAGGAAAACATCCAGAATTAAGTGCGATAGTATCTCTCTGCGGACGCATACTAGAATTAACAGAGAGCACCGAGAAATTATCATGAAAGAAATATCATAAGAACCTGGCAAGCTATCATTTTTCCCCCGGCACAGAGCCAGCATCTAGATTAAAGAATTCAAACCTGTCCCAGGATCCCTGCTGAGAAATAACGTTCAGCTATGGCAAATACGCCCTGACCAGTCCTCCAGGACCTTCTGCCATTGCACCCTTCAGTTCAACCACAGGGGAAGACACCACAGATTCAAAGGACATCACCCTCTGGGTTGCTCTCCTATCTGCTGGCTCTTCTAGCCACTGGTGGTATTCTTTTTTTTTTTTTTTTTTTTTTTGGGGGGGGGGGTGTTGGGAGATGGTGAATCTGAACTCTCCCTTGCAGCTCTGTATTATTCATTACATAATTGCTATGTTTTATTAGAAATATGATCTATTATAACCTTGAATACGGTAACTTAAATGACATTGAAAATTAGATTATTCTGATTATTAGAGAAGTGAGAAAGGTACTAAACATTTGTAAGACTGATAATCAATCAGTGTATCCATCTGAGTGCAATAAAAATCAATCAGGAGCTAGTGCATTTAAATCTAATTTTTTAAGCATGACATTTTCTTCTGAGTTTCTTTTTTAAATGTCACCCTCTTCTACAACAGTGATTGATTCTATCCCCAAGGACAGTTAACTCCAACTGTTTTATTCATTGCACAGATATCTTGTACCCATATTCTTTTCTAAATATCAAATTAATTACAACAATAATATTTTCATCAAAATGTGAAATTCAGAAATATATATTCGTGTAATCAAAATAGCAAGAAACATGGTGATACATTTAAACTGTTTGAAGTAACAGGATGATTTTAACTAGCAAACAATGTATTTTAACACAGAAAACAGTGGAATTCTGTCCCTTCAGTTTTCATTTCATTTGCATAAAATAGAAGGCCAAGGATCTGCTCGTTTAAAATATAAATCATTTAAAAATTTTTCAGCAGTGAACAATGAATCACTAGCTGTAGAGAGTCTGTGAGTAACTACCTATGCCTCCAAAATAACCTTATTAGGCTATTGTAAGTATAGGGGAGACCTTTGATACCTATAGCCTAAGGGGCTCTATTTTTCCATTCATGCACAGGGGATTTATATGGGTATATCCTATTATAACCAACCAAAGCAACACATCCCCCATTTATGTATGAGGATAACTGCAGGGTTAATATATCAAGAACTGAGTTAAAAGAACAGGTTTCATTATATGAATGAATGATACAAATGGATGCTCTACAGCTTTATTCAACTGCCTTGAAACTTGATCAGTGGTTTCAAGGATTCCATCAGTCTGCAAATTATATTTTTGACATGAAATTTGGCACCTGCTATTGTCATATCCCTGAAATATTAATAAATGAAATGACCAAAATAAGGAGTTTCAAGTCCCTTAAAGAAAAACAAGACTAACTGAACTCAGAAGTAGGACCAAAATTAGCAAGCCAGTGCAGAACAACAGACTGGGAAAAAATACCAGTTGAAAACAGCTGAAAGGTGTGGATATTGGTTGTCTTTAGGTTTTTTGTTTGTTTTTAAGTTTACTATCATTTTCAAGATAAAAGACTAAATTGCATAAAACAAAAAAAAAGGTTATTTTTTTGCTTGCTTCTCAAAGAACCTTCTTTAAACTTTTAAGATACAGGAAATGAAAACAACAGTTATCATACTTTGGCTACCTAGAACATCCAAGACCTGAAATTATCGCCAAAAAAAACCTGATCCAAAGGACTGATTTGGCTTGAATGTTGAAGAAAACTTACAGAAGGATCCACAAAGTTCTTCAGAGATAAAAAACCACACAGCCCATAAACTACTTCCAGGTCCATGAACATACCAGTAAAGCCTACCTGTACATTGAATTTGTCATTTCAGGACTGATTCAAGTCCTGCAGAATATGCCAGGCACAGTAAGAACTGCCCATAGGAAAAAAAAAATCCAGACTCCGGAAACAAAACAAACTGCCACACCATCACTAGCTCCTAAAAACAAATTAAGAAGTCACAAACACAGAAAGACACCAAATGAGTGAAACAAAATCAATCATCCCACTCTATAGAATAGGGAATATTGCGATTACAGAGAGATGTGATTATGTATATACTGATAAACTGTTTAAATTGTACTTACCCTGAGATTTTCATTTTAAAAATGCTTTAATATCATCAATTAATTACCAGCATGAAATAGGATAATCTGCATCCTCTTAGAAGCTGACACTTAAAGAGCTATTGAAGGTTAGCATTAACAGCTGCAGGCAGAATAAATCACTAGTATCTCCCACAAAGGCCCAACAACATAACTGCAATGGAAATAAAACCTAGCCATACTCATCAACTAAGACAAAAATTATTCATTGATACGTTTCCATCTGTATTTCCCATAAACATCACCTCGGGTTACTTAATGTTGCCAGAAATTCCCATCTGCAAGATGGAGCTTCTTCATAGGCAGCTTCCACAATATCCCCATGCATCTAGTGTCGCTTTTGAATAAATCTGCACAACTATCACTCCATCCTCATTCCTCTTCTGCCATCTTTCTCACAGTATTCAGTATGAAATTAGTTATTTGCTTATTCTAAATGTAAAAAACCCCAGTTTTTACTAAGATCTGCCAGGCCAGCTGCAACAGGTTTTGCAGAGACAGAGCATCGCCTTGTGATTGATGCTTTGTCAGCGGATAAATCTGAAGAAGCTTTTGGAATCACTCTATTCTGGGAGGTTTCTCAGACTTTTCGGGCTTTTGAGGTTAACTCATTGCTAAGCGCCAATCTAGAACCTCCATGAAACTAAAATTATCAGGGGAATGAAATATTACAGTGTTTACTGTGCACTTTTTTTGGCTGCCAAAATCCCAATGGATTTACTAGGCACTTCTTTAGCAGACTAAATATAATTCTGTATAACTGCTTAAATTAAAATGGTCTGGGGAACAAGACAGCTTTACATGGAATTGCAGTGTCTAAGCACATTACCTAAACATATACAAGAACATGAACACAACAAATGATTATTCCTTCTTGTCCTTACAGCTAAAGCCATTAACTGCATCCACAGTAGCTGAAACACATTTCTAAATAATCAGCCTGCCTGACGTAAATTTTCTATTAAGCTATAATATAGAAAAATAGTGCACTTGTTTTTCACAGACTGGGTAAAGAAAAATTCCTAAATTTCAAACTCTGAACTTTCAGTCAGAAGCCACTAAGAGGCCATTAAATCTGTCTCATCTGATTTCAGCTGTTCAAGTGCCCTTTCGAGTCACCTTCTCAAAGCAACTGCCCTTTTGAGCTACAATCTTGAAGTCTGGTACACTAACTCTTTATGGATAACCCATTACAGGTAAAAATATCCCGAATCTGACCTTTCTCTCCAGGGTCACCAAAAGGTAAATCAGTCTACTCATCTACAAATATTACATTAATTTCTTTTATGAGACAGTCATGGTAGTATGATGCCTCACAATTGGGAGAACTTGGGGTTATCCAGTGTCATCAATTCAATTTGTTGGACATTACCCAGGATTGCTGATGGCAAGAAAAGCACACAGCTGTAAACTAAAACCAGATACTGCACTCTATTTCTGCCCAGTACCTGGCATGACTGTAGCACTTCATACAGTTTGATGTGCTGCAGCTATTTTATTTCTCGTCCTAAAATATACACACACAAAGAACATGACTTGCTTTTTACTTAACCGGGAAGCTACCTATCATGGCAAATTGCAACTTTGCCCGACAACAGTGTTAACAAACACCTTTAACAGAACAACTTTTCAAGTTAAACACATTGATTCAATATAAGGAATGAATCTCAGCAATAGGACAAATCTTGGCTTTCTGATTACATACGATAAACAGACTTGATGGGACAGCAAATGAAAAGGCCACAACTTCATCCAGGAAAAAAGGAGGCGAGCTGGGAGCAGCCCTTTGCTGTGCTCACACCTGGCTCAGTCCCAGCACACCGGGCAGCAGCTCCTTCGAAGGAGCAGCAATGCCAAGATAGTGCACTGCCTACATTTCTCCCTTTTATTAAGACTGGTTGCATGCACTGGATGTGGTTTGGCTTTTCCCAGAGTTCAGTCATATGTTATTAATCAGAATTAAAAATGATAGCTCCAGCTTATCACCATTACTATTTTAGTCCTGCAGTGGTGCAACTCCACAGATCTCAGCAGAGTCCAATTAGTGTAAAACTACAGTAGCGTAGTGGGAGATCAGATCTAATATCTGTATCTGCAGATGGATAACACCACGTTCATAGCTAAGTTTCATTTCTTTGTTTTGCCCCCAAGGCTAAATTTCGCATTTGTACCTCCTGGTGTCTCATGCAATTGTGTAAAGGTGCATCTTGCGAGAGAGCTGCCAGCTAACAACACATCTGAAGAGGCTGGTGCACGCTCTGTATTTCATCAAGCACACAGAATACATCGCCTTGTACCACCGCAAATTGAGCTCATGAAGTCAGAGGAATAGTCATTTCAGAAACGTTTTAAGTAAGGGAGCTATAGTCTTGATTCGCAGCCTGTATTGCAACCCATGCAGCTTGCAGCCCTGGCCTCCCACCAAGTCAGGGATAATAAAAGCAAAGAAACAGCTCAGCTATTATTTACCTATTCCTTCTGAAGATAACTTTGAAGACATGCCATTATGAACTTACAGAAATTCTTTCCTAAGGACAAAAAGTAACAACAAGCCTTTTTTTTTTAAGATTACAAAGTTATTTCCAGCTCTCAACATGCTGGGGCTGGCCACAGAGAGCTGGGAGCAGGAGGGACGCTGCTCTTCAGGGAGGACCCCGCGGCTCCACAGCTAGGAGAAGGCAGCACCCTGAAAAGGCCACCCTCAATGGCGTCCAGGGCTCCCCTCCAGGTGGGCTGAAGCCCAGCTGCTGGGTGACCTGATCCTGCCAGGATGGGCAGCCCAGAAGCTTGGGAAGGGCCGGGAAGTGCAGTATTACTTAAGCAGGTGGGCCTAAAAGTATCAGAAGGTCAGCCAAAAAAATACATCTTACATGTATGTGCAGTCCAACACAGCTGGCGGGCATGCATCAGCACCTGCTGGTGCGCTTTGTCTAGAATTGTGTCTCAATTTTTAATCAATTAATAATGCTTTAATTAATAAGGTTTTGCTATAATACTAAAAGAAGGATTTTATCAACCAGTAGAAGAACACACTAAACTATGCAATTGCATTTGACTGCATTTTAGCATTTTATTTACTTCCTCTCCCTTCCCAAAAGCTGAGCAATCAGAATAAACAATCCGTAAATATATTTTGGGGGATTTTACTTTTTTAAGGTTACATTGTCCTTTCTCGACAAATAGTAACTTAAGGAGAAACAAAGGAAAGGCCTGAGGTCGGGGACCTCTTCTCATTTCCAGCTTCAGGCTCAACTCTCTCTGGCAGGCTAAGTCAAATCACACAGCACGCTCCCCTGTAAATGGGAACAACACACGCACAGGCTGCACCACGCAAGGAGTGCCGAGCAGGTTACGTCACTAGATTCCCGTAAAAGCAGTGGTGATGTTGGCAGTTGATACAGGTAAACAAGTTTATTCACTTCCAGCTTTGCATCCCACTGCCCAGGCTGGAACACCACACAGGCAGGCTGAGACACTTAACATTTATTTTTTTTTGCCTCTGAGAAGCGTTTTCTTTGAGTAGGACAGCCTTTTCCATCCGTGCACGGCCCAGCCCAACGCTGAGCCCAAAGGGAGCAGCCCAGGCCACAGCCTGTGTCCAAGATCTGTGAGCCTGGGATCACAGCAGGCTTTAACATGACTTTTGAAAGAAAAAAAAACTACGTAGAGGACAGGCTGTTGCTTCTGTCTTGTATAATAATTACTGCTCCATCCATAATTTACAAGCAAAAATAGGTTTTTTTAACGTATTAATGTAAATTCTCTGGACAGCTGTATTCCTGTTTCACGTAGTGGCAGAAGCATCATGGTAACATGGGACTTAACTCCCTTAACACACCTGCAGAAACCTCAGCTTTTTCAAGAGTCATGTCATGACACGAATCACTCCACAAGCCTGCACCTAACTATCAGACTGTCTATTTTGATATATTTTATCTTTCATGTACAATGCCAAAGAAGTTCTTTAAAATATATTCCAACTATTCTATCATTTAGAAAAGCCACTTTCTTATCCGGGACTTAGTGGACCAGATTATTAAAAAAAGGCAGCGTGCCAGCAGCTACAGGATTGGCTTAAAGTACTTAATTCTGCCAGACAGGGTCAAGTAGCATCAAATCCTGAGTTCTCCATAAGATTTTTTTAAAATATCCCCAGTAATGCCAGCACATAACCTTTCTACGTTAAGTGCTTTCACAGTACACAAGACCAGTCTGATTTACTGATCATAGAAGGAGCAAAGCAGACAGACACTTGTTTCCAGGAAACAGCAAGACACTAAAAAAAGCCTTTTTATCGTCGATTTGAAATCAAAGCGATTACTGAGGCCTCTGCAACTTCCAGTGCGAGACTTACTGTACACAAGGGAGTTTATTTTGATAAGGCAAACAGGCAGCAGGTCATCACAGAGTTAACTCAATAAAACCATAATTTCTACTTGGATAAGCTGACCTAGTTTTCCCAGACTCCTCTGTGAAAACAAAAAAAGGGACTTGGACATCGGATGATGTCGGAAACCAAAGTCAAGGGCTGGGTGAGGAGGAGCCACCGCTCACCTCAGGGCCGCTTTCTGAACTCAATACATAGCCCTTGACTAAATGAGGCTGGTGTCCACCCTAAGTCACCAGCTGATAAAAACATACCTTACAAATGACCATACACAACACAACATAAACTGGCATAACTAGCAGTTTCTGCTCCCTCCTTGTCTCACTGATGCCAAGGACACAACTTTCATCGCCTTCAAAGGTGTGGGCCCGGGCCCTGAACTCACGTAGGCACAGAACCATTTTCTCTTTCAAATTAGGATGATCTTTTCCAGGATCGTGGCAAGTGCCAGATGCAAGATGCATTTACAGAAGACTTTTTTATAAGAGGATCTTCAAGATGTTTTCCTGGGTTACATCCCTGATGGGTAGAACTAGCTGCAAATTGGGATCCCCCCCTTCCATTTCCCCCCCCCCCAAAAAAAAAAAAAGCTTTAGTCAGTCCATGAAAGAGCCCAAGAACACTCCTTTCCCTGAGCAGCTGCAGGTCTCTGGCAAGCCCCGGGCTGACAGCAGACATGTTACGGGCAGGTCTGCCAGGGCCTGGGATGCGCAGCCGGGGCGGGGGGCAGGAACCAACAGGGCTCCCTCTTCCAGGCTTCCCTCAAAACTCATCCCGCGATCCCGCAAATCCCAACAAACCAAGATGCCGACAAGCATGTGCTTTGGGATTCAACTAAATGCTGTTTTTTCAGCGAAAACTTTGTTGTGCTGGAACGCTTCCAACCAGCTCAAGTTAAACAACTTGCCCAGAGTAAGTGTTCAATGAAGGGAAAACCTAGAAGTAGAGAAAAGAGGCCTGACTTCCCCCCTTTTCTAACTCATCAGGCAACATTAGATTAAATACTCCTTAAAATAATAAACTGTTAAGAGCAGGATATCTAATGATTCCTCTTAATTGCACCATTCTTCCTGCATACTGGTTTCTTGGGAATATTTTTAAACTGTTCCTCCTCCTTTACTGCAAGGCCATTAACCACTGGGTTTTCTCCCCACCTCCTCCCCTAGGCAAGAAAAAAAGACCCCCAAACTCCTAGGGTTTAGTACTGCATACCCTGTGGGAGGCAGTTAATGTATCTGCATGGCTTTGTACATGCTCATGCCTCACCATGCATAAATTCTAGTAGGAAAAATGTTTCTAATAAACATCTGAAATCGCTATAAGTGACCTAGAAAAGGGCAAGAAAAGTTGCCAAGATTTTGACTCTCTTTAGGACAAGCATGATTTAATCCCTCTGCAGAATTCTAAGAAACAAAATATTTCTTCTTATTCTCCTTTCCCTGTGTACTTTTCACTTTTTTATAAGAGTGGGTTGAACCTACTTTTTTTTTCCTTTATTAGTTCTGTGCCTTTTTTTTCCCCCCACTTGCACTTCTTTTCAATTCAAAATAATTCTCTGAATGCTCTGATTTAGTAGCAGTTTTCACCTGAAGAGGGATCAATGGAAGAAGAAAAAAGGGAGAGAGAGAAAAAAGAAGTATAGAAGTATTTACACTGTTTTGAGCTTCTCTTCCAAATTACAGAAAGGGGCAAAGCAATAATATTTATTGGAGAAGGATGGGGTACCACAGAGGCTGTAGAAAAGCTTTTATGGACTAACAAGTCCCTTGCAGCAGGGATCTGGGCCACACAGGTTTGATCTGCCGCTTGAGCTCCTCAAGGGGATAACAAGATGGTGCAGCATGGTACAACATGGACCAAACACTCATTGACCTCTGCATTTCCTGCACCCACTTTTAGATTTTGGGCTTATTGAGACACCTCAATTTGAAACATGAGCACCCCAGCTCGCTCTCTGCCCAACAGAGGCAGATCAGCATCTTCAGAGAGCAGTTCAAACTTCACTGCTCTCTAATACTCCATCTTCCAGTATCAACTGTTCTCCTACTGCAAAAAAAATCCTTGATGAAATTTCAGAAATAGTTGACACTTTCTGAGATGCATTTCCCCTTCGTCTCACTACTAGAATCAAGACAAACAGTATTATTGATCACCTGAGAGAAACGCTATGGCAAACAAAAAGGGAAGAAGCTGCTCCCTCCATAAGCTTGTAAGTAGGAGCAGCTCATGCAGTGATGGTGCAGTGTGGATGCTGTGCGTGCAAGGTGGAGCCACTCATCACCTAAGGATGCTCCTTTCCTGCCCACGTGCCTTCCTAGGCTTCCTCTGCTGATGCCCCTCAGGTTATGAAAAGGCTAAAATCTGTGCAATGCCAACTTGAAGTCTTTTTGATATATAAACTTTCATGCTTTAGACAAAATATACATTTTATACTTAGTATTTAAAACAATCAAAAATAAATTTCAATCCTTACTGTGTCACTAGGACATTCTCTCAAAGTACACAACTTTGAAAAGTAAGCACTATGCTTTGCAAGAGCATGTCACTTGTGGATTCTTTAAAACCAGATGTTGCTCCCATAAACTCCTGAATTCCAGACTTTTCATTTTTCCACAATCATATTACAATTTCCATAACACATGTGCAAATACAGTAAAAGCTCTAATCAGCTAATTAGAATTAAAATACGACAAAAAAAATAAAGAAACAAACTTTATTCAGGATAGAGAAGAACTATGGATTTGTAGCAGCGTTAACTGTAACAAGACTGAATGAAGGCTCCCATTCTGCTCTTTGATTGGAGATTCAACATAACTGTGGAATATAGTGGAAAAATTTGCTAATGATGGAAATAGGAGGAGACAGGTGAAAACAGGGTCTGTGGATTCACCAGTGAGTCAAGAAACTATGATCCCTCTCTCTTTCAGCTGCACTGTAATCTCTTCACCAAAACTATCTGTTGCTGCCAAGCGAATAAAGCACATCTCTGTGCCAGAGACGCAGTAATGTGGCATCCCTGAACCACCCAATGAATTCTACACATGCCTATCATTAAAAAAAGATGCCTCCAGCATGTTTAAAAAGCTTTTCCTTATCTTCCAATTATTCCATCTAGTATTTCTACTCTTAATGTTCTAATTAATCTCATTTCTAAGTTCCCCCATTTACTTTAATGCTGTCTTTTCAGACTCTCAAGTTTTATGGTAAGAGTCTCCAGATTTAAATACACTAAATTTTGACTCCAAGAAAAAAAATGAAGGTAGAGTATCAGTCTACTTAAGATGGTTAAAAAAAAAAAACCCAAATGCAAAATGCATGACACTATGTGCTAGTAATCCTCCCCCCATGAGACTAACACACTTTGTTAGTCTGTCATTTTAAGCAGTTTGTTAAGTCTTCTGTTAGACAATTCGACTTAATTCATTCGTTAACTTGAAGGTGATGGCTTCATCCTGGAAAGGGGAAAGAACATGGATTTCTGAAGTGTAACCCAATTTCCTAGGAGAAACAAAAACAACCTGAGGAAATTCAGTTACCAAAAGCACTTATCATACCCCAAGCAGGAGCATAAATAAACTAATCACAGAATGAGCTCCGTCAGCAAAATCTAATTTTCTGAGGAGTTTTTAAATGAACATTGCACTTGCTTAAAAGTTAAAAAAAAAAAAAAAAAAGACAGAGAGAGAAAGAAAGAAGGAAAAAAAGTAGGTCAGCATGTTTTCCTAGCATGTCTTTCTGACTCCATTAAAACTGTCTGTCAGATGACTAACCAAGCTTATAATCCAACTAAAAGCATGTTTGCTTTCTGTTGCACTTTTTGCCAGGGGAAAGGAAGAATTCCATTCAGCTTTAACTCTGAAATTTAGGTAAATGTCTTGAAAACTCAGGGAATTTTCTTGCATTTATTTACCAAATCCATTTATATCAGCAATAAGCAACTAGTTATGGATTTATGACACTAAGAAACAATCTCACAGACAATTAAATGCCTATCAGCCTTAGGCACTGCCTGCAGCACTTTAAGCTACAACTTTCTAAAGTCAGTTTCAGAACTTTCTTTGCATGATTGACAAACTTTTCGTAAGATCTAGAATTAAAAATTGAGGGTTTTCATAAATATGCAAACAAGTACTGGAATAAAGTGAGATGAGGCAAAGCTGTTTCAGTTAATTCTGGCTAGGCTAAGGGAAATTAATAATCACAATGTCTTATGATCTTTATTATTACTTGTGCTAGTATTAGCAGAAAAATGTTATTTTAGTTAGGATAGAAGGAGAGTTATTTCTACTGTTTATATGCTGTTCAACTTCAAAAAATTCTGCACACTTTCCACGTGAAAGCTAAAGAACTGGAGATTAACTGTTCCAATGTATTTTAAATCGAGCATGTGATACCGAGTCAAACTACAAACAAATTGAGGTTATTTTTAGAGCTCAGTCCTAAGGCTAGCATCCCAGCAGGAGGAGCTGCAATGTGTCAGCTGGCTTATCACAGGCACAGCAATGGAAAACTCCCTCTGCCACAACAATTCATGCAGTGCATGAAAGTCAGTCACCAGGGCCTGACAGCAGCAGAGGGAAATCCATGGCCTCTTCTACTTATGTACAGACCCTCTTAAACAGTTTTTGAGAGACTACTGGTTTCTGAGAGGCTGCTTTTTATCTTCCATGCCATCAGCGCAGGAGTTACAAACCCCACACTGGTTTTCTCTGTGGAGAGTTTCTTCGCATTCCGCAGAGACCTATCCTACACAAGACCATCCCCAGCAAATCAATTACCAGGAAAACAAAGAAATAATTATGTCTGCAGACAGAACTTGTCAGGAAGATGCATGCATGCTCACATATGTTTCTTGAAAGTGGAAGGACCAAATACACATCTCTGATAGTCAGTCCTTCAGGCACTTTTGCAGTGCTACAGTTCAGACTTCCCAGAACTCTTGGGAACAATTTACTGCGTTTCTCATGAGTCTTAGCTACTCTAGATAACATTTTCAGGTTGGCCTGACAACCAAATAAGCTGTGTTTAGCTTCAAGGCCTAGAATACAGGATCTTGGGTTGTTCCCAGACTGATATTTATCTCATCTACATTTCTCCATCCTTCAAATTCTTTATCTCCCCCCCCCCCCAAAAAAAAAAGTGCAAAGGGGGGGGGGAAAAAAAAAGCACAATAATAGTCAGCAGAGAAACCACAGAGCCCCAGCAGAAAGTACCACTGCCTGGCACAATGGCAATTAGGAGAAAGAGATGCATAAAAGATGCCACATGCCCCTGAACAAGAAAATGATCCGAGTCAGGAATACGAAGCAGTGAACTGAGTGTATAAAGAAAGAATAGGAGCACTGAAACAAAGCTTTCGAGGTCATGGGATTGGGGTCTAAGCAGTTATGTCTGCATGACCAAGCAAGCGTGGCCTCAACCCCACGCTGCCGGCCGAGCACACGGAGTGGGCCAGGACAGGCCCCCTCCAGATCTCCCATCTGCTCTTGCAGCAGTGGCGCCTGGCGCAGCACCAGGCACAAAGGACAAGCCAGCGGTTTTCCGGCTGTGAAAGCAGCAGGGATACTATGCTCCAACAGAAGTAAGGCTACCTCTAAGGACAACAGGAATGCATAGAGGCAGTTTCTTCATAAACACGAACCAGAGCAATGCTAAAAAAAGAAATGCCCTTCCCCAACCAAGGGACAGAATGAGAAATAACAGAAAGAGCCATAGAAATGAGCAGATCCACATAAAGGAGCTGCTTTGTAAGAGACATCCACACCAAATACCTTTTGGTGGGAAACTGACTGAAAAAAGCACATGAAACAGTACCTCCAAAAAAACCCCAAACCTAGAAGAGTATGACATGGAAAAATTTGAAACTCCATCTGTTGAAGTGTCCCTTTCTAACTGTCCTCAAAAAGGATCTGGACTTCCAGAGTAGGCAGCATGTGGCCAGGCAACAACGGAAACCTTAACTGCTAATATCAACAGCCAGTCTGCGGACTCAGATCAAATGTGCTCCCTTTAAAATAAGAAAAGGTTCAATCAAGTCACAGGACTTCAATAAATCCACTGAATAGTAACACATACTTCACTTGAGTGTACTGCAGATTTAAGCCTGTGCTGCTCTGCAGAAGTGAGGCTGTATGCACTTTAAACTCTTCACTGGCGCTAGTTATCTCCGAGTTTCATCTATATCAGAAGAAAAGTTATTCATACAAGAACCCTGTATCACTCAACTGAATTCATTCCACAGGACAGGATCAAAAGGCATTCAGAAAGTCCAGAACTTCATAATATCTTATTGCTACTTTTTATTTTCTTAAACTGCATCTGTTTTTGACTCACAGTAGATACTGCAGTGAAAACTGGTTAGCGTAATAACTTCAGAAGCGTCACAGTTTTATTAGAACACCTTGTTAAACAAAACGTAAGACAGACACACACTCATAGTCATGGATTAGAACTGACGGATGCAGATGAAGGCTGTGGAGAGCACCAGCCGTCGGGTGACTTCCATGTGCCCATGCTATCATAGAGAGAGCAGAGAGCACCGGCAAGTTCACCACACAAGCTATACCTCAGCGAATACATCTTAATGCAACTTCCAGCTGAGGACATGTAATCAATCTCTGTATGAGCTTATTGAAGGAATTCCCTTTATGCCTACTCAGTCCTCACGAGCCCCAAATGAGGGGAAAAGATGTAAAATACATATTTTTAAAATCATTAAAGACAAGACAAATCCTAGTGCTTCTTTTGTATTAAAGGAGAAAACAGAAAAGACAACTTTCATTTGAACAAGAAATGATGCAAAACATTAAAAACCTATTAAAAGCATTTAGTTAAAAAAAAAAGATGGAAAAGCAATTCCAGAGCATCCAGGCAAGGTCAGCCATATGCGGCAGCATCTCCCCGTTTCCCAGAGGCCTCTGCCATTCCCACTGCCACTCTGCTCCCAGCTCTCCCCCACTCTGCACCCACCGCATTCGATCGCCTCGCTCCTCCTTACACTAGGAAATACAAACAGGAGTTTCCCTACCCCTTCATCTCTTACTTCCCAGCACCTCCTGGCCAGCTGGCGCACGAGCACCCGTTTATTTTGCCAAGGTGCAGCAGCACCCTCTGGCCCTCCGCCAGCCCCCAGCTTCCAAAACTGTGGGCTTTCTACTCAAGAAAAAACCCTAAGCGCTGCAGCACCAGCATGTTCTGGTTTGAAGTTAAAATTATTTATCACTTCACACCTGAAAGGCCGTGGACAGAAGAAGAACAGAACCTCAGGACTCGGTTCATGCCTCTCCCCAGCATTTTAGGATTTAAGATCAGACTAATTACCAAATCATCATGACTTGAGCAAGGTTCACAAATCACACTGTGCTTGAGGAATGAGGAGAGGATTTACTTAGCCACATCATGAAAGGTGCCAATAAATTGTTCAGCTGGAGAGTTAACATAATTAAAAAAATCATTTTTTATGTTATTTTCTTTAGCAGTTTATTAATTGCTGCCTGAAATACTTTTGTGAAACACAACGAGCTGCAAATGAATTCATGGGCTATTAATCTGCTGTACATGGCACTGGAGGGAAAGCTCATTAGGTGAGTTGATGCAATTACTGCTATTACATAACCATCTTCACAGAACATAGAATAAATTATGAATAATAACATTCAATCTAAGTTGCTCCTTTAAACATTAAAGCTGGCAAGTGAAAGCTGTGCAAAACCAGGAGGAAAGGCTAAAACACAGAAGAGGCAGATCTCAAAAGCTGAAACAAAATCTGCTTCTTTGAAGACACCAAGCCACTGCAAAAGCAGAAGATGTTTATTTAACCATGGGGAACACTGTGCAAGAAGTAGAACTCAGTTCTTTACAACAGTATTTTAATTGTATATAAATCATTTTCAGCCACCCAGCATAACAAAGTGTGCATTATCTCTGGCAAAGGACAGACTGACCCTAGACCACTGTGTTTTTTGTAGCAGGCAGACCCCTTCTGTTGACTTTGCTCTTGTCTTAAGATATCTTCCAATCAGTGTTTGGCCTTAACTTTTAAAAGTTCCCAATTTCTCAGGCTGAGAAAATAAATACACTCCTTCCTATCTAATCAGAAACTGGAAAAGACAACCTTAATGAATAAGACTAAAAATCGTGATCTGTGAATCTTGATTGCTGTTTCCCTGCTATCTGTACACTCAAATTCTTAATTTCATTGGAATTCTCACATTCAGTTGGAATTTTTCACCTTCAGAACACAAGCTCTCCCAGCTCCTGTAAGAAGGGTCATCATTTTCACTTATCAATATAGGAAAACTAGTCGAATCATCTTGTAACTTTTAGTGAGAGGAATCAGTCCCAAAGCAGAATTTATGGTTTTGCAATTTCCACTCCAATATTTAGATGAAGTCCCTCAAGGAACCAGAGTCAGCAGACAAGGTACCTACTTCGGAATTTTTGACCAAGCCCCTAGCAACTATGTGGTATTTAGGCATCTAGTTTAAAATCTAGCCCATAGTAAAGCAGAAACAATTCTTAAATCCAGTACTTACCACCAGCTGGAAAGAATTAAACATACTTAAAACTCTGAGTAAAAGCATCCAAACAAAGATTTCATGGGTTATAACTAACTCACTTTAAAAAACACACTGTTAGCGGATCCAGAGGAACCTTCCCAAATGCAGCTATGGAAGTTAGCCCTCTAGTTAACGACTCATGGGAGATGGACTCTCACTTCAATAAGACGACCGAAAGAACATAAAATTGCAATATAATATAAATACACAAACATAACCATTCTTTAGATAGATGTTTCCTAGTTGCCAATTTAAACCAGAAATAAAATAAGTATTCATCCTATTGTTCAGTAGCAGAATTTAATCCTATGTTCTAAGCAGCATGAACATTTAAATATTATAAGACTGATGTCTGTGACAAAAAGTAACAGACATTTCTGTGCAGGTATATAAGAAATACAGAACACAAAAAGTTCTCCCCTCCATGGTAAGTCCCCTGCATTCCCTCCTGCCCTCCTCCAGGGAGGTTAATTGTAAGCAGATTTACCAATCTGAACATTGCTTCAGTGCACTAAAGCAATCTGCAACAATAATTCTGTGCCTTTATAAGCATAATTTTGCTCTGCCAGGGCTCACTGCAGATGAAGTTCATGGCAGTAGAGAGGGCTTTGCTGCATCACACAGTGGTGCCAGGACTAGGTGCGCACCTGGAAATGCACCCGACAGACTGCCAAGCACAGCTATAGCCCTTGTGGTCTGTGGGTTTTACAAAAGCAGATGGAAGCGAGCGATCTGCCAGGCTAGGCTGAGCAGTTGTGGCCAAAGGAAGCTCCATTTTTTCCCCCCTTGTACCCTGCAGCAAATCCAGTGTTTAGGTTTTATTTCAGGGTAGGTTTCATCCTATAAAGTGTATGTTCCAGCATCCTGCTTGAAAGCGCCCACTGTGTTTCAGAGTTTTGCCCCAATTCCTGCCTGTTCCCTTGATCATGCCAGGCACCACCATTGCACACGCAACCCTGTGTGAGCTCCAGAGACGCGAGGTCCACACGTACAGACACAGTGCACATCTTCCCTGCACCAGGGCTGGCCAGGGATGAGGCTTCAACAGCAGCCCAGGGATAGCGTATCAGAAGGGCAAAGGTGAGTTTCCTAACGAGACACTCGCAGCCCTAGTAACCATCCCACTTCAATGGCACCAGAACAAACAATCCAAAGTGCTGTGTGATCATAATTTGTCCCTACAGGTTCATAAAAAAAATTAAGAGGCTGGAGTGGGGGGAGATGGGAGAGAAATGTTACAGAAGGGGGGATCAGCGCCTCAGCTGCACCTACAACTCCTGCATTAGTTTCCGTGCACCCACGTATGCACCTGCTCGGGCCAGTTGCACAAGCACCCCCAAATCCAGCGCGCGGTGCTACAGAGGGGTTGGCTCTGGGGTGCTACAGTACAAGCTGCAGCTCACCTTGTGGGGACGCAAGCTCAGGAGTTTGAGGCAAGATTGCTGAGGGATCAGACAGTAAGGCTTTATTTGAAGCTCTGTTTTCGCCCTGTTGTCAGATAAGGCAGTCATTGCCAGGCCAGCTCCATTCCCCTCACATCCCTTGTCTTGTCTATTTAGAGCACAAACTTTTTGCAAGAGCAGCTATAGAACGAGAGCCAGTTCCTGTGCCCGTGGGATCCCGTTTCATCTGGGTCCTGTAGATACTATCACAATACAAACAGCTCCATTGCTGCCCTGGAGGCAGCCTTGTTACTGACCTCTCTATCAGATCTGGGGACTACAATAGGGCAGGAGATACCTCAACGAGCAAAACAGCCCACAAAGAAATGCAAATTTGGTGCATGCCTTCATCATCTCACTTCACTCGCTATGACAAGATAAAAGCGTACAAGAAATGCTGAGTGTCTCTTCATCTCTCACAACACGCTGTATCTCCATCTTTAAAGCCTTACTTATTGCATTGGTTAGGCAGTCATTTCTCATCTTGGATAGTTTATGTGTAACTCTCATTAAACTCAAAAGGAGCTGCATATCTAAGTATGTATGCCCTTTAAAGGCAGAACAAAAAAACATGACTAGAATTTAAGCACAGATTATTCTGGATACTGAAATCCTGTATTTACTCCTCCTTAGCTCTTAGGAACAGACATTGGGGTTCCTATTTGCCATTGTCCATCATGATTAACTTCCCAGTTGGGACTGGTTTGGCCACTGTAGGCTTGTTTTCCTGTTAGACTTCTGGTACCTTGTAATATGAAGGGACAGAAAAGGGTAATAGAGTTGTGAGCAGACAGAAAAACAAAGTGTGGATAAGGTATCTATTTAGAGAAACACCTTCTGTCTCCTAAAAAGCCGACTAACAAATGTTCCTTAGTTTACATGCCCTTCTGAAGAACTACACTTGAAACCTGGAGACATGTATGTAAGACAGCCAGATTAGAAGAGAAACCTTTTCAAGCTTTTTAGAGTTGAAAAGTTCCTGTTTATGAAGAGATAACACAGAACCATCTCAGCCTTAGTTTTTAAGCCGAGAAAACAAGACACTCCACATTCAAACTGATGACATTTAAAATATTGTCTCTGTTCCACTGCAAAAACTTTCTACAGAATTGCAGCCAGAAGACATCCTTCACTTCTCCCTAGTATCTTCTCTGCTCCCTCTCCGACTATCCCCCTTTTGGTGCCTTGAGCAGTTTGAGATAAAGGCAACCGCCAAAGGGCAGTTTCACTCTCTCTATTCACCCTAAGAAACAGGCAGAGCTTAATTCTTGCATGGGGCAATTCTGGCCAAGGTCCAGCTATCTTATGAGAGGAAAGGGAAAAATACATGACCTAAAAAGTGGTAAATTTTTATACTTTATCCTAACTAACTTTGGTTAACATGTTAGCAATACTGCTGGCATTGGAGTGGGTTTTGGAAATACAATATTACAGCATTTAAGAGGATTATTATTTCACGACAGTGGTAAAATCCTGGATGTCATGCCCGTTTCATTAACCACAATTTCTGATTTCCATGAGAAGGGGTTGGAAACTCTGCAAATTGGTCCTAAAGATATCTAGCTCTTTCTCTTTCCCCTTGACACTTTTCCTCTGAGAGGGGAAGAAGCACAGCATGGGAGAGAGAAAAAAAGATGCAACTGGTACAGACTGGTGTGACTTCAGAACCTGTTCTGCTCCTGCCCAAGTACAGAAAAGTGAACTACTAGGAAATTTCATGCAATTTTGGAAAGAGAAATGCTTATGACTGAGCTGTGACTTAAATACGTTCTTGTCATCACTGTCTCATCAGTGTTAGAATTCTTTCTCCGGTCTTAATCCTTCTTAAAGAAGTTCTGTGGGTGAATTAAGTCAGAAAGTGGTGCTGGGTAATTTTTTGCTTCTCATGTACACACTGCAAATTTCTGTGATGTTTATTATTGGAATTGACCTACTGAAATCAGGAAGGTCACTGATAAAGGAAAAATCCCACAACAATCAAATATATCATTACATGAAAGAATTGTTTTTTACTGTTATCAAGCCAAACAAAATAAAGTAACTCTTCTAAAAGAGTTCCCACTGGAGATTTGAGAAAGGCTTCTTTCTGCTAAGTTTTCATGCTTGAAAGGGATATCAGTTAACAAGAAAAAAGAAAAATCACAAATTTCTATCTAAATATTTTTTGAAGAGTTAATTTCAAGGGCAATGCAAAGACTTCTAGAAAAGAAGGTAGAGAAAAAAATTCATTCTTTTCCCTGATTTGTACATTTACCAATACTTTGCATATGGTCAGATTTACTATGTAGGTTTAGGAGAGAATTTCGCCTTTTAGAGAGGCTTCAACTAGTCAGAACAGAAGACTTAATGCCGTTCCATCAGCTTTTTAAAATGCCATAAACTGGTATTTTGAGTTGCCTTGTCAAATTTGTGATCCGGCCACTAACATGGAAACCTCTCTCCTCCCTCTCACCACCCGTTGCCAGTGCGGTCTGGGCTGGTTCCTGCATGGCTGCCCACGCACCTATACAGGCGTGAGGCCGAAGGATGGCTGCTGCCCACAGCATGAGGGACAATGGGAACTGCTGGGGAAACAACAGCCGGCATCGACACCGGGGCTCGCCAGGCAGCAAAGCAGCACATAGGCGTTCACAGAAAAGGGATGGAAACATTAGAAGGGCTTAACAAGCTGGTGCTCTCCCCTTACGCTCTGCCCAAGATTTCATAAGGGAAAGCATCTGGTGATAAGCCAGTCTTAAAGCAGGTAGTTGTGGCTGTGTGTTTTTTAAATTTGGGCAGGTTAATAAACATCCACTTAGAATAATTATAAATAATAATAATAAAAAAAAAACTAGAAAAAACCTGGCAAAAGTACCTACTTACAAATTCTCGCCTCCACCCAAGCTGGCCAGGGTGCACATGCATCATGTTATGCTAGAAATTGTCATGTGATGGCATTTAGGCTGCAAAGTTAGGGACTCAGAAGTCAGTAAAGAACAGGTCTGAAGTTGCATGCAAAAGTCAAATTCCTTTTGTGCATACAAATGCAGATAGTGGCTTCAATTACATAATCCCATAATATTTTCTTCCCTTGGGACTGGCACATATACATAAGATATGACAAACAATAAACTGTTTCTGAAGACAACTTACATTCTTTGGACATTCCCACTTCAAAGCACTTCTGTAGTCTGCAGTACTGGCAGCGATTTCGAGTAACTTTATTGATAACACAGTTTTTATCTCTATGACATGTGTAAACCATGTTCTTCTGGATACTCCTGCGGAAAAAGCCCTGAAATCAAGAAAAAAAGAAATCAAATAAATATTTGAGCTTCCCATAACCCTTAGAGACAAGCACTAACATTGCCTTAAAATAGCAAAATGAATTTAAAGTTATGATTGAAGTAGGGAAACTTTAAAGACTCAGGCTTATTACAATTTAATATTGTTTTTCTGCAACATAAGAATCATCTCTAATAAATGCTAATTAAATAATGTGACCTAAAGCCAAAATAAACAAAACTAGAACTAGTAACAGCATTCGGGAAATGAAGTCCTAGATTTTTACATAAGAGCTCAAGTAAAAGTGGTTGCGGCTTATGTATTTTGTAATGAGCTAGGTAAACAGCAGCCTTCCACATCAATCCACTTGGAAGTCAAACACTCGTCCAAGAAGCAACAGTTTCCCTCTATCTTGGTTGTTGCAGAGATGCTCTACTTTGAATACTGCACATAAAAGTGAAATAACTGGAAACCCAGGTCTTTTAGGAGTTAGAACTCCTACAGCAATAAATTCAGCTTCTGTGGGTGGAAGAGTTTCACATCAGCTTACTGAGTTTTGAACTTGTAAACCCTGCCAATTACAGTATTTTTCTTATTCAGACAGCTGTGAAAATAATCATGTAGCTAGAATGATCTTGAACAGAAATTGAAGCAACACTACTGAAAGTCTGGTTCATACTTAAGGAACATCATCTGACTGGATTCTTCCTATGACAAGTAAGGGGGAGAAAGACATTCATGAACAGCGAGGCTAGTTGGCAAAGAAAAAAAAGGCAAGAACAACTTAATTTCTTTATCTCCATTAAAAACCAAGCTTTAGATAATACCATAATAATGAAGAAGAAAGGAGGATTACTTTAAGCATTTAGAGATCAATCCACAGATATGCAGTGAAAGTCTTTCTGTGACAGACATTTTGGGAATTTGACAGTACTACTTAGCCTTCTCACTCAGGTTTTGAGCGTCATTTCAGCAAACACCGGGGTCAAATTTCAGTCAACATCATAGCAACATGGAAGCATACTTGGCAATTTATATCTGTTGGAGGGCTTGAAAGGTTGAAACTCTTCACCAAGCTGCATGTTTACACCCTATAGGGAAGCAGTAAACTTGATCTCACAGATGATAGCTCCATGCCCACAATGCATTTGTCCAAAGATGTAATCATGGTAAACTATAAAACAGGCTTTCTTAAAAGCACTCGGAGATATGCAAGTAGTTCAAAAGCCAAAAACCCTATCATTCAGAGTTAACCGAGAGGGTTGCTGGCTATGCGATCAGGGAGCGGTAGGACAGGCACAGTCAGTAAGGGCTGCTCATAAATTCCTTGCACACCCAACATGCTACAGATGCTAATGTTACAAAAATACCTCACATTGACTCAGAACTGAAAAATGCTTCTTTAATCATGTAACCCCTGGCAATAGTTTTCTGCAGCTCTTGCACAGGCAAGCCTCATCCTGATGTTAGCCTCTCTGATTTAGAAGATACCTAACATTATAATCAAAGTGGTAAATAAAAACTCTTTTCTTCTTTCTTTCTCTTAAGCTACTGGACCCCAGATTAATATTTAACATCATTTATTTAGCCAATTAAAACCTTTCAGAGTTATCAATAATTGCTATTTTATATTCAACTCATTAACACTGCTTGAATGTTTGCAGGAGAAAATATGGCAAGTGCATACATTTGTTTACTTGCTGAAAATTTGTAATACTATTCACTTCTTGCTTGCTTTCTTTGATATTCCCATATACCTGGCTCTGTCAGAATTGTTGGTCCTGCTAACCAGACCTGTGAGAAGTCTATGGCATCTATTTTGTTTTATTGCTAACAGGCAGAAGTTGTGCTGGCTCAGGGGTCACTGCGTGGCTTATTCAGGCATCACTGTTCAGCTGGACAGAGGTAGCAGCAGCCCAGCCAGGTAACTTCCCCTTCGGCCATCCCAGTTTAATCCACTGCTGCATGTAAATCAACATCCTTGGTCAGGCAGTAATGGATTTATACCCCAAACAGCAGCCTGACAAGCCAGTAAGCAAAATGGGCTGAACAACCAAAAATGACACTCTCGTGCAACAACTGTCTCACCTCGCTGAACAACTGGAGTGATTTAATAAAAATCAGCTCCCCAAGCCTCCTCATTGCCTGCACCCTCTCTGGGGCACTGGCTGCCAACCATCCATCCATGCTTGAACAACTTCTAGTTTACTGAAGCAAGCACTGCCTGGAATGAAATACAAATGTCAAGTGTCACCCAATAGAGAGCACAGCGGGAATGGCCTCCCCAAAATATACCTGTAGCGCACCAAAAACTAACCTGTAGCTAATGGCACCCGTTGATTGTGCCGAAATATTGGGACAAATGATCAGATTCCATGATCCTTTTAACCTAGGGTGTAATTACAACCCATCAGGAAGGAAAGCAGAGAAGGCAACCTCAGTCCTTAACATAGAGACTTGCCCTTACAGCCAACCAGAGGAAGGAGATCCAACAGCAAATATAAAGCATTCATGAACCCATTACTGAGACAAAGGGCTTAAGAAGAATAAATTTAGAAAAAGCAGATATCTAGGTCTAAATTAAGACAGCTGTTCCATGGGACTTCTTTCAGCAGCCCAACATCCCCAGGCAATAGCCTATGTAGAATAGAATATGCAGACTGGAATATTAACCGTGGAAGCTTAGACCATTTTGCAAATTATTTTCCGTCAGCTATGTTTGAGTATCTTTCTAAACTTATTCACAAAATAGAATGAAAAATAAACGTGCTAATGTAAAAATATCAGAGGAAAAAAGGTATGATGTGGTCTGGCCCAAAACTAAGAACCTGTTTTTCAATGGTATATTAGTGCCCAACTTTTAAGAACTCTTCTGTAATACAGTAGTGGGATACCATTTTACTAACATCTGTGAGGAACTGTTTAAGATGAAGTTTAAGTGCTATGCTGTTGAGCTTTTAAAAATTTTCCTCCAGAGAGGCATTAGGAATAATGTCTAGAATCAACATGTTGTTTGTCTGCATAAAAAGTCCAAAACAAAATCATGATCTGCTGAATAAGAGGCCATTTTTCAACTATGAGAGGGCAAATAGCATTTACATAGCTCTGCTGCTTGGTTTTTGAGATGTGCCTCCACAAGCCGCACACATTGCGGGGGAAGTTTCGGGTGGCATTACAGGGTAGGGTCATGCCAAGGACTATTTCTCAAATCTGACGCCAGGCTCACAAAAATATTTGCTCACCAGGAAAACCTATATGACAGGCGATTGTTTGGAATTGTGTGGTTTCAACATGGATACTTTTCTTTCCTTTAAGTTTGTCTCACCCTAGATGACAGGTTTATAGCGATGGCCTGCTCACCATAAATACAAAGCAGACACGTCCCAGGCACCCAGAAGAGCGCACACACTTCGTTGTGTCACACATGCAGCAAGCCCCAGGCCTCTGCAACATATGCAGAAGCAGTGATTTGCACACACCTCATAGGCAAACCTACCACCTATGATTAAAAGCGGTCGTCTACCTCCAAACTGACAGCACTTGCCATCTGCAGGGCTGCATTTTTGTATGTACTCATGCTACTCAATAATAAAATCCAAATACAACCATGCTTGAGCTTATCCCCAGCAGGCGGTATCTGACAGGCTTCTACTTGACCATGATTCTCCCTTATCCCTGAAGTATTTGACTTGTTACACCACCCGGGACATGACATATTGCCCGTGGCACAATGTCATCCTGCTTATCCCATTTTACAGACTACAGCAAGGGCAGGATGGAGACTAGACAGGACACAGTCTTTACTCCAGCTCAGGTATTCACTCTTCACTCGTCTTTTGGGTTACTAGCTTCTCTGCAGCAAGGTAAAATATTGCAGAATATAGTGACGGGCAGAACTGACATTTGCCTTCAGATTAAGCAAAAAAACCACAGTTAAATCATTTCAAGGTTGGGTTCCAAACAGCAGAACAGGTATAATACACAGGTATAGCATAATGGCCTTTTTATTGCTTTTGGCCAATACATCAACCCCTTTCTTAGGGGGCTAGCCGCCT
This sequence comes from Dromaius novaehollandiae, assembly GCF_036370855.1. NCBI lineage: Eukaryota > Metazoa > Chordata > Aves > Casuariiformes > Dromaiidae > Dromaius > Dromaius novaehollandiae. Next base: position 32,377,820 of record NC_088099.1, read on the forward strand.
TCGTTGTACTGTGTTTATGGATCTAATGCCTTCCTGTCAGCTCCTCACAAAGGAAAGATTTAGGCAGGAGGTGAACACTGTTCAGCACTGCTTATATCCATTTTTTTCCCCTCTAGGTTCACTAAAGCAAAGTTAGAAACAGGCCTCAGTTTTCCCAAAGTGCTTTCTCATCTGTGTTCTCACAACCCTGACAGTTTCCTCAAAAAACGAAACAAAAACAAATCTTAACTTTAAGAAGTTGCCAGGAATTTCAGAGACAGAAAACCACTACTGTTTATAAATTAATCAACTTAGAGTGGCTATTGGCTCTTGTTAGAAACTAATGGCAAGCAAAGTTACTATTTGTTGTGATGCATTCACCTTGTAAGAAATAGAGTCTGCTGAGGTACTCAACATTTACATGAGTAAATTTTATGCAAATATTTTAACATCCTTTCCAAATTAACACCCTATGATGGCAGAAGAGACACCCCTGTGCCAAAAACAATTGCAAATGATTCTTTCCTGGCAATTTAAAATGCATTATGTATATAAAGAAAAAACATACTGTGAAACAAAATAATTCAGTGATGCATATTTGGTTTTGACAGCACCTACAAAGTACTTGAATTTAAACTAAAGGAAGCTACTGAAGACCTATCAAGAACAGTGACTTGCTCTAATACTCCTTTTATCTGCAACTTTTGAAATAAACATGTATCTCATGTTTTTCTTTTAGTGAAGACAAACAAAGCTTTACAGAAATCAAACTTTTGAACTAAATCTCTTTTTAAGCTGCTTTTATCAGCATCCTTTACACAAAACAGTTTGGACAAACATTTCAATTTTTAATCTCATCTCTTCTGCACGCCAAGCCATGCCCCTCCCTGGCCCACCAATCTTGTTATCTTAATGGATGACAGATAGAATATCACTCTGACCACACCACATTAGGCGCCCTCATTTACCGAGTGCAGGGAAAAAACGCTGAGTATAAATTATTCAGAAATCTATTGTATCAGCATGTGTTCTCTGAGCATTCACCACTGGCAGAGCAGGCAGATTATTCTTCACTTTTAATTGTGTTGGTATCTTATCTGCAGCACTGAAAGTAGAGAGTGATACGTGAAACCGTATGTATCAAGCAGCAAATAAAGCCAGTTTACTAGGTCTATTGCTTAAAACCAAACAACCTATTTAGTCCATGTAACTTCAACACAATGCCAAAAAAACCCACCTCATCCCACTTACCATTTACTTCTGTAGCATTTGTCTGTTGCTGTGTCAAAAATTAAAGAGCTCAGCACAGAGCAGCGTTGCTCACAGAGAATATTAAATATATCAATAGTATTTTGAACTCCATTATGTCACTGGCTGAGTACAAAGGAAGTCATTACAAATAAGCCCTCAAAATAACATTTAATGTTTAAGCTTATGAAGTCTTACAAAATTGTTTGCATAAACCACTATACCTAGATATCTGATAATCAATTCTCTCTTCTTCACTTTACATCTGATTTTGGTAAGTCACATGATTTAAAGCTAAAATTATGCATATCATGTGAAGAGAAGGATCATTTGGTCTTAACAGCTTCTTAAAAATATTTTGCTAGCATAAGGTGTGCCAAATCTTACCCACAGATGTAGCAGGCTCACAAGTTGAAAAACTGCACTGCAAGCCAGAGATAGGGTAATCAAAAGAGAAAGGCTATTGCTAGCTCAATCTGTTTAAACAGCCTGCTCAGTTCATCTAGTTCAGCTTTGATTACCCCCCAAATACAGTCAGCCACCTATGACTTCTGCAGATTTAGAGGCCATTCTTTGGTAAATTTGCAAAATAAGCTTCTAAGTGAAGTGTCTTGCCACTACATCCCTAAAAGGAACAAAGGAGTAGGAAAGACTTTTCTGCAGTAGAGTTTATCAAGTTACTGATAAACTGTGCTTTGAAGGCAAAAATAAATAACAAAAACAACAGAAAAGAAAACCCAGCCCACAGCATACCTGAGACTTCTGCCATTTATGCACTCTGAAATAGGGCCTGTGTAAATATGCACCATTTTACAGAGGAAAACTGTTCAGGATGCATAGCCTCATTTCAGTCTATTTATTTTAGCCATTTAAGTAACCCTCTACCCCCGCTAACCCTGTAAAACTTACCTGGGTAAGACAAGCAGGACCTGGGTTCTGCTCTCTCTAGAGACATCAGCAGAAACATTTAGGCTCTGATTAATGAGACCTGCACAAACCCACTTGGCTTATGTGTTTGGGGAACAACACAGGTGCGTTCATGAACAAAACACGACCTGCAGTAATTTTGTTACAGGTGGCAACAGTCAAGGAATAATCAATCTGCAGTAGGATCTGCAGTCAGGTTAGGGCAGACAGAATACAACTTTTAGTTGTTAACTAGGAATATCTGGTATAAAAGTCATTGACAACGTGCAACTCCACAAGTGCAATTGCACAGAAAGGTTTAAAAAAGATAGTAAAAAGATTCTATAAAATAGTAAAAAGATGCTATAAAATGGCTGCAGACAGAACATAAGACCCCACAAATAACAAAAGCTGCAAACGCAGCTAAGAGGAAATCAAAATGAGCGTGTTTGTAGCTGCACAGCACTTTTCCAGGATGTGTGCCCTGTCTGTCCTGCTTTAGAAATCACTTTTGGAATAAAGCTTTTGGAATAAACAAATTAACTGTCCAACATTATGGCTGGAAACCACCGTCTGCACAAAATGGAAGCAGCTACAAGAGCAAGTAGAGGAAGGCTTATTGCCAGGAAGCACAGCAATTGTGCTGCTTACGTACGCCAGGGCAGGACAGTTGGATCTTTGCAAAATACATGAATAAACACTGCTGAATGTCAACAGCTTACAGAGAACACCTAGAGCCCGTCAGCTGCAGTGCAGAAGAGGGCTTGGACACCCAGCCTCTGTGTCATTCTGTGGTGGGAAGCCGTCTGGGATTTTTTGTTGCTATTGTTATTGTCAGCAGGAAATCTTTGCTCGCCACTCACATTTCATCTCATCCAGCCATTTAGTCTGCTATAGCCTTCCAGGGCCAGAGGAAGAAAGCAAAATTGGCATGAACTTTACGAAAGCAAGCAAGTGCTACCCCAGATCTTGCACACAGGAATACAGACCTGTGGATCTAAGAGCAATCCACTAAAGGTGAAAAATAACTGTTCTCTTTTTATTATTCTTATACAAATGGAAAAGCTTGCAAGGTTTTAGGGTTTCCTCATTTCTTAAAAAGAAAAAGCCCAAGTGGACAGAGGTAGGCAGATAAAGAATTTGTCACCCCTCTCTAAGCTATCAAAGTGGGAATGCTCATCTGCAACTGCAAGAAACTCTCCAGCAAAGCCAGGGAAGGCCACACTTGATAAATCCTAATAGTTTTTAAGGTGAAGAGAGTCTTGTGGGCCTCAGAGGGAAAGGAAGAAATAATTTCAATAACAGTTTGAAGGAAATTATTCATGGGGCTACTAACGGCAATTAGCCTTTGGCCACTGGTAAGGCAGAAATGAAACCCATTTATCACGGCACCCTATACTAACACATTTTCTGATTCCACAAAGCTTGGCCTGAACTTAAAAACATGCCCCAAATAGTCAAAACTATTGATTTTTTTCTGCAAGTTTGAAGCACTGTTCTTCCTGTCAGCTGGCAGAAAGCAGCTACCGATGGAGTGATCTCCCCAACAGGAAAGGATGGAAAATGGTTGCTGTTTGCCGTGAAGTTTGTAACCTTCATTCATTCAAATGCAATCTGCAGCAACCTGCTCCAGTAAGAGTACAACAGTATCTGTAAGACCACACTCGGATTTCTCCACAGCTTCGATTTTCACTGAACTCCTGACCTTTTTAGCAAACATGTCAAAGTCTCCAGACAGAGCAGTCATCACCTTGAAACAATATGTGAGGAGAAAGAATGGTTGAGATTTTCTGCTGCTTCACTTCAGTAATTTAAACCAAGAGGAACGAGCTGGTATGCACTTCCATCTGCTTTCTTCAAATTAAAAAAAAAAAAAAGGAAATGAAATGTATACAATTAAAAAGTTACAGTCAACTTCCTTTCAGTAATGTCTATAGGATGATTTTTGGCCTGCTAGGAAACTCCAGATGGGCAATGTAATGAATATAATTTAATATGACTAACAGGAGATCAAAGAAATATTTTTCTGAGCTGCAGAGCACTGAGCTACTTCACACAGTTTAATGCAGAACACACGAATGAGTTACTGCATTTTGCTATTTTTCTTATATTTTTGTTTAAGCAAATCAATGCCCTTTAACCTAATTTGTGGAGGACCAGACCTATAACCCACTAAAACCATAAAATGTCAGTAAGATGGCAGGACGACTGGCTAGCACTTATCCAAAAGGCTGTATGTTGTTAACTGCTCGGCGTCTTCTTTTTTGTCCTCTTCTCCTCCAGTGCCTCAGGATTTATACCACCAATTAAGACAATAATGAGTGCCCCAGGTTGACCTCCCAGGAGCAAGAATTAATTAAGCGCAGTATTTCTTAGTAAAGAATGACACTTTTCCAAGCCATTTATGTAGCTGCTCTCTTGCATGGAAACACGGTGTCAGGAAAGACTCTCGGAATTATTATCGCCCACGTCTATAACTCACATTGGTTTATGCTCTTAATTCAGAAGGTCTCTTTTTTATCCATCGGGGTTGTGGGGGGATGGGGGACAATATTTCAGGGGCAATTTCACCATAGATACACACAGGATTTTTTATTTTCCATAAAGAGAGCTACAAAGAAACGGGGCTGCACACAAGCCAGTCTAACAAAGCAGTTCTCCCAGTTAAAACAAAACATCCCCTCCACACTGTACCCTGAAGCAACGTGCAGGTTTCTGCAGCGCACGGGACAAGGGAAAGAGTCATGTTAGCTATGAAACTATCATACTGCAATTACTCCTCCGAGTCTCTCAAATTAGCCTATCCATTTAGCTGCTGGCAGAGGCAGAAACATGTAAAGAGGAAAGGGCGAGCTCAAACATGAACCTATATGGGAGGCAGAAGCTATGCATACGCGCCGAGGAATTTCCCTGCGTGAGTAAGCTTTGCTTCCTCCTCCTCCTCCTTCAAACTCAACCAAGGCGACACACAAAGTTCCCGCACGCAATTGGCCCTGCAATTATTTACCAGGAAAGAGACACAGGGACTTTCATACCTTGGCAGTCAATAAAAAACCCCTTGCACTTCCCTGCCTTCTAAAATTTATAGACTAGTTCCTAGCCTACTATCAGCAACCGAATGTTTATAGCCCAACTGAAATAATAATGCAAACTATGCCACAAATATTTATATACGCCTGCAAGTGGCCTGAGTCACAACTCCCCTTGCTCTAACAGCAAGAGTCGCGCAGTTTGCGTAGAGCCGGCTCTTTTCTTCTCTCTCCCCAACGGACCCAATGTGCACAGAGCGCCCCAGCCCGCCTTGCCCACCCTGGGGTGCTGCCTGGAGCCCCTCTCGCCAGCCGCCTGGGTGCTCCCGGGACACATGGGTGCTCCCAGGGCAGGCCGCGAGCTGACCCGCGCCGTGCTGCTTCCCACGTGCGGATTCTTAAAAACTTGCCTGTTCTTACGGTCTTTATCTAACCCGAGAGGAGTTTTAAAACGCTCCCCAGTCTGCCATACACAAGAAGCTTTTGCGGAGGGATAAGGTGACGTACAAAGACAACGCAGAAACAAACCCCAAATATTCCAAAGAAATGACACATACATAAACGCTCCAAAATAAAGCAGATGTCTTGAGCATTATGCTTCCTGGTAAGCTTTTCAGGCATCCATCTGAATGGCTCATCAGCGTACGTTCATTGTCTCTCCACTTTTTTCTTTTTTTTTTTTTTTGCAAGCAGTTTTGACAACCGATCTCTAAACAAATATGTTGCATGAAATCCCTTGAAACCTGGCAAGTAATATCTTGCACCAACTACTTTATGCTGTTCAGTTAATACAGAACTACTCACTAAAATCTCTCACAGTGCAAAATTTAGCAAAACTCTGATGCCTGGAAACTAGAAAATAGAGTTAAACACCCACAAATATTGAACTCCGGCTCTCTAGTACCGGCAGTAGTCAAGGAAAATTACCTCTCCACACTGCAGCTAAAACTCATTACGGACAGCAACAGCAGAGAGATGAGTTGGAACAGCTTGGCAAAACCACCGGTTTTGTTAAAAGTGATGAAGGTGGGCCATGCCTCTCTGCCTGATTCCTGCATACAAAGTACCTGGGCACCTTACAAGACCGCTCTGTCTAATTGCATTATTACATTGTGCAGAAAATGGAATTAGCAGGTCACTGTGACTGGGCCCTGCACTGCCCCGGCTCTAGCCAACTGCATTCAAAATGATCTTTACAAAATGGAAAAACAGACTGAAAATGGTGGATTAAATGAAGTCCATGCAAGTACAAGGGGCTGTGCTTGGAGTGGCATTATTAATTACTAAGCTTCCAAAAAGTGCTAATAGGAATCATAAAGCAACACTAATCAGCGATATATATCTTGTCGTAAATCATGCTGAGATGTTGAAAAAGAAGTACAGCTTACATGACAAATATAGCCCTGTCCCCACTTTGCCGAGTTCTGGGCACGGAGCAACTTTAGAGCGATTGGACGAGCAGCAAACATGACCTTTGAGGGGAGTGTGAATGAGCTGGGGCTGATTACCCTAACAGAGGAAAAATTTAGCAAGATGTTTTCCTGTTTTCTCCCTCCTCTGCCAGACTTTAATCAATGAGCAAATTTAAACATGGAGGCTGACAAGATGATCATTCTTCCAATCTACCAAAATCACATGGAATAAGTGAGTCAGGGTAAGATCAAAGTCTTAGAATTTGGCTCCTGGGTGCCCTGCTTCACCTCTCCTGCTCACCTAAGACTGTCTTTCTTTCTTAAGAAAAAAAGAAAGTTTTCTTTTTTGTTTCTGTACAGGTAGCAGTTGCCCTGCATCACCTAGGACAGAGTCAACTGATTAAGATCATTTGCAGTAGCATCTGAGCTACACCTTGTCCCCCCGAAGGAAAAAAAAAGGGGGGGGGGGGGTTGTGCTCATTCATCTCAAAAATGGTGGGCTGCAGTGCCATCTCTGAGAGTTGCTGTTTGAACGTCCCTAGACCTGGAGTGCTGCCACTGTTCTGCACTAGCAGAAAGCACATGAGGATCACAGTGCACTTTGAAGGGAGGACCTAATAATGTACACATATTTATCATACATGCACAGAGCTCCAAAGAGCCACGTACTCAGACCTCCTCCCTACTGGGAAGATTCATCCAGGGAGCAATCAGCCCACACAGCTGGAGGAGGAGTGCACAGTAGCCCATTGGAGCGGCTGCACGGGTGCTATAAATCTCCATTTACCCTGGTAAGCGCATGCAAGGAGGTACATGGAACAGGCCACATCTGACAGTAATAGGACCCATTAAATTGTCTCTTTTGAACAGAATCTGAAATGGGTACAAACTTAACTCCATGAACAGGAATGTAATTCCTCAACCTCACTGCACACAGGCTGTTGTGGACACGGCTCATTCGCGGTGGCAGGGAGTTTGGCTGGGGGCTCCTGGCTTTCCCCCTCGTGCTGGTGGAGCTCCACGGGTGTCCGAGGCTCACCGAGGTCATGCCTCCGTTTTTCTAGCCAAGGCATCTAGAAACAATATATCTTTTCTCCCTTTTACATGAGTACTATGAGTATGATAACGTTTTTAATTGCACAGTAACTTTTTCCAATAAAATAGATAAAATGAGAAATTTTAAGTGTGGCCATGTGAAACCACAAGGAATTTTATACAGAAAAACGTGTTCTTATATCTCAGTTGTCTTCTCAACTGAGCTGTCTAAATTGCAGGGACTCCTGCATATTATCAAAGGGAAGAACAATTTATGGGTAAGGACCCTGAAGTAGCAGCAAACCAGCTGCATTAATATATCAATTAAACAATTAATATATTAATATACCAGAAAAACCAATTACAGAATTAGTCGCATGGCTTCTTTAACACAAAAAATAGTTTTTTCTAAGTAAATACTGAGCAGCATGAGAGATATCACCACTAAAAGTGTCTCCTTGCATATGGAAAGTCCATCTTAAATAAGCAGAATAATATAAAACATAAAAAAGACAGAATCTGTATGTACTTTCTACTGAACTTGAGAAACACAAAATATCCATACATAAAGCCTAGAGCAGGAGCCAGATAGAGCAAAAGATAAACATATGGGTATACTTTTAACTTGGATACTTTCTGACTTTTGAATGGCTACTTGTAACTGGAACAGGTTTTTTTACTAAGATATTTGTTTTGTTTTATGGGGCGGGGGGGAGAAAGAAGAATGTACACAATAAACAACTCGAAGAAAGAATCTGTAAAGTGAACTTTATGGGAAATACCAAATCTTGGAGAGTTGCCTGCCACTGCCTTTCCTGGTATATAGCACATGGCCGAGATTTCACGAAGAATAGCTCTGGCTCTGCAAAGCTGAACAGCCCTGGGAGCCACGCTGCAAATTCAATTGCACTCCATTTCCAGAAAAAGCTAAAGAAAATACCCCTTTAGGAAATTTCCTCAAAGGAACATTTCATTCGGGATTAGAAAGGACCTCTGTTTCCATCAGCAGGTCAGTCAATACACACAGAGAGCAAGGCAAGGTCACATTCTTAGGCCAAACAGAGTATTTCTGCAAATTGGGAAGCTGACCACTTGTGGACCGGGTGGTTGTTTACAATAACCAGAAAATAGAGATATGTATATTTCTCAAAATAAATCCAATAAGTAGCAAACAAAGAGCATCTGAATATATACTAAACATGTAAGTAAACAGAATTAGCTAATGGGTAATTCCATTTTGTACACTTATGAAAACCATTATTTTTGGATTTAGTTCTCTAAGTTGTGCCAGTCAGAAAATCTTTCAGCCCCTGTTAGAAAAACTCAAACTACAATTTAAATGCCTAAAGCAAACAGAAGAGTGACCCCAACTGTCTCACCAGCAGGCAAGTCAATGCTCAGATCCAAACGCAGCAACTATTCCATGCTCCCCCTTTACTCCAGAAGTCTCTGGAAAATGGTGCACGTTACTGGGGGGTCCAGCAAGTCACCAAATCTAAATTCAACAGCCTGATTTCTCATGTATCTTTCTCTATCAATGTCTCATTACCCAGCTTTAAAAAAGTGCCAGAGTTAGAAAAAGAAATCGGGTTCATTGCAATTTTAGAATTCTGTAATTGTTGTTCAGTAAGTAAAAACAGAATAGTATGGCATAGTGTAAAAAGCAATGTAGCTTACTACTGTTGCTAAAAAAACTCAGAATATTTCATTGCCGAGATGTTTGCTCATGGATACCCATGTTCCCTTATCTACTGAATTATCTCTACAAACAATACTTTTAAAGATATTATAAAATGATGTATTAAATATGGTGCAAAACTGCATTTTTTTCCATGGTGCAATGACTTTCGGGGTGTGCACAGGACAGACTGTACTCCACATCTATAATTAAAGGCCACATGTGGTCCTTAAACCAATGGGGAGTTGTGAAATAGATTAAAAAGATGACAAATGACTGGAACAAAAGGGGTTTTTCTCCTCTCTCCAGTGAAATGTAAAATGCAAAAGTAAAATGTGCTAGAACCTACTCTCAGGAAAATAAAAACTCACTCTAAATCAGCCATATAAAAATCATAGGGCTCCTTGAAGGGAAAGCGTAACAGACTGAATCACAGTTCACCTGCCTCTGACATCTCCTGTCAATATGTCACTACCTGATTTGCATAGACAGTGCTTTTACACATATGTATAATTTACTTAATTCTGTTAAAGTTATTGCAACGGGGTGCAGGGTACTGATCTGACGCAAACCTCAGTTCTCTCAGCCATCTGCTAATAAGCCACAACAGTTACTGGCAGGTGAAAGACAGCTGGATACGTGACAAAGGCATTTACAGGGGTTCTTTAGGACCTACGCTGGTGCAAGGAGCTGAGATTTAACCTCAGCAGTAACAGGAATATACGCATGTAAATCTGAAGTGCCTTCTATGTTTTACTGTACCTGTTCTTGGTGTAGAAATGAGTAGACACTGGCAGAAGAGGAAGATTTGGCAATTTTAGTTTAATAATAATAATGAACAAACTACAGCTATCATGGACTAGTTAGCGGAAAAAGACCCTGAAAAGATCAGCAGACATTAAGGCTACATCTATATTAGGGAATGCTCTTGGGGACTGTCATGGGCACTGCGTCGGACTGAGGTACGATGGGAAAGTCCACGTCTACATTAGTTAATGCTTCTGGCCCCTAAAACAGGCTGGCTGGATACCAGCTGACTACGGGAAATGGTCATTTCGCAGTGCCAAACCCTGCCCAGGGGCTGCTTGGTACAGCCAAAAACCTCCCGCCTATAGACCGCTGCAGCGCAGTGCCCAAAAACACGCCTGGCGAGCGTTCGACTTTGCCGTAGTTAAGAGTCCGATGCTGATCTTTCTTAAGAAAGCCTGCGTTGACCGTGTCAGGAATTTTGCACGAAAAGGGAGTGTGGGATTTAATCCAAACAGTTATATGTCGCTATTCGACAGTTCATGCGAAGGAAGAGTGTAGTTTCCAATTCCTGTTTCCACAGGACATTAGCCCTCATGCTTGCAAATAACTGGAACAGCATGGTTATAAAGTAATTTGGGATAATCTGTGCACTTTTATAGCACTGGCATCACTGCCAGAAATGAATTAAAATTATTAGTAAAAACAACTATTCTCGCAGCTTAAGGTGAAACTCTGGTCTATGATGGAGGGTAACTAGCAGGACATCAGGACGATTAGCTGCGGATATATGTGTTATACCTCCTTGGCAGACACACACACTGGCAGTCTTTGTCTCTGCTCCAGCACCCCGGCGCAGCGGAGCGGCAGGGGTGTAATCCACAGCCTGGTCTGGGGCCCAAAGCCCTGGATATCAAATTTGACATTTAAATGCACAACGCAGTTTTCATTTTTATTATCTGACATGGCCGACAATTAATTTTGTTCGTCACTTCATGTCACTCACACAACTCAGAAGTGAGATTTCATCTATTTCATCATTTCTACTTGCTCGCAGTGGAATTCCAACAAAAATATGCTATAAAAATATGAAAAAAAACAGTATTTGGGGAAAGTTTTTGCTTCTAAACAAGAAGCAAAATTAATTAAGAACTTATGGAAACACAGATAGCAGCTTTTTAAAGGAAATCTGGCTTTCCTTTTTTTGTTATTTTAAACACTGAAATATCATAGCTAGAGCATTAAAACAATCAGATCTCCCCTGCTAGCACGAAATATATAAAAATCTCCAGTTTTTCAGTACTACATTTAAAACACTTGCAACCCTTTTTGCATTTTTCTCCTTATGGCACTGTTTTCGGCAACCAAATGGCTTAAAACACTGCTACACTGCAAAGTGCTCAGAGTTTAAGATCAGCTGATATTAACAGGATACAGAAATATATCTTGAAACACATTTTTCACCTTCCTCTAAAAAACGATTGTTGATTTAGCTAAAACTAGGCACAATTTTCCATGATTTGAGAAATTTTTCATTGCTGCGCATGAATGACATCATGTATTTGTACTGCTTGCACTGTCATTTACTAATACAGCTTAAATGGAGATGAATACAGCTTGATCATTCAAGCTGATCTATATTTTACTTTTAACTGAAAGATTTTACAATTGCGTATGTGCAAACACATAGTATAACTTCTTTCCCTGATACAACTCATATGCTTCCTGTAGCTGAATATCTAAAGCTCAGAAAAAAAAATATTTTCAACTATACATTTCTTATTTTTATCCCAGTTTTAGGTGATAAAAACATGCCAGAAAAACAAAGCCAAATAAAAATAAGGAGTAGTAGTTAGCTGGTTTCATGAGGTTTTCTTTTATTTTTAACTTTTAGTGTTAGGTAACTTTGAGAAAATTCTATGTCTGGATCATTATTCCCAGTAAGGCGCATAAATATAGGCTTAAATGTAATTACATTATAGCTGGAAGCTAACATGTGCAAGAGTGTGGTTATCAAAAAGAACTGCTGCTTAAGATCCCTCTACAAAATCAGAACTACCTAAGTAAATGCAAATCTGCCCCCATATGATTTAAGAGGCATTATTAAAAGGAAAAGGTGTCTGTCCCGAAGGACACTTCTATAAAGGGAGCTCTGTTACAACAATCCCTAAACCACTTTATGCCACTGTAACATTTTTAGCAGACCGCAGCACATCTTTGTAATCACACTTTAAAGAAATCAAAAAAAAAAAAATCAAAGACAGTTCTAACTTTTAGTCAGTAGCATTTTGTAAACCAGCTGCTGATCACTTCTTGTGGATTCATGGGCTGCAGTTGGGGAGCCTCTGCCCTCCGAGTGTCCGGAGGGACGTCATGGAGACTATTAACACAGCTGTGATTTGGGCACCAAACTAAATTGCTCTTGGGGACAGGCTGCTCTGGAGGGTGACTCAGTTTAGGTGCTCCGAATCATGCAGCAGAGGAGCTCCTCTCTCCACTAACTGCAGAGAGGGCCCGGCCTTCAAAACTAGGCAACTAATTTCGGGCCTCGAGTTAAGTGGCAGGACGACCTCCCAGTGCATCTGCAAGCAAGTCAGGAAGGACTGAGAGGGGGACACCTTTTTACACATCCACATGGATCGACAAACTCGGATGAAGCAAAAACTGTTTCATTTTCTATTTCTTTTCTTCTCTCTCACATGTATATTGTATTTTTCCACAGGAGTCAGTTTACAGAATTAGGGACCCAAATTTCATGGTATATAGCAGTGTTTGTTTTCCATAGTGCTTAAAGTCTTTGCAATAAAAAAATTATTTGAGTCAGGAAGGAGTCAAACAAGTAGACATACTATTTTCATAGCGGAAGATCTCTGAAAATACGTTTAATGTGGCTATGCTTTTAATTTAATGACTCCACATTAGAGATGATTTTATAGGAAAAATCTAATGGAAGTAAAGCTATCCTTCTTTTATGATAATGCTAATATGATAAAAGCTGATCTGAGAACACTCAGTACTGAATTAGATTTATTTACATTTTTGTCCATTAGCATCAACAACAAGGAGGGAGGCAGGCACCTTGAACGTTCATACAAAACTGCCGGACCATAATAAGCCTACTCTCTTATATGCTGTACTGTCTTCTCTCCTGAGACCGCTTTAGGCATCTTTGCTAGCCACCGAATTGAAGCCAGGAACCCAGGCGGGGTTGCCAGCAGAGGAATGCCATCTTTTAAATGCCTCGAACAAGGGACAAGGCTTTAAGAGGCAGCTGAATCTGCCAGAGCACCAGCGACTCCTCCACAGCCGCACAATGATGCCATTGTGGGGAACCAGCCCCCTGCACCCGATCCCCTGGTCTGCAGGCCCGGCTACAATGACGAGCGAAGTCAGGACCAAAGGGTTGAGCTTTCTGTGATAGCCCTGTAACCACTGGGACCAGCTGGATAAATTCAAGTTGCTCACTTTGTATGGAATTTGTTTGCGTGCTATCTAGCAACGCTCAAGAAACCAGGGGAAAAAAAAAGATATTAAACATCTTTCATTGAGGTCATGAAACAAATGAGCAAATTTCAAAGTCCGCCTCGGAAATGCCATGCAGTATTCAAAATGGAAAACTTGTAAAGACGTTGACTATTGTAACTGTACTGTATTTTACACATAAAACGATGGGTTGGCTCTGGAATTTCCCTTACAAATTACAGCTGCGCTGTGAAGATCGATTTGTTTTTGAGATTCCAATATACACAAAGCCACTGACAGGCTACAATTCGTATCTGCCTTTTGCAGCATAAAATCCAGAAATAGCATAAAATCCAGAAATAAACACAAAGCTGAAGTTTTTTAAAACAACAAAAAAACCTGACTGTTGAATTTCACTGACCAAAGTGAGAAAAAGTGCAGGAGATCAACCTGCTGAAAGCCGCATATCTCTGTTACATCTCATTTGGAAAGCAAGCAGTAAGGTATCCTAAATCTGTCACCACAAATAAGATTTTGGGGCTGAACATATTAAAACAGTGAAATTAGGAAACAAGAGATAGCTTAAAATTATTTAGACAGTTCCTAAACTTTCACTGTAATTTGTAAACACATATTATGAAATACTCCAGCCCCTAAAAATCTTAAAACACCAGAATATCAAAAAGAGACACACAGCAGTCTTTCTGGTGGGAGACAGCGTTGAGGACTGTGATACTGAGTAGACAGAAGGGTCAGTTGAAAAAGTCAGGGTTAGAACAGATAAAAGGGGAAAGCGTTTGACACGGGAGGCTAGGAGCTTGTTCCCAGGTGCACAGAAGAGTAAGGCCCAAGACTGACAGCAGGGAGGAAAAGGGAAGGAAGGACTGTAGAAGAGACCAAGAGGAAAGTCCATCACCACAAGAAGACCACAGCATGAGGAAGGGTTGGACAGTGCAGGCAGCTGAGGGTAGATTCCAGGGAAAAAGGACATTGTGTGAATTACAGTTATGCAGATGAGCAACGACATTGTGGTATAAAGTCCGAAAAACAGGAAACCATGAGGTTTCATGTGGTGATGTTTCAGGAAGAGAGATGGAGAGTTCTGTCCTCACAAATCCAAGTCCAAGGCAGCAGCCAGATGAGCAAGAGGGTACACCAGGGAAAGATGGTGGGGGGAGAAGTCAGAACGGGAGGGATAACTTTGGAAATCATCCATGAGTAGGTGACAGCTGAGGAAAGAAAAAATTTCCAGTGAAGTGGTTCGCAAGCTGAACATCATGAGGCCATAATAAATGTCAACAGCTCTCCAAGGGGCTACTACTGGAATGGTCCCCGTTAAGAATATACCCTTTATTAGCAAAATATTGCCATATCCTACCCCAAGCCTTCGGCACACAGACCATTGGTCTACTGTAAAGCAGTTCAGTAGCTGATGCTTTCGAGACAGAAAACCAAAGAACAGAACCTCAGGGAATAGCAACAGGAAGTGGCTAAAGAGCCATTTAAAGAGCCATTAAATAAACAGTGAGCAAGGTAGGAGGTGAATCTGAAGAACAGCACTCTGGAAGCCAGGAAGAAGAAAGCCTGCTGAATCAAAGGCATTAACCAACCCCAAACCTCAAGGACGGAGAGCTTTCCCTTTGATTGTGCTAGAAGGAGACTGCTAATGATTGCTGTGATGGCAGTTTCACTGGGGCTCAACGTGGACAGGCAGAAGAAAAGGAAATGGAGAATCAGAAGAAAATCAAGGGAGAGCCAGCACAGAAGAACGAAAGGACCGCAGCCCTAATTAAAGAGACAAATACGATCCAAGGAGAGTTTTCTGTTTGTTTTTCCACAGAGAAATAAGACTGCCAGGAATTTGAAGGGAAAGGTAAATGAGTCAGAAAGGAGAAAGGAAAAAGACTTGAGAGAAGGTTCTCAGAGCAGAGGGAGGTGCGAAAGCAGAAGAAAAAAGGAATGAGTACAAGGTTTAAACTCACCGAACAAAGACAGCAAACTGGATGAAGAAAGAAATGGTGGAAATAACAGTGAAGAAAGAGAAAATGGCAGCAAGGTCAGATAGAGAAAAAAAACCCCAAACTCATACTTGATTAGAATGATATTATCATCAACTTTCTCATGAAAATGAGCTTTATGTAATTCAGCTACTGTGAGGTTTTCTCTCCCCATCCCAGCATCTTTTCAACATGTTGGTCACTTTCAGCGAAACTGAAGATAGCGAGAAAATACAATTCTTTGAAATTGTGTGAAAGTGTGTGTTTAGGTAACAGAGAGATATATGTGTTTTCTAACTAGAGCAAAGGCTGTAGCATGAATTCTTTGTTACTACTGTTTCCTGATTCACCAGAGAATTGGCACAAAACTACAGAGTGATAGTGAGTAGATGCCTTAAATGGATGCCTTAAATGGAACTCATACTTTCCTATAAACCAGCGTCAACCAACTGAAAGACAGAAATCCACACAAAACAAGACTTCCCCAACTGCAATACTCAATTATTTAAGCTTGAGAGACAATGGGCTGATTTTTTTTTTTTTTATGAAGAACGCTGGGCAGAAAGAGAAGCATAAAGTAAGAAAGTAAGAGTTGATAGTGGGAATGGAGGGTGAAGGAGATTTGAGTACAGGTGGGATCCTAGATACCTGGAAGTGAGGAGTATAAGCTGGCAGCTTTCTCACAGTACAGCAGCAAGAAATGAATGTGTGAAAGTAAGTGTAAAACAAAGATCAAGGGAAAGAAAAATAGACCAACAGTACAAAAGGACTAAGGAGAAAAGGGTAACATTACTTGGAGAAAATGTAGAAATTGCCAGTGCAGAGGATTCTGAAGATGGCTCTGGTGTTGTGATCACATACTGCTGTCTACTGTCATTCAGCACACCACTTCTGTTGACCTGAAAGCTCAGACAATTTTTAACAGCAAATGTATTACATGACTTTGTCCACCAAAGGGATCACTAGTTGACTCAGTGGTCTCATCATGTTCTTTGTCAGTGCCTAGTGCTCACTAAGAAAGTTGGTC
This sequence comes from Dromaius novaehollandiae, assembly GCF_036370855.1. Taxonomy (NCBI): domain Eukaryota; kingdom Metazoa; phylum Chordata; class Aves; order Casuariiformes; family Dromaiidae; genus Dromaius; species Dromaius novaehollandiae. Next base: position 32,394,340 of record NC_088099.1, read on the forward strand.
CAATTAAAGGAATGGATTCCTTACATCCTAGTCAAACTTTGAACTTCTCAGTTCAAAGCCAGTCAACTAACCCAAACATGACCAGTCTCCAGCATTCAGGTTATTGCTTTGGAATCTTGCTATTTCTTATCATCTTTTTTTTTTTTTTTTAACAGCAGCTATCGCTAAGTGCTGAATTACCCCATTTTGCAAATTAGCAAATAAGTGAACATCATTTTTTTTTTGCTAAATAATGGTTAACACATAACAAGATGGATTTCTTCATGCATTTTGACAAGCGCGGCCTTGTTTTAATTATTTATGAAAATGCTTTGCAGTATGCCAATAAAAGCCTTACAGTATATTTTAGCGTATTTTTCAAAAATAATGAAGTCTGAGGAACGCATGACCTTTCTGCTGCAGTCTACAATTATGTCTGTACTTCGAATGAGTGTGCGGGCAAGCAAATGACACCATCATTTGTGTTTTAGCGTATGAGTATGATGGGATTTCCTATTTAATGAAATCATCTGTAGCATATTTCTATCATACTTCTTACTAACACACACCGATTTCAATAGTTTTGTGGCATCTAAAAGAAAAAAACAGACATAATATCCAAGCAAAACCTCAATAACAAAAAGAGATTCTAAAACAAAGGTGTGCTTAAGTAGCTACCTTCCACTACCTCAGCATCTGAAATTAGAAAACAGGGGGAACCAGACTCTAATCCTGCAGCTTCCTGTCTAGTGGCACAAACTCAGGGCTATATTTTATGAGAGTATAAAAGGCCACTAACATCAGAGAAGTTGTAAGATAAAAGGATAAAGCAAAAATGCCTAACTGTACAGTATCAGAAAAATATTGTAATATTTCATACAAATTAACCAGCAAAATACTTTTCCATTCATTTCTTCTACCAACTTTGTTTATATGGATGTAACACCTGTCATATTCTGGTCATGAATTAAGATTATCATTGTGCTAAGCAATACAGATAATTATTTTAATTTGAAAGATTAAAATCATAGATCTTTTGTTTAATTGCTGAAAACAAAATGCTGTATCAGGGTACCATAACTAACGAAGTTAACTATGAGACCAGCTGCCCTATATTATGTGTTCTTTAGAATTTTCACCATTGCCTTAGCTCTTGCACACATGCTGTTCATGGTGTATGCACCTCTAACGGTTGACATAACGCACATGACTCAGCTGACATTGCTTCTCTGATGTGTATCTCGTCTGTAGATGCATTCTCCACTTTAGAACTGCATATCGTATTACCGTATCCAATGGAGAGTCAGTTCACAGTCTGACAACCACAGTACTGGAAAGTAGCAAGCAGACATACCCTGAATGCCAACACTGTAGTCTGCCAGATTAAATTTTGTGAATACCATCCTGCTAATCTGTCCTCAAACTCCTGATTTGACTTGAGATGAGCTTGGGATTAGAGACTATGCCAAAAATTTCCAGATGATCAGATCCTTTTCCAAAATTCCACCCTATGGAGAGACATGAGGCAGCAGTACACACAAAAAGCAAGAAAATGATAATGGGAATTCTTAGGTTATACCTTATCTACAAAGAGACAATGAAGAATCTCGAAGCATTTTCACATTATGCTTTGATCTTTACATCTATGATCACATTCTCACATTAGTCAATACCTATGGAAGTCTCTGAAAGACTGACTTGGGCAGAAGTAATGAAGGGAAATAATTCCAGGCATGATAGTCATTTACATGGTTTTACCCATGCATTAGAATTAATACACATGAGCAAAGGTACAGGAGTCTTTGGAGACAATCAAGTCACACCAAACTTCACTGCTGAGCCTCTCTCTAAAATGAAATGCAGTACTATAAAAAGAAAGGGAGGTTTTGGCACTCACCTTACATCCCTCACAAGCACTGACACCATAGTGATATCCAGATGACTTGTCTTGACAGACAAAACAGGGCTTGTAAACACGAGGGGGTGGAAGTGGTGAAGGAGGGCTTGGAACTAGTTCCTCAGAACTGGTGCTCTGAGTTTCAACTGCTACAAAAGAAAAAAAGAAGTGAAAATATGATTTAGTAATTCATTAAGGAACTTTAAATAACCAATTATTTACTGCCTTAGAACTATTAAACTAGCCCATAGCTTTCTTTGTACAATAAATGTTCATTTGGCCTTCCTAGCAAAATTTAAGGGGGACTAAAGTAAAAAAAGCAATGACAAAACTACCTGTTACAGCCTCAAAAGCAAATTTCAAAGTGCCCAGAAAGCAACGTTCAGCTTTTTCGCGATCTGGCTACTCAACACCACAAAAGGCACAGGGCCTGATACTCCAGATACATAGCCTGAATCTCTTACCACGCACCAAACATGAGCAACCTTGGGCCCCGGCGCTCGTTTTAGTCTACTGAATTACATGCGACCCATGTGTGCACACTGAACGTCAGTCGTCAATGGGAACTACTGGTGGCATGTCCCCTTGCAGTCAGTATCCAGCCTTGCAGCTCAGAGAGCTCTCATACCCCTTGCCTGTGCCTTCAAAAGGTAACACTTGCAACGCGCCGTTCTGCTTATGGGAGGATGGGAAATGCATCAGCATTCATGTAAAGAGACAAATGACTGAATTGTAAGACCAGAAGTGAAAATTATCTGAACAAACCTTCATTTTTTTTAATGTGTAAAACTTGCACAACCCAGCAGCACTTCTTTATAAACTTTAGGATTTGTAATATCAGGAAACCTCTCTGAGAAAAAGCTACTTTCATACATTATGACCCCATGTCCCTTTATTGCCTTAATATTTCTGGATGACCATTTGTTTTGCACCTGCTGAAGAGGTATCTCTTTCAGGGAAAGGACAAGAAAGCTCTAAGACATGAGGTAAGACATGTGAACCAGATCTTTTTGAAACATCTGCATTAGTTTTCTGTGATACGCCGTCATCATTCTTCACATTTATTGTAGATGTGCAATACATTTTCATGTTTCACTTACTTGTTCTGCTGCTTCTCAGATAAATCCCTCTGACTTTTCAACAGATACACAGAAATGACAGTCTGTGAACTCAGATCTATCCAGAAATATTAGGCACTATCTGCAAAGTTAAATCTCAAGAGTAGTAACAGCAGGCCCTGAAGAATATTACTCAATGGAAAATTTTAGACAAGATTTACTGTACATGATATTTTTTCAGATTACTAAGATGATATATTTGTATTAAACTCATGATTCATCGCCAACTAGTGTTCTTCAGAATTCAGAGGGGATCACTGAGCTTCATACGACTTTTGATTACTTGTTAGAGAAGGGCCAATATCTGCTATATTTACTTGGGTTACCCTACTACCAGCTTCAAGGACAGACATTTCTTGAGGAAAAAAAAAGCATGTTAGAGTTCAATACTAAAGGCACTGATTATAAACAAATAAATATCTTTTCAAAAGGAGCAATTTATTTATGTACCTCTCAGTAATGAAGCTTGTGTGAAAAAACGCAAAAGTAAAAAAACAACATGTGACTCCACACAACAGGACATTAAGACCATGTCCAGAATTATCATTATCTGTTTCATAACCTTTCCAAACCAAACATCTACAGGTTCCTACTGGACCAGGCAAACTTTATTAAAGTTTTTTTCTTTTTTTAATGAAAAAAGAGATGAAAATGACTATTTCTTTTCAGTAGTAATTTTTGGTATTTAAGAGAGACATAGAGTGCTATGTTATTGATTTGTGCACAGTCATCCTGCTTAAATCAATAATCTATTAGTACTTTTAAATTAAAGTTAGATTCATCAAATGCCCTTGAGAGGCCTCAAACATTCTGCTCCTTATTCCACACCAGTATGTGCATTTTAGCAGCTCCCAATCACACTATGGAATGACAAAACTTCAGCTTTAAAACTCTGCAATATCAGCAATGTGGTCTGTATTAGCTCATTCAACTCTCCCAGTCAGTCTAAAAGGCAGCTTTCAGGCTTCCCCTGGGAAGACTGGGTCGTGTCATTCAATAAAACAACTGCACTCCTGCAATCCTTATGTGATTTCAGTTTTGAAAAAAGCAGTCTTTCAGGAATAATACTGATCCACTTCTGCTTTTTTGATGATCTCGTTCTAAATAAGCACCAGCATCCAATAGCAGTGTTCAAACCACTAACCATATGTGCAACACAGGTCTGTCAGCCACTGGTCAAGCAACGGGAACTTGTGATACTCCAAAGCGACTAGGCAGTCAGTTCAGTTCATAAATACACAAAGTGTAGTCAGCAACTCAAGATCTGAAGATGCCGCTGGAGAATTTTTTTGGTGGATAATTTGAAAAGGAATATGAGAGGGAAAAACCAAACCAAAACAAGAGATCTTCCCCAAATACCCAGACATGTCTGCCACTAAAATGGCTTAATCCATTCAACAGAACACTTGTGTCAGATGAACAACTGTCTGCAGAGCTTTTTATTTTTCATAAGAAAGTGCATGTTGGGAACATGTCCACTTTTGATCACAGGCAAGATGGCCTGCTTTCTGGAGGAGTGGTGAACTCAGATTACATGGGTTCGACTCTTACTGCTGCTCTTATTTACTATTCTTCTCTGGATTTAGGCTCTTTAACTCTTTATCTATTTAGAAATGTATATAATACCAGCATGGGAGTGCAGAAATCAGGTGCAGGAGACTGTGGCAATTCACACTTAGCAAAGTATGAATGAAAAGACCTAAAGGTTTAGTATAAAGCACTACTACTATATCATGCAGGCAGCTAGACCAAGCAGAACTCACTGTCTTCTATACATAGTTGCACACAGGAGTCAAAAAAAAAAAAAAAAAAAAAAAAAGACAGTTGATGTTTTGATGTTTCCAGAAAACATATTTTAAAAATAATCTTACGATTTCAGGACCAATTTAGTCAAAAGAGAAAAAAATAGTCCACTTCTTTCAATGTCCTGCTCTTTTGTCCTTTTGATGTCCTGAAGGATGGGCCAGTTCAGGATCTCTACTCACCTGAGAAAACAGAGCCTAAATGCAGTTACAGCACACCTGAATGCCACTTAAACATACCGGCATCTCAAACAATAGCTCGCTTCACAATTCCTAACATGTCTGAAATATTTCTAAAGGTTAGATAAAGTAGCAGATAAGATCTTTAAAAGCACAGTGTGCTTTGTGCGAGCTAATTTACTGTTAGCTAAACCACGTTGACAGATAGAGGTATTTTACTCTGTGACCAATTAGAAGCAGGCAGGCATTATGAAATGCCTCTCATTTCACTAGAAACTTGGATTATTAAGCTTGTATGTTAACGCACACTTTGGACAGTTGAGTCTTAAAAGAATAAGAAGTTGTAAAGCAAATGGCATTTCCTGGATAGCCTCAAGGGAATTTTGAATACTGAGCTCAGGGTCCCTGGTGGGAAGCAGCAATTTCAGCTAATTAGGGTGAATAGCAAAGTTTTGCATTTGGTCAAAACATTCTGTTAACCCTCATTTTTGTTGGCACCAACAAGAGTCTGGATTTTTTGTCTCTCTTTTTTTTTTTTTTTTTTTTTGTGAATTCACTGCAGGAGTGCAAGGCACACAGCTCACATACATTAGGCAGAAAGTCAAAGGAAACGCCAAAGTTCAACTAAAGTACAAGTAATTAGAACCAGATTCTCTGCTGCTTGTATGTGTGCATTTGATTGTAGAAGTTATTTATAAGCCTCCAAACATTTGAAAAAATAACTATATACTGTAGATCATTTAATTTCTATGTCTAGTCTGGAAAAAAAAGTCTGCTTTTAATCATCTTCCAGGAAAGAGCCAGGAATTGGGAAAGTGGGTCTCAATTGTTTCAATACAAATTTCTTTCTTTCATGTGCCACATAAAACTATACTATAAAATTAAATCCAAAATATCATTGACACAAACCCCTCACCCAATTTTTTTTTAATAAAAAACTTCTTTGAATTTGTCATGCTTAAATAGTTTGCATTGTTATGAGGCGTTTTTTAAACTGTTGTTTGGAAGACAGACAAGAAAAAAAAAAGAGTGAGAGAGAAAGAAAACATTATGGTGGAGACTTGCCAGCCTTGACTTAGTAACCTGGCCATGACCCTCCAGCCAGTGTGTGTTTGACCCGGTCACACATGATTCTGGCTGCGTACTGTTGCTGGGTTGTAAGTCCCAGATATTTTTACCATATATACAACAGGTGCAGATCATAGGCAACAGAAAGACAAAAACAAAGTCTTCCCTTGTGTGAAGATGCTGATTTTCTTTCTTTCAAAGAAAACACCAAAAGCAAAGAAGTCGCGCTACGATTTCGTTTATTGACACTGCCTGTGCTTGCTTATTGTCCTCCGTGGGAATTTACACTGAAGTGGGCAGTGGGATACACTGCACCGAGGTAAAAAGGACGGAGACCAGGGAGAAGGAAGAAAAGGCTCAGGGGAAACAATGTAGAGGATAAATCAACTTACATTGTATTACTACATTGCAACATCGGAACTACAATCACCGCCTTTCCTTGTAGGGCAGATATATGCATTAAGGCTCACTAAGGAATGTTCTTTATGGGGAGTGAATGCAACATACCTGGATTAAAACATAGGCTACCACGATAACTCCAGATTGAGACAATGTTATCAGGACTTTCACAAGTACTTAAGAAAATTTTTTTTCTTCCACATTCGAGGTTCATTTGTTCTTTTGTGTGCGGGTCCTGCTAGCTGCACATATCTGCCTTAAAGCCATTATGTTAAATATAAGTTATTCTGTTTTAATTCTTCATCACTACTTTTCCAGCATTAATTTCAATCAAGTCATAGTTCAGCTTTACAAGACAGTCTAGGTGTGAAAGAGGCATGATTTGGGCTGAAAGACAAAAATAAAAGTCTTCAGGCTTGCTTTTACTATGAAAAGGGGCATTACATTTTCAGAGGGGACATCAGAAGATTAAACTCTATGATCTCGCTTCTACTCGAGGGTGCCCAAAACAAAATGATTTCCTTCTGTTATTTGAAAAGCTAAAGAGTATACCACAGATCTTCATTAAGTACTGTTCAGGATTTGTACAGTATGCTTCAAATAACAACAACGACAAAAACAATAAAAAGTCCAGGTCAGGGAAATCAGAAGTCCAACCTGCAAGTTCTTATTAACAGCCAAACTGCACACAAGGTCATCCCAAAGGTGCCTCAGACTAGGTCATTTTAAGAGCCGTGACTCTAGGACAGGCTCCTGCTGCCAATGGCTATCTCCAGCAAGGTGCCAGCCCTGACAGGCCTGGCTGAGTTGGCAGGAGTCTCTAAAGCTGAAGTGCTTTCACTGCCACGACTTTGTCACTAGAGCAGCGATTCGGACAGCTGGCTCCCGTTTAGTCCCGTTTAGTCCCGTTTGGGAGGAGACCAGTCCTGCTGAACTCTGCTCTCCGCTCTGGGACCACAAGAAGCAGTTAAGCCCACGCTATACGTTGATATTCTTTCTCTAGCGAAGTTTGAAGTATAAACTTGGCCATTGCTCCACTGAAGACATACACTAAATCAGGATAATCTTTTCTCTCCCCTACTCTCTTGCATCAGGACAGTATTTTCTTCTCCCCACCCTTTGGCACCTTGTGTGTTTAGACTGCAGACGGTTTTGGGCAGGGTCTCTGTATATGTTATACAGTAACTAGCGCTGCAAGACCTTGAAACACTACACCAATGCAAATAGTAGCTATGCAGATCCTGAGAAGGCTTTCATTTCAAATACTTCAGTGTTTCAGTGCTAAAATGTTGATTAACTTCAAAGGATGAGTCTAAAAAAAAGGCTTCCTTACATTCAGCAAATGCATCTGCTGTGTGTGTATACCAAGTCGTATCTGCAAACTTGACTGGCAGAAAAGTGTTTACTCTCATCTGCTGCATTTCTCCCAGTTAAGAACTGGGAGTGAGAGATGCATCATATTCCTTCATGCCTTTCATCAACAAAATTGCCCAGTTTCAATTGCAAATCTGTAATGTTAATCAGTAGAGTCAAGTAACAGAAGTCAGTGGAGTCAGTAGATACTGCTCTTGGCCATGTGACAACAGTATAACCCTTTAAAACTCTTATTCATATCAGGTGATGAGGGCCAGGAAATGCAGTTCAGTGTCTTATTACCAGCATACCAGAGCTATCCAGATTTATTTCCAGTAAATCAGAACACAACAGTGTCTGTCATTTGTTTATCTTCTTGTACTAGTCTTATAATTTCTGTTCCTCAACGGCTTGCTGACTTGTTCATTCATAGCACAGATTTATTGTTCCTACAAATATCCTCTGTTGGTTGCCCAGTATTTTGTTTTGTAATATCCCTTTCCGTTACAGCACAAGCAATCTAGCCTCTAATTAATCCATTTGTTAAGCATGCAAATTCAGTTACCTGGCTTTTTAGTGCCATTTATTAATACACGCACATGATCCTGCCTGCCAGCATGTCTTCCCACGTGCCATCCTTGCACAGGCTGCAGGTTCGTGACCCTCCGAACGAGCCTCCTCGGGCTGCGCTGTCCCCGGCCTGCTCTCACGGGAACGCAGCGCAGTCTCTAGCGCTTCTGATCCCACCACTTGAGGCTGCATGCAAGAGCCTGCTCTCTTCTACCTATCCAATCTGCCACTCTGGTATCTATTACTGTAGTATTTGAATAACCCATGAACATTCCTATTTTTATCTTTGTAACACACAAGCGAGATAAGGGAAGGGCTATTCTTCTCACTTTAGAGATGGGAAACAAGCACTGACAACTGAGTCTGGTTTGCCTAGGTCTTAAATTCCTAAAAAACTGCAAGCAGCAGCCTCGTGGGATTTTGAACAGCAACCAAGAAGCTGCTGTAACTTCAGCAGAACTCAATCAAAGCCATCCTCGGTACATTTAATTCAGGGGCTCTGAAGCACTCCCCAGTTTGCAAGTCCGAGCCTGCATCCTGCTCACCTGCTGACTGCAAGACAGTCCTTCTGACGCCTTGAGAGCCACTGTCTCTCAGACCAAACTAAGCTTCATTTTCTGATCTCAACAGCCAGCTAAGAATCAGCCTGCTGCAAGATTATCCCACCTTACATACGGTGACCCAGAAACGTCCTGGCAGGTGACAGAAGACCCATCCCGATCAAGGTCCTGCTTCCCGCCATGAAGGTGACTCAGCAGCATGGGAGCGCGTATGCAGGGGGCCACTGTGGTTGACATATGTGGAAGCAGCATTACAAACTGCTTCAAAAATCTCTACTCTTGACTAAAGTGTCCAAGCCATCACAAGCCTCATTTACCACTGAGATATAAGCCTGAATTTAACAGGCAGGCAGGCAGGCAGGCAAATTTTCTTTCTTGCACACTGAGCACATTCGATCTGCAAATCATCAGGACGCCCTGACCACGTATTTCTGAATGAAGCTTCTCTGAAACCTTTCTCAGAAGCTACTACAGCGTTGTGCTGTGCTCCAAACTGCAAGAGCACCTCTGGCGCATCTCTTAGTTACTAAGTCAGGGCTTCTGGTGACTACACAGTCAATACCCATATTCACTACAGGGAGCAGTAAAGGAGAATGAGGAGGTTGCCGTCAGGCTTTAAGAGCACATTCATACGCTGTGATAAGCCGTAGGTTTGCTCAAGAGGGCACTTCAGACAGCAGCAAGGCCAACTCCAAAATGCCATAGACTGAAACGCTTCGTTCTCAAGTCCTGGCTCCACTAATAAAGAGGGGAAGTCCGTGTAACTAACACAGGATTTGTATCAAGACGGCCTTTTCAAAGAAAATTGTATTTTCTTCAAGGCTGTTCTTTTACATGTATCAAGACGGCCTTTTCAAGGAAAACTGTATTTTCTCCAAGGCTGTTCTTTTACATGTATAGCAGCAAAGCAGTTCTACCTTTGGGTTTATGTATATGTGTAGCTATATAGACATATTTACACTTGAGCAAATGTGCAAGGCAAGAGCTTGTCATGATTAACTCTAGTGGGGAAAAAAATACATTTGGTTACAGCTGAGTTACTCTCAGAACAGCTAGACTTAATGACAAGCTAGTAACTGAGAACAGGAGTGTCTTTTGCTAAATAAACGGTCAGGCAGACACCATGAGGTGTTTCTCCGGGAGCTGGGGTGAAAGCAGGCATACAAAAAGGATGGCGGTAGGGTTCGGCAGGCACAGCAGAGTTTACAGGGCAGCAGCTCATCACTTTGTGTTAGGAGCCTACCTTCAAAATGAAAAAGAAAACATGCTAAACAAAAAAATAAAGCCCGTGGAAAACTGAAGAAAAACATGCAAAAGATGCTAACTCTGTAGTTTGTTCAGTTGGACGATTTTCTGCCTACCCATTACCATGCAAAATTCCATCAACCGCCAATACAATTTCTACATTACTGCAAAATTGAAAAAATAAGATCTTAACTCAAACAACTCATGCTACCATTTGTGTGATTTTAGGTTTTCCTCTGAAAAACAACTCAGGCCCTATTTGCTCTACCGGTGAATTCCCAGTGTCAGATCCTCATCTGGAGGAAAGCGGAACTGCTGCTGTCACGCAGAGAAGCTGCGCTAGGGAGAGGGGAAGGATTCGGGCCTCTTCGGTCTGCGCGCGGGCACATGGAGGCCATTTCTGTGGCCTATTGGTACGACTGCGGTGTCACAAATGCAACATGTTTTCCCTGCAGGATCAATTATAAGAAAAAAGACACACTGTGAGGGACAAAACAGTTAAATATAATAGAGATCTGATTCTTTTTCCAGACATGTTTTACAGCGTCATAACTCCACTGATTCCATGAAATACCCTTGATTCGTAAACATATAAATGGGAGAAAATTCAGAATCAGTATCTTCAAGATTAAATAAAAATTGCAAGGGAAATGAAATGGTTAGTATTATCTCCATCTATATGTACGCAGATATTTTACTAAGCCATAAAGTCTCCATTTATAGTTATTAAAAGTTTTATAGTGTTCTGAGCACTTTTATCTTCAAATCTTCTCAAGCATCCAAACAGAATAACTCAAAGTATTACACTAAAGGAATGATTTTATTCTTCAAAACTAGCCTCTTTTCCAAGTTGGCATTAGTTTTCAGTATTACTATGTCTGTCAAATAAATATTTTATTTTCTGTGTATTCAGCATGTTCTTATGACACTATTTATCACGGCTTTTGCTGTGGCTTAAATCCAGCAAGTAAATGAGTGTTTTAATATTTTTAATCATGTACTACCATTACACAGTCGTTCAGTACCATGTGGATAAAATAAAACTGTTGTGTTCTATTCATAAATGCAGTAAAATTGACTTGCTATACAATATTTTCCATATAATTTTATTTCTCAAACTTTAGGTCCATTAATTTAGGATGTCTTAATCTTTAGGTATTCTTAAATCTTAAAATTAATATAGTGACTGAACAAGAGCCAATTTAGTGACAAAAAGTACTTCAAGTAAGCACAGTAGCAGTTTAAATTCTGATCATCCCAATTAATTTGTATAACAGCCACACTGCTGGATATCACTAATTGATTTATATACCCTCCTTTCTATACCCATTTACAAGGGCAATTAGGAACTCTATCACATATGTTTAAATGGGTTACATTAGAATTATATATAGAAGCTGAACTGCTCAGATTAAAATCTTTTAAGAACAGGTAAATTCTTCATTAATGGCTAACCTATCAATCTACTACAAATGTCCTATAACCTTTAAGGCAGTACACAGTAATATTATTTTATTATTCATGGGCAGTTTGGGGTTGACTCCAGTGATGAACTCAGATGCTATTTTTAATTGTTTTAAAAATTGCGTATTAGAGGCAGCAATAAACACTTGCAAATTAGTACTATATTATCCATGACTTTCTGCAAAGCATGGTTTCTATAAACAAGTTCAAATGAATACATCTGTAAATAATAAGTGTAAGTATGCTGAATTTAATGAATAAGGGCACTAAAAGAAATTGAACAGTAGGGGTGCAGCAATTAGAGTAACTGCCCATTTTATTAAAAATGTATTGTTTCCAGCTTTTGCTTTAGAAGGCTTTTATTGCTCTGCTAATTCTAAGTTTTGATTTCCTTAGCAAAGGAGGTCTACTCATTTTCTCTGACCGTCCCCTGTCACACAGTCACTTGTCTTTTTTACAAGGCAATAGCCTATTGTTTAGGTTATCTCTTTGCTCGGGAGCTCACTCTTGGGCCTACAGACTTCTGTGGCATTATGCCAGACACAGGTATGAGTCTTTATCGAGTAAGCTCTTTCACAAAGGAGCTGCAATGTATTTTGCTGAAGCAGCAAGGCCCAGGCAGCCACCCCAGCTTTTCCAGAGGTTACCAGGCCTTTGGCAGAGCAGGCACAGAGCATGTGCCCAGCGTCTCGGCAATGTGTAATGTTAAGGGCTTGGGTGGTGGTTACCTCCTTGAAAGATAACTTCTTAAACTGAGCAGCTATCCGAGCAAACATCGCCCATGCCCTTAATATTATGCCAGTAAATCTTTGGGGTACGTGTGCTTGCACATAGATGTTTTACATCTATATTGCTTACTCCCCTCCTAAATGTTAAGATTACATAAAACTATTTACACTACCCTACTTGTGCTCACATGGCTGCACTTCTTTAACTGTGCAGATATAATTAAAACAATCTATTTTTTCCATTTAGACACGGCATAATACTACAAAAAAATGGCTTTCATCACCTGGGCTCATCTGCCACAGGAGAGGTTGTTAGTCCAAATCTTAACCTTTCTGACATCCTCCAGCACACATATATTCACAAGGTCTGAGACCAAAAGAGGGACAAAATCTCTTCTCCTCCATCCCTTCAACATACTAGACCAAGATGGTGTATTACTAAGAGCAGTGCACCTCAACACTTCCAATACTGACATAAGAAATCCAAGTTTATGGAATATTTAAGAACCCAGTATCATCAATATCTTTTGCAGGGAGCAAATAAAGTATAGAGTTGATCAAGCCATAATGCTTTCAGGAGCAGAGTTCCGATATATCTGAATTAAATAAATCACTGAACAAAAGACGCTGTAGCAGGAAGGATCTATGAACAAAGGGACTGTACCAGATTTCCACTCCTTTTAATTCAGCGTCCTTGTCATTGAATTTACATAATATCTTACATCTGTCTTTTAGAATTTCTTATTCATGCAAATTACTTTTCACTGGTGTGGTTCCCCTGGCAAGAACTGCTATGCCCATTTCACAGCAGCCTCAACAGAGGCTGAAAGTTGTGAAGGGTCTCAGCGTCCTAGAGTGAGGTGGTAGCAAGAGCAGAGGTTACATCCTCTGCCTAGCAGACCAAAGATTAATAAAATAAGACAGATTCAGATGAAACTGGAGACAAGATGAGCACCATGACTGGACAGCAAGTTTTCCAACATGCTGGTTTTTTACTCTCTGCATGGGATTTTCCTGTTAATCACCTGGAGCCAGGAACACTCATCATTCTACCTGTATGTACTGTACTGTATCTACCTGTATGTACACTGTACTGTAGACAAACACAGAAGAAAAACAGTTAATCATCACCTGGTGTTTGTTATTCAACACCCACCTTCCACAGCGATTTACATTTTCTCTGCCCACCTACTCTGCTCACAATTTACTGTAATATTCCAACCTTACGAACAATGAGAAATGTCACTGCACTTTACACAGAATATGGCATTCCAAAGAGCTGCATTCAGTCCTGACCCAGTAACAAATTCAACACCTGATGGCACATGAAACTTAAGGGGAAGCTTACACTTTGAAAAAAGAAAATTAATTTTTCCACACGAGAGAAAATTCTAGACGATCTCTGGCCACTATGCTCTAATCATTGAGTTTTAAATGTTTATAATATGATCATCCAATATTTATACATCTGTATGTAAGTACGTACCATGGAACATGCATCCTTTAGGGAAGAACTTTTCTTGCCATGTTTGAGAGATTTGGGCCATCATTTTCTGCAGAAATTAAGCTTATTTTTACAAATGCTCTTCCAGTTGTCACAGTCAGAAAGACACGTTATTAAAGGTAAATTCATTCAGTGCCATCTCCCTGAATTGCTGAAGGACAGCTTTAGGACCTGAGCTGACCCTGCCAGGACTCTGCAGCCATGGCGAAGTGTAACTGGCACCACATTGTGGTCCAAAAAAGCTCTGAGCTGTGGCACCGGTATTTCATGGAGTGACTGTAACAAGGTGGAACAGCCATTTTAAGGAATTAGTAAAATGTAATGGCACAGTGTTTATTAGCTGGATAACATTCTTTTTCATTTCTTAATATTTGCACAAGCCTGACAACTGTACAGCATTATGCAAGTGCCAAAAATTATAATTTACGTAGGCACGGTTTTCACAGAAAAACTTTAATATGCTTTCTCTTTGCTTCCCTTTCTTAGATCGGATGATCTTGTTTTGTCCCTCACTACATAAACTTCAGCAAATCCTATCAGTTCTTTTCCCACACATTAACCCACCTAGCTGAGACATGTGTGTCACCCAGGGAACCACTGAAACGGCTGCTATAAAAATAAAAGAAAAAATGGAATAGTAACCTGTGAAACCAAGAGAGGCTCTCCGAGAAGCTTATCTCCGAACGATGTACTCTGGGAAGGACCAATATGGGCAATGGCAGCAGGGGCAGGGGCACCTTTGGGAAAGCTCTCCCATCACCGTCACCAGGACGCAGGAGATAGATACCCTGCTGATTCACGGCATCCCCGGCATTTGCAAACCAGTCGGTCTGATCACTGAGTTCTATTGTTTCCTCAGATAAGCAGGGCCCCAGTGAACAATTAAAGCTTTCAATAAATAATCTGTAAGCACATTCATTTGATTTACTGTTATTTGATACAGCAGTTAGTTTCAATGGGGCAGTTACTATTGATCACATAAAGTACTACAGACAAACATGAAACACTTGCAGAACTCCATGGATTATTACTCTTTATCTGCCACTCATCTGGGTTACTTGTAATGGTTGGGAAATTTAAAATCAATAACAACAATTAGTGTTCTGTATACTCTCAGGAATGAATCATGTGAAATATGTTTTGTTACAAAAATTAAACGCAGAAGAGCTTACAAACATGAAAGACTCTTAACAAGTAGCAAAACTCTGAAATCATTTCTCTTGGGGTTATAAAGTGCCTCACAAATGGGGTAAGAAAAGAAAAAAATGTTCTAAATATGTATTTTATATATTTATATGATATTTTTATATATTTATATGATATTTATATATTTATATGATATTTATATTTTATATATAAAAATACATATTTTAAATGCATCTGCAAGGCTACACCCAATTATATGGAGCTATTGGTAAGGTTTTCAAAATAAATTGAAGAGATTCAGGAATACAACTTTGAACTAAGCTGATAGGCAGGATGCACCTCATTTTGCCTTGGAAAACTCCACTATAAGCTGTCCAATTTCCCACTCATTCCTTGACCTCTAAAAGAGTTTTGGGTTGTTAACAATGGCAGGGCTTGCTCCTATATACCGAATTGAAGAAACATGAAAAGGTCTGATTCTTGCTCCCACTAGCTCTTACTGAGGAATCTATCACAAAAAAAGATATCTAAATGTAAGAAATGAAAGCCAAATGAAATTAATAAAGCTGGAAATTGGTTGTAAGTGATATACACAGGAAAACACCTCTTTTCTTAGCTTCAGATTCATAAAATTAGTTGCAAATCTAATCAAATGCATGGAAATAACAGTATTTTCAAATCTCTGCAAGAGTAATAATTCTAGATAATTGAAATGCAAAGCAATAAGAGAAATGTTTTATCATTAAACTGTAACCAGAGCTCTGTGTGAAATCATCCATTCAGAAGACTTGTTTTTCATCAATTATTTGTTATTTATCTGATGTAAATATAAGAAGGTCTAATTAAAATGTATGACTCCTTATGCAGCTTCTTGTCATTAAGACCAATGAAAGCATTCTGAAGACCATAATGAAATAATTATGTTTGCCTTTAAGAATCCTCTTCAACAACACATGGCAGTACTACACTAAATTAAAACATCAGGAACTAAATTTCTCTTGCATCTATTTCCATTTTCACTAATTATACCCTCAAGCTTTCCAATAGACCAGGCCCTAAAATTCTTTTGAAGCTGAAACAGCCTAAGGAACGGCAGCCTTTTCACAGCAATAGACTTTGATGAAGAAACAAAGGTAATGCAGGCCTTGAAGCATTAATATTTCAAAAAAAGTTATCATGTGAAAATCTGTGTTCATTTGAAAAATGGGGTAAAAGATTGTTGGTGGGGAGCCAAATACGTGTTCCAGGGAAACTGATACTCTGACTTAATCTTACTGAAGTACGTCATTCCTTCCTCGCCTCTTTTCATCAGAGTATTTTCTTGTTCTGCACAGAAATTGTGTTTAGCAAAAGCGTAAAGATCACAGTGTTGCTGGGCAGTGCTAATACAACGCGCTGTAACCAAGCTCTGCCTTCATGTTTTGGTAAAGGTGCAAACAGCCACCTTGAACAACTGCAATGCTGGGCTTGCAAACTGGGCTCTGCATCCCAGGGGAAAAGCCATCTTCTCACACAGCATCCAGACACACAGGTCTTCTGTGTGCACAGCTCACGCTTTGTCCACTAAGTCTTGCAGGATCTATCCAAAGCGCAGAGAAAGGAAAGGGTTTGGATAAGGAAAAGACATGGCAGGATGTGAGTCAGCTCAGACTTCATGCAGTTGACCAAAGACTCTCCATTGCAAACTCTTCACTTCAAACCTTAAGATAATGGGTCATTATTGTCATGGTCTCAGAGAAGTGAATGTGGCAATACGCACAAAAATTAGCAGGATGAGCTGTCCACATACGTACTTAGCCAGAAGAACATGTGACAAAAGATGAGGATTTGAGAATAATAAATTCTTCTATTAAACCAGTCACTTCCTCCACTCAAAGATAGTTTGCACAAACATCTGAAAGACTCTGGAGATTTGTCATGATTTATTCTGCATTTTGAATGCATTTTAAACCTTGGTGTTCAAAGTGTGAGGTGGAAACAGAAGGCTTGTGAATAAAGACAGGTCTCCCAAGATTTTCAAGCCAGTTGCTAAGGAGGAGCTAACATATGCTGGTTGGGTAACTAATGAAATTTCTTTGCAAATGAAAAGAGCAAATCAAAACAACAAAGCAATGCAAAGGAATACTCTAAAAGATCAATAAAAGAAAAAGAAAAATCTCCTCAAATTACAGGTTGAGAGACAAAGGTATGAGCAACTCTTTAAAAACAAACAAACAAAAACCCCTAAGGACCTGATCTTAACAATAAAAAAGCTAACACATGCATGCCTTTTTTAGCTAGTCCTTTGACTTGTGGCCAAGCCAAAAATGCAGATTGATGGATTAGTGCTCTCAGTAAGGAAGGGAAGGTTTGCAGAGAAGATAGTATCTTTGATTAGATTAACTGAAAGAGTGGGGCAGAAAACAAAGAGACAAGCTTTGGAGCACACAGGCATTGCTCCAGGTCTGAACCAGAGGCCTTGGGAAAGCGCCCGCCTTCTTATCCAACTCCTCCAACACAGCAGCACTTGCGAATGGTAAGATTTTGGCAGGTATCGCCAGATGGCACTGTTACACAGTTTTCCAAGCTCTTTTTCTCAGTGTGCGAGTGAATGTTTAGTCTTGGAAAGACAGGCAAGGCTGCTCTTGGTTGTTGCTTTGCTTGAACGAGGTTAGGAATAAAAGGCGGGAGCCAGGGAGGAGGACGGTGAGCCGCAGAGGAATGTGCTTGCTGCCGCTGTCTCCGCTACCGGCAGCTCTTGCGCAAGAGCTCCCCGGAGAGGAGGCACTGCGCCGCCGAGGCTCCTGAAAGGCAAGGCAGTGTGGTAGGTTGCCTAAATACCTCCGCGCAAAAGCGGTATTTGCACATAAATGAAACATTTAAATCAACTCAGAGACTGTTACATCCACTCATCAATCAGTGAATTGCAAATCCTGTTGATACCTATCAGTCACCAGCCAGCAGAGGAGTGATGCTGGCAGAAAACTGGAAGATGAGATGAAAGGCCAACACTATCTCAAAGGAAAATAGCTGTCTCGGCATGGTGTGCTGCTATGCTGCCAGCCAGGTTGGCTGAGAAATACTAAAATGATGTGCTCCAAGAAGAGCACTGCAATGATGCAATGGCCCTTTCAGGAACTCTTCACAAGCTGTATTCACATATAAAATGACAGGATTCAAGAGATTTTTTGTTTCGTTTGACTGCATATATCTCTTTCAATGAAGCATTCCTTCCTCTGTTTGTTTATTATGGGCATAAATGGCTTTTCAGGAAGCAAGCACCAGGCTGAACTGAGGGAAATCTGAATTAAATCTAACTGTGGCAGTCGTCTGCCACAAAATTTTTGGTGCAACACTAGACAACTTATTTAACTGCTCAACACCTTAGTTATGTGTCTTTAAAATGAGAGTAATCCTTCTTTCTTTCTATATTCTTCAACTGTCCCGTCTATTTTAAATATGAATCTTGCAGGGCAGGGACTACCCTTACTGTGTGTTGATTCAACATTCAGCACGATGGCACCAGCTTTTGCTGGTATTTCAGGCTCAGTCATACAACCACTCTGTGTCTGAAACTCCTGTTAAAAGCACGGGTGGAGGTTTGAGTGCATGTTAAGTGCTTCACTGGGTAAGGCTCTAAAAGACAAAAATATACTCAATTTGTCATTTTATCATTCAAAGATCCTTGCTAAAAATAAAATGTGAGCCTAAAGAAAAATAATACAGTTCAGTGGAAAGAGAGCCTTCAAATCATTAATGAAACTAATTAGTGCTAAAAAAAATCTTTGTCGTGAGACAAATCTGTTCTTTTTCTTAGGGAATGCGCTCACAGGGTAAAACGCAAGCCACTGAAAATGCATAAAATGGAAACCCCTCCAAACTATGGATGGACTTTAACATCATGTCTTTAGTGGTGAAGATCCAAAACGCTTTGAGAATTTATAAATACTCATTCAAGCTTTAACCTATTAAACCTATACAAGTGTCTCTTGTATGTATACATTTAACTTACATAGTTTTATACTATTCAGTTTATATATGCTATAGGCAAGGGAAAGAAAAATCACCTTGTCCAAGGGGAACAGAAGGTGTATTATATACTCTGCGTCTAAGATTCTTTACACAGACTTGCTGGATTATATTTCCAGCTCTCTTAACAAAAGTATTTGAAGAAGCTGTAAAACTCAAACAGAATGCTAAAACAAAGTGGGGTCAGTTATATAAGGGCTGGCATTAGTTTGTTAAGTTTTTTCCTACCCACTCCCAAATAAAGGGACAAAGAAGTTAACATTGTGGGAATGTGTTTCCAAACCACATGATATCCTTATCAGATTGTCATGTACAACAGAAGTTCTCACACACCGACCCCATGCTGGGGATCTGCCTGAGCCGCCCCGTCACATGATGCAAGTCCTTCTCTCTTATTCAGATTACTAGAAACGAGCTGAAGAAAGCAAGACTTTTTTTCTTCCCCTCCCCCCCCCCCCAAATAAGCAAAAGGTGCCGTGACCAGAAGCGTATTAATTCACTGCCACTGGAAAAACAATCCAGAGCAGTTGCAAACGAGGAGTGAGACTATGAAGCAGATACTCGAGCTATTAAAATCTGTACCACAAGACAAAGTTTGAAATTATCTAAGACAAAGTGCACTCATCAAATATTAAATGTAAGGAAGCAAACAGACAATGAGAGAAATTAGTGAGTCAGACAAAATACATGAAAAAAAAGGGTTGTGGTTTAAATGCTAAATTCTGCAATGTTGACTTGTAAATTTCTAGACTAGAGCAATATAGCGGTAAAAACAAGTCCTGCTTTGTCGTGTAAGTGACTATTTCCCCTGTTACTGTTGTGAACTCTGTGATTGAATTGCTTTTCTATATAGTTTAGGTAAGGTGGGAAAAAACGCTTTAAAAATATTTAATATTCAGTGAAGGCTCTAAATAATGTTTGCTCACTTAAATACGTGGCCTGTTTTTAAAACTGCCACGGGAGCTCTTAGATGCTCAGCATTTTTGGAAATGAAGCCATGAAATGTAGATTTAGGATGCTAACTTCAGGCTACTGGTTCTGAAATTCCTAACTTTTGAAATACATTTGCTTACGCAATGACAGACTAATCAAATCCTAACCATGATTTTTAAAAAGACACTGTAAAGCCCACATTTCTGGATGAAAGATGTTTAATGATTACAATTGTAAGGAATAGCTGAGATTAATGTGACTGAAAGACTACACAGAAGAATCATTCCCCCATTATCAGTTTGTTTATTTTGTACCTAGAATATAGTTCTCATAAAAAGGCAGCGGCAGACAAAAGACGTTATTCCTGGTTTTCCAGCTGCAAAATCTAATTTTGCTACCCTCCTGCCTGTACTTTCTCTTGAAGAACAGAGAAGAAGATTAATTCTGTTATTTTAGAATAGTTTTGAGCATTTCATGGCTTGTATTTTCATGGTTCCATTTGGTTTGTAAGGGCTTGGATTTCAGCAAGAAGTGGCATGGGTCACACTGCATGGGGACAGACTTCATGCACACGAGCAAAGGTCAAAATCAATCATAGCTTTGTATTTCCAGGCCTATTACTTTTGGCAGTTTACTCTGCCAGAAGGGGCTAAAATATTTGCTTCCCAAAAGGAGTAAACATCAATAGGGGCACGAATATAACCAGTTTCTCCGCCACCCAGCAAGGAGGAATGAGGCAAAAGGATCTCTTTTTTTGCAACAGACGCTAAGCCACCTAAACGCTACGTATCGCATTTGCAGCCGAAAGCTCAAAGATTTCAGAGCACAGGCACTTGAAAAGGACAATAGGCCTATTTAGGCAATTATATTCTGCAGGCTTTGTTATTAGGCAGCCCTGCTCAGTCCCAGAAAGTCTGGATAATCAAAAGTGTCCAAGTACAGGAAGGGGAAAAGTACAACCCCACCCTCCTTTACAGCCGCTGCCAGGATCTTTGGCTTCTAAAGGGTAAAGTCTATTTACCGAAGTTCCTTAGCCATTTTATACATAAACTGATATCCTTCCTCCTGGGGCCAGGCGCTGTGGCCAGCGAAGGGCTGCAAACCCCTGCAAAGCCGCGACTAATTTGGCCCCGGCCCATGGCCGGCGTGAGGTCGCTGCCGCCGGCCCCCCGGTTCCTCCTCGCATGTGGGAAGCGCCGGGGGCAGAGGGGTCCCCTGCTCGCCCGCGCTCACCCCGCAGCGGGGAGGCCCCTCGCAGCTCTGCTCCACGCTGCCAGGCCATCTCGCCGGCCTCGGGCACGGCAGTGCCGACGGCCCCAGCCAGCGGCCCAGCCCAGCATGACGCCTGCGGATTTGCTCTTACGAACCCACTCCGAAATCTCAATTCTGGCTGCGTAACGCTGCCGGCAGCTCATCGGCCAGTACCCAGCGCAGACCTGAGCGCGAGCAGGGGGACCTGGGCCCCTGTGGGCCCAGGCCCACGGCTTGCATGGGGATTTAGCTGCTGGTGAGGGTGACTGACGTGGTGGCCCAAAACGCTATCTGCCTCCTCCAGCCCCCTAACGTGGCTGCAGCATTCTCCGAGGCCGGGCTCTGCTCCGACGAGCGGCACCTCAGCTGCACAGGTTCACTGGGAGTCACCCAAAGGCGGGTGGCTTCTCTGCCGAGCGTCTCCCACCCTGCCTTGGCCCCGGTCTCCCTGCCGTCGCCTCCACGGTGGTTTCGGATGGCGGTGCTTGCCCATGAGCCCTCTCCTGGGCCGTGAAGCGTGCGGGACTAAGCGTATGGGCTTCTGCACAGGGAATCAGCGGTGCCAGTTGCAACTAATTTGGAGGAAAAATACTCACGTGCAATTGTTTGCATGAGAAATGCTGGGTACCAAAGAGGAGCAGAAGCAAATACCTTTCATCGCGTATTAGCGGGCATTAAGCAACAAGGATAAAATTTTGAATAAAGACTCTATTCCTGAGGAAATCAGTCCCAGTGATTGAGCTGTAGAGTTTATAAATGAACTTTAAAGAAAATAACCTGGTTCAAACAGATCTCGCCTTCTGGGCACTAGCAAACACACCTGCAGCAATCTGATACTTGGGAATGCAGATTACAAGTCCTTCACTTCAAAATGTTTGTTTTTAAATTCAGAAAGATGAAAGAAAATAAAGTACTGAGCTTTTTTGCTGTTGAGCACAGATGTTTCTAGTATTTCCAGTGCTTGCAGGGAACAAGAACCCGACCCAAACATTGCAATAATCTGGAACTTAGATGTAAAATTTATGCCTTCTGGGTTTTCCTCTTCACAAACTTTTTGAAGGCTGATACCTCCTAGTTCATCCCAGCTCAACACCCCCCGCTGAACCTAAATAAGAACTGTATACCTCAAGAATGTCTACATCGTATTTTATTGCCATTTACATAACTTTCATCTTCATCGCGTTTCATATTCTTTTAAATGTAACAAAATACGGTTGATAGTAGTCTTCTACATGACATTATTTGCTGAAACACTAGTTAGTACTGTTTAGCTTATTCTGGTTTTGGGCATTCTCATTTCTTTTTTACCTGCTTAATGAGTGAAGACAAATGAAAACTTTTTTTTTAATAGGCTCTTCTAAGGCTAAAGAAAAACTGCCATTCCTTGCAGCTCATTCTCTCTTAGGGCCTGTCCGTTCCCACTTCTGCACTATTTAGTTAGCTCACATTCCACCAAAAGTTACTCTTTTTTTCTTGGTAATTGTTGTCACTGTACTAGAAGGACCTGGAAAATTGTATCTTTCTTACAGAGATAAACTCATCATTCTTGTAATCCTAACTCTCATCATTTTGCTCCTCTTAAGAACTATTCTCCTCTAATTTGATTATACTGACCTGATTTTTATCTTAGGAGAACTCAAAGGAGTTAGAATTACTTGTGATTAAAAGCACAGTCAGCTCTACTCTCATTTCTGAGTTCACAACTTTCTCTATAAATACGTAATTTCTTTTTAGACCTGTAACAATATAACTAATATCACCTAAAATATAAACATGTATGAGCACAATTATGTATTTTTTTGTGCTCGTAACACATCTCATAGTATACAGTGGCTAATGGTTGGGTTGCAAACCCATAAAAGGTTTTTCCTCCCACAGGGGGGAGGAAAAAAATACCACACAAGTTTAGGTCACGTTTGGGTTGCATCTTACTCCCTAGTTTAGTTTGCAGACCCTCACGGACTAGAAGATTTGTACTGCAGCCGGAGTGCGTTTGCTTACTGCATTGCAACGGGATTAACCCAGGGAAGACGTGCTGAAGTGGGAGACCTCCAGCATTGGGAATTAAACGCCGCAGCCATGGGTTCTGCCAGCATTTCAGTCGACACCCTGATGCTGTTTGGGATTGCTACGGGACTGCTTGGAGCCTGCACCGTTCATGTATTATTCCCTTAACAACCATTTACCTTCTACTCTACAATCCCGCCTCTATCAAAGCAATATTTCTAAGGCCTAAAGCAATGGCTGCAGGTGTACTGCTTTTATGGCAGAGCAAAAAATAAAACAACAAACTAGACAAAAAAAAACCAACCCTATCATCAGCTACACATCTAATAATTTCAAAATTTGGCTACAATTACATTCCATTAAATCACAAAGGTCTTAAGAAAAACAGAGAACCAGGAAACACTTGAGTTTGAATTAAACATTGTTATCTTTGTATTTACAAGCACTGGAGCAACCTTTAAACGACTGAAAGCTTTCTGTACTGCAGAAATTCTGTTTTTGTCAGTAATTTCATAAAATAAAAGACAAAAAGGCTGTTGACAGAATTTTAGTATTTTATAAAGCACGTACATATATTTACCCACACACGTAAAGTGCTCACAGTTTTTTTCAAAATTAAAAACAAAACTTGCTCTAGAAATCAGACAATTCTCCATTTAGAACCTAACTAAATTTCTTTGCCATATTTATATATCATTAACTTTCACGGCTCAAATTACATCGACCGTCTTATAATTCAGGTTTCGGCCTGGTTTTAAATTCCCATGCAGTGAAGATTAATCCTATTGCCTGTGAAGTTATGAGACTGGATTTCTGAATTAATTTTCCTGAATTTTTTTATTTACTCTTGTTAATATGTTTCTTTGATTAGCTAAACTTCAGTGTTATCAACACTTGTCTCTTATCACAGGCCCAAGGCAAATGACATATTTACCACTCATTCCATTCTGATAAGGGTAATCCTGTGTTTAACTTGTCCAAGAACAAACACGATATATTTTGTTTTTAAGAATCACGCTTCTAGTTATTAACCAACGAAAGAGGAACAAACAGGACATTTTAAAACCATAAGTTATTTAAAGAATATTTTGCAAATGAAAGTTTTTTATGATAGCATATGCCTCTTACTTCAGTAAAGTTTATTTAATTCCAAGTTTCCTCCATATGACCGCTGAACTCATACTAAGGTTTAAACCACGGAGGGGAAAAAAAACACATTTTCTGTGAAACATCTGGGTTTTTTTCTTCTAACTGGAGTTCTCCCATAGCTAATAACATTATTCTGAAGTAACGTATTTGTTTCATATCTTGTTTGAAGCATTTTGAAAACAGCGTGGAGGAAAAAAAGAAAAACCATCCCATGCTGAACTTCATAGTCTTATGCACTCTAATTTTAATTGTAAAATCGTCAAAATATTTGAAATGCTGTGGGCTGGTAGTCACTGAGTTTTATAATTCTGTTTTCATTGCTCAACCCACACAAATGTGGCATGCTGACTGAAAAGTTTTGAGCAGAGTGAAAAACACACCAACCATTTTATTTATTTATTTTTTAACCCCCCCCCCCCCGCCTTGAGCTAAACAATATTGAAGGGAGACTCACTCCAATTCTTAACCAATTCTTTAACATACTGCAAAAGAAAAATTTCAAACATAATTATACAGTTAATGGCGTACTGAAGTGCCCGAGAGCGTGTTAAAAACATTTTGATAGATAGCCAAGTCATTAATCTAAATCACCGTCAGAGCAGTGAAGCATCCTGCAAGCTTTTATGCAGAGTATAAGGTGATGCTTTCTGGCACTTCTTGTCATTTCTCAAACTTGAAACTGGGGGGCTCAAATCCTGCCATTGTTTACTACCTACCGATTTCGGCACTAAACTGAGCCAGTTAACATAATAATACCTTTTGAAAAGAATCCTTGCACTAACTCGTCCTCCTCCGTTACCAGTGCAACACTGCCTAAATCTCAAGGTATAGAAATAATTGATGGTTAAACTCAAAGGGTGCTCACAGTAAGTAGTTTTCTAGCAAAACAGCAACTTCTTAGAGCAACAAAGTGAAGAAGAAAGGTGGCAGCAAGGTCAGTACAAAGAAATATTGCCTTTGCTGAGGAAACTTAAAACTACTGTCTGATTTTGGAAGGGCACCTCCACGCTGCAATTTCAGCATCTTTTTAAGAACTGTACAGAGTGGCATTTTAATTGCCCGGCTGCCCCGCTAAAATGCACTTCAAGACAACACGCATCCAGATTATCAAATGTGATGCGAAATTAGATTAAGGAGGCAAAGAAAAAAAAAAAACTACTGCGGAGATGTTACGTAAATTTGCCCTTCACCAGTTGGAGTTTTACAAGTGCTGCATTATGTTATAATTGTATGTGTTCCTGCTTGGCTCCGCAACTGTTACAGCGATCAATATGCTACATAAAAAGGAATAAACAGAAACCAGCTAGGTGTTTCTTTTCTCGCCCATGGAGAAACAGGCTTGCAAACCACATTTTGCATAGACAGCCCCCCCTCCACCCCCCGTTACCCCTGCTAGCAATTAAAAGTATTTTGTTAAACACATGCAAACAATCATAATTGCTTCAAACTGGAAAAATAACAGTTGGGACCTACATTGAGCACTGTGCCGGTGTTGCCACTCTGTTTGTGCCAATCCACTGAAGCATGCTTTGAGAGCCTTCTCCTGGAGCATGCAGGAAGACGGACTCGCAGTGTAGAAATCCAGCATCTGAGCGGGGCTCACTGCTAGGACATCCATACAGTCAAACATGATTCCCCCTGCACAGAATGCCTGCAAAAGTGCTTTCCTCTAGGTGTGGAGGAAAATGGCACATAAAAGTACACCCAACTCCATCAAACTCTGCCCCTTTTTTGGCACGTAGGCTGTTGGTCTTTTTCCCAGACCAGAATCATGAATTATGACAGACAACACAGCTAAAAGCCTGTAATTGATCCAAATGATCATTTACCATTTTCCAGGCTGCCCAGCCAATCCAGCAGGACGGGGGGAAGCGAGCCACATTCCAAGTTTTCCTTGCAATCAATTTTCCCCCAAATTTCTTTAGAACCAGTCCCGCTCCTCAGGCTTTCTCTGGGCGCGTGCCGTTTTCTTGCATTGCCCGGATCCCCAAAGTCCCGGGAATAAAACGGCTCCGGGAGGAACTCCGGATCCCCCTCAGCAATGAATAGATCCTTCTGCCTCTGAACAGCTCACTTCCTACTACTTGTGTCACACAGAATGAAAGATTGAATTGCCTAATATATGCGAGTGAACTTTCGGTGAACCCTTCCCAGGCTGCTAACCTTCAAATGACCCAAGCGCTCTGACATCACCAGCTCCCAGGATTCTCACACTGCTTAAAAACTCCCAGCAGCCCTGCAAAAGCAGCCAGCCGGCCCGCCGGGCCACCGCTGGCCAGAGCCCTCCTTGGGATCGCCCACCGCTCCCCCAGTAAATACCTGCAGCCCACACCAAGAGAGATTAGCTTGCGAAAAAATTTTTTTAAAAAAAGTAATAATAATAGGAGTAGAAAAGGGCCCCGCACTGGGTAGCTGTCTGCTACAGCGGATGTTTTCTATGGATGATTTTTACATTCCTGCTCAATCTGGTAAAACTTCGGTGCCCTCCCCTACCTCCCCCAGGGAAAGGATTAGCATGCCTGCCCCCGCGGCCGAGCCACTGCCGCGCACCGGCTCATCCCCGCGCCGGTCGATGCTCGATGCCGTCAGTGGAGCCGATGCCTGGGGCCGGCTCCCGCTCCTGGTGGCAACCTCGGCGCTCCCAGCCCTGCCTCTCTCCCCCGGCCTCCAGGCTCCTTCCCAAATAACCGGCGGACCAGCTTGCCCAGCTCCCGGCTCGCGCCAGCGCAGGCCTCCCCGCACCGCTCTGGGTTTGCAGGTGCCCACCCCCAGCAGGGCCTCGCCGTGCCGCGTGGCAGCACCCCAGCCACGTGCCACCAGCCCTGGTGAGCCCCTGCCTGTCTCCGATTAGCACAGCGGGGTCAAGGCCAACCCCGTGGGCCCCCAGGGGCCGTATCAGCTTTCGCAGCTCTAAGGAGTCCCAGCTCCCCGAGAGGGCAAGGCAGGAGAAAGCCGTGGGTGAACACCACGCCATCCCTCTGCACGTAACAGCCATTTATTTTTAGGACGCTCACTTACTCTTACCTTCACCTTCAGGGCTGGCAGCTGACAAAAATGCCCTCAGAATTCTCTGCAAAATGGAGCATTTCTTGAAGCCTCATGAAGGGAAAGGGTTAGGACACCTCCCTGCACCTCTGGCCAGGGTCCCCAGGCCTTTGGTTCGGTTTGCCGCACCAGCCCCGAGCTACCATCACGGGCTTGGCTCGCTGGTGGTTTACCATTTGCATGAAGACAACATGAAAGCCCTGTATTTTTTTATATAAACAACCTCCTGCTGCAAAGTCTTGCTTACAGGGATGGACTCTGTCAAAATCTTCGCCAGTCCTTACTCCTACGGACATTTCAGAAATGGAAAAGTAAAATACAGCGTCCAGTTTGGGAGCACTCCTTCTGCCCCACTGGAAAGGACACGAGCTGAAAGTACACTTTTACTTGAAGGGAATGAGTCAAGTCACTTTGGCTCTGACAGAATTGGGCATTTGCAGCTTATACAAGGCTTGAGTTAGATTTTCAGAGGCACAAAGAGCCCAACTTTCGGAAGAGCTCAACACTTTACTCCTTTCTGTGCCTCTCAACAGGCCCTCCCTTTTCCGTTCAAGTCAACTGTGGGGATTCGCAGCATTTCTGAAAATCAAAAGCTAACTTTGGTTAGGAAACTAGAAAATGAAACACTCAATTATTGCACATCTTTTAAAACTTCAGCAGCAGCACCTGGCAAAGCAGGGCACACTGTGCATGCAAAAGGCATGCAATTGAAGGCTGCAAAGAAACACTGGAAAGAGATTCACTCTGGGACCTGCGCAACCAGTTTAATGGATGTGATGTCCTCTCTCTACAAAAAGTCCTTTGATGGACTGAAAGCTCTGTTACAACGCCTGTTGATTGTATTAACAAAACTTTTCACAAAGATTCAAGAATTTTAAACACACACACCCACACCCACACACACACACACACCCACACACACCCCCAAACACACTTGTCCTCTGAAACTGATATATCCATATGGAAAACAAACAGCCAGCAAAAAGGCTTGCTGTAATCTGGAAGCAAATCTATTTGAAGAGATAAAAACAAAAGCCTTTCTTAATGTTTTTTTCCCTCAGACAGAAGAGATTTAACTGTCCCTGCAGTAGGCACTGTCTCTTTCCATCTTCTGTCGAGGTAGAAGTGTTATAAAGTTGGAGTTTAACAGTGTCTTTTTAAGGACTTTTTAAGGACTTTTTAAGTTCGTGAGGGCGTCCTCCCCCATTCTGGAACTCCTCAAGCTAAAGAAAGCCCTGACACTCTGTAATCTGAAAATTATGCACAGCACACGTTTATCCAAAAAGTCATCCTTTAGGGAAAGGCTTGTTTAAACAATCAGAGCTAAGCAAGCAGTGTTCCCAGTATTAAAAAGCCAAGTGGAAAAATGGTTAAATTTTTGTTAAAAGCTATTTTGCTACAAAATTGCTTATTTTGAATAACAACACTAAATTAAAAGGCAGTATTTTCTAACCAGATGATGCAGAATGCATGAGAAGTTTGGAATATGTAATGCATCATCACAAAAATAATTGGAAAGGATCATACAAAACACAGTATGTTTTGTCAGTCTCTGATTTAGGGAGAAAATAGCTTTTTGTGCAGACCTGGTGCAGTTCTTGGAACAGTTTAAGCTTATGCCAAGAAAAACATACTGCCCACGTGAGTTAATATAAATAAAATTGTACATACAAACAGAAATATAGTTATGCTTATTCCATTACCAGTCTTATAAAACCGTATTTAAAAATAAAACCTGCTTGCTGTACCTCAAAATGTACACTGGCAACTTCTGAAAGTAAATGTCAGGAATTCGTGCTTAACTGCATATGAATTGAAAAACATAGCTTTTCCACAGTGTACCTAAATGAGCCAGGTAGCTTGTCATGTTTTATTATGAATAACAGTTGTGCTACTTAAAACCATGCTCATACTAATGCTTATACTGAATGCTTACAGTAAAAACATGAGTAATTAACAAATTCTTCAAATAATCGAATGGTTTGCTCATACATCATTTCTACAATATATTAATTTAGGTATCCCATGTTTCACTTTGAAATAGCATGGTATTTGTTTCTCCTAAACAGAGTATCAGGAAAAGGCACACTCACAAAATGTTGGGTATTTTCTAATTTATCAGGACTAATCATAATTATTGCGCATCTACATTAGAGAGCTAACTAATAAGTTGGTTAATTCAAATATAATGAAACTTTAAGTACTGACATGCATTTTAGCTCTTATAGAGGTGCAAGTAGGAAAAAACCTCTCCAGTATCTTTCACTTTACCCATACCAAAAGATTCTGATTTCACATGACCACTTTGATCTGTTTTGTCTCAGACTGTGATGGCAGAAACTTTACAATAAACATATTCTTAGCCACGAGTGAAATAAAAAGCAAAAGTTCAAGTCAGAAATCTATTCCCTTTGGTGTTACTGTATATTTGTCAGTGTGACATAGCACATTTGAAACCCATAATCATAAAACAAAAATTTACAGCCAAGGTTTAGAGTCTACATCTGTTTCTCTGGTTTTTGTACTGCAATTACCCACTGGACAATTCAGAAAGAAGCACTATGAATCATGTACTGCACACATGTTTGTGCTGGTCACTTTTTCTTTAGTGCAAGAGTCTGAGGATGCCATAATATGCTTCACTGAGAGAGAGCATTAACTAGAATTAGGATGAGCGCACTAGGTTCTCTAAATAAAAATGATTTTACTAGAAGCAATATAATACCCCTGGAATATTACAGGCATAGTTACAGGATGGAAAAATTAAGAAATACATGCCGAAATTCTCTAAAACACAATACCTCAGGGGGAGCGCACTTTTGTTGCATGCATTTAACTATTAATCACATGTAACACTCTCTTGAAACAGTTTTGACAGCAGAGTAAATGGTTACTAGTGAATGATGTGTGTGTTTAAGCAGTGAAAGCAGAGACAAAGTGATGTTTTCTTCTACTCCCTAGGCAAGAGCTGACACTAAGCTTGCTGCCTCAGCTTTGATACTCAGAGATTCCTTTGTGTCAGTTGCTGGGAGAATCGCTGGCAGTTCACTAACCCTGCCTCACATACACAGGGGCTTTGATTTTTACCTCTTCATTGAGAGGAGATGTTAATATGAAACAGTACTCTGCTGCCTTGGTCGCCCCTCCAATTGGAGACACGGGGTTTAGAATCTGCAGACCTCAATTCCCACTTCCCTACATGCATTTTTTTAGTGGTATAGGATGTTTTCCTCATGTCTTAAGCAAAAGACGTGAAAAGATTACGGGGAACAAAATCATGGAACGCAAGAGAATGGCTGAATATTTAATGCTCCAAGGTAGTTCTGAGGAAATGGTTATCAATCCGGAGCAAGAATGGCCCTAATGAAAATAAAACAGTATTATGACTTTGAATAGCACAAACGGCAGGGACAGACATGAAGTACAGTGAAATTAAGTGAAAAAGGGGTTCCTTGTGACCGTTGTAGTCTGCTATGCACAACTCACAATGCCTGAAACAGGAATTTGCACGTAACAGGAAGAATTACTTCAGATCCTTCTGCAGGCCTGAAATGTAACAGCAATTGTCAAAAGAATATTCAGCACAGAACTATATTTTATATTAGATGGGAAGAGCAGAGTTAGTCAGCTACAGATCCATAACTTGGGCATGCAACCAGTCTATCAAGTCACTTACTGATAATGTTTTTTTTGTTTGTTTTTATCAGCGGACATGTATCTGTAAAGATGTCTTTAAGTCTGATTGCTTATCCTAGAAGCTATAAAAACATTCATCTCCACAAACTTTGAGCACAATACTGTGCTTCTTAGAATTCGTACTGGATTTTACACTCTTTTGGCCTGAAGCCAGTGAAAGAGAAGAACTGCCCTGTATGATAAAACTGGAAGTTTATGCGGTTCAGCAACCCATTTCTAAGAGTGACTGCTAGTAGATCTTTTTAAGGAAACTATAGGAATCCCTAGTGATTGGTGAAGTATAATTCACCCATAGGTCTTCTAACAGCCTGCTTAAGCATTAAAGCATGAGATTTAATATCCTTTCCAAATTCGATTTTGGTAATAGCCCTGATATTCTAGATATTCGTATATATCCAATGTCTTTTTGGATTGTGATAAATTTGTAGCTCAGTGACACACAAGGAGATAGTTTTTGAGCTTTGAGATGATGAAGGATAAATACTTTCTTGAAACATTGTAAAACTCATCCATGTTGTAAATATAAGAAAACACAGCCCAAACCGCACCCCTCTGAGGCCCCGAAGGCTGACTGCTGTAGGCTCCAGAAAGGTCGGCAAAGAGGCAATGACATCACCGAAAGAGTGGATGACATGCATTTTTGAAGGATATAAAAAGAAAACGTATTATTGCATTAAAAATTGGCTACATACTGAATAGCCTTCTCTACGCTTTCTGTTTGGGAGATCCCACAAACACCACTGCTAAATGGTTGCCAGATTTTTTTTAAAAAAAGTTTGTTTCATTTTGTTTTCTTTTTAAATGACCAGAAACCCTTGTTTCAAGGTTTAGCCAAGAAAGAGATTTTTACTGCTAGCTTATAAATCCCTCAAAACACAGAGTTATAATGGAAATGCTGAGGTAACCGCAGTGCCATGCATGGCACTGACACAGTGCATTATATAATCCAGGGAGAACGAGGGCTGGGAGATCTATAAAATGTAAGTAGAAGTAAGATGTAAGAAAGAGCAGAGGAGCAAGTAGAAATATTGAATATTAAACTGCAGAGAATACTTCTAACAATAAAGTTTCCTACATGCTGAATATGCTTATGGTTGGCTGAAGGCGAAAGAGCACAGAGCTCCATTAAAAATAACAACAGAAATTCCAAAAGGCTATTCAAGTAACTGGTTTGTTTCTGCCTCTTTTAAGGAGGAGAAAAAATGAGAAGTTACCTAACAAAAGGACAGTATTTCCAGATTTTCTGATATCCTGAAAGACATCTGACAATGTGTAAATAAATAACATTGAAAAATGAGGACTAAATGAAGTACCAGACCTAGACAACCTACAACCCCAGTTGTAACCAAAACCAGGATAGAGATGAGGACACTAGTACTTCTAGAAGCTCACTAAAGGCAGCTGAAATTCTTAGGGAAAAGTTAGCCCTAGTAATTTTCTTCCAACAAAAGTCCCAGGTTATTGTACAACAATCAGAAAGGCAGCGCAGTGCAGACAGATCCTAATGAAGACTATACCTACTTCAGTCCTGTTTTGAACATTTCAGACGGACTTAGGCGGCACTGAGGGCTCGTGCCCACACACTGCTGCAGGGACGGCTTTGTTGTACAGGGCGATGTCAGGAGCCGGTGAACGGCAGCCGCTTGGAGGCTGCTGGGTGCATCACGCCTGATGCAGCATCAATGGCTTGGATGGTGCCACCAGTGCAAATTGGAAAAGATCCCCGTCTTGGCCACTTGACACACGTAATCATGACAGTACAATTCCTGCTTAGCTGGTTCCCAGTGAAACCTGCATCGAACACTGAAAGAAATGTCCAGTATCCAATCTGGGTATTTTAAAGCAAAATGAAGGAGCGAGTGACTGGCAGCTGTGCTGGCATATCTACCTAGCTAGCAGAGGTAATGACAGCAGTGACAATGTGGTGATACCCCCTTAAATCTCCTAGTAATGACAGTAATCGCGCCACTTCCTCTACCCTGCCTGCTGCCCTAACATACTGTATAATCACACCTTCATTTTACTGCATTTCTGTTTTCAGTGGGCACAGGTTGGGGAACAGCATGTATGAACTTTTGCAGTAAATGAGGTAGGATTAGCCAGAAACTGAGGTAAAAGTTTGGCAAATCGGCTTCTGTTTTCTTCTGCAGAACTCGTGCCATCAATACTGTGTGAATTACCTGAGGGTACACATCCTCTCAGGGACATCGTTAGCACTTCAACTATAGTGATGTAGTCTGAACAGCAAACTTTGCTAGATGTATCAGTTTTACAAGCATACAGGTTGTCCTAGTATAACTATTGCTGAGCAGGTAAGGGAATAATTCTATACATTACTTCTATGCTGCAATAAATGTGTCCACAGTTGGGCTTTTGCAGGTATAGCTCTTTCACAATAGAAAAGATCACTTCCTTACCCTGTATTGTTTTACCAATGTAACATTCAAATGTAGATCTTACCTTAAACTGTTATACCAGTATAATATTCCAGCACAGATCAGATGTCTACAGACACCACAAATGAGGCTGAGCTGGATTCCAGTTGCATTCAGCCCAAGCAGTGGCAGTATGAATGATGGTGAGTCTAAAAGGTTTGCAAGATGTTTTCTGATTTTCAAACTCTTATTAGGTTACACCTGTTAAGATGTTCTTTGCTGCATCTCTCAAATTCTATCTGACTTCTACAATTTAGGTCCAGAAAGTAAATCTGCATGGTCTCAATCTGCTTGATTAAGCTGGTCCCATATGGTTAAAGAAAGATACTCCAGGTCCTGTACCCCTGGTCTGTAACATTCCCATATTACCAAAAAAGAGAATGAATATCCACTCATATGATGACCATGCTCAGGAAATGAGGTTGTTGAGTTTTTAATTGGGAAGGACTTACAGAGCTGGGATGCATCTGGAGATTACAGCAATCTAAAGCATATTATCCTGACCATTGTGCACTATAATGAATTCTCTGCTCTTTTGGGTCCCTTTGTGCCACATGTAGTGGGGAATGTGCCAGGTGGCCCTGAAACATGTAATTCAGCATGTAAGGCTTGACAGGTCTACAAAACTCAACTCTGATCTGCAAAAGCCAGACCAAAAACCTTCACTTGTCCTGAGCTTTCTTCTAAATGAACGTTTCTGCGTAGACTTTGTCTTCATACGGAAAACATCATTCCCTTTAATCCATTCATAGTTTGGTGGAAACCTCCTTGAGAACAGGCTTCTCATGCATGGGACACAAATCTCCCAGGTACTCTTATCAGCTGCAGGCTATTGAAGACCAGACTTCACATACCTTTATATGGAGACATACAAAGGAGAATGTATGGAAAGAACCTCTTCCCTTAGCAAAGATGGCTCCAAGATCTAGACCTTGCTACCTCCATCCATTCTGTCTTCAGTACCAACTAGCGCAAAGGAAGCTGGAGCCATGCCAGAAGGCAGGGTTGTGGCCCAGCTTCTCTGTGGAACTACCAAGGTGGATGGATGGAGAGTAAATCTCAACCCATAGCAGGCTTAGTAACAAGAATGAGGCATTTGCATGTCCCCAGTTCTAAGAAACCTGTTGGGATTCTCCTTAAAAAGCACAGCATCATGTTACCTTCAACTGGGTGCTAAATGACTGAAATAAATGATCAGTTAGTGAATATGTATTAAAGACTTTAAAAAGATAAAGTTCCAAGTGCTAGATTCCTAAATGTGTCTTTTTTTTTTTTCAAAGAAATTCCTAAGAGTACAAATTCACATCACTGACATTTAAGCCAATGCTGCTAGCTGAACAATGCTGGAACATTATGTCACTCGGAGCCAGGGCTGTGTAAGCATCTAAGAAAAGTTAAGAGCTCTGCCAACACTAATTATCAGGCAGAACCTCACTGGAAAAAATGAGGCACAAAGATCTAAGTGAAGTGTAAAACATATTGAGAATTCAATGACATGTTGACAAATACCACTCCACTCTTTTGCTTCCTATCAGAACCTAACAGCTGAAGCAGAGATTTCTAAGTAGTGTTTTTACAGGCCAGGCTTAGTCTGTCCCTCATCTTATCAGTAGCCTTCAAAGGGACTTTAGGTGGATCTCCTCCAGGAAAAAAGAAAAAAAAACAGCAAAAAACTCAGAAGTGCCACCTCTTCCATACAAATATATTGGCACAATCACAGAGGCTTTGCTTGAGCTGTGAGACTTTGAGAAAACACACCTGGCTCTTCTAAAGGAGAAATTAAAGAATTCATGCTTCAGCCCTTAAGCCTTGAGTGGACTTAAGAAGAGGAATAGCTAAAGAGAGAGTCTAATCAGGACACAGAGAAAATCAATACTGGCTTCTTGAAATATCTTGGACAGGAAGAAACAGCTTAAGGTTCAGACATTTAGCCACTCTTTCTGCACAAGCAAATGCACTGAAGGCTGCTATGCAGGTGAGAGCGTACATACAGGCAGGAGAAGGCGCTCTTGAGGATTCAAAGCAAACCATGACATGTTTTACTCTTATTTTGAATCCTCAAAATTTCTTTTGGAGATCTCAACTTTTGAAAGTTTTTTAGCTTCGGTGGAAGAGAGATCTTTTTACGTGTATTCAAAGCAATCAAAAGTAACGTTTTCAGGGATGTATGCCACTGTACTGTTCTTTTTTTCTGACTTTGGTATGGAATACAATTATTTAAGACTCTGCAGGAGAGTACGGAAGGAGTTGGAGTGTAATTCCAGTTCAGAAAAACTCCAATAACTGACAACACATAAGAAACACAAGATAGATGCATTGTATTGTCGGTCTGAGTCTCATTGGCTGAAAACCCTGACTCTCGCAGCAGGACTTAGTCACATAGCAACTCCGGAGGGCAGATTAACCCTTTCCCAGTTAACATATTCCACATGATTCAAAAGACCTTTTCCTCCTCCTGCCTCAGTGTAATTTTGTAAGTCTGGAAAATCTGTTTAGAGAAAACAAGTCCTGTACTAGAAGCGTAAAAGCAAAACTATCTGACTCACCACAGGATACTGACAGTACAAGGAACAGAGAACGCGCAGAGTTTAGATGAGGGTGAGTTTTATTTTGTACGATCACACTTTGTGACATCTACTAAATATAAAACATCTTTCCATGAAATAGTTCATACTTAGTCTGTAGGGATCCTACCTGGACTGCATTTATCAAGTACTTGGGCCAAATTCTGCCCACTCATCTACATCTGTCTGAATAATTACTGAAGTATTAAAAAACCCTCAGCTGATATCAATAGAGAGTACTTAAGAAATCTATAAGAGAATCATTCCCCCTCACAGAATGTGCTACTTTTATCCAAAACCATACAGGTTGACTTCTGTACACTCTTAAAACATTACCGTTAACCTTTTGATATTAGTCATCTTTCTAAATAGTCTTCTCTAATTCCTGGCATCAGGTAATTATATGAGAATCTCACTTGATTTCATTACAGCAATTTCCTTATTTCATTTTTAGTACTGAGTTAGAGTTATGCATATATACATTTAAATATAAACATAAATATTATAAAAAATGAGCATCATAATATTCTTGCTGTCATAGTTGTCAGGAATAGCAAAGTTTGAATCTAAAAATGTCAAAATCCAAGACAACAAACACTTCCAACGCTCACTGTTTTTAAAGTCTTATGTATTGCTCCTGTTAGTTTTCCCCCTTTTAAGAGAGTGAGTCTGAAATCGAGGGTGCAGGAGGGGCACACAGCCTCACTCAGGGCGTACATCTCGAAGTCACATTTCACTGCTCAAAGCCACAGCTGTATAGCAGTAGGAAAAGGAGCTACTAGGTTTCCAGCAGAGAAATTAAGAGATCAGACTGACATGATACACACTTATTTCTGACCATCTTCTGGTCACAGTGGGTGAGACAATGGTGTATCTTATTTCTTATCTTCCTTCTTTTCACCCCAAAACTGGACATGCAATCTTAAGGGCACCCACCAAGGCTAGGAAGGGCAGGCACTGTTGCCATTGCCCTGTCTCAGACGACCATGTAGCTCTCATATGCATTCACATTTCAAAGCATATAGCTCTTTATACAATATAGCTTTCATTTCCTCTGGAAGACACAGGGTCGCCCTCAGCTGAGGGTACAGAGGAGAAGTCTTGACCAAATATTCTTCTCCTCCTCGTCCCTCGCCCACCACTCTCAAATGCAGAGGCAGTAGAGCAGATGCTGCTCTGCACCCTTCCCGCTAACATCTCCTCACAGGAGACATTCGCTGCTCGGGAGGAGCTCCTGAGCCCCAGTTAGGCCAGGAGCAGTGAGAAGAAAGCAGAAATTTACTTGGTCTTATAACACACAGCAAAACATTTTAAAGTTTCTTTTTTTCTTCATTAGCTTTAAAAAGAAAATATAACCTTTGTATGTTAGCAAGAGGACTATATGTATGTTTTAGCTCATACCTCCCTTTTGTAATCATTTCACACTCTGGAAGTTGCTCTGTTATTTCTCTGTATGGTTCTCATGGACCACTTGGCAATCCAGAGGTGATAGCAAGATAGCATTTAAAAATGTATTTATAATTTAATTTGGTTTCATGCATGATATCTTGAAAGCTCTTCTTGAACAGCTTAGCTGCCATCTTCATACAAATAAATAAACTAAGGGTATACGTAGCGGATGGGAGGTACTTCAAAAATATTTTGCTGTCTGAAAAATCAGTTTAACTTCTTGATGTGGATAAAAAAATTAGTTCATCTTCTGCTATCATTATTCATATAAAACCATCACTGATGCCACTGGGAACTTGGCCTCTAAAAAGGTAAAATCTGAAGGACTAAGTTCAATATTCTTACTCGGTGTTGAAAATACCTTTTCAAATAAATGCCAGCATGTACCTATCAAATCTTTGTGTCCTTCATTAAACTAATGCTTTCCTGCATAATGAACAAGACAGTACAAAAGGTAGGTGTATTCCAATGCCCTGGTACTAAGGTAGAGATATCAAAATAAATTTGCAACCATATCATTATATCAATCTCCAGTATTACTGCATCAGTACTATAACCATAATTAACTAGCTGCAGGTCAAATTTCTAATAAATCTCTAGAAATTAAATGTATAATTTGTCAAAACCATATGCCTTCATAAATTGATTATTCAGAATTTAGAAGCTTTTTAATTAGGAAGAAATTTATGCAATACCATGTGTAATAATTACGAATCAGCTCTTCTGTGATATTTTTGTACATCAGCAAAAATTAAAACATTGGAAAACATTACCAGGTCATTGCAGTATTTCAATGTCAGAAGCAACACATAGTTTAAATCTAGAGGTTAAAGATATTTTCCCGTATCTTTTACATCTTACATAGCTCTGTGATCTCAGGACTGGAATCATTAACCAAATATAAAATCAATGAGAAAAAGATCTAATCTGACCATTTTCCAGTGCAGAGTCACTAAAAATGATTTATTCAATGGTAAAACTTTTACCATGGTTCTACAGTTTTACTAAACAGCATATATTCTTACTCAAACTCCTATTT
Organism: Dromaius novaehollandiae; assembly: GCF_036370855.1. NCBI lineage: Eukaryota > Metazoa > Chordata > Aves > Casuariiformes > Dromaiidae > Dromaius > Dromaius novaehollandiae. Next base: position 32,432,929 of record NC_088099.1, read on the forward strand.
TATGCTACGCTAAACAGTATTTTCCTTGCCTAGGGTCTTCCAGCCAAAATGCTGAAAGCACTTTACACTTCAAAAATGTAGCCTTCACAATAATCACTGGGATGAGGTATCTGATCCCTGATTTCCTAGTGGAAAATTAAAGAAAATGAACAGTAAGTGATGCTCATTAACATCGTGCAAGAAGCTCAACTTGCACCCCAGCTCTCCTGCTTCCCCCTCCCGTGCTTTAACCGCAGGACTATTCAGATCCTGCACCCCCCCCCCCCCCCCCCTCCAAGGGCTCTGGGTCCTTCTATCAACATTTCATAGCAGAAGATTTTTTTTGACAGAGAACACAAAAGCTGCTTTGTTGGAAGTCTGGACACTTTTTTTCTACCTAATAAAAACATGAATAGAAGTGGGACCTCAGTAAGCATATGGCAGAAAGTCTGGACTAACTGAAAAAAGGGGCCTAGAAGACTTTGCGCTCTGTCATTCTCAAACATGTTTACTGCTGAATGTATATGGTGTAAATAAGGACTACGCAGAGCAGGCCATAATGGAACATTGTTTATGTGCACATCCTGGCAAATGCATATACAGCACCGAGGCGACTTCCAAGCAGAACATAAACACAAAGGGGCAGTGATGACAAACAAGTATTCCACGGCAAGAAAAATGCTATTCCATATACAAACCAAATAAACTAAAGTGGTTTCTCCCCTGCTAAGATCCAACTGGCAGCTCTCAGTTGCACACACTATATAGCTGCTAAAGAAACAAGAGGCATCCCAGTCTTACTGCTGGTTTTCTTTTTCTTAAGCAACCTTATTATGCTCCCAATACTAAAAAGAAAAACACAGTTAAGATTTTATTTTGCTGTTCTGCAAATACAAAACAAAACAAAACAAAACAACCCTTTCTTTTAGCCTGAATAGGAGCAGGGGAGATAGCGCTCATGCCAAGGAAACACCATAAGGAATTAAGCCACACCTTCCCCCTTTTGAGCTCCCATTGAAGACAGGGAGACTTTTCTTTCTTCTGAAGGTCTCTCTCACAAACCTATTACACGGCTTTAGTAAGTGACACAAGTGTGACAATAACTGAGAGGTTTTGTGCTCCTGGCAGAGTTTTTTTTCCTTTTAATCATTACTCCTAGAAAGGAGGAGGGTTTACAAAACCCAAGTTCCTGCAATTTCAAGATCGCAAACCAGGGACAAACTTTTTTTTGTTTTGTTTATTTCTAGAGAACAGAATATCGTGCTTTGACAGCTGCTATGTAAATAAATGAGTGTAATTTCATTCCTGCAAAACCGACTTCAAACACATACCCAACTAAAGGAGGAAGAAAAGACGACAAGTAGGAAAACAGCAGGTAGAGTGACAACAAGAACCATAGAGAGTCAACCGACAAAGCAGAGTTTTTCCTGTAATTAATAGGCCTGTCAGGATATTAGATGCTGGAAGAAAGAGGCTTTAGTAGGGGATCATATGGGCTCCAGAGCAAAAATATTCTGTGAAGTCCTTCACAGAAATACAGTCAGCCTGTGATTTGAAATTAATTTAAGATACTCAGAGCGTGCCTCACTTTCTTGGGAACTCTAGATCAGGGCTCCACAACGCATGACATAAAAGTTCAGAACTGGAATACACACCTGCATATTGTAAAATTTCTGCTAGTCTGTCCAAAACCTGGATCCAAGTGTCCCAGGCTTCAGACTGTATGAAGTCTTGTGGCTCAGATGCATCACTCACAGAAAAGAGAGAAAGCCCACACTGGGAATGTTTTTAGCATTATTGCAATATCTACCCAATCCTTTATGTTTTAATGGAATCGACACTGCTTTGTTCTTTGACTTTCATCTTTTCCAAAATTGTATCAGTTCAGTTATACAAGACCAAACCAACCCCAGCAAAGCCTCTCACCAGCCACCAGTTTCACATTAATATTTTTGAGTTAACTACTCACTTAAAAAAAAAAGAAAAAAAATTGACTTTTTTGAAACTCCCCTTTCTAATACACAAATACCCTCCTTGCCCTCACATGATCTTACACATGCCTGCCACTTGGGTTTATATTTAGCCGTTTGCAGAGCTGTACAGAGGCCGTAGTGTGCTTCAGGAAACAACACATTTCTAGCAATTACTCCTTGCTAAGCAATATCTACATGACTGCAACAACTATGCATCTGCAGTATCGAATGTTGTCAAATGCACAGCGTATGAACACCGCCGCTGCCACGGTGCCAGCCCTTATAAAGCAAACCGCCATCTCAGACCACTTACAGTGCTGCTCGCACATGACAGCAAGGGCGCACAGAAACGCCGAGAACAAGCTGATGCGCTCTTTCCTCCTCACAGAAGGTTTTTTGGTGGCTGAATACCTTCAGAGTATTAGCACTGCTGACCACATAGAGAGAACTTTTGCAACGTGCATTATGCTGGGCAGCGAGGCAGTTGAAGAGCTTAACTTCCTCCGTCGTGGAAGAGCTTCAGCTTCACAGGAGCTCCTGCCATGGGCAACGCTATGGCAAGGAGCAGGTTCTGTGACGGCTGCTGTGAAGCCAATCACAGCGGATGTAGTGATCATTTTAAATAAATATTTTTTGCTAAAATTCCACATTTTACCCTCCTCCCCCCAAAATGTATCAAAGTACAGAAAGAATATTAAATAATTTTGCCAACTCTCTCAACTTCACAATAAGACTAGAAAAACCTTTTCTTCTCTTCATCCAAGCTTCAGCAGCCAAGTGAGCATCTTGGTTTTCATTTAAAAAAGAAGTTTTTTAACTTTCATGATTCAGGAGAATGGCCTATAAAAATGACCAGACTGGCACATCCAAATGCTAGAAAACAAAAGATAAGGAAAGAGGACTCTACGCTACTATTTTTAAGCCTTGTAATATTTATGCCAATATTACGATTTACTCTATGTTTGGGGTTGGCAGCTCTGAGTAAGCCAGAGATACAAAGGTGAATTCAGGACCTCAGGAAGTGAAACAGGCAACAAACATGTACAGAAAACACTCTGAGACAAGCTCTAAATTCCTCACTAATTATTCTCCAAGCTGTCCAACCCTGCACATTTTAGTTTACTAGGCAACTATATGAAAAATAATATTCTTCATATGGTCCCCCCCAGTTTCCCCTTTAAATTAAAATTGAGTTGTTATTTTAACCCAACTCAACTATGTAATATAGTGATGATGGTAAATCTTGATGATCACAAAATCCCCCTGATTTATCCATCAGTTTACTCTCCTTAACAAACATAATCCTAAAAACAGCACAAAGGAAGATCTTATAGGCCTGCAAATGATGGAGGAGGAGCAGGGAGTGACCGCATATATAAAGCTACAGCTTCAGGGCTCATGACTTTTCTGTTGGGAGGCTTTCTGAATGCTGCTAATAAGGTCCTGCCAATAGGACTAGAAACATTTCTTCATAAAAAAGGTCTTCAGTGTGGGAAGATAAAATTTTCCAGAAAAATTTTAATAAAAAGCTTACAGATGTGGGCTCTGAATCTAACAATAGACATAAGTATCTCTAAATACATAGGAAAACATAAAATACAAAAATTATTAAAGGTGGTATGTCCATTTCCTCTAGCTTCCCTCAGGATCTGTAATCATGATCATGACAGCATGCTCAAAGCTTATGTGAACCTACCAGAGCTAGCTCTCAACTATTAGTGACCATATGGCAATACCATGTTCAGCATAGGCAAAAAAAATGCTTTTTTCTGCTCATTACGCCACACTGCCAAAGGTGTACCACTAAGCACTAGTTTCTGAAATATCAGGCAAGAAAATGTGCATATGTACATCTGTATTTTACCAAAGGTATACCTGCCTTGTCCATCGGTCCTGGCCTTCATCAGGATGCAACCCCCACCTCACATTGCAACTGACCCTCAGGCCATTTTGGGAATCTGAGTCCAAACAATATCTTAGCATAGGCACAAGCATTCCTTCATGAATTTGAGAGGGACTAGGCATAGGCAAGGCTCTTCCTAAGCATCGGACAGACCCTTTGTTTCTACATTCATAAATACCATGGGCTGGAGCTCATTTCCAGCCCTGAGGCACAGCCTGCATTTCAAACCATCTTCCCCTACATAACAGCATGACCGAGAGCATAGTGGTGGGGATGGTCTCCCACCCAGTTATCCCCTGAACTAAGTCTGGCTTTGTTGGGCACAGCTGGCCCATCAGCACGGACAACTCAGGATAGCAGTGTGGTCCATGCCCTGACTCTGCTTGTTCTGCTGATAGCCTTTGAATCCATGCAACTTCCAAGCTCTAGCCAGCAACATGGGTAGGAAGCATGAAATCAAAGACCTTGACATTACGCTCACTCTCAGGAGCGTTCGGCACTTTGTAGTGGAGACAGTACCTAAGTGACTAGGTATGAGACTTCAAGCCCACATTAATACCACAGGAGTTGTGCAAAAACCAGGAACTGCAGCAGAAACCATCTTTCCAAATGACATCTCTACTGCAGGACTGGAGTCCTCACATGAGTGCTGTTAGCTGTCTCTGGAACTTTGGGGACGACCTGGCTCCATTTGGCTAATAACACTCACACAACATTTTGGTCTCATTTGATCCACCTGTGGACTCTTATCAGCTACATTCAGGAAATCTTATTCAAAAATTTTGAAGGCTTCTAGTTGGATGACCTGCTTCCCAGGTCCTTGGGCATTCACAAATCTTAGATAACATTCCCTTCTACACTAAAAATGTACAGGATTTTTTGTGTTGTTTTGTAGTATATAACATATATTAATGTGTAAAAGAAGCCAGTTGCCTTCAGCTACATCTTCTTTTTGAGCCCTGCTCTGTATTGAGTTTTCTCCCTCCAGTCATCAGAGATACCTGCTGTTTTTTCTTGCATTTATCTCCCAAGTGAACTTGGGTTAGGTAGCAATGATGTAATGACTCTTCTGATGACATTCTTAAACAGTCAAAAATTAGGAAAATCTCCTTCTAGCACATCAAGAGGACAATTTATTACACAGGAATTTTGGGCATGTATTTGGAGTTTAAGCGCAACCAGAGGATGTGTCTTAATGCCCCCATCAGCACATTAAACTGGAGCTGAGCTTACTGGTCTCTTACACTCCACAAAGTTTATTAAAAAGGGTGCAATAACATCTTGAGTACAGTGAGGCTTTCACTGATTTCTCATCAAGAAGAAGAAAGAGTACCACCCTCGTTAGTAAAAATTGCTAGGTTTCCTCTGGGAGTGAAGTTCAATGCTGAGACAACTCAGATGCCCAGATTTATCACACAAATAGCAAAATGCCTTCTGGAAGGGTCCTGTCCCATCTTCTTTTATCAGCTGGCTCCCAATTCTGTCTAACCTAGAGTCACCATTAGCCCTGTCCCTATCTACCTAAAGGAAAAACGTTAGCCACAAAGACAACCTTTCTCTTGTTTGTAGTACACACTCCTTACCCTCTCCTGGATGTCCTCTGTCAAGACAGACAGGAACCTTCCCAGGACAATGATGTTTGTCGTCTGAGCCAAAATACACACTTATGCCCATATCTACTTTTGGAACAACTCCTTTAGGTAAGTCTCATCCTGAAGGCCCTCTTCATCCTGATGGTGAAAATGCCAGAAAGTGAGAGGTATGATCCTCAGCTGGGGGTACACAGGCCTACCCCTCAGCACCAGGAAAAGGAGCCGAGAAGCCAAGGCTGGCGAGTCCTCATGCTTACCCTTTACTCCCAAGGGACAACAATGCAACAGAAGGAGCTGAGAACTACAACCAAGAGGAAGAAAGCCTTTTAATGGTCTCACCCTGGAGCAGGAGACATGGAGAAGTTCACTTTTACCACATACCTTCCATTCAAAGAGGGAAAAACTGACATAAGGAGCCCCAATGGTGTAGCTAACAGTAAGAGAGGGCTTTCAACAGTAAAATCTGTACATCTAAACTTAACGGTCAGAGGCACCATACCCTTGTAGCTTCCTTATCTCTAAGAGGATTTGTCCATGTTCAGCACATTAAAATGAGACCACATGTTAGTGAACAGGGCTCATAGCAAATGCTTGATTAGTGAGTACAACCATTCCAAGGTTGCCAGCCTCCAAGCTCTGGAGGCTGGCAATGTCGGCTAAACACTCTCCTGAGCATATGGTGCTGCTTCTAGGGCAAAAACTATGAAAGAGGTCTAAAACTAGATGACAATGTCATAATTCACAGGGGAGGAGGATGGAGTCATTTAGCAGATCTTTTCTCAAATAACCTTTTTTTAACCATTGATGTGAACCTGATTCTGATTTCCTAACATATAATCTATCAGGTCTTGGTGACATTTCTGTTGCTGACAAATTATATTCAAGCATATCAGGTGGAGGATGGCCTATTTATTTAAAGTACCCATTTTCAATTTTAATGGGTGGCTAGTAAGAATATTTGCAATCCTGTGTTAGTGGGGAAAAAAGAACGGGAAGAATTATATGGGCAGAACTTCCTTACCTATTCATTTTTCAAAAAAAGCATTTTCTATAGCTATTTATGTTTTAAATTCATACACTTTCAAAGCTGAGTGCATTCCACAGCAGTGAGTGATTTAATAGCTGTGATTTTTTTTTAAGAGTTAGGGATACTGGATTCTTTTCAGTCTACAGGGAAGTCAGTGTAAAAGTGGATGGCTAAATATCCTTATTTCAATAGCAAATGAAACTTGATGCTGATTTTTCTTATCCATACTGCAGATGTCATGCCAAGTTACATAGATGAAAATCCACCAGAAATAATAGAGTTACTCTGAATTACCACTAGTCTAACATATCAGAATTTGGCCTGACACAAAGGCAGGAAGACAACTACACAATTGCACATACTACATAAAATAGTATCATTACATACTTAACTTAAGAGCCCTATGAAATATTTACATAAACACTCACATAAAATAGTTTTCCTATGAAAAATTTGCTGCTAAGTTCCCAGGGCCACAAGCATTCACAGAGTAGGTTTTTAGAGGGTATGATGTAGTATTAGCATGAATTTAGGCCAGCATTTTCAAACCAGGAAGTTTAAGCTAAGATAAATGCTTCTTTAGGTGCCAAACATTCATAACCAAACACTGATAATACTAAAGGTGGGCAGGATACTCCAGCAGTGGATTTGAGGGATGAAACTTAACTTAGGCTAGATTAATCTACAACATATCATTGATAACATTTTTTTGTGAGACCTAAAAAAATTAAAGACATCTAAACTCAGAATACATGGGAGCCCTAAAAACAGAGACACAATTGAAACACAGCTATTACAATTGAGTTGATACAGAATAAATGCTGTAAGAAGTGATGCTTTTTTTTTTGCTTGTTTTAGTTTTTCTTTCTGGACAGCTTTATTTATACACAGGATGGAAAAACACTGCAGCAAGTTTTAACTTTTCTTTTTTTTTTAAGATGATGACTATCTGCTACAAAAGCAATTTACCTCTTCATTATCAGTCTCCAGTCTTTCAGGAAAATTTTAAGCACCTAATAAGACTCTAATCTTGAATACTGTGTTTGTGATGCATTCAAAAAGCAACCTTCAAAGCCCAGGCCCCTTAAATCAATTACATTCAATGCAATGCTGGATTTCCTGTTTGTTTGCTTTTGGCCTTCCTGCATATTGGTTCGGTACTTAGGGTCGAACTCAGCTGCAAAGATAATGCAAAAACAGAACACTCTTTTTTCCCTCTGGCTGCTGAAGAAATCCCTGCTTTAGATTAGAAAATAACTAATGATGGTGTGTCCCTATATGCTTTGGAGTAGGGCCTCCTATTTTATCTACATGGCAGCTACCTGTCAACGTGTGGTGCTTGGAGTAGCGCACTGGGAGTTCATACACACCAAGACTATCTAAACAGACCATTAAGTGCTAGTAAAGTAACACATGTGAACGACAGGTCAATAAATTTTAAACAACTTATGTTCACTACAAAGACCTGGCTGTTTTAGAACAAGCTGTGTTTACATAAAATCAATTTTTACAAGCATCTAAATAATTAGGGAATATACCATAATAATAATTATATTCTAAGTTCAGTATAATAGTTCCAAAGGAATTCGACTAATCCCTTGCTTGTTTACTCATTTTTGCCTACAGGTCTAGCTTCTTAAATAACACCCTATCTTTACAGAAGCTGTTCAAATTCCAGCTTGTGTCCAAATAAGAGGGAATTGTTGCTTTTTGTACTAATATGTCCTAATGTTGATCCCACTGCATATATACGTACAAAATGACTAAGGGGTCAGGAATTCACACTTTGAACATATGTTGTTATTTTTACCCCTTTTAACAATATTTGTCAGGGCCACTGTTTAAAATCAATCAATTTACCCTGAGCAATATGCACAGCAAATTGAAATTATACACATTCAATTTTAGATCATAAATTAGAAAGGTTTTGATTAAATGATGGTTGAGGTCTCAACTTTCTGATCTTTACGCAATGTCAGTCTATTCATTTAAAAGCTATATATATGTGTACTCAAATAACCATACACACATATTGCAAGCACACACATCCAGTTGCAATCATAGGCAAGTAGATGGCAAACCAAAGAATCCAAATTTCACAGTAAAGACTAAACTAAATGTTATCCAGAGCTACAATGGCAAAGGCACTGGCAAACTGATTTACAGTGCTGAGTTTCGACTTCATTTTTTGTTGCTTTTCAGCTACAGGCAAGAGACTTTAGCACGTTGTGAGTGCTATAAATTCACTTTTGCCACAAGAACCCATGATGCCATCTGTTCGCCAATGCAAACCATCTGCAAACTGTTCTTGCATGTGAATTCTTGTGATAATGCGATGTGGTACATTTGTAATTTCAAAGGAAGACCACTTGGGCTCCTTTGTAATTGTCATTGCTTAAATCAGATGTTCTACAGAAACCTCTTGAGAGGAGGGTTGCGGTGGTTTTGTTGAAGTCCTTGATGTTACTTATTACCATTGTTTTCAGGTTTCATTGCTGCAAGACAGTGGCATACCTTAAGGTAAGTGTGAAAGGAGGGAACCAAAAGGGAGGACATCTTCCACCCCCTTGAGCTAAGCACCTCAAAAGAGACCCCGGCATTTTGAAAACAAAAAGAGAGCAAGAACTTGGCTCCTTATTTTAAGAATTGGATTGTATGAACTGTGGTAGACAACTGTAGGGTTGCAGAGTACTATATTCCTTTCTATCCTTTGCAGACTAAAATCTCGACTTTACCTCTCCTCTTCAAAATTTGCATTTTTTTCTTCTATTTTAAAAAGTTGATGCAAAACAAAATGATTAGGAACTAAATGCTGCTGATATGCACTGATATTCTGAAGGGCAGTGGAAAGTCTGAGAAATAGCAATGGCGGAGAAAATCTGTGTGTGTATGTGTGTGTGCGCACGTGTGTGTGCGCGTGTGTGTGTGTGTGTGTGCGCGCATGCATGTGTATACAAACAGCAGAAATCTGTGCAGATCCTGTAGATGTTGTGCCCTCATTTAACTATTTGCTGAACAGGTAAAGTATTGAGCCTTCAGACCATTTTCTAAGTTTGTCTAATTGATATCTAAATTTTCAATAGCACTTTCCACCCCACAGTGAGTTTAAATGCAGAATTTCCCATCTTGGGTTAAAACAGTTAGTATGAGTAATCTGCATGTGTGGGTTGTGATTCCTCTTCTGAATTTTTATACAAAAGAGTGGCCAATATCACCTTTTAATCATATTTCTTCACACAGTGTAACTTCATGCTTCTGCTGCTACGAAAAACAACACTTCACTTTGACTCTTCCCCACTATTCAAACATACCACTGGCTCTAGTAAAAGTCACTTCGGAAAACAAAGATCTCATGGGGTGCATAGGTGACATCCTCAATTAGCCAGTGTGACACACACGAGCATGCATGCCACACAACAGGGCTGACTCCAGCTATGAGCCCAGCCAACCCAAGCGCACTAACTGATGGTTCAAGAGCATATTATAGACTGACTGTAGAAACAATTAGCAATTCTTAAAAGATTCAATCAGCTTGTAATTTCTTTCAGTCTGCCTTCATGCTTTGTGAGTCTGCAGTCAGTCTGAATCTTCTCCATTCAGTGGGAATTTCTGCTGGGAAATAGTCTCTTGTCAGCTATCCCTGTACACCAGCCTCCTAACTAAATCCTAATAAAATGAGCTCTGGGATTTTGATTTCCATCACCCACCTAATCCAGACAATGTTAAACATTGTGAAGGGTGACATGCATGATATAATTAGCTATGACTGATAGTTTTCATTTGTTTAAGTGCAGAGGCCTTATTTTCCATTATCTCCTTTTTAGCAGAGAAAAGCACTTACATATACAGTGCATCTCACACACCTACTGCCATTTCTGCAGCTAGTGAATGCTAATTCTTAGTGTTAACTCTGTCTCTTTTTTTAGCAAACCTACTTACCAGCTCCCTTCTGAGCCTCAGGGACTGGTGCTCAGCCCCAAGCCGTTTTGCAGGGTGGGTAATGTCTTGCTTTGCTGGAATTTCCAGTGCGCTCAAAATTTATGCAAGAGCAAAAAAGATGATCAAAGTAGCAGGAATATCTGAGCTTCTTTCACTGCTGATAGCTCACTTTCACTGAGCAAGCCCCAACAGCATCTGTCATTAACGCAATGTATTGCTTTGCTCAGACATCTGTGGGTCACATTATTTCATGACAAGGCTTCAGCAAGAGGGGAAAGTAAAACTGAGGCAGGTTATTAATCACTTACTCACTGTTTCCTGTACAACACAGAGGAAATAATCAAGCAGTATAGTGGGTTATAAAGGGAGATTCCTGAGAAACAAAAATATGTAGTTCATTTAATGCATGGCAGGAGGCCATGTGATAGAGTCAGATTCTGTTTGTGGAAATTTGGCTTTATTTTATTTACGAGATGAAGTAACTGACAACAGCTGCCACATCTAAATGAGGATATGATGGCATTCTCCCAGCCTCTGAGAAGAGTGGCTTTTCAGATTTACAAGTCTTCTTCATTTATATCCAAAAAGCAACATGGTTTGATCCAGAGTGGGTGGAATGAGCCCAAAACTTCACTCAGTGATATTACACTACCAGGAACATAGATCTGGAGGGAATTTGCCACATATAAATTAATGCCAGCCTTAACTGGAATAACTTTGACTCATCGATATATGCAGCTGTGTCCTCAATAGGGAGTTCTCTGGCTACATACGATTTTAAACATCTGTCAGCTCTAAATGAGAGATCCAAATATAGGCTGCAACATGCCAGAACACTGTGTCAATTCACCCCTCTCGCTTGGGCCTATAAAGCACTAAATGGGCAGGGGCTCATCAGTGATGGGTCAAGTCTTGATCTTACCTGCACCCCATAATCCTGTCAACCTCAGCAGTGCAAAATGGGAGTCAATGAAAACAAAGCTGCACCCAATTTCTTAAATCCTTTTTTTCCCTTTTGCAGCCTGCAGCAGACTGAATTTTTCTCCATTACTTTTCCGCCATGCAAATGGAAAACTGTATGCAATTTCCTGCCAGCTAGCACTGTGTAAAGTCAAAGGGTTTGCATCAGTGACAATGAATACTGAACTGAAAAAGATAGTTTTCTGAATTATTGTTTCTGAGATAAATAAGGGAGATGTAACTTCAGAAAATTATTCAGAGAGAGTTTTATTTACATACTCAGCAAAAACACAAGGAGGTTGCTTACACAGAAAGAGGAATATAGGGGCAGCATTTTGCAGTTTTGTATATTTTTAGCTCACTAAGACACCAAGTCTTAGGACTGCTCGCCCTGTTAATTTATACAGGACATTTCTAATACTGACTGACTCTTCTGTTAGGTTTGAAGGACAACAAAGGCCCATCCTGCTTCTGCTTAGCCCCCAGGAATTTCCTAGGGAGAAAGACAGTACTCAAAAACATGCACAGGGCTGACATGCCAGCAGACTGCATTATAAGATGCTGATACGCAAGTGCAAAGCTGCTATATCAAGTTAATTAAAAAAAAAATGTAGCCAATTTAAGCTGTTTCAACCTACAGGTAGCAGTGATTATCACAGTAAAAAAAAAAAAAAAAAAAAGGCAATTTAACTAATATTATTGCTATTAGTATTAATGGAGCAAACATACTATAGATGCTAAAACCTCTGACAAGAATCATTGCGATGCACAAAAAATCTGATGCATTTTTTTGTATTACTGAGCTTTGTATTTCAGTCTTTAGAAATAGCCCAGTCATCAGACACTGAGACCTGCAAAAGAACACTAACTGAAGACTGGATAGAGCTTCAAGAAACTAAGAGCCCAGGGCAGTCAGGTTGCGCTGCCCTGTTACAGTGCTGCTGCAAGGAATACATATACGACAAGACCTTTGGTCCCTAACTGTGATGAATACCAAGTTGCTACAGCAAATATTGCCCTGGATGACTGCCAAGGATTAATCTTTTGACAGTTAGGAACTTGTTTATTTTCCAGCATATGTGTGAGTATGCCTTTGCTAACTTAATTTCAGTATGAAAGACGTCAAGCATATTCTTAAACACAAAATTAAAAGACAGTCTGTTTTATCTTCAAAAGAAGTGACTGGAACATAGAATATCACACTTAAATCTATCCTTGGACACAGGATTAGTTAAAGACTGATGGCATTTTACTGATGTGTAGAGCCCTCAAGACCCTCTTAAAATTATCGTTCTAAAAAAATCAAATGACAGAACCTGGTAGAAATTGTATTACTTTGTAGTGATCAAATTCTGTCCTTAGATGTACACACATGGGGTTCCACTTGACTGCAAGCCAGGGTAACCTGAAAGCATTCAGCTTAGAGCAGAATCTGACCCACAGATGCAGAAAAACATACATGTATGATGTAGCAGATTTCTTTTCTTTCAGAAGAGAAGCATCTGGCCCTGAAAGTGTTATAACACACTGAGACTGATGCATTTGACATATTGTAGTCTTGCCGAGTTCCTTCCTTTATTTGGAGATGATGAACTTGATAGCAGTCAGCATTACCATGTGATTAATCAGTCACTTTCTTAAAGGTTATCTGTTAAAAATACATCTGATTAATTTGGTCCAATGACAGAAGAGGAGCTATAGATCCCTTACGGCTGACCCAGAAACCACCACTGTATAACAACAGACAGGTTTCATTTATAATGTAGTGAACACACCTGGAAATCTGCTTGTAATTAGAAAGTGATAATGAATCCATCTATCAAAAGGAGGCCTGTTTGTCACCAGGTCTGGATGCAAAACCAGATACTTACTGTAAATCTCTCTGGCTTTCTCTGGAAGCCTTAATTGTAAAGACAAGTCTTTGGAACCTCAAACACAGGTCTTTTCAGTCTCTGATTTTGAGGAAAAGGCTTTTCTTCTTTTTAGGTGTATTCATGGTCTTGCTCCAACACTGACTAAATGTAGAAAGTGATGGAGCTGCATGCATGAATCTTTCCCTTCAAGTATCAAGTGTCTGTTTCAGCACAGGAGAAGGATGCTCAGAGACTCTGGCTCTCTTCCTCTGAAAGACAGATGAGATCTAAACAAGCTGAAAATGCTTCAATGAAGTAGAAATAAGGGAGCTTGCAGATAGCGAATGATGATTAAAGAGAGGTGTGCACATAGCGTAAGTTCCAGACAAAAAGTATAGGTCATTCAGAACCTGTAAAGATTACTGAGGTGATACTAAGGCTGTTTCATAAATAATCTGATTAACATGAGCTACCGAAGAAGGCTCAGACTCGGGAAGGACTTTGAGATTATGAGCTTTGAGAACTGGAAAAATAGAATTACCATCAAAGGAAACTGTCACGAAGGATAAAAGGGAATGGAAAGAGTCTGGCAGAGCCCTGACAACACCAACTATTTTTTTTTTATCAGCATTCAGGTGAAGGTACCTGAAGATATCAAAACTTCAATTCCAAAAAGTAACCATAACAGAACAGAGCCGTTATTCAGGACACCTGAACATTGCCATCACACTGCGCAGCTGACACTGAAGATCAAGTGTAAATAATGTCACTGAAGGAAAGGCACAACAAAAGGGTTCAATACATTTCTGAATATTGATTCCTTCCAGAAACCAGAGCAATCCAGATAGGAGCGAAAGAAAACTGGACATCAGTCTTTAGTGTAAAATCAGTTACAATCCAATTAAGCTTCTACCAGAAAGCCAACATAAACACTCACATGTAGCAACAAAAGAGAAAACAAAAACATTTAAGATCAGTGCTCTAAAATCTAACAGCAAAAAATGAACAGACCTGGTCTGTTTCACAGCCACAGACAAGATGATTAAAGAATAAAACACAGATGTCAGAATAAAACTGTTAAATAAATCATTTTACAAGGAGGAATTTTAAAGTTTATTTCCACCGTCTTCTTGGCAACTAGCTAATTACCTGCTTATATCTTCTTAAGATGAGGAGGAAGCTGAAAAGAGGCCATTAATAAATCAGATATTCTCCAGCAGGCCCAAGCCTTCTGATGCCTTCTTTAAACACAGTGGACAGCAGTTTTTACTATGGGAGAGCATAGCCAAGCTCGTAACAACATTACTCAAAAAGTCCAAACAGTCCTTCAACCGCCAGTCTTCTCAAGTGTTTGTGGGGAAAAGGTCCATTAAGGAAACTCTAGAATATATACATATGGAAGAAAGTGAAAAAATGAAGCACAACTGAGCGCAAATGTTAATCTCGGTCAATCACACCAAAGATGTTGCAGCCATGGCTGAGGCTTACTCTTCAGAGCGCCAGGATGGTGCGGGACAGTTTACGGTTGCGGTGAGGAAGGGGACATTCCTCACAGCTTTACAGATGTTGCTGTTTCCAGGGGCATCTTCATGGCTTTGCCATGAGCACCAAGTAAATGCAGTGTACAATTGGTGCAAACAGGCTGGGGGAATCGGTGCCAAAGCCGCATGAATTCTTCCCTGGGAATCCTAGCTCAGCTGTGTAAAATAGCACGGGGAAAGGCCAATGTAGTTAGGAGAGGCAACAACTAAGAACAGTCTTCAAACAGTATACTCAACATATAAAGATAAATATAGCTAAAAGACTTATGATAAGGAGAAAAGAACAGCCAGAAAAATCACCTGCTCAAAGGAAGAGATCTGAAGTGAAAGTTTAGCTTTCAAGTGTAATCTCTAATTCAAATTAAACTTAACATGAAGCAGCCAGATAAAAAATGAACAAAAGCATCCCCTCTCTCCCAATGTATAAGGAATGACTGTATTAACATTGAATTCACCAGGAATGAGGAATATCTATCACTCAATCAGCTACAGGCAAATTAATTGATTAAGAAAATCTGTTTTTCTGCAGTTCATAAGATAGCATTTGTAGAAAAGGATGATTAGGTCAAAAGAGATGACAGAAGAAACATAAAGGAGTGCAGCCATCTCCAGCTACGAAACAAAATCTCCACCACGCTCTTTTCAGTACCCAAGAGGACAGGGAAGCACCCTGGAAGGCCACCAGCTGTCTCACGATGGGAGTGATGTGCCCACAGCCTTTGGGATCACTACCAGCAAGGTTTCAAAAGGGGATTTGTCTCAGAGGCACAATCGTTCACATCAGCAGCTCCCACACAGTTGTCCATGGAGCCCCTAACAGGACCACACAGAACTAGAACATTACACGACACGGCTTGTCCCTGTAGCGTCAGGTATTAATACAGTACAGAAATACAGTCGTCTTCTGGTCCTTGCCGAGTGCAGCCAAAAGCTGCTCCAAAGGCAGAATGAAAGGCAGACAAAGGCAGACACGAATCGGATAGACAGGACACCAGTGCCAGCAGAGCTATCACTGGGAGACAGAGTTCCTGGGAAAGGAGAATAAGGTTATTTAATACAGTGCCAGAGGAAAGACATGAATGAGTAAGAAAGCTGGGAGCAGAAAAGGTGGGGGCAGCAGTGGAAAGCACAATGGAAAGGAAGATGAATGAGAAAGGTGACATGGAAAGAGGCATGGCATGTGTCATCAAGAACGATCCAGAAGTCCACAAGTTCTCAGAGCGAATGCTCCATGACCGGCAGCCCCCTCCCGCATGTCCCCGTGCATGCCATCTAGCAACCTGCAGAAGGCAGCCTTCATGTCAGCGTTCTGGTGCCAAGGAGGAGAGCGCAAAGCAGTCGTTTGGCAAGCACAGGGGTTTCAAATTCCACATGGTTGAATGTGTTCCACTAATAAAATATATTTATTAACACAGTGTTATTTTTAAACATGATTTTGCAAGGGGTACGTTGTGGGGTGGGAGGGTGGAGAGGCAGAGGATGGGAATAGAGGTCCTCTGAGTATTGCTTGCAGAGGAGAAGCTAGTGAAAAGGGAAAGCAGGGAAAGCAGTACTGTAAGAGCAGGATATATACAGGAGAAACCAAAATCATGGGCGATGATATTAGTGAGGATGCTGCTTATATAGGCTTGTACAGTAGCACTACACAGTTCTATCAGCTACCAAGTGCTTCCCCAAAACAGCTGGATCAAGCCTGAGTTAAATGCCACATGGAAGCAAAAACTGTAACAATAAATTACTGCAAAGCTAGTCATGACCAGTGAGTTAATGTTTGCAAAGTGTCACAGAAGATCTAAATTTTTCCATCACCTAATGATATTGTGGCACCAAAAGAGAGCTAAACAAAGAGCCACATTCATTTCTGCTCCATTAAAGACACAGAGAACAAAAATCATTTTTAGCCACATGAGAAAGAACCAACCACTGCTAACAAGAACAATAATAATAGTTCTAATTTTCTAGAAGAAAGAAAACAATGCAATGGAATAAAAAAAACAAAATCAGATGAATCACAAAAGAAGATTTTTTCAACAATCCGAGTACCATTTTAAAGCCTAGAACATAATTTCAAAAATCAAAACTTGTTTATTGAATTAAAAAATGTACAAATCTTAAAGGTTTAAACTGTACCAGATAGTCTTGTCCTATAAGTGGTCAGCAATAGTCATCATGATGAGTACACCATAATTAAGAAATACAGATAGCAATAACTTCAATGAGTGTATCATCTTTTCTCTTAAGTAAGAGCATTACCACCAATAGACACATCTGTGCACTGCAGACCTAGAGAGTCATCATGGTGGAGCTCACTTCACAGGCCTCCCGCACATCCTATTTTGTGAGAGGCATCAGTCAATGCAAGCATACACTTTTACACTTTTTTATGCAGGCATACATTCAGCGCAAGCACACACAGGCAATGCAAGTCTTTATACTTCTATGTTGGCTTATAAATATAAAAACACCAGTTCATTAACATCTGATCCTGTAAAAAGAAATTTGTACCTAGCCATCCAATTGAACTATTTCAGCCTTCTCTGGCAAAGCTAGTTGAGAATCTATTATATATTACAGAGTGATCTTACTGTCCTACTCAGCTACTCACTCCCTATTTTCTCCCTCACTCAAGAAAACAGCCTTGTTCATAGCTAGCAAAAGTAGCTATAATGCATCATCTATCCAGAGCAGGTCCTCAATTCCCCATTTTCTTTGATTTTACCTTCTCCGTAACTTTATTAGTCAAATCTGTCTCTCATTGGTCTTAGAGAAATGGTATCCTAAACTTCAAACATGACTACTTATATTGCCAATGCGGTTCCGGCTGCCCCTAAAGCTAACAGGACTTTTAAGGGCCCAGCACCTCCTGAATGAGCCTCCTGCATAGACTTGATGGATTAAGTCTTCCCAATACTCACTCCTGTCAAATGTATCATACAAACACTGTTCCGACACTGTTTTTATGAGTAGCATGGGAACAAGATTTGGAAACAAACAAATCTTGTCCTCAAGACTACTCACAAGGATATTAAGGAAACAACATTTTGGTGCATATGAGTGTATGTTTTCCTACTTACTGCCCAGTGGGGAGGCAGCCGAATTGCTACTTGCTTTTGCAGATTGCAGTAGGATTTCTGATTCACCATGCCAGGCTCAGACAGTATTATCACCTTCATCAATTAAGGTACCTCTGCAAGTGCATTTGCAAAAAGTTTATGGTAATACCTTTGTCAAAACACAAGAACATGAATGTGCCCTGATTTATAAGGAGGAAATGAATGACTAGATCATGAACACAGCCTTTAAGGTCCTCTCCAAAAAAGGGGATATATGCTATAGGCACTTTGTTAAGTTTGTTGGTAGGTGAAAAGTTCTTAGCCACAAGTGAAAAAAAAGTACCACTGGATTTCCTCCCCTCCCGCTGCTGTCCTTTTTCCCTTTTCTATTTTGCATTTAACTGACAAATTTTGCTATTTTATTCTTCCTAAAATGAAATTCTAGACACTGTTTCTACAAATCTCTAGGGTTTGCATAAGCTGCCATATAGCAGCTGCAACGCTAATCTCGCTTCTCTCATCTCATCTTTTAAATTACTTCAACCCAGCTCCACCCAGGCTGCCTAAAAAGCCCCTCAAATAAGCACAATTGCACCAAGGATCTTCATGATAAGAGCATTCTTTTTCTCTAGATATCTCTCTGCCATGGTGTATTTTTGCCCATGCTCCTCACTGGCTTAAAGCCAGGGTCAGAACGATCTAAACAGCTCATTTGCTGTAGTGTAAAGGAAACTGGCCAGCCTGCTTTTTCCTACTGATGAAGAAAAAAATGATACGCTTTTCACACGGGCTTTTGAAGTTTTTTGATCATGAAGAATCACTTCCTTTCTTTGAGTCCCTGTCTCTACTTTTCCAAAGCTGCCCCTGAGACTTCCACCTCTGGCCTTTATTCTCCATTACTGGAGACTTTGAGATAGATATGCTGTGCTCTTCAACTGCAAAACAAAGAGAGCAAAATTTGACCATGAATTTCTAGCTGAGGATATTGTTTGACATGATGCGAGTCTCCAACAAGCAAAGACCTAGGCACTGTATTGCAGACTATTCCCAGGGACCAGACAGGCAGCAGTATAGAAAGCTCTGATTTTGGAGGGAGACCGAATGCTGCAGGAAAGCATTTCTATCTTGCATCAGAGAGATTCCACGGATTAGTTGAGCCTCTTCAAATTCTGGGGAATTTCTTCGGAGTGACAAAATACTAGGAAGTAGCAGCTTCTTCCTGGTATTTCTGAAGAAACTAAGAAGTCACTTCTCACTGCAGTAGGCTTCACTAAAAAAAGTCTTAGAAAAGCGCTGAGGAAGAGGGGTGGATACAATGTAAATGGATGGGATATCCATGATGATCATCCATAGCAATCATTTCTTTGATGTCAAGGTAGACTCCATTCCACTGAAGAAATTAGGAATTCTGCAATATCTATTCCCTACAGAATCAGAATCTCACAGTGTTAGCAAGGCACAGGAGACTGCAGAACATTTTCAAGCCATCCGCTGGTGGCTCTCTTACAAAAAATACTTCTTAGTTCAAAGACAATTAAAAACAATGTTTAGGGTCATATCTTTCGTACTCAGCATTCCTGTACCTGTTCATTTTCTGTTTTTAATTGTCTAAGTGAAGAACATGCTGGATAGGGGAATTCCTTCTGGTAGACACCAGTTTCCTGCAACACGTGAATGAGTCTCCACCCCTGTAAGTAGGACCACAGTGGCATTCCCTATGTATGTGTATGGGTGCTTCCCAAGTTGTTCAGCAGACCTGACCAGTCTAGGTACTCAGGACTCCATTCCGCAGAAGCTGAAGGGTTTCTTTGTTGCATCATTCTCGGATCTCAGAGGGAACAGCTGCCAGTAGATGATGGGAAAAAGATGAGATTTGGAGAAGATAAAGGGGAGCAGACACCGCCTAGCAAGCACACTGTGCTTTCAGCAGTGAGCTTGAGGTGCTGCTGGGAAGCAGTGTCACAGTCTAGCTCATGTCTTTGTCACTGGCACAGGGAAGCTATGAGATTTCTTTCTTAATGTCTTCCTGAGCCCCACAGCACCCTTAATGTGAGGACTGTGATGGTCCTTTCAAGCTTCTGTCTCAAAACTGAGAACATTCCTCTTTCTGTGTTCAGCTTCACTGCCTGAAGTGCTGGCGCTGGCTTTGATAACAGACATGATGTTGGCTTAGGTTCTGCTGTGCTCACATCAAGCTAGTAGGGATACTGGGTTGATCCTCTCTGCCAACTTTCATGGCAAGGCTGTTTCAGGAGTTTCTTTCCTCTGGACATTAAAGACTTTATCAGACTATTTCAGTTTGGTCTTATGACTTGAGAGTCTCAGAGAGCAGCAAAGCATCTACTTGGTATACAGGATTTCCTGAGGCAGAAGAGACATGAGCTCCTTTTGCCCTCTAGGGCAATTACTCCACAGCAGGATGGGCAAGGCTTGAAGACTGAGTATTTCGTGTCCCCATTTCACAAGGGCACTTTGCCAGTCTGTCCAGCTACTTGTTACTTGGTTAATAACATTCAAAATAGAAGAACATATGATTATAAATGGATCTAAGGATTGTACAGTTCTTGAAGATTTCAAGGGAGTTTAGCTTGAGCTAAAAGCTAGCAAGTTGCAAACTAGTTAGATGTCTTGCTGTCACAGTAAGTAACAAGAAACCAAAGTTTCAGTCTCCCTCCTGCCTTAAATAAACAAGATGCATGTGTAGCCCTGTCAGAAATGACTAATCAAGAAAAGACAGTCTCGAGCATATTTAAAACAGAATCTATACTGACACTGACTTGAAAGAGAAGTGTATTTCTTGGTGAGTGTACAAAAAACTCATTTTCTTTTAAAGAAAGGGAAAAGAAAGACCAATTCCGATATGAGCTTGCAAGTCTTCTTAGTACTTGAGCCTCCTAAATGTAGAAAAGAGTTTGCCTAAGAAAGAAAAACATGCTGGGATCTGATCTATATTCCAAAAGGTCTTTGCAGTCATATAAAATGACCCAGACTTATTTGAGCTTCAAAAGACACACATAGTTTATATTGATTTTATCAAATATCATAATAATACACAGGCTAGAGTTGTTTTTGTAAGTATTTGCATAATGAATAACATGTCAAGCTGTGTAAACCTTTACATTTTTGGTTTCTCATCTAGACAGCTTTTACATAAGGTCAAAAGCAAAGCTATATGTTTATTTTACTATATTTTTTAAACACTTAGAAGAAATAAGAGTTGTTATTTTTCAAGCATTCTTGGGCCCTTCTTCATTTCAAGCAAGAAGAAACTGTGCTGACATACTACATATGACATAATGGATTTTTGGAAGAATCTTTTACTGATTAACCATGCAGTGAAATGAAATGCCTAATAGAAAACACTTGGCAGAAGCTCCCTGCTCAAAATGTCACCTTGAAAATGGCTCTAAGTCATTTGTAACTGTGAAGTTTACCCACGCTGCACGATACTGGCATCCCATACTAACCAACTGGAGCTATGACTAGACAGCCCAGGTTGATAAGGAAGTTATAGGTATTATCTTCCCGGCTATCCACAGATAATTAGCAGCTCCCACAGTCTGCAATGATTTAGGAATTATCGTGTCAAAGGCAATCTTTGTGTAAGTACTGACTTTGACAGTGCTTTACTATCTTATGCCAGGGTTAAATTTGGGTCACTGTACATGTAAACCTACAGAATCATGCATATGACACCAAACAAGCTTCTGTCAGAGTTTGACCTTTACAGAGTATGTTCTGGTTGTAGTATCTAGAAATTATTTGTAAAAACCGACATCTGAAGTGTGAATACAGCTGAGAGGTTATAAACTGAACTAGCTGTTTTCACTTGCTTTCCTGCTAGAAAGATGTTTGGACCCTGATATTTTAGACAGAACAAGTTCCAACTGAGAAATTACATCAATGGTAGTCTGCACAGTGCCCCTTCTGATTCCAGGCAAAATGAAGATTCCTCACACAGGCAACACAATGCCCTCCGAAAGGGTAAAAGTCAAATCCTGCCCTTTGGAAGAAAAATGTTGATGGCTGTCTGCCTGCTTTGAAAATTGCCATACACTCTCCATGGATATGGCTGAGAACAAATACGGTTAGTGTTTTATCCGTATCTGTCTTTGCTTATTATTTTTATGTTGTTCAGATTGCCTCAGTATTATCATGCATTTAAAAATCTATGTATTAGCTGTGCCTTTTAGGAAATGATACAAATACCTGGCATATAGGAAACAAATTTTGGTAGAAATGCCATAGTCTGGATTTTTTATCCCATATTTATGGCATATGCAACAGAAATCAATGCATCACACCTTTCCTAATTTTCCTATTCTCATCAGGTGTTCACTAAACACAGCCTCCAAAAGAAAACACTGTTCAGCAAGCTCAGTGATGCCTGGCATGTTGCATCCCATTCCTTCTGCAGCATTTCACCTATTCTTCCTTCCTTCCTTTGTTCCCTACTGTCCATCTCTAGATGTCCACCCTACACCTGAAAGAAGTAGCTCCAGTTCCCTCTAAAACTCAGTGTTCTTCATCTGATCAAGGGAAAGGAGTCACACCTCTGCCCACAGTGGCAAAGCCAAATGCCCTGCAGCACTTTCTGCTGACAGAAATGTGTACCAAAAGTGGAATTTATTATACAGGATCCTCATCATCTTCTTTGGTAAAGACAAAGACTGTTTTTCTATGCGCATAAATGGCCTGGTTCCATAATCAATATTATTGAGAATACGTTTTATTTTTTAAAGACAGAGATTTTACATATAAAAGCTGAGAACATCTGATGCTACACCTGTCAAAATGCTTCTTTCATTATGCAATGTGTCACTACATTTGCACTTTGAGTCAGACTATTTGGACTGTACTTTATAGCATTTTTCCCCTCACCTGCAGCCCTCATGACAGTGTGATACAGAGAGAGGCTGTTGGTAACACATGCTAATACCAGGTACATGAGTGATTTAATAGGGCTGGAGTGGTCCTTCTCTCTCTCCCTGAGCAGTTCATGGTATATAGGGGAAAAAAACAAATACTTCCATCATCGCAGTAGTAACATTAACCTTTAGGTAATTGGTACTATAATTCAGGAGCAGTTCAGTGCAGTTCAGAACAATTATATGGAGACATAGAGGAGGATACTAATGTCCCTTCCTGGATTTACCCACACAGTCCCTGTGAACACACATGTGCTGTTACAGCTCACTCACATCTTTGTGAACAGTCCCTGGCACCTATGCTTGTGCTATAGGAACAGGAAGAAGCCTTGTTTGTTCTTACCAGCCCTACCAGCGTTTCTGTGTTGTGCTTAAGCCTTTGGAGAACAACAAAGCTGTCCAAAGCCAAGAAGTGGCATAATCTCTCAGCAAAAAAGTAGTAAAAATAGGAAATTTCTTTCTCTTACCTACACACACACCCCCTTACCCATGCTTTTTGTTACTGGCAATGAGAAGGGGCCATTTTCCCTTTCCATTTGCACTTCATCCTCTCAAAAAGCTAAAATTGTGAAGAGAAGATTAGCATATTCCTCAAAAGTAGCACATGTCAGAGACTCTCTCCTTTCCCTGGACTTTAAGTATGTTACACAGACAGAACAACTGTATAGTACAGGACCCATTCTGTAATAATTTATTTGGAATAAGAGAAGATAGCCTACACATTTGTATATGACATAATCCAATGCATCTGCAAAGGACTCATGGATTTGCAGGACCATCGAGGACATGCCAGATTATCGAGTCCAATTGGCAGCTTTGCAAGAAAACCATGTTACTAAAGCTTGTCCACAAAAACACAGCAAGCTCCACTTTATGTCCCTGCAACTGATTTTGAGAGGCTGTTCGAGAACCTCCTTCCTCTGATGGTTAGGAAAGCATTCCTTTCCTTTTCAGAGTAAATTTATTTTTGACCTGTGCACACCCAGTTGCTCTCGTGCAAACACTGTCCTCCAGGCTGAACTAGTTCCTTTCACCCCCAGCAGCCTGCTGCCCCTGTGGTGTGCTTTGAGCACACTGTATTGCCTCTCAGCCTTCATTTTGCTAAACTAAACAAGCCAAGGCATCTCAGTCTCTCCTCTCGATGGCTGCTGCTAGCTGATGCCCGTTCCACTATTGCACAATACCCTTCCAGTCCTGATCTGCAAAAATTTAGATTGCTTCAGCTTTGATGTGTGGAAAGTGCTGAGCACTCACAACTTCTAATTTCTATAAAAAAAAACAAAACCAAAAAAACACCCAAATCTCTAGATTGTGCATTTACAAAACAGTCTGCCACTGGGCTATACCTATAAAGTAACCTACAGCCTACCCCCAGTGAAGGTACTATGTGGCAATTTGTTCGGCATAGCAACAAAAATTTTGCTTCTGTGGACTTCTGTAGACCATGGTGAAACATAAAGCATCTGCTATTCTGAAATAGGAGCTAATGTTCATCATGCGCTTTCTGATTATGGTCTCTGATATAACAGGGTGTTTTGCTGTATAATGCAGCAAAATCAAATGTCCACATTTTGTTGCTACTGTACATCCAAGCTCATTTAACACACTGCTGTGCAACTCATTAATTTTATTTTTGCATATCTAGACAGTCCATGTCACTGCCTGGATATATAAAACTAAAATAAGATATAAGCTATAGTTTACAATCCCACTTTTTCTGCTATTGCCTTAAAAGGCATATTAAGTTTAATCTGGAAAAGATGAGGATACAGAACGTAACTCACTTCTCCTGTCAGTTTATGCAGTACGTTGGTCTGGATTAAAGAAACAGCTTATAAAGCCCTTGGCTGAAGAACAGCAATGAAATACATGGGATAACGCTACACAATATACAAATCAGAGTCCCTAAAGAAAGAGCGCCTGCATTCCCTTTTAAGTTTATTTAAGCTTATTTACTTCAAAGAAAGAGTTGATTTCTTTCAAGAGAAGGTCAAGGTAACTCTCCCACACTTCTCCCTAAGCAGAAAAGGAGCTGAAACATCTACAAAGCATCCATACAGCCTAGATGAGCTAGGAAATCAGCTTAGTGGCCCAGAGTTGTTGCCATCTTTCCAGTCTATGGCAAAGGACAGCCTCGCATTTCTAAGGTGAATTCAAAGCAGTCCCTGGCTCACTCATGTTGCTACCATACCTTTTTCCTACCTTATTCTTCTTATCTGTTTGTCTGGGAACCTAGTCTGAAATAAGAAAGGCTCCTATCTGTTCCCCTGAAGGATTTCTTTATGGGTTATATCCCAGATCATCTAATCAGAGGAGGAGCAGAGAAGGACAGGGAAGAGCTACTAACCTCACTTGATATCCCCTGGCATCGAAGTGTCCCCCACTCTGCGCCTAGTCCTCGCCATTGCCTGCTCAAGCAGGAACATGCTGGGAGCACTTATAGAGTAGGGCTATGTATTAAATGTGCGATTGAAATGACCTAAGTCATGCAATCAGCAGCATACACCAGTTTAATACTGTCTCTGAGCATATGCAGACCAAAGTGATGCCTCAACATGTGTTGTTTCATACATTAACTATTTACCTGGGAGTTAACTACGTGGTTACCTCGTGTCAGCTCCTCTGTGGTAACATTTGTGTGTAACCAGTGGTAAAGCTGAGGTTGATTACTCCTCTGAATGTAATTACTTCAAAAGGTACTGCAAGATAAGGCCAATTATAATGGATCGAGTGATGCACAGTAATCTGTGGGACCTCACAGATACCTGTGTGTGTCCCAAAGCTGAGGAACGGTAAGCGAATTCTGTCCATAGATGAGCACACAAACCTCTTGCTGATATCAAGAGGGAGCCTGAAGAACTTATCTGAGGGCAAAATTTGCCCTCAAATACTACCAGTGTATCTCAAATGAAAACAACAAAAATCACCTCCGTGTACAGTCACATGATATGCAGCTAATGTTGCAAGATGGAAGAGTACACTTTGCTTACTCCTTGGCCTCACTGCCAGAAGAGTAACAAATTTAATATTTAGCTTTATATAGTGCATTTTATCCTATTTTTAAATCTCTAATCAATCTTGTTTGGAAAAAGTATTTCAAGAACCTCAGTGACATAGAGTTGCTTCACTGGCAGAATCCCAGTAACAGCAACATTTGGTTAGAGACATACACTAGATTCTCTTCCTTGGAGATAGTCTGAATACATTTTGTCTCTAATATACATATACTTTCATGTGAACCCAAAAGCGACACTAATACAGGAAAAAAAAGATCAACCAAGGTAGGAATTATTCTACCTCAACTGCTAGTCGCAGCACGCATGAAGCAAAATGTGCCTCTGGAACGCCTGAAATGAAAGGCAGCTTACTCTCCAGTCTAAACTAAGTGTGTAGCCACTACCATTCGCCCCACAGAGTATCCCTCTTGACATTACTGCTGCACTTTCAACAGGAAATACCTAAGGTAAATCCTTGACAGCAACTGGCAGAAGAGACAAGCATGTAGGTTTGTCATAACCAAACCTAGACACGGAATGAGATGGAAAAAAAACATCACAAAATGTTTGTTTCTGTCTTTCCTCAATAGTTGATGGACTTCTTAATCCAAATTTTCCTAATCGAGCTTTAATTATAATTACCGCTAGTTACTACAGTGGATATTTTCATGGCATATCATCTCCTCTTCAAAAAAAACAAACAAACAAAAAAACTGTCCAAGGAGTTCATCCTGAAAAAATAAACTTCTGTAATTCACACAGAGCAGATTGCACTGTGAAAACATTCTTGTTCTGTTCAGGAATGTAAAACTGTCTAACTCTATGTATACATTGAGCTCCACATCATGGAAGAGACCTAGCCAAGTTTTGGATCTGTAAGTTAAGATGAACATCCAACCAGCCTCAAACAAGGCACACAGAAAAGAGAAATAATATGGAATGCTCAAATTTTTGTTTGTACAGTGAACCTGTGAGTATTTTTTGACTATGCACTCTACACTACACTGGTTTTATTTTCGTCATCTGAACATGATGGAAAATGCATTAATTTGACATGAAACATCTGCAAATGCAAAGGCAAAATGTGTAGCAAATGCAGAGCATGAGAATTTGGGAAATTTCTGAGGATAACTTACAAATGCTGGTTGATCTTACGAAGCTGTCATTTAAATAATTACTGTATCACCAAATGTTTCTACAAGTAAATAGAATACAGCAACCTGTGAAAGAGCTGCTGTATAGCATCATCAAGCTCAGCTCCGGTCAATGCAAAGCACTGCCGCTCCCTGGCAGACTATCCTCGTGAGGGCCATCTGAATCTGGAGCTGGAGAGTTACCAGGACAAGTTACCAGGACAAATGTCATCCTTTCAGTAGAAATTACAGAGGAAAGGTGATTCTTGGAGGCACATAACTAGCATTGGGGAAGGTGGGAAGAAATGGACCGATTCTGGCAGCAGCAGGTATAGGGGAATGACCTGGGGAAGAGAGCTGACTTAACTGCAGGACCAGTTACAGCCAGAAAAGACAAACCATGAGTTATCTGAGGTTATACTGAACTCGAGGTGTTTTACAAATAACCTTTAATAAACTCAGCAAGAGGATTCTGGGGAAAGTATCCAATTAAGCTATAGGACCACAGGGAAAGGGAAGGAGTAGAAAGAAGCACAAATGAATAATCTAAGAATATGTGCAGAGGTGACAAGGTAGGGACAGTCCCTGGCCTCTGTTCAGTTCTGAGGTGCAAGGAGTCACTCTCCAGACATCAAGTGGGTGAGTGGGCCTTGCTTCTCCTGATGCCCCGCAGCAATCTCAGTTTTTCTCATCTGTAATGCAGGCACCTCCATGCTCTCTGAAAATCCCCACTTGCTCTCAGTGGCACTACTCCATATTTTAAAGAAAGATGACTTCTACATGTTGAGAGGAACAAAAATGTCCTGAAATTCAGAAAATAATCTTCACATTGTGCACATACAGATAGGCGTGCACATGTATATATATGCAACTATAAAATACTGAGCACATACCTCGCACGTATTTTTGCCCATTCACATGTAACCATGCAATACATTAACAAGAAAAACGGAACATTTGGCTGTGATATTCTGGGGGAGTCAAATGCATGTTTTGTATCAGAAAGTTTCTGTAAAACACCATGGAAAACTATGGATAAATTCTGCTCAATTTTGGAAAGTCTGACTGTACACACCAGTGCTCCACAAGGACCCATCATTTCTTAAACAATTTAATTCATATTTAATGCAGACTATAAGCTTCTGTATTTATTTTAATTACTTTATGCTGATTCTACATGGTATAAAAGTCTTTCTGTCTGAGGGGATTCTAAATCTAAGATACATGACAGTGTTGCCTATTCTTTTACAACAAGATTTGGGGGCCCTGAAATATCTTTTGCACTGGATTCCTTAATAGTGTTTTTAGTGGTTTTAAAGCAGAAAGAAAATGTCTCTTTTTTCACTATACGCCTCCAGAAGCATAAACGTAGAACATGTTCAACTCAAACTATTAAAATAAAAACCACGCTAACAGGAAAATTTTGTTAAAAGATGCAAAGACTTGACATTAAATAGAAGTGTATGCATATAAATATTTATATATGCTCAGTGATTGTCATTCTGATCTTCACTCAGTAGGGATATGACACAATTATCCTATTGCAATATCTCGCTACCATTTTAAAACCAAATACATGCAGAGGCAGACATGGACATTTTAATTTATTTTGCACTCATTTACCAAGCTTCCTAAGATATAGATACAAACAAGCACAAACATAACTAAAAGAAAAGAAATGATCTGTCCTGGCCTGAGCATCTAAAAGTTAGATGTCTGAGCTTGTGACCCAAAACTCTTTACATCGAGTAGGTACCTGTAAGGGCACGATGGTATCGTCCTGCCTAGACAGGCACCGAAGGCAGATCAGACCAAGCACCTGGAGCTGCTTGTTTCTCTGACTATACAGGAGGCTTAGGGTAACGGGCTGATGTATACTTCTAAGATGCCTGAAGTTAGGTGAGCTAAATCTGAATGTCCACATATGGAGCGAGAGGCAACGGCGGAGGTGCAGGGCAGGTGCTTTCGAGCCCCGCGAGCCCATGCCCCCGCCATTGGGGCCGCCCGGCGCCCGCGGCACCGTGCCCGCTGCCGTCGGGGCAGCCCCGGGGCCCTTCTCCTCCTCCCGAAACGCTACAGCCTGGGCCTCAATATACATCGGATGTGCACCATTAGCAGTGACATTTCCTGCATTTACAGCACACGCGCTTGTTCCTATAACAACTCGTACTATTCTCAGTCGCTTGGCTCCTGCCCCAAGTCATGTAACCCAGCGTGAAAGAAACCCCTTTTTCCTCAGGCCACAACAATGCGCTCATTTGTGAGCAGAGCTCCGGCCTTCCCCTGCAGAGCCCGTGAGCAGTGATATTTTATTTAAAATTCTTGTGGATGCTTACGGACTGAAGTAACTGCGATGTGAAAACCAGATGTCCGACACAGAGGAATGATTCGAGGAGCTTGCAGGGACGGGGAGAGCTGCAATTAGGCTCCAGAGCCTAAGCGACTGCTCCCCGGGCACAGGCCACGGCAGGAGTGAGAGGCCGCACAGCGGGTCTGGGGAGGGGGCCACCCCACACAACGCTCAGCTGAGGCCGCTTCTCCGGACCCATCACGGCTTGCGAAGCGTGCAAAACACGCTGCCGCAGCCACGGAAGCGTCCTGCGAGACCGGTACGCAGTGCATCGTGCCACCTCACTCAGGAGTGCCGTGCAACCAGGCAAGAGTGCTCGTGCCATGGGACACTGCTCCTGTATTCTTAGTCTTAAGATCTACTGGGTACCTACATTCAAGGCTATCTAGGCCACTAAACCAGAGCCATGCACATTATTATATTGCCTGGGAACAAAGAAGACCTTAAGGTGTTAAACAGAGTGAACAAGGAGGTAATTTTCTCAACATATCCCCCCGATTACTTCAAGGGTTTTTTTGTTCAAAACATACATCGTAGGATGTAGAAATGTAAGAAGGCAAGGAAACTATGATGGGTAGAGTTAAGTAAAAAGTAGCATCACTTCTAACTTTGTTACCACCAAAAGCATAATTAAAAAGCCAAAAAACTACAGGGAGCGAGGTCCTTCAATCCCTACTACACTGAAGCAGCAAATCACCCCTGCAGCTATTGATATAATTTGTGCTTCCATCAGAAGTGCAACCACAGCTGGTTTAGGATTTTCAGTGTGTGCTGGTATGACTGATCTACTTATAAAACTGACTGAGATATAAGAAATGAGAGACTTGAGATAGCTCAGCTATAAAACAGTATCCAATTACGTGTCAAAGCCAGCATGAATGTTTTTAGATGCGTAAAAATTTAGAATATGTGTTTTTGCAAGTAAAGGTGTTTCAGTTTTGCCAAAATAATTTTGAATTATTTTAAAATTCTGTGTACATGTCTGCCAATGGATGTGTTTACTGACAGAGAAAGCCAGTAATAAATGGCAAAACAGCATCAAACTCCTCCTTGCTGAAAATGCTGGAGAGATCTTGTTTAAATGTACAGATAATTTGTTGGCAGCTACTGTAACAGAACTCTTGTACTTTGATCATGTTTATTTTAATATTTTAAGCTGTAAATATATCAATAAGAGTTCTTCATTTACTTTTACCATGGGTACAATGAATGCATGTATGTTTTTTTAATAGTTTCTTTATTCCAGCTTTAAATCCAACCACTATTATGAAAACAGATGTAGAGTTATTTCAGGATAACATCCCCAAAATGCATTTTCTTCCCTCTCTCCAATGCATAACAAAATGTGATTTTTACTGTGTGTTATTATAAGCAAACTGCTGGAAGCTAAGTCTTTTATAACCTGCTGTCCTATTTTGACTGTAGGAAAATGTGTTGTCATCTTCTCTGTGAAAATATTTAGATGTACAGTCATCTACGTTTCTTTAACAGTTTTCTCTGAATATATTTTTAAAACTGTATCTCTGTCTTCATATTTCAATATTTCAGATTTTTAGCTATGCTTCCTTATTTTTAGAGACATGCTCTGATCAGATAAAATTTCAAGCATGCTGTCCACGTTATGAGTCCTAGTAATTTCCTTTCTTAAGAGACTAATAAAACTTTCTTCCTCCTCGAGGTCAAAGAGTAGAAGAGGTGAGACTAGACCCCAGGAAGGCAAGGGTTTAAGTCAGGACACTGTTACTGGTGGCAGTGTCCAAAAGTGAGCGCTTCTGAGGACACTGAGGTAAGCAGAACACCCACTTACAGCAATACTCCCAGCGATACCATGCCTTATGACATCCATCCATCTTCTTGACACTTAGTACAGGATGACACTACTAAACCTGGATGTAAACAGTAGCACAGTGCATGCAAAGGTATAATTTATATTGGCCTTCAAATGAGATAAAAATGAAGAGATGAAAAATTTATCTTACAGGTACATGTAGCTTATGGTAATAAGGACCAGCAGAGATGCACTTCAGCATGAACCTATGCAAATCACAGCCTAGTGATATTCCCTTCCACCTATAAAACCACTCTATATCCTCCCAAAATTATCTTCAAATACGCACATACTTTTAAATTCAACTACATTAAATACTGCTATAACTACTACAGCAAAAGTAAAAACAACCCTCCCCCCTCAGCTTTCCCAGACACATGTATTTCCCTGTAAGGAGGGCCCTTCTCTAATAAGAGCTTCATCCCATCACTGTCATTGTTCTAGATAATGGATTACCTACACATACATTTTCAAGTGTAATGACACTCTTGCTTATTAAAGACCTCTCCGCTGAAGGGGCAGAATATTATGAACTGGCCAATCTATTCATTTCCTTGAATATGTTATTCAGTATTTTATGCTAAACCAGCCATACACCATCCATTTTAGTACAATGATCCTTATGTTCAATAAAACTGAAGTGCTGGATCATAAATCATTATAGTCATTTATTTTACATTAGACATATTAGCCACTATATTCCATAATCTATTACAATAAGGTGGATTTAAATGTACCCCAAGGAACTGCAATAATAACTTGAGAACCAAATATAGCAATTATGGATAAAATACGCTTAACCTAAAACTGCACTAGCTGCATAGACTGCTGTGAACTTTAAATAAAATTTAGGGAGGATGATAACTGTCATAGAATAAACAAGCAACAGAGGAAAATTAGAGCCTCCTCTATATACTTCAGATAGTTTAATATTCCCTACTTATGGGGGAGGGTCTGTTAGCTTATAAGCCAATGCCTATTAAAATATTATTATTCCATTATTCCTATCATATGAAAATTTCCTGTATTTCCCTGGTGTTTACATCCTACTTATGATTTTAAATAGCTCTCTCTCTCTTATTAGCTATCTGGTTAGCCTGCTTTGATCCCTTCAACGTTCTTCAGAATCCCTCCAAGCTTTTAATGTTTTTGGTAAACTTTCCATAACGTGTCAAGACCTTTCTGGTGCTGAGTCGCCTGCAAACCGTCGACACTGTTTCAGCATTAGGCTCACCAGCAACAAAAGGGAAGGCCTGCCTGTTTCCTCTTCCCTCCAGATGCAATGTCTCCACGCAGCCTTAAATGCCATCGGCAACTTCTTGGCTCTGGACCAAGAAGCAATCTCACATGTTTGTGAACATGGTTCAGCATTTTTTAGAATTAGTCTCTCCAAGTATTAAAAATAATAACACGTTAAAGCAAGTAATTATTTTTACAGGGAGGACTTGGCACTAAAGACCCTGGGGATTGCTGAGAACGCAACTGTTGTTACAGGCCCAGTGCAAAAGAGAAAAGGATCTGAGAGAAGAAGTGGGCCATCAGGCATCATCTGCATCACAAATTGAGACACATTATGCCCAAATTTTCACAAATGCTGTTTTGTATTTATAAAATCATGTTCTTTACTGCACAAATTCCATTATCCTCTAGAGAGTTTCCTATTGTTACTGCCTGTTTTCCCCCCCCTAGGAACAGAAATTACACTCACAGAACTAAATGCCAACTGCCAGAGTAGCTGCTCTTACCTTCTACTATTATTTCTCTATTACCTCTGATTTGTCCCTGATGTTTCTAAAATAATTACTATTAACTTACATTTCGTAATTAATTTCCTAGGGGGCATATTAGCTAGCTCTGCAGATATGTACACTGGATGTTCCATTTTCCAATTATTCTGTTATCTGTATTTTATCTAGAGTTTTATTTACATCATTTCCTTTACTTCCTTAGTGCCCATTCTTTTTCCACAGAGGCTAAATATGAAGACTGGACACTGAGTTACGCTCCTTATGCCATTCCTAAAAGCAGTCCCGCCTGTCCAGCTCGCAGGCCAAGCAACACAGGCTGAGGTGCACTGCTGCTGCCTGCCCTGTGGACTTCACTCTCCAGCTGTCATCCTAGCACCTTCCATGAGACTTCAAATAAGCAAATGTCCAGATCACTGATGACAAATACAAAAGAAAACTTTGCCTTGTCTCAAAACCACAAGACGTATTTAGGCAAATACAGGAATCTGAACAAACCTAAGACAAAAGCTCGCTTTTCCAGTGATGTGTCTGTATTCCAGTTTATAGCACGAGCTGTCGCAGTGAAAAGCGTGCTGAATGCAAGAAACCTCGGCTCTGGTTTAAACCTTCCTCCCAATTCCTCTCAGACCAGAGATGTTCCACATGACCTATTTATTTTTATTTAAAAGCCTCTGACTGACAAGAGCTGCTATGGTGCCACCAAGAAGAGAACAATGCACTGAGCTCTGTGTGTTTTGGAACAGAAAGTAAATATTTTGTACACCATTTATTGTTCGATAAATAATTTTCTTTTTGATAAACAAACACTGAAAATCTGTATATATTATCAAAGGAATTCAAATCCCTGCGATAGCCTTACACCACAGGCAGCTGACAGAGCTCTACAACCAGAAGCTACGTGCCCAGAGAAAGGCAGATACTTTCCCACCCTGCTATTTCCTGGGTAATTCCTTTGCATTGCTCCATATCACATTCATATGTTCACCTGCATGTGTGATATAGGAACGGAAAGGACAAATGAGAGGTGTATATCTAACCAAGTCAATGTAAATTTTTGTCTGAAGGAGGACAGGAGCCTCAGAGGCAAACTGTAGATGAACTTAAAATTTCTGCTCGCTTCACAGTCTCTCCTGTGCTCAGCCCCTCCTCTGTCAGGGCTCCAGCTAGTGAGGCAAGTCTCCAAACAGCCAGCATTTAGAAAGCAATTTGAACATGATATGTTCTCCCCAAATGTCATGCTCACACTTAAACCAGTTATAGGTTCAGGAGCAAAAAGGGCTATATATTTCTGATAAATCAATTAAAGAAAACAGAAGTTTCCTTTTCTGCTGGTGCAAAACTCTTTTTCCTAGCTTTGAACAGGTCTGGAGGCAGCGAGCCTTATGTTCATGGTATTTTAATTTGCAGAAGATTATTCTGTGTAATTCTTGAAATGTCTAAACATTACTAATTATAACATTTTTTTTTGTCTTCAAAGTCTAAGAAATTACATAAAACAATCTGCTTACATACGCAGGAGAACACAAACACCCAATTAAATATAACCTGTATGGGACATCTCCTGAGTGGTATTTTTTTTGCAAAGTGTAGTATCAAAATAGACAATGGTGCATAGTGAGGACCTCTGATCACCTGCGAGTTGAGTCCCTGAAAAGTTGAGCCAAGAAAAGCCTTTTTCTGCTATTGGGCAAGTTCACAGAGCGCAAACCATTTCAGTGGTGCTCTCCCTCTTTCTTCTTCCTCCCTGAGAGAACAAATGGAAGAGGGAGATGAAAGCAACAGCAACAACAACAGGTCGTATAACATGCTTTGATCAGAGGAAGACAAAGTGCGTGTTGTACTCAGCACCGAAGGCTGCCCTCACAAAACCGGGGCGGGACTGCTCAGCTACCTGGTCACCACCATGGCCCGTGAGATAAGAGCGCATCGCCCTGGTAAGCTCTTTGTTATACCTTTGCCCGCCTCCGATGATGCTGAGCCTCATAACCGCTAGCCAGACCTCACCCCACACAAACACCTTCCCGCTGTTACCTTTCCAGGAACAGCTGCTGTGCTCATCATATGCATGTTGATAGTTTCCAAACTGGAGGAAAGCCTGCCCACAGCGTTGGTATGAGAAGGTAGCCAGATAGTCCATAAGACTACGAAAAAGCTCCATAATTTTAGCTGTATGCAAAAATATCGAACTAATCGGTGACAGAGATATCTTACTAATGGTAAGCACTGATCTTGTTTATGTATAACATATTGTATATTTTAAACTGAGACAGAAGCTGTTATGGTATTAGGTTCTCAAAAGTCATGATTAGAAGTCATGAATGCTAGTCTTATCTACCAGGTAAACCTTCAGGGAAAACTGAAGTGCTCCCACTTTCCTACCCTGGGAGAAGGTTTTAGCATCACAGTCAATCGCCCACAGTGAACAGGACCCACATTTGGGATCTATGCAGGCTGATCCAAAAGCCTGAGGAATCTCAAGACTGCAAAAGGAAAAAAAACCCAAAAAACAGAGTTTTTCCACTGGGTGGAAGACAGCCTTAAAATGTGCAGTGAAATTTTAAAATGTGCAATGACTTTTCAGAGATGCGTCCTCCAACAGCTGTGTTCCCCTCTGCCAGTGCCTCAGACGAGCCTTTTATTCCCCGCAAAGTACATGCAGCAACTTTTATCAGCGAAAGCAAGGCAGGTTCTCACGAATGACATCTCTCACAAACGCCCACAGTACTGGAGCCCTCTCCTCTGCTTTATTGGTGAAGTATTGTATTGATTGAATTTAAAGAGTAACTTCCTGCAAGTCTGGCTGGCAAACCAACCTGTGGAAAAGTAAAAACATTTATCATATAGATTTCCTCTGCCCTTTTTTAAATAAGGAAGTGCTCAATTGCTTTACTGAGTAAGATCTATATTGCACTGAACTGATGATTATAAATACATGATCCCATGCTCAGATGAGTGACTACAGCCACATGTAATACAGGATAACATGACTTCAGCATAAAATATGAAAGAAAGAGGTCCTCTGTGCAGGAGCGTTTCAAATCAGAAGCAAGTACTAGGCCTAATATGTAACAACCTATGCTAACTAAAACGATGGGTAGCGTTGTGAGATGAACGTGTCCCTCATGCAATTTTATTGGAGGCAGCAGGTACACAGCAGTTTCCTATTCCTGATCTTTTTTTTCATTTGCTGTAATACGAAGGTCCTCTCTAAAAGAAACTGAAGTGAAACTTGGCCATGTTAGAAGCAGGAAATAACCAACAGTTGGAAAGCACCTGAGCCAGGATTGAATTTAGCCTTAAATTTTCCAATCTGCTGCTAGCACAACATCAGTACCCTTAAAGTCTCTATTAAGAATGGGTAAAAACATTTGGAGAAGTCAGGGTCATCTCTGGGAATTTATACTAGAAATGTTTGCTGTGTTGCAGATCAAAATAGCATTTTGACTCATTGATCCCCTGAATGCCATAAAATCTGAAGCAAGATCCTTGTGCTTAGTGGTGGGAAAAATGAGTTTCTTTGATCGTCTATAGTAACAAAGAATGAATGAAATAAAAAAAAATAAAGGAAGGAGATATAAAGCTCAGGATGAGGGTAAAGACAAGACAAGCAAGCAATTAAAAAAGATAAATGGACTTCAATTTACAAACAAACAAATATTCTAAACCTCTGCCCTGGTAGCATGTTCAGCTCTTCATCAAGTATTATTACAATTGCATGCAAATGATGGGATGGCAGAACATTCCTTCAAACTATGTTTTCATTAAAGATTCTGCTTTTTCCAGAATAATAGTAGATGACATGTGAACTTCATATGAACTATAGGTCATGAAAGGATTTAGTATTGGCATTTTTAATCTAAAAAGTCTGTGCCAGAAAATCAATATGTTTCAGTTGCAGCATTCGAATGCAATTTTCTTCACGTAACAGGGTTCTTTCTTTTCCTCTTTCTTTCTTTCTCTCTCTCTCCCTCTCTTTTTTTTTTAAATAATGAATAATTCCCAGTTTTTCTATGAAACAAGCAGGCGTATTAGAAGGTAATGACATCAATAACACATTACATGTAAACAGAAAATGAACAAAAAAATCATTCAAGGCCCTTTTCAAACTGGTGTGCTTTTCATCAGTGCTATTACAGGTTCCATTCACATTATCGGATTGAACCATGCTGCATAACCAAGGTGCTGACAAGCCTTGATTACCCAATAACTCCTGTATTCCTTTCAGGCAGGTTCACCGAGAGGACAGGAATGCGCGGCCTTCCTGTGGGGCAGACTGCTTTCCAGAGAGCCCAAGTCAGTGAAACCCAATGCCCTTTCGCTCCTGCGCACCAAAGCAGGCTTTGCATTTCCTGATATGCAATTATGACTTTTCCTTCTTTAGTCTCAATTGTTTCACATAACAATTTATTGTACATCAGAGGGGCCAACATAAACATTTTCAACTCTTTTCATAACACGTAAAGGGGACTGCTAAGTCATCTCCATAGTAAATCTGTTGTCGGCTCTTTCCCATGCTGCAGAGTCAACACACCCGTCTCTCGCCCAGGGCAGGGCTGGCCAGGCACTACAAAAACACTGGAAAACGAACGCAGCGTCTCATACTTTGCGCCTCTATTTGCACGGACTTTCACTGAGCATTTGTTAGCAGGCTACCTTTTGTTTTTCCCTTTCCACGGCACGCCTCTCCAAAGATAGACTGCTTTGAAAAAAAGGCAGTTGCAGGCAGCCTTATGTGTTTTTCATGTTTGGATTAATCCCTGCTCCAGCCGGAGGAAGGGCAGAGGATGCATTATGCACTCGCTCTTTCTAGCAACTTAGGCTGGAGCACTAATGAAAACCAGCAGACTAAGTTGGCGGCCAGATGTGCAGTGCGGGCCTCTACCAAAAGGGAGCTGGAGCTGTTAGGACTAGCATATAACAGAGGCTAGCTCCTTCTCCATTGGAGCTTGCTTAATTCCTTGCAGACAACTTCTTTTCTCTTCCCTAACAAGTGTGCGCATATCAAAGGCAATCAAGCAAAATAAACATTTGAAATGAATTTATTTTTGGTGGCAATTTATATTAAACTTACTCTTATTTCTCCTTAACTAATCAGTTTTTAGTTTTTTTCTGCGTGTCCCCCAAGTGAAACATACGCTTTAGTATCATTTAACATCCAGAGCTGTGGGTGTGATATTACCTACATTTCTCTAATTAACATCTAATGACACAATTTATCTGCACATTTTTCTTATTATTTTTATTATTTTAAAGTCATAACGAATTCAGTTTTTATCTGTGTCTGGCATACATGTGGTAAGACTTCTAGTGCTGTATGAGACTGAGCACGTAAAGCTGCCGGCTCTGGCTAAGAGCAGTGCCAGCTACCCACCAGCTGTAGAACCGAGGGGCTCTCCGGCACCCAGCTGCACCCAAACACCCCGTTTGGGGCTCAGTTTTCTGACCCAGCCCTGTGGGATTGGAGGAAGGATGATGTGTGCTCCTCTCCAGCTCTGCCAATGCACCAAGCCAGTACCTCCTCTGGACACCAACTTCAGAGGGACAAAAGGAAAGCAGTGGATTCTGCGTTTCTGGAAGCGCTGGAGACACCAGAGTGACACCAGGCCAGACTGGTGGCAGCAAGAGACCTCCCACAAGCTTCATGAGCCAAGCACATATATTCTGTCGTAAAATACTCTCATCCCCTGGACAGACCCATGGGTCCATGGAGCCACAAAGCCGTACTGCAGTATCAGACTCAGTATCCAAATACCAGGACTCTGAGGTGGCTAATACTACAATTGCAAACAACTTACACCACAGGAGTGCAGAGAGAAACACACAGAGAAGCCTACAAATACGCACACTGATACTTTGGGAACTTTCCTACTGTAAATATACATTATCTAGTTCCCATTTTATTATTTTATTTGCATACTTCTTCCTTCCTCCACACATGACTATTCAGTTCTCTCATTACTGTGGACTATTTCTCGCAACAAGCTTTCTAAATGGCAAATATGTTGAGTTATCTGTAGTTATGCCAGTTTACTTTTTAATACAGCAAATAAAGGGCTTTTTACTTGGTACCTCCTAAAACTGGAACAAAAAGTGATTTCCTACTTAAACTTAAAAACAAACACAGAAACAAAAGCCTGACCATTTTTCCATCCAAGCAGAAGAATTACTGTTGGCCAAGGAAGCAAGCCTGATATATTTCAGCAGAGAACGTGCTACTTCGGGATTTTCTCACACACTCATGACACTAAGCCTTCCTTAAAACTTTTCTGCATCCACCACCATAAAAGCTATTCACAAGCAAATGGCTTCATACATGAACAATTGAAGAACTGTGCAAACCTGACCTCACTTCATCCTTAGATGACCATGACTCTAACAATGTGACTACTGAAGATACTTATGTATTTTAAAGCCAGTATTATAGTAACTTAGATTATGCAGGTATTCTTGGTATTATAAACGCATTAAAAAACATACATAGAAAGAACAAGATGTACACATCACCTTTGCAAACTAATCTTCAAACATATTCACTAAGACAGGTCATCTGTAGAAAAAGGGTTTGATTTTACCTGTAGCTACAGTAATTCGTTATACATATATAAAAAGTTGATTAACTGAACTACTAGAAAGCATAATAACAATGGCAATGGATTACTCGCCTGTTGAGTACAGAATAGACTTGAAATCTGTGTTATGGATTTGCTGATATTTGGCTGACTGCATAACCTATGGGAAACTTAGGGATTCCCAGCAAAATGCAATAAGCTCATAAGTCTTCACTTCAACATTAATTCAGTCATGGATTTTTATTTTAGTTACTCCTGGTTTATCTGAAGAAAATAAATCAAAATTGCATGTTGTGGTATTTGTCTGATATCACACTCTAGTTAAACAGTAATTGCTATTGAGCAAATGCGCAAAGGAAAATTTACTAAACATGACTCTCTATTGTGGGCTGCCTCTGGACAAAATCATGGTAGCATACTGCAGCCTTACAAAATCTCAGCATATGACAAAAACAGATCACAAGTGAACCACTGGATTTTTGCAGATTAGTCTTATTCTCTCAGACTAGTACATGACTATCATGTCTTCATGTTACACATATTTAAAAATCTTCTCTTCAAAATTACCTGCATTCTTCAATGCTATAGCAGCTCCTGTTCCAGTGCCTACCATAATGGAGACTTTTTATATAACATCATCCTCCTCCATCCATCCATGTTAAAATGTAACTGCTCTGGCCTTACGACTATTGAGCGGTACATTTTTTTAATTTTCTGAGAAAGCTTCTTCCTTAATTATGCTGAACAAATCGTAATGACGTT
This sequence comes from Dromaius novaehollandiae, assembly GCF_036370855.1. Taxonomy (NCBI): domain Eukaryota; kingdom Metazoa; phylum Chordata; class Aves; order Casuariiformes; family Dromaiidae; genus Dromaius; species Dromaius novaehollandiae. Next base: position 32,473,063 of record NC_088099.1, read on the forward strand.
TTTTAATAGACACTTGGGGACAGTTCATAAAAACTCTATGCACCATTCAAATAAAGGTTTTTATAGAACTTAACCAGATAAAGGTGAAATTAATCTTTTTTGAAAAAGCTATTATCCCATACACTGAGTAAACCTTTCCGCAGTCTGACTAAACATTACTAATCTGTTATATCACCTCCTGGGTTTATAAGGCAAGGGGAAGGAAAAAGAAAAAAAAAAAAGGTAAGCTGAAATGTAAAATCAGACCTACATGATTCAAGCTTAAACAACCATCAGTCCATATTCAAACTTCAGGCTGAAGCCCATGAATAGTGCAATCATACAATGCTAACAGGATTGGTTTCTGTACTAAATTTATTTTCCAATTTATGTATTATTTTTATTGCTGCTGTTTGATAATTATTCTTTATATCAGGAAAGTTGTTATAATCAGAAGATTTCATTAAGAAGTACTGTTGCTTCATTATCTTGACTGGCTTTTCAGTTAATGCGATGTCTGTGTCACCCTCTGGCATATAACCAATAGATGAGACCACTCAGACAACCTTCTACCTTTTTAATAAAAATTGGTATTAGACTTCACTGCTCTCAAAAGTGAAGCTTATATCCATCTGTCAGTAACAAAAGGTACTAAACTGCATCACAGCATGGTAAAAACACCTGGAAGTCTCCCCTGAAACTCAGTGAGTCACACAACTCTTCAGCAGAAGGTCTCCCTCCAGTTTAGGGGCCTAAAACACCATTCGGCAAAACTGCTTGCACCGAAACTCAGTTCAGTAGCATTCCCCTTGCAGCACAGGAATTGTTCTACAGGAAAGTTTCAATGTTCAGTTTAAAATTAACTTCTACATGACTCTTTCCCACAACCAAGATACACGTTGGAACCTCAAACACTATGAAGATTTTCTTCTCCTTTCTGGAAAAAAGAATTGTTTGAAGAAACCAAGTCCAAAACAAGTTTCAAAGGAAAATAAGCTTGAAAATAAACTCTGGACAAAAAGAAGAAGTTAAGTCCGAGCTAGCAAAGAACTACTATCGACATCAGGGTAAGTTCTGGTTCTCCCTAACCACAATTACGTCCATTCAGATGCATCTCGCTAAGCAAATGTTTCTAAATCTGTACCTCTTTCTCAAGCCCTGCTCCAGGTCCAAAAACAACATATACTATTTGCTTCTTAAGCCACAGCGATATTAAGTCACTTTCCTACAAGATAGATAGCTTTTCTCCTAAACTCTTGCCCAAATGCAAATGGCAACCACCAAGGAGCTCAGTGTTACCTTTTGAAGCTACAGTGACACATACAACACGCAGCTGTCCACAGGATTGAACAGTGCTGCAAAAGCCTTTTTTTCATGAATTAGTCCCTGAGGAAAATCTTTATTCCAAAGCAAACTGCTGGCAGCATAAGATGGATGAAAATTGTAATATTCACTGTACAACAATATGCAGAGGGCAACAGCATTAGAACAGTGCACTGAAATTCTCTGTAACCGCACAGCAAAACTTTCTTTTTCAAATACAAGAATAAAAGATTTTGTAGACTATGTGTGACAAACAAAATCAGGCAAGTGTTTACATAGAAAAACCAGCACTCTTGTAGCTGCGCAAATAAATAATATTCTTTTTTCTTTGAAGAAACAGCATATGCTCAACACTCCTTTGTCCTGTATCACAATAGAAAAATCCTTTGCACTGGAATATCTGAATCACTTCTTGGCAGTCTCTCAAGGTAAACAGAGTAAATTAAAAATGCATGTTTATCGTAGGCACACACATATACACACACACTAGCAAAGTGGAGTGCTGTATTTGCCTATCAAACACAAGAAGCGATTGAGTCCATCAGTCATTCAAACAAGCAACTGAAAAGTGGAAATAATGGGATGACAACATCAGAAAGCAACCTCCCAGAAAGAGATGAGTTTCCCTGTTGCCATTTGTCTTGTCTAATTAATCCCACATGTGGGACTAGACTGGAACATTAGAAAAAAATTAGGTACAAAATATTACTTTCACTGGGAAGCTTTAGAAGTACAAAAGAACCAGAAATGCTTTATGGTTGTGTTTTGCTTTTAAACTCCATTTTTCACATCATCTTCTTAATTTAGGACTCTGCTCCTGTGCCTAGAAGAGAGTAAGATAACGTTGGCAGTGTAGAAGAAAGCAGTGGGAAAAGCTGGGGAAAATTATGCCATTACCCCTAATAAAAAAAGATGTCAGTTTCTAATAGACAAAAAAATCCGTGTATTAGGTTGCAGACTATTCCTGGGTACCCACGGAGCCGTCATGCCCAAGAGCACTTCCTTCTGCTCAAGACTGGTGAAAAGGGCATGACCTATTCCCTTCCATGAAAACCTTGTCACAGTTTATCCACATTTTTGTCAACTCAGAATTAGACTGTTGTAACACGCTCTCCACAGGGCAAAACAAAATGCAGAAACAAATGCAGAATGTGTCAACTGCTGATTTAATGGAGTTTCATGCCAGGAGCTTCTTGCCCTCATGTGTAAGGGTCTGCATTATCTGTCCTCACAGGAGGCTAAGCAGGTATCAAGGTGTTGGCTTTAATACATAAAATACTAAAGCCAACAATTTTTGAAAGGGATTTTGGATTCTGCATGTGCAAACAGACACACTTGACCAGGCTCTCAAAACTCTGGCCACTTCTGAAAAACGTGCTTTTTAACAGCACATCACAGACAATCCCCACCATCACAGTGTGCACCAGGTAGGCTTGCAGAGCTGAAATGAAAGCACGGCTGAATTGCAAGCTCCCTCAACATGCCAGGAAATATCCTCCATATGCCTCTTAGTCTGAAGCAGACTACATATGCTATCATTTTGAATATGACGCAACGTGAGTGGTGTTCCTCTGTTTTGACAGGTTTGGGGGAAGAGAATGAACTGAAGGTTGCAAAATTTCACTGACTACAGCCTGAGAGGTATGTGGCAGAATGAGATGTCTGTTATGATATTACTGACGAAATTAATAACATAAGGACATCCAGGGCAAATATTGCATACTAGTTTTTTTAATACAATGAATTAAATATATATCATCCTTCTGCACAGAAAAATCAACAAGAGGCGGAAAACCATTCTGATACTTCTTGGCATTGTGACGAGAAAGTGCCTTCTGCATCATTTGTCACTTAAAGCCCCAAATAACATTATGTACTAACTCCCAAAGAGAAAGTTGCACTGAACAAAGCACCAACAAGCTCAGGGCTTTACACACAACTTTTCACCCTTGCAAACTCTTTAGTTTGGAAAAAAACGGGAATCAAATTCTGTGTTGGGCCTCAATCCAAAGTAGGCATCAGTGAGCCTGTTTTGGGCATACATATATGCATATATATTTAGATGCATATACACAGACACACACGCATATATATATACATACATATAAAGATCGCCTGGCTCCCACACGTGAATGACTGGTATGGTTGTACGGAGAAGGACATTCTAAAACTTTTTTTCTTAGGAGAATCTTAAGAGGCACTTTCAGAATTTTGCTGAAGAAAGTTTCCATTTTGCTCTCACTAAGTTGTTGGGTTTTTTTTTTCCCCATCACTTCCCAAACTCTTTTCTGTTTATGTTTCCAGAAAAAAAGGAAGTGTCACTCAATCCCTCATGCTTTAGTCAGACCTGAAGTGCCCGAAGCGCTCCATTCCCCTCTGTGCCTCAATCCTCGGAGGATTCCCCCCGCACTCAAGAGAGAGTACCATGCTGATACAGATTTATCAAAGCTTCCCTTTTAGGAGTGTTGACTGAAGCATTTCTTTGCAGGAATGCCCCACTACAGCATTTCTGCTGTAATTGTGCACGCCAAGCAGAATGCATTTAATTTATCCTCTCCGTGAAAACTGTTTCAATTCACTTCTCCCATGCTTGCTGTCTTACTTGAAAGAAAAAGGGTTAATTCTTTTCACAATATATCAGAACCATATGTATTTTTATTTTTTTTTCACAGCCAGAAAGAAAGGGGGAATTGCAATGTTTTCCTTCTCCTTTGAAGAAAAATCTACCTTTTGGTTATTGATTCAGCTCCAGCCCTCACATAAAAATACCTCAGCTTTTAATGCCTTTTCTACTGTATAGTATCTGCATGTTTTCCTCTGGTATTTATAGAGGTCTGAAAGCTATATATCTGTTATAAATATTCCCAGCACATAACTGCCCTAAATTAAGTAGGAAGAAGATTACTAGAATGCCCTCGTTAACATACCAAATCTTAGATCAGAAATGCCAGCAGTCAAAATGCCTGCGTTTGGCATCAGAAATCTTTATAGGAAAAGAGTCAGCTCACAGAACCAGCAGAAGAGCCCAAGGAATGTATCAATACATATCAAGATTTAGCAAGAACAACGGCACAGAGATCTGCTCTCCCACCACCACTAATACATAAGGTATTAAATTGTTAAGATTTCAATTACAAGGGAAGAATGTGGCTAACCAAATAAAAGCAGGGGGAGTTGAAATAAGTAGTAGGTTAAAGATTAATATTCTGTGTTCAGAACAAAAGGATGCTCTTTTGTGGCACTGTGCTTATGCCTCTGAATGTAAACATTGTTCCGAGAACCATTTTTTCTTTGCCCAATCTTTAAAGGGTAATAAATTAGACCTTGGACAGCCATACAAGCTGCTACTAGATGTGAATGTGAATGTGTCTGTAGAAAAGGCTGACTTTCAATCAAAGTCTATTGAAAGAATAGTTGGATTTTCTAAAGAAGCATGTTGTGCCTATTAACCAACTTACAAAAGGGGCCATTTTCTTGATTTATGTTTGGTTGCTATAGAGATCTTGCAGTACAGACTGGCAGGTGAAGCTTCCATTTAACAATCTCACAGGTTTTTCTTAGCTGTACTCAGAGGACATGGAACTACAGTAGGTAAAATTCACCGCACAAACACACTACATCTGTCAAACTTAAAGATCAGATTTAAGGCTTTTCAAGAATTTATTGTGAATACGGCAGAAATTATTACACAATCTTTGTCCACTAACATTTTATGCCCTTAAAAATCTTATCACAGTGGACTGCCTCAGCTCTGTGGCATTTTGTCATGGATACACTTTTTATCCTGCAGGTAATTACAGGTTAGAAGGATTCCAGTACATCACAACACCACAGGGTGGGGTTTTTTTTCCTTTTTTTTGCAAAGCATACAGTGTATTCACAAGGAAGAACCTTTGTTCTGTACAGTTCAACACTGTAATGCTAAAGTGTGTGAGTTTTTTTCTTTTATAATTAAAAAACCCCTTTTGCCACAAAAAAACCCAACACCCTTTGCTACCAAATACCTGAAAGAGTGTGTAACTGGATGTCATCTTGGAGGCAGAAGGAAAACTTTCCGTGTGTCAGTAGGTCATGGGCAATCCAAGACCTGGCCTGAGAAATGCTATTTTGTAAGACCAGGCCTGGCGCCTAACCCCTGTGAAAAGGTATCTACAGGGAAACTAGAGTCACGGCGGAGGGAAAGGCAACACAGTCTGTTAGCAACATACGTGAGATGCCAAACAGCTACTCCCGGGGAGAACGTCAAATCTGCAAGGCAGTCTATGCTTCAAGCCAAAAAACAAAACAAAAAACCCTCTCATATGTCAGCCTTTCCTTAGCTGGTTTCCTGTGCTCACAGATTCGACACCAAATATACAGAGTAGGTGAAAAGAGAAGATCAGAGACAGAAGTCTCACTATTAGTGTATTTTAGCATGGAAAAAAAATCATTTCTTTCTATGTAACTCCTTAACTTCAACAAGAAATACCTTATCACAAAGGAATCTTTATTTCATAAACCAGTAAAGCTATGTTATTATTAAAGTAAAAAATTTCCATGGGATGCAGTACTTGTAGCTGCTTTATTTATCGACCTCTTCTGCACTACTAGTAACGTATCACAAAAAGGGTACAAGGGGGCTAAATAAAATGACATGTGAAAGCATTATGCCCTCCGTTGCACAGAAGGAGAAGGAAGAGGGGAAGGGGGGGTATGTCTGCACAGCACTTGGCTGGAGAGACCAGCCGAGACCCGCGTGGTCCTGTAGGCAAACCATGCCTGGGCTAGCCCAGGCCCTCGCTGCACTGGTGCATCCCTCATGGCCTCCGTGTTGCTGGGACATCTCCACGCACAGTCTGGGCTTCTCTCTGAGAAACTCCAGGTCTCTTCTAGTGAACTGTAAGGCAAGCAGTTTGGCTGTTTTATTCCATTCAACCCTGAGGCACTCTTCATGCTCACCCAGTCAAAATTAAATAGCATTCAACCCCAATGAAAACCAAATTTTTTTGAGCTACTACTCAAATTTGTTACCAAGGAGGTCTGATTTCAATTCCTAAGATCTATTTATTGCCTGCAGAACTAAGGATGTTGGGGGGAGCTCAACATCTGGAGCTACCACAGGGAAGGCAAGAACATGGCATGAGATTGCTATATGGGGAATAACTTCCACGCGCAAAGGGTGCCTAATCCAGTGTTTATCAATGTACAGAGGTGACTGTCATATACAGCATTAAAAGGTGTAAGAGAATAAAAGGTTATCTTTTGCTAAGGCCAATACAGATGTCTTTCAAGAGGCAGAGTGTTTGGGGGGTAGAGGTCGGCCTGATCCTGTACAGCTGAAATTAATGAAAAGGAGCTTTACCACTGAGTTCAAGGGGGCAAGATTGAGACATGGAGAGCAAGAGGTCTGAGTTTAGGCAATCAGAATTTAGTCTATCTTGAAATGATTGTTCCTTCCCTCCTCCCCCCTCTCGGAGAAGAAAGCTGCAAAAACTTGCTTACACTTAAAAGGGGGAGGAAGAGGATAATTGCAATAATCTTCAAAGGATTTGCTTTAATTTCTGCTGAAAGGACAGCAAGTCTTTTATTGTTTGAACATATGGCTTTTGGGGAGAGGGCTCTGAGTTATTCATTACCGGTCTTTCGGAATTTTGCTGATTATTAGGAACAAATACGGCCTTAACACCAGAGCAGGGAGGGAGAGAGATGACTTCCTTGTAAAGCTCTCAATTGTTTGCATCCTAGTAATTATTCAGCAAATGGATTCCACCTGTTGTACATCACCCAGCACATGCAGATGGGGCTGAAATATATCCTGGATTTATATTTTATTTGGACTAACAAAGCCAGGATTTGAATTCAAGGGGCAGTGAGAGAATCAAGGATGTTCTGCATCAGAGACTTGGAAAAAGAAATACAGGACTTTGGCTGTGGCCCTTCTACTCAAATTATCTCCAAATACCTTACATGCAGCGACTCCTCCTAAGGAAAGCAGAAGCAATCAAATCCATTATGCTCTGCTGGTGAACTCTGCCTCAGACCTGCTCTTGACACATTTCTTTTACTTCCTGTTATTTATTTCTCATATTAAAATCACTGGAAATATTTTGACCATCTCCTTCCCTAACTCCAAATCAAGATCATGATGAAGGCAGATTCGACCATTAAAATAGCATTACGCAATATCTGTCATCCAGAGTGGAAAATAACTTATTAAACTCTGTTTTATTGAAAGTCTGTATGTCGGCATTTTGTTTTTATATCTTGCATATGTTTTTAGTGTTCAACTTGGCTTTCCTATGAATCTTATAAACATAAAAAACACAATGACTGAAATCCTGTCCCTGCTGAAGTAATAGGATTTTTGTCACTTATGTCCACGGGGTAGGATTTCAACCTAGATTACTAACAGATTTTTTTTTTCCTTACATTTCTGTCTCTCAAAGGTACACCTATTTACTAGTGATATCAGTGTGGGGAGAAAATTTCAGGCAGAAATGCTACTATTAAAAACATGTTCTAGACAACATATCTGTGCCCACCCACATGTGCTGTAAGAGCTGATGAGAGTACGTGGCATCACACGAGGTCTGACACCCCCGTTAAGAGAACGTGGTTACTAGATTTGCAATCTCTAAATCTCCAGGGATATGTGCAATAACAGAAAGGTCCTAAATAATGCAGACAAATGACATTTATGCACATCTCTCTAATTACGTAACAAGACATGGTTATCGTCTTAACTTCTGTCATTCTACAGGAGGTAATTCCTTAGATTTTGGTCTTTGATGTGTGTATGCATGGTATGTATGCGTACAAACACAACAGGATGGTAATATCCATGTGGAAAACTGCTGCATCATACAGTAAATGAGTTTACTCCACACATCACCTACCTTGTGCGTGTTGACTGCGAGTCCTTTATAGTTCCAATGCCTTTAAGATCCTTTCAACAGCTGCTCCTTGTATTCCATAAAAAACGACAGTGGGGAAGGATTTCACCCTGTATTTGCTCTACACAGAATGGATCAGCTTGAGGAATCTGGACTCTCCATAGCCCTAAAAGTTTAACAACTGTCTTTGATTCCACAAGAAAGTATTCATTGTCTCTGTGGGCCCACCATTTAAAACTGGCAATCAAGGGGACTGAACATCAACCCTCACAACAGAAAAGTTCTTAGGTCATTTCTAAAGGTGTTTTGCTGTGTAATAAGCACACCTCCTCACATTGCAGAAGGAGGATCATGAAAAAGAGTTCCAATAAAACTTAAAATTCTCCAAAATGTTCTTAAATAGCTTTCCTATAACTCATATGGCATATAAATGAATATAGAATAGCATTGTGTAACAAGTTTATTGGCATACAGTTGATATGGCCAGATTACTTGTACTTTTAGTGAGTAACCTTAGACTGCAACCATGCTGATAAATCTTAAACATACCAGTCCACTGTGCATTATTTGTTTTTCATACATATACTTCTTTAAAAGTATGTAAGTAGATATTTGCGTATAAAATTCTGATGGCACAAAAAGGATTTGATTTATGCCTTCCTTTGTAAACCTACCAAATGCATTAAATTTTCCATCATTGATAAAACCTCTAGGCTTTCAAACTTGTAAATGCATTTTTACAATTGTTAAGCTGCTATTATGGCCTGTGAAGGTTCCTGGTCTGGTAACAATGGAAACTGAAGTCTTATGTTTATCTTCTGGCCAGGACTGATGGAGGCAGCAATGGTATATGCTTTCCTAAACTGACCTGCTAATGACCTGAATCCTGCCCTGGAGGGGTTAGTCTCCCTTGGAGTAAGAGGATATTTGGCTCTGATGCTAGTTCAACCTACTGCTCATTTAAAAGAAATTGCCTTATCCAGGTTAAGGATTTTAGACTCTGTTCTACAAAACTAATAATTCATACATGCTTTTTTCAGACATATTTGCTTAGAAACATAGGTATTAGTTATGAAAAATATCTGTATTAAAATCTGAGTGGTCTTATTAGTTACTGCAATAAATGGTACAGTCAGTGCCAAATGTATAAAAAATTTCAGTACCACAAAGATTTAAGAACTTGTTTGATTGCTTATTACTTTCAATAGTTTAATCTACTGCAGTACATCTATTCTGTGTGACAAATGAGACATCTCCCTGTGTCTATGCAGAATCAAGGTCTTACAATAATACTAAGTTCTCTACTGATTAGATTCCTGCCTTAAAAGCATCATGGATGAGAAAGCAGTTCAGGTTGAAAATGAGTGACTGATCCTGAGGCTCAATACTGAGATCCTCAGTCTGTTCTGAGGCTATAATAAATTCAGTTAAAAATTATTTTGCTTTATCATAAGCACGTGCATTTTACATGCTTCTGATCAACCTTAGAGACAGGAAAATGGCATGGAAAAAATATTTTCATGATATTCTCCTGCCTATCCGGAGATTAATGATGCGACGTTCCAAAAGGGCTGTATAGTTTGGAAAACACCCAGACATTTGAGTGCTTACTTGCAAACCCAAACTTGCCAGCCTCACCCATCACTACCAAAATACCACTTGTTCTGATTTTCTTCATTAGGACTCTAATACCACAGGGTAACAACATGACTAGAATTCCTGTCTCATGGAGACTGCCCTCTTCTTTGTGTCTCTACACATCTGCACACAATATACAAATTCAGAGCAGCACCTACTATTCTATCTTAGCTTTTTTTCATGTGCTAATCATCATGGCATCTAGTGTCCCAGTTCACATCCAATGCTATCCATACACACATGCAAAACAAGAACCCAATTTACAATTTTTGCAGAGACACAAACGACAAGAATTAAAGATATAATAAATTTCCACATATATTTAAGTTTCTCAGTACAATTCCCATCCAGATAAAACCATTATTTATATCTGCCTGAAAGAGGCTGCAAAAAACATTTGTTGGAATTGTGTTCCTAAGTCACTTCAGTGCCTTGGAAAATGCTCTCCCTTTTCAATTTAAGAAACAAGTGGAACAAAATATGTTCCATTTAAAGTCTCTGTGTTTTAAACATTAACTCTTGGCTAAATTCTGCTCTGAAACATACATATGTTACTCACTCGGGAGACTCCACACCTCCAAAGGCAAAATTTGCATTCTGTAGCATGTGGCAATAAAAAAAAATTTAGTATCACATATGACAGTGTGTAAATCTATCATCTGCCTTCATATTTATCAGCTATATTTATTTAAATGGTGCATAGCACTTCAGTCTTTCTGAAGATTTCACAGTAATTTCTTTGCCCCTTAAAAACTTTTAAAACTTACCACCTTACGCTCCTTTGAAATCTAGCTGAATGACGCCTAAAAACTTTATTTCAAAAATGATTTGCTATTACAAATGAAAGGCATGTTACATACAAATGGGCTTACTTCAGTATACAAGACAAATACCAGTAAATCATAATATCCAAGGATATCAATGCTAGTTCTTTGACAATTTTGCTCACTTTCACACACTATATATGCAACTACGTTATCCCAGCAGGCATGAAAAAGGCTAGATGAGAGCTTCCCAGTGTTTTCAAGTCAGTGTAGAATTAAGTGAACATCCCCAGGTAGCTGAGGAATTCATCTACAAAAGCTGAGACACCATTTCTACATGTTACACTGTTGGCTCCTTCCAGCTACTATTCCCAGTCCTGCCAAAGTGGGAGCAGATGCAGCCGACAGCGGCTTCTCTGCCCTCTTGCTCCCGCTGTGCTCAACTGGGGCTGACCACTGAGGGCCAGCTCAGACTGCATCGGGGACAGGGCAGCCGACGGGCATCACGACCTGCAGCACCTCAGACGCTTTGCCAGGAAGCAGATGCGGGAGCACGCGAGAAGCCGTCTCCAAAAGAGCCAAATTTGCTTCGCATCACAACTTGGTGAGCTCGAGAAATTGAGAAAAGAGGTCTGTGCTGGTATGGGGGTGCACTCAGGTACTCTGATGGCACTGCAGAGAGCAACTGGGCATAACCTGTTACCCAAAATGCCCTTGATAGCAAACCCTCCTCAGCCAAGTGTCCGCAGGCAGCACTTTTGAAGATATGCTTAGCTACATGGCCCATACCTCTTGGTATGAAGCCTGGAGAACCCCAAGCAAGATGGTGACCTTTATGCTGGCAGCCCCAACCTGCTCATGTTACAGGGCATGACTTGCACAAGTACGTATGTTTCCCTGCATCCAGGTGTACTGTTAATAACACTATCTTTCCCACAGAGCCTGCAGAATAATACATTTTATATTCTAATGAAGTAATTATTAAAATAGGTAATTATTGAAATAACCACATCAACTCCCAGTCATTAAAATCCTCCTAAACAGAACGGCAGGATGGCTTAGGCTATTAGGAAGCTTGGCAGCCACCCAACGCCTACAATAGCTTCTAATTAATTGATCTCACCTCTAATCTGCTATTGTTAGCCTAGTGCTGATCATTTGTTTGGCCTACAGATCCTCTTGCCCCTTTCATTTGATTGTATTTGTTACTGTACCCTCTCTATCTCTTTCAATTAAGCACAGGTTAAGTGGTTCAACCGCAAGAGAATAGGAGATAATGGCACCAATCAAAGTAATCTCTTTAATTTGCTAAATGGATTACAGGGAAACCCCAGCCAAAGTGAAGTCATAGCTGGTGGCCTTCACTTGAACTATACACAAAGAGTATCTAATTATTAACCCACTGCATGCCAAAATTTACAGATATCTAATAAAACTACACAGCATTAGGATACTAGCAGAGTCGCTCACATCACAGTTATCCCCTGTCCTTACATCAGTGTCTTTCCAAGTATGCCATATACCTTACTTTCAAGTGCAACATATCTAGATACAACAATCAAAACACTGTACTGCATTCAAGTCAAACGAGTGGATTTGTAATCTCTTTAAGGACATGTTCATGGTAGAGTTCATTTTTCATATTTGTACTATAAATGCAAATTCAGCTTTGCAGGCACTATTGCTTTTGCTTTTGCTGACTGTAGAAGTTTTAATAGTAAACAAGCTTTGTTCTTAAACTGGCAAGAGGGCTTCTTCCCCCCTCTCCTCTTTCTTCTAAAGTGTTTTTGAGCAAGCTGTCTGGCAAAAGAGCTACGCAACCAGTACTTTGGTTGAGTGTGTCCTTGGCTAATCAGTCAGGCAGTGAATTCAAGAATGTGAGCTGCACAAGACAGAGGGTCTTTTCCTTACAATGACAAGGAGAGCGGGGTATTAGAAAGAAAAGCGGTAGGAGGAGACAACAGAATTTCACACAGAATGAAATGGAGCTTATTCGAGAGACAGAACATCTTAAAAGTAATCCAATCTCTTTGCCTTTTCAGAATAAAACATTTTTATTAGTGGCAAAATAGAGATTACCACATATAAATCTATTGTTCCTGGCAGAATGGAATTTGCATCAGATTACAGTACAGTAACACAGACTACGGTATCATTTTGCACTTCTATTTTGTCTTTGGCTGGTTGATTTCAAACAGGATGATTACACATTAGCCTCAAGCAGAACATCTCAGAAGTAAAATCTCCATTTTAAAGTGAGCTATACAGAGAAAGAAGAATCTAGATCCCAGGCTGGATGACTTAAGATCCGACAAAAAGTCCATTAGAAATAGAACAGAACTCCTACTCCCTAGATCTGATGCCAAGCCTACAAGACAGCGCTTATTTCTATCATTAGTTTAGATATCCTACAACATAAGGTCAAGAGCTAGAGTTTTGAGTGCTTAGTTTCTGTGTTCTCACCTGTTTGTCCGCCAAACCTTTTGCACAGGGATGCTGCTGCGTGTCACCGTTTCATAGCCATTCTTGTCATGCTTCTGGTTCCAGATGATTCTCATGTAGGCATGAACATGGAAATTATATATATCTCCAAACTTCCAGTAATGCTTCTAACACAGCCTGCCTCTGTTCCAACAAGATGTCAGCTCTATATTTCATGTTTGTGTTTGCATAGTAACTGTCCAGTAACTTGGCATTCTTCTATAGTTCTGCATTTCAACATTAGCTCAGCACTAACTATTTAAAGCCAAGCACATACTTCCTGCATTATTGAATTAGCATCTACATATGCCACATTATTAGCTTCAGCAAAGCCTGTTTGACAACTGCTTGCATAGGAGATATAGTATCACAAATGAACCTAATGTTGTCACCCATGGTCACAAAGTGGTACATGTAATTTTCCTTTCAAACTGCTTTAATAAGGAAGCTGTTACTAACTGCAGTGGTTGGGATTATTCTGAAAGCGATGTGCACTTTGTAAAAAAAAACTTTATGAGTGCAGTTCAGGAGACCGGGTGAGATGTTTTTTGCATTTTCCACCTGCCCCAGACCTTCATCTCACTGTAAACACAGTAAGAGATCAGCAAGTACTGCTAAGCATGTTCTGGCCTGGCACACACTGGGCATCTCTGTGAGCTAATTCAACTCATCAGCCCAGCAAATACAGGGATTATTCCCCGCTGGATTAGTGACCCGAACTGGCTCACAGGAGGGTCCACGAAACATCATGAACTGGCCCAAGAAGGGGCGGGTGAACTGCATAGCTGGCAGCAGGAATTGGGGAAGGGAGAAGCATGGTTTGGAGGGGAGAGAAGTGAGACTCCTCCTTTTATAAGCCATTCAGTCATCTACCTCGTTTACTTGTCCTTCTCCTGTTTTACACACAGCATGCAAACAGACCAGCAGATTTGAGATGTGATCCACAGCTCATTCCCATTTCTGCCTCTAACTAGTCCCTCTATGGAGATACATTTTCTGCCCACAGTGGTCCATTGCACCTGCATATGTGAGCATGACTTGAAAATACATGACTTATTTACACCTTTCAAGCATGGAGGAAATCAAATGCCTGAATTTCCAAATGTCTTCACCATTTGAGAGCTCACACAAGTGTATATTCTGTTTTCCAGCTGCTGTAGCTCTAAAAACTCCAATGAATATAACAATATGAATAAAAATGGCCTTCTACATTTTATCCTGAAAAGAATTCTTTCGGTATTTTAAATTATTCTATCGTTCAGGTAAATTAATAAAGATTAAAGTGAGCAAAAGGTAAGATGGGAGCTTTTACCTGGTATTATTTTCAGGTTGGAAATCATTCAACAAGCACAAGCTTTGGGATCTGCGGGCTGATTCAGCCCTTTCAGAGAGCCAAAGGTCAACCCACAGTTCTACTTCACTGGAATGCAGAAGTATTTATTCACATCTGGAAAGGGCTCATCTGCACTGGAAACATCTTTCTCTTGTATCATGATTCAAAAGCTACTGAGGAATCTTTGTTGTTGTTGTTTTATTTATCTGTCAGTCTTCCCCTCTGCTTATATCCCTACCTTAAATGAGCAAGCCATTCCTGCTATGAAGTAAATCAAAACATTTCAAAATCTGCTAGGGTTGGTATCAATAACACAAACTGGCCCATAAATATTGAGTCCCTAGTAGTCCTCCCTCAACAAGTGAGCAAAATAAGAAACAAGGCAAAGCCCTTCAATTTTAATTCAGCTGAACTAGTGCTATTAGCATGGAGGCACACAAGAATACATGAATCCCTGGCTTGAATGACGGTTTTCAACACCACCTTAATTAAACCTGCTCCAAGCAAATTTAATCAGCGTGGTGAACAAAATGGCTTCTGAAAGCAGGGAGCAGTTTACATTAGCATTTCCAGCATGACTGTCAACGGTGCAGCAAAAACATTTTGTTAAGTATCAATGGGGATTTCTGGCAAAGAAAAAAAAAATATTGCAACCATTTGAGCAAATCACTTTCAGAGAGATTCTGAAGAGCAGTGAATGGAGGCAAGGCACTTCCCCCCCTTCTAGGTATCGAGACAGACTTATCTGAAATCTTCCTATATGTTTTATGTCAATGGTAATTCTGCAGGAGTTAAATTCTCATCACAGACAGATCAATTTCTCTTACCCTATTCTTTCCTTGGTGCCTGCTTGTGGTCACTGTGGGAGACAAATTATTGGGCCAGATGGACCCTTGGTCTGAACCAGCACAGCCATTCTTACATTCTTATATTGCAATATGTTTCCCACACTACCCTGTCACAGGCAATGCAGAAAGTACTTGCTCTTTCTTTCTTCTGGCTGCACAAAGTCTATTATTTAGGTAATTATGCTAGGAACTGTACCAAGTAAATGTTTTCCTCCTCTCGCTGTTGATGTGAGACAAGGCTTAAGACTGATGATAATTCTATAGCCTTGGTATAAAAGTAATGTAAATCTCAGTGATGGATATTTTGTATGATCTCTGATTTAAAACAGCCCTGAAAAAGAGAAGTCTCTTGAAGCCCTTTCTTCCCTAAGCCCGAACTATTGCTGAAGTAAGTTGTGTGAGAAGCAATTCTTTTGTTGAGCAAATGAGGACTAAGTTTATGCTGTTAAACAAAGCCTCAAACAAGATATTATATCAATTTCTGTACCAGCAGCGCTGACAGATTTGCTCGAGAGGACCGGAGTCTCTGCCCCTCCAACAGCTCTGGGGCTTTGCCCAGCGGGTGCCCGCATGCCCGCTTGGCCCACGACACTCCGCACATCAGAGGGAGACGGATGCCTCCTGGAGAGCATGATGTGGCCATCTCACTTCCACACCAACACCCATAGAAAGTGCGCAGGGCAAATGGTGCAGGAGCCCACTTAGTAACCTGTCTGCCACGTTCAAATCACTGGTGTAGGTAACAAGCACGCAAGGGAGAAGAGGAGGAGAAGTGAGGCAGTGGTAGGGCAGTGGCACCAACTCCTGTCTTCCATGCCCAGGAACCACAAGGAGAAAGGAGAGCAGGGACACCAGACTCCTACAGGGATGGAGTAAAAACACTCTTTCATACATCACACCGTTGGGAGGTGATGTGCCTTTCCATCAAATCACTGGAGGACTTCACCTCTGTGTACCCTATTAAAATGGATGCTCTTAGGGACTGCAGCCTCTTCTCCCTACGACTATATTTTCTACCGTCAGTAGACAGCTTTTTCAATGCAAAGTATTAGAGGGAACATCAGAAGGCACTGTCACATCCAGATACGAAAGTTTTATCTTGAACAGATATCGGTTTAGTTCACCTACAAAGATGTACGTGCACAAAGATTACAGTAGGAAAGGCCTTCTGCAAGGACTACTTTTCGCAGCCAGCTGTAAGAAAACAGGAAATCTGTTAGAAAAATAAACAAACCAAACCACACCAAACAACCCCAAAACCTCTTTTAATTTCTGTGGATAACTCTATATCCCATTTCTGTGTCAATATGCTGACTTCTTAGGCTGTATGCTAATTCCTACCTTTTTTTGGCCAATGAATATTTTAATGTTTAATACAACTTCAGCAGGGATTAAATACAAATGAAAATACATTATGGCTAGAGCACTCTGCCAGAAAACATCTGCTGAAATCCCTGGTTTCAACTTAGGTGTATGACATACCAAGTTACTATTCCAATCACGAAGTAATGGAGAATGCAAGAGAAAATGGGAAGCTTTGGTGCCTTTCCTACTAACCTTCCAATAAATTTGTGAAAAATTCCTGCTTCCCAAGAGGTGTAGCTTTCCTACCTAACGTTCAATTTTAATCTGCAGAGAAAAATAATTTTGCTAACTCAGAAAAAAAAACAAGCCCTTTTTCTTCCCCAAGTGAAAACAGTCTCTAGATATGACCCAAATTACCTAATCTTGGTTCAACTGAACTGAACTTTTCCAGCAAATCAACCCTTTGCCATTTTCATTCATCTTAATGGCACCATGATATCTGAAAGGCAGTTTTGCATATATAAATATATGTGCTGGACAACGTGAAGTAGCAAATACAAACAACGTGGTCAAAACCTGTTCAGAATTTTTAGACTGAGGATTTACAGAAAAGCATTCCACAGGCCCGTAAAGCTCTCAGGACAGGCTGGTTTGGTTTTAAGTAAAGCAACTCCTAGTGCTAGCAAAGAAAATACTATCACTCAAAGATACCAAAATAGCTATGAAAAGAAGACAGAACACAAAAATACTGCTGTACTATAACTATACTATAGAAAATTATCTCTCTTCAAAACTGTAAAATAAAAAATATAATTGTTCAATAAAATATTTTGTCTACTAACAAATGAACACTAAATCTTTTACAACTTCAGGACAACATGTAATGTAACTGAAAAAAATGAACAGTTTCAATCCTCAGACTTTAAATACACTATTAATGTGGTTTCCTATACAAAATTTAAATCCATCAGTATTTCAATAGTTCTCTAACATAATAAGCAAGACAATTCTTACAAACTCTGTTCAAACAATAGAAAAATAGATAGCAAGTGGTTTTGATTAGATACTAGCTGAAAGTACAGATGAATATTAAAATCTAAAAGCTTCTAGAAGTTAGGACTTCAGAAAAATATTCATACCTACAAGTACAGTCTTTGAGGAAAAATAATGTGCTAAGCCAAGTACATATGGAAGCATCTAAAATTACCAGCTCTTATTCCAACTCCTGGTTATTCAGTAGCTAATCTGCACTGGAAGAAGGTAACTAAATACAAATGAATTGTTAAGAAAAACACCCAGTATTTGCTTGAATATTTAACAGCTGGAACAGCTGGACTGGATTACTGAACAATGAAATTCAGTGTGCAGTCAGGTAGCAAGGACAGAAAGCTCCCTGAACAAAGCCATAACATAAGGAAATATAATAAAAAGTATTTATAACAATATTTTTTTTTCTTTTTCTTAACTGGCTATTAAATTTCACACTGAATGTGCCATTTCACAAATACAAGTGAATCAAATCCATGTTCCTAACAGCCAGTTTCTTTGAGCTGGCTTTTTAAAAGTCAATGGCTTCTTAATTTCATTTTATAGTGACAAGATAAAATGGGATTTCTTTTAAATTTTTTTAAATTGTAATTGAGTATGTTGAATTTTCAGTGCTGGAAGGAGGGAAAAGCCTCTATATTTATTTAAAAGTATATGAAATCTCAGGAACTTTTTCAGTCACCTCTTATCTATATTAGTTGCTGTCCCTGTAAGTGAGAGGCTTATCTTGGATATTGACCTGCTGAAATCTACACCACACTTTTACTGAAATCGTGTGAAACTGCTCTGAAGCTCTCCAAGATATATGAAAGTGCAGTATAAGAACAGAGGCCCAAACCTGCTCCGTAGGGATGCTGGACTGGAATATGCATCCTCAAAGGATGAGGAGTTGTTGGCTCAGGGAGGAGGAGCAGTGGGAAAAAGACATACCATTTTTCATCTTTCTGTTTCTGATTTCCAAAAGCTCATGGATCATCTCCCCACTGTATATCAAAGAGTGAGAGACCTAATTTAGATGGACTCTTTGCATGGGAATATAATATGTAAGTATTATCCTTAAGTCCTGCTTAAATGTTACATGCCTAACGACAATCCCATTTAGAAACTTTCAAAAGCACTTCCTTCTTTCCAGCATAGGAAACTCCAATGCTTTCTTTACAAGGACTGTACCAGTGGTATCCAAAATACAGGTAAAAGTTAGGTGCTCTGGATACCATCCATTCTCTCCTCTTGGCTTGACTTGAATTCTCTTCTGATTTGCAGTGCTGTTTTTTTCTTAACACAATGCTCCCAGGAAATGGCTTTGTATGATCCTTCTACCTCTAACTTCTAAGCTTCTCTGATTTACTGGAATGTTTACTGTGTCAAGTGGCTCTTCTGGTACTGATATCGTTGCGACAGCCAGGCACTCAGCTACCATGGTGGTGAGTACAGGATAAATATCCAGATAGACTGACCGCAAATCAGTTCATTAGAATGACCAAATCTATCTCCTATAAAAATGTCTTAGAAGGAGCCAACACTGCATAGGGATGGCTGGAACCTTGGAAAAGAAAGCAATATGGAAGATGCTGCCGAGTTCAGATGGTCCATGCAGTGCCAAAATACCCATCGCAGCCACTCAAGCTTCTCGGGTGGAATTCCTTTATGTTCAGGCACTGACTTGTCTTGCCAAATATTTCTGGTGTGATTTACATACCTCAGAAAAGATCCCAAACTCCGCAAGTTAAGCCAAACCACAATCCCAGCCAAAGCCTCCACCTGTGCAAAATGTTTATTTTTCACAGCTGCAGACTTAGGGGAGCCCAATAACAAATTCAACCTACAGCTGCTCATCATGCCAACACTGTGTCAACAAATGGCAGGCTGGCAGCAAAAACGTTAAACATAACATTATCTCATTTATTCAATGTGTTACTAATCAGAAAGGAAACAAACACTGGAACATTCAGGAGACCCAGATTTGAAGGAGACATCCAGACTCCTGTTCATCAGCTTGATAAAGACCTGGCTCATGTAGCGTTAGCTACTGTGTCTATTTTCTTGTTAGCAGAACCTATCTATCAATGCCCATTCTTGGATCGTTTGGTTACTGCCTTTCCAAGAAAGTCAGTGCTTAACAACAGCTATGTCATTAGAGCTTTTCCACTGAAATTCACAAGAGGCAAGGGAAAATGAAGCAAAACACTGCAAGTGGGGATGCAACTTACACTGGCAAACCTATACTCATTTTCCATTCTCTAAATGCAGTAAAATACATTGGGTGCAATGTTGCCACTATAAACTGCACCTACGCATATATGGCTTCTGTCCATCAAACTGAATTAGTCAGGGCTTGCACCATGGCCAGAGAACTACTCAAAAGCTTGTTCACTACAGGGCCAGCTTTAGGCACAAGTAAAGAAGGCAGTTACCTAACGCAGGAGACTGCCAAGTTACGTATCCTGGCGAGGACGGAGATGCCGTGTTCAAGCAGCACGTGCTGCTGAACAGCTGAGCACAACCTCAAGCTTGCACACCTTTGTGTTCCTGCTAAAGATGCCCAAGGAGGAGGTGAGGAGCAGGCCCTCCTGGGGGCAAGGAGCAGATGCTGCCCTTGCCCTAGGACCATGGTGAGCGACTGGCCCTGAACCTGGAGCTCTTCCTAGCTCTTCGTGCTCCCCGCAGCTGGGCGAGCCGAGCGTCACTCCCTGCCTTCCCCACTCCCGTGATGGCCTGGGCAGGATTGGGAAGATCCCTGCTGCAGCAGGGGAAGGCAGAAGGGAGGAGACAGCATTTCTCAAAGGGAATTTAGCAGCTACAAATAAGGGAGGGAAAAAGGGAGGAGAGAGAAAGACAGAGCACATCAGAGCGCTTTGATCCAGTGCAAAGGTGTGAGGGAAGAAGAGATCCTACAGTTCTGACCTGTCCAGTCTCCTGTACAGCTGAGAAACCCCGAGTCAACACTAGTCTCTTTTTTGGCCAGAAGTCAGCAGATGCAAATTCACATGAAAACAAGACTTTGAGTCTAGCCTATCTTGCACACAGAATCATACTGACCTAATCCAAATCCAACTATACTGACCTAACCCCAATCCCAGTAAAGTCTGGAAGACTCCCATTGATTTCCGTGGGCTGTGACTCAGCCTTTATAGGGCTCTTTGACAGTTCAACTATCGGAGTGACTTGGGGATCGTCACCTCCTGTTCCCAGAGCACAAGGGCGATGGAGATGTGAAAGATTTGATTTAAGGTAATGGAGAGGTTTTCAGCTGCTTTCCTTTTTCCAATATCCTTGCCAGATTATTCACAATTAAATTTAAACAGTAAAGAGTTTCACTGATGAAGTAAATACTAGAGCATGCCACGTGCCACCCTGTTACCTCTGCTGTGTTGGCAAAATTAGTTTGTTTTTTAATTCTGCCATGCTGACTGATGATATGCTTGTAACCGTAGCAGCATGTCAGTGACTGCGAGACGCTGCTTGCAGTACTAATGCTGGATGCACACTCGTCCAAATACCAGCAGAATTCAAGATCCCAGGGTTAAATGCACTTTTTTTTTGTGGTGAATTCCTTCCTGGCCAAGAAAAACCTCACTGCACAGAGAGGAACAATAACATGCAACCTCCATATAACCAGACCCCTCTGGGCGCATACCTCAACAAACAGGAGGGAAAAAAAGGAAAGAGAAAAAGCTCTTTATCTGAAAGACAAGTTATTATATACTGTACCAAAAAAGGGAAACATCAAAGACAAAATCCTCAACAGTGTTGACTACCCACAAATCCCATAAAAATCAGCAAGAGTTAAGAAAACCAAGAGAACAATGAAACTCTTCACCCCTAATCCTGGACTTATACGTGTGTTGTAATTAAAGATAAACTGAATTTCAAAGCCATTTGGAGTAAAAGGGCAGCTCTAGAAGCAGGGCTACATGGATACTATATGTAAAAGCAGAGCTATAATATAAATGTCAGTTATTAAAGTAACTAGTCTGCTTAATGCTGGCATATTCTAACCACCAGCAGCACTTTGCACAAAACTGACCAAGTTTTTTAAATTTGATAAAGAAACAGTACTTCAGTGGAAACACAAGATAACAATGACTTGGCAGGGAAAAAAAGCATCCATCTTCCAACTATTAATTCTAAGAGGAATATTTGGAAGAGGCCACCCTAGAAAACAAGCAAATTCTTTCAAATCCCTTGTTATGTTTTGCTTTCTAAATACGCGGTGAAGGGTAAGTTCGATTTTGGCCAACATTATGAAATAATACATTTATTTTATCAAACTTTCTTTGCAGTACTAGAGAAGAGAGAGGCTGCGACAAGAGAAGGTCTCAATGGACACAAGGAGAAACTTGTTCGTCATGAGGACAGTTGGGCAGTGGGAGAGGCTGCCCAGAGAGGTTGTGCAGGCTCCATCCTCGGAGGTTTTCAAGACCCAACTGGATAAATCCCTGGGCAGCCTGGGCTGATCTCACAGCTGCCCTCTGGGGTCCTGTCCCACCTGAGCTACTCGGTGATCCCCAGTCCAGTGTGTGGTTAACGGTCTGGGAGCAGAGCTCAGGACGTCTGGGTTTAGTTTTCAGCTCTGCCACAAATTCCATGCATGACTCTGGGCAAAGAAACTTAATCTGCATGCTTCCCTTCTCCATTACCTTTTCTCTTCCTGTTTGTCTGTCTCCTAGGATTAAATTTTGAACTCTAAAAGCACGTGCTATGTGTTCATATGGTATCTAAAGCAGTGCAGCTTGATATCATTTGGCACATTCATGCGCAGTGAAATAAATCAATCAATAATCAAAACAGTTATATTACAGCATATATATATTGTGGGCAGATAAGTCTATTAAAGAGTCTACCCTTAATTTCCTGTTTTATTTCCAATAACCTTAATGATAATTTTGCTTAAGTGCGTACTGAAAGATTAGGGCTAAATCTGTAATAAACGTGAAAATCTAAGTTATACATATAAACCTACTTTACACAAAGAATAGTAGTTGTGTCCCCCTCATAATAAAAATTTATTACACACAAAAATCGTGTAGAGGTGTGGGTAGCTATTAAAATTCCTGCACACCCAATTCTGATTTCACCGCTGTACAAAGCAATGGGTTTGGGAATCCCTCTGCAGGACCACAAAAATAAATGCCAGTTGTTTACTGAAAAAATAAATTGGAAACATATGAATTTATTTTTACACTGAAACAACTGCTCCCATTTATTTCAAAGGAACTACTGTACAGCAAGAACGAATTGTATCTCTTGCCCTTTTAAGCTTTCCGCGGCTAATGACCTGATGGTGTGCCTTACCTGACTGTCTGCTGTTGAACCCTACCGTTGGGTTCTTTTAAATAATCATGGACATCGTTTCAGGGTAAACTTGCTGCTGCCCAGTCACTGGGGGACACTGGGGTGGCAGGATATTTGCTGGAATCTACAGTGAAAAATGTTTGAGCACCTAACAGCAAAGTCATAGACTCTCTTAAACTAGCTGTTAAAGTGTCTATATTTTAATTTTAATGATGAATCTTATGGAACAGACATGTCAGAA
Organism: Dromaius novaehollandiae; assembly: GCF_036370855.1. NCBI lineage: Eukaryota > Metazoa > Chordata > Aves > Casuariiformes > Dromaiidae > Dromaius > Dromaius novaehollandiae. The sequence goes on from NC_088099.1 coordinate 32,496,189, forward strand.
GAGCAATAAATAATAAGTTATTGTACATGATCTTTCATTTCTGAATACTTAAGGAGATTAATGTACTCATCTGCATTACTACTCTGAGCTATTCTGAAACGAAACCTCATGCCGGGTAGCTTATCCTCTACTGTTGATATATCAAGCCATGGGCATGTTTTGCCACATGCCTCCAACAAGACATGCAGCAGCTTCCCAGTTGGATTTTCTTCTCTCATAAAAGGTAGAACAAGAAATAAATTCAATTAGCACATTCGAATAGTCATCATGGGGTCTTACACGTAACAGAAGAAATCTGACAACTTCAAAGGAGATTTGGTCAATTAACACAAGTCTTTATAACACAGCTAGAATAAGGCTGTATCACAGATCTAAATAGCCTAGGCTACAATTTCTCTCCAGACAGTATTGGCATGCTCTTGACAGCATTAGTATCTTTAGAGGGATCTGTCTGTGATTTCATGATATCCCTAATCCCCTGTTTTGAACACTTCATAACTGCGGCAACTGGAAATCAGTGCAGTGCACCACTCTGCGTTACTTCAAAGATAATTTCTGTAACAAGGATGGAGTGGCTGTATGTCCGTATTGTGTTGTCGTTCCTGTTCTCACTCAAACTTCTCAGTATTTTGGCTGTGGAAATGTCATAAGATCAGTCTTTGTCATGGAGTTATTCATAGCTGCAGATACTGAAATGGAATTCAGCACCACAGAGCAAATATAACTCTTGTTTATACACTTCCCCTTTGGGCCTACAGCTGAACTAGCAGCCTGAAGTGGCCATATGTTACATGTATGTACAACATGTTGAATAATATTCAAAAATTCAGCACAAAAAGATGAATCTCTTCAGTGTATTATTTTTTTTTTAAACAGACCGCACCTCTCACACAGAATATTTTACAGACAAAACCAATAGAGTTGTCTTCCAGAGAAGTTACCTCCATTGGTTCTCAAAGCAAATCCCAGAACAGTAATTTTTCAACAAAACCACAAAACAGACTTTTATTTCACTTACATTGAGATTTTCCTAAAAAGATAAGCAACATTACCTACACACGATTAAAATCCTGCAAACCCCTCTCATTAGGATACTAACTGAAAAACAGTCAGTAGAAGTTTGTCGCATCTCTGATTTGGGTCGTCATCTTTTTTTTTTGAGAAAGAAAACCTCCCTGGCAAAGATAAAACCCCAGCATTTCCCCAGACTTGGTGACAAAATGGAATATAAAAAATGATGAAAAAATGTCAGTGCTTACTAGGGGTTGTATTCAGCAAAAAACACAGACTTTTCAACACATATGGATATGTATAAAAACACATAAATGCACCAGAAAAGCAATCTTCATGTTACATCTTTCATCTTAACTTACTGTTAATTAAGCCACTAATATAATTTATTTCTTGGTAATTTTACAAAGAACCTGAACAACTGCAAACTCGGTTCAAATGTGCAAAAAGCCCTTCCTTTGAAGGCTTCTGATAAATTCTACAGCACATACACAGAAAAAATAACCTTGTCAGTTCAAAATGCCTTCAAGGAATCTCCCATCAAAACCACAGAGAGGATGTAGACTGTTGACTGAAAAGAAGAGATCAGCGCAGTCTCTGGAGATCGTATCAAAGACAGAAACTCTAAGCAACAGCAGATTTAGCAGATCTCTCGCTTGCATCTCTTCACTCCAGAATGCCAGCCATCTCAAGAGACTAGCTCACATCAAACAGAGGGAATGATCAGTGATAGACTTCAAACTAAGCTTACATGGTTTCACAAAAGACCAGGGTGGTTTTGAGAGATAAGTACAACATAGCTGAATTTTGAACAAGGAAGAAGCTGGATACTGAAGGCATCCTGCTCGTCTCAGTCAGCAGCTTTGATGAGAACAACTGTGGTGCCCCGCACACGCCACACTGAGGATACTGGCCAGCCTTAATGGACTAATGCTTACGCAGATGCCCTACATTATTATTTCTTCAGATATATATGTAAAATAGTAGGTTCCTGACATTATTCATAAAGAATGAGGAAAATACCTTCAAATAGCAGGTTATCAGATGGGGCACAGAAAGACCTAGATGGCTGGACAAAAAGTGCCAAGGACTTCAGGGAGTGAAGGAAAGATGCTAAGAGATTTTTGGAAATGCTAAAACAGGGAGCTGTAGTTTCTTCTGAACATGGATCATGCCAAAATAGCAACTCGCAGCCTTATTTGGGAAGGAAGTTCTTGCTAATGTTAAAGAATAGCTTCTGAAAGACAGTCTGCATGCCATCATGTGGCAGATGTTAAATCTTTAAAGTTATAAATTAGTGGCATTAAACACTTACAACATTGCTCAAAACACAGCTTGCTTCAAGGCAAAACCTGCCCTCACAATGTAGAAGTGCTGTGCTCCAGCAACCTAAAATTTATATTTTCTATGGTACTAGCAGCCTTGTCCTAGTTCTAGGTCACAACCAGTAATACATATTTTCTAATATGTATTTTGATTGCATGATGCACACTGATTAAACATTTGTTCTCTAAAACTGGAAATGTTATTTTACATCAGGAAATCATAGAGGTTTGATTTGTTTTGGTGTTCTTTTGCAGCTTGCCTCTATGAAAAGTGATACAGGAAGAACCAAAACGTACTTTACTTACATTGTACACAAAGATAAGGTCTATCAAAAATCTCTTCATTTGTGAGGGATAACCTTACACAGCAGGAACAAATACATAAATAGCAATACACTGAAACTGCCTCCTATTCACATATGCAGATCCCCATAACTTAGACATGTTTATGCTGTCTGGAGCAGTACATACTGAAAGTATGGCAATGGATCACAACATATTGCTCCTGGAAATTCGGGTTCAACTGCTGGAGGACCATCTTGTGCCACTGGTAACTGTTTGGCAAAGTTTTCCCCCACGGATGGAAATACTACCTTATTGATGGGGGTGAGGGGGATAGAGGCAAGCAGGGAGAGAAAAAAAAGAGAGAAAGTCTTTTCTTTCACAAGACTGGAAAGCTCAGTGTTGCTGGCAGAGCCCTCATGAAGCTCCCAATTTCTCTCCTGAGAAAAAACTCCACATAAGCAGGAATATCTTCCAAGCACAACATTAAAGGCAATTTTTTTTAATGTATGTCCCTCTATGCTTCAATTCTCCACCTGTAAAATGGAGATAATTATATCCCTCATCACACTGAAGTATTGTGAAAATAAATACATAGGTATTTGTGAGGCTCTCAGATAAGATATATACTAGTACTGATTGTCCCACAAACCTCTCAGGAAAATTCATATGGTCTCACAGAAAGTTTTCAGTAATATGCAATAAATACCCTTTGTCTATAATGTAATAAAGTAATTCCTAATTGTTCACTGTGCTCAGAAATATATCTTTATCACTCCTTTGATTCTCAGGATTCCTGGCTTTTCAAATATGCCTCTTTCCCAATTGTTTCCTCTAGGCAAAAATACTCCCCAGGTAAAATAAAAACTTTACATCAAATAGAAAACAAAAAAACAGGAAACCGTGGTATATTAAGTAGTTATTGTGCTAGAAGTAATAGTCTGTGCAAAAGCTGCACAAAAGTTGGTGGTAATAGAAATGTAAAATCCTAACACAGACAAAGATACACATCCAGCCATGATATAAATGGATGCCATACTTCTGCGTTACATCAAGGCTGAATTTTCCCCTGGAGTCCATGATTGATTAATTCCTATAACTTTGGTAACTGAAAGACAGGAGATTTTTCTTGGTAGTAAAGAGCCTTATGAGATGTACTTAAATGGATTATGTTGATACCTTTCATGATGTAACCCTAATGATAATTTAATTGAAAAACTGCTTTAAGCCATAATAGTAGAGACGACAGCATTTCCTTTCTTCACTTTGACAATTATGGGCCAGTTCGGAATTGCTTTCAAAACACGCAGAAGGACAGATTTCCAATCAACTGAAAAGAATGTGTCAAATCCTGCTGAAGTTTTCCTCAAGCCAAATGCAGAACGGAACCGGCATCAAAGCCCGCAGATTTTCTACTCACTATTCCGAGATCTTTCTTCTTCCATCATGGAAATCATTCTCTACTGTTCTCCATGTGCAAGTGCACTAATTACTATATCACCTGGCACACATTATTTTGCTGTTTGCTCCTTGAAGCAAATAGCTCCCTAACTATTGAGAAGCCAGAAGGCAAGGCTATATGACTTTTGTTATTCTCTAAGCCTTTCTCCAATCCTTTTTTTTTCTTTTTTAGCACTTTACATGCCTTTTTTGAGCTGTTTTGGGGACCGCAAGATTGAGAACATAAAGACACTATCATTATCAGAACATGTATTCTGTTACTATTGGTATTACTATACTGGTACTGCGGACTGAATAAAAGGATTTTCTGTATATGATCATTTTCCCCTCAATCGCCGTACTTTTGATCTCTGTATTTTTTCACAAGGAAGGCAAGGCATTCATGAGCCAGGACAAATTCCTACTAGGTAGCTTTGTCAGCTGCGAGTCATTACATTAACTCCATGTAACATGTCGCAGAGACCCTCATGCTCCTTACCCACTAAAAATGCCTCAGTGGGGAATGCTTCACCAAGGGTGAGGCAGGACGTGATACGAGTTTGTCAGTTATCCCATCCTGTTTCCCAGGCTTGGGGGGAAGTTCCAGAGAGCTGAAAAAGCTGATTTTCTGCCAATATTTTAAGAAGGTAGGCAGGATGAGCTAGGTATTTATAGATTAGCTAACTTAATATTGATTCCAGGCAAAGTAATAGAAAAGCTGTTACAAATGCAATCAGGAAATAATTAAAGGATGTTAGCATAACTAATGGAAATCAACAGTGTTATGGAGAACAGGTCTCATCATATAAACTTGGTATCATTACAAATACAGTTGGCAAAACAATTGGGGGAATAATATGCTTAGACTACTATCAGGCATTTAAATTAGTTTCACATGATATTGCAATTAAAAATTATCAGTGGACATAATTCACAGAGAATAAAAATGGATTAAAACTGGCTGATACATCTCAGAAAGTAATTGTAAATGGGAAACTATGAGCACTTAGACACGTTTCTGAGGTGATTTTATATGGTTATGGTCTTGATCCAACATTACTCAAATTGCATCAGTAATCTGGGGTTAATATGATTCATAATATCAATATCACTGTTAGTAATATTAATAATATTGCTGATAAAATTTTCTGAAAACATAGTGCTTGGTAAGTAAACACAGTATCAGATCAGTCTAGAGAGTAATCCACAATAATTGATAAATTAGGCTCAACTCCAAACAACCAGCCTCCCAGTATCATCTTATTTCCAGTTCATATATCTAGAAATAAAAAATCTAGGTCAGTCTTAAAGGACACAGGATGTACTTGAAAAGCTGTGACTTGAAGGAATTTAGGGTCATGGTGGCCAACCAATTCAACATAAAATTACCATGCAATACAGTCGCAGAAGAGAGAATACAATCTTTCATACACAGAAACTGGAGCAGAAAGTTGATACTAGTGACTGTAAACAATGTTAGTGAAGCATTTACTGAATACTGAAGTTTTTCGCACCCACTTCTTCAAAAGAAGGTTGACCAGTTGGAAATGATTCAGAAAACAGCAAAAAGAATGATCTGTGGTCTGGGTACCCTGTCACATTTTGAAAGAATAAGGAATCTTGGTCTAAGTTTGTGCAAGAGAAGGTGAGATTGGAAACACCTCACACGATCTGGAGGAAAAATCCCAGACACTCACAGTGATGAAGAGCTCAAGTGGAAGTGGACGAACTCACCAATGAGGGAAAAGCGGACACAAATGGGTAAATTGTATTTCTCACCCTTTTACCCCTAATATCAATATTTTTATTTAACTATTTTTCATTGCCCTGAATCTAAAGAATAGAAGGAATGAACAGGAGGAGGAGAATGGACTGAGAGGTACAAAGCAACGTGCGCTAAGATATCACACAGCTAAAAAGGCATAAATACTGATGCTACGAATAGGCATGGCATGGATGGTGTCCTCCAATAAGCAGGAAAGCTTTCCTTCCCCCCTTAGGCTATTCCACACTCTTGCCTAAGGCATCAACACACTCTTCAGCAGCAGTATTCAGTGACAATCTATAATAAAGACAATAACTATATGTGTGGATACACGGACTGGTGAGGAAGCTCAGAGCAGTTTGTGCCCTCACATATATATATAAATATATAGTTTACCCTCAAGCACCACAATAGTAACACTCATCTCTTTGCTTCAAAAATATTCTGTGAAAAAAATACATAGCAACTGTAATAGAAACTATTCTTTAGTCCCTTAATAACTACACAGATCTGATTTGTACATGAGAAGTCTCGTATACCCTTTTCAGCCTCTCACCTGAGCACTTAATGGGTACTGTTGATCTCCTCAGATAATTGTCAAATCTTTCTCTGCTGTCTCTTGCAGGTACTTCACATCTGGCTTCACGAGACAGGGAAGGAAAGGACGAGTTAAGCCCAAAAGAATCACAACTGGCATTACAAAACCATAATATGAATGGGCCAGCCCTATTTCAGTATTTCACAGTCTTGTGTTCCTAAAGACGTCCTAAACACAGGAACATTATACACTTTTTCTGCTTGTTTTATGGGCCCAGAATGTCTTTGGATTGCATGAATTTAATCAGCAAATATTTGCATTCTCAGGTATTTTTATTCATTGGTCTTTCATACACTCCTTGTGTATTTTCTCATTTTCATTGCTGTACATCCCTTTTGTGGATATGCGTCACTCTTCCACATATACGGAAAAACAAGTTACTTCATCTCTGAAGCATTCTTGATCTGCTTACCATTCATGCTTTTGACAGTGAAATGATGGCAACACAGAAAACCAACACGAAGAGGAGCATTTTAGGGGATGAAACAAATATTTAGAAAGAATTGCAAAAGAAAAGGGGACAGAAGAAAGACAAGGTTACATCTAGACTTGGTGTGAACAGAATATGCCTCCAGGGCATCCATCCGGTGGTGCCGACAGGACACAGCCTTTAAAGCTCACTGCCTTATTCCTACTGGACTTAATGTGGCAGCTGGAGAATGCAGAAAGCCTGCAGATAACCACAATACTGCTAACTTTACTAGTGTGCCTCACCACTGTAGTCCCAAATTAAGTTTGTGGCTCTGTTGGCCAGCTGCCACCGTGTGAAATGGCACAGCTTCCTCTCCCTGCCCTCACGGCTGCAGGATCCCAACCCTGTGCACCACCTCTGGCGTTTATCTGACCTCACGTCGCGGCAGTGCAGGGATCTAAACTGGCAGAAAGCTATTCACTTGCTAATCTTGGTTATTTTGCGTAGCTTAGTCTTCTACCAGTGTAGTTGCCTGCACTGGCTCACGGCTAGGTGAGGAGGGGTAGCAGCAGCACCGTGGAGCAGCCACCGCTCGCAGCAGCTGCTGGCCCCTCGGCTGGCAGAGCCCCAACACCAAACCTCAGCCTCACTTTGCACGAAAAGCTGTGGAAGCCCCTGTTTCCTAAAAGTATCACATTCATTACCTTGCAGAGCATCCTCTGAATGAGGATACGCTACATTTTTGAGTGATCAGTCAAACCTAAACAATCAATTACATCTTTTGTCAAAACTGTTTACTCTTTCACACTGTGCTGAAGTCATTAAGAACGAACAACAAGCAGGACTGGTTATTTATCCTCCTCCTCTTGCCCTGAAAGGGAATTAATCTTAAACTTTCCATTTAATGATCTCAATAAAGACTCACTGTAAATGACAGCAGGCTGCACTAACAAATATTTAAAAACAGAAAGGCTTCTGAATGACAGGAGTTTAACACCACAAAATTGTTGCTCAACACGTCCATCAACTGACACCAAATGTCTATGGAAGGCAAGCTTAAAAATGCACTGCCCACCATTCAAGCGCTACAGAAAACGTGGTGCAATTAGCATGGCCTGGAGGTTTATTCAAAATTGGGAAAGAAAGATGAAGTGCAGATTCAAAAGCAATTCTTAAAAATTCTGGCAGATGAACCTTAAATTCTCTTAGCATCTATGAAGAAAACGCAGTCTTTCTCTGAAGAAATGCAATTAATAACCACATTGTAAAAAAATCTGCTGTATGCATCAATAACACTTCTGAGGGAAGCAAGCCAGCATTGCATTACTGTTCTACACAGGGAGGTTATGTGACATTTTCACAGCCACATGCAGTTACAATTGGCACAGTAGGTAATTTAGATGAACCTGTTTGAACTTCCCAAAGCAATCATGTAAAAATACTCCCATGGCAATGAACGATGTTTCAGCGAAGGGTGTAGTAATTTATGAGAACATAGTGTCCAGGGTCAAACAAGCACATCCCTTGTTTTGGCCTGCCGTAGTTCTCAGCAAATTCCCGATTCTCACTACCTTGTACCACACTGACCTTTCCATGCACATCAAACCAACCCGTACTTTCAAACACATTTTTGCCAGAGCAGAATAAGCCAGGATGTTTTAACTCTATTCAGGGTGACTTCTACTGAAATTCAAAAGGGAGATGAGGCTTAGGTGTTCAAGAAAAGAGGTCTCCTTCTGCAAACCTTTAGTCCGTATGAAGGGTGACCCTCCTCAAATTTCATAACTTTAATCTGTATTGCTTGCATATGTGGGGTGTTTTTTCTTTCCATTCTCTTCCCTTCCCAAAGGAAAAAAAGGCTATTTTAATGTACATTTTAAAACCAATGCCATTTTTATCATTATCTTTCCTTCTCTTCCACTGCTTCATTCCATGGATCTCCTTGTACCAGAGCAAAGCTGACAGTTCCCCACAGCAGTGAGCCCTGTTGACGGCCATCATCTCATTCATATGCACACTCAGAACACTATAAATCCGCTCAAATATCATCCCTCCCCCAGGGCAATGTTTTTTCCTCAGAATATCTACACTGCTAGCTGCAGAAATTTCTCCTCCTAATTAACTTACAGGTTCCAAATACCACCAGCTGGAATCAAAGAATACAGCTGGAGAGCTGAATGCCCTGAAACTGGTTTGAAGGAGGGTGTTATCTATTGTTTCTTTGCTTTGTTGTTTATTTTTTTTCATTTAACAGTCAGCATATTGAAGACTACTGGACCTTTTATCAATACATGAATGGACAGCGAATAATCCATGAACTGAGTGAATTGAAACTAACCCCCGAACTCATAACTATCTGCTTTTCCTGATAGTGTTGTTGGACATGTCACATCACGTTATATTTCTAATGTGTCACATTTGCATCCGAGTCACAGGGCAACCTGATGAAAGAACAAAGCACAACACGGTGCAACAGAACATGCGGGTAAGGCGAAGAAAAACATGCTCCTGTTGACCGACTGCCCACCAGTAACTTGGATTTAGTTAATTCCTTCTAAACACAAGAACGAAGTTCACAGAAGGCTAAAGTGCATATGCAGAGTTTAATAATCTATTAGCATAATAACCTGTCATATATGACTATGCAATAAGCTGACAGGATTTGCCAGAAACACTTCACTTTGCAAACAATATTTACAGCGATGCTTGATTCATTATACTATCTGTATACACAGAGAATGGCAGTGTTTCTGCAACAAGAAAGATCCAAGGCCCGAGCTAAGCAGTTCTGAGGTAGAAAACCAACAAGCAGTCAAACCAGAAAATTTAAATTCTCATCTAATTTTTGTTGATGAAACTATTTGTTGTCAGAGCTCAGTATGGGCAGGCTGGAGAAGGGAACTGGATTTCAGCGTAGCTTCAAACAACAGCATGGAAATAAAGTGGCAAACCTTAAAAATTCTAAAAATCAATTCATTAAAGGATCTCTACTTTTGTTCTCCTCTTTTCTTGACAGATATTTTTTGTTCTTATTAGATGTTGTTTAACTAATGCACACGGCAAGGCTGATCTTCGTTTTAATTTAAAACCAAAGACAATCATCACAAAGCTATGCTGCAGTCCCCAGGAAGAGAGTAACCAGACTCCGCTCTTCTGCCTGCTCTACAGGCAAAGCCCAGTTCCTTGGGCTGGTGACAGATTAGCACGCAGGACCCATGCTGTGACAGCAACCCAGCTGCTATCGTGGACAGCAAGCTGGGACCGCTAGGAGCCTAAACGAGACTCGAGAAGGAACTTTCAAAAGAGCAGGTTTGCATTACTTACAGCAGTAAGGAAGACTCTAACATTAAAGACATGTGATTTGTGATGATGATCTTAACCTAACACCACTAAAAAAAATAAATTTGTTACTGTCTTTTAGGGCCATTCATACTTTGCCCAAATAAGGCTTCAAGAAAGTTACAACTGAAGTTCTTTTGGCTTGGGGTACTGCTTTTGCTGCCTAAATAAGCCCATAGAGCACTTAACCAGTAAAAGAATAATGATGCCAGCAAAGTGCTCCTAGTGTTATACCAACATGTGCATGCTTTGGATCAGTACAGTAAAACCACCATGAATGAATGCAACAAGCCACAGCACTAAAAATCTCCATCTTGCTGCGATAAGAGGGCTCAGGAGATGCTCCGGTGAGTACAGCAGTGTTGGCATACTTCTTTACCTCACTGACACAGGTACACAGTCAGAAGCATTTGGTAGAGATGGGAGTCTTACAGGGTTTTTTTTTTTTTTAAAAAAAAAAAAGGTGTCTGCCAAATCCCCAGAGCGCTGCAGTCCTGCTGCTTAGGCAGGTTACATGGTAATGCAAGAGAGCAACAAACAAATCAAAGGGAAGCCAAATGTTGCAGACTTACTTAAGAAACCTCCCTTGCTTTTACCGAGGTTTTTCTGCAGCGAGGCCTATTTTTAAAAACAATTTGTGTCCAGTGTTTCATTATCAAAAATATGGCACCTAAAGGGATCTGATTATCCAATAAGGCAGAGGAGGTGCTTTGAAGTTCAGGTTCCCTTCCAGCTCTCTTGTTTTGCACCTGTAAAGTGGATACATCCAAAATCAGTCTGGGAAATACTGTCCGTGTATAAAATCACGTTTCAGAAATGTCTTTTCTATAGCTAACATTTTCGCCAGTCCTACTACAGGCACACTATGTGTCCTAAGGAATAATGTGGTCCTCACATTATATTACTTGGACCATTTACGAGTACATTTCTCCATATGGCAGTCCCTGGAACTGATGTAATCCCACACTGAGCACCTCACAATATCACCACTGTGATTCAAAAAAATAAGCAAAGTCGTCTGAGTCCCCTGCACACTGAAGTAAATCTTGCATTCAAGACTACTCCTGCGGGAAAGATTGTTTTGCTATAGGATCTTGCAGACCAAAGAAAATCAATGGGTTGATACAGGAAATGGAAGGGTTTAATTTTTAAGACACAGTGCTTTTTAAATGTGTTTATCTTGGTGTATGTGACTGAAACCTGAAGATCTATCACAAGGACAATGGAAAAATCCTTAGAACTGCAAATTTTGGCACCAGGTTTTCATAAACCCCTCTTCCCCATCACCAAAAATTATATAACAGGCATTCTGGCAGAGAGACTTACGACTTTCTTATTCAAGCCCTCAGTCATCAATCTAAAGCACCAATTCCTGCTACTTCCAAACAAAAATGCAATCCAAGACAGACCAAATACACCTCTTTGAAAATACAGTCGCAAAGTCAGAGTGTACAGAAGGTACCTCCCCACCCCCGAATAGATACAAAATTAAGAAGCTGCATCAGTCTTCATCAACATATTTTGCCTTGGCCGATGCTGTTTTGAAACAACACAAGGACTGTGAGATGATTTTCTCACTGAGTAGCACCATACTTTTGAGTAATACGTTACTAGTGGGACTCCCCTGATGATGTATTACACTAATGCATCATTAGGATGATGTTTCACACCGATGATATATTATAGTGCAACATAATGAGAGCAATAGCTCACAGGGTGCATAATCCTGCCAGGAGCTGCGCGCCTGCGGCTCTCTGCCTTCATTTGCAGTTCGGGGTGTCCAATGCTTAGATGGATTAGATCTTCAGATACAACGCTTTAAAGGATGGCATAGTCAGAGAAATGCCAATCTACAGGTAGATGCAGTTTAATTACAGGATACAGTGTACAGTATGCTAATACGCAGTATGTAGTTTGGCATCACATTTTTTACACCTCTGCAAAATGTCTTTGGACTAAGAGAAGTTGTTATAGGCAGGGCTGATGAAACTGCTCATTCTTACGCTTGCCCACAGCAGCCATCGTAGGAGCCTGTGTTTAGTCGCTTAGTGCTTTGATAAAAATACTCGGCTTAAATTTTCCGTGCCAGATGTCTGTTTCAAGGAAGGGAAAGGTTGTGTGTGTGTGTGTGGGGACCAAGGGGGGAGGCGGTCATTTGTTTTTAATCAATAACTTCAGCAAAATCAGTTCTGTTCAGCTGTTTCTTAGAATCAGATTAAGAAAAAATAGGTAGTTTTGCCAACAATAAAAGATTCTGGTGACCTTTTTTCTGACCTTTTTTTTCTTTTTTTTTTTTTTAAACAGAGCTATTTGATCTGTATGAAATTTTTAAAAGACCTTTGCACTATGATCGGTGTCACTGACAAGAAGGCTATGTTTTAAGATTTGTGAACTATTCACCGCGAAACCATATACAATGTTCAAAAAGAGGGCAAACTGATACATAAACAAGGAACGAACAAGCCAGTTTGGATAACAAAAGAACTTCTCCTCGAGCGTCTCTCAGACACACTACTATTTGCAATTGAACCACAACTTCATTACCCACGCACTTTTCATTTCAATACCTTCGGGGTTCTTGACTAAGTCTAAATGCATCTGCGCACACAAATATAACAAATATCCTGTGTTTGCACAATTTCCAACTTCATTTTGTAGATTTATTCAGTTCTGAAAACCAGTATTTTTGACAACTCTCTAATGTACTCTGCATGTTCATCCTCCAGGTTCTTACAAGTAACAAGGGCCCGCAATGGAAGGACCAGGCTCTCCAAGGAACATCGGTGTCTCTGTTCACAAATTCAGAAACCTGGCCTTCACACCTTTCTCCTGACAACTGTAATCGAGAAACCACAGAAGAGCTAAATCGGAATCAGAAAAGAATCAGAAAAAAAGTACAGCCACCTCAGCTAGCTACATGATGAGTTAATATCTGATTTTTTTTCTTCATATGTAACCTTTTGGATGACTTGAGCTATAGACTCTGCCAGCCAGCATAATAGGTTGGGAAAACAGAGGAAAGATCAGATCTTTCCAGTTCCAGTCTTTCACTCAATTCCCCAGTTTATCTGCACCAGAGTGCAGAGAGGGGAAGAAAAAAAAAAAGGCAGAGACTGCTTTTCATCAGACCCCAAGCCTTCTTTCATCCCTGGCACGTCCTGAGATAAACTAATTTCTAAGCACAAGATTATGCCAGGTGAGCCTAAGTTTGACTTAAAGAGTAGCATGAATCCACCCACCAGGGTGGTGGGTATTTTCCAGGAAGGGCAGGTCCCACCCCATTGCACAGGGAGAGAGCAAGGCAGATTCTTCAGGACCAAAGCAGACAGCAGGAGGGGCTGCACACAGCCCCTGCTTTTAGACCAAGGTGTCCACACACACACACACACACACACACACACACACACACACACACACACACACACCACTTACGCTGTCCTGAAATCTGGCAACGAGAACTCACCCCTTAAGCAGGTTGCGAAAAAGACCAGAATGGGATCATGCATTTCCTCCGCAACGCACCCACGTAAGGGCCAACTGCATTCTCGCCACAAATTCTCTCGCACAGGAGCATTATACCAACTGAAAGGAATGTCTTTCCATCTGTGTATTTCCCCTAAGGCGCTCACTTGATAATGAAACCAGTTAAGGTCTTTGGGTTCACAATGTTATTATAGTCGGATAATATTTTGTTTGCAGCAGAGCCTGAAGAACTCCTAAGTAGCGTATTACAGGCACCATCCACCTGTTAAGTCATGGCGTTTCTTCTGTAAGTGGACAAATCTGTTTTAGCCATCTCCAGAGATTTTCTGCTCACAGTTAATTACGAAGCGCTGACTGTACTCATTTCCTGATCTAAAAGGGAATCTATAACAAATTTGTGCCACAGGTGAAGCCTGTTCCCTCTGTCCCTCAGAAAAATTAGCAAGACCTCTAATGGCTCTGGCTGCCCTCCTTCGCCCCTTCTCCCAGCTTCCCCAGCATAGTACACTAAAACAAAGAGTGCAAAGAAAATAATAACTATTGGAAAGAAAGCGCATACCTCTCCTGGGCTGTCTGACTGAACCTAACGTTTTAGAAAAGAAGTCATTGCAAAAGCATCTTTTGAACACACACACACAAAAAATGGCATAGGAGGCCAGTCAAAGGTCATTCTAAAGAGTCCTATGTTGGACACCAAGATGGAAAGATCCGATTCACTAGTGTCCAGGCTATTCTGCAGTCAATGAAGCCTGTGTAAAGATCCACCAGGCACAGCAGTCAGATTTTATTGACTTGCTGCACAGGCATACATGACTACACAAGGTGAAATGATCATGTGTTTCCCAACAACTGGGGGAGCAATTTTATTTAATGTAAGTAATGGGTTCAGGAAGCGGCTTGCCCTCTTGCTTAATTTGAGACTAGTGAGAGACTTTCATTCTACGATACATATCCCAGTACACAGTTTTGATCAAAAGTACCGTTCTGCCTTGTACGGTACAAGATACTCTGAAATTAGGTTAGGTAAGATAAGCATTCTGGGGAAAAAGAAAAGGGGAAAGTAGTACATCTTTGGAAAAGTGATACTTTTTGACAGAAACTGTTCTTCATGCTCCTCGTAATAGGCTAATGTCTGGCTCTGGGCACAAATCCTTGGAAATAAGTCTCCCTGACCTTAGAGACATATGTTAGGTCAATGGTTCCCAACTTTCCAGACCAATAGACAATTGACAATGATCAACATTTTTCTCAGATTGTCACACACGCTTACCATCAACCTTTTGATTGGAAGCATAGTAAAGGTGACATGACTCAGCAGACTGACTCGAGATGATTCTCTACACTCTTGCAAGACTACCAGTGGAGAACCCTGCCTTGGTTGATGTCACCTTTGAGAAACTCAGAAAACAAACTCATTCACCAGCTCCCAAATTTTCACAAGTTCTTTCATACCAAATACTCAGGAGACAGATACCTTCTGTGTCACCATCGAGGCACAACCACCCTCTTAGACTCACATTTTCCCCTTTTATAAGCTACCAAAGATTAGCCTAACTTCCTAAAAACACTTCTGTATCCCTCCCACCCCAAAGACAAAAATCTCACGGAAGATGTTACCCTGCTTCATTTAGGATAAACCTAAAACAACTGTTCTAGTATAGAAAGAGAGAGCAGAAACATTTTCTGTAACTATACATGCCTTTGTATGCCTGGTTATTGAAAAAAAGTGAAGCGGGAAATATCTGCAGTATAATACTTTGGTACTTGAAGAGTCAAATAAAGTCGAATATTTTTTGTGACTTGTACTATATGTTTTAATTTGCCTTCCCAAATGATTTATACCAATGCTTCATATTTTTTACTACAAGTAAATACAATTACCTGTTCTTAAAATCAAAGGCACTGGAATATATTTTCATCAAGTTTGTCCAAGTAACTACATATTAAAATGGCAAACATCCCTTCAAATAACATCCTGGCAGAGTTAGCTTCTTCTGCAAGTAATAAAAGTGGATGAGAGCAAATCGTGCTCCAAGATGTTTGGCTGCAATGGTATTAGACAGTTGATGTGTTCCAAACATCTGTCAGATTACTTAGCAAAACCCACCACTGTTAATCAATAGTGAAATCTTCTTCTTTGTGGTTTAACCATATTTCTGTTTTTGTTAAACAGAAGAAAATTGCCAATTATCTGGGCTCTGCTGGACCATGTAGCTAAGAGAAACTTACTGTCAAACTGACTGGTTTAGTAGAGTTAAGATGGAGTTCAGCTGCAGTTCAGTTAAAATAGTTAATCGATCACTGACAGTCCATGTAGGTTTTGTGAAACGTATTAGCTACAGCATCTCACTGCTACTCTTTATGACAATCATGTCAGCCTCACGGGTTGCCTTGTTTTTAAGAATTCGGCTATTTTTTTAAAACACCAAAATCAGATTTGCATTCTAGGATGTAAGCCTTTCTGCACTTCAGTCATTTGGCTCAGAAGCTACGTCCTTTGCTCTTACTCTTCATATGTCTTTTTTTTTTTTTTTTTTTTTTTTTAATACCAAACTACTTGGAACAGAGATCATATCTCCCTCTTTGTTTGGAAACTCTGTAGCAAATTGTGCATTGCGGCAGTATAATAAATAAAAAGTAATAAAAATGTTAGGAAAGTCCTTAGAAAAGTTGATGTTATTTTTACAATTACTCATGCTGTCACTATTTGAGAAACAATGCCAGGAAGATCTAGGACTTGAAGGGGACTTAAAACAATTTTTGTAAGCATATGCAATTGAAATGATGATGTTACCAACAGCAAAATGTTTTGCAAGGTGTACAGCTTCTCATGCTGCTTTTTCAAGTGCTTTTAACAGATGTTCAATTTCAAGTGGTCTGCAGATACCAATAGGCTTATAGTTCTGCATGAATCGGAGCAGCAGATGTGCCCTGCACTATGTTTTGCTATTCCCTTTATGAATTGATATGTCACCCCGTGGGTTTATAGCTAGTTAATTTTGTAATGACATCACTATTTCTATACTTTTAATGATACTCACAGGATTTAATTTCTCAAATAATAGAAATCTTGATCCTGAAATTGCTATGTAAAAGCAATATATAATAAACAGATTTGTTTACACGCTATCATTCTATTTCCCAGCAAATGCCTTCATTGATAGCTTCTAGATAATACCAGTATGCAGGTGAATTCTTCCAAAGACTGCAGATTTACAATAGAGCCAGTTTCAGGATGTCAGGACGTCTCTCGACAGGACAGTTACACTCAAAGAAGTACTGCTCAGTGGTTGGAAGGAATGAGGATAAGAAGAGAATAAGAATATAAATATCTGTGAGATCTCCATGGACTCTGCTGCAGCCCCTAGATATTTCCCCTGCCAGTGACTGTGCACAGTGCTGGTGCAACTTTGCTACTTGCATGGTACCCAAATAAAACCACAATACACAGGAAGTTGCACTGAAGTTTCCATTGACTGTGACCTGACTGTGACAGGGCAGAACTCAGTCTTTTGGCTTGGCTTTCGACCTTAAAAGGGAGCCAAGCTTATTCTCCCTCAAACACACCTGCAAAGGCTGTCACGGTATGGCAAGTGCTTGCAGAGAACCTCTGATGACATCTGTGGACTGTGCAGAGCAGGCAGTAGGACAGTACCTTTCTCCACTGGAGTATTCAGTACTGTTAAAGAATGCTTTGCTTTTTATTTTTAAATACAGAAAAAAAAAGTAATGCCATTACAGCTATATTTAAAGCATCTTTGACATTTCCTTTATAAAACCTAATTTTTAGGGATTTGAAAACTGACTGGAAATAAATGTTGCAGGTTGTAAAAGGTTTTAGTGAGGTATTTTATGTTACGAAGCTTTGAAATATACCTGAAAACTTTTAACTTTCAGAAGCGAAAACTGCATAGGCAAACTCTTTTTCTCCCCATGACATTTCATAAATTATATTCCCACATTATTGCAAATGTCAAAATACATCTTTAGTAAAAGTCAGCTTTTGAAAAATCTTTAAGACCGAAATTTACAGAATGAACACTATATGCTTTTACATGCCTTACTGATCTAGCTGAAAGATCAAAGCTTTAGCTTTTAAGAAGCAACTAAACAATTTTTGTACACGTACAGAACAGTATGATCTCCAAATCGTGACCTCGGGCAGACAGTCTCCACAGCCTTAGCAGGAGCTACGCACTCGCGCTGGAGGTCTGAATCCATCCCTAAGAACATGCAGACGAGGGAAGTATTCCTGTGAGTTTTCCATGCCATTTCTCGCTTCTTTGAAAGATGCTCTATGTCTTTATTTCTTGCAGTTCACATTTTTTTTTTCCGAAGAGCCTAAGTGCAAGCCTTAACATATGAAACTCAGGGAAGCTGATGCTTCAAAAAAAATCTTATTTGACTGGCCTTCAGCTCTGAAAAATAACAAACTCTACCTGTAGACCCACATCTATTGTTTGCATACATTATTTGGCTTCCATTTAAACTGAAACTACAAGCAAACACATTTAATGGCAGGCAACATAACTGCGTCCATAAACAAGGCAAACTCCTTCTGAATGCAGAAGCACCTTTCCTCAGAAACGCATCCTACCACTAGTGCTCCAGACTTACCTGCCTTTCCCTGCACTGCTTTCCCAAGAAACACAGAATCAAGCTCTTGCTCACTTCAAGTCTCTGTTTTCATAGCCCGAATTCAGTATTTCTCCCAACAGGCTCTTTACTCCATCCCCCAAATGCCTTGAACTATGGCAGGAAAATCATGCTCAAAATCTTTGCTCTTCCAGTGCAACACAACCATTTCTACCAGCGAAGCCTGTTTGTGCAGGTGGCTGGGCGTCCTCAGAGGCTTGCCCGAGAAACCAGAACCACCACGAACCTGCCGTCCTAAGCGAAGGGTGCATTTCTTTGGTCCAGTCATCTCCAACACAATCTGCAGTATGGCAATATACAGACTTACAGAGCAAAAATGCCAAGATTTGAACCAATGCAACTCCCAACACTTCCTCTCCTTCAAAAACTGAACTCCTATCAAAAATATACACGCCGCTGAACATACATTTTCCCCTAGGGAGAACATAAAAGAACAAACACACACACATGACAGATGTTAGATATGTTGCTCAGTGTGCTACTTCAAGGTGCTCAGATACAGCAATTATGAGCTCAGCAGACTAACCTAGATGAGATGAGATGAGACTAGCCATTAAAAATATCTGCTGCATTTTATTTAGGGTGCCACCACTTTCTAAAAATGCAGTATCTAGACAAAACAGTTGAGTATCTCAGGGATGCAGGTTTGGGTTTTCTGAGTATTTCTGATATTTACTCTGACATTTCCTCTGAATGTGTGTGGTGTTTTGAAAGGAAAGGAGTATTCTGTTACTTAAGGCCAGTCCTTCCTGTTTGTTAGTTTATCCCAAACATAAGTTTGTACATGAATAAAACTGCTGCTTTAAGTCTGATTTCAAACATGTGGTAAAGGAGAATCTAACAATTTTATGAGATATAGTTACTTTTGTAGAGGGTGAGTTTGCCTTGGGGAATTTTCTCTGACTAGATTTATCACAAGTTTTTTGAACCAGATAATTCTGTTTGATAGCACATCTGGCAGCATCATAAAATCTTGACGTCCCAAGCTATTACACAGGAATTACTTTTGTAAATCATTTATGAATATTACTGATGTAGGCCTATTCTGGGCAGTAAGAAAGGAAACAGAGTACTGAAGGACAAAGGAAAGGAAAAAGGATTCGTACCCTTTTAGGATTCAACAGATAGGGTAGGTAGTTATCATTTTAAATGGGAAACATGCTGTCACTGATATAGCTGAAAAGTCCACATAACACAAGTTGTTCCAAATATTCCCTAAAAGGCAAAAAGGGCAAAAATTCTAGCTGAGGAAAACATCAAATCTATTGCTCCTGATGAAAATGTGCCCTATCCTGATCTTAAATAGTGTCCCAAGTAAATGTCACGTGCTGTTAGAAGTATAATAAACGCAAATTAACAACCCCCAAAATAATTTTCAAAAAAGTAGAGGATCACCTTTATCAGGGCTAGCACAAAAGTACATTTTAGCTCAAAAAAAAAAGTATTTACAAAAATTCCATAGCAATGTGCATTTTGAACACAGCAGTATGACTGAATAGAATTTCTCCATGTAATTAAAATAACATGATTAGATTTTCTTAAACTGTAGTTGCTAAATATATACCTTCAAATGGAGAACTGGTAAAACATAAGCTTACGTTCACTTTTAGTACCATGAACTGCCACGATTAACAAATTTCCGAAGACTGCGCCTATCAGTTTGGATTGGAAATACATCAGACATTCAGAAAATTTACAGTACTGTTACTCTGGCAAACTTAAAGTCTGGCGTTATATTCCTTTTGAAAGATCTACTACATATTCAACTGCAATACATGAATCAACACCAAGCATCGAGTCCCATTTTTCCTTTGGGGAACGAGGAGCAGGGCACAGCGGAGCTGGGATGGATGGTGTAAGTCCTGCTGGGGATGACAGTGTGGTGAGCACGATGCAGCAGTAGGGGCCTGGAACGATCCCTCAACTGCTCGTTCCAGAGTTCCCCAGCATTTGGAGTTGCTAGATGTTATTTTTGCTGGGCCAGACGAAGGGAGAAGTTTGTTCGCAATATGCCACAGAAACATACTTTTTACTTTAGGTAAGAAGACATTTTGCTGGGGAATTTCCTTGCTACAGGGCCCATAATGGGGGAGGGAGCAATTCTGCAATAAGTCCTATCAGGCTTCCAAATCTCAGGCTCTTTCAGACTACAGTAAGTCTATGAGAGAGACACAGAGCAACTATGGAGCAAATGCCAGAATAACATGATTCAGTCCCAATGTGAGAGTAGGGAGGTACAGAATTTCTAAAATCTGCTTCCTCCCGGAAAGCAAATTCCTGTCCTTACACACCCAGAACGGATTGCTTTTGGATAAGAACGCTGCCTGCTAAAATCTGAAGAGGATTGCATTCATGTGATGCCCAGGATCCTCGACAGGGCAGTTACGAAAGAGCTACCAGCTGCTCTGAGTGGAGAGATGTTCCTGTTCTTTAGATAGTGACAGTACTCAAAAAAAGTTCTAAAACACCTCCAAAATAAATTTAAATTGTGGATAATTTCAGATTAACTAGAATCAGATAAACGCAACATCACACAGTTGTATTAACCAGAGCAGCTTTAAATAGGTATGCTTTTGAACTGCAGAAAAGGAGCCCAACCGGGGGGTAAAAATAAAAATAAAAAAGGAAGAACTGAAAAGGAATGGGGGTTCCTAAGGTCATGAATGCTATCTGCAGGGTATCGTCTGGATATTTTTCCTCACAATTGCCAGCACACTGGCTGTAGCAAAGAAATCTGATACTGATATTCTGGTTACCCCCTTCTTTCCAAATGCAAACACATGTGCTGTCTTTTAAATAAAGATGTGTAATACATGCATTGAATAGGTAAAGAAGTCTTAAAGGTGATCTGTTAATTGCAGATGTATGCAAATGACTATGGGGCAAGCCTTTCTAAGGAGACAGAATTGAAAAAAGAGAGACAACCATATAAAAATTAGAAGGCATGAAAAAGCTCGACAACGTAATCAAGCAATGGAAGTTCGCATATTTTTTCTAATTCGGGACAACCATTGTAATATTATTTTAGACTACTGCACAGATCCAAGGAGTGCTGGGTTTCTTTCAGTCTGTTACAAATGACACTTGCTTCAGTATTGATGTTGAGTGAAGAAAATCCATCATGTACTAACCATATCCCAACCTCCAACAGAAATATTCCCCATTTTGTGAAGTAAAGTGAGATGTGGGAGTCCTTGACCTTCTAAGTAATTAAGGGAAACAGAGACATTCTTGTTTTTATTAGAGAGACACTAAAGTATTTGAAAATAATTTGAATAGCTGGAGAATTAGTGTCTTTGCCTGTTCATGAGTAGTGCAGATAGTTTAGAGTTCTCTTGGGGGCAACACATCGTAATGAATATCTGCTATTCATATTTAATGCAATCTGCCAAAGAGTGCTTTTGGGAGGACTTTCTGTGTCAATATAATGATTAACAACAGAACTGGAAAAGTAAATGAATTCCTACAATGGGTGGGGCTGGCAAAAATATCTTGCAGTGCTACACAAGTAACTGCATTTGGCCGTACTGTTTTAATGATACCTGTGGAAAATCCATTTCTCAGGGAAAAAAGCAAGAAATCTTTAAGTTGGAGTTCAAATGGTAAACAACTAGCAATAACGCAAGGAAAAACAATTTCAAGAGAATATAATGTTTAAAACAACAATCTGCCTGGCCTAAGCATGTCTGAAAAGCCAGAGACGCAGTATTGCATCTATTGCTACTAAATATAATAACTAGCTTTTATATAGCCCTGTCCAAAAGGAATGCCACAGTTAGTTCTTTCTCTACCTTTTCCAGATTCTCAGGTAACCTTACTTTCCATATGTTTTCTTATGCCTAAAACAGAATATAAAATACTTCAGTCTTTACAAGGCACTTTTAAAACGCCCCAAACTGGAAAGTATGGGAAAGCTTGGCTAAAATACAATGAATGACCTTAGCACCGATTTTTCTCCTTGACATCCCAACAGCCCTCTAAAGAACGCATTCAGATTTTATTTATCCCATTTTCTATCTGGATGAAGTAATCTTTCTAAGTTTATATAAATTCCAAGACATTCTTGTATCAGGCTAACCGCTATCTCCCACCCCCTTACAAAACTATTCCCACCCCTTCTGCCTGCAACAAAGGAAAGCCGAATACTGAGGCTCCAAAGGCTCACGTCGGGAGCCAAGGACCAAAGTCCCACAGCAGGCTAGAGGCAGAACATGGGCTTGCTCCCATTGAAGGCCACGGGCTAGAGGCATCGCCCAGCCCAAGCAGGATGCTCACTTCTAGCAGAAAGGGAACACTCTCCAGCCAAAGCGTTTTATTATTTAGTGGCTCCCAAAATATCTCTTGCCTAGGCCCTACTGTAATTTGATCTAGGACATGCTAAGGGATTACGTTCATCATAGCATTAGCTCAGACTAAGTTTTTCAATTCAAATAGTTACACAATCCACTCACGGAAGCAGAACATACCATTTCTAAATGAGCTAAGTGGTAATCTCCTGAAACTATCTTAGCTAATTTTTTAATATAGAAGCAATTCCACATTACTAACGCAACTGCAGAAGCCTGCATGCCATCTGATCTCAACAGTGAAAATGCCTGCTTTGTGCTGTATGGGGTAAGTACAGCAGTATGTAAATCAATCAGACTTATAAAAGTAATGATCTTCTTGACCGTGGTCTCTTTTATTCATTCAGTGCTAATGCATAGTTCATGTATGCATAAAAGTATATTTTTTCATCTTCTGACCTCTTCAGCACTGTGACCAACCCTCTAATTATTAAGTATTTTGCACTATGTATCTCAGTATAAAAACAGAAGCCAAGTCACAGGTCATGGAGGCAACACCATTATTTCCAACTGTAGATTAAGATGACTTAATTTAACCCTAATGTTATCTGGCTTAATGTAAAATGTAGAATGAAGAAGGAACAAAATAAAACAGTAAAGTAGCATGAAGGCTTAACTGACAGTAATGTTGAACAAAAGCTGTTGAACTGCATTGTTTTAAAAAAGATTAAAGAGGCAGAGATCTTTGAATCTTCGTTTTTCACAGTATTCCTATTATTTAAAGTAATTTCCATTGAATTTTGAACGAATGGAAAGAATGTGAAAGATAAATAGCACAATAGCTTAAGTCACATATAGTGCAGTGGTTCAGCCAAATTTTGATTTCTTCAAGTCTTTGCAGTTTAGATCTATATTCTTTCACCGTCCAGTCTAAGCTGGGATTTTAACAGAGGCCATCAACCATACTGAATGCTGCCCATGGGGTGGCTACACTGTAAGATGATGAAAACCCCCATCCCAAAAAACAGAACCCTCAAACCAAAAAGGTCCCCAAAATACAACGAAAAACAGAAAACCAAAACATAACCCAAAGGTTAATCTGCTTACTTCCAAGAATTTGTCTCTATAATTCTAATGATATTAGCTTCAAGAACCAGAACTCTACAGTTTAAAAACAAAAGAGGTTGCCTCCACCAAAGTTAAGAAAACAGAATATACCAACCAAAAGAGTCACCCTGCAGGGGCTGCGTCTGAAAAGAAATTCTCATCTAAGTCACCCTCCTCAGTATCTTGCCAATTTTAGCCAGTATTTTCACACACTATTGCCTGAAGTAAGGCACTACAGCCTCTCAAGCAACGCAAGCTGCTGGTACAAAGAACCTCTACAAAAATACTGCCCTGAAAATGTTGAGACCAGGATCCAAGGACACAGACCCGAAAATTCAAAAGCAGACACTTATTTTGCATGTCTACAAATATTCATACTTAGCGCTATTTTTTCAAAGGCTGAACACTGACTGTTTCACTAATCATGATTAATACAATTGCAACACAGCCTTAATTCCATAAGACCAACTTCTGGAAAAGAAAAAATTTTCCTATTTGATCACATATATTTTGGTATTTACTGGGGTATGTCTCCAAAAAAGCTCCCATTCACTAATAACTCTCTATTTCTGTAATGGTGTTCAGTGTTGCAATATTAGGGCATAAATTCAGTTCAGTATTCCGATAATTAACCAAGATAGTTTCTGAAAGGTTTGGAAAGTCAAATACTTACTTATAGACCTTCTAACTTAAAGCGTTTTTTTTTTTTCCCCCTCCAACACATCTAAACACCCAGTGCAATAAAACAGGCCAATAAAGGCCTGACATGGTTATACCTGTTCCTGCATGTGACTGCATGAAAGTTTATCAGAGATAAAAAAAAGGAAAAAAAAATCAAGGCTGCCCAGTCTTCAACAATTACAGTGTGTATGTGCGTCATGAAGCCAGAATTAGTAATAGTTTGGTGCAACACAACAAAACACAGCTTTACACTATAAAGTTTCTTCCTCACTGTGGTTCCCCTTTCATATCTGGAGCTCTATCTCTGAATGCTTTCTATTCAAACACCTATTAGGGGTATTGCTGTAACAAGCCCCCTTTTCCTTCTGTAGAAAATGTAACTGTTCTGCAAACTTGCTCTTTAGTTGAGACCTTTTCATACTGAACAGTCCCAGTAATACATTGAGACAAACATGTTTCCAACAAACTGACCTGTGAAGCTGAATATATTCTGGTTTTCCTCACATGAGAGATAAATACATTCAGCTATTCCCTGCAAAGACCTCCAGAAAGATATCTTGCCTATGTGATGCTATTCAAAGTTTATACCTGGGATGACTTTGTTTGGAGACACTTAAACATATATAAAACTAAGTCCAAGCAGGAAATGTGTGTTTGTCACAAAGTGATGAAAACAAACTGGCCCAACTAATATACTCAGCAATGATGAAAACGTGAGAGTGCTGCATATGAAATCCAATCACAAACTCAAGCGCTGATTTTGCAGCCACAGGCAGCTTACAGCTGCTAGCTGCCCACTGGGCTGCCACAGAGCGGGGCTCTTTACAAGTCAGCCAGGAAGGAAGCAGTTACTAACTAAGGAAAAAAAAAGCAATATTAATTATAGCATAACTTAGGAGAATTCTCCACTGAGGATTCATCACTGTTAATGAATATACTTTGTAAAGTTTCTTTAAACACAACATGAGGTTCTGCAGTAGGCTGTCACGAGGGCTACATATATATAACATGATAATGGAGGATATCCCAGAATCCATAGCATGTTTTACCACCCGGGGTTTCCAAAGCTTTGGTATTTCATATAGCTGCAAGTTTATTTTTATAAAAACAAAATTAAGTAAAAATGGTGTTTCAAAACAAACATATGCTTTTTGCCCAAGTTAAATGCACCACAGATGAACAACTGTAATTGCCCTTAAAATAATTTCAAAACCAAAAAGATCAACCTTTATTAAAGGAAAACTGGTCAATAAAGCTATTAATGCTGAGCACTTACTTGCAGGTGATGGGGTGCTGCATCCACTATTTGGTGGGTGACTCTGGAGTCCATGAAGAGAAGGCAGTGACAGTCCACCGATGACCGGAGGAAAAAGTAATGGATATGGCGCTGCTGGATAGTGAGTCATATGTCTATTCACTGCTGGTACTGGACATGTGCCGCTGCTGGTTGTCATGTTAGTACCTCACAGTGTGTAAATACTATGTTGCATCACTCCAGGCCAGCAAATAGATACTTGAACTTGTGAATGAAGAAGGCTGTCAAGCCGGCAGGTACTACTTGACGTGGATTGTGCAATGATGTGAAAAAATAATCCACTAGATTAGATCTGTCCTATATTTCATTGCTGCTTCCTACTGTTCTCTTTCCCAGTACATTCTTGCTCTGCAGATCATGGACAGAAAGTTGTCTTATTCTGTCAATTCAGGGTCCAGTTCAGTTCCGTTGCTTATGCAAATGCTTGTCTGGGAGGAGAGTTGCACTCTACAGATGCATGCTCATATAGTCTGTGGGGGGAAGAAGACAATATATTGGTTTTATATTAGTCTGTTGGGGGAAAAAAATCAATATATTGTTTTTTATATATATAAATATATATATATATTTTACATATACATATGTAGAAAACGGTTCTGTCTTTTGCAGTGTTTGTTAAGTGATTATCTATTTATTAGCGTCCTAGAAGATCAGCTTGATGGCTACCTGGGCGTAAGAGTCTTATGCTACTGAGGGTAACAGTAGAAAACTCACTAACTTGATTTCACTATTTTACATCAAAAGCAGTGTCAAGTCAGACATAACCTTGTTTGGAAACTGTCATTTTAAAAACAGATACATCAATAACTGCCTGAAATATTAATACTGGAGGAGAAAAACAACTTCTGAAAAATTTGTGTGTACATGAAAGGTTTCAGTTCCACTCTAGAAGTCTTATCCCCATAAAAGTCACATAACAAAGCGCACTGGGGAACTTCCCCACTCGGCTTCAATGCCACGTCTCAGTTCAGGCAGCGGGGAAATGTTTCTGAGGGTGAATTTGGTACAGAAAATAAAGTGGAGCAGTGGTGACTGCTTTACCAGTGATTGCTCTCACAAAGGACGCTTAGCTTATCTTATTATCACTTAAGAGATTCCTCATGAACTTTTTTAAATTCATGCCCCTGGCCTTCACCCCTCAGGGGTTTAGCAGCACCTTAGTCTTAAGAGACTGAGAACCTCTAACTGCCTCTATCATCAAATAAATAAAATAGAAGCTTCCAGCATTGTCTCCTCTTCCCTTCCCAATGCTTTTCCATAGTCTCTTTGCTCCTTCACCTCTCCATCCCACCTGGCAGGTTTCTGCCTTTCAGCCATGCCAAAGACTGAATCAACTGTTACCGTGCTGCACCATCTAACCTAAATCTGTGCTGAGGGTGGATGGTAAAGCTATTTTCACCACACACCTATTTACTGATTTATATATTTTAGCGTTTTGCTTCTATCAATTATGGTTACAAAGCAAAATTAATAACCCTGTATTTCCCACACCACTTGTTCTTTCTTCACTCAACTCCAGGGTACTGGGGGTACATCATGGTAGAAAGTGAATTAATTACCTTGAACATAAGGTAAACCCGTCCTTAGACCACCAACATGTCTACTGCTGCAAGTTTTAGCTGCATCTTTTTTCTAGCACACTCTGCTCTGGAAGAGTGCTCTGAGCATCAGTTATTCCATGAGCAGGGAGAGCGAGCTGACAAGGCAGCAGTACGCTGCTCCTGGGCTCTGCAAGGGGACTTTCTTGCTCTCAGGACCACCATCTTTGAAGTAATAAGAGCCACACACACCTTCCTCTGTGTTTCATCCAAATGGCTGGCAGCTACAGAGGGGTCCCCGTTTTCTCAGCCTCCAGATTTAAAGCCTTGGGCTGAGAACAGGCTACCTTTTGTGCTGTTCTGAATGGTGAAATTTGCTCCCTCCCATAGCTGTTCAAATTTATGTACAGCAAATGTGCAACACTACTAAGCCCTCTTGGTGCCTGGAGAGCTACTGGAAACACTACACCTACTGCCTCTTGTGAACTCTTCTCCTTGATGGGGTTTTTTTTTTTTCAGTTTGTACAACACTCCAGCCAAAAGCCAGCAAACGGTGCAGTCAGCTCCTTAGCGTTATCCTACGCAAGGCGTTCTCAGCCTCTCCCAACACGCGCTGTTGGGGGGCAAGAAAGCAGGAGCCACATTGCAAACCTTGCTAGCTAAAAGCAAGACAGTTGCCTAAAGGCTTCGTTTCCTGGCAGACCACTTTAAGTCCTTACAGCTGCTACAGTGAGTGAACAGTTAAAAAAGCCAGCTCCTATATAGATTTTTAGTCATAATTCTTAATAATTATAACCTAAAACTAAAGATAAGGAGATTTTTGAATGGGAAAATAGAGGCACAGAGGCAAAATGACTTGTCAAGATCACAAATGAAAATCAACAGCAGCAAAGGGAATCTGTGACAACACCATTTTTACTATTGCTACTGCTACTCAATCTACTATTTGTCAGTAAGAATTCAAATGAGCACAAAAAAAAAAAAAAAAAAAAAAAAGAAGAAACCCAAATGCATGTTTGCCTGTCGCAGAGCAGTGGAGTGTTTCTACTCTATGCGGAATACCAGGAAAGGTTACCAGCTGTGCATGTTTTTAGACAGCAATTTGTGCTGAGTACAGCCTGCTTGGGGATAGCAGAAATGTAGTCGCAAGTATCTGATAACTGTGTAAATTATGCACAAAATACCTTTAATGTTAATGGAGACATATGCAGAGATGAGACTATAAGAGTGGGTATACTGAGTTAACGCACAGTTCCAGAGGAAGAGAGAAAGGCTGTTGTTAGTCATGCTGATCTCGAGGACCATGTGTCTGGAGATCGGTGAAATCAGGCAGATCTTTCAAGGAAGCCTCAACAGCCAAAATACAATGACTCATTAACAGCACAAAATGAGATGAACTATAACAGGTAACTTTCTGTTTTATCTAGCTAAAGCTTTATGAAACTTGAGAGACAGGGAAAGTGAAGCACCAAAGGAACACTCAAAGAATGAATGTTTTCCAAAGCAATTCTGCAAAACTCTGCAAAAACTGCACACTTCAAAACATTTGCAAAAAACAAAGAAAGGACGGACGTCAATCAAATCCAGGCCCATTAAATTAATCATAAATCAAGGTCACCTATTTTTAAATGATGTAGGCTGTCAGAAATAAAATTCATCTGATAAAACTATCAAATACTTTCAATTATACTTCCATTAGACACAAAAATGCAGAGCTCAGCATAAATTATCCAAATGCGTTCAATCGGTGGTCTTTACTGCTATATAAGGTAGAGAAGAAATATACAATTGTATGATGATCTAACTAGGAAACATCTACACATTTTTAGGTAGCTGGATATCCCTCCCAACACAGTTTGTACCTCTAGTTTCAGGTAAAATAAACTCTAGATGGAAGCCAGATACACAGTGACAGAGACATTACTGAAGTATCACTGCTTTAGTGTTCAAATCTCAGCTTTGCTAAGGTCTTCAAGTCCCAGAATCACAGTATCTATATGTATCTATATATTTATTTTTATATATAGCTATGTATCTATATATTTAAATGAGTTTTCAGAAAAGAAATAAATCCTCCAGGATAGGGAGGATTTCCTCACAACTGGAGGAACATATTCCATGATGTATCAGGTAGCAATATTATAGATCCTTAATATGCAAGTACATATGAAATATCTAATAGTGCCAAACTGGATTATAATCACATAGTTATGCATGCTTACAGTTTTATATAAGGTACAATTATATATTGAAATTATGTGTTCCCAGAAAGCAAGTTTCTCTTGACCTACTCAAAAATCTCCCTGATTTTACCCTTTGTGGCAGGAAATTTCCTGCAAATAGGTATGCTGGACATAAACCTCCAGAATTGGCTGTTCAATTTTCTCTCCACAGAAATGCAGACAGGGAACACAGTGTAAAAGGTAGGATACTCTAAACAGTGTATCATTTGGCTCTAAATCGTGTTCCTCAAAACCAGCAGGCCCCAGTTCTGTTGCCTGGACTTTTGTAAGATGGTCGAAGTGAAAACCGTAGGCAGAAGCCTACGTTGTAGTAACGCTGCTCATGTAAAGAAACAAGTGCTCTTGTTTCTTGGTAAGCTCTGCGCTTACCAAGAGATAAGTCACTGCCTCTGCTAAGAAAGATTGCAGACCAGTCACCTCTATCATCACATAGCAGAAGATGCTACAAGGTAGACACCACCATGGCGTAAGAGACCCCTAAATCTTTGGCCCACATCTGGATTTCCTTGAGGAGGGAGATAACTGGCTTGCCCTAAACAGGACTGTAGAAGGCAGCTACCACAGATGAGGAGCCTGGAACAAAATAAGGAACAAGCCAAACTGACAGCCAAATGGTTGAACACTCATTCACGCAAGGCAGCTGCACTGGTTTCCGCCCTACACATACCAGGCAAGATTTTTAGGAAATGGCTGTCACCAAGGCACTTCAGAGGACCTACCCAGTATATTAAAAAATCAGCTTCCATTAGACCTGTCCTAAATGGCTGTTCATCAGTATGAGTGTTGCATAGTCAAACCCTTGGTATAAACAGTATATGGAAAAGAATCATACAGAAAGGTTTCTTTGAAGGCTAACCAAAAGACGATCACATTGTGCACTATACTGCACTGAACACCCACCAATGACTTTACTTGGACAGAACATAGGCCTCCTTTTTGTTTTTTTACAGGCCTTTTATTGACTTGACTTCAGTGATGAAGCAGATGGCCACAGGGGAAGGAGTCCACAGTGGTTTCAGGGCAGAACAGACAGCACATTTATCAGCTACAGTTAATGCAGCAGGTGTACCTGTCTCTTCTATACTTCTCAGTGTTTATGTAGCTGAGCAGAAGTTCAAAATTTTTATATACAAGCTCCAGCTCTCCCTGGATAAATAGTGACCCAACTTTTCTTATTGTTTTCCCTCTTAATTTTACAAGCACTCTGTGCAGACTGTGCTATGGAGAACAGTTTTACTTTCCACACGTCAGTTCTCCTAGAATGTATTCAATGAATCAATTCTCATTTGTTAAACTGCTGTTTAGCTTATACCTGGTAACAACATTTGGTATTGTTACTGTAACAATTCATTGTATTGTTATTTGGCTCTGCTGCATTTTATGCTCATTTAGGTTTGATTTTAATTCATAAAATCCCTTTGCTATTACAGGTGACTTTCATACATTTCAACAGTTGGAAAGGCAAGATGCCAAGACAGGAGGCTTGGCTGATAGTCACGTGCCACTAGGAAGGTTATGCCCTGTCCTCCCAGCTGCCAGCACAATCCCACCTCCACATTCGTCTTCCTCCATTTTCACCATCCACAGCAAGGAAACGAGTTGTCAGCATTACAATCAAAACAGCATTTTTGCTTTTTCTTGCTAAAAAAAGGACTCTAAAAAAGGCAGTGGAGAGTTCTGCCCTACCTACAGCAACGCTTGAAATTCCACAGCCCTTCTGAGATACCCAGGACTGTGCCTTCCTAGCCCCAGCAGCCTTTAAGCTAAACTTGCCCTCTCCACCCTCTTCTAATATAGGGAACCACTGCTGCTCTGCCTATACGAACATAGTAGAGGCACATCTACACCAGGATATGCTGGACACCGAGCCCGTGTGCTGCAAGCAGTCCAGCCCGCCGCAGCACGCAGCTCAGTGTTGGGCAAGCTGCTGTTCAAAGCCCAGCGGTCTGCAGCATAGATGTCCCTGAAGTTTCCAGGGTCACAGAGGAAGTTTCTTCCAAGTTCATTTCCCATTTTCTTGCCAATGCCAAAATCCCCCCTCTCTTAAATCTTCGGCTAAATCGTAAAACAGGAACCTCTGGACTGAGAGGACAGCCTGGCCATCAAAATGAGAGAGGCAAGTTGCTCCTCTATCAGCAACAAAAACAATTCAAGAGAAAATCTGCATGAAAAACCTTTCAGCAATTTATTGCATCTTCTCCCAAGGGATAGAGTTGACTGAGTCCTTATTTATTAGGCAGCTTTGAGAAATATTCTAATGCTGTTTTCAAAACAAGTCAAGATCTAATAGTTTCAAGAACCCTTACTGTATTTAATGTATAGTTTGTAGTTTATATTGAAAACTCTGATTATGCATATGCTTTCTATTATGCTAGCTGATGGTACTGCATTGAGTAGTGCTGAATAATTCAGCAGATTTAGCAACAATCAAGTGTAAATCAGTCAGATACAGTAACATGATACCCATGCTGCCTTTAAACTATTAAAAATATGTGGAAACTTTATTTTGAAAAGGAATATATTCCATTTTCCACAGGTCTTCTTTGACTGGGAGACATTGCATTTTTTTCTCTTGACTATACAAAGAGATTTAATTAAACAATAAGCTAGTTACAGTGGCAGAAGTAAAAAAGCCTTTGGAGTGTTATGTTTCCTTTATTAGCATAGTGATGTGAAACTAAACAGAAAAAACAATCTAATAACAAACATTCCTTTGAGAACTGTTCAGGGAGCAAAAGGACATCCACTTATTGTTCAGCCCATCCCATTGGTCCATATATGGCAATAAAGGTACAATAGAAGGAAACAGGAAACAGACTGGCACATCTGCATTATCTTATTAGAGGCTAATGGATATCTGAGAGGAACATGCATCTGATTCTGAATAGTCTGTACCAATCTCCTAAGCAATTACTCTTAATTAGTGGATTCTGTTTATAGATGGAACTTAGTGTACCCTTCTGTATCAAAGAGATGCAGGCATCTGGAGAGAGATATGGTTTTCTTAAAGGGAAAGCACTACAGCACAATCTGAGGGGTTTTCTTCTTTTTTGGCAAATAGAAGCTCTCTCAAGCATAACATATTCGACCGTATTATTAATCAAAAGGACATGCTGGTTAAAAAAAAAAAAAAAAAAAAAAAAAAAAAAAAAAAGAGACCATACTGTTAATCTCAAATTCTGAAAGTAAACATCGAAAGCTAATACTTGCATATGAATTATATGACAAAAATCACTTTGATGATAAGCAAATAAACAACTGAGCCCTAAAATTTTCAACTGATGGCCAAAAAGCTTAAAATAGCAGCTTAAGTCAGAAGAACAACATCTGCATTTTGTATCTGCCAAGTCTGCAGCCAAAAAAAGTAAACCACTCTATGTGACCAGATGCATGAATAAAAACGAAAATGCATGAAACAGAACTTCAAAGTCAGTTTATTGAAAAGCAGATCTGTAGTTCCTACATCCCAATAACCACAACTGTCATATATTTTCAACTATAGGTGCAGGAGTTACCGGGGGGAAAAAAAACCACAATAAATTTCTGTAGCAAAATTAAGACACTATTATTACCACACTTTTCCTACATCTTAGTATGGAAGATAGCTGTCCACTGGGCAACTGCAAATTCCTTTTTCTCATGCAACTGACACTTATGTTTTATTTGTTGTTTTTTCCTGACTGAGATTGTTAACAGATAATTAATATAATTAATGCAACTGTTGTTTACTTGAAAATCCTATTGGGAAGTATAGAAAAGTAAAAAAATGCCTTTTTTCTCCCTGAAGCAGCTATGTTTCATATTGTCTGCATCGCAAACACGCACTCATGTATCCCTGAAAAAAAGCAAATCTGAATCTGAAAGGCAAAAAAGTAAGAGACACAATGACACCCATTTATTTACACACTATACAACAGTACCCTGCTGTGCCAGCTATTGATTTTAGTGGAACTGAGAGTCCATGTTGGAGAGCAGCAGCTGCGAGTACATAGCCTGAATCCTCATATGGGAACAATACTCCACAAGCAGAATAACCTATTTCAGCCAGCCTTCATATATAACATACAACATTAAAAACATACACAACTTACATTCTGAAATCTGAAAGGCACTATGGTTATTTCTTCACAAAGGTTCAGGGGAGTTACTAATTCATTTGTGCTAGCACAATGCTACCATAATGAAGAGATGTGAAGAATTGAAAATCCACACTTCTCATTTCTGTTATTCTACAGAGATGTTAATTCTATTTTACACTAACCATATTTAAGAACCTCCCACGGCATCATGCAATTTCTCTCTCATTTTTTCCCGTTGTTTGCTGTTTTAAAGGGCTCTTTGGAATTGTTTTTTTTTTTTTTTTTTTTTAAAGAGCTATCTGCATTCCATGTTTCTTTCATTACTCAGCAGTTGCCAAAACTATACTGAGAAGAAAAGATAAACGGTTAGGTCAGGTGATGGGGTTAACAATTTACTGTGTGCACTGCCCTGAGAAGCCAGATATGGTGGAACTGGCTCATGTTTATGTACAGGATAAGAAGTTGATTTCCTGTGCAGTGACTTTCAATCACCCCTATAAGGGACTCTCTTACAGTTTTCTGCAAAGAATTCAAGGGGCTTTGAATACATTTTGTGCTGCTATATAGGATACTCTGTTTTGTAACTGAATGCATTCCTTACTATTCTGCCACATTCAAAAATCCCAAGGGAGTGACAAAAAAAAAATTCCCCTTTTATTTATGGCAACAAAAAGAAACATAATTGAGCTTCCTGCACTCTGGATTTAGAGAACTTTTATATTAATTTCCCTCCTCAACTTAAAAATCTATTTCTTAATGCTTAAAATCACTCTTCTGTTCCAGCACTCCTGTCTCTGTTGGTCCTTGAACTATTGTTTTTAAGGATGTAAAAGAGTAATTTCATATTGAAAATATCCTAAATAAGAAGCTACTCCATAGGCCATGTAGTTTTAGGAGATGGAGATTTTCCAGCCCACTGCTCCAGACCTCCCCCTGCAAATTCAAACTGAACCCTGTTCCCCCCATTTCTGCCCATCCCCCAGCTTGAAGGGCAAAATACACCATCTCTTCTCAAACACAATTCAGCTGATCCACAATTTAAGAAGCACAGCATACCCAGCAAAAACCGTTCTTCACAAAAAGTACCCTGGGCACCCAAGCCGTATGTAACAAGGAGCCCCAACACGAAGCATTTCCTGCTGAAGGTGCTACGCATACTGCTTTAGCCTTGTTCTCCAACCACCTTTTTTTCAACAGGTTTCCTTTGTTCCTGAACAGTTTCTCCCTACAGCTCAGAACAACTAGACTGGACTTTGTGACCTAAATTATCCTTTAGTCCTATGTACCCAACCAGCTTGCTTTTTTCCTACCTGCCTCTATATGAGGTAGCACAAAATGAAGAGGAAAAATACCATTAGATGGGACCAAGGAACCTGCTCCTTGGATTCCCCTTTTATCAGACAGTCAAGGCAGAGAAAAAGGACCACGGACAACAAAGGCGAGTGCAACCAGTGCCAATGGACTGGTAAGACATGGGAGGATCTACACAGCCCAAAGGGTAGCACCTTAAACTGACAGTGGTCTCAACTACCTATAAAGGAAAGGTAGCATCAGCGATTGCTGACTGCTATGTACCCAGTATGAGAAAAACCTTTCTGAAAAGCTGGCAAAACACTTGTCACGATCACTACCCTGAACCCAAACTTGCGAATAGAGAAATTCAGCCTCTGTAAGTTCAGGATGAGACACATTTCTCGTCCAGCAAAAAGACCTCCCGTAGGAGGTCTGCCCCTTAACTGGCAATTGTCCTTTAAATCTAGGACCCCAGTATCTTGAGATAACACCACACTGATTTCCAGTTAGAGCAAGTTTCTGTGAGAAGGGCTCCTGAGAAAAGATGGGTGACCAGGGGAAGGGAGTCTGAGTAAGGGAGCAGCTCAAGGAAAACTCCTTCCTGCTGACTACGTTCAGTACCATCATTTAACATTATGGGACACAGAGATGTTTACAAGTGTGTCAGTCTCTTCCCAAATGGTGTTACAGCTAGGAGGATGAGGAGGACATGTCTGAAGACTTCCAAGCATACTTTCAGAGTGCTTGCCCTTAACCTTCTAGCTGATGGGAAACATGTCATGGTGACCAATGGCTAATAAAGCACTTACCATGATTGCAACGGCTCCAAAGGCCTTATCCTGGCTGTTTACAACCTTTAAGAGGCCTCGAGATCAGTAAGAGGGGTCAAGTGATGTTATTGTTTTGGTGACAGAAGGAAGATCCCTAGTAAATGATGACTGGGACTGGGAATCCTTAAAAAAATGGAGTACTTCATCTGTTCTGAAGCTGAAGAGGTAAACAACTTCGGAGGGCAGCACCTTGACAGAGAAGTGCATTTCTTTGGGAAGCCAACACTCTGTGGCCATGCTGAGCACTCCAGGTGAACTACTGAAGCAGGATGGAAAGATACATCCAGCAAGGAGACTGCAAAGACATGCAAGACCATGTTGACTTATACTGGTGACAGTAAGTGGGTGCTGGTCTCAAAACCCCAGATGTCAAGTTCAGGACAGTGGCTCAAACAATCCTCTGCAAGTGGCAGGTGCTGGGAACATTAGTGTTGATGGTGCTATGCTGTCCTCTACCAGTGCACCAATGAAGGTGATGTAAAGTGATGGCAGGCTAGTGCTGATGAAGCTCAGGACAAATTTAGAGTTGCAACATTTGCTTCTAGCCTTTGTTGGATACATCACTACTAGGGATGACTGTCCCAGCACTGAAGTGAAACTCATCCTTCTATTAAGCTTTAGAGTTGACTCCCTGAGTGGTCTTGGTTTTAGCACCACAATCACAATAAAGCAAAGCAGCACACCATCTCTCTTTGTGAGGGTGGTCATCCTCTGTATGGACCCATAAAGGGCATCTTTAGTGGCACAGAGGATGGAACCTGCGGGTCAAATTTAGCCAGTCTGAATAGCTAGCCAAAATTGTGAATCTTGACACCACCGCCTTCTTCACCAATTTAAGAAGCTAGCCTTAGAGCTCGAGTTTCCACTTATGTCCAACACTTCCACAACTGGGAAATGCAGCAGTTTTTGAGCACATGGCCTCACTGAGGTGCAGACACACTGCCTGGACCTGCACTGAAGAAGGGTCATATCAGAATGTGATCTTCGCACACTGCACATGAAAGAATCAAAAACTATAGCGTAGTCACTGAGATCAAAAAAGCAGGGAGAAAAAAAAAACAAAAACAGGGAGCCTATTTGGAAAAGATGCACAGCAGTCGAGGTCCCTGTCTCAATTCAGTACACTTCACTTTATATGCCATGCAGAGAAGGAGCAAGAGACCACTTTGTATATATTGCAAAGAAAAATTTTGCAGTCTTGAGTGATCCAAACTCATCGTTAGGATAGGCATGTTGATTCACTCAGAGAACAAATAATGGTTATTCAGGATGCTGTTTGAGAAACCCAAAATAAGAATTTGTTAGGGATGAGTCTAAATTGTGAAATTATGATTTAGGCTTCTCAATCCCCTAGACTGAGGTAGGAGGTGAGACACTATGTTCAGGAGCTGGGTTCAGTATGTTAACAGTCTAATGTTTTACATTACAAAACTCGAATTTCAACTTCCTCACAACTAGAAGTGTTCAGATCCTTGCTGTACTCCTTTGTCTAGTGAAGATGGTGATCTAAGCGGAAAAGGGGAGAATCAGGGATTACTGGCTGAACAATCTGTTGTGCACTTCACTTCTGAATACCAGTCTGTCGGAGCAGCAGTGCATCTGTGATCCTAGTATCATGGAGGTGTGGACACTGTGCTAACACAAAATAACACACACATAATTTATCATCTTTTGTTACATACACCAAGTTCAATATTAAGCCTACTGAAAGGTTCTGTATTTCCTCTGAGTTATTAAAGAGTCTTCAGTTCTACTTTACCCAGAAGACGACATTTCTGCTGTCTACTTCAGGCTTCTGAACATTCATTTATTACATACCACAAGTTTCAATATATTCCCAGTAAGACTCACACAGGGTCAGCAGAATACGCTAGTGGGCTGGTGGAGATTATGAACATTTATTTTAAAACAGTGTTATCTGTAACTCCCTGTCACAGGAACAATAGGGTAGCAAAATTAGGAACAAGCAGAGACATTAACTAGGAGGGGACAAAAGCCTGGAGTGGATTATAGGACAAAAATAGCATTTTTATTGTCAATATTTTGCTTAACAGGGAGCCAATATAGCAATTGCAAAATGCTAATAATACGCTGAGATAATACTGCACATGCAAGCACCTTGGGAGTCATCCTCTGAATCATCTGAAAATGCTGCAAAACCTTATCAGTCAGGTCATAAGGACAGAGGTGCAATAATCAATCATGGTAGCCACAAAACCAACACATCTTTTCCACATCATAATGCATTCAGAAAATCTATGTCCTAGAATTATTCTGCAAGAGGTGCTGGACAGATGAATAACATTATCAGAAAGGCCAAAGTGAACTATGACCTTACATTAATTTCCAAAAGTAACCTAACAGAAGCCTAAGCACCAACAAAATTTAAGAATTGTGTCACAAATGTCTTTGCCAGTCTGCAGAGCAGGACTTCTGATACAATACAAAGGTATTCTTGCAGATTAAGCAAGCGTGTGAATTAACTGCATAGCAATCACTCCCAACAAGCCCATTTGTGAAGGTACCTTTCCACTGGTAAATGCAAGACAACTTCCCAATTTTCACTGACAGGTAAGAATTTAGGCCTGAATTACTTCACATTCACTGTGGAGGAAGAAGCCACACACAGACCTTTAGAGAAAAAGGCAGGTAATATATTGTCACGTGGCATCTTATTGGTATGCCGAAACCTATTAGCATTTTTAAGCATTTTAGCTGTAACCAGATTAACCTCTACCCAGATTAAACTAAACACTCAACAGGGCAGCATTTAGCATCTGCATACATCTGGATCACTAATCTTCCAGGTTCACTAGCTAAGTAATGTATTATAATTATTAATTTTGAAAGCATTCAAGAAAGTAACGGTGAGCATTTTCATAATTATGCCATGAGCTATCATAGCTGAAGCAAAGTTTAGGCCCAAATTTCACTGAATTTCTTGACTACCAAAACATAATATGGATTTAAGGTCTAAACGACAAAAGTAGGTCTGAAACTGTCAGTCCCCGCTCACAGCTAGCTTCCCTCAGGTGCTGTATTTTAGCCAGGTTTCTCATCTGAAACGAATATACAGGGAGCACAGTTTCTGCCCTTTGCTCTCTCCCTGAATGGAGCTGTTGCCCCTCACCAGTACTTACGGGCAGGAGGAAATATATTTCCCAGCAAAGTTGAGCAGGAAGAGGGAAGTATTCCTTCTGCCAGTCAGTTCAGTGAAGTGTGCCTTGGCCCAGGTATTCTGAGGCCTACTTATTGCAGCCAAAAGGCCCCAGTGTGCCAGGCGCTGTACAGAAACCTAAGTACCACTGTCAAGGAATGACAGTGCTTTGCTGTGAATATGGACTGCAGCCCCAGGGTTTCCGCTGGGAATAAGAAAGCATCTGTGCATCGAGTCAGGAAAATGGGAAAATAGCTGTGCTATTTCTACATTCCTGTTGTGCTCAGGCTGCAAAGCAGGGCAGTTCTCTTGAAAAAGTAAAGAGCAACCTCCCTCTGGCATCTGTGAAGGTTGGCAAGGGATGTTATTGGCATTAGATGGCAGAAAGAGGAAGACTGTAGGAAGGTAAGCAGTGGGAACCTAAGTAGAATTGGGAAATAGTTAGCTAATAAGAATAGTTACTTATTGCTAGTTAGTGAGATATTCCCAGTGGAGATCCAGCTTTTCTTCAAAGCACCAAGTAAACCTGAAAAGTTTCATTCACTCAGTCCTTCCTTTGCAGCCTACATTGCAATATTTGCTCCATTAAACCATTAGGAATAAAGTTATGTGGATTTGCACAGTTTGAATTACTACGCGAATTAAACTCAACTTGTATCACTGCTTCAACTACCATTTGGGCTGGCCAGTATCACCTCTTGATACAACAACTCACCGAACACTTCACTCTCCATATACACAGACTTGGCACTGGGCTGCTTGTTCAAAGCAAGGTATACAATCCAGTGCAACACTTGTATGGTTATATTGTTTTCGTAAAACTCTCAACAGCAGCTGAAATCCCATAGGAGCTGCTACAGTTGGCTGACTGTAACAGATAATAGGCCAACATTCACCCAACTGGACCAGGAGACAGGTGAATTCAGCCCCAAGGATGACTCACTGCCTGGAAGACAGAGTGCAATAAATCAGTACTTCCTCCACCAAGCCTCCGATCAATACTGAACCATGACAAGCTGAAAAACAGCGAGGATATTCAGCCTCAGGAGCAGGATATCCACTTTGGCAACCTCAAACCCATACACACAAATAAATGTAAACCAGGAAGAGCAGCAATGCTGTCAAAGCTCCCAATAGTGCTTCCACATGCCTGGAGTCAAGTCCAGTATGCTGCTGAGTAAAAGCCAGTGCTGACCTATCTCCTGGTACTGGTAATACTGTCTCTGCTGCCCTGGCCCTTTCTTCCTTTGTGCTTACCAGGTGCTGCAGTCTAGGTTATTCTGCAAGGTTTTAGCTTTTATTTCATAATGCTGGTTTTTATTTCTCATGTAGATCTTAAGCTGTTCTCACTGTCCAGAGCTTGGCACCAGGGCAGGTGCACTTTTCATTCTAGCTTTGGTGCATGTCGGATTATAGCCTTTCCCCACTGCAGCAGCATTCTGCCAGAATGACCTTATCAAGGCTTTTCCTGTAAGATTTTCAAGACAGCAACGCTTCACAAGCCAGGATCTAGCAGCCCAATGCACTGCGAAGGATATGGGAGAGTCTGAGAAACGAGATGCTGGGAAGCCTAGCTGGGTGCCCAAGGCTGATAAGACAACTGCATTTAACTATGTAAATGCCAGTGGCCAGAGCTTATCTTTGAATTCGAATGTCAAGGAAGATTTGTCACAACAGAGTGCTTTTTAACAGCATCTCAAATTTCTTCAAACAGATGCATATACTGGGTAAGCAAATGAGTTTCTCCCTAATGCCTCCCCACCCCTCAAAAAATCCTAACTAGTAAGATAGAGCCATTCAAAATCCACTCATGAGTGTTGTGATTATAATCAGGCTAACAAACCACTAAGCAGGTTAGTCCAGTCATATGATGGCTGAAAAGTACATATTGGTTGAAGTACTTCCCTCAGTATGTCCATTAGTATCTTCTCCCAAACTATATATACCAACCGGGTCTCAGACAGTTATCCATTATATGGGGTCTCCCAGAGTACTATATGCTAAAGCAAATCAGAAGTAAGCAGAAAACAGCAATTTAAGTGTCCTCAAAATGATGCATAAGTGACAGAATGCAATAAAGATGCAAACTAATGGAAATAATCCCTCAAAATTAGTGACAACTTCCGTAAAGGCTGTCACCTCCTTTATACAAACAGTGGTTCTTTAAGATATTTTTTGCCTATATGGATCCTAAGAAAAACTTTTCTACTTCCCAACTTGGAGTCCATCACTGCAGTGATTCTGAGCAGGGAGGAAACTGTGGTCACTCTGCACTGCAAATCCTCGTCTATGAGGGAGAGAGGAAGAGAACAAAAGTGGGAGGAAAACAAACATACTGGGTACAGTCACAGTTGCTTAGCTTGATGACAGATGTGAAGACTCCTCTTTCATGAATACAAAGCTCATGTGTGCTTTCATGACATTCACAACGGCAACAGTCGGAAAAAACACCCCAGTCTAGATAAAATAGATACTTAAATTAAAATTCAAAGTTACCGTGTGGATTATAAGTAACATACCTGATTGAATAACACATGAAAGGGATGTTCTTAAAAATGATGCAGAGCGCTAACATAACAAAGGATATAAGAGACATTCAAGAAGTTTGAGGAGAAAAACAACGCTTCTAAATCCATTTCTTTGCATAAATGGGTGCATTATGTCTCTCATACATGTATCTACTCTGACCCTGTCTTTGATAGATAAAAACATGCATTTTTTTTAAGTATCATCATCCAACAGAAGATAAGTAGATTCCTAAAATAAAAGAGGAGTCCGTGTGTTAAAGGAAACCTTAGCGTCTCCTTCCCTTTAACACATTTTATAACCACTGTAATATGCCTACACTATGTTTTTACCATGTGTGAGCTAAGACAATTCTTTTCTGCATAAGCTTGAACTGTAATGATAGGCTTTAATAAAAAAAAAAAAAAAAAGGATCAAGTGTATTGTCTTTATTAGGAGAGTATATAGATTTTGGAACAGACAGAAACATTTATTCTCTTCTACAAAGAGGAACTCAAAAATACAGCCTCTGAATGTCAGACCTAAGCATGAAAGATCAAATGGCCTAAAAGCGGAATAATAAGAAAATTTAAGAAAAGCTATAGTAAGAGCTTAAATTCCAGTCTAGCATTTGATTTAGTGATAATCCTCCAAAAACAGTTCTGCATCTGATAAACACAGGTTTAGGATCCAGTTGTTGACACATGGTAAGGAAATGAAACACATTCTCCATATATGAAGTTTGCATTTTTGGGGGCGAAACAAAGCACACTTGTATCCTATACCTCTAATGTACCTTTTAAACAAGTAAAGAGAACTGAAAGTCATCCACATGGAGCAACATTGTCTGACATGCTAGAAAGATCTGAATTAAATAGCCTGACTGTCTCATTCACTCTTAAGCCTTAGAAAAATAAGGAAATCCAATTTGAGATTTACACAGCAAATCCAAGGCACACTGTTCCTTGACATTACACCTCTGCTTCACATACCTCACTGTCAAGGTAGGTTAGTCATTGAACCTCTTTGACTCAAGCAAAATAGAAAACTCTCTGCTAAAAATGAGTGAAGGTAAAAAGCTGCCTTCACTGGAACATAGCCAACACCCAAGAATAATATTATATTTTCCTTTAACAAGTTCTGCACTTTTAAAGAAGAAATAGAGAAATATTAGAAGGTCTGGCAACTGGCGGCAAAGCCAACCAGCCGAACAGAGGTCTTCATCACTCAGTCATACACCATCCATGCAAAATTACTTTGTTCTACAATTTTTAAAAGCACATAATTCTAAATAACTACATTACTCAATGCTCCTGAATTTTACTGAACGGCAATCCCTCCAACAGGAAGTTAAAGTTCACAATTTAAAACGTGCACACGTAAAAGGGGAAAACAACAACAACCACCCCAACACTACCAACAACCCCCCAAAGGATACACTTTTTCACAGCAATATACAAAATTACACAGCAACAATGTAAAATCATCTGGACAATTTCCTTTCCTTTGCCTCCAATGGAAGGTTTATTCCAGAGAGGCAACTCTCAGTGCACAAAGCCCAGTCGTAAACATGGGAACACAGGAATTGCTCTCCTGGGGCAGATTAATAGTCCACGTAGTTCAGTAACCTCTCATTTGACAACACCCAGCATCACAGGCTTCAGCGAAAGGATGAAGAACTCTCTAGGAGAGCAGTTACAGAAAAACTTTCCCATAAAACCTCTTTCCAACTCCCATCATCTACTGGATGGCTTATGCCCTGGAACAGGAGACTTTCTCTTGGTCTTTTTGTTTTTGCTATCCTGAATAATACAAACAATGCTAAATAATAGCGTAAACATTGTGGATGTCCTCTGTATCTATATCCAGATGGCATATGTTCTTAATCCCCAGAATTGTTGGCCCCAACAGAGTATGGAGGCAGAAAGTCTTGAGGTCACCAATGCAATGTTTAAAATAATATTCTACTACGTTTTTAAATAACTGTCTCATTTTCCCTGAATGAATCTTTGTTGTTAAAATAAAATAAAAGTTAAGTACGTCTAACCTTCTTGAAAACTTTCTGCTGCTCTATTCTTGCCAACACAGACTGCAGTGACTCTTCTTCTTTAGAGGCACAGGAGAGGCTTGGAATGTCTCAGATGCCCTCTTCTCTTCAACTCCCCACCAAAAGTTTCAAGTTTGGTTGCTGACAAGTCTTAGGTCCTTTGTCAAATTTACTTGCCCATTTTAACTGCCAGCATACACTTCTCAGAATGTTACTCATCTAGTTAACAGCTTCTTTAGATTTCAGGGCAAACACTTCTCAGGGCAGAGAGAAAAAAAAATCAATTCTTGAATAACAAG
Source organism: Dromaius novaehollandiae (assembly GCF_036370855.1). NCBI lineage: Eukaryota > Metazoa > Chordata > Aves > Casuariiformes > Dromaiidae > Dromaius > Dromaius novaehollandiae. The sequence continues at coordinate 32,539,880 of NC_088099.1, forward strand.
TCAATCACAAGTAGCAAGTCACTTCTCTAATTAAGGCATTGACTTTCTTCTAAGACTGCACTAGAATTATCTGTATAGTCACTTTCATGTTAAAGCCCTAGGTAAATGTTAGTAAAGGAACAATTACATCAATTAATAACAGCAACTGACAGATATACACTATCAAGGGGATTCCATTAGCTTTCCAAACAAACAATGCCAGTTTACAGATGAAGGCAGAAGAGGAATAGCATGGACCTGAGCTGCCCCAAAACCTGTATTTGCATCTGCATGTAAACACTTAAGCTGGGCAAACACCAAGCAATTACCAGCCTGCTCGTCATTCCTGCAGCTGAGCGACAGGAAGCAGCTAACAGAAGTTCCAGGCAAGTACAAAAATGCAGCTCTTAGGCACTTTGCCCCACCATTTGACCTCTGGTTGGCTTTCGGTTCACTGTGATTTATCTATGCTGGCTGAAGGCTGCAGGCTGTCTCTATGATTTTGGAGAGGGCTGAACATTTGTGATTTTTGCTAATTTATTCACATATTTCATGTCCGTATGTCTTGATTTGCAAAACAGCTCAAACATGGAAATGAGTAGAACATGTGCAAGTATTAGACTACATTATTTCAACAACTACATTACTTTTGGTAAACCAGCTTTTGCCAAAACAAAGCATTCTGAGCTCTGAAATATAACTTCCACATCTAAAAACTTTTCAAAAAAGAGTATCAATTCAAATGGATTTGGATGAGGCAAATCCTCTGAATATTACTGCAAATAAGACTAGCAAGTGCAAATCATCTCCTTGAAATCAGTTGTGACAGGTCCACTGAGTGAGGAAAGGCTGCATGGGAGAATTCTATTTTTTTTTTAATTTTTTTTAAACCAAGACAGTGTGAATATCATACTTCAAGTTATTCCAACATGGTTTAAAACTATATTATCCCATTCAATTCCATTTATATATAGTCAAAAGGCATAGCACAAACTGTAAGGATCTGGCCATTGCTTGGGATTCAGGCTAAAGGAGGAATTAAATGAACAGAAATAACTGCTCAGGAGGAGCTTGGAAGCCTTAATGGCCTTCCCCTCTTCTCTTACTGCAGTTGCTTCCAAATAAATCCAACACAAAGGTTATTTTGCATGGGTGGACGGGAAGTGGAACCAGGTCTGTATTCAAGGACCAGCTCATATTCACTTGTGCTCTGCTCCTCACAGGTATCAAAGAGATACCACAGTGCCAGCAGCATCTGACAAAATGCTGCATGAGGAACCCTTAGCCCAGGACACCTGCTGCTTTCAGGGGCTGATGGCTCAGATAGCATTGCTGAACGTCTGCAGGATTTCCTCACGGATCCTAAAGGCAAATACTATCACCTATCATACAGAACGTTCCTGATCTCCAAACAGCTTTTCAATGCAGACAGCAGGATCTTGTCCCACATGCTAGGCAAAACAAAGTAAAATGCATACATTCAGTTTCTTGCAAATGGCAATATAATCTTTTTCTTTATTATTCACAGGCTCAAAACAGTGTTGTTCTACTCTCAAAGGGAAAGTGTCAAAAAAAACCTTTAAAAAAAAACCTATAAATCAACATACTTAATTGAGACAACTCAAAAAAGGGGCAACCCGTAAGAAGCAAGTTCAAAAATGCTGCAATAGAAACACCGAGCACTTCTGAGTACCAGCAAGCTGACTGAAATCTTAGTGTTTGAAAAAACGAAAATGAAAAGTGTTGCGACAAGTAATCTAAACAAATGTTAAAAGTGAAGTTTGACAAAGATAAAATATCTGCCAAACATCCAAACCATAAATGAAACTGCCATTCAGTGATGGCCAACTAAAACAAGATGTAGTCAGGCACTTTCTGACAGAACAGTGAGTGTATTGTTCAGCCGTCTTATAGACCTTTCTTTAAGCAAAAACTAGAAAAAAAGGCACACCAGTAGGTAGAAAAGTGTCCCTCAATTTCAGTACACACCTTATACTTTCTGTATGGACCTGTGAAAGAAGGGGGATGGGGCTTTTGCTGCTTGATTTCTGCTGCACATTGGTGGTGTTCTGCACAATGGACGGCTCTGAGGACTGCAGCACCAGGAGATGGTAAAGGATGACAGTGAAAGATGAATAGGAGGAAGAGGAGGGTTTGGGGGAGTTGTCAGTTCATCTGAAACTTGGGGGAGATTTTTTGCATTGCTTCAATCCTCTTTGATTTCAAAGGCAAATTAGCATTTTGAATAAAGGACCTCTTTGTTAAACATTAACCACCTCGTCCTTTCAGTGACTGTGCTGACAGTCGGAGATTCCAAGATGACCAGGCATAAGGTCTTTGTACTTCTAATGAACAATAAAATAACCTTATCCAAAGCTTCCCTAATAAAGAGGCAAAACACAGCACAGAGAGCACAGTGCTAAAATAATAAAAAAACCCAGTATATCCCCAACCACAAATTTCATTTAAGGATAAAAGGATAGAAAAGAACAAACAGTATATTAGCAAGGAGAATACAAAAGCCCATTAATGGCTACACTGAAACACATACCAAAAAATACTCTTTAAACATTACAGAAAGACAATGAGCTCCAATGCCATTTGCTCCTTAGTTCATGCCAACAACTCAGGGTGAATAATGTCTGCAAGTCACATATTTACTTTCAGCACACATCTTTTCAAGATATTCACCCTTCTGTGACTGTTTAATGTGGTCTCCTCTATCATAAGGCTATTAAAGTGAACAAGCAAGCAAAGAAACACGACAGTGACCAACAAATGAATGTACCAGTGACTGAATAAAAAAACCAGTACTTCAGTACACACTTCTGTTTGTTATTTAGGCAGCTTCAAGATTTCTTCTGGCAGAATTAACAGTAATACTGAAAATGTGGATTATGCCTCAACTGACCCAGGGGTGCAAGCCCTAGTATGATCTGTACTTAAAATGGCACCTAGGTAATTGGAAATTGCCCAGTTCAGGGCCTGGCCTCTTGATCATTCAAATCAGCAACCGGCTGCTTCACACCTTGATCTAGGGGTGCTCCTGGAAATTATCTTGATGTTCTCCCAGTTCAGCTTCAGCCTTCAAGCACTAGATTCCTTACAGAAAAAAGACATATATGATATATTCTCTCCTTCTCTGTGTTTTCCCTTCCCTAAAGCACCAAAATGGCTTAGAGAAACTCCGCCGAGAAACGAATCTGTCATTGCCACCTCCCTGATGTATGGCAGGCACCACAAAATAATTTGTTGCTGGCGTATACCTACAGCAAACTATGACAAACTGCCCCTGCCGGCTTGGCTGCGGCGCTGGCGGAGGGGCTCGCCGGGATGCTGGTGGGTGGCACAGCCGTGGCCACAGAGCCCTCCCGCTCCACCAGCCCTCTGCCCACAGCAGGGATGAGAAACACACCTCTGAAAACCCACCTGAAGTCATAGGTCTCATGACAGCCCAGCCCAAACGTCCATCCCTGAAAAGATTTTTTTAGGGCTCAACAGATATGGAATGACCTGATCCGGCTCCAAATTATTTCAGTGGTACCTGGATCAAGCTCTTTCTGATACCTGAAAATACTTTCTATGGCACATATATTCAGGACGAAACACTTCTTCCCCTGTGGTAGGCTGTTTGCCCACTGAAAATGTCCCGAGTCCCACCGGTCTGGCAGGCAGTCATCCAGACCAGCAGTCACATCTCACCTCTGTGAAATGCATTGCTAAACTAATCTATCATCCAGTTAAAATAACTATACTGCAGTTCACACCTAAGAAACAGCATCCAATTTTCCTAGATATATTTGAATGAACATATATACATCTTCAAAAGACATGCTATTTTGCAAGACAGTTTTCTTCCTCAGACACAAGGAATCAATCAGTTTAGCCTCAGCTTAAATTATAGTTATTTCCTCAAAAGTGTCCCATGTGTTTCTTTGCAGACTAGTCTTAGTTGCATTGCATTTTAATTAATTGTACACACGAGAACTAGATTTTATACAAATCTAGTTTAGCAATTTTCAGTCAGGAACAGCCTTAAGCCATACTTTAAAGGAAACATAGCTTTCTTCTATCATAAATAGAGGTCACAACAAATTGAAGAAAGTCTATATGTTTTATGATTTGTTTACAGGATGGAAATGCTTTGCATTTCACTATGACAAACATGGTCATGGGTAAAAACCCATGTATTTAGTTGAAAATACAATTGTTGATTTAATGTTTATTTTAAATCTACTAACCAAAAAACTTTACTTGAATCCATTAATTATACAATTAACATTTAGACCCATAATATGGCAAGTATCATTGTTTTTATTGTTTTTAAATGTGAGAATGTCTGGAACGACATCTTCTGGAACTGGGGAGGGAGGACCGGAAAGCAAAGCCCAGCATGTAGCCACAGAACACACATCGCTACCGTAACCTCCGCTCCTGTACCAAGCAGCGGGTATGTGCCTGAACTGCAAACACCAGCTGAAGCAATCCCTATAACAGTAGTTTCTGTTGTAAAAGTTCAAGAGAGGAATCCTAAGAAAAACTGAAATGGAAGAAAATATGTATATACAATTGACAATCACAAACATACAGGATATACATACAGAAAGACAGAATACACATAAAGATCATCTCATCAGATGGCTGTACTCCACTCGTACATAATAACTTCTGGGATTCAGAGGAGAGAAATCCTAACTATTAACCATATGGTTCTTTGTGCAGCTCCTTTCTCACCCTCAGAGCATGGCACAAAATGCCACTTACTAGGGGCACACCTGCTGCTGGCAACTGGAGATGGGAAGTAAGCTTCACTAAGCAGCAAGATACTGGCAAGGATTAGAGACACAGGGCACGACAAGAGCGCTACGGACGACAGGGTTATAGTAAGCTTCACTAAGCAGCAAGATACTGGCAAGGATTAGAGACACAGGGCACGACAAGAGCGCTACGGACGACAGGGTTATACAGCAGGAAAAACCCTTTGCCTCTTGGAGCCCGAAGTGGGAGCGTTACAGACTATGGCTTTTCTATACATGAAGTGAAAGCAATTCAACACATCTCAGGAAGACCAGTAAACAGCTCTAATTTTTTTTTTTTAAGGTGTTAGGGAGAGAGAAGAAGGTGACTATACCACCTGAGGGGAGCCCAAGGCTGCATCTCACCTCAGCAGGACTTGGAAAGAAACACTGGCAAGATAATGAGCTTGAAGGCTTATTATTCCCAGTAAAGTTTTAGGAGTATCTGAGGGAGGTAATCCCAGCTGGGGTTTACACAGACATTCAAGGCTCACGCATATCTTAAAATTGGGCCTGGATTACTTCCATCTCAGAGAAAAAGAAGAGCCTGTATATCAATGATCAGAGGTCAAGATAAGAAGGTGCAAGTGTACCTTTTCGTTCTGCACTTTCAGCTTATTGCTTATAGACTACATGGGAAAAATAAATCCAGAGACCATATTGCCTGTTTTGTATTTTAATTAAGTAAGTGCCTGGAAATAAGTAATAGGGTTTTCTTGCTAGCTGCCCAAACACTGGCCTTTCTATAACCACACCACCAGTAAGATATTTATTAAAAACAAACAAAAACCCCGCTGGCACATAAGTTAATTAACATGTCTCTACCAACTTCATCTTTGCTTTTCTTTTCAAAAATGAATACTTCCTCATTTGACACAAAATCTAATATTCTCTAATCCTAATCTCTCTCTAACCATCCAGGGTTCTTTTGCCATCACAGCATGTGACATTTCAGACCCTAATGCTGCCATTTTCTTATTCAGCTCCTATAGACTCCTACAGTGTATTCCATTTGTTATGGGTGATTTGTTAATGCCCAATTTATCCAATGCTCTCTGCATCATTTTAGTGTGATGAATGGCTATTGTTTGCCTGCTGTTGTTTGCTTCTTAGTTTTTTTCAATATTCTAACAAAATAAAGTACTTATTCAACTCCTCTAGAGCTGCAGCACCCACTTCTAGTTCCATTTCTTTTTTCTACTTAGTGCACCTTTATTCTCCAAATCTTTCTTCAATTCATAATACCGCAAAAACGTTGCTGTCATTGCTAGGACTGCCAACAACTTTCTTCTAACCCACTCTTTCTTCATCTCCAATTATCATCTGTCTGATTAGCTCAATTAATCCATATTAATTTAGTAGGTCAAAGAAAACTTCTGTCATAATAGCTGACTTCTTTAGCATCACTGCATGCTTGGAATCACAACAGATTTATGGGAAGGCACTGGCTGAAGGTGGATGTCCTCCTTTGCCCAGCCTATCCTCCTTTGCCCAGCCTATCCATAGGATAAATTTCATGCCATACTGTATAAGAATGCTTTCAAAGAATCATTAGGAAAAGGAAGAGGACGATGGTAGAGATGTGACACAACCACCTACCTTTATATGTACCAGACCTGGCTCTCATCCACCTCCATCCTTGAAAATGGATATCAGAACTGCAAGACACTTGATTGATTCTGGATGATAGTAACACAATCAAGTTGTTCTATGATGGACAGGGCCCTGGCAGAGGCCAGATAAATTTTCACGACCCAGAAAGTTATAAAGTTGTCCATCTCTTTGTAAAATGAATAATAAAGGCATTTGTAAGCCAAAATGATTTTGTAACCCACTTCAGGATTGTACTACAACTACATAAGGCACAGGGAAGAGGGCTGCTGGATTCTATCTTCAGATCTGACAGTGATTTGCTAGTGACTTCAGGAAAAGTCATTTGAACTCCATATGACTCAATTTTTCCATTTGTAAAATGGAGAGCAGCATGTGCTTCCATTTTAAGATGTGACATACTCTACTAGACTGACGACATCATTAACAATAAGTAACTAACACCTATTAGCACTTGATGAGTTTGGTGTATGTGACTGCCCTTTTAAGTAGCTTTCCTGGGGGTAGTGGAAAACATGACTTACAGTTTAGTACAGATAATAACTTGATTTCAATTCATTCAGAAATTCATTCAGAAAAGTGCAACATACATGCTCCTAAATGAATTCCACACCCCAATTCAATTCAATACCTAAGGGGGAAAAAAAAAGTCAGTGAAAAATGAGGCAACATATTACAAGAAAGCTGTTTTATCTACCTGTTTCCTGCATCTCACGGTGATTTACAATAATAGGTAATAACTAGTGTACATTATATCTAGTTTTTAATAACTGCACTTCCATTGTATTTCACTTCCCAAAGGGACTATTTATATTTTTTTCATATCTTTAACTGTAAAACTCTAAACTGCTATAATCAAGCATTGCTTTCTTTTGTATTCTGGACATCCTCAGTTGATTATAATCACTGCCCACTGAACATACCTTCTGAATGTTAATCATGTAATAAAATACAAGTTGGTATTATTATATTACCTACTGCCCCATTCACTCACTCTTTTCTCCTTAACCCAGGAGACACAGAATATGAAGAATTAAAAAAAAAAAGGTAGGAGAGAAGAGAGTAAGAAGAGCCCAGAGTAAGCAACTCTGTCTTTGAAGATGACACAGCTGAAAGGACAGAGTTGAAAAAAGTGAAGGACAGGTTTTTCTCCCTGGGGTCTCTGAAAGACATGTAGGCTCTGAAAGTATGCTTTGAGATACTTGTACAACAGTCATTGAAACTTCAGATAAAATAAATCATATTCTAAAGTGGTATAACTTGTAAATGTGCATGTGCTTTCTTTGGAACTAGGGACTTGCTCCCAAAAACATCTGCCGGTGGAGGGACTACATGAGGGGAATATATTTTAAAATGTGTCAATAAAAGTAAGTAAATTAATAGGTAAAAAAATATATATATCAAGCTGAAAGGTCAGCTGGACTTTTCAAACTGAACCCAGAATTAGGGGAACTCATAGGTTTGAAAGGATGCCATAACTGTAAAGTAACTCAAAGGGTCACTGGAGAGGGGAGAGGGTATTGCATCTGATAAAGTCCACAGTGACATTTTCAGCAGTCTCATATACAGTACGTATTTCAGAGACTTCTGAGTTTCCAGCAACAAAACTTGATGCAATCTAGAGAAAACTTCCAACTAAAAATCCTTGGTGTAACTTACACTCATCACAAAGGATACAAGCACATACACATGCACATGCACTTGCACAAGAGGTCTTAGTTTTCTCTGGTTTAATACAGAAAGCTAATACGACAACCTAACAATAAAAACACTAAAGACCATCACTATAGCTTTGTCAGTGCAATCAAAAGTCTGGCTATAATGGCATCCGAAAAAGCAAGACAAAACTGCAGCCTACTTATAAATAAAGAGCTCCTTAGGAAATAGGGTTTTAATAGAATACCTAGAACCTAACTCTCTTGAAAATCTCTCTGTCCTCTAACTGGATGCTGTTATTACAGGTAATTAATATTTCTTATCTGCCTCTCAGAAGAAGGAAGGAATGACTATCTGCAAGGTGGATTTAGGAAAACCACACAAAGGAAGTTGGCCAGCTCAAGTTCAGCCAGCTGGAAACTAAAATCAATGAACTAAAAGCATTATTAATTGAGACAACTAAATACAGACAGAGGAAAAACTACCAGCAAAGCAGAGGAGATAAAGCAGACAAACCATTATCAACAACAGTAAATAACACTGAGTGAAACAGATATGATCTAACACAAAGTATCATGCACATAAGTACCAGCGATATTACTTTTGAATTTGATTTATTTTATCTTAAGTTACAGCACACATTATTTAAGCAAGCCAGTTCCTTCCAGGTATCTTCCTAATATCCTCTTAAGGAGGACAGTATTGGATGTCCAGATAATAACAGGTAAATGAAAAGGCAAGAAAACCCTAACTGCCAAGAAAGGCTCTGCACAAAAAGGATAGCTAAATTTCCTATACGTAGCAATCCAGAACCTGGACTAAAGCATATCTCTACATATCTAAATGTAAAGACTTGAAATGATGGCAAGTTCCTCACTTCTCCCGTTAAGCTCTCTTCCCTTTTCACCTCCTTGTTTGCGGTTATACTGTGCATACTTAAGGAACTGCTGTAGACTGAGCGCCCACAGAGCAGAGGCCGGCCCCAAGAACAGCACACCCGCGCAGCACCGCTGCCGTTCTCCAGGTCTGACGTGTCCAACGCAGTCGCTTAGATCCCTGCTTCAGGAAGAGAGGTCTGCGAGGACATTTTATCAGATGGAAACAGCAGTATCAATGCTGCCATAAGGTAGCATCTTTCACTCTGAATAGGCATTGATCCAAAGAGGTACAATGGTACTAAACTTAGAACAACATGCAAAAATGAGTTCCTGACAGCTTTTGAGGGTTAAATACTCAATAGTATTTATCATCTGAAAATGGGTATTATCTCCAGCGCTTTAGCCAAAGTTCTCTCTTGGTAGTAATAGCCTTCAACTCCTCCCTGTGGTTGCACCTCTATGTCCTATTTGCATTTGTTATACATCCCAGTCTGCTGTCTGCTGCAACAATTGTGTCCTGCCTTAAAGGACAAGTTGTGGGTGAAGAAATTCTGAGCTCCAGCTGAAGTGATTACCATCAGGCCTACTGTGCTGTGCCTTAAGATCCTCAGTAACCATGTAAAGCATATGCAGGCATGATAAGGAGAACATACATTATGAAAAAAATCTATACACAGCTAATGTTCTTCTGGGAGTGAAATGGAAAACGTAAGCACAACAAACCGAATGCCAGATTAATCGCAACCAGTTTAATCACAGCTGAGACTAACTCACCTCAGCCTTCATGGACTCTGCTCACAGTTGTTAAGTGTTCAGTAGCTGTCAAGGAAAAATTCGTACATCTCAAGAAAGCACAATACGTTCTAGCCCGGTCTGCATCCATCAGTATGTCCAAAACCCCCAGATGGTGTGCTTGCCTAATACTCCTAAGTTATCACTGTATTACAAACTCAGCTCTGGTATCTTTACTGAACCTGACTAAAATATTCATTGTTATAGGAGCGTAACATGTTCAGTAAGGTCCCAAAGTTCATTCACTGTCATATTAATTGTTTTGTATAATCTGTTTTACCAGTGGAAGTGTGCTTCCCATGTAGGAGGTGTACACTGCCTACTGTTAGGCAAACATTTGCCTTCTATTTCTTTGACTATAGATGTTAAAACCTTAAAAAAAAAAAAGGTAAAGTTTCCAATGAAGTAACCTATAGAGGCAAAAGCATCGATAATATGGCATTTACTGTTTACAGTTAACTACCTCTTTTTAATTTTAATATTCAAGAATATTTCACAGAGGTTATAAAAGATACTTATTCCTGTCATACCTTAATACATTTGTAAAATACTGAATATTCCACTAACATTTCTGCAAGTCTGAGGAAACAACTGCCAAACAATCTGTCCTGGCTTTGAGGCTTCCTAACCAAAAAAGAGCATTAAAAAAATGAGTGCTGTGAACTTCATAACTATGCTGTGTTTCTTGTCATGCTGGGATTAGTAATAGCAGTGCTATCAAATATTACTGTGCAATAAAACCTGTGGTTTGCATTTAGATTACATTTGATTTCTTCATGTGGAAAATGCATGCTCTAATTTTCTTCTTACAGTAAAATTGATAATACATAGAATACAACATCACAGCAGATGACACAGCCTACAAGGTAGGCATGACTTGTTTTATAGTCATAATGCTCGTACTTCTGGCTGTGATTTTATGATCTAGCCATACAAAAAGAGTACAGAAAAGATATTTATAAATAAAGGCATACAACAGTAAATAGGAAAGGAGACCAAGTTACAGAACAGATTGAACTGGATATAATCAGAACCAAACAGCTTTCACAAAAACTGCAAACTTAGCATTTGGCTGCCTCACCAGTCAATAGTGCATGTACAGCAGCCTTCTTTAACAAAAGAAAGCAATTCTAGGTAGGAAGAAAAAGAATGAAATAGGACAGAGGACATCCTCACCGGGCAAAAGAACTATTTCTTTGAATGTACGCCGTTAAAGTTCACAATATCATCAACAGCTTCCCTCTCCCCTCCCCCTTCCTCCACAAAGTAAAAATCACCTGTCACTATTTCCTTATGAGTTAATCTAGTAAAGTATTCACTGTAGCAGTATCTTTTATAATATGTCTCAAAAAAGCTTCTAAAAACATCTAGGATCTTATTAGCCAAAAAAAAGAAAACATATAAGGAAAAAGAAAAGAAAAAAGAGCTGCACACAGCGCACGGTCTCCATGGGGACATTCCACATGGCAGAAACTGTGAACAGAGCATTTCCATCAAAGAAAGGCGCTAGGCTAGAATTACACAATAAGGAACGGGCTGGAGAGCTCATTATCATGTAAAAACCATAGCCCTATATATACTGTTATATCTTTGTATGTCCTCACATTAACAAATTGCTATTTATTAACCATGATTTACTGAATCAAGCACAGCAGAACTGGGCACTAGCTGAAGCAAAGCAGCTGGATGTAAAACTAATGCAAATAGCTAAGAGGAAAGTGATGTCTTAACTGCTTCTCAGCATAGCTTGATCTACCAGCCAACAGATGATCGGCTTACACATCATAACAAACATTTCACCTTTTGTTAGACTGTAATAATTCCTGAATAAATACAAAACATGGTCAAGCCTGACAAACTGCTATATGAAGAGTTATAAAATCATTCCTAGCTCACACTAAGGAACATCCCACCAATGGTAAAAGAAATTACCATTTTGCTCCGACATACTGTTCTTACATTTGGGCCAACTGTGAAAAAATCACAAAGTGAAAATGTATTTATTTTTAACTGTTTACATCTGCTTCAAAGGACACATTTTCTTTACTACTACCAAAATGTTATCACCACATTATCTTATTCATCTGAACTCACATTTTCTTTCCACTGCAGTTTCACCGTGGATGCACATCTAAATCCAAAGAAACAAAATCCTGATTCCACCAAGCCAAAGATAACATTGCATCTGAAGGCCAGAATTTCAGCAGAGGTGTACATTCCCAACGGAAAACATTAGTATCTGCATAATGCTCAAACCCTACCTGGTGTCCATTTGCTTGCATGGGCTTTCTATCTGGCTTAAGATGAGCGCTGGTAGCAGGAGAAATGCATTTTAAGTACGTATCATAGCCAACACGCTTTAATGGCTTAAAGACTGTTAACGTTTCTTTGCTTTTTCATTTGTATACTATGGGTATACTGTTCAGGAAGAAAAAAAAAAAGCATCTGAGCTTCAGATTTTTGTTTTTTCTATTCCAAGAAAAAAACATAGACAAAATTTGTGCAAAATACAGCAGTTCCCTGACATGGCAGTTGATGCAGATTTACTATTTTATTGTAGACATGGCTTCCTACCTTTGAAGTACACATTAACCAAAGTTGAAACTCATTTTCGATTACAAAGTTTCATTTGTTTTTTCATAGTCCTCATGCAAAATTTACTTTGGCACAACAAAGATGTGCATTATTAATCAGCATAGGTTTGTTTGAAAAGTGGCCTCTGTTTATTCAGAGATAAATATGACTCCAAATCCACGCTATCTTTTCCACATGGAATGTGAGTGTCCCAGATTCGGTATTCACTTTTCAGTTCATTTGGGCCTGTGAGGGATGAAATCAACTTTGGAAAACAACAGAGGTAGATTCTACATGGTAACAGAAGCAGAAACCACATGTTTTTTTGTGGTTTCGAGTATCAAATTGATAATGTCAAATCTCTCTAACCACATCCATTACAGCAAAATCTCAGCCCAGTTAAAGACAATGAACCTTTGCTATTCGCATTAAATGAATCCAGTCTCACCCACCAATGATCAACACACACAATATCATTTCAAAATCACACAGCCACTTTCTTCTCGACTCTGTTAACATTTTCAATTCAGTTTTAAACTTCCCTTGTTTATTCTCATACTGCAGGCAATTAACATTTATAACCTAGCTAGTTGAGCAGATCTGTGCAACTTTAGCATGAAAAAGTCTTTAAAATTACCGTTCCTTACAAGTTATTCTGATGAAAAGAGAGAATATTTACCAACGACTATTAAGCATGAAGTTTAAGAAAACAGTAGAAGCTTGTAGGAGGATTTGCTAATGTAGTTTATTTGTTCTTACTTCTCACATCTGAAAAGATATTGCCTCTGAAGTCTCTGACAATAATGCAAAATAGATATTCCTGGGAGACAGTACAAAGCCAAATGCAAGCTACAAAGCCAGATAATTCAGTCTTAAGGATTTCATCGCAAATAAATCCACTGAAGTCTCAAATTGTTCAGTGCTGCTGGAAAAAGAAGCTGGAAACCTGACATCAGTCTCTGCAAACACAAGCACAAAACAAAAGCATGTATATATTTTTCTTAAATCCTGTATGAGAAGTCACAGTGCTACCAGACAGTGATTACCTTTCAGAGGTCACAACAGATATGCTTGTTGCAAAAATTAGATGGATAGAAAAAGCATGAATGCTTGAGTGATTCTGTAGAGAAACTTGCCCACACCTAACACAATGGAAAAACTGTTCAAGAATAGCTAATCTGTGTGAAACTATGACCCCAGTAATGCTGTTAGAAGCAGTAAAAACTGTAAAAATCCACCGAACTAAGTGTTGACCGAGCAAGTTAAAGCTTTAGGTAGGCATCTCTCAACCCATCCATCCACCCACATACCTGAGGGTGGTATCTGTGTGATAAATTGCATTTAACACGCACCTGCACTCTGCCTACTAATCCATCTTCACCTTGGCTACCTCTAACACTAGAAATCTCTGAGGCACTTCAAACAACCACCTTCAGTGGGGAAGATTTTTTCCTCAAAAGTGTATTGGCTAGAAGCCAGGAAAGATTTAAGTTGAAGTATATTGCAATTCAACCTGGTTAGAAATAGGATCTTTAAATTCTGAGAAAACTAAGTGTCCAGGCCTTCTATCTGTATAAATCATATGTTAAGTTACTAAGGGGTATGCGACTCAGAGACCCAGATAAAAATACACAGGTGAGGATGGGGTTAGGTGTGGCAGCCCTGGGGATACTGGTAGAGAGGGAACATGCTCTTGCCTCTGCTCTTGGCTCACCTACACACAGAACACCATTTCCTAAAGCTGATTGACTGAACATGCAAACTCCAAAGAACAATTCTTGGAAAGCTAAGGGTACGCAAAAGGCAACTTTCCAGCAGCCACCTGCACCGAATACTGAGGCCACATAGAGGGAACCGACTCTTCAGTTGTTGAATATCAGGAAAATCAGGAGCAATCTATAGGAGGACCATGCGATTTGTTCATTTTTAATTTTCACTATCCCTTGATATGCAAATAATATTCATTCCATTCTGTAGTGCATCTGGCAGGGAAAAAACTCCATTTGATTAGGAACTGAAGAAAGAAACCTACACAATGGATATTAACTGCTATTCAAATCAAAGGGGCAGTAAATTTATGGAGGAAATGCTAAAATCTTCCACAAAAACTTGCAAGTACTGTCTATTACATGACATGACAGCTTACAGGGAAGCCAATACTTACTTCTTGTCTCCAAGCCACTCGATCTGTGGCAGTGTGGAGAAGTGCCTGGGGCATTACCAGTGGTTCACAGTGACCTATATCCATGGCCAGAATACTCAGGGAACAATTCATCCAGCAGGCAGGAAAATTTTCTGCCTCAAGATGAGAGGAAGAGAGAGTAAGGGGGGATTTCAGGCAAAGGCCTATCACTATCTGAACTCTGTCAGGGCATCAGGACTGGACCCTGCCTGGATATATGCTCACAGTTTGCTTCTCTAGCAGCTCTGCACACACAGGAATTAGCAGGAGTCCAGCATGCAGAACAGCTTCTGAATTGGGCCATTAATCTGCACAAGCAGAAAGACCTCCGCAACCATACACACTAGCAGCCATCACATGCCAGGTTACAAGACTGAACAATCATTTACATTGATAAACAGTACATGCCTCCCTGAGTTACAGCAGAAGTTGGAAGCAAAGTACAGGGAAGAGAACGGAAGAGTAGGTATGTGCACACCTGGTAGGAAACAATGGAATACGGCAGATTTATTTAAAACATTAAGATGATTACTGGTATTATTTCTTCTGTGGCAGGATGCAAAATCTTCAGAGATGGTCGAAGCCTTAAATGGCTCGGCTCTAAAAATATAGTCACTGCCACAGAAGTCTTTTCTAGCTTGAAACAAATGCCACAAAAACATCAGGGTAGAAGAAAACTCAAGGTATCAGGTATACAGAGCCACACAAAGTAGCTACAAGCATAATTTTTGTCCATACAGTTGTTTGCTGATATATCAATTAACTAAGCAAACCCTCCCTGCTGTCTATTCAATAGCTGATCAGTTAGCTGATTCCTTCTAAGTCTTTTGGGAGGACTAAGTCTTGAGCACTTGATTTTAAGGACAGAGCAATAGCTTTTTCAGAGTTATATAGGGCACCATCCCTTCATCATGGTGTAAAGAAAGTAGAGTTGTTTGGAGACCTTTCAATTTTGATGTCATTGCTAAAAGCAGAGGGGATCTTATTTTGGGCTCAAACCTGCAACCATCAGTTCCTTTTCTAACTACATCACCAACAGTCATCTATCTTCCAAAACTACAAACATAATGGTAACATTGCAGACATGTCAGGACTTAACTTTTGTAGTCCGTACATAAAACCTAAAGCCCTCTTTAGAGCAGCCATAAACGTAGCAGACCTAAGTGGGACAGAAAAATATATCTCACAGAGACTGTTTGTATCACAAGAACACCCATTATTTATACCAATCCAAAGCACGAACAGAACCACGTACAAGGTAAGCTATGAGAGCCAAAACAGCACTACATTAATCATCTAAACACATGACTATATAACCGACAAACAAGATCTGAGTTAAGGCTGCTTGTCAGTTCTTCAGGCTGATGCTGGAAATAACGGGACTAAGATGAGCACGAGGAAGAACAGCTCAGGAGAATGAAGAGGGCTGGCTGACAGAGGCACCTGCTTACTTGCTTTCCTTTTGCACAGAAATTTGCACAGTAACAACTGTAAGTGCACATTTATGCTTATGCCCTTTTACATTAACATGAGTCTAAAGATCTTCTAGTGGATGTAAAATAACACACTACATACTTAAAAGCACTTTTGCCCTGACAGATGGTGTAAAGGGGCCCTTGTACAGATACAAGTCTCACTTGGTAGCTCTAGCTTTAGAAGTTATTTACTTGTGTTTTTTGTTTTCCCCATGTATGATAAAAATGCAACAAAAAGTGAAAAGACTTGTTAGGAGAGTATTTCAGTAAAAACAAAAAATATGGGAATTGAAAAAAAATTATATAGATGTATGTATGTATGCATATACGTACAACACAAATTGCCAAGTGTGTGTTCCTTGACTAGTGTTAATCCCACCAGAAACCCAGAATCAATTCTTTAAACAATGGTGGCGTTTAAGTTTTGCTTGTCACCCAAGAACAGTGAGTGAACAAAAGTTTGAACTGTTTCAAGTGAGCTTGAAAGATGCTTATTCACCAGAGTTTGAATCTATTGCAAATGGCTCATTTAATTCAACCTCAGAGGCATTTGCTCTCCACTTTTCAACCTTAGAAAGCTGTAACCTAGCTAAGGAGGTTAGACACAGTATCATCAGTTCAGATCAAAAGTGCCAATGAACAGCTGAGATGTAAATTTATGCTAGTATGCTTACAGAGACATGAAAATAAATACTGGATGTAATCAGTTTGGGCTACACTACATACTTTCACTTGTTTTGAAAGAATCTCTGGACGACATATTTTAAATAAAAGCTTGAATTTAAAATCAACCAGGGAAAAATTAATCTAACTGCCAGTTTACTGGAACAAGAACAGATTCAGATTCCATGACAAACAAATACATATTCAAAATTAACTTTAAAAATGTTTCTAAATTCAACCAATGTGCTATAAAATGACACCTGTATATAGCATATGTACCAAGTATAAAGCACTGAAACAAGGATTAACTACATGCACAGATTTTATGAGTACACTGGGAGCAGGACGGTGAACTAAATAAAGTAAAGCAATCTGAAATCCACAGACATTACATTTTCCCTGTATTGAAAGAGGGAGGGGTTTTGTGTTAAAGGTTTTTTGCAGGGTGTTTTTTTGTTGTTTGAAAAAAAACAAGGCAGCTACTCGGATTATCAGTGGGTTTAGTTTAGCTGCAGAATATTTACGGGAAAATTAAACCTATCTAAATCCTGAAACATCTGTTTTTATCAGAGACTCACCGATTTCCAGAAAGATGATAACCACATATAAATCCATTTTCCCAGGAAAACTATAAAAATCCTTTCCATATGCAATGCTCAGTACTCAGTATTTGCCACTAGCAGACATTGTTCTTAAACAAAATGGGAAGCAGCCTTAGAAAGCATCCAGATAGAAAAGAGAATCTTAGTCTCCCCGTAAATCCTGCAAAAATACATCCCGTGCACTTGTGTGGATCTCTTTATTGCAGTTGACATGGGCTTGCCCAGGGGACTAACTTGTTGTTCCATAAAGATCCTTAAATAGGCACTACTGATGAAACATTTAATCCAAGCTCCAGTATCAAATGGCTGCTATTGCCAGTGACAGTGATAGAAAAATCTATTTGGCAATTAAATAACTGCATGCAAAGCTATGACTGTTTATTATGCCTTTTAACATAGTTCAGCTGTTCTGGATCATATCCAGTAAGCTTCACATTTTACAAAAAGTGCATTCCATATAATTTATAAGTAACATGCTTTAAACCTTGGTTTTTTTAAATACACCTTTTCACTCAGGTTGTTATGAAGTGTTTGCTTGGGCAGGGAAATACATTTTACACACAAATGCAACTCTCATCATTCAACTACACTACTGCATTAGACCTCTTTCTGTTGATAATGAAATTATCAACATACAATACAAGAATAAAATATATACGGAATATATACGGAAGTATATAATATACGGAAGACAAGATTATATTTTTAGTTGTCGAAAAAACACTTTAAAAATTTGCTATGTTTACTTTAAACATAAAGGACATACAAAAACTATTCATTTTTTGTAAAATACAGGAATACAGTTTGATCCCATGAGTCTAATAAAACTCTGCATAAACATAACAAAAATGAAAACTAAGGTGAATAGCTAAGATGAACAGCTAAGCTAGACTATGTTTCACTTGGACTTCCACCATGCCAGGAAATAACAAAACAAATGAAGGGGCAGTAATTAAAAGGGCTTTAAGATTAGAGGCAGCTTTACATCCATATGTGGAACACCACTAAAATAGCACACAGCATTCTGTTTGACAAGGCTGTAATTTAACAAAATACATAAGGATACAAGTTTCAGTTCAGAGAAGTCATCTCTGCAGAGAGCAGCACTTAAGCATATGCTTAACTTGAAATAATCAAAAATTAACATGTTTTAAGTATGAATATACATCTTTGGGACAGAGACTATATTTTGGTTTCAAGTTAGTATGTGGAAAAAATGAAGTCATGCTAATACATATAACAATATTGAATAAATATGGGACAAAAATACTGGAAATTGCAGTGTATACATCTGAACTAAATCCCTTTCCACAAACTTTCAAAAAGACAGACCAAGATTTTTTGTTTGTTTTAGTAACAGGAATATTTATTCTGATATTTCTCTTGATATTAAAAGGAAAAAAAAAGTTAGTCTCCCAGTTCACATATTCCTTTTCCTCCATTCAATAAATATAGTATAAATTAATTTAAAAATTAATAGATTTAATGTTTCAGAATGAACACTGATTCACATTTGGTATTGAGATTTTAGTTACTGCTTGCAATGCCATTTTTAACTTGCAATTTTGTGATAGTACACTTTGGCAAAACACCCCTAAAGCTAAGTCCTTAAAGAAGTCAGTGCTGTTCAGGATAAATAAATGCAGTTGTCAGTACAAGCTGTAGTTCTTACTGTGCCAATTTCTGGAGAAGATATTTTTGTCTTAATTTATCAGATTATCAAAACAGTAGATTAGAATTTATGAAGAGCACTATTTCCATTTTCAAATTTAGACATTATTCTTGGAAATCATTTATGAGTTTTAATAGTCCTTTTAAAGTACACAGACTGGAGTTGTGAGGTAGGAAGCTTCAGTTAAAGAGTTTTTGTGAAGTAATTGATTTAAGTATGTTGCTGTACCACAGGTTCATGAGAAAATAAACTGAGGCATTACCTTTGGCTGCATTAAATTTATCCTCTAAAGTAAAAAAAAAAAAAAGAAAAAAAGAAAGAAAAAAGAAAGTTTGCCTAGTAAATAATGTTGTTATGTGGTATTATAATATCTCTTGTTCTATATTTTATAGTTATTTATATGGGAAAAGGTCCAGACTGTCAGTGCTTAAAAAAAACTGCATTTGAGTGCCTCTTTACTTCCTTTAGTTCTCCCTGCTGGACAGAAACTTTTAATCACAAAAATACCTCTTGTAAGTCCGTCTTAAATCCAGCTTAGTTATACTCAAATCCTGACACAATCACTTTGCTGTAAAAATATCTTCTGAGCAGTCCCAACTGGAACCCATTAGATTTGCCTTTGACAAGCAGATTATTTATGAAGAATACAGAACAGACCCTGCAGGAACACGGAGCCCCAGCCTGGAAGACTCCTGGGCAAGGGTTCCCACTAAGCACAGGAGATCCCCCTCTGCGAGCCTGTCCACGCTCTCAGGTAAGCCCGTGCTTCAGCACCTGGACTGGGCCACAGCAAGAACGCTAGATGCCACCAAAAAAGACGAAAAACAACAAAAAAAACCCTATCTGATAACTTTCTTATGGCTTTTTTTTTTTTTTTTGGAGGGGGAGGTTCTGAATTTTGAATCAGACATTTTTTGTGAGGAATAGTCATCAAAATCTCAGTGAATGGTTCAGAATTCTAGAACAGATCTTTAACAAGCTTGACTGGCGCACATTCAACAAATGCTGTTTGGCATTTCTTTTCTGTTGCTTTGAAAGTTTCTGTTTTGAACCAATGGCAGTAATCAAATCTTTTATTTCTTCCTCCTAGAATTCTTATCTCTAACATCTACAATTATGCTGGTTTATTATTACAGAAAATATCTTTAAAGTGCCAAATCCATCTGAATAAATATGCTTCAATGCAATTAGCAATGCATAAACTATTCTTTTTTTTTTTTGATGTATCACAATGAATACATTGGCTTTAACATCTATTCTCTTGATAAGTCATTTTGAGGTGGTCCACTTTTGTTTTCCTTACTTTCACAAACATGCTTGCAGCCAGTAAGAGACTCTTCACTATGATTAATGGCCTCCCATTGGGTATACAGAAAATTTCCCAGCCTGGTTCCCTTGAGAATGCTCCACTACATGGATTTCTACGCAAAGCTAGATTAAAAGAGGAGGAGCAATAGCTATAGTCCACCTACCCCACAGCCATCAATTATATACAGTTATAAATCAAAGTTTTCAGCCAGAACAAAGACTAGTGTGGCAAACAAACAAGGGCGTTCACAGCAAATTGTTTTGAAGCAGAATAAAACTCTTGATAGAAACAATGGGGCTAGCAAAGCCACTGTCAATATCACTATAAAGTTCCGTTGATTTATTAAGAATTAGACACAGTGTATCCAGTTCCTGCTGAATTAACTTAAACAGAAAGCAGCAAGTGGAAAAATTAGCAAGGAGATGGATTTCTCTCAAAGAAAAAAAATCACACAATTCTGTACGATAGTTAATTGAATACAGTAGTGTGAATCATAAAGTATCTGTACTTTACCTCTAAATATTTGTGTTTCTTGGCTTATGGTTTTAAGCTCTCTTTCATGAGACACTGGTATGTGTAGCTCGTCCATATTTCATGTCCTGGTCTGTTTGTTTTCTGTGCTACTTCTGCCTCTATGCCATAGATGATTTTGATCATTTTAGATGTTTGCTAAATACTCTTCACACAAAATCTGCTTTCAAACAAGATATTAGAGAAAATGTTAGGACACACAGAGACAAAAATAATGTTAGGATCTCTCTTCAGGACAATGTGACTCATCTGTAAGAGGCTGCACCCTCCTTTTTTCAGGCATTTAGAACTCCACCTTTGACACATAGCAGTTTTTAGAAAGCCACAAAATATAGTATCAGTCAAAATGTAATTGAGTCCCATTCATAAAATTTGATGGAGATTTGCACCCAGTTTTGATCATAGAACATATTTTACGTAGACCCTGTTTTTCTCTGAAGAAAGAGATGCTTGAAGAAAGTGTTCAATAATTTTTAGCAAGATTCCTCAAATGTTTGTGAAACAGCTTTTGACAACTCTGACCAACTCTGCACAGCCACACGCAAGAGTCTTTTATTTTCACTAGTATTTCCTTATGCTACAAGCCTCTTCGGCTTGCAACAGACAACATAAGCACCCAGAATCAGGAAGAAGATGTAATTTATGTGCCAGATACTGCGTTGCTGATCACGTATGGTCTCACGCTAAAGTACAGAGTCAGCCAAATCTTCTTGCAGGCCAGGCCTGTGGTATACCACACATTTAATACATGACTCTTAAAAGGAGTAACAAGATGGCCAGATACCCTATCTCTAGTGTTTACAGCTTTATTATCCCTCCCAAAAGTAAGAGCCCTGAGAGGATCTTCTGTAGCGGTTGCCTTGCTAAATGACCAGAGGGGTGCCTCACTCAGGGTCTTCTGGAACTTATTTGGAGAAGGCCATGGAGCCACAGGAAGCTGGAAGCTAAGAGGGTGTGTTGGGGAAGTACTGCTATACACTCGCTCTATTTTTATAGTCTTTCCCAGGAATTCATTTTTGGACACTGTTGGAGACAGGATACTGGGCTAGACAGACCTTTGGCCTGATAAGGCACGGCTGTTCTTAGTGCAGAGAGAGGAGGTCTGTTCCTCAAGCTAAGAAATGTTCAGACCTGCATTAGCACATACATAGGCTCCTGTTTTCTCTGCCGTATCTCTTGAAAAGGAGCCTGATGTATTCACAGTGGTGTAAACGCATCATCTGTCAGGGATTTAAGGACTCCCAGAGCCTATGCGGAGACGAAGGCCCCCAGGACACTTAGCCCCACCTCTGACAGACAGCAAACGATGCTGAAGCCTGTCTGCCAAAGTGTTCCTTCTTCATAGGAAAAAACAGTTTTCAAGGAGAGCTTCCTGAAAAGCACAGTGGTGGAATCCTTCCTCTGGGTGTCCTCATGTGAAATGGCCTGAAATGATTTTGCCCAAGGGTGATGACCAAGGTGAGGCAGTTCTGGAAGGTAATTAACGTTAACATATTAACACACAACGTACCAGGGAACTTGACACACAACACAGCACAAAAGGGCTAGATTGGGCCTTTGGAGGTGACCTCATCCCATACCCAGTCCCAGGACAGGGGAAATTACACCTGCATCGCTCCTGACAGACAGTTGTCCAACATGTTCTTGAATACTTCTAGTGATGGGAAGACCAATCTCCTACAGCAATCTTCTGAAATGTTTTACTACCTTTCTTTCTGCAATTACCTTTTCTTCTGTCTTCCATTGACAGGTTCAAATTATTCCAGTCTTTGCAACACCACCTTGTAGCACTTGTAACACTGGTACCTCTCTGAGAAAAAATTCAAAGTCTTGACGCACAGAGTGTTAAGTATAATATAGTACGTACATACCCTGCCTAAGTAAAGCCTTGTGGAGAAACACAGCACCACCTCAAGAGGTGCTGAGCAATTCCCAGTAAAAAAAATTAAATAATAAAAGAAAAGTCATATGTGCATACTGTCTTGCAGATTTTTAACATACACATTAACACTATTACAGTTATTAACAGAACAGGCTTTTTGGTTCTTTTTTTCCTCCTCTATCTGGGGATAAATGATTGGCAAATAGAGTATAAAAATGACTGATGATATCTTGAACTTGAATTCCAGTCTCCTGCTGGCTCTGTACCACCTATGAAAACAGTGAAAGCCTACATCCTTCTGCCACTAAATAAAGCTTCAGATGACCAGTTTCTCCAATAATTGGACCAATCACTACATATCTGAATTGTCTTTTATATTTTCTAAGTGCGATCATTCTGAATAAACCTTCTCAGTTTTCCTAACTGATCTATCAATCTCACAGGGGCATTACAGATATTATATTGCTTAATGTTTGTGAACATGAAAAAGATAATACTTTTCCTTTTATCCCTTTTTTTTCCCCACAGATTACTAGACCTGGAAAAGATGAACGTGCACACAATAGGTTTCCACGCATTATCCTTCCGGGAAGCTACATTATTTTTCTTCGAAGTTGCATCTTCAAATAGCAAAATCTGGTATCAGCAAGCCCATGATGCATACTTCCACATCAATGGACCTGGACCTTTCTTCCCATGTACTTCCGCACTAATAAAAAGACACTTGCAAACATACATGAAAAGACACAGGAAAGGTGTATCATTTCTTCTGTTTCTGGTGTTAAAATTGAATAATTTCTTTTCTTAAACAGTAGCACCTGTTTAAAAAAAAGAAAAAAAAATTCACTCCTGAATAATTTTTATACTCTTAATAAATAATACCACACCAAATGAGTGCATTGTAATTTCGTCTACATTATGGCCTGTGCAGTGAACAGTATATCTAGTATGCCATCGTTTGCATTTTGCGCAGCGCTTCTGGAACGATGCATATCTTAGATGCTCCTCAAAATAATGCAATTCATTAATCCATAGCCCTGACACTTGACAGAGCTCCAAGAGCCCCGCTGCATTATCCCACACTGAGAAGGGAATCTACAGGTACTATCCTTTCTGTAAGATTTGGCTGAAATAAAAGTTCAGTTTACATTATATGAAAATTCCAGTGTGTTAGCAGGCCTGACTGAATTACATTCATATTGTTAAGTCTAAAATTTCATTTACAACACATTACTAGATTTTTCCCTTCACAAAGCCTATGTAACTCTTAGTATCTGGACTCATTTTTATCCTCTTCAAGAGCACAGCCAGCACACAGTGCCCAATGTGATTAATCTTATTTGTTGTCCCTCTGAATTAAAAGACAGTACACACAAATAAATTTACTCACATATCTATGTGTTTGTAAAGTCAGAGTCTCATTCTACTTCAATATTTTTCCAATAAAATATTCCACAATCAAGAGTCACATCCACTCTCAAAAAGCCTTTACAGTGACAAATCAAAAAGTATGCAAATACATACTCCATTTAGGAAAAATACACCTAATGAGGAAGTAGATTGCAAATTCAAACTTTGAAGGGATCTTGAGAAATGATGAAAACTATGATCTAAAATGCTAACGTGCCAGCTTCTAAGATGATATAAGTTATATAGCACCACTAGTCACAGTGAAACTTTGTCAGTTTTCATTAGCTGAGGAACTGATTCTATAGAAAAAAGAAAAATTATGAACACCCAATTCACTTTACATTGAGTTTACCTTTAAATTATATGAAGTTTTTGGTAGAGTACTATTGTAAATATTACAGAAGTCATCAGCAGCAAGAGGTATGATTTAACATACTTCAATTTTAAAAATATTCTAGGAACTACATATATTACTGCTTTATTCCTCCACTTCTCCCAGACTCCTCCCGCCTTCCTCATATCGTTTGACTCATCCACCAATTACATCTTGTACTTTGGACAACATATTCCTCAAGAGCAATCACAGTATCATATTTTGCATGTAGAAAAGCCAGTTCAACCCACAGAGGGTCCAAGTTGCTGGAAGCTTGTAGCTGCTACTGGTACAAGTGTTACATATTAAGAATAGAAAACTAATACTGATTTAATAGCTCAACAGTATTTATGTGTTTAAAAAAGAAGCATGAGGTCTATCACGATTCAGCCACTTTTCATTACAGGACTAATGCAGTGTAAGCACTGTCAGGGAAAAAGAAGTCATGACCTTGGCACAAATGCAATTTGAAAAAGTGACTGGGTTGGGGAAAAAGTTATGGTGTAGAGACAGTTAGAAGACTCCAGATAGAATTGCAACTAGGTGAAGGAGAATGGCATGAAAAGCATTACATCAGTTAAAGAGTGAAAGCAGGCATTTGCTTACTTGCATTAAGGCCCATTCTGAAACTCCTCAGATTTGAGGGTGTTCTTTACCCTCTTAATGGATTTACTCAGGAGTTTAGTGCAGAAGGTCCAGGAAGAAGCCTAAGGCCCAAATTAGGACTGCAAAAGACTGCCTGGGAATGATTTGTCCTAGAAAATACAGTAAATGTATCTGAAAAGGAAAACAGCAACAGCACTTTCCATGGAGTGGGAAGCAGTTCCCATTTCAAATGAACTCCATCTCCTAGCTTCAGATTCTCCGGTGCCGTGTTAACACCGCCTTTGCCTCTGGTTTGAAAACAGTGTTGTCTTTTTTCTTGGCTCACTGTGGTATTAACAGCTCCTCAATCTCAGCAACTTTGCTGCCACTTTTTAGACTATGGGACAAACGCCGTCCTTGGAAAAAGAGGGTACTCAAGGTAGCCTCCTGGGTCAACGTATCTGGTCTCCTGATAGCTTGTGCAACCAAGCCATACATACCTTTCATAGTCAAGGAGATAGAGCAACAGGATGTGACTTATGAGAACAGAATGTGGGCAGACATGTTTAACTTTTCTTTGAAAATTATATGAATATTTTGTTCATTTTTATTTACTAAATATTATGGAAAAGAAACAAAAGCGCATATTTACTTTTAAGAACAGCAGGCTCAAGGTCATGCGGAGGAATATGATTATCTCCATTAAAAACTGAGGCAACATTAAATACAGTTCTCTGAATGAGCATAGTGAATGAACAAGTACATCTAAGAGGACCAAAAGAAAAACCTTCCTTTCACTCACTACATGAAGTTATGCCTGAATCATATAATTTTAAGATAAACATGATTTGTAGTTGCAAAATGACTTTTTGAAGGGGCCACAAATTCGAACACAGCACCTCATCAAGAGAGTAACTCAAAAAGCCTAGCCTAAAAGCTTTCCAGGTTCTTTTATTACTCTTTTTTTAATGTTTATTTCGTACACATTTACCACAGTTCATTTCAGCTGAACAGAACCCCTGTGTTTGTGATTTTTGCCTACAAGAATATTAAATTTCTGTGCATCTGTCTTCTCTCTAGGGGTTTCTCCAGGGAATATAATAGCCTATTTGTTTTTCTATTGATCTTGTATCTAAATACTGTTTTCGCCCTTTCAGAAAAAGAGAGCTGCCAAAAAATCAACAGTGTCACTGTAAAAATGTTTTTCTTAGCTGGATGAAATGATGGCAGAGCAAGATTGGGAAAAATATTTTTCAAATCTGTTTTAATAAGCGTACTTCCAAATAGGGATACGCCAGATATTGGTCTAGGCATGCCCCAGGCCTATGATCCATCTTTCATCCTTTTTACCAATTTCAGACTGACAGCTAAATTAGCTCATGGAAAAGGCTCCCGTAGGCAGTAACCAATAACCTGCCATCCAAGGTAAGTTGCAACAGCAAGAGGCACAGGAAAAAAACTGGCAATAGAAAGCAGCATTTGTATCAGCTGACTGGTAAGGAAAAAAAATGGGGATATAGAAGGGACCAAATTCTTTAAAAAAAGAAGAAAGAGAAATATAAACTGCAATTTAATGTTATGTTAAGCAGTAGGCATAAACTGAACTCTTAAACCATGAATAGCCAGACTTGGAGTTTCTGTAGTTAGTATATCCACTAACTCAACAAATACACAGCTACAAACAGAATAACTTTCTTTACCTGTAATATTTAGATTGACCACCCAGGTATTGAGATGTTTTTATTTGAACAGGAAGAAAATAACTACTCATAATAGGTAAGGTATCAACAATCTTTTGCATCGCAATACTCATTTCATTCTCAGGCAAAATAAAATCCTCAGCATGGGACTAGTCATATTACAGCACTAATAGCACACACATGTGCTGAATTATTTAAAAAATAATAAAGATAGGAGAAATGATTTATTTGCTAGTTCACTGACAAACAGTCAGTTTAGTTATTTGCACAGTATCTATCTGACCAAGTAACTTGAGCTTATATTGCTGATATTTAGCATGCATCTCTCCCTGAACATAACTGCTTCAAAAATTTTGAATAAGCTCTATCTGGAATGGACTTGGTTATATTTGAACTTGCATTTTACCTTCATTTTTGTCATTTTTCCAAAATGCTCCTTAATAGGTAAGCTGCAGTTTAAAACCAGTGACTTCAATAGAGCATTAGTGACTTTTTTGATGGTAGCAATTTCCCCTGATGTTATTTATTGCACCATATAACATTAACAATGATACTCACAATTATGGTTCAAAATATCAGGTAGTACTCTGTTAAGCACCAATATCAATTTTTCTTCTGTTTTATTGGTCCACATAATATCATAATTTCAACAGATAATACTACAAATCTAAAATGTTAATATGGAAATTTTCAAAAATATCTTTTTTTTTTTTAATATAGTGAGATGCCACAAAACACAACAAACCCATCTACGCATGTGCTAGTCAGATGGGTATTTTGTTGCTTACTGCAGCTGGGTATCTGCATTTGAAAAACATGCTTAAATTAAAGATGCAAAGAAACGCCTGGGGTTTCACTGCATTGCAAATGTAAAGAAAGACTGATTTTCTTCAAAGGAGGTTGATAATAACCTACAAACAGCAGGTATTTTCTGCTACCAGCATGTAGCTGGCATGTCATGGCTAGTACATCTTTAATCATAATAATGAGTTCTGTGGTAATCATGATAAAATATGTTTTAACTGACAATGTTCTTACCTGCCATTGCTACTCTCTACTGAGAATTAGCTAATTTTTTTCCTTTCTCTTTCCTCTGGCTGTACTAGCGCATCTTACTGAAGCAGCTGTATAACTAGCTGGTACACTACTTTGAAAGGTTTGGTTGTAGTTAGTCTTTAATTCTTAAATATCCGTCTAGCACTATGAAATTCAACTCACTGATTGACACAAGGAACACAGTTACAAATAACTGACTAGTCCAGAAAAGTAGGGGAAATACCTTCCTCAGTTGCCATTGCTTTTCCTAAAAGAGGCAAACATTTCTCTAACTCCTTCCTCTAATCAAATTCTTCTTTTTTTTTTCTTCATCTGTCAAGCCCTTTCTTATTCTTCACTAACTTCCTGTTTTCTTTCCTCTGCATTTTCTCTTGAAGTTCTCCATGTAAAACTAGCACATTTCTGTTGCACGATGGAAAAAAAAAAAGGCAAGCATCCTATTCCTCTTTACCTGAACTACCAAGAGTCCTCAAAATTTTCCATTCATAACTGCAAGTAAGAACACAACAGTTTACTACAAGATGACACCAATTTCCAACTTCCTCTACCAAAACTGATTCGCCTTAAAATATATGACAGGTCACCTTCTTTTTTTTTTTTTCTCGAGATAAGATCAACATATTAAAGACTTTTTTTTCTATTTTTATAAATTAATAGCCTAAACAGAGAAACATCTTCAAAATTCCACAAAAAACTGTGAGTGAAGGGACTATGGAGAGAAGAGATTACACTTTTTAAGAAACAAGAAAGACTGCCGAGTGAAGAATCCTGAACTGTGGTAGGCCCAGCATTAAAAAAATAAAACAGAGACCTCTTATGTCTAATACAATTCCCTCAGCTCCATGAGGAACCTAAGGCACCTAAGGATAAACGCAACCTCTTCCACTATGCTTGTAGAAGATTACTTTGAAAGGGAAATTAGTACAGTTCTCCTGTGACAGCGGAAAACAAATTTCAGTGCTGGAGAAGAACATGTGCAGCACAGCTATCTGCTCCTTACTCAACACTGAAAATTTCTGGCTGGACCTGATCACAGCAGCTCTCTTGATGCATGATTCTTTATTTCTCCTCCATCATCCTTCCTCACGATGGTGCTTGCAAGACTACTCCTGCCACTAGACTGAAGAAAAAATATATCTATTAGATAGACAGTCCAGAGACCTGGACAACCACCCCAAATCCTTATACACCTGAAAAGCTACTCATCAGGCTGAAGAACCCTGATTAATTGTCATGAACTATGTTAACAAAAACAACAACAGAAAAGAATAAAAATTTGAAGGAGAAAAACCTTCAGACTATCACTGAGCAGTCAAGGTGAAGGATGAGGCTGGGAGGATAATCAGAGGCTACGACTACGGCTAGGCCAGGCCCCAACTCTATCGTTTGCACCCTGTGTGAGTTTTTACAAGCCTGTGTGTGCTGCAAAATGTTAGTAATGCTTCCCACCTCACCGTAATATTGTGAGTAGAACTACAGATAACACTGTAAAGAGTTGAGATTCAGTGATAGCAAAACTTGATTAAATAGTTCAGACATCTGGTAAAAACGTAAGCAATAAAAATGAACACTATCAGGCAAAGATCTCTACAGGAAGAAATGCTAAAGAATAAAATACAAAGAAGTGAACATTACAAAGATCTTTCCGAGAGCGTATTTCGAAAACATTTTTCTTTTGCTACTTAAGGTTTGCAGAAACATGCTGAAAGGATGTTTCTCTGTTACAACCTTTAACTCCAAGTTCTTAACCAAACCATAGATCATAATATTGTCATTCTTCACTGTCACTGCTGCGTCAGCAGCTGTTTTTGGTTTCACAAAAAAGGATTTGACCTTTGGGACGGACAGGAAGCTGAAGGAGCAACTTTCTGAAAAAATAGCCTCCTGTTTACATTTGCCCTGTTTAGGGAACAATTATCTTGGGAGACATAAGTAATAAGCATGTAAGTTTACATAAGCAGAAGTGTCATTTTGATAGCACTGAGTATGTGTGTATGTCAAGCTGTTGCTGAGTAACTGTTATATTATAAAATGCTGATATGTGTTTTACCAACAAAAATTTAAAAGTGCTAATGACAGGATCAGAGGCACAGTCCATCAAAGTGAGATTGCTGGATTTCTACTTATCACACTGAAACTCATCCCCAATAATGGAGACAACAGCAGTTGCCTTTATTTTTTGTGGCACAGCTTTGAGTGGTATTTGTTTACAACTGTCCCGACTGTTTCTATTCTATAGTCTCAGATCTCCAACAGTAGCAAGAGCAGGTCTGAAACTATCACACTTACATGTGGACCTCTCAAATATTTTCATTCCACTGGTCAGCACTAAGTTCACTCTATATTTGTTAACTGTAAATAGATGAGCATTATTTCATATTGATCTGAGAAAAATGTGAATTATATAAAATATTACTCATATGCTTGCATAAGGGTTGAATGTACTTGTGGATAACTCACAATGGCAGAAACAAAGCAACTCAGTCTTTTTAAGGTATTATCTTCCACTAAACTAAAATGCTATTTAAACATATTGCAACTATTTACACCTAATGTCTAGATAATCTGACTTGATTTTTAATGAAGCATAACCACATTTTCTGAGGATGGAAAATATGCAAAAATCAAACATGAAGTATAATCACTTTTCCAACTGCATATTACAAGCTACCTTCACAGTGAAATTTACTCTAAGTAGTTTTAAAGGCACAGCACTGTTAAGGGCCACAATTGTCTATCCTTTCAGGAAAGCAACTTCAACAGCATTCCAGAGAATGCACTTTAATGGTACAAAGGGATTTAATTTTATTTGCTCAGAAAAGAAAAAAAATTACTGTTTGAGTCCTTATGTTCACAGCTTTACACAAGATCTTGAGAAAAGCTATACAAATTATGAAATAGATTTACTGCTATATACATACATATCTCTATTAATTTTACATTTGCATGTATTTAATATTCAGCAGATGCGCAGAACACCACTCTGCTGATCCTCAGTTCACGCCAGGATGGTAATGATACTGACAGCAAACTCCTCCCCTGAGTCTACTGAGACAAATTCTTCTCTTAGTTACAGTAACAGTCCCCTGAAATCCCATCATGACTCAAAGGAAAATTTAGTTCTTTTTTTACTTATATTTCTAACAAACAACAGGAACAAAGTCCTCCACAGATAACTACTAGCCTATTTTGACGGAAGACATGACTGTACAACTGACAGATTTTGGAGAAAACAACAAGCAGAAGCTGCCTCATGCTGCAATACCTTAAGAATGCAATGCCAAATATTCTCACTAACTGATAGCAAACCTTTTTCTGAGGCAACATGGTCTCCCTTATTTCATCACTAACACTACCGAATGTAAAGGGAAGCAAACTCATTGGAATATTTCATGACTCTGAAATGCAAGAAAAATGTTTTGGCTTGCTACCCGAGTTGGTGGTAATGCTTCATCATTTTTTTCCCAACACACAAGTTAGCTACAGAACAACATTGTATTTAGCATTCAGAACAAGTAACATGATGAGAAAAGAATATGTATCTGTATGCTTTTAAAAAAGCTACTGGGAGTCTGATGATGTGAATTAAAGAAAGTTATGCCTGAAGACAGCCATGCAACCAGCCACCCACAGCCCAACAGAATTCTGCTTGCATGCTCTGCAGTCAGTGCTTTTTTTTCTCTTGGATGCATTTGCTCCATGAAATGGATCATGACATAACGCTCATACACTGAAAAGCCCAATGGGATAACTGTGATAATGCTGCCTGTCTTTCTGCATAAAACAGACCATTGTGTTTTGGTCTCCTCTGCTTGGACTTCTTTTTGCAGTACAGATGCCAGGAATACTTCTATTAAACATTTGGCAAGCTTTTTTCACTTAAGAAAATTAAAAGCCTCCACAGAATTAACCAGTGTAAGCTTCTTTATGTACAGAACCTGACTTCTACTTTCCCATCTACCTCAAGTTCATCACCAATTGGTGTGCTGAGGCAGCAAAAGACTATGGATTAACCATCAGTCTGAAGAAAGCTGAGATAATATGCCATCCTATGCTTGCGAAGGGATAAAGCTCTAGGATGACAATCAATGCAGATGAACTCTAATAATGGATTTCACTTACCGGGATGAGTTTTGTCTAAGCACTAGCCTTAGTGATCAGTAAATCATTATTTAAATGTAAAAAGTTGTACCTTGCATTCAGCAGAGTACCCCACTGAACCTGAAACAGCAAAGTACGAGACAAAACAGCCGAACTCCAGCCTGCTTCAACTCAAGACTCAACATCACCTCTTCGTTCTCTTATCCCTCCCTTCCCCATGCCTATGCTGCTGTCCCCTCTTTTGCACTGCTCCCCACCCCTCATCACTTCCACACTTTCAGACCATCTCAGCACTCCCAGCTCACCCCACGCCCATGTCTCCTTCCCAATCTTCACCCCAGCACGGTCACCACAGCCATACTGGCCATGCCCGCTGCCTTCCTCAACACCTCATGTTCCCTGTGCCCCTGCCCTCTCCCAACCTTTCAGCATGTTGCCCCAGATTTTCTCTACCTTGTGCCAAGAAGCCCTGTCCTGGTGTTCCAAATTCCTCTTACTCCTTATTATTCTCTTATTAAGTTTCACTTACTCTTTTCTTTTTTCCCAACTTCCCTTCAGTCCTCCTGTCATATACTTGACTGCCTTCCACCACAAAACAAACAAAAAATGAAACAAAGCAAGGAGTAACCCTGGCCCTAACAAAGTATTTGCCGCCATCCCGTTTATTCTCAGGTCCTCCCAATGCACGCCTTGTCTATTTGCCTTGTCTAAAAGCTCTCTGAGCACAAAGACTACTTGCTATGATGTGTTTGTACAGTGTCTAGCACAGAAAGGACCTACCATAATATAATAATTTCTGTACCAAAAAGAAAAGAGTCAGTGTCAATACACTGCACTATTTTCAATGCAATTTATCCAAGGAAAGCTTACATTTTTTCTTTTCTGTTTCCTAAACAATAAAACTACGTTGCTGTAATTGTCTGCAGCCACAGAAGTCACAACAGGGAAGGCTGCTGGATGTAAGGAGTATTATTTAATGTATCAACAGACTAGTCAAGCACATGCATCTTGTACCATTCCCAACAGCATTCCAAAAAAGGTGAAGTGGAAAGTGATCTTTTATTTTCAGCCTTTGATAATACACATCTAAGAAATTCAACTGCCAATCACAGATATATTTGTCTGATCATATGGAAATGTGAGCCCAATTCATTCCAGATGGCTGCACGCATAGGCGTCCAAATTTACACATGCAAATAGTCAGCTTCTGCACAAAACCACATTATCTACCCACTAAGGTGCAAAGCAGACCTTTAACGGATTTCTGCCATGATTTAATTTTTGTACCCCCTGCCTACTGTTAAAAATTGCAACTTAAATTTCACTCATGTCGATTGTTGTGTAGACTAGCTTGTGGTAAATCAAAACTGCAAAACATCTCGTCTATGACCGAAACCTTAGCTTAAAAGGCAGCAGAAGTTGTATTATGTCTTCATAAAATATATTTACCACAGCTAGCTAGCTAGAAAAGAAATCATGGTAATACTTCTAGCACAAACACACACTACGTATGCTTGAAGACTGAGTGATGACTAAGGTGGCAGGCCTGGTCCAAACAAGACAGAGATGAGATTCTGACTTGGGAGAAGAACCGTTCCAAGCACCACTTTGTACTCATTCCATACAGGGTTACAAAATTGAGGAGGGATGAGGGCCTGGGCTTCTTCATTATGCCCAAGAAGCACAAACACCACTTTTCTCCACATGTTCATCTCTGCAACACTCTCACAGAGCCTCTACTGTAACTATTCCTCAACAGCAAAGTGCTGAACTGCTGTAACTAACCTGTATGGAGCCAGTGACTCCAAGACTGAGCTGCTTAGGAAGTGGGTGGCTTGTGGGAAATGCCAGCTGTGTTGATGCCCAAGCTGCACTGGTCACCAGGAAATTTCCAAACGAAATGTCAAGCAGTCTGTCTACCTTGTGTCGTCCTGAACCTTTGTAGCACTGTTTTCCTCTCTATTCCCTGCCCTCTCTTTCTCCTCTGTTCCTCCTGTCTACCCTGCTGCCCTCCCCTGCGCTCAGTCAATATGCCCAAGGGGGAAATGCCTTGCTGTGAATCGGATGGAGTTGCTAGCAGGGTGTTCTCCCTTTGAGATTCTCAACTTTGTAACTGATTGGATGCTTTGGTTACCAAACTCTAGATTTGTGAATACTCTAAGAATACTGCAAGGCCAATCTCACTTTACACGCTGAGACTGGAAATGTTACATGTCAATCACTTTGCCAGTGAGCATTTATTATGGTGAGATGAGCAGTTCTTTATATTCTATTACTATCTGTATTATGTATTAATTACAGGAAGGGCATCCAGAATATAGGTCTCTCTAATGGCTTTCAGAAATCTAAACACATGAAAACAAACATCAGTTTTTGTTCCGTACAAAATCCTCACCAGCAGCGACTGAGCTTTACATAAACTGGGGTACTTGATTGACTTCCTCAACGAGAATTGCCTTGTAGTGTAAATCATCTGAGAGGTTGGACAAAAAACAAATTTTACTTAGCCCTGTTCTGTAGTGTAATTACTCAGAAAAGGAATCAACAAAACAATTATTTTTTTTACACACAAACACACACATACTCACACAATCACTCCCCCATCTGGAATATCTGGCATGATCCTGTGCTGGACAGGTAATTTTTAAGATTTTGGCAGTTCACAGATGTGCAGCATATTTATGGAACTGATTCAAGGAACTTTGGCTGGGGGCAGGGGGGGGGAAGAGAACACCAAAATACTTTTGTCTTCTTTCTACAGACCTGCTATTTGCCAGCTAGACCACATGTTACTGCAGGATTTCTTTTAAAAAAACAGCACCTTAACTCTGGAAAATTACAAGATGTGATACAGAAAGCATCAGCTAGGAAAGTTGTAACTATGCACGTTAAAAGCAAATTGTAAATCAGGGAGCAGAACACTCACCGCACCAGGAAACCAGCAATCTGTGTGAGACGTCCGAAGAGTGAAAAGCAGATGTTAGATGTTCTCCTGGCGATGCCAAAGCACTAGTTACCAGATCTGATCAAGCCTCAGAACCAAGCAAGGAGTGCCACGCGCTAGCCATGCACAGTCATCAGAAGTTTCATTCTAAAGTCATTAAGAATTGATAACATCTGTACCACTTAACTTCACTGATAAAGTTAGGAATAGTCTCTTTACTTAGTCACTGGAAATAGTGGTGGGTGCCTTCAGAAAGCCATTCAGAGCATTCAAGGTAAAAGCCTCACTGCTACCTTTTAGGTGCTCTGAACTGTCTTCCAGGCTCCTCTGTTTAAAAAAGGAGCCTGAAATCCTGTAATTTCAGGCACTAAAGTCAATAAACTTATATATGGGAATACAAGCCTCTCCCAAAAGATTTCAGTGTCATACCATAGCCCTGTGCCTTAAGCTTAAGCTGGTTTTTCCTTGGGGAACAGCCTCTTTTCCCACCAGGAATATAATGAATGGTACCTTCTAATACGAGCCAACAGAACTGCTGGGTCACAGACCTTCCCTCCGCTCCTTGGACTCATTCTTCAGACGCTCCTATGTGGAGTTAAATGGGTTGGTGGTCTCTGATCTCCCAACAGAAATAATCACTTCTACTTCAAAATGAGTTCAAGCCCAATGTTTAATCCAGTTTTCAAGGAGAATTCTCTCATAAATTTGCATCAAAATCACATTAAACCAGCAATGGACAATCTACATTTACTGTAATGGTTCCCATTCCTCATTCAAGTAGGAGCAAGACTTGCACCTTTGGCCACTTCAGGTTTGCTAATGTGGGGTTACGTGAGACCGAGCAAGCCTCGAGAGGGTTGGTTCTCAAAGCAATGGCAGCACAATGGGAACATACTGAGAAAAATCAGTATTCCTAGAAGGAACAGGGGCTGAATAAGGGATGGCAATGCTGGGGCTTTGCTGGCTTTTCAGGAAGTGCGAGGCAGTTGCATTTCGGAACAGTTATGGACTAGGGCGCGGGCCAGGAATACTCTGTACACCGTCCAGTCATAAAAAGTTAGGGGGAAGAGCCAGTGAAAAGGAAATAAAGTCAATTTCTAAATTATGAAATTTCTAAATCAATATCTAGAAAATTCCAAATATTTTCTTTCAGGTAACAAAGTGCAGCTGATAACCCTGATCACTGAAAGAGAACAGTGGAAAACTTGGGAGCTTTACTTGCTTCTTTCATATACTTAATAAGGAAAAACAGGTGGGTTTAATGCCATATTTTACTTGAACACATAAAATGGAGATCCAAAATCCCAAAGTTAAAGGAAAATGTTTTGTGTGGCAGTGGCAACGTATGACTCCTGCCTTATTACTAATGCCAGCTACAATATGGAGGGCAAAAGTGGCCCAGCAATGAAAAGCAACTTCTTTTTCCACCCCTCCAACAGCTTCTGTGCATTTTCCCACAGCACAAAGACTTGAATATACAAGACTCATTCTCAAAGTCCTTCTCAGCTGTGCTGTGGAGGAAAAAAGATTTTCCAGTAGGTTATTTAATCCATATCCTACCTGTAATTACTTGTGCACAGGAAGAGAAACTTCTCATTTCAGGATTCTGAAAGCA
The DNA here is from genome assembly GCF_036370855.1 of Dromaius novaehollandiae. Classification (NCBI taxonomy): domain Eukaryota; kingdom Metazoa; phylum Chordata; class Aves; order Casuariiformes; family Dromaiidae; genus Dromaius; species Dromaius novaehollandiae. The sequence continues at coordinate 32,576,266 of NC_088099.1, forward strand.
GATTAATGAAAGTGCTTTTGATTATGGGGAAAGAGGGAGCACAGTAACTTGCTTAAAATGGTAGGTACAGTTTTGCCACATGTACGTAGAAAAGAAACCCATCCGTCAAGGATCTATTAATAATAGATGAAAACTGGCTCCAGACACAAGATTACTTGGTGAAAATGCCAAAATAACAGATACAGAATTTTTATTCTATCAGCTCCAAGCAACAAACTCCACAGAATAAGGCTTTCTATTTCAGAAAGTAATCCTTTAGTTTAGCCAAGAGTTTGTTTGCTCAGAGATGCTACAAAATAAAAAGCCAATGCATCTGCCACACAAAGAGACAAGTGCGTGTACTGCACTTAAAAACAATTAAATGAGCAGTTTGCACCAGAGTAAACCTTTTAACTACCGGAATAGTCAGAGTCAAATCTCATATTTTGTACATACAGTTTAAACTGCCAAACAGGGTTTATGTACCGATTAGTGGAGATTATGTAGAGTGGTACTGCCATTTTTTAAAAATACAATATTATTACAAAGAACCCCTAGAGGTTCATATGAAGATGGTCTCTATTTCATAGACAGTAAAATCACTGAGGCACATCATCACAGCAATGACTTACTACTCATGCAGGAGCCAGGGGAGTTGAGCTAAGCATTGTTAATGCAGAGAACAGCCCTCCCCTGCAACTGAATATGTGAAAGCCAGTTTACAACTTGTATCAGGTTTTTACTGGACTTTAAATGAAGTGTTAACACATCTGCATCGTTTGTAAACTTCTCCAGCCTTTCTAAGAAATTATGACATATTAAAAACACCTAAAAATATTTAATATTTGAGAAGTTTCTACTTCCTGTCAACTCTAATAACAACAGTGGTGGCTATAAATCTTTGTCAGGCTTTGGGGAAAAGTCACTTTCACGATGCAACTACATGCATGGGATAATATTAAATACTGAATCATGCCATTGAGAGGCTTGAGTTCGGATGCCTCGGGCCTTGTTAAAATATATGTCCAGAGTTTTAATCAGCATAAGACTATTTATCTTCATTACAAACACAAATTCTAATATTATTTAGTGGCTCTAAACATGCTTTTTTGAATAAATTTCTTTGTAAATCACGCTTATCATGATTAACAGTCATTAGCAGTGTAAGAGCAATCTAATATAAGTATCACATCACTGGATTTTAGTTTAATTGTACAGTAAGAGTCAGTAACAACTGGCTTGGGGGAAAATTACTGTATTTTTCAGTAACTACCCTTCTCTGTAGTATGACTGAAATAGGAGAATTTGAGGTGCAGCTATGTGTACTATACTAATATACCATGTTTGAGGTATACTAATCATCACCATATTTTCTACCATTCTTCCACACATTTCCACAATATCCTCCCTAACGTAATACACAGCGCAATTCTCCCATTTCTCACATCATCTTACTAGCATCCATAAGCTGCCCAAGCAGATCTGCATCAAAAGCAATACTAAACTGTATTTTATGAGAATACATATCAAAGTCAGCTTCCCATCGCCATTTCATAATTGCCACTGGGAGCAAATGCTGCAGGTTCGCAAACAACCCTGCTCACACATGGAACAGAACGACTCAGCTCAGCATCTGCAGGATCAGGCCCACAGCCCCGGAAATCCTTAATAGAGAAGATGAAGGGAAGGCCTTCAGCTGGCACAGCAGCCTAGCCACAAGGGCCAGGGTTGAGCTATGCTTAGGTAGGTGCAAAACATACCCGTCTCTAAGGTCTACCTCAGACATGAGGAGAGAGAGAAAAAAAATAAAATAAAATCGCCATCAAGGAAAGTTCATGCAATTTATGTATCTGATGTTACACTATACACCAAAATCTTTACGCACATTATTGAGGTACCCATTCTCTTTCAGAAGTCAGCCAAGAAATTGCAGGGCTTGGAAATTAAAAACAAAACTACAGTTCTACCATTTCTCCTCACCACCATCAAAACAAGCCAGAAAAAAAGAAAAGATTTGGTTGAGAGGGGTAAAATATGCCCATAATGGGAGTCCAGACCTCAGGGTGACCCCACAGGAGATTAGTGATGGACTGGAGAGCCTTCGGTAGCAGCCCTCTGACTGATGAGAAAGTCGACTTGAGCAGAACAGCCCTGAGAAAAACCAGTCCTCAAGCAAAGAGGCAAGAAGGAGAAATGAGATATGCAACAAACCAATGGCAAGGTAAGAAGTTGTTTGCCATTTACTATGTGCCTTTTTTTGGGGGGGGAGGGGGGGCTGGCTGGCTGAAAAGGGAACTGGCCCAAACCAATCAGTTGCCATCATCTCCAATCATAAGAGACCTGTTTCCAGTCTCAGTTTTAATCAATCACGCAGAGACACAGAAGAGACTTTTACTGCCCCAGGAACGAAAATGATAAAATGATTTTGGGGAGCTCCCTGTATCTTCGGTGCATCCATAGGTAAGCTTAGAAGGGATAACAGAAAGTGTTCTTTCTGTTTTGTCCTTCCTGCTTCTCTGGAACAGCAATAACCATATGGACAGTATTCTTAGTACTTCTGCACCCTGAAGATGAGGGCTGCTCCTGCCCTGCCCTGGCTTGCAGGAACAGCCCTGTGCCCCAGGGGATGCAGGACCAACACAGCTGGGCTCCTTTAGGCACAAAATCTTTAGATGAGGAGATAATTGCAAACAAGATTCCAACTTACTTGAAAAAAAGAAAAAAAGAAAAAAGAAAGAATGTCCAAGTCTGAAGCAACTCTTTCTTTCAAGCACAAGTTTCATTCTATATTCTTCCTATAATAACAAGTTTAAAAAAAATTAAAGCTCAAGCAACATACCAGAAGAGACACTGGAGTACCTAAGACAGTGGAGAATGAAGAAAAATAGACATCACGCAACAGAAACTACTGGGGTCTGTGCTACACTGCACTTTCAGGCAACGAAAAGAAATCCTGTCAAACTACAAGGGAGAAGCATATCAGGCAGGTAATAGTTCTATTTATAGAAAAATTCCATTTATAGTGATGCTAGCATGAAGGGGAAAAAGTGCCTAAAACAAACAGTCCATTATTGGCCTGATGAAAAGCACACTCAAGTCAATGTCAGCCTTTAAATTGACTTTAAAAGACTTTGTGTCAGGCCCTATTTAAGATTCCACTGTATGAGCAACAAGGAAAGAGAGTGGTATCCTGATTCAACTGAAGTCAGCTCGAATTTGATCACTGACTTCAGCAACACAAAGCTTTACCCAGTCAGTGCATACTATCTAAAGATTAAATGATCTCAAATGAAAAACCAAAATATGCAATATACAGTCAAGAAGACTTTTAGAGGAAAAATACGGTGGTAACGCAACACATGGATAACAACTGAATTTCATATATGTGGGTGAAAGAAAGAGTAATAGAAGAAGGTTGAGTTTCAAGTTTCGAAGAGTTTTTTATATGTGTTTAAAAAAATTTAGCAAATAAAATGAAAATTTTAATATTGTATGTATTATTGGAGAATTCTTAGGATATTTGATTTAAATCCCTCAAAAACAAAATTAAATCAATCTATTGCCATTAAAAAGAAAATAAGATAGAAAGGGTAATTCTGACAGGAACTGTCACTGCTTAGCTTCTTATCCTTACATGAAATTTCTGAAATATTAACTACAGCCAAAACACTGACCTACAGAAATACCGGAAGGAAGGAAAGAAATGCAATGTGTTAAACTGTAATTCAGAATTTAGATGATGAAATCACAAGCAAGCGAGATATCTTTTAAAAGTGAAATATATACATTCACAACTGTTTCATCTGCATGTTCGTAAGAAGTCTTAAATATTTTCTCTGCTACTACAGCTCTTCCTAGATGCAGAAAAAAACCCTACTCCTCCTTTACAGTCTGATTTCCAGTTATGACATCTGCTTCTCACATCAAGGTTAGTATTTCAGGGGAGGAATTTTCCTGACAGACAAAGCTGCTATGCTTAAAACAGTGGTGAGACAGTTCCAGATATCCCTCTGAGCAAAACGGCTTGGGGAGAACATTCCTGTTAGAGGATGATGGATTCCAGGAAAAGCCTATAGAGAAGTGTGGATGAACACTCCCATGAATATGAAACAAGAGCAGCACTGTTAATGACAGCCACAATAAATACCTGCTGAATCACCCAACGCCAGGCAGTTACTGCAGAGCCTTTTGATAACCCTCAGCCCACTCCAAAGCCTGCTGTAGCCACTAGAAAGACACCTGCGGAGCAGGTCCTGGCGTTGTAGCTGCAAACTGATGGTGTTAATACTTACCGCGTTCATTAGAGGCTCCCACCTCTCATCTATGCTAGAACGGGTTTACCCACTCATAAGTTAAACACGAAAAGGGAAATAAATGATGGTCACAAAAATGCGTAATGAAGACGTGTCACTGCAAACTTCTTAGCCACGCAGGCAGTAGAAAGAGTGTGAATTCTGATTCCTCAGAAAACTGAACTTGAGGTCAGTTTACTACAGAGCTTTTAATTTCCATAGCACAAGCCTTCTGTGCACAGCTCAAAGACAACACACACATAGATCCCCGGGTAGCACACAGGTCACTTTACATCTATAGGTGTGTGTATATATATATGTACACACACATATATATTATATATACATACATACACACACATACATATATATATATATATAAAAAACCCACCACCTTTCTGGAAGTCAGTAAATCAGCAGCAGGGTTACCTCTGCTACTCCCATCCCAAAGGGGTACCCTGCCCTCCTCTTCACTTTTTGTAACAGGTAAAATGGGTTCCCTTTAAGCCAAAAGACCCCTCTCACCATGTAAGTGGCTGACCACATTCAGTTGGGCAAGAAAAGCAGTTTCTTTAGGAGATTAGGATCCCTCTAAACTCAACTGCAAAGCAGTTGGTGCCACGCCACGACATGAGAGAAGCATACGCCAATAAGTTTATTCTGCTGACATTGCTGCTGGTAAGTATGACAGCTGGGCAGAAACAGTCACAGAGAGCTACAAAATACCTAAGCAATATTTTGCTGCTAACAGTGGAGAAAAGGGCTGGGGAAAATGAGACAAAAATTACAGTGTGACTACTGGTTTGAAAGCAAACGGGATTTCGGTCAGCCAGCAGTGGTGTACTCGAAAGTCACCGAGATCTCACTGAGGCTCAGAATTTGTTCCTTGCAATGCTCTGACCCATCATCCCGTAGTTCACTGAGGAACCAAGCAGCTGGGTCATGCAGTGGGCAGATGCAGGTAGGAGAGAAGCCCTCTTGCTGCGACGGTTGCTGGAGTCCCCTCTGTGACCAATGAACCACACCAATCCCACTGCCCGCAGCTCCTGCGGCCAAGGGAATGGCGACAGGTTTCAACTTAAACTCTAATGTCAATCTGATGGATACGTGACACACTAAAAAAGTCAGCGTGGAAAACCTTCCTTGTTTAAAAAAAAAAACTTAGAAAAATTAAACTTCTTTGCACACATTACAGAGAAAAAATGTACAGAGAAAGAATTGTATTTTTTTCTCATCTTGAACTAACAGTCATATAACTCTTAGTTTTCTTAGTCTTTGTTTTCTTAAAACCATGCATTGATTTGACAGATGTGGAAACAGACTTCCACTGCCCTGGAAAAAAAAAAAAAGAAGAAGAAGAAGGAAAAAAAAGAAGAAAAAACAAAGAAGAAAAAGAAATTAATACTAATAATCCAGGGGATTAGGGATCAGAGGTTAGTGCACAACCTTTTAATGGGCAAGGTATTTAAAGACTGATGACACAGTATATTTTTATTCTTCAGTAATTTAGTACAGAAGTTCACATTGATCGCTTAAAAGGCCATTTGACTTTATTTCCCATATTTAATTGTTCTTAGTGCCCAATAAATGGTAGACTGGAGAAAGTAAAAGATTATTTTATTCTTTTTGTAGCATTAAAGATACTGTCAAGCCCAACACACTCATTCACAGGCCCTCTACGTGCCCTTCATGCTTTCACAAAACTGCAGATTATCTGTTTTTCATTACCAAAACCTGAAACCCCCACAGTATTCAGGCTCTCTAACCTGAACTAAACCTCTCACAGGTGCATGAACAAAAAGGAGGTATTTTGCCATTCCCGAGGAGAACTTTATATATATAATGTCAAAGAAACTACAGGCTTGCACAGTAAAATTTTGTCTTATCTTACATCTTCTACAAAAAAAAAAAAGGTTGCCTATTAAGGCTTTACATCTTTTTATGGCTTGGATCTCTTTAAATCCTGCTTTTTGAACATTGGCTTCAGACCCCCAGATCAGGAAAGCATTTATTTAAACACATGGCTTAGTTACATGCTTAAAGTTCAGCATGTGCTTAAATTAGCTCATCATCTGTCCATCTTTCTCCTTGTCAACAGGGAGAGCAAACATGAAAAGCGTAGGAAAGGTTCTTTCACCTAACAAGCATTTATTGTATCTTGCTACACAGTTAAACTATGTCACTTAGTGAAGATCATGATAATTTCCTAGGTACAAAGTTATTTTTGTATTTTTCCAAGAATTATCTAGTCATCCGGATGACATATACAATTCCTAGGCTGTTTATGTAACAACTAGGTTATAGGTTATAACCCACAGGTTAGGTTATAACCTACGTTATTTCTGTAACACCTAGATATTGGGAAAATGGATAGTTGCTGATCTAGCTACATGCCTTCAAAATTACTAGAATCTGAAAAAAATTGGCAGCTTTTAATTTGTATCTTTTTGCGGCATTCCTATGATGTAAGAAAGCATTATCACATTTTACATACAGGCAGCTGAAGCACAGAGAAATACGCTTCAGATTTGCAAAAGGTTGTACGGAAGTTTAAATGCCCAGCTTGTCTTATCTTAATTCCTAACAAGTTACCCTTACCTTCAACAAAACTCCTAAGGTGAAACTGCTAATGCCATTGAACTCAACAGGATATTTTACAGCGACATCAACAGCATCAGGATTTCATCCTCTAACTTCAAGTAGGATTTTTACCTAAATAAGATTTGGAACTTTATAGCAATTTACAATGTTCTGTCATGCACCACTGGGTAACTAAAAAGAGAGCTTGTTTCACCACTACATTCAAAGAGAATCTCATTCAGGACAAAATACGTTCTTAATAAAAATAAATAAATAGTATACAAAAAGTTTCATCAAAATACAAACATGTGTATGAAAGTTTCATTAGTTTATATCTAGCATTTAATATTGATCATCTCAAAGATCATCACCGTGGAAGGGAACAATGAGACATTAAAAAAAAATGGCATAAAAATTTTCATTTGAAAAATAACGATGTAGAGTTTTTGAAATGTAATCACATAGTTGAACCAGTACAGTAATACTAGATCTGTAATCTACTGAAGTATTTATTGATTGACACCCATGACAAAATAACTGTTGCCCTAATAGGATTCACATCTAACATTTTTTAAGTTTCACAAATAGTTCACATGGTACACTTACAAATAAATCAATTAATATTGACTGATAGATCAATATATGCACAATATGAAAAACAGTTTTGGCGGCTTTATGTTCTCCGCAGAACGGCTTTACCTACTGGTGATTAATTTTAATTTACTTTAAAGGATTCTATTGCACTGAAACTTTAATTAGAAATGAAATGAGAAAGTCTATAAAGTCTGCATAGCATCAATTACTTGGACTTGATATCCTGCACTTCGCCTACCCTCTGCACATATGGTTTCTGTTAAAATAATTGGAAAGCACTTCTGAACAATGTCACCCACACATCCATTCTAAGAGCTAGAAGATATATAACCATTAAACGTCACTAATATTAATATAGAAACAATTAATTCTTCATTACCTATTTCTAAAATACACCAAACTCCTTCAGTTCAAACACAAACAAAACATTACACATGCCTGTCAGTGAAATAGGTAATCATCATCACTGTTACAATTTATATAGCTTTCTGTTAAAAGTCTAATGCCTCATTTATTTATAAAGCTTCTTGGCTGACATTATAAATAACCTCTTCGAAATATTAAAAAAAATCTAGCTGTTATTAAGCAAATCTCATACTTCTTGTCAACTATTCCCTTATAAAATGTTGCTTCTAATTTGCATTACACTTTCTTTCGATAAACAGACAAAATTTACATTTATAAATGTTACTGTTTCAGTAAAACACACTAAATAATACTTTCTGTTGACTCATGTATAAAACAGATATTCAGCAGAACAATTTCAGCCTCCCCAAACCGACTATTAACAAAATCCATTCAAAAAGGTTTCAGAAAATGCTGGTGAGTTTACACTAGGAATAGATTGGCTCAGCAGCCATAAAATGTCTGATTTAAAGATCACAGTCAGGGAAAAGACTCCTACTCACTACCAACCCTGGTTTGGATCAGGTACAAGAACAGCTCAATGTTAATTATTAAAAAAGCACGAAATTGCCACAGTCTTCATCTGCTCCAAGCAGTATCAGGTTACAAGCCTCTGAGGTGTCTCTGGCACGCTGCCTGGACTATTTATTGCTATTTGTAAATTAGACACTTGTGTAAGAATGTCAATTTTAAATATCTTTGTTTAAATAAGCCTGATAAGAGATGACCAGATATACATTTTATGAGACTGCTGAATAATTATATTACACCAAGACAGCTTGTGAATTTTACAGGACTGTTAAATAATGACACAGCACACTCACAAGGTAACTTGTGAATTTAGCGCTAAAAGAATAAGCTATCGCAAGCAATAAAAAGTGTATGCTCTAAACCTTTAAAAACAAAAACACTAAAAAAGCCAGCTATAATCCATAGTAAGAACAACTCCTGAGCTCTCTATACAAGAGTAAGAGAGAGTCTAAGGTGCCTTTATCAATCCTGCTAATACAGTTCCAGAAATTGTTTTCTGTATTCTGTAAAATATGTTTCCAATGCCTAATGTAGTAGTCATTAAAGTTTCCCCTGCCTCAATCGGCACAACTAACGATGCCATGTAATAACAGAATGCAATTTCTAATGAAGAGCCTACCAAAGGCTCCCTGCAACAATACTGCTCATGATTTAGTATTTAGTATTCTGAACTTGTTCATCCTCCATATTTTATTCTGTGGATATCATCACCACTCAGAAAATTACATTTCAATGAACTTGTCAGGAAATAAGTAATTAATCAGGCAGCATAAACCAATTACAGTCATTTTCTGTGTGTTTTCTTTCAGGGCCCAGGCATGAATGCAGTACTAGCTCCACTGTTTATTACTGCGGACAGCTTAAAAGCAGTATTGGTGGTAAGCAGTAACGCTGCTTGAAGGAAGGGGGGAAAAAAAACCCTCTCTGCTCTATTGAAGTCATTGCAGGTACATGTGCCACCTTTAATGGATCCAGGGTTTCAGTACTGCAATTAGCAGGTCAGAGCCCCTCATTTCTGTGCTCCGTTTCCAGCACGTCATGATGATAAGGCTATGCTTTGCGCCAGTCACGCTTTTCACAGCAAGCTCGATGGCCAGGCTTCCCAGAGAAAACAGCCGACCTCACTCTGCTTACGGAGTTACTGCTGACATCAATGAAATCCCAGCACAAAAACACATCTGAATGTTTCCCCCGGTGCTGGCTCCCCGCTCCCTTGTCCCCCACGACAACAGCAAGTACGGATTCTGGAGCAACGCGAACCACCGTAGAGGACAGAGCTGGCTACAGCTTGTTTAACATCTGCACCACTGGTCAGTGGAAAAGCTACCCAAGGCCAAATTTAAAAGTGCTTAGCTGCCTGAAGTTGTGGAAAGAAAATTTCAATACACTGAAGCAGATTAGGTGCCAAAATCTATATACACCACCAAACCGACTGGGGCACTTTGAAATGTGCCACAAGATACCTACACAAAACTTCAAGCACCCATATAGGCTTGCAAGCCTAGACCAGTCCCTTTACCGATGTCAGGAGCGACACAGGAAGGTGCCTACAGGACTAAGCTGTCATTATGAGTATGTACGTGTTCGATTTGGGGGTAATCAGGGCACATTAGCCTGATTGCTAGGGCTAAACTGCGGAAAGGGGGAGGCTACTTTGGCAAGATGTCAGTTCTATTTGGGCAGGACCTGGATGTAGCGTGACCCCCCTCCTCCCATACCTGACTGCTAAGAGAAAGCAAGCCTGGTGCACCGGCCATGGGGGAACCATAGCTCCAGCCGGATCCCCAAACCAAACGATCAACAACTGATCAAGGCTGTAAAGTGTGCCAGGGAACGCACTTGCCCTCAAACCTAAAAATAGCTTTTATTTCCCATATGATTTAACACTTCTTTTTCTTATAACACTCCCTGCCTTTGACCAAAATTTCTAAATCACTTCTACTGAGGAGGAAAAAAATAAAGGTATTTCTTTACTGCTGCAACCGTGGCACTAACACAACCCAGTCATAGTGAGCCGAGCTGACCTGTTTTTTCCTCCGTATCACCAAAACTGGCAACTTGCAACAAATACCAATACATCTGAACTGCCGGTACCTACCCTCTGCAACAGACCTCAAAGGTACATACTTGAAAAAATCAGATTAGTGTGCTTAATGAAAACCTTTGATATTGATGGCATTTCTACTAAATATGTGCTATGACCAACATTACCAGCTGAATTACCAGCCGAGGGCCTCCAAACTAACAGGGATGGAGCAGTTGCATCGACCCTTGCTCCAGGCTGTGTGAAAATTCAGGAAGACAGCAGCTCACCGGTTTGGCACCTCTGGTTTAAAGCACTGTGCTTATCTTCACAAGTAAGTGAGCCAGAAAGATATATATATATATATACATTTTTAAACAAATAAAGTTCAGATTCTGAAGCAAAAGGCACTCTGTGTCACGGCATGGAACTTCACAGTAAATTATACAGATGCAAATTTCACAACTATACAGACTTCTAGACAAGGCCCATTGTTACTGTCCCATACATAAAAGTGAGCCAAGTTCCAGAGAAACTCCTTGCTTAATGACAGAATCAAAAAGGAAAGAAAATCCATCTGTGTAGTGTCTTCAGCTGCATCTAGTTACATTCTACAATGATTTACTGCAAAATAAAAACTTTCCTACAGACTGCTTTTATTGATACACAACGAGGATTTTATGAATGCAAATACACTTTAAATATATGCAGTATTTAAACTCTTATACTTAGTCCTGCATGGTAATTACAGATGTATCATACACCTGCCAGACTACAGACCATATTATAGCATCAGAATCATTTTTTGTGAATTTTGTCTGTGTCTTGTCTTGGCTCAGAAAAAAAACCCCCACAAGTGGGTTAAGCTCCAGGAGCTCATTTTCACTGCCACTTTTTAAAGGCTGAATATTGTTTAACCTTTCCCCTGTAGTCTGCATGAAATTCCTAGAGGGTGGTTCATGGCTCATATGGTCTGATTAAAAGCAGGATTTATTAAGACTAGAATAAAACAAATTAAAGTAAAATAAAATTTGTCATAATATATATATAGTCCCATATTTGGCACGAAGTAGGCCAGAAGTGCAGTAAAAAATTACCTTATAGCATTTAAAGAAAAAAATTATCTACCAAGTACTGTTGTCATTGAGCTGGCTGCCAAAGTAATATCCCACCCTCATGACTTTTCCAATTCTTTTCTCTCTTTGATTTATCCTCACGCCAGACAGCTCCTACCAAGAAGTCATGTGTTCTCATACGCTTCCCCTATATTCGTTTAAAACTATTTAATTCACTTAATGGTTTCAGACCCTATTTTCTTGCTTCCCCTTTTTATCTTATCTTTATCTTATCATCCTAAATAGTTCTTTGAAGATGGAATCAAAGAAGCTCACACTTTCATACCACTGCTCAGGGGCTGAATCAGACAGTGTACTTTCTCCTTCCTCTCCAAGAGTAAGGAAATGAGGTTTAAAGAGATATTACCAACTGAATGTATATAAAACAATCAGAGGTGAGACACACTTCCAAAACAAGTGTAAGTGAGCTAGCTCAGGTACTGACAGCAACGAAAACGGAGCAACGTGGGCATCAGTGCAGGTTGCACTAGTTTGCCTGGAGCTAGGTTATCCTGTGCTCAAATCTGTGCAGCTGCACTCTCACCGTATCTCAGGCTAAAACAGATAGGCTGAAGTTCTTATTATGTCCACTTGTGTTGAAGCCTCACCTCTGACTGCAGTACAGATATATTTTTAGAAAGCATATTTGACATTAATATTGTTCTGTGTCAAAAAACACTAAGAGGAGAACCAAAACAATTTATCCCATTCCGTTAATAAAAACAAAAAATGGGCCAACAGCATCCATGCATCTATACAGCACAGGGGGAAAATTCCTCTAAAGTACCAAGAAATGGGGAGCGCATTTCACCAGCTGAACCCAACGCTCCACAGTGACAGTAAACGGTAGCACAGGTTTCAGTGTTTTGTCACTTTTCAGGAGGCTTTTCCAAAAACAACCCATCTTAACAGCAGCCATCCCTGTAACAGCAGCATTTTGAAAAAGGGTTGAACTGAAACCTTTAACCCACTTTACCATAATCAGAACTAGGAAAGCTTTGGCAAGATAAGCAGGTCTACTGCAGAAACAGAGTTGGAAATTCTCTAAGGAAGTGGTATATTCTGCAGCACAAGTTCACTCAGTATCCCTGGTTCATCCCTGTGCCACAGTGCAGGAGCCCTTTCAGGTAACCTTCTTTCTACCCATCTTCAAATTACATGTGTTCAGTTTCCTCATATTATCCTAATTATGTCATGATAGGTCATGCTAAATGATTTCTCTTCCTTTTTTTTTTTTTTTTTTTTTGCTTTTATATACTTTTATATACTTCAGAAAAAGCTAGGTGGTTACTGTGGCCCATCATTTGAGCCACCATGAGGAGATATTTAAGTCTTTCAAATCTGTTCTCATGAGTCTGTACTTTCAGCATGTCAAGCTTGTTCAGTGCACTAGTTTTCGGTGTGCAAGTTTCCTGCTGTCAAATGCCTTACCTTACCTTCCAAAAGAGAATATAGTTCCAGTAACACTCACTTCAGTGTTTTTCTATCCTGGGAAACAAAACAAAACAAACAAAAACAAACAAATGCACCATTTTCCCCAGTTGCCCTTAATTTGACTTCACTATGGTCCACGTTAACAGAAACAGCAGCTAAACTGTCTTTGAAACTTTATTCACCATAGCCAGAAAAAAAAGAAGAAAAAAAGACTGGTGAAATGCCTTTAAAACATGCTTTAATCTAGCTGGAATGCCATAAATTGCTTCCAGATGTGCTCCATACAAAAGTCAATCATAGCTATTTATACTGACACTCTGCAGTCCAAACAATCTGAATCCAAATGCCATGTCTCTGCTACAATAAAGCTATAAATGTCAGTTTTGTTGAATTTGGAGAGGTGTTGAAGAGTTCATGCTAGTTTGCTTTCTGGGCTATTTGTTAGCCAGCAATTATTAAAAAAAAATTTTTTTAAACCCTTTTAAAATGGATCCTTTCCTTGCTGAGCTATTCTTAAAGCACACCTGACACCTTCCAATCATGACCTTGAAAGTGCCACAGGTTACAAGTTGAAATTCATTTCATAAGTTAGAAAAATGTAGTGCTTAGGCTATGAGCCAAGAATAACTGAAGGGCTTGGCAAGGCTCCCATGCCCTCCCTTAGACCGAACACACACGTAGTACACCTGGGACTAAATAAACTGAAGTACAGTAAAATGACACACCAACTGCAATAATACCTCTATTCAATAATCTACCAGGGCATGGAGAAAAAAATATATATTCTCACTATCGAAAAGAAGAAGTTTGGAAACTATACCCTAATCAATTGTTTTGCATGAGACACATGGCCATCAGAATCAAAGCACTCTTCACTTGGGAAAACTGAATAACCAGCATTTAGATGAAAAGATGACCTACAGAGTTATCCTGCACTATTTAAGGAAAATATATCATTTTTGTGTAGTCTCCACAGATTTTTTCTCATTCATTTTTATAGACTTCATTAAGATGTTTTTTCCCTGCAAAAGTGCACCTGCAGTTCAATTCACATATAAATGTTCATAATTTTAATTTTGGCTTTTTGTCAGTAACAGACAACAGGGAATTTGCTTATCATTGCTTGTAGTTTTGGGAATTAAAATGTTTCAAAAACATAATATGTAAGGACTTTACTCTTTAACTTTCCTGTCTTTTTACTTCCCTTAATGTTTGCTTTCTTATCGCCTAATCCAAAGATTTCTTTTGCCTTCCCTCCATTCCTCACCTTCTCCAAAGTTCAGAAGACCTTCCCTACAATGAAGCTGAAGAACATTCCTTCCTCTCTGGCTAAGTCATAACACTGTCATTTGTTGAGACAAACAGCAGAAAATTCTCTATTTTCAGAGAAGGGAAGCAAATTGTGGTAGTTTAAAATGCAAATCTGTATATAAATGCAGGAAAAAAAATGAGACTTCAAAAACAAGGTTTTTACTCTCGGTTGAATTTACTGGAAACTTACTTTTTAATAAATCTATTCAGTCAGAGATTATACAAATGACTGGAGAAGCAGCAAACATAATACCTGCATTTAAGAATGGGGGAGGAACCTATCTAGTAAACTACTGAGCCATCAGTCTGGCCTAAATATTATGCAAGGTTTGATAATCAATTCTGAATGGAATGTAATTTCTGTGTAATTGCAGGGGGTTGGAGCAAAGATAAGCACCACAGCAGCAGAGAAGCTACTAAGTTAAAAGACAAATTTGGCATAAGAACAAATGATTCAGAATTGGCCGTGAATCCCTCCAGACTGGAATTTACAAGCAGATTTCTAACCATCAGAAGGGTGAGGCTCTGTAACAACTGCCTCGTGGGACTAGCATGTAGGGAAAACTTTTTACAGTGGAGGCTGATAAATTTATATGATATAATATCTTGAAACAGCAGGGGATAAAACTTGGCAATGCACAAGTTGCCTTCCACTCCTGTGGACGCCGATGTTCATGCGCCTTTAGTCCTGACTCATGTCAGACAGGGAGATTTTTTAAATGCTGGTTCTCCACAGAACAACAACTAGCTCTTGCAGGAAAAGTACAGGGACCTGTTCAAGCAATTAGAGGGCAACACTGTTGTTTAGTGGTACCTCTCTGCTGGTATATTTCTTCTTTTTCTTCCACCCAACTGGTGACACTAAACTTCATAAACTCCATTAACGTGTCTACACTTCAATCTATGTCACTTTACATCCTCAAGCTACCAAAACACATGTGGAAAGTCCTCTCCATCTCCCACCTAGCTGTAAAGACCTACTACACTGCCTCCAAATATACATACAGTCATTCTCACAAACCCACCCACACATATTTAACATCTTAAAATAAGATAAACGTACGCCCAAAGTAAGTAGCTACTTTATTCCGCATACATAATGCTTACCTTCTTCTCCACCAAAGCTTTTTCTCTGGCGTAATGTTCTCTCCTCACCTGTTTCTCAAGCTTATCACTTAGATCACAAACTTTCCGAATCTGGGACTTATTTATAGCCTTCTGACAAGACACCAGCCACACTCTGGGACACAATAAAAATCAAGTAACTGTGACAATAATAACTGACACTAATCACTATCACTGGCATTAAACACTATGTTCGGCCTTTGCAGCTGTGCTGTGATTCTTCTAAAGTACTAAAGGAGCTGCCAGCAGACTACATATTAGATTATTAATTCAACCCATCCTCTCCATCCAACAAAAAGTACTGTATCTCCAGATCTGCATAGCTCCTGCATTTGTGATGGCTGATCCCCAGAAAAAGATAGAAGCAGAACAAAAGTCAGTGGAGTTACCAAAATATACAAGTCCCTTACGGCTACTGTTTCAAACAAACAGGTTTGGAGCCAATGTAGTAATAAAAATTTCTATCAATATCATGCAATGTTTTATTTGGTTTAGATTTGTCATCATTTATTGGAAACAATAAGCCTTCCTAAATAAAACTCATATGTCTAAAATTATTTACTATAGCTTTAAAAGTAACAAATGAAGCACTTGAGTCTCAGATGTGTAACCAGTAGGGAGTTGGCTCGACGCATCAGTTTTTACACCTCTTGCAGTTAAATCAGAGATCCAAATGCAAAATCTAGCACTCAGTGGTGAACTTATAACACTCCCTGGAGGAGTGTGTCCGTAAACCATTCAGTGGATTACACTCATCCATATGAGACTTTATTTTATATACCCCGTCCCCACCAAAAAAAAAAAAGAGCTAAACTAAGGTGAAATTAAGGTTGTGTAAACTATACATCATTTTTGTCATCCTATTTCTAAGTTTTTGTTTTCCTTTTTGAGACTTCATTAGAAAAATTTTCCACTGTCTTTATCTCACATGGATTCATTTTTCTAAATTGCTTCTTGGCCAGAAATGAGCTCCAAAAAACGCTCAGTGACATATGTGGCGTAGCCATGCATGGCTCAGGAGTGCTCTCAGGCCTTCATGAGTACGCTCAGCACAGCTAATACACTTTTGAAATGCGCAGCACTGACTTTTCTGCAGAATGTTCTTAATGAGAGTATTTGGGAGTTTTGAATTACTCCTCACCTACTTACGAGTCTTCCAGACATGGAGTCTCCCTCAGTATATTTTGGTTCTTTACATATACATGCGTACATATATACACACACACACACATGTGCATGCACACTGTGTGCGTGTGTGTGTATGCATACACATCTAGAGGCAAACACACACAAGTTGGGGCCAAATCTGTAAGAGTAAAAATCAGTGCGATTTCACTGAATTCAATGAAAGCTACATCACATAAGAACACCCGAGGACAGCGAACCACAGTTTTTATGGCCCACTGAATCTTTCAAAGTTCAGAGAACGTAATAAATGTGAATATTTCTAAGGTCCTTCACAATAAAAAATAAAATAAAGTGAACACACAAACAAATGACAGGTACAGTGTTTTTTGGTTGCAGTGAATGCCATTCTCCAAAGCAGTGAAAAAGAACTCTTAACCTGTTGGAAAAATCAAGACACCACAGTGTTGATGCCAACCTCCTTGTAGGTCAGCTAGTCTCTCACTTCATTTTGATGTGATGGATCCTTCTGAATTTAGGAGCCAAATACCAACATTTTCCTACAACCAAGCACATTTCACATAAGTCACAATTAGGCAGAAATACTTACCCAGCAGAATCTGTACTAGCAAAATCTCCCTGCTAACCATACCATAGAGCCCTAGAATGAGAAAGCATAAGCCTTCTTTTTGATCTGCATACAGTTCAGGAACCAGAAACTGGATGCCCTGCATAGAGCGCACTGTGATGAGTGCTAACAGATATAGAATCGAAGATAAAGGCACATCTACAATGAGAGCTGTGCAATATTCCGGACAGCAAAGAATTACTAGAAATACACTCTGCAGTAGGGAAGGCAGGATCTCAAAAACTAAGCAAGAGATCCAAAATTTCTGTGCTTGACATTGTCCATCAGTCAGCACATCTCCTTCTTTTGCTAAAACACTGATGCAGTCACTAAGCAAAAAGACAGGGTTTAATCTTCCTATTCCCTTGGCTTCTGCCTAACGTTTTTACAAAAAAAGCCTGTTTATTCAAAAGGAAAGGACTTTTCAGACAGAAGAGAAAATATATTAAAAATATCCAACTGATTGAAACTTCATAGTCATTTGTGGTGTTTTCAACTGTGTAAGGAGTTTAGCTAGCCAGCCTACCATTTGTTATTGTTCTGTTTTTTTTAATAACAATTTTATTGAAAGTTTTGTCTTCAGAAAAACAAATGGCATTAAATGTCAATAGCATGAGAAAATGTAGCCAGAAACTTGAATTTTTAAGAAAGTTTCTATTTGATCACATAGTGATGATTACCAGCCTTCCTCTGGGGCTAAATTTAAAAGGATGTCTACCCATGGAGAGGAGTATTATGATTTTTCCTGCAACAGACAACTGAACTGATTATCTAGCATATGGCTTCTACTATGCGCATCCTTCTACGTTATTTGTAATTTGTTTATTTTGTAATTTTTGAATAGGTGGCTTCTGAGTCCTACCAGCAGCATTTGAATAGACAGTTTCCACAGATCAGAGTTTCCACTTACTTATCTTTAAGAATATGGCAGTTACCTCTCATCACGCCATACTTCAGTGACCACATCTATATGTCAATGTTTTTTTTAATTCTTTTATCTCCCCTATCTTCTACTTTAAAAAGCTAACCTAATTCTTTGCTTATATCTTTCTGATGAATTTCCATTATCTTGAAAAAACGTCCACTTCTATTCATTTTTTCCACTGCATTTTGTGGTTGGTTGGTTTGTTTGTTTATTTAAGGCAGCTAACAAAATCATATCAGAGTGCTTCTTCTTGGTGCAGCCTAAGCAAATACTGCAGTGTGAGTAAAATGAGGTATAGTACAATATGCAAGAGAACTCAGAAAGTGAAATGAGAATACAATTTCCCATGAGACAGTTCTATGTTCAAGCCATTTAACTTTAAAACTAGCTCAATATTTGAACAAGACACTATTTTATTCCCAAAGTTTAAACACAGATCACTTTTAAGTCAATCATACATTCAAACCTCTTTACTTCAGAAACTGTTTCAATATTTAAAAGCTTTTTTTTTTTAAATGTAACAGCAGCTCCAAGGCTGCAGAAGCAGAACTGACTTTAAGATCCTTAAGAGCAATGCTATTTTCTTGCCAATACATATAAAAGGCCGTTCTAGGAAAAAGAAAAAACCCACAAAGGCGAGGCTGTACTTTGCTTCAGAGTTTTAAGAACAACGTTTGGACAAAGAACACACAGTCTAGTCTTCAGGCCAAGCTAAAGTAAATGCATTTGGTATGGGGTACTTTCAAAGAGTGAGACCCTAATTCCACACTATTCCACTGCTTTTGTCCTCACCTAGGGAAGCAGGGGAAAACCGGATGATCAGTGGGATCTATGTAGACAAAAAATAGCCCTCCTTTAGGGATACAGCTACTGACAGAGTAACAGATCTGCAGTTCAGAAAGGGAACATAGTTCCCTTTTGCTAACCATCCATAATTCAGTCCTCTTCCTCATCCAGTGAAACTGTATTTATTCTAGTACCTTAGAAGCCTCACGCCCTAGCTACCACTGCAGAAATACACAGCAGCAGCTCTGTAATGCAGAGAACAATTTCAGTTAGTGAAGTAACAACATTTCATATCTGCATTTCATTTGCATATAATGATCTCAAAGAATTTTACCAAACTTATCATTAAAACCAATTTTACAGGTGGGGTGCTTATCATAGTGAGCGAGTGAGTAGGGATGAGAGGAGATCTCATGATCCCTAAACTGCATCAGTGCCCTGCTCTTTGGCACATGTCATTCTAACCCAACTAATTTCAAACCCAGTTTGCTATTAAAAATTATCTTTGTGCTTCTGATCTTCAGATAAAGTTCCTATCGACAAGGGCAGAACATACAGCTCAGTGCAAGTGTTAGTTACACTATAACAATATCTGTGTCAAACAGTAAAGATGAACTGGTCCTTATAAAGCAAACAATCTTCTTAACCTCAGGGCTGCCCTGTTCTGGTTTCTGGTCAAGTATGGTCTTCACAATCAAGTTAAAAGAGCCCTTAAAATGGATTAAGCAGTATTATCTGTATTAGCAGTAGGCCACAGAATCACTGCAAGAATTAGGCTCTATCTTTGTGATAACAACACACTTAACTACCGATGACTTTGCATGAATTCAGCAAATATTATTTGGTTGTATATGCTATGCTTTATGCACAATAAGCTCAACCCATCTGCATAGGTAGTAATCATGCTGTTCACCCAGTAAAAGCACCAAGCACCAGGCATCTGAGACCACCACATTCACAGGAAAGAGCAGCTGCTATTCATAACCATCTTCCCTTAATCAAACAATGAAAGGACCCTATTTTCAAGAAGCAATAGTCCACTAGAATCATGCAAGAAATGACCTGTATCTTTATTTCCTCACCTTTTTGCATACCTCTAATAAAACATTCAGTTGTAATTGACACAGTACTAACATGCTGTCTTCCAATATTTCAAATATAGCATGTCATTGAAAACTCAGTTTGGAGCAGGAAAGTATTTGATGAATCAAGTAGATGAAGCCAAGATGTAGTTATTAGATGCATTACATCTTTAGCACATCATCTGTAAAAATGTCCAGAGTAAACTAACGCTCCAGGGGAAACCTGACCTTTAAGAGGCTCCCTAATACTACATCTAAATTAATGTCAGTGACAGGCACTTCAATCTAAAATAGCAGGGTTCTTTCGTTCCATCTACACTGTCTATTCATCCATTTATTTGTGCGTAAATGTGTGTGTGTGTGCTTAAATGAATTTGTGTCACTCTGGCAATGGTAGGGGGGAAGAGGAACAAAAGGATCTCATAGGTTTTGGTTTCCTATTCCTTATTCCTGTTATGCATACTATTCATTCTGGAAAATTCATTCAGAATCTTTTGAAGGAATATAAAAAAAAAAACACCCCAAATTATTAGCTTTTTTTTTAATAGCAACTAAACCCACTTCTTCAAAGTATCATTCATCCCAACAAAATAAACGTGCTTGAACCAGAGCAGAATGGAACTCTTGCAGCAACCAGTAAAATAAGCAATGCTGAATTTGTTTTAAAGGTTGGGCTGGGCTCTAACATGACTGGTGGCCAAGATCAAAATCATAACTGAGATCAGTTTTGCCACTTCAAAACATTGCAAGTACATTTCTGCCTTGTGAAAAAAAAAACTATAAAATTTTAATAATGGAACAATTTCATGACAGTTAGCCATGAATCTGCACTAATGATGGTGGCAAAACCTTCACTTATTTCTCTTTTTGTCCCCTGTTCTTTTCTCGGGGGTGAGAGTTATGACAAAGTGGGTGAAACAACTGCAGCCACTCTGCTGCCCTTCTACTGGGCTTCTTAGTGCATTATTGGTTCTTTTTGTAAGTCCTTTGTCCCTTCATCCCTTGCCAAAACATTAGATGTGATTTAGTCCACAAAGAACTGCATTCCTCCTAGAAAGGAAACGTTGTCCCCCTCCGCTCCCAACAGACAATTATTTAATTGTATTTCCAAGAGACATGTCTTCATGCAGAGACTGAAGTCTGTACCTTGATGCAAAGGATTTACGCTCTGCTATAAAACAAGGACAATCACATTAGCCAAAACCTAGTGAACTAAAATTGCTAAGTCCTTTCACATTTTGTTGATCAAGAACCTTTTTATTGGAACATTTCTCTTTTCAAACCTTAGGTGGGTAATAAACTATGCCCTAATTGGTTTCCATGCAATGAAGAGCTAGCTACCTTGCATTTTAACTTGAGTTTTTTATACACGGTTATATTTTCTTACAAAAGACCCAACTGATCAGAAATTATTGCGATCCCATATAGAGATGCACTCCTAGAAACACAGTGAGTGCATAAAACATTAATGCCAGTAATACAGACATGATATGTTTCAACTCTCCTTTCAGCTAAACTATCTGCCTCTTTCAGACTAACATCATCGTTCAGCCCATAAGCTACATAAACATTGTCAAACCTGGTTTCAATACAAAGAGAGCACATTAATGTTCCCACTAATATACATTTCCCAGTAATCACCCTATTAGATTGCTTAGTTCAAATCCTATGACATATCCCATAACATATCAGATACTTCAGATTCAACAGATCAAAAGATATAGACATTGTCAGCGTC
Source organism: Dromaius novaehollandiae (assembly GCF_036370855.1). NCBI lineage: Eukaryota > Metazoa > Chordata > Aves > Casuariiformes > Dromaiidae > Dromaius > Dromaius novaehollandiae. The sequence continues at coordinate 32,597,939 of NC_088099.1, forward strand.
ATATGTAAGTATTTAAAAACTTCGTTATTGTGTATACTCAGGACAAAATCTCCCACTAGACTCACAAGAAAATATGCCTGTGTAAAACATAACCCTTCTCTTTTGTTCTAGGTGAGAGTCATTGCCTTCTTCACAAAGCTCAAGTAAAGAGGCAGAGAAATAAGGGATGCTGTTCAGAAGGGATAATCCTTTCCATGACCCCAGATAGTATGTATATTTGAGACCAGTCCAGTGATCTGGTGACCACTCTCTTAAGTTGCCTCAGAAGCAGGCCAGTAGGTGGCTACTAAGTGTAGCCAACCTGATATGGAAATTCCCTGACTTTGTCCACTACAGACCTTCTGTAATAAAGTGAGACACTCTTCCAGGAAAGCAAACTTTGCCTTGTGAGTCGGTACTTGGCAACAGTGCAGCAACATCAGTCCTAGAATAAATGCATGCAGCTGCATGTACTAGTGCGTTGCATCCAAGTTAAATCTCACACCAGCCTCTTTAACAGGTCTATGGTCCCACAAAGTACAGTACGCGTACTGCACAGACAATGTGTTACAGACAATATTACTGCACTCTCTTTTGTCAACCTGGCTTATGGGGTGGTTTACTATGGGTTAGGGACCAATATACTGGGAGCTCACACTTCAGTTTTCAAGTTCAGCAGCTGGAAAGGCAAATATCCTCAGACACAAAGTTCATTAACGTGGAGACTCTCCACAGCCAAGCTTCTTAAACATTGCAGTAAGATGCAATTTTACATTTCGGTTATTATATTTAAGAGTATTTAATGTAGCTGTAAGTCAGCAAATACCAACTATCCTTACCACTGAGCATTAGTGAGTTGTGCAAAATGTATCTATTTCTAGATAAAATGATTTAAAAATGACTTGTACTTAATACAGTGAAATTAAACACACAGAGCCAGACACACTAACTTCTACTCTATTGAGGAACACTTAATACCTTAAAGACGTGAGAAACAGGAAAGAGATTTAGGGATTTTGAGGGCAGGAGAGAATTATTCTAAAGCCATCTGATTTCTTAAAAGAAAAATCAAAGCTGAAAGCAAAATTGAATTAATCCCAGAAACATGTAATGAATGCCCCCCACTAATAAAACTATGGGGAGCACTCAACATAGATAGAGTGAGGTCCAATCAACCTTTGAAACAAACAGTATCCTCTCTGAAGTCCTTTGACTCTTCTGGGTTCACTAGACTTGACCCAGTATACATAATTCTGGATAGCCACTGATCTCATATGGTAGATCCTCAGAGGGTGTAAATCAGAGCAACTCCACTGACTTCAAAAACCTCTACTCTGATTCACCTCATGCTAGCTGAGTCTCTGACTCCAGATGTCTGTGTGCAGTCATGAATTGCTGATTTCAGTACACTTTAACACAGCTAGAAGAGCAGCAGAGGCTCAAAAGTTATTGCAGTTGTTGTTAAGTAAAAATGTTAATTAAAATTAACAACTGGAAATATCCTATATATTCTGATTAGCAGTTGAGATTTATTGTGGATATGTAGGTTTGAAGTATTTTTGCTTTGGGCTTCAAAGCTCCCATTTAACTTCAGCCAGCTTCCACTGTCAAGTTTCCAGGAAGAGGTTTAATAAAATTTAAGAATTAAAAGTTATTAATGTATCCTTCACACTTTCTCATGTACAGTGCGCCTACTGAAATGCAAGCCTTCAAAAGCAGTGATCTGAATACCGTATCATGTCAATCAAAAGAAGGTCTGGCCTAAATACTCCCGTCAGAGCTATTTCAACCTTCCAACAATCCAATTACTTATACTACGTTAGACCTTCCAACTCTGTGAATGTAAACTGTTTACACTCAGGCAGCTAGGGTTGTATTGATAGGGTTGTACATCATGAATAATTTTGTCAAAACACAGTGTTTCAGATATAATTGCCAGAAGAGATGTAACATGTGTGCTTGCAGCCTCAAGTGCAATTGTCTGGCACATAGGAGGTTTGCAGGCTGCACTAACACGTGCAACATTGTTTAAAAGCAATGTGAGAAAATAGCATTGGGACTGAGTATTACCCCCTCACACACAGGACTCTCTAAAATTTGTAGTAATCCAAAATAAATTAACGTGGTACAAATTCACTTGTCCCAAGTCAGCATAGATGAGATTTCTGAAGATGGCTAGTCCGTATGGTTCATTTTGGCAGATGACATCAACTACTTTTTCTTTCATTTCCAGATCAAATAAATGAATGCATGTCCTACAGGGGGTAGTTCTAAAAGGCCTTCTAAATAAATATGCATGAGAAAAATTCAGTCTAACAAATTCCTAGAAATAGGATTCCGATTTTCTTACTGTGGCTCCACTATTTCCGGACAGTTCTGGAGAGAGAACACCAGCCTAAAGAAGGGGGCTTAGAAAGTATTCTTCCTACAGTTTTTTCCACCTCAACAAAGCTGACATTTCAGGTGCTTTATGCATTCTAACTGTATCAACAAAGAATTAATTCAACCTTGCCACCACCAACTGATCTTTCTGAAATTCAGGTTCAATTCAACTTCCATCATCCCCTCCTATCCTTCCAAGAATTGCAGCAGCATCCTGTGATAAAAATAAAAAAAAAATCATACACATACACATAATACACACACGCCTATATAATGCGCGCGCGCGCACACACACACACACACACAGGTATCAACCACAGACCAGAATACCTCTAGTCTAGCTGGTGAATCATGTTACCTGCTCACATAATCAAGCGACTGTGTGCACAGTAAACTGAGGAAGCCTCACACCATTATGAGCTTTGATGAAAGAAACATTGTTTCTATCAAAGAAGGAACTGCTGGAAATATTATTGTTGATAAAGTTACAAAATAAGGATACTGTATCTTGACACCTGCCTGGGTGGGATAGACAGCCAAGTGTTGGGAGGGGATCTCACCCAAAGCCTGTCTTCCTGCCCAGCAGGAACCTGGTGCTTTTTAGATCCTCCAGGAACAGGAAGAAACCGAAAATTACAAGTGTAAGCATCATAAAACATCATAAAACCTGTTACTGCAGTGGTTTTGAATGTATTGTGGAATCCACTAATAACTGACCAACAACTTCATAGGTAATTCATTTCCTATTACTTTATTGGAGCCCATCTTCTTCAAAGGATGGTGAAACAAGCCAGCAATTTACCAGCTCAGTACCATAGCCAATTTTTGAAAGACACCTGATCGTAAATTCTTTTCACCTGTATGTGGCCATTTAAATACAGCATGAGGGTTTCCCTCCCACACTTAGTACATGCGTACTATTTTAGGCAGTGTCATACAATCTCCTTCTGCTACACTGCCAGAAGCCTGAAGGATGCACAAGCAAGAGTAATCTGGGTTACCTAATCATCAGTGCACGCAAGACCACTTGGGTGGCCACTTTCAATTCACAGCATAAATTTTGCCTTACGCAATTTCTCTCCTGCTGAAATGCCACTTCTGAGGTGCCACCAGCAATACATATTGAGTAACAGAGACCACCATGCTCAGGGCAGGCAGAGAACTGAATGCTCTTCTGTGCTGTGCAGACATGCCTATTGGCATGGATCACACAACTTGGAGAGGCAAAACTAACAGCAAGCTGCTGAGCCACTTCCCGTGAATCACTTTTATTTCTGTGGCTTGACTCCTCGGTTTCCTTTCCCTCTCCTTTCAAATTGATGCTGTAATTAGGTCACACTGTAGAAATCTGTATCTCGGTAGGTACAATATTCTGCAGAGCCATATTGGCCTCTGATATTCAGGAGATTGCTCCTGATTCATCAAGGTTTCCTTGATGACTTACAATGGCTTGGTCAGGTCACAGGGTACAGGCTGCAATTTCCTTTGCCTTTTTATTTGTATTAATCAGTAGTTTTGGACTGTATATCTTTCCATTTCCTTGCAGGCTTCAAACAACACTGCATTATAGCGGCACCTGGTGGGACGGGTCAGGGCTGAAAAAATACGACCTAGCAAACAAGACTGCCCCGAGATGAATAGGTCTTAGGTTCAGAGAACTCCAAATTATACGTAATGAAAATAGAAATAGGCTGTACCCTAATATCCACTAAAGACATGCAAAATGCTGCAAAGAGAACAGACTGAACTGCAAGCTGCATCTGAGAAACTGCAACCAGAAGGATCTAGGAGATATCAGTGCACCACAGCACAACACTAAAAGGGGTGGTGGTGGGGAAAATCAGATACATAACTAACCTCCAAGGCCTCTCAATTTTTGATTCGTTAGCTATCATTAAAAATTTATAAAAGTGTATTAGAAGTAAAGCTTGGCTCAACCAGCCGCCAGAAATTCTAGCAGGAGTGACACATTGAGCCCTTTTCTTTTGATTACCGAGTTCAATCTCATCATTTTTATTTTATGGGATGCAAAGCATCAAATTCAGCTTCAGAAATACAATGTTCAAAATATAGTGGCCAATAAATGTTTCATCTTTTTCACAAACTAGACCTTAAAGAGCTTCAGTTATTTATTTTTATAGTAGCAGCATACGTATGTGTATGACACAGTAAAGGATACTGATCTCCGAAGAACTCAGATTATCTAAAACTCCAAAAAAATCAATATCAAATCCTGTGTTTATGGTAGTTTACATTATTTATTTTGGAATCTAAGAAGGTGGACAGTGGAGGCTGCCAGTTTTGTAGAAAAACAATCCAACAAAGTTGCAGTCAGATTTATAGGTGGAACACTACGTTATGAAAGAAGTCATTTCCATCCAACAGTTGAAATGATTGTGGTTCATCATAAACAAAACATTTTTGTTAAAATTACTACTCCCCTTTTGATTACATTAGTCCCTATACTATAGCCAATGCTGAGGGTGTGCAATGAAGTCAAGGGCTCCTACACAGGGTACAGCTGCATTCAAGGGACCACTGTCGATTACCAGATTGAAGCTGTAAGAGTGGGTGTTGCTGCCATCTCCAGATACTCTGAGCAAAGGCATCTCCGCATACAGGCATACCTTGGAGGTATTGTGGGTTTGGTTCCAGACCACCGCAATACAGCAAATATCGCAATAAAGCAAGTCACGTGAATTTTTTGATTTTCCAGTGCATATAAAAGCTATGTTTACACTATACTGTAGTCTATTAAGTGTGCAATAGCATTATGTCTAAAAAACCAATGTACATACCTTAATTAAAAAACACTTTATTGCTAAAAAAATGCTAACCATCATCTGAGCCTTCAGCAAGTCGCAACCTTTTTGCTGGTGGAGGGTCTTGCCTCAATGTTGATGGCTGCTGACTGATCAGGGTGGTGGTTGCTGAAGGCTGGGGTGGCTGTGGCAATTTCTTAAAATAAGACAACGAAGTTTGCTGCATCGATTGACTCTTCCTTTCACAAAGAATTTCTCTGTAGCATGAGATGCTGTTTGATAGCATTCTACCCACAATAGAACTTCTTTCAAAATTGGAGTCAATCCTCTCAAACCCTGCCACCACTTTAACAACTAGGTTGATGTAACATTCTAAATCCTTTGTTGTCATTTCAACAATGTTCATAGCATCTTCACCAGGAGTAGATTCCACCTCAAGAAATCACTTTCTTTGTTCACCCGTAAGAAACAGCTCCTCATCCATTAAAATTTTATCACGAGATTGTAGCAATTCAGTCACATCTTCAGGCTCCACTTCTAATTCTAGTTCTCTTGCTATTTCCACCACATTTGCAGTTACTTCCTCCACTGAAGTCTCAAACCCCTCAAAGTCATCTATGAAGTCATCAACTTCTTCCAAACTCCTGTTAATGTTGATATTTTGACCTCCTCCCATGAATCATGAAAGTTCTTAATGGCATCTAGAATGGTGAAGCCTTTCCAGAAGGTTTTCAATTTACTTTGCCCAGATCCATCAGAGAAATCACTATCTATGGCAGCTACAGCCTTACAAAATGTATTTCTTAAATAATACGACTTGAAAGTCGAAATTACTCCTTGATCCATGGGCTGCAGAATGGATGTTGTGTTAGCAGGCATGAAAACAACATTAATCTCATCGTACATCTCCATCAGAGCTCTTGGGTGACCGGGTGCATTGTCAATGAGCAGCAATATTTTGAAAGGAATCTCTTTTCTGAGCAGTAGGTCTCAACAGTGGGCTTAAAATTTTCTGTAAACCTTGTTGTAAACAGATGTGCTGTCATCCGGGCTTTGTTGTTCCATTTACAGAGCACAGGCAGAGTAGATTTAGCATCATTCCTAAGGGCCCGAGGATTTTCGGAATGGTAAATGGGCATTGGCTTCAATTTAGTCACCAGCTGCATTAGCCCCTAACACGAGAGTCAGATTGTCCTTTGAAGACAAGCATTGACTTCTCCTCTTTAGCCATGAAAATCATAGACGGCATCTCCTTCCAATATAAGGCTGTTTCGTCTACATTGAAAATCTGCTGTTTAGTGTAGCCACCTGCATCAATTATCTTAGCTAGATCTTCTGGATAACTTGCTGAAGCTTCTACATCAGCACTTGCTGCTTCACCTTGCACTTTTATGTTATGGAGATGGCTTCTTTCCTTAAACCTCATGAACCAAACTCTGCTAGCTTCAAACTTTTCTTCTGCACCTTCTTCACCTCTCTTAGCCTTCACAGAATTGAAGAGAATTAGGGCCTTGCTCTGGGTTGGGCTTTGGCTTAAGTGAATGTTGTGGCTCGTCTGATCTTCTATCCAGACCACTAAAACTTTCTCCATATCAGCAAGAAGGCTGTTTCACTTTCTTACCATTTGTGTGTTCACTGGAGTAGCACTCTCAATTTCCTTCAAGAACTTTTCCTTTGCATTCACAACTCAGCTAACTGGTGCAAGAGACCTAGGTTTTGGCCTGTCTCAGCTTTCGACATGCCTTCCCCACTAAGCTTAATCATGGCTAGCTTTTGATTTCAAGTGAGAGATGTGCAACTCTTCCTTTCACTTAAACACTTAGAGGCCATTGCAGGGTTATTAATTGGCCTAATTTCAGTACTGTTGTGTCTCGGGGAATAGGGAGGCCCAAGGAGAGGGAGAGAGATGGGAGAGCAGCCGGTCAGTGGAGCAGCCAGAACACACACAACATTTATCAATTAATTTCACTGTCTTATATGGGTGTGGTTTGTGGCAGCCCAAAACTATTACAATAGCAACATCAAAGATCACTGATCACAGACCACCATAACAGATATAATAATAATGAAAGAGTTTGATTACCAAGATGTGACACAGAGACACAAAGTGAGCACATGCTGTTGGAAAAATGGTACCGACAAGCTTGCTCGATGCAGGGTTGCCACAAACCTTCGATTTGTAAAAACTGCAATATCTGTGAAGCGCAATAAAGCAAAGTGCAATAAAACGAGGTATGCCTGTACATGCAAATGAATACCAGCCATATTAGACTATGCTGGCTGCTTTTAAGACTAACAGTTCTAGATTATTTGAAAAAATGCAAGTTCATGGTGTAAATGAAAAGAAGGGGAAGAAGAAGAAAAGAGGAACAAAAGAAAGAGAAAAATTAGAGAGCATTATCCCCTAAAAACATTTGGATGGAAAGAGCACGAAAAGATAAGAGCAAGGATTCTCAACTCCCTAGACAAAAACATACCCTTTAAAGTATGGCTGCTGAGCCAACAGGAGTAGCAAGCTGCAAAGTTTAAGTCTGCATTAAGTATAATTCTTCATCCCATATGAATGTAACTGGGTTGATTAAGAACAAGAAGAAATAAGAGTCTTAATCTAAGGAGTACACAAACGATAAACTACATAAATACTAGTTTGAAATATGCAAATACTATACTAAAAAAATAATGAAAAAGAGGCTCTTACTATTGCTCTCTAGGCTTGATAAACATTTAAGATCCAATCTCTCTCTGCTGTAACAATCTTAGCACTATTTATCTGAAATACAACATATTTAACAGTTGGTACTAACTGTAAGCGTCTCTTTTCCTCTCATTTCCTCACTTCCATACTCTGGTACATTCTGTTTGGGCTATGTTTTAAAGTCAATGCCCTTTGCATTCATATAGCATTAACTCATGCCACATAGGTAGCTTCTCTAACAAAAGAAATACCAACAACACATCAACAATAAAATGTTATAGAAAAACAGTGTTGCTATTATATAAAATGATTGTATACACTTTATCTGAAATATTGTGTTTTATTCTTGTCACAAGAGCAAAGTACAGATATGAACTGTTAGAATTATTACAGGCACTGAAAGAGTCCTGCAGGGTAGAAACTGGAAACACTGATGGGAATCCTTTTAGTTTGAAGATGAGATATCTAATAAAAGGCATATTTGAGGTGAACAGGACAAGATACATTAGACATTCCTATTTATAATGTACAAATACGTTGTGGAATGCGCTGCTACATACCACACTGACATCAAAAGTGCAGTTGGATTCAGATAAGGTTTAGGTAGATAAAATTAAAAAAAAGTGTTATATCAGAGGATTTAAAAAACACAAGAGATTTAAGTCTAATTGCTACAAGACAGAGACCAAAGCCTCACTGACAGGAGTTAAGAAGAAAACACCATAACGTGAAAGACACTTAAAAGTGTATTGTAAGGCCTTCTGCACTTCTGCCTGAAAAAGCTGGTTCCGGCCTCTCTCAGAGAAAGGATAGTGAGCTAGACACTGGCTTAATCTGGTATGGCAACTCCTACATTCTTATGTTCTTATCAGATAATCTGTGGTAACTAGAGTGACAATGGATGGGTACCCATTCTAGTAAAAAATAAATAAATAAATAACCTGTCATTCTACTTCTCAGTGCACTGAACTGAATTATGTTAGGTTAAGTGTTGTCACACTGAATAATCTCAGACCGTATCACATCTCCAAAGACGCAACTCAGTATAACATGTAGGACAGCACACTGAAATTTGCTATAGATCTAAACTGAGGGTGAGAAAAAAAAAAATAGCTTGAAGTCTAGTAAACCTACAGCATTTACTATACTAGTAAAACTATATTAGAATATTTTACTTTTAAATGCTATCCTATTCCAGAAATAGAAATTGCTCAAAGATTCACAACACCTGCCTCTTCTCTTTCTGCCTCTCCTCACCCTATCTGACTTCATTTCATCACAAACAGTGTTTAAAGTCAAAGAAATTCAAGAACATCTCTCTTTAAAAGAACTGTGAGGGTAAGAAAAAGGCAAAGACCTCTTGGCCTTCTTGGGAAAAGTTAGTAGATGTTAAAAATTCATTACATTTCTTTAAAACGTTCATAATTTTTGTTCAAAAGATGCAAGAAGAACCTGCCCAAGAGTCAGGAAAGGGAGTTCTCAGATTTTCCCATTCCTTGGAAACTTAGGGTTGGTTTTTCTCACTGCTATTCGCACTGAGCAGAATGCACAATCAGCATTTTCTTAGATGACACTAATTTCCAATTAGTTGTCATACAGGCAGGAAAAGTGGAGACCCATGTCCACCTCCTTTCTCCCTCCCTCCCTCTCTCTACATATATAAAATGGTCTTCAAATTTTCATCCCTCCGCATGTATGATTCAGTTTGCTATTCTTAATCCTCCTCGTTCTTCATAGCTACTGTTTACAATTTGGACAACATTGGAACATGATTCTTTGCAAAACAATGACAAACACAGTCACACTCATACAGCTTACAATTTAATTTTAAAGTATGACAACTAAGGGGAAAAATAAAGAAGGAAGAAAGAAGACACAGGGAGACAGAACCTTGGGTAAAGGACAAAAGTCCTAGCATCAAGATTATACAGCATCTCAAAATAAGATGGAGGTGAATGTATGTAATTCTGCAACTAAATAAAGGATTTTTTAACAAATTAATGTAATTGATTTTATATACAACACCACAGGAGTGATATCTAAATGAGAACAACAAAGTGAGTCAGCAGACAGCTATCATAATTGCCGTTGATCCAGCAACCTTGCACAAAATCCATACACTGCACTCAAAAACCAGCTAAAAGAATGCTTATTTATCAGCCTTTGCTTCCCATCATATATAGTATGAAAACCAGCCCCAAAAGTCATGACTTTCAGCTGCTAGTTTCTTATTATCAACCATTTGTTTCAGAGGCACTGCGAGGGGATGTCCAGAAACACCACACACCAAGTCTGAGGCATAGCCTGTCATCTCCACGAGGTCACTTGGTCAGTCAGTCTGTTTTCCTATCTAGATTGGGAGCCTTTTCTTTCAGTGCATCTGATCACTTCACAAAGCTTTGCAAGAAATTATTCTGGGCATGTATTTTAACAGACTCTGGCATTTCTTTGTAAGCTTAGGGCAAACATTTGCGAAGCCTGACACCTAAAGCACAGCACCCTTCTTCACACCAGACACTTTCCAAATCCTGCTCAGTACTCCTGAAACTTAGCTACTTTGTGAATAGTTAATACTGAATTAGCTGTCCTGCCACAGCTAACCAATTTGGAAGTATTAGTACTATGCCCTGGGTCTCTGGGTTCAAATTCTCTCATGGCTCACACTATTTATCTCCCTTCTGCCCCCCAAACCAATACCCCCCAAAAAAAACCCACCTCTGTTGAACCCTTTTTACATGTTTATGTGGACCGTTTTGCAACCAAGCTCTCTGAACTTCTTGAATATCCTTAATGACCTTAATTTCCCATGCTTCTGAGCAGAACCTAGGTAGGACAGGAATAGGTAGGACTAGGGATGGGGAAGAAAACCCTTGTCTTGATGACTACCCACTCTTAAGGCAGTAGCAACACGGTGCAAACACAGAACAATGGACAGCCATTGTAAATGTCCTCCCCAAGGGTTTTCTGGAGACGGAGGATGGAGCCCTGATAACAGATTGTTCCCAACACGGTGAGCCTGGGAAAGTGAATGTCAGTAATGAGAAACACTGGGTGAGCCACAGCCTTCCTTCCACCTCCTGTTTTCCACCTCTGTCCACAGTCTTCTACCTGGACAATTGTATTTTCCTAAATTCATAAACACAAGTGTATTATTAGCTGGGACACAGCAGAGAGAAGGCTGAGGCAATTAAGCAGAGAAAGACAGTCTTTCCATAAAACTTTCCTCAAAATGTATTCTCGTGTAGGACTACAACAGCACCTCCGCGCTGCTTTGTGGAGTGCCTTAGGTCCTCTCACTCCTCCAGGCAGGTTGTACAGAGAGCAAATCCTGATACTGAGCCATCCCTGTGCCAGTATTATAGTGTTCACTGTAGACCCACAACATTATGCAGCACAATTCCTGTGAAATAACACATGCTCTTTGAACATTAATATCTGCTATATCCTGAAGAAGTTAAATTAAAAAGCAAAAATAAAAAAAAATTAATCATCTGCTGCTTAAACAATGTAACAGAAATGACATACAAACAGGGAGATCTTTGGGGGCTATTAATATTTATTTTTTGAGTTCCTTGGGTCTAATCATGCGCACAAGGTTACTCACACATTCAGGTGTTTGCAGAATAGAGACTGAGGAGTGTGTTTATTTATTTTTTTTTTAGACAAAATTTTAAGAAACAATATTGGGGACCTCATAAAATAAAACATTTTTTTGCCAGTCCATGCAGTCCCATAGCAAACAAGACTCTGCAATCAAACTTCTAATTTGGCTTCTCATATGTTTATATGGAGACTCTTTTAAAGTATCTGGAAATTTGATGTTCATCAGCTCCAAATGCTTTGAAAATCCCCATACCATGCACAATAGAGTACGATTTTAAAATAATAGTTCCATATTATTACTCACTTCTGAACAATTTGTTATAGAATTAATGATATTTATACAGCTCTTTCATTACCGCCTACAACAAACAAGTTAATATTAATTTACACAAGTGCCAAGAATTATTTCTAACATGTAATTTAGCAATCTTTGCTGTAGAGAAGCCATGACTCTTTCCATTTTCTGCCATGGCAATACTGCCATTTTGAACAGTCCCACACTGCCTTTGCTCTGCAAAGCTGCAAGTAGTTCACAGACAAACAACAAAACGTTGCTGGCACCATCTGCTACATGGAAACATGCCAATCAGCCTCAAAACCACAGAGAGTAGCTTGTGTTGCCATTTACTCTATTTCCCATCCTTTCTGGAGGTTCAGCTTTTACTGCTGTCCTCAGTAGCCTTCCCAGAAGCTGTAGATAACACTTTGATTCTTTTATGGAAAAAATTCTGCAATCTACTAACAATTTTCATCACAACAAAAGGCTCTGAGACAAAGAGCATACTCATGGAGATCGCCTCGGCTCCTCTGCCGCAGCACATCCACGTCGCGGGGTCTGGAACGAAGCTGAGTCACAGCCTAGAAGAACATTTTGTCCTCACTAGTTACAGCTAACGTGAACCTTGTGAAAACAAGTAGCACATAGAAAGGGAATATTTTTGCCAGTCACCGAAATACAGCCCATTTTGAGTGGAGCACTGCACGTCTTGGAAACACAGAGCAACATTCATCAGCATTTTAGACAGGAAGTGGGGGCTATGACATAAAAATGTCGCAGTGGACACTAAACATACAGGATGATGTTTCCAAATTCAGTCCAGATATGAGAGAGAATATGCCTCCTCTTGAAAATTTTAAAGGATCTTTTTGGCCACATTTGAGACACCTTAACACTGGGGGGGGTGGAGGGGAGCTATAGGGAAAGAAAATTTTCCACCAATTCCACACTGAGATTGCTAACATTTATCTGAAACCCAGTTTATTGATTTATCATAATCAGTAATAACTGTTTTATGACATAACGAAAGCACATTTCATATATTTTATACTTATTTGCAATAAATGCACACAAAGCATCATCTTTTGTCCCACTATTTTTATACCATAGCTTGTGTTTTACTACAATCCATATTACGTTGCTAATGTTTCTGCAAAGCTCTATTTGCTGCAGCTCTTGGCTGCCTGTGTACAATGGCAGCAGGCACTGGCTGCAGTGCTGTGACATATCTATTTAATTAACACAGCTGTTGTATCTACAGTGTGAAGTACCTAGCAATGGTGCCATACTGGAAAGTAGGAATCATAAAAAACAAAAAATTACAGTGCCACCTTGAAAATGAAACACAGATAATGTCCGCTTTAAAAAAAATACAAAGAAACACATTCCCATCTGCTTTGATAGGTCTCCATTATTAAATTAGGTATGATACAGTACTGTAGAGGACTTTAAAAAGTACTTTTTCATATTTTAACTTCACTTCCTCCATATCTTCAATAAGACTGGCACATCATCTGCATACAAACAGAGATCTCTTGAAACAAAACCAAAAAATTCAACATCAATCTTCCCTGGTGGCAGTGTGTATTTACACACATTTCTAATGTCCATCCTTAAAAGTGCTTTTGCGTATCTATAACGTAAGGCATAATGCAGGAACGGCACCCTAACAAGAGCAGAAACCACCTTTTTCTTGAAGGTCCATAATAAAGATAAATAAATAAAGCATATTCTTTCTTATCCCTTAAATTTGGTCATCAGTATGCTTTTCAAACTGTCTGACCCCATGAGTGGTAAACAAGGGTGAAGATCAGTTAATGACTTTCAAAGAGCAGAATATGTGGAACTATGCCCATTCACCAGGAGCCCTCTGACCACTGCAGCTGGGGCAAATGGGACAGGGCAGGTTCAACAGCCTCCCCACTCCTTCACCAACATAGAGAACCTCTGACCATACTCCAGATTAGCACAAATGGAAATTGGGTCAGTTACATAAAGTAGGCAATTTCCTGCTTTTCTAAGTGGTTGTCAGATTCCACCTGCGTTCTCCAAGGAGAACGGAGGAGGCTGTCAGTGCTTTCTGGACTGAGGACATTTGAGTTACTGATGTTAATGTATTCAGTGCTTGCTGACCTGAGTTTTCTCCAGACCACTGCCAACAAATGGAGAGGACAGACCTGTTGTAATGATGTGCCTACCTTGTAAAGCAGTCACCAGGACTATTTCCAAGGCTCAGCCTTGTGCCCTTAGGATGTCTGAGCACTGGAAGAATACTCCTCTGACTGCAGAAGGAGATCCATATTCGCTCATCCCAGTCCCTGGGATATAGTCATCCCAGGGCTGCTGGTGGATAGCTGAATCAGCAAAGCCTGTGATTATCCCCTGAGTTCAGGATAACCTCATCTCTCAATAAGAAACTACAATAAGGAAGATTCCACCAATTTTTTGTCAAGAATTGGCAAACATCTGCAGTAACATTCCTAAAAAAACACGTTTGGTCTACCTCTCCTTGCAACTCAGAGCACACACTGAAATGGATTTCCACACCAGCTGCTCAGGAATGCATTATTCTCCTAGGCATAAATGCGCTTAATGGGCACCACTGTGCCATGGAATGAAGCCTACAGATTTCCAAAAGTGCATCTAGCCATTATATCAGGCTGAGGACGGTACAAAAAACTCCCCAAAATCTCCAGAACAAAGGTAGCAGAAAAAGCTGCCTGTACAGTAATAGAGTCTGAATACAATTTGTCAAAGTTGAAAAACATTTTATTTCTTGATGAAAGGATGTGAATATTATAGAGCTGCTGTTCTCACAACCATGATCAGTAAAAGGAAAAGTGAAAGCTATCTAACATCACCTAGCCTCTTATACTCTTTGCTATCATAGTTACAAGGACTCCCAGGGTTAGATACAGTCCTAGTGCACACTTATTGAATATATATATATAAAAACATATATTTAGTCTAGCTTTACATACACTCTCACACACATCAACAGCTAGACAGACCCACAGATAAATGGTAACTAACTTGCCTGTAAATTTAAAGAGTAGAAACAGAATGGAAAAAATCTACCTACCAAGCCTTCTTTTTCTCATCTGTTATAGGCAAAATCCAGGTGAAGAAATACTGTACCATTATTTTATTTTCAGAAGTATCTGATCAATGAAAGAAGGAGAATCTAAAGTTTCTTGCAATGCTTCACTCAGGCTACATGTCCAGAAATCCGTAAATAAAAAAATTCATCTAAATCTATTTCTAGTTTCGATTGAAGCTGATTTTCAATGCACTCAAGAGACCTCATCCCCTGCGAGTAAGAGCAAACCGAAGATACAAACTGAAAAACTCTCTATTACAAGACCATCCTAGAAATGCAGACCTAGAAATGCACTGACCTTTCCTGTGACCCTTTGAAAAAGGGTGAATTTTGTAAAGTCTTTGGTTTTGTAAGAACTACATTGTAGTGCATTTCCGAAACACACTATACACTTTGTGGCTCTTCCCTGAAACAAAGCAATACAGACAAATACTTGAAGACTATTTTCTTCATTCCCACAATTTGAATTCACTACAGTCCACCTTCAATGATACCTTCTTATATAAAGATGCTGAAAGGAAAGTTCTGATATCTCACTCAAGAACCTCTTCAGGGCTACTGCCATACGACACAAAAGTTGATTAGATAATGCCATGAATTCAGAATCTCAGAGAAAGGACATTTACAACCTTTATTTTAGCCAAACTGACTGAATTCTGCAAAAAGAGGTAAATTTTCACTCAACTATTCAAATTGGCACATTCACTAACAATCAATCTCCAAGCATTAAATCCCCAAGCTACATTTAAATTTGGTCCACTGAGGAATATCTTTCCTATTAGGATCATGTTCAATGACACTAACTGGTCTCATTACTCTTAGTAGCTTGTAGGAAGATAAGATAGCGAAAGCAAAAAGAAAAACAGGAAAAGCAACAGCTCCTCAGAGTTCGTCCCTTTGTCTCCATTTCCTATTGTTTAACATTCTTTGACACTTGAGGACTTCTCTATGCCAAAAATGCCAGTTTACCAAAGAACAACTGAATAGCAAGTGACTAGTTAGCATCTAGAAGCTGGAAAGTTTGATACATCTAACCACCCAAAATTTGAAAGAATGTGCAGTCAAACTGCTCCTGTGATTTGCATCTGCGATATTTGGTTATCATTACTTAGCAGGGGAGCAGGAAGATGTTGGTAGATTTGAGAGAGGACAGTCTGTGATATTTATTCCAGCTGGAATTATGAAAAGCAAAGATGAAAACAAAAGTGAAAATCAAGTTAACCAAATATTCAAAGTTTTGCTCATGACTGAAAAGTTCTTCTTCGATTCTTTCTTTTTCTAAACCAGTTCACCCAGTTTAGTTGCAACTGGTAGAATAAAAAGGATTGCTTTAAATGCCAGTAAAAATGGATACAATATTATAAAGGAAATTCTGCATACATTCAGAAATCTCCAAGGAGAAAGAGAAGCCTAGTGTTAAACTGAACTACTCTACCCTTCTCTTTAAAGTACCCTTAAATGGAGCGGCCACTGATGGTTGGTTCAAGATCAGCAACTGATGCTGAGTAAAATCTAAAACTGAGGTGAAATTAAATCATACCATTTTGTTGCCTTGATATTTCAAGCAGGCTTCCCTTCTGCAGAATTGCAGAGAGATATTCTCTCCTTTTCTTGTTATTTTTATGTTTGTTCTATTCAGTGCAAACCAAGTACTTCAGCCTCAACTCCAGAGCAAACTCATGTTATGCTTAGCTGCCTTACCCCAATAGAAGCTGAACCTGCAGGAGCATCCTTAATTTTCTTTTTCCAATGCTATGGTCTGTCAGTGAAGAGTCAGGCACAGTACAGTCTCATCCCCTCCTTATTGCCACCATATTTCAACATACTGGCAGAATCACTATCAAAACAGGGAAATTATCAGAGGAATATCCTGCCCTATTCTCTTTTCCAGTATTTCTTAAAATTACGTATAGATCATCTAGCCTATCACAACAATCCCTAACTAGGTCACTGAAGAAAGCACATTTCTGCAAAACAAAATGCCTTTGCATTCATTAGCAGTAAGGAAACGGCACCTTCCTAAATCCACGGAGGGTCTGAGTAGTTCATCCTGCTATTGCTGTATTGTCATTCAATAACCTACCCCCATTTTACTAGGGGATTATAAATCAGGCCCCACATTCAGGGAGGCTGTAAAACTGTCAGTTGCAGATAGTCTGCGTCAAGCTAAGATCTAGTGAGAATGATCTGAAAACTAACAGCAGGAAACTTTACAACTCTCATCTGCTCTATGTGAGGAAAGCGCAACATTCAGAATATAAAAGGCTCACATCTACTGCACACATCCGAGGAAGCACAGGTGTAACCTTTCCATTTTAAAGGCCTCTCAATGTTCACTTTTATCGGCTCCGATGCAGTATTTTCAAAACCTCCCTCTGGGTGATGTCCTTCAAGCCTTTTCTAGGTACCCAGTCTTAAATTTGATTTTGCTGTTTTTATTCTCTTGATTCTTCAAAGATCATTCCAGAAACTTTATTTGATTAGAAGTCTCTTTTAACGTAAGCAATTCATCCTCACACATGCGGAGCTGTTGATTCACCTTTTCTTTAATTTCATTTAGCCTGGCTTTCATTTGAGCTATCTCAATTTTAACCTCTGTAAAAGCTTCATCTACCTTGTTTACTGTTTCTTTGATTTGAAAGATCTCCTCCATTAAGTCCTTAAGCGACAGCTCTGTGGCCATTTTTGGCTCCAGCTGTTTGTCAGGAGAGGTCAGCCACTGCCTCGGTCTTTTATTTGTCTAGAGCAACATTCAAATCGTTTTCAGAGCAATTCTTTTGTTCCTATTTCCTGCCATCGCTGCTTGAAAATAATAACAAATTTCCTCACTTTTAAGGTGGGCTTTATCTCTTTACTTCATTACCAAGGCCAGGGAGCAAGATGGTTTCAGCAGGTAGGTACCCAGGACATATTTCTTTAATTCTTGCTTAAGGATTCATAGTTCAGCAATAGCTAAAGTTATTTTCCACACACATCAGCATCCTACATTAGAGGATTTCAAGCAGATAAGAAAACTAATTCACCTTAAAATCCTGCTAGACAGATAAATATTGTTCTTATGAATGAGGAAACTGATAGCAAAAAAAAAAAAAAAAAAAGCATTAAAAACCACCTTACATGTGAAAAGAGGCTTAATAGCCTGGAAATAGACTGAAAGTTTTCCTGTCTTGATTTTTAGTTGCAAGACTATCTTCACTCTTCCAAATGCATACAAAATGCTCAAAGGAAACCAGCTAACTTACAGAACTGATAAAAAAATAGTTCTAGGTCAGAGAAGGGCTGTTCTCAAAGAAAACCTCATACTTCCTGAACACTGGCTATTGAAGTTCATGTCATTTAGGATGGGATTCGTCTGACTAAGCTCTAACTAACTGCAAGTCTGTAAGGAAGTGCTGGCTCCCCCCACCCCAACCAAGATAGACAGCCTGCCTTCCAGTGAGAAATTTATCCCACCTTTACTGGATACTTTTCTTTAGATGAGATGATTTCTTCTCTATATGCCCCCTTCTCTCCAAGGAATGAGCAGAAAGGCTGGTAACTAGCTTAAATTCAATACCTAGTGTTTAGACAGCTAATTCAAAGTGAAATGAGTCCCAGTCTTCCACACCAGTCTTTTTCAAGGGGATTCACTTGTAGTTTTAACAATAAATTGCTGTTACATTACGGTGTGAAGCTGTGTTTTTATTAGAACCTTTTTTCCTAACACAATGAAAATCTTCATCATGTTGAAAAACTGTTTCAGTTCTACCTGTAAGTTACTTTGACTTGCGATACACTAATAAAATGATTAGAACATTCTTGGACTAAAATCTGTTACTCTTATAAAATAGAAATCCAAAGTTAGATTTCAAACCTAATTACATAATTTTCAAAATACCTAAGTGATTTACAAAGCTTCATAGAAACTACCCTGATAGACATTTCAGATTTTTGACCTTTGACGCATCAGACACTACTATTTGCAGAGAGGAGATGGGTTATCAGATTGTTTCTTATACAAAGAAATTGGCATAAATTTAAAATAATGCTAATGAAAACCCAGCTTTGTCTTTTTCATCATAAATATGCATTTTAATAGTAAAACTTCAGAAAGAACATCTTCATGTACAGTCATAATATATACCCTTAATTCCAGGACTATGAACTCTTCCATTAGTAATTACAACATCTAAACTGGGAAGGGAGTGAAAAAAATAAGGAACATGTTCATAAAAATAAAAGTGGATTTTTTTTAGAGGTTTAATCTATAAATAGATAAACAAACTATAATACATTCTTCTTGCATAAAAACAGATTTTATCCATTCTGGTGCAATCGATTTTGTAAGTCATAAAAAAATAAGACAAGACAGCTGGGACTTGAGTCTCATGCTCACTAAGGCCCCTTTTTGTTGCCAGAACAGTGTAGAGCAGCCTCTGTGTAAGAGAAACAAAAGTCCAGATGAATGTACAGCAGACCACAGTGATTCTATAGTCATAGCTATAAGGAGAAATCCAGAACAGGATGTAGGAAAATTGTACAAGCTCAATCTAAAGAGACAGAGTCCACATCTGGATGTGAGATTAAATGCAAGTGTGCTATACAGATACAGGACAGAAAAATAAAATAATTTGGACCTAAACTGAGACATATCACAGTGATGACACAAAGAATAAACAAGGGTACTATGATCTATGCTTGAATACCAAGGAAGGAAGAAATGAAATTTTATGAAAAATTATATAAAATACTTACAAGGGTAGGATACAAAACCAGTATTTTTGAAGACTGATATTTCTAATCTTTACATGCTGTCTGCAGTAGCGATTGTATACACCAAGATACTAAAAATCATTAGCCAAGCAAAATGTATAATTTAACTTCCTGGTTTGGCTTCCAAAGACTAATGCAAAGTTTAGTAGCTGCGCAACCAAACAAATTTTTTGACTGCAGGTTTTTTTTTGGAGAAAGTGGTAAATACAGTATTTTCTATATTATGTACCAGAATTACAGTCACAACCCAAGAATGTAGATCTTTCACCCATTCATTACAGAAAATATTGCTTGAGGGAAACTGCTTTAAACTGATTTATGTGGTAGACACAGAAAGACAACCCAATCAAATTGGACAATGTGGCAGATGGTAATGGATTTATGCATATTTATGTAGCATGTATTTACTTGTCGACTTTGTTATCCATCTTTTGCCCCTTCCAAAAGTAGACAGCGATTTATAATAACTATGATGCTGTAACTGGCTGACACTCCCTTCACAGCTCTTTCCTTTGGACAGGCTAGAAAGCAGCATGCTTTATGCAGCTATTTTAATTGTTTTACAGTTTTATTACAAAACATCCTGTCTGTCATACTTGCTTCCGGAGGCTATCATAACAACGTTAGTTGCTGCCGCTTCAATCTGCCTCAGGGTATCTGTTTTTACAGTTACAATTAAAGTCAGTAAGTAGTTCACCAACATGTTAACATTAATCTGTCTTTTAATTTATTTGACCTTTTAAACTAAGCAAGTAACTCACTGAGGTAAGGGATGCACAGAGAACTAAGTTCAGTCATTATCATATATTTTTACAGTCACATGCTTTCTTGTTCTTTTCCACCACAGCACTGAAGTGTTTGGTTGCAATTGCTTTTATTTATTCTAAATTACTTCAAAAGAGGCATAATATGTTCACACTGTATTTAATATGCACTTGTAATTTTTATTTGTAACACCAATGCATATATTACCAGTACAATCTTTAAGATTCCCGAAGGACTAACATCAGAATCTTGCACCAGGCTTTTAAAACTGTGCACCAGAACTGCTACACACTTGCACATCCTTACCGAGAACTGTTTACAGGGCACATGCCAAAACTCATGCCATAGCAAAGACCATGAGGATCCAAATAACCATAAAACAATATACTATGGTTTTGAAACCATTGTCTTATGCAGACACAGTAAATGCAAAAAAGTGGTCATCAAAAACTTCTGCCACCCTTGGTACCCATTTAAAAACACAGTCCTACTGTCTGCCTTACAATTGTAAGACATGCCTTACAATGATCTATAAAAACTGATACAAAAATACCTACACGCTCTTATTTCAATATTTAATATAACATAAATAAAACAGGTTTATATCCATTGTCTATCAATCAAAGCACATTTAAGTAAGCCTTTCAAACTGCAATAAGAACCTCTGGATAGAGTTTTAGTGCTCTGTCAACTAAGTCACTTTAAAAGTCTAGGTTAAATGCGTTCACCTTCCCTACGGAAACATGCCCTGCGCAATGGGCCTCGTGTGGGTGAGCTGCTGAGTCTGTCTAAAACCGCACTAAGATGAGAGGGGTGCCACCCACATCAAGAGCACTCCCTGGTAAATTAGATATGGGGGCAGGGGGAGGAAAGACTCGTCAAATGGTCATTTACTGTTGGAGCCATTCAATCTCAAGTGAAAAGCAATAGAGAGGAGGAGGGAGGGAGGAAAGGAAGGAAGGATGGGGAAAAAAAGCTAAAATGTGGAAAAGATGAAAAGAAGAAAATAGCTACTACTATCTAATAAAAAGTAAATCCTCATTAACAAAAACAAAATAAAAGGGAAAGGGGAGGATTCATTCATCCCCTCTTGGGCAATTAAAATGGTTGACTCTTTCCTGCAAACCTCCCCCATGATGATGGAAGCTTCAAACTGTGACTGCCATCTTCTTCTCAAGTTCCCAGACCGTTCTCAACAGCAAATGCTCTTTCCCAAGCTGTGCTCCTGAGCCTCTTCAACCTCCAACCTCAATCTTTTTGCAATGTGGTCATATAAAATTGAAGATAACATCCGCATCAAATAGGAAATTTCGTAGCAAAAAGTTGGCTTCTTTCTGGGTGAAGGACACCCCCCCCAAAGACAGAGATTAAAACATATGGTATTTTCAACAAAGTTAATATTAGGACTGGCAATACAATGGATTTTGCATCTATTCTGCTTTATCGTAACATCTGCTAATGCATACCAGCCTTTTAGATCAACAATACAATAAAAAAAAATACAAAAACAACAACCCAAAATCGTTCAGTATCTTTCTGTTTACCCTGCGTTGCTGGCAGAACATCCAAGCCATCGCGGGATTTAGTGCAGCGAGCTGTGGAAATAAGAAATCAGACTGTGCCTCACCTTAGCATTGAGGCCACACAATATGAAGAAAAATGCTGTGGCTGGAAGTGGTCGCCGGTCAATTACTCACCCTTTAAAATCCTATTATCTTCCAATTCTGCTGAGACAAAAAAAAGCCACTGCTGAACACAGAAAGGCAGAACAAACACGGTCTTTTTAACCAAATGTGTCCAAAAGAGGTTGGCTTTCCATATGCTGCCAGTCACCCAGTTGAAAGGCTTGGTTCTGACTGGGTGGCTCACAGCACCAAGCAAAGCAATGGCGTTTTAAAGAGAGAGGTGTGTATGTGGCAATATTTGTCTTACGGCTGTTTAGCACATCATGGTTACAGAATAAGCAACAGAGAAGAGTTCTAGATAAAGCAGATAGAAGGAATGCAAAACCTAGCCAAAGGAAAGACTAAAGCCTGCCAGGTGAAATGCAAAACAATGTGTCAAGAAGAATAATCTGTAGTGAGACAGCAAGAGAGATTCAAAATATGTTCTTAGCAGAGGATAAGATCAGTTCTCTGCCACTGAAGAAATTTGCCTTAATGCACCCACATTCATATAAACCTTTCACTCAGCTTTGCTATGTCAATGCAAAGACATAGATTATAATGGAGCAAGAATTTATCAGATGCTATTCTGTGCCAGAGCAGGATGAAAAAAGTAGAGCTTTGCTCTGGTATAAAATCAGATAAACCTCTGTGTAAGTTGGCCCTCATACTGTATTTAACCCATAGTCTAGACTCCAAAGACCTCAGAAACATTTCCCGCAACCCACCCAGCAATTACATCTCCACAACATAAGTCAGCTCCTAATTAAAATTCGGCCATTACAGAACAATTGCATTTTCCCCTACCCTACAGGGATCACATTACATTATGTTTAATCTGAAGGCAAACAAAGGGGGCTCCAAGATCCAGCACAGCTCCAGAGAACTTGACAGTTTGCAGGACCACAAAAAAAGGAAAACCACTGCAGAAATGTGTTTGGTTAATGCTCCTCTCTCTTACCTTAACTGTGTAAGGGATTATTTCCCAGGGACAGAAGCCCTCTGCTGGTCAAGACTTTTTACAAGATGATTTACAGCAACTAAATACATAGTGGTTTTAATTTATCAGTGGCTTTCATACATCAAAGCAAGCCATGAATGAAAAATGCAAGAACACATTTCATATTCCTATGAAGAAACATAAGCTAAATCAATTATGGCAATTTCATCATCTTTTTTATTCTTATTAGCTGTGTAACTTCTTACCTTCTGTTACTTCAGTGCCATCCACCCCATGATTACATATGTAATCTTTTTCTAAAAATTTCTGTGACAAACAGTCCTGACCTTACATATACATTGACACCTCTCGCACTTCCATACAACAATGACAAGAACCATTCAAATAGACCATTTTACTGAGACAAGTACTCAACCATAAGTTTATACTCCAACACAGGTATTTAATATTTAAATGTATTAAATATTTAAATTATTTAATATTTAATAGTGTTATTTGACATTTAAATTGTATTTTGGTTTCCAAAATTATGTCTGAGCATAAAATAATACATTATCTCACCTTCCCAAGAAGCTAGTATATTTGCTCTTTAACAAACCAAACCGCATCTGGTTTTGGGTTTGATTGGAACTGAGCTCGGTACATGTGGTACTGAGACTGGCTAGTTATTTCTGCCCAAAAAACAAGCAAGCATTCCTGGTACCTGTTCAGAAGTAGAATTATTTTATTGCGAGACGTATAACTAATATCTTTTCAAACTCACATCTCAACTTCAACCCAAATTGCTGGATTCACTCTAGATTTGTGCAAGAAATCAAAGGTGTGTTCTGGCCAAAAAAAGAGCACTGATGGACAAGTCCATCTTTGGATACACAGATTTTATCATGCACACAAATTACACAAACACACACACAATCCCCTGTCTCCACACCACCCCACAGCTGTTATTATTTATTTATTGTTATTACCATGATGCCTGGGGACTGCAGCCAAGAATCAGACTTTACAGTCTAGTGCTCCACTCGTGCACTAACAATAGTAAAGGCTGATCCTGTACCCATACAGTTCTCATCGTGAATTCAGCATCCAGGTATAACAAAACTCAGATTTTTTTTAATTTTATTTTTAAATCTTCACACTCCTCACTCCAGAGCATTGCAGCTCAGTGCATTTATGCCTGGCATCTTTAAATCCACCCTGCATAAAGAAATCAATAAAAATATATAAATAAAAGATATCCAATCAGGTACAGTTCTCCATATGGGAATTCTGCTATGTGGCAGAAGCAGCATATTTCTAAATCTATAACAACAACTGAACAGTAAATCAATGGAATACAGTAAGTCTACAAAAAAATCCTGCCAGTAAGATATCCTTAAAAAATATTTTAAAATCCAACATGGCAGGATCCTTTGAAATTAAAGTTAATGTAATTATAAATTACTTAGAGATAAATCTTTCTGTCAAAAAAGGGTGTGACAGGTATGGCAGAGTACACCACTTCTGCACATGCTTAAGTCTGAGCATCTGGTAAATAACAAAGAAGTCACTGCTTGACTGTCAATGTGTATCTTATCTGCTGGTCTAGAAACTACAGTTATAAACTACTGATCAGCAAGGGAGAATGTTTATTGATTTGCTCCAGAACTTCAAACTCTCAGGCATCAAAACTTTCTAACGCATCTGAGCATAACTAGCAGCTGAGGACTTTTCCATCGATGAAACATATGCACGTAAAGAAGATGTGGTTCTGCTGGAGAAGTTAAAAGTGAAGAAAATATAATAGCCTGGCCTGAACATTCTAAATGCAACTATGATGAAATTCTCAATCCATTAGTATTTTCACAAACCTCTATCTATCAGAGCAGCAACAAATAACCCCACTCAGCTACACTGAATTAAAGTTGCAGAACTCTTAAATCTCTTCTTATTTCTTAGCAGTTAACTTTTTAAACTCGGGTGACAACACCCTTCTGATGTTATGTTTTGTGATTTTCTAGATTTCTTTTTAAATGACACACAGGATTTCTATTAAATTACATCATACTAAAAAGTACATGGCTCAACAGCAGGACTGATTCTTTGGATTCAACACACAATCCTCCACTAAATGACTGCAGGGAGTAACTACAAAGTTCTCATCCTCTGGCTCATAACTAGATGAGAATGAGACAGCTCAAGGCAGCTGTGCCTATGAATCTCCTCACAGAACAGACATAAAATTAAAGAATTCCAGCCTAAGACCTAGATAGGAATTTGTTCTAGTGGGCATAAGCTCTCCCACCTATTCTGTCCACACGTTCTACTTCTCCTTTTATAACTGATCCTCTTAGATGCTATTGTCTTCCGTATGCTACAGTAGCAAATGAGAGTAGAAGGCATTGTAGCCATGCAGGAGGATTGGGCTCTGTGCAATTTTACTGAAAAGGGCATTTTTAACCAGTTTGTAAAGAGACATCATTTTAAAACACATTTTTAAATGAAAAATCATATGACAAATCACATCCTGTGGAAACTAACTTGCACTGTGTTACGTTCTTTCAAGATGACTTTACATAACTTAATAAAAAAGCTTAGACTGTAATTGCCATTGAAGAGCCCATTAATGCTTAGAACATCTTACTTTTAACATAGCTCATCATTTGACAGTTCTGGCAAAGTACTCCCTGGATATATTACAAATGCCTTGTAGTGGCTTATAAAAACAAAGCAGTATCTTAAAAATTCTAGTTGTATGAAAACTTACAGATAAAATTTATACTCATTTTTGAAGACTTAGGACAAGATTGACATTTCCACTTACACTAGTCATCTGTGAAAACCACCACAGTGAGAACAAAAATGTAGTTTTTGAAGCATGTGGAACACTTAGAGCAGCGAATGAAGCTCTTTTCAGAACAATTATCAAGGATGGAAATTATTTTTAATAAACTGCTATTATTCTCAGTCCTAAACACATCGTGCAACAGGTGTACAGTATTTCGTTCATAATACAGTGAAAGTGAGTGTTTTGGGAAACTCAGAGCACCCTGCTAAATCTGTATTGTTAGACAATCACAGGCCTGGTTCTTCAGTCTTTTTTAATGCCAACAAAAGCTCATCCTCATGCTGTTCTACTAATTTCAAAAAGACTTTTAAAGGAATGAGATATCCTTCCAAGTCAGCCAGGGTGGCAGAATCTGACCCTGCAAAGTACAGACTATCCAAAGACCAGAATGTTACAGAACACATGATATATTAACACTATTAAATTGTTACTGTATTAACATTTAACTATGTTTAAGCAGTAGATGTCAAAAAGTGTACGTTAGCCTCAGGCACTGGGGAACCTAGAGAGAGGAATGATTTGTGGTGACCCAGTAGCTGCGGCGAGAGCATTAAACCACAGGGCCCAGGACCAACCTCACCAAGTTTCACAACAGGCACTTTGGTCAAGGCTGAGGAAAGCTGACAAACGCACACAGCTACAGAAGGCAAGAAGTGATCACATTCACAGGAATGAATCAAATTGAAATTTGTCTTCCAACAGACGGAAGACAAAAGGCAGGAGGATATGCAGATCCAATCCCAAACAAATCAATGTAATTGAGCAAATTATTCTTCATAATATCAAACAGGTGCTACCTGAATAACACAACTAAATATAACATCTATTAACAGTAGGGAGTATTATTAAAAAAGAAAAAAAAAGAAAGAACAATCACACCAAGCATCATAAAGTGTAGCTGAGAGGGTAAGATGTTATCTCTACCCCCAATAATTAAATAAATTATAATTGGAGAAACATACACACAGGCACACAATTATGGATCCACCGTGTTTTATACTAGACAGACCCTGCAGAGAGGTATACAGAAATAAGGATCACCCCATGTGAGAACTAAAGAGAACAGCAGACAGAGAGAAAATCAGATGCTCTGCATGGGCCCTGTTTTTTTCCAGGTCAACGCACTACCTGGCACAGTTGCCCCAGCCAAACACATGCCAAATTTGCTATTGGTATAGGCTGTGAATGAACATTAACCTAGTGTCCAGCAAAAGTGGACAGAAGAAAAGGAATTGGGCCACAGGCCTCGGCACCCTCCCAGCACAGGTCAGACACGGTGCCTTGCTCCGGGCTGCCCACAAAGCACAGCCGAACCCAATACTGCACCCTGGGTCTGATTTCACCCACCTAAGGGCCTCCGTAAGCGGGCTCTGCAGTTTACATTACAATTACACTTACTTAAATGCTCATTTATATTGCCAAGAAGTATAATGAGTCTTTATATTAAATAGGAATCAAACCCACAAATATTTATAAGGCTAATGGGACTTACACTACTGAAGCAACACAGATTTCATATCGTTCCAGTAAAGTCATTAATGAGTGTGAATTTTTGATCATTTTAAGGCTCCCTTATATCTGATAGAGCATGACACAGAGCAAGAGTATTCTGCAAACTGTAGTACTGCAGTCAAAGTAATTGGAGGATGAGAAAAAAGCATGTGGATTTAAAAAAAAAAAAAGAAACTAATTTTGAAATTAACAAGTGAGACTTTGAGGATCTTGTTCATATCTCAAATGCAACACGGGGAAACTGTGTTTTTATTTGTAATGACGTTAATGATAAACAAATACATGAATACAGAAGGTATTTTTATTGTATTTTATTTTGTTTTGGACCCTAATTTAGCAACATACTGCACGGCATTTATCCCTCCAGTCTGGCACCAGCGCCTACAAAATGTTGTTCAGCTCAGATCGCAAAGGTCAACACTTCCACATGCTAATGTTTCTAAACCGGGCATTCATTCAGCAGGCATGGTGAAAAGGTATAGTAAAAGTTAAGTAAGAATGGTGTGCTGCTACCCGGTCATGGGACTATCATGCACCAGGTTTCTCTAGACATGCACGCTTCCCTTCCTCCCCTCATCCAGGTAGA
This sequence comes from Dromaius novaehollandiae, assembly GCF_036370855.1. Taxonomy (NCBI): domain Eukaryota; kingdom Metazoa; phylum Chordata; class Aves; order Casuariiformes; family Dromaiidae; genus Dromaius; species Dromaius novaehollandiae. Next base: position 32,625,804 of record NC_088099.1, read on the forward strand.
AAACCAAATACTCTGTCAAGGCTCTGATCATGCTTTTACTCAGGGTAAAGTTGTAATATGGTAATGAAATAACTAAGTGCTTGTGACCATATCTCTTCAGTAACTGAAGTAAACATATGGAAGGCAGTCAACATAAAGATGTTAAGGCATCTCTGAGCAGCAACACTCAGTTCTTTCATGATCTCATTCTAGTAAGCAATTTTTTCAGTATAGGTGTCACCAAAAAAAAAAAAAAAAAAAAAAAAAAAAAAAAAGGTAAGCAAGTAAAGCAAATAGTAAAATAAAAGGCAGGCAGGCCAGCATAACAGAGCAATATGTTTGGGTGTACGGTCAGTCTGCAACTCATTTTCTTCTGTATTCTGAAAATTCTCCCCTCTTTCCAGTCTTTTTTTCATTGCGTCTTTACTTCCATCTTCTTTAAAATCATAGGAATTTTTTTTCCTTCCTTCTTTCTCAATTTCTTTGCCTGATGATCCCCCAATAGCTTTTTTAGTTCTTCACTTAGGTCCCCCTCTGTACTGTATTACTTCCTCAGGAGTCTTTTTCAAGTCAGTGTCTTTTTTTTTTTTTTAATCACCAGTCCAGCAGCTTTTAACTGCTAGTCCAAAGCAGAACACCTTTAAAAAATGCCTGTACTAAAAACAGTATTTCCCTCCTGTAAGAAGCAGCTTTGCGGGTATTGGCCGTTTTGATAGAGAAAGGACTGCAGAAATAGATCACAGCTAATTAAGTATGTTTTCCTTCAAATTCCATACGCACTCAGTTTTCATCATGCTTCTCAAATAAGACTCATCACTGCAGTTATCTTATGGACTATGAACGATATCAAAGTATAGCACATAATATTTATATAACAGCATATTACAAATTGATCCTGAGGGCGGGAACAGTAATTTTGCTGTCTACACAAACTATCTTTAAGTGCAGTTAAGAAATCATTTCAAAGGCTCAAAGTATATAATAAAATAAAGGTAATAGGCATGACTGAGACACAGGGAACAAATTATCTTCTGGCAATACGCCCTACAATTGTGACTGGAAAAACTTAATCTACATCTGAGCATTAAATGCATAATCTGAAAGGATTTCTTTATTTAAAATGAAATTTTCTATTCTTTGACAAAACAGTAAGAATTTATTACACGAGATACAGAAAACAGCACAACAGGACATAAGTCCAATTAAAAAAAAAAAAAGAAGTTATTTGATATCTCCAGCATTAAAAAGTTGCTTTAGTTGACTAGAAAATAGAAGTTAATAGGACAACAAGTGTCATGAAGCTAGATTCCACCTCTGTTCATTCACATCTTTATGCTGATACACGAACTCAAAACTTCTTTTCTATTGCTCCCTCTGGTCTTACTGGTACTAACGGTCTAAGATGTTAAATTCAGTTTAAGTAAAACCAAAAATAAAAGATTTCCTATAAAACAGTTACTCAAGCTCCACTTACAAGCCATGGGTGGTTTTCCACTTGCAATTAAATAATATTCATCTTTCACAGCATCTCAGATTTAACTATGCAGAGTAATCTTTCAGCAAAATTATTACTAATCACCTTTTGCAGTTCCATTTTCAAAACATGTTCTGACAAGAAGCTGATTTAAGTCAGGTCTTAGAAGTGAAAGCCAAAAGTGCAATTATAATTAATTAAGAAACAATTCAATACATTGAGGAAATACCTTTCTGCACTTATTTAAGCAAATAAGCAACATAACAATGTATACAAGCATCTGCTTCAACACAAGAGAAAAAAAATACAGTATTTCCCTGTTTCCAGCAAAGAAAAGGAATTACAGCCACAACCAATAAACTGTAAATTTATCAATTTACAGTCCCACAAAGAATCCCTCCAGAGAGACACCCCTCTAAAAGCAGGGTGGATTTTTTTGGTTTTCCTCAAACTAAGCAGACCTGCCACTGCCAGATGTGGACACTACACTTCGCAGGCAAAGTACACACTTCAAACTGGGCTGCTGCAGAATTCAGGCACTGACTTCAGTGGAAGACAGTCGCATCTTGCTGCAGGGAAAACAGGCCAAGCAATTAAATATACATCAGCATTAAAGCTAAATGTACAGAAATAGCTTACATGGGACAAAATTTTTGGCTTAGCAGCCCTGTATGCATAGCCTACATACACATTTCATTTTTAACTATGAAGACAAAACTTATGTGCAATATACTTTCTGTGACACTATCTTTACCATTCTGTCCATAGTTGAGTTTTACAGCAATAAAAATTTATATGATAGTTTTAGCAGAAACACGATCTTTTTACTAGAAACTTGTTCAAAATATAATCAAACTTCACTGATAATATCCAGCACACTGTCCTATTAATGTTAATGAAAAGTATCTGATTAAATCTCCATTTTGGTGCTGAAAGCTTCAGTTTACAATTCTGACCTCCCAACTATCTCCTTTTCTCTAACTCTTTCTTTCATAGTTAATTCCTTCATTAACTGACAGAGAAAAAAAATATATATGAGCACTCCACCTCAGAGCAGTATCTACAGCACACAAAAAAGTGCAGAAACACACAACTGCAGCCCCACGCTTAATGTTTGCTTCCAACAGTACGAGGCTAGCAGCATTCAACACTTCTTTTCACATGATTCAACATACAATGAATCTCTCGCATATCCATACGTGCAAAAAGGAAATTCTTATTTTCCTGCGCTATTGCAGCTTAACATAGTCTGAAAAAATGTTCAAAGTGTCAGCAACTTCTTAGAGACAAAGACAATGAAGAGCCATGCCAAGCTATTAACATCTGCTCAAATCCATGGTTCTTCTTTCTTCTTCCAGCACTTATCCAAGCGAGCATTCATTTGTATAATTCTTTAAGGCACTGAACATTTAAGCATGTCACAATTCTACAATGTCTCATGTATATAATTAGTAGTAACATATGGCCCACGATCAGTGTCAGAAATCTAGAATATTCTTTGGAAAGCTGTCAAACCTGAAGGGATACTTTTTTCAAAAAGAGTGGAAGGAATTAAACATGCAAATCCTATTTACAATAAGGATAGCAAGGGATTGGAAATTCAGCCCAAAAGGTGTGCTTGCTTATCTAAAGCAGAAAGAATTACTCTGTACCTGCCAGTGGCAGCACGAATGAGAGTAGGTTTCACACAGCGACAAATGCAGAGGTTCCGTGCCACCACGTTAGGCAGATTTTAGCAGTGCAATGGAAAACTGCACAGGAGATAAAACCAAAGCCCACTATGAAAACACAAGCTATAGTAAACACACAGGTCTGAATACACCTTCATGGTAAATTTTATTAATGCACACTCTTTAAAACTTGAGCTGTTCCAAAGAGCACACCATGTACCAGGAGGGAAGGTTTTCAAACAAGCTCTCTCCACTTCTGTGTTCAGAGGATGCCACCCCCTAAAAAATCTCTGGGCTTTCCACTCTCCTTCACCAGTTTCGCACTTGGAAAGCCCGCCTGATTCAAGCCTGGCATCCCTGTCATCGTCAGCAGTAGGCAATCCCGGGGAGATGACTTACTCTAGAAGACCGCAGAAGTAAAGCAGGAGAGACTCAGAGCCATTGTCTGTATATTAGCAACAGGTTATTTCATTCCCCTGAGATGAGCCTTCAATATCAACAGTTGTACCACTTATTTATTAATGAACTGTTAATTAATGAGTTGTACAGACCTAGATGAAACACTACCAAAAATGCACAGATCTTCTAGTGATAACAATGAACTGAACAGCATGAGAGTTTCCTTGGCATTGCGAATGTTCACAATTTCTCAGACAAGTCTGACTGGCTTTTAAACAGATCAAAAACTAGAATAGACTGGCATGTGTGTAGCAGCAAAAATGCTTTGAGAAATATAGTCTACATTTACAGCTAATAAATGTATTCTTCAATATGGCATTACTTAGTAAGGGAAAAGAATGTAACCACTGATAATCACACATTAAGAAAATATGCTCCAAAATTTTTTGATCATCATTAGGTTTCAGAATTACCACTGAAATATGGAATCAGCTATACCTTCCTCAAAGCAGTTGGTAGTAAAGTGAAATCTATTCAATGAAACCCTTTCTTAAAAACAACCTGAGGAATAAAAGGTAACAAATTTATCTGCTAAGCAAGCCAAATAAAACAACCAAACAGAACTGGCATTTTGTTCTTTTAAGAGCAAGCAATGCTAAGCTGCCAATGATTTTAGTCATAAAGAAATTAACAGTACGTGTAAAACATATTAAGAAGTCTGGAAATATGGCCCAAATGTTGAGTTAGCATGAACAGGTAAAACTGTCTTCAGTGAGCAGCACTGCTCAGCCCAGCTCTCTCCCTTTAAATGCTCTGCACCTTTTATTGTTAGGTGTATCCATCCTTAAACGCGCAGTAGAGTAAAATGTGTGAACAGCAGTATGGTGACATAAAATTTATTTTGAATCTTAAAGTGAGCCCCAAACGTGCAACATTGCCTACAGTAAGAGCTTCACAAAGCTGGAAAACTGACAGTTGTGAAAAGGAATTAAGAGTGTTAACAGGTATTGAGGAAACACATTCCACAGACAGCCAAAAAAACACTGAGGCCTATGGCGAGCGGGAAGGAAGATTACAGAGGCAGGAACCATTTGGGCTGAGCTGGTAGCTGCACAGAGAGCACCAGCTCGCAATGCCATCATCGGTGTGTTTCACGAAAGGCATGTAAGGAAGGACATCATAATGACTGGGAAAAGCAGAGAGAAACAAGCCAGCTAGAGATAAGAAAAAAATCTGTGCAACGCAAAGTGTTTTCTTCCTTACAACAATAAAGTATGAGGGACTTTCCTTATTCTTTTAGCAGTATTCCAGTTACGGACTAACTTTATTCAAATCCTCCTTGAGACTTGTTAGCTGTTGAAAACCCTGTCTGATCTCTGTTTCTCACAAATTTCATAGGTGGAAGAAGGAATGTGTTAAGAAATTATGTTTTAGCTTGTCTAGATAAATCAGGTTTTTTCAAATGACTATCATGTTTTATCTAAGTACTATACAACAACTAAAGATGGAAGTTGGTGTGCTGTGACAAGAAACAAAACAGACCTAAGATGTTTATATTTGCACTTAATTATGACACAGCTGCTCTCATTTCTTCAGTAAGGTGATACAACCTGACCCAGTATTTTCAGCCTTGCATTTTTTGGATCTGTACATGTCACAAAGGTTTGCTCTTCTTTTCTCCTCAGCCTTCCCCCTGCCTCCTTTTCAATTCCTGACTTTAACCTCTTAGGTTGCACGGCATTAATTAGCATTATTACAAGGAATGGATGGTACCATACATACAAAGTATCATAATTCTGAAACCCATTTCAGTTCTACCAGGCATTCTTTCTAGCTTCCATGCAGCAAAGATTGCCTCTGCTTGAAGATGAGAGTTAATGGACAATTGGGAAGGCATGTCGAACTGAGGTCACAGAATTAAAAATTATTTAAGATCACAATACGCAGTGACACAAATGATATTTTTGCAGGGAAATGGCAACATTAGCCTCAAAGTAAATGAATGATGTGCATGCTTCTCACAGTTAAATTGTTCTTTAATAGAGACCAAGCATGAAAAAAGATGCAAGGACTTTTAAACACAAAGAAGATTACAACCTAAAACCTTAGAGCCAAGTTTTGACTTGTATTAATAAGGGTAACTTTACACCTCTGCAGTAAGAGAAAGGGATCTTTAAGACCTTTATGTTGTCAAGATGTCAAGGGTAGAAGACAACTCCTTTAATATAAATGAGAGAATCAGTCCTCTGTATGTGTGTATATATATATATAACTATACACACACATGCACGTAAGGATGAATAAAATACTCAGAGCAGGGCATTCAGGATGCAGAGAGCCAATGGCTCTCACAGTTCCTTTTCCTAAAACATGAAGAGGAAGCTGTACTTTTTCAGGTTTCTCTGAAATGTGCAGAAGGCCAGAACTACCAGCACCATGGATGCTGATGCCATAAGCAATTTAAGATAAACACATAAAATTAAATACGTGTTTTCAGATATAGCACTAAAAGCTAAAGTCCAACTCTATTTGGTTGCTTCTTCCAAACTCTATAGCCTCCGAGTTCCTCTTATTCATTATCATCGCCCAGCTAAAGAGCATTCACGTATTTGATCTGCAAATCTCAAGGCGTTATGGCATCGACCAGCCCACAAGACAACTGTTATTTAAGTAGCTGTGATACTGTGATATTTCAGAATGTACAAGGTCACAACTCAGATCCTATAAATTACTACACAAACTCATTCCATTTAGAGAAGCACAAACTGTTTCAAAGAAAAAAAAGCTAAATTTACCAAAAAAATGGATTATGATCAGATACCTGTCAACGTAATAAAAATTAATTTTAATACTCTTAACAGCAACAACAAAAAGGTATTTTTCAATGATGAAAATTAATGCTAAAATTTGGGGCATTCTTTGTTACTGAAAATCATTTTGAATCATCAGTACAGAAATGTACATCATACCTACAGTATTACAAAGCCCTACAAATGTAATTTTACACTAATGACTTCAGATATCAGAACAAGAAAGTAAAGCCAACTGAAAACATGCACAAAAAATCTGCACGGTTTTGCAGGTCAAAGTCGAATGACTTTTTGCAAAGTTATTAATAACAAGCAAGAAAAAATTGTGCACACTTAATGCAACCCAAAGTTTCCAGTGAATGGAAGTAAGTCTTGGAGAAGTAATGGCAGTAAAATAACAGGCAGTCCAAAAAAAAAAAAAAAAAAAAAAAATTAATGGGCTCCTGAAATGTCAGTTGTAGCTTAAACACTTCAAATCACCTTGCACTTTCTCATTATCTACCCTGGCAGCATATGCAAAAAGTAAGGAAAGCACAAACAGTACTTTACAGAGGTAATGCAATCTAGGAGATGCAGTGAGGCAGCACAGCGTACTCATACGTGATCATTCAGACTCTCCTTATACTACTGTTTGGTTCCACAAGCAGTTCAGTCCTTTTCTAGGGCTCACAACAGCTTCCTGAAAGTGCACAGACTAAATTATGCACTTCTCATATGGAACTATGTTTTATGAGCACGAATGACACCACCTTTCCCAAAAGAATTTATGCAGTGCTGAGCTGACAGATTTGTGGAGGAAACCTAAAAACTGCTGGGGAACACTGATTTCTTTTATTCTCATCCCATTCTTCTCATTTTTGGGGAGTCTCACAGTTCACCTGCCTAATCTATGAGCTTCTAAAGCTTTCCCTAGTGAGACTTCTCTTCTCAGGAGGTTCTGCTACGTCTTGTCCTGTTAGAAAGCTGTACTGTGCTTTGCCTTAGCTCTGTCTCTATCTATGTTGGAAGCCATGGACAAGAGAGCATAGCCGTATGACTGTGCCATCGTAGTATTTCATATTTATATTACAAGACTAGACTGTGACCTTGACCCAACACTAAAGTACCCACCTGACACGATCACCATTCCATGTTCAGGTAAGTTCTTTGCTCCAATTCCTCCGTTCTTCTGCAGTCAAAGAAGTTCTGTTAAGGAGACTGACTTTTCAGGTTTATAGAATTTCTTCCCTTATGCAAAAATTACTTTACTGTGGCCACAACCAGCAGAGCACTTAACTGCAGGCTTAGCTAAGTCCTTGATTAGTTCTGTTAAAACCAATGAAGAACACTTGAGCTTAAAATTAATTTCATGTGTAAATGCTCTGGAACAGGATCTATATTCCTACACTGTTACATCACTGTTACAATTTCATTTCTTTCCAGTTCATCAGGCAGTTCCTGTTTCTGGCATAATATATCCAATTCTTTCACCATATAGCATAAGCAATTACAGTGTCTTGCAGTGAAATTTCCTCAGAAAAAAAATAAAGCGGAAAAAAAACAGAAAAAAAAGACGTGAACTCCAGCTGCCCAAAAAGATTTTATCTTTAAGAAAAATGTAGACTTGTTGAAGGGCAAGTCCTCAGCTATGTTCCTGAGTTTCCTTAAAACAATGTTGTATGCCAATTAAAAACAGTTATTTTAAATCAATTTCTATTTATAAAAAGCAGCAGTTTCAAAAAGCAGTCAATAACTTGAGCATTCTTTAAATTTTGTTAAAATAGCTTACTACAATTAAGAGATAAAACAGAATCTCACAGATATGCTACAGCACTTTCAGTGAATGCAGAGTAGGCAAAAGAAATTTTAATCCTTAAATACACTCTGTAAGACAAGATAGGAATTATTGCACTTACCAGAGGATCTGTCAGATAACCTCCCCACTATATTTACACTGTCTCTGAAGCACATCCCTCGCTACTCTTCCTGCTTCACAGCTGAAGGGGATGGTCATCAGTGACATGCATCGGGAAAACTATCCAACTAAAGCATCTGAGGCTCAAGTTTGTAAGAGCCAGCATAGCACACTGCCTTTTGCACTTTTACTAGCCCATCTAATCAAATAGAGCTGAATTTCAGAAGTCTCAACGAATGCAATGGTACAAACAATACTCCTTGGTAATACAATGACCGAACAAGTAAGATTATTTATCATTGTGCTTTGCAAAGGGGAACTTCTTTGGAAGCTGCAGGAGACTTTCTATATAAAAAAACCCTCCCTTGATTGGCTCTTTGATAGTAACAAAAGCCTCTATTCTACCCTCAGTGTGAGCACAGTTTCCCTTAACACTCGAAGAGGTTACACATGCACACAGGAGAGTTTTCCCCATAATCTCTTGTGATAGCATCCTTCAGTCTTTACACAGCTTTCCACCCACGGCCACCTTCCCAGGGGAAAAACACCCTACACGGTTAAAAGTTAAAAGGAATCCAATGCATCTAAAGGATGTAACTTCACAAATCATGCTGCTAAAGCCAATCAACCCTAGGGTCTAGGTCCAGCCAAACAATCTGGGCAGTAAATCACATTCTGTATTTATTTATGAACACATGGACAGGAAACAGATTTTTACAACTGGAGTCATACTTGGATTTTATACACGCAAGTTGAAAACCCAGCCCTTCCACTGAGTAAGTAGAAGAATTACACATCACCTAATTTCCACTTACTTTCAAGATGAAAGTGGCATGTGTGTGTTTAAGGAAGGCATGCTGCACACCAATCAGTTTCAGTGTATGTAAACATAAAATCCTCCAGCATACAAAAACCCCTACAATCTCCCCACACCAATGAAAAGCTATAAAGGAATACTGGGGAACATTATGCAAAGGAAGAGCATTCACCTCAACTTTCTCCCTAAACAAACTTGCAGATCAATTTTAACATAATCACTTGTTTGAGACTCCACTGCTTTTTAATCATGAAAAGTCAAATTCTTCTGTATAAGGATTTCATTTTCCAAATAAAGGGAGTTGTGGCTGAAATGCCGATTACCCAGAAGAAATCCTAACACAAGCAAATGTAATAAAGTATAACTATATACTACACCGTATAGGCAATTTTACTGCAAATGCAAGTCTAGCCATGAGAACATGGATGTCTTTTGAGTCCCATTACATATAGGCAGAATAAGGATATCTATGAGTGGGCAGTAGCTGCTTGTGCTCATTGCCCTGGGAGAAGCATATATATTCATAATAGCTAGCAGACCTGAGTAAGTTCTGCACATTTACTTTGTTTCAGAAGAACACACAAGCTACAGCACAGTCCAGAATTTAAGGCTCCTCCAATTTGGTCTTTTTTGTGGGAAGAAAAATCCATGCTCAGCTGATATGTGAATACATTCAAGTACATGCTCTATCAAATGTACTATTCAGTATGACTCGAAGCCTGCTTTTCTTGAGGATATTTCCCTGAATACTCTGCTAGATAAACATGAATCACTAGATATTTATCAAAGACTTCCTTTTATCAGAAATAACTCCTCTTCTGCAAATAAACTCTCAAAAACCGAAATTGTCTTTATTTTTGTCATTTCTCCCCTTTTTGAATTATTAGAAGCTTGAGACTTCAGTATTCACAGAAGAATCACATATTCTCTGTTGCACTGGAGATGTGCAAAAACGTAAGACTCTTAGAAAAATCAGCAATCAAAATGGATGTATCAGATTAACAAGATCTGCTGTCCATCTAATGAAATCTCTGGTCCTAACAGTAACTAGTACCACAGAGAAGAAAGGTATATTGCAATGCACAATTTTTTTACTATCTGCCCATAGTAAATGTCTTTTTCTATCACTATGCCTTGAAACATGAGTTTTCTTATCTTATCCTAACTTATGTTAATGTGCAAGTTCGAATCATTCATGTAAATGTCTATTCTTCTTTTTGAATTTATCCATTTAGACTGAAACAGCTATTTTACCACAAGTTTCCAAAATTGATTAAGTATTGTATAAAAAAAACCCTCTTTCAATCAGTTATCTCCATTTATTGTTTTTCAGTGTAGTTCTTCGTTCTTGCTGTAAGTTAAAGTACATGATTTATTTATACACACAGCCCACTGACTGCTCATCCTCTAATCTGAGCTAGTTCTAATTCTTTCAGTACCTTGTCATAAGGAAGTCTTTCCAATGTCAGTAATCATTTCTGATCATTATGCAGTCCTTCTCTATTTTTACTGCAGTTTCCTGAGTGATGCAGAACGAAATGTTCCATTCCTGCTGTAAAGCAATATGATGTAAACCAGTGATAATTACAAACCAGGATTTTCTACAATTCTATTGTGTTAGTGACCTGTTCGTTTTTATTTGTTTTTTTTAAGAGAGCCATAAAAAAAACCCTAACTTGCTGGCTTTTTCTGCCGCAAATGCAGTTAATCTAATATTCAGCAGCACACAATTAGGTCAAATTATGGACTCTTAAGATCTTTACTTGCATTTGCAAGCTGCAACTTGCATCTGCCACCACAGTGCCTATTCACTGAGCTTTCCTAGATCCTAGTTTGTCAGCCTTTCTCCAATTCATTGTCACCCACAAATTCCACCATCTCTTTATTCACTTTTTTGGATTGTTGTTAAACAATAAAATTAACAACCTTCACCCTATTACTCACATTCACACATCTTCCAATTAATTTTCTTTGATCTCCAAGTTGCCAATGCGCTGGCTTCTTTTTAGGCTTCCTATTCCATAGCCAGTTCTAATCTAGATGAAGGATGTAACAAACCCACAGAAAGATTAACTGGTGCTGGTACCTCTCTCTGTGCATGCAGAGGGCTCTGTAATGTTTCCAGCACAAAACAGATGACCTGCTGGAAGCCACGAAGAATTTGACTTCTCCAAGATGCAAGGAGGTAAAGCACATCTAAGTAGGAATATTTAGTATAAGAGAGAGGGGAAGTGTAGGAGATGACACTGGAGGAGATCTAGTCTATGGGGAATAGCATTTGACATACAAACTACGGCTTGCATCTCTGAGCATGTTGCTTACCTTTGAGGACAGTGTAACTGTAAGCTACATTATGCAACTCCTGCAGAAGAAACAGTTCCATTAAGTTTGCCTCCTGCCTCTCTATTTAATATTTTTAGATGTTTCTTATGGGGTATCATTTGGGATGAGAACTTATAGAAAATCCAAGACAAACGTATACATATTAATTCGCTCTAACACAAAAGAATAATCCGTTTTAGTTTTAGCTTGTTTTATCTTCTTCATGGGACCGAGCTGTACAGATATTCATAACAAGACAAAACCTATAATAGTCTGTCAACTTGTTTTCCTTTCTTTGCCTCTTCTGCTTAGGAAGAGTCTACCCTGACAGGAGAAAAGGGCCACAGACACCCTGCGATGCAAAAAGGCACTTTCTACTGCAACAGCCTATATACAGAATACAGTGGAACATCATAATAGACAGCAATAATACCCAGAAAGGAAAAGCAGAGACTACGCCTTGATGGGAATCATCAAATTCTCAGATATTTCACTAAGCCTGTCTGGCTGCTGCTACCGACAACTGATATATTTTCTTCCTTCTCAGTCCTTAGTGGGACAATCCAAAAGTGGGGCGATAAGCCAGTCTGAAATATTGCATACCAATGAAATTCACTTCTATTGTTGAAAAAGCATTTGTCCCAAAAGGCACTCATATAAACTCAAAAGCCTGCAAAAAGCAATGCTTCTAAGAGCTCGCATGCATCCCACAAAAGCTATATCTTCTTAAATGTCAGCTCACAAATGTATCCAAAACATATAATGAAAGTACTTCCATTTCTGTGATTTTAGAAAGTTCTTCAGTACGCTGGGATGCAGTTAGCCTTCAGTAAGAAATTGCTCCAATGGGCCAGATGTGATTTTCTTGCACTGAGAACTACACTTATATTCCATTCTCAATGGTTTTTTTTCTTCCTGAATTTCTTCCATGTTTTTAAAAACAGTTTGTCCTTGTTTACTTCAGCTTTTCTGTCTCCATCTAAAATCATCAGAATCAATGATTCAGAAATATTCCTATGGGAATCTTTTTTCTAAAAGCACAGTATCAGATGGTCATTTCTATCTTAAGAAACAGCTTTCTAAAGCAAAAATAGCATTGATCGCCACAGCTATAAACACAGCATCTGAATATATCTAGGAAGGAGGGAAAATATTTTACCTCCCTTATCTTCATTATCAGCATAAGCTTTAAAGTATTGGAACAATAGCAGGTAATAACCTACAATCATTACTGAAACTGGGTAAGCAAAGTAGCCCAGTAACTTAATATGTAGACCATGCCATCATAAAATGCTCCAGAGCAGCAATTTTGAATTGAAAATTTTAAGAGAGAATGATAAATTATTTCTTTTCTGCAGTGGATCAATACGGTAAATGCTGCATGTAAAACTGAGATGACTGCAAGCATGTAGCTTCCTTTCTGGACTACCATCTTACAACTGTAAATCATTCCTTCATACTTCATTTAATGAATTGCCAACTCACTGCCAATTTAGTAGTCTACAGTTTTTGTCATACTGCTGCTACATAAGCATCTCAACTTTTATTTAAAAATTAAAGGAAGTTTCTCAGAGTGAAAAAACAAAAAATGCATGAACTTTATAAGCTCAAAAAATCAGAAAACAAATAATAAGTATTACCTTCTAATTTAATCTTGACTTTAAAAAAATTGAGGCCAAAAGAACCACATTTTTAAATGGCTGAGGTTAGAAAGAGTGAGAAGATGCTGAACACATGTTTGATAATATGGAAGTCTTTGTGCTTTTAACTCTTGAACATGGTCATTAAATCTTTTTGTAGAAAAATGATAGTTTTTCTCTTGTATCTACTTCCTGTACTCCTGTTTCTATCTTCTAAAGCTACTGGCATCAAGTGTCGATCATTAAATACCTGAGAATCTTGTGAAAGATGGACCTTAACCAAACGCCTGCTTAACTTAGTCTGCTTGAATAACACCAGATAACAAATCGCTGTAACTCAACAGGCTCTGGATCTGCCCTCCCAGCAAGCTCTCCAGTCTCCATACAGGTCTGCAGTTGTTCTGGACAAAGATGCTGATTCTTTATAGCCACTGTTTTGTAAAGACCTACTTAAATATGGTTCTGCTCAGATGCAAACAAGCAAGCAGTTCACTTTTCTTCATCACTAAGAAAGGTTAAAAAATTACCCCCAATGTCCTCTGAAAAGTATTCAATGTGGTATGGAACAGACCATTTCATTCGTCATTACTCAAAAGCATTTCAGCATGAATCCATTCCTCTTCATGGAAGGTCTCAAATAAATGTGCATTCAATCCCACTGACATCAGTTGAGGCTTTGGTCTAATCATCAAGCACATACATAAGTACCCTCACTGAATATATACTTTCTGAATGGGGGTCCAGTCATTTCATATATGGGAGATGCAGAGCACTAGCTGAAGATAGGAGAATATGTACGCTATGTAAACGATGCGAGAATGAAGGTACTGAAACATTACAGAAACATCACAAGGAGAATTTATGTCCTGAAGCGGCTACAGATGCCAATGTACCAAAGCAGGTTTTCTCTTGCACGGAATCAATGACAGAGGCTTCCCGGGCAACCTCAAAGTAAAGCCGTGTTTTGCATGACCAAACTCTTTGTAAGAGGTCGCATTTCAGTGTGAGCAATGCCAACCACAGGAAAAAGAGCTGACAATAAACTGGATGGATTAAATTGATTGAATTTCAACCGTCCTGGCCACAATTTCCCAAATAACAAAAAACGTGATTTGCTAGCATGGCTTTTCTTTTTCACAGTTAAAAAACAGCTACTACTCCTCCCCCCACCCCCCTCGAATAATCAGTTTTTCGCTGAACCCTGTTGCAGGTGAATCTATCATAATGAAATATCTTACCAGCATACTGCAAGTTCCTTGTCTGAAACAAACAAGCCAAAAGGAAAACAACAACAACAAATATGTGTGTGTGTGGGGGGGGGGGGGGGGAGAATAAGTTTTCCATTAAAAAAAGAAAGGCCTGATTCCACCTGCATGGAATCAGCTATGCTAATCCAAAACTGCTAAAAATTAATAAAGTCCCTCTTAACCTGCTCTATTGGACTACAGAAGTGCAAACTGAAAGAGTAACTATGGACATATTTGCAACAAGTAACTTAGGTAATGCCGGTCTAGAACAAAACTTTTATGAAAAGTGAAAGATACGCTTTAAAAAGGAGAGTGTCTGCTTTAAAACAAAACTAAACTAAACTAAACAAACCCACTAACCTGTAACTAATTTTGCTAAAAAGATTTGCAGAGATCTTTTTTTCTTCCAAAGTAATAAACAATCATTAAAACATCTAATGTGATCCAAAATTTCATTTTTATATTTATCACAAGAACGTTTTCATAAATGAACCTTACTTTTACTTATTTATCTTTGGTCACGAGCAACAGTTCATGACCAGAACAGGTCTACTGTTCCCAAGGCAATTTTCACACTTTAGGACACCGGCTTTGGCCTAATCGAAAGGAAACACCACGTTCTGACATGATGAATTATCTTTTTGACATAACAGACAGGATTGTTGATTCTCTCTGAGCTCAATCTTTATTTCATGGTCATTTTTATCAAATCAGTGCTGGTGGTGATACATCAAATGCTCAGAATTTCAATGAAATTGTCATTCTAAAGGCTTCCAAACTTCTGCAAATTTTCTGTCTCGCTTATTTTGCCTGTGGTTTAGTCTCAGTGCCTTTTCTTAAGTTTTGCTGACTCTCCTGGGCAGTTTCTAATAAGTTCACAATCTTTTTTGCTGTTCTGTGACTAGGGCAAGTTTGGGGCAAGAGGGAATTTGTCCAGTGTGTCCTGCTCTTAAGATTTTAATCTCCAGGAGGCTCTTTTACAGACGTTAATGTAGTGAGCTTTGTGTTTGTATAGTGATCCTGGATAAAATCCATATGGTTTTATATTTGCGAGTATCACCAAGTGGGAGGCTTATAAACATACAATATAGTAATTAACTATATTATCTTATTACATCTAATCTATAGACAAAAGAAGTGAATAGATATAAAAGTCAAATGTTAGGTATTTAGTTGATCCTTTAAAAATAACATCTTCCAAATTATGGTACCTCCAGTTCTTTTCTACATTCTCTTCAGCAGTAGATAGCAGAGCACTGATTTTGTAAGAGTACCTTTCTGATAGCTCGTCTCTTACACACATGCACATTTTTGTAAAGAAATAAAGCAAGATAATATTAAACAAATTTTCAAAAGCTACCATTTTAGAAAAAACACAATGTAACAAAAATATTGCACCATAATTTTTTAACAAAACAATATGGTACCTGATGTGATGCATTAACGGTCCATAATGTTATTGAACAAGACTACACTTTACTTGCACTTGCTTGTCAGACAATTACTCTTTGCTCCCATAATACTTCATGTGCATACTTCCAAGGAAGACTCCTGAACGCACAGGTTCATTAATGGAATGAGAGAATCGATTGTAAAATGGAAAAGGCCGAGTGAGGTCATATTTCAAAGAGATGAATATGGTACACTCCATTATGTTGTAATCAGCCTCTCTCTTTCATCCTAAGAACTGTAATAGTCTATCCTAATTTTCAAAATGAAAAAAAAAAAAAAATTCGCTGCCTGCATCGTACCTTCATCCCAAATACAGTGAGGTATTCAAATGTGCTGCAGGCAGTTTCCATTTACCATGGTCTTTGGAGCAGACCGTATTGATGTTGCTGACCATTTTTCTCCTTAATAAGAAAAACATTCAAATGCTACTAATATTGCTGCCTTGGCAAGCCACATTTAATAGATGGGACTTGCCCTGTACATGACACATAGAACATCAATCAAGGCTGAATTTTATTTCAATTTATTATGGTTGCTCTCTAAATGAAAAAATGCTTATATCGTTAAAGTGTCTTACAATATAAATGTGCAAATGATGTAATCACCCATTTGGGGAGAAAATTCTGATTTTGATTAAAAATATCTACAGTTCAACTTCTAAATATTTAATAAATGTAAAAACAAAAAACACAAGCACATTAAGAAACTACAGTAATTGGTATCTGTGGTATAATATGGTTTTGTGCTTGATAGCTTTTATCTTTAAAGATGAGTTTATTAGGTATTCTTCTTTTAAAATGGTAAAAAGCTGACTTTTTTAATCATCTAGAATAAATTAAACTTCACTTCATTCAAGACTTTTTTTTAAGCCACTATTTATCACCGTTCTTTTTTTGCTAAGGTCAGCTGTGTCTAGACTCTGTAGCTGCTGGCCTGCAAAAGCCTTCTCTTTAAGCCAAGCAACTCTGGACACCATATTCTACTTCAAAATGAGTAGAAAATAGCATCTTATAAGAAGACTGAAAATACTTAATTTCATAATTTACTAGGGTGCCCAACCCCGTCCAAGTTCTATAGGCAGAATTTAAGGCTTAGTGCAGCTGGCCTGCGCAGCAACCGATTTCACCAGGACTTCACTATGATCACTGCTCTCTGAACAGCTATACCCAGGATTGCATAAAACAGTGAATGCTGTGGTGAGCATCACAGAGTGCCGTAAAACCCAGGTTAACCCAACAGTATTTAAACCCATTTAAATTGTCTTATACTATTCTCTATATAATTCCTTCCACATTACTGCTTATTAACATACAATTATATAAATAAAATCCCCCCGCCTGAAAGCCGTTCCAGTATTCATTTGGCAATGCCTAAAAGTCCAGAGCCTAAATGCACTGTTATGCACCATCAAAGAAGAATAAATGCTTACCAAATATCATTAGAACGCAGCAGGCCAGAAAAATCAGTTTTACTAGAAAATGAGAGTTCAGCATGGATGCGTAGGCATTTCTAATGCTTTTCTTAATCAGGCAAAAGTATTTGCAAAGGAGTTTGGACACTGCAAGCAAAAGATCAGAAGTGCAAAAATCATCTCTCAGAGCATATAAGAAACCACGACAATGAACAAGATCCAACATACTTGAACAGAAGGGTTAGTATACCTGTAATTACACAGTGCATCATTTAGTTCTGCAGTTCATCAGATAGGCAATACACGACTGCCGCTGCTCATGCAAAAGTCCCTTCATCTTTAAGGAGAGGAAAGGCAGCATGCAGGATTTTGCCTTTCATTGCATTTTATTGCAGCCAAGAACTGAGGAGCAATTTAAACTTGGCCTTTTAAAAAACAATGGGTAAATAACTGGAAATGGAGGAAGTGCGGGAAAATTACATGACAGATAAATGGAACTTCTACAAAACATTGCATATTGTAAAGTTTGCCAGAATGTGTTGAAAGGAGAAGAGCCAGTTAAATCACATCCTGCTGCAGCTGTCCAACTTCATAGCTAAAACATTCATATTAATTCCATTAAACAATTAAAGAAGGAAATCCAAAATATTATTACAAGTATGTTGGCTTGACACTGTCTCTTTTCCAGATTTAATAACAGATACAGTACCCTCAGCTTCAAAGGGTGATGAATTTATACAAATTGTGGGAATTCACACCCTCAGGGCCACAAAGCAGTTCTGTGGAAATCCTACAAAATATAAACTTCACTATACATTTCTGACATAGACATTTTCAAAAAGAAAGGAAGGATATTCTAGTAGTTATGGAGCTGGCCTGACACTTAGGGGATCTCAATTTAATTTCCTTGTCTGCCAGACTTCCTTCCATAACCCCAGACAAAGTAAATAATTTTCTTTACCTCAGTTTCCCATCTTTAAAATGGGGACCATTTAATGTGCCTGAATCAACCAAGTTTTAAACAAAGGAAAAATATAGCCTTTTCTTCTGTATTCTTCTTTTCTGCTCAGATGGAAAGTCACCGGAAAGCTCAATCTTCCAAAGGTTTGGGAAGTACGCTGTTACGTATCTTTAAATCAACAGAATACATTACTAAGAAGTAACATGTCGAAAGTGTTCCAGCTCTTAATGTCACTGGATAGCTCTCCATTTCAAAACTACAACTCTGTGATAGAAAAGATATAGAAGAATGAGCACTGGTGAAGTTCATAAACAAAATGCATTCATGGCCCATTACTTCAAATAACTTTACTATATAAATAGTCCACTCATAAAATAATGGCCTCAATTAACATTTAGTTCTCAAACAATGCATTTGTAATGTATCACAAGGATTAAAAGTTATGCATGAATATCATTATTTCAGAAGTGCCGCAACTTACAAGAGAAGTACTGCCACATTTTCCACTTGATTAAGAGCAGTTCCTAGCCTCTCTCACCCCCCCTCCCAACCAGGCTTCCTTGTCCTAGAAGAATTACAAGAAAAAATAGTCTACTACACGTTGTAGCTCCTGTCCTATTAGCTGACACTGATACTTAGTCTTGCCTCTGAAAATTCATAAGCACACTAGTCCGGCACTACTACAGACTGGAAAGTTAGAAGGTCCCACCAGCCAGGCACTCCTGTAGTTTCACAAATGAAATCACAAGTGGTGAGAATTTACTGTGCGAGTGCATGCTTCAACCCTCCTTTTTGCAACAAGGTGGAACAAAGCAGATTTTCTGAGACCCCCACCAGCTAAAAAACGTTAAGAGACACGGCTGCTGGGAACAGCGACTTGGGAACACGACTGAAACAACAGTGGAAGAGTCTTTCAGATACTATGTGGACGTGTTAATAACAGTATATGATAAACAGGCAGCTGTAATTTTTGTAACTTAATATATCTAAAAGTCATGTGAAAGACCTCCCAGCACTAAGCAATTTCAGATTTTTCCAAACTAAACCAACCACCTAATGTGTTCTCTTTTAGCACAGAAAATTAAGAAGTTAGCTGAGAAAGACAGTACGTTTGTCATATGCGGTTGCTTTCATCCTGCAACACAATGGACAAGCACTGATGAGAGAATAGCACAGTCCATTAATTAACCAAACACCAGCAAAACCCACTCTAACAAAGACTGCTGCATTCACAGTGTCATTTTAGGAAATAACCCTAGTACACACAGATACTTTTTGTCCCATGGGTTTGAGCTAAATCCTAGTGAAATGAACTGCTAGAGGAAACCAAGGCAGTAAAACCCACCACCTTTCAGGGCATGCTGCAAAAACCTGCTGAAAAGGCAAACTAATGCTTCCCAGGAACCCAGGAAGGAGCAAGAGCAGAAATCTCCTGGAAATCGAAAATGGACCTCACTGTGCCAATCTAATATAGCCGAAAAGTGCTTTGATGGTGAAGTGACGGATGGAACAGATACTAAGAGCTCGCATAAGACAGATCTAAAGCTAAAATCTGCCAACACCTATTATCCTCAAAACATGTTTAGGGTTATGCTAGCACTTCTGCCTGTGTGTTAGTCTAAAGCATGAAAAAAAAAAACCTAATTCAGGGAAAATGAAACATACAGAAAATATAGCTGCTTTCCATCTATCATTTTCCTTCCAAGCACTGTCTTATTTTAAATATATTGTTAACATAGGATGTTAGCAGATGTCCCCAGTATGTTTTGTACACATCCATGAAAACTGCATACACTGACAAAGACGCTTCTTCTAGTTTTGCACAACACATGGCTTTTTTATATGATACGTTCTCTCTTGAAAACTACTCCTTCACAAAATGAAAATTCAGCAGAATCTCTAATAGCTTTCATATTTCAGTCTAATAGGTAGCGTGGCATTGCACTGCCACCCACCTTTGCTACAATATTGCACAGCACATTTAACAGACATTTGCTTTCTTCATAGAGTCCTTATGTGCAGCTTCTGCAGGACCTTAGCATTAACATTTAACAGAGTCTATGAGCATAAAGCACATTTATGAACACCTGCTGGAACATTTTATTTGTCTTAAGCGTTTCATTATAACTGTTAAATTTTCTTGCTATGCTTTATGGGCCAAATCCTGGTCCAGTTTTTTCCTAAACTCCCATTGACTTCAACAGGTACTACATTTGACTGGATGTTGTTTTCCATACAAATTCTATATAGCTTAAAACAAAACTGGATCATTTCTAAGCACAATACTGGACAGAAAAAGCCAGTATCTAACAGTTCTAACAAAGATACTGAATCTAGCCTTGAAATAAGGTGTGGGGGGGGGGGGGGTCCTGAAATCTCTGTAAGACATTACAAAAACTCACTGAATCCAAGGTTGAGAGTGGAAGTCGTACAGGTGTTCCATGTACAAAACCCCACGGCCTTGGCGGGATGTGTTACCCTAAACTCATATTCAGATCACTCACTAATGCTTCTGCTACTAAAACTTTTGTCCTTTACATTAAAGTCACCAAAAGTCAGAATCCAGCTGTGTGAGCATTGCTCTCCTCTGACGCACCCAGGCAGCCGTGGCCCTCTAAAACAACCCAACACAGGCTGCAGCAAGGTACATCTCAGCCAGTGGGCACTAGCTGGGGAGCAGTACCGAGAAGATTTTGCAGAGGACCTCATGCCAAGAGTTTAACTGTTCTGAAGGCATCTCTACAATCCTTTCTCTTTGGTAGAGCTTTACCATCGTAACTGGAGATGTTTATAACACACCTGTGAAACTGAATACAAACACATACAAGTAAGAAACACAGCTACCCACAGCTTAAAAAAAAGATAATAATAAATGACTCCATGAAGTCTACTGGGAATCTCTCTAAGCAGATTTAACTTCTTCTGTAAATACACAGACCTTTGACCATCACTACAGAAAGCCCTAAAACAGTCAGACAGACAGCTAGTAAATTGTAGAGAGTATAGCAAAGGCACTTCTGTTTCACAAAAGCTTGACAGTAAATGCTTGATTCAATGCATACTATAAAACAAAACAAAAAAAATCAAAACAATTATAAAAATGAAATTATAGACACAATGATGAATGGAGGCAGGTGAAATGTTAAAAGATCTATCACCATACACAAAAATCATTGATTTTCCCTGATTACTTCTTAGGTGATCAGAGTGTATTAGGTACTAGTTGCCTGCTTGCTCTAGATTTTATTAATGCTCCAATATCAGACACCCAATTTGGAAATCAATGCTTACTTCATCATTTTTCTCTGAAGGATTCTATTATTCACAATTGATTTAACAGAAATGAAAGGCTTACCATTAACAAGAGCCAGCTGCTGACACTTCTTAGATGAATTATTGAGCTTCCAAAAGTGAATTAACTTAACCATCACCAAGACTTATTGTCTGATGTTTCTCATACCGAAGTCAGTGTATTTATAATTATAGAACCAAATGGTAGAAAGTAGCTTCTCTGACACCTCCTTAAATATCCACCATACTCAATAAGTAAAATTTAAGATTGTTTCAAGGATACAAATAAGAGTTATGGACCAAATTCTTACTGATGTCAGTGAGACCTCACCGCCTAACTGCTTTTTTGTGCCTTTAAATAACCTGCATCTTCTTTCCAAAATTTAAAGATACAGGCCATTTCAGGCTTCAGAAAAAAAGAAAGCTAATTTATGGAAAGCTCTGTCATTTACCAATGAGATTCCTACAGTCAAAGATTCCTACTTAAGTACTTAGAAATAGGAGGGCAGACTATGTCCTCCTAAAAGCATGCAGAGGAAGACTGTCAACTGCTTTCAAGTACAAGGTGAAGATCCATCTTTACTGAGATAAAAGTAGTAAATATTACATACTAATGCAAGCAGAGGAAGTACTACAACTCCATCACCAAAAGCACTGTGGACAGAAAAAGCAGGAGGCTTATACATAAAATGTGCCATCTGGCCTAATAGGATACCTACTCAGAACATGAATACACCATGCTCATTTTCCAGTCTATAAAGAACTGCAGATTGCCCAAGGTGAATTCAGTTCCTCATATAAAAGCCAGGGAATTCTAAGGCTTTTGTTCTGCAGACTACAAAGTTGTCTACAGGATTGTACCACCCAGATCAACAGTCTCAGATACCAAGAAAAGGCAGTTCACCAAACCAAAATAAATTTGCACTACTATATTGCAATCCTACAAACAGCTTCAGGCTCAAAGAACATGCATTCCCTAAGAGGTGCGCTGCCAGCAGTGCTGATAAAACTCCGTGTCTCAACAGTGTAATGGCCCCTAGCTGCACTGGTCTATAAACAGCTTACTGTCAAGCACACCAGGAGCTGTGCTAAGCAGTATACTATCCCTACACCACAGGTTTGCAGGACTGCAGCTGTCCAGTGGAATATCGAAAACAACTGTTCAGCTATGAGTACTAGTGAACATCTCAGGTCTTCCTAGACTTCTTGCTAATCCATACTAGCTGGCTGAATACGATTCCAAAAAGGCGATATGGGGACTGATGTCTCCTTTACTATTAATCGTATTTCGAAAGCTCAGCCTGATCACACTTATCTCTATAACTGCTCAGCAGACTTCAGTTCAAGATCAAGTTCAGACTCTAGGTGAGATTCATTTAGAAAGTTCTCTTGATTAATAATGCAAATTTCTGCATCCTATTTATGGTGGAACGATGAGATCATAACATACCTGTTAGGTCCTTTTCATACCAGCTGAAAGTCAACTGCTGCCTGAAATCACCAGAGCTTCTTCTCAAAACCCTCAAAGGATCTGATGGCTGGAGGCAAAGCATCTGGCCCTTTTTTACTAGAGCTCATGTCTGAGGAAGACGCTCTTAGAACAAACCCAATCTCTCCTTGACTATTGTATTTCTCATTGCCAAAGCCTCTGATTCTGTTATCACCCATATCTCACTGGAATAAACTTTTTAAAAATTTAATTTACACTAAACAATAATTTTAGAAGCTATTAAGGAAAGCAGGGAGGTAAGAGGGCTGACAGACAAATCCCTCCACTGTTTTAGGAATGAAAATTTTAAACAAAATTAGAAAACGCTTATATTGAGAATATTTAAGTACACATTTCCCATAGAATAGCACTTTTTAGATGGAGGCTGGCTGGTTAGAACAGAAATCAGATTTAATCAGCTAGCTGCATAAAACACATCTCACAGCAAGTAGTTCACAATAATTCATTTAAAAAGACATGGACATTGGCAGATTTCCTGCGTGTTTCTTGCACTCATTTTTTCCATTATTTCCCCACATTGTGAACCTCCTAATACTATGAAGACAGATGTAAGAGTGGTCCTATCGGTTCTAATGGGAGTAAATTGGTCATAATCTGGCATTCAAGAAACTTTCCATTTCTACATAGGTTTTCATTTATTTTTCAGTTTAAAAATAAAACAGTATTACTTTGGCATGTAACTAGAGCTGCTCCTATAGTGCAAAAGAAATAACGCTGCTGGCACACCTCAAAGCTGTTCTGGGACAAAACTGTGCTGGCAGAACTTTTAGAGAACTTGCTTTTAGATTAGAGGTAGAATTCAATGTTAGCATAAATGGGAAAAACGTCACTGAAATCAGTCGTGTTACATATGCTTAATTCTTGCAGCTCTGAATTGGCATTAAGTTTCTATAACGCAAACATATTTAGCTAAAGTGGAATTTAAAGAGAATCAGTTCAAAAATTTCTCTCTTGTGTGTGTATAATACATCAGTATTGACTTCTATGAACATTCTGAACCTTGTATTCACTCAATACCTTCATGCTACTTACTAAACAATATGACCATGCTACACTTTTTTTTTAATATAATAGTCTTCAAGTGGTCAGCGATAAAATTCTAGTTGCAAGATCTCTCTCTCTGTAACTAGAGGTACTCAATAAAATATCATAAATCTGACATTTCATAACTTCTGAGCATTTAACTTTGCTAACTGCTTTCCAAAATGCTTTTCTGACATGCTGTATCCTAGTCTTTTAAGTTAGCCTATGTGCAACAGTGCTTTCTCAATCACTGATGACAATAAGGTTTTACTCTCACAACTTCATACAGCACAGATAACCATGACAGTTGGCTAAACACAGATGCCCAGTGCAATTTCAGGTACCCTTGGATAACCAGGACACATTGGGCTGACAGATGTGACAAAGAACTTACAAGATGACCTGCACCCCTTTTAGAGTGGCAGTTGAAAGCAGCTGAACTGAGTCCCTCTTACCACCAAGAGAAACATAACACTGCTACGCAACACTAATGTCAGGCTGCTGAGGTAAGCTCATGGGCTCAAGAAAGTCACTGTAAGGCCTTCTTTCTTATCCCACTCCCCTACTCACACCTGGGAAAGGAAGGTTTTTCTTATCCACTTACCCACAGAGTGGGCAATGGGTGCACTAAATACTGAAGGCAGGCTTCAACAGAAGCAGGGAAGTATTGTGCCTACAAAACTAGTGTTTTCCAAGTGGCACTGCTCCTCTCCCCTGCTTTAGCAGCTGTGTCATCACAGCTTTGGAGAAGCTGGTGATTTTGGCAGATTGCCAACATTTTTCTAAAGGAACATAAGTGAGAGAAGAGAAACTGATTTTTGGACTTCTGTATCTTACCAGATCTTAAAAGAATTTCGTTGGTTTAGAAAAGAAAAAGGCATTTCAGTTGTCTGAGAATTATCACCTTGCCAAATATCACGATCTGCTGCAAACAAAGAAGGTGCAAGACCTCATGGAAGAAAAACCAATACGGAACTTAAATACAAGAGTATTTCTATGCCCAAGTTGTAGCCACAGGTTACTTATCCTGGTGTTGACTTGACCGTGAATGCAGCTGTTCAGGTACTGCACTGAAAAGCCTGTTGTTATCAGTCTAATGGCAAAATTCTTGCCTACCCGCCCTCCTTTTTTTAAACTGTCACACTATTACTGGTGATAAAAATGACAAAAGAAGCATAGACTGGGTTTCTTTTACTTAAGATTCTTAAGAATTTGCATCCAATGTATCACAACTCACCAACTACTTCAGGTAATTTAGCTAAGCACATTTGTAATACTTGATCGTAAAAGTCAGGCTGCCCACATGTAATCAGCCATCTTTTTAATAAAATACAACACTTATTTTAGACATTTATTCACTTAAAGCCATTCAACAAATAAGAAATTAAAGAGGTGATAACTAGGTTCAAACCCTGATATTTAAATTAATACACTGACCACAGAGTTATACAGATTCAAAAAAACTTCAAAAAAATGTGGATACTTTAGGCCCCAAACTGCACCTAGCCCTATGAAAATAAAGCATTCAATTTTTTCAATGTAGCTTGCCTAAGAATAGCTGTCACCAAAAAAAAAATAAAAAAGAAAAGGAGAAAGAAAAAAAAAGTCTTCAGGAATTTAAGGCCAGTTTGCCACAGATTATAGTAGGACATCATTATCATCTCACTTTTTTCCCCCCCACTGTGGAAATAATATACCACAAGTGTTTCAGGAAGACTTTGATTTTCAAAAGTATGCAGTCTCTTTCCTCCCATATGTTATCAAATCTAACAGAGGCACATTTTTATTTAGGCTAAATCATGCCTTATGGGACACACTTACAAGGAAGAAAGAGGACATGCAACTGGCATTTGAGACATACTGCCAGTGCAAAGCTGCCAAAAACACACAGCAGGGAGCATGTTTTGGCTATCATGAACAGAATAAGCATGCACTCCTTAACCACTGCCAGCTGGCATTTGTTTCCAAATACAGAATATTCACTAGGCAGTTTGGAGACTGGACATACTGCTAACCTTAAACTATGCTCCCATAAAAATGTGTTGCTCAGATACCTCATTAACCATGCCTGTCTCCTAGCTTACTGCCAAATGAGAAAGACTTTGAAAGATACAGAAGCAGCCTACATTTCTCGCTATGCACAAATCAAACAAACAAACAAACAAACAAAAAACCACTTAAGTATATCCTAACATACCCTAGAAGTTACAGCAAGTTTAAGAGAGTTGGAAGAAGCTTTTGCCCACATCTCAAAAAGCAGAAAGCTTTTGCCCACATCTCAAGAAGCAGAAATACTGCTCTGTCAAGACTCCATTATGCATGGATACAAAAAGTGAAATCCAGAGACCCAGAGTATCAAGAATACACACCAATGAGCAGTAACAGTGGCTGGTACTGTGATTACAAACTATGCTATCATGTTTAACACAATCTCTAACAAACCTCACAACAGAGATGCTCCCTGTCCTGTGTGCTGGGGCAGGTTTGTGGATAGAAGATTAATGTTCCCCTCCATCTGCTAATGAGTACATAGGTCCCCCGAGCTTTGCACCAAGGGTACTTTGCCCTTAGGATGAAACAAGGAAATGGGAATTTGTGTTCATTTCTACATGCAGCTAGTATTCCCACCAACACTCCCAATTGCTAAATGTGTATTATTTCAACTTTATCTACCAAAAACATATTTTATCTCCATAGGTTAACTATGATTCCAATTATATTTTCAAAGAGAACAGTTAAAAGGAGAACAGACCAACAGGAGGGCACTTTTCATTTTTAAAGTGCTTATCTGATACAGTGTGCATTGGTACTTTCCCTGTAAGTGCTCTATTCATTAACTTTGTGCTGTATTTTCAAAGCGACTCTACTCCTTTGGACTTCCCTTTCTCTGTTGCTGATAACCTGCTGTCATGGACCCAGCAGCTCTAAAGGAAGAAAAGCACCAGAGACTGCCTTGCAAAGGAGAGAGCACTAATTAAAACCTCCATTTCTTTCAGGGAATTCTACAAGTAGATTTAAACTTACCCCTTAACCGTACCTTTGCTCCTGAGAACGGGAAAGAAGTTAGAGGGAGCTTGACACTGCGGTGGTTTTCATGGACCAAAGCCAGTTTGACATCCTGGAAGAAGAACAAGAGGAAAGAGCAGTTATAAAGTATAATTTTGAAGGAATAAGGCAGACACGCTCACCACCAGAACAATGATACTCAGGGCAAAATCAGAGAAGATCTTAGCGCTATCTTCAGTATCCACAAACGAGAATCAAAAACCAGAATGTTGCTCCTCTGAAGTCTCTGAACACGGATTACTCCACCCTGTGACAAGCCTTCTTCCTGTTCCCAATGAACACCCCTATCAATTGCAACAAAGCATCTCCTCAATCCCAGCTCCAGGGAAAGTCCGTGCCAGAAACCCCTGTGGACACCTAAGGGAATTTCAGGGCTGGTCAGCTACGTTTGCAACAACACTGAACAAATGCAAACAACTTCCCCTCACTTACTTAACATAACTTTGAAAAAAGCTGAAATATATTTGCAACCGAACTATGAAAACGACAAAATTCTATCTCCTTTTTTAAAAGGGAAATGAATTTCAGCAAGATTTCAGTAATGTGACCTCCACCAATCCTTTTGTTCCAAAAGGGCACTGTTCCTCTCAACCCCCTCCTCCCCAACAAGAAAAGCAGGACAATAGAGAAAGATGTCAAGTGTGCTTAAAAGAAATAAAATTTATGCATATATATGTATATATACACACACAGACACACACACACATATATGTATATTACTCTGTATGTCCTATTTCATCTTCTGTGAAGAACTGCCAGACTTTATCAAAGTGGAAAAACCTCCAGCCACAAAGGACAACTCTGAATTTCTCTGAAGTATCAGCGGCGCTACAAAACTGAGTACAGAACTAACGAAGTGCTCTGCCTTGTCCAGCCTTTAGGACTTGTAATATTACTTTGAAAACACTTATCAGCTTGATTCCCAAATCAGGAAATATGCTAAATCAATGATACCTACTTACCAATATTGACCAGTTACTAGGCTTCATAAAATCCAACCACAACAGACTGACTTTGTATTAAAAAAAAAACCAAAAACACAGACCTATCAGAAGGTTATTTCCATACCATAATCCTGTTAAAACGGAGAAAGCTTCCCCCATACTTCTCATCTGAATCTAGTGGTATTTGGTCTTTTTCTTAAGCTTCCATCAACAACAACTCATGTATTTCAGCTTTTATTAAAAGAAAAATTCTTTCTCTTTTTTAATATGGAGCATGCTGAAAAACACATCCTGAGTATGATCTAAATACACAAAGCTACTAAAAAGGATTCAAAACTTCTTATATCTTCTCACTACCAAGTCACTCTCAGGTCTTTTGAAAGTCTGACTTACAGCTGAAAAGCTCAAATCGCAACACTATAAAATGTGTTTTATTAAGAATATTAAAGACAAAAGTGCGGCTCGAGATAAGGGCCAGAATGCAAAGCTGCAGCTTTCCTTCTCTACTGGGAGTAGAAGATGACATTCCTCCTCCCTAAAGTCAGTATTCCACTATGTCCTTTCAAGCAACAGCCTGCCTTCCTCCACGTGCTGTTGCTTCGTTCCCACTCTGTGGCCTGTACAGGTAGGCAGCCCCTGGAGAGAAGAGATACTGAAGTCCGTGCATCCTA
This sequence comes from Dromaius novaehollandiae, assembly GCF_036370855.1. Classification (NCBI taxonomy): domain Eukaryota; kingdom Metazoa; phylum Chordata; class Aves; order Casuariiformes; family Dromaiidae; genus Dromaius; species Dromaius novaehollandiae. Next base: position 32,654,385 of record NC_088099.1, read on the forward strand.
CACAGTGCAGACAGCAATTATTCAAGCTTTTATACAAGTCCATTGTACCTCTGCAGAAAGGCCACACACAATCCAGCCCACAGAGAGTATACAGCAGTCTGGATTGATAGTATCTACTTACACTGCTGCAGATTACACTCTCTCTCTGATGGTCTTTCTGAAAAGCTGAACTGGATTCCCAACTTTTAAGCCTGAATTACAGCTAGCATATTGAACCCAAGTATGGGTAAAAGCATTTAATGTCATTTACAAAGCACCATTAGTTTTTTGTGGGGAGGGGTGTTTAACTCTGGATACATTTCTCCTTCCTTCTCCCACAAGTAAGCATAAACTTCTCTGCTGTTGAATCTTCTGGTTTGAACCTTATAGGCATCAATATGCAAAGTTCATGCTATTTCAGTGAAATACTGCTTGAATAAATAATGTTCATGATCCATATAATATAGATTATTTGGTTATCACTGACTCAAGAAAATCTGCAGTCATTAGGCCAAAATCTATGGGCATTTTCGGTGATGCCATTGGGACTCCATACAGATGTCTAAGACAAGAAGCGTTGTCATTTTGTCACCCTTAGCACAAGTCTAACAGAGAAAGACGAAGTGATGGTAACACAGATAGTCCAAACATGATGCCACAACTAACAATGGTGAATATTCAATCAAAAAGAGTAAGAGAAAGTACTCCAGTCAAATCAGGCCCAAAGAACATATCCACAAATGATCTTAGAGAGTTTCATCAGATGTTATATTGAAAAAGAAAAAAGAAAAAAAAAAGAAAGAAAACACACTTTTTTCTTACACAAAACTATTACAGCCATTTTGAATCATGTTACATTCTTTCTCAGAGTTGGAAAGAACTCACCTACACTGAATAGGGTTAAACCAGTGAAAACTATGACTTGAAATGCTTTAAATGTATTTGTCCATGTGTTGTATTCCCAACACATAGCAGCAAGACTGCAACTAATCACAGCAGGTCTGTAGAAGCACTTTACCCCATAGGCAGCTTAAAGTTGCTCCCTTTGGACATGGTCCTTACTGAACTGTTTCTACTTTAAGTTACATTGGACATGGGTGCTACACAAAAGGCTTCTCTGACCCTACAATCAAAGAATCAAGAATATACTTAGAAAGAATTACTTAGCAGAAGAAGCAGTGGACTCCATGGGAAGTCTTCTTACAGGAGTGGAGTAATTTAGGTTGGAAAGGACCTCCAGAGATCACCTAATCCAACTCCCTGACCAAAGCAATTCTAACGTCAAATTTAGATCAAGTTGTTCAGAGTCATGTCCAGTTTTGAAAATCTCCAAGGACAGAGATCCCACAGCCTCCTCAGATCCCTGGTCCAGTGCTTAACCATTCTGTTAATCTTTTTCCCCTAATGCCCAGTCAAAATCCCCCCTTTCAACTTGTGACAGTTGCACACCTCGGCATGTACACCTCAGAGAAGAGTCTCCCTCTCTCTCTCTTCTCCATAACAGCTCTTTAGAAAACTTGAAGACAGCAATTCACCTTCATCTTCTCTTCTTCAGGTCAAGCAAACTTGGGCTGCTCAGCTTCTCCTCACAGGCCACGTGCTCCAGTTCCCAAAGACCTGAGCAACCCTCCTCCGGGCTCTCCCCAGGTTGACCATACCTCTCATGTACTGGGGGCCCAGCACTGGACACGGCTTTCCAGGAACCACCACACAGAGAAGGAATAATCACTCCCTTCAACCTCAAGCTACGCTCTTGCTCAAGCAGCTCACTGTGTCATAAGCCTCCATTGCTGAAGATGCACCACTGACTCCTGTTCAACATCACATTTTATCGTAATATACCTTTATTCATTCACTTCCCCTCCCTCAGGATAAGGGATTATGAGCAAGGGAGCGATCTGGGGGACAGCAAATACCACCTGTGCAGTACTATAATATAAACAAGAGTGCTAATAGTATAGCTAATATTCTTTTCTTTGTAAGAAGCTTTCCACAAAGAAGTAGATTTTACAGCCACTGAGGTCAACATAAATTTTGCATGAGAAAAGATGGCAAAACCACATCTTAAGGAGAAGTAAACTTGCAAATTAATACAGTAAACCTGCAAAGTAACCCATTTCTTCTCCCACCAAAATATTTTAAAGGGAAATATTTGAGCTAAAATATTAGCATCCATTGATGGCTGAAACAAGCTGGCTGCTCCAAGTTCAAGTTCTTTAAAATATTTACAAAAATGCAACAAAGTCTTTCACATATTTCACCCTGATCAAACAGTATTGCTTCACAGCTCACCTAACATACTAAGCAGGTCAGCTACCTTACTTTCTGATCTCAAAGTAAGTTCTTCTGCAAACAGAACTCCTCAGAGGAGCAACACAAAGGATTCAACAGGAGAATGTGTTGCTTTATGAGTGAAATCGCAGATTATGCAAACACAGATCGCTCCAGAATACCATTTGTTAAAAGCAACTCAATGAAGAAACATCTATATTTAAAGAAAATTAAATGTGGTTTAAAATGCAGCTATATAACTTCCTGTAGTTGACCCCAGAAAAAAATAAAAGACGTATGATCTGTAACTTCCTTTGACTTTTCTTTGAACTCTGAATGGAAAAATTTTAAAAAGCAGAATTTTCTTATTAATTACATCTACGGTTTTTTCTACATTAAATTCCCAAGTAGTTTCTAATGCCAAAATATCTGCACGTATCAATACCATGGGCTAAATCACCTCCTCTTACGGAAAGGAAATACATATATTTTAAGTAGGTATTGTCATGCAATGTACTGAATTACTTTGACAAAGTGAGCAGTACATGCCATTCACTTGACAACATCAATTCCAAAGCATCTGTAGAGAATCTAGAGGTAGGTCACAACAGAGGCAAGAGGAAGGACAAAAAAGAAAGATGCTCTTACATCTACTGGGCAGAGAGAGCACTTCTCCGTGCCTGGCAGTGCAAAGCATGCCATCACAGGGGGTGAATCGGGTTTCATCACACACCCACGGAAGGTAGCTTGCTGCACAACTTCATAGAATGCTCCCCATATGCAAGAATGGGTTTAATAAAGATTCAATTTATCATTCATTTAAGGCTTGTTTTCTATTATATTGCTACATATTGCTGCCGCAGGGAGCAGCTTTTTCATATCTACGTAGAAAAGACCTAAAAACCTTCAGAATCATGACTGCCAAGTATTTGGACAACAGTCATCTGCCCTGGACCTTAACACTATGTTGTGCAAGTTCAAATCCTGCCACCTTAACAGCTGTGGAAGCTCCATGTAATAGCACAAAATTGCTTTTACATAAATATATATGAAAATATTTATATAAATACATGTGTATATCCATTTGTCCATACAGCATATGAACCATAAGCAGAATTCTCCATATTACAGACATATCCAAAATAAATAAGCCTTTAGCAGTTTAATAACAATAACATACATCGGTGCAAGTAACACTCTGCATCCGTGAGAGAAAAGCCAGGGCAAACATGCCAGAGCTGGTGTATGGTGATACAATCAATGGCACCTCTCCTACTAACCTGCTGCAAAATTGGAAATGCACGTGCTCCCAGCCCTGTACTGCAATTTATCAATTCCCCATGCCAGATCTCTGAAGCTGGAGCCAAGCTGTAGCACTGCACTAGAAATAGGAGAGAAACTACAGCCTCTCTCAAGAGACGCCCCTGTGCCTGTACGCAACAGAGAAGCATACCTCAGCACAGGATTCAACGCAAGTCAGAAGTTTTGCACATGACCTGGAAAGGTTTTGCCATTACTTGTCTAATACGAAAGACAAAACCCACTCTATGTGCAAAGCTTCTAAACACCTCCCAGTCTGGCACTTCTACTTCTCCAAGTTTTTTTTCCCCCTTCCCTTTCTTCGCCCTATTCTCTCCATTTAGCTTTCAGAGAGACCACCTCCAGAGTGCCACTCTAATTAGCAACAGCTTGCATGCTATATTCAAAATGAAAATATCCCAAAAAAAGCTAGTGAAAAGAGAAATTGAATGAGCTCATATGCATTTCATCAGTAACTTCATTAATATTGGCATATTTTAATTATATCTAAATTATTTTAATTCTGATCTGAGAGGTCAGCAGACTTACCATAATTGCTAAAAAGTCATAAATTAGACATGCAGTATAACAGGATTTACTACCCTACACGTTCGCTAAAGAACGTTACAAAAACATATATGGCCGTAATCAAAGACGGCAGGAATAAGCTCACTGTGTCAAAGATACAAGGAAGATGTGAATTTCAGCTGGTAGAGAAGATAAATCTAAAGCCTCCAAAATATTACTTCAACAAACTAAATAAATATTCAATACAAATGAAGTTCTTTTTGCTTTCACTAACATGAGTAGCTTCTATAAAAAAGATCCTTACAGGTAACTATCTATTCTACAAATTCTCTACACTTTCCTGTATTTCATGATCATATGGCATTTTCCCAGTGGACCTCATTCTGTTTTTATATGCCTGTACTTCTGTCATGTTCAGCATTTTTCCAAGCTATCTACCTTGAATATGAAATAAACTCTTGATTATGGAGAATAAAAAGTTAAATGACTCTTCAATCCTTAAAGATTTCCCAGTATTGTAGCAAATGGAATACTGCTTTGAAGGAAGGAAATATGATTTAACTGACATTTCATTAGTATCTTGAGACTCGTAAAGACTGTCTCCTATAATGTCAAATATTTAATTAGAACACCACCTACCAAGAAGCAAAATTTGACTTAGAACTTTTCCAGGTTTTGCCTAAGCTTAAACAATAGTTGGTATTTACAATATGTATTATAATAAACTCCATTATTATAGTTAAGATCAGCTAAGCTATATTGGGATATTTCAGTAACTGCTGGCTCTCCTAATACATCAACAAGAACAGAGTCAATGATATTGAAAGACAGCACATTAAATGCAGATAACTATGGAGCTCACTGCTACAAGATACTGCTGAATCAACAGGTTATGAAACTGGAGAGAACATATTAATGTTTCATGCCTGAACTGTTAGTTGAGAAGTGTTAGAAGAACTTGCACCACAACAAAAATACTTCATAACTGTTCACAAAAGCTGGATGAACACTGGCCTGACTTTGCACTGCATCCCACTGAGAAGCTGCAGCTTCTTAAATTGCTCTCCACGATGCACCCGAGGAGAATCATGCCCCGAGGCTCAGGGGAGTGGAAAATTAGATCTTTATCTTGAAAATACTGGTATTTCTTACAAGAAATACAAGTACTAGCACAGCTCTGATTCAATCCTATGTTACTCTAACTTTACCTATGCATAAATCTACAGAAGTATAAACAAAGTCCTTGTGGACTACCTACCTCTCCCAGCACATTCGTATCAGACAGAAGCGTGAAGACAGACGATCCCCTTCAGACATATCTGGCCCAAACGCCAATGCACACATGCGTACAGGGGCACTTCCTAACTGGGAATTTGCTAGAATAATTCATTTCATTACACAGAAACATGGAGACGTGTGAGGATATAGAAGACTCTTCTATATCCATTGCCCACACCAGAGATGCATTACCCCTGAAACAGGCTAGTATCCTTACATCAATAAAACACTTAATACAGATGCAGACAAAACTACTTAAGCAGAAAACTAAAAAGGCATAATGGTGAAGCAGCCCTTGGAAGTCTCACTACCTCCATAACTCTACAGAACTCGATTTTCAAGTGTACTGGTGATGCTTTCACCCACTTCTATTGGGGTGAATAAGCCTGAAAATATAAGTGGATAGCAAGACTCCTCAGCTCTGCCAGAAGATGCAGAAGAGAATCATATAAACGCAGATTTGGCTAGTAAGGTAGACCCAAAGTGCAAAAATCCACTTCGGAGCTAGCTTTTACACTGTTCAGCAGCACATTTAGATATAAAATAACAACAGCCAGGGTTGGCAGATTCTGTACTCGTCACCACTCTCGTTTATTAAAACTACGGTGAGATTTATTATACAGGAACCTAATCCTGCAACCCTTAGTCTAGCAAAATGTATTTTTCTGGTAGCTTACGTATACAAAAAGCTGAGGATCAACCTTCTCTGATCTTTAAATCAGATGTAGAGTGGTGCTGACACATCAAGCTCTTCGGGCTTGGTTCATAAAGATTTAACTAATATTTTAAATCAAAGCCAGTCTTCTTGGGTAAAAAAACCCTGGATGCTTCTATTTTAAGAGCAACTTTTTTCAGTTTTGCTTCAAACTCCTCTCAAATGGCATAACCAAAACTGCAAATAAGCCATGTCCACGTAGCAGCTTCTCCCACAACAGCTCAGTAAGTCTAAACTTACATTGTAGTTTATACCACTTTCCCTTAAATCAGCTTGTAGCACACGCACAGGCTCTTGCACTGCGTTCAATTCCTTCAGTTAACTGTAATGTTACATATAATTAACCTATGCTCGTTAAAAACTTCCTCATGAGAACTCTTCCAAAGGTAAAAGCCAGAAAGTAGTCTCAGCGACTTTTCTCACTTTGGGCTATTACTGTACTAGAGGACATGCTTGGGATCCAGCATAGTCCTCAGGCCATATTTTGTGTTGGTCCATTAAATATTTTCTTTTCAGAATCTATGACATTACTTCACACTTTGAAGAAAGACAGGAAATAAAACTGATATATGTATTAAACAGATTGCTAATAATTCAGCCTGTCATATTTCATGTCGTATGTATTTTGCTAAAATACTATTAAGCACGCCTCAACCATAGACAAAATCTCAGCGCTATGAAAACTGTAATTTTAAAACCTAACTCCTTAAAGACCTTTACAATCTTTTCCACTCCCACCAATAATAAACAAAACTCTGCCACAAATGACCAAAATATCACCCTTAATCAAAATTTAAAAACTGGAAAAAATATTAAAATTTGATCAACAGCATTCATACTATTGTACCCTCGTATAGGAGCCTGAAATACACACAAACTGCGGAGTCTTCACACTGTATCTGTTAAATGCACACCACCTACTTGCAGACAGAGGCGATCCCGCAGCCCCCGGCGCAGGCAGCCCCCCACCCGGGCGCACCCCCTGCCCAGCCCCGGGGCTCGCCCGCGCCGCGCTCCCCACCGACCGCCCCCGCCGCAGCGAGGCGCCGCGGCCGCCAAACCCAGCGCCGCTCGCCGAAGGAGCCGGGAGGGCACCTCTGCCCGCCTTCCCGGCCGTCTACGGCATTTACCCAAGTAAATAACTGTGCAGCATTCATGAAGATGAAGTAAGTAGCTAGCTGAAAGAATCTAATTTACATTATGGCTTTATCTGCAGAGGAATTTCATTCAGTAAAATGTACCGTCGTTACGATCCTGCTTTTATATTCTGAATCACTTTTTATAGCAAATGGTGCCAACACCTATTAGTTTTTTTAACAAATCTGTAAACATCAAGTATTTTTCCTACCAGAATAACTATTCATTTGTGCAAACGACGGTAAACAGACTTATAAAAGACAGATAGTACACAGCAAATGAGGCTATTTTGCCCCACGCTTTATGTTGTCAGAGTTCTGAGCATAGTTTAGTGTTTTCGATTCATGACTTTATATTATCAAATTACTCCCTGATGATGCCTCCGATGTGCTTTTGTCTGCAAACGAGAAGGAATAAAACACCACAGCATTAACGCTCAATTACCGCGGCTAATGGTGTGGGGAGCGCACCCCCCGCGCCGCCGCGGCCCCGGCTCCGGGCGCTGCCCAAGTTCGCGCGGAGCCGCCGCGGGCGCCCGGCGCAGCCCCCCACCCCCAGCCCCGCCGCAGCCCGGCCAGCGGCACTGGCACAGCCGGCAACGGGGCCCCGCCGCCGCCGCTCCCAACTTGGCGGCGGCACCTCCCGCTCGCCCCGCGGGGCCGCCCCGGCCCCGCCGCGCCCAGCCCCGCGGCCCGGCCCGCCCCCGCCCGCCCGCGCTGGGGCCGGGCCCGGGCCCCGCGGGGCCACACACGCACCGCGGCAGCACGCACCGCGCCCCCCTCAGCCGCGGCCGGGCGACAGCGAGCCCTCCGCGGCGGCGGCGGCGTTGTTACCTCCGCAGCCTCCCGCTCCGCCGCCGCCCCGCCAGTGGAGCCGGCAGCGGCGGCGGCAGCCCCGGCCCCCCCCGCCCCGCCCCGCCCCGCCCCCTGGCGGGGCCGCGGGGGGCTCGCGCGCCCCTCGCCGGGCGGCGGGCGGCAGCGGCGCCGAGCCCCCGCCCCGCCATCTTCCCCGGGTGGGGGTCGGGCTCGGGGTCGGGCTCGGCCCCGCGGCGGCGGGAGGCCGCGGCGCGCGGGGACCTGCCGCCTGGGGGGGGCACCGTCCCGCCGAGGGGGGTCTCGCCCCGCAGCCCCCGGCGCCGCCCGCCTCGCCTGGCAGCCGCAGGGCCGGGCCGGGCCGCCTGCAGTTGTTGCCTCGGCCAACTTCCCGCCGGCGAGGCGGCCCCCCGCCGCCGCGGCACCTGCGGGCGCGCCGAAGCCCCTGGGTCCCGGGGCTGCCCGGGCCGCGCAGGCCTTGGCGCGGGGATGGCGCCGGGCCGGGCCGCGTTCGGGCTGCAGAGGGAGGAGAGGTGCGAGGATGCTGAGGCTGCTCGGGCCCGCGGCGGCGAGCGGCGTCCGAGTGCCCTCCCGGTTCGGCCACAGTTCGGCCTGGGTTAGTGACTGCGAAGCCTTCTGGAGAGAAACACGGGCAAAGACACGCTCTATTCAGATTTTTGACAGCTATAATGAGCCCAAGGAAGAATTATGTAAACATTATTAAGTGTAATAAACACATGTCAGCATTAGTCAGTCTTGTGTAGAAATGTTGGTAAAAGCCATGGTGAACGTTTTATTCATAATGTCTTTTTAACTTTATGTAGCTGGTGTAATAGGCCTTGTGCTGTGCTGTTGCCTCGACGGAAAATCATTACCCAGTAATAGATGAGCCAGTTCAGAAGGAGAGCCACTGGGATACTGTACACTTTCATTCATTGATGCTATGTATCAGAGGAAGTAGCAGGAGGCCTGCCAACTTTCCCAATTTAATTATTAAGCTGTCAGTTCCTGACTTCTTGTTTCAACTTCCTGAGGCAACATCTGGCTGCAATAACAAAAATAAATAAATAAAATTTGATCATTCACTCAGCAGCATTCCGTTTGCAATGTCCTTGTTACTGCAACTTTTACAAAAACTCAATACAGGGGATCTGGACCAGCAGTCTCTCTGAACTACCCAAAAGCAGAGAATAGTTTCTGCTGTGATCTTCAAGGCAAGGCTGTGCACAAGGATATATCATACTCGAGCCTTTTCAACAAGTCCAGTGGTGAGCATTTTAATCTTCCTAATCCTTCTTTTATTCAGAGGAACATGAGTGGTTTTTTTCATGGCATGAAGCTGAATAATATGACTTTGGGAGATTAAAAGACATGCTAGCCAAGAATTTTTGCAATTTCATCAAACATCATTTCAAAAGGGTAATGGTGGTTTCAGAAAAAAACAGCCATAAAGGGTATCATATTTAAATGCTACAAGATGCAAGTGAAACACTAAAGAAAAGTTTTAAAACATCTATGACTGTGTCTTCACGAGTTTTCTGCATCTGTTTCATATGATGTGACAGCTTCAGCTTGCGAGTTGTTACTGCATTTGCTTTTGGAACTGTATGCCTCTTTTTTCATATCCTCACACAGATATATATCTATATATGTGCACATGTACACACAGAGACAAATACAGAGTGACTCAGCCTCATGTTCTGCTTGCTTAATCAGTTTCCAAAGTCTCAGCACTGTTCCCTTTTCTTATTTTAAATGCCTAAGCCCTCTTTTCCACAGTGCTTTTTCACTGCAATGGTGCCATGCCTTTGACGAAGATAGGGAATCTAAGCTGCCTCTGAGAGGTTCCTCTGCCGTAGATCACACTCTCCTAAATGCATTTCTGAAGGTCAGAAGGTCAATTCCTCCATTAATCACACAGCGGCTTGGACTTCAGTGCTGACCCTGCGCGCCAGTCCTGGGGAATCCCGAAAGACTTCCTTCTTCCTGTCACTTAGGGCTAAGGAAGGAGCCAAAAGTCCTGCAAGCCCAAACCGTGATTCAACAGCACAAGAAGAGCCATGGTGTAGCCGCCATCACCATGAGCAGCATTTTCGCACTGGTTTCTCCTGTGTTATGGACTGACATTTTTTATAGAAACTGTGGTGGATACAAGTTGGGTATTTAGGGCAATAGTGCCTAATTCCGCGCCTCTGAGTTCGACTCTTTCCCTCAGTGGTCCCAGAGAAAGCATTCATTTTGGTTTGCCTGTTCCACTAGTTTTCTCTCCCATCTATTGAGAAGTTAGATGTACAGGTCAGAGGAGTCTGAAGTCAATGTTGCTTTCACTCGGGCTTATGTCACAGGTTTGCTCTGAGGCCTTTTCTTTTTTCAGAAGTTTTCTTTCTGTCACAGCGTGGAGGAACTTCTGGAACTTTTTTTGATTTCTTAGCAGCTGTCCACTGGAATTCCTCATCGTTCCTGGCTTCCGAGGCTTGCTGAGTACTGCCCTTTTAGATCCTCCAGTTCAAGTGGCAGACAGGGTAACTATCCTGTTAAGTAGGACAAACTTCTCTGAATCAGCACAAGAACTCTGGATAATCCTTTCATACCTGCCTCCCATCTTCAAGTGAAATGTCTGTGCCTATTAAGTCCTCAAGGAGAGGACTAAATATTTTATACGAATTCTATTCAGGATGCTCCTGTTTTCCCCACAATTCAGGAAAGATGAGTCAGACTCTTCCTTTAGACTGTGAAGAAGAAAGAAAATAGAGCAAGCTGTGAGTGTGGAAAGCATCTGGATTTTCTGGTCAAATTCTATTAATCAGTTTTTCTACCATTAGCCAATATCCAGGCATACAGCTCAGATTTATTTTTAGAAATGTTACCTGGGAGTTAAAAAAAGAGTATCAATCTGTTCTGGTCAAAATCAGAGCATTATGAAATGCTCTGGACCAAAGCAATGTTTCTGACACAGCAGCAAGGACTGCGTTGAATCCTGTGACCAGAGCTTTGAAAATGTTTGTGTAGTCCCCTTTTCTAGGAGGGAGAGCTTGTGCCTGTGCACATTATGGAGGTTAACATCAATTTCCCTGCTTTTCGCCCAGGAGATCTCTTGGCAGCTTTTACATCAAATACGAACTTGGCAGTAAGGAGGAAACTATGCAAACCATGAGTGAATCCTTTATGAAAAGTCAGTTTATAAAAAGTTTAACACAGGAATTTTACAATCTGCTGGCGAAGGTCAATAACGTGGTGGATAAGCATTCAACTGATTTATTTACATAATTACAAATGTGAAAGCAGAAATTGGGGGCTTCCTAAAAGTAGCAGCTGTTAATTGCCAGCCTCAGATACAGATACATGTGTCTTAGAGAGACTACAAATGAATAGAAAAAAAATATAAAGGAGTTTTGGCTGCAAGTTACTTGCCATAGACCTGGGGGGTGGGGTGGGGGGGTCAGGTGATTCCCAGGAGAATCCCAAGGTGGATAATATTTTTTGGCTATATGGAGGCAATGATGTCTATGTGAAACAGAATTGCCTATGCAAAAGGAAGGTTTACCAGAGAAAGCAGCATTTGCTGATCCACTAGGACCAACATCAGTAGCTATTAAAAGAAACTGACATAAAGAGCCTTCCAGATATCTGTTATTGCATGATCTAGAGACATCAGCTCATATAAAACTGCAAAATGGTTGTGATTCAAAATCTAAAATGACTTTCCTTAATGAAAAGCATCATGTGCTGAAAGCCAAAAAACCCAATGTCCTGCAGGATTTCAGTTGGTAATTTTGAAACCTCAGCCATTGCAGACAGGAGAAATCCAGAACCCCACTGAGCTTCAGGAGATTTTCGCACACCTGAATGAACATTTATTGCAATAGTCAACACTCAGCTATGGACATGATATGAATCCCAAGGAACTGATAAAGCAAATTCAATTCCCAGCAATATTCATATTTTTTTCTTCAAAATATTGGTAATAGGGAGCGTGGAGTCTGAGGACAGAGCTTGGGGCATGAATTTTGTCTCTGCCATGCTTGCTAGGTGACAGATATGATCTGTTATATTTGGAAATATGAAATAAGCTGTAGTGCAGTCAGACCATCATGCAAAATAACTGATGGTGGCAGCTGAGATTATAGGAGTGTCTGCAGCTACAAATATTCAGCCGGGATTCTTTTAGGCTTCTGTGCATCAGCTGGTCTTCTATTATCTGCTCAGGAATTGAACTAAGCAACATATGGGTGCCATGACTTCTGAATGCTTGATAAAGGAAGTAGAAAATAAAGCTAATGAAAACTCCAACCAGTGTAATTGATATTTTAAAACCTTCTACCAACTCAAGTAGAAAAGGAGCTCAGTGTTGACTTAACAGGGGCACCCACAGAAGAGAAAGAAGGAACAAGTTAGAGCAGCTGATCTTTGTTATGTTAGAGTTTTCCTGAAGGATAATGAGAAGATTGGGAGAGATGATTAGGTGCCTAGTTTAAAGGACTATTCCACAAGGTAGTTCCCATGATGGATTGGCAGGGTGTATCAGGTAGCAAGTGTAATAAGAAGGCAATATAAGGAACATGGGAGGAGCCTTTGGTGGGAGTGGAAAAGATTGTAAAGGTCTTTAAGGAGTTAGGTTTTAAAATTACAGAAACCAATGCCAATTTGCAAGGAATCACATCAGCTTGCAGGGGCACATAATAAGTGATAATGAACTGGAGCCTTAATTACAGCTATATATATATATGTACTTATATATATGGCAGAAATATTCCTACAAATGTGGAGGTAAATAAATAAAGAGATCTGGCTAAAATATGTAGAATTAGCTAATAAGGAGAAACTTGATCTGGGCAGAGGAAGAACAAAAGTGTAAGTTACTGAAAGACAGATGTCTAATCAAGCTGTGTTTACATTTCTGGATCTCTCTCATACATTTGTGATAGCATATAATTCCTCTGACGTTTCTGCCAGATCTTCCCTTGAAGGAATTGATACACCCAGTAGGAACAGATCAGTGGTTCTGGGGGGCCACAGCTTAAATAGCTGGGAACCCAGATACTTGACGAACCCAAACATTTGACTATAAAGCTGGAGTATTTTGTTCCTGGAGAGGGCCTTCAGGCTGATGACTGTAGCTATGGAATTTGCAGAGTACCTGGGTAACACTGCCTACTGCTTTACAAAGCACCACCAAAAAGATGTTACCAGAAATACTGAGTATATATAGATTTTTTCTGATAGTAAGCAACAGCAAAGTATGCTCTTTGAAGTATTTCATAGCCCAGGACTGAAGGATGAAAGACTAGGGACAGTTACACATGCACTGATGAAACACAATATTGCAGTTTAGCCCCACAAGCTGCATGTGCTGGCAGAAGAACTTGAATGGCAGTTATAAGGCAGAGTTTTAGACATCTTCAGACAAGTATGAACTAATGTCTATCCTGTAAGTAATGGAAGGGATGAACTGTGTAAATCACATCCGTGATCCATGCTTAGAGCTCTGATCCGGGAAGAACAACAAATCTGTGTTATAAAGGTCTCTGTGTCATCTTTTCTTATAATACCGGTCAGCCCTCAACAATCCATTACTGTTGTGTTAAAATTATTTTTGGATTCCTGCTTCCTAAGAAACTTCCATATTTATCAAAAACTGGCAAGGACTTTTGCACTTGCACAGGTGCCAGACACAAAAAATGTCAGTGACCTAGGACAATATTTCAGAAGATGGACCAATATATGCGTCAGAAGTAAGCATGCCAAGCACAGGATGTCAGCAAGAAATGAAAACGATGTGTTCACCCAGGAAAAAAAAGAATTTGCAACTATGCAATTGTAAATAATGGAGACTGAATCTAGAACAGGACTTCAGATATCTAAAGTCTTCAGCACAGGCCATGCATAACAAAGGGGCCTGGCTTATAAGTAATGAACTCTGCACTCTCTGTATTTTTAGTACATCTAAAAGGTGAGCCCTCAAGAATGACTACAGAAATCAGTCTTTGTAAATAGTGGATGCCCTGGTTTCCTAGGAGCTACTGTAACACTGAAACTTCCAGTGTTGAATTCTTATAAAACTAATGGAGAAAAAGCCATAATGATCAGTGCGAACAGTCACAGGGATGAATGTGTTTGTATAAATTGGTCTTATTTTTTTTTATTATACTGTTGTCCCTGACTGGGAAGTCAGGGGACAAGAGGAAAGCTAAGTCCTACCAGGACATGCAGAGATTCTTATTTGCAGTGTCTTAACATCTTTCTGCATGGTTTTACTCCCTGAATTTAGCTTCCAGGGCAGATGTGCAGTCCTGCAATCACCTTTTAAGTGAAATTCCTATAACCTAACTCCCTTAAGTGGATAGTGTGGAGTACAATATGGAAAGATATTTTCAGGTTACTGATTTTTAACAGTTACTTATTACAGTTTTTACAAGTTAATTGCTGCATGGATGCATACAGTGCACCTGCCTTCTCCAGGACCTTAGAGATTAGCCACAAATATTTTATTAATAGAGGATCCAGAGTGGTGACTAAGCCTATGCCTCTAGAGATAGAGGTATCAGAGGGTGGAGTTGGAGCTGGAGAAAGATTAGGCAGATCCACTGACATACATGTCATAGCTCCATTGCTGCTGTAGGTTTTAGTTTGTTGGAGGACCTGTGCTCCAGGAGTCTGCCTGCGGTCCTGCGGACATGGCTACACTAATGGCACATAGGTGTCTGGTCTCCTTCTGGAGAGGTATCTGGTGATTAGGCAGGATTCCCTAGTGCATCTCATATGGCGCTCAACACCTATGTCATGGCAACAGAATCAAGCCTTCCATATCTCTAGCTTGGAGCCAATTTACATCCAGCATGTTGATGCATTCTGGACGTGTTTTGAGAGGATCAGACTGAATGTTAAATATTTCATTCTTTTATGCTTATTTTGAAAGAAATTAACTCCAAAACAGTACAAACAAGGAAGCAAATAAACAGGAAAATCACTTGAGCTTATGTAATTGAGACCTTAGGCAGAATTGTTTATCTATGGAGAATAAAACGTAGCAATTTATCTCTGTTAACCTTTGACTACGTTCTTAGCCACATGGAACAGCTTATTTAAAAAAAGAAAGGGTGATGTATAGGGATAACAGCTACTATGAGGAGGTTCACAAAATCAGGCTGTCACTGTTTCTTTCAACCCGATGAAGTCACTTAGAGTCTCTAATTAAATTCAGGCTTGATGTAAAACTCGTACTTGTCATAAGTACAGTTGCTACTTGTTATTATTTACGCTGTAGTACTTTTCAGAGTGTGTTTGTGTTTTGTGCAAATATAGGAAGAAACAGGCTTATTCCTGTGGGGATGAAATGTGCCATCCTAACTCAGGAAAATCTTCCTCTGACAGCTAGAAATGGTAAGCGTTGCAGAGTTTCATCCATTGCTCGTAGCTGACTCTAATTTGCTGTGGAGCATTCTGCTATAGCCTTCTATACGGAATAATACGAAAACTGTATTGAATCATATCCAGGAGTTAAAATAAGGGGGGAGAAGAACTGAGCACCACCTCCCCAGCCTGAGCTCCAGCAGGTGCAGTGCCTTCCCCAGCTGCGGGGCGCTGCGGTGAGAGCTCCCCCTTCCGTCCCAGCCAGCTGTCATCGGTGGCCACAGTCTCACTTTGAACCAAACATCTGGCACCTTGCTGGATCTTGGCACTGCCTTGCTTAACTCACGTTTCCTTTTTAAATGAGCATTGTTCAGCTGAGTTCTTTTACTGCTTATTATTGTTTTGTACAGGGGCATTGCTCAGGCTTTGCTTTGATTACAATGAAAATCGATTCCTTATCTACAGAAAAAATTCTGAATAAGCTGAATGCAATGAAAAATATAATTGTTAAGACACCCTTAAAATTAAACTGAAAAAACAGGAATCCATACATGCTAAGACCAACCTACTCTCTTTATGGCCAACTGTTTTATCAAAGGTTATTTTTATCCAGCTTAAATATGACTTAATTACCCTCTGAGTGTTGGATTTACAGTACAGTACCTACTACAATCCAGCCAAGGTATAGATTACACAGAATAATGGTTATGAAAAGTAAGACTTGAGGAAATACTGTAACATTTTGAAGACTTGCTGTGTCAGCACAAGTGACACACCATGATGACATTTTTTCTGTGTTTGGACCCGCTAGGTAGCAAACGTATGAAACAAAAATCCTCTGTTTATCTAAAGGCAGTTACTGTACTATCAGCAGTGCATCGTTCTCTGAGTTTGCCTTCATTCAGCCATCCCCAAGGATGAGTGAGCACCCTTTTGAATAAGAAGGCACCTCAGTTTCCATGTTTATTCAATCCTGGGCCTTTGCTGAGACTGTACTAGTAAAAGTACCTCATATAAAAATGGTTTTATGGTATGCATTTGTCCTCAAAAAATCCAGCTGCAACAGTAGCCAATGTGTCTTCATAAAACATATTGTGTGTGTGTGTGTGTGTGTGTGTGTGTGTGTGTGCGCGCGTGCACGCGCATGTGCATGTATATACGCATTTGCAAAGAGACTCAAACAAAAAGCTGTGCACAGCGAAGTTATTTGAAAATTTATCCCTTTATGTTTGAAAGTTCTGGACACTGCAACTAGCAATTTATCTGCCTTGCCACATTGTTTTAGTCTAAGCAGTCACAAAACACACTGAACACTCAGCCCACCAGATCTCTTCAGGAACTATAAGAGCTCAAGTATAGATGCTCCACTGCTTTGCATTTTTACATCCACACAAATTAATGGAAAATGCTATCTTTTACATTTAGTAGTATCTTCTTCTCACTGTGGATTTATTACACACCCAAGAAAGTGTCTTTGGAATTCCTTATGGGCAATGTGCTTAGAAAAAATATGGTAAAATTTCAGATGTTTTTATCTCAAATTTCCAAGCAGGAAGGCAGGCAATATAGTGATTATGAATCTTTCAGGCAACAGATCTTGACCACAATGGATATGTAAAATTTCATTGCATCCAAAAAAAAAAAATTGAAATCCTCCTCCTTTTCAAGTTTCACATCTTAATTTATGGCTTAGAAAGTTCCTTTTAGCTCCATTTTCTCCACAGATAAAACTGACATGGCTGTGCTATCTTTTTGCCAGTCCTCTTTCCACATTAACTTTCAAATTTGTTGGCTATTTGCAAGTAAATTTTACAGAAGTCGGAAAGATATTAAGTTCTTACAAGTTTTGTGAACTTTATGCCTACGTGGAGGACAGAGGCATTTTTGAAGCCACCACAGATGGAAGGAAAGTCAGCCTGTGTGAAATCCATCATGTCTGGTGCCTCCATCACGTGCCTCCTACCAGGCCAACCAGCCAGCAAACACCAGCTAGTCCTTGTGGTCTTTTGTTCATCTGTCAGCACAAATAAAACATAGATGGGGAGCATAAGAGGAAGCTGGTGGTCTGGTGGATATGTCAGGGAGGTTTCGCAGAAGGTGAGCTGATGATATGAATTTTGATATTATGGAGAAAGAACAGTAAGATCAGGGAGAGGCAGCGACGGGTGCAACAGCAGAGGGACTTGTGTAAGAGGAAACCTAGCTAGCTGGGGTAATTTTGGAAGAGATCTAGGACACAAGTTTATACGAAGCAAGGCTTCCTTAATACTGTTGTTACAAGCTGCTTACTGTAAATGTAATTGCTTGTAGACAATAGAAGACAATAATTGTAAATTACAAAATGTAATGCATAAACTGTATTTTATGTATAATATGAGACAAAATCCTCCCTGTTAACAGGCTTTAAATTTAATGTCTTACTAGATTATCATGCCAATAACGACATTTCGTTATTTAAAAGAGATACATTACGGGAAAAACAATCATAGCAGCACTATTGAAGCAGTTATCCACTCTGCAATTTTCCCATATTTCCAAGCTGTTAGTTGTTCTAAAAGAAGCTATAATTATATTAAATACTTCTCAATGCTCAAAAAATGGAATTGCTTGGCTTTCCATTATATTGTTGTTCTGCAGTAAACATGGGTAAGGTGTTCAGTGTAATCACAAATAAAGAAGAAAATGGTCTGGTCAACACTGTCTCATTAAAATGATGACCACACAGCAGAAAAGACTGAAAAATATTTCACTTTTATATTAACTATTGAAGAATATTAATTTATTAATTTACCACTTCACCTCAACACCAATAGTGTAAATCTAGCCAGTTCACCTAGAATTTCCTTTCTCTAGCTGAAGGCAAATACTTAGTCTCATAAAAACTAACAGATTTTACCAGTGGGACAGGAACCCTTTACCAATAAAATACTGACAACTCTCAGGAAGAAGGCACTAGATCCAGGCCTGTGTATCTCCCATATAGATCAGACAGTTGCAGTATTATCACAGAATAATGGCAGACTCCCCATTTCCTCCACTCCATTTTGCTTATCAGTTTATTTATCTAAGTAATATCGTATTTGCCAAAGAAAATGAAAAGAAGAAAGCAACTTCAAAGGTAGGAAAGTTATGGACAACAGCCACTAAATGTTACAAGCACTGAAAATCGAAGATGCACAGATCCAGAACAAAACTGAGAATTCCCATCTCTGATGTAATTTCCACAGGTATATACGCCAGCCAGTGGCAATTTACCAGAATGTCAGGAAGAAAAGTTAGATGCTGTTGTAAGTGAGCACCTGAGAAAGAGTCGAGGTAGGCGGCAGAAAGTTTCCACCGTCAACAGAGAACCAAAAAAATAAAACAAAGCAGTTAATGTCTTTCTTACTCAGGAACAGTGCTGAATATTTAGGGATATTCCCTCTGGATGCAAGCCCACAGACTCCCTCTGGAAACCAGCTGCTGTAAGAAAACGAGGGTATTCATAAAATAGCTAAGGAGAAAGCAGGAAGATCAGAGCAGTCAGTCTCAACAACAGACAGAAACAGAAACATATGACATGGAGGAATGGAAAAGACTGTTTTCCTCCCTGCACAATGGTAGTAGCATGAGAAAAGTAAGTTAACAAATAATATGTCTATGGCAATGGTAAAGCTAAATTTTGGGGGGAGAAAGAACAACACTGCTCTTTTCATCTTTTGTGGTCTTAATATGAGTGCAATACAAGTGACATTGCACAGACAGCGCAGGTGATATTTTACTAGAATATATTAGGGTCTAATTTGTGTTTGTAGCTGCATAACTGATCACAAAGCTCTGTTTTGTTTTGGTTAAGAAAATTCTGTTATAAATTAGGGAAATTGCTAAACTCTAAAGAAATACTTCATGGTTAGAGAGAAACATTGTCTTATAGAGGGACA
Organism: Dromaius novaehollandiae; assembly: GCF_036370855.1. NCBI lineage: Eukaryota > Metazoa > Chordata > Aves > Casuariiformes > Dromaiidae > Dromaius > Dromaius novaehollandiae. The sequence goes on from NC_088099.1 coordinate 32,673,674, forward strand.
TTGTACTGTATATACCACTTCAGTTCTCAGAATGTAGCATTCCACTGAGCCCTGCACAAAGGAATAAATCCAAAACTTTTCCTGCTCACCGAGATAAGAATACATTAAAATTGAACGTACAAATTAATACCTTATGGTGTAAGTCTGTTTAGCCAAAGTAAGGTAGGCATATGGCAATATTCAGCAGAGTTGATGTTAAAAAACCCTTTTTATCAATGACTTTTCCCAGAGAATTTCTATGATAACACCTGTGGATATCACACTGAGTTTCTTAGTATAAAACTGAGCACTGAACAGACTTTTAGAAAGATTATGGTGCTGGAGGGATATTTAATGGTGAAATCACTTACTGCAGCACTCATCTCTGAGAGCAAAGGTCTGAAGTGAAATGAATTTGGTGATCTTAGATTAGTCCTCATTGGGCAGAGGTCCACGTCTGAAGTCAGCTACATGTATAATTAGGTATAATTTCTACATCTGTTCAATAGCGGTTAATTGAACTATCATAATAATTGAATTCCTGTACTTCTGATTTTTCTATTCAAACTATTCCTGTGAGATCAAGCCAAGTATTCGTCATCTAACACATTTATAGGAAATTCCTGTTGCATTTGGTATTTGGTTTGTGGGTTAATGCAGGGTATTGGCATTTTTCAAATGTCTGAGCACAAATGCACATCCAATATTTCAAAATACATAGACCAAAGAAAGAGCAAATTATGTGCTACTTGTACACAGATTCTATATTGAGAGTCCCCCATGTCTTAAAGAAACAGTCAAAAGCTGACAAGGTAGAAAAGATCTAATAATCTTATCCATGTATTGTTCTAAAAACAATTTCACCCTTTTTGTGTTGGCATTTAGATTAAGACTGTATTATGAGTATTCAGTAAGTAAACACTGCATATTAACTTTGAGCTTGAAACAATAGAGCTTTTTTTTTCTTTCTACGATCATAGGTGTGCAAATATATGATAAAAGCACATGCATGAATGCCATGTATACTTACTCTGCTGTGTATGCAAGCAGTTACACAAATTTTACAAGGCTACTGTTCGCTCATTCAGAAAACTAACAGATTTTCTTTTACTGCCTCCTTATGAGAAGAAAATAGACAGGCACTGTGATGCACTGCATCCATTTACACTCTCACCTGGGATCCAGCACACGATGATATGGATTACACTTGGCTCACCAGGCTTGTCAGTCCCCCTTTTAAATTTTTAAGGGAACAACATTTGTCTTTTATTTACTTTGATTTTAGCATTCATGAAGAATACAAACTTTTGATATTGGAATTCTTTGTGCATTGAAATAGACAAACCACAAAATCAGCTGTTTTTCAGAAGAGGTAGGAAAGGCATTCTCCATGCCCATGTAACCATAAACTTCTCAGCTTGTACTGCCAACAAAGATGTCAGAGATGGTCAGGAAGTGGAATTTCACCAGAATTCCTTCAGATATAGACAACTTATTAAAAATAATCAGAAATAAAAATATTTTGACTGAAAAAAATTTGATCGGAAATGCTGCCACATTGTCTCAAGAGTTTTTTGAACTTTAAGCATGAGTAACCCCATCTGTCAGCTGGGCTGAACTATGTCGCTCATGGTACATCAGTTTGACATTAGCAGTGTTTTGTCCTGATCTAGCATGGGACTTACGGGAGTTATTGTCTTTCTGAGGAGTACAGCTCAGAGTGAGAAATAGAGATGTGGCACAAATATATTACAATTACTAAATTACTATTTTTTTTATTTAATTAATCCTCTCCAACTCTTGAACTTTGGCTTATAAGTGATTTCTTTTTAACTAAAAGCACAAGTTTCTGAGGAAAGCCTGGTTATCAGTCCACTATATTTTTAACAACAACAAAAAAAAACCAATTTGAAGTAAGTCTGGTTATCAACCTATTGGAAACAGGAAGGATGTTACTAACTGATGTAACACAGGTCTGAGACTAGTCACCTCATAAACTTTCAGACTCAGTCAGGCTGGTCAGATTGAATCCAATGATGTTCTCATTTGAGCAAGAGTCGATAGTCGAGAGTAGTGCAAAGTTCCAACAGTGCAAAGAATGCAGAACTGATCCCTATGAACACACTTAACATGTTTTGCAACTCAATCCCATAAACCAATTTTAGTGATGCAATGAAGTTCACTGTCTGCTAAGTCACTGTGAATCATAAAGTCCCCATTTGTGTGGTATAAATCAACATAACTATTCAACAATTAAATCCACAATGAATATATTTTTTAAATTGCCAAGCATTATGTTTCATTTTACAAGCTTGCACATGCATTCTTTATAGCTTACTGTCATGTAATGGTTTATAAATGATACTTGATAAACAACAGCTGTATAATCTTAGAAATATTCATCAAGAGGCACATGTATCCATGGTAAATCACTTTTGACTTATACAATGCTGGTGGCTGGCATATAATTTTCTAACTGCTTGCATGTGGAACATAATAGGACATGGCACTATGCTTCTGTGAGACCAAAATACATTCATAAAACATACGTGGGTATCAACTGCAAGGAAGAGTGAAAAAAAGTTTGTCAAGTGCACGGTTCTGAAGTGTAAATCTCATGGTAGATGCTATATTTACGGTACACCACTATGCATATTTTGCATACTGTTTATTTTTAAATTGAACTTCATTGCACTCAATTTCACAGTTTATTGACACTGACACCTAAAGCTTAGTGAAGATGTGGTATTAGGGATTGGTTTTGCCCTCTCATGAGCTAAAACAAGCTGTAACTCCTGTAGTTCTCTCCGCTGTTAGCTCTTTACTAATTCCCTAGATTATGTCATAATTTATTTCCTATCTGTTAATGTGTTTCAGCTTTCAGAAAAGTTCTTGTGAGGCAGAATATAGAATAAGAATGTTCAGTTATTCTTTCAGATGCCTATATACAACGTCTGCAGGGCCAGATACCAGAGTCCTTATGTCACAGTGAGTTTTGGGGTGGAAGAAATAAGGAATGCAATCATTCACACACCGACGGCAACCCAGTACTATTGCTGTTACATAGCAGTTCGGATAAAGACTTAAAGTGGACCGTGATTGCTACCTTTGGGCTCTTCATTGAATGGAACTGCTTGTTCCAGCAGCCTCATCTCTGTTTTATCAAGACCATGCTGCTCATATTTAATGTTTATACTCTACAGTTACAAGTATTGTTCACGAAGTATTGCTATTTATGCTTTACTTAAGATCTTTGGAGAAAGACAAAGTCTAAAGTACAAAATGTATGTACTCCACTCACACAACAATTTCCATGACAGAACTTACACAGTTTTTTTAAACCATGGATAGGATTCATCTCACCTACCCATCTAAAAGTAAGACACCTAATGTAAACCCCTCATCTAGGCTTCCTCTAATACTCAATGGAGAGAAAGAGACAAATTAAGAGTCCAACTAATCCCATCCTAAATAGTGCCTAAGAAGAGCAAATGAACCTTCCTGTGGAGGGTTCTGTCCCTCTCTGTAGACTTTAGCGGGAGCCTAAATGACTAGAGTAGGAGAATACTTTTTACAGGGTAGCATGAAGTGAGATGAATGCTGCCATCTGTGCTACTCTTAATCTGTGCAATACCCCCCACCCATAACTGCCCTTAACTACAGAGCACATGGTTTTTGTGTGCACATGGCAGAATTTACACCTAATGCTCAAACCAGATGTATTTCAGGAAAGCAGCCTACTTTACCTGGTCTGTTGTATCCATTTAAAATTAATAAAGAAATTAATCCTTTAAGAGGTAAATAGTTTTAATTTGACTTATGTGAAGTGTAGAAACTTCTCTTTTCAGGGTAACCCTAGAAAAGCTGGAGGTTTGAGGAAGATGCTGCTTAAACAGGCTTTCTGCTGGTTGTTTGCATTCATGATATTCACTTACAGGAATTTGCTGTCTCTGCAATTCTGCATTTGTAACTATACTGCACCAGGACATCTTGGGTTTTTGACAGTTAAAGGATTCTCTTTATATATCCTCTTATCTCCATCCCGAACAGAGGAAAAGCAGGAGCATATCTTTTACTCTCTTGCAGAGGCAGAGATAGGTAGGAGCTCTGGATAAAGGAGATGCTGCAAAGAAAGGCTCATATCAGCCAAATTAAGAGCAGAATTTTGGGCTGAGGAGATAACTACATCCATATGAGACAAATGGTGGAAAACTAAGTAGTTTTTCTCTCATCTGTCAAGTTTGAGTTTGGAAATATGACTCATGTAAGGAAACAAATCTGATAACTTTGTCTCTTGCTCATTAGAATAATTCATTAGTAAGTGTAGAAGTTACATTTTCTTAGCCATTTTTTTAAACTGGATTAATTTCAGCAAATTCATTGGCACCCTGTCTCTTGTGTTGACATCTCTCATTTTATCTGTGCATTGTTTCCATACTTGCTGTGAACAGCTATTACCCCTGCCATATATTTACCCCTGTAACCTGTTTTAGGCCTTTTCAAACATCTACAGGGTGCTCTGCAGCTTTTTCACTTCTTTTAAACATTCCTATAGCCTGTGAAAATACAGTCTAGATGTGCTAAATCTAGTCTAGGAGTTGCTGAGCTCATTTGATCCTGGAAGATATGCAAAAGAGTTCTTACCACTCAATGCCTTTGCAGAAATGACAGCAAGTGGTAAAAGTAAAAGCACAAAGTTAGAATGTTTCTTAGGTTAGGAACCTGCTAAATTTGTATGTTGAAAACAACACAGAAAAAGTCAAGCATGCATGATTCAATATATTTAGAAGTTACACCCCAGTTAAGCATTTATGCAACACTGCCAACAATATAGGACAAAAAAGCTTTACAGCTTATATTACCTCAAATTGATTCTTAAGTATACAAGATCTTCCCTACTGAGTGACAGACATAAAGATCTCCAAGAGAGGGCAGCGACAGGTATTTAAAGTACAAAGCATGTACAGAGTCACCTTTCCCCTCATTTACTATTCCAGCTTCCATTGGATTTTAGGAGTTTCTGAAATACAGGCGGCATCTGTAGTATTGTGTTTAAAATTCTTTAATGAACCTGTCCTACATGAACACATCTAATCCTTTTCTCAGTGCATTATAATTTTGGTTTCCACAACACCCCAAAGCAATAAGTTACACCATTCCATAGTATATAAAAGCATTCCCTTTTGTTTGTTTTAAAACTGCGGCCATGTGAATGTTCTCCAGGCCTTATATTGTGAAGAGTTGTGAATAACAATTTACTACCTATGTCCTTGACATCGTTCATTGTTTTATAAATCTCAGTCATGTTTTGAACCTAACCTGCTCTATGATTTTTTTCCCAAGATTATTGCCTTCTTTGCCTCTATTTATTTCTAGTGGATGGTTTTTGGAACAGGGTCACCAGAGTTGCATGCAGAGGTAAACCTGTGACAGATCAGACTATTACTAAGATATTTTCTATTTTGTTCTCAATTTCTTTTCTAATAAGTCCTAACAATTTATTTGCCACCAGTGAATCTCTGGCTGATGATCCTGTAGAACGATCCCCAGTAACCTGCAAATTTCTGTCCAGAATGGAGGTAGTTCATTCAGACTCCATCCTTTTTACAATCTGGACTGCTTTACTCCAACTGCATTACCTTGCCCTTACTGATACTGAATTTCATTTGCCATTTTATTCCTCTCTTCTTTCCCATGAGTTTTAGAAGTCTTTGTCATCTGAAATCCCAGTGAGCTCCTCTGCCCAGTAATACAGAAGAAAGACGAACACTATAGATCCCACTACTGGTACATAGGGGACTTGTTGGTTGAGAAAGTTGATCACTCACTGCTATTCTTTGTTTTCTGCCTCTAAGTAGTTACTAATCCACAGCAGCAGCTTCCCATTAATCCCATTGTAATCTATTTTGTAGAAGCCTTTAATGAGAGAATGTGTCAAAAGCCTTTTAAAAATCCAAGTACATTATAGCCATTGGATCACTCTAATCCACATGCTTGTTGACAGTTTTAAAAAAATCAAATAAATTTTGTGAAGAACATCTTCCCTCAATAGAAACTCTGGTATGCAATATATTGCATTTGTCCAGGTGTCTATTAATCTCATCCTTTATTGCAGTTTCACCATTTTGCCTGTACAGGAACCAGACTTACTGTCTATAGATCCAAGAGCTCTCTGGAGTCCTTTACAAAGACTGTTGTCACATTTCCCACCTTCTGTTCCTCTAGCAATAGGTTAGACACCACAGTTAGTAGTTCAGCAATTTCATATTTGGGTTCTGCTATAAATCTTCAGTGAATATCATCTGCTCCTGGAGATTTCACACTGTTCAGTGTGTCAATTTGCTCTAAAACCTTTTCTATTGACACTTGAATTTGAACCAGTTCCTCAGACTTATCCCCCATAAAGAACGACTCTGATACAAGGACCTCATTTGCTTCTGTAATGAACACTGATGCAATTAATTAATTTAGCTTTTCTGCAATGGGCTCATCTTCCTTGAACATTCCTTTCATACCTTGATTGTCTATTTGTCCCATCTGACTTTCTCTCAGGTTTTCTGGTAATTGTATGTTTGAAAAAAGTTTTATGAATAGATTTGTTGTCCTTAGTGTTACTCCTTCAAATCCCTTCTGGCCTGTCATATGATGTCTTTACATGTAGCTTGCTAAAGTTTCTATTCCTTTCTATTCCACTTATTCAGATGTAGCTTCTAATTTTTATTTCTGATAGCCTTCTCTGATCTACTATTCAAGACAGGTCAGTGTTTTTTATTTTTCAGTTTATATTTTGAGTGGTAGCATACATTTTCTCTGTATGTCTAATATGGAGGATCTTTATATGGTCTCAATCTGCAAGTATTTTACTCTACTAGTTGCTCCTTTTAATTTTTGTTTCCCTAGTTTGCCATTTTATGTTGTTCCCATTTATAAAGATATATTTTTTGGTAGATTTAGGAGCTTTCCCTTTCCTATAAGGATTACGAACATGGTCACTACTAGAGTATTCTGTTTATACCTGTCCTCTGGGTAGCTGCTTCACAAAACAGTCATTTCTGAGACAGAGAAAGGTTGCCACAGAAAAGAATGTGCCAAGAAGTAATCTTTTTTTTTTTTAGGTAAATGAATATATTTTCAAAAAGTCTACATACCTTTATTTGTAATAGAAAAGGGTTAGTAAAAACAAGCTACTTAGATTTTGACCCTTGCTACCTAAAATTGTAATGACTTTATATGACATAGACTGTACTATCTACTATGTAAGTATTGACATTCAAATTCTGAGCTTGATTTTACTCTGCAAACTTTCTTTTTTTCTCCCCTTTTTTTAACCAAGTATAACTAGTAACTACTGTGGAGTTGCTTCTGATTTATGCTATAGTAGAAGTAAGTTCAGAATCAGGTCCCAAATCAACAGAAATACCTAAAAGAGATACTGTATTTTCTTCTAGCTGCAGACATATCTACAATGTGGTCATTTTCAAATAGGCTTTTATTCCAGGTGCTTTCGTCCTTCATAGTTGTTTTAAATTTATGACTTACATGATTTACTTTTCAATGAAATTACCACTGAGAATCAGGAACTCTACAAATCTTCTGACTAGCTGACTTTCACCTTCCCTGCTAATTTGTGTGCTTATGAAGGAATGCAACTATAAATCACCAATAACACAGCTATCTTAGCAAAACCAAATGTCATCCCATTCATTTGACTTCCAGTCTCAAACACACTCAAAATGCCAAGGGGTGAGGGGGAGATGAGTATAAGTGCTACACAGTGGTGCATTTAATTTTTCCATTTGTCATATCATGTCAACTCATACTCTTCAACTTCTTGCCATTTTAGATGTAAGCAGGAATAGCTGTCAATATAATCTTCAGGACATCCACAGATTTAATCAACTGAACACAAGGCTGACTAATAAACTCCAAAGAGAATCAAGAGTCTGCTCTGGAAGCAGAAGAGATGTTAGTGCTTTGCTCTGGAGTTTATCTATGTCATTGCCCTGCAGTCTTGTACTAAGTGCTTTCTTCTGATGCTTTGCACCAATGGACATGTATCTTCACTTGCATATTTTACGAGGAATCCCATTTGATCATCACAGGCACCACAATACTGTGGATTGATGCATAGAAAGGGTTTTGAACCTTGCAGGTTTATCTGAGAAATTTCAAATTAGAGCAAGTACTAAGGACTGATAATAATAATCAAAAAAAAGAATTCTATCGAGTGGAAAGGTGAGAATGCTAATAATAGATTATGGAACTTTTCTCCAAATTAAATGTGCATTTAATTCTGGGACAGTGTCTGTCATTCGGCCACATGTGTGATGTGAAAGGAATTCTGTGATACAGCTAAGTACATTTAGTTAACCTAAACCTTAAAAACTAAAAGGAGATTGCTGTGAAATGGAGTCCTTCCCTTTTTCTTGTATGGGAATTGGTCTTTTCAGTGTCGGGAGGAAACTTCTCTGTTTCTGTGCCAAGTCAGCTGCTTTCTTTATGCCAGTGAGACTTAGAAGTTGGAGGCAAGAAGGCAATTTTCTTACTGGATTTTTGTTGCAATAGAGAGAAATCTAAGATCTTATTTTAGATTTGTGACAGCTATTGGCACAAAGTTCTGGCAAGCCAAAGCTGATAAAAGCCAGCTCTGATTGTGCCTGTTTCTTACCATGATGTGTTGTGTGATTCTGTCATTTGAAGTAAATCCATCCAACTCATGAATCATAATCTACCAGAGGTCGCTCTTGTCTTTCGAATTCCAGTGATCTCTATTCTGCGCCTCTGCTTCCTGATCCTACACCTAGTATAAATCAATGTTTTCCTATTACTGAATTATACAAATGCTCACTTGTTTTTTACATGTGTAATTAGATTTAAATGGCTAACATAAAAATGTTCCTGAAATTTTGTTTTTTGTCTGTAAGGAAGAGTTGAATGTAGCCCTGACAGCAAGCAGAATTAGATAAAGATAAAAACATTATATATATATATATATTTTTTTTTCTTTATCATCCAGAACCCCATAACTGCTGCTTCTCTTTTCAAGAGAAAGGACTTCAAGACTTTGGCTCCATTTAGTGCGTTGTTTATGTTCATTATCCAGAAAAACTATGTTTCCTGACTGAGTGTGACATCTTTGCTTTATGGGTGTCATCTCTGAGTGCTATTGAGAAGAAATTCTTGAATTTCACACCTTCATTACAGATCTCCTTTCCTCAGCCCCACTGCTCATGAGTAACACAGCTTATCTCTACTGATGCGTTTTTCTTTAGTTCTGAAATCTTTGTTTTGTTCACAGAGGTTTTAACAATACGTACAAGTATTATGACTATTGTATTTTATCAGTCAGAGGTAGGGACATTATGTGAGGAAGAGGGGGCTGCTTGTAAAAGAAATTACAGTGCTTTCTGCTTTAGCTCTATATCCTGCAGGTAAACTGACTGATATTTTAATTTCCTTGGACTCTTTGGAAAGCTCTCTAAATGAAGGTTCTGAAGAAAATATATAACTTTGGTTATCATACTTTATGGTTATTACTGTGTACACATTAAATGTGAATTAATGCAATAAAACAGTACATTTCACATAAAAAATACTGTGAATTTCACTGCTCTTGCTGGCATGGCACATGTATCAATGTAATTATGGGTTACAAATCCTTGGTAAGAGAGGCAGTGTTACAGTTTTGAAATTCCCCCATTATGTGAATTCAGAAAGAATGCTGCAGCCTGTATTTAATCTATCTTGTCTGGTAGGCTTTTCAGAAAAGCAATATTGATGCTGGATTTATCTTTAGTTTGATGGCACTCAGAGTAAATAGGCATGTGGAATGCACTAGTGCCAGTGAAAACGTTGGGGCTTGCTCCTGCCTGGAATAGTTTGGTGGTGTGAAACCATCACAGACAACTGAGCAGCAGAGCTCTGAGGCTTTCTGCCTCTCCAGGGCAGTTACAGACCTAACACATCAGGGAGCTCTCGATTTAGTTCTCATTACATTTGCTTCCATTCCACATATTTCTTTCAGGGTGCCTGAAGTGCATTGTTTTGTATAAATCATTGGTCAGAAACATTCCTTTTTAAGCCCTTAGGCGGAACAGTTGCAAAGCCCCATATTCAGAAGACAGCAAATTACAGAATTAGGAGTGCCCATACCTGTGTATCTGAGGACTTGGACAGACAACTGAGTTATGATGTCTTGAAGAATTACTGAGTATATGACCATATGCATATTCTTACCCTGTCAAGAACCCCTGGCAGGTTAAAGCTAGCACGTTTTACTTTTTGCTTCCCATGAGTGAAAAGCATGCACATAGTCAGTTATCATGGCTCAGTTGACATACACTGTCTCAAGCAGAGAGTAGCAGTATGGTAGTTCTGAGACTGTGACAGTTATTTATTATATTAACATACTATTTGTTCTACTGTGTCCTTCATTCGTTCATTGCCAGCAAAGAAAGAATACAGTCTTTGCACTTCACAAATAACCAGGCTAAATACAACTTTTGTACTCTTTTCCAGCATCCATAATTACACTTCCTTCTCCTGCTGATCCCTTTAAGTATGGAATTTCCTTCCACTCCGATCTCCTGATCATTCAAATCCCTCCTTCAATAGTCTTCCAGAAAGCTTACCTATGGTAATCCATTGACAGAAGAAATACTGTCATGAACCTAGTGCTTAGAAAAATCCATGTGCCCTATTAGACCAATAGGCCAATTATTAGTAGGCCAATAAATTTATTGGCTAAACCACTAGTTCCCAGTAAATGAAGTACAGTTCACCTCATAAATGAAGTACAGTTCATTAGATAGATTCATCAGTGTTAGTGATGAGTCACAGCACAGCAGCACCCATAAACCTGGGCATGCAGGTGGGTATCCTGTTTGAAGAGAATGGAGAAAGGAGCAAGATGGGAAGTGGTTATTGTCCAGGGGAGGAAATGAGGAGGAATGAGTATGTCTCAGTTAAAAAAAGAACTACTGGGTTGAACCTATTAGGACTATGGAGAGTTAGGTTTAAATCTTAGTACTGTCATGCACTTGGGTAAATCAAATCCCCATCTCCCATTTACTAATACAGCTATTACTCTTTTGCTTCTGATTTGTAAGGATTAATGATTATGAACTGTTCAGACTTTATAGAGATTAGATCTTATAACAACATAAGATTAAGCATCTTCTATGAGTATGTGAAGTTTTCTTTTCAGCTTAGGATCCCTTGTCAACACATTAAATATCCACCAAAGACATGAGATGCAGATGGTCAGCACCTGCTTTTCATCGTATGGTCCTTCAGGCATTTAGCTTGGCTATATACAGTCCTAAGTGCACTGTCACTGCTTAACAAAAACATCGTAAATAATTGCTGTAATTAATAATGAAGCTACTTCCTTGGGCTAGTCATGCTTTCTCTGTCAGTTCTGCTGTATGTGATAGTGCTAATCTTTCAGACTTAGTAGCTATTTAATTCTTTGAGTTTTGTGATGTTTTTTCCAGCAGCAGAAAAAAGGAAATATAATTAGAAATTTGTCGCATGTATTTCTGTTTCTCCTCAGAGAATAGGCATCAGTTCTTGTTTGCCTGAACACATTAGGAATCAGTCAACAGGAGACTGCTCATAATTCCTAATCATAATTCCAAATTTTTCTACCAAGCACCTACCCCAAATATGCTGCTCCATTGCTACCAATGCTACCATGCTTCTTGGGCTATCCTCTGGGCTCTACTGCTGCCTCTGTGGTGGCTCCTGACTCAAAAATACGTACAAATACATCACAACAATGATGAGTCTCTATATTTCCATTCAGAACCTGAGAAAAACTCAAACCTGTAGTTCCATGGATATTTTCTCCAGCAGCTAAGCCAGTTTAAAAAGATCCTTCCACTACCTGCCCTGTTTCACTTGTTTCTATCTCCTGCTTTAGGGGGGATAGAAACACCACAACTGAATTGTTTCATTGCTTTGGCTCAGTGCACACCCCTACAGCACAGCTTGGGATGGTAAAACTCACTGCAGAGCAGAAACAGGCGCAAAGGGGAGCAGGAATCTCTTGTTTACTGCAAAAGCAATGCCAAAACCACACCCTCAACCTTCAAAATCATCCCAGCCCTTGTTCTGGTTTGTGATGTGGACACAGTCTAATATTGTTTCAAAATACAGAGCAATGTGACTATTTCCTGATTTAGCTTAACTTGAAAGTAGCAATTACACGTACAGGTTCCACAAGGCTTGTGATGGCCATAAGATCAAAGACATTCTCTGGGAACCAGCCAACCTCCAGCTTAACAATAAATCAGTACCTTCCTACACTCATTGGATTATGCTTCAGTTTCTCTTTGCACCTAAAACTAGCTGCTCTCAATTAGCTATCCTATGTTTCCTTTTAGTTTCAATAGGTAATCCGAAAATATGATGACAGAAGCTCAAGAAATTGAAGGAGATAATTGTCTATGATGATTTGTTATGTATTTTGTTACTTTAAAAACCCTTCTTTGCTGCCACACAGCCTTAGGGATGTTTTGTTATTATCACTGTTGTCAGTTCTGAACACTAAAATTTACTGTATTTGATGTTAAAAACTCAACTCAAGGTTGTAATATCTATAAAGAAAATATTGCTATAAAGATGAAACTCTGAAGGGGCTGTTCACATACATGAGCAGACAGTAGAATAAATACTGAAAATTTTATCTTTTTTATTTATCCAAGAAGCAGGAAACAATATGAAAAACATTTATTTCTGTGTGACAGAAAATGCTTTTAACAATACATAATCATTATCAGTCAATACTCCAAGAGGTTGCTGTTGATAGGAGGTGTCTGGAAGATGCTTTTCATGATGACCTTTAAATGCCATAGTCCTAAGTGATCATGCAGAAAAAATATTCCTTCATTTCAATATCTACTGGAAAAAAAATCAAATTGCTTCTGAGTATAAGCAGTATGTATGACAGCAGGACATATCTATACATTGGCTCACTTCGCACAGTGAGAAATGAACAGGATGAACACTCTGAATTCTAAATCATTACCCTTGGGCATGGCATTTCCTACTGGAAACAACACTCAATTTATTACTTTTTAAACACTATGTCAACTATTTTTCTTTATCATCTGTCTCATTTTTCCCACTAGTACATCAGACATTCTATACAAAAACACACTTCCAAATTCAGTTGTAGCATATTAGTCTTTGTCTAACTGTCAGTAGCAGAATTTTGAATGAATATTAGCTTCTTATTGAACTATGCAACTAACAGGATTATCCAGAGTTAATTAATAATGTATTTTCTCAGATTTGGAACTTCAAAACCCTCACATTTTATCACATTACTCAAAAGAAGGAGCTGAGAGGAAACTTTTTTGTATGGGCAAGGTACTCAGTAATTGCCTCTTTAGAATTTTTTGCTTCTTCCTCTGAATTATTTCAAATGACATGGCCAATATTTCATACTGGCGATGAGATACTGAACTGAAAGGATACCTGGGGTCAATAGTGTATTGCGTACTGTTTGCTTTTCTTCTGTCGAGACTATTCTATATATATTGGCCAAACTTGGACACAAACATGTTGATTTCCTTCTTCAGAGATGCAAACCTAGAAGATATTGCAGTGACTGATGAATTTTGAGGTTAAGAGCAAATGTGAACTTAAATACAATCTGCATATTTAGTTTCACTGAAATATTCGTATTTGTTGAAATATAGTATTTCAGCAGTAAAAATACTGCTTAGGAAGCAGACAATTACTCCTATAAATCAGATTTTCTTCAGAAGAAAATGACATATTCTCACAAATGGAGAAGAGTGTCCCCAACTCTGACAGTTTTCCAGATGAAAAAGAAAATATCTATAATATTTTATATTACATATGATATAATAATACTGTATGTTTAGTATCTCCTATAATTTGAAGAATGTGGCACATGAGGAGGGGGAAAAACTAACTTTGTGAAACACTGTGGAACTGTCGTTGTTTTATTTCCTTTTTTTTTAGAATCTCTCTCAAATTTAACAATCCTTTTATGCCACTTTACATCCAATAATTTCCAAGCACTTTAAATCATTAATGAATGAACCAGGCTGAACCAGGCCTCCTACTGATTTTATAAAGCAGGGACATATAATTAGGCTAATTTACAGAAGAAAAAGCTGATGTACTGGAACAGTGAGTGACAAATCCAAGATCCCAAAGGGCATCCGAAGCAGACCTGGTTATTAAACCTGGGTTATAGAAACTATTCCTTTTACCTGTTCTTCTGCTTTTGCATTCGTTACATAAGAACAGGTGCTAAGGTAAAATAGCACTCTTAGAAAGGAGTTGTGCTAAAACCTGAGTTAACCGAGCACTCTTTGAAGCAGTAGTTTGATCGAGTTGGGCTTTCATTCTGCGCTGTAACTTCGGGCCTGGGGGACCCAGGCCTTAGGCCAGATCCACAGGATCAGTGGAGTGATATGCCTAAATCCTTTTTGCAAATCCAGGCCTGTTTCTCCAGAGGACCAAAAAATATTTGTTCCAGTACTATCTACTGAGGAGTTAGTATTTCTGAAAACGATTTTATTTGATGCGCATTGAGGAAAATGGAAAGAACTGACAAAAGCACAACTTAATCTTTCAAGTCCGCTGTGAAAACAACACTCAAGAAATAAAGTGGTCTCTATGACTCGGTAGCGGGAATTTATTGTCCGTCCTTTATTTAAAACTCTGCCAAGCTAACCGCATAAAGGAAAATAATCTTCAGCCAATTTTTGTGTTAGCACTAAGCCTGCGTGAGCTCCAGCAGCAGGCACAACTGACAGTGGTGAAGAGGGTCCTGGGCTATTTCGCGGTGATACGCTGCTTCTGTGAAGGTCATCACTTCTTTCAATCACGGTGAGTGATGGACTCAACAAGAAGTTCATATTGCACGATGTACTTTCAGAAATGATTCATTTTAATGGTGCATCTCAGGGGACTGATGCTGAACAGAAGCTATGTCTAAGGCTTAAAGAATGATTTAGCAATACGAAAGCCTACAAACCAGAGCTCACGTAGACACATTTGATGGTAAACATCAGAGAATAAATACAACTAAAAGTCATAAAATTGGATAGACAATAAATCTGACAGTTTAAGACCTTTTGGGGCTCAAATCATAAAAAATAAAATTACTTAGGCAGCCATTCCTTGATTTAGCTGTGCATCTTTTTCCCGAGAAGCAAACAGAAGACATTTTCACGCTTTTGACAGGTTGGAGCAGCTTAAGGAAGCAGCTATGTCAAAAAAACCCGAAGTACAATATTGAAGAAACATTGCTTTCCTCCGTAACACTATCATCTGTTCCTACCTTGGTTTACACGAGATGTATTTTCAACAAAATGTCACTCAAAACCTTTTTTTCCAATTTCGAAACGCGGCAGTGCAAACTGTGACGCAGAAGCGAGGCAACATGTCTGACTCGTGCTGTTCTCTCTGAGGGCCGCTGCTCTTCTTTCCCTCCGAGATCGACAACCTGCTGCTCCTATTTATGTAAAAACATTTACTGTTCAAGTTTAAGCAGCCGGGGACCCCATTATGCGAGAGATCACGTTTCACCGCAGAATTAGCAACTGCTCCATCGCTCTTTCTCTCAGCCCTCCCCAGGCAACGTGGGCCTCGCCATGGGGCAGCCCCATTGCCCCAGAAAGGCGTCGCTTTTCGGGAAGTTTCTTGGGAGGAGAGGCCGGAGGCCCCTGAGGTGCTCGAGCTGGGCCGGGGCGGACGGAGCTGCATGCACAGGCATGTGGCCGCCTGTGCGAGGTGAGCGGCCGCGGCCCTCAAGTGCCCGTGCCTGGAGGGTGCGTGTGTGTGCGGGTGGGTGTGGGTGTGCGCATGGGCCTGTGTGTGCCTGCATCTGTGCGTGTGCACGGGGCTGTGCGTGTGTGCACACGTGTGTGTGTGCACGTGAGTGTGTGTGCCTGCATCTGCGCGTGTGCACGGGGCTGCATGACTGTGTGTGCACGTGTGTGTGTGTGTGCACATGTGTGTGTGCATGTGTGTGCCTGCATCTGCGTGTGTGCACGTCTGTGTGTGTGCACACATTTTTGTGTACACATGTGCACGTGCCTGTGTCTGCATGTGTGCATGTGTGTGTGTGCACATATGTGTGTGTGCACATTTGTGTGTACATGTGTGTGCCTGTGTCTGCATGTGTGCATGTGTCTGTGTGCAGTGTGCATGTTTGCATGTATACACACACATGTCCGTGTGTGTGCATATCTATGTGTGTACATGTCTGTATGAATGTGTGAATGAGTGTTTGCACGTGTGTGTGCATGTCAGTGATCATGTGTGCACATGCATGTGTGTGTGCATGTGTGCTTGCACATGTATGTAATATGTATGTGTGTGTGCGTGCACGTGTGCGTATCTGTGTGAGTGCAAGCATCTGTGTGTGTGCCTCTGTGTGTGCAAGTGTCTGTGTGTGTGTGCGTGTGTGTGGCCCATGTCTGTGAGTGTGCACATTTATGTGTGCATGTGTGTGAGTGTGTTGGTACACACATAGGCAGAAAGACTGACAGTGGGATGAGAGCAGTTTCGGAGCTCTTGTGTTTGAAATATTATTACTGAATCCATAGGAAGGATGTCATGAGCCAGAGAAGAAGTCATTTAAACATCTGCACAAATGAGTACAGATTTATGTACCTTTGTTTCTATCTGAATGCACTTTTTTGTATTTGTTTCAAATGTTGGCATTCATATGGAGAAAGGGATCGTCAGCTGGCCTTTGGCCAGAAAATGAATTTGGAAAATATAAAGTCAGAGAAGGAAATATTGGATCAGCTAGACTTTCGACTGAATTTATAATTGAGGTGAATTTCTGCCGAGCGGAGGTGGCATTCTGATTATTTATGATTATTTTTCTATGTTTAGATAAGCATAAGCACAAAAGCGGATTCTGAGATTAGATTAAGTAGCTCAACATATTTTTGTTGTTATTATTATTATGTTATGGCATGACTAAAATAAATTTTTGTATTAGGCTCAGAAATGCAAGTGACTATCCTGAACTTCTGTTGTCCAAATAATATGTCTAATACCCTGAGTTTCAGAGGAAATCTAAAAACCTCACAGACAGCAACTATGGTACAATAGTTATCTATATTTTTTGTTATCAGTAATTATGATAAGTCTATATATTCTTGTAATCTATATGATTATTCATTCCTTTTTTATCTTACTAAATTCTTAGTCTCAATGATTTCCAATGGCAGTGAATTTCACAATGGAAATGAATCAGCGAAGTATTGACTTTCTGCTTCTTAGTTACACTGAATCTCTCCTTTATGTCACAAAAAAAGAAAAAATATATTTGAGGGTCCCTAACTACCTGGTCTAGAACATGCATTATTTTATGGATTTTTGTTTGCAAGCTAAATAATTTTTATCATTTCACACTCTCTCTACAGGAAAATTCTCTTTCCTCTGCAGCATCCTTTTGGAGACTGTGTGACACGTGCCACCATTCTGCAATGCCATCTCTATGCTGTCATTACAATGGTCTCCACATTTGTGATTATTCCATCCCTTTGCACATTATCATATCAGATTTGCTTTTTTGACTGCAGTTGCACATTGATCTACGTACAGTGATGTCCCAGGTCTTCCTTCAGATGATATAATCAGCTTAGACCTTTACAGGTTGAACAGATTATTTTTCTTTGTAACCTGATTTTGAATCTCATTGTTATCATGTTGTTGACTTTTCACCTGTCTTATTTTTCTTTGATATTCTCCAGTCATCTCAGGTCCTTGTACATCTATGCAACTCAGTCTTCTCTACAGACTTTGTTGCCATGCTATCCTTTCCCTTTTCCAGGTCATTAATAACTCATTAAACCTCATGGTACATCATAAGGAACACCTGGGGCAGTTAATCTACAACCATGATGGGATATAATCATTTAATCTTCTTTGTTTTTCATCTGTAATCAGGTGTAGACTGCAGTGATCTTAAAATCTCACAGTTAAAATGCTCAAACTGTGTTCTGACCTGTTACTTGAACATTCATTTCAGACATATTCAATTCCACCAGGGCTAAGGATAAATTGAAAGCCAAAATTCAAAAATCTTCCTAAAATTCTACAACTCACCTAAAGAAGACTCCTGCCAAGCTGCTGTGTCATTACCTAGCCAACCCTTGTACATTAGAGTGGTAGGAACTGTGCAAAAGGTACTTTCTGATGCTTACCATATTCTTTTACCAAATTCTTGCTCTTAGGTTGCCTTGCCCAGCCACTGTTTTAATATCTGCAGATTTTAAAATCTCTTGGTATTTCATTTATTCTGACTGACCATAGGGAATGCCTCAAATTCAACAGTAGAACAGAAAGGTTTACAACACAAGGACACATAAATAATTCTTGGAGCAGAGGCTGCAGCCCAGGATTCCCCTATCTCAGGACATCAACAATACCTGTATCTCTTGATTAATGATCACAGGAACATGAAGTTTATCATAATTCCCCAGGGATCTCTGCCCTGATGTTTATCTGTCATTTTCTAATGACTTTCTTCTTGTGAATATGCCCAATTCTATGAGGGCAATCTCATATTTCTAAAACTGTCATCTATAGTCAGACTGTCTTGTAGTGCAATTTTGCATGTTTTTCACCTCTAATTTTTGCTGTTGCACATTGTAGGACACCAATGAAACTGGAGGTTTTGCCCGCTTTGTGAATGATAGCACATCAGATTTTCTACTTTTTAAAATGTAGACTGATACACATTCTAAAAATACAGGTAGTCAAAGGGCAAAACAGTATTTCAGCATGGATACATAATTTCAGTAGTGATTCTTATTTGCACAACATGGGAAAAGATTTGGCATGCGAATATGAGGATGTAGATCAATAATAAAGAGAATAAAAAGCCTGAAGAAAAATAATCTTTCTAGAACTCTAGAATAATCATGTTTAGTATCAGTTGTTCATCAGAATTCATTAAATTTTCCAGTTTATTGCCAACATGAAGTTTCAATTTCTTGTAGCTTGACCAAAAAGCCACCCGCTTGGCATCTCTAAAACCAGAAAGTGAACTTTGCTTCATCTAAGATAGATCTGCCTTTTAGCTAAGAATAACATAGTAATGTCAAAGCTTAGACTGGAGAAATCCCGTTTTAGTTGTATTAATCACCTTTGCTGAGCTTCAGTAGCTCTAGCAAGGTTAGCAAATGTCTAGACATAATGGGCCTGCAAAAACATTCCCTGTTTCTTTGAGACTTGGTGATTATTTCTCTTTGTCTATTGAATTAACCAAGTAGTGATTAATATTGGCCTGATAAGTCTTACATAAAAGTGAGGCATTAGTATTATCTTTGTCATCGTAAGGCTGTCTAATGCTGTGAATGGCTACTAGAGGTCTGAAAAGATTAAATAGTTTTGAGAGAAGGGTAACCTTTCTGATCTGGAATAAATTCAGGATTATTTAATTATTTCCTCTTCTAGCAGATATGTGAACTGCAGCCGAGATTTATGTAGTTTACATTTATGCTGAGTTGCAGTGGCCCAAAGGGGGCTGCTTTGCTGCTTGAATAGTTAAAGCATACTTGCATCAATCTTTGTCTCCTCCTGCCATTCCAGGATACCTCTGCACACTGCCCAAGCGTACAGATTTCAAGGTGGAGCAGGGCAAATGTGTTCCAGGAAATGCCTTGTGTTGGGAATATTCCTTGAAGACCATTTCTTCTCCACTGTTTCCGTGGGCAGCCTAAAAGAACCAGATGAACACAGCACTAAATCTATAAGATACCACCACATCCCTTTTGGGGAATGTTTTACAAGCACAGTCATACCCACACACCATTACCGCTAATGGCAGGATGGTTAATCCAGTAGAAGACTGACCCCATATTTCAAAGTTTCTTTCACAGGCAGCAGACCAAACCACAGTGGGGATCTTCAAAAGCACAAATGGAAGGTAAGCCTCCAACTCTCATTGACTTTCAGCAGGACAGAGAAACCTTCCTATTCCTAGTGTCTCGAAACATCTCCCATAGCCTATAAAATGCCAAGCTAGAAACATTACACTGCAGTGAGACTGACTTACACTGAAGATAAGACAATGTCTCTGAGTTTATTGAAGCTATTGTTTTGGGTAGTTTTATAGCCTAACCTTCGGTAAGTGTTATGAACACCATATCCTTTAAGATTATGGGGAGAAGAAATGTATACAAAAGATAAAGAGTCTGATAGGTAATGAAAAGAAAATGCTATTTGTGTATCAAATTTAACATTTAATATATATAAGCATGAAATGAACTGCCTTCATATGCTTACTGTAGTACCTGTGGTATGACATATTTACAGAGGAAAGGGTGCAAAGCCAGAGGAAGTTTCCCTGAGTATCGCCCCACAAGGTACATACTCCAGGCACATCGCTGTGCAATTTCCCCTGCTTTCAACCTCACTGAAGCTGCATGCAGTCTTAGTATCCTTTCATACGTCCTTAATCGTAGTATTTCAATTTATTGTACACTAATTAGATAGACCTGTTGGTTGAAGGAGAAGAATCAACACCCAGTAATTACTTCATTGTAAACCGTAATGAGTTTTGGAACACTGACTTACTGTAAAAATTGCAGCATAATAAATAGAATGCCGTTTTCCAACTATAAACTAGCAGTGAATTCTGTTAGTGTATTTCTTCATGAAACATGTTTATGTGATAGTCTTCCGATTTTATGGCTGAAGTTTATCACCATAAGGTGCATTTCATGACAGCCAAATAACTACATTCAGTTAGACTTGTCACCATGTGCCTTCAGTATCAAGACACATGCTGATTGTATCAAATACTGTTGACTGTCTTAGTGCTGCAAATAGAAAAGATGATTACACTGTTCTCTTTAGATGTGATGTAATATTATTCACCTCACTAAGAACTGAAGGTCAAGGTTGTCTAAGAACATGGGAAAGATCATCTATTGAAAGCTTCATAATGTGATGGCAATACACTAAGAGACATGGCAATAGTTTTACATTAATATAGCTGTGAATGCTTATGCAAGAGGCAGCACATAGTTATTTTACAAATAAAGCAAGTGACCCACTAATGTATTTATACAGAAACTAGAACAATTCCAAGGATTCCAATGCTCTCATATTCTGCATCCGTTTCTTTGTAGCACAAAGGTAAATAAGAACAGTTTGTGCTCTTGAGTGAAATTACAGGTATTAATACATTAAAAGTATTAATACATTATCAATACATTTATGACAGAATACCACTATCTTTTCTCTGAGCCTGTGAGAAAACTTGTGCAAAAGAAATGGTAGTTAGGGAATCTACAGAACTAATTTTAGGCAAAAATCTTGCTAAAAACCATAGCCAAAGCTTGTAAAACCACTGGCAACACAATTTACATTGCATGCAGATAGCAGAAATGCTTGAACTTTATTCCTGAAGGAAATACTGAACATATACATACGTATTATGGTAGACTGTGTAATTTGAATGGAGGCATAAAATCCATGGTAGATTTTACTTTTTTTTAGGAATACGTATTACAAGGATGAATTCTGCTGTGCTACATTCCGTGTATTTGCTGCTCACATGGGCTGGAGACAGACGTGTGAATTTGGGCAATCACGTATGCCTGGATCTATGCAGTTCCTCATGTGGGATCCTAGATGTGACAAAGACTGAAAATACGGAGGCAGTAAAATTATTCAGAGATGAAACCTAAAATGCAGGTGAGACTTATTTCTGGCAGATGAATCTTAAATAAGCAGCGGCCTGCTGAATGAGGGGCAAGTGTAAGGTCTGAAGTGCAGGATCCCCGTGAGATGTTGCCCCCTTCCCTCCGGTTGTCTGATTGCCATGGAAACCAGCGGCGCGATTTCCCCCTTTGCCCTCTGCTCGAGATATTTCGCTCCACACTGCCTTGTTGCCTGTGGCCCCACGACAGAGAGCCCCCACCCCAGCTGAAGAACTGACACCGGGAAAGAGAAGCCAGGCTGTGACGGCTTTCAGGCTGCCCTCTCTGCCACATGGCAAGAGGGAAATTCTGCTTAACCCTGGCTGTTTAAACCAGCTTTAATGCTGACGCCATAATCACGAAGAAGTAAAATGTAATCTGCTTTTAAAAGCCAGTTAGTTTAATTTAGGACCACATATGAAAGTATTTTGATAACATTGAATTGCTTCATGCCAGCAAAGGAGAACAGAAATAAGGTTGTTTAAATGCCTTTTCTAGGCATTTTCACCCTTAACATATATGGGTCGTAACCTTTAACCTAACCTTAATTTCTCTTATTTAGGACACTCAGTTCACGGGTAACATGTGATCTCTCTAAATCATCTCAGTCTAAAACACTGATGTATATTTTTAACTTCAACCTCATCTTAATGTAATTTAGTTTTGGGAAAACATGTACAGCATGAGATAATGACAACTGCTAACATGATTTTATATCACAAAATACTGTGTTCAGGGATTAATTTTAATGAGGTTTTCATATTTATTTTATTACTTTAATTTTAATTTTTGCATTTTGGTTAATGAGAGTTGTCCCCTTAAGAACATATTCACAAATAACAAGAAATCAGCCTACTAGATAATTTTGATAAAATGTCACCCATGACACTGCTGAAGTTTTGGTGGATGTTTACGAATATCAAATAACACAACACCATGCTCACCCCAGGTTTTCATTTTAATAAGCAAAGGGAGGTGCAAGGATGCATTGTATAAGTTTGAAAAAAGAGTGAGTGAGACAGAGCAAAGTGAAACTGGAGTCACTGAGAGAAGTTAGGAGGTGATGGGGGTGCAAAGTGAATCATGAGCCAGAGCCACGAAGACTTGGCTGGGGAATCCAGTGGCTATCGCTGCCTCGGCTCAGAGCACCAGGAGGGGATCCTCGCTGGGCCCTGGCGTTCCTCCCGTCACAATTCCTAACAAGAAGGCATTCAGACAGAGGCCACTCCTTCAGATCAGCCATCACCGAGATCTGGCATTGGTTTTCTTGGTTTTAGAAATATGAGCGCACGCGACTGCAGCTGAAGTCAGTGAGTGCTGCAGGTGCTCGGCTGTCCCATCCCCTATCCTGTTTCTTGTCCATGCACCGTCTCCTCTGATGTGCTCTCAAACTTCAGTAAAAAGGAAGAGAAAAGAGGTCTCAGAAGCACCAAAAACGCTGTGGCTGTCACAGCCAGAGCGGGGTGCGCTCTGCATCTGGCAAGGGAGTTCTGTTGCGTCTGTCCGTGTCAAGGCACTGGGATGTGTTCAGTTACTTATTCCATCCTTGGCATCTCCTCAGAAAGATGAGGAAGTAAAGGTGTTCCACTCAGGCTATGTTTGTTCCCAAACAATGTCGAAGAGTTCAGATTCTTGTAAAAATATCTGGTGATCAGAACTGATTTGTTTTGCCTTTTTTAACTGAAAGAAAAAGATGACAGGAAGAAAATTAAAGAAAAAAACTAATGCTAATAACCCCCTGCATAATCAGCATCATCTTCTGATTATTTTGTCTTAGCACTCAATTTTCAAAGGGCCTAGGTCAGACTATGCAGGCTTCATTACTGAACATGCATAATATTTTCTTCTAAATTCCCTGTATCTATTCAAATAAAGGCTCAAAAAGACAAATTACCTATCACTCCAAAGTCTTAAAACAAAACAAAAGGCACCATATTGCCACTTTAGGGACACATTTGTTGCCTGCTGTTGCTATTATATATGTCATTTCAGTCCTGCAGTTAGCTATAAACTACATCTTTTCTTTTTCCAGAGAGAAATAAGAGATGCCTGAAGGGAAGCAAGAATGGAAAGCATCCTTAAAATGACTGATTTACAATTGGTAAGGAGATACAATATGAAAATTATAGCTTTCTTAGTGTGTCATGTCCCAAGCTTGCAGAATGCTCTTGCTTTAAAAGCTCCCCCACAGGCTGGTGTGCTGATTCAGAGGACAAGAGAGCACAAAAGCAGCTACGTGGCAGGCTGAGGTCCCAGCTTGCTGTGTCAGGGAAGGCAAGAAGTTTCTCTCAGAAGCAAGCTCACGGGGCACCACTGCTGCAAAGATTCCTCCATGTAACCCCCTCCATAAGCTACAGCATGCCTCAGCGTAGCCTTCTGCAGTACATCTGAGGATAAGAAAGATAATGGAGGCCCCAAAAATATGAACTGAGAGAGAGAAAAAGACCCCCATGATTCAAACCAGACAGAGGCTGTTTCAGAAGGTGGGAAACCTCTTATCAAAAGATGCCAGTGAACACATGAAAGTCAATGCCTATTTTATGTGGCCATAAAGAACAAACACCCATTCACTGCAAACCAGAATTTTATTTTTTAGGCTCCTTGCATGGAGCCTGACAGGAGTTAATATGCCTTACCTCCAGTGGAGCCTGGTTTCTACCCTACAGGTGTTAAACAGGGTGTGTTGCTGCAGCCTCCAAATTGCAGTGTTGTAATCCAGAGTGTCCGCCTTCACTTTATCTGCAAGGTATAAGAGGAATGTGGGCATTTTACCGTGTAAAAGATACATGGTTGTTCTTTGCCTTTTTACAGTGAAAACTGATAGTGTCTAGGAGCACTGCTGATTCATCTGCCTTTTAAGCAAAAGCAGTGTTGATCTTGGCATATTGGATAGAGTTTGGCCTAGTTTTGTGGTAGGTATGCTGCCTGGCTCAAACACCCTCAGTGACTTGGAGACAAATGCCTTGGTTCTGGATCTCAGGCAGAAATCGGGCCTGAGCTGTTGGTTCCTTCATGCCTAAGGCATTTCTGTGAACATGTAGAGGAAGAGCTTACAAAATGCCAAAGCAGTGCATAGGCATCTCTAAAGATAGCTCCTACTTAAGACCACACTGTTGAACTAACATATTACCCTTCTGCTTTTTTTTGGTGGATCTAACCCTAAATTGTTCTGAACTACATATATAACACGGAGATATTGCTTCCTTTCTCTCGTCTTTCTCTCTGATTAGATTGTAAGCAATGTGGAAGAAAGAGCTACAATTAAACTCTTCACTCCCTCTTCAACAGACCTTCAGTGTCTCAGTAACCCGCTTTTGGAGGAAGAAAAGTATACTAATAATATTTTCTCTAAAGCTCAGGACTGTGAAATCTTTCCATAACTTCCACAGCCAGCTTTAGGTTTAAACATCCCAAATAAAGTAGTATCACCTGCAACTTTATTAATTTAGGATTCACTGTTTTCCAAATAATTTATGAATAGTACAAATCCTTAGGGAACTCCCACATGTAAAACTTCTTCCTCTGTGGAACTGCAATTTACTCCTCATCTTTATTAGACAAAAATATTTAATTAGCCATTAATCCATCAGAGGACCTTCCCTCTTACCAATTCATCAATTTTAACAGCTAAAATACATATAGATTTACTAAGTTATACTTTATGTTTAAAATATGGCACTCCTCTAGGGAATTCCTGAAATATGGGGCTAGTTGTGCCAGTGTCTCCAAGAAGAAAATTTGGCTTGTTGTATCTGTAAGTGAGCTACTCCATAGAGCATTACTAATAAGCGACACAGTGATAATCACCCTGGTGTTCACATTTCCCTATCACATGCTGGGATTCTTGTTTAAAAGTCTTTCTTGTGGACTTGTTTTGAAAAATAATCCCTAATGCAGTAACCAAAGAACATAAAACAGGGTGACACTTCAACTGATGGGTCTGCAGCTTTAATTTGTATTTAATAAGCCAGTTTTTGTTATGTTTATTAAATTCAGTTGACTTTTAAAAGAGCACCCACTGAGTTTTATGAATATGCAAATTGTATGTCTGTTCAGTATGGAATGAAACCCTCAATTACAATGACAATAAAGAGGTAGTTATAATTTTAATAATCAATTAACATGTAAGTATTCTGATTAGCAGTTGAAATGAAGTGACTAATTGAATATTTCTTTACATTGGGGATATAGGAACTACTTTTTTTTGGAGAAGATTGACCCAAGCAAAGGTACCTGGATGTACATCTACACATAAAATAATCCAGGGGAATTTGCTCTAATATTTAGATTTGTTGCCTGAATGAAAGATTGCAGGTCTGTGTCCAGGCTCCTGCCTCCATCAGCAACTGTTTAATTTGTACTAGTTAGTGGACTGCAGACTGGGAATCAGTGTTATTCCTTAAACTATCCATGAGTACTTACATCGCTTGAGACAAATATCTTCAATTTTCCCATGGGCAAAGTGGGAATGATAGACAGATACTACCTACAGGTACTATAACATGATTCTGGAAGACATGTAAATGGAAGATACAAATGCAAAATGCCATTAGTCTGAGAAGTAAGTGTGATTTAACAAGTAACACAGGGGACAGAAAATCAAAATATCTGAACTATTCCTGGCCTTATTGCTAATCAGCTGTGTGATCTTGGGCAGTGTCAGGTAGTAATTACACGAGACCTTCCTAACAGAGTGCTAAACTGTGCTGTTAAATGATCTATACTATTCCAGTGCTGTATCTAAGGCTATAGCAGAAATTGCATGGTTTATTGAAGTGCTCATAAATGTTTCAATATCTTCAGATATATGTTCACCAATAGACATTTTGAGCTAGTTTATTTTGAGTACATTGCCAAAATGAAACCTCCAGTATTTTCCCATGCTTATTTGCTCCTCAGAGCATCTATGTTTGCCTTGTTGTTTTCCCCCAAGGAAGTTTGCCTTGTCTACTACTTCAAATGTTCTAGCCTTTTAATCTACATGGATTTAAATGAAAATTCTTTTGATTGTTAGTTCCTTGCAACAAAAAAAGCCTGAGGTTTTTCCCATTGAAGTCATTGTCCTAATACAGTGAGAAAATGCCAACATCTAGAAGAAGTGACTTAAAAGGAATGAATTACTGTTTTCATGAAAATAATACAAGATACTAATTCTGACCATAGATATACTTCTAAGACAGTAGTGCAGAAACCCAGCAAATCTAAGAGGTCACAAAAAATCTAAGAGTGTAGATGGGCAAGAGCGTATTAAGAGTCAAGGAGAATACCAGTGGCGATTTCAGAGTCCTAGGGAGAACAGCAGTTTAGAGGGCAAAACCTAGCCTCTGGAGTTGAGAGCACAACAATTTGGAAGTGGGGAGATTGTTCCAGAGTAACTAATTTTGGAGGGCAACAGTGGGAAACCAGATGAGCATTTGTTATAACTTCCTCTCATTTTTCAGATTTTGCAGAAGACAAAGAAGACTTGACTTGAGCCTTCAGTTTAACAAGGCCTTTCAGACCTTACACATCTTTGCAGGTCGTTTAAGTCATAATGTCTACACAAGTCCCCAAAAGCCTGTCTTGCTCCCCACCAGTACCTTGGCATCTTTGCTCAGAATGTAGTAAAATATGAAACACCTAAGTCTAGGGTAGCGGGGATGGAAGAAAGCATTACGGGTAGATGGTGTTTGCTTCCCCAGAAAGTGAATAACAGACTTAGTCATTCAAGCATTTGGATCTCTGCAAAGAAAAATCTCATAGATCTCAAGGTATCCTCAAAGGACTTCATGGTAGTTATGGTTACTCTTTTTCCCCCTGACAGCACTTAGCAAAAATCATATTTTCCAAAGCCTCCTGACCTGCTCGTGGCCCTTTCTTTTACTGAAATGTCTTGCCAATATGCAGGGCTTATACCAGCAAACAGGGTTGTCGCTAATTCCAGTAGCTTCACTCCAGATTTCACAGAAGCTGGTGTCCTGGAACCTCTCTTTCCCACTGCTCACTCAGTGTTCTCCCAACACAGGCAATTTGACCTACTTTACAACAAAAGCTTCAGTCCCAAAGTTTAAGGAAGTTCTGAACATATTAAAAAATGGATGTCAAAGTGGAAATTTTTTTTTTACAAATTTCAGCAATCACCACTAGCCTGAAGAAACAGCTGAATTTGACCAATGTGCTTTAGGGACCAACTGAAAGTTCCCGTCTAGAGACTCCCCCACTTCTTCCTCTTGTGTGACTGAGTGAAACAAAATAAATAATGCCCAGGTTCCTGTCATTTTTAAGCTTTTCCTGTTTGCTTCTCCGTTTGCCACTCTAACTGCTATGAAGCCAGAGATGCTTTAAAAAACTATGAACAAAAATGAAAACTAAGGGAAAAATTAAAAACGGACAATTCCCTCTTTCATAGAATGGGCAGAAAGAAAGCAAAAAAGGAAGAAGCAAAATTCTAATATTTAAAAACTCAAAGTTTCCATTTTGAATAAAAGAGATTTTTTAATTAAGAAGGCAAAATATTCTTGTGGAATGTTTTTGTTTTGATAACAAATACACAATTTTAATTTGCGGGGAAAAGACTGCAGACAGAAAATTGTAAATATAACCATGGAAAATTCAAAATAACCATGGGTGACAGGAAATGGTAGTTCTCTAATACACATTTATTTTGTAAAAAATACTGCTTTTTCTTGAGATTTTATTTAAGATTGAGTCTAAATTCTGCTATTATGGAAGTCACTAAGTGTCATGATATGATGAATATATCCTCTAGTCTCTAACCCCTGGAATATAAAGTGGAAAAAATCAATTATGTTTCTAACCTCTCTGTTCTGTAGCAGCCTGCACATTTTTGTCATTTCAGAAGCATCAAATACATATAGCAGGTGCCATCTTCTGGCAATGTAATTTTTTGAAATGAGCACTAATCTTACACAGCTTATGTGCAATACAGTACAATGAACTGATTTTTAAAATATTTTTGAATGCTGCTTAACATGAAATAAAAATGATACATCCTTGGAGTCTAATGGAAAGCATTAACAGTTCAGAAACATTAGCCAAATGTTCTGCTTTTCACTTGACAGTTCCTAATAGCCTTATAGTAAAAGAACTCTAAAATTTAAAACACTTAAATGCAACTTTAAAATATTTTACAATGCTTGAAATTATCTTGATATAACACTGATATCTCAGTACACAGACATGACAAAGTTTGCAGTTAGGGGTTAAATTTTTTCTTGGACCAGCCAGTACAGGTGGAAAAATAGAACCAGCTTTTGGATTCAGA
This sequence comes from Dromaius novaehollandiae, assembly GCF_036370855.1. Lineage (NCBI taxonomy): Eukaryota > Metazoa > Chordata > Aves > Casuariiformes > Dromaiidae > Dromaius > Dromaius novaehollandiae. The sequence continues at coordinate 32,702,633 of NC_088099.1, forward strand.
AGGGGGTTGTAAACTTATCTTCAAAATATTGTGTAATTACACACAAAAGAGGCAAGAGTCATAAAGTGTAATGGTTTTCAAGAGAGAGATATCTTAAGTAGCACAGAAATCTAGTACAGAAATGTAGGAAAAAGTAGTACAGAATGAAAGCAGATAAATTATATACTGGTTTTAATTAATTTGGGCATATTTAGAATATTTAATTGCATTTCCCAAACAATCAGTTCATTCCCCTAGCATCCCTAAGTGCCAAACAAATATGGCTAGGCCACACAACAAGTTCGCGTAAATGGAGTCTGCAGCTTCTGGCACGCAGCAGTTGGCAGGTTCGGCGCGGTGGTCGGCAGCGCAGCCCGGGAGAGCTGTGGCACTGCTTCTGTCACAAATGTGACACAAACACGACAGTGAGGCATGTTCCAGCTGACTGTAATCTGTATTCATTTAGCATTTTCCAAGTCCTTCTGGACTTAGTGGTGTTAAAAAAAGCAACAAAAAGTGGGCATCTCTCTGCACAGCTGTTTGTGTTTTTCTGCATCTTGTGATTTCTAATACAGCCAAATTTACACCGGCACCAAAAGCAGAAAGTAAGCACAGGGAGCTCAGACACAAGCTGCAAAGTGATCTGAAGATGTCAGGTCAGCTGTGCCTTCAGGAAAAGAGGGAAGCAGCGGTGGGAAAGATGACACTATGCACTAGAGAAGGGATCAACAGTTTTACAATGTGGGCAAGGTGTTAACTACTGCATGCATTCCAGGACAGTGAGTTGAATTTTGTCTGAAGCTCCTCTAGGGTATTTAATGTAACTCATCACTATAGTTTCTCCTGTAAAAGGATCCTAGGATGAAGGAGCAGGTGATCCAAAAAAGGTGGTGCTAAAATGTGATCATAGGTCACTTGCAGGCTCTGGAGTCCATGGTCTAGAAGAGGAGCTTTTCACTGTGGCCAAGCACAGTAGCAGCAGAGTATTAAAGCTGGAAAAGGAGCAAGGAAGGCAGTTTCCTTTAGCTGCAACTGAAACCAGCATGAGTGTCAGGATATGAAAACTGTCAGCTCTGACAGCCTTGTGCTCCTGCCCCCAAATATTCTCCATTACAGACCAGCAAAAAGCCCTAGGTCTATAGGGGATCTCAGAGAATGGTGGAAGTGAGGATGGTTGGCCCAAAGTATGGCATGAAAACCCAGGGGGCTTAGGAGACATTCGGCCACCGGAAGCATCCCCGGTAGATGGGAAAGATTTTAGTAACCCTGGAAGATGGGAAAGATTTTAGCAGCTGTACCTTGATTACACCTCCGTGGCTACAGCCTTGATAGCTGATGAGTCTCGGCCGTGTAAACTATTGTGTAGGTGGCCCTCCATACAACAACCCCCTGAGGAAGGTGTGCTTGGGAGAATCTTGGTCTTAAGAAATGTTTAGCCCAGGAGAGTCTGTGAAGCATTGCAGTAGACCACTGTCTTTGTATAGAGTAAATACATCTGTGAGTGGATCAGCATGAAACACATACTTCAGGATCCACGTAATACTATGCATTCATGCTTATTGTAAGCAAGAACCTGTGCCTCAGCTGCCACAAGTGACATTATTTATATTACATTTTAGTAATAAAACCAACAATGTGCTTGTTTTTCAAAATCATACCTTTGGCAATGGTTTGAGAAATTCTCAAGTGTTTAGTACCGCTTTATGTGGGGCTTTCTTTTGTCTGATTTTTATGTAACTCTGCTCGGGCATTTTTTGGCCTGTTTTGCTGATACAGCTGTATAGGGAACAGCGGCTGTAGTCAGGGGCCAAGGCTCCCATTGTTGCTTGTGTGGGAGCTGAAAGCCGGGCCTCCGCCGGCATGCAGGCTCGCCTCAGTGCCTGCTGCCCTTCCCGTCATACGGCGGAGACTGTTTCCATAGCCCTAATTGCTCGGTTTACAAGGCTCCTTGTTACAAGTGTTTTTGCGCTTACTGAGGCATGTGAATCAAAGTTGTCTGTGTTTGCTTCGGCCCCGTGAACAGTGCTTGTTACAATGCGGGCTGTTTGCCCGATTATGCCGAAGTCTCTTCACTGCAGGCTTCCTTCTAGCGCCGCTCACACTGGGCTTGTTTGGCAAAGCCTTGCCATGACTGCCATTATCGAGCCCATGTCTGGGAGCTTTGGTAGTATGCAGTTCTTTCACGGCATATTGTTTTTAGAGAAAGGGGTGGGGGGGAGCCTCAACACCACAGAAACAGCTTCTTGGCACAGTGCGATACTGTTTTGCAGGGCAGCCCCAGAGCTGCGCGGGCTCTAGCTGTTCTGCCCTATGGGAAAGGGGCTGTTTCCCATTCGTGTTTCTCATCTGCCTGATCCAACGTCTCCTTACGATCTCTTTTTCCCTTTTGAAATAGTTATTGCCTGGCTCCTAATGCTAAAAGAGAAATAAATTAACATTTGGAAATTGCTGTCACTGATACAAGGAGTATATAAACTGGCGATGTTTTTCTCCTGGAAGTTTTAGCTTCAAAGACTGGAGTGTGACTGTTGTGATTGTCTAAAACTTCTGTAACTGCCGGTGATTTGCATTAATTAAGCATGCAAATATAAGACATAAACAATAAATTGGCCTCAGCATAAACAGTTTTCCTCCCACACTCACTGAGAGGCAGAAGTGGTACAGTGGTTTGGAAGGGATCTAATTCATCCTGAGCCTAGTCTTCCTCTGAGAGCAGAGGAGGTCCCACTGGGCTGCTCTTGGTACTAGTAATTTTGACACTTGGAAGATTTTGTATTTAATACACTTTTAGATAAAATCTACTTCTCTGCTTTCTCCAACAACATTTACAGCAAAACAAACTTTGGCATGACTGACGTAGAAATGTGATGAAAATTAGGGTAGTACTGGTCAGTCACGTTACCTCCGGCATGCAGAGTTCTCTTTTGTAGGTGGAAACAGAACTTGTGGTTTATAGGAGGCATCAAACTAGTGAAAACTATTTCTAGGTAACGTGCAAGAATGCGGTTTGCATTCTTTACTGTTCTAAAAGGAACGTGTTGTTGGGGTTCAGGAAATTGGTATTTAAGTTATTGATCTGTTTTCTCTTTAGCCATGATAGAGAATGTATGAATCAGAAAAATTTATAATAACAATACTCATTTATTTCTAGAGATCCTCTTGTTTTCACAACTTAAGAAAATTAATAAAGAATGAGTTCATATCTAAATATCTCAATATATTCACCACAGTTTCTCAGAGAGCTCTAAAAGAAAAAAACCTGATATGGCCTTAGATCACACCTTTACTTTTAATCCATTTTTCCCTGATAGTTCTTACAATCTCCGTCTGCACCAGAGCCCTCGGCATACTTCCCCACAGCTGCCCCATATTGTCCTGCAGGCCATTTTTTCTGGCATTATGTGTTGCTCATCTTTCACTTGTGTCAGGTATGCTGTTTTATAGCTGTGCAGTGGCTGCAAGAATCTGGATCTTTCATCAGCTCCTGTGGGGTGGACTACTTCTGGACTGTTCATGGGTCTCTCCAACATCTCTTGCGATATAAATCTGCATAAATGACTGAGCGGTGTTCCATCAGTAGCTTAACTTTTTTGACTAATGTGCTTTCTCTGGAGATCCATTTTGACAACTCTTTATTCACTCAGCTGATCCTTGCACTTGCCTTCCTTCCTGTACGTATTCATTATGTAAGGGCATGGTTGCAGAACAGAGCCCTACATTGTTGCTCTGATCACTTCCTCACCTGCAGATCACTGCAAGCTTTACATATTTGGAGTCGTGTTTGATTATTTTGATTAGTTGCATCATTCAGGTGGTACTGTATTATCTCTTCTGAGTGGAAGTTTTAGAACCCAAACGCAAGTGCGAATTCTACCTTATTCTGAGTTCAGAACATTCCCCTGTGTTTTGCCAGTACATTTGTTCATTAAAGCACTGGCAGAGGCCAATGGAGAGCAAACCCAGTTAAAGCATATTCAATAGTTAAGGAAAATTGTTTCAGGTATTAGCTTGGCTCCATTCGCAGCCTTTTAACTCCAAATATAAGTAGGAGAAATCTTACATTTAACACAGAGTGAAAATGAAAACAAACACAGCTATATTCCACGGTCTTTATCTGACTGTATTATTCACTGCTGCAAAAACTCCTAAACCTTTTATTATCTAACTTTGCTATTTCAGAGGCTGATTGTTTTTCTTATATAGCTTTCTGCAGAGTAAAATATGCAATTAAATCATTTGATCCCATATGCTATAAACCCAAGGTAGAAACTTTGCCTACAATAATTCAAGATTTTTCTTCAAAGTTGTCATATTTCAAGATGTGAAGACAAACTCAAGTAGGTTTTTTAAACACTGCTTTGTGCATGTTTTTTTATACCTTGTTTATGATCTCTGCAGATACCAGCAATCCTGACACAGAGCAAAGACTCTAAAGTCCAGTCCTTGGGAATTTGTGTGTGACCATCACACAAAAAATGTGTTCTTAGTTATCAACTGTGTTATAATGTACTGTCAAAACTGCAGGCACTGTGAATTTGCTCTAATTGCACCTCAGCAAAAATATGTTTGAGAACTACTGGAAGAGTCAGACAGCAGTCTGGAATTCAAGGAGTTAAGTAGAGAGTCATGCTTGCATTTTCTTGCTCTAAATCATGACTTTTTGAACTGATGATGTCTGGAGAGAAAGGTCTTGGCTTCTACCTATACTAACAAAAAATCAGTGTCTGTTAAGAGCAGACTCAAGTGGTAGTGTGGACATGAGATTCCTCAGTGAGGATAGAGATGATGACTGCAGTTTAGGACAGGCAATTTTTAAGACATGCAGGCTACTCTGTGTATTATTTTCTAGTAGCGTATAAAGGCAGCTAAGCTCTATGAAGGGAACATGACCATGGACTTAATTTTCTTTTGGTTACATTAGGAAAATAGCTATGCATAAACCTAAAAGCTTATAGAGACCCTTTTTTCTGTCTAACCTATCTCTCACTGCTTGGATCATAATTAATCCTATCATAGCCTACTTAGAACATGTCTCTAGGCAGTGTCCTTAGGGAGCACTGCTGGAACATACTTTGTTACTTGTGCAGAAGGTACCAAAATATAAGTTCTGATGTGAAGCCATCTGGTCCAAATTCTGTGCTGTGATGACCCCAAAGCGTTTGAATCATCTGGTACTCTAAAAGGGAGTCTGACTCTGTGCCCAATGAACCATAATGAACTCTTTAATAAAATATGCAGTTGAAAACTTGATGTTGAACTGCACTGTGTGTTATGGCCTTGCCAGCTTCACAATGTGCCAGGCCATTTTTTTTTAAATTAATAGACTGTATTTTTAAAAAATTTTGGAATGCATGTACATTCACAGCCATCTCCACAGAAAATCTGGGCAAAAGGGAGGTCACCTTGCTATGTCTTTGGATTTTAAACAAGAAAATATTCTTTAAAGAGGTCCTGTGCTTTAATCCATTTTGGACCCATGGAATTTCTGAGATTGCAGTGCAGCTTCTTAACTCTTTGGTGAGATGTAATGAAATCTTCATGCTGAGGCAACTTTCTTGCTTAATAGCTTGGTGGGAGAGAATCTATTATGTATTAAATCTATCTTTGTCTCTGTGGAAACATTCATTTTAAAGTAGCATTTTAATCATGGCTGCAGCCCGCAGGGAAAAAAGAAGATACCCAGAGCTGAATGATGCATGTCCAGCTACCAAAGGGGATGCTTTATTAACTTTGATTTACATATGACTGCTTGTTTAAAATTATAATGTCCCCATACAGATGGCATTTTGGGAAGTTGAAGGCCCCCAGGTTAGGGCCTCCCATAGTTGAAGGGGTAAATGAACAGAGTTTAAAAACGTGTTGTCCAAAAGCGTATGTCAAAATAAGGACAGCCCCAACCCTGATCACTGTACTTTCCTATAAATCATATTCTGGCCTTTAGTTACCTATGTGGCTTAGAATTTGTTTGCCTGAGTTTTCTGTACTGTGTCTACTTTGATGGAGCCTTGGCAATTTTAGGCTCAGAAACAATGCATGTCAGCAGGGAATCCTCTGCCCTGAATTGCTTAGTTAGGGGAACAGCATCCAATGATGGGTCAAAATAACATAGCCTGCTGGACTGAAAACCTCTTCACTGCACAAACAATTCTGTGAGCACAGAAATGTTCATGGTTTCTGACTATGTCTCCTGGTTGGGTTCTGTAGTTTCTAAAACAAGGTAAACTCAAAGTTTTTTCATGCAATCAGATGATTAGTAATGGCACTCTTCCATGCAGGTTCTCTGGTGTTTAAGAAAGAAGAAACTTGTGCTCCATCTATCCCTCCAGAAGTGGCCCAGTGGGATATTCTTGTGCCTGGCTACATGTTTTCTTGAAACTTGGAGGAACATAACATCTTTGTGGCCTCTGTCTCTCCATTAAATATGGCTGACATCAGTAGCTAATGGCCAAAAGTTATTGGCAGGACAGACAGAGAGCTTGACTTCAGACAGCATGGTAATAAAGATGGGTAATAAATACACTGGGAGTAGACACAGCCCCATTGCGACTGCTGCGTCCATCTCACTTCCCTGTGGGCCAGACCACAGGGCACAACCACCACATTAGGTCATGTAGTGAGAGTGGGCCTACCACTGGGGAGCAGCTTTCATCTGCTTTAGCAGTTGCCTTCTACCTCCTTGCTGCAGCACTTCTTCCATATTCGTTTTCATTTTCCATTGCTGTGCTACGGCTTTTCTAAATGGCACATGGAGCTGAGAGAAGCTTAGGCTTTGGGAAGGAGAGTGGAAACCAGGTGACCAGGAGAAGCAAAAGCAAATCTGCATTTGAAATCTTGGAAAATCAGGAAATCATAAATTTAGGAAATCAGGTCAATGATTGTTGTCAAAAAGGAAAGGAAAAGGAAAGGAAAGAAGAAGAAGAAGAAAAGAAGAAGAAGAGAAGGGAAGGGAAGGGAGGGGAAGGGAAGGGAAGAGAAAAAAGAAAAAGAAAAAGATGTTTGGTTGCCACATAATGCTACTTGCTGTTGCTCTGCTTGCCACGTTTTTCTCAGCTCTGCTACTGCTCTTCTTCTCTGTGCCCCTGTTTTGTTACTTTACCTACAACAGATTGCAAGATAGGGGATGAAAGATACACTGAATACATAGCAGCATCCCTTACCCTGCACACTTTCCTCTATACCCATGATATAACTCTGTCTTATTTGCTCCAGAAAAGATACGTGCAGAATCCAAAAGCACCAGCAATCTTCAGTAGTTGTCTGTTTCCCATTTCCTTTAAAAAGTCCAGCTCTTAAAATTTGAATAGTTAAGAATCAGAATTTAACAAACCTCATTTTAGACACCCATTTGTTTAAATGATTGCCCCATCAAGTGTTTCCGCGCAGTTCAGTTCAGCCAGTTATTTTCAGTTAATCGGTCTAAGGGGAGTGTCCCAAAATTTAGTTTGCAGTTGCATCTCTTGGCTTTTCAGGGCTGTGTGCATTTTGCTGGTCTGGGAGCAGGCATGCATCACTTGAGATGTATGCTATGGTTTGGGAATCCCCAGGGGAAGACTTCCAACACGCTGGCATGGCGCTGCCATCATTGGCAGCCTCCAGGCCCAGACCTGCCCACTCCTGCCTTTCTGAGCAATTGCCAGATACCCTGTCACTTATCCTGGGGGGAGGCGGCTGACAGTGCCATATACCTACAAAGGCTGACTGCTTATTCAGAATACTTGCACAGTGATCTCTATGAGAATACTTTCAGGATTTGTTTTATGGGCTGGAAGCAGTGAACACCATTATAAATGCTAGCATATAACACTGTGAGAGGAATAATTGTAACACATAGTCGCTTATGTTAATGCTATCACATTATCTTGTGATAGCTGTGCAATTAAATGAGTCACCACTATGCCAAAATCTCATTTGTCTCCAAGCACCCCACAAATACGCTGCATTCATCGTCTGTGCTGTGGATCGGTAGCTTTTTAGTCATTGCATTCTCTTTGTGTTTGGAGACCCACAGAACTGCGTAACCTCTGAAAAGACAGAGCATACTGGTTGAAGTTTAATACCAGAAGAGTATTAATTTAATGAACGATTTTCCCAAGTTATTTCCAGAAAATACTTTCCTGAGCGATATTAATATAGCAGGTTCTGAGCCTTAAAACAGTGTTTCAAGAACAATGGTACTGTGGTTAGACAGTAGTCTGTCTTCTGTTTATCCTTGACTGTGACTGCAGGCCTGCATACTCCTTATTCCATTGCAATGATTGCAAGGGGCACCATTTACTGTTTTTCTGATATTCTCAGAAATATACACAGAACTTTTGCACAAAGCAGTATGTTCAAAAATGGAGAGAATATTCTGCCTAAAGAATGATCAACATAGGGTTTTCTGGCTGAAAAAAAAGGACCCTAGCACAGATAGGGAAAAGCTAGGGAAAAGGGGAAGCAGGTTAAAGATACCAAAAATGATTTGTCCCTTTTGTATCACAATGAGCGTAGCAGCCATTTGCTAGAGAAGTTGTATCATGAATGTAGAAAAAAAATGATAGAAAAGAATTTCCCCTCCTTGCACAGTGTCTCGTCTGTTTCTTTTCCTTACTAGAATCTCCAGCCTGAGTTTTGTTTACCTAAAGATACTGCTTTGGCCTGGAAACACAAATGGGTCCAAGTATGGGTAGCAACTGTGCAGCTTTCACCTAAATCATTACAGAACTAGATCATAGTCTTGATGTAAGTGAGCATTAGGTACAAGTGCTACAGCTCCTCTCCTGGTTGCTGTAGTAGCTGAAAAAACAACTTAAGAAAAACAACAACAAAAACAGAATTAAGAATTGCTCGAGAAAATGTTCCCTGTGGCCTCAGGACAGTGTTCTGTTACAGTCAGATACCATTAAAGGTTTAATAAAACAGAGAAATTGGGAGTGGTACGTTTATACTGGAGAGTTTAATTCTGACCTTTTGTATTTAGGCAATATTTTCCCAAGCCCAGGAATTAAATATAGGAGAGAGACACTTCTCAATGTGACATAAGTATCCTTCTTCCCCTGAAGAAATAAACATGAATGATGAAAGCAGGAATGTGGAAATAAAAGTGTTACTTCCTCACTTACAATGCCATCTAGCACTTGTTATCAAACTTGTGAAAATTGCAAGATTTACTGTAACAGTTTACACTTGGCTAGTGAGGTATAAAATATCTTTATCTTATAGCCGTATAAACTACGGTTAAACTGTGCAGAAGATACACACTGAGCAGTCCTCGCAGAATGATTAGGAATTGGAAAAGCATTAGGAATACAAGAAATAAGAGCAGAACCTCCTGTTCAGAATATGTATTGAATGGAATACAAGTGAACAGAATTAAACTAGTTGAGGCAACTCACCTTCTGGATAATTTTTGATCTAAAACAGAAGTTGAAGTAGATCGAAGCTGTACTAACCCTATATTTACCCTAAAGCATTCTCACTGATAATAAAACTGGGACGCTAAAAGTGTGAATGGCAAAATAACGTCTGATTAGTCTGACCACCCACATTTGCAACAAAATGCAACAAAATCAACAAAACAAAATCTTTGATTTAAACAATGTTTTTTCGCAGTATAATTTTGTCTGTATTTGTTTATTTACATGAAATAACAGAAGTTTCAAGGCTCGTTTTGTTTTATTTTTTGTGGAGGACATCTGGATTATTCAGAGAGCTGAGGTGAGAGTATTCACTCTTCCTCTCTTTCAGAGAGACAGGGATATTGACCTTTCCCTTCCAGAATTGGCAATCAGTGGTACCAAGATGAAGACACAAACTAAAGAGCTGAAATGAGCCTCAGCTGAAAAAACATCTCAATTGAATTACATTTCTGCCATTTCCCTGATGTGCTAAACCTTACACACTTGCAAGATCTATCTTTCAAATGGAAAATCAAATGGAAAAACCTCAGCGCGCTGCAGGGTTTTTTTATACATCATGAAATATTGAACAAAAAGGAGGTCATAAGCCTTTTTGTTGACTTTATAGGTCTCCCGAGACTTCTTCAAGCTCTCTTCTTGATTGCTGCTGTACATCTGGAGTGAGAGCCAGAGACACGATGGCAGGTGTAAGTTGCTCTTGGAAATGTAATACATTTTCCTCCATAGCATGCAAGACAAATACTTCCTTTCTTTTTCCACCAGAAGAATAAGAAAACTTTCTGAGCCATGCCATGGCCCCCAGAAGCCAATTGAACTTTGTTCCATAAGTTTCAACATGGCCAGGGTTTCTTCCTGTGTATTGAAATGTGCAACTTTTAACCCTTTTATAGGAATTATGTGTTGGATGGGAAAAAATGATTTTTAGTAGCTATCAAGGAAAAAAAAAAACCAGATTGCATATACTCTCCCAAAGGAAGTGCACTTTGTTATTTAATGTAGTAATTGCATGTATATAAAGACTAAAGTCACATGAATCAGGGCTTTCAAAAATAACATAGGTAAAATAAGGTATAATGTACAATTAAATTAAAAGCATCTATGTATATGGCAACAGCAGCCAAACTGCTTAGAAAACTGAATCACAATGAACTTGTGGGAAATAGAATTTAAAGTTAGGATTCTTTGTAGCAAGAATGCTACTAAAATCAATTTTATTAAAATCAATTTTTTCTATAGAGTACCACTAGATGGCAGTATAGGAGAGAAAAAGAAAATATTTTTGAAAGGCCCATGCCTGGACAGGTATGATAAACATTCATTTGCATTATTTGGGCTCTTGTACATTGCTAAACTATCAGCTTAGCCTTTTCCTTCCATCTCGTTGTTACTAGTAGACATGCAGCTTTCCATATCAGAAAGTTATCTATGTTTGTATTTGATCCATTATTAATTTTACTAGTCTGGAAACTTCTTTTGGAGAGGAAATACTGTCTTGAAATGTGGATGTGGCGCTCTGTACTAGTCATCAGAAGTGCAATGTAAGATTTTAAGGAGTGAAATTATCTCACTTTTCTTAGCAGATCCATAGCACTGCACTATGCAGTTCTGTGTTAGATCTCTGTGGTCAGTTCTGATCTCAGGTTCTTTTAACTTACTTGCTTTAGCTAATGTTGCCTCTGAAATGAACCTCTGTGAATTGCACCTGCCTGCACGGAAGGGTGCTAAAGTCCCATGCTACCAAGTCTCCTAAGAGTTTTATAGTTTTCCTCGCATTCACAAAAAAATTGCACAGCTAGCTGTAAGTGAGCATTCAGGTAAAGCCGTGTCCTCCCTTGCTGTGAAACACTCCTGTTTTCGCAGCTGCAGGGTACGTGGCAGGTGCAAGAGGAAGGTTGGTGCTCAGGCAGGCACGTAGGTGCCCCCCGTCCCCCCACTTTGCCCCTGGTCCGCAGCGGTGCCCGCAGGGCTGGCAGCGCTGCTCTGCTCAGCCAGCGAGGCCCTGGGCATCAGTGTGGCACCCCAGCGCTCCTCGCTCTGCTGAGACCCATCAGAGGGTGATTTAGGCTATGCTGCCTCGACTGAGATCTGAGGGAGTCTCACTTTATTGACGAGGTGCTCAAATTCCCCAAGAAACGAAGCAGGAATCTGAGAGAAACTAACAACACACAGATGTTATTAAAAATTGTAATCAAAAAGAAATTCCTGCATATGAGGATTTGCCTAGAAACCAAAAGACAGTATCAAAGCATATGTATCTCCTGTATATTATTAGACTATTAAGTGTGTTACTGAAGTATGCAAATCACGGCTATTATGGAGGAATTAAAAGAAGCAGCCAAAAGAGTAAAAAGTTTGCAGGTGGCATGCTGATTGTTTAAAGATACTATATTAGAGACTTAGAGCAAACATTTACTACTTGTCAAAAAAGACTTTAAAAGGACCACACGCACAGAAAGCTGGCATGGTTAAACAGGAACGTGAAAGCAGCTATTAGGAATAAAAGACAGTCTTCAAAAAGTGGAAATTATGTTGAAATGAGGAAGAGAGAAAAGCACATAAACTCTTCCACATTAAATATAAACCCTTTATAAAGCGGGCCAAAAAGAGTTTGAGGAGTAACTTGTGATAAGCAGAAGAGTAAAGAATAAAGCTTTCTCTAAACACATCAGAAGCATGAAATGTGCCAGACGGTTTATAGGCAAGCTATAATGTTTGGGGTATAATAGGAACATTTAAAGAAGATAAGCCCAGAGCAGAAAAGCTGAATGAATTTTTTGCATTAATGTTCACCCCTGACAAGCTTAGGCAGGTTTCCACAACAGAACCTTTTTTATGGGGCCAAGTCAAAGAAATTATCTCAAATGGAAGTGTCAGAGAAGAAATTTCAGATTAGATAGAACTAAATGGTAACAAATCACCTAGATTAGATCAGATTCTCAAAACACTTCTAAAGGAAGTCTGATATATGTGACAAATTATTAACTGTGATGTAACTCAACCCTTAGATCTGTCTCTTCCAAAGGAATGGAGTGTGGCAAATGTGACATCGCTTTTTTTTTTTTTTTTTTTTTTAATTCAGGGAGATCTCAGGAATTACAGGACAATAAGCCTGATCTCTGCACTGGGCAAGCTGGTATCAGCTGGTATCATCATAGCTGGTGTCAGCTATGATGAAAAACTGGCAGACTTATAGTTAACCATGCTATAAAACAGGAGAGTTAATAAAGCTTTTCTAATGGAGGGTATGTGGCAGAAATGATCCCACTTCTTCGAAAGAATCAACATGCATATGAATGAGAATGGTCTAGTTTATACACTTTGTATGGTTTATACAGATGCAGAACGTTCTCACAGTGCTGAGTGACATGGCAATAAATGGCAGAAGAAATTCAATGATAAATACAAAGTAATGGGAAAAAAAAGCCTCATTATAAGTATACAAGTACAGTTCTAAATAAGTTGTAACTGCAGAAGAAGGTCTCAGTTACTGGAGAGTTAATGTATGCAAATGTCAGAAAATGACAAAATGACAAAATTCAGCAATGGTAAACAAACAAACAAAACAAGAGAAGGAAATGGAGAATAACGCAGAAAACACCCTGATGCAATCTATAAATCCAGACTTACAAATTTGACCTACATTTTGAAGACTGTGCATTGTTCTGGTAGTGCTTCGAAAAGGATATTGCAGAACTGGGAAAGATAGAAATAATGACAATATATATGACGAAAGATAAGGAATGGCTTCCTCAGAAGAAGAAAATTAATAGACTAAAGATATTATAGCTTGGATAAGAAATAATTTGTGGGGATATGATATGACAGAGATTATAAAATCATTACTGGCATGGAAAGAATTAATATTGAATGATTCTTTCCTGTCTCTCACAATATAAGAACTAGGTTGCCTAAAATGACATTTGGAGATGGTAGGTTCAAAATCAAGAGAAGGGAATACTTTTTCACACAGTGGTAATTAGACTGTGGAACTCATTGCCACAGGATAATCTAGACTTCCAAAATTTAAAAATCTTAGAAGAAAATTTACTCAAGAGTTATTAAGAGTTATTAAGTGCAAAGATAATCACTCCTGGGCTTGGAAGGCTATGAATTACAGACTGCTGGTACCATGGAGGATTACGCTGGGGAGCATCACAGCTTTCTTACCATGTTTTTATGTTTTTTCCCTAAGCAGTTGCAGCTGGACATTGTCAAAGGCAAGATACTGTGCTAGGTGAACCTTTAGGCGGCCCAGTAGTGGTGTTCTTATGTTCAGTGTTGTGGCCTGTTTTATGAGACACTCTGTAATGACAAAGAAAGATATTTTATCTTGCATGGAGTGAAAGCTAATCCATGTATTTGTGACATAAAAATGCATTTATTTTGCCAGCAGTTGCCATGGAACAGGAGCTGCTGTCCCAGCAGCAACTCCCACTCTACTGAGATTCGAGAAAGGCAGAAGAGACAAAAGGACATTAGATACACAACTAAACTCTACCTCAGTCAAATATAAACAAGACTGAGTGTTTACCATTTATGATAGATAGACACAAGCCCCAGGATGCTCTGTTGTGAGTGAGGAGCAAACTGCAGAGGCCAACAGTTACTCTTGAGGAAACGGTGTGTGTGTACCTTGCAGAGGAGTCCAGTAGCAGCACACTCGATCTCTCTCTGTTGCACCAGTTCAGTTTTACCATTCTTACAATCTCTGAAGTCAAAAGTGTGAGTCAAAAGTTGCCAATATCCTAGGCAAACATGTAAGAATTTTGTGCTGAAATGTTAATCACCACTACTGAATGGGATGCATCCCTGCTAGGGTTTGCTACCTGTAAGTAGGTATCTAGTCTAAGGAAGGCAACTGTCTAGATTCCTTCTATACACAGCAGACAGTCCTGCCACATGATTTCTCCCATCCTAAGGCACAAGCCAGAGGTGTGATTCATCAGTTTCTCATGGTATCTGTCTCTTTGCACAGCAGTCCCACTAGAAACAGGGAGTATTCAAACCTTTTTAGCACCGTAGTTCTGTTGTCTTTGCTACATAGTTAGCTTGAGTTAAAGCTATACTATCTCCATGCATTATGCAGGTGCTCTTGTTCAAGATAGCTGGAGAGAAGCAATGTAGGTAAGTTAACTCTACAGTGAAAACAACTTCTACAACCTGACCATCAGTCTTTGCCAACAGTGTATCTCTGTGTAACATTATTTAAAATATTAAACACCTTCTGTTGAAGACAAATGCTAACACTATCAGATGCAATGTGCAAGATCGTTTAATTAAGATCTATATGTGCCCAATCAGTGCAGGAGATTGTGAAGCTCTGCCCAGTACAGAAACCATTTTAGACACATTAGTTCAGGACTGTACCCAAGCTAAGTCTTAAAGGTTACTTGCATTTTTATAGATTTTTTAGCAATTGTAGGTAAGGGATTAAAAAGTAATTGCTGAGAGTCCTAGCAAATTAAGAATTTAAGTTATGATAGCAGAAATAAGAGTAGGATGGTATATAAAATGGCTTATGTCTGACACAGAGAGGTTGTCTGGTTTTGTTAATGGCATAATAAAGGAGTCAGCCTTGTAACGTGAATCTTTTAAACTGAAATCTGTGTGGAATGGGAAATACAAGGGTGTTAGCATCAAATCCTCTGAAAAAATTTTTATGAGGTAATGCTATGCTGACACCAAGCATTTTAGTATACTTATAAGGTTTAAGACCTTGTAACAATACATTTGATAATTATAATGAGAGTTGCAATGAAAAAATTATTTACCTATAATATTTAGCTCAAAAATGATAAAGCCCAAATATATTTTGGGATATATTACCATTATAACTTAAAATCAATATATACGTTAGATAGTTATAAGGGAGAAACCATTAAGAAGTTTGGCTTCTCAGAGTGATCACTTGTTTAACTTCTCCCGTGCAAGCATAATATAGCCCATGATTGTTTAAAACTTTAATGGGATCTTCAGAAGGATGAATGTGAAAATGAAAAAAAAAAGTCTGACTTACTGACCAGACTTTGTCTAGAAACCAACATGGAGTTTGATAGGGTGTTCGTATTAATGGCTGAACTATGTTATTTCAAGCTGTAGCATATATACCTCACCAAATAAGGGACCAGCCAACTTGATGTAAAAGAATAACCTGCCTCTGAGCAGAGCTTATTAGCTTGGGCACAGTTTCACATTAGCAAGTCCAAACAGTTTTTGGATTGAATGTGTCTTCCATTTGCGGTTTAGAAAATGAGCTAAGCTATTCCACAACTGTCTCCACCTGACTACATAGACATGCCTTCACAGTATGGCTTGGACCATGGCCCTTTCCCAGCTTGCTGATACAAGTTGGCTGTCAATTACACTTACTTACCAGATGGTGGGGAGCAGCCACAGCAAGTTGAAATCAATATCTATATTGATATGAAAATCATTAGATAACCATTGATAGCACTCAAGAACATGTAGCATAGTTTATGAATTTTGCAGGTTCCTTAAAGAGTGTTCTGTGAAAGTAAATGGCTTTCTCTGCTTGCTTACTTTCTTAAAACAGGGATTACCTGAAAGAAGATTGCAGTTAAAATTGAAGACAGAAAAAAGGTAGACATTCCTGGAGGAGTCATTAGCCCTGTGGAGCTCCAGTGAAACGCAGCCTCTGCTTGGATGAAGTTTAGTAACTCTTCTCTGAAAAGCACATCTTCATCTTTGGAGCACCTATAGTTGAGAAGAGACGGAACATCCTGTTCATCAGTCTGTGTGCAGGTCTGCAGGGACCCTACTCCTGGGAGTGGCTGTGTTACACTGAATAATTGTAGCGATTTGGGAGACTTTATAGGGACTACGCATCCTCCAAAATCCTCAGTCCTTGAGTGTATTTTCTTCAGTGTCTTCTGCTTCTGCCCTACTCTTTCTTCTCAAAATCCAAAGCAGTTTGGATTTGACATCTGGAATGTATGTGACCAGTTCAGCATTATAGGGACATTTGTATAACTGTGTGACTGCGTACTACAGAGAATGCTGATGTATGCCCAAAGCTAAGAAGGCTCATAAACAGGGGCGACATTAGAAAGAAAAGTGAAGATAGGGTTCACCAGCCAAAAAGACACCTCTCAGAGAAACAAGAAAAGAGAGATGGGAGGGGAGAGGGAGAAGAAACAAGAAATCGTTTAATGAATGTATTGATTACAGAATTGCTTCATTGTGTATTTTTGGTGTTGCAAGAGGAAGAGGAGAACAGCTTTTTTAATGCCTCATGAACGTTAATATTGATGGCCTCATGAAAGTAAATCTAGGTTTCTCTAGGGAGAACAGCACAAACACTTTGCTATTTAAAGCTGAAGTTCATGTGAAGGATTGTCATATAAGTCTTCGCTCTTTATACCACGGTTGTTCAATAGACCAAATATTTTTGGCAATATGCCTGCTTACATGAGTGGGTCAATACTGTTCGTTACATTATGTAACTGGGTACTGCAGCAGACCCAATGAAGCAGTAAGCCTGAAATGTTCCAAAAGACCAACTGGGATTTCCCCTGCTGCTATTGTCACAGCATAACTGCTATTTTTAATTTAACCAGTATAAATGAATTTACTTGTCTTTTTCTAAGCTTAATGCCTGCTACTCAAAAAAGGATTCAGGCTATGCTAGTGGGATTTTGAACATGCTAGATTTTAAACATGCTATTTCCAAGCCCAGTGGGGAAAAAGCCAGGAGACCAAGTAGTAAATGTCTCTGTTATGCGGTGTTGTGGTGTTTGGTGATGGAGAAGAAATACTTGGTTGTTGTGTGAAGGTGGTAGAAAGCCAACTGAAGTTGGGAACTGTGTTTGTGTAAGCCAGAAATCAATTTAGCCAACAATCTTAAGGGAATGCATCATAAAATGATGGAGAGGGCAGAGCGATGTAACTGGTTGTTACAACAGAGGGTTGGGAACCAGGACGCCTTGGTTTCCAGTGTTGTCCAACTTACACATTGAGTGCCTAGTCCTGCCAGGTACTAAACATCTTCTGACTTAGGTTCTTGTCTATTCAGGATCTTGCTGTGTGGCCTTCACCTGCTTCAGCCAGACACTTGGACTATAAATAGTCAAAATGTTGCTGATTTGAAAACTAGAGTTTATGCTGAACTGTTTTTTTCTGGATTTAAAGCAATGTGCATGCACACACACACACACACACACACACAAAGTCTTAAAAGTCATTTTTTGAGAACCTGTTTCCAAGAAGATATATCGACATAGTGCTTTTCTTGAGTGGTAATTGTATGCTGTAGTGTGGACCTCTACAGTAATATAAATCCTATGACACATCTCTGCAGAGTGTATATGTTCATGATAAATATGCAAAACAATATTAGCTGTACTGTGGCTGGGTTGCTAAGAAAAGGGCTCAGTAACAAAGACTGTGAAGTGTAAAAAGCCATACATTAATCACATACGAAGCTAGAACTTACAGTTCCTGGACCCTGGCCCAGTGTACTATTCCTTAGGCCAAAAGGTAAATCTGAGAGTAAAACAGAGAGTTTAACTATGTCCATGGTTACTAGAGTTCTACTGTTGATTATGTGACCCAACATATCCATGACTGAAAAAGTGCAGAGAAACTTGGGAGAATGTAATGACTACCGGTGCACTCAGAAGAGTTAGCAAGTGACTAACAAGCACTGTGCACTTGTAAATAATGGTTTTCCAGAGATATATAATTTGTTCCATGATTTTCATGGCACTTCCCATCATGAAGTTCAGCTGCAGTCCTGATAACCCCAGTTCCTTGTTTAGTTATTCCTTCTTCGCTATCTCCTCCTTGCCTCTCAATCGTATTGTCTTCCAGTCATTAATTCTTGACCTAGTTTTTTCTTTCTTCCCACAAACCTCCACTTCCTCTTTCTACCAGTTTTTTTCAGCAGTCTCCTCCTGTATCAGTTTCACTCATTTGTACCTGTGTTTCTGTCAGGAAGAAAAGAAAAGGGGAAGGGGAAGGCAAGGGGGAAAGGGAAAGGCGAAGGGGAAGAAAGAATAAAAATCCAGGAGAAACAAGTTTTTGGTCTCAACCTGTAACATCCCAAAGCTCCAACTATTGGAAAAGCTCTGATCACTCCTGGTTGGGTATGTTGTTGAACTGGAATTTCAACAGGAAAGAGCAGGTAAGTCCTTCCTGAGCACCTATGAGGAGATTTTTCAAAGGCTTGGACCCTGGTCAAACTTGGTGAGCTATTCACCAAACTCAGCAAAATCCATGACACAAAAATTGTCTCTTTACAGATTTTAGATCACTTCTTGAAGGTGTGACGTTCTGAATCTTTTCAGAGAAAAGGTTGTGAACACACACACAAAACAATGCAATTTGGCCATGATTTTGCAGGAGATGGAGAGAGAGAGAGGGAAGGAAAGATGATTTGGTGTGCAGCAGATATGTGTGGCGGCATGTAGACATTCAAACATAAAATTTCAACAGTAAAATCAACAGTTAAAGTACTGCTAAGTTATAGCAACCGGATTTTATCATAGTTTCAGGCAAACTTACTGATAGCTGATGCTATCGGCACCACACCATATTGCAATTCACACATAGTATACTCATACCTTTTGTGTCATAATTAGTTTTTATATTTCTGCAACACAGCATAGCATGATATTTTTCTCAAATGTTTATAACTGGACTGTCCCACTGTTGAGCCTGGTGTTTTAAATATCAATTTACCATTTTAAAATTAGTGCTGTGTAAAGAACAAAGGAGAATATAATACCATGGAAACTTCTAACCCATTCGTGTATCAAGGTTTTGTTAGATTGCTAAATCCATGAGTTTCACCTGCTACTTTAAAGACATTTACACTTCTTTCTCTGTGGGTCTCATCCTGCGAAGTATCAATTGCCTTCTGTGAAGCAGCCCCCAAATCTGTCAAAACTCGGTGAATCAGGTACTCAGCTCCTGTAGCACTGAACTTCAATACATCAATTTTATTTGGATTCTGTGTTTGGTTTCTTAGAAGTCCAGTCTTTTGTCATGGTAATTTATGTTCTTGTATATTCAGTTTGCAGACACTGCTTCTGTTGATCACTTAAAAATTTGGCATGACTCCGAGTAAAACATTCAGCATTATGTACTGTATACCAGATGTGGATTAACTAAATGGTGCTTGTGTTCCTACATGTAAGATCCAAAAATGCACTTATATATAATCATTCAATATAACAAACCATATTTTAAAATATAATCTATTTAATCAACCATTTGCAATACCAGGGAAACAAAATTTTATGTGACAAATTATTCTGTATGAGATAATTTATGCTTTGCAGATTTTCCTAGTTGCTTATTTTAAATAGCTAAATTTTTTTCTTTCTTCTGAAGGATTGCAAAGTGCTAGACAAACTACAGTACTGAGCAGCAGAACATTTCTAGGGTGAAATGTGGTAAATGTTTAGTGACAGACAGGAAATCTGTGTGCCATTTAAAGGAAGATTTAGAAAAAAAAAACAGGATCAAGTTGAAACTACTGGGACGATTAAATTAACTCACTGTTTTTGACCCTTTGACATGTATGAAGAGTTTAGTTTCCTTACAGAAAGGAAAGAATAGCACTATGGAAGCCAGGCAAAGGCCAAAGCAGGCATATACTGTTCAAATATCCCTACAGAGTTCTGCTAATGCTGCTCAGTCCTGACACTATTTTTGGCAGATGCTGCTAGGCAAGCTCAGTTCTGGGTAGTTTTGCAATGTGGATGATCATCCTGCAGAAACCAGCTTTATTATTCTTTACAATTAATAATTATTCTCAGCTTAATGGAGCATTCATAATACAGAATGAAATAGATTAATTGCTGCCTGGGCTCTCAAAATCAAATGGATTTACCTGTGCAGAAGAGCTCCAGGGGGACAGCTCCCATGCTAACCTTATTGCTTCCTGACCAAGACTCCCGAGCTTCCCATTCCTCCTGATCCACCACCAAAGTATGCAAAATGCTACAAAACCGTCTGCTCCTTTCATCCAAACCCTTTTACCCCCAACTCCCTTCTCCATGGCTGAGCCTCCCACTGCTTCCAGCTTCCCAACTTCCATCAGCCACCTCCCGCTACAGCCCATGTGAGCTACCCAGCTGCAGAGCCCACAGCACAGAGCTTCCCTCTCCAGGCAGCTTTGCCCTCAGCCCTCCTGCGTCTTAGACTAGCGGTGGCTGCTGCTTGCCCACCCACTGCACTCCCTCGGCCTCTTCTTGGCTGCCAGGGCCAGCTGTGCTCGTCCCCTTCTCGTTCACCTACAAAGCAAGGCTTGGCTCTTCTTCTGACTGGGTTTCACAAATGCAAGCTCAAGCTGTACTTACTAGCAGCATGCTCTGAGGGCAGAAATGGAGAATATATTCTGGAAAAACAGGACATGTAAGTGACTCCTCTGGGTTACGTAAGAGGAGAGAGGGAGAATAATGGAAAAGGACAGTGAGAAAAGCCCCTCAAAGAACACGTCTGGAATCATGAGCACAGGGAGGGGAGAGGTAGAGTTTGAGGACATGAGAGGTGACATCAATATTGGTATCGAGTCCTGAAAGTTCAGGTGATTTTGATGGGGTCAGAGGGAGAAGGTAATGAACAGGTAGAAAGAAACTGAGATGGGCTGAGGCACATCAAGAAGATTGTTTAGCTCTTGTTATTATAGAGGACTGGGAGGGAAAAGTAGGATCCAGGATTCATTCACTTTCACCTAAATTAGACTGGGATAATATTATTCTGTGCTAGAAGGGAAACATTTGGCCAGGATCTAAACTGTAATCTGAGGCATTCAGGAGAGCTTGTGTTAATCACCCTCAACAGGAGTCTGCTGGATGTGATGTCACTGCCTTTCAAATGCAAAAACATTTGCTCTTCAAAAGGGTCTTTATGAGCCTCTGATAAGTCATCGTTGGCACAGAGAGGTTTGATAGGCACATTGCACAGTGTCACTGCCACTCATGCACGGCAACAGCAGACCCATGTTGTCACACAGCTGCAGGAAGTTTGCTGCTAAGTCCCTGTGGCCTCAGTAACAATATAGATGATTTTAGCCTCTTAATCCACAGTGACAGCTGACTCTTGATTCCTTGTTATATATAATGCCATCACATGATTGCACCCTGTATATCTATTGTCTATATCTTGGTTATTTCTGTAGTAATTGTAAATCTTTGTAGGCAGCTTTTAATCGCTCTTCACACCGCAACTTGCCTTTTTTTCTTCTGGCTTCTATTGTCATGACACTAGAGGGTGACAAAGATCCAAATGAGAACTACAATGGAACCATTTAGAACAGAAAATTTGAAATTAAGTGGAATTTCTTGACCTTTATAAGTCTTTCAGTAGAACAGGCCTGGAGATTCAGCACTGCTAATGACAGTTTAATAGAAGCTAATGGCACTTAATGGAAGTTTCTTTGATTTAGACCAATTCTGAATCAGGTAGTTCAAAACTAAGAAAGTTATAGCCAGATTTTCCGGGACTTTTCCAGGGTGGAGTTGAAAAGAATGGAGTGGTATTGCAAGTTTGGGGTAGTGGAAGGAAACTTACATAATTAGAAGATGTCAATATGAAGAAGAGGAAAAAATATATATAAATTTAGACACTGAAAGTACTGTTTCTAATCCAAGCAGTAGTTTTCAGTTATAGAATTTGTTACTTAATTAAAGAAAAACAAAACTTTCATATATGTAATATTGTTTACAAATGTGAATAGATTGGTTAGGAAATGCAAAAGGTACAGTTCTTACTACAGTGTTGACTTTACAACACTAAGCATGCTACTCTAGTTTTCTAAAACATTCACATGCTCTGCTACTGCCTCTCATGGACATGTATTTTATTTTGCACGTGAAAAAAGATTTTAGATGTATACTGGTTGCATGTAGACACATACATGGCCAGAGAGTCAGGATCAAACCATCCATGTTTTTGTGTCCAGATGCAATAACAATCTATAGAAATATAAGCTCCAAGGCAGGTCTTGCATCAATTAAAATGCGGTCCATGATATGTGTTAAATACTTCAATTATTTAAAAATAGCAAGAAATGCTACTGTTGAAATCATTTCCCTGGCTTTATTTGCAGGTGTAAGGTAACTATTTAAGTGGCATTTGCATGACATTATCAGTTCCCAGGGCTTTATTGTGATATCTGACAGAAACTGTAATGCATCAGTACTCAGAAGTATGTTAATCCCAGCTTTCAGTTCAACAGAGTATTTCTAGGCTGTAAGATGGTGGAAAAGGAGTGGAAATATGAACCCTAAATTTCCAACATCTGAAGTGTAGTGAAAAGGACCTCCGAATGTTATTTTAAAATATCATCCTTTTTAGCCAGTCTCATGATGTTTGGGCTCTTACTCATTACTCTCAATGGCTGGTGTTGGCGATATTGCATGCAAATGGCACCAGTCTGTGCTAACGTGAAGCAACGAGGGATGTACCCCACCCATTAAAGTGATCAAAAGATGTATAAACCAGGCTGATGGAAACTTTGGGAAGAAATAAAATTCGGTTAAAGATTCTGGCTTCTCTAAGCACTTGGCCGAAAGCAGCAATGGTTAGTGGTTAGAATAAGACACAGACTATAATATTTGCTGTCAACTTCACCCGACAGAGCCAAACCACCTTTGCACTCCCCTCACTCTCTGGGCTTCCACCAGCCAGCTTGCATCCCACTTGAATATACAGCAGTTTTAGCCAGCTAGGCTGGGATGCCTTTTGTGTGGCTTTTGTGCTCAAGACGAAGCACAAGCTGGAGAGCACCTTCATTTCCCCACTAAGGAAGATGGAAAACCCCGCACAGATTGTAATGTGTGTGTTCCCCATTCCAGATAACACCAGTGGGAGAGAGGCTAGTGACCGCCTTTGGGGCTGTCTGTGCTTGTTGGATGAAGCAAAGAGGATGATACCTTGGTGGAGGACATAGGACTTGAATAGAGACACCTTGTGTATTTTCACAGTCCACCTTTCACTTCAGTTTTCTCTGTAAAAAAATATTCCTCCCATAAAAATGTCTATAACACGCTTTGAGATCATTATGGTCTGACAGAAACACTGATAAAAGCTGGACGGAAAGAACTTGCTTTCATAGATGTGTGTAAGCTAAGCACAAGGCCTGAAATCATCTTGTCTGACTATAGGTACTCAACCAACATGCATGTGTTGCGGCTGTAGTTGTCTTTGGTCTCTGTATAAGCAGTGGAGAGTGATAGGACCCTAGAGGGACTAACCTTCAAACTTAAACTGGCCTTTGTGACCAAGTCTGTCATTTGCCTTAATGACGTGCCTTGTGTTTTCCAGAGAAAACATTCTTGCAAAAATACATATGTAACGGTTGTTCTCTGTAATCTTTAAAGTGTCCTAGCAGCCCTGACTGATTCTCAGTAGTAAAAAATGAGGGGAGACACCCAGCAGTTGGCCCAAGAAGAGAGATAATTGCCTTTACTTTACGGAATTGCCTAAGTAAGAACTCAGCCTTAGGAAAAGCAGGCAATAGCAACAAGATAGTTCATGTACCCGCTGGTGGTTTCAGTGAAGTAAAGAGGAATAATACTAATGCGCTCAAGACGCTGTCCAGAGAGAATAATCTGTGTTTGTAGACCAAAGACTAAGCGCAAGGTAATATAAATGGAAGTCAGTTAGGAGAGAAGTAACTCAAAGCTCAGGGCGCAGGGTTTTGCTATGAAGTCTGGACCTCTGGCTTTTACATGTAGGTCACACAAAACGAACTCTGGGTGAAAGATACCAAAAAGCAATGTTAAAATAATGCTGTTGAGAAGTCTAGAAAGGCATTTGTGTTTGTTTTGGTTGTAACCTTTTGTTACAATAATTTTTTTATTTTATTTTATTAAGTCTCTTATGGTCCCTAAAAGAGCTCTTCACCGTGTTTGACTCAATCTTCAGTGGAAGGCATGAATATCACATCTTAACAGTTTATTTTGTTCCACAAGCTTATTTTGTTTTGCCGTTTAAAGGAAAATGCCTACTTCCTCTCACACAGTTCCTGACCGTGGCTGTTCTTTATTTCAGTATAAAGATGGAAGGTTCCCCCCTCCCCCCGCAGTCTCCAGTCATTTGTTTTTTGCTTTTTTCCCCCTAATTCTTCAGTACTTAAATGCCAAAAATAACTGGAAGTACATTGCTCTTTTCTGACCATCATTTGGGAGAGATTAAAATTAATTATCTATTTCTTGGCATGGGGAAATCTAGAACATTCTCCACCCTTTACTAAGTGACATTTTGCCTTGGCAGGGGTTGCAAAGGATCTGCACACAGAGTGGAAATTTTTTAGGCCTCAGAAGTCACAACATGAGGATCTTCAGCTGGAAAAGACAGTCTGGAAACCATTCAGATTCCCCGCTCCTGTCAATATTTTGGACTTTTACTCTTCCATTAAGTCCTCCAGTATAAATGGCATAGGGCCATGTGGAATATCCTCTACGTCTTGATTTAATGCTTTAATTGTTCATAGCATTGTTAATGTCAGTACTTAAAGACTTTATCTAATCCTATGCAGACACAGCATATTCCTTCAGGACCACATAAAATATGGCTCTAAAGATATTTAACAAAGATATCAAGAATTTATAATACAGAAGAGCAATAAGGATCTCCTGAACTCTGAGTATATATGCTTTTTAGAATCTGCCAGTAGTAAGATCATACGCTGACTGGTTTTGATTTCTACAATTATTTTAAGACTCCATCTATTTTTGGAATCATCTGAATAAATGTGCTAAACTGCACATAACCTCATGATGATAAATTTCTTAAATTCATCACTGCCATCCAATCCTATACCATCAGCTTGAAATCTTTGATCTTTGATCTTGAGCTTGTAACTCAAAAATAAAATCATTAGGAAGAAGTTGGTTAGTAACTGTCAAATGATTTGAAGGCTAGAGGCATGATTCTTTGCTGACATTTACCATTTGTAGTCATTGCAATCTTTATGAACTGGATCTTCTATGGTCCGTAGCCTTTATGTTGCTTCGGAAGAGTAGTTCATGCAAAATTGGCAATGGGGATGTTGCAACATAATAGATTAACACCAACTCTTCTATCCCGCAGCTTAGGAACATAGTGGTCAGGTCACACAGATCAGGCTGGAGTGCTATAGTGCTCCACATAGATACACCTCACTGCATGAGAGGTCTGCTGGAAACTGCTGCAGTCAGACCACATTGGAAGTCTACAGCAGCTTTAACTTATGTAAAAGAGCTTCAGCAGAGGCAGAACAAAAGAAAAACAAAGGTGCTGATTATCCATTTTCTCCCTACCCTTCTGTAAAGCCAGGTTGCTAGGAGTGGAGAATCCTCTCCTATAGACAAAGATGCCTGAGCCATGATGCTTTTCAGGATTCTTAAATTCATGATACTACTTGATCTAGTGCTAATCTCCTATATACACTTCTCTTTAGCAAGGAGTAACTCAAAGGCCAAAGGAACAGGCAAATTCACGTGTGCAAGAAGAAGCCATTGAGTAGATTTCAGGGGTCAAGAGAAATATTTGGGAAAGTTTCAAAAAATGGATGACTAGTTAATATAAAAAATTGCCTGAGCCAAATCCTCATCTGGTTAATATCACTTTATTCCTACGAAACTTAAATCTCTAGATTCATTAACACCAGATGAAGATCTGGTCCTTGTCTGGATTTTTCCAGACATGCAGCTATTACTTTTGCCCTCAGTTCCTAGCCATGTTCTTTAAATGCAATGAGGCAGCCAAAATTTCAGAAATATTGGAGAAGAGGTGTTGTCGGATTTCCAATTCAAGCCAATACTGAAAAATTGCTTCAAACTATTCTGGAGGGATAACTACTCTTCCCCATAACTGTCAGATCAAGATGGTAAATTCATTAAATCATAAGCATAAGTGATGGCAAAATGAGGCTGTTGCTGAGGTTGTGCACAGGCTTTGTTCAATATCTCACATTTTAATAAGAATATGAAGTCTTTGTTGTTATAGATATACAGAGTAGTTGATATTAATAAGAAAATACAGTTTGTTTTTATGCCCCTTGTCTGAAAGCAGCAGAAAAATCCTACTGTGTTTCCAAAAAAATTTCACTGAATTTTGAGAAATCTGGCTAAGGTCTGAAAAATCTTTTCTTCATGAAAAAAACATGTGGAAAAGTCAATTTTATTTTTTCCCTGGTGATACTCTGCTGACACTCTCTGAGTAAAACCAAGAAGTTACTGTGGTAACTGCACAAGCTACAAGATGCTATTCCTGGGAAAGAGATCTTCCTAGAATTCAGGAGCTATTCCTAAAGTCTATATGTAAATATCTTGCAATTTGTGATGCATACATCATAGATTTGAAAATGCCTCCTTTGTGAATGCTCTGAATGTAAATCTAAACTAATATTTCTTGATAATTCATATATGCTTGAGGAGATTATACAGACTCTTTCTTCTGACTGGTGGTCTGTACTAGAAATATTACCTATTCTGCATCTTATCACTGATAGATACCCACTGCAATTCCTGTGTTACATCCTGATGTGTATGAATCACAACATACATTTGGTTAGATTAATATGCACATTTATTAGTGGATAACAAACACCTTTAAAATACTGAGTTCATTAAGAAGGTTCCAGCAGTCCTAGAGATCTGTACTGAATAGAAGAAACTCAATAATGCAGATTCAGAACAGAAACTTTGAGTCATGGATAATCCAAATGCATACAAATATGTGAGAATCTCTAAACATTGCATGGATCTTTCCTGTAACATGTAGGGCCAGTAAGGTCAAAGGGAATTTTTTCCTTGACTTCAGTGATGCCAAGTAAATGAGATGACACAGAGAAAGGAATCTGTGTATTTTATAGCTTTGGAATTATCCAGGGAATTCGCTTCTCACCAAAAATTTTACTGTTGAACATCAACGGATCTAGCTGTGTTCTCATCTCAGGCTTACATTGTTTCCCACATTGTCAGATGCTGCCTTTTGATAATTAATTTTCAATAATTAAACAGAAAGAATTTGCCTGGGATTTTGAGTCTTTGGTACCAGAAGGCCTCAGAACAGAATGGCCACCTGGAGGGGTTTCCTGAAAGGCTTTGTTCAAAGTGAATCCCAGCCAAACAAAACATTACTGGGACTGAATTAGTACCAGATACAAAATAGGATGTTTAGGAAACCAGACATACATAACAGGCACATCGGAGCTGATCACGGACAAGATAAAAGAAATGCAAAAGCAGCCAGCTTGTGTGTGAAGTGCTCCTACCCTTCCTTCCTGCCAGCTTTCCCAGGCTAATATCACACAGCCTGCCTGGGTCGCAGAGCAACCTGGGTACAATGACTAGTACTAGCAACCCTTCCAGGCAGAACCACTGCTTTGGTCACCTATCATCCGAGCATCCATTTCCTTATTAAAATAGTAGTAGTAGTGGAAGCTTTGGGTGTATTCATGGACTCTCCAGTCCTTCTTCCACACTTCTTTAGTGTGTGTGATGAAGAACTAAAGCTCTATGTGAGGCTTTTTATTTGTTTTTCCTTGGTTGTTTGCTCTGATTTCCTTGATGGACAGCCTTCCTGAGGATGGTTTCAGCATTGTCTTCCTGAAATAAGGGCAGTTCTTAGGGCAATACAGAGGAAATTCCAAGAGACAACCCAACTTATTTATTTCTTCATGGGAGAAATCAACATAGGATCAGTCTATTCAAATAAAACTCCAATAAATTGTAGTGGTGCTGCATAAAAAACTTCAAGATTGTTTCATAACCAATAAGATTAAGAAGTCTTTTGAATATGTGTACTCTGTAGTATATTGCTAGTAAATGTAGTCTCATGCCTTTTCTGGCAAGACATCAATTGCTCCACAGGCCAACTTTGGCTAGGCTGCTGCCTGAGAGAATCAGATATTTTAGCATGAGATATAGGGGCTCTCTTAAAGTCTTAAAGTATTACCAGCCTAGAATTAAAAAACAAACAGTCATGAGCTGAGTCTGCATATTCACAAGATTTACTTAAGCACTGTGGGACTTTGGTAAATAAACTGTCAGATCCTTTTTGCTTTCTGCTGTTGTAGTTTTTGCCAGCACTGTGTTCAAGAAGGATCTTTTCCCTAAAATTTATTATTAAAAAAAATACTGTTATTAAAACAGTAAATAGCGGTGAAAGCACTTAGGTAGCACAGTAGTAAGTGGGATGTAGCCATTCTTAAATACACAGTGTGTTTTACTTTGGTTTGTACTATTGTCGGGGAGTTTTCTTTAAAAATAGAGGCTAAAAGTACATATATATGTCAAGTCCTTTCAGACAATTGCATATAAAATTTGGAATTTCTAACAGGTTCCTTACAAAATACTTCTGTATATGATTAATATAGTTCTTCACTGTTGTCACAGATCTCTCTACAACTCATGCAAAAATGCCTCCAGCTAAAGTACATAATTAATGACACCATAAAATCTTATTCTGTAATATCAAAAAGCGATTTATTACAGCAGATAAATGCAGTCATCCAGAAAACAATAAATTCTTGTATTGGAGGCACACTGTGATAAAGTAGATTAATTAATGTGGTAAAATTATCCTTGATACTCTTTAGTGTTTTATCTAAGAACTTTAATGAAAGTTAAATGAAATCACATCTTGGTACAGTGGGTTTTTTATGTATTTATCTACACTAATCAAAAGAAAAGAAAATTAATAAGGATAAAATACCTCAAAATTCATGTCCATTTAGAGAAACCTTCATTTAGGCTTTAAAAGACACACATTGATAATTAAACACATAGGTCAATTGCATTTCTGAACTCCTTGCCATGGAAAAATTCTGTAATGTGCCCATTGTACTCTGCATTTTTTCACAAAATACTTCATAATTAATCACTATTAACAGTTTCAATATGGAAACAGATGTATTTCTCCATATCGCTATGGTATATTTCAATTCTTGTTAGTGAAAAGCAGTTCTACACAGCAATTCCACAAAGCAACCAAAATCAGTTTGTTTATTTGCTTTTCTCAGCCAGTGAATCTGAAAAACTTCTGGATTTGTAATTCTACTTCAAACATAATTTTCTCCCAAAGAGGAAATTTAAGTCTCTGAATATCATGTATATAGTCTGTGCTACAGTTCAAAAAAATTTGGACACAGTTCCAAAAATGTCATGTATTTATTGTCCAAAAACTGAAAAGCATACTAGTTTTTATGATATTGCCTTCTGTAAAAATCACTGAAGTCAATGGAAATGTTTCTATTGATTATGTGAGTTTCAGAACAGACTGTATGTGTCTCCTAGTCGATAAGGTTCTGCCTAAGGAAAGATTGCAGCAATGTGATTCCTATTTTAAGAAATCAAGAAAATGCCTATTTTAACAAATTTCCATTTAATGTTTTTGCTGGACATCCTCTTACTTAAAATGAGACTTTAGAAAAAAATTTAAGACGCAGAAAAAGTCATCTGCTTACCAGATTGTATACTTTTCTATTATATCTTTTTGCTATTTTATTCCCCTAAGTGACATATTTCTTTGTAAATACATAATCTCTAAAATATTCAAATATCAAGGAAGAAAACGGAGGGAATTATTTGACTAATATTTCAATATAGCTAATAATTTGAAAATGATTAATTTACTTTAAATTATTTATTAAGCCTTAATTAACTACAAGTAAATTCTGACATTTGCTTGCAAGATCTAATTTACTTCTTTGACTTCCTAATACATACTTCCTTTTTCTCATGTATAGTAGGTTAGAAAACAGCTGGAGGTAAATGTCTGAAGTATAGAGAATTGTCTGAGCTTCATGACATCAATTATAGGCTAATTATTCTGGCCTGTTTAATTTCAGTTGGTTCCAACCACTATTGTAATGTCCATGCTTTATAATTATATCAATAAATACAGTAACACTAAAGCAATAAATAAAACACATTAAAATTATGACAGGTCATTCCTGATGGAAAAAGTATAAATGAAATAACGTTTCTCGTGTCTTTATGATTAATAGGATATTATATAAGATGAAACTTGTCGTTAGAAAGTGACACATTTTCCATGTGTCATGATAATAGCAAGATTACTGTGCAGAAATTCTACATATGGAGAACAATCTGTCATGATGATCTTTTTTGCTAATGAGTACATATGGTTTTTCTTCATGTTTTTTCAGAACAATTGGATCTAATGCACAGCATTCCAGAGCAATCAGATATAATGGCATTGAGCCCACAAAAAAAAAAAAAAAAAAAAAAAAAAAAAAAGTAGAATTTTACTTGCACAGGGAAATCAGAATTTTGCCTGCATGTATGTATATGTATTCAGCTTTCTTCATAGTAGTGGGAGAAAAAACTTCAAACTATTTTGAAGAATGAAGATTGGTCAGTAGCTATAAGAGGGATTACAAGATGTAGTTGCCTGTGATAACAGAGCACTAGACTAGATGACCCAGCTCTATGTTCCTGTTTAAGAGAAGTCTGATTTAGTTTATATAAAATAGCTTAAGGACCCTGTAAGAGTCAAGTGAAATGGAATTACATAAGGCTAACTAGGGTTTTATTCATTATCTATACATAGGCAGGAGCTAGTGTGTTTTTGGCATATGTTAAGACCTATGTTTCATTTCTTCTCATGCATTGCACTAGACTATGGCTTTGTTATTACTTATGCATGAGTTAGCAGGCCATGACTCTCCTGACAGGAGCATTTTTTTCCTTCTTTTTTTTACTTGGATGGTAGAGTAAAATGTACAGTGTGAATGGAGCCCTAGTTTTGGCATTCCTGCATTCGCTGTTGCTACATTTGTGGTATTTACTTTGACACACTGTGATGCCTCAAGCACACAGTGTACCAGTATTTGCCCTGGACAGCTCCTCAATCTCTGTGAGCAGGTCTCTAGAGGAACCTTAGGAGAAAAACAACCCATAAAAAAAATCTAAGCTGACATGCAGAATTTACATTGATTATGATACTACAGTGAAACTATCCAGCTACCAGCCAAGGACAAAAGCTATGACACAGAGGATATCTCAAAGTGAGACAGGATAGGCAAGTGAAAATCCTCTCTGTGGCCGTGCCTGGACCTAGGGTCCTGATCAGCTATACTGAGAAATTTTTCTTCTCTTCTTCAACCATAAGCCACGCCAGGGGCGGGGGTGGTTCATGGATTTCTGCTGCATTTCATCCCTGTTCTTCAGTGTCAGCAAGGAACTTGCAGCCAAGTAAGACCCAGGAAGGAACTGCTTTTACAGACTGGAATGTGATTACTCCAGCCAGCTGCTATAAGTTCATGGCTAGCCTATTTGGCATTGATCTATCCACTACTAGTGCTGCAGTAGTAGAGATCTGTAAGATACTTTATACCAAAGGTCTGGGAATAAAGGGGGGGGGGGAAGAGAAGGTTAACAATGTTCTTGAAATGGTAACTGACACTGAGACACTAGGGACAAGGTTGGGAGTTCCTACCTTGATAGACATTCCTCTGGTTAGCACCTAGCAAATACAGCACTCAGTTCTGAAGGTGCGTGCAGATGAGCAAAGGGAAATAAGGCATGTCTTCTGTGCTCATACCCTTGCATCATGCAGGAAGATGATCTTGAGGAAATGTGATGCCATCATGAGGGGGAAATGATACTGGGTAGTGTTGCAGTGTCTGTGTCAGTTTATTTCCTGTTGCTTTTATGTGTTTACAAGAGTTTGATATTGTTAAAATTTTGCATCCAGTTTTCCTACTCTTCCTTCTTTCTCGTAGAAATATATTAGCAAAACCAAAACAACTTATCAGCAAACACAACAGGAGTCAAAACCATGCACTTTTAAATATCATTGCAGACATTATCTGCTTGCTAGCAAGCAGCAAAAGCATGCACAGCAGTTTAGATGTGTGCAGAGCTCTGCTTGTTCTTTCCCCAGGATTTTTCAGTATGAAAGTTCAGGCATAGGTTTAGCTCGTCTAGCACACCAACTGCCATGGCAAAGAGTTGTGTTTCCTGCAGCAGTCTGTCAGAGGTGTTCATGAGTGAACTGAAGCTGATATATGTGCTGATTGTCCTTTATGGGTGGCTCCAAGGCTAAGAAGGAACTGCTCTTTTGCTGTTTCCAATTATGTTCATTTATCTTCTGATGGTGCCTGAGGGACCAGTCCGCCTTTCTCTTTTCTCTCCAGGTTTTCTTCCTCTTCCTCCTGCTCGTCTCCCATTCCCTTGTGCAGCTTACCTGTGCCCAGTTTCATGTGGTGGATCTCTTAATCTTTCCTGGTTGCAGTTCAGGCTCCTCTCCTTGTGAGTATTATAAAGATGCCTTGAACTGAGACTCATCTACAGGAAATCTCTGGCTAACAGGGACAGCAGTATTGCCACATGGGGAGCAGGAACCCACCGACCCCAGTGGGAGACATTGCCCTGCCAGCTGAAGAGCAAACCAGGCAACAGAGAAGGCTGTTGATGTGAGGACACATCGAGGGCCGGCCGCACCACAAGGGCAGGGAGCCATGCGGCAAGAGTGGCACCAAGACCTCACAGCAAGGGTCCAGGCCCACAGTGCAAGCTGTTGCCACGTTAAATTAACCTCTGCTGACTGGCTCTGTGTTATCACAGACTGTATCTGATAGCCGATCTACCTTGTGTAAAGTTACCTTGAGCATCTCCACTGCACCCTGCAGGATAGGCGCACACCAAACCGTGGGGTTTAACAGAGCTGGCCTTGCACTGGGCTGTTTTCCAGGCTCTCCCTTGAAGTGGCAGTGCCCAAGATTGCTAGAGGGAGAGCTGAAATCAGAGTGCCATTATGGAGTTAGTTATTTTCAAGTGGTTTGGAGCCGAACAGAAAAATAGAATTTTCTTTCCCTCAATTAATGAACATTTGGGGAAGAAGGATCAGCTTTGCATTTTTGCCTTGTTCCGATGTTCTGTGGAAGATGATGAGATTCATAACTGAGCAAGGAGCTCTTTCCGCAAAGCCTGAGCCCTCCAGTAGTTGTGCAAAGGCACTCACGGCATCAGCGTGGGGAAGGAGTCTAGGTTCCCCGTCTGCAGCACAAGCACATGAGAGGGAGCTCTCTCTCCAACAGCAGGACTGGAGCTAAACTGTCCGCATGTACAGAGCAAGAAAATGGGCTTTTTTCAAGGATCACCGTAGCAAATTTTTCTAAGCTGTGCCAGCACCGTTCTGAAACTACAGCAGGACTTTAGGATGCAGTATTTCACTACTAACTTAGACAGGCAAACTTGACTGTAGCAACAGTCTATATATTTTAATAGAAGAATTCATAAACATGTGAATATCAGATTCAGTCGTTATGTCTAATTTGGAGTCACATCCAGAAAACAAATTGAATGTGTCACTGCATCAAGAAACCATCAGACTACAGAGATTTTTTTTTTCCTCACCAACTTTTGTCTGAAAATTTGCTGTCACTGATCCAGACATTAGTGCTCGTGGGATAGATGTTTTTATCAGCACTGGAGGAAAAGTCAAAGTGGAAAAAATTACAAGGTTTGTGTCTGAAGCATTTTATGGATTGACAGAAGGTTTATTATTGTTCAGTAATATTAACAGGTTGGCATTGAGAGAAAGATTTATTGGAGCTGTTCTAATATCAAGATGCTTCTGCAAACACAAAAACAGATTTAAGACCTGAAGGGTATCCAGGATCATTTCAATGTCATTTACAAGTTTGGCAGTTCTCTTCACTTTGACTTATCTGCTCTCTTGCTGAGTCCATAGCCTCCAGGACTGGCTCCTTGCTGACTATCATAGCATTATGGATTTAACTTGCTGTAAATAGGACAACTGTTTATGTAATATTTTCATATAATATGATTCTATTATTAACTTATTATTTATATAATATAAATTATATTAATAATTATGAATGACTATTTCCCTTAAACTACGTAAAATTTTTAATTTCTTTTTTAATTTACCTTCTCTAAAGATCTTGTAACTACACAAAGTAAGCTGCAAAAAATATTAAACAATGTAATGGAAACATAAATAGATTTCAGCTGACAAAACAACATATAACTTAGGTTATTATTTTCTCTTCCTCTAAATATAATTAGAGATTTCACATACCTTTCCTGTGTTTATCTACAGTTTTCTTCAATAAAACTAATGAATACAAGGGCTTGAAAACCTTATACAAGAACTATTTTTGACCAAAAATTTCACAAACATCCAGTGTTTATTTTGTTAGCTGTGTGGAGACCTGTGAAATCAATGGACATTTCTGAAAAATGTTGCCCTTCAGAGATAATGTTTATCTAGCATAGTTCTGCTTATTTCTACCCTTAACCATTTTTCCACTGTCTGATTTTCACTCTCCATTTAAATACTTTCTGAAAGTTATTCCCCTACTTTTGTTATACATTGTATCTTATATAACTGTACCTAAAAAGAAAATTAGCTTTTTTTCTGGCTTTTTGCTCTTGAGCATCTGGGAGCACCTTGCCACCAGTTTAATTTTCTCTCTGCAGAGCCCAGTTTCTCTTCCCAGACGGGTAGGCCTTGCACGCAGCAACAAGGAGGAAGAAAACAGTTTTAAAGGCCAAAATATAGCTTTGAAATGGCAAGAATGGACCAGGAGAGAGATATTGTGTGAAAATACACTTCATATATTCCAGCTCTGAGCTATTGATCAAAGATAAAACATTCACAAACACATTTAAAGACTTGTTTCTTGTGCTGATATCTAAATGAATTTATTGCCCTTAAATCCTCTCTTAAAACTCACCTCCACATTTATGTATAAACTGACTTTTGCAAGGCAGCTGGGCTGGGTTCTCTCACTTAATTTAGCTGTCTAAAAGGCATTTAAGCCGTAGATGTAGACTACTTCTCTAAGCATCTTCTGCAGTCAGCAGATACTCACACATCCAGAAAACAATTCATCGCATCCTAGAATAGGTTGAATGTATGGTCCACTTCATATATTTGTCTCTCTGCATGGACTATGGCAACTGCCTCGATGACCAATACCAATTGCCTAACTTTTATACAGCTGAAGTTAGGTAAGATAAATCCTGCTACTAGTGTTTGCGTTGGTTTACCATCTTGATCAAGATAGTCTTATTGTTTCTTTGTCTATTCTATCTTCTCTATGATAACTATAAATCCCCATGATTATTATAGATAATGCTCTTTTTTTTCTCCCTTACACTTAAATTTTAAGCTCTTGAGGACTGGAACACAAAGTAGTCCTTAGGCTTTACACAGGAAAAAGAAAATAATTCTGGTGCCAATGAACAATCATTTAACACATATCCTTTTAGCAGTTTATAATTGCTAATTTACTCAGTAAAATTTACGACATCTGTTCGGGGAAAAAAAAACAAATAGTTTAAGATTGATGCTGGAAACTCTTGTTCTCACAGCACCAGTGAGGGCAATGGAAATATCCATATAAATAAGGGTTTGAAATCAGTGAGAAGACATGCAAAAATATGAATTATTTGCATGAGTAAGATTGCTGAATTGAGCTTTTCATTTGCCATCTGCAAACATGGCCCAATAAAGATGTGTTAAGATTTGCCACCCAGTAGCTACAACTCCAGATTGTGTTATGTGATATCCAATAATTGAATAAATGCATGGTATTTCTGAAGGATTGTGAAGGGATATAAAAAGATAGCTTTCTTTACTGCTCTTCTAGTGAAATTTCATATATTTGAACAATGTATAACTGCAAGCTATATTTAT
Source organism: Dromaius novaehollandiae (assembly GCF_036370855.1). Taxonomy (NCBI): domain Eukaryota; kingdom Metazoa; phylum Chordata; class Aves; order Casuariiformes; family Dromaiidae; genus Dromaius; species Dromaius novaehollandiae. Next base: position 32,738,662 of record NC_088099.1, read on the forward strand.
TCCTTTTCCCATTTTTTAATTAAAATTTATGAAGGCAGGAGCCAAAACCAGTATCTCTGAGTACATTAAATAGGAAATTCCTGGCACCTGATACGATTAGACCTTGAACAGTGAAAAATAACTGTGCTATTCGGAATGACTAAGGCTAGAACAGCTTCTGAAGTTTTGATTCAAACAATCTATAATGACACTGTCCTCCTACACTAAACCTACTGGATTCTAACAATCCCCATGTCAGCCTGTAAAATATATTCTCTTTGTACTGATTCTTGAGAAGATCATTTTAATACCATTTCACCTACCTTGGTCTTTTCTACAGATTTCTCATTGTAATTCAAAAATTTACAATTCTAGTTGTTTGCAGTGAATATTTGGCTAGTTGGAATAAAAAGAGGTTTAATTTCATATGCTTGAAAGAGAGTTATGCTGGAGTTAGTTAGAGGTAGACTCAGAAAAGGCTGTTCTTTACATCACATTGTGTGTGAAACAAGACAAAGAGAACTGCCTGTGCTGCTGAGCACCAGTGGGCATACTTCACAGAGCGCTGAAACACTGCCAGCTCTCGAAACTTCTCATGGGCTACTGTTCCTCCTTGGCATCACTCAACTGTGTATTCTGTTGAACATATTGTTTAAGATAGCTGCATGGAATAACTGCCGCCACCTCCAATGGGGACAAGATAGTAACTTCCCTTGACTACTTATGTGGTAAGTATTTTAATTATCAGCTTACTCAGCTCTGCAAGAAGAGTTTGTAAATATTGAAATGATAGGTTACTATCTATGTGGTTGAAAAATCTACTTATAAATGTGTCTTTATATCTCCAATCCCTGGAATCCTGGGTCAAACTAGTATTTTTCAAGAGTTTGGAAATCTTATGTTTGCCTCCTTGGGAATATTCTGAATCAGATATCTCACAAACCTCATGCTGAACCTGGCTTTTCCAAAGCAGACTAAGAGTATCATTTTACTTTCACATCATGTGGTAAGCTGGATCAGTCATTGACATCCATGGAGGACTATTCACCGTGAAGTCAGTGGAAGTTTACCCAAAAAAGAGCTTTAGGATCTGACCTTTGGCTGTGTCTAAACTGGTTGGAAGCTTTCAGTCTCCTGGATCTGGATATGTGATCCATGACCAAATTTCAGAAAAAATATTGATGCACATCAGCCATTGACCCTGGCCCCAAGGCCGAGGTTTCTTGGAAACAAAATGGGTGTTCACAGAATGGAAAGGAGCCATTGTGCCTTTGAGTCCCACCTCTGATTGGGATGATGGGAGAACCCAAACTCGGAGGCTCTGGACCAGTGCAACGTGAGAAATGCACCTGTCCCCTTTCTTCGATTTCTTTAAATTCTGATGCTGTTGCCAAGTCAAGTTGTTTGAAATATGTTCTGCAGTGCTCATGTAATCCTTGCTGGATTTTCTTATGTAATAACTTGATTACCTTGTATTTACTTTCACATTTATAAATGATCCATCCATTTTTAATTTAGGTAATGCAGTCTGCTCTGCACTGAGACATCTCCCTATATGCACTGGTACAAATATCAGTAGAAATCTAAAAATATTCATAACATTCCCTAGTTGTTCTGTTCTAGGCTGTGAATCAGTCCCTGACACAAAGGACCTGATCCTGCTTCTATTTAAATCAACAGAATAGCTTTTAATTCCCTTTGGACAGAGATGAGCTCATCATAACACTGAGAAAAGTTTGTTTTACTTCCCCCCCCACACACACAAAATATGTGTTTTTCTACCTTTCTGTAAGACTGAAGTATTTGCCAATATTTAGACCTTATTTAGGCAAAACTCTCATGACTAGGGATGTCAGTATATCACCTGCTGGTTCTTTTTAATAAGGTGGGGGGGAGGGTAAATCAAACAAGGCGCTGACCTATTTTGCTTTTCTGTTAAAGCAAATAAATAAGCTATATTCCTTAGCAGTAGGACTTGTAATGGGTATAAAAAGTCCCAAGCCCCTGTCTGTGAGAGTTTGTTTGGGGCTGGATGCAATCCAGTGGATGGGGAGCCAGTGAAGACTGGTCCCTCTGAGCAGTCCAAGAATGACCATTGTGTGGGGCAGCATGAGAAGGGCTATAATCCCCTTGGTCTCTCTCACAAACCACCATGGTCTTGCCTGGTCAATGCCTAGATTTGTACTTTGTTCTCCCAACTTTTTATTACTCTTTTGGCTATTAGGGCTTCAGTATTAAAGTGGAATAACGGATACAGTCCAAATTCAATGCATGAGACTTCCTGCCAAGTCCCACAAACAAAATTACAAGGTATAGCGAAATCTTACACTCGCTAGTTATTAGATCTGTCAAATGAATCATGCTTCTGGGGAATCAGATGTTAGTATTAAAAACCATAGCTGGTAGTGCAGAAAAATAATATTCTAGGATAAAGATTTACCGTTTAATGAATTAGGGCACATGATTTCCCCCAGCCTGTCTTGTACACAGAGTGAAGGAATAACGCAAATGTAGCATGACATAGATAATGCCTGTCGTAGTGTATGATAGGTCATTATATGGCAGTTGCAATTTATAATTAATACTGACCTAGGTCTCGCAGAAGGAGGTCTTTCTTTGGAAAGTTTCCAAGTCATTCTTTGTGTCCCCAGACACAGACTTACTGCAGAGTGTCACAAAGATTTCTTGCTTTGGAAGCAGGAAGGATAAAACAATGTAGAAAAGATTCTAAAGCATTTGATACAGTGAAGATTAGGACAGATTTTTTTTGTAAAATTTACAAAGGAAGAAAGCATGTATTGAAATATTTTCCTGTAGCTCCTTTGATTGTTGAATTCATTCACAGGTTTTCCTCTTGTGGTCTGCTCTGATGTATAAAATACAAACATGTTACCAGGCAAATATTAACGGTGTAACCAAATTTAAAAATTTGCCAGTAATTACCTTTGGATTTCTCTTCATTTGTAAAGTTTATACTAGCGCTGAAGAAGAGCAGAGACAAATCCTATTTGTATTTTTTTTAAGCGATAAAGCACATCCCAAGAATCCCTTGTACAGCAGAGCTTCAAATGGAAACGAGGAACACAGCCTAACTCTAATCCAACTCAGAGGCCTGCTCCTGCAAATGATTGTGCAATACTGGAAGTGTTCAGCCCTTTGGCAATATTAAGTGCTTGATTCATGAACCACACTGTAATTTAAGCATGTGAGAAATCTCATTTCTTACAGTCTATGCAGCACAGAATAGGTTGGCCAAACCTGTCCTGGATCGTGGAGGAAAGCAGCCAAAGACCATGTTCTGACACCTTTGGTAAGCGTAAGGGGTACCTCATTTTGGCAACATCCCATTGGAGCCAATGAAACTCCACTATGTGTTGTGTCCACGCTGCATGTCTATACACTAGAAAGCACTACGCTCTATTTATCAGCCTATAATTACCCACAATCTTGACACAATGATACCATGTAATTTAATCTGCTATAGTGAGGACACAAGGCCTTTCCTGATCTTTCCTACACTGTCTGCTACAAGCACAAACAAAATATAGTAGCCCTGGCTACAAGATTCCACAGGTGGCAAGCTGTATGTGGAGCTGGGTCAGGACGTGTGCGGGGCTTTAATTATCTGCTAATGGAATCAGTGTAGATGTGGCTATCAGGTACAAAGTATCAGTCTGTGCCCAAAGTAAAAATCCCAGCCCAAATCCACACTTTTCAAAACTTTTAAATTGAAAGACAGCAGCCTGACAAACCCCAAAACTGAAAATCAAAATAATAAAAAGCACCCTTAATACACTGAAGTTGCAACTGAAGTATTTTTTCCTAGAAGCTCAGTATTTGAAGTGCCACAGCTTTGAAAAAAGACATATAACACATCCATGGGATTTCATCCCTTTAATTTCAATCACCTGACACAACTGAAAGTGACTCGTGCTTTGTTGTTATGGATTTTCTATTGCACTTAATTCTGACTAGCAAATTTCATTCGTACAAAATATTGTCTGTTGCTGGCTATTGTAATAACTATCCTTCCATTGCCTGCTTCTGAGGGCATTATGTTTTAAAATCCATTAACAAGTGTGACCCTCATTCTTCATTGTTATATTTGTTAAACTCAAGAGATTTCTTATATTTTCAGCAACAGAAATATTCTTTCCAAAGAAATTCAAGGTCCTGAAGTTTTTATTTTGCACTTTTTTTGTCCTCCATCTGATATAATTCTGGTATCTTCTTGTTGGAAAAATAGTGTCAGGAGATCTTCATGATGTAGCTTGTATTTCCATTATTTCATTCTTGTCAAAAAAATATTGCCAGATCTCCTCAGCTACTTTCTCTATTAACTCTGTTAAATTTCTCCTTTGGGTCATTGTCCAGTAGTTGGTCCAACGCACTGAGCTGCTGGCAGACTGAAGAATCTAGTGTCCAGAAGAGCACTCTAGCAGCAAAGCTGATGAAATCGTAACAGTTATGGGATTGCACATTTTTTTACTTGAGAAACAGGTTTATAAAAAACAGTTACTGTGGATGCATTTCCCTCAGAATACAAAGGACAAAACCCATCAGTTTACTAAAATAATCTGTTTGGGTCTGACCAGTCACTTTTGAGAGTCAGTTTTCCTTGGGGTACAACGGTTCTATTCACCCGAACAATCACGAACTGTTACTGAGGAATGATGCCGTGTCCCTCCCACACGGCAGTACCCATTACAGAGGCTTACGATTGTCTTCATATTTGTATTTACTAACCAGCTAAAAGCTTACTCCCCATCTAACTCTTCTCCCATCATGTTCCCACAAGTCTGAATAACGAGATTAATAAACACAGCTTTGAAAGATAACCATATCAACAAGACTTTGTACTCCTGACCCTTTTTTTGTTGGTGGTGAAGTAGGTCTGCAGCATCCTGAGCTGGTTCCCATCACAATCAGGAGAAGTTCCAGCTGATTTAGATGGAACCTTTCTCAGACACTACATAGCACATCAAACTACAGATCTGTTTTCTAAAAAACAATGCTAGAAGAATAGCAGAATCAAGTTATACTTTTGTATTATTCTGATATGTTCCAGGCAAAACGTATCCAATTTACAATTGAAAGGGAAAGCTATCTCCCATCTCAATCCTAATATATTAACTTGCCAATGCTTGGCTCTATTAACTTGCTTAAAACCTGAATGTCAATTTGGATTCTTTCACTCTTTTATCCAAGTGTGTTGACACCAGCAGGCCAGTTACGCCATCCATAACACTCAAGCAATCAGATTGTTTTCAGGAGCTCTACAGATCCGTTTCGCTTCCTCTGATCTGCTTCAGTTATGCAGATCTAACAGGAGTACAAAACAAAACCAAAACAACAAAAAGCAAAAACAAAAAATCATGCAAAAAAAACCCCTAAAACAAGCAGACAAATGGGTCTGAACACACACAGGCCAAAGCTGTAGCAATAACGTCCGAACTTCACCTGCCCAGCCTGAGAAAGCACTGGGAGGCTGTGCCTACGGCACATGCCATGTCTCCCTTCCCCCTGGCTGTTCCTCGAACTGTGCTGTTGAATGTCTGGTCCACTCAGCACGGCTGGATCTGACTGTTCTTGGAGTACTGGCCAACATTAAACAGCCATCTTGGCACCCATTCAGCCTGCAGTCTCTCTTCTCTGATTGCCAAAACGCATGCGAGTAATTCAGATGTACTGGTGGATCTGGGTTATGAATAGCTGGCCACTGGGAACAGTATGAGAGCTTTATTGTGTTCTGTTGCCCATCATAAACCAAAAATGATTAGCCACATGTAACTGAGCTGGTATTGAATTTTAAATCCTAAGACATCAAGTCTTCCAACCTATTTCAATTGCTATTTATTCTTTCCACTGCTTTGGGAAAGAAAAAAAGCTTCATTCCAGCGCTCTACAGCAGAGGTTATCAAGAGGCAGTTCAGGGACTGTTTGTGGTCTGTCAGGCAAACTTATACTGTCCTTAGGAATACAGGCAGCACACCCATGAAAATGGGTCATTTCTGTGTGTCTGTTGGAGCGAGGAATTTAGCAGATTAGTCAGATGCACAGCTATGCAAACATGGTTCAAAAAGCAGGGCTTTTGTAGACTGCTTCAAAAATAGGATGAAAAAATTTGCAATTCATTCAAAAGCTGACCAGAGAGAGAGAAGAGGAGAGGACATAGCTAAAAATTAAAAAACTGGAAGACAGATGGGAATTTTTCAAAAAGCCTAAAGAGGAACTGACACTGAGAATTGACTTTAGTGGATTCTTCTGTATTATGCTCTCAAATCCATTAAAGGAACTGTTGAAAAATTAACCACCATGCAGGAGTTCAAGAAATCTCTCAACCATGTATTTGTTTTTCAGTCATGACACGGCTTTATGCATGTAAAAAAAGTAACCTACCATTTGTTTAAAATCACAGATTACTGGCAACTCCATCTCTTATGTAGACTAAAAATAGCAATATTAAAAAGAAAAATCAGTCCATTTCTCTAATTTGACTTCTTCTGGCACATTTATCTGCAAGACTTGTCTTATATGCCTGCTAAGGAAAAAGAGGGTGATCTTCCTCTCCATCAAATATATGCACAGATTTAAGGATAACATTATTGCCGCTGCAGGCAGACATAACAACATGGAAATCCATTGAGCTTCATCCTTCTGAGTTTGCCTTGTTCCAGTCAGGAACTCCCCAGATTTTCTTCACCTCACCTTCTGCATGGTCTCCAATAGCCTTCAGTACCTGATTAAATACCCTTCAGCTATTACCAGCTCGTTACCCACTCGCCATGTCTACAGCCCGTGATTGCTAGCTCTGGTAGGTAGAAAACACTGCTCCTTGGTGGCAGGATTAGCTTTTTCAGACCAAAGTGAAATTACAGTAGAAAACCGTATGGGCAAGATTGGACACTGCTGCCTTCTTTTCAGCCAGTGACAGCATTTCCTTATTTTCCTCTGTCCCTAACTCAGCCATGTGTTTGGGTTTTGTGCATGTAAGCCAAGTTAGCAGGAGGCTTGCCACTAACTTCAGTGGGAACAAAGTTTAACCCCCCTTTTCCATTTTTGTTTGCAATATTAAGGGAAGGAAATAGAATTTCAGCACTCTTTTCACAAACAGAGCTATACACACAGTCAGGATCATTGGGGAAAAATCCATCCCTGTTGAAGTCAATGTGATAGCTATTTTTTTCACTGTGCTTTCGTTTAGCCCATACTTGAGAAGAAAGCACACGCACACATAGAAGTGCAATTTGTCTTAAGTAAATATCAGCTACAGGAAGTGAATGGTGGAAACTAACTGGCTGTTTAAATCTTTGGTCACGGCTACAAAAGCTGTCTCCTGAAAAATATAGCATATAAATACATATTATTCTGTCAATCTTGTTCACATTTTTCTGTAGCAGCCTTCTCAGTAATACCCCCAATAATTTAGAAACGCAGCAACATTGTATTACAATACTATTTTGAGTATTAAGGAAAAACATCTATTGTCAGTGCTAACCTCTGTTTATTATAAGGAAAAAATTACGGTAGTATATCATTCAGATCTAATCTGAGAATTGTGCTTTGAAATAATCATGTAATTTCTTTTGCTTCCATTCTGTGCAGGTGCTCTTTTACTATTAATGTATATTTTGTTTTCAGGTGTTTATAAGACTGCTTATAAGGTTTCATTTATTTACTGTGTAGCCAGATACTAGATACAAGAATTGACTTTCCCTTGGTTCCTCACCACCTTGAGCTTGTTCTAAGTAAGTTTGAACTTCAGAATTGTTTCAGTGCTCTTGGCTGTGCAGAGAATGCAAAGCATTAAGTTGCTCTCTAAATCCACTGATTCATTTATTAGATTTTAGTGCCACACTGAAGTTGCACCTAAATATATTAAATTAATAGTATATGTTGTTTTTTGTATGTTGCTTTAAGTGGCTTTGTTGCAGTGGGTGAACATTCTCACCTCCATGTTTTTCTTAGAAAAAAACATGAAACAAAGGGAATTAAAAATCTGTGTGAGAATACAGAACAGGCTGGTGGCAGTCCTAGTTGCATTGCCTAAGTCCCTTCACACTCAATCTTGTGCTACTATCCTTGACTATCTTCCCCTTTAACATCACCTGAAGAGAACCACAGGTACCTTGTAATATAAGCTGGGGTAGAGAGGATGCAGTTTTGCAGACCCAGTTTTTAAGGGAAATTTTCCACTATGCATATGTTGGACACTAGATAGGCAGTTTTATTTTAACAAGCTGTCATAGACCTAATGTTCCACAATAATTTTCCTATGACATCCATTTATTTCTATTTCTAGAAGGTTAAACTAGTAATATCCTTTCAGTATTAAGAAGTTCACCTGCAAATTATGTCAAACTGCTTTGAGAAGACAATGCAATATATTTGCCCTTCATTTTATACTTATTTACTTATTTATATTTATAATTTATTTATATATTTATTAATTTATGTTTATATGTTACAAACTAAACATACATATATACACATACGTATATACATATACATACAATATACATATAAATACACACATATATATTTTTATATATAGGTATATTTAATTTTTTGTTTTTCTTAGGTTTCATGTTTTTAGAAATATAAATATATACACAAGTATACAAAGGCTTAGTTCTAAAGTTCAGCTCTGAGCAAGGAAACCAACTTGTCTGAGAAGACAAACAGCCTCTGCAACCAAACCTGACTCTCCAGGTTTTTGTTGTAAGGCTTCAAGTAGGAGCTCATGATTACACGAAAGTCTATACACCGCACCAGTTCTTATAAGAAGTGGTTTCACCAGTTTTGCCACCTAAATATAAAGTTATTCTATCACAGAGAAAAAAAGTCCTATTTTTAAAAAATGTGGCATGGTTCCTTAGTTTTAATCGCTTTTAAGAATCAATAAAAAGAGAGGATTTTTCTTAGGAACACCAGTCTCTGTCCTCTAAGTGCATGTGAGATTCCTTATAGTGCTCTGCTACAGCTTCCCCGAATAGCGAACGCTGGTGCCCTACGGAGCCACCATGAATTGATCGCACGTCTCCCGTGACCTGGGAGACAGAATAACTCTCCTGGATTTTTGCAGAGCAACTGAATTGTAAAAAAGGTAGTAAAACATACCATACCATGAGTTTAGAAAGAATTTATATTTCCTTTCAGGTTATATTCTGAATGCTGGCAGAATGCTCAAGAAGGACTATTTGTAATATACGCTAGTTGCAAAAAGTTAAAACTTATTTACCAGAAATGAAAGAGGAAAGCTCAGATAATATGATGTTTAGGAAAGGAAGTTGGTAAACTAGCCTTATACATCTAGACACTAATATGCTTCTAAAATAATTTCTGAATAGGACTGAAACTTGAGTTTGAGCTTGGGATTATTATTATGATGCCCCCCCCCCACACACACACACACTATTTACTGCTCTTCATTCACTTGCTTGCAGGGGAAAATACTAATGAGGCCATAGTCATAGGTTAGGCATCACACTTTCACTTTGTAATAGGTATTAGCAGTTCTTCATTTTCTCCTTCACACAAAGGGATGTCCTCAGAAAGTGATTTTTCCTGTGGAAGAGGAATGAGCAGGCTTTTTCTTTTTGACCCTTGTTAAATAACTTGACACATTTTTCCTTTGTTTGTTTGTTTATTTTGCAGTTCTCATTTCCAACACATTTCCCGTGGAGTGCCCAAGTGCATTTCCAAAGCGAGAACTAAGTATATCTGGGCAGCGCTTCGCTAGATCTTGGCCGTCTGAAGTGAAATAAATGAAACGACTGATCCGTGGCTCTTAAACTGTCTGAGCCCATCCACAGCAATGCCAAGGTTCACACTGTTAAACCTCTTGGAAGCTCCAGAATTTAACCCTATTGTGGGGGTTTGGTGTTTTTTTGGATCCCAGACATCTTTCTCAGTAGAGCTCTGATATTGGCACAGACAAGAAGATATTGCCTGGGAGGTTCTAATTTTTCTTGTTAGGCCAGGGTTGGTCTTCCTTTCCCAGAATATGAATGGTTAGTGTTTTTTCTAGCAACTGACCAAATTACATTTATACTCTTACAGGCTCCTGGATCCTAAGACAATTTCTTGGAGCGGTTTCTCCCCTTTATTAGCTTACTTTGTCATGGGTTTTCTTTGGCCACCCCAGGCACCAGGGCACAACACGTGCCGGCTGCTCTGCAAGGGTGGGGGAGCTGGGAGCTGAGGGCTACAGCAAGGCCAGCCGGGCAGGGGCCTCACCGATGAGGGGTTTGGTGCCCACCCCGAGCAAGGCAAGCAGAGCAAGTCCAGTGGCAGCAGTGAGGGCCAGCCCAGTTTCCAGGCAAGCCCATAGCAAGGCTGGTCTGACGCCAAGCAAGGAAGTTGAAGCAGGCTCCAGATCCACAAGGTACAGGTGCAGCTGCAGGCAGGGACAAGGATGGGGACCGCAGTATAAATGTAGTCTCTGAGTGTGAGGGGAGGCCCCTGATAGGCTTCTTGCAGCTCCTTCTTGCATAGGTCTCTCCCAGCAGTGGGATCCCAGGTTGCGCAGCAGCACCGTGTCAGAGGCAGCCTTGAGCACCAGCAGCCGAACCCCCAGGAGGGCCCAGGGAGTGGCACTTGGCACCAGGGACTTTCTATCCTTGCTTAGCTTTACTCTGATTGTGACTTCAGCTGAGCAAAGGAGGACATAAGACATTTCCCTGTCCACAGCAGAAAAAACAGTGATCTCATCTCAATGTGTTTTTAACACAGATATTTGAGATATTAATAGACTTCTTTTAACTTGGACCTCCCTAAATATCCTCTCAGTGGTATTATTACTGTAATAGAACGTACTCCTACATGATCCTACTTGGTTAGCCTTAAAAATACTTTAAAAACAAAAAGGAAGAACACAGTCTTTCTCTGCGAATACTAAAGTCTATCTTCATCTATGAGGAAAATGTTGATGAATTGCCATGGAAACATTTACTAATTGTCCATGTAACCCATAAAAAAAGTAATGAAAAAAGATAATACTAGTCAAGAACTGACACCCTGTGAGGGGTGGCTTGAACCAGAAATAATTGTTTTGAAAAGAGGCAGTGTGCTATAACAAAACCTTTCCCTCTTTAGAGTATCCCATTGCACACTGAGATTACCTTGCTGTCTTCCCAAATGAGACCACATTCGCACTGGGGAATAGCGTCACAGCGACCCTTGATGCCTGTTTACAGTCCATCCTTCAACACACAGGGGTTAGTGGACTGTGACTTTGATCAAAAGTCAGGACCAGTTCATTCTGTATTATAGGTTTTAAGATTTGATTAGTCAAATTTCTCACATTTTTTTTCCATATTATTTTCACTACCTGTAAAAAACGCCCTCTTCCAGCTACCCAGTCTATCCAGCTACCTACCTCTATACATTGTGCTGCAGCTGCAGCAGTGACTGGTCAATGCATGAGCTATCAAGCTAAAATCCATCTTTCTCCATATAAGCTTTGCTTTATTGTTTCCATGTGTAGAAGAGGCATTACTCTGGTTCAGTTTCAATCATGTGTCATTTTTCTACTTATCTGTTGCTACTGAAACTTCTAAGGATGTGTATCAGCATAACCTAACAATGATCATCAGAGGAAGACTGAATAGCAAAAAACGACTGATACAAGCCTCATACATTTCACAGAAGCATTTGAGAGTCTCTATCCTGTTTTGGTGTATCTTGAAGCAATATGGTATGTCAAGGAAAATAATATCAACGCAGCTTTATATCCAGGTGCAACATGCACAAATAAAGCATGAATGAAATGAGATGAAGACTTAAATAAAATATTCTGCTAGAGCATTAATGCAGAGCAGGTGGCATGCTTTAAGGAGATGCCAAACTTCTTGAATATAAAGGCACATCGGCAAAACCAAATAATATAAACAATTAAACTCTGCCTTTGCTAATAATTTACTATCAGAAAAGTTTAGATAGCAAAAGCATTAGACATTCATTACATGCCTCAAAAGCAGTATGCTGAAATTTTATTTTGCTAGTGACTTAGGTCTTCAGTGTCCACTCAGTCAACATGTAAGAATATTTATAAAGGCAAACTAAAAGACTGTTGACATGATATTAAGCATAGGGTTAACAATCACATACAAAATATCAGTTCTAACAAGAAACCTAAAATTCAAGTGTTGCTTTAAAAGGCAAAGGAGTGTAAGAGATGAGTCAATCTGAACATCTTGGCAGTAATGTGAGAGCCAGTGGAGATATCTAGGAGGAAATAATGTCACAAATTAGCAAGGCAACAACTGTATTTATCACCTTAAATAAGATTCAGTCTTTGACAATCTACAACCTAAAGAACAAACTGAATTTTCAGTTCATGTTATTTTCAACCTAACAGATGGATGTGAAAGCTGGAAATCTACCAAAAGTTGAGACAGCCATCCAAGAAGCCTGATAAAACACTGAGAAAAACTTAAACTTAGAAAAATAGTAGTTTTTAAAATAAATGACAAATTTGCCAAAATTTCACATCATGTTTTGTCAGATATCAACCAAAAAAGAAAATGGCCTTGTCTGGGATACATGTCATCAAAATAAATAATCTACTGTGGTAGCAGAATATGCAAAAGGGGTCACCTAGAAGGACATCCCCCGTTGCAGTCCAGGAGGGTTAACGCTCACGCAGCTTCCTCCCGTGAAGGCCGTGGAGCCCACTGCCCGAGGCACTGAGCGTGCCGAGGCCTCATTCGTGCCTTGCACAAGGCCTGAAGCCTCCATCTCACAGCCGTGACCAAGGACAGCTCCCGTTCAGCCCTTGGACACTTCACCTCTTCTGTGATTTTTATTTTACAATGTGGAGTCTGCTATACTTATGCTTGTAAGTCTGCTTTGAAACTGAGTAACGACTATGACTTGAAAAACCAATTATTGGTATTTTCAATAAACTTTGATGAAATTAAAGTCATGAAAACTGAGGGCACTTGGAAGCTCCATTGAGCTTGTACGACATAGAGCAAAACAGGTACCGTAGTGTGCTATAGGTATGAAAGAGTGAAAATGCTATGTACAAATAATGGTTGCCTGCATCAAGCAACTGCTCCATGTGATTGCATCATGTGCCTGGAAGTTTTAGAACAGATTGGTGAAATGACTCCACTTGAGTTTTTAAGGGCAAAGTCTGAGGAACAGAATATACTTTTTTGGAAAAGAATGCAGAAATGAGATTCTGGTCTATCTTTTTTCTATACTTTCAATAGACCATCACTTGTGACATTACAGAAAATGGTAAGATAGTGAAGCTTCAGACCTTCCACCAAACACTGTTTTTCATTACATTAGGCCTTGTCTACTCTAAAATATTTCCCAGTTCCAGTCATTTGTGTCTCCACATGGAGTGCCTTAGTGCACAAAAGATAAACTGTGCCAATACTAACATCTTGCCTAGGTCAGAGATGCACTTGCTGCTAGTTGGAATTACAGAAAGTCCATGGAAAACAAAACCCCTAAAATGTATCTCAAGATACATTGAAGACAATACATTCTATTCTCTCCTAATGGTCACCATCCTTGCTTGTGCTCCTGGCTACATCACCCCTACTTGAGCTTCCTTTGCCCTGCTACATTAAGATAAATTTTATGTCCTTACTCCTCCTTGCTCCTTCATCATTGATTTTTTAACTTTTACCTCATCACTACCCTCATTGCTTGTCATATAACAGTGCAGCCTCATCAGCTCTTTTGCTGACCTGTTCTAGTCTTAGTCTACCTTCTTCTCTGTAGAGCAACTGGCCATGATGGTTGTAAGAAATGATGGCTTAAGGGACAAAGGTGGTTCACCGATACCTTATATACTTTCACTAGCTGAAAAACTGTAAATTGATATAGAAATGAATGTATCTAATTGTATTCTTTACTGCTGGCTGTTTTAAAGCATGTACTTTTTTCCTAGGGCAAGAGCAGTTTACTGTGACTTCCTAATTTGATAGATCCACAAGGCCTGTTTCGGAGAGAGACTCTGCAATGTACTGCCAGGAGTCAGGGACAAAGTATTTGATGATCTTAATAGAGAAAATGTATATAATGAATGTAATGTATGTATGTAATGTATGTAAATGTATGTAATCCTGCCCTATTTCCTCTTCAGGCCAGTTCATGTCCATTGAGTTTTGTTGTCCTTTGTTAAGTTACGTAATTTAATTAATTTTAGTTTAAAATACACATAATGTTTTAGCTGGATTATGCAGATATTTTATACCTTTTGTGTAATGGTAACAAAGACTTGAAGTTATTGAACTGTGTACGTGAGAAGTTTTCAAGTTATTTTTAAATTCAAAGGGAAAAAATCCTCAAATCCTCAAAACATTGATTTGAGAACTGAATACCAAAAAAAAAAATTGCACTGGTTTTACCAAAGGATACAATGTATCCCTAAAAAGATCAGTCAAATGTAAGACCTAATTATTTTCCTGAAATTAAGCAGAAGTATTCATGATTTTGTATTACTTTTGCAAGATTCTAAATCAAATTATTTAAGATAATCTTTCAAGGAAGGCAGTTTACAAGTATAATGGAAGCCATGGGTGCTTTAATTATTAGGTTTTATTTCAGTGCACTGTACTTAAATGATTATTCTGATAGTTGAAGCAGTCTCATCTGGTTTTCTAGTTTCAGGACTGGAATTAAGTGGCATCTTTTACTTGTAAACTGAGCCCAGGATGCAGAAAGCACCGAGACTCAACAAACACGTGCAGACACGTGACACCATATTTTCAGAGCAGAATCATATTATAAAATAACTGTGTTCAATAAGTTTAAATGCTAACTGGAACAGTATTTTAATCCTTTCACTGCCTTTGAGCCGCACTTGTGTCTCAGCCGTGATATTACTTGACTGTCTAGGCAAATTAATTGCATCCCCTAAGAGGAGTCACGTAGGTGCTTATCTTATTTATACATTTCTAATGCAGTCACCACTGTGATAGCTAAACTATGCTTTGTCCTTTTCATCTTTTCCTTTCCTTTTATTCCTTACTACATGCAAAAATATTGGCAAAGCAGTTGAAAATGGCAGGAAGTAGCTCTCATTTCCAAAGCCAATTAAAACCTGTAAGGCAAATGTGCCTACATCACGGCTGCTCCATAGGTCAGCCTCTGCATCTGGCCGCGGGCGAACGTCGTGAGAAAAAACCAAAAAGCAGAAAAACCGAAGAAGCCCAGCATCTCCTCGCAGTCCGGAAGATGCATGGTGTTGCGTGTCTGTCAGCTGCTTTCAAAAATACCTCCAGTTAGACCGAACTCAAGTGCAGCCAGGTGTTTTTAGGCAATCTTCGCGCTCTGTTCAGGTGGTTTTGCAGAACGAAGCCGGGAGCTGAGCAGGCATACTCTCGAGTGCTATCTCATAACGCAGAACTTCCCCCATAATCGGAGCGTCCGCTAAAAACAACTAATTTGGCATCGCTCTCGATGCCGAAAAAGGTTCCGACGGCGAGTTACCGCGGCGCTGCGGGGCACCCGCGCGGTGACACCCCTCCCTCGCGGGAGGATGGCGGCGCCGAGCCGAGGAGCCGGCTGCGCTCCCGCACCGCGCTCCCCAGTGCGGAGCAGCGCCGCGCAGCGCCGCGGAGCCGGGCGGCGCCGGCGGCCCCCGCCGCCGCGCCGCGCCGCGCCGCGCCAGGCCGCGCTGCCATGACAGCGCGCTGCCGCCCGCCCGGCCCGCCCCGCCCGCCGGACCGGGGACCGGCGCCGCCGCCGCCGCTTCTGGGGGCGGCCGCCGGGCCGGCAGCGGGTCCGGCGCCGCCGCTTGGCCCCGCTCCCCCCTCCCCCGCGCGAGGCGGCCCCGGCCCCGCCGTCCCGCCGCCTCCCCCGCGGGGTCAGCCGGGGACAGCGCCCGCCTCCCGCCGCAGGAAGCGCCGCAGCCGCCGCGGCGCCTCCCGCGCGGCGCTCGCCTGTGGCAGGTGAGACCTCCCGGCCCCCCGGCGTCGGCGTCGGCGGCAGCGGGGCCGGCGGCGGGCGAGGGAGGGGGCGCCCCGGCGGGGATAGCCGCGCCGCTCCGCGCCGCGCCGGGCGGGGGGTCGGTGGCCCGCGGGCGGCGGCACCGGGCGGCCGCCCCCGGTGCCCGGAGCCCAGGGCCCGGCCGGAGCCCGGCGCGGAGCTCCCGCAGGGCCGGGGGAGCCAGGCCTGCGCCGCCGCGGGACTCGGCAGTGCCTGCCCGCCCCCTCCAGCCGCGCCCGGCCCCGCCGCTTTGCGCGGGCGGCTGGTCGCTCCGGCCCCTGCGCTCCGCGGCTGCGTCTCCTCCGCGTGCGCGCTGCGGGGCAGGGGCGGCGGGAGCGGGGGCCGGAAGGTCGGCGCCCCGACAGCGCGAATTAAGGCAGAAGTTGTGAGGATCTCTGTGAACGTCTCCGTTAGCTTCTCATTGCTCTCTGTAGCTCTGTTTGTCACTTGTGCTGCTGGCTGCGGAGTGGTGGTTAGAAGAGCGGCGCTTTTCAGGGTCCAGCGTGGCCACGTGGACTGAGGTCAATATTGTCGTCACCGGCAGCTTTGCGAAATGGTGAGATGGTGGATGGGGCTCGTTCATGTACTGTAGCAAGGAGGTGCTAGAAGGTGGAAAGCGGGAAGAGACTTGGTGAAAAGAAAGCACTGCAGAACATATAGGAGGATGTTGATGTGTAGGAGTTTTTAAATTAGATCTCTCTCTTAGGTGTTAAAGTTTTTTTTTTTTTCTGGGAAGAAAGCGTACCTGACAGAAAATACTGCAGGGCACTAAGAGAATACACGAGTCGGAAAGGATAGCAGGAAGCTACTTCTAGACTCCGCTTTTGATGAGCTTCACTAGAAAGGTACTGTGTATCATTTAAAAAGTTGGTAGAGTCTGCAGCAGGAGGATTTCCGAAAGAAGTAAGACTTATTTTTAGTTAAGAATCCAAAGCAGAACAGGATGTTGGGCTGCAAAAGTTTAAGGACTTACGAACATAAAATGAACATATACATAATGAACATAAAATAAAAATATACAGCTTCTAATCTAGATTTATATTGAGTAGTTGACATAAAACTTGAACAGGATAAAGGAGAAGATATTGTTTGATAGTGGGAAAAAGCTTGGGAAATAGTATCAGGATTTATTAGAGAAATGGAGAAAGATTGTCTCAAATTTAAAAAGGAAACCTCTTTAAAATGAGGCCCAGTGAAAAGAAATAATGGGAACATGCTAATATGGAAATGCTTTGTTTTTATGGAAAAAGCTGAAATCAAAAACTTTTGAGAAAGACACTTGGGAAAACATTGAAATCCAAAGAAATGTCGAAACAGAGCATGAGTAGATAGCTGGCTTGCTACAGATCTTCCTGGAGACGTTTCTCTAGGTTGGACGATTGCAAAATTCCTGTCCTGGGGGCTGTGGATTAGCTTTGCTATGTGGATGGCACTAAGAGTAGAAACCCACATCTTGAGATCTTACTGTTTTATTTTGGGGGCAAATGAAGTTGTACAGGAGAAACCTGAGAAATTATTGTATGTGCTTTGGGCTGCTTTTCTAGCAAGCTGAAAAAAACTAAGGAGGAAAAACATCTAATGCAGAACAGTGTATCTGCTCCAGTTGGAGGATGTTGGAAAGAAGGCCAAAATGTTAAAGAGGAAAAATTGAAATTCCATTATGAGGTACTGCAAACCAAGGAAATACAGGTTTTATAGACATCTGAAAGGAAGAGAAAAAGATTCTGGGGCAAGTAGCCGGAAAGTATTGCCAACCAGAAGGAGCAACTGTGACAGAGGTTGGCTCATGTACAGCAACATATACGTGACTATGGGGTATAGTGTGTTACTACTCAAAGTTGGGGAACTGTATAGCTATCCCTTATCAAGTTGGGTTTTCTAGGCCACAGCAAAACAGAGCATTTATTTAAAGGAGGGTCACGGGGCTTATAAACCTCTAGCTTATTCATCCACCCAAAGGGAAGGCAGCACTTTTAATGTGGTGTTTGCCACTGTGTCAGGGGGAAAAAAAAGAAAATGCAAGGAAAGCTTTTACAGAAACTTGAAAGTGGTGCCATTATAAAAGAGTATAGATGGCTGGAGAAGAAAAGGCATGACATAAATAAAAAGAGAGAATAACAAACTATATGGAGTAAACTTCCTGAACTTTCAGGTCAACAAAGCAATTCAGCAATATTTCCAATCAGTCATGACAGTCATGCACAACAAAAGATATCTTTTACATTTAGTTCTGACATTGGCTTCCTGTATACATACCAGTTTGTTTTTTTATTGTTTTATGAAGTTCATAATATTTCTATTACAATTCTTCAAATGGCTTTTGAAAAAAAGTCTGCCATGCAAGGGCAGTGAAGCTCATTCTAAGTGAAAGCCTTCATACATATTATTCATAATCTGTTATTCTTTTGTACCTAGCAGTTTAGCAAAATGTGAGGGAGAAAACATGTAAAGTCTGAACATGAAGAACCTACAAAACTCAGGTTGATAGAGGACTATAGATATACAAGATCGACCAAACATTTAGTGATGTTTATATTAATGGATTAGTAAAGAACTAGTGGGAGGAATACAAAGATCCACAAACAGCTGTCAACATATTAGCTAAAATATTGCAATTGTCTGCCAAATAGTGGCTATGATTTCAATGTCATATTGAGGGCTGTAAAGTCTGAGTGTATTATAGAAACAGGATTATGAATTCAGTTACCTTCATTTTGTGAATTAAAGTTTTAGGTGTAGTTAGTAAATGTTAAAACATTTGGTCTCTTTTTGGAAAATGACAGAATATGTAAGTCACATGGTTACATCACAGATGTTTTCCTTTAGGTTTCTAGAGATGAGCACAAGAGAGACTCTTGACTTTCTTCTGTATGGCTAGGTCCTGGTGATGATCTTTGATCAAGCTCATGGTAAAGTAATACTTCAGGAAGTTAACCTATCCTCCTGATAAAGGTAAGGAGATTTTTTTAAGAAGTTTGACTTCTGAATGACAGGTGACTGTTCCAAGGATGACTTCAGAGAGTGGAATACGTTGTGTTGACATGATGTGATCAGATCTTATTTGTAAGGAAACAGGCGAGCCAAAGACTGAATGGCATAGGAAGTAGAGTAATTAAAATAGATAGGAAGAAACTTAGAAGAAGAGAGGATCAACACTGTAATTAAAAGGGGATTGTAGTGGAAAATGTTAGAAGCAACATTTATGACTTTGGTGAAAGAGTGGTATATAACACCACCTTCTTAATCATGTTAGTATAATGGCAGATTAGCATAATAAAAGGGAGCTGTAAATAAGTACTACTGAACATAGTGTCATCTTGTGTCTAGTAGAGTGGGGAGCATTGTGATCTGAAATTGCGGAGCTAGGTGCTTATCTGGAACGGAAAACTCAAAATTTTTCTCATCTCATGGGTGCACATGTTCTTTAGTCTGGCTGGGGTATGTGGATTTTGCTTCCTTTACAGTGTTAATTGTTTTGAATTTTTAATTATTCGTCTTCACATTAAGAATGAATGAATTATTTACCGTTATGAGATATGATGGGAGATGTACTCAGAATCTGAGATCTGTCCCATCCTCTGGGATTTAGTTGGATGATCTCATTAGATTCAGAGTCACTGCAGCGAGTCTAGAAATGTGCAGATGCTAAACATAATGCAGAATTTTAATTATTGTTTACTGTTAATTAAAATGCTATTTTTGTTTGTTTTGCCTCCCTCTGGCATCTTCAAGTCCTAATTAATTCTTAGCTGTGAGTGGTGGGATTAGGATTGGCAGCAACACACACCTCAGACAGCCCACAAGCACCTATGGCTCTACAGGCTGTAGTATTGCAGCAGCGAAGATCAAACCCTTGAGTAGTTGGATAAAGATGGCTATTGTTGTTGTTGCCAAGATTATTTTTATCATGCTGTCAACATATTTGTTAATGTACAAACATGCAGGTGAGGTACAGAACTCATGAAACTCATAAAAAGTTGTAGACTTTGTATACCTGTGAAATTAGAGCACTAAAGATGAGAAGTATAGAAAAATGTTGAAGGGGAATCGGTGTTCACTTGACACATTAAGAAACTGGCTGGCACTGTTTCTTTTGGTGAACTACTCTGTGACACTATGACACTGATAGGGAAAATCTGTGAGCAAATATGTTTAATTGATGTGGTTCAAGGAGTGGCTAACTATTTGGCATGTTTGTGTAGAGGTGGTATTTCAGGTGCATAACTAGATCGTGGTTGAGGGTTTTTTTTTTCCTTTCCTATAATGTTGCAGTTGTTTCAGAGTACAATGAATTTTTTTGGCTTAGAAGTGCTACTGTAATTGGTTTCTAGAGCTTTCCTGATTTGACCTAATTGGACATTTTGAAAGGTTGCCAAAGTATGAAGTAGGGTTTTGCCAGTTTTCCGTCAATGATTAATAAAGCTCATTTGGAGGATCAAGTAGAGTTCTGAAGATAACATTTTGAACTGGAAATGTTATAAAACCAATGAGTGCTATTTTATTAGTGGGTGTTTTCAATGCTGAATGATGAAATGTGGCACTGTAATTAACAATAAATGTACATATTTTTCAAGAGAGGCTTCTCCCTTCAGATGACTATTACATTGTAGTGGTAATTCTGTAGTCAGGGTTGAGAAGCACTTTCTGTTTTGCAATGACATTTTTGGCAAAATTCAATTTGTTGGTTTTAAAAAGTCATTAGACCATTAAAAAGTGGTTTTAGCAGGTAAGAATTGTTCAAAGGTTTATTTCCTTTTCACAGTGTTAAGTGGCAGCTCTCTAAAAAGTTAGTCTTTAGAACAAACAAGTAACTGCTCTTGATGTATCTGAAGACCTAGGGAAATGAAAAAAAATGAAGCGGTATGTTTGGAGGGAGGAAAATCAGGTAGTGTGTCCCATTATCAGTTCCTAGTCATCCTCGACTCCTGCCTGAGTTCTTATTTTTATTAAAGACAATTGAAAAACTGAGTGTGAGTTGTTCAGCCTGTTTCTGTACATTTCTAATTTGTTTATTGCCCTGGTACTGAGTGTAGATTTGATGGATAGCTTTTTCTGAAGGAAGAGAGCTGACTATGGTGAATAAGTTAACAAGCAGGAGTTTCCTGCATGTTGGAATTAGCTACTTATCTGTCTCATCCATTGCTTGTTTGTTCATGTTTTGTTCATTCAAATGTATCCTAAAGAAATGAGATATCCAGCTATTATGGTAGCTCCAGTTTCTAATTTGTTCTGGGAGTACATAGCCGTGGGTCTGAGTGCACCAGGTAGGATCTGTAGGTGTTTACATAATACTTGTCAGTGCATTTAGGCCACAATTAGCTTTTTGATTTTTAAGTTATTGGACTTTGGCTGACCAGGTAAATACTAAAAAATATAGCCACAAATTACATTTATACTCTTTTCTGCACAGTGAATTCTAAGTGGAAGTGATTACATCTGTCTTTTTTTCATGCCTTCCTGATGCCACTTTTCAGATAGTATTTTTTACCAATGTATGAGCACACTAAGTGCTGTGCTATGACTTGTTATACTTACTCTTTAGAACAAGAGCTTTTATTAAAGTATTTTCCTCTGCAATGATTTACATACATTTGGTAAGAATGACATACTGCTTCAGCAAGTAAGGTCACTTGAAAAGCCAGAGTTCTGATTAAAGCAGGATTCCTCCTTGGTAGGTTCTACAGAGCTTTGTAAAGCTGAGCTCCAGAACATCTTCTAGGATTCTTGGTGGATTGGGTGTTCCAGGGGAAGGAACTGCTTCCTCTTCAAGACACTGTTAGCAAAAGTATCACAACATGAAGCCCATAATCACAGTCAGAGACTCTTTCCTCTTGTAAGTCAGGCGAATCTTATTTAAATTGGCATTTACTGAAATACGACTGTTGGAACTCTACCAATGCTACATACTACACTGAGCAGGTATATATGTGCTACACTTGCAGCAAAAAATGACAACAGGCACTCTAAAATAATAGATTTGTAGTATTATACTATTATAGCATTTCTGCTAGTACCATGGTAATATTTCTCTTCCATATCTTTGAAGAGAACTTAGGAACTAAAATGCTTCAGTGAAACTCTGTATGTGTCCAGAAATCCAACTGTTACTGGATTCAAGATGATAAAGGTAAAGTGACATCATTCTTTCCTCGTTTTAGGCCTGCTAAAATAAAGCTTAGCAAAATATTGGTAAAGCAAAAGACGGAGAATGAAATAAAAAGATGATAGTTTATTATTTTACATGTTTTTACTTGCTAAAATGAGGAAATGTCATAATCTTCTCCAGAGAAGAAAAACTAGGCTTCTAAGTTCTGTTCTGAGTTTAGTAGAAAAGTGGAATCCAGATTCATAGCTTTTATTATCTTTACTTAGAGGTGGAAGCTGTCTTCCAGAATCTCCATATTTCTTGCCATGTTTTCCATACTAATGCTCAATTATGAAGAACAAGTTGATTTTGAATATGACAAGCTGCACATTCCCTCCGTTAATACACCACCCACCTGGTAGTTGAGCTCCATATGGTCTTAGATTAGGAATGAGGGAACTTGCAAAGCTCTTGCTGTTGTCAGGTCTCCAAAATCTAATCTTTCCCCAGTGGGTTTTAGCTTTCCCTCAAAGTAACCCAGTTACAATTTTTACAACTACAGGAGCCTTTCCAAGCCCTAATCTTTTAACTGAAACCACAGTGGTTTGGGACAAGGGATCTGGTTTCAGTAGGACTTCTAGCTAGTCCGTAAAAGAACAGCATTCATCTTACCACTCTACCTTCTTATAGAGCTGCAGTCACTCTTGCTTTGATTCTTCTCAAAAGAGATGTCCGTTATCGACCATTAAAAGGGGACTGTGTCCAAAGCCTGTGGTGCTGTCACACCTATTTCAAACCTAGAAATCTTTCTGCAGGTCAGTTTAATCCTATTTCTTCATGCCTGGCAGGCTGTCCTCACTGATGTCCCACATCTAACCCTTTGTCTATTCCATTCAGTATGAAGGGAACGCTATAGATCTGAGTTAATGAGTCTGCCATTTGTCATCTACATTCATCACTAATAATTTATTAACTTACATGGAGTTGCTTCTGCTGTGTATTTCTGTGAAATCCAGAATCTGTGAAATCATTTTTATGAGATTTCGAAGGCCTAGATCATAAAAATTTTCATCACAGGTGGCATCATAGTATACCAACAATGATCTTGTCTTTTTAGAACATAAGATATATGAACCACCATTTTCGTTTACAGCAGTAGCACATATAGCCCAATTGCCTTTCACTGACTGACCAGTAGAGGATGTGTACAGAAAAACTGGAAGAAATATGACAAGTGTAGAATTTCCTAACTTCTGGCAGTCAGAGGTTATAGGAATTTCCTGAGCCAGAGATTTCACTAGATTGCATCATGATGTTTACTAGCCATTGATAGACCTATTGACCATAAATTGTCTGATCTGTTTTGAACTTTCTCGAACCTCCACATCATCCTTTGGTAGCAGTCCAAATAGCCTCTTTTATTAAACTGGTTTTGCAATAAAGAAGAGAATATGCACAAATTCCTATTTAGTCTGGAAGCCTGCTTCAGTTTTCTGCTGTAGGAGGACTATGACTGTTTTCTCAAATACTTTGTAGCTGCAATTTAGAAACACAAACTTTAAAAATGATTTTTGGTGATAACTTAATCTTGCTGCTTTTTTTCCTCATTCAGATTTTTCTTGTTCTTGTTCATCTGGTTTTGTGGACCAAGCACTGATATTCTGCTTGCCCTGTGCATCCTTGCATAACTTGAAAAAATTCCCCTGCTGTGTTTTTGCATGCAAGATCAAAAATGGATATTTTCTGAAATATGTGGTGATATGAACTGTATATTGGAGGTTAGATTGTGCCTCTAGATTTGTTTCTTTCACTTTTCCTTTCCTTCTTGTTATTTAGGGTTTTTTTTTTAATATTTGTCTCAATTTTCATTCATTTCTCTTCTGTTCTCACACACATGCTGTGGTTCCTCTTGAATTCTGATGATGGAATGGAATTGGATCTCTGTGCAAAACCAAAATATTATTACATTAAGTTATTTTTAGGTTCCCCAGAACTCTTGAAATAAACATGTATTACACTGTATGGTAAGATGGAAGTTGAAGATGAAAAGAATGACAGTAAAACAATATAACATATTAGCAGTTCAGTATCAAACTTTTGCAGTAAAAGGGTGTTTTGCCTGGGCAAAGACTACAGGATGTTGGCCAAACACCTTCAGTTAACACCAAAATGTTTCAAAGTCTTTCATGGCATTTAGAGCAGATTGGCCTCAGCTATCATTAACAGCAAATTTAAATTAATCTAAAGTTACTGTATCCATTTACTGTCTGGTAGCTTATATGTGTGTATAAGCACTGCTTATCCATATTTTAAACATGGTTCCATATGGGATGCTTTGCAGCTGTGCTGACTCACTACTGGTAGTCCAAAATATTCAAAAAGGACACGTGTGCTTTCCACGTTCCTTATAAGGTTTTTAAAATTAACTGTTTTGGATTCTTGTTGTCTGCCAAAAGGTGAGGTTCTCATTTAATCAGAAGACTCCAGAGTGTCCTTAAATTACTGACACTTTGTGCTTCTTTATCATACCTGTTTTCATCTTCAATCTCCATTTTCCCATGCACTGCAGCATATATTATTTCAGAGGTCTGAGGAGATAAGAAGCCTGAGGAGTTAAAAGGAATAAGAAAAACTGCATGTCTCATAAGACCCTACTTCAAAAAGTGATTAGGGGCTCCTTTGTCCACCAGAAAATGTATGCTAGGAGATCATGTCATTCAGCTGCTTCCTTAGATAATGTTTTATTGGTTTGTGCTATCTGCCTGCTTAGGTATAAAAAAATGAGCAAAACCCCCAAAAACAGATGAGGTGTGTAATACCTCTAAGAAAGACACAAATCCATTTGTGTGTGATTTGCCAAGCAATTCAAAGATCCACGGGGGGGGGGGGGGGGGGGGGAAGCAATCAAAATAGGCAATAAGAAGGAAATCTGCAAGTTGATGGTAAATGCAAGGCATGACTTAAAATCAAAGCGCAGCTGAGCTAGACTTCTTCCCCATCTGCCCACCCCCAAAGGTATGGAAGCCAGGCAAAAAATATTTATGAGGAAACGTAAATTTAGAGCAAGAAGAAGTAAAAAGACAAAATCCACCAAGGTTCCAAGTTATCTCTTTCTGTTGACATGAGAAAGAAAAAGCACTGTTTCATTGACAAGAACCTCATGCCCTGAAAGATTTACAAATTCCCTTCCAGCTCCTCTCAAAGCTGGATTACGTCATACACACTCCTGGTCCAGCTCTCCGTGTCACTTGATGAGGTCAGCGTCTCCACTTGCTTTTTTTATTGAAAGAAGCTTCTGACTCTCATGTTTGTGGAAAAAACCCCCATGACCCATGAGTAAGTGATGCAGTGTGAGCTTATGCCTGCAGACAACCTGAAATTCTCTTCTAAGGGAGGAGGAAAATTTGCCCGTTGATTTCCTGGCTGCGCAAGCTGTACACTCCCTCCCTACCTCTCTAGAGCTCACTGCAGGTCAGGCAGTGCAGACACTGCAGGGATATAGAGGCTTTTCTACATACCTTGCAATTGGATTGAACTCCTCTCTCACAGTGTCTGTGTAAGAAAAGTGTTCATGTGAATGCACAGTAGGCATAGGGCACCCACCCAGAGGGATACCCTATTAGTAACAGAGCAAGCAGAGTTTCCTTCAAGCTCCTGCAGAGAACAAGAGGATCTCTCTTGCTGCTGTAGGGGAAGGAAGGAGCTCCATGCTGCAGCTGCTGCCCTGGGCGGGTCTACTTTTATGGCTATCCCAAGCAGAGAGTGGCATTTAAGGCACTGGGTAGGGCCATTGATAGTGACAATGTCACAGAAGTCTTAGGGTCCTGGCTTCCCTAAATCTGGGGCCATCTCCTTCACTGATCTTCAGACTACACACTGGACCTGGACAGCTAGATTGCGCTAAGTTCAGCCTCTTGATTTGTTACCAAAATGTTGTTGAGTTCCCTTCTGTTCCTTTCCCCACTTCTCTTCTACTGCACACAAGGGACTTCCAGTCCATATGCAGTATCATGTCAAGCAGGTGGAAGGGAGACTGTGGCTGCGTGAGAAACCAGGAGTATCTGTCCTGCTGTGTGCTATGATAAAATACAAACTACATGGCTAGTAGTGATACTATGCTTTATCTCTTCCTAATGTTTTGTCTTTTGCTGGGAATCAGCATTAAAATGTATTAAAGTTGTACCTCTTGAGTATCAACAAATATTTAATGCTGCTGTCAGTGTTATGGATCAGTTTCATATGATGATGATGATGATGACACATTTTAAGACTCATATTCTGTCACATGACGTTGTGTCCCTACATTTTAGTCATTTCAGAGCAGTGTATCACCACTCTACTAGCTCATTTTGTGCTCTGTGTTCAGCAGCACATATTTATGACACAGTGAGTGAAGAATGAAGTTTTAACTCGTGTCCTTAACTAACCCTTAAGTGAGAGGATTAACTGCCTGCCACATTCTTTTACTAAGTATTAATCACTTAACATTAGTCTCATTTTTAAAAAAAGGCTTTTGTTTTCTCAATATGTCAGTACACAATTTTGTTTGAAATCATGGGTTTTGGGGGGCTGGTAAGATATTGGTCACACCATTACTGTTGTTGGACTGACAAGGGACCTGTTGTATTACTTTTTCTGTGAAGGAAAAACTACATGTTGATGGCCTACAGTTCAGTTACCAAGGTTCACTCTTTCTTCACAAACCTGTCTTCCTGGCTGCGGTAGAGTTAAAAAAATAATTATAAGTTTTTCAAAGGATCACCCACATACACATGGTATGAGAGTTCTTTTCTTTGTTGGTTTCATTTTATTTGTACATGACTCACTCTTGGCAAAATGAGTGAGCCTCATGAGCCTGTAAAAATTCTGTTTGGATTAAATGATTTGCATTAAATGATTTATAACTGCAAGAGGGGTTTAATATTCCCTGTAATTCCTTAAGGAAAAACAAACCTATCTTATTCTTTCAAGTAGCTATTGGTTTCATGCTTGCTACTTCAGACGCCATCTTACTCGCTCAGGTTGATAGCTGCTAATGAGACAGGAGGTATTTCTTCTTCCTTTCTTTTCCTGTCTCATGAATTAGAGATCAGTCGTGGGGCTACACTGCCATCCTTTTCCCAGCACATCCTTCCACGTGTGACCGAAAGCGGGCGAGCACATGGCCTCCCGAAACAGCCTTGCTCGTCACGACCACCAACGAGCACGCTGCTAGCTCGGTGCCCTGGTTTCTGCTGGGGAGAGGCTGGGCAGCCATGCTCTGCAAGACCCAACGTCCCACTGCTGCGTAGGCCAGAGGCCCGTCACCCCTCATTTTCCTGTTGTGCGCCGGTCACGGCCCAGGTGGCCGTGGAGGCCTGGGCTGAGCAGGCCCCGCTCAGTCCCACGTGGGCCAGCGGCCACGCCGCAGGGCGCCTCTAGGCCCCAGAGCCGCGAGGAGGGAGAGCGTCCCTGCGGGAGCGAGGCCCGTAGCCTGCGCGGCAGCCCATGATCCTCCGACGGTGAGGCCGCCGCGCAGACTGTGGATGCCCTGGGGAAGGTGCATGAGTAAATAACCCGGGAGAGTCCAGCAGGATGTGTGAGGCACAGTCAAAAAGCCCTTTGACTGTGTGTTTGCGCAGAGCAGCGGCTGGCCCGGGCGCCTGCTTCCCGAGGCCCGGGCACAGCCTCTACGCACCAGGGCGACTGCGAGGGGCTGCCAGCCTTCAGCCTCTGCTTATGGGGGACCTCCTCCTCCTTGACGGTGCCCGCAGCGAGGACGGCGGCGGCCGCGCCGGCTGCAGCTACCGACGCGCGGTTCTGACTCCGGCGGCAGTGAAGCCTTGCGGGTCTCCCCGCAGCGCGGGCAGAGGCGGCCCGTAGCCGACCCTCCTGGCCCGCGGGGAAGCCCTGGCCGCGGCGGGGTGTCGCGGCCCGGCGCCGCCGCCTCCCGGGAGGATGCCGCCCCCGGGCGCGGAGCCGCGAGTGCCGCCCAGGCCCTCCGCGGAGCCGCGGGTGACTCGGCGGCGCCGCCGGGCCCGCCCTGCCCCGAGCGCCGCCCGCGGGGCCGCCCGGCGGCGGGGGGATCCCGGCCGCCTGCGGGCGCCAGCGCCGGCCCTCGGGCGCGCGGAGCTACAAGTGGCTGCGGCGGGGCCGGGGGCGGTTTCGGCTCCGCCGCGGTTCCCCCCCGCCGCCGCCCACCTCCCGGCGACCCTCTCCCCGCCGCGGAGGCAGCGCGGGCGCGTTGCGTAACGGCTACCCGGGCGCGCGAGGAGCCGAGGCGAGGCGGGTCGCCGCGGCCGGAGGTGAGCAGCGGGCGGGGAGGCGGGGGACTGCGCGCGGCCCCGCGGGAGGCGGCGGAGGGCAGAGCGCGGCGGCGCGGGCGGGGGGAATCCAGGTCACGTCCGCAGCCAGACGGCGGCGGGGAGGCGGGAGCGGCACGGCGAGAGTGACGGCGCTGCTCCCCGCGCGGTAAGCGACCCGCCGGCCGCCGCGCTGCGGGGCCGCTCGCCCCGCGGAGCCGCGGCAGCGCCGTCCGGCCGCCCGCGGTGCGGCGCGGGCTCTCCCCATCCTCCGGGGGCTGCGGCGGCGCTTTTCGCTCCCCGGCCGCTGACTATATTTAGCCGTCCCCGGCGCGGGCGCTGCGCGCCGTCCCGCGGGCGCGGCCCCTTGCGCAGCGTCCGGTCTCAGTTTCCGCGGTGCTTGGCAGCTCCCGCGTCCGAGCGATGTCAGGGAGGTGGAAAACGCGGAGGGGGGGCGGCGCGTTTGCAAGGTGGTGTGTGTTTGCTGGCGTCTTGTTGTGGTTATTATTATTATTATTATTATTATTATTATTATTATTATTATTATTATTGCAGCATAGGTGGTGTTTCCCTGTTACAAGTTGAGCCATTGAAGTTTTAGCTAACTTTCTAAAGCAATGAACAACATGGCCCGGGGGGGGGGGGAATATCTCTGAAGTCAAAAGCCAAATGTGTTAATTTTTAACTATAAATAGAAGAGGAAAGCTTGAAAGCTGATGTGGGTGGGTTGATAAGGGAGAGCGTGAGTAAAAAAGAGAAGAAAAAAAAAAAAGAAACCCCAATATTAAAAAGCCGTTTACTGCTGGAAATGGTGACACCTGTTCTGGTGAGGTACAGCAGTGTAGTAGATCGGTGGTCCCCCGACACCTCGTTTGCATTTCTGTGATGAAGATAGTGTAAGGAGAAACACAGCTTTGAAACGTTATAATAAACACTAATTCTGACTCAGAAGGGTGAAGGAGACTTTCTACAGGATCCACGTTTCCCCCCCTTTTTTTTTTTAACATAACACAAGATCCATACATACAAACTGAGCCATCTGCTAGTTGCAGCAATATATTTAGCTTTTATTTACGAAACTAGTCTGTCGTAAATATGAGTTTGCATAATTGATAGACTGTGGATCTTTTTATAAAATAATTTGGTTTCCTTTTACAGTTCAGTACTACTTATGTGTTGAGACAATTTACTAGATTTTCTGGTTCCTGTTTTGCCAGCTCTGACTTCTGAATAAGCATTTGAGGGGAAAAAATAGAGCAAAGGGGTGGTTGTTTACAAGAAACTTCCATAGTAAAACAAGTAATTTTCAGTTGTAATCAATACAGTTCCAGTAGTTAGTATTGCCCTGTGATTAGAGGTTTTGGTTGTCTCTCTTACTTTGGAATGTAAATAATAGAAATATTTAAATGCATAGGTTTTTTTTTTTTTTTTTTTTTAAGTGACCTTAGAAGAAGCTGGACTAAAACACTGGAAAGTGCAACTCTTCTGCTTTTTTTTTTTTTTTTTTTGGTAGAACAGCTGTTTAATGGACAATAACAAAAGTTTTGTGAAACTGGATATGCATACTTCCTTCCTAACAAGTCTTCCCCCCCCCCCTTCATTTTTCCTAATAACTGGCACAAAATCACTCTTCATAGTAATCCCGGGACCCTTAAATTAGTCTCTGCTTTCCTTCAATTTATTTGAACTGGTGACCTTTGGATTAAATTTTGTGTTCCATTGTTACTTGCTAATGATGGACTAATCTAGCCCTGACATCCCTGTTGTGAAACCGAGGGCACTTCAGCTTGATGGTCCCAGTGAAATTTAAACATTCGATGGCTCTGTGTTGGAAGAGAGAGGATTTAATTGTGGTTTACGTCAGCTTTTAACTTTACAGACTCTGATGGTCAGAGCTGAAACAAAATCTGTTAAAGTCAATGGAAAATCTCCCATTGATTTTAGTGGTTTTGGATTGTGCCTTATATGAACTAGTGCTGAGCACATCATGGCAACGCTATTTTAAAGTGTTCAGTGCTTTTGGAATTCTTTGCATATCCAAATCATTATGTAAAGTCAAATTTATTGTGCTTTATACTTCTCCTGTGTGGGAACATTCTTTTGCCAAATAGAGATGTCGGTGTTCTTGTTCATTCTACTATAGGATACGGCATTAATTTTATTATATGATCATTTCCCGTTATGTGAGGACAATGTGTATGCTTTTTCCAAATTCCCCATAAAATGACATTTTAGAAAGAGTAAGTCTGCTTTCACTGAAGGTTGCTTACCCTGAAGGCAGGCTTCTTCAGGTATTTTTCAAAGAGCTTATGGCAGTGGATCATCTGAAGCAGAGACGTGCTTTCTCCGATGTTTATTGTACTTCCCCTGTTCAGTATATTTTTGTTTGCTGCCTTTTTTTTTCTTAAGGTGAAGGGGGAGCAAGTTTTTAGTGATAACTGATACTGGTGTTCCATAAACAAGCTTGCAGAATAAAACATACCTGTGGTAGGCATATATCGTTCTGGCTTCCTTGTTGTTGATGATGAGTAGGATTTTTTTCCTCTTGGCTATATGTAAAAACCCAGCCAAGAGAAATACAGGGAGGAGAAAGATTATTAAACTTAAATCATGGAAGTTTGTCATGGTTTATTGTCTAGTGTAGCCTGTCTTGAAATTTGATTCTATCTGGAGGGAAATCAAGAGATGAAACCTCAAAAAAGCCACCTGATCTGAGGCAGGACATCCTCCAGCAAGAATCCCATTTGCCACAGGAATGGTGAGACTAGGAATTTTGGCTCCTTGGAAAAGGAAATTGTGTAGCTCATTATCTCTTCTGCATCATAAATGCTGGTTTACTGATTTGGGGTTTGCTTATTACTAAATTTGAAGTAGGCAAAAGAGGCATGAATATGAAACAAGCCCAAGTAATAGCCCAAGATGAGGGAAGGCAGCAGAATTTTTATGAGCCCTCATGACTTGGAATTCCTTCTAGGACCTGAAGTTCTAATTCGTCCAGCAAGACTAATTCACTCTTTAATAGGAGATCTCTGTCATGGCAGATGGTAGTACCATATTGCAGTATATGGAGTAGTACTGTAGGAAGCATTGGGCCTCTGGAGGAAGGGAAGAAATAGTGCTGGGGGGCCCATTCCACCTGCCTGCGTGGAATGAGGCAGGACGCATGTGGAATCTTGCTTTTGCCTTCATCTGTAGAGGATATGGTCAGAGTCTAAATTTATGAATTTTACTGTCAGACTGGGCCTAAGGACCAATCAGAAAAGATTTTCTTAAAATTTCCAAAAAAGTGTATTTTTTCCCCTCCTTTCCAAATTTTGGAAATGCTTACCTACGCAGTCCTAGATTCCTACATGTCCCCATTCAAATAAATAAATGCTGTATGGTAACTCTTTACGTTTGTGATGGCAGAATTCTGCTAAGTCATGAAGGTACTCCATGTTGTATCTTCTTGGCTGAAGTAAGGCCTCTCTATGTGTGAGTAAGTCTGTACTGTATGATGCAGTATAGGTATGTTAGTCCGAGATTCTGCTTGGGTTAATTTGTCCCATCAAACAAAGTAGGGTAATCAACATTGCCATTAGTGTGGCAATATTACCTCTGATGCTTTTTGAACTTGTCATTGTGCAGTGGAGAAATAATTTGTGTCCTCTTTGGGATGGTTTGGGATTTTGCGTATTTTACAGGGATAACTAAACAAGTAACGTGTGTATTATGAGAGCCTTTGTCATGAAAATCAAGTGCAGACTATAAATAAACTTAATTTCTGTGTAAAGATTAAAGAATTGTATTTCTTCAATTCCCTGTTGTTCCATCAGTTGCATGTGGTCCAAGAGGACATTTTGAATAAATTAATTGAATCTTGCCTAAGTTGTTTCTCTCATTTGATTCACAACATGTGAATGAGATTGTTTCCATTACTCATTGCAGCTAGTTTACTTTAAAAATCTTATGGTAGGGGGCAATGAAAGTAAAAAGATTGGTTGAATCTTTTCAGTTCTCTTAACCTTTTCAATTTATGGTCACTCTGCCAAGGTGCTTGTAACAGCCTGCGACTAGACACAATGGAACTGTAAACAAATAAAATGTTTTTTTTTAATCACGGAAATTAAATTATGTATCCAATTCTGAATTTTTTTGATCATAAAGATCTCATTTTTTGACCTACTGCAGCTTATTAGGAGTTAAAGTTCCTGTGCAACATAAAACAATAAATTAGTCAAAGAATAAAGGAATAAGCTGCAGTTTAAAAAAATCGTTATATATCCTTGTGTCTTAATATGCATAATTGTAGTAATTTTTACTGATCAACTAAAATGGCAAACACCCTTATGTTATAATTAGGTTATACGCATGAAAGCAGTGTAATCATTCTGGATTACAGAACTGTCCTGTGTCCTCTGGTGAACCTAACCCAATAAAGTAGGGTTCTGCTTTCCATTGGAAGAAATACATGGCTTGACAATCAGTCCCTTTAATAGGGAGGCAGAAAGCAAGGTAAGAAGACGAATGTCTTCTAAAATGAAGTCAAAATGTAAGCAAGTTTTTCATTTGCTGTATAAGTAGGGAGTAAGTTAGTAAGCATAGAACCAAATCGCTTATAGATTTGTGTACAGAAGGCACACTTTTTTATCTTGGCAAAAAGATCATTAATTTTGTTTGCCTGTTGAGTATTTTTGTCTAGTTTAACACTGATGTTTGAATGCCCTATGGATTCCTTCAAGGGAGTTGGTAGCCCTAGAAATGGACTGTAATCCACAGGTTGAATATACAGGTATGGCACAGCTTTACTTGGCTGTGAAATATGCTTCAGAACAGCTTTGATCAAGAGAAATAAAGGAGCTCTTTGAAGAAACTCAGAAATACTTTTTGACTAGTTAAGTAGTTGGATCACTGGGCAATCAGTAACTGATACATTAGTTAATGACATGCATGCAGATGAGCCATTTTTAAAGTAGTCACAAGAAAAATGTATTTCTTTGGGTAAGAACAGCTGCTTTCATCACCATTGCAAGACTGCTTCTTTGAGCCATGTGGCGTGTTTGCCCTCATTATCCACAACTGTGGAGTATTCTCGAGCTCTGGGCCTCTTCCTTTATCATGTTTCCTGGATTTTCAGACCTTCAGGTCTCACTTCTGTTATCTT
This sequence comes from Dromaius novaehollandiae, assembly GCF_036370855.1. NCBI lineage: Eukaryota > Metazoa > Chordata > Aves > Casuariiformes > Dromaiidae > Dromaius > Dromaius novaehollandiae. Next base: position 32,772,104 of record NC_088099.1, read on the forward strand.
GCCCATCCACATTGCTCTCCCTCAGTATAACTCCTCACCTCCCACCCGTGACTTTGCGTTATTTCCTCTGACTGAACTATGCCAGCTGCTGTACTGTGTGCTCCATCCAAGCTATACTTTAGCTTGTGTGAAATGCTGCTGCTTCCAGGTTTCATACCTACACTAAATCCAAAATATTTTTTCTTTTGTATTGTTTTTTCCTCTGGCCTTTAATACAGTCTTATCATTCCTGGTCTACTTGCCTACTTCCTTGCAACTTTTGATGGGTAGGATTGTTTTCACATGACAGCCTACCATCTGTTTTCTATTTTTATATTAAAATAATTTTATTTCTGTAGTTTATTTTACTCTTAAGATTTAATTTTTTATTTCAGATTTATGTATCATACCTGTTTTAAAAGAAATCAGATGCATTCGTATATAAGGTGCTTCAAGTTCATTAGGAACTGTAGCATTTCTGTATAAGGCTTAGAATAACTTTGATCATAGTTTCAGAAAATGCAGTTGTTAATCTTGAGTCGTCTTTTTTAAATGAGATGTCTTATTTTCCATACTGCATTTTTTCTACTATAAAAAATTAAGGTAACGTGCACATTATCCAATTAGATAAACAGGTAACATTCTGTACTGAATTGTAGCAGTGTAATTCCAGAATATACATGCACAAATGCATTAAAAGAGTATTAGCCTATAAAACATTCATGACAGATTTCAATTTTAAAGCAAATTAATTACTTACATTAAATGTTAAAGTATAATTTTATTTCTACAAATATATAGAAAATTTTAACTGGAACACAAAGTACTTCATATGCAGTGTTAAGCTGCATGGTATTTATGCTGCACCATTTTGCTGATGTGACTTACTGAAATGATTGAGTTATTGAAGTGCTTGCTGAATGTGACTGCCATAAAACAACTTAGTTGGGCCAGATGACTTGGTTCATCTATTTAACTGTGTAAGTTGCTGATTATTAAGGCTATAATGTAAAATACTAAGAAGAAGATATACCAGAATTCAGGTTGCTTATGCAGTCTTAATGAAGGTATCTTCCTGTATAGACAGATAAATTAAGGTTTTCCACATATGCTATTGCTTCACTTTGCGGGGAGCTTAGCATTACGTAATACTAGCTGTGTTTGAAAACTGTATCTCTTTTCAGCTTTGTTTGAAACTATGAAACTTCAGATCCCAGTGAATACGGTTGGTTATGTAGGATATGTGGGGCATGTCGTCACTGATTGTAAATTGTGTTGATGTAATGGTAATAATTTATCACTGATCATTGTGAATTTTGATCTGAAAATCACTTAGGGGCTCTGCAGCAAGAAGGGAGCAGATCTGATTCTCCAGCTCAGCATTTGGCTGTCTTAAACTGTGCAGCTCTTTCCCCTGCTGTCCACCAACCAAAATCCTCTACCTCAGATACTTCACACTTTCCACCTTTGCCAGAAATAGCACAGGGATCCTAGAGACACTTTCCATCCTGTGTATGGAGGAGCCATCCTCCACCTGGTTCCCTGGAGGATCTCTTTTTGGTGGCCCTGGTTGCTGAACCTGGCAGATGTTGCAGGCAGCTGCTATGCTGCTGCTGTTAGCAGAGTGGGTTGCACTGTGGTTGGAGTTGTCTGCTGCCTGTTCCTCTCTGGCAGCAGTCGTCTTGCCCCCAGAAGGGAAAATCAGTGACAAATTCTGCTTGCCATTGTGTTGATGAGAACCTTTGCTCTTGTTTTCTCATCCTTTTGCATTTCTGAGTGGGTTTTGTTTTGTTTGTCCCCAATCCCCTAACCTTTTTCATCTCTCCTCCCTTTGCAGTTATGTTGCGTGGGTGCGTGACCACTGGCATGCTTTGTGGAGACTTTGGTGAAAACCTGATCTGATAGCCCCGCAAAATGTATGAAGTCTTCTTTCTCGCCAAGTGAGTTGCTGCACAAGATGTCATCATGATGGCAAATGTCTTCATTTCCATTGAATTGTGGGAGAACCCACACACTACTTTGTTAGTCAGACCTGTGCTGCCATTTGCCTCTGGGGAAGCCCTTTTCCTTTCATCCTCTGCCCAGGGAAAATGAATCTCTCTCCTGCTGGCACTTTCCTGGTAGGATGTAAGGAATGTGCTTGCAGCCACTCTGGCCCTAACCTTTCCCATCGGTGGATGGTGGGAATGTGTTCTGTGAGGCTGAGGGATCTTTTACTCTGATCCTTTCAGCACTCTGAATTTTGTGAAGGTGAAAGTGCTTTTTCTGCTTGGAAACCAGGCATGGAGGAAAATGCAGTGATCTGGAGCAGGGAAGTGCTGAACTCCCTAATTCCCAAGCGCACATGTGTGTGTGGGGGGGCCCTGATAGTATCCTCCCTGTGGAGTTGTTCTCCTCCTGTTCTCTCCTGACCTACCTCCAGCTAGATGGATATGGCTAATCACTTTGCCTTAGGATACTTGGGAGGGGGACAGTTAGGCTAAGGTGCTTCCCTTCTCCTGCTGCTTCCTCTGCTTCTTTCCCCTGCCTTATTTTCTCTTTTAGGTGGATTGCCCATTTCTTATCTGGGTGTAGAAGTGTTTGTCTGTAACCTTCCTTTTGTGGAGCAGCTCTAAATGCTGTAGACGTTCATGGTGTATGATCGAACCTGCTGTGGTTATGGAGTGTTTCAAAGCTTCCCCCTGCCAGTCTAATAATACATACATTGTGGTCAAGCCCTTCATTTGCCTTTTTTATGAGAGACAGAGGGATTTAGTGTCCAGTGACCAGGCTTTGGGAGTACTCCTGTTGGCGTTTGTTGGTGGGGCACTTCTATAGCTCCAAACCAGGTGACGTGAAACGGATGGAGCCTTGCCAGCCCACCTGATCTAAGGTTCTGGTCCGATGGCTGAAAAAGGAGGAGCAAGCAGGGTTTCCCCAAACTGCCCCGACCGAGCCTTGGTGTGACAGTCTGCTGCTCGCTCTTGGCCTCTGCTCCTTCGCCCCAGTGTGTCCCAGTTTGCCTGACGGGAGTGTGGAGGCCACAGGGTGTGGACACCGTAGCCGGCTGGCTGGCAAGGCACGGAATTTCTGCAGGTGCGTGGAGCTTTCCTGGGTGAGCAAGCAGACAGGGCTGCGCTTGTTTGTGCAGCCAAGACCATACCTCTGGTCTTCAGGCTCTGCATTGGCTTCTTTACAGCGCCTTGAAGTGATATGTATGTTTTCAGACGATTTGAGATCTTCTGAAATGCCTAATAGCTGAGAAATTCAAGAATCTGAGTGAAACAATATTTTTTTCCCAAAATTGTAATATTTTTTGTGGAGCACAAATAAACTTCAGTAGCCCTCCCCCTCCCATTTTTCCACTTCTGATCAGATTTTTTCAGGGACAACAGAAGATTAGTCCTTGGCATAAGGGCCTCACTTGCCAAACTACAAGTTCTGCTCAAAGGAATGGGAGAACTAGAGTAGTTCAAAGCAGAACAATCTGAAGTTTTGCATATAAACAGAACAAGCTATTTTATCTAACTGCTTCTGCAGAAACAGCTAGGCCATTTTTGACTGAAACTTTCTGAAAAAGTTCATCTTGAGATGGGCAATCTGATACGGAATTTTTCAGTTTGCGTGGTTAGAGATGAGTGAAGTAATAAGTAATTTAAGATAAGGTCATGTAATGGGAAGTGAGCATACTTTAAAAACGGGCTGGGTTACCAGGCTGGCCCATAGTAAATCCAGGAGAGTTGATACAATTCTGAGTTCATACCGAAGTAGCAGAGAGCAAATCTTACTTTTCTCTACGCAAACAACTTAAGCTGCACTGTAACTCCAAAAAGTGTCCTGTATGCATCTTCCATGCATGCAAAGAAGTCGCCAGCTTGCTTAAAACCAGAACGACGCTCTGGCCTTTGCACATGTGGAGCCAGTGCTTAAGACCAAAGCCTTTGATCCTGCATGCAGAGTCAGATGGGCAGAGAAAGGAGCCAGGACTTGACTGCTTTTTGGAAGTCGTTTTCTGATCATGCTCTGCTCACAGGAATGTAAGCGTGAAAAGCCACATTTACATAAGCAAACTACTCTATGAACTCTCACCCTCTGCTCTCCTTCGACCTTTGCTGCCCAGCTTTGCTTCCAGAGCTTTTCCAGAGATCCCTTTCTCGGGTTGCCTGTGCCTCTCTCCAGAGAGAAACCAAAATCTGAAGACAAGAAAATGGTGGAATGGTGGCCACAAAACCTGTAATCTTGCAGGCTGTCTTCCCTGTCCTGCAACTGCACTTTCTCATGAGGCAGCCCTATGGGAACCGGTGTGGACATGAGCTGTCTGCAAAGGCATGTACCAGACATCTCCTTACTTTTACTTGTAGCTTGAGACCATCTGCAAATGGCAGGTGAAAATTCATGCCCATAAGTTCACATCAATTTAACCTATGTTCTGCAGCAACGCTGCAGGCTGACTTTCTTCTAAGGCTTTTTTTTTTTTTAAGTATTTTTTATATATTTTGTTTCCTTAAAAAGATTATCGGGAAAACTTGTCAGCAGTTTAGCTTGGAGACAGAAGACAGAGGGGGAGAGGCTTATTGACATAATATGGCTTGCTGTCCAGGCAGGTGTAATGTGCAATGAGACGTAAGGTTTGGACTTCATGTTGGGATGTTCAGCTCCACACCAAGTTAGAACTTGAGCTCAGTCTCTTTAAAAACATATCTGTAGATACAGTCAGTTTTGATGATCGTAACACTACAGCTTAACTAATCAATTGATGGTGCAAGAAAGGTATTTAAAGGCAGACCTTTAACACTCCTAAGTCCAGACCTACAAGGTCAAATCTACAATCTCAGTCTTTTTGTGTTTTGTTGCTAAGTGTTATCTGATGCATCGTTTCTAATCTCGTCAATATTTCTTTAAGCCTTACTCCTTTAAATAGCTTATAGCTTTAGATGAGTGGAATATCCCATACTGTCATGAAGGTCTCCTGAAGTCAGTGAAAGCTCTTTGTGAACATGGGACAGCTGAAAGAAGTAAATGAGTTGTGTACCCTACACAGTGCTGGGCAAATCTGTGTTTGAAAAATAACAGTAATAGAGTATTACTGGGATCCTACAGTGTTTGCTCTATAAAGTAGTCTAATCTAAAAGAGCTTGAAACAATTTGAAAATTAGGACTGTGAAAACCTTGATAGATTTTTTTTTCTTTAAGAGAAAAAGTCTTTAAAACCAGAAAAAGCAGCATCCAGGAAGAATCTGAGAGATTCAACTTGGCCGATGTTGCAAGGCTTTAGAAGGAATAGGACTAGGATTTGGCCTATTGCTGTGTGAAGGTTAAGAGTTGCAATCTCTGTTCGGAGGTCCAGATTTCACAACATTTGAGTGATGGTGTAATAGGAAGAAGGGTGTGGGCAAAACTACAGAGCGACATATGAGTAATTCAAGACCTCACCTGTTTTCCCATCCGGAAAGCAGGGCTAGCTGGGGAAGGCAGATGGGCAGATCAGAAGTTGCAGTTTAAATGCTTCCTTTTGCTGAGCTGAGTTTTTAAAAGAGAGCTTTATCTGTATTGAGGATTATCTGTAGGGATTCATGATTGTTAGATGCTTTTTAATTCTGAATGGGTATTTTTAAATTGAGTCTAGAAAAAGTGATGTTTGGTGTTATTCCTTTTATATACAGTATCAGAATAGCAAATTTCAGCTAGTAGGAAGATACAGTGAGCAGATGCCAACAGTCTTTGCGATACTTTACTGTTTGCTTACCTGAGATGTGTTTTATTCAGTAATGCTCCTCATAGTGAATGACTTACCTTTTAATAATATCAAAGGGGTGGAATTACTGTCTCATTTCAGTGTTAAAAAATCTCCCTGAGTATCAGAGACGCATCACTTTAAATATTGCCCCAAAGTCAAACGTCAGAAAAAAGAGTAATGGTCCCAACAGTGATTTTTGGAATCAGTCAATGTTACATATCTTAAACAATACACATTTTCCTGCAGTGTTTGAAAATCAGCAGTCAGGATCCCAAAATGAAACTTAATATAGTCCAGCTGAAATTGGCTTCAGTTCTTTTTGCTTGAGAAATGCAAAAATAAAGCGAGGTGATATAATTGAAGCGAAACTTAATATTTTCCAAAGTTCAACAGTTTTGTGAGCAAAATGATCTGCTTACACTGTATTTTTAAGATGGCAATAATTTTATCTACAGTACTAAATCTGGAAGTTATCAGTGTAGCCAGCCATCTGCATCTGTATGTATGTCAAGCCTAATATCTTGATTTAAGGATTAAAATTTATAGTGAGTTTTTCTTTGTTTTTCTTCAGACTTTTCCTATATCACCTGTTTTTTCTGCTGTAGTATGGAATCTCATTGGTGATTTTGGTTGTATTTCCTGTTTACTGATATCTTTATGAAAGCTTAGTATAAACATATGAATCCTTTTCTTATAACTTTATATGTCAGTTAGCTAGTGGTATTAGTGTTTGAAGAAATTAATGGTCTTTCCTTTTTAATTCAAACTAATGTCTTCTAATCAATGTTACATAATTTAACAAATATAAGAAAAACTACCAAATTAATATACTGTTCTTTATTTCTGGATGTGAAACACAGAAGCTGTCTTTATTTATTTTCAGTATTTTGTGGATCAGTAGCTGAATTTCTGGTAGCATGTATTATATTTTTGAGTTAATAAATTTCATTTTCTATCAAAACTTACTTTCCAATTCATGTTTCTGCTGCAGTACCCCCTGTCTATTAAGAATAATTTTATCAGTTTGGTCAACATAAAAAAACTGGGACATTATTAGGGTGTCTTGGCCTTGATATTCCTGTAAGAGGTTAAATGTGTTGAACTGGCTGAGTTGTCGGCAGAATCTGGTCTTCTCCTAGAACAGGTAGGACAAATATATGGTTAGTTTGAAAAAAACACATTGGAGGAAGTAATCAGTAAAGCAAAGAGAGGTGTAGTAATAGTGAAGGAAAAAAAGTAACCACACACACAACCCCCCAAATTAAGCAATGTGTTGTCATGCAGAACACTGTCTCTTTGCTGATATATTTTACAGCTCTAAGTAGAGGTCATTATGTCACTGTGCAGAGATCATAGTTTTTCACAGCATTGTACCATCTTCCTATGGCCCATCCATGACCAGTCCTGGAACACTATGTTCCTTTCTGTGTACTCCTCGTAATTTATTATTTTTTTATTCAGAAGAGATTAAACAAGAGACAGTTCAGGGAGGGGTCAGAAAAATCATAAAGGGAGTGAAGGGAATGACATTAGCAAAGACCGAAAGCTATCTATTTAAGTATATTGAGGGTGCATGTCTAAATTGTCTGCCAGTATTTGTAAAGAGGAACTGCAAAAAGTGATTTTTTTTTTTTTTAAATCTTAATAAAGTAATCTGTTACTAGGAGGAATCAAATTAAGATTTTGGTCTGCATGTGAGAAGTGTTACTGCCTTGGAAGTAATGAACAGGAAACCTATAAATCTAAGTTTTTAAGGTACCAGCAGCCATGTAATATGGAATGATACTACATTGATAGTATGAGAGATGGGTAACTTTTGAAGTCCTCTCTTGTATGATTATTTTTGGTAATTGTGATATGTTCTGCTTTTATGTGATGAACACGAGGCCTGTGACCTAATTTACTTGTAGTATAACAACATTGAGAAGATCAACCATTTACATCATGGAAAGAAATAAAGGAAAATACATTAAAGTATTTCCTATTTTTAGTGTCATTTTTTTTAACGAGACAGTTGAAATAATACAAAATATAGCAAAAATAGGATTCTATTCTATTTGCCTGGTTTAGGTACATATAATCTTAAAAGTGCCATGTATTATTTTAGTTTTTATTTTATTTCACCTTTGAGCTTAAGACTGTGGCAATGAAAGTGCCCTGAAAGTGCCTCTATTCTAGTAGAAGTGCTTGGATAGCACTGATCTTTTCTTCCTTTTTCGTTTCTTTATGGTAGAGGTTGAGGATTGTTAGGGAAGACCTGTCATCTTTTCCATAATGATCATTGGCAACTAAAGCTATTAAGTGCCTTTTCAGTAACCTTAACAATCATCCGTCAGCAAAAAAATGACTAGTATCTCTTAGAGTTGCAGGTTACATTGCACGTGACCCTGACAGATGAGTGGAAGTGTCTGTAATTTAAGAAACTTGTAGGACGGGTTGTGTGATCCATTCCGTCCTTGGCCATCTAGATAGCTGCCTGCTTCTTTTCTGAAAAAGCTATTTACAATGTTAATACAATTTTTAGAAACTTGTGATTTAAAATCACATTACCTCAAAAACCTGAACTGTGGATAGCAATATGTAGGTTGTAGATTGGTCAAAGGATGAGAGAGAAGTGTGAAGACCAATATGGTAGGAGAAATACGTAGGGAAGAAAGGGGAAAAAAAGCACTGCTGTCCCTCATTAGGAATATGAGATGGGGTGTATGTTTCCCCGGTTGCTCAGTGTGACAGCCATGCAGCCCTTTCTGTATGGTGGCCGTATCCAGCCCTGGACAGAGATGTCATTCATAGCTGCAATGATAAAATTTCAGTGCTCTGACCAACTTCCCAAAGAAATGTGAAGTGAGTATTTTGTTATCACAAATTTTTCAAATATATCCTGGCTTCGTTAACATAGAATTTAGCATGTCAAAAGCATTAGTCCTAACATTCGGACAACTTTCATTTCCACTGTCGTTCTCTATCTTTTTCTGATATAGCTATGCTCATAGACAAGTCAGGTTAATTACATGGTTTTCCTATCTTCAAATAATTCGAAGCAGGCAAAATTGATTTTCCTTATATTCATAAAAAGATTGTCCTTCCCCCCCCCCCCAAGAGTCCAGATTTATTCTGTTTTAGTCTTCACAAGCAGACACTTCAGAAGGTTAGATGAAAAGGCAGAGTTACAGCAGAATATGTTTATGACCTTTAACTCTTGCAGTTGTTCCGAGCCACCATTCCAATACCTGCAAACATGCCGCAGGAATCTCTAGCTTCCCTTTCATTTTTCTTCTAAAACCACTGACAATTTTTGCAGATGTCTGGGATGCTATTCAGCATGTCTGGGAGCAAACTGTCCCACTCAGACTCCTTACAGACAAAAGGCATTTTGAATGGACATAGTACAAATATATTTTAATAATTTGCGTTCTCCCTTTGTGCCAGAGTAAGTTTTGGAGCCCAACTGTGAAGTTAGAAAAGTCCAAGGGAGCATTAGAAATAAAATACGTATGTAAAGAAGCAGTAATGAAGGGGAGAGTATTTTACCACAGTCAGTGTTTGTCTGGAGATGAATTTTCCAAGAGTAAATTCTTAAAAGTATAAAACAGGATATGTGCTAGGAAGTTTTCTGATAACATACAGTACAAATGATATGTTTAATTGCATGTGGTAATTACAGTGTTTGATTTACAGTACGGTTGGGCTTTTCTGCCCAGTTACCAATACGTAGAGCTTCCACGTTTGATATTGCTTATAAATATAGGGGAGTAACCTATGAAAAATGACTGAATTATGATGACATGCTTGTGCCGTGGCATCCAAATAAAACCCCACTCTTCTATTTGTTCCTCTGTATATTTAAGGTTGTATTCATCTGCCTTGGTCATACACAGAATTCACAGTAACGTCCCTTTCAAGGAAAAGACTTGAATAACTTGAGTTTCTTAGTAAGAGATCATGGAAAATGTGCCTGTCTTTCTCTTTCCCCACAGACTTAGGACTGTGAACTCCAGTATGAGACAGGCAAACTTTAAAACAAAAAATAGAAACCATTTCAAGGGATGACTGTATGCCTGGAATAAGGCTATAAGATTCTTGAGTTTTTCCTTTGCTTAAATTATAAGATTAGAGGTTAGAAGTCTCCATTTCCCGTGACTCTTGGAACATGCAAATTCAGGAGGAGAAAAGAGAGAACCGAATGAACTAAGTGTATTATCTTAGTTATGGTGCTAATTCTGCTTCCCACTAACTTCAGCGTGCCTTGCATGCCCAAGGAAGTGTAGTGCATCAACAGTATGTAAGGATAGAAGCTCCTAAAGTATTTCTCTCTTAAATACCATCAGATACTACAGGAAAAGCAAACACTCTGCATTTGGATCTTAAAAGGCAACAAGGGAGAGCCTGCATTAGGAATTTGCAATTCTGTTATATTAAGATTATTTACATGTCTGTAAATGATGCTTTACAAACATATGAAAAGAGATGCAGCCTTTCCAAGATCTTCTAATGAATTTTAACTTGATTATAGTTATTTTCCATAACATTCTTAATTTTTAACACTTAAATATGAAAAAGTGTGCATAAGTGATTCAAATTTCAGTCCTGCCTGTTTACCCTTGTTAGAAATTATTCTTTAACTCGGTATGTTTGCTTTTTTAAGGATATCATGACTCATTATTTACTCATGGGTAATCATCTTTAGTAAACAGTGCATCTTGTGAGAGCTAATACAGAGCTTCATGTGTATCAGAGACCCTTACATTCAAAAGTTCCTGCCAGCTGTCACCCCCACAGCTAATATCAACTCATAATACTGAGCTAGTCACAAAATACCAAAAAAAAAAAAAAAGTGTTTGGAGAAACATAAAAGCTTGCAAATAAAACTCAATGGCACGTATAAGTTCAGGTCTTCAGCAAGATGTATCCGGGCATGTAATACTACAGATTTATATTTGATATTTTAGTAGTATGTTTGGTTGATATTTTAGTAGTATGTTTGATTGATATTTTATACTTCTTTCCCATTAAAGAAAGCAAAAACTGCATAAAATAACAAGGAAATACTTGAATCCTGTCTTTGTTCTGTTATGAAGGAAAAATATCCTTTGCCTCTACTACCGGTTACTTTCCTTAAACTGATATTTTAGGTTTATGAATCATTCCTTTCTTGACTAAGTGATGCTTCTCTGATTTTGTCTGCTATTTATATGCAAAATTCATGAGTTAAATCTTTTCACTTTTTTTATAAACTGCAGGCTTACTCTTTGGGGCCAAATTCTGTCCCTAGTTATAAGTCAATGTCTCCAGTTAGTTGTCTGAGTCAATGCAGCATTATGAATGTATTTCAGAGCAGTACTGAAGCTTAAATGTTTTGTTTCCATCATACTTACGGGGGTAAGAATTCAGGAGATCATAGATAAACTGATCATAAAAATAGATAGAAAATAGAGGTTCGTTTTCCAGTCCAACATGCTGCTGCCAGTACTGAAGCAAGAGTAAAACCATTACTCACTGCCCTACGGGTGCTGCACCCTGCAATGAATGAGTACCTTATTTTTAAATATCTAGTAACATTATGAAAAACTGAAGTCAAAGCAGAAGTTCAGATCTTAATTAGTGAAACTGCCTTTCCTCCTTCAATGTTGTGAGTCAGAAAAATCTGATTACGTATTAAACTTTCAAAACAGATTTTTTCTTTTCCCTTCTTAATATCGGCCCATGAAACAAGGAGTGAGGGAAGGTGTAGTACCGGAAGCAACTTTAATTGCATTAATTGGCTGATTTCAGCTTAACTATGTCCCTCCAAAGTTTTACATTTAGAGCAGCCTTTACCCCTATATTCTTTCAGCCTCCAAGATTTTCTGTACTTTGAAGTTAAAAACCAAGTTAACCTTTGACCAAGAATTTCAAAATCAGCTCATGGAAAGCCCATCCCTTTTATGCTGCCTGATAAATGAAAAACTCTCCTTTGCTTATAGAACTCAAAAAAAGCCTCTGTACTAAAGACCTGAGGCTTTATTAATTCTGAATTGCAGTTTATCTGGATAGTTCTTAGGAGAAGGCATCCCAGTGAAGTATTTGAAGCTCCTCTTTGCTTTTCGACCTCTAGAATAAAAAGATGGGCAAAAATAATTAGAAAATGTTAGTAGTGCTACTGTGATGTTAGTACTCTTGTCCACTGTTGGCGCCTGTCTGGTAAGTAAAAGTTCGTTCTCAGTCTGATTACCTTGAGACCTGTCTGAAATAACGTAAGAAAGCAAAACCAAAGAAAACAAAACAGAAATACAACCCCCTGTGTTTTTTGAGCTTTAATGAGGAAAATGATTCCCTTTGTATTGAGACAATCTCAGGTTGATTTGCTTCCCATTGTTTGTCTCATTCAGCATCTATTTTCTGAAACGAGGCAGAGCATCAGCCATTGCTCATTGGAGGTCTCCCTCTCAATCCAGTGGACATAGTCAGTCTTCTCAGCTGCCTTACAACATTTTGATGGAAGGCAGAGGACATTTTCTGGTATATGGATATACCAAAACATTTTATATTTGAAATTCCAGTTGCCGATCTCTGTGTGAACATCATGAGATTTCTAAAAAAAAAAATTTGTTAGTGGCTTAATGGATTTATGTCCTTCTCATCTAATGCTTTTCCAAATTGTCTTTTGATTTTGACATTAGAGAGTTCACAGACATGCTTTTATGCTTTGATTGGTTTACAAGACTTTTTCTGTGTAAGGGGAGAGCTGGGAATCTATATCGCGTTGTTAAGCTGCCGCTCTTAGTGAGCTTCCGAACCCATTACGTTTGTCTCAGTGCTCCTACGATGGAGCTTGTCCTGGAGAGGGCTTTCTGTCGGGTGCGCACAGGAATATTAGCCATATTGTTTAAAAGATGTGCAATTGTTGTACAAGAGGAGGAGATTTTCAGGCTGAACGACAATCTACAAAACTGGTCAGTCATTTAGTCTCTCTCATGCAACCTTGGGTAGCCTGGTCAAGCTTTGCAGCGCCTTCTTTGCTTGTATGCTGTATGCTCATGTCTCAAGTGGAAAAAGCCAGGGCTTGCTTTGAATGATCTGGCTTTGAAAGCATCAGAGTAGGATGTTTTTAGTTCCCCTTGAGGAGGTGACAGTACACCTTGAGGGAAAATTTTGTCTAATAGAGGCAGAGTTCCTTATTATGGGGTACTCAGCGTGAGAAGACAGACACGACATGAACTACGTCTTACTGTAATGAGTACAATGCAAGAGAGATCTTTTAAGAGAAATGCTAAACATGTTTGGCATATATACACAATGAAGTGTCTCCTGTAAGACTCATTCTTCTTGTGTTGCCTAATCAATCCATCTAGGGCACATTGTTTTTGAAGGTTTGATTTCTTTATGTCTTGTGTCTCCTGATACTCAGATGTCTGACTGATGAGGTGTTTTGACACTCTGTCCTGTATTTATAGCCCTTATGAACTTGTCTTGCAAAATCACTAGATTTTAATCACTTGCTTCTTTGTGTACTGAAACCTAAATATGCAGACTTGTTGGCATGTACAGAGCTTTATTTGTCTATCAAAAAATAGTAAAAAATAAGTCTATCAAAGCTGGCTGTCTTAAAAGGGTTAGGATTAAGATGTCAGATTTACCCTGTGGCAGCACAGCAGTAGATAATAGTAGATAGATGGATAGATTGGGAAAGAATTAACTCTTAATTTAAGTATCTTGAGGTTATAAAGCGAAGGGTCTAAACTAACTTTTCACCAGGGCACGTCTGTCATTGTTTGTTTTATCATTTCTGAGGGCAGTCCCTGATCTCTGTGATCCCGCTGCTGAATGCCATTTTGGAAATCTTTTCAAATATAGTTGCTACTGCTAAGATTGCATGCAGGTAAATGGCGTATGTTTGTGGTTTTGTGAAGGTGTTGATTCAGGCTCTCAGAAACAATGCTCAGTCAGTTCACATTTGTGAAATTATCTCTGCAGCCGTGGTGTTAAGAATCACACTGGTTAGGGTTTCTAAATGTGCCCCAAAATGTTTTGGATTGAACACCACTGAAATTTAAAGCGAGGTAGGCACCTAACTTCCTAAGATGCAGCTGTAGATATTCTCACGTTCTGTATGGTGTCTGGGCTTTATGATCGTTATAAAATTTTCAGTGTCTCTAACTACTGTTTCCTGGCTTTTTCACTTTTTTTATTTTCAAGAAGGAAGTATTACACTGGTAAAGTTTAATGATCTTATTTGATTTCTGAAACCCCAGCATTTCTTTTTGGAATTCATATTTTCCTTTAAATTATGTTCTGTAGAAAGTTTAAAAAGTGCTTGGAGAGGTTACTAGGCTTAGAATATGAGCAATGTTAACTAAAACCACAGTTCCTATTGAAGCCTATTTGAACTGATATCTGTGTGGCAACATAAATGTGGAACAGCAGTTCGGGAAAGGAGCTCAGGAATCTGAGAAGTCTCATCTCTTTTTGTTACCAAAATATCTTAAATATGGTGAAAAAGCTGAGAAGGCACCTTATCCACTTTGCTGGAGACAGACAGTATCCTGTATGAAAGCAAAAGTTTAGCTTGGGGTTTACATAACAGAGAGGGGAAAATGTCACTGCAGATTATACTAGTTGCACTAAATGCTTGTCTGTTAAAAGCAATTTATTTTTTTCCTGCTGTGCTGGCATATAGAGCTGCTGTCTTCTGTGATGTGGTGTTAAACCAACACAATTTCAGCTATGTCATATTTTTCAGAAAATCTGTTTCTGTCAGTCACTGTATGGAACTTGCTAGGAAATACTGATGTGGAAGTTCTGTGACATGGAAGCAGTCTGTTTTCCCACCAACCTCTGCTTTTTATTGTCTTTTAAATGAACATCGCATTTTGTGCTGTGCAACAGAAGCAACTGTGTGTAAACTCAGGGCAAAGCAGAATTTAAGCGTTTTATGTCAATCCTTCAAGCCTTGTCCATGAAAAGACTGCTGCTTGTGATAGTTTTGCTGGTTTGTGGGTATGGGGTATTTGTTTTTGTTTTTAAGATTTTGACCGTTAGCCATTCAGTGCTAAAAATGTAATGTGTTTGGTATTTAATCTCCTAGACACACAGTGCTTGAAATGGGCTGAGATGCCACACCATCATGCCAAACATGTAGACAAACTTTTATTATCACTATTTTGATTTTTATTCTAATATATAGGTAGAAGTTGTTTAACCGTAAGAAATTTAAAATACAGTTATTTCTCCTATTTAAGAAATAAGGTTATTTGGTGTGGTTTTGGGTGGTTTTTTCACTTGTCAGTGGAAAATCTTTGTTGCAAAGGTTTGTTTTGTTTTAGGCAAAAAAAAGTGAGCTTTTCATTTTTTTTTTTCCAAATTACAGTGCTGCTCTGATAATAGTTACAGGGATTTAATTTTTGCAGGTTTTTTTGCTACTGGATACAGGATCTTAAATTTTCAGAAGTGACTTCATCTTTCAGTATGTAACCTAAAACGTCTAAAAGATGGTATTCAGTTCTTACTGGAAACAAGGTTCCATTAAAGATATCTCAGTTTATCAGCAAAATGCCCCAGCATCCAAAATCACCATTCATTTGTGCAGATGTAGCTTGTTAGGCTTCCCTTTCAGGCTGTGACTGAAAGTTTTTCCATTATTTGAAAAGTTAAGAACAACCAAATTCTTCCATATATTTATGATTACATAGTATAATGTGATATGATCGTATTATAATTAATGTTAAAATATACTGTATTGTAAAACAATTGCGTGTTTGCCTGTATTCTTGCAAAGGGAAGGGAGAAGGAGTTACCGATGGCTAGACAGTGTGTTAGTTTTAGCTAATTTTTATGCTACAGTCAGACGGATGGTAGAGCTGCATAGTTTTAAACTATTATGATCTTGTTTTCCTAAACTCCCGACAATCCTAGACTGGATAATAGGATTTTCTATAATTTTCTCTTTACAGTCCTTACAGCATTGAATAATTTAGTGGCTGTCTCTCCTTTCTGCTTTTCATTAGCGTTAAAGCTGCTACAAACAGGTGATTAGTCAACAACAAACATGAGTTTGTCAGTAAATGATTCATCAAGGCTGAAGCAGGGGGAGGCAACAGGAAAGAAGCTGCTGAATGGAGTGGCATAAAAGAAATGGGTAATTCTTACAGAGTAAAATGTCGACCCTAGCAAGGGTTCTCAAAACAGCAACACTGAGATCAAACATGCCCCTGAATGACAATTTTTCTATTGATAGGAGAAAGTAGAGCACTGTGTTTATGCCTGCAATGGAGACATTTTTCAGAATTTTGCCATCAGTAAATAACTTGGAGGACAGTCTGAATCAGTACATTGTCACCAAAGTACAGCTATGAAGATAATCGGTACATAGACATTAGCTCTTTGACGCGTTTCGTTCAGAAGCAGTGTGTTTTCTGCAGTGCTAAACCAATGGTAAAAATAATTTGAAGATTATAAATAAAAAGGTCTGAATTTTTTAATAGATGATACTATCACAACCATCTTTTGTATTTACAACATCACTTTCAGCATAGCATAAAATGAGCAATTTAAAAATGATTTAGGAGTTCACCATGAATATATTATATTCTATGTGACAGGTTTACAGCTTATTATAGTTTTGAGAGAAGAAATCAGGTAAAAGTTACAAGAAGAGCTAAAATAATTCCATGTAGTATAGCAGAAGTTTATGAAAATAACCTGATGATAACTCTCAGCATTCAGTAAAAGACGTGTTCATAGTTAATCATTTTGATTCTTCACCGGTGAGGAAACCACAAAATATTCTGTCCAAGTTGTTAAAGATGCCATCCAAAATGCAGTCCAAGATTTTGATTAAAACAGAGTATGCTTTTTGCACAATGAAATGTTATGGCTGGATCTAATTAACGATGAACAATTGGAACCACAGGAGAACAAAATAAAAGTAATGATTCAGATAAGTTATAGAACTTTTCCATTACATAGTCCATATGACTTATCCCAAATACCAGGGTCATGTACTGAGCCTTAAATAAGAAACAATGTCAAAATATTATCTAGAACAAAAGCTCTTCTAGTTTTTAAAAGGAAAAATGCAGGTTTCTACTTCATTGTAACTTAGCTGCAATATTCAGCTGCTTTGTTGTATTTTACTTCTGATGTGTTCCTCA
Source organism: Dromaius novaehollandiae (assembly GCF_036370855.1). Lineage (NCBI taxonomy): Eukaryota > Metazoa > Chordata > Aves > Casuariiformes > Dromaiidae > Dromaius > Dromaius novaehollandiae. The sequence continues at coordinate 32,788,928 of NC_088099.1, forward strand.
GAAAAGAATTTCTTCCTTATAACCAGCAAGCAAAGCATAGTATGAGAGCCTTTTCTGGATGAATTAGAAGAAAGTAGGGTAATTTGCGACTAAGACTGCCTGTGGACATAGAATCATGTATCAAAAGTGATCAGGCTAGGAGACTAGAAAGCTCTGCCTCTCCCCCATATTCTCTCTGAGTTTCTTGGCTGCCCCTCTCCCATACTGGTGGGCTTTGAGCATCTCTTTCCTCTTCAGCTCTACTGCTGCCTTGGAAGAGGAATGGAGGCGATGCTCCCCATTTCTCCTTCCTGTCAAATCAGGGTCACTCAGTCCCCTGTGCATCGGGTTGGCTGTGTGTTCCTCGTGCCACATCCTTTCTCCTGTCGCATTCCCATCGCACTGCCCTCCCACATCCCTGTCTAATTCGGGGATCCATGCCAGCAAAGCAAGACATTGTAATTAGTATTAAAAAAATGTTCTACATGGGAGACATATTACTCAGGGTATTCGCATCTGTTGCATTGGATCTGGATTTCTTTTTCCCATCAAACTGATCGTAGTGCCTGTCTTCATTCAAACAAAAATAATCAGTGAATTTTTAGTCACATGCAGCATTAGTAATTGTTTCTGAGTGTGAAGGGTAACCTTAAAAATCCAGTACATGCTCTGCATGATACTGCCCACTAGTAATTAATTACTTACAAAGTTTAGGCTGGGATATTGCATCGTTGCTCTTAGAGAAGATGTTTGGGAAAGTAACATGCTCTGCATGATACTGCTCACTAGTAATTAATTACTTACAAAGTTTAGGCTGGGATATTGCATCGTTGCTCTTAGAGAAGATGTTTGGGAAAGTAATTCTGGTTTTATCTACTGTAGTTTCCTGAATAACTAACAATCAGATTCTCACATTTTCAGTTAATTTAACATAAGTCAGTAGGATCTCAGGATAACTTTATACAGAAGTTTTTGACTTTGTGATTCCTTGCTCAATATTTTATTGTGAGGAGATGTAGAAGTCCTCCTGACTTACCAAGAACAGGAACTGTAGTAGCCATTGATAGCTAGATAAAGGCTGTGCACCATACGGTGGAATAACTTCTCAGTTAGGTTCTGCTCATAAAATATATCGAAGTTAAACTTAGCATCATTTTTGATTGAGACGGTGGGATGCTTGAGGTCATCTTTGCCTTTGCAATTCTGTCATGTTGGGAAAAGCTGGCAGGCAGCTCTGCCCCGGCATGCTTCGGAGCACCCCCAGCCATCACAGGCTGGTACTGGGCCCTTGGGGATAGTGTGCTGCAGGACGGGTCTCGGGAATGGAGGCAGCTCCTGTCCCCAGAAGGCTGCTTGCGTTGCGGATCAGAAACACTAGCTGCATCCCCTGTGGCCGGGGCGTCCCACTCCTGTCCTGCAGCCTGCCTTTCCGGTCCGGATGGATCTGCGCAGAGGCAAGAATAGTGTGCTTATTTTCAGTTTTGTGTTAGTCTGCCAAAGCGTTGCTGTCTGTGTGTTTATGGCTCTTAGTCTCAGTGGACGGCTCGTTGGTGAGCCGATCTCTTGCTAACGCATGTTAGGCCAGGCTGGCGCTGCTGGGTGTGGAGGGAGGCACCACCTTTCGGTCTCCGTTCCCCGTTCGCTGCCAAGACTTGCGGCAGCCAACGTGCTTTGGCTGGTTGCTGGACTGCATCATCTGCCTTTAGTGTGGTTTGTTGCTTTGGGCTTAAAGTTTGCTCTGCTCATTTACCACCATTTGCTAACCATAAAACAGGTACATGCTACCGAATTCAACCTATGTAGGAGACGTTGGCAGAGACTGCAGATATCCTTTACAGATGACACTCATTCAAAATCCCTTTTATGGTAACAGGGTATAAAGGGGTCCTTAGGGTAAGTGATGATAATGCTCAGAGGATTTCTTTAAAAAATGATTTTGCATATAGAATATCTTCTAATGCATCATTATGCATAAACCCTCCCAGTATAATTACATCCTTGTAAATCCTCATTGTTTGTTCTCTATTTTTAACAAAGGATTTGTCTATTGAGTTACAACTGCAAATATCTCATAAGCCCAGCAGCTGAGCATTATCTGTTATATGTTGAAAAGAAACAAGTAAATACCATTGTCTTTCTAAAAATACAGAAGCGTAAATTAAGCTTTTTTATGGAGTATCTAAAATGTGGAAAATACCCTTTTCTGCTTTTATGCTAGTCAGGCATTCAAAAGATTTTAATATGAATATTTGCAATTTTAAATTCAACTACTCTGACCATTTTTCTTCTGATCTATTTTGCTAGAAATAAACATAAAAAAGCAAATGCAACAGAATAGCTTTGATATATTACTACATAGTTACTAAAGAAATGTCTAAATCTGCCAGTTTGTCTCTTGATCAGAGTTTAGCCCAATTCCACCTTTCAGAAAACCAGGAACTTCAGCCTGCTTGACCTTAGCTCCAGAAAACAAAACAAATATAATTTCTCAAGTCTTTTATCCTGTTAGATTAGCAAGAACATGTCCATTAAACAGTATTCTGAATTTAGTCATAGTTGGTTACTACTAGCAAGTGTCTCTATTGTTACTAGCAATGTTTACCATTATTGCTTCACAAATCATGAGGAGAAGTTAGTCAGCTACAGAGACTAATTAAACATTAAAAATGATGGTAATGATTTAACTTGTCAGGTGGTAAAACCTGAGGTTTAAAGGACCTGTTTGTTCTGAACAGGAGGAAAGGGATATATGCACTGAAGAAAAGTACTGTCACAGAGGGTTGATAGAGATCTTCATATGCTCTCAAACCATCCTTTGAACTCTTGCCTTTCAGGGAAGATTTATACTGTGCATGGGGAGATGTTTTCCAAAACCCTTCTTAGAAATACTTATTTCTAATTCAATATCTGTTTGTTAAACAGGCAGCCAAAGCTGCCTTTTGAAAAACACTTCCCAGCAGAATTGCCAGCCTGATGATTACACAGTGTCATTGTACAATACTGCTTAAAATCTTTACTGGCCTGTCAACAAGAAGAAATGACTCTCCTTTTTAAGCTTGCTTTGCACCTGACTTTGAAATGGCAGATTCCCATTTTATTGATTCTTACGGTATCTTGCATAGCTTTCAAGATGTGTGCAGAGCATAAGGACGTATTTCTTGCTCAGATCATGCAGCCTGTGGCCACCCTTCTGAACTGTGCTTAATTGCATTGGGACTCTACTGGGACATACACGGTAGTTGAAGTGGGGCATGTGTTATACAGCTGTTTAAAAAAAAATTTGGGAGAAAGAAATGTAACAAACAAAAAACTCAGTGGAATCTTAAAACTAAAGATAAAGCAGTTAGTGTACTATAGAATTGTTTACTGTGATTATTATTATTATTATTGTTTTTCTTTTTCATTATATACATGTATTAAACCTCTGCTTTTATAGCACTTTTCTTTTGCTTTAATTTTGGATGGGAATCACCACAATAGCTGCATTCCAGTGTGTAGGTGTTATGGGTGTCATCCACCATTCCAAGGAAAACATGGAATCATGAACTTAGTTACTAGACAACATATTTGAAAAAAAAATGCCTTCTGGATCTGTCACAAGTTGGTGGACGCTGCCAGGCTTTAAGCTTTGGGATGTGTTGGGTTGGGACTGATATCCTGGACAAGATATATCAGAGTCTGTCATGGTTCATTCCAAGACAAAATGATGACTTTCTCTGGCTGGGGAAATTGTGCAGCAAATTTACTGTATATTGCTTCTTGAGGATACATCTTGAGGAACATCTTCATTCTCCTGTTCCACAGAAAACAGACTAAGGAAAAATAAGGCAACTGTAATTATTTTCAGTGCAGTGGGGTGATTATAAGCAGAAAAATGTGTGCTTTCTGATAAAGGGTTTGATGGTCCAAGTCTTAACTCTGCTGTAGAGTATGTTTACTCCAACTTACAGACAATGATTAAGATCATGCTCCTGGTGCAAAACTAAGGATGAAATTCATTTTGGCTGTCTTGACTTGTCTGCTCTGTAGGTTACTCTTCAATAAGCTGATGAGAAAGACAGGCCCCTCTCAGATGCTACTTGTACGACCAATCTCAGGAAGTGATAAGTTCCACCAATAACCACAGTATGTGTCTAAAGACATGTGGGATGAATTCCCCTTTTTCCTGAAAACTTTGCGTTCACCACCTTCATACACTGTATTTAAAGCTTGGATGTACACCCAGATTTGAATATTGTTAGTTTTTCATCTCATTTTGGGCAGTGCTTAGAAAAGTGGTGAACAGAGATAGTTTAAAAATATATATGAAGGTTTTTTCCAACAGTTTGATGCCTTTGGTAATGGGTTCTTGATCTTAGGTCAGGTTTTAAATGCCTGAAGTCAATGGAAGGTTTTGCATTGACTTCTGAGGGAATCATTGCATTGACTTTAGCAGCACTGGGCTGGGCCCTATAGAGATAGTACTCTTACATATCTCTAGAGGAAGAAAAAATTGATTCTAAGGCATATGGTTATATTATCCACAGAGAGAATGGCTGCTTTTTTCTGAGATCTGCTTAGCTCTGTTGAATTTAATGAAATCCCTACATTAGAATAATACTTTACCTTTTCTTTTTAATATCACAAATAATACGGTATTTGAAAAGAAAGAGTAGAGAAATGAATTTGTGGATTTAAAACAATTATTTTTGGTACATTTGGTATTTTAAAAGTAAGTCAATTTACCTTCGTCTTTTTTTAAGTCAAGGAAAATTTGTCTTATAATGGCATTAATATGTATAACGTCATTTAAAAATTTAAAATCTGCTCTAATAGAACTTGAAGGGCTAATAGCCCGAATATCTTTTAAACTTGTAATTTCTTCATTAAAACGAAAGTTTGTAGTGGAAATGCTGGCAAAACAGAATGATCTATGGATCCACCATTTACTGGAGAAAGTAATAGCTTCTAGATAGCTTATTCTTAACATTGTCACATCTTCACGGGTAAAACAGCTATGAATTCTTATCTGCTTAGAATGGTTATTGGCAACACACAACAGTAGAAATGGTGATTCTTCTTTCCTCATTATTCCACTTCTGAACAGTTGGATCAATCTACCTGGCTGAAAACTAAGACTTCTTTAGCAAAAAGTCATTAAGCTTTATGATTTCTACGACAGCCAGTCATCAAGAGTAAGAATAAATAACGACTGAAGGAAGAGGAATGTGCCTGCACATTCAGTTCATTCTTTGGGAAAGGAACAAACTTGAAACAGTGGCTTTATGACTGTTGATGCTGTTAGGGTAGCAGAGTATGGACCATATGTTCCAGAACATGAACCCTATGTTCTTGCAGTTGGTAATTATGTGTAGGCGTATATGGCTGTGGGCAGGGTTGTATTCATTGTTTTGGCCATGATGGTTAATTTTAATCTGTTCGTATGCTTTATGTGGAGCCATTTTGTGTGTATTCTGCCTTCCAGCTATGATCTTGTCTTTGCTGCCCAGTCTAAACATGGGCTTTCTTCTAGCCTTTTATCCTGCAGATAGCATATAACAGCATCGTAGTTATGATTAGCATTGCACTAGTAGTAAACATTCTTAAGATCTTTAAGTTCCAAAGAGCTTAGACTATATGCATATGCGTATCTATAGCCTAGGAATAGCAGTATAGACTGAGTCACACTAAGGAAGCACCAAACAATTCAAGGCATGTTGTGTACAGTTTGAGAAATGAAAATCTGTGTTACAGTTTAGACTTTGGCATGCTGCAGCCATGGCTTTTCACTCTTTATGGTACAACTTTCTAACTACTGCAAGTGCTGGAACTGTGAGTCAAAAATGGTGGGGTAGGAAGAATCAAACTACTTTTCTGTGCAAGCAGAGTGCCTTGCATCTTGAGGAAGAACTTTACTGAGGGAGGTCAGTGAGATTTTGCCTGCTGTTTTTTTTCAGAAGTTTTCACAGATGTGCATTTTAATTCTTATTGGGAGCTGCTAAACAGCAGAACTGAAAGCCAGATTTAATGGAGCATCTTCAAGAAGTAAACTATTGCCTGGTGAGGGTTCTTGTCCCCTCAACCCTTTCTTTTTCGTTGCTGATGGAATAAGTACTTCGGGGCCTTTCCAGGCTCAGTTGGCTTTCTGTGATCTTTTGTGTTAAAGGAAATGGTAGTCTCTTTGCTCAGTTAGTCACCGCGTGGACCTCTGAACATCAGAGACTCCTACAGGGACTACAAAAGTAGGCTGAAGCAAACTGTAGGATAATGGTGAATCTGTCTGGAAGACTGAAGTGATTGGCATCTTCTGGTAACTTTACGAATTATTGCCTTAATTGTTTCTTTCTAACAGGAGGGGTGTGTGAGGGATTTCAGAAACCTGAAAGTAATTTTTAATAGGATGAATGGGATTTTGTTGGAGAACAGAACATGTAAAAGAGGAGGAGTAGTGCCCTCATCCCCACATGTGACATCAGTTCAAAGACCTAGGGAGAATATGTTGTTTATCTATAAATTACGTGGGGTGCCCCTCAATGCCTTTTCTCCTCAAGTGTACTGGGTAAGTGCTAAATCGTTTGGAAAGAACTTGTTTTAGCTATCTGGGTGTATTCATTATAGGGACCAAAACCATGTTTTGGTTAATGCTGAGATATGATGCCATATCTGCAACTTAGCAGTATCTGCTAAACAACATGCAGCAAAAAAAAGATGAAATAATAATGACTGAAATGAGAAGGAACCATTTCATGCGTACAGCTCTGTGCAGTCAAGAATTTCCTAAGTCTGGTAAAGGAGGAAATTTTTATATTCATCTATTCTGCTGTCCAGTCAATTTGGCAATATTAGTTTTCTGTATTTCCACTGGAGTCAGTGGTGATATATGGAGTCTTTTCTAAGAAAACTCTTGAACAGTATCAGTAGCAAAGCGCCTTGCAAAAAAAATTGTCACCAGGGTTTTTTCATGTTAGTTTCGGTATTTATGAAATTGATTCATAAGGAGTTCTGAAAAAGATTGAACTTGCAAAAAGATTTATGATTTTTCTTACCTGAATTGAGAGGATTATCTTAAATAACTTGTTGGGGTTATGGAGCCATTCATCCCTGAGTGTGGACAGTTGTCTGCCTAGTTAGACTCAAATGTATTGATGGCCTTTTGAGGCAGTCTACTAGAATCCCTCCAGAGTGCATCCAAAGTTAATGCATTTGATGACAAGCAAGAAGTACAGTTTTTACTGTAGAGAGGTATATACTTAGAAATATGACATGTCTGAATATTGCAAAGAAATCTGTCTTCGTTTTTTGTAGAGATCTTCCCCTCCAGCTGAAGTAATACAGCCATTAAGCATGAAAACAGTGTAGACACTTAACAGGAAATGTGACTTTTTAAAACGTGCTTAAAATAAGGAGCCCCCGTGAAATCCTTTGCCAAAGTGTCAGAGGAACATAAGACAGGAAGTCTCCTGCACAGGCAGCTGAATGGTAGGTGCCTCACTTACCCAGGATGCTCTCAAGCATGCTGGGCTAAAGGTTTTCTCTACTTGGATAGAAGCCTGATCATCTGAAGAGGGAGGGAAGCTTCCTGCTACCTGGTGGGAGAGCAGTAACAGGCTCTTTTTTCTCTGGGACGTGGTCCTCTTGGCCAAATGTCTTCTGAGACCGTCAAGTTAGGCAGGTCGAGGGCCCCATGAGAACATACAGTGGGAGGTGCTCATGGCCCTCATTATAGGTTGCCTGTAATCAACAGCTAGATCAGATAAGGTAAACTTATGCAAATCATTCCTTTAAGTGTGTTAGGATTTTTTTTTTTTTTCTAGGAGACATTAAACTTGCCAAAGTCATCTTTCATTCTTCTTTTAAAAGTACGTAGGATGAGTTAAATATGCTTCAAAGCAGCCTGTGCTGCGAGTGTTTCTAACATAGAAATACTTTGCTTCAAAAGCTGTGGATCTTGACAGAAGTCCAGACTTTTAGTCTTCTTCAGACTTGCCTCTGTACCTGCTTTGTGGTTAAAACAAGCTGTTCTGTAAGATGCTCCTTTCCATGCCCACAGAGAAGCACTCTGATCATGTAAACTTTGTGCTATAGACCACTGTAGTATTGGGACAGGTGAGTAATAAAGAATGAGAGACGTAATATGTCCTCAGTTGCACTCTGGCTAGCTTCTGTGGGTGTTTTGCCTGAGAAAGGTAAGAAGGATTAGGCTCGTACTGTAATAAATCCCATTCAATCCTATTGAAACCCTGGGTAGCATCCAGTGATACAGTAACTACTGGTGCTCTCATTCGATTCCTGTAATGTATGCAAAACCTCTCTTAAGTTCTCGTTAGTGGATGACATAGACCTAAAGCCAGATTGGTAGGTGTGAAGTAATCTGGTACTGATGCATGCTTTAATAGCTGATTATTAGGAAGGGTTGTACAAAATCAAACCCATGAATTTTTATATATTTTACTGAGTAATAAAATGACCTTATAGAATTCCTCTTCCTTTATAGGTGTACATGTGCAGATACTCAGCTGATTAAACCAGACATTTTAAATCTCAGCTCTGATAAGCTGATTCATAAAAACGAGATCTCATGCCTTTTCTCAAAATGAATGTTTAATCTAATGAATTTCTGTACTTCAGGAGTGTCTCTTTTTAAGCTTACTTGTTCTGTTTCTGGGACAGGCTCATTTTATAGGTCTTTTACAAGATACCAGGTAAATGTGCTCAAAATTAAGGAAAGAGGCAGTTTTACTATTCACTTAAGCTTTGTTTGCTTTGGATTGACAGATTTACAGCCATTCTTTGAAGACCCCTCTGCCTCCTCAGGCAAGTGGTATTTTTGCTGTAGAGCTGAAAATTGATATCTTCAACCATTGCATTGATCATATGCTTTGAGGCCAAGTTTTTAATTTAGCGTTGAGAAAGATGAACAAGTTCTGTTCTTGTTTTCCCTTCATCTGTGAAATTCTAACCATATTGATTGATGGCTAATGAAGTGTACAAAAAGTGCTAGAGGCTGAGATGCTTTACTTACGACTCAGCATGATTTTCTTTGTGTTTCAACAGAAATCAATAATAATTACCAAATTCCATTAGATTTGGCTTTTTGTTTTCCATTTTATACTGCGTATTATGCTCATGTACAAAATGAAAGTGTGATTCTGTTCTTGCATATCTTAGTGGGAAAAATTCCCATTTATTTCAAAGTTACCGAAATTCTATTCCCAATTGTAATACTGATGCCCGTGAATAATTCTCTTCAGCTACAAAGGACTGAACAAAACTCACAAAAAACTGAAAGGTTAGTTACATTAATATTTTTGAAAGCCTCAAAATTCATCAATTGTTCAGAGTCATGTTGGAACTTTTTCAGAATAGTATTAAAGCTCATTTGTTTTTCACAAGTCAGGATGTCCATTGATAAGCTATTGGTAAATGTGTCATTTGGAATGGATTAGTTGAAGTAAGTGTTTCATGAAATGGCTTGATGTCTTCATTCTTCTACATTTGCCAGTGACCCTTCCTGTCTTGGGATGGAGCAGAAACTAGTTTCTTTAAACAAACAAACAAACAAAAAAACCCCAAACCCTCCTTCCATCCAGGCCAGGACAGTCTCTGAATGTGCATATTGCAATGCAAATGCTATCTCATAATAAAAATTATCAAGTGTCAAAGTAAAAGAACTACAAATAGTGATCATAAAATACCACTTGCATGGAAAAGAAACCCATAAAGCATTCCTGATCAGCCTGCAGTTTAGGTGATACTGGATACAGTCAACTGGATAGATTGTTTGTATTGATACTCCCAAAGCGTTTCAAGTGTTTGTTTGGGAACCATGGCTAGTTAAGATAAATAAGTAAGTGTCTCCATTACAGCACGTTGAAAATGATTAAAATAATGGGAATTCATTTCAGTTTTATAACAGAACCATAGTTTTTATGTGTTAATTGAAGTAGAACTGAAATAATTTCAGGAAGTGCTTATTACCAAATGGATCTTTAATACAGATTTCTTTACTTTTTTCAGTGAAAGAACTGAAAATGAAGCTCGAATAAGGTAAGGTTTCTTTAATCCACTTTAGTAAAATATTAAGGTTAATTGCAGATAATTTTAACAAATATGCTCAGCATTTCAGAGCAGATTCTGGATAGTATGTATGGATCAGTATATTAAGACACAAATCAAAAAGAAAAGGAGCCACTATTGCAGGAATGAGTGTAATAATATTTGACTATTTTTTATTGCTGCTAAGTTATTTTTTCCTTTATGCTTTGTGCTTGTGCTATGCCTATCAAAATAAGATAACTACATAGATTTGGAAACTTCTGTTTTCTTCTGAAGAATTTAGAGAGAATTATTTTTTCAACAGACATTATAGTTTTCATTACTCAGGCAATTAAAATGGTTACTTAAAAGAAGTTTCTTGCAGTTTGAAAATGAAATATTAGAGCATATGCTGATAGAATAAGTGACTTGTATCCAGAAAGTTTTGGGGTTTTGAGATGTGGCAATGAGTGATTATGAATTACAGAGTTAAATCTCTGTTTCTAGAGAAGGATTCTCTCCTTAAAGTGAATGTCTTTTCTTTTTCTATGTAACATGAGTCAGGTTACATTCTGGAAATAGGTTTTGTATGCATCTGCTAGGTAAGCAAAAAGGCAAAAAAGGTCTTTCTATATGTTACCAGCTAGAAGAAGGATATGAAGTTTTTTTATTTTTTTATTTCTGTGGTCACTAGTGGGGATGCAGAGATTCATGTGCTGTATTAGAGGATATAGAAAACTGTATACTTACAACATTAAACAGTAATGTCAAGTCACGTATAACGAGGTGTATGATAGCAAGTTGTTCTGACAGGCAGCTGCAGTTTGAACCTGTTCAGAGCATAACAGAAATATCCATTTACTTTTCAGTCATTATTTTTCAGGTAATAGTTTTAATAGCCATTCATGGTGTATTGGGAAGGAAGGTGTTGTTAGTTACTGTTTTCTTTTCCTCCTGTATTTGCCTTTTTTTTTTTTTTATCAGCAATTAAAATAAAAGCTTTCAGAGTTGTTAGCTGGATTCATTGTATCTATGTCAAGTCAAACTTCTTCCAAATAGAAGTGTCATTAAAAGGAAGCATTTTTAAACCTGCTGACATCTTAAAACAGTAAAAGTTGATATACCTACATAGAGTGTGATCCTGACTTGCAGAAGGATGTCCTTGGAAGAGGGAAACTAAGAAAAAATCAGTTAAGCTATGCAAAATGTAAACTGTTTGAAACCACAAGTGACTAGAAATGTGAAATATTAATGCAAAAAACAGAAGTGTTGTGAAAAAGTAATGAGGTGTTATATGACATTATTTGTTATGGAAAATTTTAAAGTGGTGTTGTAAATAGATGCTATCTTTGGATTTTCTTATTCTGTATTAGTAAATGGAGAGCATGTGTGTGTGCATGTGCAAGTATTTGCAGGTACAAAGGCGTGTGCGTATATAATATATCTTAGAGACAGCAAGATGCTGCTGCTCTGCACCAAATCCATGCAAAGGGTTGAAAGCCCTTCTAGAATATAGAGTCAGTTAAAGAACTTTATAATGTGTTGAGAATCACACGGGTAGTACAGGGATATAGTAAATGCCAGAAATTCTAGTTCTGAGCAGTCTTTGTGCACTGATCTCATGAGCTTCCATGATCCAGTGAGGACACAAGCCCCCCTCCTGTCTCCTGATGGGGATTCAGCCATACAAGAACTGGGCAAATGTTGCAAAAACGAATTAAGCTTGCTCTGCTTGTAGTTGATCCACCTAGCACGAGAGAGCCTTATGTGGTGCCTCTGAATGCTACAGTAATATTAATGTCGAAGTAACATGACTGAGTAAGATAGCACAACAGCAGTAGTGGAAACTCACACATTCTGCTTCCCAGAGTCACAACTGGAAGTAGTTTAGGGTACATATTGCTAACTTCTGGATTTCTGCCTTGGCAGTGCTTGCAAAAGTACTGGTTCATTCTGGTAACAGGATTTTTATGCAATTTTAAAACAAGTAGTAGAAAACCACCTGCCAGAAGCCATCCATTTCTTTGTGTGTTAACTGAAGTATTTGAGCTTGAATTTATCAGTTAAGTTAAAAATGAAAGTCTCTAGATTGCAGTGGTATTTCTCTGAAATTTCCAGGTCTTACGAATGGATTGCTGCTAAGAAAGCTAGAAAAACTTGTTAAAGAACATCTTTAGTGCCTCCTCCTTATATTTGAATTGACTTTTCATTTCAAGTGTACATAGCCAAAATCTATCTACAATACTACCAGCAGCTGCTGCATGTTGGATTCAGGAATCTCTGTTTTGATTTGCCAAGCAGGCAAACTATTTATCTCAAGTAAGAGAATTTTGAGGTGTGATGTGGTTAGTATCTAAAAATATCTCTGTAGGGAGATAGGATAGGGCTCCAACAGACAAAAACACAGTGAGATAAGCAAGACAAGTTCACATTGGAAATACAGTACCAGAGGGGTAATTAACCATTGGAAACACTTAGAAAGAAATGTGGTAGATCACTTAGAGTAATTAAATCAAGATTAGATCTCTTTCTGAAATATCTCCTAGTAGAGTTACAAGTTCTTGTGCTTTGTAAAGAAATTATTGTGTGAGGTATTGTATATTATGGCCTGTGCCAGGCAGGAAGTCAGACCAGATTATCATAATAGTTCCTTCAGGCCTTTGAAATCCATATATCCCCAGACAAAGGCTCTTATGTGGTACAGGCAGGCACAGAATTTCCAAAATCACAACTGGAGCAGATCACTCTTGTTCTAGTGGTGACTTACCAAGATCCATTGAAAGGCTGAAAAGTCTTTGAGCAGGTCCTGAAGAAACTCATTGGTAGGTATAATGCCGCTGATTTTGCAGGCTTGGCATGCTGCACTGATACATAATACTAATGAGCTGATTTCTGTTAAAATTTGATCAGTCCACAAACGCATTTTGCTGCATAAATGTTCTAATACTTGTCCTACCTTACTTAGTAGCTTGCATTTTCTATTAAGGTCACTGAAAAGTAATAATTTATGTATGATATTTATTGACTCTCCTGCGTGATATAATTAAAATTCTGAATGAATTTGGATTTTTTCCGGTTATTCTGTGAGCATAATGCCATCTTTAACGTAGGAGTTTATGTAGTCAAATGTTATATCTGAAATCTTAGTATCTATATGAGTAGAAAAGGTAGGGTAAAGTTTTAGCAGATTGTGTAGAATTCCTAATGTATAATAATTGCTTTCCCCAAAACTGAAAAAGAACAACTTGTATGTTTGCTCTGAGACCTCCATGGGATACTGATAGAGTATGGAGGACACTAGTCTTTTAGCTCTTATTACTAAAGGGAAGTGCATCCTCGTTTTACTGGATAAAAGATAGTGGATCCTTTAATAGAAAATACAGAAAAATGGTTGGTCGAAAAAGTAGTTTTATGTACCATTAAGAAGAAACACAAAACACAAGAATAACAAGAATAGCCCTGACTCCTTTCTATTATTTTGGTAAGCTCATTATTAATTTTAATATCTGAAAGTAATCACGAGTTACCGTGCAAAATCTTGCAAATAGAAAAATCTATCAAACTGAGATGAGAATTATGGCATCCTACTGTACCTATATAACATAGCATCTATCGCAGGAATTCAGAATGTAACTCCACAGTAATAATGGCAGGAGCAACGGCTAAGAGTCTGTCTTGGCCATATGCATGCATAAAAAATTATTCAGGAGAATTTTCACCCCTAATTCTGGCTGTTTTAAAAAACCTGTGAAAATGTATCATCCCTGACTTACTGATAGAGTCTAGGCACTGTATACCTAACTTGCCGTTCCTGTACTCTGTGCTACTCTACCTTCCTGGAATAACTGCCCCAGAGCCACATCTAAAACATACGTATGGATTATTATATACATACAGATCACACAAATGTGGTGAATATGTATTTTCTGATACTTTAGATGTCACTGTTTGGTAAAGGTTGACTTTGACACTTGCAGTTTAAACTAGAATTAGGAAAATTATTAGACTAAGACAATAGGAGAACAGAAACAGGGAAGAGGAATACCATTGTAAGGTCACCGAGATAAAATGAGTCTGTGTCTCTGTGCAGAGGCCACAGCTGCTTTCATGGACAGTTGAGCAAAAGCAAAAGGTTAGGCAGGGCAAGAGACTGGAAAAGGATAAGAACAGTGAATTAACGTTGCTAGTAGATACGGGTATGGTGAAGTAGAAAGCAGAGAAGAATTTTGTTAGTCAGGAATCAAACAAATTTGGTTAGTTGCAATAACACTTGTTTGTAACATTTTTTACTGTGAAGTTTCTTACCTGCAATCTCTCTTGAAAATGTATGTTACATACCTAGGATTTTTATAAATTCTTGATAGTCACAGTACTAGCTGTGGAGAATATTTCAAAATAAACTTTAGGATGTCTTTATTTCACATATTTCTGCTACCACAGTGTCACTCTTAATGGATACTTCAGTTCTGAAAGGAATGCTTTTTCTCTTCGAGCCGTGGAAGAAAATTGCTATCTCCATTAGCAAATGTGTTTGAGGCAACAAATTGCCGTTGCTTTCTTCTATGGGAAAGCTCATGTCTAAGTGGTTTAATTCAAAGGAAAATAGCCTTCCATACCACAGAAGAAACTCCCCTACTGGGTAGTGGTACACGAGGCAGCAAAAGTAGTTTTGGGCTTCATTGGGAGCTGCAGGGGCAGCTCTTTCAATGCAAACCATGCTGTAACAGCACTGCAAAGGGCAACAAGGAGAAGGTGCCCTGTGGTCTGCAAAGGGCAGCAAGAAGAAGGTGCCCTGTGGTCTGGGCAGTTCTTTTGACTCATTCCAAATATGCTGCTAGTCCAATATCTATACCGAAGAGCGGTGCTAGCATCAAAAGCTCTATTTGACTGTATTTACAAGCTATTGAGTCTTGTTTGCTGTATTTTATTTACTTAATAACCTATCTACAAGAATCTACAATTTTGTGTGGGTAGCTTACTGTTCTTGTACAAGAAATAAATATACTTTTTTTCAGTTCACATGCTAGATTAGAGCACAGTTCAGGGTGAAGAAATACTCTGATGCTTATACTGTACTTGAAACGTCTGCTCAAATAAGAGTTAAGCATACTGTGCTCACTGTTATATAATCCTGCAAAAAGTGTTGATTCAGGGAAATTGTAATGCAATGGGAGAACCAGATCATCTGGAATGTTCTCCCTTGCTTAATGGAAATACAGCTCTTTGACTGGTACACTTAAAAAATAGCAGATTGTGTATATATACTCATGGACTGAGTCCAACTTGAACATCACGATGATGTTAAAGTCCCAGGGCACCTGGGTCCTGATGTTTGTCACAGTTCAGGCCCCAGGAGGACGGATGTGGCTTCGGGAGCAGCGGACTGGTACGTGCTGCTGCTACCAGGAGGGATTTGCATCCGGACGGTGTTTTATTTTGAGTAATATTTAGATACTGCTTGTGAAAAATTGCTGGGTTAGCCAGACAGATAATTTCCTGCCAGCAGGAGGGACAGCCATTTGTTTGAATACATCTGCTTCAGCTTGCTGTGTGAGCCGTCCCGCTCAACGGAGCCGGCTCCTAAAATCTGGCTTTCGTGAAGAGAGAGAGGTAGGAGGAGGTGCGCTGTGCCCTAGGTTCTGGTCATCTTGTGGCATCATCGAAATGGTTGTATCTTGTGGACATGGTGGAAGGCTAGTTACTCTCCTGGTTCCTCTGCCTCTGTCGTTTTGCACAGTAGCCCCTCTGTCCCCCCCAAGGGATCCTGCTTACTGCAGAGTTCTGGAGATTACGGCACCCAGCTACTAGCACTAGCTAAAGCCTTCCCACAAAAAATATGGGATTGTAAAAGCGTGTGAGAATGCGGCACATGCTATGAAATGCCTGTTCTGATATACACTTAATTACAGACGTATGGTTAAGAGGGTAAATTAGAGGTTGGGAAAGTCAGTGTTCACCAAGTATCATTAGTCCCATTCTCTGTAAGCAACACGTGCCCTTTCTCTGCCTTTTTTAAGGCTCTGAGACTCCGGAGAAAGCCTGTCTAGAAGCTGCTGCAGATCTAAATGGTGTTGGCTAGATTTGCGTTCAGGTCATTTTCATTCAGCAGCATCCCCAGAGCAAGCTTTGGTTCTCTTGTTTCAGTCTCCTTGTCTGTGGCTTGAATCCAGTGCTCTTTCTTTAACTGCATCCTATATACACTTGTCCTTTGAGTCGCACAGCCCTCCCCCTCTCCAAGTTTAGGATCTCAGTTGTTTGCGCTGTTGTGTGGGAGACTCAGTGTGAATTATTTAATTTTGTGAATTGAGGTAAACAGACAGTAAAAACGTACGCTGCAGCACAGAATGTTCTCTAATCACTTATTTGACAAGTGCAGTTTAATTATTTAGCATATCTTGTGAAAGTAATGAAGTCCTAGTAACATGAGACTTGACACTCTGCTATTAAATTTTCCCTGAGAGGTGGAAACAGACTGCTGTATTTTTGTGTGCAAATTGAGAGTGTGCAAACTAATGAGATTCGGCTAAGAATACGTAAAAGGGGCTGGAACCTTTTAGTGCTTCTTAATAGTTTCGCTAGTAGGTAGTAAAACCGAAAGCATCCCACAATTAGACAAGATTCTGCCTGTGTTGGCAAACCAGAAGATACCGTCTGATGCTTTGCCAAAATCAAAACAAAGTTTTCTTGGCTCAGCTGTATTTTTATTGAATGTTTAACTTAGTAAGAGGAAAAGCCGTAAGTCACAGCCTTGCTGAAGAGGTATCATTCAAAATAATTTTCTGTAGCATGATAGATTTCATGTTTCTACAAAATAAATATTTAATCAGCACTAATATTTTTAGTTCCCTTAGGCAGCAAGAGATTTTGAAGTTCTAACTTTTTTTCGAGTAAGTACTAAATAAGTATTATGCAATCTAGTAGGAAGTTCAAAGTAAAATGCCTGTATATGCCAGAGTTTTTAAAAGGAACTTTAGGTACACAGATAGCCAGGACTGATGGCTGATTTTGATTCCTGACAGAGAAACAGTGTATTTCGGAGTTAAAAAGGAACCTCCCCCAAAAGGAAAAGAACCCAAAAGATCAACATAAAGCGAACTGCAAGCCAGGATGCCTTTTTGATTGATTTGGATTGTACAATACACCAGATTGTTGAAAAATATATATATATATTGTTGGGGAAAAAAAGTATACATAGCCTCAAATGCTTTTCTTTTCAATTGCAAAGCTGCCTCATCATGTTAATTCAGTGTGCGAAGTGGAAGTTCTAGTGACCTATTATAGTCACACTTAGGGATTAGTTTCTAATTCCTCAATCTTATGTGATATACCGGGTTCTGTATTTAGACGCTTCACTTGCATATTACGTAAGGGTACTGTGCAGAGGGAGAATTTCTAATCCAAGCTGTTCTGCAAAGAGCAGTAGCAGAATTCGGCCCCCTGAGAGCACGAGCCCTCAGAGGGCTGCTGGGTACTGATGAATTTGGGGTGCGGTTGGGTGGGTCACAGGCCACTTTCCACAAAAGCTTCAATTTCCACAGTCTTCATCAGACAGAACAGTAGACAAGGACTTAAATCTGTTTTTACTCCTCCTGTGTTTTTACTTGGGATGGGTGTTGTACTTGGGATGATTTTGTTTGCAGTCTACTGTATTTTTTCCTCCAAATGTGTATCTGAACTACAGTCTGAGGGTCCTTATGCTGTGTTCCCTTTCTGCTTATCTGCAGAATGATAAATTGTAGTATAATCAAGAATCAGTAAGAGCTCTTCCCATATAACATGATGGGTGGGTCTGTATTTGTAATGAATCAGTCTTGAGACAGTCATCGTGTCTGCATTTAGGAAAACTTTCAAGATGCATCTGTTCACTAATGCTCTTTCGATCTGTTGGAAACTCATTCCCTTCCTTCTAGCCATTAACATCTTTCACTCCCTTTCAGCAAATTAATTTAAAAATCAATCACCCCTTTTTTAATTTAATAATCACAGAAAAAAAACAAAGTAAGGGTAAAATAATAAAATTACAGGGGAGAAAATTGAACGTTATAAACTTACACTTTAAGTGCCAGTGTGCATCGTAGAAAGGCAGCATGCTTTTATGAAAGTCACCCAGAAACCAAAGAAAATGTTTGCCACATTTGACTGTCACTGCAGAAAGAAGTACTGAATTTTTGCTGAGTATTAGAGAATCAAGTTAAAGCATTGTCTTAGTTCTTTACTTATGTATGTACTACTGAGAGAGAGTCCTACTGAGCAGTTTTGACAAGTTTTGATATCCCTGACTTCCTTTCCTAAGGAAGGAAGGGATATCCTTCCATGCTAACCATATGTACCACTAGTCTTACACCCTAAGTGGGGCTGATTCAGAGACCCTTATCTCTGACAATTGCTGAGTGGATTTGTAAACTGTAAGGACATACAGGATAGTTTTAGATCCTCTTAACTTCTTCTGTTTTCCTTAGAATGTCAGTATAGTTTGTTTAAGCTAATTCTTAAATTAAGTGGAAACTGAACAAACAGAAGCTATCTGAGGCTTCAGAATGATTGTACACTCATATTTATGTAATCAGATAGAGCTGCACAGCTGACCAGAGAACGGTCCTTAGTGGCTATTCAGAATTCCAGCTTTTCTTTCAGTTCAGCAACTTTTTAAACTTCCCCCTAGTCTTATGCATCATTTTATATGCTTTAACTGAAATCCTGAGAAGAGAGAGGAAGATGAACCATGGACATGAAGAAATGTGCAAGGACAGATTAAGAGCGAGGTTTCACGCAGGAGAATGAAGGAAGCAGTTCTTGTAGTAACAGTGGTCGGTATGCATCAGTTAGTGCTGCTTGGGATGGTAAATTGGCATACAGGAAATACTGTATTAACTGGAAAAGAATGCATGTCAGGAAAGATGATATTTATTGGATTGGATGTGTCTTCCTCAAGGACAGCAAGTGGCATAATTTTCCAAAGAAAGTATCCTTATTCTTTTGTAATTGAAAGCTTTATGGAATAAATACTAGAAAATATAAAAACAAAATCTGCACTGCTGGAGGTATGCCCTTCCTGAGTAAAAAAAGCCTTTTATACCTGTATTTTCTGACTTGCTTGAGACAACTCCATGAGTCTGATTCAGACTTGGGATAAAATCATAAGGAATTTTTTCTCCTCTTTTTTCCTTTTTCTCCTCTTTTTTCCCTTTTCCTCCCCCAAGTGTTGTTATACTGCAGTTTGGCTCTGTCCATAAAGGCTGGAGCAAGCTGTGTTGTAACTTGCTTTAGCTGCCACTGAATTTAACAGCTTTTGGCTTTGTAGCTTATGCCTTAGGAGAGCTCTTGCTCATCTGTTCCCTGAGCCAAAGGAAAACTCCTCCAGTTGCTTTCCCAGTGTTTTCTCTGGCTAGAACACATAGTTACCAATTACTAGGTGAAGATATATTAGCTTTAATCATCTTGTATTTTTTTATTTTCTGTTTATCCAGTTGACATGTTTTGAGACATCCACTTTGACTAGAATGGTGAAAGAGCCCTTCCGAAATAGGGTTTTTTTTTACTCTGCATCCCATAAGATTAAATTCTTCCACTGATGGGGAAAATGGTTTTTCTTGTTGTAAATGTGTGGAACTACTTGAATGCTGAGGTACTCAGTCACATTTCCATATTAAATGTATTTCCTCAAATATTATTTCTTAACAAAAAGATTTGTGTTTGCAATCTTGTTCAGAAACTATTTTATACAGGTTTCTTAGCCCTTCACTATTAGCTGTTAAGAAATTGGATCCTACTGGCATTTAATCTGTTGCCATAAGTCTACTGGCAGCTTCTTAAATAGACTGTCAATAAACATTTGGATTATATTTTGCAAGTACAAATCACTTGGAGAAATTTGCATATTTGTTGAATTTCAACTTTCACTTCAGGTTAGATGAGACATAAACAATTATGTAGCACCTCTGGCAACGAATTAGTCTAAAAAGCAAGTCAAAGCAACACTGGCAAATCAGAGGAGGATATCCGAGATTTCAGAAGGAAGAGTGAAGGCTTACACTTCACTTCATCTCCATGGATTTTATATCAAGTATGGAATTAATGATGTAGGCTTTTCCTGTAATATATCCTTTTTTTTTCTTTAATATATCTTTTAGAAAATATTTATGATAGCACTGGTCAGGGTCAGGGACTGTGCGTTGTTCTACATTGTTAAGGGAAAGAATCACTCTAACTGAAAGCCGAGTAAGAGATTCTTATTTTTTGTCGTGGTCTGTGGATCTGAATCCATGTGGTGCTTTGCAACAGAGGTCACACATAAATGTGATCTGCTAGAAAGGTGTTAATAGATTTTCTCTGACTAGCTCAGGTAAGGCTAATGCAGTTAGGTGAGGTGTAAGACTTGCCATACCTCAAACCTGACTGGTAATACACTGTCGAGTCTCAGGGACATTTCCTGGCCAGAAGTGTCTAGCAGTTTCAGATTTCCTGGTGGTTTTATGATGATTTGAAGAACAAAACCTTCAAACTAATTTTCACTTATGTTCTAAAGCAGTTTTAGACAGAGGTCTGCCAAGGTCAGTAGGCCAGAATGCAGCAACATACTTAGGCAGCCTAGCAGGGGAAATATATACTGAGTTGTATATTTGGTCTGCTTCTTTTTAGAGAAATCACTATGGAAATTATGAGAGAAAATTAATTATAAATTGTATAGTGTTTATAGTGGATCAGTATTCTAAAATCTTAACAGTGAAAGAGATTTCATGGCTTTCACGAACTATAGATCTGCAGGAACAATTAGATTATTCAGCCTATAAACTGTCCTTTTGTGTCTTTGAAAATCTCCACTATTATTAACAATTTAATTTGATGCCTAAATTCTTATTTATGTGAAGAAACTCAGTATACTCTTTCTGGTTGTGTCTGTGTGGTTTTATAGCAGCTTTGCTGGATTTTAAATTTTGGAGATAAACATTCTAGGCACTGTGCTTTCCTGCATTTCCTTGTTTGTTTGTTTTTTTAATATATGCCTTACATTGACAGCGCGACTGATATACTTTACATTTTTAAAACAAAGTGCTATTTTTAGTATATAATAAAAAGGTTCAGATGACACTTTACTTTGTACCCCCTTTCTTGCACATCCACTTGTCCTTTGAAGATCAGTCCTTATTTGTCCTACAAAATCTGTATTCTTTTAGGGGAAAAAACAACCAAGTGCAGTTTGGATTGTATGATCCTACTCAATCTGGTTTTAGTCCTTGCTTGATGGTAATAGTCAAGGGCTGGTTTTAGTGCTTTGATCTGCAAAAGATAACCTTGTTAAGTTATTAAACTACAGTTTCTTTTTAGCCATGCGTTTCTGCAATCATTTGCAATTTTGCAGAAATCTCCAATAATATGTTCTGTATCTGACGTTTATGTAAACTTATTTTTCTCTTATTTCACATGCATCAGGAGTTATATCATACTAGCTAGCCTTCTACCAGAATATGAAGACTACACATACAGGGCTTTATTGACCTCTGACATGAAATTCATACTAATACTTCTTTCATTTCCTTCTATTAATGTATGGGTCCATTTACCTTTAAGTTCTAGTAAAACTTCATGTACAAGTGTTCCTGTTCTTTACAGTAGCTATCTTGTTTCCCTTTCACTGGTTTTTACATGATTTTTCTTGCAATTTGCAAGACTTATTTGCAGTTGTCAGTGTTCCACTTCTTGTAGTGGAAGGATATGAAGGAGGTTTCCTGTCTTAGGTGAAAAGGTTTTAGTTGTGACCAAGATGAGCTTAATTTAGGCCAGGTAGATGACTGCCTTTCAGATGTGGCCAAAAATATAAAAACTCAGTGGTTGGAGGAAGCCAGCACTTAAAGAAAATTGTGGAAAGGGTTTCATCTGGGCTGTTTTTTTTTTCTTAAAAGCAGAGACAAGGAAGGGTGTGCAGTGATGCAGCACTGAATGAAGGATAGCAGAGAAGACACTAAGGCAGGATGCAGGAACAGATTTACTTATTTCAGTGTTACCTGATAGAATCTATTTTTATATAGAAGTGTCACCTGACAAAAACTCGGGAGAGAGAATATCCAAGTACTATAGATGCAGTTAGAGGCAGAGAACTGAAGATGTGATGGAAGAGAAAAAGCAATCTAGGTGGCCAGACTGCACAGCTCTATATAAAAATACCAGCTGGAAGGGAGAGGTCTTGGAGAAAGCTGTCCACAGATAATATGTGGCTAAAATGACAGCACAGCAGCAGATGCTAATTGGTGGGGGAGAAATGAAGTGAAACACAAGTTCGTTATGACAGACAACTCAAAGGAGAAAAAGGCAGAAAGTGGTGACAGCAAGGAAGAAAAGGGGCACCAGAAAAAAGGAAGGTGAGATGGAGATAACTATAGACTTGAGACTGAAGAGGAACAAGGATGGTATTAAAAAGCTGGGGAGAGAGAATAGTTAGAAGATAGTTGAGCTGCGGGAGGGGAAAAAGAAATAAACACGAAGATCTGAGATTCCTGACAATACGAGGAAGAGACAGATGTGAGTATCTGAAGCCTCCTTTTCCTTAGGTGGACAGATCTGTTAGCAGAGCTTAGCTAGAGGAAACAATGGTGTTTTGTTTTCCAGGAGCAAAGAAACCCTGTACAGACATAAAGCTGCAAAAGATCCTGAAGAAGAAACTTCAGACAAAGATCTCAGTATCCCTGCTGGAACAAAATGAAGATTAATATGCCAAGCTAGAGAACAGCTCTCAAAGAAGCTGAGGCTGTTGTGGTATCAGTAGAATTGTTTAGATCCCTAAGAAGGAAGGTGAAAGAGTGACAAGCTGATGAAGATCAAGAAATATCTATGAAGAACTTGGGGTCATTCAGAGATTAAGAGGCCTTCACACAAGGGCCATGTCTGTACTAGTAAATTAAATGGTGCTAAAAAACATTCCCTCCCGGAAATCAATCGTTTCTACTGTTAACTATCCCTGGCATAGTGTTGGCTTATATCTACCAGAATTCACCTGAACTATTCCCGAATAAAGTTTGAGAGTTACCCTGGGACTACTCCCAGTAAGCAGCTTGGAATCAGCCACCCTGTTTTAGAGGGTAAGAGAGTTTAAGTGGACGGCACCTCTCTGTGCCAGCTGGCCTCAGCAGTCCTGGGCGTGTTTATTTTGCTAGCAGAAATATAGCTGTAATGGGCTCCCTTCAGTAGATGCAATTCCCTGGAAATTTAAGACACTGCCTGTCCTGGGTGCAAGCTATGACAGCCAGTAAAATCATGTTTATGGTTTCGTATCTCATATTTTATATTTATGAAATATAATTTCTTCTTAAAGGAGTTACTGAGCTGAGATGTAGAGAGGCTATCTCAGATTTAGTTTTAGTGTAGCATGAGGCCACTATAGAAGACATGGTTATAGAAAACAAGCTTGGACCAAATACTCATTTAATTGTTTCTGTTTAAATTTAATACAAGCATAAGGGGAAAAAAAAGGTCCATAAATAAGGCTCTTTCTTACAGAAGAGTAGGCCATGAAATGAAGAAAACAAGTTACTGATGTTGGTAGGTAGCAAGGTTGGCTGGACTAAAAAGCCTAGAGATTTAAAAGTGGAAAGAATATTTTTAAGAACATCAGAAACTTGTATCAAAGACAAGGGAAAGCTCCAGACCTAATTGGGTAAGTAGCCATCAATGTAATGTGATTCCTTAAAAGATAAATATGAACATAGAATTGAATAGGATAAGATGAAGATAGTGAGACTGTGGAAATTTTGCAGTCATAGAAAAATATACAAAATGAAATTTCATGTGTTGCACTGTATGTAATTCTGGGCACTGAAGTCAAGAAAGATAGATTCATCCTACAACAGGGGTATAAAAGAATTTTTGAGAGCCTGTATCTTAGCTGAATAGATTGGAGAGCTTTGCTTGCTTAGCCCAGCAAAGTAAAAACTGAGAGATAATACGATAACTCTTGATAAACACATTGGGGAGGGAACTGCTAGAGAGGAAAGCTGCCTAATTAAGCTAAACCGTGTTGATGCGTGAACAAAGCTAAGAGTAACAAATTTCTGTTTTAGCAGAAAGCAGTCATTTGACTCTGAAACTAAGTTAAATTAGTCAGATTATTAGGGAAGCAGCATACATCTCTGTTGGCATTTCCTAAGTGGTTCATAAATGCTATCTGTTCGTAACCAGCAGCAGAGACGGTATTCTCCGAGGGACTTCAGAGACACATGAGAGGAATCGTGCTTTCTTTTCAAATGTCTTCATTTCTAAAGAGCCGAATGCAACATTTTTGGAACAGAATGTAGAGGGTACTTCCGTGGTTCTCTTCTAGCGTGTAATCAATCTTTCACCAGTTGTCCTGCTCATGTAGATCCTTTCTGCTTCAACTCTGTCCTTTAGGTTTGCTCTGTAATGCACTGATATTGTATAGGTTCTTAATAGCTGTGCTATCACAGGTGCTGTGCAGGTGTCCTGAATGACATCAAGTGTTCAGCTCTTGGAGAAGGCAAGTCCACACGATATAGTGAGCTCTTCTGAAAGAGTGTATCTCCAGGCATAGTAAGCTGTGTCAGTGTTGCATTAGTTTTTTCACAGTGCAGTGAGTTGCTGGAGGAGAATTTCATGAAGAGCATTCAAAATGTGGATCAGTGTAAGGTTGTGAAATGTTTTGTTTGTGTGTGGCTGAGCTTGAATATGAGGTGATAATAATAACCCCAAATTCTAGAAATAAATTTTAATTTTTTTTAATTTTTGTTGGCCTTTACGTGTTTCTGTAAATACTGTGCAGCTGAATGAATACCAGACTGATGAACGTGGAAGCCTGCCTGTCAGTGTTTCAAAGGGAAAGCTTTAAAATATAAATAGCCCTAAAATTATAAATAGTCAAATCTCCATACTGTATTTATCACTGACCACTTTCTTTTTCCTTCCATTGCTTATTTCTAGTGATGCTTACTTAAAATAGTTCTCTGCTTTCCTGTTGGCAATTAGATAGCCACTTTGGAATCCAAGTAATTTTTAAGCCAGATGTTGTTAAAAAAAGTGTTCCTTACTTGAACAACGTGAATTTGAAGTCTTGTCTGTCCAGGCCTTCTTTAGTAAAGGTGATCATCAATGTAAAATGAAACACTTCTCATCCCAACTTTGTTCAGTTGGTTTCATATACATATTCCTGGACTGGTTTCAGAATGTGACTGACTGTGTCTGATTGTTCAGCACCTCTGTTTTTTTTGTTTTAATGATGATACTGTTTTGCATCCCTTTCAGAAGCCTATAGTTGGTTTTAGCTAAACTGCCGGAATTAATATTCTGTGCAGATTTAATACGTTGGCGGCCACAGCATTTTTTGTTAATTCTGTAATTTCTAGAATACCCGTGTGCTTGTGTTGACATCAGCTCAACAGGAAATCTCAGAAGTAATCTAAACAGGTTAAAATTTTGATGGCCCATGGGCCTTAGTTTGACTTCATTGTTACAAGTGCAGTCTACTGGCCACTAACCATTTGTGTTGTTACATTCTCCCTCTGTGTGTGTGTGTGTATGTGTGTGTGAGAATAAATATGTAATTTTAAAGTAGGGGTAGATCCAGCAAGAGCCATGCTGCTCTTTGGTCAGGCTTGCAGGCCAAAGCTAATCTTCCAAATCTTCCAACATTACTTGTTCACAGAGAGACAGCTAGTGCATCACTCTTCTTTTTTTTTTTTCTTCTTTTCCCCCCTAAACTATCTGTTCAGATTCAAGAAAGGTAAATAAGTCTCAGGAGGGACAAGGTGACTGTCTGTACACTGCTTGAACCATTGCTGTGGTTCCAGCAAGCCTGCCTAATTCTGAAACTGCTCATCCCTACTCATTTGTCAAGATTTTAAGAGGATGGGAATGTGGCCACTGTACAGGACGGCATATTTGAGAAGAGCAAGAGAAAGGGAGAAAGAAGGAAAGAGGGAATGGGATGTAAGACAGGAGAAAGGTGGAAGAGCTGCTAGTAACTCTTTGCTGTGTTTATAGCCTTAAAACCACCAGCTGTCTACCCCAGTGCGTTCAGAAGTACTGGGATTTGGCGTACTTTGCAAACAACAGGCTGATCAGCGTGTCTGCTGGTGAACCTCCTGGGGAAACAATCCCATCAGTTTTAGTGCAAGGTCTCACAGGGCCATGTCTGTCTGAAGGGTTTCCACATCATTTCTGCCTCCAAACATCAGAGCAAGATGAGAGGGGTGTAAGGTTCCATCAGGAGCATCTACTGAGCCCCATGGCTGTGAGGGGACTGTGACTGGGCAGTGCGCAGATGCAGTTATTAAGGCAAATAAGGTCATAGTTGGTATCCCTCAGTCCATGCTTTGGTTTCAGCCTGTACTAAAATGCTGCCATGGGAAGGAGGAAGAAGGAAGCAAGTGGGTTGCTCTCTGCCCGCATCAACGGCAGCAACATGCTCCCTGTCACTTTGGTAGCAGCAGTAATTCCCTCTCATACCAAGAGAGATGAACGACCTCTCACTTATCCTCATCCCCAGCAGTCAAACGGTATCTGTATGGATGAAAGAGCTGGGCCCGCTGCTCACTTCGGTCATGCCAAGCCAAGCAAAGGCTCGTGGATGGCGTTGGTAGCGCACCAGGAGCAGTGGATCTGGGAGTTAATAGCCATTATGAGGAGAGCTGATGTTGCTGTCCCTGAGAGGTGTTGTCTCCGCCTGAGCCTTGGCTACTGTAGTCACCCTGGTGAGGCCACTTGTACCGTGAATGTCTCGCAGCTGCGGAGAGGCAGAGACAGGAGCAGACACATGTTCTGCAGCTGCGTGTGAAAGGTGCAGGGTGCGTTGCCTTTAGTCGCTTAGGAAATCCCTGAAATAGCCAGCTGCTGCTCATATTCTAAAGCTGTTTTCCTTCCCTTGTCAGGGGGGAATATTTTTCCTGCCAGGAGGCCCTCATAAAGATGCCTCAACTTTACATCTGAGCAGATTGCTCATGCGTCCTAGCAATGACAGGTAACATGGTCTGTGCTCATGTGCCTCCTAGACTTTGGGGAATCTTTGAATCACTTAATCATTGATCTTTATGCTTTAAGGCATGCCAGCATCTGCAAGCTTTTTTTTAGTTTTATATGCGATTTGTGTAGTTTTATTTTTATACAGTGCCTTGGGATGCTTACTGTAGAAAGCTCTTAAAATAGGTATAACTTAATGTGTTGTTCAGACTTCTCATTAATCTGCTTGTCTTCACTCTTACCCAGAGGTAAAATACAAAGCCTACAGAGGGAGGAGTCTGGAACAAAATGATAGAAAATGGGACTCTGAAATAAAGACATTAAGCACAGAGGACTCAGACTAGCGGTTGAGGAAACAGAACAGGATGTTCAGAAAGCCCAAGCCCTTTGGCATGAATTTGGGAGCTTGGAACATTAGCAGGGCTACAGTGAATTTGTGAAACAATGTTTGTCTTCCTAAACTAAATTCTGGAAAACATCCATTTCTCACTTCTCCTTTGCCAGCACACTGGTATCTATTGTAGCACTCATCTTCTGTCTTCTTTATTTTCAAAGAAATATTTGATTTTTATTTAGAAGTTATTTGTGTTTCCTACCTTCTCATGGTGCTAATATATGATCTTGTGACTATGGGACTAAAATTTGGAGCCTTGGTGTTTGTTCCTGCTATGCCACACTTTCCATTATGTTTTTGTTTTGACTGCAGCAGTGGGGTTGAATGACTCCACTTTGACTTTACTCCACCAAGGCTATGTCTACCTAGGTAAATTAATCAGGGCCAGGACTTGTATTTGAGCGCTATCTTATGATTGTCCATATTGTTTAATTTCTAGCACACTCCGTGACATGGTTTTGGCCCGCACCAACTAGCACACTCCCAGATGACACCTATGGCATGATTCAGGAGATGGCGTGGGCGAGGGACTGTTCTCAACAGGCATTACTGAAAAGGTAACTGTGTTTTGGAGGGGAAAAGAGTTTAGTCATATGGATATGAGCTGCGCTGTGCCATTTTCCCGTGGGTCCTGGTGCATTTTATATACTAGGCCTGTCTCACTCAGGCTTAGCACCTGAGATGCTGAAATAGGAGCTTTTGCTTCCTAACTGTATTACTAGCACTGTTACAAGCAACAACATAAAGCCACCTTTTCCTCCCCATGGGCCATCTGCTCACAGATTGCTTACAGCACCACTTACACTGGGCTACCGTCTTTTCTGTCTGAATAAGAGTCAGGATATGGGGCACAATTCAAGTTGTATGTCATTCTAGGAATACAGGAAAAGTAAACCCTGTGAACTTGAGTGAGCTTTCTAGGGATCTTCTGTGATGTGGCTAATTTGCAAGTAGAGACACCACAGTAGCTCAGAAACCCTGTGTTGTCACAGGCCCGCAACAAGTTAGATAGGTAAATATACATGTACCAGAAGAGTAATTACTTATCTCACGGGGTCACAGTAATTGCACACACAGATCATACATTTGCTTGTGCACATGGATTTTTTGAACTTCCCACCTGTAGTTCATTTTTCCAGCTTAGTTAGGAGCACTTCGTGTGAAAACAGGTAATACTTGCTTTGAGAATAGCTGTGAGATTTCTAATTTGTAAAGCCATTTGCAATACCCTGCTGGAAAGCATCATTTAACTTTGGAGCACTGCTGAGGCTTGGGCTCAATATGGTCTTGTAAAAATTGGTTGTACATGATATACCTGTTTGTGGTGTGTAATATTCTTCATAATCCTTTGTTGCCCCCGTTCTGACTTTGTTTTCTGTTGCCTGAGTTTTTAGTTGCAAATGGAGAAGTTACTGAAACCAGAGTCTTCCCCAGTCAGTCACTGTTAATATTATGCGGGTCATTTATTACTAGTGGCTGTAGGCTGTGCAGACTTGTTTTTCTCTTGAAAACAAAAGGATTGGCTGCACAGTGAACATGAATTTAGCATCAAGATTTAAGCTTCTGATCTGGTTTTTGGTGCCTCTGTAGCAGCAATGCAGGAAACCACTGCTGAGTCATTGGACTGACCAGTATAGCTTTTCCTTATGACACTTTGTGTACAGTGCTGTTACTGTGGGGATTAGAAACAGTGAGCAAGAGGGATTTTGTTTTGTCAGTGCAAAGTGAAATGATGGTTTTACAAGACAGTTTGGTGAACAGTTTTCTTCTGAGGCTAGTGAGGGCCGTGATGATGGCAGTCAGGCAGAAATTGTTAAGAAAAAGAAAAGCCCTAAGAGAGGTGCAGAGCCAGGTATATATAAATTGTGTTTACATTGGGGAAGGCCAGTGTAGGGACTGCTCTCAGTATTCATTAGCTGAAGAGCCTGAAAAGTCAGTCTGGAAGGGATCGTGCTGACTACAAGTTTCGCTAGCCTTTGGTGGTGCCAGCTGCAAAAATAGGCAAATCTGGCTATGGTGAAGGGGCGTGATTGAGCAGCTCCAATGCAACTGCTGCCCCGCAGCTCTTCCGAGGCTTTGGCTGGCAGCCGTGAAATGCATCTCCCCGGGGAGGAGGACTATGTTGCAAACAAACCTCGCCCTTCCCTGTCAGTGAATTCTTTTGATAGTAGGCTGGCACCAGAATAACTGCAATTATTCATCATAAAACTGTAATGATTTCCCCCTCTTTGAGATGAGGATGGGGTTTGTATTGTTTTCTTTGATTGATATCTCGCATATTCTCTTTTAAAAGGTCTCGTTGTAGCAGCCACTCATTAGTGGTGGCACTGTGCTAGGCTGAAGGCCAGGTAAAAACATATTTCTCAATTTCTCACTCTTCTGTGGCATAAACCAAATACTAACAGCTCCCCATTGACTTCGGTGGCTGTTGATTGGATCAGGCCACTCAGTTGTAGGAGTTAGAGCACTGGAGAAGTGGCTCGTATTTTTACTAGGCTAGCTTTCCTAAAGAGCAGAAGTAGAAGCACTGAAAGGTCCACTGTACCCCAGCCTAAAAGAATACCTTTAAAATAGGATGCATGTTCACAGATGAAGAGGTTAACTGTAATAAAATAAGCCTTTGTGAATACTTCGGAGCACTTTCTCTTTTCTCACAGAATTATGGTTCTTGGTAGTCTGGTCAAGCCTCTGTGTAGAAAATGTCTTTGCTAATGCCAGGGAGAAGAGTCTGATCATCTGATGATGGAGAGCGTTTTGCTGTAAATTAGGAATTAGAAAATTAAAATTGCTTTAAATGTGTCATCCCTTTACATTTTTTTAATTAATCCCTTCAAAAGATTAATTGAATTTAATCTTTCTTGTTCATTTTATTTACTTTATATAGGGAGGGGAAAATGTTGGGAACGTTGAGGGAATAAGAAGTCTCAATAAGAGCCAATCCTTTCTGCAGTCAGAAGTCGGACTGCAGCAAGTGCAGGTAGACCAGAGCTATATACGAACTATAACGAAACTTAAGTTGTTGCTGAAGGAAATACTCAGGTCAGTGGGCAGCCCATAATGGAGCTCATACTGCTGTATTAGCTACTGCTTTTAGTACCTGCATTAGCAAGATTAAAATCAGTGCTGCTGTGCTTACCTAGCTCCTTCGTGAATGCAGTGGAGAAAATACTTGAGAAATCCTGAAGTCACAGAAAACAATGGGAAATTCACACTGTTCTTTCTGCACTGATTTTTGGCCTTTTCTGCACTTCCCTGCAGGACAAAGAGCTGTCTTGCCTCAGTTTCATCAGTGTTGTTCAGGCATCATTTGTTCAGTCCACTACTCCACCTGCTTCCCTTTTCTTGCACAAGTGTCAAAAATCACAGATGTGGAAGTCTTAGACTCTGGAATTTTTTTTGCAGTGTTCATGACAAAAATGCAGTTGGCTTCAAAGGTCAGAGGCATCTTAAAATAAGGTAAAACTCTTAAGTGTATCCCTTTCTGTAAAGCCAATTGTTTATTCAGAAGACCACAAGTGCACGAAGTGCATGTACCCTCAGCTGGAACAGCCATTCCTCCTCTGCAGTGAGATCCTGCTGCTGTTTAGAGATGGTGAGGTAGTTTGAGCCATTTCAGCTCATTAGCTAGGATTTTCTTCAGTTGCTGAGTTTTATCTTCTTTTCTGTAGCTTGTCCCCTTAAAAATATGGCAGCCATCAGCAGAAAAACAACTGAAATAAAATGTCAGGTTTGTTTTCTGTTTTTAGGTACTATGGTTCTATAACAAATAAAGGGCATAGATTTTTATTCAAACAAATAATTTGCAACGGCTGGAAGGGAAGGGGAACATCCATGAGCTGCAAATGAAATTTATAATATAAGTCTGTGTTTGCTGCTGGAGAGTTGTCCCCTGCAACCCAGCAGTGGTGCAGAGATTTTGGAGATTATGTTCAGATTAAATGTCAACAAGAGCTGCTCCTTGGCAGGATGCCAGGAAGGTCATATGAGGAAAGTCCCAACCTTTTGCACTTAAGTGAAAATGTGTTCTGCCTAATACAGTTAATATGCTGCAAATCTTAACACAGCTAATGACTTGTATTAAGAAATCTCATCATAACTTGATCTTTTAATTTAGGTTGGGGATTTTTTTCTACTTTACAGTATCTAAGAATTTGCCAGCAATTTTATTTGGGGATTATGCCTCTACTGTAGAAATTTTTTCTTGGAAACACAGCATAAGAAATGTTAGTCTAAAACTTCTACAGCTCTTTAGAATGATCATTTTCAAGCTATACGTAAATGGATCGATAACCTGCTGATACTTTCGTGAGGATTATTATGCAGAAACATCCCTGTTATTTCTAAAATTACATCCTAAATGCTACAAGCATATGACATTTATGGAGGGGATAGTTTATTATTGAGAGGATGGGATGAAAAAATAGATATAAAGTACATGCTTTGGAATTTTTCTTTTGGTTTATTTATCCATGTTTGGTCTGTGCTATTCTATATTGAATTAAAAATGCATTTTTTGATCTAATTTAATTTCCTTTGCAGTGGATTAAATTTAAGTACAACAGGACATTCTTACTCTGAAGGGTATTTACACGTGGAGTTGTAAGGCCTTAGCTATACCGCTTGAAGTGGTCTCTTAATCTATTTGTCATCTCTGAAAGCTGAAACTATTTTAAAATTGATTTTACTAATTCCCTTTACAACTCTACTGTGTGATCCTACTGCTGCAAACTATTTAGGCTATATGATGCTTTTTTATGTTCCATTTCACTTACTCCAAAGCACTGAATTCTGCACTAGTGTGGGTGTGTATCTCCTATTTGTTTCAAGGGCATCTTGCATCATGTTGCAAGACTTTTGAAGAGACTTTCTTGAATGTGACCAATACACTGAATTAGCTCAGAGCTGTTGGAACAGTTTTGCCAGTGTGCTTCAGTATACGCTGCATTGCACCAGATTTGCCCCATGTAAACAGGAGCAAAACTCAGAGTCATTGGCAAAAGCAGCTGATGTTTCTGTGGATTCAGGATTCCACCTTTCATTTCTGATTGTATGTACATCCCATATTTGTAAACTTAATTTTATTTATACTTCATACACACATATATATACTTGTACACATGTGTGTATGTGTGTGTAATTATATGTGTGCTTATGTGCAAGCTCAGGTTTTTTCCCCTTCCTTCTCTTCTTTTTTCCCCACCTTTCCTACTGCAGTGAGGCAGTAGGGAGGGAAAAACTGTTTTACCAACTGTGGCCAACATTGGCATGGGGCGATCTACAAAATGATGAGGAGTATTTTAAGGATGGAAATTGGGAGATAACAATTAGAACTGTTAGATTCTGGAAAAACTTTCCAATAATGATAGTGGGCTCAAAAAATTAACCTGAAAAGTATTACAGCCATGGCTGGCTGCAGTGGCAGCGCACTAGGTGGGGGTGACCCATGGTTCTGTGATAAAGGTGCTTCTGAGTTTTGCACTTAAAACAGAGATTCTATCATTTTGTTATCCATTAAGGATATGGCATGCATCCTTTAACATTTCAACACTTCTTTAAAGTACAGATCAAAAAAAACTATAATTTACAAGTCCTTTAATTGGTATGAAGGAGTAAGGTAAATTAGTAAATTATTTTTAACCAAGTTAATGCCTTACATTGTACTGTTTATTTGTTCTGAATTAAGAAATTAATAGGATTTTTTCCATTACTTTCAGTAGACCTTTAATTAGACTAGTCAGTGGAATCCTACCATCCTGCAGCCTGAGACATGCAGTAATAAATCGAATCTTTTTTACTTATTTGTATGAAAGTAATATGGCGACAGATAGAGTCTGTTAGCGTACATTATCTTTGTACTATAAAATATGCGAATGTCCCAATGATTATAGTTCTAGCTCAGTGATATTTTAAAAACATGATACAGCGTGTTTCCCTGATAAATTGAGTTACAGAAAAGCAGCTTCATGTTTACATAATGCTTTTACAAAACACTCCTTTTATTTCAAAATAGAATGTGTGTTCTGTTAGGAATATGTGGATAATAAATCTTCATTTGCCTTATTAAGAAACACTAATATGTTCTGTTAGTTTCAGAAGATCTTAAAAAAAAAATTTAGCACTTTCTGGACTCCTGTTTGTTTTAATGCCTGGCTGCAATAGCAGGACTCTAGGCTGCCGGCCCATGGTTTTGTAGTTAAGGTGCTGCTGAGTTGTGCAGTTAAAACAAATTCAATCATTTTGTTGTTTATAAAGGGTGCAGCATGTCTCCCTTGCCTGGCATCTCGGTGTGGTGGCTGATGTGCGTGACCATGTATGCCAGCCACCGGGCTGTGGGTGGGAGCTGGGCCTGGGCTGCTTGGGGCGTAGGCCCGTGCTGGGCACGCGCCTTACAGGGAGTGCTTACGACTGCACAGGATTGCATCTGTTGTATCCTGTATTATCTCAAATGCTTTATCCTAATGTGAAAAATGAAGTATGCTAGGGAGGAATATGTATGCCTCCCCCTTTCCCAAAAAAGGGAAAGATGTATGTAAACACGCATAATGACAGAAGAATTAATTTCCACTTAACTATGGTTCTGTCCATACTGTCTCTAGATTTTCTCTTTACACAACCAGGTAGCATTACTAAGCACCTGTTTGCTGGGTGAAATAGCCAGGTGTGCTTTGTGTGTAAGCAAATGGTTGTAGCCTGAAACATTGCATGAGATGCTTCATGAGTCAGATGATTCACGATTGTAATAATGAGATTATTCGTGGTAGGCTCCTCATTGTAACGATGGTCCTTTGTTTTAAGTCTGCATTGCATATGTATTATACTTCCAATTGCAAATTGCTTCTCCTGCTAGAAAACAGCATTGCAGCAGGGAATAAAAAGTGAAGGTCAGTGCTGTTAAATTCAGGATGTTACTCAGTGCTGGACATAATTAGGAAGGCTCATAGTTGAGTTAAAAGCTTTAATCATGACTTCAACTGAGATGCTGCTGCTTCCTATTGTTTCTAGGGATTTTTGGTTTTTTTTCCTTGATCTGCCGATTAGCACTGGGTAAATACTGCTGAGAGCATTTGGTCATTTGTGACCAAAGAGGT
This sequence comes from Dromaius novaehollandiae, assembly GCF_036370855.1. Classification (NCBI taxonomy): domain Eukaryota; kingdom Metazoa; phylum Chordata; class Aves; order Casuariiformes; family Dromaiidae; genus Dromaius; species Dromaius novaehollandiae. The sequence continues at coordinate 32,823,362 of NC_088099.1, forward strand.
GTTCTCTCTTGACAGTGGTGATCCTTTACTGCATAACTTCTTGTTTAAGGATAGGAAGAGGAAAAACCAAAAGTTCTTCAGTGTTTTGATTCAACATCATTTTAACATTTACTTGTAATCTTAAGTTTTTATAAAATGGTGCTTGTTTCCATAAAATAACCACTATTAAGTCCCTATGTTACAAGGTGATTATCTCCTACTGCAAGATGATTACCTTTTGTGGTGAAACCATGCCCAGTGTGTTTTAACCTTTGGTAACGTTTTCTACTTAGGTGTGATAGGATTTGTGTGCTGTACAAAGTGGTGGTCAAGCTGTAACCAAAATGAGTTGTGCCCTCAGACCTTTCCTTTGAGGGGAGTATTCCTATGTAATTCTTTCTCTACTTCATGCGAAGCACCTGCTGGGACATTAGTCCTCATCAAGGCAGGATGGGCAGGAGCTGGCAGTAGCGTCTCACTCATCTTACAGGGTCCCTTTCACAAAGTTAGCAGGTTGTTTGGGGTTGTCCTGTGTCCACTGTGCAGAGAGGAGGCAGACTTTGCTGCTGTGGGAAGGATTGTGGCAAGTCCCTGATGACAGCTGTACACAGTATTTCTCCCTCCTGAAGTGCTTCTTGTGAGAAAGGTAGAGGCCAGCACGTGGGGCTGACAATTAAGATGGAATCACTGGAGGCATTTTCTGCAGTAAAAGTCTAAAATAACTGTGTTTTTGATGGAGGGTGTCAGCAGCTTGTAAAGAAAACATGGAACAAGCTTAGTTCCTGAAAAGTGTTACTGCAACTGAAGTCATGCTTTTATTTTTAATTCTCTGATGCCAGATTTTATTCTTGGAATTCAGAGATTTCCTTCTGTTTTCGTTTGAAACCTTACTGTTTGACATAAGGTTAACAAGTCTTTAAAAAAAATCTAGTGCAAGCATTACAGGAACTGTCTTGTGTTTGGGCATGTTTTTTGGGGGGTTTTGTTTGTTTGTTTTAATATTATTTAATATATTTCTACAGAAGAAGATTGTTTAGGTTATCTATTTTAGCTAAGAATTTCCAGCCTAAATGTAAGTTTGAATTCCAGGTCATTTTGTTCCAAGTTAGTGTCATCTTTATACACTCACTTTCAATGATAAAAAAACAGTTAGTTGTTTGACATGAAGAATAAAGAGTTCTCTTCTGTATTGTCTGAGGAGTTATGACAGATTTCTTTTGAATGTGTAGCATTCAAATTATACATCAGTAAAGTAACATTACATCTGTCTGCACTTCTGTGAGCAATTTCATTATTTTAATAGAAATTCACAGTGATCTGGATGGCACTTTGTTATATTTATTGTAATAATTGTATACATATGATTATGTGTAGTTGAATAGAGACACTTTCTGCAGCTGCTCTTCTGCACTATTACTCTTGATATGTTTGCAAGGTAACTAAACATAAAAGTTGAATTTCTACCATAACTTTTGGTGATCTCTGAAAGTATTCAAATTTTAATTCAGATTTCAGCCATTTTTTTAGCAGTTAACAAAAATTCTTCCATTATCATCACAGAGATAATCAAATTCAGTATGTTGAAGTGGTGATCAATTTTTTGAGAGTTGTTCATTTGAGAATGACATGAAATGAGAACAGGGCTTTAGTATTTGCCATGAACAGTTAAATGTCAGTAGTTACTGTTTTCTTCTTTTGCACATCTAGATCATGGCTGTTCAGATTGTAGGCTTTCATCTAGATCTGGACCATGACTAAATTTGACCTTGCTCTTGCCACAGGAAGTTTCTCAGATGCTACTGGAAATGTGGTGGTACTTGCTGATTTTTCAGTATCTTAGGGAGCAGATTACCCATGTCTGTTTGTCAAGATTGTGCACAGCTCCTGGCTGGCCAAGAAGCAGCAGATCTGATGCACTACAAGTAGCTGAATAGACCTTAGTAAATGGAGTAATTCAGATTAATACAGCGTTACCTTGTTGTTTAGGATGAAAGATTGTCTTTGAATGGAAGGCAAAAAACTAACCTACATGATCATGTTGTCAGTGAGCTCCTTGATATGACAGCCTTGTTTAAAAAAAAAAAAGAAAAAGAAAAAAGAAAAAAATCCAGGTGTTTTTCAGAGTAAAGAAAATTTCTGTGAAAGCATATGAAATCTTTGTTGTTATGATCAGAAGTCATTGCCTAGTTTAATAGGTATTAATTTTTTTTTCTATGCCATGTTTGAGGAAGCCCTAACGATCTTATGTTGAATGTAAGTATGATGGATGCCACAAAATAGATTGCAAATCAGTGATACTGACTTCTGATATTTTGTAGCCCATTTGTACAAGTGCAAAATGAGTAATGATTACATTGTGACTGCAGTGATACTTATAACCTAGAGCGGCAGAGCTAGGGAAAGATCTCCATGGAGTTGCTAAGCCTCACATTTCAGTTGCCTTATTTTTTATTACATTTCAAAGAGTTCACAATGTCTCTATTGTATTTTTAGTGTTACAGCAAATGCCAGATTTTAAATTCCTTTCAGCAAAACCACTATAACACAGTTGCTGAATGCTCGCAACAGAGGAAAATTATTGAAAAGAAAACCCGTCCGTTTCCAGTTTCCAAGGAACTCTTGAAAGAAACAATGACAAGAAAATCTTTTTTTAAATCCTTTGACAGTGCCATTCAAAAATGAAATAATTTGCTATCCTGCTTATTACTCAAGCACTACTAGGTAATGACGATCTTAAATATAGGATTATTCATTGCTAAATTTATTAATAACTCTACTATTGTATTCTCTTATTGTACTTCTCTAAAGCAATCTACATATTTTATATATTTTTGAAATGCAAGGCAGTCTGCTCAGGTTTTCGCTTTTACTATCATACTGTGCTTCATTTTTTTGATTTATCATATAGAAACTGACATGAAATTTAAAAACCGTGCCTTATCAGGTAAGAACAGGTAAATTATCCTTAAAAACAAAAGGCACAATAAAGTCCAAAACCTCAGTTAAGTTCTTGACTGAACTTTGAAACATTTATCTAGATCAACTCTTTCCTCTGTGAGCACTATAAAAAAGAAAATCTAGAATTATCTGTCCCAAGGTTGAAGTATATAATTACTGGTGAAAAATCTTTGCTATCTGTGGACCATTCAGTGGTCTATATGTAACATGCTTAATTGTCATCTTATTTTTGTAGTTTAATTCCCACTGTTTAGTCAACTACATCTCAAAGAAAATCATCAGCACAATCAATACTGCTTGACAGGCTCAGTGAAGAGATTGTGCTTTGAAAAGGGCTATGAAATGTGAGTTTCCTTCTTTTGAGGCTTTCTCTTTGAGATGCTCCATGTGAGATGGAGCAGTGCAAGTTGCCACTGTTCCTGATCTTTCTGCAGGATTTCAGCCTGGCAGCTTTTATCAAGTCAGAGGCCCAAATACGTAAAGGAAAAATAGGTATGAAGTACGTATAAAAAGGAACTTGCAAATATTTTTTAAAAACATTGAGTTTTCACTACATGCTGCACTTCCATAGTCATGTATATTTGTGTAGTAATCTTATAGTTAAGAGTGATTTTGTTACAGTGAAGAAGGTACCTGTGATGAAAGTACAGCGTAAAAGTAAGCTGTAAATACTCATTATGTGTTTATGTATAGTAGCTTATTTCTATCAAAATTTGCTCCTTAAGATCTTAATAGATGCTGAGGAAAGAGGGACCTTGTTTTTCATGTGGTGGAATAAAATAAAGCACCACCACTAAAAGTTTTCAGTACACTTTTAAAGGGGTTTCCTTACAAGCCTGTTTCTGGCAGTGCTTTACCCAAAAGTGTCTTTTTCACTTCTGCCACTTTTTATCATCATCGAGTAATAAATATACCTCAAATGTGTCTTCATTTCTGTCCTATCTTCTCTTGTGATTGGGGGTATTCGTTTGGGGGTATTCTCTCCCATGCATAGAGACATCAAAATACTTGTCCACCCAAGTGTTTGTTTTCAGGACTTGCTCCGAAACAGGATTTTTCTATTACTTGAGTTAGTACTAAATAACAAAACGTTTTCTTGCTTGGTTGGAATGGAAATGTATTACCTGGCTCATGAACTTCTACAGAGAAATGTAATTGCTCAATCCTCAATGTAACAATATGGTCAACACAATTCTTGGATACTTAGCATCATTGCTCACTATTACCATAAGAATTTGGAACACATATAGTGAAGGCTGTTACACCACACCATTATTGTATTATTATGCATTTCCCAGTGTATCTCTAGCTGAACAATTCTGACTTTGGACAGAGTGCTGGTACAATAGTGTTTTTGTACCATACTCATGAAATGTTAAAACAAAGCTATATACTTGAAGAGGGATTACTCCAACTACTGTATATTCGAGTTTGGCCAGGACACAATGTCATTAAGTCTTTTACATGTATGTGCGCTTCTTAATAACTCAAAATTTTATAAGGGATTTTTGGCTTGGTGTGAGTGCTTGGCAGCAAAGCTGGAGTGACTGACCTTCAAAGCTGAAGAAGACCTTGAAATCTATTTGGTTAATTATATGGACACTTGATTATATTGACACTTTTAATCTTCTGTAGACAGTAGGGATGGCCTGAATCAAAACTTTACCTGTCAGAAGGTTTCACAAGTGTGAGTAAAAGCAACCTGAATGCATTTTTTTAACTTCTTTTGTCTTGATTTCTTTTAATAAACTACTGTACTTGGAAAGATGCTGTCCATTTCATTTGATGCAACTCCAAAGTGCATCAATCCAGGCAGATACCTTGGTGGGCAGAGTCACAAAAATCTTTTGGAAGCATCCTTTGTCTAGTGATGGTGTGTGGAATCCCACAGGGGTCACCTTCATTAAATGCTACCATCAGTTTCCTAACAGAAGGCTTATCAACATCAAATCTGAATCATGACGCATGCTTTTGATTGCAGTCTCATGTTTTGGAACTTCACTAAGGTCTCAGTGTCAATGCATTGATGTTTAGTGATACTTGAGATGTCACAGAGGGTGTCTGACTTGGCTTCCAGCAGTGTCTCTCAAAGGGTATCTCTGAAGGGAGTTAACACCAAAAGAGGGTTGGGATAATACCTCATAACAAAGTAGCAGTGGGGTTAGCCTTTTGTTATTTTAAATTCTTGTGTGAATTTTTGTTTTTGTTTCCATTTCCGTCTTTGTGCTTTTGAGTCTTTCATATTACAAATAAGTGATTTCAGTGTTCCTTTAAAAGGGGACTAGGTTGAGAGCAAAAATACCAGGTCCTTCTCACAAGAAACGAAGAATCTTGGACCTAATCTTGTTTGAGAAAGGCCAAGTGGCCAAAACTTAATAGTTGTTGAGGGTTTTTTTTCCTTTTTCTTTTGACATGGAGATTAGCAAATGATAGAATGTCTTTTATTTTGGCTGACGGTCTCCCTATTACAAAATCGAAGACTTATTAGGGCAATTCACAGAAGCTTGCGATGCGTTTTCTCTTGGATGGAAACCAGAGGATTCCAGCATGGTTGTTCTGGCACTGTTGATATATTTTATAAAACAGGTGTCTGCATGTGTGTAATAAATCTAGTTGTGCTAGTAAATCTGAACAGATAATTTAAGAGTATATATTTATAGAGAATAAGACTAGTAATTTACTATGTCAATAAAACAAAATATAAGCAACATTCCTGTAATGTATGTAATGTGCAGTAATTCTGTAATGTAATGGCCCCATTGTGTGAGCCATTTTTAAAATTTCTGTTCAAAATATACTTTGATCCAGATGTTTGTATGTTTTCATTTGTCACTAGCTGTCTTTCACTTAACATCTGCAAACATGATATTCTTCTTGCTCACAGTGGTGTCAGCTGGTCAGATAAACAGCTGTAATCCATGACAAGGGGTATAAAATTAATGAGGAAATGGAGAACTGAATCATACATTTTAAAAATACGTAGTCAACAAAAATCATCAACTGTTGCCACATAATCTTCTGCTGCACAAAGAAGGTGCAGCTGAGGATTCTCTCAAGTATAACTGATCCGCATAGATCTTCTGCGTATATATTTTCATACAGAAACAAGGTTTCTAGCAATAGTTTATGAAGCTGTAGACATACATATGAATGTACCTACAGTACTGAATTCATGTTAGAATTGGTGGAAAATGAGGATAGACATTTTTTGGTAGCAGTAGGCTCATATCACTAAATATGAGGTATATGTAATGGAACCTCCATGCTGGAAACACCTACAGCAAAGGTAAGAAGTGCCTGTACCAGCGGGGTCACATTGCAGGGTCACTTTTCCAGATGATGTTCCAGTCTATTCTTTGAAATCAAGAAAACTTTTTAATTCAGGCCTTATCATTTATATCAAACTGTTGCTAGTAAGTTACTAAGATTTACTGATGTCTCAGGAATTCTGGAAATCTTAGAGAAATGGACTGGCTATTTTACTGCAATCAGATTCATCATTAGCATTGTGACTTTTTTTTAATACATTTTCTTATATATTTTTAAAGTCTCAATCCTTATTTCAGATAAATGCTCCCTGGGATTACAATTATAATTATAGTCATATTCATTTGGAGTCCCATGACCTCCAGAGAAAGGTGGCCTTTAGTGTTTTCTAAGACTCATGAACAGCTGAAAAATTTAAGCTTAAATGCTATATCCTCCTTGATGATTATGACTGAATTCAACAAAGAGGCTTTACAAAGAGACATTTGTATAGCATTTACTAGTTAGAGGAATTTCTGTTAAGACCGCAAGGCTATTCTATAGTTTGGACTCTGTTCCTTGAGTGCCTGAGGCACTCCAAGGATTGCTTCCAGCCCAGTGAAGAACTAACAGTTGTGACCCAAAATTTCGAAGGTGCAGAGAACCGCCTCGAAGTCCTGGATTTTCTGTGGTGTTGGGGGTTTACTGAGGCTGAATGCCTTTAAGGAAAGTGTGCTGAAGTTGAAGATCAGTTATTAGGATCTGTCTATGACTAAATTATTTCAGGAGTAAAACCTGCCTAACACATTAAATGATAAGCTAATTCTTCCTGCATTTAAATGCTATGTTTTGAAGAATCCAGCACCCCAAAGAGGCCACCTGGATGTGAGCTGAAAAATGGGATCAAACCAAGCTCTTTCCTTCTCTTTATGGGATGGTTTGTCTTTGCACATGAACCCTGTGAATACCTGTCTGCTCTTGAGCACACTTATCAGTGTTTTGCAGAGGGAATACACGAATTGCTCCTGTTGCCTCCTTTCTCCTGTTCAGGACTCCAAGCTAGTGCTAGGGGTAACTTAGATGAATTAGCATTTTTTTCACTCTATTTTCAGACTACCTTAGTCATCCTAACTCCTGAGTTTAGGAGTGTAAATTCCGTGCATCGTCTGTCTGAGATGCCAGATGAGAGTGAGGGGGGTTTTCAGTGTGTCATCTAGAAAAGTAGATGTATGAATCCTCTTCAGACTGGGAATATCTTTTGAGAGAAAAGCCTTCTTGTATGTGCCCTAATGCTGTGATAGTCAGTCAGTCCTAGAATCAAGTTTTCTTAGCTGGATATTGTAGAGTCTGGAGTTCTAAATGCAAGCCTGTACAAAGCACAAGGCTTGATACACATGCAAAATACTGTGACAATAATCCATGTATTGTGTTTTGATTCAGCTGTAATTATGTTTCGTAACCGAGAAATGGAAGGGAGTGTGACTTGCACAGTGTTCCAGTTTGTCATGTTTGCTTTCATATATTTTTCACTTTACAACAATATTGGAGCTCTTCTACTGTGTACTGCAGATCCTTCCTAGGTGAGGGTAACAAGGGTGGCAGCACGAAAACCATATTGATGACAGCACTTGCAAAAGAGTTGTGTGATAATCCATCCTAAATCAAATGATGATGTATGATAAACAAATACCTACCACAAGGAAAAAAGCATCAAGATGTCTATACTTTGGTGAAAAATGAAAGTGAAATGTCCATTCACTGGTGTGCTGCATTTCCCTTGGTTGTCATGTGCATAGATTGAAAATAATTGCACATAAATCAATGAAATCCTATTACAGCTCTGCAAAGGATGGGAATTATCACCCTGCAACTTGTTTACTGGAGACCTGAAAGTTCCAGTACGAATTTTCAGGGGACAGTATGTTGTGGTCTCGCCATATCTGGCATGAATATGAACAGTTAAGAAACTAAAACAAAATAAAAAATGTTTATAGAAATTAGTTACAGAACTGGCTGGGAAAAAGAGATTTCATGTGAATCGGATTCTTGCATCCCGTGTTCTCAGGTTACCAGTCTTCGGACATATGCTAGTTATAGGTCTGAGAACAGATGCCACCTTAAACTAAACACTGGCATGAAGATGATATTTGTCTGATGGCTCCATCCTTTCCTCCTTATAGCAGGATGTAATAGAGTTAGATAATGAATTATTTGTCATTTTTTGTGCGTATTTGTATGTACAGGATGATGTAGACTTTTATATAAAAATATGCATAAATCAAATTATGTGCAAGTCTTTGTGTGTATTTTCAGTTTTTGTAAAATCTAAAGCTTAAATATATCAAGATTCTATCTTACTGTAACATTTTTCATGCTGAATTACTGTTAAACTTCATAATTGCTACCAATTCAATGTGTAGAATAAAAGAAACATGCTTAAAAAACATTGTCTACCATTTCTATCCTCAGAAAATTCTGAGTTTTATTTGCCTGACTCAGCCAGTGTGTAATGACCCAGCATTTCCACTGCTGAAGAAAAAGATTGATTTGTTGTGCAGAAGTTGAGGATGCTAATCACCCCACCTGGAACTGTTTTCCTGCATCTGTGCCCATTTGGTGGGGCATGTGGTGCTGATGTGGGCGTAGGTGACCCGGCCTCTGTGCTCACATGCCTGAATTTGCTGCAGTAAATCCCAACACCATGTGAATATGTGCGTGATATGCGGTGGATGTAAACTGAATGTTATGCTTGTAGTTTCCTGGACTTCATTTGAATGAAAATGCGGACCTGTTTTTACGCCTTTCAAAGTGAAAATGAGAGGAATGAATGAAGAATTGGACCAGAGTTGGATTTTCTGAATTTTCTCAAATACTCCCCTATTCCAAATCATTCAGTCTATGTTCTAGTCCCTCAGACACTAAGTCCTGACAGCTGCCTGTCCTGTATGATCGTAATGCTTTTATTCTCTTAAAGAAAATGTAGTTAGAGGACAATGATTTAGCTTTTGACATACTCTTCAAGCTTACTGCAATACTCTCTTCTTTTTATCTGCTGCTGTCATTTTATCCAAGTATTATAAATGCCTCTTGTTTCTCTCCAGTTAACCTGCCAGCTCTCTCAGAGATGGAATACTGTGTCCATTAGCCATATAAAAACCTGTTGTCTAGGAGGGGAAAAGAAGAATTATTCCTCGTAGTCAGCCTAGTGTGGGAAATTGAAGAGGCAGAATGTAATTAATTATTGAGCCTGAATTTTGGCCAAGGTACTACGAAACTAAGAGTTACAATTTATGAATTTCTTTCATTCTTGTGATGACAGGAAGAGCAGGAAGGAGAAATGAGAGTGGGATTTTAGGTTAAACTGGAAAATTTGGACTCTTGCTGTGTAATGTTTCAGTTGTTACTGTTTTAAGCTGTACTGCTTTATGTGACTGTGGTGGGAGGATGGGGCGGGTTAAAGACGATAATACAGACTCAAATCAAGTTATCTGCAGGAAAAAAAAAAAGGTTAATTATACATAAATCAACCTCACAAAAAACAACCAGAGCATGAAAGAGCTGCAGTGCATGCCCCCTGCCTTTCACAGACTGTTTCCAATTCACTTGGTGCTTTGTGTTGCTTTTCTGAGGCAATCCTTTTCCCTTTATGTGCATCAACACACATTTTGTCATAATTTGTTGATGGTAACTTTTGGGCCAGATCTAGCAAGTCTTTAATGGACTGTTTAACAACTAGATCAGACATAAATCAAGGAGTTGCAGTATAAATTACTTTACATTTTATTTGATTCTAGAGTTAATTTTTTGTAGGGAAGGAAGAGGCGTCAGTGGCATGTATCAGTACTGCATACATCCAGAGTTGTGGGGGAGGAGAAGTTACGCATCTGTCCAGGGCCACTCCTCTGCTGCGTTACGGGGAATGTACGGTGCAGCAGGCAGCTCTCAGGGGAGCAGTTCAGTGCAGTGGGGAAATAGGACTAGGGAGTGGACGATCTGTTAAATACAACTCTTGGTGTTATAGAAAGAAAGTTGTTGTTCTGTTCCTTTTCATCATCAAAATATTTCAGATATCACTTTATAGGTTACTTTAAAATTATGGAATAAAATTTTCAAGATCTTACTTTTCTGACTCTCTCTGAATATGTTGTTTTTATGTATTTGTCTTCTGAGATGCATGGTACACGAAGTCCCAATATGTTTCTGTTCTTAAATAGCAAGAAAAACAGTAATTCATGGAGAATTAGATTAGTTTTCCTCCTATCTCTAAGGAAATGCTTGTATTCTGAAAAGGTTGTGTCACTGTGCTGTGTAATGATTCTGCAGTCCTTGTGAAATGAGATGTATTTTGTCCTTTTAAAATTAGAACTACTTAAGAGACACTGCAATTATTCCCAAATTGCAAATCATGTTTCTCCTGAGAGAAGGTGATTTTCCTTGCTGAAAGAAAGTTGGCATTAATAAGCTTATAATCAATGATAGCAGCGTTTGTCGTAATGAGTATTGAAGTTTATATCTCTGAGAGTAAATGATAATGTAAGGGGTAGGAACAAAAGAAGGGTAGAACTGCACAGCCAGCATTCCTTTTCATATTCTGCCTTTTAGAGTAAATCACTGTATAACCATCTAGTAGTGTAAAATGTATTTCCCTTTGTCACTGCTGCAAAGAGAACAGTTAAACTACATACAAAGTGAACTGAAGATTGAAAAATACTTTTATCACCAGTAGTTAATTTTTTAATCAATTTATTTCTGTTACATTTCTAATATATTTCTACCTGTAATTGATGGGTACAACCCTAAGATCACAGTTGTAGAAAGTCTTCTGCCCTATTTCATTATGCTTTGATTTAGGACTGTAGTATGAACAATGCTTTCTCTTTATTGAGCAACAAACGCAAGAAAGGTCAATCATTTGCCTTTCTTGTCTTTGTTGCTCAATAAACACTTGATATTCCTTTCTGGCTGCTGCTTAAAAATCAGAATTAAAAAACTACAGAAATCAGTGAAAATTTTTAGAAACTCTCCTGCTCTGGGGCAGAGCATTTATCCCATTTCTCTGCCTGCAGAGAACAACGATTCAGGACATGCCGCTCCTTTCTGCATGGTGACTTGGGGTATGCCTGCCTGCCAGTAACTGCTGTGACTGCACTATGCAGTGCAAACATACTCAAGCTAAGTTTAAACTGTGTAGGCCTGCAATGGATAGTTTAAATGCAGAGGCACAGAGCTTGGTGTAGACTCATTTACCCTGCTTTTCAGGTAAATTTTGCCGACACTGACTCTGCGCTACTATAGTTACACAGTAAGTGGCTAAATTAAGTGTGCCTGCACTGTGCTACACAGTGGCTATAGTGTAAACAGACTGTCTTTTGAAAGCTTTTGTTTTAACATTTTGTTCTCAGTTCTGATTGGCAGTTCAGGGTCCTCTCCCCAGGTCTTTTGTAAATGAAATTGCCAATAGCTGGATTTGTAGAGAAACAGAGAAGATTTTCAAAGGCGCAAATGACAAGTAAACAAACACCTGATTCCCTTCAAAAAATTCAGTAAGAGTTACCCACTTGATTGTCATTTGAGGTACTTCCAAATCTTCTTTCTCAATTTTCATGTAGGTTTCTAATCATGGAAATAGGATAAGTTTATACATACTTTAAAAAAGGAATCTTTGCCTGATAAATAGAGGTATTCAATAGTCTTATTTCTGTCTGCAGTTATGGATGCTTAGACCATAAAGAAGAGGGTACTTGCATGGAGGTGCCTAAATATTTAAGAGCAAAATGTTGTAGTCCCTAGCTGAGAACATTATCTTTGCATTGTCCATTTTTGAGTTACTATGTTCTGTTACCCTTTTCAGTGCAGTTCACTTCCAGTTAAATGTTATACATAGCCAAACACACACAACACACTGAGTTTGCAAAGTCAAGGACTGCTCTACCCATGTCCCTGTCCAGCTGTTTCTTCTTATAAGCTCATTATCCAAGTCACTTTACCCAGCTAATTAAATCCCTCTCTGTTTTGTGTCCTCATCAGTAGATCCTGCTCTCCATCTTCTGTTTGAGTGGTCTGTATGAGCCAGGAATACCTTCTCTCTCCTCTTTCCAGTGCTAACCTCATACTCATCCTCTCCTTTCCTCCTCTCTGGTCTGGCTCTTGTTCCTCCTGCTTGGAAATCCAGCCGGTTTTCCACCATATGGTTGCACCCTTGGGAATGCGGGTAAGGCTGAATGCTGTTCCCGTCTCCAGCACCTGAACTGCATCCCAGGTTGCAGCACTGGGAGCAGCAGCTCCGGTTCATCTGCTCTGGTGAGGCTGATGCCCTGCAGGCTGGGCAGCCCTGGGGTGGAGTGACAGCGCTTAGTGAGGACAGGATTCTCAGAGGCCTGAAACTTGCTGTTTAGCACATCTGACCAAGACTGCAAAGGTTTGACATGTCCCCAGATATGAACAGGTTTCAACTGGCCTGGCAAAAGGCACTTTCCTGACCAAAAAGCACCTTTTCCCTGTTAAAAACTGGAAGGATATTTGAACTTAAAGGAGAGGCTACCACATATTATTTTCTCATTGTAAAGCAAGAACATTTTTTCTTGGCTATTATCTTGGAAACCCTTGAACAATTTGGGTTGATGTACGAAAAAGATAGCCTGAGGCACATACCCAATATGGAAAATTTCAGCCCAAACAATTAGTCTGGCAAAATCATAAGCCAGTGGAAACTGGATCCTATGGGAAGTGTTGGATAAGCCTTATTAAGATACTGTGTTACAGCTCCCACCTACATGTACTGAATTTGCAAGAAGACCTTCTTTTAGACATGGATGCAAATTGCACACACACATACTCAATGCACTGTGCTGAAATGCATATCACTTAATTAAATAATTCACTTACATGCATAAGAATCACTCTGTATGACTGCAGCTAATTTGCTTATGTTGCTAAACTTGTTAATTGCTTATCAGCTAATTGCCTAGCTTGAATTTTATAACAGTAAACTGAGGACCAAATGCTCAGTGTCCTCTATAACTGTTACTACTAGACATATTAGCATAATTAGAAAATTTTTGTCCATCCCCAAAGATGCACAGTAAATTTGTTAGATAAAAGGTCACTAATTAAAATGCTGTATTGCAATTAATGATTCAGGAAAGCCTTCAGTCTTCGTTCTCCTAATACATGATTTTGGTTACTTTTATATTGGTCCAACTTGTTTATTTTGATGGGTTCACATTGTACCATCAGGCTGGGTCTGGTGTTTGGCCTTTCTGGGTTCTTCCTGGAGAAATAGGGAGTAGGTGAGAAGGAAGGTGCTGTGCGGAGATCAGTGATATTGATTTTCAGAGGGACTGTTTGCAGGAATGCCTTAGGCTTGGAGGGATACTTATCTCAAGAGATGGCTGCAGCTGCACTCTGAGAGGTGTACCCATTTATGGGAAGAGCCTTCTCACAATGTTATAGCAAGAGCTGTACAAATTTGGGTGGACTAACTGAACTCAGAGAATCATTGCACAGCATAAAACAATTTGATTTGTGAGTTAGGGTTCAGGGATCTCTTCTGCTTAGTTCCTTTGTAGACCTGGTAGCTAGTTGTTGGGGAAAGAATTAAAGAAATAAATAAGCAAAGCATTTTGAAATTCAGTGTCTGTGCATGGCACGTATGATCAAAGCAGGCTGGAAACCTTTTGCAAGAGAACTGATGTGCAGTTCTAGTAGTGATTTGTTATTTGGACAATTTCTTGAAGGGACTTGTAGGGAAGAGGAAAGATGGTTCACTGAACCTTGAGATGTTTGATGATCACTATGAGAGTGATGATTACTCTTCTGGTTTTACTCACTGTCCTGGTACATGATCTGCCTGGTTTGTCCCAGTTTTTCCTCCTCTTCCAGCCTTCTCAAGGTGGACAGAGCTCAAGACCATTTTGCCTTACTACAATGGCACCATGCATTGTGGTCAGTCTTAGAGTAAGAGGAAATGCTGGGAGAAAGAACAAGGAGGAGATGGTGGTGGGGAGGAGTGAAGGGAAAGTACAGTGGTAGAGGGAAACAGAAAGGAGTCTACTTTAGGGGGAGAAGCTGGTTCTCATGTGGATTGAGGTCTGCACCGTATGTGCTGATGTGCTGATCATAGTGATCATGGTTAGTGACCTCATCCATGTGCAGGTCTGGATATTGCAGTGGTGAAGGTTTGCCAACCAAAGACTGACTGGAGGAAAGTGAAGGAGGACTATTTTTGGCAGAGAATCTGTGCTCCTTGTGGAGCCAGTTGGAGACTTGTGATGAATCTTACAATCTTTGCCCTTAAAGAGCTTTAAAGGTGAATGGTAGGTGGAGTAAGTTTATCCTGTAGTTATTTCATTCCCTAGCTAAGCCTGCTTTCTGTTTGTGCCTGGATGAGCTCATTCTTTTGCATTCCCATGTTTCTGTCTTTCTTTTTTTTTTTTTTTTAGGTTCAGACTGTCTTATTATAGACCACCCAAAATCCAATATCAGACTTTTAAATCTGTTTAGACACAGAGACAGTAGTGATGATACCTGTTTCACATGCAAGTTAATCCATGTTCCCGTAGGAGGCATCATGACAGTCTAGATGAGAAATTTCAGTCGAGTCTTAAATGTCTGTCTGCAGGTGCTCTCAGCTGTAGGTAGGGCTGTCTAGGCATCTTCGCTGAACTAGGACTTGATGTCTAGCTCAGCCCTCCATATAGGGAAAGATGTGCTAACGGGAACCAGACGGATTGCTCTTTCCTGGTGGTATTAGCCAACCATGCTCAAAATGTGCCAAGGCCTCATAAAAATCTTATGTTTGTTCTTAGCATAGTTCTGGGATGGCAGTGGTTGATATTTTTGTTTAGAAATACTGATTTTAAGTTCTTTTAATAGCCTTTCCTCTAACATTCCTTGTTAGAGCTTACTGTAGTTACTCGTGAAACTTTCATGTAATATCTGCAGTTCTGCAGTAAAGGTAGAACTGTAGATCCCCATACATAGAGCGTTTTCCCACAAATTCTTTACCCCATCTGTTTTCAAATTAGCTAATGATGGTGGAAGGAGAAAGAATAGCACAATAAAACTCTTCTGTTGCATCACTTATAATTCTCAAAGAATGTTTATAAAAATTGATGATGCTTCTATTCAGGCTGCTGGGGGATACAAGTCTTTAGTCAATTAAATCCTTTTTTTTTTCTCTTTTTTCTCCCCAGCAAGAGTTCTTAAATGTCTTTGTGCTGTTACATGTGTCTAGTGTTATTTTACCAGCTAAAATAACTAGACAGGTTTTGCATAATTTTGGGGTATATACTAGATAAGCAAATAATAACGGAAAACATGAAGGTATTGTTCAAATTAAGAATTAAAAATTGATGTAACCTGGATCTGAGCCACATGAGTCTTCATAATTTAGATCATGCAGTGGGAAAAATAATGGAAAGGAGACTCGAGTATATTTTTAAATACATTCCAGATACTATACCCAATTTTTTTGGATAGAGCAGAATATTATCTAAAATTTTGTATTTCTTTTTGTGATCATCCTTTTCATTATTACTAAGGCTATCAAGATAGTATAAGATCTGTGAGCTGTCATTTTTCCTGCTAGCTGTAAAAAGTTATTCTGGTAATTTGTTCTGGAGCAGGTGAATGTGGTTGTTCTTATTGTAGTCCTATTTTTCATTTTGAATGGAGATATTAATCTGGCAAGCTGTACTTGATTTGTGTTTCAAAAAAAAATATGGGCCAGTAGGATATCTGTAGGCCAAAAGCAATAAAAGATACTAGCTTCTTTAATAACAAGTCATCCCTTCTTCTCAGTGTGGTTAATTCCACTACCTTTTTTTTACTTTTTAACTCCATTGAGGGTTGGTATCCTGACAAGACCTCCATTCCTAGCACTTTGTGTCTGACCTCCCAACAGCAGTACTTGTTTACCTAGAGAGATAATTGTTTTCTGGAAAGCATCCAGCTGATAACTTACTTTTTCATTAGACCCCGTTTTCCTATTAGTTATCTCCTGTCAGTTGATCTGTGTCATTTGATAAAACTAATTAGGTAATAAAAGACTGTTTCTGAACTCCTCCCTTAAATTTTGGCATGGTGAAATGTACTTCTTGGCGCGTTGGTCTTGCCTCATGAAGACAGCCTTCAGTTGACAAACAACATTAATCCATAAAAAACCCAATCTCGTTCATGCATCCTCTCGTGATATATCCCTTTGCCAGAACAAAATAGTTCCTAGCAAATTATTTGTACCAAAGATAGTGACATAACACTGGCTCTGTTTTAGAGGTTTGCAAATGTTTGCAGAGCATCTCAAGAGGCCAGACTAAAAATACTCAATGAAGCCTTTCAGCATTCTACTAAAAGCATTTTGATTCTTTGGACATTCCTCCCTCCAGAAAATACCCTCCCACGGTTGCATTACATTTGTTAGAAAGTGATGCTGCTATAAGGTAGGAACATTACATTTTGTATTTTATATAAAAATTTAACTCAATTTTCAGGTTTCTTCTTTAGACTATGTAATTTTTTGGTAAAAGGGAAGGAAAGTTTATTACTAACTTCTAACTAAAATACACTTGTCCCAGGAGTAAGAAGCTAATCAGATTTTCCTTCATAAAAGTTTTTGGTTTGAGGGTTTGCGGTGTCATGGTATACAACAATTCAATGGATAACAAACAATTGCCATTCCTGTATTGCCAATGGCCTCTGCTAGCTCCTGGTGAGTTCGAAATTGTGTGAGGATCCTGCTGGAATTTCTTCTTGATTGCTTCACATGTGCACTGCAGGAAAAGGATGGTCTGAAAGCTTGTAAGATATTCTTGTTCACCTCAACTGATTCTCAGAAGATCAGGCTAGTTGTGGCACGGTACTGGTGTTGGCTGCCAATGTTCCGTTAAGATGTGGGCTCCGTAGAAATTACTTTGTTTGTGTTGCTCCTGTGGAGGAGAATTATGTCCGGGTCCACAAGGGTCAAAACACCCAGCCCTTTTCAGATTTTCTGAATTTGATGGGAGACTGTTGTCCGGATTTCAAACATTTTAGAAACTTAGGGATCAGTTTACACAGGCTGCCCAAGGATGAGCATCTAGCACCTTCCAAGGTACCCCAGTGTATCCAAGATAACCACATGTCCTGGCTGATGGTACACATGACCTACCAAGACCCTGGCAGGGGCCAGAGCAGCAGGTGGAGGCAGGGCAGGATACCTGAGGCCATGTGTGGACAACTCAACCCTTACCTAGTCTTGGTTCCCGTCTCAATGTGATTTCAGCTTGGAGCAAAGGTATCAAAGCTGGTGAAATAAAACTGACAGAAGGATCTTGTCAGAATCTGACCTGTATTTTACACTCAGAAATGTCATTGCTCTTAAAACAGTGGCTTCAACGCATTCATTATTCAGTGATAAATGCACTAGCATTTTGGTAAGGACCGAAGAAATGTTTTCATATTAGTTCTATTTTTACTGTGTGCTACACTTACTTCGGTGCCAGAATCATGTACCATGGGGGTTACTCAGTATCTTTTTCACTTGTGGCGATTTGGAGTATTACACCTTCGGGGAAGCAAGAGCCACAAAGTAGCCACATAGATAATTTTAAAATCAGTGGTATGATAAACACAATACCACAGCATATTTATAGGTGAATCATGTGGTAAATTATGGGAAAGACAGTCAGATGCAATTATAGCAATAAGAAGTGAATGTTTTTTAAAAGTGGAAGTTTAGTTTGTCCTAATTATGTTTGGAAAGAGTTTTAACTTGTTTTCTGCCCCTGGACATTTTCTTGTATTCTAGATGCAACTACAGCAAACTGTGATTCAGTTACATTTAGCTAGGATGCGTACAATGGTTATTATCCCATGAAGCTGCTGCTCTTCCTATCAGGAATGCTCCTTAGCTGTTGTATTTTATAGTTTGCTCTATTGATGTAAGCTCAAACTTTGGACTATTTTGACTAATGTACCTTCTGTCTCAAGAGCAGATTTCATTTTGCATTTCTAGTATTAAATGTAAAAACTTTGAAAGCAAGTGCCTGTTACTACTGCTAATGAATTGAAACCACGGACTAGTCTGCCATCATGTTGAATCTGGTAATTCCTTTTTACTCTGAAGAAGCTCTGGAAATCCAGGCAACCAAGTCTCTTCATCCTGTGTGCCTTCATATAATATGCAGTTCATTTGCACTTTGGGTAGTTATGCAGCCTTCCTGGGCGAAATGTAGTGCCCTGGAAAGACCCTATAAAAGGTTCGTATGCATTGTTCAAGCTCTGTGTAAGTGATGCGTCAGTGAATTATATCTTGCATGACATGAATCATATCTTACTGTGAAGATTTTCTCTAGGATTATGAATTTGCTAAGGGACAGTGTTGAGAGTCTCTGTATTTATAGGCATATCTGTAGTGCGTGGCAGTGTGACATCCAATGCCCCCACCAAGAGGCTCCCCTGGCTGGGCTGCGAGCTGCAGCAGTGCCGGAGAGGTGCTCCTGCCAGCTGGGATATGGGCTGTTCCTGGCCTAAAACCAAAACAGGGGCAAGATAAGGAGCAGAGGAGGCTACAGCCCAGTTTTGAATGGAGTTGCTGCTGGTTTCTCTTCCTCAGCTCAAAGTTTAGCCATGGTCTAAAAGCTCTGCAGCGATTTCAGTGTCTAGTCCACGGCAAGAGAGCGAGTCTGTGCAGCTTTTACTGCTGATTATCCTGGAGTCCTGTCCTAGGCATGGCAAAAATACGTGAAGAGGTGCAGTGTAGGAGCCCTGCTATGGATATCCCGCCAGGAGACAGCGTAGCATTTCTGCTGCTTCTTTGTCTGGACAGGACAAGAGAGCTCCCCTACCTGTGGCCAGTTTATGCTGCTGTCAGAGTTACAGCTGATTAGATGAGCAAACCTCTTCATGCCTAGGAAGCTGACATATGAAGGCAGTGCCCTTCAATAAAATGTGTCCTTTTAATTGCGTATTAAAACCATGCTATTAACGTATTGTGATTCAAACCATTAACATCTATATTTTCTCTCCAGTCTCTTATATCATATAAGGTCCACAAACACTGTCTATATTCATAAATAGGAGTGCGTAGCTGTAGGTGTCACCTGTAGGTGAACAAGGACAGCCGCTTCCTTCTTAGCTAGCAGCCTTGCAGCTTCTTCTCACGATTTCACAAGGCGTCCTTACACAGTGTGTAAGCAGTTGCAGTGGCTTCTGTAGGGTTTCTTCTATGGTAAGGATTGCTTGAAGATTCTTTCAAAGTAAGACCAAAATGTGCTTAGGTAAGGCAATTATTGTAATTTTTTCTGAATTACCAACTCGGGGAAGTGCCTATACCTGTTAGAAGGCTTTGTGGGGAAAAAAAATGACTGATTTCACTGTTGTTTTAAGCTTTGCTGACAATTCAGCAGTGGATGACGTTTTACAGTGCTTTCATCTGATACTAAAAAAGTGCTTTCTGATGTATGTCAAAGTTACATGGAATATAAATAATAGCTAAAATTAAAGATACCTTTTGCAAAGAACAATTAAAATCAGAGGGACAAATACTAGATCAAGGTGAGAATGGGTTATTTGTAACACAGTGACTTTTCTTACATGCAAAATTTAACATAGAGGGGGAAAAGGGATAAAAGCCAAATAATAGCTAGCACCAGTAAACAGCATTTGTTTTATGGCCCTTTGAAGAATGGGGCATAGAAACTTCAGTGAATTCTGTAAGATCCATAAGAGGAAGGGATGGTCATGCTTGGTTTACTGATACTGCAGCTGAAGCAAAGTTAAGTAACTGTCCATAACAGAGCCAAAATGAAATCTGACTCAGGTTTTCCTGGTCGCTAGCCTTGTTCTCAGACTGCTGGACTTTCAGTACAGACTAAGACCAAAATACCAGGGAGGTCACAAAGTTCTTCTCAATTTTAACTCCTTTAGCAACATTGATTCTTAATTTGTAACAGACATCATTTGTACCACAGATGCAGAGAAATGGTTTTAACATGTCGGCTTCCAAAAATAATTTATTTTTAGAAACTGCAGAATTTTTCCCTGTTCCTACCATTTCCTGTGGTTTTACTCTGAGGCGTGATACATTAAGAAGGCTACTTGTGTGATTAAGGTATGAGAACAGAAATGGTGAATCGTGGGTTTTAATTTCAGCTCTGAGTTTACAGATAGAAGTCAGTACATGAGCATCAGTCTTTCAAACATACTAAGGACTCTCGTTGTGTTAATTTCCTCATCTGTAAAAGAACATTTATCATATTAGAAATATGTAGAAGTGAGGTTATGTTGAGGTTTGTAAAGCACTGTGGGATCCTATATGAAGGGGTCCATAGGAGTGATGTTGAATTGGTGAGAATGTAGGAACGGTACCTTCACCTATAGTAAACCAGTGAGAGAATTAAGCTAAACAGGAACAAGCCATTCTGGAACGAGTGTTGACACATGGAGTTAATTGAGAACAATTAAGCCTGTGTGTAGACGATATCTACATAGCTCATTTGAACTGAGTGGTATTATGTGAGTAAGGAGTGCAGGATTAGGCCCATTGTTTATAGATTTACCTAATGCTTTAAACTATTTGGATGAATGGCGTTACACAAATATAAGTCATAATTATTATTTAATTATGACCACATGTTTACTTTGAATGTAGTCCTATACATAATATATAGAAAAGCCAGGAAAATGTTGCAGCTTCTCTTTGTAAGCTACTGTTTGCCAGGCAGCATTTCGCTAATGGCCTCTCTTTTCATATGTTGAAAATGACGCTCTAAACCATGAAGTTGCACAGGTTGTGATGTGTAATAGGCAAATAGCTTTAATTAAAAGTACCTTCAGCTAGAATATTTTGAAATGGATGTGTCTGCTAACTTATTGAAATTAATACTATTAGATGTGTTGTTTGTACATAACTTCACAATATCTGAGATGACAGTGCTTCATTCTTGTAATATGCAGAGCACAGAAAGCAAATCTCATAATATGATTCTTGGGACCAGGAGTGCTACAGAATTTCTATAATTCATGTGTTGGCACTTGCATTTGCATTTAAATGTTTAAAATGTTATAAAATTTCAGACTCTTTAATCTATTTTTTTCACTTCTAACCAGAATGAAGTTACTCCTTCTTTAACTCCATGTTTTGAGATTTTCCTTTGCTCAGATTTTCCATTTCAGATACTGTGGAAAGCTTGCAGATAAGTTTGTGGGTGCTAAAGATATAAGCAGGGAAAACGACTTAGTGGGGTTTTTATGTTTTTATTTTGTTCCTTTTTTTAAGGAACCTGATAACAAATAAAATTCTTAAGGGTGTACAGTGTATCCTAGGTTGCAAGAGATGGGATCCTATTCTATGCTTTTTACTAAGTTAATGCTTTTTAAAACAACTAAGGGGAATGGGGAATTGTAACATGTTCTTTCAGAATGCTTTTAGTGCTTTGAATTGAGATATCTCAGTCTCTTCATGCTTGACAGTTTATAGTGACTGTCAGTATGTGAAATAGACCCCTTTTAAGCACAGAAGGAATAAATGGGCTTGCATGGGGGACAGCCTGGCTGATTCAAGACATAAGAGAGTGTTTCCTTTAGTCAGTCATCTCTTCCTTCCTGAATCCTGTACCGTGGCTGCAGCTCACATTTTTCCCATTGTTTAAGGCTGTTGTTTTGCTCTGCAGACCAAGCTACCCCCTGCCTGTAGGTATACCAGTTTGGGAATCCTGCTCACCAGCATGTAGAAGGCCTGTGAGTCTTCTAGCTGTGTCAGGCTTGAGGTAGCAACACTTACTACGCATGCTCATCAAAAAAGCATGCATTTCTTCTGCATTTCAGGCTTTTTGTGCTTTGGTGGGCAGCACAGATTCGGGATTTTGTCTTGCACGCCCATTCATTTTGTGGGGAGATGATTTTTCCCGTGCATTTAAAAAATTAAAATAATTATTTAGAATAAATGTATATTTTCTGAGGGAAAAGGAGAGATGTACTGACTCCTGTAGGAGAGAAGAAACTTTTTAAAAAGTCATAGGTATTCAAGGTTTGCCTAGACTTTCTTTCACACAAGAAGACGTTCTGTTCTAGGTAACTATTTCTAGTTGAAAACAAAGTATTTTGGTAGAGGTAATTTACGTTTTATTTGAAAAGGTTTCTGAAAGGAAGTTTGGTTATAAGAAACCATCTCGCCCCTTTAATTTATTATTTTAATGTAGAAATGAAGGTAAAAATAATTTGTGAATGCAGTTTCCCTGTGAGTGCTTGAGTTTCTAACCAAGGCTTAAGCATTCCTCTGCCATACTCTGTGTTTTTCCAGCTCTGCCATATGACTGAATGTTTGAATACTGTAGTGTCAACAGCTCCTTGTATTTTCACTTGATACAGTTGAGCAAAAGCTTTGACATTCAGCTGAAATGTTTGAGGAGCCATTACCAACATAATTCTGCTTCTTAAGTAAATCTCATCTTGGTGCTTGAAATCTAGATGGATTAATATTTTTAATGTCTTGTTTACAATGCTGCCTATGAAAGCCTGTATTTGTCTACTTGCCAGCCTTCCTTCTTGGCCAGAAACCATTCTGGCTTGAATCTCCAAGCTGGGCTTCCATCCATTTTCCTTGAGTCTCACTGGTTCCCTCCCTTTTCCTCGGGGATTCTCTGGAAGATTGTCAGAAGGGCTTTAATTTTTTGAGAAAGTCAGCTTTCTTTGACTCCCAAATATTTCTACCCCGGCCCTGAATTTCAGAGTCTGCCAACCAACCACATACAACTTGCCCTGGTGTTGTTACAAGAAACACATCTTATCTCAGGTTTTGATGAAAACAAACGTAAAAACAAACTAGTGTTAACTTTGCTAGTGGACAGGGAAAAAAAGCTTAAAAAAAAGAAGTTTGCACTGTCTGTCTTGACATGGTGCTAAGCAGTCATGATGGAGAAGGGGTGAGTTAGCAGATACCTCATAATACAGATTACAGATTATATTATATTACAGTATTTTGCAAGCTCAGCCATGCTAGCTGGGAATGCAAAACTAAATAAGTAAATTAATAATGACCTCCAGGTACTGTCACTATATCAGCAGATTCTTTGAGGTAGATACAGCCATCAGATGAGCAGCTCTTGGGAGCTGGGGAGGAAAGGTAGCTACACTAAGGAAAACCTTCTGACAGCAAACTCTGTGGTCTGATAGCGCTGCCTTAGGTAAAGTTGCTGAGAGTCTTCAAGGGTAGATGAGCCTGTAGATGAGAATCAGGAAAATTGCTGAGCACTATATAAGCCAAAATACTAAAGCAGAAAATGAGCGAGTTGTTGGAAAGTAGAAAAGAGGGGTGTGTGATATCAGATTACATTACAGTGCAATTATGCAGCTGTAGGTGTGGTGAACCCTCGCTTCTGAGCAGGCCAGCAGATCCTCACTCGTGGTTATTTTGATACGTGATACTCTGATGCTAATCCGAGAAGTTGACTGCAAAACCAAAAAACCCCAGCAACAACAACAGCCCTTAGCCGACTCAGGAGCGTTTGGCAGTGTCCGCCGCCTTCCTAGAAATGGAGAGTGGATATGTGCTAACCCAGTGAACGGATGAACAGTTTGTGTAAGTGCTGGCGGCGACATTCACACCGTCTCTTGAATTTGATACGTATGGAGGGAAGAGATGGTGTGTCCTTGCGGGAATCCTGAGACCTCTGACGAAGCAACCCGCTAACATCAGCCAAAAATCCTGCTTGAAGGGAGGCCTGGGCAGAGATCCGCTGCCCGGTCTGGTGTGCGAGTGGGTGCCGCAGGGCTGCCCCGGCAGCCAGGTGTGACGCTGGGTCCCTGCCGTGCCCATCTCCCCCAGCCCCGGAGCGCACAGGAGCCCCACCACCGAGGCGCAGCTTCTCTGCCCCGTGATGTCTGCACATCCTCTCCCTCGTGAGATGAATAACCAGCCTCTTGGAGCCTCTCTTGGCGTTGTTCAGCTGGAGGTCCAATGTGTGGGTGGGAGGAGATAGCTGCAAGCCCCTTGCTCCTCTTCCTGAGGGACTGCGGGCAAGGGGCAGCCTTTTCCTAAGAGCGCGTGAGTGAGTGTATGCTTGTGTGCATGTAAGATGCTGACTTCTAAAGAGATTTTAATTTGTGATTCTTAACCTGCCATTGCTTTTTCAAAACATGGTGTTATTCACAATGAAACGGATTGACAAGCTGAAATGATCTTGACAAACATTCATTACAGATATAGATGTTTATGTGTCCTTAATGTTTTGTAGACTAGCATGTCTGGCATTTAAAAATTATAATAGCACTATAGAGGTATAAAGAGCAATGATAAGGGAAAGGGAAATTTGGATTTAATCCGTGAAACAGCCAAGTGTTTAGCCACCCTTTATAAATTATTAATCTTTTCTCTGCTGTTCAGAAATTATTTGGAGTCAGGCATTCTCAGCAGTAAAAAAAAAAAGTCTTGCCTTTTTTCAGACGTCAGAATTATAAGACTAATGTGCAAACATGAGTGTGTTAGTCAGGAAATATGCCAGTGGAGGTGGCTGCATGAGTGAGTCTGTAGGTAAACAGAAATAAAGCTAATTGGCAGTTTTCTTGTATGGCGGGGTAGCTGAAGTCCTTCTCACTGAAAGAAGTTCTCTTTTCCCATTCTCCTTCAACGCTCTCTTGGAGGGATTGTCTCAAGGGAAGTGAGTGAGTCAGAAAATATGCCAAGTTCATGTCACGGCTGTTTCGGCGTTTCTTTCTCTTGCTGGCCTCCAGGAGCTTTATTGGCAAGTGTTTTTAAAGGAAATGTTGGCACAGGAAGGCCTTATTGTTTATGTCATGAAAGTCTCTTGGCGTCTTCTGCCTTGTTATTTTCTCCCTTAAATGGGGAAATTAGGAGTGGGGGGGATGGAGAAAGGAGAAGACTAAAGAAAAAGAGCATTAACTTCCCGCCTGTGGAGGGTTGCTACCAAAACTGTCCTCTCTTCACAAGGATGTATCTTGGTGAGTTCTTTCTCTTTTTTTTCTCTTGCTGTTTTGCAGGCTCTGTTTCAGCCAATGAACTGATTTCTAAATGTACTTTTCCTCTTCATGCTTTTCAAGATTAGATTTTCAAGATTATTTAGAAAGCTTTCTAAAAGACAAAGGCCAACAGTTTTCTGGTGGGCTTTTCTCTGCCAGAACAAGAGCAGGTCAGGCAGAGACAGGCAAATGCACAGCCGAGCCGTAGTCAGAGCGTTGCCTCCTCCCCGCGCTCAGAGCAAAATCTGGTGATAGGTCACAAAGGACATTTTGTTAAATTCTTTGTACTTCTGTGCAAGTTTTGCATACAAAACACAGAGTGATTCACAGAAAAAATTTTGGAACTTGTGTGAAAGAGATTTGGTGGGTATGGACAGGAACAATAGCGAGAAGCTGACAGGGTCTGAAATACTGCCTGTTGAATACCAAAGCAAAAAGCAAAATCATTCATTTAAATGTATACGCATTCTTAAAACAAAAAACCCACAATACTTATTCATATGCACTTAGACAATTTTGGCATAAAATAAAAGCACACAAAAAACCCCTAGTGTCCAGTGCAGCAATAAAAGTTACTATAATCTGTTATCCTCAAATTAGGTAAGAACATTGTGTAGTCTCTGAAGATGCTATTAAAGACTTAAATGTTAACGTTTCAAAGAATGTATTAATATTTAACATTTTGTGATTTGGAAAGTGAAAAATTAACTCTGCACTTGTGATATGTCATGCCAAAAAGTCAATGTTTCCACAACAGGTTTATTTTTATCTGTGATTTTGCCTCTCTGATATTTACATGTGCTGCTAAAAGATTTAGAATGAGAAATTCTTCCCAGTCAACACAGTGAAGATACGCCTTGATGTACCAAAAGAACAAAACCCAATTTCTTCTGGATTTGTTACCAGCAACAAAAAAATTTAAGGCAAATGCTTATTTTTGTGAGCTGAATATAGAAAAACTGACATCTAAGCTACATTTTTTTGTACCCAGTTAAACTAAGGATTGTCTGCTGTGGGATTAAATATCTCTTTCAAGATTGTGATGCAGTTTTTGTGATGTCTTTTCAAACACTAAGTATTTGTTGGTACATAATACGTCTTTTTATTGTGGCATTTTACTTGCATTTTGGTGATGCTTTTTTGGAATGATCTTTTTCAAAGGAAAAAGAGACGATTACTCTTGGCTCTTAAAACCTACATTGTTTCATTTTTCAACTCTTTCACGTGTTTTTGTTTTCTGTCCTACCTATTTGTGGGCCTATGCAAAACTCTGTAGTGTGTAATAGTTCGATTTGTGGAAGCTTTTCCCTCACCTCCCCCCTCTTTCCATTTTTACACTTTGATCTGTTCAGATCTTGTCTCTGCTTTCTTTAAAGATATGTATATATATATGTATATATATATATAAAATTGAAGCAGATTGTTTTAGAATAAAAGTTATTGTGTAACATGCATCTCTAGACCTGAATATTCTTAGAGCTTATTATTTTTTCAGATGTGAGATCTTGTTCAGACTGTCATAGGAGAAGTAACTGGCTGGCAGCATTAGAGTTCAGGGAACTAGAACCTGGATTATGCTTGCATATCATCTCTAGGAACAGTGGCTATGGCTCTTATATCCCTGCCCTCAAATATTTTTACCAAGATTGATCCAAAGGAATTATTTTGTAAAATTACAACTATAAAAAAAAGTCTGGGAAAAATACTCCTTCCAGTAAGCGCTAGCTCATTTGTTTTTTCTTTAGATGAATGGGAATCTGTAGCTATATAGTCACTTTTAAAAGGACTTTCTAATTGGGTATCATATGTTGCAAGTGTACTATTTTCAGTATGTCACAATTATCATCTAGAATAAAACATAAGATTTTCCTGTTTTTCTGTTTATCTATGCGTATATCTATAGCTATGAAAACATTTGAACAGTCGTAAGCATCTCAAAAGACCAATACAGTAATACTTATTGGAATAGTACTACAAAGTGTTTTTCTGTGTTAGGAATCATATGCCTTTCTCTGTTCTAGCTGTGAGAAGCCTTTGTGTTGTGTTTTTTGTATCTCAATTCTTAACACGAGAAACAGCAAACCATAAAGCAGGGTGTGAATAACTGTACTTTGGCCTTTGTCTACTCTTCTGTTTACCGATCAGCCAAAATTCTTCAGACATTACAGTAAAAACACAATATTAAATCATCAGACTATACCTACAGCTCCAGTGTCAAATACACCATGACAACATTGTTTCATTACTTTGCAGGAGCACGAAGTGAAATACATTAGAGCTCTGTAAATAGAGCTAGTTAGAGGTGTTATGATGACATTTTAAATGGAAAATTACAGTTTTCTAAACATGAAGAATTCAATTCAAACCATACTGAGTTGGATAAAGCCTTGCTAAATCCAGGGATTAGTTTCTGAATGACCCTGGGTCTCATCCCTACCAAACGGCTCCGTAGTTTGGTGCTTGGACGCGCTCTCCGCCTGCCCCAGTGCTGCGGGAGGCGGCAGCCGAGCAGAGCTTTTAAGACTTCTGTGGCTCCATCCAATTGCGTTACCCATCATACACAAGGTAGAGGGGAGAGGGAGGGAAGATGAGGGTGCAGTGACCTACTGCCACTCCGAGACACCTTATTTCCTTGGGAAATTGCACTGAAAATATCCTTCTCCTGTATCTCCCAAAACTTTGAAATCCCTTACATGCTTGGAAACCTTTGTTTCGGGCTCCTCAGTTGGCATTAGGATTGTTTGCTTCCTTTGCAGTGAAGTCTAAGAAAGCCGCTTTCATCATTTCAAGAGCTTCCTCCCCTCTTCCCCCCACATTCATTTTTATTGCACTGGGGAAGAAAGTAAAGAAAAAATGGGTACAGGAAATAATGGTCATGTCAAAATTTTAGCCGTAATTCATAACTGTTCATTCTGACAGCCAGAAAATCCACTGTTTCATGTGTGTAAAGAGCTGATCAGAATGATGAATGTTTTCAAATCACAGTTACAGTTTAGCACTGCAGGGTGGAATGACTGGGAACAGCAAGCAGATCAGAAGTTAGGCTTGTGTTTTTGATCATGCAGGCTGAACAGCATGGCTGAACAGGGAGAAGTCAAACCTCACAAGTCGACTTTGGTTTTCTGAAGGAGGCAATGGTTTTGTGAAAAAATCTGACCAAGTTATTATAACCTACTTGGTTTTCCGAAGTTTTCAACAGGATTCTTTCTTGGAGGCTCATGAAGAATTAAAGCTGCTGTGGTATGAAAGGGAAACTCCTCTTGTGAATTAATAACTGGTTAAAAGTTGGAAGACAACGGGAAATAAATGGTCAAGTTTTACAGTGAAGGGAAGTCACCAGTGGAGTCTCAGAGGCATCTGTCCAAGAACCTGGTTTGTTCCGCATATGAAAAAGGGGGTTTAAAATTGAGGTAATAAAGCCTGCTGACAATACTAAATTATTGAGGGTGGTAAAAAGTCTACTGGGAAGCATTGTGGAAGGATCTCACAATACTGAGTGTGACTGAGTAATAAAATGGCAGAAGAAATTCAGTGACAATAAATGTTAAGGTTTTTACATAGAGAAGAATTACAGTGATGATAGAGTAGCGAGCACTCAGGAAAAAGATGCTAGTGTTGAATGGATGGTTTTGTAAAGATAACAGCTGCATGCCCATCAGGGGTCAAAAACAAACATTGGGAATTTACAGGAAGGGAATAGAGAAAAAAGCCAGAAGATACCATGTCACATTTTCTATGTCTCACTCTGCTAGTGACTGTATTCAAGTGATGGGATCTTTGTCTGTTCTGACCTATGGGATCTTTATGTCTGTAATGCTGGAGCGTATGGAACAGCTTTCAGTAAAGCAGCCTCTGGTAAAGGTGCTTAGGAAAACAAAGAAATTTGCCGTCCTTAACTAGATGCATCATGCTCTGGCATGATCTAGAACCCCTGTAATAGTGAAGATCAGATGAAATAAACTCTGAATTTCATTCCTTTTTATGCTTTTAATATTAATGTCTATCAATATTTTAACACTTTGATGGAAGATTCTAGCAGCTAATCTTACTCGTAATTAAGAAAGAAAAAAACGAAAAATGTATCTGAAAAATATAAACAGTGTATGAAACCTCATGCTGGAAAGAATTACAAATGTGATTAGCTTTATGTAGAACAAAAGTCCTCCTTAGTAAATGAGGACAGTTCATCTGGGGAAAGTTAGCGTACTTTGCTGTAGCGTGCATGTCTTCCATTATGTTTTTATTCCAGGACATGCTGGTCTCAAAGGACTTTCTGAATGGGTGAATTCAGATATATGTGCACACAACTGTTATACCTATCAGATCCTGTATTTATTCCTGTAACTGAGCAATTCTACCCAGGAAGACCTGTGACTGTAGCCATGAAGTGGCAGTATCATGTCCATAAACATGTAAAATTAACTAATTCGCCATAGATACTTTGCAGGTACGATAATGGCTCACATATTTACATACATCTCAGTTGTTCTCTTAGCTACAAACTTGCACATTAAGTGCAAGCAATTAAATGCATACTTGACTTAGTTTTCACTTTTCCCTCTCCATCCATCTGAAAATTTCAGATGTTTCATAGAAGAAAAATATTCTAATCATGCCTTTATGAGGTGATCCGTCTCCAGATCATTTCATTTATAGTTGTATGTTTTGTATGTTGTTAAAAGAGCCTGATTTCTGACAAAAAATTTTGCAAAACTCTTTTTATCACAAAAGCTGGGGATTATACTGACCAAACTGTTCTTCAGAATTATGAAGTTACATTCACATAACCTGAAGGATTATTAGTGCTTCACTGATACAAAAAAAAAGTCAAGTTATGATAATGTTATTTTAATGTTCATTTAATATATATAAAAGTAATAGGTAATTTTACAAATTACTTACATGCTCCAATTTAAATAGAAAAAGATTGGAGTTCATGAAAGATGGAATAATCTTTTGATTGAAAATAAGTGTGTTTTTTCTTTGAAAAAGTATAAATGCTAAGATTGCCATTATAAAAATAGCTTGTGCATGATGAAAGAAGATGTTGTTTCTCTTTTACTTAATTTCTCATTTTTCTCTCTGACATTTTGAATCAAGTCTTAGTCTGTAGAACTAATGCCAT
Source organism: Dromaius novaehollandiae (assembly GCF_036370855.1). Lineage (NCBI taxonomy): Eukaryota > Metazoa > Chordata > Aves > Casuariiformes > Dromaiidae > Dromaius > Dromaius novaehollandiae. The sequence continues at coordinate 32,853,624 of NC_088099.1, forward strand.
AGGAAAAACAAAAAGATAAACTTTGTCTTTAGGAGCTAGTTTCATTACTTGATTGGGCATTATTCAGAGTAGATCCATTTTTACCACATTACATTTGCATACTGACCTTTTCTTTGCTGTGAATGAAAACTGGTGCTGTGATATGCTCATTATTCCCATAAAATACATTTCAGACTTCATTTGAATATATTCTTGTGTGAACAATAGTGATACCTAATTCATTACAATAATAAAAATGTGGCATTTACCTTCTAGACAGCTGAAAAAATGTTGTTCCAGAGTTAAGTCTTACTTTCAGAAACACTGACTGCTTGCATCCTCCCTCTGGCTTCAGTAGCTGTTGAAAAAGTGCAAAGCCTTTGAAAGTGGAACTGTCTTATTCAATATAGATCTAGGCATCAGGTTTAAAATAAGGGGGTACATAAGTTTGTTTGTGTGCATATATTGACTTCAAGGGACACCACTAAAAATTCATTTGGAATAATGTCAGATATAAACTTGAGATAGAGTAGCTATTCCAGAGGAACAATACAAATAGACACTTTTATTCCTCCATCAGTGTGATCTCAGCATTGTTTAATTTAAACCTGAAAGCAGATAGAATTCCAAAGGAAAGTATGCAGAATGGTTAATGTGTAGATGGTCCCTGGCAATGACTGAAAAACATACACATCACTACATAGTTTTGCTGAGGTCCAAGGAGGAGTACACAGTCCAGTTTTGGGCATGGTATTTTAAGAGGGATACTGAGCAATAGGAGAGAGTCTAGATGAAAGTAAGAAGAAAAATTAAAGGTTTAGGAACCTTGAGCTCTGAGTAAAGGTTTAGCGAGGTGTAACTGCTTAGTTTTGCAAAAAGAAGGCTGGAAAAACCATGATGTAGTTTTCAAGAAGTGCACAGAAGGTAGCTGTGAAGGGGATGGAAATGCAACATTCCTTGGGTGAAACAAGGCACCGGGAGTTTCATTTGCAATGAGAGAAGTTGTTATTGGGAAAAACATTCTAACTGAAGGCAGAGGTGGGACGTGCTTAGAGCAAGTGTGGCAGTTTGAAACAACCCTAACTGGGCCTGGATTTACAGGAGACATACACCAGCTAGCAATTCTCCTTTAGTCCTGCTCGGTGAAGCCTACACTGTGTCATGCAAGACATGCTATACTAGTCCCGCTGGGTATCCTACAGCATACTGGAATTTATAGAAAACCCTGAAAGATGAAAACCGTTTCAAACTTTCATGTCCTTCACTACTTCAGCCTGCCTCAAAACCATTTATCACAAACCCTGCTCACAAATCACAGAAATTACAGTCATATCCATCCTGTTCATGTGTCCATGTGGACAAACTGAGTAAATCCACTGCCAGATTGTAGCTAATGCTTACATTGAGAAAATGAACTTCGGACTGGTTGAAATACTGAGAGCCCACTGAAGCTGTAATTGTCTTTAATACAAGGCTTAAAGGCTGTTTCATTTACATGTACAAATCTGTGGAAATGCATGCAAATTTTACTGTTTCAGAGAGAATATTCGGTGTTTAACCTTCTGCTGTACTTTTTTGGAAAGAGAGAAAAGCTTTCTGTCCTTCACACTTGAATGTTCATTCTAAATGACTTGCTGTACAACCTACCATGGCACCTCATTTAATTAGCACTTGCTGCTTTTCTTCTTCTAAAGAGAATTGTAATAGTGGCAAACTTTGTCTTAACTACTATGAGATGTAGATGGCAAAGGCTTCTGTAACATTGATAGCTTATCAGCTGAGACAGCATGGTTGCCCATGGTTCTTGCTGAACAGCGTGTGACATAGTGCAGGATATTGGCAAGATTAACAAAACCAGACTTTTTTAACAGCAAACTGACTTGTAATGGCAATATAGAAAAGGAGTAAGAGTGTTAGCACATACTCAGTAATGTAGCATTGTATTGAAATTAAACTCTTGCAACCAGCTGCAGAAATATGCAAAACCCAAAGGTTTATATTTGCAAATCAGAATTAATTCAAGTGATTAGGGATTGAGCATTGCTAAAACACTGAAGCCCTAAAGGAGGAGTTCACCACTGACCTTATTCTGGGAAAGTATTCCCATTTGGGAAAAAGGAGCAGAATATGCTTTTCTCTGAAAATATTCCCAACTCTCTCAGAAATATCCTAGGATATTATTTCTAAGTTAAAGTCCTTGACAGTGTTTTTGTGGCGTCTTTAACATTCATCCTGGTTGAATGTACAATATGTTTGTTTTTTGACAAAAATGATTATTGTATAAAAATGCTGAATTAAATAATAGTAATTCTGATGTCTTCTGATCAATGAATTCCTCTTAGGTTTTCTTCCTTTTTGGTGAGACTGTTTTCTATATGCCATTTGTTTTGAAAGCTACTGACACTTGCTATGGTTTCTGGCTAAGAATTTGCTAATACCAGGTTTTCATTTAAAGTTTCTGATTTGGAGATACAAACAACTCTAAGGAAATGTAACCTTTTGGGAAATCTCTAAATGGTGAGGACACAGACTCATTTGAGGTGAATCACACATTATAACCATTCAAATCGTACTTCAGCAACTGAAGTGCTTAAAAACACCCACTGATTTCCTTCTGTTTCCTGACTCTTAAGATGAAGCTTTAGGAGACTATATGAAGGAGGAATGCAAAAAGACTACCAAACTGAATATAGGCTTTACCTTCAAAGAGCTGAGCTCTTGCATACCGTTTGGAGGGACCAGTGACTTTATTTGGAGCTCAAAACACTGAATACGTGAGAGGAGTTCTTTGCTGGTAAATACAAAAAGGTTTTGCCTTGTAAACATATTCTAGAGAGTCTGACAAATGGACCCGCTCAAATTGCCCAGATTGAGAAATGCCTTGAAAAGAAGTGGAACCTGAGTCCCACCCAAAACTAGATAGGAGTGAGTTTGGGCTAAACATCAGTCCTTCTGCATGGCAGAATTAATATCTACAACATCATTTCTGCAATCAGCTAATTCAGATCAGTCTCTCTTACAAAAACAGGAGGAAATGCCCTGTGCACAGCAGAACAGAGGTCGAGCGCTGGGACATTTGTATTCTAGTCTCTCATACTCTCTCTGATTTGAACTCTGTGTGCCTCTTTGATCAGTAGGTGGCATGGTCCATGGTGGGAGTCTCTCAGGATTCCTGTCAAAGCTGTTCTTCATTTTATATAACATACTTAAATATTCCCTGGAATCACTGAGAGAAAAATGTCAATGTCTTCTCTTATGGGAGAAATCTATGCCACGTGGAATTGAAATCAGCCTAGGATTATTTTACATGGATTTAAATAACAGAACAAAACATAACCAAATATCCTTCAGCTGTGAAGGAATATGGAGAGAAACAAATATTCCCAGCACCAGGTGAGACTCATTTGGTGAATATGTAAAAAAGATTTCTTCAGGAGGTGAATTGCTTTGTCATACAAATTTTGTCAGAAGGAAGAATATTTCATAACTGCTGAAACTTTTAAATAATGTGTACTCATATCCTGGTAAAATTAAAAATGAAGCCCTTTATCTCAATCAGTGCGTTTAAGCTGTGAGACAGTGTATGAGGAAGGGTTAGAGAATGGCAGATGAGCGCTGTACTCCATCTTCTCCTGGGTGGTGTAGGCAGTTTTCTCCTTTAGGCTGCTGCCTACCTTGCTTGCTGTCTTGAACTACTTCTGCTTTTCAGAGAAAGAATATATGCAGTGGGTAGAAGTTCTCTTGACTTAAATGGGAACAGGATCAGGCTATGATTCAGGACTGAACTGCTTGCCAATTGTTACTTCTGCAAAGTTGGAGTATTTCAGTTCGGAATCTGGTCTTTACAGACCCATCTAAAGAGGAGACTGGACGGTCACAGTGAAGAGGAGCTTCAGTTGTGATCCTTCCTGGAGTGTGATTGCGTACAGCTACAGAATGTCATATGTGGGTCCCAAATGAGATCCAAGTTTCACATCAAAAATCTGGAGAAGTATGATTACTGCTTCTAGGAATTATGGAAAGAGGTTCTCCTGTATATTCAGCTTTTTTTTTTTTAATGAAATCAATTCAGCTTCTTTCCATCTGATTTCATTGATTTAAAAATCTATTGAGGTTTCAATAAATTCTGATAAGAAGCAAAATTTATTTTACCTGCATGTCAGAAGTTCTCCCCAAAGTGCAGTCATAAAAGATGCGTGCAAGGTGTTTTGCTTTATTTTACTTGCAAATATGATTTTTGATACTGAATGTAGGTTGATCCACTTCCAAACTGTTGGCTACTTCAGTGATGCACAAATCCCTTAGAATCCTGGCAAATGGAGCTTTTTCTTCAGCAGCTGAAAATCTTATTCCTATTAAAAATGCACTATATATAAAATAGCCCTCTCCACGAGAGAGTGTTAAAAAAGAGTGTATTGTATTGTTAAATATTCTAGTGGGCTGATAAACCAAACAACAAAAATGCTGGCAACTGCTAATGTCGAAAATCCCAGATTCTGGTTAAGAGTGGCTGGATTCTCCAGTGTTACACTGCTTGTGCGACTATTTGCATTTGTAGCATTTAACAGTGCTTTGCTGTGTTGTAAATGTAAATGTGATATGAATTCAGGATGTGCTATTCAGCAGAGATTTAGCCACAGTCCCAGAGAAAATGGAACAGTTTTTCATAAACACCCTGTAATGAGTAAGAGGCAGTAGATCTCGTGATTTTTTCTGGGCTTATATTCACTGTAAATGTCTTGGTGTGGAGCCAGTCAGACGACTTCTTGCAAGCTGGTCTCTGGATTTTATTAAGTCTTCTCCTCAGTGAACAAGCGCCTTTTTCCTTCCTTCTCTATCTCCTTGATAATTCTAGGAGTTGAGACTTGAGAATTCTAGGAGTTGCCTTTTATTTTTGAGGATAGTGACTCCTGTAGACGAACTCTTTTTCTTCTCTTGTATCTCACTTCATATTTGAAGCAAAAATTCGGAAGCCCAGCTGGCATCTGAAGGCAGCTCATCTGTCTGCCGTAGATCTAAGCCTTTGTTATTTCACTGATTGGCATCGGTAGTCTATGTTTGGAGTTAGGGATCTTTGTTTCTGTATTTCTATCTGTGGGGATAAGGCACTACATATCCTTTTTAAGGATGAGTATGTGTGCAGTGTGTAAAGATAGTAATACTTGCAAGGAGAAACCATGTCTGGATTAATCTAACTGAAAAAAAGATCTAATAGTTATTTTAAATAAGTTTAAAAAAATGAAATGGAAATACTTCTTGTTTTCCCCTTATCCCTATTGTTGCAAAAATGACTTTCAATGTAAGAATGCAGTAACTTTGTGCAGTATTTTTATGAGAAAGATGTGCAATTCCATTTTTCTACCCATTCTGCTGCTCAGTGAAATTGAAGGAGTTAACTCCTTCGCTGTGACAAGGCAGGCAGTGAAGTGGCTTCTGGTGATTCTGCCAGGGTACATATGTTGAGTAGAGGCATATAAAAATAATGGGAGATGACGTAGTGTTCCTAGGAGAGGAATTCCTGCTGGCAGTGCGTGCCGTAGGAATAGACTGGGAAGACACTGTTGCCATCAGGCCTGGATCGGGAAGGTCGATCCATATGTGTTGGATATTCCTCTGCTGGTTGGGTAAAGCACCATCCTGCCTGGCCCTTCCAGCCGTGCAAGCAGGCCAGCACACATGGTGTGACTGGAACAACAGATTTGGATTATTGTTCTGATTTAGGCTGCAGTGGTCAAGGGCAGGGCTACCTGACAGGTACTCCTGGACAGCTCCAATTACATCATTTGCAGCTCCATTATCTTTTGCATCCCCATGCCCATTTGCATCTCCCACACCCGTTGCCTACAGATACCATTTGCCATTCCTTGACTCCCCTCTTTGGTGCCCTTGTACTTCCCTTTATCTCCACTAGTGTCTGCACGAATAAACAACCCACCCCTACTTACTTTTTTACCCTTGATCCCAGTTATTCTATGTCTATACCCAAATTTAGTATTTCTCATACTGTTACTGAGGTAATTTTGGCTTTATGTAACATTACTAGGTCCTGCTGGCCTTGCAAGATTGTGCAGAGGGTCCCCCCGACTCCCCTTCTGTCAGCTGTGACATTGGGCCATTTCTCACATAACTCCCCTTTAATCGTCCATGAAATCCAGCCATTCCTCACAGCGCTCCCTGTAACTTTTGTTCGCTTCTCCCATTGGTAGCCGTCATGTCTGGCAATGTCTCATGTCAAGTCCATAGCTTTTCCCGACAATTTGGCAAGATGTCAAAGGGGAGCTGAGCCTAGGGTATTTGGCAAACAGTCTGTTTTGTCCCTAAATGTAATGCCCCTAAATGATGTACTCCCGTGGACAAATACTTAGGGCCCAGTTTTGAAAAAGCTTTGTCATTGCCAGTTTGATCACTTCCAAAGGGTGAGTCTCCAACAAAGGACCGAACTCTTCGTACCTGGTGAAGGAAGTATAGTAAATGAGAGGGTAAAGCGAAGGAATAAACCAGACTAGCAGATGGAAAGGCTTTCCTTTGTAATATATGACAGCCTGGTTGCTTGCCCAGAAAGACTGTATAAAGTAAGGTAAAAGTTGTATAAAGGTTGCAGGAATGATAGTCCCAGTAGACTTTACTGAGTCTACTCAATAAAAATGAGTGCACATAAAGAAGTAAGTACAGAATCTGGCATGAGAAATTACTCTTTGTGTCCTAATTCATGCAAGAGGAACATGGTACAAAATAGTTGACGTCAATAGAAAGACTCCCTCTGCTTCTGTGGGCTTTAGAACAGACCCTTATCTTTTTTCTTATTATCTTAATGCTGGCAGAATGACTAATACAGACACATTTTCTAATACTGACAAGGACATCTTAAATCTGTGCTAAAGGAACAAATAGAATATTTGTTTCTACAGCTGTTTAAGATTCTGTAAGAATTGTAGCACATAATTCTACAAAAAAATGCAAAGATGAATAAAACTGAAATGAAGAAATATACATAAAACATAGTAAAAGGATATGTGATTAAGAAAAAGAAAACTGAAAGAGACACACATTTTGGCTATAACTGTTGACCACAATAGCTCAGAAATATAACCCAGTGTAGCTGTGAATTCCAGCAAATGGACTGATTGTAGTGATGTCAGATTGTTCAGGAGAGAACAGATTTCTGTAGTACTAAAACATTTCCAGTGATCCAGTATTCTCGGCTTCAGGCACTCAGGAATTGTGAGCCAGGTCATTACTGGGGACTCTGAAAACGAGGTTGGTTTTAAAGTCTTGGTTTTATTTAGATGAGGTGTTTTGAATGTATGTTCCCATTATACAATTTCTGGAGAGGGTGAATGTTGAGATTCACTTGTATTTGTATGAGCATGGGAGGACGGGCTTCTGGAAATTTGCTAAAAACACAAGACTCGTAATAGTTTGAGGAGAGCTGATTACAGTGAGGCTCACTGCTTTTTTATTCTGAAATGTTAAGTCTTTTTTGTTGCAATTTGTTGCCTGTATGTGAGTAAAAACAATACTGCAATAGGCACCCTGGGCTATAAAGCTGTATTTTTTTTTGCCTCTTCATAAAATTCTAGTAGTATGCACATCTCACTTCTGAGAAATCTGTGAAGAGGTATAAAAAATAAACTTTTTTAAACCTATAAAAAAGATTTGTGAAACAATGAGGTTTAATTTGGTTAGAGTCTATCAAAGAAACTTTTTTAAAGATATGAAAAAGATTTGTGAAACAGAATGAGGTGTAATATGGTTAGAGTATCTCAAAGAAAATCCTAGTTCTGAGTCATTAGAAAATCTTTATACAGAACTTTTTGTCATTAGAAAGTCATTAGAAAGAACTTTTTGTTTAAGGTTCTACAGCAACTCCACAGATATTAAATAATTAATCACTCTGTAGAAGCTACTACATTTTGGCTTATCTTATATCAAACTGTTTATCATTCAGACCAAAGTCTCTTAGCTAGTAAATGGCAGAACAAGACATTAGGTCTGTGAATCCTCTTCTGAGAAGGTTTTCCCATAAAAGCTATCAAGGAGTAAGTTTTCCAATTCGCAAAATTCCTTCAGCACAGTTGGTTACAAATACCTTCCATGGAGTAAAGGGACAGTGTGAAGTGTTTTCTCATTCTGTCAATATCTTCAGGGTTTTTATAATGAATGTACTTATCTGCTTTTCATAGTTCGGCTTTGATTCTCGTAAGGGAACAGCTTAGAAAACTCCATACAGTATTTTTTTTTCCACAGAAATTCCACTATGAGCTTTTGCAATCTCCCCATATTATATCTTGGCACAAAATAGTACTTCTGCTTATAATTTGCATCATTAAATATCAGATTGGCTGCTGGTTGTGTTTATAGGATGCAACAAGAAATAGCCTGTTAAATCTGGCTGGTTGGTAAAACGGGTGTTTGTTGAATCATTGTGCTACTGTGTTCCCACATCATAAAGAGAACAGAGTCTCATAAAGCTATTAAGCTGTAAAATAGAATTAAAGTTAATGGCAAAAAATATGCCTGAATGTTGTAAATAGATGAAGAATAACTTTGAGGATGTCTACAAAAGGGATCCCCAAAACACTGAGTAGAGCAGAAATGCCATCTGTAAAACTGTTTTGAAGCAAAAAATGCATGCTAAGTGTATATAATATTAATAATAGTAATTCTGATGGCTTATCTGTAGATCTTAGTAGCATACTGTAAGAACTTAGGTGAGTATTATTATCTCCACCCTATGGATGAAGAAACAGGGTTACTGTAAGAATAAATACATTTTCAACACAGAACATGAAGCAGTGCTGACTCCAATTCCCATTCCAACTCCCAGCTTTAATTATTTTTCTGTGAGCTTCATTTGTTTCTCTTCATTAGCCAGAACTTGTTCCTTCAGCACAAGGTAATTTGGAGAACACTGAATGTAGATTAGATCCATATATTAATACTTATGAAACTGATTAATTCTAAAATTGCTCTGATAGCTTAGCCCCTCCATATCACTGGGTGGGAAGATGTCTACATCCATAATTTAAATAGGTGTATGGTTTTTAACACTTTTGATATTTTACTGCTCGATCTCCAAGACCTTGTGGAGAGTGACAGAAGAAGGATGGCTCTGATGCTTTTTTTTAGCATGTTTCCAGATAAGAATGATGGGAAATATATGGGCTGTCACTCATGGATCATTTATTTCCCCTGCCCTTTTCCATATATCCATGTGACGCTGCTACCATGAGAAGCCTCAGTATCAGCAGTGCAGAGCGGACATCCCGTTCTGCATCTCTTTCTGATGTAAGTGACATAATAGTGGTCTTTGAGTGTCTGGCTAAAATCAAACTGAAAATTAGTTAAATAGAGATGATGCTAAATGGAAGAATGAAATCCATTGAAAAAGTAGCAATTTCTATCATGTCATGTGTTAGGGAGTCATTTTGCTTTCCCCTGAGATAATCAGAGGAAAAACTCGTCTGATAACTTGACTTGGATAATCCTGACTTTTGTGTCTTCCACACCCTAGTAATGCAGTGTATTTACATAGAACTTTATAATGGAAACTCTAAAATTCTTTGAATATGTCCAGTATGCTGCAGCACTGGGAACATGCTCCTTTTTAGAGCTTACCTTGCTGCTGGGGCTCTGTACTCAGGTCAGATTTGATGTCTTGCTGCTAACCGTCAAAGTCATCTGTGTCAGGTGTCTAAGATAAGAGTTTTCTCTGAATGGTGATTTTCTCTCTTAGCAGCTACATTCCTCAAGGTTTTTTTCTTCAGATGGCAGATTCATGAGAGCAGCAGACAAAGACTGAGTAATAGGGCCATGACTGCGGAGTTTGTTATGGGAGCAGGCCAGAATGCTCACAGGTCTGACTTCCTTGGGAAGGAAATGTAACGTTCGATTTTCTTGTTTCACATTCATACAAACAAAACTAGAAACTGTAAACAGAAAGAGAGAAGAGAACAGGACAAAATGGAAAGAGAAAAAAAAAGCAGGAGAGAGGAAAGAATTGTGTTAAAAAAAAAAAAGCGTGGTCCCTCCCACTAACTCAGGAGAGGAAAGAAACTCTGATTGACAGCCTGTTGGGACTTCAGTTGTATAGCCATCATGAAGCACTGGGGTAGTATGGTATTGAGAGTTCAATAAACTTAATAAAGGCAGCATGAGGACATGAGGAAGATGCTGTTTCCATACTTACTGCTCTCTGCCCTCTGAGGAACCCTAAAATTACTGCTTTGATAAATACATTCTTACGTCCCAATAATATCTATCAGGAGTTGAATGCAGTTAAGGGTGAAACTGGAAGAAATTGGGGGTACCAGACTGATAACTGGCAAAGCAGGAAAAGCAGAAGAGCTGCAAATGCCAAATGCAAACCTGAGGTGAAGCAAGTGGTGTAGAGTGAGGCTTATACTTGAATTTTCCCTGCCTTGTTCTTTCTCAGCTGTTCTCCCAGAGGCTTGGGCCTGTTTGTGTGTCGTCTCCAGTGTGGATCCCTGTCTCTGTGCACCTGCATATAGGTCACACTCTAAACTGTCTGCTTCTTCATTCATTATACTGCAGTAATTTGGTTTTCTCTATCAGTCTAAACTTCTAGAACTCTTCCTCACATCTTCGTCATCGTAAGATGGCTGTGTTGGTGTTAACAGCACCCTTCTTCTTAAGCATATTCAGAATACAGCTATTAGGCATATCTTTCTGAGTCATAATTCAATTCCATTACTGCATCTTTGCTCCTCTTCCCCTTTTTCTACTCAAATGCAAACTTTCCGATTTCATCATTCAGCTCTGCACAACAGGTTGATCCATTTATTGAGCTTTCAATGGCTTCTCTCAGACAGGCAGTGCTGTCTCTGAAGGCCATCCAAAAACTCCTCATAAAAAATTTAAAGTCAGCACTTCACCTCTCTTTCTCCTTTGCATCATTCTGCAATACCTCGTCTTCTTCCTCTGCACCTGCACCTGCTGGCAAAGTGAGTGCAGAGATCAGGTGCTCTGCTGAAACATGGTACAAAGAGGAACAAGGATGGGGGTGTAAGGTGAAGTCCCTATGTGTGCTGCTTGCAAAGGTGTTGGTCTACTTAGATCAGTCATCAATAGGAATGCAGCAATAGAAATCTGGCAGCAACAAAACACAGCAGCGCGTACCAGGATCTTCCAGATGTGCGCCATACCTTGATAGCTCATAACTGATGGTAAAGACACATAGATGACATAGCAAGCAGAAAAGCTTTTATTACAGCTTCCTAACTGGATAGAGAGACTGTCCTTTGGAAATAGAGTCGTTTAAGGGTTATCCAGGTGTTCTCTGTAAATGCCGATAATTTCATGCATTTATTCTTTTCTAGTAGGAGCAGGGAAGAAAATATTTAACATCTAGGCCAGTAAAGTCTACATGGGAAATTGAGCTTACGAAATTTGTCGGCTTTCATACATGTAAACCTTATCAGTTTATCTGAGCCTTAGTTGTGCTTAGGATAGCCCGGGCATGGTCTTGGGTTCTTGTTGGAAATACAATCTTAAGTCCAATGCACCAGTACCAGATTCTTGGCTTTATTCAATACTAAAGAGAAGACTGACTTGCCCAATTTATACTGGCATTGGAAAGAGGGGGCAGAATCCCATGGTGGGAGACAGGGGGAAGTGGGAGCGAGGTGGGCCATGGGATTCCCCTCCCGTGCGGCAGTAGGCAGCCGGGAGATAGTCACCACCGTCCCGCGTGCTGGAAAAGCCTGGGTGGCTCATCCTGCACCGTGGCTGCACTGCATGGCTGCCCCAAAGCCTGTTGGAAAGGGAGCCCTGCAGCTGCCCTGGCACGCACTGGCTGACTCTGTACAGCAATGAACCCACTGTGCGATGGATAGCAAAATCCTCAGCTTTTATGCTGTTTTATATGAACATATTAAAATGTAGTAACTCTTAGCCCTGCATTTATAACTTCATCTCCTCCCCTTGTGTCCCATGTGCAGGTCTTCTCTGTTTTCTTTATTTGAAGTTCAACTATTAATATAAAGTTGCATTGCATTTCACAGAGTTTTACTATACAGCGGACTGAACTTTTTGGCGATAGGCATTTTCTAGAACTGTTAGCATAATTATTCCTTTATTAAAATTATTTCAAGAAACAAAATAATGCCTCATGCGATCTAAATACAAGGGGAATAAAAGGCTTCTCATATTTGCCATAAACCTTTTCCATTATAAATACACTATTAGACCTTAAAATCAAATCACCTAAGAAAAGCAGCTTAACTTTTCTTTATCCTAAGCAACTTCAGCAGTTTTGCAGAGAGCCACCTGTAACTCAGTGTTTCAACAGCTCCCCATTCATGACCCCATACAACCATACCAGGAATAATAAAACCTAAATAAACCCTACTTACTAGCAATTAAAGTGATTTAATTTAAAATAAAATGACAGATGCATAATGGGTTAATTACAAAGTAAGTAATTAGCAAATAGAATGGAAAATGTTAAAAGGTTGTGGACTTTTGTTGTTTGCTTGGGAGAGATAGCAAAATCATCAGTGATTAAACTTTTTCTTTTAATTTCTGGGCCTGATTCTAGTATTGTTGGATGTAAATGAGGCAGCAAACAAGAAAAGGGGTTAAAAAAAAAAAAAAGAAATCACTCCTTTATCAGAAATACTGAAAGGCCATTGTTAACACTGAGGCTGTGTGATTTGTTTCCAATCTGCACCCAAAAGTAGGTTTGCATCCATAATGCTTCTGCTTAACATTAGGATATGTGCCTCTTCAAAGAAAGAAAAAAGATCCTCTTTCTTCACTTCCACCCCGAGCACTGGGGCCCCAGTGAGGTGGTAAAAATGATACAAGAATGGTGGAGTCAGAGCACACCTCCTAGCAAGCTCTGCCTGCATTGCAGAGTAAATGAGTAAATTACTGAGTTGGGAACATGCCATAATGTGTTTATTCTCAAAAACTCAGGCTAGAAGGGAATAGGACTTACAACAGAGTAACTTTTGAGCTGTGAAAATCCTCAGCTGAAATCCAGTTAACTTTATGCAGTGCTGGTCATATATATAGAGCCATTACAGAGGGTGCAAGCAATTTTCTGTTAAAATAAGCAAAATAGGGGCTTTTACTTCATTTTCACAAGTATTATTCTTTCTCTGCATGACTCCTGTCTGCCCAAAACCATAAGCAAATGATCATTTAGATCATTTTAATACAGTCATATTTTATGACCACCAGCTTACTGCCAGGTAACTTAAAACTCCTTATTTATTTATCATAGTAATAAATATATTTATGTGTGTATAAAACATGTGTTTTGTATTTTGACATTTCAGAGGCAATGTTTGCACAAAGTTTTCTCCAACTTGAGACTAATTGTTAGTGGAGTCATTGAATTTTTCTTCTGAAAAATAAGCTTTTGCGTAAACCTCAGAAATAGCAATATGGGCTTCTCCATTTCAAAATATCAATTAAAACCAGGCAGGAATTCTCCTTTTTAAATATAGCTGCCCCCTAACCTAATTACATGTCCACCAGTAACCATTAGCATCATTTAACTGAATTTCCCATAACAGTCGTATTCTTCCATCATCCCTTTTTCTCTTTTGAACGTGGTTATCATGTGCTCACTTTCCTGTCCCGTAGCCAAGCCAAACTTAACTTTCAACTGATATATCTGTCAGTCCAGCCCCAAAAGCATTTAACTTTACTCATCTGTCACTCCTTTTCTGTTACTGATACTTTTTTTGTGTCTGTGGTATACAGAACTTCACACAATATTCTAGGTGTGCCCTCATTATGCCTTAAGGGATATTATCTGCCTTACTGGTTGACATCATGCCTGAACTTACCTATCTAGAAACACACTGTCCTCTTCTGGTGCATATCATGTTGTCAAATTTTGTCTAATGTCTATGTCATTTGGGCAACTTCTGCGCTGGCAGGTAAGCACACAGGACCACCGGTTTGACTTGGAAAAGGATCTGGGCAGATTCTTAGCTTAGGTTTTGCTGACTAGGGATACATATTTCAGAAGACAACCAACTTCTTGTTCTGGTCCTGTTACCTTAATTTTGTTGACAATATGCTTCTTCGGAGTTTTGCCCCCGCTAGAATTAGAGATGAATTGAAACCATACATTTTAGTTCTGGAATTTGTGTTGACAGTTTCAGAATTTGATAGTATTATGGTTCTGCTATCAGTTTTAGGGCAAGTAGATTCAGGTATGGAAAATCATCAAGTCACTCAATATGCAAAACCCATGAGGCTAAATCCATAGTTATAACAGCATTTATGTTTTCTTTTTGGATGTTTTCTGTAAAATTCTGTATCTTTGCACACTGGAGCTCAAGGCCTGAAATACAGACAATGATTTTTCTGTATTTAGAATTTCTTTTTTGAAAACAAAGTGAGGACACTCTAAAGCTCTGGTTAAGAAAAGCAGAAAGCCTAAAGCTGCATTAATCCTGCTGTTCATATCCAAGCCCCTGAAAATAGCTCAAAACAAATGCCACTATCAATCTTTAGGTAATACTTGTCCCTGTTCAATAGAGTGACATTTGTAGTTTGGAACATGTTCATTTCTGCTTCACTTATTTTTTAGGCACAACATATATAAGAGGCATTGACAAAAATAATTCTTGTTAATGAGATTCAGCCACGTGCCCCCCTCCTGACATTTACAAAACCTTATTTTTCTTAATCCATTTCATGATGAGGATGGAAAATCACCACTTTCAATAAAAGTCTTTGACATATAGTATCTTTGGGATTATTTTATGTTATTCATTTTTAGGCAGATTTACTGGGTAATTCAAGACAACCTTCATCTAATACGGGCTTTGCAATGAGTAATAAAAGAAATTAGAATGGAAGAAAAACTGTCCGTGTTGAAATTTCAATGAGAGCTAATGTTTCCTGGGTTGACAGAACAAAACAGAAAAACAAGAAAAGTTTTACGTCAAAGCAGTTGTCTGAATGAAACTCCCATGTGCTGGAGAATGAACACGTAAGCCATGAAGTGTCTCTAAGGCTCTTCAAAAAACACAGGAATAATCACTTAAATATGAGCTCTTTTATATTACCCCTTTTGCTTTGCCATTATCGTTAGCCCTCCAGGATCCTTGTTCAATTGGATATTTATGCAAGTATGTAAAGGTCTTTCTGAATTAAGGCCTAAATCTCTAATAAACATCTCTTAATGCGCAGTTACAGGTCAGCTACTGTCTTGTAAATCTGGCTAGCTTTCATTATATGGCTTTCTGTTAAGAGTCCCCTCACAGAGAATATTTGAGATTAATGCTCCAAATATGCCATTTTGCTTTAACATGATATAAACTGACGTGTGGAGTTGTCATCACCCACTACACAACAACAACAAAAGCAGGCAGAGTGTCTGTGCTTTGTGTAATTCTTTTATGCCATAGAAAGACATTAATGTAGCTTGAAAAACTCCTCGATTGCTGGAGTAACCTCATGGGACATTAGCTCCTGTGAGAGGAAATAAATTTTAATAGAGCTGGTTTGCAAAAGCAAAACACAGATTATCAAAATAGTGGCTAAGTAGTGCTGCTTCCAGTTTTGTGCTTCTCTTATGCCCTCCTGTGTACACATATAGTAGGCTGAAATAAAGTGCTAGGTACTGGAGATAGCTGGTGTTTCAGCAAGGGGTTGAAGCAAAGCAAAGAGAAGGCTAAAGTCCAGAGCTCCACACAGTGATTATCAATGGTAAGTGATTTGAGATACTCTGTAAACAAGATACCATTATTCATTTCTGTAAGTACTGAGCAAGAGAAGCATTACTTACTTGGTTTTCTGCCTGATATCCAGGTGGTTTAAAGATAATGTTGAAGTCTTTCTCTGCTATGCTAGGTGCTTCATATGAGAATGTGTTTTTAGTGTGTTGAGACCACTGGGAAAGTGACAGAAACACTAAAACTGTTTTGCAGCCTTTTCTTTTTGGCTAGGACAAAATTAATTATAATATTTTCCAGTAATTTATAAAAGAATACATTTACCCCGAAACAATAAAACATTAGGTTCTGATGAAATCATGAAAACAACTTTTATCTTGCTGAATTACAACACTACTTTTTGTGATGCTGTGGAACACCTAAATTTTTTTAGATGTTTTCAGCAGGGCAGCTTTATCATCCAGCCAATTCTGCAAACCATGTGTCTGAACTGAAGTCTCACCAGTGTGGTGCTATAGAAGGAATTATTTTGTCCATTTAAATTAATCTAAACTGTTCACCCTGCAGTTTTGCTTATTAAAACCCAAGTGCTTTCAAAAATTTGTAAAGCAACAAGGTTACAGTTATAATTTGTTGGGCTCATTGTTTGCATGTAATATTTTTCTGGCTTTTGAACTGTGAAATAGCTGCTGAAGCCTTCACAGAACTGAACACCTATCGCATTATGGTCTGATCCTGACTGATGCAGAGCATCCATAATCTTGACTTATTTGTGCTCGGCAATTTTTAGGGTATTTTAGAAGCAAGTTAAAATAGGAAATTATGAGCCCAAAAGGTAAAATAAGTATCCTGTCCTAAACAGTACGTGTTCAGGGTTTTTGCTCTGTGTGAGGAGGAAGGAACAGGATTAGACAGAACTGCTGAATGTGCATACTGTAAAATTAATTAATTTTTTGCCTTTATGGTGCTTCAGGAGAGGAGACACAAAATGTTTAAATGGATACCGTGCTGTATTTTTGATCTTATACCTTATTGCACCATCTTAAATCCTCATGAGTTGAGCAAGCCCAGCAATACGAAGTATGAGTCAAAGTTCACTTCTGAGCTTGTGTGTACAAGCCAGTTATGATGAAGCCTTTTCATTAAATGTATTTAGAAACTGGATAGATTTTTATTTCTCATATGAGGCATGGTTGTTCAATATGTTTTATAAGAGAGAGAATACTGCTTGCTTATTATATAGGTATCTTGTACCATAAGCTATAGTCTAATACATTTTCCACTGAATGTGTATTGGCACAAAATCCTCTGTATAACTCAGCTCCAAAATGTTAACTTTGCTTTGCTGTTGAATATTGAAAACAAATTTAAAAGTTCAGTTACAAATCAATACAGTCCATAGCGTGGCTTGTCATTTTTTGTGATGTGGAGTTGCCAGTTCAGATTTTCTCACTAAAAGTGGAAGTTGAAGCGAGAGTAACATTTGTGGAGGGAGTTTACAGAACGAAATGTTCAGATGACACGTCAAATAATTCACCACCACAAAGCCAAGATGGCCCCCAAGAAAAATATAAGTGCCATAGCCTGTGCCAAAATAGAGTATGAGGGGATCATGTCCTGGAGCAGGCAGTCAAAGCACGCTGGCATGTTCCCCTGCACTTCCCGAGCGCCCAATTACGAAACTGCAAGAGCTGCTTTTCCAAAGGGATGCGGTACAGCAAACTTTAAAAGGGAGAATGCTGGGCTCAGCATGGAAACGGTCGGGCTCGAGCAGGATCCCCCTGAACTGGAATTGCTCTTACGAGGTCACCCTGCTGTGCAAGAGTGTGTCTGGCCTGGAGGTCATAGTGTCCTGCATCACGTCCTCGTAAAGGTCAAGGTGCTACAGCCAAATGATGTTGACTGGGGCACCACCTCTGAGCATTCCTCATGTTATTACTGGGATATTTGAGGTTTAGTGAAGATTTTGTTCTCCCCTCAATGGCTGGCTTTCTACTTGTTTTTCCCATAAGTAGGGCACAATCTTGTGTCTGTGGGATCCGTCTGATGTCCACAGGTACAGTAGTAATGCCACCCACTCATGAACTTACTTCCAAAAGTGAAGAGATGAGCATAACTGGGTTTAGGTATTGAATTGTTCTATTTGATTTGTTTTTCCCTCCATTTTTTGAACCTTTGGAGGAGACCCACCTGCCTGTAAATTGACTTCAGGTGTAAGCCTCTAGTGGCATTTTCAGATTCAAAATTCATTCTAAGATGTGTTCAGAAAAATGAGAATCTCCCAACCAGAAGGGGGTTCCACTCGCTTCTCCTAAACTGTTTTCTCTTATTCCAGTTGTCATTGTTGTTCTGTTTACTCTCTTCACAGTCTCTGCTTCCCTCACTTTGTCCCGTTGTCTTCATAAGTCTCCAAACCATAAATGTACCCCACTCTGTCCTTCTACGTAACATCTTTCCCAGCAACCCCCCTGCAGATCTTAACCTCATTTCTGCCCTTTTCCAGTTTTTCTACCCTTTTTAATCTCCCCAGTACTCTGTGCTCTCCAACTTTGTCCCCTTTAGCTATGTTTTCCCTGGGTGTCTTTGCAGAGCTTCCTCTCGCTGCTCATGGGGTTTGTCAGCCGGCTCCTGGCTGTGTCCTGCTCAGTTCTGGACATGCCGGCAGCCTTCCTCTCCCATGTGCCATCTCATTCCTCCTTCCTGCTCGTGGTCTCAGTGGGAAGCTCTTCCCCTTGAAGGCAGCCCAGCTCCAGTCACGTTAGAAATGGCAAGTGTTAGCCTGCCAAAACTAGCTGCCACTGCTTAAATCTGAAGCAACGGAGTAAGGATGAAAACTCTGTCAGTTCTCATCTCCTAAGCACTGTAGCTCTTTCATATATTCATTATTTTATTCAGCGCAGTTGTATGTAGGTGGAGGCACTTGGTGAGAGTGGGTGAATGCTTCACCACATTGATTAATGTTAATTGGTTAATCAGCTTTCGTTATGAAAAAAGAAAGTAAGTGCAATAATTGGCAATATGGCTTGAGAGCATGCCTAAATTGGAGAAAAAACTCTGAGAATTAATTCCAAATATGACCATCTCAGGCCAATGGAGATTAAAATACCAAAGATCTGCCTTTTTTTGATTTTGGGCAAATAGGAACATTCTTTTCCTGATATGTGGCTGTAGTTCTGAAACAAAATTCAAGATATCTGCATTAAGAGAATAGAATAAAAATTTTGCTACTTTCTTTTGAGGTATCCAGTATGAATGTGAGGACTATGTTGTTAAAAAAAAAAAAAAAGTAGGATTAAACTCTAGTGACTGAAAACAGCATGCTGCCCCTTCGGCTGCCTCTGCTCTCTGGTGGGGAGATCACGTGGAGAGCTGGGATACCAGCCTCTGGGGTGGCCCTGAATGGTCCAAGCTTGTGACTCAGAGCCATGAGACCTTGGCTAGCTCTTTGTGGACAAACAAGAGTGCTCAGCACATAAAGGATCATCTAGTGAAGACTGCTCGCTATGTTGTTAGCAAAGCTTAAATATAAAAATTGTGTCACTTGTGGAAAGAAAGAAAGTTATTCTGTAAAGTCCATGAAGGCTCCCATAAATTCTTGGCCTGATGTGGTAGAGGCTGAGACTGTGATTCATCTGGCTCATTCCCATTTGTGTCCGTTCACATACTTCTTAGTTGTAGGCACTAGAAAAGAATGCAGTTTTCTCCAGCATCTTCCACATTTATGCAGCCTTCCAGGAGAAACTGCTATAATTAATGTAGATACCACATAAAATTCTTCCTTGCTTAAAGTAGCACACAATGCTGGGTCCTCAGAAGACAGTCAAGCTTTTGGATATCGGAATGGATAAGTAGTTCTGTACTTCCACAATGTTTCCATCAATGTGCTCCATCCTTAGAAGGAAAAATAGGAAATTATTTTACTTCTGGCACATAAAGTGCAGGAGAAAAGAGTCATTTTTAAAACATTTCCGGTGCATTTGGAAAGACTGTTCCAATCACTGTCAGGTACAAAGCAGGTATTACAAATGGGCTCATTTACTGTGTTTATATTGCCAGTTGCTAGACTGACCAACTAGTGGAGATCTCTTCTTGCTAGATGCTCTCCATTCACATAGGAAAAATAATACCTGCTTCAATAAGCTGATTTCTAGACAAATGTGAGGAGAAAAAGAGGATGTACACTCTCTACTTTAAACTGTGGACAGAGGAAGACTGTGCCAAAGCCACATATCTTAGTAAAATGCTTTAAACAAAAGACTGTCTTTTCCTTCAGTCATTTCATAATTTTTTTTTACACAAGTGACAACTCCCTTCATGCCAGATCCTGGTCTCATTGGGAAAAATGGCAAAAATCCCAGGATAGCTAGAATTTTTCTCTTTGTACAGAATTCATTGAGGAACTTTGTATTTCTCCTTTTTTCTGCTTCTTTTAATAAGTTGGCAGATAAACAATAATTTTAGGATTAGTAACTAATTATTTACAGGAGAAACAGAATTTTCAATTAAACAGAATTTAAAACACTCAGTTGTTTATTTCAAGAGTACTTATGTGTCACTGAGTCATCAAACCACAATTAAATTCTGGGAAATGGCTTATTGCTGAAGTTCATTGGGTCCTCTGACATGGTAGGATGGGTCAGATTCTGATTTTAATAGGTGTCCTGATCTAAATTTGTATCCTCTTTAATCTTTTGATTGACAGACTGTAAAGGAGTTTGGAGTACCACAAGATGTCAGGTGCAAAAGAAGAAAGTTGTTGTCAGCTCTGTTGTGCTGTTTGTGCATAGCAAACATCAAGCAGAGTATCTGCTTTTCTCCTGAGAGTTTAAGGAGGTGCTGTCTTTTCTGAGAAGAGCCCAGAGTCCTGGGTAGTTTGCTTGGAAGGAAAGACAAAGAGATAAAAAACACAGTCAAACATGTAAGCTGGAGAATATTTTACCAGTTCCTGCTATAAAACTTTCAGCTGATTTTACTTTGCACTTGCTTTACAATTACAGTAAACATTAAGGGTTTTGGAGATGTGTGTTGTTTTTCTTTTTTGAATCATGAAGCAATTTTGAATCTTGCAATAGCAATTAATTTAGTTTAAAGATTTACCAGATAAGCCAAGTTAATGTAATGAGGCATAAAATAATGAAAAAAGTACAGCGTAAATTACAGTGAAGATAATAGAGCCGTTAATGCAGAAGGTCTAAATTTGCATGGAAGAAAAAAAATCCTGCTGTTCAGCTAGCTGGTCAGCAAGGGCTGATGCGCAGTGCTGTTATTTTCCTCCTGGGGGTTAGACCAGAGCACAAGGCTCAGAGGGACGGGGGAGCCTCCTCCCCCGGCCGCCTCCGGGCTCCGGCGGCGCCGCCCGCGGCCGCCAGGGGCCGCCGCGGTGCTGCGCGGCGCGGCGGGGCGCTGCGCGGGGCAGCGGATGAACCCGCACCATTTGGCGCTGGGTTTCTGCCCAAACCTTGCAGTGTGTCCACCCCTTCGCCTTTGGAGAGCAGCGATAAAGCGTGAGGTCGATGGGCGTATGTATGCCTGCGCGAAGGAAACCCAGGTTTTTTCCCCCGGCAGGATTTTCTCTGCTTTGCTAACGCGGTGACTGAATTGGTTGGTGAGCTTAGGTGAAATTGCAAGAGTGCGCCCCAGATACATTAATTATATGGTGCATGTGTTTGCTGTAACTCACCTGCTTTCTAATTCTGGTTTCATAGTCTGTGCCTAAATAGAGCAGATGCTCCTGATGTCCTTTTAGCCTGCTGTTGATGGAAGATATTTCAAGGACAAGAAACGTTCCCAGTGTAAAGAAACAGCAATTAAGTGGAAATATGAACTTGGCTGTGTTGCTGAGCGTACAGAGAGAACTAACTAAAGATCAAACTAAACAAAGATCAAAACACGGTTCATGAACATAAAATGTTGATTAGGGCAATGTAAGAGAGAGTTTATTTCCCCTATAAAAAGTCATTTATGTGTTAACATTAAAAGATAGATATTTCCTGATAGTCAGAAGAGCTTGATTCTGATCTCATGCCAGTTTTACACTGCCATTAGGAGGTCAATTTTAGGCCCAGAGTTTCTTATTTTAAAAATTCTAATGAGATCCTTTCTCTGTTTTGGAGTAATACGTGTAGGATTGTCTCTGTTTGAATTGGGTTGTCTATGTTTAAACCAGAGAGAGGAGCAGGATTATCAAGCTGGGGAGTGTTCTGGGGGGAGTAAGATTCCTGAAAGAGGGCATGCTGCTTATGGTACCCTTGGTTGAAAAGTGGTATGGCTAATATAAATACAGATATTGCAGAACAAAGATGCTGTGACTGGTATCAGTGATTTTCTCTCCGATACAAAATTACCTTGCAGGGCTTCAGTCTTTGCTGCTAATCAGAAAAGAGTATAAGCAGTATGTCAGTATGTTTGAATGTACATCTGAAAGAGGGAGACAATCCAAATATTAAAACCATGACTTCAGGATACCAAATCGAGTTCCTCACAGCTACTGTTATTCCTTTAGTAAAATGGAAGATGCCATTGTTCAGAAGTTAAGTTATGTATAAATCAGTTTGCTACACAAATGAGTAAAATGACTGACTTGCATTTCAGAACTTCGTAGAAGTTAATAGACTTCTGTGTTTCAAATGATTGAAGAAGAATCAGTATAACTGTAGGCAGAGGATTTCTAATTCCTCTGAATCCTTTTTTCTTAATGAACCTGAGAATAATGCACATGTATCATTAGAAATGGTGAGATAAAAAAGAATTTGTTCCTGAAGTTACATATTAGACCTCAAGGAACTTTTACAGAAAATTAGGGGAGAGTGTTCCATGAAGTGGGCAGAAGCATTTTTTTTCACATCAGCAGCTGTCAAGCTCATGTCAGGCACATGAGCTGTACAAGCTCATTCTTTTTGACCTTGCCTCCAAAGCCCTGGTATCCACAGATCCTCCAGTCTACCAGGTTTTGGACCTAACTTGCGTTCATTGCCCCATGCAATGGAACAAGGCGCATTGAATTTAATGTAATGTGTTGTGCCATCAACATGGACTGGGGTATTCAGGATCCAAAACGTTCCATCTTGTTTAAAAGTTAACATTATTAACATAATTATTATACATATTTGCATTTATGGATGTATTACATCAGGTGTTTTTTTTCCTTTTCTTGGCAGGTGACATTGGTGACAGAAGAAGAACAAGAATGATTACTTATCCATAACTCCCAGCAGTATGTCAGGTAACCTTATTTCCTAAGAGTATCTCTACAATATTTCTTGCTTTTTTGGAGGGTTTATTATTCAAAATTTACTGCAAAATAGTGCTTTTAAAAAGTTCTGATTTCACTGGTCCTGGGAACTGAAGTCTTCCCTCTACCCAGAGTACATAGATAGGAGGCATGCAGTAGTCTTCCCCTGCATTTTTCCCCTGAAACTGCTATCCTCCTTGGGTTTCCTTCAGCAACACTGCTGTATTTTATTCTAAATTCACATTTCAGCTTCAGCTTTTCATGCTGGAACTGTCAGTACAGTGACAGTTTCTGCTGACTAGGTTGGCAGAAGTTATTTTGTAACATGGGCATATTCCCTGAGGTTCAAAGTGAGACAGTCAGATTCACTTTATATTGATTACTAAGCACTCTCCAGATAATAATTGACCAGGTCTGCAGGTAGGTTGAAGATCCAGAGTTAAAACGATGCTTAACCATATTAAGTCTTACTTACCACCATATCCCATTCAGTTGTAAAGTACTGAAAGGCTATACATGAATTAGCTACGTCAAAAAGATATATAGGCTAGTCCAAGAATGGAGTGTCCACAAAGATGTAGTTGTTCTGTGGAGATCATATAGAAAACCACAGAATTTCAGACTTTTGCAATAGGTTTCAGTATTCATCAAATCATGTAAGAAAAAGAACTGTTCTGCTGATATTGTTTGTCAATGGCATTTAGCTATTGAAGTATGTATAATGGATCCTTTTAAAAGCCTGTTTGTAAAATGCAGCATGTGTTACATAGGGAAAGTCATAACAAACGAGCCTCAATTCCTGGTGTTATGCTCAAGGGACAGTTTATTTTTACTGTCTGGGTAGTTCAAATATCCTTTCTCCTACCCTAGACAGCTCCTATCCCACTGTCTGGTGTTGGCCAGCAAAGGTTAAAAGCTCTATGCACCAACAAGTTTTACTTTTGGCATTCTGGATGTAACATGGATAGTAACATTTAACGAACGTATGGAGGAAAAGCGGAATATTATTTAAATACATGCTTTGATAGTACAGTATATTGTTTGCATATGTGTTTAATTTCCATGCAAAGATGGATCATTTGACTATTCTCCTTATGGCTTCTTTGTCATTCTTTGAAGCAGAGTTTGGGCATGAATATAAGATGGGGGGAGAGGGCTCCAAGGCTTATGGTGTAATTAAGTTACCTTGTCCTTGATCAGTGTGTCAGGCTCAGGATTAGCATCACTGCTACCTCAGAACTGGGAGGGAATTTGTATCCTGAGACTAGGATAGGCAGGGTCTGCTGGAAAGTTTTTGCATTCTTCTGTAGTCATTCTTGGCATGATAATTTAGTTAAACAAATACCTATTTTTGCAAGAAGTTGTGATATTGACATATAACTCTCAGTCTCTCCAGCTCGTTCATATGCTCTCTTCGGTCTCATGTCACAGTTTTGTTTTTTAACCTTTTACTACGGGCATGTTTTGGGGGGCATGTTTAGTAGCTTATGCTGCATGATGGCAAATGATGGGATCTAAAATGCAGTATACCCACTTTACCCTCACCTAGGCTGTACAGGTTGTAGCTCCCCTTGGAGGGGGATCTCGTGGACATTCCTCTGTAACACACTGGCCAGACCTGTCCCCTTGGTCTTCCTCTCTCAGGGCAGCTCTGCTGAGCTGAGTGGAGACAAAGCCTAATTGGAAGTACCTACATTTTCAGCATTTCTTTAGAAAGAAGTGGGCAGAACAAATATGTGCAAAGAAAACAATTGCCAGGCAAAAAAACCCCAAAACACTCATTGCGGAAGAAAAGTGTTGGTGCAGCTGGAGATGTCCAGGGCTTTCTATTAGAAACAGTTTATGTTTTCTGTTTCCCATTATAGGGATGGAATTGCCTACATGAGCACAGATGCAAAAAGAAACATGGATGACATAAAATCTTTCAAACTTCTGGCTGTGTAATTACCACAGTGCAGAGCCAGATAGGACTCCTTTCCTAATAAGTGAAAATAAAAACTTAGGTTTTGTTACTGAGTCACTGGAATATGAGAGCAGAATCTTATCCAAAACCAACCCAGTTGCCTGAAATAGTTATAGGCTGTATTATACTGATTTTTTGGTAGGTCATTTCTCTGTGCATATGTTACATTTTTGTTGCAGTAAGAATTTTTCTTCTGTAGGCACTGCCCAAAGCCTCCAGTTTCTAGTGCAATCTAGAAGAGTTTTGTCTGAATGAAAGTTGTAGAATTTGGCCCGCGGATAGTAAAGCTAGGCTTTACTACATTTTACAGATGCCGTAGGAGAAATATTTTGAATGTTTTGACATCTTGACTTCAAAAACACTCATTGATTATTTTATAGCATTCATCTGTGTGTATATATGCTTATAGCTTTAATAAGGAGAGAGTTCAAAATTTCCAAAATGATATTGGGAACTTCAAACTTTTCTGTATCCAGTTAAGGTAATATGGAAGGATTTCAGAAAAGTAAAAACCCTTACTTATAAATGGATACATTTAAAAATAAAAAGTGAAATAAATGCACTAGGTACAATAATTTTGTGCAAAAAAGTAAACTCAAAGAAAAATGTTAACAAAGTCTAAACTGCCATCACTTTTTCCTAGAATGCAGTCAAAATAAAGGTCACACAGAAATGCAAATTGGGCTAATGAACACCTAATATTGTGTACTTGATTGGCATTAGAAGCTGACAGGTGAAAAGGTGGATTTACAGGTTTTGTAATCTCTGTGCTCATCAATATACTTTTGCAACCACACTAATTGTAAATTGTAAATTGTAGGAGGGGAGAGCTGGGCATAGTACATGTCTTGCAGTCGAGACAGACACATTCTGTTCTCAGGAGCCTGGTACAGCCATAAATAAATAGTTTTCAGGCTACTGATCACACACGCGCAAAGCAGATCTGAAAATTCATCTTTCCTATTTTGAAGCCTAATTTCTTTAAATATTTCGCTTCTTTTATGATCAACTCAGTAGTAAATCTGATGCTTTTAAAGAACAACAAGAGAAATGCATTTAGGGAGTGTGAAGTATATTTTATGTATATGGAAGTAACTAGAAGGTGCTCGTTTGGGTAGTAGCATTCCCACAGTCCATCGTCAGCTTTACAATTGGCACCAGAAATTACAGTGCATGGAGTCCTGGAAAAAGATTATAAGCATTTTAAAAATTAGTCCTATTTCAGCAGTAACTACAAGTCTGTGTGCCATACACTTGTACAATAGAATAAGAAATTCAAAAAGTTGGAAAGTAATGTTTTCCCATTGAGATGATACAGTAGTTTCAAAGAAATAAAAATAAATATACAGCATAGCTTATAATAAAATTCTTCCTGTTTAAATACTGTAGTGAAGCTTCTGGCTGTAGCACTGTCATTCACTGGCACTAATCTATCACTGAAGGCTTCCATGGGTCTATTTACTCCAAGACACAGGGCAAGCCCTGAGACAAATCTCCATCTTACTTCACTTACTGGTGTGAGAACTGGAGATGGAAATCAAGAATGGGTTCTAAAACTTCAGAAAATAAATAGTATTTGCAGAATACCATAGATCTCAATAATGTCACCTTCATGGTAGATGAAAACAGAGCATAGAATAATGGTCTCAGCGAAATCCAGAGCAACTCTTGCACTTCAGCGAGGGCAAGATTCTACCCTGAATGTGTTTTGGTTTCATAATCAACCCCAATGCTGGGCTTCCACACTCAAATATTCACGCTGTTCTGTTTGATAATGACTGTAAAGTTAGATCAAGATAGGAATTGTAATAAAATTAAGTGTTTACTTTAAGGAATATAATTTAAATGTCATAAATGCATATTTTCAGTAAGTAGAATTTAATATGCAGTATTTCTTGTAACTCATTTGGAGAAGAAAATTAATTAGCTTTTATGCAAACAAATGCATTTGAAAAACATTATTTCCAAGGGGCTTGCATGTAATTTCTAACAACTGGGAAAAGTTAATAGAGTAGGATAAAAGAGGAGGACTCTTTTTGAGTCTTTTCACTGTAATGCTCATTAACCTGTGAATATGCCATTAGTTCAGATGGAAAATAATTTATTGTGCAACATCAGATGAGAAATGATTTCTTCTAAATTTCTATAATAATTTTCCTAGGATAATTTAATTTAATATATATCACTGCCTGACAGTGCAAACTGTCCCACCCTTCTTGTCCAACAGACCACGATAAAATCCCATTAACTCAAATGTATTGTTTCTTTTAAGTAATAGACTTTTTAGAAGGACAGTAAATACTTTAATATAAGGTTTTGTTATGCCAGGATTCAGCAGCTTTGTAATGAGCTTTTGGGGATTTTCAAAAGGTTAACAAGATTTATATTGTGGGATGTTTTTGCATGAAGCTATGAATCACTCCATGATGGCTCTTATTACTTAGAAGCATATTTCTGAATATGCAGTTAAAAATATCACACTTAGTAAGTTCTAGGTTACAGACATTCTGGTTTTATTTTAACTTTTTTGTTTCAAACTTTAATGTTTTATGTGATTTTAAGAAGTGCTATATAAATACAAAAGTTTCGAAAGGCAAGTAGTCTGTAGAACATTTTGTAATGTTTCAATGTTTTATACAATTGTCTAATAATATGTTGGGATTTTCTTTCACTTCATGAAAAAAAAGGTTCTCTGAAATCCCTTTTTCTTTGGGAGAAACAGGAAGGTGTTTGAGTTTGGTACTTACAGCTGAAGAGTACCTGCTTCATTTTCCAGAAAAGTTGCACGTGTTTTTCAAAGAAATAGTATCTGGTTAGATTTCACTGTGAATGGAGCAAACAGACATGTTTTTTTTTTTAGTTTTGCAGCATCTGGTAGCCATTTTCTGAAATATGTTTCACTCTGTTAGTGCTGGTATTTTTTTCCTTTTACATTGCTTTCAATTAACAACCAGTATATTTAGTCCATTTCTATAATCTATTTCTTTAGTGGAAAGGAAAGCTTAAGGAAATTGTAGTGGAAGAGCCACTCTTTTTACAATTGGGTTTGAAAGCCAGAGATGCTTCTTTTTGGAAACTTGTCTTTCTGAAATATTATTTCTGATGGGAGCAGATTGTTAAGTGTTAGAAATTTGAGTTCCATTCTTAGACTGTATAACACTGTCTATGTTTTACTGCTGCCATAGGTTAGAGTGAGTGCACAGTGCTGTTAATATAACTCATACTTGTAAATTTTGCATGAAAAAAATGTAAAAATAGCTAACAAAAAAACCCCCAAAATGTCCCTGTATTTTTCTTAAGTTTTCTCCACTAGTCTATAAAACACAACACTTTCCTTTGCTAGGCTTACCCTTGGATCTGCAGCCTGCCATTTTATATTCTTCCTAAGCCTGGCTACGGACCGCTGCCCAGTTCTTCTGGTACCTCAGAGCAATGAGCTCACACTTCTTGTCCTTTATATAGTCCTGTATAGAGAGAGGACAGTAATTTCTGGTGCCAATGAAAGCTGACAATGAACTATGGAAGTGCTACTATCCAATTTAGCGTTTTCTGGTTATTTCCGTGTAAATAAAATATATTTTACACTTTCTAAATGCATTTCTCTTGTTCTTCAAAAGCATCAGATTTGTTACAGAGTTGATCATAAAAGAAGGGAAAGGTTTAAAGAAATGTTTAAAGAAATCAGGCTTCAGAATAGGAAGGCTGAACTTTCAGATTTGCTTTGTGCATGTGGGATCAGTAGCTTGAAAACTATTTATTTTAGGGTTGTAGCAAGCTTCCATTTATTACAGTTTCTAAAAAATCCTCTCCTCACATACAGTTGGTCTTTCTGCAGATGTCTTTGCATTATTTGGGTAAACATCATCGCTAGCTGTTTTTTGGCTTTGATAAACTCATTATATCTTTGTCAAGACTGCTAGTTGTAGTACCTCTTTTTACCTGACCATTGCTCAAGCCTCAGTTCTTGAACAGGGGTTTTTGGTAGTGCAGTTCCAAGACACAGGATTTCTTTGAGCAATTCTAGAACAAAAATAGCTTAAATTATTTCATCTTCTTGTTAAACAGTGAGCTTCAATTATGTGCACACCTACCCAGGATTTGCTGTCAGTAAATGGCCAAATACACTATCCGTTCCTCAGTGGTCAGAGGTTGAAGGTCCAACGTGAGGAAAGACCATCCAAACTGATCTGAGAATCAAGACTTTACAAAAACTGTGGCAGTTATTTGAAGGGCAACTTTGTTTCCCAAATGGTTCCACTATAATTTATATCTTTTTAAGATTTATTTTACGAAATTTTGATCCAGTAATCTGCAAATAATACTTTGCCTTATCACTTTGTCTTAGTAGGTTCCTGGGTATTAAAAGAATTACCTAACATAACATGAAGAGAGTAATAATGCATTAATAATCCCGTATTCACACACAGACTTGTCTGGAAAATGAGTCCCAGAGAGATGGTTCACTATCCATGAGGACATCAGACTAACTTTGGTTAAGAGGGAGGTGGTTCTTCACATAAAGGGAGGCAGATACTGGCGCTCATTGCCAAAGGATGTTGTAGTTGCAAGAAGTTTACATGGTAGGAGATTGGAGCAGCACTTTAAAGAAGGATCCTTTGGGTCTTAGTACTGTGTAGATAGGCTACATGGGCTTGAGAAATCCTTTGGGTTGAAAATAGATGGAAGTTGGGAGACTATTGGGGAACTCTTAGATGTGCTTGCTGTGTCCTTCCTCTTCCTCTGGCATGCAATGACGGTCACTGCTGGGGCAGAGTAAACGAGCTGGCTGTTCGGGTTGAACAGCGCAGGTGTTCTTGTGTCCTCAGGTGTATGCTGCTCCCCGAGAAACCTCCCTCCTGTGCAACATGTACAACTAGGAGACGGTCAAATACGTTTAGTGTGTATGTATTGCATAATGCCATTTTCCCAGTTCTGTTGTATACCCAAACATCTTACTGCTTTTTCCCATATACCGTTGGTCATTCATTTGCTTTTCTTCTACTATTTTTATCAGCTCTGTAGCTGTCACAAGCTTCCATATCCAGGTACAGAGAACTCCTGTTCATTTCTCTAGGTAGAAGGTTTCAGATAGTGCTTTGCATACCAAAACCCTGAACCATTTGCTTAGAAGCTGCCTCTGGTTACCTTGCAGATGAGCTGTCACATTCCTCTAGATATTCTTTTCCCGATTAAATTTTTTTTCTTATATTTAGAAACTTGAGCATAATGTCAAGCACAGATTCCTGATGAGATAAATGTATGTCTAATATTCCTTTAATAGTTAATAGAAATATGATGTGTTTTTAAAAAGAAATTGCAATGGTTCATACTGAAGAACTCATCAGCAAGAACCAATATAAAGCTATTGCGCTATACAGTGCCAGTTTGGTAATGTTATCTCTTTTTACGCATTAACCCTTTACATTTAATATCTGTGTACCATTTTTCATAATGATTTAAGCTTTGTCCGAAAGATTTTTTGAATACATTGAAATATACTTCAGTATATTTAAAACTATATTCTAAAATGTAATATTTAGTTGTTTTATAATATTGTCACAATTGAAGGGAAATTTTCTTGTTCTGAGTTAAATAATCTTGTCACTGTTTACTTCCACAAGCATAAACACATCTTTCTGAAATACCAGAAACGACATAGTGGTTTCGGTACACATCGCTAGTTCCACGCTCTCATTCGAGTCCTTTGTCTCTCATTTTGCACTTTTGTCGTATAGCAGCTGTTACTTTTACATTTTAAAATTTGAGGATATAAATCACATGTTATCAAAGGTTTTATTTAGCACATTATATGAAAGCATGGTTTGGATATCTGTAAATAAGAGTCTGGCCAGCCTGTATTAGCTCCATCCATCCATGCTCCATCCTCCGCCTTACTGAAGCAAAACACAAGCCTGCTTTAAAAGTTAGGAAACTCCATTGGGAAATGTTTCCATGTTTGATAAAGAAGAAGAAGAAAATACAGCGGTGTTATTCTGGAGAAAAGGGAATGGAAAGGGGGAAGGGGGAGAGGAGGGCAGGAGAGGAGAGAAGAGAAGGAAAATGAAGGAAAGAAAAGAAAATGCTCTGAACTGCAGCACTAATGAGAAGCGTAGACCTTAGCCTTGTCTGGCACAGAGAGTTTTACCATTCGAAGCATAAACACACATGTAACTTACTTGCTTTTACTGATAGTTACTTTGCATGCTGTAAAATGCTTGTACAAAACATGAATCAGGTTTTAATTTTACTGGCTGGGGTGTGTCCTTTAATTGCAGCTTTTTTTTTCCTTTTGTATTAAGTCATTAAGTAGAAATCATTTAGTGTTATTGGACTGGGTCCATCCAAAGGTGGGCTGCCTGATCAACCTACTATGCACTCCTCAGTCATAATCCTGATTGCATTTGCCTTAGCTGATCTCTGAGAAACAAGCCCACTTTGATGTCCTTAGATGCTTGTATACTTCAGTGTTTAAAAAACAGTAAAAATGCCGTTGCGCTTGCTGCTCAGTTTGCAGTAAATTTCAAATATTAGAAGAGGTAAACCTGTATAAAAAAGTCACTTTTCTCAGTCTTTTGTTTTCCAATCCAGTCAGTTAGTGACAATTCAGAGACTGCTAATATATTCATCTGTGGCTGTTATTTTGATCAGCTACAAGCTGAAATTCTTGGAGGCCATGAGCAGTTTTGAAATGTAAAACAACTGTTTCTTGAGAGGAGATGTCTTTGTAAATGTAGAAATGGCAATCCTGAGACATCCCACAACTGGTGGTTTACCTGTTGCCTCAGGGCTAACCAGTGGCCTGTTGCTGAGGGTGAAAAGGAAAGAAAGAAATGTTTGCGCTCCCCAAAAATGTGTGAGCGGTGTAGACTCTGCGGAGTGGGAAACGTGACTCCCTCTGATACAGCAGCTTTGCTGCCGATGCATCTAGCTGGCAAACTGGAGCTAGCACTGTATAAAGAAATAATAATAGTAACAGTAATACAAATGCCACTCTTGGGTGTACCAAGCCAGATCCCGAAGATAGGACAAATGGGTGTAGCTCTCAGGGTGCATCAGGCAGGATGTAATCCAGTGCCTCTAGGTGCCTTCACCCTGGGTTAAGGTGGCTGTGTTGAATGGGCACTCTCTTCAGTGCTCTTCTCAGCACTCTCCTGCGCACCCTGAGTTTTCGTCAGGGTCGAATTTGGGGATAGCTGCACAGCTTGTTGCAGTAAGAGCCCCGTCCTCCTGGCGGCTAGGACTCGCTGCTCTCGAGATGTGCTGCAGAAGGAAGAGGCTTTTCCTATCTCCTCTACCACGGTTGGCAGATAGAGAAGCAGAAAGAAATGCATGTGACTGAGATGGAAAAAAATGAATTATTCCTCTGCTTTTGCAGGCATTTGCATACTGCCACTCAGATAACACTGCATCTCTGAGGACAGGCTGTCCGTCACGTTCACCCATGAAGAGTCTTAGCTTGGCCTGTAATGAACAATTTCTGAAGATTTTTCCTTGCTTCTCTTTTTAGGTTAGCTCGATTGGCCCTTCATTGCTTAAACTTTGCTTCTTCTCTAAAACAGCCTTACCTTTAGACATTCTGATGGGAACCTGAGAAAGTGTTTTGAAATGTTGACTGCACAGATGTCAGCTATAGCCACAATATGCTGCTTAAATATCTCTGAAGTTACTTGATGATTCCTTTACTTCAGTTGACAAGAAAAAGCTCTAGGCCCTTCTTATTAGCCCCTCTTTACTCTGAAATGGGGCCTGTGGTTTTAGTAGTGCTTCACCCAGGAAGCTGTCCTGCTTTCGCCCTTGATTATGGCCATTTTAACAGTAGCGAGAGAGAGAGAGAGAGAGAGAGAGAGAGAGAGAGATACGTCTCTCACAGTTAGGGAGCTCGGACAAAATTAAACTATCATCCTTTATCAAGGATAAAACCAAAAAAACAGAAGCAGGTGTAAAAGATTTAAACTGCATTCTCTGTTGCAAAAAAATCTTTTGAAGAATTCAAGCAATATCTGTTGAAAGAAAAGGAGCAGAATAAATAATGTCATCCTGTAGTGAAACTGTAATTTAACATCTTAGCAAGCTGAATGGTAATTTAGGATATACATATGTGCTACAGCGCAGACATACAGGAAAAGAAGACAAAATACGAAGGAATAAGGACAAAATCCTTAATACTTACTCTCCATCTAGCAAAATTTGAATGCGGAATGTCCCTGCTGACTTCAGAGAATTTATGAAGTAAAGTGGAAGCTTGTAAAATTAAATAAACTGCAGCTAAGGTTGGAGCCAAAGTAGTGAGACAAATTTTAAAGGGAACTAAAAGGAAAGGAAAGGCTGAAGCTGCTTGACCTGGGGTTAGCCGTTGTGCAGCGCTGCCTGGGCAAATTCCAAGGGATAGAAGCTGTAATCACCACAGGTTATTCTCATAGTTTAGATGTGCCCATAATCATATTTAAAAATCCCTGAGATGCTTTGCAAACAGAAATAGGAAAATAGGTTTTCATTTTCATTTTTAAATTAAGGAGAGTTTTAGAATTCCTTGCTACATGTGAAGACCTGTATGCATTTTGTGACAATCTCTCTTTAGGGAAAATAAGTTTTACCATTGTGTGTGACTTTGTGTTTTTAAATTTAAATCAAAGGTAAAACAAATCCTCATGATATAGGCTAAAAAGAGAGCAAAGATATTCTTTAATATCAGAGATAAAGTTGATGAAAAGATGTAGAAATTCATGCCTAACAAGACTGAACAGTCTGGATTATGAATCACTGATCTCATTTCCAGGACAAAAAGCAAGAACCAAGTAAATTACATAACTGAGATTTTTTTTCACAGAGTAGAGGCTTATGTGGGGTCAGTGGTGTTTTCAAGAGATTGACAAAGCATAAAATACTTGTATTTATAAGAAAAGCATAGAAATGCATATATATAAATATATATATATATTGCATATACTTGGATCCCAAATTTACATAAATATATTATCCATAAATATATTATCAATGCAGGGAGATAACTAGAAAGTGAAGGTAACTGAAGGGTACATTATCTGAGGTTATAGAAAGCCTGGGCTGTGGTGCACAGTTCCTGTCCATGCCAAGCACAGGGAGACGGCCACGTTCGCTTTGGATCTTACCGGGAAGTTCCATGCAGCTCCCAGAGGGTCTTACCACAAGTATCCAGTCTTTCCCTCTAAGTTTAAACTTACTTTCAACTTTACAAGATCTAAAAGTGTTCAAACTAGGAAAACAGAAAATTTTCTATTTCATTATTTTCCTTTTTTTAAAAAAATTCCTAGTATTTTCTGGTTTGCTTTCACTATTCTCCCTTAAATCTGATTATCCTCCTACAGATGATATTCTCTTGCCATATTACCACGTTTAAAGTCACTTTTTAATCTTACTAATAAAAACAAGTTTGAACTAAGATCAGATCTATAGAGCCAGAAATAAGGAGGTAAGAACAAATTCTTTAGTAGTCTCACCTGCCTTATGCACCAAAGGCTGTGTTCCCAGATAGTTTCGTATTCAAATTCGTGTTATTGATGTCCAACTGAGATACATAGGGTAGAAGGAATGGACCTTAGCTTTCAAACATCAGGTGAGCTTAAACAACCAGCAGAAAAAAAAGTATAGATTTACATTTGAAATTAAATATGATATTTAGGAAAACTGTATATATGTGAACCGGGATTAATATACAATAACAGTATTTAATACTGACCATAATTAAATCTTCAGAGTATGTCCTATATTAGCAATTTCAACTTAATGAAAGTCTTAAGACAAAGCTTTTAAAATTAGCAGTAGTATGATAGTTCTGGTAACCAAATTACAAAGTTATTCTTAAACATTTTAATCAGGAAATTGCTGACTTGGTAGGCATTTATTTGCTAATATGAATATCAGTTACTTTACTAAGTGAAATTTATGTAAAATTTACTCTCAGGTCTATCAAAAATAGCAGAATCTTACAATGATTTAAACCACAATGGGTATCAGTCATCAAATGACTGGAATTTGACATTTTCTGCATGCAAGTCATAAAGCAATTTTGTGTTTGAATTTGGATGCATATAATCTAAAATAAAATAATTTCTTTAAATGTGGAATATCGTCTGTGAAGTGGCATTTCTATAGCATTTAGTTTTGCTGCCCCAAAAATAGAAAATGGGCTATCTTTAGATTTACAGATTTATCAGCTGGTGGTAATTCAGTATCTTCTGTATAATAAAATAAATAAATTTACCTAAGCTTTTTGACTAGTTAGATCAAATCGTGCTGCTTGAGCGGTGTTATTTACAGAGGACTTGAATGTCCAAACTGCTGTGATAAAATGTGTGTCTCTGATACTGCCCTGTGAGCACCACTAGAGAAAGGCAGGAGGTATCACAAGCGCGACGGCTAAGCATGCCCACATAAGAATGTCACACTTAGGTAACAGAGTGTCCCTCAGGTCAGCCTATGATAAGAGCAAAGTCAAACAAGGCTGAATCCTTGATGTTTTGTGTTTTAAGTATCTGAAAAGTGTTCACGACCAGCCTCGACCTACAAGACCTCAAATGATCATATGAGCGAGGCAATAAATTGGTGGTAACTTCCCCTGGGGCCCATGTGCTAGTTGTGGTGTTGAGAAAGTTACATCTAGCGTTAACCTGTCCACATAGAGCTGCCTGCCCGTTCAGGCTTCAGAGACGGGGAAATTTTATATTTAATGGTAGCGGAGGGAAACTATGGTTGCTGAATGGGCATGGCTGAAGGGCTCGGCATCGTACCAGTGCGGTCCGGTGGAGATGCATGGGAATACCACGGCACCAGGACAGCTGGGGAACCACTTGCTTTCCAAAACGCCACACCTGAGCAAGATTTTGGCAATGCCAACAGTTTGTAACCCTGCAGTATTTGCCAAACCTCCAGAAAGTGGCCTCCTGTCCTGGGACGGACTGATCCACCTGCCTGACAGAAATCAGAAGTGGAATGTAGTGGGCATAGCAGAAAACCGTTTGTGTTGGAAAAGGCGTTCCAAAAATGATGATATCCCGAGGAGCGGGGAGCAGCTTTCACAGTGTCTCCGTGCTTCAGCTTGGATGAGCACAATTTTACAGCCAGGCCATGCAAAAGCAAACTTTCAAGTCATGTCAAGTGCCCAGGAATACCAGACAGAAGGAAAAAAGTGTAAAGGTAACCAGCATTATTATACAGAGCTGTGTTAGGGGGAAAAAAAAAAAGGCCATTATATCTGTGTTTATGGTCAGGGTTTTGGCCACTGGTAAAAATGGTATGTGGAGAATGTTTTCTTGTTATAGGTTTTTTTTTTTTTTTACAGCAGGATTAATTAGGATTTTTAGCATTTCTGTTTATACGAGTTAATAGCTTTTTGAAAGTCCTGATGACAATGTGATAAGTACTTAATAGGGTTTTAAGTGTGATATATAGCACCAAACCATTTCTACTCCTGTAGATCTTTAAAAAATTATTTCTCTCTCTCTTTTACGGACTTGATAAGCTCATCGAAAATCCTTGCTTTTGCACCTGAACTTCTTAAATGAAGTATACCCTTGATATACTAAAAATGCAAAGACAGAGTAAAGCATTCTTTTAGTACTTTCAGGATGCTCATCTCTCACCTGTGACTATGTTGTTTTGCCTTTCCTTCTTTGTTATTATTAATCGTCCCTCAAAGCCTTAGTTATTGCCCATATAGAACATATGTAAATGGAACTTCTTGTTCTGAATATTCTTTACCTCAGTAGTCAGGAGAATTGACCATTTTCTTTCTAATAGTGTTTTTTTGTTCGTGTCAGAGTAGCATTGAAAAAAAATTCCTTTTAAGAATCACAGTCGCTTAGGTGTTAGCACAAATTTAGTGTTGAAATCATTTTTATTCCATTTGAAACTGGGATAAATAGTTCTTCATTGTTCTTCGCCCCCCCAAAATAAATACTGCATATTGGGAGGGAGGGACTACAAGTTGTTTTCTTTTACTTAAGTCTTGCGTCACTCCAGGAAGAAAGATTACGGTGTCAGGAAGGATATCACCTCATGAAAAAGTTAAACTGGTCTAAGTACCTGATTTCTTTAGATTTAGTTGCTCTTTACCTCAGAATGCCTCTTTGCTAACAGATGTCAGGTGTTGATCGCTTTAACGTCTTACAAGGGCTGTCCAGACAGTTCCACCCAAGAGTCTGTTAATCAGGTTGTGTCAAGCTACGTTAGCTAGCTTTCGGCTCTGTTTTATTTTTGAACAAATGGGACTTTTTACCTTAAAGTTCTCATGTGGGGCTCGGGGAGGGAGTGCCTTGGAAAAGGTACATATTTTAAGTATGGGCAGTTACTTTCTCAGGAGATAAGCCATCTAATTAACGGCTGTCTGCTAACAGGGTCTTCCAATTATGAGATATGGGGGGACTTAACAAATTGGGTTGTCTGGGTCACAGGTCTATAATCGTGCTTGCCAATATTTGTTCAGAGAAGGTCTTAAAAGTTGTCAAACATGATTCAAGGATTTGTTAGCCAGTTTGTGGGCAAACCTCTCAAGGAACAAATTCTTTCTGACAAGACACTACTACCTACATATGTCGTGAATGATAGGAAATAGTGAAAGAAAAAAGCAAGATAAAACCCTGGAAGATTCATGATCATGAAAAAGCAAACTCTGTTCTCTGTAAACCAATTTATTCAAGGTGTCAAGTATTATAAAGGAGGGCTGGGTTTGTAGTGAATCTGAACACTTAAATAGAAACTATGACATTCTTTGTTATCCAAACAGACTAATGAGTCTGAAGTGTTTAAATGAAAGTCACATCACACTGGCATTTTATGAGTCACATACAGATTTAGTGGAATATCATAACCATGGTACAGCAGGCTTTGCGGGAGGAGCAGTTTTACAGAAGGGACTAACTCTCGTATGTTGAGAAAAGCAGCATGCTACTGTATAAACAAGACCTTCCTCAGAGTTACACTAGAGGCAGCTAGTTTGACGTTTGCTGCATCTGTTTCAAACCCATTGAAATGATTTTATGCCAGAAAGCTTTAGTTGTTTTTTTTTCTCAGCTGTAGCACTTGCTATAATAAACATATTATAGACAAAATGCCAATTTTTAACGTCTTTGATTCCACTGAGAAATACTCCACGATCTGTCAAATGCTATTGTAACTTTACCGCAGTAGAATTGCATAAATATAACTACTTCATGATTTAGGAGTTTTTCAAAACCAATGGAGTTTTTCAAAATAAGGTGAATATTATATAGAGATCATTTTCTGTTCTTATACATGTTTGGTGTTATTTTGGAGTTTCTTTCTTAGTTGAGTTTTCTTTCTTAGTTTGATCCATAACACTGTGCTATCCATGAGGGTCAGAACTGATGTGATTAGCTGGTATCTAGATTCCTCAAACAAGTTTTTGCATGACTCATTGGATTATTTTGGAAGGATCATTTTTAGTCTGTTCTGATCGTAGGGCATGAAGTAAATGAATAAGGTAATGCAAATATATACACTGACAGGAGATGGTAACTCATTATATCATACGGACATGAAGATAGCTATATTTGACAAATGATGTGTATTGCAAAAGCCACATTAATACTTCTGCTCAGAAGCTGTTACAGTTTTCAGTGTATTGTCTTTATGATGCCCAGAGATATGGACTGTCTGGGATGCATTGCGTATTATGTGGTCCGAGTCCTGAAAGTGCAGATTTTCTTTCTGCTTGAAGATCAATGATACAATAATGTTTTTGTCTGTAGCCTTCATGAGAAGCGGCAGACAGAATGCATGCAAAGAGAAAAACTATAAATAGGAAAAATAACAATTATTTTGTACTGTGCAAAAATACAAGTGTACACAATTGCTAGAATTTAGAAAGGTATGTTTAATCGTTGCAACTGCATGTTGAAATGTGCAGAACTGTTTTTGAATAAATACTGTACTTTTTCTCCATCTGTATGTATGAAGTGTAAATACAATCAACAGAATCCTTCCATTTAGTCCTTCGAACGCTCTGTTCTGTCCTGTATAATTTCAATTCTCTGTAATACCTCCCACAAATTGATATTTCAGCACCTTTTAAAAGTGGGACATAGAGGTCTTACCTGCAACATTGACATGGCCAATGCCATAGACCAGAGGTGCACAATTTAGAAACAGTTGGGAGAATATAACTCTTCCAGGTAATATGCCATTTGTACAGTTGCACAAGTAGCAGATGTACACAACAGGGAGAGATCGTGTGGAATAACGCTACTTTCATGTGTGTCCGTGATCTGGCTTGTTTGGGGTATTGTATCAAGAGGATCATCCAAATAGGAATACTACTTTTTCTTAAAATTTCTGTGGGTTAATTTTGTTTTTTTTTTAATCGAGTTAAGTCACAAGAGAAGTGCAGCTTTGTGGGGCATTTGATTGTTTGCAATCAAAAATTTTAATCAGATATTTTAAAACACAAGTCCAGCAAGAAGTGTATGTGCTATCATAAAGCAGTCTCCCTGCAGAAGTCTGGTTTCAAGCATTCAAGGCCTGACTGTAGATCCGCTTTACTGGCTTCCTTGCACTCGCTGCTCATTTACACTGAGGTGGGTATTCCAAAACCTTCGAGGGGCACTAAACTCACGTTTAGCAAATACCTTCTGTTCTTATAAAAAAATAAACTGAAACCTCAGACATTGAAGGATGCAACCTTTGGATCCTCTTCTGCCTCCGTATCAAAATTTCTGTTTTATCACCGGCCTGTTTGTCCGCATCTGAAGTTTTATTCTGCCAGTGATTAATTTCCATGTGTTAGCACAGTCAGGTACTTGCGCAACATGACATGATTCAAAGACTCCAATATTCAAGTCAGAATACTAGACTGAAACAAAAATGGTATAGATTATTTTCTAGTCCAGCTTTGGACTTTAGGTGAAGATCTCATCTGACTGTCTTTTACTAGATGGTTTAATTCAAAGAGACACAGGAAAGGGACCTGCAGGATTGGACCCTAAGAGATTGCACTAAAACTGTTCTAGGAATATTTCAGTTTTAATAAAGATGTTAAATCTTTGCAGTGTTTTTTGAACGGATTTGTTTCCAAGGGAACAACAATCTGCAGTGCTATAAACCTCTTTTGATGTTGGCACATTACAGGTGAGGAAACCTCATTCCCTGGGAGCGTTTATCATTCATTTTTTTGTCAGAAAAGGCTCTCATCCACTTTACGTTCTCATTCTCCTCAGTTTCTTGTAATTTAATTTCCTTGTAACATTACAGTAATTCAGAGAAAAGTAGTACATATGACACACTTCTAAGCATTATTGACATAGCATTAGAAAACAAACAGTGTTTGAGGAATTGATCTTAGAACTGAAGAAAATTCACAGGCAATCCCATATCATATCATCTCCGCCGGTGCCATGCTGGCCGCGACTGCTCTCTCTACATGTATTCTCAACTTGTTTAGTTTTTGGTAACTGAAGTAAATCAAGTAAGTGGGAGAAAGAACCAGAGGAGAGAAAATCCTTAGGAATTTTGCCTCATCTGGCAAAACAAATCCAGAAGGGGAAAAAGATCTGCTGAAAATTTCCAGCTTGGTTCCCAAAAGCTGTTTTGGGTGGTGTTGAGCACCCTGCACTCAAAGCAGCCGGGCGCTTTCTGGGACGGCTCCGTGCTGCACAGGGAAGGGCTACAGATGTTCTGCAAGGTTCGGGTCCACTCTCGTTTCAAGCCCTCACTCCGGGGAGCAGCCTGTTCGGCGGCCCCCAGCGAGGCTCTGGCTCCACGTGGGCAGAGCAGCTTCCCCGCAGACACCAGTTTATTTCTGTTCTTCTTCCCTAGCGCTGGGCTCCATTAGTCTGCAAGATGTTCTTCATCAAATGGGTGGTGTCATGTCTCTGTCACGTACCACGCAAGTCCTCTCGAAAATTGACCCCAGGGTACCTCTACCATGGTGAATTTAATAGTCCTCTCATTGCTCACAGTTGTCTCTCCAGCACTGGTGTCACCCTGGAGACTGACATAGACCAAACTAGCTATTTTGCCCGAAGGTCATGTATTCCTTTTTATTCTTCAATAAAAAAGAGTCTTAAACAAAATAAAAACTGCAATGTGTTAGGCAATTGTGATCTGCTAAGTGAAAGACAAATTTCTTGGATTAGACTACCTCCTGGTAAAAACGTGGGTATTCTGCTCTGCTAACCTGTAAAATGTAGCCTTGCCTTTATGCAAGATCTCACATAAATTCCTGTTAGCTGCGACGGAGATCATTTTGTGGTAAATGAAAACTCCATGTATTGTACATGTAGAATGTTTTCTTTCTGGGGAGTTTGGAGAATTAAACTCAGCAGGCTGTAATTTTGTAGGTACTACATTTGTATGTAGTACTACAGTATTACCACCAGGCACATAAACAAGTAGGGTTTGGTGGGTTCTGTGTAAACAAGCATTGCAGAGTTTCTTAGGAAATCTGTGTCAGTTCAAAACTAATTCTCACAGAAGGAAACTGTGATAAAAGCATAACATTAATTTAAAATATTTGAGAACTTCTTATAAATCTTAAACAGAGAATGCACTTCTTTTTTCTAAAAGCATTTCTGGCAAATATTTGTCAATACTTTCTGACCTGTATTTTCAGCTTGTTATGATGTTTTTTTATAGAAGGCTTTTTTTTCTTCTGGAAAATAAAAGAAAATAGGCTTTTTATCTCTGAATATATGAATAAATGTAGCTGATAAAAATGTAGTGCACAAGCAAATCCCCATACTTATAAAGGTTCTCAGTAACTGAGCACTCACCTTGAGACGCGGGCATGATTTTTATGAAATGCTGAGCATCCATTCTCAAAAAATCAGATCTTGCCTAAGACATGCTTTTTATCTTGGACAAAAGCACTGTTTGGAAAATCTAGATCATAGACTTGAACTAAAATGAAAATTAACTTTTCATGTGTGCTTTATCACAGTATATTTCACAATGCTATTTGTTGAGTAAGATCTTTGGTGAAAACAGCACTGAGAATGAAGGTTCATTTGTGTTTTACTTCTGGGATTTCAGTAAATACCTACTGCTCTTAATCGAGTACGTTGTTACTTTAAATGATGAGAGTGTTACCACAGTAAGTTCATTCTGGAAGTAACTTCATTGACTTCAGTAGAACTGGTCTTGATAGAGATCATTTTGACTTACCAAATGCATTATTATTTTGTGAGGGAAGTTAATAGTGTTTTAGAGATGCTTCTTTTATAGTTAGGAAAACAAAATAAAAATAATCCAGGGATAAAATACAACTTCTCCAATCCTCAGAAGCAGTTACCCTGAGATCTCTTAACCTGTACGTTACATAATAATTGTCAATGCTCATTATTTTAAAAAGTTAGTTATGGTTGTGCATTGGAAAAAGGGAGAACATATATTTTTGGGCTCTTCAGAATAGTGTGAAACCTTTAGTAATATCAGTTAGGGAGAAATACGTGCATGTTCAATGCTGATAATTCCATGTTTCACAGAATTTTGAGGACCTTTTGAGTTTATGTTCAGCTGGGTTGCTGGGGGTATACTTAAAAGCCTAGCGAAAAGGGGCCAATGTACAGGTAATTTTGGCAGTCTTGTGTATTGTTTAAAATGAGTGGAAGGACAAAATTAAGACCTCATTATTAAATCAGTAATTCTGCTTTCTAGTAGTAAGAACAGACATTAAAGAGTGATACCATCTTGTTACTGATTTCACAGGAGTTTTAGCATATGTATGCTGTGCTGCAAAAAAAAGGCAACTAGTATAATATTAAAAAATCCTTTTAGATAAAAAAGAATGGGTGATCAAACACAATATACAAACCACATTAATGTTTGAGGTGTGTTGAGCAATTACAAGATCATATAGTATTTGTTTTAATGGCATTGAAATGTACATAGCTCATATGTGAGCCAAACTAAGCAGGAAAACCTCCTCGTGCTCAGGTTGTTGTTGCAAAAAACACTTTTCTAAAAGTACTTCATTACTGAAACAAAAGATCATGAAACAAAATAGCAAAACAATTAGCTTATTGGTAATATTTAAGCAGTGTCCTTTTTGCTGATTAAATCAAATTATTTTGAAGTTTCCCACCTGTTGAACTAAATAGAAATTATCTCCCCAAATCACTGAAGTTTAAAAAAGCTGCTTTCCCGTAAATGCATTAACAGGCAGTAGGGAGGATTGTATATGTGTGGAAGGCTGGGGAGATTCATGCATGTAATTCTGTAAAACAAAATCAATAAAGCTGATGACAGATTAAGTTGCTAAATTTTGTAAAACTAGACTA
This sequence comes from Dromaius novaehollandiae, assembly GCF_036370855.1. NCBI lineage: Eukaryota > Metazoa > Chordata > Aves > Casuariiformes > Dromaiidae > Dromaius > Dromaius novaehollandiae. The sequence goes on from NC_088099.1 coordinate 32,896,728, forward strand.
CTGTTTGGGTCGTCAACACAGCGCTATTGGATTTTCTATGGTTTAATGCTGAAAAACAGGATTATTGATTTTCGGATTTTCAGCGTATCCCCTCTGGGAGTTCTTAAGCAGTCTTTATAATGCTTCACACTTAAGTTGACAACTACAGTGACATAACTGTGTCCTCGCCTTAGTAATCATTTTCTAATCATATTGCAAAAGGCTGGAAATGGTTTATAAAACGATTATTGCAGACAAACAGTGGAACAGGAGGGTTGTCGGGACGCCGCTCCTTTGTCTGGTGGCCATTGCTACCTGCCTGCCATCTTCCCTTGGAATTAACTTACAGTCACAGATTAAGACCTTTGACTGTTATAAATCTGCTTCCCAATATGTTTGACTGGCAGGGGAGTTCACAAGCCATCCCGATATAAATAGGATTTTAGCACATCAGGTGCTGCTCCAAAGTGAAACGGGCTGTTTTGCAGTCGACTTTGTTGGTGTTGTATATTCATTGCTCCTTTCCCGTTCCATGTGTATGCATGCCTGTGTGTGTGTGTGCGTGTGTGCGTGTGTGCGTGTGTGTGTGCGCGTAAAGTAGGAGCCGAGGATACGGTGACAAAATGAACTACTGTATGCAAGAAATATATGAAGTGCACCCAGCTGCTGGGAGCAATTGCTACATGCAGTCCACTGATTATTGCACGTATATCGAAGATAATCAGGGTTACAGCAGTTGTGATGCTCAGGTCCTGCACAGTAACAACATATATATGGAACAGGCCTGGGCGGTGAATCAGCCTTATACCTGTAGTTACCCTGGAAACGTGTTTAAAAGCGAGTACTCTGACATGGACATGGCCCTGAATCAGTACAACCAACCTGAATATTTCACCGAAGAAAAATCTACTTTTTCTCAAGTGCAGTCGCCATCGTACTCTCAGAAGAAAGGTAGGGGCAATTTATTTAAATACAAAAAAAAAATCTATGTTTTTGTTTTTGTTTTGCTTTAAACTTACAGTTGCATCAGTTGGCTCAGATACATCTTTGAATGTGAAGGCTGCCTGTTCAAAATTGAAAGCAGCAGTAACATAGGTTGCTAGGTGATTGTAAGGTTTTCTGTGAACGATGAGGATTTCCAAGCACTTTTTCTTAATCTATAAAAGACATTTGCAAATATATTGCTTGTTTTCTGCTTTCTGTGGCTATCGAGTTTGTTCACTGTACATCTAGATAAGAAAGTTTCTCTTCTGAAATTGTTGTCAGTATATATTCTTCAGCTTTAATCTGTGTTTTCTACTTACATACAAACAATTCCTGTGAGTCCTCATTATCACTAAATGTGAATTCTCTTCACTCAGTAACTCAGTCTCAGGCAAAATATTTTGAAAATAGAACTGCAATTATCTATGGGGAAATGATTACGTTTAATAGAGTTACTCTCTTTTAAATGAAAACTGTGTCATTTCTGATTATGCAAAGCAAAAAAGACAGGACATTCAAGAATATAGCTATGCAATAAAGACTTTTCTGCATCCAAAAAGTTGATCTAATCAGTTTGTTTGTGAGAACTAATTAGAGTGTAGTATCTGGTCCCTTAGAATTATATCATTGCTTGTTTTCAGAATTTCTTCCTCTGCTTTCAAGTAAGCAACGCAGGTATCACTTCTCAAAAAGAACCCAAAATGCTAACAACCACTTGAAAATGTTTTCAGTGTTACTTCTTCTGAAGTCAGACAAGCAAACTGGCACATGTGAAGTATATATTCTCCATAAAAGTATATTCCTTTAAAGTCACTGAAATAAAGAACAAAAATACAGAGTCTGCTGTGCCAGTATAATATCCTTTTTCTACTAAGACCGAATTCCCTATATGCAGTTATTCAAAACCAAAATGAATCTGATTTAACTAACTAGATAGAGAATGACACCATTTACTATTTTAAAGTGGCTTTGTAGTCAAACGTAGCCTGTTTAATCATACTAATAACATGGAAAACAGAAATATTTTCCTTTGTGCAGGAAATATTCATTAGCACCTGCTGCAATAAAACTGTACGTTCAGTAGAAAGTGTCTTGATTTTATACTTTGAACAGTATTTCATAATAAAGGAAATATCAGAAACATAATCCTGCTCTAGGAAGCTGTAGAGAACATGATTAAGTTGTAGACTAATTGCAGTTGTGCATAATGTGCATTTTTCTATTTTGTAACATTCTAAAGTCTTTTTTAGGCTAATATTATACTATTGTCTTTTAACCAATATATTTATAACTCTTCCTAGACTTTTCCCATGTGTTATTTTGATAAAAAAATTGTTGCACAGGATCAATTTAAAGAAGATAGAGACTTGTTATTGCAAAGTCAGTGAAGGAATATATATTTCATAATGTGAAAGGATCTTAAATGATAATTCCTGTACGTAGGTCAGAGCTTTAAATGAGTTATTTCACTAGTCAGACATCTGATACATTTAATGCTATGTTTACAGTTTTCTACTTGTTTTGCTGAAAGAATACAGGGTTATTTTTAAAAATTGCTTATCTGGTCATGTTTTCTACTACCTCAGTTTCACTTAAAGTTTGCAGAGAATTTTGTTGGCAGCAGTTGCTTGAGCACACTTTTAATTGATCATTCACAGAGACTGAGCAAGGTTCTTTCGTCTTCTTTACAGCTGTTATTATTGTGATAATCAATAAAAAATTGCGTCCCTTCTGTCAAACCTTTGCAAATGCTGAGTTTGTTAAGCAGAATAAATTTAAACAGTGTGGGACATGTGCATGTTCTCTCTCCTTTTTTTTTTTAATTTCCATCTTTTAACCAAGCTATCATAAAACTAACGAGTCTTTTAATCCTGTCCCACGAACAGAAGGCTCTATACAGGGCATGTGTGCCTGTATTGATCCAGAATTGATTTGGGGGGGGGGAAGAGGGAGTTTGCTAGAGACGCCTTGGTAATAGCCCATTAAAGCAAAATTAAGTCTCTGAGCAGGTGTCCATCAGGAGTCTTGATTGTTGTAGTTGGTATTTCTCTTAGTCCCCTGAAATTTGTTAATAATCTCAATACCATTCACGCTGTTCAAATCAGATTGTACTTTACAGTAACACATGGAGGTTCTTCATGTCAGAACATCTTCTAGTTTCTAAATGGTCAAAATCTTACTTAATTTCCCCTCCGGGAAGATAAAAATATCAACGTTTTGTATGCTGAGAAAAGTTAATGTTTATGAAGGGGAGTTTAGTTACTTCTGTATCTATATGTCACTTTGAGAGAATTAAAGACCCAGACAACTTGAGTGTTGCTAAAGGGAGAAAATCAGTGCTTGGATAGTATAGCCAAATGTTCAAAAATATAAGAAAACACTTAAGCTACTCCAGATGTAACTGTACATTAAAAACTATTATTTCCTGATTTTCAGTTACAAATTCTGATGGAAGTCTTGAATATTAAGGGAAAAAAACTATGCTCCAGAAAAGCAGGGACAGAAGTGTGGTTTTAGTTTTGCGTCTTGTTGTTCTGCATCTCCTGTGCTGTACTATACACTATTAAAAGGTAGGAGCACAACATTCATACAAGAGCTTACTATTTTATTTAGGAAGTATCTCTGGACCCTGATCCTAACTTAAAAAAACAATAGCCAGATATACTTTGTCTTCTGTGTGAGGCTCTCAAATTTAACGGGCAGAGTATGAGAAGGGGGTGCTGTTCCCAGGTGTGTCCCAGAGAGCTTGCACCCGGGTTTTTTCCCTGCGCTGCCTTGCGGTGAGCTCGTAGCGGGGCATGCTGGAAGGATGGTGCTGCTTTGGAGGAGCCCCTGCCCTATTCGCCTGGCATGGACGCTGAGCACTGGACAGAAGTGTCCTTTCATCTCCTTGCGCCGTCAGTACGGGGAGGAAGAGTATCCAAGGACACTGCAGTCCAGAAGCTACAGAAGAAATAGTTACAGAGGTCCGGAAACCTTGGTATCCCTGTACTGGCTACACGCGCAGTGTTGTGCCTATTTGGACAACATAGGATGTAGGTCTGCAAAGTTAAAAGCTTTGGTTGGAGGTCACTTCCCTTTGTACAGTTGTTTCATGGACAGAGTTAACTGTAAAATGCCCACTGATGTCGATGAAATTAGGCTTTCCCTTCAGGCTCAGGTTTTCTGAGTCACACTACAGCAGTGCAAGATACTCAAACCTGTTTCTCTCTTTTTTTCCCCAGATTTAAGGTGAGGTTAAGGCTGTGTTTTTAAGGGCCCTTAGTATGGTAGCTGAATTGGGCTTTGAAACCTATTATTGTTGTTATTATTATTATTGTAATTGTTGTTATTATTTCCCCTTATATTTTCTTAGGCAATTTCCATGCAGCTAAGAATACATAGTGTATAATTGCTAAGGTATGCTAGTGAATTAGTCCAAACTGAGTTCTCAGCAGTGTGAAAACGTTAGGGTGTTTTCTAAATAGCTAAGAAAATACAACATGGAGGTTATGTCAAAATGTCTTCTTATCAGAGCAGTGAGTGTAAATTGCACATATACTCAGTTTACAGAGGAGACTGATTATTCGTCATCTTTGACCTTTGCAAAAGTATAGCTCCCAGTATGGTAACAGTTACCTTTTGTCTTAAAAAATGATTAGTTTTTGTAGAAAGTGCTTTTGACTACCCATTTAAGGAGATAGCTGTAATCAGAAAATTGGCATCATCTTATTCAGCAAATCAATATGCATTTGGAGTTATATCTGTTTCATTTTTAATAAAAATTTTGTCAGTGGAGAAAGTGTTTTCAGCTCCTTCACTGTAGCCGTTGTAGAACCAAATGAAGGGTGGGAGAGTGAGCAAGGTCCTACTTTGCTTTTGCATCAGCAGTAAAACTGACATTCAGTAAGACTTAGATTTCTAAGTAAGTTACTTGTGATACTAAGGCATGTTCTCTGAAAACATTTAAATACTTTTTCAAATGTTATGTCCAGAAAGCAGAACCCTTGATATTGGGCTTGAATGAATGAGAGAAATTGCATGCATGGTCTGACTCTTGAGCATTACCTGCAGTAGTGCACTTTATGTCTAGAGCAGGTAATGGATGATGTACACTAGTGATCACAGCAGTTTAAATGATAATGCAGGTTGGGCTAAAATGTTTTCAAGAACATTTGTGCCAAATGCACTACCCCAGTAAGGAATCTGAGTCAGCCCCAGGATTTTGGGTTAACACAGAAAAGTCAGAGTGGGAAAAGCGTCTCTAAAAAGTGTCCCAAATCCTGTCTTTGCAGGATCTCTTGCCAAATTTTAGTAATTCCATAAATCAAAGAAAGTCAAAAATCAAAACTGTGGACAAGTAGTCAACTAACAAGCAATGTGTGTATCTGCTTAACAACACTCTGCACGCTTCCAGACTTGATGGAGAATAAAATAATTTTTCTCAGTGGGAGTAATTTAAAGAAAGTGGGGAACAAGTATCAGTGGATCAACCCAGCCTTTGAGATTAATATTGATCATAGAATTTCCCATCTTCCCATCTTCCCTTCCCCACTTCCCATCCCTGTTTTTGTATTGGAAAGATTTATTACAAAAAGATTAAATTACCGTTCTAATGTAGCAAAATCAGTGGCAAAGGAGAGAGAATGGAGTGTACTTTTTCTGACTCAGCTCTGTGCTTTGTCAAATAAAGCACTGTTTACACTTTTTTACTATATATTTTTAAACAAATGTAGCAAGGATGATAGCTGGATGATTCTTGTAATTTTTTTATAATTCACAATGAGTTACAGTGTGTCTGTTTAATCAGTAGAACAATAGTGTGAATTTTCATTTCTAATACAATTCAGAATTCTCAAAGTAGTAATTTCTTTCTTTCTTTCTTTCTTTCTTTCTTTCTTTCTTTTTTTTTTTTTTATGCATTTTCCTACTCCCATGTATAGCAAACAGTACTAGCTTACTGATTAAGTCCTAAACTCCTTATTTTATTGAGATCTGTAGTTGTGCAAGCCATCCAAGATAGGGTAGAGAAGGATTTCAGGATATATCTTTAGTACATTACCCTGTGCCAAAGCACAATAAAAATGTGCCAAAATACTGATTAATGGTCTTAAAACACAAGTGTTCCTGTGAAATAGCAAAAATGCCATTTTCTGCTTGCAATAAGTCTACCTTATATCAGAAAGAAGCTGGTAAGTAACATCTGGTACATAGACATAATTTTTTTGAGTCCATGTTACACACGCCTGTTCTGTAGTCAAATATAGTTTGGGTTCCAGAATTTTTTAAGGTGTGGTTTAATCCCTCAGCTAATATTACAGTGTCTGATACGTTCGCGTAGGTCTGGGTATGTAACTTCCCTGCAACAGTACTTTGCAATAACATAACCGCAATTTGATCTTCAGTTTTCTCAAAGTTTCTTTTTTAAACGTGTGCTAGGTACGGAATGAAAAACAGTATCATTTTTCAGGAAAACATTTGTTTGTGAGTTTCAGGGTACTTTGTGTGTAGGGCAGAAAGCTCGCAGTGGGGAGGAGGGAGTTTGGGGAGAGTCAGCATGGCCACTGCACAAGGCTGCCTTTAAAATATGCCGTCCCTTGTACCTGCAGCACAGCCTGTCTGCGCAACAGGCAGCCGGCCCGCACAGAGGGGTCAGCAGGGATGGAAGCACACCACTTTTTATCCCACACCTTTGAAGAGGAATGTACTTTCTCAAGAGACATGGATGATCAAGCCTCTTGAGTCTTGCAGGTTTTGAGGAGACAGATTTACTAAGAGATTTTTGAATTGTTTTCGTTTAGTTTTTGTTGGGCCTTCTTGGAGGGGGGCATAAATAGCAACAGATTATCTCTTTTGTGTCCCTCCAGTTTATTACACTGTTTGGGATCACATATACTGCTTTAAGGTATCATTCCTACACATGGTAATTTGAGAATATAGGCATACAGTAGTAATGAAACAAACTGCCTCAGATCAGTAGATCTCATTCGGTCTGTAGGGCTACTGGGACCTGTTTGTTGTGCATTTTCCTTTAGAAGGGGGTTGTTTTTTGCCATACCTCTACAAAGAGTGTTAAAGAGTTAAAATGTAAAAGCTGTTGTGGTCCACCATCAGGATGCGTAATAGTAGATTATACAACATAGTCTTCTAGGATGGGGGCAGGTGGTGCTGCTGAGTACTTAGGCTTGCCAAGACAGTCAGATTAGACTGACTGGCAGGTGGGAGTCTGGAGAGCCAGGGAGTTACCTTGGACTGCAGGGGAAACACCAGGAGCGCCAAGGGCAAGGTCACTTCTTGGTGCTCCCCATTCATAGCAAAGGTCAGGAATGGGTATCAAGATGAACAAGGTCAAGTCATACCTGACAGATAAACAGTTAACTGTGAGGATCATACTGCATGCGCCAAATGTTAGTCCTGGAGGATGACAGGCTGTAGCACACGTGGGCTCAAACCCAGTTGGGTGGGGTCTGTGTTGCTTTTGAATGGTTCCTCTTAACTAGTTACTTAGTAGTTTCTGACCAAGAAATGCAGGGTGAGATATCCAGACCAGAAGTAGGAACCTACTCAATGTTTCCGTGGGATTTGTCATAAGATATTCTTTAGTACTAGAGCAGCTGGCACTATCCAGACAGCCTCTGCTTCTTTCAGAAGGAGCTTGTATTTCTGGTCCACAATTATTAAACACATCCAAGATGTGAAAGTACTTGCTGACATTAGAGACAAGTCTCTGTTAGTCTATGAATCCTCTGCTTTCCTCCAGAGCTGCAGGGAGTGAGAGCAGAGGTCTGTTTCTCTGCTTCTTCCTCAAACTCAGTTCATTCAGCCTCCATTTGCTCTCTGACTAAATGCAGCACGTACCTCTGCTGCCATCCATGACTTTCCCAATAGTCTGCACTGTGCTATTCATAGCTTCCCTGCTGGCACCACGTTTAGAAAAGTACCATTGAATTTCTCTCTGCTACTATTGGTTCAAATACTGAATAGTAGCAACATTTGCTTATCTGCAAGTCTGGAAGCCAAAATTGCACTGAATTTAAGCACAGGTCAGATTGGATAGTTGCAACAATTAGAAAATATTTACAGTGGAAGTTAAGGTTTGCAAGAACTGAATGTGGGTCCCATTATTCCTCTTGGCCTAATGTCTGTTTGCCTGAAGCATGTATCTTTTTAAAACTCTGCTGAAGGTCCAATTTTTCTACTTCCTAGCAGTTTCTGACCCCATTAGCTGCTGGAAGGAGGCTTAAAAATGAACAAAAGTGTGAATATTGCTCTCGGGTTTTTAATAGAAAGCTAAAATGTTTGTTGCACACTTTTATTGTCAGTGATTTCTTGGGATAAGAATTTTCTATCCATGTTTCCTGTTGAATCAGTGAAGGAGTTCACAATATGTGCTTATCTTGTGATGTGGGCATGATCCTCCAAAAGTAATGAACATCATATTTCACATTTAAGTAACATAAAAATATATCACTTAATACTTCTGATATAGCAAAATTGGGAATGTGGTGGCATTTAGGGATGCCATTTTTAATTTCTGACTAGGGCTGCCTATAGGAGATTTGTCGTCTTTGCCAGATTGGGAGCTGTTTTCTGGGTTGAACCAAGTCATGGAACCAGAAATGGTCATGTGTGCCGTCTACTGTCTGTGTTTAAGGAGGCAGTTTAAACAAGTGGTCTCCTGCTCCTCCAGCAGAGCAAAGCTGCCATTACATGTGCAGTGCTAACCAGCTTATATACTTAATGACATATCGAGGCATTTAATTCAGAAGTAACTCTTGAGGAAGCAAGCAAGGGATACTGAATTTTATAGGATAGAGTCTATGCTATGCTAAGGCTAGGTTTCATGACACCAGCAACAACAAGAAGCCCTTCATCTTTATGAGAATTTCAGTGGAAGATTCTGCTTCCCTTTGCTGCTTCTGCTGTGTGAGGTAGGTGTGAGCAAGAGGCGGGCAGGACAGAGATAACTGCCACCGCTAATCCTCCCCCGGCACAAAGTCCATTAGGAGCCAGTGATGTAAATTAGAGTAGAAACCCTGCTGTCTCTCCTCCCCCAGTGTCACAGAACCAGCTCCACGTGCCCACCAATCTTTCTGCAAGCACAACTTGTTTGTAATGGAGAAATGCAACCTAAGTGTAAGTCTGATCTTTTGCCATATCATAGACTGATACCGTACATCAGTAAGATCTCCGCCAGTTCCCCCACTCACCTTTGAGGTTTCAGGAGCATTAGCAAAACTGAGACACAGGCATCTGGGAATGTCTTCAGCGTGCTCCTGCTTCCCAAAGTTACGTAAGAGAGTATTTGTGCCTATCTAATTTTAGGTCCTCTTAATTATGCTCAAACTGGACATCTAAAGTTGACAGTACAAGTACTTCCTGCCATCTTTCTTCTATATTTACACCTAATTCACTCATCAACCCCCAGAAAGTTCACGTAATTTAAGCTCAATTAATTTCAAGTATTTTCACTTTGATTTGGCTGTTCCTTTCTGGAAAACCCCTGGCAAGTGTAGTCCTACAAAGGCATTTTAATTAAGCTGCCAGCTACTGAGCTGCCCCTCTGAGGTATTAGTCGCAGGAAGATGACAGCCGTCCACTTCGCAGCCTCCTCTGACTGCCTCACGCCATGCTAGGGCTTGCGATCAGTTGCTGTCTGTGTGACCATGGCATGCCATGTCTCTGGGCTGTCCTGAGCCTTGCTGCTCCAAGTGCTGCACGAACACCGCAAGCTTGGTGGCGAGTTGAACACGCTGAGCTACAGATGGGTTCAGCAAGCCAAGAGAAGGGATAATGTTAGAGCCAGCCACCTCCAAGGGACTCTCCCTCATTTCACACCTAATAATTGCCCGCAGTCACCTGTAGGAAACTACCTTGCTAAAGCTGCGTTGTGTTGAGGGGTTTAAACAAGTAAGTCAGAGGCCAAGAAATCCCTTCAAAACACAGGCGCCTAAGTCAATTATCATGCTGCTCATTTCCTCCTTTTCTGCTTGGAGAGAACTTACTGTTTTCTCTCAGCTCAGGTCCTGTGCAGCAAGGTCTTGCAGCAGTTCAGCCTCACAGGACAACCTATCCTTTTGTGAATAAATCCCAGCAACCATTTCGTACCTCATGGTTTTACCTCTCATGGTTGGGATGGAAGATGAGGAAATATAATTTGTAAGCACAATTAATTTTACAAAATCATGATTTTAGTATGGTGATGTAATAACACTTTAACAAAGCTCTGGGAGCAGTTCGTGCCTCCCAGCTAAGTGCAGAAAGGGGTTTTTTCTTTCTCTGGGAGGAGAGTTAATTCACAGTTATTTTGCGTATCATTTTATGGACCAACAGAAGTACTTACACCAGTGATTACACAATTACCCTGTGCTTTTTGTGAAGTAAAATAGGAAACTGAAAATGTTTCCTGAATCAGCCCCTTCCCCCTAAACTAGCATGGCTTGGATAAAATAGGCATGGAGGAGAAATGGCCATTTGTCTGATACAAAAAGACATCTGCAAAATATTCTTTGTCTTTTTATGTATGACATACCTCACCTGGATCCCTGGGAAGGTGATGGAACAAATAATTCTGGAAATCATTTCCAAGCGTATTATGAACAAGTGGGTGATAAGGAGTAGTCAGCATGGATTTACGAAGGGGGAACTGTGCTTTACCAAACTGAGAGCCTTCTACGATGAGATAACTGGCTTGGCAGATGAGGGAAGAGCAGTGGATATTTATTCGGACCTCAGCAAAGCTTTTGACACTGTCTCCCATAACATCCTCATTGGCAAACTGATGAACTATGGGCTAGATAAGTAGACAGTGAGGTGGACTGAAAACTCACTGAGCTGCTGGGCGCAGAGGGTAGTGATCAGCAGCACAAGGTCCAGTTGGAGACCAGTCACTAGTGGTGTCCCTCAGGGGTCAATCCTGGGACCAGTACCATTAACTTCTTCATCAATGACCTGGATAAAGGGATAGAGTGCATCCTCAGCAAGTTTGCTGATGATGCACAACTGGGAGGAGTGGCTGATACACCAGAGGGTTGTGCTGCCATTCAGAGGGACCTTGATAGGCAAAGAGGAACCACATGAAGTTCAACAAAGGGAAGTGCAGGGTCCTGCACCTGGGGAAGAATAGCCCCATGCACCAGTATAGGCTGGGGGCTGACATGCTGGAGAGCAGCTTTGCAGAGAAGGACCTGGGGACAGCAAATTGGACATGAGCCAGCAATGTGCCCTTGTGGCACCCATTCTGTGCCACAACATCCATTCTGTGATTCTGTGAAATATTTACTGTATTTTAATAATCTCACAGGTTATGTAAATAGCTGCTCTTTCCACTATTCCCTGGGAGTGAATCTGGGAATCTTTGTATTGCATCTTTACAGAGATAAAATTATGTATTATAAAGTATATGTGAAAGTTGTGTATAATAACTCCACTAATTCTAAGTCGTCGGAACACTGTCTTTGAAAGCTTTATACTTTACTCTGTTTCAAAGTTCTCTTTAGTTTAGAATTGCTTTTTGGTTGCTATCAGAATTATGTTTTGTTTTTTTCCTCAAACTGAAAATACATTTATTATATCAAAACAAGTGTCGTTATGGGAAAAGAACCAAGTGTGTCCAATGTTTTTCCTCGTAGTAATACTTGATTCCACTTTTTGGTTGTCTGCTAAACCACTTCAGGAGAGAAAACATCATTCTCACACATGCACATACACACACACACATATTTGAATGCCCACGTATTTTGCCCTGAATTCCAGCTATATGAAGCGGTGCTGTGGAACACACCCAGGTAAGGTATGATCGATCCAGCTTTCACTCTCTGTTGCTGGTGCTTTGCAAACCACACCTGCAGAACTGTTTTGAAGCAAATAAACTGTCAGTAAATATTTCTTCCTAACAGGCCTCTGAGTCACTCTGCAAGCTGGAATATTGTCTTGCTGCAGTATACAAGCATATGAGGTTTTTTTGTGAAACAGGGAAGAGAAATATACTGCATGTTTCACTGTTATTTATTTTTTTCACATCAAAGCCTTTGAGGTAAAAGTAAATAAATTTATTTTTCTGAAATATTATTTAATTCAGGAGAGAGTAATCTTGTTCTGACTGGTCTTTCTTGACCAGTACATGCTGAAATAGTTTGAAAAATGGAAGGAAAGACAGACTATGTTTAAATTCATCTGTAACATTGTTTGCATGAGCTTTTTATTCAGGGTATTCAGCCAGTGGTTCTGCGAGCTCAGAAGTGTGGGGCTGGTAGACAAGATCTGCAGTGGATTTTAATATGATATTTAATGTTTACATGCCACTTTCTTTTTCTTTCCAGGGTATATACCCAGTTACTTAGACAAGGATGAGCTATGTGTAGTATGTGGGGACAAAGCCACTGGATATCATTATCGCTGCATCACTTGTGAAGGTTGCAAGGTAAATGGCCTGGTGGGGAAGTGGGAATTAGAAATAGCTCTCCAGCTCCTTCTCCATTTATACAGACATCCTGAACCGCACTGTCAAATAAAACAAAGACAGATTAGAAACGAATAAGAACATCCAGTACTGATGATAAGCCGTATTTGGCTGTGCTGCTGATCTTCATATGCATAAGGGATATATAGTTGATTTTTGCAGTGTTTGCTTTGGAAAAGAAGACAAAAAGTTAGATTTTTTTGTTGCTGTTCTACTGTTAGCTTTTATTTTTCTGTTTTTAAATGTTTCTTTGGCCTCATTCTCAGCCAGTGCTCATCAGTGTTTTCCCGGTGACTTCAGTGAAGCTGTTTATGCAATAGTTGAGATTCTGCCTGAGAATTTGTTGTGATTGCCGGTGTGGCTGTGCCTCTCATAGTTACTGTGAAAAACCAAAAATGAAAATCCTTTCCACATGTTCATACCATAGTAACATCCAGCACCTTAGAAAGCATCGACATACAGTTAAAAAACTTTTTTTAAATTATTTGACTTCTTAAACTTAAGCATATTGAAATGTGCTTTTGATCCTAAACTGGCTCTTCAAGCTACATGAAAAAATCAGAGAGATTACTTTGAGCAAGTAAATAAAAACATAAACAAAAACTGAGTAACATAGTCAAGCAAATCTTAAATGATTTCACTGCCATAAATTTCCCTGAATAGCCTGAAATCCTGTAAGAAAGCTATTCTTTCCTGCAGGAAAAAAGTGCTTTTCTAAACAAATGGGACCACACATACTATGCACTGGTGTCATGGGACTAAGCCACAAAAGTCATACTCTGTTCATCCCCAAAGTCTGGAATATTTGAATCTGAGATTTTGGTTTGGGGTTGGCTTTAGAGTCCCATATCATAGTAATTCTTACATTGATTTAGCTCCTTCAGTTGTACAGCATTGCCAAAAGTTAAATTTATGAGATGGACAAAGACCTAAATATTCTATGTATAGCAGGTTTGTGGTAAATTCATAAAGGTTTTATACACATGTAAGTATATAGGCGTGCATATGAAAAGTATGTATGGGGAATATTCTGGAGCTGAACAAATGATTCTTACACATTCGTATTCCATATACCAGCCTGAAACAATACATAAAATGTATGAATATGACTTAATTCAGGTATGACGACAAGAAAGCAATAGTGTGGCATTATGAAATAGCTCTTTCTCCCAATCTCCCTACTAAACAGCTACCTGTCAACTTTTGTGCTAAGGTTTTTGTTAGCTATTATAAAAATACAGCATATAAAATCTACTTATATCTTCAGATACAGTTCGTCTGATGTACAGTTTGAAATAATGTCTAATGCACAAGAAACTGAGCTAACAATTTGCAACAAGTAAATAATTTCTTTCTCCTAGTTAGAATTGGCTTCCAAACAGACTGTTTTGTTTTGTTTTGTTTTGCTTTGCTTTTTTTGTTGTTCTTTGTGCAAATGTAATCACTGTACAAGATGGTTTGGCAGCTATTTTGAGTGGACTCTTTCAACCCATGCTTTGGGATATTTGTGTATACATTTCAAGGTGTATGATTTATTTTCAATGTAATCAATTCTGGATAAATTAGCATTTACTGGTTGCTTCCACACAAAATTATTCAATTTTATAACTACATTAATCAGCGCCAACAGCCAAAAATTTGCTTTGGCAAGTGTTCTGATGAACAAAATATGCTCACACATGATTTCTGAAGAATAAATAGTAAGGAATGTGAACGCAATTAAAGCAACACTGAGCTGTGATGTCACTGAAATATTTCTCCAAGTTGTGCCTATTACCTCTATTGCTATATATATGCATGGTAAGGGAACTTAAGAAAAGAGAGGTAGCCCTACAATCAAATGTGCTTGCTTTTATTGGTGAAACTCAGATTTTATACTTTTTTTGTGATTACACTTGCTTTCATTATAGTTTGGAAATCCCATTTCCATACTTTGCTGTGTGCACGTGTGAAATTTCGAATGGAATATAGGAGTCTGAATCATCTGTTAGAGGAATCAGATGTAGCTATATGCTTGACTGTAGCTGTGCACACCTATTTATGCATATGCAAATGTGGACAGAACACAAAAAATAAAGGTGGCATATAAATTTTTTTAAAGGCACGAAGATTAAGGCTGAAATCAGTAGATAGAGAAGTGGATAATCTGTGATGAAGTGTTTGCACAAGTATAGAAAGAACCCTCTCTATCACATGGTATCTAGAAATGAGCAAAATGTTTTTTACAAAAAGTTTCTGAGACATATAAAGAAGTGGGAGAATAAAATGTTCTGGTCCCAACACAACTGGTGAAGAGCATTAGAGTAATAAAGGTAGAGCTACATTAAGTACCGTGAAAAGTTTGGAAAACAAAAGTTCAGTACCACTTTCTGAGATTCAGTAGAGATTGCTCCATTTCTTGCTATAATGAGAGATTACCTCGTGTTTCTGGGCGACCAGAGCTGCCTTTGACAGCTTCAGGGAGGAGAGAGACGGATCCTGTCTCTAGGATTTCATCTCAGAGATGAGAGTGGATCCAAAACCAGTTGTTGGGTAGGTAAGAATTTGAGACCTGATACAAACCCCACATAAGGACATCTTGCCCTTGACTTACTGGATTTGGGTTCAGGCCAACAGGTCGCAGTCTTGCAAAGACTAAAGACAAATACTTTATGCAATTCGTTTTGACTTTTCAGGTCTTTGCATTATTAAGGAAGAAAGAGTTGTACTCCTAGCTCAAGCAGGATGTTTTAAGATAAAATTCTAATGAGGACAGTGCTCTTTATTGTTTTCACAGGAGTTAGGAAGTTGAGTTGAAAAGTAGACTCATCTATATGTTTTAATTCAGCATTCCGTGTTAAGGGAAAATACACCCTGTCTGCTATAAGATATTTCCTCATGTTATTTAATATGATTAAAAACAGACCCTTTTTACTAGTGAAGACACATCTGAAGAGACTAATCATTAGGTAAAATCCTAGTTCTCTGCGATTTTGCCGTTGGTTTTGTGGAAATTAAGGCCATTCATAGTGGTCTTGGTAATATGAGCTGGGTCTCAGTGGGCTTGGTATGTCAGGATGGTCCCAAATTGCTTTGCTGAATGTGGATGGTCTCAAACAATGGTGAAATCTCAAACTAAAGTTCAGTCTAAAATTCTTTTTTTGCAGCCTATCTTGTTCATATTAGTGCAGTCAGGAGAAATTGATTCAGCTCTCTCTGAAGTCAGTGACAAAATTCATTTTGAAATTAGTACGAGGATTAGGTCCATAACTTTCAGAGAGAAGTTGTGTGTAATTTCTTTAACTAAGGCCAGACCTGTGGGATATATAAATCAGTGACTTCAGTGAAGCTACATTAGCTTGCACAAGCTGAGGATCTGACTTCAGTTCCTGTTGCTGTTGGCAGCAATATCTTTATTGGTGATGTTTGCTCTGGATACAGAGGTTGGGGTAGGTAAATATGAGCGAATTCCTCTTCTCAAAAGTACAGATTATTTGAAAATTACAGATCTATTATGTAGAACCAAATGCAAAGACTGGGCAAATTGTGTTTGACTGCAAAATTCTTTGTGTTGCCTGGATTTGTTTGGTTGGTTGCCTGGTTATTCAGCTTTGATGGAAACAATGGAGGAGAACTGTTCATTTTTAATCCCTTTAAGCAGCATGAGTTGCTTGCACACAGCCATTTTTACTAATTGCAATAACAGAAGCGGCCCTTTAATTAAAAGTATGTATATGTCTCTTATATCCCTTGAAATGATTGTGTAATGTAGAAGTGGGCTTGAAATAAACTCTCTAGTCTAAATAAAAAAAAAATAAGACAAAACATAAGGCTCAAAGGACTTGGAAGACGTAGAGTCAATCCTGTACCTCAAGACAGCATTCCTTATGCCTTTACTTATCTCAAATGTCTATATATTTTTAATTTTTCATGAGGAAATGTTTCATAAAACAGAAATACCATGCACTAGCAGACTGTTTTGTTCCTTTCCTCTTTGCGAGTTTCATGGAATAAAGTATTTTATCTTGCATATGTAGGTGAATGCACACCAAACCAAAGTGCCTCCCAGTTCAAAAAATTGCACACAGTACTAATGCTTTCCAATTTATTTATTTATTGCACTTAGGGTTTTTTTAGAAGAACCATTCAGAAAAACCTCCATCCAACCTATTCCTGTAAATATGAAGGAAAATGTGTGATAGACAAAGTAACAAGAAACCAGTGCCAGGAATGTCGCTTCAAAAAATGTATCTTTGTTGGCATGGCAACAGATTGTAAGTATACTTTTCTCTTTTTTTTCATTTCTCTTTTTTTTATTTGTTTGTTTGCTTAAAGTATGTTGATTGGTGAAGGTTGTTTAAGTAGAGCAGAACTGCTAGCGTTTTTTGGTTTTAATAATTTGTACTCAGGATTAATGTTCCTTGCATTAAACCACTTTCGTAAAGCTATAACCTCTTGTTTAGACGTTACCAAACTGGACCTTCGCCTGGCTTTAGCAGCCTGTGCCACACTGGGATTGTTCACTCTTAGGAGGAGAGGAGGGGGAAATGCATCTGGATGGACACTTTGCTTGAAAAAAAAATCTTGTTTAGAAAATTCTGGAGGATGTGAAATTGAATGTCGTCGTATGAGTCATCCTGCAGTTGTTTGTTTTATTTTTAGCCATGAAGAAGTTATCTACTGAAAAGAACTCTACTTGTGTTCTAAAGAGCTAGAACATATGGCTGTAAGATTAACCCTTAGGGGTCTTCTTTTCCTGCCGTTGTGCTGGGATTTACACTAATAACTTCAATTAGTGTAAATGGGAGAAACTCATGTAAATCCCCCTGTGCATTAATGTTAATGGTTGTTACCACTGTAATCCTCAGCAGAAAACTGAAAGGGAGACAGACTTGATAAAGAAAAACAACATAAAAATATTCTAGCTTAATATTTTTAATTGGTAATTTAAGGTATAACAGTGTTTTGTGTATACAGAGAAACAGAAGAAACAATCCAATTTCATTTTAGCCAAGCAGAACTTCAGGAGAGGGAGCTGGGTAACTCGAGATCGTCAACCCCTGCCCCGTCCGACAAATTAGACAATGATTAGCCTCAGCTTTTTGGCACCTCTGTAGAGTAAGAAGCTGGTTTGAGTCTGATTCTGACCGGCACATATCAATACTAGAAAGCCACCTCTGTGGACAGCACATACGGATGTGCCAAAGGAGCTGTCATTGCCTTTTTCTCAGTCCTCCGAAAGCTTTTCTGTATTGGTTTTATTTGCTGTGAATAAGCATCTAAAGGCAATGGTAGTATACATAATATTACAAGAAAGGTAAGTCATTCTATGCAGTCCAGGCTTTTGAGAGATTGAAGTTTGGAGAGAGAAATAAGAGAACTATGTCAACTCCAGGCTGTCCCAAAGTACTTCTTCACCAATTAGCTAAGGTGTTTGCAATCGATTAGTGCACCAGGCATAGAATGGACCAAAGATCAGACAAGCCTAAGAGCTTCCTGCCATTTCTATTTGCTTTTGCCCCTGCTAGTGGTGTTGGATGACAGCAAGCGGTTGGCAAAGAGGAAGCTGATAGAAGAAAATCGCGAAAAGAGACGTCGGGAAGAGTTGCAGAAAACAATCGGGCACAAACCAGAGCCAACAGACGAGGAATGGGAGCTGATCAAAATTGTCACTGAAGCACATGTGGCCACCAATGCACAAGGAAGCCACTGGAAGCAGAAAAGGAAATTTCTGGTAGGCACAGTAGCCTTGTACACTGCTCTTGCTGTCACATTCTTTTATTATTTCCTTCAAAGTCCCTTCCTAAGATGGCAACCCCCAAGAGGATATATCTGCTGGTGTGTCTATGTATATGAGAAATGGATGATTTCTACTGTTACTGCTTGCTTATTCTTGGCTGAACCTCAATATCTGATCAAACCATGTATTTCAAAAGATAAACAGCATGTTGCTGAGTTAAGGCTTAACCAGCTGGATGCCCTTAATGTGTTATGATAGGAAAAAGCAGAAAAGTAGTTTCCCTGATGATTAATAAGTGTATCAGTCTATAATACATACTATGTCTTTTTGTGTACGTATATATTCAGGGATAGTTGTTTTCATTAGGGACTAACATACAACATATTGTAAATGTTATAAAACAACAGCAGGTTTTAAATGGAAGCTGATATTTTTAAGTAATAACTTGTGCTTGTTGTTTTCGCATTCCAAAGTGAGCACATTTCTTAAAATAAATTTGACAAAGAGAAATTCATTTCAGTGAAAGCAGGATGATACATACACTATAGCATTGGGATGGCATACTATAAGACTGAGGTTTTCTGCCTGTAACTAAGGATCAGAAAATACATGGTGGTGTGTGATGCTCAGCCTTAGAAAAGGATTTATTTGATTTTTCTAAATTGATTTTTTAAAGGAAATAAATGCAGCATACAAAATGCTTACACAGCACAAAAGAAGGATTGGCGACTGCATGCGAGGAATACAAGGGGATCTTTAATAGTCTGTGTATACCAAAGCAGATAGAGAATATTCATTCTTTGCAAGCCTAGGTTCCTGCTGCCTAGCTCACAATGGGAATCTTGATCTACCATTAACCTACTAATCAAACCAGCTGATCCCTTTTGTAATATTTTGATAATTACAGTGGCAGTGCTCATATGTGTGTATGTATGGTCACATGTTTGTATTAGCATGCAGGAGGGAAAACACAGCCAGTGCCTGCCAACAAGAAGTAACAGAGAATTTTTCCAATTTTGCTGCATAGCAAGGTTTCCTTCGTTGCTTTTAACAGGCCAAAAGCCTGAAACTTGTTCTTTAATGTCAGCTGCAGCAATGCATTTGTTTACTTGGACAGGAGTATTGTTCCTTCAGTATCATCTGGTTTGGGATAAAAATCAGGGAGCTCAAGAGTAGGGTTGGGAATGAGGACATAGGCAGAAAGCTGGCAGGGGCAAGGCCACCATAGTGTGGTGGGTCGGGGACATGCAAGTCTGGCTGTGTAGGCAGTGATGCTGGAGGGAAGGAGCACCCAGCACAGGGCTGCCAGGGATAGTTGGGGGAGATTTAATGACGGGGCTCCTGGGAGAGGGAACAGCCATGGCAGAGAGCAGGGGCTGCAGCTGCAGTGGGCGATTCAGAAACCGGCAAGGATTTCCGCAGTTGGTTCCTAAACCAGACCAGCCTGCGCTTGGTGCAGCCCTTGGTGCAGCTCCAGGGCCCCCTTGGATTTTGCCACGGTTTCCAGGTAAGCGTAGGGAGCTCATTGATGGCTTGCAGTGGGTATGGCAGGGGAAGGGCAGGCTGGTCTGAAAACCCTGACGGAGGGCTCTTGACATCCCCCCAGCAGAAGCTGTGGAAGAGTCAGAGGAGGGACTGCAAGCCCCAGGAGCTGCAGTCAGTTGTTAGGCAACTGAGGCTGATTCTCCAAGAGCTTCTTTGAGGTCTGGACCTCTTTCTCTGTTAAGGTGAGGTAGGTGGTGAATCCCCTCCAGCTGCTTGCCCATCTGGAGTACGTTGGTTTTAGCTAGTGATCTTGACTTCTTTGGGCTTTCACACAGAAACACTGTGTTCTCTCTTTTCCTCCCTAACAATGTTCTGTGTGGTTGTAAGCGTTTGGTTTTCTTGCTTGGAAGTGAGGAAGATTGTTTATCATGAGTACATAGACGATGTGGTTTCATTTCCCAAGGTTCAGGGAGGGGGGAACCTAGAACTGGGATTATTTGAGCTTTTTAGTAGGAACCCCTAGATAATTGAGCCCAGTCCTCTTCATTGTTCTTTTACAATTGGTGCTTGTTTTATTAGTGTGTTGCTGAGTCTTTTTCCTGGAAGAAGTTAGATTTGGATTCAGACTGATGACAGAGCTGTGGAAGGGTCTTTTATGAAGTGTTGCTTTAAAAAACTATTGAGCACACGTTTTTATGGTAGACAGAAGTTTCAGCAACTCCCCCACTTAAGTGGCCTTATATAAATGTCATGGGCTCCATCAGTCTTAAAGGCATTCTTCTCCGAGTCTTACGCAGCTTTTAACTTTCTAAAGTGAACAAAATGGAACCTCTACATAATATTTTTATACTGCAGAGCTGTACTTGGCAAACAGAAGAACAGCTTCAATATGTGTTTTTTAAAATACATAGTAACATTGACAAACTGTCATAGAATCAGGTGAACAAATCAAAATGCAGTTGGAATAAAAATACTCATGTGCATGGATTCCAATCAAGACTTTCATTATGTGTTCCTATTGAAATCCTCAAAATAGGATTTTTGCAATGGAGAAGCCTTGAGGTGAAGTCATGCAGAAGATGATTTTTAACTTAAATTTTATCCAGATGACTTCAAATTATATTCAGTTTATTCAGACTAGCTTCAAGTTAGCCCTTTCTTAGTCATCGGTTGCTTTAGCTTAGTTCTCAAAATAGGCCTTGGCAATTGCTGGGAGCTCTGTGATACTGGGCAATCTCTGCTCTGGGAGAGATTTCAGAACTTCGAGTAGGTGGGAGAGCCCAATCCTGCAAAGCTCTAAGCATCTTCCAGGGGATGACGAGGCACCTCCGCTCCATTTGGTTTTAAGGAAACTTGAGACTTCTCAGCACCTGTAAGAAACTAGATTATCCCTATATTTTTTAGCAAAAATGCACAAGCTGCACCCACAAGATATTCAGATACAGGCACAAGCAAGAAACTGCATGTGCACAGAAATGCAGCAGCCCACGCAGAATGGGTAGTGGCATGCCAGGCACCCATTTCACTGTGCAGTCACCTCTTTCACAAATGCTATATAAACAGATTCACATTTTGTGGCATAATGGGCTTTACTTAAAAAATGGATAATATTATTTCTTAATTTAATACAAATGTATTGGTGAACTTTAATAGCATATCTTCCCTTGCCAAGCAGGACTTTCTAGATTAAATATTTGATCTGAGATAGATTGTTCCTTTATGTATCTTTCTTTATATTCTTAGCCAGAAGACATTGGACAAGCACCAATAGTCAATGCCCCAGAAGGTGGGAAAGTGGATTTAGAAGCCTTCAGCCAGTTTACAAAAATTATCACACCAGCGATTACAAGAGTGGTGGATTTTGCCAAAAAGTTGCCTATGTTTTGTGAGGTAAGAAAACTGTCTTGCATCCCTCCTTTAGCTACTGGATGTTAAACTCCATTCAAAATACTGCTGGCACTGAACCGTAACAGGCATGACTTTACTAAAAAAAATAGTATGTTTAAAATCAGAAAAGTTGGAGAATTAAAATGGATGAGACTGGAATCATCTGGTTTTTATTTAGTTTTCTTTTTCATGTAATTACTGAATTCCTGATTTTGTTGATCTCTTAAGTCATCATGATTCATTCGGGACTTGAATGTGTCTTTAGAGGTGGCCTTGAAGAAAGCCAGTGAGCAAAAAGAATTTGTCTAAAAGTATCTTTGATACATTTCATCAGATCTTCCAACACATGCAGTTCCCTCAGTGTTTCCTGGCTGCTTGGCAGTTCTAGTATTGTGGAGTTGGATCTATATAATAACAAATATTCCAAATTCAGGAAAGCATCCCTATCCAGGAATGGCACTTGCCTCATTGTATTCACTAGGTATGTTTTTCATGAACAGGGAGGGGGTGCACAAAAGAGTCTGTAAAAGTAATGGACTGGCATTCCACACGGATACTCATGTGTTAAATATACAGTACATAGTCCCGTTACTTGGTTGCATATTAGGAATACTCAGGCCCTAGGCTAATCTGTCTACACTGAGGTTATCCCTTTCACTGGAGGTCCAAACACAATGGCTGATATTTTTCCTAACTTAAAAAACTGTATCCTAACTGCAGCCTGAATGTAACTGAAAATAACTTTAAGTCTTGTGAGTCCCTTAGGATCCACAGCCATGGGAGTTTTAGTACGGAAATATTCCCCACTCCAGCCGTGGAAGGGTGTCTGCCTGTGCTCCCATGCTGCAGAGCAGCACTTGACTCTGCTGGTTGAATGCCAGGAGGATGACAATGAAAATGGGAGTCACCCTGATAAGAAGTTCATGGGGCTCCCTAACATGGGAACAGTTTTTTCTCCTAATAACTAAACATCAAGGAAAGAAGTTTAAGGCAGCCATAGCATTTTACTCTTTTGTGGCTGACAGCTTTTCTTTAAGGTCAGTCAAGGAGAGCTATTTATGTCAGCTAATGGTCTTTACCTCTTCTGGCACTTACACAATAAGAGGAGGTAAATATCAATAGTTGGCATAGTGTAAACAGCTCTCCCTGGCTAACCTCAACGTTGGCTCTGTCAACCAAGAAAGCATGAAATAGTGGCCAAGCATGAAGATTTTAAAATACGAAGAATGTATCCATAGATCAAGAGGCCCCTGCAGCACTCAGTGTCTGAGGGAAGCTGTCTCCTCTGATTTGGTGTCTCTCAGTGGGGAGTTGCAGTGACATTCCAAGGTAGTCTTTTTAATTTATAAAGCTTTGCCAGTCGCACACAGACTGCAGTGCCCATCTGACATCTCCTACCCCTCCTGGCTACCATGGGCCCACTTGTGTCAGAGTTGGGCAGAAGGCATGGATGAAGAAATCAGGGAGTTGTTGAGCATGACCTCTGTAGGTTACACAGCTCAGCTAGGACAGGCTTTGTTTACAGCCAAGCTGCTTTGTAAACCTGACACCCATGTACAGTGAGGTCTGATGGCAGAGTGAGGGACAACTCATCACGAACACAAAAGAATAGGACAACTGTCCTCTGAGCTGTCATATAGCTTCAGCTGTAGCATAAAGAAAATGATGAATGTTTGCTCTGTTTTGAAGGGGCACATTCCTGATAACTTTATTTAATGCATTTATGTTTTTTTAATCCATGTCTTTTTCAGAGAAACAACACTGTATGGACTGTGAATTTCTTTATGAGAAAAAGCCCTCCTTTATCGCACATGATCTGCCCAGCATTCAAACATTATCACAGTTTCTAATTGCCACAGAGGTTGTGAGTGCTGTAAATCTCTAGCAAGGAGAGGCAGACCAAGGACCATTCATGGCCAGCCACATATCTGTGGCTCCTTTTTCTTCCTTCTCTCTTCTTTTCACACATACACAAGCCATCAAAGCACTGTGACTGCCCAGCATAGCTCATGTGTGTCCATTGGCCTTTCATGCAAGGGGCACACCCCCAAAGTGAGAATCTAACCGTAGAATAATGGAAGGATCTGAAAAACTTAGTTCTCTTCTCAGTGTTTCTGTTGTTTCCTTATTGCATTTCCTTCTGTTTAAAAAATGAAGATTGTCTGAGCAGCATTTAATCAGTTTGATGTGGGTTTAGGTGTCACAGGTATCAGTGCTTCCATGTTGGGTAAGGCTATGTAAGTAACCTTCTATATAGCTTAGCTCCATGGTGCTGAGTTCACACGTGTGGTGGCTACCAGTACACCTCACTGAAGTGAATACCTCAGATTCCCGCCTTTTACTTTTGCTCCCTGCAGAGAGAGAAGGACAAACCTACATGTGGCAGATGTTAGTCACATTTATCTACCCCACTCCTGGAAGGTACGCTGGTCGCAGCACTAAAGTGACGAGTGTAGGATTGAACTCTGCATAGTCTGGAACAGAGCTGATGTTCAGGCCCCCATCCTTGGTAAATGCTGCTGTTGGCAGATTAAAGCTGAGGCATGGTGTCCAGGAAGCTGGTATCCAGTGTATCCTTCAGAATTAGGAAAGAAGGATGGGCATATTCAGATCACTAGTACCATAAAGAAGTTCTAAGAGAGGTTCAAGGAATCTTCCAAGGAAGAGAAATTCTTTTTGATTTAGTGGTGCAGTGACTAAAACAGCTGAACTGTCATGTAATACCATACTATCATTTGTCTATCTCTTCCCCCATTCTTCTTTCTGCTTAGTCTTTCTTCATTTCTTTTTTCTTCCCTTCCACCTTTCTTTTATTCATGTCCCTTTTTTCTCTGCAGTTACTCCTTTTTGATATCTCTTCATGGTTGCTCTCACATGTCTTTTTTTTTTTTTTTTTTTTTTTTTCCTGTCATTTCTGGCTCTGTTTCTTTCCCTACTTCACTCTCAGCAGCCAAACAGTGGTGTTGTCATTGGGCGGCTAGACTGCCACTATGCTTATGCAGCCCTCCACAGGCTACTGCTGAGCTCAGGGAAAGCAGTTTGTCCTGAACAGGATGAGTCATTTTTCTTATGTATCAAACACTTTACATTGCTGTTGACATTGCTGGAAAAATAGCTGCACAATTCAATTCCCCTTCTGAAAGTGGCTGACTTTGTGCTTAAAACTTTGACAGGCAACTGCTTTTCACCAGTGTTAGGTAACTGTCCAGCAGCCACTCTATATGGTTTTACACCAGAAAAATATAATTGCTTTGTGAGTACACAGTTGCCACATAAACCTGTAGATAGTTTTTTTCATTCTGAATCACAAATCAGGTAATAATAACTTCATATGAATCAGAAATGGATAGATTTTTGCCTCCAAGTAGAATTGAGTTGCATTTTCATAAATGTGACCCTTTGATATTATCCAGCGAGAGCCTCAAAATAGTCTTTGTGGTATTTGCTGTCATTTAATTACCTACTAAAACGTGAAGACATGCTATGAAGAGCATATTCTCCTGCTGTCTCAGCATTCTGGCGGTACCTTATTAAAGAACCTACCTGCGTCAGTTCAGACAGCCTACCATTTTTAATGTTATGGAAAAGAGAAGTCTTGCCACATGCCCTGAAGATTATGACTTATGCATCAGCATAAAAACTGGAACTCTACAACAAAAAACAATTTTTTATTCCTTGCAGAATTTTCTGTCTGTCTAGTGGTAACCAGGGAGATGAGCCACACAAGGCGAAAATAGCTTAGTAAGTTGACTATTGTTTGAAATGGACTGTGAGATATTGGTTCTAGATACAGAATTTTATTTCATTCTTTTTATTTAAAAAGCAGTTCACTCTTACAGGCCCTCTCAAGCATCATCTTTCTTTTTCACTGGTCAGGTGAGAAATTAGCATGGCTGGCAGTGAGTTTAACTGGGATGACTAGTGCCATCACCAGCCCCAATTATAGTTTAGTCTGTTTGGCCAAGCTGTAAGCTGAGGGAGCTCAGGAGTGGCAGAGAGAAGGGTAAACAGCTGAAAGCAGTGACCGCTTCAGCTGTCTCAGATCCACCCCTGATGCAAGACAAAACCCACAGTATATGTCACCACCAACCTGGCAACTGCCAGTTCTGCTTCATCCTTCACACTCTGAAATGTTCTGCAAAATGGAAAGCTATTTTCTTAATGTTTGTTGGACCTGATTTTATAAAGCTTCCACAAACCAATGGTTCCCACTTCTGCAAGTTGGGTAACTTCACTTCCATGTCTGAACCAGCTTGGTTTGCACTGAGTATCTTGCCCAGGTCCCTTTCCCCACAACTGTATGACTGCAAGATTTCCTAAGGGCATATGGGGACATTAATGCCGCAGGAGTTTCTAAAAGTAGGAATGTGAGTCTTGGGAGTTTTGTGACGTGCACTGGAACTAGACGGTCAGCAGGATGTTTGTAGTGTAAATGTATTATGTGATGTAGTCCTGGAGTGTTGACTGCAACTTCGTTGTCATGGATTTATTGTAGTTGTAAAACCAATTCAGTTTGAAAAACACATGTTCTTCTTTGCCATTTATAATTTCTGCAGCTGCCATGTGAAGACCAGATCATCCTTCTGAAAGGCTGTTGTATGGAGATCATGTCACTCCGTGCAGCAGTTCGCTATGACCCTGAGAGTGAGACTTTAACACTAAATGGGGAGATGGCGGTGACAAGGGGCCAGCTGAAAAATGGGGGTCTTGGAGTGGTATCTGATGCCATTTTTGACCTGGGCATGTCTCTCTCATCATTTAACCTGGATGACACTGAGGTTGCCCTTCTTCAGGCTGTTCTGCTCATGTCATCAGGTGAGGACAGAAATATATTGGGACCCCACCATTTTGAAACTTGCTAGTCTTTGTCACAAACCTCTTCTTAAAATAAATAGGGTATGTGAGATCTTGTTGCACTTACTAGAGTAATATGGGTGAAAATCTCTCTCAAAATCCTGATACGGCTTAAAATTAGTTTGGTGAACACTAGAAAAAAACTTCAGAGAGATGGGCATAAAAGTGGCTTTGGTCACACACCTTGTTCAAACAGTGTAGTGACTTAGGGAGGACGCAGAGGTGATCGTCAGAAAGAGATCAGTGAAAGAGCTGGTTCTGAGCCAATTTGCCTTGACTGAAAAACTGATAATTAAACAACAGTTGTCCTTATAGTAAGTTCTGTTTTCCCCTAGGTATTGTCATGTACATTTCCATCAATCTCACATGCTTAGTTTGATATACCTTCTTATTTTCCTACTTAACAGCACCACTGCATAACTGGCATTTGAGGGCTGTGCAGTTAGTTTTCCCACACTGGCACCATTTGCAACTGGTCTCTCCGTGGAGAGATACAGGAGCAGCATAGGCCATTTCATGTGATTTCCAAAGAGTTTCTTTCCTGACCTTCTCAGATCCAATATGTTTTCAAATATGCTTCCACTGACTGTGCCAGCCCAAAGAGAAAATTCCATTCTTGGGCAGTGACAGATTTGGCAAGGTTTTGTTTTAAAACCACTTTAAAGACTGGGCACTGCATAATACCTAGACTGGTGATTTATAGGCATTAACTACAGCTGAGACAGTAAGGTTTCCACATTCATCACAACAGAGCACTTGACCTTACCAATGAAAACATTTTGATTTCTTTTTAGTTTCCTGCACAGTGATATATAAACAGGGGTTTCAGAAGGCATTTTAGAGGACCTGCTTTCCTCAGAGTGTCTTCTGAAGACTGACTTGTGAAGGGAACTTGTCCAGCACTTTGCTGGGTGCTGGGTCAGACAAACTGACAAACTTTTGGCCTTTGCTGTTCCTTGCTGCTCCAGAACAGTTTGCTTTGCAGCTCCCCTGTGGATCAAAACTTGACAGCTACTCAGGCTGCAGCTAAACAGATGGGAAGGAATTGTAATTTAGATTTCTAACAAGGAAATCTAAATGTTCTGTACTAGTTGTTTTACAGCATGATATAGATAGAGGCCCCAGCTGAGATCAAGGATCTGTTGTTGCTCTAGTTAGTGTAAGGAAAGACTCCTCAAACAGCTATACTCTAAGCAGGCAAAACAGACAAAGGAAGGATTATCATCCTTTTTTAACAAGGGTAGTGCAGAAGCACAGAGAAGTGAGAAGTCCAGAGTCAAAAAGTCCTGTGTGGCAGAGCCAGATGTCCCAAGTCTGAGGGTTTTTTTGCTAACCATGGGATCATCCTCTCTCTCCTGATTTTTTGATCGGGCATTCATTAAAGTAAACAAGTAATAACAGCAATTCTGTTCCTTTTTATCTACAGATCGCCCAGGTCTTGTCTGCGTCGAGAGGATAGAAAAGTGCCAAGAGGGTTTCCTCCTGGCATTTGAACACTACATTAATTACAGAAAACACCACGTTGCACACTTTTGGCCAAAACTGCTGATGAAAGTGACAGACCTGCGGATGATCGGAGCCTGCCACGCCAGCCGCTTCCTGCACATGAAGGTAGAATGCCCCACCGAACTCTTCCCTCCACTCTTCCTGGAGGTGTTTGAGGATTAGAAACTGGAGCGCTCCTGCATCCCCATAGCACTACTGGCTGCCATTTCATTCCATCGCCCGGCTCTTCAGACATTTGTTTGTTCTTCATACCTTGTTCTGCTCTGTTTCTTGAGGCGGGGTTGGGTTTTCATTTTGGGTTGCTGAGGAGCTGTTGTATACACATGGATGAAAACATCCCTTTAATGCGGGTACTTGTGACTATTGCAGTTTGTTCCTCGGTCCTTTGATGTGAGTGCTTTGACAGCTTAACAGTGAAAATACAAACGGACCAGTCTCATTCACCAGCACTTATGTGGTCACCAGCTCACATGCATCATTGCTTGGAGAATTTGGAAGATAAATTGAAGTGGCAGAAAATAAATTGGCCTCCAAATTAAAATGGCTATTGGTAATTTGACCCTGGCAATTCAGTCTAGTATTTTGCAAGGCACAAGTGACCATTTCATGAGATGAAATTTCTAGTCTTTGTGGTTGTTTCTGTTGTAGCAATTGCCCTTATGATCTAGGACCTTCATCGTCGTCATGATCCCATCATTATCTGAGGATTGTCCAGCAGATATGGTGTAACTGTGCCCCATAAATCAAATATTTAAAAAAAAACAGAGTGGTAGAAGGGACTGACTCATTTTCTTTCTATGTTTATAAAAAAAGAAAGTAATATCCTTCAGTTCTTACTACATTTGGGCTCCAGGTAACTTCACTGGAAGGTCTTTTGGAGTAAGGAGGGAAATTTGATCCTCTGAGGTGCTTTTCCTGAGAGTGGAGAGGTCTGCTTTTTCCGAGGTGTGTGGAGCACTCTGAAGGAGTAGGCTCTTTATCAAGCTACCAGGATTTCCTCAGAGTTATTCAAGGATGTGCATCATCACGGAATGATGATAAGGAGAATGAAACGTTGTGATGACCTCCAGATGGGAGAGAAACCAACTGTGTTATTAACAATGCTCAAGACTGGACAGCTTTATCCCAGTAATACAAATAGTGTTGCTTGGCAGTAATCTTTTGTTTTATATATATATAAAAGTTTATATGCACATATATATATAATTTTATATATATATAATTACAAATCTTCAGCAGATGTCTTAAGCATATTTCCGTATTTTTATCTTTGCTCTGTCTCCTTCTCTCACCCTCTTCTCTGTGTGTGTGTGCATTTATGTGTGTTGATCAGCTAGGTTCGCTCCCACCTTGGCATATGTATGTGTTTTATTTGGCTAGATTCTCTCTTGATTCCTTTAAATAATTTATTTCCATTAACTGCACTAGCAGGAACTAAACTGAGCAATGACAGGATGTCCTGCTGCCAAAATCTGCGCACCAGTACTCACAATACTGGAATGTTTGGGCCTGTAATGAGGGCATTATAGGTAGAGGTTCTTCTTCATCATCCATCTCCATTCAGGGTTGTTCTTCCCTGGAGTTTGTAAACTTGATATTAAACCATTCTCTGAATTTGTGTGATACATCAAAAGCATCTTTCTGTTCTTCTTGGGAACTCAAAGACTTCGTTTGCATATTCCACATTTCCTCATATCCCCCATTCTGTTGTGTTCTACATTCATTTGTATCTGTTTCTCTGCTATTTATTGATGTATTGCCCGGCAAGTCAGTGGGCGTGGTTAGGGTGGATGTCTTGACTTTCAGAGCTCATGGCCCACATTTAAACCTTTATGTTTTGCATTTATCTCCTCATGAAAATATGATACTCAGGAACTTATCTCCTAGATGGTACACAATGTGTGTGGGGGGGGAGGTTAAATTCTTTCCACCTCTGTTTCACTATGTCAGTGACTAAAGCCTTTGGAGGGTTATAGGCTCTGTTTTCAGGGGCGTGGAATCTTGTTCTCCCTGTTCTTTGAAATCATATGCTCCTGTAATAAGTTGTAAGCATTGATGTTACTGCATAGCAGTTTGTGCCCATAATTTTGTGAGAATATAAAACAAAGCGGGGTGTTTAGAGTTTTTTGCAGGTAGCAAGGAAGCCAGGCCATTGGAAATTTGCCCTTAAATGTTTGGTGAAGTTGAAGAACATCTGTTGTGGGCTGTGTTTGCTCCATCTCAAAGCATATGTTTTAACGATATGTCTCTAGCCAAATCCCTTATACAGCAGTGTGTCTTGCAGACAAGGAGTTGAAAACTTTTTAGCCTTTCGGAACAAGAGGCCAGACAATGTGGTGAACTGACATGCATTCAGGTCTGCAGAGTCTTGCTCAGATGAGCAGCACGAATAATCAGTGAAGCATTTTAGCTATCTGATTTGGAGATGGCTTGAGAAGGCACTGACAGCATATATGGAAAGCAAAACCATTGCGCAAAACTTAGTCAAGTCAATGAGGATGTCAGATATTTTTGGAATGCTAACTAAAACAGCTGATCCATTATTTGCTTCTATACTGAAAATGTCTGGCAAAAAAGAAAAGTAGTACATGTCTTTTGGAGTTTTGTTTCGCCATCGATCTGAGGATCCTGCTGATGCCAGTCTGAGCATCTCACCTGATTACTCCTAAATGTGAGCTTGGATTAGTGTATGATCTTTTGACTGTGCTACAGAGATAGAGGAGGAAAAACATCGCTTTTCTTCTGGATGTATTCACAGTGACCTCACTACAAGGTGCATGATACTTTGACTGTTTTTCAGAGGTTCAGTTCTTGGAGTCATGCTGCTACTTGAGAGGTTCAGCTCTGATTAAGATCAGCAATTTTCATCCACTGGGTTATAAAGAAAATCAATAGCCTAAATGTTAAATAATGAGATGGGAAATAACTATCCAACAGTGACTTTGCCTAGCTCATAACTATTGGAGCCCTTACTTCTGGTTCTTGAACGCTTAGGATTGACAGGATTGCATTAATCAAAAAATAAAGAAAGATCAGAGGTTAAAAAAATATGAAAGAGTGACTGGATTGACTTGTGGAAGCTGCAAGAGATGAAAGAACTCGAAACACCTGGGAGAGAACTGCACTTTGAGACAGTGCTGAGAATTAACACGTCACACACTGGCTGCTGCAAAAACAGTTGCTGATGCAGGAAGCTGCTCCCCCCAGGATCTACCATGACAAGATATGAAGTTTTAAAACACAGCCTGCATAAATGGATGTCTGAATTCAAGCACCTAAGCTCATTTAGGCATCCAAGCTAATGGCCTGACTTCCCAAGATGATGATGCAGTTTGGAGTTGTGGGTAATCAGGGTTCAGAAAATCGGGCCGCCTTCCTTAGAGGACTGCAGATGGGCTGAAGTGCCTAGGGTTTGGCAACCAACTTTGAAAGGCTTGGCAGTGCTTTAAGCAGAAAGGACGTATAGCAGCATATTTTTCTCATGTTTTAGATTAAGTTCAAATCTGGCACTGATTACGAGAGGGGAATTAGTATTCCTCAGTTTAAAACTAAGATCAGGCTCTTAGTTTGACACATTTGATCTACTGACATCTAATGGCCTGACTCTGATCTCCTACCAGTCTTATTTTGTGTGACGTCATTGACTTCCTCAGTATGACTCCTGATTTACACGATCATGAAAAGAAAATTAGAACATGAGGATGCTCCTGCAGACTCTTACCAGTGGATAGTGACCTTAGCCTTGCAAAGACTTATGGACATACCTGCTTTTATATACCAGTGGTCTTGAGCCATTCTAGGACTGAGCCACTGGATTTGCCAGCCTGAGTAGCAGACATCAGTACTGCAATCAGCAGGGTTTGTGGGAACCGGCCTTTTGACTGAAATAACAAACCTGCACTTTTCAGTGCAGTCCATAGTCTTGTTTCTGATGGTGCCACATAACTCTCATTTTTGCTTTGTGGTCTATATGTGGGTTTTATATAGAAGATTCTTCCTTTCAAACCTGATTGTCATCCTTCATGTTTTTGCCCTGAATAACATATGCATTTAGGTATTCATTTCATGTGTAATCTCAGTTAAGTTATGATATTTATATTGACATATGTAGTGTGTGATAATGATTTTCGTTTACATTCTGCCAAAATGTAGACGTTAGAGTTAGACCTGCAAGGTCCAAAATCATCCCTGAGCAAAGCGCTTGTTTCTTCAGAGGCAAGCATCAGAAAGAGGAAAAGCTGTCCAGAAGGAAATATTTGTATCAGAAATCTGCCAAGACAAGGCTGTAGATCACAAGCAGAGCATGTCATTGCTAGTGATGTATTTTTATGCTATGGAACTCTAACCTGTATGTGTCATATTGACTTTTTGCTGCATGAATCATAAATTATAAAAATCAGTCTTATGGTTTTGAGATGTAGCCAGCATTTCTAAGGCTAAACCTTTTTCATTGACAGAATCAAAATCCACAACCCAGGAACATACTCCTCTCACTGTGAGAGCAATTGAAGTGTTCAACATTTACCTTTTCACAAAGGTAGAGACAACAGGACCTCTTAATGTGTCTTGTTATTGTGATCATCTGGAAATGATTGCCAGACGTTTCCTTTTGATATAGCAGTGAAGTGATCCATATTTGAATTTTATAGAGAGAAATTTTATTCTAGTGTGATAGAGATTTATTTTCCACTTAAAGATTCAAAACAGTGTGAGCACATTTTTTTACTATGGTATATTTTTGCTTTAAAATTAAAAACAAAAAAAAAGGTTTGGCCTTATCACAAAGTTTTAGTGTGTCGTATAGATGTTAGCAAATGCAAAAAGTATGCATTATTTGTGTGTATTCACATTGACTGATGTCGCCTTCAAAAAGCAATATTGTGCAGGTAAAAAGTTGTTTGTGACTGTCCATTGCACAGTTTACCTTCTTTAAAAGCTAACCTTGTTTATGCACAAGACAATCAAATGTAAGTCTACATCAGCACCCGGGTGTAGATTAAATTTATGTAAATTACTGAGCACAATGTAAAACATTACAAGACACTTTATTTAATTATACAATTAATGTTAGTAAAGATAGTATCAGGGCATGAACTAGCTGACATACTGTAATTTCTTTTTCTCCTTTCCTATTTCTGTAGCACTCTTCAGTTTTAATTTGCTCATAAATACATCAAATTAGTCATTCATTATTTTTTTGAAGAGCAGGGTGATTTGGGTTTTTTTTGTTTGTTTTTATGAAGTCAGTTGGGAGGACTTCTTTCTTTGTCTGTGAGGTTTGTGGGTTTTGCTTATTTGGTTTATTTTTTTTATACCAGTTTCATGCCCTGAGGTAAGGCAAACATTACACAGTACAGTAAAAAACAAAGTACCTTGGATGATGTATTTTTTTGCAAACAGTGTTAAGTGATATGCTAGATTGGTAATATTTTTTCAGTCTAAAATATATTAAAAAAGAAATCCGTGATCACAAATGTTTTAAACTATCTAAAGAGAAAATTTGTATATTTGGGGGAAGAAAATAATTTTTACATAGCTTTTGTATGCAGATATTAAAATGTAATTATGACTATAGTGGGCATAGATAACTGTGTAAGCTTCAATTCTAAAAAAAGAAAAAGCTTATAACTGAAAAGCGCTTCTGGTCTCTCTTTCTGTTGGCTCCAGAATGTGCAGCCAGTTCTGTCCCACACTTCAAGGATGCTGTAATGGGGAAAATGGGACCCAGGGCAGAATGGTATATTGCCTCTAACCTAACAAACATTTCTGTCCTTCTGCAGCCCTTTCATCACATATCCTATGTCTTATCTTCTCTCCCTCTGCTCTCCCCTCCCCAGGGCTCCCAGCGGATGGATTTCACTTCCCTGCTGTTCATGTGAGCCAAACTTAATTCACTTCAGTGAACTGACTCATGATTCATGTCTCACTCAATTACTTTTTTAAGGGAACACCCTTTTTTTTCCTTCT
Organism: Dromaius novaehollandiae; assembly: GCF_036370855.1. NCBI lineage: Eukaryota > Metazoa > Chordata > Aves > Casuariiformes > Dromaiidae > Dromaius > Dromaius novaehollandiae. Next base: position 32,930,549 of record NC_088099.1, read on the forward strand.
TCTTTCCAAGTCTAGACGAGGCTGGTGTGACAGGAGACATAGACCTCCTCTCTCGTCACACTTTCCATGTCTCAGTCTATTACCTGTTGGAAAAGGTTTCTTTGTTCAGATGGTCTCCCTCTTCTTATATTCCTTTGCGTTTGGGGGTTTCTCCAGGTCTCCCATCCCCCTCAGGAAGCAAAGCAAGACCTGTCGCCTGGAGCTGAAATAGTGCCTTGGCCCATCCCACCGGGAATCTATTGAACGGCAGTGCTTCACAGTGATTTCCACAGGCATTTTATTGGCCGCCTCCCAGCTAAGGCTGCTGGGCGCCTTCCACGGGAGGTGCTGAGCGCCCTCGGCTAGAGGCTGAGTTTCCTGACCTCCCTTCCGCCGGCGCAGGTGGGAGCGCCTTCCCGCATGAGGCTTCGTGTCCCGGAGCAGCGCTGCATGTGCACCGCCAGCCAGCGTTTGCTCCGCTGTGGCCCAGGGGAATAGGGCCAGCCTTCAAAGGCCGGAGCCGGGATGTTCAACTCCAGTGCCCACAGGAAAGCATGTAAATCCATGCTCTCCCTTAGATTAAACCCATCAAAGCACTTAAAGTCAGGCACCTGAGCACGGGAAGCGTTGCCAAAGCCTCCGGAAGGGTTGCGGTGGAATCGAGAGTCGCGTAGGCTGCTCGGGCCCTGCAGGACCAGCTCTGCACTGAGGGATTCGTTTGCTGCAGAACTGGTGGTTTACTCAATCTAAAGAAACAATTCTGCTCCCGCAGAGCTCTGTCTATTATATCGGTAGTGACATAAAGAGGCTTCCCTGTTTTTTGCAGTGAAATTGTGCTTTTTGAAAAATAGCATGAGGTGCGTGGGGAGGAGCAGAATTCTGGCTTGTTCAAGAGGGAAATGCAAGGTGGTGCCCTTGGGGGCTAGTTGGCTTCTTGTAACTCAGCCAGTGACAGCTGAGGTGAGCCAAGACTGTACAGTCTGAGAAATGATCCATGCCTCTACTGTCCAAAAGTTCAGAACAAATACTAGTGGTCAGCACCCTTCTCCACTTCTCCACCTTACACTGTGATGAATCTCCGAGCAACAGGTCACTCACAACCAAAGCACATTAATACCAGAGGAGCTTCACAATCCCCTGTGAACAGGGGAACGTTAAATCCCTGCTTTCATGGAAAAAGCAAAGTAGGTTATGATACCTAGCGCTGGGACGAGTGTCCAGCCCAGGATGCTGGGACGTGTAAGGCTCAGTCCCCCCAGAGAAGGCGTATTCTCATTTAACCAGCTCTCAGGGAGTGAGCACTGGGAAAGAGGAGTCCGTACCTCTTGGGTGCTTCTTGCTCCTCCACAAGCTCTTTCTTGTCATGTTTGTGAGGTTACTTGTGCTATTTCTCCTGGTGATGGCAGACACCCTGCTCGGAGGCCTCCAGAACAAGGCCCTAAGCACCATGCCAGGAATCGGGATGGGGGTGTGGACAACGACCACAGAAGTGCTGAGTGGAGGATGCAAAGCAAGGCTGCTGTGTCTCCATAAAGGTGAGCAGGGCTGTTGAAAGGCGAGAATAGCAAAATGCCATTACCTTTTGAGTCTTGCCTGGTCACAGGCACGAGCTTGCTTTGTACCCTGACTGGTTATCAGACATGTTGGGAATCTCTCCCTTCTAGGGAGAAAACATGAGGCTTTGGAGAAACAGGAGTTTAACAGACAAACTTAATTAAAAAAAAAAAAAGCCATGGGAAGCCCTTGTGACTCCTTTATGGCAGCTTTGAGACATCTGTGGTCAAGCAAAACCCAAAGGCTTGTGGGATCCCTGAGTCAGAGGTACCAAAGGGAGGGGGGGAAAAGGATCCTAGATCACCCTGACCGTGTGGTATCTTGGAAAGATACCAAGTCACACACCTAGAAAAGTGATACAAACTCAGTAGCCTGCTGTGCATAACCAGATAGAGGTCTGAATTGTTTGAGAAATGAAGTACCTGCTGTCTAGGGCTGAAAACATGCCCAAAATAAGGTCTCGGAAATGGACTCTCTGCTCCAAAGAGGGAGAGACCAGAAAAATCAGAAGTCAAAATAGAGCAAAAGATCAACAATGAAGAAAAATACAGCAATATCTGAGGATGTGACAAGTTGTGGCAAGTAGATAAAACACTAAAGAAATGAGAAGAAGAAAGGAAGGAAACACCACTGACAGGAGACCCCAAAGAGCAGAACAAGGTGCGGGCTCTGGGGTGATCACTTCAGTGCACGCAGGGTTGTTACATGGTCCTTCCCTAGGTTTGTTTGCTCGTGATGAAAACACACGTGCTGGCTTTCTAGTCCTCTTGTCTCTGCAGAGTTAGCCTTCTCAGGAAGGTTACACAGTGGGTAATGCAAGCCTGCTTCGTGCTCTGTTTTACAGTGTTTACTAAGACATGATAGCCCAGCTGTGATAACTGCAGGTAATGGACTTCTTGCAGCTTTGCCAAGGAGCGTGGCCCTGAGCACATGGTACCTAAGGGCTTGCTTAGCTGGAGTGCTCTGGTGGTATTGAAACTAAGGAAGATGCTGAGAGAGGAGGCCAAAGGGTCAGACATTTTCTCTTAGTTTCACTCTACTTAATCACTATAGGTGCGCATCCTTCAAGCAGGACCACTACTTGCCACATAGGGAAGTATTCTGAGTTCTGGTGTGGTCTAAACAACAACCAAAAAAGGGCAGAAAATAACAAAGGGGTCTCAGAAGCCAAAGCCTTTGCATCCCAAAGGCAGCACTATAGGTAATGGCAAGATGTGCGACCAAGGCTGCAGTCTTGGTGAAGTTGTTCCTCATTCTTGTGAGGTGCGGGAGAGAGCACAGCTGCTGTCTTTCATAAAATACACAAAAGCATATTCTGCGCCTCTGGGTTTGAAAAGAGCAGCTCTTGTCAAAGCTGAGAGATCCGTCAGAATGCGGGAACACAGGCAACAGAGACTTTACAAAATGCAAAAGCATGTAAATGCCCAAGGCCTGAAAAAGAGAGGGGTTGGGACTGTCTGGCTGTGTGTTTCTGTGTCGCCAGCAGTCCTCTCAGGTCCACTTGGGCAGAAGCTTGTGATGGAAACAACTGTCCTCTTCAGAGTCTTGGAGGAGGCCCACGGAGAGCAGCCACCAGCATCTGCCCCTTCCTCCCTTGCTCTCTGCCAGCAGTGGTTAACGAGTCAGCCTGGCACCTTCCTTCACCATCACCTCAGTGCCCTCTGGCTGAGCACAGCAGTGGGATTTATCAGGGCAGCCTGTAAGGCCGGTCGGTGTGTTTGCTGCTTCCCCCTGGCCCTCGGCAGAGCCCTCCTGTGCTCTAGCCACTGAGTTCTGCAGACTGGAAAACCCAAGCTGCTGGTGGCTCCTAACATACAAGTATGAGGAAAGGCCCCTGAGCCTGCAAGCTGCGATGGCTGCAGGCTGGAGAGCCCAGCTGGGTCAGAGCACCCGTGTGGGCCCCAGCAAGAGGGGCTGGGCTGGCCGCCCACTCCCAGGAAGAGTTCTGCTGAGTTGCTCTTCTGCTGTGCATGTGTCTGTGCAGCCAGGACCTGCTGTCATCTCTTGGGCAGGATTTCTGCCCCTGATGGCTGTGTGCTGTAATCTGCCACCTTGTGCACCAGGAGAAATAGGGCAGCCCAACCATAATTGCTTTTGCAGATGTGCAGGACAGGAGCAGTCCTCAAGTCAGCTGGTAAATTCCTGTGGGTTATACGAAGACAAAGTCTGTACTGCAGCCAAGAGCCCCAGGCCTTAACCCTTCAGCGCCTGGTTGCGTGCATGGCTTGAGCAGCCTGGAGCTCACACCGGTTTGTGCTTTGGCTGCTGCCTTCCTCCCACCTAATAAGCGTCAGAGGCAGCTTTGCCTGTCCGTGCCTGAACGACTGCAGTGGTGCTTCCAGGGGCTTCTGGAGGGTGTCGGAGCAGGACCCAGAGGCTGTGGTGTGCAGCAAAAGGCACCTGAGATGGCAAGAAGTGAAGGGAATACAGCTGGGTCTCAGGCTGTGTGTGTCAGGTTTGTAAAGGGCAGGGGGGGTTAAGCAGGCCTGTCCCAGCCCTGTTTTCCAGCTGTGGCAAGAAGGGCTAACCCCGAGGGAAAGAGCTGCTCCAGCCGAGCTGCAGGAGCCTGGATTCAGGCAAAGCAGCAGCTGATGGTGTGCTGGAGGTGTCTGCTACGACTGCCAAGCGACCACTAGCCAAGGCCATGGCCTGCTCACGGCTTTGCTGCAGCGCTCAGCAAAGCCAGGGCAGGCACTCCTGCAAGGCTCCTGCGAAGGGAAATGCCACCTCGACCCGCTTGGCCAAGGGGAGAGCAGAGGGACACAGTGGGGAGCTAATGAGTGTTGTGCTATGCGCTGCCAAGTACCTGTGCCTGCCGATGGCTTGGCTAGGGGAAGCCAGCAGAGACTGCCTGCCTCATTCGCAGCCAGGCGTGAAGGCTGAAACCCCAAGCTCCAGCAGGAGAAGTTAAGCAGAGCTATCCAAGCTGCTGCAGCTGGAGGAGCAGTGGGAGGGAATGCAAAAGGCCACCACCAGTTCCAAGAGCATGTCTCAGCATGACAAATACTATTTATGGACATCCTCTTGCTAGATGTCTACAGTGGGAGGTAGCCAGCATCCCTGGGCTTGAGAAGAGACAGAGCACAAAGAGATGAGAAATCATTTTGCCGGGGTGTTGAGAGGCTCCGATTCCTTGTGAGATGCTTCTGGCTGTCCTTGGAGGGTCTGACTTCTGTCTCAGTCCTGGGAAACTGTGGTGGTGGAGGACTTTAGTGTGGCCTCCTGACCAAAACCGCTGGCCTCTCAGTCTTCCCAAACTGGGCTCGTTGCTGCCTGTCTGCCAGTGCTGGCGCTGCCCCTGAGGCTCTCCCGCAGGACAGAGCTCCTGCGTAGGCTCTGCTGTGGCACAGGCAGGTTTCCCAGAGAGGCAGTGCCTCTTCAGATCTGCCTGGACAGTGACCAAGGTCCTTTTCCATTCAGTCTGAGGCAACTTGGTCCATCGTCCTCAGATCGTCTCCATCCTAACCACCGTTCTCTTCCAGAGTTCAGTCATGTCAGGAGAGGGTGGGTTTCTCTGCCACTGCTGAGTCAGTGCCTCTCCTGCAGGATGGTGAGAGACCATTTGCCTTCTCTGGCACCCAAGGAGTGTCTCCACTGGGCTGTCCTCGAGAGCATGATGAACTCATGCCTGTGGCAGCTCTGGGCTCTGTTGAGCACTTCTCAGGAGAAATGGCAGTTTGCAACTCTCAGAGGGAATGCTGCTCTCTCCCCATGCTGACTGCTCATTTTGGGTGCCAAGGACTACCTCAGAGCCCAGGCTGCCATGTAGTGAGAGCAAGTGAACATATCGGGCTGGGAATATCCATGGTGAAATCACCACGTGCCTTCAGCAGCCTGCAGGCACGCAGCCTGGTGAGCCGGGAGCCTTTACAGGCACCCACCAGCAGTGACATAGGAATTTGGCCGCTGAACTGAATTCAGTGTGGAAGGGGCACACAGTGACCGCTCAGGGGCACACAGCACCACTCTGGTCATGGGATTCTTCTTAATTTCACTTTATGTAAAGTTTTAAAAAAATGAAATTAAGTCATCATCCAGTGTTAATTATACCTTTCTACATTTCTCACTGCACTGATCTGATTTGCCTCTAGTCTTGGCTTCAGACATTTGAACGCACCGACACACACTATTTTTCCCACACACATGTTTTTTCCTGAAGTGGGATGATGACAGAGTTACAGCTTCAAAATAAAGCTAACAATTTCCATCTCTTTTTTTTGGTGGGAAAGAATGTGCTAAAAAGGATCTTAATCAAGTGCCAAGAAAAGATAGATATCTAGGATAGGACAAGAGGCTGGACAAATAAGCCAGTGTTCAGAATCCCATTCTTGAGCCAGCAACTGCAGTGCTGCACTTTTACCCCTTTATAGCTATAGGAGACTGATCCCAGTAATACTTTCATTTTCATCAGCGATGTAGAGAAGAAATCTTGCCTTTTTCTGGTCTTCCAAAGAGACTTAGAAGAGGTCCAGCTTCTGCAGGGAAGCCCCTCTCAGGTTTGTAACAGTTGGCACGAGAAGGGAGGAATCTCTCTTTGTGCTGTGTGTACTGAAATGCTCACCTGTTCAATGCAAATTTTATGCACAGAGATTGATCCGTAGGGGGACACTTGCCTGCTGACCATTTAGCTTTCATTCCTACACCTTATGCACATCTTGGGCATTTCGTTTCTCAGAGAAGGGTAGTAACTCTTGCACTCAGCTGGGAGGTCAGGTGTCAAGGTTCATAAGAGAGTGGGCTATTCTGGGTGTATGCTAGTGCTCCCTGCAGAAAGGAGACCTTCACCCCAGAAGTGGTTCACTCCCAAAATCTCCTATTCTTTCTAAGAGGCAACAGATTTTACTTGTTGTTTGAGTTAATAAGAAATTTGAAAAACTTGCGCTTCTCTGCAGATGAAAGTAGTGGAGTGGCTCAGGACTGCATTATACTTGGAGCAGATTTGAAGTAGTCTAGCGCTGAACATTAAAGCATATTCTGAGCTACAGTTTGCTTAGCCCTGATTTTAGAAGCTGATATAAGATTACTGTATTGAGAAATCTGCTGGTTGTCTTTCCTGTTGAACTTCCATCATGTCCCTGAATTGAGTACTAAGTGGTTTGTACTGCATTTTCCCGGTTTAGCTTTTACTTCGGGCCTACTGGAGGTAGGGTGCCAGGACTAATTTTTATATAATGCAAAGTAACTGATGACTAATATGATCCAAGATTTGAAATTTTCTTCATAATTCCCCTTCTTGAAAGGCAGGGCTGAAAAAAATATATATCCATTTTCCTCCTGTGTATATATGTGTGAAAATGTCTCCTTTAATATAGAAATGTATCCTTCTGCTTCTGAGTTGGAGAATCAGTATTTTTAAGACTTCTACAGTGTAAATACTATAGCTGTTGGATGAAAATTACAGCTTTCACCAAGCAAGTGCAGAGCTAAGTGGTGGTTGAAGGTTTGCCTGGGGTAAAGAGTTGGCCTAACTGCTAATAATGTGGCTGGGGTCAGACCTAAAAGCTGTTCACAGAACAATATAGCTGTGGAAAGAAAGCAGGTGGCTGGGAAAAGTATTTTACTTGCATATGAGAGTCAGCTATCCCCATAATTTCTTTCAGTGGGGATCTTTCAAGGTGAAAGATTTTTTTCTCTAAAATGGACTTAAAAGTCTTGAGAAGTGATATATTTCCTAACAGTTAATGAGAGAACTTTGGCCTTTTACACCAGCTTTATGGAGTGCAGCAAATACAGAAATGGGTATAAAGGCTCAGTCTTGCAAAACCTTTACCCTTGGAGCTAGGCTTACCCACGATATCAAGAATTTGCCTTTTCGCAGAGTTGGGCCAGCTGACTTTTAGGTGGAGGTTGAACTCCATTGAAAAAGTGCAAAAAGCTGTGTGGATATTCTGCATGTCGTTCCAACCAGTTTGTTTACATGAACAAGGAACCAGTTGAAGCTACATTAAAACAACAGAAGCTCTGTTTTCCCCAGTCTTCTCTGTTTTCACTGTGCTGACTGAATGAAACCAGTAAAAGAGGCCAAAGGACCAGACGTTCATCTTGTACTGGCTGAGGTGGTGCATCGTGCTTTGACTGATGCAGTCACAAGGATAATGCACTACGCTGTAAATGTTGATTTTGTACCTATGTAGCATAAGCAATAGCTTTTGTAACAAGCATACCAATAAATTCATGCAGAGCAACATTAATCATCTAAAATCTCCCTGGTGAGAAATGTAGCCTGGCTGTGAGTCCTGATGCACCCGGATTCCTATCAGAGCATCCATAAGGTCTAGCATTATTTTAATCTGATTCTGCCCAGAACTTTTGGGACTATTTCATGGTTTTTGCAGCACACAGCTGCTGTGGACATGAGTGAGGGGGATAAAACTTTTTGCTGCCTCAAAATCAGATCATATTCACAATACAAATGTCAGGGTCATGCTTTGTAACAGGTAGAGGACCTGCCGACAGGCTGGTCTTGTCCTTTTGAGGACTCTAGGCACAGAAGTGCAGTGAGAAGCTCAGCGAGTTTTCACGCTGTTTCCTTTGGATCTTCATTTGTGACCACACGTTGGGCTGGCTGGAACATTACGTTTCAAACCGGGTTAGACAGAAAGTAGTATTTCCAACCAAATTAAATGCTTGGTAAAAAACTTCTTCTCTCCAGCAACCATCTTGATTCTGCAACTCAGGCATTCTTCTTCGGAAATAACGCTGCACTTTTCCCTGGGACTGCAGCACGGGGCATGAAAACAGGGGAGCAAACACTTCCAGCTGGAGCAAACCAAAAATGATATTTGGAAGTAGAACCATGGGAGCTCACAAAGCTCGTAGATAACTCTCTCTGTCTCGCCAGGCTCCCTCTCGCGGGCCTTCTTATCTGCCCTCTTTGCACTATGCTAGAGGCTGTTGAGGGAGCTCCAAGGTCAATGACTCCAGCCTCTGCAGGAGAAAGGGGACACACAGCACCTGCTCCACTGGCTTCTAGAAAGCATCACTGACAGTTCTGACAGAGTAAGCACAGAGCGGAGGGGAACAGAAAGCTTCCAAACTACTTTGCCAAAACTACCCAAAAAGTCACAAAGAGAAGACAACCCCAGCTAACCCAAAGTAGGGCAAGCCCCAGGACAAGGAACTGCGCAGACTGTATGATGACTAGGATTCAGAAATTATCTGCTCTGATTTACCCTTCTGCTTCCTCTCAGCAGTCTTTAGATTTTTGTGAGTTTTGCTAGGAACGCTGCAGTTTAAATAGAGGAGCTTTGCCCAAGTCAGTAGCAAAAAGTACTGGAGAGCTGGAAACCCCTTAAAACAAAAAACAGGAAACATCCTACACCACAGGAATCCTGAATGTTCAGTTTAAACAGGATTCACTGATTGGAAAATACTAAATATTGACTCTAGGGTTATAAAAATGATAAATGTTCATTAAAAAAAGCACATGAATAGATCTTTCAGAAAATGTGAGGTAGTCCAGCTAAAAAGTATGATTCGCCCATCAGTGGGGGAACTCTGAAACTCTGTGACTATGCAGAAAGCCCAGAACATAAGTGTTGAAAGATTCACTGGTTCAAGAGCTCCATTGAATATTTTGTGTGGCCTCTAAGGCTTGAAAAGGCATGGTGAAGCTATGCCATTAAGGCTGGAAAATGTCCATTTACTTTTTTCAAATACCAGAGGGTCCCTCGGGGGATGAGGACAGACCTCAAATGCCTGCAGTGGCTCGAGCCACTGCTGTACGCAATCTGGATGTTCCTCCGATCTAAGCTAACACCAGGCTGGTGCTCATGAAGGGCAGAAGTAAGCCCTCCTCGCAGACCCAGGCTGGCTGTCCGCCTTGCCAGGAAGCTGGTTGTGGACCTAGGGCCCTGGTCTTCAGAAGCAGAAATGCTCTTGCTCACTTCTTGTACAGCCCTGAGGGCAAGGATCTGTCATTGCGCTCACTGGGAGAAACGCCTTCATCCACCTCCTGAGGCAAGTCAGGCCCTGCCAGCAAGATTTGCATTTGGCCCACAGCCTATGGTCAAGTCGAGCAGTGGGAACAAGAACAGCAGGAGGGTTAGGGACAGGAGCAGCTGCCACACTTTGTTCCTTCCTGGGTGTTATAAGACTCACAAAGTTAGGATGAGGGTCAGGGCCTGCAAGGCTGCCTTCTGCTATATGCTTCGGAGGCCAGGTAGGTGCACCGTTCCCTGCCAGAGACTAAGACATGTCCCCTCAGGGAAACCAGCCCTTTAGCTCCCGAGCTCTGCAAATCCCCCGGTTGCACTGGCCCAGCTGCCCTTTGGCTGCAGGGGTCTGCAGCACCCAACCATTCATGAACTCTTCTGCCCCTTGGAGAGCTCACCCAAACCCAAAGCCCAGCTCCACCTCATGGACTGACAACACTGCTGTCATGCCGTCACTGCACCTGAGAGAGACAGAGAAGAGATCGAGACAGAGAAGGTCCTGAGCGCCTGCATCACCTCCACCTTTACCAAACTTTAATCTCAAATTGCCACCACAGTGGCAACACTTTCCCCCAAACCCTCGCCCAAGACAAACAAGAGACACCTCCAGCCTGCATCTCCACACTGTAGGGCTCCCCGGACTCCAGGGCCAACTCTGGGACCGTTCCTCCCCTCCTGGACCCGGATGCTCAATCCCGTCCTCAGCCCCAGTCACATGTCAGAGGGAGCAAAACAACGAACTTGCTAGCTGAAAATACTAATTCCCACCCAGCTTGTGCTGTCACAGGGCCTCTTTTGAGGTATTTTGGGTACACAGAACCAATGCTCCATCTTCCAGCTTTAACAAAGCCCTCTGTACATGGGAAATTTGCTTCTTTATTTCAGGTGATCTCATTTCTTCTGTTTCGGCTTTGTTATTTTTTTAATCAGTAACTTCATTCTGCGTTCCTACAAAATGCATCATGTTCCTTACATGCAGATTTAACTTCCTCTTTTTCCATTTGTTTTCCTTGCAGGGGGATAATACTGTAGTTTTTATGGCGACATGAAAGTCCTGTGGCTGCCTGTAGTAATAAATTAAGGTGTTCATCAAGTATGGTTTGATTTTTTTTGATGTTTTCTTTTACCTTGAAAGAGTGGGATTTTATGCAGAAATAACTGAGGAAATTAACTATTAGGCAATATTAGGTAGAACTTAACAATGTCCTTAATATGCTTGTATACTTAAAACCCATAAAGCTATAATACAAGAAGTTCCTGTTCTTGCTCACTTTTTTGTAAAACAGAAGAGAAGCAGTTACAAGTAGACTCTGCCAGGCTTGCCAGTATCTCAAGGACATGAAAATCTCAACTGTCATCTGATCCAGTGGGTCATGGAAGGAGATGCACTTCCAAGTGGGCTTGAAAGAGCTGTGAGTCTAGCCATACAACGTGTGGGACTGGAATGGTATGATGCTGCTGGGTATTTTATCTTCTAATCTGATTTTTTTTCAAATGGATGCCCTTCTACCCAGCAATTGCTAAGCTGCAGTCCTTCAGTGCTCTGGCTTCTCTCCTATTCTGTTATTCTGCCTGCCAGATATACCCACCAACACGCTGCAGATTAAGCCAACCAGCCTTTTCTGAAATGTGGGGTCACCAACTAGAAAGGAGATCTCTTCACCTTGTTCTCAACATATTTTTGAAGAAAAATACTAGGCTGGAGCCAACCAACAGAGCCTGTTCCCAGTGAATGAGATCTGACAGGTCTAAAAAATGTATGGAAAGAAGTGGTAAGACTTCATTTATATGCCAGTCAATACACCTCCTGAGAAGTTCACTTGCCTTCCAGCCTTATCCCTCTGCCTTGGAACAACTCGATAAAAAGGAAAACTAGGTAATACCAGAGAACACATACCTTCTCAGTAATAACCCCTGATCATTGAAGATCAAGATGGCAGAGAGACGTAAGTTCCCTGAGCTCTGTTACAGCAATTACAGTAAATGTAACACAGAATCAGAAACAGAAGGAGCTTCTACTATTAACACTTCTTTAATTAAAATGTCCCATACATATGGACAGGAAAGAAAAGAAAAACACTGTGAGGAAAGAGTTGCTAATCTCAGCAGAGTGTAAGGAAGGTGTTTATAGTTTGGCACCCTCTCATTTTTTCCTTAGGATGCTCTGCATTTTACACTAGAAATAAATTAGGCACCTTTCTCAATTTTATTCAGAGAACTTAAGAGAGAGATGGAAAAACGACAGAAATTTTAAAGAGCATATCATCAGTAAAAAGATTTCACAGTTTAACATTAAAAATTTGGACTTCTTTAAACTGTACAAAAGCAAGAAGTGACAGCTTTTGGTTGCCTCTTACAGGTTGGCCCATACATTACCAAGTGTATGTACACTACATTTCCATTCTATTCCAGCAAGAGGCAATAGCTTTTGCCTCAGATGCCAAGACTTTTATTTTTCCTATGCCAGAGTAATTAAAAGCAAAACTGTAAAAATTCTTATTTCTCAAAAGATTTAAGTTCCCTTATCCGTGACTTTCTTTCTCCAGCGTACCATCTAGAAATCCTGACCATTCGCAAGGCACGCTCCGTTTGCAGCGTGATCTGGCTCCACCAAGTGGCGATTGCTGTGATTGCTAGTCTGCAACCGCAGCTAAGATGACACGAATCGTACTAAATACTACACCAAGTCAAAAAGACTGACATTTCACTGGAGAGTGTTCAGCTTCAGTAATTCATACCTCTTAAACAGAATATTTCTTTGTGGCATAGATGATACATGAAGGTGCTGAAGTGCTGAAAAGGACTTCTTATTTGCTGGATAATGCTGTTATCTGTTGGATAACGCTGAAAATTTGCTTAACAGAAGTATCAAAACTAACTACAACAGTAATACCTATGGGACAAATTGTGGTAGGGTGGACGGGTGACAGAAAAGCAAACTGTTTCCCACAGATTAGCTTCAGAGCCTTTCAGATGCCAGCAGGTACATAGTTCTAGAAAGTGTGATGGGAACGTGAGGAGAGTGCAGAAATGGCTGTGTGGTCTTTATCCTACAGAGATCTGAAGGAATTTCCATTGAAAGGCTCAGAACGAAGTAGAGAAGCTTTCTGACATGCAGCCCTGAGGCAGGATGTTCTGTCCATCTATTCTGCATAACCATTTTTGAAAAAAAAAAGAGTATGCTGAACGATGAGTGAGGAGGCTGAAGGCTGGGGATGAATTATGCACAACCAGGCAGTGAAGCTTTGGATGTTGTCTGCAGCAGCTTTATGAACCCATTCAGAGACCCTACGCTTATCTTTCATAGGTGTACAAGGGTGTGAAAAAGTAGATGTGCTGAAACCTGGAACTGTTATGATCAGATGTTAGCATTTGATGTTTTTCATTCTCTCTGGTTTCCTCGTCAGCTGAACATTTTTCCATACACAGTAGGGCTCCCTTTATCACCATTATTATTTGTATTGTTGTCATCTGGGGTGAGGAAGGCTATGGAAGAGTCAAAGTAAATTGTATTTCTTTAGGTCAGAGTTCTACTTCAGTGAATTATTAGCAAAGAGACGAACATAACTGACTAGCAGCATTTACCAAAGGTATGCTGGCTAGCTGTGAAATTAACTGTTGCAAACCCAGGCACACAGATATGTATGGGCGGACACCCCTCACCCCCACCCCAACACAGAGGATGTACAAGCTTTTAGAGAGAAAGTTAACATCTCGGGTATTATAGCTCTCTCTGTTATGCTCCCTAGCTACAGTGGCTCATATGGGAATGTATGCATGGTGACACAGATCATACTTATTTGTGTGTCCTCAGTTACATGTTCCTTTGAAAAGACTGGATGAGGTGAAAGAGAATGGGAAATTACTTAGCATGCTCAAGGGAAAGAAAGCCAGAGAGACCTCAGGAAAGAGCGGACAGCTTGGCTCCAGAAAGGATGGAAAGAACTTACCGGATGGGGCTAGACAGCAATCGCTGCTACTCAGAAAGTCATCGGGTTGGCTGGAACCAAGGATCCACCTGCAAAAAAGATGGTCAGCAGGGTGAGAACTGTGTATTAATCCTGTTCTGATCTCACTAGTTGCTATGAAAATATACAGAAATGCAACTGTTCAAATAAAGTGTGGCTTCTTTTTAGTTTAGAATTTTTTTGGTCTGATGAAAGTTTGAGGGATTTTCACATCAAAGCTGTACTCCACTCTGCATCCTGTCACAGGAGGGAATGGACAACTTTGCAGACCAATAGCAGCTGCTACCGTCCTGGATCCTGGTATTACTCTGAGGAAGGGCAAGGGTCTATGGATGAGATAACAGGGAAAATCACCTTTGGGTCTGAATCGATTTTTTTTTGAAGATCATAGAGAGAAACTTTTGCCTGAAGTTACATTTTTGCTTAGATTAGTTGTTATCTTGTCTGAATCTATCTTACCGTGTTTAAGAAAAAAGGCAAAGAGAAAGGATGAGGGGTTTTTTGAATTTTTTTGAGTTTTGCCCCTGTGAAGAACAGGAAGTTTTATCTTGTTTCTTTCCCAGGCTTAGTCCAGAAGTCTGTCCTTGGCATTCTCAGACATTATTTATTTTCAGTTACAGGCTTGTGGTGTGTTCATAATGGGAAAGGCAATCCTTGGAATTTCAAGCAATACAGTAAGACTAACAATGTCACATTCCATTGGCCCATAAAAAGACATTTGTCCTAGGGTTAAAAATTCTAATTATACAAAATTGAAAACTGAGTGTAGAGGAAATAGCATTCAATATGCTAAAATAGAAGCAGAGTTGTTTTTCTCATATGACACCAACATGCACACAGAACACTGTTATTAATTCTTCCTGTCCTTCATTGTGCTGTATGAGTGTCTTGAGGAGCCAAAAAAGATTGTACAGTACTGCTATGAGGCCTCAAACAAATATTTATATTAAATGTATACATATGGAGAAAGCATGTTCAAAGAGAAAGCTGAAAGGAAAAGGATCAGTGCTAACCCCAGGTTTGCTCACATAAATCAAGGCTGTTTCCGCCAATGTCACAGTACTTCCAGTGGAGCTATATAATAGCAGGAGCTGTTAGCACTCTGCTCCCCCAGCATCCAAGGTTTTCTGCATGTCTTCATTATATGGTTAATATTCAGCTCTCAGATCATGACAGGTATTACCACGAGAGTTCTAGACTAAGATACTCTGTTGTACTTGAGTACAACAGAGTTGTATATGAGTCTCTCTGCGATATGTCAGATACCATCATCATGATGATTCACGATGCAGATCAGAGAGCAGATTTTTGTCTCTTCATACCACTGTTCTGCTAGTGTCTTTGAGCTACTTATTCAGCAGGAAAAAGTGGGGAATAATTAGTAGAAAGACACAAATTTATAAAAACACAATAAAGAAAATCAGTTTTGATAATGACCATCCCATTCAAGAGCTACTGAATAAAAAAGAAATAATACAAGTATTTTGGCCATTTCCTTACTTCAAACTACCTGAAGTCGGAGAACTAGTGGTAAGTCTTGCTTCAGTTATGTGGGGATGGCAGTGGGGTGTGCCTGGGCCAGGGGTGGGCTTGCTTTGAGTTGAAGGGTATTGGCAATATTGTGTTTGTTTCTTGCTTCTGACTGCATGTTTTATTACAGCTGTGTAATGGAGAAAGCCAGGGGTCTAGTCAAATGACATATGATTTAATGAAATTAAGATATATACTCAACAGAAAAATTCAGAAAAAGTGAAGTGCTAGTACATGTTTTATTGAGTCTTGTCTCCCTTTGTTCATTTTATCTGTATGATATCAGTGTTACTAACTGGTAAACGTACTTTTGTAATAGTGCCATGGGATTAAGATACCCTTTGGGAATTCTAGATTTTATCTGAATCTAAAATGAAAGATTTTGTGGCAACCTAGACCAGTATATGTTAACATATTAATAACAAATTGTGCTTGTAGCAGAAGAGACAGATGTATCTGATCTATATAATAACCAATGCATATATTTCCTTCTCTGGAATTTCTCCCATAAATAGATGAAAATATTTATTAATCTTTTGCCTACTTATATATAACAAACTGGTGAATAATTGAAATGATTTTAGAATAAATCTGTACATCAAAAAGACATTGATACAATTAATGTAGCTATGATGATTTGGAGCATATGAATTTTACCTTAATGAGACATGTTGTCTCATGCTTCGATTAACATGTTTGTTTGCTTTTATTGTGTATGCGTTGTTTCAATTGTTAGCATCTTAGAGTATTTCATCAAAATAAAATCATAAAAAGTCTACAAAAATTCATAAATATTTCAGCCATAAAAACAGGAATGATATTCCGGAACTCCAAAGCACAACAGTCCTGTGCGCCAGCCTCTCCTTCCATGCAAAGGATGGAAACATGTACAAGAGCCACTTCCAACTAAGGACAGGAACAGAGTGGACGCTTTGCAGTATTATATTTAAATTGTATTATATAATTCAGATTATATTTGATACTACACATAATAGTGTACGAAGTTTACTTTTTTCCTCCAGCCTCACACTGTACACCTTACTGCATTTATCACAGCTGTTAACCCATTTCTTGCTTTGATAAAAGGAGTCATCTATGGGTCACATCCACTACCCTGACCAAGCTGAGTTACCCTGATGGTGCTACACCATCACTGTGGTTGCCTGATGCAGGGGCTGGTTGTGGGGCACCTGCAGCCCAGGTAGGGTATCGTTGTTGGGTTTCTGGAAGATACCAGCTGCCTGCATCAATAAAAGCTTACTAGGAGTCATCAGACTATGGCTGCCCTTCTGCCCTGGTCATTTCCTGCATGATCAATAGGCATCACCAAAATGAGCTGACAAAACCAGATACAGCAGGTATAATCAGTTGACCTTACAAAGCCATATAAGTTGCTCCTGTTACTGAAATCAGTAGGAATCTTTAAACCATTTTTCAGAAAGGGCTGGGTTATCAATTCATCTTACAAATATCCAATAAAAACATTAAAGTCCCATTTATTTGAATACTTTGTTCATAGAAACACCCACAGCAACTAATTAACACTGCATAGGATATTACATATCTGGCTGCTTGCTTAGATGGGAAAGACAACACCTTTCTGATTTACAAGCCCTTTACTCAGACCACTAGCAGAATGCACTGGATAACAGCACGCAACACCACAGGGAGACTGGACATCTAATGAGTATCCAGAACGCTCACCGAACCACAGGTCCCACTCTTTTAATTTAGTGTAATTATATGATATAACTCTTCCCATGCTCACAACGAAGCCTCAAGCCTGAGTTGAGGGCACATCTTTTAATCCTCCACCAACTCCAATCACTGTAACAACTATCTTTCCACATGAATACATCTACTAGCAATAAAATAATCCAGACAGAATGGAGCATGAAGCTTCCTAGAGAAAGATGCTAAATTGCTTACGGTAAAGAGCCATTTGAGCTAGAAAGATTCACTGCTAGGGATCAGACATTATAAATAGCACCAAGTAATACAGAGGATGTAGCTTGCAGATAAGCTAATAGAGTAACAAAGAAATACAAATGTTTAAGCTATGAGTAATGTAGAAAGGAGCACAATTTGGTAACAGCTAAAAGGAAGAGGAGATTATCAGAACACAGAATTTAGACATTTAGAAACAAAGGATGATCTAGGGAAACATCTCAAAAATGTTTCTCTAAGAGCTGTAACAAACTTTGTGGATTTCAAAGCAAATGGTAAGAAAAAAGTGATGAGAGATTATTTTATCTTCACACAAATATGCTCAGGAAGAAAAAGAGCAAGTAAGCATGACTGGTTTTGGGATAGCAAAAAATAAAGCATTCTTTTTCAATCAAACACAGCTCACTTAATGTGTTTGTGTCAAGCAAATGAAATGACTAATAGCTAAAAGACCTCATCAGCATTGCTGTAAACCACTAATTGCTAGTTGGCCAAATGCAAAATGTGTTAGCCATAAGTGAGGTAAAGTTTATAGAGAAAAGTATTATTTTGGTTAGACCAACTGCTGTTTGGTTGGGGGAGGGGGGAACAGAAAGCTGAGTCTAATTTAATTATTAATCAATTAGATGATTTTAGAGACAGCTCTTTGCAAGAGATCAGATAAAATGGTCAGACCCTATTGAATGGAGGGGTATGCCTAACTATTGAGGAAAATATAAGTGAGAGGTTTGTAGGATGTTAGTATAAGGGTACTTGTACAATATCACAAAATCAGCACTCTGTTGAGCACATGATTCTTAATATCCAGCAGAGCTCTTTTTTCCCAGGCTTCCCAAGGAAGTTTGGAGAGAGGTTGAGGTTTGTTTGGAGGGAGGTTGGTAGTGTTTGTAAGAGCTAGGAAGTGTATGCAGCGGACCAGAAAGGAGCAAAAGAAAAAAAAGAAACTAAAATGTTGTTTTGGGTTTGTGTGACATTACAAGCTAAAAAATAGGCTCTAATTATCTAACTTGCTCATCATTTTTCATGTTGAATCCTAAAGAAATCATGACTCTTCGTGGTATCATCTCGTAGCTCAAAAAGAGTTCTTTACACTGGTTAATGAAAAATGCTTCCACAGCAATTTATTTCATAGAAGGAAACCTAATCCCAACTTTATCCATGCAAATGAACAGAAAGTTAATTAAATAAAATAAATAAATGAATTTACACCACTGTAAAAGCTATGCAGATAAAGCCAGCTGTTTTGAGCTAGAGAAATGAAAAATACAGACTCTTCCAAGCATTGGGTAAGCATGGAGGGATATGTACTACCATACAGTGATACATACTGTATGGTATGACTATGGTTTCCATTCACAGTCTGTAAAAGTTTTTCCAGTTTGAATTCAGCTTGCCACATCATACCCAAGTTGTAAGGAATATAATCAGACAAGCACAAAGAAAACAGCATGAATTCTAACTCACCTTTTAGAAAAAAATTACAGTAGCTTGAAGGACTTGCTCACTTCCAAAGTGTAAGACTACAACTTATCTATGCCACAGTTAATGAGTTTTGCTTACTTGATTTTCCTAGTCTAAATCAGAATTTAATCAAAATAAGCATAGGATATACTAATAAGCTGGACCAGTTGAAGGTCAAAGAAGGAACAAGTTAGAAGTTGAACAGTGATAATTGTGATGTCATTTAAAAAAATAAGGTGAGGAAAATAAGCAGCCCTACTTTTGTAATCTAGCTACGGTCTAGAATTTGTATGTGACACAGACTTGCTTCAGCTACTTAATCACAGTAAGATTTATTTTGCTGACAAAGCCAGTGATTTTTTTTTTTTTTTACCAGTTCTTGAAAATAACTCTGGTGTTATGAGACAAGCATGATCTGTGTTTATTAACCTGTTTTTATATTTGAAAATTCTCTTACAGTAAACTTAATTTTCTGACTGGAAAAGAGAAGAATCAATGCAGTAGAAATAGTTCATTGTTGCAAAATATATTGTTATTCATTAAATTCTGACTATTTTTTCCTTGAAGGACTTCCGCAATGTGTTGCTGGAGATGGTGAAATACTGGGAAGTGAAACGGAGGTTAATAGTAACAGAAATGAGCCTGCTCATTTTATTTCAGAGATCTGCCAGCAGTCTGACAATGCCATTTCCTTAATAAAAATGGCTCCAGACAAAGGTAAACAAATCTAAGTAGAAATTAGATATAGTTTTAAAAACATAATTACTGCTTTTGAAGTAATTGTGAAGTAATTTTCACTTATTATCATAATGAGTACACATTAATGTCAGTAAAGGATAAACCTTTTGAATGAAGATGCCTAGCAGAATAGAAGAAATAGAAGATGCTGTTTCGTATATATCTGCAGCCTTCTTTCATTGTCTATCAGCCAGTTCAATAGTCAACTGTTGTTCAGTGGTGTACAACTGTTACAGCAAAGCAAAAGATTTAGAAAACCCACTCAAAAACAGGTGTGGTCTGCAGCTGAAATTCCCAAACTTCATTGGTTTGGAGGAATTTTCAGTCTGTAGTCCATTCATAAGTTGCTTCCTGGAAGCTGAGTTAAATAGATGTTACCTTAGTTGCTACATCCTGGGTCATGCAAGTCTTTCTAGAAAACAATGTCAGCCTAATAGTTGAAAAGTTCCAAATCTGAACAAAACTTCTCCCCCTTTTTTTTTCTCTTCAATCGTAAAGGCTTGCATCAGATTTTTTTCTTTGGGACAATGTAGTGTCAGAGCTGGAAGATGATCTTCAAGTGAGGAAGAGAGGCCATTTGACAGTGTTGCTGAAAACAATGTCCTTCGCTAGTCAGAGTGAGAACTCCTGAGGTACTTTGCACACGTGACTTGTACCATTCAGAGACACCTGATTCAGCAAGAGGGTTTTCTAAATGGGAGGAAATGAGACTTGAGGAAAGTCTAGAGAATTGTACTGTAGGAAGTATGATTCCAGTGTTTTCCAAGATGTATTTAGGAAGAGAAAAAAGAGGCAATCAGAAGTACAAGTTGAGAGAGCTTAAGAGGATCAGCATAAATACTTAATTTTGCTTGAATGGAAAGCTGCTTCTGGAGGTACAGCTAAGAGTTACTTCATATCTGACTCTTTCATAGACATTTGCTTTTAAGATCTGTATTTGCTTGAATTGTCCTCAGTGAATATTGATATAGCATGCCTTACTTATTTGAACGGCAGAACATTTTGAGCCAATTAATTTTGTCAACACTGCTTCATCACTGCAGGGTTGGAAAAAGCCACTGCAAAAAAATTCAAGTAGAAACAGACTTCCTGCGTTGCCACACACTTTGTTTTACCTCTTGGAAAAGGTTTGTGATCACAGATGTTTTAAACTATCTAAAGAGAAAATTTGTATATTTGGGGGGAGCTGCAGGAGCCTCCAAGCTCCAGCAGGAGAAGTTAAGCAGAGCTATCCAAGCTGCTGCAGCTGGAGGAGCAGTGGGAGGGAATGCAAAAGGCCACCACCAGTTCCAAGAGCATGTCTCAGCATGACAAATACTATTTATGGACATCCTCTTGCTAGATGTCTACAGTGGGAGGTAGCCAGCATCCCTGGGCTTGAGAAGAGACAGAGCACAAAGAGATGAGAAATCATTTTGCCGGGGTGTTGAGAGGCTCCGATTCCTTGTGAGATGCTTCTGGCTGTCCTTGGAGGGTCTGACTTCTGTCTCAGTCCTGGGAAACTGTGGTGGTGGAGGACTTTAGTGTGGCCTCCTGACCAAAACCGCTGGCCTCTCAGTCTTCCCAAACTGGGCTCGTTGCTGCCTGTCTGCCAGTGCTGGCGCTGCCCCTGAGGCTCTCCCGCAGGACAGAGCTCCTGCGTAGGCTCTGCTGTGGCACAGGCAGGTTTCCCAGAGAGGCAGTGCCTCTTCAGATCTGCCTGGACAGTGACCAAGGTCCTTTTCCATTCAGTCTGAGGCAACTTGGTCCATCGTCCTCAGATCGTCTCCATCCTAACCACCGTTCTCTTCCAGAGTTCAGTCATGTCAGGAGAGGGTGGGTTTCTCTGCCACTGCTGAGTCAGTGCCTCTCCTGCAGGATGGTGAGAGACCATTTGCCTTCTCTGGCACCCAAGGAGTGTCTCCACCGGGCTGTCCTCGAGAGCACGATTCACTCACACAGGGCTAGAAACCCAAGCTGGGCTGATCCATTTCCAATCCATGCCACAAAAACCCTGCACTGAAAAATAGGTGAAGACTTTTTCTGATTTCACCTGGAATCAAAGCCCTTTGGGGGCTGACAGCTCATATTGGGTGCCAAGGACTACTTCAGAACCCAGACTGCCATGCAGTGAAAGGAAGTGAACATCCATGGTGAAATCACCACGTGCCTTCAGCAGCCTGCAGGCACGCAGCCTGGTGAGCCGGGAGCCTTTACTGGCACCCACCAGCAGTGACATAGGAACTTGGCCGCTGAACTGAATTCAGTGTGGAAGGGGCACACAGTGACTGCTCAGGGTACTAGGCATGGTATTCTTCTTAATTTCATTTTTATTTAAAGTTCTGTTAAAAAAAATCAATACTGAAATTAAATTATCAGCCAGTGTTAATTATATCCTGTTACATTTTTATCTGCTCTGTTCTGATCTGATTTGCCTCTAGTCTTGGCTTCAGACATTTGAACACACCTACACACTCTATTATTCCCACGCACTTTTTTTTTTTTTTCCTGAAGTGGCGATGATGACAGCATTTTTAACTTCAGAACACAGCTAACAATCTTCCCCCTTTTTCTTTTTTGGTGGGAAAGAAGGTGGTAATCAGGATCTTAGTCAGGAAGTGCCTAAACAAGATAGATGTCTAGAACAGGACAAGAGGCTGGACAGAAAAAACAGGTTGAATCCCAGATGTGAGCCAGTAGCTTCAGTGATACATTTCTACTCTACTTGTGCAACAGCTAATCCCAGTAATACATTCAGGACCATTTTCATGGTTTCCAGCTTCACTAAGGAAATAGAGCAGAAATTTTTCCTTTTTCTGGGCTTCCAAACAGACAGAAGAGATGTGACTTCCACAGGGGAGCCCCTCTCAGCTCTTGAGGTTTGTAACAGTTGGCATGAGAAGGGAGGAATCTCTATTTGTGCTATCTACTGCAGATGAAACGCTCTCCTCCTGCTCAATGGAGATTTTATGCAGAGAGGTTGATCCGTAAGGGGACACTTGCCTGCTGATCATTTAGATTTCACGCTTACATCTTATGTTGTGGCGGACAGATGAATGAATTTTTTGCCTTAAACATTTCTTGGTGCATGGAGTGCAGGCAGGCCATAACCCCGAACAAGCCATCTGTCCCTGGCGGAAACAGGACTGGGCTGCTGCGACCCCCGAGATGGTCTCCCTGCGACCACCCGGAACACACCGAGCCTGCACTGAACGAGACCACAATCGGGCAGAGACTTCGGGGTCCGTTTTTAGCACAACTTCTATAAAACTTGCTTGGCATGAGTGGCTAAATTTGCTGAAGCCTTAGGCCGCACTCCCTAGTTTGGTGAGAAAGGGCCCCAGAGCTGGTGCAGGCGGGAACGATAAGGGAGTTACCAGCAATTTGCATTCCTGTGCACTGCTGAAACAGTGCTAATTGCTGGAGTTACCACCTCTTTGTCAAGACCTTGAGAGATGATGGTGGGACCCGAGGAAGGAAGACACACCTATAGGATGGAAGACACACCTGTCGGCAGAAACTGCAACAGAAAAGATAAGGGAGAAAAGAAACAGCCTGCCTAGGAACAACAATGAGATCCAATAAGGAGCAGGAGACCCCAGACTCAAAAATTACTATTGGTCTGAACTACCACGTGGGGGGGTGGGAAACTTAATTTGAAAAAGCTATAATTGCCCAGGGATCTCTTTGTTCAGGGTCCCTCTTTGGAGGTACCCAACTCGAGCTGTAACCACTGCACGCGTGTCATTCCGAGCTAACCTAGGGTCGGACCCAACTCGAGTTGTAATTACTGCACGCGCACCACCAAAACTTACACCCAGGGTGAAGAGGACCCACCTACCACCAGACGGGAGCCCCCCCACTGCCGAGACTCCCAAAGGAAGAGGACCAACAGGACGCCGCTGGATCCACGGGTGGTGATATCTTTCTCTCTCTCTCTCTCTCTCTCTCTCTCTTTCCCCCTCTCTTTTGTTGAATGTTGGTAAGATCTGTTTTTGTCTAGCTAGTTGCAGTATTCGCCATTGAATTATCCTATCTGACCACATGCCTTATCTTTGTGTTAATAAATCTTAAAACCAGTTGGCTGGTGTCGTTTCACCTTAATTCAGTCCAAGGGCATCACGAACTTGGTCGTTTGGCCCCAAGGGGAGGGAGGTCGTCCTGAACGACTCCTTTCGGGCCGCGACATATGTGCATGCTGATGCCTGGGCATTGTCTTTCTCAGCCAAGGGTAGTAGCTCTTGCACTTGGATGGGAGGCCTGGTGGCAAGGTTTGTAAGAGGGTGGGCTATTCTGGGTGTATGCTAGCGCTCTCTACAGAAAGGAAACCTTCTTCAGTTTAAAAGTACTGTAATTACAAAACCCTCCATTCTCTGTGAGAAGTAGTAGTTTTCTTATTGCTTTTGCAAAAACTTAAAGGAAGTACAAGCGTGGATGTTACTAAGCCCTACTTTTCTGCTGACACTAATCTGTAATTTGTGCCTAGTTCAGATGCCTGTTCAAACCATGCGCCTGGAAATTGAGGCAGAGTATTTGCACCGGTTGTTCAAATGTTCTTCTCATATGGAATCATTGCTGTGTTATGCTGTGAATGTTGCTTTTGCAGTGATGCAGCATAAGCGATAGTTCTTTTGACAGACATACCAATATACTGATGCTGGGAAACATCAGTCATCTAAAACCTCCCTGCTGAAAAATGCAGCCTGACTGTGACTCCTGATGCACCAGGCTTCCTGGCAGAGCTTCCATAAGGTCCAGGATGATTTTAGTCTGATTCTATCCAGACTTCTTCGGGCCATTCAGTGGCTCTTGCAGAACACAGCTGGTGTGGACATCACAGGCTGCTTGAAAATCATGTATTTTTTTTAAGGTTCCAGGCAGATGACTATGCCCTGGCCTTGCCTTTAAACTAACCGAACAGGACATGAGAAACCCCTGGGCATGACATGAGCAATTCCCAGACTTGAAGCCACCAATGTGAGAGGCCAGCAAAAGTTACATATAGTGCCGTGAGGAATGGATGGATTTCATAGATGGTTAAAAGTAAGTTATGTGAGAAATGATCGAACTTCACAGATAACTGGAGTGTTGGGGACTTTCTTGGGAGTGGAATCTTGCAAGACCAGCAGTGCCTGGGTAGCCATACCAGCAATACTATATAAGGCTAAGATTACCTAGGTAATGTTATCAGAAATACCAAATTTCAGTGTGGTTATAGCCAAATCAGGATCAAATGAGAAAAATAGTAAGGTAAGGGTGGTTAATCTGAGAGAAGAGTGGGGTGGAGAAAGGAAGGGTCAAGACATGGGAGAAGTGGTAGTAGATGCAAATTATGTAATAGGGGCTGTCCTTGGGTACCTGTCAGACAGCCCTGCCCTTTATCACTGCAGCCTGGAGCAGGACGATAAACTAAACCTGCTGTTCTGACCATACCATGCATTTCTGACTTGTTTCCACAGTCAAGAGGACTGGAGTGCATTCCCTTTCTAGCAAGGAACACCCACGATGGACAAATGGAGCATCGCAGCATCACCACGTTGGTATCTGTTCCAGGCCTGATGGCACCAACACCTCCCTGTCAGCCTAATATCAGCCTACCTGGATTTGCAATACAAATGTTGGTTACACACTTCATAACAGGTTGATGGCCCTGCTGCACAGTGCTGTGTCTCTAATGAATCCACTTGGAAGGTTTATTTTTACTCAGCCAAGATGTAATGAGGACAGCAATGACAGTCTCTAGACACGGACTGCAGGATGCAGGCTTATCTCGTCCCTTTGAGAACTGTAGGCACAGAAGTGCAGTGAGAAGCTCAGCGAGTTTTCACGCTGTTTCCTTTGGATCTTCATTTGTGACCACACGTTGGGCTGGCTGGAACATTACGTTTCAAACCGGGTTAGACAGAAAGTAGTATTTCCAACCAAATTAAATGCTTGGTAAAAAACTTCTTCTCTCCAGCAACCATCTTGATTCTGCAACTCAGGCATTCTTCTTCGGAAATAACGCTGCACTTTTCCCTGGGACTGCAGCACGGGGCATGAAAACAGGGGAGCAAACACTTCCAGCTGGAGCAAACCAAAAATGATATTTGGAAGTAGAACCATGGGAGCTCACAAAGCTCGTAGATAACTCTCTCTGTCTCGCCAGGCTCCCTCTCGCGGGCCTTCTTATCTGCCCTCTTTGCACTATGCTAGAGGCTGTTGAGGGAGCTCCAAGGTCAATGACTCCAGCCTCTGCAGGAGAAAGGGGACACACAGCACCTGCTCCACTGGCTTCTAGAAAGCATCACTGACAGTTCTGACAGAGTAAGCACAGAGCGGAGGGGAACAGAAAGCTTCCAAACTACTTTGCCAAAACTACCCAAAAAGTCACAAAGAGAAGACAACCCCAGCTAACCCAAAGTAGGGCAAGCCCCAGGACAAGGAACTGCGCAGACTGTATGATGACTAGGATTCAGAAATTATCTGCTCTGATTTACCCTTCTGCTTCCTCTCAGCAGTCTTTAGATTTTTGTGAGTTTTGCTAGGAACGCTGCAGTTTAAATAGAGGAGCTTTGCCCAAGTCAGTAGCAAAAAGTATTGGAGAATTAGAAAAACTTGAAACTCCTCCACCAAAGAGATTTTGAACTACTTCAGCCGAGCACTGCAGTCATGCAGTATTTCATGTGCTTGGTATATGTTCCTTATGGCACCCTGTATCCTTCCAGGGTGCATAGCACTCCTGTCTAGAGAACTAGTCCTGTCCACTACCTCACTTACCTGTTTTATCTACACCTTTAAGTGCAGCGTAGGACAGCCTGGTCTTTTCCATATGCACCACAGTGAATGTCATCCTTTGGATATAACACTGTTAGTGAAACTTCCTACAATCATCTGAATCAGGTTTGCATGTTCGAATGAATTTCTCTGGATGGTGGTTTAAATACAGCTCACTTGACTGGGCTCTTCTAAGCTTTCTGGCAGGGTATTTAACAGCTGCACACACAAAGCATTACCCGGTTTTGCATGTCCCCTATTGTGAAACACTTACAATGAAACAGTGTCACCTGAAGACTCAAAGACTGAGCCTATAGGGTATTAATAAAATTAAAAGAACAAAGCAGGGAATTAGAGTCTGAGGGAGGGCAAGACCTTTCCTTCTGGCACATGCAGGTATTCTGCAAGTACGGTATGTCAGAGGACAGAAATGGAGAAATAAAAAAGGCCTTTGTTTTCCAGGCAAAGAAGGGTCTAGCCCTTGCTTTCCAGGCACTTTTTAACAGGTGTCATGTCTACAGCATATAGAAGCATCCTGAACCCCTCCAGCTCTCCCATCTCAGGATGCTCCAGCCTTACTGGCATGTCTTACTGCCAGGAACCTGCCCTGTGGAACAGTGTTTTGTTTCCACAGGTCAAATGATATAAATTCCACAGATGTTTTGCTTGTGACTTCTTGGGCTGCTTCATTAACAAACATGCAGAAATGCTGAGGAAGAAATGCTTATAGTGGAAGTTTTAGGTTCAGGATGAACTTCTCATCATGGTAAGCGATGGCTGACAATGCTGGCAGGATGAAGTCTATGGATTGATCTCAGAATGAGTTCTTTATGCTGCCTTTTGGGGGCCTGAATAAATTGTTGTCACTTGTCTTGCCTCAGGAAAAGATGAGGTTCCTTAAGAGACTGGCATCTTCATGTGTGATGTGAGACAGCACCCACAAGGTGCTCCACCTCAAGGGGGTGGAGAATGCTAAAATATTACAGGTAGGGTATCGACTGGTAGCTGAATGGGTGACAGCAGAGAACAGTTCTCTGCTAACTACTAGTGTCCTATAAAGGACAGCAAACTGAATACTGCCCTGCAAGTGCCAGGAAGATGAGGGGAGCACAAGCATCATGAATGAATGAAGAAGGGAAATGAAATCCATAAGAATTAAAAAATATTTTATTTTTTATCCCCATTTCTTAAGATTCATGCTGTCACGCTCTGTGTGTGTGCATGTTTCTCTCTGTCTTTATTTGTGTATCTCTGTCCTTTTGAACGCTCCCATCAATAACTTTTGATTCTTGGTGTTTTCTAGAGGAAAAGAGATCTCAAGGATACCTGGCAAGAGGCCTCAAAGTAAAGGACATGCCCTCTTCCTCTTACTAGGGTATAGTTCAGTGCTTATTTGACAGGAAGGCTTCCACATGGGATGGAGAGGAAACATGAGAGAGTAAATGAATGCCTATACTGCAGGCAATTCTTCAGTTAAAGGTTTACATGAAGTTATTACCTAATCATTATCAAAATAACACAAAACACTCAACACCATGATATATTCTTATTACCAAACATGAAATTTATTCTTTAGCAGCAATGAATAAGGTCAGATAAAATGCACATAATTTAGTTCTAAGACTTTTGGACCGAAAAGGTGAAGGTGTAAGCTTGTGGAGTGGATAAGGGAAAGTGAAGAGGAAGAGGAGGCTAAGAACTTGTTTTAAGGCTTCAGGCCACATGCTGAATTTGTTATTTACATTCCTTCTTGATAAGGTTGATGAGAGTTGTTTACATGACTTAGGAGTGCCACGCCCCAATGTGACAAGGACTTCCAGGGACATTTAGAAAAAGAGGGTTTCATGGATTAACTACACCTCCAAACATTCAAACTATTAGCTATAGGGTATGCTAAGGGGCATGTGATCTATGGGCCCATGCAGCTGTGAGGTGGTTTTGAAGGATGTGGGGCATCCAGCACCCCAGTGGCAGACTTTGGAGTCTGAAGAGTGATTTGGATGCTTTTCAACTGTATCTAAATATTGTTCCTGCACAGTTTTGTGGTTTCAAAAGGTTCAGAGAAGCAGTTCAGCTTTAAAACTGAACTGTATTTTTTTTCTCAATTTACCCCAGCTCCCGAAGTGTTCTAGATATTCTGCAGACAGGTAGGAAGGCCAGGGGCATGGTTCAGCAATCTTTATTCACATTAGGAGTCTCAACAATAAGGTTTACTCTTCTCTGAGGGATTTATGATCTCCTTAGGGAAGGGCTAGCTAAAGAAAGGAATACAATAAAGTGATGGTGTGGGAAAGCTTAGCTGTGTCTCCCCCAGCCAGCATCTTTTGACTTGATCTTTCTTTGCTGTTGATTTTCATATTTATATTTGGCATCCTTCTGAAGTCCGTCTCATCACAATGGAAACACAAATCATGTTAATTAATGAGAGCAGCAGACAAAAAAAGGAGTTAGTGCTTCTTTGCCATAATCAAGGGCTCTTGAAAAAATGTGTCCTTGACATTGTTTTGGCTGAACAAAAATTAGAGGCATAATCACTGTTAGACTTGATTGACTTGATCTTTCTTTCTATTACACTGATGAAAAGTATATGTCAGAAATTCTTAGCCTCGTACAACTATATTGCCACATACACATATTGCTAAATAGCCAAGCATCATCTCCTTGGCATGGTCATCTATTACTGAGGCCGTTGAAATGTCTGAGGTAGTCCACAATGGCTTCAGGAAGACAGAGGGAAAAAAATCTTCCTGTAGATGTAAAATCTCTGCCAGGCATAGACAGAAGATATGTTGTGAATCAGAGCAGCACACCTGGAAAACCCATACATGCAAAACCTTTGATGACTTCTCTGCAAAGAGTATGCAGTCTTCAATGAGTAAGAAATTAGACAACCTTCCTTCTAATCCCAGACAGCAACTCCTGCTGCTCACTTTGGGATGCTGCCCTGACTGGGCACACACCAGCAGTAGCTAGGTATTGCTAGGTTTGAAGAGACAGAGACACTTCTTTAGGCTTGAGTAGACACCGGCGCGGCACATATCCACCTCAGTGGAGAGGGGTGAAGTTGGCAAAGCTCTGTGTAAAGGCTCCCTTGTGTGTCTTTAAATTCTTAAACCATCAGTCATCCATGGTTGCTTCCCAGCCAAACCTTTTCTCGTGAGTCCAGGTCTGACAGTGAATGAGACATAGAAGCTTTACCATCAAAGCCTATTCAGTTCCTTCCCCATCTTCTGTTGAGAGATGTTGAAAATGTTGTCTGGCTTGATACATGCCTTCATTCACCACCAGCAGCAAAGCAAGGCAACTGGCTTAGCAAGAAACACAGAGCTGTCCTAGTAAGGATAAGATGATTCTTAGAGCTCCAATGTCTACCTCAAGTGGGAAGGCAGCACTTTGCAGACTGCAGTGCAGGCTGACAGCAGTGGAGTGTCCATGCTGCCATGGAGTGTGGTCTGCAGATGGTGTCTGAGATTTTTGGCTACCAGACACAAATGGCTGAGCCAGAGAGACCCACCCAGCCCAGTCATACCGGTGCTCACAGGGCAGAAGCATTAACATTCCACAGGATGCTGCTGAAACCTCAGGGCACACCACTATGCCACAGTGTGTTGCTGAAATGGATGCACTGCCATGCATCCACCCCGCAGCTGGATTTGCGTCAGACCCTCCAGTCTCACTAACTGAGCATGCCTCATTGGCTGAAGCCCTGAGATTCAGTCACTAAACCCCAGACTATCTGATTCCAACAATTCATTGTTGACAGGCCCTTTAAATCTTCTAGTTAGTACATTCCCAGCCCTGTCAATGTTGACATCTTATCTGTAGAAGGACCTTGCTCACCCCCTGTTCTGCTGCACTGAAACTAGTCTCCTATTGACCCCCTCGGTTTCTGATTGTTAAAGTTGGGCTGAATGCAAAGAATCAGGTTAACCATAAACGGCTCAGGGACGAGGGACTCTAGTTTCCTGGATATCCCTGTTTTTTAAGAGAATTGCTGCATGTCAGCAGAGGTATGGAAGGTGATCAGTTGCTGGGGTTTACCCCATTGGAAATGTGAAGGACAGCATGGCAGTGGAGCAAGGGAGTAGAGGTTGTATTGATTCTGGGCCTGAGTCAGCCCTAGAAATGCTGTCACCACAATTACAAAGTAGGCTGAGCTGCTCTGCAGAAGACCTATACCGTATCTCTTCATCCATGGCACCATTCATATGCAGCTTGGATAAACCATCTTTGGAAAGTGGAGTGGGGGGAGTATGCCATTTTGGACCAAATTAGGTAAATATTAGCTTTTCAAATCTTTGTGAATCATTTTGGAGCTTCTGAGTCATCTTTATATGTAGCCAGAAACTGTACTCTGAATGTCCTGGGGTGGAAAGGTGAGGGTCAGTCTTCTTGACTTTATGATGCACACACCAAGAATCTTTGATGGGTGGCCAAGAGCCATAGGAGATGTACCACAGAGTTCCATAAGTACAGGTAGTAATTCTGTGGCAGGAGATTACATCAGGTCTTGGCATGTGGGATGAAGGTGAGCAAAAAGTATGGCAAGGTCTCAAAGAGTTCTACTTTGAAAGCCCCTCTTGGCTTATTTTCTTCTGCAGCTGAAGGCTCCAGTCATCCAGCAGCACCAACACTAGAACAGCCCTGTGTCAGACATATGGTATATTATCATGGAAGCCATCTTTGAACTGCAGGCCCAAGGGACAATGCTGGAGTCACAGGGTCTAGAAGACAGTCTTTCCTATCTGCTACTACTAGTCATCTCCAAGCTGAATTAGGATTATGTTAGCAAAGAAGAAAGTAAACTTGATTTCCTCTGCAGCAAAAGATCAATATAGTCTGAAGAATTTAGATGCAAGAGTCGTCCTAAGGAACCACTTACAAAACTTTCTTTAAAAGTTTGTCATCATCCAGAGATACTGTCTTAGCATGAGTTAAATTCAGCAAAACTGGATTCTTGCCCTCCCACCTGAATAGATAGTCTCAGAGATCCCTAGTACAACTAGTTCCTAGAGCCTTAGTAGATCAACTAGTCTGGTGTTGAGTCAATAGTTAGAGAAACCAAGGCACTTCAAACTCTTGATTCAGCATAAAAATAGTTCCATGAAACAGCTGGGTCTATGGCATCACAGAGTTGTCAATCATAGACTGTTCCATTCTCAGTATCTTGGATTTCTTGGTCTTATGATAAGTCAACCCTCGACTCTCTTCCCATCCTCAATCACTTTGTCTTTAAAAAAATACCATTTGTTACTATTATGCTGGGCTTCCCAAACACAAGCCAGACTCAGTGCAAACAAAAATCTCGCCTCTGTTGCTAACTTTCCCTGTGTTGTGGGAGTGGTGGGATGGGAGAGACTGCAGGGAGACTCAGTTCATTAAGGACAGGAAAATGGAGTTGATCAGCAAGAAGCAGACAAGTGGGAGTAGGAGGTAGAAAGCTCCAGCAGCTCTGACTCAGGCAACATGAATTGGGTGAGGTGGCCAGACAGGCAGGACACAACAGGGATGCGTGTGTGGGTCTAAGGCTGGTTGCACACCTGCCAGCTGGACACCAAAGGGCTTTTGGCAGGCAGGTGAGCAGTGGGCTACGCACAGCTGCTCAGGGAAGCAGTGGATAGATGACCAGAGGTGCTAGAAGATCAGAGCAGAGGTCTCTGCTCTTTGAACAGCAAGTGGGTAGAGCAGGAACAAAGTAAGCAGCAGAAGACAAGATGTACTTACTTTATTTAGCAAGGATGGGGAGTATTGCTGGATATGGGACAGCACAGCTGAGACTTGAAGGTTGAAGCAGCACAACTGAGCTCTTTTCAGTTACCTACAGTCCTATCACAGAAGGACCAAAACAAGCCCAAGGGAGGTACAGCAGCACCCTCTGGAGTTAGGGTCACACATAAGCATGGGAGCAGTGAAAATAATACATAGGGCTGGCTCTGCAGCTCTGATCAGTCGTGCTTGAAGTTCTGTTTATGTCCTCCTACAGAACCAAATGAGCTGTGATTAACAAACACAGGCCATTTCTAACATTACAGACTACACTTTCTGCTAATTGAAAAAAGAGGGAGGAGAGGAAAAAAAATTATTCAGCTCCTTCCCTCTGTGTCTATTCTCTGTCTTTGCTTCCTTCTGACTCTCTCTTGCTGGTGCTCCTCATGCCCTGTCTCCCCGCAGTGACAGAAAGGCTGTGTGATTCTGCTAGGACAGTTTCATCTTGCAGGAAAAACATCAGCCCCTGGGGAATTTAAGAGTTGTTAACACTGCAAGGTCATGCCTACATGCCTGCAATTAATGCTCTCCATCAAGTCCCTGCTCCTGGAATCATGTTAGGTTGTGTTTGTGTTTGTGTGCGCGCGCGCGTGTGTGTGTGCGCGCACGCGTGCACGTGCTAATGCGCATGTGCAGGGGGTGGGGAATCGCTGTGTTTAAACAAGAAAAAGTTAAGTTGTGAGTCCTAATTTGTGAGGGAAAAAAAAAAAAAAGAAACAAAAGAAGGTGGATACTAACAGAGCTAAAAATATAACAATAATGAAAAATAGGAAAACTAAGCGTGTCTGGCATTATTGTCAGGCCCCAGCCGGGAGGCAGCATCGGGCAGCTGTGGAGCCCCGTTCTGTAAAGGGCTGCTCTCTCTTAAGGCCCTTGGGTCCGCACTCTTCCTCGCGTTGGAAGACAAGTCGTGCGCGAGGGGAGGTGCGGGGCAGGAGCAGCTTGCGGAGGCGGAGGACAGGCAGGGACCTCGGCTGCGTGTGCAGGCACTAAAGCCGCAGCACTCCTCCAGACCCCAGCAGCAAGAGGGGCTTTGGTAGCCTGTATCGTAGCCCCCGCTATGCTCATTATTTCCATCCTTTAATTCCTTCCTGCTCTGCTGCACCCGTCCAGGGCCCGTGTCAGCCGCGCAGTGCCTGTTTGGTGGGCTGATGCCTCCCTGGCTGCGACGCAGGCGCTGCGGTGAGAAATGGCTGCGTGTCGCCGAGCAGCTGGAAGCAGTTATTAACAGAATTTGGCATCTGAGCTGAACTCTGAATGCATCCGGGTGGCTTGAATTGTTCTTAATTATATTTTTGTTTTATTGTTTTCATTTCAAGCGCTGCTCTTCCACTAGTCTCAGTATATCTCTGTGCTGTACATTTTCTTTTCTTTCAGCCTGGGGTAATTGCTCCTTGTTGTGCTGTGTTTGCCATTTTAATTTTTTATCATCTCTGTTACTTTCTTTTCCTTTCCCCTTTTGATTATTTGGTTATGTCATTCCCATTTGCCCTGACATTTCAATAAATTCACTGCTACATTATCTTTGTCCCTAGAGCTGAAGTTTATCCTTCTCTTCTAATGTCTCTGTCTCAAAGCTGGATATAAACTGTTTATTTTTTCCTAACAGCTTTCCTTTTGGGCTGAGCAGCAAACACGGGCAGAAAACAGCCCTGCCTGCAGACAGCAGCTCACAGCGGGTAATCCCGGTGCCAGAGTGCCCCCTTCCAGAAATACCGGGGAATAACAAGGCTCCTCTCAGTTACGAAAATACTGTTCACAAGAAGCTGGAAGGACGCTGTGGCTCAGTGTTTTGGCAGTAAGTTAGGGCCCGTGTGCGTAGATGAGACTCGCTGGAAGGATGATGGTGAAAATGGTGTGTCATGAAGCGAAGTCTTTTGGAATCTGTGTTCTGCGATTAGAGGTTCAGAGTCTGCTGGGGTTTTTCCCTTCTTGCTCTCTCTCAGGTATTTGTGTTTTGCTCTGCCACACTCACTTTTCGACCACCACCTAGAAAGGGGCTGTCAGGGCAGTCTGAGTCTGAGCCTCGCCGTGCATGGGGCAAAGTGTGCTCTTCTGCCGTGCCGCCGCAGCTAGCACCTGGGGCACAGCTGTGCAGAGGCAGGTGGCTTACTTGTGGGCAGGTATTCTATCCTTTGCAGTAGCTTACTCAGCCCTGAACAGCTGGTTTCTGTTTGGTCTAGACTTTGGGCTTTGGCAGGCATTGACAAGTCTTGCTCCACGGTTAAAGACGTCAGGGCTCCAGCCTGGCTGGTTCACCCGCTCGGGTAGGGAATGGCCTCTCTCGCAGCGTCAGCCGCATGCAATGAGTAGAACAGCTCTGCAGCCTCAGCTTCAGCCACTTCGGAGCAACGTCTGGCAGCTTAGTTTAAACTGGTGGATTAAGATTTGTTTCAGCTAAATTGCTGGCCTTTGTACTGACCCGGTGGAGGCACACCCAGCTGCTGGAGCCCAGTGTCCCTGCTGCGGGGGCAGCAACATCTGGCGGAGATGCCGAACAGACAGCTGGTGGGGAGAGAGGAGAAGGACGGAAGGAGCATGATGCTCTCTTGACCTGCCATGTGCAGGCTCAACAGTGTTTACACTGTCAGCATTCTCTGAAACAAGATCCTAGCAAATGGTTTGGTTTCTGTAACATCGGAATGACCAAGAACTTGAGCTGTGATTTGATGTGTGAATTCAGGCCAGCAGCCACCTGTATATAGCACTTTCTCAGGCTTTGTTGGGAGACATTTACTCATTCAAAGGCAGAACACAGACATTGAACCAGACTTTTGAATAAGAACTACTCTCAACATGGGGAAGGCAGGCTGTGGTCATAGCTGCATTAAGAGGAAATGTGACAGAAACACGCTCTCCTTGGTTCTTTCCAGGGAGGTACAAACCCAAATAGTTCATGCAGAACCGTAACACCAGGGTTAAGGTGAGGTTAGCAAATCAGACAACCCACTTTTTTCTGTGTTGCTTTTATTATGATTAACCTTCATTCATATATGAGAAACATCATTTCCAAGTCTTTCTCTTTTAGACTGTAATTCCTAGTGTATTAATAAGTTGAGCTGTTGGAGTCTTGCTCTCTGTTACACCTTTTCTCTCAGAGCAGAGGAAACCCCAACCTGGTAGCTGCTTGTTATTGGTTCCAGTACTGGAAGGTATCTTGGTAATATGTAGCAGCTCTTCAACACTTTGGAAAGTATAAAGGCTCCTGTAAAAGCTCTCTCACCACTTAAATAACATTGTTGAACGAAAGCCCACAGCATTCACATGTGATAAGCATTGTGTTACACAGAAAAGGAAGCTAAGCCAGCACGCAGGTACATGACATGCCCAAGAGCGCATAGCAAGTCAAGGACACAACAAAGAATACAACCCAGCTGTTTTGTTCTAGGCCTCACCTTTATAAGACAAGTTTATTGTTTTACACCGTAGCAGCAACTACATTGGGAATGTGACCCATGACTACGTGGTGACCCTAAGTCAGGTCTTCCCACTCTGCAACTGGCTAGTCAGGGCAGCACCACAGGCAGGTCAAAGGCTCTGACACTGCTGCCTGAGGTAGCAACACACCCGTGCTGAGCCCGAGTGTGCACTAATGTATTCGTAATGCGGCTGAGCTGGGAGAGCACCAACATAG
Organism: Dromaius novaehollandiae; assembly: GCF_036370855.1. Taxonomy (NCBI): domain Eukaryota; kingdom Metazoa; phylum Chordata; class Aves; order Casuariiformes; family Dromaiidae; genus Dromaius; species Dromaius novaehollandiae. The sequence goes on from NC_088099.1 coordinate 32,965,795, forward strand.
AAATACAGCTGCATCCCAGCAGGACAGGGCTAGAGCCTCTCCTCCATGGAAACCTCAGCAGTCAGTAGACATTAGGTGGTTTGGAAAGTGCAAAGTATTATAGTTAGGTCACTTGTCTGAACTAGCAACGGAGCCTGAATTATGCAGGTTTTGAAGACAAGAGGCACTTACTGCTATCAGTAAATGGGTGATAATGGGTGTCCATATTTGGTTGCATACATATATGGACAACCAAGCAAAGCTGTGCCCTAGTATGGAGGGTACTGTCATTTTATTTTATTTCTAATGAGATGCTAGGACTAAGCAAGGTGGCTGTTGCTGGACTAAGGCAAGCTTAGCCCTGCTGTAATTACTAGTCGCGGTGGTAATCACCAGACCTTATTATCCCCGCCCATCCCATGTTTGTCTTGTCCTCCAACCCTCTAAATGTTAATGACACTTTTTTTGTCTTGGTTGAAGTATATTAGAAGGTTTTTCAGGGCCAGATTTAGGTTCTTCTATAAGTTTGCACCAGGCTTACGGTGTCACAGGGTAGCTGAAGGAAGCAACCAGCCCCTAGCACAGGAACAAAGCTAAGCTCTGCCCTGCTGCCTGCGGCCTTCTGGTTATGCCAAGGATTTTTAGACTGCAGGTGCCAGGTAATTCCTGGCAATGCTGGCAGCCAGCCTCCTGCCTATTTGCACCAGAACTTCAATGCAGACCACCCACGCTCATGCAAGGCGCCTCTGTAAGAACAGCCCTATGCAGCATTCCCATGAAGTTAGCCTCTTCCAAATTTTTATTTATAGTGGAGCTAAAAAGTGACACCTCTGCCCCCCCCCCCACTTCGTTTTAGATACCAAGGTAGGAACATCTTGTGTCGTGAAGCACGTATAAGGAAAACAGTACTTTTACACCCAAATTTACCACAGAACTTGCTGTGTGGAGATGAATGGAAAAAAAAAGTATCCATTAAGTGACAGAACTGGGTTTCATGCTATGTCATTATTTTAGCACTGCCTCTTTGCTAGGCACACAGCAAACAACTGTAAGTAAATAATTATGACTAAATTCCCTTGGTAAAATGTAAGAACTAGCATTTATTTGCTTGCTGATGCATTAACCCAGCAGTTTTGCTTATACTCTTATAAAGGCCCTAGGAGGACAGATGCTCCCTCACAGGCGTTACAGGGGTCAGTTTGGCCATGTGTCAAATCAGCAACACGAGGAAGCCTGTGAGCAGGCATGCGAGGCAAACCCACACTAGGCAATAAGAAACAGGGCTGCCAAGCCACACACATACATGCATGCACACACACACAAGCACCACTAAACACCGTGCGAGGAGGCTATGGCCGTTGCATTGCTATGGAGCAAGAGTGAACAGGTGAGAAGAGAAAAGCCTCCACGCAGCAGGACCCATGTCTGCTCTAGGTAAGCACCCTAAGGATCCAGCCTAAGAAGTGCTAGTTCAGACTCTTTGGAAATGTATTGTTCAATAAATGGTGTCATCTGCCACTAGGCACCCTGGTGCACATGTTAAGTGGCCATTTATCTGTGTGCTTTCTCTCTCCCAGCATGTTGTGCAGATGAGAAGTTGACCATCAGGCTGTCACATTCATGCACAGACCCGAGATGCTTCCAGGGGCTCCTGCACATGCATTTGGGCCAAAGTGGCAGACGGAGGGATCTGGGAGTAGCTGAGAGTCTCCTGGAGATCCTCCCATACTCTGGGGCTATGCAGCAACCAAGCCAGCCTCCAGCCTAAGGCAGATGCAACCTTCAGCTGTGCTTTCAAGCCCCTCGAGACCCAGACAAAAGCTCTGCAGCTTTCTGTGTGTACCTCCAGGTGCCAAATAACCCAGGCCAGGAGCAGGGACTGTCTGCATTGGCTGGGCTGAGCTGAGCTAAGGTTGTTGTGAGGGGGCCAACTTGACTAGTGTAGCTAGGCTGCTGAAGCTGCCAAAGTGGCATAAAATGGGGCACCAGCGTCAGCCTCATTTTATAAAGCATCACCACTTCTAATGCATCAGTTTTAAATAGCTCCATTAGGTAAATTAAAAACAGGACAGCAATTACCTAGCCTTGTAACTAATCAAGGGCTGCCTGCCTGCCGGTGGTCTACAGAGTATCATACACAAAGGAAAAGAGCTGTTGTACCACAGTAACCCAGGAGGCCTCTGTAGATGTGCTTCATTTTGAGCTGCAACTTCTGGGTCAAGTGGGCTTTTAACACACCATATTTGCCTCTCTACCTTTGTACCACCAGGTAAGTAGGCCCTGATGTATTTGCATGAAAATAATTTAGACACAATCTTCTCAAGCTGACATACTGGGGGTAGGCAGAGAGAAGGGAGCTTCAGAACTAGATTCCCCCAATTTTAAGCATGTAACTCTACCCACAATCACCTGAGATCCCTTCCCCAGCCAGGCAGAGGTTCTTCTACAGCTGGGAAGAGCAGGGAAGAGACTGACTGAGGATTTTCAAAACTGCCCTCTGCCACTCAGTCTGTCACCAAAGGTGGGCATCTCTAGGCTCTATAGATACTGGGAGGTTCCTCTCCCCCTTCCTCCCCACTCTACAATTTGTTTGTACTTCAGTATTAAAAATATATATATATATTCGGTGATTAAGACTCTGGAAGCTGCTTGCTGTACTCATCAAAGAAAAGGAAGTGCCAACTATTTTCTTTTACCAAATGTTCCTGTAATCAAAGTGCTCAGTGCTTCAGTTGTTAATGCTTATACCCTCCCACCCCACATACAGCCAGTGGTTCACCAAACTGAGGATGAGGTAACCCTCATCAGTTGGTACTTTCACGCAGCTACACCAATACCTTTATTTTCCTTGCGCAATGCACTGTTTCCTTGTAGAGCGCACTACAGAGACAAGGCATCCTGGTGAGAACAAGATCCCTACTCAGTCGAGCCAGCTTCACACAATCAGTTAAAAATACTTCTCATTCCTGTCCTCAAAACACCAAACAGGGAGTGCGGGGTTGTGAAGTGAGAGGGGGAACGGAATCACGTTTTGACTTGGAAGCTTTTTTCTCCCCCATTTGCTGTGATGAGGCTCTTGCAGCCAGAGAGGGAAAAACTACTCGCTATCTTCCCAGTGCATCATGGCTAAAACTGCACAGGGCTTTCCCGAAAGAGCCTCCCGGCCCCAGCACAGCTCAGGGCTGTGCCTCGCAGTGCTGCTCATCTGGGGCTCAGACTTGGCCACAACATTACAAGGGAAAGCACGTGCAAAAATGCTTCCAGATACAAAGAAGATGGAAAGAAGTTTTTTGCTGCTGTTTTTCCAGTGGTGACAGTCATAATTTTGTTTGGGGATTTTTGTTGTTTTTTTTTAAACACCAATAGATACAATGTTTCCTGAAGAAGCTTATCTCCTGAAATAGTACACATTTCAAACTAGCAAATTAAATTGGAAAAATCAACCATAACTTTGCCTTTGTATGCTATTTGTCTGGCTGACTTTCTTATAACCTTGCTCTAAGACTGTCTATGCTCAAATCTAAATCATATACATTTTTTCAGTTACAAGATTTTTTTCTTGAAATGTAATGAAGGTGTTTGAATTACTACCTATTTTAGTGAAGCTACCCCCCCAAAAAAAGCCTGTTGCTAACTGTAATAATTAAAGTGCACCAGAAAAAAACAATTCATCCACCTGGCAAAAAGGATCAGTATTACACTAAGAGTGAGATACAGGCTCCCAGCCACCGTAAATCAGTGCAGCCTCGATGACTGTACAGCAACTGATATTCTGATCTATTACTGCTGCTTTGCTCATCTCTGCATGTGTTGTCCTCCCCTCCAGCTTTTGTACAGAAAAATACAAAGCACACAGAAACACATTTAGCTTGCTGACATAATGCCCGTATTTAATCTCTTAAAACAAGAATAAAATCAAGAATAAAAATTTCATTTAAGTCATACAGTACATTATATTAATCTTTCAGCAATGACCCAATCTACAGTACTCAAATGCCTGGCATGAAGTCTATTATCTCAGCATTTAACAAGTGTATAACCAGTGACACAGTAAAAGAAGAGCTCACGATACATGGCTAATACAATGAGTTTAGATTTTAAGAGTCCAGCTAGGGTTTGTAGTGTACGGGTCACTTTTAAACACTACTTTAATCAACCTTTTTTGTTCAGTCAATCTGTTTGGGGTTTTTTTTTGTCTGTTATATATGAGTTTTTCCATTATGTACAGGAAGATTTATTTCAAATGAAATTGCACAAGTTAGAATATCTATCTATAGGCATACATAGTCAATCTAACTAAAAATGTAATAAGCAGTAATTACTCAGTCCTGGTTATACATTCCTAAAGGCTTAATAATACAGTTTTAAAAGAAAAAAAAAAGAAAAGAAAAACATGGTTGTAGGGTGGCAACCTCTGCAAGAAGCCTCCTCCCCTCCCCAAATAACCAAGGGTTAGTTTTACTTTCCACATTTGAAATGGGGTCTACAAAGAAGACATCTCAGCTCCTAGGTAATACAAAACATGTGACTGTGCCCTTTCTGAAGTCTGAATGGTTCAATCCAAAATTCAGTGAAGCTCTCATATGAATAATATTGGTAGAATACAGATTGTTAACATAAGTTAGGACAATATGCCCAGATAACATATTTGGATAGCAAAATCGTATGTTTTAGGGGGCCATTATCCAGCAGTTAAAGCAGCTTGAAAGAGGTCAGCACTCCCTGCAGCAGCTGAGGAGGAGGGGCAGGGGTCTGCTCTTCTGTTTCTTAGCCAAAGCTAAAGCTGGATTTTCCCCAACTCCCTTTTACTCCAGTACCTGCCACCTCCTGCTCTCACCCCTTTGGGCAGAGCTCCTTACCACTTTCCGGGAGGGCATCTCCCAACCCGAAGATGGCCCGAGGTGCTGCGGGGAGCTCAGGGGGTGCAAGCCTCCCCTCCTCAACCCCAGGGCAGGGCTTCTCCCGATGCTTGCAGGCAGGCAGAGGTCTATGGCTACTTAACTTCTACCACAGGCACTGGGACTCCCACTGACGTACTGCTGCTCAAGACTTCTTCCTACAAGGTGAGCAGGAGTTCTGCAGTTAGGTGGCTTTCTGGCTTGTGGCCTTAACTACTGCATAAATTTATATGCAGTAACAAATGGAGACACTTCTCCATAGAGTAGGTAGTGTTACCAAACACTAAGAGGTAGAGGGCTACCTCTAAGGTAAAGCTAGTTAAACACAAGGGTAATGGAACATCATCTTTCAGCATTAGCAAAACAAACATAACTAGCTCTAGCACAACTGCTTTGGCTTTTTCAATCTCTCTTTTCTGGTGCCAGGTCCTGCTACAAATGGAAAAGAAACAGAGAGAATCACTTTTCTAGATGAAAAAGCAGCAGAATCGTAGAACTTGAGGATCTGCTTTGTAATTTGCTACTGGCATAAGCAAAACAAAAAAGTCCCATTTATTGTTTTTTTAAAAAAAAAAAAAGAAAAAATCCAGACTATCCAGTGCACCTTCTCTGCACATACACACACACATGCACACACACACCAGTGGACAGCTCCAGAAGAACAGGCATGGGAACCACAAAGCCCAATTTGTGAAGAGACATGGGGAATCTCACATTTCTGTATTTGATTCTCATTCAGCAATGATGTATCGTAAGCAGCAAAGTGATGTATTGTAAGAAATATATGGTCACAGCACACACATACACCCAAATGCAACTATGGATACATTTTTCCCATAATTTTTTGATAGATGCTGTTATTCATTTAGCAGTTTCTTCTTGGCTGTGCTGAAGTTTTTGAAGAGCATCTGCTGCTTCTTTAACCATTATCAGAACATAAGAACCTCAGTGGCAATGAACAATCAATTTAGTTAGTACCACAAACAACAATCTCCACTTAAGATTCTTTATGAACTGTTTTGAAAGTTGAATCCGACTCTGCTCCTTTGGTGCCACTCTATTTTTTAAAATTAACAAACACAGCATATTAATGCAAATTTGATGTTTTCTAAAAATTAGAAATGGTCAGATAATTAGTTCAGCAATACACAAAGTGCATCTATTTGGTTCTTTCCATAGACCACCTTCTTTTGTGAGTTTAAATTCCTTCACAGTTTAAAATATTGTGAAGAAATTATATGTATACTTTATGTATAGAACTATTTATATACATACACATATATACACACAACTCTGTACTTTATATAGTTGTAAACACCCATTACATAACTATTTATATTATATACACATGGCATGAACACACACTCAGTGAAAAGTTGATGTAGGCCAAAATCATTCCATCAGGTTTAATGGAATAACCATGAGTGAGTTAAGAGAGACAGACACACATATATTAGATAAGGGAAAGACCAATTAAATCAGCTCTTCCATTTTCCTATTAACACAGTATTGTTCCCACCCAGCTCCATGTTCCATATACACATACACTGCTATTCTGCACTCTGTTTACTTCAGAGGGCAGTGGTGGTTCTTTTTTCCAAGTGAAAAAGCAGTCAATATTTACTCAGGCTCATTGTAACCTCTTCTGCAGAAGTGCAGCACACCTGGGTTTAGACATCTCGGAGGACGCCGAAAGCTGCGCTGCTGTTAGCTGAAAGCACCTGCTGAAGCATTATTGCATGGTTATGGAACAGCTATCAGTTGTTCACAGCCTGTGAACTCTTTCTCTCCAAGAAGTGGTACAATTGTATAAATACATATTTTAGCATAAAACAGTTTAACACAAGGCAAGTCCAGGTACAAGTGAGACCTAAAGGCCTATGGGTGAACTTTAAAGGCCAAGAGTTCTTCAGAGTGCATGTTGTTTAAGGAACGCAAGTCAGGTAATTTCAAAAGAAGTTTTGTGAAAATAGAGGCTTCATTTGGGTGGTTTTTCATGATTAAGGTCCTTAATGCACGGATTAGTGTTTCTTGAAGTGCCTCCACAGAATTGACATTTTCTATTCCAGACCGATCTAAGGAGAAAAGAACGAGGGGAAGGGGGTGGGAAAAAGGACCAAACATGTAGTTTTCGACATAAAGCTACTGCAAGAATCACTTACTTGGAAAAAAAAAAAAAATCCACCCCCCCAAAACTAGCAGAATAAAAAATTAAAATTGAGCTTCACATTTGGAGGAGGTATGAGGAACTCCCATTCAAGGGAAAAATAAATAAATAAATAAATAAATCACACTCTAACCTGCACTACAGGACCCCTAGGGGTAAAGGGAGCACAAGCCTTGACAAGACTGGGCCCTATCTTTAAGTGTATTTAGCAAGCACTGACAAAATGAAACTTCACAGGAGAATGATGCACCCAAAAATTCCCAACTGAAGAGGAAAAGAAGAATTTCAATATCAAGAAAAATATTATACTCTCACACACTGCAGTTACCCCATGTCTGAACATCTCTATTAAGAAAGCTGTATTAAGCATATACCTGTCTTCCTTAGGTGGTACCTAAGTATCTTAAAAGGATGAATTTTTAAGCAAAATATCTCACCTAATGATCATGTGCAGTAACATTTTTTTTTTAAGCTGTAGTCTCCCTTCTTAAACTCCATGCAAATTCAACAAGGCATGTACATATACAAGTGACTGATGTGAAGAGCAATGTGCTTTGATGTGTACATGTACTTAAGCACTTTGCAGAACTGGGACACAGAATGACAACAGCTCTCTGGAGTAGCACTGAGCCAGTTCCTACAGGCAGGCTGGGAATCCCTTCCTTATGCTGTCAGTGTCAATCTAATCAGACTACTCAGATGAACAGCGTCTAGAAAGTCCTCCTGGACCATTCACTGCAATTCCCTACCTTTAAGGAAAAAGATATTATATTCTTCACTTAAAGATCTGTCCTAAAGCAGTTAATTTTTTTTTGTTCCTGAAGAACGATTGTTCCAGAAAATTTTTGCCCTAACAATCAGGAACTTTGGTTAATGTCAATCTGTATTCATTAACACACGTCACATGTATTTATTCTTCTGTGAACATTGTCCACTAGGTCTGATAGCTATTCTCCTCTGGGTGTTCACGTTCAATCCATCTATGTATCCAGACAGAGAGAACATAAGAATGAGATAGAGAGAAGAGACAGAACAAGAGAACAATGCTCTCAGCCTTTACTTGGCTAAGCTAACTATCCCACTTGCCATCCTCTAAAAATCTTTCAGTTTTATTCTATCCTGAACAAGGCTGACCAGATTTGCATGCAGTATGCAAGATGAGGTCTCTCAAGAACTGTACAGCAACAATGCTACTTCCTTGTCTCTTTTGGAAGAAAAATGCAATCCTAAAAATCTCTTCTGACTGCCTCAGGCAAGTTGTTGTGGCCTCCTCTGTTCAGTAAATCCAAATCTTTCTTCTCTCTCTCACGCTACTTCTGGTTGCTCCCAGTGCCCAGCTGAAATCTTTGCTATTACCATCCCAATAAGGGAGAATAACATATGGCGGGCTTTTTTTAAAATTTTTTTTATATCCTGCAATCACACAGCATCATCCTCAGCTTGGTAAGAGATTATCCTGCCTCTAGACCTGCATGAACTGCATTCTTTCGGCTTTGTTTCCACCTTGCTTCCTCTTTCTTCACACCCCAGTGTCCATGATCCATCTTGCCCTTTCCTCTCCATATTCAACACATCCAGCTAACTGAAACCAGAGGCAAAGTTTTCATTTAGTTTGGGAATGGCACAAAGGTAACTTCACAACACCACCAGAAACACCACTACATCCTCGCTCTATGGTCCTGCTTCTCCTTTCTTTGCCATATGACACAGAAACAAGAGGGTATGCAGAGACTACACATTCTTCACTGCTACCATGCTTATCTTTCAGTCTGCACATTCTGAATATGTTAATGTTAAAATGTTAAAAATCCACATACTTAGGCATTTTAGGACCAATCAAGTCGTGCTTTATGAAACTCTAGAAGTATTTTGTCAAGAAGTTTTGGAAGTTGTGATTGGTCTGCAGTTCAATCACAAAGGAAACTAAGACAGGCAATGCTTATGCCCAAAGCCATGATCTGAAAAACCCTGCTCAGCAGTTGTGAGAAGCCTAAATACCAAACACCTCCTCTTTTTGTCCTGCTGCACAACCCTGACAGTGTGTGTTGTACATGCCAGAACTGTCCACACTACGTAACATCTCTCAGATAAGACCTACTGGGATCCAGCAACAACACGGAACAGAACTTATAGGGTTCTGGTGGCTCAACACACTCTCTAGGCTAAGAGCACGCTTAACACAACAGAGCAGATAGAGCCACTTACATTCAAAACAGGTGGTACTGAGGTTGTGATATTCTTGGGCCCAGCAGCTGAACAAACAAGCAAGAAGTGTGGCTGTAGCCTAGTTATGACATTGCACAAGGAAGGAAGACACCTGGTGGTTCTCAGTCCTTATTTTGAAGGTCCTCTGGTTCTTGTCAACTTTTCTTTCCTTGCCAATTTTATTTTTTAGAATATATAAAGCAGAGTCCGGAAGAGAGACTAGAACTCCAGATTCCTCTCTGCTACTGGAACATTTTCACTAACAGACGACAGTGCTGTACTTTCTTCATGCTGCCATTCCTTCTGGCTTTTGAGTCTTGCCAGCCATGTACCACTCCTCTCATGACCACCGCTTACAAATTTAATAGGCTTCAGCTGCTCCACCCTGTACTATCAAATTTCAGGTAGGCCCTGCACATGGCTACTGGACTGAGTTGTCCTATCTTGTTTACAGAGGCTTCAAGTGCCTACAGCCTCATGCCTGAGGTGCTCTTCCCTGAGGAGGCAGACATGGGTCTAAACCACTCATGCTGAAGAATAATACTGAGGTGAGTGGTCCCAAACACTGGCTTATTGCCTGAGGAACGGGCACCACCAGCATTCCTGCTTGCTACCTTTGGAGAGCTCCATATCCAGCAAGCAGGCATTCTACATCTTTTATTCCAGGCATTATACGCACAGCTAATGTGCTTAATCTGGGCTTTAGATAATACTACAGAAGTAGGTGCTTAATCCTTCTTTGAATTTGGGCCAGGGTGTTCTGTATTTCCAGGGACTGCAACAAGATATGAGACTGATGAAGATGTTAATGGATTGGCAAACATTTAACGGTATGAAGTTATGATGCCCATGAAGAGGGCTCTCTCGCTGACACAGAGAGAGATCAAACTGCTGGATTTAAACTTATGGCTTCTAAATAGCTATCAGGCAGTAAGCTCCATCCTTCCTCAATTTCCTCCCAATCCCTCAAAGGGGAAAAAAAACAGACTTTTCTACTACTAAATGTATTTTTGAATTCCATAAAGTTTTAGGAAAATCCCTTTACCATGTTTTTCCTGAAGACAGTATTAGACAGAACAGACATGTAAGAAATAAATGATAGGCTGCTAGTAGCTTGAAACCTACTAAACTGGACTTAGTCTTGAAACACCAAAATATAATTTTACAGAAATCTTTCGATATAGAGAGACATATTCAAAATTTGGCATAGGTATAAGATAACTTTCTCTCCTTACCAGCAGATACCAGGACAACTGCTGTAAACAAACTCATTTCCTCATCACTAAGTTGCAGGGCATTTAGTTTCTCACTAAATTCAAACATTGAGTTGAGCAGATCACCAGCTCCCATTGAATGCAAGTCATCCACGCTGTACTTCTTTCCACTGAGGAAGGTGACGGTACGTTCCTTTGCATCAAACAAAGATGCAAATCGTACCATTAAAACCTGGTGAAAGGGGAAAAAAAAAGTAATATAGGTGGATTTCTAGAAAATCAAAGAGAAACCAATTTAACATCATTCAAACTGACTTATTACCCACTGTACAAGCATTTTGTATAGAAATGTAAGCATGCTATTGAGCTGTAAAAAACAATGCAAGCTCTGCTCCAGTAGTCTGTGTGGAACAAACAAAAAAAAATAGAGAATGGATGCAGGGGAGGGGCTTTAGCATGTGAAAGGGAGGAAAATGAAAATGTAAGCCTCAGACAGCCTGAGCCATGAAGACAATGCCATTCATAAATATGCCAGTAGGACAACTTGCTTAAGCCACTGGACAGCCAAAGACATAGAGAGCATTAAAAGAAATGTTTTCTTGGCCATGAGCAGCAAATTAAAGGTATTGAACCAGATTCTTGCTTGGTGTAAACTGGAGTAGTTCCACTGAAATAATGCTGATTTACACCACCGGACGATCTGGCCCAGTAAGCATTCTTTGGAAAAGTACCATGCCACATCACTGTTTCCACAGGTATGTTAATGCGGTCTGGTAGAAAGGAGCCACGTGTACGGCCTTCTAAAGGCTAGGGCAGCAGGGCTTCAAACGGCACCTGGTCTGTGGCCACAGCTGGGAATACCCCTTTGGTATAAGCACCTTGGCTGGAGCAGTTGAGATGTGCTGAACTTACCCCGGTAGGCTGAAATTTCTCTTGTGGTTTCTCAGCCGTATTGTGAAATGTTTCCCTGTGGAATGGCTTGTAAAGTTTCATTTGCTCATGTTCAACAACCTTATTTACATTTTTCCAGGTTTAAGTTGCACACAACAGCCTTCTTATTTGGAGAAAATGAACCAACTGGTATTGGCTAAAACGTCAGACTTGCTGTACCCTCTTGGTGTGACAGTCTTCTCTTCTCACTTACCCTACATAACTACATTAATTTAAATGGCATTTACTACAGATGAGAGGAGAAACAGGTTTTCAGCAAAGACTAGTGCCTTTGACAAGCTTAAGGAAGGAGGGTTCAGGAAAAAAAAAAAAAAGAAACGTTTAAGAATTCAAATACCATTCATGCACATTACATGACCTGCTGCTAAATTTAAACAGCCAAATGACATGCAGCAATCTTGATGAACACATGAGCGCTATATATTATTCACTTTTGTTACCTAAGCTATATGTCCTCTGATGACACTGACTACTGTGTGCAGAAAACTAGGCACTAGCGAAGCCCTGAGAATACAACTACATGAGACTGAAAGGGCAGGCAGAGCTGAAGCTGACCTTGTGCATTAGCAGGGACCCACCAGCTACTCCACAACTTTCCAGTTCAAAATGCTAATCCCTTTATAGAACGGAGTTTTAGAAACAAGGAATCACTAACTTGAAATAAGGAGCAGTGTCTTTTGGGCAACCCAATATTAATGCTGGTCTTCAAAACTGAAACCTACGAACCTGCATTGATTTCCACTAGGGCAGGAACTCAGCCTATAGATTTTAATCTTAAAATTCGGATCCAAGAAGGAGTAGCTAAGATGGTAGTTACAGCATGTAATTCTTCCTGTTTCACTTCAAGCCAGGCTCCTATTTGTGCATGCTGAGAAAGCGCCTGATCAATCCTATCATTTCACCACAACAACACAAGCGCCTAAAAATTCCACACAGGCAAGAGCTCACTCACTTCCCCGCTAGCTGCAGCCAAATTATCAAGTTTGTGAGACTGCTGATAAATTGAGTCGCTAGCCCAGTGGATTCAAGGGGCTTATTAGTTCTACCACTACATTTTGGAAGGGGAAAATCAGCTCAAGTCTAGTTGGGTCCCTTAGTTCGGGCTCTGTGCTGCTTCTGTGCTTGACCTCATATAAAGCCACAAAAGTGCTACCACAGTATACTGAGCTTCCCAGTACTCCCAGTTCTGAGGGGATTTTTCAGCTTGCACATGTGTGAATGCATACATATATAGCTATGCCGCTTTGGAAGCCACATTGTCTCCATGCATCTGCCCAGGACTGCTCACTCCCAAACAAGCCCACCGTGCATATGAGCTGCTGGGAAGCACAGTGCCAGGACAGCCACATACTGGGGCCTGAAAGAGCCAATGCAGGCTCAGAGGCAGTAGTTTTACTCAGGCTCTTCTAATAGCATGCAGATGTTTGGGTACCCTAGTTTAGTTACCCAGAAGACAGAAATGACCTTGTAGACACCAGGCTTTGAAAATATTTTTGCCTCTATTGAAATGGTTTCATTAATCCTGTTTTTCTGTTTTTTATTGCTCTGCAGTATTTCTTTTAATTTTTTCTGTTGCTAAGATGCCACACAGGCCTTGAACTACAGGTACCAGTTCACTAACATAAATTATTATTAATGTTTCGCATAAATAAGGGAGTAGGAATAAGCATACAGCCAGACATTATTATTAATTCCCCTGGATATGGAAACCTTTCAATCAGTGGTGCTTCTGACCAGCAAAAAGGCATATGAATGAGGCCTAAGATTCAGGTAAAGAAATGCCAAGACAACATGAAGGTTTGGCTTTAAGTTATGTGAACGGTTCAAGCATGGTTGCCAACCCTCCTTTGAGCACACTGGACAGTGTGACCCTTCGCAGGAGATGGAACCAACATTTTTGTATAATGTGAACAGCAGCTTAATAGGCTGAGGCTCAAGACCTAGGAATACAGCCCTTAGCTACAGAACAGTTTTACGCAAATATTAAAAGGTCAAGAATAAGTAGAACGGTAAAAAATATGTAACAGCAAAATGGAAGGAAGAATGGTAAAAAACAGGAACTGACACACTCAAGGCACCAGATCTAAGTCTCACAGTGTAACTTGCACCTTCCAACCCAACAATTATCCATTTTAGAAGTAGGCTTTATAAATGCAGATAAGAGACCCAACACATTACAAGAGAAATGTCTTCAGTTCAGGTAAATACAAAATCTAGCCTTTGTCTTTAAAAGCATCACCAACCCTGCCTTCCCCCCCAGAAAAAGCACAGTAACTTGAATTCTTGAGACTTCATCTCCTCTGGCCCTCTAAGCTTAAATTTCACATTTGGACACTTGTAAAATGCACATGGCCTCTAACAGATGAGAACAAGTCTTTAAGTAAAGGTCAGCTGGTGAAGGTCACTAATTATAAAACAGCACAGAGCACTGTGGCAGCATTTCCAATTTAACCTCACTAGTTCACATACATGTCATGACTGCAAGTGGGTTAAATTTATCATGAGGCCCTGGTGGGATTAAAGCCTACAGTAACCGCCCGACTATTAGGCTGCAGACGGTTCACAGTATCTACAGAGCTGCAGCAGGACAGTTAGTTATCAGCATTACTGCCCGGGAGATGATGAAGGCTTCACTGATCCCCAGTTACCACCAGATGCACCACTGGTCAGGATGGTACTCTGGCTTTGGCAAGGAGCATGACCGCAGAAGATAGGACATACAGAGCAATAAAACACATTTCTCTAAAGATTGGTAAGTTAGTAGACAGCTTTCTGAAGCTATCCACCCTTCCAGATGCGATCTGCTTCTCTCCAGGCTAAGCAAAGGTAGCTATCAAAATAACAACTGAGATACAAAACAAGAAATTCCTCATTAGTCATTTAATACCACCCAGGCAACAGGGAAGGGTAAAGGGCACTAAGTCTTGTGAGCTAGCCAGGAGAAGGACAGCTCACCAAAATCTGACCAAAAGCACCGGCCACTGTCAGCTAAAGGAAAGCTCAGAGCTGGCATCCATGAACAAGCTGGTGTGGCCTGACATAACCTACTTCTATTTATTTCTGTTCCTAAGAGGGTTGGGATGATGCAGTTTGCAAAGTCCGCAATATACATGCAGTGGTCTCACCTCAAAGGTCCCAGCCTTCAGAAGGTTAACCTGGTCGTGTTGGGAGAGGTCTCGGAAACCTGGGATGCGCTTGGCAAACTCCACCACTTCCTTCACTGCAGGGGTAAAACTCAGGGAAAACTCTTCCCAGACTTCATGGCCAGACTTATTTGGGTCCACATAAGGAGTCTTACTCATTGGACAGACCTAATGTTTTCAAAACATAGACAGAATATAACTCTTAAAAATGTAATTCCAAATACTGACAAATATTTCAAAGAAAAAGGTTTATTCTTGAAGAAAACTTTGGAATACCGACATACAAAGATAATCAATATTCCTCAGTCAATCCCCAAATCAGCTGGATTCTTTTTTTGCTGTTCTTTTGTTTTTGTTTTAAAAGAGGTCCATTACCAGCCAGTTGAAACTGCTGACTTTGGAAACTCCAGCATTACTTGGATTCTCTCAAGTATTTTATTACAAACAATGTGATTCTTCCCTGATCCCACTCCTGCTTGATGTTTGGTTTTCTCTTACCTGCAATCTCACAACTAATTGTGATTTCACAATCAGTTGACTGTAATCTCACAATCTCTACCACATTTATTCTCATAGATCTTTCTTGTTTTGCAGGCATGTCAAGTGTTTCAGTCAAGGTGACAGACGTCAGCACCAGAGCAAGAAACCGAACGTAGGTTTCCTGAGTCACAGGTTTACGCCCTCATTACCAGACCAATCTTCCTTTCCTATGTATTTGCTTTTTTTATATCACAGAAGGAAGACTAAAGATCTGGTATTTCAGTTTTTCTCACAAACAGTCAGAAGAAGACAAAATGCTCTTTACTTTGTACAAACATAAACCATCCTTTTGTAGGAAAAGTCTGACTGTTACAATGGAATCTTGATTGCACGCAAAATCAGACACATCAGTAAAGGCTGTCAGTAAACTCACACTATAAAACCCAACCAACCAGTCAATCAGATACTTTCAGTTCCACTTTCAGTTCCACTTTCTAAAACTTGCTTCTTTTAATGAAGTGTAAACCTTCTAATATTCATTTCACCCATGGTCAGCAAGAACAAGAATTCCTGTAAATATTTCTCTGAAGTACCAGATCGTATATGTAACTCTACATAATGCCAGCAGAGCAAAGAGAAAACAATAAAAGAGATTTCTAATTCCTCAGAGCTACACTCTTTTTGCTGGGCATCCTGGATCCCAGAACTGTCTTGCAATTCATTGCATGGGAAGTCAGCCAGGGAAAAAAAAGTATCTATGTATTTCTGTACCTTTCCCCCTCCACATAACAGTTACTGACTGGGCAGTCAATATGTAGAAATCTCTCGCCTTTCTCTCTCCCCAAAAGGGGAAAGAATGGAATTGCAGACTTCCTGGTTCAGTTACAAACCAGGACATCACTTGTCTGTCTGCGGACAACTTCCAAATTCAAATTATTACCTTGCTGAGGGGAGGAGGACCTTTTTCATAAACTGAAAATCACTGAGCCAAACCAAACAATTTTTCATTTGGGAGTATTTCTGACAGAAGGAAAGGCCTAGGCACATAATGAAAAGCAAGGCAGGCACTAATCACTGCTCTGTCTATGATATTGCAACGGTTCATGCAAACACCATCAAATATACAGTACTTGCCAAAAATAACGAAACTGTTTCAGCACCCTGTTCTGAATCAGACAGCAAGAACCACCTCAGTTTCCCATGCTACAGCTGATTATCCTAACCCCTGGCCTATCTGTCATGAGGGGGAAGACACTTTTCTCACCTATTTGTAATATTTCTAAAGTCTCTTGAGACATCACTACACTCAAGACTAATTCCTATGGAAGAAATTTTCAACTTTTTCAGTCACTAGCTCTTTCCAGAAACACCTTTTCAGGACCAACTTGTAAGCAGTGCTTTTTCAGGCACAGAGAGAACTAGCAAAAAAACTCCAAACAACTCCTTAACATCTGTCTCTGTAATGGATCAGAGCCTAATTAAATTTGCTTACTGCTACTGACTCATTTTATTCAAATCCTGCTGGATTGAATTCTCTGGCAAAACTCTTATTTGTGTCAGGGACGCAGCAGAGGCCCAGAGTGCTCTGTTTGATTCAGTTTTGTTTCCTCATTGCAGACCACATTAAACCTCCCTGCAGCTGCTAGACACAGGTCAAACTGACTGGTTGGGTCTCCACAAGCACAACCACTCCCTGCCCGCTCATATGGGCAGGTTTAACCTCTGCTTCTCAGGAGCACCAAGAATGCCATTGTAATGACTCCACATACTTTCCCTGCAAGGAAGAAAGGTTGAGGATGACTACTATTCGCAATGTTGTGATGTCCAGAGTCTGCAATTAGGGGTCAGAGCCTGCTAGGGACAGACGGCATGGTCCACATATGCAACAGTCAGAAAAACAAAACAATCCAACATCAAAACAAACAAACAACCCTGAAAACACAGAGATTTTTCAGAAGCCTGTGAGAACTGTGAAGAATCCTTACAAATCAGGAGGAAGAAACAAACTCTCAGCTCAAGTACCTCAAAAAGGTCAGGGGCTTGCACTTCTAGAGAGTAGTGCTGGATGGGAACAAGGATGTTATGTTCTCTCATCCCAGGCAGTTACAGTGATAAAGAGAAGGACAATCTATTTTAAGGGGCTTACAGAACCAGTTGCCTGAATAACAGAGGAGCAGCAGGTGCAAGGCAGAGAGGAGGGAACTGCTGGGGGGGGGGGGGGGAGGGGGGCAAGAAAATAGGAAGTAGCTTTGTTAAGAATTCAGTGAGAAACTGCTCTAGTGAAGTTTTCTAGGATACCTAGAGGCACTGAGAGGATTTGTGCAAGTACTACAGAAAAGACACTGAACTTTTCTCAAATGATTTTAGCAGCATACCTCACTCCTGCCTCTGTTCAGATATGAGGATATTCTAGGGGAGAAGGATGCTTACCATGTGGGTCCCATTGAGCCCCTGTTTTATGTGGCCTGTAAGAAAATAAGACTGTCCCCATTTGAAGGAAAAAAATTCTCCCACTCAGCAAGAGAGATTTTAGAAGACACTAGTAAGGCACAGAAACAGACTGACTTAAAATCCTAGCCCTGAGGTTTCTCTCCAGAAATTTTGAATAGTCTTTCAAGGAAAACATAGCACATATGCCTGTGTAGATTATTTTAAAGTGAATCCTTCAAGGGGATTCAGTGAAGAAGGGAATCTATGAACTCCTAACACTGGTTTTGTTTAAAATCAATTCAGTTAAAAAGTTTTCTTCAACCAATGCCCTTTGATGTCTATTAGTCTATTCTCAGTTAGCTAATAGCTGAGCAAAAACTGTTTATGATTTCAAATCCTACACACAACTCAAGCTATTATTCTCCTTCATCACAATCTGTGCTATCAAACTATCCTACTATTTTGAGTTTAAGCAGTTGTGCCAGTTAATTGTATGCAGCTCCACTGACTAAAGGGGCACAGCTGGACCCATTCTTTTATATATATATATATATATATGTATATATATATATATATATATTTATATATACACACATATATACGTATATATACGCACACACACACACCTACCCACACATTTTTTAAACCTGAAATGTTAGAAGAGCACCACTAAACCTTTCACCAAGTCAAATCAAACAATTGACATCACTATACCAGATGCAATCTTCCTCCAGTACTGCAAGAGTAACCAGTATGCTTGTTTGGAGAAAAGACACCTTCTGGGATCCTATCACACATCCGCTGAGTATAAGTGCTGGTGAAGTTCATACAGTGGCCACTTGTGAAACTCATGGTGTGCCCGCTTGGATAATGCATTGTATTTCTCCCTTTGTACTGTGCGCCAAGGTGCTGCTCACTTTCAGGGTACTGAGGGCCACTGAGCCCACTAGGACAGTGCTCACTACTCAAAATATATTGTTCAGTGTTCTTTGAAACTCTCTCCCCACTCTGGGACTGCATCGTCTCCACTGGGTTTTGAGATTGTTCTTGGTTGTACATGAAAGTGTCTTTGTGGGCCCTAGTGACCATACCAATCACTTCTTCCTTAGCAATATCAGAGTTAGGAGGGGGAGAAGGGCTTTTGATGTTTTCTTGCTCTTGCTTGGGCTTGGAGGAAAGGTCTTCTTGAGGTGCCTGATCTTGATGTTCTGTCAGTGTTTCGTTAGGCAAGTGGCTGCTGAACTGACTGTTCATCATGGTTTTCATGGCACTCTGCATTTCAATCAACATCCTTTGTTTTTCACGTTTAGGAATGCGGCCAAATCTAACAGCTACCAAAGTGGAGGAAAAAAAAGAAAAAAAAAAGTCAGTCCTGAAAGTGTTAGCAGCAGACATAGACAAATCAAAATGCAGAAAGCAGCACCAAAAAAGAAAAGAAACAAAACAAAACTACACACAACAGTAATCGTGCCTTCTAACAGAATGCACTAACACTGCTGTCACCAATACTACTAGCAGAGGTATAACCAAAGTCAAGGACCTTCATGAGCATAGAATAGGCATGAGATGCTGTTTACATACAAAGAAAGGTAGCTCTAAAGCACAAACAAGCTCTAAAGCCTTTTTCCCTTTTTTGCTCCAAACTTGGCTACGGATTATATACACAGTTGTGTTAGCTTAAGTGGCAGCATTTAAGACTGGTTCAGTTAAATCAGTACAACTTTATGTGTTGACAATTAGTCGAATTTAAACACAGTTCATACCATATTTGAATGCAAGTCTTACAAGACAGTTCCTCATGGGTGAACTGTATATCTCTCCAAAACAACGAAGAGAATTGATACTGAATGGGACTTATCTTGTCAAGGCAAAGTTACCAGAAAAATTTGCCAAGGACATTTTCTCCTGGCAAGGGGTTGGGCATCATGTGGCGGCAGCACTTTTAACCCTGACCTAGGGAATCTACGACTACTTTTACCATCCTGTCCAACCACAGCCTTGCAGAGGCTTATAACCAGTTTCGACTGATGTAATTATGTTCATGCAGTAGTCCATCATTAACGTAACTAAATCTCCTTCATTAAAGCAGGTGCAACCTTAAGCGCAAACAAGCGCCTAGGGGATGAAATAACTCATATGCATGACAAGAACCCAGAACAATTATGTAAAGTAAGTTTTAAAACTCCACCCACCAAATTAATAACAGCCCAAGATTCCTAGTTCTTGTGAAGTAAAAACCCAGAGAAAATTAAAAAGTGAAACACAGGAAAGAACTGTTTGTGACAGTAAGTTTTAGCAGACTAACACAATATACTTTCAGCATTCCAATAAAAAAAGTCACAAGGAGTGGATTGTCAGAAAGGTGGCTAGAGACTCAGCTGAGCCTTTCCCCCCCTCCTCCACCAAAAGCAAACTAAAAAAAAAAAATGTTATGAAGTTATATCCTTGCTCCATGCAACAAAAAACTCCTTATACCCTAATAGGGTTACTCTAAGGCTATTACAATTGCATCGTAAATTGTACAATTGCACTCCAATTGGCCTCACTCTGCTCCAAAAAGCTGTTCCATTTAGTTAGTCCATTTAGCCTGGGCAGGATTCCCTTTTATTGAAGAAAGAGAGAGAGAGATGAGAGTGGTGGAAGCAGTCTTGTCCCAGGCAGAATACAGCTTAAAATATTAACTCAGTAAAACAAGATTAAGTCTCTTGTTACATCTGTCCCCCTAACATTCCACTGCAGTGCATCCACTGCAGTAATCTGCGAGGATGGGAAGACAGATCTTTGGCGAGTATTATGCTACCAGTTCAGGACAGTCACAGGGCAAGAAGACAAGCTCATCTAAACATACTCTGACAGGGAATCTGTCTCCGATAATACGGTCAACTGCCTTTTCTGTTGTTAAGACCCCTCACAATCTGTTTTGAGGTGGGTAACATTCATTCACTCTCGGACAATCATTGCTCAGCACGGGAACATACCATCTCTTGACATTCCAACAGACAGACATTTTTTGAAACGGCACTGCTGGCATCTGTTCCTATTCATTCTCATTATAGAGCAGTTGTTATTCTTCAGACACTTCTTATATTGGATATTTTGCTGAATGCTTCTTCTGAAAAAGCCCTGTAAACAAAAAACCCACAACTATTACAGTACGTGTCAAATCCTTCTGTCAACATTCACCTCTACAAGTATAAGGAATTTCAGTGTCTTTTAGACAGCTTCAGAGCCATCAAGCCTCAGTGATTGTAAGAACATGCAGGTCCTCATGACTTACTACCCCTCAGCACGTCATCTGTGTATAAAGCAAACTGGTTATGATTTTTAACTATAAAGGTTTTAAGTTGTTGCCTGCATAGTCAGCACTTACAAGCAAAATATCTCCAGTATTAACTTCATCATTGTACTGTCAATTTACAAGATTTGCCCTCAATCTCCTTTGGCATCCACAGCAAAGTTAAAACCCCAAATCAGATCCTTCAATCTCGATACTCTGGCAACAAAACCATCCTTTTGCACCATCTGCCTTTCAAAGGTGTCTCTTTTACATAACCCTTAAGCTGATAAACACCTTCACAGAATACAGTATTTCCAGTGTTTTAATGTCAGAGCATACAAATCTTCTATTATTAATACAGAAACATGCAAGCATCCAGTGTAGTTCTTCCCCAAGGCAATGAAGGATGGCATTGCTTTTCCAAAGGTATTTTGTTCTGTGTCCCATCCCGGGTGACCACTCACACCCACTATCTGCTAATGCATTAACATTCACATGTCTTGCATGATATGGTCCTTACCACCTCTCCAGTTCTTGTTATTCCCCATGCTCTCCAGATCGGGCACGGAGGGAGAAAGGGCAAGAACAGAAGGTACTGTAGAGTTCTGAAAATACTGTTGCATTGCCAAGTGGCATGTCTTTTACATAAAAGTTGTATATTGTTCAAAATGTCTTGAATTTAAGTTTACCAGAAAAGCATACCAATGATTTTTCAGCAGTATCATCCCTTTCCCCTTACTAAGGGAACTAGAGCATTTCACCAGCAGGAAGGTGAGCAGAAATATGGCTCACCTTACAGCCCTCACAGGCATGAACGCCATAATGAAATCCTGAAGCAACATCTCCACAGACTTTGCATAGAAGAACCATGCCATTAAATTCTAGAATCAGAAGAGAAATGTCAACATAGAAAACCAGTGTCAGCTGCAAGAACATGCTTCCAGCTTTTCAATATGACTAAAAGCAAAAT
The DNA here is from genome assembly GCF_036370855.1 of Dromaius novaehollandiae. Lineage (NCBI taxonomy): Eukaryota > Metazoa > Chordata > Aves > Casuariiformes > Dromaiidae > Dromaius > Dromaius novaehollandiae. Next base: position 32,987,509 of record NC_088099.1, read on the forward strand.
ACATCAGTTCAACATCCCCACCCCCCTCCCAAAAACAACAAAAAAAACCCAGCACGGAAATGGAAAACATACAAAAACCCTGAACAGTTCAGAAGGTACAAGTTTAAGGCAAGGGGAAAAAAACAAACATAGAACACTCAGCAGAATAGGGAGAGAGCATGTATTCATTGGGCTTTCAATTACCATAGCACTGTGCTCAATAGTAGAAAAAGAAAGTCTGCTTACATTTACATCTTTTTAAAAGGAACATTTAGGTAACTAGGTCAAAGTTTGGGCTCAATCTTTCTTTCCATCAGGAAACGGAAGCCCACATAAAGACTGTGGTTTCCCTAGTCGAGAACATCTTTTCTTAAAAAACAGAAATATTAAAGGACACTCAACTTTATCATGTATTGCAAAGCAAGTCACACACCTCACATATTTACTAACAACTTAGGACTGGTAACTGGGCCGCATCTACGTACATAAAGTCTATCCATTTGAGTGCGTTTCCAGAATGACAGCTGTCCACACTTAAACCTGAAAATACTTTCACTGTCCAGTAAATAAGCTTATGGTTTGAGTTTTTGAAAGGTTACTCCCCATTTTATTTCAGCTTGTCAATAAAAATTCTTGCAAATTCTTAGTACTGGCCTAACATAGGTCCCACTGACGCTGATGGAAATTTTACCAGCAACTTCTGCAGCCCCAAAAACTTTTTAAAACTTTTTCAAAACCTAAAAAAAAAAAAAAAAAAAAAAAAAAAAAGCACAGAACTGAGCCACAAAATTTACAGAGGTAGTACTGAGCTTAACAAAAACAAATCCAAAACAAAAACAAAAACAACCCATTCCACAATCTATTTTGTTTACAGCTGGCTTTACATTCAGGAATTTTTGCCTTGGTAACAAAAACACGTATGTTAACATGCTAACAAATTTAAGAGGAGGTAAAGGGTCTTACTAAGAACTTAGGCTAGAAACACAAAAACATTCATTTGACAGATTTCTAAGGTAGAATGCTTAGATACTAATGTTAACTTTGTAACAATTCAAAATGACAAAACAGTTCTGCTAATAAAAGAATTTAGTCTTCAAAAAAAAAGGACTAATCTAAATTCCAACTGTTTGTTGAAAAACTCAAGCCATATTCAATATGATGCCTGCCCCTCCAAAACTGTTCAAATGTATGTATTTATTGTTAATCTTTTGTGATTACCAAAAAAAAAAAAAAGTATAAAGCAGACATGAACCAAAAAAAAAAAAAGATCAGAAGAACTGGAGCTAGATCCTTAAGTGCATTTTAAAAGGCTATACTATTGTTCCAGCTTACAGTTACTTCATTTTTATATCTAGATTAAGACTTAAAATCAAAAAGATAAAGGTCCCAGCTACAGCAATGCAACTATAATATAAAGTTTTGGAAATTTAATTATTTTATTCCTCTGTGCATGTGTGTGTGTGTGCGTCCACATGCACATATTAAAAACAGAGAAGTTAGATTTTTGAGACGCCTCCATAAATACTCCTGAATGCAATCACTGACCACCAACATTTTTACTTGATGGCATCTTTAAAATCTAGCTCTTTTAACAGAGGGCTTGATATATATATATATATTTTTTAATATATATATATATTTTTCAAATCAGTTTTCACTAGTGAAAATCTGAAGCAAAGAAGAACTGTATTTATGGACTGTTTGAAGCTATTAACAATGGGACCTCCATCTATTAGCGTCAGTATGGCAGTACCATACCATACAATATGTATGGTAATATGTATAAAGCATAAAAAATAAAAAATGAGGCTTGGCTATGTGCCCAGAAAGGAAGCTACACATAAGACCTGGCTGTAACATATGTACAGTTCCAAGCTGTAGGGATGGAAGGGGTAAGACAGAGGTTTCAGGAACTGGCACCAAACATACTTGTGACTCCATTATGGCCCTTTGTCAAACCAGCAACACTTGACTGGTTTGTTTTAATAGTCTCGTCTAGCTGATCATTCTTTGGTGCACCATCAGAGCCCTCACTGCTCCGACTGTTGCAGCTGCTTTCAGAGGAGGAGCTGTTCGGAGAAGATGGTACAGGCGAAGAGGATGACTGGAAACCGCTGTCTGAGCTCTCGCTGTGACATGAGGCTGGGCTAGATGCCGAGCTTGAAGAGCTGATGTAAGCTATCACACCCCCTAAGGCAAGAAAAAAAGGCAGCATGTAGTGACATAACAAGCAGACATACACCACTGCCACGTGAGCCACGCCATGACCCAGCACCACCAGACCCAGCTACCATGTGTTCTTGGATGCACTCCTTTCCATCCCTCCCTCATGCTTGTTTCTCTCCACGAGTTTTCAAAGAATGACCCCATCTGCCCCATCCACTTCTGCTGTCTTATCAGCTTCCTTCAGTTGCAAATAAGATTAAATAAGAGGACAGACTCAAAAGACAGAACAACAAACCATGGTGCTGACAGGATGGGGCAACAGGAACAGTGCAAGGCAAGAGTGGGCTCTGTGTGGCCTGGGAAGGGTCTCAGCAGCAGCGCTCTCAGCAGCCCTTGGTTGGAGTGCATAGGAAAGGCAGAGAAAAGACGGTATCTTAAAGCACTGTGAAGTCAGACTGCAGATAACCTAGGTCAGGGACAGAGCACTGGCAGAGCAAAAGACTCCGTGCAGACTATGAGCTGGAGGGACAGAAAGGATGGGCTAGAAGGGGCTCAGAATGATGCAAAAGGGGAACAGGAGAGGGAAAGTAGCAGCACCGCAGCTTGGTTAGCCTATTAAACACCATTTGTCCTACTGTAAGTCTCTGTAGCATTTTTAACAGCAGTTAAACTCCGACTGTCAGGGCTGCTAACTGCAAGACACTGCAGAACAGAGACTGTCCACAGTCTGACACACTTGAGAACCTTTCAGACAAAACAGCTTTTTGTCCTCCAGCAGCCATGGAGGCAGTTCTGTTTTCTTACAGGCTCCTTTTTCTTGCTTATAAGCAAGAGAAATTATTTTCACTTCACTTGAGTTTCTAAGACTTAATATTTCAAAAGCCACTACAAAAGTGTTTGATATTTCACACAAAAAATACATAACACAAGAAGAGTTAACCAGCAAAGGCTACCCAACTATTTAAAATAAGTTATACCCTGTATCTTCTCTGTTTTACACACATATCACTCTGGAAAATCTCTTCCCAGATGACTCATTTTGGAGCAAGGAATTCCACACATCAGAAAGACTTAAAAACTTGAAAATGACAACACATTGGCTTCCTTTGGAGATAAAAAGCATGGGTGTCAGAATCCTTAACCAACTGATTAAGTTGGTATGGCAGGTCTGGGGCCATAGCCCCTTATATTAATTATAGCTTCCTCACAGATAAAGGCTGTTATTCTGATCTAATAGACAGTGGTGTTATATAACTCCTAGAACAACACTGAAGTATCAGAGCTCGCCAGCAGAAAATGAGAGGGAAAAAAAAAAAACCAACTCGTAAATTTTCTTCCTTTTCAGTCATAATGATCCTCTTAGCACTTCCATAGGAGCTTTACTGAGCTAATTTTGCTCTTTAACATTTCATTCTTTTTCTGCCAAAGAAACCCTCACTGGCACTCTAAAAGCAAACACTGGGCACTCACCCAGTGAAGCCTCTCTGAAGCAGAAGTCAGACCAAGCGGTCATTCGATGGACTACTCTTCACATTCCTGAACACCAGCGCCTACATGCCTCATTACAATAGGTATTCCTGTACAGATTTTTAAGAACACCTCCACACAATGTAACATTCATCCAGGAGCAGGTTTTTAGTACTGCAGGGGTGGGAGAAAGAAGAGTTGCAATGGACACACAGGTCACAGTAACGGTCTGAGAAAAAGACGCTGTCAAAACCCAGTGCCAAATTAAGCAGCAGGGTTGTCAAATGTCACCTGTTTTCAAGATCGAAATACTCCCCGTTTTATGTGCCTCTGTCAGGTATCAGGTCAAAGCTCATAGTTTGCCTGGACTCAGGAAGCAAACGGATTTCTCAGCAAGCACCCTCCTTATCTTTATCAGGTAGAGAAAACACACAAACATATCCCACGAGGCTTACAGGGAAGTCCACGTTTCTCCATGTTGGCACCTTGCCCCGGTATCTTTAAACCCTGTGTGATAAAAGGAGATGTTCTTTTCCCTTAATGAGAGCACATGTCATAGGAGAGAAGGAAAGAACCCTATATATAAAGCACACTCACTCCTTCTCTTTCGAAAACCTTAAGAGCCATCAGATAGCCGAGCTGTTCCTGCACCCCAGGGATCTTGTCAGTCTTGTCTGCGCCATGTTAAATAATTTTATTATTTGTAGGAATTATATTAATAGTTCCCCATGAATCCTTTTTTGATTAAAGGTTGAAATTTGCATTCCAGAAAATTTCTCCTAAGTAGCACAGATCAACAACCATATAAACTGAACTGCAAACACACAACAATCTCCCCCCTCCCATACAACTTTTCTGAAGAAAAAGACCCTGATACTTACAGGTAAGTCAACCCTGGATCTACAAATTTATCAACATTTGTAGAGTGAGTCTAGTGAAGTGTGCTAAAACAAGTGATTATGTTATGATAAACTGTGCAAACACATTTTAACCAGACTTGCAAGGAATTCCAGTTGTTAAAAATTCTATGTACTTAGAGATTCTGTGACACAGGGAGCCGTTACAGGAAGTAGTATAACACATAGCTATTTAATTTCAAGAGAGATTAAAAAATTTAACAACGTAGAGACTCTATGAAAAAAGGTTAATCGATTATTTTTTCCATTTTGCTCCCAATCTGACCATGCTGTTGCAATACTCCTTCCCTCTGCAATCTCATTTACTACCCTCACTGAAGGGAGAAAAAAATAAATTAAATTAAAAAAAAAATCAAGACTATCTAACCTTTTATATTTTCTGCGACTAAATGCCAGGCCAGAATTAGGCGCCACCAAAAGAAGGAAGACATTACCGCAGCGCCAAGGAAACACTCTGCATAAAGCACACTTATTCCAGAACGAAGGCGCGGGGGGGGGGGGGGGGGGGGGGGGGAGGCCGGACGCGTAGCCAAAAACAAGGAGGAAGCGGCTGCCTACCCGCTCGGCTTTCTCTCAAATTACGTTTTATTTGGTTTAAAAATAAAGAAAAGAAAAAAGCCTGCCCTCGGCCACCCGGGGCAGCGGGCACCCCCAGCCCCGTTACACAACGCGGCGGAGCCGCTCCGAGAGCGACCGGCCGTGGGAGCGGAGGCTCCACGGGGAGAAGGGGGGGGACCGCCCCGCCTCCCGCCCCCACGCACCGGGCCCGTCCACGTGAGGGGCGCCCGCGCGGCCCCGCCGCCCGCACAGGGCCGCACCCGTGCGGACCCCGCGCCGCCGCCGCAGCGTCCCCTCCCCCCGCGCCAACAGCCACCGCCCCTCCGCCAACGGCCGCCGCACGCCGGGGGCGGGGCCGGGCGCCGAGCCCCCCCCGGGGGGGCGGGGCTCGGGCGCCGCAAGGCCGGGCGCCGCGGGGGGCGTGGCCAGCGGCGCCGCAGCGGCGCGGCCCCACGTGTCCCCGGCGCGCCCCTCCGCCGCCACCCCGAATGTAGGTCACCAAAACAGCAGGCTCCTGCCGGCCTCACGTGTCCGCGCCGCCAGCCGCCCCGCGCGGCCGCCCCGGCCCGATTATGCAATGCGCGCGTCACCGCACCGCGCGGCCAATGAGCGGGCACGCAGCGCGGAACGTAAACACAAGGCGCACATGGCTCGGCGAGCGGGTCCATGTGAGGCCGGGCACGCACCCGCCGCAGGACCCGCGCCGCGCGGGGGGGGGGGGGGCAGGGCGGGGGCGCGCGCTGTCGCGCAGCCCCCGCGCGGGGCCGCGGAGCGGGGCGGGGGGGGCAGCGGCGGCGCCCACCGCGCCCCTCCACAGCGCGCCGCGCCCGCGGGGACCCGCGGCTCCGTCCTGCGGCGCTCCCGCGGGCGCCCCCGCTTACCCGCGCTGACTTCCATGGCGGCGGTGTCCCCCGCGGAGGTTCCGCCGGGCGCGGCTCGGCTGCCGGCGCGCTCGCTGCGGCCCCGCCGCAGCCCTACATGTGCCGCGGCGGCGCGGCGCTGCGCGGGTTCGGCAGGGCAGGAGGCGGCTGCGCTGGCGGCGCGGAGAGCCGCGGCTGCCGTCCCCGCCGCGGCGCCCTCCCTTTGCAACAAAAGCGATCCGGGGCCGCGCAGAGTGCGGCACCGCCGAGCGAGCGAGCGAGCGACCGCCCCCCGCGCCGCCCCGCGCCGCGCCGCCCCGCCCGCTCACCCAGTGACACACTTTCCCGCCGCCCGCGCCGCCTCACGTGCGCCGCGCGCGTGCCGCCCGCGCGTCACGCGTGGGCGCCGTTGGGGGGGGGGATAGGGAAGGGGAGGGGGGCGCGCGGCGGGACAGCGCTCGGGCGCGCGGCCCGCGCGAGCAGTCTGCCCGTCACGGCCCCGCGTGGGCACGGTCCCGCGTGGGCCTCGCCGCGGGTTGGGGGGCAGCGCTCAGCTCTACCTTCCGTCCCTTCACAAGGGGCTCGTGAGCGCGGACGGGCCGAGTCCGCCTGCGTGGGCATGCGGCCCCCGCCGGGTGCCTGTGGGTGGGCAGAGAGGGGGGAGCGCACGGGCAGGGAGGAGGGGGACGGAGCCCCCCGCGCGGGCCACCGCCCAGAGAGGCGCCCCGCGCTCCCCCGGCAGTCGCGGGGAGAAGCGTCACTCCATGGCCTGTTTGGACCTCCTGCCTGAGCCTGCGCCGAGGCTAAACGAGAGTAACAAGCAGAGGTTAAGTGTAGCTAAGTAGGGTTTGCCAGTGCCTGATTTGGGTGAGTTTCCACTCTTCTGTAATGAAGTGAACAGGTCACTTTGGGTGAATTTCGTCACTTCTCAAGTAAGGTAGGCAGGTGAGTTTTTCCACATTCACCGTCTGTCGCAGAGCAGCCAGGAGCAGAGGGGGTATCCGTGCGGCTGCTTACCTGTCCACCTGCATGCAACATCCACCCTCTGCGTGCAATGTTCACCACCATCCCCCAGCCCTCACTCGCCCGGGTCCTTCCCACTCCCCCTAACCTCCTGCAAAAGCTTGTTGCCCTCATATTCCCAGGTCTCCTCCTCATGCCAGGTCCACGCTTCCACGTTGCCTCCCGGACGCTGCCTGTTTGGTGGGCAAGAGGCACTGACGCATGCTGCTCACGACCTGCCGTGGGACAGGGTGTCCCCCCTGCCCTCCCCGTATTAAGGGCGCTCCCTCTGCCGTCTGGCGGCTGGGTTTCATGGAATGAGCGTAAATCTGGTGTACCTGAGATCAGCCCACCCTGCCATGTCAGACCTCTCAAAAGTTGATAGAGGCCAACAAACTCAACAGAGGAGAAAGGCAGTGATTTGTATAAGCCACATTCCTTAAGGAAACCAAGTTAAGCATTAGGAACAACAGCAAAGCAAGTATTTTGTGGCTGCACATTTTGTGTCTCTGGGATTTTATTTATTTGTTTATGGCCAAGCACTAAGGATTAGACTCCATGCTTGTGTAATATCGACCAACCAGTGGGTTACCACCCCTCGCTATTCAGAGGAACGAGTACAAGAAATTACAGAAGCTGAGCTCTTGCTGCTGGGTAAGGCAGAAGTCTCCAGTTTGCAAGGGTCGTTTTGTGTGGAAGTGGGGCACTCAAAGCCTGCAAACACAGGCGCTCAGACCAAAGATCCATGCGGCCTTCAGACAGCCTGCAGGGCTGAGCACAGGCTCCTGGCTCTTGGGTCCCTGTGGGATTCCTGCCTTTAATGCCTTTCGCCATCTGCTTTTGGGACTCTTGGGAGTCATTAGAGCAGCTCCAGCCCGGTCTTGCCATGCACTTTCAGCCTGGAGCCCTCCCCACTGATCTTCAGGAACTCCTTTCACAGAATGACAGAACAGTTGAGGTTAGAAGGGACCTCTGGAGATCACCTAGTCCAATCCCACTGCTCAAGCAGGGTCACCTAGAGCACGTTGCCCAGGATTGTGTCCAGACAGCTTTTGAATTTCTCCAAGGATAGAGACTCTACAGCCTCTTTGGGCCACTTGTTCCAGTGCTCAGTCACCCTCACCAGAGGTGCTCCAGTCCCTTAATCAGCTTAGTAACCCTTCACTGGACTCACTCCAGTAGTGCCATGTCTCTCTTGTACTGGGGAGCCCAGCACTGGAGACAGTACTCCAGACATGGTCTCACCAGGGCTGAGTAGAGAGGGAGGATCACCTCCCTCGACCTGCTGGCAATGCTCTTCCTAATGCAACCCAGGATACCATTGGCCTTCTTGGCCACAAGGGCACATCGCTGGCTCGTGGTCAACTTGTTCAGCAAGACCCCCAGGTCCTCCTCTGCAGAGCTGCTTTCCAGTAGGTCAGCCCCCAGCCTGTACTGGTGCATGAGGTTATTCCTCCCCAGGTGCAGGACTCTGCACTTCCCATTATTGAACTTCTTGAGGTTCCTCTCTGTCCAGCTGTCCAGCCTGTCAAAGTTGACCCACGTGGGGAAACACCAATGGATTTAGCTCTGTTTCACCGCTCTCACATGCCTCAGAGCAAATCCTTCCTTCATGTCCTTGATCTGTTCCTGTTACTCCTGTACCACCTCTTCTCTGGTTCTCTTCCCGCCAGCCAGCTCCCCCCATACTGTGACCCCCTGAGCCCAGCACTTCTCTTAGGGACAATCTGGCAAAAGCAAATAATGGGCCCACCTGGCCCAGAGCATCAGAGGAAGCCAAAAGGTGTGTTTCCTGAGGAGGTCTAGCAGGTCCAGCTGGCTACAGGTAGCCACGGGATGGTGCAATCGATGTAACTCCCATCCTGGTGTCCTTGATGGAGATCTTGAAAATGGCCCTGTCCAATGCTACACTACAGGTCTGCTGGCCAGCATGAACATATGGACTACCCCAGTAGCCCCTGAGAGCCTCTACTGTGCTTGGAGGGGAAAACTGCTTTTGAGGACATGAAAGTTTTTATTCTGCCCTGTAACCTGGGGGAAGACAACGCTCTGCCAGTGGGTTGCAGTACGGGAGCCAAATTTTTCTTATTGCCGCTTTCTGCCTTCCTCCTCAAAACCCAATGCAAGCGAACGCTGGGCATGGTAATCCATGGCTGTGGGTGCTGACCGAGCTGTGGTGCCTGGGCTTCTCCTCGAGGAGCTACTCTTTGACCCTAACCCCAGCATTAGCCCCTACAGCTCTACCGTGACTCTCAGAGCTGTCATGTCCCTGCTTTGAGAAGGGATTCTTGGTGGGTATCGCCTGATCCCCAAAAGGAGACGTGATTCCCTCTGTGTTGTTGGCCCCTCCACAACAAGCCAAGCCCAGGCATTATGGAGACACAGTGCAGTGCTGGTATTCCTGGGAGCGGTGGCATTTCTCCAACCCAAAGTGGGGGGACCAGATGAAGGGTGATGGGAAGTCCCCAGGTTTGCTCAGCTCCCTGAACCCTTCAGCCTCCATTTGCTCAGGAAGAGGCTGTGCTGCTCTCTGGAGAAGACGTGTGGTTTTGGGAAGAGACTGAACTGAGGCATTGGCACGTGCAAGGGCAAAAGAGAGGAAAAAGCACAGAAAGTGGGACAGAAACCATCCACCTGTAGCTTCAACAACTCCCTTCTTGCCCCTGGGAAAGCATACAAACTTTTCCCCGTCTCTCCTCCCCCCGACACGTGGAGCAGCTAAAATTGCATGTTCAAATTCCAGAGATGGCAGGGTGAATCCCCACCTGTGCTAAATACTCCCCTGCCTCTGGGAGGGTGGGAGACTGCACAAGAGTGTTGCAGCAACTAATGCTGACTTAACTGTTAACTGCAGTTGATAGCTGGATGGTGGGACAGGATGGACTTTAGCCACCTCACGGGAGGGAGGTACGTGGAGGCTGATGACTCTTTTTGCCTCAGGCCTGAAATGCTGGTGGTTGCTCAGGTCACACCAGGATGCCTGCACCTTTGTGTCCACGTGGAGAGGCCACCCTAAACCTGATAAACATCTACCAGGTTTCCACGCACTGGCCAGGAATGTATTGGTTCCTATCAGCAGGCATTTGCCTGCTTTTGATGAGCTGGATTTCTTAAATGCCTGGCACATGTATAGCAGTATTAATTTGGTCTCCAAACATATTCCTTGCAAAGAGAGAGAAAATGTTTACGTAAAGTATGCCAAGAAGCAGCAACTTTTACAGCCTCAGCGCTTCGTGGTGTTTTCTGTTTCTTTGTTCCTTGTTACCTTAGGAGAAAGCTCCTAATGTCTTATGTGTCTTTTTGACTGATGCTCTGGACTAAGCTGACATATTCACAGATCTGCAATGACTCCAAGTTCTCTTTCCTGGTAATGTTTTTATTTTAGCACTTATGCTGGCTTACACAAAAGGAAAGTTATTTTCCCCCATATAAAATACTTTGTCACTGTTTTACCCTTCAGTCAGTCTGTTTCACAAGATGCTTCTGAAATGCTCAGTAATCTAACTTTTCTGAATAATTTGTGCCCCATAATTGCAGTTTGGACTAGTTCATACAAGTACACTTCTCTTGAGTGAGACAACCGGTAAGAAAACTTATCCTTGTGTCTCCTACTTCTCTAAAGCAAGTATTTACTTGATATCTTCAGTTACTAGCTTAAATATTGCCTTCTAAATGTCATTATAACGATAGCTATAACCTATAACTTCTTTCCTACATTAATAATGCAAAGAGCAATAACTCGCCTAACTAATCTCAGCCTCGAAGTCAATAGAAATGTTTCTGTTGATTACAGTAGGCTTGCGTCAAGCCCTACAAAGTGTTTCTGACCCCTTCCTCCACTCCTTCGCAATTTATATTCTATGCATGCATCTAACTATATAATCATTGACCTTTTTTCTTACTGAAGTGAGATCCAGGTGAGGAGGTCTCAGTTCTTTGGCTTGTCATCACATCCTGTCCTGCACTGAAAGTGTGCAGAATGTTTCAGGAAGAAGCAAAAGCCAAATATAGAGCAATCTAAAGCCTGCCCAGTAAGGGCATGTCTCCACCACACAAACACAGCTAGCGCAGGGGCTGGGAGTACTGCAGTCAGGGAGCAAAGCATAATCGAAACAGAGGAACTGGCTCACAGGTTGTTCACTCCATTTCACATACTGTCTCTCAGTGCCAAGTATCAGAGGCTTGGAGGGAGCTATGAAAGCCCTTAATAAACACTTATATATCAGCTTGCCCATAGGGGAACTTTCCTTCTGATTCAGCTGTTAAGCAGTAGGTTTATGGCCTGAAGGACATCACACTTACACATTTCTATCTTACCTAATGTTATTCCAGGTATACTTCTTATTCATGTAAATTGATAATAAGAGTGGCCTTCGAAGCTGGTCAAAATGAAGGGAAATAATCTTTCTGTCTTGTACTAGTGGCCCCCATCATACTATATCCACACTGGAAGGCTCTTGTAACGTCATCAAGTTCCTGCACATTACAGCTAGCCTCAGCTGCCCCTGCAGATTTTAATGGAAGATGAAGACTTGGACTAGTATTCCAGAAAGACAAAACGTTAATTTTACATTAATTAAGGCTATGTTATATGGCAGTAATATCACTGCCCACCTGTTTCTTTTCCCACTATAATAAGTTGCTTGATCATCTACGTATCCAGAAATGAAATTACCATCTAATGAAAAAAAAATAAGAATATATATTGCTTGATTAGACTGATCATGATTTACGGGGGAGAAAAAGTGGAGTGGATTGTGCAAAGCTGCCCTTAACTTTCACTGCTGATTCTAACGACACATTTTACTGCCTCTGAGAAAAAAACAACAGAGTTTTATTGAAGGCACATGGACACGATGCAACTGCCGCCTCTCCCACAGCAGAGCTGCAAATTCCTTCTCGCCCACCGCTGAGGCAAACTTATTTCTCCCTCTCGTTTCTTCTGTAACAAATGTTCTTCTAAAGCTAGATTTTCTTCTGGCTTTTTCAAACTCTCGTATGTCACCGTGTCCTGGAGAGCACCTTCTATTGCAGCACTGATGCTCACCAGGAAGCTCCCGAAGCCGCAGGCTGCCCACAATCACACTTGCACGGGTGAGAGCGGCACGGTGCCTGTCGGCTCTCTGCACCGCACAGAAACCAGAGGGGAGCACCCAGGGCCCTGCTCTGCCATCGACCGCGTGGAGAGGAAATCCCCGTGTTGTAACGCTGCTGTCACTGGACCAGAATCATTGCTTCAGCATTCACGTAGTGCAGCTCCACCTTCTTTTGGTATTTCCCTTCTAAACTCTTCTGGCCATCGAAATACAAATCCAGTTTGCTTTTTCTCTTTGTAAACTGTTAATCTTTGGATGGATGGAAGTAACACAAATAGAAATCTGAGTCCTAGGCAGAACACAGATGCAAACAATGCCTTTCCCTTCTTTTAGAGAAACTCTGCAGATTTTATGGAGGACACAAGCTCAGAAATGTTACCCAAAGTTCCTGTAAGCTCTTGCTCCTCCTCATGTCACCCTTGCTCCTCTCCTCTGGAGCAGCACAATCTTATCGTGATTGCTGGCATATTTTACAAGGGAAATTCTAGACAAACCTTAGCTCAGTCATGAACAGCAGCAAATGCTATCTGTATCAGAGTCCCAGATAACCCAAGACTGTAGAAAATAGGCAGCTTTTAATTACAAGTAACATTCGTTCTGGAGCATTGGCCCAGAGAGAGATGACCACCCTTTTACAGCCAGACAGAACAAAGGCAGCTATATTCAAATCAGTGAAATTTCTCTGGGGAATGAAACAATAAAACAAGACATATTTTGGCCCAGAGAACTATTATATATAACTACCCATAGGATAGCTGACAATTTAAAGGCCACGATAGCTTCAGATTTTTAGCAATTCTATACAATGCAGTGTTTTTTCCTGGTCATTGTCTCAACCTGGCTAACTTGGAGGTCAAAAGATGATTTAAGGCCTGATGCTTCAAGGTGCTGAGTTCTATCAGGAGATGAAATATGAAACACTGTGTCAGACCTTGTATCTTGCCGAATTAGGCCCAACTGGGAAAATCCTAGTTCTGAAATGCTATGTTCTCTATTTTACTAAGAGCCTGAAGAGTTAAAGTTACAAACTGCCTTTGGAAAAAAATGCATTAGAAATAAATATGCTTTAGGATAAACCTATTAAATGGATAAAAATGCCATTACCAGTGGTGAAATATGATTGTGTGACCTTTTAAATAAATACGCCTGCTATTCACCAAATTATGTCAGATAATAAGCTTTATACATGATAAAGTCATGAAGTAGGTCTCCGTCTTCAGGCATTCAATGAAATATTGCTAGCCATAAAGGGCTTCTGAAATGTTACACTAAAGAAAATTGCTTCCAGCTGTAAAAACTTAACCATTAAAACAAACGTAGTTTCTCTGATAAAATGCTATGCAGGATGTTGGTAGTAAGAGTCAAAGCTTGCTAGAAACAAACCATAGGTATTCAAACTATTTTGCAAATACACAGCTCCATCTTAAAATAACTTGGATTCCAGATAAATCTGGAATAACTCCATTGAAAGCAGTGGGGTTATAATCATGTGAGGCCAGTGTAAAATCCAAATTATGTTCATAGGGTCCTAGAATTATTTTTGTGGGATATCTGTGGTATTTGATTTTCCAAACATTGCTGTGGGTCCAAACTAATCTACACTTTTAATTTTGGCACTTGTACAAATAGTGGAAATGCTAACATCTCTGGCTAATCTTTCTGTCCTGAATCTCAGGCCTGTCTGTATTACGCCTCAGTGACCTTGCCCAGATTATTCTTGACACACTGATATGCCTGTTAAGGGACCAGCCATATTTGATGTGATGGAAACATAGAGCTGGATATTTTCAGCCTAGAGAATAAAGTATGACATGCATTTCCTCAGATTCATCTACCAGCTTCACGTACAGCAAAACTGGCTTCCTACAGTAAGCCAGAGAAGACCTTTCTGGTCTAAATTATTCTCTGAGACATTATGAATACGGATGAAAAAAGCAAACTCTCTCACTCATTCAAGGGATCATGGGTGTCCCAACAAAACCTCCTGGTGAGGCACTCAGAGTTTTAATAAAATCATCACAGTCACTTCATCTGTCATTACATGAACACTGGCAGATGCATTCCCAGCTAGGGTCTAAAACATAACCCCAAGGGTTCAAAATACTGTTGGAGTTCACTGCCACAATCAGTTACCTTCTCCGAAAGGGAATATCAAATAACACATTGGATGCTAACAAAGAAGAGCACTCCTGTTTCTTCTGTTTCTCCTGACCTGTGACAAGGCAAAGGCTTTTCTGAGGACAGAAGGGATCTCCTTAACCTCCAGTTAAAACACTGACAATTTTCATCAATGCTCCAGTACAAACATTTTCAGGAGGGGCATTGAAAAAGATATGGCAAAATTAAAGTGTGCAGAAGAAGCTAGCTATGCTCAGGCTCCAAGAAAGCAAAAACTTCACTCTGAACCTTAGCCACTTTATGTGCAAAGAAACAGGTACATTCTGCACAAGCAATGCTGGTGCTTTTACCGAAGAAATAGAGATACATCATTTTAAAAGCAGTTTAAGCAGGACCACCACAAAGGAATATGTGGGCATCATGAGGCCAGCAATGAAACTTTATTTTCTCTTCCTGAACAACTGTAGCACAATGTCCAGAAACAAGTAATAGGTCTGTGCTTGGCAAGAGCTCAGCTGCATCCTGAGATGCCTCCAGACACTTGCCATTTTGTTTTATTGCAGTTCCTCAAAAATGGTCAATTGTAAGCATTAATCTTGTACAGAAGGCCCAGAGCGGCCGGTTCTATCAGTGGCGAAGGACGATGGCTCGTTATATAATCCTGCCAAATCATTGATACAGCAGTCCTGAGAGCGCAACAGCCTTGCTCTGAGTCGTCTGCAAAGTGTCTGGCTCGGTGAGCTTCCAGGAGCAGACCATCAAAACAGGTTATATTTCCACTTCCAATTTCAAATTACAGGAGGCACCAGTGAGTCAGGGGAGTCATCTGCCCGTCATCTGCCTTCACGCTCCACCCTGGGCCCAGTGTGTGTTCGCGCCAAGCCAGAAACTCCGTGGGAGTTCCCAGCAGCTGCGGCTGCCGCGGCTTCCCGCTGGCCGGGCAGATATTTGTGTGCAGGTCCACGTGCAGTCACTGGACGTGACAGCCCAATGCCTGCTGCAGCATGAGAAAATCCTTACGCTGCTGTTTAGGGACACAGAGATGCTAAACCGGGAGCTGGAGTTACTCTGTAGTCACCAAGCTCCTTCTCCAATATCCATTATTGGCCCCTGTCAAGAAGGGATACTGTGTTGGTTAGACCTCCGGGCTGACCCAGCACCGACCCAGCTCTTGTGGGGACCCACTAGGGTCATCAGAGTGGGGGCCTTTAGCAGTTCACACTTTTGTTTCTTTCAAGGCAATGCCAAATCTTAATCTGGCCCAGCGTCATAGATCTCAGAGGGACACACTACACTAGGTCTACCTACTTTTGAATTAGGAAATCTCCTGCGTTAAAGCTGGCCAGCTTAGACCTCCTGCTCCCTACCTCTTCTCCTTCCCACGGTGCCTGGCGCACAGCTGGAGCCAGTGTGCTGACAGCCGTGTAGGCACATAAAGTTGAGAAGCTCATTTTTTACAAAACTGAACGATTACAACTTTGACAATCTCACTCATACTGGGAGAAAAAAATAAAGAACTGAGTCAGCAGCAACCACTACCCTGTTGCTCAGGGCTGTAATGAAACCAGCAGAAACAAGATTGGGCAATTCAGGTTGGCTGACACGTCCTGAAAGAGAGCTAACACTGAGTCACACCAGGCCAGGCTCCCCAACCACTTCAGGGACGAAAGGGCGGAAAGATGGAAGGCAATTGCTTCTCTGAGTCTCCTTCACTCTGTCTTGCTCCTCTGCATACAGTGGGATTGCTTCAGCCTTTCCTGTTATTACAAGGTTGCTATGAAAGGACCACACAATTCAATACTCAAACTGCAATGCAATTAATATGATTTTAGGACAATTAAAGGAGTCTGCAAAACCATCCAGTTTCAGTGTTCATTATAATCTGGACAAAATCCCAGTTCTGCAGTTCATTTCTGCACAGTCATGATGTGGCTAAAATAATTATTCAGACTCAAAAAAATCTATTTCCTTATTTTTAAATTATCTTTCTGAAGTCAAAATTTATGAGTGCTGCCAGAATGGCACATACTAGAAGGCAAGATTGTTTATTAGATAAGTATTTTAAAGTTTTCAGCCCTGACCAGAAGGGACCATCACTAGAGAAAACAGATCTTCTGTATTCTATAGTTTTATGATTTTTGCATTTTTATTTAACCAGCCAATGAACATAATAGCTATAGCAGAGTTTTTCAGTTAGCTGCAGGCCTCAAAACAGTGTTTCAGTTGTTCACAGTAGGTTGGTTTCTTTTCTCTTTTTTCCTTCTGAACAATATAAATCATAAATCTAAGAACTGGGTTTCTAGTGTAACCCTTCACAGTAATTAATTCATTTTTTGTTTCCCACAGATAGACTGTAACTGTTGCTCTAAATTTGATGTTTGGGTGAAACAGGGCTCTAAACCCAAGCAGCAAGTGTAATCTAAAATTTTTTATCATTCATAAAGAGCAGCTATCAGCTTTCCCATACAAATCATGGACCTGAATGTGAAAAACTGGGTATCTCACTATCAATTCACATGGGTTTTTAGTCTGCTTCTACTGAGAACGGACAATTGAGCAGCTACCAGAAATAAAATTACTTACATTAAGATTGGAAACCAGATTCTGCAAAATCAATAGGATTAATTGAATTATGTATTTTACTCCTGTAAATAATCAATCAAGAAAGTTCCTTCTATTTCCACTTTTCTTCCTAAATTTAGAAGTATTATCTACTTTACCTCTGTCCTTGATTTTTACTGAGTATAGCTGAATCCGATTTTGTGTCATTTTCTATCAGAAAGATTATAACCAGGAGTTCTCCATCAACAACTGCAGCAATTGTAAACAAAGTGAAAATAATATGGATTTTTCTGTTTTACTTAAAAGCTTTACTGTGACTTTGTATTTTTCTGTGCATTGACAGAACTGTTTGTAGCTACAAACAACACAGCAACTTTTAAGGCATCATCTATACAGTGCATTTATAGAGGTTATGCAGCTTTCTACCTAAATTTATCTGGCTGGTAATGAAACCTGTGAGAAAGGCAGGTGGATCCTAACAGTGGATGAACTGAATGACTGCGATTCCCATACGAGGAAAGGGTGCAAATAATTGCTTGTTAGTCACAGAAAAACCATGCTGGGAGAAAAATATTTGTATGAATGAATGAGTGAGTGAGTGAACACCGCACTAATAAGCTACTTCCTATACTTAGCGTATGAGCTCTTTGGGGATGGGTACTCATTTTCATTTTGTGAATGAACACAATGCAGAGCGTAATAAGGTCTTAATTTCTGTCTGCTGTCTTGGCTATTGACATACGGCCTCTTAACAAGGCCTGGAAATGGGGAGACTTCAGCGAATACAGCATCTGAAGTAGCACATTACACAGCATACTGTCCTCGGAGCCACTACCGAAATACTTCTGCTTCATGTTAGATGAAGTGCAGCCACACTCTAGGTTTACCTGGTTTGCAGATTAATGCCACCACAGATGCAGACGCGCCAACCTAGTTTAATGCTGAGACACTTTCAGTCCGGCCAGGTTTATAACCCAGGGGCAGCACTGTGCCAACTGGGCTGTACAGTACCACAAGTCCATTTTTTTCCTTTTTCTTTGGTCTTTGTTTTTCTCCTCAGTGTGCCTCTCATTTCTTCTGTTCCCAAGGGAACTTCTCAACCTGAATATGAACAGTCCACTTGGATCTGGAGTCATCCCTCTAGAGCCCTTTCAGAGCCACACGCAGGCTGCATAACCCTTGAGGAGCCAGCTAGGGACTAGCATATTAACCAGTAAGTATTTTTCTAATCTTTAGTACCAGGAAGGCAATGTGGGAAGGCCTGACCAGGCTCTGAAGGGGGCTAGCTTTGACTTGAGAGAGAACTCCAAGGCAGCATTGATCTGACCATGGCCAAGCTTAATTTAATCACTCATTTGCTCACACATGAGCCACCTGTTCTCCAGGGTACTCCAGCTCTCCATTTCCCTGAGTGGTGGAGAGTTTACAGTATTTAGGATTAAACATCATCTTTATTACATGAAAGCCTTTAATTATATGACTAAATATCTTTTGATAATGAGGAAAAGAATGCGCTCTCAAATTTTTGGCAGTGACAAGGGGCCCAGAAGAACTGGGTTCCAAACCTGGCTTTCCAGAGGCCTCTTCAGGCATGTTAGGTAAGAGCACAACAGCCACAAAATTAAGTATTGCATAAGAAATGTAGCTCAATCACTTCCTAACTTTAGAGAGCTAGACTTTGCAACCTAAACATCCCATGTGTAATTATTAAGGCTGATTCAGAACCTTGACATATGAAGATACGAACAACACAGTGACTCTCCATCCTTTTACAGAGCTATAGGCTTCAAGCAATTATTTGAAAAGGATTGGCTCCAAAAGCTGGTGCTTATTTAAAGCACATGAAAAGATTGGTCAATTCATACCCAAATTGCTTCGTTTAGACTGCAGTTGTGTTTCCAAAGATCTAGGCTTGATACTCTCAGAACTTCACCTATTTGTGCTGTGAAAGAAAAGAGCTGTGCGAGTACAGAAATATGGTGTTTTACCCATTTTGGAGAATAAGCAGATAAAAGACTAGGATATCAGACTATTTTTAGAGTCTAGCTTTTTGATTCATTAGTTAGTTAGATGGGACTGTTTACATGTAATCGCTTTTCCTATTGGGTCAAAGCTATTGAACAACTGCTGCATTATATACGAAGATAAGGGTAAGTCTAGATCTCACTCTCGTCCATTGCTAACTGCTTCACTTTAAGACCCACAGAAAATCACAAATGACATTCTGTGACCTTCTACTGCAAGAAGCCAACTGCTCCCTCCGTCAGCACCTGCACCTAACGCAAGCACAATGCTGGCTTCCTTCGCAGCAGCCAGGTCCTCACACCACACCACTGCCAATCAGTAGGTCTCTTCCACCCAGCTGTATTACAGAAAGACTCCCAAAGCTTAGGGGACAACAGAAGAAAACAATTACACTCACTATTGATTAGTATGGCCGGTACTTTTCACTTACTCAGTGTTGCCAAGTAATGAGCACATCTATTAGCAACATAGAAGGGAGCTTTACTACTTGCTTATTCAAAGAACATTTGCTAATTTACACAATCTGTTTTTACACATCCTACCCTTTGGGAGGACAAAATTAGTTTTGAACAGTGGCTGAATTACGTCAGGCCCTCATCTTGTACCAAATGCTAAGTGATTAGTTAATCTAGGTAATTTACACACATATATATGCAAATCCATAATGTAATAAAAGCTTACAGTGAACTATTTTTGACAGCAGCTGACAGCCCAAAATAAGCTGTTACCATACAGCCATGTTTCTCTGAAGTTTAACTGTGGTTCTCATTTTGTCTGTCCTAGAAAGGATCAGACAGCTTCTCTTAATTATTTTTAAAACATGTCTGTTCAGACTGAGAAATAAGTCTTCTTGTGAGCAGACAAGCAAAGTAGATGCCTTGGAAACTGAATATTGGATTCCTTGGTCTCTAATACATTTCACAAGTGGAATTGCTGCTGCTTCCTCTTCCCTTCTGTATAAGCTAGAGTTTAACATCTGTCTCAGGGAGATCCTTGGTGTATGAACTCAAATAACAGCCCCTCTCACTAGGACTACTAATAGGCCTCAGGTGACCGATTTTCAACAAAATTCATAGAACACAAACAGATTTGTGATCATTGTTGAACTTATCCTACAGGTTGAAAAATCAAGTAGGAAGGACAGAGATCACAAAACCTCTCTCTAGGCCTGGCATCCCAACAAAAGTTTTTCCTCAAGGTTTTTCCCTTTTTTAAATACAGGCTTTAATAAAAGGGGGAAGGGGGGGGGACAATCTTGCCTTTCCTCTTCACACAAGTATCTCCTGCAATTCCCCCTCCTTTCAACACCGAAACATGAAATTTAACAGAGCATAAGACACTTGCCATGTGAGAAGATGCCACTTTTAAGGCAATCCAATTTCCTGGAGACTTGAGATGAGCTGTATCTAGAGCTCCCATTGAAGATAATACCATCTGTTTCAAATTACTTAACTAGTTTGATAAATACCTTGCTCTCTTATATTTTTATCAATAGATTTCAAAGAATTCTTTGAAGGGGGTGGTATTTTCCCATTTTAAAGCTAGAAAAGCTGCAGGAACACGAGAGGAAATCTCAAGGAAGTTTCACTGAAGACAACCTGCTCTCTGCCCTCCCCAAGGAGTTTTGAACTCTGGCAATTGACACAGCCTCAGTGCTGACAATCCAGTCACCTGGTACCAGCTTTCCCTCATCACTAGCAAGCACCCTAAATAGCTCAATAAGCACTAGTACAGTGCAAGTTATTTACCATCAGCCTCCAAGTTGTTACCTTAAGAAATGGACGTGTCTATACACCACTTAAGCCCTTAAAACCACTGAAGGAAAACAGCAGCCTCCTCTGTGCCCTATCTCCATGCATGCTTAAGGGAGATCTTGTTCACCAAATCTGCACCTAGAAACTTCCATTTCCTGTCCTACATCATACATCATACCACAGGCTGCTTTCAAGACTCCTCTTCTTTCTAATACCAACTCCTCTCCCTCATGGAAAAGGTTAAAAAAAAGTTTTAAAAGTTTTTTTAAAAAAGTCTTCCTTATTCAAAGCAGCAGATAGCACTTAACAGAGCTACAGAAGAATTTTTTTTTTTTTTTTTTTTTTTTTTTTTTTTTTTTACTCCCTGACCCAAACAAAACATGTCATGGAAGAATTGCTCACAAGAGCCTTCCCAATGTGTTCTTCCTGGCTTCAAGAATATGCTGCCAAAAAGCCCTCCTATAAGAACTTCAATCAAACAGCAAAATAAGTTCTTCTAATTTTTCAGTGGAATGGCAAATCTCGGATATTTCAATCCCAGCACTTTTTCCTTTTCCTATATCCCCAGCTAAAGACCTGCAAAAACACAGCTACTTTTTAGGCCTTCTGTTCATACTTTTCCTATAGCTACCCTTACATGGTATTATGAAACTCAAGGAGCATAAGAGAGCCATACAGCTTACTTTACCAGAAATTGCAGTTTTTCTACTCTCAGCATTTTGTTCAAGTTAACTCTGTGGTGAAAGGTCACAGGGTATTTTACAAAATGCAGCCTAAAATACTTTAATCTACAACTGTCAGTCATCCAAATGTGATTATTTCCACCATCTAACCATGCAGCATAAACCAGAGTGTGGCTCAAGTGCCTGTAACACCAGAGAAGAGTTCTCTGGTTTCCCAGGCACATCTAAGATACTCTTACCACTATGAAGCGAACAGCCTGAAATCCTACCTAAAGGAAATACTTACTCTATGGTAAATATCTCATTATACAACCTAAAACATTGTATGTTTCTTGTTAGGAGTCCCTATTTAAAATACTATGCACTTTAATGAATGATCTTAGACAATTTAGCCTGCATTTGCAGATACACAGGCTCAAGAGCTGGTTTCACACTGAAGAACATACAAAAACCAGAACTTGAAAATAAGACTGCCATTAGCATTTAATCAGCTATAAAAATAAACTAGCACTTTCAATTCATCTCATTGCACAAGACCAAAGCCTTCAGTGTAAGCACAGGATAGAGAGACGCCCACATGTGGAAAGTGACAAGTATCTTCATACCAGCAGAAAAAGAATGAGTACTAGCCATGGAATTTTCAATTCATGCTGCACACATACCTTTTCAGCCTTAGCAAGAGTGAATCATCACAGAACTCTATGCTTAGGGTCTACAGTCTTCACAAACTATCAAACTCCATTTTTAACAACCTTTCAAAATATGGACACAACTGAACTCCTGGAGAATTGTATGCTTCTCCAAGTAAACAAAGAAGCAGCAGAAGCACTTGTTAAATTCAACAACCTGCATAAGCTTTATTAGATCATTAGATTTACAAGCATTAACGGTAACGGTGCAGCTGCAGGGTATTGCGTCTTCTCCAGGCAGCACGACGCGAGCCACCAATGGTATGATGGAATTTGTGGCCCTTGCCAAGACCACGACTCTTCCGTCCGGCTGATGTCAGCCCACGCATCTCTCTGTGTTTGTGAACTGGCTTGGTGATCCATTGGGTATCAGGGTTGCGCCTGATGGCCTTATGGAAGGGATCAATCAGGATCACTTCGAAAAACTTGTAAGTGGAGTCTTCACCCACCCAATAGGAGTTCAAGACTCTCAGAGCCCCACAGTGACGGCCAGCACGTTCCTATGAAAAAAATAAAAGTAAACACCTGTAAAATCATGGAAGCAGGGGCGATCTTCATGCAGAAAGATATAAATCACTCAAGCCTAAAATCTAGTTGGCACTAGAAATTTAAATTTTCCCCAAGAGAACACCTTAAAAAAAAAGTGCATATCTTCCAAGAGCAAAAATACAAAAAAAAGACACCTAAGAGGAAAGCTGTATTCAAAAACACGGCAAAAGGCTGCCAGCATTCCTAATCAAAATAGATTTTTAAAGAATGTAAGGAGGCAAGTGTTTGGTAAACAAAAGAAAGGCCTATTTCATAGACAGAAGCACTCCGTAAGTAAATACACAGAGTTAAGAACTTTAAGGTGAAGATGTGGCTAAAGAGCCATAAAACAATCCTTTGTGGGAAGTTATGAAATACTAATCAATTTGAACATCCAAAGCTAGAGGGAAAAAAAGTATTTCTGTAGAGAATAAAGCCAGCTTTGATAGGAGAAAAGGAACAGCTGATGTAACAGATTCCACTGTTTGTTCCACTGCTCTTAGTGCTTGCTATTCCTATCCTCAGTTGTGGCTGGAAAGAAGTGGGATTGGTTTAGAAAACAAAAATAAAAGTAGAAAGTATTGATTATGTAATGCAGTTTGCCTCTCCTGTCAAAAATACTCCTTATTTTACTTATAGAGTTAAATACTACAAGGGTGTCCAACCCTAGGACTTTATCATCATGGGAATGTATGAACCAACAGATCCCATCCATATTCTACCCCACTGCAACCCAACCTATTACTACGGTCTTCCACTAAACAAA
The DNA here is from genome assembly GCF_036370855.1 of Dromaius novaehollandiae. Taxonomy (NCBI): domain Eukaryota; kingdom Metazoa; phylum Chordata; class Aves; order Casuariiformes; family Dromaiidae; genus Dromaius; species Dromaius novaehollandiae. The sequence continues at coordinate 33,010,679 of NC_088099.1, forward strand.
GACTATTTCCTGCATATGTAATATGTTTTAGTTCAAGTCCTTGTATTACTCTAGCATGTAGGAGCAACACATATATTAAGCATCAAAATACCAACTGCCTTCAACCAGCTTTTGTGTGGGGATGACAGCTACTATCACAATTTTATATTTCTATAATATTATCTGAAAAATAGAAATCTTCCAGTAAAGGGCAACTCCAAGATTCACAAAATTTCAGACCAAAACTGACTGCCAATAACCTCCTCCACAGGCAGAGCTATGGCCAAAAGTGACTGTGTATTAGCCACCGGTTATCTGGTAATACCACATATTAAGAGCATGTCATAAGCACTGAAAACAGAGAGCCACTTTTTTAACTTTAAAAGAAACATGGGTGATAATTCTAACTTCCCATTCACTTTTTTTTTTTTTTTTTTTTTTTTTTAAAATAAGCACCATGTTCAACTTGCTGAGGCTGTATGCCATAATATGTGCCAACAAAGACATTGGCATGCAGGAGCAAAGTCTGAAGCTTGCTTACAAAGGAGAAATTTTCTTAGTTTTGGGAACAGAAAAACCTTCTATTTAAAGATATAAGGGTAATGGGCAGTCTCCATCATTTTACAATGTCTCTTTTTTGAGTCTGTAGACCAGTACAATATTAACCTAACCCATGGGAAGAAATTAATTTTTTCCCCCACAGGTAAGAACTGCATCTCCTCAACCCAACTACTACTGTGACATGATGAAGTTTAACTAAGGTCTCATCAAATGAAAGTTTTCATTTTCAGTATTTTAGCAGATACAAAACATCATACATAAAAGTAAGTTATACCACCAATCTTTGTGCTCCTGAGGTACCACAGCTTTTACAACATGCCAGAGATCTTCTAGCACTGGCCTTTGTTTTCAGAGCCTACAAAGCAGCTAAGTATATTGTATGGCATTACGACTATAAAAAACAGGTGCTACAGGATTTAGAGCAGCAATTCATCCGAACTCTGTGAAGCGACCATTACCTAAAGCTAGTAATACAAACAACAGGGTAAGAAACCCTATTTATTTATTATTAAGGATCTTACACTGTTAATTTCTTTTTTCTATGCTATATCAATCTTCTGTATTCTGGGATTCGCACCTCATTATATGCCCTATGAGGAGTTCATTTCATAGGCATGACCTTACTTCTTGGAAAGCTGAGCTGGACTTTAATGGCAGTGCTACAAGTCTCCAGAAAACAAAGACTGAAAACATGTTACTACATACACATTAAAACACCCATGTTACTAAGAAAATTCAACATCAGGAATGATTAGTTTGAACTACAGAAAGAAGTCATGACTGAAATCAGACACCTTAATATATTTAAATTTTGACTTCTCATGCCCAACCTCTTATTTTGCAGAGTTTTATACTGGTTATGTATCTATTTTTCATTACAACTATTTTGCCATACTTTAGCTAAACATACACTAGAAACTTCAGAAAGCCACATAAGAAATAATTTTATTCCCCTTGTCTATAAAAGCAGAATAGTTTTTTCACTGGTCTTAGCACAACTTTTTAAGACATTCTGGTGCTTTCCTATTATCACTATTCAAGATCTTTTACATAGCACATTAATGGGTGACTTTTTGTCCAAGTATCTTCCACTTTTATAAGTGAGACCTTCCTTCCCCCAAGTTTCTGAGCAATAACAAAATAGTCACCTCTGCTACAGACTGAAGACTCCGGGCAAACTTCAGCTGGTTAACTCCATGATGCACAGGTTTACCATAGGTTGCACCTTTTGGGACAGGGCGTTTACGACCACCACGGCGAACACGGATGCGGTAGATAACGTAACCTAGAAGACAGAGTAAGTAGCAAAGGCCAATTATAGTAAAGACCATTTGGATGCCCATGTTGCATTTCCCAGCTCAAAAGTTTTGCACCAAATACTGCAAAAAGTTGATCATTATATCAGTCTTCACCGAAATCTACAATTGGAAGTGCCTGGCACAAGATGCTTTTGTTCTTTCCAATATAATGGAATAATAGAAGTGATGTATTATACTGTCATGACTGCTTTTCATTTTCAAAACAGATTATATGGCACCTTTACACTAGACAGTTCCAAAAATACTAATGACACTTAGAAGTATGTTGTAACACACAAGAAAACCCCAAAGAAAGCAACAACAAAAAAAATCCCAAATCTAAAATTCCATATTCTGACAGCTATATTGATAAAGCATTGAAGCACTAGCCACCCATAAACCCTGCTACAATCTGAACTGACCACCGGAAAATGAAGAAACCAGGCAAACTTCATAAGTAGGAACAGAAGCTTAGAGCCTTAGTTTTGTATTTTTTATGGCAGACAAACATACTGCTTCAAAGATTTGCTCAAGTTAACAGAGGCAAGTCTGCTTTCCCTCAGTGTGCTCCATTGACCAGGAACTGTCCTTTAATGACAATCCAAACTAAATCTTGCTTATTTGAGCACATACAGCTGCAATAACTCATGATAAAGCTTGGCCTGAGGAAGAACCCCCTGTCCCCTCCCCCAAACCTAGTGCATCCATTACACTGCATATTAAAAGCAGCAGTCAACTTTGCAGTAATAAACAGCACAAGAAGAACTAAATGCAAAGCCCCTTTGTTCTCCATCTGTCAAAATGGCCAGAGAGAATGGGGACTGAAAGTTCATCACAAAATTAAGTTTTGGGCTGCAGCCACTGCTACCATTTTAACACATTTATAGTATTAAGTTCATTTCATCCAGAACACTTCAGACTTTTGAAGGACACCACGTTTAAGATCCGTATCTTGTTATTTTATTGAGTACCATTTATGGAATCACATTGACAAAAACATAGGCATTCCCTCCTTAAGCACGCAGACTTCACCTCTCTGTCTCGTTACCTTGCTTAGCCTTGTATCCCAGCCTCCGAGCTTTGTCTGGTCTGGTTGGCCGGGGAGCTCGATGCAAGGCAGACAACTGGCGATACTGCCAACAGCGGACACGAAGGAGGAAACGCATCACATCTGACTGCTTTTTCCTCCATAGCTCTTGGATGTACTTGTAGGCACCCATTCTTGTCTACCTGCTAAATTAAGAGACTGATGAAAACATGCACCAAATCCGTTTCCAAATTTGAACAGCTTCCAACAGAGACACTGCACAAAACCACAGATGTAACAGTGCTGAAGCATAACATACTCTCAAGCTTCCTTGTATTATTGCTATATCTGGCAATTTAGCTCAAACTTTGCAGCCTACACTGAGTAGGATGTACAGCAGCGACCATTCTTGACAGTTTCATTCCTTTTCATGAGTTCCCACGTGTTGAACTCCTCAACCAAGCAGTCAGTGCCTCACCTATTTCAGACACTACCAAAACTCTCTATAAAAAGGCATATTGTGACTGTGGCCTTTTCTTTTTACTCTGTGTGGTTTAAGTACGTCTTAAAACTTTTGACTTCTCCACGAAAACACTGTAGTACACTTAAGACATACCCATATCATCTGGATTCCACCTGTCAGCAGATACAAGTGAACCGAGTCAAACAACCATGCTATCACAGCTTAGTTTATTTACAGGGAAACCATCCACAGGTGAGCTGCTTGCACCCTTTCTTTAGAGCCAGCCCCTCCACAGCCCACCTTCTGCTACCCCAAGCCAACCCTTCTGTGCTTTTACATGGCTGCACCGCGGCACACACCACCACGAACGAAGTGAAAACCGGGAGCCAGAGCAGGGCGTGCTGCCCAGGCCCAGGCTGCCCCTTGCACCCCGCAGCCGCGGGCCCGGCCCCCTCGCACCCCATCGGGCCTCCCGCCCCGCACTGGCCCCCGAGGCGCAGGCCGCGGCCCTCCGCCGCCTCGGGCCCGCCCAGCCCCCGCTCAGCGCGGGCTGCGGGTCCCCGACGCCGCGGGAGGCGCCCCACCACCACCCGCGGGAGCCGCGGCGCGCGGGAGCGGCGACGGGGCGGGCGGATGGCCGCCGCCGACCGCGGATGCGAGCGGATCGAGACAGCGGCTAAGCCCCATAGGTCCCTCACCTGATGGCGGCCGACGCCGGAAAGGAAGAAGCCCGCCTCCTACAACCCCTTGCGGCCGCTTCGCGCTTCCGGCTCTCGCACCAATGCCCTCTGGGTAGCGTAGTCCTCAGGGCGGCGGGCGGCTCTGCGCGGCCTCGTCCCTGGCAGGGCCAGGCCGCCCCGCCCCCGCGGCCTCGGCCAGCCAATGGGAGGCGGGGTCGGGGCCCGGCGCCCCAGGCCGGCGCGGCTCAGCGGGCGCCGGGGGACGCCGTGCCCAGGTGCGCGGGCGCGGGGTGCGCGGGCGCGGGCGCGGGCGCGGAGCTGGGCGGGCGGCGGCACCCCCGAAACACCCCCCAGAAAGGCCCCAACCGGCCAGGGGTGAGAAAACGGGGGGGGGGGGGGGGCAGGGGGGAGATGACATTAAAACAAAATCCTGAAGAATTTTTTCTTAAAAAAGAAAATTACTCAAAACCAGAAAAATCTTAAAAATAAACTCTGAATCCTTAAAAAAAAAGCTGAAAAAGCCACCTGAACACCTTGCCAGCGGGTGCGTGGGCTGCACCGTGCCCTTGGCCGGGCGCTGCAGGCCCGGGGCTGCCCGCCGGGGGTGAGCGGGAGTGGTGCGGGCTGCGGGGGCCGGGGCCCTGGCATTGCCCTTCGCCCAGGGGTGCCACCGGCCCCAGGGGGTCCTGTCCCCATCCCCGTCCCCATCCCTGTCCCCGTCCCCGTGGCGGTGAAGTCTTGAGGGCGGCCAAGAAAGGGTCCCGGAGCCGAAGCGGGCCCTGGGCCCTGCCGGGGGATGGAGACGGGGCTGAGGCCCTTCCTGACTGGAGGTCACCCCTGCTGCCGCCCGCTGCTTGCAGTGACCTGCTCCGTTTTTGAACACGTGCTTTGCAGAGCGCCGTGGCTCGCGGAGTAGTGCCGGGCTAAACGGGGCGCGAAGCGGGACAGCGTGAGCGCCTCCCTCCTGCTGCCCAAAGGGCGCTGCTCCAGCCCGATCCGGTCCGCGCGAGGATCTGAAGGTTTGGGGTCTGTGGCCCCGCAATGGCTTGCTTGCAGAAGGAAGTGCCGCTGGCTCCTGGAGCTCCTCCTGGTGAAACTAAACCCCGCCAGCCATAGGTGGGAGTCCACCCTCCCCAAAACCCCTGCTGCTTTCAAACAGACCAATAAACCTTCTGCTTTTGCATTTGCTTTCCGGTGCTTCTGTCTTTAATGCTGCTGTTTTCTAGCTTCTACTCTGTAAAAGCTAGAAACTTTCTGTGTACGAAATAAAAGGGAAGGAACTGCTATTTTGTCACGTTTCCAGAAGCCATCGTGCTACCAGATACCATCAGGCCTGCAGCAAAAATACGAAGCCCAATAACGTAAGACTTGCAGCATGCACACACACCAGCCAGCATGGTCACTGCCCCAGAGGGCTGGCAGTGAAGCACGCATGCTTACGCACTCACAAGCAGCCTCCTCGGACCCTGTGGAGCAGTTGTCAAGGCTGGAGTTAAGCATCGGTACCAATGGCAATAGCCTAAAACCTTAAAAATGGTGTGGGAAGAAATGGTGGTCTGAAAAATATCAGTTGCTGATGAACACATGAGAGGGAGCCGTGCCTCAGCGTCAGCCGCTGCTAAGCATTTTGCCTTTCGGGGGCTTCGCTTCTGTCTGTGCCTGTGCTCTGCTAATGTGCAAGTGTAACAGATTCCTGTGTTTGAACAGGATTTATTTGCTGATTCTGCCATCTTGAAAAAGATGGGAAAGGGCTACAAGGTGGTGGTTTGTGGAATGGCGTCAGTGGGAAAAACTGCGATTTTGGAGCAGCTTCTCTATGGAAAACATACTGTTGGTGAGATATTTTTACTTTCTCAGATTGTTTCCTTTTCCAAAATCTTGTTTGGTGTGGGCCCCAAAGGTGAGGACTGCTAACTCCACGGAGGTGAAGAAGGAAATGAATGTGGTTTTGTTTCGTCTCTGGGCAGTTCTTGACATTCTTAGGCCCTTATTTTTAAAGGTGGCTTGGGAAAGAACTCTTTTCTTGATGTTCCCTATTCTAAAATACCTGAATGTGTAAAAAGAAACAAACACAAAAAGCAGACTATGTGCTTGCTGCCTATCTATGTAAGAAATATCTTGTTCCCTGAAAGATGCTTCAGATGCCTGAAAAATAGACATCATGTGATAGGGGAGAGACTGTTTAGACTTTCGCTTAGCCTTCTTAAAACTTTATTTTGCTTGTTTTTGGCTTATATTTAATCAAAGTGCTGGAAGAAAAACAACTCTTCTTGAGATTCCATGTTCTGTTCTGAAATGTAAGGGCTGAGTTTCTCAGCTGCCTAAGAAATCCTCCCATGGAAAGCAACTTGAGACAGGAGCAGGGGATGTCTGAGACTTGCTGTGCACAAAAGACACAAAATGAAGGCAAAGCCCTCTTTTTTCCCTCTATTTCCACTTGACTTGGCTTTTAGAGGAAGGGCAACATCCATGAGGCCTCACCTGACAAGAGGTGGCACTAGGAATGAAGCTAAGGGCTTTAACAGAGGTTGTCCAGTCCAGAGACTAGTATCTTTTGTTTGGGATAGTTTATTAAGTGTAGGGGTAAGTTTTTGGATAAATATTAGAATTTCTAGAATTGTGCTTTGCAAGTGCTGTTCCTTTAACATGTGTGGATGGGAAGAATTTACTGGCAGAGTGTGATACATATCTGTGTGATCTGTAATACCGTTGTTTAAAAGGAGGATTTCCTCTAATGTAGCAACATCTGTTTTCAGCATCTTACCACCACCTGTGCACATTGCCTCGTGTACCATTTGGAGCATGTCAGCATGGAAGTTGCAAAACATGTATACTGAGGATTTTTTCCTTTGCTGCTAACTTGCCTCTCATCTGCAGTGAACTAAGTGATTGTCAAAGCAGCATGAGCAAGACCTTGTTGCTTAAACCTTACTGCCTTTCATTGCTTCCTGCCCCTAGCTCCTATTAGTGACTGAGGTAGGGAGGCTATTCGGGTGTTACTGATCAGGGCTATTTATGGAAGCAGCCAGCTACACGATTATATAATGTCACGGATACTCACTGACATAAACAGGGAGAGGCCTCGTGTTGGTGGTTTAGCTGCGAATGTCCCTTTATCACTTCTTAATGCTCTGCTCCTACTCAGCGATTGTGCAACACAGACTTTTTCCCCTTCTCTCTTGAAAAGACCCATTTTCCTTTGCTGCAGCTCTGCTGTCATTTTTCAGAGTTAATAGTAGGGGAGGGAGCAACTGCTAGCAGAGGTGGGGTGCAAGAGCGGGAGGAAGAAGGTAGCCTCTCATTGCTTGTGCTTTTTGTCAAACTTGATTCATAAGATGTTCACAAAAACACCTCAAGTAGTATAGTCAAGATCAGAGTATGGGGTAGGCTCATACAGAGCCACTGCAGCCTTAGGGAATGAATGGCCAGTGCCCAGCTCTTTTGAATTCACCTGGGTGTGCCACTATGCACATTTTGGGGAGAGGCTTGATATGTTGGTGTTTCTGGCAGTCCTGCCCCTGCTGTATGGTCGCCTTCCTTGTGGCACCCTCCTCAGCACATAGGCAGTGCTGGTAGAAGGTGCCTGGAAGTATGAACTAGTGAAAAAGATTTCCAGAAGATCCTTAGCTATTGCTTCTGCCGGTATTAAACTGCAGAAGCAGGACACCGATATGAGGGTCTTTGACTCCTACAAGGCAACAACAGTTTGAGAACTGGCAACTGCTTGATTGCTCCTCAACTGCTCTAAAATGCCCAAATCTACTGCTGGTGTTACTATTACAGGCATGGTCCCTTCACATTTAAGGTATTCTTACTAAATCTTGAGCCACATTTCCTAAAGCTTGTGAGCTCCAGAAAGCTGACATGTACATCTTGGCTGTTGGTCTTTTTGGCAGGAGGCAGAAAGGACTAGTGTGTTTGCTGAAAGCCTGTCTGTTCAGAGCCAACTAGCAAAGCAGCTGACCAGGTACAGCAACATGGACACAAGCTGTTTCGAAACCTGTGCTTCCGGACTGACGTCAGGAGCAGCTCTCTGCTGGTCTGAGGGCTGGGGAGCGGAGATGGGATGCAGTGAGGAAGACTGCTGAGCTAACGCACGTAGTCTCTCCATTCTTGTCAGCATCCATAACCTCCTTGCAATGACAAGAGGAGCATTTGAATTTCGTTGCAGGCTCAGAGAACAGTCTGGTGTCATCCTCCAGGATGTCCAAACCAGTGACGTTGGGGTCTCCTCCTGGTGCTAAATTAGCCACAAATCTGTGTCAGTGCTAATGAGGGAGTGGTGGCACAGCTATTATCAGGGAACTGATTAAGTGTCCTTGAAGGTTTCATGCTGCTATATAAAGCCCTTGGCTTGGGAGTCTATACTTCTGGCTATGTGCTCGGTGGTGGTGCTGTAGACCCAGTAGTGGTGTGTTTTTTCCTAGAAAAATCTGCACCTTAGCTCTCCCTGGCTTGTCATGGATAAAGGCCCAAAGTGTTGCAGTTGCTTACGTGGTCAGCAGCTAGCAGTCTTGCAAAGGCACCAGGATTGCTTGAGGTCAAAGAGGAAAAATTACTAGAGAGGGAACTACTAGATCTTCCCCTAAAAAAGGAAGATCTGTGTCCCTGGAGCGTGTGAGCAACAACGGATGACATTTGGGTTTATGCTAGGCTTTAAAACCAGAAGAGAGGTAGTTTGTCTTGAGGCTCTATGATGTGAGAAGAGAGGGCAAAAAGATGAGAGGCTGGTCAGTGCCTCTTAAAGTAATGTGCATATTGCATGACAAGCCTCTCTGGCTTGAGAAGGGAATCAAACAAAACCTGAATGGAGATGTTTGAAATGGGTGTAGATTTATCTCTGAGTCATGCGGGGACAATATTGCTATGGGTTGGGTGAAGTTGTTAAAGCTTGCACACATACATGTGGCCTTCTGGTACATGGGACTATCCCATTTTTTGTGGCTTCAGTGTTTGTTTGTCCAAATCTTCCACCTTCTGTTGCACTCCTAAAGAAGGAATGGCCAGTCTTTTCTCTTTGCTCATGCACTGGTCCTTGACTGTCTTGATTGTCTTGGGAAACTTGTCAAGTGGGAAGCTTGTCCCATTGGCTGGCCTGAGCTCTTTTGAGAGAGCTAATGTGAAAGTTGCTGGCTTACCTTTGACATGGGCAATGTCTGTAAAGATGGTAGGCTTTTTTCTTAATCAGTACCTCTGTTCAGTGATGGCTCAGAGAGGAGTCTTCCTTTTGCCTTTAAAATGTCTCTGGCCTCTCAACTTGTGGTAAAACTTATCAGCGAAGCAGGTTATGTTTGAGGCTTCTCCTTGCAGTTCCTCTGTGGCAGCAGTTGGTAACACAGATGAAGACTTTCTGCCTCTCCTGAGACTTAGGCCAGCTACATAGGTGTAAGGTGCTACATAGATGCTACAATGGCATCAGTCTCCTCTCTATCCCTCCCTTCCCTCCCCAACTTTTTTCATCATTAGTCTAGTTTCCAAAGACGCCATGAGATTGGTCATTGTCTGTTAGTTCCCCTTTTCTCCCACAGCTTCTGAACCTGAAAGCTGACTCCATCTGCCTGTTCATCTGTGTCACAGCAGTAGATATCTCAAAATATGTTTCCATAAGTTTAGAAAAACTGATGGCAGGATAGAGAGAACAGACCCATGTTAATGCTCCCTGCTAAGGAAAACCTAGCTGAGTTGGCAGCAGCCTGCAGGGCAGTCAGTGCCTCTGTAACTCCCCAGCACCAGCTGTCCTTGCCCACCCAGGTTGCAAATGTAGAAGGACCCCTGGGGCACTGTGGCTACGGGCACCAGTGAAGGGAGACCTGGGCTTCTTGTGATGGGGAGGATGGGATGATACAAGTCCTAGGACACTGAGCTTTCTTAAGTAGTTTTGCTGCTCACACAACAACTTGTCCAGCACATGTTTGAATGGAGATCAGGAAAGTATTTAAAGAGGACTGCACTAACAAGAAGTGTAAATATTGTTATCAGCAAGATTTCAGCTACCGCGTAGTCTGGGCTTTAGAACCAGGGCCTATAATAACATGACACAGGTATATCTAAAAATTATCTGCATTTGCTTAGTAATCTACTTGCATGTACTACCTCCCCTGATGTATGTAGGTGAAATTTCACCTCTGGAAACCAATGCCGATACATAATTTCCAGTTCCCTCCAAACAGAGCCTGTCTTCCATAGTGCTGAGCAATTTGAAGTAAGCAGCATCTGTGGGGCTGGGATTTACTTTCTGCGATCTCCCATAGCCTCTGAACACTTACTCTTTGAATGATGGTGCAGGTCCTCTGGCCTCCTTCCCGTAAGTTCTCCCTGCAGAGAGCTGACAGTCTGCTCCCACTTTCTTTCCTCACCAGCCCTGCTTATCGTACAGTTGAAAATGAACGGTGGTGACTGAATAACAAATCACGGTAACATTAGAAAGCAGGCTGTGGTCAGAGGATGATGCCTGGCAACATCCTGGGAGATGCAGTGCTGTCCCCAGCACTTTTTTTCCATTTCCTGTCAAAATGTGATGCTCCACTCTACTGATTTACCTCCCATGTCTTAATTTTTCCTCTTTATCTTCAGGCAGGATGTTAAAAGACATAATTTTCACTGATACTTTTAATGCAATTAGGAAGAAACCATCACAGGAGAATGTGGATATATTAAAGACTGTTGAATTACAATGCAGCGTTTAGGTGGTAAAAGCCCATACAACATTATTCATTGCTTTTCAAAAAGAAAACTTAGGTACTTATGGTTCATTCCTGCTTGCCAAAGTAATATTTACTTATGCTAGATACTTCCTTGACCTGTCTATACAATGAAGTAAAGCAGAGCAAGAAAAAATACAGAAAAGGCTCTGTTACCTAGTTCAGTCTTTAAAAATGTCCCTGTAACACACTGCACAACCACTCGGAATGGGTTCATGCTTCCTCTTTTTTACCTTTCTGTTTTGCCCTTCTGCTGTTAGTTTTGCTCTCTCATGTTAACGTGGCTATATTTGGAAGCAAGATAAATTAGTTTGCTGCAAACCTATTAAGAGTTTGCTCTACGAAGACTGCACAGAGAGGGGCAAAGAGAACAGCTTGTGCCACTTTTCTGCAAAGGAATGTTGCATACATCATGGGAAATGATCGGCGTGGGTGGAATTCTTCAGCTTGTTTGTCAATGTGAAGTTTTTTGAATAGTGTCATTGAATATAGAAAAATCCTTATTTTCACAGTCTAGATAATCCCTGGTGTTTTCTTAAACAGTGCACTAATATGGTCCCTTTTTGTCAGACAAAGAGAATAATGCAGTACTCATCAGTAGCCCTACATCGGCAAACAATCCATGTATACAGGAGTGCAGTGGAGGCAAAAACAGGGCTAGCAGAGGGTTTGTTTGAAAACTTAAAGCTGACTCTGAAAATGACCCAGCTACACTATAGATACTTTGTTGGGACCTGTAACCCTATCGGCTCGCATCCAGGCTGACCATGAAGCTAAGCTGATCCACATGTTTTCAAATTTGGCTTGGAAATATAGTTTTAATTAGTTCAAAGTAAGCTATCTTGAATTACCTCACATTTACCGGGGGAGAGGAAAGAAGAAGAGCCAGTATGCAGATAGTTACCATGGAACAGGTGATATACATAAAAGCTTGTTACCTTGTGCATGTTCTTACCCTGCAGTAAATGAGCTTGCTCCTATTAGCAAATCTGAGTCATTTTAAATCCCTAAGGGATGGAAAAAGCTCACTCTGTATTTGAGTAAATATAGCATGCACCTTTGCTTGCATGCAAACATCCCCCTCCCTTACTGGCTTGATTTCACTTGTTGCTTAGCTGTACCACCAGTACGCACATTCATTTCCAGAATTATTTCTTTGGCTCCTGCTTCTGCAGTATGATCCAGCTCAGTGCGAAGAAAAGAAGTAGGTTCAAGATGTTAGTACTTGCCTATCTGGTGTTCCTTGGCTGTTCTTCCAAAAGGGTATGTTTGGGCAGGCCCATTGGCAGCATGTTTGGCACAGAACTGGTACACTGGGTGGTTTGGATTTGGGAAACCTGGGGGAAGAGCTGTGTACCTGCATCCTGAATTTACATGCTGTATGGATTAATTTTACAGGAATACTCATATACTGATATATTAGATGTGTGTATTTAAATGGTGGTGGCACTAATGTAAATAGTAGGCACAGTGATCTATGAATATGTTGTCCATCGGTAGGGACGACAGTCAAGGTTGAGTCCAGGTCAAGTCACCCTGGAAAAATATGCACTGAAAGCTATTATCATGCGAAGTTTTACTGCAGTGTGAGTAATTCTTATAGTGTTGCTGTAGTTACACTAGTTGAACTTTCCTGCTTGTTTTAAAACAGGCTTAGAAGAGGGTGCAACAATGGAAGATGTGTATTTGGCTTCGGTGGAAACAGATCGAGGCGTAAAGGAACAGTTACGGCTTTATGACACTAGGGGTCTGCAGGAAGGTGTAGAATTGCCAAAACACTATTTCTCTGTTGCTGATGGCTTTGTTCTCGTGTATGCTGTGACCAGCCTCGAAGCTTTCCAAAGGGTTGAAGTGCTCAAAAGAGAGATCGACGTCTTTAGAGACAAAAAGGAGGTAAATGCATGATGCCTTAACTGCGTGGCTTATTTGTATATCAGTGATAGGAAGTAAGGTTGCAAAGCATGAATTTTGTCTCTGTAAAACTTGCATACAAAGGAAAACGAATTTGCCCACAGCCTTGGGCAATCCAACAAAAGAAAGCTTTCTCATGCTGGGGAAGCCTAATTCACATGCCATGCAAGTCATGCAAAAGAATGTGCGTGTGGTTTTTGATTTTTCCCTTACTTCCTCTACTTCAGCTAAAATTCAAATAGCTGAATGCACAAGTCAGGACACTTACGACTAATAAAACATATGGTCCACAGCGGTGCAGTTCGTGTATTTTTTTTTAGATATTGTACATGGGAAGTCAAGTGCACAGAATAATATAAGGAAGGGCATTATCTTTGTTTGTTTTGTATTCATGTACTCGATGGCTTACAAACTAGTGTAATTGACAGTGGGTCTCCCAGACATTTGTCAATTGGCAAAGCGGCTTTAATGTATTTTAACAACCATATTGAATCAATTCAATTGTATGAAATGACTGCTCTATTTTCCCTTAGAAAGCAGCTAGTGTTTTCAGCTGACAGTGTTCCAGCTTAGCTAAACAAATATAACTTGCATGTGGCATTACCATTACGGTTTTTCTTACAGTATCTTTATATTCTCTAGTAGTTTTCTCTGCTAAATGTCTTTAGCCTGCAGATCTCCAAATATCTGTTTTATGCTGTTAAAAAAAAAGTGCACAAAGAATTAATTGGGTAACAGTAGAGAGACACTTTCCATAATGTAACTTGCTTAGTACTCACAGCACATGGAAGGCAGGCTCATAGTTTGACAGAAGCCTAACATGCAGTCACGGGAGAGGTACGTTAGCTGGTAGGGCCTGCTGGAGCTGCAGACTGTCACGTATACTAGGGTTACTGGAGTCAGTCATAGCTACCCTGCAGGGTAAGGAAAAGTGGATAAGCAGGAAGCTTTTCCCAGGCGCTGCGCTTTGCAAGGGCCCTGACTTGTTATGTTAGGGCATGTTCTAATGCAGAGAGGCAGTCACAGCCCCAACAGGATGTGTGTCCCTGCTCCTGTGTGTTGCCTGCCTCCTCTCTCTCACTGCATGCAGGTATTTTAGAAAACTGCCAATTTGCTCATCCTTTATGAGAACTGAAAGTTGCTGTGTTCTTGACTGAGAATGACATAATGGAAATAGTGGAGCTCACAATAAACTACATAAAATTAGTTCTATCACTGAGATTTCCACTCCATATAAAACAAGCTTTGAAGGGGGTAGAAGGTGAGGCCAGGAGTCCTTGGACAGATAGCATCAGCAGGCTTATGGCCTGGGCTCTGCTGTGTTTCCTTAACAGAATTAAGGCTTTATCTCCACACACGGTGGTGCCTCTGAGCTGGCAAAACCTCACCTTGTGAGTAACAGTCCTCTGCTGTTTGGCAGATGACAGAAAACACTAATGGCTTGTTCCTTGCCTCTGCTGGCTGTGGCAGTTCTCCAGCACGCACCTTAAAGTCTGGCCAAATTTTATACTAAATAGAAGTTGTGTTCTCTCACACTGACAGAACTCAACCACAGGTAAAATTCAGTTGGAGCATGTGGTAAATGCATATGAAGATTACAGATTCTTTCAAAGCCTTTGCAAAGGGAAAAAACATCTATCCAAATGCCATGTGCTGCTGTAGAAAAGAAAGGAAGCTTCAAACCTTACAGGAACAAGACAAACATCTCTAGCTGGAAAGAAACAGGAGACATCCCAGAGTTAGCTTGATGAACAGGAAAGGGCAGGTGGGGGTCTCCACAGCAAAAACCAAATCTGCAACAGGAGAGGACCCTATCACTAGGCCTTTGTCAAACCACTACAGAGTGCCAAGATGATCCCAGAGTTTCACTAAGGACCTTTGAGTATCAATATTGGTATGGATACCCCTAACAAGTGATACTGTTAAATTTTCTTTTTTAGAAAATGATTAACTGAAAATAAGCATGAAAGAACAGTAAGTTAAAGTGGTCAGCTCTACATTGAGTACTTCCTAGAATGGAAGCACTGGGCAGGCCAGGGAGCTCAGCTCTGCTGCACTGTCTTGGTGATACAGAAGTCACTCAATTGATCCTTACAACTAAGGGACTGACTTGATACAGCTATTCTGCTCTAGCTAGATAAATAGCTGCTCTTGAAACTGCTTCCAGGAGAATGGTACTGGTGCTTACCTCACCGGTTCAGCAACAGAAGACTGTTCACTTAGGTCCCTCTAGTGGCTTACCACGCCTGCAGGAGTGGGGAGCCACCTGGGAGAGGGGCTAACAATTCAGCCTGTGCTGCAGCCTTGCGGGGTTGCCTGATGCTGTCTACACAGGCTGCTTTGTAGCAGGTATTGGCTTTATTTATACTGCAGCCTGGGTGAAACCCACAACTGTCAGAGCCAGGCTTTCTCTGCTGCCATGCATTTTTTTCTCAATCTCTCAAGCATTTGCTGCTCTGATCTACTCAGATTCATGCTCTTGTCATTTGTCTATGGCAGCTCTATTGCAAAGTAAATGGGGAATAGGGCTGTTTAACTTTTGCTCTTTTGGGTATGGTTTCCCTTGAAGTGATATGTGGGGGAGGATCCAGCCTGTCCTGTCATTAAAGTCTGCTCCCAGTTTGCAAGTAGATGATGCTGATTTGAATCCCACAGCCTACTCTTCTGAAATATATGCAGCTTACCTTGTGCCAGTGCTAACTTAAAGAACAGGTCTGAATTGTGCTGCTATGTGCCTGCTGTTTAAAAGCACTGCAAGCGGTGGATGCTTTTTGTATAAAGCTCATCCTTTTCCTTTGTTTGTAGGTAACTGTTATTGTCTTGGGAAACAAAACGGACCTCCTGGAGCAAAGACAAGTGGAAACAGAAGCCGCACAGCAATGGGCAAGGGCTGAGAAAGTGAGACTGTGGGAAGTGACTGTGACAGATCGGAAAACACTGCTTGAGCCATTCACCTTCCTAGCTAGCAAACTCTCCCAGTCCCAGAACAAATCCACATTTCCCTTGCCTGGTAGGAAGGGCAAAGGGAATAACTGCGATAACTGAGCCACCTTAACATTGTCTGCTGCTGCTAAGGTCACAGCCTTAGCCCTTTCTCTGCCATTTGCTTCTCACAATTTCACTTAAAGCAATAATCTCATTCAGCAATAAAATCAGCAAGCTCATGGCTAAGAGGTATCCTTCCTTTTTTGGGGCTTGGCTTGAAAGTCACTGATGGTCAAAGTCTTAAAAGCACTTCATGACAGTAGTTACCTTGCAACAATGGTTACAAGGGGAAGTGGAAGAGAGGCAGGCAGTCATGTCTTTAGCAGGGGCTTGACTTCCCCAGGTACAGCCACATTGAGGGTCAAGTCAACAGGCTTATGACTAAGCAATCCCCCAGCAAGCCTGCAGATCTATAGCCTCTAGTCACAAATAGTGCTGGCTCCAATAAAGCATTAAATCGGGAGAGCATATGTGTGAAATGGCAGCAGTTTCTACCTTGACCTTAAACAGGGACACCCCTGGCCATAGTAGTTTTTGGAGCTGCAGGAGACTGGGGTCAGCGTGTTGTTGCAGGAGAAAGGGTGAAGCAGGAGGTAAAACTACAGGAGGTAAATCTGCTAGTGTTGGGGGGGGGGGGGGGAAGGGGGAAGGGAACGGGACAACAAAACAAAACAAAACGCCTTGTGGGAGACCCCAGAACAAATATACCTTGACATGAATGTTGTCAGCAAAGTCTGGCAAACAAGGCTTTCAGTTTAGGAATTTATTTGTACAAACCAGAAAAGCTCTCAGAGCACTCATTAATTTACCTGCAGCCTGAAGGACAACATAGCTGTATGTGGTATTGTTCCAGAATGTCCAGTACAAATCACTCACGTTCACATAGGTGATAATTTTACTGAGAAATTATATGGAACAACTTTGTAAGCAGGAGGTACTGCACCAGAGCGCTTAGTGCATTACATAACACTCGTACCCAGCTGTACAGTGAAGCTGCAGTAATCTACAATCTGTACAAAGCTAGAGGCTTGATAACAACTGGTACAAAGCACTGTACTGCTGTGTGAGGGGACTAGGGAGGCTAGGCTAGGCGTAGGAGGCTGTCTTCTGGGAACATCCCTGTAGCAAATGCCCAGAAATACTTGTTCAAATCTCTTGGCTTTAATAAGCGGCACATTGTCCAGCAGCATGAGCACACTATACTGCACTTGACTCTCCACATGGGTAAATCTGTGCTCCAGGAATTTGCTGTCCTAGGTCAGCCTGTCAGTGCACAAAGGCAAATCAAATATAGAAGGGCAGAATGAGTCCAAAAGGTGACTGTTGAGAGAGAGAGGGACACACAGAAAGGGACACACACCAGGTTTTGCACTGTAACACACTAATTGATGCTCACTTCTTTGCTTTTGAAGATATGAATGGGGGAGAGGTAGTGAACTGAAGTACTCAGTTCCGTAATTTTCCACTAAATTAATCTTGTTTTGAGAAAATATTGAGAATTTAATTGTGAGTCAGCAAAACCACAAACAGTATTTGCACTGTCATATCATAACTGCTAAATAGTGTGTTTAATGAGCACAATTAAGCTGTGTGCTTATAGCATTGCTCTACCCTGAATACTGACAAACCCTGTCAGCATTACTAGTGTCAGAGCAACAGTACAATTCACTAAGAATTAAGCAAGTATTCCTACCTTTATAATAGAGGTAGACGAAACTGTTTATGCGCTTTGCTCAATATAGTTTGGATTGCTGTGGCCAAGGAGTGAGATAAGAGAGCAATTATGAATGAGCAAGCTCCTGTAACGTTCTGCAAGAAACATACCATCGCTTCCATTGCAACACTGCAGCTGAGTAAGCACTGTAGCATGACCTCCCCCAACCTGGCTAGTAACAGTCATTGTCCCCAGCGATGCTGTAGAACAACACTCCCTCCTCACTCATTTCCTACTGAACATACATACATGTGCTCAGCGCCTTATCCCCACCCAGAAGACTCTGCCTGCATGTTGGGGAAGCGGAGGTGACTTCATAGTAGCAGAGGTTCACCACCTCCTTGCTGCAACCTCACACCAAGGAACTAGTGATGTTCCTTCCCTCTTCTTGAGCTTAGCAGAACCCTTCTTCAAGAAGCAACTTGATGCAGCTTTGGGTTAGTCAAAACAACCAAAGACCTCTGCTAACCGCACAGTCATTGAGGCTGACCCTCGAGCCACAGGAGTGTAGGTTGACAAGTGAAGCCAGTCAGGATTAATTTAAAACACTGTGGTGATGGAAGGGATGGAGATGACTGGTTCCTGTCCAATTCTGCACCCCGCAGACTCAGTGCCAATTACCCTGCTGAGACTGACCTCCGTACGCTTTGCTGCTGGAATCGGGGAGCCATGTCATGCAAGATCAGCTGGTCCAGAGGCACATCAGACTTGACAATGATCTAAGAAAGGCAGGAGAAAAAGGGATCTTCTAGGGTGACTAAGACCATGTTTCCAAACGAGTTATGTGAAGTCAAACACATTATCTTTTTGGTCAAACTCGTTTCTAGGATCCTTTTGGGCAATCACATAAACAACCACAACCCACTGTTTTCCTTCATAGGTTTATTCTGCTGCTTTTTAAGCAGTCAAATCAATTGCCTTTTCTAAATACTATAGCATTTCAAAGACAAGTGATGGAAGTGGTAGTTTTTTCTCAGCTTGTACTGAGTCAAAGTGAAACTCTCTGAAGTACAGTTTTACATAGAGTTAATAAGTGAAGTACAACTGTACAATCTAGTGGCTAAAGGGCAGGACATGTATTTTGTTCTTTACTGTTCCACTGACTCAAAATCTGTCCCAGGTCACTGGGATCACTTATCTACTACACAGCTAGACAGTCCTTTCACAGATAATAGAGAAGATGGATTATTAAAGGGGGGAAAAAAAACGCACAGTAAATTCAACCTTCTTTCTCCATTCCTCTTATACTTCTCTCCTGCTGAAAACAAGTTGCTCAGATCAGACACCTGAACCAGCTCCTCTCCTCCTGCCAGGTAAAAGAGTCAATTTGGCTTGTACTAGTAATACGAAGCAAGAAGCAGGCTAAAACCTACTGAGATTAAGCCATTTACATCCTCACACAGTAAAGGGGAGAAAGAAATGAATTTGAGAGAGAGTCCCTTACCAGAGATGTTCCTAGTGTGATGTAGCTATATACCATTAATTTTCTTAGGCTGAGCCAGACAGCTGAGGGAGCTCATACACCAAAACATACTTTGTGTCAAAAAAAGGCATTTTAGCAGAGAAGGCTAACATACTACTACCTACCACCACCTAGCACAGGATAGGCACCTGTAATTAGCAAGTTATTTTGAACCAAATTAGATCTGATCTATATATAGGTAGGTAGAAAAGTATATAAATCAATTGAATACAGATTTTTATTTTAAAGTACTGAAATAAATCTCAGAGAAGAAGCACTCAGAAGTGTGTTGGAACATGAAGTACCTGCCATGTGAAAATGAGTCTTTATTTCCTGCTATTACCCTAAGGGAGTGGCCAAAAACACAATATTCACAACTACCTGCTGTTGCTACATACTTCAGTGCAAACAGTGTATCTCTAGGAGATAATCTTTGTAGCTAGTTAAAGGATCTACAGACTCAGCCTCCCTTACTCTCCTTTAAGCTGTCTTCTGCTAGCTACCCAGAACTCTTCTTTCTCCTCTTCCAACTGAGAATAGGGGACTCCATCAGAAAACTAGTCTTTTCTTCCTCTTGACAGTTGCCTTTCCAAATCTCTTACATTTTTCCATCAGTACGTCCAAATAAAATACCAGTTCCGAAAAGCCAATGCTGTGAATATGTAACTTAAAAAGTAACTAGCAAGGACGCTGCAGCAGGCAATGTCTTCATGGGCCATGCGGGCCTGCCCAACACCTACATGATAAGCAACCGAAAAATTCTTACATTGCCATACATCTTATGCTAGTCTAGAAACATCTTCCCGAAATAGAAGCAGTCAGTGCACTCACCTGCAGAGCTCCCTTGTCTTCGTCCTTACCCGTATTATAATCCTTGAAGTGTACTGGGAGACACTGTTCTGGCAAAATGACAAAGCAGGGCACTAAGCAGAAGTCTTCTTCCTTTCTTTTTTAAACATCTTTTTATTAGCACAGTAACAAATGCAGACTTAAGTAGCCCACAACATACAACCAATCCACTGAGTGACTCCTATTCCACGCCTTACAGTTAAACAGCTTAAGGTATTTCACTACAGGTTGCCATAAGTCCTGATTAAAACCTTTATTCTTTTCACAAAGATAGACTGGCTTATAAAATAATACATTAACTACTTCTCATTTCATATATGAGGCCATATATCCACTTCTCCATATCACAGATCATGAGATGACAGTCTTTAAAAAGGATTTGTTAAATACCAATGTGCCCTCCATAGGGGAAAACAATCCCAACATCTTTTTACAAAAAACCCAAACCAAAACAAAATAAAACCCCCAAACCAAAAACAAAACAAAAAAGCAAAAACAGCGTGTAGAGTCTTGAAAGAACTTTTACATAAATGTCAACATATGTACCTGTACAAAATTAAGCTGTTTTAATCTTTTACATATTGCAAGCAAACTGAAAACCAGAAAAGTCTAAGAAGTTTACATTCTTCTCGGTACTATATGTGAGCTAATATTGCTGAACTAATTACAGTCTTAAAATATGCTATTCCCAATTCTAGCTGTCTACTGTAGCAAGATACCTTAAGTTACAACAACAAAATCTTAGGAAATAAAAGACTGAATAAAATCTGTTATAGAAATACCCTACTCTTTACCAGCACCCTCCCTCCTCCCACCCCTTCAAAATCATAAGCAGCTCTTTCCATCACAGACAAATAATGCAAGAGTTTGACAAAACTCCAATTTATGTAGCATATCTTTTGGTCCATTGTCTGGCCATTCTGTCATGCTCTGCTCTGTTAGTCATATACTGAGTGGCAATACTTCCAACCAGGGGGTCAGCTGAAAAGAAAAATAGACCATTTATTTCAAGAGAGGAATAAAAACTTAAAAAAAATACAGTTGAAGTGTGAGTTTAATACTCACAAAGGAATCACATAGGTAAAGTACACTACAGAACGCCAGTTCAGTATATTTAGATTGTTGTGTCTTCATCAATTTGTGTGTATTTATAGCACCATATGAATCTATTACATAATATGGAAGCAAATATCAAAATTTTAAGAAGTTTAAAAGACAACAATTCAATAGTCGTATTCTGCATTACTGAAGGCTTTCACCAATTCATGTGTTTCAGGTTTATTTTATCTTTTCTAAAACTGCCCTGGACATACTTATTGCTAAGTGTACTTGTATCAATATAAATCTGGCTTCTAGGAATGATCCTATCACAAGGAAAGGTTTTGTTTTTCTAAACTTTTTTTTTTTAAACACATAATATTACATAAACTATCTGACATTTCTCTCATCTTTTATAGACACAGATATATAACCTGTAAAATTGACTTTGTAAAGAAAGACAAATTCCTCTCAACTAGTATGGATAATGGATAGGGTAAGGGGGGAGTGGCGATGACTACTTTTGGCATAGTTGGTAACTGTATTTAAATAGATGGTGGAAAGTAAATAGCTAATCCACTCATTTTCAGAACTGTGTGTATGGCTTTTACAGCTCTATCTGCTACCAAATTACTACAGTTCTGCACCTGTGCCTGGCACAGACCAGAGAGGAGCGTTTGACCCCTGTCCCTTCCCTTCCAAACCAACTCAGATTTTGGATTTTTAATTTGCAGGAGGAGCACTGCTGCTTAGCCTGAGGAGAGGGGAACAAGCAGCGGGTAAGGTGCGGCCAACCCACCCTCTCCGGTCCCTCACGGGCTGCCCTGGGGACAGAAACATGCTGTGCTAGAGGCCAGAGCTATGCTGGCTGCAGCCAACAGGATGAGACGAGGGCCAAGTTATTTAAATGCCAGGCGGGGTATAACCTTACAGGTGGCCTCTGTCACAGCACAGGGGACTTACCCGGGTTGCAGTCTGTGAGAAGGGAGCAGATGGAGAGGAGAACTTTAGAAATGGTTAATGCTGGACTCCAGTTGTCTTTCAAAATGTCCAGGCAGATGACGCCTTGGCTGTTAATATTACAGTGATAGATTCTTGTCCGAAACGTTACCTACAAGAAACAGCTATTAGACCGTGGGCTAACATGTCACACACAACGGGGCAATAAACGACATCGGCTACAACTCTGATCTGACAGTAAAAATATATTTTTTTAAAGTTTATTTTAAGAAGAAAAAGAAAAACCCCAGTCAGTGGGAACAGGAGACAGAAGGCAGGCTCTGGGTTCGGGCCAAGGGCGCCCTTACGGAGCCGGGGCGAGGCGGGGACGGCAGGCAGCCGCCCCCCACCCGCCCACGTCCCGTGCCGTCCCCTCCCCTCAGGCGGGGCGGGGCGGGGCGGGGCCAGGCGGGCTCCCCGGGGCGCTGCCGCCCTCTGGCGGCCGTTGGCGAGATGGCAGCGGCGCCCCTCCCCCGCTCCCTCACGGGCCGAGCGGCCACCGGTTCAGCTCAAGACCTTATGGGAAGGCGACATCTTTGTTGTCACAGAGCAACTGGCTCCGGGGTCAGGCCTGCCCTTTGCTACCCGCCCATCCCGCCCCAATCATTTGTGGTTTTCTCTTGCCACCCAGCTGCCTCCATTTCAGGCCTGCACATGGCATCTCAGGTTGGCTTCCCTCAGCACTTCCCTGCCCCTGCCCACCTGCTCCAAGGGCCACCTTCACCCCCTTAAAATCCCTCAGAACTGGCAAAAAGTAGTCAAATCGGTGGTGGGAAAAATGTCCTTTTCTCCTCCCATCTTGGGCTTGAAGCAATTCTACCAAAAAGGCTTCACACCCTTTTAAAACTTTGGCCATATTACTGGCATCGATGACAAGGTTTGGCACATACCCATGAACTGGGAATGGCCAGGCAGCGGCCACGTTCACCAAGACCACCAGATAAAAGTTTCTGGTTGCAATTAACATGCTAAAGTTAATTGTATTTATAGTAACAAAGAGCTGATAAATGCTTTCAATGCCTTTCCTTTTCAAAGCTGTCAGATGTTGGACTTTTACCATAAGCTACATGTTGCAGGAAGTCTGAGGGCCCCAGATCCTGCACAGAAATAATTACCTGGGAATTTCAGCTTGCATTAAAAAGAAGTTTCTAGCTGACAATTCCAGGGTAAAATATAAAGATATGACTCAAGTACAACCTTGAGGCCAGAGGCAAATAAGAAGAGCCTTAATTTGAACTAAAAATAAATAAAAATCTCACAAGCATGTAGCTGACTGTTTCCAGCCTCTCTGAATACACCTCAGCTGTATTAACAAACAGCCATCCTGCTTATACTACTAAAGGTCACATTACAGTTTTCGCTTTTAAAGGAAAGGAAACTGAAATTTAGAGCTTAAGTGATTTATCAACAGCCTCAGAATGAATCAGTGCTGTCTCAGCATGTCTAAGCAGAGAGTCATTTATCACAACACATTTACAATCTCACTGCAAAACTATGGCCAAGTTTCCAGGTTTGGATGCTTATGGTCACTGTGAAAACCAGCCTTTTTATTATGTTATGTCTTTTTGCTCACAGCAGCAAAGAGGTCTGATGCTTTAACACCCTCCACCAACATTTTTCTCTCCTTGGGCTCCCAAGCACTTATAAAAACCTTTGGACACACCAGGGTACTTTGGAATTGCAGCTCTTGTCACTTTTAAGTGCTCAGCATACAGAGAAGTCAGCTGGATTTTATTGTTTTCAAATTTGGGAGATGTGAATGAACTGGGCAGCTTGCCACATAAGTTATCCAAAAGGGACACAAAAGCATGACGACACTGTTTTCAGAAGAATGTGACCTGTATGAAGGCCTTATCCTGACTCAGTTGATGAACAGTGGCAACAAATTTGGTGGATTAGGATTATCTGCATGAATAAAGGTTGTAGGGTTCATGCCCTAAATCCTCAGAATTCGTCAGCTATCCACACCCACAAATTTTATTGTCTGTTTATAGGTCACAGGGGTATTTGCGAAACACACATTTGGTAAGCGTGTGGTATGACAAGAAGAACACACTAGTGTTTTCCCCTGAGGTTAGTCCAGCCCACACACAAAACTTGCCAGTCAACTTTTTTTTCTTTTCTTTTTTTCCCCTACTGTCTTTCTGATGCAAAAATGTTGGTTGTGACCCTCCCTCTTCCAGGCTCTGGGAGCAGATGTGGGGTGGGGTGGGGGTTATGTTGCTACAAAACTGTAGTGCCTCTTGTTTTCCCTGTACTGCATCTCTAAGTTTCCAAGAACGCTCCTGATGTACAGAGCACTCCAGTTAGTTTTGGTCTCACAACTGCAGTTACTTATCACACATGAGACACCCACACTACATACTTAGGGAGACTTTCTACTTTGTTCCTTATGAGTTGCTTGGATTTTACATTAAAATGAAAAGCAAAAAACCAAAAAAATCCCTGCATTTTTGCACATTATGGGTGGGAACAGCATAATGTCTGCAAGAGACCAGAGATGTGCCCCCCCTCTTCCCGCAACAAGCTACAACTCCAGAAACAAGAACCCTGCTGCTATCTACATAGAGAACCTCAGAGGTAGAGCAGATAAAAAACCAGGCTGATGATTGTTTCCTAGATCATGTAATCCTCAATAGGAGAGCAGCAAGGGCTCTCTACAGTCACGTGGGACCCACATACATCAGCCTGAACAGAGGGCTGACCTGACTGTGTGATACAGTAAACAGTATGGGTTAGGGCAGGTAAGACAAAAGAGAAGTTTGTGGCATTTACAATTGCTGGCAATGTCTTTGCCTTTGATTTACAAGCAGCTCTCAATCCAGCTCACTGCTTGTTCAGTATTTCTCTATTTGGCCTACAGCTTTGGTCTCTTTCCAAGAAGGCTTCTAAATGTAGGTGAAGTAATAATTTTAACAGATTAAACACTTTCAGAAGGGGAAGCGTGGAGTATTTCCAAGCTGATACAATAAGTACCAAATTAACAGACAGGTCAAGAGTTCTAATTTGAGCACAGTTAAATACTTGATATCTGAGAAAGCAGTCTCTTTAGACAGTCTCTCAGTCCAGTGGACTAATAACTTATAACAAAGCACCAACCATATTTCCCTCTGAGAATCAGACTTACTTTTTTATTATTATTTAGGGAAGGAGAAGAAACAGAGAAAGAAATAAAACTCCCATATACGGGCAGAACAGCCTGGTGAAACCTTAAGGGTTTTACCATGGCACCAAAAGCAATTTTCTCCAGTTAGAGGAGCTCTGCCTACCGAAAGCACTGTGGGAAATATCTAAATTTGTTTTCACTTAAGCAGCAAGACAGAACTGGGATGGTGTTAGACACATGTAGCCCAGCTGTTTGCCATTTACAATTTTTGCTGATGGTACAAAAGCCAGCAGTGCAGAGAACCCAAATGAAACTGAGAAAGGGGGAGGAATTACAGACCCACTTACAAACTAACAAACAAACGTTTAGAGTAAATGCTCATTATACATTATAAGGGAAAAAAAAAATCACATAAAACTAGCAGATTCAGACCAAACCCAGGAGAAACTGAGATACTTAGGAGGTAGTACAACGTATTCAGGGTCAAGAGACTACTGTGTGAAATAGCAGAAAAGTATAGTGGAACTGAACAATCCTTTGGGAATGTCTCACCTAAGATTACATTAATGCAGTAACTATGCAAAGTTAAGCACAGCTTTTGAAAAGACATGAAGAAGCTAATCTCAACCTTACCCTGAAGTGACAGTGTAGGTTAATTTACACAACCAGCAAAATGGGAGTAGGGGGAAGGAAGTGGTTAGAGGTTATTAATATGAATGATAAAAGCACACACCAGGTCAACCCAAGCTACTGTTTTCACCTCAGTAAATGAAATCTAACCAAACTATAATGCAACACTTGGGAAAACATTCAGTGTAATAGTACGAAACAATAGCAGTCATCTTGAGGACCAAATACTGAACTCTTAAATTCTCATTATACTTGTATATTGGATACTCCTGAATACAGGCCCACCCAGCATATGCCTGCCTTAATTGCCATCTGAGACATAAAGGCAAAAACAGAATACCACATAAAATGAAAAAACAAAAACAGAGAACAGATTAACACTAACATCTTCAAAGTGCTGAATGAAGTGCTCAATGAATGCAAAAGAGCTCCATTATACATATTTAGGACAAAGAGAGGGAGTATCTGGCCCTGTTTCAGATTTCTCTCACTGAAGTCCCTTGTATTGTCTGATGTATTTCAAAGTCGAATTTTAAGACTTCTCACTTCTCCAGGCTCAAGTACAGTAGTGCAGGTTGACAAACCACTCTTTCTATTTGCAGACAGAAAAATTGAGACATCAGTGGAACAGCAACCAAACTTTCTGTTCAAGCGAAACAATGTGAGGAAAACATTGCAGATGGCAGCTGTCCCTCTTTCTATCCTTCCAGGAATCAGTTAGTATCACTTACAGCACAGGCCTTCCAACTATCCTACAGCAACATCTTCCCGTGAAAGGTAGCTCCAACTGAGAGTTTAATACAATACGTTAGAGGATATGTTGGGGCAAGCACCAGTCCTCAAAGCCTGGACCTGTATGCTGTCACCGCACATTTCTTATAGGATGCTTGTCAACCACATTTGTCAGTAGTGCATATACTGCAGCACCTTCTCTCACTCACCCTCCTAAAAACTTGGCAGCCTGCCAGGATAACCAGTTTCATCTTTCTTTCTTTCTCTCCCTGCCCCCCACTTTTTTTTCTTTTAAGGCAGCAAGTCCTTTAATGACATTTCATTTTCAAGTTAGAAATGTGTTCTGCTATAGGCACTTTGCCATGGGGCAGCCCATTGTAGGACTGTCCTCCTAACAATTACAGAGGATTCAAAGGGGCAGTAGAGGTTTTCTTCCACCTCTCTTTGAAGGCTTACCGAGGAAGATTCAAGGGAAACTAGTCATTTCACTCTACTCAGCTTAATCTTTTCAGAGGTCAAGGCTTTTGAAATTGCCTTCAACCATTCTGCTACTCTACTAATGTTTATCATCAATGTGATATATTGGCATTGTTTGAACTAGCTGTTCCTTCACTTCTTGCCCTAAAATATAGGAAAGCTATGGCCATCACATTAGTCCTACCACTTCTAAATGACCCACAAATAATATTTACCAGTCAGTGCAAGCAGTTGGGCAACTTGAAATCAACAGATCAGTAGGCAGAAAGTAGGAGCAAGCATTACGTTAATATGGTAATTATATTTTCCACACTATCATTGATTAACACCAGCAAAGGTGTTAACACAGGAGCCACTATAACAGAGTCTTTGGTTCTCAGCAAGGAAAAGGTTCTTCATTTAGAACCCAAATTACACAGGTAGCACAGGTGGATGCTGTTAGATCACTGCTATGCCTCCTCCTACGTCCCATCTCCATGGGACTGAAGCAATACATATTTTATTCACACATGTATTTGTGGTTTATAAACCAGCTTAGACGCCGCTAGATGAAAGACTCCATTTAAATGCAACTCTGCTACAGTACAGTGAACCTCCACTGAACTAGTTTTTTGAGGCCTTAATACGTGGTGCCTGTTTTTTTTTAATCCAATGTGTCTTTTAGTCTGGGTGAAGGTTTAGATCCAAAGATAAGGGCAAAGAGATCCCAGTCAGAGGCCCAGAATGGAAAACAGGGCTAAGCTGGACTGACAAAACTGTATTTTTAGGTCTGTGTGAGAGAACTCAGCATACAGGGCTATCTCAATACTTTGGTAGTTACAATAAGGTCTGCTGAGGTATCAGGCTAGACAAACCTAAGACTGTAAGTGCTTCCAGCCTGTAGCATGGGAAGCAAAATTGTGGAATAGCTATCTGTGAAAAAATCATCCAATACTTCTTACGCAAGCTCATTACAAACAAAATAATGAAAAAGTATTCTGAACTGAATTAAATTCTAACCCAAGACACAGAAGCAGAACCATCCATACAGCCAGAGGACCTCCCAAAGAGGGATGGACAAGCATGAGCAGGAAATCACTACAGATGTCCCAAGGTAGACCATGCTGCTTGTGAAACAGAACCCTAAGCTTAGGGGTGGAATTTAGTGTCTTGACACTACCAAAAAACCTGCAGTTACACTGACAAAAACAATTCAACAGTTTCCTTCATTTGAGAAGTTTGTATTAATTTGGCTGGTATGACCAATTAGCAGTGTCTCCACTAAAATGGATCGATGGCCGGAACTACGGCAGGAAGTCTCTTCTACTCCAGGCTAGACCAACGTCTTTGAAGATGATGCAGTCATTGGTGCTTATCTCATCAGCATGACTACTTTTGAGTAGAAAGTTAAACATGCACATAAATGCTTTTGGATACAAGGCAAACATGAAGTGTATATACAACCACCTCTTCTTGTTAACGAACACTCTTCCTCTGGCCAAGTATGTGAACCACAAGATAACGTTCACTTGCCCGGGTATTTGCCTTGTAGCATTAGGACACAACAACAATGGAACATAAGAGTTTCAAAAATATCACCAGCTATAGAAAAAGATTGCTACCGCACAAGTAAGTGAACACCACAAGTACCCAACAGAACGAAAAATTTAAATTCCACTTTAGTGGCCAAAACATACAAAAATACTACACTTGTGGTAACTGAGTGATTACAGAAACAAATATTTGTTTTCTCTCCCCCCCTCCCCAAGTTTATTTACTTTTCAGTTTCTCAGTCCTGTCCTGATGCCTGTACTAACTGTATAGGCTCTCTTAAACGGAAACAGGGAAAAGAAAACAAGCTCTAAAATAGTGATCAAATGGAGTGGAAAAGCAATTAACATTAGCTAAGAGAAACCAATGTAGTGTCTGAAATTAGCTTAAACTTGTTCTTAAAGGAGAATGGCTTTCAAATGCGCTGCATCCCATTAACACTGCTTGCTACTAAATGGTTTGTTGAGCATTCATAACATAAGATATCAACTACAGGTCTCTTACCTTTGGAGGCTTGAAAGGATATTCTGGTGTAAACGTGATGTCAAGGAAGAAAACACCTCCCTCATAGACTGAGCCTGGAGGTCCTAGAATGGTTGATCTCCATTCATAGATGTTGTCACCTTTGGGGCCAGCGCTAAGAGATAAAAAAACAAATAATTTAGGAATATTACCACAATTTGAATAAATATGACCTCATGTATTCTCAGAGTATGACGCAACAGAATGTTTTCAGTATTACACTTCCTATACCACCAGGAGTAAAGACCATGATACAAAGTAGACTGAATGCTTCCAAAAAGTCCCCAAAGTCTTATCTGGACTCAGTGTTCCAGACTGCTTAGCAAAAGTCTGCTGAGAAACCAGGAATGGCTGTTTTTTCAGCTTCTCTCATCTGACATTTATAAAAGAAGCATTGCCCAGAACTTATCATAAACAAACTACACACAACCATCTCAACACAACAGAAAACATAAAAGTTTCAAAGAAAAAGTTCTTACTATATTTCAGAAATAGCTGCTCTAGCTCAGCCTTACTATAACTGCACCACATCAAAGACCATATTAAATAAATTAGGGCATGATACTGATTTTTTTCATCCTAAAAGGGAGCACACAAGATTAAAAGTATAGTACTACATTATTGCTAAACCATGGCTCACTTTGTATAATTAAGTGAATC
This sequence comes from Dromaius novaehollandiae, assembly GCF_036370855.1. Classification (NCBI taxonomy): domain Eukaryota; kingdom Metazoa; phylum Chordata; class Aves; order Casuariiformes; family Dromaiidae; genus Dromaius; species Dromaius novaehollandiae. The sequence continues at coordinate 33,040,003 of NC_088099.1, forward strand.
CAAGTGTATGATGATACTCTTAAATGTCAAGATTTTCCTCACTTGTATCATTTTGCTACAATGATTTCTAAAATAAAGCCACGTGGACTGATCCCATTGATACTGTCTGCATTACAGAACTACATTTTGTAAGGAGAATTAAACTCATCATGTCAAACGAAAAGTGTGCATTCTCAAATCAGCTTTGTCTAATTCTAGATTCTCCCTAACCTACCAGCACCTCTCAAAGAACAATACACACTAAAGATATTGCAGAACACAAATGTCCGCTTGTTGAAAATTAGTTTTACTGAGATCCTCAGACACTTGCATTCTGTAGCGTGCCATATGTCTCTGAGTATTTCTAAGTGCAGCTCAACCTATAATGCCATTAATGGTTTAGGACTCCAATGCTACCTCTTTCTTTCTGTGCTGCTACAGTAGATTTTATCAGGAAGATGCTAGAGCTGGAAACTCCCTTTGCATAATGGGAGGTGCTGACCCAGCTTTTCCTGTCATGGATGCACTGTGACTTCAGAAATCTCTTCTCCCCTTGTTCTGCAAGAGGCTGGATTTTAACATCCCTAATGCAAAGAAAGCCAGCCTTTCCTCTTCCCTCCCCTTTCTTTTAACCAGGCTGGTGTGAGGCACAGGGATAAACAAAGGCTTTTCTCATATTATAACAAGCATGGAGCACTAACACTTGAGAGAAAAAGGCAATCCAATAAATTCAATATATACATGACAATATGCATTTGTTTACTGTGAAGGGAACCCAAGTAATTGCTAGGGTTGCTGGTGTTAGTAATAGTGTTACAAATAGAAATACAAAAATATAAATTCTCAACATAATGACAGGGACCACAGACCTATTTTTTCCTGCCCTTTGCAGTGCTGGTGATCGTGTTCTTGACAGCAGGGGAATCAGGGGAGAGAAAGCCAATTAGTTTTGTTATCAAGTCTCTCTGAAATTTAATTTTCAGATTCCACAGAAAATAAAAGTTCATGATATTTTGATGCTAACTAGTTCAGTAATAGTGAAGCTACCACTAAAAACATGTTTGTAGGGGAGGAAGAGCATGTAGGAAGGTAGTAAAGGGAGACAGGTTCTGTGCAAAGTCATGCACCATCTGTTGGGGAAAGATTTCTCTCATCAAAACACAAAACCTCACAGTGCTCACAAGAATTGCACTAAATTAAAGTAAAAGTCTTTCCATCCTGAAGTTTCCTGGCATCCTGTTCCACCTTAACGACTTGTCCCTGTCCTATATGGGTCCATATATTTGGACACTCATTACCCTCCAGCTACCATTTGTTCAATGGACTGGAATAGCACTATATCTCAACAGGAAGCTCTAGCTCTTGAAAGACACCAGCTTAACTGTGAAAACTTACCAAAAAGGACTCTCTTGGGCATCCTTAGCCACCACTCCAAGGAAATCACCTCTCTATATATGTATTAGCAACCTACTGAAACACCATTATTGCTCCAAGTTGCACCAATGATCATCCTTCTCCCCTTCCTCCCCGAAAGATGGAGCTACTGAATGGAACAGGTACTTGAGATTTGTTAGTACCAATTTACTGTTGGAATTTATATCACAAGACCTGCCAACTGGGAGCACTTCAACACTAAAGAAATGTGGTGTGTGATTAGCACTGAATACAGCCCTCTGAAGCAATGAGAAATATTTCAACGTTTTGCATTTTATTCCCCGCTTCAACCCAAAGGACTGTCAATAAAAGAAATCCCACTGACTTGAAAAATAATGTATTATTATTTATAATAGTCTTAGAAATCCCTTGTACCCTATTAGGTTTCCAATTGGAGCTATCACTGCATGCAAGTAATATACTGCTAGACCTCTGTATTAAAAGAGCGCAACACCTTTGTAAAACACCAGTAAGCTTTAACAGTGATGTACTAAGCTTACCTTTTAAGCTTTTCATAAATCAATTAACAGAGTGAAATAGCTGTAGATTTTCAATTTTTACATATTAATATTGATTTCTTATAAAGGAAAGACTGAAAGAGGGAGATGCAAGTCAGCTTCAGAGTATAATATTGCTTGGGTTTAAATTAGGATTAGATAATATCAAGCAGCTCAAGAAGACCTCGTACTTAATAGAAAAGTGACGATACTGGAACATAGCTTAAGTGCAGTGGCATTAACTTTGGTGGAGATATAAAAATTGTCAAAGGTTAAAGATTACATTCTTTGTTTAAAATCTTTGCAATTATCCACTTCAAAAAGAAATTCACTGATACATAGATACAGGGCTCACAGGCACAGCTGCCACCTTCCCTGATATGTGTCACCACTCAAATTAAGTGACTATATCTACTAATGCAACATTTTGAAGCTGCCCAGCATATGACCACTGTGAAGACAATTTTAGCCAATTATATAGAAATTGTTTCCACTGCAAGACAAGAGTATGTGAGGTGCAGCTTTCTGTATTAAACTCAATAACCCACAACCTCTTCCCTTGCAAAGAAAGAAAAGAGAGAAGACTGGTAGTGAAAAGATGACCTCAAAAACAAAAACCAACAAACAATGAAAAAACACCCAAACCCCACCACAACCCACCATCAAAGTGTTGTATCAGTGTAACACAACAGTACAGCTGAGCATCTCTCTTCCCTGGAAACATAGTGATATATTCAGCGAGGATGCACTGCATCCACTGTAACAACTGTTCCTTATCATACCCAAGTTGCTGCTAGCCTGTCCTCTGGGCAAACGTTATGAGATTAATGCCTTTAGGAAATAACCAGTGCAAAGATAGATGGTCCCTGAATGAAAAACTAACTTCTCAAGTCTAGAAGCAACAATCTGAATACTGCTGGTAAATGCAAGGTAGGGAGAATTTCTAGACACAGAGATGAGACCCAGTTCAAAGATCTGCCTGGGGTAAGTCCCAACCAGTCTCATGCTGCTTTGGAAAAAGCCCATCTTGTGCTGCCTCCCTTTGCTGGCAGATGCCGTGTTCTTTCTCAGTTTAAAAGCCAAACAGCTACATTAGAAATGCCTGCAGCAGAGGCTGGGGAGCAGAATAAAGCCTAGCTAAATAGGCTGCATACTTAGATGCCTTGCTGACACTCAGGAAGAAAAGCAATTGTAAACATAGAACTCTCATCTCAGAGACTAAATATTCATGGAGAAAACACATACACACATACCTTTTCATCTATTAAAAAGGCCTGACATGACAGGATAGTCTAGCACAAGAACAGCCAGCCTGTGCCTTTTACCTGTAAGCAGGTTAGATACAGCCTCTGCTGTTGGCCTACATTACACAATACAAACCTCATACTTTGCACCCACAAACTCAGTGCCCTCCTCTGCCCAGCCATCCCTAGGCAAACTATTCAAAGTATATCTACGTCATGGAGGGAAGGCAGGATTTTTTGTTGTTCACGACATATCGCTCACGTATCAAAATCCCAGGTAACACACTGCTGACATTCTCAAGGGCAAGGTCCAGGAAAAAATTACTAGGAAGGAGCCCGCTGTTTGCATCAGCTTGCTAATACATTTGGAAACTACCTAGTCCTTTCCAGGAGTTGACTACACGATAACATAAGCTTTTCTCTAGTAAAAATATAGCCCAGTGAATACTTCAGTTCCTCTTCTGTACACTGTAGTGATAAGTGAATCAAAACCAGTCAATGCTATAGGTAAAATACCCAGATCTACCAAAGAAGTGTATGTTCCTTTTAAAAGGGAACTAATTTAGCGGTCATTCAAAATGCCAGAGCGCCTTCCCTCAGGATGAGAAGGACAATTTCATGGTATGCTGAAGTAAACAGCTGCTAATGAAAAACCAGCAAGTGTTTCGATTAAAACCACAAGCAAGAAAACTACAAACTCATATTTCAGCTACTCCATACCCCTATGAGACTATTTTGTCCTGAACAGGAAAAGTCTCATGCAAGTAGCTATGCTGTTTTGAAGTTGCATAATTGTAGAAAAATAAACGTAATTTCCAAAAACACTGCAGACGCAACCTTTTCCAAGAGACATAGCTCAAACTAGAAAGAAACAACGTACTAGAAGTATATGGGAATTCCGAGGCGGCAGAGTACCTAAATGATCTCCAATGTAAAGCTGTTCCATTACAAACTGATAGCAACATCAATTTTTTTTTGTTTTGTAGGTAAGACATAGTGAGTGACTGAACAAGGAATTGCATCTCAAAGGTCACATGGTCATCACCTTACTAGGAAGCTTTAGGAAATATATAGCTGACTGTTAGAAGGTCATCATTTTTTCCTCTTCTTTTTATAAAGAAGCAAGCACAAAATGCATTTGAAACAGTTTGGCTGGTAGCTGCTAGGGAAGAAGGATGACATCCTCACGTGAAGTTCTGGTGCTTCTTGATTTTCCTTCCTAACACACCACATTCCTGATATCGTGTTACAAATGCTGCCTTTCAGGTAGTCCACCAAGAGGGTTCATGCTGGAATTGCTAACCTAGGTTGTGAGGATGATTTGGGGCAGGAATTAGAGGTACCTCAGAAGTCCTAGCTCACTGGGAGAGGCAGGTGCAGGGTCCCTGGAAGAAAGCAGGACAGCTACTTAGCTTAGCCATTGAAAACACACACATGTACAAAATCCCTTATTCAAAGAAATTTTGCTCTACAGACCCTTAATTAAGCTGTGTTAAAAATGGGAATGTCAAAGTCGAGTTTTAAAAAAACAAAAACAAAACACAGCTAATCCTTTGGCCACAATGTCACGTCAAAAACTTCATATTAATGCATAGCTGTAATTTTAGAAATAAAGCTGTAATTTTAGAAATAATTGTCACTTCCCACACACACTTTAGCTACTACAATGTATTATGATTATTATTATTTCTAATACTATAGCACTGAGCCATGCCACTCACGGATAGGACCCCAATATGCTAAGCACCCTACAATGCAATCCAAAGACACTTGTGCACAACTAAAACAGGTTTTTCATTTATAAAATAAGCATTAAAACATTACATAGTTATTGAGAAGAGATTTGACCAGCCAAACAGAAGCAGTTAAGAGGATATCCTGGGCCATCCATTTAATTGCCACTTTTCAGTCAAGTAGTTTAAATGTGGGGTACAATTTCTCTGCCTCTCATTTTTAATCAAAGAAAGGAAAGGAAAAGAAAAAAAATCATGACAACAGAACCTCCCCTGGGCAACCATGGAAAGTTAATGGTAACATACTGAATTATCAGGTGACTATGTGAATCAGTGCAATATTTTTGCCTGCTGCCATTATACACAGCCAAGCTGTTCCCCTGTGTCAAGACTAGCTAAAAATGATGGATTGACCATGGGTGAAATGCCTAGGAGCTCAATGAGAGGCATAGGGAAAGGAGGGTAAGTGAAAAAGTTGCAGCTGGCTGTAATTAAAAAATACAAAGGAAGCAAAGGAATAAAAGGGGAGGTAAGTAAGCAAAGATGGAATATTCTACTGCTATAGCACTTTCAACTATAAAATTGTCATAACAAAACTTAATTCCCTTTCTAATCCATGTTCAGGGATACAGTTTTAAAATACAAAGCAGTAAATATTATTATTTTTGTTGCAACTTGTTGATAGTTATTGTATTTTCTGTCTTAAATTTAAAATGGCAGTCACAATATTATTGCACAAGGGTAAATGCCTTACAAATCCCACCATGTTTCTAAGAAAGAAGAGCACACAAAATTTCTGTTTTAGCATCTGGAAAGCTTTTCCCTTAAGTATCAGACTAATGTAAAACAGGAGGGATTGAAAAATTGCACATAAATTGCACAAAGCTTAAACTGGACGGTAAACTGTGAATTACATTCTTAGGACATCAAAAAAAAAGGAACTAAATAGCTCTGATAATGGAGTTGATAAGGTGCTATGCGGGAATTTATGAGACTTCAAGGAAAACTGTTTCAGAGGGTTTTTCTTTGGGAAAAAAAAAAGTAGGTTTTCCAGGTGAGAACAGTTTATATCAAAAATATTTGGCAACAAGATCACATCACAACTGGGGGGCCTGATCCTTGCCAAGAACTCACTCTTTTCAATTACAACAGGAGTACTTGCAAATTTAGGACCATGACCTGAAATATTTTAGTCTCAGCAACATATTACTGGACAGTTACTACAAAACTACTTTATGAAAAGGCCAGCCCTCTTGAACAATTTTGCTGCAAAGTTTGATTTTTAAACCAGGCTTCAAAGATTTAAAATAAAAGCTCAGTTAAAACAGAGGTCAGAAAGAGACTTAGACTATTCTCAGGAGTGTGCTGCAGCTTTATTTAGTTTAACAATAAATCACTTCAATTTAGAAGCAAGTCCTCATAAAAAGGTTCAAGAGGAATTAATCCATTTAGCATTGGTTCCAAAATTGAAAATAAATCCAGCCCGCTCAGCTCTCAAGGGCTTCCTCTTTCCTTAGAGCTGGCTTCCTCCTAGCCTTCTCTGCCTCAAAGCACCGAAGTTTGTCCCACTACACAGAGGGCCATTCGCTAAGTGTCCAACCTGACTACAGAGAGGCTGACTGCCTCTGCAAGTCTATGGTTTCCATATATACAGTATGCAAACACATGAAATGCCAAACTTTAAAAATGTCAGTGAAATTACTTTTATTGTATGCAAATCTGTTTTTCTCTTCCCCTCACAGTTATTGCTTGACACCTTACCACCACCACCCCCGAATTAAAATCTACTGGCTTATATTTGACCTTGCTTCTCCCATTAAATAATACCCTGTACAGGAAACAATAAAATAAATTGGGAAAGAGTAGAAGAGAATCTGACTTGCCTAACAATCAGCAGTGGCTTATTTAAAATGACAAAAAGATGTGATGGTAGAAGCTATGCTCTGCCAACTTAACCTTGTGTTATTTTTACCATCGGTTTCCTTCCTGCCATTTGTCAGCCGGACTATTAGCTGCCAACATGATGTGAAGGAATATCTGTCCCCATCAGACCTCATTTCCAAATTTAGTATTTATGGCACAGATGTGTAATTTACAATTGGTAAGCAAAACTAAGCATTCTCACAAATGCAACATTTTTGTGACTGCACCACTTGCTCAGGACCTCAAATTCCAACAGTTTTTTGGTAGCTAGTATACTACTAAACATATATATTTATGTAATTTTAATGCTTTCATAAGGCAAACACACTTTCAAAGTGGTTGCCCAACATCAAATTGACAATTCTGTATTGAGAGACAAGAAAAGAGAATCAATTCCCCCTTGAAATAGCATATCAATACTATTAATAAATATCAAAGTTCTTGGGTCATTAACCTCAGCTGCGGTGTACACCTCAGGAGATGAAAACAAATGCTCTACTTCCTCCTATTACCTATTGGGCCATAATAGGTCCTAAAACACATGGAAAAAAAATCTGTCCTCTCTACAAACATAACAGCTCTGTAACACCCCCTTCCTCCTCCCAGAAGCAGCCTGTCCAGTGCTTCTTTAAAACAATCAGAGGGCTCTCCCCTAAACCATGTTTTACCCACAAGCAAAAATGGAAATTCACCACAATTAACCTGCCATTCCAGAATCAAGCCAGAACATACATCTGTGTTTCTGTCTGCCACGCCAAATTACCGTCCTACCCATATCAGTGTGGGAATATGAAAGGTGGTCTTGATAAACAGATGAATAATCTCAGCACATCACAAATATTTAGGTACCCTGTAGTACATCAGCTGCAAAACTTGTAAGCTAACTACTTTGTTTACATTCATGTGATATGGAGGCTTCCGTCTCTTCAGAAGTCATTTGCTCTATTAAAAAAAGAATTCCATCTGTTTAGTAAATCCACCTATCCAGCATTGAGATAACATAGTGGACTGACTATCACAGACTTCATTATCATCAGTTTACACTATTCATTTCGTTATAACTACTAATTCCATTGAGCAAGAAATGCATATGCTAAACAAATTAGATTGAAAAGGCAACGGCAGCTACAAACTTGTTTGCAAAAACTGGCCCCAGAAAGTTAAAAATTACGTGTAACACTTGGCAAGAGGCCTCTGCTACACTGAAAATTGAAAGCAGACAAAGACTCTCAGACTTCCTCAAACTAATAAGGACATGGTTCTTGTGGCTTCACCCAACTGTCTCCTCAAGCCAGCTTCCACAGTTCCATGGGGGAGAAAAGGGTTATTTTAAAGAGGGCAGACAATGCACTGTCAGACTACAAGCATACTGCAATCTCTCTTGTCCTGTAATGAAAGCAATTCTGTAGAAAGTCTGCATTCAGACCAGATCATGCATTACTTAAGATTACTACTTTATACACAACTTTAACTTATCAAGAGAACATAACCCAAAGAAAAAAAATCTTCACATGTACCAAGTGCTCCAGAACTGATCCCTCTACCATTGTCCTGCCAACTACTTAGCAAACAATTCACCGTAAAAACATACAACAAATTAAAACAAATGTATCAGCCAATCAACACCAACACAGTCACTTTCCCATTAGATCACGGGTAGGCAGCATCACCATTACTTACCTGGAGAACCAGGTCACATTATCTTGGCCACTATATTGCTTCCAATCAGCATATCAGTGCTGATACCAACAACATTATGTTGCTAATCAAAATGTAATACGTGGCATACGTGTTTTGAGGGACGTATTTTAAAGCTATATGAAACCTAGAAAGAAAAAAAAATCGAATCTGGATGTCGTCCCCTTCTCTTATCTACATTAAACTTCCTACATCAACTTACTCTCCTTGTCATTCACTCAACAAATCAAGATCACTGCATTTGGTTTAACCCACTGTGGGTGGCAAGAGCAAAACTGAACAAACCACCCAATAATAATACAAAATTTGCTTACCCTTCTCAAGACAACAACAAAGTATTATCAATTATTATGCAATGCCCACAGTATCTCTTTACTGATTTTCATAGTTCTTTACTATCGAAGCTGCCCAGAAGAAAAGTTTTCTTAAGACAAACACTGCCTTTGACTTTTAAAACTGTAACATGCAAAGACTAGAAGTTTTGCCCAACAGAGATCTGAGATGTGAGTTTACTATTTTTAAGTAAAACAATACCTATAATTTAATATAGCACAGCTGCCAGCCAGTTACATAGCAGTCACTAAAATTTGTTTATACACCACTGCAAGTTGTTCTTATTAATAACAGTTCCAAGCATCAACCACATCACTGTAGTTAATCAACATTTATTGTAGCAGTAACATATGTAAATATTATTCTGAAGCTGACTTTGAGAGTCAAAGCTTGAAATAAAAGTTCTCTTTCAAAAGGACTTAAAAACAAAATAGGCTATTGATTTTTTCACAAGGATAGCCTGATAAGGAATTTGTGGTGGCTTTCTGAAGTTCTATTTGTTTTTTTGTCTTCAAAGTATTAAGAATATGAAATTTAATCCACAGTAGGTGTCACAAGGGGACTAAGCAGTGGTCTCAAATAACGTATACAAGTGTTGGGGCCCAACTTTCATGCCTTAACTTGAAGGGAGAGATACAGTCCTTTGCAAATTATCTTTTTTCTCCAGAACCCTATTCAGCCATTGTCATTAAGTAACTTGCCCCCAAAACAAAAAGGTTATCATTGACAACTTTCTTTTTTGACTTCTGAACTTCACAATGCCTTCATTTCACTATGTTTTTGACTGAAAACATCTCAAGAATGTAAGGAAACATTACAGACAATGAAGTACCAGGCAAGAAGAGCTTCAACTCACTTAGGGCATTACATCACTTACACCTATATAAAAAGCACACCACATACATAAAAGCCAGCACGGGGTCTGTCCCTCCCCGATTTCCACATAAGAGGGAAGACTTAATAAGCTGGAAACAAGACACACATGGATGGCAGTTAAGTTCTCCTAACAGAGGCCCACAGGTAGGTGGGTAAAAGGGAATTGCCAGGGAGCACAAAAAGTTCAGGCATTCTCCTCATCAGCACTGCTGCACTTTGCAATTAGCTGAAAACACTGATGTTAAATAATACTTCAGGTATGCTCTCACAATCCAGAGGCTCTTCAAGTCACAACAAATACCTGTTTTCTCATAAACTTCCTAAATAACCTATAAAGTTCACAGAGAAGGATCTTCAGTGGCATCTAGTAAAAATTCACATACTTCTATACTGGATAGTGTTAACAATTTAATTTGTAGCAATTCTAAATTTCTATTACATTTCATAATTACATACACAAGGAAGAAAGCACACCGCCCATACACATGCAATTGTTATAGATAAGCAATTCACATTTTCTAACATTATAACCTGGCTACTGTTACAATTAACACCTTAAAGCAATAGTGAAAAGATTAGAAAGAATTCCTTGGCATGTTTTGAGAGCTGTGTAGAGTTTTGTACGTCGTGACTATTTTTCCACACAGACACACATGAAAGAAAAATCTCTGAAGAGGCATGCCTATAAAACTTTAAAACTGACAGAGAGAGCTAGGCGCTTTGCACCTAGTTTTACACTACTAGCTTTCTGAAGAAAAACTAAGTACGCTACTTACAATTAGGCACAAATACGAAACACGCAAAATAATATATGGTAATATGGCAAAACATCTGGAAGAACTGATAGTGTTAATACCCAAGCTTGATGTAATTTTACATAGATTCATTTGATATTTATCATTAGGTACAAATCACAGGTTTTTCTCCTATAGGAAGGTAAGGAAATGCACTGCAAGAAAGCAAAACGGATTGTTTGCAGTCTCTACAGCTTCATTTGAAAAGACTCATTCACTTGGCTTTCTCACTAAAAGACAAAGCAAAGTGCGCTTCAAATATTCCTTTCAGTGAAATAATACGTAAGTTCAAACAGCAATATGTTTACAATGTACATATATTTACACTATTTACATTATGTTAGAAAATTCCTTGGCTAGCTTGGCAATCTCATCTGAACTTTCAAAATAAAATAATGATAAGAAATATTCCTTAAGTTTCCATATCATGGTTGCAGTTTGGAAAGGTCAATAAGTAGAACAAAACCCCCAAAGTATACACATACTTCTTAAGAAATCTTCTTAAGAAATCTGTAAGAACAGACGAATCTCAAAGGCAGATGGCACTCCCATCATTAAAACAGCCTAATAAACTGTTTTATTTTAAATTAGGTTTTTAATCAAATCTAATTAAAAGTTATGATGAGACAACTCTCTCTTTGAGTTAAGGCAAACTAACTGAAACTAGTTCTGTTCCGCTGAGCTTGTGCTTGTCACAGAAAGGTAAAACATCACAAAAAAATTGTAGGTACATGTTAATCACCCAAATGGTAGTATCATTAAGAGATGAGCAAGCTTCCAATACTGACATGACTTCTTTATTCACTCCGTATAAATATATAAAACTACCTGTCACACTGATGCAATTTCCAAACCATGAGTTAATGATATCAGAAACAAAGTTTGATCAGGCAAAGTCACCCTTAAGATTAAATACTGAGGTAAGAAACTGAAGTATGCACACACTTTAGTTTTCATCTTTAAAACTGAGTTCTTTGAGACAGATATTAATTTAACAAAGCTATTAAGGAAGATGTTTCTGGAAATCACTCTTACAGGTGCTTTTGTCATATATATGTTTCACAGTGCACAAACCTGTTATGACTTACAAAGATAAGATTATTTGTAAACACATTTTTCTCTGTCAATTTTTAAGTGCCTAAAAAAATAATAAAAACAGCTTCATCCACCCATTAGTATAATAAAAGTAGTATTACTGCAAAGACTTTGATCACAGGCCAAATGTGTATTTTGACACAGAACTTTGTTCCGCTACTAGCTTATCAGAAGCAATATAGGAATCACCATGCTGGATCAGATCAGAAGTGCACCTATTCCAACTGCCTTTCTCTGAGTGGTTTCCAGTGTCAAATGGGGGATGGCAAATGCTGAGATTCAGAATGCTGGTGCCTGGTGATTTTCTTTCCCGACCTTAGCAACAGCCTCATCAGTAACTGGCTGAACCTCTAAAACATGCACGTGTATTTCTCTTCTGAAAACAGGGTTACAAACAAGCTAGAGTAATTCCGTCTGCTTTTGCTCTCCATAGAGATGTCCGAGTCCTTTTGAAGTTTGCTAAATTCCCGGCTTCAGCAATGTAATATGGCATGAAATCTCAGTGTCTAATTTCACGCCACAAAAAATAAATAAATTAAATTTCTCTATCTTTTAAGCTAATTCCATATGCCTTTGTTCTTTTATTATAAAACAGAAGAAAATAAGTTTCCTATCTATTTTCTCTAGAGAATAAAAATAAGGAAGAGAAATATTCTGTCTATTTTCTGAAGTAAACAATCCCTGTATCTTCACATGAGAACTCTTCCAGGGTTTTTTTTATCATTCCCATCTGTCCTCTCCAAAATCCAACTACTTCTGCAATATTCTTTTTGAGATAAAGTGGGCAGCATTACACAAAATTCTGCAGACAAGGCTTTACTTTTTATGTATCTGTACTGAGCCTTTTTCCCCATCCACATGCTAGAAATACTTATTGCCCTTCCTTGCTCAAAACAGGAATGCTTATCACCATAGGTATGTCCTTTATGAGCACTAGACCAGTAAAGAATAAGTTTCTTCCATACTTTCAAAATAAGAAGTTTAAGGCAGACCATACTTTGTTAAAGATCCATCTTGTCAGCAAATCCATTTGTAAAGAGTTTTTGTGGGTGTGTGTTTGTTTCGTTTTTAAAAGTCAGTAGTTCCACATCAATCTGGGCTAGGCAAAGTCCTTGGCCTGTTGAAGACAATGGCAAAACTCCCATCAAATTCAGCAAAAGACTGTTTCACGTGCAATGCAGGACACACAGAAATCTCTTTTGGGAACCCAGAAGGAATAACAGCAACTGCAAGAGCCAGATTGCTGCAAAGCACTTCGCTGTGGGGTTATTTCATCACATTTAGCCGAGTTAGTAATTATGTCATTCCTCCATTCTCACTACCAGCAAAAAACACTTTTAAAAGTGTACTTGTTACTTCTGCATTCTCTAAGACAACAAAATAGTCTTTTTTATGGATGAATAAACTCTAAGCGTTTGTGATCAATTGATGCTGCAGCTGACCATATTATAAATAAGCAACAAACTCTGCTTCTGACATTCTGCTCTAACATTCTGCTATCTGAACACAGCTTTTGGGTAATACCAGAACAACAGACCCTTATGTAGGAATTCAGACAGCCCTGCAAAGAGAACTGAACTCTTCTACAGGAGACATTTCAAGGTTATTTCTTTTAAAACCATATGATTCATTCAAATGTCCTTTCTGATACTCCCAATAAGAGAAGCTGAAGACTGAATATTTTGGCTAATGCCCAGGGATTTCTAATTGTTTTTCCTATTATATTTTTGCTCAAGTACTTTTTTTTCCTGATATTACAGATAATAAAGAGCTTCAGCATATCAAAAAGATACCCCCCCACACTTCCTGTGTAGGAACTGTGTGGTTTAAAGCCCTGCTGAGATTTGCAGGCATAAATGTCAACTACAACAGTCAAACCTTTTAACATATTTATTACTTCGCTCCTTATATTTTTCCACTCTGTGAAATTAATTCCATAATTTAAAGTGCCACTTATTAAAAAGCCAAGACATGGTGAAGAGCCTGCTACCTTCAGCACTTCCTTTTCAGAAATATAGTTATCTCACCCATTACAGTGTGCTTAAGTTTAATCAACTTTGTGGCTCTTGCTCTGTGTAGGTGTTGATAACTCATAAGTTTTAGGATTCCATTCCTCACTTCATAGGTCATTTCTGCAGGCATTCCTGTGCAACCTGATCAGACATGATGCATAATGGTCATTTCTGGGATAAGATGATAACATTAACTAGGAAAAGGACAAAGATAATATTTAAGGAGGATATCCAACTCCAGAGAGACACAGAACAGGTGCATACATGTATATTTAGAGGAAGGGAAGGAGAAAATGTTTGCATGTGTGCAAGCTGGGATTAAAAGGAAGGGAGATTTCCATTTAAGGTTCAGAATTCAAGCATATTTTAGTTTGTATGCAAGCATAATTTGAGAGAACACCAAAAATCTGCTCTTCTGGTAGAATGTCTCAAGATAAACTTGCTCAATTTTAGGAGCATGGGTTTAACATTTCTCCCAAATCACCATAATTAATAAGAATTACTTTGAATATTCATAACATCCAAACGCCTCCCCAATTCTGTTTCAAATACTGTTATACTCTTGGCCTCAATTTCTTGTGACAGTAAGTTCCACAGTCTAATTATATGTGTGAAAGACACATCTAATACATTTGTTTTATTACTCTTATATTTGCCACCTTTAATTTCAATAGAATATTTCTTTGTTCTTATGTTATAAGAAAAAGGAAAACAGATGCTTCCCATTTATTTTCTTTTACAGTAGTATTCAATGCAGCACGAAGCAAACAGTTAAATAAATAACTGAAGTATTTCACCCTGACTGTGTTCTTCCAGACAGAGTAAACTTTCCTGTCTACTAGTAGAATCTGAGAAAGAGGAACAAGTAAAGGAACTAAAAACCCTAAACTTTACAAACTCAGAGCAAGCTGCTAATGAGGAAACATGAGAAAACAACTACTTAGAGCATTAAATTCGGTCCTCTATTCAACACTAGTAAACCTGTATTTGAAAAATAAATAAGTAAACAAATCCCCCAATCAAATGAAATATAGCATCTGTGTGGCTGAAGATGCTAGCAAAGGAGAGGGGTAATAATCCTTCCCACACCTTCCTGAATCAGCTTTAAAAAGAGACCCTATCATGTAACAGCACCCTAACCTCTGATATCACCAATGTTTGGTGTGCTATTTTAAACCTCATTGTAGAAGCAGTAACAGTCAACAGTTCCATCTCATTTTGTGAGCATAAGCAAGTTCTTAGGAGACATCAGCGTCATGGCTGAGTGGTTTAAAAGGAATTGATGCCATGACTTTACAATGACATTTCAGGGAACTTGCAGAAAGGGCGTATATCTGTATTTGCATGTAACTGCTATTACCAGCATGAAAGCCGCACCGAGCACAAACATGACTTCAGCCAAAACATTTCATAAAATAGGCATCTCTACAGAGAGGCACTAAATTTACAAAAGCAATTGAAGGAGGTTTCAGAGGGACTTGATAGGATTACAAACTGATGACATTGGTGTTGCAGTTTCAGTGGAAACTCTGCTTGATTAAGTTATTGAAGGATATAAAAGGAGGACAATTCAGAGACACTGCAGAGCTTTTCCATTACCTAAGCTACAGGACTGGTCCCTAAATACAAAGGTTACTCTCAGATTCAATACTAGATCAGAGCCTGCAGTGTGGCTGACCGAGCACAATTCCAACTTCCCTTGTCTTCCAATGGCAGAGATGCTGCTGCAGTTAGCTGCATCCAAAACAGCATCAAATCGTCCAAGTAAAATCACAGAACACAGAAAAAGTTGACTTAAGTCTGGCAGTTTCTGTAGGAAGTCTAACTCACCTGCCAAGTATCGTTTGAGCGTGCTCTATGCACATTCACCTTAGTTTGGCTGAAACTTTCTCACAGGCGAGGTACTGAAAATCATGGTAAGGTGGTAATAATTCAGAAGAACAAATACAAAAGCAATGGATCTGAGAAGACTGAGATCACACTGCTTTTATGTTAAACTGCTTAAATGAGGACTACAACCTCTTCATTTGGAAGAATCTGATCCTTTTTATGTTTACAGAAATGAAGCTTGTCCTTGAGGAAAATGTTTACATCACAATGCTTCATTCGGCAAAATCATGGATGTGGTGCTGGCTTTTTTCCCCCTGAAGTCTGCTTTTTCCTTCAGGAAACAAAACCATGGTGGGACAATCACCCTGGGCAGAAAGTGAGATCCTTGATCTTTACACTGGCACTATTAATATGTGTTTAGAAAAGGCATTAGTTATATGAGAACAGGTTTCAGGACTTGAAAACAAGCTTCTGGAATGGAAAAACTGTTGTTGACAATACTTGTCATTCAGACCAGATTTTTTTTAAAGGTATATTTTGACAATGAAAGAATTCATAAAACCAGGTATGCTTTTACACCATTAAGAAGTTCATTTTTCCAAGTTAAAACTCTGCAAGGACTGTGGGAAAGCCACCAGTCTGCTATTACTGGCAGGTAGTTGCGAAGGGCACAAGAGCACAATTCGTTCTTACTTGCTGACAGAAGGATCCGTTTGAAAAAGGAAACCCAGCTAAGTGAAAGACAAAAAGAGGTACCTTTATCGAGTGTGATGACATTCGGACTGAGTTTTCTAAAAAAGACATACATCTTTAAACAAACTTGGGTGATAAGGTACAACTATGGCCTGTCCTGATCATACATGCACTTTATTTCATATAAAAATGTTTAAATATATATATATGCATGTACATATGTATATACATGCATATGGGCACACACACACTAAACTTTTATGTCTCCATAGGTGTAGTAACTCAGCTCAGTGACAGCTGAAATGATCAGCTACTGCTGCAGTCACAACGCTAAGAAAGCAGAAAGGCCATCCAGGATAATGAGAGAATTAGCCTGCTTCAGCCCCCTTGCCTAAGTATTTGTTCAGAACACACATGCTTTTATCTGGTCATCCATGATGGCAGATCTAGAATTATATTACCACTTTAGCAACCTATTTTTGCTAAGAAATGATGACAGAACATACAATATTGCAGCACCAAAGCTAACAGCTCCTGCTCTCAGTCATGACAACATTTGGCCTTACCGTTTATACTTCTGGGATCAACTGCGGCAACTCAGCATTATCCCTGGGAGTCTGTTTTGCCTGCACCTAAGGGAGTTGCCCACATGTGCTTCTCCTGGGTGATGCAATGTTTAGAATTTAAAAAACATATATTCAAGTTAAATGCTAAAGAAAAGTTGATCTTACAACAATTCATTTCCATTACAGCTGGTTTTGCACATTTTGGAGAAAGCAGTGATGGAAAAACTAAACAGAAAATAACTTTACTTTCTCAGAAATATAACTGCCCTCTGATAACTGAATTCAAAAGGGGCACATGCACATATGTGCACACTCTAAACATACCATGAACAGAAAGCAGATCAGATGTAACACTGTTCCCTTAGAGCTGTTGTACAGATGATATCTAGAGATTTTAAAATTTGCAAGTTATTAATAATTCCTCCTAATTACCCTGGAAAATACAATGAACTAGTGGGCAAAATAAAATCTAACCGAAAGTCCACTTCACCTATTTCAAAGTTGAAGTCTGACATCTACATTGCATTCTCATCCTTCTTGAACAATTTACCTACTGCAAAACACATACTGAAACAGAATAAGGCATCAGTCAGCACCTCCCTTGCTGTTACACGTTCACCTTTATCTACTTGCAAAATCCAAATACACATTCCCTCTCCTGAGCATCTTTTCATCTTGACAGTTTGGTTCTTTAATCCAAGTAGGGCAGACTCCAACGAGTATGTATGCCTCCCTAGCACACACACTATAGAAGGAACGCAGCATTGGCTCAGTGGCAACTGGTGTTCAGACAGCTTTCTGAATCAAGTGGAAAGAAGGATCTAAGCTACACAAGCTCCAATTAAAGCAGAAGAGCTTAAACTAAGGCAATCTATTTATTAAAAATGTCTTAGGAGCTGTGACCAATGTGGATGAAAAGTAGTAAAAGAGGCTGCCCAGTGGCTGTTGTGCTGTTTTTAAACACATTTTCCACTAGGGCTAGGAATGATCAAGAGACTCATCATCTCAACAAGTACTCTTACTGTAAACAGCTTATGTTGAAAGTCAGACCTGTAATAAATACATGCATTTAATAATTTCACTCCTGAGACATGCAGTTCTGTTACAGACTAAAATGGGTACAGAAAGAACAAAAAAACAGAGGATAACTTAAGCCCTTTGTTTTCTTCAGTATTACTTGTAAAGAGAGAAACTTGAGCATGTAAAACAAATTACCACTCATAATCCCTGTGAGGGTGCTGAGGATGCACATGGGACTGATTCCCCACAGGCATACAAGTATCAACAAGAGTTCAACAGACCTTCCCTCATCTAGAAGAATGTCTTTCTGCACATGCATCTGTCTTTTTCCTTTTCTTGTTTGCTACATGCACGTTCACTCTACAACTGTTTAAGTTTCCTAAAATCAGAAGGCTGTAATGGTCAAACTAATGCATGGAGGAAAAACAAAACAAACAAAACACAAAAACCACACCACGGCATGCCCTAGCATTTCTTACACTTGAAACAGGATAATAAACACCAGAAAGGAAGCACCGTGAATCTGAGCATTGCATTATTATTATTATTATTAAACAAACAGTCTATATATTTGCATTTCATTAGCTCCCTGTGGTGGCAGAACTATAAAAGTTATCAGAGACATAAAGGGAAAAAAATAAGTAGCCAATAGCAAAGATTTCAAATACACTTACACAACCACATGGTTTTACAGCTGCTTTACATAACAATAAAAATGTAATATATGGTAGGTTTTTGGCAGTGTGGGGAGAGACAGCATCAAATGGCAATAACAGAGTAAGCACAAATGATCTCTTTGGAACAATTAAGCAATTTTAGAAGCACCACTATGTCCAAGAGCTAATGGGTCCAAAGAGACATAAAGGTCAAAAGTGTGAGTTTCTCTCTACTGACCAGATATCACATATTTGGCCCTTAGGAAGAGAAGATAATTGCATAATCATATTATATAATCCTTACTAGAAAATAATCCTATATAAAACCCAGCACATGAAGAAGAAATATCTTTCCTACAGAAGCCAAAAGCAAGGAGCAATCTTCCATACAGCTGTCTCAGCCTAATCAATAAATGAAAAAAAGAAAAAAAATGCTTACTGTCATTGCATACTCTAGTTGAGAGAAAGAAAGCCACTGAATATATATAAAACAGTAAGGTGCTCAATAGTTCAATAACAAGTTTGGAATTTCATTAAAGAAAGAAGGGGTAAATAAAACATTTTATACATTAAAACTCGCAACTCTTGTAGTGACCTTG
This sequence comes from Dromaius novaehollandiae, assembly GCF_036370855.1. NCBI lineage: Eukaryota > Metazoa > Chordata > Aves > Casuariiformes > Dromaiidae > Dromaius > Dromaius novaehollandiae. The sequence goes on from NC_088099.1 coordinate 33,058,985, forward strand.
AACTCTAATAACATGAACATAGACAAATACACACACTTGCTTCTGAATGCAGTTCATTCACTATCTTCAGCAAAGGCAGAAATTTAGCACTTGATCTCATGTTGTTTATGACACATTACCTTCTCAGAAGGCCAATCTAAGCAAACATCACAATTCCACTACTATCTTAAAGTCCAGAAAACCAGATTTTCTCTCTGAAAACAAGCCACTTGCTAAAACGGCTAGATGATTTTCCAGATATACATCATTTAAAGAGTACATAAGAGAAGGATTAATAAAAATATTGACCAATTAACATTGCATTTGCCTCGCGTACAGTTGTGTGCTCTGTAAAGGCTCACACAGGCTCACCTATTGCACATGAAAAGATGTTCCCGTGACCCCAAAGCGAAGTTTAGATACACCCTCTTGACTAGAAACCTTTTTAAGTAATAAAATATACTTTTCCAATGACCAAAGAATACCATGTAAATGACGATGACAAACGTCAATTCATGTGTTCCTCGCACTCAGAATTATCCCAATTGACCATTTAAGCCCTTTAAAAACACTCTTTCCTCTTTCCCTTTTATCAAGCTCTTCTGATTCATGATCTGAATACTTAACTCAAAAATCTATATACACATTCAGTAGTTCAGTTGATCACTGCTACTTCATTTGCAAGTAAATTAATAAAACAAGATAGATTTTATTTGTTCAGTTTTTAAATTCCTCATAACCATTTGCTTTCTATCAACAGAAGAACCCTGCTTCTTCAGTTTCCCAGCAGACACAGGCTGCAGAGTTTGACAAAGGTAATGGCTTACTGCAGAAAGATTGGTGTAAGCATTAGGAAACAGAAGGGGCTAGAACAAGTTCAGTGCAGCAGGAAAAGGAGGCAAGAAGACACTAACACTGTTCTTCACAAGCCTGTGATGGTTTGCAGAAGAGGGCCACTGCCACAGGCCAGAACAGGCACGCTGGCTCTCTTCTGCAAAGCTTACACCACACTGGTGAGTTGGTACATGCTAGACTGCAATGAAGAAATAGCCTGGAAGAGAAGTGCGAAGAGCCATGAATCTGTTTAAGAGACTGTCAGGTTTGCTACTGGGAAAAGAGATTTGGCAAAATAAATCCCCTCTCCCCCAGGCTCTCTACTTCCGAGGTCCACACGACTCCACCCCACACATTCCCAGTCTTCCCCAGGTTGTGATAGTTCAGTCATCAGCTTTAGTGCCTCTCTCTTTTCCTATTCCTTCTGAATCAATGAAGACTGCTGCAAATTGAATCCATTTCACAAGCTACCACACAATTCCCCTTCCCAGGTCCAAACCCCAGTCAGAGCTCCTTCCTTCAGTCCCTTTAAGCCAAACTGATCACAAACAAATCCCATCCAGCTGGTTCAGTCAGCCACAATGAGAGAGAGATCACAGCACATGCCCACTTTCCCTAAGCCTTTTACTCCACTTCTACCTGCCTAGACCTTGCCAGTTCATCACATCTCCAGTTCAAAGTGCTACTGTCCCAAGGCTCTACTGTCCGATCCCTAATTTTTTAATCTTTCCTGACAAAATACAGTACTAGATATTGAAGATGTCCTAAATAGCTAGTTTTATGATATTTAGCACCACAATGAAACATGTACCTGAGCAATCTCCGTGCTGAATTATTTGTCTAAATGCGTAACTCTACATCCCTGCATAAAGAACAAAATTTACTATGAAAAGCAAAGCAAAAGTCCTTGTAAAGTGATGTAGAAGTCACAGCTTGCACCATCTACATGCATCTAAATTTGCAATTGCTGTGGAAAAAATATCTACAAGACACACCTGATATATTGCAAAAGCTCAAATATAACAGAATGTTTATAGTCATTAGGAGTTAAGTGCACACACTGAATACTAAGTACTTTAAATTGGAATGTCTCAGCATATGTAATAGCTCTGCAATTTAACTAATATTTCCCTAACAAATAGTTATAGTCCTTCTAGTTATTGAGGTGGAAGGTGAAGTAGGAGCACAAAGACAGCAAAGAAAGAGATTAGCTGTTGGACACCTTTATTATTTCTCTGCTACTATCCAGAAAAAAACTAATATATCTCAAAACACATTATCCTATTACAATGTAGTAGTATCACAAAGTAACAGATGTGATAACCTTGATGTGCATAAAACCGGAAAATAACCAAATCACACATTCAAGATACTACAATAGCTGTTGAATAAAACAACTCGCTTATTTACTTCAATCAGATAAGAAAAAAATGAAATGTCACAACATAAGCAGAACTTAATTTTGGGGGGAGGTGGGACGGATAGGGAGACATCTACAAGCCCAAGGACTAAGCCTATTTTATTATTAAAGAATATTTAAACATTGCTGGAAATTTACATACAGCTTTGCAAACACAGACAAGAATAAAAAGTCCTTTGCCCTGAAAATTTTACAGTCTAAATTCAACATTTCAGCATGTTGGTTAACCCTTCACAAAGGCAAAGAGAAGTGGCTGAGTGATAGAAAATGAGGGATGCTTTTAAAAAGCAAAGCTTAAGAAGAAAAGAGGCAGGAACTCTTCCATAAAAGGCAGAAATTGAACATTTTATGTGTGTAAAAGCAATATCGAGTGGAACAAGGTAACAGAAAAGAGAGCAAAGTAAGAAGGACAAAAGGGAAAAGGGGGACAGGAGAGCAGAAACTGCATATTTGGTGGGTACTCCACTAATAGAGTAAAAAGGCTCCTTTTGGGTCATCTAATTCAATATTCTGTTCCTGACAGTGGCAAGAACAGATACTATTTAGACAGAATACATGACCGTGGCCACTATCTCCAGTCTATTCCCCTTGTACTCCCACAGCATCCAGAGCCACTGGATTATGGATGATAAAGGGTACATCCCTGACTTTTCTCTTTGTATCTGCTTATCTGGTGTCGATAAATTTGTCCAGCCCATTTTTGAATGTGCTGATACTATTTGCCTCCCCAACCCCCTGCAGCAACAGATTCCTGAATTCCACTGCCCACTGTACACAAGGACTTTATCTGTTTTAGAGTGACTCCCAGCAGTTTCAGTGAATAACCCTATTTCAAATACTATAGGATTTAGTGAGTAAGAGTTCTTGTCACGCTTCTCTTCCAGTTGCTAAGGAATCAGGGTGTGCTCCTTTAGGAGACAGAGGTTCACTGGGCCTTCAACAAATTAAGTCTGTAGTTTCCTACCTTTAATACCAGTCTACATTGACTGATATCCCCTGAGTTTTAAGTGATTTTTGAACTTTCCTACCCTTTTTCGGCTTGCTTGCTTGTTTCCCTCTCTTCCTTCCTCCCCCTCCCTCTATTTCTACACTGGCTCTTCTCTCACTCCGTTCCTTTCTTGCTGTCACTCCCCTAATTTTCTTTTCCCACTCCTCACCGTTGTTTTCTTGCTCATGCTCTTACTCATGCGCTTCTAAAGATATAGGAAGACAATCCATGGCTCAAGAGCCGCACGCAGCTCATGCAGCAGTTCGAGGAGGCCTGCAAAGATACAGTTGGGCACCTGTTACATGCATTGTATTCTGAAAGGTGTAGTAGGTTGTGCCTTCTTGTTTTACAGAGCATTGTGAGCAGTTAAAGACTGTATAAACATGTTGACTTTATTGCTATGCAAATATTTTGCCTTGCAAGTGGGTGTATAATACAACAGTGCAGTGAAAACTACTGTGGCAGCTTGCATGCTGGCTTGTTATTTAAAACTCACTCACACCCAAGAAAAGGTTGGCCCATGGATGGCCTTCTCCATCCATGCAAGAGAAGGACGTCCCATCTCTTCTACTCCTTAAAGAGAGCAATAAGAAAGTGGAGCTAAACTGCTGGAGCTGAGAGAAAAAATCAGTCTTCCTCCACTTTCCACCTTCACCACAACCCTTTCTTTCTGCAGCTGGTGCAAAATTTTCTCAGCCATTCTGATGGGTCATCTCTCTGTGCCCCCCCTTACACTCACCATTAATATCTCTACACACAGTCTTGCTGTCCATAGCACACAAGACCTTCTGCCCAGAGTGGTTTTGCGTTTCTACTCAAATCCCAGCTGGAAAGCACACCTTTCCACTTTTTCACCAACTCATTCACTCTCACAGTCTTACAAACACAACAATATGATTAACCTCATATGGGGAGTAAGGGGATGGAAAAATATCGGGAAAATGTTATTCCAAAGAAAGTGTTAAAATTTCACTAGAGGCTTAAATCCTGAGATGCTACTAAAAGACAAGCAGTAGGGCAACTGAAGAAAAAACTGAAGACCTGACACTGGTTACATTCCTAGTGACAGCCTTCCTAGGTCATTCTTGTAACTATTCTACATCATCTTGCCTGACTTCTGAGATCACTATAGTGTGGTGTTGAAGTTCAGTTTTAAGTAGGAGGGAAAGCACCAACACAGCTTTAATACAATGGAGAATTATAGTCAGATTCATGATATTTTGAGATTTTATTTAGCATAGCCATTTAAAGTATTCTGCCTTCTCCCTCTCACCCATGTTTCCCCCAGTGTAAGTAACAAACAGTTTTCTCAAAAAACAGAGCATAATGAAACACGATGTCATTCACAAATTAAAAAAAACACACCATCAAAAACAAAACTAGACAATTCTTGCTGATGAACAACTTACGAGGCAGTTAAGAAGGACACCAACTATACATGCTTACATCCATCATCTAATATATCTCCTTTAAAAAGGTTACCAAGACATGTAGGAAATAATTAATGTGCAAATGTGATATTACAACAATCAGCTTGATTGATCAGAAATTTCTGATGAAATGACCTTTTGCAGTATACTACAGTATAGATATAATTGCTTCTAAAACTGTATGTTATTACAACTGCGTGCATTTTAGCAATCTTTCAAAACCATCTGCAACAGTTAAGCACTGCTTTAATGAAAATATACTGTAATTTCTTTACTGTTTATAGGCCATTTCTCAGAGCAGCCAGAGTCTATGCTTGTTCAGAATACCAAATAATATATTAAAACTTTCTGGAAGTTGTCCACTTGAAAATTTCAAATGTATGACACACCCATAGCGGTGATCACCTAAATTAGCATCTTAACATTTTAGTGGGGATAGCCAGTCTGCAAGTAAAACATTTTGGACGGTTACCCTGACAGGCTTCCTTGTGTAATGATCGCTACTGCACTGAAGCTCTTCTGGTGTCTCCTAGAACTCTGACGGATTTCTGCATCCATACAAAAAGATTTCTCCCCTGCTACCCCCCATCAACTTATCTATTGTGAAAAGCCACCTTTAGCTTCAGAATTAATTTTTAACGTTTATGGATTTTTTTTCACTCCTGTTTGCAATTCTCAGCAGGAGCTCAGGTATAAAAGAAAAAAGAAAAACAAGAAAAAAAAAGCACTGGTTTCTCCTTAACAGACACTGGAATTAGCTTCATTGGCAAAAATCTATTGCTCAGATACCCACAGCAGAAAGAACATTAAATACTAGCAGCTCACCGACCACAGGAATACCTCTATTCTAGCCAGTAACACTTACTACTGCCTTTACAATTCTCTGCATCATTTCAAGATTGTCTAGGTTTCCAGCGAGTCCGACAGCTCCAGAGGGAAAGATCAGAAATGTAGTTCTTTAATCTCTTAGACAATCTTTTATACAGATACAGAGAAAATGTAAAATACATCCACTGACATCCTGACTTGGTTTACATTCACTTCTGACTCTAAAAGTTTTTACATTCACTTCTGACTCTAAAAGTTGAAGACCTTGGAGGAATCAAGCTCTAAATTCTGCACTGCTTCACAGAAGCATAGAAGCAAAGAAATTTAACAGGACTCTACATCATTAATTGTACAGCCTCTTTAATCCAATTACTTTGTATTTTCTCTTAAACAAATGAACTGCCAAAACTTGGCCTGGGCCCAGTTCTCAAAAGAGCTCAAATAAATCTTACCTGATCTATATTTTAAGCTGCAAAATCATGCAGGAGAAGGGGAATAATCAAACATTACATCTAATACGAGCTACAGTCTGCATAACCCGCTCTCCTCTTCTCCCCCACCTCCCATCCCAGGGAGCCCAGGTTAATAAAGAATGCTGTTCGTTTGATGATGCAGTTAAGCATACAGATCTGTGTTATATTCTCATGGTAATATCAATTAGTCTCTCACACACAGAAAATATTTATTAAATGCACTGTAGTAACCATTATACTTTCCACAATTGCCTTGGAAGACCAATTGCATGTTGCTGAAATTTGCAGATTGACAAGGGAATCAAGAAACCCCCCTCTGAATTCCAAAGTGTACAGCGTTTATTTTGACAGTTTTCTTTTATTTATAGTACTTGACAATACATGCTTTCCAGTTCATCCTGTAAAGTAATGAAGTCAGTATTTAGACCTGCAGTGTTAAGCCTCAGAGGGAAAAATATGCATAAACTTATTCCATTCAATAAATGTACAGATTGGCAAGATTCTACTATAATGACTAAATAATATCATTAATTTAACTTAGTTTAAAGCACCTTCTTTGGTAGAGAAAGCATAGCTCCTACCTTTGTATACGGTGTACGAGTCTATACAAATGTGCAGTATCTCTTAACCCATTCAGATAAAATCGTATGTCCTTCTTGTTTAGTACATTAAATACTTCTGGAGGTGTGCTATACGGAAGACTGTGGTCTCTCAGTTAAGATTACACAAGACTACAGGCAGAGGCTGCAACAGTTTTGCTATGCAGAAGCTCCTCAATAGCCTTAATCCATTGCTGTAACTTCTAAGGGTGCAGGTGAGTTCTGTCTCCATCCCAGACCATCCCCTTCACCAGCAGGGCCATGCTCAATCTAGCATCAGACTACATCTTATCTGACCTCAGGACCAATCCCTTCTACAGAAACCACAAAACTCTCAGTGACTACCAACCTGCCCTTGTGGAAATCCTCAAGACACAAAAACTTCCCCTATCACGTTATCAATCCCCTACGTTTCCTAGTTCCCTGTGGATAATTTTGTCTTCTTATAAATAGAAAAGGCAGAATCAGGCCCTTAAAGCATACTCCACATGGAGTGTTTCCTATTTATGTCTATAAAGTACCATGCGCATGTCATACAAATATTTCTTAAAACAAAACCAGACGTATAACCCATTGCTATGCACACATCCAAGTATAAAAATCAAGACGGGCAAAGCTGGAATGCAACTGAAATTATACCAAATTAAAGACTGCATAACCAAGACAAAATATTAGAATATCTGTCTGATAAAACATATATGCAGCATAATAAATACAGTTGCACAGTGCCCTCCAAGGGCAACAAAGCTGAAAGTCAAATAATAAAAATTAAGTAGTATACAAGAGAGTGCACACAGGAGGTATTTCAATCCTCTTTGTTCTTAGCCATGATACAATTTCACAGCCGCTCTCAAGATACATCGTTCTGATATTTGGCATGCAAGAGCACAGAATGCAGTTCATTGGGGAATTACTGGGCCAGGATGTGCCAAACAAAATCTACCACAGAATGAGCCAGCTACTGCCACAGGATCTGAGAAGCCTTGCCATTAAAATGTTTCTGATTTTTAAAGAAGACTGATAAAAACTATTCACTGTCTTCAGAAATGTGAACTCCTGTAATATTAACTAACGAATCCACAGTAAAGAAGCTGCTCCTATGCAGCTATTGTCTGAAGACATCAAGCAGAGGACATCACCTGCAGGAATTGCAACCTATGTATGTCTGCAACTTGCAATTCATCAACTATATAAATAGTACTATTTTTATGGTTTGCGAACTAGACCATAGGCAGCTGCTGAGTATCTCTAAATTAGTTAATACACTGTTTCAAAAGGAAGAGTTATTTCTCCAGGGATCATGTGCCAAACAAAGGGGGGAGGGAATGGTGAACCACTGGTAGTTTATATGACAAAAGACATTTTTCAACTACACACATCACTAATTATGAAGATCTTTCCTATCCTGTAGTTACAGAAAACACCCCTATTTCAGGGAAACAACAACAACAACAACAAGAGTGCTAAAGCGACTTTTGCAAGCTGAGAATTCAAATTAAACATAATTTGCATTTTAGTCACAAGATAAAAATGCATGCAATTTTTTTTAAACAGGGAAATAAAACCCTGCATTTGTGTCATTTTTGATCTAAAAATTTCAGCATGTACATAAAGGGGAAAAAAAGATCCTACTGAAATTAAAATTTTTAATTACAAAATATAAGACCAGAAAGTTTATGCTAAAGTATGGCTATGTTCAGAAAAGTCTTCAAAGCATGAAAATAAAAAAAAATGTTGATACTATAATTTAATGATTACAGTACATCCTTAAATAATACTCTAGATTTAAAAGCAAAAGCACTTAAAGCTTTATTAGAGTTGAAGGTATTTGGAAAGTACATTTGCAAAAAATTCCATGCACCGTAAGAACAACTGTAATCAAAACAAATGCTACACTTTCACAGTATGGAGATGAAATATATTAATTAGAAAAATAAACCATTGAGTTCCAAACTGCCTTTGAGCCACATATATTCTGCAGACTTCTCCCTAGCCAAGGAATCTTACTTCCACATTGCAAAGTTTTGAAAACTCCAAATGTTCCACATGTTAGAGTAGAGAGCACACCTCCCCACCATCTATACTGAGACATATATTTATTAAGTGCTGACAGCTAACTTTCACAAGACTCTCAGGGAGATCTGGTCCTTATTCTGTGAATTTACAAAAACCATGCTGAAGGAGCCAGGAAACACAACTGTATTTTATTAGTATTTAAATAATGAATTTGTGATAGCATTTCACTCTGAAGCAATTGTAAGCCTAGCAGGCAAATGTCTCTTTCCGTAAAGATTTAAAAATTATTTTTAAGTAACATCTGGCTTTGCCTATATGGCCTTAAATGAGCCACGTGGAGACAAACTTGTTTCAGTTTGGGTAAGAAAGATTAAAAAACATTAATTCTACTTAATATCCATTTTGGTCCCTCTGCACAGATGGGAAAAATAACATTACATTACCATGCTTACATACAGTCAATACCAGACACCCAATAAAGCATAAACTCAAAGCCCTGCTTATAGCACAACTGATGCACACGGTTCCAGCAGAACAGCTAAGCTCAAGGCAGCCTGCAACAAAGGAGATTTACATTCATTTCTCCACTCTGCCACAGACTTCCTCTGTGACCTTGGACAAGTCACTTTTTATCCCCATTTTACAGGTGGGTAGTTGCAGCACACAGAAACCATTTATTTCATAACCTCATAGCAATTAGCAGACTTACGAACAGGAGATGCGCAGATATGGAGGTCAAATAAATGACATAAAGAGTATAAACAGTACTTAAAGCTTTACTCAACTCCTGCTAAAGCTTTGGAAACCTGGTCATTGTGACAGAACCAAAGTTTTGGCACAAGATTCACAAGTGTTATCTACAAACACAGCATCTGCGTTCCAAGACCCAGTGCAATGACATGATATATGCTATCACAAACACATACAGACACCAAAAGTCCAAAGTCTCTAGATATCTTATTTAAACTCTAACTCAAAAGTTATGACTTTCCGTTATAATACAAAATAGGAAGAGATATCATCAGGTACCATCCTGAGAGATTTGAAATACTTTAGGTTCGTGTAGTTATTCTCCAATTCATACTAACCACGAACCACCTTTTGAATTTGAAAGCCACATTTAACTTTCATAACTTAACATCAATATCAGAAACAAATCATCTTGCAGACAACAGAAAATTAAAGATGTCTAAAATGCTAGCCTACTGAAAAAAAATGAAGAGAAGTAAGAACCATTCAAAAAATTAACAAAATGTTATACAAATGCTACACTGGGACATTTACCAGGACAGCACTGTCTCCCTCAGGAACCCACAAAATTCTGAAATGTATTAAATATACATTGTTTAGAAAAAGTCTTCAAGTCCAAAATCTATTTCTTTAAAGGAAGGCCAAACATACACTGTATTTCCATGCAGATAACCTCTGCCTCTGTATAAATAACAGTACTAGCCTGCATAAAGTTAGGATCACAATCTAGGGAGGGAGACATTAGGAGCAAATGGATTACAGGAGATGATGAAGCAGTCCATGAGAGGCCAGGGCTAGGTGAGCATTTAGGGGACAGAAGCAAGCAATAGAAAACCAGAAGCAAAGAAACTACTGAGGGGAGAAGTTCTGAGATAAACTTTCCCTCATACTACCCACATATGTGTAAAACCCACACAGCTGCTCAATCACAGGGTGTTGAGTGTGTTTTGGGGGGGTTTTGGTTGTTTTTCTTAAACAGATGATCTGTGGGATATACACATGAAAATATGGTCATTGCAAGCTACAAAAATAAAAATGAAACTCATTTGTTTTTAAGTTATTTTGTTTGAAATATCAAATGGTTTTCATTAGTTGCAATTGCATCTTATATGTGGTGTTTTATAAGAAGAAATATAAAACAGTTCTTACTAAAAATCATTTACAACCTAAAGCTTTTTCTTTCAACATGCTGAGCTGCTCTGGGATGTGTTAAATATCTTGAACTCCCATTACTACAGTAAAAGTGGAAGAAGAGCAGCACTTTGCAATGAGGCCAAAAATTAAAGCATGATCAACACTGAATTGCTATCAAACCCAGGGCACTGGATAAAACAATAACAAATAATAAAAAAACAAACCAAAAAACAAAAGAATGGTGGTGAGGGGTATAAGACCAAGCCTCCAGTAGTGGGGGGAAGGGAGGGGAGGCCTACATTTCCAAAATAACACAGGATCTCTTTTGTTAAGAAGATACAGTTTCAGAGGCACTTAAGTAATGTAGGAGCCTATTTCATTTTCAAAACTGGCTTTGAGACTTTTGCTCCCCTAAATCTGACAGCAGAACAGATGATACCTTGTGTCTTATACAGCTACCTGCATATGTGAGTTCTGAGATAAGTCTTGCAGGAGAGGGTGAGGTTCCTCTAAAAAAAGGAATCCCCCCCCCCCCCCCGCTTCCCACAGTAACACCTCAAAAAATGTGCAGAGACACAGGACAAAAGGCACAAAGACAGCAGAGATGAGGGGCTTGAGGTCAGAGGAAAGGTGAGGATAATCAAAGCACTGAAGGAAGGAAATTGAAACTAAGTTCTGAAACTATGTTTTTAGTACCTCACTCACAGCATGTTAATAACGTTCATATGAGAGGGAAAAAGGAAAAAATAAAGGAAAGCAGTGACACTGTTAGCAGGCTTCCCCAGAGCAAGTTCTGGCAACTTTAAACATCATGCAGCAACTAGAGTCTCTCCATTGCTTAATCTCCTCACACTCACAAATTGACTATTTCTATTTCTTCTACAAGAGGTGAACTTTCTCCGTAACTGTGATAGCTGAAACTCATCTCACTGTTGTGGCAATCAGCACCTGCCTACCTTTCACAAACCAGCTGCTACAGAGGTAAACTCCTTGTACTCCACTGTGCAATTTGAATCTGGCTAGCCGTAAGCAGAGCTGTTCTCCTTCACTCTCACCACTAATTTTAATAAAGTAGGATGACTTCCACCCCAAGACAAGCAATACCAAAAACACCTTTGATCACACTCACAAAGAAAACACATCCTCTGTCCTTTTCTTCCTACTTATCAACATACCAAGAGACAGTAAGAATTATGTCAGTTTCACAGTATTATTTTTTAAGACTTGCCAACCTTCAATGTCATTCGTTTGAAGGTTGGAAGGAATGCAGAATACCTGCAGGTACACTATAGGCAAAGATTAATGGTCACTGCTTGTACTATGAACTAATTTTTACCATTAGAACTATTTATAAAGGCTGAAACAACACAAAGTTACTGTATGTGCCTTTAAGTGCATTATCTTCAGTGGTCTATGTAATAAAAAAAAGTCACAACCATATTTTGACAGCTAGTCTCCTAGCTCATTTTTTCCCATGAGTGATGCCAATTCAGACAACGACAAATGAGGGTTCCAATAGTTCCAAAGCACAAACTTTCAGATGAAACCTGCCATCTGACATGCTTACACACTACCGCAACCTTTGATAGATCTGCTAAGTTCAAACTGCAATCCTGGCCCCCTGATCATCCAGACTGGTATAACTACAAGTCACAGTTCCTTTCTGATCCATGTTTCTGGGTTTTTTTCCAATGAAAATCAGGGTATGGGGGGGGGGGGGGGGGAAGGGACAGCATCTGGACTTCATCCTGACACAGAGTCAGGATGCAGATAGGACAAACATTTCCAACCCAAGGGCTGGAAGCTCCAGTAATACAAGGATAGTCACTACGGTCACTAAAATAATACTGTCACGACTGAAGGCTTCAGAGCTCATTAGTTATCATCCAAATAGCATAAAATCTTAGTATCATGTGAAAAAACCCTTTTTGCCTAGCCAGCTACTGAAGCATTGTAATTCATTTAGATGAATATTTAAAACACATCTTAGAAAATACTTTTATGAAATTGATTCACTATATAAATAAATCAAAAAAGCTTAACATACCCTAAACTACACTCCTTTCCCCTAAGCATCAGCCACTGGTAACATGTCAAAAGTTCTACAGCAGTTGTTGAAGGGCCAGTGAGTTTTTTAATGAGTCTACTTAAGTCAGAAGGTCTTTTTCAGCCTACACTTCTATTATACTCACATGCCTCATCCCATTCCTAGTTTCATTAATTTTGATCCTTCAGACTGGTCCTGAAAGAGTGGCTCTGGACCTGTTAGGCTAACTCATGCCAATGTTTCCCTGTAGACTACCAGTAGCAAAAAGCTTCAATAAAACGGTTTATGTGCATTTGTGGGTGACAATTCAATACTAAAAGATCAACTTGGAAAGGTATTTATAAACAGCATTTTCTCTTGACTGTTGCAGCTACCAACATCAGAGGGCCTCAAACCTAGTCCAGCCACAGCAAGAAGACAGGAACAGAGTCATGCTTTGGCAGCTACAGTGAACACAGACTAGATTGAAAGCAACCTTCTTGAATGAACAGGCACAACCAAAGACTTTACACAACTACTGTCCCCTCCCCAAATGCAAAGAGGCTTGGGCCACCAGGCAATGAACCAAATCAACCTGCTAGATGCTTTAAACAAAAGCTACAAGTTTCTAAAACATACTTAAAAACAAACTGCTCTGTAAAAGGCAACAGAGTATCTCTGCTTCATCAGCTAAGCTGCTTCTGTAGGGCACCAACTGAGTGATGAACTCACACTTCGCTTCCACTCTAAGTTACTGTTTAGAACAGAACTCTCTGAGCTAAAAAGCTCGTAACATTTTACTGTTTTCTGCTTCTTTGGCAGGAGTCTTATTTATATAAGATTAGTGCAGTCAAGCATTAGATTTATAAACCAGAAAAAAACAAACCAAGAGCAAGTTTTCACACTTTTCTTTGCAGGACAGTTTCAGAAACACACACACAAGCAGTATGACAGAGTCAAATGCAATTATTAAAAAAAAAACCACCCCCCGAAAACTCATATCAAAACACATAACATCTTGCAGTCTTTCCCCACACACACCCTGGCCCCCCAGAAATTAGTGTCATCCAAGCATTCACAGAAGTACTTTAAGTCAACTAAACAGTCATTCCCCTGCTCTATCCAGAACCTCTGAGGATAATTACAACTAACACAAAACACACTTTAGCCCCTCACCTTCCCCCACCCTCCCCAGGGAGGAATCAATACAAACCTGCAGTTGGGAGGTGGATCTAAGGTGATGTCAGCCAATTCCTTCTGAATCCTGTAGCAATAAAAGCAAGAAAGAACAAAGGTAAGTCACTGTGTGGGATCACAGTCAATGCGTACTCCTTACAGACCTACTGTCACCATGAGTTTGCAACACTGCATAAGAGAAGAGTGCTCAGCTGTAGCCTCCCACCAGCCCAAACACACTGAACAGGACAGGCACCCTATTATACAGACAGCCAGAAAAGCAGACAAGCACCGTGCACTGAACCCAGACAGGTGCACTGCTGCACACTCCCATAAAGATGCCAGCCACACAGGTGCAGTGGAAAAGACTGTCCTCTTTACTCTTGCCAGCCTGCCTGTAAATGAGGAACACCCTCTGCAAATGTGATGTACGGGGTGCTAGGCTGAAACTGCACTCTAAGAAGGAATTTTGTTTTGCTGGATTGAGAGAAACGTTCATTGCCAAATTGGCTTCCCCCCTCTCCATCACCATCCTGAGGAAAAAACATCAGCCCCAGGGGAGTGAATAACTGAGCCATTCCCAAGGACACTTAAGAGAGGGTGAAAATCTGCATATTTCCAAGGCTGCTGCGTATACCTGCCCTTCAATTCTCCCCTTTCCTCACCTCCAGAAAACCATATAACAACCACGTCCCTTCCCTCAGGACTTCAGCCACTCCTCTCTTCACCATGTTCAGACAACACCCTGCCCTTCCTCACCAGACTATTCTGGGCTTACATAGCACCACATTGCCTTTGCCACAAAACGCCCAACCAGCTATCATCCCCTTCCCTGGAGACCCATTACTGTCACTCAAGCTTCCCCTCAAAATTTCCCCACCCAGCCTCCCTTCCCCTCTAAACTCAACCAGCATCTTCTTCTTGTCACACACAACAAGAACCACAGTCTTTTTGTATTAGACACTTCACAATCAGTAGGCTTTTAAAACTATCTTATTTTCAAAATAGCTAAGAGAACCACACGTAAACACCACTTGCCAGTATCTATACAAGTTTCCCAAGGAAATGCGCTGAGTGAAGATTTGGAATAACCAAACTGCCTAAATTCTACAAAGCCACAGAGAACTCTTAGCTGTGATAGCAGAGCGTTTGCATAAAAACACAGTCACTTTTGACATCTACAGATATAACCCTTCTGTGCCACTTGACAAAGCTTTTCAGTGAGATGGGCTGTTATTCTTACCGAAGCACTGAAAGTTTAGTTGAAAACTTCATTTGCCAGCTTAGCTTTCTGGAGCAGGATGGTGCTAAATTTAGGTGAAACAGAGTAAATAAGAAAGGGTAATGATGTTTTAACTGAATGACTCCAAGAGTCTGTCCACGTGAAGAGAACTGACTGATGTAGCTGGAATTACTACTGTTCTATGCAGGCATCTCTCCCTCATACAGACACTATTCTGGAATGAAAGTATTTTCTTCTCCTCAAAAAAACCACTCTGCCTTGTAAGAAAAAAGTATTTTAGAATACAGTGTCCACAAGTGGACCTGCTGTGGATTATTTACCCTAGTCAAAGCATAGCTATACAGAAAAAAATTAAGTGATGAGCAAATAGGAAAACAGTAATGTATTTGGTGGGAAAGATTTGGCACTGTACTACACCACTTGCACTCATATACGCTTTCTTTCATTAAGAGAACTCAAAATTCTTCACAAACATTAATTAACTCTCAAAGTATTCCTGGAAGTAAAAAGCCATTATATATCAACCCCTTTCTATGGAGAGAGAAACTGATGTAGAAATTAAATACGTTACTCAAGACCACATAGTTTCCACCAGCAGAAAAGGAATTAAGCTTCTGCACGCCATTCCTAAAGCATCCTTATATCTGATGCTAATAAGGAAAAGGGAAAAGACAGCAGAAATAACGAGGACAGAAAAACAGTCTGAAGAAAAAGAAAGAAAAATATTTGGGATAGAATGGAGGAAGAGGCAGGAAGAAAGATCATAGAGCAGTAATGTCGGGCAGACACTCCTTACTGTACAGAGATGCTGAAAAAAGTGAGACGATGGCAGCTTTGTGTGGAAAGGTTGAACATAAGTGGTAGAGATGAGGAACGGGAGCAACAAGGGAGCAGCAGGAAAAAGGAGCAAAAGAAAATGAGAAAGGAGAAAAGATACAGTGAAGTAGTAAAAAAAACCTAACTGCAGCCTCACCTCTTGGCACTGGTAGATAGCAGCTTAGAGTTTTTACTCATGCTGACTTTGCTCTCCTTCTTCTTAGGTGTGCTTGCCTCCTTCTCTGTCTGTTGGTTGGAGGATGAAGATGAGGAGGAGCTGGTGCTGGCCCTCGAATCGTCATCCGACATAGTGACCCCCCCACCACACACCCCAACCTGGAGAGGAGACACCATAGGGTGTGGGGAACAAACAGTGAACACACACACAGAGAAAGGCAGCTGACAATCTTGCTCTGTGTCTGGGTCATGCTCCTTTTAAAGGGTCTTCATGTCTCGCTCTCCTCTTCAGGCCCTACAGTTTGAGCAGGAGGAGCAATAGCTTCCCCTACACTAGTAACACTGAGGAGGAAGGGACTTTTAAAGCTTCCTCTCAGAAAGCAAGTGAGGAATGAGAAGAAAAGGGACTGGACTGCCAGGATCAGGGAAGCTCAAAGCAATTCTTTCTAATCTTCCCTCAAACTGCACACACAAGAGGAGCCATCACCACTCAGCACTATCCAGCCTAGGGGTGTAGGAAATAAAAACGGAGCAGCTTCGGTCTCTTGGGTTCCCTAGAAGCCTGTGGGGTAGGTGGGAAGGGATAAGAGGGCCACCACTGCCAGCACTAAAATGGAAGTGGGGCATCAGTAGCAACAGGGGGAGACCCTGAAGGAGGATCTTATAACCTGTAGGGGAAGAAACCTGTGCCTGCAGGATCGGGTGTTGGGAGCCTGTGTCAGGAGAGGGGGAAAGGGTGGGAGGAATAAAAGGGAACAGCTAAACAGGGGCTGGGGTACGCTGAGGAGACCCACTGGGGCCCACGGCACAGGGGGCCCGCCAGCAAATGGGGACGAGAGCAGAGGGTCTGCGTTGGGGGGGAGGGGACGAGAAGGGCCAGGGCCTACAAGGGGTGAGAGCTGAGGGCCTGGGGAGACCCGGCAGAGGCAGGAGACAGAGAGGGCACCGGGGAGGGAGGGCGAGCCGGGTGTGGAGGGCAGCTCGGTGCCCCCGGGGGATAGGGAAGGAAGGCGAGCGCGGCGGGCGGCAAAGGGCAGGTCCTTATCCGAGAGGGGCACCGAGTCTTCGGGGAGGGGGGCAGGGAGGCACGCCGGCGCCTCGGGAGCCTGTGCGGGCGGCGGGGGGCGAGCCGCGGCCGGGGCAGCCCGGGGCCCGGCACACGGCCGTCTCCCTGCCGGGGCGCCCGGCCCCCGGGCAGCGGGGCTGCCCCCGCGGGGGGGAGCCGGGGCCGGTGGGCCGCGGCCGCAGGGCCGGGCAGCGCCGGGGCCGGGGGGGGCAGCTGTACCTGACAGCCCCGGGCAGGATCGCTCTGCCCCGCCGCTCCGCCGCTCCCCTGCCCATCGCTGGGCCAGCGCCGGCCCTGCCCCTCGCCTCTGCCCTCGGGGGCCGGCCGGGGCGGCGGGGAGGGCGGCGGGGGGTCCCCCGTCCCCCTACCTCTCCCTTTGTGTCTGGCTGCTCCTCCTCGGTGCGGCTGGGCCTGGCCACTCGTGTCTCTCTCGCTGGGAGAGAAGCGGAAGTGCTGCAACAGCAACTATTAAACAGGCAATGGCTTCCCTAGCTGCCTTCCCCCCCCCCAGCACCAAGCAGGGGCTCGGGGGCGGCGGGGGGGCGCGATCCGCCGCCGCCTGGCACGCAGCCGGCCCGGGGGGGCCCGGGCGGCGCAGGAGCCCCGGCTTCGGGACTGGAGGGGGGATCCAGCCGCCGCAACCCTCCCCCCCCCCCCCCGGGAAGGAAGGAAGAAAGGGGCAAGCGGGGGGGGGGGGGACATGAGTTTCTAAGGGAGACCCTCTGGAAAGTAATCTGCGAGGGCGTGAGGGGGGGGTGAGGAATAACCCCCCCCCCACCCCCGGCTCTGGTTTCTGCTTCAGGGCGAAAGCCCCAAGGGGACGAGTTCGAGGCAGGTGGCAGGAGAGGGGACACGCTCCTGGTGCTGCTTTTTTAAGGCTGAGAGGCGATTATTGGGTTTGGGGGGGGGGGGGCTGTTTGTTTTCCCCTTATTCTTACAACTGTTCCAGCCCCAAAGCTTCTCCCTTTCCTCACCTGCTTTGTCCTTCCAGCAGCAGCAACTTCTCACCTGTCTCAGTTGGAAAGCAATTAAAAAAAAAAAAAAAAAAAAAAAAAAGCCCAGCCCAAACCCCCCACCACAAGCAAGCCAAAAAGGTCCCCCAGCAGCTCTTCCCTCTCTCACCTGTTCCAGCCCTAAAGCAGCAGCTCTTTCTTCGCCTTCCCTCCCCTCGATCAGCCCTGGATCAACAGCAGGAGCAGCCGCTTCCCACTTGCCTTCGCCCGGAGTTCAGGATTCCATTGTCCCCCACACTGCACTTGGTGACATCACTGACACACAAAGAAGGGGCACTTCGTGATGTCATCAGCGCGTGCTGCCAGAGGAAACGAAATCCTGGGCTCGGGGCTTGGCAGCCGCAGAAAGAAAAAGCGGCTTCGGCTTTCCCAAGGCAAAAGTATTAGGGATTTTTTTTTTTAAGTCCACTGACTGGGAGCCGGTTTGCATGACAGGCGCTGCATTCAGTCGACTGGAGTGCTATTGTACTGGATTTTCGAGGCTTTTTACTCTTCTCCCCCAAATCTTTGCTGCCGCTCACGCACTCTCTGCCCACCAAGCAGAAAAAAAAAAAGTAATTTGGCAAGAGCGACCCACCATACCTACCACATGTTCAGAAGAACAGCACTCTCCGTCACCTGTCCCCGTAGTCCTTGTAGGTTGCCATAGCTCTTAATTGAAGTGCTGGACCTATTCCTGAAGGGACAATAGGAATCAGCATTCCTGTTGACTTTACTCGGGATAAATTTGGCTCAGTGACGTCAGTTTCCACAGCGTATCAAGAGATCACATATCGAATTACTTGATATCTTTAGTGGCCGAAAATATAATGAACTATCACCACCGGGCATCATAATAATGAATAGGGCTTCGCGTTCTCCAGCGTTCCTTCTGTCTGAGGACCTGGAAGTGATCTGCAAGCTTAAATGACTGACAATTTCGACAAAGCACGGCCGGTGACATTACGACATCGCGCTTAGGAGTCGAAGGGGTTAAATGATATAACCGTAGCGAGCAGGAGCGGCAGGGGACGGAGGGACGCGGCGGCCCCCCCGCGCGGCGCGGGCGAGGGACACCTCTGCTCGGAGCCACGTCGCGGGGGAGGGAGCCGGGCGCCGGCTACTTGTGAAAACCCAGGCTTCCCGTCTCGGGCTTTCACCGCATGACCCCGGCGGGTGACACGCTGCCGCTGCCCGGCCCCGGCGCAGCGCCGCGCTGCCCCGCTCCGCTCCCGCCGGGAGGGAGGCGCTGCGCCCTACCCCTCGCGCCAAGATGGCCCCAGCGGCCGGCGGCGGTTGGCGGGGCGCGCCCCGCGCGGGGGCGGTCGTTGGGCGCCCCGAGGGGCTCCCGGCGGCCTGCTGGAGCACCCGGCGCTGTGCCCAGGCCCCCCCCGAGACCCAGCCGGCCGGCGCAGGCACCCCGCCTCGCTGAGCCCGCAGCGCAGCACCAAGTTGAAATGGCCGGGGTAGCTTTCCTGCAGGGATTGCCTGAGGGCGCCGTGGTGGAGTTGACCCTGGAGGGGGACCGCTTGAGGAGCACCTGCTCCTTTAGCGAGGCCCCAGACTTGGACGGGGATGAAAACCTAAAGTTTGGGCTGGGTCGGAAGCAGAATGCCCGTGGCTTCTTTTGGGGGCACGCTGGGGGGTCTTCCTCAGGAAAAGGTGTTGGGCCAGCTGAAAGCACAGCTGCCTGGGGGTGCCGAGCCCCTTGTCCACGAGACATGTTTGCAACTAACCACAGGGATCAGGGCATGGCACTAATTTTTCACCATTTCAAAGTAGCAATCCTAGGGCCAGAGGTGCCCTGGAAGGGATGCTAGTGCGGGGGCAATATTTCCTTTTGGCACCTCCATTTCCTTGGTTCACTGCAGGTGCTGTGCCTCTCTCCTCTTTCTCTCTTTCCCTTCCCTCTTTCCGCACCACTCAGCAGCACCTCATTTCGCATGGGTTAGTCCCAAAGCTACCTACGCTCCCCCCAGGCTTGCTGCCCAGTCTCCCATGTAGTTGAATAGCACAGTATAGTAGAAGGATACACCAATGATATTTCAAGAGTCCTTTCTAACAAAAGATATTTATTTAGCTAACCCTCCTCTTCATTCTTTGTTACCTGTGGTACCAGGTATTAGGCCTTGGTGAACTGGCCTCTGGAAGCAGCTTGCTAGCAGAGCTCACCTTTCTATTTTGAACTATGGGAATAAAGCTTTTGAAGTCATGGCCATCCTTCCCCCCAGTAACTTTGGAGCTTTGGCATGTCTGCCATTAACAAAGGCTTCAAAGGCAAATACATTTCATGAAAACTGGCATTTAGATAAAGGACAGAGATCTAGATCATTTAGTGCTCCCCACTGAAAGGGGTGTGTGTGGCAGAGAATTCAGCTACTTTATGTCCAACAGCAATCAGCCGGTCTGTCAGCATGCTCCAAACTAGCCTGTGAGGACAGTGCAGAATGGAGCTGGGAGTATAGTGGTACATGTCAAGCAGCAAATGCAGGAGACAAGAGGACACAAAGCAGGCGATCAGGTTTCAGAAAATTCACTGCTTATGGAACAACTTTTTAAAACCAGAAAATCTTCACTTTCACTAAAAACAAACCTCCAGCCCTTTCCTGTCATCACAGGAAACATGCACCAAAGTTAAATGAGACAACAGATTAATAATGAAAGCCCTCCACTTCTGTAATAGAAGGCAGAGAATATGCAAAGATTGCTACAAAATCCCACACACATTTTTCTTTTTTATGTTAATAACTTTGGTAGGGGGTTATCCATAAACTAACCTTTTCTTGCAGCACACAATCTTTGGTAACCCTGTTCAAAATAGTATGATGACCAGCAGCAGTGGTTATTTACTTTGAAGCCTACCCAAAAATGCATTCTCTGAAAGCACCTACTAATATCATCACTTGAGCAGCTGTTACAGTGGCAACTCCCCTTTTATGACTCACCTCATAGATCTGGCAATATGCTGTTCTTCCATTCTAGCCATGCCTGACTGTAGCTGTGGAGAGAATAGTAGCCAAGAAGCCAACTTCTGTGCCATCCATTTCCCAGGAGCGTTTTTGCAGCTTGCCTTGCTCCCACACACGATTGTCCTCTCAGTCCTGCATGGACACTGAAGAACTGGAAAAGAGTCGAGGACATGGTCCTTACTCCAGAAAAAAGGAAGACTAGCTCCCCTAATCCAACCTCTTTTCATCTTGGGAATTTTGACAAAACCTCACTGATCTCCTGCTGCTCTTTTTCTTCCTTTTTTGTGAAGTGTGTGTTCACTTTAGCAAGTGACCTTTCCTTCTCACCAGTGCCCCCTCTCCCCCTTTTTTTTCTTGGTCAAGTTCTGCAAAGGACTTGCGAAGGAAAACTGACTCAGATTATTCAGTTTCCCTGTGCCGCAAGCTTTTTTAATCCATGGCACTAGCTCAGTGTAGCAACTGAATAGGATTAGTCAGTTTTCCCTCTGGATTGAGTTTGGAGAAGGCTGCAAGGCTAGATGACTAGAATCGAGTTGCCTTTGGGGTTTTGAGCTTAATTCATGGCAGAAGCTAGCCAACTCAAATCACACTGAGCCTGCTGTTAAAGGAAGGTGACTAGGATTAGTCTCTTTGTACTATCTCAGCTCCAGATACATTCTCAGCCTTATTCCTGGCTGGTCTGTTTGGGCCTGAGCCAAAGCCCCTTACATCTCTGTGAGCCTTTCCACCAGTTCCAGTGAGTTTTGCATCAGGCCTTTTGTGGGGAGAAGAAAAGAAATGATCATCTGTTTGGGTCTTCTAAAGTCAGCTCGCTGCTGGTGTCACGCTTGCAAGTGGCAGCAGGAAAGCCAGAAACATACTGATATCTCACGCAGACTTGTGTTGACATACTTTGTCCTTTCTGTGTGACCCTATGATACAAGGTCAGGTAGCAAGGAAAAGTTATGACTAGCTCAGGACTTATGACACAGCTGTTTGAATAAAGCTAAGTAGAAACTCTGAGTGGGGAGGAGAGGAAGGAACTGTATTCAAATGAGAGAAAATGTAACAGAGGAAACACAAGTGCTCATTTCTATGACATAAGGGTAGTGAACTTACAGGCTCATCCTATGACTTCCTTCTTACAGCTGTCTTCCCATAAATTAATGATGCATTCCAACTTTCCATGCTGTAATTTTCTTGAACAATATGACTCTTAGTCCTTAGAGTTACATCTTTTTCAATTCCTTATAGAAGAGGGAAGGGGTCCACAAGCAGGAAAAGGCTTGTTTCCTCTTCTCTTATTCCAATGCCAAAGAGGAGTTAGTTGCAGAAGGGAAAAGTTTAGGTCTCATTGTCAGAGAGACAACAAACCCTGCTGTTTGCTACTTGCTTTTATTTTTTTTAAGACTAGTCCTGGGAGCTCTCTGAAGGCCTTGCTGAGAGACCGTCATGTGAGCAGAAACACTTTAAACCTGTTGGGCGTTTTGGCCTTACTAAAGTCTTGGCCAAACAGCTGGTAATTCATTCCAAAGGCTTAAACAAAGAAGTATAGCTACATGTAACTATATATATCTTCTACCTGTAAGTTGTTCCTTTTATGCCCCTTCTGGAATATGGCCCTGTTCATTTTGGTAACTGAAAAACTAAAGATGCTGAGATCAGTTCAGTTTCACAGCATCATAAGAAGTTTCATGAGATATATTTTCAGAGGTTTCTGTGTTGCTTCCAGGTGATGAGTTTGAGTCTTAAAATTGCTTTACCTTGAAGATACAATGATTCACTGCTTTCTCGATCTGCCAGATCTGTAGCTAGTATTTAGCGATCCGGACTGAGAGATATATGACACTTTTCCTGCCTATGTCTCTAGCAATTGCTCCATATTTCTGATCCTCATTTCCCTCCTGTAAAAGAAGAAAATGATGTTAATCAGGAGTTAGACTGAAAATGTGAATAGAGGTGTTCTTACACACTCCACCTATAGCCACTCATTAGATGTTTCTGTCACTTCCTTTTTGTGTCTGATGGATCTGCTTTTCTGCAGAATGCTGCCTCCCCAGTGGTCTCCGTCCTTCCTTTGGACTTGCAGTGGTTGGCTCTGCTTTTCTTCTCTGTCTCTGCAGTGCGCAGGCTCCCTAGACTATTCCAGACTCCTTGACTTTTTCTCTTCTGGCATGGGTCTGCCTGTGCTTGCTCTCCTAATTCAGATGCTTTTCCTGTTTCTTTTTTTCAGATGATGGAAAATACTGCTTTATTGATCTTCACCAGCTCTCCATTTCTACATACCACTTTCCCTTGGCATCAGTATTCAGATCTTGAAGAAACTGAGAAAGTGGAGTGATTATAGTAGAATAAACAGTAGATGTATTATAATCAATCAGTCCTGCCCTAGGAAGGCTCCCAGGGCAATGGCATTGTTGTTAGTGGAAGCCCTGGGAGAGGTGAGAGGTGTTAGTCAACATGGCCCAGACAGAAGGACTCATGAAGGCAGTGGGTCTGACTGCAGTAAATGCATTATTTTTGCCACTCTTCCCCTGCTAAGTTGCAGAAAATTCCAGCTTGACATTTAAATTTGTGTTTGCTTTTGATTTGTCACCACTGAATGGCCAATGGTAATGGCCACTGCTGGACCAAATCTGTCAAATCTGTCTTTGAAGTTTTCCAATGCAATAATAAATGGTTTGATTGTGACATTCCTATGCTGGCATTATGCTGGCATAATGTTAGATGTAGCCTGGTGCTACCAGGTGTAGCCTAGGAAAGGCCAGACTAGAAGACAGTTTTGCCAGCATAAACTGCATCTCCTGATGTTGTTTTGCCTGTACAACTATCCCAACAGATCTTTCTTCAGTGTAAGCTTAACCTTAGAGAGTCTCTGTCTTGCAACGGAACTGTTAGAGAGGAAAGCTACTGGAGATGACTTACGAAAAGTGTGAGCTCACAGTTTATGCCTCTGCCTTTGTACGGTGCTTTGTGAAATTCAGATGAAAAAGACAGTATTTTTCATATGATCACTATAATGTTACAGCTTGACCATAGACTCTGAAGACGTACTCTTGAAAATCACTCATCATGGAGATGCAGATACTCAGTAAGACATACAAAATATTGGTCAACTGAGTTGAAGAAGCCATTTAAGAACTCAGCAACAAATAGACAAAATAATCTTTCTAGTATCCAAGACAAAGAAGTCTCTCACTATATAAATAATATTTCACACCTACAGTCCTTTCTTTCTGCCCTTTCAAATACTTCTCAGTGTCACAGTATGTGTCACTGGCTCAAAGGGTTAGTACAAGAAAATCTGCTTTGCTTGCTCATATGCTGAATTGGTAATATCCTTATTCTAGTTTATTCTTTCTGCTAAAAAAAGAGTGATTCCCTGTCTGCTCCAATTTTGTGGATTTGTAAATCTATGTGTGGAGAAAATCCACATGTCCCAACTTCTCAGAGAATGTATTTAGTGAGGATTTCAATTGACTCTTTCAACCTCTGCCTCCTCATCTAACAAAGGTTCTTCTCAGCAGAGAAGGATCAGGAGAGGTGTTCAAGGCTCAGTAATTTCACTCTGTGGCTTGACTACAGTTCAAGACTTCAATGGTCTTAAACTGCAATTTTTCTCCCTAGGCTTCCTTATTATTACAGAGCCCTTCAAAAGGCAGCAATAGAATCTGTCAGACTTCTATAGATCCCTGATGCTGCATTCTTGAGAAACCAGTGTAAGGCACCTTTTCCTTCTTTTTTTCTTTATCTGACCAGTACATGGAGACAAAGAATAGAACGTGCATCTGATTGTTAACAATTACTTACATTTAACACTCAAATCCTAACTTTTTCATATTTATTGGGGCACAAAGCATTATTCATTTCCCTCATGATGTCCATATTTAAAACAAAAGGTGTGTACTATCAAAACCTCTAAAAAGCATTTGAGAGCTCTTCATTTCAAGGCTTCTTAAAAGCCATTGTCTATTTTTTCTTCCTGATATAGGCCATAGTAACTCTCAGATTATGCCAAAGGTTATAGAAGTATTCACAGCATGGACTAAAACTTCACATATAAGATCTTCTCATTATCCCTTCTCCCAGCGATGATCAGAAAACTTCCATGTAGCATCTTCAGCAATTGCTTACATAGAAGTATAAGCTTAGAAAATCTAAACATTTCTGAATACCTGTAAAAGACTTTTTTTGTTAAATAACCTTGTGTTGCTCTGCTCTGTTTTCATACAATCATAAAAGGTGTCTTTGAAATGTGGCTTCTTGCTAAGCTAAAGAATGTCATGTCTATGGCCTGAAGGGCAGCTAGATATTTCAGGCTTTGTCCACACAGGCACATTTCACCCTTCACATCAATACAACTAGATAGGTATAGTTAAACAAGCATAACCCTACCTATGAACTCCTGTTCTACCATAAAAATATTTTCTCCAGTGCAACCAAAGCAATGTAAGTCAAAACTGGAAAAGGCTTGCTTCTAGGGTGTTCACATGAGGGATTGCAACAGTATAATTATATAGTATATTATATAATAACCTCTTTTGTTGACATGCTATGGAGAAGTTTATCAATGGTGTAATGAAGTTGCTTCTCCAATCTTTTCATTCAACATTTCCATTGAATTAGAACTGAAACAGCAGGGCCTTGTTTGATATTGTGATACCTCAAATAAGTCATGTACCTTCTTTACCTCTTTGGCTTTTCCTTTTCTCTCTGCTACCTCATAGCCTGACCCACTGTCTTTCTCCATATTTCTTGGCCATGTAGATTCTCTGCTTCCTTTTTACCTTTACTTTTTTTTCTTCTTTATATGCTTCCTTGTTTCTGGCTTTTCTTACCTCCCCGCACGTGATTTCCTGAATTTTGGCTGCTGTGTCCAGGCAGCTGGTCT
This sequence comes from Dromaius novaehollandiae, assembly GCF_036370855.1. Lineage (NCBI taxonomy): Eukaryota > Metazoa > Chordata > Aves > Casuariiformes > Dromaiidae > Dromaius > Dromaius novaehollandiae. Next base: position 33,084,771 of record NC_088099.1, read on the forward strand.
TTTACATCCCATCTTCTCTGAGTATACCAAATGGACACTTGATTCCTTTTCCCCCATCCTTCCATGGATATGGTGGCTACTTCTCTTCTCTTGCATATGCCACGACATTATTTCCCTCTCCTTATTTCCTGCTTCTTTCAGGCTTACAGACTCTTCCTTGAAGTGTCTTGTGAATGCCTGTGGAAGCAACTTTCTCTCAACAGACCAGTAACATAGCAAATGCTCTACAGCCTCACTGGTGCACAGTCTGTAGTTGGAGACCACTATGTATTGCATCTGTTGGGATAATAAAAATAGGAGCTCTCTGGACATGGCTGAACTGCTTCTTATAGTGTAATTGGGCTTTAGGCATTATCACAATACAAACAGGACACAATAATATAATTGCAGAGATTTAATTTCTGTTTGGAGAGCTTTAACTTTTTTCGAACAAAACCCTAAGTCAAAAAATATCTGTGGAAAACCTAGTTTAGCAAGATAGCTAACAGCCCAGAGACACGTGGCTAGTAAAAATCTAGTCATTTGTATATGCTTAAAGCAAATCAGAAGAACGTGCCTCCTATCTCAGAATACGATATTCAAGGTGTCAGTAAAATTGTACAGCTCTGCCGCACTTTGGGTGGCAATCATACCATACCTGGGAAGGGTTTGTTTGCAAAACTGTGGTTGAAAAGAAAAGGGCACTGAACAACAGATGTCAAGGAGTCCTTCCTCCACCAGGTATTGTCAGGACAGGCAGACCTTTTTCACTTGCTCTCTGAAAATTTGCACATAAATTGCTATGCCCTCAAAAATGAGATTTACATTTCAAATTTCAGAATTTATGTATAGAAACTACAAGTCACAGTCAGTCTTTACAGAGCAGGCTGATGTAAGAGGCATATTCATATGATTTTTTAAAACAGCTACTAATGAAATGGAATATTGCCATTTTTCCTAGGACTGTTGGAAGGGAAACCTGAGATTTTACAAATAGCAGAGAGATGTCTCTAATACCACTTCTAAATTCTGCCACAATTATTTGTTTTAAACATTTGCTAACCTCAGAATGTGCCCATCTATTTTTTGTTGGTATCATAGAAAGATGACACCATCCTTTTAAGTATACAGTGTCACACAGGACAAACAATACAATACAGTCATCTGCAGTCTGGGAAATTGCAGGTTCATTTATCACAACAGTATTTCACCAGTTTAGGTTTTATTTAAACTCATCAGGCCTCACACACTGACTGCTGAAGTCAATAAGATTCTTTCCACTAGTTTAATCTATTTCAAGCCAAGCCAATGGATAGGAGCAGATTTTTGGTAAGAAACTCATTACTGGAGATACTGCTGCTTTCTGCAACTCCAAGATTGCCATCAGGAGAATACTTTAGCTGCCTTAATGTCTCAGTTGCATCCACGTGCTGTATTGTGGCGGTGTTACTCAGGTATTGTGAGCTTCTTTAATTTAGCTGCCTTGATCTCCATTCAGTTGATGTTTTTTTCGCCTACTGTGAAATATTATTTTCCTGTCTTGTAGTTTCTATACTATTGGCAGCTCTTCCTCTCTGCTTATCAGAAAAGCAAGAGAGAGGACACAGTCACACTTAAATGATTTTTTATAAGGTTGGGATGGATATACTGTAGGTTTCACAATAAGATAGCCTGGCCAATGAAGTTTGTATATATAGATTTTTCAGTTTCTTTGCAGCTATGGGATTAACTAGCATAGTAAAAGAAAAAAGCAAAGAGATGGATTCCAATTTTGCCTTGGCATAATTCTGTTGACTTCAGCAGGGTTACTCCAGATTTACACCAGAATAAAGAGAGTTCAGAGTCAAGACCAATAGATCAGTTTGTTGTGCTTTTGGAGGTATCAATTTACTCAGTCATTTGGAAAAATCTTACTTCCCTACTGCCAAAGATCCGGGACAATTCATAATTCTAATATGTTTGGGGGTCTGCTCTGTGGTGTGTAGATATGTTTGCTTAACAGAATTAGGAATCTGTAAAGTAAACTTTATACACCAAGCCCTTCCCTCTCTTGTGTACAAGGGCAAAGTAGAGAATAAGACACACAGGGAATTTCCTGCCCCTGTACAAAGACAAAAAGCTCATGAGCACTGGCCTGCAGCAAACCTGAATATAGCCTTCCAGCTCATGATCACTTATTCAGCCCTCAGAAGCAAACTCTAGCTAGATGCAGATCTTAGCCCTCTCGTTCATAGGAAAAGGGATGCCAAATCTCAGCGTGCTGTGAGGAGTCCCATCCTGACTAGTGTGATTTCTCAGAGCAGAGCCCACACTGAACAGCACCTTCGCCCCCCCGCCCCCCTTCACTGCAAGGGCAAGATTCAGGTCTCTCTATTAAATGGCTTAATGCACTACTGTTTTTCTGTAATGAGACAAACTTAAGCAAGCCTATGGGTCTGGAAAGGAAGGCTCCTTTTTGCATATATCAGTGGTAATTACTTTGAATAAGCTTATCAAATTTGACTATGCACTACTACCATAATTTTTCTTTTAAGAAAAAGGACTCCATGGTAAGTAAAACATGGAAATGTTGCTGTTTGGAGTTTTGTTGACAGATTTTGTTGTGCTCCCCAAGGTGTGAAATCACACTTGGCAAAAAGCATCTGAACACTAGAACGCGTCATTTAGTGCCCTCGGTGTTTACGTCCTATCCCTTGCCATTGATGACACAACACACTGCAAGAACAAAAGTCTGTTGGCTTGAATCTGAATTGGTTTCCTAATTCACACCTGTGTATTGGCAGACAGGAATCCATCAGTCACAGACTCCCATGCATTCTGAGTACACTGTTATAGGCAGGGCTGAAAACATTTCTCAGAGTGTTGATGGGGGAGATAGGGTAGAAACAGGACAGGAGGACAGTAAGAAACAACAGGTAATAGAATTACAGGAAACAGGGCTAGAAGGGATGTCAGGAGGCTGGATTGATTATACTTTTGTAATTCCTGACAGATGTGATTAAAAAAAAATCTCCTTGAAAGGCATTATGGCCACAGAGCCACAGATACAATTTGTGAGAAACAAATCACTCTCTACATCTGCTAAATCTTAAAGCACAGTTCCAGAGTGGTAGACAGCAGCTTGAATCACTGTATAGAAGTTCATATATCTTGTTTTATTTAAGTAAGTATAAGGTATTTGTACAAATATCTATCTACAGAATGGAAGAATATAGGGATTTGTGATTTTTGTACTGCTGTGCCAAGAAATGGAATTTTACTAGAGTAAAACTTGTGTAACACACTTGCAAATTGTGCTCATAACCAGCTTGCACAGCTTACAGTTTTATGGATGGATTTTGTGTTTAAGAGGTAGAAGTAAATAAGAGAAAAAAATAAAATTAACTCCTATGCAGGTAAATTATCTTTAGACAGGTATCAAGGTCAGGTCTTCTCATTAGTTTCTTTCTTCATTAGCATTGGAAGAACAAAGAACAGCATTTATTTTATATTCTAAAGATTAATTGAAATGAAGGATGAAACACTGAAATTGAATTAGTATATTATTAACCAATTTCTATGTAATAAGAAATAATCTATTACAGATTCTATTCCCCCATACAGAGATTTGTCTTTTGCATTTATCTTTAGGAAAGAAGATGGAAGGAGTAACGGGACACAGACTAGAACCAATCCATCAAGTCAGCTACTGGAACATTAATAATGAAGACCTTTGAACCTGGCAAATCTTCCAGGTATCTCTCTCTTAACTGTGACTTACAAATTGTCCCAGGGTTGCTGCTCAATCTAATGGTTTCTTTTTAATTTTTGCCCCCATGTTATTAAACATGCCCCTGTTATAATCTCAGCAACTGACAGTGAAAGCAACAGTTAACAGAGCATGAATCTGGCAGCATGTCAGCTCAGGAACTCCCTACAGCCTGCAAATAAAACTCCACCCACTCACATTTTCAGGAGACAAGTCTGGTGCCAAGGCAGCGCTGGCGAAGGTGGTGACTGGGGAAGTGGAGATTCTGGCTTCTTTGATTTCTGAGGCTGCCTATGAACAACTGGGTTCTTTTTTCCCTTTTGAGTCAAATTTCACTTTGACGGCTGGAAGGCTTCCCCATCACTTATTTCTAAGATTAAAACTCTGGTTTAATTTTAGAAACTGTAATAAGTAACAGAGCGTCTGACCGAAACCAACAAACTTACCTCATGTAGAGTTCTGACTAAGAGGAAGGGTCTGGCTCACACTATGAATACTTCGCAGTAGCCTTGTGGCACAAAGGTGTTTTGAAGCAGCTCACAAGCGGGAGATTTTTAGCTGTCACTCCCTCCTGGCTCCTGGCCCCTGGTGTACCGGATGTGCTAGCAGCATGTGTGGATGGGACTGGAGAGGAGGAAGAGGGGAAAAGGCATATGGGGTACATGCTAGCACCTCCACCCACCACAACTGCCCAGTGACAGCTATGGCTGGTCTAAACTGGCCACCCTATCCCTGATTTGGGAAGAGTTAAAACAGTGGTGTAAAGCTCTATTCCTCTCTGCCTATACGATGGTCTCATTCTGCCCTGCCTCGTATATGCACCTCTCAGCTCCCAGCTGAATGCTCATGCTCCAGCCCATAATACTTTGCATCCAGGCACATGCACAGAGACTGTCTCTGCTCAGAAGAACAAATGTGTTTTGTCCTATGGTCTAACTGTGCTCCACAGTCTATAGGGCCCTATGAATGGTCTTTCTGGGTTTTAGAGATGGGAGGGGGGAGGACTGAAGTAGGATTTTTTGGAAAACTTCTACCCTGTGGTACCTGAGCTGTGCCAGAATTCCCTGGCTGGGCTGCAAACACTGAAAACACACATCGCTCTCTCTCTGACTTTTGCTTAGGATTTGGGGAAAGCTCACAAGTAATGTACTAAATTCTTTTCACTCCCACCCCCAATCTTAAATGAACAGTTTCTTGACTCATTGTACCCTATGCTCAGCTTTAATGAATGACTTCAGCTCCAGAGGTAAGCCTCACTCCCCAGCCTCTTTCCTTGTGTGTCAACACCCCTCTCTCGCCTCCCCGCCCTAGCCCAATTGCTTAGACCATCCTCCAGGCACTTCCAGGGCCTCCCAAGAAGGGGAAGCAGCAGAAGGACACAGGCAAAATTGCCCTCTGCTTGGGTTCTCTTTCACCCTAAGTGATGCTCCTCTTGAACCATTTTACCTACAGCACTCAGTCCACATTCAACGGAGGCCTCAATTCTATTTTCCCTTCTCTGCTCCTTCCAAATGAGTGTTGGCTGTGCTTTGTAAACAAGAGAACAGCTACACATGTCAAGGAGCTCATTCAGAGTTGCTCCAGAGTACACCCTGCCTCTGAGAAAGAATGAAAGGACACTTCTGGACTTGTTCTGCTCAGCTTCACTGGGTGATTGGGCTTTAAAACACATCAAACCTAACGGTAGGCTTCAATGATTGTGTGTTGTCTGGCAACACTGGCTGGTGATCATTTCACAGCAGAGCTTTCACTTAGAAAACCTCACTCCTCCTTAAAAGGCTCCTGAGACCCTCTGTAAGCAGCACCCACAGCAAATGCACTTCGGATCTGTCCTCCTCATCCCTCATGCCTGGAGTATACTGTGCAGTCATCCTCCTGCTGTATAAATACATGCTACATCTATAAAACGTAGATAGGGAAAGCCTGAGCAAAGTCTTCTGACTACAATGCATGTGGTGTCCTCTTTCAACACTATTCTGTATTCACTTTTCGTTTGTGCCTCAGGGGCAGCGTTACAGGATCCGAAAAATTCTGCTTTCTCCTTACTAGATCCCAAGCCTTTATGTTAAACCATTACAAGGGATGATACAGAGATAGCAAAGGAACAAGGGATTTTCTTGTAATTTTAGCATTTATTTCATTCTTAAAGATGCAATTGTTTAAAATAAGTGATGTCCTGGCAAAGGCTAGCATTGTACAGTGCCAGACAATTTTATCATCCTAGACCATGAAGGCTCTAGTGTACAATATAAAGCTGCTTTGCTTTCTGACACGCTAGTTTTTGAGTGATAGACTGTGTCCTCTAAAATGCATAAAATGGTATGTGCAAATGGGCCAAATCTCAAAGCTTTTACTCAGCCAAAACTCCCACTATGTCAGTTGGCTGCTGTTTTTTAAACTCATCCCTCTCACTAAAATCATGACCTTTCTTGGCAGTGTCCCACACCTCTCCTGAGTTTTCTTCCCTTCAGTGAATAACCCCCAGTCATGTAGCTAAACCACCACAGCTGGCCTCCTGCTTTTGCTAAGTGTTTGCATGAGCACAGTGAGGTAGGTGCACATACTGTCCTGTCGGGCAAACGCTATCCCAGCTGCAACTCCACAACACAAAGCTACTGGGGGCCAAGCCTAGCAAAGCCAGAGTAAAACTGTAGATGGTGCTCCCTCCAGTGTGACATTGGGACTGCTGAACCTTACCCACTGCTGCTTGGCCTCTTCTTCTCAGAGGCCAAGGCCACCTTTGCTCCAGGTGCGGTTGTGTCATTGTCACTCGTGCTCATCAGTAGAGCCTCCGAAGGCAATGCCAACCATAGGGCCTTTGAAGTCACACCAACTGTAGGTACTTCGAAGTGACACCCATCACAGGACCTTCAAAGTCATGCCAGCTGTAGTACCTTCAAAGTCATGCCAACCATAGGACCTTTGAAGGCAATGCCAGCCATAGGACCTCCGAAGTCACACCAACCATAGGACCTTCAAAGTCATGCCAACTGCAGTGGACCTTCAAAGGCAATGCCAACTGTAGGACCTTTGAAGTCATGTCCATTGTAGGATGTTCAAAGTCACACCAGCTGTAAGACCTTCGAAGTCATGTCCATCATAGGGCCTTTGAAATCATGCCTATCGTAGGACATTTGAAGTCATATCCATCATAGGGCCTTTGAAGTCATGCCAGGTAGCTGGCAGCTTGCTATGAGAGGGGTGCGGGTCACCCAGGTGTCCATACCAGAGCCTGGAGCCTCTGTGGGTGGTCCTGCCGGAGGAAAGCTCCCTGCAGCGCTGAGTAGCCGGGTGGGGAGGCACGGTGGGGTCCTGTAGGAGCTGGGGGCTCCTGACCACCAGGCAGGTGGGCCAGCAGCACCTGGGGCCCTCAGCTGTTTCCTCGGCAGCAGCCAGCTCCACTGCAGCCTCTGCGCATGGTGTCCCGCTGCCTAGCCCCATCCCCGCAATGCGACAGTGTCCCTGGATACGGCCCGGAGGGGCACGGTCAGGCTCGGCTGTCCCGGGGTCTGGCTCCTGCCCTGCGAGCGCACCCCGTGACCATAAGGCAGCTCATGTTACCCCCTAACATGGCGGTGGCTCCGCGGCCTGCATGTGCTGCACTCAGGTAACGCGGGTGGTGCTCCTGGCGGCCATCCCGTGGGACAGGAGGGGGAGCTCGCAGCGCACTGGGGGAGGGCGGCAAGCGCAACCCCATGCTGTCCTGCCTGCACGCCCCCGGGCCAGCCCCAGGTTAGCAGCAGAGGGCAGCTGCGGGGGCGGCAGGTTGCCTTGCCTGCTCCTTCCCCAGGCAGGCTACTGGTGCTGGTGCAGGGCAGCCCCAGCACTGCAAAGGGAGCGGGGCTGGGGGGCAGACCCGCTGCTCACCTCCTTCCCGGCTCCCGGTCGAGGCCTGGCCAAAAACCCCAGCGTTAATAAGAGAATTGTTTAGCAACGCTGCAAAATAATCACTCGAGCTGTGGTACCTGTTTGTCCCTTCTCAGATTCCCCATGGGAAGGAAGAAGGGGAGGGAGGGCAGGTTTTATCTGGGGCTCTGCATGGAGGTTAAGAGAAGGATTAGGGCAGAGGATTAAATGGAGGAGTGCTGGCAATGGCATAAATCAACTTGCCGTGAGCCAGTACCTATTCAGCGATTTGCAAGTGGAGTTTAGAGACAATGCAGCTGCCACTCCAAAAGTAATGGATCAGGTGAATCTTAGTACATATTTATGGCACTAACAGCAATGAATAAGATACTTCAAACGATAAATAACTTCCTCGTTCTAAAAGACCAGGGCAAGTTCATTGCTGGTGTAGGCTCCACAATTCAGCTGAGGTAAATAGGGTTGTATCTGCTTACATGAATACTGAATTTAGCTGTATATCTACAAGAAGACCTCATGGACGGATCAGTGCCATGCCAGAGGAAAAGTCTTTGTTTCCAAAAATGAAACAAAAAAAAAAGGATCAGTCACATTTAACCAGTATCATCATAAAATCACAAGACCAAAGGACCAGGCTCTCTTCTTTCATTACATCGGTGTGAATTCAGGAGAAGGATATCCAAGTCTGGGGCATTACGTGGAGCTGAAGGGACAGAATTTGGCTCAAAGTGCACAAAGTTTCTGCCCAACCTTTAGGCCTGATGCAAAGCTCAGCTGTAGTTAACGTGAAGATTCATGAAGTTAAGATGCTTCCCTGAAAAATTCGTCTTTGACACGATGAGGGGGCACTACCACTAAGAGAAATTTTCACTCACTTTTTTCACTCTTATCTTGGAGAAGCCAACTGAGGGCAGAATCTGGGAAAAATTCGCAACCCGTCAAAGCACCTTCCTGGAGTCATTTCTGCCTAAGAACGCAGAGGAAATCACAGCTTTCAGATTGCATTTGTCATGACAAAACTAACATCAGCTTTTATGGAACTAAGCCACAAGGAAAACTTGTACTGCTTTCACAGCAGCAGTGAGAGCAGGTTTTCATGACAGAATGATAAGACCAAGTCCTGTCTACACCAGTGGTGCAGCATTGCCAATGAGCCAGCCTTTAAAATAGACATTATTTTTTCTAGTGCAGACAAATAGCCCTATAGAAGGCTGATCTCCTAATACTGTAGTGATACATTTGAGAGAGATTTATTTTACAGGATCCTAAGTACCTGCGTAATTCTCCCATATGATTTCCATGCAAATTCCCAAATTTGAAATCCAGCCATCTTGCATGAGATGTAAATCAAAGGTTAAATATCTTCCTCCTATCTGCGAGCTTGTGAGCCTCTTTATTACTGCAAGTTGAGCCTATGATTAGAAAAAAAAAGGCCTACCACTTCAGCTTGAGGAGGAAGAATCTAGATTGGGTTCAAGATATTTAGAGTCAAATTAAAGAATATCCCAAGGAGCTCTCCCAGACAGAGGGTTGTATCTTCCCTTGCCATGGAACAGGAGCAGAGTTCGCTGTATGCACACAAAGCTTTATACAGATCTGTGACACATTTAAAACAGAATGAACCTGGTTCTTAAGCCCATCTAAAAATGTTAGTGGAATCATCAACACTGACCTTAAAATGAAAAATGATTTGTAACCTTTACAGTGGTGTCTTTATCATAGTGCTGTAATTTAAAGTATTTTATCCACTCAGCTATACAATCTTACCACTCATTTGCAGTTGTCATTTTACTTACAGAAGAATTCATCTAATATTCCCCAAAGCAAGAGAAGCCTGCTGAGTACTACAAGGTGAAAATTATTGCCAGTATGTTATATAGAATGGCTGTAAAGTTCAAACAGAGGCAGTTGTGTGTGCACATCACGTTTCATGCAAACTGTGCTTAACAGTTTAACACTGCATAATGTTTTGCCTCCTGAATAAAAATGCTTCTTTAGTTATTTTTCTAATAATCTATGTAACTTTGGGGAACTAATTAAGGCAAACCATTTCAAATGTGCCTGATTAGCTACCTAAATCAAGTGGCCTGATTTTCAAAAGTGCTGAGTATTGAAGCTGTAATAGAAACTTAGTGTATCATACTAGCTGGTCATTTTTAGGTGATCAGTATAGATTTAGGAGCACTATGTGACATATGTATGTGACATTTTGGCTTAATTATTTTAAATATAAGTCCTTAGCTCACAATAAGAAAATCTAAGAAATATTTCTAGTAAGTTTATTCCCCTCCTCAGTTTTCCAGTTCAGCTGTAGTAAAAGGTGCTTGCATACAAGACGATATCAATGTGAAGGTGTTTCTATAGCTGCAGGAAAATGCTGATATTACTTCCTGATTGCAAAAGGGCATGTGACACATAATTAATCCATGTATGGATGAGAAGATCCTCCAAGACTGGAAATGGAAAACCAATCAAGAGCACAGATGACACACTGGATCCAACACACATGCTTAAATAGAACTTCTTGGCTGCCTCATGTCTGGCTGGCTTGGAGTGCAGGCAGAGCAATGCATGACTGTCTGCTCTCTTTCACAGAGATGTATGCTGAACTGAAGCCTAGCCACGCCTGCAAGTCTTTAATTTCTTCAGCTTAGTGAGTGCTAAAGTACAGTTTATCTTGTCTGGACTGGAGTTTTGAATATACTAATTTATTTCCAGTTAACTAATACCATCCAACAGGAATATTTTGAATCCTAAACCTTTGGCCTTGTCTGCACACAGATTTTGTACTGATGTAACCAGCAAAAGCACTAGTGTGATTTATATTTTTCTTTCAAGAACATCTCCCATAGAAGCAAGTCCCTGTTGGCAGCTGAATCAAAAACTGCACACAGATTCTTTGTTTTGAAGGGCCAGAGTGACTGTTGATACAGATGCCATTCTCATTGGCTTCAGCAGGAGATCTGCCTATGAAAGGATGAAGGCATCACGTTTTTTATCAAGTATTGACTTGTGGAAGCAGCTGTGATTTCCAGCTTTATGGAGAATTACTGAGGTATCAGATAGGCTCTCATGGCTTAGCACCACAGAAAAAGTTTAGACTTGGTTTAGAACAAGATGACAAGTTAATTCTTCAATGCTGGATGTCATGCCTTTATAGAAAGATTTACAGAGCTGTTTGTAGCAGGTGCTTTGGCTATGCTGTTTACTACTTCAATGAGAGATCAAGCAAGATTTTTAGATTTCTCTCCCATAACATATAATGAGCAATGTTTATGCTTATGTCAGAGATATGCTTTGGGCTGTGATTATTGGCTGCAATTTTTAAGTCTAATGTGATGTCCATCTTCAATACTCACTGTTATGAGGCACCATTATGAGGCAGCAGGCCCTGTAGCCTGATCTTACACAAAACAGGGAGCACTTATCATGTGGAGGCTGGAAAGGTCTGTGAATATTAGTAGAGCATTATAAAACTGTCGACTTTTTGTGTCTTCAATCTGAAAAGCAGCCAACTAAAGGAATATGCCTATTACATATATATGTATATAAATACACATGCATGCACACATAAACAATACAGGTATGGAGACAAAATTCAACTCTGTAAGTATGGCCTGAATCAAATATGTGAAAATAAATCTTAACAACATTGTCTCAAAAGCACCACAAGAATAGGAAAGGGCTCAGACACATTTAGTCCCACTAACAAGATGCCTTGCATCAGCTGCTCTGTAATACCTCACTTAAGGTATCCAACTCTTCAGTCATCCTTCCTCACTTTTACCACAGGCCAAAAGCTTGCAGAGGGATGGGTCAAATCTCCCATTTCATAGGTGGCTATTTGTTGGGCCCCCATAATGCAGGCAGGAGTGTGAGCTCTGTTTCTGAGCGAAATAGCCAACAGAAGGGTAGTTCAAAGGAAATATAACAGACAAGACCCTGGCGGGCCAAATCACTTCAAGTATATCAAAGCTGGTGGAAGTACACAGATTTGCATCAGCTGAAGATGAGGACCAGTGTTTTGAGAACCCAGAGCCTTAGGGAAACACAAGTTCATTTTTTATATAATCCCTTAAATACCATCATAGTAGGACTGAATTCTTGATAGAAGACTTCTGGAGAGATCTTTGCTTAGAAGACTCTAATTCCTGCCACAGAAAACAGGCTGAAGGAAAGTAGAGACTGAGCAATACTCATCCACAGGTTCATGAGAATGGAAGGAGGGATTCTCACACCAAGGAAATTGTCAAATCTGGAAAAAACTGGAAGAAAGGACATTCAGAGTAATTTACTTTGGGAGACCTGTTCTTCAAGCAAGGCTCTCTTGGGGCTGTACCACACAATGCTTTGGGTAGAATTGGTGGTAAAGGAGTGCCAATGATCTTTGGAAAAAAGAAGTCTAATTTCCGCTTCTCATTTTTGCCATACACTGTCAAGAAATGTTGCACAGTGCTGGTGTTGCATTTCTCTTTAAAGATGGCTGGAGTAATGCTGGTAGATAGACATCCTCTCAGTGGATCTGTGAAGCATGATGGGAATGATCCCCACAGACGTCGGGGAATCTAAGTTGCCCTGGATGCTTGCTGTTGCTGAATTCAGGAAATTCAAGTTTTCTTCCCTGGGATACACATGGGCTGCATTTTGATATTTTTCTCACAGAGATGGGTGCTGTCACTAACAACTGTCACTTCTGGATGGTTCCAGGTCTGGGTGAGGGGAAGAGGAGAAAGAGGAGAGTGGATGGTGGAGGAGACAGCCTCCACACTGCTGGAAGCAGATTTTTAATATCTGGTTCTAGCAACTACTTCCAGCACAGTTTTGGTTTGGCTGCTGACAGGCAACTGTTCTGTAGTGGCATCTACACTCTGTTAGACAGGAGACTTGGAAAGGAATTAAGGCTATATTTTAAACCAGATTTCATGGCTCTTGTTGAGATCCTCCTGACTGATGCCAGCATAGATGAGAATCTGACCTGAGGGCTTATAAAAAGCCCCCACATTTCTAAACAAAGTTTTTTGTGTAATTAAAGCTGGAAGAGTGCTGGTGCTACTTCTGAGAGAACTGAATCGGCAATGTAGTCGCTTGGCTCCACACTCCTTGCTTCTGGAGGCAGCCAAATGACAGGGAGAGGGGGAGGGAAGAACTATGATGGATGTGTTGCAAAAGCAACAGAGTGCAATAAGGTGGGGGGGAAAAGGCAAGCAATTTCCTGCTTCAAAGCACTACCCAAGGAAGACTTGTAGCACACACAAAGTGGTGCAACTGAGACTGTCAGCCCACATCTGAAGGAGATGGTTTGGGAGGCTACACTGAGCTGCTCAGTGCTCACCGCCCAGCATGAGCCTGGCGGAAGCTGCAAGGCTTGCGTATCTGAGGCGGTGTCAGAGCTGTCATCCCACTGACAAATGGTCACAGCAGCAGAATGGTTGTCCTGCTCAGGTTGTCCTCACTGCAGTAGTTGAAGAATGTATTTTATTGTAAGGCATCACCAGGTACATCTGGGGCTAATGTATGTTACTGACAGCTTTTTTTGTGGGAAGCCTGCTCTTTGCCCAGAAAGTGGACAGCTGCATTCTTCTATGAACTCAGAATCTCCTTTCTTTGTTTAATGTGAAGGCATTTTAATGCCTGAGTGCAAATATGTATTACTTGCCAAGAATTTATATTTAAAAGTCTCACAATCATTATTTTATAGGGCCTACCAAATCTGCACTTCAGGTGTTTCCTTCATTGTATGAGCACAGAAGAACAGGTAATGAATACATTCTTCAACTACTGCAGTGAGGACAACCTGATCAGGACAGCTGTCCTGCTGCTGTGACCATTCATCAGTGGGACAACAGCACTGACACCGCCTCAGGTATGCAAGCCTTGCAGCTTCAGCTGGGCTTATGCAGAGGGGCGAGCACTGAGCAGCTTGATGTAGCCTCCCAAACCATCTCCTTCAGATGTGGGCTGACAGTCTACTGCTAATGCACAACAAAGATGTTCCAGCACAACAGCAGACTATGCAAGCTGAGGTGTTAAGAGGAGATAGCCAGGCTCATTTGCACTGCCATTGAAGACAAACTCTATTTGCACAGTGTAAGGGATCAAATGGTAGTAGGAAGAATCAAGTATATTCAGGCTTCTCAGAGAAATATTAGAAACAATGGAGAGTGAAAGGAAAGGTGTATAAAATGTCTTGACAGTGCCTTTTTAAGTGAGTCGCCATGTGTTATTTTAGCCAAGTCTTTATTCATTTCTACTTAATACTGTGTGCTAATGGTCTCAGAGCTGCTGGCAATACTCAGTGGAATAATTTTAGAGCAACCTTAATAGAATGAGCAGAATAAAGAACTATACAAATACATTGTAGCAAGATAGCTTTGTAATAGAACAGGTTATCCAAAACATCGATGGCTGGGGCTTGTGAACGGAAAAAATCTACCCTGTGTTTAATTACCCCAGACTGGCTGTATTTCCTTCTTATAATTCTAAACACAGTCAGCTTGTGCTGGACGCAGTCCAGTTGGAAAGTTGGTATTTGATCAACGATGTGTCCTGTGCACAGACTGGAAGTCCAAAAAGGACCACTACAGCCAACCATCCAGTCTGACCTCCTGCATAATGTAGGTTATAGCCTTCCACCCTGTAACGCTGGCGGTGGAAGAAATTACTCTTTGCCGCTATTCAGGATTCAGGAAAGTGTTTCTATTTAGAACAGTACTTAAGCACACACTTAACTTTAATAATGTGCTTAATTCCCATTTAAACATGAAGTTAAGTGCTGTTTTGAATTTGAACCTTTGTGAGCAAGCACTATGAGGTCCAGTAACTTGATCATATTGAGCAGTGTACCGTGTGACTCCCAGTGAAAAGTGAAATCTTAGTTTATTCAAAAAAGTCAGATGGCTTGCTAATGTGTCTCCAGTGACCAGGTGACCTCCAGGAAGGTCTGATTAGCTTGGAGATTTTCAAGACTGTGGAGATGCAGTGGTGTCTCTAGTTGCAGTAGGACACTGCTGTAGGAAACAAAACAGATATCCCCTTCCATTTCTCTTATTAGAAAGGATATGTGAATCAATAATATTTCATTAATTCAGTAACAACCTCCACTAAAACTCTCGAAAGACAAGAAAGAAGAGAAGCTGATTTTGTCTTCATTTCCAAGGTTTTTTTTTAACTTGCTTGGGGAATGGAAGAAACCTCTGCTGCACTATAATACCTTACTTAATTGAGCTCTTAGATTAATGTTTAAACTTCATTTGCAAGTCCATTACCAAATATAATCATTTACAATGGTACCATTAAGGCAGATATTTTTTCCTTTTCAAATCCACTTTTAATTCACAGTTCCCCTCACAAGTGTCCAAGGCTCTGGCAGTGGCTGCAAGTGCTGGGTTATTGATATTGTACTTACATCAGGAGCGAAAAAGAGAAACCACAGAATATTTTCAGTGGAGATAATCTACAAAATTGCATGGAGTTCATATGCTGATATGAGCCAAAAAAGGGTAAGTTAAATCTTGAATCTACTTGAACTTTTAATTATCAAAGGAAAACAATACTAATGCTTTAAATCATCTTCGAAGTGGTGATACCATCTTTGAGAAGGTGCTAGACTGATTGCACTGAAGGCTTTTGCCCTAGGTCCATTACCTCCAAGAGATGTGCAGCATGGTCAGCATTATCCACAGCATCCTCCAGTGTACTGAAATCCTGGCTCAGCCCAAAGGCTTCAGGTCTGCTTGATTTTCCCTGCTCATGTACTCCTCAGTCATGCTGCAAATAAATCCTCTTCACATTGCTAGTAAAATGATCCTTTTGAGCTATGCATCAGTATAAGACCACCAGCTTCCCAGTACGTGAGATAGTGGACAATATAAATGCTAACACACATCTGACCTGACTGCAGTTGAACGGGTGACTTAAAGCCAAAGATTCTCTCTCTCCCATTACCTAATCCCTGAGAAATCCAGACCCACATCCCCATCAGCACTTTTAAAAAAATCTGGATTTTATTTTTATAACTGTTCTCAGAAGATAAACAAAGCCGAAATTGAGATATAAAAATCAGCAGTGTGATGTTATGCAGACACCACTACTTTCAGGAAAATCAAAATTTTGCTCCTGTGTCTGTAAAATCAGGGGAAGTTCTGCCTACCCAGGGTGGTCAGATCCCAGCTCTGGGCAGGAGGCCATTTAGAGGTAATTGCTAAGGAACTTGGGTTTAATCACCTCTTCTAAATCTCCTTATGAATATATTCATTTCCTGACACCCCCCCACATACACACCCTTTGCAGCCTGCCTACCCATCCACCCTACTAGAACGTATAGGCAGCAGTCATTGGGACAGAGTTTTGCAGAGTCCGGAGACCAACATAACTCTATTGCTGCAGCACAGATAATATTCCACTGTGATGGCTTGCCCACAAACATAAGGAGTTCTGCTGCTCCCAGAGAACATCGCTGTTAAAAAGAATACCTTGCTGCTGATGAAAAATGTCTCTGGTTAAGGGCAAGAGAGACCTTTCCACCAAGATGCTCGGATTAAGAAGCACATGCTGGATGGAAGCTGTGGAGTCCCTTCCAGCCTGTATGACTTGCTTGATGGGTGCCCTTGGGTTTCTCTCTTAACCTTGCTTCTCTGATTTGACAAACAGGGATGATAATTGTAATATTAGCACTTACCTTTATAGAGCACTGTGAGATCTGTGGATAAAAAAAGTGCTGTGTAAGGTACTTCTGCTATCATATGCTACCGCATTTCTGTCTCCCTGCACTGAAAAGGACCAGAGCAGAGAACAAAAAGAAAAGCAGGTAAGAATGATTAATAAATATGCAGCCTACAATGGCCTCTCTCCCAAGATAAATGTAATAGTGACAATGAATGCAGAGGAGGAGAGAGGCCAGTGAACAGGAGAAATGAAAGTGTAGACAATGCCAGCATTACTTCCACAGATCCTTGTCTCCCTAGACTTCAGTCACTGCTGTGTGCTTTCAACTGGTCACAAGAATCCCCAGTAGAGGTATCCGACTACACACCCTTAACACAGGACCATTCTGCCTGTTTTAAACATTAAGAAAAAGCAAGAGGGAGGAAGAGCCCCAGGGTTAAACGTCAATGAGATCTAAAAAGCTTGGCATTCTAGTTCTGAAATGCCAGCTCTTAAATTATCAAGGCTCCTTTTTTCTTTTTTTTTCCCCCGGTGCTCTGTATTTCCCCATGTAAAAGTGTGCAAACATTTTATCAGCAAATACTGGGGGAAAAAAATTGACTACCTAAAACTGATAAAGCAATTTGGCGCGGAGGCAGCAGCTATCACTTCTAAATGGATATGAGCTTTCTGAGGTTTAACAAGTTCCAGGGATAACATTCGGAGGATTGACTGCTCCAAGGGTGAACGGGAAGCTGTGCTTGCTCGCTCTGTGACATTTCTACCTGCTCCACTGCCTGCATCGCTGGGACCGTGCCCTAATGAAAGGAGTTATACTGCTCTGCTGTATAGCAACAGTCCATGACACTGTGCTAACAGTATGTTTGGAGCCATTACTTAAGTGATAATCTCACTGCTCCTTTGTTTTATGAGGCAATAATCTGATTCCCATGTGCATAAAATGAGGCCAAAGGGTAAATAGTTTGTTATAATGAGGGAACAACATTAAGACTGATGAAAACTAGAGGTCAGTGTTATTATTTCTCTTATGACACCCACGCATTTAATAATCCTTGTATTCATATCCTAACAGCAGGGATCCATGTCCTGGCTTTTCAAGGCAGTATCTGTCCCCTAATAAAGGCAGATACTGTCTCTCATATCAAGCTCAGCTCTCTCTCGATATGGTTCCTCATTACAAACAGATCTAAGAGACTCACAACATGTCTGTGTGGTACAGAACTACTGGAGGGGGACCAGAGACACTAAAGAGAAATTCCCTGTGTCGTCTCAAGGCAAAGAGGTATCAGCGGCAGGACAGGCAATTCGTCGCATGTTTTCTAATTCAAGATGAGTTTCCCAGTTCCTGGACTCTCTGTCCTTTCTGCTAGGTTATGTTTTTTCCCAAAGTGTCTGCTCTGTAGTGACAGCTTGTCATTGCCAGCTGAAAAAATAGGCCCAGTAGGAGTTAACGCCTCTGTGATGCATTTCTATAGGGCTTTTTGGAAAAAAATACAGAGAAGAAAAGTGTAGCTAGTCTACCTAGAATGGACCAGAACTTGGTAAAATTTCAGACTCTTTTATCATGGATAAACTGACAGGGCTTTCTTGATTACAGAATAAAATAAGTAGTGTCCTGCATTCTGAATGGACAAAAATTCCTTATGTATTAAATATACATATGTATGTATGTATATATGTATATAGGTATGTAGTCTCATAAACCAGTTAAATAAATATATCATTATTATCTGGAGACTTTATTACATAATGAAGTCTCCAAATGCCCTAGATCTACCTGTTACCATCCTATTCTCATGTCTTTTCACCCAGGTAGCTTACTGTAAGGTAAATCCCTTCTTGAGCCTAATACATTTATCACTGTTACACATTTTTCTGCCTGTAGAGTATATCAAGTATTACTATTAATTATATTACTGTGCTGGCTAGGGGAGTTAAGTATGGACCAGTACTATGCTGAAGTAATGTGCATAGAACGGTAGATACTTCCTCTTCACACATCAGCTATAAGCAAGAACAGTATAATAATAAAAACAGCCAGATAATAGAAAATGACTGCTGCAGAATAGAGACTCTATTATATTTTTCTAACTCATCAAATGTACAATATTCAATGTGGTTATTACTTAACTCAATAAACTCTTACCAACACTGAGAAAATTTGATCCATCGTTCCCAGGGAAATAAGCAGAAGTAGAGATGGCCTTTCACACCCAAGTCCTTTACTTTGCTTAAACACATTTTCTTCTAGAGTACCTAAAGGCTAAGTTTCCAAGGTTTGATAAAATAGATGGTAATAAGCTATATTTGATGAAGCAGGGAGGCAGGTATGAGAGAAAAAAATTAACATCCTGGAAAAAGATATTTTTGTTATAGAGGCTAATTCAAAACTGTAGTGATGAATTTCCTTCATATCTTGTACAATATTGTCCCTTGTTTTGGGGGGGAAACAGGGAAGTCTTCAGCTGAATTAGTGTTTAAAAACAAAGCTATTTGGTTGATAGTGTGAAATTGAACTTCATGATGGAAGGCATTACTCCTCTGGTTATGGAAAAGACTCTCTCTCTCCAGGATAACCTAAAGCTTAACAAAATCTAATTTGCTCCAGAAGTGGATAACAAAATCGTATGTGTCATTTAAAAAAAACCTTCTGGCTGGTTTATAAAGGAACATGTACAGTGTAGAGTCTGAAGCAATGCAGATGGGCTTCCCAGGTGTGTGTGCAGATCTAAGCCCGTGTAGCTAAGGAGTATGCTACTTACTGGGCGCAGGTGCGATAAAATGGCCTAACGACTACGTGAATGTCAGTGAACCTGATAAAACTTCCACTGCAAGAATTCAGGAGTGACTGTTGCTAATTTTAAAGGACTTTGAACTGGGCTTAGTATTAACTATTTATGACTGATGATAATAATAGACATCTACAGATGACTTGCTTGTGGGATGTCTTCAAAGCAGATGTTGAGAGGGAAGGAAATAAGGAAACCTTCTGTTTTCTGAGGTTGCTGGTAGGAAAGAATTTAGCCATGGGAAATGCCACAAAAATATAAATTAATTTCTTTCCCTCTAATGTTATTACTAAAATTTCAGAACAAGCTTCCGGTTGTTAGAAGCATTCTCCACTCTTTTCTGGATGCCAAAAGCACCAGTTCCTCCTTTCCCGGTTGGCAATACCTCTCTGCAGTACGAGAATTCATTCCTTTTATTCATTGGTGCACAGAGGTTAAGGTGAAAAGGGATCATTAGATCATCTGGTATAGCCTCCTGTGCATCACAGGCCATTAAATTCCATGCAGTTACATCTGTAATGAGGCTAATAATTTGCATTTGGCTAAGGCACAGCCTGATGCAAAGATGTCATGAGATGGAGAATGACCCCTTCCTTTGGTCATGTGTTCCAGTGGTTGATCACCTTCACTATAAAAAAAGGTCCTTAATTTTCTAATTTGAATTTGTCTGGCTTTAGTTTCCAGCCATTAGTCCTTATTACTTTTCTTTACTACATTCCAGAAACCTTCTATTTTCTCCTTATGAAAAAGGTACTTATGTGCTATAAGCCAGTCCCCTCAATATTCTTTTTGATGAGCTAAAGCACTAAGCTCTTACATCTGTTATTGCAAAGATTTTTCTCCTTTTGGAGGCTCTTTCCTGTTTCAAATATCCTTTAAACATGTGGACACCAAAACCAGATGTTGTATTCCACTATCACTTGCCACAGTGTTCTATCCAGTAAAATCACTTCCTTAGTCCTACTCACTGTTCTATCCAGTAAAATCACTTCCTTAGTCCTACTCACTAATCATCAGTTTAAAAGTCCCAGGGTAAGACTGGTCATGTTTTATCACAGACTCACCTTTAGAGTCCATGTTGAATTGCTTTTCTACTATAATCTTTTTCAGACTCATTCTTTAACAGGATGAAGTCTGTAGCTTTGCTCGATTCCACATTGCTAAATGAATTACTTTACATTTCACTGCATAGAAACACATTTTGTTTGAATGATCCTGGATTGCTAAGATCCTGGTCAGTTTGTACGAGTGCTCTGTCCTCCTCCTCATCTTTATCTAAATTTTATTAGCAGTGATTTTATATTTATTTCCAAAGCATTCATTTGGAATGCTGAATGCTCTCAATGCTAATGCTGATGCACGAAGCCCCACAGTACCACAACATACAGTGATTACTACTTTTTAAAAGTTTAGTAGCGTGTTTCCCAGTCCATTGTAAGGCATACTCTGGGGAAATTGTACAGTACTAATTTTTAAACAGAAGGCTTGAAGTACTATGTCAAACATATTGCCTGTTAAAAAAAAAAAACCTACATTGATGTAATAAATTCAATTTGCTTTGTTTTCTACAAAATCTGCAATAATTATATTTCAATCCTCAAATTAATTATTAGTTGAGCCTTGTGTCATCATTTTATTTTTCTCTTTTCTTTTTCTCCCCTGGGAATGAAATCAGTCCAACCAGTCTGTATATCACATGGTGACCCTGGAACCGTGGGGAGGCAGCGCAGCAGCTATGCAATTTATTGTCTGATACATTTGCAAACATAGCACAGGGCAAGATCATTTTAAACAAGTATTCATGAAGCTGCTGCAAAATTCAGCTCTGTAGTGATTGAACTCATAGGTTTTCCTGAAGTTCAGTCATGGCTTACCACAAAATACCTAATGGCACAAGTACTGACCTTTGGGAAGCCAACCAGGACTGTGGCCTATATGGTCTTGCGATGTTTGCAATGGCTTACACGGGCCCATGTTGCAACTGAGATGGACTCTCCTGTGTTGTCCTTGGACCTTCTCCAGCATCTGAAGCAGCCAGGATCAGAGGAGCATTTCAGTAGCTCTCTCTACCCAAGGGTAAGAAGTCTTGTGCAGCTCCTTGCAGTAGACCTTGGGTGGGTATTTCTGTCTCTGCTCTGCTTGACACATATATGTTTTAAGTACTTGTTTTCAAGGCTGTCAATTTTGCACTTTTCACCAGGACTAAGATGATGCTTGTTCTCTGTCCTTCATCTCCAAAACAAGTGGAAACAAGAAGTTAGCACTGAAGATGACAAGGTGCCCAAAGACAGTACCACCTTTATACAACTTTATACACATTATTATAAGACATATATACAGTACTCATGGAATAACTGACAATATCTTTTGCCCTCTCCTATCTATAAATGTTCACAATTTTATTTCTGAGTCTGTTTCCCCACTTACTACATTCCCAATAAACAGCCATTAGCATCTGGGGTATTTTAATTCTGTGCTTGAGACAAAAATGTAGTGGTAAAAATGGAAAGTCCACACTAGGAAATAAAGACTGATGTAATTTAGTATATTGAATAAAACAAGAACTCTGTGGAGCCTCATGCAATGTGGATAGTTAATTAGGCCTGAAGCATACTGATAGGGAAACACCAAAAAGGTGGCCAGTTCCTGTATCATACACCTCCCTAGAGTCTGTGTGGCAACAAGAGTTTTGCAAATATTATATGTAGCTCCAGAGAGGAGGCAAAGTAAAGCCCAATGGTTCAGGCTGAGGGATTAGGAAACTGTGTGGATGATGATGAAGGGGCATATTTTACAGTGAAACAGCATAGATAGTATGTTCCAGAGGATGCTGGACAGAAAAGGAAGACAAGAGGAGAGCTGTGGCTGAAAGGTAATACTCTAGTCATTGGCCCTTGTATCTCCCGTGTGTGCTGTGAGCTTGATTCTCCACCACCAGTCTCATTAGGGTTAGGTGACAGAGTTTCCTGTACTTTTAAAGAAAATATAAGTAGTAATATGGTATCACAAGGTCAGCTGCAATCATGTATTTTATCGGTGGTTGTCTGGCAACCACATGAAACAATAATCTCTTTCCTCACACCAGCTCTGCACTGCATTCTTGTGCAGCGACGGCTTGCAGACGGGGAGCTAAGAGTGGTTTTCTTTTTCTTCTCTCCTCCCACTGCCCGGTGCAACTCTTTCATGACTTGCTTGGCTTTATTTCTTGCAAAGTAGCTGCAAAGTTTGTCCATTCCCCTGACTGCTTCTGAAGGCAATGGGGAATGGAGGTGCCACTGTTAGCAGCACAGCTGGCCCAGCACCTTCTGCAGGCCTTAGAGAAGACTTCAGTGTGATAGTTATGCAGAGGGTGCAGAAAGGAGCAGTGGTGGCATTCCTCAGCAGCTTCATGACTGCTCCAAGACCCACAGGCATGATTATAGCAGGAGCACCTACCAGGCAAGATGTCGGCTGGACCTACCTAGTGTTGGGCTGAGGTTGCCTCAAAACATCAGAAATACCTTGCTGCTTTGGATTTCCTGCTCTGGCGCAGACACAGATCTCTTTCTAGGGACAGCTAATAAACACTGTAATGCATGCCCATTCCCCTGCCTCACTGGCAGTTAGGGGAGTCCAGCAAGTATAATAGCTCTAGCTTCTCCCGGCCAACAGCTGTCCCTGAAGGTGAGACTGGGGGCGGGTGGTGGTGCTGCTGTCACGAGCTTGCATGCTGTCGCGGCCCATGGTTTCCGTAGGTGTGCAGCCAGCTCCGGGACCGTCGCAGCAAATTCTTTTCATGGGAGGGGCAGGAAACAGCATTTCTGCAGCAAAGAGGAGAGCAAACCATTCACTGCTGTCACTGTTTCATCTACTCACGAATAAGATCTTCCTTTATAAATGTGGCTTTGTAGTTCTGTGAGAATCGTTATGGTTCCACTTCCAGGAAAATATTAATGATTAACCATGAATAAGTAGAGAAGGATGAGACCTTTGTGGTGCCTGCTGAGAGATAACAGCATTTTGCCATAGCTTACGTAATACTGAGCCCACAACCCACAGATACTTACTCCAAACTTCCACTTACACACAAACAAGGCATTCACCGCATAGTTTCTCTCCAAACTTACCCTGAAAATTGCCTCTCCCCACACATAATCCTGTGGATCCTTTCCCTGAACCTCCCCTATCCTGAATCCCCCCAGCAAACCAGAGGATGAGTACTCAAGAGATTTGCTCAGTTTCAGTGAAACTGTGGAGTAAACTTAATCTTTCCAGACTAGGAATTGGTACCTGTTCTTTCTCTTTCCTCTTCCACCAGCACCAGCTGCTACAGTGTGTGTTGCCCTATAAAATACTTCCTGTTCAATTCTGGTGCCCTCAGGTGCCCTTCTCCTCCCCTCCTCCTTCCAGATGAACACCTGCAAGAGGCAGATGGTACAGATAATCCAGAATATATTTCTTGAGTCCATGTAGAGAAGCTGCCAAGCTGCTGATTTTTTGGCACCATGCCTCGTGGCATCAATGGCTGGTGAGAGACACAGATGCCGCCTGAAAATAATTGAGGAGGAAATTCTCCCAGTGTCTCCAGAGGTCCTGGGAATGTGGCTCCTGCCATGGGGTTGGCAGGCAGATGGCCCACTGGTACCCCGAATGGCAATGCCTCTGAAGTAGACCTTTGTTGCTCATGTCTTAATCAGTCCTTCCTCCAGCTCCAATTTGACGGGCTTGGTGGGCACCGCCTATCCTTCTCATTGGGAAAGGGGAGGCTGTTTTCAGTTGGACAGAACCTGGCAGAGGGAGACCATAGGGAATCAGGAGCTGTTTTTTCTACCTACAGAATTTGCCTTCACACACACTCAGAGGCTGCAGCAGTAGATGTTTCTGTTCATTTGTTTTCATAAAAGATAAGTACAAGCACACATTTATGTCTGCCAGACACATATAATATGCACCCTCTGAACAGCTGAGTTTTATCAGACTGGTTGCATGTTGAGGCTGTGCAGCTGTACATGCCTCAGATATACAGGTGAAAGGAGGCCTTCCAGTGCAATCCTACATTGTGCTACGTCCTTGAACAGAGACAGGGCCACCAGCCCTCTGAACTACAGTGAAGGGCTCCCAGGGACAAACCACCACCATCTGCTGCTCAGTTCCTTTGCCTCTGCCTTCCTGACAAGATAAGCATTTTTCTAACATACGATGGTATCCAGGAAGTAGCCTGGTTCAGACATGAAGAAATTAACTCTGGGGTAAGACTCATGCCTAGTCACAGCTATAACATTCCCACTGCAATTCAGATATTCATCAGAACCTGTCACATTGAGGCTGGATTATTCCAGAGCAATCCTTAGGAAAAGGAGCTGAGACCAGCTTACCAGCACATAAGACCAGCAATAGCAAATACCAAAAAGTCAACACACTGTGCTCTTCCTATTGTGTGGGACTTCTCAGCAGTGTAAATCTTTATAGTGCCTGGCCTGCTTTGAAAGGCATGCTCTTGTTGCCCAGGCTCTGCCAAACACTCTCTGGACATGGAGCAGAGCACAGTCCTTGCCTGAAGCGGATGATGGCCAGTGACAGACCAGCAGTGAGGAAAAGAGACAAATCAGGCAAAAAAAAAAAAAAAAAAAAAAAAAAAGGCTTCTGAGTGTTGGAAAGTGTGTGGTTTGCCCCCATACACTTTGAAAAGTTGGAAGGAAAATGCAGGTTCTTTTAAACATGAAATTTCTCTCCATTGTTTATTATTATTTCTATAATCTTCAGATCTGTAACCCAGAGCCTAACATCCTTCATTCCCAGTATTCAGTCCTTTCAGGCACACTGCAGAAAAATGCATCTTGCTCCTTGGCCTCCCTTTGTCCTCCCCCAAATAGGACACTAAACCCATCTCCTTAAAAACATGTAGGTGCCGAACCCCACTGAGATGGAAAAGGCTTAAACTGATTTAGGTGCCTAAATACCTTTGAGGATTTGGGCTTTAATCTGCTCATTTAATGAGCTCCTATAGTCATAATGTACAAACAAGGTCTTAAAGCCAGTGGCTTTGTGATCCAGTGCAGAACAGGCCTTCCAAAGGCAGGCAAAGGGAGAGGGGAAAGTCCTGAAGAGCAACGCTGTGATGGAGGCGAGCATCTACCTTCTGCATTGTCTGCAAGATAGTCCCTCCTGTCCCCGTTTCTTTAAGGTTCCTGATTACTCAGCAAAAGCCAGATTTTCCAGAAGCAAGAAGGCACTATGGAAAATTTCAGCCATGCCAACACATTTTTGGAAAATATTTCTTCCCATTAAAAGGCAGGGATTAAAAAAATCAGCTAACTGCAGTCACAAGCAACTTACTTATCACAGAGACACTGAGGAACTGATAGCTGTGGCTTCTCTCGCTGCCTTACTGCAGAATGAAAAAGAAGCTCCCTCATTTTATTAAAAAATAATAATGCTGTTTGCGTTACCACAGAACTCATGCACCAATCCTACTCTGCTACAGAGTTCAACTCTGCTAGGTAAAGTATGAACAGAAAACAAAAGGAAAAAAAGAAGAAAAGGGTGCCTTTTGGCTTAAGAAGTTTGAAAGAAAAATAGAAAGTGTCAGAGAGAGGCTGTAAGGGGCTGCAGCAGCTAAAACATAAACAAGTTTGGGCTGTGGTATTTTTTGGGAGAGCATCATAAGAAGAGACCTTTTAGGGAGAAATTTTAAAGGAAAATAGTGAGGCTGTTTTTTTCCAGCAGTTTCAGCCTGCCACTGTGAAAATGTAGATGATGGTGGCTAACCGCTGCTATGTGACCAACTGTGTCAGTCCCTGGTTCAGGGCTCACTCTGCTGCCCTGAGCAGATGGTGGCCATGAGTGAACAACCATGCACATGCAGAGCAGTGAGTGAGTCCAGCAAGTCACCTATCTGCTACCTTGCTAAGGAGGTCTGACACAGCTAATACGTACATGTTTTGTACTTGGGCTGCTGTGCGTCTGGAAAGGCAAACAGTTGTTATAAAAATACAAGAGAGTCTTTCATACCTTTCACAGAGGATGTGGGTTTTGATCATCTAAAAAGGGAAATTATATATTATTCAGACTATTTCATGTCCTCTGGATTGGCTGATGGACCTCAGGAACCTCGTCAAAGAGTGACAGTGTACGGTCTGGGACCTGTGGGTCCATGCCCTGGACCACGATTGCAGTTTTGACTGTTAAAGTTAGCTAGGAAAAGCCATTTCTTCATATTATTACAGAGAAGGGATCAGTGAGGTTAACATACATGTGTAAGCTTGTGAGGAGGCAAATTAGCAATTTCTAAGTACAAGAGCTGATTTCCACAGTAATCAAGAAAGATGATAAACATGGAGTCCTTGGATGCTAGTATTATCTGGTCATGGTGAGTCACACTTGTGGTTTGACACCCCTAAAGCAATGACAGACAAACTGGAGATCTAAATGTACGCAAGGAAGTCAGGCTTACAGCTGACAGAGAGATGTGGTGCTTCTCTATGCTCCTTAGACAGGTCCGGACTGTAGAAATTGTTTGGATAAGGACTGCGGTGTTACCATGATGAGTGAGTCCTCAGTCAAGATGGAGCACGTTTGGTTCCAGTTGGGATCTGCTTTTACTGGTCTTGACCATGGCCTCAGAGGAGATGCCTCCAGCTTTGGATTCCAATTCTGCTTTAGGCTCAGGGCCCTTTTTGACCACAGTATGACCCTTAAGTACTACCTGCTGAACCTGAACATGCTCCACTTTCACATTCACTAAGGGACATATTTTACATGGTTTGGTGTTTTATCTCTTAGCAACGGGCCCTGGTCTTACAGCAGCGTCTTCAGTAAGACTAGAAAGGGATACAGAGTGTTGGGGCAACAACTTCTCCATTAGTGATGGTTATTGGAGGAATTCCCATTTTTATTTTACTCAGTTAGCAGTCCCCAGGCCTCAGGCTGTACTGAGTTTCAGCAGCCAGCCTCCTTCAAGGCAGCCATTTCAGAAATCCTTGACGATTTCTTGGATTGCGTTCTATTCAAGTCTATTCCCCAGCACCCACTGCAGTTCCTCTCTTGCTCTAAGTGGTGCTAAGAAGAGCTCAGTCCATTAGGAATGGAAAAGATTAACTGGCAGTGAGCACCTTTTCCCACACTCTTGTGGAAGCACCATTCAGGTCACAACTCTGTGTCAAGGACCTATTCATTTTCATCCTTCTAACTCAATTCTCGACCTCCTGATGCAGCAACTTTAACAAGAACTGGCTGTTTCTTAGGATTCAGCTGAATCCTGCTGCAAGGCCCAATTCCCCTCTTGCCCAAGAAGCAGGATTTCTAAAGCTACTGAGGTACCTAAAGACCAGTTAGGCATTTTTGCAAATCCTACTAAGTATCAGCACAGAAGCAATGCCTAGCTCTTGTTGAAATCAAGGCGACCTGAGGACTTAACCTGAAGAGATATTTTTAAAATATGCCCTCTCTGCATTTTCAGGAACCTAGCCACCTTTGAAGATCTGGCCCCAAGGTTTCTTTACTTTTCTAGCAGTGCACAGGGTGTTAGGGAAATGTTGCAACATTTCAAGTGAAAAGAGGCCTTAGTGCAAATCATAACCAGGCCCAGGGATTCAAATCTTGACTCCAGATATATTTGTGTGAGCCTGGTTTCAGGAGGGCCACAGCTCCAAGCATAACATGGTGAGTTCTCTGACCCATCAGTGTCAAGATGGATTAGAAATTCAGCTCAAGCCCTGCACAGCTGCACTGTAACCTACAGAAGAATCCCTGCATACATGTTCAGCTTTTAGGTTAGCTTTTACTGTTATTAATTTCCTGTTATAATCTCCATGTCACGTTTATCAACCCAGGGCCAGATTCTCTGCTGATGTAAATCAGAAGTGCTTCATTACTGTTAACTGAGATGCATTATTTTATACCAGTTGGGGGGATGGCCGCTAGCTATTAATTTTGCTTTGCTCCTCTCTCTTGATAGGAATAATCTCTTTTAGAATTTGAGATTAAATAAAAAAATCACCCTTTGAATGGCTCAATCTTGTAATTCCCTCCTGGCCTTCCCTCTCATTGCTGCCAATAGAAATGAAGAGTGCTGAGCACCTGGCAGGATCAGGCCCTCAGGCAGCTTGATGACTGTGCCAGCCCTCTAATTCTGGGGTAATGATAATAATCAGGCTTGCACTGAGTGTTGACACATATTTATTAATTGCAAGGTGCGGCTGGCTTTGCACTCTGCTAAGACAAACACTTGCAGAACCATGTGCGCAGAGGAGGCTGGAAACCAACCAGCCATGTGTCAGCAGCAGCTGAAAGGGGAGGAAATTGCTAACTGTCCCGCTCAAGAATGCAGAGCATTGAAAACCCGGCTAGTGGAGGAAGGCTCTCCTTTTGTTTGGTTCAGCTTTCCTTTTGGAAGAACCTTTCCTGTTTCACCAGAAAGTCCCCGACCTCACCATGCCCCCAGCCACAAGTGACACAAGAGCAAGATGACACAATTGGAGCCAGGCTGCATGCCAGGGCTGGCAGTGATTTCGTGACATTCCTCGAGAGCAGGGGGAGGCAGGCCGTGGCCCACAAGCTGAGGGTCATTTGTGCAGAGCCATATATTTAAGCCAGCAATCATGCAAGCCCCAGACTGGTAGGAAGGGAAGGGGAGCCTGCTGGTCTGGCAGGGAGCTGAACAGGGAGAGATGAGCTCCTGAATGCTTGTGGAGAAGAAACAGGAGTGCAACTAGCACAGGGAAGAGTTTTCACTCTTACTTTTGAAACTAAAAAAGATAAGTAATAAATGACTACACAGCATTTATTTACTGCTCTGTAAATGGTGCCCAGTGACTCACTGCTTTTAGTGCTTTCCTTTATCAGCGGTGAAACTTCTCTCCCTTGTGAGTTGCTTGTTTTCTTCCTTTTCCTTATGCCTGTGGATTTACATACAGTGCTACCGGATAAGCAAAGACGGTACAAGACTGCTCACTGAGTTCACACCTCCACTATGGTTGAGTTATGCCTGTCAGTACTGCAACTAGCTTTGATATGTCTCTGGGACAGGGAAGAGTGTTCACTTTTGCCTCTGGTTGCTTTCTGGTACTGCTGAGAGCACCATGAAGCTGCACTAACTCATGTCAGAGCAATTTTCAAAGCCCACTTACCTTATCTGCCCTGTCATAGCCATGATCAGTCTGAGATTAATCAGGATATTCAAGAAGTATCAGCCAGTTACACACAGTCCCCTGAATCAGTGAAGAAAAGAAACTTCCTTTCTCCTTTTAAGTAGTTTCTATATGTCTAGCGGTGTCTTACAGAAACAGAAACTATACCTGATAAAGTGCCATCATTAATCCATTTGATGTATTTAAGCGTGGCTGTTTAAAGGCAACATATCAAGTTAATGCAATACTGATGGAAAAAGAAATGGCATCAGAGGGTTTCAAAAGATTTCTTATCTTGAGGAAAAAAAGGAATTTGACTTCCCATTTCATTTCTCTGTGAATGAGAACATCTTTGCTATTTACATTATTTACTGTTTACTGTAGTAGAGTCACTACAAAAAATCAAAGTGATTTGCACAGCCCTGCCAGTTCTTTTTATATCTCCTTTGCTGACTCAATAAACATCTGACACGCCAGCATTGTAACTAAGTACTGTACTGATTCTACTCTCATTGAAAGCATCTTTCTAAGAGAAAGGAATTGTTGTTCCACTTCTGTGAAAAATCTGATTTGCCTGGTGAAGCATTTGTAAA
Organism: Dromaius novaehollandiae; assembly: GCF_036370855.1. Classification (NCBI taxonomy): domain Eukaryota; kingdom Metazoa; phylum Chordata; class Aves; order Casuariiformes; family Dromaiidae; genus Dromaius; species Dromaius novaehollandiae. The sequence continues at coordinate 33,114,514 of NC_088099.1, forward strand.
AGCTTTTTTCCAAAATGTTATTGTGGCAATTGGAGGTATTTAGGCATGTACAGTAACTTGAGAAGCTATGTGAAATCTTCTGATATGCAAATATACTGCTGTATACATGGCAAAGAAGAGCTTTGGGCACATTTATATGAAACAGTTGCATTACGTTTGCTTAAAGGCTATTTTGAAATAAATCTTCCTTCTAAAAAACAACGTGAAGTAAATATTCTAAAACAGCTCTACTGATATGGGACTGATTCTGAATTCAGACCAGTTTTGCCCCAGACTAATTTTGTTCGTCTCAGTACAATTACCTTAAATAAAATGGACCAAAATTGAAGCCAAGAACTTGGTCCAGGACCTAGGGAAGTAAGAGACTCTGATATCAGTTGGCCATGATAGGGCATGTCAATTCTCAACCATCACATGGCAGAACTGAACTGGAAGGAGTAAGCAGTGGATGTCACTACAGGAAAAGGTGGCCATCCAATCTGATGTGGAAGTGCTCCATCTGGCCCATATCTGCTCTTGGATCACACTTTGGGCAAAGAAGAGACAATGGGAAGCAAGAAAGAGCAACCTAACTCAATTCCACGATGGTGTTCTGGATACCAGCTATAGGCGAGTTTTCCAGGTAGGTACAAAACACAAAGGAATTTATAAGCACATAAATCATAGACATTGAAAATGGGAAAGACCACTGGAAGACTAGTCAATGCAGGCCTGTCTTCTACAGGGAATTTCCCAGTGTGTTGACAGTTTTAAGAATTTCAAACAATAGGGCTTTAACTTTCCTCTTGAAATGATTTAAGGTGTTTAGGCACCTACCTGAATTTTTTAGCATCTCAATCCATTTCATAAAATTGCCTTATGCAGATTCCTAGCAGCTCTTACTACAGGTCTTTACAGTCACATTCCTTTTTGCTATTTATTTCAGGCTTATTCTGTAATGCAGCAACTCCAGAAGTGAAGGTAGTCACTTCAGGGCTTGCCTACACTGCAGGTTTCTCCAGACTTCCTTCCACGGAAATTAAGTAAACAGGAAGAGCAGTTGTATAATAACTCCCCATGTGGACATTCTGGATTCGGATTACAGTGAACTTGGAAAATGCATTGCAATCATGGCACAAGGGCACCTGCAGAGTTATTGTGGAATAGCTGCAGCACATTACAATTACACCCTACCACACAACACAAAGTCTTCTCAGTGCAGTCAGTTCCCTAAGATTTTAGCCAATTTCACGTATCCCTCCTTGAAACTTAGCCTAGTTTCTACAACACAGATCACATTTTCAAACGGCTTTGCTGGACAACACTAGGACAGACTGTGCATCAGCAGCGGCTCCACAGCAAATTCCCAAAGAAGACTTAAGAAAGAAAGGGCACACACAGAGATCGAGGAAACCACCTCTGCCCCTAACATCTGAGAGTAAGGCTGCTAGAGCAAGAACAGAGACCTGTTTGTGCTTAAATTCCACTTATATTCTCTGTAGAGATGAACAAAGTCTGCTGGCATTTTGCAATGATTGCGAGGAACTTTAGTGGTTAATTATATCCTCTGTCTCTTGCCTTGCCATCTCTATGAGTCCTAAAAGGCATTTACTGTTCAAATGACTAGGCGCTGGGCCAGAGAATGTCTAGATTGAGTCCTGTGAAGCATCTCCTCACGTGCTGTGATAAAATGCTCATGGGCATGCTATAAAGAGCTAAGAGTATGTCCACAAAGTCATGAAACATTATGTCATCAGTGCTACACTACGAGCGCTACAAGGGTGTTATCTCAGAACAGTATATTGGCCACAGCAGGAGACCAACAAATGTAAATGGCACCCAGCACTCCAGAGGTGTGTCACCACTAGATGGTGGTACTTTTCAACCAGATGTGCCAAGGGCGCTAAGGGTGTGATTGACAAAATGTGAAGTTTAAATTTGCCACTGAATGCAATGGAGAAGTAGGGGATTAACATAATGGGCAAAACGGAAGGAAATGAAAAGCAGGTGAAGGCAGGAGTGGCTGGGCTCAAACACTCTCAGAGCAGTGATGTGCTTAACCATTTCCTCTTGCCCTGGGTTGGCTGCCAGTTTTCACGTGTGAAAGGGGAAGACAGTGGTGTGCCACTGTGGTGTGCCAGGTGAGACTCAGGAAAGAGGGGAGGGGAGAGGGCTGTGGGTAGGTGATAGTTTAGCCACAGCTAGAGGAAGATGGTTTGTGTTAGAATATAGCTTACTTTTGAATTGATCACTTCCCTTCATCACCATTTAAATTCAAATGCTAATAAAATGCAAAGAAGGACAGCTACTTCCTACTGACTTCTCTTGCCCCAGACTGGCAGCCTGCACAACCGTGCCAACGAACAGCCTGCCTTCTCAGTGCGGCTTTCCCTCTTGGGTTGTAAAGGGACCCTTGCTTCCAGGCAGAGTTGCTCTTGAGGCCTAGCGCCCTGGGATCCTGGTCTGGTGATGGGATAATATTAAACGATATGTTAAGCTAAGTTAGAGAGCAGTAAAAAACATCCAGTGTTGAAATGGCAAGAGGAAGAGGCTTACCCCCAAGCTCCTCCCTGGCACAGGGGAGGTCTACAGTTAGGTCTGCTAACCAGCAAGATCTCTTCCTTATCAGAGACCCTGTCAGCCCCAGAGTCTTCACCAGTCTTGACTGACCTGGGGCCATCATAATAAAACATAGTTTAAGAGGGGTGACCCATGACAAAATCCTCCCTTGCTCATCAGAAATTGGCAGGTAGCACACACACTGCCAGAATCTGACTTGTTCCTTTACAAAGCACCTTACCCTCAAAACTGAGAGCTGCAAGGTGTCCTGATAGGGTCCTACTCAAACGTTTCTTTAGATGTGGCTTTCTGCAACAATTGCCATATTGCAATATCTCTTCAGGACTTCCTGACTCTTCACTTTCCTCAGGAGACACGGAGATCCAGGATCAGCAGCAGGGAGGCGCATCAGGCATGGGCCGGTGCTGCAGTGTGGGCATATTCACAGCAGATCATTGCTGCTGTAGTTATGAGAGAATTTAACTTCACGGCAAGCCCACACTTAAACAGAGACTTGGCCATCTGGCCAACATAATTGCAAAGCGGTGGAGGATGTGCAGGTACTGATCAGTTTTGGCACAAAACAAAACAGAGTGGGAGGGCGACTGGGGGCCAATCAAACTAGCAGAGAAGTGATAATCCTTATTGACTGTATGCTATTAGTGAGCAGAGCACAGATTGTCTCCCTGGTTAATATGCACTGGAAACTGCATTGTGTGGGTGCAGGGTATTTTAGTGAGAGTATAGCTGGGCTTGCTGAGACTCTAGTGCCAATGGGCTCTGAGAGTTATAGCAGGTGTGGGAGTCTGGAGATGTGGGTTTGATTTCTGTGGGGTTTCTTGGGCAAGTTGCTTCCCCTTGGCCTCTTGCCCTCCTTCCTGGCATTCTTCGGTGGTAAGGCCTTTGGAGTAAGTGCTGCCCCTTCAATTGGGTGAGTACAGTTTTGGTCCTTGATCTTACTTGGGTATCTTCATGTATACACAAGTTTTATTTAAATAACCATACTGAGGTTCTCTCTTGCTTAATTTTCTAGCTTTGTTAAACACTACTGCCATGAAAAACTACTGATCATGGTTATGCCTGTGTATCTTTTGTCACAGTGGCAGAAGAAAGTGTGATAGGAAAGAGTTAATTTGTTGGGGGTGTGTGTGTGGAGGCAGAACAGAGGAGCAGGAGAGTATTTCTGTATTAACATGCAGCTGGTTAATGCAGCTGAATAGCCCTGGCTCAGCTGTTACCTTTCTCAAAGCCAATGGCAAATGATGAAAAACCGTGGTAATATCTATTAAAAGTTTGTGGAAGGGGCCTGCTCAGTGGGAGCTTTTCCAGCTCACATAGAAGTGATGATTTAGAACAGAAAAAGATCCCCTCAAGGGGATTTTGTGAACCATGCAATGCTAATTAACTCCATTGTTGTATTTTGTTTTGAACATAAGAGTCCCTCTGGGATTGCAGCACTCTTTCCTCCTGCAATAGATTTCCATTTTGCACCACTGTATAAAATCTCCTCCACATCTCATCAGCAAAAGGGATTAACAATAGGGAGAAGCATATGTGCATAGTTTTATGGGGTTCTAGGGAGAAATGTCTCTCCCTTCACCTCCCAGATGTATTCTCAATAGGGGCCATTCTGTACATCCTTGCTTTCACTGTTTCTTTAACCTTGAATTAAAAACAAGTGTACATCAAACACTGGGCAGCATCTCCCTTTGATCTTATATTCAAACCACTTCTGAGCATGCTGTGCTGGAGTTTGTTTTAGTGGTTAGCTTGTTTGTGCACAAATGTAAAAAAAGAAAAGCACCCAAAACCACGAACAACAAAAATCAAAATAAAAACAATACCCCAAAACCCCCAAAAGCCCATCAACACCAGGAGTGGAAACAATGGTCAAATACTGATTTGTTCATTTAAGAGTTAATTCCAAAAGGAAAGCAAGAAAATGAAAGCTCCCATCTGCCTGAACCCCTTACTGTCTTGAGCAAGCAAAATTATGAAGGAACTTGACTCATTCTGTGTTGAATCTGCTCTTCATCCTCTGGACTTCTGGTGTCCCACTTTGGCTTGCCCAAATGCTCTCTGCTTAATCCTTTTATATTGAACAAAGCAGAGCCTGATTCACTCTCAAGCTCTGGCTGTTACAATGCAACATTGACTTCAGCAAGGCTAAAGCAAGAACAAGAGCAGGGAGAACCATCTCTTGCAGGTAAATCAAATGATTTCTTTCTTGTTCAGCTTCAGTCTCTGATCTCTGTCATTTCTGAGAAAGTCCAGATTTGCATGTGTTGTCTTGAATATTTGCTTTTCTATGCTGCCTTAAGTTTCAGCGGTGCATAGGCCAATATTTACAGGGTGTTGATGGCCATCCTTCTGCGTTAGGCAATTTCGTTGTTTCATACTACGGAAAAAACTAAAAAGCTGTCCCAAGGGAGTGGCTAGCATACGAATGTAACATTGACTTCTTCTGGATAGAATTAGAGCTGCACTGAGAGCTACCACGTGCTCTGCACCACTAATGGTAGTGGAGATTCTGCATTAATCCAACCAACAGGATCCTGGACTTTGTGAACAAGAGACATTATCCTATACCTTATGACATTGTAACTGCTTAGGCCTTAATTCTTAATTCTTGCTGGAATGTATTTAATTAGAATCTGGACAATTTTTGAAATTTTTGAATGAACAAGAAAAATGTTTAACAACATCTTCAGAAATGTAAATAATACAAGTCATAGAAGATCTCAAGCAACTTATGCCCCCCTCACCTAGGCCTATGCTAGGGGCATGACTCTGTGACATCTCCAGATCCAAGCAAAGCTACAGCCCAGCAAAGAACCAATGTATGAAAGTCAAATCCTACCCCTCAGTCTTCAGTCAGCCAAGCAGAATACTAGGTATATTAAACAGCTTTGTCAGGGATACAGTGGGAATGTTCACTGAGGCAGCAACCTCAATGGTATTGATACTAGACTGATGAAGTAGAATTTGTAAAGCTTCCTATTCTCCCCAGAGCACTCCTTGCTTAGTGCAAACTCCTCATTTCCTTTTCCTTTCAAAAGGAGGGGAATCTTTTCCAAAGATATTTATACTGCTTCTACTCCAAACCTTCCTGTACCCACAACAGGATGGATTTTTATCTCAGTGCAGAGCATTCAGTGATCAGTGATTCAGCAGAAGGTGCTCCCAAGACCCCTCTTGTTCAAACACTAGCACATTTTCTTAAATTGTAGGGTCTTGGGGGCTGTTACTACAGCATGGGGTTGGCTATCATAACAGAGGCCAAAGTAGGCTAATGTAAATAAAACAACATACTGAAAGGATGGTCAGAGTCATTCTTTTGAAGAGGCTGCTAAACCTTTTCTGCTTGAGAGTTACAGGTCTGTACAAATACATTTCTTTTCTTTCTTTTGAGTCCCTTTATAAAAATCAACAGAATTAAGAAGGAAAGAGAAAAGTCAAGAGAAGGGATTTCCCATTCTAAAATCTTCAGCTTACTTCAACATCTTCTGTCAGTATTATTAAAAAAAAAAAAAAATCAGAGCAACTCCATAGGTTTGCCCCAATCAACATCCAGAGAGAGAGGGGTAAGAGACAGCCTGTTTTTAAGAAGTATTTCCAGTGAAGTGTTCTCAGCAGGAACACATTTGCCAAGTCTTGCTGTTTTTTTTCACTCTTTAACATATATAGTTACAAGGGAAGAGTTTTGTGAACAGTGCAAACCCACAACTCATTTTTCCAGTCCTTTCTGTAAGCTCATCTCTCTGATGTGCTTGCTGATCACTGGCTTGTTAACATCCTGGCATGGAGGGAGGCAGAAAATGTGCTATCAGCATCCTAGCTGTTACGTCACTTAAGATCGCCTTCTCTATTCTTGTGCAGGAGGCATTTAATGAGCCACTGCAGATAGCCTTTACACCGAACAGCTGAGTCTGGCTTACAGCTCATGTCCAAAAGCCAATGAGTAGTTTCCTGGCAAGCGTGCTATGGGGACACGCAATGCCACATGAGAAAACTTGAGTCCTTTTATGATTACTGAGTGAGCAAAAGTTCAGTGACGGTTTTCCATAGATACTGAGAACAAACGTTACCTTAACCCATTCTCGCTCCTGGCTCAGCAGGGGCCTTGCTCCCCACACTCTCTCTCTCCTCAGCCAAGTATAAAAGACACTTGAACCCTAAAAAGTTTTATTCCCAATCCAAGTTTCATGATATAGCTCTAATTTAGCAATCTCTTCTGCGTGCTCTGCCCAAAGAGGTCTCAGCTTACTCCTCCAGGACCCTGCAAGGAGTCAGCAGTTCCCTGGTATGCAACCCACAGCTGGGACTATTCACCACCATTTTTCTTACTTTAGCAGCAGCATAGAGATAGTTGTGTAGTTTCCATGATATACATGCTTAATTCCAACATCCACTTGTCCTCTGTGACCTGTGTTTTTCCATACCCTGCTAGAACAAGTGAGAAGTAACTCCACTGCTATTTGAGCAGCTTTCACATAACGTTAGGAAAAGGCTAGATATGAGGAAGAGGGGGACTCAAGGAAGGGTGGGGAGCGGCTTTCACAACCAGTTTCTGAGTTTTGGATCAGTACAAGAAAGTTTTCCCTATGTGAGACAAATGAGTGGAAAGGTAGCTAGCCCTGCTGGTCACAGAGAGCACACCTTATTTGCGAATATTATTTCAGCATGCCCCTTCTCTTTGCTGGCTTGCTGTAATATTTGCAGTGGATAATTTCTAAAGCCTAAATAACGTAAGCTTGTGATTGAACATGCTCTTCCTGAATTCAGCTCCACCCTGTTCCAAAGTAATTTCTTCCTCACTATGAACCTTGTTAAATCCTCATGCGAGCAGGACTGAGATTTAACCTCCTAATCTCACAGCCAAACTAAAAAGCCTTGCAGTTGCCCAAATGTGACTAGAGCTCTGTGGGCTGCTGTATTACATCAGAATATATCCTACATCCACTATCCCTCCCTCTGCCCTCCACGGACATGAGTCAAGACCAGTTCTTTTCCTGGAGAACACCAGTCCCTGGCCGAAGCTTGGCAGCAGCTTAGAGCTCCTCCTGGTTAGGCTGCAGGTCGAATCCCTAAACTGCCTGAAATCTCTGAGCTCAGCCTGCCAGCTGCATGCCAGGAGGCAGAGGTGGGTGTCGCTTCAGGATGCATTTCAAAGCCAAAGAAACTCTGGTTTAAATCCGTTGCAAGCTTTGTGTAATAACCTTTCTCCCAGAAGACTGGAAATAAAGCTTTTAAAATTAATTTGCATAATTGGATCTTTAATTCTTTTTAAATGGAAACTAAAATTGCACTGTTCTCAATCCAAAGACTTTCAAAAAAGCCAAAGCACTGGTTGCAAGGTGGACACATGTCACTGATGTGAAACTAAGCCTAGGTAAAAGAAATTCAGACACACTGAAACAAATGCAGATGCCAGATACAGTGGAGAAAGTCTGAGGTAACAGTACTGACTTCAGTAAAATTACTTCATGCTCATATCAGCATAACAGAGAATCAGTCTGTAGTAACATCTTTAACTTTTCAGCTCTGTGGTTAATTATAAACTAAAAAGGTTACTTTTTCTTTTTTTAACTCAAAAATTTAATAGATTAATAAACACTTCAGAAATTTTATAATAACAGGGGAAATATTGTATTTGTGTAAAAGAGCAAGACATCATTTAAATCAATGCAACTGTGATTATTTTTCAGCAGAAATTTTGGTCCACTGAGATACGCTTAAGAGAGTTGTGCACAGAAAAACAGATACAGTTCAGCTAGTGAAAAACTGTTCTCATGTGCTTGTAAATGAAAAGCACTACTTCTAATGAAATGCAACATATTTTACCTCCCCTGCCCCAAATTACATGTGTGGATTTATATGATGTTTTCACCTTAACGTAAAAACAGCAATTTCAGTAGGTATAGTCCACTACAGTCATTTCTAAAGAGCTGTTTTTTATTGTTAAAAATATCAAGATATGGCAAGGTATGAAATCATTCTACTAAAAAGCTCAGTTTCCTCTCCCCCCCAGTGACATTTCATTCCTTAAGCAAATATGAAGAATCTTCATCAGAGTCCTCTGTGCTGATAGGTAGCCAAGGCAGCCTTAACACTGGCTAGAGGCTCATGGCTGTAACTTTGTCAGCCTTTCCTTTAAAACGGTAGTGAAATAGAAATACCAGAACTCAGGAGAGTTGACAAAATACAAATAGGGCATTTCTGTGACTTGTCAGTTCTCCCAGGTGCTCCATCACCGCTTGTGGCATGGAAAATGCAACACAGGCCATGAATGCATACAGCGAGCCCACGGTTAAAACCCACTCTTGAGTACCCTGGTGTAAACCCAGAACTCCTACACTGGAGCCAACTGACTGACTTGGGATTTTCACCTGGACAACCAAAATGCCTGAAGTAGTTCGGCATATCTAGGCTGTTGCAGACACTACCGGGAATAAAGCTGAAGTGAACAAGTTAGTTACAAGCAGTGCTGCTTGCATCCAGATACAGCGGTGGGAATGGTGAAATACCTCTTTTTTTGTAGTTCACAGCTCTCTGAAAGATATGTTTTTTTTTCCTCCTCCTTTCTGTACTTCAGGAATCCATGTAAGAATAAAAGCTATGCTGCTATAAATTAGAAAGCCGCATGAAATACAGCGAGAGCAACACATACCACATTGTGGAACTGGGGATGTGATCTGTTTTAGGAAGCACATGGCTTTATGTTTAATGAAGGGAGCCTGTTGAAGGATTGCAGACCAGGAGGGCACACTGGATTTGTTGTTTTATTAGGTTCTGGGTTATGTACTTCTCCTTTTGCTGTGTATCTAACAACATATGCCACGCCACTCACAACTGAATGAGCTGGGGAGAGGAGGAGAGAAACAAAGCATTTGTGAAGAACTGGAGCATTTTATTTTCCACCTTTTGAGAAAAGTGTTAAGGGTAAGAAAACAAATTGTATCTTTTTTTGAAACTAGAAACGGACAGAAAAAGAAATGAAATTTAAGTAGACAGAGGAGAGTAATCGTTCTCCAGAAGCACACAGAAGGAATTATTAGAAATATATAAAACGCACTCACCAACATCCAGTTCATTGAATTCAGGCACTTAAGATGCAGCAAAAATCCTCCAGTTTATCAGGGCCAGATCTTGAAAATACTTCACTGCTTTCAAGATGAATTGAAGGCACTTTTCATCACACACTGGATAATTTGTGGTTTATGGGGTCAGGCACTACATGCCTATGATCAAACTGTGCTTCTAGGTACAGTACTTTCAGGCAATTCCAAAGATGCAGCATAAACGAGTGGGTAAAGTGTACTGCTAAGGGTGGTGTTTGATGCTGCTTCTAATCCAGCATAACCATATGCTACTGCTGGAAGGGTCAGTCCCAAATTCCTCTCTAAACTTGTTTCTCTTCAGTGACATGCCCTCACCATTTTCTTTATTTTGGGTTTTGTGATCCTGCAACCAATACTGCTCAGTGCCAAGTCCACTCAACTTAATCTCTCAGAAAACTAAGTCATCTGCCCTTTCCACCCACACCCCAGAAGCCCCTTGTCATCAGGTTAGTAAGTTGTGCCAGCTTGCCTATAGCTGTACGACAGCTAGATCTGAGGCAGAAGGAGATGAATCAGAAGCCATGGTCAAGGGGCACCTCTTTCAGCAGCAGCCCATAACTGCAAAGATATAATTTGACACCACACTTCAAAAATGTGATCCAAAGTACTCTCAAAAAACCCAGCCATCCTGGGACTTGTATCAGTACGGCACAGGGCTGCCAGAATGATTCAATAGAAAATAAGAACTGAGTTGTCTCCGAACTCCTTCCCTGCTCCCAAACTTTAATATCGGACAAGGGCTGCAGGAAAGTTGACTTCCGATTATTTGAGATTCACAGCCCCAAATCAGCTCCTGAAGAACATACACATTCTTTCAACCTTTCAGATGGTCACCTTCTATTTAAGGCATTGATTCAAGATGCAGGGAGACTTGGGCTCAACTCCCTTCTAACTCAGAAAGGACTCAAAACCATACCTCCTCGAAATGCCAAAGCATTAAGGAATAAGTGGGAGTGAGGAAAGGGAAGCCCACTCTTGATACTCTGCTATTGCATGGCAAAGAATGCAGTGTTCATGGGGTTGGAAGTAAACAGAAGGAAGCATTAGATCTCCCTCTCCCCTTGTGGACCACTGGTTAGGGCAATGAGCACTGGGCAGCTGGAAGAAGGAAAAGGATTTTAGTCTGTGATTCCTGGCCTGAAATTACTGTGGGCTCTGGTTGCTGTTTCCAAGATCTTCTGTCTTCAAGCCTCTCATCACTGGAGGATCAGGCTTGCTTCTTTCCCCACAAAACTTGTTTTCGTGACTGCACAATGTGCCAGTTTCAGCAGAACTGCGGGGACACCAGGAACTTTCAGGTCAAAACCCAGAGGTGCCTATCAAGTTTATCGAGTTTAGAGACAGGTGAGGGGCCTTCATTTCTCTAGCTATTATTGTTACGCACATTTTACATTTGAAGAGACCTCACAGAGCTTGGTATCGCCTTTTGTTTTGTATAAGGGGCCCTATAGACACAGAAAACAAACAGCAAACTATCTCAGGTCTGTTGTAACATTGTACATCTTCATTCCCCATTTCACAACACAGTTACAGATTAGGTTCTGGGGAGTCTTCAGAGGCAGTTTTTCTTCCTATGTCATTACATCCTTCTCTCAAACAGTTATGCAGAGGATTGTCCCGTATTAGTCTACTACATCATATTCACAGGAAACAAACAGGTTCCAGTATAACTTAGTTCTTCAGCTCTTCTCCGCATGCAAGATCAATGCCCACATTTGCTCATCTCTTTGGAATAGCCAGGATTTCATGTGTTCAGCACTTCAGTATTAGCAAAGCATTTACACTGGCATGATTTCACACAGTAATAGCTTTGCTATAGTACTTTAAGCCTGTTGCACAATGAAATCATCATTATGGCACTCTGATTCGACTACGCCATCCTCTCCGGTGGTAATTTTGTACACTTTCCACTCTCTCCACAAACCCCTTGGAGACTGCTCTTCGAACAGTGCAGTATAAGCATTTTGCACTGGGAAAACAGGCTCCAGGATCTCAACAGCTGGGCTTTCTCATTCTCACACGATTCAAATATATATTTATTAGATGATGGAGCTACTGGATGCCCTGGTGACAGTGTCTAACAAAGCTCCGGTGCTAGGTCAGTTAATGAGTCCCTGTTTGCAGTCTTCCATTTTGGATATATAAGTCAGCTCACAATCTTGGAATAGAAGATTTCCCTCTCCCTATCCCTGCCAAATAAAAATTAATGAATAAGCTGGTCAGCCAGAAGTGCTGAGGGCTTTGAGTAAATCCTCTTCCTGGAGCTCCAGGCTCTCCTCACCGAGGGGAGCGCCGGAGCCTCCCTGCTCCCAAAGCTCCCCTAAGCGCCCTTCGAGAGGGGTGCCCATCCCACGGGATCACCCCCGGGGGAACATACTCCTCTTTTAATGGCAGAGGGAGATTTCAGTTTTAACTCCCCAGCCGCTTTTTCTTAGAAGCTCAGAATAATGGACTGTATCTCTTCAGTGAGAACCAATGCATTTTAATATTTCCCTGAAAACATTAGGAGAAAGTCCCAAACCCATAGGGGGTTTCATTTATAATTGTTGCTAGACTGATAAATCGTGGAGACAGAAGAGTCTATACAAACAAAAAGATTTCCAGTAGCCCAGGAAAACTGTGCAATACCAAGCTCTCGTCACCTTGTTATAGACAAAACATTCACAGTTTATTGTCAGGAGGACTCCGGCTGGAAAGCGTTTGTCTGAGCCACAACTGCCTGACCTTTGCGGTAGGCACAGTAAGGCAGCGAGCACCGCTGAACTGTCAGAGCGCCTGCAATAAACCCAAATCCCTTTCGATGAGGGGAATCAAAAGCACACAGCTCCTCATGACCTGCTAATAATACCCGTGACCTCAACAGCGAGTTACAAATCTGATACATAGTTTGAAAACTAGGTGTAACACCTGCTTCCTGGCAGCATCCTTTTGTTTTCTCCTGGATAGGTGCTTAGCAATTTAAAATCCAGTTCCCCAGCTTCGGCTTCAGAGCTATAGGTGAGTTTTCATTTCCTATCATGCTACTCTAACATGACCTGACCAAGGAGCCTCATCAATATTACAGCAGTAAATAGCTTGACAACTTCCTCATAAATAACACATTCCCACTCCACTTTGTGCTCTGCATTTAATAGCGTACTGGATATTTAGAAATACAGGGAATCTAGCTGAAAGTAACGAGACAAATGTTTTGCCCATGAAGAGTCAAAGTGCATGTACTGCTTGCTCCTGACACTTTGTGATTCACTGCTTAATAAAGAAACAACCCAGAAAAGACTCCAAACAAACCTGAAACATGTACAGTTGCTCTTCCCTCATACTGTAGAAAAACCATAGTATATCAGATTACAGAGTTTAGTCCTTGCACATACCTAGTCTACTGCAGCATCAAAAGAAACAATCCATTCAAATCTCTTGCTCGATTTGCATTAACAAGAAGATTTCCCCCCCCCCCCATAAAGATCCATTACGAGGAGGGGTGTTGGAGAGGAATAAAATCTGCCCCCCCCCCCCCCCCCAAACTTAAGGGGAAAATAATACCAAACAAAATAACACCAGCTGAGTGGAAAGTCACCAGCGTAGATGGTGGACTTCAAGTGCTATGAAGAACCCATGTTTAGGACCTTAAGCATAACACACCTGCTCAGCTGCCAGCACTGGAAGAGTTGAAAAAAAAAAATCAAAAGGAACTTTAAGAGTTTTTTTTTTTTTTTTTTTTGCTTTGTTTTAGCTGTTATCACAATTAGTTTCAGCTGGTTTTTAAACATTAGCATTCACTGTGCCACTCAGTGTTCACTATGCCAAGCTGCTCGGCGTCTTTCTTACACCTAAGCCCTGCTTTGTATTTCAGTGATTCCTTTACCTGTGTGGTGGTTCTCTGCAAGGAGCCTAAATCGTTTATTTGAACGACTGGATAAGGATTTCTATCCTTATGAAATAAACACAGATTCTGGATCCAAAGAGGACAGGAGTTCTTCCATGTGTCTTTGATTCAGGCAGTGAAGTGCTGAGCACAAAGCGGGCCCCTCTGTTTCACATTTTTTGCTGGCTAAGTAGAAAATTCTCCACTCAGCATGCAAATTTGCTGCAGTTTGCTTCAACACCAAGCCTCCATCTGCTGCATCAAGATCATAAACCTCTTGCCTAGGGTCTGGCTTCTACCAGTCCTTAGCCTTGCTTGCCTTCCTTATCTGAGGAGAAGAAATGAAGTGCGGATAATAGCATTTTATTGCTGCACAGTGGGGTTGCAAAGGTAATTAAAGATTCTGAGGCTGAAGTAAAGGGAGCTGTATATATTCCCTAGATAGATATATTTATTTTCATTTAAAAATGTAAATACCAAAAAATGACAAACAGTACACATTTCCCTCTCCCACCTTGAACAACTGAATCTATTTACCTGTAGTTCAATCAAGTTACAGCAGAGCAAATCCCATTTAGAAACAGGACCCTCCTCTCTATACTTTAACTCCTGTCTTAATGCTTCCCAAAGCAAAACTCCAGACACTGAGAGTCACATATCAGCACCAAATAAGCAACAGAGTCACTGAATGGTGCCTCATAAAGGAGGCAGGAAAAGCTCAAAATAAAGCCGTTTGTAAATTAAAGAAGTAAGGAAAGGAATGGATAGGAAATGAGCCCCTTATTTTTTCTTCAAAATTATTCTGATTAATGAGGAGAAAGATCACTAGCCTATCTGCAGCTGCCATGGGGAAGACAGGGCGAAGAGCGACTCCAGACCCAAGTATCCCCATGGTGTCAACCCATCACATTGTGCAGAATAACTATATAATGAGCTGTGGGGTGAGATCTCATGTGACTGCAGTAGTTACCTGTCTCTTCTGCCTCTCATTATAGCTGAATGTGATTAGTTATAAGGTAACAGAAAGGAGAGATGTATGACATATATTTGTGAGTAGGCAGAGAGAGGATTGCATGTGCTCCTGCAAAAAGAGACCCAAATACTCCAGGTTTTTCTGTGCATTGCTGTTGCATGCAGCTCCAAAGTTATCTGCATAGTTTCCACCACATGTGGCAACACCCAGGCCTACGGCCCGGTGCAAAGCACACTGAAAGCAGCAAAACATTCCCACTGATATTTTTGGATTTTGTTTTTTAACGAGGCCCTAAATGAAGTGCCTCAAATACTGCTGCTTCCTTTATTTATGTTTGGTTTTGGTGCTTTCTAATTCTGTGTAGCTGCTTTTGCAGACCAGCAGAGTCCTGGACAAAATGGCCTGGCAGGCTGCTGAGGCCATTTTCACTGGTTTTACAGCACTGTGCAAGGAGAGACTGGCTGTTATTTGGATGGAAACCCTGGATGAGACAACATAAGCCATCGTGCTTCCATTCTCTTTGGCTTGCCCCAGTGAGAGGGAAAATGTACCCAGCACTATTTCATTAAGGTCTTGGCACGTTCCTTGATGGCACCTCTGGTAGTCACAGGCACAAAGGAAGCACTTATCCCCTGTCTGTTGTTCCATCTATAGCTATTCATGTGCGGATCCCTCCGGAGATGAATCCACACTGGCATGAGAGATAAGAGGCAACCCTGATGCAAGGCTTCAGAGATTACAGCAAAGTAGAGAGGCAGCAAAGCGCCGTATTTTTGAGCGCCACCCAGCATACGCAGCCCAGCAACACTATTACAGTCGAGCCGCTCCAGACTTTACAGGGTGCTGACAGACACCAGCCACTCAGATATCCTTTGCAAGCAATTTCTCCTTTCTAGGGCAAATGGGAACACGTAAAGCAACAAATAGAACAAGGCAAGTGCCATAAAATATAACAGATACACATTTTTAAGAGAAAACCCTGCTTCCATTCCCAGCTCTCAAGACGACAGTCTCCTTTCTGGTCCTGCTCCAAACAGGGAGGCAATCAAAGATTTTCAGCAGAAACCTCTCTTAACAATGCACATTGCTCCTTCAGCTGCAGGAGTAACTAGCAAATAATGGGATACAGTCCTTTCTTTTAGGAGCTGCCTCCTTGACTATAAATACACATAACATTTTAGTCCTTCATGTGAGTGTTTGTAAAAATCAACAAAAACAGCTACTCCATGCTCACATTTAGACTTACTAAGGAAAATGCTTTCATTTGCTAGAGCACTAAACTGTATCCTTACACTTGTGCTTAAGCCACCCCTAAAATTGGCTCAAGTTGCCACAAAACAACAGCTTAAACCAATTTAATTGCTGTCTGCTGCAATCCCACCCTCCTTTCCACCCCTGGTTGCACATTCACTGTCTCCTTCCCCAAGCCAGCTCTAGTGCTTGTCTAACCCTGGACTGAGCCGCTTCAGAAGGCGAGCCAGGCGCACACACCCTCGACATCCAAAAAATCATCCCTTTGCTACCAATTTAGCATGCTGGAGTGACTCATCACAAGGCCAGAGGAACACCAGAGCCAGTGTAAAGAAAGGGGTGGAAGTAGACGGCAGAGGTAGGGTGGGCCTGTGAAGATGAGCACTTCAGAAGTAAATTCAGAAATCTGGCAGCTCATTGCTGCTAACAGAGGCCGTCCTGCTCCCTCCACCTCCAGCTAAACCAATTAATCCCAGCCCTGGTTGAATTATACCAAGCCTAACCTGACCCTCCTCCCTCCACACACGCAATTGGTTTCTGCAAGGTCAGTACATTGAATCAGCTCAGCAAGGCTCCCTACCAGCATGGAAATGCATGACTGGAGGTGAGAAGTACTGCTCCCTTTCAGCACCAGGGAGCCATTAGATCAGCTAAGTGGTGTTGTCAAGCCGTACCCTGAGGCTTCTGCATGCATCTGAGTCTTTGCTAACCTAAGGCTGGGCATGGAGAATCCTAAACAAAGCTTTATGTTGAAGCAAGTGAGCCACCTGCGGCAGCAGCAATCCCAACAGGAGCACTGCGTCTCTGCAAAGGCACAGGCAATACTAGCTACTCCTTCTCGCACCAGTTATCATATATGGTAATTCTAGTGGCCCTGCTTTAAGGGGAGGTTATCAAGGATTAAGTCAGATTTTTTAAAGAGGAGGATATTTAGGTCAATTTAAAGGAAATTCTAAGACAACGCAGACACTGAGTAGCCAGCATCTAATAAAAACAAATGAAAAAGAAAAAAAAATACACAGCATGAACACAACTGAGATTTCCCACAGGATACCCTTGGCTCAATTTACAAGTGTTTCATGACATAGAAAGACTCCTAAATATGAGGATAAGTGTTCACCTATAATGGATTTTTTGCATACATTATGTAACACTGTATTTTCCACAGTTCATATATAGCTGTCTATCTATAAATAGAAATGCCGCCTCATGTGTGCTATCATATATTGCAACCTATGACAATGTGGTAAAGGAGAGGAAATGAGCAAAGGAAGTGGTGTGCTCCACCAGAATATACAAATTTAGGCCCTGCTATGGCAGCTTCATGCAAACCACTTCTGTCAAATATTCCAAGAATAGGAGGAGCAGCAAATGATTATCGAGGAGGAAGTAAACCAATGGGTATGTTGTGTGGCACAGAACAAAAGACCAAGTAATCTGGTGAAAAGGATAAAAGAGCAAAAAGATTCCTTGCATGGTTAAAGCCAGGGTATTGCACAAAGTGGCATATAAAAAAAAAAAGGGGGGGGGGGGGGACTTGAATAAACCAGCCAGAGCAGGGCTGTTCAGCAGGACTGAGGGTAAGATGACAGAGGAATTCCCGTAATGCTGAAGGAAAAGCCAGAGCAGAGCACCATTCTGCAAGATCAGAGCCTATAATTGCTGATCTTTCTCCTTTTTCAGAATTTATCACCTTTGCATTGTTTTCTGTGTTCTCACACATTTTATGAACTGCTGAAACACCCTAAGGATTTGTTCTCATCATTTTTTTCTCATTTACAAAATCAGTCTGACCATTGTGCCTACAGGGCTAAGGACCTGTGACTGGCAGTATAATTAGAGATATATTCAATGGCATCATAGCAGACAGAAGTGTTTTAATTAAACTGAAAGGAAATTATTGCTTAACATGGCAAGAACGAGGAGCCCATGCTGAACAGACAGAAGTAAGCCTTCTGAAAAGGAAATCAGTGTCATGTCTAAGGGACTGGGAAATAGAGGATGAGCTTCCGGCTCTAGCAGATTTCCCACTGAGCCAGTTACTTTGGGTCAGAGTGTGTTTTGATTTGCCTTTTGGAAGATGTGGACAGTTCACACTCTCAATCTCCCAGGTCATCTCTTTATTTGCATTAAGAAGGATTGACCAACACACTCTACGTAGCCCAAATGAGGCTATTTTTTATATGAGGCAAATGAGGCCTCATTGCATATTATCATTGCCACTTTGTAGTTCTCTCCACAACCTCATTTAATAGTAAAACTCAGAGGTCAGTCATGAAAAGGCCAAGCTTGAGCTGAGCTAGCTAATATTATACTGGAAACCCAAGATTTATGAGATCATTCCATTACCTTCCCTTGGTTAAGGCTCAAAACTTCCTTCGACTTCAGTGGGAGTAACATTAAACTCCCAAAGATTGATATTTTAATCAACTTCAGTAATTCTCTTCAACTTTGAAAATAGCATAGTTTTGAGCAAAGCAATCAATACTTCAGAGCAATGCCCAATTCACTGTGGAGACAGTATATGGAGAGACAGAGAACAGTAATTAATCACTTTCTCCAAGACAGAAGTATCACATGCAGATATTTCTGCACTGTAAACAGGCCTAGTAGCCAGCATCACCTATTAAAGTTGTACAACACTGTTCATTAATACTATATCATCACTTGCTTCACTTTGGCAACTTTTATTGCTTGGCCTGAAAGCTTTCACTGGATGCCAGAAGTTCATCAAAAAAATGCCTTTCCTCATATTATCCAAAGCAATTCAGTTTTTTCTTTAGCCTTGCCTAAAGGCAAAACAAAAAAGTTAACATAAAAAAAATTTATACCTCCACAACTGTGATGAGAGCCAAAACAAATGTGGAAACCACTTTTTTCTTATTGGAATCCAAAAAGAAATTAAATATGACACATACAGAAGAGATCAGAAAATAAAGTTGTTTCATGATTGACAGTATAGTCAATGTTTTATACCCTAATGTGTTCACAGTAATTGAGTGTGAAAGGTTGAGTCAGCAGATGATTTACACAACAACTGGAGTTGACTCAAGGCCACCATCATCTCAAGATGTTAATCTTACATTTTAATTCAGATTAAAAAGCTACACTACTTTACAGGCATCTCACTCCTTGGGCACATACCTTAGCTGCATATAAATCCCTCCATTTACCACCAGCTTTCACCTGAAGCAGAAAATACATCCTACACTTTTATCAACTGTCATATAACAACTGACACACCTCCCAAGGCCTCAAAAGCTGTTTTGCTCCAGCAAGTATCTTGCAAAAGGGTTCATACATAAAAAAAAAATTATAATCCTTTCTTTTTTTTTTTTTCCCCTCCCCTCCACCACATGAGGGATTAGAAGCACTGGCACACTAAATAAGTTGCCTCCCAGACAAATGCAAAGCAAAGCTGAGAGTGAGCAATAAACCCAGCTCCTAATAGAACTGGATGGGGGAATGAAACAGTAAATAAAAATGAAGGGAAAACAGAAAATCTGGCAGAGAAAAAAAAGCAGTCAGAAGTACTGACAGGGCTGCAGAAGAGTCCCACAATGGAAAAGAATAGAAGAACAGCACCAGGGAGGCACAGGCTGCAGGCAGAGGCCCCACAACAAAACCCAGGGCATGTACAGAGGCAGCAGAGCAGCCAAACCCATGATCTTAATTGCATATACAACTTCCAGCTTTTAGTAAGCAGATATTCCCTCCACCAACTTTGCTTCAACTCAGGCAGCTACAGCACCTGCAGCATGGCAGAAGGGACCCCTGCTTCAGCCCCTAACCTCCCCCCAGGCACACAGGTCCATAATCATCAACAACATTGTCTCCTAAATGCACATGCAGAATACACTGCTTAAATGAAGCCAGCTCAGAAAGAAGAGACACACATTTAACCTCAGAGAGCAAATGTAAAGAAAAAAAATAATAAAAACTTCTTACCACCAAATTCCTCTAAATAAAAAGGAAATCATGCTTTTTCATCAGCTTCCTGTAACTGAAGGCCTTACTACCCTGACTCTACCACTCCAGCACCCCACCTTCCTGGTAGTACCTTATTAATGACCCAATTAGCACAGGATGTTTCCAGCCACATTCTCATTTCCCCCTCACCCTCCCACCCTCACGGCTGAGCGTGATGGCAATCAACACTTGCGAGCAAGCAGCTGAAAACCTACTTGGCTCCCTCCTGCTCGACTCCAAGATTTCTTTCTCCTGGCCGAGTGCAGCTACTCAGAGCAACGGTGCCAAACTGAAAATAACATGTAGTAAATCAAAACATTTCTTTGCTTATGTTGCTAATGACACCTCAGATTACTAGCACTTAATTGAATTTGCTTTTCAGTATACTTTTTACATTCTGTATTTCTATCAGCTGAGACAATAAAAATCAATTCCTGTAAGGCAGTTTCATTTAGGTTTATACTCTGTTTTATATTCAGTTTTCCAATGCTGCAACAGTTGAGTGGCAAATCTGTGGAGGACTATTTATAAGAACTACTTCTATGAAAATAAAGCAGACCCATACTGAGGGAAGGCACTTTAACAGGCAAATTACTTTAAAAGCAAATACATACAAAGGAAAAACAATATCCTGGAGAAAAAGTGTTTTGGCTAACTACAGTAGATTCATTAATGAGATTTCATATACACACAAGAAATATAGTAACATATATAAATATTTGGAGGGTTGGTGATACAGATAAATATATTTATTAACCATTTTTTTTTTCTGCTGAACTTCCTATTAAGCTTTATACAAGGTACTGCTGAAATATTCCCCCAGGCAAAAATCTACCATATAAAAGGTCTTCATCCTGAAATGAAGTCTTCATATACTTAGCTTTATGGATCAAAAGCAGTCACCCTGATCTAGGCACAGTGCATAATTCACAGTGCATGAATTTAACCACCTATCAGGTGTGTTGAGACCTTTGCCTGGACCTTTGGGGACAGTCCCTTATGTTCATGCATGGTGGAGTACTGTGAGGGCTGCTGTATGCAATAAGAGAAGAAATCACTACCGTGAGTCACTGCTTACCACACTTTCCTGGAGAATTATTGACTTTAATATATATATATATTTTGAAAATCTGAAGATTTTTTTCCTCCCTTCTCAACGTAACGATGAAAATGCCAGTCTCACCCTCTGCTGTGGGCCAGAGTGAGATGGCAACATTACAAAGGCAACAATTTAAGAGCCAGGAGAGGAAGAGTAATACGCAACCCGCTTTGGTTTTTGGCTTTTGGCTCACTTTTGTCTCTCCTGGTGGAGCTCAGTGAGCCCATGAGTTTCAGGGGAGTGTGCCACATCTGTAGGGGCAGCAGGTCATCCCTTCCCTGTCAAGGGGTAGCGCCATGGTCAACAGGAGGAAGTGTCTTTACGCTTTGGTGTATTCATTTATGACAATAAGGTGAAATTTTGACTCTGAATCCACCTACTTGCACAAGTTTAGGCATGTTAGATTTACAGAAGCGGCTTCCATTGACTTTTCCCCTCTTTCCTTGGTGGGAGGAAGGGAGGCCTGGAGGATAGTGGTGCTGGGCTTGGGAGTGCTCTCTCCCCACTGCCATCCCCCCACCGTGGACCCCGAGCCTCATCCTCATCGGGCCCACATCTCCAAGTGGGCAGGAGCAGGAAGGGTGCCCTGAGGGACAACTCAGCCATGGGCTTAAGTGATTGTAGGTTTATAAATAAGAGCACATGCAGCATTATCCTTCAAAATACATGCATCCACTGGCTTGCTATAATTTAAGAAAAGATGGAGCATGTCAGATCCCACCGTCTGGGTAAGCGTAGCATGTTGTCTCAGCTCATGCTGCTGTACAGTCGTTATACACTCATTTGGCAGGCTCTTGAGGAAAGAAACTTCCTGTTTCTCAGTGTTTTTCTTGCTACTAAGATTACATCTCCCTGTGCCTTGCCAAAAAGTCTCCTCTAGATCACTGTTGTGGGCAGTGAGGACTCTTGGGCTTGGCTGGCCGGGCGCCAGGAGCGCCTGCTGTGGGGGATGACTGGTCCTTCGCTGCAAGCTTCCTCCTTGCTCACAGCTGCGAGAGGTAGGACAGATGGGAAGAGGAAATGCAAGGAAGAACCTAAGGAGACAGGGCATGTCTTATTTTTTGAAAAGACAAAATACCTCTTAACACCAACCCCCCCCCCCCACAAATATGTCTGAAATATTGTTTCTCAAGGCTAACAGTTCCCCAGGTTGTGATGGAAGTATTACATGGTGCCGCAGGGGCAAAGCAGTGGTAGTCCGGCCCTTGCATGAAGACATGTCATAGAGGAGAGCATTACGGGTTAGCAGTTTTGTCTCTACAGAGACAGGTGGTTTCCAAATTCTGCAAAAGTCCTTTTGGTTCTAGATTACACTGAATTTGAATACACCAGAGATGTCATTGTTTTTCCGGAGGCTCAGCTAAACTGGGTGCTATGTATGATAAATTTCTGGCTATGTATGATAAATTAAGACCGGGGTTACTCCTTCCTGGCTTGGTACTTTGATTTTTGCCTGGATGGGATACTCTCCTGGCCTTGTTACTATCTTCTGAAGCAAGGGAATTGTATTAGCCTTTTTCCTTAATTGTCGTCAGTGTGTAGCTGGCTACAGTTGGTGTTTGCAGCTATCCTGTACCCCTCTTTGCACGTGAAACCCAGAGAGGGACTGAGCAGCAGCAATGAGCTGACAAGAGGGTTCGTACGCAGGCAGTCCTCTGCAGAGCTATGGGGCAGGCAGCCTGCAGTTTTGCAGAGGATGCAGAGGAAAGCACCGAGAAGACAGCTTACCTGTCACTTAGTCATTTCTAAATACCGCAGGTGAGAAGGCGTGAAAGCTTTCAGTTAGGAAGGGTAATGACTGGGGCCACAGGAAAGGCAGGCGTCCCGTTATGCATTTACATTTACATTACTACCTCGGCAGTACAGAAGCTCTGCGGAGGTTGCGTGCTGCCTCCCCCGGCCCCTGCCCAGGCCCCGCAGCAGGAGGTGGCGGAGGGGGACGTGTGCTTCCCGTGGGCAGAGGTCGCTGCAAGGAGAAGAGCAGGTTTCTGCCCCCATGCAAGCTGCGGGCTCAGTGTAAAGCCAGACCGAGGTGTGTCAAGTGGACAGGGGCAGAAGTGGGTAGCGGTAAAGCAAAAGCACTGTGCTCTCACCCCGTTCGTCTTGCTCTGCTGCAGAGCCAGCAGAAGCGATGTGAAGTTGTGACGGGCAGGTGCAAGCAGAGCGGTGTTTTAAGGATGAGATCAGAAAGGAGCACAGGGAAGCGGTTTTGTTAGGGAATCCTGCGCTTTTGGGACCAAGAATAAGAAAAAAGGCACAAAAATTCTCTTGGCTTTGGTTTTTAACAAACTTCCTGGGGTTATATGTTTCCCAACCGTCAGCCTGCCGTGGAGTGAGAACTGCATGGAGCTGGCAAATCTGGCGGAGGTGAATCTTAGTCTGTTTTGCTAAAATTCTTTGGTACGCTGCAGCTAGTAGAGTACATTTTGACCTACGGGGCGTGCTGCAGGATATATAGATGACTGGAGGAAATGTGTAGCCTATGAGTGCAATGTTTATTTCTGTAATTAATTTTTTTTTCATTTCCTCTTGGGGCTTGACTGCATCTCTTGTTCTTCTGCCTCCAGAGTTTCAGTGCCACTATTTAAAACTTTGACATAGTTATTACACCTAACAGTTTTATCCAGAACATTAGCACGACTCAAGTGGCTGCTGTCATTTTTCGTTTGCAGACATTTCTCAATATTTTAAAGAAATTCAGAGAAAAAGGTTACAGATAGGATTACATTTTTTAGACAAGTAAGTCCACATAGTAATACACTACACAAGTAGCAGTCTTGTTCTTATACTAGAAAGCTTTTGTGTAAGATTATTCAACTCCATATTTATTTTAAATAGATAAAATGGCAAACTTACACAGTAATGAATACAGTATTTCAAGGTTTCTGTTGTATATTATGAAATAGAAGAGAAAGATTATTTCTTTAAGCCTATCAATTACTAAATCATCATAAAAATGTATGTACATAAATATTTCCATGAGCCTTTCTGCTTAGATTACTTTGAGATGATAGAGCCCACTTTGATTATTCTTTGCTGCTTTGCAATAAGGATTTAAATTGCGAGTACACTTCAGGAACATCTTCTTTTACAACTGCAGCAAAAGGCAGTGGGTGAACAATAAATAATGAAGCAGAACAGGAAGTGGTAGAGACTTTTTAATTCACAGAATTATTTTCCTGTGTAAAAGATGGTAAAATTCCCACGGCACACAGATTTTTCTTTAAAAGTTGCATTCTATTTATTAAGTCAGTAACATTTAGGATATTTAATACAAACCATTTTTGCTGCTTCTTATACTACTTATCCTATAAGACAAAGACACAATGCTGGTATGAACACCGAGATCGTAAGATCTGCAGCTAATACTTATGTCAGTGCAATTACTGAACACCGAAGGCTTTAACTGCTCTTTCACATGAAGGAGCACATAGTGTGTTTTCACTTCCTCTTTTTGCCAAGTGGCTGTAATCGCAGGTGCTGGGCAGGCTTTCCCGTCTTCGGTGGGATGGCTGCGCGTCATGGTGGGACAGCTGTCTGCTGTTAGGAGACGGAGGCAGCAGGGACTTTGTGGTTTGGGGCTGTCAGCAGGCTCGGCAAGTGGTTTGGGACGCTCGCTGAAGCCGGAGTGAAGAAGCAGATTTGAGGCCTGGGGAGCAGCTGAGAAGGAGCAGGGATGAAGTATAGGGCAACCAGCGTGCGCATGGTCCAAAGGAAGAGGGAAGAAATAATTTTGCAGGTTCTTGGTGGTGATTGCTAGCAAAAGTCTCTTATAATTGAGAGATCGCTGAGAAATATAAATGGGACCAGTTTGACTATGGATAAGCATGCAGCTAAGCTTTGCTGCAAGCAAGGTGTTGCAGAAGTTCAGTTGGCAAAGGCACTTTCTTTGCCCTGTTTATGACAAGTGGAGAAAGGAGAGGGGCTGTATTGAAATCTGTGTGGTAGGAGCTCCATTCATGTTAAGAGACTCCATTCAGGGGCTTACAAAGGCTATGAGTCAACTGGAGAGAAAAGAGGCATTTCATAGAAACCGAAGTGTGACCCTTTGTTTTTCTTGACCCCAAGGTCCCCAGCCACACAAAAGGAGACCCTAGCACTGATTCTGCAGCAACAAATGCCTGTTGTGAGCCAGTGTATTTGAGGAGCAATGACAATAAGAAATGACCTGAAGGGCTTGTTTCCACCCCTTGTTTCCCAAGGGCCTGCCAAGGGAGGGCTCCTGTGCAGCAGGCAGAGGTGGGCATGATGAGGCTGTCAGGAAGCTCTTCACAGGGGAAGCCTTTCCCTAAAAAGCCTCTCCAGGAAGCGAGTGATCTGACTGACAAAAAAACACTTGTGACAGTGTTTTTTTGGATTCAGTTCTGCACAACCTAAGAACTCAAATACAGCTATTACTTTGATGGTGAAGTGCAATTTTTCTAATTTAAGACCAGCAAGGGATTAGGATGGCTTAGTAGCCTTGTCTTTATTTCAGCCTTCCTTTAACCTGCTACTACTTTTTCACAACTGAAGTAGACATGAAAAGGATGTTTTCCTTTGCCCTTTTCATTATCCCAAAGTGCTGCAGCTCCCTATTAAAGCTCATGATTGAATTAGGGTGCAGAACGATAGATTTAAGGGTATCATAAAACTCTTCCTGGTAAATAATAGTCCCCACATATATTCCAGTTGTGACCTGAGTCAGGCTGCTGTCAGTACCCAAGCAGCTGTGCACTGGTTCTGCAGATCATTTGAGCTGAGGAAATGCATTTGCATATGGATCTCATGCTAAGAAGGTAGGGCAGCAAGGATTTCATTAGTGCTAATGACATGTGTGGGAGAAGTGATTTAGTATACAGGCCCTGCCAGGAATGGCACAACGAGGAAGTATTTAATTCATACAAAGCTCCTTTTTTTTGCTTCTGAGACTTAAAAAACTAGGGATTTCAAGCAGCTGTAGAAGGCCCAGTGTCATGCAACATGGTCTCTTTAGCACAGGGGGAACAGAGTCATGACTGACACGAGGGAAGGGGGGAAAATGGGAAGCTTCAAGATTAAGTATTGATATTGTGGAAGAAAGGATAGGAGTATAAATGAAAGGAAATGAGAAGGAGAAGAGAAGAAAGAGAAACTGAGGAAGGCAAATCAGCAGGCACAACTGGCTCCCCGGGAATCATGGCTCTCAAGACTGGACAGTCAGAAGGCAGCAGAATTTTTACTTTGAGTCCTTGTTTTACTGTGCCCAAGTTAAAAAAAACCAGGAAAGTGCATTGGAACTGGTGCAAAATATCCAACTTCAGAGAAGAGAAATTTATCAGAATTGGAAAGGAGAAAAGGAGACCCCAGGATAATACTGGGACTGGAGTAACTGGGAGTTGTTGCACTGTCTGAATCATCACGTGGCAGCTTCATAACTCCAGCTCCTGTAGTAGGCACTGCCTCAGGCAAGGGAGAGCAGAGAGGAACCTGGGGGCACATCCTAGGCATTTTCTTTGGAGGAGAAAGAAATCATTACACTCAGGCAACTTCAGGAAGAGCTATCTGAGCTGGGATCAGTATCTTGGGTGGCCTTTCAGCTGAGAGTAATGAATCAGTCGAAGAGGAAAGCAGCCAGCGCGAAGGAAAGGATGAGTGAGAAAGAGGAGTAACTCAAAGGGATTAATGACAGTGACAAGCCAGCCAGCTAAACAGGGAGCATGCCACCTGAGGGGCCTGGGTCTGGCCCCTTACACTGAAATAGCAACCTGCATCATGCACTGCACCCAGAGCACAGGGCCACTGGCATTCTCAGGTTTTGGAGGAGCACTGTTAGGAAGTAGTTGGTATCCAAGAGAGCTAATGTTGCAGGCATTGCATTTTAAAGGCTGAGAGGGCCTGGAAGAGGGGCCCAGTTCTGGGGGTTGTGGGGCCAGACACCTCTAATGTTTTATACTTACATGGTATCCTTGCATAGGGTGTCAGGGAAGAAGGGCTATGAGCTGATGCCTGTTGTTTGGAGTGAGATATCTATCACTGTATACCTACCTGTGGCGCACAGTATGAAAAGCTGAAGAAAAATCTTACAATAGGAATTACTCCTGTCTTATAGCAGGAATAGCACAACAGCTGTTTTTAATGGCTTTTTAACTGTTTGGTTGCAGTGATCCACAGCACATGCTAACCAAAAGGGTTATGAGCTGCTAAAATTCGCTCATGAAGTAGTCTCTGGAAATGCTGTGTTACAGGATGATTTGGGGTACTTAATTTAAGATACATTGTTCTGTAATTTTCTGGAGAGGGAATCAGTTGGTCAGTTGGATGGGGGATATGAAAGCCACTTCTGTGATTACTGAATGAATAAGTACAGTCTGAAGACTTTCTGACTTTTCCCTGGTCTGAGTTGAACTCAAAGGGTATGGGACAGTGACATTTAGCAGGGGTGACTGGAAACTAAATACAGGTTTACTTGATACTGCAGTTGCAGTTAGAAAAGCTGAAGATGTTTTTATAGAACAAAAAACAGTTTTGGGCCCCTGAATGAATACTAAGATTTGATCAAGTAAATGCCTTTATATGCTGTTTTAGGACAATTATATACTACTGGATAGATGATTTACTATGATGTGTTACAGGTCATCAGAATGATCTTCATACACAGTTGCAGGAGGGCAACATGTGGACTTCACTATCTGTAAGTTAGAAAGAAGATGGTTCTGTATCAAAGAGGACGCAGGAATCAGCTAAATTTGCAAAGCATTTGAAGAGCGAAAGCAAGACTGCATAATGTGCAATATTTTCTAGATGTAAAAGAAAAAAGAGACTATCCCAATATATTATTGGTCAGAGAGGCTCTGCTGGCAGACTGAATTCTGTTGGGAACAGCTCATTCCTCCTTCTCAGTGACAACAGCATGTTTCAAATAATGCTTCAGACTTCCCAGGTTTAGCAGATGAAGAAAAAGAACTACTTAGGAGGCAAATAGAACAGATTTGCAAATAGAGGAGAATGTTTTATGGCCAGACTTGCAAACAGTCGGCATCTGCAGACACCAGAGGACTCTGCATCTGTTTTAATCAACATGGGTTGATCCTTTCTGATTATTTCTTTGAGATCTCCATGGTTCTTAAGGTAGTAGTTTTATATTATCTATGACAAAGCCACTCTTCAGCTTCATACAGAGGGCCACTCACCTGTAGATTCAAACTGCACAGCTTTGATCAGTAAGGAAGGCAAGCTAAAGCTGATGCCCTGAGAATAGACATTTATTAAGAATTCTGTGCTTTCCCCTCTAAGATACCTCAGCTGTCTTTCAGTTACATCTTCATTAGTGATACAATAGGCTCATCTGTTTCTATTGCTTTTTGTGTGTTTTTTTGGCAAAAAGAAAAGAGTAGATGATAGTAGGAAGTAAAGACTTACTTTCTTTTTAAACAGATTTAAAATGTTTGTCCATGTTTCAGGGAACTATAACTGGGAAATTAATGTATTCCATTCAGATGAGTGTAAATAAAGGCTGCAGAATGGCAGACACTTAAAGTAGTTCATGAGAAATATCTGAAACCGGGCAATAATTGTTGTCTCAAGGGATACAGAGCCTTCATGATATGAATCCCTTTAGCAGATGGGATAAGGGAAGTAATGCAGTTACTCTACTGGGTTTCCTATGGTTCTATGGTTTTCCTTTTAATCTTTTTGCTCCTTTGTTGCATTTTTCCTGCAGGCAGGTTCCCTTCAACTGTGGGAGTACTTTGTGGTAGGTTGTGTGGTGGAAGCAGCTTCTGAGGGAAACACCTATAATAGTTATCCTTGAGAAGGTGTTCTGAATCAGTGGAGCTTGGTTTTTTTGCAGGGGGTGGGTGGGTGGGTTGTTTTTTTCAAAACTATTATTGTTCTTTCTCATCAGTATTTTGCATCTGTTGGCCTCAAAATGTTATATGGCCAGACTTGTAAACAGCTGGCTTCTGCAGACACCAGAAGACTCTGCATCTACTTTGATCAAAACAGACACTTTTTCGAGATCCCCAGGGTTCGTAGAGCATACTGTCTATGACAAAGCCACTGTCCAGCTTCTCTTCATACAAAGGACAACTCACCTACAGCTGAGGTGAGTTGTTCCATTATTAGCAAATGGCTGAGGGAAAAACAAAACAGCCTGTAAGAGCTGAGCAGCGTAATGGTTAGCCTAGGTAGGGGGCCTATGAGATCACACTGACTTTTTTCAGTTTTCAGGATGGTTGTATTGGGTCTCTCTGTATCTTTATGCTGTCTCTATTTAGCTCAACCTTTTGAAGTTTTCACTCACTAAACATAAGAGAACAAGGAGAGAGGGAGAGGGTAGGCAACCACTGTATAGAGCATCTGTAACATTTAATTATATGAGACAGAGATTTTTCCAGTATGCCTTTGCAACACAAAGAACATTTAGATATCAGCATCACAGTATATATTTTCCAAACACCCACACATTTCCTTAGCCAAGTAGAAGTTTTCCTTCTATGGCTGCATATCTAAAATTAGCCTGAAGGTCAAATCTGAATAGAAATACCCTTGCCATTGAACGTGCTGGGAATGATTGGTGCAATGGGCTCAATTTTCCATCAAAAACCTTCATTTATTTTTTTAAATAACAGTTGCTTTTACAAATAAAGATGTTGGAGAAAGGCAAAATGAGGCCTACTGAATAAAATCATCATCCCGTATTCTGCATTCATTGTAAGGATATTTTTATAGCCAACTTTTAAATTTAACAAGATGGATATAGTGAAGCTATAGTATAAAAGATGCAGAAAGAGGCTTCAGAATATCTGAACACCAGCATGTGAAAGAATGGCCTTAAAATTTAGAAGATGTTTGTATATGAAAGATGTACACATTGAAGAATTCTGTATTAAGAAATGTATTGTTGAGAAGAAATGAATAGTTCAGGTCTAAAAATAGTTGCTTAACCTGCAGTTGTATTATGTGAGGACAACTGCACGCAGAGCTATGCAGTCTATACTGCATAAACACAAAAGCACTGTCTTGCAAAAAGTGCATTTATCAGCCACAGTGTTTTATTGAGTGCCTTAATAATACAAGTGTACATCAACTGATCCACAGTCAAAAGTGGCAGGTCCCTAAGAAATTTACAAGCACTTTTTTTTTTTTAAGTAAATCAAAATACATATTAATTTGTTCAATGCAATAGCCTTTTGTGTGGGAAACAGAAGGCTAGTGATAAACACAGTCTTAGTAATGCACAGTGATTCTTGATTTTAAGCTTTTATACAAAACTTGTTCCCAGTAGCATGCACCCACCATTAAAGACTTCAGTACAAAAAAATAACCCTAAACACTACATTTAAGTAGAAACAAGATATAATTCTGAATTTGTTTGTTTTCCCCAAAACCACATGAAAGAAAAAAACCACACATTAATACAAAGCTTTGTGACAAAGCTCTATACTATTACAGATCCAACATTCTTTGCACTGATAACCAAAATTCCCTGTCTACATTTGAGGGAAACAGCTTTCAAGTTAACAGAACAAAAAAACCAAAACAAATAAAAATAAAAATAAAAACAAAAAGAAAGTAAGGACAACCTTTTGTCACAAAATGGTTCAAAATTTAATAAAAAATAAGAATGAAGGGAAGGGCTATTGATGCACTTAGTGAATGTGCTTGCACAGGTCCAGCATATTCTAGAGGAGATTCCTATGTAGCGTATCGCTTGGTCCACTGTCTGGCCATTCTGTCATGCTCTGCTCTGTTAGTCATATACTGAGTGGCAATACTTCCAACCAGGGGGTCAGCTGAAAAGGAAACACAAACCATGAAATACTCATCAGCCTTGGAAGATCAAAAAACCGCTTGCAGATTCGGGTTGATGAAGTTCTGTTAGCTTTATCTGTAAGAATAAAGTGCCTGTATATACCATTTGTGTTCTGCTAGCAAGCATGCACACGGGAAGAAATAAACAAGATGAGGAGGAGTTGGCTGGGCAGTTAGCTGTAAACTTCTACTAAATTTATGACTAAAGCAATTTTTTTTAGATTCTGCCCTACAGGTTTTAAGACACATGTTCCAATAAGTTTATCCTGAGCTAAAAGTGGCATAAGAACCTACAGGTGATAGGAATAAACATTTATATATGGTATTGGATGTCCACAAGTATCCATGCTACTACCACCTCAAAAGAGGACGGGCTCTAATCCTATTATCAGGTTAAATGGGTTTTATGAATACTTTTAGTTCTAAAGTATAAAGAAAGACCAGGAATTATGGAAGTGAATATAATTTTCAAAGCAACAGGACTTAATTACAAACTTTTGTAATAGGTATTTCATTTATGGGGCTTTTCTGAGCCAGAATATGTATGAATATGGACAGAATACAGTATGATTTGGTCTTGTCATGGTAATTCTGTACTTCCAAAAAGAAGAAATAACCTGAAAAAGTATTTTTTACATTACTTTGGATCTACAAATTACTTCTCAGATAATTAAACAAAAACAGTCAGCCCTCTAAGAGAAACAAAACAAAAAAGACTTTTCCAGAAAGGACTGCATGTAATCAACATTTTTCTCTTTCAGACAGTAATATCTTCTCAGTTTAAAATAGACAAAATGTATAGTTTTTTTCCTCTTTGGTGGGCCCATATTCTTGATATTTTTCCTGAAATAGTAAATTTCCTGAGATTGTCACATACCATGCAAGTTCAGTAGCACTGATACCATCTTTTTCTGTCAAAGGCTAGATGAACACGACTTTTTATTAGAGCCCGTTAATGATTAGTTTTGTAGTTGACTCAAGATGGTGCCATTGAACAATAAGAATATCAAACTTCCACAGCAAATTGTAGTCTCAGTGTTGCAATTCCACAGCATTATTAACCACTGAGACCCCCTGGGCTAGATATCACGTCTCCTGCAAAGCAGAATAGCTCTAGGCTTTTTTGTTTGTTTGATGGTTAGAGTTTATCATAGGATAAATACATTTCTCAGCCAAAAATCGATTCATTGGCTTACTGCCAACATTAGTGAATGCTAGTGAATCATATCTAGTGAAAAAAATCTTTTGCTTTGTATTTAAGACCTTTCCATGAGCCTGTGGTTTGAATCCTAAATTTGAACTCTCTAAATTAGTAAGGCGAGTTATCACTGTGAATGTGATGTACTAAGTCCCCATACTCTCAGCCCTGCAAACACTTACTGCATATGTTTAACTTTAACATCTTAATATATCCAGAGGAGGCCACTGAGGCACGAACTTTACTATTTTTACATGCATGAGTGTCAAAGAGGTATATCTAATCTAAGATCCATTTTAAAAGTTTCAGAATAGAAGGAGTATCACCTTTATCTTCTCAGCCAAGGAGAAGAAATACATAGGGGATTACTGGAAGGATTTTGTTTTGCACAGATAGGAAGCTAACAGTCTACTGATATTTGAGGGCATTCTTCATGAGTGGAATAAGGTTTGAGAAGAACTGTAGGGTACATGGGTAATTTGGGTAATGAGAAAGGGCAAAATTTCTCTAGGCAAAATTTGAGGGAGTAGTCTCAGAGAAACCTTGGCATAGTGGAGGTAGCTTAAGGATGAGTCTGATAACATTGCCTCCAGTTCCCATACTTTCTTGGGAGTGACACCACTGTGTGAAAAACACTTTCATAGAACTGTGGAGAAATGGAGACCAGAGGCATGAACATGAAAGGAAGCAGTGGAGCAAAATTTGATGAACGTGTTGGTTTTGATGCTGGTGGGAAGGTGGGGAAGGTGTGTTTTGGCCTCCAAGGAATCTGTCTGTGACTGGTTGCAAGAGTATGATGGCGTTATCATCTGGAACATGACAAGTGTTTAATGAGGTTTAGTGCATGTTTAAAGTGCTGTTGCTAAGACCTTTATAAAACCTTACGTCGGTGCAGTGAAAAGCAATTTACCGTAGTAAAGGTTTACCCATTTCAAATCTGAAAAAGTTTCATGTGCAGGATGCATGTCTACCTTCGGAAGGACTGGGCAGGTACAGGCTCTCTTTCACCTCCTCCCAGCATGGGAAGGTGTCTACTTTCTTCTGGGAGGGGTGGAATCAGTGAGAGGAGTTCTTGACCAGAAAGTGAGGAAATCAGTTGAAGTCAAATAACATATGGAATCATGCAGAAAGAATTCCCAGGTCTATAGGTTCATGATGGCCTCCATACTGCTGAAGTGAAGACTGCAGTTCCCTACTGCATGTGAGGGGAGGAAGGAAGAGAATAAGGCAGTCTGAGGAAAGATAAGTCTGTTTCCAAAGCAGGGACTGTATATGGTTCTTTAAAATCCTGTCTAAATTCAGGGCTTGGTGATATGGTGTGAAGACATCAAGAATTAATTAGTATCAGGCCTTTGTCTCTGCAGTGTTTTGTCTGGCAGTTGGGAAAGAGTGGAGGTGACTACCTGCAAGATCTTTGATGCCCATATAGCTTTTGTTGTAGGTGATTCCCACCAAGAGAGTGATCTGGGATTTGGCTATCATCTCAGGGTGCTTCCCTGAAATTAGAGCCCCCCTCCATCAGTGTCTGCCTGGGCAAAGGAGGAGTGCTGAGTGAGGACAAATACCTCTCTGCCGTAGTGCGAGCAGCACCAGCTGCGCTCACAGCCAGCTGCGGAGTGGACATTGCTAAAAGTTGCTCTCAGTAATAACATTGTTCTTTAAAATTTGGCAACTTGTCTATAAATTTAGTTAATTACAACAATATTAAATAAAGAACAAAACCACATTTTGGCAAAGCTCTGAACTGGAGGAGAAGAAAAATAGTTCTTGCCAAAGAGGCCCAGCTATTTCCCAACTCTGTCAGAGGGTCTTGAGTTGCATCATCCTTATATTCAGTAATGTATGAGGACTTTAATAAGGACTGTTCAACAGGCGTTTGAAGAGCTAGTTTGCCTTAGCAGTTCCTGTGAAGCCATAAAACTGGAGGCACAACCGCTTTGGTTGGAAAGTCTGGTGGGGAGGAAACATTTTCTAATACTGAAGCTGCCTTTATGTTTGTTCTATGGAGGTAAATCCTTGCAAGCCTTTGTACTAAGCAGCTCATAACAGGGGCTTGCACTAAGTCCAGGGGCTCTACTGCGAAAGCTGTGAGGGGCAACTGAGCTGGTTTGAGCAGAAGGCTACCAAGGCGTTTGGGAGGTGGGGAAGTGCTCGCTTCAAGTAATGAGAGACCGAGGGCCTGAGGGACTTGCCTTGGATGCGAGTGAAGCCGTGGGGCCTGTCCTGAGCTGGGCGAGGTAGGGGGGACTCAGTAGAGAAGCACTAGGCTGAGGCCCAAAAGAACTCAGTATTAATCCTTACTTTTCTATGAAACTGCAATGTTACCTCAGGGAAGTTATTTAAGAGTGTGGGGTTCTCTTCCTTGATGCCCCTAATTTTCATTAATTTTTGATTAGAGTGGTTCAAATAGTCACACACTGGTCAATTCCATCCAGCATGTTGCATTTGCCCTGGAGACACAAGGACAGCGTGTGAAATCCAGAATACAAATTGTCTCTTTTTGCATCTGCATAAAGCCAGGCGCTTTCAGGCCGAAGCCACATTGCCCATGTTGGAGGAGGGAGCGGGACTGCAGGCACAAGGAGACAGATCTCTCAAAACTTTATCTTGAGTCACCAGCTCCCTCAAAACTTTATCTTGAGTCACCAGCTCCATGTAGTTCATGGGTAGGGACCATAACATGGGGATTATCAGATAAATTGCACCATCCTGATTAATCAAAGATTTAATTCCCAATATACTAGAGATATGGCATGAGCCTTGGCCCTAGCCTCCCCGTCCTACAAAATGCCAAATAAGAGGAAAAACAAATAGTTCCCATTTCCTCCTCTATGCAAAGTAGTGAGTGGCTGAGCACAACCTGATTCTCAGATGGGCTGCACAGTAAAATGAATATTGTGAAATCTCCATTAGTAAGGCCAAATAAGTATTTATAAAACAATTGCTGCATAAAATATCTAATTAAAAATAAAAAGGACCACTGAAGCTCAAAGTCCATAACTGTACTTTTCCCATGTTTCCATTTCTCATTACTGTAAAACTTTCTTATTTTCCATTTGTATATACCTGTGGTTTTATTCTTAATGTTAGAAATTTGTTTCCATAATTAATAAATCACTCTTACTTTTTCTTCTATTTTTTAGCAGTAGTGTGATTCATCAGTGAATCACAGTTCATTTTAGAAATTCACTCCAAATGGGACTGTGTCCAAACAACAATGAAAAGCAGGGGATCAGAATATAAAGCTATGCCAAAAATGTATTATCAGAGTAACTTAATGAAATAAATGAAACTAAAACCACAATAAATTAATAACAATAACAGCAAAACTAAACTATATTTCCAATGCACAAAAGCCAAGGGAAAATCAGAATAAAACACTGTTATGGAGAACATCTGCGCATAAAAGTCCAGGCAACATTATTCCCTGAAACATGGACTTTTACAGCAATACATATATACCAACCATGAGGAAAGGTAAGTAGGATCCCAATCCTGCAAACAGTGAATGTGGACCATATTGTGGGGCTCAGACAGGTTCCTGCTTTTTTCTTACTTGCACACAGGGTGACTTTTATTATTACCTAACTTGGTAGCTCCCTCCTCCTGGGCTGGGTCACTCATCCCGAAAAGCAGGACCATATGCAAGTAAGCACAGTAAGCACTGCAGAGAGCAGTGACTGCTTAGGCAGATAATTCAGACCATCAGAGCAGTTAATCTCCTCCACTGAGTGGGAGATTCGTTCTTTTGGCTCCCACCTAATGCTTTCCCTGCAGGACTTGTAACTCATGCATCCGAGCTGCTGTTTCCCTCCAGCTCCAGGACCCCCCAGGACAGATGCAGTGGCTTGCTCTGATTTATGACTCGCCGATCAGGAGCAGGGCAGCGATTCAGCGTCCCATCTGGAGAAGCCATGCACCTCGAAGGCCTAGCAGCGCTTCGGGACCTCTTATATCACCAGGTTCAACGTGCCTGTCGCGTGAGCTGTTGTGTTTGTGATATTACACCACCAACACACAAATCTTCCTCTGTCATGGGGCCAAGCGCAGACATCCTACCCTCCAGGGCTCTAGTAACTCAAGAAGCCTGGACAATCCTGACCTCTCCTATCCTGCACTCAGCAGCGCTGAAACCCTCCATAGCCTACCTTGATGGGTGCACTAGACACTGGGTTGCATATTATCAGCTAACCAAAGAAGCTGTGCAACTCTGTCGACTGTGAAAACTTTAAGATCTCATAATTTACTGTTCCTTCTAGTGCTTAACTCTCAGACCTAGAAATCAGCTGTAAGAGGCCTCTATAATGTTTAGCTTGTTTAAAGAAAATCTGTTACCCAATACTTGGATTAGTTCAGTGTGAAATTTTACATCAAAAGAAAGTGCAAGAGTGATGAAAATAATAATAATTATTAAAAAAGTACAAAATAAAACAAGCATGGACAAAACCTAAGATTCAGTGAGATAGAAAATACCAATTAGGAGAACTAAAATATGAAGAAAAGCTGTTGTATCCTTTGTAGGAAAAGTGTAGCTGTTCAATCCTCCCTCATCTCATGCCTTTAGAAAGACACGTAATCCTCATGTTATATCAGTATTCATAAAATTACACTGCATTTACATGTAGTTTTGAAAGCTGGTCTAGTTGGAGTTCCTGCCTAGCTTAAAAAGGTTGGTTAAAAAAAGCTTAAAAAGGCTGCTCTACAATGAGTTGTCATTTTCTTTTGCAGCCACTTAATATGACTATATAAGGAAGAACATTTGTGTCTCCTATCTGTTGTAAGGCTAATCAAATTTACAGCCCAATTCAAGGGAGTTAATGCTATTGGGGATTTGGATGAGCTGAGGTTTGGTCATTACAAAATTTCAGCTGTGTTTAATGCTACTTATACTGCTTTATCATTCAGAAGACAGACTACAATTCTTCTTTAGAACTACTTTTCCCCCAAGTAAATGAAAGTATATTGCTATACTGTATTTTTCTCTGCTTGTACTTTTATGGCTATTTCTATGTCAGCAAATAGCAATTTCAGAGCAGAATTCATCTCTTGGGCTTTTCAATGCTCTTTTAAAAATACAGCAAACATACTTCAGTGAAATAAAAAATGGAGATAGTGTGTTTAACAGCTCGATTTCAATGCGCCTCCTCCATCAGCCACATGATATGGAATGAAATCCCAATTGCTAGTGCCAACATGGTTAAAGAGACACACATTTCGACTTAAAATCTGCATTAGGGGTGTTTGCATGTATATTACATATATATATATTTATGAGCATTTATAAAGTAATATAATATTTCTATTGCAGTATTTTACAGTTTTAACAGAAAACAGCTGATGGGGTCAGTTATTACACGATCACAAATGGGTTCTCAGAAACATTTCTGGAGAACTTTAAAAACTAAAAACACGGCCCTATAAAAATCTCATAGTTCCTTTAGCCAAATATTTACAATATACTTTTTTTCCTCTGGTTTTAAATTCAGTTCTGTATCAGGGGCAATTTGGAAGAGCTGGCCAGCAGCTGAGGAAGCAGAATTAAACTGGAAGAATTTCCAAAGGTTAGATGCAAGTTGAAGGTCTTATTCTGGAGGCATCCCAGTGAGAGGCTCTATGTAATTACCTGTTTATTAGTCACCAAACATTAAATCTGCTTTGTTTTCTTTGGACAGGTTGTGTGAAATGTAGAAGACAAATCAAAAAAAGCAATTTTTTAGCCATTTGAACTTCAGTTAGAGTTTGTGGTTTATGGAATACTAACTGGTTGTTTAGGCTGCCTCTCTTTCCAAATATTCTACTGTATTGCTTTTGAATTAAAAAATGGGGAGTGCTCATTTTAAACTTTTGTAGGAAAAATCCGGGTGTTCTGTAAGTAAGTCCTCTATAGGATTATTGCCTTGGAATCATCCTTATTCAGTGGCATAGGCATGATTTGGTTACCAGAGTAAGTAAACCCCCCCCCCCAATTAATATTAATTTTGTTTAATGATTTCAGTGCAAATAGCAGTGCAGGACAGTCTATATTTCCCTACTTGCTTGCAGTGAAAGCCAGGTTTTCTGAATCCAATTTTTGTGGTTTTTAATGTATCAACCTTTAAGAAATAAGTCCCAAAAGCCACACTAAAAAAAAATTAAGATGAGGGAAAAAAGGAGACTAATAATTCACTTAAACACCAATTTTTATAATAGCAGATGCTGACAGCTTGATGCATGCCAAAAACATCTTTAAACTTAATTTAAAAATATATATTTTATCACCAATTATATTCTTCTATGTTGTTTTCAGCAGCATCAGGGCTAGTGTTATAAAAAGACCAGTCAGTGAAAACTGAACACAAAAGCAGTGTGAGACATGCTATACTGAATATGTAGTAAAACAAGTTAATACTCCAGGAGGAAGGGCTTAAGAGAAGATGAATTGTTTGTGAGTAATTTTATTTATAGCCTCACTTTGCCTTAGAAAGTTTCCATAGTTTGCCACTTGTCACCTGTTTGTAACTTAATGAACTCCTAGAAGACCATGTCAAGGATACTGTGAGTCTTGTTGTGGAAAATGAGGTATGCAAAATGCATCATAGTATCCGTCAGTGATCTTACAGCAGCAGTGTTGCTCTCTTGTGCTATCATTAATAATAATGCACGGATGAAGTAATTCTTCGGAGACAGAGACAGGTGGAGCGGCACGCTGAATCACTCCACTAACCTTTCACCTTTGGAAAGAGTGTTTAAAATTAGGGCACGAGTGAAAACGAGTACGACACAGCACTAATCCCTGTTTGTGCCGCAATAAAACCAGCCTCGCGGCTGGGAGTCTGACCAGCACAAGCTCAGGGACGGTGACAACAGAATGATTTAAGGGAGGACAAAGAGCAGGAGCAGGACTCTGAATTGCTCCACGCACCTTACAAGCTGAAGTACGGTTTACTTCTTACTTTCGTAAGATCACAGTTACAACTAACCATATATACTGTAACTATCCATCCATAAGACTCTTTGAGACTGTACAAAAGAGAGATACAGCGATCAAGAAATGTTTTATGAAAGAAGTAGAACAAATAAAATGAACTGTTCCATTAAAGAAAAAAGTAACCTTTATAGGACACGAGTGCATTCTAGAAAGGTCTAATGTTAACTAGGAGAGAAGAAGTCAATGAAGTTAATCTCCATGTTAGCAATTGTAATTTATAGCAGAAGTCATATCAGACTAAAATGAACTCTGCTTCTCATTTCAGGAACTAGTTCTGCGGATTTGGTTAGGTACATCTTAATGCTCAGTACAAGAATGCTAATATATACAGGCTATATCAGTGTGCTAAAATATCAAAATATGCCTACTGAAATTGCCGTAGAGCTTACGTGTGTCATTAGGCTGGCTACTATGGCTGACACGGCTTTGATGAAGTGGGCAACCCTATGACCTTCATGGGTTGCTACCACCAAAAAGGAAAACAACAAGAAATGTAGTAAGACATCCTTTGACATAGTTTTCTTAGATACAAGCTGATCCAATGTGTTGGTGTCTGAAGAAACAAAGACTGCTTTGCTAATGTCATTTGTCAACTCCAGATAAAACCCTAGGTTGTCTTTCCAGGTATAACATGAGAAATAAGGAAATATAGGGCAAATGCATAATGACTTGAGACACTGTCTTTGGAAACATATCTGAATATTTACACTGAATACCTTTGTAACACCTTTGTATTCAGAGAATTAAGTGAAACTGTATTGAATACTGTAGCTTGAAGACTGTATACCCTTAGAGCCTAAGTTTGCAAAAAGTGTTTGTCCCTACAGAGGAAAGCTGACCTAGTGGTCACTGTGCTAACCTAGGGCTAAAGGAGACCTACTATTTTGCTTCCTATTAATCTATTTACTTTTCGTTCACCAGTACATGTCCTGGTCCTTCAGTCATCCTGTCCTTGGCTACCTCTCTAGCTACACACCTAGGGGCTTTTTGTCTGGTAGAAATCAGAGTGGATGCAGGAAAAGAAAGGGAAGGGGAGAAAAATGCTGGATCTGATCATCCTTTCTGAACGAGACCTCAGGTCTGTTGAGCTGTTGTCCAGCCAGGATGCAGCCAGGGTGGGCGCCTGGGCATGTGAGCAGGCAGCAGTCATGCCACACCACTTGCAAGACGTGAAGCTCCAGAGCGGACTTCACAGTTCAAAACTTCTTGAACTTCACAGTTTGAAAGTAGTCATGATGACCCAAAGAAAGTTATGTGCTCTTACAGTGGTGCCTTAGTTTCTCATCTGTAAAAATGGACTAATGCTTCCCTATCATGTAGTTTAGTCTGAGAATAAATATGCTAAAAACTGTGAGGTATTTGGATACTCTGGTAAATGTGGCTGTATAAGCACCATAGACAGGTATTTGCATGTATTGTGAAAAGGCTGATATCCACGATTTGACTCTAAATTTTGAGCTCTATAGAATGGTCAGAATTGCATCTGACTTCTATTAGTTCATGTAATGACTGGAGAAGTTGTTACACAGATATTAAGGTTTATGTGACTTGATTCCAATGTCCACATTGATGTCTGGACGAAAATGTTACCTACCTTCAAAAGCAAATGAGCTCTGCAAACCAATTTAGAAAACATCCATTTACTAAAACATTTTGGATACATGGAAGGAGAAATTCATCCCTCTCTCCAGACTGGCATTTGATTACTGTCAGGCTACCTACCACAGATCTGTGCAAAATATGAGCTGCCTCAGAAAAAGATGTTTTAGAAATAAGGAGTATTATCTGGACCAATTTGTTTAACGTGGCTCTTAAACGAAAGTGTTGGCAGTGATTCATCTCTATATCTTGCCAAGGGAAATCATTCTTGTTTAAACAGTAAGTTTTTTTTTCAATCTTCAATTTTTAGCAGGGTTTCTATAACCTTCAGTGGTTGACTGGGAGTTAGCTGATGCAGTCATGGATCAACGAAGCACAGTGCAGTGATCTTGAAGAGCTGTCTTTAATTAAGGCAGAACATGCACCTATTAGAAGTACCAGCGTGCTGAAACAATTAAAGTTCTGAAATAACACTCTTTGCTTTGATGCTTGGATGTGTCTCAGAATTAAAAGCACTGATACATTAGAAAACTATCTGTGCTTCATAGTAATGAACTCAGTTGAGAAACAGTCATCATTATTAGTAAAAAATTAATAAAAGTGTTAGAGATATAGCTAACAACTTGATATGGAAGACATTACATGGCACATGGTTTGATAAAATTTATGGAGAGTAAGTTATAACAATATGCATTTACCTTATGGAAGATCACCGCGACTGGATAACCAGGGAATCTCAGCACTCTGATCTCAAAATGCTCTCAACCAACCAAAACGCTGCGATTCAGAATGCAACTGGCATGTATCCCTAGCTTCGTAACTGTATTTTCAGAAAAACACTGTGCCTGCTTTTGTCTCTAGACTTGCTAAGGGAGGAACAGATATTCCATAGGAATACCAGTGTGCTTAAAATTTCTCTTCTTTAAAAAACAAGAACCAGTTTTCTTTTGGATTTTTTCTTCTCTCGCTCCCACTGGTTACATCTCCCGGCAAAGGAGTGACTTACGGTCTTATACTCCCCAAACGAACAGTCTAATCCCAAAGCAACTAGGGGTAAATGCATTCCCTGTGGCCATGTTCTGTATAGTGTTAGATGTCCTATAATCACAGGTACCAAATGTAGATTACCCTGCAGGAAAAATGGGTGGTCGCACAGGATTCATCTATTATGTGGATTCCCATGGAACAGGGAGGGAGGAAGTGTTACACAGCATTGTGTAGTCTCATCTTTAGTGGCATTTAGAAATTGAGAGGAAAACTATGCTAAAGGCATTGTCACTTTTAGAAGTGTTTGAACATGAGTAAAATCAGAATCTTGAACTTTGGCACACTGGAGTCATTTTAGGTCAGATGCAGGAGTCATCTGAATCCTGCTCTTGAATCTATCCCTTTGTTCCTCTATTGAAATTAATCCATGGAATAACCAGAAAAGCCTAAATACTCTGTGAATGCTGCTTATTTTGGTTTAATCTGATTTTCTCCTTCTCGTCCTACTAAATCATGTTATTAATTCAACTCACATAAATCCAAAACTGTTATTAGGAATTTCATACAGAATTTCAAAAGACTAAAACATGCTTTTACTTACAAAAGGGAGGTGAAGAACTTTATCTCTGCTAAAGGCCAATAGGACTTTCATACATAGGCCAGGGCCTGAAATCTTTGGCTTGCCTTACATTAACACACATCTTAATGCACCACACCAGCAGAGCGTGGGACAGGGATCTGTGGGTAAGTCTCACTGGTAAGGTGCAACATGTGCCAGGTTTCTGACAGCACTGGCGGGGTGGACTCTGATCCATTGAGTACTGCAGAATTTCACAGCAACACCGTCCTACCAAAAGAGGCATCCAAGGCAGATGCTTGTACCAATGCGCAGTGGCTCAAGAAAGTATGAAAACTGGAATACCATCCTGAAGATATACAAGTGACAATAATAGTATTTCTGAAGGCTGATCACTGAGGTGACGTGGAATATTGTAGAAAAGCAGAAGGGCTGTGCTAGCTCTGAGAATGATTGCGGAATCAGCAGCTGAGGGAGAAAATAGCCTCATATCAGTAACCAAATGGACTATGCACTTCTAAATTAACTTCAGAATACAAATATAATTAGGCTTAATTTAGAACAAGATCTAATAGGACTAGAAGGAAAAACAGGTTAAACAAAATAATTAGCATTCATCATGTAGGTAGGTTTAGCGCCTGGATTAGTTGCAATGAAGTTAAATGGCAACCCTGGATAAGGTTTGAATTTATGATATTTAGGGTGATAATTTCATATTTAGTAACAGGTTAAATAACTTTCCTTGGAAATCATCTTCCCTGCATGATGGATAATATTGGCTCTGTTTTCAGTCTGACTAACTGATACTGAACTTGCCA
Organism: Dromaius novaehollandiae; assembly: GCF_036370855.1. Lineage (NCBI taxonomy): Eukaryota > Metazoa > Chordata > Aves > Casuariiformes > Dromaiidae > Dromaius > Dromaius novaehollandiae. Next base: position 33,157,247 of record NC_088099.1, read on the forward strand.
AGGGATTTCAGGCACTGGCCTAAAAAGTCCTAAGCTTGAGCTGTAGAAAAGAACCATAAAAAGCAGAGGTAGAAGATAGGGAAGGCCATGCAGGGAAGGCCATGCAGGCATTCCTTCTGCTAATTTAATACTGTGGCTTACAGTATTTTCTGCTCTTATGCCACCTTATCTAATTGATACTATAAATACTGAAGTGATGAGGTTTCCAGTCCTTGAGAATTTTCCAAAATTTAACTCATCTTAAAATTGCAAAATGCTCCATTCCGTAGCAGTACCTTTTTCATGCCTTGTGCAGATGGAATATGCTACCAACAATTTACTAATCAGAGTTCTGTTTCTGTATCCCATGTGAATGTAAAATCTTACTGTATCGCCCATCCCTAAATTTGGGACAATTACACTGTACATTTTGCTATTTAAGTAACTGTCTGATCCTCCAGTTAATGCACCTGAACTTGATTTTCTGTGGAAATAGGGATTCTGAAGCACACACTGCATATAATTTGTTTTATCTGTTGCTGTTTGATGGCTCTGCAAAACTGTAAAAAATAAACAACCATTTCCTCCTCCCCTGCTGAATAATGTAGAAAATTAGCCATGCAAAATAAAAAAGACTTGTCTTGCAGTAGTGTAAATCATCTCTGAAAGCAGGCTCTGAACCACTCAGGAATACGAACTTCTGAAATCTTACTCAAGAAAGTGAGAGATTAAATGATTTAATAGCTGGAGTATTTATACCCAGGATTATAAATTTTGTGTTGGGGATGATGTTTTTCAGGACTGACTCTTTAATGTTGTGAATCTGCTAGAAAGCCAAATGTAGCAAGCTTCTTTTCAGGAACTTAAAGACTCTGGAACAATGTGCTTTCTAAGGTGAACAAGAATAATTGCACATTAAGAAGCGGAGGAAGCATCCTTAAAAAGAGTTGTACTAATCAGGGTCCTAGATGTGGTTCATACCTAATTAGAAACATACAGTAAAAAATTTCAAGCTTTGTCCTTGCCTTCATGTTAAAAAAGGTACAGAGGGAAAAAAACACTTGGCAACATAGAACAAAATCCACATGAAAAATTTGGGGTAAAGTCATTAACTGGAGTGATGCCAGCTGAGATTTGAGCTATTTGTACTGAGAATAAGAATATTAGATTAAATTATTATGAGATTAGAGAATTAAGTGTAGGAATACACTGTGATAGCTAACGTTATTTACTTTCTGGTTTTCATTATTTTTTCTCTTAAATATATGCAGTTCTATTAGTGAGAAAATATATCCAGTAAGGAAAAGAAAGCATTTCTCAGCAGTAGAAATAGAATTGGTTAAGCCCAAATGTGTTGTATCGACTTCATTCAAAACACTCCATTGTAATTAAGGAAGTGTCAGTATTGGCTAGACAAAACCTGCAGGAAACAAAGAAAGTACATATAATGACTGCAAATGACTGCAGTGAATTTTGAAAATAGAAGTTATATTTTGGAACTCATTCAAATTAAGCTAGGATTTTAATTTAAAAAATAGAGTAACTAATTGCTTTATTCAAATATTTTACATAGTAAAACATTTAAAATTGATGTCTTTTTTTGGTCTTGGTTCTCCCGAAGATTTATTGTTTATTGCATATGTTTATTGGAAGGAGAATGAATTGTAACCTTTTATATTCGTAGCATCTTTCAATGAAACTCTTTCTTCAGTACTTTTGACTTAACTATGATTAAGATAGACCTCATAAAAACCACGTGTTTCTTGAATAGAGGTGCATGAATTTTTAAAGACCTTGTATGTATACTTCTCACAAACCTTTCATAAAAGTTTATGTAAGAAAATCTTTAAAAAGTAAGATGCATAATTTTTTCAGCTTGGCTTCCATTTTTTGAAAAGACTGAATTTTCTATATTCTAGATGTTACTTTTGGGGTATACTAAAATTTAGGATTGGTTAAGGATAGTGAAAAGAATCTTTTCTGTCATGATTGCCAATTACATCCCTTTACATTTATTTCTTGTCACTGATGTACAAAGCCTCTTTACTGATTTGGATTTTAGTAGATCATTGATTTAATCAAATGCCATTTAATAAACTGATGATTGGCTATTATTATGTCTCAAGTTCTCACCTAATCTTAAATAAAAACAAAATAGGAGTAGAAAACATACTAAAAAGGACAAGGGGTTATTAGCACCATTGTCAAACCTTTCCCATTTACGGAATGATTAAAATCTAAGCTTATTTCTTCTGGAAAAAAAGATAAAACAAAATAAGATGTGACAGGCAATTTTATAAAGAAGATTCTAAAAAATTAAGTGGTCTTGCTCATCTTTTCCATAGTAAAAGAGGAATACAAGCAAAAAACCAATACCTCTGGAAAAAGTTAAGAGGAAGTAACTGCTTCATACACCAACTAATTACACACATAGAAGAATATAGTGTAGGAATATTATAAGGTAATTAGTTTAGGAAAATTTAAAAAGGATTAAAAGACCCACTAGTCATGGCACCAGCTAAGTTACTGTTGCAAAGGCTATTACTGCTCATGCTTCAACACATAATCTGATCATTAGCTGTGGTTAGGAAGGAATTTCCTCCCAAGTATTATGGCATGAGTAAAGTGCTTTGAGGGAATTTCATACCCTTCACTGAACCACTAAGCAACAAGCAGTTACAGGCAACTTACCTGACCAAACAGCATATTACTGTTTTTCTGCTTGAGAATGTCTATACTCCTCAATATTTTTAATGATTATTGTTTGTAATGTTAAAAATATATTAGGTAAAAAAGGGATAGGATAAGTGCACATGTGATTGATATCTGGAGCTATATCAAATGACTACACTATGTCTTAAAAAATCCAGCTTGCACATTTTATTTTTTATAAAGTAATCTGTGCCATTTACTTTTTAAATTACATACCACCCACCAATATTCTTATGTAAATAACTCCAGACAATTCCCAGAGAAAAAATTACTTCAACAGACTTATGAAACCATATTATTGTGGTTTTAAAATAAATATTTCCAAACAATCTTATTCTTACAGCTGTATTAATCTTTTGCATAATGGCTTGTGAATTTCGCCTAACATACATCTGCATACATGAAATGCAGCAATGGACATGAAATGCCCACAAGGTGTTGCCAATGTGTGACTGAAAAGAGCAAAGATTTAAGCTAACATAAATAGTAATCTTGATCCCAGCCTCCTCCCCCTGAACACATAATTAGGAGATATTCCAAGACATATTTCCTCGAGAACTACTGAAGGGATGACAGTTTGCAAATGCTTTTCCTGCTGTTATAATAATCCCCACAATCTTTGGTTCATGTTGAGGGGACTTAGCCAATTGGGAAGAACAAAAACTTATAACATTTGTATCAGCTCTTTATGGCTATGCAAATCAATTCTCTTTCAGCACTTATGTATGTAAAATTTTCATAATGTGATGCTGCATTTTTTGCATTTACATGTTTAATTTCATATTTATGAATCCCAACCACAGAGTTGAACTCTGTGGTATGTGTGTATCTGAAGATTTGTGTGTAAGTGATATGTGTATATCTGAAGAGACAGGCATATGCTTCTGCAAATATATACAACCAGATATATAAGAAGTCTGTAGTTGCCTGACAGTGCAGAGAGACTCCCAGCGGGACTTTCAAATGCCTAAATCTCATGGGAAGTATTGAAAACCCTGCTGGTTGCCTGCCTGCAACTTTAGGTGCCTAAGTGCCTTTAGGATATTGGAGCTGTGTGCCCAGACTCTCAAGGATCTGTAAATATGAACTCCAGAATATATGATATGATCAGTCAAAATATGTATATATTAATTCAATAAATATATAGCAGATTCTGCAGAACTTGCAGGGCAATAGAAAGTATTTAAAAATAAATAGGTACTTTCTGGCAAAAAGTATGTTGCCACAATTGATGTGAGAGCTTTGCTCGTGTGAATGGAATTGGTGCTGGTGGGTTTTTCCCAAGGCAATCCCGTCTTTGGTGTCATCATTTGGCAGTCACAGAGAGCAGAACAAAAATGACCAGTTTTGCACTGCATTTTACTTTCACGCTCCTTTAGGACAGCTTATTATTATGGCCTTTATGTAAAACAGTCAGCCACACACATCTATCCACGCAGCTCCTAGTCCAGTGGCAACAATACAGCAGAGCGATAGAGCACACTACATTTTATATTTGTTAAGAAAAAACTACCGGGATTTTTCTCCAGAGCTAGCTAATCTCATTTGGAGACATCCCGAGCAAGAGATTTTAAAAGGGATAGAGAGAAGATTATGTTGTAACTTAGAACAAAACAAAAACATTACTGCATGAATTGACTCCTGTTTTAACTTTTGCTTACTGCCTCTTATTTGTCACCATGTTTGAGTGACAAGGCACAGAATTTTTCCCTGCTCCAGCTACAAAAAGAATATTTCCCATTGTGCTGAAATGGACTAGAAACCATCCCCATTCCTGATGACCATAGTGTACAAACTCTGAAGAAAAGGGAAAAATAGCTCCAAGCTAAAGAATATAAATAATCCCAGACAACTGAGCAATTTCATTGTTCACCTGACCCTCTGCTGCTTACAGAAAGGATATATGGCAAAATGAGATTATTGTGTTGTATGTCTGCTAGTACTATACTGTGATGGTGCAAGTGGTAGCCTATGGCTGCTAGAGAAGAATCAAAGTATCAGTGGTTAGCCAGCCTAATAAAATCGAACAAATTAAATATTGTTTTGCCAATATATAACTGTATCAGTCATCTCCCAGCATATTTATTACACTTGACATATCTACTCAAAACATGCTGGATTACTACTGCAGACACATTTATGTTTTTCCTGTTTTTTGTACGTTTTAGAAAGAAACATAATTTCATTACGAAACAGTACAAAATATATTTGGGCACAGAAACAATTACAAGTCCTTTTTGAGAAACTGAATGAAGCTAATAAACTGCTAAATGGGAAGGAAAGAAATTCAGATTTGATTCTGAAGCAAAGTTTTTTGATAGCAGCAAACTGCAGATTATGGCTTTAAGGAAAAAAATTACAGGAATGAGGAAAACGAGAAGTGGCGCATCCCTTGAACTTGCTGTCATCCAGAGTTTCTAAATTCACTTCACAACTGGGGGAGAGGGGAAAAGCAGGAATGATAATTGGGAAGTCTAAAAAATTGCAGGAGGAGCATCTGACATGCACTGGCACTGACAGAAAGCAGCCTCTGCTATGGAGAAGCACCAGATGAGGAGAAACATCATACTTGCTTCCTATTAGATCTGGATATAGAGAAGAACAGAGGGAGAAAAAAGACTCACCCAGCCTGCTCAGTGGCAAGGGACGCGGACCTGTTCTTCATTACTCAGGGCTGGATAGCTATTTTAAAGTTGGAACATTGCAGCCAAACAGCAGAATTGTGACCACAAGTCAGCCAAATCTTTACTCAAAGCCAAATGTTCCAGCATGGAACAGATTTTATTTTTACAGCTATGTTACATTTTCCTTTATTAAGCTGCCTAAGATTTATTTTTAAACTTTTTTGGATAGGCTAGCACTTTCAGATCTCAGCAATACTGAAAATAGACCTACTGATAAAGCGGACACCTATTAGTATATTCAAACAGATACAGGTGTGGTTGGAGCAAATCGGCTGAAAGAGCAGAGCTATGGGGAATTTAAAGTGTTGACACACGCTTGCTTTGTAAATGGCCTTGTCAATTTTGGACGCTAAGGCCCCTGCAGCAGAGACGATTACCCCCAAAGCAGAGTCAACAGGATGGAACATGTCAGTGGGCATCAAGTCAATGCCTGGCAGCGTTAAACTCACCGCGGATGTATTTTCCAGAGAGGGCTTGAATTAATCCACTTCCCTTTGCCTGAGGTGTGCGCAAGACCCGTCCCAGGGCGGCGCAGGTGGCAGTCACCTCTGGCAGCTGGGCAAGTGGCTTCCTTAACTAGCCTATCTAGATCTACCACTGTCAATACCTCAGTGATGGCAGTGATTAAGAAATTACTAGCAACAAGCATTTAGATGAAGCTCTAAATTTCCCAAACACTAATGCAAATTTGAAATGCACAGGCATTCAGGACTTTACAAACACCAAATCTATCCATGCTGTGCTTTTCCTTGTGTCCTGGGGACTCCCTCGAGGCATGCTGCTATTGGCTGGGGCTGGAGCAATTCCAGCGCTGAGCTTTGGGGAAGGCTGTTAAAAGCAAACCTGCTGCGGGATGGTGCAGTGGCACTGTGGCACCACGCCAAGTTCCCTCTGGCCATAGTGAGGAGGGAAACCGCCGAGGGGCTGCATCACTGGGAAAGTGCATGCTGCTGGCTGAAAGGGGAGGAGGGCTGAGAAACAGAGCAAGCAGGCTCATTCAATTCTTTCCCCTGCACGTGGTCTGACTTACAACTCCCCACTGACTTCTGTTCTGCAAAGGTCCTATAAACACATAGCAACAATTCCAGGAGCCTTGCAGCAGGGCAAATACCCTGCAGGCTTTTAGGGCTTTTATGCTCATGTTGGAAAGTCACTCTCCAAAGTGCTGTTTCAGATCCCATTGAGGATTAAAGATATGCATTAAGGTACACGACTGAATCTTTTTCTGCAAAAGATGATAATACAAGGATTAATCTCAGGAAAAAAAGAAGATTGTAATAGCTGCATCCCATCTCTAAAGTTTTCTAAATGGCAGCACCGTCATGCAGGTGCAGATAAAGGTGTTTATGTTTTCTGGCAGAAAATATTTAGGCAAACCTAAATCCTGCCAAACCACGTGGATAACCCATTGTTGTAACTGAAAAGCGACAACAATATGTTATCCACAATTGTCAACGCCACCTACTCTGTGATGAGAACAATGAAATTTCTGGTAAGGAAAAAAGCAAAACATAAAGATGACTCATATAAAGAAAGCATGAAGACATGTGCCCTGTGTCCACTAGTGAGACAAGTAAAGATCTCCATAACCTTAGGATCTTGTTTGACTTTGTTCATCCTCGTTTAGGTAAATGTAAGTCATTAAAGTGTACAGCCATGTTGCTTAATGTGGGTTAACAAGTACGAAACTATCTAGTAAAGTCATGATTCATGGTAGTACTTGTAAAAAGCAGCATATATATTTCTGAGGTATGTTACATTTGAATACCATAAGATGCATTGTAAAGTTTCTTAACATAAGCAGTCTACTTTTCAGAAGCGCTGAGCAGCTGTAAATCCTATTAACTCTGATGGGAGCCATGCCACTGTAACTTAGTGGTATCTCTCCAACTCATTTACTCTTGTAAATACACTTACTGATGAGGACATATATGCTTCAATTGTAAACTACATTCACAGCAAAATTTAAATATAATACTGAACAAACTAGCTCACACTTTCTGCTGTGTTTAAAGGATAATAAGAGATAAGCAGCTTTACACCACTTATATGATGCACCACTCAGGTATCTAGGAGCAGAGTCATACCAACTCACCTGGCTAGTACTGACCCAGGTTAAGTGGTTATTGCTGTCAGTTGTTTGCTCATTCCTTTTCCCAGAGGTTAATGCCCCTTTCTTATATAAGTTATCTTTCTTTTTCTCTTTTTCTTTTAAACCTAGACCATTTCATGGAATTGGGTTAGAAGGTAGTCAGACAAACAGTGAAAATGACAGGGCTCAGAAAGAAATAACCTTTGGCAGTGCTGAGAGTGAGGCAGGAACATCCAACTGGGAACAGTAAATATTTCAACCCAGCTGATGGTGATCATGAGCAGGTTAGTCTGCCTAGCTGCGTCATGCACTGACAAACTCCATACATCAGTCACGCTCAAGAATGATGACTTCAGCATGATGCAGGGGCAGAAAAAGGGCATCCTACAAGGATGATCAAAAGCATAAAAACGAGTTTATATACCTTAGCCTGGTTAATGTGCAGCAAAGAAAAGACCAAGAGAAAACAGGATGGTTCTTCATTAAGGTATCAGAAATGAATAAAAGGAAGAGAAAACAGACATTTAAACTATAGGATAAGACTTTCTTAAAAACAAATGGGTACAAAATTCCCATGAGTCAGTTTAGGCTAGAAATTAGGAAGAGGTTTCTAAACAGCACAGAAAGTGAGGTTCTCAAAGAGCTCCTCAGTAGTTACCGTTATTACAGCTGCCAGACAAATGTTCAATGTAACTGGACACATTTGCGGAAGAAAAAAATGCTGTGGTTGCCTACAGTATCTCAATGTCCCTTCCTATCTCAGGTCCTGCACCACTGCACAAATCCTGACTTGCAAGGTGCTGCACGCGGGTGCCCAAGTGAAATCCCAGGAGCTCCCCAAACGGACACAGTCTGTCACACAGACAACGGGGGGAAGAGCAAGGCCTACACAGTGAACTCAGTTTTCTTGGTAGAGAATGCCAATAGTATGATTGAGGGGCAAAATTCTTACTGATTTTAGAACTTGTATATGGAAAAAATGGTAAGCAACTAGAGACAATCAGTTGCACAAAAAGTGAAGAGTTTGGTGTGAGTGAGATTTAGCAGGTTTTGTTCTGATGTCCTAATCAAGGCTTTGCCATGTGTTATTAAACAGACATAATTCTACATTAGATTGTTAAGACACCAGTGATAATCAGGCCAGCAAAGTCCAAATTTTGAATGTGTGAAAAAGGAGGATATGCAAAGAAGAAGCTCCAGCGCAATCTTGTTGGTGTTTTAATTTATTTTCTCTAAAGCATTTGCAAATGAGGATTTTCCCAGCATTTGAGAACCCTTGGTGGGGCTGAGGTGGGAAAGACCAGCCTAAAGCAGTAAATGTTTTAACCCAGATCATCATCATCATCAACTGTCTAGAAATAAAAATAATTATTTTGTTTTCACATTTCAATCTCTGTAAAAATACAAAACTCACAGGGCCATCTATACTTCAAAGCTATTTTGGATTAAGGTAGTGTGGGAATTTACACTCAGAGCTACTCTTGAATATCCAATGTACAGTCAACTTTCACTCCAGAGTAAGACAGTTTTTCCTGACTTAACTTACTCCATTTTCAAAGAGGGGAATGTCCACACATGAATTTAATCTGGAATAGCTATCCATGAAGGCAAACCCTAACAGCTAATATTGGAAAGTGAATTTGTTCTCAGTACTTGCACACATAGCCTACCAACACTCGCTCATATACTCGGTTTTATGCAGATGAACATAGGTATCAGATTTCACGGGGTTACCAGCACATGCCAAAATATTTACAAGATTGGGGCCCTGTTCTGTGGAAAGAGATGTGTGGTGTGCCCTGAGAGTACCACCTTAAAGAAAAATACTAATCTCTAGCCTGAATGCTAGCATATCCCATCATCTCCTACATCTCTCTGATGCCATTCCAGTTGGCTCTCTTACATTCACAGATAATTCACACATGTTCACTCATACGCAAATACTACATCACCCCTTCCCCCTACTACGAAAGTCAGCCAGCTGTTACAGAATTCAGACATTCATTAACACAGTTTACTGTCTGACACTGCCAAGCAAAATAGAGACAATTAATAATAATCAGGACTGAAGGGTCTGAGACAGCTTATGAGCAAAGGCTTGCATTAGTTGTTTAAAAAAAGGACAAACTTGCTCCCCCCTTGAGTGATAGGGAACAAAGAGCGGTGATGCACAACCAGGGAGGAAGGAGCCCCTCTCCTGGCTTTTGTAGATTAGCGGGTGAATGGCAGAAGCGGCAGGAGCAAATACCTCTTTTCATTTGCTCAGGCTGTTGGAGAAGAATAGTGGCGCTTGCCAGCAGAGCTGCAGCTGGGCTCCCGCTCCCTTTAATCACCGCGTATGACTGCGGGTTAATTAGCTGCCATTCTTAGCGCGATTTGTTGTTCTAATGAAGATTTGCATAAATGTGAGACTACTGGGTAACTGATACTTGATTTTTTCCCGTCACAGAGGCCAGGGGTGGAAAACTCCCCCAGCCCAAGTGTTTATGTTTGTGGGGGCTCCAGTGTTGCCTTTCCGTTTGACCTGATCTGCTTCTGCCTGCTGAACGGTGAACAAAGGGCTCAAAGTTGCTTATCAAATCAAGACCTCTGTTGGGTTTCTGCCCTTAAAAAGAGGCAGCCTAGTTAGATGAGGAGAGGACAGAGGGCTTAGAAAATTACTACTGGCTGGTAGCGAGTAAAATACATATATGTATGTCTTTACATGTGTATATATATACCTATATGGGTGAGTGTGTGCCTATACACCAGATGTGTCAAGATATTCATAAGTGCTTTGTCCGCTGTGAGAAGGAGTAGTCAATTTAAAGCAGCATATGCAATTCAGATGGCAAGGAACATCTAACCCAATAATTTGGTAACGGTAAAATTTCATCAAAAATAAAAGGCACAAGCAGTGCAACAAGATCAGAAAAGAAGAGGCTCTAGGGTATCAGGCAATACACTGAAAAGTAAGAACTCCTAAATTTATGCAAGCCTTCTACTAAAGTACATCACGAAAGTTCAAAGTTAATAAAAGCAAGTATCTAGCGAAAAACAAGCAACCTAAACGGAAAGCAAAAATGACTCAGTAGTTCACATCTACCTGCCATCAGCCCCTCAAATGAGGGGAGCTCACACTACAGAATAAGAAATTGCATGCATACCTCCGAAGTTCATAGGAAGATTTTAACCTAAAACAGTAACAACATCCACAACTACTATGTATTCAAAGGGAATGTTTACATTGAAAATGAAATGTCATAAAACTTTTCAGTTGCAGTCATGACAACACTTACAGTTATTACCTTGAAGAGACTAAAGAGAAAAATAACTTCCCGTTTTTAGTATGTTTACTTGTTGCATTTGATAACACTTTGTGGGTAACTGTTCGCAGTGTTCCTCTTACATATTTGGTCTGCTTAAACTGTTGTTTAACAGGGTCTTTAAAATAGTCTTAGGGAAGATTGAGGAGGCACAGGTAGTAAACTGCTACATTTCGGATCACTACTTGAGACTGGCCAAATTTCAAGCTGTATCTGTTTAAAGACAGGTGACACAAATGAACAGGTATGTATTTCCAATTTCTGACTCCCAGCACAGCTTTCCTGTTACGTTTTGAAACAGCCATTTTTGCTATTAGGAAACTACCAGCCTTACAGCAGCATTTCTGTAGCTTTTCACCAGCTCTCTAAGAGAGCTGAGCAAATACTCATTTCTTTTCTTTCTATTTTTGTCACCAACCTGCCTGACTTCATGTAGGTACTTTTTGGGGGTAGACACTACACAAAGTCAATCTTTTAGCATGGTAAGTAGAGAGTATCCAACACCGCTGCAATAACCATGCCTGAAATGGTAAGCTAAGTCTCCTCTGCAGCTCCGGCTCGTAGTTGGAACAGCGAGGATTTTAATGCTACATGCAGTAACAAACCCACATGAAAAAAAAAAAGCCGGTTGCATTTTGGTCCACTTTCACCTTACTTTGAGCTTTGCAATAATTTAGTCCTCCATTACTGCTTTTGATTCGGTCACTGATTACACAAGAATCTCACACTCTGCCCTTTGAAAAGCAATTCCTTAGCCCTCTGGTTGGGAGGAAACTTTCAAAATAGGAAAGCTAAAGATCTAAAAATCACACAGCAAACTAAAAAAAGAAAAGCAAGGTGTAGAATAACCACACCAAACCAGCAGTGTGACCTGTAAGCCGATCACCTAATTTTTATTTAATAATCCTTTCATGATTTCTATATACTATGATTTTCCAAGGCTACATTACGAATAATTCATTGGTAAATAGGGTAAGAGAAAGAGGAAATTACAAATCTAGTGGTCAGTAACAGAAAACAAATCTAGAAGAGCTGAGGGAAGAGGTTAAGTGCTATGCTAGTTAATAAGAATGACAGCTTGCTTTGAATACTCATACTGGCTGTCCAAGATATTGAATAAACTTCATTTAAATTAATTTTCATTATTTGTAGAGTCTGTGTTAGACATCTATCATTGTCACTACTATTAATATTCTTTCCAGAGACCATATTATCAGCATATTTAAATGAAACCTTTCCTTTTCAATATTTATTAACTCATTAATATTTCTTGATACTAATATCCTGGTTGTAATATCCAAATTAATGCCTACTACAAGGTATTTCCTACTGATTTAATTTCTTAAATTAACAGATTTTTATTCTCAGGTACTAAAAATACACTTGAACTCCTAAAATTGTGCTTTCTTTCTATACAATGCATCCATTTAACAGAACGAAATTTAAACCTACATTTTTGTCCTTTTTTTGTAATATTAGTAAAACAATGCACCAGCCAGGTCCTAACAGCCGACAGACTATGAAGCAGGAATGAACGCAAAGGTGAAAGTTGTTCATCTTACCCGGGTTGCAGTCTGTGAGAAGGGAGCAGATGGAGAGGAGAACTTTAGAAATGGTTAATGCTGGACTCCAGTTGTCTTTTAAAATGTCCAGGCAGATGACACCTTGGCTGTTAATATTACAGTGATAGATTCTTGTCCGAAACGTTACCTAGAAAAGACAGTGTGTCTAAGTACAAAGGTCTTGAAACCAATAATTATATGACTATTAGGCAATTAAAAAAAGAATGAAAGAACACTTTGCTTTCCTAGCTGAAATGACAGTATTCTGCTACTTTCAGTTAAAGATGGAGCAAGATAGAAATATTCATTAGAGTACAAACTCTGCCTCCTCAGTTTGTGGCCAGCAGAGGAACTGGTTTGCATGCGATAAAAGTGGGACGTGTTTCCCAAGCTTCCTGTTGCCTCAGTTTCTCCAACCTCATGATTTTTGTACGGGGCCAAAAAAGCTCTTCCATCCACTCATCTGGACAGTGTTGATGACTTCAGACTTTTAAGGGAGGAAGAAGAAGATACTGTCTTCACTGTTCAGCATTTGACCCAGTAGACTGAGCTAGAAAAAAAAATTGCAGGCAGGCATCACATTAGACCCCACTAGAAAAAATAAAATAAAATATCTTTGAGAAAGGCAGCTCAAAGAAGATGGTTTTATTTCCAAATCTCAAGTCACAGTTGTGTCAGCAGGCTTTCTTAGAGACATCTTATGTTTTTTGTGTTTTACTTTTGGGATTTCCATAGCCATTCTGCATCATATAGTCTCTGCCAGGTGATCCTGTACATAACAAAACTGAGGAGGAGACCATTTTACTTCTTTTAGCCAGGAATGGTGTGTTTCTGCTTAAAGTCAAAAATATAGGCCTTTTATTTTAAAAGAATTTCAGCTACAAAAGTCGTCACTGTCGTTCAGAATAAATAGTTGGACAGGAAGGGAAGGTAAAAAAAAATCTTGGGTGTCTCCACCAAGGATTGATTTCTCCATCAGTTCTATTCAAATGACAAGTCAAAACAGATGTTTTCATGACATGTTCATAATATCTAAAATGAAGATGTACAATTTCAGTGGTCTATCTCATCGGCAACAATAACTTCCTGTCAGGAGACAGGCTGCTTAGGCACGAGGCAGCAGCAGGCAAGCATACTGCTGGTCTTAAGCAAGCGTCTTCTTCTCCAGCATTGGATAGTGCTAATAACTGGGAGTGCTTATGCACCTCTCCTTACCCAACCACACCAATAAATCTACTTCAGGACAGTAATAGGTACTGGTGATAAGCATGATCCTATTCTGAATTTATTCAGTAACAAAAGTCGCAGTGATTTCAGAGATTGAGATTGAGCCATTTATCAGTAAGCAGAACAGAAGATACAAGTATATGCCCATTTTGATTAAGTCTTTCAAGCAGCTTTGACAAAATAATAGAAAGAAAAGGTAGTTTTCTAGGTAGGGTTTCTGGTATTACAACACTACATTCAATAAAAATTACTTTTTCTCATAAGTACTTTTTCACATAGGTCTGAGAAATCACTTCTGGAGCCCTAGTGTCATGATGAGTGAGTTATGTCACAAAGACCCCAAAATAGCAGGTTCACCAGCTTCTAAATATATCTGTGTGTAAATGTATTGTCAATTAATAGGCTAATTGGATGGTTTGCTGCTCCACACCCTAGATATTTGTAGGTTTTTTTCCCTTTTTTTCTTCTACAATTGTAGTTTCCATTATTCTTTTCTGGTCTAAGTGCTTTGCTTCTGATACTTTTGTAAGAATCTAAAACATTTCTTGCACGATGATCTCAATTCCTCCAATCACTAAAGGCAGAAGATCTACTTTTTCCCATTAGAACTCCAAGTACATTCAGCGTCTGCAGTGAGGGATGTCTTCTGGAAGATCAAGAAAGTAGTATTCAGTGATAAAATTAAATATTCACCTACAAAGGGAAGTTATTGTGAATGAGGAAGGGTTATAAATACACAGAAGTAGCAAACAGTCTTACAGAAATTGCATGTAAAGGGTGCCCACAAAGGGAGTTGGCGTGGAGGAGCACCCCGTAAATTGTAGGTCAGTGTTCACTAAGTCCTCAGATAGATTAACTTTCAGGCGCTATTAATACTTGAGACATAACCAAATTAAGAAATGCTTTATAGCAAGATGTCCCATGACTCAGGCAAACATTTCAGCACCTGTTTCATTTTAAGTGTTATATACTTACTTCTCACTACATAATTAGAATCAAGCTTTTGCTTAATTATTTTTCCTGAACATGGGTGCTTTCCTAAACTGATTAAAAATGTGAGGACTTTTTCAAGTGGTATCTGAAAACACTGAGTACTCCAAAATACAACGTCTCTCTCAACGCAAAGGAAAGAACACGGAGCCCACTGCATGGATTAATCTGTACCCTCTAACTTGGTTTGAGGTATCAGTCAGTCTAAGCTTCTAACCTGCTTATGCGAACAGCATCGATCTGAGTGTATTTTAACTTGCAGTTGTTTTACTGTCAACTTGGAGGACAGCTACATAGACACATATTCCCTCGACTTAGTTCCTTTTAAGCATTGATGTAGGGACTATGGGAGTCTGACTGGCTTCAGAGAGCCTCTGGGATGAATGAAGGTAGTTCATATCTTTCATAAACTGTTCAGCACTCCTTTGTCATCTTAGGCTATCTGTGCAGTGGATAAACGTAGGTAGTATTTTGCCTGTTTGCAGTTGGAAGGCTATTTTTAGAAAATACTTAGACCTGAAATGTAGTGGTTTTTTTACTATGAACACATCTTAAACCCATGACACTGAGGAAGGCACCCACTCACAAGATAAGGATGCTGCTTATCACTGACAAATATGTCGCCCACTCACCAAACATGCCAGTGCACTTAAAAATGCCTGTCTAAATACACAGAGGCATTTTAACAACAAAAAATTACAGCTTCCAGAATTTCTGAAGAAGCTGTATTAATGACAGCCTTAATACACCGGGGAGTAGGGACTGACAGTAGAAGGTAGTTTTGCCAGCAGATGCCACAGAGCTTCCCGGCCAATGATAGCAGCAGGCACTCTGCTCCCTGGGCTCGGGTTCCCCAGGTGAAGAGAGGACCTTGAGGAGCCAAACACAAGCGGAAGAGCCAGAACTGGCTCAAGAGATTGCCATGTCCTGGGTCAAACGGGGAAATGCCTGCCCGCTACTCCCCTACCCATTGAGGCGGTGTGGCAGGCTGGTTTTGGGGCCAGTGTAGCATCAGAGACGCCGGAGTCGGCGTGCGAGGAAGCAAGGCACCTAGCCACTATGCCTGCTTTATAGTGGAGGCAGCTATATGGAAACCTGCTATCTTCCCTCACCTTCTGCATTCTGGCCCTGGGGCACTTCCACACCCCCAAATCTGCTCAATTTCACATTAAATTTGTAACAAACGTATGAGCTATTATGAAAAAATAGGACCACTAGGCTATTCTGATCGCACTTCTTTCCACTTTTCCATGCCCTCCACGCCGGAGAAAGGAAAGGGTGGCATGGGAAGGCAGCGCGGAACGAGAAACACATTCTCAAACAGGTATTGCCCCAAATTGCAGCTAATCTGGGAATTGCTAAAATGCAACTTTCTGGAAAGTGTGAGACGGAGGCAGAGAGTGCCAGGCAGGAATGGAGACTTGGAGGCTCTTCCCTCCGAACTGCCTGTGGCTAGGTATACCCCTCCCTTTCCTATAGACCCCGCTGCATGTGATGTTGTTTACCATATACATATTTTCAAGTTATGCAGGGTCCTCTCTGTTACATATGTAGAGAGAAATTAAGTGATACTTCCTTTCCTGAGGAATTACACTCCCTTTAATATGGTCATATTTTTATCTTTGATGCCACTTACATGATTCCTATATGGGAGACAGTCTAATTCCATTTATCCCCTGACAAAAACACCTAAACAATCCCATGCAGAGGCTCAGAGGTTGCATGGGTGTACAGCAGAAGTTATCCTCAGATAAATGAATGGTAGAGGAGTTATTTATCTTTATTTCAAAGGTAAGTGTCCTCTATGGATTTACTCCCTTTGATTCTACAGTTTAAGAGAGTATCTCATTTTTGTTGAATACAAGTGCTGGTCAAAAAATGTGAATTACAGGAAATAGGGAAAAATAGGGCTATCTTCTGAAAACTATAAACATACAATAAAGAAGCTTTTGAAAGGTAGTGATAAGGATTTTAAATTCCATCAATTTTGGAAACAAATAATAGCAAATTCACCTGTTTATCTATTCAGGGTCGCTGAATGCCAACCCTTCTGAGTACTGTAAAATAGAATTAAACAAATATGAAAACTTTATAATGTCTCTGAGAAGAAAGTAAGGTTATTTATTTAAAAGGAGAGAGAAAATGATCAGAGAGAAAAGCTATGAGTGGCTGTTCATTGAATAAGCTTTAAGACAGAGGAAAGACTGTTTTTAAAACCCAGGAAGGGCAAATTAAGATGGATTTCAGTTGAGTGATCGTAGGCAAGCCACTGTAGGGAAGATAAATTGCAGCTGGATCTCAGAGAGTCATTTTGAACATCAGTTTTCCAGCACGATTTAGTCCTACAGTCACTCTCTATCTCTGTTGTGAACTTAACATTTCAATGTAGGTCTAAATCCGTCGTGGCGTTACCAGCCAGGTGTGTGACTTGCCTAACCTCTGCTGCGAGGTTGAGGCATGTTAAGGTACCGCAGCTCTCAGAGGGCTGGTCCCACAGACACACACGGCTCATGCACTTCCAGACTCCCCAGAACTCAGCTCAAAGCACATCCATCCTAATTCCCTTCAAAACAGCATCTGGAGGAAGAAATGATTCTCCAGTTCTCCCATCAGCACACAAAGGGTTACAGCTGGCCTCAGGAACTGCATTCTTCAGCCTGCTTGGGTCCAACCCCCACCTCCTTGTCTTCATTCCTCCCACTGAGGCTGGGCAACTGTGCAGAGAGGGATGAGGGAGTCACGCAGTCAGCAGGGGAATAAACAGAAACCAAACTTGTTTGCAGGGCCGAGGCTGGAAGCAGGACTGAGATCCCAGGGCTTTCATTTGTGCAGCTCTGCAGAGTTCCTTCCGAGCTCCTGCATTTCCTACAAGGGCGCACTCCTGCAGTCCCTCCTTAGATGCAACTTCCGCATTTCTCAAATATTCCCCAAGAGTTCTGTTCTAATAAAACTGTGGTGGCACTACCTGAAGTGGAAGAAGCTGTACTGCATACAGAAAAGGTTATATATATATTAAAAAATATGATGCCCTTTATAATGATGTTCATGGAGCTCAGGAGGGAGTAAGTAGTTCCCATCTCAGTTTTTCAGACTTTATGAGCAATAGATTTGTCTGCTTGAATAGAAAAGTAATAAAAACAAGATCAGGCCTATACTCTTTAGTAATATAAGAACAACGACTCTAAAACAACCTGAATGAAAAATGTCAATAGCTGTGAGTGACACAAAGTTCATGCAATAACCTTTATGTTAATTAGCATCCTTAAATTTCTTACAGAGTGCATGTCATTTAATCTACACTCTACCCAGCACTGAAGCTGCATTTCTATGACAAGGAGATCCATCTCTGTTTTCTAACACAGAACTGTAGTGCACACAAGAACAATCACTGAGATACCTAATGGATTATTACATAAACATAATTAATGACTGACCATACGATGCTCACCATTAAATTGACCTGGTTAAATATATGCCAAGAAAGGAACTTCAGCCAGTTCATAGAAAACTTGCTCACACCTAATTTTAGTAGGTAAACAGTAGCTATAGTTTATTATATCAAAGGAAGATATATCTCATCTGCATTAGCAGGAAAGGATAACTTGTAACTACTTTTATTTGACCTACAGAAAAATCTGATATGCAAACCATCCTGGGGTTTCTGTAACAACATGGACTATGTGAAGCATATCTAGTCAGAATTAATAACAACTAAAAAGGCTTATAACAGCATTCATGTGAGTTAAACTTTAATATCATCCAAAATGAAACAGTATCCAATTTGAGTTATTATCCAATATGGTAAATATGAAGCTGAACTTACACCACCTCATTGAACAGACTGTTTCAGCAAAAAGAAATACAAATTTAAATAAACAGAACAATGCTGAACATCTACTTTATATAAATATACTTGTAAATATACACACAGACTTGATAGCAGAAAAGGGAGAGAAGGATTTTGCTAATAAGAGGTACCTGAGAGGGCAAGTAAAAATAATTCTTTTAAGCTGTACCAAGTTTTCTGAAAATAGCAGAAGAGCAGGAGAGAACAAAGGAAATGGAATAGTGTCCAGGTTAGAGAGGTTCAGGACAGAAACAATATTGCAAGATTCTCAGAAACATCACAAGCTTTCTCTGACAAAGTCAATATAAATTTTTATAAAATTATTTTAATTTAACCAACACAATCTTTCTTACATTTAGTAATTCCATATGGAATTAAAGAATAAAGTCATTTTATAGAGAGTAAAATTTTTAAAGATTCAGTTGTCATTTAACTTTTACAAAACAACCCGCCCCTTTTCACAGTTTAAAACATGTAGGCTGCATCTTCCAATATATATTTTCTTTTCGAGTTTGCCAAAGTGCTCTTTCACGTGTGGTTTACAGAAATACAGCTGTTCTCGTCTAAACGTGAGTAAACCTATCCCACAGCAAGATTTCTATTTTGTGTAACAAATCATATATCACAATGTGACAAATAGTAGTTGGCTTTTTACTTTTGTTTCTACTTCTGCTGTTTCTGTAAAAACGGGGCTCCTGGTCTTGCTCAGGGAAACAAGGTTGGAGAGCGGGAAGGGGCACCGGGCACAGCGCTAGCAGATGGCAAGGTATGGACAGGCTGCAGCAGGCAATTACATTGCTAAATTTTATTCTAAGAAAACTTGGCTTTTTTTTCTCCCCCAATTCCTTTGGATATTTAGGGGCTCACTACACAGGGACTTCTAGGCAGGTTCACCTCAGAATTGTACAGACTTGTTTTCGCTCTTAATCAGGACGCCTTTTTGTGGTATGCAATAATAATATATATAAAATTCTTTCTCTCACATCTGTATAAATGTATGTGTACGTGTGTATGTAAAAAGGACAAGAAAGAACATTAATACATGATGCATTTTTAGGTCACATATGGATTTTATGCAGCAGGAAAAAGTGAGTGATATGATGGAAATTAATGCCATTTCTAAAAATACTGAATATCCAATAGAAATCACATGTTCTCTTTTGAAAGTAAATTTGACAGGCAGCATGCAAACCATTGCTGTGAGGCAGAAGACATCCCCCACAAGATGCTGGACCTCTACAGACCTTTTGGGGCACTTAATATACTGGGTATTTATAGCAAATAGGAAGCAATGATGGAACTTTCCAAGTTTTGGGAGAGAAAACAGGAAGGGTGTAGTTGGATAGGCTCATTTTCAGTAAGACTAAAGAAGTAAATGGAAACCAGTGATATAAATTAGTATATTAAAAACAGAATGAAAAAGGTGGCCATTCACTGAAAAAATTGGCAATTTGATTTGGCAGTCACTGGAAGAACTATCAGATAACTGAATTCAAAGGAAATCTCAGAGATTTACAAGGTGCTATCCTATCACATGTGACTTCTGCATTTATTGATAATAAAACACAGTTCTTGATCCTTTGCTCAGCTTTATGTATTTCTGCTTGCATCTCTATCCTCCACTTTACATCTCTGTGATTCCATTTTGAAAGAGGTTAAAGTTTCTTGAGGAGTCACCTAGGTCCAATCTGCACCGAGCTCCAGGCTGTACATTGCCATATAGCGCTTCATGTATTACCTGAATGCACATGGTCTATGGACCGGACAGAGTTTCATAGCAGGCAGTGTGTGTGTGGGCACTGCCCGTAACAGGTTTGATCCCCAGCAAACAGCTGCTGGGGAAGAGCAGGATGAAGGCTGCTACCTTCAACACTATCCTGCCAGCGCTGGGTTGTTCATTTGTGCCTTGCAGAGGCTCCCACGCATCCGATTGCTGCCTCCAGTCGTCCGAAATCTTCACTGGCTCGGAAAGCCTGCCACCTCCTCGTGCTGTCATGGACAAAGGATCCCCGGGCCGCTGGCAGCGAGGAGGGAGAGCGCGCGGGGGCACGGCACGCGGCAGTGTGGGAGACGGTGGCAGAGGGACTATGGGGAGAGGAGAGTGGGGAGGCGGGAGGTACCGAGTAAAGCTGCGAGCGGTACGGCATGGCAGCGAGAGCTAATGGGATGTGACAGAGGCTACGAGAGAAGTATGATGAGGCAACCGCATGTAAGGGATAACAGTGACAGCAGACTATCATATCTGAAGGCAAGGCAGAGGACAGCGGTATCTCCGGGAGGGTAAGGGAAGACAGGCTGAAGCCCTGCTTACACCAGGGCTGCCGAGATGGCAAACAGTGGTGATCAAATAGGCTGCACTTAAGGTTATTTCGAGATTGAGAGGTTGGCATGTAAATTGTGTTAATAGTGACACAGGCAATTTAAAATAAGCAAGAGAAATACATTAAAATGTGATTTGTAACAAAAAAGCATCAGTACTCTAAAAATAAAATTTGGGAGGACAAGTAGAAGAGGTGTCATGCCTTCTGAGGTTCTTAGGTTAGTAATACCAAGGAATATTTATTTTTTTTCATATGCCCTTAGGTAATTTCTAAGCACAGTTTTTCTATTATACTGCAGATAAGGAAAAATGTCCTTAACAGCCAATCATATATAAAATAAATATGAAAAAGTAGAGTAAAAGCCAGGAATAAACAGAACTGCCTATCATACATGAGACCGAATTTAACAAAAAGGTAAAAAATTTGTAGTACAGGAGAAGGATTCCACATTTTGTGCATACAGATTAGTGTTATATGGCAATTACATATAAAGCATTGAAGAGATGTTTAATACCGCCATCAAGACCAGATTGTATAGATACTGTGTATGACATTTACAAAGGAAGAAGACTCTCCTAGCAGAATAGCAGTTGATTTAAAGCAGCTCAGCTTTCAAACACTGAGAACAATTTTTCAGTCAGTCAACAGACATATGAGATTAACAAGGAGGAAATGGAGTTTTGTGTTATTCCAATTTTGATTTAGAGGTGATTTAGCATATTGCGGCTTTCAAGCCCTCTGCACAATTTTTCGGACAGCTGAGATTAAAGTCCCTAGCAAGATTAATTGTAGAGTTGGGATTAAGAGATTTTATAATCAAATAATCAAAGAGATTTTATAACTCAAATTCAAAAAAAAAAGCTAGCAGAGTACTAGGATAATGATAGATATATCCATATTGTATCAGCTACAGCTAAATTGAATTGACACTGTAATAGACTGAACGCAGTCAAATATCTGAGTAGAAGTTATTAATAAAGATTATTCTTGATGAAAATGCAGACACCACCGTACTGACAACTCCTGGTGGGAGTGTTCTCTTGAAGAGTATTCATTTTTTTACAAACAACTGTATGAAAGACTGTGATAAGGTTTCCTGATTTGTAAAGACTTCCTGTTCTGCAGGGACAGTATGGAGGCTAATGAAATTAACCCCCTTCCTTTGACACCTATAGCATATATAACATTGTTAATTTGTCACGATGGCTGAACTTCAGAAGATCTCAGATTAGAAAAGTTTGCATACTTAGGGAATTACCAGTTTCTGAGGTGAACCAAAGATAAAAATAGGCTGACTGAAAGATGTGATACATCCTATCCATACATATATATATATATGTATACACACATCCACAGATAGACACACACATACATACAAGAGACATCTATCATGTATGTACAGCTACATATCCAATTCAATACCCTAGAGAAAGAGACAGAGCAAGAGGGAGAGCTTTCCTTTGTTAAAGCCAAAGGGGGAACTGTCTGAATCCATTAAGCATGAAAAGAAGATAGTTAGCAGGAAAAAGAAATCTCAAAGATATTTCTAAAAAAGGTTGAGGGGTCATTAAGGCATTGGAGAAATACAAGGTTATTTCCTTGGCAGGCCATCCAAGTATTTTCACTCATTTCTTTAAGTGGCTGCTCAGAACAGGCCACAACTTTCTCTGTTCCTAAGCCCACTGCACTACAAGCGAGATAATATATTTTGGGGCTGAAACAAAATCTCACCTTATAAAATGCGGCCTGAGTTTGTGAGCCAAGACTGAAGTCTCATCAGCATCTGCTTTTGGCAGAAGGTGAGATCATGTGCACACACTGTGACTTGTTTTGTCTGTTGCATACCTTCCTTTTGCTTGGCATCTCAGAAAACCAACACGATGCTTTAAACATTAGAGGATACAACTGGAAAGAAAATCAGGATACTGTAGGGTGCTTGATTTCTTGCTGACTCAGCCAACTGGGTGCTCAGCTAATTTCCGCAGCGTTGCAGAAGCTTCTTCGCAGTGGAAACTAGGAAATGTTTTAATTGATTAGAGCCTCCCAGAAAGCCAAAGCTAATTTGTCAGTTCTCAGATGAGCTGTTCTAAAAATCTTGTTATCTGGCTATATAGATAAATAGGAGATAGTTTGGGATGGCCCTCTGTCACTTATGTTCAAGCTGCATCAGTCACAGGTAGGGAAACTTCTTTCAGAAGAACAACTTTCTCCTCTGCATGAGTCCGCTGCAGTTGCGGGTGAGGCAAAATGCCATCGATTTAAAAGGAAAGCAGGGCTGAAAGGGTCAGTGACCTCTGGCTCAAAAAGTCTGGAGTCCAGTTTCAAGGCATGAGACCAAGCTGAAAGACTGAAATAGACTGACTTCAAAGAGAAAAAAATTGAATGCTATGAAAGCAAACTAAACCATGGCTTACCACAGTTATTTTGTTGAAAAATAGCTTAGTTTGATATTATGCTTATGACTCAACTTTAGAGAGGCACTGATAAGTAAAGACAGACAGAAAGAGAACTATTGATCTGTAGGGGAACGACTAGCTGGTGCAGACTAGAAGGGAAATCTGGTGGTAATAACGTTTGGATGTACAAAACTAGGAACATAAAATGGACCACATAGAGCAATTAGAGGATGTGAAGAGCAGAGATAAAATTTTAAAATCTTAAGAGTCTGTGTTGTTGAAGGCTACAAAGGTGTAAAAGATGAAGGAATAGTTAAATAGCTTAAATCAAAGTTTTAGATAGACATTTTTTCTTTCTTTAAATAAAAACTGAATGGATGACTGATTTGGCTTCTTTTAAGTGATAAAGCAAGTTAACTATCAAGAAGAACAAATGAAGATGGGATTTCTAAATTTGTTAAAACCCCAAATCATAGGTCCGTACTTCTTTTCTTCATGTGCAAATGTGCTCTCAGATTTTTTTTAATTAATGTTTTCCAAAATGCAGTAGGGTGCAAAAATGATCAGAATAAGTATCAGCAGGGTTTAGAGAAGGAACTGGGATCCTTTAGAAAATATTCAAATCTTTGTATAACATAAACCAAACAATGGCTACACCATAAACATATTCCACTTATAATAATAAAAATGAAAGACACTTAACATTATCCATAGTTCACTTTCAATATATTTTTCTTAACTGAAAAATTATTTTTCCCTTCCCAACATGCAGGTGCAACCTACACGTGTAGGACAACAGAGTACACAACATCTGAGAACAGATAAGGCAAATGGATTGTGGAAATCTTTCTGCTGATTTTAATAGGCTTTGGATTAGGCCCTGCAACAATAACTGTGTTATGTGACATAGATATTTGCCTTTGGAACCTTACGCTGGGTCAAGTAATTGCATCTGGGAAATACAGCTTCTGTTTCTTCCCAGGTCTTTGTGGTCACATCTTTGGAAGATCAACTTTGACAGTACTCATTTAAATGTTTCCTTAGTTCTAGTAAAAGAGGGATAAAAGTGGCCCACAGAAATCTCAGGAGGAATGTATGAATTCAACCATAGCAAGAAACGTGGTTTAGACTTTTTCTGTTATGTACTTACAGGGATGTTACCTTGCCAGCATTCAGGGATACATTTTAAATCTTTCTCAGCACATTCCACAGTTTTGTATTTTTATCTCTAGGTTTTTTAAGATGATACAGCCATGAGAAGTGGGCATAAACTTAGAAAAAAATTTAAGATTATTTATTCTCATGACCCTAAGAACTATGATTTTAAGAACAGCACCAAATACCACAAATCTTGTGGTGAAGTGGAAGAGATGTCAACACCCAGTGACACAGATAACACTCTATGGTGATTCCATATGTTATGCCCTACCTCCTCAGCACATTTCTTATGCTAGAAACAAGTGTTTGGAGAGCATATTTAACTATCATTTCCCAACAATGTTGACTGGCAGCAGTTACCTTATGACAAATAGTCATCTTCCCACACTGCTTTATTCAAGGGACTTCCCAAAGTATTTTAGCTATGAATCAATCTCATAGGGTCTGGAAAATATATGTAACAAAATAGCAACAGTTTAGGAGTTCCTATAGCAGGTCTGAAGACAGGGGTTACCTACAGCAGTGGCATCAACTGACTTGAATAAGAATCAATATGTACAAAGTACGTTAGTGAAATATTAGTTAAATCTGACACTAGTCCCCTGTGCACGTGCTCCTTATTTTCTTACAGATAACAATTTCCTCCGTCGTAAATACTGGCCTTGTAGTAATACAATACGGCATCAGCAACTCTCTTGTTCTTTATCAAGCAATACATTTTTATATGATTTATATGCACACATTTCTTACAAAGACAGTTGGGATCAAGATAAAGGCAGACAAAAGATCTACTGCAAAACAGGATAAAAACCTCCTCTTTGCTTGATATTTCATCAACAAGCAATGCACAGCTGCATTGCTCATGTCTCAGAATAATACAGCTACCAAACACAACTGAGTGTGAATTGCAGAAGTCTTTACCTTGTGGTGAAAAAGCAAATTGGACCTTCACCTTCTACTT
Organism: Dromaius novaehollandiae; assembly: GCF_036370855.1. NCBI lineage: Eukaryota > Metazoa > Chordata > Aves > Casuariiformes > Dromaiidae > Dromaius > Dromaius novaehollandiae. Next base: position 33,182,481 of record NC_088099.1, read on the forward strand.
TAAAAGGATGCCTATTGCATATATTGCCTCAAAACTCAACAGTTACAATGGAGAGAAGGTCAAAAGATGTCCCTCAAACTTGTACTTCATATCTAGTCCTTTACATGTTAGGTTTGGATTTTTGAGAGCAGTGGTATTTTATAACCAATAAATCCATTCTGTGGATATGCCAATATCCAGTAAATAATTGTCTCTTTAATTTGCTTGGAGACTGAGTGTAACTCTTGCATTGCAACTACTACAAACAGACTAAGCCAAGCAAAGAGGCAAACAAAAGGGACCTGTCAAGATGGAAATCCACACAGCAAGTGAGAAGGCCAAAATGGTGCAGGTCGGGAAGGAGGTTTGAACAAGGCCAGGGAGCAGAGCATCGCTGGATCTCTGTACCCAAAGCTTTAACTGACTGAACTAGAAGCTAGGGCTTATAAAGTCCAAATTAGTATTTCGCTGTGCAATTACAGTTATCTAAACCAGAAAATTTGTAGTCCGCAAGGTGTACAAACCCCTATAATGCTTGTCATGACCTCACAGCTTCCCTAAACTGGAACATCAGAAATGGGAAACAAAATAACCTCATCTCTAACACTGCTAAAAGTATGCAGTTTTGTCCCACCTTTACGTCACTGGTTGGGGAATTGCGGTGTATAGAAAGGCAAATGTATTGAATTGACATCTCTTTTTTTGTTTGTGTTATTTTCTTTTTTAGTGTTTCTGATAATATCACCAATCTCAACTACCATAAAAATTATTGTGGCATTAAAATTCTGTTTATAAATGCTTCTCTTTCAGTTATCTACTCACAGTAATCAGGAATCTGCTAATCTCTCTTTTAACGCAACACCCTTCTGTCGTAGACAAACACGGCATATCAACCCTTTCATAAGTGTGTCAAAAAGAACATAATTTTTTCCTCCATTACTCCTCCTGGGGAGCTGTCCCACAGCCTCACTCTCCCCACTCGTAAGGTGAACAAGTAACCTCTTTTCACTCTGTTTCATAAGACAGGCCTATCAATTTATCCAATTCTATTAATAGCCCTGCTGGGTAAATTTTCCAGTTTCTATGAGTGTTATTGACCACAGGTGTCAAGAATTGCCCTCAGTGCTCTTGATAAAGTGCTTTAAGTGTCTTGTATTTGACACTAATAATTCCTTACATTTCCTTACAGGAAATGCCAGAAGATGCATCTTATGGCTGTATTTGCCTTTGCTATAGATGAATTAGACTGATGGTTTATAATAATCCTGTGATCAACCAATATACAGCCCCTTTTTTCCCCCCACTTCAGAAATTATTGCTACTGATTATTGATGACATTTTGCACTATTGCATTTTACCCCATTTCTGTTTCACCCATCCTCAAAATTGCTAGGTTTCTCCTGTATGGCATTCTGAGCCTACCTATCTACCCCTCATTGGTGGTGACCTCCCAACTTCATGTTATTGGCACAGCTCTTTGGTACATTTCTACATTTTTGCTTACTGCCATTACTGACAGACTCAAAAAAGGAAACCATAAAAAATTCTACAAATCATCGTCTTTCAGTTCAGTTTCTTGTCTTTGCTGCCATATGTCCACATTCTTCAAGAAAACTGATGTAAAGCAATCAATTATAACTTCACGAACAGTAGAGTATTTTGCATCTGCAGCAGTAAGTTTTATGGGGTGGTGCAAAAGGTGTGCATTTTGTCAGACTGCCATAGACTCCTGGTGAATGATAGGGGTCAACGGGAAAGATTAAGTATCGTCAACTGCTTACAATGGATGCAACACAAATATAAATGCTTTCATACTAGAACCCAAATCAAACAAATAACTGCTGGAAGTTATGTAACCATTTGCTAAATAAATCCATATCCGTCCAAGTACACTGGAGACATGCAGGAAAATTTTAGGCAGTTATTTAAATTCTTTCTGTCAAAATATTCAGTTTGAATGATCATTATTTCCTTCAAAGTTTTATATTTCAACTTATGGTTGTATATCAACATACACATTAAAAAATATCACAAGGACAGGACTCCTAGCAGACTTTTAATATCCTCCTACTAACCTTAGGTGGTTTAAAAGGATAGTCCGGTGAAAAGGTAATGTCAAGGAAGAAAACTCCGCCTTCGTATACAGACCCTGGAGGCCCCAGTATAGTTGACCTCCATTCATAAATGTTGTCTCCTTTGGGTCCAGCACTAAAATAGAAAACAAAAACATAACATAACAATCACATACAAATAAGAATATCTATCCATCAGTTATGCTCTACTAATAGTAGTGCAACAACGCTGGAAGTTAAAATTATGTGTGTTTATTAAGTTAGCCTGGGTTAACACTCATAACTGGTGTCCTTAGCTCGGTCAGTGAACTGGTGCATTCACGCAGAAAGAAGTATTAAAATCACTGACTTATAAATTATTCAAGTAAATACAGAAAAAGTCCTAACTGTCTTATCTCAAACATTTTAGGGGGCAGATGTGCAGTATTTACAGTACAAGGATACAGAGACTTGGCTGAGATATCTTGCCACTGTCTCGCCTTATGAGCTATCCTATTTTCACCTACCTCCTCATCCACCTACCTCATCAGTCAATAGCAGTATAATCATACAGCACACGATGTGCTAAAGACTTAGCACTGTATAAATGACCTTGTAACCGCACTTTCTAAGTCACTATCCTAAGCACTCCAGTCACTAGTACAGAAAGCTGCTTCACTCTGCAATTGTTACACTATCTTAAAAAATGTATAAATAGAAAGCAGGTTAAACTGTAGGATTATGTTAATTCAAACTCCTCATTTAAAAACACAGCACTGAAACAATATTTAAAATATCCAAAGCAGAGTCTCATATGCAGAAAAAGAAAAATCTCTCAGCCGCATAGTTAAGTCCTGGAGAAAGCAAATTAAAAACTAATAAAATTTTGCGGCATTACTTTTCTATAAGCCAAAACAGCCTTTTCTCAGACAACATAATGCTTGTCCAGGGAAAGATATATTTTACCCAGGGTGGCCTCTTAAGGAAACTGCAGATTTCTTTTTGGTTCACAGCCTACTGACACAAGTCACAGATACAGGACCTGAATTTTAATTAGGATCAATCGGGATGGTGACTTCTGGATATCTGGCTAATATTTTTCACAGGAAGGCAGTGTTGGTAGATTTTTCAAATAAATGATGCAGTATTTTCTTAAGGCATTTCTTGTGAAACAATTCTTGTTATGTTTGCAATAAAGATTTCCACAGTATGCAGGGGTTTGTGAAATAACCCTGTGTGTAGAACAGATGAAAGCTCTTGGCTACGCTCCATGCCTCACAATGTACCCAAGGCATACAATTATTATACGACACCATGTCATGTGCACTGCTCAACTATTCATTTTGTTCACTGAAAGTTAATAAAACCTCTTTCACCTGAAATTCCTTGGGCTCCCTTCATTAAAACTTCTGACTGCATGATTCCCTGCATACAACTGAGCGACTTAGTACTGTGCAGTGTAGTTCATTAGTCATGGTACCTACATCAATTTTCTATAATAGCTCTTAATGCTTCTTGGCTCTCTAAACTACGTGCTTTCTTAACAAAAATGGGTTAAAGAGAATATAATATTATGGAACATTCATTTTGTATCAGCCTCAGTAACAAAACTGGCAATTGTTTTAAAGATAAAATCAATCTTTTTAAGGATCACAGTAGCGAAAGTGCTGCCATCCATTCATCCATCCATATTTCACAGTGTCTATAATACATCAGGTTGCTAGCTGCCAAACAAATTTAATTTACCCAGTTCTCAGTTTGCATTAACCTTTGAATAATAAAGCACAGCTGAGACTGCTGTAAGAAACAAACCAGAGAATGAATAATTAAAACATCTTCTCTGCCTTTAGAAAGACCAACCCCAAGTCAACAGGGAAGCTTTAATTGTGACTGAACTAGGCATTAAGGGGCTGACTGAACTCTTTATAAGCCCAAACAAATGCGGAGCTACACCACTGCCATTGTATACAAAGTTCACAGAAAGTAAAGCCGTAAAAAATCAGGCAGCTAGTTCAAACAGAAGAGGCAAGAAGTAAGGGCAGTCTAAATTTTACAGAAGAAACCCTATAAGTGAAGGAAACCCTTTCCCATTTTCTGCAGGAAAATGCTCTAATACTTGGGGAAGCAATGACTCGGTTGATGCCAGCAAGGTTAAAATGGAAGTGATATAAATGTCAATCGTAGAGAAATGCTTGGAAACAGCAAGTAACAAAAGAAAATCTCGCCTGTATTCGTGTTCATTTAGCCAGCAGGGGATGGTTGGGCCCTCTATGGGTCTAAGGGAGGCCCACTTTTTTTGATCAGATGCTAAAACTGTCTCTGACAGTGGCATTTTCATAACTTACATTATTTTTATTTGTTTTGCCTATTTAATTGCATTAACATTTGAAATAAGCAGTCATTAACTAAAATAGCTGGAAAATGCTCCCTCTGCCAGTTGAACTGTTTCAGCACGTCCAGCTACAAGCCCAGCCAGCCTGGTCACATTTTGTGGATGCTGATTAACATTAATTGAAGGTTTTCTTCGCAAATGAGAGATGCAGCTTTATTAAGTATTATTATTAATTTAAAGAATAGCTTGAATTGTAAGAGTGTGGGAAGACTGCTGTTATAGGACAGACTTTGCCTGTTCGAGTGCTTGCTGGCAGCAAGGCTGTTCAGCCAATGCAAAAATACCGATTCCTGTGCACAGTCAACAGCTGGTATTAAGGGCAACAGCATGCACAAGCATAACATTTTTTCACTTGTACATTAATAATACAAAAAGTTTGACAGGTGTATTTCCTTGTTTTCCTTCTCTCCTAATTGTTAAGCCTTTTATTTATCCACATTATTGGCAACAAGAATGACAACTTTACAGGCTTCACCAGAGAAAACTTCCACATGTGCAAGCCCTCAGCCAGAGCCTTATTCTATAAGGTTTATAATGCAAGAGGATTTAATTGCCCATCTCTCCACATGGATATCTGCCTGGCACACTGAAGCCCAAATGTTTTACATTCGGTGTGATTTATATTCCAGCTCTATTAATGTTACTGGCAACTGAATCACAGATCTCAAAGAAAGTAAACTAAACATCCCAGCGCTTGAAATTATGTTGTCTTTGGAAGGATGGATTCAGATGTGCACCCACTCGGCAAAGGGCAGACTAAATCTGTCTTGAACTGAGCTGACCCAGAGCCAGAGCATACACGTGCTGCTTTCCACTAACCTAGTGCTAAATCGGTCAGTTTCAGGGGAGAAATAATGATGGCTCTAGCAGCTCCAGGTGGAAATGGCTGAATTATAAAGATAAGGTGGTTTGGATAAGGACAGATCTGCTGTCAGATCTGCTGTCAGATCAGCAGCTTGACCTCCAAATATGAGCCCTGATCCTTAACCCCTAGTGACTGTGCAGAAGAAAGAAAACGCTGAGCCCAATGGGAAGAATGCAGCGTTATTCTGAGCCGGTACTCCAAACATTTCCAGCATATCTTCCAGGTGGGAAGTGTAACACAGGACTGAGGAGGTGCAGCTGAGCATAAAGGCTCATGAGACTTAAAGTTATCAACGGCTTGTCAAGAGATAGCTCTCTCCTGTCATTATTCCCTCAAAACTGACAATACACTCCCCAGAATACTGTCTGTTTTACCCGCTGGGGAGGCTTTGCTCACTGGAAGAGCTGGGGGTGGGTGGACATCAAGCCAATCTCATTTATCCTCTTTTAGAATGACATCAGTGTGGATATATGAAATTACAGACAAAGAAGTCAATACACATAAAACAGTCCCCTTTGTATTTATTCTCCTTTGCCTCTCCTAATATACCTCAGTTCTGTCACTGCTTCCAACACATATAGTTGCAGGTGAAATGTATGCACATCAGTTGTAGTTAGTAGCAAAATACTTCAAATGCTACTATAATTGAATCCATTTTACTTTAAATACGCTGACCGTATTGAGTATTTTCTATTCTCTCAACATGTTTTAGGCAGGCAGTCACTTGAAAGCAGTGCTGCTAAAAGCTGCTTGTCCAGTACGATCTTCATAAACAGCAAGCTTTGACTGCATTTCGAATGTACTACAATATTCGATTTAAAATGACGTATCAGTAAATTAACAGGAGAGTTGTACGAAAACTACAGCATCTATGAGACATAATGTTAAAAACCTATCCAGAGAAGCAATGAAAACACTGCTGATTTTTAGTTTCATCAGAGCTGTGTGTTTTATAGAAATGTACTCATTTTCCAGAGCTTAACTCAAAAAAGCGAAAATACAAAAGGCCAAAGAAATAAAGATATTCCACATGTTTATCAATTAGTCATATGGAATGAATTGATCAAAGTAATGTTGTTATTTTCTAATCTAACTTATATTTCTTGATGAGGGATTGCATCCTTCCCCTATGTTTTTAACTGGAGGTAGCATAATCTCATACTGTGTTTCTGCTGATGTGGAAAATGAGGACAAGTTAACGTCTTCCTTTGCATTTCTTGCTGGAATCCAGTTTTAAAGTGTAGCTGTACTCCTTAACGAAAGGGAAAGGTAAACCTGCAGCATAAAAAGAAGCAAGAAAAGCAATTGTAACTTGCAGGCTGTCCAGTTCCGACAAGCTAACAGCCTTTGGAGGGAAGCAACTGAGCTAAATAAAATAGCAAAACAAAATGCTTGGAAGGCCTTCCTGTTCCTCAGAACGCCAAAAGAAACAGAAAGATTCTCCTGGACTGGATGAGTTTAAGTTTATTTTTATCCTTCTCCTTTGCAACAGGGCAGAATAAAGCGGAAACAGGATATTATACTCACTTTGTCCATGGTATTCATTTTTATTATTTTATCTAATCTGAATTGCATTAAAGCACAAAAACACATATCACACCTGGGGTTCCCTTGCGCTAGGTGCAGTTCAAGGAGGATGCAGACCCTCTGAACTATGTACAGTAATATATGAAAGCAGAAGGAAGAGGGATACACAGAAATCTCTTCCTCTGGGTTTCCTTTTATTACAAGGAGCCTTGACTTCACGATTTAGGACGTTTCTCTATGAGGAGAGAAGCTCACCGCAGAATTATCTCCACTTATATGACATACAACACAATTTCTTGCAATCCTCTGTTTCTTGGACATCTAACAGTTACGCTGGAGCAGATCCTGCCTCTAGCTGCCCTTAGTGAATGCTTCTGGGAAGCCACTTGCCCAGAGGGCAAAGTGGATACAAAAGCATCGGAAGATTGGTGAAATAATTTAACAGCACAGCTGGTGAGGGAAAAGGATGGATGTGACAAAACAGAAGACTGCAGATTCAGCCTTCAGTGAGATACGTCTCCTGAGGAACTCACACGAAGCTTCATTAAAATAAACCCAGTATATAACCCTGTTCTCTGTTTTGAATGTTGCCAATACTGAAACTGGTCCTGAGCAGGAGTGTGGCTTCGGTTTGTACCACCAGCTTGTCTCAAGTAACACGCCACCAAGGAGGAGCTTAGTGCTGTCCCCACGCCTGGGCTTTGCCATGCAGCAAGCAGTGGAGCTGTGCTGGCAAAGTGGCTGCTAGGTAACCTCAATCTGGGAAGAAGTCAGCCAGCAGGGCTATGCTGAACCTGGCATCACCAGATGCCTCTCAGACTCACCAGCACACCAAGGCCAATCGTATTCAACAACATGCACAAATAGTACCATTGGGAGGGATTGGCACCATGCCTCCATGAGCAGCTGGACTTCCTACCCTCACTTTCCTCTCCATGGTAATTGCTGTGTCTCTTTGGTTTTAAGACAGATATAGGCAGTGTCAGCAACACTGGTCACCTAGCTAATGGTCATCTGTTGTGCTGCTTCTGCTCTTCTGCCAGTCCCCTCCTCTCTCCATTTTGGAAGTCCACTTGACCCACCACATCTAGAGTTTTCACCCTGTTCTCTTCCCTTGTTACTGACAATTCTTCTTCCTAAAACCCCTATTTTCTCCTTCCTGCTTGATGGTGGTGTCTCCCTCTCTCTGCATGGTGGTGATTCATCGATCTTTCTTCACGGAGGACCCTTCGTCCCCTCGGTACATGCAGCTCTCCTTCCCCCTAACATGCCCTTTGTTTTCTCCCATCAACAGGCATCAGCGCATTCGGCAGTTTTTTAATCTTTCTCCAGAAAGGAGGAGGGAGTGGAAAGTGGTGCAGGGGGATTTTAATTCAGTACAGCAGTTACTCATTTTGTTTCTTTCCTTCCATGTTGCCCTTCTTCTGAGATGTAGAAAGTGAAGAGCAAGCAGAGCGGGTGCTGCAGCAACAGTGGGGTGGAGAAGGGAAAGGGAGTCACAGCTGCTTACCCAGATGCTACAGTGATATCAGTAGGTACTTTTATAAATGTATGTAATAAACAGTTGCCACAGCAGCCAAAGGAATACATTTCTACAAAACAAAAACAAAGAGATAGCAGCAAGCACTGAGACTGCCTGTGGCAATGGGCACAGTTGTATGGTTAATAACACCTCTGCTGTGAATAAAATTATCAGGCTAGTCTCTGAGCAGTAAAATCAAAGAACATCTAAAGAAATAAACCGCTCCAGAATTAGAGAGAAGTGCTATAGTTTGGCTATAATATTGATGACTTAAATCTTCAGCAAGAAACAAACCCCTACCCAAATTTGTCCCTTTGGCATGTATAACCTTTTCATTTCCTTTTTTCCTGAAAATCTTCTGAAAACTCCTAAAATTCTTCCTGCTTTTCTTTTTTTTAATTTATCTTCATCTCACTTCCTTCACCTACATGGTCCAAAAAAAGTTATTAAAAATACTGGAAGATGCTGATGGTTCTTACTAGTTTCTGTCTAGACAAAAGCTGGAGATATTTTAGCATGAAATTCTAGGTCCAAGAACTCTGAATTAGTCTGAGAAAAGGATCTAGAACTCTCAAATTTTGCTCTGTGCTAGATCCAGTATTTTTGGTCATCCTGCAGTACTACTGGGAATTTATGTTGTATGTATGTTGGAATATCAGCATAACTAGATGAGGTAAGCACGATTTTGAGGTGGGTATGTTTCATTAAACTTCTTTTTCATAATGGAAAGTGAAGATGAAGTGACAGGTCTTTCTGACTTGCCACTCAGAAAGTCTTTGGCAGAAACAGAAACTTCAGACAAATCCCTCATACTACGTAGCTTTCATTACGGTGACAGAATTCAGCTGAAATATTCTGATCAGACTTTCTTCCAGTTCAGGATTACTTTTGTGACTGAGACCATCTTTCCTTGAGAAACTTAAAAAAAAGTACCTTTAGGCAAGCAGTCAGAGAATAAAGGTATCAGGATGTTTTTCGAACTGATATTTACAATTCCTTCCTGCTTTTATCAAATTTTATTCCTAGGTGCTAGGGCACCACTTTCGTCTACGCTTTGGGACCAGCCTGTTTGTGGTAAATGCAATTGGAAAGATATCTAGGACAACCAATCCCAGTGAACTGTCAAGGGAACAGCAATGTATGACCGCATACAACTAACTATGCCTTGTTATACCTATTAAGAGCAATTGAATTCAGTATGGTATTGCACTGTTTCAGTGTTAGTCTTCTCTAGTTTTAGCAAGGTGTTTCTCAGAGGTACACTTAGCACCAAACTTGATATGCAGTGTATACTTTGTGGCTTCCTACCACCGCAATGAACCTGCCACACTTTATGTCAGTGTGCCCAAGGTTTGTACGAGGCAACTTCTCTTTTTTTTCTCGAGATTATCTTTCTCTGTCTGCCTGTTGCTGGAGCCACTAAAAATTATTAAGGGAACCTGAAGCACAGGTTCTTTCCTGCTGCAGCTGTGTTGTCTTTAAAATTCATGAGTTTTGGCCACAATAAAAATAACACAGATTAAGAACAAACTGCATGTCACTTAGTTGACTTTATTATTCACTTCTAAGTAATACCACTAAAAATTATTAGAAATATTCTAGCACTTTGGTAGACTGGTATTATTCAGAGAGTACTTTGAGACTTTTATTCTCTAATGTCCTGTCTTCAGAGCGGCCCTGAGATAGAAACCATCATGAAGAGAACCATTTCTTAATGCATAAAACAGTTATTTATATTACAGTATCTACAGCAATTTACTCATTGCAAACACCATTACACAGTGTATGATCACAGCATGCTGAGTATTCACGATGAGATTTAAAAATGGCAATTTTGTTAAGTATTCTCCACTTTGTTCAGCTGAACAAAATTACATAAAACCCTTCATAGAAGGCTTTCCTTGCTCAACTCTGGAAACAATGCTTTGCCTGCTGTTACATAGCTGTGGACCTGATTCCCTTTTGCCACATCTTTTTTTTTTTTTTAAAAAAAAAACACCATCAACTGTAGTTACATCTCTTTCACACCACCAGAAACAGACTGAACAGTTTAAATAAGACAAAATATTTATCTGTCTGATTTGCCTCTATGGTAAATTCTTTCAAGCATGATTTGTAGCCATATTTGAGCAAACTAGGAATGAAAAAACTACAAATAAGTTAATAGATACTCCTGAGACCTCTTAATATGAACACCAACCTTGCAACTCACCCAGTGACTTTATTTCTTTGCAACTCCTAACTCACCTCTCCTTGAATCCTTTTCCTTCCCCATATTATAATTCATTTATCCAAATGTAACTACTTTTTAATTTCATGACATTTCCCCTTATCCACAACAACTGCAATCTAACATTCAATCTTCTCTAAGTTAAATAGAAAACAACACAAAAAGGTGAGATAACACCGTGAAGTATTATATTTTTAAATTCTAAATCTAATTTAAAAGGATGAGGTCACAAGCACAGAAACCCCACAGCAGCTGGAAGATTTAAGAGCTGTAGTAGGGAAGAAAGCACTCTTTAAAATAGAATTGCCTTTTTAGTTTTTGTGGAAACCTTAGGGGCAGCACAGGAGAGAAAGGTAGACAGGGCTAAAGCAGACCAGCTCAAACAGACTAGAAAGACTTCCAACTTATGCATGCAATACATTGAAAGCTTTGGATTTGAAATCCATTTGATATGTTGATTTGATCATTTATATAAAAAATGTTTCCAAATTTCTGCTCATCACCAGAAATGATTTGAAAAAATCATGCACAATATATCCGCAATAGAGAGATCAGCTGAGTGGTAACTAACGTCTCCTTCGTTTTCTGATGAAGAAGTGCTTAATTCAGGAATTCGCTGCTAAGATAGTTGGAAGACTTCGGGTTAAGAGCTGACTTGGGTTTTCAGCCTCTGAGCCTCATTTAGTAGTGTCCAAAAAACCTGGGGCATATAAATTCAGACTAATGAGTCCATTTAAGTTGGTGTCCAACTTCAGCACAAAGGATGATTCTATCCTTTGTTTAATATATGCAACCAGAATATAACCGCACTTCGGGGGAAAATTATTATTTCTGCCACCGCCAAACCATTTGAACTCCAGAAGATTTGACTACCTTATTTTAACATATGGAATTTTTCATATTATTATTGGCCATTAAATTATAATATTAAGTAAACAAAATAATTATGACCCCATACATTTCATTATTAAAAGCAAAACCTCCTTAGTAAGGCACCATCACATATCAGAAACATGCAAGATGGACAGTTAAGAATTTTTTTTAAGTCTCTCATGAAAAAGACCTCTGTAGCATCTTACTTTAAGGAATATTAGTGTAAGGATACTCTGGAGTGCTCAGCCATTTCAGTAGTTGAGAATTATTTATACAGGATGATTTATAATATATGTACGCACACATACTTTTATTATTATGAATACTATAAGCAAGGCAGTAATATTTCTCAATGTCTGTGTATTCTCCGTTCCTCAGGAAGATGGTTCTATGTAACCACTAGTCCATGCATCTTTCCCCTTTTTTGAAATGATTTATCAAACTGCTTACAAAGAGGTTTGATTTGCTTACGACTGTCATCTTCAATACCTTGTCTGTGGGCAGCTGCCTAAAGAGGAGCCTGGAAATTTTGAAACCTTATGAAACAAGAATAACTTCATAGCTTGTTTCTAAAGTGGCCGGATCTATCTGCATGTTATTTGGAGATTTCCTTTTGTGAAGTTTTAGAGACTATAGTCTCTACATATAAGCTGCTTGTAAAACTCTCCCAAAATATTAATGAGGGAAAGCAGTGAGAAGAGAAAGAATTAAAGAAGTTAGTATTTACCAGGAGTTCTCAAACACACAGTATAGCCAACAGTTGTTACCAACTATTCTCCTGCTCTGCCTATCCTGCAAGCAGAGAACGAGCTTCAACAGACACGTCTCTAATTTCAGTAAGAAATTCACACATGCTTACATGTTAAATGCCTGCTTATATGAGCAAACAACTCTATATTATAGCACAGATTAACTAACGTGATGTTAAACACATTATAAAACAAGTCATTTCCTCCCAAGTAAACAAGCCTATAAAGCCAACAGGCACAGAAAAAGGAAATTTGATTCTGAAATCCATATACTTCAAAAGCAGATTCCTTTTATTTAGTCAATTTAGTTAAGAGGCTGTCTTATTTCTCCAGATCACTGGTAAACAAAAGAAAATGTATTTGGAAACTGTTGGCAAACTGACACATTTTCACATTTGTTCTCCATTTGAAATTACTCTCTTACTTCGAATATGGAGACCAGCCATAGGTCCAAGGTGAAAGAAATCTTAAAATGTCTCTACTTTCTGAGACAGATCACCCCCACTGCAGACCACGTGCTGACTTTATGGGGAAAAAAAAAAAACTGGCAATTTTCTTTGCCATGTCTGTGTCGATGGATGAATTTATACCTCCGGACTAACTGAATTAAAGATATGGAGATCTGGCAGAATCTTGGAGGGGGCTTTAAGGGAGGCTGTGATCGGGCCTGGGGACCATCCTACTTCACTAGAATATATTCAAGATATTTCAAGAACCCCGTCTCTTGGAGTGCAGGCCTTATTTGGATCCATGACAGTGTAAACAGAAAAGATAATGTGCAGAAGTTTCTCATTTTTCAGGCTGGATGATTTTCTCATAGCATCTTTTGAGAGAAGCTTTGAGGCCAAAAGCAGGCTTATGTAGGGCAGAGCCTGGTATTGTCAGTAAGCTCAGTGTATCTGAGGTTGGGGATAAATTCTTGCCAACCCAGACTATGGAGTCACCAGGTGACCTTGTGAGACCTGCCCGCAGCCCCAGAAGTTCTGACTGTGCCACTGCCTCGACTGCAAGAATGGGAGCTTTCTAACTTGTTTTTCAATAAAGGTGAGCTGATTTAGGGCAACTGAGGCCACATTCTTCTCATTACACAGATTTTCCCAAGATCAGGACCTCTGATCAGAAGACCAGGCCTAGTAATGGCTTATTTTCACTCCTCGTTCTATTCAAAAGCATTAGGATGGAAAGTAGTTCTGGGAACGATGACAGCAAAATGGCTTCAAGAAAAGAAGAACGTTTGCTTGTCATGTGAAAGTCATAGTGAAAGTCTGATCTCTTCCTCTGTTCTGAGTAAAGGCAACTTTGCGTAATCGAAGACAGAAAGCTGCTGTAAAAGCATCCTTCACCTTCGGACTAGAGTCTGGGAGAATTCAGAACTCCCTAAAATCTGTCTCAAAGTTTTAAACGATACTTCCATTGCTTTAGGCCTCACACATGATCTATTCTAAAAATGATATATTGTCTAACGAAGAATCAACGTTTCTAATTAGGAAGCAAGAACCAGCACCCTAATCTATAATCAGTAATCTCCTGCTCTATCACAGAAGAGGACTTTAATAATTTATTAATTACATTTAATTATTATTATATGACTCAAACTTCATATATAGAAGATGTGTTTTTATATAACTGCAGTGCACGTTCCCTCCATTAAGATAAAACAACAACATAGTAGAAATTGCCATTATAATATCCTTGGTAACAGCAGTTCAGAATCCTTATTCACACAGATATTTTTGCATGATAAATGTTACGTTTACATTATTTTCTTTCCCATTTTCAGATCCCGCTCAACTCCCTGGTTCAGCTGCCCGGGGTACCTTCTCTCGCTGTTGTTTATTCACTTGTAATATTACTGTTCGTGTCTATTCACTGCATTAAGTGACAAACGACCACTCTGAGTCAGAGCTGACACTATGAGAAGAACCACAGAACATTACACTAGTCATTCTGAAATTCATAATGTGAAAATAACATGTAGCTTAACCCATGAACATTAGTTATATTACTTATCTTTATCATGTGTTATTACTTATCTTTATTATCCTAATCATGCTCGTTTAATTTTTGTGTATTCAAAGCAAACAGCAGATGATTCCAATTACAGCAGTCCTGATTCAAAATAACATGGTTGCATTTATATAAATGATTACTTGCAATATATTGCAATCACATTATGGGATATAACCATGTTCTGTTACACTCAGCTTGCCTCCAACTTAAAGTCTGCACTTATATTAATTCAGAAAGATTTAAAAAGTGAAATTAAAAATGCATATGTACAATGTGATGGGAGACTGAAGAGGAAGCAGGATGGAGAGGAATGAGTGTAACACAGGAAAATAAAGGAAAACGAGTAATCACTAGCAAACTATAGGGATTTACACAAAAAGAGAAGGTGTTTCCTCCTCTTTGTGGTATTCATAGGAGGGTTAGTATGACTAGACTTCATGCGTATGAGCTACAGAAATGTTCATCTTGTGGTCTCTGGTTCACAGCTAGCCAGGGTGGCTTCTGTCCAAAGAAGCTTGGAGGCTCTTCGGTGGTCTCTGTCTAATGAACAGTTTTTTTTAAATCCTCTTCTTACTGGACGAATGTCCCCTATAATAAGAATATCATTGCTAACATCGCCTCTGTGGGCAATTCTGCCTGGATGGAGGAAGAAATACTCTTTGGTTGCATGTGTTACCTCTTGGTTGAGGCACTGAGAGTGGTGTGGGAAAACATGCAGTACAGCTGCCTGTCCTTCCAGTTATTTACAGTTTAAGTAGAAATCTCTCTGTATTAATCTCTGTATTGGTCAAGCAGATACTTTCACAAACACTAAGTCAAGTGTAATAATTTTAACAGAAGTCCTGCTTTTTTTCTAATGGCAGAGGGAGGGTGTGGTGGAGATATTTAAAGCCCTATTACTGTTTAAATAACTTGGATATGATCAAAATCAGCAATGTTTATTATTATTTGTGATAATTTGGTGAAAATCTAGCTGAGAAACATTTAAATATTCCACTTTATATATTAAGAGGAAAAAGTGCCCCTCTGCCATACACTGAATCACAACAGAGTGTGCTTATCTATTCTTGTCACACTTTCACAACTTTTACTGGTTTTGATGCCTTCAAAATATATTTTTTTTAAATTAATACACTCGCCAATTGTATATTCTGGAAGGAAGAGCAGCTGCTTCCTCACAACTGTATGCATAGCCTTTTGAAGAAAATTTTCTTTATTAATAGTAATCTGTTTTTCACAGCGTTGCAATTTCTTCGATAATAGGGTAAAACACAATTTTCCTTTCATGTACTCTGCATACTGAAGTGACAGATGCAATTGCAAGAGACTACTTATGCTGAGGGCAAAATTTAGAACTGCTTAATGTGACTTAATGATTAAAAAATGTATATCATTTATAGATGGCATGTAGTACTCAGCTAAGATATTATTATGGTCAATGAATTCTCTTCCCTGACAGTTAGTAAAAGGGTTTGGAATTAAATTTGTTTTTATTTTACTTTTTCAAGTAGACACACTGAAAGCAACTGAACCAATCATGTGAGCAGCACAAAAGGGGATTCATCCCTTTTATTATTTTGCTCTTTATCTTCTTCTAGACAGAAGTTCACCTATAACAATATATATTCTAACTTGAAACACAGAACCGAGAGAAAGGAAAAAAAACCAAGATGAGTGAAGAAAGGCTATTATACAGCCCTATAGACATGTAAACACTTCCAGGAACGTTGCTTAATAAGGCCAGCTGCTTTCGGCTATAACTCCAAGGCCTGTGACAATCTTTGCATTAAAGTGTTACTTTCTCCCCCAGGCACCACTATCAAGTTAGTGCAGTTCCCTCAAAATACTTACATGCTTTATGTAAAGCTACATGTATAGCACATGCAGGACTGAAGCTACAGCCTGAAGAGAAGATGTACCCACCCACACAAAAGCACTCAAGCAGGCTACCAAACGTCCCTATGCAATGTAACAAATACGACAGGGAAAATGTCAGCACTCGGAAATTTCCTGTAGATTGTAACTCCTGCCAAGAGATGCTGTTATGTAATACAGACACCACAATGTCCCTAAGTGATCCTGAATTACCTTAAGACACCGTGTACACAGTGGGATAGCCAACTTGGCAGTCTTTAAAGCTGATGTATCAAGCACCGTTTCCCTTACGGGCAACGTTAGACTTAACCTTTCCCTCATTTTTCCTAAAAAGACCCATGTGATTTATGTGTTTCTTTAAGGCAACCTGTTGCTAACCAAACTAGATGTATTCCAGCACAAAACAGAAAATGTGAATGACAACTAACTTTCCTAGTACATGGAGGCTAAAATTCAGTGTGCTCGAGTCGATCCTGCATCTGGTGATGTCAGTGGTAAAACTCCCACCGCCTCCAGCATGCAGAAACGAACAACCACGGCACTTATGAGCCATTGGTAAGCACGTAAAACATGCATGCCGTTGTGCTTTTAATTTTCAAATCTCCTGTTTTTAATGAGTCTTGCAAAAAAAAAAAAAGTCTTGCATGTGCAGTTGTGTATGCAAATTCACGTCGACCTACTTTAAATTGTGTTCAGCTTATCGTGTTAAGAAACCTATTCTAAAATTGTATCCTCGGATCACCAGAACGCCCCCAAACCCTCAAAACCAAAAAGCCGAAGCTCCCACTGAAGACAACTGAAACTAATGTAGCTGTGGAAAACACAATGTACTGGAAGCTCAGGTTAGAAAGTGGAGGCAAGAAGAAACCTGCACAGCCTTTGCAACATCTCATTTCTGTAATATCCTCTTTCACTAAAGGCACACTGAAGCTATGCCTCATCCCACTGCAACCACGGTAAAACAGGGTGAAAGCGAGCACCTGGCGATACTTCACAGGCTGTTAAATTTCGTGGTGATTCCTAAGAAGTCTGCTGGGAGCGTGAAGGGCAGTTTTAGTTACAAATTCCTTCACTGCTTTATTTAATATTAAAATGTGAACTTCGCATGCACGATTATACAGTGTGTTTTAAGAGGGCTGTTCATTACGAAGCTAACGGAGCGAAATGCAGTTGCGAAGCAGCTGGGTCACCTGTTTCTTTTACACATGTTCCTAACCAACATTTTAGACACCCGCGTCTCGAAGTGTCTGGGCCCGACCAGTCCTAACGCCGTGAAGGTAACTAAGCCATGGCAACCGCAGCGCGCTCGTCAGGCAGCTTTTCTGCCGCCGCTCCGCAGGAGAGCTCTGCCCGTGACTGGCGGGGTTACGAGGCAGCTCTCATCTTCCGTGCGCAATTTTGGGATTGTGCAAAACTACGAACAGCACTTTTCCGTTGGCTCCCATCAGCAGCTGTTGTCAGAGGGTCTGAGGTTGCACCTAACAGTTTAAACACAATTCTCTGAAATTCAGAACTGAAATGTCATTTCTGGTGCAAGCACAGTAATTTGGGAAGTCTATCGGCTTCTTCCACAGAACGAGATTCATTTCGTTTCCGGCATATGTTACCTCGCAAGTTAATATTCTCTATTCAAAGAATATTTCTATTTTCAAGTGTGCTTTTGCACTTCTTTTCAACTGATCTTATTTTATCGATGACAGGGATACTGTTGTGTTTAGGACTAAAATCTTATTACAATTAAAAAAAATCACAACAATTCTACATGAATATTTTCTCTGCAGAGGTAAAAATTTAAACTGAGTAGCACTAGCAGATGGATTTGCAAGCCAAAAACAAAGACAGTCAGTCTGGTTTCAAGGCTAACTTTCTTTTATTTTTTTTAGTGTGTATTCTTTTAACTTCTAAGTGTATGCCAATCCAGCACTCTGGCTTTCTACACAGTCCGCGAAGAAAAAACGCACAAATAGAAACAACATCTAAAAATCAGACAGGCTTTCAGAAACCCACCCCTGCTCCTCAGGCACTTCCTCCTTGAAGAATCCTGCGGAAAGGAATCATCTTTTTCTTGAAAATCAGCAAACTCTGGCAAACTGACAGGCAAAGCAAATTTACCTCCCTCGAAAGCACGACCGTGTGACTTAGCGGTGTCAGCGAGCGGCCCACTGTCTCACCGAACGTGAGGGTAATCCTTCATTTAAATACACGGCCACCACATTCAGGCACAGCAATCACATGCGGCGGGTCTTTCGGAGCCTGCCTGCCGGCACCCGGGGGCAGGTAAATAAACCAGATTGGAAATAATTCTGGTTTTAAGAATGAACTCGTATTAGCGACATGGATCCAAATCAACAGCTACTGCTACCACGTTAATCTCGTTCCCTTATTTTAATTGCTCGAACTTGAACTTCATAAAACTGACAGAAATTGTTTATGTCACCGCCAGAGGAAATGTGCAGAAAATAACTTTCTTTCGCTTTGCAGGCTTCGTAAAATACACCTGAAATATTTTAATATTCAGAAGCCCATATGTTTTAATGTATAGATAATTTTATGTCAGAACTTTCACATATTTCCAGCAAATGACAGGGCAGATTTAGTGCAAGTTGGGTGGCACTGCCACAAATGTAATTTCAATTTATGGTTATAAATTAAGGCAAATTAGGATTCCTCTACAATATTAATTTAAAGTTTAGTATTGGCATATCTCTTGTACTAGAAATCTGTTACTTTTGTCATCCCTTTTCATCTCCGTTTCTGTACAATATCCACAAGTATTTTTCATTTGTGGGCTATAAAACATCACAGTTATTCATTACATATGGCATTGGCATACTTGTTATAGCTATCTAATGTGCAGTTCAGTACCAAAATACATTTCTCAGTTTAATATACTCCTAATGAATGAAGTAAAATCCAAGTGGTTTGGGGCTTCAGCTGACACTGTAACTTATTACCCTAGTAATCACATCAGGAGAACTGGCCTGTTGACTGCTGCTCCATGCTCAGGGGGTGCAGGGAAACTCACCATAATATTCTCCGGTTACTTATTACTCTAGGGTTTAAAACTACTTCCAAATTTTAGACGATGTCTTTACATGTCCATCAATACTACATTTTAAGACAGTTTCTGCTGTGCTAGCCAACCCTGAGCCCCAAATAAACATCCCAAAGTATATATATCCAAAGTAATTGTTTTATCATTTTGCTTCTTTCAAGTATTTTGTGCCAGATCTCATTAGGGACTGAACCAGAACCAGAAATTCCTGACCAGAGAGTGGCCGGGCAGCTTCTCCCTTGCTGAACAGATCGCCGAATGCTTTGACAACCCACACTTCATTCATTCAATAACACTGCCCATACAGACACACCAAAGAAAATGAACAAGATTATAAGCAATACCCAGGCCTAGGCTGCAGCCTCGTAGTGGAGAAAATATGGACTCTGGGTGTTGCAGAATAATATTATGAAGTTGCATACACATACCAGAGCTTGAAGTCATTGCACTATAATATTTAAAACTTAATAACACGTTACTGCAAATGCTTTCTACTGGGAGAAGCCAGTGAAACTATTCACAGTACTATAAAGAGGAGTCCCTAATTATCTTCAGGTTTTACAAAATGTTATGGCCTTGTACCAAAAATACACATGGATGTGAACAACATTTTATGCGTGTAAAGCTACTCAAGGACACAAGATTTTCAGGACCCAGGCTTATATTCTGCAGTTTGCTGTTTTTGACAACAAAGTGAAGTTTCATTCCAGGAACTGAAATGCATTATTCTCTAACCTTACTTTTCACTATAGCCTTATTTTTCAGCCAATACACTATCAAGCGACACTAATAAGAAAGGCCTATTTTATTCTGTTGGGCAAAGAATAAACTCCATTATCCAAAGACGGAATATTTCAGAACAAGTCTTAAGACTTTCGGTTCGGATTTTCAGGGACGGGGGTTGTAGGCATCGAGTACGAGATTAGTGCCCGCAAAAGGCACAGAACACAAGGCTTGCTATTGGTCCAGCAGAAACGTCACAGGCAGGTTTTTGACCGTGTAGCAGAAGCTCAGAAGTGGGTCGTCCTGCACTGAACACCTGGCTCACCACGCGACAGGGGCAAACCCCATCTAGAGAGCGGGGTGAAGGGAGATTACCTCTTCACCGCAGTACCTTGGGGTGCTACGGACGGACTGGTGCAACTGACCCTTTGTTAACAGAAAAAAACCCATTGCAATATGTCCTACTGGGAGAAGAAAACAAGGACAAAGGCTGCAGTACCGCTGCGGAGCGGAGTGCTTCAGTCAGTATGCAGCCAGCTTCACTGATTTGAAGGAATCTGTTTAAGCTGGGTGAGCAAAATCTGTCAATGGGTAGAATAAACACTATTTCGAGTGCAACCATTTGTAACATGCCTTTACTGGCAAATTTCCTTTAATGAATAATGTAACATCTTTCATACAAGGATTCTGCAGCTCTGTGTTTTTTTTTCCCCTATACTATAGGTATGAAAACTGATGCACAGAATAAATTCTCTTAATAACAGAGCTTAGACTATATCCATTATCACAAGGGTCACACCTGCCTGCTACAATCACATGACTGCAACCAGGGCATGAAACTAAACGTAAAACACCCACATAGTTAAAGCAAACACCTTTTCTTCAGAACATATTGCAGTATAAAACATGAATTAAAAGTAACTCCACATAAATTAAGGGGAAAGCTCTTTTGAATACTAAAAGATAGAAACTGTGTTTAAACTTACAGTTCTGCTATATCAAAGTATGGCCAGGAGGTTCAGTCAACATGTATGTTTTTTGCAGTCTGCACAGTGGCTAAAGACTAGAAAGACTGAAAACATCAAAATGTTGTTGCGGCTGTCTCTCAAAGGGACAGTTAAAGGAGTTCTGAATGAATTTCATCTGCTGCAGGGAAAATATAACCTGAAATGATGAAGTCCAGTAGACTGGGTGCATCCAGGAGCTAGAACACACTCTCACAGGAAACCATTGGATGTTGAGTTTCGTTGGTAGCTATAGTATACAGTTTAAAATAATTGGAAAGTCTCAATTGGACGAAGTCTTAATTCTTAATTTATCTTTTAAAGAAGTTGTTACATACTCCATCCTTCTCATTTAAATTGAGCAGTATCTATTGTGTACACTGTTGCTCTATGTTCAAAAATAAACTGGACAATCATAGTACATCAGACTGTAGGGATATGCTACACTTGCAAGGGACACTTCCAAGATTTCATTTTTCACTGGAATAAACCCTGCTTATGCTCCCCAGAATGTTTTTATTAGAATACATACTTCTTTAAGAGTTTATTAGTTTATTATTGGGAAAAAAAAGCACTTCTAATACTTGAATGCATAAAAAACCTCTTTTAAATCAAAGTAATGGGCCAAAATTGTCATGATGTAATTCACTGGCTTCAGTGGAGTTATGCCAGCTTACCTTAGAATTAAATTTGGCTCACTAAGTTTATTAGGAAAAAAATACTATGGAAATTTTTTTTGAAATATGAAAGTGAATTGTGTAAGATCACACTGGAATAAAAATGTAAATACAGGCATAAAAATAATTACACAAAACTCTGTATGGGCGTCAAGACCAAGATTATCAGAACCTGGTCTGATGTAAAGAAACACACATAAACTACCACAAAACAAGAATAAAATAATTTCTCACAGGTTCAAGGCAAAAGACATTTCCCCTTAGAGAAAATTTTATAAAAGGCTCCTTCTCTTCAGTGAAGGCAACAGAATGGAAGGCAACGAAATGTGGCAGGTAAAACCTCTGCATCTCCAAACATTATTCAAATTTAAAGAATGAAAATGTTTCATTACAAGATGAGGAAAAAGACATATGTGCTTGAAAGTCACTCAATCCTCCGATTTATATATTACCAAACTCATAGGATCTGCAGTTTGTCAGTCTGCAGAAAGCAAAAAAAAAGGGGTTTCTGATCTCATAAACTGGCAAAAAATGGATTGTGTATTGACCTCTTCAGCTCTGCAGGTATTTGGCACCATTTATCCTTGTTGTCACAGAACCAAACACATCTACCATGAGCGTGATTGCTATGGAGTTTATCAAAATCAGGGGAGAAGGCTTCATTTAAACAACTGAGACACCACACTGGTGTAATGTCGATCCTGGCCTAATTCCCTCACCTAGCTGAACATGGAGACCACTGAACGCTATTATCATAAACTATTCTGTAGCTGTGGGCACGGCAGAGCTAAAGTATAATGAGGCTGGATTTCTAAAGAATCATTGGGAACTTACATAGTGTCATTAAAAAGCTAAGAGGAAATGATCTCTTGAAACCTTGTTTATGGGCTGGAGGTTTCTTTCAGCTGCTATAATCATTTGCTGTTGAACTAACACCACTAAAAGTTGTAATATAGCATTGCCTTTGCATAGAAGCACCTAAAGAGACTGCCGTGTCTAAGCAGACACTAAAGGTTGAATTTGTCCTGGCAGTTTATTTTTCACATCCATATTCATCAAAAATAACTTCTGACAGAAGGTGTGTGCATAGGAAATAAGCTGTTTTTTCACTAGGCTACAAGAGATTTTGCAGTATCATGTTCATTCATTCATAGCTAAGTATGCATGTTGGCAAGATCTATGTATGGACTGCATGATTGGGCTGGAGTGCAGACAGAATTTACTCCCCTTCATTAATGTGGGTTTGAACATGACTAGACCATCTTTCTTCTTCCATCTCCCAATTAAAGGACTCCTTCACCATACTATTTTTAAAAAAGAGTATTAACTTTCTTAAAAAAAATGTATCTTGAAGTAAACTCTTTTTAAATTGTCATTTTAAAGTCTAAAACTCTGGAACCTCTCTCCCATCTGAACTGGGAATTTGAAAAATACAGTCACACTGTCTCCTATTCTACATCAGCCTGTCATGCGTACACATTGACAGTCAAGCAAATCTCACACCTGTTGCTATGGAGGGATAGCTTGTTGTATATTTTGTTTCAAAAATCAGTGCAACAGTATTGTACTTCCAATATGCACCACATCTTCAAAACAGGCATTGTAACCACAGACCCATTGTGTGGTAAGTTGGTTTTCTGTCTCCTGATTTCTTTTTTAAATAAATATCAGCATGACCCTACTCTACTACATTAGCGCCAACTCTAAGGAGATCAGTAGCTGGCCACTGATCAGGTGACAGGCACCATTTCAAGCAAAAATAAAAGGCTGTAAGGGAAGATGCACCTGCTTTTTATTTAAGATTTCATATTGCCTCTTCAATGGTTTCTGCTTGCTGACAAGCAAACTTATGACCTATGCATCAGCACCTAGAACCACCTCCTTGTTGAAAGTAGGTATTTGCTGACTTATGTATTTACCATTTGTCACATACACAGGGGAGCTGACAAATATGATCTTCTTGTTCTTACTTAATAATTTTGTGGAGCAAGAAATGACTCAGTCATTTCTTCTTTACTTAACTTGTTCCTAACTTTGGCAATGTGTCAAAAAAAAAAAAAAACAAAAACAAAAACAAAAAAACCCCAAACCCAGACCCAGCTCACCACTACTTCCCTTCACTAACATACAAAGTCAAAGTGAATTTCCAGCTGGCAAAATGAAATGCAATGTTGATTTGGAATGCAATATATTTTAAACATTTGGCCTTTAAAGCACAAAATACTTACATTTGAAATATAGTAGGTTTGTCACAAATCCACAAAGCCATATCAAATCAGGAAATACATGTTGTTAGAGTTGATTAATGCTGACTTTGCAGTTTCCTGATTTTTGTATGTATGTGTCACAGGCCTAACTCTGTGACAGCAACGCTGCCAAGTACTTGACTTCCCAAATATGATCTATTTTTAAACAGCTATCCTCTTGTGGAAAGTCTTCCAATTATATTATGTATAACTAAGCTTTCTGATTTTACCTTCAACTTGACAAAGTGCACCAAAGCCAAAATTTGAGAATTTCCTATTACATTGAAATACATTCCAAGTCTTGCCATTTTCATGCTATTGATAATTGCTGCGACAGAAGTCAACAAACACTGAACTCATTCCCTGAAATATGAGTTCCAGAAAGGGCTTGAAGACTTTTTTTCAGTACTGATACAAACTGATTTGTGTGCTTACAAATTGTCTATCAGTTGCCTAACATTAGAAGCACAAAATAATGAAATATCTAATATGAGAAACCTTTAATTACGTACCATTTGTTCACTTAAATTCAACTTATTGCCTCATCCTCGGTGCCAGTACAGAGCATATAACTATGGAATCCAATTCCATCCACTTGGAGGAAGGCTTATTCTAACCTCATGCTTAAGAGATTACTGCACCGATTAGCTCTTCCCAAGATTCCTTACCTGCATCTGAAGGAAGGGTAAAGGCATGAAAAAGGGGAAAGATATCAAGTGTGCAGAACTTTTCCGGCCCTCTCTCTTGTGTTTCAGGCTGGAATATGAGAGACAAGGACTACAGTGATGAAAAAAATAGGTGCAAAATTTCTTTTACAAGGCCTGATTATGCAAGGGATAGGTGGAACATTATTCTTGCTGTATAATTTCCTTTGGTGACTGGAACATATTCTGGCATTAAGATTTCCCCCTTAGAGATGAAAAGCATTCACATTTGTTCCAAACCTGTTTCCACCAAAATCAGAAGGAACTTTGTTCTGATTTCAATGAAAATTAAGCTCTTCACAATATGCTTATCTTGCACTTTGTCTAGTTGAATGCACAAACACCCTACATGCCCCAGAAGGGGTGTAGCTCAACTATTTCTCTTCCTAGAACATGCCATCACAACTGATGCCAATAAGAAGACTAAGAGGTAAATGGGAGAGCTGTGCAAGTCTATGTGCCCTTAGAAAGAGCAGCTGAAAGGGGAGAAGAGTTCCCAGAATGGAAGAGGAAAAAGGCAGTAAGAAAATAAATGATAATTTCAAGGTTCTAGTAGTTTAATATAAGCTAAACAAATGATAGAACAAATCACAAGTATATTTAAATGATTTCAGACTGAATCCTCCTCTGTTAAGTATTTTATCTCAATAGTGTACCTATCATACTTTGAATCTCAAAATTTATCACACTAAAAATTCTAGGAATAAACCCAAGCATCATGTAATTCAATGAGTTTCTGCAGTAGAGCAAAATATGATGTTGATGTATTCTCTTTGAGAAACGATGAGTAAAAATGGCATTATGTGGATCCAATCTAGTTGAACTGGAACAGCTGTACGACACTTTATTATATCCCAATTGGTAACATCAAATGCTGGTGTGGAAAATTCACTCCCAGAAAGTGGAACACACCTCAAGGATAGACAGAATATACATTTTTATGTTACAAGATTCTTGGCTGCTATCTAAACAACAAAGCAAATGTTTCAGATTTCCACAATGTGCTCCCAAAGAATTCCAGTTTTCAAAGAATGCTGACAAATATACAAGCTGTAGTTAACCAACAAGTTCATGACAAAACTGTCAGACCAGTCTTTCCTTTGAGATGCCTGGGTTTTGAATAACTATAGCAGGTAATTTTTATGTGAAGACCTCACAAATACCTTTGAGGCCAAGGTGTGGTTGCCCAGAAGTTCCAAAAATTACACTGTTAGGTCATGAATCAAGAAAGCTCTTTAATAACTGCAAAATTAATAACCCAAATAAATATGTTTTATTCTGATCTTCAAAGTCAGACTCTGGAAATGGAGGCACCCAAGAAAGGAAACTCTTTTTGAGAGCACTCTAGCCCAGTAAGGAAGGTATGCGTTACAGAGCCTGTCCAGAAGGACACCTGGGCAGTTTTGAATTCTGCAGAAGCTTTGTAACGCTTCAGAGAAATACACATATATTCTCAGTGTCCAACTGTGGTATAGTGTAAGATAAAACAACTGCTACAATGTCTTAGAAAGTTAAAGCACTTTGTTATAGACCACAGCAATTTGTGTTTAAAAGGCGTAACATCCTGATATTATATGACTCTCTGTCAAGCTATTCGGATACTGGAAAGGTCAAATAAATTCTAGCATTGAGTTATACACCCCTTACAGCCCATGGATTCAAACGGAATTAAAGGGGTATAATTTAGGATAACATTAGCTCTATCATGGCCTCTCAAATTGTATGAGGATAATCAGTATCAGATGGGTATGCACATCTGTTGTATGCATGTGAATATGTTTTTTTTTAATATACATCATTTTTGTGCATGTAATGTAGGCCTCTATCGGCTGAAGAAACAATTCTAAGTTTACCTGTGCTAGCTAATTCCCTGTATCTCTGTTAATAATATTCACATTAATCCCAGGAGACAGTCCTTCCCACACGCCACACACTCAAGGGATTGTCAACCACAGTGCTCCAAACATACGGAGAACTCATTTTGTCCATAGGAGGAAGTCTGCCCAATGTACACTGCACAGCAGCTATTACACGGTTAAGGGCTTATGAAACTCAAGTCTTCTCTAACCTCTGAGAAATCAAAAGAAGAAAGAAAGAAAGAAAGAAACAGGAGGCAACTCTACAGTAAAAAGCAGAATTCTTTATTTTTTCTCACTAGGCTCAGCAGACGCAAGTTCTGCCTGACTCTCTTAATCTCCCCAGTTGCTCCATTTTCCCTTTAATCTTTTGTAATTGCAGTACTGACAGTCCTTCTTGCTTCCAGTAAACTGCACCTTGCATCTCACATGCCACCCAGAACAGATGGATGAGAAGATCAAAAATGAAGGCAGAAGGTCCCCCTACTCCCAGAAAAAGGTCACAGAGCTATCTGGACCTTACATGTATGTCCATAATAAGCACTTTTGAAGTGCCAGGAGATTAATTATATAATTAATGAAAGTCTGGACATTAAATGAGTTCATTTTGTTCTTCTCCTCATTGGGTGTAACAGAAATTTGAGATTTCCTCTCAAATTATTAATTAGTATTTCTAATGGGGACTATGCTTCTCCCAGGCAAGGGAAGCTGCACAGCACTGTGCTCAGAGCCCAGCAAGGCTGCTGCGTAACAAACTCCCAGGGGCAGCGCTGAAGGGAGAAACATCGCTGCCAGAACCAAAGCAGTGGTGAGACCTGTGGCCAGTTCATTGCAACAGGTTTACATGATACTTTTCCGGAAAAAGCTGGACATCGGCTGAAGTTCACTAATACTATGGTTGGGGGTAATGTGTGCAAAGGACACGCTCTGGCTTTACAGTCCCTAGCTGTATGCAAACCAGTGCGGATTGCACTTCAAGAGACCTCGGTTCAGTCCCTGCTTGCCACTGGCTCCGGGGTCAGCCAGCAGAGCAGGAAAGTCAGTTAATTTCACTGTGTCTCATTTCTCCAGCTGCAAAATGGGGATGCAAAGCTCCTGCTTTTTTAGGGGTGGAGAGGGAAAATGACATAAGAAAATATTTAAAGATGAGAAATGGAAATCCTTCCCTGAAACTAAGTTAATACACTTTCAGGGGGAAAAAAAAAGGAAGCTCTTATCATTAAGCAAAAGAAATCAGTGTGTATATATATGTATTTTCCAGCAAAAACTATGTGATTTATGGAAAAAATATTTGTAATAAAAAAAAGAAATGAATGGCAAATTTCAACCACTTCTACTCAGCGTTACTGACAAGTTCGAGGATTTGAAAAAATAAATCTATAATCCTGATTTAGTCTTTGTCTCACATGCAGGCTGCAGTTTCATGAGCAACTTAACCTTATTTACTGCTACTGAGAGCAGCAGTCCTGCCCTCTGTGTTGTCCGTGATCATGTTTCCAGCTCCCTTGTTTGTGCTGGCATCAGTGCTTGGGCAGCTGTGCAGCTGGACTGAAAATTAATCTGACAAAAAAAAAAAAAAGATTTTTTTCAGCTGAAGCAGCTCCCTGAACAGACAAGCTAGCGCTGACACAGAGAGGGACAACGACGAATAGCTGAAGGATAATGCAGAGGGAGGGACAACCTCTTTCAGTGACACCAGGGACTTAAATAGACTTAAATCAATCATGAAACCACTTCCTCAGTCTTATATCCAATGGCCATAGGATCTTTTTACATCTTTGGTGGGGGAGCCAATCTTCACACAGACAGAAGGCTGACAAGTCACTTCCCACAGGTCCCCGCTGTGCAAATGTAGTAAATGCAAGGCTGTTCAAGACAGTTTGGCCTGGGATAAAACGGACGTAAGCGACACAGCGTGTACCATGGGGCCGGACTCTGGCCATGGTCAGGCACCACAGCAGCATCTCAGGTGCAGCGCTTATGTTCCTTTTGGTAAGATGCATTTTTACTTAGCAGAAGATAGAGGATAACCCACTATTTTAAAGTGGGTTTTAAAGTTTTTAAAGTTTTAAAGTTTACCACATGGGGGAAAAAGATCTTCTTGAACTCAAATTAATACAGTAAAAGGGATCATACCCCTGAATACATTAGAAAAAAAGAAAATGTTTTGAATCCATAATTTGCCCAGGGAAATCCGGAAAAGTAACATTCTAAGAGTAACATTTGGAATATCCTTCCAAGGGATTCCCACTATTACAATTACAGTATTCCTAGCATTTTTCCCTTCTATGGGCCTTTGACAGAGTACTGATTTCAATACAAATACTAATATCTTCAAGATAATCTCACACTTTATTTTAAAAAGACTTACTTTTCCTGAAAAGTCAGTTTTCATAATACATGTTTTGGTCCTAGATGACAAATGTCCTAGAAAAATGTTTATTATTTCTCAGTCTCTGGTGAGAACTTAAAATAAGTCTCTAGTGACATTACCTGCATATTCTTTGCAGAATTATAAAGCATTCTGTAGCAGAAGTGCTAGAGAAAGCAGAGTATCATTTCATTAAAAGTCAAAACATAATTCAGTAATATCTTAAACTTTAATTTTTAACAATGTCAGTACCACATTTATACTTGAGTCTTGTGTTGATTACATTTCTAATATTCTTATAAATAAAAGAATAAGAGCAATATCTTCATGTGATTTAAAAAACACCAACAGCTGGAAGGAATCTTCTCTGTACTTGTGCTTAAATCAATTAAATAGATCCAGATCTTAGGAAAGTTCTCTAATCATACTTCAATTATTACCCAAGCTTTAAAAAAGACAGATAGAAAGAGAAAGAAAAAAGCTTCAAGTTATCAGTGCCTCATCTTCCTTGTTATTACTTAGAATATGCAATGTTAAAAGATATCATATGTTAAAAGACACCAAATAATGAGCTCTTCATTTATGCCAAGTGAGCTGATCATTTTCTTATGATGAAAGTATTTTTCCGAGCAGTAACACTTAACTTAAACGGAAATATTCACAATCTTCTTCTCTGGCTAATTAAAAGCACTCCTTCTGATTAAACGTGAATCTTAACAATGTTTTCCATCCCTATCCCTCCCCATTCCATTGTAAATCAGTGCTCTTGAGTTGAGGCTCTTGTTTTAAGGACTGTCCCTACACTAATTTTATTTTTATTATTTTAAGAGTTCTTAAAAATATCAGTCAAGTGAAACATGATTTGGTCTTTGCATGAAGGCATAATAGGCATTTGCCAATTTATTGTTTCTAACGGTTTAATGAATGACAGCTTCCATAAAGTAAAATAAATAACATTTTGTGTTATCACTGAATAGTCACGCGGGCCATTTGTTAATTGGGAGGAAATTAGCTGACTCCGTTCGCGACGTGCGCGCTCTTCTCAGACCTCACATAGCAATTTGTCCTGTGGCTCAGAGAGCCGAGGCGTATGACAAAGACTAGTTGGGGCAGACTTTTGTAAAGCCTCCATACATCACACTTGCTTTGCAGCTCCTCTGACCCGTAAATAGACGGTGCTCGGATGGTGATAGTTCTGCGACAGCCAGGGCAGCTGCCTGGCAACTCAGTGGTGGATGTTAGTTTTCCCTCAAAGCTGGCTGCACTGCCCAACACACCACCACGCCAAGTGGTGGCTCGCAGGGTGGCTGGCGGCCCCAGCGGCCCGGGAGCAGGGAGCAGTGACCAAACACCCCGCTCGCCTTTGCCCTTCCCCTGCTCCGGACTGCTGGCTCGTGGGTTTGGTAGCAGCAAGAAGCTTTAAATAACCTTTAAGTGGCTCTTGTCATGCAGTTGTTTCTGTAGATCAGCCTGATGACCTGACAGAGAATGAGCAACTTCCTGGGGATTAATGGCAACTCAAAGACCAGGCTATGCCCTAAAACACAGAAAACTAAAGGAAAAAATAGGCCAAAAGACCCCCCCCCCAAATCCCTCCGCATGACAGGTAGCAGAAGAGGGCTGATGTAAACACTAGCAAGTTAATATACCATCGATACTTTGCCTATAAAATACGCATTCCCCTGCTTAACTTTCTTAGCTGTAAAAAAATACCAACCAAACCCTCCCAACGCCCTGTATTGCTATTTAAACTATCAATAAACCAAGCATTTAAAATGATTTTGTTTGGCTAGTAGTGTTTGTAAACACTTCTGATGAGTCAGAATTCATTCTCCTAATGTAAAAATAAACTTATTTTTAAAAATATTCATTTTTTTGAATGATACCAGTGTAAGTACTTGAACAGATTACTAACAAAAAACGGATCAAGACTTTGTAGCACCTTTTATTATTTAATATACCATTTATTGTTAAATTCATAGCAAGATTAAAAACCTTTTAATTAAAAAAACAAAGAATTAGGCATGCAATATATTTTCAAAGGAAATGCTAGTCCGTGAGAACAAAACACCACACCACCAATTCAGCTCTCTGCAAAGAGATGTCTAAAGATCCCAGCCTGCTAATGAAACCTTTTCTATTTTTGCCTGCGGAACTTGCATTCACTTTATGCAGCTTAAGAGATGATTGAGAAACACATCTAAGAAATACGATAATTATTACTTTTTATAAAAGACAGAAGGCATGACTATAAGATTAGTTTTTAAAATGCCTCCAGCAATTGGAATTAGGACTAACACCTTTATGAGGGTAGGAGGTACCTTCTCATACCACCAGAGGCTAGGAGGCAAAGAAAGGAGTTTAAAGGAAAAAAGCAGGAAAACAGCTCCTCCTTTTTGAACTTGCAGCCGAAAAAGTTTTAGGTAATTGTAGAGCTAACGGACCATGTTTAATGTCTAAAAGGAAATCTGACAGATCAAACACAGAAGCTGTAAATTACCAGTAATGACAGCGATCTTTTCATTTGACTATAAGTATATAAAACCACAAACTCAGTGAACACAATAATAACTCAAAGATAGGAATCTAAGGAGACTCAGTTTGTGTATTTATTTGGTTCTCTGGTATACTGTTAAGCTGGAAGAGAGAAACATGTTTGGTTTTCTCAGCAATGATATAGATATAAAAAGACATTTATGCAAGAGCTAAAACAGTGAGTGCCAAAAGATTACATTCCCCAAACTTTACAGGTACAGAGCCAGGCCCTTGGTAGTACAAAAGGGCATTTTGTGCAGGAACACCCAGCTGGCGGGAACAGCGGAAGGTATTTCAGTGGAGCTACCAAAACAAGTGGAAGCAGCCCAAAGGCTGATCTCACTTGTGGTCCAATTTATGCTTCCTGTCTCATCCCAAGCCTAAAGGAAGTGTGAAACCATATATGATATCAAGATCACAGATCTGGGACACCTGAGTATGTGTACCACAGGGAGCATATACTGGCTTATTAATGTTATTCAAAACTTGGGATGTGACCTCAGTACTTTTGACAAAGGTTACTGGCATCATTTTTAAGCCAGGGAGTCTGCCTGGTTCACACCTAAGATTTGTCCTGTTCAGTGACTTTACTCGGGCGTGCATCACTTGTGCACCAAGGCGTTTCTGCTTGGAAAAGCTTTGGTGAGCATACGACTATAGGGCTGTAGTGATACCTGCACAATATAGCTGTTCCCTTTGCTAAAGGTGAACAAATACACAAGAGTAGGGGGCCTTTGTATCAGTATAAGTGAACTATTTTACCGTGACTGTATAATTAAAGTGATATCATTTTATAATGTAAATTAGGCAAAAAATCAATGATAACAATACATAATTTATGCTGTAATGAAAATAATAGAAACAAGCTGTAAAATCATGTGCTGTTTCAATCACAACTGCTTGTTACGCTTGCCAGTGAAGCACTTCTTACAAATATTGTGCCTTCAGTGCTCAGTGTTAAAGTCTGTAAAGGAGAATCAAGACTAAAGAACAAGCAAAATTTTATTCCTTCCTCTTTTTTTCTCTCCCATGGGTGTGTTTGCAAAGCAGTTGTCTCTAAAATCTTCCTACGTTAGCCAGAGCCAGTGATTGGAATCTATATATCACATCCTTTCTAAGGCATGAATACTGTAACTTTGTTTATATATTTACCATCACATTACACATCTACAAAGTCTGTATTATTCTCTAATGGAATAACATATCCTTTTTTAACGGATGGGCTAACTTCACTCTCGCCTGTTTTCCTTCTTATAATATACACAATGCTGTGTGCAGCTTGTGGCCAGTTTATTGCTGAGTGAACAGGGATGTTTTCTGCAGCCACAGGAGATGAGCATGTGCTTGGATCCCAGACTGAGGACGGAGGATCATTACTTTTCATCCCAAATGCCTGGCATCCAGAGTGGACTGCCCAGGACCGGGTTAGGTGCCTGCCCATGAGAGAATGAGATGCCTCGGAAAGGAATTTGCAGCAGACAGCAAAGCTGAGCGAGGAGCTGTTGAAACTAGCCAAGTGAAACACTGAAGAGAAGGGTGTGCCCTGAATTCTTCTCCTTTTGTAGCTTAGGTATCTTTTTATGGCCTGCAAGGCAGCGTGTGTGTCAGACAGGGTTTCACAGCCCCAAATCCACCCCAGCTCGTTCAGGTGCTTAGCTGCTTGTTTTCAAAACCAAAGCACAATCTATTTAAATACTGTTATAGGGTTAGACTATAAAGGACACGGGAGCCCTGGTTTAATTCCTTCCTTAGCCTGACATGTTTCAAACCTACTTTTCACTTCCCAGAAGAACACTCCCACCCCATTACACCAGGGAAAAACAGGGGTGGGAGCGAGGATGGGGACACCAACCCCTTTCTGCTTGAACTGTGCCAATACTACAAGCAAGACAAGGTTCACAGATGGCACCGAGGAAGCAGGAATCGCTAGCCCAGTAAGGAGTTCACCTGAATTCCCACCCCTTGCCCTCATGATTACTTCTGTATTTTATTGAAGACTTATTAGTGTAAAAGACATAATTAACAGAAAAGGTAGTTTACAGTAGTCTTTTTTTGGATAAAGTCTTTTTAAAGTATATTACCCTTTATTCTCCTATTATTATTCCCTCAGTATGTGACAGTCTCTTGGGATATTTCACACTTCTTTTTAAATTCCAGGGACACACTGCTTAACAATGACTTTCAATTAGTTCTCCATTTAATAAATAACTGCATATAATTGAATAGCTTTGTAAGTATTAAACACAGAAAATACTGTTAAAATTTAAAATCTTCAGTTATATGCTTGCAGCCAGTGAACAGGATTGTTCACATTAAAATAAAATTAAGGGATTATAAAATGGAGTGCTTATGTTTAGAAATGGATCATTTGCAATTTAAGAAAAAAGATAATTTATGAAGTTCAAAATAAAATACATGATTGCATTGAGGACCTGAACAAAAGGCTTCCGCTTTCTTATCAGCATCAATGATAGCATGAGTATGAATAATATGAACTGATTGAATCATTACTAACCATTTTTGCATAAATTTTTAGTTTCACTTCTCCAATATCACTTACAGTTTTATAAAAGATAAAATTATATTTCTTCTAGAAGCTATAAAGAGAAACCACAGAACTTGATCTGTGACAACTATTAAGATGATATAAATGATCTCTCTAAATATAAGTTATATGTAACAAAACTCTTGGATCATATTTCCTAGCCATTGTCCTCCATGCAGAAGGCTTTTGCTTCAGTTTTGATGAAGCCAGAACTGGGACAAAGCATTTCTTCTGCAGTCTCTCAAACTAGTCCTTATGCTCTCAAGACAGTTGGGAATTCGGGAACAAGGACTGACATATAACCTGGGTACCAGTTTCTGTGGGAAAAGCAAGATTTGCTTGCTTTTTTGAGAAGCCATGGTTACGTGCTTAAACAGAAGCTGGCTTTCTTTCGTCATGTGCTACAGGGATATTCCCATTTACACAGAAAAGCAAGTAACATTTTGCGGGAGGACAGAAACTGTGCTGTTACCTGTGTGTGACCTAACCAGGTTGGGCATTGCGGCTGCATTGCGAACTTACTAACATAGGGAATGAGGGAAAAGTAGTCAATCCTGTGTTAATTATGGAGCCAGCAGATCATTCAGCAGCCAATACTTCTTTTGTCTGGGAGGTGACTTGAAATGGTGACAGCAAAAGACGATTACCCTTTAAACAGTGTACAATTCCATACCTTTCAAATGTAAGCCTTAATTTGGACCAGGAAAAAGATGAGATTAAGAGAATGTTTCATGTAAAGCATATGGATGATCAATCATTCAGAAAAAAATGTTTGATTACAAGTATTGTGTTACTTCAGTGCTCTTTGAAGGCAGATGAGATGAAATGTATGTTTAAATACGTCAAACGTGTTCGAGAAATACTTCAAACAGCTATTGCACAGGGCTGTCTTATGGAATGGTCTCATGAGACCAAAGACTTGGGCCCTGATTTCACAGTGAGACGCAGAGAGGCTGGACACCAAACTGCATGACTCATTACACACATGCGCACATGGTGCCCAGGGACTGCACCACGGCCATTCTCCTACATTTTCAGGCGTAAGTACTGCTTTTTCACAAAGTTATTTAACCTAGAAGGTATCTCAGCATACTAAAGGAATACGTAGAACGCAGCAGGAAGCAATGTAAAGACAGCGTTTGATAACGATTTCTCCCCGTGTTTGCACAGTTATCTCTCTGACGATCATCTTTTGTGGGGTTTTCTTTAGGGGAGTCTGGTAAAAAGACAGGCTTTTGTTTTTCTGCTTTCTGATGTTTATTATTTTTGTCATGAACCAAAGGGACTACTGATGCATATAAATCAGTAAATGAAAGCTAATGAAGGACAATGCCAATGTTGAACTGTAAACATCTGCTATAAATCTTTCAAGGGTCCCTGAAAAGTAAGGGGCACAGAGACTTATTAGGGTCTCACTTGTGTAGGCATCTTCATTTAAATAAAACTAAGTGAAGCATGAAGGAAAGATTGGTGAATCAAAACTTCTATTATTATAAGGAGGAGTTTTTTCTACTACAGAAATAAAAAACTAGTGATCAGTGTAAGCCAGGCTTCCTGCTTTACTCAAATGAAAACAAAAAGTTGCATGGTTATTTGATCACCTTCCAAAGGAAATTTTATATGAAAGCTCCAAATTTCTTTACAGCACACGAAAGGATAAAACAGCCTAGGTGAATACTGAGGCTTCTGGCACTCCCTGTAAAAATCACATTAACTGCCTAAGACGAAAACATTTTGCAGAGTCCTGCACAGTGATAAGGCCTGAAGATGCTGTATAGACAATCCCAGTTTACCACAAGAAAAAAAAAAATCAGTATGTAAGAACTTGCAGATGACAAGGATGAAACTGATTATGGAGAGATGTTTCACAGCTCTGTTTTACCACACAAGGACATCAGAAAGAATGCCTGATGATCAGAATAATTGCATAAACAAATGCACGGATAATCAGTCAAGTTTACAGATAAATTACTGTGGCTTTTCTGGGGAATTCAGTTGTTTCAAAAGCTCAAACTATGGCAGATGGCTGTAGGATGTTCTCCTTTACAGGCCTGCGCTACCAAATGTGCTGCTAAAATATAACCTAATGTTCTACCCTTCATTTAGACGTGTCTGCCATGGGAGCTGGATGGGATTCCCCTTCAGCAGCTAGAGGTAGTGACACAGGGTCTTATTTTCCAGAGCGCTGCCCTCATGCATCTGGGCTCGACCCTACTACTCATCATGAAACAAGCCCTTCCTGGGCTTCCTCACGCTTAGCTCTTCTGTGTGACATTTTACTTCTGAACACTGCTTCCCTGTTGCCTCGCCGTACGCGTGCGGTTTTATGTAGAGCCGCTCATGGGTACTGGTGCCGTCTCGTGGAACAGCCTTTGCAGGAGCTCACGCAGCGGTGCTGTGGGACCTGGGAGGCTCTGGCCTGGAGGACTCCCTAGTGGATGTGCTTCCCACTACTTTCTGTGTACTATAGTTCTGAAACTATAGCCCAGCTGGGTAATTTTCTTTTCAGAAGCCTTCACTGAGAGCTTTTTTAACTATAAAAATTCACCCCTTCCTGGAACTTGTCAAGGCATTAGCTTCTTAAAAGATAGTTTTCAAAACAACTATTTAAAAAGGCCCATGTAGATATTGCTGTGGCCAGTGTCACCCCTTTGCACGAAGGTGCAGGGAGTCAAGTTTCACCCCACAGCGCAGCAGGACAGACCGCGTCGGTGCGGGCAGGCATGGACACGTAGTGGCGCAGAGCCCAGCAGCCTCCGGAGGGCTCGCAGGTCTCTCCTGCCCCGTGGTGCCCATCGCCCTCAGCGGCCCTGGGATGGGGAAAGGCCGTGTGTCCTTGGGTCCCCTCCTCTGCGCTGCCGAGGGGTTGGCCCGGGCTGGGACGGGCCCCAGGGAGGCACTGCGCGCCCCGAGCTACTGAGCCCCGGCCAGTGCATTAGGGCTCACTATGCTCTCCCCTGCTTACTCCGGATTTTTTATTGCTTTCTCCACAATGTTCAGCTAAGCAGAGACTGTAGTGAGATTTTTGGTGTGAATTTGTGGACTTTCTTTCTCTGAGCATTCTGTTCTTTAGAAAGGTGATGTAAAAACATTCTGTATGCATTTAATCCTTTTTTTGGAATAGTGCTTATTAATCTTAAGAACAACTGCACTGAACTTCCTTATCACTGTTTTCTTTTATGGACAGCGTGTCACACCAAGATGTAATTTGCTTTTTTTATATATATATATTTTCCCATAACTTTTTTAGTGTAATGCTCAATAAATATTTAAGTGCCAGCATGAAGTGGATTATTGTTAACATGTTGCAGGAAAATTGCACAGTGCTAAAGCTTGCAATAAAAATAAGCAGAACGCCCACTGTTAATACACTGTAGTTAAGTGTATTAGCTGTTTTCAAAAGCATTAACTCCCACACAAATAGCAATGCTATTTTGTCCAATATATTATTATCAGACAGTGAAAATCAGTTGGGGACTATCTAAAGCCTTTATGCCCATATGTATTAAAACAAAATTGTTTCACAAATTAGGAAATTGTGTGGGAACAGCACTTGAGACAGCACTTTACTAGGTGTAAACAAATAATAATAATAAAAAATTATGAAATTACACACTAGTCTTACAAATGACTCTTCTCTGTTCCCAACCTGATATTCAAAACCATTGAAGAAAATTTTTTTCCCCCCACCTCTCTCTTTTTATGGCATTTTCTGTCTCATTAGCTGGTGAGACTTCATAAATTCTGAGCTCTTGTACTTTTCCTTTCACTGAAGTAAGAAAACTAATACTGAATAGAAATGATGTACAAAAAGAAGCATTTACTAATGATCTTTATGTGGCAGTGGGAGCCCTTCATGAAGGTGCTGATTATCCTTTTGTTTCTACTTCCTGTTCGTGTGTCTCAACAGCGGCATCATGAAAATAATAATAATTTGCACCCAGATTCTCAAAGTGGCTTGCAAATATTAATTAATTGCAAACCTAATTAAGCCTTTGAGACAGATTTTATACTCCTATTGTGCTCTGGAAACCTACGTGCGTCTCTCCTTAAAGCATATTCTTCTCCTTATGGGCCTATTCAAAACCCTGTAAAGTTAAGGAAAAAAAGAATTAAAGGTTGGGGGGAAGGGGGAAAAGGTGAAGAGGGAAGAGTGAGAGAAAGAGAATGCCCTTCTTTTATTAGGCATTGCACTAGGCTCTAACTACCTAAAACAGGAAAAATGCTGTATTTTCAGAGCATTTTCTGTTGGTAATGGTAGTAGAGACAACTATGTTTTGTCCTAAGGTGGTGTTATGTGACAAATAGTAAAAACACGACTAAAATGGTAAAACTGTGTCTTAATTTTACACATTCTCAGATGATGACCATCATCTGGATGCCAGTATGCTTCACATCTGGCTGTAGTTTTGGGGTTCAGACAATGCACTGAGCTGCAGTGGTGTGCTGTCTCATAGCAAGGGTAAATCCTGTCACATATCCCTCCTGGTGCTAAACTGTCACAGGTTCAAATAACAACTTTTCAACTTAAAAAAAAAAAATCCTTGAAAAAGCATCCTCTAGGGAGAAGCTACTAAAGATTTCCCTTTCATTTGGGAAAGCACAGTTTGGTAAAAAGGTGGGATGTTTGTCCCTTAGAATAACTATTGCAAGAAACACTTTCTTTTCCACCTCTTTTTGTTATGGTGCTCTTATTTCTTTTTCAGAAAATCTCTCATCACTGTGGTGGATCAAAATGCAGATAATACTGCTGGTTATCTTTTTCCCCACTTTAACATCATAGATAGAGTTAGGTAATTCCATCCTGCAAGCACTGTCCTTCTGACTTCAAAAATTAGGAAAGAATCATTTCAGTCCCAAAAAAGCTACCGTTTAAGTCCCATCCTACTACAGTAAGAGCAAGCAGAAGAACAGGCCAGTTAGAGACAGTAAAAGAATTAGCTTCAAATCCCTGATCACCACCAAAATGTCTGTTTGTCTTAATGGAAATACACATGCTTTCATAACATATATGGTTTAGCAAAGGGAAAAACAAAAATTGTGCAGTCTTCCAGATGTCCTACCAAAATGAAATATTCCTTCTAATACAGTCTAATACATAGGCTGATGAAGAGCGCCACAGGGACTAGAACTCAAGTCATCACTGCAGGAGTGCAGAAAATTCAGGTAAAGCCGTGAGGACAAGTGTAAGACATTTTCTTTAAAGCAGAAATCATTAAGAAGTGTTTGAAATTCTCAGATTTGACTAGTAGAAGGCTAAAACATCAATAACTCTTTGAAAATCTCAACCCTATTTCTTTAATTCTTTTCATGAGATTTTTCCTCTCTCTTTTTTTTTTTTTTTTAACCTAATAGCCTTAAAAGACATTGAGTGGCATTCAGAAGGATTTACAAATAATCTAATCAACTAATTATTCCAAAAGCACACTACATAATGAGTATCTGAGCTTTAAACTGAAAGCAGCTGCTCTTATTTTTCGGTCAAATTTACTAATTTGGCTTACTTATTTTGTTTCTGAGAAGAGTAGTTGAACAGATGACAGTGGTTCTGTTCATACTAGCATTTTCACGTTTGCAATACAAAACTATGGATAATGTTTTGGAGGTGAAATTCATAAGACATGAAATACCTGAATGCACTGAAGAATTTAATAAGATGCTACTGTATTAATAAAAGATAAAACAAAAGCAACTTGTAGCTTTCTAACCCAATTATTCCATAAATCTTTAAACCAAATTTTTATTAAAAAACAACCTACAGATTTATAAAGCAGAACTTATTCCCTTAAGAAACTGAACGACTGAGATATGAAACTGTATAAAAGTCTTGCAGGAAGGGAGTTGGAATATGCTGGCAATGATCTCTGGAGCAGCAGATGGCAGGAGAAACTCTGTCTCTTACCTTTATTCACCATATGCCATTCAACTGATTAAAGTATATTTATGTAGTAAAAAACAATATAAAACAACACATGGAAGTACATACAGCTCTTTAGCGTATATTGTCTATCCCACTAAATTTTTAGTGTTCTGGAGACCCATCTGCAAATCTCATGTATTTTTGTGTAGGTTTCCTCTCCCTGTATGAAGTTACTTTATGTTTCTGCACCCCTGCAAAACAATACATTCTCAAAAATGTTAAAGCTGTGATCTCCATATCTCGTTGAGTAAACATAGCTGATTTTAGCAAAGGAAGGCAGACCTGTAGAAAGTATCTAGGCACTTTAGATGGTCTGGGTAACCCAACAGGTGGCAAGCTCCTTTCTCGGTGAGAATCAGCAGGGCCATACGGCGTCAGAAGGATACTACTGCATCTTTCATTCAAAAATGAGTTTTATCTCTTTTGACTGGATTTGATTTCTGCAGGGTGCATATCAGAGCAGCTCTCCATACATCTATTACCCCCTTACCCAGCGACTTCGTTCCTCTTCCCTGTCTCCTCCAAATACTGGCCTTGGCCTTCCCCTCTTTCCTAGCAGCTGCCGGGAATGGAGCAGGAAGCGGATGGGCGTTCCTGCCCCAGGCCAAAGCTGCAGGCCGTGTGGTGTGCTGCAACTTGCCTCAATCAACGCACACCCACTTATTCCACTGAAGTCTGCCGAGCCCGAGAGGTGGTTCAATACCTTCCTGTTGCTGCTGCCTTAGAGCTCCACGCCGGGACGTGGACTAGGCACACTGGCCCTGGTAACAGTCCTCCCTGGTAGAGCTTTTATTTGTAACAACTGCAATACTAAATCAGAAACTGAGTGGCCTGTAGATCTAAGGAGAAGATTAATTTGCTTTACTCTGATTTGATTTTGTCATTTCCCCCACCTGAGGTGAGGGACAGTCTTCATCTCGCTATTGAAAACTCCACTATGTCACTTATAACGCTGAGATAACTGGGCTAGATTAAAGCAGCCTGGTACTTAGAATGAATATAGGAAGATTAAGAAAAAAACAGAGACCACCAGGGCTAGTGCAAGTGAAAGGCAGTAGGCCACAAAAAGTGTGGGAGAAAGACATCAGATATCCATCCAGCTGATTCTATTTAAACCAGGCAAAACCTCGCTTTCAAATAAATGAGCTAAGATTTCTCTGCAAAACTGACAGGCTCAGCAAACTGGTAACAACTGGTTCCAGTGATTGCTCCGGCCAAGACGTCCTCCCGTTGACTTCTGCAGGGATTTCCCACGTTCAGCAGTTGACAGTCGCAGTCCGTTGTTAAAACTCCTCCTAATCGCTTCAGGCCATTATTCTTTGTCTAGCTATCTTCCCAGGCTGTGAATAATTCCTTCCTTCATCTATACTGTTACCTTGAAAGTAGTTATAGATGATAATTGGGTCCCTTCCTTCCATCCTACTGAGTTTTCTCTAGTCTTACCATTTGTTATATTATCCTACCCTTCAGTCGCATTCTTATTTAAACAAAATGCAGCCTCAGAAATAAAGACAATCAGAACCACATAATACTTCCGACGCTGCAGTATCTAATAATGTGAAATATACGTTTATAAACTGCAGAAAATA
The DNA here is from genome assembly GCF_036370855.1 of Dromaius novaehollandiae. Taxonomy (NCBI): domain Eukaryota; kingdom Metazoa; phylum Chordata; class Aves; order Casuariiformes; family Dromaiidae; genus Dromaius; species Dromaius novaehollandiae. The sequence goes on from NC_088099.1 coordinate 33,223,779, forward strand.
AATTCCAAAAAAAGAAAGTGAAATAAAATATCTGTCTCACTACATTCAAAAGATTCTCTGAATGGAATCACTGAATATTCATTACACAGGTTGAAATTTCAGTTAGACAAAGTCACGAGAATAGATAAAGAACAGAACAACAAAGATTTTAATAATGTTCAGCGATCAACTCAGCACAACTTCTGCTAGGTATTAAATCAGTAAAAGGATTTTTATAAAATATTCCAAATCACTTAAACAGACAATTGAAATGCTCAATCAGGATGCGTTGCCTAAATGTCTCAAAAAATATAGACTGTTTGAACTTATATACAGATCTTGTTTTTTCATTTCAAAATTTTATTCATTCTCCTTCCTTTATGACTACAGGTAATAAACTAGACTTTTATTTTAGCTAGCCCTGGATTAAATGTGCAGTATCTTCATTGCAAATTGCAAATTAAAATTGCAGCCTAAATTACTCTGATTAAAGGAAAAATAAGTATGATAATTTGGTTTTTTTTTTTAGGAACTTGGAACCAAATAAAACTCTGCCACCACAAGTAAGGCTAGTACAAATTTGAAAGTGGTGTACTAATCTGAAACATATACTTAAAAACTGGATTAAAATTTTCCTGGTTCACATAAACAGTCACAAACTAGCAAAGCTAATTAACCGGTCCCTATAAAAAGTTCCTCAGTTCTATTTAACATGGCCAACTTTCAGACCATTAAGCAACTATCTTCAACATTCCCAAAGATGTTTTCATTTCACCACTCTTCACTCTCCCCCCTCCAATAAATGAAATCAGACTTCTTTCCATAATGACTGTCTCCCAGTTTATTTGGTGATAGATCATTATTAACTCTCTTCAGAAGAAGAAAACACTATTTATTTGCATACATCTGGTAATGATATTCCTGGGTCTAGACAAGTGAAATAGGAGTTAGACAAGAAATTATTAGTGAGCTTAGTTCTGTACTTCCAAAATAATGCTTATGTCAAAGATAAAACTTCAAGAAAAGTGATGTAGCTCAGCATAGTTAATAAAAAAGCTACTCAAATGTTGCATTCATGCCTTTGTAAATTGAAATATGGACACAGTCTTGCAAAATACATTGATTTATTACAATAAAACAAGTCTTATCAAAATTAAGCAGTAAAATGTAACAAAAGCAAAATGCCAAACACTATATATGTCAGTGAAGGGATAAATACTGACAAACACATTTTGTTATAAAAACTTATGGAAAAAATCTCTTTACCTCCTTTTCATAAATCTTGCAAATATAACATTCTGTATTCAATTCCCTGTCTCTACATTACGAGGCATGAGATTATTTCAGTGAGATTTATCCTGGACAAACCATGGACAGATGAGTTCCAAATCCACTTAAACTATTAACTCCACGGATTACATGTGTTACATGAAAAAAAATTAAAATAAAACAAAACGCAGCCCTCCTGAACCTAAATGTAGTATTTAAAGAAGTCCTCAACAGTTCTATCAAGTAAAAGAACGTATTTTCTTCTAAGATTAGATTAATTTTGGACACATAGGTCTTCTTTATCTTGTATGAGAAAAATATTAGAGTGAGGTGGTGTCACTATGCATTTTTCTCCTTATTAAAAATTACAATCAGTCTGTTCTTACACCTCCTGTAAAACTATAGCGTGACTAACTTACTTTTTAGCTATCACACTTGTGAAACTTTAATTATTTCTTAGTTTTGGATGACCTGTACAACATTTAGAAGATTCCATTATTTTACATATGTATGTTATATGGCTTCAATATAGTATACACTAGTAAGGTTATTTAACTGTGTGATTTATTTGTGACTTTAAGAATAATAATACTAGATCCAATGCAATTATAATACAAATTGCTGATTTAACAACAACTCAACCTCATTTAACATCCTGACTGCCCTCAAGATAGATAAATAACAGTTATTTCTTTCCGTCTGAACCATGGCTACAGTAGGGGCTCAGGCTGTGAACAAACCCTTCAGATGTAAGTATATCCCAGCAACTCCAAGTAGGTCACCTGCATAAAGCCCATTTCTTAGGATCTGCCAAGGCAACAAGGATTTTATCATAATATTTAGAATTAAACATTATCTTTAGAAATCTCCCCAGATCCTTCCAGCTAGTAATGTCAGACTGTCATTACAGTGTTTTTCCTCCACAGAGGACTGAGCTATCTTGTTTCCCTTTTCTCACAGTTTAGAAACCTCGACAGCGCTTTAGTTCATTTACTTTGCTCCTGCAGTTTTAAATGAAACACTGCCTTAGGCTAAGGAACTTCTGTTGATGGCAGCACTTACATAAGGTTACAAAAGTTAGTCTAGATAAGTAGAAACCAGATTAACACTGTGCTAATCCTAAATACTAGGCCCTAGATTTCCACCATCACACTTTTTTTGTATGTACCTATCTCACTTAAAATTAATTACTCTCTTTTTATCATCTCTGCTTTTCCTAGACAACAGATGATACTCAAGTCTAATCAACACGAGCTTGTTCAATCATTACACAAACCCTCCAAGAACAGCTATAACCATGTGATTTGAAGTACAACAGTAACAGAAACAGTTATTGGTGCGTTCTCAGCTAAGTTATATCCCAAGAGACAAGCACAGGGAACATGTTGGAAGTTCTCTTGATGCACAGCAAGCTGAGGTGAGGTGGGAAGGGGGAGCTCTGGCAGGGCTCGTGTTACCGAGCAGGTATCTGCGGTCACGGAAACAGGCCACAGCGAAGGCAAATACTATCCGGAAAGCGTCTTGCCAGGAACACCTCAAGCTTTTCTGTGATACGGGCCATCTCTAAACAAAACCATGGCACTGAGGAAAGCCTGCATCCTGCCGCAGTGTGAAACAGCCCGCGTCCGCACCTGCGAAGGTGCCCAACACCCATGTGGCCATCACTGCAGCTTTTGGAATACATAAAATGTATTAGTAAAGCACATATGCATTTTTAATTGCCTTTCAACGCATGTTAGTAAGGATCAAAGCCAGCAGCAAACAAATGGGTAAGTCCACGTGGGACATTACAAGGATTTCATCATTAACAGTTTGGGGGCCTCTTTTCAATTTGTTTCAAGTCTTTGGAGATCAGCAGGTCAGGATTTCTTTATATACTCTTGTACCACTACATATATCAATGATGTATGAGTGCAAAACTGGAAAGAAGAAGATCTCAAAGTCAGTCCTGGAAAGTGAGAGTTTGGGGGCAGGGGGAGCAGTCGGCTGGTTACCGTCTAGTAGTTACGAGGCAAAACATTCACGCACAGGAATAATCATGTTTGTCTGGAGCTGATGGGGCTCAAACATACCTGGATTCGGAGATAAGCAAACAGCACCGCTGAGCTAAAGAGCACCTAGAAAGAAGATGGCTTATTTCTCTAGGAAAATAGAAATTTCAGGACTGAAGCCCTAGATTCTTGCAATTGAATTGTGTGCAAAATTAAATTAACATTCGGAAGTCCAAACCACCCATTTGTAACAGAATTGTACATGTTTTATATAGCTACATAAATGAGTTTTAATGTATTGATTTAACTTTTTTCCTGATGATATTAATATAGAATCATAATTTATTAAAAGAAAGAAGGTAATTAAAAACTGTACCTTGCAAGTGTTTAATTTACATCTTTCATTTTATTTGGTCTCTGCTTCTTTTAGTCTCACTATTTGTAATAACATTTTTTTCTAGTTTATACCCTTTCTTTCACACAAGATTATTTAAAAATAGTTCAGGAATAAACAAATAAATGAACAAACAAAAGAAAACGAGGCGGCCAAAAAGAAGCACATGTTCTGTTAAGGGCGAATTTCAAGCACACAATAGCAGGCAATAAGAGGCCTGTTGCTCACATTTGGCTGAACATTGCTCTTTGCCATCAACCACCTGATGTGCATCTCTTTCCTGTTATCACTTCTCATGTGAATAAACACATTTTTCAGGAATGAAGCATTTTAGTGCAAAAGAATATTTACTCAATATGTAAGTTATTGGATGAAATCAGCCTTAGTTTATTTTTTCAATTAGCTTACCATGAAAAAACACTTTGCTGAATGAACAAGGTGTTTGCAGTTTTTCAGTTAAGAACCCTGAATATCAGACTAAATGAAATATTCTGCTGCCTGATAATTATCTATCCTTAAGGGATTAAACTATTTATTTGTACCTGCTAGGATATCCTGCACTGTTTTCTCCTAAATACTTTAAAGTCACTTACAAAAAGCAGTAATTTAAACTTCCTGTGCTCCCGTTCATTTGTGGCACAGGCTTACAATTCTTTTAAATGTAACTATTTAAGTTTCCTTTGTGGCTATTTTAGTGGTATCACAAAAATAAAAAGCAGCTGACTTCTGTATTATTGTAATTGTGCTTTTCTTCATTTCTTGTAATGTCAAGTTACCAAATCAGTTGTGGTTAGTCTGAACTATTGACACTGCTTACGCCTGAGGAATCTGTACTATAATTTGTTATGAAATGTTTATTTTCTTTCACTTTTTTTAATTCTTAAGTTACATAATTGAAAATTTAACAATTCAAATTAAACTGAGTATGGCTTCAGTATTTTCAGTAGGTACATATAAAATGATTTTCAAATAAACTGATGTTTTATATTTTATTTTTTCTATTTTTTCTGAGGCATTAAAAATAGCAACAGTAATATTCAAAGAACAGTATCTGTAACAACTGGAGGAAACTGAATCTCAACATGATTTCAGAAAAAAAATGTCATTTTCAGTAACATAAGGTATCTGTGTACTAGGTGTACTAGTTAGTTTTACAACCACCTCTTTCTTTTACAATCATAAATCATAAAAATGTTTTGTAATCTGAAACATGAAAAACGTCACTGAAGGCAAATATTCTTAATGAAACATTACGTTACATGAACGTCTATTTTTGAAGTATGCGGTTTATTAACTTATGCTATCAAGGGCTGAAAAATACTGATATTTTAAAATGAAGGCCTATGGTTAGACTCTCTAGTCTAAAGTCTTTAATCTCATTTTTATGTTGTTAAGCACATTTTAACAATAAAGTATCATTTTCAAAATAATACCAAGTATTGATTTAAATATGACCAAATCCGACACTTAAAGACATTAACTTAGTCATTATAATATTGCACAATCTCACATTTGCTTTAAAAATTCCTAGAAACCCTACATTAGCATGAAGAATGCTTTTCACTATAACAGAGACTGTAAGTGATCCAGCATTCAAACCATCGTTCGTATTGTATCAGTCAGTACCCGAGCATGTGTGACCCTTTGGCAAATCCTTGACTACATGTCTATTGCATAGGGTTGGAGAACCCAAAACAGAAATACAAGGCTGAATATTTAACTTACAGGATATTATGCTAAACATATTCTGCATTTCCCCAAATGCAGTTATGCTCTTGAAAGTATTAAATCAGCATAAAGAAAGTGTGTCAAAATTACTGACAGTTAAAGTTGAAACCATGTTAACTTGTATTTTATTTGCGCTTAATTGGGCTAAATAATTTTGAAGATTGGATTTTATTAAATATCTTGGGAAACTGTTTTATCATTCTCTGTAATTACGAGAAATGTCAAACAGTAAATAAATAACGCTTAAGAAATTCACAAATACTTCTGTAATGTCTAGCGGCTACAACTGAAATGACTCCTAGAGCGGGAAACCAAAGGAATGACTATCCAAAGAACAAAAAGGGAGTCCCAGGTACACGTTTGTTACTGCCCTTAGAGATTAAGCGTAAATAAATCCGACTAAATAGATACGAAATGAAGAGCTCAGAATTAACTCCTTTTCCTGCAAAATTAATTTGTTCAGAGATTCTCTACATATTTCCTGCTTGCTCCTGATAGGAAAACACATCATCTTCACTTTCCTGATACTCAGAAACTTTTTCTAATGTTGCCTTAACCTTCAGGTAGTGATGTTCACAAGTATGCTTAAATGAAAAAAAAATACAATTTCATATGACATCCTTTTTCAAAAATATTAATAGACATTTTAAAAAATGTGCACAGAAAAGTATATTATTTTTACTGTTTTGAACACTTATACTAAAGACTTTCTGCAGAAAGGAACCTTATTAAATGAGATTTTTTCAAAATACCATTTTGTCAGGACCTTAAGAAGCTCTCTTTTGTGAGATTTAGATGATCTAGATGCTACCGATGAAGCCAACTGGTTCAAAACAGAACACACAGAACTCAATTTTCAGGCTATAAAAGCAATAGGGCTCTTCAGTATAGATTTTTAAAGATGTTCAGGCATTGATGGCTACGATAATTTCAGTAACAAAATTCTGTTTTCAAAAATGACACATGCAGAAATGACAAAGACGTAAAAGATGCCAAAAGCCTAACCTTACCGAAAGTTAAACAATTTTTATTGTCAAAATACCATATGAGAGGCTTGCAAGGCTAAACAAAGCGGGTCTAAATACTTTTAAAACACGAAGGCTTACTTCAGAGAAATGATTACAATATCTGAATAATACAGTTCAGAGTGTATTGCTTCAGAAATTGTCTATCCACAACATGGAACAAAACAAACAGCTGCACAACAGAAACCTCATGCATACACATGAATTGAAGAAAGTAACTGTATTTAAGATGCCTACATTTAGTGCCCATGCTTCCCCCTCCCCTTGTCAAACAGTTTTTTCTTGTTTTTTCAATACTTCTTAATAAAAGCAGCTGTTAAGGAAGTTGTAATTGCTATTAGGTTTTGTGTGTCACTTGTTCGTCGCAGGCGAGCACGCAGACGTAAAGAGATGGGTAACATCTTTACTGCCCTTTGATACACAGCAGCTCAGGCCCCCCCCCCAGGTTTCCAAAATTTGTGTTACTGAGAATGATTTTTTTTCCCCTCGAGTATCCTCCTGAGTGGACTTGACTGACTTCTTTGAAATTTTAACTCTGAACATTTATATGACATACATCCTTTCACTAACACTGGCTTATCACAGGGTAGTCAAACAGGTTTAGTATCTCACCTGGCCAGGAACTAGAGCTAAACAGAACCAGCTCAGCAAAACCGTGAGCGCTGCTCATTATTTTTCATATGGCAACGCCAAGCCCTCCTCCTGGAGATGCTTGCCATTCAGTTGCTCACTGCAGAGCAGATTTCAGGCAAATGCAGTTGTTTCTACATTACAGGAACCGTCAAAGGTATTTTAAGTGCTATTTTACACGTGCCCGTTAAACTAGCAAAAGTAACAAATTAAGAGGCTATAGGATTGCTTTGACAACCTTTGAAAGGACTTATCCACCTACACCTGACGTCCTTAGGGGAAAGATAATGATATGCACATCAAAGTGACTAGTTCTTAATGACCATATTGTATTCCTCATAAACAACAGCTATTTAGCTGCCTCTAAGGCTCCCATTACGGCAGCCTCTTTCCTTTAGCAAAGAGGTGACACATCTTGGCAAACTCATGAAACATCACACTCTTCATTTGCATTGAGGCTATCGTATCTGCTACAATTATGATTTCATTTTCCCAATATGGAACTGAAATTCAGGTCTATAAGCATGGGCCTTTTTCTTTTCCATATTTTAAGACGTGGGACTTTCTGTGGTTCCAATTGACTGGTTTTGAGGGATTTGATCAGCTACAAACACTTATCATAAGTCATATTTTTATGAATCTAAGAAGCTACAAAAATACCATGGCAAAACTAACATTCTCACAGAATTTTGGTGCTGTTCTCATGCTGTTAAAAAGGGTTTTGCAGAGAGATTGCTCAGCTTTTGTGGCAGTACCTTTCAAAATATGCCACTCTCATTAAATTGCCAAGGAGCAAACCACAGAAGACTAAACAGTGCTAAACTACTTCAAAGCATGTTCATTTGCTTTTTAAGGGTATCTTCAAATCCATTTGCACAAAGTGTATTTTTCTCACTTTTTCTGCTTCTTGGTCACACTCCCATTCTACTTTGGTGACAGGCAGGTGTTCGGCTTTTAAATGATAACAGTAGGGACAATGCACATACATGTCCTCTTTCCTGCCTTTCCAAGCTTTGTTTTACCAGCCTATCTCAAGGTGTCTTCCTCTCTTTTTTGCCTGTCACTGAGACAGACTGACTGGTTGGGTAAATCTGGCAAACGTTCCAGCTGCATGGGTAAACTTTTAAAGCTGGAGCAATATAAATAGCACAGGAACACTCAATTTAATGAGAAATGACAACATTAAAATGGTATAAAATAAATGACACATTTATTTTTACACAATTAACTTACGGATCTCAATTTTTCAAGGAGATCAATGCAGGCCAGTGCTTCATAAGATTAAAAAAAAAGATGCATAGAGATGATGGGAAACCTGATTTGCCTGTTGTCTGTCTTCTTGTGCCTTTTTTCCTGCACCTTTTGATGGGAAGCACTAGCCTCCCAGGATGGCTGCTTGTATGTTTTCTAAATATGCAGCAGGATTAAATAGCCAGAATAAGTGTTCTCAAAGATTTTTAATACTTCTGTGATACTGAGGGGCTCACAAAGTTCATGAATCTGAATTATTATCACTCTTTTTTTATTATGTGGTAGTGTCTACAGGTTCACTTGGAAATTCACTGTGCTAGATGGTAGACGCACACAGATACTATGAATTGCTTCCTACTCCAGGGAGTTTATGGTTGCAATCTGAAATTAATATGTGTCTTTCTGGTCCTTATGAAGAAAGTATCAGCACAAATGAAATAAGCATTACAATTTAAACAGCTAGGAAAATGAAAACATTCCTTCATAGTAGTTACTGACATTGGTATATTATTTAAATGGTTGAGTAGAATAAGACTTCCTTAAAAAAAAAACCCAAAACAAAAACACAAATAAAACTCATCATATTTTGTTCCTGTTGCTGTACAGAGCAGTTCAGACAAAATCACCCTGTACAGTGACAGTAACAGAAATAAGGAAAATGTCAGTAAAGCAGCAGTCCAGCTTTTCAGTCTTAGCAGTCCTGCCTTCTCTGGCAGGGTGGCTCCTTCTCATGCGTTTGATTGGTGTTGTTGCAGAAAAATAAAGTATATGAGGACCTGAATAATATTACCTGTAAATATGCATATAGTTGTAAAAAAAAAAAGTTAGCCAAATAGCTGTGAAAGCATCAACTGAACTCAATATATTGAAAGATGCTATAATATCTGCTGTTTACAGCATCCTATAATTGAGTTCCTAATCTATGAGATATTTGGTCTGCTTAATAGGATCTCAATGCCATAGCTATCTATTAATTAAGCCATTTTATTATATTGATTTGTGAGATGAGGAAAATATCACTTGCCTGTGTCACATAATACCAGAAGCTTAAATAAAAGCTCTTAAAAAAAAATTTCCAGTGGATGCTATAGAAGAGCATGGTATACAAGTCATTATCTCAGGAGAAAAAGACACATTTTACTGGCCATAAAAGCTAAATTTTTCTAATATCAGTACCAACAAACCTTTCAGTTAATCTGAAAATACACAGTGCTTGTTAAGGGTAAGTAGAATGGAAGTATAAGCTAGGACAATTTTTCTTGTAATGAACAACAACATAAAATTAATTCCAAGAGAGCTCATACTATTGACTAAACATAAACAACTGGAGATTGCAGCTGTTGTGTAAGACCGTACTGTAACCTACTATGAAACATGAGGTTTAAATAACCCACCAGTTTATCAGCTTTTCTAGAGCAATTCTACATCCTTAACAAGTATAAAGAAAAAGAAGTGATAACTCAGTCCTTTTAGTAAAAGGCAACTTGGGACACCCAATGAAGAATGATGGTAGGAACTCAAAGTCTGTTAGTATAAGTAATAAGTCTAAAGTAATCACTACCTGCTACGGAAACACTATATTGATTTGGCCACTTATATTTGATAAATGGGTGTCATATAGCAGAAACTGTAAGAAGGAAGAAGCTCAAAATCCTGGCACTGAATCTTAATTACTGCAAGAATGTCAAAGTCAATATTTTTAAAAATATTGGTATTTGTGTTAATCCAGACTGCCTTCAAAGCACATCCTCTTCCCCTCAACATGGCAAAATGTCAGCATTAATACATTATTATAAACTGCTTTTTCTCTTAGAGAAGTTTCAATATACACCACACATCGGTCTGCAATGCAGAACACAGAAGTAATACTTGACGAACTTTTTTCCACTTATCAATACAGATTATTTTACAATTTTTCAAATCATCTGCTGGCAACAACATCCACATGCCATTAGTATTTCTGTGCCTTCAGATTATTTCTCCCTCTGTGACATACTATATATAATCTACATGCCCAAAGAACCGCACCACAGAACTTATACAAAAGTGCTCTGCATGTAGTAGAAGCTTGTTTCCAAACTTTAACAGTCTATTGAAATACACTCAAATTACTGTTGGAGCAGTCACCTGCTTTAAGAATTGTCACAAAGTCTGTGAAGAACTTCCAGGACAGGAGATTGCAAAACCAGAAGCAAATTTTAAAACTATTTAATCTCTTTTGCGATAGCTAAATAAAGATCTCTTCAGAATCCGGTATTCATCAATGACAGTGAGAGCTGCACCCAATCCTCAGGACAGCCCAACGCAAACTGCTAAGCGTGGGTAGCACAGCGCGGTGCACGGGGCTGTAACAGCTCAGACCTCGACGATGGAACAGCCCGTTTCTGCTGAGACAGCAGCGCTGCTTTCACGCTGCCACACATGACTCCAGTTCAGGGGCTGATCTGGATACAGCTAAAGAGTGTCTGGATCTCCGGTGCAGAAATGCCTCCAGAGCAATGTGGATTAGATGATAAACTAAGCCCAGGCAGGCAAAGTGCATTTCAGCACACACAGCACATTTAAGGACACAGAACGTAGGTCACATCTTCCAAATGGGAGACTGTAAAGCAGTGGTACTAAAAAGTTACCCTGGATAAGCAATACCGCATGACTATTCAGTGTTGTCCTGTGGCAAAAAGGATATATAGTCAATAGAGGAACAGCTTTAACTAGATAGACAGTGTTGGAATACTGTGTAGTATTCTGGTGCTCATATTTTCAAAAGGTGTTGAAAAAAATGAGAGTAAGGAAAAGAGCCATAAAAATGAGTCAAGGTCTGGAAAAATGCCTTAGAGAGATATGAATTGCTGAATACTGGATTCTAAAGAGATCTTTATTTAGCAAAATAAAGTGCAATAAGTACCTGAAAGCTGAAGCCAGATTAACTCAAATTGGAAATAAGACACAAAATTTTAGTAGTGAAAGCAAAAATTTCTTGGAATAAATTGCCAAGGGAAGTGGTGGATTGTTTTGATGCCTTCCAGTCAAGAGACGATCTCGTTCTGAAAGGCAAGACAGATCAGCCTTGCAGCAAAGGTAAGGGGTGAAACCAAGGGCCTGTGCTACGCAGGAGGCTAAGCTTGCTCTCAGTCCCCTCTGTCTTAAAGCCTGTGAATATAAACAAGTGAAAAGCAGATAACAATAGCATAAGATTTTCCTGTATCCTTTCATTTAATAGTTATATTTTAAGGTATTGATCCCATTTTTCTCTGGAGAGAAAAGGATCAATAGGACAGGCTCACAAAAACAAAATGAAGTTTGGCTCCAAATTTCATAACTACATCATCTAAAAGTAACAAGCTTGCTTCTGTGTTTTGACTGAGAATACATGCAACAAATAACTGTAAAGTTTGACAAAACGGGAGATATGAGACTAAGCATTGACATATTTAGGCAACTTGAGGTAAACTCAGGGGGTTCTCAAACCTATCTGCTATGCAATGAATACTCCTGAATGCAGAACGTATTTGTCAGATCAAGAAAGCCAGCATGGCTCTGAACTGTTATTAAGCAAGGGAAGCAGTGAGATATTTCTTCCACTGCTAGTGAGAGGTCAGTAATTACATGGAAAATCTGTAAGCAATGTCACACAGGAGGTGAGAGTGGAAATGAAATATGATCAAGAGCCCTATTTAGCCACTCTGTGTGAAAGGCCTGTGTGTTTGCTACCTCAGATAAAGCTGTTGCAGGTATCACGTTGTAAAAAGCCATTTTAGAGAAATATTCTTTTGATTTGAATTTAATGACTATAGTTCCATATGAGACTATACTGAGTATGATACCATTAGAAATTTGGCCAGCTCAATGAGTCTTGTAAACTCATCATCTCTCATGTACGTCTTCCTTGACCATCAGTTTTACCACTGCTCTCCCATACAGATTAGCAGGAAGAACATCACTGCCCAGCACCCTTCAGATGCGAAGCACCGTTTTGACCGAGGCCGTAGAGAGTACTTGGGCTGCCTGCACACCAGCCAGGGGAGCAGGCGGGCTGCAAAGCTGGGCCCAAACAGCAGCTCCTTTTCTTCCCACAATGACAATACACAAAGCTGTGTATTGAGCTGTTGGAACAGCCAGTATAGTTATATAAATTCACAGTGAGATGGACAGTGGGTGTGCCTCATCCTGAAGGTATATTTCAGATAGCACACTATATATCTTATTTACATTTAGTAGAACATTTGTGATGTTCTACTGAAAGTATTTTCTCTGTAACTGAAGGCAGTAGATAAACATGACAAAGTTTACACATGACTTTTTTATTGGAAGTGGGGTGGATTTCCATACTCATTTCAGGACTTCAAAAAATTAATCTCAATTTTTAAAAAGAAAACCCCCCAAACTGTGTGAAACTTCTGAGGATTCATTTTTTTCTTACTGGAATATCATTGAGTAAGTTCTTCCATTAAAGCACTTCAATAAAGGAAAAAATTGGACTGACTTCAATGGATTTTGGGCCAAGCCTTTTGTCTGAATAGTACCTCCATACTGTCAAGTGGTTTTCCCTACAGGTTGATTTAAAGCTCACTGAAGTTCATCAGATTCTTTCCTGAGAATGGAATGAAGGTTGACTCCAGCCTATGGAGTAATTGCACAGAGATCCATGTCTGAAAGGAAAATCTCAAGTTTCATATCCAAACTACAAAAAGGGCCAATTTCTGTCTATAAGAGTATTTAGAAATAAAAGCAGAATCATTAGACTATGAGGACTTGTTAAAAAAGAAGACCAAAACCATCTGGCATTCTTCACTGATGGAAAGAGTCACTCCTTCATTGCACCAGTACCAATTCTGTTCAGCCAGTGAAGACTTAACAAGGCCTAGTTTTCAACAGACACAGGGAAAATCCTTAAAATAGTGTTGTATCAGCTCCTAATCACAAAACATACTTAATACATTACAGATTTAATTACCCAGAAATATCCAACATCACATTGATATCCCTAGCTAATTGTTGCACATGTGAAAAAAAAAAGGGGGGACAAAAGCCCAATTCCTTAGTAAATCAGCCTGTCTCTACACAAAGACCTGAACTGTGGCAAGTGAAACTAGGCAAGAATTTAATTCAGAGGAGTGAGAAAGTTTTCCTCAGGTTATTAGAAGTAAAGGCAGAAATGGAATTCCTGGTTCTTCAGTTCCTGCTTTGCCCAGCACGCACCTCCGTGACACCCCCCAGTCAGTGAACACACTGAGTGTGTCTCTGACCGTCAGGTACCAACAGCCACCCACCTTCAGGCACTGCTCTCTTCTGACTGACCGAGCTAGAGCAGTAACTCTCACTATTATTTTGGTAAAACTGTACTTTCAGGCCTTCTCCAGTGTGAAGCACCACTACAGAGGAACTGCAGAGTTGTCTGCAGAAGTGGTCATTACTATTAGGTCCTTATTGGGATGTTCAGATTTAAGAATGTACAAACTTGCCCATCCTGACATAAAATACATGACATTAACCCCTACAAGTTGATTCACTAGATTGCTCTTAATATGTTTCTTTTTCAGCTGTACAAAATAGAAGGTCAGCAGAAACAGATAGCGTCTTTATTAGACCACCTGATGTATCTGAAACAAGTTTCCAGTCACTTAAACTCCCTTCCAGTTCTGAATTAAAAGCAGCCATCTTCAAAACTAAATAAAAGTTGAGAACAACTGCTCTAACTAGATATACAGTAACCATTCAGAGCTCCTTAAATGAAAGGGATTCAATATTTGCAGAGTAGATGGGGCACCAGCAGGGAGAGGGGTGATAAGGTGCTCATCACTGTAAGAAGGAAAGAGGTAAATGTAAATAAAAAAAAGGGAAGAGTTTCGTTCTTCACTGTTTGAAGTTTCTAAATTTGGACAAATGGAAAAGAACTTGGACAAGAGATATTGCAGGCTGATTTTTATTAACATAGGCCTTCTTGATGTATATGTATGCACAGAAGATGACTCCAAGGATTAATAGTGATAATAACTTGGGGACCCGCACAACCTAACAAATATAGTCAATGAATCTGAACTGAAATCTGTTACAGCTGGAGTGCTCCAAGTACCATTGCACAATAAATTGCTAATTTTGTTTTAAGCTTGTATTTTTAGGCATTTCATGCCATTGCTTAAAGAAGGAATGTAGTAAGACTATGGACATTGAGAATCTGTGCCTCACTTTCCTGGAGAACTTCCCTGGGAAATGCTGGCTACTGGAGAAATGCCCCTCTCTGCGTTTCAGACTGAGAAGTCAACAGGTATACCTGAAAGCATACTGACCATTTGACTCCAGAATTGATGCATTAAAATGAGCATTCATTTCACCACAAAATATGTCATTGCAGTATAAAGGACTTCGAGGAATACAGTGCCTTGTATTATAAGGCTCAATATTAGGTAAGACAGGCCCTTCTTCTTCAATGTTTTTGTCCTAAATGTATTTAATGTAGGTAATGTATTTGTCCTAAACATTCTTAATATGCATACAAAGCATTTTTTTAAAATTGTTGTTTAGATGGTTGTGGTGATAACACTCAAGCTTTTCTATCGAACAGAGTCTGACACTTGCCAGGACTAATGCACTCCACGATACTTATGAGATAGCTTTTAAAAGTTTATTTAGTTTATTTATTTATTTAATATTTATTTTATTTAAACGTTTATTCAGATATTTTGCTTAATATTTTTCTCTTTTTGCAGAACAAAGTAGATCATATCCTCACAGGAACTCCTTTGCTTCCATTCCATAATATGTCAGCAGTAGCTTTTAAAAATTATTTTTACATGATTGCAGCTTTTCTTTTTTTAAACATATGATTTGCACTGTCAAATGGGAAAAGTGACTGAAATAGCGCAGACTTATTCTCATAAATGTTATGCTATTTTTTCATGCTTGGAAGTATTGTAATGTTCAAGGGAGCAATTAAAATTGTTCTGCTGTGTAGTAATAAAGAATATGATTCTCAAGTCAAGCAACAGCCAAGGAGATTTTGTAAACTAAGAGAACACTGAATTTCTGAATAATATGCTCTGTAGAAATTTACTCTGAAAATAATAAACTTCATTGTAATTCCATATTTTTAACAAATAAATGAGAAAATAATTTA
The DNA here is from genome assembly GCF_036370855.1 of Dromaius novaehollandiae. Taxonomy (NCBI): domain Eukaryota; kingdom Metazoa; phylum Chordata; class Aves; order Casuariiformes; family Dromaiidae; genus Dromaius; species Dromaius novaehollandiae. Next base: position 33,239,160 of record NC_088099.1, read on the forward strand.
AACCATGCCCATGGTGTCACAGCAATACAATGGACAATTTAGGAGGCAAAACACTTGAGGAATAAGATTAAAAATGTATAAATGTAAATAATGTCTTTTTATGGGTGACAAATTTTTTTTTCAGGAATGTTTTAATCTGACATCACATACCATCAAATATAGTTGGTTTCAGTGGATTCAGTGGATTGTGTTTTTCTACTTACAGAGACAATTTTAATCCTGTTTTCCCTTCTATTATATATTAATGTTTACAAAAATATTTTACCCAGGAGAGTTATATTTCTAGGATTCAATTTCAGTATTTGAAACAATACTGATTCAGAGGCTTTCATAGAAATAATATGTGAAAGCATTTCTATGAAACATTTCTATGAAGCTTTAGGATTTCCCTTTAGTCCCCTCATGGCACACTTAACAGTATTTCTCACATTTTCAAAGAGATCTGGTCTCTTAAGAAAAATACACACAAAAAATCTGCAAAAAGGGAGCTTTGACAGGTATCAGAACTAAGGCAAAGTGCAATAACTTTAACACACGGCATGTACAAATTCTTTTGCAGGAAAAAACAGTAAGAGATGAGAATAACTTGTGACCTCCTCTCATCCCCTTTTTACACTTCCTAAGCTCTCAAATATATATAGCTGCTGAGCCACATGCTATTAAACTTGGCCACACAGACCGAGGAAGGGCAGTCATGAGATCAGGTATTCCAGACGACAGTTCTGGATGGCCTGCAGAACGCCTTTATTTGAAACCATTCAACTTTCATACATGAAAAAGAAAAGTTTTTTAACTTGTGCAGCTTGAATGGACTGAAAGATGTCAGCGGACACTGACACTGAGGGAGCTAAACATGCCCTAACAGCTCCAGTGCTATTAACTGGTGTAGAGTGTACCGTCCACTCACATCACGTGCCTTCAGCAAGGCACCCTTTCAGCTCTTTCTGTGCCCCATTTTACATATATGTTGCAACTGCCTGCAATGTACACTTTCTCAACCATACTATTAGGAATGGGCTTTTCTACATGGGTTCTTCTGGTTGTCATTCTATATGTATATATTAGGGCTGTGCTAAGTACGTTGCTGGCATAAATTGAGCTCCAGGTAAGACCTAGAGAGAAGTTATCATGGAACCAAAGAGCCAAACAATATACATGTTACACTTCACAGTGAAAAGCTGAAGGAGCACTGTTTGGAGTTATCTCATTAAATAAAATGCTCCGCCATTCCAATTTTGCAAATTTTGTGTCCGTTATATCTGATTTTATAGAGGTCATTCTCTTTTTGTACCTAACTGTGGCTGAAATGAGTGGTTTGGCCACAGAGCGCACTGACACTGGGATTATGGCTCATTGACTTACAGCAGATATCCCCTCAGCAAGGCACTCAGAACTTGCTTGTAGGTAAGCAAGTACTCAAGCACGTGCAGAACAAGCAGGGACATGATCTTTGCACCAGGCTTTAGGCCCCCGTGCCTAGGGGTGCAAGTGAGATCCAAACTTCAGGGACCTCCACAGAACTGCACACACTTGCACTGCTCCCTTGCAGGTTGGCAATGGAGACAAAAGAGGGACGTTGCTGAGGAATGCAACTAGTTGCTCTGCTCTGGGGTCTCCCACTCGGTGGAGCGACAATCTTGCGCAGTGAGTATGAGATGGGCAGTGAAGCACACACAGGGACGGACAGGTATGACACAGTAAGGAAGAAAATTAAGGAGCTTTTCTTTCTAGCATTTTAGTAATACTATGAATTGTAGTAATGGTACCTAAATGAGAGTTTTGGAGAAATATCTTTCCCTAGAATTAAAATGCAACACCCTGAAGAGATTAATTTCAATTTAAAATTTGAAAAAGGTAAAGATGAAGGTATCAACAGAAGGGTCTAAAGCCAGCTACAACATAGCTATACTAAATGTACTGATAAATTACTACTACAGACTCAGCACACCATGTTATAGTTTGGGAGAAAGTTCAAAATCTCTGAACCCTGGCCCAGAAGATCAAAAGGTGAAGAGCTTAACATCTGGCTGGTGGTAGGAGAGAAAACAGTTTAAATTTCCATCCTCTTCAAGCTGCCTAATATGCCAAGCTGCATTTTCAGCACATTAATTAATCTCTTGATTAAAACAAAGTGTTCATGATTTAAAGAAAGAAAAAGCAAACAGAATATTTGTAAAAAAAATCTGGAATTCTCAAAGCAGACAGATCTTTTGCCTGTAACATAGTTCAACTTGAAAAATGAAACAAACCTTCACATAAAGCTGACCTCATCACTTTTTTGTGTAAACATCTAAGGTAAATTTAATAGATATCCTTTGCTGAAAAGATACTCAAGAGTAACAAGTCATATTTTTAGGTACTAAACTAGCTTTATTTACTGTTGCTACACAGCATAAAAACCTCAAACTGAATGTCCATTAGGGCAATCTCACACTGTCTTTTTATCAGTTTTACAGAGGGTCAATTTAACAGTGGGTGAACAAGTAACACCTATAGTGATAAAATCCAAAGATAATGAAATAACCATAGTCTTTCATCTCTTCCTTTATAATATACTTGTGTGCTTACCCAGATTACTCTGTGATTTGAGTAATCACTGCAAGATAGCGGTGTCAATATGGTCACCACTTCAGACATAAAATAATATCTCTTTTTCCCCTGAACAAAACAAATGCGAGTTGCATCAAGTCAGCTATCCTATGTATGCTGTAGACAATGGATAAAATGGATAGGAAACAATAACAAGCATTTTTAAATCTTTAAAGATATCTTGAGAAAAGAGAATCAAATTGGCATACAAATTAGTGTTAGACGAGCCGACTAGGTACACAGCTGGAATAACAAGGACAACAAAGATCTGGATCTCTGCCATTATTAATAAAATAATGCTTCCCATGCTTCTGTTGGCAAAGATCCCATGCTTTTTGAAAGGTGCCTTACCACTATGCAGAGGAAAACCAATGCTATACCCTTTGACTTCTCCAGGGTCACACAACCAAGCGGTTTAGGAAAGGAAAATATATCCCATATCTGCTGCAGAACAGAGAGATTCAGTCTGGGGATCAAAGGGATGATTTCATCTGAGATGTGACAAAATGCATAGAATGATGCACCTCCTGAAAGAAATTGTTTTTATTTTTTTTTTGAAAGAAAGTGAGGCTGTCATTCAAGGAGAGTTTTTCTTAATAGAAATTTTTTTTATTAGGTATAGCTGTTATAAGAGAGCTTTCCATTCCTCAGAAGTAACTGAGTTCCCTAGGCTGGGTTTATTTTGCTCCTTTATTCTAATCTTCAAATGACTCCTGCAGTCTGTTTTGCACAGTCTGAATACCAGAAATGGACAGATTCTTGAATGAGAATAAACTGCAGTCAGGTGAAACTGGGAATTTGGAACTCACATTTCTCAGACTGTAAAGGGCATGAAAACTCAAGTCTCCCCATCCCTGGAGACTCATTTGTGCAGGTGTATGCATACAAATCACAGAAAAAAATCTAAAAATGAAGTAAGAAAAGTGATAATAGAAAATAATTGCTTAACACATGCATAAAATTATCACCTGAGCAGTAATGTTGCGATTACATTTACTAAGAGAATAAGTAAATATGCTTAGTTTTGAGGGAGAGGGACTCTCTTTGAAGACGTATATAAATACAACTCCTTAGAAATGAATCTTGTGCAAGTCCTTAGAAAACACTACATCCAACTAACAATTTCTGTAGCCAATGGACATTAACAACAACAACAGCAGAGTTTCAAAGCGCACTGGTAGGCGCTCCATCAAAACACCAAGTTTGTGTCTTCATTAATTCCTACTGAATTCCATTCTATTCTTTAAAATTCTGTCTAAGGATGATCGTCCCTTGATTTTACTCTTTATAAGTGCATAAATATTAGTAGGTAGAGGATCAGGTAGTTGCGTACCTTTGGAGTATGTGGACGTTCCCTATTCATAACTTCAGCAAAATTTGTGTAATAAATGACTATAGCTCTGTGAAAAAACCTGTATAACTTTACACAGAGCGTGTAAATACACAGATAAAAAGATCACACTGATCTTCTGCGATAAACAGTGGTGCTTGCATTATTTTTAGTTAACACTGAACAGGATTCTCTGGGATTTGACAAATTCCAGTTATAACTGAAGCTATAGATTTGAATCTTTTCTTTACGATGTCTTACACTGATCATCAAACAAAAGTTTTATGCAGAAGATTTCTCATATATTTCAGTGGAGAAGGGTTACTTCAATTTGCTAATTAATATCATTCAGTCTTCATTGTAGGCTCCATTCGTATGTTTGTTTCTCTGTTTAATAAGCGGCTGGCTGACTGCAAGATGCCTGCACTCACCTAGTCCTCTCTCAGTTTTTGGAAGCACGGGGGCTTTGCCGTCCCTGACCTTTCATGCTGAGTACCTATGTATTTCTCCAGTAGAAACTTTAGATTGCATAGCAGTCAAATTTTTGGCAAATGTGGCAAGACTTTGCTTCTATATTACATAATGATATAAAAATGTATCTTACTAGCTGTTTCAAGTCAGCAGATGTCTGAAAAAATGAATTGTGTGGGATATGCTGTGGACAGTCTGGAAGAAAAGAGCAATAATGCCTGAGAAATGCAGAGAAAACTTACTATTCTTGAAATTTTTACGTACTTTTGGGGATATTCAGTGTCCTCTTCCATTATGCAACTTTTTCATGAATTTGTATCTATAAATATTTTCTCAGTTTTTAAAATGATCACAAATCCTCAGCATTAAAACACATATTTCTATTCTACTAATATGTAAACATCTCTGATATATTGAAAGTAAACAGAATATTGAACTCATTCAACATCCTTTTTTTTTAAATCCAACTTGAAGGAAAAAAACCCAAATCTGTAAGCAAATGGATGAAGTGGATAGGCTACCATTTTTGCTTTTGTTGTGCAAGTGATTTTTAACAAGATTAAGAATCATAACAGTATCTTCTCCCAGAGATGTTTGCCTGAAGTACAAAGAGTGGAAATGTGAGTACTCACCACTGTTTTTGTGGGATTTGGGAAAATAACAATGAAAAAAACAAATAAAAAAAGATTGAAGATTCAAAAATCGGTTTGAAGCATGAGTGAAAACATCTTCCAAAATCTTCCAAAAGTTAAAAGTTCTTTTTAGGTAACATTTTTATCCTTAAAAAAGAAGTGTGACATAAAGACAGAAATTTAAGCTCTAACAGCATAGGAAATAAATGTTATTTAAAGTAAGACTAATTACTCTTAAGGATTCTGACCACCTTTTTATGTGTATTGCATTCATGCCCAAGATCTCTATAAGAAGCAGCAATTTGTTACCAACAAAAAAAGTTCAAAAGTCACAAGTGAGTTGCCAAGATTATTAAAAAAATTAAATAATTGTGTTTCTAATCTTTGGATTGTAATTTTCCAGGACTTTTCTCAAAATGTGTGTATTTGATGCAGGCGTCAACTAGACCCACACAAGACAAAACACCCACTGAATCAGACACTATAAACACATATAAAGTGATTGTGTTTGCCATGAGTAATATTGAGGTTTGCAGAAATATGAGATGGATTTTGTGAACTCAGAAACAAACAGGGATTGAGCTCATCTTGCATAAAGGCTATGAAAAACTGGAACGGGCAAGATTCAGATTGACAATTCACAGATCAAAGGCTTGATAGGTCATTAGCAATGTTTTATGGTATCCAGCCTACTACAAACACTAACTCTGAGGAGAGTTAGTGCTTTCTGGAAAGGTATTTTGATCTAATACAGCCAAATATTTTGAAACTCAGGCAAGATCTGTTGCTTTTTCTGCATTTGGAAAAAATCTCCCACATTTTTCATCCTGGCATGCCCTCTTAAAAAAAGCACTCCCGTTAGTCAAATATAGATAACAAAAATGCAGAAGTAAAGCACATATTAAATACAAAGTCATTTTAATATTGCAGATACTCAAAAAATATTCCAAATCCAAAACCACTCCAATGATTGTTCCAAACTCCTTACAATAACTACACATACTGTGCACTCTCTTTTTCCTCCTTCACGTGGACCATCTAGAGTACTTGAACCACAAAGCTCCTACCCAAAACACATACCTCCTTCTCTCTGTATTTAGGGAAAAATCAAGCTTTGATTACACCTTCAGTGGCAATATTCCCTATCCACTGCAGCCGCTGTTTCTGCATTCCCTTCTACCCATGCTGGAGTAACTGCTGATACAGCTATATGCTGAACTGATCCAGCTACGAAATAGTAAGCAATAAGAATGGTAGTATTAATTTTAAAGGCTAACTTAATAGGTAGGGGCTGGAACTGCTGCTGTAAAAAAAGCCTGAGTAACCATGGCCTCGCTGGGAGAAAGCCTGCAGCTGTGACTTGTGCACCAAGACCACAGATAAAGCACATGCTTGAGCATATGTGAGGATTTGAGAGACAGCAGCATACGAAGATACCTAAAATACTGGCTTGTAAACATGATGCTTTCAAGTATAAGCCCATTACTAGCTCCTACTATCCACATTTGCCTACCCTGGGGTCCGTGCACTGGTTTTCAGGGGGCATCGTTGGAGACAGAAGAGAAGGCCCATGAAGTGGGTGACCCAGCATGACTATTTCATTTTAAGCTGAAGAATAGTAATTTGATTGACTTTGTGTTAAAGCCAAAATCAGAAGGACCTCTGATCTCTGAAAAATTACAGAGACAATTTTTGCTGAATTAGGACTCAAATCTCCATGAGCTGATACACATTCATTATGTGACAAATACATTTTACAACTGATGTATTACTTGAAATACATATGGTATAAAATACGGTTATGTATTTCAGTAAAACTGAAATAACAACCACAAAGTACCAGAAAAATTCTGTAAAATACCTATAAGGGCTTGGTTCAAACAACAGAAAACAAGAAATTTGGGTTGAGACTGTAATATCAGAAAATCCCCTAAACACACGTGAATTTCAGGGAATTAAAGATGGCCTCTGGATACGCATCTATCAGTGTAAGGCAGGTCAATAACAATATTTAAAATTAATCTGTATGGGAACATGTTGACATTTTAATCAGACAACATTATATAAAACCCCAACCAACGATGAACTTGATGTTTTAGTTTCTGAAATGGCAACTGGGAATCCTGTTTCGCTTAAGCACCTGACCTAGGTATACCCATGGTGTCTCTTTGCAAAACACACTGTCCTTCAAACACTGTTTTAAGCACCTTCTACTCTACCAACGGATGAAGCAAACCACATACAGGATGGAAGAAATGAAACATATACAATGTGGTTAACAAACAGGGCTCCGTAAAACAACAAAGGCAAAAGAAGTCCCTGATTAAGTCAGGTGAAATCAGTATTGTTATATCAGGGTTAAATTTATTTCTAACTTTCTGAGTTTTAGGCTCTATCCATTTAAACACAAATGTCTTGAAAAATTTCTTAGCCTCTCAGTGAACATATCAGACAAAACTATGTCTGACCTTGGAGAAAATTGGAAGAAGTGGAACAAAGTGGCAATTAACCCCTAAGAACTGCACTTTTCATTCCATTTTCTACCCTCCCACTGCTGACTTTGCCATTCTTTTAATAACAGAGATTTTAAAAATTTCTAGTCCATTAACCAACAGCTTGTGGACACCAAGAGGCAGATGGGAGAAGGCACATTAAAATGAGGTTTTGTTTAGGAAGGAAAAAATAGAAAATGTTGCACATAACTGCACACAAAGGAAGACCATGTTAGACCAATGTATAATCTGAAGCTTTTAAAAGTATTTAAGTATACTTCTATGCCTTTACAGAATTCAGGCTCTAACGTAGCTTTGGAGTCCTGTTGTTAACCAGGACTAATTTCTGGAGTGTTTCCATATTTTTTTAGCATGAACAGATTAAACACAGTGCTTAAAATACTTGGAAAAGAAATGAATCATTCTTAATATTTGATATCTTAAAACTAATAAATACTCAATTTTATAATTTAATGTTACTTTCATACTTTACAGATTCAATGTATAATGTATCTATGTATCTAGAGATACTATATTCTACTTAAATTCTACTGTCAAATCCACTAGAAGAATTCACTCGTAAAAACACTGTCCATTTCCCTGGCTTTAGTTTATTTATTTAATGGAGCTTCCTCCATTGTAAATTACATTCTTAAGGGACAGCTTCTTACATTTCATCAGATTAATCCTCTGCCCATTTAATGTGTTCACTATGAGTACTGGTTCTCGTAACAATCAACTAGCTCTTTGAATCCTCTTGTAGATGTAAAAATACATTATTTCTATTGCCAAGATCTGTGCTATTGATCTCTCCAGACATAGCCTTGCTCATAATATTAACTATCAGAAGATTAACCTAATCTGTTAAATGCCTAATAAAATGTTTTTTTATGTTTTGTATTTATAATTGGGGACGACCAACGTGATACTGTGATAAAGATTCTGACAGTGATTCGGTAAATTGTCATACATTTGTGATGAGAAATTAACTGAGATCTGTGTTCAGGGAGACTGAATAAATAGAAATTCCTCTTAGGTTATAAAGCTTCTGGTGCATGAAAGAGGGGAGAGAGAACAGGAACTAGAACTCTTCCCCCGCTCCGCCCCGGGAAGGAAATTCAGAAAAACGCCCAGGACCAGGTAGCCCTGACAGGCCCAAGTTCCATTTCCTGCTCCAGTCGATGACTGATTTTTTATACAAAGCCAAACTGCACCCTGGGGAAAAAGCAAGAGTCGCCACCCTGGCATATGCCACTGCACAGTATTTACCCAGACGTTGCCACAGGAAGCAGAAAGTGTGCACTCAAACCGACCCAGTGAGATTATCCTGCAGCTGGATGCCTTTCTCCCTCTTTAAAGATGGAAATAACACCAGTTCCCTTTCTTCCTCTTTGCTGAATATACTTCGTCATTTTTTTCTTTTCCTTACAATTTCTTTATGACATCTCAGCAAATATTTGAATTTTTGTAAAGAAAACTGAGAGAAACTGAAAACATGCATTTCAAAGATGCCCACTGCTCCCTTCCCAAACTCTCTTCTCCCACCGGGACTTTGGATCAGGCATGACATTACAGAATCCCAACAAGATTTCCCACTCTAACAAGTTTTGCATCAAGCGTTTTTGACTGGTTGCACTCCCTAGCATGTCAGAGCAGAGCACAAACACTGTAAACCTCATCCAAAGGCCCTTGGCCCTAGATTTCAAGATTAGAACTTTAATTTCAATTTAAATGACCAAATATGCTTTTGGTCCTCACTTACAAAGAAATTGCATTTAGTGCGATACACTGACACAAGTCTACAAAATGTCCAAGGCAGCAGCTTTCCCAAAGTTACACATGCCAGGAGATTAAGCACAAAAAATTTACCACCTAGCACTGGAGACAGATTTCAACTACTAAATTAGCATTCAGAGGGTTTCCTTTGTAGATACGCCTGCATAATGAAATCGGCTTTTGCCAAGGGGAGGAGACTATTTCTCTGTCTGACACAAAGACTCCACTTGCCACTGCCGCTGCTTTCCACTTTGGGAGGCTCTCAGCAGCTCTTGCATGACTAGCAGAGCCATGAAGCAATGGCTAGTCTTAAGACTGCCTTCATTAACCCTGACATCCCGCACTGCTTCTTTTACCTTTGTGCTCTGAGAGGCTGATAAATCACTTTCAGTCCCCTTCCCTACTTCCAGTAGTCTTTTTAAAAGGTGGCTGCTGGTAGTGTCACTTTCCTCAAATTTAAATAGCTGCGTGGGGTATCTGTCATTCTGTCTTTTAACGTCAGTGGTTCTCTTTATTGCAGGACTAAAATTCCCACAGAAAATACAATTTTAGGAGGAACCACTTTCAACCTCTGAAGCATCTCTCTCTATCCCAAAGGACACACAAAGTTACATGCTATGGAGAGCCTTCCCCCTCCGCAATCTCTGCCACAGCTGCTCAGCTAGGAAAAAACTCAGAGTCCTCTTCTCCATTTCTTCATCAAAGCACAGGGAGCCAGATACATTTTTCTGCTCCTTGCACATGGTTGAATGGAGAAAACGCATCAGCTGGATCCAAGCAGCTCAAACCCACTGTTGACAGCAACAACATTGCTTCTTTTCTCAACACCAGAAGATCACAATCTAGCAGACTAATACTTGGACAATACTGAACCAATGAGTCTACATACCAAGAGGCACTTATCTAATGATTATCTCTTGCATCGATAAACATCAGAGTTTATAGACCCCACAACAGACAGATTTTTCTTCTATGGAAGGATTCATGTTATTCGTTTAGTCACGCGTTTCTTCAGCTTGTTAAATTCTATGAGGCACTCACACAGATGCATACAGACATGCCTTTTATACGTCGACAAAGGACTGAAGCAATTACAGAGCCTTTTAAAATGGTTTATGGTTGTCTGTGCACATATATTTCCGACTCCTTGTGCAGTCATCATCTATACTACATAAAGCTAACCTAGACATCTCACCATTTTATTTACACAAATACACAGAAAAACTAGCTCAAGTACTTTTTGTTCACATTTTCAGTGTATGGTTATCATTTCCACAGAATTTATTCTGCATTTACTACTAGTTGACATGAACGCCCTATACTCACTAACTTAATGATAACCTAAGGACTTTTAGAGATAAGGATAGGAGAGAAAAAACTTAGAACCAGAGGCACAGTCTCAGAAATATTTGTCCCTTTCTCCTTTTTTCTTTCCTCTCCCAAATGGATTGGAACTGAAGTAGAGCAAGGATTTACTAAAGACGTTCACTGTTCTGCTAGGATGAATCATTGCACCTCACTCTCAAACCTAATTAGCAATATGTTAGTGGGTGGAAAGAACAGATAACAGGCATCTAATCTGCCAAATGTTGTATCCACAGAGGCCCATTTATCTAACCTGTGTGATGTTTGGTGAAAGTCTGGACAGATTGCTACACCCTTAGAGAAGAACGCCTTTCTATCAGATGTGACCTCGCAATTTCTGAAACACCGGGTTTAAGTTTGAAGTATTAAATATTTGGGTATAAAATACTGAGTTCAGAGGTAACATGAAGAACGGATTCATGAAGATGTATGTTAAATAAAAAAATAATCTCCTTGATCATTTAGGAGGCATTACTATCATTATCACAAGGAGGTGATTCCTCTTTTCTGAAAATACTGGGTTATACTTTGGGACCCATTTCAGTTAAAGACCTTGTGATGAAAATGAAAATGTGCTAATGCAGTTTGTTGAAGACACAAAGTCATGAAGCACAGTCTTCCCAGAGGAGGATCTGAATGTCTTGCAGGAGGAACTGCATGATCCTGAAGACTGGAGTAACAGGACTGGGTAGAATGTAATAGTGCAAAGGGCACATGGGACTAAAAACAAGAATTTCTGATATATACTGGGAGCTTATTAGTTGGAAACAGACTATTTTAGTCAGTCACAGGATGACTATGAGCCACTTAATTGAATCTGACCATGAAAAGGGCAAGGCAAGGTATTTTAATTGTATAGGCTGTAGTGAGACCTCATCTGAAGTATTTTGTATAATTCCAGTTACACATGTTCAAAAAAAGATGTATTCAAATTTGAACAGGTGCTGAATAGAATAGGACTATTACAGAGGTCAAATAAAAGCCTATCTTATGGGAGGAGACTGAAAGAACTTGGCTTTTTTAGTCTGAAAAATGAAGGCCAAGAGGAAATATGACTGCTCACAGCAAATGCACTGGGGGCAAAAGATTTGCAAAATCTAAAAGAGAATATTGGCAGTAGAACAAATGGGTAGAAGCTGGTCGTGAATAAATTAAGAATAGAAAATGGCAGGTTTGTAATTATCATTACGGGAGTGAGGTTCTACAGCAATCTTCCAAAAGGAGAGATGGGGGAAGGGAAATCTTATGGGTGGAACCTAATCAGTTATGAAAAAGACTTAGTATTGAGTGTCATGGCAAAGGGATGGATTTGGTGGCATTTGAAGTCCCTTGTAATCCAATGGTTCTATTGGCTTAGGTGAAAGTCCTCATATGTCTAAATAGTTATTTGCAGATAGAAGCACCACCGCCACCACAGCCCATACAGCTATTAAATTTATTTTAAGCAATCTTTATTCATTCTGAATGATATTTATGCTTTAAAATAGCCATTCGTCAAATCTTAATTAGGCACAATTGATTACTCATACTGTTAGTACCCATTGCAGCATTATGGTCATTCAGGTAAAGATCACATTTGGTGTCACTAGCAACATCTGTTTAAACAGTAGAAATAGGAAATATTCTGCTTCCAGTGAACATGCTTTTCTTTTTTTTTTAATCTGACTCTCCATTCAAAATTGCAAGAAAAACTTCGACCATTAAAGAGAAGTCCTTACCATGTAAAGAGGAGCATGCTAGTACTAGAAAAATGGCCTGTAGGTATTCTATATTTAATTATTTCTTAATAAATAAACACTCTAAATAAACCAAAAGCGAGAGAAAAAAGAAACTCTCCCTGTAAGACATATGATAACCAATAATTCCATATTGTTATCATTATCAACAAAACTCCTCTTGTTTAACCGGCTACAGCAGGCACACTTACACACTCACATAATCCAAAATATCTCTATAAATCCCGCTAAGTATTCTACATACAACTAAAATTTGAGGAATGCTGATTTCTAATACTAATCCTTCTTGTCTTACTAACACACTTTTTAGCGATTTTTCTATATTTCTGCTATATAAAAGTTCTTCATGATAAAATATAGTATCTCAAGATGGAAATAATTTCACACAAATGTTAAATGGAGTCATTTACTCATTCAGAAGTTGTAACATCAGAGGGAAAAAGAAGCTTCAGTCTCCTGTAATATTCATATATCTACATGAGCATTTCCATAATGTTGACTGAATCTTTTCAGTACTTAAACATGTGTACAGTTAATATAGCAATGTTTAAAAGGCATTGCATAGTTATTGTTAAAATTCAGAGACCATTATAGAACTGCCACCTCATGCAGAAGAAGATTCAAGGCAGTCTAAGTAATTTGTCAAGACACATGGCTCTAGCAAAGAGTTGTTCTAACCATTGTGCTGTCTGTACAACACTTACATAAACACAACAGGAAAAGATGAGCGCTAAATAATTTAGTTGAACAACAATATAATTCCTCCCAAAATAGCCTGTTAGAAACACTTTGATTTTAACTATATGGCAATGCTTGTTATTCCATTATTGAGGCCACACAGAATACAGTAAATAATGACACAGAAGCTAGAGTTCTTAATACTAATCTAAACTGATGTAAAGTTTCAACAAAATTATTCTCCACTCAAAGAGTAATTCCTCTTTGTTAGGAGAACTGCATTCTTCATTCATCAGCACTTGGATTCCTATTCTAACCATAAAGTAAAACTCCCTTTCAGCCGTTCAGCCAGAGCTAGTCAGTACTTCTCGAATGCAAATTCGCTCCAGACAGCTTCAGCATATGCTTTGAAGACACATTTGGAACTTTACCTAAAATAAAACTGCATACACAGAGCCTGTGACTCCGTATCAGGAAGGCTAACGTTTTCATTCGTCAGAACATAGTGTGAACACTTTAAAACGCTAAATAAACAAGTATTAAATAAATACTGAAAATACAGCTAAATAACATATTATTCATTGATAGACTGAGTCTTCAAAGACTTCCTCAACCTAGGGCTTGTGTCTCTTAAAAAGAAAAAAAAAGTTATATCAGCAAATTTTTATACACAATCAGGAGCCCAATACAAATATTTATATATGTAAATCTGTATATATGGTGAAACTTCATAAGACATACAGGGATGTGTAGACAACAGTGATCCTGGATAACTGGGTTTCCTTTTACATCATGAGGACATACTGTTACATTGCACAAAAATTCAATTAACTTCATAAGATTAGCCCAACTAAGGAAACTACAGGATCACGTCATATACATGCCTGTCAATATAGCATTAAACAGCAAATTGACAATAGCAGAAGTTCACCCTCTGCTCTGAGTTACCTTGCAATTGCAGGGGTCAAGTGCCACCCTCATAATTATTACAGTTTTACCACTGCAAACTGTCTTGGCAACTTACTAATAAAGACATAAAATACATTCACTTGTCACAGTGACTGATGGAAATACTAATGACATTCTGCTTGCCTATCAAAAAAATTACTCTGGCTCTTCAGGCAACCTTGAATGTGATGAAACTGAGTTATCACAATGTAATTTTACAGTTTACATTAGAAGACCTCTGCACATACACAGATTGGGTAGATACTAAATGTGGGCCAAATCAACGTGAATTTCTCAAGTGTATGCTGTGGACTTTCCCCAAGCAGAACATTGGGTGATAAGTGGCGAGAAAAGCTAAGCAGCACCTCTGCTCAGCTGTTGATTTTCAAGAAACTTGTAGAACAGACTAATGAACAGACAGACAGCAGAATTTGTGTACATCTCATCTCATAAGAAAAGCAGACTAGAGAGTTACATTTGTCCAGACCAATTCAAAGAAGTTTTAAGAATGCTATGCTATATTTATTTTGCCATTTGTGGTCAAAATTATTTAATCCTGACAACTTAATTTACATTTATAGCTTATCAGTGCTCTTTTTTTTTTTTTCTTCTCATGGCTGAGCTTTTTCTCCTGTTTTAATTTTAAGACACAGCAAGGTTCCTGTTCTGTTCTTAATAGCTTTCACTGACAAAAGAACACATGCCCATAATACAATAGTGAAAAAATTATGAGCAGAAAGCAACCAAAGCAAAGCAAAGCAGCACCCAAACATACACACATATCAGCTGGAGAATTCTCGCTGACTTCAGCTGCTGCTAGTTTTTTCCTTGGCAGCTTTCTGTTCACAAGAAGGGCTCCAACCTCATTTAAAATCTGGCTGAATCTTAATGGTTAGTGCATGTTCAGCAGTAATTCCTCTTTCTGTTAGTTTTAAGTGGCTAATAACAGGATGTTTCAGTAAAGATGCCTGGCATCTCTGCAGGGTCCTGCGCATGGCTTTTGATTCACTTGAGGAATTGGTCCTTGGAGAGTCAATTTAAAGTCCCTAATACAGAGGTGCCTCATACAAATTAGAGAGGCAAATGGATACCCCGTTATACCACAGGCAAAAGGCCCCTAAGAGAGGTTCTAGGTCAGGCTCAGGTCAGAAGAGAGTGTTTTCTGACGGAGGAAAAATTTCCGCTGACTTTAAGTCCATCTGCTGTGTTTCTGCAGGGCGATGTAACCACAGTAGGTGGAACAGTCTAGTTTCTATATTCTGCCACTCTATATAAAGAGCTGCAAAGTTTATATTGCAGTATTATTGATTGAGAAACAAAATGCAAATATATGTTTCTGTGTGAAACGCGTATAACAAATTTTATGGTGTATTGTCCACATCAGCCGTTTCTCAGCCAGCCATTATAAAAGCACAGGTTTGGATTAACTTGAAGCACCTGCTCTGGAAATTCCACATCAGCAACAAGCTGCTAAACTAAGAGGAAAGGAGACTTCCTAAACAATTTAATGAAACAGATACAATGTGTGACTATTGTTCTTTCAAGTTGCTTTGAGAACACCTACACAAATGCTTTTTTCATTACTGAATCTCTGAGGTTATAATATGCCGTATTTTCCTAGTTCACCATTCATTCAAATAATAGCTATCTAACATGATCCTTGCAATTAGTACCTTATGTATATTCTTGAACCAAATTCTTCCTCTGGGATTTAAAGAAAATACAGGATCTCATTTGAGCCTCTTTTGTAATTCGGTTACATACTACACTTTCACTGCTATGCAAATTAGCTTCAAGGAAAACTGTGAAGTACAGCAAAGGCAGCGATCTGAAAATTAAAATCCCGCAGAAGAGAAAATATTTAAAATTTCCTTTACATTTTTTTCTTTTATTTAGCTAATCCCTAAAGGCATTAGGGCAGCATGTTCCATCTTGAAAGTCCCTGTAGGATCATGTACTATTGAGCATAACTACAAGTGTGATGCTTTGAGCAGCCAGATAATGGTTTTTAATTGGCTCATCATTGCAGCTTCAGCCCAAAAGCACAGAAATGAATTTAGAAACAATATTAACAGGTGATAATTAAATTATGGGTTCTGCATGCTTAATATATTGAAATAAGGCAGATGAGGCAACTAAGACCATTAACTTTAATAATGGAAATCAGTATCTACCTTAAGTAGTATTTTATACCACATTAGCAATGGTTGATTAGTGTTAAATCATAAAGTAAATTTTAGTTTTTTACTAAAGCACTTTTCATTTATTCTTTTCTGTACCTGTGTATTTAGTGTGCATGCTAAATTAAGGATGCCTATAAACCATTTACCAAATGATCTAAAACCACCCATTAAAAAGTTAATTAATTCCTTATGATGACCTGAGTAATTTATTTGTTCTCTCCTTAACATTAAAGCATATGTAGATTGAACAATGAATACAGTGAGAAACTGTTTTGGATCAAATAATTTTAATAAAAATGTCAACAAGGTCTGTAACCTATATTTCACATTCGCACTTGATGAAGCAGAACTATCTGTACACACCGTTCTTACTACTCCAAGAAATGATGCCATGTTACAGATTAACTCTGCACTTCCTTACAGCAACAGGAACAAACTTCTTTGATGTCTCAGCAGCACTAGGACTACACAAAAGAAAGTGCTGTTTTCTCTTTTCATACTTTTCCATGCCTTTAAACCTAAGGAAAAAAACAGGGTTTGAATTTTCCTCTCTTCTTCACATGGCTACTCCACTATATGTCTTTTTCTCCACTTCCACCACCATCTTCATTCAATTAACCTTATCTAATGCAGCACTATTGTCTCCTCAATCTGTAAAACTCTCTGTCATCACCTATTCTGAGTCTCTCATGATTGCTGTCTCCCAATTAAAGCTTTCATTCTGCTTGCCTCTCTGTGGCTACCTACACTCTTTTGTCATCTCTGCAGTCTATACTGTCAACTCTTTCTTTCCCTTTATACCTGAGTGCTATGTGTCCTTTTTATACTCTGCCTCTCCAACTTGAGCTCAGTAATCAGATTCCCCTATTTCCACTCCTACTTCCAGAGTGTGAGTTACTGAGTGCTTTGGGAAACTTCACTGTTCTGTGAGACTTCTTCACATTTATGAAGTCTCTCATTTTTACTTCTTTCTTCCTCCTTGAGCTTCAGTTTTGATCAGCACTTGTACCTTCCATGCTACTGAGGTTTTTCCACTTTCAGCCTCCATCTGAAATAATCTTCTTCAAAACCTAGCCATTCATTCTCTGCTTCTTTCTTTTTCTGTCTTCTAACTTTTTCTAGTGTCTTTCATTTGGCCTGACATATATGAATTTCCTTCCTCCCTAAAAAAAGAAAAAGATTTTTTATCATGAATCTATAGAGTGGAGCAACCACACAGTTACTACAAAGCTATCCATTCCTGTTAGTGGATCCAGGAACATAAATAAATGAAGCAATGGAGGAGAAATATGCAGAAGTAACCAGTCGTTTAGGCAGGTATGTATGAATCCAGAGGCCTATGTACCTAAATCTTTGAATGGAAGCATCTATCAACCTTGAAAGATCAAAATAATCTGTGGAGCATGAACCACAAAGTTATCAGAGGCCCTCAGGGAATATATTCTGTAACTCCTCTCAAAGGTGCATGGTTTATTAATACATATTCTTAATATCCTAAGTACTGAAATGAAAAAATGAAGAAGCTGGAGGTAAGGAGATGGACATGGCAACTCAGAATACAAAAATCAAAATATCGATTCAATTATCTACAAGCCAAATGCGATCTACGTGCATGCTCTATGATGTCACAAGTCTGCCCTACTGTCATCAGTGTGAAATCACAATTAAGTGAGGCAAAGCAACTGAACAAAAACCGAGCAAAGATTAAACAATAGAAATAAAGAAACAGTGATTCATCGAAAAAAAACACATTTCAAAAGGGAAGTCCAATTTTATATCCAAACAACACTAAATTGTCCAACACCTGTGATTGTCACTGAAAACAGAAAAACAAACACTTAAGCTTGATGCCGCTGTGAAGGCTAAAGAATGAAAGACATTGAATGAATCGAATGAAAACAAGGTTTTTCAGATATTCATACATGATTTATACATGTTTGCACAAAAGTTATACACAGATATATGCTGTAACACACCCTCGTGGCTATAGATTATCACACCCACCTTCATGGATTGTGTGGCCAAGGTTTTACCAAATATGAGCCTAGTGATACTGCCTTACTTTAATGTAGGTCATCCCATAGGAGTGTCCTTAATACTTCTGTTATGCACCGCCACTTATCGTATTTGCGCCACATACTTCGAAGACAAGCTATTTTAGTTCTTTTTTAGAGACTTTCACACTTTTTTATTGATAATATTTCTTATATATCTACCTGTAAAACCAGTTGATTTTATTACCATGAGTTCAACTTTACAGGCCTTAACAGGAGAATAAAATGATAATGAATATGTTTCAATAACCTGTGAAAATTATTAAAATATATTCCCTATAAGTCATGGTACTACAATTTTAACAACCCATAACTCAGAACGTACCAGTGATTGAAAGAGAATTTTCAGCTCTATAGAGTAAAGCATTCAATGGCTCACAAAATATTGGGTCTTAGCACAGTCAGTAAGACAAAACCTGACAAAGGCATTTTAGATCTTTTGGAAAAGGCATACGGTGCAGGGGAAAAGAAATACTCCTTGGGCAGCAATTTTTCTTCATTTTACAGGCTTATACTTCCAGATAATGTTGCATCCAAAACAAGATGACTAGTGAGGAGAGTGAAAGTGACGCAGTCAAAGGTGCATTGTAAATGAAATTTATCTCATGGTTCCCCAGTTTGTCACATAAATGCCACTGTCAACTATATGATGAATGCACAAAGAGTTACATATTCCATGTGCTGACTATTCTTTAAAAATACTGTAATACTCAATGTTGAGACAGCATTTGCATCCAACACGGTATTCAGTAGAGATAATTTATTCTAAAAAGGATTTTATATATCTTTCAATAAGAATCAGTAAAAGCTTGGAAACAATGTTCATTAAAGAATCTCCAGCTACTGTTAAAGAAATTCTTTCAAACTTTCAGTGACAGGATTAAAAGGCCTTTCAATGAAACTACTTGGTAATCATTGTACCATTCATACGCAGAGTATCTTACAGGTCACCATGGTCTTTTTTGACCCAATATGAAGTAACAGCATTATGGAGCCAGTAATACTTATGTGAAGTGACAGCAATAGAGAATTCACTGAATCCTTCTGCAGTTTTCATTGATTTTGACAGCAATGTCATCTATACTACTGTAAGAGAGACATACCTAGTTGTTTCATGGTTTTTAAAATGCACTTTTATTCTTACTTGGTAGAAGTCTTAAATTCATCGACAATGTACAACCCGACATTGCCAACTCTCAACTACTCAAATAAAATGATAAAATAACAACATTTGTTTAGCATTCCATTCATTTAATGCCTTTATTAACTTTTAGGGACAAATCCTTGAGTTTTTATCCACAACCATAAGAATTAGGAATTTTATTTTTTTAAAAAAAGCTGAGTTTGTCATGCATCTACATCTCTTAAAGCACCATGCAAAAAAAAAGAAAAAAAGAAAAAAAGAAAAAATTAGAACTGTAAACTGAACTTCCAATAAAACTGAAAGATTTGTTAAACTTAGGGCATGCATGCATATATCTTCTTCAAATGTGAAAGTGTATAATGAAGCTAAATACAGATAAGATTAAAAAAAAAGAAAAAAAAGGGTCAGGTGTTGTAGCAAACATGACCAAACCAATAACAAAGTAAGTGTCAAACAATGTTGACAGAAATTCTGTTACTTCCAAAGTCCAACAAACTATGCTTCTTACCAAACACTGCAGCAACAGAATTTCAGGTTGTTCACAAATTCATCTAATTGGAGAAATTCTTTGGACTTTCTGTTCAGAAAATTTATTTTTAAGTCAGAGTCAGCGCTGGTGGAATACCGTACTAAGAATTCAGCTATGCATGCAGTTTGCAAAGACTGAAAGCATCCAAGCAACCCCCTTCTGTTTACACAGGCACCAATATAAGCTTTATACCTGTGGTGAGTTGAAGCAAGATTTAGCCATTCATAAAAACAAAACGTGAGAGAGAGATTTCACTTGCCATTTCAGGGTAACAAGATGTGTAAGGTAACTCATGGGTGACTACGTCACCATGTACAAATCAGTTCCAAAAGTCCTTTCCTTCTGCCCTCTTTATAGCAGATTCCCCTTCACATAATCTCGCATGCAACCCTACAAGGAATGCAGATACCACAAGCCATGCCTCCAGGCAGAGGACTCCTACCTAATGTATTCAGTCCTGAGGCAGCAAACGCTGGAGAATAATAAACTCAGCAGGAAGAAGAGTGAGCAGCTACTAGGAAATCAGAGTAGCAAAGACAGAAGAAGAGCTAAAATACGTATTTATACAAACAGTTCACTGGTAAAGTATCACAGGAGGAATTCAGCAACATCTACCTTACTGGCTTTTGCTGAATCAATGGAACATGTTGTACACAGCAAATTACTTGCTCTGTGCAGCTTTTTACTTCACCTCTTAATAATGTCAGACACATACTCCTCTTTTATTATTACCTAATGTTACTATCATTGATTTATATAACAATGCTACACAGAGGATTTAACAGACAGGGTTGTTTTCAATAAAAGGTTTTATTAAAATGACAGTGTATGATTATAAAATAAAATCAAAGTTTTAATTGTAAAACATTAATGGAGATTGTAGTTAATATGAAAAACCTTTACAAATCATTATGCTCGTAAGTTTACAAATGGAGAATCTCTGGCAGCCAAATGTGTGAAGACAGAATGTTTATTTATTAGTGTTATTTTTAAAAGGATGTTCCAAGTCAAACTCGACAGCTTGTTTACAGTGGGGTCCTGCCCAAGGGTGGCTTAAAAGATATTAAACAGGCATACAACCAGAATATCATGTTACTGTACAAGATATAAGTTTGCCTGTGGCTTGATTTTACCATGACAGCTCTGGCAATTTCCTATTTATTTTTCAGGAAGTGCTAATCTGTTTTAGTTTTCCCTCCCTCTAAAAAGACATGGAAATGCAAGATAAAACTGTTTATTTTTATATATATATATATATAATATATAAAATATATATGCAAACACACATAAATACATATCTATGAACAAACTAATGGGCCAATACATAGTATCCATGCCAAGCATTGCTTCTGTTTCCAGATGTTGGGTTTTTTGACAGAACATTAGCTTTTTCATATGTGTAATAATGTTAAGGAAAAATAATAAAGATTTTGCACATCTTTCCTCATTTTCAAAATGAATCTTCAGACAAGACAGCGGCAAAATTCTATGGCTCTGGGGTAAACATAATAGTAGCACTTGCCAATTTTTGGAGGTGTATTTATGCAAAAACAATATATAAGATTTCATGTAGGCGATGTTATATGTAACATGGGCAAGATAAATTTTGTGTACATGTGGTGCATATAACCACAACATTCAAAATAAGCCCTGTCCACAGAGGAGAAAAAGCACAAAAGAAATGTATCAGAACTTCTAAACCACCATGCTGGGATTTCCTCTCTTCTTACTGCATAAACTTAGAGAAGTAGTGGATATGATGCACAATACAAATCCCCATACAACCTGAAAATAAAAAATATGCATATAAAGTGATAGATGGAGCAGATTACATTAAAAGGTATCCATTAATGAATATTTTGTATATAAAGACTAAACTGAAAAGTCAGACAAAACTGTGCCCTAAATTACTTTTTAATCAGCATCACTGAAATAAACAGAAATACACAGGTATAACTGAGGCACAATCTAGGCCCTTGTAGCTATGTCTGGTTTTTCTTGTTTGAAGTAGAATCTAATTTACAATATTAAAATGGTCTTACCAGTTATTTAGCAAACATAATAACAGATTTACCCTCCCTCCCTCAAATTACCAAAGAATTGGAATTCCCAAGTTTAGAAAATGAATTTTGCATTCTAGATCAATTTGTCAACATGGCAACCTCCACTCTGACAACAACAAAGAGCTTTCTTGAATTGCCATTTTAATGCTGGTATTTAGAGGTAGCAATCTTTTATACCACACTGGAAATTCACATGAAAAACATGGCTTGATATGGCTCCATTTCAATAGTACGCTGGCATAAGTTGTCTCTTTTCCTTGCTTTTCCTGTTGCTGCCTCCAGTTCACCAGTAGAGGGAATTGATCTAGATTAAAAATAACCTTATTAAAACAAAATGTTTTTTTTCTGTAACTTGGCTCAGCTCCCTGATCTGGTTCACTGCATGGCTGCACAAATACTTCTACCAACACAACCAAATAGCTACAAGAGCTGTGTAAGCCTGAACTCCAGCCAAAAACAATTACGTGTCAAACTATGGTCTATGTTTAAGCAGACAGTTTTAATGTACTAGATGTGAAGGATGTTGGGATGTCTGTAAATGTTATGATTATATAGCTGGCTGATAGTATTGATTTATGTTATTTGCTATAATAAGTGTATATGAGGTTAATTCAAGACGGTTATTCAAAAGGGTGGGCACATCAGCTTCAGATGGGCCCATTTAAGAAAACAGATGTCACTGAGTTTTGAAGTTTTACAACTGTAAATAATTCAAATGCAAACTTTTCAAATCTGGCTAATCTCTAACCTACGTCTATGTCAGAAGGATCCCAGTAGCAAGGACTCACACAAAGATGTTAAAAATTAATAAAATGCCTGGCCTTCAGAGACAACACTAGGAGGCTGGCAGCAAACAACTTCGCATTTGTGTAGAATAATACTGCCGCCCCCACTACTTATAGTCTTTTTTCCTGAGCACAGCTCCAAACCCCCCCCCCCCCCCTAAATCTTTTGTGAGAGAGGAGCCAGGGTAAAGAGTCATTCCTCACAAGACTAATTCAATGACATCTTGAAAGCAAGCTCATGCCTTACTAGATACTAAAGAATCCACCCAAAGAAGAGACTTGGTCAATGTTGCTACCACAGGAAAAAACTCCTACTGTCACTCACTTCTCTGACATCAAAACCTCATCTGGAAATACAGGACATCAGTGGAAACACTACCTCCACCCCTGTGCTCTTCTGGTGTGCACCTGCTGTTGGGTCTAAATCGCATATAGGAGGAGTTTTGGAAAGGTTAGCTTTAGTGTACGGAGGCTAGGTTTCCCTTTCCAGTCAGTGGTTAAGGACTTTGAGAGGGCAATTAAGTTAGGCACCTGCTCTCTGAAACTGCTTTTTGGAAGGCTCGCTCTCTCTTCATTCGTTCTAGAGAAAGACTAAAACTACAATCTTTCCCAAGGAAGGATACCCACTATGGGACTGGGACTGTGTATCACCACATCACCATGTAGTTCATTGTAAAGCAAGCATAGTGAGAAGTCCCAACAGCTTAGCACTCACATCACAACTTACTTGAAAATAAACTTATAGCCCAAACTAAGAACAAAGGACTCAGAGGCTTGCAGCCTCTGAAACGGAGGAGATCGCAGCCTCTCCTCTGCAGAGACACCGACATGCAGCTGGTCTATCACAGGACACTGAGCAGGTCAATGTAGGTGGTTGTGTGGCTGTGCAGCGAACTAGGTGTGAAACTGCAGTGGGGTGCAATGCGAAGTGTCTGATTTCTGCAAACTCCTCACCTCAACTGCTGCACTCCGAAGCCCCCGGGCAGCACAGCTTTGCGGTGCTAACCCGGCGTAGGAGCCGCTGCGAGGCATGTTGCCTCTCCAACACCCGTATAGTCTCGTGCTTTAGCACTATCTACCGGGTCACACTTGATGGTCTTAAGTCTAGATATTGTTAACTGCAATTGCTATGTTGGCAGTGTATGGCAGAAATGGATCTGAATGGAGATTTTTTTCCTTTTGTAAATCCTATCAGTAGCGTGCTTTTGAAAGACAGTATTTCCTTAATCTGAAATGATCACAGGTAGTACATCTCTGTTAGTTTCAAAAGTGAGAGCCAGGATTCATGACACCATAGTTTAATGCTGCTCTTATCAGAAACCTGCAAAGATTAGAAACTGTAAGAAATGCATTTGATGGACGTTTTCAGGCTTTCTGGATTAGTTTGGAATTAACCACCATTGACTTGCTTTCTTTGACAGCTCTTCTATAATTGGGCACAGATGGATGAAAATAAACTACAAACACAGTGAGATTTTCTTTAATCATTAATTTTCACTTAATTCGCCAGATGGCTTTGGTTTCTAGTGTAAACTTTATTTGCTGTTGTGTCATTTTCAGGGCAAGTTTTACTTTTTCATTAAAAAAAGTTTCATTTCTCCTGAAAACCTTATTTTATTATTGTCTTGCTAGCTCTTTCTAAAAGCTAAAGAAGATAAATTTCTATATTTGATTATCTTATTGTTAAATTAGTAAAGTATTTTAGTTTTCCTTCTCAGAAACAGAAGACTTTTGCATTACCAGTGAAGATTTAATGTTGAAAGATAACATATGATATGCTGGGTGCCTGATGTTACATTCCTCAGCCACCTATAAAATGCGACTCTAAAAGTAGTCTGATTTTAGAAGTGCACATGCCATTCCTAATGGTACATGTGTGCTGTCCACATTTATGAAAATGGGGCATTTTTATTACTTACTCTTCTCCCCCCTGCCCCACACTGTGATTGCTGAATTCACAGCCATTTGTGAGAGCAGTTCTATTCAAAGTATTTGAATAGAAAAATGGAAATATTCTGTTCAGAAAAAGGTGTTTCTAATGCCTGCACTTGCTTCACAGTTAGGAGTGAGTTAAGAAATCACTTGTTTCATGACAATGCATTTCCCAAGGCTTTGCTCATTTTTTGCATGAG
Organism: Dromaius novaehollandiae; assembly: GCF_036370855.1. Lineage (NCBI taxonomy): Eukaryota > Metazoa > Chordata > Aves > Casuariiformes > Dromaiidae > Dromaius > Dromaius novaehollandiae. The sequence continues at coordinate 33,264,067 of NC_088099.1, forward strand.
CAAAGATGAGCCTTTACAAGCTTTTTATTAGAAGTCATTTTCTTTAACCAGGATGGATCTTTTGGTTAAAAATGGACATGGCTGTCTAAATTATTGGAGAAACTTTTCTGATGTTGAGCTACACATATTAAACTTTCTTAGTCTTTTATAGCCCAAGATTTGCTTTGAGCTATATGTTGCCATACTTCCCCAGGCCAGACGCTGGCTAGTTCTGTGAGAACCGTGTTGGCTGCTGCCAGCAAAGGCAGCATGTGGAGTTGAGAACTTCTCAGCATAGGTGAAAGTAGCAGAATCTTTAAAAAGTGTCAAGCTTCCCATAAATGAAAGCACTTAAGGAAATACTAAATTTGAACTTGTGCATTTTGCTGAAACAGGCTTCTCAATTGTGTCTATACAGCCTTGTTTTGCTTTTTTTTTTTTTTGAGGACCTTCCTCCAATGAGACAGTTAGGAGATTATATCTGAAAGTCTTTGTTATACTTCCTGCTGATATATTTGATATAACATTATTCTGAGTTGATGAATGAAGGCAGAGAGAAGAACGGAGAAAGCGTTAAACGGATATGAAATAGAATACTCAGAAAACAGCCCCCGGCAATCAGAACAGGGCAGGGATGCGTGAACAAAAGAACAAGGTTATCTACTCTCATATGGTAAAAATTCTCAGGGGGCTCTGTGTCAACCTTTAAAAAACAATACAAAACAGAAGAACAACAACAACAACAACAAAAGGAAGAAAGGAAAAATTCCCCATTTCTTTTCTGTTTGCAAATGTTATTTTGTCTCCCATTACAGTAATGGACGCCTTTACGAGGACAAAAGGAAATGAATAAGAGGTATAATTAGACATTCCCACACTTAAACAGTTACAAAACTCTATTTTTTCAAGGAAAAGATGATTCGAGTTTCTTAATACATGGTATTTTGTTTAAATAATATAGGGAGCAAAGCAGCTACAGCGCATGCTGTGAGCCAAGATTCTTTTCACAGAAAACAGGCAGCAAAATCCTTTTGTAGAGCAGTCTATCTGATCGGGAGTACAGGCAACTCTGAAAGTGAGGGTGAAACCTGAACAGCATCAAAATATACAGTGCATTTCCAGTGAGATTCCTGAAGTTTTTACTAGAAATTCCCCTTTGAGATGTACTTGTATTTTTAACATGAAAACAAACTCTCTTTGATGAGTTAGAATTACAAATACCAACTCGAGTTTCTATTGATTTTTACACTATTTCTATTATTTCCAATTTTTGTCTACAAATAAAATCACACTGTCAACCCCCCACAAATATAATTACTACTGCTAAAATTTCAATGAAATAATTCAAATTAATGTTTCTGTCAGAATTTAAATAACACATCAGAAGTTCAAGAATGCTAAAAGAAAAAAAAAAGGGGGGGGGGCACGAAAAGCACTCGCATGCAGAACCCAAATGGTACTGGCAGCTATCTAAATTCTGTTAGTCAAGCTGTGTCCTGCAAAAAACATACTGGATTCTCTTGACATCAGTGGAAGCTCCACATGCAGAACTGAGAATAGATTTTGGTGTCAGACTGCAACTGACAGCAAATGTTTAAATCGCTGTAGTCATATCTTATGCGTTCATTTCAAAGTATGTATAAATCAAGAACAGTAAGTGTTGGGTTTGACACTTAAAAGAAGGGATAAGAAATGGACAATTGAATTTAAGTAGTTTGGCTTTTCTTTTTTAATTGAGAAAGAAAATTTAAGGCTCAGCAAACTAACAGAATTTTTGTTTGACTAATATTAGCTTTAAACAGAATGCGTTGTTAGCAATGGCGTTTAAGAAAAGGGGAAAAACCAGAGTTAGTGAGGCTTAAAAACAGCAAGGGAGTAGAATACATTCCAGTAAGAAAGCATATGAATCACAGAGAACTGCTTTCTGTTATAGCAACAAGATCAATTAGATCTGCAACAGCTGAAAACCATTAACTGCTGTTGGCTGCTGTTAGCGTAATGGGGTTTTTTTTCTGCTCAGTATTCTGGTGTCAGTTTATCACTTTACTACCCAAACAGTTCTGCCTGAAGCTCTGGTAATCTTAAATATAGAATTGTTAGGAACAAAGGAAAATCTCCCAGCATACAAATTGAAGTATTAAATATTACTAACCTGTTTATAGATTAAACACAGCTTCAGCTGCCAAAATTGTTCACTACAGTGTCATAGAGATGTCTTTGTTTTATGTTTTCATTTTTTATTTTTCTGAGAGGCAGAGACATTCGCCTAATCTTAGTCATGTTAATTAATTTCTAGCCAGACACAAAAGGGGGGAGGGGGGCGGGGTGGAAGGCAGAAAGAGCTTCCCTAAAATATCCAGCAACAGAACTTCCTATTTCTTCTCCCATTTTGTGGAAAATAAACCTAGTAAATTAGTGAGATTGCTGTTCCACTCATTTTTCCTGGATTCTTGTGCTGTCCCTAAACTTCTCTACTAGCTATATTTAGTCCTTTCTCTTTCAAATTAGTATCACATCATCTTCACTAAAACTGGCATTTTTTTACATAATTTATCTACAGAATAATTTACAAGTTTCTGATTTTCAGAAGAGAAAAATGGCATACCTGTTTTTTTTGGTTAATGTTTTCATTTAAATATTCACAACATAACATTCAAAGTGACAGGCGGTCTCCTCCTAGATGAGGTTTGTTTTCTTTTGCTCATTAATGACCCAACCTCAGGCAGCGTTATTTCTGTAACTTGTCAACTCTGTTTTCTCAGCTCAGTGCTACTCCCTCCTCTCAGCATCTTCCTGGTGGCTGCTTTTACAGGCTCTCAGATTGTTGGGTGGGAAGTATCAGGAACAGCACTGCTGACCCTGAGCTAAATTAACGCCTCCCATATGAAAAGCCATGTAAGCAAAGGAATTTTTTTTTTTTTTTGGTAGTGGTGGGTAGGGGAAATGAAATGCCAGCAATGATTTATGTTCGCAGAGTTCAATTGAGAGATAAGCCTGTCTGCTCTGGACAACAAGGTGTGGTGAAGAGATCCAAGAGATAGCACTAAACCAGCTAGAAACGTTTGCACAGGCCACTCGCGCACCATGTTGACCTAGCCCAGGTCTGCCCCAACCTAGACTTAGGGGCAGCCCAGCTAACATCAGCTTGGTGCCCACATTGAAGCTAATAAGCGATGCCTTTTAGGACGCCTTAGTTGAGGTACCACTGTGCCTATGCTGCCTCCAGTTCTGAGATAAATCACCAGCGGCTTGTAGGGGCCTCTGCCGCACAGCATAGGTGTGCTGGGCTGATAATGCCCACAGACCCTCTGCTCTGTCCCAGACACGACTACACCACGACCCCTCCTGACTACAGCGGCAATAGAAGACTGTTTTCCTCACCACCTTCACCCTAACTGTATTCGTACCGTTCCTTTTGCTCATACAGTGGCTAGGATGGGACTGACACGTGCAAACAGCTGAGATGTCCTTTCAAGCCTTTAAAGCATATGGATTTAAAGGAGTATCCTGTGGCCTCCTCTGTGCTCCATGGTTTGGCTGTTTTGGATCACCAGAGTATCCAATTACCTATACCTCACTGAAAATTTTATGAACTTGTGTTGCCAAGAGCTACCTGTAAACACAAAGAGAAAATATGCCGTGAAGGTCTCCACCTTACCTTTTTGATAATGACAGATAAACATTAAAAGCAGAAAAATCACTGCATTTCACATTAATTCATATAGAAACTAACCACATTTCTTTGGTTGTCCCAACTTACATTCAGACTTACAATGCTACAGCTTCATGCTTCAATGTCATCTGGCATTTGTTTGCATCTCAGAAAGGAGAACAATTAGGGAAAGTCCCAGTGCAACTAAGGCAATGGGGCGGAAAGGAAATCAATGCGAAGACAGAAAATAATGCAACCATCTATCTAACGACAAGTTAAATATGACATTTTGTTTTCACCCCACATGTATAGTTCTGTTAATTAATGAAGTGTGCATTTACAATAACCAGCCTGGAGTGGAAACAATGTTTCGTTTTCTTTTTCTGCACAGTCACAGATTAAAAAAAAAAAAAAAGTGGGTACTTTCAAAGCTTTCCAGATTTCTCTCTCAAAGCTTGTGCACACTGCATGAGCCAGTGCTGCGGGAAGGGAACTGTGCTTGCTCCAGCACCAAAAGCATTAGGTATGATAATGTGGACTTAGGCTTGAGCTCTCTGGCATGAAACACAAGAGCATTCAGCTAGGAACAAGGTCCCTATTATCACAATCTGTATGCCTGAAACTAGACTACTAAATAGATGTTAAAAATCCTCCTGAAGTGTCCTGACTTCAAAATACAGACAGCAGCTTAGGCACATAAACACGCATCCCAGGGGCATTTGGAATCCCCCCAAATGGTGATTTTCATCTTTTATGTGGCGCACTGAATAAGCACTTTTGTAGATCTTAAGTCTCAGAATTTTAAAGTAACAGCATCTGTATTTACAGAAGTATCATAGATCATTTCAGAGATTCTTAAATGTGATAATGTCTTTATTTGAGAGAGCTCCTGTCACTGAACTCAACGCAGTAAAGAGACAATATCAGACAAACAAATTACTAACCCAATGTTTTTTTGAAACTTTAAGAGTTTCTCTATTAACTGTATAAATTGCACAGAAGATAAGCAAGAGGCTATGCAAGCATGTGGAGAGGGATAAGCAGCAATTCCCCCCATCAACACAATTCAGGGAAAACTCTTAAATTCAGCTGGTGCGAACAGGGACTTCAACAACTGCTTAAGTTGCTTTTCTATATAGAACTCCTTGATTGGGGACAGAAGAATAGTAAACATAGAAGACATATTTTCCCCAAATAATGTAATATAAACCCCTGCATTTTTTGCTGTAAAAAGGAATGTATCTGTCTTATTTAATATTGAAGGCTAAATGTAAGGAACTACTTCAAGAAGCAACTACAACCCTTTATATGCAGGTTTAAATAAACTGCAATCCATGATTACAAATAAAACCAAAAAACCTTCTTAATGCAGATGTTACACATATGTTTTAATGCCTCCTTTCTCTAACGTAACTGAATCTTGCCTTTCATGAATTAATCTTGATCTTTTTCCATGTACATCCGAAATCTAGAAGGCAGTCCTTAAAATTCTGATGGTGGGCAGGCCTTTGAACAATATGAATTATTATGAAACAGCTGACAAAAATACGCCTATAAATTACCATGAAACAGTAGATAAATCACTCTGTTAACTAATATATATTGAAATGTTTCTTTACATTGTACCTATTAATCAGATATCTGAGTAGCAACACATAAAAATACAGAAGATATTGCCCATATATACGGCTCACGATGGCCTATTTTTAAATTAAAAATTTAAATCTATTTCAACAGAACAGTAACAGATATAAACACGAATCCCTGCTATTCTAATACAAAATGATGTGGCTCAGTGAAATACTGGGTTCAGTTCCACTGCAGTTAACAAGAAAATACCAGTTTACTTTTGGAGACGTATGCTTATGGTGCAGAAGTATTCTGCTCTACAGTAAGTTGTTTAAGTTGAACTCTTTAATACAAGAACTAATCAACTATTCAAATATCAATGACTGAAGTTTTAATAAAGACTAATATTTTTCATCATATGTTAAACTTTAAATTGTTGACTTATTTAAATCTAGGAAGGACGTTTTAAACATGAAGTTATTCCAATTTTATTTAATCAAGGATAACATGATTCTTCATTTGCAGAATCCTAGCTTGCTCTCAATATCTTTTGGTGCAGCACTCATCCCCTTAAATATCACTGTATTGTCTAAGAAATTTCACAAATCCTTACTCCTTCCTGACATTATGAATAGCTTGAATATTGCTTTTGGTTGCTGTAACAAGACAAATCTCTCAATCTATTAAAACTATCATAAACAGAGGCAAACTATATGCTTGTGTTGATTTCTGAAAATACTTACTGTGTATTCAACACTGTGAAGCCATTAACCTCATGAAAATTATTAGGTTAGACTTTGGCATCAAGAAGCTTGCATCCCTTAAGATATTTAGATACCAGATGAAAAAGTGCTTTAATATGGTTTTTTAAATCACAGGAAATATACCATATTTTCCAAATTTCCATGGAAGAATAAAGCATGAATCTAGAGTCAGGCTAGAAAATGCCAGCAAAACTGGATTGAGATAGACAGGCAGACAGACAGACATATGCATACATAATTAAATAGTCTTCTATTGAACAATTAGACCTGCATTATTCTGTTTTAATAGATACATGATAAGTGAATTTTTCTTGTAATCTTTCTTCTTCCAAAATTCATAAATGCTGGGAAATCCTTTCTCATGACAGGTAATGCTTTAGTATTACCGATGGACAAGCACTTTCTCTTTTCCTTCCTTTCGTTACCAGGAACAGAAGAAAAGAATTTCATCGGTAAAAGCTAAATTAAGAAATGCACTATTTTCAGCAAAATACTTAAATCAAATAAATACTTATATTTTGAAAGTATCTGGTTTGCACTGCAAACCGCAAGTATGAAACAGCGCTCGTGAAAACAGGTATGTTTTCTCTGGAGACAGCTGTCAAATGGGAGTGCTGGCCTTGATCCCTCTGGCAGCTCATGGAATGACACTGCCCAAGTGCAAGAGAGGTGTTGGCTCTCGACTGCTCAAAGTACAACGAAAGATGTTACAATGGTTTTCATGGACTCTTTACCCTCCATCCTGCCTCGAAGAGCATCCATTGACTGAATAATGTGGTAAACCATACAACCTTGATTAGCTATTTTATCTTATCATTAGCTTAGGTTAAAATAAAAACTGCTTGCGGATTCACCCAGTTGACATCCTTCTGCATACTGTGTTTAAAGGACTGAAATAAATCATGCTACCAAGGTGGACAACAGTGAAGAGTGAATAATAAGAAAGTATTTCTGACATTAATTTAATTTTCCGTTCATAATTAAGCTTGGAAGAAAGTTACTGCTTGGAGATATTTACAACTTTCAGGACAATACAATGCTGACTCACTTGTAAGTGAAGTTTCATATCACTGTATAGTTGCAGTTTACATTACTGGCACAGAGTTTGATGTAAACTGTACTGTACATAAACCAGGGAAGTCTATGTTAACCACAAATGTAACCAATAATTTCAGTTAGAAATTTGTAAGAGATGTCATTAAGGGAAAATTATCTTATGTTTGCCTCTTTCAAAGATCTTGCATCTTCCCCTGAAGCAGACAGCTTTGACTACGAATGACATATCAAATTCTATATTCCTACAGCAAAGAAAACTGTGCAAAACAGCTGCTTGAGGAAGGAAGACATTATAATTCAAAGACACAGGCCGTGGCTGTCATTCAGGAACGAGACTGGAAATGTTCTGGTATGTTACCATTTTCTGCAAGGTTTGTTTTTGTAAAAGTGAGGACAATCTCATAATGCCTGCGACACCAGATACAGACACCAGGAATAATGCATTAAACAACAGTTAAAGTGTAGTACCTAAATGAATACCATTTTCAGAAGTGTCACCTTGTTATCACCTTGTTTCTTTCACCTGCTCCTATTTTTGAAATCTATGTTTCTAATTTAAATGTAAATGGATTAAACACAGTGCTGAGGTACTCCTTTCTAAGAGTATAAAAAAGAAATATTAATCTTGATCACTGGTCTGTTTATAGGATTTGAAAAACTACCTACAATCATAAAAGATTTTCTAAGCCCTGAACTTTGAGACTTGTGTGAAGTATCTTCATTCAGAATAATGCACTGTTGATTTGGTGGTATAGTTTGACTTGGGCATTATTTAGTTTTGGCATCTGACTTCATGAAATACCTAGTGTTAAAAATCCTCAGTGGACTTCACAAAATGTCATCTAGCGTTTCTCTCTTTGTAGACCAGAAATACTATGCCAAGATCATTTTAATGAATTCTTTGATATGCATGTTTCACAGAAGGATTTCTTGAGGTTAAGAGACTGGGGCAGGGGGGAACCGCTGTTATGAACACTGTCTTGTCTTTGAGAGGAAGCTTCTTCAAAGGAAAAGGTTTTGTTGAACTTTCCTAAAAACGTTTAGACTCCGGCTTCATTTAATTGCTCAGGGATGTTTATTTCATACTGAGAGTCTGCTGGCTCAGCACCTTCATCCCCACTTCTCATCTGCTTTGCTTTGGTATCGTCATTTGATCTGTCCACTTCCATGTAAAAATGAAACCATTTCAGTACTGATCACTTTAATAAAGTATATCCCAGCTTGAACAACTACAGCTTTAAGGAGAGAAAGGAAAGTGTTTTCTTGCCCTGGAACTTACACGAGTGTTTTGAATGGAATACATTAAACCATCAGAAAGAGACTCTTCTAACAGTGTTAACTGCATCAAAACCGAGAGTTTTTGCCATTGGAGTAAAGCTTGGTAGTGGCATTATATTTTCCACCTTATGACTGAAATGGTCACAATGGCAGAACTTTAAAGTATGAACCAGCGTTGAGTCAGTGGGCCTTCCCCCCCCCCCCCCCCCCCCCCCCCCCCCCCGTGAGCGAGATCAAAGCCACGATTTCTTTTTTCTTTTTCTTTTCTTTCTTTCTTTCTTTCTTTCTTTCTTTTCTTTTTTTTTTTTTTTTTTTTGCTTGAAGGCTTTGTTCTAATAGTAGTAGTCAGCAGAAAAGCAGAATAGCCTGATGATTACTCTGTTCTTAACAGATGACTCATCCTTTGATGAATCTTAAGGGGAAAGGGCACTGGGTTTGCTTGTGTCTTTTCTGGAGTAGCTTCAGGCCTCAGTGAGTCAAGCCTCATGTGCTTAGAAACCCAAGTCTAGAGCATTTACCGCTGCATTAGTAATGAGCCTGTTTTGCATCAACTAGCATACATTCCTTCTTGAGACATATATTTACACCATATTACTTCAGCAAACATTAGTTAATTGGAGGCTGTTAATTCTACTCTCATTTCTTACTTTTTTCTTTAAGTTTTAAAATACTCAGAAATAAAAGCTGTTTCAGTGCTTCAGAGCTGTTCTCTATTGCATCTTAAGTTGTTCCTTGTGTTATTCCATCAAATTTATCAGTCGGGAACCCAGTTAAAATGTTTAGAAGCTCCTCGCTGTGCTACAAAAGGGTTAACTAACTTAAGCTAAAAAGTCATTAACCAAAAATGCTGCAATAACTTTAATTTCACAATAGAACAAGATACTACATCTTCTGTGCACTAAAGACACAAGATACAATTGGGCCAGGGAACAAACATGCTTCAGCCTTACAGTTCAGCATGCTGAGTTCTGTAATGCATGTGGGCACACAGCACACAACTGCACCACTGCTCCCTTCACAAAGCCTACACCAGTTCAAATATAGTTATTATGTACATGTGCTTTAAATAGGGAACACAGCTTTTTACAGTGAGGAGTGTGCTTATACTAATTAGGCTCTAAGATGTTCAAACCACTTTTGTGATTCAGTTACGTAATGTTAATGTGCCTTTTCAGACGTGTCCTCCACACAGACAATAAAACAGGAAGCAGAAGAATCAAGTGAAAAAGTTCTTGCTCATTTTAAGTTCCTACTATTGCATTTCATTTTTCAGCCCCCATACCTTCAAGATCCCATAATCCTTTTTCTACACAGATTTTGCACTAACCCATCTATTCGATTATTTTAATTGAAATGTAATTATATTGAGTGCATATTTTGATTGGAGTGCCATTTTTCTGCCCATTCACAAATTGTAGTGACTACTAAAGTCTGCTTTGAAGTATTCTTATAGAATATTTCAGTTGCTATTTTGTTTGCTGGCTAACTTTCTTCTTAAAGATGGCAAACAAAAAGAATATAATCCATAAGGGTCTAATTATTATCTATATTTAGAAAAAGCAGACAGTGAAGTACTTAAAAACATTTTTTATATACAGCATTATTGGTAGAGAAGGTATTTATAAGGCTGCCATTGTTACAGCATCATGGCATATGAAAATCTTCAGGAAATTTATTTTCACAACAACTCTGCAAGATAGGAAAGCTAATTATTCCCATTTTACATATAAGCAATTAAAACACACAGAGACTAAGCAACATGCCAAGATACAAAAGAACTTGGAACTGAACCCGTCTTCCAGATTGCGTACTATCACTCTCGCATCACACAAACCTAACTGCATCTTTCTCTAGAGATAAATATATGACAACCAACCTAACTGAAGGACTGTATTAGAAGGTTCAACTGCAGAAATTATCTTCCGCATCGCATGTGTTCCTGATGTATGTATTTTGGGGGTTTAACAATTCTTCAGTGAACTACCTTTGCCCCATCAACTTAACTCCCCTCCCAACCATAACCCAAACCTACAAATAATGCCAACCAAAACTATCTCAGCTCTGAATCAAAGTTATAAACTGACTATATGATAACTTGGAATGAGGATGTTAGCCTTTTCAAATGAATGAATTGTGAGCTCAAGTTCTGAAGATGTCCTTTGCTAGTTCCTTGATGAATGACTTCATGATGTAAATTCATTTTGTTTGCTTGCACGCAGTTTATCATTATCTAGATTGCTCTGTAAGAATAGCCCATGTTGTTCATTACTTATCACTCCACCAATCTCTTGTGTGACTCAAACTTTGCATGTAACAATTTTATTTCTACTAGCTTATTGATTAAGTGTTTTGCAATATAGAGTGAAGAACTGATTCCAGCAAGATGCCAGTAGAAATGATTCCTTGTTTACAGTTATACTGACATCTGTTAGTTTGCCAACTTGTAATCCAGTTAGTATGCTAGATTCATTCTGCATCATTCTTTTTAAGTCAAAATGTTAGACAGTACTAAGTCAAGCCTTAGAGAAGTCTGTATAAAGTACATCAACAATATCATCTCATAAAGATGGATATGCAGTTAAACTAATGTTGTTTCATATGTCTCTCCCTCACTTCTATACCAACAGAGAGCCCTATCAGCCATTCCATTATTCCACCTAGGACTGATGTCAATGACAAGCTGTAATCACTTCAGTAATTTTTGCTAACATTAAATATTTATTTACAGACAAGAGTAAGATATAAAATTTCAGCTAAATTAAAAGGAGGGAAAAAAACCCAAGGAGGAGCTTGCTGGACTGAAGATTTCCGAAAGTTGGCTGATTCTGAATTAGTTTCCCTGTTTCTCTGGGAACTTATGATATGCCTCACACCAGGAAAACAGGGCAAGATTTCAGAAGTGGCCATCTGTTAGATACTGAAAAGGGAGCTGCTTGACAAAACAAGAACTTGAGCAATGCAGAACCACAATCATTTTCACTTCAGCAGAAAGACAGTCCACAGATTAAAAAATCTCCTGAACTACCAAAGCTAAGCATATATTTGATCATTTATATATACCATTTATATATAATTACTGCAAATTAAACAAAGATCTGATGCTTCAAAGATTTCAGACAGCTATTTTCCCCACTTTCTTCAGTTTTGGTCCTTGTCATCAAAGTTATTTCTGATGCAGTATTTGCCAAAATGGTGCAGGGAGTCATTTGAGGAGGCAGGGAAAAAAGGAGGAAGAAGAGCAGGAAAGGAGAAAGAGAGGGAGCAACAACTTATTTTAAGTCCTCTCTTCACATGGAAGCAGGAACTGTTAATGTGACACCTCCAAGGTCAGGCTTCAAGAGCTTCAGTTACATGCTGACTAGTCTCTCTAACCATGAACTTGCAAAGCACTCCCTCAGCAGCCGCAGAAGGGAAGGTAATGCTGCTTAAACTTGGATGTGTGCCACAGTTTCAACTGAGGGCCTGACTTCCTCAAAGCTACATTTTTCCAACTTTCAGTGATCAAATTCCCACTGCTTGAAATCATAATCCTAGACTTTTTAAAATTCCTTGTGGTACAGAACAGGGTGTCATGAAAATGCCATAGTCTCCATTCTGTAGTCTCCCCCTTGCCAAAAGACATCAGCTTCTGCTGGTACCCATTCAGACGAAACACAACATCTAGCCCCGACAACCTCACATCCATCACATTAAAATGTCTTAAAATGTCAACAAAGTCAGGGATGCTATGAGGTGGTGAAGCAGTTTCTTTTCTGAAACTGCAGCAAAACACTATTAGTATTAAAAGTTTGCTAAAGTTGAACAATTTGACAAAGAGAAAACTCAGATGTGCAGTTACTCTTTTAAATGCAACACACTGATATTGGCAACCTTGTTTACACTCTGTCCTGAATCATATTTCCCTGCCTTTATGAATATGGTTGCTAAATCAAGATTCCTCTGTGAAGCAACCCAAAGCAAGTACTAGATCTATTTTGTATTTAATTATCCACATCCTGACACATACAATTTCCAGTTAAGCCCAGGGCATGGAAGACTGATATAGCTTCCTGAAAAACTCTGTAGAATAATAACGTTACACCTTGAAGAAACTTAAGACTTCCTTCTAATTGAGCATGCATAAAAACATACATTATCCAGGAATCCCTCTACATAGGAAAAAAATTAGGCCTAGTTGTGATAAATAGAAGATAAAGTAAATATTTACAAGGATATGGTTATAAGGAATGTGAGCACATAGTTCTCTTTTTTCAGATTCTTACTACAGAAAGGAGGATGAACTGGATTTAAAGTGGTATTTGGCTAGACTTAGATTAAGTGAATGAATCTAAGCCACCATTTCGGTTTACTTAATTTGAAAAGCAGGTCAAAGTGCTGCTTTCATCCACCTTTTAATATTGAGAGGATCTTCTGGTTATTGTAGTTATGCTCCAAAATGTCTTCAAAGCATTACAACTATACTAACTTGTATGTCTTCCCAAAAGAAGAATCATAACTACATAATTTTTTTAAAACTAAAATGCAGCAAAATCATTACTAATGCTAAACTAAAAAAGAACCAACTTACTGCTGCCTGATGTTTTCAACTAATGGTATCTGCAAACACCACTTCAGACTAATGTGAAAGAGATGTCGCAGTTAATAGATTCTCCCTGCTTCTCCCCCTTCCCTCCTACTTGGTTGCCATTTATCTAATTTGTGCACATCTCTTCCATCCATATAGCAAGCCCTTATAAAATTATTAACCAAAGAGTAAAAAATTCTGGAAGCACTATTTAAAAGCATGTTCTAACAAAAATTCTAATAGCATTAAATTTAACTTTATACAATTAAAAAAGACAGATTTTTTTTCAAGTTCAGAGATCACAGATCAAAACAGGAAATGCCAAAAGTTGAAAATTACCAAAATTATGTCTTCTATATTACAGAACCTATCCTGTAATACTTTCAGTTCCTCAACACGCAATATACATCAAAGCAAGCTTAGTGTCCAATTTCACTATATCCTTTTGTCTTTCACACTTTATTTACAACAGTGTTAAAATGGGTACAAAAAGCTACAATACTGCCTTAGTAGAACTTGACACACACTTTGTTGCAACTAGTTTGAGGACTGAGAATTGAGAACCTCAGCTATTGCACTACAAGTGTCTCCAAATCAGATTCACTATTATTTAATGTCAGTGGTGTTCCTCTTAGTCCTCATACAAACAACAGAGAGTGTGCGAGAGAGAATGACAGAGAGAATGAGAGAATGAGAGAGAGAGAGAGAGAGAGAGAGAACTGAGTATTATATCAGCAGTACCTAATCAAAATGCAAATTCCCTGGCTATTTACCATTAACAGTATGAGCGTATTGCTTTGTGGAGAGAAAAAATGACAACCATTCAATAATCTAGTAATAATAGCTTAAGTTACTGTTTGATAACAATAATAGTCTTATCTGTTCAATTTATAACTAATGTCAACAGCAATCATTTAATATTTTGCAGTGAAGAGTTCTATTAAGAAAATGCAATTGTGTGCAGGATGATGCAGGCTATGTGTTCACAAATTAATGCTTCCCTTTGGAATTAAACATCAAGAGTTGTCCTCCAAACAAGGACAGATTTGATGGGGCGACTGAGGGGACCATAGTCCATGTGCTTTAGGTAATTCACCCATCTGTATCACAGATGCATCCAGCCCTGTACAACCCCAAATACTTAAAGTCTGGAAAGAAAGAAAGAAAGAAAAAGGAGTTTAAAAGGAACTAAGTAACTTTGAACTGTTTGGTTTACACAGATACAACAAAAATACACCTATTTCTACTGCAAAGAAAATGATGCATTTTTGCACAAACCCTTTCATCTATTTGTAGCACTAAAAATGCTGAATATAAAGTGAGCCATACCAAAATGAGTACAAATATGAAACATGTATTTTATGGGCAAATACAGAAAAAAAGGCGATTCCAGATGTGCTTTTGTGCACCTCTGGGTTGCCTGGGCAGAATCTGAGGTGCCCTAGCAGTCCTGATTTCCCATATGAAACTCAAGTGTGACTACGCACACCTTAAAGCAAATGGTTATTATTTTCTAAAGGTAATTTTGAAATTTTCATTTGATATTGTAAGTCTTTCAAACCCCTATTTGTCATAAGTAGTCTCTTTCTACCAGAAAGGCCAAACTTAAGTATCAAGCAAGTACTTGAAAAAAAGATTTGCAGAATCAAGATCTAAACTAATGTAAATAAATTCTTCTCAGACAATAGAATGAATATCAAGCACCTTGCTGGACAGCACAAGAGAAAAATCCATTTAATTTAATAACTATATATTTGTGAGAACTTAGAAGGGGCCTACGTATATATTTACTTTTTCATCAGACTGAAAGGTCTTGGTTCGACTATTTGTTACTGCTTTTAATGATGACAATTTTCAATATATAATCACAGAATTTAACAAATGCACAGAAACAGAGTTTCCTTCAAACATCTGAAATGACAGAACATACTGGAACATTAAATACATTATCTGAAGCAAATTATTACTTAAACATTAAGCTAATGAGACAGTCAAAATACTGGAAAAATTATAATCTCATCACAAATCAGATCACAATGTATCTTGGCTAATTAGCAACAGAAAAGTAGCAATAAATTACTTGTATTTCTTGTTGTCTACTGACTCTGCTTTCAACATATTCTGAATAGTTCTAAATATGAAATCATTGCTTCTTACTAACACAGAATAGTTAAAATACCACATTTCTATTTGTTTTGAAGTGTTTACTCTTAGAAGGCTATATGAAAAAATATAAAGGGTTTTTTTTTGGGGGTGGAGCTATGGATTTAATGGAGGTAATAGCAGATTTTATCTAATATATATAAAATATGTGTTTGTATCTAATATCTAAAGGACTAACCAAAGGACAGGTCAGAGCACAGCATTGTTCTAATTATACCATGGGAAAGATTTTACTCAAAGCAAAAGGAATTTTCTGAAGAGTCAGAATAATGCAACTTGTGCATCCCCTCTGCACTAATGCATGGATAATTCTTAAGGTCTGTTAACAGCAACAGTACTACGAGGAAGGACCTGGGGCCTCACGCTGTCCTACAGCTTGGAAGATGCAAAAGCCTGTCACATAGCTCAATCACTGTGTCAATACCCCTCTCTGAAACACACCAGAGAAACTGATGCTGTGAATACAGAGCGCTAAAGGAGTGCAAGACATACTGCTTATCCTCTTTCTGCAGCCCTCCTGAATGTGGTACAAAACCCCAGAGTCCAAGTTATGTAAAATCACAGACACATCTAGAACCCTTAAAACACGCACACACACATATGCATGGGAGGTTTGAGTTGAAACTAAACTATGTTTTCTACTAGATACACCTCAAAACAAAGAAAAGAAAAGAAATAGAGGTGAGAAGTACCAAACAGAGCCCTTGTGCGCATAACGTGCATTCAGGCCCAAGTACCTCATGCATGCTGCCGACACGGGGGCTTGCACCGCTGCTTCTGTCTGCAGAGAGCCCGTGGGGCCTGCGGCAAAGCAGCTTAGGCACAGGAGGGCTGGTGCATGCTTGAGTGCTGGCCTAAATACAGCAGGGATATAACTTTCCAAGAACTTAGTCTTGTAAATTTCAGCCTGAACTCAAGTCAAGTACCCCTCCCCAAGGGAGCATGGACTTTACTGAATGTTCAGATCGGGGGTAAGGTGGATAGCTCTGCTGTTAGCTTTTTTCCCCCCAGAGAATGCTCCACGTTCCTCATACCGCCCTACACTGGGGATTCTTAAATCAAATTCTAACAAAAATTTTGTTCATTCCAAAGTTTGGAGATAATCTAGAGGTTTCACCTCCAGTAACTGTCAGACATAGGTATTTTTCTCATTGCACAGCTGCAGATTGATGTGATAATCTGATTACCACCCTGTTATTCAATAAGATTATTTTTCAGACTTGTATGCTCATTTACTGCTTTTCACAGGATGGTACAGAAAAGGAGGCAGTACTCTCTTAAGAGTTAAAAAAAACAAAGCAGAAGGTCTGTTTCCTTCTGTGACATTCACCCACAAACACTTGTGTGCAGCTATGGATGAAAAGCACTGAGCAAGACCTTTTGGTGAAGTTGATGGATGTAAATGAGTAACAGTTGATCCTGATGCTGGGAAAAAAAATCTGTGAATTTTGATATTAATTATTCAGACTCTACAAAGTAAATAAATAGGTCAGAGATGCATACTTCTTACACAGGCAAAATATCATTTAATTGAGCATGGGAGTGTTCAAAAGAGGAACATTATTAAAAAGTCTAGTGAGAGTGGGTGTGGTACAGAAACAGCAAGACAAAATGTTTTCACTTTGTACCACATCTCACTTTCTACACTGTTTAGCTTTATGTCCTTTTTCACAGGGGTGTCTGCCATGAGATTCATTCTCCAGGCACTCACGAGGGGAAAGCCTCTACCCCAAGAAGGTCTTGAGATCTCTGCGCTGGGATGGAGATGGGTGAAAGAGGAACAAAGATGATGATTATTACTTCTCTGCTAACTGAATGGAAGCACTTTACCAGGTTGAGTCAGAGCACTGAAACGTTTTCCAATGTACGTATGCTCCCTTCCCCCACTTTATACTCAGACCCCCCTGAGTAAGTCATAATCAAAACCAGAAAACTGCTCAGTTATCAACTCAAAGTGAACACTGCTGTCTGAAATTAATTAGCAGCCCTGTCCTTAGAAAGGCTAGACTTGCCACCCTTCTGCTTGTTAGTTCTGGGTCTCCCTCCTATGTACCATCATGATGTTTTTTCTGTTTGCTTTCAAGTCACTTCTAGCCAAAGTAACCCCAAAGCTCCAAAGTGGGTTTATTTTCTTCTTCCTGCAGTAGAGCTGATACACCCCAGAACATTTTATATGCATCTGTAAATGATTAAAAAAAACCCTTCAAAGTGTTAGCAACTGATGGGAAATGAATGGTGGTTCAGGAACTCTGAAGAGGTGAGCAGTGCTGCAAGCAGGGAAGGAATTGGAGCAGACAATTCAATGGTGTAGGAGAAAATACTTGTTTTGCACTTTAAAGTTGTGCTGGGCAGGGTATGGTTGCCCCCTGCAAAGGATTTCCCTGGGGAAGGCTTCATTGTACTAGCAATGGGAAACATGAAGGCAGGGGAAGTATGAGCTCAGCATCAGAGACAATGAGCACAAGGCTCCTCATGGTGACTCATCTCGCCGCTGGGACAGAGGAAACCCAGCACTCCATAAATCAGAGTCTTTTGCTAACTATCCAAGTAGTGGCACTTGGCACTGCGGAAGGCAGCTGTTCACTGCTTCTAACAGCTCATGGGGTGGTGCTGGGAAGCAGCAGTTAACAGAGATTGGGGGGAGAAGACATTTGGTGGCACACTGAGAAGGCAACAGTACAATAAGATACTTAAGGGAATTAATGTGCCTTCACATAAATAATAGACAACTGGATTAAAGTAATATTCCAATAACACTCAGGTTCTGCTAGAGCAAAGCAAATTTTCAAACTTGTGGACCACTGAGCATTTTTCTTGTAAGCAAAACCCCATTTTTACATAATTTACATGCCACTAATGCACATAACAAAGCCCAGTCTAATATTCAATAGAAAACACAGAGCGGCATTTTGGAAAAACATATTTTCCCCCATTTATTAAATTTTAAGTAATAAAATGATAGGCAAACTAATTGTAAAAAAAAAAAAAAAGTATATTCCTCAGCTTTATTGCTTTTATGTTTAGCATGGTAATGCTTAAGAATACCTAGGAAGGAGGCCTCTTTCTGATAGGCATTTTGTGAGCAACAAAACAGTAGATCTTCCCTGCCTTCAAAAGCCAAAGTGCTTCTACTCTCAGGAAATGCATATAACACACTCAAACACTGAATTAAGTGATGCAACAAATAATACATTCATTTCGGTATTAACTTATTGGGGCCAGGAGTTTGAGAACAAGTGTCTTTTACTAGGGGTGGCTGCTTTTGCAGCTGCTTTTACAAGCTATAGTTCAGGATGTCTGTACTCAGGAGTTTCTCTCATCTCCCATCTAGCTGCAGAGCAATTGAGAGACTGTTTTATTTTATGCTCATTGTTTTTACTTATTATCTTCTCAAAAATGTCAAAGATACAACCTCGAGTAGCATAATGTTTTTCAGTTACAGTTCCTGAACAGATTTGATGTAGATAACTGTGAGCCTCGAGAGCTTCCCCTGCATAATGAGGATGGGGCTGTGTTCCCTGTATCTCACCGTTCCCCTTGGGCCGTGCATTGCTCCCTGCAGCCTGGCTACATGGACAGCAGCTGCTGAAGAAGGCCAGGGTGACCGATCCCTGACGCTCACTGGTTGGACAGTGCGGACCCAAGTGCTGGCTGGGACTGTTTAATTCACCTATGATCTCATTTTACGTGTGGGAGCTAAAGCAAAGGACAAGTGGGTTTCCTAATACCTCAAAAGTTTTGAAGCCATAAAAATGAGGTTAGGTTGTGAACAAGGGATGCCCTTCAAGAACTACATTCAGCCATTTTAGAGGTGACTAAACATTCTCAAAACCATTTAACTGGCTCTATTTTGCAGAAAGGCAAAGAATAAATAGCTAAATAAGCAGGCAAAAATACGGAAGAGGCAAAAACTTCCCTTCCCTTGTCCCAAGGAAGTCTCAAGGAATGCAATTTCCTTCAAAGAACTGGGATGACTTACTAAAACAGGAGACTGCTCCTTTAGAAACAGAAGCCCTTGGCTAACACACCTAAGCCATTTTGGTTGAAATAATCGTAGTTGCAGACAGACAAAGAACAACTGCCTACCCCTGTCTCATCTCCCAAACCAAGAAAAACACTTGTAGTGTGAAAACCAAAGTAACTTCTTTTTTTCCAGAGGAGAAAAAAAATAAAAAGACAGCTTTGTTTGAGAAAAGACAGCTTTGTTTGAGAAAGAACACATCACTGAGAAATCTTTCATGGGCTCGGAAAAAATACTTCTTCAGCTTCGGCAGTCTGGAAAAACTCTAGCCATTACAGTAAACACGGAAGATGAAAATGAAAAAATAGCCCCCAAACAATCCCTCACTTTTAGCCTTTCACGCATTCTCAGTACTTGAATTTCTTCTACCAAGGGTAGAACAGCCTTCAGAGGATGAACAGCAGTGTCTGAAACCATGGAAACTGTAGTTTGCCTGTTTTTCTTAAGAGTTGGGCAACAGGCCCTGACTGAAATCTATTTTCCACAAGGTTTTGCAATTAGCAGAGTTAAGTATGAATGCAGCAAGTTAGGGAACAAAAATAAACAACATTTCATACTTCATCCTAAGAGTTTCTGAGTTATTCTGAAAGTGTTTTCAGAACTACCATTTGAGATTGAAATTACTGGGTTATCATCTGGTTTTCTGACCAGGAGTGCTTGGAACTTAGAGGAAAGCAGGATGAAGAGCCGTACTGATGTGACACAGGTACTTTGCAAGACAGAATTTATATACCTGTTTTTTCAATATTTATTACTTGAAGTAAAACTTTTATTGAGGGATTACAGAGAAATCATCTGATTCATCAATTTGCTCAGAGAAAGACACAAGCAGAATGATGCAAGAGAGGATTTAAGGACAAAACCTTTCAAGACAAAAATCTTTCATGAATGCTGACTAGAATTTCCCCCTTCCACCCATGCAGAAAGTGGTTATGTATTCAGAATGGGGTACCACAGAAAAGACAACTACCAGACTTGCAGTACTACTGCAGCAACCAAAAATGTTTTTAGTTCTCAAAATTACAAACAAATCCTCCATCACTTTTGCCCCACCCTCCAACCTCCTATGTTGAATTTACAGCAGAGAGGACAAAGAGGACAGAGGAGACCAATTATGACCTTCAGATTACTAAAATTTGTTGCACAGCTCCCTCTGCCTTCTCTTTGCACTCTGTACTTTGCCACCAATGAGCGAAGAGGTGGTGTGCCACACAGCAGCCAACAGGCAAGATTTAGCTATGGAAACCAGAAAAAGGAATTCCATTTTCTTGCCTTGATGGGTCTACAACAAGACTCACCAGTGCACTGCCGTTATCATGCTGAACAATTCAGCCTCTTTGTCTCCCTTACATTTCTTTGTACATCATCAGCTTGTTAATAAAAGGACAGGTTTTTTGTTTGTGATGGTACCAAAGAGTCCATGAGGGCTGCCCATAAGTTCTCCAGTCTAACAAGAGTAATGTACATAGTAGGAGAGAAAGAATAACATGGCCATTTCCTTCCAGGACCTTATGGCCCTGCTAATGATGTGGAACTCATGCATTTGCATGCTTTTGTGGGTAGTACTGCACTTTCTTTCCCTTTCAAGAACAGATGTGCAGATGTGTAATTTGGTGAGCCACTAGGTCCAATGCACGGGTCCAGGAAAAGGAAAGAGGCAAAGTGGAGAGTGCACCTTCTGGCAGCAGCTATGCAGCAGATACTACAAGGCAGCAGATGAGGCAAGGTAGCATTATGGCCTATCTGCAACAACATGACTCCCCTGCTCCTCCCCTAAGGATGTGTGTGTCACACAAGACACCTGTTCCCATTAATTGTCCCCAAACCAAGTATCATGCCTTGTGTTTCCAATATTAAAGTGTTCTATTGAAACCTTCTCCTAGTCCCTTAGTGAATTTGTGGCAAAAAAAGGAAACTATATTTGTGGTAACAAAATATGAAGTTATTGCTTCATTAAAGGAACAAAAAAACCCAGAAAAACCCTTACAAAGCTGGCATTTTGCTGAAGATCAAATGAATAAAGACAACTCTTTTTAAGCAGCTCTGTATGAGCAGGTTTATAAGCCTTACCAATTAGAAAGTTTATTTTGAATTATGGTAAAGCCCAGCAGAAAGCTGATCTACTGAAGACAAAAATGTGCACAAGCCAAACGCAAACAGAATCACCATATTTATTCCTAAAACCATTTATTTTCCTAACACAAGCAGAGTAGTTGAGCTTATCTGCCAAACTGCTTATGCATAACTCACAGATTTAGCAAAAGGTATTAGTACACCAGTGTTGTATTAAAGAATATTTGGATTACACACCTTGTTTATTAGAGGCTCCCGCCTCTCGTCTCTGCTGGAAAAGGGACATTAGCCAATAAATCTTAATATCCACCTTTTCAGGTAGAAACATACTGGGAAAATATTCGCCTGAAGACTAAGAGAACCAAGTCTGTAGTAACATATGAGAAACCTTCACACCAAACCAAGTGGATGCAGCAATGAACTTACTAAAAATCCTGGGGGAGGGGAAGGGCTATGTTACACTTTCACTCAGAATTTTTAAAAGTTGCAGCAATGATATAGGACATCTGTTTTGATATATACTTTAGCATCAGCTTAATAGACCTCTTGGCCCATTGCAATAAATGGGTTGCAATTTAGTAAATACATCAATTCAGATTGAAAGTGCCAGACCTTAAGTGCGAAACTCTGGAGTTTATCACTTTTACACCCAACAAACTTAACAGACACAGAGTAATCAGTGAAGAAAACACTTCGTTTCTCTTTTCTTTTAAATAATAGCAACATCTTAAGGAGGAAAAAATTTCACAGACTCAAAATATCTGCGAAGATCCAGAAACAAGAGAGATTTTTACGTTCAAACACTGACCCACTTCCTATTATAGCTTTCTTCATAGCTGAAGAACACACAGTGCTTTAGTAAAACTGAAATGCTGTGGCATATGCTTCGGTAGACAAATAAAATGCTGACAGGCAATGCAGTAAACCAAACCATGCCACTTTTTCCTCCTGTGAAAGTCCTTTAAACATTGGTATTACATTATACACTAGGATAATGACTGACTACTTTATAAGTGGGACAGAAAGTCAATTATTCTACACATTCAGTGTCACAATAAGAGTGTAAGATCAATGTGCCTATAACCTATTTTATAAATATTTTAAAACAAAAACAAACAAAAGAATTAAATTCTTAGTTTCTTAACACTTTCCAGAGTTGCTAATGTATGTGCTGTAACTCATGAAGGTTATTTATAGAAGAACTTCTGCACAGCATTCTTAGAAAACTGTTTTTATTAACCCTCCAATACCATGTTTGTTAAAGCCCTGAGGATGTGTTACAGTATAATAATTGGTGTGAAATATGAATTTCAACACTGCTTTGTATTATGTAGACATAAAATGCAGTTGGCAATTGATGACTAGGATGATGCATTCAGTATTATTTGATTAAAATCAACAAAAGACCAACAAAAACTACCATCCCTACATACTTCCAATTCTAAATGCAACACTTTTGCCAGTTACTGCAACAACCAGCATGCATATTCGTTAAGATACCTGTGTAGGATGGCTGTTGTGAAGTGACTTGGGAACATGCAAGTTTAAAATGTCAGGATTCATACTGAAGTAAAGTAGTATAGGTATAATATTAGATACCTTTTACTTCAGTAGTCCTGAAGTGACTACAGTCACTGGCATTTACCTTCTGCATTTTCATTTGCAAAAAATAAAATGTAATTTTTTTATAAAGCAGAACATACCTTAGCAATGCCATGGAAAACAACACAAGTTCTATGCAGTTAAATTTGTCAGTTTATCCTCATTATTAGAGTAAAAGGTGTTTATCCTATTGTTGCCCATACACAACACATTAAATCTACTCACAATTGCTAAAGTCAAGTTTATCCCTACATGCATATAGTAAGCCTAAGAGTGAAATGATACCAGAATGTTCTACCAAATTTCTTTAAATAACTGAAACGTATATGGATTAAGCATTATACTGTTCTGATAGGTAACTGCTCTATTTTAAAGATGTTAATTAATGAAATATACATATAATGTTTAGGACCACAACTATTCCATTTAGTTAAACAGACCTTATCAACATATTTTTCCCTGCAAATTCACACCCAGCTTTTAAAGTTAGATAGAGCACAGTTGAATATATTTAGTAAAGAAACATACCAGAGGGAGGCTTTATGTTAGCCTTCTAAAAATATTCTGTGCTAAATATTTTTGTCATATACTTAAATTTCACTGGGCATACTTTTAGGCAATTGCCTCTCAATACGTTGTCTAAGAATACAGTACTGTATGGCAGAAATATAGCATATTACAGTAAAAGATAGTATAGCAAAAATACTCTCTAAATATGAAATAAAGATTTAGGAAATTACATTAAATATTTTAATAGTTCCTAAAGAAATGCAATAGCATTTGTTGCTGTATCTTACTAAACCTGCACTCAGTCTTGCATATGAAAAAATAAAAGGTAGCATAACATTCCAGTAAATGTGCTTAATAATTAAGGAAAGACAGCTGAAAAAATGCTTTCAAAATGGCTTAAGTAATATAAAAGAATAAACTCATGTTCAGGCAAACTGCTACATTAAAAAAAGTCAATTAAAATGTTATTCAAGCTATTGGTAGTGAAAGACATTCCAAAAATTCTGGACATATTTTCACTTTACAGGTATGGTTTCTGCAATATGAACACTTCTGTCTAATGATCAGAGTATAAACACATTTCTTTTCCAAAGGTTACTAAAAGCTATCAGAGTGGATTATTGATACAGTAATTTTCTCATATGGAAGTAAAAGTAGACCCCAAGTCTGAAAAACGGTCACAAGAGCATATGAAATCCCAGATTATATTAACGATTCCATGCTCCAATATCAATAATTAAAAGTGAAAATTTGCAGAACATACTGTTTGATCAGCACAAGTAGGGAAATATAATTAGAGAAGTATACTTAAAAAGCATTGGTGACAATGACTAAGTAATTTGTAGTTATACTCTCAGAGTTTAATTAATAAGTCTAACTTTGACCTTGTCTGCTTTGATACTCACTAGCTGCAATCATTATAAAATAAGCTTTGGGAAAAGAAGCAGGCAGCTTGTACCTGTAAAATCTATCCCTCTTTGAGGCCATGCCAACGCACACTAGAGCAAACAATATTTTGCACACGAGGGTTTAGCTCTGGTTTAGCTGGCCACAAATATGTAAACTGAATTCCAAAACAGGCAGGCCCAAATATGACATCAGTGTATTTACCCTAACACGGTGGTACTCCAAATAGCTGTACCTTAGCATATCTATATAAGAAGAAAGATGGAATCTGCTTTAAAAATTTACTGTAGTTGTATAAATCAGAAGTTACTAGAAGCAGATACTTCAGCCCTTTAAATTCAGGAGCATTTAGAAAGATGAAAATATAATCTATTCAGGAAATATTTATTTGATTTTATTTTTAAAAACACCCGTAGGGAACCTGCTGCTAAAAAGATAAGGACAATTTATTACTAAGTAGGTGTAGATTTCATTAGAAAGACAGATTTGCTAAAATGTGCAAATATGCTGGAAATTATAGATGGATATTCAGGAAATATGACTTTTTAGGCCTTGCATTCCAAATACATTTTCTTTCAGCTAGTTAATATATTTGCTATGTACTTAATAAACAACATGACTGCATTTTTGGGATGATACACACAGACACATGGTAGTATGATTCATGTGTGGACCACAGAATAATTTAAAATCATAGATGTCTGTAACTACAGTATTCTGGTGGCCCTTGTGGGTTTGAAAGTTACTAAGATAAATTCAAAGTAGGAAGAGTCTATTGTGATCATACTGTAAAAGAAGTGATAATTCGCATAACAAAATCAGTCAGAGGCCAGTTCAAAGTGGAGCAATTCCAGTCTAGAAGCAGCAGAGTCAGCTGAGCTGCTAGTGTTGAAATTTCATTATGGCCAAAAGAACTGAATGTGTATGTCTGAATAGGAAAGATGTTTTCACAGTCTGTGTTTTCCTTTTATTTTAAACATGACAAAAAATTATTTATTCAATTTCTAGAAGTTCATAGTTTGGACTTGATCCCACACTAAAGTTAAAATAAATTAAAACATCTCTATCTATATTTATTTATCTCTATTACTTCACTTCTTTAAGGGTAGATATGCTGATTCCATAACTACCATAGTCAATGTTATAATGACTATAAACCTCAGCGGAATAGTCTGATCATAATTATTGCTTCAATCCAAATTTAATAGTAAAAGTAGCCAAATAGAAAGTCATAATTCCAGGAATAAAATATGCTAACTAATTCCGAATTTTACACCTCAATTTAATAATATCCTGGCTTGAAATACTGTAGATATGTCAGAATCTTTGATATGTCTTGTGGTAGTACCTCTCTTTCCAAAAGCTGAAGATGTAAGATGAGACAGTGTCTAACAGGATCCAGCACTGGATCAGCTAGGAAGTCCTCTGTCACAGCTCCTTGCTTTTATAAAGATGTAGTGAGAGCTTTGTAAACAAACTTTAAATGTTAAGCATCAGCCTATATAAATAAACTTTCATCTATTTAGAAACAAAAACTTTAAAAGGAAAAATTGTTTAAGGGTTTATTTTTAAACAGTTATTTTAAAAATGATCAGCCTTAACATCAGAACATTGTTCTGTCATCATAGGAAAAGGGAGTTTAACACTAAGGGAATCAAGCTGTTTGAGTTCCACAGTTGTTCTTTTCCAAACTTAGCGAAAGCTACTACAATTTAACAGTTCAGCAGTAATTGACTTAAACATCTAGAGAAAATAACAATTAAAAAGGTACAAAGGGTTTCCCGCTGTACAAATACATTAAAGTAGGTAAATATGAATTCTGAAGAAATGAATTTTTAATATATTCACTCTTTGAAAAGCACTCTTTTATTCTGTATACATAAGCATCACAGAGTGTTTATGAAAACAACTGTTTTGAAAAGTAAATAAGACCCTAGCAAAGAGAATGTTGTGCCCTACTTCTGTGGCTGATCTGAAGTTGATAATTCACTTTTACACTTTGTGGCTTTATTCCTTTAGCTCAAGAGTTAGAGTGTGTGGATTAAAGTGTACTCTTCAGGGAGACATTGTATCAATAATTTATTTCAGTGTACGTAATACCCAGAATGAAAATATTGATGGACAATGGCATGTAATGACATATGTCAGCCATGGGAGGGAAGTTTAATAATGCTGGACATGCCATGAGGAAATCTGGCCTCAGTTCCTGGCTCTGATACAGCTTTTCTTTATGTGACAAATCATTTCATCTGCCTAAATTGCTTTTCCCACAATTTAAATGGGGATAATATTTGTTTACTTTTCCAGATATTGTGAGGATTAATTTATCCATACTTGTGAAAGCATTTTAAATTCCTACAGTGGATGTCTCTGCTGGACTTTAACATACAGCTGACCTGTACTCTGGGAGTATTTCTCTTGAACAGCAAGTGATCAGGCTCAAACACATTTGCCTCAGTCTGGCACCCCTTTCATGCCACTTCTGCTACAACTAGTAACAGAAAATGTTTATTTCTGGCACACTGGCTTAGCAACATTACTCTTAGCATTCTTGTATTTGGACACAGCAGAACAACTGGATTAAATTTATTGTACCACAACTGAATTAGGTTTATTGCATCTTAGTGGCCACTAGCACAAACACAGCAAGACTTTTTAACATCTAGAGCATCTCGCACGCTACCCCCTATTCCTGCTTCAACCCCACGCTCCCAGAACTCCTTGCTATTTCTGCCTGGTAAAGACTTTAGGCTCAGGTAATGACATTTGGTACCACTCTCTTGCTATTCCTCCAACTATGAATAGTAAAAGGCAAAAATACATCCAAAAATATAAAAATCCCCACAGATGAAGGATAAAGAGATTAAGAATAAAATATACATATATATATTTCTGGCACACTGTAGAAACAGAACCTGAGAACTCTCCTGAATCATTTTTAGAAAAAACTGTCTCCGTAAATTCCCTCAGGATTAAGTAGACCATGAAGGTTCACTACGTGCATATCCCATCAGCCAAAAGGAAGATGAATTTGTTCATAAAATCATGAATAAGTTATCAGTAACTGAGCTCTCAAGAAAATTCAAATTAAAATGATGACCTTTGAAACCCAGAAAAAAACCAGTTTAACAGCTGCTGAAGGGCAGGAAACATACCAAGAGGCTTACTGTCAAGCAGGCAAAATTACAGAATCTAATACTGTGAATGGCCAAGCCAATTCCCTTGATATCACAGTTAGGTGCTGCTAAAGAGACAGTTTGATCCCAGATGAATTTTTATTCTGAATAATTGGAAGAAAGCTCTTGATAACTGTCTTGCAGTCCTGACAGGAATCCAAATAGTCCCAAGAAAAGTATTCATCATTCAAATGGTGATTCCACTGTTTATTTAGAAGAAAGCATGACTATCTTTAATCTACTGAGATCATATATCTATACAAGAGATATTACATGAACTTAGTTTAGAAACTGAAATTAACGTTTGAATTATTTAAGAAGGAATCACTTGTTCTCATAGCAAAGAAAGAATTGAAATACTTGTCATTACAGTCTTTACAAAAAACACCTGATTCTGAAAACAAACAAACAAACAAACAAACTTGCACCTCAGCTGAAATTTCATATTCTTTTTCCCCTCCCATCAGGTAATTTTAGCAAAAGTGAGATAATTAGTTTAGTGATATTTCATTACCTTGAACAACCTTGCTTTTGTCACTGGTTAAGAGCATGTAACTGGACAGATCAACTTGTGTTCCCCTATTTGTTTGTCTGTCTAAATCTACAGATGAAGACTAGAGAAGAAAAACAGCCATACATCAGTTCAGTTTAGACATGAATTTTAAGAAGTTTGCCATGAAATATGGGTTTAAAACTATAGCTGCTATTCTGTATTATCCCTAAAACAGTAAGTGTAAAGAAGTGTCAAGAGAACAAAGGGCTCACTGAAAAAAGGCCAATTCTGGTGCAAATCCAATGCTGTTAAATTACAGAGTGGTAATAATGAAGTACACCTGCTGCTGCTTTATTCTCAAAAAATGAAAACAGTGATTAATTAAATCTAAATTAGAAACTGATGTTCCAGTCACTGAAGGGTTGCAAATACACAAGCTGGAGAAAAGGCAAAGCAGAAATGTCACCAAATATGGGATCCTAGAAGCTGCTGCTTTAGGAGAACAACATTATTTCTTCAGGCAGAAATAATGGTCTTAAGTAGCAGAGGTGTCACAAGATATATACTAATAGAAGCTACTGTGACTTATGATCAGGACTGTGGTCAGGACTGATGGGTACAGAAGCAACCAACCTCTTCTCCAAACTGTAGAACTGAGGGAGATCCTGTGCACTCAACAGGACAGTTTGTCTGAAAAGGTCTAGACAGTTGAGCCCCAACACAAAGCATGGCTATGCAATTAGTTGTGCTTTGTTTTGGTCTACAAATCTTTCGTTTGGACCTACAAATCCAACACAGAGCATTTCCTTCATTGTTGTTTAGCTGAAAAATTTTGGAATTGTGTATTATACTAATGATGATTTTTAATTACTATTTTATGTCTGAGGGGTGGGAACATACCTTAGGGTATGCTGATTGAAACCGCTGTTACCTGTGCAGCAGCTGGTATTAGAAAGTGATAATCGTTTAGAATTCAGACAACCGGGGAAGAAGAATTCTGTGAGATTTCTTGCTCTGAAATATTACCAAACACCTCTAATACTACCAAAACAAAAACTGCTTATCTAACTACTCTCAAAATAGTCTTTTTAAATATCCCTATATGATTTCCCTGTCCAGTTAAGAGCATCAAAATTCTGCAGAAAAAAAAAAAAAAGGAAAGAACAAGAAATCTTTGGCTGTGTATTCACTGCACTTAAATAATTTGATGGGACAACTTATCCAAAGGATAAGGTTGGATAACTTGCGTTGTGCTGTGAAGCAGCAGTGGCAGAGTAGCTTTTCAATATAACTTGAATTAACCTGCATATATTCAGACTGGAGGAAACATGCCTAAGGGATCCATATAACAGTGGAACCGGGCCAGGACCTGACCATAAAAGCTAGGGAGAGGATTCAGTTTAAGGAGCACATTTTACCTCACTCTCTCAGTCCTCTTTTTCCACTATGTTTTCTACGGCTTTTTTCTAGCATCAATATAAACTGTTGAAGTTATTTCCATTGAGTAATAAGAAATAAGAATCTAAAATCCTAAAATGTATATGCTCCTGTTACTGTTACAAAGGAAATTAAGTAATTTGGAGAAAATATTAGAATCCTGCTGCATTCTGGAGAGTTTCTTAGGATGTGGCAAGAATGATGGGTAGGAGGAATTAACCTTCAAAATTCTTTCATTATACTACTTACTTATCAAGATTCAGTAATTTGTGCCCACACATTGCAAGCTCAAAACAAACCTTAGATGATTAAGATAATTTTAACTCTTTCTAAAAGTTTCTAAATCCTTAGCAATTCATTAATGAATTTAAGTTGTTCTTAGCTTTAAGGGCTGTACATACTGGCCATTTATGTTTTGCAATACTGAGAAAAATAAGAATCTAGTTGTTTATCAAAACTAGATAAAAGCACCATGAATTTATCACTCCCTTTCATTAGAGTATATTTATCTGAAAAAGTCCATGTTGCCGAGTTTTTCTTTGTTTCTTAACATAAAAATACTTCAGTTGTTTTCTTTATAAATCAGCCACTAAATTCTCATGCACAATCTAGATGCAGAAAATCCTTATTTGGAGAAAAAAAATCTCAGGGAAATATTTCAATTTTAAGCTTTTGTTTATTACAATAAATTGTGAAGTTTGAATCAGTGGTAAAAAAAATAGTAACTATGTCTTGGTTTGTTAGAACAACAAACTCCTAAACAATGATATGGTTTCTGAGTTTGTGAGCTAGTGATACCATCAGCTGAGAATCTGATGATTCAGAACACTGTCAATTTTGTTTGTCGACGTTACTAAGCTTAGTACCCTGTATCACAACTTCTGAGTAGTTTATCTACAGTAAGCATGAAGAATGCTAACTTTATTATTCAAAATTAATTGCTATGCCTAAATATTTAGGAACAAATGTCAAGTTTCAAACACACTGGAGTATTTCTGATAATTTAAAATCAACCCTACAGGAGGAAACAGTATAAATTTGCTACCTACAGTAGAATTACTTGTATGGAAGGTTTCTTATGTCCTAGACAACTCCATGGGTCTTGGCTGAGCCATGTGAGCGACTGTTGCCTTGTCCCAAACGCCGCTGCTCAACAGTCCCTCTCTGCTGCAGCAAAGTGGAGGAGGGAGCCCAGCTGCCCCGCTGCCTGCTGCCTTGCTGAGCAGCACCATTCTCCTAGAAAAATTCAGCTCTGTACCACAAGTGCTTCCCTAAATGAGTTATTTCCTACTTCCCCTCATAGCCAACCTAGCAGAAGTCCAGTGAAGAAACTGGGAAACAAAAAGTATTGCCTCCCTCCTTCTCAGTCAGGCTAGAGAAGGGAATTATTCTAACTTACGTCATCAATGAGCTGTGGATAAAAAACAAGACCCTTTTCTCCCACAGCACCCAGGATTCTGCCTGCTTCTCCATTTCAGTTACATTGGCTCTGCACTATTGGGCTATCCTTGTTGGGGGCTTAGGTGTAGCTTGCATTCCTTTTAGATTTTGTGTAAAAAAGGAAGACAAAACATGGTAGAGAAAGTATGTCAAAATACAGTTTGTGGCCTCTTAACCTTTCTGTAAGAGTATGCTCAACCCTCAGGCTGCAAACCATGAGCATCACTGTAATATATAGAGGAGGAAGCTAAAGAAATCCATTTAAAAGAACTGCATATTTCTTTTAGCTGCTGATTTTCCTGACAATCACCAATTAAATACTGTACTGTTCTCTTCTCTTTATGTACAATATACACCCAATACAATCTTCTCTTTGAACTTTCCCAATTATTTTATGCACATGGACAATTATATACTTATATCTTCCTGGTATCTCACCATTGTCTGCATCAGACCAATTTACAGTGAAAGGCAAGGTTGTGATAACAGAGATGGGGAAGATGGACAGATAATGAGTATGAATTGTATATCCTCCCTTTTACTCCCTTCCCTTCCTCCACATGCCTAGGTACACACATGCACACACATTTTCTTCCCTCTCACATAAACATGCACACTCTCTGTCTCTCTCTCTCTCCATCTTCTAATCTTTGCTTCTCTTACAAAATAAAATGTCATACATTTTTCACTAAATAGTATAGAAAGAAACTTACCTTTGCACGTCTACTTTTCCCTGCGAATACTGTCCTTTACAATAATACATGTACAAATGATGAAAGTCCTACAAGTAAGGAATCTTCCTGCCCCTATTACAGCACTGATTTGCATTCTGCCTTTCATCACCTCTAGTCTCTGCCAGTGTCAACAATGATTGATTGGCTGTTGAAATATTAATACTTTCATCTCCTTTTCCATTTTAGTCTTCTGAACTGATGCAAAAAGGAGATTGCAGCCCAGTACTGTAGGTGACACTTACGACATGAACTGTCACATCTCCTGATTTCCTACTTCTCTAATCAATTGTTCACTGTGTCCTTTGGAAGAGCTTCTCCACCTGGACTCCCACACTGAAGCCTCCCTTCATGGGGGGAAGGAGGATGGGCAGGGAGGACAGATTCTTCAAGTTTTTGTCTAATGAATTCCATTCACTCTTTGTGCATTATCTCTGGATAAACCCACCACCAAACTCATCTACCATTTCTCAAAGACCACTTGGAAATTTACTATTCTTTTAGATATCCTGCATTCATTTGACTAAATCGAAATCTCTGTGCCATCTCTCTAAACCTCTGCCAGCTCATATCTAGTCACCAGCTTAATCTCCTTCCCTCATGTCTCCAAGGCTATGCTCACCCTCCATTACCCTCAGCCTGCTGTCATGCAAGCGCATTGTTAAAGCAATGCTTTTTAATTTGGATCTTCTAGTTCTTTGTATTTGAACTGTATCTAAATCCTTTCTTTGTCACTGCCCCAGGATTTACATTTTCCCACCCTTCACGAAGCAGACTTACATCTGGGATTTGATCATCTCACAGGTCTTTACAGCACCTCCTATTTCTCTGACCTATTTCTTTCTTGTTTCTTCAACAGCACAACACCACATTCACATCTGCTCAGAGTGCACCTGCAGGGATCAGTTTCCTAAGCTCTTTGAAGCAAGATGTAACCCTCTTTGCAAGTTCCTCCCACTGACACCTGCTTCTTCATCTTATTAAAGACAAACTATTTGTCTTCACTTCATGGCCCATTTCCACCTGATCATTTCTCATTTTTATCAGTCCTCATCTCCAATTGGCCAATATTACTTACCCCTCCATTGTTCACTAGTAAAAACTTCTAAGTACCATTGCCTAGTGGGCTGGTCCATGATTAAATTTACCTAATACTGCGGTAAAATAAGTGATACTAATTCTACAGCATTCATTGTGGATTACATTGCAGATGTAATAGAACAAATCTCAACCTAATAAAGTTGAACTGACTGCGAATTCCAAGCTCCTTGCCCATTTCCTGACAACCCCCCCCCCTTTTAATTCTGGTATTCCAAACAATTCTAATAATCATAATTAATCATTTAAATCTTCCACTTTTTTTTTTGCTTCATAAGCAGGTATGCTGTATTTGGTTAGGTGACAACCTGTGCTTACCTGAGGAGGAGTTCATTAAATCTTACTCATTCACTCACCTGAACACTGGTTCTAGTATGAGTTAGCTTTTATTATGAAGCCTTTTCGATTGAAATAAAGATAAATTACTTTCAATTAAAAATTAAAAAAGCATAATGTAAAGGACAGCAAATATTTTAATACACTTTTTATTCTTGTATCTAACACCCTAAACCTTCCAGTAGGTTATCTGTTTACGAGAGATTATTACTGCATGTGTACGAAATTATTTTGAAATCTTTTAAAAGACTTTCATAAAATATTCTGCTGCACTGCCTGCAGCAGCATCTCCAAATCCCTCTTCCTCTCACCCTTAATTTTCTTTCTCTCTTCTCCATTATAATCCACACTTAAACTCACATCTTTGCATAAGGCAATGGTTGCAATAATCCTCTCATTTGTTATGTAATGCCTAGATTACTGTAATTCAACTTATTTAAGAGTGAGTACTGAGTCCCAAATATAACCACTTTTCCAGATTGCCTTTCTCTATATTAATCCATAACTATGTATCTTCCTTTAGATCCCACCGGTTTTCATTTGCCAAATCTTAGGCCAAGCGCACTTATTTTCAAAGCCATCAGTAGATCAGACACTAGCTACCAACATATCTATTCCTACCAAAATAAAGCACATTTTTTTAGCAGAATAGCTAACAAAACTGAGACAAAGCATGGGACAGAGAAAGAAGATATTCACAGTCAAGGGAGTCTGGAACAAACTTTCAAGCCAAAAAAAATGCTTAGTTTCAAAACACAACAAAAGATTACTCCTCAAAGTACAGCTTTCCTAGAAAGTATACAAAAGGGAATACTATTTAATTTTTATTTAAAAAACAATACATCAAAAGGAGACATTCAGAATTGGGGAAGCCAAGTATTCCAGGAGAAAAACTGCTGGTATTCCAAGTCTGCTTAAACTTCATATGAAACCAGCCTAGAAGGTATTTTAAGGGATTTGATGCTGCCCACTGCCAAAGAGCTAAGACAGTGGAGCAGAAGCTCGTACGAGCTCCAGAACTGATAGCTCTGAAATTATCACTGTAAGGTTTTAGCTTCTTCATCAAAGCAGATTTTGCCTGACTCAAAAATTGGGTTTGTTTTCAATTACGACATTAAAAAGTGAGGACAAAAATCTTAATCAACGAACTTACTTGTCCCATAGCCAAAACATGCTAAGAGGATTAATCATCTCTGTTCACATGCCTTTGTTATTTTTGTCAGAACCAGGAGAGTTAACAGCATATTTGGGCATAAACACTGAGCACATGACAGTTGAGATGTTCTAAAAGACAGCTCATGTATGACCTTATTCGAGAGTAAGAGCTGGATGCATTTAGCTCATTTAACAGTGTTACAACAAACAACAGTGATAATTTCCTGCTTTGTCTTAGGTAGGAGAAGTTGGCAGCTATCTACAGAATGAATCAGACATTTTTCAACATTACATTTTGGAGACTAACAAGTGCAGCTAGTATGACAGAGCTTTCTTTACCCTTTTGTAAAGCCTTTAAAAATTACAGTAAACATTTCTCAGTAAATAGATAACTAACACTATAGTTATTTAATACATCTATTTTTCTTAGTTATTTGTATTTGCAAGAGTGTATGATCTGTATACTTATATTTTTCTTTAGAGATAAATAAGAAGTACAAAAGAAAAGATTGCCATCGTTATTGCAATTGTGTAACATAATGAGCCAATTAGAAAAGACAACATGAACTTATGCTTAAACTGAGGACGATAGAAACATTGTCCATAAGAGTGATTTACCAGTCTAACAGAATCTATGATATTTCTTAAAAAAAAACCCAAAACTGAAAGAAAAATAGCATCTAATGCAATATTCTCCAGCCTTTTGTCAAGTTGCTGAACTTAAATACAAATAAAACCAAATTAATATTTTCAGTGAAATAAGAGTTACCTTCTATTGCTCTAGGAGACACCTAAAAAGAGGCTAAATGAGATTGGCAGCTGTGTATAAAACTCATTAAATTTTCACTAAAGCTTCTAAGTACCGTTGAAGTAAGAAATCAATATTACCTAGCCAACATAACAGTGAAATAGTTGGGTGCAAAGCAAAAAAGAAAAAAAAAAGTGCAAGCAAAGTAAATGAACCATCATACCTAATAAATTTATCTTTAATCTTGGAAATATTTATGAAGTATATGTGTAATTTTTCAAGATTAAATGTCACCTATGGTTCAAGGCATACTAATAAAACATTTTTTGAGAGGATATGCAAAACAGTTTGATTGGAATTACTAATCTACCAAACAAACTTGTATTGAAGAATGGATGGACTCAGCAACCAAACAGAATGTTTTTTGTCTCAAATTCTGTTTTCACATCTGCTTATTAGGACTTTCCCCTGAGTGAATTAATTACCATTAAGGAACCACACACAATGTATCCAGTCCCATTAATAGTATCTTTTAAAATAACCCTTCAGGTGTCTTGGCAAGCCTGCAAAATTAGTATTTAATATTTCTCTCCTCAACTAATTAGGATGAACATAAAATATGAAATACAGGATTTGTAAAAATATTTTCTTATGAAATTACACATAATTATAGCCTTTTTCACCTATGTGTACCTTTTAATATGGTACTTAATCTTTATTCTCTTCTATGAAAATGTGAAATAAAAGTGGAGCGACAAAGCTTTTCTTGTACCAATGAGATGAAAAAAAACTCATTTGTATTTAATATAGTAGTCTCCAGGTATTTGTTATTATGAAAACACATATTTACAGAATATAAAAGTAGCACTAGATTGGAGATTACATACAAATTTTCTATACATTATTCAATACAGTTGAATATGTCAGTAATTTCAAGCCTCACCAAATAATTCTGGGGTTTTTTTAGAATAAATTTGACCTGCTTCATTCCTCCCTTCCTTGATTTACATCATAAATAATATAATCATGTTGGCGAACTCCCCTTTCATGATACTCATCTTAAATAAAAACATTTCTTCACTGAAGACTAACGAAATACATTCGTCCTACAACAAACTAGAATGACCATTACAGCTGTAAAAAAGTGCCTTAACCCTGTACGTTTTCTTTAATTTTTCTCTTCTTGCTTTATCCACCTGACAAGCCATCTGCCAGCTAAGCTTAGTAGCAGAGTACCTACAACCCTCAAAGTCAAATCACTCCCCAGGGCTATTACGTAAGCAACCGTTTTTCTCCAATACAAATGTTCCTACTTCAATAAGGAGTATACAAGTCCTCAAGGAAGCAGTTGTTGAGAGCAAGATCCACTTCAGAGAGAGATTTTGGCAATGGAAATAGAAAGTGTGCTACCACATACGATAAATGATAACATAGGGAATAAACTGATGAAAGAAAAGAAACAAACAGACAAAAGTAGGAAAAAATTTGGAATTTCCATTGAAAAATTGGTTCTTTCCTTACTGAGAAGGTGACATACACTTTGGGATAAGCATTTACCAGTTACAAATACCAGCAAACAGAAAATTAAGTAATGAGGGTAGCAAGAAACAGAATACAGAATAAATACGGGAGAAGGAAACACCGCTTCTTCTAGTCCCAGCCTTAGACTAATTAAATGCAGAGTTTTGGGAGCAGCTGTGCCAATGCCCTGCTTTCAGTGGGTTGGGGGCCACGCATCTGCCATGTGCAGGCAGTGCAGATACAGGACTGCCCGGAAGATGGTGATGATGAGCAAAGAAGGGAGGCCAAGGAATACCCCCAG
This sequence comes from Dromaius novaehollandiae, assembly GCF_036370855.1. Classification (NCBI taxonomy): domain Eukaryota; kingdom Metazoa; phylum Chordata; class Aves; order Casuariiformes; family Dromaiidae; genus Dromaius; species Dromaius novaehollandiae. The sequence goes on from NC_088099.1 coordinate 33,300,640, forward strand.
GAAGCCCTGTGCATCGCAGGGCAGGCATGAGCCAAGACAGCTTGGCCAGAGGGAGAACAGGAGCCTCAAAAGACCAGGCCAGGCTGAAGGACTCATTTCTCTTGATGGAACAGGAGAGAGCCTGGTAACGATTGCTCATTGACATTCGGTTCAGATGTCTTGTTAAATCCAATACAAAACAGTTTATAATGCTGTTACCGTGGCTAGCCTCGAATTGTTCTGACTATATTACTGAATTACCATGTTTGCTTCTTGAGCAAAACAAAACAGGGATATCGCGTATCTCACTTGAGATAGCGACCTCTTCTCTTCATGCAGACTTCTCATATGTTTGGTGGCCTTTTCTCCACTAAAGCCATACTGTCACCATACATATAAATGCTTTCCCCTCACTATGAAAACATCATGCTACCAGAAGACCATACCGACTGGGAAGATACATTGTTAAAACTGTATTTGGCTGTAGATTGTTGGTATTCTTTAAATATAGAATTCCACCTAAAATAAATGTAGAGCAATATGTGGAAAAATATCTTACATGAAGAAGAAAACTTGGCTTACAGAACAGAGGAGAAGATAAGAACTTACTATATATGTTGAAGGTGGAGTTCTGGGGATAATGTGATCTAATGTGACTGAGAAGCAGAAAGCAGGAGGGGCATGCAAACTCCAAACTTTCATAAAGTTTTCTCTCTTTGGGATTACTGTTGCCTGCCCTAATTTCAGTCAGGTTTTGCCTTTGGGATGGGGGGGCAGAGGAGAAAGGCAAAAGAAAGCAGCAGAGCAAAATTAAAATCTAACTTCCAAAAACTGCAAAATCATCTACTTATCACTTTTGCAACAGATTCTGTAAACCTAACTGAATTCTGTGTTCTGTAAAAACAGAACAAGTAAAAATAGATGCTAGAAACCAGGCACAATACTACAGAAGTGAATCCAGATAATCAGTTCATATAAAATCAAGGGATATGCTTCATGAATTATAACACTGTGAGATAACCTGGGATGATTTATGAGCAAAAAAAGTTGGTCGTCCTAGAAGGCATCCAATAGTGTTTTTTGGAACCAAGGAGGTGGAGCTGAACTTCCTCACTGGCTATTTTTTGCAACTAATGGAAAACTGTTTGTATCAGTGCCTCACTAGGCTGTCAAGTACCTCACCGTATTCTGATATCTCACAGCAGGTTCATTATTTTAGACTAATCCTGGAGAGTGTGTTTGACATTAAATTTTATTGCTGCTATCAATCTGACACTAATATTTCTATTAGGCTTTTACAGATTTTGTAAACTATGCTTTGTTCCACTAATCCAAGATATTTCATTAAAACTTTCCATTTTTGATGATCATAAATCATAATAATTGGGAAAGAAAGTCAAATGGTCAAAATAAACTTCAGCCAGTAGCTGCTTTCTGTGTTTCCCCTACCCCTTCTCTTGCCAAATTTTTCTAGATTAACTTCCTTACAGGTTCTTCTTTCTTTTGACAGTTAAGCTGAGTTTGCTTCTCAAAAATAATGGAGATCAAAACTAAAAAGATATCCTTCTTTTATACAGATGTCTGGAATTTGGCACTACGAGTAACCACAGAAGGCCCATTAATTCACAACTATGAAGAGCTCTGAACAACACACAGGATCATTCTATTTTAATGATTCAAAGTGCTTCAGCCACAGCAACTGTTCACAGGCAGTTTAGAAAGGTGCTCGTAAGCCTCCAAAAATATGGCAAAGAGGAAGACATTTCCAGCAGTAAGTGCTGTACAGACAGTCTAAATATGCTCTTGTATTCGCATACATATAATACTTCCTGGTCAATTTTAGCATTTGCTGTGTTATTTAGATGCAAGTAAGATACTACTTGAGGACTGTCAGCATTTTGCTCTCCTCCCATTCACACCAACAAAATGCCAGGACTGGGCCTCAATTAAGCAAATACTTTCTATGGCTTCTATTCTAACTACATCTTCTAAGTCACCAACTTGTTCCACATTAAATGGCAGATTACATCCTACTGTACAAGACCAAAAAAATAAAGGTTTGCTATATCAGAAACCATGTAGGCTAAGTTCCTAAAAGTTTCTGCCCCCCAAAGCATGAATCAAAACAGGTAATATCCATGGTAAAACAGGACTAAGGGTTTGATTTCATCCAAAAAGTTAGCATCTTTAGCAAAAATGCAGTCTGCCAAATGCATTCAAGAATGGAACATGGCTCTCAAGTGGCAGAGATTACTATAGTTAGTAATGTCCTTTTTTTCTGACCAACCCACAAAACCTCCACCAGTGTCAATACGAGCAGAGAAAGCAGCCTGAATATATTCCCATCTCTCAATAAGTAAGAGCATGAGAGGGGACACCACAGGTCAGGATCTTGTTTCTGTCAGTGGCCAAAAGGACTGTCCGCAGAGGAGTACCACCCTGAGGTCGGTAGGTATGGTACTGCTTTCAAGGCTTCCAGTTCGGCAGCCCAAAGACCTTCTGAGGAAAACATGGTTTCTACACCCCTCAGGGATGTAGAAAATTTCTCGCCTGTACATCTCTCCAGTCTCTCCTTGATTCCAAGTGAAGTTTTAGTGTCCACAGCAACTGTCACAAGGGTCTTTCATAGCTTAAATAGGTATTCTGTGAAGCCCTTCTTAAATGAGGTAGCTGCTGATTTCATTTGACACTCCTTAATTCTTATATCCGAAAAGATGGAGAACAATCACCTCCTTTATGAAATCTGTGATTTTATACAACCTTATCATATCAGCCCTTTGGTTGCCCGTTTCAAACTGAAGAACTCTACTCTGTTGTTCCTTACATGCAGGTAACTGCTTCCTGTCTTCCCAGAACACCTTAGAAGAAATTAGAAACTTGACCTAAATTCACAAACACGGCACATAATCACCTGAGCATCTATATTGCTAGAAACACAAATAAAGTTTAAAATAATAATTAAAAGTTGTATTTTATCAGTTGATATAGTCAAAGTTTTGATTCCTCTTAAATAATCAAAATAGTCAAGTCAAAATTTTATTAATGTCAAAGAAATCATAAGGAACTCTGAGATGGGTTATTCATAGCAGTGCAAATTAATGGACTTATCATCATGGAAATCTCTTTAACATAATCAAAACAAAATTCTCTACAACAGAAAATCTGATAGGCAGGAAGGTATCAGTTTTCTTGGTGCATGAAACATAACCAAAGCTAAATGATCCTTTTGTTATTTTTTCAGTTTTATTATTCTTATGCCAATAATTAAAATAGTTACTGTTGCTATTCTGCAATTTAGTATAATAGCCTGTTTCTGTTAAATTAACTTAATTGTGTAGGACAGACGATAAAAAGGATTTTCAGTTCTGACCACACTTCTGATTATGAAACCCACTTCAAATGGCCTCAGAAACCCAAATATGAATATAAACAAATTATTTCACTTCTGCTGGGTCACGATCTCTGATTTGGATATGTCAGAAATGAGTAGCACTTTCATGAAAGGTTTTTATGCAAGCTATTACCCTAAACAAATCAAAACCTTGAAGATTTTTCAAAATACATAGTAAAGCATAGATTTATTTCTCTATCTGATGAATACGAAAAAAATGAAGCCAAGTTTCAAAACTAGAGATTGACATAAAAAGAAGAATATATATATAGGGTTAATATCGATGTAGACAGCACATAGTAGGTGAATAGCGTTGTGAAAAACTGAGACTATGCAAACTGTAAGTAATTGCATAATGGATTCATTGTTGACTTATTAAATTATTTATTCACTTTGCACTGAAAGCATGGATGTTACCTCATTATGAGGAAAGTAAAGAGACAAGCAGCACACAACATCAGTTGATTATATTTTATATAACCAGTTGCATTCTTTACACAAATATAGACTGTCTAATTGGCTAATTCAGTACACCTAAACATGCCATTGCTGCAAAGGTGATCAACAGCAACATTCTCAGCAATTACTTGACAGAAAACAGAACAGGCTGCAGATGAAGCATTAATCACTTCTGTTTATCCTTTCATTCTGTCTGTACTGGGGGGAAACAGTTAGGAAGCTCTATAAAACCTTCTCAGCTGGTTTCATAATACAACCTCTAATTTGCATGATAAACAGTACTCCCTATTCCAACTTAAAACTGCCAAGGCAGGTTTTTGAACCTGCCTTGAAATTAAGCTTTGAAGTATTAATGTATTTACTTGCTGTACATTCTGCACATGACAGCCTATCTTTTCTGTAAGGTTACAAACACATGCACATACACACAAGCGTATCTATATCAGAAAAAGAAGAAAAATAATAGCCAGAGGATCTTATGTACTGAAATAATTATGAATTAGGTAAATAAATAAATAAATAAATAAAATCTAAGAACATTTTATGACAGCAGATGACCTGATGGCATGTTGGCCTGACTGTAGGCACCCTATCAAACATAGCAAGGAAACAAGAGCTGAACACAATAGAGAGGTGATGCGCTTCCCCAGCAGAGATGAAATGAGAAAGCCAATTGTCAATACAGCAGTAGTAGCTTGTCTAGATCACACTGCCTTTGTCTAAGTAGTTTTCCAAATTTGTTTACTTGCTCATCATTTTTGATGAACAGTAGTTTGTTGAAGCCAACTAGGAGTAGTTAAATTGTGACAATATGTGTGCCTGAACACAAATCAATGCCACTCTGTAACAGCAAAATTTTCAGAGCAAATAAAATAATTGGAACTTAGCAATTTATCCACCTCTTTTTTCCTATTTTGATTAGTATCCTTCTGGTATGTGTAATGTGAACCAGAACACTTCCATCATCTGCTGAATATGGACAGTCTCTTTACTTGTATTTTCTATTCTTAATTTACATTTATTTTTTTGCAAATGTAAAGGTTGGCCTTTAACCAAGAGTAGAGTAACTGATGATATAAAATGGCAAAACACCAGAAAATGAGATAGATCATTTGATGCACGAGTGTTATCACGTGAGAGGCCATATCTAATAAAAGATTAGTGGTAAATTCCTGCTGAAGGTCTAGCTGCATATAGGTTAATGATCGAGCTTGGGTGTATTTAGTAAAAATGGTTTGGGATGAACTCATCCACAGCTCTCTGCCCATCACCTCTCCTAGATATTATCAGTCCCACAGGAAAACAGGGCACATGTTTACACACTGGCTTCTGAAGTTTATAGCCTGGCATCTTGGTGGAACCCCCCCCCCCCTTTTTTTTTTTTTTTTAATCAAAGGCCTGTCCTCTCCCAGCTGACAAGTGACAGCAGAGAGATCAGAAGCATCTGGGGATGGTAACACCCTAACCTGTTGCACTAAAATCTGCCACAAGTCATTTGTCAGAGTCCTGAGGCAGTAAGCAGTCGTCTCTCAAGGCACGGGTCAGATAAGGTGTAAAACTTCATAGGCTTGAGGAACACAGAGCATCCTCTTCAAGGCTGTTTTTTCCCTCAACCTCTTGGCTTTCAGTGTCATTTGCAACTAAAAGTTAAAGTAAGTCCTGCTAAAAGGGTCTCTCTTAGGCAGATTTCTACTTCCACCCCTAGAAAAAGAAAAGGAAAGCTATGCAACCCATTACAGATTACAAGTCACTCTGTTTTGCCCTCAAAACTATTTTAAGTAATTTGCACAAAGCAGACATGTTCTTAGGGGACCAGCTGTGAGCAGACTGCCCCCACACTCACTGCAGTGCACCTCCTCCCCACCACTGCCCACCGTGCTCGAGAGCGCCATGGGAAGTGGCAGGGGAGTGGGCCGTACCCTGTACCCCCACAGCCCAGGGGGCACCGCTGGGGAGCACAGAGTCAATGGAACAGGTCAGAAGACACCTATCACAATTTCATAGTAGTCCATGAAACCGTCCACAAAAGCATCTGAAAGTCTCAGAACACAGAACATGTTTTGTGAAAATGTAGGATGAAAGTGTAACGTGTTCTTTTCTTGTGTAGATTTTTAAAAATCAACAGCTGTTAAGAATCCTCTGAGAAAAGCAGGAAAATTATAGCAGATGTATTGTCAGGAGTCAGAGGATGTCCACTTCACAGTAATCTCTATCATTCTATCAGGCAAAGTAGGGTATCTTTTCCATTCCCTGATAAATGGAATAATAGACTAACATTAAAGTATTTTAAATGCAAATTTTGTAGGACACACTTTAAATTATAAGCAGTAATCACAAACTCTATTCTGAAGTTATACCCACTTAAGCAAAGTGCGTAAAAAAATCAATTACTTCCACCCTAGCTGTCTGTCTTTTAAACTACTGTACTCTGTAAATCCACACCCTTAAATCACTTGAGCTTACACACTAGGTATTTAGGAAGTATGACACGTTTAAAAGTCTGTTTTACTAGCACTATTAGAGGTATATCCTAAGAGGTTGCCTGGTTTTGTTACCCAAACGCCGCCATGATAAACAGGAGGGAGAGAATGAATGGCTTGTCATAGATCCAGCAAAAATACATAATCTTTGAATTACACCACTACACATTGTTGTTTTTATTTGCCAAAGGGCATCTACTCTACAAATAGCATCTTTAATGATGACTGTGCAGAGAAGGTAACTCAACAAATACTTGGCAATAGATAAGAAATAAGGTTGTTTGATTTAATATAGGCTACAATTACATTTTGTAATATAGAACCAAACAAAATAAGCCTGAAACTTGCAACAGAGAGAACATTAACATGGAAATTAATTGGCAAAGGTGCTTTTGTAATAAACTACAGTTAACAGTTAAATATAACTCATATATTAACTATAGTTAATGTATATACTAACCATGATTCCTGGCTCCTTACTCCAGTGAATACCTTTAATTCCACCCAAAATTGATATTCAGCAGTGTTACAGACTCTCTAATGCACCTGTTCAGAGTAGCAAAGTAGTGGCACATAAAGTGCAACAGCATACTCTTTATTCTACGTATGTCCAGCCCAAAACATATATCTGAAAATTATTTTGACATACAACAGATGACAACCCCCAACCCTCTCCTCCTCCTCCCCTTCCCAGCCCATTTTTCTACCAGGCAGCTAAAAATCAGATGTCAGAGCACTACACACACATTTCCATCACAAGGACCATGTAAGTGGGGTTGGCAGCTTAGAAGCCAGTTTAATATTTTCTTCCTCCAACAGGGTAAGCAGAATATGTAGCTAGTCAAACCCAACCAGATACTGTGCATCAGAAAAGACAATCTTGCCTCAAATTATCAAAAATATTAAGTTAGTATAAAGAAAAACAAATGACTTGACTAGAAGATGATAAAAACAAGGAACTTTCAATGTGGAATTTGTAAAGTAATTTTGAAAGCTAAAAACTAGGACGCAAAAAAGCCCAGTTATTTAAGAAAAATAAATTCATTCCAGTTGAGGTTGAAGAATAGACACAAACCAACATTTATATAGACACCCTACTGCAGAACACTGTGTATTTATCACTAAAGTAGAAATAGTTATTTTGGAGTTGCCTGTAGAGAGAAATTATGCAAATGTACAGCACATCATGTGCAGTCATTTCTGTTTGTTATCTGAGTGATTCAAATCAGAGTTAAAATTTGCTACGTTATTTGGCATTTGTGATTGGCATTCAGAAAAGAAAAAAAATCTTAGCAGATTAGTTAAGCAAGAAGCCAGCAGCCTGGAGTGGCAAATAGTGTCACATAGAAACTGAAGCAATTAAATGTGTGTTGCTTATCAGGTTGGCTGTCTCCTTTATAGTTACAATCTAATCCAAAACATTTTCCTCGTGAAGTAAAAGTGAAGTTAGGAGGGCCTGCTTAGTCATCTTGAGAGACGCAAAGCTGCTGAAATAAGCCAACAGATTTCAACAAATTCAGAGGAGAGATAACTATCTAAATAGTCACTTTAAACAGCTAGCTAGTTTCACAGAAGAATAAGGGAGAGAGAACAGACAACTACCGCATGATTCAAGACTTCCAGGAATGCTGGGTCCTCTGGCAGAGGCTCTGCTGGTCTGTACGACTCCTCCACTCCTTGGCCTTCATTTAGATGGACTGCTGCTGCAGTTCATCCCGATCTTGCAAAAGCAGTACGCTCGGGGAGAAAGAGACATGACACGAACTACCCCTGCATTCAGATTTTTTTTTCTTCTTTTTTTTTTCTTTTTTTGTGTATGTGATCTTCCTTTCAGGTAAGAGAAAGCACCCTATGATGGAGCGCTACTTCACACCAGCCATTGCTGTACCTGTTCCACAAGGAGTGAAAAGCCACCATCTGGAGTAGATGCCTCCTATTTTCTGTGTTCAAAGGCTGTTAATAGGTTTCTTCCACTTATAAATTAACAGGCATTGTTGACTTTACAATCCTAGTATGATCAGAAGCAAGCATTTTAAAGAGTGAATCACCTAATTTAAATCAAGAATTATTTGGAGCCCAAGATTAAAAGCTCATCTTTTCTTTTTTCCTCCCTGCGCATGCTGACTATACCTTTTCAAACCACTTTTTTCTAAATTGATCAGCAACTTCAAGATATAACACAAGTCCACAGTATCAGATATCAGTATACAGGGAAAAGTACTCCCCAGGAGAATGGATGATATTACACATCTAAGGGCTTGCCCATTAAACATACATGATTCCCATTTCCTCTCATAGGACAAAATATTTGGGGGAGAGTATTTATGCAGACCAAAAATAGCCAGCATTTAGAAGTTTATTATTAATTTACACTACTTGTTTTCATTTTTCAGTATTTACTGTTTTTTAAGAAAAGAACAGAAAAGGCCAGGTAAACACATGCTTAAAGTGCATGAAAACTGTTTTATTGGCCTAGCTGACCATAATAGTTCGTTTGCTCTAAGCATCTACTATACTTACATGATACCAAAGCCCTTGTAAACTATTTGAATATGTTACCTAATTTGGTTAGGAAATGCCCTTACGGAGAGTTTGCAAAAGCCAATTTTGAAAACTGGATGTTTCTTTTTTCTGTTACTTTTCTAGAAATTCTAAGCGGGATAAATTTACATTATGGATATATAAAATATCATATATGCATTTTAATCACAGTACCAAAAAAAAATCAGAAATAGAAAGTTATTTATACTTTGTTAAACCAGCCTTAAGCATAAGACAGTAAACAGTTGAATTGCAAGTGTGAAAATGCAACTCTACAACATACTGTATAATACTATCCATTAATTACAGTTTTAAGGATAACACTTCTACCTGTAAGAGTCTAACATATGGTACACTTAAGGAATCTGTTCTTTGTCAGAAATTAAAAAAAAAAAAAGTCTGCCTATATGCCTACATCCATTTTTTAAATTTTTATTACACAATTATAAAATGCAGTACAATGTGGTGTTTTAGAGTTGCGTTTCCATTGGTCTGAATCAGTTCTTACTAAATTAAACACAAGATAAGTGATAGTATAAATAGAGAATCATGCTTTCAATATTGTCTCTGAAAGTATGGTTGAGCCCAGTTTCCCAAGTATAGGAACGAGGGCTTTAGTCCTTTGGTTAAATTATTTCTCTCAAAAGTCCTAATTCTGTGACCCTTAATTGTTCAGGCAATCTTTTCTCAATCCATTAGTTTTAAAAATATACATAAGTATAGGTTGCAGGATCAGGAACAAAGACTGTAGCACAAAACATGCAATTGCTGCATCACATTTTAAAACTGGAGTGTATCAATACTTTCTCATCATGTAACTGTAGCCAGAGTTTGACCTATCCTTTGCAAAACTGACACGAAGTTTTTTAATATCTACATTTATCCTCTATACCTTGTTTCATTTTGCAAAACACTTATAATTCAGACAAAGTCTGATGAGGGATGCTTGAACCCCTACCTGATGCTAAGCCTGACAAGAAGGGATAAAAATAATGTTATACTCAATAGAATGTCTCTAATTATTGATTGCAAGAACCAAGCTTTTTAAAAGAGCATGTTTATTGCAGGAACTAGAATGTCATTACTGTTTGGTTGTCTCAAAATCCAGCTGAATCACTAGCAATATAACTTGCACAAAAGAATTAAACTTAACATGTTATCTTTGAAAAAGTGGATTTTAGTGTACTTAGCATATGCCACATGAGAGCACAATGCAGTAAGAAGAAATTTCTTCCATTTGAAGGTGTTCTTGCCATCACTAGACAAATAGATACTTCATTGCCTTCAACTATAATGCATGTGTTAATTTTTATTTTCTCAAAACATACTGGTGTGATGAAAATTGGGTAAAATCTTGTACAAGCTGGTTGGCACAGCGGACTTTATTTGGAATATATGTGAAAGGGATTTAAGCTTCCTGAAGGGAGCAATTCAGTGGAACAATATGAACCACTGCCTAAACCACAGTCCACAAAAAGCTGCGCAGAATTGGAATTGCAAGGGCTTTTGCTGGAGGCTAAGCGTTACCTTAAGGATCCAGGTGCAGTTTGACATTCCTCTGTTATTGTGGGCATTGGCAAACAGAGAAAAATGTTGGAGTGCCAAGGATACTCTGAGAAAAGCACAGATAATGTGGCTCCAGTGGTCCTGATAAAGCTTCTTTGCTTGCAGCTGAGCCCCAACAGACAGGGACTGTGCGCTTTGGCCTACAGTATTGATTTGTCTTGTCTGGCATGCTTCCTGGAGTCGTGGGCTCTATCTGAAAACCCTTCAAGAAAATAAGACCTTAGGTACTGGCTCACAGATGCTTCAGCAGTCTAATCACAGTTTCCCAGAGCTTCATCCTTGTGAGCTCTCTGCATTTATAACTCATCTCTCCAGAGAGAGAGAGGAGGAAGAAAAAGAAGGGGGGGGGAACAAATGTTTTGGGCACTATACCTAGCCCTCTAGAAATCCTTCGTTCTATTTTAAGTAGTACAAGACAGATCTAGGCAAAGCAGTGAAACACTCGTTCACCTGTTTCACCATTTCTCTGTCACTGTTTCACTATTTCCTAATTGCATAGTTCAGAAAGCATGATCCCAATCTATATACATTACTTTTTCTCTCCCTCTCTCTTCTTTGCAGCCAGTTTTTCTTTCTGTTTTATTACACAATTAAAAGCACTTATACGCAAAGAAAACAGTCCTATCTGCTCCTTGCTTTTGACCATGCTTTTTCCGTCTCCAACTTCTTCCAAGATCTCATTTCTGAGCTGAGTCCCATGACCAGCCTCTTCACTGAGTGATCAATACTTGCTTTAGTTACTGCACCCCGAAGATGAGACTTAAAGTTGATTTGTACTAGATAATTGACATCCTTTTGTCCACCAATATTGCATTTGAAACAGGATCAAACAGGACCAAAGTTTAACAACTAAAGTAACCTCAGCTAAAGCACCCCCTGCCTGCCTGCCCTCCCCCCCCGCCACCAGCACAAAATTATCCCACCACTGTCTTGCAGTTTTCACCTAAACACAGAGGTAAAATACAGAAGGGTAGGTTACCTGCACTCTTAATGAATTCATTAATGAAATCTGCACACTGACCCAGAGAGACCTAGGCAGTCCTCAGTACTCAATAGAGTAACAATTCACAGGATTGCCACAGTAGTCCAGAGAGAAAGTCAGAGAACAATTTTATGGAAAAGTATGAAATATAGAGAAACTTGAAATTGGTGAAAATGATTTCCTCATTGTTGAGAAGGTGGGTACATGATTTGTAAAAAAAAGCTGTGTCAAATAAACACAATTTTTTCCGCAAAGGAGGCATCTGGGCAATCCAAAGCACTGCCAGTTGTCCAGGCCGAAAAAACCTGGTAACAATATCATTGAAAACATGTTCTTAACATTCTAGCCTCAAACAATATGATACTGGTACTTACATGGTTTAATTAAAATTACCTGAACTTGGCTAAAATATATTTTTAGAAGCTGGAACTATTTGAAACACTGTTTTGAGCTACTTTGATCTGCATCTGTAAATGTTACTTTCCGTTTTTACTAGTTTGTCTTCTGGTGGTCAAAAAAAAATCTGTTTATTAAAATTTTCAAATTATTATTTAAATCTGGGTTTATTTTCTTCAGTATTTAAAATGACAGCATACAAAACCAAGCAGTTTAATTGTTGAAAGATAACCAATTAATTGCACTATAAAGCTGCATAATTGCAAGCCAAAAATATTACTTTAAAAAATATTTGTGTCAAGCTACGACAACAGAGAACTAGTAATAGATGTCCACGTATAGCTAGCTATTTGGAATTGTCCACAAAGAAGTGTGTTAATTTAAGATAAACTGTTGATCAAAATATGATTCTGATCCTAGAACTCAGATCTAGAACTTCTAGGGAGTTGCACGGAAGGCAGCTGGGATTTGTATTAAAAAATAGATACACAAACAAAACAAAACTTTTGCATATATCAAACATTCAACGTTGTCTTTCCTACTACAGACTTCATTCTCTTGAAATACTTTTATTGGTATAAATTTGGAACAACCAACATCAGAATTGTGACCAATCATCTACACTGGTATCTCTCTGAATCCTTGTTTAGCCCCAACATATTTCATAAAAGCAACAATTGCTTCCTGAAGGGACACAGTTTTGAGTTCTATGAGCACTCTTGGATAGTCCAAGACTCTTGACAAAAACAGATAAACAGAAGTCCTCAAAGTCTAGCTAGCGAGGTCCCTGTTCAAGCGTTTGAAATAGTCTTCTCACCCACATAGTTTTCTTACTAGTTACTTCGCTACAGTTCCAGTCTTTCAAACATGTCATTTTATACAATGACAAGATCACATCAGCTTACTTTCACTCAGATTAAGCTAAATGACCCATCCATTGAAGGAAGGAATCAATTATTTGTTGAGGTAAAACACCATTGAACTCTTCATGATACATTTTCCAAGAGAGGAACAATTTAGCACTTTTTATGATAATACAACATAGTTCCAATGTCCTTCTTACAAAGTTAATGGATATAGTGCATCTTGACTGACATTACAAGCCATTTTTTCTCAAAATATTGTATTTTAAATATAGCTTTAAGAACACAGAATGTTTTAGATCCCAAGAGAGACTTCTAATCTGTGGTGACATTCCTCCCAAGGATCTATAAACGTGTGAACAGATACATAATTGATTCTGCTGTCCCATACATTAATTGATTTTCAAGAGTATTCTACAAAACAATTAACAGTTTCTTTATTCTAAGTAAAAATCAGCAGTTTAGCTTTAAAGAATTTCATGCTACTAAAATAAAATTAATTCTTCCCTCCTCCGCCACCCCCAGAACAATAGCAAGTTTTTTTACTTTCATTCAGTGCCCAAACCTGAGGAACAATGTCTGACACAGTAATGACTGTTCCATTGTTTTGCAAATTTAATGTGGATTCTGAAAGTATTTTAAAAAGAGTATTAAGACTAATAATTCTGTTGTAATGGTCTGTCTGACCCAAATTACTAAAATGAATTCTAGTAAATTTTATTAGCGCTATAACTCATATCAATAGGAAAAAAACCAGTTTTCTTCTGATGTAAAATCTACTCCAATAGGAGTAGATTTTCAATGCATCTCTTTTGGTATTCACTTAAATATTGGAGTGAAAATGCCACTTTTTTTTCAGAGGACTGATGACCTATTCTACACATCTACCATCATGCTGAGTTCACTATAACGCATCCATTGATGAGAGCTGTTTGCTCTCATTCTTTGTCCTTTCATATTCAGTTATTTTCCGCCTGGATCTTACACAACAGACTGCTGTTGCTATCTCTGACAATTACAAGCTTTGTCACCAGATACAAAGTTCTGCTATTTTTAAGACACTAAATAAATTGAGACCTCCATCCTACTGGAAAGTGTATGATCTTTTACATGGCATCATATTTCCAGGATTTATTTGCCCTATCTTTGAATTCCAGTTCAACTGCCTTGAACAAAATTTGATGGTCCTCTGCAACAGGGCTGTGAAAATCCACTCTTCTGTCTGTGACAAGTGAAAAATGGTTTATAACCACTTTGTCATCTAACTCAAGAATTGTTTTTACGGAAAATACTTCTATTTTGCAGCAAAAATAACTTCCTCTCTTTTTAAGGTAAAAGGTAATTCTCAATTATGAACGTAATAACCAACTATAAAACAGTGAGACAGTGTTCTGAAGTCTAAACAAATTTCTAACTGGCTTCACAGAAGAACAGAATGAAAAAAAAAGTTAATGCTGTTCTTCCCCAATCATATGCCAAAACCACACTGCCAATGAGTATGTGAATCTCAGTCTATTAGTGAAAAACTTATCATGAGTAGTAGCAGTGACTCATTGGAAAGAAAGATAATGCAGGATAACCCAGATAACCTGGCGAACTGTGAGAAAGACTTTAAAAATCCTCTTTAAAAGCAACAGCAGGCAGGCCACAATAGAAGCAAGCTATCTAATCCTAGCATTCAGCCTCACAGCCTTCAAAATACTTTGGACAGCCTGTTCCTTCCAGCTGCTAGAGGCAAGTGAAGCTTCAAATTCATAAGGTACTTTGTATTCAGAGACTGATATCAAAGGCAAAAATCCTTTACAAAATCTAAGCAGTAAGGAAGGAATGTCTCTAACTGGGCATTTCCTTAAAATCCCTTAGTACAGCAAATATGTTACGTTTCAGTAATTGTAACTAGTTGGTTAGTTATTGGCTGGTCTGATACATACAGGAAGTTCTTTTTGCTGTAACTGCTGAATTTACAGTTCTGTTACTGACTTGATTTTTTTTTTCCTTCCTGGTAACACATTTTACTTTATTTTCTCCAGGGCAGGTGATATTCACGGGGACACGGTGCAAGATATCTACCAAGGAACAGAGTATGCAGCTGATCTATCTTTGATTCCCACACATTATGTTACAAAGTAGTGAGTGAATCTTCTGCATCCTTTCAGAGAATCTGCTCCTGTTTCTACCTTACATTATACTGAAGACAACTGAATCCATGTTATGCCACATTGGATTATCTGAACCTGTTCAGTGTGGCTTCCTGTGCTAAATAAGTTTGACCCAGCAAAAATACTGGTACAGACACTGGTGAGGAGACCCTGAACATTCAAGGCTGTTCAAGCCTATCCTGAACAAGTTGAAACACTAGCTACCAAAACTGGAAATGCTAATTTACATGAAACAATCACATACGATTATACATGTAGGAGACATATCCATAAAAGGTTTGTTTCAATCACTGCTGTTATCTGGGAAATCAGTCAGACCCATAAACTAATTTAATTAGGCCCTGAGTAAACCAGAGAACTAAGACATGAAACAAAGAATGAGAACTATAAATAATATACTTTTTTTTCTAGTTCACAGTAAATACATACAAGCATTCTCTATAGGACTCCAAGAACATCAGATTAATAACAATTTTATCTACCATAAAAGTGCTGTGGATCTATAATTTTGTCACATGCAAGGAAAATAACCCGTAAAAGGATTTAATCCAACAGCAGTTTCAGAAAAACCTTCATGATCTGCAAGACAACCCCAGAGGTACTACACTGACAAACAAGGACAGATGTAAACACCTCCCTCCAACACACACATTTTAACACAAGTTTTACTAACCTGCTGCCTTCCTGGGCAATTGCTATTTAAATATACATTGTTGGAGACTACACAGTCTGCCAGATGCCAACATTTATGGCAATGTTAGTAACATTCTGCTTATGTGTTTGCTTGTTCTCAGAAGTATTTCTTCTTTGCATCTCATATTTTCACCAGCTTACTATCCTCCCCACCTCTCTCCCCCTCAAATATGTAGAAATACAGGAGAAATATCAGCACTTTTGATGGTTCTTACTGCATCTTATTGAAATCATAATATTTCTGAACTGCTCATATGTTTGAGTTGTCTGAATGTACATTGATATTGATTCTTTCACCTCTGCTATAATCAATGCTTATTTATTTCATAGGCCTCTGAGAGTGCTTTCCTGTATAATTACAAAGATATTCAAAACAATGTCTATGATTGCTTGCATTATATAAACAAAATTTCTCTATGATATACAGTGAAGTATATTGTTGTCATTGCCTGATACACTACTTCTATCAAACTCAGCAAAGCAGCAACATTACTTCAGTAGTTACAGTATCACTTCAGTAATCATCACTACCATTTGGAATAAGAAATTTGGTACTTTGGAAAAAAATTTCTAAATTAGATTTCTACATTATAATAATTTGCATATTTGGTTACAGTCCTATTATTTATCTATAAACACTTTTAATAAATTCCCCTCCCAACTCAAAACAAATGATTTTGTCCAGTTTCAGCAATACAGGTATTTGAACCTTTCTGAACTTGATGATTTGCCAGGCCTCAAAACACAAATAAGAATATTTCTAAGCAACTGTTAACCCCCTCATTCCTTCAGTAAAGTTCGCTCATATAGCAGCTATTATTTAGAATCTAAGACAGATACCAGAAACAGAACACTTAAGACACCACAAATTAGCTGAGACTAAATTATTCATCCAATTATTTATTTTAGTAATGTGAAGACTATTTATAAGCAAGTTTTTCACAAAAATCTGAATAAAGATTCTAATGAGGAAATATGATTCTTTAAACACAGCCTGGTCAAGCATCTCTCTTACAGGCCTTCAACCACCTAAGCCTGGGAAATCTGGAGGACATTATGAGGCAAAGAAGAAGAGAGAAGGCCACATTCATCCAGTAGTCTTCTGATATAAGAAATAAGACAGCAGGGCTTTTTGCTTAGTCAGAAAAGAAGGAACTGAAACACTCTAGTAGAAAGAGATCAGGTCTTGGTCCTCTGCCATTCAACATTTATATCCACGACCTGAAGTTAACCAAATCGTCACTGATAAGAGTTACAACTTACACAGAGATGAAAGAAACGGAAAACAATGAACTACCTACATAGACCAACCTGAACTTCTTTGGTAAGATGAGCACAAGCAAATAGCATGATTTGGAGAATCACAAAGTCTTACATATAAGAAAGAAAAATGAAGGCCATACTGCCAGAGCAACATGAAAATCTGTTTTGGGAAGGGAGACTCATAAATGTGTTGGGACAACCCGCTGAACAGAAGCGCCTTGTGTGATAAAGAGGACTGGATGGACTAATATGAGCAGAAGAACGGAATATCATATAGCTCAGCAAACAGATATGATATGATGTTTCCAATCAGCATTCTTGGTAGTGGAATATCATGTTTTGTTCTGGTGTTTGTGAATCAGAAAGAATCACGAGAATAAGTAAAAACTAGAAAGCATGCTTTATAACAAGAAGATTCAAGGAACTTAAACTATTTTGCTTTCAAAGAGCAAGTTAACACAGAAACACGAAGCATTAGTACCAACATCAGAGTCAGGAATTTTCAGAGAGGTTTTAACTATAGCAGAAAGATGTAACCACATGTGGAAGTTACACAAATACAGGCTGAAATTTACCTGGAAGAATAATTGACCGCTGGGACAAATAGCCAAGGACTGTGTTTGTCCCTTTCATTAATCTGTCTAAATCAAAACTCAATCTTTGCTACAAGACATGCTTTAGTTCAAACAGGAATTAAGTCAGAAAAGTCTTAATGTCATGGGACAGGCAGAAGGTCACACCTGATGATTATAATTGTCCCTCCTGATGCATTAATTTATGAATTATTATTATGAATGTTACATTGACATCTTTGAGATCTGCATTTTATTTATTAATACTATGTATGCGAAGATATGAAAAGTGTGTCATAATATGCCATTAGACTTGGAAAGGACAGTGTAGAAAACCTAACTCATTACTGTATCATATATACACATGCTTAAATCTGCAACTAAAAAATGTTATTATTTTCTGCTCGCTTAAGTCATCCAGTCCTAAGTGGTTTATTGGCCTCTGAACCTTAAGAGAAAGTGATGGCTGTTTAAAATACACACCCATTAATTATCAAAGCAGACTCTAAAGAAGGTCAGTATTTGGAGCTGCTGACAACAGAAAATTTGGGAAAACATGATCCAGAAGAGATTGAGGTTATTACTGTGTGAAAAATATATGGGTTTCACTTTTCATTGCATTAGTACTAGAAATAATGATGATTTTTATGGTACATTTGAGTTTCATGTTTAATACAGCTTATAAAAGAAGTTCAGTATTATTCCCTGATGTATTACTATTCTGCTAGTGTACAGCTGCCAACAGTAGTTAAATCTGATTAAGGCCCCCTGCCAAGTTAATCAATCTGATAATGTCAGACATTATTAAGGAAGCATACATGATACGGTCACACTGTCTATTATCAGTGGCATGTACACCAGTGCCTTTGTCTTCACAGAGCATTGAAGCTACTTAAAATAGATAAGCATAAAAAGGATAAAAAGCATTATGAATTTTCAGTCTCAAACATTTGTATGTTAAATTCTGCTAAAATACAACTATTTAATACAAGATACCTTCATTTATTTTAGGTTTTGGAGGAGAAACAAAAAAAATAATCAAATCTTAGAGTAACAATGTAGAGCTTGAGAATATATTACATCATTCTGATCAATACAAACTTGTTTCTAAATAAGAAAGTCTTTAATTAGTTTTCCAGAAGACCTATGAGTGTCTCAGTTTGAGACATATGCATATAGGAAAAATACAGGTCTTCAAAACACTTATGTACTATCTGACCTAGTCAAAAGAACATTGCTTCTACACTACCATTTTACCAGTATATCCTAACAGTGAACTTATATCATTCCTGAGGTGGGGGGGGACTGCGAAAGGGCAAGATAAGGGTGGCCAGTGGAACATAAGCTGCAAGGATAAGGATTCAATAATCATATCTAGAATAAACAGGGGTCGAGGCAAACTCCTCTCCTAGAACTGCTGGAAAGGCAATTCCTTTAGTGCTTTATGATCCATGAGAAGTTGAAGGCAAATCCCTTTTCTATCTATAGACAAATTCCTGGGCACTCAGTTGAAGTACTAGAGTCTTAAATAACTTATAATGAAATCTAGTTGACTGTACCCAACCTGGTTCAGCAGTGTAAGTAACATCAATTACCCCTTCTATCTAACTATCTATTAGACTGATAACCCTTATCAACTCAGAATAAAATAAACAGTAGTTTGCAGACACCTACAACTAAGAATCATAAAAGTAGGTAAGATCGACTCAGAAAACAGATTGCCTAATTTGTTATTTGAAAGGGGGAGGGGGAGAATATTACAACACAAACTTGAAGACTGAGTCATACATAGTTTGGTAAGAATTCTACACATCTTTCTATGCCCCTCCAGAAGAAGAAATGATTTGAAATAATGTTATGTGATACACATACAGTGGTATGTTGCTTCAGTCAAGTCAAGATCTCCAAGCACTAAGGAATACTTTGACTAAGAAAAAGCTCTTAGTTTTGTTGCAAGACAAGATACTCATTACAGATAAGTTCAAAATATACCTGTATGTTTATAATGATATAACCACTGGTTTTTATAACAGCAAGTCACAAGCATAGAGTTAAGCAGCATAATATTTCTTTTCACATCATTTTTCAGTTTACAAGGTTTTTTCCACCCCATGTTTGTTAATGTTTTAGCAGCATTTTAATTGCAGAGATCTTTTTTTAATCATTTTAAAATAAAAGAGGAATAATAAACCACAAGCTGCTTTATTGCTGGATTAACTCTAGTTCAAGAACAGATATGTAACAGTTTTTTTTCCAATTACAACTGTCAGAGGAAGGTTACAGCATAAGATTTTTCAAGGCAACAGAAAAGACTGCAACCCATATTTACCAGGAACATGCAATACTTATCATACTGCCTTTTAAAAGAAAAATCAGATTTAGCCAGCATTAGCTCTTTAAAGAACAGCAAAAACATTTCTAAAGCTTGCTATGATTTTAAAAGAAACACAGAATTGAAATAGAGGGTTTTTTTAATTTTTACAGAGCATCATCTTTTCCTTATTTCTTCCCTGTCCTCACAAAACAAAAACAGAAAATCAGCAAGCAAAAATAGGAAATGAGCAAAATAGTGCTAGTAAGCATTTACTAATGGGTTCTATAGTCTTATGGGTTTGTGTCTCAGGGCTGAGGTCTCATGTGGATTCTCTAATGTCTAATAAGGGTTGTATTTGCATAGTAATAGTCACTTGCAAAAGGGTGAAGGTCTCTTCTTTATCAGCCTGACAATTTTCACAAGCTTCATATGAATTTAATATATCTTAAACCTCTTTTCCCTGTTGACTCTGTTTGAAATTGGCCAGTGATCGGAAAAAAAAAAAAATTGTATTCGGAGGAATGGAGCAGTTGACAGGTCTGACAGGAATATGTAGGCAAAGTAAGTGTGTAAGTCACATTTCATAAGAATACTTCCCCAAAACCACATCATCTGAGCAAGACATTAAAAATTTACACATCAACACAGACCACAAGTAAGAAAAGAAAGAGGGAATCAGGGACTTTCTTTGTTTAACACCAGTAGTTTGTTGCTGTGAAACTGTTTTCCTTCACGATAGGCTAACTAGGAAGCCTATTCTGAAATTTCAGTTGTCCCTATAATACTAATAATAAATAAGCACCTTGTTGTTTCTTCTTCTTTCTCCCAAATACACCAACTGCTACAACATAATACCAATTCTTGGATTCTCTGTTCTATCATTAAATGTGGCCTGTGCTGAAGTGATACAGTTATATCATTTGGGAACTGAATATTCATCCCCCACATCTGACAGCTAAATTAGCAACAAATGCAGTTTTGAACATATGCTCAAATATAGGGAAGTCCTCTACTACCTTCACTCAAGCTTTCTGAGAAGCATTAAAGTTGGTTTGTCTTTTTTTTTTTTGGGGGGGGGGGGAATGGCAGGAGGGCACTTTCACCTCATTGGCTACAGCGTGCCAAAAGGTACTAGAAACCATTAATCTGTAGAGCCAGAAAGACATTGCATTTTTTTTTGTCAAAATCAGAATAGTTTGATTTTTTTTTCTTAAGAGTGGTCATAATCCTGTAGAAATTAGCATCTCCTCCTCCTTGCTGACCAAAGGAATCTTGAATCTCATGCCAGGTGAACGCTGCATTTCACCGACACTCAGCTGCCTCACTGCAAGCCAGTTTGCAGTCTAATCCTACAGGCCCTCCCAGAAGCACATCTTCTCTAAAAATTATTGCCTGAGTAAGAACTGCACTATTGTGTCTTTGAAGAATAAAGTTCAAAGCAAAATACTTTATAACACTTAAAGAATGCCAATCAGCTCACTGGTTTCTCACAATTCCCCATATCAGCAAGGGGGTGGGAAAGGGAGAGAGACAGACGGACAGAAGGTACCAGGGCAATTCTCTGTTACAGCTCTCTCCAAAGCAGCAGATCTCTCACTGTGGTACACACAGATGGAAGTATTGCCAAAATCTATTTACCCTTTAATATTAAACATGTCCGAAAACAGGGACTTGTGGACAACCAAATAGGGTTGAAAAGCATGCCAAGAACCTTTGTGCTGCCACTGAGCTCATTTCCCTGGAGAGACTCTTGGGTGAAATCAGCTCACCAGTTTTCTGGTCAATTCTCTGACTATACGACAGAAAGAACATGTTGACCCCGGCCACTGGCATACAAAAGCAATAGCTGCAAGGATTACGCGTGGGCTGTGGGCCATATGGTGCGTAGGCTTATTGTAGGAATTTAGTGTTTTTGAGACTCCTACTTTCCTGTCAAATTGGTTGAAATTAGCCACTGAGCTTCCTCTCTAAAAACTTTGGAAACAACATTGTGATTATATAATCTTTTGCCATTGAAAATGAGACTAAAAGGCAAACAAGAATAACATCAAAGCTATATTTCTATTCTTCAGAATAGCAAGAAGGAGAACTTAGAAGAGATGGCTTCACTAACAGGAATATTTACTGGAAGCTGGAGCTTTAATAAATGTAAGCTTAGCATTACAGAATTGAGCATATATTACAGAGTACAAGCTTATTGCTATGAAGGTTTAAAATAGAGTTCAGAAGCTAAGCCAATTTAAACCATAGAGCAGTATTCCATTATCCTTACAGAAAATGGTACAGAGTATATGACAGACATACAAAAACATAATCTTATTTGCTGTTTAGCTACTTCTAGAAACCCAATATTATGCTAGGATGTCTGCAAATAATACAAATGCTGGTTTGTGAATGAAACGATAAATCAGGTAAAATAATATAGTATCGAGGTCTATACTTGGTGAAATCTTTTTAGCTTCCAGATAGTCATGTTAGAAATGAATTTATTTTAAATGCATTATGACTATAATTTCCTCACCCCTATTCAGAATATTTATGTTTTATACACACTCAATCTGCAGAAGATATAAACAATGTAAATCACCATTGTAGACAAAGTTGAATGAGTGTGGACAGCTTGGGGTTTTTTTTTCTTTTTTTTTAAACCAGGACACAGTTTGTTATCCACTGATGTTACCAGCACACACTTGGCATTTTGATTCAGTTGGAAAAGTTTCATTTTGGAGCAACTTAACAATAATATCTACTCATTTGCACTGGCATTCTGAATCATCTCTCTGGACTTCCAATTATCTACCCAAATACCTTCCTGTCCTGTCCCCCAACAAAATGTGAAGCCCCACTCCAGAGATTTCTCATTAATATAATACAGAACTTAATCCTGAAGTTCAAACTTCTTTTGGCTTTAACAGAAGTCTTGCAATATGCTCTACTACTATGCTTCCCTCACGGTGAGCTATTAAGCCATTTAGACTACAAGATCTCTGTACTCTTTCTGTGCTAACTTGCTCATCTCTTCCATAACACATATATGCAGAACAAGTTAATAGCTATGAACGGGAGCATGCTGTGGCTTTATACAGTCTTGTAAGAACAAGCTAGCCATTGAAGATTTCTCAGTTAACGCATCACGTAACAGATGAAGCACGTATGCACCTGTTGCAGGCAGCTCATATATGCCAGCGATAAAAGTGCTCTCTTTTGAAGGCAGCATGGCCAAACTGAAGAAAAACACACAGAGACACCAACAAGAGACCTGCAGGGATTTCACAGAGCAATCTGACCTCCAGGATATGATTCCCTATTGCTGATGCTTGGGAAGAGGAAAATCCAGCAGTGGGAAGGAAAGGGGGAAGAGGGCAAATTGAGAGATCACAAGCACGGAGATTTCCATATGCAAGACCTCCCCCTTCATCCCCCAGAGGATAGTCTTATATCCTGTTCCACTGAAGGCCCTGTCCCTGAAGCTGGGGGTTAATTATTAGGCACAAAGCTAGTTTAATGACGCCCACGAAGGCCATATGACCAGCCTTCTGGGCACCAAATTAGCTGACTTCACTTGGTATCTGTACAGTATCCTGGAGAGCGTTTGGGAAGAACTAGCACCTGTGGCTCCTATGAGTATCAGCAACGGAGAAAGGGCTGGGAGCGAGTTTAAGGAGCTAGGTTGAAGGCTGGGGCACAGACTGCAGAACTGTATGCTCTGCAGTGCTCCCAGTGCTATCCATAAGGCTGTGGAGAGACAGCGCAGTTAAATACATGGTGTAGCGAAGGCACGTTCAGATTTATTTTGACAGGGAGAACTTTTGGGATAAATGGAATTGATACAGGGAGAGGAGCCAAAAAGAGAGAGAAAAGCAATCACTTGATGTGCAATCTTTTGGAAAATGGAAGAAGCCAACCTTTTAACTTCACATTTCAGGTAGAGCTACTCTTTTCTTCTGAGGAGATATCCAAAAGTACATTAAGCTTCTCCTGCAACTCCCTGACCAAATCAACTTCTAAAAGTAGTAATAATATATTATCAAGTAGTAATAATACATTATCTCTCAAAGGAGAGAAATAATTTGTTTGTTCTACTCAGATGATGTTATCATTAATTGATCTATTTTAGGTTAAGAGAAAGACAGATAGTGCAGAGACAATATTTATCATGCTCAATAGCTCAAAACCTCCAGTGAAAAACAGACAAGAAATAGGATGGACAGAAACAATATCTTCTTCTCCCTGCGCACACTCAAATAAAGAAACACCTAGTAATACTTTGATTCCTAGACACGTTTCTTTTCTATGGTGATGTCCAGAAAACAGTCTCTCAGAATCCCTCTTAAAACTACAGATGAACATTAAGTGAAAGAGGCTCGGAGCTGATGAATAATCAACTACAACTGAGAGAAAAAAGAAGGAAAAAAAATAGTAGTTAGGCAGAATCAGCCAAATTTATCCAAAGGTAGTTAGTCTTATGCCAAACAGAGACACACAGAAGAATAAATGCTGTTGTATACCTGAATTTATTGACGATATAATTTCACTATAAAGCATTCATCATAATTATCAGAGTCAAATAAGCTTTTTCATTCCATGAAATGATTAAGTACATTTTGACTTTAGAATAGTAAATACACTTTTTTTTTTGCTAAACTACAAGAAAAATAAACTCAATGAAATTCAGAATTCAGAGGGTGAATTTCACCCTCTCCTTTTACTGACTGCTTATCCACTTAGAAAAAGAAATTCATTGAGGCCAATCCTGGAGCTATGTAGCTAGCATTGGTTATTTCAGGCACTCAAAATTTAGTAATTGCCTTCTAAGCGTTTCTTTGGTCCACACGCAGTGAGAGGACAAATATGCTGTGGGATGGTCAATAATTCAAATTCAATTTTTACATGTGGTAAAAAGTGACAAGATTAATAGCAATACGCCGTCCATTTTCATCAGTCACACTTAGTCCTCAGACCTCTATTATCCACAAATCCTGCTACACAATCAAAGAGAAAGAACTGCTGAATTATTTATTAAAACTGACACCATCAATTACGCTCCCATGTAAAAAGTCACTGAGCAGTCATTTAAAGAATTATAATGGACATTTTGGTAACTTTTGACCAGGTTAACAACTGCTCAGCTTTTGGAGAGGTTGGAAGCTTTTCTCAGACCTTTTACATCTGAAGAGTTAAACTTGTAGAAGAATTATTTTCTGTCACTGCAAAGTGAAATCTCACATGCTTCCTGGCCAGCAAAATCTAAAAGTGTCATACAAATACTCTTTTGACTAAAATATTTTTTTCATATCACCTTTTAACATAATTTGTAAAGTCTACAGACACATACCTGAACTGACAGCCTTAGAATATTCTTTCCACAGTGCAAGGCTAGCAACAGTGACCATCATCAATGGCAATGACTGAATAATAAAACTGGGTATGGGTGGTATTTCTTGGCAGCCAGCTAGAATCACATGCCAAAGTCCCGATCTCTCAGAGTAAGGCTGGAGGCAATTACCATGTTCCCTTTCCACATATAGGGTTCTTATAAATTCACATACAATTTCCATGAAATCTGCATCACCTTTTAACATCAGTGTCACTATGTTTTAGGAGACATGAGTAACTGTATTATTGCTACATAGCAATACCAAAATACACCAATATACTAACACAACATTGCATTCAGAAGACAGAGTTACATTCCAAAAACATCCTGTCTAGACAATTATGCAAAACCACAGCTCACTGAGGTATTTCCCAGAGTCACCTGGTGGCTCACTCTGAGGTAAATACAGCCCAATCACAGTTATAAAAGTTGCTCTTTCAACAGGACCTAGTGGTAAGGTGAAACCTGGAAGCAATCTAATAGACAAATGATATATATCCCCTCATAAATATGATATATATCCTCAGCATGGAAAGGTGCCCAGATTAACACAGTTTCTTTTCATGGCGGTGTATAAGGCATAAAGACTGTGCCTACAATTGTAAATTAAACATGCCAGGACTGTCTTCCGGCACTAAAGCCAACTGGCACAGAACAGCCTGGGTCCATATCCCCTCACTCTTTGAAATATGCAGCTGCCTGATGGAAATGTCTTTGAGCCGTCCCTCTCCCTAACCAGGAATTCTTTGGGAGAATACTAGTTGATGCTGGCCAAAATCTTGACAGATTGGTCTAATCATTCAGTAATACAGACAATTGAGTTTTACAGTCCAAGAATGCACTCTTGCATTGTTCATTTTACCAATGCAGGGGGAGGGAGAGAAACAGAAAGAGTGAGAGAACGAGAAAACTGAAGAGGCTATGATAAGCCATGAAACAATTCAAGAGATGGAAATCTAGTTACTAAAGTTAAAAGCACTACAAGGAGTATTTTTCCTGAAATCCTACTGCAGATAATCTACAGTCTAAATGCAATTACAATTCAGTGGTTGATCTAGGTACAAATTCTTGCCATGTCTGTAGAGCACCCAGTGAAGCCTCAGTTACTACACTTAACGTTTTTTCTCCCACTTTTAATATTTAGGCAGATTACTTTGTGAATACAGTTTCTTTCAGTTTCTGTGACATGAAAAGGCCCCTGCTATATCACATGCTCTGTCACTAGCATTTTTAATGATGAACACGTTCACTAACCCACTCCATATAGAGTTCTTGCTTAAACACATGACTATTTACAATAGGTATGTTTATACAAGAACAAATTGGCAGCAAAGGTATTCCTGTTAAACTGATTCTCTGGATCGGTTACTTCAAATTGGACGGCAATTTAAAAGCTATTTTCAAAAGCTTTTTCAGAAATCTTTACCTCTTACGTGAGGAATCTTGGGGCTCTTCACGCAGCGTTAATACAGGAAAACGCTTGTTTTGAGTGGACTGTCAGCAACAGGAGCCCTCCCAGTTTTTACACTCATCTGAAATAATGCTGAAATTACTCTGGCTGCTCTCCATTAAGCTAGAATTAAAGAATATAATTTCACCTTTAATAACAAAATTATTGGGAGCATGATAATCAAAAGTCAGAAGCATTAACTGTTCAACCTTGAACACTGGAGAATCAAGTCCTCATAGAAATGATCAAATTGTCACAAATGAATCAAAGTGGTTTGGAAAGTCAGTGGACTGCATGGAACAATTTTTTTTTTTTTTTTTACTCTGATGAAACTAATTTTAAGGAAGAAAAAAAAAAGAAGTGAGGCAAAACTGAAACATTGTATTCCAGCATGATCAATATATCTAGCCTTAATCTACAGCCCTTCAAAGACATTCTTTAAAAGACTGTAACGTTTTAAACAAAAAAAATTCTGAAAGAGAAGAAACATTGTCTTTTAAAAAAATACATGTGTCATTTAAAAAAAATTTGACTGAAACTCTTTACCAAATTTAAACCCTAACTTGCATGTTTTTTTATATTCCTCTGAAACAGTCTTTCAAACGAATGCACATACAGTATTTGTCACAAAAAATTACCGCATAACTCTATCTTTTTTAATGTGGTCTATATGCTAAATTAATGCCTCCCAGCCTGTAGTAGCTGAGTCTCTCCCAAGAAAATCAGCAGTGTTCCACACATCCCTAAGATGATTCCTTCTTCCCTATCTTGGGCAAGAGTTGCTTCTACTGTCTGTCTCAGGAATGCCTCTCCTGCCTCCTCAGATTTATCTTCAGGAACTTAGTGCAACAGGACCTGTGATAAGTTTGTACAGAGCCAGTGCAGGTCCAGATTTTTTTATCTTCTTTTCAATCCCAGTTCTTCATCATACCTATAATACACTCAATGCCTATCAGCAAGGCCTTTTTTTTTTTTCCCTGGTTGAAAACCATAATACAGCATTTAAAGTTTAAGCATATCATCTGCTCCTTTTTTTTTTTTTTTTTTTTTTTTTTTTTTTTTTTTTTGAGCTATGTAGTTACTGCTTTCAGGAGCAGAAAAAGGACTGAGGTATTTACTGTTCTAATATAAAAGAAAGTTTTGAATAATATGGGATTTTTTTGAATGCTTATTACCATTCTAGCATGCTGGTGAGAGAATGCTAGGGCAGGCAGGAAACCTCAGTCATGCAGACTGGGATCCACAGCACTGCTGGTAACATGCAGCTGGCGACTCTCTAGAATCGCTTTGATGTTAGTTGTAGATCAATCACTTCCTACATCTGAGGTTAGATGTGTCTGAATATATGAAATGGGTTACATGTTTAAGAGGGATTTGAGCTGCATGGATTTAGACAGCCTTAATGAAATGGCTGGCTCTTTGCTTCTGATACAAAAGGAAATGCAGTAAATGCAGAGGAATTCAGTAACTACTAAGTGTGGAGAAAGAATTGTTCAGAATAAAGAACAGTTCTTCATCACTTTATACTGTTTCATTGAAGCAAGTGAGTGAAAGCACTTAACAGAATTTAATTTTACCATTAAAGACAACAGTCAACGAATAACTTTACTGTTCAGAAGTATAAAAATAAAATAATACAATCCAGAAGAGTAAAGAATTGCATGTTGCTCAAACGAAATCATTTTGCAGAATTTGAAGTTCACTAAATAATTCAGATTGAAACATCAGACCACACTTAACAGTCAATTCAATTAGGGCAAGATTTGCACATCCATTCCACTGATTCTCCATGTTCATACTTTAGTTTCCACCAGTTATCTGGAAACACAAGATATACTTCAGGTCTAACAAGAAACACTCTTAAATGACATGTCAACTCCAAAATACCGGAACATTCATGCTTTTCAACAAGAAAAAATATATTATAATGAAAATTGTACAGTGGATTCCATTAAAAAAAAAAGTTGTTGGACAACTTCCATTAGCCTTGCCCCCCAAAAGTATCTTTTGTGGTAAAATAAGGTTCCCATCAAGTAAAATCATTGAAACCAATAGCATTTGTAAAGACAACGATGTTCACTATGGTTACTTTATGCTTTTCCAGCAAACTTACTTAGTTTCCAGACCATCTCTCTTTTTGTCAGGAGCGAGTAGCAAAATGGATATCTAACTGAAGGCTTGCCTATACATAGATTTGCATTGTTTGAACAAAATACATGATTCAAGACTACTTTTAGTTAAACCGGTCAAAAAGCTGCATGAACACTTAGGAACAAGGTTTACACTGATTCTGTTTAAAATCAATAGATTTAATATAACCCTAAGAAAGACACAAACTAAAGAATGTAAATATCTATCTGGACGCTTTTTAATTAAAATTGGTTTAAAACTAATTTAACAAATTCATCGGCTTGTGTAGCCTTCATATTTAGATAAAGCTGACGATTCAAGTCACTATACCAAGGGGTATGAAAGAATGCATAGCAGAAGCTAGAAGAAAATAGCATAAGACTGGCAAGCCAATTATTTTACTGCAGAGTAAGTGGAAATATTCAGCAAAATTAATCTATAAACTCAATGAAAATTTTAGGATTGAAAGGCACTTACTCTTGAAAAAATGGACACTAAGATATTGTCTCTCCAAAGATAAGCAGCAAATTTAGCTTTTTCTATTCATTATACAGGCAGTCTATATTTGATACTGACTTCTCAAGTGACTGACCACTTTCTATAACCGAGATGAAGGCAAGAATTTTCAGCTGAATGCTGTCTTCAAACCTGCTATAGAAAGCCACAGAATATTATCCCACATATTAAAGAATAATGAAAGTTCTGAAAGTAAAATATGAGAAGTTTTAAATTTATTTAACTGACCAAGCAGTAGCACAGTATTACGAATCAATTATTTTTGGATTCTTATGGTAAACTGTCGGTAACATCTTCCCCCCCAGTGGCTGTTTTAGTTTCTTACTTTGTTTTTCTAAAAAGCTTGTTTGCAACAATTTCTGCAAAATAGATTGAAAAGCAATAATAATAACTATTATGTAATTGAGTCTTCTCTCCATTACTTATCGCAGTGCATTGCTACTTCTATTTCTTCATTTCGATCAATACGCAGTCAGACAGGATGCCCATATTGTAGCCATTCCAATTGCTACAGTATAAAACCTGAAGCTACTTATCTATATCTTTGATACTTGTCTGATAAACATTTTATTGCTTGAAAATAAGTGTCTTCACACCAGATATCTTTCACCTTCTCATATTTGCATAAAATAAGCTCCAAACGGTTTGGTAGCTGTACAAACTAGCAGATGGTATTCATTACACCTGTACAACACATCCATTTATCCAAGCAAAACTTTCATTATTTCTTTATAGAATCTCAGTATAAATGGTTACTGAAGTTAGACATTACCAGTGCCCATTATGATAAGAAAATGTTAAGTATATACTTAAGTACTCATGTGAATAACTCAGCTAGAGTGCTTCTGTAGTTGGGCAGTCTCACATCACTGTGGTACTTACTAATCATCTCTGCATGTTTTCTCTTTGAAACATTGTTCTAGTGCTGAGCTGTAATAAACAAATCGTGTATGGCTCATTATGCTACTGCACTAACATTTACAAGTTGGCCATTTTCCATTTTGTTTGTTAAAAACTTCATCAGTCATGTGGAAAGATACTAAAGCCACAGAGAATCTAAAAGTGTTACTAAAGCACATGAAAAGTGATTAGGAGTGAAAATAAACCATTTAAAAATTTATGTTTCTTAGTCACAGGAGTATAATGCATATTAAATACCAGAATTAAATTAACGAGAAAGTGATCTCTAACAAGAAAGTAATAAACCATCCTCCTGCAAGGTTAATATCCAAAAACTTTAGCCAGGAATCTATGGATGGTCATGGCAAAAAAAAAGCATTCCCTTTACATAGATTATTTGATCTTTATTTTTTGAAGTCTTAAAAGTAACTATTCTACCATTTTAATGTGCTTTGTGCAAATTTCAAAAATATTCACTATTAACTATTAGTAACTCTATTATTCTAGTAGAGTTATACCAGTTACAAGCTGGGTCCAAAAATAGCACCAGATTAACATCCTAAAAAAAGAGGGAACAAACAAAACTCACTTCAGCGAAATATTAACAACAACAAATAAATCACTGAACATACCAACCAATGTTTTCATGTGAATAAAGAAAAAAGTAGGTTTAGCAGTGTGAAAAGGAGCAGCGTTACAAGTATCTAATTACTGCTACTCCTACTGCAAAATAAATTATCAATTCTCAAGGCTAAAAGACCACTGCAGTTAATAAATTTTAAACTGCACAGAAAAAAAAACATCCTCTGGGGTGGCAGCAGGTGGCACAAAGCTCACACATCCTGTTAAATTAAAATATTTTGAAAAGAGGAACAGCTACATGGTAAAATGTTAATTCTGAAGACCCTAAGCTGAGAGGGGATATGTAGATTGAGCATAGCCAGTCCCAGAATTCAGAAGAGCACAGTGGCTCTCGGGGACATAGGACTATGCAGGTTTTATACAGCTGACTCAGCTCCCTTAAAAATTTGTGCAGTTACCAAGGATACCAGAAAAAAATAATCCACTAATTTATAGTAATATTTGCATGTTTCTGCACTATTTCTCTGGCCACTGGGCTGCCTATGATTCCCAGAATCTGGAGTAAAAATTGGAAGTTATCTTTAGTATAAATGTGAGATACGTGGAGCACAGAATAATCTTAACTTGCAAGGCTTAGTACAAATTCTAAACCTTAAAGATGTGTCAGTAAGGTTGGGTCACAGGGCATAAAGAAGTCATATATAAGCTAACTGTACAACTGGTAAAAGCAACCACAGACATAAAAGAATTAGGATGTGTTGACAAGAGGAACTCAAGTCTAAAGTATTTCTCAACAGCCCACACTGGGGGAATCTCAATCCTTGTAGCTCTGTAAATACTCAGCATGTTTTTACTACAGCGTCCATTAGTGATATTTATACACAGTGATGACCTCATTCTCCAGTAGAGTGAATGAATGTGAGAGAAAAAATTAAATATTTTGGTTGTGTATTTATCAGCATTTGAGCTCATTTAAATACTACTTGAATAACAATTATCTTTCTCAGCTGAGTAGAGCATCGGGTTGGCAGACTGTGCTTCACTTCTTCTCAAAGTGACAATTAACCTTGATATCAGTCTGCAAAGTGCTCTGTACTGCCAGCAGAATAAAATTATCATTATCATCTGAATCATAAAGATTCTACTGAAACTGAGATGGCTGTCATCCCTCAGCTATTTGTATTCAGTAAGGAGCAAAGCAGGCTGTTGCATAACATCTTATAAATGCATCATCCTAGAGCCGTCATGTTGAGGGCTTTTGAGGCCATATTTGTGGCTACCTAAAAACGTATGCCACATGTATACGGCAAAACACTCACTATTAATATACATTATTAATTAAATATCTCTCAGGGAGCTTTGCAATGCAGGAGGTCATTATACTTGAATCATGAATTTAAATTTGATTTACACTACAGTAATTCCAGACCCAAATGAGATTTTCGAGTTGATTATGTGATGCCTATCAGCTAGACAGTTTCCCATCCCAGTGATACTTGTGACCACCTGATCTCATTATTCAAAGGCTACAGTTTACAAAGCAAAAACCTGTAATTCAGTTAATGCTGGATGAAAATTCAAAATAGTCCTCTTGCATTAATGCCTAATCACTGTGTTGACAGGCTGTTAAGGAATGCACTCAGACAAACATGGTTATAGTAGCTGTGCCCAAAACAGCCCATTGAAATGCCATATTAAATAGATGTTTCCTCCCTTCTAGGCAGTCAGGCATGCAGGCAAAGAAAGAAAATTGAGTCATCTTCTCTAAAAATTTCCCACCTTCAAACTTGCAATGACAAGTGACTGTGAAAATGTTTACAGCCATTTTTGATATGACACTTCATTTTTGTAATGCGCACACTGTGTGTCAAGGTGTTTTACTGTTCTTGCTGCTACCGACAGGACATTCCTGCGAATAAGTTATGGCAGTGAAGCAAGCCCTCTTTTAGAAATAGATATATATTTTTTATAGACTGACAGGTCTTATTTTATCTGTAACAAAACACAAATAAATAAGACAAACAGCTAATTATGTGGGTTTTTTGTTTGTTTGCTTTTCCTAGAGGTGGCTACTTTCTCTGAGCCAGATTGTGGCCGATAGTATACAAGTACCTCATGAAAGGAAGAAGCAAGATGAAGAACCTACTCTTTGTACTCTAGGCACAGAGTGACTCCAGAAGATAGTTCTCAACAGGCAACATGGCAGGCTGTATGCAAGAGATGTAAGAAGCCATAGCCGAGTTTCTGAGTTAGCCAGCAGACTTGGTCTCCCTGGATGGGAGAGGAGCAGTGTGCATGCTCCCATCTCACAAGTCATTCTCAGTGAGCCACCCAGAATGCTTCCCACAGCGCCTGCTGCAGAAGAACGAGCTCACACCAATATAGCATGGATAATGGCTAACACCTACCCAGTGCCCAAAGGCCAGACACTCTTCCACAAAAAATTCAGGCAAGAATGTCTTTCTTTTCAAGCTATACAACAGAATCTGCAAAAACAGAAACAGGCCATTTTTATACTAGACTCATACTAGTCAAATTTCCAAAGCTAAATTCAAACTCAGTTAACTCTAGCCTACAGTTTAACACAGAATATTTAACAAATGCAATCCATTGTTACTTGCAGTTACTGCACAAACTATCATTGCACTAATACTGGTGGTTCTTTAACCAGTTTCCTTGTGATCGCACTCTGGCTGCAAGCCCCATTTCTGCATCCGAATTTCTTCCAGGTTTGCAACCCTAGTTTAAATGCCACAGCTATGAGCTTGGTAATCAATTATTTATATCAAGAAATCTGAAATTGCATGCTAGACAGACATCTAATATTTCATTCATAAACTTCTCTGAAAATTAAATGCATTACTTGCATTCCATCCATCCACTTTGTGCCTAAGAACATGCTTAATTTTATAGGAATTATATATATATATTTAGCCCATTTAGTATGCTTAAGATATGAACCAGTTAGCATATAGCATTTTTAGATTTCCTGAATCAAATCTAGGGTAAAATGACCTTAAGGCTGACAGTATGTAGTTATTCTAAGCATATTGTAGTTACCTCAAAAAAACCCAAACTATTTAGCTCAGAAGTATAGGCACACAGGAATTCTTAAATGTTGTAACACACTAATCAAACTAGTGTAATGAAACACCTGTATCATTTTGTTGTATTAGAATAAAAACTCTTAAAATATAAAAAAAATGTAATTTGTCACTTCATGTTTATATACAACACTCATATAATTATGAATGATGCATAAAATACTGCACTGGTGTCATAGAAGGAAAAGAATTTCCTTCTGCACTTTCAAACTTCTTATGATGTGAAGGATAATCAACTGTCTGCATCTCAGATTTATGACGTACACTTCCAGTGGTCAGCACTATCAATATCTCCCAAACAAAAGTTAAACTGAACAGCTGGTGACATCAGCTAATCTTGAAAACAAACAAACAAGCAATCCAGCCTGTACTAAAAGGAGGGCAACCATTCTGAAAGAGTGCAATTATTTACTGTTTTTCCACTGAACCTTATCATTTTCCTGATAAAGAAATTTGATTAAGAAAAAATGGTGCAATTCATGATTAACTTTAAATCCTCATAAGAAAAAGAAAAATCTGCACCAGTATAGCCAACAGCTGCCTTTGAATTACATATTAAAAAGCCCCAATACAGACCATCCATAATAAAACACCTTTAAAAGCTCCAAAATGGCGACACTAAACTCTAAATACAAAAAAAAGCAACCTCAAAGTCCCAAGAGATTTAAGTTTTAAGTTGTCATTTGTGTCAAGTGTTACTCAAAGAGTAACTGCTGTAGTTGTGTATAGCCTATTCTTCAAGCATAGCTCAGTCTCCTAAATTAAATGCAAAGCCTCATATTTTAGTCCTAGCTACAGAGTCACAGCCTAGGCCTCCATAATATTTACAGTATTAAAAGGCTAGAAGTATGAAGAAAGCATATTATCATTCACCTATAGCCTTCTCTAGTCACAGTATGCATCTCAAATTAATCAAGGCCACATAAATATGGCTCTTGTGCATAACAGACAGCAAATTATGTATTTAATTACATATTTCTCCCTAAAAACAGAAACAGTTGGCTCTCTGCTATTTTTGTTAATGTTAATCAGAGGAAACTTCAGATTCTGGCATAAATTTGACTACGGTGTAAGAGGTAATATTTAAAATACATGATGCCCTACCACACAAACACGAGCTGCCATATGTGAGGCACTGCTAGGCATGGTTTCTATTAAGCCAATACACAGTAACTGGCTCCTTTCCAAGCAACATGGAAGTGTTTAAAAAACCCTGTTTAATCCAACTCCACAGCTTTGAAACAAAAATAAATTAAAGTGCTGGGAGAACTGTTAAAATGAAAAATTAAAGGCATGTAAATAAGTGAAAAAAATAAATTGTCAGAGAAAATGAAAACAAAGATTATTTCAAGTAGATATCTTAATTGTAATTAGCAACATTTGGCATGTGTTATGATATGATTCAAAGCTGCAGCCAATTAGATACCCCAAAAAGCTTGTAACAAAGCTGCAAATGTGTAACTACAGCACAAATAAGTTTTATTGCACACCAAGAAAACAGCAACCAGATCAATTTCATAGTTTGTTTGCGAAAAGCTGTAAAGCATGCTCTGTTATTAGTTTATGGCTCTTTATTCTTAAACTGAAGCTTTTCTTCCAGGACATTTTGGAAAACATTCCATTAAATTCAGGCTATTAATTGTAAATTTCTACACATTCAGTATATACTGAGAATAAAAGAAAAATTACAGCGTTGCCTTCAACTGTCATGTTCATGTAAAAAAAAAACAACAAAAAACAAAAAATGCACATAAATTAACAGTTGTTAAAAAGCTGCAGAAGTGAGGTATTTGAACTGAGAAGAAATTTTTTTTATATTTCTAAGAATAGAGGAAAAAAGTAGTTTTTCTTTGGCAGGAATAAAAGATACACAATGTTAATCAGGAAGCAACATAACATTTTCAGATTTTTAAGGAAGTTTTCTTGAAAAGGAAATATTTTAAAGTATCACACTGAAGCTCAGAGTTCAAATTCTGATGAGATGTGGGTGTACTGAAGTCAACATCATTAGGCACTTCTGAGATTGTACCATTTATTTAAGAAAGCAAATACTTCATTACCAGCAATGCTGTCAGTCTTAACCAATTGACAAAGTAGCTTCCATTTCCCCCATTTATTCAATAATGAGTAATTTACCAAAGGGTACTGAGTTGTTAATAAAAGCATGTTTCTTACAGGATTATTATGGAACGGCAGTGACTGTTCAGTGTGACAGTACTTTCTATGGTCACAGTTCCAAATAACTCTGCTCTCTCAAATTTCTGCAAAGAAATTGATCCTCAGGTAGTTTTTATACATAACACTAGTCTAGATTTAGCAAAAAAAATTGGAAAATACCCCCACAGAAATAGCTAACTAAATCTAAAACCTACAAATTTAAACATTTCCTTGCTAAATCCTAATAATGATGCAAAGTTTCAACCAACATGGTTTTGTTTGCCTTGCTGGCAGGCAACAGCTGTTTATTTAACACACTTCTTCTAGGGTTTGATTGGGGGGAGATTGGATTTTGGTGTTTTATTTTTATGTGGGGTGTATTGAGGAAATTACAAACACGTACGTATAACACCTTAGTCCTATGTTATAAACCACATTTAGATAGGGAGGGAAAGTTTTTCTTTAGATAGACAGAAGAGGCCAAAAGAAGTGTCTACAGATGATATTCTGAAAAAAATTCTGGACCAGAAAGCATTAGGGACCACCTTTGTTATACTTCTCAAGAGACTGACTTACAAAAGACCAGTTGCAATTAGATATAAAGCTAGTAGAAGAAAACTCCTCCGTCCAGAATTACCTACACTCAAAATATCAAGGTGTTTCTTTTTATCCTTGCTATAATCCCTCACTTGCAATTTAAACTAGAGCTTTATACGTACTACAAATACCAGGGATCCCTGGATTCTTCCACGTCCATCACAAACTCTTTTGGGGGCACTTTCCTACCCTTCCCTTTTTCAAGGAAAGTGTGATCATCATAACCCCTCCTTATGACAAAATCTCTGCTCGTACCCCTAATCCAGCTGTTCCATGGGATAAGGTCTGACATCCCCCCACTCTTCCATGTCTGCACGACTACAATGCTCACCAACGTAAGTACTCTTATTCTTCTCTAAAACAATTTTCTCTTTTCTTTCTGGGAGGGAAGTTGTTATCATTTGAAAACTGGGAGAATTGGCAGAAATAATATGAAAGTATTGTTATGCTGGGAGATATTAATGAGTGTTGTCAGCGAGTTCCTCAACTCAAAATCAGCGAGTGAAGTTGCTGGTTCTGCCATGCAGCCAGTAGCGGTCTCTGCTTTTTCTTTCATCCCTACCCATCCCCTCGATCATAGTCACTAATGTTTCTAACCACTGATGCCTACAATACATCCTGAAACTTTTGGGTGCTGCATCTAATCAGTCCCAAAGTCACACCACTACAGCAAGAAGAAATGGAAACAAGTGGAGATTCAAACTTCATTTCACTCAGAATACGTATGTTTGGTTCTTTGCTATCTTCCGTCTATGGAAGGCAAGGGTGGTAGCCAGCTCACTGTTGCCATATGATTTTTCATATCACACATACTTTTTCAAAGATATCATATCACTGAGAAACATCAGCTATGTTTCAGATGGCTTTCTAGTGTACAATGCATCTTGACACATGCAAGACCTGCAGAAAGAAACATCCATAATTATTTCAAAAGATGGATGCTTTGTGGACAGTGTCATCAAAAGGCCTAGAGCCACTTTTACAGGGCAAATAAACACATATTCTTGAAAAATGTTTAGTACGTTACATGCTTCAAACATTAAAACACAAATGACACTGTCCTGCGCTGTCTTAGAAAAGAAAAAAGAAAAAAAGAAGAAGCAGCAGCAGCTAAAGGAATTAAAAGATTACATATTAAGAAGTAACCTGACACTTTTCACCCAAGGTACTTTAAAGTTCCAAGGTAATAAATCTGATATAACAACCAGTTATAAAAACCAGGTAAGCTAACTCAAGTGATAAAATATAGCATAGCTGCCCCAGTGCAATCATTAACTTGCATGTTTTGGGGACATATTCTTTGCTGTGTTTGAAGCACAAAGGGAATCAAAGTTAAAAAATAAAGCAGTTGTAATGCACACACAAGTAGGTTTTACATTCCTTCTTTTATCCTCAAATAAATGTAGATGGATCATAGATTTCAAAACAACAGGATTCTGTGCTTTAATATCACAGCTCCTACACATATCTTTTTCCTGATTAATTTTTGCTGTTTGCAGTAAATCCTTAAGGGGCCTAGCCAGGAGAAGTTGTATGCAGTTTTTTATGTCACACTTTCACTAGAAGGTTATACAAAAGTAGCAGATCAAAGTAAGCCTATATGAGAAGAAGGTAAACTCCATGGGTAATGTAATATAATGGGAAGAGAGCCCAGATTTAATACCAAGGAGACTGAAAATGTTTGTGGGGAAAAGCATTCAAAGAAAGCATTTCTTATTCTGGTTTTCATCTTGCTCACACATTACCATCATGTGCATCACAGCTATGTGCCCATGGCAACAAACAGCTGCATGCCTAACTTAAACCAATCAAAATCACTGATAGTTTCTTTTAAAATAAAGATATGAGCTGCTAGATCTTGGGGCATTTTTTCACTTGAAGCCAGCACCCAGTTCATACTCCAGTGAAGCCACTATCAGCAGAAATGGCACAAAACCTTTCTTTAGCCACAGAAGCATCAATACTCCTATATTCCTTCCAAGTGACATGACAGTCATTAGTATGATGCAGACCATCCTTTATGCCTCCAGAGTTTAATAAGGGAACCAGCAAATACAGACATACTGTTTGGTGACTACACTGCTTGAAAGTTTCTTCTTTGGTTACAGGGGAAGGAAACACCTCACCGAAGCAGCATGTGCACTGCAGACAAGAGTAGGAAGGACAGCGAGCATTCACTTCTAAAATAATTCAACAGGCATATAAAGATAGTGAAATGGGTTGTGGTCAATACCTGAGAGGATTTAGTATTATTGAGCAAGTGCTTAAAGTTACCAAAATCATTAGGTAAGAGTTTATCTCAGCGCAAGCTAAAGGAGACCAACCAAAATAGAAGCAAATGTGAATTCAGCAAAGTGCTTTAAAAAGAATCCTTCCAGCTCCCAAATTGAATTGTTTTTACATTAGTTTTGCCTCCTCAAAATAATTTCATATTTATTCAAATATTTTAAGGAAATATATGTAACCAGGATTGTTTATAAACTTTCCCAAAGGCAAACTGATGTACTAACATATGACCCAACAACAGTAAGACATCTCTTCATTCATACTGAAAAGCTATGCATGTGTGTGCACATGTATATGTGTGCGCACAAGGGAAGACCTCCTTACAGGTACCCCGAGTGAAGGAAGGAGATTCGGGGAAGCCCAGCATAGCATGACGCTTGCTGCGCCTGCTTCTCTAGCTCCCTACAACTCTGCCACTCTGCACTGTACAACAAGGCTGACAATCTCTTCCCCTGCGCCCTGTCTTCCCATGAAATTGTGCTAACATTTGTTTTCCACTCCTTACTTGTGTCCATCCTCTAAGCTCTAAAGTGGTACTAGGCTACACTTAAACAAATGGCCATGAGAGAAATGATTTAAATTGACAGAATTCACATAATCCCTTAGAGCTGTGAAAATCATGGCCTCACCATTTTAGCAGAAACAGAGACACAAAAATATTGAATAAGAATGCTGGAGTTAATGCAATGATTAACAGTGCAAGAGGCATCCATAAGGCACATTGTCTCTCTCCTAAAGCACAGTTGCAGGATTTTCCATCAAATTTGACCTTTCTCTACACCAGCCCAAGAACTGTGCCTTAAGAATATTTTCAATGTGATAACTTTTCACAAGCAAAATACTAGGATTAGATGTGTTGGTCATTTATATTTATCTATTTTGGAAACGGTATAAGAAGCAAAGAACTAGCATAATGACTCCAAACTAATAGAGGAGAGAGAACTACATTCAGGGTTTAAAATTATTTTGGAACAGGAATCAGTCAATCTATCACTAAGCTGCACAACAGTTTAAAGCATGTTTCTCAGCCTTAAGCAACACCCATATTGCTAACGGGAGAAAGAAATAAAATTTATGCACATAAAAGGAATTGCAGTAAACACACAGAATAGAGAAGAATGGTTACAAATATGCTAGCGAACATCAAAAGGAAACACTGTAAGATGGAAAAAAAAGATAGGGGACAACAGTGACTTAATAGGAAAATTCTGAGCATTCGGTCCAAGTGGTGTCCACAGAGAGCTGCTATTCACTTTGTGCTGGCTCTCCTTGTTTCCAGCTGCTAAGTTCACATTGAAAGAAGCTAAAAATACATGAAATACTTTCCAAATATTATTTTCCCATGTAAGCAATTGGTATAAGTTGCCACAGAGATGTTGTTCTCTTGCCAGCAAGAAGGGAAATAGTACACAGCACTGACAATAGGAGATGCATTCTATGAAATCTATTGTCTTTGACGAGATACAATCCAAAGCATGGAAAAGTTTGAAAAGGCATTCTTTAGTTACAAGAATTCCTGATTATTCCCATACTTTCCAGCAACGCAATATATGAAAAGGGATCACTAAAGTTGAGATCCTACCACATCTGAGAAAAGGTACAGACTGTATTCAGAGTGATACTATGTGCAACAACACTTCTAGCAATCAAGGTTTAGTTTTCCAATGAACAGAAGAGGGGAGAAGAAGAAAAAAAAGTGTGGAGTATCTCTACAATTTAGCTATACTGTCCCCAGATAAACTAAGACTGCACAATGCTGTACCTTTAAAATACAAAAGGTACCTGTTCAGCATTCATGACTCTACTTGATAGTAAATAAAGCTCTGCACAAAGGTAAAGGAGGGAATAAATAACAGAAAACATCCAATTATTTCTGTTAAAAGTGAAGTATAACAGATCTTTTATGACATGTATCCCTCTGAAAATAGCTGTGATTATACTGCTCATCTCCCACTCGCCTCCTAGCTTGGCTTCTTGACACTTAACATTCTCACTGGTGGGGAAAGATCCAAAGTTTATGAAGTCAATGCGAGTCTTTCGTTGCTCTGAATGCAAACTACAGAATATGAAGCACAATGATATCTAGGAAAGCAGGTAACTTAGCTTCTTGTAATATTAAATCCACTTTTACAGCCCAGTGTGACAAGTTTTATTTAATTTTTGTTAAGAAACTCTGAAATCCACAATCTTCCACAGTTTGGAAAGAAGCTTCAAGTTGCAACACTGACTGCCAGCTACAAAGCGTTAAATGTCAGCAAGACTTTTTTTCTGTCTTTCAAACAAACAAGAAGATTATATAGCCTACTCTCTTTATGGGGGGTGAGTGGGGCAAGTGGTTAGACTGCAGCTGCTGCAGAAGTGAAAGCAGCAACTCCCTTGGAACTTGCAATAACTCTGCAGCCTAGCATGCCATTAAAGGATGCTACTGTACTACCGATACTGTTCCATTTTGTTTTTTTCCTGGATGAGACAAACTTGAACTTCGTCCTGGTGTAGTTAACTAGAAGTCTTGCAACATTTTTGCAGTATTCCACCCAAGCTCCAACTCGATTGAATATCCTGCCTATCAGAAGTTGCTAAAAAACTACTTAAGATAGTATTCTTGAGTATTAACAGTTACACAGTTTTCCTCCATACCTTGTGACATTTACATTTGAGATTGATCACATTCCTATTGCCCAGTCATGATTTATTTTATATATACAACCCCCCACTGAAATAAAAGAGGATGCAAAGTGAAGGTGGACTGGGATTGCAACCATTTCAAGCAGCCTATATTTGTAAGGAACTTATCTTGATGAAATAGTATTTGTTTTTACACAGAACATAACATCTTTTATAAGGATTATCTAAATTTCACTAAAAACAAGAAAATAAGTATCAATACTTTTCGGCAAAATATAGGTATATACTATATTACAACTTCGCTTTCTTCATTATGCTGAAGAATCATGTCTGGCTGATGTATTTACTTTGTAATGTTTAACCATAATAGGAAAATAGATGAAGTTCAAATGAAAACACTGTTTAGGCTATGTCAACAGAGCATAAAATTAAATGAAGTGATTCCTTATTGACTATAAAAATATATTTGCTAATAGTAAAGTTACTAATGGTTATCTATCAAGATCACAACATGAAATAATTCTGTATCTTAAGAACTGTGCTAAAGCAGCAGACACATGATGTTAAATGTAATTTTTTAATTTTGCAAAACAGCATCATGCAGTGCATTTTATTGTTACTTTTTCATTAGTAAATAGTTCAGAAAATAGAAAAACTCCAGCTCACTCTTTTTTTTAATTGCAAGTCACCAAGGGGCTTTCCACTAAGCCAGCCAATGCTCACTTTACACTTGCTAGTAAAAGAAAAGCAAACAACAGTATCTTGTATACTGAAACAACTGCTTTGTTACAAAGGGAAGGATTTGAAAAACTAAAACAAATAACTGCTTTAAA
Organism: Dromaius novaehollandiae; assembly: GCF_036370855.1. Taxonomy (NCBI): domain Eukaryota; kingdom Metazoa; phylum Chordata; class Aves; order Casuariiformes; family Dromaiidae; genus Dromaius; species Dromaius novaehollandiae. The sequence continues at coordinate 33,342,855 of NC_088099.1, forward strand.
AACGAAGCTTTTTACGCTCAGTTCAAAGACTCGTGCATTCTCCTACAACAGACTGAAGTTTTATATTCATCTCAGCAAATCAATCCACTAATAGGCATCAGTCATCAACACCTAAGTAAAGATCTGCCATTTGAAACAGCTTTGATGTGATTGAAGACTCGCGCACAGTCGTAAGTATAACAGAACAGCTTAGCTATTAAAATGTTTTATCTAGCAAAGAACTGTTCATCCTAATTGACTGAAATACTCTTTGAACACTATTATTGCAAGGCTACTTCACTATACAGTGCTTTAGTACATAGCCACTTGACTTATATCTTGAGATCCAGCACAACCACATCAAATCTTGTTATTTTCTCACACATACTTTTGTCAAGAGACCAAAACAATAAAGCTGACTGTCATTTTTACTAACAGTTGCTTAGTTAATTTGATACTGAAATGTATTGGGATTCATTATAAAAGCTGCACGCAATCAGCTATTTCTATCAATCTTTCTTTTTAGGGCACTAACAGAATGAATCCTACTAACCACATCAGTCGAAATCAGTTGGCAGAACTGTATGGAAGCTATTCATCTGCATTTAGTCTGACCTCTCACTGCGAGAGGTCCTATTGCAGGGGCTCCTTTAAAAAGTGCTGCACAACCCTGGCGCAATTCCAACACTGACCATATGTCAAGCTGACAGATATGTCTGTCGATCAGAACCCTGGGACAGCCATCCGAAAACAACCGTGTAAGGCCTGGGCCACAAGGTAGCAAGGCTTTCCAGGCCTATGTCGCTACTCATTTCAAAGCAACTTTTAAAAACATCACAAGTAAACACACCTGACAAAAAAACAAGCACAAAAGTAATTATTTCAAAAGGATATAGTATAGGTATACTCTGGTATACATCTATAGATGGTATACTCTGTTTCAGTAAGTTTCCATCGAACGTCGTAATTCATCACCAGAAATACACTCAGAAGATTAATAACAGTTTGTCCCGTTAACATTTTTCTTTCTCCATTATATTAACAGCATGTCAACAATTTGCAAGAAAAAGGAATCAAGCTTATCAGTAACTGCCACCAAGATTACATTTTACAGAATCAAACAAAATGCCTTTGATTTAATACCTCAAGTTGAAGGATGAATCGATTTTTACCCTGTATCTATTAACACATCATATATTTCAGTACTGTTTTTACTGTTACTTGTGTTACCAAAAGTATATCATATCAGTTCTTTGTATATAGGCAAAGATGCTATCTATCAGTTTTTATTCCAAAATTTCTAAGTAATAAGTGCAAAGGAATAGCTAAAATTTACCCCAGTCCTCTATGTAATTTCCATCAATATTCCAAATTAAAAAAATCCATATGAACTTACCTACAGTTTGGAGGAGGGTCTAATGTAATTTCTGCAAGTTCTTTCTGAATTCTTAGGAGAAAAAAAAACAGAATTTATCAGGACTATTTCTTTTGCAATATTTCCTTCAACTTTATGAAATATTTCTACAGCAATCAATAATAATAAAACATAATTCTTCTCATTTGCAATGGAAAGCTGATGCTATAAAGTTGTATGTAACTGCACAACAAAATGTTGGACTAAAACCAAGTTCTAAAATCCTTTCTGAAAAACAAGCCTCCAATCCAGAACAAGTTGTTCCATGAACAGCCATCAAATAAATCCTGAGGTTTTTTTAAACTAGGGTTCTAAGCTCCTTTGCTCACTTGCACAATAATTAAATGTTTCATACACCCTCCTTCTCCATTTCTCCTCTGCCCATATGCCCGAGGCTCTCCACTTAGTTCTCCAGAATGCTTTGTTTCTTACATCCCTTAATACTGGCAGGGCAAAAAACAAAACTTCATTGAATCAAAGAGTAACTCAGGTGGAAGGGAACTCGGGAGGGCTCCAGTCCAGTGCCCTGCTCAAAGCAGAATCTGCTGCAAGATCAGACCGGGTTGCCTAGGGACTTATCCAGTCAGGTCTTGAAAATCTTCAAGGATGGAGGCTGCACGACCTCTCCGGGCAGCTCCTCCCACTGCCTGACTGTCCTTGGGGCAAAAGTTTTTCCTTATATTCAGTCAGAACCTCTCTTGTTTCAATTTATGTCTGTTGTCTCTCATCCTACCCCCCAGGCACTGATGTAAAGCACCTGGCTCCATCTTCTCAGTCACCTCCTTAAAGGTAGGTAGGGGTGTGTGTGCATATGTTGGGGGGGGGGGGGGAGGGGGAGGGATGCATGCATGCATGCATGCATGCATGCATGCATGCTCTTAGGTCTCCCCTGCAGCCTTCTCTTCCACCAGGCTAAACAGACCCAGCTCCCTGCACCTTTCCTCTAAGGTAAGTGCCCCAGCCCCTGGCCAGCTCAGGGGTGCTCCACTGGGCTTGCTCCACTTTAGGTCTTTTGTGCACAGAGGGCCCCAGAACTAAATATGTTATTCCAGATGTGGTCTAATGAGTTCTGAGTAAAGGGAGATAATCACTTTCCTCTGTTTACTGACTATGCTCTTGTTAATACAGCTCAGGATGCAGTTAGCCTTCACTGCTGCCAGGGCACATCGCTGGCTCGTGTTTAGCTTGCCGTCTGCCAAGACCTGTGTCTTTTTCAGCAGATCTGCTCTGCAGCCAGTCAGTCCCCAGTCTGTATTGCTACAAGTGGTTATGCCTTCCCACGTGCAGGACTTGGCATTTGTTGAATTTTAGGCAGTCCTTGTCAACCTCTTCTTCCAGCCTGCCTAGGTCCTTCTAAATGGTAGCCCTGCCTGTGCACATACAGACTGTTCCCCCAACAGACTGTTCCAGCTATCATTTGCAGACGTGATAATGGTGCACTCTGTCACATCCTCCAGGTCACTGATAAAGATGTTAAACTGGACAGGTCCATTATAGACCCCTGCAATGCTCCACTTGTTACCAGCATCCCAATAGTTATTCTGCCTGGAGGTAGAACTCTAAGTTGTTAAAGTATTTTTGGATATTCCAAGGCTTTTGCTCCTGTGCCAAGTCGTAGATTTCCCACCCTCTGTCACATCTGGCAATACAGGCTCTTTTCCTTCACACCAGCACGTGCACAAAAGTCAGCATCTCCCCCTCCAAAGAAATTTAAATGTGTAGAGTAGGAGTTTACAAATGAAATATTCCCAAAGGTTTGCCAGAATATAATGCCATAAGCAGGACCATTGTGGCCACGTTCCCCATAAACCTTACCGTGTTCAAGGCTTTATTATAGGCTACTTCAGCGCAAAAACAACATTTAGGAGTAGGGAGGAAAGAAAAACAATGTAACATATCCTCCATATTTTCTCCTCTCCCCTTCTCCTGCTCAAGATTTCATGTGTGGGAGCAGATTACTATTCCTTTTATTCGCTACACTAAGAAAGAAAACCTGCGTAATAATAGAGCTCGAATTCCTGGGACAGATGCTAAAGCCACAGCCCAAGAGCTCAGGCCTGGCCTGAGGCACACACATATCTTGCTAAAAATGACTGCCACCCATTTTGCATGTAGATACAGGCACAGAACCTGGTATATCAAACACTCAGGTGTATTGGCACATAACAAAAACAAGCAGTTTACTCTAATTTTCTATATAATGTTAAGATCCAAATAAAATCCTACCCACTAAAGAGTCTCATAGCCACTATCGAAACTCCCCTTATGCCACTACGAGTTGATTTTATGGCTGTAATGAATAAATGAACCAAAGGTAGAACAGGAATGGGCCCAAACCAGAAACTCCATTCCTTTATCATTTTTATTCTGAAATAATTAGGGCATACATGAAAAAGAGTTTGTAGGGAGAGGTAATATCTTTTATTAGTCCAAATGATATGGCTGAAAAGATGAAAAATGATTTTTCAGACACTTTATCTTTTCTTCCCACCTCTGTCCACCACAATCCTATATATGCATACTAGTGATTCCTAAAGAGGGGTAGAAATTCAGTGTTTATTTGAATATTTTATTCATTGAAATATTTACATCTCCAGTAAGTAGAATTGCCCCAATTATTGTCCCAATCCAAAACATTATTTCTTTCTTGTACAACTGTAAGTGAATGCTGTGTAATCAATATTTGCAAAAACTCACTGTAGCAACACTGAAAAAAAAAATCGATCACATTTTTTAAAAGAGAAAATATGATTAGTGAAGTCTAAGCATACCAAACATCATGGTCCTTTAAAAAATTACTCCATTTAAACAGTCCTAATAATGTTTATCTTTTAAAAAGGAGAAGATTTTAGAGTGTGGGAGATGCTTAAAATATTTCTTCTGTCCATGACAAAGTTATACTGTGATTTTGAAATTTATACTATCACAAATTCAAATCACAGAAAACCTAAATAGCATAGAATCTCCGCCGATTTCATGGTTTATGGCTTAGTTTGCTTTTTCTGCTTCTTGGGAAGTTACAGAATGATTACATTGAAATTCTAGAGAGTTAGGGATTACTCCTTTGCTTTAAGCTCTACATATAATAATAACAGCAGTTAATATTTCATTACATTACAATGAGTCTGAGAGACATCAAGAATGGATTGACAACAAATGTAGCTTAAGTCCTAGATCAAAAACCTTCCTTCCTCCTAAATCCTAACCCCCTCCCTTTAGTTTTCAGGATGGAAAAGGTACAGAGTTCTTCCATATTCTGCCTCTGTTTTAGTTCAGCCTGAGATTTCTGATTTACAATGCCAAGAGCATTAAAATGGTCCTAGATTTAGCTTTTCCTGTGACTGAGTAGACAGGAGAGCAGAACACCTTGCTGCTTTAAGCAATAAAAATTAATCAGATGTTACTTTGTATTTATATCCAAAAGTCCTAATGGCTCTTGCAAACATCCAAGATACAGATGTTTCATTTGTGATTATTTTTATACAAACAAGCTACAACATATTAATATAATACTGTCCACCAATTGCTCCTCAGTAAGCTGTCCAGGTTCATTCTCCTACTCTGCGGCAACCCAAACTAAAAATAATATACACACCTTACTCCTCTTTCGTTAAGAGGTAAGCTGCTTTAATTTACCTTGTATTCGTGCTGAGAGCACATTCAGGAACAGTTTCTGTAGAGCAGCTGACATGCAATAGCTTGCTCACATGTCACAGCATTCAAAGTTACAATTAAATCATCAAATAATATCCCAGAGAGCCTTGCATTGATAGAGACTTCCAATGTGCAAGTTGGCCTTTGTTTGAACGAGTTATTCCACTGCTGTGGTGCTTGTTCTGTATCTGCATTGAGCTGCTCTCAGAATCTGGCACAGGAGAGGATGTGCCTTATTTCCTTCATTGACCACAGAGGGTTCACCGTGAGAAGAATACATGGCCTCTGGCAACAAAACATTTTTTGCAGGATCCTTTCTGGATCTCTCTCTTTGGATTTTCTGACTCAGTACAGCCACTTTTAGTTGTATCAGAGAGCAAAAGGGACTCATTTAAATTTTTTTAGATCCATTTTATACTTAAGCTAATGATAGACTGGCTTAATATGTTACTATATTATTGGGGAGAGAGGGGAGGGAGAAATAATCTCTAGTAATCAAAGCCCTGGGCTGTACACACAGGACATTTAATTTGTGATGTCAGGTCTGATACTCTTTGTTTAGTCTTACAGAAGTCATTTGACCTCTCTCCCTCCCTCCCTCACTCCATTTTACTAATGGGAATGAACAAACATACTTGCCTTCTAGTAAAAGTGTAAAGGTTAATCTATCCCTAAATTCTGAAGCACAAAAGTACATTGTGGATTTCAAACATTATTAATCCGCACGGGCGCATGTTTACTACTGTTCCAAGCCTAGGGGTACTGTCTGTTGTTTTTTCATGAAATGCTTAAAGTTCCCTAAAGCTAAGGGAGAACTGAACGTGTTAGAGGATTTTCCAGTATAATTAACAGGAAAAGAAACAAAAAAGTACTCTTTGACAATAAGCCAATTTTACCACGTCTACTTTTCTAAAATACATGCCTCTTTACCCCTAAGAGTTAAGTGAACCAATAATCCAGACTGAAGAATATGTTATTTATAAAATACTAAGAAACGCAATCACTGGTATATATTTCAACCTTACATAGACTGTGACTGAACAGGAAATTGATCTAAAGATGGTTAGATTCATGGTGAAGGAAGATAAATACTCCCCCTTTAATATTAGATGCACATATAAATGACAAGGATATTTTTTAAAAGAAAAAAAAAGTCCATATTTTTGCTGTCATATTCAACATGCTGAATATCATTCCCAAATTCCTTGAAAATAGTGCTATGATAACCTCCTCTAAGAAAAAAAAAAATTGTAACACCTCATTTTTATATCATTGAATTTCTAACAAATTAAATCCACTACTTAGTTGCTATTCCTTAGGTTATAATTTCATTCAATTAAAAAAAGATGAGACTAAATTTTTAAAATTCACAATTGAGTACAGACACAAGACAAAAAAAAATGCCAGAACTGGACACAAAGGTTGACAGATTTTAAACCACCAACTTCAGGAGCCCAGCAAAACAATATATTTATTTGTTGAGCTCCTATGCTAGCCAAGAATGGTTACACTTCTCTCAATTCAAAGGTCATGCTAAGATTTGCTACTTAAAAGGTAACAAGAGGCCTGCTGTTCTCAAGGACAACAATTCAATTCCATGTCTGAACTGTAATTGTGATATGCAGCGAGTTTCTCAATCTTGACATGTTAGGTAAGAAAGGTTGCTATTTAAGGTGATGCCCTCTCGGTGAGGAAAATTGAAGGACTGGTACACTGTATGACATATGCTGTAAGCTATTACACCTGTAAAGCAGCTAGCCCTAGAAGTATTAGCACAGAGGAACTGCATGTGAAGGCATTCTGCCTTCTTGATGCCACCTGTACCAATGCTAACAGAAAAAAACCCTCTATTTTAAAAGAAGATCACTGCTACTTACTCACATATGAATTCAAGTGTCTTCATATATCCTCCATAATCAAACCATTTTGCAAAGCATTAAATTGCAGAAGTAGTATATACACCACTGAAGATATAAATAAGATACAGTACTAGTGCACTTTCACACAAGCAAAAGTAAGTCCACTGTTAAATCCTGATTTGCTAAAAACTAGTATTAATGAAAATTATTTAAAAGTAAATCTTACTAATTGACTATATAAACATACAAATAAAAACCAAAACAAAGGTATTGCAACTACAAATGCACAAATCTTAATTCTAATCCAAGATACCACTATGCAGCTTAATGTAACGCAAAAAAACTACGACAATTCCAGATGCATGAAAACAGATTTCAATTGTGACAACATGGCATCCAAACTCAGATTAGAATCAAATCTTCATTCTGAATGCCCACAGAGAGATTTAGCTCCAGTACTACATTAGCTTACTAGCATTATCTCTTCTAAACATAAATTAAGGCATCTTGACCAAAGCCTCAAGTATAGTACACGGTGTTTTTACTGATTTTAGCAGAGTTGACTCCTTTAACTATAACAGAGTTATTAGAAGCAATTGCACAGTGAAACACTTGCCTTTGTCAAGTGAAGATTATTGGGATTTTTGAGTAATGCCATACAAAACCACAGAATTCAAAAGTTAACAGAGGAAGAAGTTGCTAAGTGTATATTCAGGTTTTTCACTAAGAACAGCTGAATTATTTCAATTTATTTCAATTAAAAAGATCATTTCTTAAGCTGGTCAACAACATTTGTATAGAAGGGCTATAGCCTTATTCCTGCAACAGATTTCATTTCTAATGAACCAGAAGCACTACAGAAAACCTCTCTATAAAATATCTTCATAGACACATAGTCCTCAATATGTGATAATACATTACATTTTTCCTTCCTTGATATTACTCTCTTCCTTTTTATCCTCCACTTGAATTTCAGATTTTTCTTTCTTAAGGCATTACTGCTTCTAATTTTTTTTTTAAAAAAACACACTAAAAACCATAATCAACTGTAATAAAAACCTAGTCAGATTAACAATGGTTGTAGAAAAGTCACCCTAATTCTAACTACCGAATAATGGGTTTAGATGGAATGTAAAAAAAATGTATTACTGCAATTCCTCTATGGACAGTGCTATGACAACTAGTGCTCCTAAAAATACATTTTTCAAAAATATTATTTATAGTGTACATATCTACAGAACTCTTATAGTATTTTAAAGTCATCTCAACTTTTAAAATGCATAATCAGAGGCTTTTATGTAATATCAGTACACACATGTACACTGTTGCTTTAGAGTGTGACAAACGTATTGTTGTCAGCAACTGGCATAATTAGTTTCAGCAGAACCATAAGCAGATATGATTAAACTTTAAAAGGTTTAAGTAATTTTATCACTGCAAAATGCATGTTGATAAAAGCTCTAAGCTTTGAAGACACAAAGCTAAGATTAATAGACCAATTTCTGACATATCATTATTATTTTTTTAATAGGAAAGTATCCACGGGCCCTTGCCAGAATTGTGGCATCATTATGTTAGACATTGTACAAAGTTCACAATACATGGACTCTTTTCTAAGGATGTTAAAAACGGGATTTGATGACCTTAGAAATCCTGTCTAGTTCAATATTCCTAATACTAAAATACATATATATCAGGAAGCAGAGGAAAGAGAACCAGGCCAGAAACAATAATGACTATAAGGACTAACTATGTGACTAACTAACTTCATGATTTTGAAAGGTTTTTTTTTTCTTTTTAGTCATAAAAAGAAATATTGGCAAGCTCTGCTGGCCATCCTGTAACTGATATGACTAGGCAGTCTCCTAATAGTGTCATAGTATGTATGGTTCTTGAGAAAGCATGTTACTAGGGAAGAAAGAAAAAAAAATGAAAAAAAAAGAGAGAGAAAAAAGGGGCTTATATAGGCAAACTATAAGGAAGGTGTCTATGACAAAAGAAAAGCATGACAACATCTCCCTAGAAAGACAGAAGAGAGTTCAGGACAGAAAAAAAAAAATATGTAAATGGTAGGATTAAGCCTAGATAAAAAAAAATTAATCTTGAAAAGACGTACGCATGCATACTTACACTGGTATTTACAGCCTTCTACTATGTGCACATGTTATAAATTATGGCAATAAGGCCTTAATCCTTCTCCTTTATCATAATGACATATTTGCACAACTCCAGTGGTTTCTCGTAGTTTACACTGATTTAAATTGGAGAAAAATCAAGATCTGGGAATTCTGCATCAGGACAGTCTGCAGAACTGGGCTCTGGTCAGATTCTTTTAAAACTATATTTTAACTACATTCACTATAACAGTATTTAAATTCTGCTGCCTAGATTAATACCACTGTCTGTACTGACAGAGCAACACTAACACATCTGTTCCGTCTGTTGGTCCAAGCATGACAATCATTATCTGGAGACTGACACGATAGTATAGAATAATTTAAATAGCTTTTCTCCAAATCTACCTTTTCTCTCCAGCAGAAAAGAGAAGGGAAGAAATAGAAATGGATATTAAAACAAACCACGGTATAAAGTAATGAACCAACATATATTTGTTGCTCACTCAAATATTTCTGACTTGACCATCTGGGAAAAAGAAATGCAGTACTTTACATACAGCCATAGGTACTACAGTAGTCTCCTAACATGCTGAGTTACTGAACTGTCTGAGATGTTTATGGTTAATTAACTGTAAGTTATACTGACAAGTTTCAACATCAGTCATACATAAACACACAGAGATATATTTTATATGGCTACAAAACTGTCTGAGTTTTACTAGCAATAAAAAAATGTCAGCTTTTATCATGCAAACTACTATTAAAACCACGTGAAAGAGAGCCAATCTGTCAAAGAATGGACAAAAGTACACAGGTCCCATTATTGTGACTAGCCTCAGAAGACTATTATACTGACATAACCGTATTGTAATAAAACAATAAGAAAATGAATATAGTAAATCAATACACACATCTGATGGCCAGCTGAAAAAGGAGAGAGGAAAAGAATCATCCAGAAAGAACGCCTTACCTTTTAGCACTAGTTGACAGCTTAGCGGCTGTTTTGCTTGATATTTTGCCCTCTTTTTTCTTGGGTTGAACTTGCTCCCTCTCTTGTTCCTGCTGAACACCTTCACGTTGATCTCCATCAGAGCTGCCTCCACTAGTGCTTGGACTATCATCAACTCTCTGCCCCTCTGTAGACATGGCAGATGCTGCACTAAACAAAAACAAACAACAAAAGTTAAAGCTTTTTCAGAAAAAAATGCCTGATAGTTACGTATCTCATTTCTATGAGACAAATCTTTTGCTTTATTTCCTTAGGGCACACAAAAATACTATCTCATCACTATGCCACACGTTCAAATCTAACACAGTTTGTTAAAAACAGAGAGCTATTACTATCTTAAGACTCTCTGTTATCCCATATGAAATAAATCTATGGGCTCTCTCCAAGTCTATAGCGTGGGTTTCCACATTACAAAATCCACATCTTGTTTGGCCTGCTTGATGGAAACATTCATAGAACCAAAAGGCACTAACACGGAACTGTTTGTATTTACTAAAACAGCACACCTCTAGGATGGTAAACACATTAGTAGAGGATATAAGGAAATTTTCTTCCAATGAATTTTGTTCAAGGGACATCAGGCAACAAAGCTGTCAGAGAACAGCAGCTACAAGACATTCCAGTATATTTCATAAGTCAAGCTGATGCATTTTTTCTACACTTCTGATACTAGTTAGCTATTTTCATTTATCATATTACTTAAAATGAAGGAAGAAATAATATGGCGACAGATGAAGAATTACAAACCCGCTGTTAGAGCTGTCATGACTTCTCTAATTATTCTAATGAAAGGCAGGCGTCAATGAAAAACTCTTAGTAAATTAGCAAATGTGATGGCAATGACTGTTAGAAAATTTTACTAAAAGCAGAAAGTCTCTCCTTCAACTTCAAATCTAGAGTTTACACAACTATTTTATATGTCCTCCTCTAGAGATGTTAATAAAAGAACCACCTTCACAGCACACGGGCCCAAATGTTACTTGCTTACACACAAACCCCATATATCTAGGTGGTTTTCTGATAGAACCAATCCGAATCAAGAATTTGCTCTTTCATACACAGAGTTTTAATTTGCTGTTAACTTCAACTGACTTATCCTTTTATCTCATGTACAGAGACCATCATGTTTAAGAATAAAACTATTCACCTTGATCATTACATGTTTTAATACTGTAGCAAGGGAGAATAAAAGGACTGCAGGCTCAGATTTAACCTCGCTCATTTAGTGGATTAAAAAGAAGTTCACCTCCCTGCACATATTTATGGAAAGAGACAGCAAAGGAAAAGGAAAGTTACACCAGTGTCAACAAGGTTATGTTAAAAAGGATACTTTTTAAGAGGCCACTTTTAAAAAAGGCCATAAGCTTTCTCATTATGTAAGAAAATAAATTTACTCCTACCTTGTAAAAGCCTTACCAATATCTCATACTACCAAATAGCATACACTTTGGAATGGAAAAACCAATCTTTTCAGACATTATTCACACAACTCAAACCAACTGACTTGAGTAGGAATTGAATCTTTTTCATCTAATTTATGAGGCTATACAGAAAGGAAAAGAAAATCTGGAAGTATGAAATGTATTCAAAATATTTAAAAAGTTTAAAAAAATAGCAAGTGATGGATGTGGGACTAAGTTACTCTTAATCAGCTTAAGCAACATTTGAGGTTTCATAAAAGAAATATTTTATAAATATATATTCATATATAAATATATACAAAAACATAACACCTAGGCTGTTGCATGAACTGAAATAATGCATGGTTTGATTTCTAAAATTAAAATATAGAAATTGTTCATTCTCAGCAGAACAATTTTCCCTACAACATAGCTACAACATTATATTTACCATAATTCACATATTTTCACAGGTAAATCTTTAGCTATTTACATCCTGGTTGTCAAATGTTAAGATAAAAGGAAAAGAAGACTTAGAGATAACAAAAGACAGAAGTAACATACTCTGACATGTCAAAATATGAATTTAATAACTATAATGCAAATTGGAAAGCAGGTACCTGCTTTATTTGCTTCTACATACAGCTAAAATACAATCTGATCTTTTTTACAATGTTTCTGATGGCCTTTACTTTCTCCAGATCCTAATTCTGATCTTTGGTTAGTACATCTAATTTTACACAGAAAATTCTCTTCACAATGTGCCAATGATTTAGCACTACTGGCCAGAAAGTTAAAAGCATATTTAATAAGCCTATATACATAGACATCTGCTGTGAATAATCTTGGCTATAAATATTACTATTATCCAAAAACAACGGTATTCACTTTGTAAGTTCAGGTTACTATCCAGCAGATAAACACTGTAACAGTAGCCCAGAGCATATAATTACTGTAACATGTAATGCCAGCATTTACAACAGGAAAACGCTTAAATCTGTCATTTGATGTCTGGCTAGTTTCTTACTCTTTCTCTCTCACGGCTTCGCGTCTCTCTCTCCCCCCATCTCTCCCTGCTCCCCTTCCTGACATTCAGAGACAAGTCCTTCCATGCCCTCCCCTCCCAACGCCTGCAATTTTAGAAATTTTGCATAGTTCAAGGGATGCTCAAGACCGTGATACAAGTGTGTTTTAAAGTCCTGAAGCCAGACACTTCAAATGCGGTCGAAGTTAGAAAGCGAGCGCATGAACAAATAAAAGAATGGAAAAAAAATATCAGCCGGGGAATGACACTGTAGGAAAACATTTCTATGCAATCAACACAGACAAACGCAAGATATTTCTTGAACCTAGACAGCCATAAGTGTGTTTGCAACTGTCACATAGCGTAAGAAGAAAAACATGATGTCCAGCTCCCTGACTGCCAGACTACTGTACATTCAGAGGAGGGTTTTTAACCTCCCTGCCGTTGTGCTGAGAAAACTGGGGGGGGGGACTTAAAAGTCCTTCCCTTAACACGAGATGATTCAGCATTGACACAGACTACAACTGTAAGTACGACTATAAATTTTAAGTGAAGAATGTCCAAGGGATCCCGCTTCTGTCATATATATCCACCGGCACCTTCCCTTCCCCTCTCAAAAGGGCGGGGGGGGGGGGAAGAAAAATCAGCAAAAGCCAGCAGTCAGGGAAGGAGAGATCCTGGCAGCGTGCAGATAGGTCCCAAGGGCAGCAGAGCTAGCGATGATGTCTTTCTAAAGCGGTCTTAATTTCCTACAAGCAAAGATAAATTGAATATTTCTGCAGGGTCCACGAAGAGCAGCAACAGCAGCCGCCTTACTTCATCTTCATTAGAGACCGTAAAGGGCAAAAGGAGCACAACATCTGCTGGGGGGGGGGGGGACCGCTGCCCGGCCGGGCCGGGGGCCGGGGCCGCGCGCACACACACACACACACACACACACACACACACACACACACAACACCCCCCGCACCCCCCAACCCGCCGCTCTCCCCGCGCCCAGCGGGGGAGGGGGAGGCGCCCGCCGCGCAGACACAATGTGCAGTAATTATGCGGTCCTGGAGGACGGCGCGCGGCGGCGGCGGGCACTTCCCAAACGCGACACCCGCCCCGCGCTGCCCCGCGGCGGCCAGGCCCCGGGCGGGGGAGGGGGGGTGCCCGGGTGGGCCCGCCGACGGGGCAGGCAGGGGGGCCGGAGTTGTTCCGGGGGGGTTAATGGCGGCGGTAGGGGAGGGGCGGCGGGGAGATGCGGGGGGGGGGGGCAGGGAAGAGGCACGGGTGGGGGTGACACGGGGGGGGAGGGGAGGCGGACGGGACCTGCGTGGCGGGGGGGGGGGGGGGCAGGAGGGGCCGCCGCTACCTGCGGGCGAGCGCGGTCTGCGTCGGCGCCGGGCTCAGGCTGCGGGACGATCCGAGGCGGGCGCCCCGCGTCCGGCCGGGCGAGGGGCTGGCGAGGGGCTGCGGCCGGTCACTGAGTCATGAGCGCTCCCGCGCTCCCGCCCTCCCTCTCGTTCTCTCTTTCCTTCTTTCTCTTCTTCTCTCTTTAATTCCGCCGCCTCTTCCCTCACTCCTCAGCGGCAGCGGCGGCCGCTGCTGCTGCTTCTCCCCGCGCCGCCGCTCCTGCCCCCGCTGCCCGAAGAGAAGTGAAGCCGCTGCCGCGCGCGCGCCCCCACCCCCGCCGCCTCCGCGCGCGCGCGCCCCCGCCCGGGCAGCGCTGCGCGCGCGCCCGGCAGCCAATTAGCCCCAGCGCTCGCGGCCCGCGGAGGCAGGGAGGGAAGGAGGGAGGGGCGGGAGCGCGCTTTCGGCGAGGGGGTGGCGGGAGGGGGAAAGCGACAAGCGCGCCGGGCGGGGAGGGCGGGGGCGCGCGGGCGCGTGCCCGCGGGGGAGGGGGGAAGGAGCCGCCGGCGGGAGCGCGCGTTAAAGGGAAACGCGGGGGGCGGGGAAAGCGGAGCCAGGCGGGGAGGAGGAGTGACAGGATGGGGGGGCGGCGCGCGCGGCGGCCGTTGGCAGCGCCCCGCTCCGCTGCAGGGGGGAGGGTTAGCCCCCCCCCCAATTCCCGTGTCTCGCGTGGGGCCGCCTCCCGTGGCGCCGTCGCAGCGCGTCCCCCCCCCACCCCCCGAGCCCAGGGTGGGAGTGGGAGTGAGGCAGGGCAGAGCGCAGCCCGCAGCAGGGGGAGGCATGCGGCCGCGGCCGCGGGTTTAACTTTCTTGGCCCTTGCCGCCCCTTTCGCGGCTCTTTGTTCCGCGGCTTCGCCCCCTCCGGCGCGGGCGGTCGGGGCCGGGGGGCTCCCCCGCGTCCCGGCCGCGGCGGCCTCCGGGGCCGGGGCGCGCTGCTTCGCCCGGCGCGAGGCGAGGCCGGAGCTTGGCCGTCGCTCTCCGCGTTGCCGCGGCAGTTTGGGCCGCGAGGCTGCTGCTCCGCGGCGGCGCAGCCCGGTGGTGCGGACGGGCGCGGGCGGCCCGCAGCATCCCAGCTGGGGATGGGTACCGCGGCGTGGTCGTGCCCGGGTAGACGGACCTCACCTCCCGCGCAGGGAGGCTTCACCTCTGCGGCAGGCGTTGCGTTAAGGAGTGGGAGAGGCCAAGGCAGAGCCACGCTTAAATATTACGTATTTAGTATTAATAATATTAACCAGAACAAAACAAACGTCTGACAGAACTGGCTGTGAGTTAACCAGCTCTATTGGTCTAATCGAAATAGTAGTTCTGTCTCAAACGCTATGCTGACATTACTTCTTTAATCTTTACATAGCATGCAACTGATGCTTAGCTAGATTATGTAAATATATTAACTCTAACATTTCTTCAGCTGACAGGGAAATACACCAACCACGAGTAAAGAAGTATTGGCAAGTCATAGTATTTTCCCCTCACTGATGACTAAAGGGAATTAAAAGATAAAATACATTCATGCTATTCCACATGTACAAGGAAAAGTTTCTCCCTGTATGAGCAGTAAAATACTGTACTTTTTCTGACTCATGGTTATGGCGTAGGTGGAGTCCATACCACCACACACATGAAAATCAAGAGCTTGAACTGCTGCTGTGATATTTAAGGATTAGAAACACTATTGGCACCTGTCTCTCATACTGTATCCAGACAACAGAAGTTACTTTTACAGTTTCCATCTACATAAAATTAATCTTTCTTTGTTGAGTAATTGTTTTGAAATAACTTTATTGTGTCTTCCCATTTCATTATTAAAGTAATCCCAGTCACATTTTCACATAAGCTTAAAAACACAGCAGTCAGCTAGCTCTTCCTATTTCATATGCATTTACAAGATATTTTTTTCCGCCTTTTCTAATGAACTCATGAAGAAAAGCTCCTAATGTCAGCTAGGTGGGTTTCTCTCTGCTGGCATGCACTGATTCCTCACAAGGCCTAATAACTAGGTAATTAACAGAATGTGATCCATAAACATCTTTTAACGAATGCAAATCTCCTGCAAGTGATGCTTTGTTATCATACTGAAAGGCTGCTGGCTGTGTTGCGCACTCTTGACATCACAATCTCCTTTTCTAAAATCACTTAAATCATGCCTTTCTTTCAGGCATTCAAAAACAGTCCTCCTGAAAACCATCCAGGAAGCTATGAAATTCACTTCTAAATGAGTCTTCCACAACATTTCCTTAATGTTGCTCTGACTGCTTAGAGGTGCCTGGAAGAAGGCATAAATTTTCCCATCAGAGTACCCCGTCTACTGAAACTCCTCGGCCCATGCCAGGACTTCACTTTGGTGGCAGTTCCATGTGCTTCGTTATAGTTCTTCTTTCCTGGTAGATTCCACAGGAAGCAGTGAAAGAGAAGCTCAGCGGATAGTCCAATTCAGAGAGGGGTAGGACAGGGCCATACCGTGTCCCAGAATCTGGGTCACAAATTCCCGGTGCCAAAAAAATCAAGGGAGTGCTGAAGTGTTCCAGCACCAAGTGAAGGGCTTGAACCATTGAGAGCCAGGCCCTAATTTTTCTTTTGGTGCATAACCTCTGGCCCAAAGCCCTAAATCGTAGCTTACATTGAGGACAACTAAGCTAGGGAGATTTATGCCGCCTTAATATTCGTACTGTATTTGTACTTTATAATTGCACTACCTGAACATGCACACTGAAGGGTGCCTTCTGATTTTTAATGTGAAGGTCTTGAATGAGCCCTGCCTACACAGGGTGAAGAGAATAGGTCAGCGTAACCGACTGCTCCCAAGTATCAGTCTTATCCTTTCGGCTTTCTGATATAATATGTTTGGCCCTCAGATATTAAAGGTTGCAAAATGTTGTGTTATTCAAAATCCTTTTGAGGACTTTTGTAAGTTTGGATCACATATGGTCAAATCCTGGCCCTTTTGAACTTAATGGAAATACTCTAATCTTAGATTTCAACCATGCTGGAGTGCTAAGTTTATTTAGAATACTGGACACCTCCAGAAAAACTTGAGCTCTTTACCCTCATAAAAGCTTACAGCTTCCTCAGAGAGCCACTCAGAGTTAAGATCACCCAGCACGGACAGTCACACTTTACAACTGTTATAGTTAAGGACACTTCCATTAAGGCCTCTTGATTCAGAGTGTCTGTTATAAGGACATCTATGTCAATCAAAATCCATGAAGTTGGAGAAATCTGAGGCAAGTTTCCATTTAAGAATGTTTAATTTAAATATGTATCAGACTAGGTCCCAGACTTTGAAGTTTCTTCTGTCTTTCTAGTTACGAATTATTGTCTGCTCACATTTAAAAGGTCAGGTCCTTTTAGTATTGCTGTTTAGGTTTTTAAATGTGCATTGTGGTCAGGTTCTAACTGATAACAACTTTGTATATACTTGGCATACAAATTGAAGGGGTTGGTTTTCTCAAGCTGAGAAAATACCAGGGAGTATCTCAATTACGATACAGCTGAAAGCATAACAGTAGCTCTCTTGTGATAGCATACTTTACTCTCAAAAGTTAAATATTTTATATTAAAGATTGAGACTGAAAATACTCCATTGTCCATGGAGCACTATGTTGTTCTGTTCATCTATTTCAACCAAATCCTAATGAACCAGATCGTTTTATCCATCTGAGCTATTATCAGCAGAGAATTGGAGGAACAGGGACAAAGATGTAAAGAATTACCTTATTCCACTTTTCAGCTCAGCAGGGGCTATCCCAGCTTGTGTCACTCACCCCATTTCTTCCCTGCTGTTCAGTGTATTTGATGATTCTCGGGCCCTATTGGGCTGTTTTGAGAGCAGTAGCCAACTATAGCCTTCTCTTTCCCAGTCTTGTCCTCTATCCTGAGAAACTGCGGTGGGAAGGTAGAATAACATGAAATTCTACAGAAGCTTTATGCTGCTAAGGGATTCCTCTCCCATAATTGACTTTCTTTATACTGCTGTGACAGTACAAAGTCATAAGAATAGTCTACAGGATCTAGCCTGTACTGTATTCTGTTTTCCACCTCCCTGCTACTTTTTTTTCTCCTATTTTCGCTTAATTCATTCTCACATCATATCTAATTCGTCTTTTTTTCCTACAATCTTGCTTTCATTTTGTTGCCACTTGGCTGAATCGCACTCTGTATGTTGGCAAAAGTAAACTGCAATTCACAGAACCCCCTCTCTGAAGCCCCAGACACAGCATTTGAGTATTTCAGAGATCAGGATTCTTCTCATTCATTTTGTTTTCCAGCTATCAGCATGTAGTATGAAACGGAGTAGCAAGAATAGATTTGGGGAAGGTAGCTGTAGCAGAAATTTCATTAGATTTTTCAGTTAATTGCATATATCTTCATCGCTTAAAAAATTACATACTGTATCAAGGAAAATGTGATTGAATCCTGAACACTGGGTAAGCCTATTACTTATACAGTACCTTGACAGAAATCTGTTTAAAGTATTTTCATGGCATTCTGAAGTAAAATAATTGTGTGGGCACAGAGACAAGTTATTACTAGCCTGACTTCTTTATTTGCTTTGCAATAGTGCAAACCCCCAAATCATTAGAATTTATTCACCCTAATTTTTTCAAGCCATTAAATATGAAAAGAGTTGTAAGGCCTGATGCAAACAATTTAAGATCTCTTTTAGTCTACTCTCACCTAAAAAAATAAGAATCTGCAGGTTGCCCTCCTCCCCTTTGCTCAGAAGAAGCAGAACAACTTCCACTGTCATTCAACTGGAACCAGAAGAAACAACTGGGACAATAACCATGTGGCATCAGAGAGCCTCATGGTTCTCAGGCACTTCACTATCCAGGATTCTAAAGAGTAAAGATGAAATATATTAGGGATGGGTAGGAGGGAAGTAATAACTTGCTTCTGTGTTCTTAATGAAAGCCTGGCTTTTTCTTTAAGTTAGGGAATAAATCACTGCTTAGTGTCAGAAATAGAGGTTTGTTTTTATGTGCTGGTTTAGAGCCCAACTTAAGATAATTGTAAAGGATAATTCTCTGATAGTTTCTAGACAGAAATTGTTAACAACAAAATAGTAGATTAGGCCACTGCTTTAAAAATCTCATCTGGTATGTGCTGAAGAGAAAAATCTTTATTTCCAAAGCTATTGTAATGCAGTGACCTGTAACTGGAAGAATTCCCTGCATTGCCTGTCTTAATTCACCACCGTAGGTGGGAGACAATGTTGAAAAGTGAAGGTAAGTTAGAAAAGAAAGCTGCGATTTTTTTTTGAGTGTTATTTCTGCACTTTCTTCAGCACCTCCATATTCCTGTTATTTTCTTTTCGTTCTTTAATATCTGAATTCACAGGATCACGGCTTGGTTTTCTGAATAAAGATGGGTAAAACTCAGTGTCTCTTTGTGATTCTGTATAGAAAGTTACATCTTTACACAGAAAGAGGCAGCTGTGGATACTCATGTCCCCTTTTAATAAAGTTAAGGTTCCAGGAGATGTAGCCTAACGTCCTTGATTGTTAATACATGGTTAATGCATACTTCAAGAGGGCCTCCTTAAGGTGGCTAGTGCATCCACCATAGCAAAACAAACCCCATATATTAGGGTTGTTCAGTTCTTTCAATTTCAATGACCAAATATATTTCAGAAACCCAAGGGAGCACAGTCAGTCTGAAGCAGATTGTCTGCCTTGTGGAGAGTGGAAATTACCCACATGTTCTCTGCTGGGGATTCCCTGGGCAAAATGGAAGTCCCCCGCAGCCGCAAGCCAGGCTAGTCATGTTTTGCACTTCTTTCCTGAAGATCCTGGCCAAGGCGCCTTGTTTGGGCTGTACCTGGAAGGAATGAAGGGGAATGTCTGCAGTTAATAAACCTAAATTATCCCTTCTGACTTATGATCAGTTGCACACTGCCCAAATAATGCCAATTAAGCAGCTGCTGGTGGCTAAGCCCAGAGAGAAACTCAGGATGAAAAAAATATCTTTTGTCTCTTCCTACCTCAGTGGTAACTGTTGCAAACTGTTGCAGGGAATAAATGACATCTTTTAGCTATAGGCCTAGCTAGAGCCTGACAAACTCCTATCTGCTCTTCCCAAAGCTCCCCCTGCAGATGCTTAGGGAGCAGGAAAGAACAGCCAGTGCTCATCTTCCTCTCTCACCTGTAACGAAGCTGGCAAACAGTGGAGGCAGCAACTTCAGGGAAGGGGCAGGCAATTGTAATCCCACTGGAACTGTTCCTGAGGCTGCAGACAAAGTCACAGGGAGGCAGTGGGGAGGACAGAGGTGAGGCGCATGCTTCACCTAAAAAAAAGCTGCAAAGCACAGCACAGGGACACACACCTACTTCATAACTAAATAGTCTTTTCCCCTGAATATCATTGCCACAGTTCAGAGCCCTGAGCTGTGTGGGTAGGTTGTTGGCCATTGTTAGACTCAGCTCATCTCAGCCACACAAACAGCTCACACTTGTTCTATTATTGGAGGCTTAAACAGATATGAGCCAATCATCAAGCTTGAGTCTAAGCCTGGCTGCTTTACTATGATCCTAAAATAAAAAGAGGGATCATGTACTTCACATGGGCTCCAGCAAATTCAGCTGGAAAGATATCGCAATGTTTCTGTAGGGCACATGGATATAGTTTGTGGAATCAGGGAAAATAAAAACACTTGTTTTTAAAGCCAGGTAAAAATTCCTGTCTTTTTAAAATTTTATAACTCGTCCCACTCACATATCTTTGTGGAATTTGGCTGTGTGTGTGATTCTGGAAGAGAGAACTTAGCTAAAGATGACACAAGGCATGAATGAAAGAATATATTCAAACTGCAGATCAGACAGAGCAACTTACTGAAGTGTGTTTTAAAGAATTTTGCTTAACCTCATAACTTAGTTGAGACTCTACTTAGCTGTATCTATTACTGTGTTTAATCCAAGTAAACGTTTGTTTTGACTAGCTCTGCATTGGACATAGCCATTTCTGGGTGTGTAAAGTCAGTACTTGTTGCATTTTACAGTTAATTCTGAAAAGTGGAAAGTACTTAGAGAATTCAGCCCACAGTTTCTCTTTGAAATGTTTCATTGTTTTGATTTCCTAAGTTAGGCACAGTTTTTGAACTGGAATCCAAGGCATAGCCAAGGACTGAGCCCACAAAGGCAATTTAGGATCACTATTGCAATTTGTAGCTATGGATGCTGCATCACCCAGTGAAATTCACAATTCTTATTTAGGGTTGTGCATTTAAAGTGAAATACATTAGCAGAGATATATATTTAGACACTGAAGGTCCACAAATATTTGAACAAGTAGTAAGACACTTAACCTAATCATTGGGAAGTGGCAAGGGGAGAGATGACATCAGCATGATCTCTTTCACAAATGCAAGTGCCTACCTCTGGTGGTGGTTCCTAGCTAGCATCTGTCTCCTGGAATTAAATAAGCAGAAGACCCTTGCCCATTCCATTTTCTGGTGATGGAAGGATCACTGAAGATGTGGGAAATGGAAATGTAATTCCCTCCACTGACTGAAAAGACATAAACACACAGTTTTTAAGTCCGAGGAGCATGTCCTAACTGCTACAGCATTTTGGTGCTTGGCTTATTTGGTCTCTCTCATTGCAGCTGTTCTTCTGTCTAAAAAATATCTATGTCTACACTGGACTGGAGCTGCAAACGTGAGTGGCCTAACAAATAGGCTAAAAGTCATTCTCTGTCTTTTGATCTTTTTCTCTTTCACTCTTTTAATATTTAATGATCCCATTCAAAATGGAACAGCATTAGCAAGAGAGATTAGGAAGTCCCCTGTCCCTTTCCCACACCATTGCCCGTTTTCAAGGCAGCAACCGGAGATAACGTGTCCGTTCAGAAAAACAGGTAGTTTGTGCCTGTGTCTCCGGTATCCTTGGTGAAAGCTTTAATTGCTGAACTATTAGATAAAACACTTCTGCTTATGCTTTTATGAGAGCAAGTGTGTTTGGTCTGCTAGGCCAATGTCTGCAGGTGAGATAGAGGAATTAATCTGTGAATCGTATTTGGGCTTGGAAATAGGTGTTAAATTGCTCAATGCCATCAAGATTTGGGGTTTTTACTCACAAGATCAAAGACATGACTTACTTGAAAACAAAAAACACACCACAATTCATCATTACCTTGAAAAACAGGTAATAAATCAATGAAATGCCTGTTACTGATTCAAACACGCTATGAAACTGTATACTAATGCAGTATCAAGATTTTCAAGCATCTAGATCAAACCAAATGAGATTAATAGATCTGATATTAAAGGTGAATTGTCAGTTTCAATGAACATAAGTGTGTTTAAAAATTCTTGGGGTACTGCGTGTCAGGGCACCGTGAGGGCTGGCAGCTCCCTGTGTGCTGGGGGCTGGTATCTGCAGGACCTGGCCGCTGGGGCTCATCCCACCGCCCCGAGCGAGCAGAGCACCGAGGGCAGCTGGGGCAGCCCCAGCCCCGGGGGTCATTGAGCACCACTGCGGGGACAGGGATAGGCAAAGGCCGGGCCAGGCAGGCAGCCATGGATCAGAGTCAGGGTTGGGGGCCCCCGGCCGTGCAGGGGCTGGAGCCGGCACTGCTGCGGCCTTGCGAGGCAGGGACTGACAGCCCCAGGCTGGGCTGAAATGGGGGCCTGAGGGAGGCTTGGAGTGGGCAGGGACAGAGAGGGCTGGTAGTGCCCTCGAGGCCCTGGCACTGTGTCAGTGGAAATGGCTTTCAACAGCCATATATTTTTACTCTATTTTGGCTATGCACACACAAGGAGTATAATT
Organism: Dromaius novaehollandiae; assembly: GCF_036370855.1. Lineage (NCBI taxonomy): Eukaryota > Metazoa > Chordata > Aves > Casuariiformes > Dromaiidae > Dromaius > Dromaius novaehollandiae. Next base: position 33,365,467 of record NC_088099.1, read on the forward strand.
CTGAATCCCACCATTTCTAAATTTCTTAGCTTTAGTTGTCATGTAGTTATATACGGAGAAATTCTGTTTTGTTGATAAGAAGAACCATTATCTTGAAAAAATACTGTTTGGAAAAAGCAGAAATCAGTCACTCCCAGGAATGCCCACTAATTCAGCTAGATGATTATTATATTCCACAATCAGCCAGCCAGAGTTTATTATTCCTTTGAGACAATGGAAGATATAATTTGGTGCTGGAAGAGTTTCAATGATAGTTTTTCACTCCTGTGAGTCTGCAGCTTGGACTGTGCCATTTTACTAGACTAGAGACCCCTAGCGTGGGGGAGACTAGCTAAATGGTTTGCTATATTACATCTCTCGTGAGGTGAAACGCCACAGAAGCTGTGAGTTTCACAGCTGCCTTTACATCTGCTTACTGAGCCCACAAATCCAAAACAATGGACCAGAAATTGGCTGGCAACTTAAATATAATGGTCTGGTCATTACTGGCAATTAAAAATCCATTGATCAGAGCCCAGAAGGTAAGGTAGACATGTGAACCATACACAAATTTCCTCTTGCCTATGTGGACTAGGGTAGGCCTAAAACCTGATATACATTTTTTAGTATGGACCAACTTCAAACTCCTTTGAAATCAATGGAAAGATTCCTATTGACATTGGTTCTTTGGATCAAATCCTAATTGCCACTATAAAATCTTTTATTAATGCCATACATTATTTGCCACATATGTATTTTAATAAAGCAGTCCTGAATGTACTATAGGGAATATGCTCTTTAAAATGGTTATCTTTTTTGAAAGAAAGGTCTGACAAGATAATTCAGTTTTTCTTTTTTCCTGAAGGAAAGCTTAAACCACCATTTGATTTTGTACGGAAAATAGAGAACTGCAAAACTCTGTGGTTTCTTTAGGGAGGACTTCACATAAACATTTTCTTTATTCTGATTCATAACAGTTCATTCCCTCAAGTATGGCTTTGGTCTGAAACCCCAAAACGCAAACCAAAACTGACTAAGAAGCATCAAAGCCTGGGTGATCTGGTTTCATGTACTTTACATAGTTTGGTCACCAAAGCAGATATATAGGCAAGTTTGCTCAAAACTGTATCTAAATTCATTGGAAAGTTCATGAATGTCATAATAAGCCCTTTGATAAAAATGGGCTAAGTTTTAAACTTATAATAAAACCCTAAGGCATCTAGTTTCCTGTGGAAGAATGTTTTTTTCTGGTAAAACTGGGGATGTAAAGTGAGGAGAGCTGAGATAACCTGTGTAACTGTACAAATGGAGTGCTTTTCCTCAGTTTCTTTTCACAAAACATAGATAGTAGTCACATGTTGAATGTGAAAAGCTTTAAAAAACTGATATTCCTTAAGAATTCTGAGTGCTCAAGATCAAAACACAAAATATCAATAACTCTTGATAACACTAGTGAACACTACGAGAGCTTTTATTTTCCACAGCATAGCTGTAAAGGTGAACAGTGATATCATTTTTTCACTCCAGGTATAGAAGGAAACACATCTGAGATCTCAGATGATAGCTGAATTCTCGGTAATGACACTGTATACAGTTTTTAAAATGTTATGGAAAGGCAGAGATCCTAAGTAAACTCCAGATAGTTATTATCACTGCTTCAGGCTAAGTTGTAACCTTTTGTTTGTTTGTTTGTTTGTTTGTTTTGTGGTTTTCTCCACAGGGAACTCCTGTAAAGGTATTTACACACATCTGGTAGCTTAAAATTTAAAATCCAGTGGCCGAAACAATGAATGCCCCCAACCCTACTGTCTTCCAGAGACATCTGCCCTGTGGCAAGGGTGGCTGAATGGCTCTTGAATCAGCTCCTGAATCTTACAGTTTAGCATAAGCCAAAATCAATGTTGGTTTACCTCAATAGGACAGGCTGTAAACGGTGGTGGTTGATTCATGAGATCCCCCTGCTCGGAGGTGGCAACCCCTGGGAGAAGTCTGGCAACCTCTGTAAGGATTCCTGAGAGCAGAACAGCCAACACTTCAACCCCTCTACTTTAATTTGCCACCACTTACCACAAGCTTTAGATCTTTAGCTATCACATTGCTTCAGGTGGGATCAAGATTAGGACCTGTGCTCCCTGCCTTTTGCAGCAGCGATTTATAGCTGCAGGCCCCACTGCATTATCCCAGAGGGTCTCAGTTTAGATCAGCATCTGGCCTTGAATCTCAGGGACAGCAACAGAATTAATTAACAGCCAACCAGCTTTAATTTACTATTCACTTTTGACAAAAGTATTACTGAAAAGATGCAATAACCAGTCTGCAAAAATGTTTCGCTTGCCTGATATTACCCCTCTGCATAAGTGCCTGGCAGGTCCCATGTACAGATCTGTTAGCTCTTCGTGCACAGCAGATGTCTCAGTGTGTCAAATGAGGCCTATTTCTGTTGGAGGGCCTTTTTCTTTCCAGTCTTTCATATCAGCCCAGTAGTTTTTGAAATCTCTCTGTGTCTAAACCTCACGTCTGTCACAGTTCATGCCCTAAAGCCACATACTGTTGCAGAGCCTCGCTGTACCAAGAGCACCCTGGGAGGGCAGGTTCCTCAGTAAATCACAAGCACCACGTTGCCTGTTGTCTGCCTCAGAGGACCCCTCACAGAGACCCCAATAGCAAAGCCACGGTGCTCATTCCTCTGTGCTTCCTTCTGAGACTTTGCACTTCATCTTTTGAAGGCAGGGGTTGCTCTCATAGCTGGCCTTCTGCAGGCAATACAACTGTTACAGGAACTCCACATAATCCATGTTTCGCACATGATGTCACTTGAAGAGGTTGAGAGCCAAGGCAAAGTGTGTCTTTGCATGAATAAACTGTTTTATCCCTTCTAGGGAAGAGATGATAATGTATTATAAATTTGACTTGTCTGTCAGCTTATGGCCTTATTCATTTATTTACTTAGTAGCAAACAGATTTTGGCATGTGGAATGAAGTTCTTTTTCACTAACTACCTTGAGAAAACTGATGGAGCTGTCTATTTTCAGCTTTAAAGTCCTCAACACTAAAGCCAAAACAAGCCCTTATGGCACACAGAGAGGACTCGTACTAGGGAGAAGAAGGCTATGATGAGTAATAAGAGCATCTCAGACGCCAATTCTGTTTGAGTAAGCCTCTGATTGTCTTTTCACACATTTTTGTACCTTTGTCTTTGCTTTCCTTTCACCTTTTTCACTACTGTCCTTTCTTTCTGCTTCTACTTTTTTCCCCCATTTTCTTTGAATGTGTCCTTTGTACCTGAAGTATCTTATTTTTCTCCATCCCTACTTCCCTTTCATTTTCCAACCACTCTTTGTTTTTCCCCATTCTCTCTTTGTACACTTTCTTTTTCTTGACTTAGTCCCTTGACTACCTTACCTCCCCCAGTCCAATCTGTTGTCCACTTTTTCCTTCCAGATGTGGTAATGTAAGTGCCTTAGTCCCTCACTTCACAAACTATAACTCACAGATCATGGGTGATGACCAGTGGAGAGGTTGTTAACCACAGAGAATGGCTCTCTTCTAGATATTTAGCATCTGAACTACATTCAAAGAGAAAATACATCAGTTACCTCTCTAGTATTCCTTGCATAACTGCATGTTATATTATAAAATCATGAGAGAACAGGTCCATGCAGTTGTGAGTAAGAACAGAAATTTATTCTCCATGCATGAGTTCTGCTAAGATACAGTCACACTAATGCTCAGAGTTCCTAGAAATCCAGGGCAGAAGTTGAAATTGCAGCCCTCTTTATATTAGGACTTATTATAATGCAGTGAAAAATCTCCCTCAGCCTCCCTCTAAAAATGTCAGTCATGACCAGGTGGGCTTCCTTTTTCCTTTGAAAACCTCATGATGGTCTTGGTTCATACTTTCAAAATATCTGAGAACCTTCTTCATTAGAATATAGAAGAAGTCTGATGTACAATAGTAGAAATCTCATTAATGACAGATTTTGGAAATGGAAAACATTTCTAGATTACTGGTAATGCCCAAAGATATTCAAAGTACTGTAAGGGGGAGAGCTGAATTGAAACAGAAATAGTACTCTCAAAAGAGGATCTTTTATAACTAACTATAATATGGGATTATATGGGCAAGCCTGACATAAACTATACATTAGATCTAAGCTGTGTCGATCTGAAGGGTCAAGGGAAAAATAACTCTCTTATCTTCTCATTACTTTCTTGGGCAGTACAAAATAAGAGTCTCGACTCTTAGGAGAGTCTCAACAGCACACTGAATAAGTCCAGAGCATTAGAGCAATGAAAATAAGGAGGAGACATGTCTCTCTGGGTCTTTTCCTATACTGATCCTTAAGCAATACCTATGTGTTCTGCCCTGACCCAGGCTGTAAGCTTGCAGTTTAACACTAACACTTTGGTCCAAGGCACCATTTAAGTGCTGAACTGGGATGCTTTGGTAAATTAGTCTTACTGAATTGTGAAATACTGAGAAAGATTTTTCTATTCTTTAACTGTGAGTCATAATAAAGTGATTTCTGAAAGTCATTTTACATGCAGAACAAAACCAGTCTGTTTGGTTAAATTCAAAACACCAACCATATTCCTAGAATCAGTGTTTTGAAATATTCTTTAATTAAATTTCAGTGAGACTACTTACAGATTAAGCCCTTGTCAAGGGGAGTATTGTTTGAACAAGCTAGCCCCAAGTATCTTATTGCTAATTGATCTGTCACATCTCCTTCCACACATTTTTGGGGGGAATTCTTTCTGCTCTGTAAAAAAATATTTCTAGGTTTAGAAATAAGATATACAAACAAAGAACACATAATTCATTTCAAGCTGAAACAGACCAGTTTTGGAAACGTGATATTACGGCAAGCCTTAACCATGCTTGTTTCAGCTGGGTAGTACGCCATTCCTCGGGGAATACTTCAAAGGATGATGCAGAGCAGCAGCAACTGGGAGGATGCAGACAATTCACACAGACTGCATGCTTTCACACCCTTGTCTCAGATCAGCAATCCCAGATGGTGATCACCCAGAAGAGTCTCGATCTTTTTATAGTCAATACTCTGCAGTCGCAAAGTGATTGAACACGTAAGCCCAGTAAACTCAGATGGGATTGATGTTCAGTAGGCTGAACACTCCTCTACATCCACTTACTGAAGGAAATGGACATGTTCACTCAGGGACTGTTCCTACCTCTGTAATTAACAGCAGTACAAACTGGCTACGAGGACACATACTGAAACACTATTGCTAGAGGAATCTGGGCCTAGGACAGTAATATACTTCTCAGAGTGGGTAAAACTAGCAGGATGTAACAATAGATTACACCAGTGTAAATCCAGTTTAGTATAGTTGACTTCATGAGATACATGTCATCATAGTTAACACCATGACAGTACTCTTGTCAGAGAAAAGAGCAGAGTGATTTTGACATCCCCTCAGCCAGAGTAAAGCATTCAGCTTCACTCCCAGTGGGCTTGAGATACCCATATTTATTCCTTCATGTAGGCTAAGGCTTAGCTTTTTGCCCATTTCTCATCTGAAGTTTCTTGAAAACAGATTAAGAGAGTAGAAATGGCTGCAAACTAGTGTCTAGTCTGTTTGTTTTATGAGGTGAGTTTGGAAGTGATGCGAGGAGAAAACGTCTGAGAAAGAGGAGGGTAATTTTGCTTATTTTTGATCTGTTTTATACAAACAAATAATTCAACAACTTTTTATTCTTACCTGCTACCCAGTTTGCCCTGGCCATTGTGGATGTGGTGGGGCTGTATTATGGTGTAACCTAATTCCAAATTATTTTCTACTCTAGTCCTAGGGTTTGTCAGTACCTTATGTAGGACATTCACCTGGGCTGATGGGATAATGTTCACCTGGCACAGGTTTAGAGATCCTAGTCATGTAGAGATTTGAGCCTGAAGCTAAAATGTTCCTTGGCTGAACTTACTGTGCACAGCATCACGCTGACATGAATGCACTCCTCCCAGTTGCAGAACCAGTGTGGCTACCTCTACCTCGAACATCTTTGCACCACCCTCCACTGTGTCTTTACTTTCAGAGGTCTCTGAAGCACAGTGATTCCTGATAATGGAACACACATGATAAACAGACTATTAATTAAAAACAAATCTCATTATCCAAGAAGGCTGTTATTAAAACACCAAATTTTTTCACATGAAAACAACAGAATTCCTCCACAGCTCTCCACTCCTTCTAGAATGCCTTTCCATTCCATATCCTGTCATTTAAAAATAATTCCACAGTAAAAATACATTATCTGTAATAACTCGTAACCTTGTTATAAACTGATTCCATTTAAAATTCTATTTTAATCACTTTTTCATAGCAAAGAGTAGATATTAAACCATGTAATTCATATTCATGACAGCAGACATCATCACATCCAGACAATGCTGGGAAAATTTTGTGAGGCAGAGATAGGCAAATCAATTATAATGAAACTTTTGTTTACTGAATTATTCTTCTTGTTGATTTTTAAATGTCTGGACATATATCACACGTTTCAGCCATTTTGAAATGATTTTAAATTATTTGTGAGACTCATCAGAAAATAACCTAGTCTAGGATTAGGTTAGATTAAAATGTCTGCTCCATCCCCTTTGTGATGTGCGAAAGGGGACATTTTGGCTAGAAATACCCAGTCTTTACAGAAAACCAATTTGAAAGAATTGTGGACAGATCCACTTGGAAATTTTAATGAATGTCACAAGTACCGTTTTGTTCCAACTCTAAGATGCTTTGGAGATGAAAAATTACCAGCATTATAAAAAGCAGCAAGGAAAAGAGAAGTCATTTCCAATTTTCCACAAGGTACTTATTATTTTGGCTATAGATACTACATTATTTAGACCTCCATTCTCCTTTTGGGTGCTCACTTTGAATTCATTTTATTCCACCCATACAAATAATGTTGGGATCATCAGAGCTCCTGTTTGTATATTACAGAAATTAATTGCAGTTTAAAATAAAGAACTCTAGTCAGCCTAGGCGAGGAACAGTTATAGCACAGAAGCCTGAATTACTTATTTAAGCCTCTCCTATTTTTTTCTATTATAAGGACTGTATTCACTTGCACATCCTAGGAGGAAAGAAAGTTAAAAGCATAGATGTAAAAGATACTGGGCCAAATCAGATATCATTACTACCTCAATGCTTGGACAAGCACCCTTTGCCAGTAGTAAAGATTTGAAGATCTGGCCCATAACAATACTTACAATAGCAGTATTTTGTTCTTGGCCGAGCACCAAATCTAATTTACTCTGAATTTACAGGAGAGGGGAAAAAAAAAGTATTCTGCCCCCTGTTTGTTACAGCAGCGTATTGAGCAATGAATTGCCGATGGAAACGGCAGCAAAGGAACCAAAAGAGGAACACTCTGCTCTGCCAGGACTGGTGTCAGTGACGTCAGCAAATCCGTCTCCCGAGAGCAACCAGCCAGCACAGCAACCAGCCTTTGTTTTACTTTTTCCCCCTCCTCTGGCACATTAACTTTAGCAGACAGATTTAAATGTTAACAAAACACGAATGTTTACACATGTTTTCCACTTCACCTTTAGCACTAAACAATGATCACTGGGAATCCCATGCTGCCTTGGCTTGTGTGCTGAGGACTGGAGAGTGGCATCAGCAGTGATTTCATATAAAAAGTGCCTGCAAATGCCCTGCAGCAGAAGAAAGGGGCATGACACAATACTGGGTGACAACCAGCCAAAGGGCTTCCTTTTACCTGAGCCTTGCAGGTGGTGACACCTGCGAGAACGGGGGAAGGTGCCCCCACCTTGAGGAAAGGCTTTGTGCTCAGCACAAAAATGCAAGAAGCTGAATTCAGTGTAATATCCCTGAAAAGCTGCCCAGCTCTCCATGGGGAAGCACAGGAAGCTACTGTTCTTCCAAGCAGCAATAATTTGCACGTAGCAGCCTATGCACCTAGATATCTCTAAATACCAGGGGACCAGCGGCTGAATGGTGGCATAAAACTCATGGGATCAGTGTCAGATTGCAGGCACCATATACATGTACATGCCAGATGCTTAAAGTGAGCGATGTGCCTTGCCTTTATTCCTTTGTCTTGAATGACACCAAAGTGCCACTTTTTAAGGCAGATGTCTGGCTTCTGAAACAGTGCCTCCAGGAACTCAGCCCAGAGGCAGGATGTGGCTGGTCGGCTGCTCCCAACAAGGCAGTGGCTTCAGCTCCTGCTCAATTCCTGCAGGCACTGCAGAGCAGCCTGGTTTGGCAGTCACTGTGCAGGTCCAGCACCGTATCCCTGCTAGAGTACCATGCCTTCACTTTATTTTGTCTTAAAATAAAGTCAAAATGGATATAGAATTTAGCTGCATCATAGATTTATGCCAGTATTCTTGATTCCAAAGTCTGGCATACCACTCACTCTCTTGCCGTTATACTTTGTATGATCATTGGGCATGTGTGCTTTTAAGGTGAGGTTTCTTTAAACAAGTCTCTGTGGTCTTGTCACTAATCGCCAATAGTTGGTAATGTAAGTCTTGCCATATATCCAGATATTCACCTCAAAGGGTAAATTACAGAGGAAGCAAGAAATTTTGAAGGAATGTACATCCCAAATTGGCTTGAGGAACCAGGGTTGAAGAGGAAAGTAATGGAAAAGGAGGTCCCTCACAGACAAAACAAGGGGTAGTGAGGGTTTTCACTGTCTGGGGCTGTTACAGGGCTTCCTTTTACCTGTCAGAAAGCAGGAGCTTTCTTCAACTCCCCCACAAACACATCACTATCTTTAAAAAAGGAAATACTTCTATTCTGAGCCTCAGTTTTCAAGTCTTGGTTTGGGGACTTGGGGGATTTTCTTTGTCATGGGTATGGCATACAGAAAGTTTTAGCCCAGATTAAAGATGTGTAATACAGAAGAAAGAAAGATTTATTTGAGCATCTGCTAAACCCTAGCAGGTTTGCAATTCCCTGCTGTAGAGCTCTTTTTTCCTTTGAGGCCTTGTACTATATAATTTTTGCTGGGCGGATTTTTAAGTCTACGCTGGCTATCAGAAAGACAGCAGCTCTCACTGAAGCAACTGTGACGATGAACCTTTACAGTCTTCATGTCTGGTGGCAGATTGGAAGCCACTGGCTGCCTCTGAAACACGAGTATCAGCTGGAGAAATTCAAACAGGTTGGATGTTCTTTGACCTAAGATTCACACACACACCCCCATACCCACCTTTTTTTGGTAAAGCTTGGGGGAAATTTTTTCTTAGCTCTCAGAGGGGATGAAACTTCAGTCTTATAAATTACCTTGATAAAGAATTCTGCATATCTCAATTGTCAAGTTTTCTCCTTAATATTTCACACTATTAGATGTGGGTTGAATAATTCCCACAGTTACATTTTTATGACATAAGGTTCTCATTTAGCACCATTTATATATTTATATTCATGTATAATCTTGCACTGTGACCGTGTAGCTCTGTATTTTGAAGTCTACAGCTTAAATAGAAAAAAAAATGTTATTGGCTCATTTTATTAGCACTGTAATCAGATTTTCATAGAGTTCCACAATAACATGAGAAGCTTGAAAAGTAATGAAGAGATTCTCCAACACAGCAGGAGTTTTTGTTAAAGGAGAAAACTAATTCAGACTGTAGTTTGCAGATACAAGAGGAGTGAGGGGTTGAGTCCAAGAGACTCCTAATCTTCAAGAAAAGTAGCTGCTCTGAAAACCATGGGGAGGGAGAGGTCATTCATATACTTTTGTTTTCTTTTCAAAAAGAGCAAACTATTAGGAGCGGAACATCTGGTTCACAAAGGAAAGCACATGTCAGCTTGCATTACCTTTATTTAAAGGATGCACTTTATTTTGTAACTTAATTTGGAAATGTAAAAAAAAATAGTATATTAATTTGTGTTTATAAGAAACACAGCTGATTTCCAAAGATTAATAACAGGCTACACATATGCCTTTGAGAAAACTCACAACCCCATAAATAAATTTCCAAATGCATGTTTATTTAGGTTTAACTAGATCCTGTGTAGCCTACTGAAGGTAATATAATTGTAATTCACTCTAAAGGCTTTGGTGTTCAAATTTGATGTTATCATAATGCACTGACATTTTCAAAACTGCAAATCTGTTAAACTACATTTTGCCCAGATGCAGATATAGATGGTAATGGATGGTAACAAGTAACCCATTTGTAAATCTTTGCTATCTCCTACTATCTCATGCCTCCCTTGTTACAGCTTTCCCTATCTCCTTTGCCCTTTTCCGTGGCTAGCTGCCACCTCTCCTACTGCTTTGATTCCACTAGGCAGATGCAAGTTTCATTAATGCTTTTCAGCAGCTGTGCTTGGCTTTAAGCTTTTATTTTCTAACAAAAAGGAATTGCGAAAAACTGCTTTAATAGAAAAAATAAATTGGTGCAGTCTCTTGTGCTAAATAAAGTACTGAGATCATTCAGAACACAGTTTCATTTCTTTAAATACAATAATTACCTTTTAAAATGTGCATGTGGCTTAATCTTTTTATGGTGTATGATAATGGAGGAGTTTTATATGATTCACTTATGAGCGATGATAAGAATGTACATTGTAGATTATTGCTCTATCACCATACATTAGAAGAGAGCTCCCTTATGGCAGTAAAATAATAATGGGACTGATTGCCTTGTCCTGAAACCCACAGGAAAGGACTGTTCTGGATTATGTTAAGATATCAACACAGAGAGTTGTTCTCCTATGTGCTTCTGTACTGATCCTAGGAGGGAAGGAGATTCGCCTGCCCTGTAGAAGGCACTGAGTGCAGCAGTTTGTTAGGCCTCCTCATACACACCTGAAGCCCCTCTGCCCAAAAGCTGTGTGTTGGCTCTTACTTTCCCATCACTCTCTAGAACTGCTCACTTAACTAGCAGCTACATAATAGTTCCTGATTTCGGACCCAATTTCAGGACATGGAGGGAAGGAGAAGCATATGGAAAGAAGCAGAACATTTAAAAATAATACAGGAGGCCAGTGGGAGACCAGCGTGCACCCACTTGCTGCCTTTTCTTCCCTCCCATCTCTCTCCTGTGCAGGAGAGAACAGCTCCTCAGGTACGAGGCATCTCCTACAGGAATGAGTGTGGCTGAGCCAGTACCACTGGAGTCACAGGGAATGAAATAAGTACATTTAAAACAGTTTTTTACCCTCACTAAATGCCATGTCATTTTTAATTTGCAGTACCCAAGAAATCTGTATTGAAGAAACGCATTATAAAGTAAGAATAGAAATTGAAAAATGGATGATGATTTTATCAGATAGGTGCATTTTAAAAGCAGAACAAATCAGAAAGTTGAGGTTGCCAACCTCAGGACACACTTCCTGTGGACGCTACACTAAAATAGGAATCAGTCATAAGAACTGGGACAGAGAATATAGCCAAATTTGATTACAGCATATCAGTGCTGTGGTTATTTCTATAATCCCATCAAAATCTGTTACACTTACCACTGGAAAACTGCACCCTGCCCATCTTTCTCTCATCTACCTCAGCCTTCCTGTCACCTTTGGCCAGTGATACCCATTTAGGTTGTAAATCAGACAGGAAACATTGCTGCCAGCTAAATTTTATGGGGCGGTCAATTTAGCCAGATTTGAAACACTGAAGCTTTTCAAGCCAGAACCAACTATTGATTCAAAAATGCATAAAGGGAGGACACGGAGTAGCATAACCATTCCTTGTCACACGAGCAATGATGTGTGCCCTCCTGCCAGGAGGTGCTAAAAGGAGCTACGTCTCCCTCTGCTTCTTCTCATCCTGTGCTGCCTGCGGGAACTCCTCCCGCGCGGTTCTACTGCTGAACCAAGCTCCCTGCAGCCCCCAAAGGAGATTTCTGCTGATAGCCCTGCAGAGCCACACTGACAGTCTGAGTATTAACATTTTTAGTGACGTTTAGTGCTTTCTTTAAGTCATCAGCTCGAGGTGTCCTGAGACCTTGGGGGGAATCTCAGATTTATATGAACTGTGAAGCAAAGCTTGAAAAAGTGAATCCTTTAGTTTCAAAAACCATCAGTAAAAGACCTTTCTCCCCCTCCTCCCTAAATCTCAGGTTTTTCATGCCAAAGTAGTGATTTTTGCCTCACCATTTTTGAGTGCTCAGGGATAGCAATTTGTGTTAGCATGGCTGCTGTCTGAGGCATTGGGCCTAATGTCAGATCAAAGTTGTAGACAAAAGCCTGTTTCTTCTTGTGCAATGTCTTTTACTTAGCTCTGTTTTGCATCTGTTAAGATGACCTATAATTGCAGAGCTGATGTAGGGTGACTCCTCACTAGAGGCTGTTTTACAACAACATGGAAAAATGTTGGAAAGAGGTCAGGACTTCACTGACATAATCATATCCCTTGGTTTACAAAAGATTTACCTTTGCTGTAGGTAAGACTTAGTATCCGCCACTTTCATTTGAGAAGGCTGCTTTTCCCACGCAACAATTCACAACAAAAAATCTTTGAAAATGTGAATTTGTCCAGCAGTTCAGAGTGCCTTTTGAGTTCCCAGTGTTCACTGTAGATTTCCAGTGCATCTCAACCAGCTGGTCCAGAAGTTTTCACCTTCCCTATCTTCAGTACTGTACCTTTTCTTCCAGGAAGACCTAGAAGCTTTGCAATAATGCTTCTTCCATTCTTTTGAAAACTACATACCAAGGTGAGGGATTTTGCTTTGTGACATGCTTTATTACAGTTCTTTAAAAAATATGCATATTTCTTAAATGAAAAAAGTAGAGCCACGCAAAGGCTTGTTTTTCATTGACTGTTTTTTATTTCTTGCCTATAAACTTAAGACATGGCTCAGAGCTGACATAAGTCAATAGCTGGTAACATAGTTATAGACTATGGAAAAGGACCAGGCAGGAGCTAGTCCTATGCTGTTATTACTCCTGGAATGAAACTGTGTTGTGTAGAAATGGCTACCACCTGTGACGGAGATGCGGCTTGGAGCAAAGCCATCTTTACTTCTGCATCCTACACTGATGGTTTGTGGAAACAGAAGAGTGGTCTTTAAAATAGCCTGTTAATTTGTCATGTTTTCGGACAGTAGCAGAACACTTTCTGCAGAGTGAAGTTATACTGGAATTGAAACTGGCAAATTTTCCTATGCTCTGCTGTTTCTTTTTCTATCCTGCGACTGGTTTATACAGTATCACCATCATCTGCTGTCCCATCCTCACTCATCTCCATGGCCACATCTGTGATCTGAGCAGCAGAGGGCAAGGAATTGCACTGTGTCTGTTGTAGCCTTCCTGCTGGCTATCAGGGTGCCAAGCACCTCATACAAACTTCTGTTAACCAGAACTAAATGGTAGCTCAATTAGGCATAGTGCATACTTCCTGAAGCTTCGGCCTTTATATTTTGTATACAAATGCTGCAGTTTCATTCATGATAGTCTTGCAGATTTTGCATTGACACAGCCATTTAAAGTCAAGTTGATATACAGCCACAGCCAGTGAACCATGTTTTTAATTCATCGACCTGTTCAGGATTGCACTCAAACCTGGCTGTATTTGGTCAGTGAATGGTAGCATTAGCCTTTTGCTTTTCTGCTATTGCTTCAACACTTTAATTTTAAGCCTTATCATATGCATAACAGCATGATACATATTAAACAAATAAGTTCATCCTGAGTCAAATAATTTACGTAATTATTAGAAGGTCTCTTTGCTAGTTATACAGCCTTTTTTTAAAAAAAAAACCTGAAGAGTATAATCTCTTTTTTAAATGCTACAGAGGCTTTTTCATATTTCTGAGAGACTGGGGAAATCTTACTGCCTCTCTATGAGATATATCTAGGGATAATCTAAAACCAGAGTTAATTAGCAGAATGTTTATCATTCTGAAGATAATATTGTTTTTCCACTCAGAGCCCTTGGTCTGGTAAATCTATTAAACTGTAATGTTATTACATTCTGTGTCAACGTAGGCCTAATCCACCATGTCCTTATGCTTTTACTTTATGCATGTGAGTAGCTTCCTTGACTTAAATAGGAGTAAGTTTAATCAAGTGTGTAAGTGTTTACAGGGTGTAATGAAGATATAAAACATTAACGCTGTTTTTGCTATAATGCACCTCTAACATTGTCCCTTTTCCATAGCCGTCAACCTCATATTTGATTTCCTTATCACTTTGTTACAAAAGTTATTTAAACATAGTGGTATTGAATATTTTACAGTTCATATGTAAATAAAAATACACTTTAAATAACCTTCTTAGATTGTTGAACAAACATATAACTAAGTGGAGAACCAAAAATAGGAAATCATTCAAGCACATTATACGAAACTCAGCCAATGTATTGGATTGCCAGTGCAGCTAAAAGGCCCAGCAGGGAGCTGAGGAGGCAGACAGAGCAGGGCTGAATGACACCTCTCCCTGCTTCTGATGATGGTTTTACCTTGGTGCACCCCTAAGGACGTTTCAACGTGCACTGAGGAAGATGTATACACTGGCTTCTAGCTAACTCCAGAAGCCAGGAAGTGAACTTCTGGTAACTGAAAGCTAGTTTGCCTCTTTCCCTCTGATCTTGATTATAAATAAACTTTCTTTACAGGTAATGTTAAATTCTGGTCAGTCTCTGAGCTTGTTGACCATGCAGTTGGACAAACCTTTGTACCAACACAACCGAGGGATTGATAAAGGGACATGAGGCAGGAATTACCTAAGTTAGCATTGCTGCAAAAAGAAATGGCTTTTAGGAACAGCACAGCACGTTGGACATCCACACCATGGCCTTATTCCCAACTGGACCAGCAGTGGCAAGGAGGTCCCTCTTTGCTTAGAGGGGCAACAGTATCAGAGGTTCTTTTCACTGCTGCTATGGAGTGATAGCAGGGCTCTTCACTGTAGGAGTAGCCTTTTCCCCTGGAGAAAAGCACACGGAAAGAGGGCAGGTTGTAGAGAAGCCTCCCAGTCTTTACCTTCACTAGGGTGACTAGCTTGAACCTGCCACATCCTCATCACATACCTACTCTTCTTGTGAGGGACTGTTGACAGGATCCCAAGAGCACTTTATTAACACACTATTGAGATTCAAGGCACAGTTCACATTTCCCAAAGTTAATGATCCAAACTGTCTGCAGATGCAGGCAGACGTCACTGCTCAGACCCTTGGTGCTGATGAGCTATTTACAAAAATCATGTTTTATCTAAAACCACTAAATACATACAAGTTTTATGAAAATTGATTATTTTGTTGGGTAAGTTTAAGGAAACAGGTTTTCACTTAATGACTGGTTTGAATCCAGACCAAATTGCTAAGTCTGTAAGTTCAGATTGAGCAAATAATTTTGAACAAATTATTCAGCAAAGATAGCTGCTTTTCCTCACTAGTACATAGTTCATGGGCAGATTGTGAAACTCTTGAACCTATTTGTAATTCAAAGTTATTCATACATTTCCTCACGTAATAATTCTTGGTCTAAAACTATTTATGAAAAGATTATCAGTGCCTGCCATGAAGAGACATGAAGGAATAGGAATTATGTTTGGATCAGAATCATCTTTGAAATTTAGATGGATATTTTCTAATGTGAAGAAACTCTTCACTGTTCAGTGACTATGGCTGTTTTTCCTCAAATCATTTACTTGACACATCAGTTTTTCTGGTGCTTGACCAGCTCCATAATTCATAGAGCATTTCCCTCCCCCTGCCCACCATTTTCCCAGTTCTGCTGAAAGCCTTGCAGCCAGACAGCTATTCTGAAAGAAATGTATTTATGGTCTCATATCAGTTCCTAGTAAATAGGTACACCGGTGATGAAACTGCAAGTACCACCTTAGGGCCATGTTTGCAAAGAGAAGAAAAGGACATGGACACTTGCCTGCTCAATTTGCACTAGAATTGCCCCCTTTGGTATGAGTTGCAGTTAATAGATATTGGTAGAGCAGCTTGAACTTTCTGCTGTGATGACCAACACCTGCACCTACTGGGTTGTCGGAACAAAGCTATCACACAGTATCTTTCAGCATCCCTTAACCACTCACAAAGCAAAAGCCGGGGAGGGAGACCCACTGTTTCCATCCCCTAATTCTCTTCTCACATCTGGGCAGGGTTCCTTAGGGCATCATTCACTGAATCTTCATGCTCTTTTGCAGAGAAGCTGGCACTGTCTGGGGTTTCTGCCTAGCGTCCCCATCTGGGATGTTTATTTAAACCTTTGGCTCCCTTTCCTCCAGTGCTAACATAATCTCTTTAATTAACCCTTGTATCTTTTTGTGCCTTTCCTTTCTGTTCAGGGTGCAGTGTGTCCATAGATCATCATCGGAACTGCAAGGCTGCACTCCCCAAACCAAAAAGACTGATTCCTTTCAATTTTATTGTCTTTTCTACCTTTGCTCTCCACTCTTCCTCAGCTGCAGCCTTTACTTTGTTGTTTTACCTGCTTTGCTTTTGCCTTTTGTGCTCTTCCTGATTGATTTCCTCTCTTTTTAGACATTCCTTTATCAGGGAGGAGGTTGCCTCTCCTGGCCCCAAGCAGCGCTCTTTCAAGACCTGGCTTATTTTCCCCTTCCTTCCTCACTCTTTATTTTATTTTACAATGGAGCCTCCAGCTGGTATTGATAATCACTGAAAAGAGAGTTCCTGCCCAAAGAACTTAGTCCTCAGGCACATTAAAGCTGCAGGTTAAACAAACTGATCCCTTTTATGTACATAAATTATTTTTAAAAAGAGTAATGAAAAATATTAAGAATCTAATTTGGTTGTGTCAGGTCTATAAGCACTAATATAAATACTCATTCAGGCAACTGGCCATTTGTAAGATTGCTACTTGCTTATAGTTTATTTTTATTCTGGCCTTCCAGTATTTCTTAACCTATCTGCACTGTTACAGAGTGGTAATAAAATCAGTTATTCTGGATCTTATCTTTATTTTAAATTATTTTATTCCTTCTCACTCAGTTCTGCTTTCTTGGTTCTGGTAGTCCTCTGTAAAACAGAATAAATATTTTCATTCAGTTCGGCAGGTGGTGAAAGACATAAAACATTAGAATGGGTCCTTTAAAACAGCTGTAAATGAAAATGATGCTTGTAAACTGAAATACTGCAGTTGTTTTCAGCCTGAATTTTAAAATAGTTTCATGAGGTAACTAAGCCTGGATTTTTTTAACTATATATATAACTATACAGTTGCCACAGGGGGAGTATATGTTAGCTGCCAAAAATCTAAAACTGGATTTTCGGATGTTAAACAGATAAGATTAAGTCATAGACTTCAGCTTTACTAGAAGCAAACACAACATTCATCTGAAACATGTGACAGCTCTGTCCTGGAAAACTGTTTCTAGACAGACATTCTTGGCTGCTTATATAGACTAAAATAGGCAGCTCACATTCATTCAATCTACTGAGTTTAAAGCACCTCTGTAGAACTATATTGTAGTTCTAGCACCTCTGTAGAATATTCAGTTGAATTTTTTTTCTGATTTTCCTAAAGTGGGGCATTGCTTCTTTGGGGAGGCTTGCAAATTAAGCCTTTAACTTAAAACCGTTGTGCTCTTGGACTTTTGCTATTCTTGTTGGTCACTGAACACATACTATGACATTCGATCTTTAAGATTTACTTTTTCTTAATTGTATTAATGGTTTTGAGTCTATGTTGGACTACAGATATCAATTTGTGCACATTAGGTATTATATTTTACTGCACCTTAAAACATGGCAGGCACTACACTGAACAAAAAGAAAGATATAACCACTTCCCTGAAGAGTTTAGCATCTAACTTTAGATTAGAAAGAGAGTAATAAACAGCAGGAGAAGATGGAATGAGGAACTACCTCACACATTACAGCAATAAGATCAAGCTGTTAAGCTGTTTGGGCTTGTAAACACCTCGGTTGCTTCACTAAATGGTTTATTTAAAATAATTATGATCAGTGAGTCACTAGTTGCAGGCACTACCAAAATGAACATAAAGGAGGGATTTGAATGAAAAGTTCAAATTCAGTGAACTGGAATCAGCACTGTATCTCATGAACAGGGCAGAATAACACAGAGAAGACAGCAGTGGAGGTAGGTTAAGTGGGACATCAAGACTGAAGTGAATGGTACGTGGAGATAGCAAACGTATACATAGAAAATATGCAGTAATGCAAGGCACTGAAGGTGAGAGCAGAAAGTTTAAATCTAATGTGATGGATAAAGAAGAGACAGTGGACTGATATAAAATGCACTTAAAATGACTGAAGTCTTTTAGTTGACTTAGTGACATTTGCACTAGTGTATTAAAGAGAACATGGTCCCATCACTGGGTGGACCAGATTGAAAGGGAGTATGGAGGTGTCAGTGATAAAGCAATGGAGACTGGGATGAGAGTTTTAGCTGCTGGGGCAGAACAAAAGGTTGGAGGAAGGTTGTTCCATAAGCACTGCAGAAGACTTCTTATTTAGTCCCAAGTCCTGTATTCCTCATCACCACAGTAACCCCATCTCCCTCCACATTGTGGCTCCACAATAATAGCCTCCCAAAGTTTTTTTCCTAAAGTGTCCATCCTGAAATACCTGTTGGAGTATTGTCCAAGTCCGAGTGCTGACTTCCAAGTTATACACAGTTTGGTGGCTCTAGTTCACTTCGTACTGAAGAGATGAGCACTACAGCAAGTGCCAGAATTTCTCAACAGTGAGGGCAAAGATTGTCTGAAATGGTGGTGCAAAATGATTTGACTCCCAGAGTGATGGTTTCATAGAAAGATAAGGCCCAGCAGCAGAAGAGCACCCAGAAATCTTTGCTGTTGCTGTCCACAGTCTGTTACGACAATAGGAAGAAATATCAAGCAGCACTAAAATGCAAACTTTCAATTGGCCCATCTAAAACACAGTTCAAACCCACTCATTTAACTAATCTGAAAGAAGAAACTTGGGCATCCCAGATGCTGCAGTTTTTGTGCTACTCCAAATCCCCAGACTTCTATACCTTCTTCTTTGGTGGTCTCAGATGGTAAACATCTAGATTTTATTATGTTGCTGAACCTTGTACGTTGTCAGGCAGCACCATGTCGATTAAATCTCACTCAAGAGAGAGTTAACCACAAAGCCATAAGTATTCTTGACAGGTCATTCTTGCTTGAGCCTGGTTTCTTGTGCATAAAGATTAAAAATCTTGTCACAGATGGTAAAGAATGAAGTACATGCAAAACAATGGAGCACCAATAAGTCATAAAAAGCACTTAACTAAAGTGGCAGAATTTGAATGAGATGGGGTATACATTAAACAAAATAAGGCTAGTAGTAATGTTGAAGATGCTTCAGAGTGCTGTAAAATAATTTCTTTAAGTATTGAATGCAAGTAATAATTGACAGTGATTGTTTATTTCAGTGATGAATGCATGTGAGAATTTGATTTTTATTCAGCATTGTATCAAACCCAGACAAATAAGAATAACTGGTTTGCATTTTGCTTTGTTCACTTTCCTGAATATGCCTTATTAGTGATATTTGCAATTAAACAGTTCTGATTCTCAGCTCTGCTGGGGCTGGTTTGCTCTGCTCCTTTAGAAGAAAGCAACCCTAAAATAGGCAGATAGAGCCATTGGCACCTAATGGATACTTGACTTACATGGCAGCATTTATTGTTTCATTTTCCCTTACCCTGGTTCCTGGGGTAGGAGTTCTGGCTTCAGAAAAAAGGGTATGACAAAGATACCTATGCATGAGGGTTCACTTCTGTCTGCTGGGCTGCTATTGGCAGTTGGGGTAAATTATAGCAGCACTCTCAAGCCATGAAGAGGCTGCTTGGCAAAGTTACGACTTGTTCAAAGGGCCAGTCAGGTAGCCAGTCATCATTGGGTAAAGAGCGTAAAAGCAGCTTAATGCTTTTTACCTACCTGCTGTCTCTCTGTTTTTCCATCAGATGAGTGGAAACCCCTTGAGTATACTAGCCATTTGAGCTCTGTGTTTTTACTTTTTCTAGTGCTTTTCATTCTGAACTCTTTAAAAAGATAGACAACCCTGCTGATTGAAACATAGCTGACATTGAGGTATCATGTTGGGTAATAAATGGCAATGGTTTAGTCCTACTTAGCAATGTTACCCTATCCCACAGCACGTATATGAAGGAGAAAGAAAACAGCATTTTACTGACAGCTCTTGGAACTTCATGTTTTCTAAATGTAGTATCCAACAGTAGGATTTGACTCAGATGCCAAGATTGATAACACTAATGACCACACGTGTTTTGAAATGGTGATTTGTTTTTGTGACTTTCAGCCCATAGCCACTTCTGTTTTTATGGAATACTTCTAAGAGAGCTATAAAAGCTGACTAAGCAAGCCTTACGTCTGCAGACTTCCATTCATTATACAGAGCTGTGTACACCTCCACAGAAAAAAATTATGGAGCCACAAAATTGGACATCACTGCCCTACAGCTGCTTGGATAATCTTTATTTGAGAGTCAGGGCTGTCTCCAAGATACATGGAAGAATTCTTATTAGTACAAAGAGAAAAGTATTCTTTCCGTAACTGAATAATCTAAACCATTTCTAGAGCTTCCCTGTGGATTTCCTATCCAAATACCAACTCAGCCTGTCATGATTACCCTGCAAGAGCCAAAGAGTTCACAACCTGCCGTGGCAAGACTGCCGACCATAATAAAAAGGAGCCTAGAAAAACTGAGACTGCTTTGTTACATTATTATTATTATTTTATATATTATTAAATTGCTACAGTCCTAGTGAAGGTGCGCACAAGGCTATGTTTTTCCTGTTCTTTTTAAATTGTCAAAGGATTTGAGTCACTTTTTTAAAAGAATGGGTGGAACGAAGTGTGCTACAGAGGACTTACCACTACGCTTAGTCTTGCTGTACTTAGACAGGCCACCCCTCAGGCAAATTTGTGTAACCTACACAACACATATTTTCCATAGGTGCGAACACCTTGTAGGACAGGATTAAGATGAACAAGACTGGAGACACGGCTGGAGAGCAGGCAGGCTACTACTTCTAGGGAGGTGTTCTGGAGCTGTTTTGTGAACTCAGTATTTTTGGAGGTAACTTTTAAACTCTGCTTCACCTGAGGTCTATGATAATAGAAGTAAGAGAGTGCTAACTAGTCCCACATGGTCTCTGCTTCTTTTTGCTGTGGACAGGATGCTGGTTGCAGGGAATACTTGTGGGTTACTGCAGGAAGAGAGGATGTGAAAAGGCATGAAGAGCCCCAGCCCCTCTGGGCTTGAAAGCCGAGAAAGGAATGGGAAATTCCTCAGGTCCTTCAGGGGGATTTGCAAGCCCTCCCTTGGAGATGTTTGATTTTTGTCTTGTCCTTGGCTTTGGAGTACACAGTTTGTACTACTGCTTAAGTTGCTCTGGGGTTACTATTTCACTCTTTCTAATGCTCACCCCTCTACACCTCTGGCATTTACAGCTGCAGCAACAGCTGTCTGAGAAGCACTGTTAATGGGGCTCTAGACCAAAAGAGCAGTTGCTGGCGCTGCACATAAGGCTGAGCAGGGAAGAGGAAGACTGGGCAAGGAGCTGCCACTGCCTTCTCTTTCTCAGGCTGTAGTGGGTCTCTTATCTTTGCTGCAAGACTGGCAGACAGGGAGATGCTCCCTGCCCCAGCAGCATAATGGGAACAACCTGTATGCTAGACATGGCCTAGCCACACCAGGTCCAGCTTGCTCAGCCTAAACAGTGCTGGTTTGAAACTCTAATTAAAACAAAACGAAGATAATAAATTTATGAAACCACAGGGTAGAATCAAAGTTTCACATGAGCCATTTCAATACCTGGTAGAATCTGACTTTTGCTTTTGACCAGGCTTCGAGAAGGTGTGCATTAGATCAAGCTAGCTACTGTGGTCTAGTATTATGCCTATCCAAACAAGTCCTTGCTGAATTTAGGTCAGGAAACACTTTTGTAGCTGTGAGGGAATGGAGCTGCTCCAATTCCTATTTCAAAGAAATGGCTTGAAGTCAAAAAAGCAATGAATTTTGTTCCCCTTAAAAAAAAAAAAAAAAGTTTTGACCTGACATTCTGCCTGGGGATCACTGTTTGGGACAGGCACATCCAACCTAAACATGGCTGGGAAGAGGAGACCTGCAGCATAATTGAGTCTCATTTTGTAGGAATTTGCACTGCACTAACACAGAGACTGAAGCTATTATACCCATAGCTACCTCTGCTCCCTTTCCAGCTGGCGTTTGAGTGCATTTGGTATTTTAGCAGGCAACAGGCTTCAGAAGGGTTGGCTACATAGGTTCAAGCAGGTGATGGTAAAAATTGGGGAACTGATGCATTTCAGTTCACCTCTGCATTGCTATGCAAATAAAGCACAGCTAGTAATGAAAAGTATGTGTTGTTTCACACTGAGCCAGGTAAATCCAGTTTAAAAAAAAAAAGAGTCTGGTGGCATATTAGATTGTTTATAGGAATAAAGTAGCTGCTTTGTGCTCTTGTTTTCACACTGGCAATTAGCATACAATTCTTTTCTGCTTTGGAAACTGGTTGATTGTATTGAGCTTTTTGGAAACAAACTGAAAAGTTTCTGAGCTCCTGAGTGCTGACTTCTTTATTCTGTTCTTTGCATATCATAGCTGTCACAGCCTTTCTGCTTTTATCCTCCATGCTGAATTTGATTCAGGTTTAAATATATTTTGCATATTTCCTTATCATGTAAGTGCAATTGCTTCCAGTGAGCCTTGATTACTGTCATCCACTGTCATACCCTACTGCATCTGACCAGTTCCAATTGCACAGTAAAATAGCAGTTCGTGTAATTTTTATCCATGTCTTCAAATTTTATGCGGCAATTGTATAATACTCTGATTGTATGTCTGATATTTTAATGCTCCCTTAAGTGGGTCTTGAAAAGATCCACTGAAGTTCTGTTCCTTAATAAATTACCTAGAACTGATAAGCATGTAGAGCACACTTAATGTGTCCTCTTGTTTTCTTGCTTATGCTAAATCTACTTCTTTTTTTCTTGGCCAGCTGTAAGTGAGATGCAATTATCAAGAATTGTAACTATCAGTACCCTTAGACTGAGGTGAAGCTATTATGTGGAGATCAAATACCTTGTATTTCATAGAAAAGCTTATACTAAAGAATAGAACAGCTCACCGAGAAGCTTTGAGTTACCATCTCTGCTCCCTTGCAGGTGGGGCAATGCTCTCCCAGCTGTGGAGGGCCCTCCTGGGAGCGTACCCTTACACTACTTTCCAAACAATTTTGTTGTTGTTATGGTTACCAGCCACCAGCCACTCACTCTTACCACATTCCCACTCTGAATCACAACTTTGAACTACTTTATCTTGCTCCTGTGCCTGTTTCTGGATCTGTTTTGCCTCCCCTTTGATGGCTCAGTACTTCCTGTCCCTCTGCTTTCCAGTCTATCTCCACTAGGACTTTCTACCTCCACTAGGATGAGTTCGGGTCCCGCACACACCCTGACTTTCTCCTCCTCCTCCTAGCCTCCAGAGACACTCATCCCTGCTACTGCCATCATTATTCGTAACGTGGTAACCAACACCCCGTTCTCGCTCTTTCTCTTGTGGCCTGTCTGACACCCAAATTGTTTCTAAAAAGTTTGCAGTCTTCCACCCTCTCTCCACTTCTCTCACAGTCCAGCTCTCCGGTCCCTTTCTAATGTTCCACACGGACATAAATTTATATAAATGGTTTCAACATGGTGGTTGGTTCCTTGAGGAATGCTGTGCTACCTGTGGCCTATTTAGCTCACTTCTTAGGGGGAATAAAATGAACCAAGACACATAACAGGGTAGGTCATGTGGCTAAATCAAGCCTGGGGTTGTAGGCCTAGATAAGGGACGCTCCAGGCAGGAAGCCTAAGAATTAACTCTTTTTGTGTGAAGCTATGAACTGTTATATCCAAATGATTTCTTCTTTGCTGCCAAGTGAAGAACCTAGTGATTTAAGGCTGGAGTGGGAAGGTGAATCCTATTAGTAGAAAGCTCAAACGGAGAAGCTTATGAAACCTGCATTCAATGTTTTCTGGCTTTAGCTGGAATATTTGTGTCTCTCTAAGCCATGCCTCCTACTTGCTGTTTCTTTTCCTCTTTTGTTCACTTTAGCTTGGTTTGTTCCTCAGATTAAAAATATACTTTGTTGTAAAGTGGTAACTACTTTCTCTTACAATGTGTATATTTCTAAATGAATTAAACTATTTAATTAGTAATTATTCTGTAAATAATTGAACTGAGTCATACATAAATTTCAAAGAGTAAGGTGCTCTTCTATTGATGTTAATTAATATGACTAATAAAATAGATAAGGCAATATGAATAATGAAGCTAGTCTCACTATCCCATTATCTATGACACTTTCATGGCCTTGGTTATCTGGAGGAGTAAAATGACAAACACTTTTTTCAGCCAAAGGTATCTCTGACTGTGCTTTCCCTGGATCCATATTTTAAGCTTTTTAGGACACTCTGACCCACAGTTGCACTCTGCTATTGAGAGCAATTAGTTTCACTTAGCTTTCCTTTCATTTGAGAGAAACTAGACTATAATGCTGTGGTTTGTTAATGAACTTTCAAACATTATTTCAATCAAGCATGTATAAGCAATAGGTTTATTTTTGAAAATGAGAAAGAACTGCTAGTTTCTCAGAGTTTTTTTATATGTTTCACATCAACTTCTAAACTTCTGCTTGTTTAAATGGAACTGCCAAATGCTTGAAAGCTTGCTCATCATTGCTTTCTAGGTATCCTGGCATAATACCAGGTGTAAGTCTCAATTGCTGATTAAATCTCAAACCGAACGGAGATCCAGAATTAGTTGCTTGCAGGATGTAATACCTTATAAACACCAGGGGAGAAATAAATTAACACGTCTCAAGACGGATTTTGGTAAAGGTCTAGAATACATAAGTGATTGTTTAATGATGTGACATCCACATTTCCTGTATTAAACTATATTAGCTGAATCATTTACAGAATCGTTAGCTGAACCAATACAGATAGTAACAAGGCATTGCTTTGGGGTGGCAGGAACACCATATAGAGCAATAGGTCAGACAACAACAAAAATTTAAAGATTACTTCTCCTTCCACACCTTGAAAGCCCTGGAACAGGGACACTGAGCCTGCATCCAAGCAGAGCCTCAGTAGCAGCACCTCAGCTGTGCCACGGACTCTTAGGACACCGCCAAACCTCGCCACGGGGATCTGCAATGTACCTTTTACGGAGAGCTCACAACAGCAGTATTGCTTATGCTGAAAGTCTTTGCCACACCCCTGGAAAGCACGTCTAGGCTGTGCCCTGATCCTGTCTCATCTGTACCAGGCAGGACTTCCTGAACCTGCTGGTCTACAACGCTTGAAAGCCTGGCCTGACTTTTACTGTTATCCATCAGCACCTCATAGCAGAGAAGCTGGGGGAGAAGACTTGAGAGAAAACTTTTTCAAGAACTGATCTTGACAAATTTCACTATTCTACCAGAAGTTGTCTCCACTCCTAATTGACAACCCACAGATAGGAGCAAACACCCCTCTGCCTGAACCGGCAGCTCAGCACAGCAGTTTGCCTGGATTTTAGGACGAGGGGGAACCGCTGTGCCCCATGGTCTCTCTGTTTCAATAAAGCAGGGACTAAATACTCTCTCCTTAGTTGGAGCTTGCAGGATCACCAGAGTTTACAAGCATCCAGCAGACCATGCCACAGGCTGGCAGATTGGAAGCCTTCTGAGATGAGGGTCATGCTAAGGACAGCACGGCAGGAGACAAGATAAAAGTCAGCAATTGCCATATATTTTATTTCTGGCAAATCTAATGCTCTGATGACTATAAAATAACACCCCTCCACCTTCCAAAAAAACCCACCTACCAAACCCCACCTTATTCATATAGGTCATGGGAGAAAAAAGGCATTTCCATGGCATGATACTCATCCAGAAGACACTCAAGGCTCCTGACTTAAGTTTGATCTTCAGGCTATACTTGGAGTAACCTGGCATTTAAAGGAAAGCTAGATGTTGACTACCTGATCCGTGAACTGAAGAGTCCACGAACCCCAAGCAATGCCATTAGAAACCGCATTACTGGAGATCGCCAGAATTACTTGTACCTCTGCTCTAACAGCATTTCATTTTAAACAGCTATGAATCTTGTCAAAGGCAGACACAATTCATTGTTTCTTTCTAGGTCAGCCTTCAGATTAAGATAAAGGGTTGTGTCCTGAGGCACCTTACCTGGAAAGAACATCGGCTCACTCACTTCTTCAGAGGGGACCGCAAAACAAAAGCTAGACACCAAACGCTCATTAAAGCACCTAAGTTGTTTATAGCCTCCATCCTTGTTCAGCAGGTTTCCAATATTTCAGGTTCAGTATGAGCCCACAGCTGACTTTGGAGATGCTCCAAGGCAGGTCTGTGAAGACCTTTTCCCACACCTATTTCTGGAGTGAATGTAACAAACAGTTGTATCAACTACCCCCACGGCCTCCAAACTCCACTGGTTCTGAGCTGAAGATATGTAGTCCCCAGCTTCTTCTCTGAGTACTTCTTAGAGCTCCAGTTCATCCTTGAGGGCCTTCTTTCATCCGGGCCAAGAAAGCCCTCCTCTTTTCTTTATAGCCTGACAAGTCTGAGCAGATTAAAGAGGGGGACTATGGACAGTTATTATGGCAGATAGCCTGGTTGGGCAAAATTAGGTCACTTGCCAACCTGTTCATAATTCAACATGTCCTTGATACATGGCTTTTAACATAGGATTTGATATTAGCTAAACTTGTTAGTGAAAGAAAACAGTCTCTGAACACTGAGTGCTTAATGGAAGAAGGTGCAGGTGCCATGATATGGTTTCCCACTAGTCCTAATGGTATTGAGGAAGTTCCAGCTATGATCACAGTCGCACATTTAACCCTTCTGTTGTGGAAGAGGCCCACAGGCAGTTCCTGCACATTTAAGCTGCCAGCTCAGAAAATGAGGGGCACTAGATATGCTGCCTCTGTGGGGTTACTGATGGGGTGTGCTGCGCACAGGCACTGGCATATTATGCAACGGTGTGCCAGTGCATGTTGCACAAGGAGTGTGGTGGAATATATTTGGGTGGTTTGGTGCAGTTTCTGACAGGGCTGGGTTTTCCAGTGTTGGCCAGGCTGCGCCTTGGGGTGTGCTGTGAGGAGTGGGGTTTTCCTGCTGTGTTGCTCCCGCAGTGCTCTGAGCTCTCCTCCGCTGCCGGAGAGGGTGGGCGCTCAGCAAGGCAGCCGGGTGCTCCCCCCCCTCAGATTCGGATACAGCCCTTTCACCGAAAGTGAACATTGCCCAAATAGGTACTAGCCGCTGAGTGAACTGAGCATGTACTTTCAAGTGAGGAAAACAGAGGTGAGGTTTTAAATAAGAAGTGGGATTTTAATTCAGAACAAATGCAGAAGGCCACAGTATGTGTGGTATGTTCATAGCAGCTGTGAGGCTTAGCTCTCTTGTTTTTAATTATACTCTAATATGATAGCACACCACATTATTCATGTTCTTAATAACATGAAGGCTTGTATTGTAAGGCTTGTATAAATGAATGCTTGCATTGTTTAAGGAGATGCAAGCGGAGAGACCCTGGGGATATACAAAGCTCAGACTTTTAAAAATAGCAAGATTCAACTACTTCAAGTGTTTGTTTCTTTTGACGTGATCCATTAAACATAAAATAGTATGGCTTTATCTGCAGCACACTCAGTTCCTCATGGTCGAGGCACAAAGGGTTTTACATGGGACTGCAGCAAGGATAAACAGGATTCTTAGCTGAAAACCAGCTATCCAGGGCTGAAATGTTCAGTGTAGGCTGCTACAGGATGTTTTACAAATGTTTCTGGATCATCATTAAGCAGAAAACCTGTTTGAGTGCTACTCCCTATGAATAAAAATTACTTATCCCTGGCAGCTTTGATATAATTACTTTATAAATCAAATAGGGGACTGACTGTAGCATTTATGTGAGAAACATGTCTGGCGCCAGAACACAATGCGCTCAATGGCAAAAATTTGCTGAGGAAAGTTTTGTCTGAAACTACCTTCTTTTTTTTAACACCCTTATTTAATTTCACTGTTAACATGAATAAGTTCCTTAAGCTCCTAGTGTCCCACCTCCAAGCAGGATGCCTGCTCTGTGATTCAGTAGGAAGGGTATAGCCTTGAGGAACTCACTGGACAGCAGTCTAGAAATTAATCCTAAACAAGATTATATTGTACCAGAGTTTAGAAAAGAAGAGGAAAAGAGAAAGGATGGGAAGAAAAGTCAGGAAACAAATAACTGCAATAAGTGATCACGGAAGAAAAGGTTCAAAAGGAGACAGAGGAGACTGGGTGACTGAAAAAAAACAGTACAGGTTGGAGAGGACATCCAGTAAGCTGGAAAAAGAAACAGAGATGGTCAAGGGAGAATGTTCTCAGAGTGTACATCCAGTGATAACAAAATAATGCATTTTCATACTGCATTGCTCTATCTAAGCTCTTTTCAATTAGTGTATATAAAAGCCTTAGCCTATTAATATATGCACTATCCTGGATTGATATTGCACTCATAGTTAGGGCCAAATCCCATTTGCCTTACTTTCTGGATTAATGTCATTGTTCAAGTAGGATTTGGCTGCAATATGTTAATTAGTTTCATGGGTTGTTGCTTTTTCTTGAACAAGGAGACAGAATGTTGAGGAAAGATGAGCTGGAGAATCTCAGTGGGAATTAGAAAATAATCAACAGTTTGAGCTACTATATAGTAAGGCTTGATTTTCAGACTCACCTTAACTATAACTACATATCTGCATGTAATGATTCCCAGAGGGTTGCTAGCTATTTCTTCATTGTTTAGCTTTTGATGCTTTCATCATGCACCCAATTAACAGTGCCAGATACAGACTGGGGAAACAGTGAGCATAGTCTAGATCTGACTTTTAAAAAAACGTATTTTTGCTATGATTACCATCTTAGTACAGCTCCAGGATTTAGATTCCAGAAAATCATTCTGTTCCAAGAATTGGCCTTTGTCAGAGTTAAAATATAGATTCAGGTACAATGATTATTTCCTTTATAGGAAAACTCAATTTAAAAGCAACGAACAAACCAACCCCCAGACTTACATCTAGCAGCAGTACAACATTTCTTCCCAAGTCTGGATGTAGTTTGCCAATCAAGAAAGAGATCTCACAAAATAGCCCTGCCAAATGACACCAATTATCTGTAATTATTTTTCACTTTTAATTTAAACATCTAAGTACTTGATTGTACCCATAAAGGATTTATACCTAAGATGACATTTTGTAGTGCAGATTTGCATCTGCCATTTTTTGCACAGACAATGCCTGAGAAAATCGGCTTGTGTTTTAAAATTTTGCCTGAAATAGTACACAAGTCATGCGACGCCAGAATAAGCACATATGAAATATCAACCGTGAGAACAGGTATGGTGCTTGTGCAGGACTCCAGAGGTCTGTCTAGCCCTTTGCAATATGTCTTGGAAGGGTGGAAGGGCATATCTCTTCCAGTTGGTCCTGGGATGAAACCAGAGAACGAAAGAGAAATTGGGGCATGAACCATAGTTTATGTGGTAAATGTATGACTGACAATGACTCAAATGACAAATTTCAGAGCTCAGTCTTATGCTGAACAAAGAATGAGTGTTGCTGAGCAGATCACTTGAGCATCTGCTTAGTCAGTTTACAGAAGAGTTGTGGTGTGACTGTGGTTTTGGCTTGAGACAGGAGGGTTCTCCAGTATTGTAAAAATTGATCCATTTTTCAAGGAAGGAGGCTCAAATTCTTTGGCATTGTCTTTTGGAGCCTGATTCAGCTTGTGCTGCAAATAATGGATATTTATTTACCCCTTGGCTTTTAAGGAAATAGGACAGGTTCTTTGGCATGCAGTGGAAACAAAACTGCATTTCTGGAGGCCCCTGTGATTAAAAAGTGGGGTGGGGTGCTCAAAAAGAAATCTTCTTTATGCTAATTTGTGCTGAAAAAGCCTCTGTCATCCTATCAAAGGAGCAGGAATCAGAGAAATGAAGATGTATGCAGGCTAAAGGGCAACTGAAGGGAAAAAACACCTTTGATTCAAGTGCTACTATTATTGCTAAGACATCAGACATCTATATTATGCAATACAGCTATAGTGTCTTAGTAAATAACATTGCATGTGAAGATAGAGCATGTCCTCTGCCTGGTAGGTCTGCAACCCTAACTGAATGATTAATGAAATCAGAGTCTGGGTGCTTAACTATGTATAAAAATGATAATGTGCCAGCTTGTATCTTGGGATAATGGAGACAGACTAGTCCTGACAGTCATCCAAAGGGATTTCATTTCCCAGATATTTAATACAAGCTGTTCTGTGCCTTGGTCTGCACACCATTATATTTTAACACAACATTATGTAGCAAAGACATTAACTTCTTAGAAGGTACATCATATGTGATATGTTTTTCATTCACGAGAGCCACAGGACAGAGCCAAAATGCCATGTTGTAGAGTTTGGCTGTCATGATCAATTTGTAGAATAAAATAAGTATCTATTTTATTTCTTCTAAATCAAAGTCAGCAGTGAAACCTACTTATTGTCATAGGGACCACATTTAAAATTCCAGAAGCTGTTTAGTTGATTAATTTGATCTGGGAAGTTTACAGATCTCTTGAATAGTAAATATCATGTTAGTAATAAAAAAAATATAACTATGATAGAGAAGCGTGATATAAAAAGCTCCAACAAATTAAGTTTCTGAGAGATGATCAAAATCATATTAGCTAGAAGCTGAGTCAGATAAACATCTTACATGGAAAATAACATGCTATCTATATCTCCTCACTGTGACTGTCTGTCTACCTAGCTAAGGACTCTAAATAGTGCATAATTATAATGTGTAAGTATTTCTCTGTAAATTATTACACTGCATGACATTTGAGATAATGTATTCACTCATTTTTACAGCATATTCCTGGATTCAGTGTAGGCCTCAGAAACAACAGAAGACATTCACAGTCTCCATACAAATTGGCTAAAACATTAAAAAATAACTAATTGAGTATATTGTTAACTTACTATTAATGTAAAAAACCTGTTCTTAGTTTTAAAATATGTTTTCTGATAAAGGAGCTCAATAATGTACAATTTCATTCAAATAAAATTTTACTGGAATAGACATTTTCGGTTTTAAATTATATTAATCAAGATAGCTGAAGCATCCAATAGGAACTGAGGGGAAAGGGGCATACCGACTGTTGACTCAGCAAAGCCATGGAAAAGGTTAATACCAGTGTACTTAGAAACCACAGCCCCTTCCGAAAGAGAAGTCAGTTTATGAACCATTAGAACTCATGCTTCTATACCTTGTGTTTTACCTGCTTCTCCTATTTCACACTGAGAAATACGTGCATCCCAAATCCTTTCATTTGTGTGGCTCTTACCTTATTCTTTAGGCCTCAATGAGATGCAGAGGACAGCAAATAGACCCTAACTTCCCCTCCTTAAACAAAACACACTTTCTCCTCTGCCAAATATCTACTGCAGCTCATTCCTTCCCCCTTCCCGGCCCCGTCATTTCCCATCTGAGGTGAGAAGCTTGAGTTTTGGTTATCTCTACTCTCTGCAGAAGCCTATGTGAGGGCATATAAGAAAGTAGACTTATCTCAGCTTTCCCTTGAAAGAAAAAAAAGAAAGTAAATTCAAGAGTTCTCGCAGCCAGTTCTCATTCCCACTTCAGTGGGTAGCTGAGTCTGGTTTCACTCTCTCCTTGTCTGACTGCAGGTGAGATGAAGGGTGGCAGCCTGGGCTCTGGCTTCCCCGTGCTGCAGAAGCAGGACCTCTGTGCTGTGACAGTGTCACAAACTGATCCTGATAAAGTCAAAGTAATTCATGTCTGAGTACAGTAAGGCAAAGTAGGAAAATGATCATTAGTTTGTAGATGAGCCAGTGCTTTTTGCAGGTGTACAAAAGGAGTACTCAGTCTGACTGTGTGCTGTGCTTTTTTTCAGAACTTGGCCTTCTGAGTAAGCTGAAATTGCTTTGTTGTTTTTTCAGTCAAGTTAATTGGAGGTCAGAAAAAGTGACAATATTGGTCTTCTCTGTGTGTGTGTGTGTGTGCGTGCGTGCGTGCACACGCACACGCGTGTGTTTAAGCCAAGAGAAAACCTCAAGCTATCAGTAAGTGGGTTTTATTTACAGTTCGTATTCAGTCTCATTCCATTCCTTGCTCCAGCTGTATGTCACTGTCAAGTGAAGAAGTATTTTCAGCTCTCTTTCATAAAATAGCAGGGATCCGTGGCCACTCATGGATATTGCAGTAAGGGCTCTGAACACCACAGAGGGTGAGGTGCATCTTAAACCCTGGCATTGGGCAAAACTCAAACACAGCAAGGGTGAATGTGCTTAACATATTTGAAAGAAGTAACCACATTGCCAAAAAATTGTTTAGTATCATGGAATAAAAGTATGAATAACGTGTAAATACTGGGATTTTGTGTTCTGTATATTAGATTTTTAAACTTCAGGGTGCTTACTGTCTGTAGGGGTAGGTCCCATCTTGAGAAAGAGGGTTTGATGCTATATGGTACAAAGGCAAACAGAATAGTTTACCCCCCCCACCCCAGTCTTGTTTCCCTTTAATCAAAAAGAAATCATTTGGGATGAAAGTGTAAATTTGCTGTTTGCATACAGAAGCATGTGTGTCCATTATCGTGCTTTTATTTAAGCACATGGCAACCCATGCAAGGAAATGTGATAATTGACGGGTGTGACATATTAACCTTCACTGGTGGGAAATGGCTCAGAACCAGTTCAGCTGCTGGCTGAAGTGAAATCACAGCGCTGGTAGCAGTAGATGCTATATTATTGTCTGAAGAAGAAAAAATCCTGCTGCTATTTCCAAAGGGCAGTGGGGGAGGGGGAGAAGAAAAGCTTTGTGAGCTGATTCATTCTATACTTCATTTAAAAAGATGGAAAACTGCTAATTGTTTGAGAAACCCAGACCTTATTTCTGATATTTCTTGCTAGAATTCCTGAATGGAGTGAAGGCCTGTAATTAGCCCTTATTCATTTCCTCTTTTCCATAAAGTCTATGCTCTATCATTTCTGTAGGTTCTAAAACACTTGTAGTATTTTGTGGAGATACCTTTATTTTCATGTTGACAATACATAAAAGATAAAGAAAAAGAATCATTAAATAATAGGTACTAACAGGATATTCTCAAGGCATCTTGATCATTTTCCAGAACTTTATATATTTTTAAAGCATAATGCAAATACAATGATGTTGGAAAAGGTCTAGGTAAGGTGACAAATCTGGCAGTTCTCCATGTGGCTTTGTGTCCCGCAATGTGCTATGTCTAGGACTGTTGATCGAATTAATGTCATCCAAATGATTAAATATCTGTGTGTATTGCTTGAAATCTAACTAAGCAACCTGCATTCTAAAAAGCAGAACTATTCAGAAGGTTAGAGGCGGGAAATTAGAAATAAGCCAACAATGTTAGAGAAATTAATGACTTCAGTGTTCTAGTGCTCGTGTGTTTTCCTAAGTCAGCATGGAAACAAAATGCCAGGAAGGTTCTCAGATGTCCAAATTCTGAGATAACTGAGATGAAGATAAGAAATTCTTTCTCCCATCCCCTATCTTTTCCAACCTTGATAATAGAGACATTGTTTAAGAAAATCTAATTGCTGCTTCATATTATTTTTTAAATAAATGATGTTAGTGCACCATACGGTTACTGCAAAATGTTGTCCTGTTAGGGTTTCTCTCCCCTCACTTAGAGGTGACACGTTGCAAAAAATGCCTGTTTGTAATGTAATAGAGCAATTAATAACAGCTATTCTAGTGATTTTCAGGCAAGCATTGAACACTTAGGAATAGGTTTGAAACCAAAAGACTGCTTTGCATGCTTAGGTTGATCAAGCAGCCACAGTTTGCAATAAATTTCAATAGTGATAATGTGGGTTGAAGTCAAACTAACAACTTAATGATGTCATGCCTTACCATTACCAAACTCTGCTACTCAACCTTTCCTTCTGTTTTGTAAAATCATTGAGTGCCTGAATTAAGATGTGTAGTAGCCTTTTTTTCCCTTTAATTTTGTTTTTCTAAGCAAATTAAATCATGAGTCTGGTTTGCTTTTGTTTAGGGGTTCATTATATTCCAGAGTATTTATGAAAAAACTTTAGCTTTTAAAATTTAGGTGGCAAAAAAAATGCCTAAAATTAGTTCCAAAATATTTTTCATTACTGTAGTGTTGCAGTTTCCTGGTATTTATATCATGTTACTGACTACCTAGAATGGTTATCAAATCCTAGATACTCCCAGGAAACAGTGGGCTGAAAATGATTAACTGGAAATATACATCAAATCTGTGACTGAGAGGCATTAATGGGAGTCAAGATTGACTAGTGAGCTATTTAATAAAAGATAAGAATATAATCTGTGTATATAACATAATATGTAACTAAACCTTCCTATAATAGAGAGTCCAATCAGCTCCTCATTTTCCCCGAGTTCCTGAATTTGGGCTACTTGTATCTCTGAAGTTCAGTGAGCAGGTTAGTTTATTTTTATTTTCTTTATTACAAAGTAACAAAGGATCTGTTTCAGATGAATAAAATTGCAGAAAACTGCAGACCTGAAACTTCATCTTTGTTGCAAAGTCTGTGAACTTTGATCACGTCATTTTGTTTAATATTGCCACAGTCTCTAGTGCAGACAGCCTGTTAGTAATTAGAGAAATTTCTCTTTAACATATGTGAAATCAGCAATAGTAATGAATCTGAGGTCAAAACCAAGTTAGGTTTCCCCCCTTCTCTTTTTATTCTGCAAAGCAAAGTACTACGCAGAATGAACAGTTTTTACAGCTAGAGGTCCTGTGTTAGGATTGACTGTCCCCTTAAATGCCGACAGTCCATTTACCAAGTGAAATAACAGAGTAAAAAAAAACTCATGACCCTGAAAACACTGGTGGCTGCAGAAAGACTTTTTGCCCTTTAAATTACAGGTTGCAGGAACATTACGCTGAATCATTTGATCCTTAAATTGCTTTCTAAATTCTGGATAACTTACGTTAAACTCTAAATCCCAGCTACCAAAGAGATCTTGGTGTCAAGTGTAGTGGCTGGCTAGTTATAACTGGGTTTGGTATGAAAGTAACAGAAAAGCTTTCCTTCTTCTTCCTTATAAGTTGTCTTGCTGAACTCCTGTCATTGTGCAGACAGTGTGAGTTCTGGTATGCACATGTATCTACTAGGGTGCTTAATAAATATAACCTCAGCTTCCTGCAAAAAGAGATTCTGGGGGCCTCACTCGTCTCACAAAATACACTGTACTTTGTAGTGTACAAATCCAGGGGTTGCAGCAGTCAGCTTTGCCTTGAGTGGACCAGATCAATGTTTTGGGTGGGGAAACCTTCTTTGGCTTATTCAGTCAGAAACATTAGAATAGCTTAAGAGCCAGGGATATGTCATGTAAATGAACTCAAGCAGCTCTACCACCTATTATGATCACAGTTTCCTTCTGTTCTAAGGGGCCTCACTGGGTATAGGAATCAGTACAGCCCTAGGGCTTCTCTATTAGATTAACCAGAGCCTGGGTTTGTTCAACTTCCAGACATGCTGCAAAGTCTTTTTTCCTTCCTGGAAGCTTTTGAGTAAGGATTCAAAGGTGAAAGGGTTGGAGGTTAAAGTTCTGACCCTCCTCTTCTCCAAAGCCCTTTCCTTCAAGAAGGGAACAAAACAAATCACTTAAGCATGTGTCTATCTAAGTCAGTATTGGCAAGTCTCATATGTTTTGTGTTGATCTTTAGGCTTTAGCTGTTGGAATAGGGATTCAAATACTCATCTTAAATTAAAAGCTGGTTTTGTAGCCCTTGTGGTTCTGGATTACAGCTTGAAAATATGAGTCCAGGGAGAAATAACATCTTAAACAAACAAACAAACAGCCCTGTTAGTTTGGGAGGTAGTGCCTGACTCAAGATTTTTGGATCCTGTGTTTGGCAATATTGCTAGCTGAAAGCATGCGATTACTTTCAGTAGAATAAATGGGACTTGATATGTGTTTTATAAACCTTGCTGGGTTGGGGTCTGAGAATGACTTAAGGACAGTTTTATAAAAATGTGACTTACCACTTCAGAAAGTTAACTGGAAAAGCTAACTAGATTTTTGTACTGTGAGTGTAATCTTTCAAACTGTATTCTGTTATTGAGGGACTGTGCTAATTTGGAGACTTTACTACACGGATCAAATTTCTGTTTGGCTTTATGAAATTGCTATGTGATGGAGTGTCCTGTGGTCTGTGGTGGATGCAGAGAATGTGTCACACTTTTGTTGGCCAGGAGCAACTTCCATTTGAAAAATGTTTTACAGCTACTTATTTAGGCAAGAAAAGGAAAAAGAAAAAAACAACAAAAAACACCTTGGATAATGACTCAGACTTAAATTGTGGCTTTTAATATCCCTCCTAGGATTTTTCACTCTCTTCTGCCTGTGAGCAGGAGGTAGGGAACTGAAAAAGGTGGGGTAATGGATGAGCAGAGTACTTTGTACTTGGCAGAGTTTACAGTCTGGGGTTGCCTTTTTCCTTTCTGCAGTATATCCCTTAGGGAAGATGCCTGTCTGCAGAGTGTTCAATTAGCTGAGCTGTCAGGGACATGTGTGTTGTGAAAAGGCAGGCTTGCACGGATTCCTGGTGATCTTTATGGATGGCCAAGGTCTCCTTCTCATAGCTTTAGCGTAAGCACTAGATTTATCACTTTATTTAGAGAGAAGTCATGGGTGGGTATGAGACAGAGGTAAGTTGCATAGAAGAGAGACAAGCTATTGCGGAGGTAGTTCTTTTGTCTGCCAGCTAATTAGATAAACCACAGCAACAGAACATAGAAGATCCCTTAACTCATTCCAGAAGATGCCAATGTCATTATTTTGGGTTCAGAAAGGGAGAAATTAAGATCTTCCAGATAGAGAAGCAAGAAGTGGCTTAGATATGTGGGCTGATGGAATTTGGTAGGAAATCTCTCACCAGGAAGCATCAGTGCTCAGTGTTTATTTGCTGCTGTCAGTCAAGACAAAGATGAAACAATAATTCTCTAGTTTCAGTAGTAAGTCACAGGTAGGTGCTGGAAAGATATGTGGTTTGAATTAGATGGCTGTGATTTTGCTTGGCAGGGATGTCTGGTCCATAGAAAGTAGGTTACTGAGGGGCCTACTTTACTTTTGCATGAATAAAATTAAGCAACATTAGTAATGGGACCACACTTAGGAGAAGAGAGTGGAGATTTGCTGTAGTATCTACTCGTTTTCATCCAGAAGTTCCTATCATCAGCCTCTACTATTCCTTGGAGGGAAAATGCGGAAAGAATTGGTCAGCATAGAGAGCAGTTTGCTTTGGGCTTTCAGAAAAATTGGCAACACTCAAACCACATCAGCATTCAAAACTGTGAAGCCGGGGATGACCTCTGTCTGAGAACAGAGTTCGTATCTGAGAGAGGGATTGTAAATCTGGCATCTTTAGCTAATATAGTGAACAGCAAACTTTGCGGAAGGATTGCCTGTCTCTGTGTTCCAGCCTTCACTATCTCCCATCAGATATTAAATGAGACAGCAAATTCTTACTTTAGGCCCTGACTCGGCAAAACAGGTTATGTTGCATTGTTTTCAATTACTCACATGCTAGAAACTAATCTCTTGCTCAAGTGCTTTGTTGATTTGAACCTGCGGTTCTTTTTGAGACCTAGTTGTGACTCTTTTGTAATGTTTTTCAAGACATCTATCAACTGTGCAGATAAAAAGCCTGCGCTGCACTACAGAGAGGAAGGTAGAGGAACTCACACAGCTTTTACTTCAGTAAGCTGCATTCCGCAGATAGGATGAGCTTTCCTTCTTGACCCTGTGCTACTGCTCTACCTGTAGCATGCCTTTCTCCTCCTTCTTCCCAGGAGTAAAGCGAAGCCCAAGACAGAGGGCCCTAGCAGGATCTCACAGCCTTTTGATTTGTAAATGCTTTTTCTTTTTCAGTCATGTGAAGGTACAGTAGCCACAGACATTCTCACCTTCCTCCATCTTCCACAATCATTCTGGAGGCTGATAAATGTTTGGTTATGTTTGGAAAATATTTTGACATTCTTTGCAGAAAAACCCCATAGAAGAACAAAGTATCCATGTTGCTGTTTTATAAAAGACCCCATTAAACTAATGACGCATTAATGAGTGTACTAGTATGTTGAATCTTTCTCATGTAGGAAGGGTGCAAAGTCATTTCACATAAATTGCAGCCCATTATTATAAATACTTTGGCATGTGTTTCCCTAGAGGTGGAACTTTAAGCCAAATATACAGCAGCAGCTGTGGTGACACATTATGCAAAAGCTGTTCCAGGCGCTGTGCTGGAAGAATCAGTGTTGCAGGCTAACAGCACAACGGCACGTATTTTAAACCATCCTATAGCAACAATTCTGAAGGTCCAATAAATAGCTGTGTGTATCTGAGCTGAACAATATGAGCATTCATCTCTCTCATCCTTTCCCAACAGTCTTGTACCTGACTTAAACAATTGCATTCACTGTATATCAGATTTTAGTGATAAAGAAGTCTCTCCAAGTTAGATTTGTGTGGTAATTTTTATAAGAAATAGCTGTATATATTGCTGCTGTGGCACTCGCAAGGGTATGAATTTTCTCTCCTACATCTAACTTTCAAGGTCTGTGCTAAATGGGAAGCAATGTAAGGTATTGTGCAAGAATAACTGGTGTCCAAATGGATCCCCAAGACATGTAATTATACTTAGGTCTCTGAGACCTTTCACAGATAATTCTGCCCTTTCAAGTGAGGACCCCAATTTTAGGAAAGTTACACAAATTTTTCAGATTTTGGAACAAGGGACAGTAATTGTGTGTTTTTGCAGACTGTGCAAAGTTGTGTCTGTGCTTTTGCGCCTAAAAGCAGCCTAGTCCACTTTTCCAGTGGGCCAAGAAACATTCAGTCTTTCTCCAGCACACTGGCAAATCCCCAGAAATTGGCCTGCAGTAGATTTGCCTGGTTTCTATAAAACAGTTCCCCATCCTTTTAAAATTCCCACTAGCTTTGCCCCTGACACTGGCTTTGGCTGAGCCTTGGTACTCTGCTTGTCCTCAGTGGGAAACCGTGAAGAAAACTTACTCGAGTACCTCCAAATGCTCATGGGTGGGAATGATGCCAACCAGACCCAATATCAGGCCTCACCTACTGGTACAAGTAGCCCCTCAAAGCATCATTTTACTTCTGCTCTTGTTTCCACAGCTGAATCCTGCAACGCATGCATGGATAGCGTGCATGTCTGCGTGGTGTGGCAGATGCGGACAATGGGCAGTCAAGGTGGGGACCGAATATACTGTAAGGGTGAAATAGGCATATTTTCTTCTTCATAATAAAGGGTCCTGGATGTTCATGGAATAGGATATCCTTTCTCTTCTTCACTTTACAGGAAAGCAGCTATATTTCTCCTTTTCTTCAACAACCTCCCCAGACTTATATGGGTGTGTCTGTGTGTGTGTGTACATGTGTTATTTCATAAGCAGGATTTGGACTGACAGTAAAGAAAACTCATTTTTTTCTGATTCTCTAGTTTTTGCACGTCTGTTGGTGTCTAAATGAAAGCAAGGTTTTTTTTCCGCCAAGCCTTAAAATGTAGCATTACTCTTGTTCTCTCCAAAACTTGTTCTGTGGTTTTTGTCAAATTCGAAAAGTCTAATATTCTTCTTAAAAGCATATTAGTCATATTGAACAGAACTTTGTGGTAGCAAGTCCAACATCTGATTTCTAATTAATCGTACTCTGTGTTTATGTGCATGCTTTAATTTGACACTTCTTTTTTTTAGAAAACTCTCTTGTCAGAATTTTTTTTCAGTCTTGTACTCCTGGGACTAAGTTTGGCTCTCAAGTATGGCCTGGGGCCGTCAGTATTTCTAGGTCTTTGAACATAAGTGACAAAGTATGTACCAAAAATTGAGAAAGGTTTCCCAAGTTGGTTGAACATCAGGGCTGAAACACTTAGGAATTCCTCCAATTCTTTTCTTCTAAATGCAAATCCTACCATTCGTCTGTGCAGCTGTGAGTGCAAGCCCTAGAAAGATCCTGATGGTATTTATATTAACTTCCACAACTGCTTTTGATTTGAGATGCAAAGCAAGCATTGCACATGTCATGCAGTTACGGGGGGCAAGCTCCTGCGCTGCACCTCTAATCTGCAATGGGTTTGGGAGCGCAAGTGCCTGTGTGTGCCTTCTGGGGCTGTTCAATGCCACTGGGGCCACTGCAGCTTTTGGGCATGTTCACAGAGTAGTTGCTCTGTGACCATGGCTTTCATCAAGGTGTCTGAGAGGGCTTTCAGCAGTACAGCTGTGCTAGCAGAGAGTTCATTTCAGGCTTGAAAGGCTACCAAATAAGCGGTGTAATTACTTGGGAGGAGGGCCCAGGCAGCGAGCGCTTGTGGTGA
Source organism: Dromaius novaehollandiae (assembly GCF_036370855.1). NCBI lineage: Eukaryota > Metazoa > Chordata > Aves > Casuariiformes > Dromaiidae > Dromaius > Dromaius novaehollandiae. Next base: position 33,405,842 of record NC_088099.1, read on the forward strand.
ATGGGTGAGCCGGGCCCTGTGCCTGGCCACCGTGTGGGGTGCCTGGCCCCGGGTGCCGCGGTGCGCTGCAGCCCACAGGCTGCGTGGCGGCTGCCCCATATGTGCTCTAACGGCACGGAGGGGAAGGGAAGATTCAGGTCAAAAATGAGTTTAGTACTGCGTGTGAGCCCTGTGGGGACCGCCGTGAGGCCAGTGCTGCTCAGGTTGTGCCGGGGAGGCAGTCAGCTTAGAGCTGCAAGCAGCGTAAGCCTTAGACATACACCCAGGTTCCTCTGCGTTGCATGGTCCTGGTGTCCCCACAGCTCTTGTGGCTGAGGTATGCGCTTTTGCCTGCATGACCTATCGCTCTGCCTTCAGCCTTGCTGCTGGCACATGTCTCAAGCTTTTAAAACAAACAAGAGTTGCCTTTGCAAGCAGCAAAGTTTGGCGAGGAAGACTCAGCACTTGCCCCTGGCAGTGCTTCTGCACTGCATTTTAGATGGGCTGTAACAGTGAGGAGAAATGCCTCCAGATAATAAGAAAATAATTCGATATTTTTCTAGAAGTGAGGGAAGGAAAGGGCAAACGTGAATGCTTTGGAAAGTCCTGCTTCTGGCAGTGTTGTGTCCTGTGGAAAGAGGGGTTTGGGGCCTTGGTAACAACGGGCTTGTGAAGGGTGGGCAGCGAGCTGCCTTCCTGGGCTGCACTTGGCAAAAGGGAGCCAGGAAGCATCCTCGGAGGCACCAGCTCAGCTGGAAGGCAGGGGAGGGGGGCTGCGAACAAAGGAGCAGGCAGGGAGATGGCCAGCCCCTCAGTGAAGGGATTGATTTCCCCCCGCCATCCCCCCACCAAAAGGTCATCTTTGTTTTTTTCTATTTGCTTAAAAAAACCCCCTGTTATTAAAATACACTCTGTTCTTGGTTTTCACCAAAAAGTTCTTTTTTTGTTGAGGAAAAATTTGGGAAATTTCAGACAACAATTTCTTTACATATTCTGATTTTGCTGAGGCTATTTTCTGCAGGAAAGGATATTTCTGCATGTGTGCATGCTTATGTATATGTGCATGTTAGAGATTCATCAGCTTCATCTGCATAGAAGTAGAAGGGGCTCAGCGCTATTCAGATAGATCTTTCTTACCTTTGCAAAGCAGGTAGAAATCATCTTTAAAAGGTAGACTGGCCAGTTGTGCTCTGGGAAAATACATGTATGCAGTATTTTTTGAAATCGCACAGCTCTGACCATATGACAAATTTTCTCCCGCCCATTTGTTTCTCAGGGTGTCATTTTTGCTCTTGATTTTTTTTTTTGGGGGGGGGGGGGGTTGGGAATTATCTTGAGTGGGAATTACGTTATGAAGGTGTTCAGAATCTCTGGGAAATCATTGTCCCTTACAAAAGATTTTTTTTTCTCTCAAATGTGGCTATAGCTTTTGGCTTTACTACTGACAATGAAGCGTGATAAAGATACAGCTGCAGCCTTCAAAAAAGACACCAATAAACACTGTTGCTTTAACAAAATTGTGTTATTTCATGAATTGTATTGAAAGACTGAAAAGCCTTCTCATTTAAGTGCCTTACAGAAAGCACAAAATTAATTTTATGAACTCAAGCTTTCTTAGTTACTAAAAAACCTGCTTAGATGGTCCTTAATTTCAGTCATAAGAATAGCTCCCATTAAAACAACAAACCAAAGAAAATTGACTTGAATGATAGGTATGTCAGCTCTTCCACTTGACATGCTTCAGAAGCCCCCAAAGACTTGCTGATGTGTAAATACATTTTAGCCAAGATGTGGGTAAAAATAGAAAGGAATCAAGAAATTAACTACTGTTGCTGAGAGAGGACTGGACTAATTAATTGTAAATAAGATGAGAAAGGCACTAGCTTGGCGCAGGAGGTACAGCCGCAGACCCCTCTCCGTTTGGCTTGCAGCAGAGCACCTGGGGCATCGCACGAGTGGCTCGGTTGCCATGGGGGCAGCAAGGGAGACCCTCTGCCGTCCCCTGAGGGAACTGGGTGCCCTGATGGAGCAAGGACCTAAACAAGGGGCAGGAGGAGTAGCTATCTAAAACCGTAGCAACCACTAGGAGAGGGATTTAGGTGGAATCAAAGTCATCTGGATCTGGCGTTTAGCCTTCCTGTAGTTCAGTCCCCCATCTGTAAAAAGGTGTTAGTCATACATTTTTCCATCTGTCTTACTGCTATTTGAGCTCTTCATAACTAGGGTTCCCCTCCTTGGTCTGCATGTTGGGATGATGCCTTGAATAGAAAGGCCCTGATCTTGTTTGGTGCTTCTAATTATTACCATAATATAAATAAAAACAGAGAAAGTAAGATGACAACCTCAAGGTCAAATTCTGCTGCGTTACATTCACCTTTTCCCACTGAAGCCTGTCAGGGTGCTAGTGAACACAGAATTTGGCCTTTAAGGTTTCAGTGTACGATATGCACATCTTGTACTGAGATTAAATATGAATATGTTTAAAGGTCTGCTTTCAATCCAAATTTTGACGGCTTGCCAAGGTAGCAGGGACTGAGATAGGATCTTTTGTATTATTAATTGAAGGCTATGCCTTTATTTCCTTTAAATTTTTTTAAAGCCTCCCTTCTGTGGTGGAAGAGATCTTGCTGCTGCTTGGATTGATTCCAAATACTGTTTTCCCCTTTAGCTAGAGCTGCAAAATGTAGTGGGCTTGATTCCTTGCTAAGTATCTTTTGTTAAATACTCACGATTCAGAGTTGCAGATACCTTAAGGTGAAAGGGAAACCAGATCAAGATGCTATTAACTGCCACTAGAAAGAAAACAAGCCATAATGTCATATGAGTTAATAACTCTAAGTAGCCTGTAAGATGCTGCTGTGGAATTAAATGCTTAACAATAATTCAAAAATGGCTTACAGAAATTTAAGAATGTGGATCATTTAGTACAGCTGAAATTATGCTCCTGGCATATATGTATGACACATGAGAGCACTTACCTGGAAATTTATTACCCAGCTCTGAGCAAACAAAGCATGACCTACATTTGACTAAAGTCAGCTGTCTCTGGCTAATCCTATGGGCTTCTTTTTATTAATGTCACAATTGCTAATGTGGTATAACATTGTCATTACTGAATAGCACAGCGGGATAAGCTGCAGCTGTTATTTCTCTTTCTATACCTACTAACTCATTAAATTTGAGTTTTGGGGAATACAAATTGTAAAGATTATTCAAATTCTGATTGAGAAATGGAACTACTGGGAAATTGAAGGTATATAAAGTAAAACTTTGAATTAAGGATTTTTATTTTTATTAGGAAGCTTGGAATGTTCACAACTGATTTTCTATTTCCTTGGCATTGGGCTCCAAATTAAGCCTGAGGTAGAGTATCAAGAAAAGTGGCAGAAAGATGGAAATTATTGCATGGTGGGCACTATTCTCTTTTTTTCTTTTTCTTTTTTTTCCCTTTAATGTTCATGTAAAGAGAACACTGATTGAACCAGTTTTATATGAAAAGATCATTAGTACACTGAGAATCTCCCATTGTTATTTTAAATAGCATAATTTCCTTATTTAAAATTCCTAAAAGGCACCAAAGTTTAGTTTTTTTTTTTTTTAACAAACTTAAAAGAATTGTGTCATGTACACTGAGGTAGGACTTGGTATTTCTATATAAACATATGCAGCAGCGAGAACTGACTTCTTCAAGAGTGAAAGGGAAAGTTTCCAATTTGTCTGCTTCAGGACTGAGACACTGGTGTTCCCTTTTCCTTTAATTAGTCTAGGCTTTCCCTGAGATCCTTACCTCATGCTTACACTCCTCATCCTAACGTCTGGCTGAAAACTAAAATAAAACAAAAAAAGCCTTATTTTAATATGGGGCGAGAGTGAAACTCATGGTTCCTTGCATTTCCTTGCACTGAATTTTAGCTTCTCTCCAAAATTGTGGCTGCTCATACAACCATGGTCAGGAGTGCTAGTTTTCAAAATGAGGTCTTCCAAGCTGGCTGCACAACGGTGATGTGACTGTCTTGGAGGAGCAGCCTTGGCCCAGGGGCTTCCCGGGCAGGCACACAGCCAGCCGTGCAGCCAGTGCACCAGCTCTGCAGGAGCCTCCTTGAGGGGACGTGGCCGGGGCTTTCCCACACCCCAGCTATTTCCTGCTTGCTGCAAAGCCAATGGAAACTGTGTCAGCCAGCGCAAAGTTAGGTCAGTGCTCAGGGGTCAGGACGCAGGGTGGATTTTAATGGAGCTAAGCTGATGGTTGCAGCTGAGGATGTGGCCATTAATTTCCATTCTATTGTTACAGTGAATAGGTTTATAAGCTAAATTCAGGGCATGATTTATTGCCCTATTACGGTTTTCCAGGGGTGTAAATCCCTTGACTTTCATAGAGAAACCTGGAGAAAGGCAGTGGTGGGTTTTTTCATTTCTTTTTTTTTTTGGGGGGGGGGGAGGTGAGCAGGAGGCTTAAAGCTGGGGCGTGATCTTGAAATAGTAATGAGAGATGCATGACTGTTGGGCTAATCCAGGAGCCTGAGTGAACCTGAGTTTCTCAAATCAAGATTAAAAACTCATCCTTTCTTTGGATAAATTGGAATAAAAATGATCTCTTTGGCATCCATGCACTTTGTTATGTTCTTCCTTCTCCCCTCCCTTATCAATGGAAAAAATAAGCATTAAGTTCCACGTTCACGTTTTAAAGATGATGTTAGTCTCTGGGCTGTTGATGACTGCTGGGGGATAGGTTGTCAAAGCAAAGGCAGGTGCTGTCTCCTCTGTACAGTGAAGGAGGCAGACACTTTGTAACATCAATGAACATAAAAAATAGGGAAACAATATGGACAGGAGAAGGACTTGAAATCAGTTGTTACAGAGGTGGGATGATCCACTGACCAGCCTTTGCTCTTAGTGGATGGACTTTGTTGCAGGCAATTTTCCAGAGCATGATGTGCTGTTGTCTGTGATCTCTGTGATAACTGTTAATGTTGATCCCTCTTCTACTGAATTTTCCCTTTATTGCATCACTCCTAAGTCTTGATCCAGTCATCTTCAAATTTCCCAGAGGTGAAGCAGTTTCTCCACCTTCTTTCCTCACACGACTTGGTTTCATGTGACCCCACGTCTTCTTCAGGCCCCTCTCTACCTCAGAAAGCCTGATCCCAGCTGCTGTCTTAATCTGTCTATTAACTACTTTCACAAGGTGTTACTACTAATACACTAACTACTGCTCTAATACACTAACCTTTAAAAACTGAGCCTGATGGGGGAATGTGGGGACCATAATGGACAAACTAGAATGTAAGGGAGGAGATGCTAAGGCTGCTTTTTGACCGGGGAGTGCGGGAGAGTGAGGCACTGCATGTGCGTGTGATGGCAGAAGAGCCTTTACAGAATGATTCATATGGGAAATATGCCATGGCCATACTGAAAACAAAACAACATCAGCTCAAATTCTGATGGGTTTGTAGTGAGAAGAAACACTTTTCCTTTTTATTAGGTGCTCTGTGGTCTGTGTGAGTAGGCTTGAGGCCTCAGCTTAATACTTGGAGAACTAATAGCCACCACAGGCCTTGGCCTTCCTCTAGGAAGACTTGATGAGCTGAGAGAGTCCCTCCAGGATATGACTTGGGGATGGGATGGTGTTTGGAAGTTCTCATTGCTCTACTTGTTCTGTGGAAAATGTGGATTTCAGGAACACAAATGTAGCATTTCTAATGCATAATACAAATGTATTTACTCAAAAGATGAGTTAATTATTGGAGGGTGTTTTTTTTTCAGCAAATACCACAGAATTTATAACAGGTAGCCGCATGGGCTGTATGTGACAATTAGAAACTTAAACAGTGCTTTTGTAAAACACAGGCTCCTCGGAGTACATGACTGTTTTTTCCCCATGTTTTCCTTTTTTTAAATCTCCATGCTTCTCCCATTTCCTGCCTTACGGTGTCACAGAGAGTGAAGTAAAAGCATTTCTGTATATCAGATAAAAGGAGTTCTTTATGGAGGGTGCTGAATAAGGAATCCCACCTTGTCTCTCCAGTTTCATGTGGGACTTGGTCTGAAGAAAACAGATTGTACAGACCAGTCATGAAATGAGTAGGTTTTGTGCCATCCTTTCCTCATCTATGGTGTAGGGCTATTCCTTGTAGAGCAGTTTCTTCACAAAATGAGCCCTTTCCCTTCCCTCTGATTAGTAGTTTGCTCCCTCTGTCTGTAACAATTGATAAAGCATGGGCAAGAACAGAACCGGGTTTGAAAGCATTATTTAGGATCTACGGAGCAGATGTAGCTGTAGGGAAACATACGATTTGTCTATAGGGAAACATATGACTTCTCATGAGTTTGTGGTGGTTAAAATAAAGTCAATAAGAACTGAAATCTCTGTAGGCATGGCTTCATCTTCCTGAGAGCCAAAGCACTGAATGATCAACTTATTTCCAGCTTGTGCGATTTCAAACTAGGGAAATCTAGTGGTTAAACAAATAGTTGCCTGACAAACGCATGAAATTCAGAAAGCTAAAAACTTTGAGGAAGAGGGTATTTATTGTGAAAGATGCTGCTTTCCTGTCTCTTAGAAATACGGTTCTTTTGCTTGTAGGTTCCAGATAGGCATTTTAGGCAAGATCACATTATTCCTGCTACCAGTCTTTGCTTTCCTGTGGCCTGGTCTCCACTGAAGCAGCTCAGATCTGTGTCCTGTTGGCAGGTACTGAAAAATACCAAAACCAACCAAACAAAAGCACACATAGGTCTCCATTAGGAAACCTATTATCCATTGTCAACCTGAACATTTCTGGAATAAACACATTAAATAACTTCATTTATGAAATGAAAAGTGACTGTGTATCAAAAAAACAAGTGAACTTAAAATTAAGCATTTCACTGTTGCTTCTTTCAGTGTTGCTGGAATAGCAAGTGCGTAAGCTTGTAAAGTCATGCATGAGCAAACTGGCATTGCTGTGGAGGCACAGGGGAGCAGGAGATGACACTGGCCCTCAATGCAGAATTAACCCTGACTGAACAATATACTACAACATGCAAAACAAGTTGAAAACTTGCAGAGCTGAGAAAAATAGGCCTTTAATTGATTTCTTGTAGTGATGTACTTGGAATCATAAAGCTTTTTCTTTTAGACAAATGCCACCTTTAATTTCCAGATGCTCCTTAAACAAGGTTTATAGATTCTCCATTGGTTGCAGTTTAATATAAAATCCTCTTTATCAATTTCTCAAGGAATAAATCTGCACTATGTCTTGTTATTTCTAGCTTGACAGTGCAGAAGTGGCAAATCTTCAGCACAATAGAATATGTTTTGCTAGATATTTCCCCACAGGAAGGCAAGAGGGCACTACTGTAATTGCAAGGCTATTCACGTATGATTTTGTCCAAAGCTGACTGTTCAAAATAGCTGATCTGTATTGGAACACAGAACGGTTTTTATGAACATGCAGATTAACTACATCACGTTATGAAAGTACCCGTTTGTGTCTAATAGAAATTATTAGAGTAATGATGTCTTTGTTTTACTTTCATTCTCTTCAGAACTAATTGTTCTTGCCCCATAGTATAATATTATATCTTCGATATTTAATTTTTCGCCAGAAGAATAATGAAAGGAAAATGCTATAAAGAATAAGGAAGTTCTTTGTTATATACAGGGAAGATTAAGACTACTGTTTGCCACATGGAGGAGCTCAAGTATCAGGTTAGGAATCACCAGTGCAGCCTGGAGAGCAGGCCAAGCTGGACTGGAAAAGTAACTCCTGGGAATGCCCTGGCCTCAGGTCTGCTCCTGGGTATGTGGATGAGGTTGCTCTAAATCCGTAGCAGTTATACATAAGGGCATAATTTGGCCTGTGTTAGTGTCAACAGTCTTTCCAACTGCCATGCTGCATCTTTCAGACAGATCTAAAAGCTACTTAAACTGGTGCAAAAACTGGCTAGTTTGAACTATTGTTGTTTTGTTGTTCTCCATATCTGCCTCCGATGGCCCCCCCCCCCCCAATATAGTACTAATTAAGGGGAAAGGAAACAACTGAAGTTACTTATAAAAGTTATTCCTACCTTACTGTACAATACCTTATCTTAGGTTAAGTCATGGAGATTCAGCTTCTAGATTCAGCTGTGCCAACATAAAAGGTCATTGACCTGCAGTTATTTTCAGTCCTTTGCTGTCCTGCCGAGAGATTTGTACTCCAGGGCTCTGTTGGTGGAGTTTATCTGAAAACTCCCCAGTCAGCTTCAGGAAAATTTAGCTGGGTTAGGTAAAATAGCTTGTCTCAGCCCTGCAGAAGGTTGAGCACATGGGCTGCTGGTAACTAAAAGGACAGTTGGCCTTGGTGGATGGACCAGGGAACCTGGTCTGGGGGCTGAGTGCATCCCAGTTTGACCAGCTGGCATATATGAGATCCTGTGCTGATGTGTGCTGGTTGGATAGGGGGTCCTTCTTTTCTGCTCCTTGCCTTCCTCCTCCTGCTCCATTCTTCCTGTGAGGCACACAGTGCTTGTGAACTAGAAAAGGCATGAATGGAAGAGAAATCAGATGTGGTACAGGTATTTCAGGAGGAAGGGGAGAGAGGCTACAGGACTTCTGGGCAGAAGTTGTTCTTGTTCTTTAAGCTGAATTTTCACAGTCTGCCGACTCAGTAAACGTGTTCAACCTTAGTTAAAGTATTGGTTTTCACTACTCCATTTGGCTCTGCCTGAGTACATGAGGGAGTGTCTGCAGGAGCAGCTACCCTGGCAGATATTAGGGGGCTGCAGTTGGCCACAGAGGCCACAGAGGCTGAACTGGAGGTAGGGATGGCCAATGGTTTGAGGAAAGAACAGTAGTCCAAGGCCTTATTTTTCTGCAACAAGTCTGTACTGAATATTTTTGGTGCAAAACAGGCTCTTCCCCACTTTCATGGTAATATGAATCATGACTCTCAGCCTCTTTTGGGATTAATTCCTTTTGTTATCAGTCTTACCTTTACTGACAAATTATTGTCAGACCATTACTCCCCTTCCCATAAAATATAACCACTTAATTCTCATCGTTCTACCTATGCCATTGATGGGGTTAGGAGAGTAACCGTGGCATCTGCATTGTGCTGTGGGGGCACACAAGCTTTTGGGGGTCCCAGAAAGGAGAGGCTGTGTTACAGCTGAACTTCTGTGCTTTTTCTTTTATTACTTGCATTATGGTATCGGTGGTCTCAGCTGGAGCACTGCACAGTTACACTATAGAAGCCTGAAGAGCTTCTATGTTTTCTGGCCACTTCTGTTTCCTGCAGCTTCAGAGGGAATCATAAGCCTGTATGTTTCGCGGGAAGCAAAGGTAGTTTAACTCAGCCATGTTGATGGTTTATCATTTCATTCCAAGTTAGCATGCAAGTTTTTGTGATACAAGACACTAGAACTACAAATCTCAGCCTTTTAAGGTTGATAATTAATGTATGTTCTGAAATGACTTTATTTTCCTCTCGGGTCAGATCAGTGAAAAAAAATCTCTGACTTCTTATTTATAAATATCTCTGAAAGACTTTGTGTTCTTGAAGTATTTGGCTAGAAAGGATAAGGTTAAATCATATAAGTTGCAACCAGCCTTATTTACACAAATAATCTCATTTTAATATACTCTTTCTTTTGAACAATATTAGGTCTCTTAGGTTGTGTTACAGGAATGTCTTCCCTTATTTCCCAAGCTTTGAGGAAAAATACCCCTCGTGGCCTTACTGTCTGAAGTAGTTCAGAAATCTGACACATGCCTGCCTGCCAGTGTAGCCAATGAGAATGAAAATTCAGCTGGAAGGAAGGCACTAGAGATCACTCCCAGAAACCCCAGTTTCAATACGAGCTAGTACGTCTTCCTGGCTCATGGGTGTGAATAAATAAGTTAATAAATTAAGTACGAATTCAAGAACTCAAATTGGAACTTGGGGTCACAATTTGAATCCTGCAAAGTCTGTGTTCATACCCTTGTCTTTGTTTCTCTCTGCAAGAAATATTAGCAGATACGTTGAGTAAGTTCCTCTGTTTAAAGGTGTGGTAACTGCAGCAGTATAGCACAGAACCTGCTCTAAATTAGTAGTCATATTGTGATAGATTATATGGTTTTGAATTGGTAGGGGCAGAACGTAAGTGTGCAGTACAGCAGTTGCAAGCTGCTGTGCATTTTCAAAAATAAATTGTATGCAAACTTTAATGCTGGATTCCGGTGAAATAATAATCAATTGTGGGAAAGGTATGCATTCTTTAGATTAAAATACACAGTCTTTGTATTAAGATACAACAATAGACAGAGTGATATATGATGCCCAAGAAATATGAGGTAGTGCTGGTTCTGTAGATCTGGGATTTTAGAAAAATAACTTTAGGCTAGAGGATCCTCTTGCTGAAAATCTGAATTAATTCAAATGTGGAGCTGACCAAACAGAGGTCTCTACCTTATCTGGTAGGAATTTGCATTTCTGAAATTGTGAGAGATTTTGGCTAGGGAAGTGCCTTTTGCATCTGCTTTTCAGCACTTTAATCCAATTAAAAGAAAGCAAGCGTTCCCATTATAGCTACATTGTATAAATGTAAGAACTTCATAAAATCCCCCTTTCTTCACTTCAATCGTTCAGGCAGCCCATAAAGACTCTCAGGTTAAAGAATTAACCTTCTGTTCCATGCTGAAAGTCCTCAAATATGGTAATTCTTAAGGGATCTTTGAAAGAGCAGAGTTGTGCCAACCCTTCCCTGCAAGTCATTACTGAACCAGTTTTGTGATAAATAGTAGTGTGTTAATCACCTGTGTATGGGCTTTATAGAGAAAGGCACTGATCTCTTGGGATCAGTAAAGATGATATTGCAGATTTGGGAAGAATAAGGGTGTTAATCCTTCTGTTCCAGACACAATCCGTCTCAAGCAGTTAAACTCTCTGCTGAAATCCCCACTACACTGTCATTTACTATCTTTCACTTTACACTTCACTTGTGCCTTGTGCCTGTGTGCTGTATAGAATTGCTGTTGTATACAACAGCCACTGAACACACTCCTGCTAAAAGCTATCCTTCTGTTTCTGGAAGGATTTGTGAAGGTTTTATTTATTTATTTGTTAATTAATGTTTGTAAAGCTTTTTGTGATCCTCTGAGAGGAGCATGAATGCACAGCTTTCGTTCTTATTGTGCCAAATCTAGAGTTTGCCCCTGGGCTTCCATTCTTTGGGAGTCAAGTAGTACTGAAATAAGGGCCAGATCACAGGCTGAGAACCTCACGCACCTGCCATCATATTGCTCCTGTTTGATATCTTTAACTCCAGAGGATTTCAGTGACTTTCAGAGAATTTCAGTGAGAATTCCCATCTGCAGGTGCTGTGCTGCCACCGTGCCGCCTTCCAGGTGTGTCCTCATCTTTGTTACCTTGTATAACAAAGGGCTATACTTGACCTTGGAAATACAGCAGGAAAAAAGAGGATCATACCTCTTTGTTCTCTTGACTAGATAAATAGATTCTGGCTTTTTTTGTTCTCTCCTTTTCCTCAGTTATTCATGTTCTAAAAATTAGGTGTTACCTGCTTTGAAGTCCTGAAAACCTGGATGATTGTAAACTAACACAACCACTCTTGAAGAGTAAAAGATATTTTTTTCAGTTTCCAGTTCAGCTTCCCCATTGTTTCTCAAACTGTTTGCTGTGGAAACTAAAGAGCCATAAGTAAGTGTCATGAGGTTTTGCTACCTATTCCCTTTGGCTCAGCCACATTCCCTCACTTCATATTGCCTCCTCAAACAGTTTAGGACATTGTCCAGCAAAGCAAGAGACGGGGAAGAGTGGTCAGAAAGACTCCCTGCCCAAGGGAAAGAAATGCTAGGGACTATGGACTACGTGAGAGTAGTACTTTAAGCTTTTATGGCAAAGCAATGCTGTGGGCAGAAATAGTTGAGAACTTGCAATGGCTGTGAATTTGTTGGCATCTTTGGATGAAACGTTAGTTTGGCTCTTTAGTTGAATTCTGCTGCCCACCTGCTCAGCCCTTCCGACCCGCCCCCAGCAGGCCTTGGCTAAATTTGAGGAAGGGGAAGACAATACTGGAGGATTGTGAAGAGAGTTGTATTTATCCATTAACTCCATGGAACAACAATAAGATATTGAGTGCAGTAGTTTATTCATAAGGTGGGAGAGGGAAGGGCCAACATTCTTCTAAAATTTAAGTCCCTAAATATAGACCCTTAAATAACCAGTCTGACTCTTTTCCGAGGTGGTCAGTGGTCCCAAGATCTTGCAGAAGGGAATGTTTAAGATCTTTTAAAAACAAAGGTAGTTCTTTACACGCCTAATCCTCAAACTCAGGCACCTAAAAATAGACAGAAAATCCAGAAATGCATTCTGCATATATCCAGAAATTTTACACTGTGTGTTCCTCTCACTAAGAGACCTCTATAATGTGTACAATTGAGGAAGAAGAAGAAGAAGAAAGCTCTCCAAATTTGTTTAAGCACCAGAACCATGTCTGAAGACCTACCCTGATGTCTCCTAGCTGAATGAGATATGCATGATTAGAACATTTATAATAACTGATGAGAAATAGGGATAATAATCACTAGCTGCAGTATTCTTTATCTTCTCTGTAGGTTGAAATGCCTATCAAAGTAGTTGTAGCATGTGGAGTGCTAATACCATGCACAAGGTTCATTGTGGGAGAAAAGGTTTTAAACTAACTTCGAAGTCTGTAATTTTTCTTTTTGTCTGGGAATGAAATCTCACTTTGCTCTCAAATTTAAATCCTGCTTTGATGAAATGCCTTAGGAAAGCCCCCTTTCAAGGTACTGTCCTCTGTCTCCTTCTAGTGTTAATATATATTTAGAAAACATCATGAAAACCAATGCAGAGGACTTACAAACAGTAATATCACACTCTTTTTCTAAACACTGAATGACTTTGCATTAAACCTGTACATTTTCACTTCAAAACCATGCAGCCTTTCTTTGAGTCGAGCAGAGATGTTTGCACTTCTCTAGAATGTGCTTAATTTTCAACTATCCCCTTGAAGTGCTGTTTAAGGCTGTAATCCTCCAAACAGTCTAGCACAAAGCCCAGCTTGAACTGTATTGGGATGATTTGCAAGACGGAATCCGCCGTAGCACTTTGGAGGAAATTCTCACGGATCCAGCAGGAAGGTTAGGAATGAGAAACTTCTCAGAGTTTCCTTGCCTCCTTCCAGCCATTCTCAAGCACCTACTTTGTGAGGAGTTGTCTTTGGCTAAGATTTTTTTCCAAAACCTGCAGGACACTTATGTGTGAGGCTGTTTTTTAGAAAAAGAGTTTTCAAGAAAAATATCATGTAGCCTGAGAGGCATGCCAAAATTAGGAGTTAACAATGCTGTATTACAGATATTATGACCATGTCCTTCAAATGCTTCCAGTGAGCCCTTGTACAGTCAGCTTTAACCTTTGTGAGGTTCCAGATTCTAGAAATCCAGCTTTGTATCCCTTTGATACTTCATCAAGCTCTTTTCCTTTCTTCTGTCTTTTCTATATGTTGCCTTTTAGGGCTTTTTCAGCAAGATGCTGAATCTGCTGGATATAATTAGAGGCAAAAAAAAAAAAAAAAAAAAAAAATCTTCCATGCATCAAGTGTTGTTCACACTAACTATTTGTAATATGCCAAAATCTAACAGGCACATACAATATAGATGCTACTCCAGGTGTCTCTCCATACACTTAAGCAGCATTTATGTCAATGGCAGTCTTTTCATTCTTGAAATTACACACATACTTTATGGGACTGGGACCAAAATGCTCAGCGTTGTGCAGAATCATGCTCTTGGAGACTGTCTATGTCATGAAGTTTACTGTATCTACCAGAAAACACTTTGTATGCTGATTATATGGAATAGAAACTGAGCCAAGCATGCTCTCAGTAGTGTGACTGACAGCAGACTGGCCCATGGTGGTAGTTCTGTGGGAACTCATGATTCCTGCTTTCAGCAAATTGCTCTCAGAAAATTACTCTCAACATTGAAGAGTAAAGATCTGGGGAGAAGAAAGGAGTCTGACTCATATCGGGGCAGGAGTTTGCTGCTTATATCGTGAGCTGCATTTTTTTTCTGAGGAGGAAACAGATATGACATGAACAACACTAAGGAACTTGAGTTCGCTTGCCAAATATGACAGATGAACAGACTTTTATAGAGCAACAATATCTCATGCAGTTTGATTGCTCACTGTTCTGCAGACACAATCCAAAGAGCTAAATGACTGTATGCAAAAGTCACCTGACTGAATCAAAATGACAGTAATGCTCTTCTTTAGTACATGGAATATTTTTATGTTACGTTGTGCCTTCAGGTTTCCAACAGAAAATAATTCTTAGTATTTCTATGTCTACTACTTTTGTAACAAGTGGATCATATATCTCCACTCTAATATTGTATGTTCTGTAATACTAGTGATTTATCCTAGGGATAATTTTATAACTTGAGTCACATCAGGACTCAGATTGTAAACTTTACCTTTGTTCTAAATCCTCAGCAGTTTGTTCTGACCCAGTTTACTGACACACTTCTAATTCTCTCCTGAATATGCTTTAGAGTGAGTTATGGGGTTGATTTTACGTTTACCTTTAATGATGTCACTCTGAACAAATGAACAGAAAAGACGAACATAGCATTATTGTATGCTTTTTAAATTTTACTTTTCATGAGAAATCTGAACAAATGGTTCTGCTCATCAACACAATTATTTTTGATTAAAAGTGAACTTTGCTTATCAGTAAGTTTGTATGCGTATTTATATACATCCTACAAGCCTAAATACACTATCCTTTTTTTCAGCGAGTATACTCTGTGAGCTGGATGGAATGAATTTTAGAGTAATTGATTTATGCCAAGTCTTCCTTAATGTACTTATGGGTCTAGGGGTAATAGGAAAGAAAAAAAGATAGCGATAGTTCACTTGGGAATGATTCTATTGTGTAGAATAATCTAAGACTATACAGAAAAAAATACTGCAAGCAGGAGTGGTCTCTAGAGTTTTTTTTTTTTTTTTTTTTAATCTTGAGATGCATAGCTTTCTTGGCACTGACAAGATTTTATATTGGACAATTCATTCAAAAAATTTGACACTTAATGCTGCTCTTCTTGACTTCAGTGTCACCACTTTGCTGCTGAGCAGGGGCAAAGTTAGAATAGTGTTAAACAATTTTGACAGTTGCATTTTTTTCCAGCTGGAAATTTTATGGATTTCCAAAAAATTCTACTTACCTGGCACATAGAAACTATACATTTTAGACAAACTCCTGTGTCTGTTATAGAGCCATAGGGAATTTCAGAAAATTTGGAGCAAAGTATCTACATTTGCTTCTTATCTTCAGTTAGCAGTGAACAAAAATAAGTTTGCTTTGCATGTATGCATGTGTGTGTGTGTGCTCTTTGTATTCAAGTATATACAGATGTAGATCATAGCTTAGGTTGTGGCATGTTGAGAATTGGGGATGATGCCCTGTCTCATCTGATGCTCCGAGTCAGAGCTTAATCCCTGTTGGGAAACGTTGATCTAGAATAGTTTACCTCCTTTAAACACAGAAAAAAACAAACTCATACATTTAGAAAGAGTTACCAGGCAGGCTTTTTAAGACATTTTTGCAGAAAAGTTCTCTACATTTCGACACATGGTTTAAATAGAGCTAAGATTGCTTTTTGATACTAGAGTACTTTGTGCCCTATTGCAAGATCTCAGTTTATTGGTTTCTTGTCTTTTTCTCTGCTGCTGTTATTTGTTTTTCTGCTTGTCCTCTTCTTTTCTGCCCTTTAACTGAAACCCACATGCTATTCAGCAGAAGAGGGTTCAAATTAGTAATTCTGTAGGTCTGGCATTCCTATGATCTGATACCCTTTCCTGCATTCGAGGGACTGTTGCTTCTGGTCTCACTGTTAGCCTTCCACAGGGCTCAGAGCTTCTTGTGAAAACTACCACTGCAGCTGTTTGTCAAACTAGAAGAGCATTCAATGAACCTCAAATGATTTTCAGTCATCTGACTTGGTCCGGATGAGTTGCTAAACTCAGGTAGGACTTCCTCCTCAGCAGTTCAAAGGTGCAATGTGCTAGTGTTAAGCATTAAAGTTGGCAAGGAGCCCTGTATCCTGAGTAATGCTCTTGCATGGCTGTGCTTAGCAGAGTTTATATTTCTGCATCTTTGCAAAGAGGGAAGAGGAATATATTGCTTCTTTGCACCACCTAGCAAGCTGAAAATAGACTTGGGGAGAGTAGTGAGGGTTTCTTCCTGATCTCTATGCAAAAAGGTTTTTGAAATGGGATTTCAAGTACACAAATGTTACAAGCCTGAGGGTCTGCTAATATTTACCACCCAAAAGAAAAGGTCTGTAAAAGCAATCAAGGGAATTGGGGCTAACACTATTCCAGCAGGTATCTACTGACTATCGTTAATAGGAAGATCTGACTCTGTGCCCAAGGTCTCTGGATTTCTGACTTGCATCCTCATCTGAGGACTGGATCCTAAAAAAGAATTAGCTTCTTTTCTAATGTATTTTGCTCTTTTGCACTTCTATAAAAGTGTTTATGTGACCACAGTTTTATTAAAATACTAAATCCTGCTGCGAAGGGTGAGAAGACAGAAGTGCCTAAATAACTTTTTGGAATGAGAATGAAGTCCTTTAGGCAACACTTTCAAAAGCATCTAATGCTTGTTTTAGTGTGTGTATCTGACTTCCTTTCTGTATACCTGCGGGTCATAAGGAAAAGAAAAACACAGAAATTGAGAGATCAGATTTGCCGAATAAATAAATAAATAAATAAATAGATTTACAAGTGCATTAAAGACATGAGGGAATTTAAATTCTATTGAAGAACTTTTTGAAGTAGTCTGGGTCTAGAAAACATTTTCTGTAAGAGCAGCAGTTATTATAACATACAACCCCCCTTAGTTTTTAATGGGATGCAAAAGTGTGTTGGATGCTTCCTCTTTTGAAGGAGCTAGACACTAGATTATAGAGCATTGTTTCAGGAAATTTGAGAATGTGTTAGCCATCTCTCTGTGTAAGGGAACTTGGAAGTATATTACTAAACTTTGTACTTGAAGGAATTAAAGGATGTTTAATGGCTTTGTGTGGAAAAGAACTTCAAAACATACTGAATGGTAGAGAAAGATCTCTAATTACTAAGTATGTGGTGAAGAAAACCTAGTAAGTCCTCCTGTTTATATACAATAGCAACATGAAAGTTATTGAAAAGCAAGTAATTTGGGGACTGGATGGATCAGTAAATAGAATAAATGGAGATCTTCATTATTACTTAGTATGTTAAATACAAACAATAGTGATGAAACAGCCATGGTTGTTTGCAGTGAGTTTAGTGGGTTGTTGCTGTAGTCTTGAACTTTAAAGAGATTCTTCTTTGCAAAATAACTGTGTATTCAATTGATCTTTGAGTTTCTGCATATTGACTGATGAATGCTGTGTTTTCATGTTAACCTGTGAGATGTCTGTTAGACTGCAGGCACAGATGGTACTTCAAAGTCATAATGGTACACTAGGGATGTTCTAACTTCTTTTCTCAGGAAAGCTTGTGGAGAGATGGGCTGTGAGAGAGAGAGAGAGAGAGAAACCCAGGAATTTATTTATTTTAGGAGGAAGCTGAGAGAGATAACAGAACACAGGGCCTTAGAGTATAGGTATCCTTCTGTTAAAGCCCCTAGATCTTCTAGCTTTGGCAGATGTTACCAATCACATGCTTGCTCCCAATAGCATATAACAGTTCTGGGTTTTTAAGCTCTTTCTACATCCTTTCCCCAATTAGGACCTGCATGAGGACATGTGGGAGGATGTTGTCTGAAGGGAACTCAAGATGGTTTTCAGCTGGGAGAACCGTAAAGCCCTGGAGATGAGAGTTACTGGGATGGTGACATTATTTGACTTGCTTTTACTGGATTTGAATTTCAAAGGGCCTGTCTTACAGGGAGCCAGGCACAAAATAAACCAGGACTTGAATTTATAGTGCACTAGATGCTCTGTGTGAATTGTCTTTCTAAATGTTCATAGTGCATATTTGGTGTGGATTGGACTAGGGAATGGGGCAGGCTGGGCTACGACAGCTCCAGGTGGGAGAAGAGGCTAAGGGCTATCAGGATCAGTGATCAGGACCAGAGGAAGGCCATGGCTAATGCAAGCTGCCAGCTGACCCAAGGTCAGAAGTTTGCTACACCAAGTTACTGTATGCTGACTCTGCCATGTAAAGAAGCCTCTAAATGAATAAAGCCTTGTAATGGGAAAGGCTGTTGGAGCATCATTTTTCCCAATTATAAACTACAAGAGCTGGTTTTACATGTAGATCTTTAAAAAACAAAAAGGAACAGAACTCTCCCCCTTTTTGCTACTTCTCTGGGTGACACCAGTGTGTCATTGACTAAATCCATGTAAATGAGTGCTGACATCAGTGTTTTCCCACATAGCTATGAAACTATTGCATGTTTCTTCAGCAGTCTTT
Organism: Dromaius novaehollandiae; assembly: GCF_036370855.1. NCBI lineage: Eukaryota > Metazoa > Chordata > Aves > Casuariiformes > Dromaiidae > Dromaius > Dromaius novaehollandiae. Next base: position 33,424,270 of record NC_088099.1, read on the forward strand.
TATTCAAATTTACCAGCTGGAAAGAAGGGAGAGAAGCCATGGCTCCAAAGACTCCCTGTCAGCTGTTCCACCAGTGGTTGCTACATCCTACTCTGGGATCTTTGTCCTATACCTGTTTCCTGAGGGCTGCCCACACTCTCATTTTGCTTTTGTTTTTTCCTACTTTCGTGAACTAAGAAGATGAATGAGTGGCTAAGGTCAATATCAAACTAGATCAGTCCTCAGATGGTACTGCTACAACTTAAAAGGTCACACTTCCTTCCTTTTTTGAAGATGAGATAATTTATTAGTTCAAATGTCTGTTTACACATAATAAAAAAGACAAAAAGTGCTTCGGAGTTTGTATTATTGCCCCTCCCCAATACCTTGCAACAAATGCTGTACAAAAACCATAAAGTGAGCCACAGCTGTAATTCTAATACACAGAGCAAGTACTTTCAAAAGTATCCACTGGAGGACACTAGAACGCAGCATATTGCAGGAAAGGTGGTGATTTTACTTTTGTTTTGAAGTTGATATTTCTCTTTTAAAGAAGAAAAATGAAAGTATAACATTATTTTGTTTACATAACACAGTCTGAAAATCAGTTATAACCTGACTGTTTTTCTCTGTCTGTCATACCTCCTACATCTCCGTTACTGCTTTGTTTTGTTCTTTTGGGACAGGTAGGAGGTACTTACTCTCTGGCTGCTTGTGTAATCATTTGTTCTAATTTTAGATAATATCCAGATGGGGTCAAGGTTTCATTTTTTATTTTTTCCTTTTCATATTTTAGTCACTTGCAAGTATTATATTAGCTTTTGCATCTCATTAATATTTAAAAATGATTGCTATCCTTGCACTTTCTTACCAGTATCTCACAGCGAGAGTTAATGGCCAATCACTAGCAATATAACTGAGTTATAATGCAGATAAATTAGACAGTGTTGGACTGAAGAATGTCTTTGACTCAACATGCTCCTCTGTAAATGAAAATAAGATCTAAGGGCTTGATCCAATCTAACACAAATAAACTCTCGTCTGCTCTCTCAATGACAGCGTCCTGCTCCTTTCTGCCCACTTCCATTGCATTCAAAATTGCATCTGCTGAATTGATTTTCTTCCTCTGCCATTCAGAGGGTGGAGGTAGAAGATAACTGTGTCACACTTGAGCTTTTTTGTCTTTACTTCTAATGTCCTTTACAGCTCTGCCTCTTTCTATCAATCAATTGTATTATTCACACCTGTTGGTATTAATCTCTGTTTTCTCCCCAGCTTCCATGGCAGTCTATCCTCTCCACTTGAACCAATCTTTTCTCTGCACTTGAAGCATACTGGTAGTGTGATGTGATGTCTTGCTTTGAAATTTTCTCTTGGAACTGTCCCTCAAACACAAAGCTCTTGTTTATACCTTGCTTCATATCTGCTTTTCTTGTGAAAGATAGTGTGAAAACTAAAGTGTGAATAGATATTCAGTGGGGGATAGTGAGAGGAAAAGAGAGGTGAGAATTGTGCATAGATAGTACATGCTCTGTGGTCCTATTACTGAGGTAATGTTGTGGTTCCATTGCTGTCATATTTTTATGTTTCCTGGCTGCATTCTGTGTACAGTTAGGTTGTGTTTTCACTTTTATATTCATTTCATGAAACTATGCATAAAGTTTTCTGTTGCTGATAATGTAACAATAATTTCTGAAAAGGAAAATGCTGTATTAAATACTTCTTATAAATAATTCAATTGAATTGGGCTTATTACTCCTTACTTTTGCATAAGGTCAAGCTGTAGAGTGGTAAATATTTTTACACTTCAGTGACCTTTATACAACTGCTGGTTTAGTTCCTAGTTTAGTTTAAAGGGCAAACTAATATTTTGCAAAGTTCACGAATCAATGTATGTGCACGCACACATAGATAAACCATGATCACATGCCATTTCAATTTTATTGTACACAAATTTAACTGTGGTCTACAAGGCTGAGTTATTTTGTGTTTCAATTTCCCTGTTACATTCCATGTGGTGTCTGTCTCTCAACTTATGCTTCATGTGCAAACCCCAGCCATTGTATTTTTTAATTGTAATATAATGGTGAGCAAGAAGTATTGATGAAGACAGAGTCTGTTTTGAAGGTGAATTCCTGGTGATATGTCTGATTAATTCATTCCTATCCCCTACAGTTAGCCTCATTAAATGATTTTCTGAGGCCTTCTGTAGACATCAAACTGTTTAATAGATAGGATCAGATAATAAGCCTTAAAGAGAGGGTCTGATATTAAGATTCACTATTATTACTTAATTCTAGACAGTGTGATACCACACCATTTTCTGCAGTCTTACAAGTGGGAGTCTGCTAGGAAAGTTACTTGTCATGAAACAGTTCCTACAGCTAAGTTTTCATGATGTAAAAGAGAAATGTGGTTGGATAACCATTGTGTTATTGAATGTGTGTGTGTTTGTGTGTGTAAGTAAAGCAATGAAATCCCTAACATTTAACCTACAGTTTTGTCTACCATTAGCAAGACTGCTCCCGTGCTATTCGTGTTGAATATTGTCTTTCCCCTCTGACTGCTTTGATGCTTTCTCTAGCTATAAGTACTGTTTAACATGGTTCAGGTAGCCCAGTCTGGCCCAAGGCTTGCACTTAAGGTTGTGTTTCATTTTTAGGAAGAAATATGAATTGGATGATACCGAAATGAAGCTCAAAAGTGAAAAGGAATTATACCAGAAGTTCTTAGAAGCCCCTAAAACAACCTTCTAATCTGAGATTTGAAATAAAAGAATGTAGTATGTTTTCAAGTATGTGTGAATGTGTCCTCTGAGGAGTTATTTAAACTCTTACCTTTGCAGGTGATAATTATCAAAATTGCATAATATCATGAGATTATTGCAGCTTCCAGAAACCTTTAACCTCTATCATGGTAACTCCAGTTCCTGCTCATCTGCAGTTCATCAGGTACACAGTCTTATGTGCTTTGGAGCTCACAGATGGAATTGAATTCTGCCTTTACGTTGATGATCAATTGCTGATGAATCCATAAGCAGCCTGAAGAGAAATGGTGACTGTCTCAGACTTGCCTCATCTAGCCATGAACATTAATATTCAGTATGAGCAAGGGTTTTAGTTAAAATTAAAGGCTATTTGATTCTAATGCAAGTCAGGAACATTTCTCTGTATTTATGTTTAAAGCTGTGATTGGTTTGAGTCTTTTCTAATCTAGACTACCTACCATGTCCAAATTTCTCTTGCTTATGCATCATGGCTTCCTGACATGAATGTTTTTTAAAAAGAGATGTTATTAAATTAATATGAAGAGTCATACTGTTATTTGCAAAAGATCAGGTGGGTAACCAGAGCTAAATTAAATTTAGCTCCAGGACAATAAATTGGAGGATAATTGACAGGAACCTGCTTACATTAGATAGCATATTTATTTCACTGGAACTTTTACAAAATACAACAGCCACAGCAGATTACAGAGTATCCTTGCAAAGCTGGAGTCCAGTTTTCTTCACAGGAACCTGTGAGCTGTTCAAGGTAGAAGCCTGCAGACCCTGCGTAGTTCTTCATTTAAAAAGATGATATATGTCCTCTGCTTCCACTTCCATTCTGCTGTGAAGTTCGGTGCTTTATTATGTGTGAGAGTGTGACAGTAAAGGGGCATAATATGCACACAACATAATGTGGTTTACATTGCTCTGTCACCACTCCAATGCAGGCTGGGTTTATTTGTATGTAGAACAAAGCAGAGAGTTGCCCCAGGGAATGAGTGGGAATGAATATCCCATTTGTATCTGCAGAAACACACTCTTCTGAAGGGAAGTCCTTAATGAGCCGTGTCTGTGACCTGGCGTTGTCATAGCAGAGTCCTGTCAGCAGCCCTGCAGCATGCATCTCCTCAGAACAACCATCTAAAATGAATCAACTCTTAAAGTTTTACAGTGTGTATGTGGGGAGGGTGGGAAGTGAATAAAATAAGACCAATATGATAGAACAGGCAGAGCTGCTGAACGGCCCAAGGAGCTGGTGCCAGGAGGCTGGCTTTACCTGAGGGCTCTCAACTTTGCTGTGGTTTAAGGTATTCCCTGCCGCCTGACCACCCCAAGCCTTGGATGGTGTCGCGGTAGTGGAGCTGGCTGAACAGGATGCGAGCCTTTGAACTTGAACAGGCTGTGCTGCGAAATATGAAGTATTAGCTTAGCCAGCAACAGTGGGACTCTGCTCAGCTCCTGCGGTAGGAAATGCAGTTGGGTTGCAGGCATTCATTCACTTCTGTTATCTATAGAGGTGGTAATGTTAGTTTTCTTTTCCTTTTATTTCAGATATTGACTCATCCTTCTTTAGGGACTCTTATTCCTGCATTGTAAGGAAATAAAAGCTGGATTTTGTTGCCTGGGTTATTTTATTTTTACGTATACAGAATAGAACATATCACATTCTTGACATCTATAAGTTCGAAAAACAAGTGGAAAAGATCTTTTATACAAGTTAGTAGCAATAATAACAAAAAGACTTGCTATTTCTTATTTAATCTTTAAGATGTATTTTTTAAATATGCAAATTAATATCTAATTTAATATTAGTAAACCCAACTTTGAGACCTGTCTACCCTCAAATATTCTACGTGTAAACAGCATAGGATTGTGACTTTTGAAATGATGCGGTTTGAAGAGGATAGTCTTTTACTCAAGCTATTAAAAATGATGATGTAAATCTTTCTTTAACATTTGTTTAGTTTGTGTGTGTGAAATGGATTAGAAAATTTTCCTAAGGAGTTGCAGCACAAGCCAAGGATTTGACATGCCTAACACTTGCAAAGTTTTAAAAAGAAAATGACAAAAAAAGTCTTGTCTTCTATAAGCTGGAAGCAACAACAAAAAAGATGCAAATTATTTCTTTTTTTTCAAGTCTTTTCTAAGGCTCTTTTTTTAATTACAAAACCTCCACTTCACTTTTGTCTAGGCTTGCATTAACATTATTTTATTAAGATGTAGTTATGTTAACTGGAGCAACATACAGTAATCCTTGTATGTAAATACTAATTTTAGGCCCTTTGGTATTTCCATTATCAGACCCTGTTCTTGTTCATTAGTGTAACCATAAAGACTTGCTTTTGAAATGTGCTTATACTGATTCAGGGTCTTAGCTCTGGGACTGTTAAATTATACAACTGCATTCAGATAAAGGTTAGGGATTGACTTAATTCCATAAAAGCAAGGCGGTTCTGAGTTAAGGTTGAAATTACAGCTGTGTATTGAAGAAGTCTTCCAAGAGGGGGTAATCTAGCATAACGCCCTTACTGCCCTCTCTGAGCACAACAGGGAAAGCTGAAGACAAATTTTAGCCTTAACCTGGAATTTCTTGACTCCTATGAGCTTAAATCAGACCATTTTTAAAGTTTTTGGTGGTTCAATACATCAGGAATCCACTTTGACAGAGCTATCAGATAAGATCACATCACTTCAGTGATATCAGAAGCTAAGAGCATTATATTTCTGCAACTTTTAATTTCAGATACTGAGGCATAAAACGTTAACCTCTTTTTACCTGTTATTCCTTTAGCCTTTTTAGATGCAATGGTGGTACCTATTGGTTATTTTCCAAGCTCCATCTTAGGAAAATTGAACAGGACTTTTTCAGCTAATTTTTTCCTACCAGAAGCCTTACTTATATGCAAAACAGAAGTTACATAAATCTGTAAATACTTTGTTTTCATGTCAAAATATGAGAGACAAAGAAAAAAACATGGTGGAATTAACATGATAATATCACACCACATCTGTGATCACATTTCTATTTTATGCTGTTGTAAAGAAAACCCTTACTTCCTCAGATAATAACAATAAAATGTAAAAAATATGTAAACTTTGTTTAGTCTTTTCCTTTGGGTATCTCTTTCTATTTTTTAGTAATTAGTTCTCCAAGAATGACAAGCTGCATACATTCCACCCTTAACAAAGCTATGTGTTCCCCATGCAGGGACAAATAATATTTTTCTTCTGGAAGTCACTGAGCTGAACTCTGAAATTTGGGGGTTTGAAGAAGCCTTGTGGGAGGAGAGGGCAAGGAGAGAAAGAAAAGCTTATACAATGTTATACAAAAGGTAAAAGGTAGATCTCCATCTTAGGAAAAAAGATTTGGGTCCAAGTGGGCCTTTAGCCCATTTTGATGGTCTCTTCAATCTTTGCTGACACACGTAGAAATAACTGGATAGGTTTGCACAATGCTGCTGTAAAAGGTACCTTTCTTCACCCAATCCTTTCTCTGGTCAGTGGGACTGCTCAGTCACCTGGTTAAAAGCGACTAACTTCTGTCCAAGTCTCCCATGCAGTCCTCCTGTCTGTCCTTGGGCACATCACATATTCTCCTTGCCCATCTTTGCCCCCTGAAAGGGGGAAGTGGTACTTTTCTACCTAATAGTTCCTAGTGCCAAAATACATTGTTATAGACTGAGATGCCCAACAGCTATGGAAATGGGATATAAAATTTTGCTTAGGGTCAAAAACTTCCTGACTTGCATTGTAGGAATGGAAGATTAGAGAAGATCTCTTGAATTTCTGAATGCAGCTACTGCTCCCACAAACAATAGTGTGATATAATCAGGAAGAGACTGAGCACCATTTAAGAACCGGTCCTGTGTGCCCTCTACTCCCCGCAGTAGGTTAACTGTTATACTGGCTAAAAAGCTGCCTTCTAACTTACTAACTTACTTCTAACCCCAAATTTTATTTTTTCTAGTTTATGCCTATTTGTTCTTGTGCCACCAATGGCTTTGAACTTCAACACATAATTGCCCTTCCTAGAATTTCTGTCCCATTTTACTTGTGGATAGCAATTGCATTTCTTCAGTCCTTGTTTTGGTAGGTTCAATACCTTAAAATAAGAAAGATCACTATTGCTGCTTTCATCTGTGTGACCCATCTGGGGAGTGAGTGTCCTTAGCAGAGTCCCAGTTCTGGTTCCTGCCATGAGTCAAAATGGTCTCTTCTCAGCTGTCACATTTGGAGTTCAAACTGTAGTCTTGGTACTTGGAAGAAGCATTTTGCTGGGGTGCAAGTGACACGGCCCTAGAGCAAATGCCAGTTGGATAGAGAACTAGGCTTGTGGAAAATTGTAAACTGAACGGTTCTAGTGATTTTCTGCAGCAGACGTTGTACTACGCTACAGGAATGATCAGCCATCCTCTGTGTCCTTTGAAGGTGACTGAATAAAATTTGTGGGATCTGAAATAGAACTTGGCTCCAGGGACACAAAACCTAATGGAGTGTACGAAGTTGCTTGTTAGATATGAGCAAATAGTGACCCAGCCTTCTGGAAAGGGGATGGAAAAAGTGCTGGGTGATTGTATTAGTTGATTAAATGCCTATTATGGGCGTTATGCATGGTTACAATAACGCTAGCTTAAATATAAAATAACTCCTTTGTTATTTCTTGCAGAAAAACGTTGCCAATTGTTCCTGCCTTTTTTCATGTTGGGGTTTAACTGTATGGCCTTGTCTGCACTATGGAGCTAATTCAGAGGAACAGAGGGGTTGAATTCAGAGTTCAGATTTGGTTCCAAAATAATTTTGTGCACGGACTTCTTTTTCTAGAAGGAATGCCTGTAGTCTGAGTGGTTTGGAAGTATTTATTCTGGATTTAGCTATAACTGCTTTCTGTGTAAGCAAGTCTTTATTTCTGCCAAATTTGTTTTTTGTATTTGGAATATTTATATCTAGATAATTACTAATTTATAATATCTTATAATTTATAATTATAATAATTAATTAGAATCAAATCTTATTCTTCCTTGCAGTAGGGGCAAAGCTGGCTTAAAGACAGTGAAGTTGTACTGTTTCTAAATAACTGCACAATGGACAAACCAGAGACAAAAAAAGGAGCAAATGAATGTATTTTTTGGCACTCCCCAGGCAGCATGCTCTGATAAATGTAGCTAGCCAGGAAAGCATATTCTTGTTACTTACTAGCTACTATAAATCCTTAATGTTACCATCTTTGGTGTGGGGGTATTTCAAAGCTGGAGTTCCTGGTTTTCTCCGCTTTCCAGTGACAAAGGATGTGCCCATCACTGCAGTCGTCCCTGCGCTCCTGCGCGGGCAGCCGCTCTCCCTCCGTGCTCTTCTGGGCTTTCTGCAAAGCCGGGGGGGATATGGGAGGAAACGCTTTTCTGCCCTGCCGCTGCTGCTTACTGCTGGCGAAACTGAGTCTGCCTCTAGCGACTGGCTGACAAAACCAAAGTAATGTTAATTGAAACAGAAAATTACAATTGCAATTGCAGTCTCTGGTGTCCAGAGATTTTTTTTGACTTAGCTGAGGCAGGAGGCAGTTGGCCTGCTTGCCTTCTTCCCACTGTCTTACTTGGGTGACTCAGTAACCTAGGTCCTTGTTTGGTTGGGTAGAAAGGAGCCTGCCTCAGAGGGAAATTATTGCTAGCAAGGGAGTACGTGTTATATCACTCCATTGCCACTGCTAGTATACTTGTGCTGAGCTATTTGCTTTTCAGCCTTTTTGCTTGCTGTCTCTTCCTCAAGACTGGTGCCTAATCAAAAACATGGCAAAGAAGATTCGTAAAGTACTAGTCAATCTCAACTCCTCTTTAATTTTATTTTCTTTTTTCTGAAAGTTCTCTCCTCTCCTCTCCTCTTCTCTCCTCTCCTCTTCTCTCCTCTCCTCTCCTCTCCTCTCCTTTCCTCTCCTCTCCTCTCCTCTCCTCTCCTCTCCTCTCCTCTCCTCTCCTCTCCTCTCCTCTCCTCTCCTCCCCTCCCCTCCCCTCCCCTCCCCTCCCCTCCCCTCCCCTCCCCTCTCCTCTCCTCTCCTCTCCTCTCCTCTCCTCTCCTCTCCTCTCCTCTCCTCTCCTCTCCTCTCCTCTCCTCTCCTCTCCTCTCCTCTTGTTAATGTTACCTGGGAGTGATTGACAATAGCTGACACTGTACAATCATGGTCCAAACTTATGGTTTTCTGTTAGGACTCAAGAAAGTACAGCTTTACCTTTAAGGTTGAATTCTCCTTCATTAGGCTGGGGTCTCCCATTAATTTACAGAATCTTTTCCCTGTCTCATTGCCTCAGTTTTAATTAAACTGGTTTCTTTCATATGAACATAAATATATTTTGGCTTATGGAAAGTTTTGCTCAATGAGGAGTTAATGATTCCTTTCTCCTTTCCTGCCATCAACAATGCCGGTGAATGTCAGTGGCTGGTAAGTGAAGATGATAACCTGGGTGCATTATGCTGGTGGCTTACAGCAGTACTGTCAGGTACAGCTTAAAGTTGTTTTAAAATGGTGAAACTTTTCCATGCCAGAGAATAAAACTTGCAGAATTATTCTCGTGCCTTTAATTAGTATTAAAAACAAGATCCACATTTGCATTCTTTCTTTTTGTATGTATGTGTGCACACCATCTGATAAGCTAGAATTGTGGAAGGTCATCTAGAGGAAGAATGGAGTAAAATTTTCCCTGCCTGTGAAAACATCTGCAGATCTAAAATAAAAAAGTGGGAGGAGGGGGGGAAGAGAGTGGAATGAGCTAGAAATTCTAACAAGGACATGGGTTGCTTACAAATAAGTATAAACTATTTCCATAACACAGCCCAATAATGCAGAAGAGGAGAACTGGATAACTGGAACTGATGATCATCGATTTAGGGTAGACTGATTTAGAGATGATAATATTTACTCTTTATGAGCCCTGAGAATGCAAGATGCCAGCATGCATTCCTTGTAGACCTCAGGATTACACTGAGCCTATTTTTCAGTTTGATATGGTTGTGTTGGGGTGGGGAATATGTTTCAAAATTAGCCACTTGTGTGGCTGAGAATTATACCAGCAACTTGACTCTTACAGTGGCTGCCAGTTCATCTTTGGTAATTTCAGCTGTGAATACTCTTATTCTAGTACTCATATGGCATACACCAGTGTGGCCTGGAAACGATGCAGCTGTAAGAAATGGGCCAGCCTGCTTACAGCGTCTGATCTATGCTATAGCCTAGGTGGGGAAAACATGTCCTTAATTACTGTAAGGTTTCTCTGCTTTACTTTGGCAGCCTGGGATCCTTCAAGATCAATTTGTATAGCGATTTATATAGAGATTCACTGTGAACATGGCTTGTTTGGCCAAAAACCCACCCCAAAGTGGGTAGGAGAGGCCTCTGCATTATTTCCAAACGCAGCATAGGTGAAAGTCTGAGACAGGGAATTCACACAGGTATTTTTGTGTAAACCAAGCAAACAACTCCACAACCTGATAAATTTTCTGAAGCCTAGATAAATACTAGGAAAACAAACCCCAAATCTGCTTGTTCACTGAAGTCCCAGTCCTGAGCTATGCTAAGCATCTGCTATTCCCCAAGTGCAAGTGTCAGCATCTCTTAGAAACACAGACTGAGTTGGTGCTCTTGTTAGGATTTTGCTCAGGTTTATCATTCATTCTTGTAATTAGGACCTTCTAATTCCTTTGACAGCACATAATTGAAAACGTGTTAGCATAGGATTTGTGATAGACGTGCATTTTGGCCAACTTCCTAATTTCTTTTTAATTCTCACACCAAGAAAAGATAATATTCCAACACTGCCTACTGGCCTTATTTTCCTGCAATATCTGTTTTCCGTGAAGGCCGGAGATCAATAAAGGAAGATATAAATCCAATGTAAGCCTCTAAATATATTTAATGTAAGTAAACCAATAATATCAATTGAGGTGTTTATATTACCATCATTACTGTACTCTTTGGTTCCCTAATTTGAATAATGTAAATGTAAGTACATCTATTAAAATCTCACATATTGATTTATATTCAGCCTTTCATATTCAATTTTTGAGACTGTAACTGGATTATAATTACATGCATTAATCTCCTCCAAATTTTACCAAGCTAAATGCTAGATTATGTTTTGGGCTTGTACTTTGTTTTCTGTAAAGAGCTTGTAAATCCTTTTGGATAGTAGCATTACAATGGCATTAAAAATAAAAATATGGATCAGCAGATTTCATATAGGCATTTCTATTTACCTAATAAAAAATACATCTTAGTGATAATTCTCCTATACCCTTGCTTTTAAAGGGAATTTAACTTGAGAGCAGTGGTTGAATATTTATGTCCAAAACAATTTCTGCTGCATGCTTATGATTAATATATAAAAACATGAAGAGAAGTAAAGCTGAAATGCACTTGTTATGACAATATTTTTGTATCGATGTCCCTGCTGTGTTATTGACACTGGGTACCACCAGCAGAAAGCTCTGTCAAGGTGGCAATTTAAATGTGTAGAGATGTTAAAGTACAGCCTTCTTCAATAACCTTCACTTTACACCCTGGAAAATATATCAGGATATAAAGGGACTATGGAGAGCCTGATTAAAGGGACAAAATACAAGAAAGCAGTCCCCTTTAAAAAAAAATTACTGTACATCCGGAGTTATTTAAAAGTGAGGGCAAGTTTCTTCACAAAAAGCATCTCTGGGACCATGGCTTGGACACATCTGCAGATCACCTTCACCACTGGCTCCCAAGAGGCCTGTTGTGGGCAGCCTCCCCGGCATGGCGTGGTGATGCCGGGTCCCCTGCCGTGCCTCCGCTGCTGCCTCTCTTGCCTCCTCGTCCCCCGAGACTGCTGTGGCCACCACGCGGCTGCGGCACCTCCCCAGGTGGCATGATCGAATCCGTGATGTTAAGCCAGAGAGAGACTAGGTGCCTCATCTAGAGCCACTTGGGTGTGGGCAAATAGGTTTTATGCTCGGAGACCCTGCAGCAGTGTCAGGAGCTCGGTGTGAGGACATCTGGGCCCCATAGGCCAGGCAGGCTGCCCCCGTTCACTTGGACCTCACCCTACATGATGACCCCATGCCAGCTTCACTCAGGACCTTGGCACCACAACCAAGCTGCTGCCCTTTCAGCGAGGATGGCGTTCTTCAGAAATATCACCTAAATCATGACGGTGCTGTACAGGCTTGAAGGGGGCTAGTCGCATACGGCGAGCTGGACCTACTGCAAAGGGGGATTGCTGTTGGAGGTAACCTGTCTAGCCTTCTGTAGCAATCAATAATAATAACACTTTAGTATACATAGGATATTTACAATAACATTCAATTTGATTGCTTTTCTCAAGGGTTACGTGCCTTCAAGTTAAGTACATGTAAATTTAAAAGAACTGTTGTGCACTCTTTTCTTGAGGCCTGTTGTGGGATCATAGCACAGGGTCTGTCTCTGAGAGTTCGGAAAATTTGGACACAACTGACTTGTGGTATTTTGCAAAGCCCTGATGTCTAGACATACTGACTGCCACACTGAGGGCATGACTGCTTACTCTGGAGAGACCTTGTGCTGAGCGTAGCTCAGGCTGCTCTGTGGTTTGGATCCTCTTGTGAAGCACAAGAGCCTGGAGCATTAGGGAAGGCCTCTTCCTGTAACTCCTATATCTGATGGACTGATTTTAATTTAAAAACGTGTTGTGTTTTCTGATGTGTCCCAAGGGGACTGTGATGTCTGTAGAGACTAGTCTAATGTAAAGTGATGTTCTTCCTTAGCCTTGGTGTGTCAGTACTTCCCACACAACATCCTGTCTTCCTGTATACATAAAAGTGTCAACCTTAAAACACTCATGTAGAGAATGTACAAAGATAGCTGTATTTTGTCAACAAACTGTAAAATCTCCAAGCCACTGTCCTGTTTTCCATCACACTTACTGTAGATGTTGTTCTGCACAATGTTTGGTGGTATCGCATATAAGGGCATGTGTGTGTGTGAAGTTTTTGCACTTAGTTTTAATTATCCTGGCTTGCCTTTCACAAGGAGTAGGAATCAATTGCTAATCACATAGTGACATGAGAGTATTAGATTAAAAAAAAAAATGGCTCACTCATTTGTTGTTCCAGGCTATCCCCAATCAACTATCATTTATATGTATTTAAGTTTGCATCAGTGTGATTGGTGCTTCTGTGACTATTAGTCTTCTGCTATTTGATTCCTAAGCAATCAGTCTGATAAGCACAACAACAATGGATTTTTTTGTTGATGTCATAAACTTGTCAAGTAAAGGAATATTTTTCTAAGCAATTGCTCCCTCAGAGATGGAGAAAGGCAACAAAGAGGCATTCAGCCTGACCTTGTGCTATTAAGCCAGGGCAGTATGCTGCAGAAAAAAGCTGTTAGCAACATACTGTGGGAAATCCTTGCCGGTCCTCAGGGCCTCACACCAATGAAAGTCTGTGCCAAATAGATAACTTGTTTTCTAATCTCCTGTCTGGTTTATTTGTATCTGTGGCCTACTATAAAGTGTATTGTGGCTGAAAAGACTTAAAGCACTTTCTCTGTGTGCAAAGTGGTCTGTCCACCAACACTTCCCTGGTAACATTAGAGCCACCCCAGAACTCGAGCTCAAGTGAGAGCGTTCATGGCGATGGGGCCGTGTCTTTCCTCCTGTTATGCTGTGCTGATTCTGGGTTTCACCTGGCTGAAGGTAGTCTTGGTTAATTCTGGGAGCATCGTGATGTGATACCTCCAGAAGAATTTTGCCTTCGATTGCCTGCTTCCTCCACTCATAACTTCTGCTGCTGCAAAGACACTTACTGGTAAGGGCAAGCTGATTAACTACAGGCTCCCTGACTGCTAAACTTGAGCAACAACTGTTGTTACAATTACAGGCTTTTATTACTTTGGCAGATGCTTCTGCTGTTTAGCCCAGAGGGACCTTTTTTCATCCTTTCTTCCTCCTCTCTTCCCCCTTCCCCAAGCTCTCATGAGCTAATGCCAGCAGAGCTTAACTCCAGAGCCATGTCACTTCATAGTGGCGAGCATGCTGTCTGATTAGCTGATCGAGGATTTAAGCTTCTTTCCTCCAGAATTAAGGCTCTGGGACATTAAACTGTTCAATACTGCATGTTTACTAAGTTTTTTTGTGTTTGAATGCTCTTTGGAAAGACAGTTATGTTTGCACAGATTTAGACCTTACGAAAAACCCATTGTGTGTCTAATTGATTAGGTAGGTAGTCATTTGGTAGGCAAAAGATTAATTTTGGGAGGAAAACACAGTATTTCAGCGTTGTTGAGTACTCATAATATATCGTGATGTTGCTGTATGTAAAAACTGTGAGAGTTATTTCCTATAGAATTGTTTTTTTTCAAAATTATTAATCCAGTGCTGTTCAAAGCAGCTAAAAATTGTGCAAACATTTTTTGTGTCCTTTACCATTCCTCCATCACCCTCTATTTCCGAAACATACTATACATCTGGTTAATTTTAAGTCTCCGTCTATAATTAAAAAACATATATGTGCGCTGCTGAACCAAAGATTTTAAGGCCTGCAATGTGATATACATAAAATGGGACCTGTATGCATAAGCGTTTGGTATAGTACTTAGCATGTGCTGGGAAAGATTGATCACTGTGTTGGAAATGAGGTGAAGAAGCTGACAAAAAATAGGGTGATCCAGTTAGCCTCATCAACTGTGAGTATTAAGTAGCTGCAGTAAGTACCAAAAGATCATTAGATTGACTTAAAAACCACTACGTTATAAAGCAATTTGCTTTCAGTTATTTCTACTTGCTTAATGGTGCTGGTGCTTTTACACTTTTTTTCCCCAGATATTTTCCCTCAAATTATAAGATCTAGAATGTTCCTTAAAATTTGAGGCCAATGTAATCATTCGGGGACCTGAGAGTTTAAGACAAAACCACCAAATATCTTACAGCCTACAACATGAAGCTGCATGACCATGTGACTAGTCGCAACTGTTTTCTTCAGTCACAGGGGACTGGCAGAAAGATTTTTGCTCCAAGAAGTGAGTAAAGATAATTCAGACTGTTGATGGATTATTGAAATTATAAATCATACCTTGATTTTCACAGAAAGAAATGTCAGTATATTAACCAGGCATATTTTTTGTCCAGGGAGAAGGGTGCTTTCTATGTTTCTGAGTGTGGGATAACAAAATCCCTCTGACTGTGTCTAAATCAGTGTTTTGTCAGGCAGCACAGCTGACGGATGGGTCAGGGGGCTACTTGCACATGCAGAAAGCAGATTGTTTAAGAGTAACTTATGCAGTTTTCCTCAGACAGAAGATCTCTCTTCTGATCTTAAATCAACTTGTAGTTTCTGCCTAGGGTTATGATGACTGTTGTGCATCTCTTGGCAACGAAAACACATGTGCTGTATATGATAGGCCAGGGATGAATAAAGTGACCAACCTCCACATGAGAGTTGCAAAGAAACCAAGTTTATGATGCCTGTGATGTGATTTAGTCTCAGTTCTTTTGGACCAGTGTGCTCATGTATGAACATTAATTATTTCCCAGTGCTATCCTTCCTCCCCTGCCCTTTCCACCCTTCCCTCCCTCTCCTCTTCTCTCTCTCAAAAAAAGGTACTTTTCAGAAGGAAAGCACTTTCGTGATGTATCTCCCAAGGGCAAACCCATCTATTCAATAAGCTTTATCAGAAACATTGTTCAGTTTTCCTTACTACTCAACCAAAGATGATTAGTTGACAAGCACGTGAGAGAAAAATTAAACTGTTTAGGGCCTAAGCTATTTAAGAAACAGAGAGAAATGTAGGATAAGGGTTTAACTTTTTCTTAATTTTAACATTAATGCGCATTTAATGTGACCGTATTATCTCTAAAGAGAGCAGGAACATAATGAGGTAGTAAATTGGTGTGTCAAGAATTTTCTGAAGCAGAGCAATCTTTGTAGCCAAAGTCACTTCAGGCAAAATACCCAGATTCCTGGCATTTGTCAGTATATTAATGCATCAACCAGTGATACAAAACATCTTGGGCCCTGGGAAACTTTTGCACGGGGTAAACGCAGGTGCAACCTTGACCAAGGCAGAGGGAAAGAGGTGAGGGATGTGTAGTGCTGTCCAGATCATGTGACTGGAACAAATTTAATGCTTCTAAGCCCATATACAGCCCGTTTCTTCAATAATTTACACTCTGGAACTGAGAAGAAAAATCCTGATAGTACCTGCTCATGGGTGATTTTACCAGCCCACTGGAATACAACTGATAATGGAGGATAACCTGAGCATAATTTTGTTGAAATCTTTCTGCATGGCAAAATTTACAATCTTTCTTCGCCCCCTCCAGGGAGGAACATATGTCTCTGCTTCTGAAATCCAAGACAGCTCCTTTTGTGAAGGTCTAAGCAGAATTATTAGAGTAAAAGGACTCAAAAGTTACTCTGCGTAGCTCACTGAAGAGAACATTAGGATTGATTTTATCTATCTATAAGCACTCACACAGAACAATGATATTGATAATGATGCTTCAGTTTAGTTGACTGAGAAGATTGAGCTTTAATGGTTAGAATATAAGTCTGATTTTTTCTTAAGTTATAGTAGTTCATCCTGTAACAGCTTTCCTAAAGAAGCAGTGGGTTCTCCACCCCTGGCAATACACAAATTGAGCATATGTATGTTTTTCTAAACAAGGTGTCATAGTAAGACCAAGGCTGCTCTATGAGGGGAGACAAGCCAGGAGCTGAAGGTAACTCCAGCACAGCAGGGACCTCACAGACCAGGACGCAGCCCCTTAGGGTCTGAGCAGGGTGGGCAGAGCCAGGTGTTGGTAACAGGGTTCATTAACAGCCCAGGACAAGGTAAGGGGAATGAAGCAAGTTCAGGGTGTCCAGCCAGAAGTAGCAGGAGATAGGGCTGGAGGAAAGTTAGGTCCAAAGTCCATCCTGGAGATAGGACTTCAGATAAATATACCTATAGTGCTGCTCTGGGGTGCTGGACCTGAACTAAGCAGAAGCCCTGTCAAATTTAGTGCATGGGCAGAGATCCCAGCTGGGGCTGGTTAGGGTAATTATAGCCTGTAGGTGCCATCAGGGCCCTCACACCTGGACATGATCTCATTTAATTTGGATTTAATTGAGAGGAGTTGCCTGGCTTGTATTATGAAGAAGTTCTAACTAGATGGGCTTTTCTGAGTGTGTGCCCTGTAAAAGCTGTGGACAGAGGGATATTCAGGTGTTGGGTTCAGTTGTCTGTACTTCTGCTCTGTTTCTCTTCAAATCCAGAATGTGATGGTGCTGATAATATGAGTTTCTAAGGTCAGAGTAATATTTTTTTATTCTGCTTTAAAGATGGACCTTTTTAGGAAAACTTTGTCCCCTGCACTTTTGTGGACTTCCTGTGGATCATTAGGAAGCTTATTTACTGTTTAAAATCTATATCCTGTGATTTATTGTTACAGAGCTATAATAGTATGTCTCCCTGTTAGAGATATTTTGAGAAAAAGGACTGAAGGCTTCTGAGGAGCTTGGATATGGCAGAGATAGGAATGAGAAAAGGACCTTAAACAGTTGCTTTTTTTCCTAGAAGGCTTGTTGATGTTGTTTGTTCTTTGTTGTTTTTCTCTGAGCTATCTAAGCTGGGCTAACACTGTCAGCACCTGAGCTTGTGTACTCTAGAAAGGCTTTCATGGCACCTGATAGTTGGCAGCTTCTAAGCAAGACAATTTTCCATTACCAACTCTGTGCTGTAGGGAGTTGAGTGTGGAAGGGACCTCATGAAATGGCTCTGCTCTTGTAACTCCTGTCCTAACACAAAAAAAGCTGTTAAAAAGCACTTGAGAGAGTTTGTATTTGATAATGCAAGTGGACACTTCCAAAATTCATCTAAAACTTTTCTCTGGCTGAATAGCCCCAATAAGGGCACTGAAGCAAAGCATATAAATTTCAGTGAACAGAATGTAGTCAAGCTGAAAAAAGTCATTCTTCTGTAAGTCGATAATGTAATATCCAGGATTTAGCATGTGCAGATACAATATTGAAGTTCAACAAAAATAGTTCCAGTGACCTTGAAAATGGGCCCCTCTAAGGTGAAAATATAATCCATGCTGTCTAAAGTGACCTGCAGAGTCAGCAAATGTATAGCAGGTGGTGAATACAGCTTTTAGCTTTATAATATACTTAGAAGTCTAATCAATAAACCTGACTTTAGGAAATACAACCCTTTTACTCCCATTATGGATATGACTTATATTCCTTTCTAAATCAGCTTAAAAAGTACCTTTTCTGTTTTCTAAAACACTGAGTTGTGTGAGGTACAAAAAAGTGAGTTTCTTGTCACTGTCGTTCTACCATTGGAAACGTCTGGATAAAAGTAACTTCCAGTAAAAGTGCATCTGTACTAATCAAATAGTTACAAGGATTCCTATGGGGCTTGCCTTAGAAGGCTGTTTTTTAAAAAACAAAAACAAAAAAAGGTAATGAAACTTTGTTCAAGATCTGATGCTTTTCAATGAAGACTTGAGGATAAAATACATGTTAGTGGCTGAACTCCTTAATGCTGATGTGGATGAAAAGAGAGGTCACAGGAACTTGTGTCTGAATGAGGTTACTTAAAGACAGTAGGAGGCTTTGTGACAATTCTTCAAAGCTACTGTGTTGGAAGCTAATATGTTTTGTGTTTGTTCCTCATCATGCTTTAATAGGCCAGCTCAGGTGCTGTATAATGTTGTGGAGATCTCTTGCCAGAAGCTGCCTGCAAACACAGTCTTGTGAAGGATTTGGAATGCTTTCAAGACTTTCCAACGCTTTCTATTAACAATTGCAATTGCAGTATGTCCCTGTAGGCAAATAGTCTGTTACATAACCCTGTTGTGGGCTGATTACTACCATTCCTGCTGTGTTAATTGCTGAATAGCTCCTCTAGAGTTTTAATGGAGATTCTCATAGAGTAAAGTGCTAGCAGATGAAGAAAGGAGGCAGCCCTTCAGTCAGGTCCACCATCTTCACACACTGGGTAGAGAAATGTAGGGTAACCTGTCCTCTCCTTGCAGTCGCTGCAAGAGGGTGACTCATGAAAAGATGGTGAGTCTCTGGGTGCTGTTGGTTAATGACTACTCTTTCCTCTCTACTGCTGTGACCTCTCATATACTGTCTGACACTGGGCAGCATTAGATGCCTGTGTATGTCAGCCATTCATGTTTTTACCTAGAGTAAGAATGCTGTAGTTTTCTATGTCACTGAAAACATGAACAGTGGTAATAAAAAATTTCAGAAGAGAAATAGGCCAGGCCTCCTCACCCTCCATCTTTTTTCTTGTAACTTCCATGAAATTACAGAGAGCTCAGCAATATGTGATTATGGGTTATTCTGTTGCATGGCTGACCTTAAGGATGAAAAACTTTTCTGATCAAGCCAGTGTAGAGACTTAATCATTTTAACTAAAACTTTTTTTTTGTCTGAAGTGGACTCTGTGTGTGTGGAGTTGAAATATTTCATGTGGGAGCTTTTAAGAAGAGTCTCAGTTTTTCTAGCACTTCTCCTTCAAGAGGAGTAAACTGGGCCCATGACTGTGGGATTGTGTTGTTTTGCAAAGTTTACTTTTTTGACTGTTCTTATTTTCTTAACATGAAAATTCATTTGCAGGCAGAAAATCACTTTCTAAATAAATCGGATGGACTAAAACTTGCATTTGTACCTAGTTTCAACTTAGAGCCAGTTTTTGGTTTTGTTCTTGCTTGATAATACTAATATACAGTTTTTTCTCTATCTGTAAGAAAGTTCATCTTAAACATCCACTTCAGAAATACGTACTTAAAATATGAACCTTGTGAAGGGAATTAATATTAAGCATCCCTTTCCCTTTCATAAGGTCACATATTGTGAAACAGTTTCTGACCTAGTCTAGTCATATTGTTCAATTTGCTGTCTTTTGAGTGTTCATTGTTAGCTTTTTTTTGGTGGTAATTGGAAGGGTCACAACATTGATACTGATTCTTTAATTTCATGAAACCAACTTTGCCTCTGTTTTAAGTATATCTGGAGTTGCTGTGGATTTGTCCAGGTGTAACAGCTGCATCTGGCTGCTGTCTCTAAGGACCAGCTGAAACTTATTTGCAGTCATTTATACCGAGGTCAAATCAGTAATAGGCTTCATCATAGATCAGATGGTAAGAAATTCTGTCTGTGACTGAAGTCATAACCACAGGCCACTTGTAGGTTTGGTGGTGTGTGGTCTTGGATGTGCTTCCTCCACCCTGTTTTTTCATGGCTGCTGTGAGCTGTTAATTAAATGGTAAATCCTTCTGGAGAAGGACTGGATTTTGCTGTTGGTTTTCATGTCTGTGTCAAGCCTCTGATGGCACTAATGGCTCTGACCAACCTCACCTGGGGTTTCTCCCCACCTGGCCCAGGACCCTGTTTCAGCTCAGCCTGGGGCTGTCAGCCCCTGCCCTGGTGACACTGTAGCGGTGCTGGTGTCCAGCCCTGTTCCTGAGTTGTCGTAGTCTGGATTTCCTGGATTGACCTTGCACCTTGCCTTTGCTTGTTGATCCCTGGAGTGTTGATGGGCCCCCATTGCTGCCTGGCCTCAGCGCTGTGTGCTAGGTCTCTGTTAGGGTGGGTAATCGTAAAATATGATACATAACTTTTCTTTATGGTAATTGTCCTGTGCTGTTAGTATTATTGGAAAATCTTAGTACTTAGAGTAGCTCTTTAAACTTGTGCTCTGCAGGCACTTTAAGACTGGTGGTACAATTGGAGGATATGGATGGACCCCAGGTTTGATAATGGAAAGCGGAGCCTTTCAGAAGGAGCTTGTTGCTTTGAAGACTTGATTCTCACTGGTTATTACCAAGTGTAAACTTTACTACTGTGAAAGGACCTTCTTCAACATGACTGTTCACAGTGATAAATTGCTCCCTTGGTATTATTTGGCATGCTTATGCTCCAGTTATTCATGTCTGAAAGCTATTAGGTATATACAAAATCTGTCTCAGGAGATTGTTGTTCCCATTGCATAATATTAGGGGGATCATAGTTATTGGGATCTGGAAAGCAGAAGGTGAAATGAACTTAAATTATAATGCAATGTAAACAAATTGGAACTCTGACAGTTTTTTGACAAGGAAATAACTTTGTAGATTGTTTCTTGTATATGTTGAAATGTCACAGGCAAGTGGAGACAGTCTCATTTCATTGTGGTCTGGTATCTGAGCAAGGTGCAAGGTAGCTATTTTAAAATCAGTATTAAGTTAAAGCAAATCTGATATGCGTGGCAAATGCTTTTACAAAGAGTTATATATAGTTTCTACAGGAAAATATTTTCTGAATTCTTGATCTATCACTGTTCCGTTAGTAGCTCTCTCTCCACTTCATAAAGGAGAGAAATATCATAAACCTGCTCTACAAACAGAGAACCCAAGGGGCAGGGAGACAAAGTGGTTTCCTTAATCTTGCTTAGAAGAGCAGCATCCAGCCTGAGAACAGTATCTAAATCTCCCAAGTCCAAGTTAAGTGCTCTGCTGAAGTAGGCAAGGAGGCTTTTTGCACTGTAAGTGTAAACATGAAGTCTCTTTGATAGCAAGTATGTTCTCCCTATTTTAAGACTCTTTTAAAAATGCTTTTAGAGCTAAAAAGACCTCTTGGCTTCCTCAGAAACTTGTGTTTTTTTCCACTAGAGATAGCATTAATTTAAGACTGTACACTTATTAAAGCGTATAGCTGTAATTCTGTCTTGCAGAGTTCATCCAATGTTCCCCCAGCTTGAATAAGGTCAGAATATCTTGACATTTGTGAAATGAGTTTATCATGAACCCTGAACTGTATTTTCTGTGGGTTAAACTCTCATCTCAAAGTGTTTGAGAAGTCTTTATAGACATAGACAGTAAACATGTCTTTCTAAGCTTTTTTCTTTTGTTTGAAGGGTATGTTTTTTATTAAATCTACAGGCTAATTTAAGACATGAAGCCTAACCCTTTCCTCTTGATTGCTTGAAAGGACATTTGGCAGCTTAATGGTTTCCTGCACGATGTTCTGACAGACTCATATTATTATTATTTTTTAAATGGAGATCTGCATATTACAGGACTATGCTTTCCAAGCACAGAATTTTGCAAACAAAATAGCTCTCAAGTTCTATGTACAGGATTTCTTAACCAGTGAGAGCATAAATTAAGATAAATAGAAATTTTATGAATAAAATTGGTCCTATCAATATTGATGTATTTTATAGGGAAATAAGTGTGTTGACTGCTACAGAGATACTTGCAAATTTATGGATTTCTTTTGCAGAGCTAATGGTTCTAATTCCTGGACTCTTGCTGCAATTATTCTAGATTTAGGCCAGGGGCTCATGTCCTATGTATTTAAATGTGATGATGTCACTCCTAACTGAGCAGAGCTACTGTGAGAGCCTGAGACTCACCTGAGGTCCAGGTCTTACCACAGTAATCCTACCATAGATAGGATACAATTAGACTATTTAGAGCCAGAAAAGAGCCTAATGTGAGGCCTGCTGCAAGTCGGAGGGAGTGGGAATGCCAAAGCTCTTTGAATCATGTCCTCATAAGGACAGAAACCTCAACTGCTATTGATATAGTAGCCAAATATCAAATCTCAGACTCAGAAATCAAAGTTATCTTTGTGCTGTTGGGTGTTGGATAGGTCATTTAATGAGTAAGACTGTGTGGCTTAGGGCATGAGAACTAGATGTGAAGGAGTATAGCTGTGTCTTCAGAGATCTTTGTTTGCTTTTTCAAAGAGCAAAATGGGAAACACTAATGGAGAGATGGAAAAACTGCTCCTGTGAGCTGTGGTTGGGTGTTATCTTTGATCCATCAGCTCTGGGATGCTGAGGCACTTGGAGGCACACACTCCTTTGTGTGACTACCCATCTGCAGTGAATCGCTTCTGAAGTCCTTTGTGCACTATTACAATACAAATACTAAGTCATGAAAAAAATATTGTCCTGCTTTTAATTAATTTACTCTCATTCATCAGCGACCTGGAACTTCTATGGTACAGAACAGTAGTTGGCTACACTACTACTGGAACTCAGCAGAGGATCTGGCCCAGTGCCCCAAGATGCCTATGAACAATAAAAAAAAATGCATTATATTAATATTGTCAAGCTCTTTCCTCCTGTGTGCTATTCAGTAGATATATTTTGGCCTATGTTATCAGCTTGCCCATTTGCCAAATGCTTGATATAGCATGGCATCAAATAGTGTACATCAATATACATTTTTAAATACTAATTTTTCTAAAATAGTGTGTTATTCTACACAGGAAAAAGGGATTTATTCTTCCTTATTCTAGTGTTCTGTCAGTGAAAGACTGTAAGCTTTTAACCCGAGCAAGCAAGACCTAAAATCAAATTGGAAATAATCAGCATTTCGGTGAGTGCATTATCTATTCTACCAGGCCATGTAAAAACCTTTTCTTCTCTTCTATGCATTTTGTGTACGGGCGAGTGGGACTTTTTCTTCCCCTTGTCTTGCACCCAGTATTATAGTTCTCTTAGGTCATGGAAGATGCCCACATTCTTATTCTGAAAGCTCTGACTTGGCTGGTTTTGAGAGCATTCTCTTGAGGTCAGTGCCACTTCTCCTCTGCAGCAGTGGATGTACTAGAGGTAATGGGTCTGAACATCACTTTTTCTCTGCGTCGAGTAAACCTCATTGCTGGACTTACCATCTGCTGTAGTGCCCCTCTTAGGCCAATAAACTCCCCCCTTGCACTGTTCCAGTTACTCAGCAGTTTCTTTCCATCTATTCGGTTAATCTGTTTAAGCCTTTCAGATGCATCTCTTGCCTCTCTGTAAGTGTTTGCTGATTCCCCTAAGGCGGTAGTTGAGAAAGCTGCTGGTTCAGCTCCCTGTAGTGTTTTTGGAGGAGACATGGCAAGTCTGCTGCTGGAAAATAAAGCAGCAAGGAAAAGAACTGTTTCCTTCTGCTGCCTCTGTCACCAATGGCTATGGTGCTAGTCCCTGAAACACATCCTCATTTGCTGCTTTGCAGTCAGATTTCTGTGCCTAATATGGAAGTCTTTAGATGTACAAAAAACCCTACAAAAACAACAACAACAAAAAACCAAAGACTAATTAGCAGGCAGTGAGAATAATGAGTCAGTGTGTGGAGGGTTGATGTATGCAGAAAGGAAAACTGATTGGATGAGCTTGGAAAAAGCTGGAGGGGTCAGAACTCTCATGTTTAAGACTAAAAAGGAGGTAGTGAAGCACAGCAAGCTTATAGTCAAAAGGATGACAATAATTGGTACAGTCGCTACCTGAGTAGGGCTGTGAGCTTGATAACTATGAGGATCTCTTGAAGTTGCACCATCCTTGCTAAAGCAAGAATACTTGCAATTGGATAGAATGATTTTAATCCTGAATGAGGAAAGGGTCCTAGCTTTAAAAATGGAATATATTTTTTTCCCCAAGCCCATGTTCTCTTCTGTCCCATGTAGTGTGTGCTCATGTAAATAAGTCATATTCCATGTTGTCTAAATTCATGGGGCAGAGTTAGGTTTTCATGGGGGGAAGCTTGGGCTTCCTGGTGTTTGATTTACACTGGATACCCTTTTTATTATAAAATGATATTTAATAGAGTTAAGGAGGTGGAACGTGTAATAGTTAATGCACACATCTGAGGAATAGAAATATTTCATTGTGTGTCAGAAGTATACTTAAATTTTGCATTACTTTTAAAATCTGTCTTAAGGTGCTAATAGATGATGCAAGACCAGGGTTTAGCTAGCCATCTCTTGAGTGCTTTTTTTTTTTTTTTTTGGTAATCCAGGTTTAGCACTGATTTAGTAGAAATCATGGGAAATGTTTTAAATAACCCATGTTAACAGGAGGCTGGTACCCTGTTTGCTGAAGCTGCACAGTCTGAGAACATGCAGTATGCAATATGATCTGTAACAATTCATGAACGCTGAGGACTACAGATATGAAGACTGATATTTCTGTCTGCTGGATTCTGGAAAAATCTATTTAATATTACTGAGATAATATCAGTAAGCTTGTGCAAAGCTTTAGTAAGTTTTCATGGTTAACTACTTTAGATGTTACTCTAAGAGTTTGATGCAGAATTTTATTGTCAGGACCTGTCTAAAAACTGGCTGCTCTTTTCTATCAAAAGAAACTGAGCTTTTTTGCCCGCTTCCAGGGGAAGAGAATGCCAATGAAAGGAAGGAGGGAGATGGCTTACTCAATTTGATGTTATTGCTTATGCATTTATAAAAAGAAAAAGCTAATGGAAAAGCTGAACCCGAGCTTCCTCAGCAAGCTCCTGGGTAGGTTCTGGACTGCTTCTGCTTTCCTCCAGGTGCAAGAGACAAGCTCAGCTGTCACTTCTGTTGACAGTTACACTTATGAACAAAATTAGTAGATATAGTCAAGATAAATTATAGCAGATATTAGTGATTTTTAAGATGAACATATAAGTTTCTAGATCTATTGCATAGTTCTTCATTCATTGAGGTAATGATATCATAGTAACAGTTATCAGTGAATGTCATTAAAGTATGACAGCAGTCTGTCATGTAACCTGTGGTCTCTCATTCAGTAAGATGTTCTTCTAATGGGCCTGTCAGATGAGCTTTGCTGTCTCTTCTGTGTCCTGGAGGAAAAATGGAGACGTCCTCTCTTAAACCACCAGTGATCATCCTCAGTGTCTACCAAAGCTCTCTGTCTGTTTATCTTTCTGAACTCTGAAGAGCTTGAAGGGTTAACTGAAGAGGTCCACACTAATGTGGTGGCATGCCCTAGCAGAGAGCTAGGGAAGAGGTCTTCCCTGGAGAGGGAAGTCAGCAGACACTTGGGGACAGAAGAAACTTTCTAGACCATCCCTCCTCCTTTTGAAACAGGATGAAGAAAGTCTGACTTCCCTCTACTCACAGCGAGAGGCACTTGAACAGGGTTTGTAGCTTGACAATCCATAACAACAGGTGAAACATGAGCCAAGGCAGCAGCATTAGAGCTTGAAACCTGCTGAATGGACCCTCTTGAAAATAAGGGATCCTTCTTTCCTTTTCCTCCAATGTGCTGACTTGCTCTCTTCCCCACTGAGGGAGTTTCTTCTGCATATTTTTTCCTAAACTGGCTTTCTCTTGGAAATATGTAGCTGAAAGTGAGACCCACAGAGGTTCTGGCAAGAAACTGATTTTTGTTGTTTGCCCTGAGTCATCTGAGCTAATGCCTTTTCATAGTTACACTTTACTCCTGATCTTTCAATTTGGATTGCTTGTTAAAATTCAAACAATGGGAGAACAAGGAAGAAAAATGCAGCTAGTTCTGAACCCCTTATTTGCAGTGTTGGACTCTTTTCCAGAAAGAAGCTATCATCTTTATTTTTAGATGTATAGTTGCTCTAGCAGTCCTTGTCAGTGTTTCAGGTGTTATAGGGCATATAAATGCAGGGTAGGCAGTCATCACCAACAGTGGCTGCAGATGAACTGTATTGGTCACAGGATTCATTTATCTCTTGGTTTAGAAATTCAGATTTGATGCTAGATGTTGTGCTCAGGATATGTAGCAAATCTTTGTCATAAGAGCTGTTATGCATGCTAATGTAAATGGAATTATCTAGGAATCATTTTCAACTTGCATGCTGACAAATATTTACATAACTGCTTGACTGATAGGATTTTCTCTAAATACATTTAATCATACAGTGAACAAAAATCTTTCCTGGCTTGCTCTGCAAACAGTCTATGCTTTACCTAAACCTGAAACTCTACCCTTTCCTAAGAATTGTGTGTGGTGTTTTTATATAAATATGCATATATACACATTTTTATTAGTGAACAAAACACAACATCTCAGATCTTCTCTCCAGCCTGGCTACAGCTGGGGTTCTTCCACTGGAAGTCCTGTACTTCCAAGAGGAATGTATGATTAACAGTTGAAACATGTGTAACTTAAACGGCCCAAGAGAAATCTTTCACATTTTTCCATTTAAGCCTTCTCACAAAAAGTCTGAAGGCTGCTAGTCCAGACACTTGCATATATTCAGGAAGGGAAAGGCAGTATTTTTTTTTCAAAACCACCAGATCTTCTGAATATACTTCCATTTTCTTGGCTGTTTGCCAAGGCATACTCATCTTTAAAATGACTTGTCTACCTTGCTTGAACATGTGGTCCAGTTTTACACAAATGACTGATGCTCTCAAAGACTATATATGTTCTGTAGTGATGATTCCTAGGGACCAAAGAGTGACTTTAATGCTCATCTGTTTGTTTAATGCCTGAAAAAGTGGTTGTCATAAATAACTTATATATTGCTTTCTACCTGAGGAACTTAAATACAATGAAGTAAACTTATCCTACAGAAGAAGATATTAAGCTTACAGATGAGAAGAGTGCAAAGTGATGAGGTTCAAAAGACATGATTCATCATGCTGAAAATGAATGGCAGAGCTTGAGCATTACTTTAGTGTTGTGCTTTAACACTGACTTCCTGTCTATGTTACCTTGAGAGATCATCACTATTTTCATCTTGAAGATTTATCCTACTTGTTCAATAGAATAAGAGATTTGACTAAGGAAATATAGACCTTTGACTCCATCTTCCTTCTCCATGTATCCCGTTCCAGTGGGCCTGACTTAATGAATTGGAGATTATCCAGTTCTTGATGCTCAGGGAAAGGATATGAGAGCAGACAGGCACAAAGTTGAGGCTTTTCCCACTCTGTCAACTGCTTTCAGCAGTCTGTGGCTTAGGGGCTTTCTGAGTAGTCAAAAGTTGTATTGACATCTTGTACTTAATGGCTCTTGTAGGACTTCCTAATGTGATCTTGTGTAAAGGGAAAGCTGCCCTAAAGCTAACCTAAGGGCAAGCATCAGACAGCAACAGGCTTAGGGTTTTTAGTATGATCTGTTTTGTTACTGGATGCTTTTATGTCTGCCTTTCTGCAGTAAGAGGGATTGACATTTCTTTTGAAAACATACAAAGCTTCAACATCCATTCTGTGAAAAATGACCACTGTGCTCAGATCAAGGTATGACATGGGCTGGCTCAAGCTAGTGTTACTTGCTTGAAGGTCCTTGCAATTTAATGCAAGGAAATGGATACTCTTGGAGACTAGAAAACCTCTTGACTTTGTGTATTCACCCTGTGGAACTGGTGTGAAAATGCTGCTTATTGCCTTTCTAGGGCATGTAATAACTCTGTCTCTCTTCTCGACTCATGTCCAGGGCAAACTACTTAATCTCATCTGTAATTTTGTCCCTCTTGATCTTCTCTTATACATTAGTGCTGGTTGAGGTAAACACAGCCTGAATAATATGCTTTGGATTTGCAAACAACTTTCTTGACAAAAATAGTACTTGGGCAACATTAGAAATACTCTATAAGGCATATCTGCAAATACACACATTTCTCATCAGATTTAGGATGATGCCTTTGTTAAAGGTTTTTGTAGGAAGCATGTTCACAAACTGCTATTACCTAATTCTGAGTCTTTCTCACCAACAGGCATTATTTAAATACATTAAAAATATTCAACTTCAAAAAGAAAATAAG
Source organism: Dromaius novaehollandiae (assembly GCF_036370855.1). Classification (NCBI taxonomy): domain Eukaryota; kingdom Metazoa; phylum Chordata; class Aves; order Casuariiformes; family Dromaiidae; genus Dromaius; species Dromaius novaehollandiae. The sequence continues at coordinate 33,452,500 of NC_088099.1, forward strand.
TAATTATCAAGGGGAATTAAGCACTTGGACCCATGCTAACACTTGATAGAATTTAATTTGCTGGGAGTTCTCAGCTCTATTTCTGAAGCTCAGGCTTTTATCTAGGAATTGGCAAGAATGCCCAAGAACAGGCTTCCTAAATAAGATTTCTTTTGGTGACTTCCTAGAGATAGAAAAGGTGGTTTATGCTGTGTCTGAAACTGTATTGCTACCTCTTTACTCAAAACACCCCCCAGTAAAGCAAACCCATGTGATGAAAATTGATGCACCTAAGCTACTTGATAATCTGAGGATGATTAATTGGGTAGAGAATTGGCAAGCCTAGTGGAAAGCGGTGTGAAACATTGCTAGCAGGCCATAGATTTGTGTGTGCAGTGCATACAAGCGATATAAGTGGGGCCTAGGTCTTTGACTTCTCTGCTTCAAGGCTTCTCTGTCCAGTACACATCTGCCAACTCTTATTTCTCCATTTGCCCACATTACCTCCTACACTCCCTACTTGCTCTCAGGGCTGTATGCAGATAGAAGAGAGCTGCTGAGACTGGTCATCTTAGTCACAGCAGTGGGCACCTGCTCTCTAAAGTGGCATCCATTGGTGACCTATTGCTGTTGCTCTGTCCTCTTGTAACAAAGAATCATGTCAAATAAGCACAGCGTAAGAAAACACTATGCTATTGCATCACTCTTGAAAGGACTGCTACTTGAACAAGGAGGATTTTGTCCTTGCTGGAGGATGTGATTATGAGCAAGTAGCATAGACTTAGCACTGCTTAATGTGCTATGGGTAAACATCCCCCCCTGCTAAATGTTTTCATTTGGCTTTCAGGATAATTTCATACTGTGTCACCTGTTTGTAAACACTTCAGTGTACTCAATGTTATGTAAGTTTATAATGCTTTGTCCAAGTTTATAGCACCACATTAATAAAATGTTATGTTCCTTTTCTTAAAGAAAAGGAACAACAAATTAAAACCTCTAGACATCTGAGAATACTTCTCCATTTCTTATTTTATTGTCAAAATTTCACCCGTGTGTGTGTATATATATATGTGCATATGCATATGAGTGACACCAAGAAGGGAAGCTGAAACTGGTAGTGGATTTTCTCCTTTGAGTTTCCATCCGATAACACATTTTACATCAGGGCTATTTCTGAGCTGTCAGCAGTTCAGACATGAGCAATTTTCTAAGCTTTCTGCACTGAAGATACCTGAAAGACTGTTCACCACTAAAGTGACTTATCTAATCTATTTCACTGGCATCTTTATCAGTCTGAGTTTATTTTCCTCCAGAGTTGGCTTTCACACAATTGCATGTATATGCTCAATTGGATACCTAACGTGGACAACATCTAGGAGTTCTCAGGCTCTTATATAGAGCAAGTTTCACTTTTCCCCACTATCCCATTAAAAGCCTCCTTCTGAATGTTTATATCTTTACCAAAATTAAGAAGAGGTGATAACAGCAAAAGGCTTAGGAAAATCAAGTAATAATAGGCTTAAGTAAAAATATTTTTCGTTAATTAAACCTATAGCGCCGTGAAGTGTTTGACCTAAAATATTCACTTGCTTTTGATGCTCTTCCAGCAAACTTACTCTGAGCTAGAAATAGGGTTGCAAACTTTATTTGGAAATTTAAGGTTTTTAAATCTCAGCAGGTTCTGAACTATGGTGGCCCAGGGATGCGAGATTTAATTTCCACCTGACTTGAGAAGGAGTCTCTAAACAGAATATGTTGCTTTTTAAAAAGCTAATAGCTAGCCTGGGAGAAACTGCTAATGTTACTGAAATTCTAGTTCTGAGTATGGACAGTGTATGTTAAGGACACTTTCTGTGTGAACTTGGTGTAAGGGAAAGCAACTGTAAAAACAAGCAACAAAGAACTGTGGTCACAGTTTGTTTTTTGACTTCTAGACTTGATTATGAAAGAGCTGGAAATGGCTAGAAACCAGATATGGGAAGAAGGGCTATTGCATTAGTTTAGAAGGAGAGCTGAAATAGGAGTTCTTGGGGTGTGTGGTGTGTTGGTGGGGTTTTTTTTTTTTTTTTTGGCTACCCTAGAACTCTGATAAATTAAATCTTATGATAGTATTCAAACATCTGGGCTTTTATCAAAAAACTCTCAAAGTTCTGAATTGAGCTGCTTCCTATATCTATATATGTAGCTACAATTGTGTAATTAACTACAATTCAGAGAAATTGCTACTAAAATTCCTTGGGCTAATAACTGTAGCACTTCCAAGAAAAATACAGAAAACAGAGCAACTTAAAAATTCATAAAACTTTCCGTCCATGAAAATGTGGAAGGATAACTGTCTAAAGATGTACTGCCTAGTATAGCAGTTTGGCTTCCCCGGTGCCAAGCAAGAGCAGACAATTCATATTATTTTTTGATTAGATCAAGCTTTCTTTTTCATATTCAACTGCATTAAGTCCTGTTCTGAAAGAATAACCACCAACAGCTACCTAACTGCGCAGCTCTTTGACAGATCCTCAAAATTGGATAGCCTGAGTAAGGGTGGCTTCTGTTTTACTTGGATCATCCTGGCCTACAGTGGATATTTTTGGTCTTACTGTGTCTTAAACATTTTTGTCCCTCTATGTAAGGACTTAGTTGCTTCAGTAGGGGACTTGCAGCCTCTTAAGGAGAAGCATCTATCTCTCAAAATGTGCTCCCACCAAGTCTGCATGGCTGTATAATCTGAACCTTTGAAATATTTGTATATTAATTCAATTGTCATGTAATGTAATAATGTATTTGTAATTCCAGATTGATAGCTTTGCTCTTTCCTCAGTAGCATAACAGCCTATGGCTTGCTTATTTCTATTATTTTTGCTATTGCTTGTGATACTCTGTAATTCTTGCAGACTATTGTGTAGAGGCTTTAGGTTTTAGTTTAGAATATGTCTGAGGTTGTAACTTAGAAGCTGACTACAGCTGTAACTGTATAACAAGTCATCTACATAAAATGACTGTACTGATTCATTGGCTAATTTTAAGTCTTGGTGGTCTTGAGGTACACTTTGTATTTTTGCCACCAGACAAGACCTTTCCCCCATTTCTGGTAGGCAGTTTGAACAGATTGAATTCTGATTTAGATGATTTTTTCTTTATAATGTTTATATGGAAATATTTCTGAAGCAACTAGCTTGTCTTAAAGCTTATCTTCAAGCATCAAGTTTTAGGTCTTGCATCCATAAGAGAAGACAGCTATGTTTTGGTCCAACCTTGCTGCTTCCTGTTAAATTAGACCATGTTCAGGGAAGCCCTTTGAATTTTTGTATTTCTTAACTTTTCTTTTTCCTGCTAAGTGCTTTGTCTACAGAGTACCATGAAATACTATAAATTCCATAGCATTTGTAGTACTTGCACTTTTCACACATCTAAACATGCTCTGCATGCATTTTTGTAGTATATTTCTGTCTCAAATTCTGTATGCTTCTAGACATTACAGATAAAAGCTTTCCTGGCTTTTGTAGGAGTCTCATATATAGGTTCTACTGTGGGTCATCACCTCAGTTTCAATTTAGTTTTCAAACTAGTCTCTTGAAAGTTCAGTCATGATGAGTGACTTGACCATGTTCTGTCATGATAATTCTTATTTTTATTGATGTAGTTACAGAGTTTCTAGTTGAAAGACTGTATTAACTTGAGGAGGACCTCTGACCTGGGGAAATTCCCCAGAGGAGTGCAGGAACTATTGTGGTTTTGTGAATGCTCTGAGGAACAGGGAGTAGATAAACTTTCATAATTAACTTCTTTTGCTAGCCAGCTGAGTTCATAGATGAAGAGGGAAGGGATGAAGTAATATCTACTCTCTGCTTCCTTAATGCTCTGTAAGCAAGTACCTTCTGAACTCTCAGGAGCACTGAAACTACTGTTTGGCCCAGCTGTAAGTGCTGGTTTTTAAGTGTCTCTTTTACTGAGATAACTTTCATATCTCCCCAGTCTCCCTGATGGTTGACACTGCTGCCTGCCTGCCTCCCCTCCTCCCCCCTGCCCAAATAGTTTTAATGGCTTTTTGATTTAATCCTCCAGTAAATGTTAGTTGGTGTGGTGGTGTGTTTAAATCTAAAGCACATCCATTAGCACACCTGTTTGAGTGTGTTATTTTTAGCTTATGTAACAAGCCCAGGTCAAAAGAAGTGGAATTTGAGAAAAGTATGTGGAAGCCCTTTAGGAGATCAGAACTAGGAGGAAAATTCCTCCCAAACAGCTGAAAAACAATTATTTGTTTTTAAGCTGGAGCTTGACAAGTTTGTTTCATGCTGGGTCTCAACAGATAAAGTGCCATGTCTGAAAACTGGTGACTTTGTGTAGAAGAATGGTCCCTGAAGACCAGTTTAGAGAAAACCAGATGTCTTTTACTAGCTGTTAGATCATGGCTTTATATAGTCAACAGCTTCATCTTGGGATATAGATAACTGAAGGGAAGCCTCTATCAAAACCACAAAATTCTTCTGTTTTGAAACTCCACGATAAGCTTCACCTTTCTTCAGGGGACAGGAAAGCAAAATAAAAGCATCTGGTCTTATGGGTGCAGAATATTTTGGATGTTCTTCATCGCTCCAAATACATTGTCTCTTCCAAAATAAAATTGTCTCTTCAACTTTTCCTTATTCTTTCTCTTGGCTTTCAGAGTCTGAGGAGCATGGCTCATGAAGTCGTTCATGTTTCATTAACTCCTATGTTCTTTTTTTGTCTTTCAAAAATTTTTGCTTCTGTTGCCACAGAAGTTTGTCAAAGATTTGTTTTGTCTTCTGTCTCATACAATCTCTGATAAGGTTACATTGTTCTTTAGATCTGATCGTTTTGCTATGCCTCTATTGGGAAGATGTTTCCTTCTCTTCAATGTTTTTAATTGAAACTTGGAGCACATAAAATTCACTGACCCAGTTTTAACTTCTGCTTAGTATTAGTCATGTCACTTGGCTTGATGTGCCATGTGTCAAGCTCAGGCTATACATTGCTTGGTTAGCCATGTATCAATACAGTCAATAACTCTTTCTAAAAGACCAAGGGTGGTGGTAGAGGGAATCCAGGGTCCATGGATATCAACTTTAACCAGTGGAGCATACTCTGTCACAAGCTCCAGTTTAGTTTTTGTGCTATTCTTACAAATCAAATTTGACTCTGCTGGAATTACTGTGCATCTTTTTCCCATGTGAAGTGCGAATATCCTTTGAGTTTCTGGAAAACTTGTGTCCTCAACTATCTATACACTTGCAGACAAGAGCTTTTTTGCCTGTTGCTGGAACATTATCTCTGCTTCGCTACTCCCTTGGCAATACCGCTTTATACAAACAGTACATGCAATGTATACAGATATGACTTAAATTTGCCACTTGAAGTATGAACTCCTGGCCAAAATGAAGTCTTTGTCATATGTACTTCACAGGTGTCTCATTTAAACAACCTTTTATCATTACTGCATTACATTAGTTCCTGTTCTACCAATTAGCTAGAGTAACCTTTTTATCTAGCCTTATTTTTCTTTTTTCATATTATTTTATAATGGGTGGTTTCTTCTGTCAGCTAGGATCACTGAACCTAATCTGGTGCCTGTTGGTCTTGGATTTTAGATTGGCTTGAAAATAGTTTGTCGCTATTTTAAAAAGTCACTGACTATCAAGTGCAGTCTTTTCAATAAATGATTAAGTATCTTATCAGAGTGCTTTTTGCCAGCTTCCATTAAAATAGTTAAAGGATTTGCAGCTTTTTTTGTATGTCATCTTCATTAAAATATTTTCCATTTGCAAATTCTGTTCTTTGCTTGAAATGTCCTTGTACTCTGCAACCCTGACCTTGAGTGTCATTTTTACCAACATATGCAGTGCACATTACAATATGTACTGTACTGATGTTCTGCCCTTTAGGGCGCTGTCCACACTAATAAACTATGCTCTATGGACAAGAGGGAACAGGGTTTTAAGTGTTTAGATGCAAGCTGCTCTGAGCCACTTGTCCTTAGGGAACCGGATGTGTCCTATTTTATGTACAGTGTGACATAGCTTGTATTTCTTCCCTGGGTATGCACTTTTGTGTAATTATAATTTGGTAGTGCCCTATACTGCACTGCAAGTATTTCCTTTTGCTGTGTAACGCACTCCTGTTATATGGGACAATGCTTTTTGCCATGATAAGTTGCCCCAGAATGTAGATATTACTGTCCAGTCCTACTCACTACAGACCTTCCCTAGAACAGCAAGGGAAAACACTGTGTGGAGCTCTAATTTGTAAAGGAATAGCAACAGACTTCAAGGACACCCTTAGCAAGTTTGCTGTTTCATGCTCTTGCCATACATGAAAGGCAATCAGTAACTGCTGGGTGGCTGTAGAAAGTCCTGAGTTAAGAAATATATGGAAAGAGCTATATGGTTGTAATAGGTGGGTCACAAATATTCCCTTTAATTCTGAAACTCCAGAGATTTCCTGGAGGTAGAAACATGGTTTGGGAATAATAGCATGCATTTCAGCTGGCTTGTCTTTTGCAGAGGGTCAGACCATATGATAAGCAGTTTTTTTGTGTGTTAATATTGTTTTTTCTTTAATGCTAAGATCTTATTTCCACAGCATTGCTGCCTCCTAGGATCACTGGAATCCTTGAAGATTCATTTTATGTATTAAGAAATGATTATTAATCTAAGGCAGAGCTGTCTTAAGGGAGCAAAGATGCTTCATAATGTAAAAAGTTTACTGCCTTACTGTTTTGATACAGGAGCCAGTTGCACCATTACCTTCTCTATAGTTATTAATGTCTGTAAAATGGATTGTATCCTCCTTGCTGTCTTCCATTCTGAATTTAATAGATATTTTAATGAAATTTTCATAGTAAAACAACTTGCCAGAAGGTTGAGAAAGCCAAAAATAAAACTAGGAATGGATATCATCTAAATGTCCTTTTCTTTTTCATTTATGATAATAGCACTTCAAGCTGGAAAATGTGCTAGGAGCAGATTGCCAAAAATGGGGGAGGGAGGATGAGGGAGTTAACTTCACTGAACACAGCATAAAACACTGAGGAACTATTGCCTCTATTGCTAGCATCTGAGAACCTTTCATTCTATGGCTTGACAGTTATAAATGTTGTGCTGCCTTCAGTGCTTTCAGAATGGCTTGGATGGAACCTCTTTATTGACTCTTAGCATGTTTTTATAATCCCTGGAACTCATGGTCATTTTTCAATGCTGCAAGAGCATCTTCTGAGAGGCTGAATTGCTGACTAGTTAAAGCTAGTAAGGCACCAGAGCAACCCAAAAGTTTAGGCTCAGCAGGTCAGACACAAGTACTTTAATTGCTTAACACATTTTTATTGTTTGCTGAACTAGCAAGAGAAATTTTATAGTTTTTTTCCTTTTAATGGTGTTCACATGGTAACTTAAGTGAGGTTTTTGTGTCTGAGTGTTGATGAGAAATTGCCTTTTCTTTCTTCTGTAATAGACTGTTCTTTGTTTTGAAAACTCAGTGTTTAAGAGACTATAGAAAATGCACAGCAATGGATGTTAACTGTAGCCACCCTGGTCAAAGTCTGGTGTTCTGTTCTGTGGAAGCACCCAAATTTGACTTGTTTGCTGCAGGAAGCACACTATGGCATAGTTCACCTCTTAGTAGTATATTGGGAGCTTTTACAGGCTAGAGTCTTTAAAAATGTTCCAGAATATAGGAATCTGTTAAGGCCCACTCCTTGTCCTCAATGGGAACTGAGGTCACTTGTTACCCTTAAGGGTAAGGACTCTGGCTGCTAAAGTAAATACAATTTGTAAAGCAAGTGTTGCCCAGTTAAATGGACTGTTTTTTCCTGAGCATAATTAACATTCAAGAAAATATACCTGTTTAACTAGTCAGCGGGAGGAAAAAAAGTACTCTGAGCCGAGAGTTCTGCCTTGTTTCTTGTATAGACTAGTTAGTGAAAATGAAGCGGTATGGGAAGGAGGATTAATTCTCCTTTATCTTGCTGGGGACTGTGGGAACCAGTACTGGGGCATGTGTCTGCAGACAGTCCCTGATGGGGCTGCTTTGGGCTGGAATTCTGTTTCGGAAACTTCATGTTTTTCTTGCAGTGTTTCCTATGTCTGTGATTTGGCAGCATGTTTAAAAAAAAAAAATCAAATCCAAGATCAAGAGGTTGGAGAAAATGAATGGACCTATGCCTTGCTTATACATATGGGTAACAATGTCTTGGGATATCTAGTGTGTGTAACCTGGGGGGCACTGAGAGAGGAAAGGAAGAACAAACCTGATGGAGAAGCAGTGCACTAGCTGTGAAACCGCTGCTCTAGAGCAGAACAGACATGCAATAGATTGCCCTGCACTTATGTCTTCAGGGCAACCTTATGTAGGTACCCTATATTTCAGTGGAAGTTTTAGGTCATCTACAACATCAAAATGCAGAGACTAAATGACAGAAGCTGTTCCTGCTGTGCACTGTTGTACTGTGGTGTTCTGTTCTAAGGGTTAGGTGTGAAGGTAAGCTGATGTTTAGTGATTGTAGTGTATATTCCTTCCAGAAGGTGTCTAAATAATACATGTATGCAAAGAGTTTGGTATGAGCTATCTCTTATCCATTTTCCCAATGTAAGTTTGTTAAAAGATTTAAATACTTTTATTACTGCTAGGATTCCAGGTAGCAAAACAAGAACCAGATGAGAAATTTCTCCTGTTAATGGTACACCCCTTTAAAAAGCAAATAAATAAGTGAACAAATGCCTCCCATCTTGACAGGCAGACTTCCCTACAGTCCAGGCTATTGTACAAACTGTTCTTCACCTAGGAAAGTTTCACTGACATATGTTTATGCTTGAAGATAGCAGAATGTCAGAGTTGCTGTCTTTGCAAGAGTATGATTTAGCTCCTCAGAATGTCATTTTCTTGCTCATTGAGGTAATAGTTGTGAGAGTGCAGTAGAAGCAACTTATATTCTCTTCCCTTTGCTCACTCTTGATTTGGTAACACCTTGAAAAAGCAGGGGTGGGGTGGGGTGAGGGAATATGTAGATGCTCATCTACATTAACTGAGTAGAGATGGAAATGTCCAGGGGATCCAAGGATTTTTGACATGATCCTTTCTTTCCACTAGTATGCTAAATGTATAGAATATGGGTGAGGGCATGATTGGAAGCTATTGGACAGAATCATAGCTGTTCTGAAAGATGGAAATGCATCAGCTTGAACAGGGCATTTCTGCTGTGAAAGAGAAAAAGTAGTCTTGGCAGTTTTGTATATAACTGAGACATCTGTAGACTAGACTAACTTGCTGTAATATGGTTTTTTTTCTTACCTGAAAGAGGAATAAGAATTTTGATTTCAGAAAAGCTCTATTTTTCACACAGAGTAAAGATCTCCAAGTGCAGATCAAGAGAGGAAAGGAAGGAGGTGTGTTTATATCCTGATTTACAAAGATAAATAAATGGAAGATAGAGAAAGTTTGAAGCAGCCTCACTCTGAAGGACTCATGTTGCTGAGAAGATGATTTAATATAGTGGTAAAGATAGATTTGTGAGGTCAAGTACTCAGCCAAGACTTATTCCTGTGCTATGAGTCAGCTGGTAAGACTGAGCTACAATAAAAGAGCCTCTTGACTCCTAATTCTCTCTTCTTTCCTGGCTTTCGTTAGGCTATTCACACGCATAAGTGATCGCAGAAGTGGGCCCGCTTTTACTGGAGAAGCATTATTAAGAAGGAATACTTTGGGGATGAAGCATTCTGGTTTGAACTTGTCTTGGCTGTTGAAATTTTGAAAGTGCCAGAAAAACACTCTGCAGATGGAGGAGGATGGGGTAGAACCTCTCTATTACAGATCTCTTTCCTCCCAATGCCTAAGGAGAGGAGTGTGTGGTGCAGGTTTTCTTTTTTTCCTCCGCATTTTCTTTTTGCCCTTTGCCAAAAGAATTGCAGAGGAATGTTCCTGAACTGAGCCTATGCATAAGGGGGTCATGGCCATTGCATGTTTGCTCATGTGTATTCTATTGTCTGGCAATAGGATTATCCATGCTAATCCTCTTCCCTCAGAATTATTTTTATTCCTGGCAGGAATAATCTGTGCAGATGTTGGATGGAGAACTGGAGCTCTGATAGTCAGAATAGTGGGTACAGAGCAGGATAAGTCATTAGGACAAGCTCTGCATATACCAGACTGATTGTACGTCTAGTATACTCTGTTATACCCTGAATCTTTGTACTTCAGACTTTGCCAATATGTGGAAAAAATTAAAAATGCTGTAGTCTGTGAAACTTAAGTGACAGATGTCTAGTGGCAGGGTGGACTGGGATCTGGGTGGATGATATATCTGATGTAATGTGGTTCAGGACATCTGAAATAATTACATATTTTAGACTGAAATAGCAAATATTTCATTCTGCATAAATGAAGTGGGTAAAAGTGCAGACAGATGTCTTGAGGTCTTGCTTCTAGCAAAGCTAGGCAAAGTCTGGTTTATTTGAAGTGTGTGTGTGTATATGCATAATATAAACCCTTGCCAGAAACCCCCTGAACCAAATGAAACTGTCTTGGAGAGATGAATAAAATGTGAGGAGAAATGAGGCTGCCTTGTCTGTCATTCAGTAATAAATGTGTCACTTCAGATCCATTGACTAAAACTATTTTCAACATGCAAAACTGCAACTGAAGTTAACAAGTTCTTAGTATCTTTCTCTCACAGCTACATTTTCACCCTGTATTTCTGTAGATGTAAACTATTTTAAGTGGCACTACAGTTCCACAGGGGAGAATGCTGGTCCAAGAGGTATACAATGTGGTATATGTAGCAGCAACTACAGCAGGCACCCTGCTTTACCTTGCTGCTACATATAAGGTGATTCTACAGGATTTTGCAGAACATCAGTGTTAGCTTGCCCTAACACTAATGTGAATACACTAATTCAACTGCACAGGGTTTCAAATGTCAATCATACTTCTGTTATGAGCTTTCTTAAACAATAGCTGTCCAGTAAGAGTGCTTAGTTTTTTTGTGAACAGTTAAAGCTGATCACATCTGATAAGGGAATCCCGTTGTCAAGCCAGTGAGTGTGATAACTATTTGAAACCCTTTCTGATAGCACAGAACTCAAATTATATGGCATGCTGTCTTGTGATGCACTCTTTTCCATGTTTGTTTAGTAAGTGGAAGTTAAACTATGCACTTCTGAAATTACCCTTTGGACACTATTCAGAGAACATCAAGAAAAAAGTTAAATGACAAGAGTCTGAAGATCTGTGACTTTTGCTTCCAGCAAAGTCATCCTTTAAAGTTGAAATCTGTTTTCTGAATCTTTCTATAAGGTGCACAGCTGGGCAGTTCAATAAGTCTAGGGGGCAGTAAGGAACAGGGCCTTATCAGTCATTTACTTTCTTCTCTTTGGCACCTCATTCTGTGAGACTGTACATACAGAAAGCAGGTTGGTGTGTAAGCTCTCTATGGACTACAAGATATTGCTCTTTCTGCTATCTTCGAGGACTTCCATAAGGAAAAACTGGCAGTCTGTCTTTAGAATGATTCCTCGGAAAACAGTGTGAAGACTTGGCAAGGATGACATCAAGTTGTTTCCAATTCTGTCTTCATCAATTGACTCTGCCATCATTAACATCACAGTGTATGGGTGGGGGGAGTTTTTTCCCTTCAGTTTCTCTTTGAGATAAGTTGTTGTATTAAATACTGTTTTCCCAATGTGAAGAACAGCCCCAGCATGAGTGCTATGGAAGCTCTGCTGTAAAGCAATAAAGCATGGTATAGCCTGTGTCCTGGGTGGGTGCTGCGAGCCCTCCTGGGAAAGTGTCACATCCCCAGGCTTCTGGCAGAGAAGGAATTTTCCTCACCTGTTATGAGATAGTGTTTCAGTTTAATTCCACAACAGGGCCAGGTGAGCTCAACTTCCAAGACCTGGAATGATCTTGGCAAAAAGACCCATTCCACAGAAGCATGCAGGGTTTTTTTGCTCAGTGTTTTTTTTTTTTTTTTTTTTTTTTTTTTTTTTTTTTTTTTTTTTTTTTTTTTTTTTTTTTTTTTTTAAAAAAAGTGAAGAACTATGAATTTCTCCATGTGTTGAAGATGCAGCACAGCATGTTGGTGTTTGATTATGCTTCAGCAAATGCTGCAGAACTTCAGACTGCTTGATGAATATTTAGAAGTACCAAGAAATAACTCTTCAGAATAACTGTTCTGCTATCTGTGTTCTTACTTTGAAATAAGTAGAGAGGGTGAGGAGCAGGAGGCCAGAGCAGGAGCTAATATTTTCTCAGAAAATTGGACTGTTAGTTAAAGCTTCTAACAGTTACTCTGTAAACATGCCTGGAGCTGATTTTAAATATTCCGTTGTATTTCCAACATGGTGTTGGAACTGAACAATTTTGATAGCCTAACCTCTTCATTCGATGGTTCAGACAGCTTGAAAAAGGATGTGCAGGCAGTACATTTTCAGGACCAAGTTGCCAGCACGGATTTTTTCCTAAGAGGAGTATGGTTTGATACCACGCTTTGATACCACACTATCTCGAGTTGTGGTATTCCCATGATGCTATCCTGAATTTTTGCCATGCTTGTTTTCTTCTGGCTCTTAATTTGCATCTCATAGAATCTGTATCAGATGTGCAAGGATATTTCATATGAGATTTGAGAAGTGTTGTTCCCCCCCCTCCCCCCGCCATTGGTAAGATGAAACTATCTCCTTACCTAAAACCCAGATGCATGTCTCTGCACCACTGAGACATGATGAAAAGGAACTTGTAAGACAACCTGAAGCATTAGTCTGAGACCCTTGGGGAAGATAAGAGGAAACTGCTTTTCAGTCAGGTTTGACTAAAAGATGTGTGAAAAAGCAGATATGCAAATCCTCAGGTGTTCTGCTGTGCTCTAAAAGCTAGACTTTGTGCTTGCCAATATACTCAGCTCCATTGCAGTTTCTCCCTTTTAACTGGAATAAGTCTATATTTTTTTTGAGCCCGTAGTCTTTTTTTATTTCTTCAGATGGAAAAAATATAACAATGCTTTTGAAAGCACACTGTGTAATTATGAAAGCAGCCAGGGAAGAACTGTTCCGTCTTATCAGTAGTTTTCTGTGGATGAATGACTTGTACTTATAAAAAGTACAAATTTTATATGTGGAGAATGATTGGCAACAAGAGTTTATTATTGCTTTTGCAAAGTACAAGTTGCATATGTATGTAAATTAGTATATTAAGACTTCAAGGGTGGGTTTTTAGGTTTTTTTTTTTTTTGTGTATAGGTAAAAGTGGAAGGAAATCTTAAAAGCAGGTTTCTCAAATACCATTTTTTTTTCTCTCTCCAGTTCTCTCAGTATGAGAATAAACTCTTAATATCTTTTGTTTTGGAATCTTTCTTAGACTAGCCAATAGATGACACTTCTGTATCAGTAGCTTGTAGGACATCTGCCCTAAAATATAATAGTAGAAAGTTTTTGGAAAAAGCACTAAGTAGAAAAACTTCTGATATGCTTTTACAAAAGAAAACAGAAGTCAAGAAATGCTTACAATGTAGGGAAATACATTACATCTATCATGCAAAAAAAAAAAATGTACTGATTGTACATGTGAGGAAAAATGATGCGGAAAGGTAGCTTTTCCATGGAAAAGATTGTTTTACTCATTGGTTTAATAAAAAATTCTTCTTCTAGAAACTAGTTCAGTCAGATTATTAGTATTTTTTGGGGGTGCTTAGAACTTAATGATATCAAGCTTCAAAAAGTTAGATACTCATAAGGCAGATAAATATTTGGAAAATAGCTTAAAAACAGATGCTAACTTTCAGCTGCATTAAGCTTCATACTGTGAGCAGACCTGCCACCTCTTTGCTTCCTGGTTCTTGGTCAGCAATTGTAACTTCACTGTTAGTGACACCTGGCAGCAGTGAAAGTGTCTGTGCCACTTTTCTCTTGCTTCCATCTCAGTCTGATGTTGGCCCACTTGGACTGAGACAGGTCCTACGGATGTGCTCCATCTCCTAGTGGTGCTCGCAGTCTCTGGCCTTCAGGGCTCCTGTGGCTCTGAGCCACAGGAGACTGCGGAAATGCTGAAACTGATATTATTTGTACAAGCAGCTGGATAGCCTATTGGTTATGCTGAATATAGCCAAGTTAAGTTATGCTGGCTTCTCTTGTAACAAACAGTAATCTTCCAACATACCTGAGATTCCCACTTTAATTCCTTGACTCCTATAAGGACAGTTTTCTTTCCTGAAAATAAAAAGACAAAATGCTCTTATCTTTGTCTTATCAACTTCGCAACAAACAAGTTTAAAGAAAGTTGGGTGGTCCTTCTTTCGTTAGTAAGGATAACTTGAAGCGTGGTGGAGGGGGGAGGCCATGGGAGATGTCTGCTTTGAAAGAGCAGTGCACAAAGCAAGTGTTTATTTCATGGGAAAATATACCTCATGCCACTTAACTTAGTTCAGACCAGACTTTTGAATGAGGACTCTGATATTTGTTAAAGTGGTCTTTCTCTCTGCTTTGTTCTTCTAATGAAAAAGAAGTGCCTTAAGTTGCAAGATGGCATCTCTGCTTCAGACCAGCAGTAGAGGGAGACTTGATGTAAAACAAAGGTTAAACTCATACAAAGCCAAGGGTTTTAGCCAAATGATCGGGAAAAGAAATCTGAAAAAATATGCTAAGGCTTATTTGCTATTTATCAGTACTTATCTTTCTCATCACCTTTCTTAATAGTTTTATATAATCTAATTTTATTAACATATACTATAAAAAGAAGAAAAACTTTGTCATAGTTGTCTGTCTGCCTGTGGGAAGTCTGCAGCTGCCTTTAAATGAGCTTGTATTTAAAGTTACTGGCTGTAGTAACTGAGAGCTCTATGTGAGCAACTTATCCAGACAAGAATCAATAAAATTAGCCTGTGAGGAAACTTGGCTGAAAAACTTTATTTTTCTTCTAAGAGTAGAAGGTTATTGACACTTAGGACATGCTGTACTACATGCTGCTTTGCAGATGACAAAATGTCATTTTATGTGATGAAAAGGATTGCTGTTTATTTCCTGCTTTGCCGCATGCTCTTGTCTTTGTGTGCTGATCTCCTCTAAAGAGCAATGTCAGTGTCTACTCCTTCCACCTCTCTTCTGCTGCAAACCATATACTGATTTGAAATAAAATATGGAATACCTGGGAACTAGTGGCCCACAAACACATTTAAGAAGTTTTTTTTTCCCTCTGTTCTATATTTCAGTACTTGACTGCAGATCGAGTGCCTGAGTGGAGTTGTGTAGTCACAGTAGCGAGGCAGGGATAACTAATTTTGTTCATGTTACAAATATAGCATGTCTATAAATTTAGTATTGTGTGTGCGTTGGGAATCCTTACAGAATCCTTGACAGCAGAGGTGGATTTGGGAGGTATGCATAGTTTTTCTTTTTTGACAGATTTGTTGAAAGGCAAATGTAGTTAGTGATAATTATTTATTCAGAAATAAATTAACAACTGTGTATTGGGGATGATATTTATTTCCTGTAAGTTTTCTCATATCTCCTCCTTGCAAGTTGTTCTTTCCAGAGCACTCCTCCTGTCTGTCATAATTACTTGTTTGAACTCTAATGCACTATAACTTAAGTGAAACCCCTTCAGTTAAAGGGAGTAAGAAAACTTGTTTTGCTGCAGGTTTTGTCTGAAACCTCTACTGCAGCTCTAAGCACTTCAGACTCTGCTACTGACAAAATCTGACAAAGGAGAGGCTTTTTACAGAGCAGATACTTCACCGCTCCTATCTACTTTACCGTGTTCAGCTTTTCTTATCTTACTAGTTTGAAGTGCATGTTCCAGAAGCTGACTGCAGGGGGGTGGAGGGTGTGTGGAAATACATGTCTGTGTATATGTATGTAAATTTCTCAAGGGGTGAAGAGGGGTGAAATACATATATTAAAGTGCCATGAAGCTTTTGCAGCGTAGGTGACTGACAGCCATGCACCCAGCATTACATGCTTAGAGAATCTAGCACTGTTGTGACAGCCCTGAGCTCTGTTTTTTATCTCTGGGAAAAATTAAGTAGTTGATTATAAAGCTAACTTTCATATGCTTTTTTCATTCTCTCACCTTTTTATCTGTTTTCTGTACCCCATGCTTTTTCAGTTAATGCTTAAAATCCTAAAGCTTCCATTGACTTACTGGGTGTTTTAAGTGATGGAAAGATTTGTATCTACATCAGTTTTATCGCTCTGAAATGATGCTATGAGAATAGTCATCTTTGTCTAAATCTTGCTTGCTATGTGTATATCTTTTCCAGAAGTGCCTGCTATTGCTCTGGCCTTGTAGTCGAAGGACATAGCCTTCTGAACTGTGACGTTTTATTTAGCTTGTCTAATCTGCATTTAACAGGAGTTTAGTGTGACCTGTGGAGGTTGACAAGACTATAGTCATTATCTTAAGATAGCTTCTTCTCCATCAAGGTTGCTTGATAGGACTTTATTTGCTTCAGATTTTTTCTGTGAAAATGTTAGCCTTCCTTATAGGTATATGATAAAGAACTTAACAGAGTAGACCCCTATAGTGGTTGTGGAGGTCCCCAAAACTACTTCAGTTACTTTGTACCAGGCCAAGAGGCTAAATGCAGAGAACAGCCAAAACTTGACAAAGAGGAGGAACATAAAGAAAACCAGCAGGCACATCCCTGTTGAAGCGGAGAGGTGCAGCTCTCTGCAGAGAGATCTCTGTAGAAAGCGCGTCTGTATTAAGTGGCTTTGTATATACAACATGCCAGCAATACACTAAGCATGCAGTAATGAAATGTGAACTTCATGGAAATTCATCCTTAAAGAAAAGGGAGAATGCTTTGATGTTTGTCTTGTATTGGTTGATTGAAAAACAAGTTGTCAGTGTCACAGGTATTGGGAAATCATCACTTTCTGGGAAGGAAGAAAGGTATTTTTGGAAGGAGTTCTAAATTCTATTGAACAGAAGTTATACAAAACAGCTAAGTCTTTGTAGTCATCTTGTATGTATTAAACAGGCGGTCATTGTCACAGATATTGGGAACTATGGATTCTGACAAAGATGGAATGTGTCCTTAGAAGGAGTACTTGGTTCTGTTGAATGAAAAATGGGGGGAACTGGTCATCCTCTTCATTTAACTTGTTGGCTTGGTCATAGTCACAGGCACTGGGAATTAGCCACCCTTTGGGAAAGGTGGAATGTATTTTCAGAAGGGTTACTTCATTCTGTGGAAAATGTCATGAAAAGCTGAAGTTGTTATAGTCATCACTGCTTATTAAACAGCATATCAATGATTTTCGACTCCAAAACAGATGGAGTGTATTCTCAGCAGGTATACTTGATTCTACCAAATGGAAATCAGATAAAAGTGGTCAGTCTTGTGCCTCTTGATTAAGAAAGAGGTGGTCACTGTCGCAGGCATTAGGAATTGGCCACTGTTTGGGAAAGAAACTTGGGAAGGTATTCTCAGTTGGGGTAATCAATTCTATAGAGTAAAAGTCATCAAACAGTAAAATTGTTGTAGCCCTCTTTAATACACAGGTTGTCTTTGTCACAAGTATTGGGAAGTACTTTTTGGAAAGGATGGAATGTACTCTCAGCAAGAGTACTCAATGCTATGAATGAAAATCACGATGTGGGAAGTCAGTCTTGTACTTATTGATTAAGAAACGGGTTGTCATTGTCACAGGCACTGGGAATTATTGGCTCTTTGGACAAGATGGAAGTTGTTCTCAAAAGGAGTCCTCAAAACCCAATGTTATGGAGTAAAAGTAATCAGAAACAGTGGCTGTTCTGGTTTTTGTTAATTAAACAGGTTGTCATTAATACAGGTATTGGGAAATACTTTTGGGATAACATGGAAGGTATGTTTGGAAGTGGTACTCTTTTACTGGATGAAAATCATGGGTGGGGTGGGAGGGAAGTGGTCATTGTCCTGCATTTGATTTTAAAATCTGTCATTCTCGGAAGCATTGGGAGTTGTTCACTTTTTGGGGCTGTCTAGTACCTCCTGTCTTCATCTCTACAGCCTACCCCTTCAGTACTGCAAGTTTAACATTATTGCTTACCTCTTCATAATTTACTCATCAGTAATTTCATTTTCCATTCTACTTCTGATCCTTAAACATTTCTTAAACATACAACTTCCCTAACCTACTTCAGAATAAACTCAGATTTTTAGACTCACTAGACATTTACATAATACCATTTGAAACATGATAAGGAATGTTCTGAGATAAAATATGCCTTCAGTGGATTTTCCCAAGCAAACTCAATATCTATTTTCCTTCTCATACGCCTTTTCTGACTAGAGGATTGATTCAAACTACCTTTCTATATATACATTCCATTCTGCAGACTCTAAGCTCCAACTTCTCTGAATTCAGCTGACTACAATAACATACAAATATCTATTTGTGCTATTATACTTGAAAATGCATTAACTCCTACTCTGTTATATTTTCATACTCAGCTAAATAACAACATAAAGTAATAAGACAACTTTATGCAAAATACTTATCTCAAGCACAGTCTCTCCACACTGGAATACACATTGGATTGAACTTCACCAGTTATAATTGGGATTCTTCTCAAAATTAAGACTCATTTTAAGGTTATTGATGTGTGCGCAATCTCCTACCTAACTATTCCCTGCATACCTGCATTTCCATTCTTTGTCTAGAATTCTATTCTCTATTGTCTGGAAGCAGAGCACTTCTGGAAAGTTCTTTTCATACACTTAAAATTCTGATATTCTGCTTATAAAAGTTGATGGAAGATGTTGCTTGTGTTGAAGATGCAGCCTACAAACACAGGTTACCTTAAAAATCATTAAACTGTTAAAACTCTAAAGTTGCATTAACAGTCCTACAAATAATTACGCTGAAGTATCATCTCAAATTCTTAAACAATATTACTGCACCTTTTTCTTGAAGTTAGTGAGGTTTGTGCATATTGCCAACAATAAAAACACTATACAGTTGCTCTCTCAAACAAAGGAAAACCAACCTGAATTCAACTTTTTCCACATCTGCATGCAAATCCATGTTTTGACTGCTTTATTGATTTTTATGGTTGAGGAAGCAGCTGCATTTACAATGTTGAAGCTAGACATTAAAGTTGCATCACGTTGACCCCCTCCCATATGGGAGTGCAAGCCTCTTCCAAGCTCAAAATACTGCTGCCATACCTTATAAACTCATTGCTCCAAAAAATAATTGATATCAGACTAAAGCAAATCCTCGTTAACTTGAATTCTAATGTTATGATTGGCTTAGGTTAACTTCCCCACTTCAACTTCTCATTATGAATCCTGTCAGAAGCTGGGATTCATGTTGTACCCTTTTCTCATTACCATTTTTGTCACAAAAATGAAATTTTTCATGTCACGCATACTGGTAAAGACAGCACCCTGCAATTATATTACAATAACCTTTCTAGTCCTTTCCAGTTTCACAGACTGTTCCTTTCTCATTTGTCCTCTTCAATATTTTTTCTATCTGTATAAAGCAAATAAGGAATGGCTAGGTACAGCACATCCTAGATAAGCGCTAATGCATTTCAAAGCTTTTACACAGAAAACACAAAAATAATGTTTACTACTTTTAGAAGCAATATTTTTTTGGAGACTCATACAACTCATACAACTCATTGACTTCCTGTCAATGTATTCTTGTAAATAACAATACACCATGGTTTCTTATGCTTTTCTCCTTAGACCAGCAAGATTTAAACCTCTTGACTAACACCTTCCTAAATTGTTCATTCCATCCACAGTGCCCTCTACAAATATGCCTCATTGCATATTATATTACACCAAACTCATCAGACCACAGGTTTTCTATGAGGTCAAACCTACTCCTCTGACTAATATTTTGTTAATGCTGTTGGATATTGCAAATACACTTGGATCACTCAAATTTAAATAGCATGTACATACTGATGACAAAATAAATGTCAAACATCAACTCCATGACAAATGGTAAAATGTGGAAAATCTCCATCATGCCAAATCCTTGTCCTGTAAGTACACTTGTTTTCATAAAGGTGTTAAAGTGTCTTTCTCATCCCTATTAAATACTACAAAAGGGAATCTCTAAATGAAAATGTCTGAAACAGTCTACTGAACTACTGAAACTAATTTTCTCAGAAGTAATGTTACTGCAGGAAGAAAACCTGGATTTTTGACTTACGCAGAGTTAAAGCTGACTTTGCTTATTTGCCTCCCATAATGAATCATTATTTCAGTGTCATGATTCATAAAATTTGTGACTATACTAAACAATTGCCAAGTGCCCACTTTACTGATTTTTGACTAGATTGAAATTGTAGCTAATGCTTTAAAAAAAACCTTACTTTCTGCGTATTGTGTGTGGGGTGCATGTGTTTGTGTGTGTGTGGTTTTTTTAAACTTATTGCTAAACCCAACTGTCTTCCTGTAATTCAGACTTTGTGCAAAATTTTACACCAGACTTGAGCCCTCTGACCAAATACCTTAAATTTTTTTTGTTATACCACATGTTTCTCATGTGTAATGAACTCGGGATCATTGACGAGCAAGGAATATAGACTTCTCTTTGATTTCCTAGATATTACAAACCAATAAAACATTTCAGCTTGCAGAGTTTAAATGCAATTTATAAGGCTCAGAACAGTACTGATAACCTGTTGTGTGACATGTACTGTCAGAACATGTAGCAGTTGTTTTGAACGGTGCTACTTAAGTCAATGGTATGTCAGTCTCTGTGCTTTATCTTAAGTGTTTGTATTCTAGACAGATGCACCTTGTTGACTTAGAATTAGATATCTCCCAAGTTCATCAAGATAAGGAACATTCTAACAGCTTTTCCATCACTGCTTTTTGATTTTTCATTTTTTTCTAATGAATGCCAGAGTTTCAGAAAGCAATTGGGTGACCTAGATTCACAAAGTTCTCCTGAAACACACAAGTATTTCTGCAAATCCCATTCCTTTGCTAACTCATGCTCATTCCACGTTACAGGAATCACTCCATCTGGGAGCGGGCTGCAATTTTCCTTTTTGGTTTCATTCCAGGTTCCCTGAGACATGGATCACTTATTTTGAAGCTCCTCTAGAAGAGCAGAATTGGAAAAAAACTTTGTTCTTTGAACTTTGGCATTTCAAAGTGAAAATGTGATCACGCACTGCCAGGGGGTAGAAGACAAAAGCAGCAGTATGGAGGCAGACTACTTTTAACCACATCTTGAACTGTTCTGCAAATGGTGGGTCAAATTTTTGCCAAAGGCAAGCTAGGACAAGCTCCTGCAAGAACTTAATGGAGAGAGTGAACAATGTGACAAGGAGGTGATACTCCAAGAATTGAGCTCAAAAATGGCGGGAGCTGAACCAGAAAGGCTGTTGGATGTCTGAGGAGAAAGTCTTGGTCCCTGTGCATTGCAGAAGTCCTGCTTTCTGTTCCTTCAGCTTTTCCACTTTTATCATCTTAGACATTCATGCCTCAGTCCTGAAAATGCTACTTCTGTTAATTTATACTAATTCAGATCGTCCCATTGAAATGTCTACTGATTTGAGTTTTGACTTCAAGTTCTTATAACTTTATTGAAATATGCAAGTCCTCTATCTTTAGAACAGTTTTTTTTTTTTTTTTTTTTTTTTTTTTTGGGGGGGGGGGGAACGCTAGAAACTAACTTCCTAAGATTTAAGGAAATACGCTGTTTTGGTTGTGTGAGGTGGGAGAAGGTTTGCTTGTGGGGAATGAGTTAGTAATGTGGTCTTGGATTAAGAGCAGGATGCTCCCTGCTGCTGTATGTGCTTACTGTCAATATTCATCCATGTTACAGTTTCCATTCCACTTCCAAACCTCAAAATTGCTGTACTCTTCTATAATACACTTCTGGCACTAAATCGTGCTACCTACTGATGTTTAGTGACCTGAATGAAATTGTTTCAGTGTAATTGATTGGCATGCTTTGTGTATAGGAAAGTCTGCTCAGCAAAGACTATATTATGTTTTTAGGTTGTGGGGAAAAAAAGACTTCTCTATTTTATGTTCTGAAAAACAGTGCAGACCTATCACTTTCATCCACAACAAGACCTAAAATATATGATGAAGAATGCAATCTTAAAAGCCTTTAAAAGCATTTAAAATTTGGAAAACTGTTATATTACATTAGAAATAAAGTCTCTGTAATATGCCTTTTTCTTTTGTTCATCTCTTCTCAATGTCATTAACTTCTATTAAAGCTAAGACATGCAGCATTTCCGCTTCACATCAATAAAAGGAATTGACCATTAGCATTCTTACAGCCTTCAGGGAATACATGTATTCTTCTGGCCAGAGAAAGATGCACAATCTTAAAGGGACCTGGCAAGCTTATGTCACAATTTTATCACCTGACTTAGGAGCTAGCTCACAATAGAGTGTAGAGCTTCATCTCACTTTGGATAATTCCCCCCCCCACAATAAAGATCTGCTGCTGCTGCCCTTTCCTCCCACACGTTGTCATAGCTGGGCCTCTCTTGTCATCCTATCACTGTCTTTCAAGGAAAATGGAGGCAAATGACTGCATAAGACAGTAGAAGACCCAGCCCCGATTCCTAGGTTCATTAAGAAATGCTTTTCCTTAAGATAGCTTCTCGTTCTGGTGGTTAAGCAAATAGATCTCCTATGGCGTGACTTTTTTTTCCTCATCTGGCTTCCTGGACAGATAGCACTCCTCTTTTCTGTTATTCAAAGACCTAGAACTTCTGGGGTGATAAGTACATGTATCTGAATGGTTAACTCTTAATATTCTGTTCTCTGTACAATTGCCTCATCTTCTGACCTTGAAAGCTATGACAGAGCTGGTAGCTCCCTAGTACAGTGTTGACCTGTGTGTGCCCACCTCCCCCCCCCCCCCCCCCCCCCAGTTTGCCCTCTGGAAAAGATCTTACACCTGTCTACAGTCTGCAATAATTAAGTTACTTCTCCACAAAATCAGTTTTCCTCTAGAAAAACAATCATTTCATTTATGTCTTGGTGGATAGCAGTGGCTGTGAGAAGAGAGCAATTTAGTCCCTACTTGTTGTCCCATCTCAGATTTTTATTAACACTCAGGAGCAGCTATAAACCTCTCTACAACTGTGCAAGTCAAATGCTTGACTCTTTCATGGAGCTATAGATTGTTTTTTCTTTATGCCTTGGTTGAGGGAGGTGATATAACTCTAATATTTTATTCTCTGAGGGATTCCAAAGGAAGAAAGCCAGCATTCGCTCAAAGGCCCTCAGGAATCCTTTTGGCTTCATGCTTATGATTTTTTGCTGTTCACCAAAACCATGAAGCAGCTTGTAAAAACCACTTTTTTTTTTTTTTTTTTTTTTTTTGAGAAATGTCCACAGTGTACTATGGAAATCATGTATAGCTTTTTTGCCATTAACATCATGTTAGAAGGGGCAGGTCTGCAGTCTTGTAGATGACATGGACCATATGTGCAGAGTTAATGGTGTGGGGATGGGAGGTGACAGCCCCCATACTCTGCATGGTAAATCTTCCCTTGCACCTGTGTAACTCTGCTTTCTGCTGTTTTTGGTAATGTGTATCTTATGTGCTGTAAGCGTAAAATTACATTTTCATCTATTTCATCAGTAGCCTTGAATAAATGGTGTTTTTGTTGAAGAGGAGAATATAGCCAGGGTTTACGCACTGAGAAGCAGGAAGCTTTCCTAGTGCCAAAAAAGTTATTGGAATGCCTTGATTTACATACCTGCCCTAAAGTGCTCCACACTAAAGTGAGATGTACTGCATGCTGGAAAGAAAATGGTCTCTGGTTTGATGCACAGAGATACTGACTAAAATGTTGATGGGTGGTATTTTAAAGTAAGCTGACTGTCTTCAAGTCATGTGAAACATTAGATACAACTAAAACCACAATTTAAATACAATCTGTTCACTGAGTGTTCCTTAGGGTTCTTGGAAAGTAACCTTACATGTTTCACCCATTTAAATTGCTCCATTAGCTTTTGCATGTGCAACTTCAGTTAGATGCACGTTTCCTAAAAAGTAAGGAAAAGATCTGTTTTGTGCTTCCTGTTGTGAAGCTAACTTCAGAGAAGGGGAAACAAGTGTGCAAAAATTCCCTCCTCCTGTAAATCAAGTAGAAAAGATTCCTCTAGCAAGATGAAAGGCCAAGCTGCGATCAGCTGAAATGAGGCTGAGTATCTCAGAATAAATTGTTTTTCCCCCTTTGTCTTTTTTTCTTTTTTAAGCATGGGAGGGGTGCCTGGGGCTTCCAGCCAATAATGCTTTGCAGACAGTGAAACAGAATTCTGGGTCAGTAAGCTTCTCTTCAAATATTTTATTATCCCTTTTCTACCTCTACCGCTAAATTTAAGGGGCTACTTCAGTCTGTAGCCTCACGATTGTCTGTGCGGGCTATAATTGTCCATGCTGTTCCATCTTCTCCTAAATGTAATAAAGTCTGAATTTGTACTATTTCTATGAAGTTCCTTGTTTGGCCCCTAGATTGCTACTTTCTTGACCTTTTTCAGGTGATATTATGTATGTACCTTCGTATACACAAAGATAGTACACGCTCTGTAGATTATAGATAATTTTTACTATGTATGTAATTTTTCACACCATTTCTACTGTTGTGTCAGTAATTGCCTTTTCCCCATTTAGAGAATGTGTTTAAAAACCCCACATTTTCCTCATCTCATCTTGCATTGTCAGCTCATGCATAAATTTTGTGCTATGTTTCCAAACATAAACATATAAAAACCACAAATGCATGCTTTGAGCCCTGTGTGTTGTTTTGTTGGGCTTGGTTAGTCAGCTTTCATGTGTAACTGTATAGGTGTTGGCAAGAATAGCACTGTTTTCCACCTATTTTAGTTCCCTTCTATAACTTGCATGTTAGTTAGAAATATATAGAATAACTCTTGTCATAAGAAAAATGTTTTGGAATGGAGATTACATGTACATGGTGTAATAGATGAGTGGAGAACCCAAAAATACAGGCTTGGGACACAGATTAAAGAGAAATGAATAATTATTTGGACTGATCTTGAGAAAAGAATTTATATGACAAAATATAAACTAAGCAGAATCACTTTTCTATGCCTATAAGCAGTTTTGTTGAGTGTCGAGAGCCTTTTTATGTTCCAGATAGTCTCATTCTTTTTAAGTGGAAGTGATTGAGAGGACAGAGAAAAGACTGGTTATAGGTAAAAATGATTTCCAAAATGTCAGATGATGATCACTTCAAGGTAATAACAAATTAAAATATTTTTCCATCCCCTAACATTCTGTAGCTCAATGTCTACCTGCATTCAGTGGGAAAAAACTCATAAAATGAAACACTGGGTGGAAAAAGCCTTATAAAAATGTGATTTATTGGAAACAACCCTGCACTTTTTAAGTTACTATTTAACTTCTTTTCTTTCCTAAATGCTGGGATTAAAAAGTAGGTCAACAGGCCCATTTAAATAGCTTATTCCACAGTGTGGTTTAAATTAGTGCTAGTGACAACTGCGTGAAGTGCTATGCATTTTGTTTTTTTCTTTTATACCATATTGGTTAAATTTAGAATTGTTCAAAGTGGCTGTTATGTATAAGCCTCCAGGCAAACCCTCAGATCTTTCAGTCAGTGGGGTTTTTTGTTGTTTAAACACCTATAACATCTTGGCACTGTATTTGTAAGCAAGGTGTGTTTTATCTGAATGTGTAATTAAAGTAATAAGTATTAACACTGGTACAGTAGCAGAGCCTCCTGAACTACATTTACAATACAACTTCAGCTCAAAGGATAGTACATTGACCTGCTCTGAGCACATGACTCTGATTTCTAGTTTTGTTGAGGAATCCCTCCAGAACAGTGATTTTAATCTAGAAACAAGTCACAGCCTTTAAGCATCATTCAACAGAACTGCCCTTCTAATTTAGTAATGATAGGTCAGGCAGTTTCAACCACGCAAATGGCCTGAGATGAAAGAGGGATTCAGGTGAGCAAATGGTTTTTGCAGGAGCCTTGTTCTTGCTTCAAAAGCCGATCTTTGGCTTGCGGTCTTCCTCTCAGCTGCTTGTGAATTGCCAGAAATGATTCTGGCCCTCAAACCTGGAGGTATTGAATGCTGAGGGGAGGATAGAGCAGAGCATTCCCACCCAGTGAGAAATCCTCTCTCCGTCCTGCCTTTGTTGCTGGACAGTAGAGAGGTCTCATTTGGGCCCTGGCTCCTAAGATAGCAGCAGACCAACGTGAATAATGAGGAATCTACCCACTAATGTTTTGACAGTTTCTAAATAGAGTTTTGCTTAGATCATGCTTGTAACTATTTTATCTACTCTAGAGTTTTTTTGTGAAAATCTGTGGGAGTGAAGTGTTTGTTCATAAGAATGCTTGCAGGGAACTATTTTTGGACTATATTCATGATTAATTTAATCAAAAGCCAGTTTTTCTCACTGTAAATGTAGCTGATTAATGACTACGTCATAAGTAAGGAAACAGAAACAGAATAAATCAGTGTGTTAAATTCAAGCTCATTCTTTTTCAAAGTTCTACATAATTCAGCTATACCAGCATGTCTTCAGCAGCCTTTTTTTGTATCCTGTTCTGCCAGTAACGATATGCTTTGTCTCAGTCTCCCTCCTGCCCTGCTCTCATTGTATGCCATTCCATTTTATGCAGGTTCTCATTCTGCTTTTATTTTGAATTATAGACTAGCTTCCAAATGTGTGGTACATGAGGCAACTAGCATCCATCGTATTTGGTTTGTTCCTTCCCTACACAAAGAACTAGATACTTAGTACAAGTGCTTTGTTTTGATAGGATTGTATTCTTTCTTGGAAAACAACATAAAAGAAGGGTGGGTTTGCATTTCAAGTGAGAACTGATACTGTTTCTGACAGTCCTTGCTTCCTGTGGGAATTTGTTCCAGAGCCCTGGCCTTGCTGCCAGCAAAGCCCTGTTTCAAGCCAGGCAGCTTGGGGTTACAGCTTTGCTCCTGCACTACTCCAACAAACCTTGCTTGTCAAGTGTCCAGCCTCACTTTGCTCTGGTCTCTTCCAAAATTGTCTTCTAATGCGGAGGTGCAATTGAAAATCCTGAGAAACTGAGGCACAAAAAGAGGTGCTAGTGCATGGGTGAAGCGCTCCTCCTCCCGCCCTGCTCCTTCTGCTAATGCTGCTGTTGCTGCAGAGGCTTCTCATCGGTGCTCTGAAATACCCTGAGATACTGACAGGGAAGCGAGTAATGAGGAAAACTGCTCTATATTTTCTAAGCTCTCTCTCAAGCATGGTAAAGTATATCATACTGAGCGCTATCCAGCTAGGGCTAGGACAGATACTCAAACAAGCTAGTTTAAAATTCACTTGCTTTGCTCTTGAGTCTACCCTAAGCTCTAGTATTTGGAAACACACCTGAGCATATTTTTGTGTCCCTTTGACTGTACTGGATTGGTGCATGTGTTTAAATAAGCAAACAATTAAGCATACTTCTAACCAGGAATAATTTGCTAGTTTGGAGCTCTGTTGCAAGCATGTATCTTAATATGAACCTTCACGTAATTTATTTTTGGCCTTTTTATGTGAATAGTGTGATGATCTCTGTACAATTTGGAAGGGTTATAGGATGCCACAGCTAGTTACTAATACTACAAGTCATTCAAGCATACAGTAGTTATATATTTTGCAGAATGAATTGATCTGGCAATGCTTCACAACTTTCTTCAAGAAACTTAAGAAAGTACTACCTCTCCAAAGACTATTTATAAGAGATGATGCCATCTCGAGAGGTTATTTAAATTCAAAGAACCTTTTAAGAAGTAATTAAGTTTTAAGACTATTTTAAGATCTTGAAAGATTTAAAACCTGAAGAAGTAAGTCTTTATTTGACACAGTATCAATTTTTACTAACTTTCATGAATCTGAAGGATATTTCAGGGATATCTCCTGTTTAGCATTGAAAGTAGAACTCTAAAAATGCTCTGAGAATTTAGTGCCCCAAGAATATTGACAAGTTCTCTCTCTGCACTAACAGACTACTAATTCATGAGCTGAAGATGAATAACCTGTTTCCTTGTGCAAGCAAGCAGCAAACAGACATGTAAGAAGGACAAAAAATAGATTACACAATACAGCACAAAGGATCATGACAGATCCACACTATTACTGTGCCGTGCTAACCTCACCATGACCACAGTCATAACTGAAATTATGAAGTTCCACCAGGAAACTGGATTAAAATTTTAGTAGTCTTTCAATTAGAAATTGAAAAGTGATGAGTGTAACTTGTAACAGTGGCAAAACCTTTTCTTTAAGGCGAAGTTGCTTACAACATGTTCCTAGAAAGAGATTGTAAATCAAATTGAAATTTTGGACAAATAATGAGATTTCATTGGATTTTAATAAGCATATTAAAGTATCTTGAGATTCTCTCATAAAAACTCCCTGAACAACTACTTTTGTGTACGAGTACAGCCACAGATTTGTCATTTATAATTCAGATGTTCCATGGTAAATGGTGAATCGGTGCCTTCCACACATCACTAAGATGCCCTTGCCTATCTCAAACTAGCCATTGTTCGCTTGTGTCTGCTTTTTTCCCCCCCTTTCCTTAGCAATACTATAACAATCATAGTTAATCACTGTATAACTGTTTATTTTGCTTGCTTTTAATTACGATACCTCCTAAATTATGCAGCCAAAATAGAGAGTCTCACCTATGAATTTTTCTTGAGAAAGATGATCATTAAGATTTGCCCTGCCATTTCTTGTTTCTCTAGGGCCCTTTCTGGTAATCTTCTGGATAAAATTCCTTGATGCTTAACCATATGAAGCACCTTCTTCCGCAGTCCTGCTCCCCACTTCATCTAGGAATCTGAACAAATATCCTGAGTGTAATTCTCTAAAAAAGCATTTGTCTGTGAATAAACTGAGTGAGCAAGGCTTACATTAATTCAAAACATACAATCTAACATATCTACAGTGATGATGCTATATATGATCCACAAAACTTTGAAATATTTCAATTTTGTAATTGATTTCTTGTTGTTCACTCTATTAGTTTGCTTTTTACCACCAGTGGTGCTGTTCTCGTGGAAAGAAATAAATGCACTCATCCTATTAAGTGATTAAGCTGTTTGTTATGGCACACATTAGTCTCCCTTAGAAAGGAGACAAACTAAGCTAGCCAAAGAAAAGTTTCCTGTTACTTCTAATATGATGAGATGATTCTAGTTAAAACAAACATTTCAATTGTATTTCGTGTGCTCTTGAAATGTGCTGTTTATCTTAATCTGGAACAGATTAACATGGGAAAGAATGTAAATCCCATGGTGCTTGACTCCGGAGAAAACATCATTAAGAGGTAATTTGCTGACTTCTCTGATTTTTTGCTTTTTTGTTTTCAGAGTGGAGAGACGCACCAAAATGGTGTGATGTGATACTTGGCCAGGAAAGTCACACAAACTTAAGATTTTTGTTCATGAAGCAGTTTGTTAGATATGCATAGATATGGTTATTTTAAGAAGCATCCATGTAATATTTCTCTTCTTGCATTTTGTAACTCTTGAAAATGAGCGTAAGTAAAACTAGCATATTTTCACTTGAGGAAATGACTTCTCTCTAACAAAATTGGTGCAACATAGAATCTTGAACAAGAAGTTTCCTTTTGAACTAAAACAGAAAGGGATGTAAAAGTGCCAACAATCTTAATAGCAAACCATACATACAAATTTTCTAGCGATTCTGCTGAGAAACTACATATGATTCAATTAATCTCTCACCATTTTGGATGATGATTGCCAACCTGTGCTTCCCAACTGCATTTTTAAACCTCAGTTGTTCCATCCAGCATTGGTTAAAATCACCTCTCCTGAGCAGTCATCTGCATTTCTGTGCTGTTCTCTCAGCCACATTTGGGAGCATTTTTTGACTTCACCTTTGCTCCCATCTGTCAGAAACAAGTATGCTGCAGCTGATGTATTTGGGAATCTGGCTCCACTGCAACATTATGAGAAGTCTGGTGAAACGAGGGCTCAGTTCCCCCGAAGATACAGGCCTGGGCTTAATTTGACTCATCTCAAGCCCTCAGTGGGGCTCTCCGTGCACACGGATAACCTTATACCGAAACATTTGGCAGACTGGCTTATAGTTGGACTTGAACCACTAACACTATTCTGGGGGCAACAGACTAGTTAATTATCAGTCCCGTGAGGCATTATGTTCTCCTTTATTTATATTTTTTTTTAACTGAAATTGCTCTTTGTATTAGAAACACTGCATGAAAAAAAAATTGTTAACAGCTGACTTCAACATAAATTCTGGGAGGCTCAGCTTCTGGTAAAGCCTGGAAGTTGAAAGGACTAGTGTTTCATAATTCCTTTGTCAGAAACTGTCTTTTTTTTCCTTTTTTCTTCCTACATTATTACTGTCCCTATGAGAATGATGGATGACAGAATGATGTTCCCATTAACTAAAATTTTTACCCATAAACTCTCCAGAGATTTTTAATTAATATGAAAGTTTAGTAGATTGGGTCCATTTTGAGAGCCTGCTCATGGTGCTCTGTATTTTTGCCAATATAGTCCTGAAGTCCATAAATCTGCATGGCTCCAGCATTACCACTATGTCCCATTATGATGAAAAACAGGCACCTGATGCATGAAATGTAAATACTGTATAGAGGTTCAATAAATTACTTCATTCTTCACTGGCGACTTACAGCTTTATGGCACATAAATAAAGCAAAGCAAGGAGAACTAAAATACAAGGAATAGGTGTATATCATCCATGTTATCTGGAATGAAATTGTTTCTACTGTGGTGACAAATTTGTCATCTTCAATTTACATTCATGTCTTGTGTTATGCCACTCAAAAGGAGGCTGGCTGATATTGTTAAACATGAACTCAAACTCTTAAGAATGTGGATTTTGTCAACCTACAACTTTTCATCGCAGAAATAAACCATGTTGGGGTCAGACACCAAGGGGTGTAATGTATCACTTATCAGCTTGGCAAAGTTTGTGGGAAGAAACAATATCTTTCATTTTAACAGCTTTATATAGTTAAAGGAAATGAAGCTTTTTGGTGCAAAAACTCTTCATTGCTTAATCAGCCCAAGAATTTAACAATCTACCTGTGTGTTTGTGTGTGTATGTGTGTGGGGGTTTTAATTGTTAGCTTCTTTTTGACCACTTTGGGTATTCTGCAGGATGCTCTTCCTCCTTACTGATTCAAAATGAAAATATCCTCTTGAACATGAAGCAGACAGGTATGAGACTCTACCACAGGAGGGAATCTGGGCTGCTTGACAAGAAGCTGGAGATTACAGATTCATTCAATTTTCTATTTAAAAAAAATGCTGCCTGTTAGCTACAAGAAAACTGAGAGATGCAGCACTTCTATCCAACCATGCCACTTTTTAGTGCGATTTATCTCTGCTTTTTCCTTTCATGTAGGACAGATTAACGAGCTGATCTAGCATGGCGATTCAAGTGGCTATTTCCAAGGGTATCATGAAATTCCAGGTATGCTAGGCTCTCCAGGAAGGTAGCTGGACATCTGGGGCTGCCTGTGATCTCAGAAAAGGTGTCTGCTGTAAGAAGGTAGCAGTCCCAACCTTTCTACCTGGTAAAATGACTCCATCTCAATGACCCCACACCAGTGCTGCTTGGCAGCTTGCTGAGTGAAGCCCAGAGAGCAGAGTTGCTGCTGAGGCAATGCGGGATGAAGCCAGCAAGAGCAGGGGACACCAGAGTCTTCTCCCACTATAGAGCTATTCTGACCCATAATAGAATGGAGAGTTTTGGGGATGGGCTGTTGCTGGGGATTAAACTTTTTCCATGCTGCTTCTGCACTGCAAAGGACTTTGCTTTATTTCCCTCTCCCCCTGGCCCCACAGTGACAGGCTCTGCTGCTATAGTGACATGGGACTTTCTCTAATTCAAACAGTAAGGTAATCACTTAGCAAAGACATGACAGAAGTAAAAAGGACTTGGTAGATCATCACATCTAACCTGCTATGTTAAGCATAATGTTGTATCACCCTTGTTATAAACGTGCTAACTCTATCAAACTTATTTGGGATATTTACTTTGCTCAGCTGTATAAGCGGTGTCTGGAATCTCACTTCTCTTCTGGAGCATCCAGTCTGCATTTATTTATGGCTCAGTTATAACTATTTCCTCTTAATGCTGCACTGCAATTTAAATTCAACAGCTCTTTTCTCCCTCAAAAATTTATACCCTAGTGTGTTTATACACAGCAGCCTAAAGACTTCTCTCAGGCTTTCTGCTCCCATCCTTCCCCCCTGAATTCGGACTTCTCACAAAAGATAACCTCTTCATTCCTCTGATCATCACGGTAGCTCTCCTCTACCTGTTGTAGCCCTAATATACCATGAAAACAGGTGACTGGAATTCATAAGCTTCATTCTAGATAAGATCTTAAAAAAGCAATGCACACTGCTCTGACTTTTTATATCATGTGTGATGTGTCACAAAACTGCATTTGTCTTATTTATGGCTATAATTACGACTCATACTCAATGGACTCTGTATGATCACTCATTTCCAACCAATGAACGCTCAGTATGCACTGGAAATTCTTGTTCTTTGCTAAGATGTTGCCTGTATAACAAGACCCAAGATTGCATCTCCTTCCCACTGGGGGAAAGCAAGCACTAATGCACAGGCTGCCAGACTTGAAGTGCTCCTCACCCCTGATAGTAAGGATGAGGACTACAGGTGAGTCATTCAGCCAGATCGATGGCCTAAAGTACAAAACTACCTGAGAACTTTTGCTGCAGCCTCGCATTTCCTTTCGCATGCCCTTTGCAGTTCTTCTCCATTGGGGGGTCGAAGCTTCCTCCCTGGCCTAACCCTAACGCTAACACAGGAAGAATGTGACAGCGAGTCCACCAGTGCCATTCCTCGCCCTAACAAGGAAGTTGTCCTGGGACCGAGCTAGGTGCAGCCTCACCTGTCCTTTGGCATGCCCTTTGCAGCCCCACGCCACGGGGCACTCGAGGCTTCCTCCCTCTCTCCTAACCCTTACCCGAATCTCAGGTGGGGCGTGAACCTGAGCCCACCAGCCCCATTCGTCTCCCTCTTGAAAAAGTTGCCCTGCGAGCAATCTTGGTGCAGCCCTGCATTTCCTTTGGCCTGCCTTTTGCAGCCCTGCGCCACGCAGCGCTCGACTCTTCCTCTCTCTCCTAGCCCTAGCCCTAGCCCTAGCCCTACCGCTAACCTCAGGCGGGGCATGAAGGTGAGCCCACCAGCCCCGTTCCTTGCCTTAACGGAAAAGTTGCCCTGGGAGCAATGTGGGGGGAGACTCGCTGGTCCTTTGGCATGCCCTTTGCAGCCCTACTGCACGGGGGGCTCGACGCTTCCTCCCTTGCCTAACCCTAGCCGTAGCCCTAAGCCTTAGCCTAAACCTGAACTCAGGTGGGACCCGAATCCGAGCCTACCAGCCCCATTCCTCGCCCTAACGGAAAAGTTGCCCTGGGAGCAAGGTGGGTGCAGCCCCGCCTGCCCTTTGGCATGCCCTTTGCAGCCCCACTCCACGGGGCACTTGGCGCTTTCCTTAGGCTTCAGGCACGAGCACAGGGTTTGCGCTTTGTGGTTAGTGGCATTAGGGAAAGCTCTTGGGGGACGGCTCAGTGTTGGCCTTAGGGCTTCTGCTCGGGGTTTGGGCTCTGGGCTAGAGTTTTGGCACAGGGGTTTTGTGTCTGGGTAGCGGTACGGGCTAGAGCCTGGTCTAGCACTTCCAGGCAAGGCATCAGGGCTAGGGATTAGCTCCAGGCACAGGGTCAGGTTTAGGGTCAGCGGGTAGAGATTCAGGCTTCAGCGTAGCAGTTTGGGTCTGGCCTTAGCAAATAGAGGGTGGGGGGCAGGAGGGAAGGCGGAAGGGTAGGGCTTAAGGTTAGTGGTTAGGCTGAGGGCAGGAGCCTGGCAGAGGTGCTCTCACAGTCACTGTCCCAGCTGCGTCACCATTTCCTGAAGCCCCCTTACCGCCCCAAAACATGTCCTCTCTGTTGGCTGAGATCTGGGAGCCCTTCATGTGCCCGCACGCCTGCCTCCAGCTCCTGCATGGTTGGGTGAGGCAACACAGAGGACCTCCTCAGCAGCAACCAGGCGCTGTCCCTCAGCCTGCCTCTGCCTCGGCCCTGCCCCAGGCTCTCTGCCTGCCTGGGCTGCCCCTTGCCCTTGCCTTAGTGCCTCACAATGCCAGCCTGCTGCTCATGACCAATCAGCTTGCTGCAGCAGGAGTGACCTCACAACTGCAGCCCCCGCCCTGACACCCTCCCCTCCCCTGCACCTCCCTCTTGCCTGCCTCTGCCCTCGCCTCTCATCTGCACGGGCTTTCACTCCAAGACCCCACCGGCCCTGCCCTTCTTTGTGGGCGTTTGCCACGCAGGGGCCAAACGCCTTTGAGCGAGGCTGACGAGATGGCAGGACGGTTATTTGCTTGGAGGGAGGAGCTTAGGGCTTTTCTCCTAAACCAAAGCCCAACCCGAACCTCAAGCAAGGTCCAAACCTGAGGCCAGCAGCCCCGTTCCTCACCCTAACAGAGAAGTTGCCCGGGAGCAATCTTGGGGCAGCTCCGCATGGCCTTTGGCATGCCCTCTGCAGCCCCACGCCACACGGGGCTCGGCGGTTCCTGTCTTTCCTAACCCAAACCTGAATCCGAATGCAGAGCCTAATCCTCAGCCTACCCCTACGCCTAACTCTAACCCTGCTCTCAGGCGGGGCGCGAACGGCAGTCCACCAGTGCCATTCCTCGCCCTAACAAGGAAGTTGTCCTGGGACCGAGCTAGGTGCAGCCTCACCTGTCCTTTGGCATGCCCTTTGCAGCCCCACGCCACGGGGCACTCGAGGCTTCCTCTCTCTCTCCTAACCCTTACCCGAATCTCAGGTGGGGCGTGAACCTGAGCCCACCAGCCCCATTCGTCTCCCTCTTGAAAAAGTTGCCCTGCGAGCAATCTTGGTGCAGCCCTGCATTTCCTTTGGCCTGCCTTTTGCAGCCCTGCGCCACGCAGCGCTCGACTCTTCCTCTCTCTCCTAGCCCTAGCCCTAGCCCTAGCCCTACCGCTAACCTCAGGCGGGGCATGAAGGTGAGCCCACCAGCCCCGTTCCTTGCCTTAACGGAAAAGTTGCCCTGGGAGCAATGTGGGGGGAGACTCGCTGGTCCTTTGGCATGCCCTTTGCAGCCCTACTGCACGGGGGGCTCGACGCTTCCTCCCTTGCCTAACCCTAGCCGTAGCCCTAAGCCTTAGCCTAAACCTGAACTCAGGCGGGACCCGAATCCGAGCCTACCAGCCCCATTCCTCGCCCTAACGGAAAAGTTGCCCTGGGAGCAAGGTGGGTGCAGCCCCGCCTGCCCTTTGGCATGCCCTTTGCAGCCCCACTCCACGGGGCACTTGGCGCTTTCCTTAGGCTTCAGGCACGAGCACAGGGTTTGCGCTTTGTGGTTAGTGGCATTAGGGAAAGCTCTTGGGGGACGGCTCAGTGTTGGCCTTAGGGCTTCTGCTCGGGGTTTGGGCTCTGGGCTAGAGTTTTGGCACAGGGGTTTTGTGTCTGGGTAGCGGTACGGGCTAGAGCCTGGTCTAGCACTTCCAGGCAAGGCATCAGGGCTAGGGATTAGCTCCAGGCACAGGGTCAGGTTTAGGGTCAGCGGG
Source organism: Dromaius novaehollandiae (assembly GCF_036370855.1). Lineage (NCBI taxonomy): Eukaryota > Metazoa > Chordata > Aves > Casuariiformes > Dromaiidae > Dromaius > Dromaius novaehollandiae. Next base: position 33,488,075 of record NC_088099.1, read on the forward strand.
TAGAGATTCAGGCTTCAGCGTAGCAGTTTGGGTCTGGCCTTAGCAAATAGAGGGTGGGGGGCAGGAGGGAAGGCGGAAGGGTAGGGCTTAAGGTTAGTGGTTAGGCTGAGGGCAGGAGCCTGGCAGAGGTGCTCTCACAGTCACTGTCCCAGCTGCGTCACCATTTCCTGAAGCCCCCTTACCGCCCCAAAACATGTCCTCTCTGTTGGCTGAGATCTGGGAGCCCTTCATGTGCCCGCACGCCTGCCTCCAGCTCCTGCATGGTTGGGTGAGGCAACACAGAGGACCTCCTCAGCAGCAACCAGGCGCTGTCCCTCAGCCTGCCTCTGCCTCGGCCCTGCCCCAGGCTCTCTGCCTGCCTGGGCTGCCCCTTGCCCTTGCCTTAGTGCCTCACAATGCCAGCCTGCTGCTCATGACCAATCAGCTTGCTGCAGCAGGAGTGACCTCACAACTGCAGCCCCCGCCCTGACACCCTCCCCTCCCCTGCACCTCCCTCTTGCCTGCCTCTGCCCTCGCCTCTCATCTGCACGGGCTTTCACTCCAAGACCCCACCGGCCCTGCCCTTCTTTGTGGGCGTTTGCCACGCAGGGGCCAAACGCCTTTGAGCGAGGCTGACGAGACGGCAGGACGGTTATTTGCTTGGAGGGAGGAGCTTAGGGCTTTTCTCCTAAACCAAAGCCCAACCCGAACCTCAAGCAAGGTCCAAACCTGAGGCCAGCAGCCCCGTTCCTCACCCTAACAGAGAAGTTGCCCGGGAGCAATCTTGGGGCAGCCCCGCATGGCCTTTGGCATGCCCTCTGCAGCCCCACGCCACACGGGGCTCGGCGGTTCCTGTCCTTCCTAACCCAAACCTGAATCCGAATGCAGAGCCTAATCCTCAGCCTACCCCTACGCCTAACTCTAACCCTGCTCTCAGGCGGGGCGCGAACGGCAGTCCACCAGTGCCATTCCTCGCCCTAACAAGGAAGTTGTCCTGGGACCGAGCTAGGTGCAGCCTCACCTGTCCTTTGGCATGCCCTTTGCAGCCCCACGCCACGGGGCACTCGAGGCTTCCTCTCTCTCTCCTAACCCTTACCCGAATCTCAGGTGGGGCGTGAACCTGAGCCCACCAGCCCCATTCGTCTCCCTCTTGAAAAAGTTGCCCTGCGAGCAATCTTGGTGCAGCCCTGCATTTCCTTTGGCCTGCCTTTTGCAGCCCTGCGCCACGCAGCGCTCGACTCTTCCTCTCTCTCCTAGCCCTAGCCCTAGCCCTAGCCCTACCGCTAACCTCAGGCGGGGCATGAAGGTGAGCCCACCAGCCCCGTTCCTTGCCTTAACGGAAAAGTTGCCCTGGGAGCAATGTGGGGGGAGACTCGCTGGTCCTTTGGCATGCCCTTTGCAGCCCTACTGCACGGGGGGCTCGACGCTTCCTCCCTTGCCTAACCCTAGCCGTAGCCCTAAGCCTTAGCCTAAACCTGAACTCAGGCGGGACCCGAATCCGAGCCTACCAGCCCCATTCCTCGCCCTAACGGAAAAGTTGCCCTGGGAGCAAGGTGGGTGCAGCCCCGCCTGCCCTTTGGCATGCCCTTTGCAGCCCCACTCCACGGGGCACTTGGCGCTTTCCTTAGGCTTCAGGCACGAGCACAGGGTTTGCGCTTTGTGGTTAGTGGCATTAGGGAAAGCTCTTGGGGGACGGCTCAGTGTTGGCCTTAGGGCTTCTGCTCGGGGTTTGGGCTCTGGGCTAGAGTTTTGGCACAGGGGTTTTGTGTCTGGGTAGCGGTACGGGCTAGAGCCTGGTCTAGCACTTCCAGGCAAGGCATCAGGGCTAGGGATTAGCTCCAGGCACAGGGTCAGGTTTAGGGTCAGCGGGTAGAGATTCAGGCTTCAGCGTAGCAGTTTGGGTCTGGCCTTAGCAAATAGAGGGTGGGGGGCAGGAGGGAAGGCGGAAGGGTAGGGCTTAAGGTTAGTGGTTAGGCTGAGGGCAGGAGCCTGGCAGAGGTGCTCTCACAGTCACTGTCCCAGCTGCGTCACCATTTCCTGAAGCCCCCTTACCGCCCCAAAACATGTCCTCTCTGTTGGCTGAGATCTGGGAGCCCTTCATGTGCCCGCACGCCTGCCTCCAGCTCCTGCATGGTTGGGTGAGGCAACACAGAGGACCTCCTCAGCAGCAACCAGGCGCTGTCCCTCAGCCTGCCTCTGCCTCGGCCCTGCCCCAGGCTCTCTGCCTGCCTGGGCTGCCCCTTGCCCTTGCCTTAGTGCCTCACAATGCCAGCCTGCTGCTCATGACCAATCAGCTTGCTGCAGCAGGAGTGACCTCACAACTGCAGCCCCCGCCCTGACACCCTCCCCTCCCCTGCACCTCCCTCTTGCCTGCCTCTGCCCTCGCCTCTCATCTGCACGGGCTTTCACTCCAAGACCCCACCGGCCCTGCCCTTCTTTGTGGGCGTTTGCCACGCAGGGGCCAAACGCCTTTGAGCGAGGCTGACGAGACGGCAGGACGGTTATTTGCTTGGAGGGAGGAGCTTAGGGCTTTTCTCCTAAACCAAAGCCCAACCCGAACCTCAAGCAAGGTCCAAACCTGAGGCCAGCAGCCCCGTTCCTCACCCTAACAGAGAAGTTGCCCGGGAGCAATCTTGGGGCAGCCCCGCATGGCCTTTGGCATGCCCTCTGCAGCCCCACGCCACACGGGGCTCGGCGGTTCCTGTCCTTCCTAACCCAAACCTGAATCCGAATGCAGAGCCTAATCCTCAGCCTACCCCTACGCCTAACTCTAACCCTGCTCTCAGGCGGGGCGCGAACGGCAGTCCACCAGTGCCATTCCTCGCCCTAACAAGGAAGTTGTCCTGGGACCGAGCTAGGTGCAGCCTCACCTGTCCTTTGGCATGCCCTTTGCAGCCCCACGCCACGGGGCACTCGAGGCTTCCTCTCTCTCTCCTAACCCTTACCCGAATCTCAGGTGGGGCGTGAACCTGAGCCCACCAGCCCCATTCGTCTCCCTCTTGAAAAAGTTGCCCTGCGAGCAATCTTGGTGCAGCCCTGCATTTCCTTTGGCCTGCCTTTTGCAGCCCTGCGCCACGCAGCGCTCGACTCTTCCTCTCTCTCCTAGCCCTAGCCCTAGCCCTAGCCCTACCGCTAACCTCAGGCGGGGCATGAAGGTGAGCCCACCAGCCCCGTTCCTTGCCTTAACGGAAAAGTTGCCCTGGGAGCAATGTGGGGGGAGACTCGCTGGTCCTTTGGCATGCCCTTTGCAGCCCTACTGCACGGGGGGCTCGACGCTTCCTCCCTTGCCTAACCCTAGCCGTAGCCCTAAGCCTTAGCCTAAACCTGAACTCAGGCGGGACCCGAATCCGAGCCTACCAGCCCCATTCCTCGCCCTAACGGAAAAGTTGCCCTGGGAGCAAGGTGGGTGCAGCCCCGCCTGCCCTTTGGCATGCCCTTTGCAGCCCCACTCCACGGGGCACTTGGCGCTTTCCTTAGGCTTCAGGCACGAGCACAGGGTTTGCGCTTTGTGGTTAGTGGCATTAGGGAAAGCTCTTGGGGGACGGCTCAGTGTTGGCCTTAGGGCTTCTGCTCGGGGTTTGGGCTCTGGGCTAGAGTTTTGGCACAGGGGTTTTGTGTCTGGGTAGCGGTACGGGCTAGAGCCTGGTCTAGCACTTCCAGGCAAGGCATCAGGGCTAGGGATTAGCTCCAGGCACAGGGTCAGGTTTAGGGTCAGCGGGTAGAGATTCAGGCTTCAGCGTAGCAGTTTGGGTCTGGCCTTAGCAAATAGAGGGTGGGGGGCAGGAGGGAAGGCGGAAGGGTAGGGCTTAAGGTTAGTGGTTAGGCTGAGGGCAGGAGCCTGGCAGAGGTGCTCTCACAGTCACTGTCCCAGCTGCGTCACCATTTCCTGAAGCCCCCTTACCGCCCCAAAACATGTCCTCTCTGTTGGCTGAGATCTGGGAGCCCTTCATGTGCCCGCACGCCTGCCTCCAGCTCCTGCATGGTTGGGTGAGGCAACACAGAGGACCTCCTCAGCAGCAACCAGGCGCTGTCCCTCAGCCTGCCTCTGCCTCGGCCCTGCCCCAGGCTCTCTGCCTGCCTGGGCTGCCCCTTGCCCTTGCCTTAGTGCCTCACAATGCCAGCCTGCTGCTCATGACCAATCAGCTTGCTGCAGCAGGAGTGACCTCACAACTGCAGCCCCCGCCCTGACACCCTCCCCTCCCCTGCACCTCCCTCTTGCCTGCCTCTGCCCTCGCCTCTCATCTGCACGGGCTTTCACTCCAAGACCCCACCGGCCCTGCCCTTCTTTGTGGGCGTTTGCCACGCAGGGGCCAAACGCCTTTGAGCGAGGCTGACGAGACGGCAGGACGGTTATTTGCTTGGAGGGAGGAGCTTAGGGCTTTTCTCCTAAACCAAAGCCCAACCCGAACCTCAAGCAAGGTCCAAACCTGAGGCCAGCAGCCCCGTTCCTCACCCTAACAGAGAAGTTGCCCGGGAGCAATCTTGGGGCAGCCCCGCATGGCCTTTGGCATGCCCTCTGCAGCCCCACGCCACACGGGGCTCGGCGGTTCCTGTCTTTCCTAACCCAAACCTGAATCCGAATGCAGAGCCTAATCCTCAGCCTACCCCTACGCCTAACTCTAACCCTGCTCTCAGGCGGGGCGCGAACGGCAGTCCACCAGTGCCATTCCTCGCCCTAACAAGGAAGTTGTCCTGGGACCGAGCTAGGTGCAGCCTCACCTGTCCTTTGGCATGCCCTTTGCAGCCCCACGCCACGGGGCACTCGAGGCTTCCTCTCTCTCTCCTAACCCTTACCCGAATCTCAGGTGGGGCGTGAACCTGAGCCCACCAGCCCCATTCGTCTCCCTCTTGAAAAAGTTGCCCTGCGAGCAATCTTGGTGCAGCCCTGCATTTCCTTTGGCCTGCCTTTTGCAGCCCTGCGCCACGCAGCGCTCGACTCTTCCTCTCTCTCCTAGCCCTAGCCCTAGCCCTAGCCCTACCGCTAACCTCAGGCGGGGCATGAAGGTGAGCCCACCAGCCCCGTTCCTTGCCTTAACGGAAAAGTTGCCCTGGGAGCAATGTGGGGGGAGACTCGCTGGTCCTTTGGCATGCCCTTTGCAGCCCTACTGCACGGGGGGCTCGACGCTTCCTCCCTTGCCTAACCCTAGCCGTAGCCCTAAGCCTTAGCCTAAACCTGAACTCAGGTGGGACCCGAATCCGAGCCTACCAGCCCCATTCCTCGCCCTAACGGAAAAGTTGCCCTGGGAGCAAGGTGGGTGCAGCCCCGCCTGCCCTTTGGCATGCCCTTTGCAGCCCCACTCCACGGGGCACTTGGCGCTTTCCTTAGGCTTCAGGCACGAGCACAGGGTTTGCGCTTTGTGGTTAGTGGCATTAGGGAAAGCTCTTGGGGGACGGCTCAGTGTTGGCCTTAGGGCTTCTGCTCGGGGTTTGGGCTCTGGGCTAGAGTTTTGGCACAGGGGTTTTGTGTCTGGGTAGCGGTACGGGCTAGAGCCTGGTCTAGCACTTCCAGGCAAGGCATCAGGGCTAGGGATTAGCTCCAGGCACAGGGTCAGGTTTAGGGTCAGCGAGTAGAGATTCAGGCTTCAGCGTAGCAGTTTGGGTCTGGCCTTAGCAAATAGAGGGTGGGGGGCAGGAGGGAAGGCAGAAGGGTAGGGCTTAAGGTTAGTGGTTAGGCTGAGGGCAGGAGCCTGGCAGAGGTGCTCTCACAGTCACTGTCCCAGCTGCGTCACCATTTCCTGAAGCCCCCTTACCGCCCCAAAACATGTCCTCTCTGTTGGCTGAGATCTGGGAGCCCTTCATGTGCCCGCACGCCTGCCTCCAGCTCCTGCATGGTTGGGTGAGGCAACACAGAGGACCTCCTCAGCAGCAACCAGGCGCTGTCCCTCAGCCTGCCTCTGCCTCGGCCCTGCCCCAGGCTCTCTGCCTGCCTGGGCTGCCCCTTGCCCTTGCCTTAGTGCCTCACAATGCCAGCCTGCTGCTCATGACCAATCAGCTTGCTGCAGCAGGAGTGACCTCACAACTGCAGCCCCCGCCCTGACACCCTCCCCTCCCCTGCACCTCCCTCTTGCCTGCCTCTGCCCTCGCCTCTCATCTGCACGGGCTTTCACTCCAAGACCCCACCGGCCCTGCCCTTCTTTGTGGGCGTTTGCCACGCAAGGGCCAAACGCCTTTGAGCGAGGCTGACGAGACGGCAGGACGGTTATTTGCTTGGAGGGAGGAGCTTAGGGCTTTTCTCCTAAACCAAAGCCCAACCCGAACCTCAAGCAAGGTCCAAACCTGAGGCCAGCAGCCCCGTTCCTCACCCTAACAGAGAAGTTGCCCGGGAGCAATCTTGGGGCAGCCCCGCATGGCCTTTGGCATGCCCTCTGCAGCCCCACGCCACACGGGGCTCGGCGGTTCCTGTCTTTCCTAATCCAAACCTGAATCCGAATGCAGAGCCTAATCCTCAGCCTACCCCTACGCCTAACTCTAACCCTGCTCTCAGGCGGGGCGCGAACGGCAGTCCACCAGTGCCATTCCTCGCCCTAACAAGGAAGTTGTCCTGGGACCGAGCTAGGTGCAGCCTCACCTGTCCTTTGGCATGCCCTTTGCAGCCCCACGCCACGGGGCACTCGAGGCTTCCTCTCTCTCTCCTAACCCTTACCCGAATCTCAGGTGGGGCGTGAACCTGAGCCCACCAGCCCCATTCGTCTCCCTCTTGAAAAAGTTGCCCTGCGAGCAATCTTGGTGCAGCCCTGCATTTCCTTTGGCCTGCCTTTTGCAGCCCTGCGCCACGCAGCGCTCGACTCTTCCTCTCTCTCCTAGCCCTAGCCCTAGCCCTAGCCCTACCGCTAACCTCAGGCGGGGCATGAAGGTGAGCCCACCAGCCCCGTTCCTTGCCTTAACGGAAAAGTTGCCCTGGGAGCAATGTGGGGGGAGACTCGCTGGTCCTTTGGCATGCCCTTTGCAGCCCTACTGCACGGGGGGCTCGACGCTTCCTCCCTTGCCTAACCCTAGCCGTAGCCCTAAGCCTTAGCCTAAACCTGAACTCAGGCGGGACCCGAATCCGAGCCTACCAGCCCCATTCCTCGCCCTAACGGAAAAGTTGCCCTGGGAGCAAGGTGGGTGCAGCCCCGCCTGCCCTTTGGCATGCCCTTTGCAGCCCCACTCCACGGGGCACTTGGCGCTTTCCTTAGGCTTCAGGCACGAGCACAAGCTTTGCGCTTTGTGGTTAGTGGCATTAGGGAAAGCTCTTGGGGGACGGCTCAGTGTTGGCCTTAGGGCTTCTGCTCGGGGTTTGGGCTCTGGGCTAGAGTTTTGGCACAGGGGTTTTGTGTCTGGGTAGCGGTACGGGCTAGAGCCTGGTCTAGCACTTCCAGGCAAGGCATCAGGGCTAGGGATTAGCTCCAGGCACAGGGTCAGGTTTAGGGTCAGCGAGTAGAGATTCAGGCTTCAGCGTAGCAGTTTGGGTCTGGCCTTAGCAAATAGAGGGTGGGGGGCAGGAGGGAAGGCGGAAGGGTAGGGCTTAAGGTTAGTGGTTAGGCTGAGGGCAGGAGCCTGGCAGAGGTGCTCTCACAGTCACTGTCCCAGCTGCGTCACCATTTCCTGAAGCCCCCTTACCGCCCCAAAACATGTCCTCTCTGTTGGCTGAGATCTGGGAGCCCTTCATGTGCCCGCACGCCTGCCTCCAGCTCCTGCATGGTTGGGTGAGGCAACACAGAGGACCTCCTCAGCAGCAACCAGGCGCTGTCCCTCAGCCTGCCTCTGCCTCGGCCCTGCCCCAGGCTCTCTGCCTGCCTGGGCTGCCCCTTGCCCTTGCCTTAGTGCCTCACAATGCCAGCCTGCTGCTCATGACCAATCAGCTTGCTGCAGCAGGAGTGACCTCACAACTGCAGCCCCCGCCCTGACACCCTCCCCTCCCCTGCACCTCCCTCTTGCCTGCCTCTGCCCTCGCCTCTCATCTGCACGGGCTTTCACTCCAAGACCCCACCGGCCCTGCCCTTCTTTGTGGGCGTTTGCCACGCAAGGGCCAAACGCCTTTGAGCGAGGCTGACGAGACGGCAGGACGGTTATTTGCTTGGAGGGAGGAGCTTAGGGCTTTTCTCCTAAACCAAAGCCCAACCCGAACCTCAAGCAAGGTCCAAACCTGAGGCCAGCAGCCCCGTTCCTCACCCTAACAGAGAAGTTGCCCGGGAGCAATCTTGGGGCAGCCCCGCATGGCCTTTGGCATGCCCTCTGCAGCCCCACGCCACACGGGGCTCGGCGGTTCCTGTCTTTCCTAACCCAAACCTGAATCCGAATGCAGAGCCTAATCCTCAGCCTACCCCTACGCCTAACTCTAACCCTGCTCTCAGGCGGGGCGCGAACGGCAGTCCACCAGTGCCATTCCTCGCCCTAACAAGGAAGTTGTCCTGGGACCGAGCTAGGTGCAGCCTCACCTGTCCTTTGGCATGCCCTTTGCAGCCCCACGCCACGGGGCACTCGAGGCTTCCTCTCTCTCTCCTAACCCTTACCCGAATCTCAGGTGGGGCGTGAACCTGAGCCCACCAGCCCCATTCGTCTCCCTCTTGAAAAAGTTGCCCTGCGAGCAATCTTGGTGCAGCCCTGCATTTCCTTTGGCCTGCCTTTTGCAGCCCTGCGCCACGCAGCGCTCGACTCTTCCTCTCTCTCCTAGCCCTAGCCCTAGCCCTAGCCCTACCGCTAACCTCAGGCGGGGCATGAAGGTGAGCCCACCAGCCCCGTTCCTTGCCTTAACGGAAAAGTTGCCCTGGGAGCAATGTGGGGGGAGACTCGCTGGTCCTTTGGCATGCCCTTTGCAGCCCTACTGCACGGGGGGCTCGACGCTTCCTCCCTTGCCTAACCCTAGCCGTAGCCCTAAGCCTTAGCCTAAACCTGAACTCAGGCGGGACCCGAATCCGAGCCTACCAGCCCCATTCCTCGCCCTAACGGAAAAGTTGCCCTGGGAGCAAGGTGGGTGCAGCCCCGCCTGCCCTTTGGCATGCCCTTTGCAGCCCCACTCCACGGGGCACTTGGCGCTTTCCTTAGGCTTCAGGCACGAGCACAAGCTTTGCGCTTTGTGGTTAGTGGCATTAGGGAAAGCTCTTGGGGGACGGCTCAGTGTTGGCCTTAGGGCTTCTGCTCGGGGTTTGGGCTCTGGGCTAGAGTTTTGGCACAGGGGTTTTGTGTCTGGGTAGCGGTACGGGCTAGAGCCTGGTCTAGCACTTCCAGGCAAGGCATCAGGGCTAGGGATTAGCTCCAGGCACAGGGTCAGGTTTAGGGTCAGCGAGTAGAGATTCAGGCTTCAGCGTAGCAGTTTGGGTCTGGCCTTAGCAAATAGAGGGTGGGGGGCAGGAGGGAAGGCGGAAGGGTAGGGCTTAAGGTTAGTGGTTAGGCTGAGGGCAGGAGCCTGGCAGAGGTGCTCTCACAGTCACTGTCCCAGCTGCGTCACCATTTCCTGAAGCCCCCTTACCGCCCCAAAACATGTCCTCTCTGTTGGCTGAGATCTGGGAGCCCTTCATGTGCCCGCACGCCTGCCTCCAGCTCCTGCATGGTTGGGTGAGGCAACACAGAGGACCTCCTCAGCAGCAACCAGGCGCTGTCCCTCAGCCTGCCTCTGCCTCGGCCCTGCCCCAGGCTCTCTGCCTGCCTGGGCTGCCCCTTGCCCTTGCCTTAGTGCCTCACAATGCCAGCCTGCTGCTCATGACCAATCAGCTTGCTGCAGCAGGAGTGACCTCACAACTGCAGCCCCCGCCCTGACACCCTCCCCTCCCCTGCACCTCCCTCTTGCCTGCCTCTGCCCTCGCCTCTCATCTGCACGGGCTTTCACTCCAAGACCCCACCGGCCCTGCCCTTCTTTGTGGGCGTTTGCCACGCAGGGGCCAAACGCCTTTGAGCGAGGCTGACGAGACGGCAGGACGGTTATTTGCTTGGAGGGAGGAGCTTAGGGCTTTTCTCCTAAACCAAAGCCCAACCCGAACCTCAAGCAAGGTCCAAACCTGAGGCCAGCAGCCCCGTTCCTCACCCTAACAGAGAAGTTGCCCGGGAGCAATCTTGGGGCAGCCCCGCATGGCCTTTGGCATGCCCTCTGCAGCCCCACGCCACACGGGGCTCGGCGGTTCCTGTCTTTCCTAACCCAAACCTGAATCCGAATGCAGAGCCTAATCCTCAGCCTACCCCTACGCCTAACTCTAACCCTGCTCTCAGGCGGGGCGCGAACGGCAGTCCACCAGTGCCATTCCTCGCCCTAACAAGGAAGTTGTCCTGGGACCGAGCTAGGTGCAGCCTCACCTGTCCTTTGGCATGCCCTTTGCAGCCCCACGCCACGGGGCACTCGAGGCTTCCTCTCTCTCTCCTAACCCTTACCCGAATCTCAGGTGGGGCGTGAACCTGAGCCCACCAGCCCCATTCGTCTCCCTCTTGAAAAAGTTGCCCTGCGAGCAATCTTGGTGCAGCCCTGCATTTCCTTTGGCCTGCCTTTTGCAGCCCTGCGCCACGCAGCGCTCGACTCTTCCTCTCTCTCCTAGCCCTAGCCCTAGCCCTAGCCCTACCGCTAACCTCAGGCGGGGCATGAAGGTGAGCCCACCAGCCCCGTTCCTTGCCTTAACGGAAAAGTTGCCCTGGGAGCAATGTGGGGGGAGACTCGCTGGTCCTTTGGCATGCCCTTTGCAGCCCTACTGCACGGGGGGCTCGACGCTTCCTCCCTTGCCTAACCCTAGCCGTAGCCCTAAGCCTTAGCCTAAACCTGAACTCAGGCGGGACCCGAATCCGAGCCTACCAGCCCCATTCCTCGCCCTAACGGAAAAGTTGCCCTGGGAGCAAGGTGGGTGCAGCCCCGCCTGCCCTTTGGCATGCCCTTTGCAGCCCCACTCCACGGGGCACTTGGCGCTTTCCTTAGGCTTCAGGCACGAGCACAAGCTTTGCGCTTTGTGGTTAGTGGCATTAGGGAAAGCTCTTGGGGGACGGCTCAGTGTTGGCCTTAGGGCTTCTGCTCGGGGTTTGGGCTCTGGGCTAGAGTTTTGGCACAGGGGTTTTGTGTCTGGGTAGCGGTACGGGCTAGAGCCTGGTCTAGCACTTCCAGGCAAGGCATCAGGGCTAGGGATTAGCTCCAGGCACAGGGTCAGGTTTAGGGTCAGCGAGTAGAGATTCAGGCTTCAGCGTAGCAGTTTGGGTCTGGCCTTAGCAAATAGAGGGTGGGGGGCAGGAGGGAAGGCGGAAGGGTAGGGCTTAAGGTTAGTGGTTAGGCTGAGGGCAGGAGCCTGGCAGAGGTGCTCTCACAGTCACTGTCCCAGCTGCGTCACCATTTCCTGAAGCCCCCTTACCGCCCCAAAACATGTCCTCTCTGTTGGCTGAGATCTGGGAGCCCTTCATGTGCCCGCACGCCTGCCTCCAGCTCCTGCATGGTTGGGTGAGGCAACACAGAGGACCTCCTCAGCAGCAACCAGGCGCTGTCCCTCAGCCTGCCTCTGCCTCGGCCCTGCCCCAGGCTCTCTGCCTGCCTGGGCTGCCCCTTGCCCTTGCCTTAGTGCCTCACAATGCCAGCCTGCTGCTCATGACCAATCAGCTTGCTGCAGCAGGAGTGACCTCACAACTGCAGCCCCCGCCCTGACACCCTCCCCTCCCCTGCACCTCCCTCTTGCCTGCCTCTGCCCTCGCCTCTCATCTGCACGGGCTTTCACTCCAAGACCCCACCGGCCCTGCCCTTCTTTGTGGGCGTTTGCCACGCAGGGGCCAAACGCCTTTGAGCGAGGCTGACGAGACGGCAGGACGGTTATTTGCTTGGAGGGAGGAGCTTAGGGCTTTTCTCCTAAACCAAAGCCCAACCCGAACCTCAAGCAAGGTCCAAACCTGAGGCCAGCAGCCCCGTTCCTCACCCTAACAGAGAAGTTGCCCGGGAGCAATCTTGGGGCAGCCCCGCATGGCCTTTGGCATGCCCTCTGCAGCCCCACGCCACACGGGGCTCGGCGGTTCCTGTCTTTCCTAACCCAAACCTGAATCCGAATGCAGAGCCTAATCCTCAGCCTACCCCTACGCCTAACTCTAACCCTGCTCTCAGGCGGGGCGCGAACGGCAGTCCACCAGTGCCATTCCTCGCCCTAACAAGGAAGTTGTCCTGGGACCGAGCTAGGTGCAGCCTCACCTGTCCTTTGGCATGCCCTTTGCAGCCCCACGCCACGGGGCACTCGAGGCTTCCTCTCTCTCTCCTAACCCTTACCCGAATCTCAGGTGGGGCGTGAACCTGAGCCCACCAGCCCCATTCGTCTCCCTCTTGAAAAAGTTGCCCTGCGAGCAATCTTGGTGCAGCCCTGCATTTCCTTTGGCCTGCCTTTTGCAGCCCTGCGCCACGCAGTGCTCGACTCTTCCTCTCTCTCCTAGCCCTAGCCCTAGCCCTAGCCCTACCGCTAACCTCAGGCGGGACCCGAATCCGAGCCTACCAGCCCCATTCCTCGCCCTAACGGAAAAGTTGCCCTGGGAGCAAGGTGGGTGCAGCCCCGCCTGCCCTTTGGCATGCCCTTTGCAGCCCCACTCCACGGGGCACTTGGCGCTTTCCTTAGGCTTCAGGCACGAGCACAAGCTTTGCGCTTTGTGGTTAGTGGCATTAGGGAAAGCTCTTGGGGGACGGCTCAGTGTTGGCCTTAGGGCTTCTGCTCGGGGTTTGGGCTCTGGGCTAGAGTTTTGGCACAGGGGTTTTGTGTCTGGGTAGCGGTACGGGCTAGAGCCTGGTCTAGCACTTCCAGGCAAGGCATCAGGGCTAGGGATTAGCTCCAGGCACAGGGTCAGGTTTAGGGTCAGCGGGTAGAGATTCAGGCTTCAGCGTAGCAGTTTGGGTCTGGCCTTAGCAAATAGAGGGTGGGGGGCAGGAGGGAAGGCGGAAGGGTAGGGCTTAAGGTTAGTGGTTAGGCTGAGGGCAGGAGCCTGGCAGAGGTGCTCTCACAGTCACTGTCCCAGCTGCGTCACCATTTCCTGAAGCCCCCTTACCGCCCCAAAACATGTCCTCTCTGTTGGCTGAGATCTGGGAGCCCTTCATGTGCCCGCACGCCTGCCTCCAGCTCCTGCATGGTTGGGTGAGGCAACACAGAGGACCTCCTCAGCAGCAACCAGGCGCTGTCCCTCAGCCTGCCTCTGCCTCGGCCCTGCCCCAGGCTCTCTGCCTGCCTGGGCTGCCCCTTGCCCTTGCCTTAGTGCCTCACAATGCCAGCCTGCTGCTCATGACCAATCAGCTTGCTGCAGCAGGAGTGACCTCACAACTGCAGCCCCCGCCCTGACACCCTCCCCTCCCCTGCACCTCCCTCTTGCCTGCCTCTGCCCTCGCCTCTCATCTGCACGGGCTTTCACTCCAAGACCCCACCGGCCCTGCCCTTCTTTGTGGGCGTTTGCCACGCAGGGGCCAAACGCCTTTGAGCGAGGCTGACGAGACGGCAGGACGGTTATTTGCTTGGAGGGAGGAGCTTAGGGCTTTTCTCCTAAACCAAAGCCCAACCCGAACCTCAAGCAAGGTCCAAACCTGAGGCCAGCAGCCCCGTTCCTCACCCTAACAGAGAAGTTGCCCGGGAGCAATCTTGGGGCAGCCCCGCATGGCCTTTGGCATGCCCTCTGCAGCCCCACGCCACACGGGGCTCGGCGGTTCCTGTCTTTCCTAACCCAAACCTGAATCCGAATGCAGAGCCTAATCCTCAGCCTACCCCTACGCCTAACTCTAACCCTGCTCTCAGGCGGGGCGCGAACAGCAGTCCACCAGTGCCATTCCTCGCCCTAACAAGGAAGTTGTCCTGGGACCGAGCTAGGTGCAGCCTCACCTGTCCTTTGGCATGCCCTTTGCAGCCCCACGCCACGGGGCACTCGAGGCTTCCTCTCTCTCTCCTAACCCTTACCCGAATCTCAGGTGGGGCGTGAACCTGAGCCCACCAGCCCCATTCATCTCCCTCTTGAAAAAGTTGCCCTGCGAGCAATCTTGGTGCAGCCCTGCATTTCCTTTGGCCTGCCTTTTGCAGCCCTGCGCCACGCAGCGCTCGACTCTTCCTCTCTCTCCTAGCCCTAGCCCTAGCCCTAGCCCTACCGCTAACCTCAGGCGGGGCATGAAGGTGAGCCCACCAGCCCCGTTCCTTGCCTTAACGGAAAAGTTGCCCTGGGAGCAATGTGGGGGGAGACTCGCTGGTCCTTTGGCATGCCCTTTGCAGCCCTACTGCACGGGGGGCTCGACGCTTCCTCCCTTGCCTAACCCTAGCCGTAGCCCTAAGCCTTAGCCTAAACCTGAACTCAGGCGGGACCCGAATCCGAGCCTACCAGCCCCATTCCTCGCCCTAACGGAAAAGTTGCCCTGGGAGCAAGGTGGGTGCAGCCCCGCCTGCCCTTTGGCATGCCCTTTGCAGCCCCACTCCACGGGGCACTTGGCGCTTTCCTTAGGCTTCAGGCACGAGCACAAGCTTTGCGCTTTGTGGTTAGTGGCATTAGGGAAAGCTCTTGGGGGACGGCTCAGTGTTGGCCTTAGGGCTTCTGCTCGGGGTTTGGGCTCTGGGCTAGAGTTTTGGCACAGGGGTTTTGTGTCTGGGTAGCGGTACGGGCTAGAGCCTGGTCTAGCACTTCCAGGCAAGGCATCAGGGCTAGGGATTAGCTCCAGGCACAGGGTCAGGTTTAGGGTCAGCGGGTAGAGATTCAGGCTTCAGCGTAGCAGTTTGGGTCTGGCCTTAGCAAATAGAGGGTGGGGGGCAGGAGGGAAGGCGGAAGGGTAGGGCTTAAGGTTAGTGGTTAGGCTGAGGGCAGGAGCCTGGCAGAGGTGCTCTCACAGTCACTGTCCCAGCTGCGTCACCATTTCCTGAAGCCCCCTTACCGCCCCAAAACATGTCCTCTCTGTTGGCTGAGATCTGGGAGCCCTTCATGTGCCCGCACGCCTGCCTCCAGCTCCTGCATGGTTGGGTGAGGCAACACAGAGGACCTCCTCAGCAGCAACCAGGCGCTGTCCCTCAGCCTGCCTCTGCCTCGGCCCTGCCCCAGGCTCTCTGCCTGCCTGGGCTGCCCCTTGCCCTTGCCTTAGTGCCTCACAATGCCAGCCTGCTGCTCATGACCAATCAGCTTGCTGCAGCAGGAGTGACCTCACAACTGCAGCCCCCGCCCTGACACCCTCCCCTCCCCTGCACCTCCCTCTTGCCTGCCTCTGCCCTCGCCTCTCATCTGCACGGGCTTTCACTCCAAGACCCCACCGGCCCTGCCCTTCTTTGTGGGCGTTTGCCACGCAGGGGCCAAACGCCTTTGAGCGAGGCTGACGAGACGGCAGGACGGTTATTTGCTTGGAGGGAGGAGCTTAGGGCTTTTCTCCTAAACCAAAGCCCAACCCGAACCTCAAGCAAGGTCCAAACCTGAGGCCAGCAGCCCCGTTCCTCACCCTAACAGAGAAGTTGCCCGGGAGCAATCTTGGGGCAGCCCCGCATGGCCTTTGGCATGCCCTCTGCAGCCCCACGCCACACGGGGCTCGGCGGTTCCTGTCCTTCCTAACCCAAACCTGAATCCGAATGCAGAGCCTAATCCTCAGCCTACCCCTACGCCTAACTCTAACCCTGCTCTCAGGCGGGGCGCGAACGGCAGTCCACCAGTGCCATTCCTCGCCCTAACAAGGAAGTTGTCCTGGGACCGAGCTAGGTGCAGCCTCACCTGTCCTTTGGCATGCCCTTTGCAGCCCCACGCCACGGGGCACTCGAGGCTTCCTCTCTCTCTCCTAACCCTTACCCGAATCTCAGGTGGGGCGTGAACCTGAGCCCACCAGCCCCATTCGTCTCCCTCTTGAAAAAGTTGCCCTGCGAGCAATCTTGGTGCAGCCCTGCATTTCCTTTGGCCTGCCTTTTGCAGCCCTGCGCCACGCAGCGCTCGACTCTTCCTCTCTCTCCTAGCCCTAGCCCTAGCCCTAGCCCTACCGCTAACCTCAGGCGGGGCATGAAGGTGAGCCCACCAGCCCCGTTCCTTGCCTTAACGGAAAAGTTGCCCTGGGAGCAATGTGGGGGGAGACTCGCTGGTCCTTTGGCATGCCCTTTGCAGCCCTACTGCACGGGGGGCTCGACGCTTCCTCCCTTGCCTAACCCTAGCCGTAGCCCTAAGCCTTAGCCTAAACCTGAACTCAGGCGGGACCCGAATCCGAGCCTACCAGCCCCATTCCTCGCCCTAACGGAAAAGTTGCCCTGGGAGCAAGGTGGGTGCAGCCCCGCCTGCCCTTTGGCATGCCCTTTGCAGCCCCACTCCACGGGGCACTTGGCGCTTTCCTTAGGCTTCAGGCACGAGCACAAGCTTTGCGCTTTGTGGTTAGTGGCATTAGGGAAAGCTCTTGGGGGACGGCTCAGTGTTGGCCTTAGGGCTTCTGCTCGGGGTTTGGGCTCTGGGCTAGAGTTTTGGCACAGGGGTTTTGTGTCTGGGTAGCGGTACGGGCTAGAGCCTGGTCTAGCACTTCCAGGCAAGGCATCAGGGCTAGGGATTAGCTCCAGGCACAGGGTCAGGTTTAGGGTCAGCGGGTAGAGATTCAGGCTTCAGCGTAGCAGTTTGGGTCTGGCCTTAGCAAATAGAGGGTGGGGGGCAGGAGGGAAGGCGGAAGGGTAGGGCTTAAGGTTAGTGGTTAGGCTGAGGGCAGGAGCCTGGCAGAGGTGCTCTCACAGTCACTGTCCCAGCTGCGTCACCATTTCCTGAAGCCCCCTTACCGCCCCAAAACATGTCCTCTCTGTTGGCTGAGATCTGGGAGCCCTTCATGTGCCCGCACGCCTGCCTCCAGCTCCTGCATGGTTGGGTGAGGCAACACAGAGGACCTCCTCAGCAGCAACCAGGCGCTGTCCCTCAGCCTGCCTCTGCCTCGGCCCTGCCCCAGGCTCTCTGCCTGCCTGGGCTGCCCCTTGCCCTTGCCTTAGTGCCTCACAATGCCAGCCTGCTGCTCATGACCAATCAGCTTGCTGCAGCAGGAGTGACCTCACAACTGCAGCCCCCGCCCTGACACCCTCCCCTCCCCTGCACCTCCCTCTTGCCTGCCTCTGCCCTCGCCTCTCATCTGCACGGGCTTTCACTCCAAGACCCCACCGGCCCTGCCCTTCTTTGTGGGCGTTTGCCACGCAGGGGCCAAACGCCTTTGAGCGAGGCTGACGAGACGGCAGGACGGTTATTTGCTTGGAGGGAGGAGCTTAGGGCTTTTCTCCTAAACCAAAGCCCAACCCGAACCTCAAGCAAGGTCCAAACCTGAGGCCAGCAGCCCCGTTCCTCACCCTAACAGAGAAGTTGCCCGGGAGCAATCTTGGGGCAGCCCCGCATGGCCTTTGGCATGCCCTCTGCAGCCCCACGCCACACGGGGCTCGGCGGTTCCTGTCTTTCCTAACCCAAACCTGAATCCGAATGCAGAGCCTAATCCTCAGCCTACCCCTACGCCTAACTCTAACCCTGCTCTCAGGCGGGGCGCGAACGGCAGTCCACCAGTGCCATTCCTCGCCCTAACAAGGAAGTTGTCCTGGGACCGAGCTAGGTGCAGCCTCACCTGTCCTTTGGCATGCCCTTTGCAGCCCCACGCCACGGGGCACTCGAGGCTTCCTCTCTCTCTCCTAACCCTTACCCGAATCTCAGGTGGGGCGTGAACCTGAGCCCACCAGCCCCATTCGTCTCCCTCTTGAAAAAGTTGCCCTGCGAGCAATCTTGGTGCAGCCCTGCATTTCCTTTGGCCTGCCTTTTGCAGCCCTGCGCCACGCAGTGCTCGACTCTTCCTCTCTCTCCTAGCCCTAGCCCTAGCCCTAGCCCTACCGCTAACCTCAGGCGGGGCATGAAGGTGAGCCCACCAGCCCCGTTCCTTGCCTTAACGGAAAAGTTGCCCTGGGAGCAATGTGGGGGGAGACTCGCTGGTCCTTTGGCATGCCCTTTGCAGCCCTACTGCACGGGGGGCTCGACGCTTCCTCCCTTGCCTAACCCTAGCCGTAGCCCTAAGCCTTAGCCTAAACCTGAACTCAGGCGGGACCCGAATCCGAGCCTACCAGCCCCATTCCTCGCCCTAACGGAAAAGTTGCCCTGGGAGCAAGGTGGGTGCAGCCCCGCCTGCCCTTTGGCATGCCCTTTGCAGCCCCACTCCACGGGGCACTTGGCGCTTTCCTTAGGCTTCAGGCACGAGCACAAGCTTTGCGCTTTGTGGTTAGTGGCATTAGGGAAAGCTCTTGGGGGACGGCTCAGTGTTGGCCTTAGGGCTTCTGCTCGGGGTTTGGGCTCTGGGCTAGAGTTTTGGCACAGGGGTTTTGTGTCTGGGTAGCGGTACGGGCTAGAGCCTGGTCTAGCACTTCCAGGCAAGGCATCAGGGCTAGGGATTAGCTCCAGGCACAGGGTCAGGTTTAGGGTCAGCGGGTAGAGATTCAGGCTTCAGCGTAGCAGTTTGGGTCTGGCCTTAGCAAATAGAGGGTGGGGGGCAGGAGGGAAGGCGGAAGGGTAGGGCTTAAGGTTAGTGGTTAGGCTGAGGGCAGGAGCCTGGCAGAGGTGCTCTCACAGTCACTGTCCCAGCTGCGTCACCATTTCCTGAAGCCCCCTTACCGCCCCAAAACATGTCCTCTCTGTTGGCTGAGATCTGGGAGCCCTTCATGTGCCCGCACGCCTGCCTCCAGCTCCTGCATGGTTGGGTGAGGCAACACAGAGGACCTCCTCAGCAGCAACCAGGCGCTGTCCCTCAGCCTGCCTCTGCCTCGGCCCTGCCCCAGGCTCTCTGCCTGCCTGGGCTGCCCCTTGCCCTTGCCTTAGTGCCTCACAATGCCAGCCTGCTGCTCATGACCAATCAGCTTGCTGCAGCAGGAGTGACCTCACAACTGCAGCCCCCGCCCTGACACCCTCCCCTCCCCTGCACCTCCCTCTTGCCTGCCTCTGCCCTCGCCTCTCATCTGCACGGGCTTTCACTCCAAGACCCCACCGGCCCTGCCCTTCTTTGTGGGCGTTTGCCACGCAGGGGCCAAACGCCTTTGAGCGAGGCTGACGAGACGGCAGGACGGTTATTTGCTTGGAGGGAGGAGCTTAGGGCTTTTCTCCTAAACCAAAGCCCAACCCGAACCTCAAGCAAGGTCCAAACCTGAGGCCAGCAGCCCCGTTCCTCACCCTAACAGAGAAGTTGCCCGGGAGCAATCTTGGGGCAGCCCCGCATGGCCTTTGGCATGCCCTCTGCAGCCCCACGCCACACGGGGCTCGGCGGTTCCTGTCTTTCCTAACCCAAACCTGAATCCGAATGCAGAGCCTAATCCTCAGCCTACCCCTACGCCTAACTCTAACCCTGCTCTCAGGCGGGGCGCGAACGGCAGTCCACCAGTGCCATTCCTCGCCCTAACAAGGAAGTTGTCCTGGGACCGAGCTAGGTGCAGCCTCACCTGTCCTTTGGCATGCCCTTTGCAGCCCCACGCCACGGGGCACTCGAGGCTTCCTCTCTCTCTCCTAACCCTTACCCGAATCTCAGGTGGGGCGTGAACCTGAGCCCACCAGCCCCATTCGTCTCCCTCTTGAAAAAGTTGCCCTGCGAGCAATCTTGGTGCAGCCCTGCATTTCCTTTGGCCTGCCTTTTGCAGCCCTGCGCCACGCAGCGCTCGACTCTTCCTCTCTCTCCTAGCCCTAGCCCTAGCCCTAGCCCTACCGCTAACCTCAGGCGGGGCATGAAGGTGAGCCCACCAGCCCCGTTCCTTGCCTTAACGGAAAAGTTGCCCTGGGAGCAATGTGGGGGGAGACTCGCTGGTCCTTTGGCATGCCCTTTGCAGCCCTACTGCACGGGGGGCTCGACGCTTCCTCCCTTGCCTAACCCTAGCCGTAGCCCTAAGCCTTAGCCTAAACCTGAACTCAGGCGGGACCCGAATCCGAGCCTACCAGCCCCATTCCTCGCCCTAACGGAAAAGTTGCCCTGGGAGCAAGGTGGGTGCAGCCCCGCCTGCCCTTTGGCATGCCCTTTGCAGCCCCACTCCACGGGGCACTTGGCGCTTTCCTTAGGCTTCAGGCACGAGCACAAGCTTTGCGCTTTGTGGTTAGTGGCATTAGGGAAAGCTCTTGGGGGACGGCTCAGTGTTGGCCTTAGGGCTTCTGCTCGGGGTTTGGGCTCTGGGCTAGAGTTTTGGCACAGGGGTTTTGTGTCTGGGTAGCGGTACGGGCTAGAGCCTGGTCTAGCACTTCCAGGCAAGGCATCAGGGCTAGGGATTAGCTCCAGGCACAGGGTCAGGTTTAGGGTCAGCGGGTAGAGATTCAGGCTTCAGCGTAGCAGTTTGGGTCTGGCCTTAGCAAATAGAGGGTGGGGGGCAGGAGGGAAGGCGGAAGGGTAGGGCTTAAGGTTAGTGGTTAGGCTGAGGGCAGGAGCCTGGCAGAGGTGCTCTCACAGTCACTGTCCCAGCTGCGTCACCATTTCCTGAAGCCCCCTTACCGCCCCAAAACATGTCCTCTCTGTTGGCTGAGATCTGGGAGCCCTTCATGTGCCCGCACGCCTGCCTCCAGCTCCTGCATGGTTGGGTGAGGCAACACAGAGGACCTCCTCAGCAGCAACCAGGCGCTGTCCCTCAGCCTGCCTCTGCCTCGGCCCTGCCCCAGGCTCTCTGCCTGCCTGGGCTGCCCCTTGCCCTTGCCTTAGTGCCTCACAATGCCAGCCTGCTGCTCATGACCAATCAGCTTGCTGCAGCAGGAGTGACCTCACAACTGCAGCCCCCGCCCTGACACCCTCCCCTCCCCTGCACCTCCCTCTTGCCTGCCTCTGCCCTCGCCTCTCATCTGCACGGGCTTTCACTCCAAGACCCCACCGGCCCTGCCCTTCTTTGTGGGCGTTTGCCACGCAGGGGCCAAACGCCTTTGAGCGAGGCTGACGAGACGGCAGGACGGTTATTTGCTTGGAGGGAGGAGCTTAGGGCTTTTCTCCTAAACCAAAGCCCAACCCGAACCTCAAGCAAGGTCCAAACCTGAGGCCAGCAGCCCCGTTCCTCACCCTAACAGAGAAGTTGCCCGGGAGCAATCTTGGGGCAGCCCCGCATGGCCTTTGGCATGCCCTCTGCAGCCCCACGCCACACGGGGCTCGGCGGTTCCTGTCTTTCCTAACCCAAACCTGAATCCGAATGCAGAGCCTAATCCTCAGCCTACCCCTACGCCTAACTCTAACCCTGCTCTCAGGCGGGGCGCGAACGGCAGTCCACCAGTGCCATTCCTCGCCCTAACAAGGAAGTTGT
This sequence comes from Dromaius novaehollandiae, assembly GCF_036370855.1. Taxonomy (NCBI): domain Eukaryota; kingdom Metazoa; phylum Chordata; class Aves; order Casuariiformes; family Dromaiidae; genus Dromaius; species Dromaius novaehollandiae. Next base: position 33,509,194 of record NC_088099.1, read on the forward strand.
CCTGGGACCGAGCTAGGTGCAGCCTCACCTGTCCTTTGGCATGCCCTTTGCAGCCCCACGCCACGGGGCACTCGAGGCTTCCTCTCTCTCTCCTAACCCTTACCCGAATCTCAGGTGGGGCGTGAACCTGAGCCCACCAGCCCCATTCGTCTCCCTCTTGAAAAAGTTGCCCTGCGAGCAATCTTGGTGCAGCCCTGCATTTCCTTTGGCCTGCCTTTTGCAGCCCTGCGCCACGCAGTGCTCGACTCTTCCTCTCTCTCCTAGCCCTAGCCCTAGCCCTAGCCCTACCGCTAACCTCAGGCGGGGCATGAAGGTGAGCCCACCAGCCCCGTTCCTTGCCTTAACGGAAAAGTTGCCCTGGGAGCAATGTGGGGGGAGACTCGCTGGTCCTTTGGCATGCCCTTTGCAGCCCTACTGCACGGGGGGCTCGACGCTTCCTCCCTTGCCTAACCCTAGCCGTAGCCCTAAGCCTTAGCCTAAACCTGAACTCAGGCGGGACCCGAATCCGAGCCTACCAGCCCCATTCCTCGCCCTAACGGAAAAGTTGCCCTGGGAGCAAGGTGGGTGCAGCCCCGCCTGCCCTTTGGCATGCCCTTTGCAGCCCCACTCCACGGGGCACTTGGCGCTTTCCTTAGGCTTCAGGCACGAGCACAAGCTTTGCGCTTTGTGGTTAGTGGCATTAGGGAAAGCTCTTGGGGGACGGCTCAGTGTTGGCCTTAGGGCTTCTGCTCGGGGTTTGGGCTCTGGGCTAGAGTTTTGGCACAGGGGTTTTGTGTCTGGGTAGCGGTACGGGCTAGAGCCTGGTCTAGCACTTCCAGGCAAGGCATCAGGGCTAGGGATTAGCTCCAGGCACAGGGTCAGGTTTAGGGTCAGCGGGTAGAGATTCAGGCTTCAGCGTAGCAGTTTGGGTCTGGCCTTAGCAAATAGAGGGTGGGGGGCAGGAGGGAAGGCGGAAGGGTAGGGCTTAAGGTTAGTGGTTAGGCTGAGGGCAGGAGCCTGGCAGAGGTGCTCTCACAGTCACTGTCCCAGCTGCGTCACCATTTCCTGAAGCCCCCTTACCGCCCCAAAACATGTCCTCTCTGTTGGCTGAGATCTGGGAGCCCTTCATGTGCCCGCACGCCTGCCTCCAGCTCCTGCATGGTTGGGTGAGGCAACACAGAGGACCTCCTCAGCAGCAACCAGGCGCTGTCCCTCAGCCTGCCTCTGCCTCGGCCCTGCCCCAGGCTCTCTGCCTGCCTGGGCTGCCCCTTGCCCTTGCCTTAGTGCCTCACAATGCCAGCCTGCTGCTCATGACCAATCAGCTTGCTGCAGCAGGAGTGACCTCACAACTGCAGCCCCCGCCCTGACACCCTCCCCTCCCCTGCACCTCCCTCTTGCCTGCCTCTGCCCTCGCCTCTCATCTGCACGGGCTTTCACTCCAAGACCCCACCGGCCCTGCCCTTCTTTGTGGGCGTTTGCCACGCAGGGGCCAAACGCCTTTGAGCGAGGCTGACGAGACGGCAGGACGGTTATTTGCTTGGAGGGAGGAGCTTAGGGCTTTTCTCCTAAACCAAAGCCCAACCCGAACCTCAAGCAAGGTCCAAACCTGAGGCCAGCAGCCCCGTTCCTCACCCTAACAGAGAAGTTGCCCGGGAGCAATCTTGGGGCAGCCCCGCATGGCCTTTGGCATGCCCTCTGCAGCCCCACGCCACACGGGGCTCGGCGGTTCCTGTCTTTCCTAACCCAAACCTGAATCCGAATGCAGAGCCTAATCCTCAGCCTACCCCTACGCCTAACTCTAACCCTGCTCTCAGGCGGGGCGCGAACGGCAGTCCACCAGTGCCATTCCTCGCCCTAACAAGGAAGTTGTCCTGGGACCGAGCTAGGTGCAGCCTCACCTGTCCTTTGGCATGCCCTTTGCAGCCCCACGCCACGGGGCACTCGAGGCTTCCTCTCTCTCTCCTAACCCTTACCCGAATCTCAGGTGGGGCGTGAACCTGAGCCCACCAGCCCCATTCGTCTCCCTCTTGAAAAAGTTGCCCTGCGAGCAATCTTGGTGCAGCCCTGCATTTCCTTTGGCCTGCCTTTTGCAGCCCTGCGCCACGCAGCGCTCGACTCTTCCTCTCTCTCCTAGCCCTAGCCCTAGCCCTAGCCCTACCGCTAACCTCAGGCGGGGCATGAAGGTGAGCCCACCAGCCCCGTTCCTTGCCTTAACGGAAAAGTTGCCCTGGGAGCAATGTGGGGGGAGACTCGCTGGTCCTTTGGCATGCCCTTTGCAGCCCTACTGCACGGGGGGCTCGACGCTTCCTCCCTTGCCTAACCCTAGCCGTAGCCCTAAGCCTTAGCCTAAACCTGAACTCAGGCGGGACCCGAATCCGAGCCTACCAGCCCCATTCCTCGCCCTAACGGAAAAGTTGCCCTGGGAGCAAGGTGGGTGCAGCCCCGCCTGCCCTTTGGCATGCCCTTTGCAGCCCCACTCCACGGGGCACTTGGCGCTTTCCTTAGGCTTCAGGCACGAGCACAAGCTTTGCGCTTTGTGGTTAGTGGCATTAGGGAAAGCTCTTGGGGGACGGCTCAGTGTTGGCCTTAGGGCTTCTGCTCGGGGTTTGGGCTCTGGGCTAGAGTTTTGGCACAGGGGTTTTGTGTCTGGGTAGCGGTACGGGCTAGAGCCTGGTCTAGCACTTCCAGGCAAGGCATCAGGGCTAGGGATTAGCTCCAGGCACAGGGTCAGGTTTAGGGTCAGCGGGTAGAGATTCAGGCTTCAGCGTAGCAGTTTGGGTCTGGCCTTAGCAAATAGAGGGTGGGGGGCAGGAGGGAAGGCGGAAGGGTAGGGCTTAAGGTTAGTGGTTAGGCTGAGGGCAGGAGCCTGGCAGAGGTGCTCTCACAGTCACTGTCCCAGCTGCGTCACCATTTCCTGAAGCCCCCTTACCGCCCCAAAACATGTCCTCTCTGTTGGCTGAGATCTGGGAGCCCTTCATGTGCCCGCACGCCTGCCTCCAGCTCCTGCATGGTTGGGTGAGGCAACACAGAGGACCTCCTCAGCAGCAACCAGGCGCTGTCCCTCAGCCTGCCTCTGCCTCGGCCCTGCCCCAGGCTCTCTGCCTGCCTGGGCTGCCCCTTGCCCTTGCCTTAGTGCCTCACAATGCCAGCCTGCTGCTCATGACCAATCAGCTTGCTGCAGCAGGAGTGACCTCACAACTGCAGCCCCCGCCCTGACACCCTCCCCTCCCCTGCACCTCCCTCTTGCCTGCCTCTGCCCTCGCCTCTCATCTGCACGGGCTTTCACTCCAAGACCCCACCGGCCCTGCCCTTCTTTGTGGGCGTTTGCCACGCAGGGGCCAAACGCCTTTGAGCGAGGCTGACGAGACGGCAGGACGGTTATTTGCTTGGAGGGAGGAGCTTAGGGCTTTTCTCCTAAACCGATCCCTAACCCGAACCCTAACCTACACCGTATATCTTTTCCTTTGATGTTTTTTGTCTTTGTTTTGTTCTCTCTGGTTTTGATATATCCCTATTTTGTGTCATCTCTACAGTTTATATTCACAACATGCAGTGGCTGCACAGAATCACAGAATGGTTTATTGGAGTGAACCGCTTGAGACCATTGATTCCTCCCCCCCCACACCCCCCGTACAAGCAGGCTTACCTAGAGCGTATCACTCACGATTGTGTCCAGATGGTTTTGAATATTTCCAGGGATGGAGGCTCCACATCCTCTCCAGGCCACTTGTTCCAGTGCTCAGTCACCATCACCAGAAAAAAAGTTTTTCCTCATGTTTGCATACAAGTTCATGTTTTTCAGTTTGTGCCCCTGGCCTCTTGTCCTATTGCTGGGCACTGCTGAGAAGAGTCTGGCCCCATCCTCTTTACACCCTCCCTTCTGATACACATTGATAAAATTCCCCCTCAGGTTTCTCTTCTCCAGGCTGAAAAGTCCCCCCTCTCTCAGCCTTTTCTCATATGAATGATCCTTCAGTTCCTTAATCTTCTTAATAGCTCTTTGCTGGACTTGCTCCAGTAGCTCCATGTCCCTCTTGTATTGGGGAGCCCAGAACTGGACACAGTACTGCAGATGCAGCCTCACCAGGGCTGAGTAGAGGAGAAGGATCACTTCCCTCGACCTGCTGGCAATGCTTTTCCTAATGCAACCCAGGCTACAATTGGCCTTCACAAGGACTCGTTGCTGACTCATGGTCAACTTGTTTTCCACCAGGACTCCCAGGTCCTTCTCTGCAGATCTGTTTTCCAGCAGGTCAGCCCCCAGCATGTACTGGTACAGGAGGCTATTCCTTCCCAGGTGCAGGACCCTGCACTTGCCTTTGTTTAACTTAATGAGGTTCCCCTCTGCCCATCTCTCCAGCCTGTTGAGGTCCCTCTGAATGGCAGCACAGCCCTCTGGTGTATCAGCCACTCCTCCCAGTTGCGTATCATCGGCAAACTTGCTGAGGGTGCACTCTGTCCCTTCATCCAGGTCACTGAGGAATAAGTTGAACAAGACTGGGCACAGTATTGACCCCTGGGGGATACCACTAGCTACAAGCCTCCAACTACACTTTGCGCCACTGATCACAACCTTCTGAACTCTGCCGTTCAGCCAGTTTTCAATCCACCTCACTGTCTCAATCCACTCACAGTCTGTACTTCCTGAGCTTGCCTATGAGGATGTTATGGGAGACAGTGTCCAAAGCCTTCCTGGAGTCAAGGAAGACAACGTCCACTGCTCTCCCCTCATTTATCCAGCTAGTCATCCCATCATAGAAGGCTATCAGGTTGGTTAAACATGATTTCCCCTTTGTGAATCCATGCTGACTACTCCTGATCACCTTCTTACCCTTTATTTGCTTAGAGGTGAGGCTGACTGGCCTGTAGTTCCCTGGGTCCTCCTTCTTGCCCTTTTTGAAGACTGGAGTGACATTTCTTTTCTCCTAGTCCTCAGGCACCTCTCCTGTCCTCCAGTCATCTTTCAAAGATGATTGAGAATGGCCTAGCAATGATGTCTGCCAGCTCCCTCAGCACTCGTGGGTGTATCTCATCAGGGCCCGTGGACTTGCGGATGTCAAGTTTCCTTAACTGATCTCTAACCCGATTCTCCTCCACTAAGGGAAAGTCTTCCTCTCTTCAGTTTCTGGTATTCCTGAGGGCTGGTCTTAGCAGTAAAGACTGAAACAAAGAAGGCATTCAGTATCTTTGCCTTCTCTGGCTTGATGACATTTAGATGGCTGTTCCAGTCTGCATGGGTGAGCAAAGCACATGTCTAAGTTTGGGCCAGACAGATGCATATGTTATTTCTGGCTAGACCTGAAATACTCTAAAATCCACCTTGGTTACTGTTCTTTTCTCTTTGTGTTTTTGGGCTCAGATTGATGCAGAGAATATATTAATATAGAGTGGCCTTTTTCACATTCTTCTGAGGGATCTGTTTACATTTGGAATGAAGATTTAGAATTAAGATGTCTTGTATTTGAACAAGTTGACTTCTCCCTATGAGAGTATACTTCTTCGTATTTCCTATATGATTCAGGAAACTCCTGCTCCAAATGCCTAGAGTATTTCTGATCTTCATTAATAGCATTTACTATAACTTTGGGAACTGTTTTTTTCACTAAGTTTATAGGCTAATTGAAGAGGCATTGCATTCAGCTTACAAACGAGATTGAAATCAAGGTTCTGTTCTCATCCCTGCCATAGATCTGCTGGATAAGCTTGGATCAGACTCTGTCCTTTAGTTTCTTTGTCAATGAAACTTAAGCAAACACAAATTACCAATTTAACAATCTGTGACACCTTATGATATGAGTTCAGTGATGCCCTCTGCCTCAGGGGTTTCAAAGCAAGTGGCATATTAAGGAATATTGGCAAATGTTGCAAATGTGGTAATGATTATATTAAGTCAGTGAAAGACAAAAGAAAAGAAAAAGAGAAGAAAAATATTCTCTATGTTGCTTCAACTTCAGCAGCTGAGGGTCATGGAAAGTGGTTTTTTAAGCTTCTTTGCAGTAAGCCATCTATCTGGTGGCAGATACACTAGCTGTGCTGGACTGAAGACCATAATCAGTTATCCGGGTTTTAGGAAACAGGAGTTAGGACATGTCAGTATTTCACTTTTGTTGAGTTTCTCTCCTATTTTTTTTTCTTTCAAGGGTTTTGTCAGCTACCCACTAGGACCAAGAGCTCATACGTGCCTTCTTCCCCTCATCACTCACTGCCAGGAAGGTAACGAGGCCTGACTTAGAAATGCTGTGTGAGAGGCAAGCAGTTGACCTGTTTGATTCAGCATGTTGCTGCATACAGTACTGTAAATCTGACAAACCTAATTACACATGGAGGGATAATGACAAGTCCATATGGAATGGAAAAATGTTTGCATGTAGATTTTGCTTCTTAACTCTTCTGGTCTTCCGGTAGTTAGTAGGCAGGCAGCGGCCTCCAAAGCTAACAGGAATAGTACTTCTGGTCCAGCTGGCATGGAAGATTTAATTTCACATGAGCCAGCTGGCTATCTCCTTGCCTCCTTTCACCTAAGAGACTGAAATATGTCATCTCTGAGATATGATTAGACTCCTGGAACTTACCGCTCTTTCTGGTAAAGAAGTGACATTATTAGTACTTTGCATGTGCATTGCTTTAGAGATACATACTATATATATAAACATATATATGCTTTATCTCTCTTTTCACACAGATGTTAAAACCAAAATGTATACCAATGACACTTTAAGTCTAAAAACAGAAACCAAGAAAAAGAATCAGGAAATGAAAAAGCCAAGGTTCTCAGTTTTCCTTTTTACATGACAGTCTTACTTCCCCTACCCTGCATATGTTGTAGCTTTAATTATTAGTTGGGCTGTTTGAATATTCACCTAAATTTATTCAGCATATGTAATCAGAGGCACTGATATTAGGAGGATTACAATATTTTCATTTCCTGCATTTGGGGATTTAATTTATTACTTTTCAATATGGCACTAGTGGGTTTTTTTTACTTATTTTCCTTTTTCTAATAAATATAAATAGTATGGACAAAGATAAAGCTGCTTTTCTTTTAATAAACTTGTTTTATAAGCAGTCCTTGTAGGCTGTGAAAGTCACATCTGGAAAAATGAATTGAATGGGCATTATAACATTTACTGATGCTGCTTTTTGCCTGAATCTTGATTTTGCAGAGGCAGCAATGTAACAGTTTGAGCCATAAATCTTTCCCATAAGAATCTGGAGAGAAATAAAAGTGATAAAGGCACATAAAATTCTACCTTTTTGGGTGTGGTGGTAGAGCAATATTGGTGATATTTGATTAAGTAACTTACACTTCTTTTAATGACATTTGTCCCATGCAGAAACTTCTCATCCTGCTGACCTCCTTCTCGTAGCAGGTGGAGAGAATGAGATAACTTTGCAAGGCCCCTTTTGGCTGCTCAAAATTTATCATATGCTAAAACAAACCATACACACAGAGAAGAATTTGGGAGTAGTTCAGTGCTTTCTCCCAGCTTTTTAACTCCCTTTTATTATTCATACTCCTCCAAATTTGAGGAGAAGATCTTATTTACAGGAGGAGCTGTGGGATATTTGAGGCCAGGGAGGAAGAGAATTTTGCATAAGGTGTGATTCATAGACAGAACACTGTCTTGCCCTTGTTAAAATATTTTTTACATAAAGCAACATTAGAACTGTTTTGCTTTGCTTTGCGTTATGAACATTGCTGAGAGGGAGACGAAAAAGAAAATAGTTTCATAATTGTCCACACTTGGAAAAAACCTGAAATACAAAAGCATTGCAAAAGCTTTTTCAAAACCGCTAACTGTGGATTCTTGTCTTCTATCTCACAGAGAGCCAATGTCGCACAAGCCTCTAGCAGCAATCTGAGATGCTTGTGGTGTGGAGGTTTATTTAAAACAAACAAAACCCTTACTTCACATAGGTAACTGATGTAGTTTTTCTGCTGAAGGCCTGCTCCTTGTGGTATTGAGTGCCGCAATTTATATTGACTTAAACAAAAATGCCTTTTTTGTTTTAATAAGGCTGAATATTTGCTTGAAAAAAATAAAGTGCTAGAATCCATAACTTTCTTCCAGGGTAACAAATGAGGATTGTGGCAATTAAATTACTATGGTCCATTTGCTAGTTGAAAATTCATAGTAAATGCGGGAAGGATTTAGAGTAATTAACACAAAAGGGCTACGTATTTTAAGTTATTACGTTCTAGATCCATGTACTGTTACCCTTCTTGCTTCATCAGTTTTCTCAGAGCAATGTGTACAGTGTTGCCTAAGACTATAAATAGTCTTTGCTGCTGAGCAGAGCAGGGGGCTCAGAAGGAAGATCTCAAGAAATACCAGGTCCTGCTTGTGCCAAGGCCACTGATCATGCACCATTCAGAGCTCTGTTTTGTTCTGAACATTTGCCATCTGCTCCTGTGATGTCCATCTTCTAGGTGAAGAAAACAATCCATCAATGCTTATCGCAACTTGTATTGTGAATAATATCCATTTACAATGCTGAGGAACAAATAAAGTAGATTACAGGTGACACCAAGAAAAGACCTTAAAGGCTTTCAAGCAAGACTGTTTTATAAGCTGACTTTGGAAACTCTTCTTTCCATTATCAAACTTATGAAGATACTAAAATAAAAGTACTGTGTTTGCTCCTAATCAAATGCCCTTCTTAAGGTCTTTGCATCTTTTTTAAAGTTTTAATTGCTATCATCGACACACCATTCTTCGATCATGTTCAACTGGAGGCAGTTCTTAAACCTGCCTACCATCCACATTATTTGCAATAGTTTTTCAGCCACAGTATCCTTCAAGAGATAGAGGCGTAGCTGGGAGATAAATCTAATCATACTGAGCACAGGAGAGCTCTGATGCTAAGGTCTCTAGTATTTCCATTCCATCCATCAAAAGGGCTGTAGTGCAATAATTATTAAGTCCTAAGACTTTGAACCCATGGATTGCATTGTGAAGGTGCTTTTTAAAACCATTAACTGAAATCTATTTTTAAAGACAACTTTCCTGAAAATTGTCAGCAAATGCATTGCATTTATAGGGGTATTTCAGAATTTGAGATGTCACAGACAAGATGACTTTTTCTTTCTGATTTCTCTTTGTACGTGCATTATAACAATCTTCTGGGTGTGAAATTTTTCATGCTTGTTCGTCTTTCAGAAATGATTTTTTTTCAAAGGATTTCAAAGAAGATCATTTTAGCACTGAATGACTTAAGCCTGAAAAGGATTGTTCTGACATACTTTTATGGTCTGGTTGCTCCAGAAGTTTTTAAATCTGAATGGCAACTGTGGTGGGTAAGTCCCAGTCTCTCAGATAAGGTGTTATACACACACAGAAATAATACTGACAGAGCGTTAATAAGGTTGCAACGGTAAGCACTTGCTAAAGAAGTTAGGCAGTGACATAATAAGCATTGCTAGTGAATCCTTAATTCTACCCTACTCTAGCTATATGTTATGAAAACTTTTAAGTAAGTGATAATGCACTATATTTTTTCTCTGTCCTGTCCTGGTCTCACCTGGTCATTGTCTTCCCATAGTAAGTCTTGCTTGTCAGGTTTGTCTTTCCAGATTGAGTTTTCTTGCTCAGTAATTCTTTGTTTTGTCCATCCAGACTTCTCATTTCCATCTCTTCCGTGACATCCTACTTTAACCCTCACTCCCAGTTCTCTCTGCCTTTGTCCTTTCCTCACTCTCTACAGCCTCACATCTTCTTCCTGCTGATGGTCAGGAAAAAATGAAACTAAAAAAGAACAGAAAAGCCACATTCTATTGCTTATGTACCTACCTTAAGGTGTAAAGAACTGAGTTACCCCCGGTGTGCATGAGAGTGCATTTGGGAAAAAACCTTGGAGGGGAAAGAAAACCCTTCAAGATTATGGCCACCATTCAGTGTATCCCATTGTTTTTGTCTTGCAGGTCCTTTTGATATGACCTTATGCTTTGGGATCCCCAGCGGCAGTTCAGCGCTAATGAAAAGCCATTGAAATTGGGCAAAGCACATGAAGTTCAACAATGCAAAATGCAGATTGTAGCTGGTTAAGACCTTGTGCTTCACTGTGATGCTCCGAGCAAGACATCTTGGTACCTGGGCAACTCATGCATTTCATTTACCACTACCTCCCACTTACTCTCTTGCTGTGGATTTCCCCTTTCTGCCTTTATGCAGTGGTCTGTAAGACTGGGGCATGTGTGCTTCATTTTGTGCAGATGCCCCCTTGTCCAGATCTTGCTAGTACTTCAGTAACTTTTTACCTTAGAGACACCCCCCCCCCAAGTATATACTTTCCTCATGTTCTCCTTCTCCTGTATTTTAGCCAGTACGCACTGCTGAGCTGCTGTGTCTCTTGCTGAAAATCTCTCCTGGAATTCCTTTTTTTTTTCTTTTTAATCTTTTTAGTACAGCTAAGATTGTCCGTACTTAACAAATAGGAAAGCATACAATTCATAGTGAAATGCATCAGAATTCCTCTTTTTGCATGTTGTTTTTACTGATGTAACAGGAAAAAAATTGCACCACCATGCCTCATTTGTTTTATTCGATTACTGATGTGCTGAGTTTCCCAGGACTGTGTTAATAGATGAAGGAAAGATATTGGAAAGGCCTGCTGGAGGAGGAATATCTGGAAAAAGAATTTCAGAGACTAAAAAATTATTGATATTCTTCACACATTTATATTTTTCCCAAATATAGGTGAGCATGCTAATTTTCTGTATAACTCCTCTATGAAACCACATGCTGCTTTCACTGTTACCTACCTCACATCTGGTTCCCCCCTCTTACTCTGCTTTTTTAAACTGATCTTTGGTAGCTTCTTCTAATTTGGATTCTTTTGGCCTATGAGGAAGGTTACTGTATGCATGTGGCACCAACTGGAACAAGCCTCGCCAGGCTCGGGGGGTGATCCTGGTGTGCGCTCTCTTAGTTATCAGCATGCGTGCTTGTAGCTGCTTACGGGGGAGCTGTGAACACACTGCACAAAAAAGTGAGCTCACCTTAATTTAGTTCAAGAATTTCCAGAGCTTTCTCACTTATATTGGAATAAGTGAAATTCCTTTCCTAATTTTATACACTGTAAGTAGTGCTGGGTAATTTGATCCCCAGCTGTTTAATTCACAAAGGGGGCCATCACTCTGTATTAAATAAAGCTGAAAAAGAAAGAGCCTGGGGAAGATCTCTGCAATGATGAAAGTTTGTTCCAGTTCAAAGCTGTTGTCGATACTGGGTGTGAGTCAAAATCTCTTGATGCCAGAGGAACTGCTTCCATTGATGTCACCAGATTTTAGATCAGGGCCAATGTTTTAAGCCTGCTGCTCTTTTCCCATGCCCACCTACCCGATTATCTGAGAGGGTGGGCTGTCCCAATGGCATTTTAGGAGACCTCTCTCTTCGCTCTCCCCTGCCTACTATTTCACGTGATAGATGTCCCCTCCCACTAGTGTAATCCCCCCCGCCAACTGTCCCCCTTGCCGCAGTATTTAAAGTGAGATACTTTTGTCTTTTTTCTGGCTTAGCCTTGTTTTTCGTTTGCTTTCATGAGGCCAGATGCGAGTGTATTTTTTATAATCCAACAGTGTCACCGACGGAGTCCAGGTCACCCCTCCTGCCTGCAGTGCAGCTGCTCCCTAAATCAGAGATGCCAGCTCAGCTAGGCAGCCACTGGCCTGACTCCCAAACAGCCTCTGCTGAGGCCTTTTCAGACTCATTGGCTGAGCATAAACATGCCCTATGGCCCCACTAAAGCACTCTCTGTGCTTTTACATTAAAAAGAAAAAATCTTTTTTGAGAATCTAGGCAGCCTAAGCTGCACTACAGTATACTATGCTACTCTGCCTACACTAAAGACAACAGATGTATCTTCTTTCTAGATCCACTCCGGCAGTGTTGTATATCATAGGCTTAGGCATCAAATGTTACTTTCAGCAAGTGCCACCAAAGTCCCGGCCAGTGTCAGGGCTGAGTGGGGCTCCCTTCTCTACCGTATGCAGTCAGTGGTCTCCTGACTTCACTGCTTAGAGAAATTTGCTTTGACAGTCTTATGGCTGAACTGATTTCGCAGTTGTGTCTTATGATCCGTATGGTCCTTTTGATGTTGCTGGACACACTGTGTGTTTGTTAATTTCATATAGCTCTTTTTTCCCAGGCTGCCTGACTCTGCACCTCCCTGTTTTCTCTCTCAATTTATTTTTAGAGGAAGGGGAGACCCCTGTCTCGTAGTTAAAGGATGCCATTGCCCTTTGCTAGGTGATCTCTTATCTCAGTTCTGTGAAAAAAGACATGAAAATACTTTTCTCATCATGAGAGCAGAGCAAGATATTTAACTCTTTCCAACAGTCACGTGCTTTCTCAGTGGTTATTGCAACTGTTGATAACTGCTTAGCTGCTGTGGTAAGACTTTGTCTTATGGACCACATACTATATCTGGCTCTGTGCTGGTGGAGTGAAGAGAGCTGGTATAAGTTACTTTCACATTCTGAATCTGTTTTCCCACATGTGAAAAGGGACTAAAAATGCTGTCCCTCTATCTAATATGCTTTGAAATCCATTGCTGAAAAATGTTACTTAAGACTTGGACATTATCATCTATAATTATAATCAAACCCATCTGAGCATTATGCATAAGAATAAGGCTGCCTGATAGAATATACGGCTGTAAATGTGAAAAAATCAGGAAATTCCAGCTCCTGCTGTAAATGAGTGACACTGCAGACATTTTTAAGCACCGATATTATCTGTTCATACAGTAAATAAGGCAGAGAACACAGCTGCCGTTGCTACATGTTAAAATTCCTCTCTGTGTTTAATTTCTCTGCCATGATTTTGCATTAGCATAATCCTTTGACCTGAAAATGAAAGTATCAGGAAAGGCCTAAAAATTGAAGTCAGGTTTGGAGAAGTTTAGAGCTGCATGTCCTGCTGTACTTTGTGAATGGCATGAGTTTGAAAAAACACCACCAAAAAAAAAATCAGACCAGAAAACTCGACTTATTTAATAATAATCACCTATTAAAATATTACTCTTCAGTGTTGCTATAGCAAGAGTCCTGCTTCATTCCCATGTAAATCAATACAAAAATTAATCATCTTTTCTATAACCTACCATAGCAACCCACCCTGAGCATAGTGAACTGGGTAAATCAGCATGCTGTTCTGTAGATGAACAATGTGTCAGATCTGCCTCCAAAACTCCAGCTGCTCTTTCTGCTTATCTGCCTTCCCTTGCTGATCTTGTCTGGAAACCTTAAGACAATCCAAGGACATGTACAGACTGCTACTGATACATGAGAGAAAGTAATCTATGTTGTAAAGGTTCATCAAAATGAATGTCTTCTTCCTTATTTGATTTTTATTTTATGATTTATTTGTTCAAGTCCCTGGCATCAGTGCAGTAAACTTAAAAAAGAAAATCTCTTGACTTCTATGTCTAACATAGGTGTTACACAGAATACCCCAATGGGATTTTTTTTTAAAGAAAATAGAAAAGGAGGAATGTCTTTACTGTGACTATGCATGTATATGTGTTGTATAGCTGAGGAACTGGGCCATAGCATCTCAGTGACTTGTCTAACTCCCTGGCAGGAAACCTGTGGCAAGGCTGTGAACTGAGCTTGGGCTATCCATGCCCTTGCTCAGTACTTCAACCTCAAGAACCACCTTCTCTGCAGTTTTCAGCTCCTGTTCCTTTTCTTCCCTTGATGCAAGATACACAGTCACAGCGCCATTACCAGTTTTCCTGGGTTTCCTGGCCCTCTGGAGGCAGACTTCAAGAGCTGAGAAAGCTTCAAAATGTCTGAGATCAGATCTCTGAGGCTTGGCTAGCATGCCCTTGCTATGACTCAGGCTGAGCTGTTTGTTCCTCCTGATGAAGAGGAACATTAATTTGTTCATCCTGATGAATCTGGATGAAATTTCTTCGAGTCTCGTTAATACACTAAGTGAGGATAGAAAAGGAGGAGTCCAAGTGATGTGGCACCTGTGCCAGGTGCCCAAAGGGAACAATTACTTCGGTGAGTCTGTCCCCCCATGACTCCTCCACCTACTGCATCTCCTGCTTTAAAACCCGAACAGTTTTGCAGTAGCAAGGAGAAGAAAGTATGTGCTCAGGGTTTGGTGGTAGTGGTGTCAACACTAGATTCTGCTGAGGATATGAGTCATGAGCAGGCTTACCACTGTAACTTCATGTTGACCTTTTCTGTGTAATTTTTCCCCATCTCTGAAAGCTTGTTAGGTTTTAAAAAGGGAAGACTATGTGGAAGTTGCTTTTATTTATAGGTAAATTCAATTCATGTAATATGGACCGTAGGTACAGAGTTTATAGCTTGACCATGAAACATTGCTAGTTTTTTGAAAATACCGTAGTGCATTTTGAATGAAAAACACCTGGATATGACTTCTTATTTGCAGCGGGGTCTGATACTAAGCTAGTATGACATCAATGGCAGAGCCCCCAGTGACTTTATCAGGATCAGACCCTTAGGCAAAATTGTACAACAGGGAACTTGTGGAATTTGTACCAGATCTTCAGAAGAGATGAGAAAATTCCTAGCTCTTTCCTCGCCCCAGTTAAACTGGGAATAATTGAAGTGACCACTTCATCCTTTTCCACCCGTTCTACACTCATGGATCTCCAGTGAGCAGAGGTATAAAAGCAGCACGAAAGAGCAGACTGGACAGTCATGCTTTTTGGGCATCACACAAATGCAAAATTGAGTATGGAATGAGACTACATCAGCTTGCAATATCCATTACTTACCCTTATGGCACCCAATTCCAAACCATCACTGACTGCACTCTCTGGAGCATATCCAACCCCCAAAGAAGACCCTGGGAATTGCAGATGACTTCTTAGTGCAAAGGTAAGGAGAATGGAGGCATTTGTTGATAAGCTAAAAGGGAAAAGCTGTGATGACAAAGAATTCTTCCTCCTTTTGTGCCTTTTCTTGTATTCCATTGAGAGATGGGGCTCTCTGACACTGAATCAGAAGCATGGAAATTCTTTTGAATATCAGTCACTTTTATCATTTGCAGGTATTCTTCACTGAAGTATCATATTTTATATGCATTTAAGTTTAAAAGCGTGTTTAAGCAAGATTCTAGCTATGAATAAAGTGTCCATTCCCCTTATGATTAAAATATACCATGGGCTAGAACTGGATATTTAAATTGGCTTGACAATGTCTGAATGCTTTTTTTTTTTTTAATCCACTTTATGCTGGTGCAAGGGAACTTCATCTGAAGATCTGAGTCTTAAAAGTATTCTTGCAAAATTCTTACTTTCTCATCCTGAAGTTTTAGGACTGATTATAATAAAAAGTTGAGTAAACTTATTACTATGAACCAAACTAACAAGAGGACATTGCACAGAACAAGAATAGGTAAGCCAATCCGATTAACTGAGTCGGAACACCTCTTTGAGCTGGAGGTTGGGAAGATTTCTACATATGACAAGTAAAAAGAGTATTGTAGACACAGATGGCAGCAAAATGTAATAGCATGGAGGTAGTATAGAAATCTGTGGCTAATACTAGACTTGAATTTTCACCTCTGGTGAAAATTACTTACTGTTTTGGACTAGACCACTTCCAGCAAACTGTGCTCCTGTTTGTACATGGAAAGCCACTGAAGTTACTTGGAATTTAAGGAGGGGAAAATGACAACAGAATTTGGCTGATCATAAATGTGCAGTAAAATTTTGGCTGTCAGATGGAACACATTTAGAAGACTGTGCAGACGTGTTTTGGGAAAGTTGGTGGCTTCTCCTAAAAGGGAAATAGTTGAGCCTTTGCTTTGGAGTCAAAGCATGGGAACAAATTCAAGGCTTTACTGAAAGTTTTTGAATAGTGAATTCATGTCAGGCAGGAAAAGTACCAAATCATAATTACAGGGAAGCATTGTGATTATTTTTTCTTGTGTAATTCAGTTGGAAACCATTGCTCAAGAAAGGTCTCTGATCAATAAAGTCTTGTTCTATTTATTATTACAGTACAACTTGCCTAACATCTGAGCCAGTTTCCCCACAGTGTCTCAGATGTAGAATAGGCAGAAAAGTCCAGTCTCCCTGCTGATTTAATGCCTGGCTAAAGATGAGTAACTACAGATATGGGGAGAAATGTGGAAAAGTTCTCCTTTCATGTCAAAACCCTTCATCCAGCAAAACAGGTAAATATAGACTATTTTGAAATGTTAAGAATATTTTTATTGTTAACTGTGGGAAAATGTTTGCTTAAAAGTGCATTGAAATCAATAAGAGGTAAGTGCCTAACCTACTCAATCATTTCTGCAAGTCACACTAGATTCCTAGCTGAAGCTTAGGTGCCTTGCTGTCTTTGTAAATTCATGAAGGATGGGATTTGATTTTTTCTTATGCTCTTATGAAGAGAAGAATTGTAGTTTGCAAGATGAATTGCAGTTTGCACATTTCTCTTTCTGTCCTTTGCTTTCACAGAAGCACTGCATATTGCCTTCACAAGGGCACAGGAAGGCACTGAGGCCTTCACTGATGCCTAACCTTTAAACAGTTAGTGCTAGATAAGCAGAAGCACATCCAGAGGTGTATCCAGAATTTTCTGTTCATCTCTGAGATTTGGCATTATTTGTGTTTTGTTACCTAAATTTTTCCCTGAGCTTGGCTGTTTCAAATATTCTCTTCCAGGTCTTCGCTATTATAGATCTCTACTACCCATTCCCTAAAGACCAGATATAATCCTTTTATCTATCCTGTGTGGTTATTACTGCCTGCTGCAACAACTCAGCAGAGCTTTAGCAGCTTTAAATGGACATCTATGTAATCTCGTCATAGGCTGGTCAGCAGAATCTCTCTGCTCGTTGGTACGGTGCTTCCTTCATATTCATGATGTGAACATTCAATTTCACTCAGATTTCACTAATGTGAATACCCTGGAGAGAAGATAACAAGCTTCAAGAAAGGCAAATATTGATCTTCAGTGTTGAGATATTTGCTGAAAACATATTTGAAATCGCATATCTGATTTTAAAATTTACAAGTTGAACCATGTTTGGTTATTTACATTAGTTGGAGACCACAGTCAATAAAGTAGAACTTGTGTAGGGAAGTTTCAGTGAAAGTTAATTATAGATAATACCAGAATATAGAAAGTATAACAGTACTGAATCTTAACTCCACAAAGTTAATGAGAATTTTGTCATTCATTCCACAGTGGGCCAGATTGCATGAAAGATGTTCCTGACTTACAAAGAGATTTTTCCTAACCCGTAGGTCAGTTTCCTCTTATTAACTATTTGCTAAGGAAAATGTGTGAAATTTGAAACCAATATGTGAAGTTAGATTTCTTTGCAGATGATCACAAATAGGAAACATAAAAATTAACAGAATGAATGATTTCCTTTAAATCATTTGTTCCATTCTACTTCTTTGCCTGTAACTGCTGACAATAATAGCTAGTATCACTAACTGTTTTGGGGACTTAAAAAGTTTATGCTGATTGAACTAACATAGCTCAGTCCAAATCTGTACTCAAAAACAACTGCGAAGTTATAAAGTGATTCAGGAGACTGAAGAATAAAAATACTAGGCTTGCTATATTTGAGTAGAAGAACCATATCCAAAAGTCTGCCTTCTATTTAGGAAGCAGTCATAAATATATAATGGTGCTTTTCATGGTAGATGATGGTTCCAAGTAAATATACTACGTATATGGAAAAAGTCTGTATAACTTTAAGGTTTAATTGTTGCAAAATCGATAGGGTTGTAAAAAAGAGGACAGTATGTTAACATTCCCTGTTTTTATTACACATGAGAAATTGCTCTAGGCGCTTGTGGGGTTTGGGTTTGGATTTTGGTGAGTTTAAGACTTTCAAATGTGCCAGAGTGCAAACCTGAGAGAACTCCGTCAAGAGGACAGATGCCATGTTGTAAATGGATTTTCTCCACTCTCATGATGTGGAGAAATCCCAGCCCCACAGAATCACAGAATGGTTGGGACTGGAAGGGACCTCTGGAGATTGTCTAATCCAACCCGCCTTCTCAAAGCAGGGTCAGCTAGAGTAGGTTGCTCAAAACCATGTACAGTTGGGTTTTGAATATTTCCAAGGATGGAGACTCCACAGCCTCTCTGGGCAACCTGTTCCAGCACTCAGTCACCCTCACAGTAAAGAAATATTTTTTTGTGTTCAGATGGAATTTCTTGTGTTTCAGTTTGTGCCCATTGCCTCTCATCCTGTCACTGGGCACCACTGAAAATGGCCTGGCCCTGTCCTCTTTACACCCTCACATCAGATATTTATATACACTGGTAAGATCCTGTCTGAGTTCTCCAGGCTGAAACAATCCCAGCTCTCGCAGCCTCTTTGTGTGTCAGATGCACCAAGCTCTTAATCATCTTCATTGCCTTCCACTGGGCTCTCTCCAGTACGTGCAAGATATTCATATTCTTGTATAGGGAATCCCAGAACTGGACACAGCACTCAAGATGTGGTCTCACTAGGGGTCACCAGAGAAGAAGGGTCACCTCCCTCAACCTACTGGCAATACACTTCCTAATGCAGGACAGGATACCATTGGCCGTCTTTGTTGCTGGCTCACATTTAACTTGTTGTCCAACAGGGCCCCTAGGTCCTTCTCTGCAAAGCTGCTTTGCAGCAGGTCAGCCCCCAGCCTGTACTGGTGCATGGGGTTATTCCTTCCCAGCTGAAGGACCTTCCACTTCCCTTTATTGAACTTCATGAGGTTCCTCTCTGCCCATTTCTCCAGACTGTTGAGGTCCCCCTGAATGGCAGCACAGCCCTCTGGTGTATCAGTCACTGCTCCCAGTTTTTTGTCATTTTAGAGTTTGCTCAGGGTGCACTCTGTCCCGTCATCTAGGTCATTAATGAAGAGATTAAGCAGTATTGGAGGAGTATTGACCGTTGGGGTAAACTGTTAGTGACTAGCGTCCATCTGGACTTCATGCTGCTGATTCTTCATGCCTTCTGAGCCTGGAAGTTCAGTCAGTTCTTACCGACCTCACTGTCCACTTATCTAACCTGTACTTCATTAGCTTGTCTGTGAGGATGTTATGGGACACAGTATCCAAAGCCTTACTAAGGTCGAGATAAACAGCATCCACTCGTCTCACCTCCATCACCAAGCCAGTCATCTCATTGCAGAAGACTATCAGGTTGGTTAAACACAACAGCCCTTTTGCAAACCTGTACTGATTACTCCCAATCACCTTCTTGTCCTGCATGTCTCTGGAAGCGATTTCCAGGATTAGTTGCTCCATCACCTTCCCAGCAAGGGTAGTATGCTTGACCGGCCTGTAGTTCCATGGATCCTCCTGCTGCCCTTCTTGAAGATAGGGGTGACTTTTGCTTTCTTTGAGTCCTCAGGAACCTCTCTTGATCACTATGACCTTTCAAATATAATCAAGAGTGGCCTCAAAATGACATCAGCCAGGTCCCTCAGCACTCGTGGGTGCATCTCATCAGGATTTGTGTACGTCCAGTTTGTTTGTTTCCTAACCTAATCCTCCTCCACCAAGGGTAAGTCTTCCTTTCTCCAGACTTCCCCCCTAGTCTCAGGGGCCTGACTTTCCTGAAGGCCCGTCTTACCGTTAAAGACTGATGCGAAGAAGTCGTTAACTACCTTGGCCTCTTCCACGTCCTTTGTCACCAGGGCCCCTGCCCCATTTAGCAGCAGGCACATTTTTTCCCTGGTCTTCATTTTGCTGTTTAGGTACTGTAGAAGCCTTTATTCTTGCCTTTCATGTCCCTCGCCAGATTCAGCTCCAAGTGGGCTTCAGTTCTCCTAACCCCATTTCTGCATGCTCAGACTGTGTCTCTGTATTCCTTCTGCATCACCTGTCCCTTCTTCCCTCTTTTGTACAATTCCTTTTTATGTTTGAGAAGCTCCTTGTTCATCCATGCAGGCCTCCTGCTGCCTGTGTTTGATTTCCTGCTCATGGGACAGAATCATTCTTGAGCTTTGAAGGGGTGATCCTTGAATACTGGGCAGTGTCTTGGACCCCTCTTTCCTTTATGGTTGTATCCCATGGGATTCTTCTAAGCAGGTTGTTGAAAGCTGTTGAAGCAGGCTGGAGTCCGCTCTCCTGAAGTCTAGGGCTGTGATCCAAATTTTGCTTTGCTCACTCCTCGCAGGATCCTGAACTCCACCATCTCATGGTCACTGCAGTCAAGGCTGCTCCTGATCTTTCCATCTCCAGCCAGTCCTCCCTTGATCAGTCCTCTTTTGCGTGTTTTCTAAAGGGAAGAAGTAGTTCAACTTTCATGCCCAATTTTTTTGCTGGATTTCATGCGAAGTTGAACAAAGCCGCTAGTTTTTTAATTAGGACTCTTAACAGAGGTCAGAGTTAAATGGGCAAGGGAATGCAGTTTTTATCTTCCAAGCTAGAAGTAGTAGTTCCACATCAGAGCTGAAATACTGTAGGAAGTGGGAGGAGTGCAATGTCAACAGCTTTTCTATACTTGTTCTAAGCATGTGTTTATTGGTGATTGTACTCAGTATGATGGTGCCCGCAGAACAACCGAGGACTGGGCATTGTGAGTTGAGAGTTCTGCAGATCTGAATCACTGCAGGCAGATGCAGGGCTGAAGGATGGACGTAACCTACAAGAACAACATGAAAAGGGGTGGCAGCAAAGAGCATGGCGCTTCCCTGGTTCTTATCATGTTGGGGGAGAGTTATGAGAAGAATGGACTTTGGAAAGTCTGAACTAAACCAAAAAACAAGGGAAAGACAGACACTGAGGCAAAGCTGAGTTGAAAAGAATGTGAGTGAAAAGAAAGAAGATAGTCAAGATGGGGCAAAGAGTCAATTGCTAGGGAAAGTCCTAACACTGGAGATACTTACACATATACAGTTACGTCTCATGAAGCTTCATTCGCACATCTCTAACAAACAAGAATAACCACTACTTGGACTAAGGAAGTAACTCATATCCTGTGGTGGAAGAATAGCGCTCCAGGCATCAACTCTAGCAGAATTTACTTTTTCTAGATTAATAAATAAAATTCACATTAGCTGCCAAGTAAAAATCATTATCGCATGAGTTTCTACTATGCTTTCTCAGTCTCTGGTGTATGGAGTGGATATTACCAACTTATTTCACATAAACTGCCCAGTGGGTGGCTGATAATGTCTTTAGGCTGATATCAGGCAGAATCAACCCACTCTGCGAGGCAGAGTCACATCTCCAGGCAGTGTTTCAAGCCGTACTTGAAACCACATCTCAAAACCACAGCTGCCATTCAGCATCTTCCCTGCAAGACATTCTTTCTATTCTGTCATTTACAGTGAATGTTTCACCCTTTTGGCCTTCCTTGGGCAATTTAATCTGTAATAAAACAACATACTGTAGCTACTGCAGGGATTTTATAATTTATTTTCTATTTTGTAGTTCTTCATGTTTATTTTATGTTGTATTTTAGTGTCCCTACAATGCAGAGCAGTATGACTGAAAGACCAGAGGGCAGACAAAAGAATTTTTTTCCCTCTTATGCGTATTTTTGACTCTTCCAGTTCAGACTCCAATAAGAAGGGCATGTGTTTTCATGTTTATTTTTATCTTTCACCCTGGTGAAGTGGGTGCTGTTGTCTGCAATACCTCTTCCAACTTTTTAGTAGTTTGTTATGTCATAATTTATGTGATAAATGATGTAAAAAGCATACCCATTCTAGACAGTGCAAATTCCCTATGTGTTCCCGTCATTAATTTAAAATGGCTTCCTTACTTATCTTTGTTCCAGCAAGCCAAGAAATAATGTTCAGCATGGAGGAAGGCATATTCTGGGCACTGGCAGTCTGTGTGTGTCCCATTTCAGATGCTGAGCAATGCCAAAGGGATCCACTTTTCTGTCTGCTGTAGCTGTCTTGGTTAATCTTTTAGCCAGATGTCAAACAGAAAATCAACAAACTGTAGAGGCTCTTAAAAATGATGATAATAACAGAAGATGCTAAAACATAACTGGATTGTGCTTCTGTAGCTGAGTTGGTATTGATTTTGGAGAATGTAAAATCTCATTGTGAGATAGCCGTCTCTCTGTCCTTGGGCTAGATTCTGCCACCTTGCCTGCATGGAGCAGGGTTGGACCTTGCAAATGGCTCCACTATTTTCAGGGAGATGGCTTGTGCCATAGACTTCTGCTTTGTACAACTGTCTTTGCTGTAATTTGTCTCTCTGAAGATTAGTCTTTCTTCCACTGTAGTCATTAGCAGACATCATGCTGACATTAGTGATATAGAGTACACCACTAACCATTATTGATAATAATTTTGTACTGGCTGTTGGGCTGTAGCAACCATTTTCATGGCTGTGGATGGAGGTGTTGTAAAACATAAGCTACAGGCCCAACCTAATGAAGTCAGAACTCTGCTGAGTTCAAAGTATATTTCACAGGTAGTAGAAATACAACTTAAATATAATTTTATTTCTAAATAAGAGTATCGTTAATGATATATTATTAATATTAATAATAATATTAATAATATAATAACAAAATCAACAATATTTTATTTCTAAACAGTCTTATTTCTTTCCTTTCTCTGCTCCAGGGAGATTACATACTGCTTACCTTGTTTCGTTTCATACATGAGGAAAATATGTAAGAGAAAATATTTTTGCCAGTATTTTGCTTGTGTTTCTTGACATACAAAGAATTTTACAGAAAAAAGTAATTCTTTCTTTAACAACAAGGCACAGCATATGATCATTATTTATTGTATAGGTATTACAGTTTGTCTGTAGTGTTTGATTGTAGTAAATTATAGTGGCAGAGTTTCACTTTGGATTTCATATGGCTTTATTATTATAAAGGATATAGGACAGAGAGAAATGATATTTTTTCTGGTTTAACTTTTACAAGAAGATGTAAAAGAAATGTATGCAGTTGTAAGTTATGTGTTTCCTTATATGTCTTTCTCTTACCAGAACATCATTCTACTGTTAAAAGATATTATTTTGGTGGATATGCTATAGACATCCCACGAGAACATTCATATTCTTTATTCTTGAAAAAAAAATATTTATTTCCAGACTGTATTAACAGAAACTGTGTGTCTAGTGTATATATCTGCATAATTATGGAATTATGTCACAAATAATTCTACAGAGTATAGCTTTCATTTTCTTCAGTAGTGATATCAAACAGCAGTATAATTATGGGGAACAATATGTAGTGATATCTTTAACCTGCAAAGACAAAGTGTCACATCTAATGCAATACAAATCTAATAGGGTAATACAGTATGACAGCAGTGGGTTCAGACTCTGCATGCTCAGGTGTACTTTGGGGTACATGTTGGAGCAAAGCAGGAGGCAGGAAGTTCAGAAAGCAGAAGGCTCACAGCATTTATAAAACTAAAAGTGCAAAAATGATGTTCTCCTCTCCTTTTGGTTTGTATATTAGTGGAGTTCTGATGGCCTAAAAGCTGTTTTTTTTCCAGGCTTTCTTGCTATCTTACTGTTAAACCCCATGATATTAAAAATCAAGTGGCAAAAAAACTTGACGTTTGACTTAAACTCATTCTGTTTTTTATTGGGTTTCCTCTCTCATCTAGGCAGTCAGATACTAGCTGGTGTTGACCATACAAATATTGCTGCACCTTACCTTCAGCTGTGGTTGTTTTTATGACATTAAATGTGGTGAACACTGAATGATTTATTTTCCCTTTTAGATTGCAAGCAGTTTAGCAATAAAAATGCAGGAAGTGTGGGTGATCCAGGTTCAAGATATGGCTTGGCCCATTTTCAGTAAGGTAGCACGTGTGATTACTTTCAACTGCTCTCTGTGGCAGGCTCCAGGAACTCTGTCATAGACTCAGAAGGATTCTGCTCCTGGGATATAATTGATGAGGCAAAGCCCAAAGAATTGATTGTATTATTATTAACAGATATGTACAGGTGAACTCATGAATCAAGTGTTTATGAGGATAAGAAAATCCTAAGCAACTGTATGCTTGAAGAGTTTGCTTTGCATTGGCTCAGTGCAGCGGCAGTCAGGAGTGCTTGAATTCAAGGGCCAACTTCATGAAGTTGAATGTGATAGGTGCATCTGAAATAAGCCATTTTGACACAATATAAGCAGGTTGTTAAAAGTGAAAATGTTTCTGATTTCTGCAACAGTCTTATCTCAGAAGTGTCTTGTCATTCAGTAAATATTTTTCCCATGCAGACAATGTATCACACGTTTCCAGTCAAAGCATTCAGCATTAGCAAATTAGCAAAATTAGGGTAAGGCATCCCAAATGAAGCTTGTTACAATATATTGGAAATCCTAACAAATGAAAGACTGTGTGCATGAAGGCATGTCGGTACTGAGCAATGGCACAAAGGGAGCAAGGAGGTAATGCTAACACATTGAAAGGCATATATGACAGCACTTGATAGCAGAGTCCAGCTCCACTGTAAATAAATTGTTCTTCCTTACCAGAAAAGCAACTTCATCTCCTCTAAGGATTATAGGTCCATAAAAGTCAGGAATTCCAAAGTTTTATCAGGCAGGACCAAATGATAAAAGTTTTTTTAGGGGAGAAGTAAAATTCCTCAGTCCAATCTTTTGTCCACATATCAGGCCAGGATCACTTTTTTTTCTGCTCTCTCAGAAGTGGAAACTCACTCTGTTCTTCGTGACATAACTCCTGGAACAGGTCCCACAACAGCTTCTCACTGCCAAGCAGTGTAATAAGCATAGCTGGGGGAGTATATGGGATCTGGATGTACAGCTGGGGCACTGTCCAGGCTCTTATGGGATGACTCCTCCAGGCATCACTTAGGGCTTTGACTGCCTGCAGGCTTTATCTTCTGCAGCACCCAGATGTGTAGCTTAGTTCTGGCAAAGCAAGCAGAGACCTTTTAGTTGGTAAAGCTCTGTGTCTGTCAAAAGCAGCTACATTAAAAAGTTCCACTGTGGGCTGTAGAGAGATGCTCTGTGGGCTGCAAACAGACCCATGGACTGCACTTTTGGAACCCACTGCTCTGAACAGGTCTTTTCTGCCAGAAGATGTTGCAGTCCAGAAAACTCATATGTAAGTAATCCCAGTATCTGAGGCCAGTTATTAACAACAGCCTGTTTCTGGAAGTCTTTTTTGGTATATTCTTTCTCATTCTGTGATCTTGGCCTCTTTCCCTCCTTCTTGACTTGTCACTTGAGAATCCACATAAAATGAAGAATGCAGCACATTCAAAGGAAAGTTCCTGGAGATGAAATGTTGCAGCTGTTCTGCTTCTGTGGTATCTTAAATCAGAGTCACAGTTTGTGTGATGAGAGTTAAAGGCCTTAAAAAAGTTCCTGTTGGCATTTGTGGCAGAGGGCACCACCACTTAGCAACACAGAAGGGAATATAATACTCTTCAGAGCTGAAAGCTTTGCACATTTTGTCCATATGAACAAACAGTACACAGCCCCACATACAGGTAGCTTGAGGTCACCAACCTGATGACTTCTCTTAGGGCAATTAGACATAAACTTTAACTTAATGAAGGCTTTGGGCCTTAACAAGACATCAATATCCTGTCCAATTTCACTGCTAAAAGGTACCCTAACTGGTAAGCTCATGTCATTGGCCTGTGGTTCACTATCTTTTTTCCTGAAACAGTATTTCCCATAGTACAAAATATAAGTCATTAAGTGGTCCTCTTGGAAACTGATACCCTGGCTCTAACTTTTGCATACTATACTTCCTATCAAAATACTGAGATTTTTTTCTCCCCATATCTGCTAATGGGACACTGCAGCTGGATATGGTTTGGAAGAATGGAAGGTGAAACAGAAATTGGTTTTTGTAAAGCTGCTGTCTGTCATGAGCTTAGAGGAATGGTCATGGTTCTGACTGTGTTTAAAGAATGAAATGTTGATGTGCTTTTTATTCATTTGGATGCTGCAATATGTAAGACAAAATTGTGATGCATGTTAACCTGTGCCTAACAGATAGATCATAGTTGACTGAAAGGTGGTAAAGAGGGACCACGGATCTGCAGCCATTCTGTTATTGCTGCCTGGTGAGACACTTCTAGCACATATGACACAGAAATAGCTCTTCTCTATTCATCCTTTGCTTCAGTCAGCCCCAAAAGGGGTCCCACTTGCAAAAGTGAAGGTAGAACCTGGCCCTCTAGCTGTGGTTTCAAAGATTAATGTTAGTCCAGTCCAGACAGCATAAGCTACTCCCTTAAGAATATGAGGTAACAAGTCATGCACCTTTATTTATTAAAAATATGTGGTGGGAAAAGGAAACAATCAGATATGGGACCAAGTTATAGAAGGCAGATTTGGCTCTAGATGTCCACATAGATCAACACTCAGGACATTTGGATTCAAGTTCTGGGAAAAACAATCTTATGCAGAGGTAATTTGTTCTTCAAATAAAATTTAGAGAGATGCCTTGCTCCTCACTTCTTTCCACTGCCCTGCAATTACGTTGCAGACAGAGGCAGTAGTCCCAGAAGTACCATCCACATCTGAGAATGTCTTTTTTTGTGCCTCATCTTTCCACAGAGGGGAGATAGAAGCTGGCCTGCCCTGGGAGCTGAGCAGCCAAACATCTTTAGATCTTTTGGGGAAAATGAATTCGCCTGTGGGGCTACACCTTGAAGGTGGTGCCTAGATTTTACACCAAATGTGAACTGCATGGGAAAGGCTTTTATTCTTTGTGTACCATCCCTTTCATGCATTGCCCAGAAAAGGATCTTTATGTGGATTCAGAACATGGAGGAACTGAGTTCAGTCTTTGGAATATTTAAAAAGGCTTGTCAGTTGGCATTGGCTAAGTTTAAAGGCCAAACCCCAAGCAAGAAGTGAGTGCAGTTGGCAGCTAAGAACCTATTGTGTTAGCGTCTTCCATTTTGTTTTCTTCTGCTTGCTTTTTTTAACCATTTATGGTCATTTTAATTAATTGGACACAACTGGCTTATTTAGAACTGGAACTATGACATCTCTACTGCCACAGAGTTGACATCCACTCCTCCACCAGGAAATGGCTTCTTAGAGGCAAACTCAGGATTATATTACAGCTCCCATCTGGGGTAAAACTGCTGTGTATTAAGAGGACAGTGTAAACAGTGAAAATCTGTAACCTGGAGTAATCCAACCTGACACAGACAACCTAAGCCTACATTATAATTAGCAAGCTGGGATTTAGCTCTTTGCTAAAAAACTCTGCTTCTCTCACTTGGGAATGCAAAAGTGTTTATATGTCTAATTAAAATTCTTATTTTATAGAAGATCTAGACTTGGGCTCACTTAGTTATTTAATCTAATCTTTTACTTTTTTCCCTCACATATAGAAGCATCTGCTCTTAGATGTAAGAATGAGATTGACAATAACAAATAATCTGATAATGTAATCAGCAAATCAATTTGTGAAATGGTTTTGCAAGACTATTTTTGTTTATCTTGACAAGCCTTAATTTTCTAACTTGAAAAATTAGCACTCTTTCAGAGCTCTATGCTGGAATACTGTTGTTGACCCTCCTGGTTTCTACTGAACCAGCTCTCCAGCACATGGTGTTACCCTTGCTCTAGCTAGCAAAGTTACATTTGCCTTTTACTCAGCAAAAATGGCAAAGTTTCAGCCTGTCTCTAATTCCCAAACACTTGCAAAAAAGCGAACCAAATGACAACGTGCACAAAAAGAAACCCCAGCCCAGCATAAAAAGGGCCTTGGATGCAAATACTAACACTGCAGAAAGTGATAGTCTTCTGCAGCTCAGTTTTCTTCCTCCCTTTGCACTTTTTTTTAAGTGTTTCCATTTCTTTCCTCAGCTCATTGATAACTGGCTGAAAAGGACACCTCAGAAAGGTCAGTTGATTATGGACTGAAGACAGCCTTAGCTGACGAGGAAGATTTACAGTTAGGGGTAGATAGAAAGATACATAAAATGATGTGAAACTCATTCTGAACTGGTTCTAATTTATACTTGAAAGGGTCATAACGACATTGCTTCTTTGCGCTTATACTGAGTATTTCATCTTAAGATCACAAAGAGTTTTATGGAATGAATTAAATAATAGTATAATCTCCTCCTTCACCTTTAATAGATTGCGACAACTGAGTAGGAGGTGACCATTAATAGAATCCACTAGGTCACCTCCAGTTCAGGCTGACGTCCTGGCTGCAGCAAGTGACTCTGTGTCACCTGGACTTCCCCAGACTAGCTATGTAGCCCAGAAGATGATAGGTGCCTCCGTAAACTGATCTAGTAGAAAACATTATGCAGGAGGAAGTGCAAAAGCTGCTGTCACAGCAAGAGCCATAGCTGCACAGTGAACCTGGGCAAGTCATTGCACCTGAATTTAGATATCTAAAGCATAAATGGCTACCTGGGATTGAAATGTTAATTAGCTGGCTAGACTTCCTTTATGTTCAATGCACAGAACAGGCATTTCTGCTATACAGTTCATCTGGCCTGCTTTAGATGTTCCTTTAACTAAAAAGATCGTGTAGTTGTCTAAAGTTAGAGATTACCCCTCCAAAAAGCAAGGGCTCTGTATAATTTAAGGCCAGACTGAGAAAGAAACTAAATTCAAGTCTTTTGATTATCCCTGGGTGAGGACTCTAGTAAAAAGAGCATACTAAAATCATTATGATTTTAATGGAAGTTCCCTAATTACTCTGGTTTGTGCTGTACTGTAGGTGGTCTTTATGCAATGGGCACACTGTGAGTTATCCCAAACAACTAGATCCTACAGAGACCAAAGTAAGTGATGTCTTTACGTCTAATGTTTGCATCACAACAGATAAATATTTAGGTCCTTGAAGACTCATGAGGCTGTGTGCATAAGCACATTTATCAAAGTCTCTTAGAAACTGCGCAGTCCGGAACGTAGCTGCCTATTGAGTTAGCTGGCTGATGGAATGTGGCTTTTCTGGTTCCTTTGTGGACAGAGGATCACCAAAAGCCCTGTTTAATTTGCCACACAGGGAGTTTGGGATTTTAGGTAGCTTGCCCCATATGACACCAGGAAACTTTGATGGAAATGGGAACAGCAGTCTTAGTGTCCTGCTACAGATGATAGAAAGGGCTCTGTTGAATATACTTCGTAGGTACTTCCTTTAGTCAGAGCAAACCTGGAACTGATCTGGTTGTCTCAATACTCGGCACAGGCCAGCCATTAAGAGAAAATAGATGGGAAATAGCATTGTCTGGCTTCCTTCAGTTGGTAACGCCTAGTGAAGGCCTAATTTTGCTCTTGCTGGGACACATTTTCTGAGGCAGCTGAAGAAGTTCCTCATATAGAGCAGTTATTCCTTAGGAACTACTGCTTCCTTTACACAGCATAAAGAGTTTGTAGAACAAGAGAATTGGGCCCAAGTTTACCCTGTCATATTCAGGTATGCTAAAGGTGTATTGCTTGCAACCTAGTTCATTAAAAGCTGTTGTCCTTTTAATAATAACCTTTTCTGCATTATAATTTGATTTTTTTTTCACTGAGGCTTCAGCCTCCACAGCTTGCTAAGCAAGCTCCTAAAACTTGAAATCTTACTTTTATTTGCAGAAGCAGCAGGCTCTGAGGAAATGGCAGTTACAATGCTGCCAGCACTTTCAGTGGCACAGCAGGAATGGCTTTTAAGACTAAATCCAGACTTACAAGCGCTCCATCTTCTCAGGGAATATTCTCTACAAAATGATTTTGGAAAACATATCTCTTAAACTTAAGGCAAAGAAATAACTCTTGCCAGGATAATGTCTACTGCTCTTGGTTACTGGCCTCACTGACCCTTTCATGAAAAAACAAGTTTAGGTGCAGGTGGAGTTGTGCTGTTTCAAGTGAGTGTTTTACAGGCAATGATTAAGCTGTGGCATGATCACTCCTGATCTTGGCATCTTTAAACTTTATAGACTTCTACAGGACAAGGGATGCAGCAGCCCTCTGGTTTTGCCCAAAATTTAGACACTGTTTAGAAGATCAAAAGACTTAAATTTAGTTTGCTTTCTCCTTTTTCATTTTTCACACACCTGTCTGCTGTTTAGCTTTTTTCTGAAAGAAATGTTAAAATATTCTAAGAGAAGCTTTCTTTACAAACTATCTCAAACAAGGGGAGATCTGGAAGAGGATTCATGTGACATTCAAGCAAGATTCACAGCCTGATTAATGCACAAGTGGTTTATTATTTCTCACTCTTTCTGTATTACAGAGGCATCTGGAGATCATAGCTCCATCAAGATGGGCATCATACAAACATGTCCCCTTCCCTACTAAGAAGTTGTCTTAATGCTCAGGTTAGAGACAGCTAAAGTTTTCTCCCTTTCCCTTAGTCCAAAAATTCTTTAATCTTCATTTTCTTACTACTCTGAGAGTGTAAACAAGCTGCCTTGGCCTGGACTTGCTGTCCCTGGCCTTATGATCCTTTAGCCTTCTTCTGTTGAGTCAGGCTGTGGAAGATTTTTCTTATTATCACAGTAATACTGTGGGTTTTTCATAGCTTGAATAACTTAAAGTGTTAACAAGGAAGCACTGGGGAGAGGTACATGCCAGACCTCCAGAGCTGGGGGCCTGGGAGTTTGGAGAATGCTGCTAGTCAGGGTAGAAGCAGGATAGCTGTGCTTTGCAGAAGCTCACACTGCCGCTACCTGGGGCATCCTAATTTTAGAAGAGTGATCAGTCCATTGGATAACAAATTTAGTCACAAAAGCGAACCAAAGGAATATATATCAGAAAGTGCATTATATGCATAATATTTTTCTGGGTCATTCTGGATGACGCACTTTCATCTAAAACCCTTCCTCTTTGATTTTTCATAAATATTTCTACTACAGCCCTCTAGTTTCGTACTGTTAGTGGTTTCATCTAACATTGTATGACTTTTAGTAATGTACTGAGAATTTGTTTCCCCCCCCCCCCTTTTTTTTGTTCCTCCTTTCAAACTGAACAATTCAAAGAGAGCTGGGCTTCCCTAGAGCTTCAGCCATATTATTTTCTTGTTTTCACTGTTCCATTTCAGCTGCAAATTGCATTCTATATCATTTCTAACAGTGAGCTGTTCTTGTCCCTCTTCTCCCCATCATAAGTCTGGTTACTTTTGATTAATTTAATACCTTTGCCACTAGAAATAGTTTTATCAGTTTCTTATGCATTCTGTTACATTTTATTGGCCTTACTATCTGTGTCACTTTTTTAACAAGTTTGGCACAGTGCCTTCCCAACGGATTTCCTGCATCTCCTTTGTGAACAAGATTTTCAGCAGCTAGAGAGAGGGTTTGCTTGCTGGTTTGCTTGTTGGTTGCAGGTTTTTTTGGCCTGATGGGTTCTTCCCTGCTGCTTGACTGGCACATTGCAATGAAGTCTTTGTCACTTTTCTCTAGTCTGATTACCTATTTGGTTGTCATCTACTTCTGGAGCTTCAAGTATTTTCTAAATCTTCTATTTTTACTCTTGAAATTCTTTCTTTAGTTTCTCACATGGATATTGAGCAATTTTCCCAAGACTATACTGAATTTTAAGCTCTCTAGCCACACATACCTATATATGACAAAAACCTTGTAGCATCAAAGACAGTGCACTTGGTTGCGATGGGGTGACTTTAGAAGTTCCACTGCTTTGCTACTGCAGCAGGCCAAGATTTCTGCTCTGAGATACACTTTGAACAATCCTATGTTTGCCTAAGATAGGGTTAAAAGCTGGATTTTTGGAGTGAAACACAAAGTGTGAGCCTCTTAGTACCCTATAGTGACAGCTGATGCTGAAAGATAGTCACTGTGCAGAGAAACATGGTGTTGCAGACCCACCTGGAGAGTGTGACTAGTTGTGTCCCCCACCCTGAGAAATAGGATCTATGTTCTATGTTGTGAAAATAGAAATTATAAGCAAACAAATATAAACTTTCCCAGCACTGAAACATAATTTTATATTCCTAAAGCATTTATGTACCTGCATTTCTCACCAGGGTGCTGTAGGGAGCGAGGTTTGGAAAGCTGAAGGATAGGCATAAATGCTTTTATATTCTCCTCTGAAATGCACAGGAGAACCGTATCTTTTGAAAATTGTAGCATATGAAGTTTGTCTCATAATGACCCATGGATCAGATTTTCTAGACTGAATCTTTCATTGTTCCCATCCAGATTCTGTCACCCCTACTCACACTCAGATCCTGACTTTGTGAATCACAACAGGTTATCACAGGGAAGAGTGATGCTAGGTGTCTGAACCAGGGCCTGCATCAATCCGGACAAGTCTCTAAGGCTATGCCAAGCTGACATGAGTGACCTCTTGTGAGCTGTGTGCCCCGTTTGTGCAGTGAGATGATTTATTACAAGCTCAGCTCTGTACCTGAGGGTCTGCATTAACAGCGCTGCACATGGAAGAGCAGAGGAACAGTTTGTAGGGCAGGGAATAGTGGACTACCTTTTCTGGGCTTCTCCATGAATTAGTGAATGAATGAAACTCCTTTGAGCAGCTTGTCTACTGGGCTGACATTTCTTATTTTTTGTGTAAGCTTTTGCACTCCCCACTCCTCACTTCAGTGTCTAAACATCTCACATTAATTTGTCCACATAAAACTCCTATGAGGTAAGGGTGTAGTTGAAACTTCAAGAGTTTAAATAACTTCAGTGAGCTTCAAAAACCAGTTTGTGAGATGACAGGGTCAAAATTTAACTTGTTAGAGCCTTAACAGCAACAGTGCTTCCACTAGTGCTCCAGTTGTTTGGGACTCGTTTCCTTCTGGAGGTTCATCTTACATGCTTTTCAGGAACTTGTTACTGAACTTCATGTTGTGCGCTCCCATAGCCCTCCATTTGAAGATGTCTTTCAGATGAGTGTTACATACTAAACTTGTGAGCTTGCTTTGCTAATATGGTATAGAAACATCATGATGGCTGTATTATTCTGTTTTTTAGGAAAATTTTAGGGTTGTCTTTTCCCTCCTCCAAAACTGTGAATGTTTTGAGGTCTGCCATCTTAGCTAAAAGAGGAAATAACCTTTAGAAAGAAGTATTTTCTCGAAAATTTAGTCAGTGAAGTTAAATGAGTATTAATAAAAAATTAAAACTTTAGGACGGTCTGACAAAAAAACTTTTCTCAGTTTCTTTACTTTTTAGCTTTCTGGCTTTAGCAATGCCTTAATTTCAACAGCTTGGGAGACACCACAGTGTTTGGATTTTCAGTATAAAAAAGGATTTGAAAAAATGCTTTTCAGACATTTGTTTAAAAATCGTAAATAAAGTAAAATGAGCGTGATTTTTTTCTTTTGCTGAGCAACCTTAAACATTATGCAGCTGGAGACTGCCAATGCCACTCCCTCTAGACAGGCTACCTAATAGGTTTTGACTTCTTCCTCGCCTTGGACTATCTGAGTTTCACTTTTTTCCCTTACATAGTGTTGTTTTCAAAAGAATAGCATTTAGCTTATTAGTGAAATTATCCTTGTCTTTTGTGTGGTTGCAAAGGAGACAGGTGAACAGAACATTTCAATCCCAGGAACCCCCCCCCCCCAAAAAAAAGCTAGAGGCAATAGCATTCTCCAGAGCATATCGAGCTGTATCTAAAGGTCTTCAAGAAGAGATCTAGACTGTATTGCTTCAGGGTATGATAGATATATTAAAAGGTTCAGGAAATGGGATAGCTGGGATTCCTGCAAGATCACTCTCTCAAAAAAGTGGCCTTGCCAGGCTGGGAACCGAAATGGCACCTGTATTTCAGTGTTCATTCTTTATGTTTGTATTGGCAGAGGGAAATATACCTGTATATCTATATAAACACAGTTAAATCTTTCATTGATATATTTCTGAGGACTGGATCTTTCTGAAGGTTTGTTATTAGCTGAACTTCAGTTTGAATGGCAGGCATGAATCTGCTGTTCCTGACCTGTAATATGAGCAAGTCAATCAAAATGACCAAACCAGAGATGAAAGGAATCTTCGCAACATGCTACATTTCTGCTTTCGGATGGTGATACAAACAAGTATCAGAGACTTGAATGTAAGGGCACAAAAAAAAGAAGATATGGAGGTGCAGTCTGGAGCCAGTGAAAAATTTGGCTGTGGAAGGTACTGACTATAGAAAGGGAGGACAGAGAGGCTGCATATCACACAAGAAAAAAGATGGCTTCTGGGTCCTGTAGGGAGGTGACACAGGCAGCAATGTCCAAAGTGTGTGTTCCCAGGGAAAATTCCAGTTTGGATTGAAAGTCCTCCTCAAAGTCCAAAGCTAATTCAGATCTCCTTCAACTGAACAGGAAGTAGGAAATCTCACTTTCTGTATGGGCGATTGAGCACTTTGCCTCCTGGGTTGACCTGACCCCACGATCTGATAAAAGACTGAAATCAGCAAGGGTTTGCTGAACTCCTAGCAACTAAAAAGGGCTAAGCTTGCGTGTTGAGTGACAGTTTTGAGGTGATTTTTAGGCAGAGTTGTCTTAAGTCAACTCATCTGTGCATCCCTGGAGCAACATACCTTGCCATGGTTTTACCTCTATTGAGCCCCTCAAGTCAAAGCATTAGGAAACCAGAGATCTGTATCGTGTTCTCATCTCTGCCTCTAATTTGTTTCCTGATTGATTGTGAGTAATTTATACTGCTACATCACCAGTGCTTGGCTTCCTTGTCTAAAATATATGATAGCCACCTTTATAAAGCTTACAGGATAAAAGATTGTAGTTACAGAATTATATTATTAAAGAGAATGGGATGGATAGAAGGCAGGAGAAGGCTTTAAGTAGTCAACTGATTTGTACCCAAAGCATTCATATGGGAGCTATTTATACTACTAATGGTGAGTAGGAGATTTACTTTATATGAGGTCTAGACTTATACTTTATTTCTTTCCTTTGATTTTATTCTGTTCTCAAAATCTTGACACTTGAATCAGTACTCTGTGCAGATTCCGATAGCTAGTAACTCTCATATACAAAAGTGAAAGCCTACTTTTAAAGAAGGACAACAGGTTCTAAACCTTTTATGATGCATTATTCACTACATGCTTTTTAAACAAAAGCACTATATATACAGTCTGTTCCTATTGCACTGGGATTTCCACTCTTGCTTTAATGTTTTGCTTTGTGCCAGCAATTGCACACTGCTAGCTATAATGCATTTTTAATAATAATAAAAAATGTTATAAAGGCACAGGGAATAAAATAGGAGAAGGTTGTAGGATAATGGCATTAATGTAGTATGCTTTTCATATGGTTCATAGGAATTGCCACGTTTAATCATAAACATACATCTCCAAAGCCCTACTTAGTTTGAGACAATTTAGTGTTGCAAATGCAGACATGAAAGTTCCTTGACCTGAAAGTTTGCCAGTTTAGAGAATGGAAAAACAGACCTAGCAAACATAAGTGTATTGAAACATTTTAGAATATAATAAATAAATTCTGTTAAGGTCACTAGTCCAGATTCAAGAATACATAAACTCTATTTGTGAAAGTTAGATTGGATGCTTTGTACAGGACAGGTACAAAGAATAGCCTTTGAGACTGAATTTTAGTGATTTATCAAATCGGTCCTCATTCAGTGAGAATGGTGAAAATTTTTATGTAGCCAGATCTGGGCATTGCAAGGACATCTTTCATGCTCTGACATTTGTAGTAGTCACTGTGTATGCCTGCAATATTTTTTAAAAAGAGCTGACATTGTACAACAAGGACTTTACATTCTCATTTGCATAGATTTTAAACATTCATTTTGGTTCAGACATTTAACCTGCTTTAATAAAAATCATAGCAAGTAGTCACGAATATCTTTATTTCATGCATTTTTTTTTTAAATAAGTATTCCTGCATGGTAAAGAACATATAGCACAACTTGAGCTGTCTAGCTGTCTCAGTTCAAGGCTCACAATTTGACTGCTGTTTAGCATGAGCAAACTCTCATTTCTTCACTAGTTGAAGATTCTCCAAATTTTCTGTTGAGCGTCAAATGCAGAGCAGGATCAGAAAAGGAAGATGTAGTCACCTGGACACCTGTCTTGCAGAAGGAAAAAAAATGCCCTCAGGAACTGAAGAATGTCATTAGTTTCTCAAATTTATTTTGAAGAATCGTGTCTGTAGAAGGTAGAGCTATATCTTTCTATGGCATATGGTTCAAAGGCAAGTTGAACCAGAACACACTTTTGAAGGGTGGTACTTATTGGCCAGGACTACTTGCTAATTTGATCACATCTTGGGGACTCTATTTTTTCCTCCCATGAGTGCTGTTGGGTTTAATCTTCTCCAATGGCAGTCTGGCCTGTGGAATATTTTAGATGTGGATCTACTTATCCATTGGCATCACATGAAAAATTCCCTTATTGCCAATTACATACTCAGGAAAAAATTGAAATAAGGATATTTTAACATGATCAGGAATATTTCTGGCTTCAGTTTCTACTGAAGACTTGCATTTGTGTTTAAAGTGCTGCTTGCATGCACCCTTGCATGTATGTTGCTAGAGATTGGCCTGAATCATAATATAGCTTCCAGCCTCCTATTTCTCTCTTATGTCTTCTTCCCCACTATTTTTGGGAAGCTCATTAATTTACATTCCCTCCAGTTCTTAACCACATAATAAGCTTTATCAAGATTTCAGAATCCAACATGGAAGCTCTGAAGCAATTGGATTTTACAGCTTGTGCCATCTCTATTTTTGGCCAATCTTTTTAATACTCTTTTGCTTTGATTTCAGTGTCTGCTCTCACAGCTTGGACAAGGCAGTGCTTGGCAATGCCTTTGAAGTATATAAAGTAAAATATTTATAAATGATCTCTCATAACTTGGATACTCTTGTTTAAATTTGGTGGGGGGTAAAAATGGCTGTTCTATCGCATTTGCTTGCAACAAAGGCTGACAATGTAAACATCAAAAGGACAGTTTAATAATTCTATGCTTTAGTTACCTGTTTCCAATCTCCTCATTTACCACTTCACTTTAATTTTTAAATTTTTCTTTGCATCTTAATAATATGCTTGAAATTCAGCTTGGCATGAAATGCATAAACTGTATTATTAATATCCCATTATTTTATGTCTATACAAGAGCACATTTGAATTGTCACTTTAAATCAGACCATCAGTCAAAGCAAAAATCTTAATAGGCTGCCTAGATCTGTATCTGCACTGAATTAAACAGTAATTTGGCAATCTCTTCCGCTAAATATAGTGAGATAGCTAGTTAGTGTGATATGCCCAGGCAAATATATTGTGTTGCAATCACAGAGACAATTCCCTGTGGCAAAGGCACTGGCAGTTAAGCTGATTCTTCTTGATACACTGATTCAGCGTGTTCTTAATGCTGAGGAAGGAAAACTGTATTAAAGGGGCTTATAATGTGAATTCTAGGAATTGGGTTGATTATCACTTCCACCAGCTAAGATTCCCATGTTCTTACGATGTTTTTTCTTCTTGTCCTATTAAAATGCCTTTACTCTGGAATATACCTGATTGAAATTACATCTAAGCCATTTGCTATCTGTGAAAATATTTAGTATTCATAAAGAGTTCCACGTATTTGACACAGGGTTATAAAAATACGTCTCTGGGAACAGGCCCTGACTCTTTGGTTCATAAGAACACCCAAGATGCATTAGCCAGCCTTGGTGTCTTTGTGACAACCAGGCACTTTTCCAAATGCCTCACCATCACCACTTACATCCAGAAATCAGCTACAACGCACATGCTGAGAAATTGAGCATACTTACTGCAATGTGGGTGGTACATGGTGTGCTCATGTGAACCACAGCCGAGTGCAACTCATTGGTCACACAGCACAAAATCGTTCCAGATTCTGCATGTCCAGCAATTCGGAGTCAAGAGCCTGCAGTATCCTGTAGATACCCCTACTTTTTATTTCAAGTATTTGATTCATAGGTGTATTTTGACAACATTTTCCAAACAAGAATAATACTGTTTATGAAAACATGTTATAGATGAAATGATTATGTTATTAATGCCTTAATGTAGCTAGAAATGTTTAGTCTAACCTGTCTCTGTACTTTGCTGAGGAGAAACATCATTCTAGATGGTCAAATATGCTTGGATTGGAAATGAGTACAAACTTCTTTTTTCCCTAAGTGAGCATTCATTAAAGAATGTAAATATTTCCTGTAGATAAGGTAGACTCAACTATAATAATATTTCTTCAGGCACCACTGAATACAACAAAATAAACAGAGAGAAAACACCACTGCTGGTCTTTTATGTGCTGCTAAAGAGAAGCTATCTTTAGTAGGGTGTTGGCACCGTAGTTTCCACCTTCTTTAGTTGCTGCCTATGAATGTCAAAAATAGTTCTAGGTAGTGAAAGGTGAAGATGGAAGAGAAGGAAAGTGCTATGCATAAACATAGGTCGGTGAGATAATAGAATTAAGAGAACCAGCAATCCTTTCTTCTTCACAGACACAACATTTTTCTGAAATTTCGTAAATTATTTTCAATTGACTCTTAGAGAAACATTTGTATACAATCTATGTTCCTTTAGTTCAGTTGCTGTTTAAAAATGCGTTCAATAAACATTTTAAGCTTTATTTTAGAAATGTAGTATAGTTCTTAGGATAATATTAGAAAACAACAACATGACAGTATAAAATCCCTTAAGAGTAAAAGTTACAGAAGACATCTCTCTCCTTCTGGGAATAAAGGAGCACATTTTATTTTGAAATAAATCTTGAATTTTGCTGAAACTGAAGACTGTATTTCAATAATTACTAATATTGGAGAGAGAATGATGAATTGACACTTTAAACAGGCATGCGTGACATGAAGAAAGAAATTACACATAAATACTCAAAAAGTGATTTAATGTTGTGTTTCTCTAAATCCTTTGACTTGCGATTTCACCAGACACTACCTCAGCTCTTCCAAACGTGATTATCATTTCATTCATGATGTCAAATTAGGAGGAGAATCACAAGGCAGGAAACAAGCATCACCAAACTGCACCTGGTTAGAATGAGAAGCAGAAGCAGCCAGATGTTTGGACTTTTTTGACTCATCTTAAGCTGTTGGCTTTGGATTTGAAGAATTTTTTCTTTTATGTAGTATAAGTTGATACTTTCTCCCTTTTCAGGCATCCTTAATTTCATTTATGGTGAAAATATTCACCTATACTATCTTCAGTGAAACATGCTCAACTAATGCATTTCTTCGTTTTTCTCTAAGGGTATTAATGCAATCATTTTTAGTGCCTTCAAAGGTGTTTTTAAAAGTAAGAGTCTCTTCTCCTGACCTAAAGACCCCTTTTTGCTGTTCCTTCTGCATGACAACACATTCTTTGCATTATTTCCATTTCTATTATATTGGCATCTCTGTGTCCTGCTTTGTGGCAGCAGTCATCCATAATGCCATCACTTGCCTTTCTCCATGACAAATACTTTCTCTTTTACCCATGCTGAAGTTTAGATCTGCTACTTCACTTCCTTACCACTTCAGTCAGGGCTTCTCCATGTTCCTGTCTTCTGCTGGTGAGCTTGTGCAGAAAGCGTCTTTAACAACAACAACAAATAATAATAATAATAAAGGAAAACAGAACATAACCCCCTTATACTTTGCATTTGTTTTAGCTCTGGTTTAAAAATAGGACCTTGTCCATCTCCATGGCAGTTATGTCTCTGTCTCCTCCCATAGACTGGCAGGACTGGAGACCTTACTTGCAGCTTCTTCTCTTTTCCAAAGCATCCCTAAAATATTCATTTTAGTGAGGGTTTTGTTTTCATTTCAGCTGGCAAAGTAAGTGTTTTTAAGTTCTGGGATTTCCCACATTTTTGCCCAGTCTCCCCACCCACCTACAAAATGACATCAACATTGTGGTTCTACAGCCTGGAGGGATAGAGGGGAGGCGCAGTTACAGGAGGGAGCAGGAGCACCAGCACTCAAGCCTCACAGTGAAGGAGGGATGCTGTTCCAGGCAGTCTGTAGATACCCCTTGCCAAGAAAAACAGAGTGCTTGCTCTTTACTGTGCTAGCATTATTGTGCAGTGCTCAAGAGGTACTAAGTGAATTTTAATCTGACTAGAGATTTCCAATGGATGATCTCCCCGGCTCCCTCCAAAATACTCCAAATCCTACACTAACTGTGATCCTGACTTTCTAAAAGACAGAAGTGGGAATGTGTCACAGCTGAGCTGGGGCTATGTGTTGCCACATGAGACATGCACTTTATCTGTATCAGGGGCTTTGCACTGAGGCAGCACCTTTCATGTGTGGTTGGACCTGGGATATAATGCTTCCCAGTAGATACACCCTTATGTCATGCAGGCCATGATATTTAAATAACAATGTTTCCATTAGTGTAAACATGAATGAAATCCTATGGTTTTGATTTTTCTGTTTGATTTCAGCATTTAAGAAAATGTAAACTCTGGGGGGTTCTGCCTTAATGGGAGCAGGTATCAGGATATGCCCTTTTATGCAGGCTTTTCCAGAGTTCCTCTGCTTTACCAGGAAGACTATTTTTCATAAAGTTGTTAGGACCCAACTCGTCTTTCTGATCTTGACCTCTTTTCAAATTTAGTTGAAATCAGTTAATGGGCTCCAGATTTGCTGAGGGATGACAAATATGCAGGCACAAACAAGCAGCAGTAGCACAGTGGAAATCAGACAAAAAATCTATCAAGAAAGCCTGTGCAAATCAGATATTTTAAAAGTTTTATAATGCTAAAGATTAGGGTGGGGCGAGGAAGAAAGCTGCTAGCCCACTGACAAGTTGAAAATCCACTTTTAAGCTGTCACGTAGTGCGATAGACCAGATTCCGCATATTTAAGAAGATGCAGTGTCTTGTAGAGAACCTGACATGTTCCTTTCCTATGAAATGGCATTTTTTAAAATCACTGTTTTGCTTCTGGTAGCACCCTTGCTATCAAGCCGGTTGATTTAACTGATTTATGACTCAGATAGTGTATTAGAAGATAAGTAAATGAATGACCTATTAAGTACTCTGTATTTTTAGCTGAGCATGTAAATCTTGCCTAAGATTGGGATATTTAAAACCTTTGAACTTATTTTATAGGATTTGCAGGTAAACTCCAACTTTTTTGTGAGGTGCTTTTTAAACATCAGGGTATATATTTGACATTGAAGCATTTATATCTTTTTCCTAACACAATGAAAAATCAATTGCTCATACATGTTTTTGGAGTACTCTTGTTTTAAATTTTTACAAATTCTATTAGAAATAATCTAATAATTCTAATGACCCTCAGCCTTTTATGAGCTGCATATATAAAGAATATGAAAAAATGTATATTAACATTACATTAACCACCTTACATTAAGGTGGTTTTCTTAAGCCTGGATATTATGTATGTATTATATATATATTATGTACAAGAAATTGAGCTGACATTCCCCAAACAAAATGTATTACTCAAGAGTGACAAAGCAGTGGCTATAGGACCGAATTCAGTGCTGAATCATTACAAGAATGGCTCAGTGCCCATTGCCAGTCTTCCTTTGTGAAGAGCCCTCAGAACCCCTTCCCTTACTTGGAATCTCCACTTGTTTTGGCATAACTGAACTGTATCTAGTACATTTCTGTCTTCTTTTTTTCTGTCTTCTTGACTTAATCAAAGTTTCTTCTGCCTTTTTGCACCAGGGGAACAGCTTGTATGCAAAGGTTGGGCACCCTTTTTTCTTTTTTTACCGTTTTTTTCCTGCTCTCCCCCCATCCGTTTTAAAATCCAGACTAGAATGACCGTGTGGCCCCAGGGCCATGCCACATTGCACCCTTGCCTTCAGATCTAAAGTGCTGCAGACACTTCGTGCTATTTCAGTAAGCACCATATCAGGGTAAACAAGAATTAAAATACACAGTCATCTCCATGATTAAATTATGGATATAAACTTAAAAAGCTGTTATTGCAAATCTGCTTTTGCCGTATGTATAGTAACTGAAAGGTTGTCTTGTGGCTTGGCTACAGGACTAAAAGCTGCTTTTCCTTCCTGTATTTTTAAGACATGCTGTTTTTCAATAAAAAACATTACTTGAGCCAGTGTTTTCAAAAATGGATCTATCTGCCTAGTGTTCAGTGGTCCACTGTGGGCCAGCAGTGCTCTCTAGCTCTGAAACATCAGGCCCAATTCAACATAAATTAAAGCACAAAAAAAAAGGGTCACAGTTGAAGTATTGGCTTTGAACTTTCTGGGGCTCAGAGTTCAGATTCCCAAAAGTATAACATGAATAATAATGCTTCTGTATGTCAAGTAGATATGAGACTATTCATTAATTCTGTAGCTGGTTTGACATACCCATAACATTGCCAGCTCATGGGGACTTGTCAAAGTCCTTTGAGAAGTCACCACAAATTTCACAGTATTTGTTTCTGCCATCTTAGCAAAAAGTGTGTCAGAGAACAGAGATTTGAAAACAGCTCCCAAGACTGGAAGCAAGCACAAAAGGCCCACATGTGCTGTTTTTTCTAGACATCTGGGATCTGAGGGAGACATAGTGTGTAGGATTTCTGGTGTTAGGAGCAGGCAATACTTGCTTGGCATGATATGGA
Organism: Dromaius novaehollandiae; assembly: GCF_036370855.1. Classification (NCBI taxonomy): domain Eukaryota; kingdom Metazoa; phylum Chordata; class Aves; order Casuariiformes; family Dromaiidae; genus Dromaius; species Dromaius novaehollandiae. The sequence goes on from NC_088099.1 coordinate 33,551,561, forward strand.
AGTGCATAATGTAATTATAGTAATATAATGTAGTTAGCTATTATGAATAACGTGGTGAATTTTAACTCTTCTTTATAATTCTAGGATTTCCCAGCATGACTTGTAATTTTCTTAAATATATTTGTTGTTCAGAGATACTAATTGTTTCTAAGAACTATTATTTACAGATTGAATAATACATGAATTAAAGATAGTAGTTAAAATTGCTCCATCTCCTCAGTCATCAATAGAGTATGTGTTATTCTCATTTCTCTGAATGAATAAACGTAACTGTTTATTACTTTTTCCTTTCTAGTTCTTCCAGAGTACTCACATATGAAGTACACACTTCTATCCTCCCTCTGATGTGCGACTTTACTGGCCTTGAGGACTCTGGTAAGGAATTTGGGGAATGAGGTCATCCTGTGTTAGACTGTGTCCTGCACCGTGTAAAATAGTACCAGACAGCTAAGGCTTACTGTGTATAAAGCTTTTGGTGGCAAAGTAAGCTTCTGTTCTGCAAGGTGCTTTAACAGCTTGTGTGGGTGGCTCATGCTTTTCTCCTGCGTGGGATTTGGGAAGTGTTACCCACTTGCAGTGTGAAGCACTGTCCTGTACTAAACCCACTGTGCTATGTAATCTACTGTTATGTATTTATATGATTGACTGCAGTTTCTTGCAAAAACGCTTACCTTTACCAGTAACACCAATGTGCTTAAAAAAGAAAGGCTCTTAAAAAAATGTTTTCTAGAGGAGAAAACAGATTAACATGCTTTAAGTGAAAAGTGTCTCTGATAACATTTCTGAAACCTATTGAATCAGAGTTTAAGTTCTACAGTATTTTACATTTACATTTTACATGAAATCAAAGCAACCTTCAAAAGAAATACCAGAAAAAAATTGTTTTTCTCTCTCCTTTTCCTTCTCACTCCTCACAATACAATGATTTTGTCATTAGATGTCTGTATCTTCAGGAGCACTCCTGAAATGGTTTTTGAAGTATTATTCTCCATAAATATTGTGCTCATCATCACAAGGCCCTGTCTCTGAGAAAGCTCATGCAAAAAGAAGAAACTCATTCAAATCCTAAGGGGACAAAATTCAAAAGGGGTTGGGTACAATCATTGTATTCATTGTGCAATCACTGCTAATGTGAATTCAACTTAAAATTCAAATGAACACTTGCAGAAATGTTCACCCATCTCACACGTTTTATATAAATATATGAGATACATGTTATTTATATACATGATGTAAATAGCATCAGTTTCTTGGCTCTTTTAAAATGGCTTGAAGAAATGGAGTAATCGCTTCAGCTGATGAGGCTTCACAACATGTAATTTACTATGGGTCCCATCACTTTTGAATATGTTGAGATTATATTTGATGTATTATTGAAAATGTAACAACTCCTTCATTTGAAATTCTTCTCCACTCTCAAACAATGAGAACAGTCACAACAAAGGAGAAAGAGAGGGGAAGAAGAGAGGGAATGAATGTCTAACAAAATAGCCAACTAATAAACACCCTGGAAAAGGAGTATCTGGACAGGCAGGAAATGTCTTTTCTTACTATATTTGGCTTCCTTATACTTCTAATATTTTGATTTTTGTCTCCTGCTGTACATTCCCAGAGTTGTATAGTCTTTTCTATATTTTGTATTGCTGCTGACCTACTGAAGTTCATGCATATGGAGAGTTATAACAGCCCTCCCTCCCCCTGCTACCCCCAAGCGCAGTATCCATGGTGCAGATATCCCCTAAATATTCCCTACTAGGCCAGTGAATTCTGGGCACAGGGAGAGGGAGGCTTTCACACAGGGAGGATGAAGGGGAGGCTCTGCCGATTTCCTGCCCAGGTGATTCAAGAGGGCGACTCACTGAGGTTTCCTGCAGGAGCCAGTCATGTTTCACTGCCCACAGAGAGAGAGAGAGAGAGACCCTCTTAAATTAACCATGGTGAATACTTCCCTTTATCGCCTCTTGTCACTTTGTTGAACAGGGGCATCACCGTTAACTTTCTCCTTTGATAACAAGAGCTGGCTTCGGCTTTTGTCACTAAGCAAGATAGGGCTTGTCATATAATCTCTGTTTTAGGATTGACTGTGGATTTTGGCTGGAGAATTTCTTGCACGATATAAAGATGGGCAATCCCCAGCCCAGAGAATTCAATGGCAGAGCTGGAAAAAGTGCCCTTGACTTCAGTAGCAATAGGTTTTTGCCCAGCAGAGAACAAGTTCCTTACACTTCTTTTACGATTATTTGTTTACACTTGTCCAGTTCTTTGCTGCTCCTCTTAAGGAGTACAAAGCTCCATTTTTCCTCTATAATATAATGTAAAAAATGAATTTTGAAAAGCTAGTGGATTTTACACTACCATGCTAATTTATTGGACTCTGCTGTCATGAACAACAACAAAAGCAAAAGCTTTACAGTAACATTTGAAAAAGAGAAAACAGCACAAACTGAGCATCAAGGATAACTATTTAAAAGAGCGCTTGAGAAAGAGTGATTTCCCTTCCAACTTCTCCCTGACAGACCATTACTGGCCTAGCAGCATCTGGCATGAATACAGTTCTGTGAATGATTGTAGATTTTCATTTTTTTCTTTTTGTTTTAAATTTGCTTGAGGAAGCAGAACAAGAACGTTGTGAGACAGCCCCAAAGAACAATCGATTCTTTCTTTTTTCCCTGAAAATAAACAAAGACCCAAAGAATATGTTGATTTCAGATTGAATGAGATGTTTTCTTTTAATACACAATTTAATACCACATTCATTTTCAGGGTTATTTAACCATTTTAAAATAGGTAAAATGTTAAAGCAATACTTGTTAAGAAAATAGTGTAGCCTTTGAAAACTTATAAAATGCGTTTATTGCCAGCTACAAAAAAGGTGACATATTCCACTCAAAATCTCTAAAGCTTTTTTTTTTAAATCTGCATTTTCCAGCAAAGATGATCTAGTCCAGACAGACAAAGACAAAATTCTCTCCTGTTGCATTCTGCACACGCTCAGTCTCTGCAGAATATATATTCCCATTAGTTACCTTTTTCTCTTTTCCTTCTCGGTCTCTGGTTTGTTTCTGGTTGATCTCTGTTTTTTGCTTGTGGTTTGTTTCTTCTACTGTATCTTGTCTGAAAAAATGCTGTGTATATTTGTATTCTGTAGCATCTAGTTCAATCGAACCATATTAAAGCAAATGACTGTAATAATTCCAAGCCTCTACCATGCTGTTTTTTTTCCCTTGTATAAAGTGTTACTCTAACTTTATACTGTACAACGTGCTGGCTTCCACCCAGAGTTATAATTAGTTTTAAACAAAGAAGGTTGTATTTTGGAAAAAAAATGAAACCAAGAATCCATGCACTGACTCACAACTAGACCTTCCAGCTGGTGTTGACTATTTCTTTCCTTTTGCTCTCTGGAATGAATTTAGCACACAACCATACTATACTTTATATGTTCAAGAAGAACTTTGAGATCTTCATGGTCAGACCATCTTGTCTGACCGCTTGCATTTAGTCCACTTGGCTTTTGTTGAATCTGGTCATTTGGATATGACTGAAGCCTGACTGTCTATTGTATCTCAACAGCAAGCTTCATTTACATGTGAATTTTTAGGCAGTATCTCCGTTTCTTTTTGCCTCATCATTAAATTGATCTGGACATGCTGATGGCTAGAGAGAAACACAGGGAGGCCACAACTGTATTAAATTAATGTACCAATGATCTTTAGTATTTGTAAACAGTCTTCTACCATCAAACTCTTAACTTATCCTACTGGTAATTCAGTCTTCGTATTATTTGTTTTCACATTCTCTTCTTCTGCCATAAGATAATAACTGAAAAGAGGATATGGTTCTGCGAAATCCTCAGATCTTCCTTTCTCATGGGCCCACAGAGACACTGATAAAATTCTAATTTTGCTTTGTTCCTGGGTGCAAACCCTTTGGCTTTGTGTTCATGTCAATCATAATCAGTAACAAACTAAGCCTCTCTATGTAATGCTTAATGTTATCTAAATATGTCCCATATTTATTAATATAACTGTGCTTAGATGGCTCCTTTCAGGGACAAAAGATGGAGTACCTCCAGAAGCCACTGGGAAAATGGTAATAGGGCTCATATCATGGAGGTTGGAAGGGGGAGACAGGGACACACAGAAATTCAGCTGTTCTCCCTCCTGCTCTGTGGGCAGGAGAAACCCCTTGCAAGGGCACATATCCCGCCATGGCTCCACAAGATGCATTTACCTGCTTCTTTGCTGCAGCCTCTCCCTACCTCCAAAGTTCAACCAAGCAACTTACCTGAGAAGACAAGTGGAACAGCACAGTGCTTTCAAGGTACAGAAATGATTTGCAGTGTTGTGATTTCAGTAGTACTATATTTCTTCTGTAATATAATGATAGGGTATTTTGCATAAGACTAATAACCAAACAAGCCCAAAACCAAATAGGCCCCTCCTTGCCATCACTCTGAATTCAATGTCTAGAGCTAAATGAGCTAGATGCTCATTTAAAAAAATCTTTTCTTCAGACTAAAATAAACACATGCTTTCATATTGACATCAGAAATCAATACAGAATCCATCAAAATTTACATCAGCACCTAGTGAAGCTCTCTCTTTCATCTGAGTCCATCTTGAGAAATTCACAGGAACAGAAAAGTTAGCTCAGAAGGTCTTTTCTGGCTTTTCTAGTCTTTAATAATTAAAATATACATTCCCATGGGATGGATCTGTGAGCAACAGCAATAACTGCTAAAAAGTGAAACAACTGGGCTACATACAGCTTCTTTTCCATTTCCCATCTTAGTCTGCTGTCCCTGCAGATGCAATACACTGGTATTTTATAAGGTGAAAGGAGGGAGGTGAAGGGGCAGGCTTTCCAAAAAGGACTTGGCACCTCTTTGGTGCCCTGACCTTAGGTGAAGGTCAGATGTTCAAAAGAGGCCAGCATCAAGCAGCTCCATCTGTGACACTTTTGCACAGATTTTCAGAGTCAGCATCTTGTATGCAGAGCTTGTTCTGATAATCTTATTTGTTTTGGTGGCAAAGCAGAAGCTAAGCCCTTCTGAAAATCTGACTGCTGTGGCCAATTATTTTGACAGAAACCCAGCTGATGCATATTGAACTGTGATTCAGAATGGTCAGATGAATGGAAAATGTATGTGTGTTTCACAGCTTTTGAATAGTTAGCTTAAGAGAAAACTGGAAAGAACTAAGAGTTGATTGCGAGGCTCCTCTAGCATTCTGGAAATCGGCTCCATGATGTTTAGTCTGTCCGTTCTTTTCTTCAGATGGCAGAGACAACCTGAACAGCATTTCACTGTTACATATCATTTTATTCTTCATGTTGAGGAATGATATACATAATTTTATATATAAATATATAAATATATATATGTATGTGCATGTATCTAGCTGCAATAATTTAAAGAGCTTGAGATAAAATTAATTTTCTCTCTCTGAAATTATTAAAGAACATAAGTAGTTTCAATAATGTGTCTCAATACTACACAGCAAATAAGTTTTTAAATGTAACTGCCAGAGGTTACTATGATTTATTTCACAGTTACAAGCTGGTTGGTACATTTTCTAATGTCAGTGTATAAAAGATCAAAGTTTCACCAAAAATTTTTTTTTACATCAACTTTAAACAATGGTGTTGAAATGAAATTGAATATATTTTATATATATATAATGGCGTATCAACACACATACAAACATTCCAGAACAGTTCTTTCAAAGAGTGCCTGATTATGTTATTCTTCCCATCTTTTTTATTTTCTTTGAAGCCAAGTGAAACCCTCACTAGTCTGTTCAAGACTGGAATAAAGGCCTTGGTAGAAACACAACAGCTCCACGTAGATAATATTACTGTCACCAGCAACAACACTAAGGAGGAAAAGGAACATATACCCATTATTTCTTCCAGCCCCAAGCCCTTGCTTGTTCTTCCATCATCCTTCTGCACAAACCATAAGCTCCAGGGAAAACTTCCTGATCTTCTCTGGGTGTGCATATGCTCCCTTGCTGTAGGGGATACACCAGTATAGAAAGGTCCAACCATTTTCTCTTAACCAGAAACATAGGTAATACTCTCTAGGCTTTATTTAAGCTTTTCTTTTTTTAACATTAGCGTGTTATTTCATAGTGTCTGATAATTTTCTATTTATAGACTCCCACATGTGAGTGGTGTGTGGATTTCCACTTAGTATATATGTCCACTAAGACCTATTTTCATGTAGGAAAGTGGCTGGTTTGATATTCAATTCTAGGCCCAATGTAAAAGCAGCAATGATTTTAAACTCTGAAAAGTGACTGATCAGGAGAATGGATAAGGAGTAGTGTAATTTAGTTTTAGCTTATTCACCAGATGGAATATAACAGCAACTGGATATGTTAAAGGCACCGATATCACTTGAACAATTCTATTTAATGCAGACAGAACTGCGAGTAGTTGACTAGCCTAGAAAAGAATTTGGGAAACTTTCCAGGCCACAGATTTTTTCTCTTTCTAACTGACATGAATCAGAGAGGCAAGAGGGATTTGGTTCTTGCCCTATGGTTTTTGTGTGTGTCTCAGTAGTTTCTTTTTCTCCTTGCAAATTTTAGCTTGTAGCTGGCTTGCAAATATGAATTCTAACACATAGATGGGCACATGTGGCTTACATATTCTGTCTGCAGCACACAGAAAAAAGCTAGAAGGTGTGCTGGAAAGACAAATTGTTAATAAACAAACAAAATTCTTCTTTCCACTGTATTTGCTTATCACCCTTTATCATTTCTCCTTTTACGGTGGAAAGTAACCAGCAAAGCTGATATCAAATGATTTGCCTGAACCTCATCCAGTTATCTTAAGCTTGTTATTATGGATTTTAAGCCTGTTTTCATCTTTATGGGCATTTAAGCAATATTAGGGAGTCATTGTTACAAGGGGATCAGACTGAATCAGAATTTTAGCTCTTACATTTTTCTTTACAGCCAGAGCTATAGTAAAAAAGGTTAAACTGTACGCACAACACAGATGTTTTGTGAACTGAGATTTTTTTCATGAAACTTTCTCAATAACAGCAAAAGGAGAAAAGTTATCAACAGATAAATATTTTTGGGTTGTATATGTACAATCTATCATGTTTCACCTGCAAAAAAGCGACTACCAAGGGTAGTCAGAAACAGCACTAATTGACTGCATTTACTTTTTTATCAATGATCAGAATAAACATTAAGTAAGCTTATATGTAATACGATGAAAATCCTTGATTCTCATTTAGACAAATATATTTTTCAATTATCTGTGTTATAAAGAAGCCTTATGGAAATGAAACTAGGCCCATATGCATTTTTTAATCTCTCTTCTTTTCCTTAAACAGGAAAAATCATTTTGGTCAGGCTCTTTTTCTTTCCCATCTTTTTTAAAATAATAAAACCCTGTAACTTAAGCAATATTCTATAAACCTTAATTCTATTGTTTTCCACTAAGCTACAGACTCTGACTGTACATATCTCATTGTAATTCACAAACCACTTAGCACAGAACAATGAGAATTTTTAGTATGAGTTCTACCAGAAGGAAAGGCATATTAAAAGGAACTTTTAATATTTTTGGGTAAAGGAATTAAAAATTGAGTTCTCCTTCAAACTCATGAAAATTGTATGAATAAGAGAGAGCATTTGACTGAGGCAAAGAATGGAGATGAGATGCTTTTTAGATCTAGTATGCACATTGTAAACATCCCTTGACCTATATATATGCTGAGAGAAGGAAGAATAAACTGAAAGCACTGTTTAAAATGTAAAAAACATATATATTTAAAACCTTTTAAGAACTAGCAGATCGACTAAGAAGAACAATATCTGGATCAAACTCCTTACTGCTAAAACGTAACCCAATTAAAAACAACTGGCTCTAACAAAGTCTGATAAATGTTTTAATCTCAGTTAGGAGACGTATGCAGTGATGTGCAAAATGAGCATATGAGAGACAATAAGGCTTTTATTTATGAATATTTTTTCCAGAGAAGGGTATGGTAGACCCAACAAGCAAGAGTCCATCAGAGGCATGGACAAGTGAGGCACATATGGGCAGGTGACAAAGTCAGATACTTGGGTAGGTCATGGTGAGGAAAAAGATGTGAAAGACATTGATATAAAAAAAACAAGACTTCTTTATTTGTATTTGCTTTTGTAGAGGGTGGCTTGACCAAAACTAGGGGCTGAGAGGCAACATTGTTAATAGCCCTGTAAAAGGACTTGAGTGGGAAAATTGCAGCAGTCAGCTGGACTGAAGTAGTTGTTACATGAAATACAGACCTAGAGACCTTTCTGGTGTGGCCTGGGCTATTTTGGAAGAAATGGCAAGATTTAGGTCTCATATGGATGGGTGAGTCCAGAGATTAGTCATAGATCCTGTTTAAAATAGGATTGAAATGTGCACAGTATTTTTTTCTGTAACATATCACAAAGTGTGAAAGCAATCTGCATTTTCAGAGCAACCAAAACCGAGAGGGAAATCAAGTAGGATTTTGGCTATGAAGATTATGTTGAATTTTGAAGCATTTTTGCATTTAATTTTATTTTACTTCATTCACAGTGGTTAAAAAAGATTTTTTGTTTAAAGTATTTATAACCGTAAAATCATTGCAGCAGCTTTTAAATTCTTTTCAAAGCTTTTCCAATTTGTATGTAATAACTAGATCTTTCTGCAGGTAACTCTTTTCATATGAATTCAGATTTTTTCTTTAATGGTTTATTCAGCACATTTTGACATGTGTGTGAACAACTGTTTGTAATATCTTATAAGAATATACATATCCTAATTTACCTGAAGCCTCTTACCTCATAGATAAAACAGAAAGAAGTGAATAAGTTAGAGGACAGTTTTGTGGATAATGTAAGCTGGAATGTGACTACAGAGGAAAATCTCCAAACTAATTCCGAAGGCTCAAGCTATAACTGAATACATTTTTTCTTACACTAAAAGTATTTTCAGATATTTTTTCTATTAATTTTCACAATACATATTTAATTAAACACATACATATAACTATGATTGTTTAATAAATGGAATAGTCTGTAAAGTATGCAAATATGACACAGATATTCATTTTGCGTGGTCTTTACTTAAACCTCCCTCTCCAAAGATAACTACTTAAATAGGTCACAGTATAAAAATAGTATAGTAAGCAACCTAAGGACTAGATTCTGTTTGCAAAATGAGTGGTATAAATCCAGACTAACTTCACTGATTTCAGTGGTTTAACTTAGATTAAACTGTGCTGTTACTGATGAACATGCATCTACTGCAAATGAGATATTATTTCCTCCAAAGTCCAATCATCAAGCAGCAGGCTTTAGCTGGCAAGAAAATAAGCAAGTAGAAGGAAACATCTTCTTTCTTGCATTCCATCTGCAAATTCCTGCTTGAATCCTGTACAGCAGAAATCCTTGACCTTTCATGCAAATGGATCCCACAGTATCACATGGAGATACACAAGAGACACACATCTTCAGCCTTCCTCTGCCACATAACAAAAAGTGTCTCTGTTGGGGACACAAGTGCTAAACAGCCTCCATAATCTAATTCAATGTGCATACTCTATTCAGTGAAATGAGTGGAGGGGCATTTGTCACATGTTGGGGGTGTCTGTATTTCTGGTACTTCATTACCTTGAGTCTGGACACACAGCAGAGAGAGAGGCTGATGGGCCCTTGGGAGAGTGAATAGTAAGGAATGAGTGCTAGAACAATTTAAATGGTCTATGACTTGATTTTTAATTATTTCTTAGGAGTCAAGGACTGGGCCATGTGTTATATGAAATACTTGTGCAGAAAGGATCAAATTTCTGGGCCATTGTGGAAGGTAAATGCAAAGTATTGCCTCTCATAGTGAATGCTGCTCCATTCCCAGAAGTGATGCGCTGGCATTACTCCTTCTCCATGCAGGGCACCTGTGTCCTAGGGCATAACCCTTCTGGAGCTCTTATACATTAATCCAAATCTACTCGTCTCTTAGTAGACCAATAGTGTAATAAGAAAACTTGGTTCTTAATGCTTTTCTACTTGCAACTAAAGCCTTCTTCCAGATTCAGTGCAAGTTTGATTACATCTTAAACCATTTATTTAATATAGGGAGCAAAAACTAAGCCAAAGGTATCAGGCTTAGTGATATTTGAAAGCTGGAGAAATGCCAAGGCTAGCAACTGCCAAGCAGAGGCAGTTCTGAATAGAAGTTTAAAACAAAAAATTGATTTTTGTCAAAAATCTTCCATAAATCATTTGTTTTGGGACAGCTGAAGCAAAATATTTTTTCTCCTATCAGCTTTGTGAAAATATAACCTATTATTTAGAATCCCTCCTCCTCAGAAAATGCAGATTCTCAAGGCTTTTTATGTTTAGTTGGCCTTGAAATTAGGAAAAGAGGTCCTCTAGCTGTGGAATCTAATTTTTCAAAAACCTGCCTGGCTACAGACCATAATGAGAGATGTTTGTCCTCTACCAGAGATGCATACAGTCCTCTGTAGGGTGTATTTATTACGCTACAACACCATTGTACAGGTATTCATAGTGATGCTTTTCTGAAATGACAAATGACATTTTGATGAAATGGCACAGCGTTCGATGTAGCTGTATTAATAGCAGTTAAGGATCAAGTCCATTGTTTGTATCTTTTACACCCTAAAAGATAAGTATTGCTGAGGAATTCCTCATGAGGTCAGGATCGGTGAGGACATGAGATTTATTGGGATTTTTTCCAGTGCTTAGATGTATATAGTTCATTTTCAGGAGTAATGTTAATGCAAGTAGATAACTTTGAATGAATAGTAAAACTTTCCTGATATTAATTCCAAAGTTCACAAAGAGGTAGAGAAAGCAGTAACAGGATGCATGTCAGACTAAGCAGAACATTCAGGATATGTATAAGAAAAGCAAAAGATCATTGAACAAGAAATGTCCAATCATCCAGATGACTTTTATGAAGCAAAGGGATAGTGAAGAAAATACTACTTCACATCGGTGTCTCTTTTCTGATAAAAACAACCTCCCTGGTGTCTGCCTTCATTTATTTTTCTATGCTCTGAGTGTATGTTTTTAACAGTCTCTTCATTGCTGCAAAGCTAGTTGATTGAAATTCTCCATTTGTAGGTCTCCTTAAACATGTTTATTCAGAGGATGGGACTTGGAGAAAACAATACACTTGTATGAGGCAATCCCATCACATCAGCCTTCATTATCATTTTTAGATTGTCTTACTGTGATACTTGTCAGTGATGGTTATTGTTCCTCTGCTTCCACAAAAGGGCCGCAATTGTTGTGCCCTGATCTTTAATACTACTTGGGCCTTGGTTTCACCGTGATGTCTGAATTAGACGAACATCCATTGTGGCACACTGTAACCTTTCTCCACCAATACAATGGGACTTTCTGAGAGTGAGAGCTTAGGTCTTCCTTCATGTGAATATGTGATACAATGGTTATCTTTTTAATCTATGCTTTTTAAAAAGAAAAATTAAAAGTACTGTTGTTACTATCTACCTGAAGTTACATAATTTTAGGAAGGTGACACAACGTACTGCATTAGCCTCCTTCAAAGGGTGATGTAGAGTATCAGTTAGTTTCCTATTTTCCATAGCTGGATGGTGTGTCTACCCATTCCTCTCTCTGCCATGTCACATGTCTTTAAACCTATCAATCATGAGTCCTTTTTCTTATGTGGAACCTAATTAACATCTTGGAACAGACTGCCTGCATTGTCTTCATATTTCTGAAGTAGCCAGATGCTGTAATTACTGCGCATGCAGTTTGTTTTGCCTGTAGGTTGTCAGATAGCTCCCCCCACATTGCTTTAAGCAACAACACCAAATTCATTGAAATAGTAAAAGGTGAGACAAGTTTGTTTAGGAGTTTTCGAATATAATAGGAAGAAAGAGATCTGTCCTGAAGGTAAAAAGAGTAATTCAAATAGCTCATGCTAGAATTCTTGGTATCTTTCCTTTTTAACACTACCATCCCTTATTTGAAATTTTCCTAGCTTTAATTAAATTCCTTTTGTTTTATTTTTATCACTTATATACTAGTACTCTGTGTTGGTTTACCGGCAAAATAGATCCAGAGTTTCAATAATTACATTACTGGTAAAACCTGTGTATATTAGTCTGTGTTCTCCATGCCATCATCTGCTTTGATCAGATCATTTCTCATTTCTTCTGATTTTTCCCAAGAAACCAAATGAACTGGGTTGCTGTTAAGAATGGAATAACATAGCTTGTTGTTAATTACTTTTTGGGTGACAAGATGCAATAAGCATTCTCTGAGATGTGCTTAGAAAGCCTCACAGTTTCAGAGGACAATCACTATACAGAAGACAAGAGAAGGAAGGACAAAAAAGGAAGAATCAATTTATAAAGAATCAGTTATATCAGTCAAATCTTTTTCCAGTCATTACTAGTCATTTTTTCAGAGGTAGTTACTTATGAATAGTTTCTACCTGACAGTACCTTGACTGGTCCTTTATACTATGTCCACTATAATGCAACACAGCACCTATGCAATGAGAGGGCTCCAAACACACTGTGTCATGTTTTAATGATCAGTCTTTGCTATAACGTCCTCCAAATAGCTAATGGTCAGATTTTCTCATGAGAGATATTAAAGAAAGGTAAGTAAGAAAGAATGCAATGGAATGTGCCGTCAGTTAAAATGTGGACACATGCACAATGAGAACGCTTGATTTGAGAATGGTACTCGCATCAAATCCAGAAATTTGTGGTCTTGCTTCATATAAATGCAATGTTAAACTCATGACATCTGGTTACACCCTTTTTCCTCCCATTATTGTCTATGTCTATCCAAGATACTTTCTTCCTAAACCCAGGCAAGCTCTTTTCAATTACATGATGAGGAATAATAGTCTCCTGCCCTAACTTTCAGCTCAGCTTGTTATACATTACATAGCTCTGACTGAACTGTAAGAGTTCTGCAAAATATACGTTATTTTTTTCTGACCTTTTACCAGTCATACTAGACCAGTAATAAATAACAATAACAATATCTGTAACCTTTGAAGTCTATATGAGATGTCCGGTCAGTATCAAGGGAACATAATAAATAAATAGAAAATGCTATTTTACTCTTCCCTCTCCAAAATCAGGAAAAAGTACAACATTAATGTTGTCCTTGAGGAAATAAAGAAAAATACGGATTAGCAAGCACGGCCAGCCTTGGGAGCCATTGCAATCCCAGGTGTAAGTAATAACAGTAGGTAAGTGTCAGCCAAAGAGAAGAGAGACGTATATTCTCTGTATTTGGTTGGTTGTTTTTCTGTATTTCAGAAAGCTTTGAAATGAAGGAGCTAGGAACACATTTTGTTCCTCTGATATATTCTTCCTTTACGAACATACCAATTTTTGGATGAGTAACATCAATCCCCATGATATATTAGCACTGTTGATGGAATGATGAATTATGGAAAAGTGTGTAGTTCCAAGAGCATTCCCTCTCTAGGATATCAGTCAACTGAAGAAGGTTACTGTAAGCTTCTGCTTTTTTTTGTGATTGTTTGTGAACTTAGTTAACTGTCTAGACCAAAGGTTCCTGAACTCTGGTTGCCAGATCATGTGAATGATCTGTGAATTAAATTACTAGATCACAAAACATTTAAGATGTCAGCTGCTAAGTTAGATAAGATGGTAGTATGAGGTTTGATGAGATACATTAATAGCTGACAGTGGACAAAACAGTCTTCTCAGTGTTTTGTATGGGGAAAAGAGGTGGGGCAGGGCAATGGCACAGTGTGAAATCATAATCAAAGATGGAGCAGTCAGGAGAACCAGCTGGAAACATGAATCATGACTGGGAAATGTGAGACAGCATCAGATACCAGGACTCAAAGCCGGGGAGATGAGAAGCAAGTCCAGGATAGGTGCAGCATTCTTAGGCAAAGGCTAAAATCCAGTTAAGACAGAAATGATGAGAAGAGCAGGATGCAATCATAAACAATTTGAGTGGGTTGTATTGCAAAGATGCTTGTTGTCACATCTCAGTACTGTTGTGTAGAGTGGGAGTTACCACAGGAGAAGACTTTGATCCCAGCTTCAGTCGCATCTGTTGCTTACTCGTGCTGAGTCATCACCCAGCTCTTTTCACTTTCAGAGCTAACATGGGCTTAATAGTAATTAAAAGGCTGGATGGTTTTAATTTTACAATAACTTGTGCTATCAGTGGGCAGAAATACAATTCTCTACAAAGAGTGCCTTTATGTATCCAGTTTCATCAAAATTTTGAAAATTTCCATGAAAGAAGCAGTAGCTTTGGCTGCAGAATATGCCATCTAGAGAGCAGCCAGCTGGAGACCCTGAGTTTCCCCAAATCCAAGGCACTCCATCCAGCTGCTGGGGAGCTGAGCAGGGAAGATGGCAAGCAATCAGGAGATGTTTGAAATCTGCCTAGACTCAGAACAAGCTTCACAGGAATATCTCTACCTTTGTAAAGTGACTGTGATGAATTGGCAATCTTCAGATAACAATAAGCAACCTGCTCCCCGCAACCAGACATCAGCTTTGAAAGCAATTCTACATCCATGCAGTTTCTACTAGGCTGAAGTTGATATCAGTCAAAATGCTGCTAGATTTCAATTAATTAGTACCACTGCTGGCAGCTAGGACTGACTGAAGCGAAAACACAAAGTTCTGTAATGCATTGCTGGAGTGCCTTCTAAAGATGATGAGATTATTTATCTTCTGCTAAACACTGACAATTTAGTTGAGTGCATTTTGATCAGTTTGGATGGTGCCTTGCTCACAACCAAAAAAAATGCTTTTTATAGAACACAGTACTCTGGGTGATGACTTCTCTGTGTCTTTTTCACAATTTTGTATGTACTCCAGAGGTTGAGAGGACTGTTTTGGACAAATAGAATAAAGGTGCTGTTATCTTATAAGTAACTGCATTCTGAAGGGCAGGTGGAGGAACGGATATCATTCTTGAAATACAACTTATTTCTATGGCAATAAGGCAGACTAATATGGAAAATCTTATATAGCACCTGCTTTTTCCCGTAGGGGAAACCTCTTGGGTTGCAACCCTCTCTTTTACTGTCATCAGGATTTCCTCTTCAATACTGACTTTAGTTCAGTGATTATACACGTGTGTGTGTGTGTGTGTGCATGCGTATACATCTATATACTCATAAAGCGTGAAGTGTCTTGCTGCTCTTGATAGAGATCATAGATGAATTATGAAGAAATGTATCATAAAGTAATTAGTCTTTCTGCTGATTTAGAAACTGAAAGATAAGAAATGGTTGGGAAATGTAGACAGAACGTACTTCTTTGTTAGCTAATTATCCTTCTAAGAAGGCAGTTGCTAGAAATACCATTTTGCTGGGTTTATTTTAATAAAGATAAAATAAAATAACATTTTAAATAAAGGTGGAACAAATGTTTTTTTATATTTCATGAATGGGCCAAGAAAGCTGTTGTGAGCTGTGCTCAGCCATATGAACTAACTGATCCAAACAGTAACAGGAGGAACAAGGTTACCTGTGGTGCTTTTTCTCAAAACTATTCAGCTCTGTGCTACAAGTGCCACCGCAGTCACAGTCAGACAGATTCCAAATCTGTTTCCAACAGTTTTTCGAAAAAGCCTACGCAGTATAGGAACAGGAACGTTTAGTCTGAGATTCCTGACCTAACAGCCTTTTGGTATTATCTGTGTAACTACTGCCTGTGAATTCCCCCACCATCTTTCAACTGAATGTAAGATATTTTCCTTCCTTTTTCCAGTCCAAAGCTATCACTGCTGCTACATAGTAGTAAACAACTACTTCGGTCCCACTGAGAGGCAGCTGCTTTGAATGGTGGGAAAAGGCTTGCTGTACAAAGTTTGATTCCAGTGATGTTTAAGAAACAAAGTGTTCAGTGGGTTCAGGACAGAAATTGCTACGTACTATATCAAAACAGCGAAGACCTTTGTGTGATTGACTGTACCGTGTCTTTGACCCAAACCTCCAGTGTCCTCAGGACCAGGATACAGGATGCCACTTGTAACATATTCCAAAATGGTGACCTTTTAGCCTGTAGACCACAACTTGCCTCTGATCCGTATTTTCTATTTTAAAATGGTCTGTAAATAAGTTAATGTACCCGTTGTCTTGCCTCCAGGGAAATTTGTGTCTAGTCTTTCATTGTTCCTTTGAGTAATGCTGCTCACATTTTGTGGTTTTGATTCCCTCATATTGCAGATTTAGTTTTATTTTTCTGTGGATGTTCCCTGGAGCCAAAACAGAAGGAGGGGAAATCTCTGCTGTAAAAGTCTGATATTTATGAGGCTTATGATGACAGGGAGGGGAAAAATCCTTAAAAAATACCTCCAGTTGTTTTAAACCTTTGTTCACATTTTTAAATGATTTGTGGAACACAATTTTGCATCTATAAAACAAAACAGAAAAAAAATCTTGTGATGTTGTTATTAATAAAGCAGGTAGCTCATCTTTCAAAATCCCATTTTAGCCAGGCAGTGATGTTCAATGAAACCTGACATGTTCATTTTTGCCAGACTTAGCAGCCCCCAAGGCCTGTTGAAAGTCATCTGAAAAAAACCTTCTAAATAGATCAGTTTTCTTAGCTGAAGCTGTAGCATCTCCTGTATTTATAGAGATTTGGTTCTTTTACATCTCTATTAGCTGAGCAGCAAGCTAAGTATGGTGACATAGATTAACAAAGTAGGTTAGTTATACAACACTGAAGCACCATATATCCTGGAAAACATTTAGCATGCACCTTTATATATTGGCAACTGTATTTTCTTTTTTCCATTTATTGTAGAGAATTAATCCTCGGGAATCTATTGGCAAAATTGATGTCAGCAGGAGAACGGGAGCCAGCCTTGCAAATATGTTAATTATCACTGCAAATGACAGAAAGCACTGGGACAAATCCAGACCTAGTTTGAATCCATTGACTTCTCTGAGCTGATAGAGGATTTTGCATGTTAATCACATGAATTTTGTTCAAAAATGCCTCCCAGTCTTCTGGTTCATATTTTATTAAAAAAGCCAGTCTGCTGGCTGCTCATAAAGACATTCTGCTTAAGACAGTGGATAAGCAGTCATAGTTTTTGAACAAGTGCGGCTATTTACTTATAACTGTGTGAGCTGAATAACGATGAGCTAAGAAATTCTGACGAAAGGCATTGCTGCTGTGGTACTTGCTTCCAGCACTGAATGTGAAAGGGATGTTTCTGGTTGCATACCGTAGAGCCCAGCTATGGTTTTTGTTTCCAGAAATACCAGTGGATCTTTCTTTGCTGTTACCTTTCTGCAGTCTCATTTTAGCAAGTTTCACCTTTCAAGAGCAACGTTGGCTCTCAGCATGCACTTTTGTGTCTCCAGACTTCTCCGAAGCTTGCAGTGGCATCAGGGTGTACCCAGCAAAGAAGTAAGAACATGCATCTTTTCCCTAAAGGAAGGTCAGGGAGAGGTGTGTTATGTGGGATGAGCACAGCCCTGATGCCCGCAGGAGGGCCTGAGTCTTTCTCCTGCATGGTGTCACATTTGGGGGATCTGGGCATGCTCTGCAGGGCTAGGGAAGAGGGGCACCACACACCTCCTTACTTCTCTACTGCACGACAGCTCTGGCTCTCACAGCGAATGTGGAGCCTGGAGTACTGCTGGAAGTAAGCCTTTTTCTGCATCTCTGTGGGTGAGTGGGAGCTGGCAATTAGCTGAAGCTCTCCCAGTCAACCTTCCCCCTTACGAGAGAGAGACTCACTAAGCCGTAGGACAAGTATTGATTCGCTTGGTGAGCAGCTTCTTCAGTAAGACTCAAAAACGAGTGGTCGGGTGTTTGAAATTTCATATATTTTCCACAGACAGCAAAGAAGGTTCCTTGGTCAGCTGTAAAATCAATGTCTCTGAGCTTTGCATAGCAGAAGACTGAGATAATCTCTCCTGAGAGATTATATATAGGAACTTCCCTTATATGGCTTATATGCTGCTTCATCAAGAATAGATCTAGAAAATTACAAAGGTGTCTATCATCTGAATTAAACATCCTAGAATGGATCAAATAGCACTGAAGAGGAGGGCATCTTCAGATGTATGAGATGAGGAGAGAACACAACATATGGAAATGGGAAGTAGAAAAAGTCTGGAAAACTATATTACAAAGGAGAAACAAGCTGCTCTGTGCAGCTGACCGCTTGCTTGAATTCACAAGTCACTTGCATACCCAAAGTACAAAACAGCTCTGTGAAGTGGCACTGCTTCTGCATCAGGCTTCTGAAATTTCTTGTTTTGTGTCTAAAACTGGGTACCCATTACAGTGCCATGTGCTTTGAGAGCTTTCCTGGATGTTTGCTGAATAATCATCATAGTCAGTTCAGTAAGGCCCTTTTAAAAAACATTAATGTGACTTTCATTCTTTTCCCACTTTAACAGGAAAAGATAAGTTAATCTGAGCTAAATTCTCTTTACTCTGTTAGCACTGTGCCAGAAGAAGAAAAAATTATTTCCTGTGTTATGCAAAAGCAAGGGTATGATTGAAAAGTTTCCCAAAGATATGAGGCTGCATGTCCTAGTGAATGTTGTATAGTGAAGAAATAATGAGTAAATTCAATAAGAGGGTTCATCTAAGGCAGACCTATTGTTTTGGGGAGTTTTGTCATGAATTGATAAAAAATGGTGGAATTAGCATAGCCATGTTGAGGAAGCAAATCCTTCATTATGAGGTGACAATATAATGACAAAATAATCTGTTCCTGCCTGAATCCAGTCAAACTGTTTTATATAACTTTATTTAGCTTCTTCTATGTCTGTTTGTTGCTCTGGACATGAGAATCCACTTTACTCTCCAATATATAGAGGTTTATTTGGTTTGACATTTCAGAAAGTGCCTTTATAAGACCTATTTTTGAACTAGTAGACTGATAGACTAGGCAACTTTCTTTTGTGTAATTCTGTTTTGTTTTTCTTTCTTGTTTTTTCTTATATGCCAGTATTTTCATAACATGACAGACTTTTTGTTCCAGTTGATGTATACTACTGAAAAATCTACCATCTATAGAGCTGTACGTTATGGAAAAAAAGTCCCTCCAGCTAGATACATACTTTAGGGTATCTTTAAATGCCAGACTTCATGATTTTGCATTGAAATCCTTGTGGAATGAAAGTGACTGGTATTTCCATTCGAAGTCCTGAACAGATGCTGATTTGTATTTGCTGAAATGCAGTGGGATCTTCCAAACCCGACACAACCAGCTCTTGGGTGTGTGTTTTGAAAAGATAGAGTTAATATTGTCAGCCTACATGCCAGACCATCAGCATGCTTATGGTAGGGCACAGGGCAAAAACTCATCTCTTCCACTTTACTAGAATCTGCCTCCTTTGTAGCCAGTGCCTGTCTGCTTATTTTTAAGCGAGGCTAGGTGGGAAGCCTCGTGTTTGACCTTCCCAATTCACAGGCCTCGATCAGTGATACCCGTCTGTGATAGAGGGATTAGTATGTCAGGCAGCTGCTATGGCATAACTTCAGGTTATAGATGTAGTAATTCAGTCCCCTAAATATAGATGTCTGGTGCCATTTGATATGCTTTGCAGTGTCCCCTGGCCTCCAGCTGCTTGTCTCGGGAGTGTGGGCTCCCGTAGGTCTTGTGTCATATTTGCTAGCTCTGTGCAGATGTCTTTGATATCATAAGAGGTCTCAAATGGCAATGCCTATGTATAGGCAACTGAATTGATCCAAAAATGTCTCTTGTTCAGAAACACAGCTACACTGGCCGTCTAATAAATTTAACATCACTGGAATGTATAATCTTCTATTGTTTCTGCTATCCTTCATTTTCTCAGGGCATATATGTCTGTCTAGTACTACATTCTCCCACTTTAAAATAGCCATTTTTCACCTTCCTTATATTCTTGGGGATTAGTCCAGGAGGACAAAATGCTCAGGACTAAGGGAGGATATTTTCTCTTTCTGCTTTTCGTCCATATTAGTTTTGAGTGTGATAAAGGCACAGGACTCTGGGATGCAGATGTGAATTTGTGAGAAGGCAAAGAGGTCTTCCCTTGCTCATGGCACCACTTGATATAACACATGCCTTGCCCTGTATGCAGGGCTCCTCTGCAGCCCCCAAATCCAAACTGCAGTTGTACCCGCTACTGGATTTACGTTTAACTACCTGAGACCTCCTGATCCCCAAAGTGCTGTCAGACACCTACAGCTTGTTATTATTTATTTATTTGTCCTACGTTAATTGTACAAGCAAATGTAGTTCTCATGTTAGGGCCTTAGCTGGTGGCTCCACAAGTCCTGTTTACTCACAGAAGGGTAATTTGCTGCCTGTAGGGCACAGTTCAGATATACCCAGACTTCCTGGAGAGCTAAATGGCTAATTCCATTCCAGTGCTCATTCATTTATTGGCCTCTCTCAGACTGCTTGAAAAAGCACTTATCCTGCAAATGCTTACTCATGTAAGTAATAATACTCTAATTAAAAGGTAAGTGGGGTTTGAAGACAAGATTTTTTTAAATGAGTAAGCACTTGCAGGGCAAAACCCAAGGGCACCAGAAATGATGATAATTTTCTGCACAGTACATTGTCTATTTTTATCTTGGAGTCTGGATCTTTACATAACTTTCTATTAAACTGTTTGAGATCTTCCCTTCCTAAGCCAACCAGGAAGCCCAATGGGCAGACATTCATATGCTTCAAAGCATTTTCTAATGATTCCTTTTTAAAATGAAATGAAACATTAGCCTGAATTATAGCTGCAATCTGCTTCTAAGTTCCTTTTTAAGCACTAAATTATATTCTTCCAGTGAGGCTGTCCTTTCTTCTGTCCCTCTGAATCTTACTTCAAGCTTATCAAATAACTGCTTTAACAGAGGTTGTCACGTAGGCTCTTTACTCACCTTTTTGAAATTAAATTGTTTGTAACTTTCTTCCTACCACCTTATTGGAAAGTGTGCTTTTTCATCTGCAAGGGTGAAGCAGAGAATGGAGCCATGTCCATTTAGGGACAGCTTTATCACAAAGACTGAAAAATAGTTGTCAAGGCAAAAAAATTCAGTAATTCTGTGATTGGAAGACTGTGAGCTACCCAGGCAGACACTAACTGGTATGCATATGCCTGACTTGCTCCTGATCCTGTTACTGTTTTTTTCAGAGGACTCTGACTGTCTTTAAAAACAAGTCCCTTGTAAGAATGTTTTCAGATCTCAAACTGCTCTTGTGATTTTATTTGTCAGCTAGTTTCTTCCTTCAACAGTTTCTAAGGACTGTTTAAACTCAGACTACAAAAATTTTACAGAAAAGGGTAATGTTTTGCCAAGCCATATGTTCTTAAATGGTGTATTTTATGCAATTGATCATAAATATTTTAAGGTATAGAAGCTAAAAAAACCCAACAACTCTAGTTTAAGCAAACGTGCTTCCGCTGTTTTCAGCACTTACGTTAGGGATGAATTTAGCTGTCTGTTTTTCACTCAAGACTAGGCATAGTGTTCAAACTATGCTGGTTTCATTGACTTCAGGAGCTGGACTAGATCTAGAGTAAAATTGCTTTGTCCTAGTCTACTTATGTTCAGAATTACTTCACTCCATCCCCAGCTTTATTGCTTTGCAAAGATATTGCAAAGATATAATATAAAAATATGAATTTCCAAAACAAGTGCTATTCATCACAAAAATACCAAACATAGTCCATAAAATGCCTGTCCGTTGAGTCATAATATGCAATGCAAGAGTTAATCTCCCTGAAGCTTTTAGTCCTACCTACCTACTTAGCATGCTATGGAAAAAAAAATCATAGATTGTTTCAAATATTTAAAGTAGCATCATGTTGTTTCCATTATGCTTGTAGAAATACACTGCACAGGAGTTGCTTAGCTAAGGTTTGGCAAGAAGGGAACAGAGCTAGGAGTACTGGACTGACAGCTGGGCTTCGTGTACTGGCACTCACCTTTCCTCCATCTAGAAAGGCTTTTCGGTGGGCTCCTGCTTTCCCATTTCTTAGATGTGAAACAAGCATGATTTTAGTATTGACAGAGCCTAAACTATTCAAAATTTCCTTTTCTTCATATTCCTACATTGTGCATCTGTATTTCATTTCTGTTCTACCCAGATTGTATTCTGTTCCATGCTCTTTTGCTTTAAATAGATGTGAGGTGTGAAGTGACGACATGCAGGCAAAGAACACCTTACAGTTTAAATAATGGTTTTGCATCATTTCAAAACTGTTAAATTGGAATTACAATTAAAAAAAATCTTATTGTAATCTTCAGAATAGAGAGAGTATCATGGCATCTTTCTGACTTAGGTTTTGGTCTTCTATACTTTCAAGAAAAGATTTTAAAATCCTTGTAAAACTTCACATTTGTAATCTGCATTCTTCCTAAATAAGTGTCAACACGAAAGAAGGAAGATGTAAGGAAATGGCTATTATTAGTGCTTTGTTCTTTAGCAGAGGAGCTACCTGATTGACTGTGCTTTAAGACCTGTTTTATTAATGAAGTAATGTATTAAGATATCATAAGCCAACAAACCTAACCTATCGATCAAAGAATACATATTAATGAGTGCAGAAGGATTTATATCATATCTATCATTTTAACACCATAAAAAAAGTTTCAGTAACACAAGATCTTTAAGTATTTCCTTAAACAAAAGCGAACAAAAGAATCAAAGAAATTTCACCAAAATTCTTAAGAGAGAGATTATGAACATGTTGCGCAATTACTAATGAATCAATACATGTTAAGTTTGATCATCCTCCCAAGTCTATATAAGGTCTTTGTTTCTTGTGTTACTGCAGAATTTACTTCCACATGTTCATCTGTACTAAGTCATCCCACTGATTTTAATACTGGAATTGTGGTAGGTTTCTGTGGAAGCGGACATTGGCCTCAGTATTCCACACCTACTGAGGATCCTTAGAAATGCTTCTGATCTGATTCTATCATTGATGTGGAAATGAACAAGATATTAAGGAAACAGATTACTGATATCTATGGATAGAAAGTACTTATAGAGGAGATAAAAATTATTATTATTATTGTTTATAACAGTTACTAACTACTTCTACTTTCTTATCTAATCAAAAGCATTAGTTTTCCACATTGTGACATATTTAAACAATATACTGGTTTGGCTTTATCCTTGAAACAATGAAGTACGGAGAGCTCTTCCCAAAGTCATTCAGTTTCTTAAATCACCTGAACTATAAAGATAACTATATTCTCTGTGTGACTGCAAAATCATGCTGTTTGGTGTAAGAGTGGTTGAGAAGGGAAGTTATACTGGAAAAGAGAGAAGGAAAAGTTTAGAATGAAAAATGAAGAATGAAAATGTAAGTAAAAATGAGTCGTAGTAACACTGGCAGACAGCATAATTTTTAAGAATAAGAAAAATTCTGACAGAATGTCAGCTGCTAGCCGCACCAGCAATATCGGTCCAGGAGGAAAGAGAGAGAGTAATTATACTTGGCTTTAGCTTTGCAAATTGCAGAAATGAGATCTTGGTCCTCTTGAAGTCCATGGCAAAAAATTCTCTTGACACCAACAGGGCCAAAATTTTGCTCAGTGCCTTTCTGATGCAAGACTGATACAAAAACCAACTTACTCACTTTGTAGCCAGTGGGAGTTTTGCCACTGACTTCACTGGCAGCAGTGCTGGACCTTTAGCCTTTGGGCCATGAGGCTGAAATCAATGAGTTTTCTGCTTTAAATTAGGTCATGTATTCCAAACCCATTCCTGCAGCAGATTTTCTATTTTATAGCTTTTGCGTTATGACTATAGGAGGGTCAGATCCATAATCTGTTCCACAGAAGTGGAACAATCAGTTTTCAGTGTGCACATTAAGGTGTGCATAGATGTTATGTTGTGTTACGGACTCAATCAGTCTGAGCTCAACTCAGCTGTAACGTAATTCACATTGGTCTCAGTGAAATGACAGTAGAGATAAATCTGGCCCATTTTTTCTATATGAGAGAAAAACCAGGATTTTGTAAATTAAAAAAAAAATGAAAAAGAACATTTGCATGATACTGCTTTTCAGTTTTGTTTTGAAAAGGTTTAACTACAGCAGACTAGTAATCTGTAGCCAAAACTGGTGTTAACAAAGTTGAACATCTTGTTTGCTGTCTAAAATACTGAAATAAAAATGCTAGAAGCAAGTGACTGTCTTTCAATATATATGTAATTTATCTGAGCATGTCAGTCTTGTTTCGAAGTGAAAACTTTGGAGTAATAGAACTTCATTTTCAAAGGAAAATGTAGCCTAAAGGGTATCACACTCCATTTCAAAAGCCCCGGGAGATTTTCTCACTGAGATTCTTACAAATCATGATCATTTCTTTCGGATGCATTAATGGAAAAGTACTAAAAGACAGGAATATAAGAAAATTGCCAGCGTTTCTAATTGTTGTTCTTCTTTTGAATAGAAAAATAATTCACAGTGCTATTTCCATATATATATACATATATATATATATATATATATATATATATATATATTTGCAAGCACATGGATTCTGTGCCATCCAGCAGCATATTTTCATATAATGGATATTATATATATTCATTTGTGTAGTTGCAAGCTGAGCATTCTTTATAGAAATAGATAGTTTTTACTATTTCTGTTTTACTTTCAGCATGCAATAATCATCATTGTCATGTTATTTGAAGATACATAGTATGCATTATCAAATATTTAAGTGGTGTACTTTGACATTATACCTTAAGAGGATAGTATTTTAGTCCAAGATGATAATTATGGGGGGAAAAAACCACTGAACAGTAAATATCTAAATTGCAAAGACCCATTGCAGAAGGATAGGATAGACATGAATTTTTGCACAAAGCTTTTCAAAAAAGTGCTTATTACAATTTAGTTTGATTAAACAGTTTATTAATTTTGATTAAACAGTGAATGCTTCTAGATTGTTCTCCATGAGCAGTTGCAATTTTCATTTTTCTCTGCCCTCCCATCCCCCTTTTGCTCTGTTCCTATGTTTGGTACCGCATGTACAGGATTACTTTTACTTGTATTTTGCAAGCAGCAGGAGGACAGATTAGGTTATGTCAGTGTTCTGGAGGGATATGTCAACTCTGAGCGGCAGAGCTGGGTGCGCATCTCCTTGAGCTGATGTGCATTTGAATTGATAAAGATGCACAGCATTTTAACGGCCCACTTACTGGCTCAAAAGCCATTTGAGCAGCACTGCTGTGCCACTTCCAGCTTTGATTCACCTCCGTGACACTAGCCTGGGTCTTACCTTACTGCTGCTGGTTACTGTACATGAAGCCAGCTCAGCTCAGCTCAGCTGTTTATGATCTATCTATATAGGGTATTTGCAGATAGTGAAAAATTACCAAAATCATGTAAAATCTCATTTTCTGTTGAAAGAAGCCGTCTCCAATACAAAATTTCCATATTCTATAGCAAAATTATTCATTGCAGAA
This sequence comes from Dromaius novaehollandiae, assembly GCF_036370855.1. Taxonomy (NCBI): domain Eukaryota; kingdom Metazoa; phylum Chordata; class Aves; order Casuariiformes; family Dromaiidae; genus Dromaius; species Dromaius novaehollandiae. The sequence goes on from NC_088099.1 coordinate 33,577,000, forward strand.
AGACACATATACTAACTATTGTGCAGTATAGCACGTTTAGAAAAATAGTCAAGACATATCGGCCTTACACAAACCTATATAACATTTTTAATCAGAGAGATTGCTCTATATCTATTCATAAAGATATTCTCTGTCTCTACCAATATATCATAGTGCAGGCTTTTCTTTGCTGAAAAACATGCTTTGGCTTAAAGAGAATGGCAGAGAATCAAGTTAGCTGAGTCAGGCCTAACCAGAACTGCCTGGACAAAAGAAAAATTAAAGTATAGTCTTATTTACCCAGGGGCTTTTGCCCATTTTAGGATGGTTCCAAAAGATCTGAGTGGGTTGCAGGTTGGACGGATGTAAGCGTACTTGCTGCTCAGCTACATGAATGATTTCCGCATGGTACCCGCTCAGAGTTTGGATGGAAGTCTCACAACTTACGGTGAGGGTTCCTTGAGCAATTGATAAGGAAAAGATCTTGGCTGGGATCTTGGATACATTCCTGGGTGACTTAGTATTAGGCTAATGCAAATATGACTGGAATTTTCTGAAGTGAATGAAATGACCAAGGCCATACATTAGACTTTGGAAAACGAACAGTATTCTTCTGTAAAACAGAATCACGGTTACAATGGAAAAGGCATGCAGACCTCCAATCTGGAGTCACAAAATGGTGCATTAAGCTATATCCACTATGAAAAATAGTACAAGGTAAGATAATGCCTAGCATTTGGAAAACGACAGAAGTATTGCATTGAATTGCGTCACACTGCAGGAATTTTCAAAACCCAGTTAGCACACCTCATGAACCAAGAGAATGGCAAAATCCCTAGCACCAGGGCATAATTCAAAGGAAGAATGGCCATTATTGAAACACTGTATGTTTGGACTAACTGTCTGAAAGCAAAATTCTTAGTTTCAAGTAGGAGACAGCTGCATAAGTCAGTTTTGCAACCAGAAAGTGATATGGGAAGCACCATGTGAAAGCAGCCTCACTTTGCATTGAGTATGTGCACTTCAATGAAACAAAGGGATACCAGATTTCTGAAAATGCAGAATGGCAGAGGAAAATTTATGAATGATGAATGTTATCTAGATTCTTTCACCAGCTACCTGAGCATGCTACTGCAGGAATCCCAAATGATATGGCATACCAGATAAACAAAGACTTTGGGAACTGAAAGTGCTAGTAAAAGCCTGCAGCTGTGAGGCACTGTGACAATAAAGAAAAAACACCAGAAGAAACACTGACTTGCCATCTTACATTTGAATGTGCTCTCCCGGGTGCCTTTTGCATATCACACAGGGATTTATAAACTGCAAGGACACTACTCCTTCATTATACAGGTCTTGGTTGTGCATGGACATGGTGGCAGGGTGTACTGGCAAGGGACACAGGACTGAAAAGATGAAGCATTCTTCTGTTTGGCTAAGAAGGGAATTTGTTCCTTCCCAGCAATATGGATATCAAAGGATACCAGTTTTTGTGATGACATTGGGACATGCTATCAATGCATATGAGAGGATGAGGTTTTTTGTTTTTTAGTTTTTTTCCTTAAAGGAAGCTGTGTGTATTGCTGTTTCCCTGACTGGAACATGTACATCTAATGACAGGTTGGGTCTAAGACAAGTGCAGTAAAAGATGCCTTATGTGCCCAAGGGAAATTTATGGGGAAATGTGTTAATGTAGTAATGAGATTCATCTGTAGTTGACATATCAAAGATAAATGTCAACTTATCTATTTGTTAATGGACGTATTAAAAGCTTTGTTTATACTTTCTGTCTTTTTATTTTTTTCTCAAGCACTTACACACAGATGCATTGTACAAACAAATACTTCATTAAAGGTAGGACTGGGAGCCAAGCTAACACTCTGAGTCCAGAATCATGTCAGTTAACCTGATTTAATTGATTTCTTGATACTCCCTTTCTTTTTTATAACATCTATTTTTAGATTTTTGGATAAGGTGCTTCATCTGAGGGAGCACTAGATAATTCTATATGACTGAATGACTGTGTACATCCTATTTTATTAATAAAAATATAATCTGTGGTCTGAAAATGGCACAATACCATGGAACACGAAAACAACGCAAACACTAAAACCCCAAAAGCTTACTTAGAACGAGTCACTGAGGCAAAATGGATAGGAAGAGTCTAAGATTCCCGAATTCGAGTGACCTGGTTAGGAGATAAATGTTTCAAAGAAACCTATTTAAATACTACAATCATTTTGTTTAAACTGATTTCTAAGGAGCTTTTCCTCTTGCTACACAGCTACTTTTACAGTATCTGTGAGTCTGAGAAAATTGGCCTTAAGTCTAACTAATTATTCATTATATGTCTAGTTGCAGTATATACCCCTAGTGTTGCCACTTGGACACACACACAAAAAAATTTGATTTAAAATAGTTCTAGAGTAGATCATGAGAAATAAGGTCATATCCACAGCTAGTTGTATAATACAGAAAGGAATATTTTGTAATCATATATAACATATTTTGTAATGCAGTGCAAACCACAAGCTTAGTTTTGGGGAAAACAAAAAAATTACTTCCTTAGACCAGGCACCAAATATTTTGAAAAACAACAGGGATTGGATCTTTTGTTGTTTCTTAATGTTTGAGACTAACAAGATGAATTTTCAGTTTGTTCTTCTACAGTCTTTTCAATAAGTGAAAGACCAAATGTTTTTAAAAAGTGCACCTAATCTCAGGTTCTTCAAAGCTGTATTGTTGATGTGATTGAAAGTAGAATTTTGAAGGATATCTTGTACAATAATTATACTTTACAAGCTGGTACAACGTTATATGTCAACATCCAAAACTACAACATTTTCTCTTCAATTCTCTCATTTGGGCATGCATCTCATTACCTTTGACAGCTGTATTTGATGTTTCTGAGCAATTAGATAAAGCACTATGCTATGTGTGAGTTTATGGGAAGGTGTAGAGGTTTTTTATACAGGATTACTCATGAGATGTCATATTACTTCTCAAATAGATAATTGATTTTTTTCCCAGAGTGAATAAAAAGCCACACTTTAAATAATAACTACTGAATTTCAGTATGAATCTATGAAAATTTTGGAATCACAGATACTCTCAAATAACAAAGAGGATTTTAATAGCAAAAAATTAAATGTGAAGTTGTTTATATGTTAACATGTAGATTTTCTTACTTTCAGCTTTCTCAGACCCTCAATGGCTTCCTATGAATACATGTCATTGAATAATTCTAGCGTCTATGAAGATCCAGAATTTCCCATTAAGCAAACAGGAGCCTCATCTGCTGAAAAAATACATGATTCAGCACAATATCTTGCCTCTGTCTTTCCAAAGAAACTTTTCATTGTTCATTCCTTCTGAACAACGTTAAAATAATAACTTACAGAAACATAAACTTCCATTCTGCTTCCTCATTATGCTTAGTGAAGTTAATAGGACTACATGCATGCTTAAGCATATGCTCTAGAGCTTTCTTTGTAGGTTGTGGGTCGTAATGGCAGGGGAATAATATTTAATTAAGGATGCAAGTTTTATTCATACTTCCATTGCGCTGTTATTTCTGATAGTGAAGGAAATTATTTTAAAACTGTGCTGGCACTAAGTCTGTATTCAGCATGATTTCAAAACCACAGAGTGGTCTGTTAAATTCTTCTGGCATGTTAAACTTGGAACGTGAAAAGTTAAGGGACTATTCCTGCAAATCCCTCGCTTGCAAGAATAAGTACTTACAGGACTGAGCTGCAAATCCTGAGGTTCTTTCTGTGTTTTCACTGGAAGCCAGGTGGAATAAAAGCCCGGGTGAGAATGCAGGCACTGAGCCTGGCACCTAGCTTGTACCTAAGCTCAGTCAGGATCCAGATCCAGTTAGTATCTCTGCTTAAGACCCTTGAGGAAAATAAAAATCTCCCTTTTAGATGATAGCCTAGCAGTTGGAATACTTTTTAGAAAGTGAAAAATTCTAGTTCAATCTTTGTCTCGTATCAGAATTAAATCTATATCTCTTTTAGGAGTGTACATTAGCCATCAGCCTTATAGGCTATTCTGAGGAAGGAGCATATTCTCAATGTTTTAGCTATTGTAGGTCATATTTATTATATGACTATAATTGATAATTGACAAATGTATGTCATAGAGGGAACAAGAGCCAGCATCACTTATTTAGGGAGAAGTTTAGGAATTTTTGCTTCTGCTCCCTTCAGTATTCAGTGTTTTACTTTTAGCAGTCCCTAGATAGTTTTGTGGACTGCCAGTTTTCTACTTCTCTGTAGAGTTCCCTTTGAATTCCTCTCTGCGGCAGTTCTTTCCATAGATATCCAGCACAAGATTGCTGGTTCTCTTCCAGGAGCCAAATATTTAGAAATTAGACACTGTATTGCCTAATATCAGGCGATTGAGCTATGTATTAGATTTTTGTCCTTTGTCTTTACTGAGGTAAGTTTCCGACTGACAGGCGGGAATGGAAATGAAACAACATAAGCTGAGCTTTGATCCAAACTGAATTTCTCTGTGTTCCTTTGATATTAGATATAGAAAATAGTAATGCTAGAAAGCATGGGAACACTATTTAATGTTTAATATGGCATGGGTTTATCATATTCTTACCAGACTTTTCACAGTTGTAGTACCTAAAATTTTAACCAGATGTGTTTGAGGAAATATAAGGTATAAATGGTAAGAAAATTTTCATTTTTTGAAACAATGGTAGTCATCATTAAATTTAATTCCAGTGTTTGTATATCAGTTTGGTGAACTTCCATCTTACCAGAATAAATAACACTTCTAGCTATGCATTATTCAGCACTTGCTTATGCTCAATATGCACACAGGAAGACTTATTAAAATCAGATTAAAATCAGATTATTATTTTGCAGAATCAGACCAGTATTTCTGAGTCTTCCATCTAACGCTGACCCAGCCTCGATATTATATGCCCAAAATATTGTTGCAAATCCTAGATAAAGTTCCAGCCCCTTTGAAGTCAAATATTTCCATCGGCTTTATCAGGTGCTGAGGTTCACTCAGCTCTTATTCTATTTACAAATGCAAATTAAGTTATTGTAGAATGAAAGTAGAAGATACTTTTAATAAAATGTTTCCTTTGTGTGAATGAATACTTAATACTGCTGGTTAAATATAAAGGGAAGGATTGACCGTAGTGCCAGATGCACCCAAGTCTAGCAAGGTTGTTGCATTGTTCTACAGAACTGCTGTGGCTTTTAATATTCAGGCCTTTTGTCTCTGGTCTATTATAGCAGTGCTGTACAGAAAGCTTCTGCAAGTGAAGTGGGACTCTAGGTATGCAGACTTGAATACCAATATTTACTTTTTTTTCCCTTTTTTTAGCTGTGCTCAAATTTTTATTGAATTTGAGTTCTGAAAACAAATGTATAGCCTTGTACTCAGAAATAAAGCCTGTTGTGTGCACTTTACATCTTTGGTTTTGGTGTTTTTCTACTAAAATCGTTACCTTGCTTTGTTATTTCTGTGCTGTGTTTTGAAGACTGGAGTGACCTAGAAGTGTATTTTCTGCCATTAAATCAAACTCATGCCACTGGTATCCCAGGGGACCAAAAACTCCAGGTTAAGAATAACTGTGTTACAATATGTAGTTCCTTGATTATTGATAGGAATCATTGCTTGCTTTATATTAGCATGGGCCAATGAGTGACTGAAATGCAGATGAAATATCAACTATTTAAGAGACAAATTAAAACTTGTATATGGTGTATACAACTCTGTATCCATATAGAGAATGCCTCTGGGAGGTATAAGATTAGGAAATCCTAAAAAATCCAGTGTATTCAAGTTCAAAAATATGAGACAGAAATAGAAATAGCAGAGGGAAATTTGGAGCAGTCGTGTGTATAGTGCCTCTTAGTTTTACTGTAGCTAGACAGTGAAAAGAGAAAGACAGACATTATTAACAACTGTGCATTTTGCCGATTTTTAGAAGTCTTGTGGTTCCAGGATACCTATCTGATACACTTTCTGTATTTCCATATCGCTTACACCTGTGGCTATTAAAGCTCAACTTAAAAAAATATACTGGGAACTCACTAGGTATTAACCACTAGATTGTATTTTTATCTCTGGTCTAGAGGAAAGGCAGAGTCTGGTTGTGACACGCTGGGGTAGCCCTGGAGAGGAATGCAGCCTCTCTGTGGTCAGCAACATGACACTGGCTTTTTTGAGCAGCCTGTTCAGCTGTCCAGTGGGTAAAATAGAAGCTGTTTCTTATTTCCTATCCCTTTTTTCCTACACCTCTTTAGGAAATGCAGGACATAAACCCTGTTTTCTTTTTCTTTGTTCCTGCAGTACCGTGGAAGTGCTTATTTTGACCAAGGCTGAAAGATCCCACAGGTAAGGCCAAAATGCAGCCTTCAGAGCTGACTGGTGCCTGGGGCCGCCCGCGGCTGCAAATGCGGCAGCGAAGTGCTGATGACAACCCTGTTCTAGCGTTTCACACAAACAGTTCTGCTCCCTGCCAGCTGTGAGATGTGCCAATCAACTCGGCAGCACATGACCTGACATGCATCATAATTGTGAACATTACCAGCATCTGCTTCTCATCCAGGAGGAGATTATTTTTCTGTTTTGCGCATTGCAAGAGAACTTTTCGCAGGGAAAAGGCACACGTCGATAAGGCTCCTGCTGGTGGTCTAAATGTCACCCTTCCATCTCTGAACCCTTCAAAGGCCAAAAGAGCAAAACTGTAGAATTTCTATTATATAGGGCAAACAGGTTTCAGAGAGGTTAAGTACCACGTGCCATTATGCTGTGATAGTTATCTTTGTAGCACATCAAAAAGGAGGAAGGGGTGAGACAGAGGCGTCATGCTATAATTTTGGAATGAGCGAGTAAGAGCAGTCAGTAGTCCCTGCTGCATGGTCAGGTCACCAGTGCCAATGTGCCGGAATTCAGATACTGAACGTGACACAGCTTTGGCTGTGTCCTTCACTGAATGATCCCTGAACACTGCATGGGTCCAAAAGCAAAAGGGATAGAAAGCAAACCCTGAACGGAAATGTTTCCACTAGGGACCAGTGGGAACGCAAGAGAAATTTGAGGAAGGATGGAGACAACAATTTAAAGAATTTTTTTCTATCATGACTAGTGTGGTAGTAGCCAAAGAAAAAGAACTGATAATGATGATCAGGGATTTTAAGAAATGTCTATATTTTGTTTCAGGAAATTTTTGGTTGCATATTCTCCCTTGATTTTATGTGGAAGTACATGGTATTCTATCTTAAAATTATGTTGGAATTGTTGTTAGACACTTTTTTATCCTTATTTAAAAAATATGTAAAACATCTCTGCCAATAATAAGGTGGTTATTGAAAGAGAATTAAAAAGACCAAATTATATAATTTTGAGAATATGTTTAAAAGCTTCAAATCTATCTTTTCCATGTGGCTTTGCACTAGTGTGTTCTCTTTACCAAAAACATCTAAATTGGCAGTTTTTGATTAAAAGCCAGGGGAGAGCTGTATAATGTAGCTCCAGTGGATTTAGTGGATGATTAGACCTCACTAACTTTATGAATATACTTACATTAATTTGTTACCCAGTAAGGAGACTGCGCTGGCTGTTTTTGATGTGCTTTTAGCTGCTACAGTTCGGGCCCAATCCCAGAGGCCATATTCCAGCATAGCTCCAGTGGAATAGAGTAAACCCTTTGCAGAAACAAAAGACAAACAAACTATCTGGAGCTGCTAATACCATAAAGTCAGTGTGAGGGTTTCTGCAAGCTGCTGCAACCTACCTTATGCCAGAGGGAGAACACAGATGTTGTAGCCTTTGGCAGAGAAATGCACAGCCAGATGAGGCAATATTTCTTTCAGTACATTCCTTTTGCAGCTCCTGGCGATAGGTTTTCTGTAGTTTCCTACAGAGCTGCAAATAGAAACTAAAGCTGTTCCTGAATCACTGAACCTTCAAGAAGGTGACAGGTGAAAAACAGCCAGCCATTTTTTAGCAGTGTGAGCTCCCACTGCAGTGTCATGGCTTTCTAGTTAGGATACAAAATTTACACTTCCACTCATAATGATTAAATTCTTGGCCAAATTCTATAGTCAGTTCTACTATGTTAAATTGATTTCAATTTATAATACTAGAACTAGAGAAAAAAATCACTACCTTTTTTCTTTTTTCTTTTTGTAAAGCACAGCAAATGCATTTCTGAAATAGTGACGGGAAATGCACATTTACAACAGAGACCAAGTAGAACACTGCGACAGACTGGCAACCGACACAGGAAATAATCTGTTAGACTTACAGATCACATGAAATATGTCAGAATGGAATAAATAGGAATTTTCTCTCAAACAGCTACATAGATGTTTGCTTAGCGATTCAGAAATTTCAAGGAAAATCTATATAGTTATGGAAAGGAAAAGTAGAAATGAAGATCTGTCTTAAATTTCTGGCCATAGCTATTTCTTTCTTAAATCCTTTGACTGGGATGATTATAAACTGAATTTAGCCTTTTATCTTTTAATTCTTCTCTTAGAGAACCCAGGGCATATTTTTGTTCTATATTTATCTAAAATCCCATTCCTGGGATATCCAAAGCAGAAGAACTACTAAATACCTGAAAGCAATTTACTCTCTTGGGATCCTGTCTCCTGCACATTCTAGAGATTATTTGTCTTCTGGTCCAGGCATTGGGCAGCATTTTATTAGCTAATTCAAGTGACTAAGAGGCACCCTGCAATAACTGAGCAGTTTTGAAAACAGAAATTTCTTTTACACTAATTTTGATTTTCAGTTATCAAAACTTACACGACTGGAGAGAATAGTAGATATTCAGTTTTTCTCTATATTTGTTTGGCAATTATTATTGTCTAGACTCTTCCCATTTTATTTAGGAGATACTGAATGGTGGTGCCTTGGAATAAATGTTCATATCTCCCTAAATGTTCGTTCACTGGGTTAGTGATGTACTTGCAGTTTCAACAGCCTGCTCAAGGTTATGTGGTGAGATCTTGAGCGAGCTTAAACATTGCTATTAGGATAAATAAACCTGAGATTACAAATCTTGTAGTTATTCAGTATACTGGATGAAAAGATAAAAACATGCAGACACCTCTGCCCCACAACAGTATCACAGATAACAGACTGACGGGATTGTGATTCAAGTAGGTCCCTCTGGTCAGATTGTGTGTGTTTACACACAGCAGTGAATCCTGTCATTGCTCCCATTACAATATTCCAGTATACTTTTTTGAATGCTGTTCCTTTGAAGGCTGAAATCATGTTCTCCAGTCAAAGTTTGAGTAAAATGGGCTTTTGGCAGGAGATTCAACATGTAATAGGATCATTTCAATCTCAACTTTCCAGAATAATAACTAAAATGCTCTATATTTATTCCCCCTTTACATAAAGTGGGAATTCTGCATAACCATGGATCCATCCATCACCCTCAGACTCTTTGGGCACACCCTCAATTCCTTTTTAAAGTAAACTGGATCAAATTATGTGTTGCCTGAAAAGGGTAGGCACAGTTTATGAACTGTTACCTTCCATTCCACCCATTGGAAGCTCATCTCTTCACTCCCACTTGTTGGAAAATGACAGTTTTCTTATGTTCAGCATAATAACTGAAGGAGCAGAGGTGCATTCAAAGAAACATAGGCAAGGTTATAGAGAATAGATATGTCTATTTTAATGCAACATTTTACCACCTAGGTTCACTCTTCTCTAGTTTCTAGGAGTAGAAGTGACATTACACTTACAAAAAAGCTTCTGAGAAGTCAAGTGCATGATGAGTGTCTAGTCCTCTAAGCCTACCTGCAGCTCCATGAAACAGTCAGGAGCATGGGAGGCAGAAGATATGACTTTTTTAAGGTTGGCCTTGAAGTTGTTCTCAAACAGCCTCTCATGCTTTTCAGCTGGTGGGGATACCTAATGTCCACCATGCAGGCACAGTATCTTTGCTGGGCTTCACGCTAGCATGTGTACAGATGTTCTTATACCAAGAGAGAATAAGACTTAGGAAGAACTTAACAAGATTATAAAGTTCTGCTGAGGATGGGTGCTGCTATCCCCAAGGCAAGAGCCACCCCAGTCTAATTCCTGCTCTGTGGCTTGCCTTGTAGCTGATACCAAAGCTACTTGCATTGTTTTTCTAATTTCTCTAGCACAAGTAAATGTAAGAAGAGTGTACACAGGCTGACACAAAGCAATATATGAATAGCTAAGGTTGCTGTGAAGTAGCAGGCTGGGGTACAGGACCCGTTTAGTTGCTTTATCACTGCTCTGTCCAGGACAAAAATCACTAGCCTATGCGCATCATGCATCATAACCTGAAGGCCTTTCCCAGCCTGCCACAGATTCCCACAGACGAGGAATGTGGAGTGGGGCTTTGTAAGGGGTCGGTATCATTTTGTGAACCCTCTTTCTATCCCAGCTAGCTTGTCTCTATTTGTCAGAGGTAGGAGAGGATATGCATCTTCAGTACCAAAAGACACTAAGAGGAAATCCTTGTCAATGGCAAATTACAAGCATGTTGCCAAAACATTTTGGGCTGGAAGACTGGCAGGGGCAGAACTGCCTTGAGGCTTCCAGATTTGAGCTGGATTGTTACCATGGATTGAGCTAAAGCCTTACCACTTATAAATTTGAGGTCATGTCCTTAGACAGACTAACAAGGCAGAAGGTACTATGTATGCTGCTTTCCAAAGGAAACAAGTATAACATTCTTGGCACTGAGAAATGGTGCTATCAAAAATTCTTCCATATTACTCTTAGGTGAAACAAAGATGCCTAAGCAAAAAAGCAAGTATGGCAATGCTCCTGTGTAAAGGTCTGAATAAATCAATTCGGTATAAGCAAAATTTAGAACATGTATTTCCATTTTTATTCTGCTGTTTCAAAACAGCAGTTTGTTTAATGCATCTATGCAAAGAGCACATTTAACAGACAGATGTGACATCCAGATACTACTTTGCCAGTGGAAAACCAGCCCCAAGTTAATACATGAAAACAGTTGTACACCTTCAACATTAAATGAGCAAGAAACATAAATAAAATAAACAAAAATTAGCTTGCAACTTATAATGCTTCGCTAAGGGAATGAAAGTACGATCCATAGATGTATTCTATAACATTTCAGTATTATCATTATATGATATCTGTACCTTTTTTATTAACAGAGGCTGCTCATATTCCGCATTACACCTTCACGTTGCATATGATGAAAAAGTGTGATTGTCCTTTAAATCACATGTACCACACTGTACAATAACATTAAAGAAGGCTTTTGTGTCTTTCACTCCTTTGCTAAAAAAAAAAAAAAAACCTTATTAAATGTTGATTATAGAAAAATCAATCTTTCAAGAAGAGCTTGACTATATTTTTTCAGCTGTGGAAGTTTCTGCAAAAATATCTGCACAAGACAAATTTAAGTATGTAAGGTTAATATCTTTTTTGCCTTTTTTCTCTTTATTAAACATATTTCAGAATATTAATTCTGCATACAACTACTGGAGACTTTTCCTTCCTCTTATTCATTTCTTGTCTTTAATGATATGTATTTTCATAATGTTTAAAAATATTACTCTCTCTACAAAACATTTTTATACCTTATTCTTTATATGCATTCCAACTAATTTCTGTGTGAGTTTCTTATTCTTTGTATGAGGAGAGTGGGCTCTTCTCCAGATGTATTTTCTTTTGTTTTTCCCTATTCCTCCTCCCCTGTGTAAATACTGTTATGAAAGCACATTTAACAAAAGACTACTGACTATAATAAAATCCTAATGTAGAACAGCAGTGACATGATACACCACACATCCACTTGTGTAGTCATTATCAACAATAACAGAAACAGGATCAAGTGATAGAAATATATTTGATTTAAATCAATCATTTTGGGGGTGTATTTATTCAAGATCCTTCAAGTAGAGATGAATAGCAGGTTTCCAAATGTGATATTATTGGGGTAAGCAAATGAGTCGTTATTTATATTATAACGCAATGGAACTGGGTAAGAACAACACTATAAGAGGGAATAAGCAGTTATATCTAACTGTTTTTTCTATTACATTCATCACCACAGGGTATAGCTGTATATGTCAGGTCAAGGTCAGTGATCTTTGTTCACACGAATCATTCTGAGTGCTAATGAAAACCACTCTCTGATGCAGTGTGCAAACACCATCAGTTTTGGCGATGGGAACATCTGACTGATTCACTTCTGTGAGCCAGAATTCACAGGTGAGGCACAACAGTGGGGGAAATCAAGGGGGTAGGATGGCATGGTTGGCAGAGGCCATAGTAGGAGAACATCATTGAAAAAAGGGGATAATTTTAAATGAAAGGACAGGACAACGCTGCTGCACCCTAGGCTATGGCTTTTTTACACCTTGGCTGTTTGAGTTTCAGCACCAAAGAAGGGTTCTCAGCAACAACAACAAGAAATTAAAAACTCGTTTCTGAGTCAGTCTCCAAAGAATCAATTTTAAAGTTATGATAATGGTGCATCCTAATTATCTTTCTCCACAAGCTTCTTGAAGTCAAGGAAACACAAACAGAATACAGTGGCACAGAAAGGAGGTTTTATTTTTCTTTTCTTTCAATAGGAAAATCAGTGAGAATTCTGCATGCATTTTCTCCGCATCTCAAGTGCCCAGATAGAGAGAATGATATGCCTGGTGGAGGTGCTGAGGATATGCAGATAAATATGTATATACAAAAATAAACATCAACAGTGGAATATCTTCTCAGAGTTGCTGCAGTCACTGCTATAATTTGACACACAGGTGGATTTATTGTCAAGATTACAAACAAAACTTACACATATCATTTGTACTTATGAGACGTACTGCTCTGCCAAATCCTCAGGATGGCAACTGCATTTTAAACAACATTTTCTTGCTTGAAAGTTGCTAATACTCCATCTCTGTGCCTGAAAGATTTTAATCATTACATCTAAGTAGACAAAAACCTCAGTGAATATTACATTCCTTACACTGCAAGTATCATTTTACAAAAAAAAGGACGGAGGCCCAGGCGAGGCAAGGGGAGGAACAGGTTGACCCCGGCAGTCCCCAGAAGCCCAGCAGGTGCTCTGCAGGGGTGAGGGGGTTGCTGCATCACCCACCGCGCGTGGTGGCGCGGTACGTGGGAAGTGGGAATCTCAGGTTGAGTTACTCATCGTTTCGGAGTCAGGAGTGTGCGGAACCACTGATTTTGACGGCAGAAGAGAATTTACACATGTTTTTCAGTCAAGGTGTTGTAGGAGGACTTGTGAGCTGGGAGAAGGAGGTTTATGCCGAGAGCTGTTATCCGCCAGGCGCGGAAGCGCTCTGCTCCGGGAAGCCACCCGTGCCGCGCTGGATGCTCGCCCTTCTCCGGACGACCACGCGCAACGCCGCTGCCCCGCGCCCGGGGATGCGCCCCGGCAGCTGGGGCGCGGCGCGGCCCCGGGGCGGAGCGGGGCGGGGCGCTGCCCCCGCCGGAGCCGCCCGCCGCTGATTGACGCCGCGCGGGCGGAGGCGGGACCGCTCCCGCCCGCAGCCGGGCAGCGGGGCCCCGCGCCGCGCCGCCCCCGCTGCCTGCCCGCGCCGCGGGTCCTCCCCCCGCGCCGGCCCTGCGCGCCGCCCGCCCGCGAGCGGCATGGCCGGCGCGCTGGGCAGGGGGGCAGCGTGCTGGAGGATGAGGAGCGCGGCGGGCGGCAGAAGGGAGAAGCCGCCGGGAGGCAAGCCCCAGCCGCGGCACGGTAAGGGGGCGGCGGCGCCCCGCGGCCCGGGCCTCTGCTGGCGGGCGCTGCGCTGCGCTGCGCGGACTCTTCCCGCGTCCGCGGCTCCGCCGCCCCGAGGCGCGGAGCGCCGGGCAGCCTCGCGGTCTGCGCGCGGCGCAGCCGAGCCCAAGTTATCCGCGACTTGTTCTGGCCGCGTGTCCAGTTTGGGGGTGGGGTTCCCTTGCGGCCGCGTTGCGGGTGCGAAGAGCGAACGCGCTCCCGCGGCTCGCCCGGACTCGGCTGCGCCTCATGTCTTCTGTTTACCACATGCCGAGGCGGGGGGTGAGGAACAGTGTTCGCCTGGGTTCTGGCATCTTGCTTTGCTGGAGGCTTTTTGATTGTGGCAGGAGGCATTTTCAGCCTGGCAAACGCCAATAAATCTAGGAAGAGTCCTTCGAAATCTTCTTGGCTTGTGTATGTCTGGTCTCTAATGCTTGGGAAGCGTTGTTAAAAATACCTGGGCTGTGTGTTCTTTCCCCTCATTACTTGTTCAGGGAAATAGATGCTCTTTTCTAAGGCTAGACTGTGTGCAAGCAGTTCTTCCAAAACCAGATCCTGACTCTGAAAATAGAGCTGGAAGTGGTGATATATGAACTATTAAGTGTTTGGGTTCATGACCCCTCGTGTGGGGAATGGTGAATTTGGTTACCCAGAGCCAAATCTGTCATGTACAGTTTCCTTAAGGTACCACTTGGCTGTCACTGTTGTCTGCTTTGAGGAACAAACCCAACTGTTCGTGGATACGGGTCAGAGTGTCTGGAAATCTCACTAGAATCTCTTTGAGCAGTTTGTTCTCTGTGGGTTTTAAAACCACTATTTGGTAAGTGTATTTGCATAAGTCTCTGACCTAACTCCCCAAACCAAAAGGAGCTGTTCAAATTATGTTGGAATTCTGCTATAATTTATGCTGTTTGTTGTTGGATATGTCAGCCCACAAAGTAACTTTGTGCCTTTTTCAAAGAAAATAATTTGGCAAACTCTCAGAAAGTACTCCTTCAGAAATACATGCAGCACTGTAACACACGCAGTAATCTCGACGGCAGAAGTGTTGTGCTGACAGGGAGCCTGGAGTCTTGAGCAGGCTCATTCTGAAGAAGGTGCTTGCTATGAAAGTGATACCACCCAGTGCAGATCTAAAATAAATTAAAAAAAAAAAAGTTGTTGTTTCTGGTACTGACCATCATATGAATATTTCTGGCTTACAGTGACTTTACAGGCACAGCTCCTTTTCTGTCTTTGACTTGTTTGTGCCTCTTCTCAGGAGTCAAGGAGGAAACGGACTAACAGTCTGAGCAAAGTTTTTGTCAGTGGGTATTCCCCCCCCCCCCCCCCCCAAAAAAAAAAAAACACTCTAGAAGAAATGGCTGTGCAGGAAAGGAAGTGTTATCCAGTTACAGAATAAAAATATGACTTGAAAAATAGTTACTACTTTTTCTTCTATTAATTATTATTGTAATGCTAGTAGCGAGGAATAACTAGCATGAAAAAGAGAGTTGGTAGGATCTCTTTAAGTTACAAAACCTGTTATTCATGGATATTATGCAATAGCAAGGCACTTTGACTAAAATCCTGGATGCAGTGAAGTTGGTGGGAATTCTGCCGCTGTCTTGAGAAGAGCCAGCATAATGTATGAGGCCAGGTTAAAAACCTTTGACTGAAATAGTCATGCAATTATGGCAAAATTTATAATACTATCGTATGCTGCTATGATTAAAATAGTATCAAAGTAGCTATACCATAAACTAGTTAAATTAAGGAGCTATTTTATAATTTGCTTCTGATTCAGATTAACAAAAAGGTGCAGTGTGCTTCAGTCAGTGTCATGGTTACTTCGTGTAAATGTTTCATAAAGTATCATATGCCACTAAATTCTCATTTACGTATTTGCTTTAACAACATGTAACATTAAATTACACTGGGGCACATGTATGTTGCATCTTAATTTTCACCTGTACTTTAAGGATAATCACTTTCTGCTGAGCTGCTTTTCCAATGTGCACTGGACTTACTTATGAGGTTGTTTACTATCCATTAGTAACCCCAAATATAAGGTAAAAACAAAAATTAGACCTAATTTGTGTGTCCCTAACACTAATTTTCTGCTACAGTGAGATTTGTGGAAAAAATATGCAATAGCATTTTTGTATACTTCTTAAATTTTCAAATTTATAGAAACACTTTATTTTCCAGGAATGGAATCCCAGGTAAATTTTGGCTTTTGTAGGTGGTATTGGCCACTTTGTGTTGGAATGGAGAATATACTTAAAATGTTCAAACTAAAAGTTTATAGGGGTTATAAGTAAGATATACCTAAAAATAAAATTGTGATATGTGAGCTCTCAGCATTTTTTAAGTGGCAAACAGATTTACAGGTTTGACTCATTCATGCATGCATGCAATTATCAAAATGAAGCAAGAACTAGTCACAACTCACAACAGAACTGGGAGGTATCAGAGAGATAATTTAAATTTGGGGAAACAATGCTGTTCTTTGCTATTCTCTTTTTGCTGCAAAGCCATTTTAATTGGCTGCGAGCCTCTCCTGGTATAAAGTAGCATAGCTCTATAGATCTCAGTGGTACTATTATGACTGACATCAGCTGAGGACCAAGCACAATGTTTCTATGTATGTTTGGATTAAGAGATCTTTATCCAATCATCACTTTAAGGATCTAATCTTGCTGGGAGCTGCATGAATACTGAGTTGTGAGCACCTGTAGTTACCAATACGTTTGCTAGGATTGAGTAAACCTGCTATTTAATAGAATGGAGTTACAGCTCTTTTCCAGCTTTGGTGTTCTCGCCTTTTATATAGGTAAATACAGCTGTAGTTTTATTTTTTCATGGGGCTATTTCATATCAAGTGTGCTCATGCAGTGCTTTACCATTTTAATTAAAAAAATATCAGTTGCAAGTAAACAAACTAATTTTTTTTCATAGTCATATCATATACTTTTGTGACTTGAGACTTTTCTGCACTTCTCAGTTATTTTAAAGCACAGAGTTTTCCCTATGACACCATGTACAGAAATTCTTGTTTTACATAGTATGAAAATACAGAAAATCAGAATTAGGACAATATAAAACAGGACTAGCATTTCCACCCATTATGGTTTAGACAGTAGGCTAAGTCTTTGTCAAGACTTTGGCAAAAAGTTCAAGATCCTGGTAAGGGGATGAATATCAGTGGTCTTGTAAAAAGCCAGCTTTTAAACGATTTAGTATTGGATTAGCATTGGCACATTAAATGTAAAATCTCTCAAGAGCTTGAAAATCTAGATGGATGGCTACAGCCAGAATTCTATTACAAGTACTCTCCAGGTAGGAGATGTTATAGAGTACCATAATGGAAACCACAGTGTAAATCAAGTAATGTTTTACAGTAATACTTAAGAAAACTTCTAAGTATTTGCATGCGTTGAAAAAAAGATTGTTGTTGTGTCCCCGGAGGAGCAGGAACGTTTGTGACTAGAAGTTGTGAATCAGAAAAATGTTCAAATTATCTGTCACCATCAAAAATAACTTCTGGAAAGAAAGCAATATTTTGTATGTATTTTTAAAGCTATGTGAGCATTTGGTAGTAAAACACAGTTCTGCATCTTTAGTATTAAAACAATTACCAGGGAAAAATAGCATACATAAATAGTGCAGGATGTATGTGTAGGGGTGTATGTGTGTGCATACAGGTGATATTTTAAACACAAAATTATTACTTCTTAAATTATTTGATTTTTAGTGCTCACATAATGTGCCAGAATCGAAGTCCTCCCTGTGCTTCATCCAGCCCAATGAAATCGGTTGGTATCATGCCAATCTATTGGATCATGCCCAGGTAGGCTGAATAAATAGCTGTGAGCTATAGTGGCAAAGAGCTTTTTTTTTTTTCTTTTTTTTTTTTAATCTGGACCTGCTGACTAAGTTTAGTCTTAACCTATCTAGAGGTGTCTCAGAACAAGACTAAAACTATTGTCTCCATTTCTGTTTGGTCTTTATTCTTTCCAAGAGTAACAAAGGTTGTAGAGAGGTGAGGATAGGAGTCAGTGTGTTAGCGCTCCAGAGACCTGGATTTATTTAACTGTATTGAACTAATGAAAGAATGGGGAGGCAGAAAAGAACCTACAAACCTGTCTATTGTTTTCCTCATGTATATGCTTAGATGTGTGCATGTATGCTAGCAACTTTTGGTTGCTACTGGACTGGACTAATTCTAGAATTGTCAGTAGAGAAATGAAGATGCCTGTAAATTGTGCCAGAGCTTTCCAATTTCAGATGTTCTTATCTTCACACATTTCTTAATGAAATATTCAAGTGTGCGCTCTAGTTTTTCTGCTAGCTTGTTCATTTTTTTTCCTCCTCTGTCTCCTAGAAGTAATGTCCTTTATCATATTCAGGTAATCATAACCAAATCTTTTGTTATGCTGGAGGTGTATTTCCCTACACCTCACTTTTTATATGTGGCTTATTGTCCTATTTGTAAAAGTATAATGCCTACATGAATTTCAGACATTTACATATCCAATTAAAATATCATAACAGAAGTTTTCTTCCTGAAGCAAGTAAACCTGCTTTCTGTGATCAGCTTGTTTAACCTGCAGGTAGATGCTAAATCATGTAACATTTTTCTAGCCTATACGTTCATACCGTTTGAATGTTGATGTTATTTCTACTACCGTATCACTTTGAAGCCGCAACTGAGGTTGGGGTCCTTTTATGGTAGACAGTAAGTGTGGGTTTGCCATGTGCAGTGACGATCTTGTTGTGAAGACTTGTCATGCTGAACAAGCAGACGGATAAAGGCTTTGACCCGGAAAACAAGAATGATTGGTTTACCAAGCGAGTTTTAACTAACTTAACCTTTTCTGTCGTGTAAGCACCAGCTGATACCTCTTTACTCGGGTTAATCAGACTAAATACATAATACAATTCATAAAGAGCTTGTGTGATTTAGGAGTAGCATTGACTTTTCTCACTGGAACTTAGGGCCCTCAGTAACTCAAACCCTTGATAATGATGCTTTACAGTCTCTGATTTTTTGATGTTTGAAAAATCTGAATCTTTGGCTTCAGCAATGTTTTTCAAATCAGTTCACAATGCTGTTGTTAAAAAAAAAAAAAGGCATAACTCTTCTTGGACAGGAAAGTACATGATAAAACCAATAAATTCTTATTACACAGCTGAACATGCTTTTTTTTTTTCTCTCCTATTTCATCAAAGAGGTTATTTATGATGCTGATAAACCCGTAGCATTACAACTTACTTATTTCTAATTAAATCTAAGCAATCGGACGCACAAAGCCATAGATTATTTTAAATCTGAATTACACTAGAAGGGCAAACCTACCATCTAGAATGTAGAAGTGGACTGCAAATACAATTTTATGATATTCATTTGAATTTAATTTCTGCACAGAAGTATAATTAAGAAAACAGACTTTCTTTCCATACCATAAGCAGCTTAAAAAAAAAAAAGTTTGAAAAAATTAAAGGAGATTTGGAGAGTTTTAATCAGACAGGTCACAAATCATTGCTAGTAAATGCAAGGTGTGTTTTAATTTTTCTTTTTTTTTTTTACCTTTTATCTTCATCCTGTGGCTTTTGCTGTTTGACTTTTTTTGTGTGAAACTTGGTGAAATGATTACTCTGACAGAACTATAGAAACTGTCTCATTTTAGTACATTCTGATTAAGTATTTTATATTTTGAGTAACCATGGCTCAGGGGCATTTTATATTCACATCTGGCAGTTTCCAGTCTTAGTATGCAGTTTACTGTCTTTGTCTTTCCATTTAGCCTTGCCATGTTGTAACAATGAATCATCTTGTCCATTAACTAAACTTGGAATGTCTGTTTATGCACTAAATTTGTTTCATCACGTTGCCATAATAATTGATTGGCAACTCCAACTGCTTTCCCATATGTATTTGGGCTGGACTTTACCCAGTGTTGTTCTGAGTAACAGAAGGATAAGCCATCACAAAACCTGGAATATCTTTATTCTGTTAAGATTCAACTTTGTAATTATATGAAATCATAGTAGAGTTGTAATACATATCTATAACAGTTAAGCCAGGAATGTTGTTAGTGTAGGTTCACTTTGATAAGTTTTGTTTCACTGATGGATTTTAAATTAGTGGTGATCAAAATATTGAAGCATTAAATAAAAGTATAAAGGTATTGTTGAGTGCTGTGTTGTCTAAGAATATTTTTCTGTGCTATATATGGCCAATTTTCATGAAGAGGTGTCATGCCCTTTTAGAAAGCATTGAAAAGTAGAAATAGGGAGCAGGAATTAGGAATGGAACCTTCTCTTGAAGGCAGATTTAAGTAGAACTGTTTGCAACGACGACCTCAGAGCCTGTGGAAAGATGTGAGAGCAAAGACTTGTTACTGTTAGTGACTGAATTGAGCTTTGCTGTATAAACCGTTCCAGTATCTAGCTCAGTATCTACTACTTTGAAACTCTGAAACTGAGTGCTCTAAACAGCTGGCATTTGTAGTGAGTAGGAGGAATAGGAAGTAGAGAACACTTACGCTCTTTCTCCAGAAGTTGGATCAAGTACATTCACGCATTGTATAACTAGGTGTCTTCACCATCTTCCTCTTTTTGTCTGATAGTCACTGTGGGTCATGGTTGTTGCTGGACAGGAAATGGATATGAGTATATTTTCTTAGGAGGTAAGCAAAAGGAGGTGCGGTAATCAGAAACTGTATGCAGAGATCAAGGCACCTTGTGATGTATTCACAGCAACCAGGATCACAAAATAAATGAGTTGCTGTGTTCTGTGCTGGGCAGAATGTTTTCCCAAGAATCCTCCATCATTTTTAAATTTAAGATGTTCAGATAATTGAGTCTTGATATCATGGCTTATATATGGCTGAGTTAAATGGGATGGTAGCACAATCTTCAAGTTTAAGTTGAAGGTCTGAATTTTTGGCTGTCATGGCTTTTTGGAATTCCAAGAGATACTCAGTTCTGCAAATCCATCTTAGAACTGGCTGGCAGTGGTCTTTGGAATACAAGAAATGCTTTAGGGAAACATGGCTTTATTCTTTCCTTATTTGGATGACATTAGATTTCTATAGGTCCTCTATGGCTGGCTGCTCCCAGTCCAGGTATTGATTTCAGTTAGCACTGAAGAAGCCTGAGGGATGGTCAGTTGTTTATGTTAATAAAACAGCTGTGTGCAATCTAAGTTACTTTAAGCCTTTGGCCTACCAAGGCAGGTTGTAACAAAGCAAGAAAACTTACCACTGGTTTTATTCATTGTGCAACAGGAGAAAGCCTAAAGATGTTCACTGAAAAAGCTGCAGTTCCATCCTGTCCTTATGTTCTGGTTATCTTCTTGTGTACAAATCTAGCAGTGAATTTCATTGCTTTCCAAATGATAATCCTACGTGAGGAACTGTCATGCAGTGCAGCCTTCATGCAGTAGTATGACCTCGCTGCTATTGTATTTTCCTGGAATAGAAAAGTATTGTGTTCCTTTCCAAGGAGTCACTTTATAATTTTTGGTGTTAGCAGTCATTGTCTCATATTCTTATAAATTCAGTTATTTAGTATAATTAATTTGTTAACACTTCTACAATCACGCATAGGATATATTGGACCACAGGTACCCTCAAAGCACTCATGCTAAATATTTAGAGGATCACTTTCCATACTCACTATTTTAATGTTTTCCTTGAGTTCTGTGGCCAGTAAAATCTCATTTTTGAAAATTTTCTCACTTGTATTGTGACTGTTTGTTTATTTATCTAATATCTGACTTTACCTTTCTTTACTCTGATCTTCGCAGGTTTTTCTTTTTATGTATAGATGAGTAAGCATTTATATCAGTACTGTTCTGATTCAGAAATCTTTGTCCATGAATTTCCTTGGACCTTGACTTTGATTAATTTGGAACCACTTCTTCCCCTGCTACCCTATTTCAAAGGGGAAAAAAAAGATAAAGGGTATATGTGGCTTTTTGGTTTCTCTAATTTATGTCATTGATACTAATGTTTTCTTTACACATGGATATTGAGAGTACAAAGAGTTATGGCCCAGGTACACCTAGTAATATTTCAGGTGTCAAGGTCAGGGAGTGCATGTTTAGAAACTAATTCAGCTGCTTTAAATGATTTATATTTTTCCTAGTGTAGGGAAAAGTTAAGGACTGTACGGCTACCAAGGTGGCGAAAATTTGGCAAGTCTGACTTTTTTTGATACAAGCAGCAAGACAGATTGCTCCTATCTAAAATGTTTAACATCTTTGTCAAGATTAGTACCTATACTTGAACAGTTGTATTTTTAAATGTGTGTATATGTGAGAATGTGTGTGTTCATGAAAGCAAGTCTTGCAGCAGAAGGAATTACAATGAATTAATAGTTATTTCAAGATACTGTGTTCTCTGACCATAACTGAATATCAAATCTGATATAGAGAAATGTGCTGTATGAAGGGTGACATTAAGTGCTTTCATACTTGGAGCAGCACTGCATAGTGCATATCTGGGATACCATATTTCACTGTTTGTATGTTTTTGCTACAGAAGAAGATAGCAATCACAGCAGGCACCGCTGAAGAGTGTGGTTAGGAACTCTGCTGCCATCTGTGTTAGCACTGTCTGTTCATGTTATGCTTGTTTCCATATGTATGGTTTAGCACTTAGTCTCTACTACCATTATAGTTACATATCTAAAAACAGTTACGATAATTAAATCGGATAGGAAACAGTCATTTAAGAAATTATTTTGCTTGATTTCAATGTACATTCTTTTTTTTTTTTTCCTTTTTTATTCTACTACTACTCTAGACAGATTTTATCAGATACTGGGTACTCATTCCAAGTTTGAACTTGACTTTTGGCTTTGTATGTTATAATCACTTCCACAGTAACCTCTGTGATGCCATAGACAGAGAGTTTGACTTCAGGTGAAGAATGTAGGCAGTGAAAGCAGTAAATCCCGTAAAGGAAAATGTTGTGGGAGGATGGGGAGGATAGGGAATATGATTATTTTGGCTTTTTGTGTAGTGATTTTTGTTTTTCAAACAAAAAGCTTTTTTTCTTTCTTATCCTTAGTGATAGCTGAAAAGAAAAGAAATTTTTGTGAAATGCCAGTGTGAAACTTTTAGATTAGACAGTCCAACTGAAAAAGAAATCTATAAGCAATGGAGTTTAATTCTGCACTGGATTTTCTTCTCTCTCGTTTCCATTCTTTTTTAAAAAAATCACTTTAGTAAATCCGGTGGGAGGATACTTTCGCTGCTGTACTTTTCTCAGGATGCAACAACAGAAATTGCATTTGCTGTTCACAGCGAATGAAGTTAAACTTGCTCTGTCCTGATGAGCCACTACTACTCCTAGCACATTTCAAGAAGAGACTCTTTGTTGGATCTTATATGAAATAGTGCCCTGAATGTGGTTGCATATCCCTTTGTGAATGAAGAAAGAGACATGGATTTGGGCCCATGTAACTTCCAAATTAGAATTAGGTACTCTGTGAAGTGCTGTGCATGCATGTCTGCCTCTTCTTTAAGCTGCTGTTCATGGAATGGGCTTAGAACATGTTGCTTTGTGGTTTGCTTATAAGGTTGAGACTACTTGCTGTTCTATAATATTTACATTTGCTCGGAAAGGTCGTGGTTTTAGAAGAGCATCTGGCAATTGAAGCATACCCATTTTTAGCTTGCATCACCTTATGTTCAAAACATACTCAGGTGCTAAACTGTAAAATCAGTAGAAAGTAATTGCCATTTACATTGGCAAATGTAAATCACACATTGTGACAACTGGAAAAGAACAGAATGTCATTTACTTGTTCAGTTACATGGTGGTGGTGAAGATAATTTCAAAAAGTGACTTTTTTTCCTTGAGCAGTAAGACCTAACTCTTTAAGCATTCTACCATGAATCTGACAGAGACCATGTATACAAGCCTCCTTCCTTTCTAAGATTTGTCAGTGCTTTTAGAGCTGACCACTTCTTCCTTTTGGGCTGTGGCTTCTCTGAAGTAACTTCAGGTATGAACAGGTATCTACATGTTCAAGTGACCTTGCTGTTCATGCAGCACCTGAAATGCATGCATAACATACCGCACAGCAGTAACTACTTCATTTTCTTATAGAATAGAATTGAACGCATATAATGCATGTACAAATGAATTCTCCAATAACAGGAAAAGCCCATGCATAAGTAAGGATCTCTGTTTAACATAATACTGATCCTGTATTCCACAAAGCTTGTTAACATGAGGAGACTCCCACAATATATTGCTGTTCTACCATTCCAGCAGTTTTCATTTACATTTCAAAGACAGAGAAAGAGAACACTCCTATCTGTAATTCCAGTAGTGTGTCAATCTGGATGACTATTTCTGTAAAACTGACACAGTATGGGCAGTTTTCATCAATGTCATTTGTTCCATCTTCTCAGATGAGTCTTTGGTCTCCAGCTTGCTGATCCCTGGTTTATAATCAGATCTGACAGCGATAGGATGACTGTAAATATCTTGATGTGAAAATCTGTAACAACATAGGACTGCCATTTCTCTTCCTACTCCTCTGGTAAGGCAAAATTTTATTTGCTAAGTGTGAATGACATTAAAGCTGCCTAGTTTCAGGCCATTTTCAAGTGCATATGTTCATAAGGTGAGCTTTTTTACTAGAAAAGGCAGGATCCTTGCTTGTTTCTTGCGTTGGTTCCCAATGTTTTGGAAAGCAATTTTTATGTCAATGTGATTAATTGTTCTGTTTTCCCAGAGGTTGAAAACATGCTGGTTACAAGTAAGACCTGGAATAATAGATATTTGACATGCGCATAATCATTCTCATTCCTGAATAAAGCCATTCCTGAATGGCTTTAATGTTGTGAATATAAACCTTACAGTTAAATGAATGAAAATATATGTTTCATAGCTATATTTAGTTAGTCTGTTCATGCTTTTTTGCAGTGTTTTCGGTACATGAGATGTTAGCTGCATCACTTCTGCTTGCTTCCCAAGAAACTGGAAAAATGCTTCCGCTTCGCTTTCCAAGTCATCCTTTGGGTAATTTTAAGGCTCAACTTTTGCCATGAATTAATATACTGTAGTTGTAGTCAAAACATAGGTTGGACACATACACCAAGTTAAGCATATACCCAAGAACCTGAGTCTGAGGAATAAAACAATGGCATCCAAGCTGTAAGATGTTATCAGTCCTTCCATGTAATAAAGTTTTTCTTTTTATGTGTCTCTTAGATATCTTTTTCTTACTGTGTCTCCCCCACACTTTCATTTTTATCTTCTTTGTCATTTTGGTGTTATCCCATTGTATCCTGTCTGCCACAAATCTTGCCGTTATCAATCATGGGAGGAAAAAGACTTTCAGTAGCCCACCTTATATTCTCTCTTTATCTCCCTCTGCTTTTTGTGAAATACTGTTTTCCACTTCTTTGCTGTTCCAAAAATCTTCACCTTAATTTAGTCCCTGCAATCACAATTGAATGAAAGTGTCTCTGTTGAAGGCAAGAATATAAATGTGGTGCCCCATCTCTCCCCACCTCTTGCCTATCTTTTTAAGGATTTGGCATTCCTCCCACCTGCCTATGCAAGTTTCTATCTGGCCTACTACAGACTGGCACCTTTTCTTCTTAGACAAATATAAATTGTCTACTGTTAAGATATAGCCCTTAATTTGATTCTCATAATGGAATTCATGGGCTTTTATTTTTTGTATGGGAAATTTTTTTAAGGTTCTGTCACTATTGTAAGAGAGTCCAAATTGCCAGCCTGATGTGCCCAAAATTCTTGAGCTTTGTTTCCTCTATAGCTGTTAGGCTTATCTATATCATAGCATTGTGATTTTTATTTATGTAATTTTTCTCTACTTTCTGCTGGATTTATGCCTATAACTCTAGGAAGAATTCTTATTGCTCAAACTTAGTAAACTTTATAGGTAGAACTTTAGAGATAGGAGAATTCTTCTGAGTAAACTACCTCCCCCCCCAACTATGCAAATCAAAACCAAACTTGAATTGCACGATATAAAGACAAATGCTAATAACGAGCATCTTCTTTTGAAGCTGCTATTTTCACCAACGTTATTTGTGGGTAAATAATCCTTTTACACATGGCTACTAGAAATTTTTAGAAATTACTGATAGAAAGCAAGAATCTGATTTGCAAGCTGAAAGCAGACTGTATGATGGTAGTAAAGGAGGGTATTGCTGCTTGTGCCCAGTGTGGAAAATTAGTGCTGTTGGAGAGGGAGTTCTGGCAAGAATTACTTCGAACTCCTGCTCTGAGTGAGAATAGGACACAGTCTGAATAGTGGCTCTGATATCCTTGCAAAAGCTAAAAATCCATTTTTGCTGGGTCAGTGTTTCTGACTGTTGCATCTTCATCCCTCTTGTATTTTTCTTTTTCTCACCAGATATGTTATTACAGAACTTGGATCCTTAAAGGCTCCATGCAGTAAATAAGCATTACAGTTTTCTTGTATTAGTATTGCATTTCCCTTTGGCAAGCTTTTCAACTTCAGAGAGCAGATCTTTTTTCTCTTGCTCTTAGAATTAATTTTACGTGCCTTGACAGCCAAGTTATGTGAAGTAGGAGGAAAAGAACGCAGATGGCACACTCAAAAGGTGAAAACTTGGACTGAGCTGGTCCTACCAGCATTTGATAGTGTCCAACTGACGGTGAGCCAAAAGAACCTTCTGGTAGGAGGGAATTGCAATATGTATGACCAGAAGACAAAGTTGAAATGCAATTCAACAAAAAGGAACAAGTTGCAAATAATTCAACTTTCAGACAAAAAAAGCAACCATCATTGGTTGTGCCACTGTGAGAGTTGTAGTTAGCTCAGAATTAGAAACTTCAGAATTTTAGGTGAAAGATGGAGAAGACTGTATCAACTGAAACTGAATTGCCTGAGACTTTTGGAGGCATTATTACTGAAAAACAGTGCAATATCCTATTAAATCATGAAGGTATATAATATAATACACATATATAATGTTATAAATATATAAATTATATATATTTATATAAGAATAAGGTGCTTGTGGAGAAGAATATCTGAAACTCCATATGAAGGAACACAGCTTTATCTGATTCTTTCAACAAATATAGGTGGTTTCCTGGAAATGAGCCAGGAGCTGGATTTAATGGCTTGGACATACAGGCATGTGTAGGCAATATCTGCGTAGTGGTCATCTGCGTTTGGGAAATGGATATCCAAGCAATATGCTGTGGCAAGTTTAGAAGTCTTTGAGTGTGGGGAAAAATGCATATACTGAGGAAAGGTGGTGTCTGGCCAATCTGTGTGCAGAAACCTTGTACATTACTGGCACTTTGCAAAATTCCTGATCAATAGCTTCTTGAGTAAATAACCAATTTAATTTTACACGTGTGGAATATTTTCAAGTTAAGAAATATGAAAAATTATAGCAGTGATAAAGGCAATAGCAAAGAGTATGATTAAGATGGAGACAATACAGTAGAAACAGGTCAACAAAACCTCACTGGGAACGCTCTATTTCCAGACAAAGTGCATTCTACAAAGACAAAGGTGAGCATGGGAGACTTACTTGATCTTTTATACATATATTTTTCTATCTAACTGATGGGGGGGGGGGGGGGAAGAGGAGTATGATACATGGTGGTCAGAAGTAATGCCCAGTCAGTGCAACAGCTGATAAAAGTATTTGACAAATATCCTCATCACAGACAGAATCAGACTGCAGAGAGCTGCTGTTTAAATTTTTTCTTAATTGAAACCAGGAAGCAGGAGAGAAGAATCCTTAGAACTCTTTAATATATCTGCTAGAAGGTACCACTAAATAAGAGCATCTCTGGAGTTGGTCTTTTTGGGGGGATGTTTCAGGGAAAAAATTGGACCAGGCACTAGGGATATTCTTAGGTGTCAGAATTGTCACTGATGATGTTCTTATTGCAAGGAAAAGGAAAGTCAGGGAAGAGTCATTACTGTCACTGCAATATCTGACTGTAGCAACTCTTAGGTTAGGCAATGCATATTAAGCTAGATATAGATAAAAAAAAAAAAAAAAGTGAATTTCCTGCATTGTCTTTCTCTTTGAAAACTGGTGTCCTTCAGGGAGATGTCTAAATCCAAGGCTGAAAGGGAAGCTAGCACTTGTAGGAGTGAACAAAGGACAGTGTGGCATGGGAATGGCTGAGAAAGCAAAGAAGGATGAAAGGAAATCCTAAGGAAGTCAGTGGGCCTAAAACATTGTGGAAACAGAGCAACCATAGCTATACTGTGATACTTCTGGAGAATCCCAAAACAGGCACGGATGTAACCACTGTAGAATGTGGTGTTTAGTAGCAAAGTCTTGAGAGACACAGGAAGCTACAGCAAAGTAAAACTGGTAGCAGACTGATGGCCAAGGTTAAAATGGCAAATCCCAAGTGGATAGTGTGCAACTGTGTTGCATTACCCAAAAGCTAGGTGGTAGTACAGCACAGGAACTGACAAGGGCTTAGAGGAACTGACTCCTTTATTACTGCGTGCACCAGCCTTTTGCAGTCTGTGCTGCTACCTGCTATACAACTGGCAACATACAGAAGGAGTTAAGATAAATAGCAAGTGGAACCAAGGTCTTGTTGAATGTTCATATAGAGGCATGCAGATCTGGGTGACCAACTAGGAAGTAGTGGTACAAATGTCCTGGCAACAGGTTCTGAGTTCTTCAAGCTGCAGTCATTCAAGGCAGCTTTAGCTTTAGGACAGGAATGGAAAAGAATGAGATGCCCTCTCCTGCCAACTGTTTGCCATGCTAATAAACCTGCCTGTTTGCTCTCATGTATGGCCCTTCTAGAACCATGTTTGTAATCTGTTTCTTTTTCATCCTTGGCTGCAGCATCCTTGGCCTCCACTTAATCTAAATTCCTCAGCCTGCTACCCAGCTTCTTCTTGACCAAGTAATCTTAGTCACTCCTCTAGCTAGCAGTACCTTTCTCAATCTCCCTAACTTTGGCTATTCATAAAAATCTCCCCTTTGGCTGCTCATTCCAGTTTTTTATGCCTACGTTCCTGCTTTTGGTTCTGCTTTTCCTTGTTCCAAGTTCAAGCTTCCTTCTCCAGACAGTTACAGGCCCCTTAATACTTTTCTTTGTTGCCCCCTGTATTTCCTTTCCCCACTCTCCAGATTCATGGGCAAACAATGTTTCCCTAGCCTAGTTTTCAGAAAAGGCTCCACTACTTCAGCTATGTTTCCCCCCCAAAATTCTATCTGAGGCAGACAATGACCAATGAAAATTTTCAAACAAAGTTTGGCAAAGTTCTAAGCAATTGAAAACAAGGTCTTCATGACAGCAAATGGCAGCAGTGTTAATATGCAGTGATATCAGCTCTCTCTATAATTACAATTTTTCACACATATATTGACTGAAAAAAATTGTCAAAAACTTGAAAGAACAAATTATGAGGAGACTTAAAAAGGCAGAAGGAAATTTACCTAATGTTCTCAGATACAGCAGTCAAGGATACCATGACTAAAACCAAATGCATTATTTTTGTTTTTCATGCAGTTTGAACTGTGTATTTGATAATGCTTTGTGGGCTTTTTCTTATGTTTGTATAGATCTTATATAGTACTACTTCTTAAAAATTAAATTACCATGTTTTGTCATTTGAAAAAAAGAATGCAGATACAACACATGAGCATGCATTAAACTTCCTTTTTGACACTGAGTAAATTTAGTTTTTATTGTTCTTGAGTAAGAAGAAAGAACTCCAAGGAAATTCAGCAGTGAATTGAAGAGGGCATATTTTATTGTCTTATTTGGACCTCTTTTTAATTGAATGAGCTCAATTTTCTTAAGACCTTCTTTAAACAAAATGGTTTTCTCTGAGTAACTTCTGTTCTAGTGGATAAACTATTTCAAGTCCATACACAAAGTTTGTATGCATTTTTTTATTACATTTGTCTTTTTATTTCAAATTAATCCTCACTGGGAGTGAAATAACTGTTGTGGAAATAGTTCTTTTTTTCAGTCAAAGGTTTGTATGCCAAAACAACTCTCCCACTTCAGGCAGTCTTCTTGCTGTCTCCCACACTGAGATAGCTTTATATCTGAATTAGTTTGTATGCATGCCCTTTATTTCTCCTGGTGTCATTTCAGCATTTAAATGCTGGCATGCAGCCAGGTTTGCCCCCTTGCTATTATAATTCATGTGAAGTTAATGCAACTGGAGCCACACAATTATTAAATTGCTATGCTCTGTTACTTCTGCATTAACCAGGTTTGCTTCTACATTAGTCCAGGGTCCTGGACCCCCTTCTGAGTGGGGAAATGTATCCAGGCAATGTGAACACTGAAAAGAAAAGGTCTGGGCATATCTGGCAGAGGGAATAGAGAAACACAGAACAAGGACCAGGACTGGTTGAAAACAAGTAATCAAGCAAAGTCACTGGCTTGGGAGGACTATAGGAATGCAGGAATCAAGGAGGGGATGTCTGCTGGTGCTTCCCCGGGGAGTATGCCTGTGCTGTTTGATGAAGTGCAGGGCTAAAAGCAGACTAAATTGATGAATGTTCCATACTTCTTGTGGCCTAAAACATCTGTGGTTCAGTAGCAACAAGTCTGTTGTGTTCCTACGGTAGAATTAGGTCAAGCATCTTCTCTTCCCGTTGTCTGTCATTGAATGTGCCACTGGAAGGAGCTCAAACATGCCAATTACGTGTTGTTGCCGTGACATTGCTGCAAAGCATTCCCATAAAGATGGTGGGGTGATCTGCCATCGCTAGTCCCCAAACATTGAGGAGAGCAAGCTTAGAACTTGTTCCTTATCATAACTCAGAGTTTAGCTGAAGCCCAGCCTCAAGAATAGACTTGCCTCCAAAAGTTTTGGAAACTACATGACTTTGACAGGTTCTGGCTATGCTCACTATGCAATTTTGATGTATTTGCAATAAAAATTTGGAGGGTAGTTTTCCAGGAAGGATGAAAACCATAGCCTGGGCTGCGATAATTTACAAGGTTTGGAGCAGGTGGAAAGATAACTGAAAATAAAACTAAAAAATGGGCACCAAGGTGAGCCTTATGACCACCCTGGTGTTAGAGATTTCTTATGAAAGCTGAGTGGAGAATAGCTGAAATTGCAGATAGAGAAGCTGTTTTAGGAAGTAAGGTTTTCTGTTTCCAGGCTGAAATGGTTCAGCCCAGGGTCAGATGTCAGAGAGGGAATGGATATGCATGGTTGGGAAGAAAAGGCAGGACTGGCAGCCAGCAGTTAGAAATCACTTTCTCTTGTGTAGTTGGAAATGGAAGAACCGCACTAGGCAATATATTTGCCACGTTTTCATGTTTTGTTTTGTTTTTTCTATATTGCTTTTTTGTACTTGTTTGTGCTTTAAGCCTCTTGAAGGCATGCCTCAGGGTAACATGCTGATAGTTTGTAGAGCTGTACATTTTATTTCTGACTCTTTATTGCTTGCTCTTTCAGTGCAAAGACTCTGTAAGGAAAGACTTTGCGATCACCCAAATGCTAGAAAGATCAGACAGAAATGCTATTCCAGTACCCAAAGGGAGGGAGAAAGCAGACACACACGTGTCTACACGCAATTTATTGATATTGGTATGGAGACTTGTATTGAGACTATAGCTTTGTGTAGAGTTTCCTTATCTTTAAGGAGTTCAAGATAGTATAAGCATCATGGAAAAAAAAAATCTAAATAGCTGCTGAGGATCTAAGACATCTCTGAAAGGATTGGAAGAGGGCAGACATGATGTGTTGTTTGGTCTTGGTAAATGGCAACAGATGGCCAAGAAAGCAGAGTAGCAGAAGGAAATACCTGGAAAAAGTGAGGTCATGCAGGAAGGGCAGCTGGGCAAAAGCAGAATTAAACAGCTCTCCAGGAAACTGCTCTTTTTATAATGAACATCCCAAGAAAACCCAGCACTGCACTCTACGTTGAGGACAGGAGGCCAATTAGAGAACCATTAAACTGTCACATCCATCCTGCAGCATTTCGTACCCTGTGAAAGGGAGAATGGTTTGTCCTTTACATTCAGGATTTGTAATCTATTGACACATATGAGCACTCAGCACTTCAGGCATGTTCTGTCACATTTCTATTGGGGTTTTAAGTTTTGTTGTTTATATTTAATCAATAAACATTTTTATTATGAAAAACATGGCAAAACAATCTCACTGAAATGTGACTTCCTCCTAATAACAAATCCCTAAGAACTTATTTATGCAAAGACAGTGCCTTCATTTCCTTACTTAGAGTGGATTCTTTTCACCCCTTCTACACTCTGGCTTCCAACTGGGAACATATGATGCAGCTCTGACCCAGTTTTACCTACCATCTGGACCACCTTCTATAAACATGCTTTCTGATTGTTTGCAGCGTTTGTAAAAGCTCCTTAACTTTGCTTCCCAGCTATGAAAGGGGATCTCAGATGTAACTGCACAGATGATAAGCAAAACACAGCAAGCATGTATGACAGAGGTAGATATGGCTGACAAGCATCCAGCCCTGTCACCTCCGATTTGCTTTCAGTCTTACAAGTTACTAGCTACTTCTGTTTTAAACTGGTTCTCTTTCAGGGAAATAAACAGAGCTGAGTTTCCAAAGAGTCTGGCCTAAATGACCATACTGGTCTCTCTCTTCATGTTAATACTGATGCACGGTATTCATCCAGGCTGTGAGGTGCCCTGGGGGAGACCTTTCTGTTCTTGACATCAGAAGTGCATGGAGCAGGCTAATAAGTCCTGTTAGTGTTCTGCTAAAACTGGAAATCTCAAGCAGGTGGCTCTTGCCTCTGTGAGATCAGCTAAGGGAATTGATCCATCAGCACAAAACTAGTTTAGCTGCATATCAACTGCAGTTTAAGTGGTGAGTTTCCAGATGACAATGACCACACTTAGCACAAAGTTAATAAACAGTTCTCATGTGGATGGGATAGCACTGAAACTCATTTCAAATGAAGGGTTTTTCCCACAGAGGTTTAGTCATGAGTTGTTCTACCAGGGATGGTCACAGATTTACACTGTTAATTTTACCAAGTAATCCTTTCAAGCCTTAAAAAATTAATGAATGGAGTTGTTCTATGAAAACAACTAGGAGAATAAACTTTTATTTTTACCTCTCATGTATTTCCCTGTTGTTCCCATAGCTGTTTCCTAGCTCATTTAAAAAAAAAAAAAAAATCCAGCTGCATGACAACAAGAAAACGAACTACCTGATTGCATGAATGATGATCAAGATTGGGGTGCTCATTGGTTAAGATGATTCTGGGTTGCAAGAAATTGAGATTACTAGTTGACTGTCATGATAAAGACTTCAGTACCTTCTCAAGCCTCAGAATTTCATTTGGGCACTATGCTGTCCTGTGCAAAAAAGGCTTTACGTGGTTACAGGTTCTCTTGAACGATGGTGCAAAACCTCTTTATAGATACCTAATGTGCAAACTGTGTCAGTTTGTGTCCAACAGAAATTACTTTTTATACTCCTTTTGTATTTTTTGCCATGCTTCTACTATATATATGAGTGTGTGTGAGATTAAGTTGTAAAAGTAAAATTACAGTTTTAAATTTTAAATGAACATGTGGTAACTGTCTGCTTGCTTTTTGGAGAAAACAGTGTATAGGTTTACTGTTATGAATTGTCATAAAATTAGTACCTTTGAGTAAAAAATAGATTAAAATTATTTTTCTCTGAATTTTACTGGTAACCTTGCATATTTGTGCATTACAGCTGACTTTGCTACTTATAATCCTTCAGTTAATGAACAGATGTGATCTATATGTCTGATTAAGATCAACATGGCTTGAATTTTGAATTTGAAAAGAAATGTTTTCCTCACAGACTCCCTAATGCAGGAATTAACCTTTTAAGTTTTTTTTTTTTCAATCCTTCAAAACAATAAATTGAAGGATTATAATTATCTTATGGAAAACTTGAAAATATAAAAAAAATTAAATGCATTGAACTGTTTTGGATTTTTGATCTATTTAGGAAAATAAGAACTAAAAATCCTTTGGACTTAATTCTGTCAGTATTTCACAACTAGCAAGGAATCTGTCAATTGTTACCAATTAATATGAAACATCTATGAGCTAGAATTAGGTCACTGAACAGAAAACACAGAATAAGAGCTTCAGTGCACCATCAGTTGAAAGCTGATTTGAACCTTAAAGTAAATCTCCCATCATTAGCAATTACCAGGGCTTTTCAGGATCATGAGGTAGGAATCACTGTTGTTTACTTTCCTATTGCAAATGACGTGATTCACATGTCCATGGCACCGTCTAGCTGAGAGGAGAAACAAAGTTAATGTCTGAGACCATCTGAAATGAAATGAAATCATGATGCTGTGATTTGTGCCAGATGGGTGCCCGAAGTAATTAGAATGTCAGTGTTTCCTAAGTACCGTAACAATATGGACCTAATTCTGGTCAGTCTGGAGAAATGTATTTCGATGAACTTTCTTTCAACTCTATTTAGCCCAGACATATGTTAAAGGATAACCTAACTGGATGCTGCTGCAATCTGTTTGCATTTCCCCAAGCTATTGAATACACTACTGTCATAATTATACCAATGATTTTTCTTGTAAGTACTGAGACCAAAATGCTAAAGCCTATCATTTTTCTACTTAGCATGAACTGCTTCTGAAGCCTAAAGAAGTAATCTCTTAGTCACCTTGGTACTGCAGCTTGTTGTGGGCAAAGCAGTCTTGATGCGGAGAATTTTTTACTTAATTCATTGCCAGTTAACATGAGCTTCTGATTGCCGATTTGGGTATTGAGGGGGGGGAAACAGCCCCTGCCCCATAAACAAACAGGTAAACACCTTTCTTCCCCCTCCTCAGGCTAAACTTAAGCTAAGCACCGCTCCTCCCCCTTCCTAGTCTCAGCTTCCTGTATTTTTCCTGGGAGTGAGACTTGACCTAAGACCGAGTCTGAGGCGAAGGGTGGCCCAGGAGGCTGGGCTCACATACGCAATGGTGTTTGTGCTGTTTCTTACTTGTTTTCCTGCTGCGCTGTTTCTTCATGTCCTGGCCCCGGTGCGGGCTACCTGTGGCCGCCGTCCCCTCGGCGGTGTCCCCCCTCTGGCATGGGGCACCTCCCGCGCCACTGCCGCCTGCTTTAACCGCACAGCAGTGCCCTGTGCTCCTCTGGCTGCGGCTTTGGCCTGCTGCGGGTGGCTGGTGCCTGTTGGGGAGCCGGCTGGAACCGGTCGTGACCGGCCTGGGGTGGCTGGTGGCGGCCTCCCGCGCCAGGGGCCCTGCAGCCCCCGCCGCCTAAATCCTGTGGTTTCTGCCCAAGGTGCAGCTGTAGCTTGCGATTTTGCAATCTTGCTGTAAAATTCCCCCCTGCCGGAATAGTGCGCAGACAGATGTGAATCTGCGCTATTGAATTTTAAAAGGTTTTGGAGGAAACGGTTAACTTCACAGAATGGGTGTTTGATGAACAGCAGATAAAGAAGCAAGGCTTGGTAAAGAATCGGTTCCTAAATCTTAATTGTCTATCTTAGTCGTGGCGTTTCACTGACATCAGAAATATCTTTCATCTTAAATAAGAGATAAATGCATTTCTTCGTGGACTTCTTCGAGATTCCTTTTAGTCGGTAAGCAGCGTACTTGTTTACCTGAAACTGGAGCACACTTACTGCCCTTATTCTTCCTTTGCTGCATTTTAATATATTATTTGCCATACTGCTGAAACAGTCATTTCAGGACTGGGACTGAAATCCTTTCTCCATGAGCACAGGCAGCATAAAGCCTAAGCAACTGGAACCGCTGTCTGTCTTGCATATGTACTTATATTTCTGGCAGTTGACACTAATCTCACTTTTTTTTGATCTGGGATTTCAGCAATACTGGATACCTATCCGGTTTGCTGACTCCAGATACACAGCTCTTCATTTGTTTTTCATGTAAATCTTGATAAACATTGCACCACAGCCATGTCATCTGCTAAAAAGCTCAAGGCTGAACTGGCTGATGCTGATATTAATATTTCTGCGTGAGCTCAGTAGCATTGATTCAGTTTACTGTCTCTGTATTCACAAATGAGATGCTGTATTGGTTAACACTTAGAACAGACTTTAAAAGATTTTTAGGTTTTTTTTTTTTTGTAAACAGTCATATTCTAAAACTTTAAAGATGAAAACTTGGGTCTGCTGGGATTTCAATGTGTTCTTTGGATGCCGTGTACTGAGTAGAGTACAGGTTTTGTGACTGACATATCCTATTCATCTGAACAGAGGATGCTATTATATGAATTGTCCAAAGCCTATTTCATTCAAAATGAGCTATCATTCTGTCTTTACATAAGCTGAAGAAAATATCTTTTTGCAAGGCTTACTGAAAATCGGTAGACCAAACTGTGTAAAAAAGAACTTGGTATTTCAATTTAAAATCTAATTGAGGATGGAGGAGAAAGGAAGGGACCGTTTCATGCTGAAAGTTATGATTATAACAAAAAAATCCTAGCACAATGATTTCCCTTTGGAAAATGAGGGTTCATTAAAATCGGAGTCTTCAGCAGAGGCCGTCAGAGCTGTCAGTCACAAGAGGCCATTAAGTGTGAAACTCTAACAAAAGATTATAGGTGTGCAGCCTTTACATTTATATCTTCCAGGCAACAAATACCACCCATTTATTTGAGAAATACCAGCTTATTTCATTTAATTGGAAATGCTGAAGCAAAGAATTTCTTAGTTAAGATTCTTTGGGAGAGGGACTGATCTTACTGCATTCTGTGAAGAGCTTAGGTATTCTATTTTTTATGTCTGGTACCTCCTCTGCAGTGACATTTAATTTGGTGTTGGATGTGATGTATACATGTGATGTTGGATGTCACATATTACTTAGGTATTTTGAGAAGCCATGATTTGGCAAGGTTTATCCTTTCATGAGATGAGCAGGTTAGCTGTATGTTTTACTCGAAGAGTTTCTCAACAATGAAATAGTACACGAAAATAACAACAAATAAGTAGCAAAACACTCATATCTGTTATTAAAGAAAAGTAGTGTAATATTTTCTACAGTGGTTGAATAGGAAGACTTTCTGGCATTAATGGAGGATGTCAGAAGTCTAAATGATGGGATTAAACTAATGCATGATGATTTTTTTTGCTGATTTATTATTTTTCTAGATTGCTGGAGATAGTAATCATATCTCTCGGTATAAAGTGTTACTGAAATTCTAATCTCTATATAGAGGGAAAATAAAACATGCAATTTCAGTGTATATGTTTTGTTGTCTGCACTGCATGCTTCCCATCCAGCATTTTTGGCATATAT
This sequence comes from Dromaius novaehollandiae, assembly GCF_036370855.1. Lineage (NCBI taxonomy): Eukaryota > Metazoa > Chordata > Aves > Casuariiformes > Dromaiidae > Dromaius > Dromaius novaehollandiae. The sequence goes on from NC_088099.1 coordinate 33,613,981, forward strand.
GAATACATAGCAACTATCTAGTAGCCACTTTCTAATGGCATTTTACATGACATTTGCTACCAGACTTGTTCTGGCATGTGCACAGCATAAATTCCACGCAATGTGATGACACATTTTGGATTTACTGTTAAGGACTCCTGTACCAGTTGCATTTTATTATTTAATTACACATATATAGGCTATTAGAAAGGTAAGGCTCTCAAATTTATCTGTATGCCATCTGAGGAGACGTAACGCTTTCCTCACTGGTCTTAAGATGACCCTCAGCAAACAAAGGACGTTTCTTTTAAAGAGTAACCTGGTAACTCTAGTTACAAGAAAGACATCAGACACTTTTTTTTTTTTTTTTTTTTTAAGATAACTCGTGTATGACATAGCATATAATGATATATAATAGATTAATCTTCTAGTAGGATGGATTGTAATGTGAAAGACGTTTCTCTACTTCCCTTTCCTTGCTTTATTTCCATTAGTCTTCTGTCAGCCTCCTGTTCCCTAACTTCTTCAAACTCATCCTGAGAGGCAAACCTTCTTTGGACTAACAGCCACAAGACCACTCTGCAGCTGTAGCCATACACACACTCTTACCATAGAACCATCAAAAAACAAGGAGTCTACAAATGCAAATTTCAGCATATGGTATGCTTTGTCCAGTGCATCAAATATACTAGTGGTGTGGCAGAAATCGAATATTGTTAGTACTATACACCAGAATGGACTTGCACAGGCAATCAGTAATGGACTAAGTAACTAAGAACACAATATGTATATATATTAAAAAAAAATCCTTTATTTTTTACTCTCGATCCTCAAGAGAGACAGCAAAAAAACATGAAAATTAACATGGTAGCTAACGGTAAAATCTCATTAGATACTAAGTGCAGTAGAGATATTGGTGTTATGGCAGATAAGCTTTTTTAACACCTCTTACTAACTCCCAGCTATTCTTCAGATGCTAACTCTTTATTCTTCCTGCTTGGGAAATAAGTAATGAGTTACTGTGTTACTGCTTCATTGTCCCGATCCAGTATCGGGAGGGTTTCGTTATGATCCCAGGGACGAGATTAAGACGCTAAAACCGGTCAAATATCCTACAACCTTTTAACTTTATTTTCCACGAAGTGGGGAGAAAAGGTGGGGGGGAGGGCGAAGGAGAGAGGAGGGGAACAAGGGTAAGGGGAAAAGATAGAGAAAGTTGGAAAAGGAGAGAAGAAGTTAGCTACCACCACTCTGAGGCCGATGATGTTCTGCTGACTCCGTTGGAATTGCAGCTCAAGCTGGGTGCCTTCGACGAGGGACCCCAAACAAAGAAATCCCTGGGCAATTATAGTTTTTTCAAATTAAGTTTCCCACCCCTCACGTGGTAGTTCAGACCAATAGTAATATTTAGGTCTGGGGTCTCCTGCTCCTTATTGGGTCTCATCACTGCCCCTAGGTAGGCCGTTTACTGTTGCTGTTTCTGCTAACAGGTGTGTCTTCATTCCTCGGGTCCTGCCATTGTCTCTCAAGGTCCTGACAAAGAGGTGGTAATTCCAGCAATTAACACTGTTTCAGCAGTGCACAGGAATGAAAACTGCTGGTAACTCCCTTATCATTCCCGCCTGCACCAGCTCTGGGGCCCTTTCTGACTGAACTAGGGAGTGCGGCCTAAGGCTTCAGCAAATTTAGCTACTCATGCTAAGCAAGTTTTATAAAAGTTGTGCTAAGCGGCAATAATTTACAGTCCAGGTCCCAAAGTCTCTGCCTGTTCGTGCCCTGGTTCGGCGCAGGCTCGGTGTGTCCCAGGTGGTCGCAGGGAGACCATTTCGGGGGTCGCAGCAGCTTAGTCCTGTTTCCGCTGGGGACAGATGGCTTGTTCGAGGTTATGGTTTGCTTGCACCTTATGTACCAAGAAATGTTTAAGGCAAAAGTTCACTCATCTGTCTGCTACATTTGTGCCCTGCCAAAACCCTCTTCTGCTCTACAGATGTTAACTACCCTTTTCTTAAGCTTGTCTAATTATTCTGGAAACAACCTAATTACATTAACCAATTGTTTTCATGTTTTTACTTAGCTTGGTGTTTGCTGTATTTTTCCAAGTCTGATAAAGCATCTGAGTGTCAAAAAGCTTGTGTTTCCCTCAACATCTGTGTATCTGCTGATTTAACAAAAGATACTGTCACTGCAAATGCTACTTCAACTGTTTTTAGATGCACTCTTATTGCTTGACCTTGTCTTGCCTGTTCAGTAATTGGTGTATCCTAGTTTATGAAGGTCATAAGGACGGATGAGTTAGGGAGAGGTTCATTTCACCAACCGTTTATGCAGTTGAAGTTCAGCACATGGGTCAAACTAGCTCACTAAGCTGCTTCTCTAGTAAATAGAGAAGCACCAACAGAAGATAATTAGGGTGTTTTATTACTTTTTATACTGTAAGAAAACAGGAACAAAACAGAAGAAAAACTGAACTTTAACCCTGTCATCTAATCCATGTAATTCATTTTCCCACTTTTCCCTGCAAAAACAACTGAGTTGGAAACAGTGGTTATGCAGGGACCTCCAGGGTACAGTCAAGGCCTGATTGCCTACCAGAAACAAAATCAGGGGAAGGCCCACTGATTTCAGTGTTAATACTCAAGTGAGTACATTTAAGTATATGAAGGAAGTGACTAGAGACCAGATTAGTAATTACTCTCAGGGGCCTATGATTAAGGCAGTGATATTTGACAATATGTATGCAGAACAAAATGATAAAAGTAGCAATTTTACTGTCTGAATTAGTTGCATTTTGTATCTGACTCTTTAATACTCTATTTCAATCAACTTCACCTACCAATATTGTTTGCTTTACGTAGCTGACCAGTAATTTTGGGTGAAAAAAGGTAGGCTTGTTGTCCGAAAAGCGGATTTGTTGCCCGGTGTGCAATGAGCCAATAATTACACACTCAGGAGAGACATTTATTTATTTATTTCAGAGTTGCGCAAGCCTGGGTGCTCGGTGGTCTCCCACAAATCGAGCACACACCCCCCCCCCCCCCAACTTTTCAGGTAGCATTTATACAATCAAATTTGCCATATTTGTGACTTCCTTCCTCTTATTGCCATATTTGTGACTTCCTTCCTCTTTCACACTGATTGGTTAATGATTTCTTCACATTTCCCTGGGTCCCACCCCTGCTTCTCAAGGTCCTGATCAATTAATTAACACTGCCCCAGCTGGGTCAGTAGGTGTTATCTTCCAAGGCCCTGAGGAAGAAGACATAATCCAGACCCCTTAATCAGCACTGTTTCAACAGTGAGAGGAAGCTTTTTACTTCCCAAGGTCCTGGCGCCCAAACAGGCCTTATTTCTCAGCCTTGGCATCCTCCCTTTCGGAGAGTGGGGCACAGGAATGCAGACTGCTTGTAACTCCCTTATCTTTCCAGCCTGCGCCAGCTCTGGGGCCCTTTCTTACTGAACTAGGAGCGCGGCCTAAGGCTTCAGCAAATTTAGCTACTCATGCTAAGCAAGTGTGCGGCTACTCATGCTAAGCAAATTCTATCTAAGATAGAAGTTATCCAAATCTACCTACTTCAAACATTCTTTCTGAGCTTCTCAGGGTTGTCTTGTAACAGGCTTAGCTTCCCATTATTAATCTTTTGAGATGTCTGTATTCGTTCCAAAACTCTATTACACCTAAATTTCTGTAGTGGCGGGTTTTAACTAACCTGTTCTTCGTTTGACATTAAAATATGACATTCTCTTTTTTTTTTTTCTTTCCTTTTTAAGCTTTTTGGTATTATCATTAAAACAAAGTTGAAAGAACTTTTACAAAACTTGGAATATATTTTGTAATTGTTGTGGTAGACAGGTTTTATAAAAATGCAGTGAGACCTCTAGGATACCTCCAGTTTTTAAACCATATTAAGTGTATTAAAGCTCTATTTTGATAGGTTTCAAATAAAGTCCTGTTCAGTCCTCTTCTTCTGTGTATGGTGTTTTTATGTGGAGCTTCAAGAAGACACATACAGGGATTAAAATTTGGATAGGTTAATTTTCAAATGGAAAGAAAGAATATTTTAAGATATATTTCATGTATTAATATTTACTAATGATTGCTGAACTTTTCACACTGTGTATTAATATATTAACAACTCTCTGAGAAGTGCTGTGCATTTAAGCTGTCAATTAATCTAAAAAAAAATAAGGACAGTTTTCCCAGTTGTTGGAAGGTACTTTCTTGTAATAACTAAGTTAAAACTATAGTAGGTAAGCACCTTAATGGAAACAAGCATCTAGACAAGCACTTGATCAAATTATATATTATACTCTTGGTCCATATTAAGTTCTTCCTAAATATCTTCAAGAGAAATTGAAAAATTGTATTCTTTTTTTATTATTATTTTAGAGTTAATAAGGGTGGTCTAGCAGTTTTTTGTTGTTATTTTTCTTTTACATGTAGACACGTAAAAACGTCTAAATAGGCTTTCTCTTAAAGTAGTATTTTAAAACATGGTTTTAGCCTCTTTTAGGCAAAACTGTAAAAGAATTAATATATATTCTTTTGAGAGCATGGAATGCAATAGTGATCCATAGATCAGCAGAAATCATACTGGTATATTTCTGGGATTATTCCTTTACTTGCAAGTAGTAGGATCAGATTGTATTTTGTACACTGACATAAGTAGGTGTCAGCAAACATTTTGTGCCATAAAGTTATGAGTACTTTATGCTATGTATGTTCCAGAATAAAAGTGCTTTTGGAAATGCTGTAGGCATTCAAGATATTTTAATTATAAATTATGCTATTTTTAGGCTTGCTTCCCTAATAATGCGATTTTATCCATAGAGGAGTCAGAGGCAGAAGAAATAAATAAGTATTAGAAATTCTAAGAGTTCCATAAAAATGTTCTACTCTTTTCTAAATATTATATTTTAACTACATATAATGATGGAATTGTTTTAAAGACCTCCAGATTCCTATACATTTCAGTTATAGAAATTAAACCTTTTAGCCTGCAAACGCATCCTGTGGTAAGGTATTCTGTGCATGCTCTGTGCAACTTATGCACAGTATGGACCTGGTAAGTGGTACAAGTTGATCAGTGAGTTTAATCCCACCTAGGAATCTGTATAATTTAGAAAGTAAGTTACAAAATCGGTTGTGTCCTTGGTAAGGGGTGGAAAACATTTAAGTGGTAAATTTCTTTGGATATTTTTAGCAGGTAACCTTTTAGAAACTTCTGAGAGTGTAGTTTGCCGGAGCTGTTGTGCTTGGAAATTGACAGAATGCAACATCAGAAATTCTATTTCCCATGGCTCTGCAATTTAATACGGGGCTATTAACGTTGTCTTTGTTCAGCATCCCTCTCCACTCTCCCCCATAGTGGTGTATTATTTTGTATGAGTACATTTGTCTTGGAAAACTGTTCTCAGTTCGTATCTGATTTGGCAAAAATTAAAATCTTGCCACAAAATATCCTTGTTTATCAAGTTTTCTTATATGCTAGAGCAGTAGGTGCTGTACTTTGAATTACTGTTATTTTATGGAAATTTTTGGTGGGAGGAGGGCATTTAAATCTATAGTCTGAAGTCTCCTCTTTCACTGCAATAAAAAGTAATCGTTGGGTGATGGTCTATCACTAGTCATAACTTTTAGCTTGAATATCCTACAAAATAATCATGGTTGAGATACAGTGTCCATAAATAGCTTAGTATGTGATTCTTTTAAACTATCCTTCCATTTATGTTTGTTATTTATTCACCTCCCCTAGGAAGGCTGAGCAAGATAAATTATTTTTATGAGCCCAGTAAACACACTGGAAAGGGGTTAGTTCAGTGACAGTGCCTCTCTTTTGAACATAGCTGCGTTTAAATTTCTTAAAATTCAACACTGTGCATAAAAGCATTTTGTGGTAACCGGGCAGTTAACCATACATTTACTTGAAATTTAGTTAATTTCATAGTTACTAAGGATGCACTCAAAGGTCCACAGCTCTGATTTTGCAGGTGTATTTCTTGGCAATTGGTTATAAGAATGAAGATAACCTAGTCCATTAGGATAGCTTCATGGCCCATGAAGCTTCCTCTTTGTTAAAACCCATGTTGCCATTTTTTGGCCTAAATAAGTTGTTGCTTTCAGCACCTCTTTGTGAGCATGGGTTTTGTTCCTTACACTTCTAGTTACTGTCTCCCTTCATTCTGTACAAATCTGAAAATAGCTATATAATGACAGGGTATTAATAAATGATTAGAGAAGTTGATTTTTTTGACTGATTCCAGAAAAACCAATCAAGGATAACTTGTTGACACTCAAAAGTCAAATGATCTCTGTAGTCTTTTCATAGTGTGTGAATGAGCAGTGAAAAGCAACCAGGTGTAAAGATCACTGAGGTCAAAAGAAAAATTCCCTTGGTATAATGGGCTTTGGAGCAGCTCTAAAGAAAGAAGCCTAGAAGTTAATAGAGTGCTTACTCAACTCTTCTGAAATATTTTTCAAGACAATTATCTGAGCAACTTGCGTGCCCCACCCCCGACTCTGTGGTGTTCTATCATACTCCTATTTTCTATTAGCATTCTCAGAGTAAAACACACATGGTAACATTATTTACATAAGTACTCAACTTTATTGTCATGGTATAGACTAATTAAATTAGCTATGTAATGAAACCTTGATTTAATAATCATGCTTTATTTGGTTTATTAAATCAGAGGTTTTCTTATGAAACACTTGCAGGTTTTAAAATTGTTTTTAAATGACGTGCAAGCTGGAAGACTAATTAAGGCTACTTCTGTCCCTGTGGGAATGCTATGGACTGAGGAAGAGGAGGGGGAGAATTGCCTTTCATTTCCATGCACAGAGAAAATTGAATATACACAAAGTTTCTGCTCTAGGTAATTGTGGACCAAATGTGTCTACTTTTCTTTCTCTTGTGTTCTCCCCTCCTAACACGCATGTGCGCACATGCAGACAGTGTTGCATCTGTGTGGCACATGGCCTGCTTGGGGTGCATGATGTGAACATGTCACAGTGCTTATTTTCTCTTGACATAGCACTGCTCTGATGTCAACATATCCTCTAATCTTTCAAAAGGATGAAGAGGTTTGCCTAGTGCTGTTCCTTTTATCATAATGGATAATTTTGTCTCTTCATTTTCTCTTGGAACAGTGAATGTTTCCTTAATTTTATTTTTTTAAGTATCTTTTAACAAGAATTTAGAGCATGCTCTTCTTTCTTTCTTTCTTTTTGTTTTCTTCTCATTCTCTCTCATCTGAAACGAGTTTTACTGGCAGTCGGTTACAGTGTAGTGTGTCTGCACTGCAGATATCCAGCAGATTCTAACTAAAATCATTGGAAAGTTTTAGCTATCACTGGTCGTCACATACCTATTTGTGTACTTCATCCTACAGGCTTTTGCTTCAGGATAAGGTCCCTGTCTGCGTTGCTGCCAGTGGGCCTAGTGACCTCCTCTGCTACTAGGTGTCCGTCAGCATGTGAGAGTTTGCTTTACAAGAAGGTATTAGCAGTACTGTCACTAGTCGGATTGTGGGAACTTCTCAAAGCCCTTTGGGCATGACAGTTATTTGAGTAAGAAGAAATTAGTATCATCTTTCCTTCTCAAACACATTTTTTAATTAATAGCATCCTAAGCTTTATTTTATTCATTAACTTAAAAATAATCAAAAATTTCTGGTAACATGTAATAAAACAGATAAACAGTAAAACATAACCACCATCTTAGGTAAAATAAGACAAGACCAGTTTTCTTTATCAGACTTCAAGATTTCTGAACAAAGCTATGCTGCTATGCTTACAGTCATGTCCAGATGATATGGGAACCTTTAAACTAATTTACAGGAGTTGTAAATTTCAGTGCTCTTAAGACAACAGCCTGATGAAAAGAAACTTAAATACTGCAGAACTTGCGATGGAGCCAGAAACTTCATAATTCACAGCAGTTTCTCTTCCCTTGAATGGGCAGGCTAATGTCTATTGTCTTCATTTTAGTTTTTTTGTGCGTGTGTGTTCATGTGTAGTTTGAGTTGACTGAATACAAAATAAGGACTGGAGATCCTTTGTGATGTATTTTTAGGCAAATACAAATAATTTTATTTTGTGCACAATTTGAAGTTTTCTCTCTTTATTAGCATTATTAAAGCATGTTGATAAATTGTCAGAATCAAAACTGAAATAAAGCTAGTAGTTGAACAGAAAGTAGCTGGGGCTTATTCTCCCATTGAAGTTACTTCCCACTTTTTCATTCTCTCTTGCTCTCTTTTCTTTCAGCTGATTGAGCTCTGGAATGAACTAATACTTTGCTGGATAACAGTGAGGGGTTAATCCTATGAAGAGAATACTTGGGCTTTCTCTCTCTGTCTTGAGTGTTGTGGTTTCAAACTGAGTGACACTTAAGATACAATTTGAACTTCTTTGTTCTGAAAGTGGTAGATACATATGTATTTATAATTATGCAGGTGATTGGCAAGGATGTATGGACATGGAGAAATACTACTGTTGTTTCTGTTGGGAAGCTTAGGCTTGCAAGATATAAGCATGTATCTTTAGACAGACTTTACAGCATGAGAATGCTAATAAATCCTAATTAGGTGTGGAGTCAGCTGCTACTCCTGTAAACATGCAAATAAAGTCACGTTTCTGTTCCATAGTGAGCTCTGATGATAACATATGGCCTCCAAGCTTTTAGGATTCTTTTCTGGAAACATTTATGCATCATTAATACTCAGCCCTTCTGGTAGGGAATGAAAACATTTTGGACCATTCCTTTATCCGTTGCGTTTGCTCACTGTCTCAGCATGTAGACATATTGTTGGTGAAAGTGGCATGAAAAGCAATCCAAAACTGTTTAGAACTCCCATTTTAAATACTGTGCATCTCCCTATTACATATTTTTCCTGATATAAAATGTCAATTGCAAACAGAGGATTTTATTATATACTGATATACAGGAAGTGTATGTGGGTTTACAAATTATCTGGGCTTTTCCTGGTGCAGTGATCTTGATGTATCAATATGATTGTTTAGTATAAAATAAGGTCTGCATTTTCAAATCCTGACGCATCTAAGCACATTTGTATCTGTACCTAGAGAAAAGATAGAGAAAAGATACGAGCATGTAAGCAAAGTGCTAAAATTTGTATGTGGGTAATTGTATATCTTGCAGTTGCATATAATGTATTTTAAAATACAACTCTCTGCTTGCCCAGATAATTAAAGTGGGATGAGGGGAAAGCATTACTGCTTTACTCTTTGATTTCTTGGCTACAGAAACTGCTGAAGAACTTAAATTTCTTCACAGACTTCATTTATATTTGGGAGGCCTTCTAACCCCTTGACTGTGCTGTATACTTCTTTGCTAGGGTTATCTTCATCCTGAAGCTGTGAATTCGGTACCCAGAAAGCTTGCAGCATTACAGAGATGGATGCTGCTAGATTTCTGGAGTACCTCCTTCTCCAGAATATCTAGGCACATATGTCAGGATATCAACTGTCCTTGCCCTAGAGGAAAGAAGTCTCTGTGCAAGGCAGATGGTACCACTGGACTACAGCTCTGCTGGGGAGAGGAGTAGTGAGCTACTTCATCTTTCTTTTTTGTTGAAATGGAGAAAAGGAAGTTGTTACATGAGCAGCAGAGATAACGAGGCCTGGTTTCTTCTAGCTCGGGTCTCCTGTGTTCCTGTCCTCCACTGTCGTGCTGGCTCTCTGCTGTGAACTTAAGACCTGTCCCATTGTTCCCCAAATATCCAGGTCTGGGTGTTGGGCCTGAGCTTATATGGAGCCTCTGGGTGCATGGTTGGGGCAAGTTGGTGGGTGTAGGTGAGGCTCTTCAGGGCAGTTGCGGCCTGTAAGGGTGCCGTCAGGGCCCTGGTAGTCATGCCAGTAGACTAGACAACAGCTGGGGTCAGTCTGCAATGTTTTCCTCGTTGGGGACTCCAGTGAGTTTTTTTCTTCTCTCTAGGGATTAATTTTCTTGCTAAATTACATCAGAAATACAAAAAATGTTGGTTTCGATTGTTTGGTAGTTCAGTTCTCTGGATGTAGCTGAAATTTCAAGAATGCGAGCAATCTGGATCGAAGTTATGTGGCAGAATTCTCAGATGTATGGCATATTACTCGAGAGAGTGGAAATTATGTTGCAGCAGGTTTATTTAACTTTTTAAAATGGTGTTTCTTAGCTAAATGAGCAAAAGAATAAAGCCAATCATTAATTCTGTTACTTATTTTGATATTAAGGTCTATTTTATGTTCCCCATTCATTCTCAGATTTTGATTTATTGAAGGTTTTTCTTTTGACTTAAATGCATTGTAGACACTGTTAGTAAATTTTGAGGCTTTTGGAAGAAAACAGTTGGGGTTTCTGGCACCTGGGGAGTGTTGGAAGCACTTTGGGAGTGTTAGAATATGCCTATAGCTAGATGTTTCTGCAGAAATGATTGGCAGTTAAAGTTAACAGTGCTGACATTTACATTGTTATCTTTAGACTTTAGACTTTATAAGATACTGAGAAGACTGAAGCAGCTTTATACCTTGTTCCAGGCTTTTGGCTTTCCGAATGCTCAAAGGACTGCCATGCCATGAGTTGTACTTGCTTTGTTTTACAGTTTTACTCTTGAGCATGAGGGTTAAAAACCTACTTTCATTTTCTTAAAATAAATAATTGAATGAATAAAAAGGAAGCAGGGAACTGAGGATTTAGGTAGTGAAGCAAATTCCAGGCCTTGAGGAAATACAGTATCATACACTGGGCATATGACTGAACTGTTGTCCAGCTCCCGTGGTTTATATTTGCAGTTTGCTGCTTTTTTTTTTTTTTTTTAACTTGAAACCTCTGTGACCCAGCAAACCATATGACCACTCATTGCAGTGTCTCAAACATATTTTTCAGTGAGAGGGGGGAGACACCGGATTTCTTCCACGTGCTTGATTGCTACCTTGCAACTGAAACTATGTCTGTCTGTGTGAGTACATTCCACTTTTTTCAGTGGAGCACTGAGCAGGCTAACTTAGTTCTTACATGACTTAGGCTAAACCTGTTTGCTTGACCTTGAACTGGAACACAAAGGAAGAGATATGCACAGTGCAGCTGGATGTGGTCTGAGCTAGAGCAAGGTGCTTGCCAAAGCCTTCAGCCTCTTGTATGAGACCACTGCTTGCCTATGTCAATGTGTAAGTTCATCTGTTTGACCTGAAATAAAAAAATGAGCAGAAGGCAAGCATTTGTCATTGACCACAGTCCAGCATTTAGCTGGATTGCTTTTTACAACTTTTTTGTGCTACAAAATGATCCAACCTTTAATTTTCCCTAGAATGCTGGTTTTCAGCTGTCCTGTAAGTCATAGAGCAATTGATGGCCTAGATTGTGAGGCCCCTTCTCCAGACCTCAGGTTTGTGACATGGCTGTAACAGGGGGTGAGTCAGGGAACTAAATCTGGCCCAGACACAAGCTGAAAAAATACTGTGGAAACGGTTTAATTTTATCATCACCACTTTCTCTTAAAATGTGCAGAAGTGAAGAGAGAGGACTTCTCCTGGAAGCATTAGAGGGAGAAAGGAAACATGAATACTTTGATCAGACTTTGCTGACATGTGCCATTTTAGAATTTTTGGTTTAGATCAAAAAGCATAAAAGTTTGTGTGATACCTTTTTTTTTCCAATTAAACAAAAACAAATATTTACTTTATGTTTGGGGGTAGCTCTGGAGCCTGCACATCTTATATGAAGTAGTTTTCTTCAAAGAGCTCTGCTATTGTGTGGATACATAAGTGCTACAATGCCTGATTCTCCTGGGGGAGACAGATCTGTTTATGGTGACCAGCCGTTAAGAATAACTTCACATTATATTGACGCTGAAAGCAGCTATGGGAAAAGATAACACTACACCTTTCAATCTCTGTCAGGAAAGGCAGAGAGAGGTCATACTGTAAATAGAGATGGGTGTATAAATGTTCTATGTTCTATTGAAGGTCCAAAGGAAAAGGTCATACCCTTTCAGGTGCCTTTCTTCACTGACAGAGGAAAATAGAAGTCTGAATTGCCAAGATTGGGGCTCACAAAGGTAACATTGTTCTCTTCCTCTGGCTTGGAAAAGTCCTTGACAGAGAATGATTATGGGAATGACACCAGCTTGAGTTTCTCTGAATGAAATAAATTTCAGACTGCAGATCGTGTAAAGAGTTAATGATACTCTAATCAACATTTATGTTTTCCTCTGCATCATCTGCACCTCTTTGTGAACTCAAGTATTTAGGAAGATGATTTGATGTTTTGTGGCCCATCAGAAATTTGGCCTAGAGCTTGTATCTGATAGCTCCATCAGGTGTCCAGACTGGCTGTTCTCATTGGTGCAAGTTTAACAACTTTTCTTTATTAAGGTAGAAATATGAAAAAGTAGGAGCAGCTTCTCTTCCCTCAGGTGTGTTCCTCTCCTCATTGCAGAGTGTGTGTGTGTGTGTGTGTGTGTGTGTGTGTGTGTGTGTGTGTGTGAGTGAGGGGAACTGTGCCTCACTCAGTGTAGTGTTTAAGATTACTAAGAAGTTCTACAAAGTTTAGGTTCCTATCAGGAGGCATGCTAATCCTTTTTTATTGTCCTGTTAAAATGTTCTTACAGTAGCTTAAAATAACATAAACCAAGGCACCTGAAAGACTTTTAAATGTGTAGTAGTAATTGTTTGAACTCTGAAAACAGGAGGAGAGCACAGCAAAAGCCTGCGTTTTATAGCGCAGTTGGATAACAAGCCTTTACTCTTACAAGCCTGCTCCGGTGTTTGAATTTATTCCTAGAGTTGAGGTACTAGCACAAATATGAAATAATTTTAAGGTGTATTTATTTAAAATCTTCTCTAGGGAATTGCCTCCTGAGGTGAAAGACTTGTTTTCCTGAGAGCCCCAGTGGGATACCAGTCATCCAGTGTTACTTGAGCATCCTTCATCTCAACATGGTGCAAGCTATGTAATACACTGAAGTCTGTTCAACAGCAAAAAAAAAGAAATGGTTTTGAATGAGGACCATATTTGGGCTACTTTACACAGCAGGGGCAGCTGGTTTAAGGATGCAGAAGTTCACAATTTTAAGAGGATGTCTGGGAAGCACTGCATCAAAGCCGGGCCAAGTGCATTAAGTGTTTGGGGAGGCAACAGTAAGTGTGTAACCTGCTGTGGACCCTCTTAGAGAGTGCTGCATGTTCTCTGCTGTATGGAGTATACTGCTGTGGGCACCAAGTGGAGGTGTCCTTGTGTTTTATGAGTGCAGATACTGAAATTCTATTTGACTGTTGTGTAATAGCACAAGATAGTAGAAGTCTTGCATTTACGGCTTCCCATGTGCTGCTTTTATGCCTCCAGTCAATTTGAATTGCGGTATCTCACCAAGTGTTCCAGTTTGCTTCAGAATTCTTACGTGCAGCACTTCCACAGCATTTTGCTTTGGGAATAAAACTAATCCAGGCAAATTTCAGAATGCAAAGTATAAAAGCTGTTAAAGCCTGGTTACATACCATAGCAGTATTTCCAGTATGTATGTGAAAATAACTGTATTTGAAGAGTTCCAGATTTGTATGCCTATGCTGTAGTATACTTTCTATGATAAACACATTAATTGCACATATGCATTCCTGTTCTTCCCAGTCCTAATCCTAATAGTGGGTGATGAGCTATTTGTTCTGTCTTAGTAGCAAATAATTCTGTATTTTGATACTGAAAATCCTGGCTTCTATCCCTTGAGTCACTGCTCGGGCTGTCTATCACTAGCTTCAGATTTTGATATCACATAAGTAATATGTTTACAAAGTGACAGACACCATTTGGACAGCATTGTGTCCTTTTTTTTTGGCAGCAAACTTTAAAACTTTTATTTCTCTTTCCAAAACGAAATGTAATGATTTGGTGCCTAGAGAAATATCCAAACTCTATGCAAAAGTTCACTGTTCAGATAATCTGACAGTAATCTTGACTGAAATTTTTCATCTTCCCCATGTATAAAGGTGTATGCTAAACATAATTCCCAAGACTGTATATTATATTGTTTGCAAATCAGAAGATTTGTGTTTAGTTGTTGATGTTACTGTCACAATTTCGTATACATACAGTGACTTCTTTTATGGCGCTAGATGAACACTCTCCAGTGAATCATCTTTAGTTTTTTGCTTTAAAGATGGAAAGGATTTTGTCACCCAACTTGTCAAAACTTAAACCTAGTTAGACTCTAGTTGAGATGTATTTTATACATATATTTTATTTGAGCGATTCAAAAACAAAAGTACTTATGACAGTGTGGGAGAACTCAGGAGTGATCACATTTTTAATAGGTCTGGGTTCTCCTAGCTTAACAGGGAAAGAAAGAAGAGAGTAATTGGAAAAGAAAATGGTATAATGGTGCAGGTTTTAATATTGGTGGTAGCTGAAGGACAAGTTTGAGGACTAACATTTGTTTTCTCAGATAACTCAACTCATTAGGTCGAGCTTAAATGGATTTCACTGGACTTCTTTGGCAGGAGAGATACAGTGGGCATGCATTTGAGCTATGGCTAATGTGCTTTATCCAGCAGTTGATGGAGGGGGTGATAAAACTGGTCAAAATATATTTGCTGGCTGTAGTTAAAGAACAGTTGATTAAAATTTTTGATTCTCATCTGAGTGAGAATTTATACCCTGAAGATTATAGAATGGTTAAAGTTAACTGTAATTTTATTTGAAAAATCATATGAGAAACAAGAAATCATTAGCATACGCTTACTTGGAAGCCTTTAAGAAATAAGAAAAGAGAAATCCCTTGTTTTTAGTTTTCAGAACATTGATAGAATGAAAATACTGCAAAAATACAAAAGTTTAAAGATGACAGATATTGGCTTCTCAAGTTAAAATTTAAAAAGAATTTGGCATACGCAGTCTAGACCTGTACCGGGAGTCCTCTGAGTAAAATATATTATAAGTTTGTTATTGATGACTAACTCATGAAACAGCTTGAAGTAATTCCCACTGACTGTAATGCCTTTAATGATAAGGACACCGCTAATCAGCTGAGAGCTGTCCTCTTGCTGAGTTCTGCCAAGAAATTGTCTCGACACCAGCAGATGCTTTCTTTCTTTCCCTTCTTTCCCGCCCTTCTCTTTTTTAATATTTTAAGCTGCAGAGAACCTTATGAACAATCTTCTCTGGTCTGTGGATCAAACTCAGTGTTGGTAAGATAGAGCAAGTGTTGGTAAGACAAAGCAATATCACTGACGTATTTGGCAGCCGTTGGAAAGGAATCAGGCTTTGTAGTAGTAGATCATCTTACAGAATAAGATATTAGCTAGCTGGAGATTCTTTATTGAGCGCAAATGTATCAGGCCTGCTTTGTTAAATACAGTGTACATTTGCAAAAATTTACTGTATAATTACCTTGATTAGATGAGGAAAAAAAGTGCCTGGAACTAATCAAAGAACTCCAATTCATTGGTTTTAATAATCGTTATTTTTTCGCCTTGTGAAATGCAGGTGCTTGGTTTGAGTGTGAGGATAGTGATGCTTATCGTCTACAAGCTTTGATTAATATCTAATTCATTGCATCATGGAAGGAGCTAATCAGATATTCAATTTGCTAATCAGCTTCTCAATTTGATTAGTAATATACTAATCACTTAAGAAAATCAAATGTGAAATATATTTTGGATTTGTGACTTTAAGTTACAACCTTCTTTGAGGATGGGGAGGTAGGAGGATCTGCTTATTAGCATCGGTTTGATACAGCATTAAGTCTGAAGCAGCTGCAACGTCTCCAAGAGTACTAGAGAGGAGAAAATGCTCAGAAGCAGAAGGCTGTAGTTCAACTTGTATCCCTCCTGCTTGCTGAGCTCCTTTACCTAGTCAAGAATGAAAGTGAGAAAACTCTGTCCCCACTGCTCAGCTGATGCCTTCTGTTCTCATTCTTTTGGGATTTCAGTAGGATTTCCCTTTTGTACTTGTTTTACATATTCTGACTGCAGAAGATGTTATTTTCAGAAAATTTGTGGTTGACAGCACTGGAAGCTGTGGGTAATCAGTACCGCTCATAATTGTTTTAAAATGTTTTGGGTTTACTTCATGCTGTTCATGAAATGTGTTATTGAGAAGGTGGCAATATGTGAAACTGTCACCAGTGGTGTAGGGCTTTTTCTTTGTATTGTTGACAGACACTGCTACTTGAAGCAACAGGGCTGTTTCTCTTGTCTTAGAGAAGCCTTTGCTGGCTGTCTTGTGCTTCCTTTTTCTATTAATACTAATGCTCTGTCCTAATGAAGTTCTCAAAACTTGCTTCCATCGTTACCAAGAAACAAACAAACAAAAAAACCTTTGCCATGAATCCATAAGAGGATATCCTCTAGGAGTATTTGTTTAAATTCATGAATATGTAGTTTGCAGTGTTTTGCATACATTGTTAAAATATTTCCATCTGAAATACTGCCTTTGACATAGAAAAAAAGAGGGTGGCATCAATAGGACAGAGACAGGGAAGAGCGTCTTTATATATGCTCAATTAGCCTTAGAAACTACTAATTTAGGGCCAGATTGTGGCATCAATACTCAAAGATGGAGTAGGATATTGTGGAAAGATCCTACCTAAATGATGAAGCCTGTGGGCAGTCTGTCCTTGGAAGGAAAGACACAGAGAGGATATTCCCAGTATGATTTGGTAATGCTTACAGTGTGGTAAGTCCTGTACCTTTTAACTGCAGTGTCACTAACCATGAAAAATAAACAACCCTGTGGTTCAGTCCTCATATTTTTTCAGCCTCTTCTGAGTGTTAGTTAAAGTTTAGGGTGCTGACTCTTCTGGTAGCTGTCCAAAGAGCGTAACAGCTGTGATTCTGACTTTTGTGGTCTCTTGTTACGCTTTCATTGGCATTTATGCAAAAAACAAACATTTCTCCCGCCTCCATAACACCAGATCTAGGCATGAGTCACATGAATCGCATGGCTCTTTGGCTCTTCTGTTGTGCCGATCGGCTCAAATGGTATGTCATAACAAGTTTTCCCTTAGAGATGGGGGTGTCATACCAGTCTTTTTAATAAGGGCTAGCTTCTAATGAGCCTAATATGCTCCTGGTAATTGAAAATATGTTAGCATAAGAAAGACATTTGCTTTGGTGTCATGCTCAAAGTAGTTTGAGGCTTTCGCTAGGTTGTAAATAAGTCTGCCTCCATCTTCTAAAGAACAAGGTCCGGCTATAAACTTCCTGCAGAGACTGTGATAATAGCATTCAAAATGATGCTGACATTAGCCCAGTGGTTCCTACCACTGCTGGAAGAGCAAATAGTTACCATTTAATTCTAATGCAGCAAGATAGCCTGGAGCTAAATACTACATTTTTGTTAGTAATTATTTAGCACAATCCCAAACTGCAAAATAAATTTACATACAACTTGACTCTTGTAGATTATTCTTACTTAGAGGATATGTGGGAACGCAGAAAGGAAACTGGCTCCAAGAGGATGGTATGTTTGTGTTATTTCAACTGTTAACATTATCAGAAGACTTTAAATAAAAATAAAACATAAATAAGTTGCAGGTTTTAAATATTAAGGAAACTGCATGCAATATTTAATACCATGAAAGATGCTGACTTTTTATGTGAAAGGCAGTCTGTGAATATGAACACATTTTCCTCACAGCTTAGGTATGGAACTCTTTTAAGAACTGAACATACACAGCGAAGTGTATGTGGAAGAATTTGACCGGAAGTATAGTGGACAAAACTGGCCCTTCGTGAGTATCAGTTTGAATGCAGCCTGTGATTAAACAAAAACTATTGCTGGTGATGAATTCATCTTCTTCTCTTTCATTCAGTATATTCAAAAATCAATTAATTACTTACAAATCTTTATGGATCAATTTTATGTAGCTTTAAAACACAATGTTAGTAGTTGAACTAGAAGCAGAATACACTGAGGTTCATAAACAATGATGTGAGCTGTGTTTTTTGTGCGTAGCTGTGTTTTTTGAACTTGTGTGCTTCTGAATGAGATGAAAATGATTGGGAAGGTTGTGTGAAATGCAGCCCTGTTAGGTCACCCCTCTGCTCATGTGTTCCCTTGCTGGGCTATTGTCGATGCTCTAGACCCTTTATCATCAAACGGAAACACACTGGAGAACTGTATGCAGTGCGGCTGCAGCTAATCCTGAAAATGGTTGTACCGACAAGCAAAGAATAACATATATACCAATTGTAGAAGCCATTAAGTTTGAATCTGAAGTCATGTTTATTATGTATCTTGGAGCAAGGCATTGCTTAGGGCAGTGTTGCCCAATGCTTAGGGCTTGTGTTTCTTTTGTATAACTACCTTTAACTGAATTCCCTGAATAGAAAGTGCTGTTCCTAGTTTGCCATGTTGCTCTTTTTTATTTTATTTTTACATCTTTGTGGTGTAGCTCCTCCAAGGAGGCACTTGTGGTAACACCTGCTTTTTCCATTGTCCCTGCATCACAGTCCTCCAGGACCCAACACTGATCCCAGAGTATGTATTAAAATGAATGGTACAAGGTTGTTGTTTTTTGTGCACCCTTCACTGACAGACTTATTTTGCTTCCTGACAAGCAATCCCTCAATCTAGCGTGTTACGGTTTTTGCTTTATAGTCATTTCTCATTTGTATCTAGCTTTCAGGCTAAAAAGAAAAAGAATTTAAAAAGCAGCATTAAAACAAACCTAGCAGGCTTTATTTAAACAGATGGATTGAGAAAGAAGGGAAGGACATTCCTTTGGGTTAGCTGGAGCTGTAAATCTTAGTTCTCTGAGGGCAGGGCAGAAACTAAACCTAGGGCTCCCAAATGTTTATGGCCTACTTCTGATGTCTGATCTGAGAATACCCATTAGTCATTGGCTGGTATGGGAGAAGCTGCACAGAGACCCCAAGGTGGGAATACATACTGCGTGACCAGTACTGAGAGCTTCTGAAACTATTGTGGTCACTTGGACCCATTCCTCAGCACATCCTGGTTTCTGTTCAGGTGCATCGACATCGCTCTACCCTCCTGCGATACAGATTGGCCCTACGACTGCTCTCTCATGGCACATGCTGCCTAAGGACAAACTGTGAAGTAGTTCCAAGTCGCCTTTGTCTACCGTCTCAGCAGCAGGATTTCCCTCTCTAGCAGGAGCTGCTGATCTCAGGGTACAGGATTTCCCTCTCTAGCAGGAGCTGCTGATCTCAGGGTACAGGCCAGGGCTCTTGTCTCAGCCGTCTCATGGGAGAGTGATTGTCCTTTCTCAGTTCCTTAACTCTCAGCAATGTGGAGAAGAATTTCTGTTTTCCCCAGGCTAATTCTTTTGGCTTCTAGTGTCTACACAGAGCATGTTGTTCAGTCGCTGTTATTAGAATGACTGCACATAAATGGATGGACTAATTATATTTTTGTGGAGAGGAGGAAAAAAAAAAAAGTCTCAGCCTGTTATACTTTTCAGAGAAGAAAGAGATATATGAAAAAATCTTCCAGAAGTGCCCTTTTCTCTCTAATACTTTAAATTTCAGTGATTACTGATGCTCATAGGCCAGGACAGAAGAAACAGGATGCTGTGGGCTCAGATAGGTCCTCTAGAAAAATATTCAAGTCTAATATGGTTTGAACAGGTAGATAACCTTTTCAGAGGCGCTGGGGCCTAATGGTAGAAAAATGTACATCACTTAATAGAAAGGTAGCTGGGGCTTTTATTGATTTGTAAAGTGCATCTTGACAGGGCTACTTGAAAGACTGGGAGTTCATTACCTAGCCCAATCTAAAGCTGCAGGAATGTCTGCCTGAAGCAATTGTCAGTGATAATTTTCTCAAAATCAAATCCCTTCTATTTAAACAGAAATCAGATTGATAGTGGCTTTCCTGAGATTAATTACAATATTCTATATGGCCATGTTCTGTAGGCAGCTCCATATTTATTCAGAGTAGGTTGAGGAATGTTATAGGTTCTGTCATCTTCTTCCTTGTCTGCAGTCAGGCTGTCTGTTGTGGCCAAGCGCATAGCTCTTGAATTTGAAGCAAGACCTGTATAAATGTTTTGTACACTGCTTAGTTCCAGTGTAAATGAGCTTTCTGAGGAGATTTACTTTTTTCTTCTTGGGTGCCTGAATATGTAGTATTGGCCATTCCATTTTCCTTTGGGAGATGTGATGAGACTGTTTTTATCTTTCTGAGGCAATCTAAGGTAAAACCAATGAAAAGAAGAGTGACATTCGTTATAAACACTTCCCTTGATAACTGTTCCTTATTGATGCTATTTGGAACTTAGATGTGGAAAGTTATTTCTGTGATTTTTGTGTTAAAACTTTTAAGTTTCATTCATAGAAACTACACTGGGGAGAAACAGCTCTTAATGTGTATTTGCTTATTTCTAACAAACTGAATAGCAGCACCTAATTAATCCGTTTACAGTGACAATTGAGGGCAAATGAGGTTCTAAAGGTTGCCAAGCTGAATTTTTTTTTAAGTATTAATTTGGTAGTATCTGCCTTAGAATGAACCATTCCTACTCTTTAACAAGTGTGTATGAGTGGAATGGTAGTTTTATGGAGCTTCCTTCTCCAACTGCAATTTGAATCTAGCTCTGAATTTTGATTTACAGTAATTAGATTATTAACGTTTGCTATTAAACATGCTATTATACAGTTGCATTCAGCTGCATTCATGCTAAGATGCCTACTAGCAAGCAGGCAGACCTCAGAAGGCTATCGGGGATTTCTTAAACAAACTGACTTTTTACTGCAAGACAGAGGAGAGTGGAAGCACAGCACAGTTCAAGCACTCATATCGTCATGGTCATTGAAGCATTCTTTTATTTGGTTAGCTGGGAATTGATCTGCCTTTTCGAGGAACTCATAGCTGGGAAATAAGAGAGCTTGACCATCCTCAGATCAGGATTCTCAACACAGAGGAGAAGGCCTGGAGCTTTTCTCTTCTGGAGAGGAAGGCAGTCATGTAGGGAGGAACAGGGGGAGCCTGAGATCTACCTTCATTCCTTCACCAGTCAGCCACAGTACTTGGTAGGTGTGGGGCAAGGGAATTACTTTCTCCATCAGAAAAATTTAAACAACTTAATCTTCCCACAGAGTAAAGGAAGAACAATTCACTCAGTTCTCCTCCTCTGTTAGTGAGGCTGCATGCAGTCACTGATTAGGAAATGCAGACTTGCTGATGTTGTGGAACTGTAGGGTTGAAATATTTTGGCTGAGTTGGCCTGATCTTTAGGAAAAGCCGGCAAGAACTGAAAATGGCTGTTCTTTGTCATGGCTAAGCGATAGGGGTAAAGGTTTCCTTGCACAAGAGAGTACCTGGAATTTACTGTTTTAGATATTTTGATTGCATCTTGATTTTTAACCATTTAACACCCTGAAGCTCAGTCTTTCTTCTAAGATTGAGTTTAATGCATGGGCTAATCAACTTTTTGTCGTCTTTTGTTTTTTTGTTTTTAAATGGCATGTTACTGGGTTACTGTCTAAGGCATGTTTCTAAACTGCATTATCTAGGGGAAAACATGTTGTTTCTAATTGATTACATGCCTTTCTGCATGCTAGGAATGATTTCATAATTTGAGCAAATAAAGTGCATTAGATTTTACATGTAGTAAATAGTAGTGCTATAGCATTAATATTGACTTGCACCAGAGATGTTAAACCCCTCAAACCCGGCCTTTTTTTTTTTTTTTTTTTTTTTTTTTTTTTTTTTCTCCTTTCCTTTGGTGAGCTGTCTTCACCTAGGCTGATGTGGGGACTAAGTGGATGCAAGCCTTCAAAAGCCATCACCAGCCCATAGAGGTACAGAAAGTTGGTGTCATTTATCACAGCCTGTTCCATGGGTAGTGGCCGTAATGTGTGGAGTGGTGAGCTGTTACATGGCTGCATCACTGCATTCTCTGTTTGGAGAGTTTCATCTGTTCAGCGTCTGCATGCCATACCATCCAAGGGCTAGGATCATCAAACTGTATGCTGGTGGACTGATTTTTCAGTTTGTTTGACTTTTAGAAAAAGTTCAAACACTGGAATTAAGGTAAATTGCAAAAAAAGGAGATATGTTGTTATACTCAACCTTGCCTTATTTATACATATTGCCAAATAGTAGCCCTTCACATGTAGAACTGCAAGCTTTTAATGTCTTGGTTGTTAAGATACTGTTTTGACTATATTACATATTGAGAGATTGTCTGATTCTAGCAGAACTTTATAAGTTTCTCTCTCCACTATGGAGTTCTGCTTTATTGTATCTTTCTATAAGAATATTTTTCATAATCTCATAACTGTGGTACCCAGCACTAAGGGTTTGAAGGGAACCTTTCCTTAGTCTACCTTTTCTTAGTCTATTAGACTGTTTAGTGAAGATTAAGCCCACCTTGATTATTTTTGGATTGGCAATGCTTGTTTTTGCTGAAAACATAGGTTTTCATATATCACCTCTTGATTTAGCACCTTAAAGTGAATTGTAAGCTGCTTCTGCTAGTCTGAATTTCTGTACTGTCATCTTGTGAAGGCCACTGTTAAAAGATGAGGGGAATAAAATTATTTCTTAGGCTAATTTCTTGAAGTTTTTTTTTCTTTCATATCCACATAAACAGTGCAACTGGAACAAGGTCAAGTCTGCACTTTTAAATCTCTGTCAAATCACTCAACCTACCACCAGAAGAAAGGGAAAAATTAATCCTTCAAACTTTTAGGACCAGAGATTGGTTTCAGGTGATGGCAGAGTAATTAGTAATATTTTATGGATTTAGATCACTGATAAATGCAGGGATTTTGCTTTCTGTATTTGCAATGTATTTCCAAATAGTCACCTTGGAAACTTCTGGCACTTTCAAATGTTTGTGTGCTCTCTTTTTTTGCCTTTGCCTAAGTCAGGCATGTATGATCACAGTTAGACAGCAGATTCAGGATTATTTAGTTCTAACTGAAAAAAAATGTTTAGGCCTGCCACAAGGATTTTTCCATGTGGGATACTGTCTGCTAGCTGGGCAGCTTGCTCACTTTAATGGATCTGTAGGTGTTCAGGGCAGCCCACAAGATGATCTTGCTGTTGTCTGACCCTGCTTAGCAGCATAACTCCTACTGTAGATGGGGTCCCTCAGCCTATGCCAGACTGGGTGAATTCCTCTTCCAGTTGAGATAAGAGCATGGAAATCTAGCAACAGAGCTGTATAGTTATGTTCACATGGGAAAGGACTCTTATGAAATGGCTTTTATCTAGCTGGGGACTGCAGAGTCCCCTCCTGTCTGGGCTTTGCCAGTCCTTATCGGCCTGGGGAGAGATGGCGGGAGCTATGTGCTCAGTCCACTGGAGGCTTGCTTCAAGCTGCTGCTGACTTTCTTGGCCCTTCACCTGTCTTATAACCCCTCATATCTGCCTGCAGCCTATTGTTTGCTCTGCTCCATGGTACATACTGCAGGAGATAAATTTGGGTGTGATGAAAGCTGGAAACTGAAAATGAGAGGTGACAGAGAGCATTGGTTTCCAAAGTCCTCTCTATACTTCTTGTCTGGGAAGAGGGAGAGTGTTGCTGGAAGAACATGTTTCCTCTTGTCTCTTCAAGGTTCTATGGCTTGAGCCAGGATCATTGCAATAAAGATCTACTTACTCTAAATATTTCAGCAGTTTCCTGCTCCAACATCAGCTCTGGGCAGTTGAGATTTTGGTCATTTTTTAATACATTTCATGAAGATGCTGTTGGGATGCTTCTTGAAATTTGCTGGTAATTTCATTAAATAACTCCCCTGCTAGTTATCTCCAAATTTCATTGTGATTGACTTTATTAAATGGGCTTTTACTTTCCTGATGTTTGAGTGCAAAAAGCTTCATGTTTGAGTGCAGAAAGCTTCTTTTGGCTTTCATAAGCTTTTTTTCCTTTTTTTAAAGTTTGTGATTAAGTTTTTTTCCCCCCAAACTTGCAGTTTTTTCTCTGTTACTTGAGTACATGTGTGCCTACAACTGCTACCAAAGTTTTTCTTTGTAGCTCCATGATGTTCATGTTTGTGCTAATAATATTCTTTTTTCTCAGGCATTTTGAATAATGCTGTTTTAAAAAATACTCTGTTTATTTTACTAAAAGTGTTTGAATTATTTTTAAAGTGCATGCATAGATTTACACAATCTGCTCTCTGGAGGGTGGCCAATCCTTAGTACTGTTCATGGACAGTATCTCAGGCAGTTTGGCCTTCAGTTCTGGTTTGGAGCTTCTAGACAAGTAATTTAAATGTCAGATTTACTATATCTATAGGAAGTGTTAACAAAGTATACATTTTGTGTGCCGGACAACAAACCTGAAATATTTGAACTCGGCGTTCACTGTAGGTTCCAAATTTAATGATCAGTCATGGTGGCAGTGACAAGCCATTTTTAATTAAATTACTAAAAAGTTAGCATGCTTCAGGCAAGGTGAATATTTGAGTTATTTTGGTGGCTGTTTGCTTCTGGGACATATTTTAGTTCCCTGGCAGTAGGTTTCCTGTAAAAGTGGAGCTCCAAGTGCCTTTGAGTTTTACCAGCAAAGGAAGGTCTTATATAGGAGAAATAAAATGGAGGAAGGTAAATATAAATGAATCTTTAAAAACAAATTCTACAAGAGAAAAGGTAAAAATGATGATGTGATGATAAAATGCTGTAAATGATGGCAGTGTTTATAAAGAAGGAAACTGAAGAAAGGTAGATAAAAATGTGAGAGAGGAGCAATGACTTTTTTCCCCAATGCCGGATGGAATAGTTATGTAGCATAACAGGATGGTAAATGCATAATTCAGGGACTATCTTTGTGCCTCGTCGAAGCATCCAGTTAGAGTAAGATTTGGTTCTGGGTAAATTCAAAGAAACTAAGGGCTATATCATGGAGTTAGTGTAAAACAATGAATTGTAGGCTGTATCTCCTTTGATAGAATTAGGGGAAAGAGCCTTTTGGCTTTTTTTTTTTTTTTTTTGTTTGTGTAAATTCTTGAAAATCTTCAGTAATTCTTGCAGAGAGTTACATAAAAAGAATCAAGGGGAAAATATTTCAGGTTTGAAGTTTTGATTTGTGCCCAACAATGTAATGTGGTGAGAATTACAATCAATAAGCATTTATATGAAGCAGTAGATTTTCTGTTGTTTTTTGTGTCCTCCTCTGTGAGAAATACACTATCCTCCGTGCAAAGTCAGAATGAAAGTGATGTATTGTGGAGATAAATGAAAAAAAAATTCTTATAGTTAGAAACTTCTTCTGACCTTTGGTCTGTTCTGGGGACTGTAGCTCCTGCCACATAATAAGATTTAAGTTTACATCCCAGCGAAGTGTGCTTACCCACATTGATACTTCTGGCCCTAAGACTGGTCCAATGCATTTTTTTTTTGAGTGCTACATCTAGGAAAAATATTAGTAATTAAATCAGATATACAACGAAAAGATCCTTTTGCTTTTGTACTTATTTATGAAATAAATATAAAACATTTTAATTCCATGAGTAAAAGTGAGGATTGAGAATGATACAGAAAATTTTGAGAAGGATAGCAATGATGAGAGTAGCAGCTTGCACACTAGAAATAGAATTTGCTTTAGGAAACGTATTTGTTCATAAAATTGAGTGGAGCACATACCGATTATAGAAATCATATTTGGAACTTGGCACTTCTGTGTTCCTACATGATGTGGTAGCATCTTACTGGCCCTCACTTGTCTGTTCATCAGTTTCAAGTGCCATCATTGTATTTAATGTTTTGCTGTCAACCTTACCCTTACCTTACTTGTTCTATTCTTCACCATTCTTCTGAAAATTTCCCTGAGTATAATACTAAAATAACTGTTGAGAATCTACAGTACAATATTTTTAATGTTTCAGTAATATATTATTTATGTATCACTGACACCAGTAGAAGTGCATGGAACTTCTCTTTATGGATGGCTACACAGCAGCATCCTCTTTGTTTTACATTCATGCTATTAGGATATTGCATGTTCAGTTGGTGTTACTGGGATTTGAATTGGAGAGATATTATGTTGCAGTATATTGTTCCTATGTATTTAAACTTTGTATATTCCTTAAGTCCGTGCCTGCATGTTTCTCCTTCCTCAATTAATGAAGAAGAGTTTCTTTACTATGTGTTTCTATGTGTTTCTTTACTAAGTTTCTTTACTAGGGAAGAGTTTCTTTACTATGTGTCAAATCATTAATCATTACATTTTTCAAAAAATACAGCTTTGGGATATTTGTGTATTGTCTTTGTATGGAACATCTCCTATAACCTGTGCATTAGTGGTATTTATTGCATTATTCCATGAAATTCATCAAATAAAAATAAATCTTGTGTCTTTCTCACAAATATCATTACAAAATTAATCGAGATTCTTCACATAAGTGAGAAAAGGGGATATTTGACGTGTATTAGTACACAAGAAAGTGACATACAGTCAGCTGCCAAATTTTAGTATCTTCACAAGAAGGTACCTTCATGGTTCTAGAGATGTTGTCTAGAGTTTCAGAACAAATATCTTCTTGACATTTTGGACCTGAATGCCCAGTGTTGGTTAAAAAAGGCAAGGCAATGTTAGGAGTTATTAGGAAAGAAAGAGAAACAAAAGAGAACGTGATTTTGCCACTGAATGCTTCCACAGTGGGCCTGCATGTTCAGTGTTGAGGCCAGTTCTGGTCTCCATTTCTCAAAAAACCTGCAATAGAAATGGAGTAGATTCTGAAAAGGGCATCAAGGACGAGCAAGGGTAGGCAGTGACTTCTGTCAGAGGAAAGACTAAATTGGCTGGAACCCTTTATCCTGAGAAAAAGGGAGCTTATTTTAGAAGTCTATAAAATTGTAAGTGGCGTGGAGAAAATGAATAGGGAAGAAATACTCATTGTCTCATCTAAGAAAAGAACAAGAGGAAATAGATGAAACTAGCAAGTAGCAGGCTTAAAGCAAACAAAAGGAACTGTATGCTAGATGGACCTTTGGTGTGGCCTGTATTCTCTCACATTCCTGTGGTCTAACAGCAGATTCACAGATAAGTCATTTTTTCGTATGTTTTATTTTAAAATAATACTTCATATTTATGAAGTGTTTGTGTATGTCTGGTATCTGAAGATACCTGAAAAACCCATCACAGCCAAGTAGCAGATCTTTCATGCAGTTCAATTTGAAATGATATGCCAGGCTAAGAAGCTGGTGTGGCAATTCTGCCCTTCTAGCAGTGATAAAATTCCTGTTACTCGTATGAAAATTACGCATCTTTTATGAGTTCCGAAGCCTGTTTTGTGCTGATTTTATGGTTTTAAGGTTTAATTGTGTGTGTGTGTGTATCTGGAGCCAAAGCTATAAATTTGATGATACATAGCAAGTACATTTTAAAGAGTGTATGCTTTTTGGGAGCAAGAATGGTTCCATCTATTCCGTTTGTTTAACCTCTGCATATAAGTGACATTTGGTGAAAGAGTTTAACAGTGATGATAATTGATACTTGATGAGCATTACATTCTTTGCTGACGTGCTCTGCCTATACACTTATATTGCTTCTGGGAAAAAGGATGACATTCCCTTCAGCTTTCCCCAGGAAAGTCATACAAACATGTATGGAGGAAACCTTGAAGATATCATTGACGTTTTCTTAAGGTAAATGTTTAGAAATTCATTCTGGATGTCCTGCAAAGGAGCGGGTATAAGCAACACAATGCACAGGGTCAGTGAAACTGACTTCTTTGCATAGAGCCAATGAAAGGTCTGTTTATCAGGTAAGCAGCA
Organism: Dromaius novaehollandiae; assembly: GCF_036370855.1. Classification (NCBI taxonomy): domain Eukaryota; kingdom Metazoa; phylum Chordata; class Aves; order Casuariiformes; family Dromaiidae; genus Dromaius; species Dromaius novaehollandiae. The sequence goes on from NC_088099.1 coordinate 33,641,643, forward strand.
CAGCATAGTCTGCAAAGACACAGTCACCTAATCACCTTCTCCTGATAATCAAAGGACATAAAGACACTGAGTATTTTGCATGAAAAGCTCAGAATCGTGCAGAATTTATTGAAACAGTTTATCTAAATCATCATTGTGATTTTAAGGACCAGTATTTCCTTATATTTTAAAATGAAAATTTGTTAGTGTGTCCTGCTTTTACTTTTTAGTTATTTATAGATTTACAGATTGATCTATATACATAGAAATCTTTGCTATAAAAAGGACCAACCAGTTCCTTCCCAAAAGACTTATGCAAGGTACAAAGCAGAAAATGTTTTTGCTTATAGTGCACATCTGTGATATTGTTTTACTTAAATCTCTCCTGCTGCTTGACATTTACTTACCCAGAGTGTGTCTCAGAGAATGGATTGTCATTGTGGTGACATTTTTTTATAAACATGAGTGTGTTAAATGCAAAGAGCTACATTAATGTGACATTATGGCTGAAATTTACACGCATAAGAGTCAGGAAATTCAGAATAATGATTCTCACAACTGTCATAACTTGTCGCCTTTCTTATTTGAGGTATAATACTGTTTTTGATACCCTCTGTAAGCACTTGTGTCACGTTAAACACTGTTCTTTTCTCTGGTTGGACCGTTGCCTGTGTCACATACAGCCTTGAATTTTGCTTAGTTTGGAATTGTGTTATAATTTCCTCAGCATTATTTTAATGTAATGTCAGCGTAATAAATGTGGTAAGAAACTAATACCCTTCAGTCCCAAATCCCTCTCTTTCCTCAAGGGTTGTTTTAACCTACCTGGGGAAAGTTTCAGGGACTGAAATTGTGCAGGAGTCCTGACTGAGGGAGGACCAATCATCAGAGCTTCAGTGCAAACCAAGCAGAATGCAGCAATTTTGTTCCCCCTCCAGGGCATGTTTTGACTTGACATAGCTCACCTTTATAGAATCATGTTGGAAATATAATTTAAGTCTATACTGAGATTGCTTGAGAGAACTGTGCAGATTCAGGAAGATACTTATCTGCATATCCAGAACTTTTTTCTCAGAACATTGTAAATTCCTTGGAAAGACAATATAATCAGCACAAAGTGAGTGACTGCGGGAATAACAGCTTCTTCTTTCTTTACGTTAAAGTATAATTCTTGTTTTTACTTATTTGGCTAAAATAAAAACACAACTGCATTAAATGGAAGAAACATGGAGTATGTGCACTCTCAGATGCTTTGTTTGTTTTATTTCATAAATCCTTTCTAATAGGCAAAGGACACGACATAGCCCCAAAACAAGAATGTCGTTCTAAGGACAGCACCTGCAGGACAAAAATATCCTGTAGTGCTGGTATTAGCAAGTCTTTTAGCTAGTGGCTGAGGAAAAGATTGGCAGGCGTTGAGCAACTATCCACATGTGAATTGTTACGATGTATACTCAGAAGCCTGGCATGAATTGTACAGTTTAGCCCTACCTCCAGCAGTATTTAGCTCAGTCTTCTCCTTCAAGAGGGTATCACTGCAGAGTTCTCCGGTTCACCTTGCAAGCAATGTTTTGATTTCTTATTTGAAACTAGGCATTCTTTGTTGTTCTGTTCTTTGCATTTTTGAGGCTTGTGTGTAGACACTCTAGGTATGTGCATATACAGTTGAAGTCAAGGTTTGCTCAGTTAAATGCTGTTTTGCAAATTGCCATTGGTGTTCAGTCTGGTTGAGCACTAGACTAAATTGCTGTACAATTTTGTGTTTCACAAGATGTATTTGGAGTTATCTATGTACGAAACCTTTGGAAAAATAATCCAGTACCTGCCGAGTAATGCTGTCTATAATGGCGTTTCCATGTATGTCAAAACAAACAAAATGAGTTTTATTGAACATCCTCCAAAGAATTTCTCCCTTGAGCTATGAGATTTTATCCAAAGAGTGAGTTCTTTTAAAAATGTACAGAAGTGACTCGTTAGAGAGCTCTCTCACCTTAGCCATAACTTCCCTTGGTCACAAAAAGCTCTAACGTCACCAGCGTTCTGTGCCTAGACCTGCTGTGTGTTGAGGAGCTGCCAGGTACATTAACTCCGTCAACTTAATGGAGATTTGTTGCAAGTGAAGCTGCTGCCTTCATAAGAAGTTCAGACCGAGCCTTCACACTTAATCTAGATACTGAAGCTACGGAGGTTTTCCTGGAGGTAATTTAGGGTGATGATTAGTTGATTGAGGTGGTTCTCTGTGTCAGTTTCAATCATGAATCGGCCTTATATGTGTCAGCACCTGAGTTTATCATCCTGATTGATACTGGTGTGTAATTGAGTGTTTTTCACATAAATTGGAAAGAACAGTTTGGTAATCCCCTTTTACAAGCTGTAACAAAATCCCTCAGAGTAGCTCTGCAAACATGTCTGTCTAATGCAGTAGCACTAAGCAGCTTAAAATTAAGTACCCTTTTCACCTTCTGTTTTTATAAGGTAGAATATCATGTGTATCAAATCTGTTGTATACTAGGTAAGCTCATTTAAATAGAAATAAGCATTCTCTGATAGTGAAATTTTAGATTTGTCAAAAACGTAATATGGCTGAGTTGGATATTCATTCTATTGACTATAAACAGCGAAGCTGATTGTAGTGAATATCAAGTTATTTTGAATTTGCTGTAGTAAAGCCAGAAGTATTTATCATTTTTAAAACATATAGTCCTAGCAATAATGAGCTTATGTGCCATGCTGTAAGTACATTCTGCTTGAATTTGTAGCAGAATGCAGGTCTGATTGTAGTTTTCTGCCATGCTTTGCCTGTTACTACTGTAAGCTCTTCTGGTAGATCATCCGTATCGTTTACCCTGACTATTAAGGATTAGCAGCAAATAAAGGTCAGGGTTCAAGCTGCCATGGAATTTGAGGGTCTTAACTTTTTTCTGAAAAGACAATCTATTTTATTAGGATCAAAATAGATATTTTTTACACTTTTTGGTACAAAACTAGAAAGATGGTTTAGTCTGACATGAATGCAGGAAAGTAAACTCAGTGCAGAAGAAAATAGACTTATTTTCCTCACTGTACTGTTACAAAAGTAGTAATATTACGATGATACTGTTTTAAATAAAAACCTCATACACAAATTGTTCATGAAAACTATTTTTACATTTCAGGACTCTAGCATGGAACAAGAATTCTAATTTCTGGTTGTTTCTGTTCAGGTTTCTTTAGTGAACAGTTATCATTATTGTAGAATCCAGAAGAGTGATGATGTAGTGATAATATTTCCATCTACATTAACTTTTTCAATACAGTTACCTGTCAATTATCTTTGCCAAGTTAAATTTATTGAGACTTTCATAATTTTAGTTTGGTTTAGCTAAGACTTAATTTGGATCATTTATAAGTTTGCTGCCTTTTAATCTTGAAAAGCTCTTAACAGCTTTTCAAAAGAGACTTCCTGAGCGTATAACTGCATGGACCTACAATTTATTTTGTTTTGACAGCATATTCTTTTTGTCAAAATTTTTTATTAAAAGTTATTTTGAAAATGATAGAATGATAGTTTTATTACTACATTGTTAACTTTTCATACATATAAAATTTATTGCTTATTTCTTAAATCAGATGTGGCTAATCTGTAGCTTCTGAATTTCTCCATGTAGTTTGCACATAGTGATGAGAGTGAAGAGGCAGTTGGGGCTCTGTCACATCACAGCAGGAGAGCTGCTATTGGAGAGGGTCTTGTCCATAAACCCCTGAGCGTGGGAGGAGGAGAGCCGGCTGCCCGGCAGGTTGTCTTGGGCTCATGTGCATATTCCATTCCATGTGCCCCATTCCAGGGCGCATAGACAGAGATTTCTGGAAAGCCATTGCTGGCTACTGCCTTCTCCTGGAATTTCCCCATTCTCTGGCTCTTCTGGGATTGCAGGATGTGTTCCGTGTTTTTGCAGTTGTGGGAATTGCAGTTGTGATGGGTATCCATCCATATTACGAGTACTGGGCTTCTTCAGTGAAGTCTTGATTTTTATAGGTCAGCAGTAAAGCAGTCTAACTTCTTGTGTGTTTTTTTGTTTTTTGTTTTTTTTTGTTTGTTTCTTGGTTTGAACCTTCTCTGAATTCCTGTTTGCCGTATCCTCCATAATTGCATTATTAAAGTTCTGCTTGTCATATAAGGATGGAAAATAAAACCACTTACTTCTTCCACTGTCCCTGTAGAGTAATGCATAATTCTGTATTTTTCTGTCATGTTAAAGGTCTCAATAATTCTGTCTTTTTATTTTTTCTGTCACTCTTCTCTGTACATTTTGTCATTTGTAGCGTTTGTAGATCTTATGAATTTTTTTTTATCCTGAAGTTTCTGTGTGAGTGAATGGCAGGCAGGTAATTCAGGTTTCACACTAGTGTCACCTGAATATTGGATATTCAGTAAATTTTGCTCTTCTGTTTCCATATTTTCCATCTAATGTGTTTACATATGAATGATCTTTGCCAATTTTGGCAGAGGGAAAGGGATGGCATGTTCTCTCCTGCTGAAAGTTTCAGAAGTAGCAACACTGGTTTTAGCTTTAAATCTCTCTATGTGTTTTTGAGCCACTATCAAGAGACAATAGGTAGGAAGCTGATGGCAGGGGGGAGATTCTTAAGAGTGTATATAGGCTTTTAGCAGACACTTATTTTTTGAGAGATTTGGGTATATTGCTTAGACTGATAGACCAGATTCATGGTTGTCCAGATGAAGAGATTGTCTATTTCTGTATTATTTATTTATTTTTAATACTGTATTTGGTGCCCTTTCTCTTGGGAGGTGACATCTCATTCAGTGAATATTGCGGAAACTGGAAGATTTCTGGGTGCACTGATTTCTGGATATCCAGGCTGTGAGTTTCCAAAGATTAATATGCTTTAAAGGAGAGAGAGATACCTGATCCTTTCTGAAATTAAGGTATTGCAATACTAGCTACATTAGAAAATCTCATTCTTCTGTGTGTAATGGACAGTGTGTAGTTTAGACAAAGGAAGGAAATATGAGGCAGAGACTTGTTTAAAATACATAATGGTTAAAATTTAATTTTTCATGTACGTGTACACTCTCCTTTCCCTCTCTTTCCCTTCCTATCCCCTGTGCAATCCCTGCAGTAGCAAATACCTTGCTTTAAAGAAAGACTATTGGGAACTCTTAGAAGTGGCTGTTCAAAGACAGTGCTCTGAAGTAATATTTTCTTTTTATATTTATTTTTGAAATCAATAGTATTTGTATATAGATGATGCTATATATTCCTTTAGAAATACTGGCCTGCCTTATTGCCAGATGATGATGGGGACATATATAGATATATTTTAGGGGAGATTTGTCCAGTCGAGGAGCCTTTGAAGCAGCTGTACTTTACATCTAGACTGGCTTCATCTGGAGGAGGCAGCTTTGGGGTCACTGACCAGTGAAGAATTCCATAGTCATTTTGAGTCTTTGAAAAAGTCATGATACTTGAAATAGGATTAGGAAGATGAAGTGAAGGGTCAAGCTGAAGACTGCATCAATTTCTGTAGCCCAGTTCTTAAAATAAGATAAATGAAGCATGAGATAATGTTGTGTCTATGGGTAGTATTTATCTTTTTCTGCTCCTCTGTTCTAGTAATTTTGGTTTAGCCTCAAAACCATAATTTGTGGCTGTTGCATGACCACACTTGTCAGTTCCATGCCGAAGGAAAGAAATAGGTACATCATTCTGCCCAGAGGTAAAGATGATTTTAAAATTGTATTGAAAACTCAGCCGAATTGAGCAAGTGATTGTATTATTTAGACAGATAATAGTGATTCTGCTTTAAGAAACTAGCTCTTTCTCATCTTCTATCCCTCTTGCCCACCCCTAATTAATATCTTTCAGGTTAGAAAGAATAGGTGCTATTCAGCTGGCCTGGAACAGTTACAGCTGCAAGATAATACAGTTGACTTTTCTATTTGTTCACTAAGTATGGTATTCTGCTTTAAGATGTACTTTACCAACCTATATCACTCAAGTCCTGTGGGGGGTGAATGGGTATAATTCCTTTTAGTATGGATGCATTTTCAAATACGGCTATATTCTTCACATTATCAATAAATAAATGGAAGATGAATTACTTTCATTTCTTGTTGTAGCATTCTCTCTAGCGTTGTAAGCTTACTTGCATGCATTCTTTATTTCTGAGGCTGCAGATTTTTGCAGGGAAAAAGTCTATTGGAAAGTTGCTTAATTCTGAGGTGCCTCTATGAAAATGGGTGCTCAATACTTTATTTTAAAATTAAATTTTAATGATTTTTCACTAAGATGAAAAAAGATTTGATGTGATTCAATTTTATTTACCAGAGTCGTATTTAGATGTTCCCATTGTTTGCATACTGAATCTAATGGTAAATCTCTTTTGGCATACTCAATGCAAGCTAATCCCCCCCAGTTGCTCTTCTGACATGTCATATATATTTGTGTGAAAATACTTCCTCACCGAATATCTGAAGCTACTGAAATTTTGTAAGATAGAAGTAAATTTGAGAAGCTGGCCAAAGGAAAAGTGAAAGATTCAGGCTTTGGTTAACATATGCTATTCTTGCAAATCATTATGTTGCAAAAGAAGACAAACAAAAAAACCCCAAACCCCAAAGCAATTCATCCTTCCTTGAGCAGAAATAATTAGAAAGATTAAGCCCTGAAAGATTGGGCCTGATTCTTGGAGGTATTGATTTGTTGCATCTTGTTAGATGTTGTTTTATTTTTTTCTGTGAACATAATATTAGATCAGTGTACCATGAACACAGTATTGGACCCAGCTCTTGCAGAGATTGTGACATCTGTCTACCAAATTGAAAGCTTTCGCATCTTCCTTTTTCTTAAAAATGAAAAAGAAACCAAACCTTCAAACCAAAGCCAACCCTCAAACACACTGTTTCTTCTCATATGTTTATCTCTACTGCTCACATCATGGATCTCTGGGAATTCATAGATAATTTGGCCTTCTTTTACTCGTTATTTCAACTAAAAATGCATGAAATTGGATGATACCATGGAGACTGTTATCTTTCTCAAAAATCTGTGAAGATAGAGTACTTGTTTATTCCAGGCTCTTCTACTATCGTAATTATTGCGATATTTTCCAGAACCAATGGTTGGTTTCTTTGGCTTTTCCTAGAGGGGTGTGACTCATGCTCACTCTTTTAATGCCCTATTCGGTGTTGTATATAAAGTGAAAATATTTTGGACAGATTTTGATGCTTATCTAGTGGAAGAGACCACATACTTTAACTATGTAGACTGAATATATTATTTACCAAGTTGGAGCCTGTATTCAGAAATGGCAAATGGTATGCATTCTTCTGTATACTTGCACGGTTAACATTTTCCTATTTTTGCTCTGATGCTCCTTTTCTTTTTTTTTCTTCCTTTCTTTTTCGTCCTCTGTCTCTTAAGTTCTTGAGGAGAATTTTTGATAGTTGCAATATATTTCTTTCTTTCTTTTTTTTTTTTTTTTTGAAATCACTGAAGAAATAAGATATAGAGACTTCTGGATTGGTTTCTTTGGTTGTATTTGTGAGTGGAAGAAGGTAGAAGTAGAAGAATGGTTTTGGCTGGGCGTAATAGCCACCAAATGGTATAGAGGCTTTGAGGATGAGATCTAGTAGATCTTAAAGATTTTAGAACTGATTTTGTTTATTTAGTCCACAAATCTATTTTTATTTACTCAGTGCTTAATAAGTCTATTTTATCTACCTATTGCATTTAAAATTATTTAATAAAGTTAAATGCTATTTTTCATATAATAATGTTTTTTCCATTACATCTAGTTTCCATAGAAATGGAGGGTGACAGCAGCCTTAATCTTCTAATGAAAAAATGGTAATATTCAACATGTTCTAATATAAAATGTATAAATTGAGAATTGAAATGCATGTGAAAAATTACATCCTTCTTGAGGAAAAGGATAGATTTATTGCATGTTCCTGATAAAAAAAAGAAATTCAAGATTTAATGTAATGGCTTTGTTTAGCTCTAAAGCAATGTTTTGTCAATATAAACCAATCAATATTAGCCTTTCTTTAAGAAAACAAATATAAAGTGCAAATGTGAAACAAGGCTAAATTAAATATTTTCAATGTATTTCCTTACTTGGTTCATTTAATCATGATTAGAATTATTGCTTTAGGCACTCGTCATTTAAATTGATCTAGTTGCTCAGAGAAGCATTTTGGCAGGAATTCTCCTCCATAGTTGTTTAGCATTCTCTTGGTAAAAGATGTCTTAAACTTGCTGAACTTTCTTATGAAAATGTCAGTGCAAGGGGATTCTCATGGATGGCCTTGATACTTATAGTTACTGCATCAAACTTTAATATAGAAGCATTATGTATTCTTTATGTCTTCTGCAAAGTAATGTGATTTATTAAAATGTAGCAGTGTCTAAAAGCAGATTAGAAAGTACATTTTACACCATTTCTTACATAATCTTATTTCCTAGCTTTCTTTAACTGCAGTCGTATCGCTGTGACAGAGCCTTTATAAAAACAGAGTGGGAGCAGAATTAAATTCCTTTAAAACACCATACATATTTCAGTTGTATTGATTTGAATCCTGATAATCAAACATACCACCGTATACCTGCAGAGTGACCTACAATTCACAGATTGTTGAGGTTGGAAGGGATCTCTGGGGATCTGCTAGTCCAACCCCCTGCTCAAAGCAGGTTGACTAGAGCAGGTTGCTCAAGACTGTGCTAGTTGGGTTTTGAATACCTCCAAGGATGTAGACCACACAACTTCACTGGGCAGCCCATTCCAGTGTTTAACCACCCTCACAGTAAAAAAAAACTTCTTATGTTTAAATGGAATTTCTTGTATTTCAATTTGTGCGGTTGTATCTTGTCCTCACTGGGTGTCACTGAGAAAAGTCTGGCTCCATCTTCTTTCCCCCCTCCTCAGGTATTTATACCTGCTGGCAAGATCCCCCCAAAGCTTCTCTTCTTGCTGTGTTTTGTGTTCTCCTCTTTGATCATGGTTGCCACTTATCTTATACTTACATTACTCTTCTGTTAGCTCTGAGCTTTGCAGTGCCTTGCCGTGGGAATAGATTTTTCCCTTGTTGTGTGAAATCTGTCCCTTTTCACAGCAGTGTTTGATACCAAACAAGACCTTGGTTCCTGCTATTCTTTGTAGCGCTGTCTCAGCTTATTTTGTTAGTTTTCAGGTTAGCTAAGTGGCCTGACTTTTGTAGTCTGTTTCAAAGGTTTGCTCCTTTTTTTTGCAAACAACATTGTCTGATAATAGTCTCAAGAATTTCTGGTGCATTAGGATGCTGATTTTTTCCTTAGACATTTTAGTATATTAGTGTTATGTGGACACCTTGAGGGATATATGTGAAAATCTCTTACAAGATACATCATGTTAATTTGAACCCTGAGCTGACATGTAGCAACAGCTGATCAGTTTCTTTTGATGATAGATCATTGAATAGTGACAATATATAGGTAAAAATATTGAAGTAGCTCTAACAGACAAATTCAGAGGAGCTGTCCAACTGCCAGAGGTTCAGCTCTAAATCATTTCAAGAACACTAGCTGAGTTGCTGTTATATTTATACGAATGATGCTGAATATTCCTGTGATGGGCGCTCTTTAAACTGCCAGATCAATCGTAGCCCTGTCCTTTTCCCATTGAGGTTCATTATGTCACATTCAGTGAGCTAAACAAAATTGAAGCAAAAAATAAGATTAATGCCCAAGAGAAAGGTTTCTTACCAGTTATCAAATGCAATTCAAGTTTGTACTGCCTCTTCATCAGAAGCCCATTTTCCCAAACTTAGTACTCATCCATACAGGAAACAAAAGCAGTAATAAAGCTGACATTTATTTCTTGCATGCAAAGGGTACATGTTACCAATAACAGTACAGGTACTGTTACCAATAACTGAAACACCTGGAGTAGTTTCAAGGTATTATCTTTAGAAATACTGGCAAATGTTGGAGGTTGGAGGAGAAGGAGGGTAAAAAAAGGGCATGGTATATATTTCTTTAAAAAATGAATAGCAAAAGCTGATGAGTGCAAACTTTGTAGTGTTCTAGAGTCATAATTCTTCCTTCTGCTTTGGATTCATTGGAACTTCGTTTGGAGAAACTTCAACCTTCAGCCAGTGCATTTATGCATGATGACTCCTCGGTCTTTTTGCAAGCAGTGTAATGAATCCCACAGAAACATAGAAATAGGGTTCTTGGTTTAGAGAATCTGTCAGCAACCAAACCCATAGTTATAACTGTTTGCATACTGGTGGTAGGCACCTTATGAATTGCCAGATAAAGCAAACTGCTTTGAAGCTGGTGTTTTTAACTTCGTCCAAGCACTGCTTTGCTACTGCTCCCTCACGTAAGTCAATAAGATATGCATACCTGCCAATGATAGTTTTCTTGCAATAGTCTGTCTTTTTTGGAAATAATGCATCACTTCTTCACCATTTGTCCATGAATCCTGTACATAAGGTAGCTGTCTGAATAAACTCAAGATCGAATGCCTGTAAAAGCTAGCCTTGCATATCATTTATGTTGAGTCCCACTCATATCGGATTCTCTGCTCAGGTGATGAGCAGTTGATTTATTCATGTGCAGCAAGTCTGTTCTTCTGTCAGATTTCCTTTTCATTCACTGTTCTGCTGTATAGCACATGTGGATTATGTCCAGTGCAACTTTGATGCACAGAACTTGCAGTGTAGATGCTATGACTGTGTTAATGCATCTAGATAATCCAGCATGCATGTGTATTGTACAGCAGACTCTTACTAATTCATTCCTGTGAAAATAAACTTCATTTTGCATGGTTTTCCTTCTCAGATTCAAAATAAAATAGTATTTTGATTTTTTTCCCCCTCCAATGGGACAGAAATTCCTATGCAAATCTGGCCTTAATTAAAGGAAAACCCAAACTGCCTTGTTTTCATTTTTTCTTCCTTTGTGTTAGCTATGTTTGCAGCATTAAAACTTCTAGGCAGGAAGTATAAAGATAGTCACCAAAACAAGGATATGAGACAGAAAATCTAAGAGTACATACAAACAGGAACGTTACATTTTAAAATACAAAAAATCAGTTTAACTCAGCTGTTCAATTTAAATGTATGTATATTCCCCTGATCACACTTTTTGGTCCTTTTGTATAATTCAAAAGTGCTGCTTCTCAGAGAGAGTATTGTAACACACATTCTTTAACTCTTTACAGTAAAACATACAATAGAGAAAAGGGAATCCTCCATGGCTGATGTGCAGTGGCCCAGTCTGTGTCACGCTCACATCTTGCATTGCATCTTTTCTCTCCTGTTTTTCAGCTCATCCTGTTGTTGGAGCTGTGTCATGCTGAAGCCGCATAGTTTCCCATATCTTTATCACTGCTGAATGCCTGTGTATAATTTCTGTACCTGGCTGTGGTGAAAGCATGTGCTATTAAGATACCTGGTGAAGGTGCGGCTTCCTTGCTCGGGCAAACCCTTGAAAAGACAGGAACATTCCACAAAAAAAAAAAAAAAAAAGAAAGAAAAAAAAAAAGAAAAGAAAGAAAACCTTTTTAGCAATTATCAAAAGTATTTCAGTATTTTTTTCAACCTACACTGTCAAATTTATCTTCCTTCAGGAATATATTTCAGTGTCACAGTTCTAAGCTGGACGTAAGTGTTGGGAGAGACTTAATTTCTATATGCTCTGAGTGGGTTCTTGGTTTCCAGATTCTCTCTCTGTTTACAGTGCAATGCTAAACTCATCATCTGCAAAAACATACTAGGGAAAAATGAAGAATTTTGGTAAATAACGCATAGCTGTCTGCCTGAATGCCAAGATTAAAGGGAGAGGAATCTATTATAGAAATCTTGAGAAGGAGTACACTGTTCCAGTAGTATGGCAGGAAGTGTTCACAGCAACATGTATGTTCAAGACATAGCCCATAATACAGCCTAGTTCCTAGTGACCTCTGACAGAAGTATAAAGAGAGAAGACTTAAGTGACCCTGAGCTGGAACAGAAAGGGATGAAAAAGCTCTGGAAGTATGATCTAAGGAATTCCTATAAATATATTCTCTGTCCCCAGAGAAGGGCAAAATACTCTTCCTTAGCAGATGCTGAAAAAAATGTTTCTTTCTTGACTATAGTTTAGCCTGTCAGCTTAGAATGATAGTCTTTCAGACAGTACCATTCATTGAAGGTTTATGTGCCAACTATACGTTCAGCTCATGATCTATTCTGACTTTCATAGCCTTTACTCTAAAACTGCAGCTTAACCAGTTTTTCCCTCTCTTGTATTTATGTAGGTGATTACTTCTGTTTATGTTTTATGGGATCTTCTTCTAAACAGGACTTTTCTCCACTTTGTCAGTTTAATTTTGAATTTAATCTTGGCCTCTGATGTGCTTTCCATCCTTTCCTTCTCGATATCATCTGCCAGTTTAATAAGTATATACTGCATTTTGTCATCCAGTTGTTAATGAAAATATTGAAGAATATTGAACAGAGAACACATCCCAGCAGACCCTGGTCATACATCTTTCTAATTTGAAGAAACCATTGGCAGGTACAGCTTGCTTACTGTTTCGTCGTAACCTTAGCATTCATGTCATAGATATCTCATAGATATCTCATTTAGACTATTTTGTTTCAAAACTTAGCTGGGGAAGATAATGGGAAATGGTGTCGAAAGATTTCTTCAAGTCAAGACCTATATGTCTGCTCCTCCTTTCTTCACACGGGCCTTTACACTGCCAGAAGAGGAGTTGAGATTGTTTTGACATGATTGTCTTTGACACTTTCATATTGGCTATTACTCAGGACCTTGATAATTTTTAGGTGCTAAGTTTGATTATTTTCTCCAGTATTTTTCTATGGATTGAAATTAAGCTAGGTTTTCTGTAACTCCTCAGTTTTTCGTCTCTTCCTCCTTCCCAGTTTGAATTTGACTGTTTGCCCTGTTCTAGGCTTCTGACACTTTACTGCTCTTTTTGAATTCTCAAAGAAAAACAACAACTCAGACTGTTTTTCTTTACCATTTCAGAGCTGCTTTGCCACCTTAGAGCAAGCAGACAATAGCTTCATGACACTTCTACCCTGACAGCCTTGTAAATTGGTTGAATTTATCATGAATCCAGATATTTTTTCACTGTTAATGATGGACATATTAGCAAATAATTTAAATGAAGCTGCAGGCTTTTATTTCCTTGTAATTAACAGTTAATTAACTGGTATTGATGATAAATAGAGTTAATTGTATACAGGCAAGTTTATTGGAGGAGCTTAGCCTCTGAAAATTCATTTATAGTCATTCAGCAGAATGAAGGAACATTTTGTTGTACTCAGAGTAGGAGTTCTCAAGTAAAGGCAGAGACACTAGATAGTTACAGTTATGAGCATTACCCATCGTATTTTCACTGTATAAATATTTGTTCCCTACAGATTGAGGCTGATTAAAGCTTATTTGTGCCTCCCAGGTGATGGAGAGCAATGTATATCACTATGAAGAACTCCCCAGAGGTCTGTTAATCCATTTCAAGCCTCTCTGCCTCCTCTACTGGTGCAGGGATGTGTTGAAGGTCTTCCCAGGCAAGGTGGATGCTTGGCTCAGCTCCATGATCCCATCTGAGTCAGTTAGGGCTGGGAATAAGTGGTAGAAGTGTTATAAGCAGACCACTACTGGTTATGTAAACTGATTTGGGCACCTCTGCACTACATACCTGTAGTTTTTGCTGTGCATGGACTGACCTTAGCTGAAAATGATTTCTTGCTTCAGTCCAGAGAAGACCTTTTTTATGAAGCCCTGTGCCATCACAGGCTTTATAGACTGCTAACAAAATGCTCTTGGGACAAGCTCTGTGCTATTTCCAAAATATATGTTAGAATGTCCCACTATAGAAAGGATATTTGCAATTCAAGTTGCAAAGTATCTTAGGTTATCGCTTTTTAATCCAATTGTTAATTTTGCTATGTGAATGAGGTCAATTATTAACACAAATGAGCAGAGTGTCTGCTTAACTGGGGTGGTTCTGTTGGTATCTGATCATAATTCTTCCTTTCCTTTCTGGCTTTTTTTCTTTTTCAGTACTGTTTTTATTAGTTTTCACAAAAGACAGTATACATTTAAACTTAGTATTTAGCTTTTTTCCTTGCTATGCAAGTACACAAGAAACCCTTCAGTTTCCTGTAAGATAAAGGTGAGATACTAAGGTGAGCCAAGACTCCATGGTTTGGCTGTTTGTTAGATAAACCAAGCAAATGACATGAATACAGTAATGTGCCCCTGGTCAAGGCCATGTAATAGTGTGGGCCACAGCAGTGAACACCTAAGTGTTCTCTACTCCAAATATTATTAGCTGACTTTGTGAATACTCTACTGAAACAGTTGCACTATACTGCTTCATATATATAGCAATGTTACAGGTTGACTTCTATGCCTCTGAAATATTCTCCTGAGAATCTTTCACTTCTGTCCCAAAAATGTGCCTAGAGCAATATGCAGTCCTTCTGGATATAAATGCAGTACACCTGCAGATTAATAAACTCCTTTCTAACATTTGAAAAAAAAGAAACAGTGTACAAATGAAAATCTACCTTGCTATTCATCAGTGGCCTGGATCAAGGGACAGAGTGCACCCTCAGCAAGTTTGCCGATGATACGCAACTGGGAGGAGTGGCTGATACACCAGAGGGCTGTGCTGCCATTCAAAGGGACCTCAACAGGCTGGAGAGATGGGCAGAGGGGAACATCATGAAGTTCAACAAAGGGAAGTGCAGAGTCCTGCACCTGGGGAGGAATAACCCTATGCACCAGTACATGCTGGGGGCTGACCTGCTGGAGAACTGCTCTGCAGAGAAGGACCTGGGAGTCCTGGTGGAAAACAAGTTGACCATGAGTCAGCAATGAGCCCCTGTGGCCAGGAAGGCCAGTTGTATCCTGGGTTGCATTAGGAAGAGTGTTGCCAGCAGGTCGAGGGAGGTGATCCTCCCCTTCTACTCAGCCCTGGTGAGGCAGCATCTGGAGTACTGTGTCCAGTTCTGGGCTCCCCAGTACGAGAGAGACATGGCACTACTGGAGTGAGTCCAGTGAAGGGCTACTAAGCTGATTAAGGGACTGGAGCATCTCTTATATAAGGAAAGGCTGAGAGAGGGGGGACCGTTCAGCCTGGAGAAGAGAAACCTGAGGGGGGATTTTATCAATGTGCATAAGTATCAGAAGGGAGGGTGTAAAGAGGATGGGGCCAGACTCTTTTCAGCGGTGCCCAGTGATAGGATGAGCGGCCAGGGGCACAAACTGAAACACATGAAGTTGTATGCAAACATGAGGAAAAACTTTTTTTCTGGTGATGGTGACTGACCACTGGAACAAGTTGCCCAGAGAGGATGTGGAGTCTCTATCCTTGGAGATATTCAAAAGCCATCTGGGTAGGGTCCTGGATGAAGTGCTTTGGGTGAGCCTGCTTGGGCAGGGGGTTGGACTAGATGATCTCCAGAAGTCCCTTCTGACTTCAACCCTCTGTGATTCTGTTAGAAATTCTTTCATCCAAAATTATTCATTTATATGTAGTTCCTTAAAGCAATAGATCTGGAAATCACTCTATCTATGTTAGATGTCCAGTTTCATCTGTTAGATACCGTTTTGTGATCAATTTCTTAACAGCACAAAATAACAAAACAAGTAATGACAAAATCTTAACTATATATATGCCTCCCTCTTTCCTGTTGGCAAGTGACATGTATAACATTGTGTATATGAATGATAGCTGTTTTGTGTAAAGATATGGACTTCTTTCTGTTTATGTCTTAAATCATTTACCCTTGGAAGATTAAAGGAGAAATGATCCTGCATTGTTAGAAGACTTTATTTATCTTTGGCTTAAGAAATAAATGATGATTTTAAATCCACAATTAGAAAAAAAAATTCTCAACTTCTTAAATTCCTCTTTTTGAATCAGCATGAAATCTGATGTATAAACTGCTTTGGTTTTAATACATTTTAAAATGTAGAAAGTTGTTCCCAGATACCTGTCTGTATTATAATACAGGCAATTATATTTTGCCTACATAACTTCCTCTTGCAGTTTTGTTTAGAGACTATCCGTTTTCTTATTTGCATGTGTAAGTTCTTGGCTCTCGTTTCTACATCTTAATGAATGTGAAAATTTCTCAGTGAGCTGCTCTCATTGGACCTGTGACAGAATGGCACCCTGTCCATTTAGAAATCTTTCTCTGCACATTGAAATGAAAGAAACTAGGAAATTAAGGTAGATTGTAATCACTTTACAATTAAGAATAGGATTGAAATGGAAGCTTCTTTTTCGGATGTAGGACCAATTAACTACGCATTAGAGAGACCAAGTTGTTAACATGCTAATAATTTTAATTCTGACCAAATTGTAGCCAGCAAAAAAATTGTCAGCAATTGACAGTCAAAAGAGTTTTTGAATTTCTGAGTGGAAAATTGAAGAGAAATTGCTGTTTTACAGTAGAGTGGGTCTTTGATTACGTTTTATATAATCACTGTTTTTTCCAAACAGGTACAGAGTGTAACACACTTAAGAAGGTATTGTACAAACACAGTACTACTTATGTGACTCTATTTTATGGCAACATGGCTAATATTGTACTCTGTGGGTCACTATTCCCACTTTAATATCACTTCAAAATCTCTCAAAAGGAGGAAGAACAAAAAATAGTTGCCAAAGGGATGAACAATGCAACTACATCTCATCTACATCTCATGTATTATTTTTAGTAGAATGAGAAGGAATCTGTGGAATGAAACAACCAACCAAACTCTTTGTTACAAGGGAATTCATATCACATCTGTATCCGCAGGTTTATA
The DNA here is from genome assembly GCF_036370855.1 of Dromaius novaehollandiae. Taxonomy (NCBI): domain Eukaryota; kingdom Metazoa; phylum Chordata; class Aves; order Casuariiformes; family Dromaiidae; genus Dromaius; species Dromaius novaehollandiae. Next base: position 33,658,445 of record NC_088099.1, read on the forward strand.
GTATAGCGTCCTTTCTTTGTGATTTTTACAGCTTCTCTTTCCAATTTAATATGTCATGTTCTGAATTTATGAATTAAGAGAAGAACCCTGCTTGATTTTTGGATTGCTTGGGAATACTTAGTGGAAATGGCTTCTCAAAAAGCAGAAAAGCACCCTTTACTGCTTGGGACATTAAAATCTATAATGTCAAGGCATAGGATGAAATGTCTGTCCTCAAAACTTCCTAATAGACTATTCTGTGTAGTCAGTAAGATACGCAGAACAACTCTTACAATCATTGTAATTGCTGACACTGAAGAACTGATGTTTACTGGGATATTTTGAGTGTCTCTAAAGTTTAAATGATTTTAATTTTTTATCCTTTTTGTCAGCCTCTAATATAGATTTAATATATTTAAAATAAGATTTCTGGATTCCGAGCAAGTTCATTAAAGACTTTTGCAATGAAATGTTAAAGCAAGTGAGCTGTGTTTCAGTACGAAACTAAGCCTGAGTTTGTCAGGGCCTGAATCAGGACTGAATTTAACATACTCTCCCTGTTGTTGTCTTTTATGGTTTTGATTTGAAAAGAATTTGGAACTAAACCCAAAACTCTGAAGATATGAACCCACATAAATTGAAGCCAAATGTATGCTGGAGCCATGTAAATCCCAAACTGCTTAGTTTTAATTTTTGAAGATGGCTTGTGTTCATCAGTTTTGGGGGTTTTCCTCATTGATTTGGAGACTTTCACATGAAATTTGAATACTGAATTCCATATGAAGAACCTAATAACCCTGTACCAAGAGTGAACTAGAAAAGTGCACTACTCCACAGGCCTTGTTTCTGATCTCTATTTTGGTTCTGAAAAAAACCAGGAGTTAAGAAGCCATTTTTTCAGATTTATCACTGCTGATTGAAATCCCTGTGTCTCTTTCTGCCCCTTGCCTGCCATCCTCCCCCAAGAGATTTGGACTTGATGCCTGTGCTGGGAAACCTGCATATTGTCTTTTTCTGTCAAGTAACAGACATTTGGAACAGTCTCTCTAGAAGCAGAGTTGCTATTTCTGCAGAAGATGATGCTAATCACAGTGGTGATATTGATTTATGCAGAGTTCAGACAACACATATGGGAAATAATGCATACCAATACAATTAAGATAAGCCTAATTCAAATTCTTCACTACAGTAGAAACAATAAACAATCATTTATAACAATTATTTTCTTTCCATTGAATGCCTAAAGTAACTGAATTTAGGGAAGCTCCTGATTCTGTTGTTGCTACTGGGAAAGGGGTTGTTATTTGAGGGGGTTGGTTTGGTCTTTGGTAGATTATATTGACAAAACTGTGAGCTGAGTTTAGTTTACGATGGAAATGACTGAGGGGAGGTTGGGGAATGATTCATCTGCAAACCCATCCGGTCTTAGCTGCCTACCCTGAGGCAACTGTGATGCATGCTGGGGAAGGAGTGAAACGCATGGGCATAGTGGATTGCTAGTACTTCTGCGGAGCTAGTCATCTCTTTGTTCCAGCGGCAGTTTTGGTTACAGTCCCTGCATGCACTTTTCAAATAAATAGTAAGGATAAGAAAATGCTTTCTTATTAGGACTATCTGAGCCAACAAAATCTTAGTCTTAACTCTGGTGCTGGGTGACCTTGTGAAGGCCACTTAGTTTTTCTACTTCTGCACTTGGAAAAGAAGGGTGCTGTTGTCCCTCAGTTGGATTCAGAGGCACATTGCCAGAATTAAGAAGTGAATTCCATACAGTTGATACAATATTTTGCTGAATATAACCAATATAATGAAAAACATGGAAATAATGTGGAAGAAAAAAAATGAGGAGGGAAGAATAATTTTGTTCCATAATTGTAATGGAAAAATATTTCCTCTCAAGCACCTATACTTTCTCTCTGTTATTCACCTATCACTAGTTTCTCAGTTGTTTGGTAGTGTTTTTAAATGTCTCAAAAAAAGCTTCTACTCCTATTCCACAAAAGTGTATTCCACATAGTTTTGGTAATAGCTGTTCTGGAGAATGTTACATGGTCAAAGCACTCAACAAATACTAGCTAATTAATTGATTAAATTAAAGAACAGAGTATTCTTCAGCAATGCAGAAGAATGTGCTTAGCACACATTACAGAAGCAGTAAATGGATTCCAAATCTCTTTAGCAGATTTAGGAGACACACTGTGCTGCTGTCTGGTGAATACATTTGGATAAGTGTCTTCATTCGATATCTACACGTTCATAATGACTCAAAGTTTTATCCCCCATAATGGCCAAATATAATGTAATATGATATTTTTAATCCATATAAATACTTTGATGCAGTTGCATGCTTCTTTTTATGTAATGACCTAGTAAACTTTATGATTAAATAGGGGTTTTAATGATAATCTAGTGATTGCTTTTTAAGAAATTGGAGAAATACCCATATAAATTAGACTAAAACAATCAGTTCTAAGAAAAAAAAATTATATGCAAAAAAACCCAAAATTTGCAATTATCCTTAAAACTATCAAAAACTATAATACAGACACTACACTGAATAATACCAGTCAAAGCAATTATTCACAGTTTGTTGGGGAAGATCAGTGGAATTGAGGAGTAGGTAGTCTTTTCAGACAGAAGTTTCTCTTACTATGACTTACTTTCTGTTTTAAAAATGTGATATTCAGATTTCAAACATCTATTTATCTATCTATATCTAAGCATATACATTTCGGGTTTTGGATGTTCCTAGGATTTGTAGTTCTTGTTGGATAGCAAACACCAGACTGCAATGATCATGGAGTAGCCTGCCATTTATCTGGCATATTTGCAATATTTATTTTTTTTAACTGAATGCCCAAGTAGGATACAATTGAAGAGTCTTCTAACATTTTTTTCCTTTAAATAGGAAACAGAAAGGGAACAGGAGACTATGTAATGTACTGCTGAACATCCATTTCTGTAATGCATAGTATAATGCTAACAAAAAATAGTCTGTCATTCAAATGAGAAGTTTTTTGTCTTTTTTTTAAAAGCACAGTAATCTTTCTTTGAAAAATAAAGTTGGGTAGGAAGGGAAGAACAGGGAGGGTTGAAAAGAAAGGACAGAAATTGTCCATTAGTATTGGAAACTGCACTAAGTTAGGAGCCTGAAAAGCATGTATTCATGTCTCCCCGGCTGCACTTGACAACTGAATGATTGACTGAAGTGTTTTCCTCCTGATGGAGACAGAAATTGTACAAGAACTGCAGATAAGGTGAAAGAGTTTCAATAAGGTCATCGCTGGCAGCACTGTGTGTTGCACTCTAAGGTGTTTTCCTCGAGGTACTACAAGTAATGAAGAAAATATAATGCATGCATCTGTCCTTGCTAACTCCATGAGATCTCTAGTGCTAAATATTATAACACTTGACAAATATTTTCTGCATCTCAGTCTTATATTCTAAGAACACATTTAATCTGAAGATCCTTCTGTATTTGTGAATACAGAAAGGTTTTTTTTTCTGTTGTACTTTCTCCAACCTGTTTTCTTTTTTCGACTTGCACATTTCCTTCAATGTACTTGGAGCAAATTAAGCATTTTGTGAGGCAGTAAAGATCTTCAGCCTTCATGATAATGCAATTCCAGATTTTGTGCTTTTTTTCTGTTTCTAACCTGTGCCTTTCACGCTGATACAAGATTTAAAAAGTCATGAATATTTCTAAATATGACTGTTCCTCTTTAACGAAAATACTTGTGTGTGTAATGAAGAATTTGCTTTCCTCTGAGAAAGGAGATTGTATCGCATAGTATGGAAGCAGCTTTGACTGTTGGAGTATTTGAGAGTGTAATGGGGATGTGGCAGATCGTTCTGCAGCCTGATGTAAATAGTCAGCTCTGGATTCAGCCTTTTGATAAAAAGGAATTGGGAAAAAGCTTGGAAAGATCTTTTCAGATGTCCCAGGAATAAAGCTATTGTTAGAGTGTTTTTAGAGAAGCTTATATGAGTGATTGGCAACATAAAACTGGGACAAACAAATCAGTTTAGTGGAAATTAACATAAAAGTAGAGTGAGGGAAAAATGAGAATGTGAAACAAGAATGAGAAACACTGAGTTTTGATGTATTGCATAGCCAAGGGCTCTGTGTTTGTTAAACATATGGAATACACATTCTAGCAAGTTTAATGTGGAGTTGCTCTTAAAGAAGAAATTGCAGTCAACTATAGAGAGAAGGCCTATGAGACTGTCAAAAAAAGAGTTTTGACTTGTGTTTCCTAAAGGTTAGCCGTATGTTGCTTTGCTTTCCATTTGTTCATTGGCATGACAATTCTGAAGTATAGCCCTAAGACATGGGTGTCCCACAATTTACAAAATTATTGTAATTAAAAGGGAGACATAATCTTCCACACACCTTATCAAGCTAGCATCTACAATGGCAAAACTCATTTTCTGTAGTGTGCGTATAGACACATATGTATCTACCTATACCTACCTCTGCCTACCTATACCTATCTCTACCTACCTAGGTAAAAACAGATTATATTTTTCTCCCTCCACCCCCTTCTTTGCCTTCATTGATGAACGATCAGCAGAGTGAATTCTTGTTCTGTGTAGTGAAAACAGAAAGACCTTATATACATGCTCAGAAATGTCACTAGTTATTGAGGCAGATAACATTATCGAGTGGCTGCCACCGGGGTCCTCTGCTTCTTTCCTTGCTCTTGCAAATCTGTGGAGCCACGAAGTTAAGACCCCAGGGAACAACTCTGCAAAGCTGGTATGAGAGAGAATAGCTTGGTGAAAGAATGGCTTTTTTTCATTATATTGTTTTATGCAGGGATATGTCATATTTGATCATTCTTTTCATCAAGGTCACTATTTTTATGTCTTTGCAGTGAGGAAAAGGCTGCAGGCAAGAGACAAGAATCTTGGGTCATCACTTGTCGTTACTAGTCCCTTTGACAAAATGCTGTCTCAGGAAGAAAAAAAAACGTTCATGTTCACAGGTGTGGCTTGATATTGTGCTGCTGTGCAATACAGTTGCATATGCTACCTTTGCTATTCACATCTAAACAGTTGGTTGTTCTCCTTTGCATCATACTTTGCCAGTCCAGCAGTCATGCTTCTGGTAGGTTTGTTCTTAGAGAAAATCTACCCCCCTTTTGATATCCCTTTTGCTGATTGGAGGGGGAGCTGAAAAGGTGACAGCATGAAGAGTGGCAGCTGCTTCATGTCTCCTACCTTAAATCCATATCCATGTTTAACTTAAACTGTTAGTAGGCAATTGTGATATTGCTGCTTATTTCTTGCCTGTGTTAATTAGCTGTAATACAAATACATTCTTGTACAGAACTGAATTTGAAACATGTGACTTAGTGTTGGCTGGGTAAGAGGGCACAGAGGCTTTCATTCTTCTTTCTCGTTAAAAACTAAGTTTGGGCAAGAAGAGATGAAACACCATTGCCACTTTGCTTGTGTGAGGAGAAAAGTTGATTATGGATGAGTTTTTTAGACAGGAAATATCCCGTGGTTTTGATGCAAATCTATCTGCCTCAGTTGACCTATCAAAAACCTTCAAAATGCCTCAAATATAAATATATATGCACATGCAGTAAGTGAAACTACCCTGTCATTCTTGAAGTTATCTATCCCACACAAGGGTTGAATTTAGTTGTCAGGACAGAAAGAACAGACTATAAGCTGTGGACTATATTACAAAGAATGTTCTCCTGAGTGGTTAGTATCCATTCTCAAACAAAACGGTTGCCTTCTCAAGGACATATTATAACTGAAGACAATTATTTATATATTTTAGATCATTGAATTCTTCAGCATGGGAACATATACATGTCTACTTTAAAATACTAAAAATATAAAGCACATGCCCTGCAAGGGGAAAACTATCTTTTCCCCTCTGCTGCCTACTTCTTGGTAAAGAGTTTGAAACTGTAATGATCAAATGATTTTTTTTTTCTTAAACAAATTCAGATCACTGCAAAAACTCTTGATAGAGTAAAAAGCATCCAGAGTAAAGAATCACTGCCTCACTTTGTATGTGAATTCTCATTGCAATAGAAATTTCACAATTTGCTGAAGCAGCAGCAGAGCAGTAAATGTGAAATGAGATTCAGTCAATGAAGAGCAATAAGTGTAGTGATCAATAATCAAGTGATTTGTGAAAAGCAGTTGATGACAGTGAGTGTGTGTTGGTTCCAGATGTGTACTGTAGGAGCAAGGCTTGCTGAAGTGGATAGCATTGCTGTACCACAAGGTAAGCCATTCACGTTTGCTTCCTGGTAGTAAATGTTGATTGCAAATGACATTATTGGGTCTGATTTAAATGATTATAGGTAGAAGAATAATGATTTTGTCCAAACTAGGGAAATGAGAGGTAGGATGGAGTAGTCTCTTATGTTCAGTGGCTTAGGGGAAGGTCACCTGTTCAGTTGTTTAGTTTTAAGCTGTGTTTTTGATGGCTTTGCTTGCATGCAGTGTTTACTCTTCATATGCCTCTGTTACAAACAAAATGGAAGTGTAACAAAGATTTCAAAAGAACTAGCATTAATATGAGACAAAAGTAAATGAATGTTTATTGAGAGATGTGTTTTTATCTCTGTTGCATATAGTTTTAAGGATTTTCCTTATATTAAAGAAAGCATTTTCTTAGGGAAGAAACAAACCTGACAGTGTCAAGGTTTACAATATGAGTAGTAATTTGGCATAGTTTGGATTTTAGTTACCTTGCAGATCCTCTCAGAAAACTAAAAATAGCTGATTGGTCAAATATTCATTAAAATAAATGGTAAATGTATTACATTTTTGTGAATCATACAGTTAGCACTGAAGTCTTAGCTATTGTAATATTCACATCTTTTTATCATTAAATGTTTTCCTTTTCTGGTTAGAACCCAGTCCTGCAAAGGTTTTGTCATATAAGAAGTTCTCACTCATGGAAGTAATCCCATTAAAATTCTCTGAGATTGCTAGTGTGAATAGTCTAGTAGTCTGGGCCTAACTTAATAAAGGAGACTCATTTCTATTCTTCTAGAGTAGAGGTATATCAAGCACTGAAAGTGCTTTAAGTGTTCTTTAACCCAAGCTGTAAAAGACCTAATAAATTTAAAAAGTGACAGTTTCTAAAATGCATAGCAAGAACAGCAGAAATTATGGTGACTGCTGAGATGCTGAAATAACTGTATGAACTTCTAGGTAGAAATAAAATGGGAGATCAGATTCTGCTTTTCTTGCACTGTTTTTAAGCTGATGTAATGCCACTGGCTACAGTGGAATTTGTCCTGACTTACACCTATGTAGCAGTATAGTTTACCTTGCCATCCCAGGAAAGTGGATACAGCTAGATGGCTGTTTTTTGGTGAAAAGTGCACCATATTGTGGAGTTTTGTTAGTAGCTAGGGGTCACAACTTCTCTCTTCTTTCCTTTTATTTAATAAATCTCTAACTTTTCCTAAAAGCTTCATTCAGATTGACATCCTGTGCGTATCTGGTAAGATGCAAATTTTTAGATGATGAGGTTAATCAGGCAAGGTAATTCTGAGATAAAGAGCTTTAAAATATTGAAACAGTTTTAATATTTTATACAGTCTTGTAAAGTTTTTTCATAATACTATGTTTCAGAATCAGCTTCTTCTGGGAATTTCTTATGTATTTTATTCAATAGTCTTAAGTGAACATCAATCCAAAGAAAAAAAAAGATGACCAGTTATTTTGAAAAACGAAATCCTCTATCAAGTCCCAGGGATTTTATAAACTTCTCCTAATGTCTAATAGAGTTTATAGGCTTCTTCATCTGAAGCAGCATGATTGAAGGAATTGAGAAAGTTTTTCATAGGTCTTACAGAGCTTTAAGTTCTGCCATGCATGACTTCTCAGAGGTTTTCAACAGTTTCACCTTACCCAGGCAGTTCAAGAGAGTTGGCAGAGCCGGAGGAGCTGGAAGTAGTTTACAGACTGAGCAGCAGTAGCTGCAGTGTAGTGGCTAGGCTTCCCGAGAGTGACCGTTCTGGGTCTGTGCTGTGAGCATTCGCTGTATATTGCTGTGGGAAAAGTACTACTGCGAAGATCTCCCAGGGAAGGCTGGAAAGCATCAGCTCTCCTACTTTCAATGGATGTATGTGTGCAAGGTTAGGCCCATACTTCCCATGGGTCTTTTTCAAAAGCATGGGGTTTTTTTAGGATAAAAAATGACTTGCAGTTGTGTGCAGTTGTATTAGAGGTAAGCACTGACATCTTTTAATTGTTAGCAACCCATGCTGACAAAATAGAAAGCCTAGGAGAAAAAAGCAAAAAAGAAACAAAAAAGCAGCAAGTTATAGTGGAGGGCAGAGGTCCATGACAGCTCTACACAGAAAAGATTAAAAAAGAACTCTCCAAACTGAAAAAACATTTCGTCTTTTTTGATACCTGCTTTCTATTTTCTATTTTAGAAATAATATGCTAGCGCTGTCTTTGATTACTGTGTTTGGTAAGCTCTTGGGGCTCTCCAGCAATTTTCAAGATGTTGGAAGATATTGCCCATTATCTTGTAAAACTGACAATTTCAAACAGGGGCTGATGTTTATAAGCAAAGTGAAACAAGAGAAACAATAGTCCATGCATTGGAGGAAGATGCTGGCTTGAACTTTCTAATTTGTCTGTATTTTTCCATGTATCCATCATTTTACTGTTGAGTTGTATATGTGTAAATTGCAAACAGATGACGTATTTCAGAGATTTGGGATCAACCAAAAAGTTACAGAAATAATTTCACCCCCCCCCCATTTCCCATAAAAGCTATTTTCATGTGTGTAAGTTGAAAAAATACAAACAAATCCTCCCCAAAGTTCCCTCCCCTCATTTTCTACATGTGATTCAATGTAGAGTATATTACACTCACAGTAATTCAAGGAAGAAGTTACCACATTGTCTCATTGCCCAGTAGATCATGATATGTTTTCCTGGAGGAACACTGCTAAACTTAGAACAACCTATGGGATTATATCAATCATACCTTGAAAATACATTTGCATTCACTAATAATCACCTGAATTTATTCCAAATCAAAAATAAATCATTCACATTCTCTTTTCTGTAGTTAGATTCCTCTTTTCACATTTTGCTTTTGATGCATAAGCATTTCTATAAATGCACTACATCTGGGTACTGTGGTTAAGAGGTTATTAGAAATGTGACACAGACTGATAGGTATCGTGTTAAATAATTTGCCAGCTGCACACATGAAGCCCTACACTGGCCTAGTGTTGCTGTAAGAAAAGACTTTAGCTGCTTCTGTAGGGCATGCTGTGTCATCATGGGGAAGTATAAAAACGTCCATCTTCCCCCAGTTTGTCTGCAGGTTTATTCCTGGTACATGTCTAGAATAGTCTAGTTTGTTAGGCATTTATCTCTAAATCGCTAATATTGATGAAAAGGTTGAGGTAAATGTGTAGTTGACATGGAAGAACTTATCAGCCAAGAATGAAGTAAAGATGACATTGGCTGTCAAGACACTACAAAAAGGAGAATATACCTTTTAAGTTATATATAATATGCTTATACTTCTCAACTAAAACTGCACAAATTCTACCCTCCAAAACACATGCCGTGAACTAGCGAGAATTGTGTTTCTGTTTCCATGAACACTGAGCTAAATACGTTCTCTGTGTTGAAGTGCCCGTACTCCAAACGCATAAGAAGATGATAAATGACATCACATTTCAGGTGCAGTTGCAAAAGCATCTGCTAACCTTTCCAAACACAACAGGCTTTCTCCTTGATGTGTTTGCATTGCTTGGAAAATAATCTGCTCTCCATTAAATTCAACATTAAATGGCCCAGTGGGTGAAATGAAGCATTAAAAAAAAAAAAAAAAAAAAGCCCTACACTTATAAATGCTGCCAGATCTACCTGGATATTTTATAACTTGCAGATAATCTTAAAAACAATTACTTGTGTGAAAGTATAAATGATGATATTCAAATAGAAGCCCTAATTCCACAGGCTTTATTAACACTGATATATATAAAAGTGCATTTACAGAAAGACAAGACATACAGTGTTCAGTTTGATCTGGAAATCTCTTCCAAAGGATAACTGACTAAAGGAGAAAAGTTGTTCTTTTGCTTTTCTATGGTTCTTTTGTTTAAAAACTTAAAAAAACAAAACAAAACACACAACAGCTCCATAAATCAAAAGTTTGACAAAAAAGGAAGGGAGATATTCTTCTACCTTTTGGTTGTTTTTATATTTGTTAAAGGTTCAAATTTCATAGGTCATGAAAGCATTTGAGAATTCAAAACATAGAACTCTGGGAATTTTGAGAAATTATTTTGTAAACTAAAAGAAAATAATAATTTCTGAAATTGCTTATGTAAAAACAAATGAAAAATAAACTTCTGATCTTCCTCCTCCTCAATTAAAAAGGAAAAAAAGAAAAAAAAAAGAAGCAAATTCTGAATTTTAATAATGTTTTCCTGGCAACCTTTAATTTCCTGTTCCCTATCATATCTGCATTTATTTATTTATTAGCAGTTCATTTTATTTCATTCAGTGTCTGGCTGCATTTTCTATACATAAGAAAGATAGGGGATGTTCAAAGGTGTCATTCTTCATTCCGCATTTTTTTTTCTTAAACAAAATGCCCACAGAGCAATTCATGTCTGAATTGCCTTTTTTTTCTTTAATATATTCTTTTTATCAAGATATTGCTGAAATAACCACAAAAAGAAGAAGGAAAAAAAAGTGACTTGTGTTCCTAAAGAGAGAACCTATCAAAACCAAACATGCACTGAAACTTACAGGTACATGTTACCTATCGAGGGTAGTTAGCGGCTGTGATGCAGTGTTAAGAAGAGAATTTACACATAGGGAAGAATGAGTTGCTTGTTACGCCTAAACAGCTGTGCATGCTCTTGCTTTCTTTTGAGGTATAAATGTTTGAGTGAATGTTTCGGTACTACACAAACTAAGAATCTCTAAGGTAGGATATAGCACTTACAGGGCATCTGGATGGCACTGTAGATTCTAGTGTGATTCCACATCAGGAAGTTGATCCAGAGAGACTGAAAGAGGTAGTTTGATTTTTGAAATCAAAAGTAGCTCCAATACCTAGCCAGCCTTTTGTCCTGCTCAAATTTTGTATAGTCTTTTCCCTCTGCACATTCTTTTTTCCTCATACCTGTCTCTGGATCCTGCTAAAATGGTCTAATTTACATGTTGCTCACAGTTAATAGTTTGAAAAATCTTCTTTTTTTCTGAACTCTAAATTCTGTACTGACTGCCTATGCTCTCAGAAATAATGCTAAAACTAAAGTTTTGCCCAGTAGAGGGAGGCAGAATTGCGAACTGATAGGGACCCTTTTGTTCTTTCTTTTTGAGCCAGCTGCTGACAGGAGTTTTGAGGCTGTGAGTGTTCCCAGACATGGATATCAAGAATGTGGAAAGAATAATACACTCCAGGATGCATAGCAACAACAAATTTTCTCGTTAGCTGGAGCCTTCACAGCTTTGCTGAATACACGTTTTGCCATTTTAACTAGTGCTTCCTATGTGGAGTACGTACCCGATATCCCTGCAGGAGAGAGAGATGAGGCGATGCGAGTGAGGGGACTGAGTCTCCTCAGTGCCAGACTTGCAGATACATGGCTGAACCTCTATCTTCATGTCTCCCTGTCTTGGGTAGAAATCATTGTCTTCACAAGGACTATCTCTGTATAAGGGCTGAATAAAAATCCAGTGAGGGAATTTCATGGCTTGGCTCTGACTGTAGAGATTTAAGTCAGCACAGTAGTACTTCTCAGATTTTAGAAGCTGATGTTTGCAAATTAATTGCTTGGCCTTTAAATAGTTCCAAACCACCCAAAGTGCTCCATTATATTAGCATGGGCTTGCAAAATAGATATGGATTACCAGCTAATTGAATAACATACGATGTTGATTAGCGCTTAGCTCTTTTTATAGAACTCAATTAAAAAAATGACTGCAGTATATTTTGAGACTATGAGGTGTCTGTTGGTTGCTTCTGGCATGAGAGAACTGCTGAACCAAGAAATGATGAACTTTTTCTGTTTAGTTCATCTGTAAGTTCTTTCTGGAGCTCGTGGGGTGCATGGCTGTGACTGGAGATAGGCTGGAGTCTGTTCGTTTGCTGCAGTACTGAAATGCAGCCTTTCCTGAAAGATTTAAGTGCTCTCCTGGCAAAACAAAACAGAAGCCCTGGCTTATATTTTCTGCACTATTGCTCAAGGTATACCAATATACAGTGAACCTATTTCAGATGGATAAAAACTACTTTTACAGGGTCCAATTCACAAAGATGCATTTCTTGGGAGGAGCCCCAAGACAAAGACATAAAGTTATAAAGCCCTCCAAGCCCCAAATAACCTCCTTCTCCTCCCATCTTCCCTTCCCCCTTCCTCTAATAATAAACATGCAAGGAAAACTGCCTGTATTTCTTTTACTTGATGCAATTTTTGCCCAAGAGATTCTTTTCCTCTTAAACTTGGCAAAAATCACCTGAGATGATGATTATGATTTGCTTATTATTCACATGGATGATCGAAGTGGTAAAACGGCTAGAAGCAGCATACAAGACTGGGATGAGCAGGAGGGATACAGAAAAACAATAAACAGGCAAAGTAAGATGTTTGTCTCCGTCACACATCTTTTTTTCCCCCCCAAGCTACCCCTTCTACTTTTTGTGTTTTTTAAAAGAGAAAATATGGTAAACAGTGGCTTTAGAACTGATATGAATTATATGAGATAGACAGCAGTGAGGAATACTGACTTCTATTCACAGTTCTGTCACTGACTGATAATTTAGGTCTTGAGTGTATGACTTGACAAACTGCTTACATTGTAGAAACAAGTGATGGTTATTTTTGCAGTCCTAAAACTCTTAGTAGAAAAGCCTACCAGCAGTGTTAAATAACTTAATGCATGTGTTTTCCAGTTTTTCACAGCAGTATTATATATTATTTTGTATTTAATTTTTATCTGAAAGACAGAAGCAGAATCTAAGACTCGGAACAAAGGAGATCCTGAAAAATCAATTATTTTAAAAAAGCCTTTCCAATCCCAGTAGGTTCCCATTCCCCAGTAGCTCTTCCATTGAAATGACGTTCATTCATCCAGAGAAAACAGATGAGTCCTGCAGCGTATCCTGAAGGTTACTCGGGTCATTTGGGAGGGAGCCATGCTGCAGATCCGTAGAGCGTTCACTCTGAATGCCCTTTCACCATCTCCCCATTGCTCATCCGCCTCGCTGTACATTTGTAACTGCCACAGCAGCAATGTGTAAAATAGACCATTCATGACCTGAATCACTTCAGGCTCAAAACCGAGAGTAAATGCAACCCTGATCTAAATCAGAAGGCTACAGATTCACGACCACATCATCTAGTGATAATGGGGGTGGAAGAAGCAAAAGCTACTTTCTTATTCCTCATCCTTCACCCAGGCTGTCCTCCCTCCTCCATCCATGCTTGTATAAAATAGATGGCAATACTTTAATTTTAAGCTTTTCCCAGGAACAAATTTCTAGAGCAGTTCAGACTTTTTCAACCAACATTTTATTCAGTGAGTTCAGCCTAGAGGTTGGAAAGGCAAATTAACTGTCACTGGTTTCTTGGTAAAGGTGTTAGAGGTACCAGGTGCAGCAGAGATTTTTGAGTAATGTAGCTGGTAAATAGGAAGGCTGCAGCCTATGGATCCAGTTTAAGAATGGTCGCGTCACATAGATTGACTCACAGTACAGGAGAGATTTTTAAAAGGATGAAACTATCCAACTCAAAGGTCACCCTGCTACTGTGACCATCATCAAGCAGTAACAGCCTATCACCTGAAAGGTCTAGCATCAAATTTATGATGTTTGAAAAGATTCAAAGATTACAGCTACTACCAGAGGATTTTTTCCATAGCTTGCTGGTAACTTTCCCCCAAAGCAGTAAAACTGACAAGTGATAGAGAAAGGATCTTGATAAGTGATGGTTTTTTAAGTGATTTTTTTTTGAACATTGTTCTAACAGTTTCCTTGACAGCAGCTGATATCTCTTGCTTTGTTGATAATCTTCTGTTGCAGGGGACTTAGTGTCTCTCAAACAGATTTCACAATCCAGAAGAATGTATGAATGGCACAAAGGTTAGGATGATACATCCTTCAGTACCTCCAAGACTTCAGCAAATATAATTAACTGACATTTTAGTAGTGAACACTTTACATAAACTATCTTGCAGAGAATTGGTGACATAACCAAAGAAGTAAATTCAAGTAACTTTTTCTGGGTGATATTTTAAAACCCTTACAACAAGGTTGCTTCCTTCTGTAATCTGACTGAATTAACCATATTTTCTTATTACCTCCAAAGTTTAAGTCTTTTTAAATTTTGAAGAGGCTATTATGGCAGACAGAGTAAGATTCATCCCATCTAACTTTAGATTTCTACAGTGTAGACATCTGCAGAAGGAGATGAATAAGTGTTTCTAGGAGTGGAATGCCTGATTTACTTCAGAGTCTACTTCAGAACGCCGTGAATTTTACTGCAGACTCTGACTGGATTTACAGTGACTACAGACTCTAAGGGTGACTGACGGAAGTGTAAGCAACTGTATCTTTACATGAGTGCCACCTAAGTATCTTGGCTGCTTTCACAGTTCTGTCATAAAATATTAGACATGTCTCGATATTTCAACTTGTGGGCTTTTGCTGTTAATGTCCTACCTATATTTTCTATCCTTCATCCATTTCAGGCAACGATGTATTTATCAGGCTATGATGTATTTTATCATAGTAACCTATCGGGAAGGAGCCAGGGAGAGATTCTTTAGGCTATACTGTGTCATTCATCAATAGCAAGTAGTTACTGTTGAGTATAACTGTGTGGCCCGCACGGCAGTTCCTCATTTAATGACATTCTCGCTCTGAAATCCATGTACTCCCTTAGCCTCCTAAACTGGCTATTGCATACACGGTTACAAAGTCAAAGCGACTTTGATAATTCTACGTTGACAGGATAGTCTGCAAACAAAATAATTAGCTATAATACAAATGAGCAATGTTTCCTTTTTGTGTCCTTATATAGAAAGTGTGCTTTTGTGTTACACTGAGGAAGGTGACGGACGTAATTTCTAATCCCTTACATTCAAGCACATTTCAGAAGACTAGTCCCCAGCCAGTAGCTATGTTAGCTGAGCCAGCAAACACCACAAATAGTTGTCGGGTCCCCGGACACGACAGTTTTCTACTTCACAGAGCTATAATGTCATGCAAAGTTCATTTTACTGATAAGCATCGTTGAGCCAAAATTGAGTTTGGTGCTCCAGGGAAAACAGAGCCAAGCATTTATCCACAGTGCTATTTAGATTGGCTTGAAATTTTGAATTCTTGGTTACCTTGCTAATTCATTTGTAGTTCACTGCTGCTCTTCCAAAGGTGCCTAAAGGTTGAGGAAGGTATCTGCAAAACTCCTGGCTATTTATATGATGTGTAACCTCCTACAGTCAAGGTGAACTCTGGAATATAAAGGCAGGGAAGGAAGGTTTTCATTTAACTTCTGTCTTATGTAGGATAGGCAGTTTAAACCAATAGGTGATTAATAGCACTTAAAAAATACTTTAAAAATTAAGATGTTGGTGTTTTCTTCTAATTATTTTCTGTGTGATTTCCAGACAAAATAAACTAAGCATTATTTCCCTCATCCCCAAGTTATTTGCGCAAACAATCAAAATTGCTATCTGAAAATTTCACTCCAGGAAATAAAGGTATGTAATAATGAACATATATGTGCAGGCATGAACTGAAAGTCTGTGCTGCTTTGTGAGAATTAGTCTGTGTCTGTTGGAATACCGGTGGGATCAGCCTTACAAGCTTTTGCTAACTTGTGGATTCTTTTTTTCTTTTAGAAGATTGAATTTAGTGATAAAATTGTATTTTAAATATATCTCAGCAAGTCATACTCAGTTGGTATCCGCCCCCCTTCCTTAGCCTTCTCTGTCTTTACCTCTGTCCATTAAAGAATATCAGCCGAAGTGGTCTGCACAAGTTTATGATAGTTCCCCCTCAGCCTTCAGTAGTGTCCTTACATATTCAGAAATCACTGTACATGTGTAAAGGAAATAGTGACAGAATGTAGTCCTGATACTTTTGTTTTCCTAATTGTTAGCTGCTCTGTAGTTGTAAACATTCTTCTTGCTTCAGATTTGAGAGAGGTGGCAGTAGTCAAAAATGTATTACAGCTGTAATGCCATCACAGGTTTCTTATGCAAACACAAATCAAATTATAGGTGCTTGTATTATTTATTTCCAAGGTGTAATTTCCCTTGTTATTTTACTGTGCCTTTATCCAGTGTGCATTTAAAATTTCTTTTCCTAAAATGAGATTAGATTGTAGGACAGAAGTATTCTATATGCTAAAAATAAGACTCACAGACTAGACTGTGTTGACTGGAATATTAGAGTGAAGTTATAACATGCTAATATGACTTACTAGGCTGCCTGCTTATTTGTGTAAATGTTATGAAAGGAATTAGGTGTGTGTGCACATAGCGAACTATGTATGCTTAGTTTACTACCTTATATTTGCTTACAAAATTTTACATCTGGATTAGATGATCTGCTTTATTATAGTAATGTGACTAGCAGTATAGGGATATAATGGTATATACTAAAGATGTATTGTAGTTGTAATTTTAAATTTGTACTGCTCTCTAGTGGGGAAAGCTTTCAATGCAAAAGATAATATATATTAATGTACAGCATGTATATAACCTGGGATTTCTAGTTACTGTCATCTAGAGCAATTCCATAAAATTAGTGCTATCATGTTAGCATTTTACTCTTCTTTTTAATACTTTGATTAAAGACTGAATTTCTTAATTTAAAAATATTTTAGAAGGATGAATCCACTCTGCTCTTTGAAGTGAGTAATATTTCCAGGTAACTCCAGAAGGCTTGGAGGTTGATGGATTGCTGCTGCTTCCTCAGGAGACACCTTGTCCTTCCATTAGGAAATATTTAAGATAGGCTGGAGAAAAATCGGAGGTTTTCTCCTAAGGTTCCACATTCTCATAACTTCACGGTTGTGATTTGGCTGTAAAAGATACTATCATCACTGTTGGTATTATGTTTGATTTAATAAGTAGCTACTTTTCTGTTGTTCATTTTTTCCCTTTAATTTCGCTTTAGAATGAGTTGTTTAGCCTGCTTTCTCATCTTTTACTTTAGATTGCTAACATCCTAGATAAAAGTAGATTGTACACAAAAGCAGAAATAATAATACTGACTGAAGTGGTGGATAGAGGTTTTGTCTGCAGCAAGTGCAGAGCTTCTCTCAGAACTGGGTCCATGCTTTTTATATAACTAGCGTTTTCTAAATGAAATAGGCTTTAGTTTGCATAAACCACAATGCTAATTAGATAGTAAGCAAATCTGAAAACTCAGATTGAAACTGTTTTGAATATCAGTAGATTTTAGATTTGCATTTTTTAGATGAGTTTGTCTTTATGATTTGATTCCAATTCAGTAAATATATTTTAACTCCTGGGTGGACAAAACCTTTAAATGATAACTAATCAGTTAAATACTTTTAGTATTAATAAAATAGACTTTGAAGACTTTTCAAGGAGAATTTGCAGTGTTTTGGTGTAATCAGATCCAAATGTGAAGGCTTGTTTTGACTTATTTTTAGATGCTAAACCTGATCTGAATCTGTGATTAAAGGTGTATGTAGCCAATTTTCTTGTGCTGATGCGATCATCTTTTCATCTGTAGTTTGACTGATCTGTGAGTTGGAGACCAAATAGTATCATTATATTTATGGTTGCAGTAATTTTGTTGCTGAAAGTACATATTAAATTCTTTGGCTAGATCTTCATTAAGTCTGGAAGAACAACCAGTTTAAAGATTTATATGCTATATAAAGGGCTCATCAAGATGCTAAGTTAATATACCATTGTGTCCTCCCTGAATAGTAAATTAGTCTTGTAGTGCATAGGGCACTTCTTGACCTGTGTGGTTTCTACTGACCTTTAACCATTCAAGCTCGTATTTACATTGGTTTCGCTTGAAGTTCTGCAGGTGTGAATTTCTGTTCATTTCTATAGATAGTTCAGTTTGATATTAACCGAATCTGAGTTTCCGGGAAGGTTAAGATAAGCAACGAGTAGAGCCTGTTTACTGTTTGTCTTTGGACTATTTAGAACCAGATAAATATAAAAATGGCAGCGTCTAAATAAAATCATTCAGATTAGGGTTCTCATTCTTGGTTTTACAATGTCATCAGACTTTGTCTTGAAAATATTTGAAGGAAGTGGAGAGTGGATAAGCAGGGGGTACTAATACCTAAAGTAATTAGTAAACTTGAGCGTGATGCCTCTGCAACTAAGCTTAGCTAACTGAAGTGTATTTTTTTTCTTCTATTATTTGCAACACACCAAAATATATAAATAAAGGAAGCAGAGCCTAACTTTGCCCTATATCTTTCTGTTACATGAGGAATGCATCTTGCATTTCTCCGTGCTAAAACAACTAAGAATCTACACTGATTAATCAACTGCAGCATTTGAATGTAGGAGTATATGTAATGCAACATAACAAGAGGTTGTCCTCCATAGCAGGTTTAACTGACCTACATATAGTTTATATATAAAAACCAAAATATGTTTGAGGGACTTAATTGTAGAGAGGAATGTAATTTGTATTTCTACTACAATAGCTATTTGCGCTTCCCACTGAAGATTGCAGGTAAGATGTCAGAAGCCTCATCTAGAGTTTGCTGAGGAAGTAGCTAACTGTCTCTTCTGGCTAAAGAAAGTGTGCAAATTGTTACTTTTACTGCAGATTCTCATATTTGAGCCACTTATGGAGAACTGGTTTTCCCCAGCACAATAAGGGAAGGAAACGAGCTGGAGAGCTGGGAATTTAGCTAAGGAAAAGAAGAGTATTTAGAAGTTGCCAGGTCTGAGAAATAACCCAGTATCTTTCTTTTATTTGATAAACTCTTTTATTTTAATAAAAGAGCTTGCTAAAAAGAGTCATGGGTTGCTTAGCACAGAAATGTATTTTTCCACTCATCTCCATGGTGTTTGGACTATTTAGTTACAGTAATGTGCTCTAATCTTTTAAATACGATGAACATCATTCTTGTGCGCCGTTCTTTTCTCTTGCCATGAATTCCTGCCTAAGAAGAGATACAGAACAATTACTGCTGATTGCCCAAATCTTACATAACTAAAGTTTTTTCTCTTCTACTTGTATGATTTAGCTGCTAGACCATGATGAATCTTTCTGTGTAACGGAACATTCCGCTGTTGCTGATCTATTCAAAACTGTTCCACCCTTACATTAAAGACCTATTTGGCCATTTGAAACTGCTTCGTATTTTGCATGTATAAGGTTGATATTTTTTCATCAGCTATTTCTTAAATATAGCAAAACAATCAAGACGTAAGAAAGAAACAATTAGAAAAAATTCACTTTGAGAGCTTAGTTCCAGTGGCCGATTTAATAGTAGTGCTAAAAAATTCAAAGATATTCATTTGAGTAACTGTGAAGTTTAACTAAAAACCATAAACACAAAGCGGAATATGCAAGAGGAAATGTAGTGTATAAATATGAAAATATAAAGAACTAATTTCAGCCTTTCTGTGGTTTATAGATGTAGAACTCCTGCCTATGTTACTTTGCCTGACTCATGAATTTTTCTTGCTGCTTTTTTCCCTCAGAAAATATGAAGAAACCCTGGAGCCCTGACTTACCAGTTGATAAGCACTCATACAATTCAGATTTTACGTCCATCCCAGACAGAGAAAATGAGAAAGATTTAGCACCTGATGGCACTGAAGAAAAGAAGGAGAGAGAAAAGAAACACACCAATTTCACTTTGTGCAGTGTTTGTAACATTCAGCTGAATTCTGCAGCTCAGGCACAAATCCACTATAATGGCAAATCCCATCAGAAGAGGTTAAAACAGCTCAGCAATGGAAATCTCAAAAGTGATAATGGTAAGCGTTAAAATATATATACCTTTTGGCTTGTGCCAGCTGTATGCTTTTGTCTTTTCAGCTCATACAGAGTTGGGAAAAAATGTTGACTTTT
Source organism: Dromaius novaehollandiae (assembly GCF_036370855.1). Classification (NCBI taxonomy): domain Eukaryota; kingdom Metazoa; phylum Chordata; class Aves; order Casuariiformes; family Dromaiidae; genus Dromaius; species Dromaius novaehollandiae. The sequence continues at coordinate 33,678,489 of NC_088099.1, forward strand.
TGCAAAATTAACTTTGTGCTGATAAATGTCAATTGAAAAATATCCACAGTCTGAATGTTCTTCAGTGGTATATAGCCACTTATTTCAGTTCCTGGAGCAATAAGAAATAGATTAGAAACAAGAAAACTGATGGTCTGTGCATGGAGTGCTAAGTCTTAAATATTAAGTTTTTAGTGGCTTAGATATGTCTCCTAATAAATCTTTCTAGCATTCTTCATTTTTACAACACTTTTCAAAGAAACATGAAGCACCTCATTTAGCAGGATGGATTTAGTTGTGCCTTTGTGATCTTGTGGCGCTGAGAGCCTTGGTTCACTGTGTATTGTATTGTCAATAAACACTGTTATTGATGTTGATCTGAGAAATGCAGCAATGTGCAGTTATGTCAATATATATGAATCTACAATATATATGAGTCTAAGGATTTTTTATACTCAGCCACGTCCTTTGAAATTAATGCAAAGACTCTCAATGACTTGAGAGTACTTGGAGGTCATCCCTAACCTGGAAAGTTGCTAAAGGGTATACTGTTTGTGGTGTTCCAAGTGTTTTGGTTTTACATTTTGTTTACATGGTGATGTTGATGCAGATTTTTTCTCATTCCGTTTGCATTTAGATGGTTTTCAACATTATCAGTGATATTCCACATTTGAAAATTTGCTGGAAAGGTTGTGCTTGGTAGAGGTGTGTTTGGTTTTAATGATTTTAAAAGACTTGCAGAATGAATCAAAATAAAAAAAAAATTAAGAACAAAACAAAGAAAGAAATAATTTCCTAAACTCAATTCCCTTTAGGTTGCTCACTCAGGACACAATCCATGGCTTGTATAAGTCTGTTTAGAGATCCTAACCGAAGTCAAAAGGAGATGGATCAAAGATTTTTTTTTTTTTTAAGTTAATTTCATTGACAGTTTTGGAAAAGTGTTTTGTAGTAGATGTTTTCCTTTCATCAGAGTGAATTCCGTGTCTCACAAACAGTCATGCTGGAGACTTTATGAATAGAAATATATCAGATAGATGCAAAAACATGGTCTATGATGGGAAAAATAGACTGGTATATTATAATTGTAGTTCCCAATTTCATAATTGGTAATATGCAACTCTGCTGTAGTATGCATAGAGTTACAGTGAAATATAGTGGTCTTGGTGTTGGTATATCAGTTTTTACACAGCATGTCACAGAACAGTGGGTCGTAATGTGATGTACTTATGACTTAGAGATTTTCTTCCTTCAGACTTCACACATTCCTTTAAGTTTTGTGCTGTAAATTGATTCCTTTCCTATCTGTGGGAGCACTAGAAATATATGCAGAACATTAATTCTCAGGACTTAGGAGGTATTTTAATATTGTCTGTGCTTTGCCATGGTTTTGAGAACATGGGAGTTTGCTGGAAATAATACGGATGTGTTGCCAAAGTGTGTTGGATGGATGTTTAGCTGTGTACAAGGTGTTCCTTATTTACTTTAAAGAATATAAAATACATTAACTGTACAACACAAATAATCTTGATTTCAAATGGCAGGACTATAGAATATAACGTTTGGCACTGTACTTAGTCCAGGCTTAAGAAGAATACCACTAATATTAATTGGAGCTGCGAAGATGCATAAAGAAAGATCGAATATTGATTTCCTAAATGATTAAAGGTGTAATCCACAAATTCATTGTTTCCAAAAATCAAACAAACACAGTCTTAAGTTATTACTGTCTTCAGATAAGGTAAAATTGCATTATTCTTGTCATTAGCACAACAATTTTGGTAACGATATAAAGTGCTGCTTTTCTGCAGTTCATTTTTCTGCTTTATTCTATGGGAATGAAAGAATTAGTAATTAAGCAATACTGAAATGAGTTTCAAAGGCCTTCAGTTATACCTCAACATTTATTTTCTACAGGGTAGCAAAGTAGCAGCATGTTTCCTATTTCCTCCTTAAAGTATCCCTACCTCGTGTGTAGCTGTATCCATTTGTAATCAGAACATAATTGATTTACTATCTAGATCTTTGTTTCAAACTGCAATTATTTTGGAGGGGGGAGGGGGTCCCCAAAATGTGAAGTTTTGCAAATCTGAGAAATCTTAGAGTATCACCCGACAGCGGCACTCCACTAATTCTGAGTGAAGAGCATAGGGAAGAACATGAGGAAATCATGTTGCTATGCCACCAAACTTTGAGATTTCAGGGTTTTTTTAATCAAACATTATAAATGAAATAGCAATGATATATATTTATTTCTCTGCTAAAAATTGTCATTAGAGCTGAAAGTTTGAGTAATTACCCACCCCATACTTTGAACAGAGACACAGTGTTTGAGATCCTTGTTCTAAATCAGGTAGAAATCAGGACCTGACAGACTATCCACAGTAAAACCTTTTTCAAAACTAATACATTTGAAATTTGTAGCAATGCTTTTCAGACAAATGGTTGTTTTGTTGATGAGACCCCAGCAAGGTCTGGTGACATATGACCCCGACTGAAAAAAATGATGACTTGACCCATTCAGTTTGTCATGTGCACGCAAATGAAGCTTTCTGAAGGTCACTGGTGTAACTGAAGAAACTATTAAAGATGAACAGTACACTTTCTTCAATTTATTTGAGTAGGCTGCTTTATTTATGAAAATGCTATTTCTCATGTAGAAATCTAATTGTCACAGAAGACAGCTGTTATGCTCAATGCCCAGGTTTATTGTCTAATCATCCTTAAGAAACCAAATTCTCCTGTAAGTTAAAATTAAGTAAAGCCTTTGCTTTATGAGAGTGTCTTCTGAAGCTTCGTCATCAGTAGTTACTTGTTATATCTCATGTTGAGTGAAGTGTTTGCACCGTGCGCTAGAAAACTCCATTTCCAAGTTCAGTGATTCATGAATTATACTATGGATTGTAGATGCTTTTGCAAAGTTGTGTGCTTTTCTGAAGCTAATGTACTGTGGAAAGGTTGGGGAAAGTGTTGAAGTGTGATTGCTCCTTGTTTTGTGTCATCTCTGAATTATTTCCACAAAGCAAGGCAAATTGGGGTTTTATATCATGAGGGGTAATAGAAGTGCAGGATTGATTTACATGAAGCAACAACTTGTGTCTTGTTCCTAAACAATTTGCAATGGACTGCTGAACAGAGATAGGATGCAGCTGTATTACCATTTGACTGTGTAATTAAAGCTATCATGCTATGGTCATCATTCTCAAACTGTGTGAAGCAGCTTTTACTTCCTGGACATAAATAACAGAACATGTTACTATACTTGAATATCTCTGTGTAATTTCCTAAGGTAAACTGCTTAAGCACAAAGCCTATTAACCTCTGCAAATATACAATTAAAAATAAATAAAAATGTGCATTGTGGGGGTAAAAGCAGCCTCTCTCTGCTGCTGTACTGTATTCGGTACAGATACCTCTATTCCTGCTGGTATCTGTACTCAATTTGAAAAACTCCAAGATTCACTCTTAAAAAAAAAAAAAATTGCTGGTGGCTTACCTGTCAGCTTGGCAGCTTCATGATATGATACCGCTTGGTGCCTTCCTGCAGCAGCGCAGCCTCGGATCAGCGCATTGTGCAGAGTCTCAAAACCTGTGTGGCATGGTGGTGGGGACCCATTGCTACTTGCGTTGTTATTTGGTACAATGATTTGAGATAGGGCATGGTGAGATGTCAGCACTTCTGTTAGGGAACTGTGTGTGCTGGAGGGAACATAATTTTCCACGTTCCTTCCTCTTAATAATTTCTTGTTACATTATTTAAAAAGTCTTCTCACACTTTTTCCATTACAACCTATAATATATTCCTCTTTCTGGTGTATTTTTGCCTATTTGCTCTCCTGCTCGCTGTAGCAAGGAGACAAGCAATTCAGTGGTGATTTTGGGTAGGTTTTGGGGTTAAAAGAGGGCAGAATGCATTTCCAGTCTGGTCTGCTGACACTGTACCACTTCTCATAAAATCAGCATGGACGTGGGGGGAGGAGGTGAGCTTTTCGGGGAAATGTGTTTTCTTGACTAGTAGGAGTAAAACTCCAGTTTTTACTGATAGGATGGAAAACTGACTGTGGATGAAAGTGTATGCTAGTACCAGTGAGACAGCTGATATTAGTAAAATTTAACATAAACCAGAAATTCCTATATACTTCCTATAGTGTAAATTGCTGAATTGTCATGAGTGAATAAAGCATGGTTAGGACAAAAACAAAAACTGCTTTCCTATGCAATACTTTCTGCAAAACTTTAAATAATGAATGGAAAAATAACGAAATGTAAAAGCTGAGAAATTCCACAAAATTCATGGAATTTCTTGCATTATAAAAATTGATCTCTGAAACATTGTTCTTTTGATAGATAGGAGCCATTTACCTCAGAGACGTATTTGGCAGTAGTTTCTTTACCATACTATCTAGTTTAGAAAGGCTTATTTACTGTCTCTTAAACTAAACCTGTCTGCAATTTTTTTCAGTGAAATTGCATCTTAGTAGAATTTTGTGGTACTGTGAACAGGGACACTGAATGCTTGGGAAAAAGATAAAGTGAAAACATCAGTATTAAATATCCAATTGTTATCCCTTGCTAATTGTAAAAAACAGATCTCTTAATTCAGCACTAAATATTACTTCAGAATGGATAGCCATTTATTACAGTTATGCCGAACTACATACTAAAATAAGAGCAAAATTGGTTTCACACTCCAGTAGTTGGATGTAGTTTTGCCCAACAACTCTTCAGGTGATCATTCCATAACTTCTAATCAGTAAATACTTGCACTCTGGGCAAATTAAATATTTAATATTTTAAAACAACTTTTTTTATCCAGTCTTATCTTTTTGCAGGCCTGCAGCTGGGAAATTCAAAAGACTCACCTATACCCACTTGCCAAGTCTCTTCTAGCACTTTCGTGTTGCCAGCACTTTTCTAGTTCTGTGTTGCTGGTACCCTTTACATCCCTTCTGTCACTTTTTTGATCCTGAAGACTGGCAGCTTTGGGGCAGACAGTCTTGCTTTGTTAAGGTGATAAGCTGCCAAGCTATGGTCTTCAGTGGAATGGTGTCACCTCCTCTTTTTATTGTGTTAGTCCTCTTTTGAGAGCAACGGGATTGAATACGGTAGTGAGTAATGGAGGAGATCTTCATACAAATTTTATGCTTCTTCAGAGGAGGGTATTTTCAGCTAGTTTCTTGGGGAAGAAAAGTATTGTCAGATCAACCTAAGATGTCATTGTGTTTCTAGCAGTGACCTGTGACAGGTGACTCTCAAGAAGAACAAAGAACCAGGCAGTTATTTTACTGTTTTATTGTTGAAAACTTTTTTTTTTCTTTAATGCCGTGTTCTTACGCAGAGCCTCAGGACCAGTTAACAGTAAATCTGGTGTGACCTGTGCTCTGGTTTTAAGCCCCTAGTTTGTGGGTCATAAAGCTGCCAGTATTTTGTAAAGAAGCACGTCAGATTTCTCTTGGGTATTCTGTAATGCCTCCCAAATGTCAAAGCTAGAAATGTCTGGGCAAGTAGGATTGGCTGAGGGCAGTGCATTATCACTTCCACTACTCCTAGATGCTAATTTTTCTTCTTATTCTAATGTGCTTGTCTGCTTTCATCATATTACTATACCAGCTACTGAAATATTAACGTATTTTCTGCTTTTAAAAGAACTTTTTCTAGCAAAATATCCTTTTATAGCACTATCTCTGTTTGCAGAATTTCTTTTTTTTTTTGCTTGAGGAATTCAGTAATGTGCCAAGCCACCATGTATGACATCACAGTTTATCACAGAGTAGCTGTGATATTTTTGTATATGTCTCAGGATCTAAGTCTTCTCTGGAAAACTGTGAATTTCTACATTTCTGTCTTCACTCGGGATGCAAAATTTTTCATCCTCTCCCTTCCCCATTCCCCCCCTGCCCCCAAAGAAGAAAAAAAAGAACCTCTAAACTGTGAACAGCGGCTCCTTTCCACTAGTCTTCGGCATGCACCACATAGCTCCTTCTTCCATGGGCTACTTGAGCTGGAGCACTTGCTCACCCCCTGGGACCTCTTCCCAATCCTAGCGTAGTTTCTGCTCCAGTGTCTGATAGTTTAAGCAAGTTCTGAAGTAGCACATTACTTTGCTGCCTTCTGGCAAACTCGAATAGGGTTTCCAATCGCTATGCTAAGGCTCTGAGGGGCTGAGGTACTTAAAGGCATCTTCAACAGCACACAAAGATTACTGTTATAAGCAGTTTAGAGGGTAAAAAATCTGGAGATCCTTCTTCCCGCCTTGTGTAACTATTTGCTATGTTTAATCCTTTTCCATACCTGCAGTTCCTATCCATACCTTGCACATATTTTTATCTTACAGTTCTTTCATTCCTTTGGTATATTTATGACCCCATATCTTCATGACTTACAATGCACCACTTTCTTCTATGTCGGAAAATATCCACTGTTTTTGTCCTGGAATCTCTGCTTAAAATACGTTTGCCATAAGGACTTCAAAAGCAGGAAAGTTAGCTGTCATCTTGCTCCCTTTGCACCTCTGCATAAATATACCTTCTTTTAAGTCTTTTCTCTCTCTCTTTTTTTTTTTTTTTTAGGTTTTTTTTTTTTTTTTTTTTTTTTTTTTTTAGTTTTTCCGTATGGCTTTAGGGTAGATCTTGCCATGCACTGTATTTATCTAAACTGGTTTGTCTGTCTGGTTTAGAATCAATGCTGTTTTGGGTAAGTGTTGTCTTAATCTGTTTTATGTTGCAGCAGGAATACTAATAATCAATATTAAATTAGCTGTGTAAGGCCCAGTTACTCCAGGAGTGATATCCCTGGTCCATGTGTTGCTTCTAAACTATGCTGAGATTCCTTGTCTGCCATTCTTCAGTTCTCCCAAAGTGTGGCACCAGTCTCATTTCTGGGAACGCTGGCATTTGATCTCTACTTGCTCGTTCAGCTTCTGAATTGTTGAAACCTATTTTGCAGGACCTCCATTTAGTTCTGCTTATATCACTGTGTCCAATATAGGTTATGATGCCTATGGCTTCCTTCCAGACCTTCTCAGTAACTTGTCTTCTTTTAATATGATGGGTTTTTTTCCTGCTCTGGCATCTGGTAGGCAACAAATCTTCTATGAGTCATGACAACACACTAAACTTACCAATGTTTTCCAGTATTAATTTCCCCAGAGCTAGCTTTTCCCATATTCAGTTATTCTTCTCACTACAGATACAGGTATATATTCCCCACTGGTACCGTAAGAGTATATTTTTTGTACCTCTCATGTGGCATTCATTTTGTAATTTTTAGGGCATCACAGAATTTAAGCTCTATTTGGAGATTTATCTAGCATGAGTAGAAGAAAAACAAAAAAGATGTAATCAAATGTGACATAAATTTCACTAATGTTGCCTTTTTCTTATTCATGTCCTTTTATTATTTTCATTCAAAATATACTCTGTTCCTCATAGTCACATCACTGAATTCATTAGTCATTTTTTTTTTAATCCTTTGGCATGTTTCATAATAGAGGAAAATATATCTCAAGATCAGAGTTTTAAGGCCAGCTCCAATGAAATGAATTACAAATTCCCTGTGTTTTCAAGAAAAAGGAGGCATTCTATTGAGGAATTTGATGTTAGCACGTATTTATGCCAGTTCAGTTTACATCCTTGAGGAAACACTAATTCTAATCTGCAGTTCACACTGCTGTTATGGGAACAAGTTAATCTGTATTTTCTTTTTTTCTCACTATTATGTATATTACTTTAGTGTTTACAGGTTGTCTGCTGGAGTCCCTGTGCTGGCAACATTATACATATATAGATGCCATCTAGACTTGTCCCATAGTTTTTCTTATATGAAATTAGAGAGCTGTAAATATATGCTAATTGTAGGCAACAGAAAGTAAGCAGCTAACTTGACCGTGTAATCATCACTTACTAAACTAATCCTTTGCCCTGTAATCAGCCACTGGAGGTTTAAAACTCTTCTCTAGGTACTTTATTTCAGGGTAATGTGTCTTTAAATGTAACCCATGCTAGCAGGGATAATATGTAATTCATTATATGGAATATGATGTGAGAGAGTAGCTTTTTTTGGCTTTAAAAGTAGCATTGAATGTTTCTTTTTGCAAGCTTTAGCAGCATAATGACTATATGACTCAACTCCCGAGAAATAGTCCCCCTCTGGGCTGGATCACATAGGATGTTGAAGAGGAAAATACAGTTTTGATGGGAAATAATTTGGTGCTCAAACATTTTGCAAACTTGGAACAAATTCACTCAATAGATAAGTAGAGGGAAAAGAACACTGGAAATGTCAAAATGGCTCACTTTGGCATTTTTGAGTGAAGTTCATCAGCAATTTCGTCACAGATTATTCACAAATGGAGTTTTATTAATTTTTTTTCTGTTGAATCTGTTCCATGCTTAATTATTCATGGGAACAATTAACAGTTCATCTGTCCCTTCTGCCAGGAGATCCCCATCCCTACCTTTAAGTTATTCTCACTCTATCCCAATAGAAATAACAATATTTTATAAAAAGTGGAGAAAGCTTCCTCCTTCCACTTCTGTTTCTGTCCTCGAATTAAAGAGGGGCTTGAACCTTAGCTGCTTGAATCATGTCCTTTCTGTTGGCAGAAGACGGTAGTATTTTGTCTTTTTCTTCCTCCTCAGTTTTAATTACTCTGCTAAAATGTCCTAGTTTTTTTTCCCCTCATTATTGCAGTGTTTGGTTTGCCCATTAAGCTGAAGAAAACCAACTGTTTACACAGTTCTAGTTCTGACTGTCCTTAACTCCACTTCCCGTTGATTCAGAGTCATGTTAGTAGTCATAAAACTTTCATATAGTTAGTTGAACATGCATTGCTGGTGATTCTTAATAAACTTTCATTTTCAATGCTGCTATTTTCTCTTTTTGCCATTATAGGAGTAGTATCTTTAGTGTTTCTTTTTTCCTAGAGGAGGCAGCACAACTTCACTGATAAAATGGCAGCATTCTTGTTACAGAAGGTAGTAGTGACAAGGACCATAGACCAATGTAGACAAGTTCAAATTGAGATACTATTGGGAATGTCCTCCCCACTCCATAGAGATCTGATACTCTTGAGGTGTCATTGACATGTGATGTACTAAGAATTCGAACTCTTTAAAAGTAGCAGCAGACCTTTTGGGAGTAATCTGACTTCATACCCTTAGGGTCTCAGGGTCGAGATTGCAGGAGTGTTCCTTGTAAATCTGTATATTGGGAAACTTTTCAGTAGCAAACAGGATAGTTCTAGTGAGAGGGATCTATATGGAAACAATATAAAATATTGAAGGCAAATGTTACTCTCATTTTCAGAAAAGGTAGCAAGTACAGTCTGGTCAGCCAAATATCAGTCACCAAGAAAATTATGGACTAAGTCCTTGTGAAAGCTATTTGCAAGTGCATAGAGGACAAGAAGGTGATTGGGACCAGCCAGCACAGGTTTAAACACAAACTGTGTTTGACCAGCTTTCTGCGATGAAATGACTGGCTCTGTGAACAAGGTGATATCATTGTCCTTGACTTTAGAAAGTCTTTCATCATGGTGTCCCATAGGATTTCTGTAGCCAGATTGGTGAGATATGAGCTGGATGTGTGAACTGCAAGATAGATTAAAAACTGGCCAAACCATCAGGTTCAAAGGGTAGTGGGCAACACTTTGCAGTCTAACAGGCAGTTTGTTGGTTATGGCACTCCTCAAGGGTTGATACTGGTGCCAGTTCTGTTTAAGATCTTCATCAATGACCTTGATGGTAGGACACCCTCATTAAGTCTGCAGCTGACACCAAACTTGGGGAAATCATTGATAATGATGGAGTACAGTGCTACCATTCAGAGGAGTCTCAGCAAGCTGGAGGAGTGGGCCAACAGGAACTTCATGAAGTTCAACAAAGACAAATGCAAAGTCCTGCACTTAGAACAGCACAACTCCATGCAGTACAGGTGGGCACTGACTGCACAGAAAGAAGATTTGCCAAAAAGGTCCTGGGGGTCCTGGTGGACAGGTTGAACATGAGCTGTCTGTGTGCTCTTGCAGAGAGGAAGGCTAACTGCACACTGAACCGCATTTGCAAGAGCATAGCCAGTAGGTCGAGGTAAGTGATTATTCTCCTCTCCGCACTTTTGAGATAATATCCAGAGTACTGTGTCCTGTTCTGGGCCACCAGTACATGAGAAACATCAACAAAATGGAGTGAGTCCAGAGGAGCATCACTAAAATGGTGAGGGTGGTGGAGCATATGACACATGAAGAATGTTTGAGGAAACTGGGTTTGTTTAGTGTGCAGAAGAGAAGGGTTAAGGGAGGTCTTCAAATTCCTGGAGGGATATTAGAGAGAAAGTAGAGTAAGGCTCTTCTTTGAGTGAAAAGACAGCAGGCAGTAGTTGCAAGTTACAGCAAGTTACAGCAAGGGAAATTCTGATTAGATATATGAAAAAAAAATCAGAATTTCACAATAAGAAAGATTAGGTACTGGAATAAGTTGCCCAGAGAGGCTGTGGAAATTCTTCCCTGGAGATTTTGAACTCGGTCTGGTATAACCTTCAGTTTAGTTCTGCTTTGAGCAGTGGGTTGGCAAAGATGAACTTCAGAGATCCCTTTGCACCTAAATTATTCTATGGTTCTATAGAAAATACACTGGGAGAACCTCAGTTTTGAAAATTCGGGGGCCTACTTGCATAATTTATATCATAAGCAAGATGTACAGCCAAAGGGATTTTTCTTAACTATGCGTTTAAAAAGAAAAAAACAGCCAGAAGACTCCATTCTGAATGTAGTCATTGCTGTTATTTGACAGAAACATAATAATAAAATAAAATCTGTATTATTAGAAACACTTTGAGAAGTAAAACAAACTTTTGAAGCCTTTTCCTTCAAGTTGCCTCTAGCATATAGTCAGATCTGTAGATGTGTCACAGTCTATCTACTTAAAAAATTATCTAAATAAAGCTTATGCCCTCAAAAAGATTAAAACTAGGAGCAAAGCTGCTAGTATACATGGACCTAGTCTTTAGATCTTTATTTTTCTGTCATTAGTAGTGACAGAGGGATGAACAGATGCAGCAAGTAACAGTAAATACTTTCTTGTTCAATGTTATATACGTTTTTTTTTTTTAACACTGAGGGAAACGTATAGATATCTATTTAAAAATGTCATTCCAGTCTAGTGACGAAAGTACACATCAGTACCAAAGTAGTCCCAATATTTTAAAGTCAAAATCTTGAAATGTTAACGAATAAAGAACTGCGTAATCATTCACTGCATTCTATTTGATTTTATCACTGACTCTTGTTGCCAGTGACCCTTGTTGCAAACAGATGAAATATGCTGGAGAAAGCCAAAGAAAAGAACCTGGAACTGCCAAGTTTTGAAAAATACGTATTATCCAGACTTGCAGAGCTGGCATTTAAAAACCTATTACTCTGAAATAAATTGTGTCAAGAACAGCAGCAAGCCTCTCTGGTCTTATGAACGTTGCAAATTAAGGTTGTGTAACTTCAGATGGAAACAAGCAGCAAGGCTTGCTACACCTAAACAAGGAACAGTTAAATAAGTTTATAGCTGGCATATAAGTCTCAGTACTATTCAACAGTATTTCAATTTACCAACACTTTATTTTTTAAAAGCCGAAAGATTTAATTTAGTAGATTCACTTTCTATTTTTATCTCTATAAGAATGGATTTCTGTACAAGTAGTTATAAATTACGTGCCTTTTTTGGTACAGGCTGAAAACGTGGATGTAAATTAGTTTAGTCTGGTGTACATGTGGAAATCTGTCGTGGCGAAAATCATTTGCCCCTTTTTTGAATTCGCTGATATCTCACACAGCCCACTGACCATGGTAATAAGATACTAGAGGGTTCTGGTTAAATTTGAATATATGCACTACTGAGTACAGTGACTCTATATTCATAAAAATGCACAGACATACACACACAATTTCTGACATACTTTTATGTGTAAAAATATGTTCGATATTGGGCTAGAAAAAAATATCTGGTGGTGTGCTTTTTAGAGGGCACAGTTGTGTACCATCTCCCTAGTTGCTTAGTGAGTCCTATATGGTAGTCAGAGGCTAGCTAGTTTTAACTCTTTAAAAAATAGCTGTGGATTGTTTTTTCATCAAGGGCTAATTTATTTGAGAAATGAATTTTCCAAGCAGTCATAAACACATTTATTTTGTAAAATAAATCATACTGCTGTTATTTTCCAAATGAACAACAATAGGGATAAAAATTCCCCATTCTTTAATGGTTCTAGAAAGCCGAGTTGTATTTCTTCTGTTTTGTTTTTATTCATTGATGCTGCAAATTTCATAGTCCAGAGCACCTTCTTTTATACAGTATTTTTTTTTTCCTTCTTCACATCTTTAACTATTTTTATTCAATACATTGAAGAAAACCCCTCACGGCATTCTTAAAGTTGCTTTGTGTTATAACTTTTGACAGATCTGTGTGTGTTAGTTGGTGACAGGATTACTAAAACAAATCCTATCTTCATACAACAATGACTTTGTCAGTGGGAATGTGGAGTGGTGTAGTTACTGTTCAGTGCTGTTAAAATATCCCTGGTATATTTTAGTAAAAACATATGTCCCTTCCTATCCCCACTCTAGTAACTTTGAAGAACAGTCTTCATACTATTGATTTCTTCTTTTGCCAACAAACGATGGGTACTGTATTAAATTTCATCGTAGAGAACTTGAATAATCCTGTTTAGCTGATCCCCAAAATTACCCAGGAACAGAGTTGTCACCATGACTTACCATTTCTGGACACACAAAGCATGTAATGTCTATGTAATGTGTTCTGACAAGGCTTTTCGCGCTCTGTAGTCCTGCTATAGGCGAGAGGCCATTAAAATGTGGGGGCTGAGGCAGCATGTGCAAATGCAAAATGGCAGGAGTGGGGAGCTTACGATACAGTTTTGCAAGAATGGAAAAAGCCAAGTATCTCCTTCATCTTTTATATTCCTTTGATAATAAAGCATTGCACGATATTCTCCAGACCAAAGCAGGCAGATGTATTTACGCAAAGCACAGCATAGATTTTGATATGTGCTCAATTTGTTTGTATATGAAGTGAGATGCCTAAGGCTCCTTTTCTCTTGACATTTTGTAAGGTCGGAAACCACCCACTGTGACCCAAAGAAGCCCTAAGGGAGAGACAGGATATTACCAATTCTAAGGGCAGTAATCAGGCCAAGGACAGCTTCCTACTAGACCGTTTTACTGTAGCAGTATGTGAGGGTTAGACTCATACTATCTAATAGCAGAGAAAACTTTAGAAGGCCTTGCTTCCCATGCAGAAAAGTCTCTCTTTGGTAGTGAAATGCCCTTTACAAGCCTCTGTGAACAGTGGAACTAACCCCTGAGCCCGGTTACTTTCGTGCAGGATAAAAGGGGATCAATGCTGAGGCAAGAAGCGATGGGCTAAGGAGGGAGTACTAGGATTCAAACAGGGTTAGGTCAGTCCTTTTTCATGATTGGGTGTGGAAATCAGGCATGAAAGTTCATTTTTTATAGGACTGGATTAACTTGAGGAGGTAAATACAAATATATAAAATTATTAGAATGAGTAAACAAACTAATTGTAGGAAGGCTGTGGGATGAGAGAGTCAATTGCTTGTCTCTTACATCAAAGTGATTGAAAACCATGCAGAATATACCTAGCTTGTACCCTTCTGAAAGAAAACCCTTTTGGAGTATGAAATGACCCGTAACATTTATGTCGTCGTGCAGTTTCACCAGTTGTTCTTCTACAGCTAGTTTAATTGCATCAGAATATCTGTGGAATTATCTAATACCACATGGTAATATTAGATCTGCTGTGTTGGCAGTCTTCAGGATGGGGACTCTGTTATCTTTATCACTGTGTAAGGCAAAAGGAATGTGAAGACTGTAGAGTAGTACTATAAATAGCATAAAACCTTGGCAGCATAAAAGTGAAATATAAAAATTAAAATGAAAGGGTTTATTTTGTCTAAATTTGCTTTGGGAGTGTGGAATGTGTTACCTCCAGAAATGGAAGTGCGTGGGGGGGAAATCTGCAGAATTTTTTGCAGAAGTTAATTTAATGACTCTCTGGAATGGCCTTGAGTTTCTTTCCCTCCTTTTCTCCTTTTCTCTGTGGAGTTCCCTGTGCTCTCATTTCTACCTTTACCTTAGACATGTCTGTATTATAACAATAGTGCTGCATACGCGGCATGGTAGCATTTGGGTTTTATTTAGGAGAATCATATTTTGGCATTAACAAACATCTTAAGCACATTTACCAAAACGAATCAACATCTTTGTTTAGAAATACTTATGCTGCTAATTTTTGAAGTATATCTAATATTATAGATTGGAAAGAAGGAATAAATCTTGGCATTATTAACAGAAGGTCAATAATGGTGTGTGCTTTATCTTCCAAAACCACTAATTGAACTGTGAAGTAGTCTTATACATTTTGAGGATGTTAGCCCATGTTTCCAAAGCATCCTGCTCTTTCAAACACAAATATTAAATAGTTTCCATGGAATGAAGAAAGTATATCAAATCTTTCCTTTTTCCTTGCAGAGAACACAAGCTTCAAGCAAAAGTACACGTTCTTTATATTCCAAGTCTGTTCTTCCATAAATGAATAGCAATATTGCTTCAGTTTGTACCGTAACAATAATCCGAAGTAATAAAAAATACTTATCGTCTGTAGTATTCAGTCACTTTTTCTCTTTCCTTTTCTTCATTGGTGATACTTGCTGCGGAGACATCATTTTCTAACACATTGAATCAATAGGAAACAAATTCCTCAGAAACTCCCTTTCAGCTTCATTCTTAACCCCTCTCCCCCATCCCCTCACCTCAGTAATACTTAAAGTTTTAGCAGCCACAATTTCATGATGTTTACAGGATTACTCAGTTTATAGCTTTTCTTTGTAGAGATAAAGCAATTTTTATTGCTCAACAGTTGTTATCATGTAAGACCTAACATTCCTACATGCTTATTGGATCCTAGCATCATTGGCATTTTACAATTAGGAAAAAAAAACAACCCACTCATGGAAATTTCATTTATATGGCAATTCATTGGTGCCTGAAGCTGTTACTGCCATCAGTAAGAGTTTATCTGGAGTAAATGTTTTGGGACTTGATCTGTGTTTTTTGAAGTGCCTTTGGGAGGTGAGATCAGATGTGTAGGAGTATGATAGTGTTTATTTTTTATATGAATCCCATTGGTAGAATCCTTAGGGGTTTGCTGAATCAAAGACATTAATGAGCATATTGCCCTGAGCTACAACTTGAAAGGGAACAAGAGGAGACAGGGACTGATGAAGGGTAGGCAACGTGATGACTCTTGTAGTAGAGAAAGGTGAAAGTCTAGTAATTCTGGATACCCTTTCTGTTACATAGTACTTAAGCAAGTTTTGTGGGAGAAAGACAAAATGTGCCAAAATCTGTGGTAAGATTTCCGTTTCAAAGGTTTGGTTGTGAATTACGATACCTGAATCTTCAGAAAAATGGCAAAGTGTGAGTGGAAGGATTAGTCACACGATGGACGGACTCAATATATGTTGTTGTTTGTGTAAGGCACGGGCTTATTTGGAGAGCACGACCTTCCAGACTATGCCTGTTGTGTTCGATAGGAGACAGTTGTTTGCTGTTTGTAGGCATGAATACTTCTATGTCTTTCCGACTCTCCTGCCTTAAAGGGGAGACATTGGGCAAGAAGAGTATAAATAAAATCTAGCAGGTTTGTTGTAGAAGTTCCTCAGCATGTCTAAGTTTGTATTTCCCACAGGTCATAAAATGTTAAGATGACAGAGCAAACAGGAGGGTCAAATTGTATATGCAGTCTCCTTCACTGAGGGCATATTGTTCTAGTAACAAATAGGAGCTCTTTGCCCTCAGTTCAGCAGATCTTGAGCAATAAATACAGAGAACTAGACAAAGTGCCATTTTGAAAAATTAAGACATCTAACAATTTTATTTATTTTAATGAACAGAATAAATGGTTGTATAATCCATTACTAACATACATCTGCTGATTTGCAAATATATATGTATGTATGTACATCCACAAGCACACACACACAGAGCGCTTTTAATTAGTTACTGGGTTAATGTATAAATCTCTGCCCCTTTAAATTTGCTGATTGAAAAATGAAAAATTCCTGCCCTTTAAATGTTCAGCTTTCACAGAGGTTACAGTAAATCTCTTAATCTCCCAAGCACTTATTCTCCTCTAGGTTTTTCATAGTCATTTATCCACAGGACATTCATTTCCAATCTGTCTTTAAATCCAGGAATAACTGTGTGGGCTTTGAGCTATCTGCTTTCATGTACTCCTAACGGGCTCTATCACAGGAACTCTGGTTGAGCTGGAAGAAAAAAATCAAGTCCAATCATATTTGGCTTCCATTTCAGCTTGAGCTGAATGTAGTTCAGTCTCTATTTACCCTTGTCAGAGAGAATATTAAAGACAGCAGTTTTCTGGGAGCAGGGGGAAGGATGAAGGGTCGACAGTAAAGGATTTATTTTAGCTTCATGGAGAATACATACATGCGTCAAACTTTCCAGACTTCTGATGGGACGTAAAGTGCAGCATAGGGTGTGAGGGTTTGAAACATTTTGTGAATTTTTGTCAAATGCCACCACCACCTTTTTCCTATTCATAACAGAAATTGTAGGCCAGATTCTTAGGAGATGTAAATGTTCATAACTTCCCCATTTCCTGTAATCTCACAATAACTCATAGTCATGTGTTTTCTCATTTAGCAGATTCTCTCAATTAGTGGATGCTTCCCAGATAATATGCTAAATAGCCTATTCGTTGTATGAGAAATTTAATATTATATTAATATCATTGTGCGAAATGAAACAGAAAGACGGTGTTTTTTAAGTAGTTAAGATGCAGCTCTATTTTCACCTTCCACTGTTTTCTCTTCTGTGTGTCTAGGAATTTATTTCTGTTTCATTAACAGAGTACTGGGGGAAGATAAGTGAAGGAGAATGAAAGAAACTGTGGTGAAGAGAGTTCTGGTTCTACATTTTCAGCCTATAAAAATGACCTGAATTTGAAAGATATCTTAAATTGTATCCAGAAAAATGTATGGTATTGCCAGTGAACATAAATCCTTTAAACAATCATTTCTTAATCTTTTTGATCTTTTTCTTCCCATCCTATTTTCCTTGCAGAAATCATGTTCTATATTATTCTTCTTTCCCGTCTCCATTCTGTGAGCCCTTTCCCATGTTATACATCCTTCTGCATTCCATTCACTGTATCTTCAGAAAGTTCTTTGCTAAATCAGCTTTGCTTTGTTGATTTGAACTGTCGTGGTCTTAAAATCCTGCTACTTTATGCTACTAAACAGTCTTTTGTCAATAACGCCAAGATTTATATATATTTCCTATTTATGATATTGGATATACTTTAAATATTAGCAGTATAAATATTTCTGAGGAAAGATGTTGATTGGTTCTTGGTAAATGTGCTTACCTTAAGATGTTACCTTTGAAAATATTCTTACTAGTGTACATACAGAATGGTGATGAATTGTTCGGTAGAAGATAGATTTTTTGTATTTTTTTTAATTGCATGTCTTTGTCTCTTGCAACTCTAAGTAAAAATAAACTGGCTAATTAAAACCTGATGCTTATTCAACTCTTGGCAGATTCTGTTAGGCTCTCTTTCCCAGTGCTGGGAAAGTTTAACTCAGATCATTATTCATAGCTTGAGTAAACTTCTGGATAGATGGAGATTAGGGAGAAAATTCAGGTCAAATCTTGTGAGATGTTGCTTACCTCTTGCCATTTAGAGTAATGAGCTAAGACCAAGGAGATCTTTGAGGGGAAGAAAGAGATTTTAGTTAATGTCTTGCCTCTAACAATAGCACAAAAAGGGAAATTGGCCGACTTGAATGAGTTTAAGGTTTGACTTGGTGTTGGATTAGATCAAGGGAGAACTGCTTATGGTTGCCATTTTATTGGGTTAAGTCTTCAGGCATAATCTTTATTAAAAGTTGTAGTTTTTAATTTACTGATATGCATATTCTAAAGAACTGATCCTAATATACCATAATCAAGTGTTATCCAGATACTTAGTGAACGACTGCTTGAGCAAATTCACTTAAAAACCTCTGGTACTAGAAATAGAGTAACAATAAGCCTGTTAACTTGCTTTTTATTTATGTATTTATTTTCCATCCTTAACAGATCAAAGCTCTGGCCAGTAGTTCTGGATGTCTCTCTGATTCAGTAGATTCATACATTATGGGTTGTCTAACTCTATTTCCTTACTAAGTTAAGCAAACATGTAAAAGAAATTGCATGTTGTTTGTGTAGCAAGGAAGATATTACTTAAGATCACAGTATTCGATTACTTAAACAGGACTCTGTTATATTGGCATGTGTGCAGCAACCTATCCTTGCTCTTCAGATTCCTAAGATTAAAAAAAAAAAAAAAAAAAAAAAAAGTTCAAGGCACAGTAAAGAGAAAATTCTGAAAAAAATAATAAAAAATTGGATAAACTTGAATTGGGAATTTTCCAAACTTAGAAATCTATTATTTCATAGAACTTAATTTGTCTTCAAAAACAATGGGTTGTTTGGTCATGCAAAGTTCCTGTTTGCTACACACTGTACATTGCCATGATAAGTATTTATTGTTCTTAGCAGTACCACTGCAGAGTTGAGTGGAGCAGTAAAGATATAACTGTAAAAGACACTTGTTTGAAATAAAATTTGCCTGGCAAGTCAGAGAGATTTATCCTGAGGGACAATACTCTTTCTGATGGGAAGTATTTCATGTTCACAATCACTTGGTCCAAGTGGGCTATGTTGAATTTTTCTTAATTTTTAAGGACCATTAAGGTTACAGTATATTTTATTTTTTTTTAATTTAATTTAATTTTAATTTAATTTAATTTTTATTTTTCAAAATAAATTTGAGGAATGCAGAAATAATCATACTTTTCAGGATTTGAATCACAGAATGACAGAATAGTTGGGGTTGGAAGGGACTGCTGGAGATCTTCTGGTCCAACCCCCTGCTCAAGCAGAGTCACCTAGAGCAGATTGCCCAGGATCGTATCTAGTTGGGTTTTGAATATCTCCAAGGATGGAGACTCCACAACCTCTCTGGGCAACCTGTTCCAGTGTTCAACCACCCTCACAGTAAAGAAGCATTTTCTTATGTTCTAGTGGAATTTCCTGTGTTTCAGTTTGTGCCCGTTGCCTCTTGTCCTGGCAGTGGGCATCACCGAGAAGAGTCTGGCCCTGTCCTTTTGATACCCTCCCATGAGGTATTTATATGCATTGCTAAAATCCCCCCTAAAGAGTCCCCACTCTCTCAGCCTGTCCTTGTATGAGAGATGCTCCAGTTCCTTCTGAAAAACTGAATTCTGTCACTATTATTTGAAATTCTGTCACTGTTATTTGAAAGCATAGATTGAAACACAGATCATAGTCACAAGTTTGTCACTTACAAATTTAAGTTTCAGTATTTGGCATTTGAGCTTAATTAACTTTCCCAACATTTAATAACTGTGTTTAAATGAGTCTTATCTTGATGGTTAATTACAGGGAATTTATAGCTGTCTTAACATTTCCAATACACTGATGATTAGAATCAAATCACTTAAAAACTTATGTACACCTTTAATTTGTTTGCTTATGAATTGTTTGTTCATCCCCTTTCTTGGGAAAAAAACCTGTAGCAGTAGGGACTGCAGGTACTCAGTATGTTGCTGCATGAATTCTTTTACATCAACTTCTAAACTGGCAAGTTATCTAGCAGATATTTCAACCTGATTCTAATAAAGAGGGTAAACTTTAGCAGCTAAACAACACTTCTCAGCCAGTTCACATGCAGGTGTGGAATATGAGGCATGGCTCTTTGCCGGCTTGCTGAAAGTCATGCGGTGGAACTGGAATGAAGGATATCTGTTTCACATTCCAGTTACTACGGCTTGCCTTTCTTCTGACATTTATAGTCCAAATCTGACAAGTAATTCCCATATCAATCTCCATATCTCCCTTATGAGTGGCCCTCTTCAGAAACTCACTTAAACATTGCTGGAATACATATAGAATGCAAGAGCTGTCAATAGTTGATTGAAAAAAACAATTTATATCACCATAGTGAGAATCATTTGGAGATTTTTATATATAAGTATGTATGTATTCACTCTTCCATTTACATTTCTAACATTAATCCATCAAACGCTATTGGTATTTTACTTGCTTTATTAGCTTAGTTGGTTGTACTGAGAAGAGCTTTTTATTGTTTCAGCTTGGTATCAGCATCCTTTGAAGACTTTGGTTCCAAAAAATTCTATAAAGCCACTGTCGGTTTAAATGACTGTTTTCTCCATCGCTTTTACTGCCGAGTGATCTCACTGCATATGGGTAAAACCAATACATTGCTGAATATTGTGAATTTGTGGTTTTAGTTTTTATTTTCTTACTCATTTGTGAAGAATAAACTTAAGGAGGATTTTTTTAGATGGGGGAAAATGAATCATGTGAATCCTCATCAAAACAACTTAAAATCAAAGTACCTTAAAATAGCTCCATGGAGAACAAGGATGGAAATTTACAGCTTCAGCTTTCTTCATGACACTTAATTTATAAAATGTAAAGATAAGGTTATGAGCTGGAAACTGTACAACTCTTCAGTACCAGGCAAAATCATAAATTATTCTGCTCATATAGTTGAGTTCATTAGATACTGAAGCCTGTATGCCAAAAAGTTTTGGTCAGGTACTCAGCTCATATAAAGATGCTATAGTTCCATTCAGTTCTTCCATCACTTACACTGATTTCTGCTGAGAATCTTTTGGTGTTTCACATAAGTGTCTGTGACTAGCAGTATTTTTTGTTTGTTCATATCTTCACTTTTGTCTAGCCCATCTAACTGTAATGGATGGATTTAATAAACCATCTGCAACTACTATTAATATCATTCTTCAGTGTATGTATTTCCATAAGCAATTGATAACAGCTGTTTGAGCAAATCACTTTTTCATTTACTTCCTTTGTATCTAATTTTACAGTACCATTTCTTTTTTGTTGTTGTTGTTGTGTGTAATTTTAAGAAAGCCTTTTCAAAATGTCCAACGAAATCTTTGAACTTAAAAATAAAATACTTAGTATACGCTCCATGTCAGTTATTTAAAAACATCACAGAGTTTTTACTTTAGTGGTATTTCTGGCAATAGCTTATCAAAAGTTTATGTAGTAATAAACATTTGAAATCTCCCTTGTTTTATTTTAATTATATGCAAGTGTGATCTTCACTTTTGAGAAATCAAAAAAATGATTTACTGAAAAATTTGTACTCTGTACTTTATTGAAAGATTTAGAAATACCGTTGTATTTTAATCGTTCTTCTGTCAATGGTTATATAGTGTGCTCACTCCTTGACTATAGCTTGATATGTGTGATATTTACACCTTGGTAGTAGAAAAGATTTATAGTTAAATTTAGCTTATACAAATATAAAACTTACTTAGCTTTTAATGATAGAGATTATTGCTACAGACTCTATATCTGTACAAAGAGGAAAAGGAATTTCTTTTGCCCAACTTGAATTCCTCTCCTGTTACAGGAAATAAATTAATGTTGTTAAAGCTTGGGGTGTGTGTATGGGAAAGCAGCAAAAATCTGTGACCTCTATAGAAACAGTTAACTGAAAATAATGATGCTGCTTCTATATAGTGTTTGGATTTATAGAGTATATTTGGCCCTGTTACTTTCTAGAATGACGTCGTAATTTTCTTTCAAATCTTTGGTTGGGCAGGCATTTAGGGTACAGTGGTGTCAGTGAGTTTTTATCCCGATGTAGGAATCCACAAAAGAAAAACAGATTTCACTGCAGTGTTGAGAACTACAGGACACAAGGAAAGGTAAAAATTCTCTGCAAATTAAAATCTTTTCAGCAGTGACACTGATTCTGTAGCCAGGGGGTTTCTTTTGTTTCCTCTAACTGAAACAGGATTTGCTTATTCTGGTAGACTTCAAAAGCTGTTGGTTGCCATTACAAATAGTAAATAAAGTGTTTTCTGTTCTCTCTTACCAACGTAGATTTGCAGATAGTTTAATCAATGTATCTTCTATTTACATTATACTAAGGAATAATACAAAAGTTTAATCAAAAAACTTCGTTAATTGGATGATTATAGAAGCTAAATTAGATCTCGGTCTTCCAAACCGAATCGATTAATGAGTGAAGCATTTAATAATATGAAATAAAGTAAATCCAGGCTTTTCTCAGCTCTGTAAGCAGGTTTGGAAGGTCTCAAATCGGTTTATTGATCTTTTTGCCTTTGTGTCTCACTGCTTGGCCAGACAATTATTTACAGATCATCTGATGTTCATAGTATTTTTTCTTCTGGCATTGAGGAATTAATACATAGTTCACTGCTTTGAACAGTCTGCTCTGGAAGTCAAAAAAACCCCAAGCAAACAACCAGATCACTTTCTAAATAGGCGTTACAAAGATGTTTTTAGCATAGGACTGTGCAACTACTAGCCTGTGATCTCAGACAAGCCACATATTTGGAGATAATCTCTCTTTTTAGTAGATGAAACCTTTAATGGTGATTCTGTTTTGTGAGTAGAACACCTGAGTCTATTTATTCTCTGAGAAATGGATGTGGTAATGGCATTGCAAAGGATTTATTTTCCATTATAGGCCTCTCTGTTATCTTGACAGCCGGATTTTTGTTCCATGATTTTCTGTTACCTTCAGCTTTCTCTCTGAGTAAGGCAGACCCTAAATCAATCTTAGTGATGTGGATGTACAAACCCATAGAAGACAAACAGGCAGGACATTTGTGTATAGGTAAGTAATTTCCAAAATGAATACTCTGGGCTGCATCTTCTGATAAATAACTTTAAATGGAAGCACTACAGACAAGTTTGGGGAGGAAGAGAAAGCTGTGTTTTACAAGCAGTTTTGTAGGACACAGCCATGCCTGTGACAGGCATTCTGCTTCAGCTGAGGAAGCTGTACCTGGTGCCTTTCTCTTGCCATTGGTAATAAAGATTCTGCATTCAGTATTTACTTAACAGTTTCTGATTGCTAGATAGAGAGAAGAGGATGCAAGTTCCTCTGAAGCTGTATTTGTTCATCATAGGAGAACTTGTTTCTCTCAGGAAACCAAACAGCTACAGTCACTTTTCTGCCATAATCATAGTTACAACTGGTGAGCAACAACAGAGGAGCAAGAATTGCTTGTTTTTCCTAACTATGACCTTATACTTTTGTTTGTTAGACATTAGCCTGTAGTGCTTTTTCTAGCCTGAGCTGAATGTCTTGGGGATTTACAGATGTATTACGTCAAGGTACTAGCCAGACTACATTAAAATGAAAAACAAGTCAACAAGTGCTTAACAGTTCTGCTTTCTAGTCCTATCATTTGAAAGGATCAAAAGAAGTTTGATAGTCTGAAACTTAGCACTATGTTGTTTTGAGGATAAATTAAACTGTTTTCACATCACCTAAAGCCAACTAATCTGTCACAGAAGAGGAGGGAAAAATGTCCAGATTTTTTACAGCGTAGAAGCAAATGTGGAAATGTTATTATTTGAATTTAAACATGCTTATGTAATTGATAGCTATTTACTAATTTAAATAAAACAAAAACTGAATTAATTTGCTCCAATACTTGCAGCAGCAATCTAATTATGGAAGAGTAGATGCATTCCCAGAGTAAAAGGTCACAGCTTGGAAGTGCTATCTTGGCTCTGCTCTAGCTTTACGGAGCTAAAATGCTAAGGCTCCCAGAAAGACAATCTTTGATGTCCCATATGCTAATAATTTCTGGACATTATTATTCTTGATGACAGAGGAATCTGATAACCTTTTCTGGAAAAAATCATCATCTTGTTTCAGCAAAGATCTCTTATCAGCAGTTCTGAGTGGACAAGTTCACGTGAGTCCACATGTTCTTGCACCCTTCCACAAAGATCTGCCTTGGGTTATTTCATTCATAATACATTGTGAATATGATGTTACTACTTGCCTCACCAAATTTCAAGGATGACATAAGATTTAAAATAGCAATTGCAGTAGCCTATGGTCAAGTGTTCTATTTTGTTCGCTAGCAATGGCTTTTATGTAATAGCTGCTCTAAGGGTTGTGGAAATAGATGTATGAACAAACAGAGAATTCCTCTTTCTGTAGTCCTATTTTAATTTTTTGGCAGGACACATAGTTTGTTGTTACTGTTACATGCCTATAACCTTCTATGAAAATTCTTACCTCATAATGGCTTTAAGAAAAGACTTTTATGAAGTACGCTACATTTACCTGTTTGCTATGCTGTGATAATCCTATTAACACATTTCGGGGGATCAAAATGTATGTATCCAAGAACTAACCTTTTTGTGTAGCTAACAGAATTGTAGTGTCAGTATTCCCAAAAGCAGCACTTGAAAAATAAACCAACAAAACCTCCTAATTTTGAGTTAAACTGGTTATCTGCAAACATTCCCAGAATATTTCTTAATCTGCCACAGCAATCCATATTTGATACATTATGCAAAAAGGATCAGGCTAAAAAATCAAACTCAAAGTGTGATTTTGAAAGCTAAGAGGAACTCCCTGCTAAACTGGCTTGCCTGGTTTGTTTTCCCTAACATTTTCAGTAGGAAAACCATGTAAAGGCTACGCCATGATTTACAAGAAGTCATTTGATGTTTTCTTTCCATGGAACACTTGAAAGGTTTTAGTAGATTATCACTTGCTCTGTGCACTTGAAGGTGTTTTCAGTGTTGCTGTTTATGCCACAGAATAACATCTACCTTGGGTGCTTCTAGTAGATAATGAAGATGTTCATTTTGGGCAAATGTGTTTTTCTGTGAAATTCAGTTTAGAAATGACATCAAGGAGTCAATAAAGGAACTGGAATTAAATCTGAAGAGTTGCCCAGGTTGTTTGCAGTCTCCTGATGGGCCTGTTTGATTATAATAGTTTGTGACCTAGAATTGAATGTTCATTTGTGTTTCTCAGCCAAGTTCAGCACTTAATAAGTGCAGATTCACCAAAGTTTGAAGTAAATGTTACCATTCCCTTTAGCTGCATCTCCAAATTTAATTAAATGCAGGTGCAAGACTGAGTAATAATTTCAACACTCTGTTCCCACACAACAAACCCACATGTCACTTATGAGACACATTTGATGTCTCATATGGTTTCCTGTCTCTTTGTGGGAAATGTTTTCATTAGGAATTGCTGTCTTATGGAGTACCAGCTGAGCTCCAACATCTGCAGGAGGCTGCAATCTGTTGTCCAGTGCTAGAAATCCGATCTCCATTTCTTAAAGGACAAGAGAATAGTCTTTTTGTAAATGCCGTCCCTGAGTAAATACTTTAAGAGGCAGATTTTTAAAGAACCCAATTCAAACTTACTTGGAACTAATATATTTACTCTTTCCCTTTCATAATTTTCTAGCTTTCCCTTCACCCTCCTCACCCCCCCCCCCCCCCCCCCCCATTTCCAATCTTTAAAAGTAGATAGAATTCCTCCTGCAGTTCATTGGGACTTCCTTGAGTTATTTTTGAAGAGCAAATAGAAGATGCTTAGATCAAATGACTGAGTGATTTTTCTATGTACATGAAAATTGGTTTAGCCTGTAACACTTTACATAATTTCATATGAATATTTGAAATTCTCGATACATCAATGAGAAATGCTTACTTAGTGTGTTTTTGTTTTGGAAGCCTGTGTATGCAGAAAATTGTGTGTAGATCTTACTTTTTTTATTGAGTTAGCAATATTTCTACTAAGTTTGACTACCCTTATTGTACTTTTCACTAGACTGAAAAGGTTTATTTGTCCTATGTGAACCTTCATTAGGTTCTCTGAGCCCATATCCAAGAATGGTGGGTTTGCATGCAAGGTAGAAAAAGGGTTTCTATTTGCAGTTAATGGAGTCTGACTTTGTCTGCTGAATATACTGTTAAATGAAAGTCTTCATTTTAACTGTTTTGCTGTACTTTACAGATTTTAGTTTTAATTGCTTATGTGTGACTTTTTTCCATGTGAATGTAGAAAACAGTATAATTTTATAGAAATATAACAAAAAAAGTCCTGCCTGAATGTTAGCTGTATTTTTTCTACCTGAAGTTTGAGGCAAGAAATTCTTAACTGGCATTAAAGTTCTTTTCATTTGTATTGGAATACTTCAAATTGTTGCACACTACCTTTTAATCTGAAATCTTAATCAGAAAGTCATAATCAATTCAGTTTTCCTATTTGAAGAAATTGCAGAATATTTATTAAAAACAAAACACTAAGAGCTTCTTCTCTATTAGAATACAGGTTTGGATGTGAGATTTTTTTCTGTTTTGGCTCACTCTACAAACTAAGGTAATTGACTTTTTGGTTGAAGCTTTTGTTTTTAATATTACAGTTAATAGTGTATCCTGCATTTTGACAGATTTTGCAAAATGTTGCAGTATTTCACATTTTATATGTGTTTGTATATTTATATGTCTAGATAATATATACATCTCTATACACAGACACACATATACATACATATGTATATGCATATATATTTATACACATGCACGATGCATGTATATGTATGTGTTGCTCCAACTGTGGAATATGCCAAAATGGAACAAGGAAATTAGCACACCAAATAACTGTACCTAAATCTGCAGTTGTTACATGCTCACAGTGTCGAAGTTGTGATCAAAATATCCTGTACCTTTGCAGCTGTTAGTCATTGCACAGCCTACACAAATGGCTTAAAATGAATCAGTCCAACCCAGATGTTCTCTTTTTGAACAATGGAGTAATTATATCTATTTCTGTCGTGTTAGAAACTTTAACTTCTAAAGCAGTTTTAAAAATATTTCCAATTCTGCATGTTATCTCAGAGTTGCTTTAAATATTCTGCATTGACAATATGATCCAAATAATTGTCTTGTGACTGAAGAGCATATCACTTTTTTTTCTACCTGTAGTGCCACCCAATTATTCATTTTTTTCCAGTATACTGGAAAATGTTTTATCATTTGTAACTCTAAGGATGGTTTATTGCTTTGATCACGATGCCTAAGAGTTGGTTCATAAAACATTTTCTTTGAATTTCAGTGTGTTGCAGTAATTATAATGTCACGTTCTTAACAGTGCTTTACCTTTGTTTTGTTAAATGGCTCAGTACTTTCATACTTCTTACCAAATGTAGTTCAGTAGAAACTACTTCTGAGCTCTTACAGTGTCTGTCTGTCTCATAACAAATGTACTATTTTGCAAGAGCCAAAACTGCAATTGGGCATTTTTACTTGATGCTTATAAAAAGTGATCTCATTCTGTGCTACTTTTGGTGGTTTGTGACAGGTACATACTATATAATCTAGGGAAGGCACCAAAACAGTATTTGTCTTCTACCTACTCTAAATTTGCAAACTTTTATTCAAGTGTAGCTGTGTTTTGTACCTTGCCCTAGAATTATTATTAACCCTTAAATTTTACTTAAAGGCATTAGGCCTTTACATTCATGTTTTGACTGTGCTTGGTCATTGTAGCTTGTTTTTCCCATACATGGTTTTAAAAAGTTATACTTTTAGTTTTTCTTTTGTGGATAAAAATATAATGGATGTTTAAACACTTGGATAGATTACTTGTCTATCATAAACATTTGCACAGTTTTAACCAATACAATCTCTTTTCCTATTGGTTTGTTATTTGCTGTAACACTCTGAGAAGCTGAATTTAAAGAAGACAAATTTATTGATTTCTCCAAAGCAATTGCAGCTCTATAGCTTATTTCTGGAAGAGTTACTGAAGCAAAGAACACAACCTGGTTGTGCTGCATTGTGTTATTGTAACCATGGATAAGAAAGGAAGGAGACTGTGGAATAACTGAGACTTGATTTGGCACTCGTAGAAGAGGGTAAAATGGTTTGAGAGAGAAGTGGAGATGACTTTTGTACTGAAATGTCTGAGGGAAGTTTTGGCCACTGATCGCTACTTCCAGAAGAGTTTTAAAATGCAACCTTCTCCTACAATTCTGTAGGTTCAGTAATAATGTGGATGCAGAGTTGAACACTTATTGTAATGAATGGTCTCAGCTGGCAGTTGGCTGCTTCTATGAAATCTTCCCATGTCATGGCTTTTTAATTAACCCATTAGATCTTGGAGGAAATGATGGGGTCATGCAGGTTTGATAGTGCCACTTTTTCTCCTGTTAATTATTTGGTATCCGTGAGAGGGCACTGTAGCACATACTGCAGATGCTGATATGACTAGAGAGACTAAAAGGAAAAATACATCTTTAAAGAAGCGTAGCTTTAACATAGCTGAAGATAAAGCTGCTAAATATCTTACACTGTTTCATTCCCAAACCAAAGCAAACTACTGTAATTTCTTTACAAATATGAACAAGTCTAAGTTTGCAGAGACTTCAGGCATTTAATATTAATACAGACTATACAATGATTAATAAAAGAAAACAATAAAACTGAAATGCTGCCTCTTTTGTATTGCTGGACACTGAAATCCATATTTAGGGACATATATATAACTGGTTGATCATCAAAAATTTCAAGCTTAGGAGAAAGTTCGCATTTATTGGAATGAAAGAAGTCAAAAGAATATAACAAATACTTTTTTTTTTTTTTTTTTTTTGCCTAGCTCACTGATAGGCTAAATAAAACAGTGGCTTTTGCCCTGCCTTGTTCTTCCTGAATCCAGGGGATTGGTGTTAAAAAGCAGATGCTAAAAATCTGACCCTATAAGTTTAAATTCTAGTAGCAGTTGCAGAAGTAGTTTTCCTGCATGGGCAAATTAAGCCTAATAGCATGCTCCCCATGGAGCGGCTGCCCTATCCCCCCCCAGGCATAAGCCGTCCTCATAGCGCAGGGCTTGAAAGGAGTCTGCAGAGGAGCAATTGAAGCCGGGACCAGGTTTTTCCTGTTGATTATCTATATCAGTTCCCCAGAGAATATGTTAAAGTGCTGAAGCTTAAAGACTTCCAAGTTTTGGAGAGTTGGGATGGTATCTAATATCAGAGTCTTATTTGTGCAGCAGCCCAGTTCTTTCAACTGTTTCAATTGCCAGTTTATTGCAGGAGAAGAGTAATGGATTTTTTGAATTTTGAAGATAGATCTGAGCTCCTACTATCTAAAAGGAAATTCACAATTCAGTTAGAAAGATAGTGTAGATGCTGAATTGTTAGAAGATTTAACCATAGTGTTTTGGATGGCTTTTATTAAGACATTTTTATAAGTCTTGTAGACCTGTAATTTTACACATTCTACTATGCACTATAGTATGAAACTGATATCTGTTTGAAAATATTGAAAATTGTGTTATTATTCCTTTTAGTTTGACTTTAACAAAATTACCTTATTGGTACTGTCAGACTCTCAGTCCTTTTGCAGACTCAGTCAACTGTCTATCATGAAAGCACAGGAATCACATAATAGCCTCTGAAGAGATGAAACACAATATCTGCTTTTGTAGTGCACAGTGCCACTCTAACTCCATTTCCACAATGCACCTAGACATCTGTTTAATTTTCTCTATGTAATTATATTAATTGGAGCAGAGCAGGGAGTATTTCAAGCAATCATCTGAAAAATCTGAAATACTATATTACTGCACATCAGTGCATGATAGGTATTTCTTTTTATAAAACAGCTAATTTATATTAAATGTTGTTAGCAAATGTTTTCTTCTAGAGCTATTGTTCTGGCCCTGAATGCTGCAAATTCACAGCCTGTTTCGAAGCCATGTAAGATACGCCAGTGGGAGGAGGTTCACACACTGGTTTGGAATTGGAATTTGTAATCCCACAAGGGGAGACCAGGGCAAGATGGTGGTGTTTACCTGTGGTATGGTGTGTCCATGGCTGGGGACCCCACAGGCTGGGGGCTGCCCAGGTTCCCTGTGGCCAGAAGGGTGCTGAGATGCTCTGCAGCTGTTTGCCCAGGCTGAGCGGTGGGGGCCCTTGTGGGAGCTGCTGGAGGAGCACAAGGGTTTTGTGCCTTGCAGCCCTAGCTCGCTGGCGGATTTGTTCAGTTACCTTCTTACAGGTTTAAACTTCCTCTTTTTGTTTTGTCTTTCTTAATGCTAGTTCTCATTTGATGAGAGTTGGGGAGGTTTGGGGGATGTTTATTTTTGTTAGTTTCTAGAGTCCCTGTTTTCCTTTTGATTTCTATGGGCTGTTATTACATAGCAAATACGGAGGAACAGTTGACCATGATTGCCAGAAATCTTGTTAAGAACTGGATTTCTGTATTGCCTGCCATATGTCTCTGTTGAAGGGGATACCCAAGAGTCAGTCCGCTAGTGCTACTGGAGGGCTTTTGAAATTATAGCAGAATGTTCTCAGGAAGGCTGCTGAATTTCAGTGAGAATTTGATGAGCTCCAGCAAATCAGACATTTCAATGAGAAATTCAGTAAATCAGGCAAGATATTTTCAGATGTGCTTTGCATTTGATGCCTTATTCTTTGAGAAGTTTAGGCA
The DNA here is from genome assembly GCF_036370855.1 of Dromaius novaehollandiae. Lineage (NCBI taxonomy): Eukaryota > Metazoa > Chordata > Aves > Casuariiformes > Dromaiidae > Dromaius > Dromaius novaehollandiae. The sequence continues at coordinate 33,708,931 of NC_088099.1, forward strand.
TACAAAAGAATCTTTTAAAGGGAAAGATGAGATGATTGCAGTTCCACAATTCACAAATTAAAAAAAAATGCTGAAGGCTTTGTATCTCTATTTAATGCAGTTTAAGAAAGTGGAGTAGAATGAAACCATTCTACAAAGCTATAGGTTCCAATATGTCAGTAATTAGGCAATTTTAATGCAGGGATGTGGGATGAATTGCTCATAATGTTTGTAATACTCTTCATGGATCATTTTGTCTAACTTGTCTGCAGAACTGAAGAGTAGCCTGTTGACAACAGTCCTGTATAGAGAGCCATGTAGCTTAGCAGTATTCACCAGAGAGAAAAAATAGGTGAAGGATATTTTTCATGTGTGTGTGTGTTTTAAGCATGAAGGGATTTAATGTCATAACTACTTTATTCTGGTTAAAAGAAATTGGAGTAAGTGTCCCTAATGGGACATTGGGAATCTGTGGTATGGTGTTGAAACCAAGATCGTGGCTAGTAGCGCTTCACACCATGTCTGTGGAAGCAGTTAGGTTTTCAAAAAGGATGTTATGCAGAAGGTCACATCTTTGCCTTCCATCAAGATTCTTGTACAACACCCAAAGTCATTTATATTTTTAAAATTAGTATAAACTGTTGACTGTACCTGGAGTGTAGTGGCTGCTTTAGAAACTATTGCTTCAGTGCCTATTTTAGAAACAATTTTGTCCATGGTTGCAGGGTCTCTGAATCATACTACCCAGACACAAGAGAGTTCACATGTCTACTTCCGGTTGATTGAGCTGGAAATATTTGATAGTTTTATATAACAATTTTGTTTCACACAAATAACTTAGTTCACCTGTTCTGGCCTGCTGGATACCTCTCCATTTCAGCTGACCTTTAGGATTTATTTGTAAAATAATTTCCTGGATTCAGTATCATATCTACTCAATCAGCTATATAATGAAACCACTAATTTCCTGCAGTTAAATGGCTTTGTGAAGATTTTGATGAAAATGAAAAAGCCTGGGATAAAATCATGTCTCCATTAACTGGAATTTCAGTTTAGTTATTCAGTGCTACACCCACATCTAAACTGCAGAAGTATATTATTTTCACAGATGCCAGGTAAACGCCTTTTTACGTTCTCATTAGCTTTTGGGGAGATTTAAAAATCTGTTGCATCTTTGAAAAATAGTCTAGTTTGATTATTAAAGTGTAAATGTTGACACGAAATTCTGACAAATTTAGAATGTTTTGTATTTCATATGTTGAAAACCACACTTTCTTTCTCAACAGTTGCAAAGACACAGCTGTCACCTAAGTACAATCATTGTTATACTCAATGTTTTTTGGCCACATGTGAAGTATAAGGGAGTCTGAATGGACAGAGAGGGTTTGATTCAGTCAGTGAGAGTTTCTTGTAGACAAAAGGCTGTGGAGATCTTACAGTTCCAGAATCCTGAGTCAGAAGGTACTTTCCATCCACGACATAGTTTAGACTTACTGAATTATGCCAATGACAGAATATGTAAGGGGCTCCACATATGGTGAAGAACTGAATGTAGTGTAGGATATTCTTCTATCAACCTTCTTCACCCCTTCCTGTCCTATGTGATCCTTGTATTTTCTGCTCTGGTAAAATCCAGTATATTTACGTCCCTATAGTAACAGTTCTTTTTCTACATTAGATATGTCAATTCTGTATTTAAAGAGGTCTTTCAGGGTGCCTGCTGCACATCTACAAATTACACATAGTAAAATAGCTTTTCTGCAATAAACATTTATTTAAGCTTAGGGATTTCTTAGTACAGCTGACAAATACATTCACCTTTCCCTTCCTTTCTTTCTAGCCAAATGATTGAGAAAATAATTTTCCCACAAAAATGCTATAGAATAGTTTGATATGGGTTTTCCCATTGTTCCCTTACCAAATTGCTTGATTTTCTTATATGAGGAATAGTGGCATTTCTTCATTCTGTTAAGTTTTAACAGTGCTTTTTATTCAAATGAAGTAAATTTCCTTTTGGCTCCTGCTAGAAGATGGGAAGAAGTTAAGCTGATGGTGGTCAGCATGCACTCTGACTTTAATCTATAGTTTTGTGTCATGATTTATGATATTAATTTGTGGATTCAGCAAGATTATTTGCTATACCATGTGATTATATTCCACGTCCACTGCAATGCCACTGTTTGGCTTCTGCACTTCTGTGATGTACGATGTCCTGTGGTACCTATCTAAGAACATTGTATCCATTAGCTTTAATATTACCTCCGTTCTTTTTCTAAAACAAAAAAATGCATTGTTAATTCAACAGAAATCTCCTACCTCTTAACATTATTGAAGGTTTCTTTCCTAGGTGGTCCTAGGCTCTGCACTTGTGCAGCAGATGGTCTCACAGAGCTGTGGGATTTAGCAGTAACAGTAAGCTGAACCTGCTGTAGGGCTGGCAGAAGTGAAACCATCAGCCTTCCAGGGAAAGTGAGATGTGCTCTGAGTGCTGAATGCGTACTGTCATCTGATGATGATTCCAACAGCCAAAATAACGTAGAGGACTAAAGCATTAAATCTCCTAGTTAAGAGAGGGCAGCTGAATTGACTTATCTAAGTTCCCTGACAGTGCACTCTTCTTTAAAGAAGCTCCACAGAGTAGAGTTAACATAGCCACCCAAAAACCTCAAACCAATCTTGGTAAAGAAAGCAGCTTGCTTGTTAACTGAAGTTTCTTTGGAGAGACTAGAAATAAAATATTCCTTAATTAATTTTCAAGGATCAAATTGCTAGTATATTTTTCATACTTGTTTCTTCCTGGTTTATTTGAATCTGTTTCATGGTCTTTGCATTAATATTTGCCAAGTGGAATGCAACTGCGAAGGATTGTTATAGCCAAATATCAGCATAAATAAGAATCATTTAGAGTTCAACAAAATCTTAAATTCTTATTTGTAGGCAGATGATATTCATCCCTTTCATTTTGATGCTAAAGGTATTCTTGAATGGGAAGCCTTACACACTCAGAGAGGGTATCTCAGTGTTTGCCTCTCTTGCAAAAAGGTGCAGAAGTAATATTAAACAAAAAGAAATGTTGATATCAAATATTTTTGTAATCTACTCCAGCATTATTGCTTATTAAATGGTTACAGTGACAAACATCTGTGCCCCAAATGATCTTATGTTAGGAAAATTATGGATTCAGCTGTTTTGAAATTGCTCTGTGACTTTCCATTTTTGTTATAGACATGGTGGTTATGACCATTGACTATTCTATGAAGCCCCTCTGTAGAGCACTAAAATATTTTCTGGTGGATGGAGTAAGTGACAGTCTCCATTAACATTTTGTCAATTTACAGGGCACTTAGGATATCAATCTTCATTTACAAAGATGAAATAGTATAATTTAGTTAAAGGATTAGGAATGCTTTATAAGTAATACTTCAGGCCGTTGTACTTTTTCTGACACATGATATCTGTAAAAAGTCCATAAGAGAAAGAAGGCTACATTTTTTCCCTTTTAATAACCATAGATAAGATTCTTAGTTTGAAGCCTGCTTTTATTGCTTGTAATGACATGCCAGTGCATAGCAAGCTCTCCACTTACCTGTA